>NC_056681.1:107297806-113075306 GCF_018350215.1 Panthera leo
CTGTTATATTTTCTATGAAGCCTTTTTTGCTCAATCAAAATACTCAAGAAACAAGATTTAATATTCTCCCTTATTCCAATAAAAAGTTGAGTCGGCATGAATAGGAGGACAGAAGAAGTACAGATCACTTAGGACTTGGACTGGGTCTTTGCATTATTTCTGAGAGTATGATCTACGCCCAGCATAAATGAGAGTAAAGAGATCTGTCAAGAAATGGTAGACAGGAGAACTGAGCTGTCTCCTAGCATTCTTCTGTGCTGTTGACATCATAATTTGTAAGGAAATACTGGTAATTCCCAGTACTCCAGATACAGCAATTCAAATTTAATCACAAAATTACACTTCAACATAAAATATACTCTATAATATTAACTACTTGGATTCTCTCAGATAATCCAACAGTATAATATATAATCCAATATATATATGTATATACACACATATATACACACAGATGCATATAATCATACATAACAGTCATCAGGATTCAGAGAGATTAACATTGATGCAGAATAACTGAAAAGTGCAACAGAAAAAAGAAATACTCAATAATCTTGGAAGGTATAAACAAAAGGAGCAGATATAGAACTCAAATTCTTTGGGATTCAAAGAATCCACAAGCACCACAGAGATTCCAATTCATCTCTTATTCCACATTAATATAGAAGACTGTACTTACTCATGAAATTTCTAAAGTTAATATCTTTTCAAGTACTCTAAAAGCTTGGAAAAAAACATAGACCCAACACAAAATGACAGGTGTGATATCAGCGGTCAGAAAAAAAAAATCAGTTGAAATGATCTAGACAAGACACACTTCCTACAAGAGGTAATAAGAGCCATTTGCCAAATTAAATAATATGGTGATTATTCATTTTCAAGTAGGCCACCATAACTAACCACATAGATTAAAATTCAAACAGCTCATCCATCAAGGTAATGACATTGGTTTGTTAGTTCCAAAGATACTATTTGAAAGCTAAATAGCTGTTTACTAAGTACAGGAAAAATGAGATAAATAGGTAAATGACTGCCAACACTTAAGGATTTTTGTAAATTAAATAGCAGCAGCAGTTGCTCCCTTATCACATTCAAAGACTCATCACTAAGGAACTCTGGGAACTTAAAGTTTGAATCATTTAGTAATGTACAGTATTTACTTGTAACTTTGATTTTAAAAAGAAAATTCTCACCTGGTGTTAAATGTGAATGAAATTATATGTGTGGTACATAAGTGTCAGCTCTGAAGCAAGACCTAAGGAATCCAAGTTTATGGAGCATTAATGATTTGGCATTAAGCAATAATTCAAGCAAGTCTCTTTCATTTTGGGGGGCATTTTCCTACATGTTACTTGTTTTGCAGGTGTCCCCAAATGGGGAAAGCATGAGAATACGTATCTTGAAGATTTCTAAAATACTTTATGATTTCATCCTTCCTCCTGCACTTATGCAGCCACATCTATTTGCATTAGCCTCCATTCATGTGTTGAATTAGAAACAGTCATTTATTTAAGCTGGTTTCGGTCAACAGTGCTCTGAAAACATAAAATGGTTGTAGAGATACAGTTTCCACCATCAGAGGAATATCCTACCTAGTTTGATCTCTCCAGCCCATCTTTCCGCAGTTTATGTCAGATATAAATGAGAATAGCCAACTCCATGAGAACAGCCTCATGCTTAAGAGGTTCTGTGGGTGCAGCTGAGACGCCCTCTGCTGAGTCCCACTCCCCTCCAACCCACCCATGCCCACTACCAATTCACTCTACCTCTGGGTCTTGCTGCCAAAGGAGAAAGTTTTCAGAAAGAGAAACTGGCCTCTGTCAGCAAAATGCGCAGTGCCACTAGCTGGAGGTAGAGAGCCAGCAGCCTCCGTAGGTAGACTTACAGGTTTTTCAGCCCTTAGCTGCTGCCACCTGTGTGCAGGATGGAAAAGACTGTGGGCTCAGTTAGCTGGAGGCAAGGTCTTGGATTTTAAGTTGAATGAAAGGCAGGAAATGCAGCTTGGGGAGAGTTGGGACGGATATGGGACTGGCAGCAGCCAAAATCCTGTAACTTCTTCAATATCTAGGAAAGAAAAATTTCAAGGTACGGAATAAACAGTCACATCTTGATTCTCCCAGAAATGTTCTGTAGGTAGATTTCTGAATTTTATCTTTTTATATAGATAGATATATATCACTACCATTATCACTTATTATCCACACTCCCCTTTTCTTAACATGGCATTAAATACAGACCCTTATGTAAGAGTACTACATTCACTGGAATAGAAATCGCATGGAAATATTTTATGAATTAACATCTATTTATAATGATGACTGCTATCCAGATGCATCTGGGGCATAATAGTAAATATTTTCCTTTTTTTCAAATCCTGTTATTTTAGAATTACTTAGCAAATACTTTTATAAGTATCTTACTCTGTTCCAAAATGAGTTAAGGCAGCAAGGTAAAATAAAATTAGAAGTGAGGGAGAAACACCAAACAATAAAATTAACAAATGAATATAAAAGAATGGAAAATAGAGTCAGGAGCGAGGCTGATTCTACCGCATTCTCATTAAATAGCCTGTACCGTTTAGCATGGTTGAATGCCCTTCCATTCATTTATTTAACAATATTTAGGGGCATCTAAGTGTCTCAGTCGGTTGAGCATCCGACTTCAGTTCAGGTCATGATCTCACAGTTTGTGAGTTCGAGCTCCACATTGGAGCCCACTTTAGATCCTCTGACCGCCCCCCCCCCCCCCCCCCCCGCCCCCTGCAAAATAAAATCATTAAAAATTAATAATCAATATTTAGTGCCTGGGTGCCACTCTCCATGAAGTTTTCCTCCTTAGCTTTCAGAGCAATGTCCTCTTATCATGCTCCTCCTCTCCCCTCTTAATTGGCTCTTGTTCCTTCTTCCATACCTTAAGGCATCTTTTTGTGTTCCCTCTTAACCCCTTTGTTTTTAGCCTCTAAAATAAATAATTGGTAAATACAGAAGCAATCTCTCCAAGATTCAAGTTCTGCATTTCTAAAAGGTCACAGGATGTCTGCACCTTAATGTTCTGCAGCACCACAAACTCGTGTGGCAAAACTACTCTGTGCTGACCACCTGAAATCCTAGTCCCCAGAGTGCATGCCCACGCATGACAGACACAAACCTATCTCATCGTCTCCTCCACTTCACTGTGGTCACTGCTAAACTTCCCGCGCCCCCTCCCCACCACAAGGCATTAAACCATGAAAGCATCTTGTCTGGTCCCTCCCAAGCCCTCCCTCCATCACCCCCTGCCACCAGCCTAACAAAGACAGGGACAAAATCAGAAAAACTGCCAGGTGCACTCACAGAAAAAAGGCAGGACAGGCCATATGTTTACGGAAAGAGGAGCTGGTGAAAACAAGTCAGATTTAGAAAGAAAAAGGAACAAAAATAGGCTAGCTCAGAAATGATAAATACCCACAATCGTGTGAGATGCAGAAGATTAAAATATTTATAAAATAGTGCTACGGGCAACTCTGTGGCAGTAAATGTGGAAAAACTAAGGCTCAAATATTTGATGGCTGCCTCTGTAAATAAACCTATATTGACGCAACCAATAACTTTCCCGATGCTATTTCCTATGATGAATAATTGGTTCTAAATATAAACAAAAGACATGGGCATTGAACTTGCTTGGGAGTACTTGCACGCTTATACTAACAGTTTTGTTTTAGGGTTTAATCATCCTTATGCATAACTGTCATCAAGAAGCTGTTGCGTTTTGAACATTTATTATGGGCCCGACAGTATATTAGGCACCTCCTATCGGTGGTCTCCTGGAGACTCTTTTTGCACAAACAGCTAGTAAGTGGTAGGGTGTACAATGGAGCCTAGGAAGTCTTGATTCCAGAGTTGGTCATGTTAGTTTAAGGTTTACTGTTAACTTAGGCTATGCTGCTACAAAATAACCCTTAAATCTTCGTGACCTAAAATACCAGCTTATTTCCCAGTTAGTTCACAAAGTCCGGTATAGTCCAGCAATTCTCCAGAAGGTGGCCCCGTGGTCCGTGTTGCTTCCACTTTGTAGCTCTGCCACCTCAGCACCTAGCTTCCAGAAGGGCTGCGGCAGGAGGCTAGAGAGCAGCACACTGGCTTAGTAAATACTCCGCCCGGAAGTGACACCTGCCATCTTTGCTCCTGGCTCAGAGCTCAGACGAATCACATAGCTACAACCTAACCACAAGGGGAGCCAGAGAACACCTTCCTGAGTGCCCAGGCAAAGTGAAATGGGATTTGGTGTGTCTGCCATAATGCATTCGATTACTCAGTTTCAAACTTTTTAAAGAGGCTGTTTAATATACAATAAATAGAACTTTCATTAACAGAAGGCCTTTTTAAGAAGGGCACGGTCTCTATCTCAAACTATTTCCTTAGGGCAATTGTGAAAGGATAGGAGACTCTCAAGGGCGTGATCAAAGCTCCAGAAGGACGCTAGTAACTTGCAAGAAAATGAGAAGGAGAGACATTTGTTCTGCTTCTTAGAAGGATGATCAAGAACAGACTATACTTAACAATTAATTAGACCAGATAGGAACAAACACCAACCTAAAGAGCCTGGGTAGCCACAGGAACCTGTTCTTGCTACCTAAAGGAAAGGGGAGACATAGACAGAAAAAAAGATAGCTGGGGAGATGGCAGGAGACTCCAGATAATGTGATCTCTCCCGTTATAACCCCCAGTCTGTAGTAAGTCTGATCAGATGAAGGAGAATAAGTGTTTTTTTTTTTTTTTTTTGGTCAAAAATGAGGAAAGATTTACATATTTGTGAGCTGCATCAGAGACAGAAGCCAAGGAGGCCATGAGAAAGTAATTCCCCAGGAAACAGCAGACTCTAAAATCTAAATCCTCACTTTGCTGTATTTCTTAAACCAAAGGCAATTATAAGCCCACACCCACAGAGGCAAGATAGAATTCCCATCAGTCATTTCTGGGGGACCTTCCTTAGGGTTTTGCCAAAGTCCTATAGCATCACGCAGAGCCAAGAACCAGGGAGCCCCCTTAGGTCATCACTCTATCACTCATCATTCTTGGCCTGCATCAGTCACTTACCCCAACCCTAGATGCCACTGCCCAGCAGGCTTGAGACTTTCAGAAAGGCAAATCTGCTTCTTCTGTATCTCTTGTGGGGTCCTGGGAGCATTGGCCAGGCTGAGAACCACTGTGCCTCAAGCCAATCTTTTCACCCAGGTCATTCACACAGGGTACAGCCACAGACTGGGCAGAAGCCTGATATATGTGAGAATCTCAGGCCTGTAGCATCCCTCCAACCCTGGGTCCAATCTCCTCCTCCCCTGCTCCTACTAAGGTGCTAATATTGAAGGTTTGTGCAGCTCCCCAATTCATATGGTAAAACCTACCCCCCCCCCAAGTGATGGTGTTTAGAGGTGGGGTCTTTGGGAGGTGAATAGATCACCAGGATGCAACTCTCATGAAATGGGATTTTATAAATGCCCCTATAAAAAGGACCCCAGACTACTCTCTGCTACATGAGGATACTAGAAGTTGGCAGCCTGCACACTGAGGAGGTCCCTCACCACAACTCAACCATACTGGGCACCCTGACCTCAGACTTTTAGCCTCCAGAATTGTGAGAAATTTTAGGGTTTTTTTTAATGTTTATCTTTGAAAGAGAGAGAATGAGTGGAGGAGAGAGAGGGAGACACAATCTGAAGCAGGTTCCAGGTTCTGAGCTCTCAGCACAGAGCCTGACGTGGGGCTCAAACCCACGAACTCTAAGATCATGACCTGAGCCGTAGTCGGACGCTGAACCGACTGAGCCACCCAGGCGCCCCAAGTTTTGGGTGCTAATATGCTCCCTGGTCTGTGATATTCTGTTATAGTAACCCAAACGAAGACTCAGGGGCTCCCCGGTTTCCCCTTTTCCTCCGGAATATCCAAAAATAATCTCCACAATGTTTTCAGGTCTTTACAAGAGACAGGAAAATGCCCTAACCTCACATACTATCTACTTTCAATTCTTCAAAATTCTGAGCTAAGTATTTAGGATTGAACAGTGGAGACAAAACAAAAAACACCAAGTCTCGATACAAAGGAAAACCCCACCAATATACACATATAGAATACATGCACACTAGGAAAAAGTAATTTTTCGTAAGAAATCCAGCAGAATGTTACTTCTTGAGAAGTGGGATTATGAAATGTTCTCAATTTTCCAAACTTTCGTGGTGAATACATGTCACTGCTATAATAAGCAGCAATCTCCTAGGCTGAGGTGGCTTCACCAATAAATGGTTTCCAGCTTGCTACAACCCCAACTACCTCCTCCAGCTCCTGCTTCTCTCCCGTCAGAAAGCTTCCTCAAACACTGGGAGTACCTGCTCAGCCTTGTGCACCTGGACGTGCTGTGGAACTGAGGACCCCAGGGCCAACCCCCAATTTATGGGGGCTGAGAGTCCGTAAACGTCTAAATTCCCCACCCTGTGGTAGGTCAATTCTGGTGTGCGTGCCACGGGGTACTTCAGAGAGTTCCAGTGGGATCCACCCCCACCTGCTCAACAACATACTTATTGGCTTTTCTCCCTTCCCTGTCTCACCTTCCCCGTTACCCCACCATGTTTTCTGGGATCACTTTCCAGATAAACTACTCCCACCAGGGTCTGCTTTGGGGGGCAGGAGATGTGAATTAAGAGAGAAAGTCAACACTTCACCAATCATGAGCCTGTTCACATCGGTCTATAATGCAGGGGCCCCTTGTTCAGAGCTTCACAGTATCAGGAAACCTGGATTACACCAAGCACCAACTCTTAGCCCTTACATCTCTGTATCTCTACATCACTTAGTATAGAGCCTGGCCCCCATTAGATGCACTATTAAATGCCTGGGGAATTCAATTAGATTTTAATTCACCACAGCCATAACAAAAACTCGAAGGCTCTCTTAAATGAGTCAGCACTAACACAGATTCAAAACCAGGCCTCTGAATCACTATGTGCAGCACGACCAAAGTGTGCACCTTAGAAGGGCACCGTGTAGTGACAGTGGACCTTTATAACTTGTCATGGTTACCCAGGAACACAAGATAACTGAAGTCGGTGTTGTTAGTTTACAAATCAGTTCAAGTGGGCACCGTTTCACTGACAGCATCCATTACAAGAGGCTTCCTCTGCCCATCCCCCTCTAGAGTGGTCACATCCTTTGCCTCCAGCAGAATCTCCACAATGTTAGCTACCCTCAGAATAGATGTGGGTTCATTGACATTCCCTTAACATCCACTCTCCATGAGCCACTGCTTCCATGATTTGCTGGTATGAGGAGAATTTATATTCCTAATGACGACAGAAACACTAATTGCATAGTCTTCAAGAGCTATCATCAAAGAAAAATTGAATTAAGTTTAATTGTAGGATTTTTCAAAAGTGGGCAGTCCATCTGTGGACAACTAGTACCTCTCAGTCAACCAGAACATTTTATTAACAGCAAGACCTACGAGCATGCTGAGCCATCTGAAGTACACAGACTACTGCACAAGTCACTGTCACCAGTCCTATCCCTCTGCCCCATAGCTTGTGTGTAGCTTGGGTCTTTCAGCTTGGCATCCCGAAACCAAGGAAGGAGGCTGAAGGGGAGAGAGGGGAGTCCATAACCGCTTCAACTTTGGAGGCGGACACAAGTTTGTAATCTTTGTTTCTACATTTAAACTAGCTCATTATGACCTAACATACTTGACACATAAGGTGAGCATTTTCACGGCCTTTTCAATAGCCAGAGAAGAGTCTCAGGCACTTGGTGGCATTGAAAAGGTCTAGAAAATGCTTCCCATCTCCCATTGCATTTGAAGCATGGGATTTATTTAGGACAGATCCTGACCCCCCCAAAAAAATCAATTTCTTCTCTCTTCTGGTGCTCTCTGTTCCTCCATTCTGCTCGCTTTTCACTCTTCCTCGAGTGCTCCCCTCTTAGGGAAGAGGGGTAGATGACAAACATGGAACTTTGCTCCACAGACACAACCCTCATCTGGAGTTTAGTTCACTGTGAATCTTTACTAGCTGAAGAGAGAGATTCATGTGTCAGTTGTGTTTATGTTTGATGTGAATCAGGAATTGGGGAGAATAGCAGTGAAGGGCTGACAGAAGGTTGAAAGGCTTCTACTTGGTACAGTCCTACATATTTAGACATATGTTCTGCTCTTCTCTTCCTTCCTGCTGTTATCACCCCGACCTTCTCCTAGTCTTATGTGCCAGGCACCATTCGAGATCTTTTCATATGTAATGCCTTAGTGCATCTGTTTATATTCAAACCCAGTTCTCCCTCCTCTAAATTGAGGGCTGTGTTTCTCTACCCAAAATTAAGAGGAAAAGTAGTCATAATTAACTAGTAAAAATGACCTTGTACTTTTGTCCAAGTATCCGGTTTTAGGTTCAACCCAAAGGAAACCATGAATTCAAAAGAACCGAGAATATATACAACTACATCATCCTCAATGAGCAACTAGAAATAAGTGAGAGAAAAGTACTACTGTAGCTGTGATCAGTACCCAGATAATATACGCAGAATGGTAGAGTGGCTAAAATTTGTGGGTTTTTCATTATATTGCCTGTTCCCATTGGAAACTTAAGGTTTCTGAACCTTAGCTTCCTTATTGAAGGGAGATACGATCATCTTAAGCCATACATAGCATTGGTAAAAGACTACATGAGAATGCATGTAAAACACTTAGCACAATCCTGAAACAATCAATTGACCATAAAAGGGAGAAGCTGATTCTGAGCACGGAGTCATTTCTTTCTGTTAAAACTCATTTTCCTGTTCTTCATTTTCATTTCATGTAGCTCATACTCAAAATTAATAGCCTCCTTTCCTTCCTGATTTGCTTGTGTTCTCTGTGTGTTATCAATTAGAATCTCAGCTATTTGGGGAAACAAGGTCTGATTCACCATGGGTGTTGACGCTTTCATTGACAGTAATTACGCTAACAGCAGTGGCTGCTCTTGAACCTTAACTAGAGCTGTCTTCAAAGGCACTGACTAGTTTTCTCTAGCCGGTGGCATCCTGATTATGCCTCTTTCACACTTCACTCTCCCTTGCTCACAACATGGTATTCAGGAGCCATACCCTCTAGCTCTCTACCTCAGGAAAGCCAGCCTGAAATGCTGACCAGTTCCAGTTCAGTTTAAGAAACTGGAGGATAATGAGGAAACGGAGTTGATAAAGCAGCCAGAGGACAATGGAAAGTCTGACATGATTCACACATAAAAATCGATAAAGGTGAATACGTAAAAGAAAACACAACATAGCTGAGACAGAAGAGTACAAATTCCTGCGTTGTGCTAGATTTTGAGATCTTTCCAATCACAAAGGGAAGTGAAACTTGCCAATGAGCCTATGATCAAATCAAATTTGGAGGTTGTTAATCATTCGATTCTTTGAGCGTCTACCATACAACAGGCACTCTTCAAGATGTTGTGATACAAGGCTGAACAAAACAAAATCTCTACCACCAGAGAATTGAAGGGTGTTGCCTGCTAGCTTGGACCAACTTAGCCTTTCTCTTGTCCTGTGGGTCTGCACATTGCATTTGTTTAAAAGACACCAAAAATTTTTCACTTATTAATTTTTTTGTTGTTTTTAAACCAGGAGGCTCTTGCCAGAGCCACACTTGTGCATAAAAATACATTGTGAGCAAAGTGCTGGGGGGAAAGCAGAGATGGGAAAAGAGCTTTCATAAACCAGAACGTACCCAACATCCAGCCCATCAAAATCAGAAACTGTGTTGATAATAAGGGAAGGAATAAGACAGCTAAGCCTTTTGAAATAACTTCCAATACTAAATGTTCACGATAGGGTTACTACTAATTCTGAAGAGATTAAAGCTAACTTAACACTTTTCCCAAACTCAGTTAAAAGCCAACAAGCATAGTGGAGGCAATGTGGTAGAACTGTTAGGATGTCCCTTAACGAAAGCAGAGCTGTGGTCTGTAGGTCACAGAATATACTAGAACCTATGATTAAGAGTAATAGGGGCACCTGGGTGGCTCCGTCGGTTGGGCATCCAACCTCGGCTCAGGTCATGATCTCACCATTCGTGGGTTCAAGCCCCGCATCAGGCTCTGTACTGACAGCTTGGAGCCTGGAGCATGCTTCGGATTCTGCGTCTCCCTCTCTCTCTGCCCCTCCCCCGCTCAAGTTCTGTCTCTCAAAAATATTAAAAAAAAAAAAAAAAAACCAGGAAGGAATCTATTCTGATTCTCCATAAAATTGATGAGAATGATACATGTTGACAGTGGACTAGTGAATAATTCTTAATATCTAGAGGTTTCACTGAGAAAAGTCTAAAGAATTCAAAGATCAGGCGACATCACGAGCAGTTGTCAAGAGAATGGTAGTTACTGAGTATGTGTTCCCTTTCTGCCTGTTAGTAACTCATGTCACAAAATTCTGCTACCACCAAATATTTTGAGGATATCCAGTAATTTATAACTCTCCCTTCTCTAGATCACAGCTCCCATTCCTAGACTGTATTAACTTTCATAGCAACATGTAGCTCCCTTTATAGCAATTATTACAGCTACATTTTTCTATTGACTTGGATGATTATTTAATTGGCCTCATTTCCAGAGGGCTACCACCAGAGTATACAGGCCAGGGAGCAGAAACTATATTTTCACTTATTACTGAATTACCGGCACTTAGCACACAGTAGGACCTCAATAAATATCTGTTAGGTGAATAAACTTTCAACCTTTAAAGTTGGGGAATTGGTTATATTCCAAACACAACATTACGATGGACAAAGTTGGTGTGAATAAGTCAAGAGGAATTGGGAAAAGGGAAGCAGAATGAGACTTGTGATAAACAGTAAATTGTGCCTGTGGGAAAGTCCAATTCAATTCCAGGAAAGAGCAGGCATAAATCCATGGGAATCCGATGTGCTGAGGTCAGCTGATTCAACAGTTTTCAAGGCTGATATTATCAATAGTTGCCTTCATCATCCACATTTGGGGCTGTTTTTATGCTAGGCATTTTACATATATTGACTTTCAATAACCCTTAAGCATGTATTACCCCCATTTTACAGCTGAAAACATCAAGGCCCCAGGAGTTCTTAAGCAGTAGAACCAGAACTCAAACTCAACACTGTTCCAAGTATACCTGGACTTCCTCCCCGACAATGGCTCGGGAATCAATCATCTTTTCCAGGGGGAGGTCTTCTCAAAAAGTCACCATCTTAGACCTCACAGCTCTAAGGTTTTGCCCTTCCATCTGACTTGGTTTGACCCTACTCGTGGCCATTAGATTCATCTTTTTCTTTTTCCAAATAAAAGTTTTCTATCTGTGACGTATTCATTTCGTAGAGAGTCCTATGCTGACAGCTCTGGCTACTCCAGCAAAAGAGTAAATGTGACAGACAGCCCTAGGAGGAATAACCGCAGTGAAGCACTGAAATCATGCTTATTGTGGCTCATAGGATAGGGCCAGCTATCACTTCTCACCAGAAAGCTACAGAATAGGAACAAAGCAATCCTTTTGTTAAGGTATCCTTTAAAAAGCTTAATTCTTTTTTGTTTTCACATATGGGAAGTTCAATAATTCAATAAAGGAAAATGCCGAGCCTTAATCACATTGCCCTTTCCCATCCCTAGTCACAATTATTTGCATAATAGAAACCTCATAAGTGTTTATTGACTCTAGGGTTTTAACGGATCATATATTCCAGGGAGAGAGGAAGATCTAGTTTGAAAATGATAGTGAAAACAATAAATTGACCTAATCAGATGTGGTGGCAAACCATGATTGTAATTGAGTGGAATTATACAAATGCACATGGCTCTACCTAGCCCATGCCATGGCACCTTGGTGAGCACTAGCCCACAATATCAAGACAAGAAAGACCATCAGAGCAGGCTTCGAGAGATGAGGATTAGATTTAATGTAGCTTTTTTTCCCCTCTCATTTATAGCTGGCTTTGGGAAACTGATGATCTTTCTCATTAACCCGTGGATGCATGCAACTTCAGGGTCCCTGCGGGTGGCTAGGATAGAAAAATTGGGAAATCATGCTGGGTTCAATGTAAATAGCATACATCAACTAGTTTACTCTGATGATGAAAAATACTTTTATTTTCTCTTTATTGTATCTCAGTATCCAGTATGTTAAAATGACAACAAATTAGCTGTACACCTTCTATTTTTCATCCAGTTTCAAAATGTTTGATCTTTTACCAAAATATTGATAAATGCAGTAAGTAAATGACCTCAAGGAAAGAATATCTCTTGAAACACATTGCAAGTTAAAGGTGCTCCTCACTTTAGAGAAACCCAATGTATGAGATTCTAAGATTTCAGCCCAAAGTCTGTGTACAAATTACGTATAAGTAGCAAAGGATTTATTTAAATTACTAAAATAATCTGTTCTATCACACAAGATTCTCTGAAGGTTTCCTTTAAATGGTGCATTAGTACATTAAAAATATGGAATAGGATTTAATGGATGGATGAAATTAATATAGTGTCCCAAGGCTCCTCCTTTCAGATACTTGACCTTTGGATTCAATTCAACCAGCTTACAAGGAAGGCTTGGCTGTGGTAAATACTGGAGGTGTGGAAGGAAGGTGCAGAGGCAGTCAGTTGCCTTATATCCCAGGGACGCAAAAATATAGGATTGCCTTTTATTCCAAATGGTCTTGGATTCTAAGACCAGTAACTATAATTTAAAAGAATCCCCCAAATGAATTAACCTTATTGTTTTTAATCAACTAGATGGAGCATTCACTGATGTGAAAGCAGAACTTAATTAAAACTGAAGCGTAGATGAGCTGGAACTGGAGAGAGGGGAAGTGCTATTAAAACCAAAGCTGTCTTTGCTCTCATGCCCTCTGTCCCCAAGCACACAAAGCAAGCAGTAGTGTGCAGAGGGGATAGCAGAACCCTATTAGGATAAAAATTATCATGCTAATACTACTACTATAGACAACTATTATAATGATTATAAAGCATTAATTATACCAAACTGTATTACTGATGATATCACAGTAATGACTACTTCATGAAAGTTAATCTTAAACTAGTTTCAATTATTAACAGCAGTCATAACAATTGAAATTACTTCCCCTATCCTCCAATAAGGAGGCACTCTCCCAATGGCAGGGAGAAAGACGACACATATTTAGAGGTCTGGAGAAAGACTTCTAAGGAGAAGATAAGGTGACCCTTTTTGTACCCACAAGCAGCACTGGAGTCTGGCTCTTTCTGATACCTAGCTACTGAGATGATTACCTGTGTTTCCTCACTTCCTCATCTACCCTTTTAAATGCCCACAGGTTTCAACAGTTTCTTTTAGCCAGAAAAAAAAAAACTGTTAACTCACCTGGCTAATTCCAAGTCTGCTGAACTGCTCAAAGCTCACCCCATTGTTTTGAGAGATTTCAAGACGACAGAAAAATCCCTCCGCCATCTTCCTACCATTGCCCTCTACTCTTGCCTAACATCCAATAACGTAAGACTTCAGAGAAACAAAAAATTATCTCATCGTGAGAAGACGAGGAATCCTTAACTTCTACTCCCTAACGCTCATAATGCAATCTGGGGCAAAAGGTCTGATGAATCAATCGGCAGTTACTCAAGGTCCTAATAAATCACCTTCAAGCTACAAACCCAGTCCAACAGATAGAAGAGACAGCTCTGTATTGCAGCTACTTTGAGCATACTAAGCATTTCCTGTCCCAAACCCTGCCTTACTTAGCTCAAGGGTCTGAAATTCTGTACCCTTATACTTCATGTGTATGTACATTTTAGGAGATCCCCCATAAGCAACATGTCAAATTTTGGGGTTTTTAAAATCCTGACGATCTTTAAATTAGAATATTTTCAGCATGTTTACTTCAAATGTAATTACTCATGTATTTGAGTCTAAACTATCATATTACTATTTACTTTCTACTGGCTCCATCTGGTCTTTTTTTTTTTTTCTCTCTCTCTCTCCTCCTCACCTCCTCCCCCCTTGGCTTCTTTCAGATTTACAGAATTATTTTTAATCTGTTTTCCTCCTGAATATCTTGTCTTCTTTGTACTAGTCCAGTTTGGAGTGTGTATCTCTGGCTGGAAGGTTTTTCTCATTTCTGGAAGAATTCTACACCTTTTATCTCTTTAAATATCAGCTGTCATATTCCCTCACTCTCCATCTCACCTTTTATTTTCTTGAAAGTATTAAGCATAGGTATTTTAAAGGCCAGGTCTCATAACTCCATTACCTGGATCCGCTACAGGTCTGGTTCCTTTGTTTCTTATTTCTTTTTGCTTGTGGTTACAAAGTTGTATTTCCTCATATTATATGGAAATATGTGGAGAAAACTTGAGGCTCTACAATATAGCATCTTCCTCCCTAGGAGTTTTAAATTTGCTTCTACACCTAGGCTAGGGGTGCTCGCAATTCCAGATCACCACAATACAATCAGGGTTTGACAGGATTCAAGACCCCCTACTTCCAAGTTACCCTTTCTCCTTGGGAGTGTACCTTTGGGGTTCCAACAACAAAACCTTGTGATTTTGGCAGAGCTCCCTCCTTAGTGAGCCCTCAACTCTGGTGTTTGTCTCACCAGCCCTATAAGGCTGTCAAAGCTCTGAGTAAGCTTCTCAGCCTTGAGTTTTCCTTAAGTAAAAGTCTCTTACAGGAACGCAGCCCCCAAAGCCAGACTCACCTCTTTGGGTTTTGTTCTTCCCCCAAACCTTTGATTCCTAAATTGTCACTGTCTTGCTATGTTGTTAAGTCTCAGAACAGTTGTTTTCCATAGTTGATCCAGCTTTTCCACTATTCCCAGGGGAATGATTGGCCCAAATGACCTAGTTCACCATTGCAACTCCAAGTGCCCAGAATTTAACCTTTGAAAGAGGTCTTTGGCTGAAGGGCTTTGTTCCTATGTAAAATACAAATACCAAGAAGAGCCTATCGTGCATTTACATTTTCAAGGAGGGTAGGGTTAGGGGCAGAGAACACAAGAGGAGATGTTGGGTGCTTTAAGCTATACTTTAGCTGGTGGGAATGATTTCCCAGAACCCTTCGGATATACAGATAACAGGGACAAACCAGTATACACGTTGATCTACATACATTTTTAATCCTACAGTTATATAGATACTACTATCTAGATGGTTCTTTGGTAAGACTGCCTTGCTGAAAAGATCAGTGTAAGGACAACAATCCATCTCTCGGAGGCCGCCAAAGGCAAGGTCAATCATCATTTGTACTGCTTGCCCTTAGCATGAAAAATCTGCTCAACCTTAGCCTGATAAGCAACTCTGATGCCTTTCCTCAGGGAAGCACTGGCTGCTAATTGTGAAATGATTCTCTTGGTATTTCATAAAATTTATGCTCCCAACCAAGGGTTGGGATGGCCATTTATTTAAACATTTATTCTTAAGAGTGTGTGTGTGTGTGAAGCACTAAGCTAAGTGATATGAAAGGTATAGATGAATCTTATTCCCATCTTTTCATAACACGATTCTGGTTACCATGGTTTTAAGAGTTTTATTGTACACATTTTTATTGTAAGTCATTTCAAGTCCTTTTTGAAAGCAGTCAAAGCATAAATAATTAATAAGTCTATGAACAAATCTTTATCCCTGTTCTCAAGAAGTTTATGATCCAGAACTAATTCAGCTTACTGCAGAGTTAATCAGGATTGGGTTGCCCTTGAATGGGAGGTCATTGAGCTACTTGGGAGCATACAGGGATGCTCTTTTGAAGCAGACGCTGAGTTCTCTTCCCAGCAGCCAATGCTCTTTTTAAACAGAGCCCAATTCTGTTCATGTATTTACCTTCCCTACCCCATTATCAGGAGTCTTTAGAAAGCTGACCAACTCTCCCTTCCCCATAGCTTCAGGGGAGTGTGGATCCTTCTGAAGTCAATTCTCTTCCTCTGGCCAGAAATTATGGCAGTGATAGGCACATGAACCACTTCTGGCCTTTGAGATGGGAGAGCAAATATCCTAAGCAGTCCCTAAGACAGTCACGGGAAGAGACTTTCTCCCTTCTTTCTCTGGATGTTTCTGCATTTAACTATGGCACCTACAACTGCAACAGGCATTTCACAACAAGGCTAAGGACAAAGCCCACATAAAGGACAGGAGACTCTAGAGATGGAAGACACAGCACCTTGATGACATCATTGAGCCAGTGGGCTGAAAATAGGTCACTCATTGTAGCCATGATTTTTAACAGGGAGAGACGAATAAAAGTTTTTAAAAAATGACAAAAAACAAAACATGGTAAAACTGGGTGGAGCAGTTTTTGTAATGTTCTTTAATATTCCAAGAAAAAAAAAACTAGGATGAGGAACAAGATCTCTGTTGAATAGATCTGTCAGGTTCAACTAGAACACTCCCTGAAGATTTTAGAGGCAATTTCTTCTAACAATCACTTCATCATAATCTGTACATTTCTATCAGCTGTTCTTGATCAAAAGGCTAAGATAGCAACCTCAGCACTACTGACATTTGAGCCTGATAATTCTTTGTTGTGGGGGCAGGGCCTGTCCTATGCAGGGTGTATACCAACATTGCTGTCCCTACCGGTTAGATGGCAGGAATACCCCCATCTCTCGGTACGACAACTAAAAATGCCTCCAGATAGTGCCAAATGTCCTGTGAGGAGGCAAAATCACCTCCAGTTGAGAACAAGGACCCAAAGTTACTGTTTTACGCACCTCAGTCCAATAAGAAGGAAAATATGCATCTTTTAAAAATACACCTGGGGCACCTGTGTGGCTCAGTTGGTTAAGCGATTCTTGGTTTCGGCTCAGGACACAATCTCATAGTTTCATGGGTTTGAGCCCCACATCAGGCTCTGAGCTGGCAGCACGGAGCCTGCTTGGGATTCTGTCTCTCTGCCCCTTTCCCTACTTGTGCTATCTCTGTCTCAAAATAAACTTAAAAAAAATAAAAATATACATTTTTTCTTTAAAAATTTAACATTTTGAACTACAGAAACACGCAATGCAGAAAGTCATTCATAACCCAATCCTTTTCAAATATTAACAACTTGGTGTACAGGCCTTAATATTTTTTCCATTCATGTGTTTGCATATACAGAGATCATTTTGTAAAAAATATAGGTTTGTATGTCAGTTATATTTATTTTTTTTTAAGTTTACATATTTGAGAGAGAAAGCACACACTTGAGTGGGAGAGGGGCAGAGAATTCCAAGCAGGCTCTGTGCTTCCAGGGCTCAATCTCACAAACCAGGAGATCATGACCTGAGCAGAAATCAAGAGGCAGATGCCTAACTGAGCCACCCATGTGTCCCTCAAATTTTATTTTCTACTTACAAATGTATACAATGCATCTTTTCACATTTCTAAGTATAGATTTGCATATGTATATTACCAAGCCTTATCTTTTATAATAGTTGAATGGTATTGCATTTCTACCTATGTAAAAATCAACAGATTTCCAATTATCTGCCATTACGAGTAACAATGCAAGGAGTAACCTTGCATGTACATTTTGCATACACATGTATTTCTCTAGGATAAATTACTTGAAGTAAAATTAATGGATCAAAAGTTATAAAACCAGTTTTGAAAGTTTAAGTGTACCTCCCCATGTGGAATAAGAAGAATGAGGATTCTATTGCATACCATTCAAATGTGATAATTTATGTATGAGAAAAATTCAATCTAGGGTACATGGAGGTAAATTACCTAAGGTCACTCAGCTGTGTGTGTGTGTGTGTGTGTGTGTGTGTGTGTGTGTGTGTGTGTGTGTCAAAGACTAGAACCTGGGCCTTCTTACTCCTTTTCTGGTATATTAAACAGGGAGAAGCACGTGGAATGACAATTTACAGTGCTAGGAGTTTTTTAGATTTTAAAGAAAGCTGTTCTCCATCTGTCTGGCTTACAAAACAGTAAGAAACAAGCATTGACTTTTATAAGGAGCAGTGGTTCTCCACAGGGAGTAAGCTTGCCCCCCTCTCTCCATTCCCAGGGAACATTTGGCAAAGCCTGGAGACATTTTTGGTTGTCATAACTGGGTAGGTGCTATTGGCACAAAATAGACTAAAGTCAGAGATGTTAATTTCCTACAATGCAAGAACAGTCATCAACAATTTTAGGCTCAAATGTTAGTAGTGCTGAGAATAAGAAACCCTATACAGAGACAAAAAATTTAGATATAAAGATGTAGACTATTTTCCAAAGTTTGGCCCAGGAAAAGAACCAAGGACCCCACCATATCCCTTCCTTGTCTCATTCCACACACATTCACAAATGCAAGAACCCCATGGAAGTCACCAGGGTTGGGAGATAATCATTAACTACATCCTTCACTAACAGTTTGACTCCAGCAGCACCTGGGTGGCTCAGTCACATAAGTGTCTGACTCTTGATTTCTGCTCTGGTCATGATCTCACAGTTCATGAGATTGAGCCCTGGGTCGGGCTGTGTGCTGGGTATAGAACCTGCTTAAGATTCTCTCTGCCTCTCCTTCTGCCCCTCCCCTGCTAGCTCGCTCAGGCTCTCTTGTGGGGCAGGGGGCTGGGGAGGAGGTTGACTCCATTTGATAGAATACAGAATTGGACAAATGATCATGAAAATGGCAGCACTGGGCTTTCAGGGAAGATGACAGAGTAGAAGGATGCTAAGCTTACTCTGTCCCATGGATAGAGGACACCCACGCCAGTGTAAGTAACCGAGGAAAAAAAACCCAAAGCCCGACAGAACAGACTCTCCACAGCTAAATGGAGAGAAGAGCCCACAAAGAGGGCAGGAAGGGCAGAGACACAATCAGTAGGGCTTAACACTGGGAACTTTAAAAATCAGTGCTCTGCTCTGGGTAAGCTGAGAGGTTAAGAGTAAGTGGAGTCTCCACCCTTAAAGAAACAGCATAACAAACAGCCCCCCTGAGATACAGCAAGAAAAATCTGAAAAACAATCTACCTTACACCTAACGGAGCTAGAAAAAGAACAAAGATTAGACCAGAATAAATGAAATAGAAACTATAAAAAACAAAAAAAACCAAAACAAACAAAAAAAAAAGCCAATATAAACGGATCAGTGAAGCAAGGAGCTTTGGAAAAAAACAAAAATAAACCTTTAAGCTGGACTCATCAAAAACAAAACAAAAAACAAAACGGAAGGGATTCAAACAAAATCAGAAATGGAAGAGTAACAACCACTACAGAAATATAAGAGATTATAAGAGAATATTAGGAAAAATTAAATCCCAATTGGACAACCTATAATAAATGCATCCATTCCTAGAAACATAACCTCCTCAAACTAAGCCAGAAATAGAAAATTTCAACAGACCTATTACCAGCAATGAACTTGAATCAGTAAGTAATCAAAAACCTCAAAAATCACACAAAAGCCAAGGACCAGATGGCTTCACAGGTGAATTCTACCAAACATTTAAAGGAGAATGAACACCTATTCTCAAACTATTCCCAAAAAATAGGAGAGAAAGGAAAGTTTCCAATTTCATTCTATGAAGCCAGGATTACCGATACCAAAACCAGATAAAGACAAAAACAAAACAAAACAAAACAAAACTATAGGCGATATATCTGATGAACATAGATGCAAAAATCCTCAAAATATTAGCAAACCAAACCCAACAATATGCTTTAAAAAAAAAAAAAAAAAAAAAAAAAAAAAAAAGCATTTACCACGATTGAGATTTATTCCTGAGAAGCAAAGGTAGCTTGATCCTTTCAAATCAATGTAATACATCACATCAATAAAAGGGTAAAAAAATGATTTCAGTAGATGCAGAAAGAGCATTTGACAAAGTATAATATACATCTATGATAAAAAAAAAAAAAAAAAAACCTCAACAAAGTAGGTTTGGAGGCAACATACCTCAAAATAAAGGCCTTATGTGAAAAACCCACAGCAAACATATTGAGTGGTAAAAAGAAACCAAGAGCTTTTCCCCTAAGGTAAGGAAATTAGACAAAGATGTTCATTGTCACTTTTATTCAACATAGTACTGGAAGTCACCACAGTAATTAGACAACAAAAACAAACAAAAGGCATCAAGATTGGCAAAGTAGTAAAACTTTCACTATTTGCACATGACATGATACTTTATATAGAAAATTCAAGACTCCACAAAAAAAACTACAAAAACTGATAAATGAATTCAGTAAGGTCACAGGATACAATATACAGAAATCCGTTGCATTTCTGTACACTGATAATGAAGTAGAAGAGAAATTAAGAAAACAATCCTATTTACAATTACACCGAAAATAATAAAATACCTAGGAATAAACTCAACCAAGGAGATCAAAGACCTGTGTCCTGAAAACTATAAAAGAGTGATGAAAGAAATTGAAGAGGATACAAATGGAAAGATATTCCATGCTCCTGGATTGGAAGAGCAAATATTGTTGAAATGTCCATACTACCCAAAGCAATCTACAAATTACATGCAATCCCTATCAAAACACCAACCACATTTTTCACAGAACTGGAACAAATGCCCTAAAATGTAAATGAAACAACAAAAGACCCTGATAGCCAAAGCAACTGTAAAAAATAAAGAACAAAACTGGTGGTACCACAGTCTTAGATTTCAAGATCTACTACATAACTGTAGTAATCACAGCACTATGGAACTGGCACAAAAATAAACACACAGAACAATGGTACCAAATAGCCCAGAAGTAAACCCACAATTATATGGGCTTTCTTTGACAAAAGAGGCAAGAATATGCAATGGGGCAAAAGGCGTTCTCTTCAACAAATGGTAGTGGGAAAACTGGACAGCAACACGCAAAAGAATGAAACTGGACTACTTTCTTATACCAGACACAAAAATAATCTCGAAAGGAAAACTTAGATGTGAGACCTGAAACCATAAAGATCCTAAAAGAGAAGACAGGCAGTAATTTCTTTGACACTGTCCATAGCAACATTTTCTAGATCAGGTCTCCTCATGTAAGGGAAACAAAAGGAAAAAATAAACTATTGGGATGGTATCAAAATAAGAAGCTTATGCACAAAGGAAGCAACCAACAAAACTAAACAACCTATTGAATAGGAGAAAATAAATGCAAAGGACATATTTGATAATGGGTTAGTATCCAAAATATATAAAGAACATTAAAAAAATAATCCAAGTAAAAATGGGCCAAAGACATTGAGTGAACATGAACAGACATCTCTCTCAAAGACATAAAAATGGCCGACACATAAAAAGATGCTTAACCTCATTCATCATCGGGGAAACCAAAACTCCAATGAGATATCATTTCACACCCGTCAGAAGGGCTAAAATAAACACAAGAAACAAGTGTTCCCAAGGATATGGAAAAAAGAAGCCCTCATGCACTGTTGATGGGAATGCAAACTGGTGCAGTCACTGTGGAAAACAATATGGATGTTCCTCAAAAAATTAAAAATAGAGGAGCACCTGGGTGGCTCAGTTGGTTAAGGATGTAACTTCAGCTCAGGTCACAATCTTACAGTCCGTGAGTTCAAGCCCTGCATTGGGCTCTGTGCTGATAGCTCAGAGCTTGGAGCCTACTTTAGATTCTGTGTCTCCCTGTCTTTCTGCCCCTCACCATTCACGCTCTCTCACTCTCAAAAAAAAATTTTTTTTTTAATTAAAAATAGAATTACCATAGGATTCAGTAATTTCACTAAGTATTTACCCAGAGAATATGAATACACTAATTCAAAAGTATACATGCACCCCTATGTTTATTGCGGTATTTACAACAGCCAAATTATGGAAGCACCCCACCTGTCTGTTGATTGATGAATGGATAAAGAGATGATACATTTATTATGAAATATTACTCAACCATAAAAAAGAATGAAATCTTGCCATTTATAACAATGTAGATGAATCTAGAGGGTAGAATGCTAAGTAAAATAAGTCAGAAAGACAAATTCCATACGATTTCACTTTTGTGGAATTTAAGAAAGTAACGAAGGAAAGAAGACAAACCAGGAAACAGACTCTTAGTTACAGAGAATTGATAGATCACTATACACCTGAAACTAATATAACACTGTGTATTAGCTATACTGGAATTAAAATGATCCACGATATATATATTAGAAAGAAGAAAATGACAGCATCATTCCTGATGAAGCTCAAGAGACCGTCGACCTATAGCCACAGTTGAGTTTCCTGATCTTTTTAAAGTTTACTTTGCCCCAAAGGAAGCTTCCCCCACCCTTGTGAGGACAGGAACCTACCCACAAAGCTCATGAGAGTTAAGAGCAAAGAAGTACTGCTGAGAACAGGTCGTCCCAATAGACACCTGGGCAAAGCTGGGTTCTCCATGTTCAATCCCTGTATTTTCCACACTCACAGATCTTCTGTCCCCCATTTTCCCTGAGAAATACAGTGAGGGCTGAGGAAAAGCCATGTGCATTCCTCCCATTCTTTTCCATGTTCCATGTTGGGCAGTGGTAGTTCCTTTCCTACCTATGAAAATTTGAGGAAGGGGACAGCCCTTTCACTCAATTAAATGGGGCAGAATGAATAAATCAATCAACCAACCAAAATTATCTGAGAGGGAGAGAGAGCGTGCAAGCAGGGGAGGGGCAGAGAGAAAAGGCAAGAATCCCAAGCATCTCACAAACCATGACCTCAAGACCTGAGCCAAAAATCAAGTCAGACCCTCAACCAACTGAGCCACCCAGGGACCCCAAAAGGCATCACTTTTAAATACCCTGGTCAGCGACACACCTATGAATACGAATACCCAGAAACTCCTCAAAATGAAGTGTCTCCATTGAAAAGATCTCAGCCTCACTCTTGACTTAAGGAGCACCAGCTCTGGGCCTTCACACAGTTGATCCTCCATCAAAGGAAACAACTGCTGAACTTAGGGATGAGTTAAGCAGCTCAAAGTACTAATGATGGGGGGACAAAAATGCTTTTGAGCCCTACTGCAATTTCCCAAAGTCAAGCTGCCTAGGACAACTGGTACAAAATCAATAGTGAAGAAAGCATTCAGTGTGTGCGTGGAAAGCTGCCGTCCAAAAAATGTTCAGATTTGCATGGCCAACCATCCTTGATCTGAGGCTGATAGAAAACAAACATTCTACAGAGCACAAAGTACTCAGTCCCACAAACTAGGTTTGGTATTTTTGCTCATGAACTTCCAGCAGAGATGAAGTAACACTGACTTCAGCCAACATTTAATAGATGCATTAAAATAACACATTCTCTATCCCCCCTCTTTTTTAAAAGAAAACTTTTAAAAAATACATTTACCAAGAAAATTAAGAGGATAATGGACCATCTGTGCACACACCAACTTGAATAAAATACAATCAACACATAGAAAGTCTTTCTCATTTGCATTACCCTCTCTCCCTCTCCCCACAGCTAAGTACCCTCCCCTGAATTTGCCATTTATCATTTTGATGTATGACTTTTTACTTCATGTATGTAATTCATAAACATACATAGTAGTGTATTAATGGTTTTTAAAAATATATAAATAGCACCCTATGGTGAAGATCACTGTTGCAACTTCCATTTTTTTCTCTCTTCAACATATTTTCCAGATTTAGGAGGCAATGAGTAGAGATTTAAGACTTGAGACCAGAGAAAGGACAAGATTTTCCCTCGTTTTGGTTTAAACCACCATAGTCTTGGGAATGATCAAGTAGATGAGTAATAATCCCCCTAAGACCTCACACCAAGGTTATTGGGTTTACCCATAATGAGCTAGAATATTTTTGAAGCAATTGAGAAAAAATAATTCCTTCCTCTTTATATATTTTGCATACCTCTTCTCCTTCCATAAATACCACCCCACACCCCTCCATCCTACCTGCCACCGTCCAAGACTAAGAGAAATACGTAAACACCAAAATATTCTACGGTAGGAAGAAAGTAGAGAAGGATGGCTTCATCATGCTTGATCCTAGAAAAGGGACAGTCATCTTTGAAGAGTTATGATGGAATGGGTACCAAAGAGACCAAGTCCCCAAGTTATTCAAAAAGCAGTGCCCATAGATTACCACCACAGTTCACACAACCTGTCCCCCTGCAATATGAGCCCTGTGAAGGCAGGGCTATGTTACTGGCTCTCTGTATCGAGTGTTTGACATATGTCTTCCACAAAGCTAGTTCACAGGATTTTTTGATGAATCTGATAACGGTGATACCACCACCAAAAAAATAAAAGTGCAACATTAACTCAATTTCAGGGTTTAAATGCTCGAGATTACTGACCTGTTACATTTTTATGTAAATTCTTCTAATCCCTTCTAATTGTTTAATCACAAACATACCATTTAGTGTTTTTTGAATCTCATTAGTAAAAAGGGAAAACTTTCCATCCTTCCAAAACTAATTATCCTGACATTTTGATATCTGAGGCCAAATGTATCATCCATGAGTTTTAATCTTATCAGTTTAAGCCCTGCACCACTGTGCTGACAGGAAAGCCAGCCAGTGCCCAGAGGGTATTCTGTCATGGCTACAAATCAAGATCTTCAAAGAATCCTCAAGCCCTGCTTCATGTAGGCCATTGAAGGAAAAATAAAATGTACATGCTCCAAAGTCAATACATAATTCACAAGAAGAAATCTATCTACCCAGGAGAACTAGGCCAGCTACAAAGCTTGGGTATCCTCTTTCTAACAGTGTGCTGGAGATGTGCTGATAGCATTTGTTTTCCAGAAGGTCACCTGTGTGTGTCTCTTTGCAGACTTGCAAAGGTTCCTCTCCTTCTCAGCCAGAGGGAATGTCCTCTTTGACCCTTGACCAAGTTTACCATTCTCAGGTCTATTTTGCACTCAGTGGGCTTCTGAGTACAAGTGAGAATCTCTGCTTTCAATCCCCTTTGAGTCTTAGTTTGTCCTTCTGTTAGTTCCTCTTACTAAAAACTTAGCTGATTAAGCCTTGCTACGAAGAGCAAACCTCAAAGATACTGAGCAATGTGCATGTAAAAGTTGAGCTTAGTACCATAAAACCCAGGTAGGCTCTTTCTAGATCAAAACAGTCTGGACTATACCTACTGGATCGAATCTATATTTAAGGCATCTAAAGATTAATTAAAATTACTGTCTAATGAAAGAGACATGTCTTCAAGAAAGTCTTATACAGTGGTTTGTCAGCAAAGCTCTCAACTCTAAAAATTGTAGATTAACTCAAGCTGAATTAGTGAGTCAAGGAAATAGATGAAAATACACACTGGGAAAAAAAAAAAACCCAAATGACAATCCTCTAGGACTTTGTTAAAAATAAGTTAATAGATTTTTAAGACAATTTTCATAGTAATGTTTAGATTCACTTTGTATGGCCAAAATAACCAAGCTATCACTGAATGTTTTGTCAGGACATTAAAACATTTGAATCAAACAATGAATGAAACAAACATCTGAATCAAACCAGGATTTATTTTTATAAGATTTATTTTTTTGAAAGAGCACAAGCAAGGGGCAGAGAGAGAGAGAGAGAGAGAGAGAGAGAATGAGTATTTCAAACAGGGTCCATACTCAGCATGGAGCCTTACACAGGGCTTGATCTCACAACCATGAGATCATGACCTGAGCCAAAATCAAGAGTCAGATGCTCAGCTGACTGAGCCACCCAGGTGTCCCCAAACCATGGATTATATAAAACCTCATCAGTGATGTGATCAAAATTTATATTGAAAGAACACAGAAACCATCATATGAAGGTCAAGCATGCTCCAGCTTCAAATGATCCCTGCACATCTAAACCAGTATAAAAGATTTCCCATAATGCCCAGTAATTATTTATGGATTTTAATCTCAAAACACATAAAAGAGAACTGGCATCCAGTCAGATTGTTAGAAGGCACGTCATACAATTTTAAAGCCACTTAATTCGGAAAATTCCAAAGAAATTCTTAGAAGAGGAGAGTGATTTTAAGTTCTGGCTAATGTTAAAAGCCAACCTTTCAATAATTCCCTTGTGAATTTAATAAAACCTGAGCTGACATAAAGCAAAATTCTTTGGCACAAAATCCAAAGGTTTACAATAAGGTGTCCAGTTTCCATCTAGTAAAATTAGACAGGTTTGTGTTCTTAAAAAAAACGCATCATTTTCTCATTTAAGGACCTCCCCTTTCTAACATTGAAGCCAGAATATGAGCTTGTGTATTGACCTCAGATGATGGGAGTCCAGTGGCTGTCCTCATGCTGAATGCGCAGAGTCAAGCCATTACAAGAGTCAGAGGGGGAGGAGATAAAAATAGCTTCAAACATTGACCCTTGGCTGGTGAGTATAAAAGAGGGGGTAGAGCAGCTAAATGGATGTCCATCACCTCAAGCCAGCAGGAAAAATTACCACATGACATATGAAACAGACCTTTAGTAAGTTTTCTAATTATCTTTACCCAGTTTGTCTCTATTATAGCCAGCAATGGAGCTGATCACATCCAGCATTCAGCAGCCACACCTTAAAGAGCACCAAAGTTTTCCCCAAGCAGTGGGGGGATAGGATGCAAAACACAGCTCCATGTTGATCCTGAATTGTCTGCTGCTTACTAGCCTCTGGCTATGAGCAAGGTCATCACCTGAGTCAGTTTTTTCTAGCTGGACTATGGCCAAGATCAAGAAAAAATGAACGGTCATTTCATAGGAGTGGTACATGCTCTCTTGTCCGACAGCAGAGTGCAGGAGAAGCAGCACAGGCTCACAGAGCGTTAAGGGTTTGCATCTCATGTCAGCCAACTAGGGACTGGTTTACTTAGGAACAGTTAACACGTCTAGGTTTTATTTTCCTCATCTGTAAAATGGGGATAATGACATCTACACCTTGCTTTTTAAGAGGCTTCTTTGAAATGAGTTTTGCAAGGGCAGGGATAGAACATAGAAGGTACTCAATAAAGTAGTAGTTGTGGCTGTTATTTTAAAGATCATCATCCCGATGCTGACTGGATGATCCGGGGAGGCTGTGGGAGGGACTGCATTAACAAGGCATAAGGAGGAAAGAGGAGAAGCAGAGCTGACCTGATTCAAACAAAGGGAAGTAGTGGCACTGGGGGAGGAGGAATAAGAAAAACAGGAGCAAAACTTGAGTAAGTCTGAGATGTGGGAGATCTGGGAGGAAGCCAAAAACCAAGTGAAAATAGGTTGAGGGAAGGAGAAACAAAGCTCAGGGGTTGACAGTACTGAAGGAGTTCTAGCAAAACCATTAAACAAACTGTACAAGAATAAAATGCTCCCCCAGTTAACAGGACTGCAGGTAGGCCCTGTGATCAATAGGATTTGTGAAAATTCTTTGGGAAAAGCATTCCCATCACAAGAGCCAGTGAGAATCTCTAGGAAAGGTAGGATTGCTGCGGTCACGCAGGCATCTGAAAAGAATTGCTTTGATTACATGGAGAGAATGTAACAGATATACACAAATTCACTCTCCTGGGAGGTTCCCTTTGAGGGAAAGCAAAGAGGGTAACAAGGAAAAGAACATGTCAATCCCAGTCAATTCCTACATGGCACTGAATAGCAGAAATACTGCAGAGTGGGGACACAAAGTTTCCATCAGCCTTCAGGACTTTCAGTAGGAAAATATGAGGACTACGAAGTCCACAGACACCATACATGTTTCAGGGGAAGTTTTTTTAGAAGGAATTCTCTGGTACGTAAATCAACACTGCCAGGCCACAGCTAACCAGCTGGTTTACTGGAAGAAATCCAAGTTTCTTGGTAAATACCACCAGGAGCCAACCTTCCAGCATGCAGTGCAAGGCTTTCCTCATTCTGTATCGTGGGCTGAAGGTGCCTCTCACAAGGCTCTATCTTCAATAACGTAGATTCTTTATCTCACCACCTCTTTTACCCAAGGCATCCTGCTGCTGGATTACAGAAACTCTTCATCAACAAGAAAGCTAAAGTATACTCACAATAAAATGGAGGTAAACTTAACCTCACAGCTTCTGAGGAATCAACAACTGCAGGCCTCCTGTCTCTCCTAACCTCTCCATCAAAGGGAAAAACAGATGGGTTTTTTGAAACAATGGAACATCTACCAGGCTATACCAATATAGGGCATGCACTTCCTAGCAAAAATACTTCAGCCCTGAACAAGATGAGAAGAAACTCCAACGTGGGCAGACAACACACAGAGACCCACCTTGAACGCGACAGAAACACTGAATGCAAGGACGTGGAAAGAAGAACAATGGGAAATAGGCAAGTGGACATCACGAAGGACAAGAGAATGTGGCACAAGAGGCCCAGCAACACTGTTCCTATCCAAGGAGTTCAGGATAGTAGGTTAAGGGTGGGAGCACTCGCATGGAAGAGGACACAGAACTGGCAAAGAACAGAATGGGTGGAAGCCAGACCGTAAAGAAGTTTTTTCCTGCAGTCCCAGCATATAACTTACTTCTGGATGCTTCTAGGAGGAGCCACAATAAAGCTTCTTCTTAGTGTGGACTGTTACAAAGAGCTGCTACTTAGCCATATTTTACATAAAACCATCATTTCTGGGGCAAAAACATTGGTGCCAGGTGAGAAAATACATTCCTAGGAGGTGAGTGGCTTCGGCCAAAGGGTAAAAGATGTAGCATGTATCCTTACCTAACAGCTTTCCAATAATCTTGGTCAATACACATTCCTCAAGTGCCTACACAGGACAGGATTCAATGAGAAAACAATGCTCACTTGTTTTCAGTTTGGTCTACAAAATATTAAAGAAAATTCCTTTTGATTTTTGTGAAAGAAAAAATGCTCAAAAGAATAAAAACAAGGAAGTGAACTCAAAAGTCCTGCTATTCTGGTCTCTGAGCTACTTAGTTACTAACTTTAAATACTCATCATTGGCCCTTTTGCAGAACTGAGCAGCCACCAATCTTTTATTGAATTATTCTTTAATAAAACTTTCTTCAGGCAGATTTGGCCACACCCCAAGAAAATTCACTTAGTATCCAAAATTAAAGGCAACAAAGGTTTATAACGCTTTACAATTTAGCATTTGAGCTGGGCAGAAACAGGGATTGATATTCTTCCAACGCTATGGCTGCCCCATGTCCATACTGCCCCTAAAGTACCCAACTTGTCTGTTACTGACTCTGATAAACCGGGAGCAAGACCCTCGAGTACTATGAACAAGGAATAGGGGGAAACGGGTGCCAAAGAGTTTAGGATCTCCCCTCACCTTCTTAATCCACAACCCAAGATCGAAGACAGATAAGGAGGGGGAAGGAATAGAATGACAACATTAATCCTGGGAAAAGAAAGGTGACGTTCATCAAGTGGTAGAGACCTGCTTAAACAGCTGAATGCCCCACCTATTGCCAAGTGTTGCTGAAATCAGCCAAAGAATTACTCCATAATCACCTGGAGTGAGGAGTTCATGTATCACCATGGAGAGGAGTTCTCCTCACATATAGACCAGAAACCTGCCTCCACTGCATCTGTATTGGCAATCTCTAGTCTTTATTGTGAAAAGTGGATTCACACTGTGATACTGGGTGATACAGACAACCTGACAGATCATCCTGGAATGATGCCTATGTGGTGTCGGTGAAGCAGCTCTTAAGTAGGTAATCCTAATGTCAGTGTTTTGCTTAAAACATCTTGCAAAGAAACAAACTATTTTGTTCTAAAACAGGGCACACTAACAAAAACGGTTTTGCTCCCCCAAATAAGGTCACCACCTTATTTGGGATGAAACAGTGGTGAATACCCATCTCAACTGGGTTTTATCCATTAAAAAGATTCAGAGACACTCTTTCCTGCTTTGTTGAAGACTAATTGACCATATAATCATGGGTTTAATTTCTGAGTTTTCTGTTACATCCTACTGATCTTTGTGTCTATTTTTGTGCCAGTACCAAACTGCTGTGATTACTACAGACTTGAAGTGTGGAATCGTGATACCTCCAGCTTTGCTTTGCTTTTTCAAAATTGCTTTGACTATTCAGGGTCTTTTGTGGTTCCATGTCAATTTTATGACTGTTTGTTCTAGTTCGGTGAAAACGATGCCGGTATTTTAACAGATTTCATTAAATCTGTAGATCGCTATGTGTAGTATGGACCTTTTAACAGTATTTTTTCTTCTAAACCATTAGCATGGAATGTTTTCCAGTTGTTTCATCTTCAATTTCTTTCAGCACTATTTTTATAGTTTTGAGAGAACAGGTTTTTCACCTCTTTGATTAGGTTTATTCCTACATATTTTTGTGCAACCCTAAATGTGATTTTAGTTTTTTTAAACTTTATTGAAAAAACACACATATTGTGTGTAAACTAGTTAAGAGTCAAGCCCATTGAATTGCGACAAATCAACATAGTCAAGATCTAGATCATCTCCATCCCTCAAAAATGCTCCTGGTGTCCCTTTACAGTGGATTTATGCCCCAGCAACCTCTGCCCTAGGCAACCAGTGATATGCCACAATAGATTTCTGTCACTATAGTTTTGCCTGTTCCACAACTTCATTTGAAGGTAATCATACAGAATATCTTTTAGATCTAGTTTATTTCACCTAAAGTATTTTGTGACTCATCCATGTTAATACATGTATCATTTGTTTTTATTGAGGGGTAATGCCAGGATATGCCAGGATTCTCTAATCCATTAAACCGTTGGTTGGCATTTGAGTGGTTTTTTTTAAAGTACCTCTGAACAGTTGGATACAGGTCTTTGAACATATGCTTTCATTCTCTCTGGAAAATACCTAAAGGTATTTACTTTACCACATAGATCTTTTAGTTTATACAGTGCTGAAAAATTGATGTTCCATTTTACATTCCCACCAGCAATATGGGAAAATTCATTTGATTAACATCTTCTCCACAATTTGGTTTTAAATTTTTAACCAGGGGATCCTGGGTGGCTCAGTAAGTTAAGCATCCAACTTTTGATACTGGCTCAGACCACGATCTCACAATTTGTGGGATCGAGCCCCATGTTGGGCTCTGCGCTGACAGTATAGAGCCTGGTGGAGATTCGCTCTCTCCCTCTCTCAAATGAATAAACTTTAAAAAATTAATTTTTAACCCTTTTAGTGGGTGTATTGTTCTATCTTGTTTTAATACAGGTTTCTCTGATGGCTAAGGATGTTGAACATTTTTAAACGTTATCGATCCTTTGTATATCTTCATTAGTGGAGTATCCTGTTCGAACCATTTTCTCATTATTTGGGTCATTTGTTTCATTAAAGAGGCCTTTATATATTTTTGACAAAAGAAATATGCATTGTGAATATTTTATTCAATTCTGTAGTTTGTCCTTTTAATGGTGCCTTTTAAAGAACAGAGTTTTTTAGTTTTGATGAAGTACGTTTTAGTGAAGTAGTATTTAAAAATGTGTACATAAATGAAGAAATAGTTGGGGCGCCTGGGTGGCGCAGTCGGTTAAGCGTCCGACTTCAGCCAGGTCACGATCTCGCGGTCCGTGAGTTCGAGCCCCGCGTCAGGCTCTGGGCTGATGGCTCGGAGCCTGGAACCTGTTTCTGATTCTGTGTCTCCCTCTCTCTCTGCCCCTCCCCCGTTCATGCTCTGTCTCTCTCTGTCCCAAAAATAAAAAAAATAAAAAAAATAAAAAAAAAAATGAAGAAATAGTTATATACATATATGTGTGTATAGATGTGATTAATTCTCTACTTCATTATTAGTGTATAGAAACATATGTCTGCACATTGATTTTGTATCCTTCAACTTTACAGAAGTCAGTGTGTGTGTGTGTGTGTGTGCGCGCGCGCACGTGTGTGTGTAGTATTTGGAATTTTCTGTATTATCATACCATGTTCAAGGAAGAAGTAAAACATTCACCCTTTACCAATTTGGATGCCTTTTCTTTTTGTTGTCTAATTGCTGTGGCTATGACTCTTAGTACTATTTTGAATAAAAGTCAAAGTGGACAAAGATGGTCATATAGTATCAGGAAAATTGGACAGCTACATACCAAAGAATGGAACTGGACCACTTTCACCATATACAAAAAATAAACTCAAAATGAATTAAAGACCTAAATGTGAGACATGAAACCATAAAAATCCTAGTTAAGAATCCAATAATTTCTCTGACATCAGTCATAGCAACATTTTTCCAGATAGGTCTCCTGAGGCATGGGAAACAAAAGCAAAAAGAAAGCTTCTGCACAGTGAAGAAAACAATCAACAAAACTAAAAGGGAACCTACTGCATAGAAGATATTTGCAAATGACATATCTAATAGTATCCAAAATATAAAAAAACCTATACAACACCCAAAAAACAAATTACCCAATTAAAAAATGGGCAGAACAGACATTTCTCCAAAGACGACATCCAAATGGCCAACACATGAAAAGATAATCAACATCAGTTATCATGGAAATGCAAATCCAAGAACCACAATGAGATCAATCTGACACTTGTCAGAATAGCTAAAAATCAAAAAAAGAAACAAGCGTTGGCAAATACGTGAAGAGAAAGGAACCCTTTTGCACTGTTGGTGGGAAAGCAAACTGGTGCATCCACTATGGATAACAGTATGGAGACGCCTCGAAAAGTTAAAAATAGAACTATCTTACCATCCAGTGATCACACTACTGGGTACTTACCAAAAAATACATCCACCCTTATGGTTAGAGCAACATTATTCACAAATGCCAAATTATTGCAGGAGCCCAAGTGTCCACAGATAGATGAATGGATTAAAAAAGATGTGGTATATATGCACAATAGCATATTATCCAGCCATAAAGAAAATCTGTCTTTTGCAATGACATGGATGGAGCTAAAGAATATACTACTCAAAAGTCAGAAAGACAAATACCATATGATTTAACTCAGGTGTGGAATTTAAGAAACGTTAAAAAAAAAAAATGAACAAAAAGGAAAAAGACAAGCCAAGAAACAGACTCTTAACTATAGAGCACTGACGGTTACCAAAGGAGAGGGGAGTGTGGGGATGGGTAAAATAGGCAATGGGGTTGGAGGCATGCACTTGTCATGATGAGCACCGAGTGATATATGGAATTGTTGAATCGCTATATTACACACTTGAGGCCAAATATAACACTATGTTAGCTTTAGTGGAATTTAACATTTTTTAAAAAGATCGAAAGATACATATTGCTTTACTTTGTATGACTCATTTGAGAGCTCATCAACTTTTGAAGCTTGCATGGTACAGTAGTCCTCAAAGGGAAGATAGGCAGATTATTTATTGCTTTTATAAGTGAATAGTTACTTTGGTTGGTTTCTCTTAAAGCCCATATGTCCTCAACTAGCCCCCTCTACTTTCTACCACTTTTGGTGTTTACATCCCCAAGTGTGTAGCATGAGCCCCATGAACAGCAGGATGATATCCAAATGTAGGGTCAAACAGTGTAGGAGTCTACAGCAAATACTGGTTCCTAGGATTTAAAGATAAAGTGATCCCTGGAGAAGGAAACTGAAGATTCGACACATGACTGAAGTGGTTTGCAACCAAACTGCTCAAGAATAGGGATACACTCCATATCAGTATAGCCTTCCAGCAATTGATTAAAGTTACAAAGGAAACTTTTGTTGTAAAATCTGAGGAATATTGTGTTAAAGAAGTTGAGTGGTCTACACAGAGATTTCCTGAGTATCCGTTGGTAGATCCTTTCTAGTTAAGATCAAGGTCTTATCTATTATAGAAGAGGCGTGGTTCATCATCACACTGCTCTAAAATCTGGATAGCATCTATTTCAGGACAACTTTCTTGCTTTTGCTCTGACTCCATGATTTGGAAGCAACTTTATGATCATTAATTTTGGGCGCCAAATACCACATCAAGAAGACATTCTGGATACCGAACACATTAGTCCAATCATGAGAAAAGCATTTGCCCCACTGTAAATCAATAGATTAACCTCTTGGCTCATCGCGTATTTCTTGGGGGCTTAGTGTATGTATCTAAGAGCCGCAGGAACTCTGGGAAAATTGAATCCCGAAAGCTATCTCTTGCCCTTAATTCATAACATCCCCATCAAGAAGTATCTAGGAAGGCTTTAGCTGAGCTGACTTCACTCATCAGGTTTTTTAAGCAGAAAAGACAAAATGTTTTCCCTAAGTACTCTTCAGTCTTGCTCCAACAACACGCTGTTCTCTCAACAGATCAAGTTCATTCCCCACTATCATGCTTAGGTTTTAGTGTTTCTGGTGAACAGTTCTAAAGGCAGAAGTTAGAACAATAAGGAGTCATTTTTATTGTGAAGCCTTGGTAAGTGTACTTCAAACTTGTGAATCCGGTAACTTCTCATTCCAGCACCCCCCCCAAAAATTCATCTAGTCTACCTCACTGCAATCAAATGCCCTACAGCATACCAGAAATGTGTTTAGAAAGAATAAGACACTTCAAACACTTGTGGCGCCATGGCAAAAGATCCCTGGCTGGGTGCACATGTGAGACCCTCAGGCCCTTAAAAATGGGAAGTTACATAATGACTTTTTGTTCCATAAAGAAACTGTTTCCTTCACGGAGATGCTCTAAAGTAGAAAAAACGGAATGGGTGTGCCCTGCTGATTGGAATGCAATTTGGTGCAGCCACTATGACAACAGTATGGAAGTTGCTCAAAAGATTAAGAAGAGTTATCATATGATCCAGTAATTCTACTGAGTATATATAACCAAACAAAAACTAATTCAAAGGGATATGCACCCCTATGTTTGTTACAGCATTATTTACAATAGACAAGATATGCGTGCACTCTCTCCCTCCCTCTCACACACAGAATACTAATCAGCCATAAAAAAAAAAAAAAAAGAGGGAGTGCAATCTTGCTATTTGTGACATGAGATAGACCTTGAGGGTATTGTGCTAAGTGAAACAAGTTCAAAGACAACAAATACCATATGATCTTACTTATCTAAAGAAAAAACGAAACCCAGACTCAGACATAGACAGAAGATTGGTGATAGCCAGAGGGGAGAGGAGGGGAGTTGTGGGGTGCAAAATAGGTGAAGGGGATTAAATTGTTACAAACTCCTAGCTATAAAATAAATCATGAGGATGTTATGTACAGCTTGCAGAATACAGTCAATATTGTATTAACTTTGTAGGGTGACAACTAGACTCACTGTGATCATTTCATGGTAAATCACTATGTTGTGCACCTACAAATAAAATTCTGTGTCAATTATACCTCAATTTTGAAACATATACTCAATACTAGCCACTTTTTTCCTTGGAACCCTAGGCCCTTCATAAAATACATCATTCACTATTACGTATTTCAAGTATGTATCAGACATAAGTGTAAATGGGTCAAAGCTGATTTGTCAGTGTAGAGGAGGCTTAAAATTTGGCTTGGACTTAGACTTGGAAGCCATTTACAAAGTAGGCTTGAAAACATGGTTTTAACTCAAAAAATACCGATTAGACCTAGAGCTTACCCAGTGCCAGACAGCGCCTGAGAGCTTTGACACGTCTATAATTCTCCCAACTACTCCTCAAGATAGTTATTGTCCAGCTTTTACTAATGGAGAAACTGAGGCTTAGGAAGGTTAACTAACTTTCCCAAGGTCACACAGCCAGACAGGAGAGACAGGTCTAATACCTAAAAGTGTTTTCCTTGAAATACACTGGAGCACCTCATGGAACAGCTTTGCTCAGTTCTGGATCAATGAATACCTTTAAACAAGCTCTTTGTCTCCATTTTTTCCTTCTATAAAATAAAGGCAGTATGCTAATTGTGAGCTTCTTTCCTGCTTGAAACCTGAGGACACCATGTGAACTCCACGGCGGAAGGCCGCACTGCCTGCTCTACCGTTAGCAGTGGCTCCCTGAGACCACAGAAGCCTTTGAAATTCTAGAACACAAAACCTCGTTTATAATCTATTGATTACACATTATGCCAATATTGAACCTAGAGGGCAACAAGTTGTCACCGTTTGTTCCTGAAAGTTTGAGAGCAGTCAGTAGAAAAGAACAGCCTTCCTCAATGAATCTAACTGTAGTCCTGCCATCTCTACGTCATCTCTGAGGGCTGTGCCTGTGGACCATTGCAGCTGACAATTCTGATAGCCTCTTCCCCACGTGGAGGCCACCTTTTCCTTTCAATGATGCCTCTTCCTTATGTAACATGAATAACCTGAGAGCAGAAACACCACAGCTGACACTTCCTGCCAGATGCCAGGTTCCAGTTATCTAGTCCATTCCAAGATCCCTTGTCAAGATTTTGGGTTTTAAATAAGGCAACACGGTTTTGCTCTAATTGTGAATGATTTCTGTCAATATGGCAAAGCAGTTTAAGTCAGACACAGGTTCAAGTTCTGTTCTGCCATGAACAGCCTGTAGTACAGAGTTAGACACAGAGCTGACCAACCTCCTCCAAACTTCGATTTCTCACTGGGAAATAGGCAGAATATATTTACCTTGAAAGTTGTTCTGAGGAATAAGGAAGATCAAGCATATACCTTGGCTGAGCCACCATATCATACTTGGATTCCTGGACTGGCCTCTCTGCCTATATTCTAGCCCCTACAGATTTTCTCAGTACCGTGGCCAAAGGGATCCTGTTAGAAATGGAAGGAAAAGGACTTGCTGGCTCATTCACCACAAAAGCCAAACATTCTTGTATATCTTATTAGGTCCTGCACGACCTGAACCCTCTCCCCACTCTTTAATCACCGCCCCCTACAGTCCTTTGACCTTACCTCTGGGTCACCCTCCCTTCCCAACCCTGTTACAGCCCCTCTGGCTTCTGGGCATGCTCCTGCCTTAGGACCTCTGAACTTGTTGCTTCCTCTGCTTGGAATTCCCTTTCCCTGGATACACGCATAGCTCATTCTGTCACTCGTCTGGGTCCCTCACGAAGTACCTCCTCAATGTGGACTTTCTTGGCATTTTTCCCAAAATGATAATTCCTCTGCGTCCAAGGCTTCCTTTCTCTGCCGTTTTTTTTTTTAACATTAGTATTCATTACCACGTAACAGACTATCCATTTTACTTGTTTTGTTCGTTTGCCCTCTACACTGTTACATCCCCAGTTTTTTGAATAGTACCTGGCATATTAGTATTCAATACTTTTTTCTTTGAATAAATTAAAGGAAGAAAGGGCAGCCACAGCATTGCCCATAGCAAAAATCTGGGAAAAAATATTCATTAATAGAGGAGTGGATAAATACACTGTGGCATGTGCACAAAAAATTATTTAGTAATGGAAAATCAATGCAACAATGTGGAAAACATACATGGCCCTTAGAAATACGCATTGAGTGGATAGAACAAGTTGTAGGAGACTACAGACACAGAATACTAGAGCCCAATTACAAGGAAAGCAGAATAGCGTAGTGTTAAGGATACATTCATAGGGGATTAAAAAAAATAACACTTGTTTTTAAAAGGGATGAATTTGGTTCCCAGATAATCTCTGAACACTATTCTTCCTCTAGCCCTCACATATGTAAGTCTGGCTGACCACACCAAACAACAGTATGTATTTAAAGGTGCACAACATACATAGTGAAGGTATAAAAACACAGAAATGTGATGTGCAGTTGCTTCAGGTTGATGGGTATTCTCAGGAAAGAGCACTGAAATGGAATGTAGAGGATTATCTTTAGCTAGATCTGTACTATTTTCTCCTTTCCTGATTTCCTTCCTCCTGCCCTCCCCCCCACCCCATCTTCCTTTCTCTGAGAGATCTGAAGCATCTATGCTTCTAGTTAGAACCTATTTAACTTGATAGGTGTTATAGAACTGTTATATTATGTATTTTTCAACAGGTTTAAGATGTTAAGAGTTTTAAAGTAAAATTTGAATTTTGTGTTAACACCAAACACATGGATAGCTTCCTAAAGAACGTGTTATTAAAATAAAATCAAAATAGAACAAGAATAAACCTAAAACTGTTTATGAAACAGTAATTAATCTACCTACTGGGGGAGGGGGAAAAAGCCCCCAGTGATTTTATAACAAAGTTCTACCAAATATTCAAGGGATAGAGGATATTAGATTATGCGAAGTATTCCTGACAATATGAACAGGGAGGGTAAAAAAAAAAAAAAAAAAAAAAAGGAAATTCTCCCTCTTTAAGAGGCCAATAAAGTCTGGATTGCGGTATCAGACATGGGTCATAAGAGACCATAAAGGTGTAAGATTTGGAAAGGAAAAAAACTTTCCTTCACTGAAATTATAACTGTAGATTTTAGAAAATCCAAAAGATTCATATTCAAGCTAGTAAAACTAATGAGGAAGATAGGGAATTTCCTGAATAAAAACTGAATATACAATCTGTAATTATGTTCTTACATAGAGATTTTAAAAGTTTTATAAAAAGCTACTCTTTACAGCAGCATTCAAAAACAATACATTTTTCAAGAATAAATTTGAGGATAGAGAATGGAGAGATGCCATCCCTTCATAAGATTTTAAAAACCATTAAAATCACTTGAGAGAAAAGTCAATAAAGGCAAGAGAACACAGCCATGGGAAGAAACGATGGTGTGAAAGCATTAAGTCTTCGCAAACTATACTTTCCATGTTATTAAAAATAATTCCAACAGATTTGGAAGAATATGGTCTGTTACACGCTTGGAAGATAAGCATATAATCCCGAAACTCATAGGGAAAGGGCCCATGAAATATAGCCATGAAATATACAAAGAAAGAATATGAATAAAAACAAGGCTATCTACCCAAACACCTTGGCATAATGGTTAAGCACACAAACTCAAACCAGATTTCATGAGTTTGAATCCTTGTTTTGCCACTTACCATTGATGTGAATTTGGGTGAGGCCCTTCACATGACTCTAAGGTTCAATGAATTCATATATACATACACACACATATATAAATAAAGCCCTATAAATTTTGTCCAATGTTTAGTGTTTTGTGTTAGGTGCTATTATGAAAATAAGAAATTAGCAAAGATATAAAAAGGCAATTCACTGAAGTAGAAATCTGAGCATCCAAGAAACAAAAAATACTCTTAACCTCACTAGCAACTAGGGAAATGCAAGTTAAAACAAAAAAAAAGTCATGGGCAAAAATTAAAGTGTCTGACAATACTAAGTATTGAGAAATATATGGAAAAATAATTTTTAAAATTACATCTCCCCTCGCCCCACCCCCCAAAATCTGGCAATACTTGTTAAAGCTGAATAGCATAGAAGCTACAGTCCAACAATTCCACTCATGGGTCAGTGCTCTAGAAAAACTCTCTCAAGTCTTGCACAACAGGAAGACTCCCAATAATAATTGTTACAATTTTGTTTGTTAAAGCAAGTATTGGAGACACTATCCACATACCCAAATGGCAGAATAACTGAATAACTTGGGGTATGTTCACACAATAGAACACCATGAAGTATGTAAAGCAACTGGAATTCTACTTAGCCATGTGAACAAATATGAGAGTGAATAGAGTTATATATAGGTATATATAGTTCGTTTATAGAATTTTAACTGTATTCAAAATATAGTAACATTTTTATGAAAACATTTAGTAGAAGTATAAAAACACGCACTGGGGTTGAATAAGCACTAAATTCAAAACAGATTACTTCTGAAGGGAGAAAGGGACAAAGGAAAGGTATAAAGGAAACATCAATATATCTAATATATAACTTCACTACAACCCACAAACCAAATACAGCAAAATGTAACCATTTCACAAAACTTAGGTTATGGGTGTGTGGAGATTTATATTATGGTCTCTTTTCTACTGCCTGAAAGACTTCATAAGACTTCATTTTTTTTTTAAATCTGAGAATTATTGACTATATCTTAGAATACCACATTTAGAAGGATCACAATCCTGCAAAACAAATACACAGCACAAGCATGAATACATGCATGTATGTCAATGTATTAATGAAGGTCCAGAAGATGAATTTTAACTATTGACAGTGGCTACCTCTGGACTAAGAAATAAAAATAAGAAGAGGGACTTCTATTTTTTCCTCTAGGCTTCTGTATTGTTTCAAGCCTATTTGAGAATATATTATTTAAGTCATAAAGGAAGTCATAACAAAAAGACAACACAACAGGATCAAGCCCAGAGGAACATTCAAAGGCAAAAATCCAAAGAATATGGAGGTCAGACCCCAGTTATGCAGCAAAATTAGAATACTTGAGAGAAATATCTCCCTTCTTCAGTGCCAGTGAATCCTTCAAGGGCACTGCAGAGAGCTAAAGTATATGAGGCAAAGGTGGGGGGGGGGGGGCGGGCATGGTGGTGATTATTACTAGTGCTATTCTGAAACTACATTTCTCTTAGCAGGAGACTGAGTCTTACAATAACACAAAGACTACCACCATCCTATTTACTCATGCAAGACCAGTTCCCCAAGCCAAGGAGTATTCATGAAATGTAACCATCTTGAGTCCTATAGATTAATGGGAAGATAGTGTTGGGGGGGGGGGCTGGGGGGAATGGGGAGTGGTTTGAGAAGCTGTTCTTCTGATCTCCAAGGATGAGGGAACACATTCTCATTAATCACAGTGAAATCAGAGCTCAGCAATAAAAACAGCTGGCTTTAGAATGAGCTGTTTTCCAGGAGCCATTTATTTATTTGATGTTAGGTCACTGATAAACTGTGCCAACCAGGACTTGCCGTGATTAAGCCAAGTTTATTCAGATGCACACCACTGCCTCCTGAAACAGCTAACACCAGAGCCCTCAATCTTTGTCAGGGACTCCAAACTATTTGGGAGACTGAACAACAGGTCTCTGGTAATAGCAACCACCAGTGCTTTAAAAGAAAATTGTGCTCAGCAAAATAAAGCAAAGGGAAGGAAGTCGGGGGGTGGTGGGAAGGAGTGGGACACTGCAGAACAATGTCAGAGAATCTTATCAAAGTCAGGATTGTTGTTTTCTGAAATTCAAATATTTAGAGCAATACATAGGAATAACATCTGCCATTTCTTCTGGATCAGATCATATGGGCAGCAGGATGCCCAGTGCTGTTTCTGATTTAACAGTCATAACCCCATGAAGGTGCCTGGGTGGCTCAGTTGGTTAAGTGTCCGACTTTGGCTCAGGTCATGATCGCACGGTCCATCAGTTCAGGTCCTGCATCAGGCTCTGTGCTGACAGCTCAGAGCCTGGAGCCTGCTTTGGATTCTGTGTCTCCCTCTCTCTCTGACCCTCCCCCATTCATGCTCTGTCTCGGTCTCAAGAATAAACAAACATTGGGGCGCCTAGGTGGCTCAGTTAAGCGTCCGACTTCAGCTCAGGTCATGATCTCCAGGTCCATGAGTTCGAGCCCCGCGTCGGGCTCTGTGCTGACAGCTCAGCGCCTGTTTCAGATTCTGTGTCTCCTTTCTCTGACCCTCCCCTGTTCATGTTCTGTCTCTGTCTCAAAAATAAATAAACGTTAAAAAAAATAAACATTAAAAAAAATTTTTTTTTAAAGTCATAACCCCATGCAGGCAGCTGTGTCATCAGGCCAAGCCCTCTGAGCTCACAGCAGAGGTGGGCTACCAAGAGGCTGGGGCTAGATCGAGCAAATTAGAAGTCTAGTTCTGTCACTTACATGCTGGATATGTTTACGCAAATCATTTAATTTCTCTGATCCCAGATAGTTTTTGAAAAATTTTTTAGCTATTAATTGCTATAAAGCCTAGACAAATGGTAATTAGGTATAATATTCTTCCAACATCTAGCACATATGTAACAGACGCACGCCTGTCCTCAATTGCATAGGCACCATGTCATCTTTTGCTCAGGAAAAGCATATCCTTGGCCTCTTTCCTCAAAGCAACATCATTCCCTTCAAGTATCTGGAGACATCAGAGGATTCACCTCAGTCTTATTTAGGTTACCATTTCTACGGCATATACTAACATTTGGAGAATGTTAGTTTTCCTGGAGTTTTGCTGGACACGCTCAGGAGATAGCCACAGCCTGCAGGGGAAGTAGGACCAGCTGATGGGACAGGGCTGAGAGAACTTCAGTAACCCCAAATAAGTCGCTGGGGAGTCCAGCCAAAGCCCACATCCCAAAATGACCTACACCAAATCCTCTGAAGACAAGACACAGAACAAAATATGAGGCTGGTACTCACGTGGTCCGAATAGAGCAATACACACATGTTCCATTTCTATCACACTGCCTGTCTTACAACATGATTCCAACACCCTCACACCCCCCTTCCCACCATACAAACACCAACTGCATTCACTCAGCCGACCAATTTTTTCTGGTCCACTCTCAGGGACCCAATGTAGTTTCCATCTAAAGATGCAAATCATTTTATCACCAAAAAAATGACAGTGTAGTTTTATTGCTTTTAATTATTCAGATAAAAAATATCTTGTTAAAATCACAGATAAGCCTTAAATGCTCTTTGACCACTACCCTTAATCATTTTAATGCATTTATAGGCATACACATACATAAAATTATGTCACAAATGATCTTACACTGTGCATATTCTGTGACTTGCTTTTCTGCAACAATATGTTTAGAACTTCTATCCATGTTAGCTGTGAGGTCCTGTTTATATAGACTCTGTTCTATGGAACTTGAGGAGATTGAATGGATCCTATTTATTGTTACTTAGAAAAAGTGAGGACAGTTTCCATTTCCAATTGAGGAGAGAAAGGAACAAAAAAGAAACTGCTGGGCTGGTTTCAGGGACATCAGGTGTCCTGATCCTCAGTTGAATGATTAATCCATACTTCATCCCTTATTTATAAGGGCCACTGTCAGGACTCAGGCAAATCAGCATAGAATACACAGCAACTGCTCTCAGGGCTTTAAAACACAAAAAACACTTTTCAGCTGGAGGAGCAAGATTTCAGATTTCAAATCCTTTATTTTACAGATAAGAAATCGGAGGCTAAGAAATATTATTAATTTATCCAAGGTTACATAGCCCAAGTTTCCTGGCTTTGCCCCAATACCGGGTTTTCTTTTTCCTACTTCCACAGATCTGTCTCAAGGACTTCAGGAGTAATCAATAAAATAGTCCATATTTTTAAAACAAACCTTTGTAAAGCTCACCAACTATAAAAGGTGCTGTATTTGAATCATTCTTTGAGCTGGAAGACTACTTCAGTCATTTCCAAAGACCTAAAAAGTCAACATTTGCTCAAGTAGGACAACCACAGGACTTCCACCAGCCACAAATACCTGTGCTGAGAATTAAATATAACTGAGGCATATGATGAATTTACTGAAGCACAAAGCCTGGTACATAAATACTTCCTAATGGTTAAACATTCTTATTTAAAGAGGCCCTCTTTGTTGGAACCTTTCTTACTTCTCTGAAAGAAACGGAGGACCACTGCTTCTGCTCGCCAATACCCGAGCCCAAGTCAGCTCCCCAATACTTATTGTAATCAAAGGGGTGATGGTTACAGCAAATACAGAGCCATCTGAGTCAATTCCAAAAGAAAAATAAATCCTAGTTCATTTTATTAGGAAAAGTGTCTTCCCATTGTAGAAGTCAACACTTTTCCTACTTGGCATCTCTTCTCCGTTGTGAGTGAAAATGGTTTGTAATCTTCCCCCCAGCCCTTCTCCAAGTCTTCAGGCAACTGATCTGTGTCAGCTGGCAATAGGCTTTTGAGTTAAGAGACCCCTCTCAGGTTTTTCACATTTGCTGCATTAACAAGTTTATCCATTTGATTTTTTCCAATGCTTTCTTTCTAAATGAAAAGTAAACACGCCATTGTCCTTGGATAAGAGCCTCTTTGACCTTCTCCTCTTAGTGGCTTATGAGAAGCAGATGCTATGTGGTTATAATTTGGACCCAGGGAAACCCATCAGTGTTCTAATCATATACGTGCAAACCAGATGTTGGCCAAAGAATCCCGGCCCCTTGAAATGTAGATAAAAATCAGCTCTGATCCCTGTTCCATGCCCAATGCACATCCAAAATATCGGTCCTCCCCTCTACACATTTAAATTCTGATTTTTCCTGGGCAGTCTCATTCTTCTGGTCACCTCTGCTCAAGGCTATTCCTCATGTGCTTGCTTTCTTTTTTCAGCCCTGTATTTCCCCAAATATCACACTTAGCCTTATAAAGCAATTTCTACCCAAACACATCCCCAAAGCACGCATGATCGTAGTTCAATAAACTTAAGGATCTGGGTGAGGGGCAAGATAAGAGGGTGTTCTATCACAACTTTTATGCCTCCTCGTTCTTAAAATGTCTTTTGGTCACCTCACCTTTGGAAATTTCCACTAGCTGCTTTGATGACACCAACTTCTTCAACCCATCTTTCTGGTTTTCTTGTCCAATTTATTTCATCTCAACCTCCTCCTTCGTAGAACTCCAAATTCCTCTTCTTCAGTTGTGCAAAGCCATTCAATTCTCTCAAGATAGCAAAAGTCAGTTTCAGCTTACCTTCATTCAACAAACCCAACAAGCTCTTCAGAAGTACCATATAAGCTCTACTTTCTTTAGAGGGCAGTTGTCATAGCTAATAGAAGTTTTCTTTTCCCCCATTTTGTTACATAGGAATCAAGTTCTTGGTTGGGGATAGGACCAGGGGACCACACTGAGGTTTTTGTGGATTGCAACCCCTGGAGTTGTGCAGTGCTCAGATGTATGGTCATTTACAGCCACCTTGAATGGAACCAAGGAGCAAACTTAAGACATAGGACAAAAATGAATAAGCAGCCAAAGTTATGGGCAGAGAAAGGAATGTAGAAGAGTGGAGAAACACGGTGAGAAACAAAAGTAGCCAAAAGGGAAAGGAGGAGATGGTTTTATGACAAATAGGAAAAAAAGAAAAATTGTGAAGACATTGAGGGGGCAGGGGGAGAATGGAGGGGACAGATGAGGACACTCTACCCACATTTTCTCCTGGCTCCACCCCCCTTTCAACATTACCCAGCCCATAGGTTACTGGCAGGATAGTCTAATGAGAGAGAGCACAAGGCTTGAGCCTTGATTCTGATAAGTGTCTGTAGGTAGGTCACTCTCTCTGGTAGGAGTCATCTCTAAAAACACAGCAATTAAACTCAGTGTAAAGGTCCCTTTCTAGTTGCGATACATGGTCACCATGAGATAGGATAGCTAATTCCTCCATCACCAACACCACTGCACTTAGTCGCTACTTTCCACCCTCCTCTTAAGCTGGACATACTGGATCCAGGAAAGCAAACTTATGCTGAGTAAAATAACCATCTACTATCTAGGTAGCTACTAGCTACCAAACAACATCCTTACATCCCCCAGAAGGGGATACAATTTTCCAAGTGCATCATTTTAACCATGATTCCAGCCACTTCAAATAGTTTGACCTCACAGAACAAAATGTAGATTTGCCTATTCAACATTCATCTAGATTTGCAGATCTTCTAAAATCAAAGTAAAGTGGATTGAGGAATCAGGAGCATCCTGACCAGGGATGAGTAGAGGTGGTAAACAATGGATTGGGCCAGAGGGTTCTTGAGGTAGAGTGCAATAGCCCTCACAGCCCTCATCAAAATTTCCACCTTCTCAAAGCCCATCCCCCATTTTTTGGGGGGTGGGGGGCGATGGACTAAGAACGAGAGAATCTAATTCACCAAATGCATCATTGGCTGGAAGATGTTCTAAGTACTAATAATATATAATATATAAGAATCACTAAGTATACCATTCAGGTCAAGTAATAGGCTGAAGCTAAATCTATTTTCGAGCAAAGGGACCTTTTCTGTGCTTCTGAAATTATACTATGCAGACTAGATATTTCTCCACCTATATATCAAGTTGCATTTTTAAATTAAAAAAAAATTGCCATGTGCTGATGCTACAAAAGAGAAAAAAATGAAGGGAAAAAAACTGGGAGATAAAGGCAAAGAAATTGATCAAGAGTATGGAGAAAAAGAATTTGGCCATTATACTTGAAGCAGGTTTTATTTATATAGAGCAAGCCTCACTGTTGCAGATTATATGCCTGAGAATTAGGTCAGAGATCGAATGGCGCTTACAGTTCTGCAAGTTTAGGGGAAATCCTGAGTGAAGGTTTCCACGGTCAAATATATTTGAGAAACGCTATATTCTTTACCTGTCTTTGATATTCACAATACATATTAAAGACCTTGAGATTTCTAATAGTAAAAATTACCTAGTTTGATAAAGCTCAGCCTTGCCTTAACCTATTGCGCCACAGAACCTTTTCCCCATAATGCCTCTTAGCATATTGCAGTTCTGGTATTCTAGGAACACGCTTCGGGAAGCACTGACCCAACATCATCCCAGTGTTCCTAATTAACCTCTCCTCTGTCCTAGAGAGAGGACAGAGCCCAGGAGCAATAAAAATAAAATTACCCCCACTTGGTATTCACAGATGACAAGTGGCAGGAAAAGGGGGTTGTAATTGTGTCAGGTGTTTTCTGGCTGATAGAAGATGCAGATTAGCCAAAATCATTGAGATGCTCATTACCATAGGAAGTCTTTCACCTTTTTGGCCATTACTATGGACATGTAAGGGACCACATGATACTGAGCTATCTTTGTGCAGCATATCACCTGACCTCCTTCCCAGATAATCATCTTTCCTTAATTTTTCAGGGATCTTGTTTTGTCTTCAGTGCACAAGTGGTCTTTTGTAAGTGTCACAAAACCAAAGACTCTTACGGTAAAACCTAAGTCACTAGCACCAATACGCGTGATACCAGGACACATACAGTTTCATGCGGTCTGTGAGAACTAGTAAGTACAGGGCCTTGAACAAGTCGAGGCCACCAGCTAGCTGTTGTGCAGCCTTTCCCAGACCACTCAAGATTTGGCCATGACTGCCCTCGTTTCTGAAATGAGAGTGTAGGACTTCATTCGGCTTACAAGTCCCCTCAGCTCTAACAGAAAAGGAAACAAGATAAAAATGGTTAAGTATTCTGGCTTTTGATTCACACCAAACAATTTCAATCCCAGTCCCACTACTTACGGCTGCATGCTTGGACCAGTCATGGAACTTCTCTCCGCTTGGGGATAACAGTAATCCCCAAGTGTCCATTAGTATTTAGTTGACCTAATACACATCGATCAAATTCATTTTATTAAAGTTTACAGCCTGATACATAAAAAGGGATCTATAAATATTCCTATTAGGATTATCATCAATTTCCTATGCCATTGAATTCTTGCAAGCTATAATATGGATGGAGCCAAAAATAAAGATAAGGGCCAGATCGGGCCACGTGAAGTCCAGACAGATGTAAAATAGCTTGATCACGACAGCCTACACCATGTGCTAGGACAGTCTACTGTCAGGTCATGGAGAACTTGAAATGAATTAGAATACTTAGTGTCAACGGTCTGCTTAAAAACTCACTGACTGCTGCTGCTTTGCATCTAGAATAAAATGCCAATAATACCTGGCATCATCTGGCCCAGATTTTCTCATTACTGCTCCAGCCATGCTGCTTTGACTTCAGGATTATGCGCCCGCTTCTGCCCCTGCCTGGACTGCACTTGCCCTCATTCCTTGCTGGCCTGTTCATGCTCATCTTTCAACCCCCAAGTGAAACACCACCTTTTCTGAGAGGCCTTCCCTAACCACAAAAACTAAAGTGGCTTCCATCCCTAACCACACCATCCCAAGGGGCTGCCAATCTCCACTTCCCTTGCCAAATCCCATATTCTTTATCCTAGCAGCCCATGATCATTTATTGATTTAATCGGGTCAAGCTATAATGTCCCAGAGCCCATCTGAATAGTTTATGCAATTATTGCATTATTGAATTATCGTTGCATCATTGAATTATTACTGAATTATTTTAGTCTTGATCTTTTGACACCAGTGTTCTCTAGTCCCCAATCATAGTCTCTATGTCTATTAAGAGCCTAAAGAGAATCTTATTTGTGCAGCTAAGGTTAGAGATTCATCCTTGGTCCAATCAACTGTGGTGATGAGATGAATACCTGTCATACAAACATGACCTACTTTTGTGAGCAAAGGCTGGACAGGTACCCCAAAAACATGTCTGAGCAGTGTTCAAGGCCTGTGAAACACAGTAAGAGAATCAAGCTCTGAGCAAAAGCTAGAAAACTTCTGCTCATTCAAGACCAGCTCAGCATCTCCTCTCCCTTCTTCTCTTCTTCAGCGAGGCATCCCTAGCCTCCATGAAATCTTTTCCTAAGAAACAAGGACACGTCCTCCTTTTGAAGAGTGCTTGCATTAAAGCATGGATCTGACCGCACTATGATTCTTTGTGACTAATTCCAGCTCCCCTAGTGGGCTATGAGCACTTGATACAGTGCTAGTGCATATTAGATGCTCAAAAATTCAGTAAATGAATAGATTAATATGTAAACAAACTAATTGGAAATTAACTAGTGACTATGGCATTTTCAACAGGAGAGCAAAGAATATCGTATGAAGTTAGGTCAGATATTCATGGCGTTGAGCTACATTCATGATGTAGAGAGAGATAATCTGTGTACCCCAGGGACTGGCACACAGTAAACCTTCAGTAATTGACAAGTGTACATCGCGACGATGAGGAGGATTTCAGCACTTGGTGACAAACTTAAAACATTTTTCACTTCTAATAAAAATTATTCAATGTGTTTTCATCTTCTATGTATTTTTAAAGGTCACTTTTTTAAAAGACCACTTTTTCTGGTTCTATAGGAAGTTAAAATGTCTGCATTTAAGAGATGCCTTAAGCTAAACTGAACTTAAAATTTAAAAAATAATTCCATTTTTTCCCCCCAAACATCTTGAAGCTCTTTTGCTCTTTAGCAAGGAAGGGCAATCCAGTTTTTATCATTTGCTTTGCTTGAATACAGCTGCTTCCTTTTGCTGAACCAGATGGAATTCATCTCATTTCCAAAGTTTTGCTTCAGAATTTGGCTTCCCCCCCTTTTCCAGGTCTGGTGTAAATAAGGACATGGGCTAAGAGAATGAAAACGTAAACCAAGAGCAGCCATCTAAGGAGTTCTGAAGTGTGTTTGCATTATAAGCATTGCTGAAACACCAATCCATCACCAATTTTCCAGGAATGTTTAGGTGTTGGATAGGAGACCAATTACAGATCGTCTGCAGAGAGCAACTGGTGTCAAAATGGACAGAACTTTGGAGAAACAGTTCTGTAAAAACTCATGTTTCTCAGAATAGCAACCTTAATGATTTGGGCAACGTGAATGAAGCCTGTGGAAGCATCACCTCATGTCCAGCAATCTTGGAAACTGGCTAAACATACTGCTCAATGACAAATGGATATGGTTATACTGGACCTCAGCCATTGGTTTTCCAGATTAGGAAGATTTCTGAGAGTCCTGACAGAGGTTTGATAAGAGAAAAAAGTAGTTGCTTTCCCCACACTAACAAGAATTATGGTGATTCCATAGTTATTAACAAGTACTATCAATGATATTTTGATAGCTTAATACTTCTAGACAGTTGGGTTTCAATCCCAACTCTGCTACTTACTAGCTATGTAACCAATAAGTTATTTAATCTCTCTAGGCCTCAGTTTTGTCACCTGTAGTGTGAAATTAACAGTGTTTATTCCATACAACTGTGAGGATTAAATCAACAGCACATAGTAAAGAATGAACACCCTGTAAATACTAGCTCAGTTGTTACTGAAGTCTTATGTGTCTCAAGTTGGTTTGACACTGTAGTCTCTGTTCCTAATCACTGTTCTATCTTGCATCCCGGATGATGGATGGTAGGTGGGGTGGGTGAAGAGGGTGGATGGATGAAAGAGCTAAGGAAAGAACAAATAGACTCGAGACTCGTAGCAGTTCACTTTGTGATTCATAACAAATTCAGAGAGATTTATAAACCATGATCTCTCTAGAGAGGAGGGGATCTTGGAACAAATCTCATTGTGTACTCCATGTTTCTTCCAGACTAATATTTTGAAACAGAAAAATTCTGATTAAAGTTAAGATTTAACAAAGGTTTGTTGAATCATGAAAGAATGAACCAAGGATAAATCTTAGGTAATAAAGAGCAGTTTGCAGAAGGTAAGGGGGAAGATACAGTATGTAGCAGAGGACAAACTGGCAGGGGTTGCGGTGGGGGGAGGTGGGAAGAGGAGGCTACAAATGAAACGGAGGGCACCTCAGTAAACCATCATCTCTTCTGTCCAGAGGACAGAGCCTAAAAGAGCACCTGCTTACAACCAAGTTCTCTGGGAGGCCAACTCTGAGACAGAGTCTAATGTGCAAGGAATTTAACCAGAAAGTGGCCTCTGGGTCAATTCTGGTGGAAGCTGAGCTGTGAAGCAAGGCCCACAGCCTCAGCTGACCCCATAGGGTGCTCCAGATTGGGCTAGGACAGGATGAACTGCCCCTAATGCTCCCGGCTGGAGTTACCAGATAGGAGAGGTGGAATGTGGGAGAGGCAACTTTCTGCAGGTGAGGCGACCTCTGAGGGTCTGTGGAGCTGACAGCAATCTGCTGATGGCACTCCCAACTATGGGGGCAAAAATCCTTTTTGGAAAGGTGACGTGGGTGACAAAACTGGCTGTCCCTCACAGTCCCAGATTAGTATTTCCCTACCTGTAGTCGAACAACCACCTGCATCAGCCTCACCCCAAAGGGGCAGATTCCCGAGCCCCAACTCCTAACTTATCAGAGTCTCTCAAGGTAAGGCCTGAGAGCACAACATTTTAATAAGCTCCACAGGTGATTTTAGTCCCCAGTGAACATTAAGAATAGCTATACAACGAGGGAAAAAAAACTTGCTGCCAAACCAAGTTGAAAAAGAATTTCCAAATTCAGCTACTAACTCCACCATGTTCAACGTAATTTACAAAGTAAATTCAGGCCTGAAATCTCCCCTCAGCAGCTCTCCTAAGCAGATTTTCCTCCGTGAGCATGGACCCATTATCTGTAGCTGGCCATCCATCCTGTATGTCTGCCCACAGACACCTGGAGGGACACAGGGCTTCTAATACATCAGCACAAGCCTGGCAGGCTTAGCACTGCAAGGACTGATTCATCGTGCCAACAAGGTCCGCAGGCTTATTTATGCCTGTCTTCCATCGAATTCTTGGTGCTTTTGAAGAGCCTCTATGTTAATAGTATAGCCCAGCTAAATCACAGCCTTGTATAAGGAAGCTTTGGGAGGTCACTGAATAAGCCCCCACCCCCAAGCACAAGCATATTCAGAGGGCAATTTCATGTGAAGCCTGATTTCTGGGCCACTGCCATGCTTACCCCTCTCTTTTAGCCTTCCTTCTGATGAGGTCTGAGGCTAGCAAGGACACATCAATCTAAAACCCTTAAATCTAAACCAGAAATTGAGTGAACCAGGAAAAATTAGACCTATGAAAAACACCAATGTTTCAGAAGTATCTGTATTTGCCATCAACATTAGGAGACTTAAACTTCACATGCTTTGACTGTCAGAATTCACCTAAGGAATAGTAATAAACATGGAGAAAGCACCAAGATGCTCATCACAAGATTATCTGTAACAGTGACAAAAACGGAGAAAAGCTAAATAAGATACAAAACAAATATTATATCATGTAGTTAAAATGTTTATGGATAGTTTAGATAATATTAAATGAAAGCACTTTGTTAAGTGAGAAGGGAAGGACACATTGTTGTTTACACAAAAATGCTCAGAAAATGGGGCGCCTGGATGGCTCTGTCGGTTAAGCATCCAACTTCAGCTCAGGTCATGATCTCACGGTTCATGGGTTGGAGCCCTTTGTTGGAATGTGACAGCTTGGAACCTGGAGCCTGCTTTGAATTCTGTGTTTCCTTCTCTAACCGTCACCCACTCGTGCTCAGTCTGTGTCTGTCTCTATCGCTCTCTCTTAAAGATAAATAATAAACATTAAAAAAAGGTTTTTTGGGGGGCGCTTGGGTGGCTCAGTTGGTTAAACATCTGACTTCGGCTCAGGTCGTGATCTCATGGTTAGTGGGTTCGGGCCCTGCGTCGGGCTCTGTGCTGACAGCTCGGAGCCTGGAGCCTGCTTCGGATTCTGTGTCTCCCTCTCTCTCAGTCCCTCCCCGACTCATGCTGTCTCTGTCTCTCTAGAAAATAAATTTAAAAAAAAAAAAAAAAAAAAAAAAAAAGGTTTTTAAATGCTTAAAAAATAAATTTGCCAAGATGTTAATAGCTATAGGTCTGGTTAATGAAAACGTAGAATTTCTTCTTTGAGAATTAGAACTTTAATACATTCTAAGTTTATGATTTTAAAGAGATCTATATAACATGTAAATAAATGCTTGGGTTTATAAGTCATCTTTACATTATCTACATTAAAATGCAGATTCCTAAATAAGAAGACACTATCTCCCTCCTAGAGATAGCCCATTACATAGGGAGATTACAGAAGTGATAATCTGTTAATATAGGTGTAACCAATCCACAGACTTGGGAAAGGTTTTCTCATCTGTGTTTTCTGCAGAGTTATTTGTTGATAATTCCCAAAGGAACTCGTCCTTCCCTGGTGATACAATCATAGCTCCAAGCACTCGCCTCTGGAAAGCAGCTTACTGCTGCCTGCCTCCATACATGTGATGTCCACAGATTGCTTTGTTTTAGGATCTGGCTGTCTCTACGGGATCCTCAGGTATTATTTCTGGTCATTTTGTAAGGATTAACCTTCTGTGCTTATTCTTTCATGGAGACAACAGACTTGATTATAAATTCATTTACATAAAAATTATGAACAAGATTAAAAGGATAAAAGTTTTAAAAGCTGGAGAAACATGTCACAAATCTAAGAGGGTAGTATCCTTTTAATTAAAGGACTAACCAAAATGGGTTTTGGGTACAAAAATATTTGCTCTATAGAAACTGTTTTTCACCTTTTTCACCCTCTGTCCTAGTTCCTGAGGTTAATGAGATAAAAAAGAATGCTGTATTAAAAGATTTCCATAAATCAAGAAAAATAGTTCATATAAGATAGCAAATAGAAATATGTTAACATTCAAAAGTGAAGTAATTTTTGACATATTCAACACTGGCAAGTGAAACAGACACTCTCATACACTAATGATGGGAGTAGATACTTATACAGCCCTTCTTGAAGTCCACAAAGCAATATCGATCAACAGCCTTTAAAATATTTACATTCTGAGAGTCTTTTCTAAGAATCTAGTCTAAGAAGATATATAGAAAGTGTTCTGGTTATTTATTGCTGTGTAATAAATCTTTCAAGACTTAGCAGCTTAAAACAACTCATTTAGCTCACAAATGTGTGATTCTGCAGGAAAGGCTCATGTCTGCTCATGCAGCATAAGCTGGGACAGCTGGGACAAGAAGATCCACTTCCAAGGCTGGTAAACTGGGGCAAGCTGGGATGGGCTGAGTTTTGAGATACTCCCAACCCCCCTGGGGGGCTTCTCCACATGGACCATGCCACAGGCTACTTGGGCTTCCTCACAGCATGGAGGCTGAATGCCCAAAGTCCCAAGAGACAGGAAGTTTCTTAAGGCCCTGAAACTGGCCTACATCCCTTCCACTCAAGATTTTTTTTAAAAAAAATCTAGAACCTACCTCTAGATAGGAGAATTATCAAAGAATGTACAAGCCGTCTGATCTCTTCCCCCTCTAAATGTTTATAACTACTGGTTTCCATCATAATAAGCTGCTTTCCAGAGGCGAGTGCTTGGAGCTATGATTGTATCACCAGGAAAGGACGAGTTCCTTTGGGAATTATCAACAAATAACATCTGCAGAATACTTTCATCTACATGCCACTCCTCTCCTTGATAACTCAAATTATCATCCTGACATCCCCCAACACCTAAGGCCCACCACATGGCTATAAATATTCCCCTTCTGTCTGCTCCTATAAGATTCTACAGGGATTCTTATTGCATGTATTTGTAGAACTACCTGTGTATTGTCAATCTTCCCCAGCAAGTTATTAACTCCCTAGGACAGGAATTGTCCTGACTACTGTATTTATGGTAGACCCTAGCTTCCCCCCAGAGCCATCTGCAAAGCCTTCTCCTTTGCCACATTTCCCATTACAGATTGCAAACTCTAGTGCTTGTTTTGTCAGCCTTCTTTGTAGCTAGGAGTTATGGCCTATGAGACATCAAGTCTGCCATGAGGACTTCTCTAATAGTCAGTGATCTAGCCCTTTTCCTTTTCCTGTTATTACTACCTTAAATGTTATAATAGCAGTCGGACAGGTATAGGGAAAAGCCAAAATATTTCAGGGACAGTTGAACTAACCTGAATTGAGTCTCAAGAGCAACACTATAGTTGCTATCTGTGAGCATCCCATTACCTAAGCAGAATAAAATCCCATCTGTTTCAATCAGCAAACTATGGGCCAAATGTAGCCCATGTCTTAAAGGTTTATTGGAATATAGCTATGCCCCTTCACTTACATATGGTCTCTTGCTGCTCTTACAATGGCTGAGTAATTGCAATAAAGATCATATGGAAAAACCTAAAATATTTACTAACTAGCCCTTCACATAAAAAGCTTACGGACCTCGATTTAAGCATCTGTTGGTCACGTTTCCTGTTGATTACAGCCAAGTGACTTTGATTAACATCCCTCGACCTAACACAGGGCCTATCCCACAGAAAATGCTAAAATGATTGGATGAATGGATGGGTCAGTGATTTGAGATCAGTAATGATTTCACCATTAAAAAATCTTCTCCCAGGGCCAAGCAATGACTTCTATGGTAAACACTTAGGTATATATAGATTTTGTCTACATGTGGATATAAAATATATTATATATATCTCCAAAATGATTAGAGAAAAATACTAAGCTGTGTAGACTTAAGTATAGGAGCTGAGACTGCTGGGCTATGTGTGAGGCCCTAGTGCAGTAAATTTTCATGGTACAACCAGGAATTTTAACTATTCTCTTTACTTGATAGGATTCTACTCAAATTCACACAGCATGTGACCAATAAAAATGGGCTTTTAGTGGTATGTTAATTTAGAATGATTTTGAAGAATATCTCATAGAACTTCTGGTCCTAAGGATTTGACAAGGACTCTCTGGTAACGGAAACATCGTTTAACCAGGTAGGATTTAAAGAGAAAATGGCTAAGTGGGAATTGAAGATGGCAGGTAAAAGGGATTAGTCCAAGTACAAAGCATAAAGAAAAACCCTGACACACACAACCTAGAATAGAATTCCATTTCCTTTTTATTCTGGAATGCTGTTTTCCTTCTAACTAAAAACAAATACCACTTCAGGATATCCATGTGACCTCTCATCTGATATTATTCATCGTCTCCTACCTAGTGGTCTATTTTTTGTGAAAGACTTGTAGAACAGTCTTTCTACAATGTACATCTTTAATCTGAAAACTCAGGCAAGTCCAGTAAAAATCAAAACCTCTTTTGCATTTTGAAGTAATTTCCATCCTAAAGAGAATGTGTTCAAATAGAGATTCTACTTTTGATACCCTTCTATTTCAAGAACAGAAGCCCAATATTAAAGACCTTGTCTGACCACTGTCCCATCCTTACCAAGTATTATCTGCAAAACTGCCAGAAATCTGAAAAAAATCTGATGCTCAAAGAATATAAATGAAGATTGTGTTTCCAGGAATGGAAAGTGGTTTTACTGGGGGGTGGGAGAAGAAAAATGAAACGGAAGGAAACCTTATCTTGAACCGAGCCAAATTAAGAACAAACACCATAATGTATCTACCCAAAGTTGATGTGAGTGACTCAAGGGACCAAGGTTGGTAGAACTGAGCTTATCAGGAGATAAAATGGAAGGACAAAGGCCAGGCATATAAAACTAACTTGCTATTTCCACAATCTTAAGCTTAATGTGCTTAAACCCCACACATTTGTATACAGACATAGAACAATAAGTTTTTTTCATGAAAAAGTTTGTACCCTTACACCCTAGCTTAGTCAGCTGAAGCCCTGAAAGAAAGATGAGAACAAGACACAGTGAGTCTGTTTCTCTAACACTTGAAATCCTTAACTCCCTAGGGGGCCAGGGATAGAATTTCTGCCCCCCTCAACTTTATTCTCCTTCCTTGAAACCTTTCCATTCTAACCACAAAGCATTGGCTATTAAAGAGTTTTAATAGTATGTTGATCCCTGATGACTCAGAAGTCAACAGATTTATGATCCTAAGGATTTGGTAAGAAGTCAAACTCATCTAAAGACTGACATCTTGGGGTGTTTAAGAATTCTTGACCATATAGATTCTGGGGTGTTTTTTTTTTTTTTTTCTTTATCCACCATTTGTTTTAGTTCCTGAGACTAGGAAGATAAAAGAACACTGTACTGAAATCGAGACCTGATTTCTGGCCAAGGATATGCCACAAATCAGTCAAGTCACTTTGTCTTTCTATGTCTTAATTAGGTCTTCTGTAAAATAACAGTCTAGAGCTCTGAAGCCTTTTCCAGCAATATGGTACCCAATAGCAAATCAAGATCATTTAGCGATTATTATTCTGGATTGTTACCACTTTAACATCATTTCTGAGCTCCTGTGGAAACAATACATTTGGGAAGGTGACAGGATATAACAACATTTGTATCTGGAGTCAGATACCTAAGCTGACAAAGCTAAAAGAGTTACTCTATATAAACACAATCCAGGTGACCTTGAGCTGTTTAACTCAACCTCTTTGAGCCTCATTTCAATATAAGGGTATTGTGAGAATTACATAAAGCAACATACCTAAATATTTGGCAAGTTGCCTGATAAAGGTCAAGTACTTAATTTATGTTCATTCCATAGCCTCTTTTCCTTTTCTTTTTAAAAAGTGAGGGGTAGAGAGGCAAAAGTTGAAAATTACTAAGGGCTTGACCAAGACTAACTGGGAGTATAGTGAATAGAAGTTTAGTAGAATAAAATGGTTGAAGATTTAGACAGTCCAGTTTTAGGAATACTAGTTTGAGGTAAAAGCTAGACAACCCAGAGAAAATGTCTATTGGAAGATAAGAACATAGAAAGTAAGACTCATAAAAGATTCAAAAGGATAATTCATTAACTCCCTAGGAAAAATTCTTTAGAGCAAAGTTTTTCAAATATTGACTGCAAGGCATTTGAAGAAAGACATTTGACATTTCTAACTACTACTTGTTAAAGTACATGTGTGTGCACATATTTGTATACATAGGACAATAAATTTTTCACGAAAAAGTTTGTACATTTACATGAAGTATAGTTATATGTTTTTCTATTGTATTCTAGTCTACTTTCTTTTTAAGGGGAAAAAAAAAGTTTTAGAGACAACTCCAAATTGGTTGCAAGGCCCAACAATGAGCTCAGTTTGAAAAACACTGTTTTGGAAGAAAGTCATGACTCAAACTATTACCTAAACCACCTAAGAACTCAATGATTTGCTAGCTTTCTCCAACAGAATGAGAACAATCCCTGCTCTCCTGTGACACGGTAAACTATACCATGTGTGTGCTAATTTGTTGGGTGATTAATGTTGTGCCCTGGAACAGTCACTCAGATGAATGGAAGCCCTTAACAGTTTTAAACCAGGTGCATTTGCCCTTGAACCTTTGATCTCACCAACTCTGGTGAGAATTAACATTCACTCATTAAAGAAACCAAGGTCCCCAAGTCACACAGCTGTGAGCCCAGATTTCCTGAATCTAGAGGTCACGCCCCTCACAAATACAATCTGCGTTGCTGTTTTGTTCAAAGCACCATGCAAATCGATAAACTACAAAGTATTCTTACTGAAATCAGTTCTGACAACTGCTCAAAAGGCAATCATTTTACAAATTCCATCCAAAACCTAGGCAACCTAGACTTGTGTCTCCCTCCAATGTCTCCAAACTCACATATCAAGGTTCTGGGCATCTGTCTTCTGTTAAGCTTCAATACTGTTTCCACATAAGATGAGAGATAATCATAATTGTGATTATTCACCTTATCTGGTTTCCATTAAACCAATTCCTTAGCTAGTCTCAATAAGATTTTTTAATTAAACTGAGTAAAAAATTCAACGGGGAAAAAAAATGCCTTTTCTCACGACTCTTTACCATATAAATCTTCCACTCAACGAAGAGAGAAACTTGAGGGACATGAGCTGGTTTGTTTAGATCCCTTTAGTTTTTTTTGTTTTTTTTTTTTTTTTTTTTTTTTTTTGCTTCAGATAAAATTAAGTCACCAAATAATTTTGCACAGGATTTTCCTCTTGAAATTCTTCAAAATCTACAGTAAATGCAACTTCTTTACAAAGATTTCCTTGGCCATAATTAATGACTCCCTCTTGCAATGTCCCATAACATGCTCTATGCATCTCTGTTCTACCTGTATCCTCTGCTTTCATTATTTAAAATTTGTTTTCCACTTTAGAAGTATTTAAGTTTTATAATATAATTACTTATAGATTATATGTTATGTATTATAATACCTTATACATAGGAAGGCTACAATACTGAGATTAAATCATCCATGTTGGAAATCAAAGTGTTTTGCAATATTCTCTTGTATTAGTATAAACAGTTCTTATACAGATATTACTTCTTAGAGAAATAGTAATTAATACCACGGATATAAGGAAGACTTCTATAGAAGGCAGAGCAATAAAGGCAGAGTCAACCATGGAGAATTCCGGTAAAACAGCTGAGGTGAATGGGAACTTAAAAGAAAAAAAAAGGAATGGCCTACCACTCACTGTGAACCTAGTATGTGGCAAATATATACAGTGCTTTACCCCATTCTCATAATTCAACAAAGGGGGTGACCTACCTTTCCACATAAGAAATTAAAGCTCAGACAAGCTAACCACTTTGCCACAGTTGCACTGGTTAAGTGCTTGAATCAAGATTCAAATCCAGGTCTGATACAAATCCTTCCTTTCTCCTTATATGACTGGTGGTCCAAAATGGTTTTCCCATTTCAACTGATAGGAAATATAAACGTAGATACAGGTGTCATGTGTCCAAAATTCCACCTCTCAGCTCTTATTTCTGCCTTTGATCATTATCCACTGGACACTGGAGATACTTCTATCAAGGAACTGTCAGAGCTGCTAACCTTTAATCAGAGATATCTGAGGACAAGGTTCCTTAGGCCATAATATGGAAACAGTAGGAGGAAGATTTGCAGATAACTCAAGCTACACACTCCATTGGTTCAGGGCAAGTGTTTGATCACGGGGGTTTTGCATCAATTTATAATTTCTTTGCCCTGATCGTTAAGAGTTGGAAGATCAAATATTTAACAGAGTGACAAATAGAACTACGCCCTTAAAAGATTGGCCAAATACAATAGTCAAACTTAAAGCAGAAAATAGAACAGTGGTTTCCAGGGCCTGAGGGTAGGTGGGAGGGGTACACGGAGTTGCTGTTTGACAGGTCTAAAGTCCCAGATACTGAAGGTGGAGTTCCAGAGATCTGTACAACATAGTACTTATTGAGAAATACTGTGCTATGCACTTAAGAACTTTAAGAGGATAGATCTCATGTTAAGTATTCTTAATCCCAGGAAGGACTTCTATGGAGGAGGGATCTCAGAGTTCAGGGTACCAGTTTTATACAGAGCCTGTCTTCAGCTTCTAATTTAAACTTTCTACGTTTACTTCAAACAAATGAGCAGATAGAATACTCTTCATGTAAGGAAGAAATACAGGGAAAAAATTATCATAGGTAATACTTGGACTTTTTTTTTTTTTTTTCGCTTAACAAGATACCCCTGAAAAGCACTCCAATATCAGCTCGAAGAGAATTCTCTTTACCACCCCATAGAAGGCCACTGTATGCAAGTACCACAGCCAATGCAACCTCTCCTATGGACGGACACTGAGATTTTCTGCCAGTATTTTTCAGTTACAAATGATAAGCTTTGTGCATTTATATTTTCATACTGTTGGAGCTGTATCTTCAGGGTAGATTCCTCAGAGATGGCTGGGTCAAAGGTAAGCACTTGCGGTGTCTTGTTAGGGATTGCCAAGTAACAGTTAAGCAATGTTGCTCTGGTTTGCAACGTCAAGTGGCAGGTGCAGGACTAATGGTCTCCCCACAGCCTCACCAATAGAGCATACCGTACATACTTTGATTTTCACCAATCTCAAGTGAAAAACGGCATCACGATGGGTTTTATTACTTTGCATTTTTTAAATGTAAAGATTTCCCAGTGTTCCAGAGCCATTTCTACATGTTAATTTGTAAATGGTCTGCTCAGGCATCAACTTTCTCACTTTTCTGTTGGGTTTTTGGTCTTTTGTTCCTCAACCTTTAAAGTTTCTTCTTTACATGTAAGGGATAGCTGGCCTTTGCAGTATATGTTGCAAATACCGTCTCCTGGTTTTCAATGCTGGTGTTTTGAGTGCAAAAACATTTTATGTAATCAAAGTTATCAGTCGTCTTTTACGACCTATAGATTGAAGCTTCTCCACAGGATTAAACAGGAATCCACTCCTGTTTTCTTACAGTACTGGTTTCAGTGTTCCATTTAGATCTTTGATGCACATTGAGCTAATTTTGTGTGTTGTGTCAAGTATGGAATCTTTTTCTTCTTTCAAGTGGCTATGCCAGGTTGCCCAAGCTTCTAAAAAGCCCATCTTTGCTTTTTATCTTCTGCCAAATTTCCATATGAACTCTGGTCTGTTGAGCTTTTCTACTCCACTGATTCACGCTCCAGTACTTAATCAAAACAGGCTGTATAGCAGGTTTTAATATCTGATGGGGTTCGTCCACCCTCAATTTCTCTTTCCCTGTTTTCTTGGATATCCTTCTAACATTTGTTTTTCTCAAAGAATTTCAATATCAACTTGGAAAGTTCCATGGAGCAGCTTTTTTAGATTTTATCAGTATTACGGTAAATTCAGAAAAGAACAGACATCTTTATAATGAGGCATTCGAGTTACTCTTATCTTTGATTTCTCGGGTTTGTCAAATATGATAGATGCAAATAAAGATCATTTTACTACTTGATCCATTCTTATACTTAGATTTCTCTTATCTAATACATGGGCTAATACCTCTAAAAAAAAAAAAAAAGTTGAAATTTAGTGACTATGGTAGCATCCATGCTATCCGTCTCAGAAATTCTTCTAGTATTTTTCCATTAATAAGATACCGGCTGTAAGATCAACATATCTTTCATTATATTTAGAAAGTACCCCTCAATTCATTTAAGTTTTATCATAAACTGAACTCTACCAATGGCTTTATCAGCATCTATGGAGAGAAATAGAGGATTTTTTTTCTTAGAACTATTAATACCATGAGTGATATGAGTTTCCTAATATTAAAGCTAAACATGGAATTCTACTTGGTCTAGTGTACATCTTAATACTGAATTACATTGTTTTTGCATCAATATTCATAAATATTGGTCCCTGATTTTCCTTTTTGTCAAGTGTTTAACAGGATTAAGTTCAATATTATATTGGCTTCATAAAAAGAAGTTTCCCCCTCATTCTCAAAGCTCTGAACAATTTATAGAGCATTAAGACTACTTGGTCTTTGAAGATTTACTAGAATTTCTCTGAAACAATCTGGGCCTGGCCTTTTTTGTGGAATAGTTCTCTAGTAACTATTTTCTACTATGAAAGTTGAACTTTCCCACTCTAGTTAGGGATTATCAAAATTGACCTATTCTCAAAATTTAAAATCTAGGTGAAATGGATAAATTTTATGTAAAGACCTGTAGCTTAGTGATGATTTTGAGATTTCATTTGTTTGAATGGTTATTTCCCCCTAATCAATTCTTATTTTGTAAATAAATGCTATTGGTATATTTGGTAGTTGGTATTTTAGCCACTAATTTACTTTGTGGAAAATGGCAACATAGTTGTAGAGTAACAAAATGAATTGAAGAGGTTTGATTCTGTCAGAGGATAAGCTTCACCTAACCAAGAGATGACTGAGAAAATTTCAACCCAAGGATTTTGCTGAAAATCCTAAAACTCAGGTGAATATTTCAGTATTTAAATGTAGATATAATAAAAACTTGGTGGGAAGGGGAGTGGAAGTCTACAGTACAAATGTATGTTGTGACAAAGTAGATAATGCAGCTGGAAAGGGAGAAGAGAAATAGAATAAGCTTTTTGACTGTACATAAGCAGTAGGTAGGAGTTAAAGCAGGGTAACAAAAAATGGTAAACCCTATCTTCAAGAGCAAAATCGTACCCAAAAAATCCCAAGAAATTAGAGGCACTAAACAAGTTCAAAGATAATCCTAACAAAAACACAAAATTCTAAAAGCCAAAAAAAAAGAGCAAAGAACACGCACCTTATAGAAAAAGAAGCTTAGCAAAAATACAAGTGTTTTTGCAACAGAGACGACCACCAGTCACATCAGTAACTAAATAGATTTAACTCTTGGACTAAAAACGTTCAATCTAGCTCAAACACTATATACTACACATACCGTATACACGATATATACCCGAAACAAAGTGGTTTCGAAAGGCTAAAAATGAGGGAACAAAGGCACACCAGGCAGATGAAGAAATAAGGAAGTAGGAGGTAGTATGTCTGAGATCAGACAAAATCAAATTGATGAAAAAGGGTATTTTCTCTTATCGTGGAATACACATAACCTAAAATCCATCATCTTAACCACTTTTAAGTGTACAGATCAGTGGTATTAAGCACATTCTTGTTTTGTGTTGTACAACTATTACCACCCTCCATCTCTAGAACTTTTATATCTTGCAAAACTGAACCTCCACCCTATGAATAACTTCCCTCCCAGCTTCTGACAACCCCCATTCTACTTTTGGTTTCTCTGAATTTGATTATTTTAGGTACCTCATAAAAGTGGCACCCTACAGTATTTGTCTTTTTGTGACTGGCTTATCTCACTGAGCAGGATGTCCTCAAGGTTCATGTTGTAGCAGGTGTCCATTTCCTTCCTTTTGAAGGCTGAATAAAATTTCATCTCTCACACACACACACACACACACACACACACACACACACACACACACACACCAGACTTTGCATATCCATTCATCCTCAGAAACTTGGATCACTTCCACCTTTTAGCTGTTGTGAATAATGCTGTGAACATGAGAATAAGCTCATTGACTGTTGTATAAGCAATATACAAAAGGTGGGAGTTAAAGCACGCTAACAAAAACGGGTAAAACCAGATTGTCAAAGGCAAAACCCAACCAGAAAACCTCAGAAAACTAGAGGCACTTTCTGATGGGAAAGTCACAATGTAGATCTATCCTTATATTTATGTATCAAATAACATAGCAATCTTTATAAAAAATACAGGAGATGCAAAGAAACATAGAATCACAGGAATAGGACACTTTCATGCAGCAGTCGAGAGGCATGACAAGCTGGACAAAAAAATGAGAGACCTGAACATGATCAATGGAGAAGATCTTATGAACAAGTATCACCCACACTCTATACCCTCCCAATAGAGGGTACATCTTCTCAAGCTCCTGCAACAGTCACACAACCTGTACATTTACACAAAGTAAATTCACTGATAGGATGGAAAAGCAGCAGCTCTTTCAGAGGGGAAAAAAAAAAAAAAAAGCCCTGACTTACAGCATTTGCTGGTTTTTCTGATGTAAATCCTCCTTTGGCCAAAGCTACCCCCTGGAATGTCACTGATCAAGAAGTTGGGAAGAGAGAGATACACAATTGGCTTTCCTAAGCCAGTACAAGTCCACTCCAGCACACCCCTCAGATTCAGAGTGTCACTTGCAATATTTCTATTTCATGATCAAAGCAATAGAACTAGAATTTACTAACCAACAGAAAGTCCATCTTGAAATCTAAATGCCTTTTAGCAAACTACTCCTAAGGGGAAATACAAAATGAAAATATAGACTTAAAAATTAAGGAGAGATCTCTTGTCAGGACCTACAGGATACATTTTTAAGCAGAGGTCTTTTTTTTTGGGGGGGGGGGGGTTGGTGATGAAATTTTTTTTAATACAACTTATTGTCAAGTTAGCTAACATACAGTGTATACATTGTGTTCTTGGTTTCGGGGTAAATTTGTCACTTACATATAACAGCCAGTGCTCATCCCAACAAGTGCCCTCCTCAATGCTCATCACCCATTTTCTACTCTCCTCCACTCCCCTTCAACTCTGTTCTCTATTTAAGTCTTATGGTTTTCCTCCCTCCCCCTCTGTTTGCAACTGTTTTTCCCCCCTTCCCTTCCCCCATGGTCTTCTGTTAAGTTTCTCAGGATCTACATAAGTGAAAACCTAGGATATGTCTTTCTCTGATGGACTTGTCTCACTTAGCATAATTCCCTCCGGTTCCATCCACATTGTTCCAATTGGCAGCATTTCAATCTTTCTTATTACCAAGTAGTATTCCATTGTATATATAAACCACATCTTCTTTATCCATCTAACAGTTGATGGACATTGAGGCTCTTTCCATGATTTGGCTATTGTTGAAAGCACACCTATAAACATTGGGGTGCACGAAGTTGTCAAAGAAATGCATACCACATGTGAAAGTCTTTCCAAGGCACCTGGGTGGCACAATTGGTTAAGCATCCAACTTCAGCTCAGGTCATGATCTTGTGTTTGTGGGTTTGAGGCCCACATCGGGGCTCAGTGCTGACAGCTCAGACTCTGAAGCCTGCTTCGAATTCTGTGTCTGTCTCGCTCTCAAAAATAACATTAAAATTTAACTCTTTCCAAGGAACTTTTAATAACATACCCACTGAAGTATTTAGATATAATCAGTATCAATCTTATCTTTGCTAAAACCTACAACCTTAATAACGATACTCAATGCTGGCATCACCCCCAGACAATTGCAGTTCTGTTTATTCATTTGATGTCTTAACATTTAGTTGAATTCTCTAACCAAAACACCCCAAGAATGGAGTAATTATATAAACAGGGCAGAATAAGTATAAAGAGCAGTTAACATGTAGCCTGAGTTAATTTGCATATTCTCCTGAGGTTTGGGCTCTGGAGGTCTTTGCTATCCATTTCATTATATCCTTCCTTGATATCTGCACATTTACTAGTTTTCTTTAATGAGATCCTACAAGAGGTTTTCTTTACTTAGGCATCATATACACATACTCATTTCAAATCAGAGATACGCCCAGGAGTCTTGGAAACATAGGTGGGGTATGATTATAGGACACTTTGGAATGGTAACAGGGAAGAAATGCATGAGCGAGTTTGTCTGGAACTAGGCCTTCTGTGCCCATGGAAGGCACCAAGTCTTAGATTACCTTCCTAAATTGGCCTTCAACCACATGTACGTTAACTCCTCAGGAAAACCTCCAGCATTTGACTGTAAATGAAAACATCATACAATTTTAGAAGACCTGCTTGCAGTTCTAGGCCCATTTCTTTAACCTCAAAGCTAACTTTTAAAAGGATTATTTCCTTCTTCCCATCCTCTTGCACAGAAACTATATATTCCTTGAACCTACTTGCTAAGGTACTTGGCAGCTTGACTCGGTTCCCAAGGAAAATGTGGTTTGGATTCATGTGTCCAAATCACTTGCTTTAAAAATACGTCTCAAAAATACACCCCTTGAGTCTCAGTGAAGGCTAGAAATGTAGAATGCATTTCATAGAACTCAAATTCTCTTTGGGGGAAAAAAAAGAGGAAAAAGATTTTGCCCCTATGCAATGTTGTTTTGCAATGTAACAGATTAAATAAATCTCAAGGACAGATGAGAATATGATGTTCTATGCACAGACAACAGAAATATTGAGGTATATAACTAGAGCATGCTCACTGTTAATCCCATTCTATGTACCCTAAAATAAGGAAAGTAAAACTTTAAGCAGAGACATTCCCTTGGCTTTATGCTCCAAGGATTTCAAGAACAGGTGCATGTGAATTTAAGTCTTGATGAGGTGGTTAGTATACAAAGGGAACGTAAATGACTCCTCAGTAATTCACTCTCAAATTTTTAAGAACACCCTGTAATTTCAAAGGTTCAAATTATGTGACTGATTTTTGCATGACAGGTGTTAAATATCTCAGCAATTAAAAATTTCCTTGAAGGGTATGATAGTAGTCTGCTAGTATCTTTTATACTGATACTTTTTTCTAAAATATCTCAAATCCCTCTATGAATTATTCTCAACGTTTTCTAATAGTGTAACTTTTAGCCTTCTCCAGTCTAGATGAAGATAGGCCAACAAGCACACCTAGAATGAAAATGATTATCACCAGGACAAGAAGGATAATATGGCGGAATTAGGACAGAAAGGGCAGGCATATTATGCACCAAACAAAGGTTTTTGCTCAAAACAGGCAGGTTGAAAAGATGACAAGAGGGCTGAGGCTGACTGAACATCACACCTAGAAGAATCCATCACGATGTGGTTCTTATTTTCAATCTTATAGTCCTTGGCACTGGAGACTCAGAAATGAACTGAGTATTACTGATAGGTACACAGTTAAAAATCACAGGAGACTTCTATATAAACTCGAAGTCCAGTTGATGAAATTCCCAGTGGGGGCATAGCAGCCATGGAGATTCAAGAGAGAATCTGCCACAAGGAGTGTGGTTACATCTTGGGGATCTGCTGCAGAGTTTGAACAGAGGCTATGCTGTTACCTGGCAGCCCCTGCAGCAATTACTGAGCAGAGCACTGAACGGGGATGCTGCTCAACACAGACTTTTCCTTTCCGTGGGCCTGGCCATTTCTGCCCAAGACAGACTCTTCCTCCTATGGACAATCACTAGAGCTCTCCTAGTTTGGCAAACATTTCTTACAGCACAGTCTAAGGCTGTGAATCTACAGAATCTTCCTTCTTTCTTCCTCTCCTTTCACAAGTGTGAGACTTGCACTGCAGACTCGTCTCTTCTAGTCGTCACCCCCAATAAATCTCTCACTTCTCAGCATCTTCTGCTATTAACAAGTGCTCAATAAACGCAGTAACAAGTGCCTTTGAAGTGACAGCAAAATAAGGTAACTTCAGAGTTCTCCTACTATAAACACCTACAAATACTAATGAAACGTAAGAAATCTTTAATGGGTGCCTGGGTGGCTCAAGTCAGTTAAGCCTCTAACTCTTGATTTTGGCTCAGGTCATGATCCCAGGGTCATGGTATCGAGCCCTATGTCAGGTTCCATGCTGAGTGTGGTGCCTGCTTAAGATTCTCTCTGCCCTTCCTACCCTCCCCCCCCCAGTGACACTCTCTGAAAAACAAAGAAATCTTTAAGATGCATTGCTGGGACTTACTTATAAAGAAGGGGACTTCCCAAATGCTAAGTGAAAACAGTTACAGCTTCCATCTGTAAATCCCCACTCTGATCTAAAATAATACACAAAGGAACAATCTTAGAGACTGCATAAGTATTCTCTTCTAAAAATGCCAGCTACTAGTATGTGAATCTGACAGAAGATATGAAATAAGTATAATTATTACATACACTAATGGAAGAATCGAAGTCCTATGATGACACTATCAAAACAGATGCAATTAAGGAGAATTTCATCTACACAATTTTGAAGAAAATATGAAATGTTAATAAAAAGAAAAGTCAGAAGCTCAAGAATGAGACCTTATGTAGAAAAAAAGTTGAACAAATCACAGTATGTCTCAATAGACACTGAAATTGAATAGATTAATGATTTCAGTGACTTAATAAACAAGACACATCTACAGAAATCCAGAATGAAATAAACAGAGTTAGAAAATATAAAATGTTAAGAGGCACAGAAGAGAAAGAGCCGCTCTAATTTACAGCTAGGAGTAAATGGAGAGGCAATTTCAAAAAAGGAATAGCTGACCACGGCCTAGAGTGGAAAAAAAAGACACGAATCTTAAGATTGAGAAACATAAGGAATCCCAAGAATAAAAACCACTGAAATTACAGAACACACATACACAAGAAGGTTTCTTGGAGTAACCAAGAAGAAAAAAAAAAAAAAGGAACAACGAGATTAAGATTTCTGTTCAAGATTAGGAACAAGGATAAAAATCTTGATGGAATCAATAAAAATGAGTTTGATTTAGGCAAAAGAGGACAGATGGGTGTACAAAATAAAACCTTCCTCCATTACCTAGTTACATCTTCTTAAAAGGATTTTAAAGTTCATTCAATCCTGTTAGGGGAAAAAAATCCTTTCATCATTACTGTTCATCATTATCAGAACAAAGGCAAGTAAAGCTTCAGAGTGGGGTGAGTGAGATCCATCTAAGCTACGGGCCACAGTGAGGCTCCATGAAATTACTACCCCACAGCAGAAAACATCTTTCTCCTATGGCCAGAATCACAAAAGGCAAGCACTTAAGTTTATGTAACAAGATTTCAGGAATCAAGCTAATATATAGAACAGGTCTCTGAGAAGACTTGTGTTCAATAAATGGAATGACACCAGGGAGCACACCAGTGGAAAGTCTTCAAGTACTTGGCACGGAGACCTGTCCCCTGCAGCTCAGGAGAAATGGATTCCTGTGGCATGGAGACTTAAGATGAAACTCAAGGGAGCAAATACCAGACTAGCCCTGATTAACTGCACTATCCCCAAACAAGGGCTTGGCATTTATGTGCACGGATTTCAGCATAATTGGTTTTGTAAAGGCAGACTCTGCATTAAGAAAATGGAGGTTCACGGGGAGCCTGGGTGGCTCAGTAAGTGTCCGACTTCAGGTCAGGTCATGATCTTGTAGTTTGGGAGTTGGAGCCTCACGATGGGCTCTGTGCTGACAGCTCACAGTCTGGAGCCTGCTTCAGATTCTGTGTCCCCCCTCTGCCCCTTCCCCTCTCACACTCTGTCAAAAAATAAACATTAAAAAAATTTTTAAAGAGAGCAAAGAAAACGGATGTTTGAAATACTATAAAGGACATGTTGTATCACTACATGGTGTATCTGAAACTAATACAACACCATTTGTTAACTACATTGGAATTAAGATTATTATTTTTTTTAGTTCTTAAAGTACGTAAAGCCTTTGGAAACTGGGACGTTTTCCCAGATGAACAGCGCAACAAAATGATTAGGTCTCAAACCAACCTGACCAAAACCTGCATTGCTCATAATGATCCTAAAACAGATCACTAGATACCACCTTAACTAAGGGGGTCTTGTCCCTAAGGGAATATCCACATATAGATCCCATGTAAAATGTTAGATCCAGGACCAAACCACAGTCCTTTCCTCCAGCCATGGCTTTTGCACTACACCAGGTGTCTTCCTCCTCTGGACACTGAACCCAACCCCAAACCCAGAGGCAGTTGAAAGTGAGGAGGAGTTCCAGGAATATCTGTGTGGCATGGAAGTAGTTTCAAGGAGGATTTCCTCTCCTGGAGGAAATCCAGGGATGCTTATAAGGAAGTTTAAGGAAAAAAAAAAAAAATAAAGATAAGGTGGAAAAGGCAGGATGCTTCTACAGACTTTTTGTACTGAAGAAACCAGCACATTAAACTCGAACTCAAGTAGTAATGTTTGAGATTAAGTGTCTAAATGAATCCGGTAAGGCTCTGAACTAAGCACCTCACATTTATTCTCCTAGTTCCCTATAAGGTAGGCATTAAACTTTTCCCCATTTTATCGAGGAGAAGAGTGAGGCTCAATAATGTTCAGTTGCTAGTGTAGGATCAAAGGGCTAGCAAGTGACAGAGACAGGATTTTTAAGACAAAGATGAAGTCTGGCTCCAGCAACACCACTGCCCAGTGAGGTCTCCCGTCCAATCCTATTAAGCTGTCAGGAGGAGTGATTACACACTCACAAACGGCAAACAGGTTTTAACTCAGGCCAACTCTAATCTATTTGTGGTTATTTTGATAAGGATTCCAATGCTCCAACAGGGCTCAGTGACGAAGGATGTTACAATCGTTTAGCAATGTCTGCCACTGGTGAAAAAGTAGTAGAGTGACATTTGCTACGTATCTGCCATCCCCAGGAAAAAAAAAAAAAAAAAAAAAAATCAATTCTTTGGAGAGTTTCTATCTTTAACACTCAAGTTAAAATTACGAGAAAAGTAACATTGACAATTGCTGCCACTCTTTTAATGATAAGACACCCATCTGTGATATAAAACTTAAAAATGGAATACAAGCTGCTAAATTGTTCCAAAGTCTGTATTGGTGAAGGTTAGCCTCAAATACTATTGCTTGCAATATTCCAGAAATTTAAAGGCTAAAAAAATAATCCAGCAGCCGAGACAAAGTGAAGTAGTACACTTTAAAAAAAAAAAAAAAAAAAAAAGTAGTCTCATAACTGTCAACAACCGCCAGGAGCTTCCGGAGCCAAGTCCCCAGATTAATAAATCCTGGTTTCCTCTCGGATCCAGGGAAACACACAGGAAAAAACCACACCTCTCTAAATATACCTAACCACCTCTCATCACTACACTAGCAGCTTCCATCCTGGTCTCTCACTGGAGTTAGACTAACAACCCCCTGCTTGGCCACATGGCTTCTACCTTTATTGTCTACAAAACTAAGCACAGGTGCTAGAATGATTCTAAAACCACCCAATGACATCCCATATTCTTCAGTAAAAGCTAAAGTTTTTACAGTGGTCTACACCACTCTAAGAGGCCCCTTTGACTTATCTTCACCTTCCTACCACCCCCCTCCCTCCCCTCCTTAACCACCCGTGCCTTTCTGCAATTCTGTAAACTACGCCAGACCTGCTCCATCGCAAGACATTTGCACCTGTGATTCCCTCGGGCTAGAATGTTCTCCCCTCAGATATTCCCACAGCTCACTTTCTCACCTCCTTGTCTTTAGGCCCGTTGCCCTTTTAACAATGAAACCTTTCGATTTAAAGCTGCCACTCCACACTCATACTGTACTGCCTTCTCTAAGAGAATGTTGTCCTCCATATCACTTGTAACTATTCTGCAAATTACATTCACTTCTGTTGTGATTCTCCCCTTCCCCGAGGACAGGGATGGTTTCCATTTTGTGCTCTGCTCTAACCCTCAGGGTCTAAAATTGTGGCTCCATATAGTAGGCACTCCTGTGACCCATCATTCTGTTTTCTGGGCAACAGAAAACGTGAACAAAAAAAGTGTTTTTTTTTTTTGTTTTTTTTTTTGTTTTTTGTTTTTTGTTTTTTTTTTTACAGTGGATCCAAAACTGAAAGAGTTTCCTAAATGTAGCTTCATGTACACTTTAATGTTTATTTACTCTTGGGAGGGGGAGGGAGACACAGAATCCGAAGCAGGCTCCAGGCTCTGAGCTGTCAGCACAGAGCCCCTTGCAGGGCTCGAACTCACAAACCGCGAGATCATGACCTGAGCCGAAATCAGTCACTTAACTGACTGAGCCTCCCAGGCACCCCTATGTGGACTACTTCTTGACAGAGATGCTCATTTCTAGACGTCTCAGTCCCTAAGACTCCACACTAAAGCACTTCGTCCACGGTGACCACAAGAACATGTCCCATCCTTACTACTGCACAGGCCATCTGGAGACATGCAGTGTCGGCTGCAAACTTGCCAGCAATGTAGACCTCAGTCCTCATTCCAGAACTTAGGAGTCTTAACGCATTTTAACACGTATATACACCCATGATGACTTTAATGCACAAAGCCTGAGCAGCATGAGGAGTTTCCAGCCAAAGGCTCGGAGGTCTTATCAAGGGAAGCACAAGCCAGCCATTGGAATCCCGGATACCCAGGTGTCGCTCAGCTCCTAGAAAACTGAACAAGTACCTGGGTCCACAGGTCACCCTTCCATTTTTAAGTGTCCTATAACAGCAATGGGAAATCTCCAAAGTTTAAAAAAAATCCACAATCCTTAATCGTCCACACCACCTTTAGGTTAGTGTCCCACTGCCAGCACAGATCGTGGCTTAGCCAGGAAAACCCTGCATGACGAAAGGGATACCCGAGCTCTTGAGTTGTAAGCCTGCACATCCCATTTTCTCCTTGGGGCCCAGCTGACTTATCTGTTAAGGTGGGGAAAAACTCTCCCTCCCTCAAGTATGTTTTGAGTTTCCGATGGGATTATTTATCCAAGTTTTCTGAAAAGAAAATTGTGCTGCATAAAAGGAGACCTTTTTGTAGCATTATTTTACTTGCCATTTCCTAACACATGTTGGCTCGTGCTCAGGGAGATGGATTCGCGCCATATCACGATTCTCATTTGAAGACAACTTTTGTTTGTTCTTACGCTTAGAAACCATAGCCGCTAAGGTAGCACATCTTCCAATTATATGGTTTTAGTTCTAATTGTTTTGCACCCACACAGCAGTAAGTTTTCCCTGGCCACTAGCAGAATTACAAGAACCATCCTTCCTTCCTGCAGCACTACAACCATGAGAACAACCTTTTCCAGAGAATTTCACTCTTCCTGTGCTTCCCCAACTAGGTCCCTACCGACTCTTGCCTCACTTTGAGAGGCAAAATTAGCCCTGTCCTACCAAGAAAGAAATTTTTCCACCTACCAGAAGAGACCATTGTCACCCTTGGATCAACAGACAAGCCACAGTCTCAGAGTTGCAGGTTATTCATAGGTAAGGACACAAAGTCCCTGATCTCCTGGTCTGAGCCCTGTCTACCACCTATTCCTTAATAGATGATCTCCTGTAAGTTGGATTTCTATCAAAACCCTTTTTCATTTGCTCAGGATATTTGGTTGTCGAGCTCAGTTCGCCAATTCTGTTTTGATTTTTGCAAATTCCTCTGACCTCAACATTGCTCTCTGAATTCATAGGATTTACCCAATGTCGATTCCATGATCTCCCCAAAACCTCCAGTTGTGATCTTTGCTTATATGCTGCATCATCAATTAGGGCCAAAGTGCTTGGGCCTGGCCCCCTCCCTCTGGGTCTCTTGATCCCAAGACCACTCAAGACCTGGTACTGAGCACCAACGTGCTGGTCCTCCTAATGAAACAGCTTTTTGCTAAATGTAGGTGCCATTGTGATCTACAACCCCATGACTGTTCTATGGAAGCTATTTAACCGCTCTCAGGCTATACTCTTAGTTTAAAAAATAAACTTATTTACTAAAGTATAATACACAAAAGTACACAAGTCGTAAAGTGGCCCAATAAATATTCAGAGTAAGCATACCTGTGTAACGTCCATTCAGACCAAGAAATAGAACATTTCCAGCATTTTCGAAGCCCATCCAGTCATTAAAATCCTTAAGATAAACACTTCCTCCTCCCTAGTCATTAGCCACCCACACCCCAAAATTGCCACTCCCTTGATTTTCTAAGCACCAGAGATTAGTTTTCCCTGCCTTTAAACTTTATGTATGGAATCACGCAGCATATGACTCTTTTATGCCTGCCTTCTTTCACTCAGCATGACATTTATGAAATTCACTCGTGTTGTTACACGCAATTACTACCTAGCATTTCATTAGATGAATATACCAGTATTTATTTTCAATGGACATTTGGTTATTTCTAGTGTTGTTCTATTGTAAACAGCATTGCTATAAACATCCTTGTTTGTGTCTTTTGGTAAATGTAATGTACACATTTCCTGAGCATATACTGGTACTGAGTTATACACCTAAATAGTTTCAGGGGAGATGTACAGGAAAAATGGATTCATAGATGGTTGTGGAAACATTTCTATTTTTCATTTAAGATAATTTTACATCAAGTATGATCATATCTTCACCAAATTAAGATCATGAGTGTTTCACAGTTAGCTTTTGTTGGATAGCAAACTAAAGGTGTGGTGATGTAAAACAGTCACTTATTTTTCTCAGGAATCTAAGTGGCAGCAGTTTAGGCTGTGCTTACCTGGTTATGTTAATTGGACTCCTTCACATTTGTGCCTAACTACGGATCAGTGCACAGCTCTGTTTCTGGGGGCTGACTAGATAGCTCCTGGGATGATGGAGTACCTGGACCATGTGTGTATCATCCAGAAGGCAGCCTGGGCTTACTCACATGGTGGTCCCCTGGTCTGAGAGCAAATGGAAGTGTACAAAAGCCTCTGAGGGGCATAGGCTGAAAAACAGCGAATACCATTTTTGCTTCATTCTATTGGTCAAAGGAAGTCACACGTTATTGGAGATCATGGAGACATTGTGACTGCTCATTGACCCAGGGTATCAGAGCCTTCTCACCCCCTTCCCTATTCTTTGAATACATGTCCTATTATTCCCATACTAGCAACCATTTCAAGGATATAGTCTTGAGAGAAAGAGGTTGTGGAGACACCATTTAGATTAGACCCTTTTCAAAGCCTCTCTATGAACGTTTAAGGGGCTCCTGGGTGGCTCAGTCGGTCGAGCATCCGACTTCAGCTCAGGTTATGATTTCATAGTCCGTGAGTTCAAGCCCTGCATCAGGCTCTGTGCTCACAGCTCAGAGCCTAGAGCCTGCTTCGGATTCTGTCTCCCATGCTCTCTGCCCCCTCCCCCACTCATGCTCTCTCACTTAAAAATGAATAAATTTTAAAGTTGATATAATTTTTTTTTTTTTTTTAAAGATGCTGGCAGGCAGGTGCAGGTATCCACTCATCTTAGCAAAAAAGCACATTGGAAAAGTCAGATATGGCAATAGGAAAAATGGCCATTTTTGAAAGTATTTTCTACAATATAAATGTCAAACATATTAACTCTATCCTTGTTTGGATTAGAATTCATCTTTGTAAAAAAGCTTTCCCAGCATGAAGATGAGGATGTGTATTTTTCTATCACATGAACACATAGTGAAAAACTAATACCCAGGGTTGGCAAGGGAGTAAGGAAACAGGCACTTTCATATGCTGATATGTACTTTGATGCAGATGCCTATTTTTGAATCAGGACTTCCACATGGAAGAAGTCACTCCAAAAAAATCATAGGTTTCACAAAGATATAGCTCTATGGCTATATAATGAAGCATTTTTGTTTCATGTAACCAACAAAATTGGTTAAGCACATTATAACCATATAATGGAATACAGTATCCTTAAAATGAGGATGTAGTAAAATATTAAGTGATATAGGAAGATAGTCATAACATTAAGGTCAAAAAATTTTATGTTGGTGTTGGCGTTATCGGATCTATGTGTATTTTTTGGTTCAGCTTTTCTGAGGATACAATTAGTTCTGTTTTTGCAATCGGAAGGGTAAATACCCTTCAGCAATAGCTTTGTCCATCCTCTCACTTGCTGCAAACATCACATTAAAAAATACTCCCAATCTACCTTCACCAATATGGCATTACAGAAGAAGTTACAAATCTCACATACTGTTATTGTTTAAACTCAAAGCTCTGCAGTGAGGCATGACCTGTGCTTGCCAGTCGTTTGCTATTTTAATGCTCCAATAACTGGTATAGGCAGTAGGATTTATTTAGAATACTCCTATTACAAACATAAGATGTTAATAGATCCAGCTTTGTCACATTCCAGTTGAATGACTTGGAAAAAGCCGCCATCTCTTAATTTCATTTTCCCCATCTGCTAAATGATGATATGACAGACTTCAAATTCCTTGAGAGCAAAAAAACTGACCAGGTCTAACTCAACTTTGTGTCCTCAACCTCACCTGTGGATACATCATATGTGTTCAAATAGTGTACCTGCCTAATTCATGGAGGTATTTGGGGGGAACCATGCAGACTGTATGAAACATATTGGCAAGTGTACCATCACTTTGCAAGGAAGGGATCTATCAAGAGGGAAGATGAACAAGACATTCTTACATACCAGGTCAGAGCCTCTCAAATTTATCTATCCGTAGGGCATTTGGCCACTTGTTCTAGCCTCAGTGACTGTAGTAGCTACCAAGTCTGTGGGAAATCTGACCAACGTCACATGGGCACAACCCATCTCACCACATACTCCTATCACATCCCCTCTCTTACCTTCCTTCTGCCCCAAGGTTTCCCTGTTGATGGGAGTGATACCCTATGGGATCCAAATGCAAACCACACATACGTGAAGTGAAGAATACTTGGGGCAAAAACCCTCACCAATGATATGTCTTCTCCCTTCTCCTGCAAACAGACGGTCCTGAGAAGTGGTCATTTATGGGAGCAATACCACTTGACGTCACTTTGATAACATGCCATCATGGTAGATTTTCCACCTTCCTTGCTACACTCCACACTTCCTACACTCCCACTTCCTTGCATTTCAGGCCTCCTCAAGGAGGGTCTTATCCTAACCAGTAGTTACGGATATCCTAACAGATGTGAGCAGTGTATTTTATTACTCACTTTGTAGGAGACCTAAATGGCCTGAAGTACAGATATACAAGGAACCCCGGGCACTGGTGAATTAACTGGCCAGCTGGTCAGGGACCTGGCAGGGACATATTAGAACAGTGGAGAGAAAGGTCTGAAAGAAATACAACATAGGACCACAGACAAAACTTTATGTCTCACATTGTCCTTCAGAGAACATTTACCATAGAGAAGACTGTTAAAAACCAAATGGATAGGAATGATTCGCCCTATAGACATCAGCCAGGATGTCCCCTTGAACACTTCAAAATGGCACAATGGGCCCATGAGCCGAGACCATGGTGGTAGGAATGGAGGCTGTGCAAGAACACTGTAGCGTGTACTCCCTCTCAGCAAGACTCATCTAGTTCTGCTTAAGGCACCAACTGCCAGCAGGAAAGACTAATGCTGGTCCTTCATGACACTATTCTGGAAGAAATCTACCAACCATTTGATGACAGGGTAATTCTCTCCGATGCATTCTATCCTGGAGGAGATAGCAATTAACCCCAACTAGAATCCCTATCTACTCTGGATACAGGCTTGCCTTCCCTACTACAGTGCTACTACCAATATTACCATCTAAGAACTTAAAGAATGTCTGTCTTACTGACACGATTTCCCATCTAATATTGCTTTGGACCCAGGGACCATGTGGTTGACCAATGACCATGTGGTCAATTGCTGGTTACCCTAAAGCAGCCAATCTAACCAAACAGTGAACAGCCTGGTAAAAGCTCAGCTAAGGTGCCAAACTGAGGACAACCATTAGGAGGTTGAAGAGCTCTTCCCTAGAATATGGTATGTGTATTTAAGAAGTATTATGTCCTCAATATAGAATACAGAGGTTCAGAAACCAAGGAATGAAATAGGATTGGCCCTTATTCCTGATGACTACAGAATATGCATTGCTCAACCGATTTTCCAATTCTGGGTGGGGGTAGAAATGGGGTAAGAATGAACAACAGATTTCTCCACGGGTGGATGGTGTGCGTAAGAGTTCAGTGTAGTACCAAAGGTCACTGGCTTCCTCATGCTACTAGACCAACGGTCATTCTATTGGTAGGAGGAATTTGATCCTGACCGCCATGGGGAGCCCAGGGTAGCTGTTACACAATGGATGAAAGGAGGAGCCAGTCTAGAAGCAGAAGATGCCTTGAGAAATCCCTTGGGTCTTCTCTGCTCAGTAAGAACAACAAACAACTGAAGCAATCACAGCCTGACATCAACAAGACCTAGAATTCCATACCCATTGACTCGTTGGTCATGGGTGGGGACAATCTAGAAGAGAGAGGAGGGAGATGATAAATATCAATTAGCACCTTGTGACAACAGCAACTATGTAACACTTGTTTCATTAACCTCTTTGACAGGGCACCTGGCTGGCTCAGCCAATAGAACATGCAACTCTTGATCTTGGGGTTATGAATTCAAGCCCCGCATCAGGTATAGAGTTTAAAGATAAAAATCAGCCAAGAGGCACCTGCACGCCTCAGTCAGTTAAGTGTCCAACTCTTGATCTAGGCTCAGGTCATGATCTCACAGTTTGTGAGATCAAGCCCCACATTGGGCTCTGTGCTGATAGCACAAAGCCTGCTTGGGACTCTCTCTCCCCCTCTCTCTGCTCCTCCCTCAAGCTCTAGCTCTCTCCCGGTCTCTCAAAAAATAAGCTTTAAAAAAATTAAAGATAAATCAAGAAATATTTAAAAATACCCCTTAATTAAAAAAAAAAATAAACCATTGTCCAAGTCTTTTCAGAGTTTGCAGCTGGCCATTACCTTGAAAGAGCCTCTGTGACAACACTCTCCTTCCCAAGAGGGCACCATTTTGTAGTATAGCAGCAAAGTTTAACACCTCTTCCCATACCTGCACCAAATATTTCTAGGCTCCTGCCAGGGCTTCTTGTTGATACTGACATGGGAAACACTGCAGAGCCCACATATGCATATTCAAGAAGTTCAGAGAAATTAACACCCCAAAGGTTAACTTCTGAACAGCAGCAGATAAAGTCTTCCTATCCATGAGCTTGTTTCTCCCTTGGAAAGAACTTCTTACAAACTTCTTACCAAACACAATCTCTCAGAAGGTGATCCTGTAAGACTGAGCTCTTGGGTGCTCTTAACCCCAAGTGGTAGCTGGTTTAATAGCACCTTTGTATTGGCTTTCTCTCCTCTCCCATTTCCATTTTTCCTTTCCTCCTGTTCCCTTGGATTGCACCCCTAATAAAGAAGTAGCACATAAGCCTCTGCCTTGGGCTCTGATTTATGGTGAAATCAGGATAAGACCAAAAATAGGCAGGCACAGCTGTAGTATTCATACAAGAGGGAGGGGGAAGATTTGTGGGACAGGCATCAAGGCTCCCCACCCACAGATGGGAAAACACTCTTCCCAGAAACAAAGTAGTGTTCATGAGTTTCCCCAAGGACCTGGTCCAACACCAAGATTAAGGCAAGGAGTAGCCCTTGCTTATCCAAATGGATATTCCCATAATCCCTTTCATCATCAGCCTGAGAACACATCTTTCCTGTTTTAATGGTGTTGCCCCCACCTTCACCCCAAATGAAGGTCATGAAATCAGGCCTGGCCTGTCAAAAGCTTCCTTCTCCATAAGTGTCATAATTGCTTCAGGGACCGGTCTAGTCTTTGACTGGAGCCAAGCCACTCAGGATCTTCCTCCAAGATCTTTCTACCAATTCCAGAAGAAAAGAATGCTTTCTCTTCTGAGGATAGGAGTCTTGAGCTTCTAGGGACCTTCACGGATACCACATGGAATCTGCCCAATAATGAAGCCAGCAGAGCTTAGAGGTGAAAACAGACTTTTGTTGCTGCCACCACTGCTGTAGGCCCAGTTGGGACTATCAAGAAATACGATCAAAAGCATGCATTAGCTTCTAGGAAAGGAGTCAAGGTTTTTAATGACCACAGCCTTGGAACAACGTGTTGGGACCTTTATTAGCCAAGATATGAAGGCTGTCAAAATGTCATTAAAACTAGTATAAGCAAAACAGTCTATAAGGTAGTACTGGCTTCAGGCATGGCTGGATGTCAGGGTCCAAACAATATAATCATGACTATCTCTTTTCAGCTCTAAGCTCCGCTTTTCCTCTTTTGGCTTCATTATTGGGCAGATTCCATGTTGAGAGCAGCCATATCCTCTAGGCTCAGTGTGATTACAGCAACTGGTGGTTGCAGCAGGAAGTAGGAGAGGGAGCTGGGATGGGGCCACTCTGAGGAGGGAGCAGTAGGTCCATTCCCACATAAAGGAGTAAGAGGTGGCAAGAGCAGCAAGGAGAATAGATGCCTCATTTGGTGGTGGACATAAGGAAAAGGCAGGTATATATCAGACTCAGGTCTAGGGATCACGATGGAAAAGGGAGAAATTATACTTTTGATTTGCACTTTCTTCTACAGCTCCACCTGTATCCTGCTAGAAGCATAGACCAGATCAAACGTTAAGCAGATGACGTTTGACAGTTACAATGCAACATTTCCTCTTATTAACTGTACCATTTCCTTGCTATTTGGTTTCCTCACTCCTGCCCAAAATTCTAACAGCTGAGTCACAAGAAGTGACTTAATACTTTAGTTTTTATTTTTTTAAGGTGAATGTAAGCATCTAACTGTAAAATCTGAGCCTATATGAAATTTAGTTTTGCAATTAAACAAGTCTCCCAAAAAAGTTCATCCTTACATTCCATGGTATAGATAGCATTCTTGTGATGCCCAGGAACTGAACACATAAGAGTAGCAGCTCAAGGAAATGACTATTGTTGCATTTTTCACAGAGTCCAATCAAATGTGTTTAGGTCAGTTGTAAAGTGGGAAAAGAAAAACGGTTCCTACTGTCCTTTCCACCAAAGGAGCAATGCTTGAAGGAGCTAATCATTGCCTCAAGAACCCCATCCCAACCTTCCCCTGACAACCAAGGCCAAGACTATGTTCAGCTGGTGGCCTCTAGAAAAACTGGAGCCTCCATCCACACACAAACTTCAGAGGTGTCTTCACCCACCCATAGCTAACCCAAGGGATTCCAGGGAAGCTCCTCGTTTCCTTCAGGGAACACACAACTTTCAATCAAGGAATTTTGAAGTTTCCAAAATGTGTGACAAAGCACCGAGTTTTGCCAAATATAAGAGGTTTCCTGTTATCAATTCCTTCTGCTTTCTAGAGGGTTTCAGTATACTTTGAGCTCAAAGAAGAGAAATAATGAATTGCAATCCTTCCAGGAAAAAAACAAGATAGATGAAGCTAATAGGAAACGCTTCCCTATTTTTAAATGCAGTTAAAATTTTAATCATCAAAATACTTGCCCTTTTCCAAACAGCCTTTTGCATGGCCAGGAATGGCCCTGTACTGAGAGCACAATGTGGTGAGGAAATGGAAAGCAGAACCCTGCCTATCTACAATCAGGGAAGCACAGGGTTTGCAGGAAGTGGTGCGAAGGGGCCCCTTACCCAGACTACGAGGGTTAGAAAACCTTCCTGTGGAGAGTTTAACCAGAAACTAAAAATTAGGTTTTAGACAAATGGGAGAGGATAGTGTTCCAGGCAGAAGAAGGACATGTTAAACCTTGAGAGGACAGCATCACTGGAAGAAATTCAGGAGAGTGCATTTATTTGGGGGATTGTAAGTAGAGAAGAGGTGAAAATGGGAACTGGGGTGGGGAGTAGAGAACGAGGAGGACATGAGAATGGAGGGAGGGAGACAGGTTTTTAAGGTCATGCTTAGGTGTTCACAATTTAGCCTAAGAAAATGAGAAGACACTGAGGAGATTTAAACTGAGAAGAGAGGTGAACATAGGTACTTGAGAATCTCGGCCACCCCACAGTCTAGCATAGTGCCAGACTCTTAACAGGTGCCAAATAAATGCAGCGGTGATAAGGTGTGGCAAGTATGGAAGAGAGGACACACCAATACAGTAGTCTTTAGAAACCAATCTTTTAAATAAGTAGTTATAAACATAAGGTTTGTAAGCCTACTATAAGACAGTCAACTATCATTAGACCACAGTCACAAAAATCACCAAAATGTTTAGGAGGCCAACATCGCACCCTATTAAAAACAAAACCATGAAGTTATTCATGAGCCTTTCCTCCTTGCATAAATCAGTTTCCCTAACGCTAACACTGAAGGAACAGGTGGCTTTCTGAAGAAAAGGAAAGCCAGAGTGTTGTGGAGCCTGGGGGCAGGAAGAGAGGATATCAACTATCTCAAGTTTATTACAGCAATTGAATAACATACTTACATATAAAGCAACTACACTATGCCTGGCATTTAGTGATGGTTCAATGACTGTTCACTCAAAGGTCCAAGATACTTGGAAGAACATTGTGGACACTGTAGAGACCTCATGGAACACTGGAGGGTTGAGAGCCACCAGAATACAATTTAAAAAGGAAGAGGGTGCCAGAGAATCCTCCCCTATTCCAAAATCCTAAGATATAGGCACACCTCCTTTGAGAATTTAGAATTGAAACCAAGTTTTGGTTCATTTTAGGTTTATCCATCATGCCCCCAGATACTTGTTAAGCACCTACTCAACACTAGGCACTACTCTAGGAACTAGATATTTAACCAAAAAATAAATTTAAAAAAACAGGAAAAATATAGTGAATTATTTAAAAGAAGGTTTACACCTACAAGAAGGAAGGGTTCTTAGACATTTTATGAGCGACAGGTTTCTTTTTACTGCCCTAAGCCTAGAGATGATGTACTGGCAGTAAAAAACAAAAAAAAACAAGAACCCTGAGCAAAGCAAACACACTAACAATGATAAGTGACTGGAAACAGATACACAACCAGCAAGTCCTGAAGTGTTGATTAAAGTCACCAGGTTGGCAGAGTTTGGGAGAGTTCCTGAAGAATCTTGAAAAAATTAGGGGGAGAAGAGAGCACATAGAACATCTTACTTAGTATGTTTTTCATTTAGGCAACAACAAAGCTCAAGGAAGGTGGTAGGGTACCTGCTCAAGACAGGAGGGTGGGAAACGAGCAGCAGCAGCTTCAAAGGTACAAGAGAACTTAGAACCATGTGTGGAGGATAGGAGACTGGTGAGTGGGTTTACAACCACGATCAGACTAAATACAAAGGAAAACCAACACATTTGTCTGGATCTCATTAAGAGAAGAGAAAGGAAGTCATTAAGTCATTAACGTGAATTATAATTCACTTCTGTTGCTCCATAAGGGTCCGGGAGGACATCAAAAGAATAGAGCATGTTTTTATAGAAGCGAAAGGAGAGATGAAAACTACAAAGTAATTTGTTTCATCAAATGTAACCAGTGTGGTCCAGGTCTCTCATGAATCCCTAATTCCCAAATTACAGTATCTGAGAGATCCTTCTCCTATTTGACTGGAGAAGGTTAGCCTTTTTCAAATTTCCATCCTAAGTGTTCTGGACTCTTTGGGAAATGCATGCATGCTCTTCAAATCCATTTGGTCACCGGACACCTGAGCGAGGCACTCAGCTCCAGGCATCTTACGTAGACTAACACTTGCATATGTGACCTCCTGCCACCGTCTCAGATGTTATTGTTTTAACTGGGCCACTCCTCTCCCTTAGACTACTTGGCCTGAAACCTGGGTACCGGGCTTCTTCAAGTCCAGTTACAGCAGAGACCATGTCCACCATATTTCATTGCTGTTTGGGAGATAATAGATCAAATAAAAGGAAACAAGGCAGTAAAACTGAAACCATTTTTAGATATGGTGCTCTCAAAACCTACAAGCCAAGACCCAAGACTAACTTCAAGAGATTCATACCTGTAACTCTCCCATCTAGACTCTGTTTCAGGAACCAGCTTATGAACCATACATATCCCCCAGTGGAAGGTCCCTGAACACATCCCAGGTTTTCAATGGGGAAAACAAAAAAAAAAAAAAAAAACAAAAACACAAAAACCTTAAGTTTTCTTGAGACCGTGGGTACGGGCAGAGAGAGAAAGAATCCCAAGCAGGCTCTACACCCTTAGTGCGGAGCCTAATGCAGGGCTCAAACCCACAAACTTCAAGATCATGACCTGAGCCTAAGTCTGTGGCTTAATGGACTGAGCCACTCAGGTGCCCCTCAGTGAAACATTCAGGTGTGGAGATCATCTGGATGGTATACCTAAGTATAGGCCCTAACTGGGTTCTTAAGTTTTTAAGATTTGGCAGCCAGGTGTGGAGACCTACTTGTCTCATGGCCGCCCAAGACAAGCCTTATAAATAAGCTTCCTTATTAGAATTGCCACTTACCAATCTGAAGCCGTCTCTTTCTATGGTCTCTCCCTGCCCTCCACATAAGGCAGCCAGTTTGCAAACCAACAGAAAGCCCAAAAATACACAAAAGTTTATTTAATGCAAATTAATTCCCAGGTCTGGACATTTCACTCTTCTGTGTAAGATTTGGGGCCTCAACTGTCTAACTGGTGTTGTGCTACATCAGACTCAGAAGATGAAGACTCAGAAGATCCTATCTACATATGTTTTCCAGCCAGGTCTTCCATTTTCCTATCATTAGTGGCTTAAGCAAATGCACATGAACTTATCCACAGCAAAGACAAGACTTGATTGCTGTAGGGAAATCCTAATCTAATACACAGGAAAGAACCATGTTCTAAAGAAAACAATCCTCTGAAATGCAATCCTGTCTGCTGTAAAGACATACTTTTAAATTATAAAGTCAAACAGTTTAGCTCTTTGAGACCAAGTAGTCTCAACCCTTTTGAAGTGCAGAAAGGAAACTTAGCTCTGCATTTAGCTAAAGGTCCATGGGATGGGGGATGGTGGGCCCAGAATAAAGAATGATAATGAACCTCTGGTTAAATTTTTTCAAATTCTACCCACTTTTCTACTAGGGACTATCATAGGAGAGCTTTGATATATAACCAATTTGGTATTTGTGAAGTTCTTTACTATTGTGGCAATAAATATATTACGCATTTCTTTCATAACTAAAAAAAATGTGGAAGGGCAAATGTACATGGAAGAGCTTCAGCAAGTATAAAGTATTGCCTTAGCAACTCTGAGGTCAATCTTTGGAAAGTTGAAGACCAATTTAGAGACAAGTCAGATTAAAATAAGCCCCAAACCCTGCATATCACAAAGAGGGACAGTGTCCTCAAATTCTTTTATATCCCAAGTTATATCCTTAGATGTTCTGAAAGCTCATTGCCACATATCCATGGCCAGAGGTCTTAGAAGTCTTTCAGTTCACCCTAGTCCTTAACACTACTTTAAAGTTCTTTGGTGCCAGAGAGTCACTAGTTGATCAGTTGCTACTCAAACTGCATATGCTCCTTGTATCTAAAGTCCTCTTACAGAATCGTTGACTGTAAATGAATTTTCCATCAATCTCAGTATCAAGCTTGGGGTTCCAACTAAACCTAACTTGAACACACATTTATCTTCACTTCTTCCCAACTCCACTAAAATTGCAATAAATTCATTTCAAAGGGCAGGCCAAATTCCTTATGCACAGGAATTCCCTGGAGATACCAAGTGCCTCTGGAAGGCATGGGAATTCAGGACACACACGCACGCACGCGCACTACATGTGAAATCTCTAGTTCTTTTCCCAGTTAAACTCTCCAAACTCAAAGCAGACAGACATATGCTCCCCAGCCAGGAGACTGGAGAATTCTAAGAAAAATACAAAGATCCACATATATTCAATTTTGCATCCAGTACTCCACAATGAAATTTGATCTCAAAAGTCCCATGCTCACATGAGATTTTCCAGAGAGTATTTCAATACCCCACTCTTAAAATGCACAGCCCAGGATCACAAGATTTAGGAATACCTCTAAGTTAGACCAAAAAAACAAACAGAAAAAAATAGGAAGGAGAAATAATGCAGGGAAGAAAATATTTGAGAAGAACTATTAGTCATTATGCTCCAAGAGGTAAGAGTTTTGAAAACATCACAAGAAAGAGGTACTTGGAGGTGATATCAGCATCATGGTGGTGTATGATATTTCTCATTTTTGCACCCCCCCCCCCAATCAATTCAGCATCCATCCATAGACAAAAGAACCTTTGGAATCACTGGGGGTGTCCAGTACTAACCGCCAAGAGACGTGGAAGGAGTCTCATCCACCCGTAAACCAGGTGACTAGCAGACAGACGTGAGCCTAAGCTGTGGACCTGGCTGTAGCCCATGAATCACTTCTAGCAATCTCAGCTGCAGTCTAGGAGCCCTTAAAAAACATCGTCTTAGACATCACCCATGGATGAAAGAGCTTTTGTGAAGTCCAGATGAGGTTTCCAGAGAAGTTCCAGCACCCACCTGGATGGTCGGGGGAAGAGTTTGGATACATGGGAATGGGTAAGAATACTAATTAGTAAGTAACACGAAAATGTACAACACATTGGTAGAAGTGTATAGACTCATGTTTTATATAAGCATCATAGTAACTACAAAGCAAAAACCTGCAGCAGATTCACAAAAGGGATATCAAAACATACTTTTACAAAAATAACTCAAAAATGCAGGCAGCCAAAGATAAATGAACAAGGGAATTACAAAACAGCTAGAAAATGGTATCAGTAAGTCCCTACCCATCAATACTGAATATAAATGGATTGAAGTCCCCAAAAAGAGTGGCTGAATAGATTAAATGTAAGAAAAAGGAGTGAACTGTAGGTGGTCTTCAAGACGCTCATTTTAGCTTTAAGGACACACAAAGAGCAGGGATTGTTCTATATGACAAAATAGACTAAGTCAAAAATGGTAAGAGACGGGTCGCCTGGGTGGCTCAGGCGGTTGAGTGTCTGACTTCACCTCTGGTCATGACCTCACAGTTTGTGAGTTTGAGCCCTGCATCGAGCTCTGTGCTGACAGCTCAGAGCCTGCTTCAGATTCTGTGTCTCCCTCTCTCTCTGCTCCTCCCCCGCCCATGCTGTCTCTCAAAATAAGAAATGGTAAGAGACAAAGTCATTATATAATATAGTGGCCAATTCTTTGAGAAAATGGATAAAAACATTCACCCAACATCAGAGCACCGAAATACATAAATACTAAAATCTGGAGGGAAAAATGGACTACAATGCAGTAGTAGGGGACTTGAATATCAACTTTCAACAATGGCTTTCTATATGATCCAACAAAACAATTAATTTGAACCATGTTTTGGACCAAACGGACCTAAAAGACATATACAGAACAATCCATCTGACAGCAGCAGAGTATACATTCAAGTGCACATAGAACATTCTCTAAGATAGTTCATAGGTCACAAGTCTTAAGATTAAAATCATACTACCACAAAGAGTTTTCCCACCATAATGACATCAAACTAGATACCAACAACAGGAGAAAAGGTGGAAAATTCACAACCACGTGGAAATTGGACAATACACTCCTGAAGCAATTGGTTAAACAAACAGGGAGCCTGGGTGGCTCAGTCAGTCAAGCATCCAGCTGTTGATTTTGGCTCAGGTCAGGATCTTTCAGTTCATGGAATCAAGCCCCATGTCAGCCTCCCTGCTGACAGAATGGAGCCTGTATGGGATGGATTCATTCATTCACTCATGTTCTCCCTCTGCCCCTCCTCTGTGTGTTCATGTTCTCTCTCAAACATTTTAAAAAATGGATATCAAATATCTTGAAAAAAATGGAAATGGACACAACATATCAAAGGCTAGGCGATAATGAAAAGCAGTTTGATAAGGAATGTAGGCTTTATCACCGTAAGCTTTAAGAAGTATTTCAAACAAACAACCTATAATTACACCTCAAGGAACAAGATAAATGAGAAAACTAAGCTCAAAGTTAGAAGGAAAACAGGAGATAAGTGAAAGAGAGACCAGAAAAATAGAAAAGATTCGTGAGATTAAGAGCTGCTTTAAAATTGACAGATGTTTAACAAGACGAAGACTCAAAATCAAATCAAAGATTTTGCAATCAATACCACACAAATACAAAGGATAAGAGACTATGATTATACGCCCACAAATTACATAACCTAAAAGAAACGGATAAGTTCATATAAATATACAGCCTACCAAAACTGAATCAAAGAAATAAGAACTCTGAACAGATCAATACTAAGTAAGGAGAGTGAACCAGTAGTTAAAAGCTTTCCAAAAAGAAGTCCAGAACAGATGGCTTCACTGGTGAATTCTACCAAACATTCAAGGAATAAGTACCAATCCTTCTGAAACTTTGCAGAAACAATTGGAGAGAATAATGCCCACACTCATTTTAGGGGGACACCATTACCCTGATACCAAGGCCATAAGAAAACTACAAGGAAACCATAGGCCAGTATTCCTGATGAATGTAGATCCAAGAATTCTCAAGGTATTAGCAAACCAAAGATCAACAACACATTGGAAAAATCATGTATCATTAAGAAAAATTTACTCCTTAGATTGAAGGATTTAACATACACATAATAAATGTGGTACACCATACTAAAAGATTAAAAACATCATCTGCATAGATGCAGAAAAACTATTTTGCAAATTAACCTTTCATGATAGAAACTCAAAAAATTTAGAAGGAATATAGCTCATTATAATAAAAGTCATATGACAAGCCCACAGATAATATCACCCTCAATGGTACAAGGTTGAAAGCTTTTCCTCTAAAATCAGAAACAAGACAAGGGAGCCTGCTCTGTTATTCAACATAGGATTGTAAATCCTAGCCAGAGCAGACAAGAGAAAAAGCATTCAAATGGCAACGGTAGTAAAATGGTCTTTGCTTGCCAATGGTCTAGTCTTTCTTTAAACTTTTTATTTAAAATTCCAGTTAGTCAACATCGGATGTAATATTAGTTTCAGGTGCACAAAGGAGGGATCCAACACTCCCATGTAACACCTGGTACTCATCACAGTGAGTGCACTCCTTAATCCCCATGTAAGTTCTACTACAGAAAATTCTAAACACTCCATCACAAAACTGTTAGAACTAGTCAACAAATTTAGTAAAGTTGCACAATAAAAAGTCAGCATGTAGAAATCAGCATTTCTATACTCTAACAAATTATCTGAAGAATAAACAATCCCATTCACGGTATAAAGAAATACTTAGGAATGAAGTTAAATCAATGAGGCATAATACCTGTACCCTGAAAACTACAAGATTTTGATGACAGAAATTGCAAAGGAAACAAAGATATTGTGTCCATGGATCAAAAGAATATCGTTAAAATGTTCGTTTTACCAAAGGCCATCTACAGATTCAATGTAATTCCTAGAAGTGCCAATGGAATTTTTCATAGAAATAGGAAAAAAAATATCCTAAGATCTGTATGGAAACAAAAACCCTGAATAAGCCAAAGCAGTCCTAAGAACAAAGCTGGAAGCATTGCACATTGATTTCAAACTATACTACATAGCTACGATTTTTTTAAAAAGTGAAAAAAACTGTACAATACTGGTATTTAAAAAAAAAAAAAAAAAAAAAGACACAGCCCAATGGATCCCTCACATATACAGTCAATATTTGACAAGGAACCCAAGAATACTCCATGGCAAAATGATCTTTTCTTCAATAAATGGTGCTAGTAAAACTGGATAGCCACATGAATAAAATTGGACCCCTGCCTTACACCACTTTCAAAAATTAACCTGAAAGGGATTAAAGACTTAAACATAAGACCTGAAACCATAAGACTCCTAGAGGAAAATGTAGGGAAACCATTCCTTGATGCTGGCAATTAGTTTCTGGATAGGACATCAAAATCACAAGCAACAGAAGCAAAAATTAGTAAGTGGGACTGCATCAAACTAAAAAGACTTTCAACAGCAAAAGAATCTATAAAATGAAAAGGTAACCTGCATACTGGGAGAAAATATTTGCTGGTCAGAGATCTAATGCGGGGTTCATATCCGAAATATGTAAACTGAATAGCAAAAACAAACAACCTGATTATACGATGGGCAGAGGAACTGAATAGACCTTTTTCCAAAAAAGACATACAAATGGACAACAAGTATATAAAAAGGTACTCAAAATCATTAGTCATGAGGGGCATCTGGGTGGCTCGGTCAGTTAAGCAGCCGACTTCAGCTCAGGTCATGATCTCAGTTCATGAGTTTGAGCCTCGCATCAGGCTCTGTGCTGACAGGCCTGAGCCTGCTTCAGATTTTGTGTGTGTGTGTGTGTGTGTGTGTGTGTGTGTGTGTGTGTGTGTGTGTGTGTGTGTCTGCCCGCCCCTCCCCCTCTCATGCTCCATCAAAACACTGAAGAGTTGAAAAGTTTTTTTTTTTTTTTTTTTTTTTAAGTAATTAATCATGTGGGAAACAAAAATCAAAACCACAATGAGAGACCACCTCACATCTATTATGATGGCCATCATCACTGAGACAAGAGAGAACACGTTTGCAAGGATGTGGAGAAAAGGGAATCTTTATACACTGTTGGTAGGAATGGAGATTGGTACAGCCATCATGGAAAATAGTATGTAGGTTACCCAAAAACTTAAGATTACCATATGATCCAGCAATCCTACTCCTGTATGTATATGTGTGCACATATCAGAAGTAAATAAAAACAGGATCTTAGGATATCTGCACTCCATGTTCACTGCAGTATTCACAATTTATACTGTATACATTGTACTATATTACATGTGTGAAAATCGCCAAGAGATTAGATTTTAAATGTTCTCACCACAAAAAAGAGATGGTAACTAGATGATGTGATGGAGGGGCTCGCTAATGTTATATATTGCAAAATGATTACCACCATAAGTGTCAAATCAAAAAAAAATAAGTATCAACATGCTGCACACCTTCAGCTTGTATATAAATTAGATCTCAAAGTTCTGGTCAATAAAATGTCATCTGCATTGTTTAACATTTAAAATTAAACAATTCCTTAAGTATCAGATTTGTTTGTCTAGAAGATGAAGTACTTGAAAGTCAATATTAAATTCATAAATTAAATTTAACAGATTTTTTTTAATGAATTTCCTTTATGGTCGAACTGGCTTTCATACAACACCCAGTGCTCAACCCAACAAGCGCCCTCCTCAATGCTCATCACCCATGTATGGTGAACCAAGTTGTGAACTGATCCAATGGAATAGTTCAGAAAATTTTAAATTAAAAAAAAAAAAAAAAAAGAATTGGGTGCTTTAAAGAGTAAAAAGGAACACTGTGGACCAAGCCAGTTTGTGAGAATTAGAAATACCATATATATTAGAATTCAGTACATCTTAGAAGATAAGAGTTGAACAAATCTCCTAGACAAGTAGCAGGGGTTGTCTCAGGGTGTAGGCCACTGAAAAGCTGTAACATGAGTGGCTGTCACACCAATGGCTGCCCCTGGCATTGCGCCACGTCTGGCCCCACTCCAGAGCACAGCTTCCAGGACACTATGTACATTTAGTCCACCTTAAACAGTCTGAAGAAGCAGATAAAGCCTTTTGAGCTTTTGTTTCTTCCTCTTGTCACAAAGCACCAAAACATTCTACTCAATATGATAATTAACTATCAGATAGATCATTGGAATACAGGATGCACGTATCTCCATACTGGGTTCAGTCCATAGAGGCACTGCCCTGAAGCAGGGAGGAGAGACCCTCGAGTGTCCCATTTACTGTGCGACGGGCACTACAAAAACAGGAGGGCATTTCTCCCCCTTCCGCAGTCAGTTCTAAAGGAATGATTAAAACACAGAAGAGCTTTTGTTACCCATCACTGTTGAGTAATGATCACTCTAGTCACGAAGGAGTCTGCTCAGATAAGGAGACGCATTGCCTGGAAAATGTAATGTTTCATACTCATGCATCTGCACTCTTGCAAATGCTTTCTTGGCACCATATTTTGTATGATTAATTTTCCACTAGATTTACCCAAAGGAATCCAATTCCAATTCCGTCTTTATAAAAGTTTGACTTGGATTTTCTAAGTAACTCCTGACACCAAACGCAGAAATCATGCCTTCGTGTTCCAAAGGAAAAGTTATTTTCTTCACACTTTTAGCTGGACATTACCTTTTCTACTATACAGAAGTAGTAAATAGTCCGTTTGCTAGATCATTAAGATCTCCTGAGTCATCAGGCCTATTGCAGGCCTCCTAAACTCTGTAGAAAGACAAGAGAATAAAACTCAGCCTACAACGTACAGAGCACACTACTGGAGACCCGTCAGGGCACAACTCTATACAAGAATGGCATGGCACTCAGCTGGGCTTGCTGTCCATTGTAAGAACGCACAATTATCCCTCTTAGGAACTTGAGTCATGGTCATGGAAAGTGATAGAAACCTCAGGATCCTATGTTGAACAAAGAACCAGGAAGTAAGCTATTTAACTAGGTGCTATGCATATAGATCAGGAGGCACTATATCTTATAGACAGCTTTTGAAAACAAAACATAGCTTTTCACATCCCTCTAACCCAGCCTGCCCTCGCCAATGCCTCCATACACATAAAATTTGATTACGTAGAAGATGGGCTTTGAGAACCTGTAACTTTTAAAGCTCGCAATACTAACAATCCACTGAGGAACCATCTCTAAAAAGCCCCTTCCAGAGCTTTGATAGACAAGATGGCTGTGCTCTCCAGGAACTGGAGATCTAAATTAAGACAGAACAGAGCAATGTAAGGGGTTACAGGAGCTATAGAAGTATCTTAAATAACAAAGCCTTAAGAGTGTAAATGTTCAAAACTCCTTTCAGGAGGAGACAGACTCAGAAGTCTCAGAATGTTTAGAATGAACAGGAGAGAGGGAGGAGGGCACTCCTGGAGACACAGGAGAAGTGCACCAGCCTGAAGTGCAGCAGGTCGAGCGATACATGCAGGTAAACACTGGCTGTGAGCAGTAACCAGCTTGGTCTGGACACAGTAATCCTCCCCTCTGGGGGGGCCTTTGCCCCAGGTTTGCTTAAAGATTTCCTTCAGAGGAAGAACAGAGCATCAGAGGAGTCCTCAGCCTACTACACTGATAAAAGCTATGCCAGACTGACTACAAGGCCTAATACAAATCCTGTGTCTTATCATAAAGCCTTCTCAGACCAAACTTTTCTTCTTGGAGTTCCCTGAACTCAGTTAAGGATGAATTAAAAGCACCTAATCCAGCTTCCCTTATGTTACAGATCATAATCCTGAGAGGTGTAGTTGCTTCCCAAAGTAGACATACTTTGCCCTATTCCCCCCCTCCTGCCAAGTTTAACGGAAACTCCCTGGACATTGTATATAAAATAAATAGAAGACTCCAAAACACTATAGATATTTTAAAATGCTGAAAAGTTTTTCGACTATTCCATAGAAAGGTGGGGTGGGAGGGGGGTGTGGCAGGAAACAAAATGGCAGATTTAAGCCTTAATATATAAAAAAATCGTATTAAACATAAGTGGTCTAAATACATCAATATGAAAGAGATGGCAGACTGGGTTTTTTGTTGTTTTTGTTTTGTTTTTAATGATCCAACTATATGCTATCTACAAAAAGCTCCCTTTAAATACAAGAATATAGACAGGTATCAAAAAAAGCTAAGGATATATATCATGCTGTTAATCAAAGGAAAGCAGGAATAGCTATATTAATATTAGGTGAGTAGACTCCAGAGCAAGAAAATTACTGGTTCCAAAAAGTTATATCATGATAAAACAGATAACCCACAAGAAAACAATCCTATATATGTATACATTTACAAATGGAACTGCAACATATGCAAAGCAAAAACTGATAGACTAAGAAAAAGACAAATCCACAATTATGCTTAGGAACTTCAATATTCCTCTTTCAACACCAATAGAGCTACTCAGAAAATCAGCAAGGATATAGAAGAACCCAATATCCATCAACAAGACCTAATAAACACAGAACACTCCACCCAAAAATAGAATACACATTCAAGAACCTACAGAACATTGATCAAAATAGGCCATATCCAGGACCCTACAACAAACCTCAACAAATTTAAGATAATTTAAGTCCTAGAATCACTAACCACAATGAGACCAAACAAAATCAGTAATAGGTAACAGGAAAATCTCCAAACACCAGAAACTAAAATACTTCTAAGGAATCCATGAATCAAAGAAGTCTCCAAGGAAACTTAAAAATACACTGAAGTGAAGGAGAATGAAAAGGAGACATGATCTGAACTCGTGGGACACAACTAAAGCAATGCTAAGAAACTTCTAGTGCTAAATGCCTATGTTAGAAAAGAGGAAGCTCTCAAACTCATGCCTCAAGAACCAAAAAGAAGTAAACAAGTAGAAGGAAATAAAGTGGGAATAGAAAAACAGTTGTGAAATCAAGGAGACACAAAGTTGAGAGACAAAATTGTCAAATCTTAACACTGACAAAGATGACCTCCATTACCAATAACAGGAACCAAACAGGTAATATCCCTACAGGCACTACAGACACCAAAGGAATAATGAGGGAATACTAGGAAGATCCCAGCAGGCATAAACTTAACAAGTTAGGCAAAACGGACCAATTCCTCAAAAACACAAATTACAACTCATCCAGTAGGATGCACAAAACGAATACCCTATAACTAGTAAAGATATTGGATGATAATTTTAGAATTCCCAAAAAAGAATTCGCTAGGCCAAGATGGCTTCACTGGCAATTCTGCCAAGTATTTAAATTAACATCAATTCTACACAATCTCTTCTCAGAAAATGGGCAAGAACACTCCCCATTTTAGACTGGTACTGCCCCGATACCAAAACCAGACAATACTCAAAGAAGTCTACAGATTTTTTTTAATTTTTTTTTTTTTTTACATTTATTCATTTGTGAGAGTGAGAGACACAGAGTATGAGCGGGGGAGGGGCACAGAAAGAGGGAAACACAGAATCCGAAGCAGGCTCCAGGCTGAGCTGTCAGCACAGAGCCCGACACAGGGCTTGAACTCACGGACTGCGAGATTATGACCTGAGCTGAAGTCGGACGTTTAACCGACTGAGCTACCCAGGCGCCCCACAGAATATTCTTAACATGGAGGTCTAAAGTCCTTAAATAGCAGCAAATATAGTTTTTATATATTGCTGAATTCTAGGCCAGTTATACCTCGATTTAAAAAAAAATTATACACCATAACAAAGTGGAGTTTATTCTAGGAATAGAAGTCTGGTTCAATATTTGGGAAGTCGATATAATCTATGTTAACAGGCTAAAAAGAAAAATCCCATGATACCATTAATGTGGAAAATGCATTCAATAAAATTCAACATCCACTTATTTAAAAACAAAAATAAAACCTCTCAACAAGAAGGGAACTTTCTAAACTTGATCAGGAGAACCTACAAAAACCCCACAGCTAAAATCATACTTCATGATGAATGACTGAATACTTTAAGTTCAGAAACAAGGATGCTTGCTGTCACCACTTTATCCATTACTATCCCAGAAATTCTAGCCAGTGCAAGAGAAAAAAAAAAAGTACACAGATCAGAAAGAGAAATAAACTGTCCCTGACTGTAGATGACATAGTCTATGTAAAATCCCAAGACATCTACACTCTTAAAAAAATACCTCTCCTAGAATTGAGACTACCAGGTCACAGAATACAAGATAAACACACAGAAAATCAACTGTGTTCTTGTATACTAACAATGAATGCTTGAACACAGTTAAGAAATACCATTTACCATTGTTCAACAAGAAAAACAAAGGTGTAAATCTAATCAAACTTGACATGCTGAAAACTACACAATGCTGATAAAAGACTTCAAAAGCTCTAAAAAGAATTACATTCTTATTAGAATAACCAAAATAAAAATGGTGACAATACCAAATGCTGGTGAGAAAGCAGAGAAACCCGATCGCTCACACATTGCTGAGGGGAATATGAAGAGTGCAGTCACTCTAGAAAATAGGTTGGTAGTTTCTTTAAAATCTAAAGTTACCATGTAACCCAGCAATTGCTCTCCTGGATCTTTTTCTCATAGAAAGGCTAACTTACAACACAAAAACCTAGACACAAATGTTCATATCAGCTTTATTCACAACCATGCCAACTGGAAATAATGTAGATGTCCTTCAAGTAAGTGGTTAACCCGTGGTATACCTATACCATGGACTACTACTCAGCAATGAAAAAATATTGATGCACTCAGTGACTTAGGTAAATATCCAGAGGAAGCTGGTGAGTGCAAAGAAGCAATCCCAAAAGGTTACATGTTGTATAATTCTATTCTGTAATTCTTGAAATTACAAAGTCATAGAAATGTTAAACAGGGCAGCAGTTTCAACAGGGAGGGAAATAGGTGTGGCTATAAAAGAGAACAAAGGATCTTTGTGGTGATGGAAAGGTTCTGTATTTCAAAATCTTTTTAAGTTTATTTTGGGGTGGGGTGACACACACACACACACACACACACCAGCAGGGGAGGAGCAGAGAGAAAGGGGGAGAGAGAATCCCAAGCGGGCCCTGCGCTGTGAGTGCAGAGCCCGACATGGGGATCGATCTCAAACCATCAGATCATGTCCTGAGTGAAAATCGAGAGTCGAACACTCAACCAACTGAGCCACCCGGGTACCCTTGGAAATGTTCTGTATCTTGACTCGATCAGAGTCGATAGATTGGTTGAGATATTGTGCCGTAGTTTTACAAGAGGTTACCGGCGGGGGGGGGGGGGGGGGGGGGAATCAGGTAAAGAGTACGTGGGAACCCACCGCATGATTTCCTTCAAGCACACAAAAAGCGACAATCTTGAGATGTACAGTCTCCAAGCGTTTTTAAATAGGTGGCATGCTGCATGTATAAAATTTTGGATCAGCAAGGATATTTCTTGAAGAAAATACTCTTAAATAGCTCACCCTGGATACCTACTACCTTCAGCCTGATGGTTCTAGGGACTACTAGGGGAAGCAGAGTGGACAGAGGGCTAAGAAGGTCACACACCTAAGCACTGGAAATCAACCAAGTTGGACAAAATGCAGCCCTTAATCCAGTTCCTGCTCTACAGCCAAACTGGAGGGAGGCTTGAAGGTTCAAGGACTTCATCTTTTTGTCTATGTAAAAGGGCACAAGGATAGCAGTCCCCACCTACCACACAGAGCCCTCCTGAGGACAGGCACAAGAACTGAATTCAAGACACTTCAGTGAGGAATCAACTTCTGTGGTGGTCATACACCTACGATTTGCAACTGGCAAAGTGGAGCAGGATGGAAGTAGAGAAGGGAGAAGGAACGGTTTTAGTCCCAAATGGCACAGGCTTGATTTGTGGCCGGAGGTAAACCACCCCCATGACCCACGGGCACCAGACCTTAAGAATTCCTTTCAGGATGTATGCTGCCAGTAACAGCAGAATCCAATTACAGTCATGTGGTGTTTCCTGTCATATCAAATTGTTTCATCAAACCATTTTGTATAAATTTAGCAATAGCCCACATTTCACACACAGCTTCCTCTCAATGTGAAGAGCTGTCAATGTCTACGTGTCATTCCAATGCCAATACTACCCTCTAGTGGCCAGAGCAGGTGGCTGGCCTGAGAACCGAACTCGCCTGTTTGCTCAGGCTTTTCTGATTCATAGTACTGTCCTCATCAAAAGCAACCTCACTCAAGAGGGCTTTGTTTCCTAAAAACGAATTCATTCTATAGTGTCATGGATTAAGCATGCTAGAACAGTAGTAGCTGGTAGGTTAACGATCATACTCAAGCCTCACTAATACCAAAAAATTCAAGAGGTCATAGGATTCTGTTCAAATACCAATATTCCTTGTAAATTTGGAATAGAATTTGATTTACAAAAGTGAGGTCTTTTCCCCACAACTCTAGAAATACACCTATGGTGTGAGTACAGAGATTTTCATTGCCATTTAAGGGTAAAGGAGGTTTCTGCCTCCTCAGTGGACAAGGATGTTCAAGGGGTTGTACGGGAGATAAAAGACACATGAGGATCTCCAATCCAAGTTTAGGTCCAGTCCTGCCACTGGTTAAGGGTTTTGGTCAGGTCACTCCATTTTGTGATGCCTTGTTTCTTTAAAAAAAAAAAAAGGGGGGGGAGGGATTAAAATAATGCCTGGCTTACAAAGTGGGGGGAAACGTATATACAATTCCTGGCACATAATAGGTACTCAATAAAGGACATTATTAGGTATAAATTTGTACCAGTTCACACATGCTCAAGAAGCAAAGAATAGGTGAAATGTCATTTGGGAGAATTAGAAAAGATGAGAGGGATACTAGCCTTTCCTCTACGATTACCAAGATAGGATCCTAGGACTTTATCTGTAAAAGCCGTAACTTTTAGTGATTTTTTTTTTTTTTTTGCAATAGATTTACTGTATACTAACCACTGTTCTTGATACTTTATATGAAATACCTCATTTAATCTTACCACAAGCCCCCTACAGGAAAGTGAGGTAAAGGTCACATAGTATATGTGGCTGGATGGGTACCTGAACCCAGACACCTGAACTCCAGCCACGCCCTCCTACTATGCTATCCCATATCCTTAGAGCAAGCCCAGGCAGGTAGAGAAGACCAGTTGGAGATTTTTGTCACTGATGGCTTATTCTTAAGACTTCAGGTCAGGCTGACCAGGTTTTGGAGGACAGAGAAGTGAGCTACTGCCCGAGTCAAAATATTTCTGACTAAAAACTGTTCCCACCCACCCCCATTTTATTTGCTATTAACTAGAAAATTGAACACGCAAAATGTTGACATTGGTTCAGCAAATATGGTTTCTTCAAACCACTGAAGACCAGTTCCATCTTCACAAGAAGGCTGACCCAGGAAAATGTGCCCCATTTTATATATCGGAGGTTAAGACAGTTAAGTAGACCATCCAAGATCACATAGCTGGGAAAGGCACAGCTAGGACCCTTAATCCCCATTCTCTGCTGCCAATCCCATGCTTTCCTTTACCAGGTTTCTGTAGAGAAGAAGGTCTGTGGAAAATCCTATTTCTAAATAGAAGATCTCAAAATTCGACTTTCAACAGTGCCAGCGGTTCAAAATCCAGTCTTCACTGAGGGGAAAACACGGGAACAAGTTTAAGGTTGATCTGGCTAGAGGTACTACATTCTCAAGGGGCCATTGTTGCCTTTTTCTGATCCCAGGTCAGCTATGGTCTGCCAGGCCTCAAGAGAGATTAGGACAGGAGAAAGCTAGGTAATGTGAGTCTTCACATTTGTGAATCCATCAGCACTAATACAAACAAATCCTCATCTGCCAACTTTCTGGGTCAGTAACTGCATCATCACATTTGAAGGTCACACCATGTTTTGTCTTACAATCAGACAATGGAATTGTTTTTGTATACTAGTATTTTGAGCTGTGTCTTCAAGCTGCATTTAAGCACATCCTAAAGCCTCATCTTCAAAAGATATTTTAGATGTTAAGCTGGAAGGGCCCAGTCCCTTGAAACCTCTCTCTTCTACCGTGGATAACCTATCCACTTTTCATGTTCCTAGTTTTTACTCAGAATGAAACCATACTGACCCCTTTATTATTGAAGGGGGGGGGGAAACACCTCTGTAAAGAAAATTGGCTGCCAGTCCCCCAGCTACCATGTCGTCTCATGGATGGGTGGAAGCTCCAGTGGCCTTTCAAGAGGCAAAGTCACCCTCAAGCATATGGGGACAACCAAGACTACACTTTGCAACGTTCTCTGGCAAATTATCCTGTCCCCTACTAAAAGGAAAACAAATCCCTACAGATATGTGCAGCTGCAAGCAATTACTCATCTCCATTATACACTCACTTAAAAGACTAATTCAAACCCTGCTGCCTACACCTGTGTGAGGAAAGTAAACAAGTTATAAGGGGAAAGGACGACAATGGAAAAACCGCTCTATAAAAGCATGTATGTGGTCATTTCCAGAACCCCAACATTAACTGATCAAATCATCGAATAACTGTTCTCATTACTAAGTGATCTGGGTTACTCCCAGGATAAGCAGTATGTCACTTCTGTTGCTAAATATCGTCGATCTCTTACACAAATACAAGTCCCATGCTACCCTTTAGAAAGGGCATAAAATTAATGATTTGAAAGAGCCTTTAGGGTCCAATAGCCTATTACCACCCAGGGGCTGAAGAACGTATGCTCAAAAGAACGAAGCAACCAAAAATCTGCAGAGCATGAATGAGAGATAGGAAGGTCTACCTCCATGGGCAGGACCTATGTTCCAGACAGTGTGCTGGAAACATTTCATGGGTTATTTTCATCATGAATATGGCATTGTTCATATCATTTTCAAAGTTTAAAGAAGAAACCCGTCCATGATCACACAACTTGAAAGCAGCGTAATGGAAATCAATCCTCTCACTCCCAAGCCCAGGGCTGTTAAGCACTAGGCAAGATCTCCAGGGCTGAGCATTTAACACACGGGAGTCTCAGGGCTGGCTGACTGCATGTTGGGAGTCACCTGAAGAGGTTTCTTTTTTGGCGGGGGCTAATATCTGGGTCCAACCCTCAAGGAATTTGATAGGTTTCAAGTGTGCCCTGGACTTGGCAGTTTTTTCTAACACTTAATTCTCCTATGCAGCCACATTTGCAAACCACTGGTGAAACAGAACCAGAAGGCCATGTGCATTCCTTTTCACAGTGGATGCCAGAAACAGTTTAGCATAAGGGCTTAAAAGAATCATCAAGGATCATCTGTATCTGGATCTCAGACTCAGCTCCGTCACTTGCTAGTTTTATAATCTGGGCAAAATTAACCTCTCAACCTTAGTTTTCCTCGCTTGTAAAATGGAAACTCCATGTTCACGAGGATTAAGTTAAATATGATTATGTGAGAACTTCGTATAGTGCCTAATGGGCAAAATAGCATTCCTATCATCTAGTGAAATATAGGAGTCTAGTGATTTCATCTAATCTAGATAAGAGATCATGCTTAAAATATCATTAATGTTAACTATCCTGAGGGTTACCCATTAGAGTTTGTGAGACATTCACGTATCTCATTTAATGCTTATCTCTGTGACATACCAGATTACAAGTGAAAATGAAGTTCGGAATACCAACTCTTTCCTAATGGCACATATTTCTAAGTCACACAACTAGCTAGAATTTGAATGACTATCAAATGGCTCAGGTTCAAATCAAAGAACTTCATACAAACTGAGACTGGGATTTTTTTCCCCCAAAATCTAGCAAAAGTTTTAAGTTTTTCTTCAATATAGATTCCTTATTCTAAACAATCTGATGACTTCTCTTGAAATATTTTGAAGCCGGTTTTTTAAAACACAAGATAAAAAAGCTACCCTCCTCTTATTGTTCCTTTTCTATACTAGGAAGTATTATCCAGTTTGATCACTCAATCCATGGTGCTTACTTTTGAATGATATTTGAGCATGGACTTGATTTCAAGAAATGAACACTAGAGAGAATGAGCATGTTTAAAAGATTCAACTAGTTTCAGGAATTTCAAGAAGCTACAACAGCTTACAAAAGTTAGATATACAAGATCTGCTTTGCCTTTAGTTCATTTCCTCATTTTACTGATACAGCTTGTGTATGTGTAGATCTCTAAAAGGTACAAGACAAGTGAGACTTCAGGAAGTGTCCAATAATTTGTATCATTATAGAAAAAAATTTTTTTATCTTTAATTCCAGCCAAGCTAAAGGCCCCTAAATCGGTTTCATCAATTGGGAGTAATTTTTCCTGATACATACATCTGACTTCATTTTTGTTATAGAAATGACCTCTGAATCTTAGAAGCTATCCTAGAGGTTTAGCAGGTCTCAGTTTCTTTACATTTTAATTACCCCTGAAGTGATAATAACTATACTCTTATCAATCCTATAATCTTTAGGAAATTGAGAATATTTTTAAAAATGCCTGAAAGCTAATCTCAGAAACTTGATCCTAAGTAATTATGGCAAGAAACTTGATCCTAAGTATGAAATATATGGCAAGAAGAACTAAAAACCAATACGGGCAGCAAATTTAAGTTAGGTCCAAAGGCTGTTAAAACTAGAAGGGATAAGAGGTCACCCACTCTCCCCTGAGGTGAACTGCACACAAAGATGACAGACAAGTCCTCTAACAACTAGCAGAAACAGACTAGAATTCAGAAAACTTACGGATTCTAAGGGCACTGTGCCACAATGTTTGATTTGCTCCAAACATCAAGAGGATAGCCCCTACAGCTGCAACAGTCTTTTAAAATGTGATCCCAATGATGTATTAGAGGGGTAAGGAAAAAAACTACTGATGTTGAGTCCAAACAATGTTAGACTGTTGAAAGTCCATAGATTCCAGGGGCTAGAAAAATCAAGCATCTAGGACTTACAAAGAGATCTACTCACTCACTTTACAAGTAAGGAATCCACAAAAGAGGACATAAAAAAGACAGCAATAGCACAGTGATTTTGCTATGGGTTGAGCACTCCACCAAGCCACTGATGTGCCAGTTCTCCTTATCTGGTTATAAAAGCCTTAATAGGGAAGTTCTATTAGTATTCCTTTTAAATAAGGAAACTAAGCAAGAGTGTCGGTAAGTTACCAAGGCCACGTGACTTAAAATGGCCTTCAGCAACCCCTGCCTTCTGGTATTCACATTTACTAGTGACGGATTCCTAACAAATACAGCAAAAGGGACGGGTTACAAGAGACTGACCGCTGACTTGCTAGCACTTACTAGTTTCTAGCTTCCTCACCACAATGAGGCCAGATGTCATGATGTGAGCTGCCCGTGGAACAGAGGGTGGGTCTGGTCGGGAGTCAGCAACAAGCTGAAACCCTCAATCCAATGGCCCACAAGGGACTGACTCCTACCAACCGCCCTGTGAGTGAGTTAGAAGCTAATCTACCCTCAGGAGATGACCACAGCTCAGGCCAACAGTTTGACTAGTTTGTGGGAGACTAAAGATCCAGCTAAGTTGCACCAAGACAGCAGACCTACAGAAACTGGGATGGGATGGTTTTAAGCCACCAAGATTTGGGATAATTTGTTATGTAACAATTAATGTATCTAGTACACTGAAATCTCAAGATTTAAGGGTATCCAACTTCAAAGTCTATTCTCTTACCTTATGCAAGAAGGTCAAGGATAGTCTAAGCAGCTCATAGCTAACCTACAATATGACTATGCCCATGTCTGCCTCCTTGGATTCCTTTAAAAATTGCTGACACTGCTAGGTGTCAGGAACTCTCCTACCTTCTAGGATATGAAGGCAAGGTTTCTGATCTATTACTTGCCTTCAATTAGGAAAGAACATACGCAAGCAGTAAACACTTAAGTTACCAAATTCAAGTTGTAGATACTCATATTCAGGAGCAAACATGCAATTCTGGCCATTCCAGATTTTAACGTAGAGGCCCACAGAGCATCTAATTACTATTTTTGTTGGTATGGCTCTTTTAGCAGGACAGAAATAAACCCTGTTTCACGCACAACATTATCTCATATAAGTTATTCACCTCCATCTCTTTGCTTAACCTAAGCACAATATTTTAAATAATGCCTCCTAAAATTAATACAAAGTAGACCTATAGCAGATGTTGTATTAGGAAAACCTATAGGGAAAGAACAGGGGGAGATTTAGAAGTGTAAATTGGAAGTTTTAGGGGAAAAAAAAAGGCAAGGGTGGCATTCAAATGGACAGAAGAGTACAGATAGAGTACTGATGGCTTGCTCTAGCTAACCCCTGTGCCTACTCCTCCCTCCCCTTTCCTTTTTCATGCAGTTGAGAGTTCACACTAAAATGATAACCCATGGCTTATTTGAAAATCTATCTGACTTAATTAGCAGAGGATGACAGAGTGGATAATAACGGCACTGAACGCGGACTTTGGGTTCCTAATGGTTTTCAGGAGAATTTGTCTCAGTTTGGTTGAGGAGCCTGACAGGCTATGAAGTGAAAACAGTGACAGAATGAAAAATGAGGTGTTTTTCCTCAAGCTATTTGATCAAGAGCTGGAGCAGGAGCTAGATTTTTTGTGAATTTACATTTTAATATCCATAAGTTTCTTCCTGCATCAGATAGGTTTCCCCCCCCCCCCCCCCATCTTTTCAGAAATACTAGCTTTGGCTTACTTCTCAGTTTTCCATAGTTTCCTTTCCTGTCCCAGGTGCTGTAGGTTCCACCCTACAAATGACTTATGGGAATTAAATGTTTTTTAAAAATGTTAATGTAAGGGGCACCTGGGTGGCTCAGTCGGTTAAGTGTCCAACTTTGGCTTAGGTCATGATCTCACAAGTTTGAGTTCAAGGCCCACATCAGGCTCTGTGCTGACAGCTCAGAGCCTGGAGCCTGCTTCAGATTCTGTGCCTCCTCTCTGCCCCTCCCCAACTTGTGCCCGGGCTCTCTAGGTCTCTCAAAAAATAAGTATAAAAAGAAAAAAATTAAAAAAATTCTAATGTGAAAAAACACAACTTCATACTAAATCATTCGTGCCAGACCATGTGACTAGCAGGTAAATATCTTCTCCAATTACCCACCAACAACATGATTCCATTTGAATTTCTAGACTAAGGTACCTTAGACTATTTTTAGAGTTCTAGAGAATCAAGGGTCAAGATCTGTTGGGAATGCTCTTCCTAGGTTATAAATGGTTGCGTGCTTGCTGTGCTCACATTGCTGGGGGTGGGGGGGGGGGAAGGTTGGGAAGAGAGATCATTCTAACCTTCTCCTCTATTCCTAGGACACTAATCCAAGGGAAGGGATCTACCTTCATGACCTCATCTCAATCTAATCATCTCCCGAAGACCTCACCTCCAAATATCACATTTGGGATTAAGGCTCCAACATATGAATTTGGAGAGAACACAAATATTCAGTCTTGATCTTCATTTAGTGCACTGGGGCTAATGAGCCCAAGTGAAATGAGGAGATGCTGTGCTCAGCCTGTGGCAACATAGTCCTGAGCAGCTAAAGCAAGACAATCAGGTCAAACTGGACTATGAAGTACAACCAACGGAATAATCTATATATGAGGAAAAGCACTGGAATAGGTATTTGAAACAGGTGTAACAAAGATACAGATCTGACAGAAGATAAAATAAGCACAATGAATGTTCAAAACCTAAAGCCAGAACAAGATAAAGGATTTTAATATTTTCAAGATGTATACGTGAAAGATATTGCACTGAAATGAAAACTCAGTTGAAGGAATTAACAGCAGAGTGGACAAAGTTAAATAGCAAATTGGTGAGCTGAAAGATTGGGTTGAAGAACTTGCCCAAAACACACAAAAAATACAGATATTAAGGAGTACACATAAAAAACAAAGATGTAAAGTAGTATAACTGTCCAAAGAAAAAGAAGGGAAATTATTTGAAGGAATTAAAGAGACTTTCCCCAAACCACAGACAGTAGGATCTGTGAAAGAGTTTAGACTGTAAGAGGGTTTGAGAAAGTCATTCTTGAGGGAAGCAAATCTTCAGAAAAACCTGAAATTGATCTCCAATTTCTCATCTGCATTGGATACATAAGTACATGTTAATATCTTCAAACTGCTAAAGAGATGGTTAACCCTAGAATATTGCATCCTACTATGCTAGCATTTGAAAGAAAGATTTTTTCATATTTATGAGCAGTCAGAAAAATATGCCCACACTGAAGCTGTTTGAAAGGTACTCTACAGGAAGAGGAGAGATGAATACAGTAGGAAGAGATATAGGAAGTAGAGATAGAGTTCTAAATCTTGTGATTTAATTAAAGAGGAACAGAGGTGGGGAGAAAGAGGGAGGTGGAGATGAGGAGGACAGAGAGGTGGGCAATGAAAGACAACAGAAAAGAGCAGAAAACCAAGAAAATAGATCCTTACTCTGGAAAAGAGGAACTTTGACACGAAGAAATGAATTTGGAAACGGCAGTAGAACAGGAAGAGACAACAGCGAGGTCAGAGTAGGCTACAGTCTTCTTATTTGAGATGAAGGAGTGGGGGCAGGCAGGACAGATGCACTTTATAAATAGGGGAAATAGGTTAAGCAGGGCTTTCAATTTATATTTAATTTTCCTTTATTTTGAGAAACAGTGTGTGAGGGAGAGAGGGAGACACAGAATCTGAAGCAGGTTCCAGGCTCTGAGCTTTCAGCAGAGCCCAACATGGGGCTCAAACTCCTGAACCGTGAGATCATGACCTGAGCCAAAGTCAGAGACTTAACCGACTGAACCACCCAGGCAGCCCAGGGCTTTCAATTTAGGAGTAACTATCAGGATAAAAGTTAAAGCTCAACTTTCATCCTTATCAAAAAAAAAAAAAAAAAAAAAAGTGTTGACAGAAGACAAAGCATAGTAAAACAGGAAACCATTCTCAAATCTACCTTTTTGTCATAAACTACATATTCTGACATTGAATCACTCCTTGAGGTCAGCTATACTTGCTTATGCCCCATCTAAAAAGCCATCAAGTTTGTCTACACAATACAAAGGTCTTTATGTTCACAAATGAAATAGTCTTAATTTTGATGAGTTGTCTGGTATTTATATCAAAGTTATTCAACCCCTGTATAAGGATTCAAGCAGTTTTACTCAAGTTATGGAAACACTGAAGATACAATACTAGGTGTGCTTTGAAGAACTACAAAACCTTTTGGGTCTAGTGCATTTTATGGCAGGGTAGATTCTTGCCACCTTAAGGTCTTTAATGGCAGTAAGTCATTAAGGCTCTTTTCATTCTGTCCCATTTAGATCTCCAGATACATCATCCTCAATTTCTTACAACCTGAGCTCTAAACTAGCTTACTTGCAGTCATGTGAAACTTACACTCACTCTGACTCCACTCACTTGTCCTTTGCACAGGTTAGGTCTTCTTCCTGGAATCCCCATTTATCCATCTACCTGCATTTATTGGCAAGGAGAACTTTGGCATTTCATATCTCAGCCTGTGCTAGTTCTCCTGAACACTTCCATAATCCACCTTCTAAAGGGTCTATACAGGCCCTGTCTATTGGATTGAGTCAACCCCTGCAAGCATCACCTCTTCCATTTGCACATCTCCTGGTTTCATGCTTGATACATTTTCACGGTTCCCTCAGGTCCATACCCAAGAGCATGGAACACAGGCATCCTGCCACAGCCCTTTAATCCCCATCTCCTCTATGAGCCACACTGACCTCAAGATGCCAAGGCCCTTCTCAGGCCTCAGCAACCTGAGAATATTAAGGGAACTTAACAGAAGTCCATGGGGGAGGGGAAGAAGAAAAAAAGGTTAGAGATGGAGAGAGCCAAAGCATAAGAGACTCAAAAACTGAGAACTGAGGGTTGATGGGGGGTGGGGGGGGGGGTGAGTGATGGGTATTGAGGTGGGCACATTTTGGGATGAGTACTGGGTGTTGTATGGAAACCAATTTGACAATGAATTTCGTATTTAAAAAATAAAAAGGGAATTTTCAATGATTAATATAAACAAGATGGTATTTTCTAATTAACAGGATTCCTCTTTTACAGAACTATCAGCTTACCAGGATATGCCATTCAGACTGAGAGAAGCCTCAGGACAGTCTTTGATCAACAGTCCCTTATTGACCCAACCTCTTCACGAGCCCACAACCACACCTCACAACCCTGTGTTTGCCAACAAAATCCTGGACACATCATATAGACTTTTTTACATCCAGGTGATGCTAGAGTAGAAATGGAAAGGCAATGGATAAGAGGCCACGGAGCTGAAGGTAGACCTGGAATCAAAGGTTAAGGCCCACCTACAAAATTTGGTACATCAGGATAGTGACTTTAGTACTGTCTTACCTTCTCCCTTGCTAAGTATCTCCATCTAGCTCAACAGATCCCTATCAAAGGGGAGATAAAGTGAGATTTCTCATCTGAAGTTGTGTTATAGAGTGAAGAGCTATATGTACAGAAGGTATTAAGTGAGCAAAGAATTGTTGGCTAACCTTAAGAAGGACTGCAAGACTTTGTGGCCGGCCTGCACCATTTTATGTATTAAGTAGAATTTTCTAAGTGACAATCTCCTGGCTTGAAACATTCCTATGATTTCCCCCTAAAATTTTTGCGGACTTCTCCTGACTTGGCATCCAGGTATATGGAGGAGTCAGGTGTGTGTGAGTCTTTGGGGATCCTTGGGGATCCTGACCTTGTACCAGGCTGCAGGAGCAATAGTCCTAGTCTTCCTGGGTGCCCCAACAGTCTGCTGGCTTCCCATGAAGTCGGCAGATTTCAGGTTCCTTGTCCCAGCTCAGATGGGCTCCTGTGCTCACTACGGCTTGCCTTCCACAGGCTACAAGTTGTTCAACATCACCTCAGTCAAGGGTCATCACACAGGACTCCATCAACCCCCTTTCATAGGCCCTTGGGCTCTCGATTCAGTGACTTCCGGACAAAAATTGGGGCAACTCCATAAAGCTCAGCTGCCAACTCCTCTCTGCTGACCACCCAGTATGCTTTCTTGCAGTGGTGCTCCAGAGAAACAAGGCAGTTTTCCCCCCTCTTTGGCACCAGCCTCACATACCCAACACACCTATTTCTCAAGCCTAAACCTGAAGGACAAAGGGGCAGCAAATGTCCTGCCATCTCCCTCATCTCTGTTCTCTGCACACAACAAAGAGGTAGTATTTTCTTTCTCTTACATTTTCTCCTCTCCTCTTCAGAGGGGCCAGGCTGGTATTAACAGACAGCAGAGCCCTGCCAGGTACGAGGAAGAGGCCTCACTTGTTGACCTACCAGCCTTATTTGTTGATATTAAGGGAACTGGAACGTCCTTCCTCTAGACCATTACCATGGCTTACTAACCATTATCTTGCTAACTAATCTGATTTTGATCAAATTCTGAGTATTTTCCTTGGCTCTTCCCTTTAGCATGACCTTTATAATATATCCTGTTCCCCAGAACTTCCCAAGCCCCTACCCCCAGACAACTGAGTGAAGTATAGCAAGAGCAGTTGTATTGAAAGGAAGAAACCAAACTATTAAGTTTGAAAGTATTACCCCTGTGACCGGTAAATACATTGTGGGGAGATACAACGTTTTCTTGTAAGGATAAAAAATAGAATGCAGACACAGACCTCCTTTGGAAGCCTGAGCAACTCAGGCTTCTTTGGAATACAAGGGACACACTGGTATTCAAGGAACCTAGTAGATGTAGCCTAGAGAGGTTCCAAGTCTGAGGGGTCAAATCCTAATAATTCATAGTCACTTCCCAACTACTACTGATGGTGATAATGGGGAAAGCATCCGACTAGAACTAGCCAGAATCTCGATGTTTATAGACAGACCACAACCCCAGGTGTTCAGGTGTTGGCTATAAGAGGATGTCAGAGTAGACAGGGATTTTAGGGAACTAGATGAAGAATTTTTTTTAAGCCTTAAATACAGTTTCTGCCCATCCCCACCATGAGCATTTATTAGCATAGGTATAGCCTGGAGGTGCCTGGGTGGCTCAGTCCGTTAGTGTCCTACTTTGGCTCAGGTCGTAATCCCGTGGCCTATGGGTTTGAGCCCCACATCAGGCTCTGTGCTAACAGCTCAGAGCCCAGAGCCTCCTTCAGATTCTGTGTCTCCCTCTCTCTGCCCCTCTCCTGCTCATACTTTGTCAAAAATAAACATTAAGAACATTTTTAAAAGGATATTATAGCCTGTAATCAGATTCCCATCTTTTAGGATCACTTTAATTCTGTAAATCTCAATTAGTGTCCTCCAAGTGAAGAGGGGATGGGCAGCACAGAGAAGGTAAAAAGCATCTCAGAATACACCAAGTACAGTAAATTGGTGCAGCTCACTTCATATCAAACAACGAATCTTTAGAGTAAGCCTTGTTCTGTCCATTTATGGTGGGGATAATATAATGGGGGAACCGGTTTCTATCATAATTGATCCTAAGGTATATTTAGGCCAGGGGTCACAAATCCATGTGGCCCCAGAGTTCTTGCAGGCAGGACCACTGTGTGGGGTAAGAGGTGGGCCACAGGTTGTGGGCTGTGAAAAATGGGAAAGGCATGCCTACCCATAAATATCGAAACCTAGGTTTTATGTAACCCTGGGTGATCTCTGCTGCCTTTGGTCAGCAGGATACCACTTTCCACCTGCAGTATATACGAACCATGCCTGGATCTTCTGAAGAAATGGATTTGGCTTCTATTTCACAGAGCAAGTGAAGCTTTTGGCTTGTGCATTAGATTTCTCCTCTGGGTGCCCAAGTGCACATGTGTGTCTATGGCCAGAGATAAAGACCAAGTGTCTCTCCTCTGAAGGGGTGAAAGTCAGGGAGACAATTAAGACAAATACCACAGGTTTCAAATTTTTCTCTGGAAAGCAGAAGCCTGACACACTCACCCCTTTCGTATATTCTGTCAAGGAGAACCCGAGTTGGAGAAAACCATGGATTTGTGGCTGGGGGGGGGGGGGGGGGGGGGGAGGGGAGAGAAGTCTAAAGGGAAAGCCCCACACTTCCCACGTGTTAGTCCTACATGAACCGAAGCCCTCACTTCGGTAAAGCCTCACTTTACAACAGTGGGTCTTCTAATAATCCAAATCAGAGTCGAATTGCCCAGACAGGTTTCCTTTTGCCTGTCCAGTGTTTTTGAATCTTTGATTTTAAAGGATGGTAAGTAATTCAGAGTTCAAAAATCCCAGCAGCACTGGAGCCAACATCCTGCCTGTGCTGAACAGAGGATGCCTCCCCAGATGGGAACTGTACTCTCTAGATCATCACAGTCCCTACCACAGAGCTTGCCTTTTATCACCATCTTGGGCTATTGTCGTGTTTTATTTTTAAACAGCTGATTACTTAGGTTTCCTGCCTGGCACCATGGGCATCAGGGTCTATAATCCCTCTTCTAGAATTCCCTGCTCACTCCCCCTCCCATCACCAGGAGGCAATCAGGATTACCACCCCATGCTCAACACTATGCCCGCCTACACACAGGAATGCCAAAAAATGCAGCGTGTACATCGTCAGAGGTGTTTTGCCAATTAGGGAGCAATGGTTTCAGAGGGATAGTCATGGCTCTGAGAATCCTGACTCTACCACCTGACCTAAGGCAGACTGGGCTCCTGACTTTAGTCCTGGACAGCAGTTGGCACAGTTTCTGGATAAATTCCTAAAGGGACTTGTTCCAAGTGTTGCCATACATAAATTTCCTCTTCCTGGGAAAAAAAAAAAAACACAGATCTTATTGACACTTAATAGTCATAGTTTCTCTGTTGTCTTTGAGAAAAAAAATCAGCATCAAACCTGAGTATTATTAAGGAGGGTATGAACAAGCTGTGATTGAGATACTTCCCCCTTTTCCTTAGAAAGTGGATTTCATTTTCTGCCTCCATGTATGGATTTACAGGATTTACCAAAATTGTGAAATCTCAAAAACCTTTACTTCTAGCCTGATCGTAGGGATTTCATCCCTGCTCACAGAAACCTCATCTGTGCACTTGGCAAGCATCTGGCCACCTTGGAAGCCTAGCCTGTGACTCAGGGTTTGACACTGACATTACCCTCTCAAGAGCTCATGGGCTGTTGGCTTCTCCCAAGCAAAACCCAAGCCTAAGAGGATGAAAGAAGTCATTTGTCAAAAATTGGCACTACCTGTTTGGCGAAAGCAAGCCTAGAATTAGGAAGGGACAGGCAGGGAAGAGAGAATTGGGTCCAAATGCCATTTGTCTAGGTGTATAAATTTTTAGGTATCTCCTAGCATATTTGCCCTTCTTGGTAACCGTTTCCTTACAGCCCTTCAATTTGTGCCCTAGAGAAGAGGAAGGCAGATACCACCTGGGGCAAGAGAAAATGTAGAGGCAGTTCCTGTCCATCAAGAAAGGAAAACAGAAGCCCTTGATAGGAGAGGAGAGGTAGCTGTCAAGAGAAAAAAGGTAGCCTATGAGCTGTCAGATACATTTGAACTGGCATGGTAGGGAATTAAGAAACCCAACTGGCTATGTGTCAAGGCATGTTCTGGAATCAACTTTATTAGTAATGGAACATTTTTCTTCATCTTTGAACTTTTCAACTGGTTATAAGTAGAAAAAAAAAAAAGAGGGGTGTGATTTATCAATTCCTCCTTAAACCCCAGTAAATAGCAAGGGATTGGGTGCAGAATATTAGCAATTCTCTTGAAGTGTAACTTTGATTAAATTCTAACACCTTAAACAATGATAGGAATAAAACGGGCTATTGAATCTGGCTAAGGATCCTGGTCAGCCTTCCATGAGAAATAGCAATGAAACTGCACTGTTACATGGCAGATCAGATTGAAAGGACTTAAGAGCTAAGCAGTGGAAGAAAACTCTTGGCAGCACAAAACATTTTTTGAAGAAAAAGCGCCATTAAACCAAAACTAGACTTTTACTCTTCCTCCCAAAGGCCAAGTCTAAGAGTGGAAGAGGTCATCTGTGAAAGAGAATAGGCATATAACCATCTGAAAGTTATACAGAAGAATGAAAGTTACAATGCAAGCCACTGACATTTACAATGTTAACATCAGAAATGTAAGGTTTCACTTTGAACTCTTATCAAAAAAGTGGCAGAACAAATGATGTTCTAATGATGATTTCATGTAACGGAAACCCTGCAAACAACAAAGGACAAAATAGAAGAGAGCCAAAGTGAAGGGTGTATGTGAAGATCTAAAGCAGGAAGAGAGAACATGAAGACACATCACTCTACACTTTGACCCTTCCTCTCCCGCAAGATGCGTAGTAGACAAGGCCCTGACCATCTCTCAACTGGGGAATCACATAATCAATGAACATCAAATAACATTTAGGCCAAAGGGGATTTTTTTCCTCCACCAACTCCTTACAGCCTATAGATACTTCCTGCTGAGAGACATGGACAAGGTAATGGGTTCCCAAAGCCCTTCACCTCATGACTTCATGCTTTCCTTTTTTCATTCAGCTCCTCAGATTAGCTCCTCTATACTATCCCCCAGCCCCACATTCTCCAACTTGGTTTTTTGTGACCATTTGAGATTTTCACTCTCACCTTCAAGGCTTCTCCCAGGGCACACTTCACCCTGGAATTTCATCCTTATCCTGCCTCCTACTCTAGCCAGCCACACATACCCCACCCCCCCCCCAATTCACAAGGCTTTTCACTAATTTTCCCCAAAGCTTTCACCATTCACATTTTCTAACCCCAACTTATTAAAAAAAGAACGGTCTTCTAGAATTGGTCTAGAAAATGGTCTGCTTAACCATGCCAGTTCCAGGAGTTTTTATTCACAGAAATTTTATATCCTATGCAAGCAAAAGGGTAAATGCAGTTATGGATGTAGTGAAGATTTCTGGATAATTCTTTTATTGGCCTCTGGATGGTAAGAGATCTGGCCCCTGTTACTTAGCTCCCAGAAAAGCAATGATGCTTTTAACAATGAAGTTGAGGGACACCTGAGTGGCTCAGTTGGTGGAGCATCAGACATTGGCTCATGATCTCACAGTTCGTGGATTCAGGCCCCACATCAGGCTCTGTGCTGACAGCTTAGACCCTGGAGCCTGCTTCAGATTCTGTGTCTCCCTTCTTTTGCCCCTCCCCTCACTCACTGTCAGAAACATAAAAAAAAAAAAAAAAAAATGAAGTTGAAGTTCCCCACAAGCCTGCATCCATCCTTCAAGGCAAAAGAAAAAAAAAAAAAAACCCACACCCTTTTACCTATTAGGATAATTACTACTCCCACACCCCAGTCCCAAAAAACAGGTGTTGGGTATATAGAGAAATGGGAACCCTTGAACATGGTTTGGGAAAATGTAAAATGGCACAACCACTGTGGAATATAGTATGAAAAGCCCTAGAGAAATTTAGGAATAGAACTACCATATGATCCAGCAATCTCACTTCTGCATCTATACCCTAAAGAATCGAAAGCAAGGTCTCCAAGAGATTTTTGTACACCCATGTTCATAGCAATTTTTAACAGCCAAAAGGTAGAAGCAACCCAAACGTCCAGAGGACTAGATTAACAACGTGATTTACACAAAGCAGATCATCAAGTCTTAAAAAGGAAGGAAAACCTGCCACATGCTACCATATGGATGAACCTTCAGACCATTATGCTAAGTAAAAGAGGCCAGCCAAAAAAGACTGCAGGATTCAACTTATGAGGTATTAGAAGTAGTCAAATTCATGGAAACAAAGTAGAATGGTGGTTGCCAGGGGCTGGAGGGAGAGAAGAGTTAAGGAGTACAGACTTTGTTTTGTGACATTAAGTTCTAAAGATGTTTCATAAGAATGTGTATACACTTTAACCTTACTGAACTGTAGGCTTTAAAATGGTTAAGATGGTAAAGTTTTGGGTTTTACACACACACACACACACACACACACAAAATGTATTCAGCCTCATGTCTAAATGTTACCTACTGGATTCTGATGTTCTCAAATCTGATTCACACTGTATTGTACACCTAAAACTACTATTAGGCTGCATGTTCACTGGAATTTAAGTGAAGTTTTTACAATACTTTGTTGGATTAATGGGAAATGAATGGCTCTAATTTTTGCACAGGTTTCACCAAAACCTCCATGTAAACTAGGCCTCAAACATGTGAGGGTGTCCCTATGGCTAGTCCAGTATATGAATATCAATGGTAGCCCAGTTCGGGGCCTTGGCCAAATACATTGATAGAAATTTTAATGGGGGTGGAGGGGACCAATTTACCCTTCCCAGAGAAGCAGGAACTGGAGCTTTCTTCTGTGGTTTTTGGGAGTCTGAACTGGGAGCAGAGGTAGGGGCTAGAAGCTTTAATGATTAAGATAAGGTAGATGGTTTGACAGTCATGGTCCAGAAAAGAGAATCCAAACAGAACACCCATTTGAAAAGGGTCGATCAAGAGAAGTAGGAGTCTAAAGGAAGAGAGTCAATGAAGAGGCTGAAAACCTTTCTTGACTTCCCTTAACCATGTAGGTCAAATGGCCAGCTCTTTTACTCCAAAACCACAAGTTCTTCCTCATAGCCTTCATTTCAGTGACAATTACCACATGATAAACAGAAACATCCTACCTGAACCCAATACTCTAGTTATGGTCTTACTACAAGAGACAAGAGGAAAGCCACCTTGTTAACATCACAGACAAGGAAACTTGAACCCAGAGTTGTCCAGGTCACCAAGGTTGGTAACTCTAAAACCTGCACACTCTGCCCAACCCACACCACCCGGTTTTTTTTTTTTTTTTGTTTTGGTTTGTTTTTTTAGTATTTTTGAGAGAGAAAGAAAGAGAGCAGGGAAGGAGCAGAGAGAAAAAGGGAGACACAGAATCCAAAGCAGGCTCCAGGCTGACAGCACAGAACCCAACATAGGGCTTGAATTCACGAACCAGGAGATCATGGCCACAGCCAAAGTTAGACACTTAACCAACTGAGCCACTCAGATGACCCACAGCTCTCAATTTAATCATGGGAACAGATCACACCTACACATTTGAGAGTTAAATTTCCATCTGGGAAACAAATCCAGAGAGGGGTGGAAGTAGGATATTAAGCAACAATCGCTGATCTGCTATTTCATCAGAATTTCTCTTCATTTAACAACTACCCTGGGAAAAAAAGGGAGGAGGAGAATGAAGAATTTCTCAGATTTGTGGAGACCAAACCAGAAAGGCAAAACACAAACACAAACACAACACCCAACTTCTACTCTTCATATCTTTCGTAAAAATTTAACACTGGTAAAGACTTACAGATTAGGCTGTTTTTATGCTGTTTTAGGTTTCCTGAACTAGGCAATTAAGAACTAGAGGGCAACTAATTCTTCAAAGTAATGAAACTGTACCACATAACCTCAACAAGTCTTAGTGTCTTCCCACCCCCCTTAAGCCACCCAAAGCAGCACTTACCCAGGTAACAAGAATTTAACTGAAAACTAAAAATTTGCCTAAATTTCAGTTTCCACCTCCCTGCTATGTGGTCCTAAAAAAAGGAAAATTTGGGCTCTCAGCACCTTCATCTTCTATGAAATGGGTACCATACAATATACCTCATGGGATTGTGGTGAGAGTTTCGTGTAAATGCCTAGACCAGTGCTTGATATAGAAGATGGCTGTATAAAAGTTAATCCTTATTTCCTCATATTCGCCAGGTTGGTTAAGATCCATTTGGTCTGAATCTTCGTATGTAAATCCATGACCAGACCTCCAGAAAACGAAGTTCACCCATGTAAAATGAGAAAAAAACCATGGGTCTCCCTCAAAGTTGAGGAGGTTTAAATAGGATAATCCATTTAAAGCATCTCACCTGTGCCTGGTCTAGGCTAATTGCTCAACTTTTGCTTAGCTTTCATACATTCAGTTAACAGCTTTTGAAGGCATTCTAGTTAAGGCAATGGGCACAAAAGGAGAAGACAGTCGCTTATTCTCAGCAGTCTTATTCCCTCTTACTGAATGAAGATACATTTAGGATTAGGATGCGGGCAAATTGCTAGAGAGTGGACAGTATAGATGAATCATGCAGAGTGCCAAGGAAAGACACAGGAAAAGGTCTCACGGAGGGATGGCATCTATCTGAACCAACCTTTAAAGAATGGACAAGACCTTGAGGGATAGAAATAGGGTAGTACAGCCTTGTCTAACAGGTTAAGAAAGGAGTCTCAGAAAGCAAAGGCCACTTGTCCCAGAACCTTCAATTAGCAGGGGGTGGGGCCCCACCCTGCATCCAGGCTGCTGGTCCCAGAGCCCATGCTGTCCCAGTTTCACCCCAATTCCTCCAGCAGTCCTCCATTTTTCTTGTGGAACATTTAGAGAGTACATTTTAAATATTAAGTTCAGACTAGAGAAAACCTTCTGGCCCAGTTAACATCCTAATTCTTATGGCTATATACCTTCTCTCTAGCTGTTCTTTAGAAATGGAGACCTAGGCGTCCATGACACCTCTAACCCTGGAAAGGCTCATGGGGTAAAAGGAAAAAAAAAAAAAAAAAAAAAAAAAAAAAAAGACAGCACACCACATTTAGAGAACAAAAGACCTGCTGACCTGCTTTCATCTTGGCATTATATGTTAATTCCAGACCTTAAAAGAGCTGTTAGCAAAGGGTCAAGCCTCTCAGGAGGGCAGGAAGGATGACAGGCTAGCACTAACTGAGTGACCTTGGGAGACTTCATCTTGAGTTTTTCCTCCCAGAGTGGGAATGGTGACATTTACTGTAGATCCCTTGCACCTTGACCAAGGCCGAAATTTGTTAATGTTTAGGTTTTTCCTCAGGGAAATACTACAATCTTTAAGGAAAGCAAATCTGGAGCTCTCGGATATTGGCTGACACTCATGATCCAGTGGGGACCCATTGGTCACCAACAGCAGTGACTTTTCAGAATAGCTCACTATAAACCAAGTTAACCACCAAAGGTAATTGTCTAGCCTCTTCTGCCCGCTAGATAATTTTCTATTGATCATAGTTTGTTCTCAGGTAGTTTTCTTTCCAAGTCTATTTCAAACTATGGGTCATAGAAGACCTTGACTGATACCAGATGCAATTAGATTTGCAAGAATTTGCCAGAAACAGTTATGTACATTTCAGGGCTACAACTTGAAGAGAAAATTGAAAACTAAGGTGGAGAAAGTGGAAATATTCTGGGGAGGGATGGACAGAACAGCTTCCTTCTTCCTGAAGATCTAATGGGATCGGCAGCTCCCACCAATGGGGTGTTTGCTGGATGTCAGGCACAATATGCATTATTGCTTAGATTTTACAGTTAAAGAAACCAAAGCTAAGACTAGTTAAACTTGCCGTAGGTCACAGAGCTACTAAGTGGCAGAGCTGGCATTTGGAAACAGCACTACCCGATTCCAAATCAGCGGTCCCTCTCCCACACACCCTGATCTTGTGAGTGGCCCGTTAGAGACCCCGGACTATTCTGAAAACAGGAAAAGGGGATAGAAGGAAGGGATATAAATAAGTAGGCAACTCCTAGGCACAAACTGTTATAACATTTACAAGATAAAAATCATCAGGGCACAAAAAGCTGAAGTTGAGAACAGGGAAGAAAGGCTTGATCATGAAACAGAGCTACGTCTATTCCAGTCACATACTACATGGCTTCTCAGAGTTCTCTCCTGTAAAATGGTACTAACACCACCTGGTTCCTAAGGTTGTTGTGCCACTATCAGTTATTTAATATGTACGGAGTCATCTAAAACATAGGAAATGCTTAACAAGTGCTAGTTCCCACAACTCCTCATAGAGGGGTGTCAAGGGACCTCCCCTATCTCCTAGTGTTTGAAAAGTTGGACATACAACCCAACAGAATAGAGCTCAGTCCAACTTGGTCATAGCCCACATACTTCTTTCTGCAATTGTATAACTCACTGGATAAAGAGTTTTGAATAAAGGTCTACCCTTAGCCAATCTATTTCCTTTAGCTTATTCCCTTTTCTATATAAACCTCACTTATACGTGGGAGACAAAATGTACTTAATATGCTTTCAAATAAGATTTCCTTCCTTCCATCTTCCCCGTGGCACAGCTCCCAGAAAAAGTCTTCATACCTCGAAAAAAGATTTTATTAAGGGTTTAGTTCTGGGTAGGCTTTCTATCCCTCAAGATCTGGCTGTTGGAGGTTTTTCTCCCCGCCCCCCCCCCCACAAAAAAAAAAAAATATTCTAGAAGACAATGGAAAAACAAACCTCCATAAACAGATTATAAATCTTATCACTAAGACATTATGTAGATTTGCCACACTTGGTAAAGTTGCAGTTTTAAAAAATGTGACAAAGAAACACTAATTATGGGCTGTGACTGTTGCAAGCCAATGCTATGTCGCAGACCACTTTGCAAGTATACCAAAATCAACATATTATAGACCTTCAACTTAAAGGTTATAGGTTACTTACATCTCAAGACAACTGAAGAAAACCAATAGGCATGACTCAACAGTTATACTCAAATGCTTGAATTACATTATCCAAAACATCAAAATCATTTTCTAATTTTATGGGATGTTTATTTCTTTTGTATTTTTGTATTACTTAGAAATCCCTAAATACAATTTTTAAACCCTACCCGCTGAGTCCATGCCACACTCCTGCTGCTGGCAGATCCTCACATCCTTCTAACAAAATGTAATATTATCTATTGATGTTTGGAGAAGATTCTAGTACCTGAAGGGCAGAGTTTCTGTAATCCGTTTTGGCTCCTAGCTCAGGGTCTTACACATGGTTGTTCAAGAAGTATTTAAAATCCATTGAGCCACATCTTGTTCGTCTCTTGAACATCAGATATAGCTTAAAATATTACCTGCTATCTAGGCCAAACTTCATATATCCTTATTTTATTGGATTGGTGGTTTGTTAACCTCTTTAAGGCAAGTTTGGCACTTCACGTGGAGAACACATTCCCTGCACATTCAATTAAGTGGGAGTTAAACTGAACATTCCCAGGAACAATCGGTAAACTGTAGAAAGTAGCTTGGGGTCCTACTCCATACTCCAATGGAAGAACAGGAAAGTACAGTTAATTCTTATAAAGATCAAGAAAGGATTCACTTCAAGTATGGAATTGTCTTTTTTCTTACTAGAATATGGGAAGTTCTCATTATACATAAGGTCTCTCCTCATAAAACTCTAGTTTTGTGAATATTGCATTACAGGAGACCAAAGCAATGTGGGACTTCTTCTGCAGCATAAAAAAGGGACCTAAAGTGGGAAATCCCTCTATTCTAGATCAGTGGTTCCCAACTGAGGAGAATTTTGTCCCCAGAAGACATCTGGAGACATTTTTGACAGTCACAACTTGGGACAGGGGGCAGTTTACAACTAGTATCTAGTAGGTATAAGTGGGATATGGCTCAATATCCTACAACGCACAAGATTTTCCACCACCACGAAGATCTCTCTACCCCAAATTTCCAATAGTGACATTGAGAAACCCGGTTCTAAATGAAGCTCTGCCATTTTCGTGATCTTGACCAAGTGACTTTCCTTAATCTTGAGGTGGACATAGAATGCTTTGTCTAGCTTTTAAGACACAAAATGTAAGAAAGTACATGATAGACTACAAGTACTGATATTAGTATGTTGTTAAACCAGAACACAGGAGAACTAGTTGCTAAGTGACAGGTAGCATTAACCAGTCAGTGCACCTCAAGTGAGCAGACCCAGGAGGCCAGGCCAAGGACCCAGCTTCAAACACAGCCCTCTAGCAGGACCTCCAACTTTCCCTAGGATCCTGGGTCCAGGTCAGAGCAGACCTTAACTAAGACTATTCTAGAACATAGTGCCTGAGAGATCTAGGAGATGCCTGGAGAACCACTAGGAGTGGAGTTTACTCCACTGTTGGCCTCCATCAGACACCAAACCAGCAGCCAGCTAGCCTCCTAGCTGCCAACTTCCAACTAGAGCCAACCAGGGAAGCCAAACTTCCATTCCAGTGACTGTTCCTTAAGTACAGAAGTTGTTTTCAGGCTATAAATGTTTATCAAAGACAGGCTACCAAAACATGTTGACGTCAAACCTTGAGTGCCTAGAATTTAAGGATTCGTACCAGAAGTCCAAACCCAGCCCAAATATGTATGGAAATAGGGTATAGTTCAGAAAAGCAATTTTTAATCAAAACCTAGAAAGCCAGCTCTTTTTCAGCTGATGAGAACTCTAGCAGAGAACACTAAAGTAGTTCTTTTTCCTTCTGCAATCCTGAAAGAAATTTTCTAGAATAGTCTTCACAAATCCTACTTGATGGAAAAAACGTGTTTAGTGGGGGGAGGCAAGAACAGATCCCATACATACAGAGGATAACTGGTAGTGAAACAAAGGAGGGTGAGAGGCACAGCCTTCCATTATATAAGTAGTCACAGGAATGAAAGGTACAGCACCCGGAATATAGTCAACAGCATTGTAATAGCATTACATGGAGACAGATGGCAGCTACATGAGCAGAGTGTAACATATATAGACTTGTCAAGCCACTGTTATATGCCTGAAACTAACATTGTGGGTCAACAATCCTTCAGTTAAATAGTATTTTTAGAAAAGTGTAGGTACACCTGAGAGTTCAAACCACAATTTTTTTGCAAATCCTTGATATTTAGGACATTTAGCAGATCCCAAAGGCCAGCAAACAGAACATAGAATTTTAAGATTTTTCTTTGAGGTTTGGCATTAGAATTCACAGTCAACATGCATTAATGATCTCCTATAATAAAGACTAAATCTTTAGGTTTGTAAAATAGATACTGAAGTAAGAAGAATTAAGGTATGTGTGGTTTTAAAACTTGAATGCAAGAATGAGAGGAGGAAAGTAAAAGATCATAGGTATGTGGCATTTGAATGTCAACTCTGGACTTCCCACCATAGATAAGGCAAGTTTTCTTAAGATGTATGGCCACAAATTAAGGCAGGAGGATATTTTCCAAAACTAAGAAATGTTAGTCCTTGTAGTAGGTTACTACTGGCCCTAGTTTTTTTTCCCCCCACTTTCAAAAAAAATGAGATAGAGAATATTTTTCATTCTCCTCTACATTCTGTGCCTGAAAACACACTAAAACCAAACTTCATTGAAAGGTCTTTCTCCTTAAATGATCCCTGGATTAGAGGCTATAAATAAGCTACTGACAGCTTTTTCAAGTACCCAAGTACAAAGCACCTTAAGGACTCTCAAAAACATCCAATCCCACAGGATTCCTGCCTTCATTAAAGATCTAGGTTTTTAATTTTAATTAGAACATTTAAAATTTTCAGCTATATTAGAGCAGGAAAATGGAATATATAAGATTAGTAAAAGTTCAACAGAGGATCATAAGGAAGTTTTATGAGTAGGATTACTTGTTCTGTACAGAAAAACTGAACAGTATTAGAAAATAAGGCCAGAGGAATTACTGTGAACAGGAAAGACTTAGGAAGGTGCACAGAGATTAGAATCAGGTCTTCAAAGATGACTAGAATCATGATAGAATAAAAAGGGAAAGGTACTTCATCATGCCAAACAAAATGCAAAGGTGAGAAAATCCAGGGGACAGAGGATTGAAAAATTTGGACCCAAGGGTGAAGGGGAGACACTACAGGGAAAATTAAGAAAGACAAGGTTACGAAGAACCTCGTACATTACGATGATTTTTCCTTCCAAAAGGGAATAAAGGGGGGGTGCAGAGAAGGAAGAAACCCCTCCTTGAGCCCCAATCCTGCCAGGCTAAGGACACAAAAGGATATTTTCAATAAGACTTGGTAGTAAAACAGTACATCAAGAAAGGGAAAGCCAAGAGCTAGAAGGACCAAGGCCAAAGACTGAAAGAACTACTGGATACCTCCAAAGCTCAATTTCTTTAACTATCCAAAGCTATATGTATGCTTTACTAAGAGTGACAGAATATTAATTGGACACTTAGTTTATATACACATAGCTGCCATTTATTTAAGTATGTTTCCTGCACACCAATCAGTACTGTTAAAAAGGAATCCTTTGATGGATTCTACCACTCCACAGTTAAAATGTTATTATTCAGTGATAACCAAGGATCATAGATTATCATAAAGACTTGAGAAGATTAGGTAGTCTTGTAGTGGCTAAATGACAGGAATATTGGGGCACCTGGATGGCTAAGTCGAGCTTCCAACCCTTGATTTCAGCTCAGGTCATGAGCCCAGGGTAATGGGATGGAGCCCCCTATCACTCCCCATGCTGAGCATGGAGCCTGCTTAAGAGGTTATTGTTTGAATTAGGGAATTCAAAAGTTTTACCAGTTCCTACACATCTGGAACACTGCTAAATTCTAGGGGCCATATTTAGAAGGACACTGGTTGATGTACCTGAATTATCCAGAACAGGTTAACTAAGTAGGATATAAAGTCCATCAAAGAACAATTAAAGGAAAAATCCAGATTCCTTATCTGGTTGCCCGATTCCAGACTATTATATGTAAAAGATTTTCTCCTTTCTCCCCCAATTCAGGAGAAAAGAATCACAAGAACTTTCACCAACAGTCGAAGCAGCATCCTAAAGGCATTACCATGTACTTCTCTGCATGTCAGACTAGAAGCAGAGGGTAGAAAATATAGGGAAATGACTTTAGTTGTCTGAACTTAATTCTGTTTATCTAAAGACAATCATTTGACAGTAGACCTCCTCAGGTCATAGTGAGCTTTCCATCACTGGAAGTATTCAGTCAGAAGCCAAATTACCATCTGTCAAGGAGGCTAGGAGGGCTTCTTAAATTTGGTGGAAAATCTAGGATTTAAATCAACTCTTATCTGCAGCCTAGGATTCACTCTTCTCTAAAGACTTTTTAAACAAAGTAATAAAACGTACTCGAACTTCAAGGGGAAGTTTTACTGAAAGGACTCAGGGGGATCTTCCAGAATCTTAAGGGCAGGAAGAGTAGTGGAGGTCACAGGAGGGACTGAAAACTGGAACAGAAGGGGGATCAGGAACCAATCTTTATTCCTCCAACTCTTGCTTGCTCCTTCCCAGGGTTTTATATTATATATAGATTTAGGTGTTTACTAAAACGTGTATGAAGTATTGATAGAGGTCAAAACATTCAGAGAGTAGTACTTCCCACATTCCCATATCAAAAGGTCTCCTTTTGACCCTCAGGACTACAAAGTTTGACAGAACATATTGCATCTCCATTTCATAGGTTATAAAACTGATTTAGAATTAAATGGAGTCTACTATTCTTAGGGTTAATGGCCTACCTGGGCCTACATCCAGGCTTTCCCAAGTTCTTTCAGCTCTTCCTTCCACACTGCCTTTGAGATTTTAATAAGTTGGTAGACCCAAGAATCACTTCACAGCCTGATGAATAGTCTATTGTTCCTTACACATCTTTTCACAACGAGCGGCCTTCAGTGACTACATGTTGAACATGGCCTTGAAAATGGTTTCAAACAGTATTACAAACAAGGACAAATTTGTAACTGCTCTTCGTTCTGCTTGGGACAATCTTCTCAAACACATTTCTCCATCATCTCCCCTGTCAGGATAGAAGCTCCATAAGCACCTAGAATGGCACCTGGCACAATGTAGATGCACAGTAAATATTTGTTGAATGAAAAATAAACCCACCTTTCTGTCTCTGGCCCTCCAAGAATTCTGGATCCTTTTATAGCAAGACGAACCAACTCCCTGCTGTCATTTTACTTCATTTTGATTAAAAGAAACTTCATTCACCACATAAATTTGAGTACAACCTTGAACAAGAGAAGCAGGCTATATTTTCAAGAATAGGGTCTGAAACCTGCCTAACCCAAAGGACAAGTGAGAAATGAAATAGACTCACATTAAAAATACATGGGGCACCTGGGTGGCTCAGTCAGTGGAGCGACCGACTTCGGCTCAGGTCATGATCTCACGGTTTGTGAGTTCGAGCCCCGCGTCGGGCTCTGTGCTGACAGCTCAGAGCCTGGAGCCTGCTTCTGATTCTGTGCCTCCCTCTCTCTCTGTCCCTCCCCTGCTCATGTTCTGTCTCAAATATAAAAAAATTAATACTTGATAAAGGCCTACTAGCACATCAGCTGAGATACCTGGAGGGGACAAAGTGATACCTCTAGAGCAGGTGGGACTGACATGGTTATCTGAGTCCAGAGAAAAAGAAGGACTGTAGACACACAACTCAGCTGTTATCTGGAGATGCTAAAAACGCTTTATGCAAGTGAAAACCCAATCCAAGGTACCTAGAAAGTCCAACGTACCAGTTTCAGGTACAGTTTGGGGCAGGAGTCAAGTGATAGCACCAGGACTCAGGGTCTCCTTCCAGCTCTGCCTTTTTTCTGCATTTGGTTCTGACTCCAAGTAAGCTCTTATTCTGAGACAAGAGACTGCCGCACTCTAATCCTTCTAATTTCAAGCTCAGCAGAAAAGAGGGAATCTGCTTCAATGATGGCAAACCAATGTCCCAGAACAGAGTCTCATTAACTCCTACTGGCCTTACCTGGATCAGATGTTGGTCTCTAATCCAACCACTTTGGCTAGAGGAATAAGAGGTTTTGATTGGCCTAGGCTTTTTTTTTTTTTTTAAAGTTTGAGAGTGCACACACATGCAGTTGGCAAATAGGGGAAGAGGAGGAGGAGGAAGAGAGAGAGACAGAGAGAGAATATGAATATGAATCCCAGACTCTACAGTCATCCTGGAGTCCAACTCAGGCCTCAAATACATGAGCCTAGAGATCCCTATCTGAGCCCCAAACCAAGAGTCGCATGCCCAAGGGACTGAGCCACCTAGGATCCCTTAGGTCTTAAAGCAGAATTGGTGGACAGAGGATTCCCCCAATGGACTATCAGGATATAGCTTTCGTGAGGGGAAGTAGATGCTAGAGGCAAAAAACTATTAACTATTCCACCCTCCAACTAAGCCTAAGCATGGCTCTTATCCTACTTGGCCAAGAGTAGGCACCGATCCTGCATTCTCAGAATCCCTCAAGACAAAAGCAGTGGTATAAATTTGGAAAACAGAAGTTAGCTGGCTCCAACTTATATTTGCCATGTTGCCTAAAGTTATTTAGCCTCATTGACCCTCCATTTCTCACATGCAATATAGTGATCACACCACCTTCCTCAGTTATAGGACTTAAAGAATGTACATAATTTGCGGATTTCATTGACTAATCAATCCCAAAGATGGCGGTGAAGATGGGGATATTCACAGTTGCATCACTGTCAGAATTCCATTCACCATTTTTACTGTGCTTGGCCTACTCTTATTGAGGCAGAGTTAGTCTTAAGAGGGCACAGTGGGCACCTTAATCCAGGGGTTCGGTCTTTGATTACAACCTCCTTTATAAGCAGCTAAGATTAATTCCCCTGGCTTAACCCCTTCTAGATCATTTAGTATAGGTTATACTAAGTATTCTCTCCCACAAAGAGAAAGATTTCAGTTCTACCCTAGAAAAGTCTATACTTGCCATAAGAAAAATATCAAATCCCTTTGGAAAGCTGGTCAAACAGGGACAAGCCCAATTTGAAATAAGCACATTTTGCCTCCGTCATTCTCCACATCTACAATTTGGCCATGCCCTACAAAATCCCTTCCCTTGGATAATAGAAACTTTCAGTGTATCGCCACCTGTCGGTAGGGACTAAAAAAGCTGGTTCATCAACAGACATGGGCAAATCCTCCCAGCACCTTACCACGGTCTGGGAAAACGGAACTTCCATCTTGTATATAGAAAGTCTTCACTTCGGTTTTGCCTTTGAACATGCTACCTAAACTTCAGGCTCTCAAGGACACTGGGGAGGACTCGCTAGGACTATTAAGTAGGAGGCAATATTTCCTCACACATTTTAGCACATCGAGATTTCAAATGCTGTCTCTAGGTCCTTCGCCTTTCAGGATCACTAGAAAATCCTCCGAAATCTTCTGAGAAGTCTTTGGCATGGCCGATAACTCAGGTGTCCTCATCCAGTTTTGTTCTACATTAGAGAATATGGCTGATTATGGTCACTCTTGGCTCACTGAGCATCCTTTACATCAAGGGGAAAAACTCCGTTTTAGGATATGGGTCATAATCTGAAATATTCTTAGTGCAGGTTTTAGTACTAAAAGGTGTGGAGTTTTGTTTTTGTTTTTTTAAGTCCTCACTTCATGGAACATTTTTAAAAGCTCAGTTTTCTGACCTTCTATACATTAGGTTAATTTGTCAGACCACTTAACATTCATTACATCCTTTCTCAGATTTACTTTAGGAAATGTTAGAGGGCACGGTGAATTACGTATTCCAAAGTATGTAGATTCAGAAGGACACTTCAAATTACAGGATACCCCCACCACGTTGGAATCTTTTTCATCACCATGGTGCTCAGCAGCTATCTGGGCCCAACAGACTAAGTTCAAAAACTAAAGCCACCAAACTCAAGCATATGCTCATCACCCATGGTCAGGGGATAGCTAAACTCAGTACCTTTTCCAGTATATATAAAAAAAAGCACTTACAGGAAATCTTCACTGTTAAAGTTACCGGTTTAAGAATCGTAAAGAGGGGCACCTGGGTGGCTCAGTCAGTTAAGCGGCCAACTTCGGCCCAGGTCATGATCCCGCAGTCCGTGAGTTCGAGCCCCGTGTCGGGCTCTGTGCTGACAGCTCAGAGCCTGGAGCCTGTTTCGGATTCTGTGTCTCCCTCTCTCTGACCCTCCCCCGTTCATGCTTTGTCTGTCTCAAAAATAAATAAACGTTAAAAAAAAAAAAAAAAAGAATCATAAAGATATAGATTTCTAAATATGGTCTTCAACATTGGTAAAACTTCATGCCGTTTAGTTTGGAAGAGAATTTACTTGGGAGTTGAAGCCAGAACAGAGGATTTTCTCCAATGACCAAGGGAAGGATTTCTCAAGATTAAAGCATGCTAACCAATCGATTGGACGTCAACCCCACCTCCATTCTTCAATAGCACTTGGTTTCCCTGGAAGACCCCTGCTTCTAGGATATTAAGTTCTATTCAAAAATCAAATCCGATTTATGAACAGACTCCAATTTTACCTGCTTTCAATAGACAAAGTTTATTTCCTCTTCCTTTCAACCTTAAGGACCCGATCCTTTTATAGACCTTATGATTCAAGTGTTTTCTGGAATTTGAAGGAAACCAAGTTCTGGGAGATTAAACAAGGTTTACTGTACATCAGAGAAGGTCTACTTCAAGCTCGTTTGTTAGAGCTCCAAGAGGAGAGGAGAGGATGGTGGGAAGGTCAAGTAACCTATATCAGAGTCCCCTTCCTTACCAGCACACCCTTACTCCACCCTCATGAAGCTTACAGACCAGCACTGCCTTCAGAACACAGTAGGTTAGATGCCACAGTGAGAACACACGGGGGAGTCACCTTAGCCACCCTCAGGACTGGCTTTGTAGGCGTACAACTTGTGATTATACAGGACCCCTCGCTCTGCAGGATCTCAAGCTTGGTTTCATGTTGGTGTGGTGGTCTTGAAGTCCTTTCACCTTTAAGAATGGGGCCCTGCATTCATGTTGCTCTGGGCCCTGCGAGTTCTGCAGCTAGCCTTTGGCCACACTCATCATCCAAGGTCAGACACAGGCCCTTCTATTCAGGCCCAGTTTGGCATTTAGAGCTCCTTCCCTGGAGCAGGCTCTAATGACTCAGCATGCTTTCTTTTCCCCCCCTTAGTGCCACAACTCCATTCTTTATTGGGCTTGCCACCTTCCCACATTGGCCAAATGATGCTTAATGCATTGGCTCATCTGCTTAATAGACAAGGAGATTTTTCATTGGATGGTCTTGTAAACCCTAAGGAGAAAACTAATAAAGAGGTCATAAAGTTTCTAAGCAAATGGCAGATTACTTATATTGCAGTTTTAATGCTTATTTTGAGACCGCATGCCCATGTGCACAAGCAGGAGATGGAAAAAGAATGAGTGAATCCCAAGCAGGTTCTGAGCTGTCAGTACAGAGCCAGACACAGGGCTCTATCTCACAAACCAGGAGATCATGATCTGAGCCGAAATCAAGAGTCAAATGCTTAACCAACTGAGCCACACAACCACCTCTATTGCAGCCTGTTTTATCAAGGATGCAATAGAAAAACCGCACCCCCCACCAAGCCTGAACAGTGAAGCAGAGGAGAATACAAACTACTTGGGTGGCTGGCCTTTCTGTAGTCCAGACTGGGCCCCTAACATCCAAGAAAGGGAGCCCTTGAGGTATTTTTTCAGAGGTTAAGACCCATGAAGTCTCCAGAGCAAACCACTCAGATCAGCTCAGAAAGTGGCACCCCCTGCCAGAGGTTTGGAGCACTGGGACAAGAAACACCATAGGATTCCACCCATTTCAATGGGAACGGTGGTGCTTAAAGGGGTGAACTTTGCAAAGGTCACACAGCTAATAAATGAAGGACCCAAATCCCATTTGCCAGACTTCAGAACCTCTACTCTTGCCCTGGGATGCACCCCCTTCCACAGCTCCGGTCTTCCAGGGCAGCACTTTGGCCGCCCCAGTGTTCTCACTCAAGGTTTTTCAGCTGCTGTTTAAGTGGGTAGACCTAGAAACCAGCAGCTCTACGCCCTCAGCAGCTTCAGGCCCCAAGTGTCGATGTGGGCTTTAGGGAAGAGGCTGGCGGCATAGCCAGTTCTAACTTGGGAGAGCCAGCCTACAGACAGGGACAGGCCTGCACCATGGGATGACTAAAGGCACACCCTTCCTGTTTTCCAGGAAACTGCATTCTGGGAAACAATTTTATGGAGAATAGAGGCTGGGGTGCCTGGGTGGCTCAGTTGGTTAGGCCGCCGACTTCGGCTCAGGTCATGATCTCGCAGTCCATGAGTTCAAGCCCCGCGTCGGGCTCTGTGCTGACAGCTCAGAGCCTGGAGCCTGTTTCAGATTCTGTGTCTCCCTCTCTCTGACCCTCCCCCGTTCATGCTCTCAGTCTCAAAAATAAACGTTAAAAAAAATTATGGAGAATAGAGGCTTTGGAGAAAAGGGCAGTGGAGTAAGGCAACAGTACAGAAGCTGAAGGGAAGGACTGGGGGCCATTCAGTGAGAGCCAGGAGGAACAGCCTCAGCAGCTGCCATGAACAGACAATCAAGAAAGGAAGACTGCTGATTTTTAGGAAGCTTTCTGAGTGGAAGGCTGAAGGAAAAAAGAAAAAAAAAAAAAAAAAAAAAAAAAAAAAAACCTATACTGCCTGGGGTTCCAGGGTGGTTCAGTCGGTTAAGCATCCAACTCTCGATCTCAGCTCAAGATCTCGTGGTTCATGGGTTTGAGCACCACATCAGACTCTGCACTGACGGCACAGAGGCTGCTTAGGTTTCTCTTCCCCACGCTCTGCCCCTCCAATAGCACGCACACACTCTCAAAAATAAAAAACACACACTTTACCTAGACTGCCCTTCTAACAAAACATGGTTAAGACAACATTCTTCACATCTTCTCAAATTAGACTTTGTTTGAAGCAGTATCAACATATCCTGGGCCACAACAGACTAGGGTTTACTCAAGTTACCTAAGGAACAAATCAAGCACTTCACCATTTCTACTGCTTTGGAAGTAACTAGAAGCCTTCGAGCAAGATTCATCCTACCCCATGAATTCTGCCACTGGCCATTAACTCCAGTAGATACTAGGTACTTTTTTTTTTTTTTAAGCAAGCAGCTTTTAAGAGACCAAACAGAGCCACAGAAGTCAAACCTTAGTTTTTAAAAAAAAAGCCCTTCAGGAGAAAAGGCCATGGAACAAAGCAAATCAGTTACCTAGAGAGAAAATAAGCCACATATACAAGGACTATGAATTCCCCCCAAAATGCTGGTTATGGGGAACCAGCAGAGACGTGGGTTTCCTTAAGTAGCTGGACTTCAGATGAGCTCTGTAGACCCTTGATGACTGAACATGTGGGTGTATTCAGATAATTCGTCATTTCCTGGACCCTTACACCAGTTTTCAACCTTAGCTAAGTCTCGGATTGAGAGTTCATTAAATCACATCTGCTCTTTGGAGAAAGACTCCCTGATCTACAGAGTAATGAAATAGCAATACTCACATATCAGGGGAGAAAATTAAAGAGGTTATTTTCACCTTAACAGGGAACAATTCACCTGGCAAACCACCCTGGGGGAGGGTGAAGGAACTAAAAGGTCAGAAGCAAAAATCTTGATCAAGTTAACCCCCAAACTCCTGAGGTTAACTTTGTTAGCAAAACAGGTTTTCTAGGCTCTTTAAGGGAAGTCATTCCCCGAGAGACCGACTCCAGGTGTGTGCGGCAAGGGGACACTTTCCTTGGACTGTAACAAGCCATTCCAATGAAACTGGATTCTCAACCAGACAAGGAAGTTCTGACTTTTCCCTAGAGCTTTCCTCATGAAGGGTGAGGAGTTACATGGTCACGGGATCCTAAGCACTCCTAGTGCTTTCCTGGTTTGCTTTTTGAATTGAAATAAAACCGCACACAAAATTAATCTTTAAAGTGTACAGTTCAGGGGCATTTGGAATATTCATGTTGGGCAAATACCAGCTCTAGTTCCAAGGGACTCCTCACTAGAGGGAAACCCTATACCCATTAGGTAGTCACTGCCCCTGCTTCCCCCACCCCACACAGCCCCTGACAACACTAGTCGGTCTTCTATGGATTTACTGATCTGAAGGTTTCATGTAAATGAAGTCCTGTAACAGGGTACCTAGGGTCTCTGGCTTCTTCCATTTAGCATAACATCTTTGAGATGCATCCATATTGTAGCATGTATCAGTAGTTCATTTATTTCATGGCTGAATATTCCATTGTGTGAGGATATCACATTTTGTTTACCCACTTGGTATATGGACCTTCGGGTTGTTTCTGCTTTTTGGCTAGTAGTAATACTGCTTCTAGGAGTCCCATTAATATTCTTGTGAAGCCCTTTATAACCCTCAGCATTTTAGATGTATTACCTCACCTGAGCCTCTAAGAATATTCTCCCTACTCCTCACGATTTTCCTCTGACACCAAGATATAGATTTCAGAAGATGTAATGCCAAATCACTCATTTACAAGTGGTAGGACCCAGGTCCTTGGGTTCTTAATAAAGGGCCCTGTACCCCATATAGAACTTGTAGTCTTTATTTTCCTCGGGCAGAGGAGGCCATAGGAATCATTCCCAGGTCCAAATCCCACTGAGAACAAGGACAGATTCCAAGGGAGTAGGAATTCTGTTTTAATTCTGCTTTATAGTCCAGAATGTAATACAGTATCTAATACAGTGCTGTACGTGTGCACACACACAGTTCAGAAGGGAGAAGGAGAAGGAATAAGAGGAAGGATACACATTAGACACATTATCAAGGTTAGGAAAATCCAATAGCACCTCCCCATACCTTATCTGCAGAGGATACATTCCCAGACTCCAAGGATGCTGAAAACCCTAGATGGCAATGAACCCTATATTTTTCTAGTGTTACAAAACACAACAAGCCCCAAATGGAGTCCTCTGCTCCCCCAGCCCCCACCAAGAAGAGCAAACCAAGACTTAGTTTCAACTTATTCCCGGAAATGTGACCTTTTAACAGCCAGTAGGTTTCCTGATCAGTACTAGTGAGATAAGCTGCTTAGTAAAAACCTCCACCATTCCTTCCCCTGCAAAAATAAAACATGTAACCTTTTTTTCTCTTGCTGACAACTTCTCGCCCAGACCTCCTCCCTATAAAAGCCTTCCATTTTGTACCACTACTTAGAGCTTCTCCCCATAGTACTTACTGGAAAAGAGGTTGACTAATTCGTGAATCCCTTAGTAGAGAGATTGGCTTAATAAAACCAAGTAGATCTTCAAGTTAACTTGAGTGAATTTTGGTCTTTAACACAATACATATATACCTATGAAAATCTGGTTTGTAGATTAGGCACAGTAAGATTAACAGAGATGGCACAGTTACAACAAGAGACTCGAATAAGTCAGGTGATGGGGTCCCTCAACATCTTATTGCATGGTACTTACCCTTTGGGTGAGGATATGCAATGATAAAAGATCTGTGGAGGGGAGTGATGTAGGCTTGGTGACCTAGCATTCAGCTACTACAGACTTCCTGACAATTTGTCAGGAGTATTATTTGCTTCCAGACAACAGGTAACCAACAGAAAATGAAACCGCAGATAAGGGGAAAAATACTGTATTTGCACCTGTGACCTCCTGACTAGTGTACTTTCATGCACAATAGGAACAGGAGTCCCAAGAAAGTCCTGACTGTAAGTTTAAAAAAAAAAAAAAAAGTGGTAGAAAGTGCTGCGGTCAGATCCCCAATTAGCAAAATTCCCACCGCAAATCAAGCCTTTTTCCCCTTCCCTGTGTGGATACCATCTAAGAACAAACTAATACGAAAACTGAACAGCAACAAAAAGTACTTCCTAAGACGACCAGAGCTCCATCACCCTCCTGCCAAGGGTCTACCACCCAACCCATTTTCCATGTCCAGGAGAAACTGTGGTTCTGAGTACACATTCTATCCAGGTTAGCTCTGGATTTATGATCCTACCAAGGAGTACAGAGTTTCCAGGATGCTGGACAGGTACAAGATGGACTCCAATCCTGGAGCCACTATGGAATCAAAATCTCAAAAGCCTGTCCAAGTCATACTCCCAAGGTCTTCCCTATTGCAGTACACAGAAGAAGTTTCTCTACAGCATGTCGAGTTAGGTGAAGAGCTGCCCACAGTGTGGCACAATGGGCTTAGACCTAAGGTAAATTCTTTAAATAGGAATAAAAACCCAAACGAAAATCTATGGTAACAACCTAGTGCTTGAAGTTTTCCTATTAGAACCCTCACGTTAGCATCATATAGTCCTCAAGAGGGCGATCTGAGGTAGGTAGCAGTCCCATTTTACAGATCAGGAGACAGAGGATCTAAGTGTAGTTAAGTGATTTATCCAGCTGACAAGCAGATCTACTGCTCTAAATGGTCCTCTGATGGATTACATCTGTTGCTTAGGACCTCAATTGTTCCCAGGCTTCAATAAGCATCAGTGTTAGAAGCTTATAAAACCTATAGATTCCACTAGAGGTGGAATTACAGAATCGGTTTCTGATAAGCCCCCAAGGTACAGCCAGTCTTGGGCCCATATTCAGGAATGGGTGCGGAGCTCACCACTGCTGTCCAGAGCTCCAGTTTGGCCAAGTGTTCACAACAACGGATTACCCACGGACTTAACCAGGTTTCTCTCCTCCCCCACGGGCCCCTGAACTTTGACCTGCCCCAAGCCTGAGCAAGCACTAAAACGCAGAACATTGAGCTCTTAACAGCTTACACCTGGGGTAGGCCAACCACCCCGAGAACATTCACCGTCCAACCACCCCATCCGGCTGTCTGTCCATCCTACTTGCTTGCCCCATTTTCCCTCCCCACAGAAGTTCCTCCTTCCTAGTCCGGTTTCCCCTCCCTTATGGAAGAAAAGCCTTTTCCACTGCTTGGTTTCGAGATGCTTATAGATCTGGAGACCCGAGTGTGCCTTATTACAGTTTTCTCTTTGAATGTTTGTCCTTACGGAAGTCCAGGTTTGTTTTCATTTGACAAAGTCCTCAGCCACTGCCTGAGCCTCAAGCTTCAGAGAATTCAAGGACACCATTTTGGGTTCTTTTGTGGATGCAGGACTCTGGCTGGGGGGCTGACCCCATCATGGACAGCCGTGGGGTGCCAGCACAGGCTGACAGGTGTTCGTACCTCCCGGAAGACCTTTCTGACCCAGCTTCCAGGTTCAATGCCTGGCATATGATTATTAGGCCTACGGGGATCCTGAGGTAAAAGCCTTTCTATTTATCCAGTTTCTCCTCAAACTCAGGAGTTTTGCCGTGAACTCCTCTCCAGAGATGTACCCAGCTTACACATTTTGCAGAGACATCAAGGCTCCTTCCGTCAAAGTGATCTTGACAAGTGACCATTTTCCCCCCAACAAATGGCCTCCCATGGTTTTCGTGACTCCAAGGTTGAGACCCTTTCCTCAAGTATGACTAAGCAGAATCTCAACAGTCTTAGGCTGCTACTCCACCCCTCCCTCTCCTAGCTCAACACTTGGCCGTGGCTTAACAGAACTCTTGCCAGGAAATCACCCAGGCTCTTAAGATGCAGAGGAGAATGCCAAAGAGGGAAATTAAAAGAACGGTTTTCTAAATGTAAAATCCCTTCCCATCAGAATTAGAAAGAAGGAGGCTGTTTCTTGTCTAATGCTAAAAAGGAGTTCATTTGATGGTTGTTTCTAGAATTATACAATTATGCCCTATTACACAATTCTGTGATATTGCCAACTTTGTCTTTCAAGAAAAAGAAAAACATTCTTCGTCATAAGTTTAAGACAAGAGTAGCACAGGAAATTCTGTGTCTGTAATGCTACCAGAACAGTTCTGGACTATGGTACAGCTTTCTGAATAGGGCATACTTTTCCTACACTCCCCAGGAGACTTAAAGAAAAAAGTGACCAAGTGTTTAATAAGCAGCACATGTTGGGAGAAAAATCTTGAAGTAGAAACACTGGGGGTTAAATCACAACTCACTATGCAAGGCAAGTCACAACACTTCGACTACTTGACCTGTAGAAGCAGACCTGAGGAACAGAACCTAGCCTGCCTCGTTTGGTAGGGGAAAGCGAGGCAACTTGAAAGCATTTTAAACCAGTCAAGTAGGGGCACCTGGCTGGCTCCGGTGGTTAAGCTGCCGACCCTTGATTTTGGCTCAGGTCAAGATCTCAAGGTTCTGGAGTTTGAGCCCCGTGTCCGAGTCCGAGCTCACAGCGCTAAACCTGCTTAAATGAACATTAAAGCATATACATACCAGTCCAGTGTTCTAGAAAAACAAAGCAACACATATGAAGTGCCACCAGCATAGGCTTCCAGTCACCCCAGCTCGACTGCTGGGGGCGGGGGCGGGGGGGGGGGGTCCTTTATTTTGCTTCTCCAAACAACAAACAACTCTCACCTCTGGAGCATATTCTGGAATCTACAATAAGGCTCTTGTTACAAAGTCGACTTTACCGGTCAGTGTTGTTACATTAACAAAGCAAGCAATGTATGTAAATCTTTCTAAAGGCGTCTTAAACCACATGCCACGAATTTAGCACGATAGCACTCCACTTGGTGCTCACAAAGCCTCATTTGAACCCTTGTGGGGGATTAAAAGCACTTTACGTAACTCCAGAAATCTGGCTGTACATAAAGGCAGAGATTTTTCTTTTTAACAGACCAGAAGCTTTGTTCCGAGCAAGTCTTCTAAGGTCTCAAGTACATTCCCTGTTCTCACGATACACCTGCAACAAAGAATTACCGTATTACTACCCCTGCTGTAGAGAAGGGAACCCAGGCACAAAGCAAGTCCGTCAAAAGGAACTTTCCAAGGTCCATTTTGTTTCTCTAGTCCCCGGCCTGGAAAAGTTGAAAGTCAAGGCTCTACCTTTTGGGACTTCACCCCGAGTAACAAACGGCCCCGGCAGCGCGAGTGGGGAAGACAAGACGCCGCGGAAGGCTAGAATTGGGAGCAGAGGCTCCAAAAACAACGGTCACCACAGAAATTCAAAACCAGCCCAGAGCGTACCTAGACCTTTCTCAGCCAAAACGCTCTCCTCTCCAGCAGCGTTCAAAATGCGACCTTAGAGCGGCAGCAGCAGCAGACAACGTCTTACTAGAATCGCGGGATCCTATCCACGGGCCCCACTGGAGACCCACTAAATAAGAAACTCTGGGGGCGGGGCCAGTCTGCTTCCACGCCCTTCTGATGATCCTAATGCTCACCTGTGTCCAAGCACCTCTGCTTACTTCGCACCATGGTGGGAGTTTTAGGACGCTGTTCCTGGTGCCTGAAGTGTTCCGAGGTTCCAAGTCCCTTCATTTGCCACTTTTTATGCTTTTTATTAAAAGAAGAAAATCGGGGCGCCTGGGTGGCTCAGTCGGTTAAGCGGCCGACTTCGGCTCAGGTCATGATCTCGCGGTCCGTGAGTTCAAGCCCCATGGCAGGCTCTGTGCTGACAGCTCAGAGCCTGGAGCCTGTTTCAGATTCTGTGTCTCCCTCTCTCTGACCCTCCCCCGTTCATGCTCTGTGTCTCTCGGTCTCAAAAATAAATAAACGTTAAAAAAAAAAAATTAAAAAAAAAAAAGAAAAGAAAAAAACCGAAGTCATGGGGTTTAAGAAAAAAAAACAAAAAAGCAAAGCACTACAAATAAGTTGAAGCCACCTGTGATCCCACAACCCAGAAATAACCACTTAAGGCCACTGCACTGCATAACCCCGGGGCTGTGTTTCACGTAGAATGCAACGTACATTAGGTAACTAACACAGGGGCCTTGCACACTATTCATCTTTCTGTGAATATCTTCCAATATCTCCTCTATGGTTTGATAACTTGGTTATTTACAATTTAGAGCCCTTATAAATAGGTATTATAGTAAACAACTTACAGCTGTTTCCTTGTGCATACCTGTGGCTTATTCCCTTATAGTCTAAGCAGGGACTAAGGTTTGCTTTTTATTTGCAGTGTTGCAGTTCTGTTCTTTCTGGTATCAGGCATTAATCTCCATTATTTTGAAATTTTTCTGACTTACCTTTTTAAGCGTGCTCAAATACATTAGGCTTTAGCTTGATTGTAGCTCAACAAAGAATCAGTAAGAAAACACATGGATTTGTCCACATGCCGCCATGTTAAAGAAGATTCAGATCCTACAATAATTGTTTGTTGTTGTTTTGGAAACTCCATACCATTTTCCATCTTGGCTGCACCATTTTTTATTCCCCCAACAGGGCACGAGTGTTGCAATTTCTCCACATCCTCACCAGTATTCGTTACCCAACAATCCCACTTCTGGCTGTGTACCCAAAAGCGCTGAAAGCAGGGTCTTGAAAATATATTTGCACACGCATGTTCACACCAGTATTCACAACAGCTAAGAGGTAGAAGCAACCCAAATGTCCATTGACAGATGAATGGATAAACAAAAAATGGCATACACATAGGATGGATTACTCAGCTTTAAAAAAGAAAGAAAACCACATGAGGAGGCATGAGGACATTATGTTAAATGAAATAAGCCAGCCACACACACACACACACACAACGGTAGGATTCCACCCATGATGGATCTCAAGTAGTCAAATTCATAGAAACAAAGTTGGTGGTGGTTACCAGGGGCTGGGGCGGGGGGGGGGGGGGGGGGGGGGGGGGGGGGGGGGGGGGGGGGGGGGGAGGGCAAGATGGTTAATGGTAAGAGTTTCAGTTTTGCAAGATAAAGTTCTGGAGATCTGTTTCACAACAATGTGAAAATACTTTTTTTTTAATGTTTACTTATTTATTTATTTAGAGAGAGGGATAGAGAGTGAGCAGGGGAGGGGCAGAGAGAGAGGGAGAGAGAGAGAATCCCAAGCAGGCTCTGCACCGTCAGCACAGAGCCCAATGCGGGGCTCAAACCCACGAACCATGAGATCATGACCTGAGCCAAAACCAAGATGCTTAACCAACTGAGCCAGCCAAGCGCCCCAACAATGTGAACATACTTAATACTACTGAACTGTACACTTAAAATTGGCTAACATGATAAAGTTCTATGTTATGGGTTTTTACCACAATAAAAAAGAAAAAGGAAAAAAAAATACACTTGGCTTCAGGTCTAAATATTACCTGTTGGATTCTGATGTTCTGTTTACTTACAAAACCTGTATGTAATCTGGGGCACCTGGGTGGCTCAGTCAGTTAAGCACCTGACTCTTGGTTTCAGTCCAAGCCATGATCTCGAGGTTCATGGGTTCGAGCCTTGGTTCAGACTCTGCACTGACAGCATGGAGCCTGCTTCGGATTCTCGCTCTTCCTCTCTCTCTCTCTCTCTCTCTCTCTCTCAAAATAAATAAACTTAAAAAAAATAGTCAAGCTCCTAGAAGCAGAGAATAGAATGGTGTTTGCTGGGGGGTTGGGGGAGGGAGAAATGGGGAGTTGCTTAATGGCTATGAAGTTTCAGTTATGCAATATGAACATGTTCTAGATATCTGCTGTACAACATGGTGCCTGTAGTCAATACTATATTGTGCACATAAAAATTTGTTGAATGGATGCCATGTTAATGGATGCCACAATAAAGGGGCATCTGGATGGCTCAGTCAGTTGAGCCTCAGACTCTTGATTTTGGCTCAGGTCATGATCTCATCATTCATGAGATAGCACAGGAGTGGCTCTGATAGCACAGAGCTTGCTTGGGATTCTCTCTGCCCCTCTGCTCACATACGTGTGCTCTCTCCAAAATAAGTAAACATTTTAAAAAATTCTTACAAGAAATAAAAGTGAATAAAAATTCCCAACCTCGCTAATAATCAAAGCCATGCAAATCAAAGGAGAAAAAGAGAGGGGGAATGGAGATCCTAACACAAAGATGAAGTTCTTTCCAGACTCAGAAGGCCTGACGATTCAATATTAACAGTGATTACCCACGTGCTTTCCAAGATCAGTACTGCCCCCCCAACAGCTTCCAAGAAAGCTAATTAGCCAAATTGAGTCCTGTCAGCTGAATCACAAAGGAGACTTTCCCCCACGTTCCAGATGCTCTTTGCTCACTGAAGTTCAGCTACTTTCCAGTATCTGGAATCCTTCAGTGGCCTTTTTTCCCCTTCCACCTGTGACTAAATGGACCTTTAATCAATTTGCATCGTGTAGGAGCAAAGCTGCTCTGGAACGGATAGTGTTCCTGTGCTCTCAACGCTGGTAGGGGTATACCGTGCTCTCTCCAAGGAGCCAGGTTCATAACAGAAGGCATGACAGGCACTTCATAGCCCTGGAGCACTGTGACTGCGAGCTCGGGGCCTGCGTTAGGCAGGCAAGGAAAATCTGCACATCAGTAGAGCAGAACCAGGCCCCTGGTGGAGCACCGCACTCTTTTGGCTGAAAGCTGCACAGCCCGCTCCAACGCACCAGCTGGGGGGAGGAAATGAATCATGCAATAACACTGCATGTGTTCACCTCTCTGGTTGCCACCCATCTACGTGCAGGCTGGTTCCTGATGTCCAGCATGCCCAACCAGGGCCATTGTCCAGCTTGCATGGCTGGAGGGAATTGGTTTTCTCTGTCTTCCAGATTATCACCTGATCTGCTGTGTTCCCATTTTTTCCAGTTAGGGCAGACACCTTAATATATAAAGGGAAGCAACACGGTCCACGGGGAAAGGTGGTTGAGAACCTCGTGGAAGTAAAAATCACCAAGGCTCCTCCTTCTCCACTGATTGCTCAGTGCCCTCACCTGTAAACCGGTGAGAATGGCGGCCATCCTCATCGATCTCCTATGTGGGCTATTAGGCTGGGCCAGCAATTCTTACCACTTAGGAACTTCTCCTGTGCTCCACTACCACCTTCAGTCTCCAGGGGCAAGTCCCATGGTAGCAGGGAGTTAATCATGCCAGAAGTTAGAAACCTGTGGGCCTTGTTTTGCCCAGTTGAAATGGTCTCTTTCCAGCACCCCCTCCTTCTCCACCTGTTTGATAGTCACCCTTAGTCATCCTTCCAAGTCATATCAAGCCCTTCATAGCCACCACCAAATTCTGACCATCCGGTCCACATGGGTTGATGGGTCACTGAAGGATTCCAGACACCAGCAAGTAGCTGAACTTCAACTTCATATACTTCAACTATCTATTTCTTGCCACCCCATCCACAGCAGGTTCTCCCTTCACGAGTCAGTCTCCTATAGCACTTGGCCTTCCCACTCCTTACAGGCTTACTTGCTATGTTATCATCTAATTTTTGTGTGTGTGTATCTCATCTCCACCATTAAATTATAAACTCCTTAAAGACAGAGATTATGAACTATACTCCTGTACATGCCCTACGATGCCTCCCATAAAATTTCCCATAGGAATTTTTCCTAAGAAAATTATCACAAGCGCTTATGATTGGTAGCAACCAATATGTGAACATCAATAACCATTGCAAAAGTTTCTTTTCTCCCCATAGAGCCCAAAAGGGCAGTGATAGTCTGAACTTCCCTCACTTATCACTGTCATGTGCTTCCTAATTCACTCGATTCTAGGACCCAATCCCTGCAAAAGCCTGTTTTGTCCTCTCCTCCTCCAAAAACTCTGGACTGGGGAGGGCAGGGTGGGCTTGTTGCTAAAATATTCTATAGGGTGTAGCTTGTTTGGCAAAATTCCATATTGCCCCCAATTTTCTCAAAAACTCTCAACATCAACAAAACACTCTCTTCTAGGGAAGGCTGAACTGAGGAGTGAAAATGGTGGAACCCAAATACTCCCGGTCTTTAAGTTATTATTATGACGTAAGTGGTTTGTGTCCAAGCCTTAATTCAGGCTTTGATAGACCAAAACTCAGAGACTCACCTAAGGAAGAAGAGAATAGAAAAGGAGAAGAAGTCTCCCTTGGGGGCCAACAATGGATTTTATCCCATTTTTTTAGTCCTGATAACATCTACTTCAAAGTAATAAGCAACAGAATAAAAAATAGCCATTCATTCTTGTAGAGTGTGAGGTGATCTACAAAATACCTTCATCTCCATTGCCTAATTTGTTTCCCAGAATAATCCTGTGGACAGAGTTCTAACTCAGGTGCTCTCGCTGTCCAAATCTGAGAGCTCTGCACCTGACACCTTCCTATTTCCATGCAACCAAATCTCTCTAGAGAGCCCACCATGTAGGGTTCTCTGCTGGACACACTCCCAACAATGATGCCCCAGCCTCAATCGGCTCTAGGACAGCAGCCATGTGGACAAAGAACTCTAGAACGAGGTGGAGAGTAAGGACTGCCTCTTGATAAAGAGAAAGGAAATAATCACAGAATTTCACAGAATGTGAGGAATCACATTCCTCAAGATTTTGTATACTTGGGTCCCCTTGTTTTCTGACACTTACAGCTAGGAAGTCAGGGACCATGCTGGTTCTTTCTGTTTCGTGTAATCTCTCCTTTTACTTTTTGCACAATCCTATAGGTTTGCAATCAAAATTGGACCCTTAGGTCACTTATAATATTCAAAATTTTTTTCAACTCAGGAAGGTTTTCTTTAAGTTTAAATATATTGTTGGTTACTACTTCTATCTGGAATGTTCTGGTGCATCCTGGAGAACATATAAAGTAATTAAGTTGGTTCTCTATTCTTTATTATACAAACATGTGTGTATGTATATCTATATATACACAAATGTACACGTATGTATGGATGTACAAGTATATACTATCTGATATGCATAGGTATAGAATTTCATCTTATCTTTCTTTCATCTTTATTATCTCTTTGCCCTTTTCCCCTGAATTCTGAGAAAGCTATGCTGCCTTCCACACCATTGATCTGATGTTCAGTAATATCCATTCTTCTCATTATTGCCTCTAATGAGAATTTAAATTCTACTTCATTTTTTAATTTTTTATACTTTCTTATTACATCAGTTGTCCGGGTTACATTTCTGGTTGCTCTTTCTTTACAGTTTTCTGCTTTTGTTTTATAGGTATCTTGTCTTCTAGCTTTTTATTGAGACAGCTAAATAGTTATTATATTTTCCCCTGTGGTCCCTACTATAAATAATTTTAATAAGTCTGCTCTTCCTCTGAATTTTCAGGATTATATAGCTTCTCACTTATTTTGCAGAAAGTTCTATCTCATAGGAAGCATATCGTCGGGGAGTTTTTTGAATTTTTATTTTTATTAAAGCTCAAATGAGGGACTTATCTATCCAGGCCTGCATTGACCAAGGGACGAGGAGTTTGAGTTGTCCTTGACCCAACTCTCTGTTCCATTTAAACCTTGTTTAAAATCCCTTCTCAAATCAGTAGGGTGCTGTGCATAATTCAGACCAGTTTCCAGTCTTGAGTGGACTTTCTTCAACAGGAGCTCTGCCAGCCTTCTGCAACATCTTCCCCAACCCTGGCTGGCTACTTCTGTGGAGTACTGAACAAATGGAGTAAATAAAAACCTCTCTGCATCTGCCTATAGACCCTCATGGAGTCAGTACCAATGAGGATATCACGAGCCCCACAAATCCCCCACCACCACCTCCTGCCCACAGAGGTCCCAGTCTCTGAGTGGAGGTCCTACCCTGAAAGCAAAAAAGGAGGTTCTATTGTAACAACATTAAATTATTAGCACATCAGCCACGGAGTAATGGATATATACTTTGGATATATGGTTTTCTGGTTGATACCAATCTCACATTTTATGTATGGGTAGCCCACGAGAAGTGGTTTCAAAGGGTGTTTTGTCCGTACTCTTAGGAAGGCAGTCTTAGTTCATTTCTAAGCGCAGGCAACTGGTGACTGTTTTTCAACTCAGTTCTTCAGCCACGTTGTTTGTGAAAAGTTCTCTCAAGTTCTGGCTATGGATTAACTGTCAGTCATATTCCCTATATTTTTCAGTGTCTTCCAGGATACTTTATTCAGAAGCTGGGAAAGGTTATATAGGGACCATTTAAACCCCACTCAACATATGTTTTTTATAGATGCTTCTCTTTAGCATCAAAACTGAACTGCAAGAATTATCTCCAAAGCGGAGGAGATAGCAGGATAAGGAATACAAGAGCTGGAAAAATTCATTCCACTCCTCCTGGGTCTGTACACTCTCATCATCTTTTGCATAGGGAACCTATAAAGCAAGGATAAAGATTTGAACTTTTTGGTGTTTATCCTGCCTGCCCTTGAAAGAATGCTTTCATGAGCACCAGACTAGAATCCATGCCTGAAAACTTGGTGGTAATCAAACCAGAAATAAAAACAAATATAAATGTGAAGGTTAAACTAGAACTAAGATCTCTAGACTCTAGTTCCACGTGGCTGTTTGACTTTGGAAAAATTCCTTTACTCTAAGCGTTGGGGACACTCAATCATTTAAGAAGTTGCTGCTCTAAATTAATGGTTCTCAGTCAGGAGAGATGTTCCTGATAGGACTGTACCACACACGATGAGTGTGGACACAGATAAAGGATTTTAAAACCCTAAATCTTTCCCCAAAGTGGCAGCCAGGTCTAAAGGCCTTTGATTTTACGAAAACTGAATTCAGCAAATGAGAAGTAGTGTTCTGGGTGATATTTGGTCCTCCATCCCGAAGGCCCATAACTTTCCTGAATTACCAGGAAATGCTCTTGCCAAGATTTCTGGCATGGCTTAGCCCAAGATTACTTTGGGGCTGGTATGTGCTTTCCAAAGTGGTAATATTCTCTGGATTGCCAAACCAGCTGTGCTGGAGTCAAACAATGACAAACAATAAGTGTAAAACCCATTAAACCAAACCAGGCATAAAGTAGTTTAGGCCAATGCATATTGCACAAAATAGATAGTTACCTCATTTTTTTCTTTCTTTCCAGCAGAGTGGAGAAAAAGGAGAGGAAAGCCTACAGCTTTTGTATTTCAACAAGGGGGAAATGGAGCCCTCTCATGGCACCTTTACTGTGTCTCCTACTTCTGTAAGTCACACACAGTGCCACCTCACAGGGTCGTGCGCTTACACAGGCTATAATGCAAAAGGCAGTCTTTATGTTCTATACTGAACATCCTGGACAAACATACACAGCAACTCTTGTACATACATATGTGAACATATGTATGCACGTACCCAACACAGACACATATACATGTCCATACACATACACTCAACATATGCACACATACCCAGGCACATATACACACAAGTACCTCCAACAAATATACCTATACATAAACACTAATGCACACATGCAGATACAAGCACATACACCATACAGCATATATATATAGCTAACACATAGGCATTCACATACATAAAAGTACACATGCACCACACACGTGCATGTATATATGCGTTGAAATATATATGTGCACAATAAGCATGCATGTGCATACCCATGTACATACCACAAGCACCTATATACAAAGCTATGCACCTGCACATGCATTTATAGGCTGACCCCATGACAGTAAATTATAATTCATCAATAAGAACAACAGTAACTTTACTGAGCACTCCCCATGGGCCAGGCACTTTTCTAAATGATTTGCACATATTAAGTTATTAAAACTAAAAACATTCAATGAGATAGGTCTTATTTTTAATCCCCATTTTACTGATGAACAAACTGCAACAAAGGAAGGTTCAGTAACTTGCCTGTGGTCATGGAGCAAGTAAGGATTGGAAGCCTGATTTGAATAGAGTCCATATTCTCAAAATTACGAAAACCAATGAAGTAAAGCTAAGGTATCTGGGAGGATTTGTGTGTGTGAGAAATATGTCATTTTAGCAAGAAAAATGGTTTGTCACGACTGTGAAGCAATAAAGGCAGATAGCGATGGCCTCTCAGCAACCCTTTCAAAATATTTTATTCCTTTCCTGATGCCTCTTCTAAGTATCCACGTCCCCGTCCTTACCATTTTTACCTCTGCCCTCCTACACACACACACACACACACACACACACACACACACACACACACACCAGCAGTCTTTCATACCTTCACCTTATGTATCCACATACATTATGGGTAGTTATTTATAATTATATCTAATATGTATCTAGCTAGTGCCTGCTATACAGAAGATGCTTTTCATGTGTTTTTACATTTTTTAATTCTCATAGCATCCCCAAAATGCATTTAGTATTATTCTCATTTTATAAGAGACTCAGCACAGGGAGAAGGCAATTTGCTCAAAGACCCACAACTAGTATATGACGGAGCAGTTGTGAAAACCAGGTGCTCTGGCTACAGAGCTCACAACCTCTTCACAATGTCACCCTGCTTCCCTCTTTTCACCTTATAAAAATTCCTACTGCAAATCACCGCAATTGTGAAAGACGTAATCTAGTGAGCAAAAAGATTTTAAGGTTTTTGAAATGTGACTACTGAATCCAGTTGTAAATAATAAAAGCCATTAGAGCCATGCTCGGGAGAAAGAATTTTAATACAAGTGATTGGGTGCTTACAAAATTATTGGAAGGTCTGAAGGAGCAGGGGCTAGGCTGGGCCCGACTCCCAAAACACCACTGCAACACCACCCACCAGTGCAACTTCTACCCCATCACAGCCAGGAATCTGGAATTAGGAAGATGCTGTTCCAGCTGCTGGCGCCTGGGTCACACCTGCCGGCAGTAATCTGAGAATCAGGAGGCCCCTTTAAATTTTTTTTTTAATGTTCATTTATTTTTGAGAAAGAGAGAGACAGAACGCAAGGTGGGGGGCGGGGGGGAGGAGCAGAGAGAGAGAGAGGGAGACACAGAATCCGAAGCAGGCTCCCAGCTCCAAGCTGTCAGCACAGAGCCCAACAAGGGGCTCGAACTGAAGAACTGTGAGATCATGACCACTTAGCCGAGGGAGCCACCCAGGTGTCCCCAGGAGGCCCCATTACAATGGCTGGTCCTGGAGCAGTGCCATGCCTGCTGGGCTCTCGTGAGCAAAACGGACACCTTCTGCAACACCACCACTCTCCCTTCCAAACTGATTTCTGAATTTCAGTCTCCTTTGACTGTACCCAGTTGGTGGAACCCAAATCATATCCAAGTCCCTACTACAAGGAAGTCTGGGAAAGAAAATTTATAGTTTTCCAGCCTCTGCAGGGCACAAAAGATCAGAACAGACGTTGAGAGACCCAATCTACAGTTCCCACCCCATCATTTTTAACAGAAAGGAAGCAAATCTCTAAAAGAGGGATTTCTGAATGTGTATTATATTCAAGACAGGGAGCCTCACAGCCATGTAGCAAATAGCCCCATGAAGGAAAGAACCTAATTCTATTCATTGGTAAAGCCAATCTGCTGTGCTAAGGAACCAGTTTTGCCCTGGGAACTTCTAAATATTCCACTTGTGACAAGGATGGCCTTCAAAGACTGTTGTCATTAAAACTTCCATGAGACCCGGGAATTATGGGCAACCCACTCCGTGTCTCGAACTTGGAGTGCATCTTTCCCATCACTGAGAGAAGACAGATGGGTGCTAAATGCCCCTCAGCGGGCTGGAAGAGGTAAAGCACTTCCCGAGGGCTCTCGTGTACTGGTCTCTCACCACTTGGATCCTGTCCAACCCCAGGCATTTTCAGGCATTTTCATTCTGCACACTGAGGACTTGGCAGGGAGAAAAGCCATCCCAGTCCAAACTGGGCAAAGTGAAACACATCCCTCTCCCCGTGCTGAAGAAAAAAAAAATATTGTGATGACTCCCTTCTTCCAAAATCGCCTTTATTTTAATCAGTCTGTATTTGCCTAACTTTGTGTCAGATGGGCCAGAAACCAGCTTTGACAAGTCAAAGCAACTAAACAGTTGAGTGAAAGAGTGAAAAGAGTACATTTAAAAATGTGAATAAAAGGAAAGAAAACTCTTTTTTGAACACCTCCCATGGTCCAAACACCATTCTAGACGATCTGTATGTATATGTTACTTGATCCATCTTGACACCAAGTCGTGGGAAACAGAACACCACAGTGACCACAGGTGCATATTCATCCAGGCTCCAAGATCTCTGAGAAAACTTGAAATCCTGAGGTTAAAAACAACCTGAAAGGACTTGAGTGAATTGCCCTTGGAAAATACGGTCTGCCCTTTAGTACGCAGATACGGATGTTTTGCTCAAAGGAAGCCAGAGGTATAGAGCACAGTCCATTCACTCCGTTCTTTGTCTTTGCTTCTAGCGTAAAGATTCTTATCAAAACATATGTGTCTGCAAAACTGCTCTCATACGCAAGATACATACGTATGATAGCTGAATCAGATGTACATTGTTGACATGCTTTGCTAAGCTTCTGTTATTAATCACCGCTGACCTGTTTTTCCTGAAAATGTATATATGAAGATGTACAATAAACCTCGGGGCCTCGGGCTGTTGGCTCTGGGTCCCCTGTGCCTAGCTATACTGTCGTCTCTTTTTCTCAGTTCCTTCACCACCCCAGGTCCATGACCCTTTGAGGTCGACACCAAATCTGTAAAATAATTATTATTCTCTCAGTTTTCCAATGGGGAAACTGGAAACTTAGACTGAGTAACTTGCTGCGGGTACACAGCCACTGCGCTGTGGAGCTGGGATTCAGACCCAAACCTCTGATCTCATAGCCCTTGTGCCTCTCATTACATGGGTATTTCTCAACCTTTTCAGCCACCTCCCACCCTAGAATCTCTGCCAACCGTCCTTTCAGTGGCTTATGTTACAAAAATAATGGCCACTCATTTCATTTTCCAAATATGACTTCATATTTCATTTTCAAAAATAGAATTATGATATGAGCAGGTTTACTCTAATCCCCAAACTACATACACATCCCAACTCTTCCAGAGATTTTAATGATACACCTTTTCCCTCACTATTTCTATTACACTGTAAAGGATTAAAATAACATCGACCAACAAAAAATAATTGAAAAGGAAGTAGAGGCAATTTCTAAACAGAGTCATGACATTGACAAACACAGCCACTTTAAACTGAGATATTCTGAATGGAAGTTTGGATCTCTTGAGAGTTGGCATCTTCATTTATATATTGATGACATCCCACATCCCTGAAAGAGTTGTGAAGGTGAATTATAAATTATATGCATGCAAAATGCTTTATAAGTTGGAAGACTGCACAAAAAAAGATAAAGTTGTTATTTTGGATAATGAGACATCTGTAACCAAATGGATCCCTGTGGTTGAATAAACTAATACTCATATTAAAAAGCAGTTACTGGAGGGGCGCCTTGGTGGCGCAGTCGGTTAAGCGTCCGACTTCAGCCAGGTCACAATCTCGCAGTCCGTGAGTTCGAGCCCCGCGTCAGGCTCTGGGCTGATGGCTCGGAGCCTGGAGCCTGTTTCCGATTCTGTGTCTCCCTCTCTCTCTGACCCTCCCCGTTCATGCTCTGTCTCTCTCTGTCCCAAAAATAAATAAATAAATAAAAAAACGTTGAAAAAAAAAAAAAAGCAGTTACTGGGGTGCCTGGGTGGCTCAGTCGGTTGAGCATCCAGACTCTTGATTTCGGCTCAGGTCATGATCTCAGGGTCATGGGATTGAGCCCTGCATCGGTCTCCACACTGAGCATGGAGCCTACTTGGGTTTCTCTCTCTCTCTCCCTCCCTCTGCCTCTTTGCCCCACTCTCTCTCTCTCTCAAAAAAGAAAAAAAAAAGCAGTTGTTTTCTTCCCTAGACAGACATAAGCATAATACTCTGAAAGAAATCTGTCTCAGAATTCCATGGACACAAATTTCTAGAGAGTGGAGATTTTTGTTTTGCTTTGTTTTGTTTACACTGGAACCAGGAAGTGTGGCCATAGTGAAAGAAAGAGCACACACTTTGGAGTCACAAATCCTGGACCCGAATCCAGGTCCTGCACACAGTTATTTACATCACAGATTTCTGGTAACAATCATGTGAGACAAAGTATCATGAAAGCTCTATACACATAGCAATTATTACATTACACACCATATGTCAGTATCTCTGAATTGACCAGGCATCAGAATAAACGATCAAGTTATCCTTTGATAAAAAGCTTATTATTTCATTTTTAAAATAAAGGCTATGTATCTGTGTTGCTCCTGAAGGAAGAAAAAAATATCTAACCCACTGACCAAACATGTAAGGCTGTTTAGTGAACAGCAAACCTTTTGGTTCCCACAGCTTATTCCCTGAAATATTAACATGAAATTCTTGCATCTCTTTAGTTTCTGTTTTGAACATTTACATGCCAATACTATTCACTCGGCAAAGATTCGATTTTCTTGATATTGCGTGTAGCCTGGGTCAGCAGGAGCAGTACCCAGAGTTGACTCTCGGCAGCGCCACCTACTGGCGAGGGGCGCAAGTCACATCCAGGCTCTACAACCCGTGTGGGTGGTAATTGCTATTTCTCCGAGTTCCAGAGCCACTTACACAACTTAACACTACCTTCTAAAATATACACTACATTGAGGTGTTTTAAATAGAGGAAGCTGGTCTTATTCATCCACTTCATGTTTATTAAAAATGTAAAAAAATAATGTATTATTCCTTTCAAAAATATTTAAAGAGAATGCTTTTAACAGACCTTGTACCCTTAGGATAATGAGAAAAGCATGCTTCCAAAAATGTTTAAAATACCCTTTATATACATATATCTGGGAAACTTTATGGGAAAGTTAATACTAATATTAATCACAAGCAAAATATTTTAGCAAATATTGGCCCCCAAAGTGGCAAAAATTATAGCTTTAGTCACAGATTCCAAGTACCCAAGAACATGAAATATTTTTTAGAAAGTGACAAAAAATACAAGGAAATTGCATTTAACTTGATGAGACGGACGCTGACGCAAAAAATAACTGAATAGTCATGAAGCATCAAGGGTAAAAGCACACACACACACACACACACACACACACACACACAAAATGCAAGCTGTGTGATATACTTTTCCTGGGGATACAAATACAATTGAGAGTTACTTTTATCTGCATTTTAGAGATGGCTGGGTAAAGGAGAATACGTCCCTGCCCTGGGATAATTCTTTTCTTTTAAAAAGGTAATAGATTCGCTGTGCCTGTGTGGCTCAGTCAGTTGAGCAGGGGACTCTTGATTTAGGCTCAGGTCATGGATCTCACAGGTCTGTGGAATCAAGCCCTGCGTCAGGCTCTGCACTGAGCGTGGAGCTTGCTTAAGATTCTCTCTCTCTCTCTCTCTCTCTCTCTCTGCCTCTGCCCCTCTCCCCCTGCTCATGCTCTGTCTCTCTCTCTCAAATTAAAAATATACATATACATTAAAAATATGATAGATTCCTGAAAATCCCTGGAAAATTATCATGCAGTATCCTGGAGAACAGGTGTCCACCAAACTCCATTCCACAGCTAACATGAGAATTCACAGGTTTGGTTTTTATTCTCTACTAATAATTTTACATCTGAAATAAGTCAAACATATGGAAAAGTATAAGGAATAATGAATGCAAAGAACCCACATGAACACACGTTGACATTTTTTCAATGCACTTCAAATAGTGCTTTGTTTCTTTGTTTTGTCTTTAAAAATAAAAGATTGAAGAAATTGTTAAAGCCCTCTATTAACAACTCCTACATCCCATTCCCTCTCTTCCTACCCAGAGGTAATCGCAGTCATATAGTCATGAATGTTTCCTCTTTTTTTAAGTTTATTTATTTTAAGAGACACAGAGAGAGAGCAAGCAGGGGAGGGGCAGAAAAGGAGAGAGAGAGAGAGAGAAAGGGAGAGATAGAGAGAGAAGAATCCCAAGCAGGCCCCGCTGACAGCACTGAGCCTGATGTGGGGCTCGATCTCACAACCCATGAGATCATGACCCCAACTGAAATCAAGAGTCAGATGCTTAACCCACTGAGCCATCCAGGCGCCCCTTTTTTAATGGGTGTTTCCATTTTAAAGAAATGCTATCATACTCCATAAAACATTCTGTAACGTGGGGCACCTGAGTGGCTCAGTGGGTTAAGCATCCACCTTCGGCTCAGGGCATGATCTCACAGTTCCCGAGTTCAAGCCCTACATTGGGCTCTGTGCTGACAACTCAGAGCCTGGAGCCTGCTTCAGATTCCGTGTCTCCCTCTCTCTGCCCCTCCCCTGCTCCTCTCTCTCTCTCTCTCTCTCTCTGTCTGTCTCTCTCTGTCTCTCTCTCAAAGAATAAATGAACATTAAAAAAAAATTCTGTAACTTGTTTTTTCAGTCAACAGTTTAAGTATCTATACTGATAAAAGTGGTTGTGGCCCATCCACATGTACTATATAATTCCCATGTATCCTTATAGCATGATTTATTTTTCCATGTCCTACTGATGAATATTTTGGTTATTACAACATTTTCTGATTACAAACAGGACTTTAGTTTAAATGATCATGCATGCCTTTTTAAAGACATGTGCAAAAATTTCTCCACGTTACTCAAAGTAGAATTAGGGGGTAGGTGCATCTTAAACTTTCTTAACTATTGCCAGGCTAACCGGGGAAGTAGTCGTATCAATTTATACCCCCACTAGTGTGGGAGTTGCCACTCCTTCATATCCTTTCCAACACTTGGTATCTTCAGACTTTTTCAATGTTTGCCAATCCTATGAGACGGTACTGGATTTTGCTTGGGTTTGCATATCTTTGATCGCTATCAAGATTGATCACTTTTCCATTTGTTTATAGTCCATTCAGCTTTACTCTTGGTGAAGCATCTACTCATATTCTTTGTCCATTTTTGTACTGAATTGTTTGTTCTTCACTCACTGATTTCTATAAGTTATTTAAATATTCTAGAGCTAATCCTTTGTCAGTTATGTGTGTCTTTTTGTAGTCTGTGCCTTGTATTTTCAATGTATTTGTGGTTTTCTGTACAAAAAAAAATGTTTTTGATGAAATCAAATTTAGCAATGTTTTCCTTCATAGTTTGGTTTTTGGCATGTTGAGGCTTTTCTGTTCTTAAAGTTATAAAGACAGTCTCCTCTATTTTCTTCTCAAGTGTTAAAATTCCATTTTTAACATACAAGTCATTAACCCATCTATATTATTTTTTTTATAAATGATTAAAACAAGAAATTTGTTTAACTTTTTTCCCATGTGGATACCCAGCACCATTTGAATAACCCATCCTTTTCTCAGTGCCACATAATACCACCTCTATCATAAGCCAGGTTGTCTCATCTTAAATATGTTGGGTATTTAGGGTTTCTCTACTTACTTTAATTGGTCTTTTTGCCTTTCCATAGGTCAATACCACACTAGGTAAATATAACTTTACACTAAGTTTAGATCTCTGGTGGGGAAAATGGACTACTCTTCTTAAAAATTATCAGACTATTCTGGACATTTTAGGATGTTAAAATTTGTCAAAATTCCCCTACAAATCCCGTTTTTATTTCACTGGAAATAACATTTAATTCATAGATTGAGAGAGAATTGATATCAAGATATTGGTATATCTTGATATTGATATATAGTCATCTGCTCCATGAATATTTTTTAACTTTCCATTTAATTAAATACCATCTGATGTCCTTCAAAAGCAAAACCGTCTTGCACCTGTTTCATTAAAGTTATTCCTGGATACCAGATAATTTTGGTTTATCTTCTAAATTCTAATGTTATTCACTATCTCTATCTTCCAAACAAGATAAAGATTTTTAAATGCTTGAACTATTCCTTTAAATATATCCCATCTCATTATATCTATATACACTTTACTTTCTATGTTCTTGTGTGTACAGACCAAAAACAATCCATGCTTAAAACTTACTGACATTTCATCCTTTCTTGTGATCACCACAGTTTATTGCCTCTACACCCTCCTCTGGGTTTACTCTTACTTTTGGTTCTTTTAATACTCCTTTTGCTTTAGACTCATCAGTAGTAAACTCTGAGTACTTGTATTACCACAATGTCTTATTTTTTGTAATAATTTAGGATGTACAATTCTAAACAGACAACTATTTTTCCCTGATAACTCCAGAAATATTTTTTCAGTTTAATTCAGTGTCTTGTTACTGACGGATTCTTTGCCATTGGTCTAATTGTCATTCTGTTGTAAAAAAGCTGACTTTGCTCTCTTGTAATTAAATTTTTTAAAGATTTTTCTTTATTCTTTAGTCAGCAATAATATGGGCAGATGTGGATTTTTAAATTTTATTTCATCTGAAAAACCTTGTCTTTCTTCCGTTCTGGAAAAATCTCAGCCATTAGCTTTCAAATATTGCTTTTATGTCCTCTATCCCTCTCCTTTATTAGATGTAGACTGGAACCTGTCAATCTGTCTTCTATATCTCTTAACTGTCTTTTAATATCTTCAAAATGTGTATTCTGGGTGAATTCCTCTGTATTATAATTTGATAATGGTATCTTGCATTAGGTCAGTGGCTACTTTTATTTCCAATATTTGTATTGCTTTATTTTTATATAAACTGTATTTGTTTCATATCTCCATGTTTTATTTAAGAATTTATCTCTCTCTTTTTTTAAGTAAATGTTATTATGCCTCCATGCATCTCCTAGAGGATCCTTGCCATACTGTTAAACTACTCACGTGTTTGTAAAAGCTGGCTTTTAAAGTTGCTTTATTTTTTTCATTTCAAGTGGGTTGAATTCCTCTTTTTCATCTCTCATTATTGAGTATATTGGCTGCCTTTCTCATCTCTTCCTTTAGGATTTTACTTGCCAGCTTATTTTTGTATCGAAGTTGTTTTTCTTTCCTTTTCTTCTTCTTTGCCACCCTTTTCTGTCAACAGGTTTCATGGTTATTTACTCCCAGATCAGAATTAAAAGTATTGACAGATAAGAGTTATGACCTACAGTGGTATTAAGAATATGACAGATATTCCGTCTAGAGAGCACCTTGCTTTGGTTCTTGGTTAAGAGCCTGGATCTGAGGTACTTTCTATTCCTTGGTCTTTAAAGCTTCAGCCTAAGGCACTGGTCAACAACAGGGGTTTTTTCTCCCAGATTCCTGTAATAAGAAGCGGAAGTACTACCAGGGCCCTGGTTTCAAATGATCACCCTGACTCTGTTTTCCCACTTTGTGGGAAATTTTTAATACCATCAGTCCAGAGGACCAAACTTCCAGTCACCGAGCATGCATCCAGTCCTGATTCCAGTCAGTCTGGGTCTTCAGCCCTACCACTACTTGGTGTTTCTGATTCAGATCTCATCCATGAGAGGTTTACTCTGTTCTTTGGTATGTGGATTATTTTAATTTTTCTTTTTTTTTTAAATATGTTAATCTTTCATTGGAGACAAAAAAAGGAGTGCCTTGAAAGCACAGAGCCAATTTTACTAAACGTCTTTCTTCAGTTCTCATATTACAGTATTATGGAGTCAGTGCTTAGGATTTAAGTTCCAAAGATGTTGAATAGAGAAATTTTCCTTTAAGTAGTTTGAACAATCTATACATGGCTGATACACTCAATGATTCCTTGGGAAAGTTAGTATCTACTTACTTCAATATTGCATCAATATCTACTTAATATTGCATTGTCAGAGTATTGAAGAATCTGGTAGACATAACTTCAGAGTTTTATGGCTGAGGACTTAAAATTCTAAGACTAATAAAAACATGGCACCCACCTCTACCATTGCTCCCTCCAAATCCATAACAGACATCTCAAATTGATCATGTTCTTCCTTGCTTAGCCCTGAAGGAGCCTCAGAACACTTCTCAACACAGCACAGTCAGCTCACTTGAATCAGTTGGTTCCAATCCAAGAAATGAAACCTCTTGCTGTGTCCAGCTCGACAATAAAATCAAGAATGTGGCCAAAACAAGGGTTGCAAATGTAAGAACTCATTACAACAAATATTAACTCCATTTAATAAGACATGCTGTGATTAATACTGCCAATTATGAAATAATATAAAGTGTATCTGTTGAGAATAGTCGAAGGGAGAATGTGTTGCCTTTATTCATTTGTTTTACTTCACAGCCTAAGTAAACTTCATTAAAATCCACCCCAGTGTGGAAAAAATTAACTTTTAAAAATTAAAATAAGTCAGTGTCTGTTACAAGGATGGCGTTCTTTTTTAGTCTGGGGTGATATTTGTTCCCCAGGCACAACAATCTCAGCCAAGGGATTCAATAGTGCTTAATTTCTTTTGTTCTTATAGCTTTCTTTGCAATATTTCCCCTGTCCCTTATGTAGTATTCATTATCCAGAATGTTCCAGCTCATATTAGCAGTTTCCATCATAAACCAATGGGATTTCTAAAAATGATGGCAGCATTTCAAACCCATCTGCAGCCCTTTCCTGATACTTAGCTTCCTAGCTTTGGAGCTACACTTTCCAAAGACTCTATTATTTTGAAGCTATTTTCATCAACTCTACTGTTTTATTAAGTGTATCACAAAATTTCTCTTCATTCATTTCCTTTCTGAGATAGCTTTTGCAAGCACTATAATAGAATAAACTTTTAAAATCTTGTGCTGCCTCTTGTTTCAAAATTTTTACATCATAAACTGAGCAAGAATTTACATCATAAACTGGGAATTACATCTTCCTGGCTAGAGGTGTGAACTATGTAACACATCCAAATAGAAATATTTGGGGGTGCTGACTATCTGGTTTTGCCTTCACTGGGGATCAGGGTCTTGTTGGCGATCAGATTGCCCAGAGAGAGCATCTTTAACTTCAGGACTTTATGAAGACAAAAGGAATTGTCAGGATTACCAAATGCACATTTGCCAGTAAAAATTATAAGAAACTTCCTATACATATTCATATGTAGCTGTGTATAGAGTTTATCCACTGGTAATAAACTTTGACTGTAACAGATGAGGGAATAGTGGTGGTGGTCATTATTCCACCTTCGTGTGATTCTCCATCACTGTTCTTTCCCTAAATAGTCTTATTTCAGAATCCTTGGCACTTTCACAGATCATTTGTAGCCTTCTGTTATTGACCCACGGGGCTGCAAAATGATGTAGCTCTCGCTCTCTGTCTCCACACGTGGAGCCTGGTGTCTGCATAGCAGCCTCACTGTAATTCTGAAAGACATCTGAGCATTGTGACATTAAAGGGACAGTGGAGGCCCTGCCTTCTGCTAGTAATGTACCGCAAATGGATTCCACAATTGTATTGTACCATGATACTTAGTGTGCAACATCAATCCATACTCTCCAATCTCCTCATAAAGATAACTTAGGAGAAACCAGCACATCATGATTGAAGTCCTCTCATGTCCAGTCATCAGACCACAGATATCCTTTGACAGTTACAGGGAACCATCAGAAGTGATTGATTTGTTTTTCGACCTTCCTGACTTAAACTATCCTGAATAGTAGAGCAGAATCTTGACCACCAAAATAAGCTGAATATCATCAATACCAATGAAGAGTATTTTCATGGCCCTCTCTGGCTACAAGGAATGTGTACCCAAAGGAATAGAAATTCACTGATTCAAATAGTAGAAAATGAAACAGATGTTATGGTTGAATCCTACCTTTCTTTTTAATTTTTTTAATCTTTATTTATTTTTGAGAAAGAGAGACAGAGTGCGAGCAGGGGAGGAACAGAGAGAGAGGGAGACTCGGAATCTGAAGCAGGCTCCAGGCTCTGAGCTGTCAGCACAGAGCCTGATGCGGGGCTCGAACTCACTAACCGTGAGATCATAACCTGAGCCGAAGTCGGATGCTTAACTGACTGAGCCACCCAGGCACCCTGAATCCTATCTATATTTCATTTCTACTTCTTTCACACCCTGAATCTCTCACCCTACTAATGTCTTCCTTCTTTGAACTTCTGCTGCCATACATTATCACATGGCTATACACTGACCCATACACTCTCCCATTGATCCCTGCCTTCATCTTGACTCTGCAGTCTATTTTTGAGAATGAGTGTTCCTCAATACATATGAGTCCCTCCCAGCACCTACCCTATATCTAGGCACATGTTACATGCTCAATAAATACTATGGGATAGCTGGGAACTCATGATTCACTAAGAACATGATTCACCAGGATATCCTTTCTTTGTATATCAGCCTCCCCAAAATAAAAGCTAAAGTGCCACAAAACCAAACTCTCTCAAGCAGAGCCACTGTCAAGCATTTCTCCTTGAAATGGAGTAGATATAGAAGCTGAACAGTAGCCAGAAGACTGTGCTCCACATCCCACTGCTTCAGACCTGGTCTGCAGCTGTCACCCCAGTTAGTACTGGTATGAGGATCTGCGTGAGGCCAGCATCAGAGTGGACATCCCATCATCACTGCCAATCCCCCCATGATGATGCCAACATCTTGCATCAGCTTTGCCTTCCCTCAGGTGGGCCCATGAGCCTTAATCAGGAGTCTGCATCATGGTGGATGTTCAAGGCAGACCACCCAATGCTCTGCTTTGAGGTAAAGGCTGACTCTTGATCATTTCTCTCTTTCCTAGATTATTTTGCAACTGCTTACAAAGAAATGAGCTGTGGGGCTAATTGCAATAAAGCCACTATTAGACCTATGACCCCAACAGAGAGGAAGAGAGACCTGTATGGCCTGCTATAACAGTGAAGCATAAAATAAAAGTCTATTCATTTTTCCTATATAAGCCTACAGCAAAAATAAACCAATTACTAGCTCTAACCTCCAAACCCAGTGCCGTTATTATATAGATCCCCTCTTCAGTGAACCTATAGCTCCTTCTATCTGTAACAATGCCCTTCAATGACGCGTGTAACATCTATTTAAAATTAAAACATGATGCAGATTCCAACACAACAATTAGACTTTGATTTACTTATTCACTCTGCAGAAGATGCTTTGTACCCATATAAAGTCACTCATGAATCTTGTAAAGTCACTCACGAATCTCATAATTCTGCAGCCCTTGGGATGTATGGTCCAAAGATTGGGAATGACACTAGTCACTTCATAAGTATTGGCCAAAAATGAGGATGGTCTTCAATTGCTATATTATTCATTTAAAAGTAAACTCTTTTTTTTGATGTATGGAATTTTTTTAATATGAAATTTATTCTCAAATTGGTTTCCATACAACACCCAGTGCTCATCCCAACAGGTGCCCTCCTCAATGCCCATCACCCACTCTCCCCTCCCTCCCACTCCCCATGAACCCTCAGTTTATTCTCAGTTTTTAAGAGTCTCTTATGGCTTGGCTCTATGTTTTCACTCTCATGTGGATCCTGAGAAACTTAACAGAAGACCATGGGGGAAGGGAAAGAAAAAAAAGTTAGAGAGGGAGAGAGCCAAACCATAAGAGACTCTTAACAGTAAACTCTTTAAAGGAAAAGGTACATGCATGTTGTACAGTTTTATCCCCAGGGGTTGGAATAGTAAATGTCATAGAGGAGGCACTAATTAGGCAATTGTTAAATGTTACTTGAATTTACATAATTTAATTTCATTTTTCATATATTCATGGTTTCTTTCTCCAATTAGATTTTGTGTTGTTGGGAGAGGGGGCTGTTTTATTCATTGCAGGCTCCACACCATCCAACACTGTGAAATAGTTGTCCCTTAAGTATCTGAGCATTTACCAAATTGTATTCAATGGCAAACTCTTCCAGAGGATGTTACTAGGGTGTAGAGTGAAATGTTCAGTGGTCAAGTAAATTTGTAATATAAATGTCAAAGATTCACAATGCATATTTTGAAGACTTGAGAAATCCTGCAGTGAAGAATCTCAGTTTTCTTTGGGCAACTAATTTTTCTCAAATTTGAGCATAATACTTCCTTTTCCATGGCATATCCATTAATATCTTGTGGTATAGTGTTCAGTGATTTATTGACCAGTTTGAAAATGTCCTCCAAGTCTATGTCTCTACACATAAATATGGTATTCACATAATGATAATAATGATACAGTGGAAAGAAAGTTAGTTTAGGTACCAAAAGAACCAAGTACTAGCCCTACTTCTCATATTAACAACATCACTTGGAGAAAATCATTTCATGAAGGTTGTTTTGGGTGGAACTCCTGCCAAGGAAAGTAGCTGAAAAGTGAGAAAACCAGGAGTCAATTCTTTTTTTCTATTTTGTAATGTGAACATTGATAAAAACCCTGACCATGGAGCTTTGGAATCTGGATTCCACTGTATCTTATAATGTCATTGATTCGCATTTGAAAAGTTACCTCAGAATCAGTATATAAGGTGTAATATATCAAAACACTAAGTTGTACACATTAAATACATTCAGCTTTTATTTGTCAATCATACCTCAATAAAGCTGGGGGAGGGGGAGGTCATCTTAATATTGCAATAAGAAAGGAGCTGCCGTAGAAAGAATGTAAGCTAACTGGTGTTGATTGAATAGGCCACTGTGGTTGACATGTCTTTAATACCCATTCCCCTCTCCTTACATAAGATCCCTTGAAGCCAGCATAGCTATATGATCAAATTATGGCTACAAAATACAAATGGAAATGTCATGTAACATCCAGAAACTTCAGCTGGCATGCACCCTTTGCCTCTTTTCTTCCTTGTCCCTCTCTCTGTCTAGCTCCTTGGGACATCGACGTGATGGCTGGAACACACAAGAAGAAGGTCCATCCCTAGGGACAGTGTATTGGTGAGCTGGAAGGAGTCTGGGTCCCTGAGAGCTTTGTGACCAGAACTGCCACAACTCTGGACTGCCAATTCCCAGACTTCCACATGAGAGAGAAACAGGTTTCTATCTTATGTAAGTCACTGGTATTGGGGGGCAAAGAGGCAGGAGTTCCTATTATTCTCACCTGAACCTAATCTTAACTGATTTTAACAATTTTATGCCTGGAAGTTGGTGGCTGCATGGAACCAAAAGTAGAATACATGTTACTGACTTAGGCTACTGGGCTACTGAGGCAGAGGAAGAAGTTTACAGATAAAATGGGACAGGGGCGCCTGGGTGGCTCATTCAGTTAAGCGTCTGATTTCAGCTCAGGTCATGATCTCACGGTTCATGGGTTCGAGCCCCACATTGGGCTCTGGGCTGACAGCTCAGAGCCTGGAGCGTGCTTTGGATTCTGTGTCTCACTCTCTCTCTGCCCCACCCCTGTTTGTGCTCTGTCTCTCTCTCTCTGTCTCTCAAAAATGAATCAACATTAAAAAAAAATTTTTTTTAAATAGGACAGAGAGCTGGTATCCTTGTCTAAAGTGGCAGAATATATGATTATACTCTCCTCTACTGTACTTTGGGAGAGCATGTGCTGACAAAGGCTGTGGCATTCAGGGAAATGGCAGGAAAAAAAAAAAGAAACCAGAATGTCGCAATCTGTGCTTCTTGATTATGAAAGAGATAAGCGCAGCCTGGAGCTAACTAGTTTTGCAAGCTGAGATGGAAAGTTAGAAGCCCTGTAATGGATGTTCTTTCTGCCTGCAATTTGGAGCCTTGCCGGACTGAAAAGCCAACTGGTTTTACATCCTAAATGGAAACAATAATAAGCAGACTTAAAGCTGCAGCCTTAACAAGAGATCACTGATGCTCTGGCATATAAAGGTCACATAAAGGTCATAAAGTCCTGCTGTTAGACACCAGATTAACTGTTGCCTTTCCTCCCAAGCCCATTGTTTCATTCAGCCTCAAGACAGGCAACATTAAATTGAAAGCAAGAAGAGCACAGCATAGGGTCCAGGAAGCAAAAAACAAACAAATAAACAATAACAAAAAAAACACCATCACTGTCTTAAACCTTAAAACTATGTCCAGCCAAGAACTTGGCTATGGATACTCACACATGGAGCTTCCTGGAAATTTAGTAAGTTAGCTCGAGAATTTTCTAAGCAAAGACACCCTAAGCCTAGTCTATAAAAGCCTGTGATGGTTTCACCCTTGGAGCCACCCTGGCCCTCAAATCTGCACCAGCATAAAGCAATCTTTGTAAACTATGGAGCCCCCAAGAAATGCATCCTCTTTAAAGATCTCAGATTTAACCTGGAAGATTGTAGTCAAGGACAGAACCAGGGGTCACAGAGGACAAATGATAAAGGAGTTCTTTCCAGAAAGCAGAACCAGGGGCTCTGGATGAGCTACTCTAGAAGTCTACACTACTGCCCCGGAAAAGAATCGGCAACATTTTTGCCTAGCACGCTTTGATAATCACTATGGACCAGTGCCTATGACGTGTTTCTCATTCTTCTCTCTTCCAGTTTTCCTGTTTCTACTCCACCATTTTATATTGTGCTATGTGGAGGCAGAGAGCTTGTGTTTTAGTTTATGGGTTGCCGGGCCATCAAGAGCCACATCTGAGATCATGGAAAGGAATTTGTATCACCCGGAGATCCTGACTTTGAGGTTGGATGGCATTTGGGGCTCTCTACCTTGGGGATGTACTCTGTAAAGGGAAGAAGAATAAGTACAGATTATTACGTGGTCAAACAGGCAGACTGTATCAGAGCCAATCTAACTTTTCTTTTTGTTCCATAATAATAGTGCCTCCAAATTTTAGTTGGGCACACGGACACCCAAAATAAAGATCTGGTAGAGGTAGTGAAAAATTGTCAGATTCTGCATATGCTCTGAAGATAGAGCCCAAAGATTTGCTTAAGGAGAAGAAATGAGATGGAGAGAAAGAAAGGAATCAATGGTGACTCCAAGTGTTGCGGCCTGAGAAACTGGAATGATAGAACTGCCATTTCCTGAAACAGAAAAGACTGAACAAGGAGCATGCTAAGAGGATGAAAGCCCGTGAAGGCAGTGTTGAACTTATTAAGAAATCTTTGCAGAGATGCCAGTCAGTGAAGGGAAGACCATGTCTCCAGAGGTGGAGAGTGATCAGCTGTAGCTAATGCTGCTCGAAGTTTGACTCAGTAGAGTCCTGAGGAGCTTCTGTTAGACCCCTCCCTTATTACTGCTGTGAGAGGAAGAAGCATGGTAACCACCCATCCCTCTAACCCAGGGTGCAATGTTTGGTTGCACAGTACACAAACTGCACAACCACACATGGCAGCCTGAAACACTTCCAAGTTCTAGTCCTATGTCAGATTATTTCACCATGAAGCAAGATCCCTAGACCTGACACTAACATTACAGAGAACATCAGCCAGAATACCTCATGGCATTCACACATAACCACCCTATTAGAGCAAGAAGCATGCGCAATGCCCTGTAATACCTTACTTTTCCCACCTCTGGGTCCATTCTGGAAGATGGTCACATCTTAGGCACACTTCAATGCTTCAACTCAGTAAGTAATGTGGGGCCTTGGAATGTTGTGCTAGAACCCAGAAGAAAGATACTTGGGGGTTCTGATTAAAAGTGTTTCTTATGGCTTTCAAAACATACTGTATCATTGTACTCCTTACGTTGAAATGACATAGCAATGTTTTCTTTCAAAGTTGATGTCAGCAGGTGTTGGACAAAGCAATCCCCAGGAAAACAATGAGAACACATAAGAAAATGGATTCAGAAGGAAATCGTCTATGAGGACGTGACACATAACTTTGCCTGACTAGCCTCCTAGACGTTTGGAGTAAGAGGTGTGGACTTGAGGGAGAGAGAGGAAGAGGGAAGGGAGAATTTGCCAGGAGTCTTCTATAGGCAGCTTCAGACTTAACTGAAATGGAAATTTTGTAATTATAAACCCCTTGAGCATCTTTGAGACAAGAGAAAGGACAATGGAAAACATTTAAATCATCTTTTCCTTGCAAAACAAATCAAGGAGTTGAGACATTTTTATGGCACATAACAGAAAGTCAGGTTTCAACCCTGCAGAGGAATAGGTGATTTTAAATCTGAAAATAGAGATTGGGAATTAATAGTATCATTAACATTTAAAAATGCTGTTCTGGGCACATACACTAGAAAATTATAATGTGAAGCTCCCGTATTAAATAGCTCAGTGCTTCTATATATCCTGATCTCAGAGCAAACACTTGGAATTGAAGAAAAGCCACATTTGCCCTTTGTTCACTAGGATATACACAAACAGTAGACTTTTTCCAGTAGCTCCTATACTATCGTCATGATAACCATGGCCCCTCCTATACTCTTTCCTTCTGTGTCTTCTAAAAAATAGACCACAGCAGGACTCACATGTGGCATCCTTCAGTTACCCACGTTTTTTTCCCTCTCTGAAAAACCTGACAAGATGTTGCAATCAATTTCAACCTTTTTACATTAACTTATTGAATAATACCTTTGGCCCTCAGGGGTTTGTCACATCTAACCTGTCAGCAAGTTGTTAATATTTAGGATATAAGGAAACAGAAAAATCAAAATGTGAACAAAACTCTCAAATCTCACAATGCAAGTCAAATTAAAAAGAACGCATTAATATACTATTTTCTTCTAACATTTTACCTTTGCACTTTCATCATCAGTAGAATCACTGAGGCAGGAGAGGGGGACTAGGCCTATCTCATAAGCTTACTTTACTGCATTTACCCTTTTCTCTTTGTAGCACGAAGGACAAGTCTGATCAAGAAGCACAAAGATTCAAATTTAATCATGTCTCTACCCCTAACAGCTATGTGGCTTTCAGCATGGTTTGTTTGGAGCTTTGGTTTCCTCATTTATAACTCTATTCCAGATCCTCTCTTGAGCTCCAGATGCATGAATCCGCTGACGTCTCCACCTGAACAATCTCCAAGTATCTCAATCTAACAAGAAACTAACTTGTGATTTTCCACCATGAATTTGGTTCTCATCCATCGCTCCACACCCATCTTCTTGAGCTAGCCAGAAATCTAAAACCCATGCGTGACTTCACTCTCTCCTCTTAGGCCCAACATATTACCAAGTTTTACTAATTTATACCTTTCATTTGTTAACTTTATGTCTTCATTTCTGCCCACCTCTCTCCATCTCCACCACAACACCAACCCCATCTAGCCACGCCCACTCTCCTCAGGACTATAGTTGAGAGCTTCCTCGCTAGTCTATCTCCATGTACTCTTCCAATCATCGGCCCGTCTAAATCAGTATTCTTTTTGAAATATAAATCTGATAATGTAACCTCCTCCAAAAATGTTTTTTGAGTGACTCACACTAGCTATTTGGAAATTCAACAATACCCTTTGAAGTCCTATCACAGAATCTTTTCACTTCCTTGAACCGGTCATGCTCTCCCACACCACACGGCCTCTGTACATGTTATCTCCTGCCTGTCATAGTGCCTGTCCTCCAGTCAACATCTAGTCTTCCATTAGGTCTCATATCAATTCTCACTCACTCAGAGCAGCTTTCTCTCACCTCCCATAATAGGCCAATTCTCCTTACGATACATGTTCACAGTATCATCACAGGTGTAATTTTTCATTTATTTTGTGATTATTTGAAATATCACCAGCTTTCTCATTAGACTAGAAACTTTGTAAGGGCAGAAACCAAATCTCACTTATCCCAATAAATATTTATTGAACAACTGAATGGATCAGTGAATATAAATAAATTAATAAAGCAATAAAATTAAGTACCCTCTGATCACTGAAACCCTACATGGCTATTATTTAACCTCTCTGCGTATCGGATTTTGTTGCTCGCATAAATAAATGGGTCTTGAAAATAATTCCTGATATACCCAAAATTCTTTTTTTTCAGAATTTTTAATTTTTTTTTAATTTATATCCAAATTAGTTAGCATATAGTGTAACAATGATTTCAGGACTAGATTCCTTAATGCCCCTTACCCATTTAGCCCCTCCCCACTCCCACAACCCCTCCAGTAACCTTCTGTTTGTTCTGCATATTTAAGAGTCTCTTATGTTTTGTCCCCCTCCCTGTTTTTATATTATTTTTGTTTCCCTTCCCTTATGTTCATCTGTTCTGTATCTTAAAGTCCTCATATGAGTGAAGTCATATGATATTTTTCCTTTTCTGACTAATTTCGCTTAGCATAATACCCTCCAGTTCCATCCACGTAGTTGCAAATGGCAATATTTCATTCTTTTTGATTCCCAATACTCCATATATATATATACCACATCTCCTTTATCCATTCATCCATCAATGGACATTTGGGCTCTTTCCATACTTTGGCTATTGTTGATAGTGCTGCTATAAGCATGGGGGTGCATGTGTCCCTTTGAAACAGCACACCTATATCTCATGGATAAATGCCTAGTAGTGCAATTGCTGGTCATAGGGTAGTTCTATTTTTAGTTTTTTAAGGAACCTCCATACTATTTTTCAGAGTGGCTGCACTAGATTGCATTCCCACCAACAATCCAAAAGAGATCTTCTTTCTCTGCATCCTCGCCAACATCTGTTGTTGCCTGAGTTGTTAATGTTAACCATTCTGACAAGTGTAACGTGGTATCTCATTGTGGTTTTGATTTGTATTTCCCTGATGATGAATGATGTTGAGCATTTTTTCATGTGTCAGTTGGCCATCTGGATGTCTTCTTTGGAGAAGTGTCTATTCATGTCTTTCTCCCATTTCTTCACTGGAACTTTGATAAGTTCTTTATAGATTTTGGATACTAACCCTTTATCTGATAGGTCATTTGCAAATATCTTCTCCCATTCTGTCGGTTGCCTTTTAGTTTTGCTGACTGTTTCCTTCGCTGTGCAGAAGCTTTTTATTTTGATGAGGTCCCATTAGTTCATTTTTGCTTTTGTTGCCCTTGCCTCTGGAGATGTGATGAGTAAGAAGTTGCTGTGGCCAAGATCAAAGAGGTTGTTGCCGGCTTTCTCCTCAAGGATTTTGATGGCTGCCTGTCTTACATTTAGGTCTTTCATCCATTTTGAGTTTATTTTTGTGTATGGTATAAGAAAGTGGTCCAGGTTCATTCTTCTGCATGTCGCTGTCCAGTTTTCCCAGCACTACTTGCTAAAGAGACTGTCTTTATTCCATTGGATATTCTTTCCTGTTTTGTCAAAGAGTAGTTGGCCATATGTTTGTGGGTCCATTTCTGGGTTCTGTATTCTGTTCCATTGATCTGAGTGTCTGTTCTTGTGCCAGTACCATACTAGCTTGATGATTACAACTTTGTAGTGTAGCTTGAAGTCCAGAATTGTGATGCCTCCTGCTTTGGTTTTCTTTTTCAAGATTGCTTTGGCTATTCTGGGTCTTTTCTGGTTCCATACAAATTTTAGGATTATTTGTTCTAGCTCTGTGAAGAATGCTGGTGTTATTTTGATAGGGGTTGCATTGAATATGTAAATTGCTTTGGGTAGTATTGACATTTTAACAATATTTGCTCTTCCAATCCAGAAGCATGGAATCTTTTTTCATTTTTTTTGTGTCTTTTTCAATTTCTTTCATAAACTTTCTATAGTTTTCAGTGTATAGATTTTTCACCTCTTTGATCAGATTTATTTTATGGTTTTTGGTGCAAATGTAAATGGGATCAATTCCTTCATTTCTCTTTCTGTTGCTTCATTGTTGGTGTGTAGGAATGCAACCGATTTCTGTTCATTGATTTTATATCCTGAAATTTTGCTGAATTCATGAATCAGTTCTAACAATTTTTTGGTGGAATCTTTTGGGTTTTCCATATAGAGTATCATGTCATCTGTGAAAAATGAAAGTCTGACTTCCTTCTGGCCAATTTGGATGCCTTTTATTTCTTTGTGTTGTCTGATTGCAGAGGCTAAGACTTCCAATACTATGTTGAATAAGAGTGGTGAGAGTGGACATCCCTGTCTTGTTCCTGACCTTAGGGGGAAAGCTCTGTTTTTCCCCATTGATGATGATATTAGCGTTGGGTCATTCATATATGGCTTTTATGATCTCGAAGTATAATCCTTTTATCCCTACTTTCTTGAGGGTTTTTATCAAGAAAGGATGCTGTATTTTGTCAAATGCTTTCTCTGCATCTATTGAGAGAATCATATGGTTCTTGTCCTTTCTTTTATTGATGTGACGAATCATATTAATTGTTTTGTGGATATTGAACCAGCCCTGCATCCCAGGTATAAATCCCACTTGGTCGTGGTGAATAATTTTTTTAATGTACTGTTGGATCCGGTTGACTAATATGTTGTTGAGGATTTTTACATCCATGTTCATCAGGGAAATTGGTCTGTAGTTCTCCTTTTCAGTGGGGTCTCTGTCTGGTTTTGGAACCAAGGTAATGCTGACCTCATAGAGTTTGGAAGTTTTCCTTCCATTTCTATTTTTTGGAACAGCTTCAAGAGAATAGGTGTTAACTCCTCTTTAAACATTTGGTAGAACTCCCCTGGAAAGCTATCTGGCCCTGGACTCTTGTTTTTTGGGAGATTTTTGATTACTAATTCAATTTCTTTACTGTTCAAATTTTCTATTTCTTTCTGTTTCAGTTTTGGTAGTGTATATGTTTCTAGGAATTTGTCCATTTCTTCCAGATTGCCCATTTTATTGGCATATAATTGCTTATAATGTTCTCTTATTGTTGTTTTTATTCTGTTTTTATTCTGCTGTGTTGGTTGTGATCGCTCCTCTTTCATTATTGATTTTATTTATTTGGGTCCTTTCCTTTTTCTTTTTGATCAACTGGCTAAGGGGGTTATCAATTTTGTTAATTCTTTCAAAGAACTAGCTTCTGGTTTCATTGATCTGTTCTACTGTTGTTTTTTTTTTTTTTTTTTTGGTTTCGATAGCATTAATTTCTGCTCTAATCTTTATTATTTCCTGTCTTCTTCTGGTTTTGGGTTTTATTTGCTGTTCTCTTTCCAGCTCTTTAAAGCTTAAGGTTAGGTTGTGTATCTGAGATCTTTCTTCCTTCTTTAGGAAGGCCTGGATTGCTATATACTTTCCTCTTATGACCGCCTTTGCTGCGGCCCACAGGTTTTGGGTTGTGGTGTTATCATCTTCATTGACTTCCATATAGTTTTTAATTTCCTCTTTAACTTCTTGGTTGGCCCATTCATTCTTTGGTAGGATTTTCTTTAGCCTCCAAGTATTTGTTACCTTTCCAAATTTTTTCTTGTGGTTGATTTTGAGTTTCATAGCATTGTGGTCTGAAAATAGGCATGGTATGATCTCGCTCTTTTTGTACTTGCTGAGGACTGATTTGGGTCCCAGTATGTGGTCTATTCTGTAGACATTCCATGTGCATTGGAGAAGAATGTATATTCCACTGCTTTAGGATGAAATGTTCTGAATATATCTGTCAAGTCCATCTGGTCCAGTATGTCATTCAAAGCCATTGTTTCCTTGTTGATAATATGATTAGATGATCTGTCCATTGCTGTGAGTGGGGTGTTGAAGTCTCCTACTATTATGGTATTACTATCAGTGAGTTTCTTTATATTTGTGATTAATTGATTTATATATTTGGGTTCTTTCACATTTGGTGCATAAATGTTTACAACTGTTAGGTCTTCTTGATGGATAGAACCCTTAATTATGATATAATGCCCTTCTTCATCTCTTGATACAGTCTTTATTTATTTTATAGAGACTTTATTAAAGTCTATATTGTCTGATATAAGTATGGCTACTCCGGCTTTCCTTTGTTGGCCATTAGCATGATAGATGGTTCTCCATCCCCTTACTTTCAATCTGAAGGTGTGTCTAAACTGGGTCTCTTGTAAACAGCATATAGATGGATCTTGTTTTCTTATTCATTATGTTACCCTATGTCTTTTGATTGGAGCATTGAGTCCATTGACATTTACAGTGAGTACTGAAAGATATGAATTTATTGCCATTATGTTGCTTGTAGAGTTGGAGTTTCTGGTGGTGTTCCCTGGTCCTTTTTAATCTTTGTTGCTTTTGGTATTTATTTATTTATTTATTTATTCATTCTTTCATTCATTCATTCATCTTTTCTCCCCTTAGAGAGTCCCCTTAAAATTTCTTGCAAGGCTAGTTTAGTGGTCACAAACTCCTTTAATTTTTGTTTGTCTGGGAAACTGTTTATCTCTCCTTCTATCTTGAATGACAGCCTTGCTGGATAAAGAATTCTTGCTGCGTAATTTTTTGATTCAGTACATTGAATACATCCTGCCACTCCTTTCTGGCCTGCCAAGTTTCTGTGGATAGGTCTGCTGTAAACCTGATCTGTCTTCCCTCGTATTGATATACCCAAAATTCTTAATAAAAAAGCAACCGCCTATCAGGGCACGATAAGAAAGATTTACAGGAAGTGAATGTTTTGATGGAGAGGTTGAAAACAGGAAAGAAAAAGTGGTCCAGACAAATACTGACAAAGGGAACATCCTAGATAAAGGATATCTGAGGAGGGGGAAGGGATAAGGGGAGTCAGCTATGGGGTAGATGAACAAGATGTAGGACCCACATAAGGAGAAAAATAGATAGGAAATTATGAAATAATAGAGCTGGGTCATTTGTCACCTGAACAACCTCATCTAATGCAGGCTCTGATTGAACAGGTGCCCTATAAAATAGTGTCAGTCCAAAAGTTGAAATTTTTTGCTTGGAACAGCAGTTTTACTACAGTGTTTTCATTTTTGGCAGCCTGAAAGATATCAGAGCAATGATTGTCTCCTGCCAGCAGTGTGCTATTTTGTTGGCTGTGCTTGTGGCAAAACAGTTTGATTCTGGCTGTAAAGGAGGGTTTCTTCATTACCTGCGTTAAACCCCTCACTAAGGGCTGTGTGAACAGATTCTGGGAAGGGCAGGTTACAGGAGCTTCAAGAGCTCCCAAAAGAATCTAACACACACACACACACACACACACACACACACACGGGCCTCTTAAGCACAGCACAGACTTGCTCACTCAACTAAAAACAAGACAGAAATATATGTCACCCTTTTTTAGAAACAAGCACCTTTTCTGGAAGACTCTGTCCCAATGCTACATGCACACAGCTGAAAATCAAAGGGATTCTATAATTGGCTCAAGCCCCTACCCAAAATGTGTATCTCAAATCCTCTAAATATCATAGGGGATGATTGTCACTCTCCCTCCTTGATGACTAGTACAATAAGCCCAACAATTTGTGTCCTTCCCACAAGTCTTAAGTCAACAATTGGGAGCAGCTCTTTCTCAAGCGAGTTCCAGCCCAGCAGATGGACTAGCAGAAGCTCCCATAGGCAGTGCCTTGTCAGGGGGTTCTCTCCAGCCTTCATGGCTCCTGGCGTCTCACTGAGAGATAGAAACACAAGCATTGGTGTTTTGGAGCCCCAGAAGGGTCCTGCTGAGCCCTCTCTTAACAATAAGACACAACTCTTGAACAGAAGTTGTTCAGGATCTCTTAGCGTTGGATTCAGCACTCTAGTCTCTGAAATACCACCCAGTTCATACCCTTCCAGTCTGTTCTCTGAGGGAAGACATGGGTGTCCAGACTCCCTCTGCACCAGGTCATTTCCATATGAAAGGAAGCCTCTCCTGGCAGTTCTCTCCTGGCAAATTCATACATGGATATTGTAACAACCGTCAAGCATCACTCGGCATAGGCCTGAAACTGGGATGACAAATACCCACCCAGCTACCTCTCTTACTCCTGTGGCCAGCTGCAACAGTGGTGCTCCATCCTGCTGAGCTGGAAGTACTAAGGTGCTAAGTATGGCCTTCATGGAAAAATCATGAGTAAATGCTGCCCCGCCCATCTCGTTATGGAAAAAAATAAAGGAAAATATTACCAGAAGAGAATAAAGAGCTTGAGGCTACCTACATTACAAGGTCATATTTACTCAACTGTCTGGTTAGAGTTCTACCAGATTTACTCAGAAGCCAAATCCCTTTGATATTCTCACTTCATGTGGGTCTAAATACTTGGATTATGCCTATTTAAGGGATCCACTTTTTACAGTTTGGAGAATCACTACAGATGATCCCTTCTCATTGTTTTTTTTTTTTTTTAATGTTAAAAAAATTATTCACCATAATGTGCATTATATCCCCAGAACTTACTCGTCTTACAACCAGAAGTTGTAGCCTGGGACCACCTTCACCCATTTTCCCCATCCCCTCCTCTGGCAACAACCAGTCTATTCTCTGCTTAAAATATACTTGTTATACCCTTTTACTTTGAATGTTTCTGTAGCTTCAAAATCAAAGTGTATCTCTTATAAACAATATACAGGTTAATTTTGTTTTTTAATCCAGTCAGACAATCTTTATTTTCTAGTGTGTTTAGTCCATTTACATTTGATATAATTACCCTATACTGAGGTTTAAAATCTACCATTTACTTTTTTTGGTCACAACTATTCTATTTCTTTTTTCTCATCTTCTTGCTTTATTCTGGATTAAGTAGTATTTTATTATCCCATTTTCCCCTCCATTAGCTTCCCAGCTATACAATACATTCTTTTATCATTCTTGTAATAGTAACCATAGAAATTACAAATGCAACCCTGTTTTATTAAAATATAATTTAAATTTGTGGTTTTACCAATTGCTGAACAGTGCCAGGATCTTTTAACATGCTAATTCTATATCCCCTTCTGCCATGTATTTTAATTCTCCATATATTCTAAACCCCACAAGTCCTCATTGCCATGGTAGCTCTCTGATGTGCATGCATGCACACGCACTCAGCTTTTCTAGTTTTTTTTTTTTCTTTCAATGCAAGAGTTGGTCAGTAACAAGTCAGTTCTGTCATTGTTGGACACAGAAATCCAAATAACTCTATTTTAAATGGATTAGTAAACCCTGATTTGTTCACTAATGTTTCTAAAGATCATATTTGTTATATTGTTATGATATATATTTTTTAATTTTTTTAATCTTTATTTATTTTTGAGACAGTGAGAGACAGAGTGAGAGCAGAGGAGGAACAGAGAGAGAGGGAGACACAGAATCCGAAGCAGGCTCCAGGCTCCGAGCTGTCAGCACAGAGCCCAATGTGGGGCTCGAACCCACGAACTGTGAGATCGTGACCTGAGCGGAAGTCAGACACTTAACTGACTGAGCCACCCAGGCACCCCTTGTTATGATATATTAATAGATTTTTTATATTTTCACCAGCAGTTAACTTTAAGCTTCCCTTATTTAATTTAGGAGTTGGAAAACTAGCCTGTGGACCAAGTCAGGCCTGTCACTTGTCTTTGTAAATAAAGTTTTATTAGAAAACAACAGTCACACCCATTTACATATTGCCTCTGGTTGCTTGCACACTACGGGCACCATATGGCCTGCAAAGCCAAAAATATTTACTATCTCACCATTTAAAGAAAAAGTTTACTAATTCCATGACTTAATTACCATTTTGAAAATCAGGACTTTTATCCATTCCTATTTCTCTGGTCTCCTTACCTCTACTACCTGTATTCCAACCCATTCTGGATATCACCAGTAGATTAATATTTCAAAATTCAGTGCTCATCACATAATTCTTCTGCTCAAAATGATAGTATTCTACTTTATATGTTATTTGTATGTGCTTATTTTCTTACTAAAATATGTATAGTATTCCTTCTTTGAAAGAAGAATTTTTCCTTTGTATTCTAAAGTTCCTTTTTACTATGCTACACATGATAGGTAATTAATATTCATTTAATTAAATAACAAGTTTATTGTTAGAAAAATTTAAATGTTCTTTTCTACTCCAGAGTCTGAGCATTGATAGTTAGGCATCTGAAATGATACGTATTATTTCCAAATCATTTAACTGCAATTTTGCTTGAAAATAATGCACCACTGCCTCTACTGGGATGTTTCCTTCTCTGCCATGCATCATCCCCCATGGGACCTAATTTTATCTTTCCATCCCAATCTATGTTCTCACCGGCCAATTCAATTTTAAGCCCTCCTAATTAATTAAACATTTGTCCTTCCAACCATATCTTTCTCAGTGTGTATGAGATGTATTTTGTCGTAATCTGTCTTGTCTTTTTGTTCAGAAGTCATGATTTATTAGATAAAAACCTGCTCTGCTAAATTGTATTTATAGCCAACTCACCTCCCCACTCTCCTTTTGATTCTACAGCCATAGGATTTAACTAGAAGAATAAACTAATATAAAACCTCGGTAACCTTTACCTTTCTCCTCTATTTTCCTGTTGAGAGACTCAAATCTCTGTAGAAAATTATAGATGACTCATATCAAGTGATTCAGTAGATGTAAAGAAGTTTGGGGTAGGCAGGACAAGCTACCAGGCTACAATACACATCAAACATTATTCTGAAAAGGTCTCCAACCAACTCTTTCTACACCCCTTTGTTTATTATTGAGATAGATTTAACTCAGAGTTTTGCACAGATCGTTCTTTAGAACATGGGTACTCCTCGTAGTGTACATCGAGATTGTGTAAAGATGACTTTCTTAGTTACATTTTGGGAAATTGTAAGTTAAACAGGTTTTTCTACTGCAAATGTCTAATGGGCATCCTGGATCTTCAAGGGAGGAGTACATAGCAAGAACTTTCCCAAGTTCATTTCAACTCATTTTTGGAGATCAGCTACTATATTCCTGATGAACTACCAGTGTTCCTCGAAAAACAGTTTGGTAAATGCTCATAGAACTCCCAGCTACAGATTGGTTGGGAAGGGAGAGAATCTTTTTCAAGCTAGAGCACTAAAGAAGATGTTTAAGACAGAGGAGGACTTTTGTTGAATTATATTCCTCTCATTATCAAACTGTTATTCCTTTCTATTGAAATACTACTTCACTGTCAACTTAAACTCATAGTTCCCACGAAAGCTTAATTTCTCACAGGCAGAGTATTCCCAGCAAGGCCTATCCTAGCTCTCTATGAGCTTCCCTGGGGGGCTGTGAGTAGCAACATATCTCCTGATGGTGCCTAATTTGATTTGGATAATGCTGAAGTTAACCAGCCAAAGAAACTACAGAAAACTCTGATTTGGAGTCTTTATAGTTCTATATATTTTTCTTTTATTTTATCCTCCCTGTTTGATTTTAAATTGCTTTAAGTGATACTCAGGGTCAAAAAGGAAAGTAAATTACAATTATTCAGTTATATTTGTCTTTCCCAACCCTTCTCTTGTCTCTCTTTTTTTTTTTCCTTAAAAGAAAATAGCCCCGACTCATTTGTTTTGTGTTTCCTTTTCCTCTCTGGGTAAGATTATTAAATCAGTTGGGTATTGGTTTATCACTTAGACCACCTTGTTGTAGAAGCAATTTTTTCAAACTTATTTCTCATCTCCAACACATTGATAGAGAAGTGCATGATTAGTTTATGAACAGATGCACACTGCAGATACCTTCAATAATGTGACCATAAAAAACATACTTAAGAAGCAATCATGTCAGTCCAGGAGCACTTATGAGGCCACTTGTGATGATCAGAGAAGCCTGGTGGCATATTGGTAAGAAATGGATGACAGAGGGAAGTTATAGTTTACTAACCTATTTCATGTTCAGATGAATTTTTTAAAAATCCACTTTCAAGCCTGTTATTTTACTACTAGTTTAAAAATAGAAATGGCTTCCTCTCAGAAACTTAAAATACTCTTGTAAAGGGATTGCCCACTTGCAAAATTAGTAAGATTTAAAATTGCATCCACGTGCATTACTCCTGTCTCTTCTCCTTTCCCAGTTTGTACCTCTTTTAACATGGGATGAAAAGGGAAACTTTAATGTGATTATTCAGGCATAATTCGATCACATCCTGATGTCTCAGTCATCTGACTCTTAGGAATTTTTTCTAGGAAAACACTTTAACAACAACAACAAAAGTACTATGTGCATCAAGAAGTTGCTGTAACACTTATAGCAGAAAACCAAAAAAAAAAAAAAAAAAGGATATACTCTAAGTATTAATAATAGGGAAATGTTAAATAATTTATCTGTAACATGACATTGGATAGTAATATTGATATAGAAATGTTGTATATATTCATAGAAATATTGTATAAATTAAGTGAAAAGGCAAAATGCATAAATTTTAAAGTCTGAAAGAAACATATACACATATGGATATACTAGGAAACGCAAATCAATGCACTGGCTAATTTTCACCTTATACAAATTTATATTATTTTAGGTGAATGGTTTATTGCTATTCTTTGTGAGGATGTACATAGCACAGAAACCACTTCAGCATCCTTATATCCTCTTTGGGCCTAGTTAAGATTGCATTTATCAAGTGAAAATACAGTATACACCATTAAACTTGAATTTCAGATTTTAAAAAACAACTAATTTTTAGTGTAATGAGAATAAAATATAATTTAGTATAATAGTTTAATTTTTAGTATAATATGCATGTAATTTGGGGATATACTATACCAAAAAATTTTGTTATTTTTATCTGAAGTCTAAAGAGGAACTGGAAAAAGAGGTTAGTATATGGGAAAAAAAGATCATTTAAACTCTAGTGACTCTTCTTCTCATTTATGTTCCAAAAGAAGTGCCCATATTGAGTTTCACACCAAGATGGACGAGCTTCTCCAATGACTAACTCGTCCTGACATGCCTTGGCCTTAAACATTGTCCCTTAATGTGGTCAGAAATGGTTTGCCCTACAAACATAGAAGAAACCACAGAAATTTCATACAGATAAAAAAGTCTGAACTACTGGGGCCCCTGGGTGGCTCATTTGGTTAAGGGTCTGATTCTTGGTTTCGGCTCAGATCATGATCTCACAGTTTTGTGAGTCGAGCCCCGCATCAGGCTCTGTGCTGGCAGCGAGGAGCCTGCTTGGGATTCTTTCTCCCTTTCTCTCTGCCCCTCCCCCACTCACACTGTCTTTTGTCTCTCTCAAATAAAATTAAAAATTTTAAATATATATATTAAAAAAAAAGTTTGAACTGCTTTTCTCAGATGGGGGTAAAAAAGCACTTAGATCTTTTGGACTCATCTCCATGACAAAATTCAAATGGAAGAATAAAATATAAAATGCTTCCCTCATGTCAATCTTAAAAATCAATATATCTATATGCAAATGAGCTTTTATAGCAATACTATCAGTACCTTGCTACAGGAGGCAGATTGGTTTGTGAAAACAGGATTATAGGAATCAAAATAGAATTTAATATAAATATTGGTAGTCCTTCAAATTCTCAATATTTTCCTTTACTAACTATACTACTAGTCTGGTTATCAGAATTTTTAATGAGGGAGTATCATAAAAATCTCAAAAGTACAGATGACAACTTAGAGAGTAGAGAGTTACATGCCTTGTTTCACAAATAAAATGGAGGTACCAACAGGTTAAATGAGCTGTTCAAGGTCACATCTACTTCCTGACTTCCCTTTAGGAAGAATAATTGAAATTTTTCCATTTTTTTCACCAAGGCAGAAAGGTGATTGAGGACCAACCATTGACAGCAGTGAACTGATTTACTTGGACTAGGAGGTTTATGGTAAGCAAAAGGCAAAAAAGACTTAGGACAACATAGGTAATTCTTGACATTTTGCTTTCAACACAACTCAAAGATGAGTTCAAAGATTATGATTAACAAATATGTATAGATGTCAGCTAAGAATATAAAGACAATTTGATTAGGAATTACACTGATTTCTACTTTATAAGTCAAAGCTTTGCTGTGACAGCCTTCAATTTTACATTCAGATGAGTGTGTGTTGATGGGTGCATAGAGGGGTGTAGGTGTTCATAAAAGTAACATCAACCAAATCAGAAACAAACCCTGTATCCATTTTTTGCTTTCATAGACAACAGATCTAAACATCTCTCTGGGAGAAAATTAGAAGCTTCAAATTGTGGAGAGTAACAATGTTATTTTGTGGCCTTTTGTAACAGCTTGACTCTACATGAAAAGCTAGGCTAATACCAAGAACCCAAAGTAATAAAGCTTGTGCACACAACTGTAATCCATTGTCGGATAAGATGGAAAAGTAATGTTTCCATAACGCTTAAAAGAGTTTTGGAAATTGCCAATAAGGCACTAGTTTTCTTTCCTTGCCCCCAAACGTGATAGAACAAAAGACAATTGCTTTTCCTTCATCTAAGATGAAGTTCCTTGATGTAAAAGCAAGAGAAATGGACTCATAAAATACTTGCATTTTATCTAGTTATCTTAGTCTCTTCTTTTCAAGGGAAGGGTGGCATCTTGTGGCACAAACATGACTTACTTCAATAAGCTTACTTTCCCTGGGAGCAAAACAGTTTGGAACAGGACATCTGGTTCTGAGCAATTATGCGTATTTTTAAATTTCTTTTCCCTCTAGGATCAGCCCCTTTCCTGCCCTATTGTGGTTGCAGTTGCTGTCAGTAGACAGAGAGCAGTGGGTGGAAGGTGCTTGGTTTATTGAACACAGTGTGACAGCCAAACCACCGGAACACGATGCTTTCCACGCAGCTCCGCTCACCTCTTCCTCGCCCTATTCTACTGGGGCGGGGATCCTGATTTTCAGATTGCCTGAGATTTTTCTCTCCTTGCTAACTTAGCCTAAATGATTAACCCTTCCTATAATTACAGTCTCAAGCAGTTTGCTTCTAAAAGCACTTGGCCTATTTCTGGGGTAGAAAACAGTAGCTGTAGGTTTATAGCAATTCAGTGTTAGAGTTTTAATCACAGTGCAGGGAAGGAGGAAAGAAAGCCCTACCAGCTTGGGGCCATGGAAGAAAGAAGCAAAAGTGTTCCTAAAATGTTAATTTCATAGCAAAGGAAGGCAAGAACTCTGACGCTGTCATGACCTTTGTGGGAGTTAACCTTACATGCAAACTTTTGGCTTTTCAGAAAATCTAATTTGGGGAGAGGGGTATTTTCTTTTAATTGTCAGTGACGAATAAGACCGAGGTCCACTGTGTTTCCTCCACGTGCTGAAATCACATCACCAGATACGGCAGATATACGTGTGCACAACACAGAGATCCATCCACTGAGCCCCTCTGCAGCTTATTCTATAACAACCAGACACATCAAAGGCTTGCAGAGAGGTTTTAAACCATGTTTACAGGTGCTCCCTATGCTACTTTATAAAAATAACATCAGAGCACAAACTGTTTCATAAACAAATGATTTCAATATACATGTTGTGTGTGCAGACATTTGCCCATGGCATGGAATTTAATGACAACAGTTGTCTATATAGATATATTTTTTAACCCCCATCCTCACCACAACTGTTAAGCACTTAGGTAGTTCTCCCAAATAATACTTTGTACATCTTTGTGCACATTTCTGATTATTTTCTTAGGAAAATTGTCCTCAAAAATAAAATTTCTGGGTAAGACAATATGTATATTCCAAGAGTTTTGAAATATATAGTTTTGAAATATATTGCCAATGTGACAATCTAAAATATTGCATCAACTTACATTCCTTGAGCTATATTTTCACACGGCAATTTGAGTTTTATCACATTTTTAAACCTTGCCATTTTGATAGGTGAAAACCAGTGTCTCATTGTTAAAAGATACATTTGTCCTAGTGGACAAAATATTTACATATTTTCACCATATAGGATTATCTTCATTTTTACTTTTTCAAATACTTTGTCCGTTTTTCTATTAAATTATTTATCTTTTTTATATTTGTTGGAATAGTCCTTTTGTGTGTTAACAAAATCAACCCTTTAGCACCTAAGTGCAAAATATTCTCCCCAATTTTTTTATTTCATCTTAATTCCATTTATGGTATTTTTCTTTGGATTCTGGTTCAGTGTGTTTATATATCTTACATGTGCCAGTAGCCTCTTTTCTTCTTTTTCTAGCACACTTTAAGTTGCCTAGATTTTGGAGCCTTTATTCCTCCCAGAAATTGACTTCCTTCATCCGTCCAATATTTGTAACAGGTTGTATTTCATGTCTGAAAAGAATGGATTGTGGTGCCTGGCTGACTCAGTTGGAGGAACAGGGTCGTGAGTTCAAGTAGAGATTACTTACATAAAAAATAAATAAACAGAAAACTTAAAAAAATACAATATGAAAAGAATGGATTGATTATTCAATAAGTGGTAAACAGGCAATTAGATACCTAGAAGGAAATAAAATTTAGATTCTTACTACAGGCCTTAAACATACACACAGGCATGTGTGATTTCCCAATGAGTTCAAGATCCAAAGATAAAATAAATAATAAAACAAAACACAATAAATAATGAAGTAACTAGAAAAGGCAATGAAAAGAAATAAGGTCTCAAATCTCAGGAAAGAATCTTGTACTCAAGTCCAGCAGGGTAGCTGAAGCAATGGGGCTTGAAAAGCAGGCATATGGATGATATCCATATGGAGTATAGAGCCCAAGGACCTGGCCAAATATATTGCTCTGCCTAAGAGAATCTTCCCACATCCATGAAGGTTTAGGAGAAGAACCCCAATGATGACTAACCATGAATGTCCATCTCTGGGAAGGTATTGTGAGAGATGCACATAATTGCATTTAAAGAATATAAGGTAATATGGTAGTTCCTACACACCTGACTGGAGTTACAGACTCAAAACTGATAGATGATAGATTGATTGATAAATAGATAGGTGATAGATAGATAGATAGATAGATAGATCAAAATCCAGATTCGGTGTATTTTAAAACTCCTGCAAAACAATAAAAATACAGTGAAAATGGGTGAAGTATATGAATATAAAACTCACAGGAATAATATACAAGTGGGGAACATACATATGAAAAGATCTCTAACTCATTATTAGTCAGGGAAATGCAAATTAAAACGATGAGACATCATTCTTTAAAAAGCTGGCAAAAATCAGTAACATCGATAATATCCAATCTTGGGAAAAACTAGCAAACACTCTCAAAGGAGTGTAAATTGGCACAGTTCTTTTTGGAAAGAAGTACCTTCTCATGTTTTAAACGTACAAACATTTGAGTCAGAAATCCACAGGTGCCCTTCCTAGAAAAATACTTGAAACTATGGGTAAAAGTGGTGTAAAACTTTTTTTTCAGCATTATTTTTCAGTTTTATAGGAAAAATTTCAATTAACACCTTTGTGCATTATTTTTGTAAGCATGTATTTGTATAGAAAAGAAGTGAATTTGCTGAGTCCAACGTATACACGTTTAAATTTTTTGTCAATAAACTGACATTCCACCAAAACGGTCTTACTAATGTGCTCTCTACCAACAGGGTTTGAGAATGCCTATTTCCCTGTTTTCTTGGCAAGAACAGGTATTGTCAACTGTTACCAAACAGTGACTGAGAGGATAAAATCTGTTAAACAACTTGCCTTTCCCTAGTTATTAGAGAGGGTTTCAGTTTTTATGTGGTTAAACTGGCTTATAGTCTCTTTTATAGCTCTTGAGTTTTAGACATTTTTCCTAATGCTATTTACTTTTTTACCTTTTGAAAAATTGTAGTAAACTACACATAAAATGTACTAGCTTCACCATTTTTAAGTGTACGGTTCAGTAATGTTAAGTACTTTCACACTGCTGTACCTCCAATCTCCAAAACTCATCATCTTGCAAAACAGAATTTCTGTACATATTAACCAACACTCCTCATTCACTTTTTCCCCAGCTCCTAGCAACCATCATTCTACTGTCTCTCTCTATGACTCTGGGTTCCTCGTATAAGTGGACTCATACAGTATTTGTCATTTTGTGACTGGCTTATTTCAATGCACTTTATTTGAAAAACTAGAAACGACTTAGTAAAAGATAGAATAGTTAAATAAACTATAATATATCCCTACCTTTTATACCATGAAATTATTTGCTTGTTTTATAAAACAGATGTAAATGCGCTGGCCAGGCAAGAGGGAATGATGACTTGGAAAAAGATCACCATCTTGGATGCAGATGGTAAAAACTGGCCAGATTCTGGACACATTGTAAGTTAGTGCCAACAGTATTTACAAGTGGATCGGATAAGGGATTTGGAAGAAAGATGTCACTAGTGTTTCTGACCTGTGGAAAGGGAAGATTGGAGACAGATTGGAGATGTCTTCCCAAGATTGGGACGATGACTGGAGGAACAGTTTGGGATGTGCAGGAATCAAGAGTTGGCTTTTGGTCATGTTAAATCTAAGATGTATAATTGACATCTACAGTTGCATATGAAAATAGAAGAATCATTTAAGAGCATTTATTTTAATTCACTGTCTCATGCCTTGAGATTAGAGCAATATGTGTATATTTTTTTAAAGGATTCAGTAACTTCAACTGGCTGGATTTTAAATGTTTTTTTTTTTTAACATAAAAAAATGAGTACCATATGCAAATACAATCTTTTAGCTAAATTTGCATTTTAATATGGTGGCCTATTATACAATGCTACCACCTGTGTAAAATGAGTCAAACATGGCTCAATAGGACTTGGATATAATTTATAATGTAAAATAGAACTATCACATTTGGTGATTATCAAAACTGCAAGCTGAATAAAATGAGAAGTTCCATCTGTTACTACCTACCTTTCACCCTTACATGAAGGGAATATAAAAGGGAAGAGTTATAGGAGTTTCTCCAAGTGGTTGCATAGAATGAAAGTTCCCATTTGGCAAGGACCGTGTGTTATTCATTTTTGTATCACCCACAGTGGCTTGTGGGGAGTAGGCGTCCAATTAACGTTAGTGGAGTTTAATCAAAGTCTATTGAGCTGTAAAGAAAAATGTCACAGTCATTATTCAATACATTTGCACAAGCATTTGTTATGGGATGTTAAAAAAACATAGCTTAACTTCTGGTAACTTCAATTATCTACAACACGGATAGTAACTGAGAAAACAAGTGAAAAAGGATTAACTACCATAAGAATGCTTGTACTTTGCTATTTGAGAGAAGTTGGTTGTCACCTTCAGGCCAGAGAAGGGCTTAGAATTAATTCTAAGTAAATTAAAATTCATTGATTTAATAATAGCATATACATAATAGCATACACAGGAGGGCATCTAGTTTATCCTAGGAGCGTATATAAGAAGACTTACTCTAAGTGCTGATACTCAGACTCAATCCTAAAGACTCCTAGTCCTGAAGCAAACAAACTCAGTGGAAGATGTCTTCAAAATCTAATCAGAGGACCAACTCATCTCTACTCTTGAGCCCATCATCATCTGAAAATCGATTAACTTAATAATTCTATCAAGTATCTCTCTTAGAGCCTCATCCTCTCCTTTCATAAAAGCTCTTTCTTCTCAGCATAGAAATATGTTCATCTTCTTCATCTTTGTTATCTTTTGCTCCCATGACTCTTCTAACTATTGCCCGACTTCTCTTCTTTCCTTTACAATCTTTTATAAAACATGCTCTGCTCCCTCAGCTCCCATTCATTCTTCTTGCTGCTTTACCAGTAATTAGTCTTGCCCAGGTTGCCAATGATCTCTTGCCTGCCAAATTCATTTAATATTTTACCTTGTCTTCCTTGACCATTTTTTCTCCTTCTGTGGCTTCTCAAGTCTTTCAGTGACTGTCCACTATATTATAAAAGTTCATGCTAACAGGATTTTGTGTGAGGACTTATCCAGTTTGAGAAACCAGTTTTTATTTCAGAAACAAATGCCTAGAAGGAAGTAGACGAGGATATATCACAGGGAAAGCATATTTAATCAGATAATCAATTTACAAATATAATTTAAGAAGCACGTGACAGAATTAATGGCCTCACCAGAGCCTTTACTACCAAGCTAGGGTCATGGACAAGAGCAGACCAACATTCCTGATCTCCGTAGACAGGGAGCTCTCAAGGAAGAAAGAAAGAGCAGACTAGGTAATTTGAACTAACCTTCTCACTGAGGACAACTAAGAAAACTGGACCAATAAAATAAATTAACTTACAAAATTATGCAGTACCGCTAGGCCAAGACTAGACGAGAGTTAGAAAAAGTAAGCCCAGCTGCTCAAAGCTACATTTTTTCCAAAGGCACTTGCCTATGATGGAAAAGAAACTATGAAGTTCATTTGCATTTTGGTGTCCTCCTGAGGCCAAAGAGATAGGAATCAAAGCCTGGACACTGCCAAGGGATGGGACTCTGATCAATTAATTCCCACTTTCATTACGAAATTGAAATTTCAATTTATTTATTTCAATTCAAATTATGAAAAACATGCCCTCAGAATAGATGTGAACTAAAAATCAGTAAACCTCAGCAGGAATTTGTAATCTAGTCTCTAATCAGCAAGATGTCCAGGAATCTCAAGCTTTGAATCAAGGTTAAAGAGGTCCCAGAATGGTAGCACTCCCAAACACCTAGCTGAACCAGATCAAAGTCCTCTTTGGGAGAAGACACCATCATCCTAGGCATCAAAACATTTCCCTAAATATCTTTTAAATACAATGTGTAGCACAGACTTAAAGGTAACCAAGCATACAAGGAAATAAACACCTTAAGAAAAAAAACAATATAAACAACAAGTAACAGAAATGATCCACAAATACAGTTTACTCTTGAACAACACTGTGGTTAGGGGCACCAACCCCTGTGCAGTCAAAAATCCATGTATAACTTCTGGCTCCTTAATAACTTTACCAATAGCCTACTATTGATCGAAATCCTTACCAATAACATAAACAGTCAACACTAAAATAAGCTAAAAAAATGTTATTTAAAAAATCATAAGGAAGGAAAGAACACATTTACAGTACTGTACTATATTGAAAAAAATCTCCACGTAAGTGGGACCCAAAAAATTCAAACCCACATTGTTCAAGGGTCAACTGTATATGATGTCTTGAAATTGCCAAATACACACTACTAAAAAAGCAGAACAACAAAAACCAAAACCATGTTTATTATGTTGAAATAAATAAAGGTCAAGATTAAAAACTTTGCTGAAACTAAAAACCATAAAAAATAACAAAGGCGAGAAGAAAAACAACTAAAAGTCTAGAACTGAAAAATACAATTTTTAAAATCAAGAACTCAGCAGATGGTTTGAATAATATATTGTATACAGAGAAATGTAGTCATCTGAAACACTGAAAGTCAACTGAAAGGTGAAAAGAAACTAGAATATAGCACAAAAAAATTCAGAAAAGAAAAAAGATATCTGGAGGATATGTTGAGAAAGAGGAGGATATCTGGAGGATATGTTGAGCAACAAACGTTTTGTTGCTGTTCCCAAAGAAAAAGAGAAAGAGGATGTGTCAGAGGCAATAGCTGAAGACTGATGAAAGACATGCATCCACAGACTGAAGAAGACAAAAATATTCCAAGTAGGATATATACAAGGAAATCCACAATTAGACACATCATATCACAAAGGCAGAAACAAAGACTAAAGGGAAATCTTAAAAGCAGTCAGAGTAAAAAGAGTTTCAAAGCATCAAAAGTTAGAATTATAGCTGGCTTCACAATAGCAATAATTGAATCCAGGAAACAATGGAATATCTTCAAAGTATGGGTGTGGAATTCCATATCCAGCAAAAATATCTTTCAAAAATCTGGGGTGCCTGGGTGGCTCAGTCAGTTAAGCATCTGACTTCAGCTCAGGTCACGATCTCACAGTTCATGGGTTCGAGCGCCGCATCAGGCTCTGTGCTCAGGCTCAGGGCCCGGAGCCTGCTTCAGATTCTGTGTCTCCCTCTCTCTCTGCCCCTCCCCTGCTCATGTTCTATCTCTTTCTCAAAAGTAAATAAATGCAAAAATATCTTTCAAAAATGAAGACAAAATATTAACATTTTCAAATTAGGAAAAAATACTAAGTCATCACCAGAAGACCCATGTTAAAGGAAATTCTAAAAAATATACTTCATGCAAAAAAATAAATAAATAAAGATCTGAGATGGAATCTGAAATGCAGTACAGGATAAAGGATGAATAAGGTGGTAAAAATAGGAGTTAAATATGAAAGAATATTAGCTGTATAAACTAAAAATAATGTCTTATGATTTTTAAATAAATTTTTAATAACAAGATTACGTGGAAACAATAGCATATTGGGAAGGTAATTAATGGAATTAATAAGATTCTTGGATTACCTTGGAGAAGGGTAAAAACCTTGATTAATTTAGGCTTTCACAAATTATTTTTGTTAATTTTATTTATCTATTTTGAGAAAGAGAGAATCCCAGGCAAGTTCTGCATTGTCAGCCCAGAGCAGAGGCCAACACGGGGCTCAATCTCATGACCCATGAGATCATGACTGGAGCCGAAATCTAGAGTTAGACGCTTAACCTACTAAGACACCCAAGCACCCCTTGACTTTCACACATCATTAATGATTATTTTTTGGTAACTATAAGGTAACTTCTAATTTTGAAGGTAACCCTTAATGGAATAAAATAAAATGTATAATTTTTTGAATAATAGATTTTTAAAAGATGGAATTATATAACTAAATTCAAAAGAAGACAAAGAGAGAGAGGGAGAGAGAAACAAAGAATGAGTATGACAAGTAAAAGACACATAATAAAATGGTAGATTTAAATCCAAACATTCAGTAATTTCAGTAAGTGGACAGACTCAGAACTAGAAAGCCCTCCTCATCTAGTCACAGTAACGGCTGGAACAGTCACAGGCCTCTCATGGACACCGATGGAGGCAAGCCACCTTGTAAATTTTGCAGCAGGGAGAAACAGAACAAAATGCATTCTTCCTTGGGGCAATTTGATCTCAAAGCAAAGCAGAGGGGAAGGATGTCTGCATGCCCACTTCCTGTTCCCACGTTTACTAGGCAAATAATTAACTTTTCACAAAAGAAATGTATGAGGGGACAGAGAACTGTCAAGAATATTACAATGATTGATAAAGCTAGGGAAAAGTCCGCCCACCACCACAGAAATATTTATTGCTCTAGTCTAGGCCACTGTAACATATTTGGTTGAGGAGAGGTTAGGGACAGAGGAAGGGAGGGTACATATAAGGTAAATCTTAAGAAAATTATAAAACCTCTACCAGGGTTAGTGAGGAGTAAGGAGAACGTCTCAGATTTTTCCAGCACTTATTAGGACAAAAACAGAGAGCAACAAGAGCAGATAGGAATGATTAGGAGAGATTGAGAAGAAGAATTGGTTAATATAAAATTTCAGATGAAATATAATTCCTCTAAGGCTGTATGTCTGTCTTAACCTACATCCCTTGAAAAATATCATTAGCACAGAAGTGCTTTTAAAGAAGGTGCATTTTTCAGCTAAAATTGGACAGCAGTTTCAATCAAAGGACTCAAACAGAGTTAGAAGAGATATCACCTCAATCCCTCCATCTTTAAAAATAACCCTAAACTAGACACCTCAAAAAGCTAAAAATGTACCCTATATGTAAAGACCTCCAGAGAAAGATTTTACACGCCATCTCGGTGATTAATTTTAGCACTTAACACAAATTCTTTTTTTCAACTAAATTATCATTCACAACTTGAACAGGAATTTCTTTGAAAAAGAAAACAAACCCAATTAATTTAACCTACATCTTAAATCTAATTACTTTTCCTCCAGGAAGATAAATATTGTATGAGTTCTATAAGGCTGGTGGTAAGATGCCCTGTGGAACTCTAAGGCAAACCTCCCCACAAGAAGACATAAAAGTAGAAAGCGGCACAAAAACGGAAAGAATCGCTCTTCATCCTTATTGCCTGACAGATCCGGTGTAGTCGCAGGATTTATAATGCTGAAGTGAATTGCTTGACTTTGTGGAAATCAATGAAAGTAAAATTCAATTTAAACTTTTTATTAAAATAACATAAATTTTAAGATGTGACTTTCCTGTCAAAGTAAATCATCAAGACGTAGTAAGGATTGCTAGAGGTAGAACCAGAGAACCATCGTTCGAGCACATGAATTATACCCTGAGGAGCAGAGTGTTGACCCTTTCGGGCCTGTCACAAAAAAAAGAAGTTGGGTCAAGTCCATATACTCCAGGCACACCATTCTTTCCATGTCAGTAGTCTCTAGAGATAGTGATTGATATTGCCAAGTACAGTAATCACCAGAAGATTAATTATTAAAATTACTGCAATTCCTAAAATCGCTGAAATTCGGGAAGGAGCCATGGTATACACCGTCCTTTTCAAACACCGTGATAGAGCTTGAAAACCGGCAATGCTATAAAGAACTTACACTTGTAACATGACATTGAACTAGCCCAGGCTGCTGGCTCCCTCTCCTGAACCCTACCTTAAAGAAGCGAAAGTAAAACAAAGCAAAAAACAACCAAGAAGGAATCAGATGTACTTTCAAAAACTAACATAAAACTCCTAAGATACCCCTGGAGACACTGAAAATGATTATGACTGTGAGTGGACTGGAAACGGTAGTCTCACCAGAAGGTTTATAAACCAGGGCCTGAGCTTCAGACTCCTCTCCCTGGATACTCATGAAAAGCCCACGTAGCAAAGACCCCAGGCAAGATAAGCTCGGAAGGAAAAATGGCAAACGAAGAACATAAATGCTATAAAACAAAAGACAATGAACAATAGCAAACAGCAAACAGAGCTGAATTAACGGAAGGAGCAGATTAAGAGTTTAAAGTAGGCAGAAGATCAGGTATTGGTGACATGATGCAGAAATAAGAATCTTAAAGAACCAATGAAGAATCATGAAATGCAGTATATAGATGGAGTGGAAAACTAATTTAGTGAGCTGGAAGACCAAGACTAAGAACCAGTCTAGAAGGATTCAGGGATGGATTAACAGAATACATGTGGGATATTATGAGTGTATGTTAGAGATATGAAAATAAAGCATCACTCTCTGCTTAATAATATGATGGGAAAATAAACAGAAGGAAGCAAATATCTGAAGAATTAATGACTGATAGTTTCCCAGAATCAAAGATGAAAAGACTTCAGGTTAAGAAGGCATACAGAGTGCCAAGGGCCAAACGGGAGAGACAAAAGGAGAAGAAAATCCAAAATCCAGATATCAGTGGAGGAAAACCAAAGGACTTCAAAGTCTATGGGAAAATTCTAAAAGCTTCTAGAAAGAAAGAGTAATTCAACTACAAAGAATAAAATTCAGATTATTCATTCTCTCAACAGCTACACTAGAGAAAATGGAAAAATACTTTTAAAGTATTTCAAGAAAAGAACATTAAACTTAATATTTTAAGTCCAGTAAGTCACATTTAAATAGAAGGCAGTAAGAATATCCTTTACATACAAAGCCTCAGATGGTTTTTTTTTTAATTTTTTTTAATGTTTATTTATTTCTGAGACAGAGAGAGACAGACAGAGTATGAGTGGGAGAGGGACAGAGAGAGAGACACACACACAGAATCAGAAGCGGGCTGCAGGCTCTGAGCTGTCAGCACAGAGCCGGACACGGGGCTCGAACTCACAAACCGTGAGATCATGACCTGAGCCAAAGTTAGTCGCTCAACCAACTGAGCCACCCAGGTGCCCCCCCTTTTTAAAATTTTTATTAATGTTTATTTCTGAGACAGAGAGAGATAGACAGAGCATGAGTGGGAGAGGGACAGAAAGAGAGGGAGGCAAAGCCTCAGAAGGTTTACCACACAAAGACCTGCTGTGAAAACATTCTTAGAAAGAATATTTTAACAGAAAGAAAAACTAAATAAAGCCAGATATAAAGGAAATCAGGGTGAGCAAATAACTTAATAAGGTTTATTTTGTCTAAAAAAGGAAGGGGGTATGTATATTATGTATATTAATACATAAAAATCCATAACTAAAACAGGATGATACTAAGTACCTTGCTTCAGAGAAGAGGGAAGTAGAGGTTGTAGTCAGAGAGAAGAAAGATTCCATTTTACAGATGAGGAAATGAGTCACAGAGAGGTTAAGAAACCTATACAAGGACACACAGCCAGTAAGAGGCAGTGCCAATCATTCAAAGTCAGGCCATCTGGGGTGCCTGGGTGGCTCAGTCAGTTGAGTGTCCGACTTCAACTCAGGTCATGATCTCACGACTCGTGAGTTTGAGCTCCATGTCAGGCTCTGTGCTGACAGCTCAGAGCCTGGATCCTGCTTCAGATTCTGTCTCCCTCCCTCTCTGCCTCTCCCCTGCTCATGCTCTGTCTCTCTTGCTCTCAAAAATAAATAAACGCAGGGGCTCCTGGGTGGCTCGGTTGGTTGGGCGACCGACTTCGGCTCAGGTCATGATCTCACGGTCCGTGAGTTCAAGCCCCGCGTCGGGCTCTGTGCTGACAGCTCGGAGCCTGGAGCCTGTTTCAGATTCTGTGTCTCCCTCTCTCTCTCTGCCCCTTCCCCGCTCATGTTCTGTCTCTATCAAAAAATGAATAAACATTAAAAAAAAAAAATAAATAAATAAATAAATAAATAAATAAATAAACGCTACAAAAGCATTTTTTTTTAAGAAGTCAGACCATCTGATTCAGAGTACAGTCTTCAAGGGGGAAGACATAAGTATTGACAAAATCAAGAACTATAAAAGAAAAGATAAACATAAGAGAGGTCTTAGTAAGGTTTAAGTAACCATCAGATAATTAAAAATATAAAATGTAACTGTCTTATGTCCAGGGTAAGAATATTTGATTTACTTATTGGAAGGAAGGAGAAGAGAAATAAATTAACCATATAAAAGTATGATAAAGAAATAATTTTAATTAGATGGCCTCAGTACCTCTGAATATGACCATAACTAAAATAAATGTAAATGGTTAAAACTAATCAAGAGAAATAGAGTGTCAGATTGGCATAAAAATAAACAAAAAGTAATATGCAAAAACAAGTCATCTACAGAGATAAACTTAATACAGACAAGTTGAAAATGAAAAGGAGGAAACAGATATAATAGGCAAGTACGACAAAAAGAAAGCCAGAGAAGAAATTTTCATGTCAGATAAAAGTAAATTCAAGGCCAAAAATGGCAGGGAAAAACATGAATATGATACATGGATTAAAAGATATAAGCCAGGGGCTCCTGGGTGACTCAGTCAGTTAATTTCTGCTCATGTCATGATCTCGTGGTTCGTGGGATAGAGCTCCACACTAGCGCTGATAGTGTGAAGCCTGCTTGGGATTCTCTCTCTCCTTCTCTGCCTCCCCGCCACTCATGCTCTCTCTCTTTCTTGATAGATATATACATACATACATACATACATACATACATACATACATACAAGCCAAAAATGTAAAATGATTATATCCCTTCATTTAGTGCTTATCATATTCCAAGCACTATTCTAAGACCTTTAGATGTATTAATTCAACTAATCCTTAACAACCCCACGGGATAAATATTATTATCATCCCCCATTTTGCAAAGAAGGGAGCTGAGGCACAGAGGGTTAAGACACAGAACATGCTAAGACTGTCTGATTCAGAGTTCACATTCTCAACCTCTATTTTCTGCTAATATTCTAGATTGTAAAGTAACAACTGACAGGTTTTAAAGGAGATATAAAAAGAATAAATGATAAATTTGGAAATTTTAACATACCCTATGGAAATTGATAGGTCAGGTAGATAACAAAGTAATAGAACATGGGTCAGCAAATCATGGCTTACAGGCTGGCCACCTATTTTTGCAAATAAAATTTTATGGGAACACAGCTATGCTATCTATTTGCATATCATATACGACTGTTTTTGCATTACAAAAGCAGAGTTGAGTAGTTATGACAGAAATTGTATAGCGTGCCAAGCCTTAAATACTTACTTTCTGTCCTTTAGGAAAGTTTGCTAGCACTTGCTATAGAAGATTTAAACAAAATTAACCCACTCAACCATTGATATAAAGAGCATTATACCCAAAGAAGAGACTCTGCACACCTTCCAAACAGTGCATTGGTTACCATAAAGTTCTAATTCTACCCTCCTTGCACAATAACACAGGTCTCCAAAATATAACCCTAATCACAATATTATAGAGTAAACAAACATGAAGGCCAAATAAATAAAATGAAAACCACTGCCTTAAGAAAAGGCATTTGAATGTGACAGTGAAATGCACAGATCTTTGGGGCTAATTTAAATGAGTGTAGAGGTATGGACTAGTAAAACATCTCAATGCAACTGTGACTATTAGTCAATGAATTTTTAATAAGCATTTACTATACAGTTACTTGAAGTATCTACTGCACATCTCTTGAAAGAGAAAGCCAGTAAGAGCCTGGCATTGAGGTCAAGCAGCAAGAATTTTCTTCTCAGTTCTGCCCCTTAGCAGTCAGTGTATCTATGGAGAAGTCACTTAACCACTCTGTGCCTCAATTTCCTAATCTATAAGATGAAGCTAATAATAACACCCACCTGATTACAGAGTTATTGGGAGTAATAACAAGATAATGTAAACGAAAGGGGACTAGTATAGTTCCCAACACACAGGAAGTTTTCTATGATACTATTGAATAATATCTACTGATAAATGGGATACCACTCAATTGATAATTGGGAAACCACCATGACTCCAGAAACAATGTGCTGTGAGATTACTTCCTTCTACTTTTTTTTAAATCTTTTTCTTGTTTTAGTCACTGAAGCAGCCATATTTTGAGAGACCAGTTTGCTGCTATCCACTATTTTCTCATTTAGTAAGAATATCCAAGCATAGAAGCAAAGAGGTTGTGGGAGAGGAGGCAGGGAAAGAGCCTGACATGTATAGTAAAGGGAGAATAGATTCAAAATGTAAGGAAATCCAAGTTTAAGAGGCTATCTTTTATTTAGTTCTGTGAATATCTCCTAATAATGACTGTCATAAATGATGGTCAAGGCAGAGATGTTTTTATGATCAATACCATAGAAAGCAAGATGTTTGTGGCAAGGTTCTCTCTGATAGGGAATCAATTTTAAGAACAGAAGTACAAAGAATATATTCTCTTAGCTCTAACCATGATGCTGTTGTTCAAAAAGCTCTAACTCATTCTGATCAGGGGTGAAGAGATATAGAAACAGGGTTATCAGACTTCACCACAATTTAGAGAATCCAATTCTTATTACACAGGCATCAAAAATAAAGGCAAAGCAAGAAAAACTGGCAAAGCTCACAACTCAAAGATCGGGTTTAAGAGCAGAACTTGGACCCAGAATAGGTCATTAAAGACGCTTGGGGGAAAGTTCAACTTTACATACCTCTTGAAAAACACTTTAATTTGTATACTCAAAAAATAACCATAACCTTTGTAATGAAGGAAGCCTAGGGAGGAAGATTAGAGTATGTCTATCATTTCAGATAAAACTTCTTCCAAGATTATGAATCTCTTTTGTAGGAAATTTCTAACTGCGAATATTATCCTTTATATAAATAGAACCAATGGATTCATGGCTGACATTGTGTATCATGGGTTTCATGTGATCTGAGACCCTTTATATAAAATGTGGGACCCTCATAAATGATCACTGGAAACCCTTAAGGCCTTCTTTTTTTCCAAAGCCATTTTTTTTCTCCTATGCCTGTAAGTCCTTGTAGGGCAGTATGCTGATTATCTCATCAAGGCTCAGCCATAAGGACCACAATTGGTCATTTTCATTGAGACTGTTTTTTAGAAATACCCAAAATAAACTCTGAAAAATCAATAGTTTGAGTTGTATCATTGTCATAAGGTTTCACTGGTAGAATTAAAATTTTTTATTTAAATAAATTATAGTATCAACTCCAAAGGAAAAATAACTAGAACAAGTTTATAGACACTCCATCTACTGATGTGCCTCTTCCTAGAGTATATTGAAAAAAGATTTTTTTTTTTGGTTTCTAAATATTTTTATTGAATGATGCCTAACCATACACAAAACATATAGCCTTGCTGATTTTCAAAGTCAAAGCAGCAACACTAAGCAACTTGGAATTTGATTCATTTTTCATTCTGACATTTATCTACTGAACTTGTTGAACAGTAAAAAAAAAAAAAAAAAAAAAGAGAGAGAGGGAGAATAATGTCACTTCATAAAATCTCATTTCTATAGGCAGTGCTAGTGTTAATGCAATCAAATAGCACAAACAGGAAAACACTTATAAAAAATTGTTTCCCGTGATGATTACTACTTTTTAAATTTGTTCCTCAGGTCATATCTTATCACACTTCTGTTTACACTTAATCCAGGATGCACATAGGATGATTTACCTCTGCCAGATATTGAAGCTTGGATAAAATAAACAGTTTTCATTTGGTGCCATAAAACTTGAGACCAGAAACAAAGCCATCACAATAACTCAGGGAGGCAAACAGAACAGCGCAGTCCAAACAGAACGTTGTTTTTCTCCTCTCACTTCATAAAACCGAACTGGGCTAAAACCATGCAGTCACAAGGCATCGGGCAGCCTAGACCACATCTCTTGAAGGCCCTGACCTCTAGAGACTTCTGTTTCTCCTGCAAAACTATTTTATGAGCAAAATTTTATGATTATCGGTTGCCCTAAAGAGAACATGAGGACTCCCATATAGTGCTACAGTTTGGCTAATGGTGAAGCTATCTCCCTTTTCATGGATATTTTTACAAAAAAAAAAAAAAAAAAAAAGGCGCTCTTCCTGGTTTTTAGTGTTTGCTCTATTCCTTATCCCCCAAGTACATTTAAATGAGTACTCTTCTGGGGCGCCTGAATAGCTCAGTTGGTTAAGCGTCTCACTCTTTTTTTTAATTTCTTTAATGTTTATTTATTTTTGAGACAGAATGAGAAAGAGAGAGCGTGAGCAGGGGAGGGGCACAGAGAGAGGGAGACAGAATCTGAAGCAGGCTCCAGGATCCCAGCTGTCAGCACAGAGCCTGATGCGGGGGTCGAACTCACAGACTGTGAAATCATGACCTGAGCCGAAGTTGGACGCTTAAACAACTGAGTCGCCCATGCGCCCCAAGCATCTCACTCTTGATTTCAGCTCAGGTCATATACTCATGGTTCGTGAGATGGGGCCTTAGATCAGGCTCTGTGCTGATAGCACAGAGGTTGCTTGGGATTCTCTCTCTCTTCTCTCTCTTTCTCTCTCTCTCTGTCAAAATAAATAAACATTAAACATTACTTTTCTTTTAAAAAATAAGCCAAGGTGTAGCTAGTGAAGAATTTTCCCCACTGTGATCCCTACAAGAACCTCTATGTTTATTTATTTATTTATTTATTTATTTATTTATTTATTTTTAGAGATGGAGAAGGAGGGAGGCGCAGAGAGAGAGAGAAAGAGAGATGCATGAAGTTTGACGCAGGGCTCAATCCCATGACCCTGGCATCACGACCTGAGCCTAAAGCAAGAGTCAGATGCTTAACGGAGTCACCCAGGCACCCCAGCCTCTTCTAGAACTTCCCACCTTCTGATACACTACATAGCTTCTTTATTATGATAATGGTTTCTTTGCTTGCCTCCCTCACCCCCTAACTAGAATGTAAGTGCCACAGAGGTATTTTTAAAGACAAAGACACTTGTTTTGTTCATTGGTGTTTCCTTCCCATGTGCTTAGCTAAAATCATGCCTGGCACAGGGCTGACTGATGCTCAGGAAGATTTTTTTTGTTCAATGAATGGATATTATTTTTTAAAAGTAGATATGCCATTCTACCACGCTTATGTTAATGACTAGAAATATAAAAACATAAATGTTAAACTGAGTAAGAATTATACCAGCCATGGTCTGTTTTTGATCATTTTATCCCAATATATTTTGTGGGAAATATCATGAGCTTTTGTGATAGCTGTTACACATTTAGACAAATTGTTTTAGAGTTTTAGCCAGGTTTTCTGAAAATCATTTCATCCTGGGGATTTATTTGCATGTAGTTTGAGTTTGGTCTAGGATACCCTTTGTTTCAGTTCAGGATGCTTTTGTAAGCAGATAATTAAGGAGAGAGCCACTGTTAGGGAGATTGAACCATAAAGGCATTTATTGTTTACTTAACAAGAAAAGTAGGTAGTCCAAGAGTTCAACAATGTTATTCCGGATCCAGATTCTTTCCAACGTTCTGCTTCCCCATGATTAACTTGTTGGGTTTTTGTTCTTAATACTTGCCTCGTGGTTGCAAGATGGCTACCAAAGCATGAGGCATCATATCTGCATTCAAGACAGAAAAGGGAAAGAGGCTACACCATTGAGTTCTCTGGTATCTGTTTCTTTTATCAGGAAGGCAACAAGTTTTCCAGAAGACCCAGCAGAATTCTACTGGCCAGAACTAGGTCACATGGCCATCCTCAGGGAATAAAAAGCTGGGAAAAGCAAATAGCTAGCAAAGAAGAACAGGATAGCCTTATAATGGTTCTCTATCCTAGGAGACTTTTAAACTCCTAGTGCCTCGGCCCCACTTCAAACCAATTAAATCAGGATCACCGAGCGGGGGGGAGCAGGAACCTGTATACGCAGGTAGGGATGAGAGCCACATACTGGATCATTCAAGGGTCTAGGATGAGGCAGCTAGTCATCACAAGGGAAATCTGGGTTTTGTCAAAAAGAGAAGAAATAAAGAGGATAGGTTAGGAAAGGAAATAACAGTGCCAGCCACAACCTTTTACTATTAGTCCCATAACTCTACTTGAAAAGACTCATTCTGATGTTCTTTCTGACCTTCATTAGCAGACATTTATTAAGCTCCTCCTAAGTGATGGCCCCTGGAAACAAAATATGAATAAGTTCCATAATTTAGAGACTAGTGAAGGGGGCAACCATGTAAGGAAAAAAATAATCTATCAAAACCCAACATGCCAGGGGCTGGGGGAAGAAGGAAATGGGAAGTTGTTCAGTTTTGCAAGATGAAAAAGTTCTAGAGATCTGTTGCACAACAATGTGACTACAGTCAACACGGCTGAACCACACAGTTAAAAATGGTAAATTTTATGCGAGGTGGTTTTTACCACAATTAAAAAAACAGAAACGTAGCAAAAAAAGCCATTCTGGTAAATAAATCCAAATAGAGGGATAAAGCTAAAGAGCTAATGGGAGAAGAATGACTTTTTTTCATTCATCAACATCTTTGCAAGTGGGTAATGATCCAGCTACCTTTTTCAGCAACTGTCTCTACCCTGTGATTTCAGGCTTTGTGATCTGATCTGACACCTACCTTGCTTAGAAAGGGATCAACAGAGATAAACGTCAGTCGCTGCCCTCTGGGACACCCAGAAACACCATAATGGGAAAGGAATCGGCAGGCCAGACAGCCAGAACATCAGACCATGGCATGTACGAGTTCCAAAAATCTTTAAAGGATTGAGCCTGCACCATTTTTCAGTCCTCTTTATAAATAGGCCAGTATCTCACTGATGATTCCATTCATATATTTGAAGATACTGAAGGCTTTTCTTAACCTTCCTTCATTTCAGCAAGCTAAACAATTTCAATTCCTTTTAACCTTTCATGTAAGATTTATTTTCCTTAGCTCCTTCTTTAATTTTTCTCCCTGAACTTCTCCACTTTCATATCCATGTCAAAACGAAATGATTATAATAGTCTGAAAACTACCATGCTAAATCATAGTTAACAAATATAAAATTTGTGGTTAGCTTATAGTCTACTTTAGCAGTTAGGCTTATAACAGCTAGATTTGGATTAAACTTGTGCCTACTCTTTCTCCATATTTTTTCCTTGAATTTGCTCCCATCAGATTTATCTTATTATAAAGACATTCTTTTCTCAAATATTTGAATATCACTGAGAGTACCTGGGTACAAGGCGAACCATAATTTTTGGGACACCTGGTTGGCTCAGTCAGTTAAGCATCCAACTCTTGATTTCAGTTGGGGTCATGATCTCATGGTCGTGAGATCGAGCCCTGCATTGGGCGTTGTGCTGAGCATGGAGCCTGCTTGGTCTTCCCTCTCTTCCTCGCCCCACCCCCCATTCTCTCTCTTTCCCTCTCGCTCTCAAAATAAACAAATAAACTTTTTTAAAAAGAGATTTCTTGGGGCACCTGGGTGGCTCAGTCAGTTAAGCATCTACTTCGCCTCAGGTCATGATCTCACAGTTCATGGGTTCAAGCCCCACATCCGGCTCTGTGCTGACAGAGGGTGGGGGGGGGAAGGCTAACCATAATTTAAAGAAGAGAGAAGAGCAAGAAATTTCTAAATCAAGTTATCACCTAATGCAGTTTTCAACAAAAGTTATGTGTAGGAATATTTTTAATTCTGTGTATGGCCAGTCTGAAAGAGCAAATGTGTATCACATTGCTCCGGAATTATTTGGATTAATGATGGTTTTGAATTATTTGTTATAAGTGCTCTACCTTCTGAGGAAATCAAACCCTTTAGAAATGTCACTGCTATTCTTAGTCCACAGACAAAGAGCCTCTAAGTTTGTAACAGCGTTTCCCCCCCTCCTCCAACACACACACTCTTTCACAACTTTAGAAACTCATCATTTAAAAGAAGCCAAACTCACTACCACAGCGAGGAGAATGCTGCCAACTTAGAGAGCATGTGTGTTCAGCCTAAAGTCTGGGAAATCCACACTAGCATCTAACATCCAATGCAGACAACCAATATAACATCCAGTACAAACTATGTACAAGGTCCGGATAACGGCTTTACACAAGTCTGATTAATGTGATTAATCTATGTGCTAGTGCAAAGCTAGTACTATTTGAAATTTTATAGAAAAACTAGCAGAGAGTGAAAATCCAAAAATATAAAATTGAGAATGTTAGGCTCAACCCCTGATCATAATCCCCCTTAGTTAACCTGCCCTGGGTTGCCCCAAGATTGCAATGTCTACCCATGCTTAAATATTAGACACTTGGGTTTATATCAAATTTATTGTTCCAGGTGAGGGACAAATTCAGCTGCACCCAGCTGTCAACGGCATTCTCATTATTTGCCATTGGCCTGCAGCACCCCTCTCTGCACATTCCTTGTTAATAGACCCACACACTTAGGTTTCTCTTGGCAGCTCTGCTCTGAGTTTCTGATTCTGCTGAATTTTCTGACCAAAGTCAACCAGGGTCCATGTAAAGGGTGCTGCCTCTTTTCCATATCACAACACCCTGACACTATGAATCCTAAAATACCTCAGGCAAAAAGCTATGTTTTGTCTATTTGTTTTACTGAAATTTGGGGTCACTGAAGACAGTTCATGGCAGCACCAGAAACAAATTTCAATTGAGTATTGAACATCCTTAGAAGTCCTTCAGGTACCATACTATAGGCCATCTCTCATTGGTTGTTTAACCCCACCAGCCTCAGTTTCCCACACTGTTGCCCCATATGTCCCCTTTCCTTATCAGGTCTTTCCCCCTCAGGACATTCCCTATCTTCTGTTGACTTTAATGCAGAACAGTTTGATAATTTCTATATTTCTCCGCTTGGTGACTTGAAGCCTTGCTGAATTCCATCAAGGATATTTCTTAAAGATGATTTGGTACCTAAGATGAATTCTGAGGCCAGCTTTTAATATTTTTCCCAACTTGGCTACATTTAGATCTTTTGAACTGTGTGAGGCAGATAATCTGTATCGTTTAAGTTGACCAAAGTGACATGGCAATAAAACAACACGTCTTGATTAAAGATGTGAGTATTACCTGCCTATAGTCTAGGCGCTCAGCTAGTACCAAATAATTTCCAGCATCATGCCCTACTCTGAAGGTATTTCATGGAGGAACCAAATGATAGCCTAACCCTATATTGCAGGTTGCATGCTTTTATATTGTATCTATACTGTTTTTCTGGTTAGCCAAGTAATTCATATTATAAAAAATTATAACATTAAATATTAATATATTCTTAATTATTAAATTTCAAACTTTTTTTTTTATTTTAGAGAAAGAGAGTGCACGAGAGGGGGAGAGGGGCAGAGGGAGAGAGAAGTAATCGTAAGCAGGCTCCACACTCAGCATGGAGCCCAACGTGGGGCCCGATACCACAACCCTGGGATCATGACCTGAGCCTGTATCAAAAGTCAGATAGATGCTCAACGGACTAAGCCACCCAGGCACCCCATAATCAAACATTTTGAGAGACAATTGTTGAAAGGCAAGCCTGATTATATTTTTCTGATATGTATCAGAAAAAAATTTTCAAGGGTGCTAAAATCTATTTTTCAAAATAGCACAAAATGTTCACGGGCAGTGAAAAATTATTGCCCCTCAACAACAACAACAACAAAAATACAGAGTTGAAAACATAATAAGCTTGCTTGCTCCACAGTCCATTCTCAACAATCATGCCAACAATAGAAGGAAAGTTGACTGAATTAGGCCAAAATTCTAATAAAATCTTCAGATTCTATTCTGCCAAATACCATTCACATTAAAACAAGGTACTCTGTCTGTATTTCTGAAGAAATAGAATCTGTACCTTGGTTGTTTTTGTTTATTTGTAGATCACATTTGCTTGAGTTTTAAGGTGATTCTGTTTAAATTGCACTGATAAAACAGGCAAAATAAATGACCATCTACTAGAAAGGAGGGAGTCTTACCAGAAAATGAGAGAAATTTCAAAATATGGGAATCCTAGCTGGTTTGGGATATTTGAGGGGCTTTCCTCATACTAAGAAATAGGATGATTGTTAATAACAAGCCTCTAATGGAAAAGAATCCATAGTAAATATACACATAAATGCAGTACAAGAAAAGGAATATTAAAACAACAGTCTGAGTGAGGTGAACATAACTGCAAGAAAATGGCTTTATTTTATTTAGGCAATATAGTTCATCCAAGTAAATTAAAGAAAATTGTATATTCAGTCATTTGTTCAGTCAGAAAATGTATCAAAGAAATAACTTCCATACCCCCTTCCAGATGGGATGTTATAAAGGTCTATCAGATGTGAATACAGTTTTATGAGCTCAAAATATATTTAAACAAATAAAATCACATCAAAACCCCTAGTGTTTTGAAATATGCGTTAAACGCATGTCGCATTTTTCCAAAAAAGCACTGGATACCTAGACTCTATTTGTACATCAAAATAATAATGAAATAATAAGTTCATGCACTGCATAACTAAAGCAAGATAATACATATAAAGGAATTTTCCCTCTAGATCACAACACGGAGATTACACTTTTTGAATTTTGATGTTACATTAAAACTACAGTGACGTAAAGCTAATGAATAAATAATGCTCCACAGGCAGTATTGATATACACAAGGCATTAATGTTCTGCTAAATTTTCTCTTTTCTGACTATGTATCTCAAGGAAGCACCACTCCAGGTGGTTACCGTGTACACGTAAGTGACTACTCTACGGCCCATAGCTTGTTCTCAAACTGCGTTTGCAGTTGCAGCCGTAAAAATATGTTGTTTCCTTCTTTCACAATCCGCACTGACTTGGTTGGAATGTGTGTGTCCAACAGACTTCTGTGCCTGTACCTGAGGTTTTGCCACAATGCCACAACTCCATTGACTTCTAAAAAAATTGTAAGATCCTAAAGTTACTACGCTGGGTTGTGTGAGCAAAATCCACTGTATCTCCACCGTATGCACAAACCTTGGGCCTCGGGAGCTTCAGAAGACAGAGAATGTCCTGATTTGGCAAAGATGCTCAGAGGGAGATGAGAAACCACAAACATAACAAATGTTCACTGGTCTTCAGGATAAGTTCACTTATTCAACTTCATTTACTTACTAAGTACCTACCATGTGCCAGGCTCAGCTGCTTTCTTTTCCTCACCATATATCACATTTTATTGTCATTCTTTGTATGTCTCTCTCAGCAATCCAGCACCATCACCATTACCACCCATTAAACCGAACATTTCTCACAGGCTGGAACCTTGTCGTATTAACAGACATACTAACATGGAATCAATAAATATTTATGAATGAATAAATAATAAAGGTATAAAATATTATGTAAATGGAAGCATGCTAGAAAGGCAGGAGAGAGCATTCTGGAAGAAGTGGCATTCTGCCTCAGCCTTAAAGAAAATAAATGGAAGAGAGAATTCTAGACAAAGGGAGCAGTGGAAGCAAAAGCCTGGGAGGAGGGAAAGAGTGGGTGTTTCAAAGAAGTTGGCAATCGAATCCATTTGGGATACAGCAATGGTTCCTGTTCTCCTTAGGAGAGGGGCCTGGCTCAACACCAACCCCACTCAACCGTACCAGAATACAGGGTGGGGGGCAAACATGACATCGAAAAGACCCCTAAGGTCATTCTGACAAGTATTCCTTGTTAAGTGATATTATTTATAAATTGTGTGGGGAGGGATAGAGAGAACGGGGTCCCTCTATTCCCTCAGTGCCCTCCATTGGCCTTCGTCCTCCACCCTTATCCTCATATTGCACGCACAAAGGCCCCTGCTGGTGTGGTGGTTATTGCAATCCCTGCCGGCTGAAGAGGACGTCTTTAGTGAGTGGGTTTCCAACTAGTTACATTCCATCCAATTCAGCACACATTGATGGAGAGCCTACCATAGGCAAGCCAGTGTGCTCTTTATGGATGCCTAGATCAATGAGATCATCCCATCCTCAAGGATCTCACAACCTAAAGCATTTGCATTTTAATACCTAAGTACACGCATCAAACGCTTTTAAGAATGAAAGGAAATGCCAATTGCACCAAAACATGGAGATCTTGAAGCAAATAATCAAGCCCTAAATTCCTTAAACACTCCCACTTAAAAGTATATCTGTTGTAAAATTGTTTCTGCCAACCACCAGCTTCCTACCCGTTGAATATGTGATATTGAAACTGCAAAGCTCAGCTGGATATGCAAAGCGTCTATAGGGATCAGTGGTTCTTTTCCAGTAGAGACATTTTTTTAATGAGAAGCAGAAATGATGGAGGAAAGAGTATTTGAGTCACACAGAGAGAATTCCAGGCAACTCTCCTCTCAGGGAACCAATTATTTTCTCCCTAAAGAGGCAAAACTCCACCTATTTCCTCTCATCTCCAATACTGTATGATGAAAGGCATTCCCAGAAGCGCTGTGCTATATAGCAAGGCCCAAAGATGAGCAAATGCACTTGACTCCCCGACCCCAACTGAAACAAGAGTAGCTCCAGACTGATAGTGCTGACCAAAGGTTCTGGGTGGCGGAAAGACCACAGAAGAAGAGAAAAGAGGATATAAGGGGAAGATTGGCTCTGCAGGACTGAGCCTCAGCTCAGCAGTGGTTTGGCAGGAGAGCATGTTGCTAGCCAGCCCTACACTGGAGAAGTCATTTCTTCATCCACCATGGGCAGTGTTACCATAACATTAGCCCTACCACCTGTATACCTTGATCTCCATCAACTTCCCAACTCATGTAATTATGCTCTAATAGCACCTAACTGCTGATGAGGCCTTCCTGTCTGCCCCACCCCGCCCCCCCCACACACACTCAAATAATCACTCACATTTGCATCTGAGTCTGGCAGAGAGTGGGTATCCAGTATTTGTTGAACTATATGTCTGGGTGCTTACTATCTTGGGTACAGAATGTAGGAAGTACTAAGGAGGTTTCCTGGGTGTCCCCAGACATACTAGAGTACCAGGAATCACAAAGCATAAAGCTAAGTCAACTGCCAAAAGAATGAAAACATAAATATGGAGGCAAAAAAAAAGAATGAAGGAAACTAAAGAATTTGCCAACATGAAAGGTTCTGAAAAGAAGTTTTAGGACTGAAACTTTGATACAGTCATGTTACATGATTCCATAAGAATTTTCATAATACTGTCCAAGTAGACCATGAGCTGGGGTGAGGTGGGGAGGAAGAGAGGTAGTATCTGCCATTCACCTAGGTATCCCATTGAACCACATGAGAGGCACTTGCCAGAAAGATAGCCAGCCATTCATTTAATAGTTTCTATATACTGTCTCTTCATATAACTACATGTCGACTTCTATACAACAACAGAGCTTATGTAATGCTGTCCACTTTGTCATATGGATTCTATTCCTCCCAAGTAATATTTTCATTGCCAATTCAAAATTCAAAATTGGGCACCTGGGTGGCTTAGTTGGTTAAGCATCCCAATCTTGACTTGGGCTCAGGTCATGATCTTGTGGTTTGTGAGACTGAGCCCCAAATAGGGCTCTTTGCTGCCAGGGCAGAATCTACTTTGGATTCTTTCTCCCTCTCTCTCTCTCTCTCTGCCCCTCCCCTGCTCTTTCTATCAAAATAAATAAACATTAAAAAGAAAGAAAGAAAATTCAAAATTAGAGTAGTCCCTTCAAATACTGTTAAGACAGCCAATTAAACCAGGTGGCCCAAACTAGACAGTGCATTCATCATTACCTTCATGGTGAATGAACTTAGAAGTGCAAGAAATGTGAACATAAAAGCATTCCACTGGAGAGTGAGAATTTCTGCTCTTGGTCCTGAGGATTCCCAACTTTGGCCCAATTCTTGGTGAAGACAGAATAGGGCTCCTTATGTCAGGAGAGTAATGGCGAGTGATAAAGAAGAGGGGAGGAGAAATTTGGGAGAAATAGAAGCTCGTTATACTGGCTATCAAGACCAACCTCAGCTCTATGCCACCTGTCCCTTGGCCTGTTTAGGGATCAGCTTCCTCAATCTCAAAAATAAGGCAAATGGATTAGATGATATATACCGTTTATATAGATTCCAATTACAGATCCCAACTGTATGCCTTCCATATGTGACTCCAAATAGTTCCAAATACCTAATCAGGGAAATTCCGAGCAGTTAACCAAGGAGCCCCACAGCCACCCCTCCGAGCTGACCCGCTCCCCCGCCCCCCCACCGGCCCCACCGGCTCCCACCGGCCCCCACCGTCACCCCGGGTCTCCCTGACAACCCTAGCCTCTGACTCCACCCTGCCCCGCGGCCCCAGTGCCCGCCTCCGGGAGAGCCGGGACTCGCCGCGCGCGCCCCAGGCCACGTGACCCCGAGCGGCGGGCCCGCGCCCGAGCCGCAATGGCGGCGGTTCCTACAGATTCCGGTTCGCTGCCTGCAGCGGGCGCCCGGTTTTTCTGCACCGCGGGCCGCGGCCTGGAGCCCTTCCTGATGCGGGAGGTGCGGGCGCGGCTGGCGGCCACGCAGGTGAGTCGGCCTCGCTGCGCGCCCGGGCGGGAAGGAGGGCGGCCCTGCCCCCGTCCGCGCCGGGTCTCCCTCCCCGCCAGGGTCCGTGTAGACTCTGGAAAGCAAGAGCCTCGAGCCCCCCAGCTCTCAAGCCCCAGACCTCGGAGTTCTGACACGTCCTTTAATTACTGCAGGAAAGAATCGCCAGTCGTTCTCCCTTCCACATTACCGCGTATCTCTCATGCCTGTATTTTTTTTTAAGGCGGGAAGGAGTTTGAGGCAAGGTATTTCCTAGATTCTTTACAAGAAGGTACTTGATAGTGCCAATAGTTAGACCCGTCACAGAAGCCTTTCTCCAGCCTTTAAATACAAGTACAGCCTTCAGGTTGTTACTGGACTTGTCTGTTTCCTGACAATGATGGTATTTACCCCATGGGATTGATACAAGGTGCGTAAAGTACACCTTAAACACTGAGTAAATAGTAGCTAAAAAAATAATAGTCTTGGAGGCTTCGCAGTCCAGCTTCTGGAGGGAAATAACAATTGCTGGTGTTAATTTCAATGACATGAACAAGGTTTTAAACTTGAGTTTAGGTTCTAGAACATGCTGAGCTGGCTTCTTGAAAGCAGAGGGAAAAGATGTAATAGAAACAGACTCCACTGACTTGATGGGCTGTATATGACAGTGTGAATCATGTGTTTTTGGAAAAGGAAAGCTTACTAAATGAAATTGACCAGTCAGTCTTGCAGCCCCTATAGTGTTAGAAGCCACAAAAGGATTTTCTGCAATGAGGGAGTTGGGGGCATGGGGGATAGAGGGGGTCACGAAAAATGACATCAGCTTTATTAGATTACCAGCCACTTGTGGTTTTGGTCGCAGAATTTAATAGAGCGCTGAATACGGCTAATCTAAAAAAGCAACAATGTAAGAATTGCCCACATTGATTAAGCATGTTCTTAGGTCCTCAATCTGTACTCACCTGCTTAATTTTCACAACACTGTGAGGTAGGCTCTACATGTAACAGAAAAGGAAAATGAAGCACAGGTTAAGTCCAAGAAATTATTCAAGTCATGTAAAACGGCAGACCTGGGATTCAAACCCAAGCTGTGAAATCAGGCATGAGTATATAATCATGTTTAACCCAGGCAGGCCAGTACCCAGGTCCAGTTCCTTCCATTACATCATGCTGCACTGTTTTTTTGTTTTTGTTTTTGTTTTTTAATATTAACTTAGAGCTCTTAGTATGAAAAATAGAAGCCTTCACCCAACTGCAATACGTCGAATTACCAAAATTATCTTCTCTGCTTGTCCTCCATCTTCTCTAAAGACAAAATGAGATGTGAGGGGAGGGGGTCTCCTCACAGCAAAAAAGTTCAATTAATTATAGGGACAAACTTCTTGGCAATGAGAGGAATCAACCATAAGATTTGGGGATTCCCATATTTTGATTGTGCCTGTTTTAAGGACAGATATGCTTGGAAATGGGATCTGAACAAATAACTTCTGAAATGTCATCTCTAGTTCGCTAACTCTCAAAGTTAAAGCAATCCCGAAAGAACAATGATAGCATCTAACATTTATAAAGCACTTAAAACGTGTCCGACACTTTTATGTACATGATATGATTTAATCCACAGAAGAAACCTATGGGAGACGTCATTTCCCCCCTCTGTTTTACGAAGAAATAAAGAGAAAACTGATGCTCTGTGGTGGAGCTGGGACTTGTATCTGGATCTTTATTGCTTTGAAGCCCAGGTGCTTTACTAGTACACTAAATTATAGTGGGAAACTTCCCCGAAGCTTGTAAGTTATTTCTGTGACAGCGTGGAAAAGAGTATATGTAGGGGCGCCTGGGTGGCTTGGTCGGCTAAGCGTCCGACTTCGGCTCAGGTCATGATCTCACGGTCCGTGAGTTCGAGCCCCGCGTCGGGCTCTGTGCTAACTGCTCAGAGCCTGGAGCCTGTTTCAGATTCTGTGTCTCCCTCTCTCTCTGCCCTTCCCCTGTTCACCCTCTCTCTCTGTCTCAAAAATAAATAAAAACGTTAAAAAAAAATAAAAAGTATATGTAGATCTCAGAGGCAAAAAAACATGTGTTCAAATTTTAATCTTCCTTTCATAGATTTTTGAATTTGGGGTAAATACTCAAATTTCTGAGCCTCACTTTCCTTGGATAGAAAATGGAGAAGATTATACCTACTTTAAAGGATTAGAGCAAACCTTGAGATAAAAATTGATAGCACGTGTAGCACAATGTCTTGCAATTAGTAGGTGATCAATGAATGTTCCCAAAGAATGAGTTGCACAGGAATACTTAAAACCATTCGTGCAGTAATAAGAGTGTTAGAAACTTTGATTTGCTTCAAGAAAAGTAATATTGTGAAGTCCGCGTTTATAAAATGAATTTAGAAGTGATTGTTTCCTTTTACAGATTAGTCACGCCTTTCTAATCGGTGTTTTAGTGGACCTAAGAATCACGCAGGGAGCTTGTTGAAAATGTGTGTCCCTAGTTGCCACCCCCCAAAACTTTTCTTTTGGTAGGAATGTACATAGCTCAATCATTTGCATTTTAACTTGCAAACTCTCCCTCCTTGGAGGACTGATGCAGGTGCTTCCTCCAACATGCAGCTTGCAAGAGAAAGTGTCCTGTGTATTCTGTTCAGCTTTTTATCACGGAGAATTTCAAACATACACGAAGTAGAATAGTGTGGTGAATCTCACGTGCTCACCGACCCGCTGCAACACCGATCCCACGGTGAATTCTGCTCCATTAATGCCCCTCCCGCTCCACCCATGTTATTTTGAGGCAAGGCCAAGATATCACTTCATCTGTAAATGTTTGCCTATATAGTAGTCGTCCTTATCCATGGGAGATACATATTCCAGGACCCCCAGTGGATGCCTGAGAGCATGGATAGTACCAACCCTATATATACTGTGTTTTGCTATATATACATACCCATAATAAAGTTTAATTTTTAAATTAAGCACAGTAAGAGGTTAACAATAACTGAATAGGACATTATAAAAATATACGGTCATAAAACTTACGTGAACAAACATGTTTTCTTGCTCACTCTCCCTCTGCCCCTCCCTCCCTCTCAAAATATCTTATTTGTACTGTACTCACCCTTCTTGTGATGATGTGAGATGACAAAATGATGAGACGAAGCGTGGCGCATGACGTTAGGCTACTATTGACTTTCTGACGATACTTGATACTTCGGAAGGAGAATTGTGCTTGACGTAGCCTTAGGCTGTTGATCTTACGTCAGAGTGGGGGGGGGGGGCGGGGTCATCTGCTTGGGAACCACGCAGTTAAATGCAGTGACTGGTTAAACGCAGTGACGGCAGGAGGCTATACTGTGGATAAGGGGACTACTGTATATCTATAATGAGAGGACGCACAGCATAATATATATAGTATAATATAGAAGACATCATACAATGGCTCTTTTTAAAAATATAGACCACAGGGGCGCCTGGGTGGCTCAGGCTCACAGCGCGCCGAGCCTGCTTCAGATCCTCTGTCTCCCTCTCTGTGCCTCTCTCCCGCGCTTGCGCGCGCGCGTGTGGATGCGTGTGCGCGCGCTTGCGCGCTCTCTCCCTCTCTCAAAAAAATTTAAATTAAAAAAAATATAAACCACAATATGATCACATCTAAAAATAATTCCTTATCAAATATCTAGTAAGTGTTTAAATCTCAACTTTCTCATAAATGTCACTTTTCTTTTTAAGTTTGTGTATTTGAATGAGGATTCAAATAAGGACCATGTATTGTGATTGATATTCTTTTAAATCTCGTTTGTTATAAAAAAAATTTTAAGTCTCTTTTAATCTGTAGATTTCCCCTCCATCTCTCCCCCGCCGCCCCACCACCACCACCAGCAATTTATTATTTGTTAAAGAAGCAGGGTTGTTTGTTTATCCCATAGTCTAGAGCAGGGGTTGGCCAATTTTTTCTCTAAAGATCCAGATTGGGGTGCCTAGGTGGCTCAGTCGGTTAAGCTTCCGACTCTTAATCTCGGCTCCACTCTTGATCTCAAGGTGTGAGTTTGAGTCCCATGTTGGGCTCTGCACTGTGCATGGAGTCTTCGTGTAAAATAAAGGCCAGATAATAAATATTTTATGCTTTGTAGTTCACATATGTGGATCACTTGTTGTTCTTCTTTATTGTTATTGTTTGTTTTTACATCCCTTTAAAAATGTAAAAACCATTCTTAGCTCACCAGGCCTCATTTTCTGAGCCCTAGTCTAGAGCTGTGGTGTCCAATAGGGTATGGTGGCTATTTTAATTAAAATATATGACAAAAAAATTCACTTTCTTAGGCACATTAGTCACATTTCAAGTGCTCAGAAGCCGTATGTGCTAGTGGTGACTGCATTGGACAGCACAGGTTATGGAATATTCTCATCATCACTGAAAGTTGTTGGACAGCACTGCTAGAAGTTCCCCTGATCTAAATATTGCTAATTGCATCTCCATGGTGTAGTTTAACATGTTTCTCTGTCCTCTCTATCTCCTATCAGTTGGAATCTTGTAAGTTGTATCTAGAGTTTGGTCAGAGTCAGATTAGATTTTTTTTCCACTTGGTGGTAGGGCAAACTTATTTATAGGTTCCTGGGTATTTTTAAATATTCAGTTTATATTGTATAATTACGTATTTTTATATGTATAAAATATTTTATATACATATGTTTATTTTACCTAGATTACTTTAAAATTAAGAAAAATTAAGCTATAACAATGTATAATGTATTAAATACTGCTATTATAAACAATAATAGCAAAAACAGTTATTTTTAAGATAAAATTCAGTATAATAGAGGTGTGCCTAATACCAGCTAGCCAGAAAGGCCCTGTCAATGGATTAATTGGTCTTTATAAACCCACATAGCAAAGACTTTTAACCCAGGACCTGAACTTGAATAAGCCAACCAATTTTTAATTTTTTAGTAGGGTCATGGTGATAGAAGGTAGTGGGGTAGAGCTAACCAGATAATTGGATTATTTCATAATTATTTTATTTAAAGGAGTAATTGTGTAGGTTGATATTTTTTAATATCCTATGCATTTCTTGCAGATTGAATGCTTTTTTAAAAATTAATTAAAATATATTTTGAATCCTTTCTTCTAAAATGAACCAAAAAACCTCATGTACCACCTCAGCTCTTCACTTAGCAATGTATAATTAATTCTAAAACTAAATGGCATTTGTAGAATTAGGAGAACTTTGGTATCTCCGTATCTTCCTATGCATTTTGCCAAGACTTAAACTTTTAATTTTTGGGTTAGACTTGAATGCCTGAATTTTAAAAGAAAGGCAAAAATGCTAACTGCTTAGATATTCTAGCTGATAACAGAAGTGTTTTTACTTTAATAAAGGCTGTTATTTCATCTTCGAAAGTGTTAGACATAAAACCAGCTGGTTTTAGACACTTCGTTAGATTTCATTCCAAATGGAAAAAACAGATTGTATATATAAATAAATTTTCAAGTAACAAATATTAGGGTGAAGTATTCTAAAATGCCACATTTCTCCCCTAAGTATTATAATTGAATATTATCAGGTACAAGCAACAAAGAAAAAGGTTAACACCAGCTTCAGCAGTTTTTGAAGTCATAAGCACCAAAATTCATTCTCCCCACTGCTTTAAGATATCATACTTCATCTTCACAAAGGGTACAACATTATAGTGCTTTCGTGTATATGATTATTTGATTCTCATAGTGACTGTTTAGCAATTTAGTAAACTACTTTTGATTACATGCTTATTACTTGTAAAAGGAATGTAGGCCTTACATTACTTTTTAAAGAAAGAAAATAATGTTGCTTTTGGTTTTGAGAATATATTTAGCATTTTAATGCTTCAAGACATTATTCTTATGATTTGATTCCCCCAATAAATTAAACCTTTTAGGCCCTCTCAATTAACTTGATTTTCAATCATGTTCTTTATTTGTTCTTCCCACCACCCCAAAACGATGATATTTTTAAAGGAAGTTTGCTGTGTAAATTGTTTCCCTTCATATTTCAAATAAGTAAGAAAAGATCTTTGTACAGTTAAATAACTATAAATTAATATCTAGATCACTGACTACTTAGACTAAAATCACTGGTCCAGATGTTTGCATCAGTTTGTTTATAGGACTTGAATCTTAAAACCATACATCTTCAGTAAAATACTTATTTCAATTACCCCATAATCTTGGCAACGTATTTCATGTCTGTTAACTTGTTTTGTGATGACTTTAATATCAGCTATATTTTTATGTCAGGTAACATAAAATCTAAATTTTTTAAAAGTTACTTTTTAAGGGGAGCCTGGGTGGCTCAGTTGGGTAAGTGGCCAGCTTCGGCCCAGGTCATGATCTTGCGGTTCACAAGTTCAAGCCCCATGTCAGGCTCTGTGCTGTCAGCTCAGAGCCTGGAGCCTGCTTCAAAATCTGTCTCCCTCTCTCTCTGCCTGCTCTCATTCTGTCTGTCTATCTGTCTGCCTGTCTCTCTCTCTCTCTCAGAGTAAACATTGAAAAAAAAATTTTTAATAAAAGTTACTTTTGAATATTTTGTTTTCAAGTTCTAAGCATTTTGAGGTATATACTTAGTTTTGACTTCATGGGAAAACATCACCTTTGTAATGAGAAAGAAGTAAATTCTAGAAGCCAAAAGTTCTTATTTTAGTTACTTCCTTATGACCTTAAATATTGATTCCTAAACATTCTTCTCATTCCCTGCTTTCTCCATCTATCTTGGTCAGATGCATTGCTGGGGTTTTTATTTTTATTTGTTTCTCTGGCGTTACTGAGATATAATTGACATATACCATTATGTAAGTTTAAGGTGTACAACATGTTGATTTCATACATTTATAAATTGCAAATGCTTACCACCAGAGCATTAACTAACACCCCTATCCAGTCACGTAATTACCATTTACTTTTTTGTGGTAAAAACATTTAAGATCTATTAGTAGCTTTCAATTATATAATATAGTATGAGCTATAATCACCATGCTGTACATTAGATCCCCAAAACTTGTTACTTATAATGAAGTATTTGGGCTTTAATTGGTGTCAACCTAGGGCTTCCTGTGCAGATTCTTCTTCATCAAGCTAGAATGGTAACCCCAGAAATTACCATCCCCAGAGCTTAATTAGACCATGTCAGATCAAAAGTACAAAAACACTTGGAGCTCAAGTTCCCATTGGACGGGAGCTGCCTAAACACATGGGAAACCCCAAATTCCCCATTACCTCAGTTCTAGGAGATAACTTAGAACCATATTAATCAGCTGATGGCCACTGCTAAAAGGAAAACTTTAAGGCATTCCACATCCATCCTGAGCTTGAGAGGGTTGGGTTGACTCCAAAAGTTTTAGGACTCCATTGGTATTGAGATCCATTTCCCATACCTCACTAGACTCTATAGTTAGTGCATTTTTCATTTTCTTTCTTCTCTGGCTTTTACCACATATCCATCTTGCCTCCAAAACCTCTTTCTGGTGATGCATATTTCTTGCTGTTATCCCTTTTCCAGTTCCACAGCCAAGTTTCATTATTTCTACCTTGGTAGTCTCCTTCTTCCTCTGACATCACATTCTACACTCAGTACTTTATGCCTCTTCCAAAGTAATTTTTTCTGCTAGCTAATTCAGTGCTGTCATAGCTTTCATCAAAAGTCTATAATGGTTGACCATTACCATCTGGGGTACTCAAATTTTCACGACCATTTATCAAGCTGGTCTGAGCTACACCATCCATCCACCTGACACTATCAATCAGTGTAAACAGCAAATTTTGCCATGCTGACTTACACTTTACTTCAGCCAGGCTGTCACTCCCACCTCTGCGTCTTGCCCTTTGTTCTTCTGTTAGAATCTCTCTTCTCAAATCTTGCAGAGTTCTTTCCCAAGACTTTTACTAATGATGGTTCCATATTCAGTGCTACTGATTGTACATACAGCTTATCAATGCATTTACATATTAACTTTTTTATTTGGGGTTTAATTCAAGTTATTTGCTTGTAAATATTATATTTTAATTTGTATGTCAATATGTACGTGTTACATTATTATTCATCTTTAGGATTTATGTTGCATGTTTCCTGGTAGACCACAAGGTAGGTGTTTAATAAATCCCTACTGATGATGTTAACCTTGGACTAGACGCCTGATTTGTCCTAGAAGTGTACTTTACAAATGGTAACATGGCACAGATTATGATCTTGGTCACTGTGTGACTTCATACCGGTTTTTTAACCTATCCAAGCCTCAGTTTCATAATCTGAGAAGTGGGGGTGATAAAATCTACCATAGAAGTTTGTTATAAGGATGAGGGGGAAAATGTATTCTGAGTGCCTAGGAGCATGTCTGACAAGTAGTACATCTTTCAGAAATGATTGTTTATTGTTAATCTAGATGCTATGTTTTAATTCGTTTAGAGGGGAAAAGGGAAATGATTCTTACTCTGACACAGGACTACATTAATCTTTTCTGTCTCTAGGTTGAATATATTGCAGGAAAAGTTTTCTTCACCACCTGTTCTGACTTAAATATGCTGAAAAAATTAAAATCTGCAGAAAGATTATTTTTGCTGATTAAAAAGCAGTTTCCACTTAATGTTTCTTCTGTAAGTAAAGGTACAGTATATGCCTATTGCTTTTACCCACATGATATATTGTACTCCAAAGTTTCCTGCTTGATAATTAATTTGTATCCATTTCATATTTTTAAGATTCATTCATAGCTGTGGAATCACCAATTATGTATTTTTCTGTATTTCCTGAATACTATCACCATATTAATCATATTATCACCTAATTGTGTCTCTTTGCAACCTGCTACCTATTTTCTGAGTCACATTTCTTCTGTTTTAATTATGATCAGACACCTTCTCTAAAGATACATGTGATCAGTTGCTTCTGTTTAGATTTAGAAGTGTATAATAACCCGGAATGCATGGTTTTAATAAGTTGATCAAAACTATCACTTTGTACTTTTTAACTGATGAATTATATAATTGGAAAAAATACTATGTTATAAAATTTCCTATTTGGGTGACCTTAAATTTAAAGTTTTGAATAAACTTACGCCCATTAATAAAGCATTACAGCTAAAGGGAGTTAAGAGATTCCCTCTTCGCTCTCTAATTTTACACACATGCTGCTAAAATAATTTAAGGATCTTAATAGAAGCACCAAAAATAGTCAGATACTGCTAGACTAAACATTGCCTTAAACTTCATTTTAATTGCTGATCGTGCACAAGAGATCATGTAATATTACAGTCTGCACTAAACTGTGTCAGTAAAGATATAAATGGCAAGAAATCAAGACAGGGCAGAAATGTGGTTTTAAAGCAAATCCTAAGGTGTTATACCATGGGGTCGATATAATTTCATCCCAACATTCTACATTCTCATCTTTAGAGAACACTGTAATTATTGTTGGGTCATCTCGATGACCCTTCTTCATCGAAAAAAGATTACATTGTGTTGCGCATGCTGACAGTCCCTAACTTATGAATGGGTTGTGTATCTGAAGTGTTGCTTTATGAAAACTCATTTTATGATGTATGCTAGTAGTGTATGGTTTAAGATAGTCTCAAGATTCATTTGCTCTTGTTTCAAAGCTTTGTTGTGCAATTTATTGTTTTTTAACTTAGTTTTTATAGGCAAGATCTGCATTATTTCAAAGATCAATACATACTCTAGGCCTATGCTTATATTGAAGATATAGATATATATTATCATAGGACAAATGATCTTGCTAAAATACATGATAATTCTATAGGATTTTAAAATAATTTGATATTAATTATGAAATATAAGAATGAACTTTAGTGCCGCCTGGGTGGCTTGGTCGGTTAAGCGTCCGACTCTTGGTTTCGGCTCAGGTCATGATCTCACAGTTTGTGATTTGGAGCCCCACGTCGGGCTCTGTGCTGCCAGTGCTGGGCTCTGTGCTGCTGGTGTGGAGTCTGCTTGTGATTCTCTCTCTCCCCCTCTCTCTCTGCCCCTCCCCCCTCACGCGCTGACTTGTTCTCTCTCAAAATAATAAACTTTGTTTAAAAATAAAGAATGAACTTTATCCTGCACAATATTTTTATGTTAAATTATATAAACTCCAGGTGAAGGTGAATTCACTATTCATGTAGCAGTTTAATAAAACTGATTTTAAAGAAATAAAGGTAATGGAATTTGGGGGTGATGGATGTAATAGACTGTCTTTAAAGCTTCAATAGAGGATTAACTGACATCTTACTTATTTAGGAAAAATATTAAGTGAGATACAGAGACTTATAAATGATGATCCAGAAAGTTGGTTGAATGCCATCTCAACTTGGAAAAATCTTCTTGAACTTGATGCAAAAAAGGACAAACTTTTTCAAAGAGCTGCTAACCCGCCAAAAAGAAAAGTGGAGGAAAATGACATCATCAGTGCTAAGAAATTAAAAACAGAACAATCACAAGAGTTACAAGAGAGTGGGGAATGCCTGCTGGAAAAGCAAACGGAAGAAGAAACACAGGAGCAAGGAGATTTTTTCACTGAAAGAGAAAAATCTCAAGAAGCATTTCAGAACGATGTAGTAAAAGCAGCTGATGCCAAAAACCAGAAGGACTTGACGTTCAGAGTTTCCTGTCGCTGCAGTGGAGCTATTGCAAAGACCTTTACTGCACAGGTACACTTACCTCCCAAGGTGGGGTTCCATTTTCTCAAAGAATTAACTACTCCTTAGCTTTAAAATGAGATGACAGCCTTTCACGGAACAGTTAAGTAGGCCGAGGCACATCACTAGGCCTAATGTCATATAATTAAATCTCTTTAAAAAATGCATTCTTTTTTTTTTAATTTTTAATGTTTATTTATTTATTTTGAGAGCGCGGGAAAGGGGCAGAGAGAGAGAGACAGGGAGAATGCTAAGCAGGCTCTACGCTGCCAACACAGAACCCGGTGCAGCGTTCAAGCTCACAGAAGGTGAAGTCGTGACCTGAGCCGAGATCACGAGTCAGACACTTAACTGACTGAGCCACCCAGGCGCCTCTAAAAATGCATTTGCCTTTTTAACTTCACCTCAGATGCTTTAAGAGTAATAGTATGCCGGGGCGCCTGGGTGGCGTAGTCGGTTAAGCGTCCGACTTCAGCCAGGTCACGATCTCGCACTCCGTGAGTTCGAGCCCCGCGTCAGGCTCTGGGCTGATGGCTCGGAGCCTGGAGCCTGTTTCCGATTCTGTGCCTCCCTCTCTCTTTGCCCCTCCCCGTTCATGCTCTGTCTCTCTCTGTCCCAAAAATAAATAAAAAACGTTGAAAAAAATTAAAAAAAAAAAAAAAAAAAAAAAGAGTAATAGTATGCCATTCCATGTAATCACCTCCGTTTTTTCCTTTCTCACTCAAAGTTTCCCTTAAACTCATAGGTATTCTTGACGTTTGGAAATCCCGTGTTATTGTCCTAACCTTTTGGGTTTTCTCTTCAGTTCAGTCCTGTGTTTATTAAATGGCTGCTCTGCGCTCTGCCTTGTGTGCATGATTGTCACCAGGACCCAGACTGCAAATACACAAATGCACAAGACACTCGAGGTCTCCGTGGGAGCGAATACCACGGTTTCCTTCAAAACGCTTTATTACTCGGCCCTTACAAAGTTCAGTGATGTCAGGGGGCAAAGGTCTGAGTCCTTTCACCAGCCTTAAAATCAGATAAACCCTAAAGTTTGAGTCTAATGCTACTGTTCTGGTAATTTGTAAACATATAGGATTGTAGTTGCTAAAATAGTTCATCTTTCACTTTGCATTTGTTTGCTAAAACCCACAATGACCATTTTTATCGATTCACGATCTGGTTATTTCAGCTCTCTCAAGTTACAAGAAGACAGATTACACATGAGGAAGCATCAGTGCCATAAGATATTTTGGGGGGTTGAAAAGGTCAAATGCAGCCTGTTTGCCTTGAACAGAAAATGCTTTAGTGTCATATTCTTATATTGCAGCCCTAAGTTACCATCAAATAGTCTGACCTGATTTTTCTGCATGCTCTCTTAGTTTTTGCTTACATTTAAACATAAAATTTTCAGTTTTAGTGCTCCTTTCTGTAACTTTCTGCTTTTCCAGGAGGTAGGAAGAATAACTGGAATTGCTCTTATGAAACAGTTTGGATGGAAAGCAGATTTGAGGAATCCAAATTTAGAGGTACTGAATGTTCATTTTATCCTCTGTGCCTATAACCTAATTGTTTAAAGACCACGTCAGCTATCCTTATTGTACTTTTCAGTTTTGCTTCAGAGTTTTTAAAAAGCATGTCTGCATGGATCCAGCAGTCTCTTTTCTCTTTAATAGTGGAATAGTGCAGATAATTTTCCTAGTATTTTTCACTGTAAAAATGTCTTATCCAAATAAGATGTTTGGGGGTGGAATTATTTTGCCACAGTTGAATTTTAGAGATGACCTCTACAATCACTAGAATATGTAACAAATCTCTAAAATAGAAAATTCTATAAATAAATAAATAAATAAATAAATAAATAAATAAATAAATCTAGCTAATGTTAAAAAAAAAGGAAAATGAATAGAAAACAAAAATGCCCACTCAAAATTCAATAGTATGTTAATATGGCTTTGTTAGGATTCTGGGATTATGTTTTTCTTTTTTTTCTCTATTTTCAAAATTAATTTAATTAGGTTTCACTGTTTTTCATTGGAACAAAGTAAAACACTTATATGGGCAAACCAATGCTAGCCATAGAAAATATTCTTCACTTTTTTGAAAGCCATCTGATAAATTTGACAGGTGGTTTAGTCCTTTTCATAATTCATTGATTCATAAATTTATTCTTATATAGCTTTAAATAGAATAATAGCTGGCCATATTAGAACATTTTGTGTTATTTCATTTTTTAATGTTTCTATTTGGTATTTTCACTTTTACAAAGTAATGCCTGGTGTATGTCCTTCATTACTGTCATGAAAAATATTTTGACCCCAAGAATGTTGTAACATGAGGGGGTCCTCCTCCCAGTTCCCCTCTCCAGTTCCCTTATCTTGTGCTTTGCCAGTTTCAGTCTCCCCATTTCCCCTTGGCCCCATCTCACTGTCTGAGAATTAGTTTCCTCATAGTTTTAGCTCCTAAATAAATATAGCTAATTTAATTCCTATCAGTATTTAATGTAATTAATAATAGCTATTATTGGTAGAAATAACACAGAGCAAAATTGACAACAGTAAAATCACACAGTAAAATTTGTGAACAAAATTAACAGAAGAATCAAATCTTAACAGATTTTATCTGATAAAATTAATAGAAAAATTATAGTGGGAGAAGCTATTCTCAATAATATTTGATATATAAAAATATTAGTGTATCTTATCTTTAGAATCAATTTTAAATAGAAAAGAATCCTAATAAATACCTTTGCTAAAATGAATAATGCAAAACATTGGAAAGTTTACTTTGCTGATCAAGGATTTAATGGACTAACTGGAGTCCATTCCAGATCATTCGGTATGTAATAAAAATTTGTCAATATTGGAGTAATTCTGATTAAACTATAGAGTAAAAATAACTTTAGGGTGAAAGTATCAGGGATCAAATGCTCTTGAGATCAAACAACGAAGTTAGAATATTCCATAAACTTCATCAAACTATACAAAAGTAAGATTCTAACTTTTAAAATTTAATTGGGCTACTAATTATAACTTGAGACATTTAAATCCTCTTTGTGGCCTAACAGAAGAAGGGTAATGGAGAGAAAGAAACTCACCCATGGATAACGGAGAGAGAAAACATTACCCTTGCTATAATATCTTTGGCCTGAAGAAAATTTTGTTACCCTGGAAATATGTGTAGCCTATGATGATCCTGTGTGACCTCAACTCTCAATTTGAAGTTAAAATTAAGGTGGGAAGAATTAAGGTTAGAAAGTCTTCTCTAACCCCAAATGCTGAAAAGTCTGACCCAGTCATAATTCAGAGAACCCCAGGGAGGAAAGAACCCAAGATGTCTTCAGAACATGATTCTCCATATATAATACCTCGTATAATGAACTATCCTCAGAATCTTCCTATGGAATGTACTGAAAATTTACTTTGCCTCTGCCCAAGAAAAAATATTATAGTGGGGCACCTGGGTGGCTCAGTTGGTTAAGGATCTGACTTCGGCTCAGGTCACGATCTCACAGTTTGTGAGTTTGAGCCCCGCATCAGTCTCTGCATTGGCAATGCGGAGCCTGCTTGGAATTCTCTCTCCCTCTTTCTCTCTGCCCGTCCCCGACTTGTGCTCTCTCTCTTAGAATGAATGAAAAAATTAAAAAATTAAAAAATAAAATAAAATAAAATAAAATAAAATAAAATAAAATAAAATAAAATAAATATATATATATTTGGACATTTTTTATTTATTTTATTTATTTTTTATTTATTTATTTTTTACATTTATTTGTTTATTACATTTTATTTATTTACATATGGACATTTTTCCATATATTTAAACAAGGCCTTAGAATTTTTTTAATATAGATTATTTAAAAAATTAAAAGTAAAATAAAAGATAAAATTTAGATTATATACAGCTTCAGAATAGAAGTTTTCAAATTGTCAGTGCATTAGGTAATGCATTTCCTGTTCTGTTCTAACTTCTCTATTTGTTCTTTCAGATCTTCATACATCTAAATGACATTTACTCTGTGGTGGGAATCCCTGTGTTCAGGTAGATACTGTTCTGTAAGCTTCTGGTTTGTCCCTTAGAGTTTGTGAAAGTAAGAATTTTATGCTCTTATTTATAGTATAAGACATCGATGTAACAGAGCGAGGCTAAGGACAAAGCATCGGAGTTCTCTACTTGAGCCAGTGAAGTGTTTTTTTAGTACATAACACATATGATTTAATCTGGCCAGTTAGAGCTCTAAAAGATTACATGATTCGTACTGAAAAATTATATCTAATTATTTCTATTATTAAATGATTTTCACAGGCCCTTAGTCTGTTGGCATCTGGAATTTTTATTAAAATAGGAAATACAGCACATTTCTTAAAATTCACGTTTACACATTCTACAAATTTTATTGCCATTATTCTTTTATCATGGGAGAGTATTTCCAACTTTTATTTTTATTTTTTAATTATTTTTTTAATGTTTATTTTTGAGAGAGAGAGAGAGAGAGACAGTGTGAGCGGGGGAGGGGCAGAGAGAGAGGGAGACACAGAATCTGAAGCAGGCTCCAGGCTCCGAGCTGTCAGCACAGAGCCCGATGTGGGGCTCGAACTCATGAACTGTCAGATCGTGACCTGAGCAAAGTCAGATGCTTAACCAGCTGAGCCACCCAGGCACCCCTATTTCCAGTTTTTAAAATCTACTTCAGGTATCTCTCTAATCTTGCAGGGTACTATATAATAATAAATGCAAATGATTCATTTCCTTATTTCAAAATATCTGTTGAACACTTACATAACAGGTATTTTTCTAGATGCTTTAGGAAGAGAGAGCTAGTTGGATGAAAACAGTGATTTCCAGTTCCTTGGAAGCATGTAGGTATTGTTGGCATCTTAATGAAAAACATTTTGTATGCACATCCCTGTTTACGTAGTATAATGTGATTTAGATACCCTTTTTCTAGATTCTAGGCATGGAATATTTTCAAAGATTATAAAAATTCTATAGGAATACCCCATTTTCCCTAAGCTCACATTTATGCATCTGTAAGCCCAAAGCAGGGTGTAAAAAAAGAATGCTTAAGGTTATTGTAATAGCTTTTATCAAGCTTGCTTTTTCATTACATTGGAAAGATAGAAATAATATTTTGAAAACCTCCATCAAATCTGGAAACATTGATAGTAGCAGTAATGAAGCAAAGGATAAAGTATGCGGTGGTTCATAATGGAGGCCAGTGAACTCATCTGGGAGATGTCTGCTTCAGCCCTTCATTCCATAAATTATTTTAGACAATGCAATGTCATGCTTCATTTCATCTTTTGAGAAAAGATGCAAATGAGCAAAAAGCAAACTTACAAAAGGGATTTTTTTCTAGAAAACAGATTTCAAGGGTTAGCATCCATTCAGCCCTACTTGCCATACCGCATCTCTATCACAGTATGTTCCTCTTGATGACTCCAGCAAGAAAAGGTCTATTCCACATGGGAAGACAGGGAAGTATATTAACACTTGAGAAATACTTCCCTCATATGTGATTAGATTTTTCTAAGTTAAATACCTAAGAGTTTAAATTTCAGTTGTCTTACAAATGTACCTTTCTGAAATACCACACTGGCTGGTCAGACGAGGTGCCAATGAAAAAAGGGATTTTTGTCATAAGGTTAAAATATTCTGTAACTTAGGGGAACTTAGTGTATGTTAGATGAATATATAAAGAGGAGGTCACAGATACGACAGGTTAATCAGTTTGTTTATATCACACTTTTCTTTAACATACAGTAATGTTGGGTACGTCATCAGGTTCTTTTCTTTGTAGGATTCCTTTGGCCAGCCGAGCTTACATCAAGACAGCAGGCCTGAGGTCTACCATAGCATGGGCACTGGCCTCTCTGGCTGAAATTCAGGTGAGGAAGTGTTTTCATCTTACGATAGCAAGGTCCTTTCCGTAATCAACTGATTGATGGGCATCTTGGTTGCTTGTTTGTTTTTCCCTTCTTTTCATTTCTCTTTTTCTTCTACCCTTCTCTTTCTCTTGCCATTACACTTCTGAACTGCTACAGCGATATTTTTATATATCGTTGAACTTCTGAGAGTGTTCTGGCTATGAAAATGCTGAGTCCAAAGATAGCTGCGTTTTTATGATTTCTAATCTTTCATGGCACAATCATGTGATCTGTAAATCCTCCACTTCTTAAAATTTAAGTTTTTCTCTGTGACCAAGATCTTGATAATTTTTGTGAATGTTCTGTGGACATAAGAAAGTAATTTTATTTTTTAGTCAACAAATGTCTGCTATATTAATGTTTTACTATCTGCACAATTCTGAAAGAGGTATTTCAAAATCTCATCATGTTACCGTATTTGCATTTTTGCTAGTCGTCAGCTGTGGTCTAGTTTGGTATATGCACATTTATGACTTACTGCTTCATCAGGAATGGTGCCTTTTCATTGTCACATAAAGTTCTCTTTATCTTGATTAGTGAGTTTAAACTTAAATTTCATTGTGTCTTATTAGTGGTTTTTTAGTCCTTTCTTTTTCTTTGCATTTGCTGCATTTCTTTGCCGTTGCTTTATTTTCAGCTTTGCTGTCAGTATGTTTTTTTATTTGTTTGTTTGTTTTTTGTTTTGTTTTTTATACGAATACCCAGCTCTGTTTTTATCCCATTCGATGGTCCTTGTCCTCCAGGGAGGGAATTCAGTGTTTATGACACACACTTGATTGTGTTCCTCCTATTTTACTCTGTTTACAACTTCTGACACTGTTTGTTTTTACTGGTTTGATCAAGTTACTTGATAATCACTTCATTGCTCTCCTTGAGGTTGGAAATTATACTTTATTGTTCTGTTCCACTAATGGTTCAGGTTGCCAGCTCTCTTAATTAGACACGTGGGACTCTGCTGTTGCTTTAAAACAAGATATCAACTCTTTCCTGTGTCAGGACACTGTTTTTACCACCCAAATACTCTAAGCTTACCCTCTTCCCTAGCACAGTATGAGGCCTCTCGAGTACTTTTCTTCTCTTCTCCTGACCCCCCTTTACTCCTCCCTACAATGAGACCTTTGAAACGTTTTTGCACCCTTCCACTATCAGCCCCCAACTACTAGATTGTAGTAAATTATTTATCACATGTAAGAATTTCCCTTGCAATACACCCCTTGTGTTTCAAAAGTTCTTATTTAGCACTTACATTACACAGCCTGTCCTTAGTCATTAAGGTATCACTGTGCACACACACACACACACACACACTTTTTCGTATAAGCAAAGACGTGTTCCAAGGTGTATCATTCTTCCCCACTGTTCTTCCCTGTTTGAGGTCTCTGCTCTGGTTTATTTGTCACTTGGTCAAAGTCTTTTCTTAGGCAATTTCTTCAAGTGTGGTGTCCAAGTAATACATAGTCAGAAATTCCTATACAGCCTCAAATTTGTTTTTCATCCTGGGGTACAGACCCATCTTGGCTGGCTTTAAGAGTTGTGTCAGTCCCCTGCCCTCAGAGGTCTGTAGACGCTGTCCCCTTGTCATTTAGTTTCCTGTGTTCCAGGTGAGTGGTATGTGCCAGTAGGATTTCCTTTTCCTTTAGAGCTGCTTAGGGGCTTGTAAGACTTTTCTCTTTAATCCTCCAAAGTTTGGGAATATTAGCAGGATATACTTAACATATGTGTGTTTTCTATTCAGCCCAAGCTGAGTTCTAATTCTGGTTACACCACTTCCTAGAAAACTTTGGGCAAGATATTTATATTTAACATCTGCGTGCCTCAGTTTCTCATTTGCGAGATGAAAATAACAACCTCCTAGGATCATGTGAGGATTAAGTGAATTAGCATGGATTAAATGGTTAGAACAGTGTGTGACATATAGGAGGTGTTTAAGTATTCGCTGCTGCTATGCCAGTAGTAACTGTAATAATTACAAAAGTTATTGTTACTATTTCTCTGGCTCAGGCACTCTTTCTTTCATTATTTAATTATTATTGTCCCGGCTGTTTTGCTTTAGTGGCTTTTACCTTAAACTACTTTCTTTTCCTGCTTCCGAGATTATAAACACGTTAAGCCTCCTGGAGCTAGTCTCCCAAGTTGCCTATCCTCTCTCCAGAACATGGTTTCCGTCTTTCCGTAGTTTGAGTCTACGTTTTGACTTATTCTTGAATGTTATCTTCCAGGCTATAACAGGAGTCATAGAATCATGTTCTCCTTTATTCATTGGAATGTTTTAGCTTAGAAATCATTGTTTTTTAGCTTTGAAAAGTTGTGTGTGTACTACATCTGAATATCTCCAGAAGCCCTTACCTCTTTTCTTCAGATACTTCCTGTCTCCTCCAGGAGTTCTGTTTCATTAGATGTATGTTCAGATTGTTCTGCCCGTTTACTCTCTCACTACTGGTGGACCCCTACCCTTTAGATTTACCTTTTTTTTTTTTTTTTTTTTTTGGCTCACTGGGAGTCAATTGTGGTTACTAAAATATTTGAAATGGCTAAAATCCTAAAAGTGCTACAAGGCAAGTGGATCTGTGGCACTACCGGGCTTGGCAGTGGAAGGAGAATCTGTCAGCCGTGCTGAAAACTTTTTCTAGGTGAACACTTTTCTGTTCACTGGTCTCCCGGCACATCTGTAGATCTCTGAAGACCGGATTCTCCCCGGTTGCAGTGACTTCCCCGTCTGGGCTCCAGTGCTCGTCTCTAATCCCCCATCCAGCCTTGGCAAAGAGGCCCCATGGAGTTCCTTCTTCCAGGACCCAAACCAAGCCCAGGGCTTCTCTTGGCATTAGTTGCCTCCAGGTCTGAGCATCACTTGGGCTCAGGGGAAGTAAAGAGCTTGGAGGTGAGAGAAAAGAAGAAAGCTGCTTTAAGATTATCATGTTCCCAGAATCCATGATTTTCTTTGTTATTTGATTTTAATCTTTAGTCCAAATCTCTTTTAGTCTAAGGAGAGAGTTACCAAAACGCCAGTGATCTCACCACAGTTTATATAACAACATGTATATATGTGTGTGTGTGTGTATTATATAAATGTAAATTTATATAACCACGTACAAATTTGAAATGTTACCTTTATCTTGATATAAACATCCATTTGTCCGAAAAGTAGAAAAGTAAATTAAATATATCCAAAGATGATGCTTGTTAAAATTTTCCCTTACTGTCAGTTTGCCTTGCCAGAACCGAGAGTAAGGAATGTTTCTCTAAATGTGACCACCAGCATCGGAATGTTAAAGCATGTAAGAAGTAGCACAGCACAGTTGTTTTGGAGGAGTTTAGTAAAGACCCACAGTGTGAACGATCCCAGTACTCAGCCTTGATCCAGTCCCCTCTAGGGAGCATGGTACCCAGAGCAGTGCGTAGACAGTTCAACCTTGGGTAAGCCAATGCTATTAGCACTGACATCTAAACATGAGCATGTTAGATATTTTTCATGTTTACCACACACTGTTCTCCTTCCTACATATCCTCAAAAGGAAGGGGCCCCTGGGTGGCTCAGTCAATTAAGCGTCCAACTCTTGATTTCAGCTCAGGTCATGATCTCGTGGTTTGTGGGTTTAAGCCCCACATCAGGCTCTGAGCTGGCAGTGTAGAGCCTGCTTGGGATTCCCTCTCTCTCGCTGCCCCTTCCCCACTTGTGCTTTCTCTCTCTAAATAAATAAATAAAACAAAAAAAAAATCCTAATAAGGGAAACCAAGTTCTGTAAGTTTTAGTTATTAATATAAGCATACAGAAATACTTGTCTGTTTCTGCCTGTGTACCCAAATGTCACAGCAAGACAAGGTCCTATGATAACGTAAAGACATTTATAGATACTAAGGTCAGGTTACCTCATTCAGCGAGGACCATGTTGGAGAGAGGAAGAGCACAGTGTTTGACACATATCAAGATCTTCATAAAAATTAGTTCTCATACCATTGTTATTTTTGACTAAATTTTAACTAAATTCTTTCTACTTGCCGCCCCTTCGTGGGGGCATCCGTAGGATACTCTCCTTAGAATTTCCTGCTGGAGCTTTCCCTCTCCTGAAGGACATTGTGTTTCTTTCCATTAGGTGTCCTCTGGCTCTGACCGAAACCTGGCTGTCCATTGAGGGCTCTGCTTCCTCTATAGACCTATCAAGGGACCAAGGGCCTGGAGGTGGTAGGTGTCAGCTTGAGCCTCTCTGCTCTTCTGCCCAGAACCTCTCTGTGCCTTTGAAGCACGTGCCGGGAAGTTATCCCAGTCGTAGGCAAACCTCTCTTCTATCATTTCTAACAGAGTATAGGCCACTATGCCTGTCATAGTTCTTTATGATGTCAGAATCCGCTCTGTAACCTGACCCTTTAGTGTCTTGGCTTCCCTACCTCTGACGATCTGCCCTGCTCAGATCCTGTACCTCATCGTGCCCAGAGGCTGAATCTCAATTTCAAGAACCCTGCTCTTAGCCCCTTCCTCCTTCCCGTTCAGCTCCTCTGGCGTCCTGCCACACAGTTCCTTAGCCCCCGCAGGGGGTTAGTCATTTGCCCTCACCACCCTCCATCGCTCCTCACCCGTCCTCATCGCTGCTTCACGGCTTGGATTCTACGTTCTACCATGACAGTCATTTCCTTGCCCACGCTTTTCACTCTCCTGCTCCTTATTTGACTTAAATACTGGAATCAGCAGAGAACGTCAGCGGGTTCTCCTCACCGAATCTACCAGCATGCTGGAACCTGCACCCACATGCTTTGCCTCATCGCCATCACAACAAGGGAGCTGTCCTTGTTTCACTCCAGTGCTTGGGGACCGGACTCCATCGCCTCGTGCCCACTCGAGGACTTTCTCTCTGCTGCCCATGCCCATCAGCACATATACTTGATTTAGTATCTTGTAATTTAAGAAAATAGCCCTTTCCTGAACCCACATGCTCCTTCTCTGCTTCCCCTTACAGAAAAACTCTTAAAAATAGTTGTCCATATTTGGTGTCGCCACTTCCTCCCGTCCCCTGTCTCCTGTGCCCGCTTCCGTCAGGCTGTCATCACCAACACGCCACTGACACTGCTCATCGCACTTACCTGTTAGCACTTTGATACTGTCATCACTCTCCTTGTTGAAACATGTTTCTCCACTTTTTTTGGAACACTGCTCTGGTTCTCCTCCTACATCAGTATGTGCTGCTGTCAGTATGCAAGGCTGAATCTTCATCTACCAACATCTATACTTAGGAGATCACCAGGGTCCAACCCATAGACTTTTCTTTTTTAACTTCTCTCACTTCTCGATGACTCATGCAGTTCTGATGCTTTAAATATCGTTTATGACTAACACTGAGTGTTCCCAACTTCATGTCTGTAGCCTGAACCTCTCCCCTGAACTCCAGACCCATATGTTCAACAAATCACTTGACATCCATACTTGCTCTAAGAGGCGTCTCAAAATTTAACCTGTCCAGAACCGTACTCCCGTCTCCTTCAAAGCTTCTCCTCCCCATCTCTTCCCATCTCAGTAACAGGGAAGTCCATTCTTCCCGTTGCTCAGGTCAAAACCTTTAGTCATTTCCAACTATTGTCATTCTTTAACATTCCACATCCAGTCCATCCCATTGGCTCCACCTTTAAAATATATCTAGAATGTAACCACTTCTCATCACTTATACCAATACCACTCTTAATTCAAGTCACCATCATCTCTTGCCGGTGTCCCCTAACTAGCCTCCCTTTTAACACTCTTACCCTTCTCTGGTCCATTCTCAGCAGAGCAGCCAGAGTGAGACCTTTGAAGTGTAATGTCCTGTTACTCCTCTGCTCAGATCCTTCCAGTCGTTTCCCATTCTTCAGAAGGCAACCAGAATCCTTACTGTACCTACAAGATGTGATGTAATGAGACATCCCTCCCCCATAACGGGAAAAATTAGTTTTTTCTCCAAATTTCCTGTTTTCCCAGGCACAAGTAGGATTACACTTTCTTTGCCCCTTCAAACTGCGTGTGTCATGTGACTGACATGCTTTAGCCAGTTAAATGTTGGTGGAAGTAATGTGTCTCATTTCTAGATGGCACCTTTAGGAAAGTATACGATTTGTCATGCTTCTTTTTCCCCTCTGATGGCAGGGCTCTGGATGGTGACCACTTCATGAGTTTGGCTTCCAGAAGCCCCAGATGTCCTTCTGTGGAGATGTAGCATTAGCTATGTGTTGTTTTCAACCTCTGAGATTTGGGGATTGTTACTACATGCAGCATAACCCAGTCCATCTTTTTTTTATATATATATTTATTTATTTATTTTTGAGAGAGAGAGAGACAGAATGTGAGTGGGGCAGGGGCAGAGAGAGAGACACACACAGAATCCGAATCAGGCTCCAGTCTCTGAGCCTTCTGCACAGAGCCTGACACAGGGCTCAAACCTACAGACCGCAAGATCATGACCTGAGCTGAAGTCGGAACGCTTAAACGACTGAGCCACCCGGGCGCCCCATAACCCAGTGCATCTTGACGGAATAGCCTATCTCTAATGTGAACACCACATTTTCCATCTCAGTCACTGTGCTTTGGCCACACCAGTGACCTTCCTAATCTTCATACATGTGGAGCATACACTTATCTTGTGGCTTTGACCACCTGAAATTCCTAATAAAGTGTAAAAAGGAATCTCTGCTCTTGAAATGTTGATTCCTCAAGTTTTAGGTTTCTTTTATAATATATATTATGATAGACTGAATAATAACAAATCAGTATTTCTGTCTGCAGGCTGGTGCATTTGTTTTAGATCCAATGTGTGGACTCGGAACAATACTTTTGGAAGCTGCTAAAGAATGGCCCGTAAGTACTCACGTTTGGTAAATCAAGCAGTATGTTTAATCATTATATGTATTTTCACTGACCAGTTATTTAGAAGTAGATTGTCTATTCAGGAGTATTAGTTTTGACTACATGAGTTGCTATGTACTGTTGTCAAAATGGATTATGAAGGGTTAATTAAATCACTGTTTCATTTCTTAAACAACTATTTAGGAAATTGTATTTTAGGGAATTTAGGAAAATGTGAGCAATTTCAATAACTAGTCATGGCAGATTATGATAATCCCCAAATTCTTTAGGCATTTGTTACTGGAAAATATACTAATAGTTTCTAAAAATTAACAAAAACTTCTAATTTTTTACTATTGAATATCATTTTAAAGAAATACTACAAATTTGTTTTAACCTGAATTAAGAAATCTATTAAATTCATTTTCATTTATTTGAGAAAAAGCAAGTAGGTTTTCTTAACTATGTAAAATGTCTGATAGTCTTATTTATACTTAAAATATGAATTTCTTTCCTCATAGGATGTATATTATGTGGGTGCTGATGTCAGTGACTCACAGTTACTAGGTGCATATGACAATCTGAAAGCTGCAGGCCTTAAGAATAAAATTGAGTTACTTCAAGTTTCTGTTATAGGTAAGATATAAAAAATGCAAACATTTGGGAAAATGAACATATGTAAGTATACTTAGAATCATAATATTAAACAAAATTCACTTTCCGTATGTAAATGTTTCCATATGTTGAATTCTTTGGAGCTAATACTTGGTTAATTTCCAATACTATAATTATAACTTATTTTTCAAAAGGTTATTAGTACCAACATTTATATAGTATCCCTAAGCATTTAAGTGAAAGGCCCATTTTTTTTTTAATGTTTAGTTGATTTTGAGAGAAAGAGAGACAGAGTGTGATCAGAGGAAGGGCAGAGAGAGAGGGAGACACAGAATCCAAAGCAGGCTCCAGGCTCTGAGCCATCAGCACAGAGCCCAATGCAGGGATTCAAACCACAAACCACAAGATCATGACCTGAGCCAGAGTTGGACACTTAACCAGGTGGCCCACAAGTGCCTTTTTAAGATGTGTTTGTTGTATGTGAACTGTTCTCATATCATAACCACAGACCACTTAATATAGGGATAAAATAAAGAGGACAGAATCATCATCATCATCATCACCTTCTTTGGATTTCTTTCAGATAAACTGAAATGTTCTGAATTATCTTATCTTTCTCTTGCCTCACATTGGACAGTAGTCCTGTGGTATATAGGAATGAGGTTACCAGCCATCCCTGTCTGCTAAACCAATACTTCCAGGGCTAAAACTAGGCAAGTCTGGGGCAAACCAGGATAGTTGGTCACCCTGTGAGGTAGAGGGAAACCTGTTGGGGAATCAGCAGTGACAAACAGACTAGGAATCAACTCTACTGAGTCCAATCAAAATAATATTTCCCTAAGACCCATCCATCTAAAATGGTGTTTAGACCATTTTAGACAAGTCTTACATTCCTTAGTTTCTCTCCTTCCCCTAGTACATCTTTCTCCCTTAGAAATGAGCATATTTAATTCCCAACTAAGAAAATGGCATTCTCTTAGTAGATGGTCCCAGTGTTAAACCTATAATCTGGAGGAACAAAATAATTGTTTAGAAATTTTTTAACGTGGGGGTGCCTGGGTGGCTCAGTCGCTTGAGCGTCCGACTTCGGCTCAGGTCATGATCTTGTGTTCTGTGAGTTCAAGCTGCACGTCAGGCTCTGTGATGACGGCTCAGAGCCTGGAGCCTGCTTCTGATTCTGTGTCTCCCTCTCTCTCTGCCCCTCCCCCACTCATGCTCTCTCTCTGTCTCAGAAATAAATAAACATTAAAAAAATTTTTTTAAAGAAATTTTTTAATGTAGTGGAGGAATAATAGAGTATCAAGAAGAAGATATTAGGGTAACTATGGGTAAAAACATAGTAAAGCAGCCCCAGAGGAGAAGGTGTATTGGGGTTTTTTTTTTTTTTTTTTTTTTTAATTTTTTAAAATATAATTTATTGTCAAATTGGCTGACATACAATGTGTACAGTGTGCTCTTGGTTTTGGGGGTGGATTCCGGTGATTCATTGCTTACATACAACACCCAGTGCTCATCCCAACAAGATGGTATATTGTCGATTGAGATCTCAGAGTCGTTTGCTGCCAACGACTGTTTTTTCAACCTTTCTGTCGAGGTTTTTAATGGGATAAGACGCAGGTTTCCAGAGGAAACTAAGGGGTGATGAGGCCGAAATCAGCTTTCATAAACTCTAATTTCTTTCAGAAAGCTATTTGGGGGAGGGGGCTACTTGCAAGAGGACTGGACTGGCTTCATCAGCTGTTGCAGCGCGGTGGTTTTTCAAAGCCTTTACTATCTCCTGAGCCTCGGGCGCGTTGGGAAGGAAGTACTGAGCTGTCCGTCTGACCTCCGCCACAACTCCATTTTTATCTGTTTTCATGTGGGGGGCTTTTCCCACAAGATTTCACTTTAAAAACAAGCAAAAGGCACAGTTGTCTTAAAAATAATAATAATAAAAGTGTTAAAAACAACGTTCTCTATGGCACCAAGGAGTCAAATAAATTGTAGTTTTTGGAAGGATCAGTCTAACTGCCATGTCAAGAATAGACTACAGCAGGGAGGATGGAAAACGGGAAACAAAGAAACTAAGTACAGGATGGAAACAGGAAACAAAGAAACTAAGTACAGGCTAGTGTGATAATCTGGTAAGAAATGATGGTGGTTTGGCCCAAAGTGCTATTCGTGGGGGTGTTGAGAAGAGGTCAGGTACATAATTTTTGAAGGTGAAGTGAGCAGGATGTGTTGTTGGATTGAATGTGGCATGTGAAAGAACAAGAGTGACGACCTAAGCAGCTGGAGGGTGGGGTGGCCACCCTCGGAGTTGGGGCAAACTGCTGGGGAACCAGTTGGAGTTTTGGAACCTGTTAAATTCCACGTGATCAGTAGGCACCTAGTGGAAAAGATGTCAGGTTAGTAGCCCCACCCCCAGATCTGGAGTTTAGGGGAGAGGTGAGGCATCAGCAGCATAGATAACGTTTAAATCCAGGAGATCACCTCGGGAATGAGGATAAATAGAGAAGGGAAAGCACTTGGGAATAGAAGTCGGGCGTGGTTTCTCCACGCCAGCTGCTGCTGTAAGTGCACGTTTCCCTAAACCATTGTCAAGACGAGATATTATCATTTTATTGCAGTTTTTTTAAACTGCAAATTTGATACATTTTTCAGACTTACTTTTCCTTAATTACTAGTGAGATAAAACATTTTTCACATTACGTCATTTGTAGATTTTTCTTTTGCAAATTAATTGTTTTCAGGGTAACACTCTGGAGGAAAGAATAAACCATCTATTTTAAATTGTTTCATCATCCTAACCTTTTAATGTTAAATTTCAGTCTAGAGGGAACCATATATATCTTGTGTGCAAAGGGGCCGATATGAACTAATAATTCGCCCTTCATGACACATCTCTCTGCTTGAGAGGTGGAATTGTAGCTGGATCCAAGTGTTTATTTTTCTTCGCTCATTTGGTTTTACGTTTCAAAGCTTTAATCATAAACACAACTTAGAGGGGGGAGACCCATGAATTGCTCGACATTCACAGGTGTGAGGATTTCACATCTTTTTACTATAGTAAGTAAGAGCATGTAAAGACTTCAGAATCAAACAGACCAAGTATAAATCCTGGCTCCACCATCGTTTCATTACTCTGTGGCCTTCAGCAATACCCTGGACCTCTGTATTTTATCATCTAGAGTCTGAAGGTAATCCCTGCTTCATAGAGCCTGTGCTGAGGATTTATCACATAAGCACACAGAGCACATTGCCTAACACGCAGCATGATTAAGGACCTCTGTAAACATGGAGATGTCTGGGAAGTTAGTAATATTCCCGTTGTGATTTGTTTCTGCAGAATCACCATCTTTGTTCTCTTTGTGAGCTTTAATGACTATATCTTTTCTACCTTTTTAGTAACTTTCACCTTACAACTTTCTACTAGTATAAAAAGAGATGATCCTTTAATATGCAGGAATTGCATGTGTTTATTCCTAAGTTTTACTTAAGAAAATTTGGAACCAAATGAGTATTATGTTACAGGCTATCTTAGGAACTAATTAGTCATTGGCTAGGCTTTGTTTTCTGTTAATCTACAGATACATATACATTCCTAGGATAAGATGGAGAGCTGTAATATATACAAATTTGAGCAAAAGAAACACATATATAAATTAATTAAAATGACAAAATTGTTGACAGGTGAGAAAAGGAATGTTTTCACTCCTTTCAATTAGACATTCTATAGCCTGTCACACATTACTTCAGTGAGAATTTATAACAAGCTTATTGCCAACAACTGTGCTTTGTTCTTAGGTGTTATTCATTTCCACCCTTGTAGGAATAAGGCGTGCTTTTTCAGTACACCCACAAGCTGCCCGTAATGTAGTGGCTGCATTTTCTTTCGTATCAGTGTGTTTTTCTCTAATTCCTATCCTGCCCTTGCTGGCCTGGGCCCTGGTGTTCCATCCACATGTCTTGTGACCTGTGCCGAATTTTGCAAGATTCATGAGGCTGCCAGGCTCCGTGTTTGGGAAATCAGAAGGAAATGTGGGAAGTGATGGGTTAGGTGTATGTAAAGTATGTGGAAATAGGGGATAAGAAGCCTACCATATTGAGAGTTTTCTTTGGTACAGTGGCCTTACAGTTTATTGTATGGTATCCTTTCTTATTGTTTGGCAACACTTGTATTCTGAAACAAACTTTTTCAGCATTAATAAGTTCTTAAAAGCATACATCTAATGAAAAAGTGAATACAGAGTTGCCATTTTGTAAGAAAGCTGATGAACACATATCTTAAGTAAAATGTTTGTTGACATTTATCATCCGCTGGGAGGGCCATGGTGGTATCACTGACCAAATGAAATAGATCTGTGTATAGAAGTGTGTAGCATTTATTTCAAAACACTGCAGGTATTTTAAGGGGACAGAGCCCAAAGACAGCCATTTATCAAATGCAGCTAAAGAAAACGCATTTAACTATCACTCTGTAAAGCATGACTTTTCATTTAGATCAAATGACTATTCTAAATTAATTTTGCTCATCTTCAATACCAAGTATTCTTATGTACATAAACAAAATGAAGCTATAGCTATTAATTTGTTGGTTCCATTAGTAGAAGACCTTTGCAGACAGTTAAACGTTGCCAGTTTTGTTTCAGGGTTATCAGATGCTTCGAAAAGATGCTTCCATAGGGGTACCTGGGTGGCTCAGTTGGTTAAGCATCCGACTTTGGCTCGGATCGGGCTCTCTGCTGTCAGCGCAGAGCCTGCTTTGGATCCTCTGTCTCCCTGCCTCTCTCTCTGCCCCTTCTCTGTGCACGTTTGCTGTCTCTCAAAATAAACATTTAAAGATAAATAAATAGGGGCACCTGGGTGGCTCAGTCGGTTAAGCATCCAGCTCTTGGTTTCGGCTCAGGTCACAATCTCATGGTCTCATGAGTTCAGGCCTCATGTCGGGCTCCACATAAGGCTTTGCACTGGCTGTGTATAGCCTGCTTGGGATTCTCTCTCTCCCTCTCTTTTAGCCCCTCTCCCATTCACACTGTCTTTGTCTTTCTCAAAACAAATAAATAAATAAACTTTAAAATAAATGAATGCACAAAAAGATATCCTGAAGGCTCTTAAAACCTATTGGAAGAAAATATATTAGAGCCATAATTCTGAGTTTTAAGCAGTTCTTACCCATTTTTCTTCTGGCAAGAGGGAGAAATAGAGCAGTTCTTTTGTTCAAGATACACCAGTATATTACATTTTTTTCATGTTCTTGAGTCATCCTGCAGAGTCGTACAAAAGGGATGAGTTTTATATATTTGTTTTGAGCTATGTTTCTATTTCAGAATCTTATCTCCTTAGCTACAAGCAAACTCTTTGTTCACAGGCCGTTCAAGGCATTTAATAATTGAAAAGATTTAATGTGTTGAAAATTATGGATCAGGTGTTCATGATTTCAGGAGTTTCCTCATCAGAAACTCAGGAGGTAGGGCCAACGGTCTGTGTTCTACCAACCCTCCGGTCAGTTCTGATATGCACTACATAGTAGGTTTGGGATGAAGGGAGCGAGACTTTGCACTTATGGTTCCCAGGAGATTCTGATGCTGCCGGTGTCTCCTGGGGATGCTGCACAGGAGGGATGGCTGCAGCCTTGAGAACCGCTGCTGGAGGAAGAGCAGGAAAGAGGCCCACCTGGAAGCGGTGGCCCTGCTGGGCATTTGAGGAGCCGTGAAAAGGATTCTGCAGAGCTGCTTTGAAGGATTCTGGCCTGCCGGTCTCCACCTGGCCGTCATCTGCCTGTACACCCAGAGAGGACATTGTACATAATCACCACAGTCATCGAGTGCTCACTGGGTGCCAGGCACTGTCCTGAGTGCTTTCCATAAGTGACCTCACTTGTTAGGACCCTGAGATAGGTACCCTTACCTCACTTTACAGACGAGGAAACTAAAGCAGTCATTTCCCGAAGTCCCACTGCTGGTTAGTGGCAGAGCCAGATGCAAGCCGTCTAATAGCAGGGCCTGCCCGCGCTCTCAGACACATCAGCAAAAACTTGTTTCATGCTCTGTTGTAAGATAGCATTGCTTAGTTCTAGAACTTTTTGAAAAAAAAAATTATTCCATTTAAGTTTATTCCTTCAACTTCTAAAATTATTTAAAGCAGTTTAGCAAATTATATAATACAGAGTAGGAAAGTTGCAAATAAAAATAGAGACTGACAAGAAAAAAAAAATGTTACCAAACCTGACCAAACTGGGCAGCTTGTGTGTGTGTGTGTGTGTGTGTGTGTGTGTGTGTATGAATGCAAAAGAAAGATGTGGACTCAAACTCTAGAGTCAACTACTGCATGGTTTCTCCGGTATAAAACATCTGATAACCATGATTGCCTTCACGGTACATTTACCTTGAGTAGCCCTGCATAAAGTATAGAAACGGTATTTAAATGTACGTGTCCTGTAGCAACATCCTAAAACTAAGTGCATGAAGCTAAAATGTGACCTGGAAAAAAAAAAGAATTCATGTCTAGCTTTAAAAGAATATTATCCTGAGCCTTTTTTTCTGACAACCTATTATTTTTTTCTACTAATCTCAAGTAAGGCTTAGAACTAGGAAAGATCTTCAAGTGTTCCTTAGACTTTCCCCGATAATGGGATTTTTTGTTTTGTTTTCAAATTTCCAGCCAACAAAAATGTATGTGGTATTTAGAAGAGCAGAGGTTATTTAAATTGTATTCTGTTCTTACAGAGTTAAATGCTATTCAAAAAACGAAAATTGGGACATCTACCTTATGAATATACAACTAATTTACATGATGGGTGGGAAGTAAAATAAGTAGAAAGTGAAAAGTACACTCAGAAAGTGTGGAAGTTAAGATTATGTGTATGACCTTCTGGGAAGCTAATTTCTGAGAAATGTAAAGATGAGAAAAAAATTCAGATTCAGTAATCAAATACTACATTTAATTTTGTTTAGTAATGATGTTCATTTTGTTGATTCGTTTTTTAGCCTTTTCTCTAGCCTTAGGATTTATGTCAATGTTCTTAACCTTTGGGTCTCCTTTAAAATTTCAGTGAAAGCTAAGATCATCTCCCTTTTAAAAACACATAGATATACACATGCAAAATTTTATATGTAAGTATGAAGAAGGAAATGAAAGAGCATATAATTTGTAAAAGTTTTTTCTAGACAATTTAATGTGTTTCTTCTTGGGTCTGGCAACTTTGTATTCATGTAATATGTTTAGAGAATTCAATTTTCTGATTAAGATTTTGCTTAACTTATGTCATATTTTATCATAACAGAAAAACCAATTTTCAAAGAACAGAATCTAATAACTTTATCATTTATTTTTTAGTTGAAAAGCCTTTCAGGAACTTATAATTTCTTGGAGACAATGTTAGCAACCCTAAATTGTACTTAATATGCAAAAATAATTCTCCATACTTCAGTTTTCTCATAGTTAGGTTGTAAATATTTGAACTTAATGTAATGGGTTTCTCTGGTTTTTGTGTTTCAGACTTGCCATTGCCTTCAGAGAGTGTCGATATTATTATTTCTGACATTCCATTTGGGAAAAAGTTTAAGTTAGGGGAAGACATCAAAAGCATTCTACAAGAAATGGAGAGGTAAGTTTTGAGTTTATTTTCATGATTTTTGAGTTATTGGTCATTTAACTGAAATATATCCTAGTTCTTCAGCTAAGATTTGATTGCATTTTAGTAACTTCCCAGAGTTTTTATACTTAAATTTTCTAAGGTTTCAAATCAGAGGGTTATCATTGAAATAGTTATTCCGTATCATCTTACACTATATTACGTTTTTTTCCAAGAAAGGTACTGAGTTTTCATTATTGGCTAAAATTTGAGTATCTGGATTAGTGACCTATATTTTAATCACTGAGGTAGGTAATTTACATATTATAAACCTCACCAAAACCCTGCCTCCTAATGTGTTAATCGGCCACATTTTACAGATGAGAAACTGGACCCGGAAAGATGAACTTTCTCAAGATCACAGCTACTAAGCCCCACAACAAAATTCACATAAGGAGCATTCAGTATCCTAGAGAGGCTACAACACTGCTGATTGTAAAATGAAAATTTAGAGGTGTTATTCATGTCAGGGTGTCTAAGGTTGGCCTCAGGGAATATAATTCAGGGAAAGTATTTCTTTGAGAAGTTCAAACAGTGAAGCCTGAATATATATTTTTCTGATCATTTAAGCTGATAAAGGAGAGAACCTAGAACACATGGAGGAATAAATAGATATGACCAAGAAGTCAGTTCATTAAATTGTCTCAGTTGGACATTTGATAGAGCAAGACAACGTAAATGGTCAAGAACCTGTATATAAATAATGCCACCGATAGAAAAAATGAGCCATGGGTTTTGGATGGAGAAAATTCAGTGTCAAGGCTGACATTCTGTAGGGAAAATTAAAGACTTAACTTTATATGAAGACTTGACATGAAGTCTAAGTCCAACTAAGAACCGTCTCACCTCCATCTTGTGAACTGGATGCTCCACACTTTTTTTGGATTATCTTATTTCTAAGCAACTTCCCCTGTCACACAGTTACCTAACCTGAGATCTCTTTCTGGGCACCACCTATAATTCAGGCCTGCACTCCCTTCTGCCTGATAACACCTTCCCCTCAAGCAGATTTTGCAACCCTGACTTCATATTAAAATCATTTCAGGGGCTTTTGAAAAACAGTGATGCTCATTCTCCACCCCTCCAGTTTAATGGGTCTAGAGTAGAACGTGGGTGTATTTCTTAACAACTCCCAAGGTGATTCTGTCCTGCAGCCTGTGTTAATACCCACAGCCTTTGTGCCCAGTAGGTAATTCACCAGCCACACTATTAAGCCAACTCATAGTGAAATACTAATATGTGTGAGCAGTGACTTATATTTAACCTGAAACTTCCCAGAAGATATTCAAGATTCCCCCCATAATTTCAATGCCTCGGTAGGATCAGTTGAAAAGTGTATGTATTTGAACATAAGGAACTCCTATGACCGCGCTTCCTTGACACCTGCCCACAGCCTTTATGGTTTGATTTTTCACTTTTTATAGTTGGAGGTTTTATATAGGCAGTGGAGCCTGATATAGTGGAGTTCGGAGACAAACTTGTCTTGATTCACTGATTTTTTAGATGAGGGAAAGCTACTTAAGCTCCTGATATCTTTGTTGGGTGTGGGGGAGATTCCCTTTAACTCTTGACCCTCTAGCTGTCACCTTGTCTCCGTACCTATACAACCAAACTTACTGAAAGAAGAGTCTACACTTGACATCTCTGCTTCCTCACCTTCCAGTCCCCCTTCGATTCTGGCAGACCAGCATTTTCTCGTGTCCTCAACTAGGATTGCTGTCCCCAGGTTCACTGAGGACCTCTTGTAATCCTAGTCACCTGTTCGTCCTGTAGCATTAGACACTGTGGAGACCATTCCTGTCCTGAAAGTGTGCACCTTTCGCTTCCATGCCATCACTGTTGTCCAGACTTTCTCCCGGGATTTTGTTCCATGGCCCGTCCCTCCTCTCTCCTTCCTTAACTGTGAAACCTCTGTTCCTGGGCCCTTTTTCTCTTCTCACGCTAACCTGCCTCCCCAGGTGATGTCATTCACCATCACAGCTATATCTACCGTGTGCTATTGACAGCTCCGAAATCTCTACCTGGAGCCCTGGTCTCTTCGCCTCCAGGCTGTATATCCAACTGTGGATTGGAGCTCACGTTGGCCTGTCCCTGAGGTCCCTCAGCATATTCCAGACAGCCCTCTTTTCCTCCCTCCTCCTCCCACCCCTCTGATTCACCCTCACGCTGAATTTCTTTCAGTGCCTCCTCCTCCTCACTTCTTCCTTTCTGCTGCTTTTCTGCCTCCAGCTCCCTGCCTCGCTCCAGCCCCTCTCTGTCACTTGGCCTGACTTGGTCCCGCTTGTCCTTAACTCATGGTGCACGTTTGGGACCCAGCTCATGTGTTCCCAGGGGACCTCGTACTTGCCTGGAGGGTGGCATCGCCAGCCTCTGTAACTCTCCACTCGCCTCTCTCCCGCTTTCAGTAATCTCTTTAGCAACTCCGAGGACTGTGGTTGGGCATCACTTTTTCCACACAGAAGTGCTCTGCAGAATTTGGTCAAGTGATTGAGCAATTCTCCTCAACAGGCTGACATTCCGAGGCCTCCCCTTTTCCCTTTCTGAGCTTCCCCGTTGTCATTCCTTTGTCCACGTCCTCACTCTTTCTGGTGCTTTTCTTCTGCCATCAGCCTAGTGTATGCTGATTCTATAGGATTCTTTCATCCGCCTTTTCCTTTGTACAATCACTTATTAGAATGTGACTATGAATTACTTTGAGGCTTGCCTTTTAAGTAGAGTAAAAATAGATAATTAAAGCAGATTTGTGCTCATGATTCCATAATTACTATAATGAATATGCATTATGGAAGATACTACCTAATTATCAAAATCCTTGTGTTTAAATAGATAAAATTAAATTTCAAATTAAAAACCCCAAATATTTTAAATAAAGTGGGATTGTTTGTTGTCTAAAAAGAAAGAAGTACTCATACCAATTACCATTTTTTTTTGTCACAGGGTGCTTCACGTTGGCGGAGCCATTGTATTGTTGCTTAGCGAAGAGCACCACAGGCGCCTTAAAGATGGCGAACAGAGCAGCATCCCTTTGAATTCCAAGGACAGCCACACAGGTGAACCTTCAATCAAAAAGTGCTTGAAGCCTGGAGGAAAAACTGGCACATCAGAGACAGTGTCATCTTCATTCGAAGCCAGTAGCCAGGAGTGCTTAGACAAAACACCACCCTTTGGCTCTTTAGTGCCAGTGGAATGCCACAAAGTTAGCCTTGGGAGAACAGATGCATTCATATGCAAATATAGGAAGTTGCACTCTTTGGGACTCTAGCAGCCTCGCTACTGCAAGCCGGTTCGAGTCCTTGCCGCAGTGTCAGCCAGCCGTACAGCCGCGAAGGTAGTTGTCATAGGATCTTGATGGGGCCACAGAGTTCCAGGGAAGCAGACTCCCCTGGGGTCAGGAGGCATGGCTGCTGGACGAGTTCCAGCTTCATCCTGGAAAGAGCTGAAAGTTGCCAAAGACCAGTGAATGAATATTCCTACTAAAGAACTCTCAAACTTTGAATTCTGTTGGAATGTGAGGAGTTGTGCCCCGCCTGCAGTTTCTGAGAAGGAGCTGCAACTCGGAACACAAATTTTCAGAGGTTCACATAAAGTATATTGCACTCATCACAAGGTTGATGATATTTTAACTATCAGAGTTTTTAAAAAAAATTTTTTTTTTAACATTTCTATTTATTTTTGAGGGACAGAGAGCGAGGGAGACACAGAATCCAAAGCAGGCTCCAGGCTCTGAGCTGACAGCACGGAGCCCGATGCGGGGCACTCACCAACTGTGAGATCATGACCTGAGCCGAAGTCGGATGCCTAACTGCCTGAGCCACTCAGGCGCCCCCAACTATCAAAGTTTTTTAAATGTGGAAACTTTGATGTGTTACTTCTTTTGATATTAAACTTGATTTTTAAGCCGATAATTTTCTTCTCCATTGGAATGAAAATAATTTTTATTTGCAATACCTTTTATATGTCCCATATGTCCCTTTTATATGTCCCATTTTATAATGTAAAACATTAATGGGAATAATAGCAATAAGAATCCAGCCAGTATCCTCCAACATGATAGAAAATAAAGTTTGCTCTTTTTCTAAAAACATTAATAAATGTTTTTAAATGTCACCTCTCTCTTATTTAAATGAAATGCATTCCTTGTGTTTACAACTTGAGAAGAAAATCTTCTTAATAGAAAGTTGATGCAAATATGGTTTTCATTTTTTTTTTTTTTTTCAATAAAGTAGTGACTTGGGTTCTTGGCTGCTTTAGTACTGTGTGAACAACCTTTCCATGTTTAGGCAATTTCTCACCTTGTGAATCCCACCTCTCCAAAGCAGAAGCAGAAAACTTATTTTCCAGCTAGGGTGTGGCATGTAACCTTGGCCCAGTATCAAGCTAGGCCCACCAATCAGTCTGGGGCTAGTGGAGCACCTGTGATAAATGAAATTTACTTAGTTACTACCTTACTGATCTGAAAGCAATTCACAGTAACCCCAGCAGGACCTAGCCTATCACATACTCATACAACAAATATTTATTGCACAGCTATTATCTGCCAAGGCATTGTTCACATCTGTCAACCAGAGATACTTGCCCTCAGAGGACAACACTCTAGTAGGGGAGACAGGTAAGAAACAGTAGACATAATGAATAATTTATTTGATGGCTTAGAAGGTGATATGTGTGGGTTTGGGGGAATGAAAGTAGAGCAAAGGTTTGGGAAACACAGGAGGATGGGGATAGAAGTGCCTTCCATTTTTAAATAGATCAAGCCTCGTTGAGAATATGGGAGTTGAGCAAATACTTGAAGGACGTGGAAGAGTGTACCAGGCACATGGAACAGCCAGTTGCAAAGGCCGTAAAACAAGAGCCTGCCTGATGTATTTGAGGAGCGGCAGAGAGGAAATTTAGCCCGAGCAGAGTGAATGAGGGGGAGAAGGAGAGGTTGGAGATACGTGAGTGGCAGGTGGTGGTGGCTGGTTAGACCAAAGGGGGTCTTAAAGGCTTCTAGGAGGACTGACTTTGACTTAAAACTATTGGAGGGGTTTGAACAAGTAGAAATCTAACCTACATTTTACAGAATCACTGTGACAACTGTATTGTGGACAGGCAAAGGTGAAAGTAGACCCATTGGGAGTTTTTTGCAATAATCCAGACAAGAGAAAATGGTCACTTGCCCCAGGGCAGTGGCAGTAGACGCGGTAAGAGGCAGCTAGATACTGAATATATTTTGGTTCTTAACGTTTTTTTGTTTTTTTGTTTTTTTTTTTTTGTTTTTTTTTATTTTTGGGACAGAGAGAGACAGAGCATGAACGGGGGAGGGGCAGAGAGAGAGGGAGACACAGAATCGGAAACAGGCTCCAGGCTCCGAGCCATCAGCCCAGAGCCTGACGCGGGGCTCGAACTCACGGACCGCGAGATCGTGACCTGGCTGAAGTCGGACGCTTAACCGACTGCGCCACCCAGGCGCCCCTATTTTGGTTCTTAAACCAGCAGGATCTGCGGATGTGTTTGATGTGTGGTGTGATAGGTGGAGAGGAGACAGGAGTGGCTCTAAGATATTTGGCCAAGCAACCTGAACAGTGCAGTTTCCATCAACTGATGGGGAAAGGCTGCAGAGGGGGCAGGTTGGGTGTGAGAAGGCAGAAGCTCATTTTTAGACTTGCTGACTTTTGAGATGCGCATTAAATATCCCAGTGGGGGTGTTGAGTAGGCAATTGAATACAAGAGTCCAAAGTTCTTAAAGTTCTGCCCTGGAGATATAAATTTGGGGATTTTCAGCATATTGGTGCCATGAAACTGGATGGGATCGCTGAAGGACTAAATGGAGGAGAAGGAAGAACAGGGTTTCCTCCAACACTAAGAGGTCAGGAGAAGGGAAGGGGTCTGCAAGGGAGACTGACAAGGAATAACCAGTGAGGCAGGAGGAAAAGGAGTGGTTGCCTGGAAGGCAAATGAGCAAAGGGTCTGGAGGAGGAAGTGACCTATTAAGTACTGCTAGATAAGATACTGGAAATCGACCCTTGGATTTAGCAATGGGAGTTTTGGTGGAGTGTGGAAGGAGCAAAGTCACCCTGGGTTGGAATTAAGAGAAAATAGGGGAAGAGCTGAAGGTAATGAGTACAAACAACTCTTGCAACTAGTTTGCTGAAAAGGGAGCGAAGAATGGAGTTAGTAGGTGGGTTAGGGATGTGGAATCAAGACTTTTTTTTTTTTTTTCTTTTTAAGATGGGAGAAGCAGCAACATGTTTTTCATATTGAAGAAACTGCTCCGAGAAAGGCAAAAAATTCATGAGGTAGGAAAAGGATAAATGCTGGAGCAGTGTCCTTGAAAAGGGGGTTGAAATACATTCCACACATGGGGGAATTAGCGTTCGATAAGAGCATGAATAATTTCTCCATGGTTACGAGTGGGAAGGCGGCACACAGGCATTTCTGCAATAACGTGATAAATGTGCTCCTGAAAATTTCTTATTCTCAAATTCATGCACTAAAAATAACAGAATTCACGGAAGAAATATGGGGCAGACCATTTCAAACCTGTCCGACTTTGGAAATTGCATACCAACAAAAACACCAATTAACATAGTTTAAAAGAACATGTTGCATTCCTAATAAAGTTGACCCTTGAACAACACAGGGGTTAGGGGGCCCTGACCCACACCCAGTCAAAAATCCACATATAATTTCTTCCAAGTCCTCCACAACTTAACTACTAATAGTCTACTGTTGAACTGAAGCCTTACCGAAAACATAAATAACTGATTACCATATATTTTTTTGGTGTGCATTTTACACTGGATTCGTATATGAATGTAAGCTAGAGAGAAGAAACGTTATTCAGAAAGTCATAAGAGAAAACGCATTTGCAGCACTGTAGGTGTGTTTATTGAAAACAAAAGTATAGGCTGGTTGGGTGAGCAGGTCAAGTGCAGTGGCAGCAGAGGGTCGAAGCCTGGTGGCCTTGGCTCAGCAGCAGCAGCCAGAGGGCAGACCTGTGGGTAGCGACATTGGCCAAGTACGGTACAGCTGCCCCGTCTCCCTGCAGGTGTCCTCCACCCTGTGACCGTCCCGCAGGGAGGGGTCTGCACCTGGCCCAGCAGAGGCCCCAGTCCTGGAGCCAGGAGCCAGGAGGACCAAGGCGAGACTTCCCAGGCTAAGCTCCTGCAGCATTCTCCCCGCCTTCCGGGAATGGTCTTCTGCTTCAGCCCAGCCTCCTGCCCACCAGCCGGGGCCCTTTGCCCAGCCACCCTGTCAGCACACGGGGGACGGCAGCCTTGCCTGGTCCTGGGCCCCTGGGGTCTGCCGATGGCCTCGATGGCCTCACCAAATACTCAGAGGGCAGCAGCCATGACCTCTGTACTCTTCGCTTTTGATTTGCTCCCAAGGAGACCAAGGTGGGCAGTTGTAAATAAATGCCTTGTGGCTTTTGCCGTCACGTAAAAGTGGACCCCTGCTGTTCGAACCCCTGTTGTTCAAGGGTCAACTGTACATCAGTAAATAAAGGATTTCGCCTTTCCAAGAAGAAGGCAAAGGCAGCTTGATAGAATTTGGCAGAAGGAAGGGTAGAAGCAGATATGTACACAGTAAGCACTTCCAAGACGGAACCTGTAGCCCAACGGCCCCAATAAGAAGATGCAGTGAAAAGGGCTCACGTAAAGTACCTGATTTCTTCGGCAGTTTGCTCATTCAGCTCATTCCACTGGTGTCTCCACATTCAGCTGCTCTTATCTGATGGCACAAAATATTAATGGGGGAAACATCAATTAGGAACCGACCCAATTTCCCCATTATAGTGACATCATCCCCCACCTAGCAATAATATTTGAGTTAATGCCTATTACAGAAGCACGCATTGTAGAACAGACTGTAAGTGGGAGCAGATGCTGGGAGGGGGGCGGATGTGGCGGTGGTAGGGCTGTGGAAGTTCTCTTCTGCCTGCTTCAGTTTTCCCAGTGAGAAATTATGTGGTAATTTCCTCAGATCCTGCCTCTGTACCTGGAACGGTGCCCTCAGCAAATGCAGCAACCCCACAATGGCTTCCACAGCATGGGGGTAAGCATGGCGTCTGTTAATGGAGGGCCAAGATGCCATCCTCCCGGGGCTCCCCCTTCCTGCCAAAATGGCCAAACAAAAGCAATAGTTCTTCCTTTGTAGGAACTGCAACGATTCGTGCCATTAAGGACAAAGAAGCACGGAGGCCTCGCGGAATTCCTTGGCAACAGAAGGCAATCGATGTCACCCTCGGGTTTGCTGCTCTGACTCATTTACTTTTAATGGAGCCTCGCACAAGGGAGGGAGCTCTCCAGCTGGCCCAGGCCCCCTGCGAGCAGCTCTGCATACTTGTCCTTATGACCCCGTGCTCAGAAAGCCTGTGACCCACCTGGCCGCTGTGCAGAGCCTGCAGCAAGTCCTAATAGGGGAAGCATAGCTGTCGCCTCTTAGCTTTTGGAGCAAAGCCAAGCTCTCCCGTGCAAGTAATTATTCTCCTTTCAGAAAGAACTCTTGGCTGGCCCCTGAGGGCTTGACCACGGGGCACTAGGTGACCCTGGGACCTAAACTGCCCATGTTGAACTCAGAGTAATTTTTTTTTTTAATGTGTATTTTGATTTGGGGGAGAGAGAGTGAGAGAGCATGGGTGGGGGAGGGGCAGAGAGAGAGGAGACAGAGGACCCGAAGCGGGCTCTGGGCCAACAGCAGAGAGCCCAACGTGGGGCCTCGAACTCACGAACCGTGAGGTCATGACCCGAGCCAAAGTCGGACGCTTACCCGACGGAGCCACCCAGGCGCCTCTAACTGAGAGTGATTTGACCCGCCACACCAGAGTTCGGTGAGCCCAGCCCACCAGCACGTTTGCATCAGATGGAAGGGGTGTATACGAGCACCATGGCTGATGGGCCTCATGAGCCACAGGAACAGTCGGCGCCTTATCCTGCCATGTGCCTCCTGACTTCTGCGCCGCTCCCCTCCCTCACCGCCGTGTTCCCGTGGGGGAATCCACACCGAGCCGTTCGCCAAAGAGGAAAAAAGTCACATCTGGTTTGCGGACGGTCCTGCAAATTTTGCTGGAACCTACTGGAATTTAACTGCGGGGGCTCTCCAGCCCCACTGGGGCTGAGAGACAATGGGGAAAGGAAATGTTCTCAGGGAGCCGAACTTGGAGCAGTCCACCTGGTACACTTTTCCTGAAAAGGAGAGAGAGCCTGAGAGGCAGATGCTAACCATGTCGTGGTAGTGACTCCCAGGTTGAAAGGACGGTCAGCATCACGAAAGAAGGTCTGGGAAAAAAGAACAGGATGGATGTCTCCGAGCTGGGCCCGGTCTATGGGAGAATATTTGTGTCACACTGGAATGGCCACAAAAGCTACCACCGTGGAGGAGGTTCTGAGTACACAGGTGGGAGATCGCCTGTCCTGTGCCTTCCCTTTTTCCCTGGCCACCCACCCTTGCTCAGCGGCTTCATGGACAAAGTAGCTGTGGTTTCAGGCATAGAGAGAGTTCAGTGGCCCACCAAGGACTTCTCCTCACCAAGCGTCTGCTGCCCACTGCTGATTCACTTTCAGGAGCAGTGACCAGCCCTGAGATTTGCTGTAATACCACACTCAGCAGGAAGATTACAGTGGAGACCCCTTCCATTGTGGAGAGGGCAATAACTTGTCCTCACTGGAATAACGATGCATTCGGGGTTTAGATTCTCCAGGCCGGCAGCACGTCGCATGGACTTAGCCAAACTATCTTCTTCAGCATCGTTTATTTCCGGGCAGAAATGTTCTCACCAGAGTTCAGTTACAGCGATGGGAGGGAGACGATAAGCCTATGCTCAGAGGATTTCTCACCGTGTCCCCCACCACCTAAAACAGAAGGTCTCATGGCATGGTGGTACAGCCTACCGAACGCTCCATTACTGTGCTGGCAGAGATTATTCCTTGAGAGGGGGCAATGCCTCCCTGCAGGATGCTGTGTGTGCTCTGATCCAGTGACCAATAGATGGTGCTCTTTCTCCCAAAATCAGAAGACAGAGACCAATGGGTGAAAGTGGGAGGGGTGCCTGTTACCATATCACCTCTTACTAAGCAAGCACCAAAATGGAGCCCACTTTCTGGAAGGGTGGTAGAATAAGCATCTGGTCCCAAGGGTCAGCAGGGACAGAGGGCAGCATTCAGGGCCCAACATCGGTGGTGCAAGCCATGGTGTGGGTGCTCAGCGGAGGTGTCAGCGGTAACAATCCCATCATACAGTTTGGATGGTGTTCCCAGTTGTAGAGCCAGCCGGACAGGTTTTCTGGCCCTCTTAAACACCTTAATATATTTTAAAATAAACTCCTTTTCTTCTAAGTCACCTAACGTAGACTCTGTTGATGGCAGCGGGGAGCTCTGTCCCACACACCTCGGTCACTAAGCACATTCCTGTCGTGCGGGCGCGGCCTGTCCCAGTCTCACTGGAGTGCTTCCGTATGGTTTGCGTTTGCCCTGTGGCCATATTTTCCAGGTCTCGATTTTCTGTTTTGCGGCCCCTCCCCAAATTACTTTCATAATGTTTTGGCCTCCTAAAGATTTTGAAAAATACAGTCTTTTTTATTCTGTGTCTAAGCCTTATTTTCATCTTGAGGAGAAAAAAAAAATACATGTGGGGGTGGACATCTTTGTGTGTGTAACCAAGAGGCAGCAAATGACAGAGAGAAAAATGTGTTTCTTCATTGACTTGAATGACAGCAGCGGAGATCATTGGAGGCAGTGGTTCTAATGACCTTAGTGTATTTCACAGAATTAAATCATGGTTTCAGGTTCTGCTAAAGCATCTTTAATATCAAATGCATAAGGTAATAAAGCCTTTTGAGGATTTTCCAAAATTTGAAAATTATCTTCTAGTTGGGAATATTCTGTAGTATTTTTTCCCCTTTGGCACAGGGCATAGCACATAAGAACACTTAATATTTCTTGGAACTACATTGCACTGGCTCCTGTTAGAGGGGAACAGATAAATACTCATGGATCTGAGGACAGTGAAGGGACATTCAGAAAGCCATGCAAGAGATAGACAGCTGTCAGGGGGATACCTACTTCCTATAGAATCTAGGAAGCTAAGTCTCATCAGGGATTCAAGATATATTGATTTTCAAGAGGAACCACTCACTTAGATATAAGGTAAATATGATTGTTCAAACCACTGTGCAAGAAAGCCTTTGGACTAAAATTAGGTGAGATGTAAACTCTTCACAGAGAAATCCTGGTCATTATGAAATCTCAAGTGTGGGGCACCTGGGTGGCTCAGTCAGTTAAGCATCTGACTCTTGATTTCGGCTCAGGTCTGATCTCACGGTTCATGGGCTTGAACCCCAAGTTGGGTTCTGTGCTTCTGGTGTGGAGCCTGCTTGGGATCCTCTCCTTCTTTCTGCCCCTCCCCAGTTCCCTCTCTCTCTCTCTCTCTCTCTCCTTTTCTCTCTCTCAAAATAAATACATTTTTTTTAAAAAGAAAGAAATCTCAAGTGAGTATTTTTATACATGTTATACCAACACTATTTCCTACAGTGTATGTAGCTTCTTCTATTCTCCTATTCTTTTCTCACTTATTTACTCCTTTTTTCACTGAGCTATCAAGCATTTACTGAGTACTTGCTATGTGTCAAGCTCCAGGGATGCTCCTTGGTAGACTGGCCTTGCCTGAAATGCTGCCATGACAGCTCTGTAGAAAGAAAGGCAGGTGGGGAGGGAGGTGGGGTGCCAGCTGGAAGTCTGAGTATATAAGAGAAAAGATTATCCCCAACTTCTGGAAATGGAGGGATGAAACCACTCAGAAAAAGCTTGACCAAGAAAGAGGAACAAAGTCCAGGAAATGTTTGAATGACAAGCAATGGATTTGTTGGGAGTTTAAAGAAACAACTGAAAACATGCCTAGATATAAGAAGAGCTTAGCTTTCTTTGTCTTTCAGTTAATTTCCATGAATCCATTATGTTCAAAAGAATCCGGAGATTTGAAGTATAATTTTGCCATCTGAATGCGACAATCATTTAATATTGTCAGTTTTCATCAAGTTCCTTCAACGAGTAACTGCCTTCTCGAGGGTGTAACAAAGGAAAGTAATTACTCCAGGTCCCCTCCCTGCCCACCCTCCTCTCTCTTACTAATTATTTCTACCACTTCGTGGTCATTCTTCCACCTGCCATTTTGTACTCTGCCCGTGATACCTCCACACTATTTGAGATTGAGTTCATCTTGGAAGAGCGGATACATTAACCATGTGTTCTGCCTGTGTGCTCCAAATACCCAGTACTGGCCTCTGGATATTAACATGGAAACCAAGGAAAATTAATTCACTGAGCCAGAAGTTTTTTGTTTTTATTTTTGTGTGAGTCAGACATATCACTCTCCTGCTCAAAACCCTCCAATGACATTTCATTTTACTCAGAATAAAACTTGGCGTCCTGATGTGGCCTCTAATTTCATCTCTAACACTCGTTCGTTCTGTCCTCTTGCTGGCCATGGAATATGCAAAGCTTCGTCCCATTTCAGGCCTTTGTCCTTCCTGATCCCTCTCCCGGGACATTTCCTCCCACACCTGCCTTGCTCAGCCTCTCTGCTCAAATGTCCCCTTATCAGCGAGGCCATCCCTGATCTCCCTATCTAAACAAACCACCACCTCACCCTTCACACTATTCTCCTCACCATCTCTATTTCTTTTCCTAGCCCCTAGCCCCAGCACAAGGGACATGTTTGTTTGTTGTCTGTCTCTCTGGCTATTACTGCGACAGCTCCTGAGGGGAGTGGCTTTGTCGATAGGCTCACTGATGATTCCCCACACTGAAGTCAGTCACTGGCATATACTAGTCACTCAGTATAGATCCGATAAATAAATGACCACACACAGGTTACTTTTCAAGGTCATCTGCCCATCCAAGCGAACAAACCAGAAAGTTCCAGGATGATAGACCAAGTCCCCCCTTGCCCGAACCAAATCCTCACATTCCAATGTCACAAAGGGAAAAGGAAAACGTTTTTCAACTGTTATTCCCTGAGGGAAGATTTTTTTTTTCCTTTTTTCCCTTTGTGACATTGGGATGTATGGAATCATGCAACACAGAACCAATCGTTCCTAGGTAAAAGCTTGACATTTTCTGTGACACCCTTCTTGATTATGTAGGCGTATCACAGACCCACAGGCTGATTGCTTTAAAAATAATGAAATTGCACTAAATTCCATCTTAACCCGTTGCATTCTTCACTCCTCTGGCTCCCTGCCGGAACTGGTATTTTTCACAAGGTGGAGAGAGGGGTGCATCCACATGTCCTGCGTGGCATGGCTGCCTGTGGCTTTCGAGGCTCTGTCCCTCAACCCACCTCTCCTCACTCCGCCTCCGACCTTCCTCCCTCACTTTGCTCCAATTCTCTTGAAAACCATTCCCCATTCCTGTGAACACTCTTTAAACTGTTACTTTATTTGGAAAACTCTTTGTTTAAGAACTGGCTCATCCTTTGAATCAATACTGCGTTAATCACTCATGGTATCTCCCCCAGATTACCTTTCACAGTTGGTTTAGTTTCAATTCCCACGTCCATTTTATTTGGGAAACGTGTTGGCATGAGAGCGATTTACTGTAGTCACCGCAGAGGCATTTCAAGCAGAGGCTAGTGGTTTATCTACGTGTTTGCAGGAATACAGATACTTAGCTATGTGAACTTCAAAACCTACTTAGCTCACTTGCTAGGGAGTTCGACACCTTGCCAGAGACTGGCCAAAAGACTTTAGGTTACTGTTCAGTGTCTCAGTTTCCTCTATTTTTGACAGGAATGGCATTCAGAGCCTCCATATACTCCCAAGGCTGTCTTAAGGTTTGGTTTTGAAGTCAATGCACAGGGACGAACCTCTCAAAGAGAAACAGAAAATGAAGTACCTTTCTTGATGTGTAATAAGAAATGTGGAAGATATCCTTGTATTGACTCAACATTGGATAGCTTCATGCCATTGTTTCTGTAATTTACACTGTAGGTTTTCATTTATTTTTTAATGTATGTTTGTTTATTTATTTATTTATTTATTTATTTATTTATTTATTTATGTTTTATTTATTTTTGAGAGAGAGAGGAAGACAGAGTGCGAGCAGGGGAGGGGCAGAGAGAGAGGGACGCACAGAATTCGAAGGAGGCTCCAGCCTCTGTCAGCACGGAGTCCAATGCAGGGCTCGAATTCATGAACCATGAGATCATGATCTGAGCCAAAGTCAGACACTTAACTTACTGAGCCACCCAGGCACTCCTATTTATTTATTTTTTACGATTTAAATTTTTTTAATTTTTCACAGTGAAAACATTCACTTTATTTTTTTAATTATTTAATTTTTTTTTTAATTTTGGAAAAGTATTCATGTCTTTTGCCCATTTCTTCATGGGATTATTTGTTTTTTGGGCGTTGAGTTTAATAAGTTCTTTATAGATTTTAGATACTAATCCTTTATCTGATATGTCATTTGCAAATATCTTCTCCCATGCCACTGGTTGCCTTTTAGTTTTGCTGATTGTTACCTTCACTGTGCAGAAGCTTTTTATCTTGATGAGGTCCCAAGTGTTCATTTTTGTTTTTGTTTCCCTTACCTCCAGGACGTGTCAATTGAGAAGTTGCTGCCTGCCAGTTCAAAGAGGTCGTTGCCTGTTTTCTCCATGAGGATTTTGATGGCTTCCTGTCTTACGTTTAAGTCTTTCATCCGTTTTGAGTTTATTTTTGTGTATAGTGTAAGAAAATGATCCAGGTTCATTCTTCTGCATTTTGTGTCCAGTTTTCCCAACATCATTTGCTGAAGAGAGTATCTTTATTCCATTGGATATTCTTTCCTGCTTTGTCAAAGATTAGTTGGCCATACGTTTGTGGGTCCATTTCTGGGTTCTCTATTCTGTTCCGTTGATCTGTGTGTCTGTTCTTGTGCCAGTACCATACTGACTTGATGATTACAGCTTTGTAATACAGCTTAAAGTCCGGCATCGTGATGTCTCCAGCTTTGGTTTTCTTTTTCAGGATTTCTTTGGCTATTCGGGGTCTTTTCTGGTTCCATACAAATTTTAGGATTTTTTTGTTCTAGCTCTGTGAAGAATGCTGTTGTTAATCTGATAGAGATTATATTGAATATGTAGATTGTTTTGGGTAGTATTGACATTTTAACAATATTTGTTCTTTCAATCCATGAGCGTGGAATGTTTTTCCATTTGTGTGTGTGGGTTTGTCTTTTTCAATTTCCTTCATAAGCTTTCTATAGTATTCAGTGTATAGATTTTTCACCTCTTTGGTTACGTTTATTCCTAGGTATTTTATGGTTTTCCGAGCAACTGTAAATGGGATCAATTCCTTGATTTCTATTTCTGCCGCTTCATTATTAATGTATAGAAATGCAACCGCTTTCTGTATATTGATTTTATATCCTGCGACCTTGCTGAATTCATGGATCAGTCCTAGCAGTTTTTTGGTGGAGTCTTTGGGTTTTCCACTTAAGTTTTATGTCATCTGCAAAGAATGAAAGGTTGACTTCCTTCTTGCTGATCTGGATGCCTTTTACTTCTTTGTGCTGTCTGATGGCTGAGGCTAGGACTTCCAACACTATGTTGGATAACAGTGGTGAGAGTAGACATCCTTGCTGTGTTCCTGACCTTAGGGGGAAACTCAGGTTTTCCCCATTGAGGATGATATTAGCGGTGGGTCTTTCATATATGGCTTTTATGATCTTGAGGTACCATCCTTCTATCCATACATTCTTGAGAGTTTTTATCAAGAAAGGATGTTGTATTTTGTCAAATGCTTTTCTCTGCATCTATTGAGAGGATCATGTTGTTCTTGTCCTTTCTTTTATTGATGTGATGTATCACATTGATTGTTTTGCAGATATTGAACCAGCCTGCATCCTGGATATAAATCCCACGTGGTCATGGTGAATAATTCTTTTAACGTATTGTTGGATCCAGTTGGCTAGCATCATGTTGAAGATTTTTGCATCCATGCTCATCAGGGAAATTGGTCTGTAGTTCTCCTTTTTAGTGAAGTCTTTGTCTGGTTTTGGAATCGAGGTACTGCTGGATACATAGAGTGAGTTTGGAAATTTTCCTTCCATTTCTATTTTTTGGAACAGCTTCAAAAAAATAGGTGTTAACTCTTCTTGAAATGTTTGGTAGAATTCCCCTGGAAAGCCATCTGGCCCTGGACTCTTGTTTTCTTGGGAGACTTTGATTACTAGTTCAATTTCTTTACTAGTTATGGGTCGGTTCAAATCTTCTGTTTCTTCTTGTTTCAGTTTTGGTAGTTTGTATGTTTCTAGGAATTTGTCCATTTCTTCCAGATTGCCCATTTTATTGACGTATAATCGCTCATAATATTCTCTTATTATTGTTTGTATCTCTGCTGTGTTGGCTGTGATCTCTCCTCTTTCATTCTTGATTTTATTTATTTGGGTCCTTTCCTTTTTCTTTTTAATCAGATTGGCTAGGGGTTTATCAATTTTGCTAATTCTTTCAAAGAACCAGCTTCTGGTTTCATTGATCTGTTCTACTGTTTTTTTGTTTTGTTTTGTTTTTTGGTATAATTGATTTCTGCTCTAACCTTATTTTTTCCCTTCTTATGCTGGTTTTGGGCTTTATTTGCTGTTCTTTTTCCAGTTATTTTGGGTGTAAGGTTAGGCTGTGTATTTGAGACCTTTCTTCCGTCTTTAGGAAGGCCTGGATTGCTATATACTTCCTTCTTATGACCACCCAGAGGTTTGGGGCTGTCATGTTTTCATTTTCATTGGCTTCCATGTGCTTTTTGATTTCCTCTTTAATTTCTTGGTTAAGCCATTCATTCTGTAGTAGTATGTTCTTTAATCCCCAAGTATTCACGGTCTTTCCAAATTTTTTCTTGTAGTTGATTTCAAGTTTCGTAGTTTTGTGGTCTGAAAATACGCAAGGTATGATCTCAATCTTTTTGTACTTGTTGAGGGCTGATTTGTGACCCAGTATGTGATCTATTCTGGAGAATGTTCCATGTGCACTCCATGTGTATTCTGCTGCTTTTGGATGAAATGTTCTGAATATCTCTGTTAAGTCCAACCAGTCCAGTGGGTCATTCAAAGCCACTGTTTCCTTGTTGATTTTCTGCTTACACGATCTGTCCATTGCTATAAATGGGGCGTTGAAGTCCCTTGCTATTATGGTGTTATTATCAATGAGTTTCTTTATGTTTGTGGTTAATTGGTTTATATATTTGGGTATTTTCACATTTGGAGCATAAATATTTACAATGGTTAGATCTTCTTGGTGGATAGACCCCTTAATTATGATGTAATGCCCTTCTTCATCTCTTATTACAGTCTTTATTTTAAAATCTAGTTTGTCTGACATAAGTATGGCTACTCTGGCTTACTTTTGATGACCACTAGCATGATAGATCGTTCTCCATCCCCTTACTTTCAATCTACAGGTGTCTTTAAGTCTAAAATGAGACTCGTGTAAGCAGCATATAGATGGGTCTTGTTTTCTTATCTATTTCTGATACCCTATGTCTTTTGATTGGAGCATTTAGCCCATCGACATTTAGAGTGAGTACTGGAAGATATGAATTGAGTGTCATCGTGTTGCCTGTAGAGTTGGTGTTTCTGGTGACGTTCTCTGGTCCTTTCTCATCTTTGTTGCTTTTGGTCTTTTTTGTTTTGTTTTTTCTTTTCTCCACTTAAAGAGTTCCCCTTAAAATTTCTTGCGGGGCTGGTTTAGTGGTCACCTCTGCCTGTGGGGAGGCTGTATGGCCTCTGCCAATTGCTCTCCAAGCAGGAGAACTGCTTCTCCTTGTGTGCACACAGACCCCTCAGACCCAGCTGTCTGCTCTTGGGGATTCGTTCTGCTTCCTCACCAGAGCACCACCAGGCATTGAGCTCTGGAACTTCAGACTCTCACTCCACTGTTTATAGAATCCTGGTGGTATTGAAACCCTCTCCTTTCTTCCCATCAGTGGTTTTGGGGCACAGATTTCTTGTTCAGTTGCCTGCGAGTGTTTTCACTCTGTCTCTCCAGCTACTTTCAGGGGAGTGTTTTTCCTGCACTCTCCCGAAGTGCTGCACTCTCCCCCTTTCTCTGTCCTTCCTCTGCAAAAACAGCTCCCTACCCTCCATGGCTTTTCTCTCCCCCAGTTCACCTCTCCCCCAGTACACCTGCACCGTGTACCTGCCAAGTTCTCTGTCTCAAGTTATACAGATTGTTGTGTTAATAGTCAGATCAATTTCCTGGGTATGCGAAATGTTTTGGGGCTTATCTAGGTGCGTTTCAGGGATGAGAAAAGCAGAGGGTCTCCATGCTGCTCCGCCATCTTGATCACAATCCAGTGTTTATTTATTTTTAAGAGAGAGAGCATGAGTGGGGGAGGAGCAGAGACAGAAAGAGGAAGAGAGAGAATCCCAAGCAGACTCCACAATGCCAGGGCAGAGCCTGACGAGAGAGTCAAATTCACACACTGTGAGATCATGACCTGAGCCAAAGTTGGATGCTTAACCAACTGAGCCACCCAGGTGCCCCTACATGCTGTATTTTTAAAATTCGTTCACATTACAAAAGATTAGTTCGCATTCAACTTGGAAAAGAATATAAAAGTTTATAGAGGTGTTCAAAGTATTTCATGGGCTTCTTAAACGGGTGGTATTGCCAGAGTCCCTGGAAAGCCCATGAGCTCCTGAAAGTCTCCAGAGGTGCATGAGAGATGATTGACTTTGTGGAACATGGTCACAAAACAAAGACTAAAAGTCATGTGTCTCTGAGTTCCTATCCTATCTCTAACCACAAGACTATATAGCCTCCTTTTTTGAGTAATTGCTTTCATTGAATAATTTTTAAAAAGCCACCAGGGATGCTTTCACAGGACAAAGTAAGGAGGATCTACCCATTTAAATATTAATCTTTGAGCAGTCCTGGTGACATGGGAATTTCTCAAAATGTTCTGTGGGAACAGTGCCAAGAAGGTAATTAAAATTGCTGTCATACCTTTAGGCTACTGCAGAGGACAGGGGCTCCTGAAGGTCAATCAGTAAGGAGAGGTTCTGTGCTTATAAAAATAGGTCTGGCATTCTTTACAGAATTACAAAGGGTAGTGTGTGCTCTGGTTTAGAAATGCAGCTGCCTGATTAAAAACTGTAGAGCAGGGGTGCCTGGCTGGCTCAGTCAGCAAAGCATGCGACTCTTGATCTCAGGGTCAGGGTCCAAGCCCCATGTTGGGTGTAGAGATTACTAAAACACAAATGGATAAACTTAAAAAACTGCAGAACTGTAACTTCCAAGGGGAACCACGAAAACCATGGGGGAATGTGAATCTATCTAGATGTGTATAATCGGGGGAAATAAGCTCGGATATGGTTAAAGATGCACTGTTGCTGCTTGTGCTGGGCCTCAGGTAGGATGCTATGTGGGAAAGCAGAAAAATTCACCACCAAACCTTGGCTCTGCCACTTAGGATCTTAGGGAAGGTTCTTTAACCTCTATGAAGCCTTGGTTGTGCCATCCATAATGTAGAGGCGATAATAACAAGATAGAGTTTGGCACTGAGGAAATGCTGAATCAGTCCTACATGTAGCATCTCCTCAATGCCAAAAGACGGGTCTGGAGAGGATTTTGAAAATCAGAGCTTTCTTTTCCACTTCTCGTTTACGTCCAACATTTACATGAACGTAGGAGACATCCGGATTGGGGGGAATGGAACTCCAGCACCATCCGTTTAGAATCAGGGACTTCAAAGCGAGAGAGGTGGGGTTTTTTTGAGCACCCAGTAGAATCCAGGAGTAATGAAAGGAAGCCCAGGGCTTCAAGAGAAATGAGAAAGCCTCAACAATCTCTGCAGCTTTCTGGGTTCCTTTTGTCCTCTTAGGCTCAACAGTTTCAACCCGTGTGATGAGACAGGATTGTGTGTCACGGGCAGGGAATGAGTTTGAAGCCCGCTGAAGCCACTGTTGAGTGAAGTTCGGTTCAGGCAAGTTTGTAAAGCAAGTACTCATGTGCTCATCACAGTCAACTTGACTGGCAGGCAAAACCATGAGGATAAAAATGAAAGGTGTTATATGATTCAAGAACTAAGCACCCTGATTTTGACATCTGGCTGGGATTGATGGGTACCTATTGTGTTCTGGGGATGTAGTCAATGGAGTCCCAGTCCAGATTCTTGTCCGGATCTAGTAGACCCTCCAGGAACCCCCGTTCTAGCAAGGCTTCCGTGTACTTTCCAGAACTCCCAGAGGATGTCACTCCACATCTATGCAGATATTGGGGGAATTTACCTCTAAGGTCCTTTGTAGATTGAGGACATTCCCGAAGAGCCTGAGGTACAGTTCATCCATCCGCACAACCTGCACTCGAGGCCGTGGTGTCATCAGAGCCTCGGTCATCCAAAATGAGCAGATCATGGGGCAGCGGTCTGTGCATCTTGCGCACGTTGGCAATGCCAGTCTTAAGACATGATAGAAACGTAATAAAAGCGGACCAATAGTCTATCAGGTATGATGTACGCTGGGGAGGCCCGTGTATGACCTGTGTCTTTTCCATTTGCTTCCAATCACTACATGCTTTCCCCTTGTGCCTGGACTGAAATCTTCACAGTCACCGCGAATTTCTCAAGTTCACACTCAAACTGATTAGTGCCTTGGGCATAGGCAGCTCCTGGAGAATAACTAGAAATCAAAGAAGATGAGGCTGGTAGTTGGATCAATTAGGGAGAAGGTGCATTGGGGTCATTGGACCATACTCTCACCTGTAGCTTTTCAGTCCTGGGTTCTACTCAGTTAAGGATAAATGCCATCCCAGGTGACACTGGGTTCACCATGAAACTTAGTATCTTTTCCCTCTTTTTCAAATCCGTATCACTTTTTTAATACAAGAATCATAATTTCCTTAGTAAATAACCTCACTCTAAAAATTGCTTAGTTGTCATCCTTGATAATGTCCCTTTATTTCCCCCTCTCCATCCACCCAGCAAGTCTTGTCAGACCCATCGCTGAAATATATCCACGCTCACCTTCTTGGTCCGGGCCACCATCATGTCTCCCGGACTCCTGCAACACTCTCCTCCTCAACTGGCTTCTTCACCTCCACTGGCTTCTTCCAATCCATGTTTCACCCAGTGGCCACACCAACATTGGAAAACAACAATCAGATCACATCACTGTGCTTCCTTAAACACTCTCATGGCTTACCGCAGCCAGAATGAAACCCAGCTTCCTTTGGGCAGCCAACATACCTTTTATCTCTGCAATCTCACTTGCTCCTCTGCCCCTTTATTCTCACCTTTCCAGCCCCGTGGTCTTCTCACAGTTCCGGTCTGCAGAGAAGCCCGAGCACAGCCCCAGACAGCAGACAGCAGGCAGTATTTTACAGTACATGCCACGGGGAGGAAAAAAAAAAAAAAAAGAAAAGAAGGACAGAAAAGTATCTTATAGCCGACCAGTTTGTTTTCCTTTTATGGAAGCTACCAGAAGACATATGCTAATAGGTTTTAGAATAAGTAGAAATCTTGCTTTGAAGGTTGGAAAAATATAGATTGCATATGGGGGGAAATACATGGGACAGCCATGTTCCCAGTCTCCAATGGGGGTGCCCTGAGCATCTTCAAGCTTTTGTGGCTGTCCTCATCTCCTTTGAATCTAAGGACAGGGTCCTGGAGAAACTCAACCAACACAATTTAAAAGGGTTCTTGGTCAGTATAGCTATTTGCATTCAAAGGAAGTCATTTTTGAAGTGTTCCTTTCGGAATTCCAATTAGAGATTTAAAACATACCCGCACATAAATGGGAAAGCTTTAAATTGAGGTGTAGAATCATATTGAGGTTACTAACTTAATAGTATTTGAGCCATCAAGTAAATGTTCCATAGTACTTAGTTCATAACACATTTCAAGTTACATCTGGGCTAGTTTGGGTTAATAGTCCCTTTAATTATTCTAATGAGGCTTACTTGCTTGCCAAGCTATATTCTCATTCCATTTAGCCGATTATACTACCGTATATATTTTGATGAGCTCCCTACAAGTGGTACAAAGGGAGTCACTTCCGTCCAGGGGAGATGAAAGTTTATCTTTGTGACTCGGAATTCATGCATTTATTCCACAAAGATTGACGAACACCGACTGTGTTCCTCGGCTGAGCACCGGAGACAAAACAGAAACAAGACACAGTTTATACCCAGTTAGCATGCAGAGCGTAACTGGCAAAAGGCAGGCTCCAGGAGCATTGCACGGAAGCTGAGACACAAGGAAAAGTCAGCGTGAGCCAGGCAAAGTTTGAGTCTCCAGCGGAGGAAACAGCCTGAGCAGAGACCTGGAGGCAGTGACCATGTGGCATTAGCATCCCAGATGGACTGGCTTTTATTGGGTAGTTCATCTTGACCTTGCAGATTTCTGAGTCTCCAGGATCCTAGATTCCTCTTCATCTTTAGCTTAGGTAACCTTAAATGCCCAAGAACCCGGGTTCCTTAGCTCAGGTAAATTGAGGTTTACCTGTGCCAAACATCTTTGTTGCTCTCAGGTTTAAATTTCAAATGGGAAATCCTGGAGAGCCCATGCCCCAGCACCCCCAGAAAGTTAATAATGTACTTTTTGTGTAACTGAGGATAGATTCAAATAAGAATGATATGAAGTGCATAGCCAATGAAAGTGTAATTCAAAAGAAACTTATTTTAATAACTGTGTTGAATTACTTTAATCCTGGATTTATGAAATCATTTGGGGCTTAAAAGGGCGACTTTAATTTTTACTTGTACTTTGCCGCATTTTACTAGAATAAGGTTCACAAGGGCAAGAACCTTTGTTTTGCTTCATTGATGTTTTCCAAATGCCTGGAATAGTACTTGGCACACAGTAGGCACTCAATAAATAACTGTTGAAAGATATAGTGCTCTTATAGAGGAATCACATTCTGTGTAAGTTTCCTACATCCTGGACTCTTGACTATCAAGGGTCCATAATACTCCAATGAAAGAGGGGTTGGGGTTCTCTCAGAGTGGGCTGCAATAGTCCCAATGTTGCAAAGAAACCAAGGACAACATTGGTAAAAGGAGAGGCCTGTGGGGCTTATGATTACCTCATCAAGGTTTAGGATAAAGCTCTCTTTTTTGGTAAATGTTGTCTATATATGGCATATGGACATGACTCTTAATCTAGTCAATCCCAAGTGTTCTGTAAATCCACTTACTTTCTATTCAAAGCTCTATCTTGCAGGAGTGGGGGAGGAAGGCAGGAATTAGCCCTCAGTCTTTATTGGGGAAACACACACACATACACGGTTGTGCCAATATCCCTGGGTCAGGGGTCAGACTGGCTACGACTGAGAAGCCCATTGTTCCAAGGGCTTCAGTTTCCCTGAACACCCTGGTTTCCCTGGACGCTCCACACAGCCATCTTCTCTGTGGTCCTGATACCTTTTGGGGAGGGTACAGTCCAGCCAGTCATGTGGTTGTCATGATTGTCTATTTCAGTCTCTGAGATGCCCTTGAGCACTTTGAGCCCACAAAGTCAGCCTGCTAGCCTGTCCTCCTTTCTGGATCCATTGCATCATTTCAATGAACTCAGCCACCTCTGCTTTGTGCCCAGCAGAAAAATCCCCAAGGCAAAAGAATATAGTCCGGCTACCAGCATGCAGACAGAAGCGGGACAGAGAGGACGTGAAGAGAACAAATAGATCGTCTCCATAAATTATTCTGTTCCATGCAGGACCGAGCGGCCATTTCAATCATTCTTCATTGATAAGCCAATTAAGAAAACACTCCTAAGAGAAGTCCAAGGACTGGGGACCCAGTGCCTGACGTTGGCAACATTTGCTCACGGTAAATAGAAAGCAAGGAACCGTTGGGCACATCACTCCTTGCTCTGAGCTCACTTTGGCTGGAAGGCAGGGGCGGCTCTGTTTTTGCCAGCACACGTTTGAATGTAACTGAACCCCCCTGGCTTCTGGGCATCTTTGTGGTGTGTGAACCCTTCAACCTTCTGTCACTCGAGGCTTTTTTCCATTCTCACCTCGAATCCCTAGGAAGCTTCTCAGAAACTTCAAAAGTCACTCACTCAGACACTGCTTTGGTGGTTGGAATATAAATGTTGAAGTGTCTTGACATCTTCTATGGGGATCTTTAAAGAAGACTTCAAAGAAACAGCTCTCCTGCTTTGAGCATTTCCCACATAAGTAATAAATGAAAATAATTCCCCTTGCTATATGTCTCTGATCTCATTCAGAGGGATGGGTTTATTAAACAGACCTGAGAGATTGCTGAGGAATCTCTCCACAGGCCCTGAGAGCCTGTGTGGTCACTGGAATCATTTAACCTCTTCCAAAAGGCTTATGTGACAATAGGTGGACACTGTCATTTGGAAATCAGGCTTTATTTGTAGGGGACGGGAGGGGGGAGGGGGGGAGGTGATCATTATCGTTATCCTTCCGCAAGTACCAAAGCAGCTTTTATAATAAAGAAAAACATATCTGTCACGAAAATAAAATCTGAAACAACGTCTTACTTCCGGATAGGGCATCTTCCCCTATTTTACAGAGTAGCATTAGCACACTTTGTGTGCAGGAAACAGGATAATGTCAGAGGGAAAAGGAAAAGCTTAGAAGTTCGCTAGTGTCCACCCTTCTATTTAAAAATAAGGAAACACAATAGAAGGATTTTAACTTTTGTCCTATACCCTGACATAGGAAAAAGATTGAGGAAAAAAATGAAGCAAATTGAGTCGGAGTCTGATCCTCAGCTCCTTATCATAAAAATAGAATAAAAGTCCCTGTCTCACAGAGCTTTTGAGCAGGTTAAGTGAAATCATACCGGGGCGCCTGGGTGGCTCAGTCGGTTGAGCATCCGACTTTGGCTCAGGTCATGATCTCACTGCTCACGAGTTCGAGACCCGCACTGGGCCCTGTGCTGACAGCTCAGAGCCTGGAGCCTGCTTCAGATTCTGTGTGCGTGTGTCTCTCTCTCTGCCCCTCTCCCACTCGCTCTGTCTCTCTCTCAAAAATAAATAAAAACATTAAAAAATTTTTAAATGAAATCATACCTGGGGGGAAAAAAGACATAGCCCACTTACTGGCACACCTTCAGTGTGAAATAAATGTTTACTAAGGAGGTTACCACAATGCTGGCCCAGAACAGGGACCTCAATCCAGCTGCACATCGGAATTTTCTGGGATATTGCTTCAAAAATACTCAAGCCTGGGCCCTGCTGCAGACATTCTGAGTCAATCGGTCTGAGGAGGGGCCTAGTTTAGATGTGGCTGAGAAATTCACCAGGTGACTTTCTTTTTTTTAATTTTTTTTAATGTTTATTTATTTTTGAGAAAGAGAGACACAGTGCGAATGGGAGAGGGGCAAAGAGAGAGGGAGACACAGAATCTGAAGCAGGTTCCAGGCTCTGAGCTGTCAGCACAGAGCCCGACACGGGGCTCGAACCCACGAACCGTGAGATCATGACCTGAGCCAAACTGGGACGTTTATCCAGCTGAGCCACCCAGGCGCCCCTCACCAGGTGATTCCTCATGTGCAGCCAAGATTGAAACCCGCTGGCCTAGGAGGTCCAGGGACAAAGGAGACACCGTGGTTCCTTAGCATGGGCTGACTACCAGAGAGATGATAAAGGAAGAGAGAGAAAAATTTTTAAATACCATGGAAAGAAGTTTGAAAATGACACACACAAATAGCAAGTGTGTGGCTGCCACAAAAGATAAATTATAACCCACCTAATGGAAGCAACTAGGAAGCCTTAGCAAGAGTCTTACTAAAACAACAGAATTCCTACTCTGTGCACATGGGTAAGGAGACCCGTTACCACTGCGGAAAGAAAGCACACCCAGACTAACAAGAGGGCAGTCATTTAATGCAGAAATCCAGTTAACAGAAAGAGACAGAGATTAACCAACAGGGAAGACATCGAACAATACTGCATAGTGTCACGGATTAGCTCTTACACGGTTGGTCTGTTTTTCTTAGGATTTGGATTCCGGTACAAAGACAGAGAAGAGACTTCCATTAAAAATAAATAAATAAATAAATAAATAAGGCAACAGAAGAGGAATCTTCCCGTGACAAGGAACACCCACCAATGATGCACAGATATTTGGTGCTGACACAAGACACCATTAGGACACGTGCCGAAGGGACCGCATTAAAACTTAACAAGCGTGGTACAATGACAAGAAAATTATACTTGCTTTGTTATGAACCCTTTTGCAAATAGAAAGGACTCTCAGGTAATTGTTATATACAAACTTTCTGAAATAAACGGCAATCATACAAATTTTCCCATTGCAATTTCCCCTTTTTTCTAAACCTAGAAATGTTCCATGGCACTGCTCCCAATTTCTCACAGTCAAAGCATAAATAGTCATTAAAGCACTTGAATCCACAGTAGTCTTGTCCGTAGAAAGGTATGGAGGTTTTGCATGATTTTCTATCAGTCGTCCAGAAAGGGCTGGCAGGCAACGGTTCGGAACGTAAAAGACCGCTTTGTGCTTGGGATCCCGACTTGAATTCCACCACGTTCCTCTCAGGAGTCGTCGGCACTGTGGACGGGCCACCGAGCAGTGAACTTGAGTGCGGACAGTCATACCGTGGAGTCCCTGCCAGACTTTAGATGTGCAATCTTGGTCCGGCTAATAAACGGATAAGCGATGCACAGACCTCCGGCTGCCACGATAAAGCCCAAACTGCACCAGGCACAAAAGATGGACCAGCTGTAGCCATGTTCCACGTCATCAGGCAGGCTATAAATGAGCTTCGGGAGCCGGTGCAAGTCGTAGGAGATGCTGGCAGCATACGTACAGAGGGAGATGGTGCAAAATATCCCTATAAATAATGCAAAAGAGAACACGGTTACGGTGTTGCCTGCTACAAGGCAAGGGGCACACAGGCCTCTGTGAAAATCGGGCCAACTGATGAGGTGGTCACTCCAAATTTGTAAAGGAGCTGTAATTCCTGCGCTGGAAGTCGCCTGACTTCGTTCCACAAACACTGGAGAAACTTTCGTGCGCCAGGCTGTACCCGAGGTGTTGGAGGTAGAAGAGGAAAGAATACAGGAGGAAATTCCGACATCTTGAATTATTCAGAATTAGCTTGCTTGGATTTTATGTATGTTTGAACTTATTTTTGGCTTTTGTTCTTTTTTTTTTTTTTAATTTTTTTAATGTTTATTTATTTTTGAGAGAAAGAGAGAGAGACAGAGAGAGAGCACGAGAAAAGGCGAGACACAGAATCCGAAGCAGGCTCCAGGCTCTGAGCCGTCAGCACAGAGCCCGACGCGGGGCTCGAACTCACGGACGGTGAGAGCATGACCTGAGCCGAAGTCGGAAGCTTAACCGACTGAGCCACCCAGGCGGCCCCTTGGCTTTTGTTCTTAAAACAATAAAATAAAAATTCTAGCTATTTTTGAGGAAACGATCTTTTCTATAATCACTCACACCTAATACGAGAGTCTTCCTTTCCCCTTGTTCTGTACGTGATGGGATACATTTTTATGCAGTTGCAAGCATCACACAAAGTCTGTTTTCTTTTTCAATTACTATTTTCATTAGTATTTACCATGTTCCCTGTAAATAATATCTTACATGAAATTTTCAAGTGCTAAATTATGTTTTAAGGTACAGGGCATGGTATATACTAAGGCCTCAACAAATCATTGTAGGTTTTTTTCAATGGATGAATAAAAGCTTTTAAGTGATATAAATTAAATCCAGGATGTTGGAATTGATGTAAAATATCTGAGTTAGGAGATAATATACTTCAACCATTCAGAATATAGGAGGCAATTTGAGTGACATAAAGAAAATGGACAGGGACCCCTGGGTGGCTCAGTCAGTTGAGCGTCTGACTTCAGCTCAGGTCATGATCTCAGGGTTCGTGAGATCGAGCCCCGCGTCCAGCTCTGTGCTGACAGCTGAGAGCCTGGAACCTGCTTCGGATTCTGTGTCTCCCTCTCCCTCTCTGCATCTCCCCTGCTTGCACTCTGTCTCTCTCAGAAATAAACATTTAAAAAAAAAAAAAGAAAAGGGGCGCCTGGGTGGCTCAGTCGGTTAAGCGTCCGACTTCAGCTCAGGTCATGATCTCATGGTGCGTGAGTTTGAGCCCTGCGTCCGGCTCTGTGCTGACAGCTCAGAGCCTGGAGCCCGTTTCAGATTCTGTGTCTCCCTCTCTCTCTGCCCCTCCCCTGTTCATGCTCTGTCTCTCTCTGTCTCAAAAATAAATAAACATTAAAAAAAATTTTTTTTAAATTAAAAAAAAGAAAAGAAAAAAAGAAAATGGACAGACCCCAAATTTTACTTTTTTGTACCAACACACATATGTATAATTGTCTTTCCAGAACGCTAAAATCAAGACTTTGATAAAAATTCTCCAAACACAGTATTTTTAGTACTTAAGTGATGTTCCAAGGATATAGATGGTCTATTCCACCACAATGGACTGCCAGGGGTGCTCCTTTTGATGGGCAGGGGATCAGAATGTGGCAGTTGCTGACGATGGATAATGAAAACAGAAATGAACACCTAGTGCAGTAATGGGATGCCCAATTCTGTTCCAAGCCCGGTGCCTCTCTGCTTCATACTTTGGTTTATCCCAGCGTACAATGGAGGTTGTATCTATTTGCTTGAAAATTGTATTGAGGATATATTAAGCATCTCCATAGGTAATAACATAGATTTGAGGGCTAAAAAGAGAGGGCCTAAAGTAACAGATTTCCCTTCATCCTTTTTAATAGAGCTCTGGCGATCAGAAACACTAGCAGAAAACCAAATTCAGTGCAAGCAGCAATTGGGAGAAAATGAAGGTGACCTTAACGCCATTTTTAAGTGCCAGAATTCTGCCTGCACTTAAATCACATAAGGGCACATTGCCTGAATCCTTTTCCAATTGTGCATTTAGAAAAGAAATGTTTCAAATTAAGAGGATACTTGATCTGAGATAATTTGATATTTCCGACTCTTTGTCTAATTCTGTTTTTCCAAAAAAGATACAATCTTATCTTCTGACTTCCTGCTCCAGATTATTATGGCAAACATATCATTTTGAGTTCCCCAAAGATCAGATGGAAATAATTCTTCCATAAAGGAACAGGCCAGTCGAAAAATAATACTCCTCTGCTTTTTTCAAACCTCGTGAAGAGCAAACGTTCTTACGTTTACATGAATGTTTTCACTGGCACCAAAACAAAGCCAGTGTTTCTATATAACAAAGTCCTTCTAAGGAATGCTGGTCATAGAACAATAAGGCAGTTAGAAAAAATTGATCTCTGGAGTATCAACAGGTAAAATATCATAATAGAACAATGACCCATTCACAGGAAAAACAACTCTATTCTGCATTCAGCTGTCTGCACAGAGCTGAATGCCTAAAAGCAAGGCTTTTTACAAGTAATGCAGGTTTAATGACCTCTGAAAACTTGAGTTCAAACTAAGACTTTTAAGCATCCTTTGATGTCCAAATGCATCGGGCTGAGATGCGGGAAATGTGTATTCTGGTCCCCAGATCTACCGCTGATCACTGTGTGACCTTGACATTACCCGAGTCTTAGTTTCCTCAACCAGGAAAAAGAAATGGGGACTTAGTTACTGCAGACCCTTACAATATCAGATTTCTGTGATTCTGTTATTCCAAAATAAAGGCACGGAGCAAGAACATTCCCCACGCCCACCACCAAAAAAAGAATGCCATGTATATACTATATATGCTCCCGTTGATTTTATACTGAACATTGATTTTATTAGCACCTCTCCCCTGCCAACTCCATAAAATTGCTTTTGGTGAAATGAATTTTAGTATAACACCACTGGCACTGAATAGAAGCGGGATTATAAGAAATCATCTACCCTGAAGGCTTAACCAGAAGGATGATTTTCTCTGCCCCTGGTGTCATGAATGATTGTGCCTTATGTCTATCCATAGATATCCATAGCTCATGGAGACTGGGAAAGATGTCACTAACAGAAATTCCTTTCTCTGGGGCACCTGGGTGGCTCAGTCAGTTAAGTGTCTGACTTCATTCAGCTCAGGTCATGATCTCACGGCTTGTGAGTTTGAGCCCCGCACTGGGCTCTGTGCTGACAGCTCAGAGCCTGGAGCCTGCTTTGCATTCTGTGTCTCCCTCTCTCTCTGCCCCATCCCCACTCATGCTCTCTGTCTTAAAAAAAATAAATAAAACATTAAAAAAAAAAAAAAAGAAATTTCTTTCTCTGACCAAGTTCCTGAAACTCCCTAAAGCTAATCAGTGGCCCACCATGAGCAAAAGTTGGGTACTTCATGTCATGCTTTTTGCTACTGATCTCACCCTCGGACCCATCTTGCCTTGCAAACCCAATTGTCCCTGTGTCGTATTTGTATTACTTGTATTTATTTTATGGTGAAATATCTATGTCTCTCAAGTTCTTTTTGGAAGAGGGCACTTGTCAGATCTGGATGAAAACCTGCCTTATTTTCTGCTGCCTTTACTCACTTTGCTTAAAGTTGGCGGGAGGGTTACTGCGAACCCACAAAAATTCCCCCGTCTGCCCTTCTCCCTTCCCACCAGTGCTCTCACAAGCTGCCCTTCGGTGACATTTTTAATTCTCCCAAGATGCTTTTGAAATTGTTCTGAGAAAGAGGAAAGCAAAGATGAACAAAACAGCATATGCAAAAGTTCCTCTTTTTCAGACTCTCACATCGTTCAGAGAGCTTGAACATAGGTCGCTGCCACAGCTGCCTTTTGTGGGATGGGAAGGCCTGTTTGTGATTATTTCCAGGAAATGTACTGACAGGAGACAAAACATTGTTTCCACCTTGCCCAAAAAGACTTTATAAAAGAGGCCCAACCCACTGAAGATATTTTAAAAAGGAAAAAAAAACTCCAACACTAAAGACACCAAGAAAGAGTGTTGATCATATTATAGGATTAAGGCCCACCTTCATGACCTTATTTTACCTTAATCACCTCCTTAAAGACCCCATCTCCAAGTAATAGGGGTTAGAACTTCAAACATCCGAATTCGGAGAGGGATACAACCCAGTCCATAACATCATCTGTGGGTGTAGTCAATGCGTGAAGTATATTTCTATTCCTTTCATAGGTCTTAGCAAGAGTTTACTATTTTAAATGTTACTTGATCAGTTATTCAGTGATCAGTTATCAAGCATCTACTATGTCCCAATCCAGTTCTGATTATATTAGAGGTGGTTTAACGAGTCCTTGTTGGTCACAGCCATGATGGGTTTGACGTCGCCATGATCAGGAACCCACTTCGCTCTCCGGCATGCATCTCAGGGCAAGGTAGTAGAGACCTCCTAGACTTTTGGTAAGTTCCCCATGGAGTCTAATAGAGCTGAGCACATGGAGTCAACAAAACCTGATGAATGAAACTGAGTTCTACAACACACTGAGTTCTACCAATCTAAGGACCAGTTCATCCCAAACTACCCCGTGTAGGACTTACCCCCTAGAGCCAGTTATTGCTGTTAATGCTGCATTTTTATCATTAGCAATCTAATTAATGCAAGGTATGGGGCAGGGGTATGAAAAGATAAATAAGGTACCACGCCTGTACTCAGAAAGTTCAAAATCTAATGGTCCTTCCTGATGATCCATGGAGAGAGACGTCATCTCTCCTCCATTCTTCCCCGAGGCGTTCCTTCCCTTTCGCTCACTCCCTGACCTGCCAGAAGTCCCCCTCAGCTACCACTGACAGTCTTCAGCCCAGCTGGTGGTGCCTGGGGAGAGAGGTTCTTGAGTCCCAGCCTCGGTCATGGTTATTGCTGGTAGCATCTTCAAAACAGTGAGTAATTGGGGGTATAGCTCAGGGGTAGAGCATTTGACTGCAAAAACAGTGAATAATTACTGGTTCTGAAAAGCCCTGTATGCAACTCCTTTTCTTATAAAATATTAAAAAGTTTTCTACCAATATTCTTAATTAGAAGATACCAGGATATCACAGAATTATAGGGTTGGAAGGGATCTTTTGCGGATCAGGATGGAAGTAAATTTATGCAGCCGTCCCAGATCATCAACCTAATTTCCTTCCCTGAAATCTTCAAGGTGCCTGTGGCCAGCTGGCAAGCTGTAATTAGGGTAACTGGGCCCACTCTTCTGACCATCCTCCTTTGATGTGCTTAACAGTCCGAAAGGAGTGAGGCCGCCTCACCCTGGTTAGCCTGCTTGATAAATAACACAACCGCAACACCCCAAGGCATAAACATTGATTTTTTTTTTTCACTCCTTCAAAAGACAGCCTGCCCATCATTCTGGTCTCTTTGCTCTTCCAGCAAAAATGCCTCCTGCGATTTTTCACGCAGATTGCCCAAAAAGCCATTCCTCAATTGTCTTTCCTAAATGAATAGGCAAGACTAACAGCAACAGACAAAACTTAAAAAAAAATAAAATAAAATAGAAGGTCCACAATCTGCAATTATTAAATCCAAAACATCCACTCTTTTCCTGAAAGGTTGCAGCAATCTTATTTAATGCAAACCCTGACCTGATGTGACATGAGTCTATTTATAGTCCTTATTGATCCTGCTTCATGTGAATATTCATATGTTTTGCTGCAGAAATGTTAATGTGTTTGATTTCAGACCCTGCTGAGGGTGTTAGTCACCATATTTACCTTTCTAAAATGAAACTTAAAAATCCTGAATTCCAAAACACATCTGGCCCCAAATGTTTCAACTGAGGTCCTAAGGACCTGTGGTTTTAGGTCATAATCAATGGATAACCTAGATAATTTCATTTATCTACTACAGCGAAGTCTTTCCCCCCCCCCCCCACCTTTAATGCATCGAAGCAAAGGAAGGGATAACCCAACATGGGTGTTGACTGTCCCTGAGCTTTGCTGGGCAGCCTGGGCTCTGTCACTTTTTGTCGGCTGTCACAACACTCACTGGACAGCCCTGCCTGTGAAGGGGAATGATCCAGTGGGCAGTGAGGCCCCCATCGAGAAAGGCCCAAGCTTTACCCAATTTTTGAGATTCCCAAGATTTTAAAAGATAATAAGACAAAAGCAACAGCAACATAAACGTTACATTTTAAAATGTTTGCTTTGAATAAGTTAACCCTTTTAAAGATTTGTGTACATATAACTGAAATTATAAGTATCATGATTATATCACCACGGCGATGCATCATTGAATGTTGATGGAAATAGGCTTTCACAGCACCCCGAGAGCAGAAGATAAACTGGAAGATGTCTTAATCCCTCAGTCCTCTGCGGCGGGCCTCTTCAATCCTGTGTGTGTGTGTGTGTGTGTGTGTGTGTGCATGTGTGAGAGAGAAAGATAGAGAGAGGGAGGGAGGGAGGGAGAGCTCAGAGGCCATGAAGTCAAAAGGCTGTATCTGGGGGGCTCTGGGGGATGTGAGGCCTTCCCCGGGTCCTGCTAGAAGGCCCCTGGAGAGGCCCCAGGGGAGAGGAAGGGGCCCAGAACGCGGCTCCCATTGTGAACAGTCAGCAGCACTGCTGGTCTACATGTGGGTAATCAAGAGCTGTCTGTATGCAATAAGGCAGAAGGAGGAAGACTGTTTCAAAGTTTCCATTTTAACATCTCAAACTGTCACATCCCTGATGCTCTCCATTGAAGGTTTGGCTAATAAGTTCAGGCGGAGAACGAAGATGCCAGCGCATTAGAAGGGGCTAAGTTTAGCATCAGAAATCTGTGGGAGAGATGCTGACAAGCGCTGCCGAAGACACTTCTGCTTAATTAAAATCAATTCTTTTAACCCTTAGTTGCTCTCTTCCACTGCTACTACATATGAACATCCTCCAGCTAATTTATCTCGTGCAGTGGATTAATGTCGCTACCCCGGCATTTACAAAGGAAATATAAAGGCACGATTTGAAATAGCAAAAATCAAACAAACCTCTCTAAACCCTACAAGGAAGGGAACAGATGAACACAACACAGCATATCCACCCCTCGGAAGAGCATGTAACTATGGAATACCATTGAAAACAACAGAGCAAAAAAACAGCAGAACAATGTGGGGAAAGCTTATGGCAGGATGTTATTTTTTTTCCTAATTTTTTTTAATGTTTATTTATTTTGAGAGAGAGAGAGACAGAGACAGAGAGCCAGAGCACAAGCAGGGAAGGGAAAGCAGGCTCCAGGCTCTGAGCTGTCAGGAGAGAGCCCGACACGGGGCTCGAATTCACGAGCTTTGAGATCATGTCCCAAGCCGAAGTCGGACTCTTAACCAACTGAGCCACCCAGGATCTCCCCTTTCTTTTTTAAATTTTTTTTAACGTTCATTTATTTTGAGAGAGACAGAGACAGAGTGCAAGTGGGGAAGGGGCAGAGAGAGACAGGGAGACAAAGAACCCAAATGGAGGATGTTAAATGGAAGCCCAGAAGACTAAATACTTTACTGTGATCATGGTTACAAACATCTTTTTTTTTTTTAAATGAGGCAAACTCATGGGCAAGATTTGGTCCAGAATAAGAAAAATATTTCAACAACCTCCTTTTTCAGCTGGTGGGATCTACAAGAGGATTTTCTCCTTATTCCCAAATGTTGGGCCAACCAAACATTTGTTTGGCCAACCAAAAGCCAAGAAAACTGGACGATGTCATGTTGTGTCTGTTAGTCCTTCAGGACTGGTCATCAGACTTCAAGTTTCTAAGCCTGGGGTATGTTTTTTTTGGCTGTTGTGGGGTTTCTGTGATTGTGGCTATTGTTTTGCTTGTTTCGTTTTTGTTTAACAATTGCACATGGGCTTTTGATGATAAATCCTGAGGATGCCTGAGTCAATCTGGCTCGGAGTTCTAGTCCACATGAGGATCAGAAATAAGGGCTGAGCATGGAAATGTGGAGCGGGGGCAGGACGCTTGGCTGCTAGCCTTTCTCCCTGCCTACCCAGTGCTCAACAACCACCCCCCTTTATTTAAAACCAGTCCGGCCTGCGACCTTCCTAGGAACTCTCACTAGCCCTGGCTTTTATGGCCCAGTGGTTTATTTTACTGCTAACGATTGTTTTATATCTAAGAGCATCCTAAATTATTTATGCCTTACCCATATTAAAGTGTGCTTTAAAACCACCACTAAGGTTTTCTTGTCTATAGCTTCTCTCATTTTCCTGACAAGGGGATATAAGGTGAGTCTTTCCAGGGTTGGGAGGGGAGGCGAATCTGCAGTTCTTTGATGTATACACGGACAAGAGTCAGGAAAATGGGGGCTCAACCAATAATGGGAGGGAAGAACATGGATGAGATTTTTAACGACCATTATGCCCCAGCAGAGGCTTAAAGGGATCCTCTGGGCAGACAGGCCTCTCTGCTTCTTTGCTACCCTGACTCATCCATTCTACAATTTGGATTTTAAATGAGGTACCCAATGGCTAGTCTGGAGGGTTCAAATCTTCCTCCAAAACCTCAGGACCTAGAATTTTAGCCTCCCTGTGCTACAATCTAAGAGCATTCACCAAAATATGGAAAGCTCAACTTGGTTTTCTGCTCAGACTACTCAGGGGCCGTGTGACCTCAGACTGTTCTGTCAGGGTGCTTACGACGACGATGACCCATTTTGCTCACAGAGAGAGAAAGGGGCTGAAGGAAGGGCCCCTGCCTGTGACTTGGGTTACTTAGGCTGCCGATTGTCCGACCACACCAGAAAGCAAAGCGCCACCTACCTGTCAACCCTGAAAGAAGGACAGACGGGAAACGGTGCCAGCCAATGGTGTCAGGCATCATTGCCCCCAGTTAACAGGTGGGGGAGTGGCTATTAAGGAAGAAGCGCTAGCAAACCCAGGTGTGGTCGTTTGAAAAACTGAACTCCAGAGAAATAGGCAATAGGCTTGTTCAAAATGGCGACATATGCAGAGTCATATTGGCTCCGATACTGAGTAGACTTGTGAAACTGTTAATTTGGCATTTACTAATCACTAATACATTAATTATCTTGTGAAAGAGGAAAAGGGAAAAAAAGGTTTCTTCCCTGTAGCTGCCTTCAGTGTTAGCTGTCAACTCAGCTCCTGACTACTTTTTAGACAAAAGCACCCTTCACCTGCTAATCAAAGAGACCACAGGCCTGTCTCCACACACTACCCCCTTTCCAATACCCTGCTTGAAGATCCCTCTTCTGCTTAAAACCTGGTGGCTTCCATTACCCTTGGATTGAAATCCAGCCACTGCCTACATCTCCCACCTCAAGAGACACTATCCTTTTTCTCCCTGCCCTCCAACCACACCGGTCTTCTTTCCATGGCTCGAGATACACCAAGCCACCCCTGCCTCAGGACGCGGCTCGCCCTGCAGCACATGCCCACCCTCTGCCGGCTGCTTTCCATGATTTAGCTGGGAAATCACCTCAGCCAGGTGTTCCCTGAGACCCCTATTCCACCTTCTTTGTTTTCCTCACAGTATTTATCATTATCACAAGTTATGGTCTCTGTGTCCCTGCGACAGAAATGGAGAAGGATTCTGTTTGCCTTATTCATGGTGTCTCTGGTACCTAGAGTAGTTAAGTCCTCAAAAAACATCTGTGGAGTAATTTGTGTGTAAAAATGACACCACCACGGTGCCTGGGCGGCTCAGCCGGTTACGCATCTGACTCTCGGTTTTGGCTCAGGTCATGATCTCACGGTTCATGGGTTCGAGCCCCGCGTCTGGCTCTGTGCTGACAGTGTGGAGCCTGCTTGGGATTCTCATTCTCTCTTTCTCTCTCTCTTTCTCTGCCCCTCCCTCACTCATGCTGTGTTTGTTTTCTCGAAAGAAAGAAAGAAAAAGAAAGAATGAAAGAAAAATGACACCAAAGACACCATCACTAAGAGAAGTACTTTGAGTTGACTTTCAGCCGTGGGGGCGGGTTGTGCTGATCACTCTTTCTCTCCTTGCGGGCTCCTGATAAATGATGACCAGGGCTTGCCAGGAGTCCAGGCCAGGGCTAGGGACATGGTATGAAGCAGAGACAGAAAATACAGGGCTGGCTCATACGGAGATCAAGCCCAAGACATTTCCGTCCAACCTTCTCGGGGCCCACAGTGGAGAAACCAGGCCTGTACTATTAACACTGCTGTTTTCTTTAAATTGTGTATTACCCACAAAAGCCAAACGACCTCTGGTTGCCCTTTTCACAAGTGAAAGCAAAATTAACAGAGCGAGGCGGGCCACAGGCAGGCAGCCTCCACTTTTGCTGAGGTGCTGGGCGTACCTGTCATGAGGAAAAGGAGTCCGGCCACGTGTTGGGTCAAGCTTTCCTCCCAGAAGAAACTGACCGTGGCCACGATGCAGCCACAGAGCAGGACGGCTACAGCCATGCCCAGGAAGCCGGCAGTGATTCTTCTCAAGTCTACTCTCGAAACACAAACATTCCGAATGAAAAGCAGAAGCAGCAAAGTCATTGAAAACCAGAGAACGAAGAGCTTTGTATACACATTGTCAAAACTACTAAGTGACACAGGCAGTCTTAGGGTCTGTGGGGCTGAGGTGGTTTAGGGAAGTCTCTCCCCAGGTATTCCAGAAGAGGACAGACAGGGTCCAGCACATCCGGGGGGCAGAGTCTACCTTCTCTGAGTCCACGGAGAAGTCTATACCCCACGGAGAGGAGGCCAGAGGACAACGCCAGGGTAAACCTGGGTAATAGATAGCAAGTTCCTTAATGTACTGAGAGTGAGGTAGGTAAGAGAAATATCTTTACTTCCCTTAACAGAGTGATGGAAATGTAGCTTACCACCACTGTACCGGCCCTACCTAATCCGGCTTTGGAGAAAGAGCCCACAAAGCGTGTTACAGTGAAATATGGTTTTACCTGAGCACCTCGATGGCCGATTGTTTTATTTCTCGCTTACATCTACTCCCGCCTATTTTCAAAAAGGATTTGAGAAAGTGGAGGCAATCGTGGTGACTGAAATGGGGCCCAAAGTGCACATATGGGATATCTGCTCATAAACTCCCTCTCCCCTTAAACACAGGCCCCACAACACAAGTACCCATTTCCACAGGCTGAGGAGAGACCTTTCTCATGGCCAAGTGTCCGCCGTAGACACAACCGGCAGGTATGGTCTGTCACAAAGACGCAATCGGGATCCCGGAGCCAAAAACCCAGCCCCTCCACCACCTCCTAGGCAAAACCAAGAGATGGACCGACTGCAGGCACCTGACGTATTGTCACTCTGATTGCTACCCTCAAGCAGTGCTCTGATTGCCCACCCTCTGCTATTTCACTTCTTCTATCTCCTCACCTTTTGTTTGAACAAATGTACATTTTTAAAATTGTTAGCTGAATACCTGTGACCCTTCTTAAAACAATAGATCTCAAGCAGAGATCTGGTGCCCCTGAGGCCAGTCGATAGCTCTGGGCACCCTTGGACCATTCCTTTTTTTTTTTTTTTTTTTAATTTATTTTAATTTAATTTAATTTTATATATGTATATATTTTTATTTTTTAATTTTATTTAAATACAAGTTAGTTAACATATAGCTTAATAATGATTTCAGGAGGAGAATTTAGTGATTCATCCCTTACATATAACACCCATTGCTCATCCCAACAAGTGCCCTCCTTAATGTCCATCCCCCGTTTATCCCATACCCCCCACACCTCCCCCCAGCACCCTCAGTTTGTTCTCTGTATTTAAGAGTCTCCTATGGTTTGTCTCCTCTCTTTTCATCTTATTTTTCCTTCCCTTCCCCTATGTTCATCTGTTCTGTTTCTTAAATTCCACATATGAGTGGTATCATATATTTACTTTCAAAGGGATTTCCCATTTTCAGCTCAGAGCATTAAATGAAAGCAGAGCATCTCTGCCTGGATGAGGAAGTGTAGACACCTCAGACCAAGGGCCAGGGACAGTGATAATTTAAAGGGGCTGAGTTTAATGTTAAGGGTATAAGTCATTTGGAGACATCCACATCTGAACAGGGGAAATGTCAGAAGAGTTCAGTCATTAGTATCTCAACTCCCTAAATTCCCTGTGGTTTCAGTAGTAATTCTGTTGTCTATGACCATTAAAAGGTACAAGGTTCAGATATAACCCACATAGGATTTGCATCAGTACCAGACATGTTAAGTTTATCTGATAAACAAGGTACAAATCACCAAATATAACTTTCTCAGAAAGGGCTATGCATGCAGATACCGAAAGTCTCTTTCTGAGAGAACCTCAAAGAGGATGAAGGGAACACTCAAATACCGTCTTGCTGGGCAACAGCAGGGCACAGACTCCTTGAGTACAGAGGTGACGCTCTTTCTCAGGTTCCTATGTCTATCTTTTCTCACCAGACAGAAAAATCAGTGACTGTGTGGCTTTCTAGACTTGTTGATTAAGGCAAAGAATTTCAAACACGCTCATAAAGAATTCAGATGTGAGAACACTTAGATAAAACTCTCAGATCTGCTGAGAAATGCTTGTTAAGATCAGCGAACAAGAGAGAGTTCTCAGGGAGTCATAGCACTAAGGAAAAAACCACATTTCAGCCAATGACTTTCCAAGTCCTAAATCTGCCAATCAGAGTATGTGTAACATTGAGACTGCTGCTAGCCGTGTCATAAGAGCTTTCATGGTCGGGTGTGGAGTTCAAAACAGAGCCTTTTTCATCTGCAGAGATTTCCTCACAAAATGAGGTTCTGCTTGGTTTTCTGCAGTGGCCTTGGCCACCCAACTGGATCACCAACGTCCTCGCTGCTTACTTCATTGGCAAATGACAGTGTCGGGCTCTGATTAGAGTCTAGTTTCTCTCTCTCTCTCTCTCTTTTTTTTTTTTTTTTTTTTTTTTTTTTTGCTTTCCTGAGTCATCTATCACCAGGCAGCATGAGTCAGCAATTTTCAGGTAGATATCTGCCCTCTTTTGCCCTCTTTGGTATCACATGGCATGGTCCTTTCTAGATTTTCACATTTTCCTGACAGTGAAAAAGAGTAGTTCCCATCATTGAGATGTCCTCTGATAACAGACATCCTCTGAGAAAATTACAACATGCACTCATGAAGATATTTTGGCAGAAATACCAAGGTCTGAGACAGACATGGTAGCTAAAATGAATATTCTACAAACGAAACAAAACCGAGAGTACCTAAGGTATAATCTCGTTGGTTTACTAACCTAAGTGGCAGAGCAGATCTTCATGCACGATGACTTGGTAAAAAAAAGATGCAGGAGGCCATTTGGGTACAGATCAGATGCCCCCAGGGCAGAAACACACACACACACACACACACACACACACACACACACTGCCCTGTCTCGAAAAGCCTCAGGCCTGATTTTCACACGTTCCACCTGTAAACAAGTTGTGACCGCAGCCTAGCGAAATGACTCCCTGAGTCTCTGACCAAGTCGGATGGGGCCCACGTAGAATCAGCACAACGTCCTTCCGTCCAAACCTGAGAGGGCTGGTGGGAATACTTTTTGTGCGGCAAGACACCATGTCCTCTCTGACCCGTTCCCAGAAATACTCACGAAGCAGGTGCCATTCATCTTGCTGAATTGTCTTGGTTAAATTGAAAGGAATGTTTCGTAAGCGGATTGGCTGAGAAAAGTGGTACTTGATGGCTGTGCATCGCTGTGCAATACCTTGAAGGAAATAAGAAATGCGATTTACTAGTCCGTGTATTTGTAATAGAATTCTGGAGATCTACAGCCCAATAACGTGTCCTGAACTGGGTTGAACGGGGGGAGGGATAGGAATCACCTGATGACTCTCAGTGATACAGGCAAGTCAGAGCAGTAAAAATCTAAAATGTGAAATAATTTTTTAAATCATGTGTCACTTGTGAATGTCATAAATTTGATAAAGATCTAAACTCCCCAAATTGTTTTTCAACGCTGAGTTTGTGTTAACTAAACACAAAACTCCTCAAGGAAAAACGGCCTAAAAGTATACATGTGGTTGGGGGAAATCAGCTTAAAATTTTAAGTTAACCCAGATAAATTACATGTGTCTGAACTCGATCCAATCTCAAACTCTCAAACGGGTTGCATCAAAAAGTTCATTAGGAAGTGTGTTATTTGGAAACCAGAAGACATTATTCCATGAAGACAACCCTCTACGTGGTGGCTTAGGTGGTGATTCAGTCACCAGATAACCCTCAAGAGCCTATTTAACCCCAGGGCAGCTGATACATTTTCTTAATACAAATTTTACTGACCTAAATTCTGGGTCCCAAGAGAAAGAGTAATACTAACAGTAGAGAGGGAAACGAAAATTAAAGTAGAGAGGAGAAAGAAAAAACTTTCCCTACCTTTTCTGGCTTCATGCCCAGCCCTAGGCACAATATTTTGAAATTAGCAAGTATACCCATCGATTTATCTAGTATCTTCTCCTACCCTCTCTCCCAACCCATGCTTTTATTGCATAAATAAATACGGGCTTATTTTTCCCCTAAAATCTTCTGAGCCCCATGATTCAGCCTGAATCCTATGATAACCCTGCAGCTACTAAAAAAAAAAATCCTCATAGATGCAAATAAATGTCTAATTTCTGGAATTTAATTACTTATAGAAATAAAACTTTGGGGGGCACACAGGTGTCTCAGTCAGTTAAGCGTCTGACTCTGTTTCGGATCAGGTCATGATCTCATGGTTTTGTGAGTTTGAGCCCCACATCCGGCTCTGTGCTGACAGCTCAGAGCCCGGAGCCTGCTTCGGACTCTGTGTCTCCCTCTCTGTCTGCCCCTCCCTTGCTCGTGCTCTGTCTCTCTCTGCCTCTCAAAAATAAATAAGCATTAAAAAAATTTTTTTCTTTCAAGTTATAAAAAAAAAAATGTACATTCCTGGATGGACCCCACCCAAGATATTCTAAATCAAAGGATTTGGGATGGAGCCAGGAACCTGAACTTTAACAAACATCCCAAGTAATTCTGAGGCAGGCAGTCCTTGAATCTCACTTTGAGAAACACTGCCCCAAGACTACCTCTGCTTTGGGGAAGATTTTTCTTTTCTTTTTTTTCATCATGAAACCACCAATTCCCTCAAAGTTCGAAGCTCTATTTTTCTCCTTGTTTTTTCAACATGGGCCCGTGGCAGTGGTTCTGTGGTCTAAGGCACATAAGTTAGATGTTTACATAGAAGTCAGAAAACGCCTGTGCTTAAAAAGAACAAACAATCTGGGACGAGAATAGTAGCAGATAACATGCTGCAAAGGTATTAATAGCTTGCATTTGTATTTTTCAAAACTGTCATTCCAAGCGGTATTCATCCTCTGGCTGACCTTGAGGCTCTGTAAAGCAGGGAGTGAAGGCTAAGGCAGAGCTGAAGACATGAACGACATCCACACAGAGCCCATCAGCAAACACTGGGACTTATTAGTTCCAGGCAGCTAAGGACATTTCTGTCTATTAGCTTCACACACAGCTGGTCAAGCAGAGACTTCAGGGGCCACATATGACAAAGAATAGAGACTTTACAGAATCAGTTAAGGAAAGACACTAAAGAAACCAACAACAACACCACCAAATAATAACAAACCCTGAGGAGGAAGAAGAAGAATCTAATTTCTAGAGTTGCTACATAATGTGGTTTGATGAACCACAAATAGGATAAACTCAAAGGGAGCCACACCCAGACACATCATAATCAAACTCCCAAAAGCTAAAGAGAACATTTTGAAAGAAGCAAGAGAAAAGCAACTTATCACATACAAGCGTTCCTCAAAAGAGTAGAAGATGATTTCTCATCAGAAATTATGGAAGCCAGAAGGGAGTGAGATGACATATTCAAAGCAACAAAAGAAAGATAATTAATCAAGAATTCTATATGCAACAAAGTCATCTTTCAGAAATGAAGGAAAAATTAAGACATTTCCAGCAAAACAAAAACTGAGAGAGTATGTCACTAGCAGACCTGTCCAACAAGAAATACTAAAGGGGGTCCTTCTGGATGAAAGGAAAGTACAGTAACTGAATCTACATGAAGAAATAAAGAACATTTGTCAGGATGCCTTGGTGGCTCAGCCAGTTAAGTGTCCGACTTCGGCTCAGGTCGTGATCTCACGGTCCGTGGGTTTGAGCCCTACATCAGGCTCTGTAGTGACAGCTCAGAGCCTGAAGCCTGCTTTGGATTCTGTGTCTCCCTCTTTCTGCACCTTCCCCACTCTCTCTCTCTCTCAAAAATAAATAAACATTAGAAAAAAATAAAGAACATTTGTCAAGGTCATGACATGGGTAAACATAAAAGACAATATAAATGTACTATCTGTGCTGTAACTTTTTTTCTATTATCTGATTTAAAAGACACAAAACATTAACCAATAATTGTAAATCTCTGTTGAGGATCATACAATGTAATTTGTATGATAATAACCATGCAAAGGAGAGGAGAGGGAATGGAGCTATAAAGCAGCAAAGCTTTTACATACGAGTGAAATTCAGTTGGTATTAACCCAAACTTGATTGCTATAAATTAAAATGTTAATTGTAATTCACAAGGCAACTTGTGTGTGTGTGTGTGTGTGTGTGTGTGCGTGTGCGTGTATACATACATATATAATACATATTTAAAAGGTTACTAGAAAACATCCATTTAACACAGAAGAAGACAGTAATGGAAGAATAGAGGAACGCATAGAAAACAAATAGCAAAATGGCGGACATAATTCCTCCCTTATGAGGAATTACATTAAATCTAAACGGATCAAACACTCCAATCAAAAGACAGAGATTAGCATTATAAATAAAACAACGTGATCCACCTATATGATGGCCACAAGAGACACACTTTAGATCCAAAGATGCAAATAGGTTGAAAGTAAAAGTACAGAAGAAGATATACCACGCAATCACCAAAAGAGAGATGGGAATGGTATACTAACGTCAGATAAAATAAACTTAAAGACAAAAATTTTTACTATAGGCAAAGACATTTTAGAATGGTAAAAGGGTCAATCCCCTGGGAGTTTATAAAATTATAAACACATATGCACCTACTTACCAACAGAGCCCCCAAAATACAGGAAGCAAAAACTGAAGGGAGAAATAAACAATTCAACAAGAATAGTTGAAGGCTTCAATATCCCACTTTCAAACATGGTACAACATTTAGAAGATCAGCACAGAAATAGAAGATTTGAACAACACTCTAAAACAACTAGACGAAACACATCTATAGAGCACTCTACCCAACCACAGCAGAATACACATTCTTTTTGAGTGCACATAGGATGTTCTCTATGATATATGTTAGACAATAAAACAAATCTCAATATATTTAAAATTATTAAAACCACATAGAGTATGTTCTCTGACCATACTATAATGAAGTTAGAATCAATAAGAGAACTTGAGACATTCACAAATTTGTGGAAATGTAGTAACACACTCCTAAACAGCCAAGTGTTCAAAAAATAAATCACAAGAGAAATTTAAAAGCACTCTGAGATGAATGAAAACTAAATCACAGCATACCAAAATTTATGGGATGCAGCTAAAGTGGTGCTTAGAGGAAAATTTATAGCTGCAAATGCCTACATTAAAAAACAAGATGTCAAATCAATAACCTGTCTACCTTAAAAAACCAAAAAAAGAAAAGCAAACTAAACCCTAAGCAGAAGAAAAGAGATTATATAATTACAGTAGAAACAAATGAAGTAGAGAATAGAAGAACACAGAAAATAAGCAAGACCAAAAATTGGCACTAAGATTAATAAAATTGAAAAAATTAAGATTAATAAAATTTAGTTAATCTAACCAAAATAAAAAAAAAAGAAGACTCAAGTTACGAAAATCAAGAATAAAACAGAGGGCATTACCAATATGGAAATAAAAAGGATTGTAAGAGAATATTGTGAAAAAATTATATGCCAACAAATTAGATTATACAGATGAAATTTGTAGAATGACATAAACTACCACAACTGACTCAAGTAGAAATAGAAAATCTGAAAAGATCTATAATAGGTAGAGATTAAGGTAGTAAATAACTTATTAAAAATCTTCCAATGATGGAGTGCCTGGCTGGCTCAGTTAGTAGAGCATGAGACTCTTGTTCTTGGGGTTGTGAGTTCATGCCCCGTGTCAGGTGTAGAAATTACTTAAAAATAAAATCTTTACAATTAAAATCTTCCAGTGAAGAAAAGCCCAGGACCATACATCCTTACTGGTAAATTTTACCACATATCTGAAAAAGAATAACGATCATTCATAAACTCTTCAAAAAAAAAAATAATAGAATTCCCAAATCATTCTAGGAGGTCAATATTACACCTGATACAAAAACCAAAAACATAACAAGTAAAGAATATTTCAAAATATTCTTGTGACTATTATATACAAAAATCCTCCACAAACACTAGCAAACTGAAATCAGCAACATATAACAAAGACTATGCATCATGACCAAGTGGGATTGATATCATGAATGCAAGACTGTTCCAACATGTGAAAATCAATTAATATAATAGGCCTTATGAAAAGAATAAAGCACAGAAACCACAAGATCATCTCATAAATGCAGAAAAAGCATTTGACAAAATCTATTTGATGCTCACCCACAACCCTATGAACCAGATTAAAAAATAATAAGTATGATTTGCTCCATTAAGTAGGTAGAAAAATGTGAAGTTCAGAGACATTAAGCAACTAGCCTAAGGCCACAATGCAAAGTAGTAGTAACCGAGCTTTTTTTTTTTCTCTCTTTTTTTTTTTAACGTTTATTTATTTTTGAGACAGAGAGAGACAGAGCATGAATGGGGGAGGGTCAGAGAGAGGGAGACACAGAATCCGAAACAGGCTCCAGGCTCTGAGCTGTCAGCACAGAGCCCGACGCGGGGCTCGAACTCATGGACCGTGAGATCATGACCTGAGCCGAAGTCGGCTGCTTAACTGACTGAGCCACCCAGGCACCCCGTAACCAAGCTTTAACATGAATGCTGTCATCCAAATTTTGTATACTAGTCACTCAGGAAAGTTAGAAATCCTCAATCTTTTAGAAGTGCATCTTAATCCTGTGGGTGGCTACAACGAGTTATTAAGCAAATTGTCAATTTATAGGGAAAAGCACATTTTTTTCATTTTTTTTTAAGTTGGCTCCACGCCCAAAATGGAGCCCAATGCAGAGCTTCAACGTGCAACGATCAAAAGTCAGTGGCTTAACTGACTGAGCCATCCAGGCGCCCCCATTTTTTTTGGTTTAGTAACAACATGTGCTCTTTTGGAAACAAAACTTAATTGAGGCTTCTGTCTGTATATTACCCATACCTTTTGATAATGTTATTTGGAGACTGGATTGACTCTATGGCTGACTCAGTGACTTCATTCTACCTGCATCTCACAGAAGCTGCTTCATGCTCAAATGGAGTGTGGACTGAGTAGAAACCGTTCTCCGAGAGCGCGAGGGGCTGGCCCTAGGACAGCTTCTATGCTAGGGAAATACATGGTTCCTTTTACATCACAGGGGACATTCTCAGGGCTCATCTCAGCCCCTTGCTAGGAACAGGCACGATCCCAGGAGGAAGAGCCACAGAAAGGAGGAAGGCAGCTGGCCAGTGCTCTCCTGCTTCCCCAGGGCCATCCAGCATGTGCCAGGAGTGAGGTAAGCAGTGCTCACGTAGCCAAATTACCTTTCCTTCCCCACTAGGCTCCCAGGCTAAATTTAAACTGCCAAGCGCTCTGAAACGAGAAGAGAAAGGAGGTGTGGAGAGTGACAAGGTCTGGACCGGACGGTAACAAGCAGTACTCAACAATCCCACTGATTGGGAGCCTGCTGGCAAGCCCAGAGCCCCTCAGCTGAGCTTGCAAGAAAACAGTCTACGGCTCCTGTGCTCCACTCCCTTGGAAGATGATCAAGACTCCAGGCAGAATTAGGAGACAAAGTGGGAGTGAAGGACAGATCAGCAGCAGTGTCAGGGGCCCACATTAGCTGTTGTATTTCCTTGTTCTTAAACTCCGCTGCTGTCTCAGAAAGTCAAATAGATTCGAAGGGGGGAGTATATTATTAAGGTCTGGCTTCTTACAGCATACGCTTTAAACTGACAAAATGAAACTTGACAAAAATCACACAGGAAAAGACCTGTAGTTGCTTGACAGCTTGCCAAAGACAAATTAGGTCCTTTTGATGAAAAGACATGTGTGCGTGTATGTGTGGATGGTGGTAAAGACCGAAGTTCCGTGCGATGTTATGTTAAAAAGTGATACTGTGGAAATCCACAAGGAGGCATTAGCTTCCAATTTTTTCAAAGCCATGCATGCAAACTTTGAAATTAACTGGCTTTCTGGGTATAGACAGCAATGAATCTGGCTCTCTGAAAAGGAACACAAAAAGCATGAGCTCATAGCACCAGATGGCATCACACAATGGGGGGAAGAAACATGCAGAGGGTTGAAAAGAACAAGTTGTGATCTATATTTAGTGATTAATTAGCTTCTTAAAGGGCCAAGTAGAGCTGCTTTAATGATGATATAAACCACAGAAGAAGATACATAAATATACTGCACAGAGGTTAGGAATAGGGTTTATGGTCTGGTGAATATCTGTTGTTTCTGGTGCTTAGGGAGATGAATCAAATTCTAAGCTAAGTCACAGAAACTCATACTCAAGGTTAAATGAGAGACAAACAGCAGAAGATGCTGTAAAAAGTCACTAGGACCAGGCAATGATGTGGTGGCTAAAGGTCTTGCAGTCAGACACACTTGGATTTGAAACCCGGCTGTGCGACTTTTGGCAAGTGACTTAAACTCTCTGAGCCTCTGTGTCTTCATCTGTACAAGGCGGGGGGTGGGGGTGGGGGTGGGAAACGGCAGATGCCTTCTGTGGTTATTGTGAGGAATGAAAGAGGTCATTCAAGGACTTAGCATGGGACGCAGCCAGTCGAAGCACTCGATAAATGTCAGCATTTGGTTATGAAATATCTCCTGGCACTTGCTCACATTCACCATACAGAACTATTGCCACACACACAAGGAGTCTGCACCCCAAATGTGCATCGCAGATTAACCCAAGTGTACAGAGAGATAAACACATGCAATGGAACGCCTGAACGGCGGTCTACCCAATGGCTCTCGTGTTTCCTCTCCAGTCAACGCTCAGTGCAAGACTCCCATCACTACACTCCTGAAGAGCTGGCCGACTGGCCTCCTTACTGCTCTTCTCTCCACCCTCCAACCCACCCTCTTGCCACTGCTGGATAAATCTGCTGTGGAAAGGTCTGGAGCCTCTGGAGCCTCAGCTGCCCATCTGTAATGCAGACTATGACAACCCTTAAGATTTTGCTATAAGGGGCACCTGGGTGGCTCTGTCAGTTAAGTGTCCGACTCTTGATTCTGGCTCAGGTCATGATCTCGCGGGTTGGTGAGGTTGAGCCCCATGTCGGGTTCTGTGCTGATAGTGCAGAGCCTGCTTGGGATTCTCTCTCTCTCTCTCTCTCTCTCTCTCTCTCTCTCCCTCACCCTTCCCTGCTCACGCTCTCTCAAAATAAATAAATTAAAAAATAATTTAAAAAAAACAAGATTTTTGCTATAATCACCGGCCATTTATAGTACCATGCACTTAATATGTTTCTTTAAATTGATTACTACAAGTGGGACACAATTTTACCTCCCATAATGTAATTAGGTATTTATTGTAGAATTATGTACTTATTTTAAAATGAAGTACCCAGCACATAGTAAATGCCACCTGTTTATTAAATAGCTTTAATGCTGTGCCAATGTACCAACTTCCACACTTGGGCAAACAAAAGATGAGAAAATTCGTGGTCCCTGAGAGCAATAAAGCCTGAGGTTTTCATCATCTGGCTCTGTCTTGCCTCTACATAGTAACATACCATTGGCTTCCCCCTAATCAAAACCAGGCTCTAGGCCCTTGTCACTTATCCCCGCCCCCCACTTCACTTACTTTTACTGCAACTCGTCCCCAGGGCTATATCTCCACCACTCCCAGACATGTGCCTTGGCAGAGTCAGGCCCCTTTCTTCCTACAGCTATACAGCCATCACCTTGGAACCACCCCAAACCCCCTAAGCCCCCCAAGCCCAACACCTTCATTCAAAATGCCTTCCCGAAGGAACACAGCAGCCGTCACAGCTCATTTCTCTTCTCTGGTGTTGCGATGTTAGGGGCTGAGCCTCACAATCTGGCTCTGGATCATTTCCTAATAGATCAGAGAGTCTGCCTCCGTCGGAGTGTCCCGAGTTCCTTAAGAGCCGAGGCCGTGACTTCTTTCTGGGTCCTTGACGTGTAAGAGCTATGGCTAGCAGATGAAAGGGTCAGCGAACAGCCTGCACTGTTTCCTAAAACATTTCAGAGGCAACGTGGAATTCCATAACTGGCCCGTGGACAGAAAAATAAAGAACTCTTTTCACACCAGCTCTGCCGGCACGCATCCCGGTCTGAAAGGAAAGATCCATCATGGGGTCACAGGGCAAGGGGGCTGCCGTGTTCTCATCAGAGAGATTTCGTTTCAGAGGGAATCGGGTGCTAAGCAGACAAAGGAAAACGTCTTCCTTGTCGCCTCCTTCAAGGGGTACGAACAGCCCTCACTGAGATAAATAAACCAAATACAGTGAGTTTAGTGGGCTAATGCTGGCGATTTTAAGCCTCAAATGGCCAAAACCAGTCCTGAAGTCAAGCCCTGAGGGCAAACCCATCATCAGGTCTCCAGAGCTGAGAGGAGAGAGGCACAAAGTTAGTGACTGTGGAGTGGCCCTGTCCAGTGGGAATACAAGCCATATTTAGAATTTCAAGTTTTCTGTGGCCATGCTACAAAAATAAATAGGCAAGAATAATTATCTTCTATTTTAATTTAACATAAAATCAATATTTTAAAAAGTATCAGTGGAATTTTTTTGAGTTTACTTATTTTTTTTAGTAGTCTTGACACCCAGCATGGGGCTTGAACTCACAATCCTATGCTCTTCCAACTGAGCCAGCCGGGCACCCGTTAGTGAGTTATTTTACATACTTTTTTCACACTAAATCTTCAAAATCTGCTGTTTTTCACTTAAAGCACAGCAAGTCTCATCCCCAGAGCTCAACAGTCTCACGTGGCTGCTGGCCACTGTACCGGAGAGAGGAAAGTTCCAGATGAAGGTGAACAAGACTCCAAATGAAGTAAAAGCAACTGAGAGCAAGTGTTTGATCTAGGAAGTACCTGAGAGGTGTCAAAGTCGTTCTTGTTTAGACTCTCCATAACACACTACTTTGTCCTGCTACTCTTGTTTCTTATTACTAATGGGGAATCTCCTCACTTGCGTGGAATTATATCTGTGTTCACTCTATATTCTCTCTCTTTTTTATTATTTTTTTATTTTTTTAAATGTTTTTATTTATTTTTGAAGGAGAAAGAGAGACAGAGCATGAGTGGGGGAGGAGCAGAGAGATGGAGACACAGACTCCGAAGCAGGCTCCAGGCTCTGAGCCATCAGCACAGAGCCTGATGCAGGGCTCAAACTCACGAACTGTGAGATCACGACCTGAGCTGAAGTCGGACACTTAACTGACTGAGCCACCCAGGCGCCCAATTCCCTCTCTTTTTTTAAAAAAAAAAAAATGTTTATTTATTTATTTTTGACAGACAGAGAGACAGAGAGGCAGAGGGAGAGGGAGAAAGAGAGAAGCCCAAGCAGGCTTCAAGCTGTCAGTGCAGAGCCCGACTCGGGCTCCATCCCACGAACCACAAGATTATGACCTGAGCCAAAATCAAGAGTTGGATGCTCAACCGACTAAGCCGCCCAGGTGCCCCTCTATGTCCTCTTTGAAGCAAGACACCTGGATTTGCATTCTGGCTTCACCACTCACTAGCTGTGTGTCCTCAGCAAACTTCCTAACAGCAGTTTCCTCAGCTGTAATATATGGACACGGGTAGTCCATCTATCCCAGAGGATTAAATGAGGCATTCATATAATACTGTTAGTGTTAGCTTCTATCATTATCGTTATTATATTTATCATTATTATTATTCATTATTATCATTATTCTGCTACTGCTACTTTTTTTTTTTTTTTTAACCTGAACAAACCCAGACAACTGGACTATTCCTTGAAGGCAAGACTCTAGTGAGTTCCTTGAACTGTAAACACATGATCTCTAGGGGCCAAAGAGGTAGGATTCAGTGACAAGTCTGACAGATTCAACCTACTGCAGAGAGAGTAAACATCACCACAGGAAGCTGAAAGGAGGAGGGGAGCAGGGGAGCAAACCAGAAATAACAGTGCTCAAACAAGCACGATCTTGCGCACAGGTAGCGGCTGTCACGGGGTTAAAGCAGCGAAAGACCGCTGGTTTGCTGAATCCATTTTTCAATTTCCTTTAGTGTAGTTAGTGTATCTACAATAAAAAAAAAAAAATAGAATTAAAAAAATCAAAACCAGGGCTTCTCAGCTTCTCAAAACCGTGAGAGCACGCAGTTGGGGATTAGCCGGTAGGACACGGATTCACGATTGGAGATTAAAGACAGGATGTGATTTTATGTAGCCGATGGGGGATTTCAGCCCACCGGAGTGCTGTCGGCTTGTTTCTCTCTCCCTCCACTTTCTCCTCTCCTTCCTTTTACCTTCTCTCTCTAACGGGAGATGGTGAACCACAATGTGGAGCCAGGTTCCATTCTTTCTTCTCCATCTCAGAGCTGCCGATGTGGGCAAGGGAGATATGATTATGCCATTGGTGAGAAGGCGGACACAAGCAAGAACCGACACCCGTCCCATACCTTGCTCCCTGGGCCCCGACCCAGGTGAGACCAAATACAGCCACGGGCTCAATGGACGTTCCAGCTCAGTCCACAGTGGTATTTCCCTTCCCACGGGGGATGTCATGTTACAGGGACAGGCCAACAGTTGCTGCTCGTTACTCTTGCTCTGATCATGACCTGCTGACCTCAGAGAGATCAATACAGTCTGAACAAAACCTGTCTTAATAGTACACGAGTCTAAAGCTGTTAATACACACCTGAAGTTCAAATCTCCTAGATTCTGGAAGGCATCCGGTCGGTGCGGGAAGCAAACCTAAGCTTTATTCATTCACTCTCCAGTGTGACTTTTTTCCAGTAGTACGAACATTGATGAATATGACTTTTTTTACTTGGAAGTTTAAACCTGCGTACTCTCAAATATCGGGACTTTTCTACATTTAATATGTGCGTAGAAGCAGCGGCACACAAGTGTGTAAAGGAGAATATTGTTTTTAGAACCAGCTATGTGACTTAGAGCAATAAACTCAACCACTCTGAGCCTCCCTTTCCTCATTTGTACCATAGGGGTAATACAACCCCACAGAATTGTCATGAGGACCGAATGAGATAATATATATAAAGTGTCCTAACAGTGCCTAGTGCACAGGGACAGTGGTCATCCACGCCCCCTTCCTGCTGTCTTTGTAAGTAGCACCAGTAAAGTGTGAGTCCTGACCTGAGGGACCGCAATACTTGTAACCTCATCCTCACCTCCAGCATTTGGTGAAAAAATTAGGGGCCAAGGATCAGTCATTACCTTTTGCCATCAAAAGTCATCATCTCCTCATTTAGTCTTTCTTTCACTCATTCATTTATTCATTTGTTCAACAAACATTTATTTAGCAAGTGCCTTCTAGACAGAAGACCTACTTTCTGAATCTAGACTATGGTTCCACAAAAATGCCATGACTCTGAAACAGGGAGGGAGGAAGGAGGGATGGAGAGATGGGGGGGGGGGGGGAGAGAAATCTCCCACATGCCACATGGGGACCCATAACTTCTGATGACGTTAGCAGTTTCCCAAATACTCAGAAAAGAGCAAGTTACTGGAGAAAGACTGCCCATTGTGGAGTGGGTTGGCAGTGTTCCAGGGCAAATTATCCTTAAAAACAATGCACTCTTGGCTGTTTCCAGGTGCCTTCATAGAGTCTTCCTAATTGAGCTACACTTTCAGAAGTTTGTTTCCTTTACGAAAGTGAACCCTGGATCAAGCTGAATTGACTAATTACTGGCGGATATGGAGATTAGGGAAGCAATGTTTGGTAGAGCTAATTTATGGCAGTATAGGCAAGGGTAATGGATCTGCTCAAACTGTGAAAAAATTTAAACATATTTGCTACCATGAACAATGTTCTTATGTCCCCTTCACCAGATGGGCTGCTGGATTTATGATGAGACATGTCACAGATACATATCAAGATAAATGGAAACTGGGAGCCCTTTAGAGCCAGACTTCGGGATCTATAGAGCACCTGTTCTATTGCTGGCTCGATAATTGATAGAGTTGTACTCCTGGGCTTCAGTAGGCTATTGAAATCAATTTCAAAAAACAATATAAATTGATTGGAAACAATATTTTCAACTTTTTCGCAGTAATGATCAAGAATGAGCAATGACCGAGCAAACCTGACAAGTCCGATTTCATTTCCTTTCCCTTCTCCAGCCCCTTCATAGTCAGGTGGCCGGGAAGACACCAGAGACAAGAAGTGAAGGGGGACAAAATCTCCAAATTGAATGGATTATCCAGGATTCACTGCAACGTGAACGATGGAGGATGGCACTCACCACCTCCCAGCGGCAAGAACTTTATGGTAGGAAGAAACCACATCCCAGAGCCTTTTGAGGCAGGGGCAAGGAAGATGAGAGTCCCGGCGGGATCCTCTTTCCCACTATTTCCGGTGTGTGCCGGTTCCTCCAGCAGCTCCAGAGACACCCCTAAGTCATGACATAAATCTGCAGCCAGGTAAGCACAGGTGTGGGACCACCAGAATTGCTCCGGTGTGGCCTACAGGAAAATGGCATAATCATGCTTTTATTTATCACATAGCCTGTTATGCTGTGTTCAGAGTGTCTCGTCACACATCCTCACAAGTCATATATGGACGACATTCTGTTCCTTGTACAAATAGGAAGAACAAGGCACAGACCCCTTAGGTGGCCTGTCCCGATTCGTGAGTCCAAGCCCCACATCAGGCTCGCTGGCGTCAACCTGTCAGCACAGACCCTGCTTCAGATCCTCTGTCCCCTCTCTCTGCCCCTCCCCCACTGCTCTCTCCAAAAATACAAAGATTTTAGATAAATAAATAAATAGTTGTGAGCATAGCTTTCTGAAGGATTGCTAGATGACGCCAGACTCTAGGCTCAGAGCTTTACTCACATGTCCCTCGTGAGATAGACTCTGAGGCTACCTCTGTTTTACAGAGGCGGAAACTGAGGCTCAGTGAGGCTAAACCATCTGTCCAAAGTCCCAGGGCTAACAGAGCTGGCATGGAATCTGCATCTCCTTCCAAAGCCAGTCTCAGATATCTTAACAGACCTTGTCAGATGTGAGTCACTAATGACTACACCTGATCGTGCCCAATTGGTCCCCTTAAAGGGACAAGGACAAAGCAGGCAGGCACGGCTGGACTTGTGCGTTGCTTTTATCTGCAGTATTATTTGTATGCTTCCATTTCCTTTGTTCTCATGCTGCCCTCTACCCACAAGGAAACAGAAGGAAATACTCGAGGAAACCACTGTCCAAACCTCTGCATGCACGGATTTCTTTCCCTGCTGGCCGAGCAGGCCGTCAGGTGCCTAAAACCCCGGAGGAGGGCTGAGAACAAACAGAAGGGGCACAGGGGTGCCTGAGGAGAGGGAAGCAGGTGGAGCACGGTGGCCAGGAATGAGGGCTCGACTGCATCTCTCTGTCACCCAGAGCCCCACACCTGAGCCCCAGATTGGTGGGGCAACACTCCAAACCTAGAGTGAGGATGGGAAGGGAAAATCTTCCCCTGGGCCAAATTGGAACTGCCATCCATTTGGGAATCTCTATGTGGGGAAAGAGGCCCACCCCCACGGCTGCACACTCCAAAGTGAAGTCCCCATTCTTCCTCCTACCACAACTCCCCACCCACCCACACAGCTCAAAGGGTCAAAACAACCATCAAGTGCTTGGGCCCGAAATATAAAACGTACTTCTGGTCCAGTTCCAACGACAGCGTGCAGCGAAGCTGGGCTTCTCTCTCTGACCACCTGTGCTTATCACATGCAGCCCCCAGAAGCCTCGGCGGAGGACGTGGGGGGGACAAGATAACTCGCGAATGGTCCAGACCTGCACCTCACCACTGTGGCCTCGCATCACACACGAGCCCTGCCACGCTCCAGCCCACATTGCATCAGAACATGCCCACACGATGTTTCCAGCCCTAATTTTACCTCAGGCAGCCTGAATGACATAGACAGCCAGACAGGGGGAAAAAAAAAGTGCCAATAAGCAGTTTTGCTAAGCATCATTCCAATCCTCTGAGAATGCCGTGTTAAGAACCAGGGAGTGGGGGAGGGTCTATCAGAATCACAAAAATTAGAGATTAACGCTCAGCCCCCCAGTTCGCCCGGTGGGGCCACCCTCCCTCCCCCTGGGGAGGGCAGTGAAGACCCTGAGCCTCTTATCTGCTCCCGCCCTGCCCCTGGGCCAGTGCTCAGTGAGGCCTCTGCCTTCAGCCACCAGCTCAGCCCAGAGCACAGCGCATTAGCATTCCTGACACTCCCCACAACCCAAGGGGAAAACTTCCAGCTGCCTGGTACTTAAGCATCACCCTCGGCACCATAAGCCTGAGCCTGTGCATAATTGACAAGGAATATGTTGATAAGGAATGGGACTGTTCCAAGTTTCTGAAGGATAACTAGGTAATTAAAAGGAAAACCTAATTTAAGAAAATCCTGAAGAATTTTTTTTAAACTCTCTGGCAACATCCTTTCTGGATTATTCTCCTTTGCCAGAAGACTTATGTTTTGCCTCTGTTGGGTTTTCAAAGCCTGGGGCTAGAAGTCTGGCGTTCCAGGGAACCCCACGGTTCTCAGCCTCCCGTAGGGGTGGGGGTGGGGGTAACTTTCGAAAGCCTTGGACTAGAAGCGGAAGGGCCACCTCGTTTCCTTGCAGGGCTCAGAATACCTGTTTCCCTAGTCTCAGCACTGTGCCCAGGACTTAGCACAGTGCCCTCTGAGGATCCCGGGACCCTGGCCAGGAGCTGCCCCCACCTGTGTAGGGCAAGGCAAAAGGACTGGGAGAGCACCATTCATTGCCAGGGGCACAATGTGCAGTGATGAAATCGGCCTCTGCCGATCGCCCTGCTTCTGGCTGCACGTCTTTGCTGCCTGGCCGGTTTCAGACCACGCAAACGAGTCAGCCAGCTGCCAAAAGACAACCTGGGACACATAAAGAACATGTGGGGCTCTACAACAATACCCCAAGAGGTCCATCACTTCCTCGTAGACAGCCTGGACTGGCCTGTCCTTCATTCCAGGCTGCCTCCCCATCCTGAAGGATGGCTCAGCATGAAATGATGGCCCTACCACCTGCCATCTTTATGAAATTCTCTGGGTCTTCGTTAACCTGTAAAATGGGGCTGGTAGTATTGATTTCATAGGGTATGCCCAGGACTATGAAAGAGCAGGTACTTTTATGCACGACCACCTTTAATCCACAGCTCCTGCGCTGCCCGACTTGGTCACATCTATCTCACATCTATCCAGCTCGATCTCTTTGAAGACTTTGTTCTAACCTCAGCTAGTGGATGTGGGGATTCTTCCCCCAATCCAATTCTATCTATAAAGTGGATGAAAACAAACAGAGGCCCTACCCTCAGAGAGCTTAGAGTCTAGTGAAAGACACTGACGTTATTGAAATAATAGCACAAATAGATGCAACATTACAACTCAGACATGAAGGAGAAGCACACAGTTCCCTGAGACCAGGGGACAGGATGCCTGAGCCATGAGGGCAGTCCAAGACGGCTGAGGTCTTGAGGATAGGCAGGAATATTCTCATGGGGCAGAAGGAAGGGCATGGACAGGACTTTGAAGAGTATGATAGGATAAGATAGGATAAAATAGGCAGAGATGGAAAGGATGGGACTTGAGGTCCCTGGGTGGGGAAAACACTTATTTTGCAACAATGCCGGGAACAGGTGACCACAGCAAACCCCCTGAAGGCATAAGGTTCCTCTTAAGAATGTAACAGACACCTCCCACTCCCCCCTGAGGTTTCCCTCAGGAATCTGACAGAAGATGGCCATAGACCACCCCTCCTACAATGGAAACGAGCCAATCAGGAATGGACAACACAGCACCTACAACTATCAAGCCAAGAAGGGTAGAACCTGAGAAGGAACAAGGGGGAAGGGAAGGAGGAGGGCATCAGACCCTTATAAAACAAGAACCCTCGCCTATAGTTCGCAGGCATTCACTTTCGAATGTCCCCTTTCTGTAAAGAGAGCTTGCCTACTATTCTCCCTTTCCAATCTTATACTCTGATAAACTTTTGCCTGCTGCTCATTTTGTGTCCACCTCTTCATTCTTCAAAGTTGCAAAATCCTGCGATAAGAGGAGGGTCTGCGGTACTGGGGTGCAGAGTGTGAGGGGGCCAGGGAAGGTGTTGCTAGAGAGCTGAGTGGGGACTAGAACACGGAAAGCCTGAAGGCGGATTGAGACAGAGCCTCAATGGGAGTCGCCACAGATTACAAACGATCAGAATTGAGGGCAGGCTCAGAATTGATTTTTTGTTTGTTTTTGAAACAAGCATAAAGCACTTCATTCTTGCCTTCATGTGGAGAACCGATTGGAGGGGGCCAGGAGTCACTTAAGTGATGGGGGTACAAACAGGCTGTTACAGAACTGCCCGGAGAGACCCGTTCCCCGTGAAAGGGGGAAGTCAGAGATGCCATCCAGGAGTGAATTTTAAAACTGAGTCAGCGTCAGCCAGGTCACGGGTGGTGACGTCAGGGGAAGGAATGGGCATTCCGGACAGAGGAAGAGCTAAGGCAGAAGTGCAGAGGGAAGGAGCGTTTGCAGGGACTGACGGACAGGAGGGTCAGTGCTGCCGGAGCATGAAGTGTGAGACGGAGAGTGGTAAGAATAAGGATCTGAAAGGAGAGGTTGGCAGGCAGCTGGCAGCCTAGCTTTCTCCCCACTGCAAGGCCTCACCCAGTAAGCTATCAGGAGCCACAGAAGGGTTTCAGCAAGCCAGTGATAGGATCAAGTTTTATTTCAGATAGAAGATTCCGTCAGTTGGGGGGGAAAAAAAGGGATATGAGGACATAGGAGAGTCAGAAAGAATAGTTAACTAGAAGACTGGGCGTCCACACATTAAAATACTATGCAGATATTAAAAATGATGAAAACTGCAAAAATTCTTGTGGCTTAACGCTGGCTGCAAAGCAGTATATATTATATTATCCCAACTACGTCTTTGTGTATACATTTGTGTAAAGTCTGGATGAGAAGAAATCAAACTTTACCAGGCTTCTCTAACTAAGTCGCAGGGTTATAAATGATTTTTGTTTTCCTCTCTGCGGTTTTCAGCATTTTCTACAACGAGCATATGTTTTTGTAAGGTCATAATGAGAAAAATATCAAGATTTAAACGACATAAAGTCAGCATGAATGGTCCTGTCAAACTGGTGGCAACAATTTACATTTTGCTAGTGCCTGATATCCAGTGACCCTAAATCTTAAGCCACAAGATCATATCGTTCTGTGTTCACAGAGAGGAAAATGAAAAACAGGGAGGCGAAAATGATTCATTTAACGTGACACAGAGGGCTAGAGGCAGAGTAGATAGGAACAAGGTAGATGTATACACACTCTTCAGCTGGTTCAATTCTTTTTGCTGAGAAATTATTTGAACAGAACAGATCATGCACAATCCAATAATTAAGATAGCCAGAATAATTAGGAACAGCCCAACAGATTGCATGATTATCAGCCCCGATCAATAAAGAAGAAGTCAATCCGAAGCCTCGGATAAATAAGCCCACAGGCTATACTGTTATATATACCGTTATATATTCCAGAATCCTGAGCTCAAGTCTGACAGCATTTTTCTGGAAGTGAGGCGGGGTCAGCATTAGTAGGGAAGAAGGCAGAAGTTGTTTCCGCACCTGTGCCCATCGTCACCCACGCTGATTGTGTTAAAAGGGAGGACAAAGCTAACACAGGTGGTACACAATCGTGGCACACGTAACTTCCACGACAAAAGAGTGGCGCAGGTAGCCCCATTTCTCTAATTACTGATCACCTCGTGGCTTTCCCCCCCATACCTCCCTATTCCCCTCAGGAGGTACATAAACACGATCCTGGATGAAGCCACAGCTGCCGACTTTAGAGCCCCCGTGCTCCCCTCCTACCCAGGATGAGCTCCTGTCCCCCACCTGGGCAAGGGAGCTGTGGTCCCAGGAAGCACCAGGTCTCGCTGCTTCGTTGGGTGCACCCAGAAAGCACAGCAAAGAGAGCCCTAGGAGAGACCAACCTATGCGATGCTTATTAATTAATTAATTTACTTCAGAAGAGCTTAGAGAAACCCAGTGGTATTTTTTAATATGGCTCCTACAGCGTGAAGCAACATTCTTGGCTTTGCCGGATGGGTGAGGTGAGACTATGGGGAGGGAGGATGGTGGGGGTGGGGGGGTGTAGGAGGCTTCCCAAAATTGCCAAGCTTGCAAGATTAAACAAGTGCAAATTAGTCAGTGTCCAAATTTATGCTGAAAGGGAAGATACTGTATTTTGCAAGCTAATAAAGTGGCATTTCCATGTAAATATGCAGAAAATGAATAACCAATTTACCTTTTCTTAATCTACTACAAGTGGCCTTGAGGATCAATACGATGAAAATTAACCAGAAGTTCAGCATCCATGGGTCCTAATTCAACTCAGCCACTGCCAATCCCCCGTATCTGCTTTATCTAAAGGAGGTAGTCATGGGCTGTCACGGTAGAGAATGGCTGGCAAGCCAAGGCTGGGAACAGGATGATGGTGGGGGATGCCCTACGAATGAGACCTGGCCTTGCCTGTTCATCATCTGACACTCTCACAGATCCGCCCATTTGCCCTCTCAGTGACCCCTTTCTATTTCTGAGCCCTCTTGGCATTCTTGCCCTGCCACCGTTCATGTCTTCTCCTGCAAGGAGAATGGTCACAAACTTTACATCGTTCCGTAAATACACCTTCATACTGTACTCATGCAAGGCTTACTTACTGCAACGGGGAAGAACGCTCCCAAAAGCCTCAAGCGCTGGCAATCAGGTCTTCACTGGCAGGAATACCTCCTGAAATCCCTCCTAGAGGCTGTTTGCTCTAACTTCAGACCTTATTCCTACTTGCTTCGTCTCCAGCCCCCTGTTCCTAGCCCATTCAAACCAGCAAAGTAGAATATAAAAAGGGAAGTTAGAGGCGGCGGGTCAGATAACAGAAGCAAAAGGAAGTGGTATTTAGAAAAGCAGCAAGCCTTAAAAAACAAACAAACAAAAACAAAACAAAAAAGAGAGCAAGCACAATTTTTTTTAAGAATAGTAGACTGTGGTGTTACTTAGTTTTGAGGCCAATAGTTCTACACACTCACTACATTCCCTACGGGTACCTAAGTACTACATCATTGTTCTTAACGATAACCTGAATCACTACGCAGAAGTTAAATTTAGTGCTGTTTCAGAAGGCAGGGATGTGCATAAGGCATTGAATAAATATATCCATCCATTTAGATAAACACCAGTATTGATGCACAGAAAGGCAGGTTTCAGCTATCTGGAAAACTCACCCCGACGTCCTGATGCTATAAATAAACCACAAAATGTAATAATTTGGAAAACTCTTAGAAGTCATGAAGTCCGACCCTTCACTTTAAAAATGACCAGCTGAGGGGCGCCTGGGTGGCCCAGTCAGTTAAGCGTCTGACTTTGGCTCAGGTCGTGATCTCACGGTTCCTGAGTTTGAGTTTGAGCCCCACGTGGGGCTCTGCACTGACACCACAAAGTCTGCTCTGGATTCTCTGTCTCCCTCTCTCTCTGCCCCTCCTCTTTAAATTTATTTATCTATTCTTTTTATTCTACTTATTTATTTATTTATGTATTCTTAAATAAATAAATGTATTTATATTCTTAAATAGATAAATTTATATTCTTAAATAAATTTATTTATATTCTTAAATAGATAAATTTATTTATATTCTTAAATAAATAAGTTTATATATTTAAATAAATAAATTTATTTTTAAATATAAATAAATGTGTATTTTTAAATTAATATTTAAATGTTTAAATTTAAATATATTTAAAAATATAAATTTATTTATTTAAATATACAAATTTATTTATATTTAAATATAAATACATAAACTTATTTTTAAGTATAAATAAAATTTATTTTTAAATCTAAATCAATAAATTTATTTTCAAATAAAATTTATTTATTTTTAAATAAATAAATAAAAATAAGGAAATAATGTTCACTTATTTTTAAATAAATAAATAAATATAATAAATAAATACATACATACACACATACATACATATACATACGTCCAGTTGAGGTCTAGAGAGGTTTACGTGACTTGGCAAGGTCTTACATGCGTACAGGTAGGCCTGTAGCTCCTGGTGCCCAGGTTTCCTCATCTCCCCCCTGCCCCCATATCCTACCACCGCTGGAACACTTGAACCCCCTCTATATACAAATGGTAACTACCAGCAGTTCTAATGTCCTTCTCCTCTACCACATGTGCTTACTCTGGAAACACGTCTCCTCTTTCTCCTCGTAAAAAGCCGCTTCGAGTGACGTGGAAGGAACATGCTGCGTACATTTAAGGTGCTTTTTTCTTACCCCATAAGCATCACACTCATCATATGGCTACGACAGAGTAATTTCACTTACCTAGTTCATAATCTCCCAGGGATTGTATAAAACTCTTCCCTAGCATTACTGTTTATAAAAGGAAAGACAGAAACAAAATCCCAAAAGAATGAAGAAACTTTCTAAGAAAAATATTCCCAAATCAAGGGACCAAAATTAAGACCATTCTGTGATGCCTCTCATTCTCCATGGACTTGCTTCTCTCCCATCTTTCCCATCACCATTCAGTGTGGTTTCCTTAACCTTTTTTCCCTCCTCTTAGACAATCTTCTAAGTAGGTCTCCCAAATAACCAAATGCTTATGACAGGGGCCAGGTTAGGGACCACACTCAGTACCTTAGACTACATACTATCTTCTGGAAGTCACACTCTGGCTGTCTCGGTGAGAACCAGCCTGACCCCAATGGAGATGATGTAGATAATTGACCTGTCTACCTATTCTCTGCTTCGTGTGGAAGGATTTCAGTGAAAACAACTGTTCCTATCAAGGATCAGAAGTTGAGCAGCAGATGTGCTATCACGGCCAGGGATGACTAAAGAGGTTACCTGGGTATATCCTTTCCTCGGCAAAGGAGGAAATTTGGGGTCAAGGAAAGTCATGGCATGTTCAAATTTTTTTAATAAGGCTTTCAGTAAAATTAACTATTTAAAAAAAATTTTTAAAGTTTATTTTATTTTTGAGAGAGAGAGAGAGACAGAGCACAAGCTGGGGAGGGCAGAGAGAGGGGCAGACACAGAATCCGAAGCAGGCTCCAGGCTCTGAGCGGTCAGCACAGAGCCCGACGCGGGGCTCGAACTCACAAACTGTGAAATCATGACCTGAGCCAAAGTCAGACGCTTAACCGACTAAGCCACCCAGGTGCCCCTAAAATTAACTATTATGCCAGTTACAATATGTGGCAAGCAACCTAAAATATCATTTGAGGGGGGGAAAAGAAACTGAAATGAATAATCAGGATTCATAACAAGAATTAAATTAAACTGATCAAATATAACTTTCAGGTATCACACACAGTGGAATATTAAATTTAGAAAGCATATCTTTAAAACTTTTGAACAAAATGAAGTGTAACACATAACTGTAGACTTCTCATTGACTTCACATGGATTATAAGTATTAAACACTCTTCGAAGCAAAGAAGGAATAAAGCTAGAATTTTTTCTGTGGTAACAAAAAAAAATATGGGTTTTTTTTCTTTCATCAAAATCTTTTCAAAACTTCCTCAAAGACATTTAAAAATGAGCAAGTAAGGCAATATTTAAATGATACTATGCAATTTTCTAAAGGGTAATCCTTTTTGTTCTCTATTATAAACTCTGACTCTAGTCCCTAAAACCAGATATAACTTATTATTACCAATTCCCTATAAAATCCTCTAAGAAGAAGAAAAAATTATACAGGTGAATTCTTCCAACCAAATGGCAAACATTGCTCCCACAGAAGAGAATTCCCGGAACAATACAGAAAAGTCCTGCTTTCTCCTTTGAAAGCCTCAGGAAACGAAAAAGAAAATTAAGCAATAAGAAAGCCTGTCACATTCAAAAAAGCAAAGAAAAGAAAGACATACGGGGGAACAATCTGAACACAGGAAAAGCCTCGCAAATTTGAATTGTCCTAATGCTCACCTGCTTCTAGAGAGAACTGACCTTTTCCTATCCTTACACTTTGCAAAGTCAATTAAGCTGCTGTTTTCTGGGCATCCTGTAATTACCACCAGGTAATGGTGAAAGAGACCCTACAGGTTACGCTGATCCAATCTCTGTATGTACGAATGAGAAAATGAGGCTGGAGAGGTGAGGCGACTTGCCCAAGGTCACAGAGTGAGTTAATAACAGAGCGGTGAGGATGCCCCAAGTCTCCTGACTGCTGTCTCCTCAGAAAACTGCAAAATAAACGTGTTGGAGAGAGATCACTTCAGAATGCCAGCAAAGCTCCTGGAGAGCCACCTCTGCTGGGAGAGCCCTAAAAGTGCTCTTGCACCCCGTTCGATTCTCTAGCTGACGAGAGCCTTCTAGTAACGAGCCCGACTCAGCGGACAGCTCGGTATCGAGCCTGATGAAGGGCACAGCCAAAGGTCCTTCTGCAGTTTATTCCAGCTATTCAGGTTGCTGGTCAAAGGAAGTATGTAATTGGGCTTGCAACAATGCTATTGAAAAAAAAAAAAGAGTATTTAACATACCAAAACTGTACAAAGGAACACTTAGAACAAGCTTTGCAAAAACACTACGTATGTACCGGGTTCCTAGTATTTATAAAGCGCCCTGCTAAGTCCTGTGAGTGAACAGGGACAACCTGGGCAGTTCCTTGAGGGGAGAGACTTCCTGTGGAGATAAGCAGAAAGACAAGAAAACCTCAATAATAATATAATCCTTTAGTGCAGGATTAAGAACATTTTAGGAGGAAAATCCCTCATACAGAAGCACTTTGTTAATTTTACACTGATTGTTTTGAACACTTCAAAAATAAAAGCAGGTCATAAATGCTTTTTTACATCTAAACTATGACTACTTTTTAAAAATGCCAAGTACTTTGTCTTGAATTCATTATTAGAGTCCTAGGCTTTGAAAACTGGGAATAATTCTCCCTTCTCCTTGCCCATGAATTGCACAAAAAATGATGGAGGGGGTGACAAGAAAAGGAACCAGATAGGATGACCATGATTTGAATCAATCCAATGCAATTCTCTCAACAGCCATTCTATGGAAAGATCACCATGTGCCAGATACTGGGCTGGGTGGCATCTGTCCCTGGCCGTAAGGTAGGGAGAAAAACGGACAAGGAAACAAACCACAATACAACGTAAGAAGTGCTTTCATAGAGGAATGTATAAAACACACTGGGGTCTCAGCTAATAAAGCAATTAATTTTGCCGAGCGAGGGGCTGAGGCTAGGGTCAAGGAAGTTTAGAGAGGAAATAACAAAGGCACTAAGCTTTCAAGGAAGAGTGCCCAGATGGACAAGAGGGCACGGTATTTCTCTGTGGATTGGCCTATTCTGGACATTTCTATAAATGGAATCATACAATACTTTGCCTTTTGTGTCTGGCTCCTTCCACTTAGCATAATGGTTTCATGAATCATCCGTATTGAAACACGCATCAGCAAATCATTCCTTTTTATGGCTGCATAATGTTCCATGGTATAATATACCGCATTTTGTTGATCTATTCATCAATGGATGGACATCTGGGTTGTATCCACTTTGGGCTAATATGAATGGTGCTATGCACATTCGTGTAGAAGATTTCATTTGAGTCCCCGCTTTCGATTCTTCCGAGTTTATTTCTAGGAGTGGAATGGCTGGATCATTTGGTAATTCTGGGCTTAATTTATTGAGGAACCCTGCAGACAGAGACTTTTAATAAAAGGAAAGGCATGATAAGATTGTATTTTAGAAAGATTAATGCACTAATAGATATTTAAAGAAATAAGATCCACATAGAGATGGTCCTCCAACGATTCACCAAATAGTTGCTCATTTGTTCTTTCCTGCTTTCTTTCCTTTCCTGCCTGCTCTCTTGCCTTTTTTTTTTTTTTTTTGAACCTACAAATTGGCATGCAATCTGGTGGTCCAAATATATGTCCACCCACATACCTTGTGGCTCTCCACCATCTTCTGAGGCTTCTGTGCTAAAATCCTGCTAGCTCAGCCCATCTGTAATGGTTCAGATTATTTTCCTGCCTTGAAATTCCTGCTCTAAAGAGGTATCAAGCTTTAATAAATAGGCCGCTCAGTTTCAAGTAAGATGTCCAAGAGGAGCGTAGCAATTCCATCAAGAAATGTGAGGTGCGCTGGAGTGGGCTGGCTTTGAACATTCCTGCTGAGATGACTGAGATTCATCCTGACACGGTCTCCCTCCACCCCCTCCTCCAAACCCAAGATCATACACGACCAAACAACTGCCTCCTCACGTGGCCTTCCGGATTTGCAATTCTGAAAGCAAACAGTTCTTCACAGAGATCTCAAGGATTATTCAAGCCCCGTAAAGACACTGGTAAAGCGGCTCTTCTTCAGATTAGAATTGGTTAGCTTCTCAGGTTTTGACTACGTGCCTGTACCAACACATCAGGACACAGACAACCGCAGAGTGAGTTGCTCATTTCCTTTCTCCAGTTGTTGTAGTGACAGACACATGCTGTCTCTAATAATGGCCACTCGGTCACCAGTCAAGGGATGAGAATGAAATATGTTATGGTCACCATGGTTTTCCTACAAGAAATTAAAACAAGTCATACTATGGGGTGAACAGATTTTTATAAACCAAGCTGGCTTGAGGTGGGGAGAAAGGTATATTCAGAATAATGGTCACCACAGAGCTCTTCTCCAATGTGCACTGAACTTCTACATGGGTTGAGTGGGGGGGGGGGGGGGGTGGGGAGGTTGGGGATGGGGGCAAATGTATATCCAGGAAGCACTAAAAACATTGAACTCACCAAAGTAGTGTGCATCAGATTTATAGCAACTGCACTATCAAATCTTAGAGTACATCCATATCCCCTAACACACAATTTTGAACACTTTACCTTCCATGTCTAAAAGTGCAATTATAAATAAGCCTCCTTAGAAATAATCATGAAGTCTCTAGGTCATTAGAGAGTAAAGAATCACAACGGGCTCTTCACAAAGGCACCGGGATTTCACCTGGGTGGTGACTCAGTCGGTTTCTGACTCTTGGTTTTGGCTCAGGTCATGATCTCACAGTTTGTGAGTTCGAGCCCTGTGTCAGGCTCTGTGCTGAGCCTGTGCTGTCAGCACAGAGCCTGGAGCCTGCTTCAGATTGCGTCTCGCTCTCTCTCTGTCTCTGCCCCTCCCCTGCTCACGCTCTCTCTGTCTCTGTTTCAAAAATAAATAAACATTTTTTAAAAATTAAAGAAAAAAAAAACAACAACAAAGGCACTGGGATTTCAAGGCACTACTGTGTGCCCAAGAAAGTTAGCAGAATATGCTGCCCCAAAACATGCTACTTTTGCATAAGGACTATTGTGAGCTGAAGGCAATTGAGAAGAAGTAGATATAAGAATACTTCTCTGCCCTCCTCCTTCCCCTATCTACCAGGAAGATTGGAAATTCATCTCTAAGTGCTCCCGTGTATATGCACCATGCATATGTTAAATTTCTGTTGTTTTTCTTTTGTTAATGTGAATTCCATAAATCTGATTTATAAGGTCCCAAGTGGAGAAGCTAGGCATGCAGAGGGAAAAAGGTATTTTTCTTCCCCTTTGCCCATGAGGGCAGGATACAGAGAGACAACATAGTAAATCTGGGAAAGCTGGTAGAAAACCTGGGTTCTCCTCTCAGTCCTGATCTACCTGCAGAATAACCACAGCTGGGACAGGACTGCCATTTGAAGGTCCCTACTGTGGCAGGCACTATGGTTGTAAACACAACAACCACATTTCCTTAGCTAACAGAAACCAAATCTTGTTCCCCTGTCAGGCAGCCAAATGCTTCCTGGGAAGACTGGGCCCTTCCTTCTCCAGGGCCAGAAGAAAACTTAATTGGTCTACGGGAATTCTGATCATTCCATTCCACTGCCAGGGATTGGTTTAGGGAATGGTCATGTGACAGAAATCTCACCAATGAGACCTCTGGGAAGTCTGCTGGGAGACTTATGGGAAATTACACTTTTTATCAAAGAGGTTCACCAAATGGGGTAGTCTCCCTTCCTTCCTAGTTTGAACTGTTGCTGTATGGGGAAGTGACTCATGGCACCGCTGTGACCAGGAAGAGACAAGCCTGGAGGCAAAAACAGCCATGTTGGGACTACTAAAGCCCAATAGCACTGAATCTTTAATCAGCCCAGGTGCAGGCTTCCTCCAGGCTTCTTGTTATGGGAGATAATACATTTTCCTTGTAGGTAAAGCCATTTTTATTTAGGTTTTCTGTCATTTGGCACTAAGAGATCCTCAACTGATAAACCCACCTAGGTAAGTGGGTGTTTATCAAGCACTTTATTAATTGCCTTTTATAAAAATTAGACCCACAGCTCAAATTATAATGTTTCCTACCTAATCAGAAATGCTGCTCTACCTGACCTTTGCAGAAATAAAAACAACTCCAGAAAACTCCATATATAGACTACTTGGCCAGGGGCAGGAAATAAGTCTGCCATTTTAACAGTAAATAGAACTGGAAGCATGCTAAAACAAAAACTCTGTGATAGTTTAGAAATAAAAAACCAACCAAACAAACAAACAAAAAAACATGCTCTAAAAAGTACCCATGCCACAAATTTCCAAAATGAAAATCTGGCCAATTAGGAAGAAGCGCTCAATTTCCCCCATGGCGTAATCAAAATATTACTGCAGAATCATCTGTATGTGTGGATTAGAGAACAGGGAGTGACTCCGTTTAAGGTCTCTCAGAGGCTCTCAGACATATTTATTTCAATAACCGTGTCACATCTGGAGGGCATACAAAACTGTGCTCCTGTCACTTTTTAAAAATTGTCCCAAATCAGGTGTGTTGGGGCCAGTTCAGAAGACTAACGGGTAATGAGTTATTTACACAGCTCCCAATTTTCCAAGTCAGTAGTGGTGTCCGGGATGACTCCGGGGGACCGAAGTGCCCATGCGCACAATTTCCATCAGCTCCCTTCACCGCCCTCCACGAAGAATATGCAATGTGGATAAAGCCCCCCCCGCGCCCCCCACTGCCTGTCAGACGGCGATCTCTCAGCTTCTTCTATACAAGATCGAAGGGCCTCCTTTCTCCAAATGATAGACTGTTTTATAAATTAAAACAGATTCAAAATGCTGCTGATTACAACATCCCCTCCCTCACAGGCGTTCTGATAATGGGCTTTCAGGAAGAAAAGGAAAGGAAATTCGGGCCGGTGTGCTGGGAATTGCATGTAATTGATAGGCATTCGCAGCACACGTGGAAACCTTCTACCACAGGCATCATCGCAAAAAAATTGGGTGAGGATCGTTGCTCAAAGTTCCTTTCAACTCTGTGGATCTTTGATTCTACATGTGCTTACCTATTTTCCTCCTACCATGCTGAGTCTCCTTCAGAAAGAAAAGGTAACTCTTGAGAAAAAAGGAGGAAAGAACTACAACTTGACTTTGATGCTTCTTGGGCGGACATCTTCTGGCTGGATGTTCTCTTCTGCTGAATAGTAAACGCTTTCCTTGCATCTTTTGTTTTGTTTGTTTCGACACCCGAACAAAAAGACGGCGTTTTTCAGAAACATTTGTGTTAGCAGTCACTGTCACTTTTCCCGCCACACTTTTCTTCAGCTCGTCTCATTATTTGTCTAGTACTTGTGAGTTTTAGCTTCCTTCAGTCAAAGCTTCCATTGTCTGAACACCAAAGTTTCCTCCAATGTGTTGGATGCGAAGAAGGAAATGATCCAGAAGTGATTCTGAAGCATCAGTGACATAAAACAAATACTGAGCTCCAGTTGGCCTGGGCTCAGTTACTCCCATTGTAACTCCCACTGTCACCGTGATGATCTGTTTCATGATTTCTCAATCCCATGACAAGTGACCAGTTCTGTTGTTTTTCGGAATAACTTCATTGAGGACCATTTTACGGGAGGCACACGCTTAAAATTCCATGACAGCTGTAACCGTTACTGTAAGCAGTTTTCAAAATCGTGAGAACTTAAGAAATGGCATTTGAACCCAAATTAACGACCTACCCAAACCTCCTTCCTCACCGCTCTGGGTACGGTTAGGGAAAGTACAACCCCATAAGACAGGAGGACATAGCACCCATATTTTTCACTAAGCAGCCTCTTATCTTCAAAGGCATTTCCTTTCCAACACTCAGTAACATTTGTTGACTGATCACTGAGTGAAGCAAATGCTCACATCCCCTACACCAAAGAAAAATTCCTTAAAATGTTAAACAAAAGAGATCCGAGCCAAATATAGGTTCCCCACCCTCCCCACTCCACCATTCTCCCAACCCTGCCTGTTCCCCTGTGACAGACCCGAAGTCTGCATGTCAGTGCTTATTGGCAGATGAAAGGATCAGTGTTGATTTGCAGTTGAGTGACCTGTTGCAAAGGGACAGTCAAGCCCCCCTGGAATTATCGATACATTCAGAATTTCCAACTTCTGTTCCTGGAAACTTTTCCCTCCGTACCTATATGGTATCAAATTACCCGGAGAGACCAAAAGGGAACATAGTACATCCTCTAGGTCCTTAGAGGAGAAATGAGTCGATTGATTTTTACCTGTGAACAAAACATCGAAAAGTCTGAACACTTTTCTAGCAAGTTCTAGAAAATCATTCCATGTGTCCGCAGTAATTTAAGATCACAGAAACTAAAATACGGTTGGTATTGTTTCCCTTTTTTCCCTTGCTAATGCATCCTCTGATGGATGCCCCCATGACATTATTGTTAGGTCTGCAATCAGGTTATCTGGCTGAACTCCAAGAAAGATGGAGCGCAGCATATAGTTTCCAGTTAACTCCGCAGCAAACAAAGGCTGTCGGCCTCAGACGGCCAATGCCTACTCTCATGCTCCAAGTTCAGTCACATCCTTTTAGTTAAAACTTGCAATAAAATAGATTAATCACTGCAATCACTTTTAACCACAGAGAAACACTGTAAGAAAGTGGGGAAAAAAATAAACTGACATAAATTTTATCAGGTTTCGAAGACAACGTCCACTCTATTTACAGATGCCTTTATTTTGATAAAAATCTTTACAACCAGTTGTGCAAAGCTTTAGACAATATCAATATTGTGCTGGGTTTGTTTGGTTTTTTTTTATCGTAACTGTAGGAAAACAAATTTTTTAAACCTAAAGCAAGTCTACACGGTCTTAAAAATGATCTTAGCTGAATTGCCCCAAAATGTGGAGTTAGGTTTTACTCCGAAAGAGACATGTTGGCTCTGTGACGTATTTACCAATCTTCCAGTTTGATTGTTTTTAACTTGTCCTTTCTATTTCACCAGTTGCTTTTGCAAGGGGGGAGGAAGTGAAGAGGATGACCAAATCTGATTATTTTTATTCTTTTAGCCAGCAAGCAGTACCAGAAAATGGAACCCAGATGTTCACGCGATTGGGTAGCAAAGAACAGTGGAAGCTCCCTGAAAGGTAAGATGGGAACAAGCAAGTTGGGCTGAGGGAATGAAGAGACAGCCACGCCAAGGTCACAGCTTGCTTGGCAGAGGTCACAGACCAATAATCTGGGGTGCACTGCACTTCAGGTATAAGGGAGATCAAAGGAAAGGTCATGCTTGGTAAGTGTTGGGAACACCGGATGGCCCGCCTAAATTCCTTCAATGTTCCCACTCATTACGGTCTCCAGCTCAGCATCCACACTGGGAGTCTCCCTTGCTCCCTCAATGGCATGTAACGTCCAGATGCTCCCCTAACAAAAGCTTATCTTCTACAGCAATCAAGAACGCTTGCAATTACCAGTAGCCTGCCTGATGGGATTTGAGGGCTCTTGTTGAGCTGTGGAGAAGAAAAATCAGTAGCTAACACAAAAAAATCACAGCAACTTGGATATAATTGGATATGAACTTTCTATGACATAGCAAAAACTCTTCCTTTTTTCTCCCTCAAAGCTATTGCTAAATGTTATCCATGAGACATGGTGGATACAAATGTCATTGATTCTGGCAATTTTGATCACAAGCCACTTAACACACCATCCACTTTTGTGTTTAGAAGTCCGTTTTAAAAGACAATTCCTATGTGCAGACGGAAAGAATTTAAGCAAGTTTTTTTTGGTTTTTTTTGTTTTTTTTTGCTAGCACAGTGGCAAGTCAGAATTTAATTTCTCTTCAAGATAACCTTCAGGAGCGTTAGCTATAGAACGTGTGGAAACACACTCCGTTCAGCCTCAAAACGCTGTGCGGCAAAACTACAAATCTAGTCGTTAAGAGTTGTGTGGTATGAGCCGGCGGTTGTTTAATCAAAAAGAGCTCATTTAATACTGTGCCTAGTGTCAGAAATGATGCAGAAAGAAAATGTGTCTTCTTCCCCTCGTGCAAGATGAATGTGTGTGACATAACAGTGCACGGGGAGATCCCCCATGAAGTTCAGCCAGGATGGGAAAGATCACTCCTTTCTCTGCTCAGATGAGAGACTTGGCTCTGCTAATGAGCCGGGAGAGAAACGCTCTTCAAAGTGGGGTGTGTACGTGCCACCTTTTGGAATGCAGGGTGAAAAGAGTTGAACTTCTGTCGATATCTATTACCACATCCCTTCAAAATTTGCTTCTGTCTGTGCTTTATGATGCATGTGTTAGTATGGTCCATGCACATAATTTAAAAATGAATAAATACAAGCGATATGGAGTGCTGCTCAAAACGGTTTCAGAGACCACTTGCTTTGAGAAAAAAGGAAGAAAAAGGAAGTCTTATTGATATCCCCAGCACCCCCAAAACTAAGGAATCCCTTTGCCAGCGGCATCTTCTGGTCCAAGAGAAGATCTGGGGACAATACGTGACTTAATGGGTCAGAGGGGAGAAACAGTGCTAGTCTCTCAACTTTCCTAGATATAGCTACTCTTGGGAGATAATTATTCTAACACAAATGATACTTTGGTCTACAAATGAGCTGAAGAAAAGCATCAATCTAATTCTGTGTCAGGTAGAACTTTGTGGATCCTGTACAGACTATTAATTTCATGGAAAATAAGCAACAAGGGAAACAGATAAATCATTAGCAGAGTGATCCAGTGAATTTCCTATCAATTTTCCTACTTTCTTTCTCTTGCAGAGAACAAAATGACAAAGTATTTGTGTCCCACTGTCTTTGATATCTCTGTTTATCTCATTAGATGAAAAATGCTTCTGAAACCACAAGGACATGTTTTATTTCAAGTTTCAAGAATTCAATCCCAAATGATTTATACAAGTTAACATTATGCATACAGAATTATGATCTTCACATTTCTGAAATTCTATCCCTTTAAATTTCATAAAAACAAAACACTGCAACATTCATTTTCTTTTTGTTTATTGCAGGCAATATATGATTAGAATTTGATCTCCATCAACAAGGCACATATATTTGAAACGTAATGTTAATTGCTTTTAATGAAGATTTTTAATTAAAAAATTTTAGGAAACTAAAGTGAAGGCCAGTAAGAACAGTTGGAACTTCTGATATAATTTCAATGACTAATCCCCATTCAAAATTAATTTCTGCAAAGCTCACCACATAATGTATTCACAAGTCTCATCAATGTTTATTTATTAAAATCAGTGTTTTCAGTTACTGAAAGCAGCATTATATAATGTTTCCAACTGAGATTCCTTCCATCTGCCCTCCTATTTGAATGTTCATCGAGTGGTTTAAACAGAGGAGTTGTACTTGGAACAGAAGGGCCGGGGACCCCAAAGGGCAGAGCACTCCATCACTATGCACTGTACTCTCTATCATTTGCCAACCAGTGCTAGCTGCCCTCCCCAAGTGCTCTTCCCATAACCTACTAAGTGCGGTTACTACATAACCCACTAGAAACTAACTGCACCACTTGATACGAACTCTAACGAGGAGAGACGTTTGTATGCATTGATTCATTCCTGTATCCTCCACACTGACGGTAATACCGGGTACCTAATATATATCTGTTGAGTGAATAAATCCGATGGATGAATGAATGAGTCAATGAATGAATGAAGATCCTGTCTTTAGGTCACCTCTTCTCATTTCCTGGGCTTCTTATTTAATCCGTGCCACATCTACCCGCTTTACTGGCTTTCTGTGACTTTTGCATGGACAGGTCGCATTCAAAATTCTAGCAGTCCCGGTGGCACTGAGGGGCCTGAGGCTCTATGCTTTAAGTCTATTCTCTCAAGTTCCTGCAACCGGGGTCTCTCAACTTTTATATCCTTCTTACTGCCAAGTGGAGGATGACTTCTTTGGATATAGTCCCTACTTTGACCAGTGAAGCTTCCTTAGCATCAAAAGTTAGCTGCAAGAAGGAACTACACGGAAGAATAATTTAGAATCAACGGACCAACTCAAACACAAAAGAGCCGCACATGGCAAATCTTCCTCATATTGCCTTGAACATAATAGGCTTTCAGTGGCCACTTACCGCACTGGATAGTAAACTATGGAAAAATACAGTGTGAACCTAGTATCTCTAAAGCCTTTACAAGCTATCCCAGTGGGCAAGAGAGTGAAATGTGGACTGGTCAGCGTAAGGCTGGTTAGAGGACTTTCAGCTGGAAAAACAAATGTCTTCCAATTGTGCTGTCGAATGGCCCTCTGTCAGCCTGGTAGGCTCTATCTAGTCTTGGTTCTTAATGGATTTATCAATAATAACTTCACCACCATTCTCACTGAAGGTCCTGCTTGTAGGGCCAGTCTAGACCTCCTAGGGTCACGCTGGGCTAGCAGTGAACTAGAATCATAAATGAAGGGTGACGATCAGAATTTGGTGACTTTTCCCAAATATCTGTCCCATCGAGACCAATGCTTTTCTGGCTCGTGATTTCTCTTCAGTAGAGTAAGATGACATAGACTATCCGTCTATCCGTGTCATTTCTAAACTAATCTCTCATTCTCTACATTGAGACTGTTTCTGTCTCCTCTACATCTCTCAGAAATACTTGCCTGGCCTCCAGGAACACGAAATACAAACGATCCCAACTATGAGAATGTTTTCCACATTATCAACCCACACTTTCTTCTCCGCAACTTTTACTCACCTCCAGGCTTGGCCTTCTAAGTCCGTATGTAGAACAGCTAATCTCTTTCTTTTTCTCTCAAAAGCTCACTAACTATCCCAGGCGGTTCTGTGGCCCTTGCCCACCCCACCCCACTCTCCCATTTGAATCTACTTTCCTTCATTTCTCATGGTTAAAATTTCTGAAGGTTAGAACTCATAAACAAGGCAATTCAGAGAAGGAAGTAAAAATAGAACATAAGACCCTAGTTATCTAAATTTTTAAGAGAGATGTGATTTCAACTGCTAGATGTATATGACTCATTTAAGAAATTCATCCCACAGCCACTAAGGTCCGATGCCAAGACAAAGGTAATAATGTTTCCCTAATACTGATGCCAAAATCAAATTGTTCATAGAATCACAGAATTTTAAAGCCGTTCATTTTGCCCATTCATTTCGCAGCTAATGAAACGGAGATCCATAAGAGTTATATAACCAGCCCAAGGTAGATTAGTAGGAATGTTGAAAGTACTTGACACATTTTTGGCCATCTCCCAAAAAACAAATTATGATCCTATAATGTACTGATATCTGTCATTTTCTCCAAACTCCTCATGTCTTAATAATGTCAGCTCATTAACTTCCCAGAAAGCTAAATTTACACTGTTATTATTACAACAATGTTAAATTTTAGAACTAGAAAATTCCCTAAAGAGTAGTCAGCTTTCCTGATACCACAGACAAGCGAACTGAAGGCCAATGAGACCCAGACACTTCTTGGAGGACACATTGCAACTGAGCAGCAGAGCCCATGTCTTCTGGTTACAGCCTAGAACCCTCTAGTGTTCTGCACAAAGAATGAGCTAAACACCATCAATATTACAAAGCTGATATTGCTTTCATCTAAAACACCGCATTCATGATGAGAAAAATATAATTCTTTTAACTAGTATAGGAATCTTATGGAAGTGCTAGTCTGGACAAACATTTGCCAGAAAGACTGTAGAAGAAGGGATTTTGAACAATAGGCAGGAGATTGGATTCAGTGACCTCTAAAGTCCCTTCCACCTTTAGGATCATTTGATTCTGGACTGCCCAAGACCTGGGCACCACAGCTAGCCAGGGCACTTCCAGAGGTGGGGAAGGTGCAGTATCCCAGGGTGGGGGTGGGGAGGTGGTCCCTCTCCTGTTGTCAGGTTAGACTCTGCCCTGCTGTCCCAGGCATTCCTCTCTAGCCAATTTACATGCAATCAACTACCGTAGGCATAGAAAGAGTGTAAGGCAATGCAGCTCTCTCGTTTCCAAAGACAGACTACACTGCTTAGCTTTCAAAATTGCCTTGCCTAAATGAGCATTCCATAACTGAGCCTCCAAATTCAGCTTTTGCAGTTTGTTCATGTACTATGCTACTATCAGAATTAATTATGCAGCATCTTCATGAGGTGAAATCAGATTTGGATGCGAGTTAGGAGAGGAAAGAAAAAGGTTTACTTCCTTAAGGAAGGCTTCTGTCCTTATCCTCCCCCCCCCCCCCCCCCGCCAAAAAAGCTCTGGAGTCCTTCCATGCACAGACAGATTTCAGATGGCAGTCCCCAGCTGAGCTAGCCATGGGAAGGAGGAAGTTGACATGTATGAGAAATGAAGAATATGCCAACTAACAAGACTCTGAAGGCCAAACCGTTATTAACCCCCTCCTTTCTACGTGATTCTGTTCCACACTATAATTCAACACAAGTCCCTTCTCTGGCTTTCCTGAATGGCTCCTAGATACTAAAACATACAGATTTTAGACTTTTTCCTTTTTGCAAGAATGAGTCCAAGGGAAAGAAGGTATGCTTTTTCATCTCAGAGAAAAAGAATGTACATTAAGAGTGGAACCCTGAAAGTTAGAAGGAAGCTTCACCCATAGGACGGAATCGTTGAATATTTTTACATGAATGAGATTACCAAAAAAAAAAAAAAATCAAACTTTTGATTACATGCATGGGACCCAGGTGTTGCACAGACTTCAGAAGAGCAAACTGATGCTGTACAACTCAGTACCCAAAACCAAAACAACAAAAGCAGCCTTACACGGTATCCCAAACACGAGAGACTCCACTCCAAACCCAGAAAGCTGCACTTTAAAGGGCTTTGGAGGGTTCTCTCCTCTCACCCTGGCGTGCCTAGACACCGAGGATGGTGGAGTGATGGATCCGGAAGGCTGGAAAAAAAGTAGACGTCCTATCTGCGTGCAGCTGCCTCACCAATGAATTAATGCTATCTGAGGTCTAATCAATACGAACCCTGCACTTTGGGGTTGGGAAGAAAACCTCGGGCCTCCTTAGCTTCCCATTAGCCTGCCAGGCTGGGATGACCACACCAGTTCCGTCTAATGCCGACAGGAGGACAATACAAGAAAAAGCCCCTTTCTGCCTCTTCTGAGGCTTGCACCACTTTACTTCCAAAGGTATTTCTAAAAGGAAAGCACAACTTGAGAGGTGGCCGGCTCGGAAAGGTCGGGTCTTTCTTATTGTTACCCTCGGTAGGGGAGCAGCGGCGAGAAAAGCTGCACATGCATTCCAAGTCTGGCAGGTGTACAAAGACAGAGAAGGACGAGGGGAGAGGAAAGGAAGAGGGGCACAGGAGGCAAGGAAAAGAAAGAAGCAGCTAGAAGCCGGGGGTGGGGGCTACAGCACAGGCTTGAGGGAAGGAGGGGAGGGCAGGATGAGAAGGGAAGAGTCGTGGAAAGAAAGAGCGAGAGAAGAGAAGAGGGGAGGGACGGGGAAGCAAGAAAGGACGAGAAAGGAAGAACCGAGGCGGCCGGGAAGGATGAAAGAATGGGCCGGGGAGAGGGGCGCGGGGACGCGGCCGCGGGGACCGGCGCGCCCCGGGGGAGCCGCGGGCTGCGCTCCCCGCGCGGGCGCCCGGGGCGCAGGGCGCGCCCGCCGCTCACCTTTCAGGATGAGGGTGTCGATGTCCCGGTCGATGCCCAGGAAGTAGCACTTCCTCCAGAGGCCCGAGTAGGTGGCGAAGAGCGGCCGGCCGCACTCGGCGTCCAGCCCGCCGAGCCCCAGCAGCGAGCGCCAGGACTCGGGGTCGGCGCGCCCCGGGCCCCCCGGGAGCAGCCGGCGCCCCAGCGGGGGCGAGTCCCGCAGCGGCAGGTGCGACAGCGGCATGAGGCGGTTCTTCTGGTCCGGGGGGTCGGCGCCCGCGCGGCTGCGCTCGCAGCTCTCCTTGTGGCGCCGGGGGTCGGTCTCGTACCAGTGGTCGGTGAAGATGGCCGTGACCAGCAGCCCCAGGGAGCAGAGGCTGAGGCCGAGGCTGAGCGCCGTGACGAGCGCCCGCGGCTCCATGGCTTCCCGCCCCGCCGCAGCCGCCGGTGGGCTCGCGCGCCGCCGCCAGACACAATGCACTTGGCCTCGGCTCTCCGCCGCGCTCCCTCCCGCGCTCCCCCACCTGCCCCCCACCTCCCTCCCTCCCGCGGCCTCCCCGCCCCCCGGCTCCCCGCCCGGCTCCGCTCCTCCGACCGCCCCCCCCCCCCGCCCCCACCGGGCCCCCGGCTCCCCGCCGCCCCCCGCGCCGCTCGCACTTTCTGGCCCTCCCCCTCCCCCTCCTCCCCGGCCCCGCGGCGCCCCCCACCCGCTCACTCCCCTCGCCTCCTCTCCACCGCCGGAGCCTGCCGTCCGCCCTTCTCCCCGGCGATCCCCCTTCCCTTTTAATCCCTCCCCGCCGCCCTCACTTTTCTCTCCTGTCCTCCTCTCTCTCTCCCTAACCCTGGCCCCACTTCCCCCTACTTTTCTTCAACTCTTCCTCTCTCTTTTCCCCACTCGTTTGGTCTCGCCGTTCGCCGACTCCGTGTCCCTTTATACCCCTGCCCTGGGCTGGAAGCTTCTCTCCACCTACCCCCGAGCACGCTGCCTCGCGTCCTCTCCCCTCCAACGACCTTAAAAGACATCCACCGAAATCAGACTCAGTCTTGTCACTTGTCCAAGTTGATTTTGATCAGTGTCCCGTTTTGCACCCAGAAGCAAATCCCATCCAGAGCTGGCTGCGTGGTGATATTTAACTCTTTGGAATCGTGATCTGGAGCTGGAGCCCCTGTCTCTCGACGCCTGAAGGATGCAGCCTCTTAGACCCCTTGGCCGCTCTCTGTCGGTGCTCTCTTTCCCTCTCACTTGTCCACTGCAACCTCCAAGCCTTCTCTCTGCTCCAGCCCCTCTTCTGGGGGTGGGGGCTGGGGGGGCGGGAGAGGCACCGAGTGTCACTGGAGCGATGGAACGTTGGCGGGGGATGTTCTTCCACTTCCCCTGAGCCTGTTGTGAGACGACTGCTTTTTTGTAGACCACCTCTATCTCCAGGCAGAGTGTCGGCCTCCTGGAATTTCTAGAAGAGCACAGGATCCACGAACCCTTGCAAAGGCACGTGCTCTGTGAGGCGATTATTGCATTTGAATAAAGAAAGCCCCCAGGGATAGATCAGTGATTTAAAAAGAAATGATTTTCTCCCGCGCAAGTTTCTTGCATGGGATGGGAGGGTCGACAAAAAAGCAAAGCTGCACGACAAAGTCCACAGCTCAGCCCTCTTCTGGTCTTCCAGGGCACTAGGCGGTCATAGATGTTAATTAGGAGAATGACAGCTTCACATTTCCTAAAATGAGGAAGTGTTAGAAGGCAGGGTGACTGAGGGATTCAACGGCTTATGTTGTGTCGTCTTACTACAGAGGTGCGATACCCTGGTGCCATTTAATGCCCTTGGGGGCATGTCACAGACAGAAAACCTTGCTGCATGAGCCCAGGGATGCCAATTCTTGTGTTCTTGTGCTATAAAATATTAATGATCAAGAGATTATGAGGCATTCATTAGACGCTAAATGTCATTACTGCATGATTTAATGGGACTTATTAATTAGTGCCCTACATCAATTGGTATTAATGGGATTTATATACTTCCTCTGGAATGATGTCTGTGAAGGTGGCATGAGAATCTTGCTGGGATTTATTTCCATAGCTGTTTGTGCTGGGCAGCTTCAGAGCATATGTTTCCGATGAAGACGGTGTACCTCTTCTGAGCTGTGTAGTTCACAGATAGGTCGCTTAAGCAAACCTTTCCGCACATCGGACCCCCGTGCCCATATCTGCTGACCTGACAATGTGAATTATGGCCTGGGTTTTCTCACAGCTTCAGCACAATCTATGGGGAGCTCTGGTCTAATTAAGGAAGACAAAGAATTATAATTTTAGTGTTTCTCTCACCTATAAGCTTTTCCTTAACAGGAAACGCTAAGCTCATCAAAGGAGTCTTATCTGGATTTACACAAAAATGATGAGCCTTAGAAGCTTTCTTTTATTTATACTCTATAATGTGTGTAAAATCCTCGATCTTTATGGATACACAAGAGAGAAATACCTCTAACTGTGAGCCTACAGTTGACATCTGAAATTCACTCAAATTGTCACGTGTCCTTTTATTTAAAAAAAAAAAAAATGCCTCTTGAGAGAAACCTTGCAAGCCCCAAGGGTGATCAGACCTTAGCAAGCCCTCACCCCTTTTTCATGCACAGACATCCTGCAAGAAATAAATATTATGCCACGTTTCAGGGTCACCTGATTATCTTCACACAAGAACCCTGTCCCCAACTGAAGTGGACAGAAGGAAACCTCTTTTTCAGGCACTTTTGTTTAACTTAAAAGAACCTAATGTTCTGCTTTATTTTCCTAGCCGGAACTCTTTGATCATACCCTCCTTAGAAAATAGCATTATTTCTGAAGTTCATTTATGCCTATGGTCAAAACCAGTCTCAGCATATAATCCAAAGGTTACTCTATGATGGATTACCCTTGATAGTATTTCGTAAAAAAATGTCACACATTACAAATATGGGCCAGCAGCATGTAATGAGAGCCCTGCCTCTGCCGATGCAGCATTAACAGCATCAGCAGGGATGTGACATATGATGTATACACAGTCTTTGCTACGGCAACTGCACATCGCACCGTCCATGTTCTTAAAAATTCTCCTTTGGATATTTCTGACAATGAAGTATCACCCATTAACCCCCACTCTGTTAGGGGCATGGAGGTACAAAGATGAGTGAACAGTTCCCCTCTTCAAGATGCTCCCAGGCCAGTGGTAAGAGAATCACATAATCAGTCCCATGTGCTCTAGCAGAAATAAGAACAAAGTGTTGCGGGAACACGGACAATGAAAAAATGCCTGGGGAGTCAGGCAGGCTACTTAGAGAGAGAGTAACTTCTGAGTTAGTTCCAAAGGATGCGTTAAACTTTACCAAGAGGATTAGATCAGAGATATTGGCATTAGAGTCAGAATATACCTCTTTGATTTACAGATCTACTTCACAAGCTTGGAGGCTTTGATATTTGGGGCCACCGTAAAATAAGAAGTGTTTTCCACATTTTTAAATCTTGAAGCCAACATGTTCTAATGCCGGACGCCAAGCTAAATGCTTGCAGATGACTAGAAGCAGAAGTGTAAGCCAGAATACGGTCAGTGTGTGAGGGCATTTAGCCTGGCAGAGAGTCAAGGAGATAGGAGATCAGATATCCAACCAGAACATGGTGGCACGTCTCAGCTTTGGCCATGTTATGACCTCAACATTTTCAAACTTAACTGGTTTCTCATCTGCTTTAAATTTCGTCTTTGCCATCGCAAGGTCTGATATCCCCTCTGCATCCCTCAGGGAGCCACAACGTCCTAAAATGACGGGGGTAGAGCCAGGGAACTGCCATGTGGGTGTCTCACTGCATTATTGAATTCTACATGTGCAAAAGCAAATTCCTATTTTCCTGTGGTCTGGCTGCCCCTCCCCACTTCTCCTTCTTTGGCGTTGACAGGTCATTCAAGTCCTCAAACTCAGTATTGGAGAATTATCTATCACGTTCACAAAAATCACAGGGATTTTTCCTTTGAAACATCTTTTATAGCCAGTCCTTCCTCTACATTTCTGCCACTTGCCATCACTACGTCTTTATCCCCTCACATCTGGATTATTGTCACAGCCTCCCTTTGGGCCCCAATGGTTTCACGAGCAGCACTGCCTGAAGTTATCCTGGATACTGTTGCCAAATGCCTCTTTCTCAAATAAGACTTTGATTATGTCATCCTTCGGCTTCCAACTCTCCTTTCCAGGTTCGAGAGCATTATCCACTATATTAGGGTCCTTCTTTATTCCCATAACATTTACACATCCCGACTGGTGTGTTGGCCATGTTTAAATATTTAGAAAACAAAATGCTTTTGTCTTCTGCAAACACACTTATCATAATATCTAGGTGCTTTGTGACATTCATCGTATTTCTCTTCACAACCAGGAAGTTCTTAAATAAATACTTCCCTACAAAATGTCCGTGTGTGTGTGCACAAACACAGATCTCCACTTATCACAGAGCCATGGCAATGATTTTTTGACATACCTATGCTAAGCTACCCATGCTAACCACGAACATTCTAAAAGGCTTTCACCCTTTTACCCCAATGTTGAGACCAAAAGCAACATCGTTCTTCATTTCAAACATTTGGATTCCACAGAATTTAGACTGTGAAGTTTAACCAAACCACCCCCTGGCTTAATAAAGAATGGGATTTTTTTGCTTTTTTTTTTTTTTTTTTTTTTTTGGTAATATCAGACTTTTTTTTTAGCATTTCACATAAGGATCTAGTCAATGATGTTATTGATATGCAATATGTCGTTTCTGCAAATAACTGAGGTATCTTGTGTTAAAGTCATTATCCCGAACTGTTTCCCTAAAACAATTTTAATTTCATTCAATAGCATATATTGAGGACGTCTAGGTCCGACTGGATTATGCAGAGATGAAAAAACCGGGGCCTGTGCCCTCAAGGGAGTTTAAGTCCGTGGAGGAGGAAGATTAAAATGCAGGAGGCTACAAGGAAGGATCGTCTGGGATGAGCGCCATCACAGAGGTTCACAGAGGAAAATCTAGTACCGAGAGATTAATTTCCGTTGGGAAGAATATAGGTAAAGCCAAGTGGAATAGACGCGATCTCAGTTAGGCCTCGGAGGGAAAGGCATATTTTCTGTATGTGTGTCATCTCAGCCCAGGGCAAAGCCAAAAGGAAATTTTAAAAGTGGTGCCTACCACAGTGCTCTTCTGCACCCCACGCAGGTGGTAAGTCACGCTGGGAGTGCCATTTTGTCACTAACTCAAACCCTGGAACCATAAAATACCACAAAACCCCCGAAATAGACGGTGCCTGATAAGTTTCTCATTTCAGTGACACACCACAGAATGTCACCAATTTTTTTCACATTCCTGGATTAAGCTGTTTCCTTTTTGGAGCCTTTAAACACATATGGTGGGAAAAACACACACACACACACATTCAAAGAAATCCAGAGCCATGTTAAATCCCACTCAGAGTGTGATGTTTCAGCAGATGGTAGCTTATTAATTGCCATACGTAACTGTATTTCCTGCCTTGTCTGTGTATGTGGATACTGGGTTTTGAAGCTGGGGTCTAATGCAGCTCACTGAGGCCACGTTTGACCACCAGTGTAGAATTGGATATAGTTGAGGTACTCAGCCTCTCCAGTTCACGGCAGCCGGGGACGCTGTCCACGTGAACAAAAGAGCTAGTGTTTCCAGGTGACTCCCTTTCTCTTACCTTTGAACCTCCTCCCTCCACTGTGTCTGCTCTGAGGCACCCGGATCTGGGAACCGCACAGAGGCAGTGGAGTCAGACCACCTGTAAATTCCAGACCTGCCGCTTCCTGCCTGCTAACCCTTAACCAGTTAGCTGACGTCTCCAAATCACCTAAGTTTCAACAAAAAGGGCTATCAACACCTACCCCACGGGATTCACAATTCATGATTACCGCATGTTAAATATGTTACCCCCCCACCCTCGCCCCCACTACCTTCTCCTCTCTACTCCATATAAACAGGCTTCAGAAAATCCATAACCTAATTGTCTTAAACTCACCTCATTTATATATCATAAACACAAATGGCTAAATAAGTTATTAATGATGTGCTGTCTTTCACATTATTTATATTATTTTTGTAGGAGAGGCAATCTTCTATTCTCATTTTTTCATGTAACGTTTCTTGAGCACCTGTGGGCCAGGGAGAGAACATTCCAGGTAGCGGGAACAGCCCGTGCAAAGGTCCTGAGGCACGAAAGAGCTTTGTACCACTGAGGAACTGAAAAGAGACCACTATAGCCAGAGAGCAAGAAGTAAGGCTGTGAGTGGGTATGAGATTCAGTTGCAGGCCTAGCCAAGGGCCAGATCAGATGTGGTCTTGAAGGCCATGCTATGGAGTTTGGAGTTTAGTCAAATGAAAGCCTTTGAAGAGTTTTAAGCAGGGGTGGAGCATGAGTTGATTTGTGTTTTAAATGTCACTCAGAAGACTATGGGAAAAGTGAACTGGGGCTGAGGATGGCAGGTACGAAAGCAGGGGAAACCAGTCTGGAGTCTGTTGCGATAGTCCAGACAAGGGTTAGTAGTGGTTTAGACTAAAGAGACAACAACAGACACAGAGAAGTGGGTAGAGGTTGAAGTCACAGAATTACTGGGAGTCCAGATGAGGGAAAGGAGAAATCAAGGCCCAGTCACCCATTTCTGGTCTGTTCGAACTGTGGTATCATGTGTGGGATGTCAGGATACTTGGGGGGAGAAGTAAAAATTCTGTTTTGGATTTGTTAGGCTGACGATGCCATTTAGAAATCTCAGTTGGATATATGAGCCTGAGAGGCAGGCAAGCAGTCTGGAATGAAGATTTAGATTTGTAGAGATGTCAGCATATAGGTGTGGTATGAATGTTGATATTTAAATTCTCGGGATGAGATAAGATTGCTTAGGGGGAAATGTAGCTAGAAGAATTGAGAGGTTCACATCAAGGCCTCCTCGTAAACACTCAAGCACACCAAGATAATGCATGCCCCCCCCGCTCCCAGCCAAGGCAGGGGGGTCCAGTGATATGTCCTGATGATACATAGAGAGACAATACAGAGTCTGGGATGTGGAGTCCAAGACTTGGGTTCAAATTCTAGCGTGATTTTGTTGTGGGGAAGAGGGACTTACATAGCCTCTCCACCCCTCTGTTCCCTCATGTGAGCAATGGGGATCCAAGTAGTAATATTCTTCTTAGGGTTGCTATAAGAATCAAATCCAAATCAAAGCAAATCCAGGTAAGTGATCATAAAGCACTTAGCAACATAGTGAATGTAAAGGCTGACCTATAATAAGTGGTCCGGATATAAACGGCAGCTGTTGTCACTGTTATTTATCGTCTGCAACAATAACATTTAGTGGCTGTTCACATTTGCAAGCCATGATCCTAGGTACAGTGCAGAACGTCACTCTCCTAGGGACTGTGCCCTAATGAAAAGCATGGAGGCCTACCATAAGGCCCCCAAAATATGAATCGTCTATAGTATTGGTGGAATGAAAGGCACTCAAAAGTATGAGAAACCATTATGCTCTTCCAATAGGTTCTTCTGTTATGAGCCCATAAAAGAGGTTTAATGCTATTTTGTGAATAGCCAAAATAAGCTGCCAGACGACGATAAGGTATCTCCATTCCTCAAGGTCTTTAAATGGACTAGAGAGAAAGGCCTCTATGACACTGCCCATAGCTACTGCATTTTATGGGTACAAATCATGTTCGGAGAAGACAGAGAATGCCTACATCTTGCCCTCCCCATGGGGAATCCACGAGAAGGCAAGGAGACGCTAAACCAGCTGTGGGTAGCATCTGGATGAGAGAAGTAAAACAGACAGACTCCTTGTAAGGACGGGGAGAAGAGAGTAAAGACTCAAAGAGGACCCAAGACTCAGCCAAGATCAGCTGCTACAAGTTAGAAGAAAGCTCTCCACAGATGATGAGAAAATCCACACTTTGCCCACATGAGCCAGGTCAACCTTCCCGATTCACACTCTCAAGACCAGGAGACTAAGATTGAGTCCTACGTCCCTGGAAAGGGTGAATTCAACCGAGGTCTGCAGGCATGTGTCTCCACCTCAGAGAGATCACCGTCCTGAACAACTTGGTTTTTTTACCTTCAGTTCTTGATTTGGATAAACCTCTTGAAACATTGAGTCCAGGGAATCATTAACCAGTACGTGAACAGCCATCATGAATGAGAGACTCCAAAGAGTACACAACAATGTATTGTATTCTCTGCAGCTGTCACCATGCCAGGATTTTATCAGGCACCGTGGAGTGTAATCATCTGATGTGCACAGTGCTTGGAGAACCATCCTGTTCTTTTGGAAGGAGTAACCAGTTTGGCAGGACTTGGCACACACCTCCCCACAGCCGCACCTGAGCCCCTGTAATGAATGGGTGCCACGTGGCATTGAGGGTCACTCAAGTGGAGCCGCAAATGGAAGCTGGAGGACAAATTACCATCTCACCTCCGGCTATTGGTATGGAGAGGTAGGACCTTGTCAGGGTCAGATTTATGAGGCCGATTAAAAAAGAGAGAGAAGAAATGCACCAATGGCCAAAAAGGAATCCAAGTAGGTGGCTTTGATGTATGAGTTCCATCTGCCTAATTTATTTGGTGTCTGCAATCTGTATGTGATCAAGAGCCTTGGACTATGTGAGTGGCAAGTCAGGGAGGGGGCTGGCGGTAGGGGGGATGTCTCTTAGTGTTTTCCAGCCAGGTGACCATGTGCCCTTATGAATCCCGTGCCGAAACAAAAGCACAACAGAAAGGGATTCTCTCCTAAGAATTCAAGTATTTAGCTAAAAGAAATCCCTGAAGTTTTAAACATTGAAGCTTAATCTCAATGTCAAGGGGTTGTTTTCTGGATATTTAGGGAAATTCTTTAATTTCTCAATTTCCTTTACTACCTGGCCTTTGTGGTTCTGAATTTTGTGGGGATAGTTTGTATTAGTTACTTTTTCCACTCTCACTCAGCACTTTCCCCTTTTTCCATTCCACATCAGCCTCTGTTGCCAAGAAGCTTTGGTTCTTTGTGTCAATAAAATGAAAACTTAAAATGGCTCTCACAGCCGTATTGTTAACTGGATTTATAGAGCACCTTTTAAATGTTATATTTGGTAACAATGACAGCAAATTAGATATGGAATCCTGAAAGGGGGAGATCAACCCAGAATATAGCCAGCATCGAAACTAAGGCTGTCTAAGTTTCCTGGATATTAAAAGGAAGTTTGGAGAAGAGGAACTACAGAAATTGTTCTCAAGACAAAGGAAAAAGAGGGGACAATAGCAAATAGTACACAATCAAAAAATATTACCTATGTACTACTGTTCTCTAAATCTATAGGTAAAAACTGTATAAAATAAGCAATATACTAAGCAGTAGGCACAGCTCAGTGGGTTGGAACAATGATTCCCAAGCCTCGGTCAGTGTGGGTTTGGGTATTTAAAGACCTGCACTTGATCTTAGCCAAAAGGCTGAGAAGCGATTGGGTGTTTAAAGATCTGAATGGCTCGTGCTTAGGAGAATGGCCATTTCCACAGTTCCCTGATCTTGCCTACTACTTTTTATCTATTATCACGGAGTTCCATAAAGACCTGTAGAATAACAGTAGGTAGCTAACATTTGTTGATCACATACTATTTGCTAAATACTTTCTAAGCACTTCATATGTTTTTCTTTATTATTTAATCCTTGTAGCAATTAGTAGTAGTCATATTGTTAAAATTATTATCCCTATTTTACAAATGAGGAAACGGAAGCACAGAGAGAGTACATAATTTCTCCGAGGTCATTCTCTTAGTAAGTCGCAGAGCCAGGATTAAAGCCTGCATGCTGTGACTCCAAGGCCTGCACTCTTAACCGCTATCTGTATGGTTAATAGAGAGATGACAGTGTTTTAGAACAGGTGGTAACTGTAGAGGGGCAAGAAGTGGGGTGATTCTAGAAAGATACTAAAAGTCGAGCTAACGAGATTTGCTGATACGTGTAATGTGTGGTGAGAGAAAGAAAGGGACCAGGTGGAGCTATCATCAACAGACATGGGAAAGACTATGGCAAGTGCAGGCTGGAGCAGGGACAATATCAGGAGCCCAGCTTGGAGTGCACTAAGTTTGAGATGCCTATTAGATATCTAAGTGGAGATGCCCAGTGAGAAATTAAAAATACACATCTAGGGTTCAGGGGAGGAGTTCAGGCTAAAGCTATAAGTTTGGGAGCCGACAGGATCTATATACTGATGGAACTTTAAACCATGAGACTGGATGATGTCGCCCAGGGAGGGAGTGTTGATAGAAAAGAGAAGGAGGGGCACCCGGGTGGCTAAGTCAATTAAGTTTTCGACTGTCGATTTCTACTCAGGTCACAATCTCACAGTTGGTGAGGTTGAGCCCCACATGGGGCTCTGCACTGACAGTGTTAAGCCTGCTTGGGATTCTCTCTCTCCCTCTCTCTCTCTCTGCCCCTCCCATGTCCTCTCTCTCTCTCTCTCAAAATAAATTTTAAAAAGAGAGAGAGAGAGAAGAGGGCCAAGGCTTGAGACAGGGTAAACTGCTACAGGTTGAGTTCTAGGAGAAGAGTAGGGGCCAGCAAAGGAGATTGAGGGGAGTAGCCAGAGAGCCAGGAGAGTGTGGAGTCCTGGAAGCCATGTGAAGAAAGTTTCAAATAGGGGATCAAGGACTCAAAGTCATCAAGGACTCAAAGCTTCTGATTGGTCAAGCAAAATGAGAAAAAGAGAATTGAGCATTGGATTTAGTGGAGGCCTTTGGTGACCTCAATAGGAACATTTTCGGCAGTTGGGGCACCTGGGTGGCTCAGTGGATTGAGCATCCAACTTTTGATTTCGGCTCAGGTCACGATCTTGAGGTTCATGAAATCGAGCTCCACATCGAGCTCTGTGCTGAGCATGGAGCCTGCTTAAGATTCTCTCTCTCACTCACTCTCTCTCTCTCAAGATAAATAAACATTTGCTTTAAAAAAGAGCATTTTTAGCAGAGTGTTGGGGATATAAGCTTGACTGGAATGCATTCAAGAGAGAATGGAGAGGGAGAGGTTGGGGCAGTGGATATAGATCACTTTTCCAAGGAATTTTGCCATGAAGTGAAGGAGCAAAAGTGGATACTAGGAGAGGCAGAAGTGGGTTTAGGAGAGGGTTTGTTTGTTGTACTGAAGATGAGAAGATAACAAGATGTTTGCATGCTAATGGGAATGACCCAGGAGGGATGGAGAAACTGATACAGAAAAGAGAAGCAGAATGGCTGGATCAAAGTCAGTGGATGGGCAAGGGGAGATGAGTGGAGAGGTTGTGTTAGGTAGATGCATGCAGAGTTCATCCCTAGGAGCAGTGGAAGGAATTGAGGACATGATGGCAGTTGCAGGAAGATAGGGGGGTGGAGATTGGTCCTTATGGAAGTTCTCTGCTGATCTATAATATGCTCGGAAAATGTTAATGTGTTCAGAGGAAGGAGAAATCTTATAAATAGAGATGGCCAAAGAAGTACTGATGAGGAAATTGGGACTTGAGCTTTGAAAGATCTATGGGAGTAAATTGGTGGAGAGGAGGAGAATACTTCAGGGATGGAAAACCACATGCACCCAGATATAGTAACAAACAAGCTATGTTTCTGGGACAGCGAGCATCCTGATCCTGTGAGAATGGAAGGTTTGTGATGAAGAATTCAGGATAAATTTGGAAATACTGATTAGATTCAGACTGTAGAGGGTTTAAACAACGCTAAGATCTTAGGCAATGAAGAAAAGAAGAATTGATGAAAGAAGGGAGATTAGGAATTAACTCTAGCAGTGGTGGTGAAGTACGTGGTGGGAAGGACTTCAGATCACCGAGGTCTGTGTGATGGGAGTCATGATGGCGGCATTAGCCTCAAAGGAAGAGATGCCAGAAACATTAGGAGTGAAGATGGCGAATATGTCAAACAAAGGGGGAAAAAAAAGAGACACAAATGCTAGAGATTCAAGCCAAAATCACTAGGACAATGATGGATCTGTTGACTAAAACAAATAAAGAATATTTACATAAGCAAGTAGGTAAATAAATCAGGAGGGAGAATAGATTTGGAGGCTTAAGCTCTGGCCATTTGCATTTGAGAGGACAGAAGGATATCTGTATGGAAATGTCCACCAGCTATCTAGACAGTACATTGAGCAGATATCCAACTTAGAGGCGACGATGTTGCAGCAGGGGTCGTGTCTGGAGGCCAGGGAGAGATGGGGGGCAGGGAACCAGGGTCTGGCAGCTGTGGGTGAATCAGGCGAGCTACACAAGCCAGTGGTAGGGAGTTTCAAGAAGGGCCTGATCAGTGGGATCGAGAATTGCAGGAACATCCAGTAGTCAGTAGAAGGGAGAGAAAAGGCCTCAGTGACATGATTCCCAGGGCCTTCGGCAGGTTGGTGTCAATGGAGAGGATAAAGCAGGAAAAAAACTTCCGGGTTCTGAGGGGTGAATAGAAGTTAGAGGGGGAAAAAGTAACAAATGTTGAGTAATTTCTGGAGAACTTAGGCAGTCAAAGGAGGGAGAGGAATCATTCTGTAACTAGAGGTCAGAAAGATTCAAGTTTTTGAAGGCAGAGAAAGCTCTTGTACGTTTAAAGAAAAGACATGGAGAGGAGAGAACAAATTTATCCCTAAAATGGCAATTAAAGTAATAAAAATGAATAAAGAAAAAGTATGATATCATTGGGGTGCCTGGTGGCTCAGTCCATTAAGCGTCCAACTTCGGCTCAGGTCATGATCTCATGGCTCACGAGTTCGAGCCCCACATTGGACTCTGCTGACAGCTCAGAGCCTGGAGCCTGATTCGGATTCTGTGTCTCCGTCCTTCTCTGTCCCTCCCTCACTTGTGTTCTATCTCTCTCTCAAAAATAAACATTAAAAAAAGTATATCATTAGTATTATTATTGCTTGCCTATAATTTCATTTGTCACAAACTGAATTGATGTCAAATAGGGATTTTTTATTTATTTTAAAAATTTTTTTAAATATTTATTTTTGAGAGAGAGACAGAGTAGGAGTGGGGGAGAGGCTGAGAGAGAGGGAGACAGAATCTGGAGCAGGCTTCAGGCTCTGAGTTGTCCGCACAGGGCCAACGCAGGGCTTGAACCCAAGGACAGCAAGATCATGATCTGAGCTGAAGTCAGACACTTAACTGACTAAGCCACACAGGCACCCTGGGATTTTGTTTTTGTTTTTTTTTTTTTAATCTATGGATATCCCATTAGACCTGAGGATGACAAAAAAAAGTAGGTCTAAAGGTCTTCCTTTCTCTATCTCAGTGAGGATATAAACTTCGTGGTTGTGTTAGGATAGGATAACTCTTCTCCCCACTCTTGAACCTATGAATATGTTACCTCACATGGCAAATGGGACTTTGCAGATGTGATTAAAGATCTTGGAATGGGGAGATTATCCTGGATTATCTAAGGGAGTCCAATCTAATCACATGCATTCTTTTTTATTTTTTTAATGTTTGTTTATTTTTGAAAGAGACAGAGACAGAATGCGAGTGGGTTAGGGGCAGAGAGAGAGGAAGACACAGAATCCGAAGCAGGCTCCAGGCTCTGAGCCGTCAGCACAGAGCCCAACGCAGGGCTCGAACTCACAAGCTGTGAGATTGTGACCTGAGCTGAAGTCAGACACTCAACTGACTAAGCTACCCAGGAGCCCCTAATCACATGCATTCTTAAAACCAAAGAACCTTTCTTGGCTATAGTCAGAGAGAGATGTACAATGGGAGTAGGGTGAGAGAAATGTATTGTTGCTGGCTTTGAAGACAGAGGAAGTCGGCCACAAGCCAAAGAATGCAGGAAGCCTCTGGATGCTAAAAAAGGCAAGGAAATAGATTCTCCCCTAGAGCTCTTCGAAATACGCCCCTGCCAATGCCTTGGCTTTAGCCTGGCAAGACTAATTCTGAATATCTGCACTACAGAACTGTAAGATAACAAATTGTCTTGTTTTAAGTCCTTAAGGTGGTGACAATCTTTTATACCAACAACTGGAAACAGACAGGTAGCCTACAATTCCCCACTACTTCCCATCCTCCTTTACCCTTCTCCCTCTTTGATCATGCTTCCAAGGGTCTACTGAATTCCAAAAGAGATGACAATTAAAATTCCTAACAGCTGGAGATTGAATGTCTGAGCCAATCCTCTTGAGCCCAGGCGGCCATGTTTCTCAGGCATTTATTTTGGCTGAGCACTCCTTCCCTCGCCCAAAGTGCTGCTCCAGCCGCCATCCAGGAATAGGAGAGGCTGACAGTAATGGTAGGCAACAGAGAAACCCAAGTGCAAACATGTGTTTGTTACAGTCACAGGAAAGATGCATCCAGTGAGTTCTTCAGATTTATGTAGAACCATGAACTGTTTTCTGTCTCAAACAGCCAGGAAGATTTTTTTTTCCTTTCAGCTTCCCGTTGAACTCCATCATAATGAATTTCCACCTGGTGTTTAACAGAATGAAGAATGTATAACTATTGCCCCCATTACTGAAACCCAAGTTATCAAGGCCATAGCAGTTGCCTTTGGACTCTAAATATTAAGTCTGAAAAAAGACCCAAGGTTTTTGAGAGTTACTTACAAGGCAGGTATAAACTGAGTGAGCAGTATTGATCCAGAGGAAAAATTTACTGTACAGCAAGAAGGAAAGACATCAAGGTTAACCAGTAGAAATAAAAGGTGCTAAGTTAATAAACCCAGGGGAGTGTGGATAGATGGTGAATATTTTATGGAAAAACAGCCAAAAAAAAAAAAAAAATAGGAAGGAGTTTCATATGGTGACAGATATTAACTACATTTATTGTGGTGAACATTTCCTAATGTTTGTAATTGTCGAATTGCTATGTCGTACACGTGAAATAAAATTTTGTATGTCAACTATACTTCAATAAAAAAATAAAATTTTTTTTTAAAAGCTATCATAAAAAAAGAAAATAGGAAGGAGAAACGGAAGAATGTTTATATTCTTAACACTATAGAAGTTGAAAGGTGTTGGGGCGCCTGGGTGGCTCAGTCAGTTAAGCGTCCGACTTTGGTTCAGGTCACGATCTCACAGTCTGTGAGTTCGAACCCCGCGTCGGGCTCTGGGCTGATGCCTCAGAGCCTGGAGGCTGCTTCCGATTCTGTGTCTCCCTCTCTCTCTGCCCCTCCCCCATTCATGCTCTGTCTCTCTCTGTCTCAAAAATAAATAAAAACGTTAAAAAAAAATTTTTTTTAAATAAAAAAAAGAAGTTGAAAGGTGTCAAGAAAACAATTGGGGTTTAGTTATAGAGCACAGAGGGTTCCACTGAGCTGAATTACACCTGCTCCTGTCTCTGTTGTCCTAGCACTGGGTTTTTTGGGGGGTTTTTTTTGCCTTGTCAATGATGTTGCAATAAGAAAAAATTACATTAGTTAGTTATTAGAAGTTGGACTACCTGTCTAATTAGCATCATTTGGGAAGGAGATCTGAGTAGGGGCTTGGAGGAACGGTGGTGGTGTAGCCATAAATGAGGTCATGAAAGAAAGAAACTGGTTATGTCTACAGGAGGCAGTCATACCTTTCCAACAGAGAGAGCTCCTGGCCCTTGTTGCTTCTCTGGCTGAACCAACAAGTGGATGTAGGTATTTAAAAAAAAAAAAAAGGTGTTTGTATATAAACATTGTCTTGCCAGCCCCACATGGAAGAAAATCTCCAACACATAGGCCGAAAGCCAATTTGACCCCCTCGTGCTGTGACTTACCCCATCTCACTAGCATTCAAGAGGGTGTGCCGGCCCAAGAGGGTAGGTGTCGAAGAGAATAGAGTCGGTGGCACTAATCATTCAGTGTAAAAACAAAACCAAAGTTCTATAATGTATGTGAGCTAGTTTTTGATGTAGACTTGCTTAAGGGCACCACAAGTTACAGCAAACAAATCCCTTGATCCTGATAATGTCTTTACATAAGTCATTCCTACAAAAAAACAAAACAAAACAAAACAAAACAAAAATGAAAGATGTGTGCTTTTGGTACATTTTTCAGGGATCTTTTCTCTAACTAGTCAAGGGAAGTGGCAGGTGTTCGGGCTAAAGGGGCAATACTGTGATAAATATTTTGCAATTTTAAGATCCATTTTTGTTAAAATTCCACAGTACTTCTATTAAGGGTTATATTTTATCTTCCTGCACCTTGATAAAAGGTAGATAGTGAAAGGCGTGTGTATATATCAACTTGCATGCACCCTCACACTTTTATAAATATATACTACCTCTCAACTTGACAAGTGAGTTAATATACGTGTGTGTGTGTGTATAAGGGAGTAGGGGGGTGGGATGGGAGTGGCTAGAAAATTCCACCACTAAGAACCCACTGCCACCTGGTGATTGTATAGTGCAATTGCAGGAAAAGTGAGAAAAAAAAAAAAAAAAAAAAGCTATCTCCCGTGATAAAGTAATCTAGTGGTCTTGGAAAAAAAAAAACAAACACATACGAATAAACCTCTCCCTCCAAATAACTAAATAAATAAACAAATTCCTAACGCAAAACTCCGTGATCCTCAATAAAAGAGTAATACGTTAGCACACATTAGACAGAGTTACAGGTTACAGATCCAATTTTTTTTTTTTAATTTTTTTTTTAACGTTTATTTATTTTTGAGAGAGAGAGAGACAGAGCATGAACGGGGGAGGGTCAGAGAGAGAGGGAGACACAGAACCTGAAACAGGCTCCAGGCTCTGCGCGGTCAGCACAGAGCCCGACGCGGGGCTCGAACTCACGGACAGCGAGATCATGGCCTGAGCTGAAGTCGGCCGCCCAACCGACTGAGCCATCCAGGTGCCCCTTACAGATCCAATTTTACCAGCACTCCTGTTTGCCAATTCTTTGCTTCCTTTTGAGGCCAACTTAATTCATATCAGTCTATATTAAACATGTCTTTTTATTCCGATGCTTTGACATCTGGGGCTTTGTTGAGCATGAAGAGACTGCTCCTCCCAAGGCTAAGCAGTTCCTAGAGAAACTGAAAACTTCACCCACCTTCCTTCCATAGGCAGACCAACCAATCCAGAGCCAGACCTAAGCCACCTCTTTCACTGTGCTTTACTGGGCACATAGGGGGCTGAGCCCCTGGTTGCCTGCCCTAATCACCACAGAGCCAGGTGCCAGACAACTAGAGACAGCCCCTCCACCCCAGAACTCACCGGAATTCATTCCAACTAGCCAATCCTAAGTCTCTTTCTCCTGCTCACCTGTTTCTTCAGGTGGAAACTATAATAAAAGCTCTGTTTCCCCCTCATTCCCTCTGCCTCCTGACTGATGCTGGTGCTTCCCCGCATACCCCCACCCCCCCCATGGCATGGCCTAGCCCTTCCCCTTGGGAACCGTCAATAACAAATTATCTTTTTAACGGTGGTCATGTCTTGATCTACTGGCCTCACCATACCAATAAAAACAAAATCTACATCTTAAAATACAGCCCTATGAAAAACACAAACAAGCAAGCAAAAAAACCAAGAAACCAAAAACAAACAAACCCCAAGCCTTAATGTGTGTAGGCTCATGAAAACTGTGTTAATTAGCAACACATTACGATTCACGTGCTTGAGAGACAGAACGGATAAGACCAAGGTGATAGTTCAGCCATAAGAAAAGTCAGTTCTTTTGCTCTGACCTAAATTTGCCAAATATCCACGCTGCAAATTCAGTTACTTAACAAATATTTATTTAGACCTGCCATGTATCAACTAGATCTGTATGAAACCATCCCTCTATTCTAATTCAAGGGGAATCCTTACATAAGCAGCTGAAATGGCCAAGACCGGGATAGAAGAACAGGTCTATCAGGTGGGCCATGACCACCTGAGTCAGTACAGATGTACAGTGTTTAGGAGCATCTTTATGTCCCATCTGGGAAGGAGGGGCACAGCAGGGATGATGAGACCGTATTGCCTTGGGTTCCTTCCAACTAATTTGCAATAATTAGCCCTTTAAATCTCTTCATAAATATACAGCTTTTTACTTCCACTTAAATATGTTAATAGAAAGTATGTCTGTCATGTCTTCACGACATAAGTATTTTTGAACATATGCATGGAGTTGTCCTAAAGTTCATTGGGGGGTGGGGGGTAAAAGCATTTACTTGGTTTCACTTAAGTCATCGTGTACGTTTATACTTAGAAAGCTTTCCCAACCTGGCTTAGTAGTCGAGGAACCTGAGACCTAGAAAAATAGTGATTTATCTGGAACTAATGGCTAACTAGGGATAAGGATCCCTGTCGGATACCTACTGCAATTCTGCTCAAACTAGTTGGGTGATTTAGAGCACATCAACTCACTTTCCTATTCCTCAATTACTCCTTCTGAAAATATGGATAATAGTATCCCTTCACAGCTTTGTTGTATTATTCAAGATGTGCAAAGTGCTTTGTAAACTGTAAAATAGGAAATGAAAGACGTATATTATTAATAGGATTATTAAACTGACAGAATAAAAGGACCAGATCAATAGACGGCTTAGACTTCTACTTCTACCTTCTCTCAGAAGACAGAACCCATATTCTAGAAAGACACTGGGATGAAATGCGTCGACCAGTAGCCTGGAGCTACTGTAGAACCTCTGTTCGTAATTATGGATTTATTCTTTTTGGGCTACTGTGTAATCCCAGGATTACTTTGGGAGTCTTGACTGAAAAGCTTTTAAATTATTTAATCTCCTTTTGCAAATATGTATTTAGTTACAGAAGTAATACATGTTAATTGCCAACTTTCCAGTAACGCAGAAATGCAGAAAGCTAAAGTGATCACCGCCCCCCCTTACCTTCCCCAGCTCCAATCCCCAAAGACAGCACTGTTATACACGTACAGTTGTTAAAACACAGAAATGGGATCAAATCATATAGATAGGTTATATATATGTATATATGCCATTTGGTATGTTTTCATCAGCAATCTATGGATTATGGACATACAGAATGACTAAAATCAAAAACACAAGAAAAAACAAGTGTCAGGAGAGATGTGAAGAAAAAGGAATCCTCATGCGCTGTTGCTGGGAATGCAAACTGGTGCAGCCAGCATGGAAGACAGGATGGAGGTTCCTCAAAAAATTAAAAATAGAACTATCATATGATCCAGTAATCGTATTACTGGGTATTTACCCAAAGAAAACAAAAACACTAATTCAGGGGATATATGCACCCCTATGGTTACTGTAGCAATATTTACAGTAGCCAAATTATGGAAACAGCCCAAGTGTCCATTTGATAGATGAATGGATAAAAAATAGGTGATACACACACACACACGCACACGCACGTGCACACACACATAGGAATATTACTCAGCTATAAAAAAGAATAAAATCTTGCCATTTGCGACAACATGGATGGATATAGAGGATATAATGCTAAGTGAAATAAGTCAGAAAAAGACAAATACCATATGATGTCACTCCTGGATGGAGTTTAAGAAACAAAACAAATGAACAAAGGGAAAAAAAGTCGACAAACTAAGAAACAGACTCTAAACTACAGAGAACAAACAGATGGTTACCAGAGGGGAGCGGGGTGGGGGGATGGGTAAAATAGGGGATGGGGATTAAAAATACGTATCTTGATGAGCACTGAATAATTCGTGGAAATGTTGAATCACTTTATTGTTCACCTGAAACTAACGTAACGCTGAATGTTAACTACACTGGAATTAAAATAAAATAAAATAAAATTTTAAAAATACATGATGGACATCTATTTCCGTACAAGGCTGCCTGGCTGCTTTCACAGCTGCATAATACTCCACTGCATGACTGTATCATAATTTAAGGCTCCCTCCCGTTTACGTTGTTTCCAATTTGTCAGGCCTATACATGATTCCATGATTAGCTTCACGGTGTAGGTATTTGTGGACATTTGTTTGAGTAGTCCTGTAGAATTGATCCTGCAAGTCAAAGGGTAGACCCTTTGGGAAGGCTCAGAGGACCCAGACTTCTATGTTTTCACTGTAAGTAACTGTCCTGACTTTCATCATTTTTTCCCACCAACTCCTCCTCCAGGCTGACTATTGTGCACAAGCCCAAGGCTGAGGCAGTCTAGATGATGCAGCACTAGAATAGAGTCCGTTGCATAAGAGAGGTTATCTGGCGCGCTCTGCAGAGTGACTCAGCCCTCACATCATGTGCCTCTCTCCCTGTCAAACTCGCGTTCCTGCCGACTCAAGGCATCTGTGTGTATAATGAAACTTTTGACAACACCAGCCTAGGGTTGCTTTAAATATACCAAGGAGGTCATGTCACAGTGAGTGAGCATTCATAAATAACTTCCTAATGAATAAAAACCAGAGGACGCCGAAACTCCCATTCTGCAAGAAGGTCAGACTCGCTCTCCATTTGGAGACGGAATATGGATCTCTCATCAGCCAGGAGAGGCCCTGGCACGCCCAAGGCAGGCCTACAACCCAGAGGCTGCTTACAACCCAGCCTCTCTCAGCTCCCACAGTCCCAGCCTGTGCATCTGAACTCCATCTTCTGGGAAAATGCTGGAACAAACCCCAACTTTCGGAGTTATCTTCAGCTTCGAGACAATATTTTCAGGAGTCCAATTGTATTTACTGAACATTCGTGGACGAATTCCTAATGCATCCAATTTTCTAGACCAACTGTAATTCACCTGTTACATTTGGACTTGTGGCTATGCTACAGTTTTCCTAAATTGAAACGTTTCTTATGTTCAAAGTTCTCCCTGGTGTTCAAAAGCAAAATTGGTTTCCTATAAAAGCTTGGCATCACTATCATTAATTAACAGAAAGCAGAATGCCTCTGTGTGTTTACCTCCACAAAGTGTATCCATGCAATGCATTTCTTTCCCAGAGGCATAGTTTATTCCTATAGACCCCAAATTAAGAATGTATTAAAAAAAATAAATGCATGTCTTTCACCAGCAGGGAAGTTTTAAGAAGTAGACTAATATATTTCATGAAAGGACATCAGACACAGGGGTGCGAAAATTAAATAGAACCTCTCACTATGAGAAAGCATATTATGTTAAATCGCCCACTTTATCCAAGGCTACTTTTCTGTGGCTTGATCCAATTTGCCCAACAATATACAGGCTCATCATCCAGCCAATCAGTAGTTGTTCATTGGCCAACTTTCTGTCTGATCCAACTCGTTAGTGATGCGGGGCAGAGGGGTGTGTGTGTCTGTGTGTGTGTGTGTGTGTGTGTGTGTGTGTGCATACCCACTCATGCGTGCGTGATTTTATTACTAGTTACAGCAACAGACTCTCAAGAACTTTAGAGCTTAAAGTTAGAATTCTTTGAAAGACTGGTGCTGGAAAGTAGGACCACAACAAAGGTTCTCTGGGTGGTTTCTCTTCAGTTGGCATAAGTTGAGTCATCAAGCATCTAAATCCATGAGCCATATTGAAGTATTAGTCACATTTCTATATGCATGAGATGATTTAACGTCATAATGACTTCTGGGTACAGCCCTGAAGTCTGGAGCCACGCTTTATATTTTTGCCCCCATGATTTTATAACTAGGTTAGGGATGTTGGGTAAGAGTGATCAACACTAGACTTTTGATAAACACTTGCTGACGTTAATTAGAGATGATCTCTTCCCTCTACTATTTATGTTCTGTGATTGAGAACATAAAATATTTGAATTCAAAAATCCCACTCAGAGTCTTTCAGGCTTGTCACTCAGAGAAGCAGGAGGCACGGTGGGACTCATAGTCGAAGGAAATGGCCTTGTTGGCAGCTCTCTTTTCTTTTCCCCTTCTGCTGAAACCAGAGCCTCAGCCAAACAACAATGCCATGTGTCCTGGGAGCGCTGAGTAACATCAATTCTATTAAACCGAAAATGGGACAGAGCCCAGACTTAGGCAGGCAGGAGGCTTGCTGGGGCCTTGGCAGCAAAGGGCAGGAAGGAATGGGCATCGTGAAGCAAAGTAGAAGCCAGGCCAGCTGCAAACTTGATGCTTCTGAGTCCAGTCTGACAGGTGCACGCTGCGTGGCAGGTAGAGGGGCCACAGGGCCTGCGAGATCCACTCTTCCTCCCACCCACCCACCCCTTGCTGGGGCCCGGCCTGCCCTCGGTGCTCACCAGCCATGCATTTCAGCTCCATTTCTACCTGGGCACTCTGTCCATCTGGTTTTTTGTACAGTAACCCGCCCCTTCACCTCCGGGCTTATGACATTTCTTCTTCCTCCTCATGTGAACGTGTTTAACTGCTTTTCTAGAACCATGAGCATCATGGCCCCCCAAGCCTATCTTTAGGACTTAACTCCTGTAAGTGCCCCCACAGGCAACAGAGCATTTAGCCCAGCATTCCCAGATTACACTTTGCCCTTGGCTCTGGGCTTAGAAAGAATCAGACTCAGGCCTGAGGCACAACGGTCAAAGGAGACTGTGAAGTCAGCCCTGGTTCAGAGTTTGGGGATACACGGAGCTTCGGCCCAAAGGGAAGAACCCACCAGCGAGAGATTCTCAGGGCAGAATGAGCTGTGATCGCAGGCTGGAGGTGGCTGGCGGGTACTGTGTGATAAGGAAGAACTCTGGGCCAACCGCGAGTCCAGTATTTGTGGCCATATGACTGGACACCAAGGCCTGAGAATGTGAAACAATTCCATGAACTAATTCCAAAGGTGAGGCCCCCTGCCAGAGTTGATTGTGGAACTGAGGTGGACATGAGATTAGAATTAGGAGCTTTTTTTTTTTTAATGTGTATTTATTTTTGAGAGAGAGAGACAGAGCACGAGCAAGAGAGGGGAAGACAGAGAGGGAGACATAGAACCTGAAGCAGGTTCCAGGCTCTGAGCTGTCAATACAGAGCCCGGCGCAGGGCTCGAACTCGTAAACCATGAGATCGTGACCTGAGCTGAAGTTGGACTCTTAACCAACTGAGCCACCCAGGCGCCCTGGAATGGGGGCCATTTTAAAGCCAGCTTTAAGGAGTTAGGGAAGATGAAGCCAGAAGAAAAAAGACGGCCACAAGAAGTAAGTGATACGGCTACTTCTTGGAGGAGACAGACTTTTAAAAAATGACCATTTCTAGTATCAGAAACACACAGAGAAAGATCTCTTATTTCCACTAACAAGAATTATGTTTGAGAGAACTTTTAGGAAAGAAAAAAAAAAAGAAAGGTGGTATAGGTAGCATTTTAAGTTTTCCAAACTAAACAGAAAATAGTTACGACGAGCGGCTATAAATGTACTCACAATCCAAGAGCACCTACTTCCAGTGGGCCTGCACCTTGCGGAAGGAAAAAGAATAAACTTCCACTTTACAACTCACCAGTTCCAAGTTGGATGACAACTTTCTCAAAAGAGGAGGTAACTCAATGGCAAGATTCAGGCTAGGAGAGGCCTGCTGGTTGCAAGGTAACATCTGAACTCACACACCCAGCTCAAAAGGTATCCTCCCAAAAGCGTACGTCTGTGATTTAATTCTCCTCGCTGGGTAATCTGATTTGCCGCTATAAGTCAATGCAATAATCACGGTAGCGGATACTTAAATCTTTGCTTCAAACCTGGATAATTGCCCAGAAGTGAAATGCATCCAAGGATCCGATATTCTGACATTTAATAAAAGTTTGAATTATATTTTGCAGTCTGCTGTGATTTAATTTTCTTGAGTTCAATATTTAATAAAACAATAGAAAATTATTACAAATATCTTGTGCTATTCCAAACCTACTGGATATGAACCCGGTTCTGGATTGAGACTGAAAGAGATGAAATCCCGACTTTGCCACGCACTGGTTGTTTGACCAGCAAATTACTCACCCTAGCGGTCCTTCGGTTTTTCTCACCAGCAAAGCAGGAATTATCATAAAATCTACTTACCGTGTCTGTTGTGAGGGTTAATGAATTATTACACACAAAGAGCTTCCAGCGCTGCGGGGCACATAGTGAGCACTCCGTGTAAGTTAACCAAGTTTAGTACGTTTTAAAGTGGAACAAGTCTCCTCACCCTTCTGATTTGTTTGCTTGCTCCTTTGTTTCAAATAACTATACAAACATCTGCACGTTCTCCCAGTTTATTTCAAATATTCTTCCAAATAAACTGTTTTTAGGAAGAGAAGAGTTGGAGGCGCCTGGGTGGCTCAGCCGCTTAAGTGTCCGACTTCGACTTCGGTTCAGGTCAAGATCTCGCGGGTTGGTGGGTTCAAGGAGCCCCTGGTCCGTCTCTCCCCGCTGTCAGCACAGAGCCCCCGCTTCAGATCCTCTGTCCTCCTCACTCTCTGCCCCTCCCCCGCTTGCGCTGTCTCTCTGTGTCTCCCCAAAATAAACATTTAAAAAATAATTAAAAAAAAAAAAAAAAAGAGTCGGACTGATTGCAGACTTCAGCCTGGGGAATCTGAGATTGATTGTGTGGCCTGGGGATGTAAGTAGCAACTGCCTTTGAACCGAACAAGATCACAGAGGAATCTGACTTTAGGGCAACCTTAAACAGTGGTGCAGGGCTCCTGGGGGGCTCAGTGGGTTGAGCATCCAACTTCGGCTCAGGTCATGATCTCACAGTTCTTGAGTTCGAGTCCCACGTCTGACTCTGTGCTGACAGCTCAGAGCCTGGAGCCTGCTTCGGATTCTGTGTTTCCCTCGCTCTCTGCCCCTCCCCCACTTACGCTCTGTCTCCGTCTCTCTCAAAAATAAATAAACATTAAAAAAATATTTTTTTTAAAAAGTGGCGTGGCCTCCGAATTCCAAATCCAAGAGAATTTTCACAAAGCTCAAGGAAAGAAACACACAGTGAACAAGGTAACACGCCTTGAATTTCTGGTGGGTTGCTTAAATGAATGAGATTACAAATGAACCATAGACTTGACCCTGAGCAAATAATGCATCCTTTCTTCATGCACGTTGGCCCTGTATTAGAGCAAAGTACTTGTGAAAATAGTGCTAGCTAGGGCAAGCATTTTGCTTCATTTTTCTATAAAATCTTGTTGAGGGCTTTTGTTTTTCCTTCAGCATCTCTGATTGTTTAGGTAGAATAAGGTATAAAGGGTAATAAGAACACACAATAATCATATATTCCATTTATGGAGAGTCTAAATGTGCCAATCTCTATGCTAAGAACAGTATATTTAATCTTATAAGAAGTCTGGGCTATTGCTATTACTATCGTACTAGTTTTACAGATGGCGAAATGGAGAACAGATAAGTTAAGTAGGTTTTTCAAGATCACACAGCTAAAAAAAAAAAACAGCTGGCACAGCCCTAAAATCCAGCTTTATCTGATTCCTTTTAACCAGTGCCCTGCCTTAAACTCTCTTAAAACTACAAGATATCTTAAGACTACAAAAAATACAAAAAAAAAAAAAAAAAAGACTACAAAATATTTATACAAAAATAAACTCTCTTAAAACTACAAAAGGATCTTGCATATTTTACAGCAAGGAAACTGAGACCAGAGGTGTGAAGTGCCTGGCCAAATACCACCTGGTTCCTCAAAGGCAGAGCCTGGGACTTGAACTTAGGATTCCTGACAATTCAAAATGCTTTCTCCTGTACCTAATCACTTCCTTTTTAACAAAAGCGGTCCTATTCCAACTTCGGTAAACCTCTGTCGATCCCTTCACCGAATGCGAAAAAGAATTTCCCTTCCAGAAATGACTTAACGCTTGATCAGTTCTTTTATAATCCAAAAAAAAACGTACCACAAAATAAATCCCACAGGTTAGTAGTCTAAGCACTCATTTTGTTGTTGTTTCTCCTGCCTTGAGAATTGCCACTCAGGGCGTGCAGCCTGTCACTGGCTCCATTCCAGGGACCCAGGCCGATGACGGAAATAAAAGGGAAGAAAAGACAAAGTCCAAACCTATTTGCACAATCGGATCTAGCATTCACCGGATGATTGCAAAGTAATAGATGTGAGTGGCAACAGTTACCTGATGAGGTCTAGCATCTTAACTCAGATGCCCATTGTGTCCAATCCATTTGTTAAAGTGCCCATACTATTCTGACCACGTGATGATTAAGGCATTGTTCACCAAACCAGGCATTAGGACTGATGTTGAAAAAAAAAAAAAAAGCCATATATGCAGAATGCAAATGTGATCACAGCAAGAAAAATACTCTTTTTAGTTTACAAGGAGATGCTACTCCAGCATATGTGCAGGCCGATTTGCTCTATTAATGCTATAGCGGGGACAGGCCACATGCTCACTCCCCTGTTAGAATCTAGGGGTGTCTTCCCAAGAGAGGGAGGGAAGAGGATCCAGTTTAGGGAGACAGGGGAAAGGGCAATGGACACAGGATCTGTGTAGTCTCTGGAATCACCAATGGAGTCTGCAACAGAAGCATCCCTGTTAAAATTGTCCTTTTCACTTAGTCTATGTGGCAAAATGTGGGTAACTGTTGAATCTGGGAGACTGTTAAAGGGGTCTCTTATTCTATTCGGTTTTTGTGAATTTGAAAACTTCACAACAAAACATCTTTTTTTTTTTTTTAATCTTTATTTTTGAGAGAGAGAGAGAGAGAGAGGGAGGGAGGGGCAGAGAGAGAGACACAGAATCCAAAGCAGACTCCAGGCTCCAAGCTGTCAACACAGAGCCTGACACGGGACTCGAACCAACAGACCACAAGATCATGACCTGAGCCAAAGTCGGACGCTCAACCGACTGAGCCACCAAGGCGCCCCAGAACATCTTTTTTTTTTTTTCTTAACGTGATCCTTTCCTGGGGAAGAAGCCTCGCAGAGCCTTGTCTCAGTGAAGATGCCCCTCCAAGAAGTAGGGAATAACAGAGGGCACTGACTTGAACTCAGAAGCCCACTTGGGTTCAAGCCCACTTGAACCTCTAGCAGTCCAGCTACCTCTCTGGCCACACAGCCTTCCCAGACTCACAGTCTACTTTATATTCTCCTCTCCCTTTGCTCCCGACATACGCCTGATAGCCCTTGTCATCTTGTATTTCCTTTGTTTTCTTCCCCACTCCCCCGAGAAAATGAAAACTCCTTGAGAGAAGCGGTCACAAGCTTTCTGACATTGGAGCACCAACACCTAGCACGTCTGCTTGTAACCAGCGCTCAATAAATACTTGTTCGGTCGAGGAAGAAAGCAACTGACATTGATTAAGTATATATTTATTAGCACCACCCACCTCATCCTGTTGTAAAGATTACGTGAGTTCACTTAGCACAGTGGCTGGTGTGTAGTAAGCCTTGTATTTAATGGTAGCTGCTTTAATAATTATCCTTATCACTACCATCACCTTTATTTCCCATCTATCATCTGCTGTCTAATAGTCACCTGAAAGGTAATGCTCAGAGAGTTCCCAATCACACCGTTACTAAGTAGCAGAATTCGAACCTAAGACCATTTGTCTCCAAAATGCTCGCTCTTAGCAGGCTCTGCATTATTCCGATTTATTTCTCAGGTCACTGACAACTCTAACATAAATCAGTCTGTAGATGGGCCTAGTAGGAGCCAAAGGATCTCTGTTGTGGATTGTTATCCTCGCCGATAGGATGTCAGATTCGAGAGGCAGGACACCTGGCACCTTCCATGGCTGAAAGGAAGAGCCATCAAACTGTTCCAGGCTGCTTAAACTCAATTTAATCCCTGACTGAACAGAAAGAAACAAATCGCAGTCACTACAGTTCATGGGGTGTATTTCGCCTAAGTCAGCAGTTTTCTCCCCAAATATGCATTAGTGTTAGTTTACTGTGCATATACCCTTTTTCTTTACACTTAGTTTACTCATGACTATATTAAATCACGTGGGTGCGGTTAGCCCAGCAGCCTCAGTTTGGATTAAATGTTAAGAGAACACCGGACGAAAACAATTTCCTTGTCCTTCATGTGCATTTGGATCTTCCTTTTCCTAAGGAGCTGTGAAAGGCAGCTGTCACGTTGAGACGTTGAGACAAAGTGTGAGGGCAGCCGGGCTGGGCAAGGCGTGCACTAAAGGATGATCAAGCCATCAGCTCTGCCTCTTGCTCTAAATTGGTAACCTCAGACAAGCCATTGTCTGTCTTTGTGCTTCTGGTTGCCCAGCCATAAATGAGAGATAACGCGCAAATGCAGGGAGATTGCGAACCCGTATTTATTTGCAAAGCACCCTGAAAACCAACATAAGAATTCATAAACGGGAATTTATGACACATGCAAATCACGCATCATGTTAACCCCACGTGAAGAAGGTATCGAGAAACCGTAGCTTATCTGAGTTTCACTCTGGTGTGCCTTCCCAGCCCTCAGCTGAAGAGCCAGTGCCAGGGGGCCATCAGAATGCACCCTCAGGGTCTTTTTGGTTCCTAGAGATCCGCTGTGTCCTCCTCGCCGTGTGTTTTTCCTGTGAACTCCGCCAGGGATCTAGGCTTGGACTTCCAGGACCAGCCCTCGGAAACTCCTTTTCTAAATCTATTTCCCAGATCATCAGATAAAATTGCAACTGCATCAGACAACCCAGACTAAGCCCACACTTGCAGCTTCTCAGGACCTTAGAGTAAAATTCCAAATAACCTCCCTGGCAAAGGAAAAGAAGCCCTTAAAAAAACCAAAATGAATCACTGATGCGGCAATAGAAGGTTAAAGGTAGGAGTGCATCAGATCCTAAGAGGTTTGCCAACACCTCCAACTTTCAGCGTCTTCCCCTCCTTCCAGGTGTTTGCGGATTCCTTCAAAGAAGGGCAGCACGGGGGCGCCTGGGTGGCTCGGTTGGTTAAGCATCTGACTTCAGCTCAGGCTATGATCTCATGGTTCATGGATTCGTGGGTTCGAGCCCCGCAGCGCTCTGCGCTGACCGTGTGGAGCCTGCCAGAGATTCTCTTCCTCTCCCTGCCCTTCCCTTGCTTGCTCTCTCTCTCTCTCAAAATAAATAAATAAACTTAAAAAAAAAAAGAAGAAGAAGAATAGCATGAAGGGTCTTAAAGAGATCCTGAGAAATCAGATATTTCCCTCTACAACAGCAAGTCCTCCAGGGAGAATATAAAGAGCTCCCCTCCCACAAGCTCCACACACAAAATAATAAATAGGAAAATAGCGAGGGAAACAGGAAATAGCAAAATCAAATAAGACTAAATGTTCAGAAAGCAAAAGAGAATTTTCAGTTGGTTTAACAACTCGCTGACTCCCTAGGTGAGTCTAGAAATTGTAATCATAATGGAACACTGAGACAACTTCCCAAAGGCGTCCCTAAGCCATTTCATCATGAACAAAAGGGAAGGATAGGTCAAGATGCCCAGGAGAGATATGCACCCAGCCCTAAGAGTTAGGGAACCACTGCCAGATCCCTGCTGAGGAAAAATTTGTCTTACCCTTGTGTCCCGGGCAAGGGCTAGACATAACTAGTTGTGCCAGAAGTTGACTAGTTGAATGAACACCCAATTAACTCTATGGAGCACATGGAGTTATCTTCAAATGACCCCTTCATGTTTCTAAGCTTCAGTTCAAGAATCCTAACCAGATATTGTTTACAGCAATGAAAATCTGAATGTGACAGATCGTAAATGCCCCCTGACATTCACGCTGGTGGACAGATCAGCCTGAATTGGAAATACAGGCACATTCACCATCACGAGGAGAAAAGGTCAAACACCAGATACAAATGACCATATCCAGTCCTCATATTCCCTTGTTGGTCTCTATAACTGGTAGCCAGTCTGCCCCTCCTCACCTCCCCTGCATTGCCATTCCCCACCCTTTTCCCTAAAAATAACACTCCTATTCCCTTGTTTTGCAATCATCTGGTTAAAGTAATTTGTATTAAATTGTGAGCCTTAATCCTTCCAGAAGAATTTGCATTTTTAAAGTAGAAGACCCAGGGGCGCCTGGGTGGCTCAGTCCGTTGAGTGTCCGACTTTGGCTCAGGTCATGATCTCGAGGTCCGTGGGTTCGAGCCCCGCGTCGGGCTCTGTGCTGACCGCTCAGAGCCTGGAGCCTGTTTCAGATTCTGTGTCTCCCTCTCTCTGCCCCTCCCCTGTTCATGCTCTGTCTCTCTCTGTCTCAAAAATAAATAAACATTAAAATTTAAAAATAAATAAATAAAAAATAAAGTAGAAGACCCATTAACGCCAACTGATCCTCAATGTAAAAGCTTTAGTTAAGTGTAGGTGATTTTAAAATATATATATTAGAACATCTTGGTCCTCGGGTACAAGTTATTGAAGGCAAATCAAGCTTCTTCAAGCCAAAAGGGACTCTGTGTTTCATTCTCCTCTCTCCTATAGACCACTTCAACTGCTTCTTTATCCACATGGCAGAATAAAGTTGTCCCATGTTCTTGAGATTCTATGTTACACTTCTAGAGAGATACTGCCCATCCCTAAAAACCATTTGTAATGTGTGGAGAGAAAATCTGACTGGCACTGCCTGGCTCCCTTCATGGCCAGGGATGTGGGGATGACATAGGTCAAACATGAATACTCAGGTCCTACGTGTGGGTAGTGAGACGTGTTAGTTAATACCTTACTGTCCGGACGGGCATCCTAAAAACTGTCTCCTACAAGAGGTTTGCCTTCAGGCCCTTTAAATCAGTTTCCCAAACTTCCCTGATGGTGGAATCATCGGATCCTCACCTGAAGAGTCTGAATCAATGGGTCTCAGATGGGGCCAGCCGTTGGCTATTTTTAGCAAACGCATCAGGTTATTTTTGTCATGAGGGAAGCTCGGGAAACTCTTGCTGACTCAAACCACAGAGGCTACTGCCTATGCAGAGGGACATCCCTGAGCTGTGCACCCAGCTCCACCATCCCACAAAGTCATTGTCAAAATGTCTTGGCCTATGATTCTCAGTGAGCTTACTCTCCCCTTAATCTGGTGTCTTGGGAATCTTCTATCCTGAATCATTTCACAGTCTCTGGCAGTAATTGCTAAGAAAACTCGAAATTACCCGGACTTCAACTTTAATAAGAGATAGGGGTCCATTTTTCAATGCTGGCTGTAAAGCAAGGATTTAGGAAATAGAAACAGTCGGCTTCCCATACAGATTCCTCAACCCTTCTTTAGAGATCAGGGTGGTAAGAAAAACTTTCTTCCTTCGCTAACTTCAACTGCCGTGAGAGTGGATGAACTTGACATGTCTGACATTCTCCCTTCGCTTCAATGCCACCCGTACAACTCACCTGGGTAGTCTGGTCTCAGCCACTTCATCACATAGCTTGGACGATCAATTTTCCTCTCCTAGAACATCCCCATAAAGGGTTTATGGGACAGTGATGTATAGCAAACTACAGGCTTGGCTTTACATATTGTTTTAAGATTCAAATAATATTATCCTAAGGGAGAAAATGTGATGCTGGTTTATCTTTAGGTAGGGGTAATCAAATAAAAAAAAGTCCCTAGTTGCAGCTAGAGTAAGGATCGAGCAGACAGCTAATGACAAGCGCTGACATCTCTTTCCTGTGTACAGTACAGGAAATTTTAAAAAGAAGTGTGTTGCAAAATAAATACAAAAGGCCAATGAATATATGAAAAACTACTCTTCCTCAGGAAGGACACAAATTAAAAGAGCAACGACCTTAGTCTTTGCCTATCAAATTGGCAAAGATAAAAAAGAATAATCCCAGGGTTTATTGGCCTGGGTGGTTAAGTTGGTTGAACATCCCTGACTCTTGATTTTGGCTCAGGCCATGATCTCATCGTTCATGGGATCGAGCCCCATATGGAGCTCTGCACTGACAGTGTGGAGCAGACTTGAGATTCTCTCTCTCTCTCTCTCTCTCTCTCTCTCTCTCTCTCTCTATCTCAGAATAAATAAATAAACTTAAAAAAAAAGAAAACAAGGATAATCCTCAGTTCTGGTGAGGGTGTGGGTAGGTGTACTACCTTGCTGGTGGCAGGATGAACTTGTGCAGTTTTCCCAGAAGGTAATTTGCGTATGTACTTTTAAAGCCTTTAAAAAGCGTATGTTAACCTAGCAATTTCGTTTTTAAAGAATTTATCCTAGGGGCGCCTGGGTAGCTCAGTCGGTGAAGCATCCGACTTCAGCCCAGGTCATGATCTCACGGTTCGTGAGTTCGAGCCCCGAATTCTCTTACTGGGAACCTAGAAAGAAGAGACACGAAGACCTTGCTGCCATGACTGCTGACTTGTGAACTGAAGGGTACTATCAAATCAGGGCTCCAGTGGCCATCTTCATTCACCTGTAAATGGGGGAGGAAGCAGAGAAGACTTGTCTGCAGAGAGGAAAGGAATAAAACAGGGAAACAAGGATTATGGGTTGGAGCCCCACTTTGGCTCTTTGCTGACAGTGCAGAGCCTGTTTGCTTGGGATTTTCTCTCTCTGCCCCTCCCCCACTCTCAAAATAAGCAAATAAACTTTTAAAAAGTTTTTAAAGAAGAATAAACCTCTAAATTTAACATATTATTTCTGAAAGATGGAATTTCAGATCAGTTTTTTTGGTCTCAGTTTTGTTTTTTTGTTTTTTGTTTTTTGTTTTTGTTTTTATTGTAGCCTATGAAAGCAAGCCCTCCAGCCAGGGTTACCTTATTAACTGAGCGACTATTGAAAGTCATTCTATTGTCTAGATTCTGGGGGTATTTCAAGCAGGAAATTCCAGGCTTTCTGAAAAGGATAAAGAAAACTCATGGGGGCAAGATCAACAGAACTCCATATCTGCCCAGCTTGTAGATAGATGGCTCGAAACCTAAGTAAGAAAGACAAGGGGGTGACTGAGTGTCTAAGTCAGTTGAGTGTCCAACTCTTGATTTTGGCTTAGGTCATGATCCCAGGGTCGTGGGATCAAGCCCTGAGTCGGGCTCTGCACTGATCGTGGAGACTACTTACGATTCTCTCTCTTCCTCTGCCGCCCCCCCCACTCATGCTCTCTCTCTCTCTCATTCTCTCTCAAAATTTAAATAAGTAAATAAATAAATAAATAAATAAAAAGACAAAACAATAACCTGCACTTATAAAGCCAACAAGTAGCAGCCTAGATGTGGATTCAGGTTGCACTATATAGTGTGAGGGGGGGGTTAGGCAAATTGCTTCCTGGTTCTGTATCTCAGTTTCTCTATCTGTAAAATGGGATTAATTCCTATTCTACTGTCCATCAGGCTGTTGAAAGATTAAAATAAGTGAGCCATGTAAAGTTCTCCATATGGTGCCTAGAACATAGAATGAGCACTTGTAGCTCCCAGAGGCCTCTTGAAGGCAAGAGGATTTCTCCCCTGCCAAGAGCTAGAATCTGCCCCTGGGCCGGTGCTTCTCAGACTTCAGTGTGCCTTTGAATCCCGCCCCCACCCCCACCAGATGTTGCCAAAAGGTCACTTCCATTCAGTAGGTCTGGGGTGAGACCCGAGAATTTCCATTTCTAGCTAGTCCCACTAAACCAGTGCAACTGGTCTGCCAGGCTGCCTCGAAGAAAACCTAACACATAAAAGCTCTTCATACCTGTTACCAATATGCAAAAGAATCATCAAGTAACTGGGAAGCTTTAAGAGTGGAGCCTTTTGGTTACTTAGATGTTCTAGTTGAATTGGGGTTAATCAGTACCACGTTTTCAGTTTCAGCTCCTGGAGCAGCCGTTTCTAAAATATATTATTAGTTCACTTTTTGGCTTTGGTAAGTACAGGACATAATTTCATCTTCCTTTGATGATTTGTGAGGCACTCAGGCTTTTGCAGCGCCTCGGGTCATTATTCAGAGCATTCATTTTCATTGCCTGGCTCCAAAGCCACAGGACGGAATTACAGGATAAGAAATTGGACTGAATTTGTTCAGACTCAGAGCATCGGCTGAACTCTGTCGAAGGGTTTTACATGTTTCTCCTAACTCTGGAACAAGTATCTTGCCGTAAACTGAGATGCCATAAACTTCTCTTGCATAAATCAGGACGCTATTCTGGGGAAGTGAAGGGCCCAATTGTGCTCTGCATAGTTGAGTTATACACAATGCTACATGATAATCCCATGCCAGGGATGTAGCCAGGGCCTCCGTCATATATAGGCTGCCCTGACCTTCTGTGGAGAGTGCTAAAGGGAACTTCCACTGCCATATTGCCTCACCACTAAGCCAAATGCTTCCTTCCTCCCCAGTCTTATCTTAACAAAGAATTAGGGCAGCTCCCAAGCCACTTCTCAAATAAACTCAGGGCTGCTGCTCCTAAACATTTAGAAAACTTGTGTTTTTCTTTTCCCTTGTGGTGGTTTTACAGGGGGTTTCTGCTCCTTGGGTGGTATTTCTCAAGCTGTTTCAAACACAGCATTGGTTAGAGACCACACGAACCACGTCTCGTCTCGCCCAGCTACTTTTCTCTATTCAGTTCTGTCTATTCCCTTCCTTCTCCTTATTCCCCTCCTTCCTTTCTTCTTGGACTGTTTCTCCTCCCTCCCAGCTGTTCTTACTGAGGCAGGACCCGTGGTGGTCACACTCACCAAGAAGGCCACGTCTTATTTCCAGGGCCACTCTGGCATCCCCTTTGTTTCCAACTCTTGTCCTCTGAGCTTTCTCTGTTAACACCAGTTCCATTCTTGTAGGAACGCTTCTGACATATTTAAGTCAGGCACCATTTCTTCTGAATGTTTCTCTGATTTGGAACCTTTCTGAATGTCTCCCTAGTCTCAGCACACATGACAAATGCTCCTCTTGGAGCCGGAGACATCATGTCTGATCCTTCCATTCTGGCCATCAGTAGACATGAACGTGAAGGTTTGCTTGGACAGCTGTGCAGCACGGCCCAGGCCAATCCAAAATAAACCCAAATCTAACCCCAGAAGCTTTGAAGAATGATGTAGATTACTTGTATCCAATAGAAATATAATGTGAGCCACTTATGTAACTTTAAGTTTTCAAGTAGCTACGTGTTTTTTAAAAAAATAAATAAAAAGAAACAGGTAAAATTGATTTTGATAATTCACTTTAATCCAATATGTTAAGAATACTATCATTTCAACAATTTTCGTTGTAAAAAGTTATCAATGACACAGATATTTTACATTCTCTTTTTCATATAATTTTTCAAAATCCCAGGCACATTTCAATTTGGACCAGCCACGCTTGAATGGCTCCGTATCCGCACCTGGCTCGTGGCTCCCTGGAGCCTCTACGCTGGAAAGAACAGACTGTAGATATTTAGTGATTTCATAAGGGAGCAAGGGGAGAGGTTTTTCCCCAGCGTATCACAAAGGCTACGTCCTTAAAACCTTTTCTAGACCATTCTCTCCACCAAAGGCAACTGCTGACAATCTCTCTCCCCATGTACCCCCATCCCCTCTTTTCTTCTTTTTCCCTCCTCCTTCATAACTTGCCATCCCGGCCCTAGGGCCCTGACACTGAAAACTCTCCTGTGACCACTTTTTAGTATCACTAATTTAGTAGTGAATAAAACCGACTATTTTGTTCGCTTATTCTTCAGGGTTCACAGTTGAGCCGGCGCCAGCTCGCCAGTGGCCCAGGTTTCTCGTGGGGGCCACGCCTGGGTGAGCACTGGAGCACCCCAAAGGGGAGCAAATGAGCCACTCTTCCATGCGTGGGGACTTTACCAAGGCAGCCGGGTCTGCCTGCGGTGAAAATGCTCTGGCCACCCCGCCCACTTTTCAGAGCCTTCCTCAGGACGGAGGCCAGCCCTGCGGCCCTGACAGAGGGTGAACGCGAGAGAAAGGATTCTGCTCCTTGGCAAACACCGGTCCCTCCCTACAACGCCCGAGAGCCTCGGGAGAGGGTAGGGGAACACGGATGCAAAGCAACCCTCCCTGGACCCCACTTTTATTATATTCAGCTGCAAGGGCTACGGAATTCATCGTGATCTGTTTATACAGCTTTTCTGTCGACACCAATTAGATCTACTCTCTGCTTCTCTAAGACTCACATGGGCCATCCCCCAAAGACACGCGGGTTGAGTTACAGCTTCCGGTGGTGAGAATGGAATTGTTCGTGTTCAGTTCTCTCCCTCCACTAAGATTCCTTGTGAAACTCAGAGTTTTAAATCATGACGTTTGCTCCTATGATTAGATGCTCTTATCTGTGGAAAATAGACACACACAATAACATCTAGGTAAGCAGTCTTGACCTTCTTAAGACATGTTGGATCCCACTGAATGACCCCTCAGTATCACTACATCCACACGAAAGATAGGATTGGACCCTGCGAGACCTATCCCCCAAATGACCCAAATTTTCACAGGAATCAGAATTCACTCAGACTCCTCAAGGTCATTCAGATCAAGAGAGGCCTAAAGCTAGTCTATTGGAACCCAATAGTTCTTTTAAACCAATGCAGTTCTGGCAGAAATGGGTCATCCAGGGAGAGAGTGGATTTGAACTACATTCACATCACCATCTTTCACCTCATGTCCATCACTCATAGAAACCTTGGGCATCAGAGAAACCTGACTACTCTTGATACACCCTTTGTATCTAAACATTAAAAATACCTAAGAAATATCGATTGTTCTTTTCATTTTTCCCCAGCTGAATCAAGTCATTCTAACATTGAATGGTTTTTTAATATCTTTGACACAGTCCTCCTCCTATGCTTGCCAATAATATAATGCATTAGTTGGCTGGTGAATTTTCTCATTTCTTTTCTCAACTCAGCAGCCAGAACTGCTTCTCCCTAGTTGGCAGAAGTTGAGGATGCCCACTTTTGCTGACTTTTGTGCCTGTTCATTGCCGGAAATCCATAATATTTAAGATTTTTAAAAATTTCTCATCTTTTGCAGGGAGGCTATCAGCTGTGGCCAGAAAGCCAACATTTCCTGAATTTACTCTATGCTTAAAAGGTACCCTAACACAGGTCTCTACTTGCCTGCAATCCTCAAGAAACATTTGCCAGGTTAGACAAGTTATGCAAGAATTCTGTATACAATCCAATCACCTGGAAGATGTTTTGTTGCTGTTGATAAGTATAGGAGCATGTCCTTCTGTGTGTGGTGTAGAGCTAATTCATTTATGATACTTCTCTCTGTTGATCTGGATGAATGACAATTTCTGAAAAGCTTAAGACCGTTGCGGGACAGCAGAAAAGGTGTCAATGAACTGGACTCTGCCACTAGCTAATTGTGCTCTTGGAAAGTCACTTAATCTCCATGAACCACATTTATCTTTGTCTATTAAAATAGGCGATTAGATTAGATCAGTGGCATATGTAAGTGATGAATCACTGGATTGTACTCCTGAAGCCAAGACCACACTCTATGTCAACTAACTTGCGAATGAATAAATAAATAAATACGATTAGATCAGTGGTTCCCAAAGGGCAAGTCTCACTTTGGAAGCCTCCGCATCCCTGGGCTCTCCAAATCCTTGTGTGCACCTAGAATGCTATAGCTGAAACAAATGACACGTTACGCTCATATAGATATAGTTAGTTGTTTCAAATATATGTAATTACTGTCCTGATTAATAAAGGTTAAATTCATGCAAATGACTGTTGAATTCATAGGGGCATATTGTCATTGTGCACCTTCTGACCCATGCATGATACAATACCTATTGTATCCTGGCTGCTAGATGCATGGATGCTACGTAACATGTAAGTCCTACTGAATGAGAAACCAAGATACGTTGAGGTCAAAAAGGGATGCTCGCACTTGAAAAGGCTTGAGAAATCTGTAAGGTTTCTTGCAGCAATAGAATTCTATGGCTTAACATTTCCATTTTGACAGGGGGTTATTCCATGCTGTAACTCAAAGACCAGTAAGGGAAATAACTGAGCACGGGGCAGACTTCAAGGAACCGTCAACTCTCACCATGCAGGCCAGACCTCCCCTGGTCACACTGCACTCTAATTAACTGCAAAAGCTCTTGCAGAAGAGAGGAAAATTCCAGATGGGGGCTATTACTGTCTTGGAAGATTTCTTAAGACTTTTTTTTTTCCTCCTCTTTTCCATTTAACTATCAACTCACTTCTGGCTCTATGTATCTGGAAGAGTCCATCTATATTAACTGTAGCAGCCAAACATAAAGCAAGTATGTTTAATTATAGCCAAAGTATTTTAACTTGAAACCAAGAAGTCTTTTCAAAATAGGCATATGCAAATATTAAGCAAATTATACCCAAACCACAAACCGCTTCTTCTGGGAACCATCTAATTATTTTTTTTTCACCTTAATATAAGCCTTAGGATAATCCTGATAGTGAGAATTATTCCAAGGATGTAGGACCACATAGTCACTTATGTAAGAAGCCAAGTTGAATGATTATAAAAATAAAAGGATATAAAACCTTTTTAAAATGTTAATTCCAATATAGTTAACATACAGTGTTATAGTAGTTTCAGGTACACAATAGAGTAATTCAGCAATTCTGTACATTATTCAGTGCTCATCACAAGTGTACTTTTAATCCCCTTCTCCTGTTTCACCCATCCCCATGCACCACCCCTCTGGTAACCATTAGTTTATGCTCTATGGTTAGGAGTCCGGTTTTTGGTTTGTCTCTTTTTTTCTTCATTTGTTTTGTTTCTTAAATTCTACATGTGAGTGAAATCATATGGTATTTGTGTTTCTCTGACTGACTTATTTCACTTAGCATTAAATTCTCTAGATCCATCGATGTTGCATATGGAAAGATTACATTCTTTTTATGGCTGAGTAATATTATATATAATATATAGTAGTAGGAACATTTTAACAATGTTGGTTCTTCCAATCCATGAGCATGGATTATCTTTCCTTTTGTTTTGTCTTCAATTTCTTTCATCAGAGTTTTACAGTTTTCAGAGTATAGGTCTTCACCTCCTTGGTGAATTTTATTCCTAGGTATTTCTTCTTTTTGATACAATTATAAATGGGATTGTTTTCTTAATTTCTCCTTTCTGCTCCTTCGTTATTAGCATATAGAAATGCAACAGATTTCTGTATATGGATTTTATATCGTATGACCTTACTGAATTCATTTATCACTTCTAGTAGTTTTTTTTTTTTTTTTTGGTGGAGTCTTTAGGGTTTTTTCTGTATATTGTGTCATGTCATCTGCAGATGGTGAAAGTTTTACCTCTTCCTTACCCATCTGGATGCCTTTTATTTCTTTTTCTTGTCTGATTGCTGTGGCTAGGACTTCCAGTACGTTAAATAAAAGTGATAAGAATGGACATGCTTGCCTTGTTCCTGATTTTAGGGGAAAGCTCTCAGGTTTTCACTATTGAGTATGATGTTAGCTGTGGGTTTTTCATCTACAGACTTTATTATGTTAAAGTATATTCCCTTTAAACCTACCTCACGGAGGATTTTTATCACGGATGGGTGTTGAATTTTGTCAATGCTTTTTCTGCGTCTATTGAAATGATCATATGGTTTTTATCCTTTCTCTTGTTGATGTGATGTATCACACTGATTAATTTGAACATGGAACCACCCCTAGAAAAACTCCCACTTGATCAATGGTGAATGATTTTCTGATGTATTGTTGGATTTGGTTTGCTAATATTTTGTTGAGGATTTTTGCATCTGTGCTCATCAGAGATGTTGGCCTGTAGTTCCTTTTTTTTTTTTTTTTTTTTTTTTTTGGCATGTCTTTATCTGGTTTTGGTATCAGGGTAATGCTAGCCCCATAAATTGAATTTGGAAGTTTTCCTTCATCTTCTATTTTTTTTTTAGTATAGTTTGAGAAAAATAGGCATTAACTCTTCTTTAAATGTTTGGTAGAATTCACCTGTGAAGTCATCTGGTCCTGGACTTTTGGTTTTGGGAATTTTTGATTACTGATTCAATTTCATTGCTCATAATTGGTCTATTTAAATTTTCTATTTCTTCCTGTTTCAGTTTTGGGAGGATATGAATATCTCTTAAAGAGATAAGAAAGGGACAACTTACTTATTATGAGTTCCTTGAAGGGTGGACTATCTTATTTATCTTTGCATCTCTGAATACTAGCATTTGTTTATGGTCATTGTTATAGATAAATATAAATGAGGAATTTCCTGAATATAAAAAAGAAAGCAATAGAATTGAAAGAGGATCTTGATGGCCCCGTGACTAAAGAGGATAGAATTCGAAATTATCAATCACAGTCTGTGAAGTTAATATGAATGATACAGAATTGAAGTTTATTTATGTGAATATGTTTTTGAAGAGCTTAGGAAAAAAAACAGGAAATAAGCCAGAACTACCAGAACATATCAGTGTAAGTGATAGGTAATAATTTTTCCGCTATCTTAACAAAAGGACTTCCTGGGGATTGGCGTATCAGATTAAATGTGGAGTTTGCAAACTATCATGACAATATGATGTGACTAAAAATGTCAGAGGAATGACTTACAGGGACTATTTCTCCAATCCAAAGATGCCAGAGAGTAGTAGGAAGTAAAACTCTTAGCAAAAGAAGGAAGCAAAATGATTAAAAAGAGAGGTGCTTTCCTGAGATCAAGATGCTCAGAAAATACATGAGGTGCCTGGGTGGCTCAGTGGGTTGAGTGTCTGACTCTTGATTTCAGCTTAGGTCATGTTCCCAGGGTTGTGGGATTAAGCCCTGCAACGGTCTCTGAGCTGAGCAAGGAACCCGCTTAAGATTTTCTCTCTCTCTCCCTCTGCCCCTCTCCCCCACTCATACTCTTTCACTCTCTCTAAAAAATAAAAATTAAAAAGTTTTTTAAAACCATCTTAAAAAATGATGCTCAGGAAATACAGAGTTTAGGCAAAAACAAAACAGCTGACTTAGCATGTTTCAAAAGAGAGACAGCCTTGGTGAGCTTGTGACATGTGACTAAGCAGTTAGCATGACCACAAAGAGAAACTTCAACCAAAGAAAGAATTATCTACAGGAATAATAAAAGTGGGCATCAACATTTTGTTTTTTTAAGTAAACCCAGTCCTAGGCACTTTACTTTCTCATCTAATTCCATTTTCTCAATTCTGCCAGGTACGTATGTGCAACATGATACCACTCCAAAGATGAGGTTGGAGAAGTTTGCCCCAACTGGCCCAACCAGAAAATGGCAGGGCCAGGATTCAAAGACAGGACTCTTTGACCTGATCAATGTTCAACATTACATGGCTTCCATTAGGGATCCTAATGGAAACCAAAGGAGCGAGGGATTTAAGGAACAAGAGGAGAAGTGCCCTTGACTGTCAAAAGTTTGGTGTTGACTTCTACTAAATCCATGAGAAAAGCCTAGCCGCATGTAGAAGGAAGGTGAAATGGTCCACCCCATGAAACAGAGTCTGAGCATCATTTTAAAAAGGAAGAGAAAGAAGGAATTAGTAGCAGAGGCCATGACATTGCAAGACACTGTTGACAAGATTTTTGCACAAAATCTGCTGCAATGGCTGACAGAAACAGCCAAAAGCGTGATATATACAACCTGGCGATCTGCCCTGGAGAGGCAGGAAAGAGCTGACAGTTTGGGTGAACTTAAGAGAAGTCACAAAGAGGGAGTGCAAAAGAAAGTTAATAGATTTTGAGCAGGGAAAAGGCTTTGTGCTCAGACAACACAAATCATATACACACAAACTAGACAATAACACAAAGCAGTGTGGAGCATGGGAAATATTACTTGTGATATAGACTATAAGAAATATAGGAAATCAGATCTTGGTGCTAGAGACCGTGTGTGTATTTTACCATAATTTTTTAAAAGATAGTTCTAAACCCAAATTTGAAAAGTATTTTTAATTAGAATTCAGTTGAGCGAACAAAAACCAGTGAGGTTTCATTGAGTAATAATAGAGGAAGGACTGGACCAAAAGTCTAGAGATTTAATATAATATTTTTAAACAAATACATTGACATTTCTAAAACGTAATTTCCTCGCTGGTAAACAGGCTATAATAATAATAGGAGGCTCAGAGGATCTTTGTGAACATTAAACGCAATGATGTTTGTGAAAATTGCCAGTACTATTCGGTCTTCTTCCTCCTCATTATTATTATTCCTGCCCCAGTCCTACTTAGCACTGTGACCTTAAACAACAGTAAAATGAGAGTGGAGGTGGTGAGTTAGGCTAGATTATCCCTTTAAACTCTCCCATTCTCTGCTTATATGAATCATTACTTTCTCTTCAAAATCATGTAAGTGTATTTTGTAATAGATAAGCAATTACAATGTGTAAGAACACAGCATCCCCATACCCAGTGGATAGGAAGAGAAATTAACAAGAGAGGCAAAACTGCTCATCTAATCTCATACATTTTTTTCATAATATATTTTATTTAACCAGTATATCCAAAATGTTACCATTCTACCATGTAATGAATATAAAAATGAGTAAGGATATGCTTGCATTTCTTTTTTTATTGAAGTACCCTTGACACACGATGTTACATTGGTTTCGGGTGTACAATATAGTTGTGCATAGCTACCGTCTGTTACCATACAAGCTATTACAATATGGTTGCCCATATTCCCTGTGCCTTTACCCTCATGACGTATTCACTCCCTAACTGGAAGCCTGTACCCCCCAATCCCCTTCACCCATTTTGCCCATTCCTCTACCTCCCTCCCCTCTAACATTCTCTGTATTTTCAGGTCTGTTTCTGCATTTTATTTGTTTGCTTCTTTATTCATTTGTTTTCTGCCCATATAATTTCAAAAGTGCCTCCACCTAGCGGTTTTCCAACTAATATATAACTGAAATCGCACTCACTGCCAAGAGAGACAACCCAGTGTCACATTTCATGTCCTGGATCTCTGGGTGATGCACACATCTCTGACATCCAGCTATGGGTCCTCTTGATCCAACAACCCACAGTTTAAATGATCACTTTAGGGGTGCCTGGGGGGCTCAGTCGGTTAAGCATCCGACTTCGGCTCAGGTCATGATCTCACGGTTCGTGGGTTCAAGCCCCGCATCTGGCTCTGTGCTGACAGCTCAGAGCCTGGAGCCTGCTTCGGATTCTGTGTCTCCCTCTCTCTCTGCCCCTCCCCCGCTTGTGCTCTGTCTCCCTCTGTCTCAAAAATAGACATTAAAAAAAAATTTAAATGACCACTGTAATGATCCCCTATACCTCCTTGACATAGTAGAGGAAAGAAAACAGCATATCTTCAATTAAAGGTCCTTTCGGAAAGACCAGCATGGCATGTGCCATACCCTGTAGAATAACTTACATCTTGACGGTGGAACCAATCTGACCACGCAGGCTTTGCCCTGTAGACAGATCACCCAAGTTCATTCTTCTCCAAGGTATGCCTGCAATGAATGCAGAACAAAAATTCTTCTGGACGTCCTGCCCCTTAGCATCTCTTTTTTGTGGGGTGTTCTCACAAGGACCTGGGGATTGCCTTAGAAACCTAACCATCTCAAGCACATTGGAGTTGTCATTCCTCTGGCAATTCAATACATTTTTGTTAACTTTGTTTTTATGTTTATTTATTTTCGAGAGGGGGGAGCGGCAGAGAGAGAGGGAGACAGAGAATATGAAGTAGGCGGTGCAGAACCCAATAGGGGGCTCGAACTCACGAACCCATGAGACCCTAGCTGAAGTGACACTTAACTGACTAAACCACTCAGATGCCCCAATTCAATTCTTTTTAAACCCCGGTCTTCTACTGATTTGAGCCCACTTCTGTAAGTGAAAACCAGAAATCTTGTCTTATCCTGTCCTTGATTACAGACCAGACTCTTTTGCATATCTGTCCCTTAGCAGCAGGTCTTAGCTCCCAGCTAAATGACTCCTCAGCTAAATGATGGCTCATCAGTGCTGTGCCCAAGCTGAGGCCATTGGTCGACTGTTTACCAGAGAGTGAATTATTACTTCACCACCAGCAAATGCTCAGCAGGATAGTTTGGAAGAAAGCCTTAAAGGATCAGGCTTCCAGATTTCTCAAATTCCTCCTGAGTCCCCTCCCACCTCCCCACTTCAGCCAACACTAACTTCCGCTTGGGGCAGGGTTATTGGCTTCTGTAGTTCCACGAGGCACGTGATTATCTGACCCACAGCAGTCTTAGATTACCACTCACAGCCAAACAGGGGAAGGGCATCTCTTAACAAAGTTACAAAGTATTTCCTTCCTGCTTTCAAAGGGATCAATTTACGTTGAAACTTTTTCTTTTCATGAAAGATGTGCAAGAAGCAGGCAGCCTTCTAAAATTTTGACAGCCCTTGGGGCGCCTGGGTGGCTCAATCGGTTGAGCGTCCAACTTCGGCTCAGGTCATGGTCTCTCGGTCTGTGAGTTCGAGCCCCACGTCGGGTGGAGCCTGGAGCCTGCTTCGGATTCTGTGTCTCCCTCTCTCTCTGTCCCTCCCCTGCTCATGCTCTGTCTCTCTCTGTCAAAAATAAACATTAAAAAATTTTTTTAATAAAAGTAAAATTTTGATCACTCTTCTAAAGTTCCAGTGTCAGCAGTTATGTGGTCTGAGTCCTAAGAAACAACAGGTGACCCTTCAGCCATATATTTCAGAAGAGCATAACAAAGATTGTCAAGTTTCCTGCTCTTGATAGGAGGGGCAGGCGGGGGTCCTCTGTGTCCTGTGCCACACTTAGACTCATCCAAATCCTCATAATAGAGTCTGTCCCTACCAATGGCTTATTCCTAATATCAATTCTATACCTTTTTTTTTTTTTTTTTTTTTTTTTTGGTTATATAGGACAGAAAACCAATTCAAACCATCTTAAGAAAAACAAAGGAAATTTATTGGTTTGTGTGGCTGGAAAGCCCAAGAGTAAAACTTCAAGCACAACTAGATCAAAGATTTCAAACAATTCACCTGGACCCTTCTCCGTTTCTCCTTCTCTTCCCACCAGCTCAGTCTGTCTCTCTCTGTCTCTCAGACCTGCTTGTTTGTGTTTTGTTTGCTTGTTTCATTTTATTCATGGTGGCTTCAGTCTGTCTTACTATAGATGGACTGTTCACATGACAGGAAAGATGGCCACTGGCATCCCAACCCTACATCCATATAGGTCATAGTCCATACATGTAATTTAATTCAAGCGTCCTGATTGGACGCCTATTTGGATTATATATCCACCCAGTCCAATCATTGTGGACAGGTTATCACAACCAACCACGTCTAGGGATGTACTCACTCTGAAGCGATAATTGCACCAAAAATACATGGGTTGGGGGTATAAACGTTCCTCAATCAAAAAACAAAAACAAAAACATGACACTGAGCAGAAAAGCAAAATAGATGTTCCATCATTCTGACATACTTGTCTTCTATGCTTGAGGGCATTCCCAATATTCATGGGATGATAAAATACACTACCCAGCTATCTTTTTTGAAAAATGTACTTGAAGAATTCTAGCTGACCAAAATTAAGATATAAGAAAGATGTCCAAATACTAAAAAAAATACTGGCATAGTTCTTTTCCTCAGTTTTGAAGGAAACGGTTTTGACCCTAGGCTTGGGAGTCAAGTTTTGTTTGTGTTTTCAGATAGATCTTGCCATCATCCATCATCCTAGGGTGATTCTTCGTCCCATTTTTTTTTTTCAACTATGCTTTTCCTAGGTGCCTTTCCCAATTCCTAGAAATCTGATTCTCAAGTCACATCCTTCATCATGCATTTCAGGGGGCATTTCTTAATTGGATTTGACCAGCTGATACGTAGCTAGTGGGGTGGCTAAAATCCAAAAATACCAACAACACCAAATGCTGACAAGTATGTGAAGCAACAGAAACCCTCCATTCGTTGCTGGTGAGAACGCAAAATGGTAGGGCCACATTCAGAGACAGTTTGGCCGTTACTTCCTAGGTTAAACAGAGTGTCACCATACAATCCAGCATTCATACTTCTAGGTGTTTACCCAAATGAGTGAAAACTTCTGTTTATAGCAGTTTTACTCACAATTGCCCAAACTTGGAAGTACTCAAGATGTTCTTCAACAGGTGAACGGATAAACAAATTGTGGTACACCCTTTCAATGGAATATTATATGGCAATAGAAAGAAATGAGCTATATTTCTGATTCTCTAACACAACCTTCTGAAACAGCCACACACAGAGAAGTACAAGTCATTGACACCTTGACCAGGATAACCCAGTGAGCTCCCTATTTCCTGCTATAACATGAAATTCAGGACAACTCTAGCATCCCAAGGACTACCCAGATTCAGGCCTGACCAGAACAAGCGTGGAGGACCCAACACTTAGAGCTACTTTCAGGAAGATAAAATGGATTTTAGGATAATTTTTTTAAAAAAAGAAAACCCTGGGGGCGCCTGGGTGGCTCAGTCGGTTGAGCGTCCGACTTCGGCTCAGGTCATGATCTCACGGTTTGTGGGTTCGAGCCCCATGTCGGGCTCTGTGCTGTCGGCTCGGAGCCTGGAGCCTGTTTTAATTCTGTGTCTCCCTCTCTCTCTGCCCCTTCCCCGCTCATGATCTGTCTCTCTCTGTCTCTCAAAAATGAATAAGTGTTTAAAAAAATTTTAAAAAAAGAAAGAAAACCCTGAAATTTAGAGATTCTGAGAAAAGAGTCACCTTTAGGTAATATGCCCAAGTTACAGGGAATCCTGGGAGAGGGCCAAAATTAGCCTTGTTCAAGGGAACTCCTGATCAAGAATCAGGCAAGATGTATAGAGTATCCTGGGGTGCCTGGGTGGCTTAGTTGGCTAAGCCTCTGACATCGGCTCAGGTCACAATCTCGCAGTTTGTGAGTTTGAGCCCCATGTCGGGCTCTGTGCTGACAGCTCAGACCCTGGAGCCTGCTTTAGATTCTGTGTGTCCCTTTCTCTCCGCCCCTCCCCTGCTCATGCTCTCTCTCTCTCTCTCTCTCAAAAATAAATAAATGTAAAAAACTTTTTTTAAAAAGATGTATAGACTATCCCACAAGCACCACCAAAAATACTGGGCTTGTCTCAATATAGCTACAGCTTCTCAGAAATACTGTTAGTTAAATATTTCATTTCTCTCCAGCCTGGTATCTTTCTTTTAGTTATCCTTTAGCTACCCTTTGTTATTGATTTATTCCTTGATTGGGCTGTGCTTAAAGTTTGCGGTCTGTAGATTACCAATTCTTGAAATTTACTGAGACTTGTTCTATAGTCCAGTACATGGACAGTTTTTGTAAATGTTGTGTGACATGCAGGAATCTATATGTTTCATGAAATAAAACTTCTTAATGGTCTATGAAGCTATGAAAAGACACAGAAGAACCATAAATGCCTACTGCTCAGTAAAAGAAACCTGCCTGAAAAGGCTACGTATTGTATGATTCCAACTATATGACATTCTGGAAAATGCGAATCTATAGAGACAGTAAAAAGATCAGTGGTTGCCAGCAGTTTGGGGTAGGGAGAGGGAGGACGAATGGATTGAGCACAGGGACTTTTGGGACAATGAAACTCCTCTGTATGCTACTGTAAATGTGGATACATGACCTTGTGCATTTGTCAAAACCCCTAGAATGTACAAACACAAAGAGTGAATCCTAATTTAAACTCTGGGCTTCAGGTAATAGTAATGTAACAACGTTGATTCATCAATTATAACAAATATAGCATATCAGTGTAAGGTGTTAATAGGGGAAACTGAGGCAGGTGTATGGGAATTCTCTGCACTTTTTATTCACTATTTTTGTAAACCTAAAACTATTCTAAAAAATAAAGTCTAGTAATTAAAAAAAAAAAACATATTTGGCTGAAGCATCTCGTGGTGTCAGAAATAAGGAAGTGCTCAAAAACAAAATGTGGTTACATCAAAGGACACAGGAGGGATGCCCGGGTGGCTCAGTCAGTTAAGAGTCCCACTGTGGATTTCGGCTCAGGTAATGATCTCATGGTTTGTGAGTTTGGCCGGATGTCAGGCTCCACGCTGACAGCATGGAACCTGCTTGGGATTCTCTCTCTTCCTCTCTCTCTGCCCTTCTGACCCCTCTCAAAATACATAAATAAACTAAAATAAAATAAAGGACACAGGAGCCAATCTAAAGGAGCTCCCAGTAGCCAAAGCTAGATCAACTTACAACACAAAATAAATGATGATAGTGTAAAGTTATAATCTAAAAAATAAAATAAATATTCACAAGTCCATATTGATGTGTATAAGTAAGTAAAGAGAAAGGATAACTTTTCCTTATACAAGAATTCCAATTTAGAAATATATAAGGAATCAGGGTCATAGAAAATCACCATTAGAACACTATAGTAATGGGGCACTTGGGTGGCTCAGTCAGTTAAGCATCCAACCTCGGTTTAGGTGAGTTCTCATGGATTGTGAGTTCGAACCTCGCGTCGGGCTCTGTGCTGACAGCTCAGAGCCTGGAACCTGCTTCAGACTCTGTGTCTCCTTCTCTCTCTGCTCCTCTCCTGTTAGCACTCTGTCTCTCTCTGTCTCTCTCTCTCTCAATAAATAAACATTAAAAAAAAAAGAACAATACAGTAATAACTGCTACCAGCTAGATCTTCCAATGAATACTCAAATTAGTGGGTGAAAGTTTGAAGAGATACAGGATATTTATATAATCTCAAAATATTGTCCACAAACTATTTACTAACTATGATGGGAAAATAGTAACTGTACAGTAGAGAAACCTGGAAGATACACCGTAACCCAGTGATCAAGGTTAACATCACTAGTAATGAAATATATTGACTCATTTACCCACCAATGTGGTATACTGAGAAGGGTATATAATCCCGATAAGATCCTTTCCAAATTGCATAGTCACAATCTAATCATGAGAAAACGTGAGGAAATCCCAAACAGAGGGGCATTCTATAACTGTCTGATCAGACTCTTCAAAAGTATCAAAGTCCGGGAAAGGCTGAGGCACTGTCCCACATTAAAGAAGAATAATGCAACGAGATTGTGGCCGGTTCCTGGGACAGGAAAGAGACGTAGCGGGAAAACCGATGAAATCTGTATACAGTCTGCAGTTTAGTTAATAGCACAGTATTAACGTCAGTTTCTTCATTTTGATCATCGTATCGTGGTGATGTAAGATGTGAGCATTAGGAAAAGTTGGGCAAAAGGTATACGGAAAGTCTCTGTACTATTTTCGTAATTCTTCTGTAAGCCTAGGCTTCTCTCAAAACAAAAAGTTAGGGGCACCTGCCTGGCTGGGTCGGTGAACCCTGCAACTCTTGATCTTGGGGTTGTGAGTTCAAGCCCCACGTTGGGTGTAGAGATTCCTTAAGAATAAACTCTTTGTCGGCACTGGGTGGCTCAGTCGGTTAAGCATCTGACTCTTGGTTTTGGCTCAGGTAGTGATCTCACAGTTTGTGGGTTTGAGCCCCGCATCTTCTGTGCTGACAGCGCAGAGCCTGCTTGGGATTCTCTCTCCCCCTCTCTCTCTCTGCCCCTCCCCTGCTCATGCTCTCTCTCTCTCTCTCTCTCTCAATATAAATAAATAAACTTAAAAAAATTAATTCAAAAATAAAATCGTTGTTAAAAACAAAAAAACTATACAGAATACAAAGTTAGAAACAATAGCTGTTGTTTCTTCTGTGCTGGTTTTAGTTCCCAGTGTCTAACTTGTTCATGGGGCTGGGAAGACCTACTAACTAAAACTTTCCTCCAACACAGAGTCATGTGGAGCACCAGTTAGGTTCATTGGCGAGAAATCTGAAGAATTTCTATATTTTAAACATTTATACTAAATGGCCCTAATGTTTTGCACGTCACCTTCCATCTGGCCCATATGTTTGTCATGAGGACGAAATGTGTCATTAAGTATAAAGTACCTATAAAGTGCCTGGCCCTTAAGTAGGCACCAAAACAAAGATAGCTCTTGTGATGGTTGCTATTTACATAATCTCATATTATATCACTTGGTTTTAGAACTTCAGGTGACATATATTTGTCTTTATACTTTTCTGTACTTTTCAGATTGGCTGTGATACTGCTATTATAGAAACAATGGGCTTCTAGAAAAGAGTCATACCCTGTGTTTGTAATTTTTGTAAAAAAAAAAAAACAAAACATTGCGCGTACAGTCATATCACTTCCTTCCCTTACTACCTCTTCATTGCCCTCAGGAAAAGGTCCTGAGTCCTTAACACACACACACAACAAAAAGACTTCCAGAACCTGTCCCTTCTTCCCTCTTCAGTCTCATTTCTCATTCACAACCTCACAATCCAGCCATAATTGATTTCTCTCAGTTACTGAAAAATGCCACTTTCTGTCTCCGCCAAGCCTTTCTATTATGTCTCTTTCTTGGAACACTTTTCTCCACCTTACAGCACAGGTTTACACCTCCTTATCCCTCAGCTGTCACTTGTTTGTGCATTCATTCATTGATTCCATTCATTCCACAGAATTTTATTAAGCTTCTACTTTATGCCAGGACTCTGGGGAAGAACAGTGAACAAACTAGTTCCCTCTATCATCAAGATCCTGGTGGAAAGCAGACAACACGCTCACACTGGGTAATCTGAGAGGAGTTTAATAATAGGGACGAATCAAGGAGGTGTGGGCAGGGTGTAGAGGAACTACAGGGATGGTCACAGGGGACACCACTGAGCCCACTGGGCAAAGGGAAGAAGTGGTTTGGAGCCTGGAGAGAGAGCTTGTGGAGAGGCCACCTGGCAGGACTTGTGACTTTCAGTCAAGGCCAACAGCTATCCTGATGTGACCCAGAGGAATAAAATTTCCCAGCTCATTCCCCCCTTGTCCCAATCTCCTGTCGGGGCTCCACATTAGCAAAACCCACCCTGAAGCCAGAAGCAAGCACTATTGATGCAGACTGTAAAAGCCAGTCTGCTGGGTCAGTGGGTAGGACAGAGAAGGCCGAGCATGGGTCTAAAGGAGCTAATGGAAAACATTCAGCACAAACCTTGCTCTTTATTCTAGTGGAGGGAGACAAACAGTATAATAATGGCTAACATTCAGCAAAACCAGAATAAGTGCCAGGCACATCCTAAGCACACATAACTCACTTTCTCCTCACAACAACTAATGGATTCAAATTAACAGGTGAGGAAACTGAGGCACAAAGAGGAACTGAAGGCATCAAAGCTCTGTCTTCTTGGTCAGTTACTTTTTTTTTTTTTTTCCTTTTCTGCTGGAGACCACCCCGGGAGCTAGAGCCATCAACCATCATAATTTCCCAGGACTGTCGGTTTTCCCAGGATGTGGCATATTCAGTACTAAAACCAGGACAGTCCCAGGCAACCGAGATAGTTGGTCACCCTAACCGTGGCTTTTTTCAAGCCTGTAAGAAATCCATGTTCACTTCCAGGCTCCTACCTGCTTCCTTCATGTACACAGCAATCAAACATTCTTGACAGATGGACAGATCAATCCTTATACAATTCAAGAGGAGAAAAGAAATGTACCTAAGAGAACTTACTTGAAAAAAAAAGACAAAGTCACATCTAAACTCTAAATAAACCATGCAATGTTTTTGGAAACTACAAAGCAATATTTGGGGAAGATGGAAAAAAGAGGGAAAAATGAATATTATGGATAAAAGACAGAAGGTTTTTTTTTTTTTGAGTAGTAAAATAAAGCACCAAGACTAATGGTCGTAGGGATAAACTGAAATACAGTTGCCAACACATGTGTAAAAAAAAAATAATAATAAAATGTCAAAAGCACTGGATCAAAAAAGAAAACACATTATAGAAAGAGAAAAGGAAGAAATAGAGGAGGGGAAAATAATATTAGCATATTCTGTTACACAAAATTAATATGCAATTATAAGCATTTAAGTATTCATGCTATGTAAATGCCTTTTGCAAATGAGATTATAGATTTGCTTGCAAACAGTAAGCATGCTAAATAAACGTAAGGTGCTATTATTTAAACAACAACAAAAACAACGAATGGATGATATTGGCAGCCGTCCCTACAGAAGCCTCAAGCCTCCAGGAAGATACTGTCTATAAAGAAATTTACACTGCTCACAGCATCCCCACAGCTAGACAGGGGTTAGCAAATGAGAAATAAATATTCCTCTCTGAGTTCTCCCATGAATTGAAGTTGACTGGCTGGCTGGACAGTAGCATGGTGGGTTTCAGGATGGATGTTAAGGGGACAGAATCCTTGGGCTTACGACTGCTGGACAAAAATCTCTCTGTGGGACCAGGACAAATTCAACCGGGCCTTAGCCCAAGTAAATGGCCCTCCAGCTGCGGTACTTGTAACTGTGAACACATCTGCTGTCCACTCAAGTGCCCTCCTCCCCTTCATCCACAGAGCTGATGAAGCAGAGGGACCGCAGGGGAAACTGAAGTCACTGTGTGTTTAGATCCGTTCTGTAGGACACGGCAAAATCCGAACTGGATTGTGACCTGCTGATAATATTTCACAACGAACTAAGTGATCATTGATTAAAAATAGCTTTGAACGTGTATCGCACATCTATTTCAGGCCTCGTTTTATTTGGAATGCGGATAGCGCTGGAAGCCAGAGCGACATGAGCAGCAGCTGGAAATCTACTCAGACATTCTAGCCAATTCACGTCAAGCCCAGTTGGCAAAATTAATGCCATTCTGCGTTCTCAGGGAAGGAGAGATGGTTAATTATGCCCCACTGCCCAGTGGTTCCTATTATGGACACATCTGGACTGAAAGGCTCATTTGAAATCCCCAATTTCACTGCTTCCCGGAGTCTAAACCGAGTTTAAAAATTGATTTGTGAGGATGAGAGTGTAGCGCATACAAACTGCCTTGCCCACAGACTCCAGGTAGGCTCTAATGAAAGTCTGTCCTGGTTTCAAAGGCTCTTTTATGCCTTGGGTACTCATATTTCCATCGGTGTTTCCTACCAGTTCCTAAAATGCAGTATTTGGACAGGTTTCTCAGTGAATAATAAATAAAACACACACGCCCATCTCCGCACCTCCGGGCTAAGGAGTCTAGTTTCCACGGCGCCCTCAACCGCTGCAGGCTGTGATGTTTTCATCTCTCTGATAGGAAGGCGGGCTGGGACCTTGTCTGTTTCGAACAGAAAGCCTTCTAAGGAATGTCTCTGCCCTGCATCCAGGGACACAGCGGTTTGTTCCAAGGAAAACTTCCCTCTAAATGATTGCCGGCTCCTGTGTTTGTAGCAGGAATGGTTGAATGGAAATGGCACTGTTGGAGGTGCCATCTTTGAGAAGAGAATCAAAACAGATCCTCGGTCAAACCCAGGGTGGCTATTCAAATCCTACAGGGCTTCAAGTTTAGCAAACCGGTCACTTCCTGTTGCACTTAGATCTCAAATAACACAGGTCCCTTTGCTCCGTTCCAACCTCCCGTGAGACCAGCGGTGTTCACAGAGCAGAGAGCAGCATCAGGCCAGGCAGCAGCCCCAAGGGGGAGACGTACCTTGGTGAGTCGGGTGTCCCTACAGGAGGTGGTATCAGAAACTCTGGGAAGCTGTGTTCCCTTCCCCCCACCCTCCCTCGAGCTGCCTGATGACTACAGTTCATTTTGAATCTGTTCCTTTACAACAAACCTTTCAAGGCTTCACCCTCAGTAAACGGTAAAAGCTCTTAGGAGGGGGCAGCCACAGGCCTTCTCAGTCACTTACACCTGATGGTGGCTGAGTTTCCAGACTCCTCCTGACAGCAGGGATTCTGACAGAGGAAGAAAAGTTAGACTGGAGAGGGTGAGCACGACTGCCCCCCTAAAGGAAAGCAGCATGAGTACGGATATTGGGAGGAGGCTCCTCTGGAGACCCTACTGATATGTTTGCCAGGAACTAACGGTGCTCAGTCTGTCCTAATTCGCATAAACAACTTGGTTGATGGATCAGCTTAATAGAAATCAGCCTTTCATAAGAATGAGGAAAATCCATCAGCTGAAGGACTTGAAAATTATACAGAGCAATATATAAGCTTAATTTCAAAACCATTTCCGAGCTGCCCGGCTGCCTAACAACGTGCCAGTGAATGCAGGGGACGGAGCTGTTCCACTCCTGGGAAGCATTTAAACAGCATCTGCATTTGTTCCTGACAACGGAGCCACAGAGGCCACGTTTGCCTTAGGCGGGTGTTGGAAACGGATCAAGTGGGAGGTCCGCTGCATTCTAAGGTTCTGACGGTGTACTCAATTATCTCATGGAGACGCAGGATTCCGACCAAGGACGCTGAGGTCAGTGTGACATCACAACAGCCAAAACAGAAACACGGGTGCCGGAGACTCGTAGGTGTAGGAGATCAGGCTACAGCTCCTCTGTGCCTCTTTGAACTGCGTGGGGACGAAAGAGGGGACTGCAAACTTATCAGGCTGGCCTAGACACGGAAGTATTTCAGAGGCAGGGTCGCTGTGAAGGACCCCTGACTCACAGCCTCACCCTGAGCTTCTCAAAGGCCATAGGATAGGAGGTGGTAACTAGAGGGCGGGCCTCTTGTGTTTCTCTACCATGAAACCAGTAGTGCTGAGACTATGAATGGTTCTTCCAGCCGGAACTAAAGAACCAAGTCAGGGAAGGGGATGATAGCATGGAGTCGAATTTGGAAGCTAGGTGGCATCCAGATTTGCTCAACACTAAGGTTAAGGGTGGAGCCTGGATTCGGAATCTAATGCAACAGCAAGTGCTTGGGAGGCAAACAGATTTGCATTTAAATTCCACTTCTCCCAGGAGATTTTTGGCAATTGCCTTACACTTTCCAAGCCTCAGTTTTCTCATGGGTAAAATGGAGCTGATGATGCTTCCTTTAAGGAACTGTATGAGAGTTAAATTAGATAGAGTACGGGGGAAAAAAGACAAAAGGAAAAGCTGGGCTCAGAGCGGGCATCCTGATTTCTAATTGTCCTGCTTCCTACTCCCTTTGCACCGCAGTCCTCCCCCCTGGCTGCAGAATTGAATCACCGGGGGAATTTTTTAAACCATTCCTATGCCTGAGCCTCCCCTGCCCCAGAGATTCTGATGTAACCAATTCAGGATGAGACATAGTCATCGAAATTTTCAAATATTTAAAAAATCTCCCCAGGAGACTCTAATAAGTTCCCAAGATTGGAACCCCTGCCCAAGTATATCAGAATAAGTATCATCTTTGGATTCAAAATTTTCTATTATGGTTTGGGCAAATATTTTACTTCTCTGAGGCTTAATTTATTTAGTATTTTAAGAAGGGGAGTAATATTCCAATTTTATAGAATTCCTTTGAATATATAGTGAGATATATTTCATAAAGCTCCCAAAAGAAGTAACTGACAATTAATAGATGCTCAATAAATACTCATTTCTCTCCCTTTCATTTCTTTTTTTCCCCAAAGTTTGTTTATTTATTTTGAGAGGGGAGAGGGGCAGAGAGAGGGAGAGAGAGAGTCCTAAGCAGTCTCCACGCTATCAGCACAGAGCCTGATGTAGGGCTCTATCCCACGACTGTGAGATCATGACCTGAGCCAAAACCAAGAGTTGGACGCTTAACCGACTCAGCCACCCAGGCGCCCCTCTCCCTTTCTTTTCTTGTCATTAATCAAGGAACACATGTGTTAAAATATAAAATATGAATAAATAAATAAGGCCAATAGACATGACATAGTACCAGTCAGACAGTTTTGAAATTAATTACTAACTCCGTTAGGCAAGAGTATCTTACGTATCTTCTGCTACGTAAGGTTAAATCCTAAGATAGGGCTGGCAAAAATGGCATTCATTAATCCCGTTCCTCCCTTCCATGTTCATGGCAGACATCACTAATCAATCATAGCACTCTTTCCCACTGACCCCTAAAGAGGCATCAAATTCCTTTACCATACAGCCTATACTAACAATTAATCAGAGCTGCCATTTGTATTGAAAGACATTTGCCTTCCCTGTCTTAGGTCATGAGCTGCCTCAAGCCTGCAAATGAAGCATACTGCAGAGAAAATTAAGTGGGCTTCCGGGTAAGTGGAGAGAGTGTGGAGTGGAGAGAAATAAAGGCAGACCCTGAGAGTGCCCAGCTCTGTGCCCCCCGATCTGTACTAAGCTAAAACTCTATGCTTTCTGGCGAGTGCAAGGAATGCAGTGGGGAAACAAGTAAACGCCAAGCTAGAAATGAAAGAACCAGCGTCTGCACGGTGCCTAGTGCACTCAAGGTGCACTTCCCTCCCACGATTTCCCGAAAGGGCTAGCAGAGTGTTTTCCAAAGCCAGCTTATTTCTCTGACTCGGAAATTGTGAAACTAACTATTGCAGTGTTTCTCCCCTAAGGTGATAGGCAAGGGCTCTGACGAGAAGGCGCCCATGAAGCTCAAGTCAGCGGGGGAAAGCCCGACATCGCTGCCTGAAAGCTTGTCACAGCTGAGACCTCGCACACGCCAAGGACACGTGCGGACGGCTGGGATCCTCCTCTGCTGTGCCCACCCAAGGACAGCCAGCTCTTCTGCAGAGGCTTCTGCTGCTATTCCCTGTGGCTGATTAACCCCTTCCTAGGCCACAAGCACGTTCACTCATCACGGCACGGCCTCAGCCCCTGCTGGGCAACACTGTGTGACCACTTGGACCTGATTCCACAGCAGGCACGGGGGGTAATTCTGATAGCCTGGTATAAAATCTCTCCTTTGGGACCTTAAATAAGACAGTAACTTACTACACTCAATCTCTCCCTTCTATCACAAGTGCTTCCCTTTGTGAAAATTCAGGACCAGGCGCTGGGAAATAGAACCACAGCACACGGCACAGAAGGTGGATTTTGTTCGTTTTCTTTTTTTTTTTTTTTTTTTCTTTTGCCTCCAAAACGTTCACCAGGCTCCTTTCCCTTCCACCCCCAGCATGGAGAAGTCAGCATAACGACTGAAGTCACAGGGCAGTGACAGCATTTGGGAAGCCACACAGAGGCGTGGACAGGGAGCCCCAAGCCCAAGGATCCAGGGCAGGGAGGGGTGAGGCGCCAGGCAGGAAGGGTGTGGGATGTGGAGCTGAGCAGGAGAAAGACAGCTGGTGTGGTTGGGAGATTGAGCAAATAGGTAAATACACTGAGGATTATACGAGCCAAAATTCTCATTGCCAGAGAAGATATTTATAAACTGAAACAGGAAGTTTAGAAAGAACCCTGAGGTGTTGGACTGGAGCTGAGGTATCAGTATGAACTTATGTTTTTATTAGTGGGTGTCTGTGTGTGTGTGTGTGTGTGTGTGTGTGTGTGTGTGTGTAAATATACACAGACAGACAGATAAATACAGAAATAGTCACAGATGAAAATGTGTACACACGTGTATACCCATATACACATATAATGTACAGTATACATTTCCCATCTCTGTCCACTGAGTGAGTGAGCCTAAAAGCAATGTACCCCACTACCAATTAACACACTGAGTGCCTACATGTCGGTTCCTAAATGTCTTTTATTTTTTAAGCCAGTTTTAGTAATTTGTTTACTTATTGATATTTTTGTGGGGGATTTTTTCAGGTTTATTTATTTTTGTCTAGAGAGAGCAGGGGGAGGGGCAGAGAGAGAGGAAGACAGAGGATCCAAAGCAGGCTCTGTGCTGTCTCGTGAATCGAGAGACCATGACCTGAGCTGAAGTCAGATGCTTAACTGACTGAGCCACCCAGGCGCCCCTTTATTTTATTTTTAAGTCAGCTCTGCACCCAATGTGAGGCTTGAACTCACACCCCTGAGATCAGAGTTGCATACTCCACCAACTGAGCCAGTCAGGTGCCCCTAAATGTCCTTTATTAAAAGAAACTAGAGGACAGACTGGGTAGCTCAGTCGGTTGAGTGTCCAACTCTTGATTTGGGCTCAGGTCATGATCCCAGAGTCATGGGATCGAGTCCCTCTTTGAACTCCAGAGTGAGCATGATGTCTATTTGAGATTCTCTCTCTCCTCTCTCCCTCTGCCCCTCCCCACCCTCTCTCTCTCTCCAAAATTTTAAAAGAAGAAGAAACTAGATGTCCTTGGGAAAATGGTGGATTCCAGGGCTGCAACAGAAAAAGTACAAGTTGAACCTGAAACATCATTTATGCCAGAAAATAAGGAAATGCTCATGAACGATGGGGAGATGTCAAAAGGATACAGGAGCCAGCGTGATAGGGTCAAATCTGGGGCAAATAAATGCTCAAACAAGAATAGTAATAATGGATTACAACCCACTGAATAAAATTGGAATCCATGTGTGCATATTCATATACACAATGAATGAATGAGGGAAAAGGAAAGCGTTCTAGTAGAATGCCAACGAATAAACATGGAAGAAATGATGGAACTAGACATTTCACCATCTGGCAACCTTCATAAATGTGGTCGATTCAGTCAATGGATGCTAAGGCCAGTAGTTAGAAGTTTAATAAGGAATAGAAGATCGATTAATCTCGGAATATGTTCCCATAAGACACTAATCAATTATAAAAGCCAAAATGTTGAATTTAGGGGGAAGAGACTCAACAGACAATATGACCAAGTAATCAAGGTGAGTGGTGGGAAGAGGTGACAACATGTGCCTCCTGGTGAACCAGGAAGAACAAGCATTATTTCTGTAGAATTACTTCCCAGATAGATATAGATATAGATATAGATATAGATATAGATATAGATAGATCTCCTCTGACCAAGTAATTACATTCCTAGGTATTTTCCCAAGAGAAATGAAAGTATGTCCACACAAATACTTGTACAAGAATGTTTAGAGAAGCTTTCATCATAATAGCAATAAATCAGAAAGATCCCAGGTGTCAATTAGTAGGAAAATAGACTGTCCTGTACTTATACAATGTAATACTACTGAATAGTAAGAAGGAACAAACTATTAACACAAGGAGTAGCATAGATGAATCTCAAAAACACTATGCTGAGTGAAAGAAGCATGACACAACAGACATAGTGTATCATTCCATTTATATGAAGTCCTAGAACAGGTATCAACGGTGGAAAAAAAAAAAATCAGAGCAGTCGTTGGGTAGGGGGGATTGATACAGAGGTGGAGAAGTGCCCCAGGCAAGAGGCATGAGGGAACTCTCAGGTATGATAAAGTGTTCTCTGGATAGAGGTTTGAATTAAGCAAATGTTGGTATTCACTAAAACGTATCCAACGGTACACTTAAGATTTGTGCATTTTTGTGTACCAATTTTACCTCAAAAGGAAAGAAAAAGCACTATAAACAAATATTTAACTATAGCTATTGATATGCATACTGAAGTATTTAGGGGAACATAAGTTGACTGATGTCAGTGACTTACTTTGAAATGCGTCCCCCAGATGAGGTGGATCACTGGATGCATAGAAAGACAAACAGACACACGATAAAGCAAAGGTAGTAAAATGTTAACTATGCAATCTGGCTCAATGCTCCCTATAAATTTATGTTATCTTTTCTGTATATTTTAAAATTCCCACAGTAAAATGCTGAAAATACATATTTTTTAATTTTTTAATGTTTATTTATTTATTTTGAGAGACAGAGAGGGAGATAGAGAGAGAGAGAGACAGCGCAAGTAGGGGAGGGGCAGAGAGTTTAACGGACTGAGCCACCCAGGTGCCCATGAAAAAGTATTTTTTTAAAAACTTGCTGTGTGGGGCGCCTGGGTGACTCAGTTGGTTAAGCATCTGGCATAGGCTCAGGTTATGAATGATCTCGTGGTTTCTGAGTTCGAGCCTTGCATCGGACTCACAGCTGTCAATGCAGAGCCCACTTCGGATCCTCTGTCCCCCCCACCCCACCCCCCGTCCCTCCCTCTCTCATGCTCTCTCTCTCTCTCTCTCGCTCTCAAAAATAAACATTTTTTAAAAAAACTTGCTGTGGACTAAAAGAAGAGGAATGGTGTCACGATGGTGAAACAGCATGATGCAAAGATTTGGATGAGCTGAAAAGCCTGGGCAAGTTGCGTCGGCGCAGGTCTCCCTAGCGTGTGTGCTAAAAGAAACGAGATACAGGAACACCTGTGGGTCAGTTCTTCCCATCATCCCTTGCGTCGCCATCACTCAGAATGCCTACCTATTTGACCACTGACTGATAGCATACTCTAAAACACCAAATCGACCTGATCATTTTTATTTTGTCTCTCTCTGAACGTGTTACCAGTTAACTACATCGCATGAAAACAGCTTGTTTGATGTAAGTGAATGTCCTTTCGTTTCTGTTCTGGATCAGTAGTTATCTCCCAGGGAGTGTGCATCCCAATGGAATGTATTTCTTTTCGTTGCTAGTGTATTATACTGGCAATGCATAATATATCACACTTAATATTCTGCTACATGTTTTGTGCCTATTATATCCCTGGACAGCTTTCCATGTCAATGCATATAAATCACATCATCTGCAAAATGGAAACATGATAGTTGTGAAGAGTAATTTAGTTAATACTTATAAATATTCTAGAACAATGTCTGGCACAGAGTAATTGTTTAGTGAATGTTAACTATTGTTACTCCATTGTACAGGCGTTCCATAATTTGTATAACTTATTGATGGGCATGTAGGTTGCTGCCGATTTTTCCCTATTACAGATAATATGGAATTGAACAATCTTGCACATGTATCTTGATACATATAAATATCACTAGGATAAATTCCTAGAATTGGAACTACTACATCACAGAAAATGTATTGTGTGCCAGTCGTATATCTAGTGCTCTCAGCCAAAGCCCATCCTCCCATCCTCTGCTTTATGACCCTGGTGTGGGACTCTTTCCCAGACTGCCTTGCCGGCTGACCTCGTTTTGGTCTCTTCCAGGAAGATATTGCCTAATCAGGGGCGCCTGGGTGTCTCAGTTGGTTAGCCATCTGACTTTGGCTCAGGTCACGATCTCACGGTTCGTGGGTTCAAGCCCCGCGTCAGACTCTGTGCTGACAGCTCAGAGCCCGGGGCCTGTTTCAGATTCTGTCTCTGTCTCCCCTGCTCATTCTCTCTCTCTCTCTCTCTCGAAAATAAACGTTAAAAAAATTTTTTTTTAAACGTTGCCTAATCAACCTCCAAAATGGTTGCATCAATTTAAGTTCCCACCAATGGCATATAAAAGGGCATCTTTCTGTACTTGTAAAGTGGTGGTGGTGGTGGTGTTTAATACAACTGTAATGCCCTAATCCAGACCTTCTGAGGGAGAATCTAGAGGGGTGGGGCCCGGGTATCTATGTTTTCTAAGAGCATCGCAAGTGATCTGCACAGCCAGCTATGAACATTGTTCTAGATCTTTGATTCCCAAAGTGTGCTCCCTAGATCACACCTGGGAGCTTGTTAGAAATGCAGAATTTCAGAAGCTGCATTTTAACAAGCTCCCCGCGGAATCCGCATGCACATTAAAGTTTAAGAAGCGCTGCTCTATAAAGGATGCTGTCAGATGAACAGCAACACATCCAGGTTTTGTGGGACCTAAAGCTCATATAATTTGGGAAACCTTTTTTACCAAAAGTGAATGCAAAATTACAAATGAAAATTGAGTCCAAACTGAATATTCATTTACAATGAAGGACTAAGTCACAATAAAATACTATAAGCTGAAAATATCACCAACATCACAGAATCCAGGGGGAAAAATGACAAAACATGTATACTATTGAACTGATAACACCCATCTATAATATTTTTCTAAATTTTTAGCCATCTTATTATATGATTAACAATTTGTTCTATAATTTTTCTATCTATAGAGAGACGGAAAAGGTAATCCGGTCTCCGAGAAATGTTTTTCTTAATATTGATAATTTAGAAAAAGTTTTTTTTTTTCAACTTCCAACTTGTTACATACAATGTCATGTCAAATCTTTAGAGTTTTGTCAAATCTGGGATAAGCTGTCTCCAGTGTCTTTCAGCTGTGAGCTAAAAGAGTCATGGTATTTCATGTTTCTTGTGCAGTCACTAATTTTAAATACCCTTTGTAGCAATGACACTCTATTAACCTTTCTGTAGCCCACGTCTTTGTGTGAGCCATTACTTCCATCCTTCTGCTTATTTCTTTTTTTTTTTAATTTTTTAAATGTTTGTTTATTTTTGAGACAGAGAGAGAGAGAGACAGAGTGAGAGAGGGGAGGGGCAGAGAAAGAGGGAGACACAGAATCGGAAGCAGGCTCCAGGCTCCGAGCTGTCAGCACAGAGCCCAACGCGGGGCTCGAACTCACAGACTGTGAGATCATGACCTGAGCTGAGGTTGGACGCTTAACCGACTGAGCCACCCAGGTGCTCTTTTCTTCTGCTTTTCTATGTCTTGCCCTAGAATGTGCCAATTCACATAAATTTCCTTCTTCTGTTATCATTTTGTGTATATTTTCTTTGCCATCATGCTCCTGAGTGTCTTTATGCTTTCGACCACCAAAATTTTTAGCTCCTGTTGTGACCAAATAAGAGAGTTTTCCATATTTTGAAGTTTCTGCTGGTCTTCTTCCTTTTCCGGGAGGATACATCCCTCCTTTCGTGTTTGGATTTTAGCATAACCAACCATTCCAAAAACTGATACAAAATGAATGTGAAACTAAGGCATCCGCCGGAGTGCATCAAATACATTTTTAGATTGTGTCTACAATATATTGAGCCACGTAATAGGATAACCAAATTACTCTTCTAACTACATCAGTTGCCCTGCTGATGAATATAGGAGTTCTGTCACCAGGCCCTCTGGTTCTTTGGGGCTTTTTTGATGCACTGTATCAATATTACATGCTATTTCTGAAACCCGCAGAATTCATCTAGACAAGATGAGTCAGTTATGCTAAGACTTATTTTGAGATGCGTAAAACCTGCAACATCACAGACTTACTATTTGCAGTACTAGTATTATGGTTTTTGTTCCTACAAACACAGGCTTTCTGGTAAATTCTATTTTCAGCACTTGTAATTTAAAAGAAAAGAGAAAACAGTATGTTTATAATGGCATATACTGTACTACTGAGTATATTCTTGATGAAAGAATATTTCCTTTTTTTTTTTTTTTAAGGCATCATTGAGAACGGACTCCTCTATTTACTTTTACACGTGTGATGATTGAAAGAATTTTCAACAGACCAGCTTCTGCCTCTGCATATTTCAAGCCTCATTTCACCCCCACTCCCCACAGGCTTCCAGTGCTAAGGGTCGTAGGATCAAGTTCATTTTATGACACCAGGTATGGCTTTGCCTCTTCATGCCACAGTGGTGACTAAACCAGCACAGTAGGTGGTAGAAATGTTCCTGGAGGCCACACCGACAGAACAGCAAGCTACAGTGTAACTATCTCCAGAAGTAACTATAGCCTGCATAAAGACATATCATTAAACTCAAAATCAACATATGCCCGACTCAGCTTCCCTTTATCTGGATGCCAGAAATGCCTGGCCAACACCTGGGGAATTGTAATGAAGGTGGGGAGTAGTAAGAGGCAGCTGTCTTAACCAATTTCTGTCAAAATATCTTACTTTTGAAACTTTATAAAAATATATAGCCATGTCAAGGACTCTGATGGGGCCCCTCCCAGGGCTTTGGAAGGAGCTCCGCAAGCAAAGAGCCCTGAAGCTGAAGCTCCATTAAGTTCATGGTCAATCTGTCCCTGCAGAGGAGCACATAAGATCAAAATGACAGAACACAGAAATATCTTCACAGATCACGAGTAAGAGCCCCCTTGTCATGAAGACTGAGAAGCCGAGGGCCTCCGAGGTTGCGTCACCTCCCCAAGACCACACATCTGGTTAGTAACAGGGCTGAGACAAGAACCTGGACTCCAAGTCCAGTGCTCTTTCTCCAGAGTGCATCTAGCTTTGTGGGGTTGCCCCTGAAGATCTTCAGACTTTGAGAGCTAAATTTATGCTCCATGTGTATTGAAGGAAGTCAGGTGTTAGAAGAGGTGTCGCACCAGATTTCGTATAGGCAAAGTACCAAATAAATGCCCCTGACCCTGTGATCAGTCTTAGAGCCTCTCACAAAGTTGCCAGTAGAGATGTTTTGCGCGTCTATTGGATCTCACGGGACAAAGGAAAAAAAAATCCCTTTGATAAGTCATAGTCACAATACACATGTCGATGAGATGTGATTTGATAACCAAAATAGGCATTCTCTACCCCAAAGAAAGAAGGATTACTGAATGCTGACCCTAATGCTGGTGTTAGTCTATTACAAGTGTTTCATGCTGTGGCTCCATTCTGATTTGTGCCTTGAGATAAAGATTTAATATCCCTCATTTAAATTACAGTATCTATTGGGTTTTTATGGGCTGCGGTATGTTCCTATACTAACATTTCAATGCAGTCATTTCCACCCTGAAGATTTATTTGGTCTGACTCTTCACACACATCACACAATGAAAACAACTTAAACATCAGCTCGGTGGGCCATATTCTTTTGTCCTTATGCATGCAACAATTATTTATTGAATGTCCCCCCCTCGGCGACAGGCACTGTAATAGAGGAAATAGGAGAGGCATGTGACATTGAAGAAGGGATACAAAGATGAATGGTACAAGATGTTTGTCCTATACCTGACGAGCGTCTCCCACCTGGCAGCCCAATGGTTACAAGGCAATATGGCAGGGTCTGAGAACACAGAGGAAGGGAACAGATATTCGGCCAGGGAGAGGGAGATTCAAGAAGGCTTTGGAGAGCTGACACTTGAGTTCATTCTCAAGAGACAATGTTTTCCAAAGAGAGAAGAGGCAGGGTTTTCGAAGTAGACAGGCCAACAATGTGCAAAGGTTTGGAGATGTGGGGGAGAATGTTCAGGAGACCACCAGCAGTGTATCTGGGTGCCTGGGAGCAGGGAGGGGACAGCTGGAGAAAAGCTGAAATCCGAAGAGTGTCATGTCAGTCCGGGAAGGCTTTGTGTACCATGCTAAGGAGTTTGGATTCGCTTCTGGAGAAAAGAGTAAGACTCAGGCCGCGTAGTGACATAATCAGATCTGTGTTTAGGAAAACCAAGTATAGGAGGCCTGCAGTCACAATGCTGTGCGGCAAAGATCCAGGCAGGATGTGAGAGCCTGAGTTATAAAAACGCCAATGATCGAAGAACAACCTCCACTGGGAAAGGATCTCAAGAAGTACCTTCTGATAGGGGCGCCTGGGTGGCTCATTTGGTTAAGCATCCAACTTTGGCTCAGGTCATGATATCACAGTTTGTAGGTTCGAGCCCCGTGTTGGGCTCTATGCTGACAGCTCAGAGCCTGGAGCCTCCTTCAGATTCTGTGCCTCCCTCTCTCTCTGTCCCTCCCCCACTCGTGCTGTCTCTGTCTCTCAAAAATAAATAAACGTTAAAGAGTACCTTCTGATAACTGTCTCAGGTAAATGTCTGGAACTAGAAACATCAGGGCTGAGTAACCCTCCCCACCTTCTTTCATGCCGCAAGCCATTATTCACAACATGAAGCTCTCGGATCATTTCCATAAATAAATAAGACATGTACCAGGATGACCTATATCTGATCCCTTCCTCCTACCCCCGCCTAGTGATGTCACATGCCATCCACTTCGCTTTTTCTTTTTTATCATCAATGAGGCTGAGTCTAAGGGGGCCAAGAAGTCTGAATCTTACAGACAACAACGATGTAAGAGGCTTGGGACCCAAAGCCCTTCCCTTAGGCCAAAGAGGAAAATACAGACACACACTGGCCCAGTTAGAAGGAAAGTGTCAGCTTAGGCCACCATGCACCCAATAATAGCCCAAAGGCAGAGTTCACTGGTAAAAGCTAGATGGGAGGACAACAGGTTAAACTTTAGGACAAATGGGGCCACTGCTTCCTTCCCAAATCTATACCTTGGGGCCTGAGCCCTTGGCATGCCTGTGATGAATACACCCTCAGAACTGACTGTAAGTTCGCTCTCTCAGCCTTCGGAAGGGATGAGGTCTGCGATGCGTAGCAGGAAAGAGTTTCCTGCTCCTTCCCTTGTGCAAGAGAGGAGGGAAAGAGAGCCCTCAGCTCTGGAGTCCAGTGAAAGCCTGAGTGGAAGCCAAAGATCTTGCCTATGTCACTTAGTCCTCGTCAGTCAGTGGCCAGAGAGGTCCCAGCAAGAGGATGGAGAAAGGCAGAAACAAGCCCCTTCATGGTGAGAGGGTCAGACCTGTTTGGTGGAAGGCAGTTTGCCAAAACACAGAATTCCCAGTTAAATTCGGATTGCAGGTAAACAACGAATCAGCTCGTAGTATAAGAACATCCCAAATATTGCGTGGGGACACGGACTAGAAAGATGTGCTAGGGGAAGCTGGGCATCCTATACCTTTATGTGATAAATCTGACAACCCCAGTGGGAGGCTCTTCCTTTCTGGCCTGGGCGTTCATATCCTCCCCCTCCCCCACCCCGTCTGAATTCGAAGCTCAGAGTTCTAGACACGGAGAACTTTACCATCACGCAGTCCGGCAGCTTAAGTTTCTTCAGGATGAGGGCAAGGAGGCGCAGAGAACCGCGGTAACTGGCCAGAGTCATGCTGCTGATTAATGGCAGACCGGGGAGTAAAATACATCTGTAGATCCTACCGCCATGTTCTTTCTCTTTGGCCACCCTAAGTCCCCTTTGCCCCTTTGTCCTTTGGCTCACCAGCTCCTGAATGAGATGAAAATTCTCTCAGGGCAGAGGGAATTATTTTTTAATACCTTCTCCCAACGCCTCACACAAAGCTTTATGAGCCCATCACACAATGCTTTATGAGCTGGGAGCGCCATCGATATTGTGGAGTGGCAGGCCATGTGGCTAAATTACCTGGATCACCGCCACTCTCCCCACTCCACTCACACCTTCTGCTTTCTGCGCCTATGAAGCCGTCTCGAGGGTTGCTGGGACGTTGGCCCAGCCTCGAGGCAGGTGTGAAAACGGTCCTAGCCCTCTGGAGAGGCAGTGAAGTATTACTTTCTGGATAAGACACAGCCTTTGGGAAAAATCTTCTCTACTGAGGTGAGGGGTTCGGGGAAAACACAGCTGAGACCTGCTGGCTTTTGTGAAAGGCAGTCTTATTTTAATCGGGAACTTCCTCTTCCTCCGCAGCAAACCTTTGACCAGAGCTGCCGGCAAAGAACCAGCTGGACTTTTAGGGTTTCTTTCTCTCCTTTCCCTCGCCTCCCTCTTGTGGACAAGCAGGCACGCAGTTGGTACAATGGACGTGAGGAGGTGAGGAGTCTGGAAACAGCCGCACAGACCGGTGGATGTCTCTTGTTGGACCAGCCCTTGACAGCCTTGCCGAGTGGGGTGATCTTCGCTGCCCTCCGTTGCTTCTCACAAATCACACCATGTTGCCGGCCTCCCTCCCCGCCCCACCCCCCAACCTCCCTCTCTCCCGGCCTCCATCTCCATGTTCCTGACTTCCTTCCCCCACAACCCAATGAAGACGTAGGCTTGTTGGAAACCCATGCCCAGAGCGAGCAAGTCCTTATTATTCCAGGAAACAAGTTGCCTCTCCACACAATCTTTCTTTCTCTTAAGGCTTTATTTTTAAGTAATCTCTGGGGCGCCTGGGTGGCTCAGTCGGTTAAGCGTCCGACTTCGGCTCAGGTCATGATCTCGCGGTCCGTGAGTTTGAGCCCTGCGTCGGGCTCTGTGCTGACAGCTCAGAGCCTGGAGCCCGTTTCAGATTCTGTGTCTCCCTCTCTCTCTGCCTCTCCCCCGTTCATGCTCTGTCTCTCTCTGTCTCAAAAATAAATAAACATTAAAAAAAATTTTTTTTTTAAATTTAAGTTATCTCTGCACCCAACATGGTGTTTGAACTCACAACCCTGAGATCAAGAGTCACATGTGCTACCAACTGAGCCAGCCAGGCTCCCCAATCACAGTCTTCAGCAGGATGCTGAGATGCTTCACGAGGATAATAATAACATTTATTTAGTGCTTCACGAGTACGAGCTTCTTTTACTAAACACTTGGCACACATTGTCTCATTTACATTCATAATCTTCGCAGCAAACCAGTGAGGCACATATTGTGTTTGTATCCATTTTACAGATGAGGAAACTGAGGTTAGGAAACGCTAACTAATGCACGGAAGCTGGCAGAACTGGGACTCAGACGCAGAAAATCTGACACCAGGCTCCAGAAAGCCCTGCCCGGTCGGATTTGCCGCAGTAATGGAAATGTTCTACATCGTCCGGTATATGGGAGGCACCAGCCACAAGTAGCTACTGAGCACTCGAAATACGATTACGGCAACTAAATTTTAAATTTTATTTAATTTCAACTTAAACAGTCGCAGATGACTAGCACCTGGCTCCTTCATTGAACAGCACAGCTTAGAATATAACCCCTCAGCCATTCCGGTTACTCATTTTCCCCTTCCCTACTACGCACATACTGACATGGTACCCCGGGTGGGTGAGGGAGATCTTTGGTTCACAGCATTGCCTTGGCCCTCACTCCACAGAGTAGACTCCGAACAGAATGCTGATAATCGCCTTATGTCCTCTTTGACACAATAAGGCAAGGAGAAGCGAATTGATGATGTAAGAGACGGGGGCTTTTCTCCCTGTGCTACCGGTGACAAGTGGCTGAATTTCTCTAGGCCTTGGCTTCTGCCTCTTTACGAGGACAGAGCTGTACTCCATGATCTCCAAGATGGCTTCCAGTTTGGACATTCTGCAGTTGGAAAGCACTTCACGGAACCCCTCTCTGGCTCTCAGGGTGGCACATTTTAAAACAAGAGCCCCAGGTGATGAGTCTGGCACCAACAGTGATTACCTAGAGGAACAGTCAGCAAGCATGCTTGATTGTGCACATCCAACACCCCGTAATATATGGGGTTCTTTTTTTAGAACCCTAATCAGAGATTCCATTTGCATAATTAACATCTTTAGGAATAATTACAAATGACACATCTGTTCACTATCACTCCCTCCTCGGCAAACTATGTGTTCTAAACACAGTTTCTTTAGCTCTGTAAACACTTGGTGCCTGTTTTTTGCTTTTTGCATTAGTCGCTTTCCACCTTGGTGAGAACCCTGCATGCCTTATCCCTGCGTGGTTCCATCCCTTCTGCCAGCGCTGCTCAAACCAGAGCGGGACCTGCTGGCAATACCTACCCATTTTGACTGGCCGCAGAGCATGAGTTGCTCATCTCGGCTCCCTGGACAAAGGCTTCAGAGGAGTCATGAAACTTTAGGAAATTCTGGGGGGGTAGGGGGGGTAATACAGTTATGTGTGTACATTCTGGGGAGAGGGCTCATGGCTTCCAGCAGAATTTCAATGGGTGTCCATGATCCAAACAGTAGTTAAGAATCACATACTATTTGATTCCATACGTATGAAAGCCCAGAAGCAGGAAAGTAGATTAGCTGTTTCTTAAGGTAGAGATAGAAGAGGGGGACAGAAGAATGGTGGGGGTGGGGGGAGGTAATAACTGAAGGATATGAGGTTTCATCCTGAGGTGATAAAAGCATTTGAAAATTGACTATGGTGGTTACACTTATCTCTGAATATGCTAAAAACCACTGGATTGCATACTTTAAGTGGGTATGCATTATACCATAATGTACGGCATGTGAATTTCGTCTCACTAAAGCCGTTTCTGAAAAAATAGCTAAGAATTCCTGCCTAGAGAAAGGGGCCATAGACTACGTGTGCCCCTAGTGAGACTGGGCCCTCTCTGTTCCCAGAAAGCCTTGGGTGGTACCAAGCACAGTTCTTTTTTGGAAGTAAGGCCAGTTTTACGTGGGGCCTCCCATGGGATATGATTTAATGGTTTCAGAAAGGCCCTCTAGGCCAACGCTTCTCAAACCTTAATGAGCATACGTGTTAATTGATGATCTTGTTAAAATGCAGATTCTGATTCAGTGGTTTTGGGGTGAGCCCAGGATTCTCCCGGCGTCCCAGTGAACACACTACAAGTAATGAGGCGCTAGACCAAAACCACGTGAGCATCTGTTCACCTCTCCCTATCATCATGCCATCTAACTACTTACGACAATACTTAATTTCCTGAGAGATATATAGCCCTGGGTACGTTTTATGCCCGACGAGGACTAGCTCCCCAACTAATTTATCTGTTGCCTTGCTCCAGTGAACTAAGCTGAACAACTTCGAATCCTCAAGGGACCGCTTTATCCTTCTCCTTTCAAGACAAAGCCAGGTACAGGCCCCGTCAGCTCATTAGTTTTATTTCCCCTCAGCCCCATACTGGCCCAATTTAGCCCTTCAGAATGAGGTTGTCGCCCCCAAAAGGCATACCTAGCTCAAATAGAACTTGGACAAAAGAAGTTATTCCATCTTTGTGTCCTAAATGTGCACTTCCTTTCACTCATCCCACTAAATGTTTTGTTTCCCCAGGACTGGATAAAGAAGCATGGGACCCCGAAGCTTATTTTGAACCAAAGGGGTATTCGTAGGAAGGGAGAAGGCTGTGGGCGGTCAATCTGAAGCAGGTTTCCTCAGGGAAAAACAAGGACCCCTTCACTAATCTTATTCAAGTAGACCAATATCAGACATGCTATCGCAAGGACTGAGCGATGTAGTAAATGGAAAACTATGGCCACACTATTGTGCAACAACTCTCCTCAAGGGGTGGGGTCTGTTTCTCTGCCTTGAATCTGGCCTGGCGGTGTGACCTGTTTTCACCAATCGAATGTTGAGCCCAGCCCTCAAGAAGCCTTGCAGCCTCCTCCCTCTTGAAACGCTGCCGTGAGAACACCATGTAAGGAACCCAGTCCAGCCACTAGGAGGAGAGGCCACGTGGAGAAGAATGAGGCACTGCAGCCAACAACCAGGACCATTTGCCAGAACGCAAAGGAGGCCATCTTGGACCCCGCCCTCCCCGTTCAGTACAGCCACGTAAGTGAGTCCCACATAAGGGAGGTGAAAACAGCAGAGGAACCACTCAGCCACCCTAGAATTGTGGGAAATAAGAAATCATTGTTGTTTTCAGTCGCTACATTTTCAGATGGTTTGGTATGCAACAGTAGATAACTAAAATAGGTGGGATGCTGGAACAGATCATCTAGAGACCCTTCAAACGCGATTCCGTGTTTTAAGTAATGGTGGGGGAAGGGGAGGGAGTTGATTAAGCTCCCATCAAGCTTTTCCTTCTGTGTAGTTACAGCTCTGTTCTCCATTCACAAGTCTGGTTACTGCACGTGCTTGTGTTGCTGATCTGCCACATGAGAAAAACAATGAATGCTCCCCACCCCAAAAGGCCTCTTCACATGTTTAGTGACACTAAACCTACATAACTAATACAAAACTGATACCACGGCATGTCTTGCTCGAACTGCAGGAAGGATGTATGAACTATGCTCAAAGGTACTATAGTCCTGTCCTATGTCCCCACTGCCATGAAGGGCTATGCCTGCGGGCTTTGGGGTTTAAACTGGGCAAACACGGGATTTAGGGTGCCGACCTGGGGTGCCTCGGAGAAGAGATGGGAAAGCAAGGTGACAATGGCAAGGATGGGGTAGTCTTCTCTGCACCCTGACTTCAAACCCGTTGCAAAGGACTAATTTTGAATTTCAAAAAAAAAAAAAGGGAATGATGCCAGAGCTGAAGGAAGAACTTGAGGAAATCTAGGCACACACGTGCTGCTTTAGAGCCCAGGAGACAGAGCTGGGGACGGGGTCTCTCTGCCCTTCTTCACCCGCCTCAACTCCAACATGCATACAAAGCAGCTTTGGCCTTCCTCAGAGGGAAGACTACGGATGTGCTTACTAGGGCCCCATTCTTACCGAGAGCCCAGTCACCCACTACAAAAGATAAGGGCCCCTGAAAAGGAGTTGACACACAAACTGAGCTGCCAAGATATGCCAACACTTTGGGGACCTCCTTGAGATATGTAGGGGAGCCTCTGGGGAGAAGGAGAGGAGGTTCAGCGGGTGAGGCTCCACCTGCAGCATCAAAGGGAATGTGTCCAAACATGCACACACAGGCTGGTTTACCCAGTGAAATTAAGATCTTTTTCAGTTTCTCTTCCTGATCTGTCAGAGATTCCCATGACCTGCACCAGATGTTCTGATATCATCCAGGTGCTTTGTACATCCTTCCTTTTTCAGGAGCTGCTTTCCTACAGGTGTTTTAGGTCAGGTGCAAAACGAACGTAACTTCCCAAGCTGGGTATACATTTCCACTAAGTTTGAAGGTAAAGTTATGGAACGCGAGTTTGGAGCTCAGAGGGGTCACTTAGGACTTCTCTTCCAGCTACTTGCCTATTATCTATTTATGGCAGAAATATATACAGATGGCATGTATAGCTATAGAGAGAATATAGGAAAATGCTAATTCAGGCACTATTTTACCTCAAGTAGGAAACAGATGGCAGTATATTCTTATTTCAAGAAGGGAAATACAACCATATATATCATGGACCAGGTTATGGAGAGTAAACCCAACTGGCCTGATTCACCTAGTTTTTTGTTACATCTTGTCATATTGGTTTCCTACGGCTTATTCCTTTTTAGTCTAACCATTAGGAGAAAGCCATATAAACGATTTTCAAGGGCCCAGTTCACGAATTTGATAATAGTCAATGATACTGAAGGAAGGCTTACCTTATAACCCCACAGTTCCATTCTTGGTTATATATTCAGAAGAGAAAATCTCACACCTGGGTCTGAGAAGACCTCAACAGGAATATGTATCCTAGCACGGTTTGTAGTAGGGAAAAGCCTGTTCATCAATAGGGGAGAGTGAAATAATTTGGAAAGCGATACAATGCCGTGGCTAAGATAATTGAACTAAATGTATTGGTATCAGTATGCATAAATTGCAATATAATGTCAAATGTAAAAAAGTGTTAAAAGGATACTTATAGAAAAACCACAAGAGTTAATATTAAAAGCCCAACCCCAAAGAGGATGACATATTCTTCTGTATATATATCTACATAGTTTTAATGAATAATTTTTAATTATTTAATTTTAATGAACAAGAAAGACAAATTCATTTATTGTGATACAAGTTCTCTCTGGAAAGAAAGAGAAAGGAATGACACAGCAGAGTGAAAATATGGAGATGTGGCTATGCTGCAACCTTTTATTTCTAAGAAAGGAAGAAGGAAGAAGGGAAGGAGGGTAACCAACACTAGGACGGCAAAATGGCAAATCTCAGTAGTTAGTACATGAATATCGGTTATAGTTTTTTTCACAGTTTCCTTGTATATTTAAACTATTTCCTTTTTTAAAATTTAAAGATGACCAACAGCTTACCAGCAAAGGGACTTCACCCCTTCCACTGTGGTGCCTATTCTAAAGGAACTTCCTGGGTTTGCTAACGACCGAGGTACAAGAAAGTACATCCTTGGATTAAACACCGCTGCTCATCTCTTCTCTCCTCATACAAACTGTTTATCCTCACTGTTATATACATGCATCACCTTTGGTTTCTGCCCAATGACACTAGCCCCAGGAGACAGGATAAGAGGGTGGAAACACACAACCAAACCCTTGTAAGACACGAAGAAACACTCTGTTAGAGCCCACTTTGGAATGCCCTGTGTTTCTGTCACCTCGGGCATTCTGATTCATTCTGAGCATCTCCTCCAGATACAAGTCATTTAGCCGGGCGACAGGAGGAACAATTACTGCTGGCTTAAAAGATTGGTTGATTTCTCCGGCGTCTATTTGCCTGCAGTTCTGGCTCTCTGACAAATCAAGTCAGATCAATTTGTACCCTAAAGAGTAAATGGGAGGATGTGATTATTTTCTGGTTCAATAGAAAAGCATTTCATTTCAAAGGGCTGCTGCATAGCATTTCTTTTGAGATCCAGTAGGAAGAGGTCAAGTCCGTAGAGAGTAAATGACAGATTCTCAGGAGGGCAGCTGGGCTCTGCTTCTCGCCTAAGCTTTGGGAACAGAGGCAGGACGTGGAGGTGAACAGAAAGTGTTCTCCTCTGAGAGGCAAGACTCTGGATATCCCACTGCCCTAGTCAGTTTGGGCTACCGTAACAAAACACTGTAGACGGAGTGGCTTATCAACAGCAGAAACTTATTTTCTCACAGTTCTGGAGGCTGGGAGTCAAAGATCAGGGTGCCCACATGGCCAGGTCCTGAGAAGGACACTCTTCTGGGTTTCAGATGGCTAACTTCTTATTGTATGGCAGAAAAGAGAGCTAGCTAGCATTCTGGGCTCTTCTTATAAGGCCACTAATCCCATTCCTGAGGGCTCCACCCTTGTGACCTAATCACCCCCAAAGACACTCCCCCCTTCAGATACCATCACACTGGGATTAGGGTTTCAACACAAAAATTTTGGAGGAACACAGATCATCACACTCATGTTTAAGGAATGTGTACTTTGCCTCCTCAAAAGGAGTGGGTTTTTAAGAGTTTAAAAAAAAAAAAAAAAACAGCCTAAGGTTCAAGAGGATGAAATCTAATTCTACTGTAGCCAAACCAAGACCTAGAAAATTACCCCTCAAACAGAACCAAAAAAGCAGAAATAAACTTCTGAAGAATAAGAGGTAAACACAGGTGAGAAAATACTCGAACCAGTTTGGTCCTGGGCACTTTGATGCCCTTTACTTGCCTGCTCAGAGATTTGTTCACTGGGACGCAGTGTTGGGGGGAGAAGCCAAGTGAGAAAAGCCTTGGTTGGTTCTGTTTTCCTGTGGCCGTGGGCTTCCCCATGCCCTCTGCCTTCTCAGATGTTGTCTGACACTTGAACTCAGTCTTCAGGGTCAGATTCAACCCCCTCCACTCCTGCACATTTTCCACTGCCTCACCCCACAGACGGCATAGCTGACATGTAAGCGTTGGAATAATGTCTCGGAAACATGTGGGCTTTGGGGGCAGGCCACTTGGGTTCAGTTCTCAGCTCTGTGGTTTAGGAGTCGTGAAACCTTGACGAACGACGTCAGCTTCGATTCCCTCATCTGTAACACATGAGCAGTAACAGCACCGTCCTCACAGGGTTGTTATTAAAGGACACAGTGGGTATAAAGCTCTTAACACAGTCCCTGCTATAGATGAAACACTCTACAGATGTTCATTATGATTACTGCTGTTATTATCTACTGCCCTGGATGTGTGATGCTGTTTGGTTTCCTGTGAAAGGCTTAGAGATTTTTAAATCCAAATTCTAGTGAGAATAGATCTATTACATGAGCATCAGGTCTATCAATGCTAGTGGGCCTCTGTCCTTAAGGGTGAGCTATAGGCTTCCTCTGAGTCACTCCCATCTGTCATGTAATTGTCAACTTTCTTATGCTGATCTCCATGGCAGTCAGATATTTACCCTGGCTCCCCATCTCCACAACCCTCTACATGACGTCAATTTATTCATGAGCACCTGTAGTGTAGCAATGTACACGAAGTCAGAAGGCAAGAGTTCTGGCTCTTTCCATGGCAATAACCAGTTGTGTGCGGGAGAGACTGATTTATCCCTTCTGCTTTTTGGTTTCCTCATCTATAAAGTGTGGGCCGTCTTTCACGTTCTAGTCACCCCACCAGGTTATGGAAAACTGAAAAAACTAACGTGAAAGGTATGTTGACTTCTGAAGAGCGAGGGTGAAATGTAAGAGACCGTTGCTGGCTGGTTGTCTTTATTCTGCCATCTCCAAGTCCTTGCATGCAGGAACCCAACAGAGTCTAACATGGGAACACCTCTACAGAATGCAGGAAAGCCCATCTACGTAAATTCTGCTTCAACAGGCCTCATGTCGTACAAAGCATATTGTAACAACTAGGGGCTTCGTACGTATTGTTGATAATGGCGGGTGCCTGAATAAAATGTAAAACTTTTCAATGTAAACTATAATGTCTGTCTGTAAACTGGTCATCGCTGCCACATACTACATAAACTTAGCAACTTAAAAGCCTCCCATCCTAAAACTAGAAACTGACCAAGCACAGTTTCTGCTAGGTGTATAGTATTTGAATCTGATCTAAAATTTTTTTCATAATGGAATGCTAAGGAACAAATACATTTTTGATCTGCTTCTTTTCATTTTAAAAATACGGTTGTAGGGGCACCTGGGTGGCCCAGTCGGTTAAGGGTCCGGTCGTTTAAGTCGATTTCAGCTCAGGTCACGATTTCAAGGTCCACGAGTTTGAGCCCCATGTTGGGCTCTGTGCTGACAGCATGGAGTCTGCTTGGGATTCTTTCTCTCCCCCTCTCCTGCCCCTCCCCTGTACATGCTCGCTCACTCACTCTCTCAAAATAAATAAATACACTTAAAAAACACAATTGTGAAGTATTAACCGACTTCGTGTTTTCTGACTACATGTTGAAAGTCACTAGAACTGTAGCCAAACCCATTAAAACTGTTGTTTGCAACAGAAAATGGCTATGAACATTTTCTCTGGGTTTCTGTTAGGACTGAGCTAACACCCATTGCTATTGTTATCTGCTGCATGGTCCCAACAGAAATGATGCTCACAAGGTAAATTGCAAACAGTTTATTTGCAACAAGCGTTCCCTGTTGCTAAAGACTTTTGAGCACCCTGCTTCATATCCTTGAGCAATTTGGAAATGATTAATCGCCACTCCTGCTCAAAGAATGCAAATATAGGCAACTAGGGAAAACACATTTATTGATATTAATGGGATTTATTTCAGATTTTTTTAAGTGTGCGGTCCCCATAGTTATGGCAAGACCAGAACTCTCGGGCCCTTTGTTCCGAGGAAATTACTATGCCCTTATCTTCATGCCTTTGCTCATACTGTTCCCTCAGCCTGGATGCCCCCGTTCCTCCACTATTTCTGTATCTGTCAACATCCTTTCACACACCACTTAGTTGGTGGTGCCTCCTTCACACCGCAGCCCCAGGCCAACTCCTATTCCTCTAAGCTGCCGGAACCGGGCACCTCTATCTCCTCACTGATTATTTTGCTTTGCTTTTTAACCCCTTGTCTCACGCAGAATATTATGTTTCTCGAAGGACTGGGAACCACATCATTCAGATTTTTACTCTCTCTCTCTCAATACACATGCATATACGGCACCTGCGTGACGCTTTACACATAGTAAACACACAATAAATATCAACTGACAGCCTCATAACAACCATAATGTACTCATCCAAGAAGCATCTATTACACACCTCCCATGTGCAACGTTATGCCACACTCTGCAATTGGAAGGGGATAGCACGGATAAACAAGACACAGCCTGATGGAGGAGACACCCATGCCAAAAAAAATTACAGCACACTGTGATAAACGCTCAGATCAAAATGTACAAAGTCATATGGGTGCACAAGGAAGGGAGAGACGAACTCTATCTGGGGAGGTCCAGACAGGCTTCACGGAAGAGGCAGGCTTTGGTCTTCAACTAAAAGCATGAGAAGAATTCACCTGGTAGGAGGGGTGTGTGGTAGGTTTGGAAGGCATTAAAGGAAAAGGGAATCATTTGTGAAAAAATCACAGCAGTGTGGAAAGAATGACAGGGGACTAGGATTGGAGCCTGGGCACACAGGAGTAGGGGCAGAGGGAGGGGCCGGAGAGAGGTGGAGCCAGATTGCAGAATGTCTTCTGCGCCTGCCTAGGGAGTTCACCTTGTCGCAGCAGGCCAGCAGGAGGGAGACCTGTCCCGGGTTTTGCAGCAGGAGAGGAAATGGGCCAGAGCTGGGTTTTCGAATAATCCTGCCCGTGGCTGGCAGTGCAATTGGCCATAGCTTTTGGCCCTTGCTGTCCTTTCCTGCCCCCAGCCCTGGTGCTTCACGACTCACTGGGGGAATTTAGAACAGATGACGGTGAGTTCCCAGGAACTGTTAATTCCCTTTAATGGAATTTTTTCAGTCCAAAGCAGTCACATTCTCAGAATATAAATTTACTTCTGCATACCTTCACGTAGACAATCACAGTAAAATAAATGTTGTTAATTCGTGTTGGTCTTAAGACTAACAGCGTTTAATCCCCACCCCACCCCCTCCAACGATATTTCCTTTATGAGGAGTCAGAAAGGAAGGGAATGGGGCGAGTGAAATGTATGAAGAAAGCAATCACAGTAGTTTAATTAAGTGAAAGTCTACCAGCTGCTGTGAATGTGACCCCACAGACTTACTTTGTTTGTATTTCAAATCATCCCTTCCAAAGAAAGGGAAGAAGCTTGTCGGGTAAGAATCTTCCTCCACTCCTCCGCCACCCCACCCCCCAATATGCACATTTTTAGGCAAGCCTGCTCTAAATGGAATCATTTTTCACACCCACAGTAGGAGACAGTGGGAGCAGTTGACAGTGACCCTCTGAGCCTGCAACTACCCTAAAGCCTCCAAAAATAGGGAAGGAGGAGAGGGACATGGGGGATGCTCTAATTCTCAGTTGGTACCACCACACCTTTTTGAGTCTTAAAGAGCAGGGAGCGGCCCTCCTATGAGCTAACAACACTAAATTTCTCAAATACCACGCTCTGTCTTGGGGAGCCATAACCTTTAGCAGCCCAGAATGCAAAGATCTCGTTCCAAATGGCCACTGTTTTGTTTTCCCAGTCCTTTGAGGAGAAACAATTAGCCTGTTCATTTCAACTGTTGACTCATCCCTAGCCAGTGAGAGCAACAGTTCAAGTTTGGGCTGGGAACCGGGTACTTCTCAGGTTCTGACCTTTGATCCACAACTTTCTGGGTGATTTGGGGTATTTACTTACCCTCTCTAGGCCTTGAGCCCCTCCTCTGTAAAGGACAGTAAAGAAAGCATCTAACTTAACAAGTTGTGAGGATGAAATAAAATAATGGATGTGTCTGGCACAGAATAAGGACCTTGTAAATGTTAGCATCATCAGCAAGTGTCAACAAAACCTTATTATCTATTGCCTCGTATCTAAGAATACGAATCAGTGTGAACTCCTTTAGAAATAGAATTATAGAATCTGGGTTGTCAAAAAGTCAAAGAACACCAAATCAAACATTTCTTTTTTTTTTTTAAGTTTACTTACTTATTTTGAGAGAGACAGAGCTAGTGGGGCAAGGGTGGAGGGAAAGACAGAGAATCCCAAGCAGGCTCTGCACGGCCAGCACAGAGCCTGATGTGGGGCTCGAACCCACGAAACTGTGAGATCATGACCTGAGCCAAAACCAAGAGTCAGATGTTTAACCGACTGAGCCACCCAGGTGCCTCACCAAATCCAACATTTCTACTCTTCAAAGTGAAGTTCAGCGATCTACCCTTGAGCCCTGCCTCTTTTACAGTCAAACTGGGACCAGTGCTCCTCCTCAGTTCTAGTGAACTGCCTTCCCCCCATGTCGTGCTTTCCTGTGTAAGAATCTGAAACCTCTCAGCTTCACTGAGTGCCTGAGGAGCTGATGGTCAGGTATATACCCAGTTCCTAGGCAGTGTTCTGCTTACAGTTAGGGTCACCATCTGGCCGAGTTTTCCCAAAACTGAGGGGCCTTACGTTCTAAAACCTGGACAGTCCCAGGTAAACTAGGCAGTTGGTCAACTTTCTTAATACAGACCCTCAGTATTTATTGATGAGTGAAAGAATGTCTTCTGAGAACCAGTCAGGCTGTCCATGTGAAGGTGGCTGGCTTAGGATAAGTGAGACACAGGTTCGCTCAGGTGGCTCACTCAGTTGAGTGTCTAACACTTGATTTCAGCTCAGGTCATGATCCCATGGTCGTGAGACTGATACCCATGTCAGACTCCATGTTCAACATGGAGCCTGCTTAAGGTTCTCTCTCTCTCTGTCTCTCTCTCTCTCTCTTCCTCTCTTTCTCTCTCCCTCTGCCCCTCTCCCCACTCATGCTCTCATAAAATAAAATAAAATAAAATAAAATAAAATAAAATAAAATAAAATAAAAAGGAAAGGAGACACATGAAGAAGGGAGAAAGGAAGGGTCCGCCCCCTTTGGTCAACAATGGAAGTCTGTTTTTCTAGAGAACTGTATCTTCTTGGTTCAAAGGACAGTGTCTCAAAATGGATCCTTAGTAAGAAAAGAAAAACCGAAAAGTAAAGATGAACCATGATGAATTGTATTTCAAGGAAAAAAAGCAAAAGGTTAGCCAATAAAAGCCACAATCAGGGTGCAGGCTGGCCGGGTTCATTTTCCCTCAGGGCCCCATTCTAGCCGAGAACCGAGAACGAGGCTAGAGCCCCCTCAGACGCGCAGAGGCACAACTGTCCTGTTCTGGGGCAAAGAGACAGATGTGCCCTGTGTCTACACCTCTGAGGGCTGCATGGAATCAGAGACCCTTCCTCCAACCACGAAGAAGTAACACCAGATGAGAGAGAGAGATGGAAGGGCGGAAGAGAAAATACAGCCACTGGCCAGCTACTTTCAGAATAATATAAGGATTTTTCTGTGAGCCACGGGCAGACCAGAAAGACAGTCAGGAAGTACAAAGCAATATTTCAGGGCCCAAGAATTTGCTGTGCATAAATAGCCACCACGGTCTCTCTGAAACAAAATGGTATTTCCCCGAAATCTAGGGCTGCACTAAACTGGTAAAATAAGTGCCTTCCTGCCATAACTTCTGTTACAATTGCCTTTTGGCAACATGGTCTTTGCTCAGTCAGTGGGTTAAACCTTGAAACATGCAGAAGATATGTCTTCCCTTTTTAATACTACTAGGCCAATGGACACACTCAACCTGATGGTGCAAGGTAACAAACATGCCTGCTGGTCATTTTTAATTCGTTTTTGGAAAGTTCCCGCTTCAGCCAGATGCTCTTTCAGGTGATCTTGGGTAAATCACAGCCCTTCTCTGGACCTGATCCTTCTCCTGGACTTGGCAAAATAAAGAGCTCACTTCTGTTCTTCCGTTCTCTGCTATGACAACCTAATAACGCAAATATCTTGCCTATCCTCCCAACACAGCATTAAGGCTCTGGCCAGTCTTAGACTGTACTTGGAACTGGTCATCGGAAACGGATCCAGAGCAAGATGAATGGGCCAGGTGTCTTAAGCCCCTAGAAACTGGGTTTAGGAGCCCAGCAGACAGATTCGCCCAAATTAACGAGACCAACCCTACAGACACCAGACATGTATCAAGGGGCAGAGAGGTTGCGACCCACCTGGTTCTCATCCAATAGCTCTGCTTGTTTCTGTTGCCAATTCATGCATAAGTTATTCTTGCAGCTGGACCGAGATCACTGAACCTGAAAGCATAAGGTCCACATGTCCCATGATGAAACCTGACAGCAAGTCTGGGATCTCCTTCCTCCACAGGGCTGTGGATATAGATATCTTCAGCATAAAATCAACTGGCTATGAATATACCATTGTTCGTTCTCACCGCCATCAATCGCATACTTTCTCATATCTTCCCATGGTGCTTCTCCTGCTACCTACGTATGGTAAGCAGGGTAAAGTGTAGAAGGCAGAATTTAACAGTAGATGGAATTTTCCTGAGAGACCCCTCCATGCCATGATTTGGGCCATGCCAATTACCTCCCACTGCTCCATAGTCAACAGGATACCACAACCCGAGCTTTCCAGCTACAATTGCCAGTTCGGTGCTATTATGCTCCAGATCTTTATGGAACCATGTTCTTTCTTTGGAGTTACCTCCCTCTCTCCTCTTTTTTCAGGGCCTTTATTGCCAACAAGCTAATGAATCTTAGTTAATTTAGGCGCTAGAAAGGGATTCTGGCAACTTTTCACTTTATGTCCTTCACTTTTGTAAGACAAACCAGTTATATAATAGTGGAACCAATGTCTCATCCAAAATGGTCTCATAAAAATGGCAGAGGTTAACCGTGGGGCACCTTGTGGCCCACAACTGAGCGCTAAGCGTCCAACTCTTGATTCCAGCTCAGGTCATGATCTCAGGGTTCATGAGATCGAGCCCCGCATCGGGCTCTGAGCTAACAGGGTGGAGCCTGCTTGGGATTCTCTCTCTCTCTCCCTCTCTGTCTGCCCCTCCCCTGCTCTTGCACACTCTCTCTCAAAATAAATAAATAAACGAAATAAAATAAACGTAGCAGGGCTGAGATTCCAAGTGGTCTGACTCTAGGTCCAGTTCTCCCACTATTGTGAATGGATGTGGCTGCACTCAGAGATCATTTTAATAGCGCATTGCTTCACCTGCCTTTATCCTGAGGGTCTCTCTACTGCAACAATTCTGAACAAGGATCATCATTCATATCTGCTTGTGTATACTTCTCTAGATCATATCCCAGGATTCAATAGGCCTGAGGACTTCTGAGGACAGGACATTTCCAGCCAATTGAGCAGAACATTTCCCAGACTGTCAAATGAAGTAAGATATCAGGACAATTTGAATAAATAATCATGGACAAATAATTGCTGGCTCCCTGAGCCAGGATGGCAGAACAGGATCCCGCTGCTTTCTCCCCAGCTCCTCAAGGCATTCTGTTAGCCCACAGAGTCCCAACAGCCAGATGCCAGGCTGATAATGTTGAGAATGCCGCCCTTTGTTTTAGTTGGAAAGAAGTTTGGCAGCTTGGCAAGAGCAGTGGCATGAAGGAGAAAGCAGAATCTGGCTTAAGAGGGTTTGGGGAAATTTATCAGTAAGAAAGACACCAGCTTATGTCTTGGAACAAGTTGTTTTGATTTTCATTTCCCTTCAGTATACAAAGTACTAATGAATTACTTCTTAGGAGAAGTAAAAGACCACTGGAGAGAGTGACAAGGAAACCATTCTGTAACTGTTTCTTTTGTCCTTTTCCATCCCCACTTCTGACTTTCTTCGTCTTCTCTCCTCCAATCCTGGATTGAAATAAATAGCAGCAGATAACGAAGTAGCTAGCCCAAGCTAAGCTTGCACACTGCATGAACTCATGCCCAGAGAACCAGAAAGAGAGGGAGGAAGAGAGAGTTTTCATTCAGAGTCCCGCCATGTATACTAAAAAATGAACACTGGGCTTGTTGATAGAGATGTAACAAATTACCAATCATCTCTTAGGCACCTGAAAATTCCAATATCCCTTAAGGGGAAAAGAGGAAAAGGGAAAAAGGTGTCAGGCAAGTGCTAGGAGTTACAGCAGGTTCCCACCGAAATGTGGAGAAGCAGAAATCTGTCTTAGAGCCGCAAACTCCCATTCTGTCCTTCTTTATCCCTAGGGTGCTCTCAACTGCACCTGCTTCTCAAACACCTGGATTAAGTTCTCTCTCTCTCTCTCCAAACTCCATTCAACAACCCACTCATTCTTCAAACCAAGATCCGAACGACTAACAGCAACTTAAAGAACTGTTCCTTTCACACGCATTTATACTTAACCTCCACCAAAATCTTAAGCAAAAGGATTGCATTCTGTCGTGCATATCAGCCATTTGTACCTGACTGTGTCATTTGCTATATTACATAAAAAGTAGGTAGCATATATTGTGACAGTCAGTTTTATGTGTCATTTTGCCTGGGTCACCGGGTGCCCAGCTATTCAGTTGAACATTATTTCTTGGTGTGTACGTGAAGGTGCTTCTGGGTGAGATTAGTGTTTGAATAGGGAGACTGAGGAAAGCAGACTGCCCTCCCCATTGTGGGTGGGCCACTTGAAGTTCTGAGTAGAATAAAAGGCTAAGAAAGAATTCTTTCTCTCTGCCTGCTTTTCTTTGAGCTGGGACGTTGGTCTTCTGCCTTTAAGCTCAGATTGGAAATATCTCACTGGCTCTCCTGGGCCTCTAGCTTGCCAACCACAGACTTGGGACCTCTCAGCCTCCACAGTCACATGAGCCAATTCTTTAGAGTAAATTTTTCTGGAGAACCCAAACTACCACACGTATGTATTCACTATAAAGTACTAGAAAACAACGTGAGCTTGTGGACCTACGACCCAACCCAAAAAGTGCATTGTTGTTGCTCTCCCCTTTCTCTATCCCACCCCCACTCCTTACCAGATGGCCAAAAATATTTAGAACACTTTTTTTTTGACATTTCGATAGATCCCTACTCTATAGATCTTGCCTTCTCAACAATAAATTAAAAATTACTAAATAAAAGACTGTATTTCCCAGTGCTCCTTGTGCTGGGGTGCCTAGGGTGATTGAGATTCCACCAATCAGATGCACTCATATTAGACTGATTCAGAACTAAAGTTTATACGGAAGGAGGCAGGGCATATTCATATTTTTAGCATGAACTAGAACCAGCACTGTGGCGGCTTCCTGAGCATAGCATATGCTCCAGCTCCCTTGGAAGGTTATTTTGGAATGTGGAAGTGCACACTGGGGTTATTCCTGGAAGATTACCTAGACTCTGTTTCTTTAACCTTTCTAATGATTCTTTAAGCTCTTCATCCCTTAACAAATTCCTTTCTGCTTAAAGTAACCAGAGTAAATTCATTGACTGCACCCAAGGAACTCTGACCAATACAAAAGTTGAACTGTAAGTGATTGCAAACAGTAGACTTCAAGGACAGGAAGCTTAGCCAACCTGACCTAGTTGGGTTTGAAGGATTTGGGGACTATTAAATGACAGGACACTAGTAATCCATGATATGGGAGATAGTAAGACAGCAACTTAAATGATTCCCTTTTAGGGGCGCCTGGGTAGCTCAGTCGATTAAGCATCTGACTTCTGGTCAGAGCATGATCTCACAGTTTATGGGGTTTGCGCCCCACGTTGGGCTCTGTGTGGACAGCTCAGAGCCTGGAGCCTGGTTCAGATTCTGTGTCTCCCTCTCTCTCTCTCAAAAATAAACATCTTTTTAATGATTACCTTTTGTCATTTGGCATAAAGTGTCTACTGAAGCCAATTTTGATTGCTTCCCCACAAACACCATTACGTGGTGCTAAGGAATAAAGGAAGCATGGGTTGGGATGGCTGCCTCCATTAGCATCAGTGAGCTTCTAAAAAGAATGACAGACTTTAAAGAATTTAAATTTTCAGACCAAGGTATTGTTAGAGAAACGGGGAGCTTCTAGTACTCCTCTAAAACAATTTTTTTTATCTCATAGTCCCAGGGCTGGCATGGCCAAAAAGCAAACTGCAGAGTCAGATCTGGCCAGCTAGTTAATTTCAGTGTAGGTCGAACCATATCCTCATTATCTTATATGAAAGTCAGGGCATTATTTGGGAAAGAGGGAGCCACAAAAATTGGAATGAGGGCATTTGGGAGGATCTAGATGATTCTGAGTACTCTCAAACCTCATTGCATCTCTCTTACTAAAAAGAAGCAGTCCCTCCCCCCTCTAGCTGAAGATGCCAGTGTGGTCCTGCCTGAAGACCTTATAATAGCCTCATCTGGGGAAGTTATCTTATACAGGAATTCTGGCTCTCCTCATGCCCTCTACCTGTGCCCTTTCATTCCCACCAGACTTATAACTAGCTCCAGATCAAGCATGCCCATAGGGGCCAATTTAAAAAGTCAAACATGGATGGAAAGGTTCACATGCCAAAAGAATTGCAAGATTTTCTAAAACTAATACTGACAAAAATCTGGAGAATATATTGGGTATTCCACCAGAAACACAATTTTATGGGCCAAATTATTGGCATGAATACACTAAACCAGAAATTCTGGATTCATTCTTCTTAGCTTGAGACAATTGTTAACTTGGTGAGTTGATTGAAACCTGGATTCTACTATGGCCTATTGCCGAAGGAAGTTGAAATATAAGAGTCCAGAGATTCGGAGAGATAAGAATGTTAGAAAGGATTTATAGCATACAACATCTAACATACACCCAAACTAAGCCTAGAGAACACTCCCTTTTCTAGGGCATTGAGGAAAACATTAATGAAGAGAGAATCAGAACCTTCAAGAGTGCTTTGTTGAATTTCTTCTGTACTCTGGGGTCGACGGTAGGAGATGTTGCTGTTGAAAATAGTTCCCTGATTTCAGCAGGGTTGATGGATGCCCAGAAGGGCAGACACTACACAGTAGGATTGAACTACCAGGCACAGAGTGGATGTGGTTATTATAACAGCAGAATGAGGGGCGCCTGGCTGGCTCAGTTGGTGGAGCATGGAACTTTTGATCTTGGGATCATGAGTTTGAGCCCCATATTAGACATAGAGCTTACTTTTAAAAAATAGAATGATTTGACTTGCAGGGATATTTTGATGATGGTGTTTCTAAAACTGAACTAGATGGTCAACCTCTGAAGGATATACTTGAGCTGTATACCTGAAAAACAATTCTAAGCTTGGTGAACCAGACTTAGGTAATCGTAGTATCTGACTTAAATCATCACTAGAGAATCATGAGCTATCTTCCAATATCCAGACTCTCAATTCAGTAAATGAAAAGGAAAAACTTTGAGTGAGGATATCGTAAGAACCTACAAAAATCTTCCTCTACCCCTTCAAATTACCTGCATACATTTACCAAGGTAATTGTGTACTAGAGAAAGGGAAATACCTATACCTTTCCCAAATTACTGGACATGGCTTTGAATGTGTGCAAAATCCCAGTGACTCAGAATATCACCGTTTCTCTACACACACACACACACACACACACACACACTCAGAGAACAGTCTTATCTATGGGGATCCAGTGATAAATGGAGTTTGAGTCCAAGTCCACTGCATGGTGGGCACAAAGTTTCTGTCAATCCAACCCCTGATTATTTGCCCCAGTTCTTGAATTACAGTATGAATGGATAATTTCAGTAAATAGTAGAATCCTCAAATTGGCTTCCTGACCTAAAGTAAGCAGTAGTGGGACTGCCGCTCCTAACAAAATAGTAAACCAAAGGCATGGCTCTATTTTTAAGAGAATTCTGGAAATGAGTATCGTCATCAGAGAAAATTGAAGGAGTGGTGATTTCTATTATGTCCCCAGATTGAACTCACCTGCTTAACATGTGCACCAAACAAATGGATCTTAGAGCATGTTAGTGAGTTATCAAAATCTTAGTAACTTTTGTTGCTGTCCCTCTTCCTATGTCTGTTCTGGAGCAAATAAAATGGACACCATTCTGACCATCTAATATGCACTTATTATGTCTACAAATGCTTTTTTCCCTCTATCCTAATAAGCCAAAGATACCAGAAGCAGTTTGCTTTCACCGGGCAGGGACAGCACATCACATCCGGCCTCTGAGTTACATCAATTCTCTACATATCTTTTACATGTGAAAAAAAGAAACTTCTATCTTATGTAAGTATTACTATTTCAGGTGTCCTGCATTAACGGCTAAACAAAATTCCCAACAGAAATATGGATCATGTCAAAATATATACCGCTGTCAGTGGGTGTGGAAAGAAGGATTGGGGGATATTTTGGGCCTTTCCTATTTAATAAATCAGAATTTAGACTCAAATTATTTATCTCAAAGGCTATTAAAAAGACTCTCTTAATTGTAACAATCCATCTGCTCTGGTTCACATGCTGTCAAGTTAATAGATAAATCAAACATGTAAGCTGTTTTGAAAAAATCCATCAAAGTGGTGGTTGGGCTGAATTGACCAGTTGTTCCAAGGGAATTACAAGTCAATTCTAATCAACAGCCCCAAATGGATTCAGTCTGTGAGACTCAAGTGCCTTTGATTAACAAAATAGCCTACTTCCCATCACGCAATAGCAGTTTTTTCAGTTTGTTTTTGTTGTTATTGTTTTTATGTAGACCTAGCCGCAGATCTATCCCTTTTCTTTTGGTTCTGGAACCAATACAGAATTTGCTAGTTTGACTGAAAGCTTAAGTTCTCTAGACCTTAGTAGTGAGAGAATAATAACACTACATTCCCCATAAATTTCATCAATAGAGGAGTTATGAAGATGGATGAGGCCATATTGGGCCAATTTCCTGTTTTATGTAAATCTAAGACATAGTCAGAGTCACACAGGATTAGAACCATAGGCACTGTGTTTTAGATTCCCAGAAGAAAGTCACTTTATCAACATAAACTTGGCACAATTTCGAAACACAACAACATCCATCTTATCAGCCCATTGGCTGGCTGTAGTAAGTTGTGGTGTTCTCCTTATTATTTTATGACCAGAGCCACAGAAAGATTAATGTTACAAGTTAAAGCAAACAGTGTGGTATTTATAGCTTACTCTGGTGGTGAATATTAAAGTTCCTTCCTAGGTCCATCTTCCTGAGGACCACAGGAGAAGGTCACACATGTGCTGTGGAGACAGTCCGTGCACTTTCCCTAATGTTTAGTCCACCAAATTAATGTCCATGTTCAAAGGCAGGAAAGAAAAGGAAAAACTGCCATCTGTCATTAGGAGCCAGGGTGTAGAGTGATGAATCAATTTAGAGAAAATACTGTTTATGAATAAGAAAGAAGATCTGTACTCAGCTCTGGGTCAGAAACAAGCATTGATTTTACAGATGAGAAAGTGGCAATGAAATATCCCTTCCAAAGGGATCTGCTTGTTTCTAGTTTTTCAAAATATCACCTTCATCAAGGAGTCTTATTGAGAATGTCAGGTACACACCAGAGGCTACAAGAGGAACCAAAGCCCTTGAGAAGCTCTATTTCTGTGGCATCAGGGAAAAAGGGAGTGAATCCTAGGTGATGCTATAACCTGAGTATCATGGGACTCTTTTTTCAGTGCTGGCAGCATAATGAACACCTGGACCCCAGATTTTCCATAAAGAGTAGAATATGGCATCCCAAAATATGCCACTTGACATATTGATTATTTTGAGCTAAAGGCAATTGAGAAGAAGTAGATACAAGAAAAGTTCTCTATCCTTCCCCTGTTTGCCTAAAAGTAGGACATAAATTTATAAAGATGTCCCCCCCTTTCCTCTCTTCCAGAAAAGATAGAATTCAATCATTGGAGCCACCTCTAGACTCTTCTCAGCCTGGAGAAGAATCCACATAAACTTTACCAACTAGCCTTTGTCTTCCATTAGTTCCCCTATATATTCACCTTTCCACAATTTGCCCCCCTAGAAACTCAAAGTCCCTTCCCTTTGTCTTGTCACTTCTCTAAAAATGTATTGTTCTTTTGTTAAGATACTATAAAAGCCCAAGTTCTAACCACCTCTTTGAGTTATTCATCTCTGAGTGCTCCCATGTATATGCACAATGCACATGTTAGCAAACTTCTATTTGTTTTTCTCTTGTTAATCTGTCTTTTGTCAGTCTAATTTGCAGAGCTCCAATTAGTGAATATAGGAGAGTAGAGGGAAAGAGTTTTGTTCCTCTCCTATGCCTGGATTAGGTCACCAAGAAGTCGGCTGTGATGCATATCTGAACACTCACCATGAATCAAAAACTTGACTATAATGGAAGATACACATGGGGTAAAACAAGAAGTCCTCAATGAATTCACAATCCACTAGAATAGACAAACATGCAAGCTAGCCATTAACATATGAGAGTTTCCAGTCTTCACCTATCCACCCTCCTACATAGAAAACTCTTTCTCCGCCCACTGGCTTCTTCCTGGCCCTTGGAGAAGTAGGCAACTTTCCCAGATAGTTCCAGGATCTGGGGGATGCTGTCTTGGAAAATGAAAAGATAAAGGCCTAAGTAGGAGGTCTGCTTATAAAAGAGACTAGGCAGATGTACCAATAAGTACAGTAAAAAACCTTGGTTTGTGAGCATAATTGTTTCCAGAAACATACTTGTAATCCAAAGCACTTGTATATCGAAGTGAATTTCCCCATAAGAAATAATGAAAACTCAGATGATTTGCTCCACAACCCAAAAATATTCATATAAAAATGATTATAATACTGTAATATAATACAAAATAAAAAGGAAAATACAAAATATAAAGAAAAATAAATTAACCTACACTTACCTTTGAAAACCTTCATGGCTGGTGTGAGGGAGACAAGAAAGAGGAGGGTTATTGTGTAGGACGACTTCCACTATCACTGACAGAATCATTGCTATCCATTGGTTCAATGGAATCTTTTTCTTTCCATGCAACTTTAACAAGGAACCTATATAATGACATTTGCTTTTGCCTCCTTTTGAAGATTTCACAGAAATATAATATTGCATCATCATTAAACAGATTCATTGCTCACACTGCTACAGTCTTATTCAGGTGGTGCTTTTCTACAAATTTTGCAGTGTTTCCCACATTTTACACATCTCCCTAATCTCATTTGACGTGAGGGATTCCTCTGCTTTTTTCTCCTCCTCCTCTACAGACGAGATGCAGACATAGACTTCTTATAAAATCTTGCAGTTTCGGCCACTCGCATACCTCATTTGTACTTCTCGATTTTCTTAACTCCCACCATAATCATCTCCTTCTTACCGCCTTTCTTTTCAACCTTTTTCTGCCTGGGGGCCATTGTATATGCTCACACGGATGTTGACTATAGTACAGTATTAATAAACTCTTGTCATATACAGAATTTAATGTATCTGGGAATAAGGTAGCAGAGGAAAGGGTCTATATCTACAGGCAGCCTGACCTAGAATGAAGCAAAGCATTCCCAAGCTTACTCTTGGATGGAACAGCAAAGGACTGTCCATAGATGCTTTGAAGTGACAAAAAATACACTAGTGCCAGGTGTTGTCATCTTCCAACATTGATTTTACAGATGCCAAACATCACGGCCTGAGACTGAGTATCTGAGTATGGGAGGTGATCACCCACAGATCCACAGTGAGGGAGAGAGACAGAGAGAGGGAGATGGAGAAGATAACCATTGGCTCAGTTGTGATCATGTGACATTTGGCGTCACATACTACTCGTATTGCAAGACATCGCTCATTTATCAAGGTAAAATTTAGTAGAAATGCTTGCTCGTCTTGCAGAACACTTGCAGAACAAGTTACCTACAATCCAAGGTTTTACTTTGGAGGGACAGAGAAGAGTGGGAGAGAGGAAAGAGAATGAGATGGAAGAGAAAGGAGTATGAGAGATCCCAGAGCACTTTGAAACTGTAGTGAACTGGAGAGGAAAGATAAAAGGTTTCAATAAATGCTGTTGGGTGTTCTGGTCTTGATTCTTTTTTAGTATTGTTTGGTGACTATAAGGTAAGATTAGGCTTCCTTTTCATTACTTTGGGCCACTTGGGCTGTTTCTTCATATTCTGTGTTCTTGTAGAGATCAGACCACATGGGACCTCAGGAGCAGGACTCAACTTCCCTCTGAATTTAAACCCCCTATATCTGAGCCCAGAGGACACTTTTCACCAAAGTTGCCAACGAACAATAGTGTAAAGAACAGACGTTAAACAGGTTCAAGCCATAATGGCTATTTGTAGAAAACTGGAAAGCCAAATAAACATTGAGAACACAAGACCATAGGTAAGGCTACAAAATATAGGCAAATGCATAGTGAGGGAGGCCAGCCAGGGAACCACCCTGGGGAGCAGAGCACCTTCTCAAACCATAACCAAACAAGAGTACATTAAAATGCAGTGGGTGATGGGCATTGAGGAGGGCACCTGTTGGGATGAACACTGGGTGTTGTATGGAAACCAATTTGATAATAAATTTCATATTAATAAAATAATAAAATAAAATAAAATTAATTAAATTAAATTAAATTAAATTAAATTAAATTAAAATGCAGATTCTAAACCAAAGCAGGAGGCATCACAATCCCAGACTTCAAGCTATACTACAAAGCTGTAATCATCAAGACAGTATGGTACTGGCACAAGAACAGACACTCAGATCAATGGAACAGAATAGAGAACCCAGAAATGGACCCACAAACATATGGCCACCTAATCTTTAACAAAGCAGGAAAGAATATCCAATGGAATAAAGACAGTCTCTTCAGCAAGTGGTGCTGGGAAAACTGGACAGAGACATGCAGAAGAATGACCCTGGACCACTTTCTTACACCAGACACAAAAATAAACTCAAAATGGATGAAAGACCTCAATGTAAGACAGGAAGCCATCAAAATCCTTGAGGAGAAAGCAGGCAAAAAACTCTTTGATCTTGGCCGCAGCAACTTCTTACTCAACATGTCTCCAGAGGCAAGGGAAACAAAAGCAAAAATGAACTACTGGGACCCCATTAAAATAAAAAGCTTCTGCACAGCGAAGGAAACAATCAGCAAAACTGAAAGGCAACTGACAGAATGGGGAAGATATTTGCAAATGACATATCAGATAACGGGTTAGTATCCAAAATCTATAAAGAACTTATCAAACTCAACACCCAAAGAACAACCCAGTGAAGAAATGGGCAAAAGACATGAATAGACACTTCTCCAAAGAAGACGTCCAGATGGCCAACTCACACATGAAAAAATGCTCAACATCACTCATCATCAGGGAAATACAAAGCAAAACCACAATGAGATACCACCTTACACCTGTCAGAATGGCTAACATTAACAACTCAGGCAACAACAGATGTTGGCGAGGATGTGGAGAAAGAGGATCTCTTTTGCATTGTTGGTGGGAATGCAAGCTGGTGCAGCCACTCTGGAAAACAGTATAGAGGTTCCTCAAAAAACTAAAAATAGAACTACCCTATGACCCAGCAATTGCACTACTAGGAATTTATCCACGGGATACAGGTATGCTGTTTCAAAGGGACACATGCACCCCCATGTTTATAGCAGCACTATCAACAATAGCCAAAGTATGGAAAGAGCCCAAATGTCCATCGATGGATGAATGGATGAAGATGTGGTGTATATATATATATATATATATATATATATATATATATATATACACACACAATAGAGTATTCCTCGGCAATCAAAAAGAAGGAAATCTTGCCATTTGCAACTACGTGGATGGAACTAGAGGGTATTATGCTAAGTGAAATTAGTCAGAGAAAGACAAAAATCATATGACTTCACTCATATGAGGACTTTAAGAGACAAAACAGATGAACCTAAGGGAAGGGAAACAAAAATAATATAAAAACAGGGAGTGGGACAAAACAAATAGACTCATAAATATGGAGAACAAACTGAGGATTACTGGAGGGGTTGTGGGAGGGAGGATGGGCTAAATGGGTAAGGGGCACTAAGGAATCTACTCCTGAAATCACTGTTGCACTATATGCTAACTAATTTGGATGTAAATTAAAAAAAATAAAACAAGTTAATAAATAAAATAAAATGCAGATTCTGCACTTCACACCATTTAGGGTGGCTACAAAGAAATAATGAAAGAAAAAGGGATAAGAGAGGGAAGGAAAGAAGGAAGGAAGGAAGGAAGGAAGGAAGGAAGGAAGGAAGGAAGGAAGGGAGGGAGGGTTGGCAAAGATAGAGGTTGGGACCCTTGTGCACTATTGGTAGGACTATAAAATGGTGCAAACTCCATGGAAAATAGTATGGCAGGTCATTCCACTTCTGGATATACTGAAAAGAAATGAAAGCAGTCTCAATGAGGTATTTGTACACCCATGTTCATAGCAGCACTATTCCCAATAGCCAAGAGGGGGTAGCAACCCAAGTGATGCCCACCAACAGATGAGTGGATAAACAAGCTGTGGTATAGACATACAATGGAATGTTATTCAGCCTTAAATTTAATTTCTTTTCAGGGTGCCTGGGTGGCTCTGTTGGTTAAGCGTCTGACTTGAGCTCAGGTCGTGATCTCACAGTTCGTAGATTCGAGCCCCATGTCGGGATCTGTGCTGATGGCTCAGAGCCTGGAGCCTGTTTCAGATTGTCCCTCTCTCTCTGCCCCTCTGCCTCTTACTCTCTCTCTCTCTCTCTCTCTCTCTCTCAAAAAATGAATAACATTAAGAAAAAATTTTTTAATTTAATTTCTTCTCTTTCTCTCTCTCTTGTTTTTGTTTTAGAGAGAGCACATGTGAGCTGGGGAGAGGGCCAGAGGGATAAAGACAGAGAGAGAGAGACAGAGAGAGAGAATCTCAAACAGGCTCCCCACTCAGTGCAGAGCCCAACACGGGGCTCAATCCCTGGGATCATGATCTGAACTGAAATCAAGAGTCAGATGTTTAATAAATTGAGCCACACAGGCACCCCTATTCAGCCTTAAAAAGGAAGGAATTTCTGACACATGCTACAACATGAATGAACCTTGAGGACATTAGGCTAAGTAAAATAAGCCAGTTACAAAAATACAAATACTGTATGATTCCACTTATATAAGGTACCTGGAATTCATGGAGAGGAAAAGTCGACTAGTGGTTACCAGGACCTGGGTGGCGAAGGGAAGCTGCCATTTAATGGGGGTAGAGTTCAGCTTTGCAAAATGAAAAGAGTTCTGTAAATAAGTTCCACAACAATCTGAATGTACTTAACACTACTGAGCTGTACACATAAAAATGGTTAAGATGGTAAGTTTTATGTTAAGTCTATTTTATAATAAAGAAAAATTTTTTAATACAAACTCTGCTTCGGTCGATCTGGAGTGGGGCTAGAGATTATCCATTTCTGGGGGATCTTTTTTAAAATCCCAAAGCCTAGGTTGTACCCCGGACCTATTCAAACACAACCTCAGGCGGTGTAACCCAGGCCCAAGTGGGTTTAAATCTCCCCAGTTGATTCCAGTGTGCCATCATGTTTGAGAAGCCCTGTTCTTGGGATTCTCCCAAGTTGAATCCAACTGGCTCTATTCTAATAAAGAACAGACTGGACAGCCCAGAACAGAGGTTCTCAATCCAGACTGCACTTTAGAATCATGTGAGGAACATTTAAACACACTTGCACTTTGGCTCCAATGTTTTCCACCTTCCAAGAAATTCTAACTTAATTGGTCAGGAGAAAGGCTCAGGCCTGGGCTGTTTTTGAAGCTTCTCGGGTGATTCTAATTGAAAGCTCTTAGCGGAGATGTTACCCACTGACCCTGGCCTTCTGTTCACCCTGCCTCTCTGCTCTCCTTCAGAGCCTGCCTGCTCGGATACCACCCCTTGCCTGCCCTGTGTGAGTCCCAGCGTCCCACGCTCTGATGTCGGGTTGATTATCCATGTATTAAAGGGTGGCTGATGATGAAGGAAGCACAGTAGCAATTGATCAAGTGTATCTGGCAGGCACTGAATGCTGTCAGAAATCGCGGAACCACTCCTTCTGTGCCAATTAGCTTCACGCCCAGAAAACTCTGATCTGTGGCCACAAGCCATACAGTTGACTTTAAGCCTCACAGATGCATATCATTCGTTACAAAAGAAGTCAGGAAAAGGGTGGTTGATTCATACAACCTTTCCCACTATGGGGGTGGGGCGGGCAGGGTATTTGGGGAATATGGGTGTGATGGTTAATTTCATGTGTCAGCTTAACTGGTCCACAGGGCGTCCAGATATGTGTTTAATTATTTTTGAGTGTGTATGAGAATGTTTCCAGATGAGATTAACATTTGAATAGGTAGACTGAGTAAAGCAGATTGCCTTCCTCAGAGTGGGTGGGCCTCATCCAATCCACTGAAGGCCTGAATAAATTAAAATGCAAAATAAGAACAAATTTTCTCTCCCTGCCTGGCCATCTTTGAGCGGAAACACTGATCTTCATCTGCCTTCAGACTCGAACTTGGACTGGAAATTGTACCTCACCTTTCCTGCTTCTCAAGGCCTTCAGGCTTGACTTGGAACTCTAACTCAGCCCTCCTGGTCTGGATTTCTCTCTCAGCCCCCGTAATTGTGTAAGCCAACTTACATATGAATGTATATATGCATATATGTATGTATATGTGTATATTATATATGTACATATACATATTTGTGTATGTACACTTATGTATATGTGTATATATGCTATATATAAATATATTTAAATAGGGGAGCCTGGGTGGCTCAGTCAGTTGAACGTCTGACTTCGGTTCAGGTCATGATCTCACGGTTTGTGAGTTCAAGCCCCGCGTCGGACTCTGTGCTGACAGCTCAGAGCCTGGAGCCTGCTTCGGATTCTGTGTCTCCCTCTCTCTCTGCCCCTCCCCTGCTTGTGCCATGTCTCTCAAAAATAAATAAATGTAAAAAAAAAAAAAAAAGATTCTCTCTCTCTCTCTCTGTCCCCCCGCTCCCTGCCCTGCTCACACACACTCTCTCTCTCTAAAATAAAAAAAAAATTTAATTTAATTTTTTTAAATTTTTAAATATATTTAAATTCTCCTCCACATACACATTCTATTGGTTCTCTGGAGAATCCTGACCAATACAAGGTACCCTAGTAGTATTTCATGCATTCATTTTATCATTTAAAAATACATATTTATTGAGAACCTACTATATGCTGGGCACAGTTCAAGGTACTTGAAAAAAAACAGCATGAACTCTCCTAGCTGTGGATGACACCCTTTCCCAGATTAGTATCAAAATCCAAAGACTTGTATTTTATACACAGTATAAGATACAGATTCTGTGCAGACAAGTATCAGTGCTTATTAGCAGAGCTTTGGCAGTCAGGCGACATGTTAAGTCCCTGCCTGTCATCTCTAATGTTAGACCCAGAGTTTTAGGCAACCTCAGGGACACAGTGTCAGGCAGGGCTAAGGAGAAAACATACTTTATAAACACTGATTGCTTCTTGCTACACCTCGCTAATGTAATCTGCGTTGCAGATTAGAATTAGCATAATATTACAGGTAATGCCAGTAAAAATGGTCTGAGCTGCAGTGCTGTTTGTGGCTTTGGTTTTGTTCTTCAGGAAATTGCTGTAGGAAGGGCAGAGCGAGACCTTGTATTTTCTTGCCAGAGTTATAAGGGAGAACAATTTCTTTGCCCTTTCCTTTTTCAAATAATAAATCATGAGTAATAGGCTACATCACCACATCGTGTCTGACTGCTCCCGGCCAAAGAACATTTAACAAAATTCTGTTGAGTCACAGGGTTTGTGGGTTTGGTTTTTTTTTTTTTTTTTTTTTTTTTTTTCAGTTCCCTTTGACCTTTCAGATCAAAGCTGTGACTAACAGCGATGTCTGGGCCAATTACTTTTATGGTGTGCTATTTGTAAAGACCCTAAGCCATGGACTTTCTAGAAATAGGTGCTCATGCACACCTACACATAAGTACAGCTCTTCTGAGTGCTAGTTTTCTGCTGATTACATGTCGGCCTCCCTCATCTCCCATATTGTACTATAAATCTCCTGTGGGCAGAGGCCTTGCCGGTTCGATAGGATACATTTCATGCCTGCTGAGTTGGTGGAGTTCTTGTGGCTTTTTTGATTATTGTTCACTCACTTCCTTTAATACTGAGAAGGACAGACTATAGGAGAGACACTAGCCACTGATGCTCCAGGCAGCCTCGGACGCACAGGGGTCAATGGCGTTTTCTGGGTCCGGGCAGGATTTCAAGGGTAGGAGAGATGCTTCACATCTCCAGCCTTCAGCTTGGTCTCAATCTCTGGGCTCTGGATATGACTCATTCTCTCAGACTCCCACCTGCTGGGAGACATCCCACACTTTGTTGTCAGCTTGAACATTCTAGACTAAGTCTCCATTTCAGTTCTCTGGAAACCCCTTACCACCAGACGTCAGACCTGAAAAAAAATTGTTTCCTGACTAGGATATTCATTTTCATGTCCACTCAAGAGTAAAATGGGACCCTCGGCCAAAAGACTTAATTAAACTTTTCATTTTTTCCGATGGTAGAATCAAAAGATAAAGCTGTGGTTTTGATTTTCCACCAGGGAGAAGCAAGAATAGGGAGATCACTATGCCACAGGCCCACTCTGACCCTTGGAAAACCATTTCTCCCGATGAGGCAGATTGGTGTTGGCCACAAATAACCCCTATTAGCCCAATTTTCACTTTTTCCTGATTTTAGACATTTCCATCATTGCCATTGCACCTCTCCAGGTTAATTATAGAGAAAGGTGATGAATTTGTTTTAAGTGCTTAACTCAAGGATGGTGAAAATTTTAAACTTGCGAGTACTCGAGATTAGGATGCATGAATTGTATGCAAGAGAGCTTTATTTTGTTCAACTGATATTTTTATGTTCTCCCCAATTGGCATATCTTCATTCTTTTTCTCTGACTATAAAAATAATATTTTCTCACTATAAAAAAGTTCGGGCAGTAGAGGAATGAATACGTGAAGAAGTAAAAATTATCTACAATCTCATTATCCAATAACTTCTGTGAATCTTCTTAAATTGAGATATAATTCACACAACATAATATTCATTCTTTAAAGTGAACAATTAAGAGTTTTTTAGTATATTCACAGGTATATTCACAGGCGCAGCCATCACCATTACCTAGTTCCAGAACTTTCTCCTCATGTCAGAGAAACCCCCATACCTATTAGCAGTCACTTCCCTCCTCTGTCCCCTCATCCTCTGCAACCATTAAACTACTTTCTATCACTATAGATTTCTCAACTCTAGACATTTCATTTTAATGGAATCATACAACATGTAGTCTGTGGTAACCAGAGCCTTTCGCCTTAGCGTGATGCTTTCAAGATTCATCCACAATGTAGCATGTATCAGAACTTCATTCTTTTTTATGCCTGAATAGCATTCTACTGTATGGATATACTACTACTTTTTTTTCCCAACCCATTTGTCATTTGTTGATGAATATTTCGATTATTTCCACTTTGGGGCTATTATGAATAATGCTGCTATGGACATTCATGTACAAGATTTTGTATAAACGTTATGTTTTCAACTCTTCTGGCCTAAGAGTATTTCAGTGAATAACATTTCAGACCTTTTTCTATGTGTATCTACATGTACAGATAAATATATGGTGAAACATTGTATTACTGTTCCCAACTGTTTTTTCCCCTTTCCTGGAGGAGAAACAGTTCCTGTAGGCAATCAATCAGTTGCCAAATGGCTTGCGGTACCTTCTGTGGTAAGAATATATCTATCCCCACCTCATCACCGTGCCCAATATGTTGCTTGCCTTGGCCAATGCCTATGAGTGGTTGTAACGTACACCATCACCAGGCAGAAGTTTTAGAGCCATTGTGTGCCCGTGAGCTATCTTCTCTTCTTCTTTCCCTCCACCATGAGCAGGAGATTCAAAATAAACCACACCCAGTCTTATTCTGGATCCCAGAATAAGAAGAGACAGGAGCTGAAATGCAGCTTACTGTAGCCATTAACATATATATGGAAGAGGAATAAATTATTGTTGTAAGCCACTGAGATTTGGTGGGGACGGGGGGGGGGGCATCGTTTCTGTAACAAAGCTGACAAATGCATAAGTAAATCATTTGCCATCTACTTTTCCCACCTAACGAAATAGCGTGGACGTCTTTTACAGATGTAAACGTCTAACAATGATGTTACCAAAACCGAGGTCCAAACAGATTAAGTGACTGGTTTCAGGTGACAAAATGAGGAAGAGAGACAAAAGCCAATTTTATATCCGGTTCTGATTGGCAACCCAGTTTTCTAATGAAAGTGAGGGAGAGGGTAATCTTGGACACTTTGGGGAGGTTACAGGAGGTTTATAAAGATCCTCATGAAACTGCCTTTTTGTTGGGCTGAAAATTCCAAACTCGCTCATGCTGTACTAATGAGTTCATACCAATTAGAAAATTGTAAGAAGCTGACATGTGTGTGTTGTGCTTCTTGCAAAAAGTTTTTTGAAGTAGGAGAGTATATTATAAGAGTTAATCCTTCTTTTTTATCATTGCAGCCTTCGGGTCTGGGCTAGATTGCTACTGACAAGTAGTTCTCTGCTTTCAATTCATTCCACTGCCTCACCAAACAGCCACTCCATTTTGCAAGATTTAACACAACTGCCTGCCTTTGCCCCAGAGACTGGATGCTTAGCCTGCAAGGGGCCATGGATGGAAGGAAATCTTGGCCAGCATCTGCCCACACTCCGTCTGGTTTGAAGCAGTATTTTCATCTTTTTTTTTTTTTCTGTCTTAAACTCATAAATAAACAACAGTTTTGCATAACTTATTTTCAGAAAGAAAGGGTTTTGGTAAATCATCACTAATGTTTAATAATAGCTGACCCCTTACAAATCACGAGGGTTGGGGCACTCGGTTTTCACTATTGATTTCGCTTGGAAATGCTAAAAAGCCACTGGCGGGCTTGAGAAACCTAAACCCGGCAGGCCAATATGGGTAGAGTGTTCCTTCCTTACATTATACCAAGTAGGCGAAACCCCAATCAACAGTAACTGATTTCCATGCTGTAATATAAGAGTTAAGAACAGCAGAAGAAAAAGTAAGAAGTTTCTTCTGTCAATTTCTTGTTTCTCAGTAAATTTTACACAGATACATGTCAATTGTGAACCTTTTTTTACCAAATCGATTTTCTACTTGTTATGGCACAGGCCTTTAGAGATCATCTTACAAGCAAGAAAATAATAATATCCTCAGAAAGAAAAATAATATCCTCAGAATGTAAAGGCTATTTCCCAAGTCATTAAGCAGGTGGTAATGCTGGGGTAGAACCCTCATGTCCTGACTCCCTATCCAGTAGACTTCTTACTCCATGACACTACCTTAGCAAGAGGAAATGTCTAAGACCTGTCCAAGATGGGAATAAGATGCCCCACAGAATCTTCTAGAAAGCTGAGCTACCCATGCAAAGTGCCCTCTCAGTAGCCAGAGCCCCTGCCAAAGACTAGGAACAAAGATATAACTAAAGTGATAGCTGGAGGCAGACACAGGCCTTTATCCGGTGGCAGAATTATAACCAAGAATGTTTCTATAATCCTCACATTGCCCACACCACCTCCAGGGGGACAAGGCAGGACTAGTCAGGGACAGCAACCTCAAGAGCAATAGAACAAGGAACACTGTGAGGGGACAGTTGTTAAGACACTATGGATGTATTAACCCCTGAGCCCAGCAAGATCTGGGCTTAGTCTATGAAAGGGACGAGCAGTTGTGGTCCCTCTGGCTCCCATTAGGTTAACATTCTTCTCATCCAGCCAGTAGCCTTCAGTACCTGGATCTGAAGGGAGAGAAACATTCTCTGGCCAGAATCACCAGGGTGTCCACATTTTGCCATGACCCAGGTGTCCTCTGGAACTGGGAGAAAGGTCAGAGGAAGCAAGATTCTGACAAAAGGGGGCAGAAGGGAAACTAAACTCAGCGGGTGACCCTGAAATACAACTACTGACTCTGATCCAAGATCAAGCTTCCAAGAGGGAATTAGAAATGCCCTTCGTGGGAAGCTTACACAGGACTTAGTCTATTTGTTTTTAAGCCACCAGGTTATTCTTAGGCACAGTGTTTCATAAGGTCCCCAAGATAAGCCAGTGTTGGAAGGCTAAAAAGCTGAGACACCCAGGCTCGGTAATTGGACTTGTGGAAAAAATTAGGTCATCCATTGTTCTAAGGCCTCAGAGAGCCAACAATCTAAATGGTTTTGCTTTCTGAGCTTTAGACAATTGCTGGGGGAATGTGGTGGGAGAAGGAAGCTCAAACTATAAAACAATGTGGAAAACAGACATGGTGTGAATAATCATGACAGAAAGACCTTTTTTTCTATAAGTAGAAAGACTTGTGCATCAGTAGAATTTTTGGTAGAGACCTCTACATAGATTATTCTTGGCATTTTAAATTTCTTTCCCTTTCCTCCTTTCTCTCAACTCCCCCAAATAGCCTCTGCTCACTGAGAAAACAAATTCAAAATGCCAAATAAATCTTCACTCTGACTATAAAACTCCAATGTGCAGGCATTCTGTCACTGCTTGTTATTAAGTAATTTCTGCTTCCAAAATGTAATTTTTTTCCCCTTTTCCTTTCAAACTTCCCCCACCTTCCGTGCTCCCCATCAGCTGTTTTTGAGAACTTACCTGTTAGGCAGGTCAAGGAGAGTTTTATCTGCATATTCCACTGGAATGCAGAAAGTGAGGTTAAGTGGCAACATCAAGGACACAGAACCAGCTAGGAGCAGAGCAAGAGCCCGGAGGCCCTACCACCCAGGGTTCTGCATGCCTCATTATTACACTGCCTCTCCAAAATCCTTGCTGAGACTGGAGTCCCTCCAGCTTTTATTGTCACCATTAAAAATATTAATGGCCCAAGAATCCAGAAGCCCAACTAGAATTTTCTTGAAATACCTTACCATGGTTGAGGCACACTCAGTGTGAAGCATCATTAAACCACGCTGCCCACGGACCAAGCGAGACAAAAACGCAACAGAAACCTACTTGTGAAACTACAGGTATACTCAAGGGCACCCTCATTACAGTCACTCCTCTATTAACAAGGGGAACGAATTCCCATAGCGCTTTGGTGTCAGCATCGCCATTACCAGAGGCAGAAATTATCCCTGAGATGTTAAGATATATTTAAGTGCTCGCTTTTCTTCCCAGGAGGGCACTGGTGAATGAATCACTCCTCTACCTCACCGCCCCCTTGCCTCCTATGCTTTGCAACTGTTTCTTCCATATTTGTGATGGGACCCCACTGGGGACCACCAAGGACTGGATTCAGAAGAATCCTTCTGCTCCCAGGAAGCCAAGCTCCTTGGGCTCCAAGTGTGACCTTGCCCTGGGGAAGCTCAGAACCTAGAGGCACCTCCCATAGCCACTGTCAGCGATTGGTCTTCCTGACCGTGACCCTGCCCTGAATGGATCAGAGCTGCTGCCTGAACTTTACTAGCCAAGGCAAAGTGGGATGCGTTCCTCTGGCCACTGAGGCTTACGAGTAAGATATCTGTCAATATAGCAACACTACACCCAATTTAGAGCACAAATCTGGTGCTCCAAATCAACATTAGGGCTGTTCACGATGAGAAACTGGGGGCTGTCATTTTAAATTCTAATTTTAACTATTCATACTGAAAAATATTTGATACATAAGCAAAAAGTCCTTAAAGGTCAATCCTGGATGGCATTAACCTGAATCTGTCTGATAACAGCCCGCAAAAGAAGGACACCTGCTTTCTAATCTCATTTCCATCCATAACTAGTCTTGTGACCAAGTCACAGGGCCTCTCTCAGCTGTGTGAGTTCCTTATCTGGGGAAAGGCAATGCTTCCCACTTGACCTGAAAGTACTTCACCAGTGACATTAAGCAACACGAGAAAAGACACATGGTGAAATGGAAAGTTCTGTGTTCGGGAGGGAGACCACTGTTACTTCTTTGTTCACTTGTGCTAACGTCACGCCGTATGAAAACTGGAGGCCTCTGTCAGCTGCAGCCAATGTCGTTGGCCAGATTTTAATCACCCCAGTGTAGTCCAGTGGCTGTCCATTATAAGCATTGTCTGAAGCTTTGGTGTATCTCTTCTGTTTTTAATAACAACGATATATTTGTATACCTCTTCATGGCGCGCGCCCGCACGCGTGTGCCTGCGCACTCACATTCTCATCTAAATCTTTCAATGACACAGGAACCAGTTTTCAAGGAATTTCTAAAAACGTATTTCCCGCTAAGGGCATCTCTTTTCTCAGACCTTCTCTCCAGCATCTACCTAAAATCAAAGGCTGTCAGGCAGCCTGCAGAGTCACCTAGACTTTTATTTAACCCTGTCTCGTGATGGTATGGGGTGGAAACAAACAGGAATTGCCAAGATGGCAGCTGGTTGGTTGGAAAGCAGCCTGGGCTCGGAGCAGAGGCCTCCATCACTCCGCCTAAAAAGTGGCCATGGCCTCTGTATATAAACCAAACAACAACAGCAACTACAAAGCGAAAAGCATACAGACTCTCGGCGAGTCATTTGCAGTGGAAAAAGAGAGAAAGGGACAGACGGATGAAAGAGATTTAAAAAGAGACCTGAAGTCCTATCGACACATAATGCCCATGAGAAGGACACTTTACCTCTGTGGTATTCTTTCCCCAAACCCATAACTTCAGTCTGACAATGAGAAAACACCAAATACATCCCAACTGAGAGACTGTCTACAAAATACCTGATCAATATGAAGGTCATGAGAAACAAGACTGAGAAGCTGTCACAAATTGAAGGAGTCTGAGGAAACGTGATGAGAAGTATTGTAGTGTCCTGGATTGGATCCTGCAACAGGAAAGGGGCATTAGGAGGAAAATTGGTGAAACCGGAATAAAGCCCATGGGTTACTTACTGGTAACAGATCATATTAATCTCTTTGCTTTGACAAATACACTGTAATTATGTCAGATGCGAACACTAGTGGAAACTGGGTGAAGGGCGCACAAGAACTCTGTCTACTGTGTTTGCAACTTTTCAGTAAATCTGCAATTATTCCAAAATAAACCATTTATCTTCAAAAAGAGAGAAAGAGAAACTTAACCAACATTCTCAAACGAGACTTACTTGAATCTTGACCAAACTATTTAAAAAATTCGTGTATGAGGCAACTAGAAATTTAAGCACAGGCTATTTGATTATACGAAGAAATTGTTAATTACTTTGAGGAATGCTAATGGCACCGTGGTTATGTATTTTTTAAAGGAGTCTTCGTTTTTTTGGAGAGACAAACTAAAATATTTATAGATGAAGTATATGATGATATAATGTCCTGCTTCAAAAATAATACAGGAAGGGGAAGCTGAAGTGTTGAAAATGGGTGATGGGTCTATTTTACCTTCCTTGGATGTGTTTAAAATTCTCTAGAATTTAAAAAATTCATTTTAAAAAATCCAAAGAGATTGGAGCTGGAATTACCGTGGCTGCTGGCACCAGACTTGCCCTCCAATGGATCCTCGTTAAAGGATTTAAAGTGGACTCATTCCAATTACAGGGCCTCGAAAGAAAAAAAAAAATAAAAATAAAAATAAATTTAAAAATCCAAAGAGGAAAAGCCATAATCCCTCACATTTTGATCACATAGCATTATCTCTGCTGCTGTATTGGCCACAATATTTCCGTTCAACATCCTATTGTCCCCAAACCCACAGGCCCAGCTTCTGGGTCAAAGTCCCCTCTGGATCTGTCCATTCACACGGGCTTCTGGAACTTGCTCAAGGATGCTGGAACATCATCATCCAGCTGGGAAACCAACCCCAGGAACCTGAATAGGTTTTCCATACTCTGGGGGCGACGCAAACCACCGAGCCCAGGAGTGAGGAGGAAACAGGGTGTTTATCATGAGTCTCCTTCAGCCAGCTATAGGAGCAGGGAGGTCCCTCCTCTCTCTTAGTGATGATTTTGACATTTTAGTTCTTTTCAACCTCAAAGCAAATTGGATCTGAACGCAGATGAGCAGGAAGAGAAGTGACGACAAGTCAACGCATAATTTTAAAGCAGAGCTTTTTTTCTTCCCCAGTGCAGAAGTCTTATTAAAGAAACAGCAGGATGCTGACAGGAAAACTGTTTGTAAGTAGAAATAACACTTATTATAACAAGTCAGAACAGCAGGCAGATAGGTTTGTTTGTTTGTTAATTATATCTGGTTTTATTTTCTAATAAGTGCCTTAAGAAAAGGGGGAATCATTTTGACAGCTGTTTGAAATCAACTTTTAAATCCTCTTGGAAGGATGATGCAGAACAGGGGCAATTGGATTCTATGAAGCAAGAGGAGGTCTCCTCCACCCCCTTTTGTGGATCAGATCTGTGAAGCTTAATGATTTATAATCCTGAGAACAAGTATCTAAATTCCTGCTTTCACTGACAGGTGTATCAATAGATACAGAAAGGTTTTTGCTCACCTATAAGGAAGGTACTGATCAAGATAGACATGGAATGTATATGTAATTTGCCCACTTATCAAAAGTAATCTATAGGTCTTCTCCATGGATGACATTCCCAGAGAAAATGCCTTTAGAGGAAAGTGTTAACTTTATCCAGATTAAACTTTAACTAAATGCCTACACACCGCAAATCAGAAAAGAGTGATAATTTTTAAAATGAGGCTTCAAATGAGAAAGGGAAACAAAACTATTTGGGGAGCAGAGTTGGGAGTGAATTAACCGGCAATAGTGTTTTTAAGTTGCCCTTGGGGTAAATTAAGCCATCTGCTTTTTTGCTAGAAATGAGTGATTACTAAAGGAGGCAGCAGAGGTCACATCTTGGCATTTTTATCCAGAGTTAAGGTTTCACATTATACATTCACACTCTATTTTTTTAAGACCCTTTATCGTGTAGCTGTAAATACTTGCAAAATCAATCGAGGGTACCCCAGAGATCAGATGTATGCAGACAGAGAGGTCTGAATCATTTAAACTACAGCAAAAACTACATGTGATCGACAAAATACAATAATTAAGGGGAAAAGCAGATTTGACTAGATAATCCAAAGCATCATCTCACTTCCAGAGGGATTCTCCTCCCTCCTTTTCCCTTGGCACTTCTCTTCCCCCAGACCACCTTCAAAACTCTGCTTCAAGAGATGCCTCCTACAGGAAGCCCTCCCTGGTTAACTGACCTGATCCTTTCATTCGGTCCATCGCTACAAGAAACATGTCTGTATTTTGCAGTTAGTCCTTATTAGCTTGTTTTATATCATTATTAAAGTGCTCCTCTGCCTTTGTGTCTTTATTTTATCTACCTGCTTCTGGAGAAGTTCTGTAAGTACCCCACTGTGTCTTCCATTTTCTCGGTATTTCCCCAGGGTGCTTACTGTTTGCAAAGAGGACTCAGGAACATTGCCTCTGGACTATGTAGAGCCAGCACCAACTTTACAACTTTGGCTTGGGCTTTGAATCCCTTCCAAAAGTTTTTGGGGCCAAGGGGGAGGGAACGTGAGATTATATAAATAACTTTAATTAGATTCTTTTAAAACCTCTATAAACATGTTTTTTCTTTATCTGTCGTGTAGGGATACTGTGAAGTTCCCTTCCCTTCCCTTCCTCCCGCCCTTTAAAAAAACAACTGGCTATTCATGGGGCACGTGGGTGGCTCAGTCAGTTAAACGTCTGACTTTGGCCCAGGTCATGATCTCATGATTCATGAGCTCCAACCCCACATTAGACTCTCTGCTGTCAGCGCAAAGCCCACTCCAGATCCTCTGTTCCCCGCGCTCTCTGCCCCTCCCCCACTCCCATGCACACTTTCTCTCTCTCTCTCTCTCTCTCTCTTTCTCTCTCTCTCAAAAATAAACACTAAAATGGGGCGCCTGGGTGGCTCAGTCGGTTGAGCGACCGACTTCGGCTCAGGTCATGATCTCACGGTTTGTGAGTTCGAGCCCCGCGTCCGGCTCTGTGCTGACAGCTCAAAGCCTAGAGCCTACTTCCGATTCTGTGTCTCCCTCTGTCTCTGCCCCTCCCCTGCTCATGCTCTGTCTCTCTCTGTCTCAGAATTAAATAAACATTAAAAAAAATAAAATAAAATAATAAACATTAAAAAATAAAATAAAAATAAACTTAAAAAAATAGCTGGCTATTCTTGTTTTCATTGGATCAAGGGTTTCTTCAGGCTTGCCTAAATTTTGCTAATAAACTTAAAGGCTGGTCAGTGGCCTGGATGCAAGCTGGGTCAGCACAGATTTGGAGGTCAGGGTTAGCGGGGCCTCCTCAGAAGGACTGGCTTGGCCATATCTTGAATTTAATGCAATGACTATGGCTCAGCGGAATTTGACACAAGAAAGGGGTCCGAATTCCTTTGGCCACTGACTGTAGAGTCCCTCTGGAGAGAAAGAAGGAAATAGAATTCTTTATCAAATTCTCAAGGCCACGGAATTCTGGCAAACATTCCCATGTTTAATTCAAGATGGGAATGAAATAAAGTAGGGCAGGAGATTGGGAATTGGTTTCCTAGGGATTGAAGTAACGATATTTTCTATTTGAAAAATTCTCAAAATTGAATTTTTTGGTTTTTTTGCCCTCTCTTTATTAGCATCCAGCATACTCAGGAGCCCCTCCTGAGGTTGCTTTAGCAAAGACATCTAGGCTTGCCCTTAGAATTGAGGCTATGTTGGGATTTGGGAAGGGAGGAGAATTCAGTGTGAAGAAACACATCCTTCCAGGCACTGAGCCAAGGAGAGCAATCCAGTTTGCAAAGTGTCCCTTCTTTGCTCTCACTTCACCGACATCTCACACATCTTCTCAGAGTTTTCAAGAAAACCGGTGGAAGAGGTCATGCCGACAACGAGGAGAAGCTATATGAAAATAAGCTTGGGTGTGGAGGTAGGAAAGAAATCAGGCTAAGAGCTGAACCGCTAAAGAAAAGTGGCAAAAGCTGGGGTGCCTGGGTGGCTCAGTCAGTTGAGCTTTGGACTCTAGCTTTCAGCTCAGGTCATGATCCCAGGGTCGTGGGATTGAGCCCCAAGCGGGGTTTTGCGACGAGCGTGAGGCCTGCTTAAGGTCCTCTGTCTCTCCCTCTGCCCCTCTCCCCACCCCTTCTCTAAAATAAAAAAAAAAAAGTGGCAAAAGCAGACCTACCTGTTCACAGCACCGGTGATGTCCCCCAGCTGCCGCTTCGCAGTGACATCGGGTAGCAGGGGAAGTGGGGAACAGGAAGCCGAGCAGAGAGAGAAGTTACCAAACATCCAGTGACAGGGTTCCAGCCACTTTGCCAGCACTGAGAAGCTGGGACCTGGCGGCTGCTGAGCCTTTCTAGACCTCGGTTCCCTCATCTGGAAAGAAGTGAGGGCTGCTTCATAGGCACAGGCGTGCACTCGGTCTAATGCTCTGCTGTGACCTTCTTGAGATTCCTGAAATTCGCCACATTTTTATTCTGCACGAGGCCCCACAAAAAATATCACTGGTCCTGAAGGTACAGGTGGGGTATTAGTGGTTCTGGTTAAATTAATTGATTCATTTATTTTATTTTGCTTTATGTTGTCTGTAAATTATCCTATGAAATCAGTGATAAGAGAAGGAAACTAAAAAAAGCATACACTTTAATTTTTTTTTTAATGTTTACTTATTTCTGAGAGACAGAAAGATACAGAGCGTGAGCAGGGGAGGGGCAGAGAGAGAGAGAAAGACACAGAATCTGAAGAGGCTCCAGGCTCTGAGCTGTCAGCACAGAGCCCGTCGCGGGGCTCGAACTCACAAGCGGTGAGATCATGACCTGAGCCAAAGTCGACACTTAACCGACTGAGCCAGCCAGGCGCCCCAAAAAAGCACACACTTTAAAGTAAATAAGCTGTATTGGGGCGCCTGGGTGGCTCAGTAGGTTAGGCATCCAACTTTGGCTCAGGTCATGATGTCATGGTTGGTGACTTCAGGCCCCACGTCGGGCTCTCTGCTGTCAGCACAGAGTCTGGAGCCTGCTTCTGATCCTGTCTCCCTCTCTCTCTGCTCCCCCCACTCTCAAAAATGGGTGCATCTGGGTGGCTCAGTTGCATCCAACTTTGGCTCAGGTCATGATCGCATGGTTCATGGGTTCAAGCCCTGCATCAGGCTCTGTGCGGACAGCTCAGAGCCTGGAGCCTGCTTCAGATTCTATGTCTCTCTCTCTGCCCCACCATCAAAAAATAAATAAATAAACATTTAAAAAACAATAAATAAAAATATGTAAGTAAATATGCTGTATTGGCAAATGATGTGGTCTTAATCAATTGGCTGCTCCAATTAACTGATAAGATTAGCTTAACTCCTCCATATAGATTAATTGTCATAGCAATAAGATACTGAGTTACAAAGTAAACACTAGAGTTTATACCAAAAGTATTTGAATCTTCTCTTTCATGGCCAGGGGATGCTCATTCTAAACCATAATCGTCATTGAACAATACAGTATAGAAAATTTGTGGTCGTTTTAGTTTCTGGTTATAAAGTTAAGGGTTAGAATTAAGGTTAAGCATTGGGATTAGGGTTAAAACATGATACCTGACCTGGAGACATTAATTTTTTTTACATTTATTTATTTTTTAAGAGATAGAGTACAAGTTGGGGAGGGGCAGAGAGAGAGGGAGACACAGAATCCGAAGCAGGCTCCAGGCTCTGAGCTGTCAGCACAGAGCCCAATGCAGGGCTCAAACTCACAAACCGTGAGATGGTGACCTGAGCCGAAGTCTGATGCTTAACCGACTGAGCCACCCAGGTGCCCCTGACCTGGAGAAATATTAAACACAGAATCTAGACAGACTATTCATGTATGCAAATAATACACACACACACACACACACACACACACACACACATACACACAAGAACAAAAGAAGGAATCTTGGTTAAGAGCCAATGAGCCTCAAATTACAGAATATTGCAGGAGTTCAGGGGATGGGAATCACAGGAAGCAGGAAGCCAGTCCAAACCATCATGGTCCCCTTGGTGGCAATGGGGTGGACCCCATTGTATCACTTGGTGTGGGGTTCTATAAGTCTGGGAGTCACCATGATTCAGTGAATACACATTTGCTGGGAGGCTCTGGCTAGTTTTATGGAGATACAGAAGCGACCAAGTTAAGGTTCTGGCCTCCACATAGCTCCAACCCAAGCGAGTAATGAACACAGAAATATGACCAAGGCCTCACCAGTGAGTCATCAACCCCGCCCCCCTACCAGCTGAGTGACAAGAGGATTCGCAGAGAAGATGAGTCAATAGAATTCTCTTTGAATTATTGATTGAGACACTGAGGTGAAAAATGAGAAAAATATCAATCAGGGAAATCAAAAGAAGCAGTCTTCCATCAGTAAGCATGCCTCAGAGAAGGTAGTTAAGGGTGGAGACTCTAGTTTTATGCATTAGCTGACTGACTGTCCCAAGATTTTCCAAATCCTATTTGCTCAGGGCAACAGTCCCAAAAATAATGTTAGGCTTCTTTTCTAAAAATAAATAAATATGCAGTGTAGCTTTGCCTTGCTTTAAGCAACCCTGGTTTTTTAAATCCAAACAGATAAATCACTGAAGAATTCTTGACTTTATAAAATGTCTCACCACAAGATGGCCTTAAAAAGTAAACTCCCATAGCAGCACAATTTAGGTGGAATTTGACTTGCAAAAAAAGAATTTATATGCAACATTGAAGAAGCGCATCTGCTACATAAAATCAGGTAGCCTTACAGTTGATCCAAAGTCATAAATAACATAAGAAGTAGTCATTCTTCACCAACATTATTCAATTGAGAAATCTGGAAGAGCAATCTAAACAATCTTCCTGTCAGTGGCTATATTATTAGACCGCAGCTTTCCAGTTTCCTGTATGTTGACAGGAGGCCGATCTGCTGAAGTAGAAAGGATAAGACGATGCATACCCACAGGATCATTTCTTCAGCCCCATTGAATATTACTCAGGGCCAGTTTGTCTACTCAGAGCTACTTCATCTGCAGTGAAAAGTCTCAACAATGACTCTCCAGGCAAGTTCTAGAATGGAGTATTTAGATGATGATTTGTGAGCGTTTAGAAATTAAGAAGTGATCACTCAGAGTCAGCCTGGATTCACTAAAGAAAACATGATAAATGACATCTTTTTCTTTTAGAGCTACGTACCATACCAGGAAAGTTGAGAAATGCCGTAGATGAAACTCACCTGAATTTTAGCAATGTGTTCCATTAAGCTGTGAAATTGTCATAGACACGGTGGGGAAAAAAAAGTGCATTCAATTATAATGCAATTTATAGGGATTTGCATTTTCTTGACCAAGGATACTAAATGGTTGATGAATAGACTCATGTGAACCTGGTGGGGGAAGACCCTAAAATGTATCACAGGGCTGTCTCCTGCTCAGCATTTTATAAATATCTGGAATAAAAATTTAGAAAGCCCTGTCATCAAGCTCACATACTATACCAAACTGGAAGGCTAACATATTAGATAGCAGAATCTGGATTCGAAAAGTTTTAGTAAGGCAGAAGAAAAATCAAAACAAGCAATATAGTTTATAAGGGATAAATGTAAAATTCTACTTCTAGGATATAAGACAAAAGACAAAATCTGGCTTAAAGGAAGGACATACGATGGATGAACCAGGCATTTCAATTGGACACAGGTTTCATACAGGCTCTTAATGAATCATGGATGTTAAAAATAACAACAAAAAGTTAATAGATTCTTAGTAGTTAACATTTATTTTTCTCCCTGGTTATCAAGGGTTCTTTTTTTAATGTTTGTTTATTTTTGAGAGAGAGCACATGTGCATGCACACGCCGTGTGCACGCACACACACACACACACACACACACACACGCTCAAGAGAGGGGGAGGGGCAGAGAGAGAGGGAAACAGAGGATCCGAAGTGGGCTCTGAGGTGACAGCAGAGACCCCTATGTGGGGCTCAAACTCATGAGCCATGAGATCATGACCTGAGCCAAAGTCAGACCCTTAACTGAGTGAGCCACTCAGGCACCCCAGTTATCAAGGATTCTTTTTTTCTTTATGCTATTTGAATTTTCCAAATTTTCTACAATGAGCATATGTTATTTTTATGAACAGAAAAAACTACTCCTGGTATTTGAAAATATTGAAATGACTGTCTATGGAAGTTGGAGCAGACTATTCTGTACAGTTTTAGAGGCTGAACTTAGGAAAAAAATGTGAAGTTGCAGAAGACAACTTTAGGCCAAGTATTCAGCTCACAGGGGAGTGAGTGCTTATCCCTGAAAATGTCCGTGTAAATGTTGGATCAACTACAGAGGTAACATAGCATAGCACAATGGTTAAAAGTTCTGGCTCTGAAAAACCGCATGGGCTAGAATCTTGACTGTAACGTTTGCCACTCATGACTCTGACTAAGCCTTCTACTGCTTCTCTATCTACATAAGATGCGTGACAGTAACTGTACTTAAAGTGTACTTACCTATATGGTTGTTAGGAACTAACTGCATTCATCCATATAAATGTTCTTAAGGCAGTAACTGACCTATGTTCCATAAACATTAGCTATTATTATCTGTCATGAGTCATATGGAAGGGATTTCTGCTTTGCTTAAGAAATGAGATTACGTGATTACTAAGGGTTCCCTCCAAGTTCGCGATCTGATTGTTCTAGGTGGAATATCACCTTTCCTCAGATGGTACTCTCATTATCGAAGCCTGAAATGAACAGGATCCTAATAACAACAAAAGTATTTCAGGAGAGCTAAATATACCAAAAAGGAGGAAGTGTTCAAAGGTTATACAGAACCTCATAGATTTCATTACCAGCAACAGAAAGTAAGTTCAGCAGCCCTGGATGTATAAACCAAATCCATGAATTGAAGCCCCAATGCCTAGACAAGGGATAGGGCATGGATGAAACAGCCAGAAGAGGGAGCCAAAGAAATTAAAGAAAACTGTCTGGGTTCATTCATTCATTCATTCATTCACTCATACATTCATTTGTTCACTCATTTAACAAATGCATCTGCCAAGAACCTACTATGTATCACTGGGCACCCTGCTGGGTCTGTGCACAGAAAACCAGGCACATTCGTTACCTTAATGGAACCTACAGTCAGCGAGAAGTATATTTTAACTAAACAGTCATATCTATAAATATAAAATTATCGCTGTGATCAGCGTATGAGGGGGAAATACCCAGGGCCAAATGGTAGAAATCTGCCCTGGTCATAGAAGTCAGGGAAGACAGCCCTGAGGAAGCCATGACTGAGCTGAGATTTGAAGAAAGGATGGAAGTTACAAGGTAAGGAGGGGGAAGAGCACCGTGGGCAAAGAGCAATTGGTGACAGGCAGCAAACCAAGTAAAAGGAACTGAGGTGAGGCCAGAGTGGCCAGAATGCAAAAACCATGGCAGAGCATGGTTTGAGATAAAGCTGGATAGGTGCCTGGCCTTGTGGTCATGTTAAGGAATACTGTACCCTCAAATAATGGGAAGGTATTCAAGTAAACATTTTTAGGTGAGCTGGTGGTAAGATGTGAAGATCAGATGAAGAAATCACTCTGGATATACTGTAGGAGGTGGAGATCAAAATGCCTGCAGGTATGCCAACAAGGAGGCATTTACAGTAATCCGGGTAAGGGATGATGGTAGCTGAGACTAGGACAGTGGGAATGGAAGTAGGGAGAAGAACATGGATTCACGACAGGTTTAGGAAGCAAAACTGAATGTGAAGGGTAGGGCAGAGGGAAGGGGCATGGTGACTCCAAGTTCTGGCCTGCTTCACCCTTCAGGGAAACAGGGGGCACTGATGAGATTGGAAAGAAAGATCAAGAATTTGGTTTTGGATGAGTTACATTTTGGATGCCTGGTAGATTTCCAAGTGGAGATGTTGAGTAGGATGTTGGACATGTAAGTCTAGAGCGCAGAGGAGCGATCTAGGCTGGGGAAACATTTGTGCCATGAATAAAATATAGACTAAGAAAAGAAACATGTCTAGGATTGAATCTTGGGTATTTTAATATTTATTGACCTGGGAAGAATAGATAAGGCTGCAAAAGAGAGAGTAAATGAGCTGTCAGAGAAGATAGAGAAAACAAGAAGAATCTTCTGTCAGTGAAGCCAAGAAAAGACCGTTTCAAGGAGCAGGGCTGGTCAACAGTGTAGACTACTTCTGAGACATCAAGGAAGATGAATGACCTTAGCACAAGATGTTGGGTTGGGTTGATGGAGCAGGAGCCAACCTGAGAGTGACCTGAGGATTGAATGGGAAGTGAGCAGACTCAGCAAGTAGAGTATTCTTTCCAGAAGTCTCTGGGAAGGAGAAAAGAAAATGTGAGAGTCTGAAGAGAGTGTAGGGTTGAAATAAGGTTGTCTCCACTCATCCCACTCCACTCCCAAAGGGCGTCTTAAGCATGCTTCCAAGCTGACGAGAAGAATCCAGGGAAGAAGAAGACACTGAAAATGAAAACATAATGAGAAAGCATGCAGCAGAGTAGAAGGGATAAAGGCCTGAAAAGGATAGATGGCCAGGGACTTGCCTGTGGGCCAGGGAGATGAGTCAAGGAGAAGTGCCTGGTGGTGAAGGGGTCACAAATGTCAAGAATTCTATCACTGGTATGACAATGCTGGTAGGAAGGGAAGCACTTGGGGTCAAAGCTGCATGTTGCTCCCTGGTTTAGGGAGCAAAAGAGTTATGAGAAATCGGTGAGATGCTATCAACGAAATCCTATCTCATCTATCTCAGAGATCGGGTCCTCACCCAAAATTGAAATAGAGCAGCCCCTGTGGGCAGGAGTCCTCAGGAATCTCTTCTGAGTTGAAATCCAGACCAATCATTTTTTTTTTTTTTTTTTTTTAAATTTTTTTTTTCAACGTTTTTTATTTATTTTTGGGACAGAGAGAGACAGAGCATGAACGGGGGAGGGGCAGAGAGAGAGGGAGACACAGAATCTGAAACAGGCTCCAGGCTCCGAGCCATTAGCCCAGAGCCTGACGCGGGGCTCGAACTCACGGACCGCGAGATCGTGACCTGGCTGAAGTCGGACGCTTAACCGACTGCGCCACCCAGGCGCCCCAGACCAATCATTTTTTGAGGAAATGATGATCAGGTACGTGCCCTCCTTCAAGTCACAGAATTATTTCCCAGAACCACAATGTGTTGCAAATAAGGACACCGAGCTGCGTCCCTAGCTATGGCTCATCACATCCGGGATGGAAGAATTTAGAGTTTGCCTGGGTTTGACTTTCCAGTGTTTTCTATAGTACAGAATACCTGCATGGCATGATGCCATCGTCTGAGACACAGTGTCTTCTGACACCCACCGCCAGGCCTCACAAAGTCACAGCAGGGAAGGAAACGCACTTAGTCTGCAACACCTGCTGGGTGCCAGGCTCTGTGTCCTTTGCCTTCGCAGACCACTATCTCATTTAATCCTCATAACACTCTCTGACGTCTGGACCTGAGCTCCTACCTAAGATAAGAGAAATCTGCTTTGCTCTTTGCGGACAGCTCCAGGCCAGTTCTCTGACCTCCCTCTTGGCCTTCACGTTTGACCCCAGGCTAACTGGGCCTGCCAGGCCCTCAATGAGGTAGGTGTTTGGGTTTATGATATCACATTTCCCTGAGCATTTCCATACCTCTCCCAGCCAACCCAACTGCTGGGAAAGGTTTGTATTTTTATCTTCTCAACTTTCCTTTTTTCCAAGTTGCGTTCCAGACAAATATTTGTGGTCATTGCCCATTAAAACCAAAGTACACAAATGTCATGTGCTGGAAGAAGGAAAAAAAAAAAAAAAAAAAAAAGCAGGATTTTCTGAGTACTTACCAGGGATCTAATACGTTATTCTTTCTTAAGACAGCAACCTCAAGCCCAACGTCCACTGCCAAAACCCTTCTCATCTATCAGTTGACAGAACTAGAGAAGACCACTGAGCGGGGCTCTCCAAGAAATAGGAGGTAAGTCCCTTCCCGTCTCCATTTCTCAGCTGTATATTCAGTGTGTCTCTGCCACTAGGCACCCTGAGGATTAAGTTTCCTTGTCATTTGTCACCCTCCCGTAATGCAATACCTCCTATGAGAACATCTCATTATTCAGCTTTTATGTTCTGGATTTCTACTGTATCTTGTTTGGTTTTTTTTTTTTTCTTTTTCGTATCTTATTTTTCCCGGCTTTATAACCAGGTGATATCAAACGCCTAAGTAGAATGCTGAAAATCGATCACCAGACTCATAAAAGCAGTCCCTAAACAATTTGTTCCTGAGAAACAGCAGCTCCAAACCCAAAGGATCTACTCCTTCACGGGGCAAGTAAACACGACGTGTCTATAACCCCAGAGTGCCCTGAGGATTGCCGAAGTCGGTCAGAGATTCAGAAGCCTGCTCCTCTCCCTGCTGAGAATTCCTACTCCCTCGCTTCTCCAACCTTTGTCCTCCGGCCCCACGTCCCCTCCGCCACTCCTCCACGTAAAAGTGGGGGAGGCTTTCTTTCCACAAGTTAGCACAGGCCGGTCTCCAACTGAGTTCAGTGATGAATCAGCAAACAGGAATTTATTGTCTATCAGCTACACGAGAGACTAGATTAACCGTCCTTTCATTACGTATATTCTGCATAGCTTGTTAAGAATGAGGAGCATAACACTTTGAAAAACCATACTGTAGAAATGCTGAGTAATAATGGTAACTAATAATAACCCACCAGCCTAGGTGGAAAGCGGGTTTTACTAAAGTGGATAAAATTACCTGAGGCGGACAATGCATCTACTGAATAAAGTGAGTCAGCATCCACACGCTTGTGCTATTTGTAAAAGTGATATTCTTTATTCAGCTTTTAAGTGACACCTGGCACTCAAAGCCACTCTGTTTCTCAAACACAAGGCCCTTGAAAGCTTTTCCTTTTTAATAGACTGAGGCATTGTCTTATTCGCTGGACTAATTTCAAGTTATGGGCTCTTTTCCCAAACGAGATGAGGTAGGAAGAAAAATGTTGATGTGAATGTATTGTGTCTTCATGCCCTCATTCATTCATTCCTCCGGTGAGTACGTATGGCATGCCTGCTATGCTTAAGGCGTTATGCCAGGTACTGAGACGCCAGGGTGAATAAGATGCAGCCATGATCATGAGGCGCTCACAGTTCAGCAGGCACCTACACAAATTACAGCAATAGAGTGTTACAGGTGCCATGACAGAAATCTGTAACGTCATTACAGTAGCGACCCCAAAGCCATTACAATGGCTCTACCCATGGAAGATCATAGAAGACTTCACAGAGGAGACGAAGAGGGGTGGCTGAGCCAAAAAATGCATAGCCCTGCAAATACTCATCCACGCTCCATGCCTTCTGTCATCTCCATTCTATACATTCTGTCATTAAGTGACTAATCATTCCAGACACAAAAGAATTTATTTCTGGCAATAATGCTAGACACATTTAGGAGCTGTGGCGTTGGCTCAGTCAATATGCGTGAGATGTTTTCAATTATAGTCTGCGGTCTCTATATTCTTCTACAGAACAATCCACAATTACTGTTTAACTTCTAGTTCTCAGCTGGCTCATCTACAAACACAAGAAAGCAATGATCTCAACCCATTCTGGAAATATTTTTCTAGCTCAGTAGCTGCTAAAGTTGCATACCCTAGAGTTGTGACTTCACCATTTAAAATACAATGTGGTGAAATTTGAATAAGCTCTGTAGTTTAGTTAATAGCTTGGTACCAACATTAGTATCTTCATTTTGATGAAGACTGTACTATGTTTTCATAGATGTTACAATTGGGGAACTTGGGTGAGAGAATATACGGGAAATCTCTGTATCAGTTTTGCAAATTTCCAGTAAACTTAAAATTAGTTCAAAATAAAAAATAAACAAATATATGTGTATAAATATGTATGCATGTATGTATATATTTACATTTTTATGTGATCAGTGCTAGTCTAAGTGTGTTTTACAAACACTTTATTATCAATCAGATAAACTAAATATGGAAACTAAAAGCAGGTATTTAGAAACTTGTATAGCAATTTAACATTTCCACAGTATTTAAACATATGATCATTTTCCTAGATATTTATTTTTATTGCATTTTTAAGTATCAATCTGTATTAGTCAGCATTCTCCGTTCTCCAGAGAAATAGAACCAAAAGGATGTGTGTGTGTGTGTGTTTGTGTGTGTGTGTGTGTTTTGTGTGTATGTCTAGAGAGAGAGAGAGCACGAGTGAGGGAGGAGCCAAGAAAGAGGGAGAGAGAGAGAATCCCCCACTAAGAGCACAGACCCCAATGCGGGGCTCAATGTGGGGCTCAAGATGGGTGGGGCCCAAAGCGGGCCGTGGGGCTCAATGCCAGGCTCAAACACTCGAGCCAAGAGCTCATGACCTGAGCTGAAACCAAGAGTTGAATTCTGGGTAGCTGACTGAGCCACCTAGATGCCCCGTGCAACAATTTCTTCCTGCTCAGGGAAATTCTGTCTTTGCTCTAGTAAGACCTTCAATTCATGGGGTAAGGCCCACCCATGTTATAGAGGTATTCTGCTTTACTCAAAGTCCACTGATTTGAATGCTCATGTCGTCGGGAAAAAAACACCTTCACAGAAACATCCAGAATAATGTTTGTCCAAATATCTGGGCACTGTGGCCCAGCCAAGTGAACACAAAAATTAACCATCACATAATCCATGACAGATTGGAAATTTAAAAAAAAAAAAAAAAAGCCTTCCACTGAAGACAGCTTGAGAAGCATGGTATACAATAACTTTAATAGTCTACCAAATAGCTGCATTAATAAAAAACATTCTGACTAAAAATACTTCATTTTATGTAGGAACAGGGGGAAATACTGGGAGTAGTGTCCTGGCTGAGATGGGAAGAGGAGAATAGAATGACTTCTTTATTCTCACCTGTGAACCTAAACCGTTACAATTCACCTTACCCCTTGATACACTTTGTATTGCTGTCATCCAGAGGTTCCCAAACTGTCTCCATTCATAACATCTTACAGTCTCAATAATTTTTTTACAGTGTCCCTAGCCCAAAAGAAGTACAATACAGAATTATTATTTATTCAGGGGTTCCTGGGTGGCTCAGTCAGTTAAGCATCAGGCTCAGGTCATGATCTCAAGGTTCATAGGTCCTAGCTCCACATCAGGGTAGGTGCTGACAGTGCGGAGCCTGCTTGGGATTCTCTCTCCCTCTCTCTCTCTGCCTCCCCTGCCCCCAAATAAATAAATATAAAAAATCATATATATATTTATGTATATCATTATTATTTAAACAACAAAGTTGTTGTTACCTAACTAATGGATAAATTATATATATATGTATATATATACATATATATGTATATTATGTATACATTGCATATGTATATATACATATATAATATAATTTTATATAATATTATATAATATAATATATAACATATATAATATATAATATAATATATATTGTATATGTATATATGTATATTATGTATATATTATACATAATATACATATATTATATACATATATACATAATATATACATGTGCTCTCTTGCTCTCTCTCTCTCAAAAATAAACATTTTTTTTTAAGTTGTGTGTTCCTTTTTCTGTTTTTTGTCATTGATGAAGGCTGGACATGACTGGAAGGCCCCCAACGGCTAGGCATCCCAAATATGTGCCTCAGAGAGCACAGCAAAATCTTTGCCCTGCTTATGCATTAATACAAGAGTAGTTTTTAACTATGTTACTTTTTTTTTGATGTTTATCTACTTTTCAGAGAGACAGAGTGCGAGTGGGGGAGGAGCAGTGACAGAAGGAGACGCAGAATCCGAACATGTACATAAATTATATATATATATACACACATATACATATATTATATATACATATATAATACATAATATACATATATTATATACATATATACATAATATACATATATTATATATATAATTTATCCATTAGTTAGGTCCCAACAATTTTGTTGTTTAAATAATGATATACATAAATTTTATATATATATATATATATACACATATATTTTATGCTACTCCTAACCACGGTTACTTATAAAAAGAAGTATATGTCAACTGGACCCTGAAAGGCTTCTTAAACCTCAGAACCTAAACAGGCACCAGCACCTTCACCTGCTTTTCCACACTGATTTTCACTCGGTACTTGCATTTTATAACAACTGCTGAAAACCCAATTCTCAGACACAAGATGTCTTTGAAAGGAATAGAGCACAATCTGCTGTTGAAACTGTGAACTGTCTTGGCCTCTTAGTTCATGTGGTGTCCTACGTATCACCATGTCCCCTGGACATCTAACATATGCCACCATGCCCCTGTGAGTTTGCTGTGGTGTCCTGGGCACCTGGCACGTAGTTTGGGACTTGTGGCTCTGTTCTTTCTCCATTTTTTTTTTAATTTTTTTAATGTCTATTTATTTTTGAGACAGAGAGAGACAGAGCATGAATGGGGGAGGGTCAGAGAGAGGGAGACACAGAATCCGAAACAGGCTCCAGGCTCCAAGCTGTCAGCACAGAGCCCGACGCGGGGCTCGAACTCACGGACTGCGAGATCGTGACCTGAGCCGAAGTCGGCCGCTCAACTGACTGAGCCACCCAGGCGCCCCTCTTTCTCCATTTTTGAATCTGTCCTCTCATTTGCAAAATAAAAGCATCTACCTTAAGTGTCTAGCGACTACCTCTGTTAAACCTGGGATGAAGCACACGCTACCATTTACTGCCACATTATGACTCTGACCTTCCACTGCTGCCCTCAAGAAGTTGTATATTCATGGGGCCCCTGGGTGGCTCAGTCGGTTAGGCATCCGTCTTTGATTCAGATCATGATCTCATGGTTCGTGACAGCGCAGAGCCTGCTTCAGATCCTCTGTCTCCCTCTCTCTCTGCCCCTTCCCAGCTCTCATGTGCTCTCTCTCTCTCTCTCTCAAAAATAAATAAACTTTTTTTTTTTTTAAGTTGTGAGTTCCTTTCTCTGTTTTTTGTCATTGATGAAGGCTGGACATGACTGGAAGGCCCCCAAAGGCTAGGCATCCCAAATATGTGCCTCAGAGAGCACAGCAAAATCTTTGCCTTGCTTATGCATTAATACAAAAGTAGTTTTTAACTATGTTACTTTTTTTTGATGTTTATCTACTCTTCAGAGAGACAGAGTGCGAGTGGGGGAGGAGCAGTGACAGAAGGAGACGCAGAATCCAAAGCAGGCTCCAAGCTCTGAGCTGTCGGCACAGAGCCAGATACAGGGTTCAAGCAAGATCATGACCTGAGCCGAAGTCAGACGTTTAACCGACTGAGCCACCCAGGCGTCCCGATAACTATGTTACTTTTTAACAGATGATTCTATCAAGACTGAAAGCAGTACAAAAAGTTACAGATTTGATACCTTTCTCACTAATTTTTAACCATTCTCAATCACATCTTAATCTAATCCTGATTTTTCTATTCAGTTATATATATTTCACTGACCCCAAATTCCTCTAATTATACTGAAAAGCCCCTTGGATCATATAAGTAGCTCTGGCAGCAGTACTTTGGGGCTTAAGTGTGGCTCGAAATCAAACACCTTTTTTCCCCCTCTGGGTCAACACCATCTCTTCATCATTAGGGTCATTGTCATCATCATAATATAAACTATTTAACCCGTTTGGCTGCAGTTGGAAAGATCACCTCCCTCTGTCTCCCATCTCTAGTGTTTCCCTGCCTCCCTGCTCATAAGGCAGAGTCAAGGGGAGAGAGAGAGACCCATACATCTCTTACCTTCCCTTGTTGTTGGTTGTCGGGATGATTGTCTCTTCTCTCTCTCTCTCTCTCTCTGTCTCTCTCTCTCTCAAGATCTCCTAGGTTCTTTTATCTACTGTTTACTACCAGCTACATACAGTTGGTACAGCCAGCCTCTGATTTTAAGCTACTGTCTTGTAATGGAGACTATATTCCCTCACTAGGGCTAAATCCAAGCTTATCTGAACATACTTTTTAAAAGCTCTTTCATTATAAATGGCACACAATTTTGAATAGTGGCACAGGGTGGTTTCACACCCCAGGACAGGTCTGCGATGCCAGAACACAGGAGAGCAGTATCCAGCTAGATGTTCAACGTCCCCCTTCCTTCTTGCTGGAGCTTTTTTTATAAACCAGGTGTCAACAAATATATTGGATTCTTTACACTTTAATCTGTGTCCCATTTTGAAAGGGTTGAGAGAGTTGGGCACACGACTCCTTCAACCACGGCTACTTTCTGATTACCCTGGGGGGGGGGGGGAGGGGGCGGGTGTTAGCAGGATACCTGTTTGGTGGCATCCCAGAAGCCACCGTGCTGTGTTTGGCCTCCACCTGGCCTGCAGTGGGCAGGCTGATGAATGGTGCTCAGTAAAAATTAAAAGCCTTGGAAAAGTACAGGCCCCCGGGCCAGAACAAAGCAGCTGAATGATGGTTCCTACTGGGAGCAGAGGTGGGAGCTTTTTCTTGCCCTGCTCCTGGGGAAAAAAGTGAAGTCAAAACTTCTTTGCAACAGTGACTCATCATCATCAGAGGGCCTTCCTGCTTTTGCAAAGCCGACTTCATGAGTGGTCAATGAAGGAGCTCTCAGAGTGAGAGCCGATAGAGGAAGAAACAGAGAAAAACTACTACCGAATCCCTCCACCTTACCCACATTGTGAAACAGGAGGGAATTTTCAAGAAGCAATGAGAGAGACCAGCCCACCCGCCAGTTCTCCCTCAGACACGTTTTCTTCCTTCCTGACTCATCAGATTTCTTCGGGAAAGCCTGGCGAGAAGGGATTAGGAAGCAAGCAAGGGAGCCAGCCTTTTCTGGCAGCATGGGACATCTCGATTTCAGATTGTGCAGGCCTTCAAGAACAGATTCGGTGAGCTCGCGTTCCAGGCTGGAGGCCAGCAGCACGAAGCACGTCAGATGGTCGGCGCCTCCAGCAAGAGACCCAAGGACTTTCCCGAAGCTGCACCTCTTGGGAAGTTTGGAGATGTCAGAACAGGTTTGCCTCCTCGAAACGTGCAAATGTCACCAGCCGGGAGTGGCAGATGCCAAGAGGCGCCTGAAAACAGATCTCCATCTGGTATTGGGTTAGGCTTCCTGGTACACAGATTAGAATAGTTTGAAACAAAGTGACGGAAGCACGGGTTTGGCTTTTCACATATTGTCATGGGCTCTGGGTCATTTCCTGCCCTGGGAATTTATTTCCTTTGCAGGTTCAACAAAACCTACTGAATGGCACGAAAGAGGTTGGGATTTTTCTTTGCCTCAGGCCCCGTGAAGGAGCAGCTCCGCATCTGTGAACTTGCATCTATCTCTGCAGGGGCTTCAACTTCCCAGGCTCCCCTCTACGCTCACGCGGAGCCCGGGAGGAGCGAGGCTTTGGGAATAGAACAATAAATTAGGAAAGGGAGCCATCTCCAGTTGAGTCAGATGAATCCTCTAGTTCCTAGAAAACCAGAAGGACTGGGAAGGATGAAATGATGCTTCCTGGAGGGGACCGCTTTACCACCAGGACTCCGTGCAGGGATGCCGGCCCCCCCTGGAAGGAAGGAGGCTGAAATCACATCCACATGGCCCCACCCCAACCTCCTGGAGGCAGCCAGCGGGCCAGATAGGTACTGTCTACAGTGACATTTGCTACACAACTGACGACCTGCCTTTTGTTTTAGTTTACTAAAGTTCGTTTTCCACCTTGCGCCCAAAAAAGACTGAAGATTGCAACAACTGCCTTCCCCGCAGCATTTTTATGCGCGTTTGGGGACTTTTGAAGCTGATAGGAATACTTCTTGCAAAATCTCTCTGCAGCCCCCAGGATGCCCTGACGACCCACTGCCATTCTGCAGTGCAGAGACACCCTCCCCACACACACACACACCCGCCAAGGCCAAGGTGAACCCTCTAACTCCAAGGGCTACAAACTTAAAGCAGGGGCCGCTGCCACTGCTGTTCCTCTGAGGCTGAAAAGGTCTGTCTCTTTGGGAGAGTGATCCATGGTCACGAGTTCCTACTGCAGGGCCCGCTCATGCTGTCCTCGTTGTTGGGAGGAAGACTGTGAAGTGTGGTTCGCATGCCCAGAGCCCATCTCCCTCTAGACTGAGAGATCAGAGTTCACAGCCTTAGAGAAATGGGTAATTTTTGCTGCAACCCTCAACCTAGACAAAGCCAATCTGGCAATGCCAAGGAGTGGCAGCTGGTGATCCCTCTATCCTGGTGCCCCCAATCCCCAGAAACAAAAACCAAAAACTCCCTGCCCTCCCCAGTGCCTTGCACAGAAATGATTCCAACAGCATTTAGGAAGTTCCAGGGGAAGAAAGGAAGCGCCTAGGGACACAGTGGGCTCTGAAGATAAGCAGAGTCAGAAACACCTGTAGGGTATGATTTTTGAAGCAACAATATGTCCGCCCAAGGGCCCCAACTTTCCCTACAAAAGAGCCCTCTGGAAGATTCAAGCATTCTATTTCCCCCTTAGAAGTGTCACCCGGGACTGGTAACTTTGTAAGCCATTGCCTTTCAACTTTAGAGAATCTGGGTACGCAGGTCTGGCAGGAGTCCAGGAATCTGTTTTTTTTATCAAGCCCGCCTTCTGATGCTGGTACGGGTGATCTGTGGCCCACACTTTGGAACACTATGCTGGAAAGAATTGGGAGTCATTGTCACATTAGCATGGGCGAACCGGTAATATGGGAGAGCATAGCACTGGGATTCCAGGCTGGGCTTTGGCATTCTGTGTGGCCATGGGCAGGAGCATTTAATACTCCAAGACTGAAGGCCTCTGGACCAGTTGGTGACCTCTAAAAATTCAGTTGGGGACTGGTTTCTTCATCATGGCCCACAAGTCTGCAACGTGTAAGGACTGGTCCAAAGGCTCACAGAGTCTAGGCCTTCTCGCCAGCATGGCCTAAATACTCAGCGAAGTTCTGTGGTGCAGAAAGCCCCGGGGGCCAAGGAAGACCCTCTTGCCCTGAGGCTACTGTCCTCATATCTGAAGTCTATGGGGCGGCAGAGGGGTAGCACACAAATACTTCCTTCTTTGCTCTCAGCTATTTCCAAATAGAGAACAATGAAAGGGGGAAGGTTAAATTAATTTCATGCTTTGTATGTGTAGGAGCACTGACGACACTGACTGGTCTTTAGCCCTCTGTCTTCTTCTGCCCACACAATGACCGCCCTCCAGGCTACGTGTTCCAGGCCCTGTGGAAGTTGATGTATTAATGTATGCCCTGACCGGAGTGTGGGAAGGCTTGTTCTTATCTTTCTTGAAGTTGTGCACAGAAGGCCCCACTTTCGGTAACTGGTGGAGATGCCTGGCGCACGGAAGGTCTCACTTTAGATAACTACCCTGTGATCTCACCACCATGCCCCTCACTCCATAAGGGCCAGACTGAGCGGAGAATGGCTAGCTGTGCAGTGCCCTGGATGGTCTGTCCGTCCTCCCACCTACCCGCCTGATCTCCCCTGTCAGTAAATCACCCTAGCTAACACTCTGTGTAAACGGTATGAAGTGGCTTGCTTCATCTTTTGGGTCTTAAAGTGACTTCTCGGACTGGAGAATAGATTACTGACTCGCCTTCACCTTCTAACAATATCCATTATCTTTTAAATTTTCAAATAACCCTAGGGACTCCTGGGTGACTCAGTTGGTTAAGCATCCGACTTCGGCTCAAGTCATGATCTCACAGGTTCGTGAGTTCGAGCCCTGCGATGGGTTCTGTGCTGACAGCTCGGAGCCTGGAGCCTGCTTCCGATTCTGCGTCTCCCTCTCTCTCATACTCTGTCTCTCCTCAAAAATAAACAAAACATTAAAAAAATTTTAAAAATTCTCTCATCTTCAGAATGGAACTAATAATACTAGGGTTATTTGAGAATTTTTTTGTATTTTTTTAAATGTTTATTTATTTTTGAGAGAGAGAGAGAGAGAGAGAGAGTGCAAGTGGGGGGAGGGGCAGAGAGAGAGGGAGACACAGAATCCCAAGCAGGCTCCAGGCTCTGAGCTGTCAGCACAGAGCCCAACGCAGGGCTCAAACGCATGAACCGTGAGATCATGACCTGAGCTGAAGTCAGTCGTTTAACCGACTGAGCGAACCAGGCACCCTGAAGATGAGAAAATTAAAGATTAAAGAGGTTGAATAACTTTCCTAAATTCCCAAGATCACATGGCTATTGAATGCTTGGGGTGACGTTTGAATTCATGTCTGTCAACGTGTGGTTCCATGTTCTTTCCACAAAACCACCCACAGCTAAAAGTTATGCCGTGGCCATTCTGAAGGCATAGATGCTTTAAGACCCTCAAAATACCCTTCCCTCTCCCTGACCTTTATTCATCCCTGTTATCTACTCTATTTCAGAATCTCACTTTATCTTTGATCTTTATTCCATCCCTATTGGACCTCCAAACAATCCCTCAGCCTTGCTCATTTGTTAGCCCCACAACTCCTTTACCCTCAAGGGTGAAATATCACACCACCACCTTTCCTGGGCCCAGGAGTACTTTCAGGTCCACACATACTCCAGTCACTGACTTTAAGACCAGTGGGTCCTCGAGAACGCATGATATCCCCAGAGGTTTCCATGGATTTAGGATCCTCACATGCTTGAAAGGCATTTGTGTACTTACCGACTCAAGACCCCTCTTTTCGCCCCGCCCCGCCCCATCTCGTCTTGACTCAGGGCAGAGATGCAGGAAACCTGGGTCAGCCAGCGCCCTTCTATGAAATAAATGGTGCCCCCTGAAACTTCAGCTTCCTAGTAATAGCGATTATTCTGGGATGCTGGGCACCCCCTAGTGGGAGGAATGGAGAGAAGCCAGACTGTTTGGATGCTGTTCTCAGTCATCCATCCACCCCCAGCTTCCTGCCCCTCAGTCACCTTCTCCTTCCAGCCCTTCTGGCAGTTCTCAGAATGATTCATTCTTCCCACAGTGATTGGGCCTTTTGCCCCATAAAGCCCTCTCTGTCTTTACAGACATACTGAACTAAAAATTAAGCAGAAGGCAACTCGGGCAGCAGAGCAGGGAAAACTTCCTACTGCGAGAGCTCCTGAAACCCTGAAATTCCTTATAAGGCAAACTGATCAAGACCCAACTGCACTGGGCAGAACAATAGAGAATATCTTGGAAAGATATTTTTGGAAGTGAGGAGGATAGGCTGCTTTCCAGATTTCAAGGTCTATGTTAATGCCCACATATGACCCCCTCAGATTTCAGACTGGTATCAATTCCCTGTGCTATATCTTACCCCTTCTAAGGTCGAGAGAACACCCAGCATTTACCTATTTTGGAATAAACCAATGAATCCCTGTCCCAGCAGAGGGCTAGACTATCCGAGGACGGGGCACTGCATACCACTGTGGGACTTTCCAAACATTCGTCACTATCACTTACTGTTTAAAGACTGGGGCCATACCCCCCCATGACAGGGGATGAGCCCTATTACATTGGAATTAACAAGCCATTTCTGGATACCTACGATATACAAGGCTCAGGCAGGCTGACCATAAGTTCAGCCTATGCATTTTTTTAGATCTGCCACGGCTAGTTTAGCCCCTTATCTAAGAAAGGGCCTTAATAAAAGACAGAGAGAGCTAACATATTTGAGTTCATGTCCTAAGAATTCCTCTGGTCAGATACACAGTCCATATTAGTTAGATTCCTGATCATTTGCTCAGTGGGAAGAGGTTAGGCAATTTCGTCTTGTGGCCCAGTGCCTGTCCCTAAGGGACATTACAATTATATAGCAACCCACCTCCATATGTGCTTGGTTGCTATAGTCTGATTTGTTCCTGGATCTGAGCCATCAACTCATTAGTACCCATTCAAATTGACCTTCTCTGATAAGTTCCCTGAAAATTTGTTCATAATGCTAGCAATTCCAGGGCAGGATTTTCACGACTATGGCTCCTGCCTTCTCTGGAGCCTCATCCATTGGACAGTCTTAGTCTTACAACTGCTTTCATTGTCAATCCCTTTCATCTTTTCGGAGACATCTGATGATGTTCATCTCTCTGACAACCAAGAACTTTGGAAGACTCTTGCCCTCAGGCACTTCGACATTTTTGTGTCGAGATTGGCAGCCTTTCAAACTCACCAGAGGCCTCGCAGAATGAAACTCTGTGGAGGTTCAGAGAACAAATTAAACACAAGTTCGTTGGCCTTCTGAGAGAAAGAAGAGAGGTCAAGGATGCTCCAGCATGGTCAGCTTCACAGGCCAACAGCAGAAGCTGTTATGATGCTTTCCTGCATAACTGGGGCTTGATTAAAGGCATTCTTTAGTCTGGAGACCTTTGGCCTCATTCTGAATGGAACACTCAAAGGGCCGAGTAGCATTCTCAGCTGGCAGGAAGGACACACTGACCACTGGGCCCCTGCCTTTCCCAACCTGGGGTACACAAAAGCTGTGGTGAGTTAGCTGAGCCACCTGGAATGCTTCTGTCCGTGTAAGTTGTTCTACAGAATGTAAGCTGGCCTTGACTTTGTAAGAAAGGGTAGCGATATGTTTATGTGCTCAGAAGAGAAAACATAAAGAGAGAATGAGGATCAAAAGGAATAAACCTAAAGGGTGGCTGCTTTGCAGGGCTAGAAAAAAAATCCCAAGAAGGGGCCCCAGCCCTGACAGAGATAAAGGGGACTTCCACTGCCTCTGTCTCTATTTTTAGAAGAAATAAAAGCCAAATCCTAAATCTAAAGATCAAGGTGCATTTACGTGGGGAGAGGACTAAACAAACTATAGCATCCCAAACAGATAGAAGACTGCAAAAATGAACTCTTGTAATCTACTCGTAGCCATGTTTCTTTCCTAAAGTCACCATTGATTAAATACCAAAGAGAGGGTTATAAAAAATTCCATTTCATGCAGATTAAGAGGCATCGATCGGGGCTGTCTCTAGCAAGCTGGATTCCTAGCACTGGATGCTTTCCAAGAAAAAGCGAAAGGCGAGCAACCAGAGCAGATATGGGAAATTTAGGTGTGTGTTTGTCAGGAAAGTTGGGTTCAGCTGGCCCAGAGATGCAAAGCAGAGATCGATGGCTCTACAGCTTGAGAGATGCCAGAGGGGATGGGGGCCCTGGATCAGGCCTTCGGAGAACCAACGCCGAGCCCCCAAAGCAGGGTTTGTGGGAGGACAGGTTAAAGCTGCCTGCCAGTACCTCCATCAAGGTAGCTATGCATTATCTGCTAATGTCCCTGAGGGAAGGGAGTTAGGTGCCAGCTGGAGATCTTGCAGGAAAGACAGGGATACAGCTCTTGGGTGATGTCCAAGGAAGCCAGGTGAAGGCTTGAACTGTAGCCAGGGAGTCAGGGTGTGTAACACCTGAGGAGGCTGGGTAGGAGTCACCAAGACTCAGGCAGGGGAGACTGGGGTGTGGTGTGTCCATGAAGGGTAGGCGTGAGCATTCCAGAGCCTAGATAATGTTCATGGAAGAAGCTTCAGTAAACATAGAATACACGTCACTCTGGCCTTCTGTCCTAAAACTGTTTCTGCAGCTGAGCTCAACATAAGGAAGTTCTCAATAAAGTCAAAGCTAAGAGATAGCCATAGATTGGATGAGATGGCCAAATCCATAGCCTAGAGCCGAGGACACAATACAAGCCCTTTTGACTTGAATTAGACGTTTCTGAATCATAGTAACTGAAGTTAAAGACAGCACAACAGGCTATCAACTTAGTTTTCCTTCTGTCACTTCTGGGAAGGCTTTAAAACCACTCTACGGTGTCCTTTCCACCCTTTATTTCCTTCTTACCCTTTCTCCCAGTTATTTCCAGCGGCATGCTGGACCCAGTTTCTACCATCTTCTGACTCCAGTTTCCGTTAACGTCATGGCAGCTTACAGTCAGCCATGATGGAACCATTTGTACTATGGAAATTGGCAAACTCTATAAATTAGAGCTTTCTATTTACTTCTGGAGAGCAAGTCGTTAAACATTTACGAGTGCACTATGCCTGTAACTGAGAGTTTTTACACAGGAGACGGGGCAGTGAACTGAGCGTAGGAAGTTTGGACAGGGGAGCGCCAGGATTGGCGAAGCCCAGAGTGTCTAGGAGGAAGTGGTACATGGTCAAGACTGGCTTTGCCTCCCGCACAGATACACTCACCCAACCCTAACACAAGCCATCAATTCAATAGTTAAGAGTTGTTCAGTAACAACCTGCTCTTGTGTTTACAATGACGTGTAGACTTTGTTTTCTATTGATTTGGGGGGTGGTTTTTATCTTCCCACTTGAACATTTTTTGAGGTGTGTGGTGCAAAATATAATAACACAGGTATAGAATGTTTTTCCTAGTATGAATTTAAAGTGTTTCACATAGATTCAATCCACTTTTCCTCTTCCAACTCCCGCTCCACAGACACATACTAGCACGGGCTCCCCTTCCCCTACATGTGCTTATCATTGACCTTCAGATTCAACATCTTAACTCTTAGAAAGATATCTCTGAGATGGATAATTATTACTCCCTCTAGAGGAGAATTCGCTAACTTTAATGGACATGCAGATCACCTGGGGAATCTTGTTAAATGCAGATTTGCATTCGGTAGGGCTGGCTGGGGCCTGAGAGTTGCCATTTCTAACAGGTTCCAGGTGATACTGATGCTGCTGGCCAGCGGATCACTCTCAAGGCAGGGCTCTACACTGACATGTTATTCCATTCCGCCTCCCACAACTACCTCTCCCTTCTATCTCTTCTGCTTTAAAAAGTCCCGTGTATATCTCTTGAAGGAACAGATTGGACCAGCACTGGAAGCATAACCAAACAACCAAATCGATATGCCAGGTACGGTTAAATTCTTTCCAGAATTTGAACTACAATGCTATCCCGGCCTGGGTTTCCCGTTAGAGCACAGCCAGAGATAGAAGTTTGCATGTAGCAATTTATTTGGGAATCCCAGAGAACGAGAATGCAGGATATGGGAAGTAAAAGAGGGGAGGAAGAAAAACCGATATGAGGATGTGCTATTGAATGAACCATGGCAAAGGGCCACAGGTGTTCCATCCGGTGGGACCTGTTAATGGGCCTTCTGATATGCCTCTCGGTACTGTCTCCATTTATCCAGACTGTCCTTATGAAAGTACTGATTAAATGCTTTATTTTCCAGTTTCCAAATGATGGTTCCCCAGCACCCACTAAAAGTCACCAATAAATTTTATTTTAGTTATGCGTATGAGCTCATATATATTTAAATATATTTAATATACTTCAACCCATTGCATTTATTATTCCAAGTGGTGCTCAAAATTATCCCACCGTTCTTTAATGGAAGTTTATTTGTGTTGACTCCTGAGTCTTTTTGGTACAACCCCAGTGGTCTTGGATAGCTTCCTTCTTTTCTGGTATAAAGCTGTTCCAGAGTGGCTCTATCCAATGAAACTTTCTGTAATGATGGAAATGTTCTATATCTGCACTAAAGGACAATGTAGCTATTAGCCACATGTAGCTATTAACTACTTTAAATGTAGCTAATACAACCAAGAAACTGAATTTTAAATTTTATTAATTTCATTTTAAATAGCCACATGTGGCTGATTGCCATTGGACAACACCATTCTAGAGTTTAACCATCTGAGTAACAATTGAAGGAAGTTACGTACCGAGAAGCAGAAGGATTTGTCTGTGATGGAATTCTATCTTTATCATTGGAATATTGCAGGGACTCAATGCATCTGAATAATCTAGGGAACCTTTGCAAAATACTGATTTCTGAGCCCCACCCCCACATATTCTGATTCATTATACATGGGGTGGAGCTCAGGGAATCTGTTGTTTTATTATTGTTACTTTAATATTACCATGTGATTCTGATGAGAAGCTAGGTTCAGAAACCACTATACTAAATTGCCAGGATGTGATATTTATATTATGGCTATGGTTCATTGCAAATCATTCCCATGAGTCAACTATACATCTTTAACTCCTTCTGGTCAGTTTTAGAACTTCTCAGAGCAGGGGTGCCTGGCTGGCCTGGTCAGTTGAGCATCCGACTTTGGCTCAGGTCATGATCTCATAATTTGTGAGTTTGGGCCCCTCATTGGGTTCTCTGCTGTCAGCCCAGAACCTGTTTCGGATTCTCTGTCTTCTCTTTCTCTGCTCCTCCCCCCCTGGCACACACGTGTGTGCTCGTTCTCTCTCTCTCTCTCTCAAAAATAAATAAATAAATAAATAAACTTAAAAAAAAAAAAAAAAAGAAGAAGAGAAGAGAAAAAAGAACTCCTCGGAGGACCATACCGCTCAGCTAGTTACGTAATCAAGAGCTACGGTTTCTCACAACGACTTGCCTCTCTCTGACTTCAACATAGTCTTCTGGCCTTAGTCTTCCAGCCATAACATAAATACCATAGACTTAGTGACTTATAAACAAAGGAAATCTATGTCTCACAGTTCTAGAGGCTGGGAAGTCCAAGATCAAGGCACCAGCACTCAGTGTCAGGTAAGAGTCTGCTTCATATAATGGCTTTCTTTTCACTAAGGTTTTTTGTTTATTTGTTTGTTTTTTCGTTTTTGAAAATGTTTTTTTCAATTGAGGTAAAATTCACATAACATAAAACTAAACCTTTTTACAACAAACACTTCAGTGGCATTTTGAGACCCCATTTTATAAGAGCACTGAAGAACCCCCACTCTTTGACAATGGGCCACAAGCCAACCTGCCCAACTTTGCCCCAGAGAGAGGCATGGTCTTTATGATAATGGAAAGCAAACATACCTTCCTTCTGCTCCACACGGAGACACTATCTCTATCTGCCAAGGCTGTTTAATATGAAAACATAGTCCCCAACAAAAGGCTGCCAATGTCTTTGCTTAAAAACATGCAGAAACATGAGAGGCCCATGGAGATTCGTCTTCCCATAGTGTGCACCCCAGGACACTATTCTTGGTCCATCCACGATAAACCCCCAGAACATAAACCAAGACTATAGTACTGATACAGAAACTTTTCTCTCCTAATTATGATGACTTTGGACTTGGCTGTGTCCCCCAGCAGGAGGTAATAATGCATAGTTGTTAGAGGAGAGGTCTCTAAAGTCAGACTATCTGGGTTCACATCTCAGCTGTGCCAGTTACTAATGTGAATGAGAAATTTAATTAGCCTCTCTGAGCCTCAATTTCCTCATCTATAAAACAGGAATACAATAATATCTACTCCAAGGTTATTATAAAGATTACATGGAAAGTGTTTAACACAAGTTACATAGCAAGTCCTCGGTAAACACTGGCCATTGCTATTACCACGCTTTTATTATTAATATATTCTCATGACTTTGCCTACCATAGTGGACCTACTTGCTCATACAGAACCCCAACACACACTGGCTTCTTTGGGTTTAGTTGAAATTCCCAAACCTGGCCTACAACCTCCCACTGCAACCTAAGAGCCAGTTTGACACCCTACTGGGTTTGCTCTCTTCCTCCAGTGTAAGCCTGTAAGCCGAATCTAGCCGACGACCTATTTTTTTAAATAAAGTTTTTTTTTGTAACACCACCACATTCACTCATTTACATATTTTCTATTTTTTTTTTGTTTTTTTTAATGTTTATTTATTTTTGAGACAGAGAGAGAGAGAGAGAGAGAGACAGCATGAGTGGGGGAGGGGCAGAGAGAGAGAGGGAGACACAGAATCTGCAGCAGGCTCCAGGCTCTGAGCTGTCAGCACAGAGCCCGATGCAGGGCTCGAATTCAGAACTCACAAATGGTGAGATCATGATCTGAGCCGAAGTCAGACTGAGCCACCCAGGCACTCCTCATTTACGTATTGTTTATGGCCGCTTTGGTGCTACAACACCAGAGAGTAAGCCTAAAATCTTTACTGTTTGGGCCTTTGAAGAAAAAGTTTGCAATCCCTCCTCCATTCTAGTCAGACTGTATCCCAATCCCATGCAACGATCTTGTGATGGGTTATTGATTACCAAGGGGACCAGGTAAGAGTGGAAATGAATCACTGTCATTTCTTTTCACTAGAAAAACAATTCCAAAGTGCTGTTAGCAGAGCAGGCATCAATGTACCCTTTTAAGAGCAGTGCTTTATGTTGTCCTCTGAATTGGACTATTTACACAGCCCATCACTTGGCTAACGTCATTCGACAAGCAAAACATTAATAAACTTTCTTTGTGTAAGACTATTGGCCTGAAAACAGAAGACTATTTCTAAAGGAAACTTCCCTTTATTAAAAGCCTTTTGTCAAAGAGTACTCTAAAAATAAATTAGCCTTTCAAATAAGAGTAAATATAGATAGAATTTATCACTTTCATTTTCTCCACAAATATCTTTGACATGTTAATAACCACCAAATGAAGATAGACATTAGATGAATATTTATGATGGCCGTGGCTGATGAATATGATTCATGAACTGTGCATTTAGTACTGGATTTCAGAACAGAGTCATGAGATATGTTTAGTCATTATAACTGAATACACATTGAATGACCACTTTATATTAGGCCCTCAACAGTGAGAATGCCCATACCCACACAGTAGTTTCAACTTCTTTCATGAAATCACATTTCAGGGCAGAGAGACAGCAAGTTATTGGAGAAACCCAGCTCTGACCAAATAACACAGATGCTTTTATTATGATCACAGGTCAGGCTTCAACATCCTTTTGAAAACAACCCAGACCCAAAATTGCAAAGGGAATGAGAGGGGAGAGAGTATTTGGCAATTAGAGGTATTTCTGTCATCGTTGTAAAGACAGTACAGGTGTTTTTTTGTCATTTTAAAGAAAAACTCCCTGTATCCTTCCACCTGATACAGCTGTTTTTGTTGTTACGTATTCGCGTGTAGACTTCATCCAAATTCATACACCTGTTCACCTACAGCTGACAGTCCATGAGAGTCCATTTGTAATGGGAACAATTTTTTCAATGTGCACAAAAGATCACCCATGGAGGAGGAATCAATGGAATTGTATGGTAGGGCCACGAGTACCGCCCAAACCTGACTGTGTTGGCCTCATTGAGAAGGTTTGTTCAAATACTAACCTTCTGGGCCCACCAGGCCGAACATGATTTAATTAGCCTGAGGTAGGGGGCAGGGTTGGGTATTATTTGAAAGTTCTTCAGATTCTGCAAATTCTAAAACGCAGCCAGGTTGGGAGCCATTGCTCTAGCTGGATGCCTTAATTTTACAGGTCGAATAATGAGGCAGAGAAATGCACTTGAAGCCTGCAGCTCTTGCCTCAGCCACAGGTTTCCCCGGGGCCCCTGAAATCACAGCCAATAAACAGCAGGTCTGAAACCCTTCTGTGGGATGGAAAGTTCTCGGAGCTTTTCTTGGTTGGGCTGGTGCGGGTATATTCCAGGGTTCTGAGAATGAGGATTTAGCCCTATCAAGGCACAGAATGCAACTTTCTTGAAATATTCAAGATCTACCTCTCTGTAAATAGGGGATGTGCCATCATCCCTCAGTTGGAGCTATACCTTTGGCCTAGTCAGTATTTATTGTCCCGATGTCTGGGATTGTGTCACCTCAGCCATCCAGTCCCCACTCTCATAGTCAACAAGATGGCCACCGTTAGTTAGAATTCCCCTGAGAGTGGGCTCCAAAGCTGAAGACTTGACATGCTCCCTCTTCTCTCTTTTCCACGGGGTTGCAGTTCAAAATGTTGTTGTGCTGTCTCTCCCTTTGGGAATTTCCTCTGGAGCTGGAGATTAATTATTATGCAAATATTAAATACGTTGAAAGTTGGAGAAGGGAAGGGAATTTTTTAAAGCAATTTTGTTTTTGGGCACCTGGGTGGCTCAGGCAGGTAAGTGTCCCGACCTCGGCTCAGGTCATGATCTCACGGTTTGTGGGTTCGAGCCCTGCGTCGGGCTCTTTGCTGACAGCTCAGAGCATGGAGCCTGCTTCGGATTCTGCCTCTCTCTCTCTCAGCCCCTCCCCTGCTCACACTCTGTCTCTCTCTCTCTCTCTCTCAAAAATAGATGAACGTTCAAAGAAATTTTTTTAAAGGCAGTTTTTTTATTATAGTTTAAATGAGAGATAACGAATAGCTGTTGCGTTTGACCTGCATTCGAATTCTACAGTGCGGTGTGTGTGATATATATATATAATAGTTAAATCTTCTTTAAGATGTATATGTACCTTTGCCAAAACCTCTGGGTTCCCATAAATATCCAAATATATCGACCATCACCCAGCCCGTTTGCCCTCCCTCCCAGACATAAAGGCAGTTCTGGGAAAAGACAGATTAAAACATTTCTCCCTCGGAATGTTAGTTTGAGACGTTATTTAGATTTTTTAAATAGCCTACATGCCTAGGGTGATCTGAAAGGAAATGCTGCAGAGTGTAATGTTGCTTAATAAATAGGAGAAGTCATGCTCACTCAGGCACAGCCCGAAGGGAAAAACAAAGTCCTCACTCTTGTCCTGAAGGTCAAAATGTCTTTGACTCCTCTTGTCATAGTCTCTTCCTTGTGTCCTCGTGGGTTTCCAAACAATAAACTGCTAGTTAATAATATTTTATATTAAACTTTCCATGCTCAAATCATGGTGGGGTTTCTGCCTACTGTTCTGACCCATACGGATACCAGGCCCTTTCTACACATGGAGCTCCCCAAGAGCAAAGGACAGTCAGTGCTCCAGGGCTGAGATGGGGTGACACAAGCAAGGCAGGCAGGTGCATGGAATGGCAGGGTTATTCAAGTGCAGGGTGGGCCCCTGAGGGTGGTACCTCCTTGAATGTCGTGCCCTAGGTCCTTGGTGTGCCTCACCCTAGTCCAGACCTTGCTGCGCTATTTTCTTTCTTAGCGTTCCATCTAGCACATTCCAGAGAATTTCTATATTAAAGCCCTAACCCCCAATGTAGTGGTAATTGGAGGTGGGGACTTTGGGAGATATATAATTAGGCTTAGATAATTAGGTTTAGAGGGTAGTGCTCTTATGATATAATTAGTGCCCTTATTAAGAAGAGGAAGGCAGAGTGAGAGCTCTCGCTCCCCCTTACATTCACCCAGGAAACACCATGTGAGCACGCAGGAAGGCCAGGAAGGGGACCGCACCAGGAACTGAATCTGCTGGCACCTTGATCTCGGACTTGCCAGCCTCCGGAACTGAGAAATAAATGTCCGTTGTTTAAGCTACCTGATGATGCTATTTTGCTATGAAAGTCAGAGCTAAGACAGTGTCCAATTAGCATTTAATGAATGGCTGAATTACCTTCCTTGCCTCAGAACCGTTTCTCTGACGCAGGTTCAGCAAACAGTTGAGTCTATAAGCAGTATGGCGTGGTCTTCGAAAGCCACACTTTAAAGGTTCAGCCTTAGCCCTACGATGACCCTGGTCTAGTTACTCCCAATGCCTCAGTTTCTGTAGCTGTAAAATAGGTGAAATGGTAATACCTACTCCATAGGAGTGTGGAAAGGATTAAATACGACTATGCATGCAAAGGACTTAGCTCAGTGCCCTCAAACATTAGTTGTACTGTTAATAGTAAGCTCCATTCACTTCCCATTACATTAACCTCCAAATTCCCCCTAGTCTGAGTCACAAAATGATGAACTAAAGCCAAAAACCATATGTGAGTAATTAGTCCTTCAGAGGGGGTCCAAAGTCTCAAAGTTGAACTCGCTTCTCTCTGTCCCAAGAGCCAAACAAAAGCCAAAGTAAACAAGGTTTAGGAAGGAATGTAAAAAGACAGCAATGGCATCGATCTCCTTTCCCATCAGAGAAGATTAGATTAGAATAAATATCCAATCCATTCTTTTTTGTTCCCATTTCAAAAAGTTAGACCTTTATTCAAAATCAGTTCATTGGGAATGTGTAGCACCCCCCCCCTTCCATGTTCCAGGAATTATGCCAGTTAGTAAAGATTTAAAAATCAGATATCCTCTTTGCTCTCAAGCAGCTGAAGGTCTTGAGGTACAGAGATAAGCATGTAAACAAAGCAAAGGTTATTTCGAGTGATGGTTAGTTCAGCCGAGGTGGAGTCCACAGGCTCTGCAGGAGGGGATGGGCAGGGACCCGGCAAGGTCAGAGAATCCCTCCCACAGGAGAAAAAGGTACACTCCGTAATCCATATTGCCACCGCACTGAGGAAGTTGAACGGGAAGCATGGAAGCTAATTCCCAGGTGGAAATCCTCTCACCGTGGCCCAACTGCGAAGGTTTAACATCAGGTTTGCACCATTCCTTGGCATTTAACAGTCGGCTCTCCCAAGCTGGTGTGAACCAACTTCAGAGCATCCCCGTGGAGGTGCTCTAAACCACGAGCAAAATTACTCTCAAACTGTATTGAGCACAATTGAATTTCACCTTGATAATCCTGGAGTGTACTTCATGGTGGTGTAGTTCCTGAGAGCCAACACGGGGAACATTAATTGCTCTTGTGCTGTGTATGTGCAGAGAGTTCATCAACAGCATAGCGGTAGATAGCTTACAAGACTAAAGGGCTGAGAAGGAAAAGGCAGAACAAAACATCTTCTTGCTGGTTGGCGGTTGTATGGTTTTATTCCTTAAGGAGCTCTGGAAGGAACCCGGTAGAGACCATCACCTTCCCTAGGTGAATTGATTATGGTATAAATAGTAACAACAGCGACAGAAGTCATCATCATTTTCTTCCAAAGGAATAAGGCTTTACAATTCTCAAGGTGAATTGGGCTTTTGCCTCGAGGAAAACAGAATAGAGGCTTCATCTCCAGAAACAAATGTACAAAATTCAGTCTTTCTCTTCGGCCCCACGCTACCGTCTTCTGAATAGCATTCCAGTTGTATGTATCTGGGGCTTGGGAAATGTTCCTAGTTCTTGGGAAGGAAGTGAACTAAAACATCTGACATCTCTGGCAAGAGTCACAGTTTCACACAAAAACTTTCTTGCAATAACTTCACATATTGCTTCCCCTGGTAGCATCGCTGTCTCTAGGGGAAGCTTGGGTCTAAAATGACAACTCTGTTTAATGAAAGTGAGAGCTGAATGCTAACTCCAACAGGCTTTATTTCTCAAGAAGTCTTCATCTTAAAATCACTCGTTAGGGATGACGTTATGACAGAGATAAGTTGCTCCAGATTTTTTTCTTTTTGTTGTTAGAGCATAGAAGCAGGTTTAAATGTCTTGCATGAAAAAAAATAAGCAAATACGGCCACTGCTCTTCAAGTCAACAGTGTTTCCTGTAGATAAAATATGACAGGGTATTTGCTGTTTACATGGAATTGGAAGCGGGGGGCGGGGGGTGGTCACTGTAAAGAATGTTGGCAGGGGCGCCCGGTCGGCTCAGGCAGTTAAGCGTCCGACTTTGGCTCAGGTCATGATCTCAGGGTTCATGTGTTCAAGCCCCTCATCGGGCTCCGTGCTGACAGCTCAGAGCCTGGAGCCTGCTTTGGATTCTGCGTCTCTCTCTCTCGCCCTCTCTCTGCCCCTCCGCCACTTGTGCTCTGTCTCTCTGTGTCTCAAAAACAAATAAACATTAGAAATTTTTTTAAAGAGAGTGTTGGCAGAGATGGGTGGCTGTAAGATTTCTTCCTGAATGAGGCTGGTGATGGAAATCGATGCTTTCAAATTTTATAATGTGCTATATATGGTAAATATACATATGCCCTAAGTAAATACACACAAGACAGTATTTGCTACCCTTCCAGTAGAGAAAAGCAAAACCACTGCAACATTCAGGGATGAGGTTGCTACCTGTGGGTATGGGACCTGCCATTTATGGACCCACGTGTACAAGGGCCAGGATCTGCCCCACAGGCTAATGCTGGACCTCAAGGTGTGCCCTACATATAAAAGATTTTCAGGACATATCCGTTGACCGTCACACTGATGAGCTGGTGTTAAAAGGTTTGACAAACACCTACCGCAGGCAACATGGTCATTACCTGTAGGAAGGGGAGGATCAGAGCTAGGAGAGTGAAATTCTAAGTTTCCGAAGCTTCAGTCACATCAGTGGCACTGAAGAGTGACAGAGGTGGCTGTTCAAATCCTCTAACCATCCCCTAGACTTTGTGATAGAAGAATGAATAATTTGCTATGAGCTTGAAATAGCAAAACCAATACTCATTCCTAATTTTGCTACCGTATTGACTAATTACTTGCCTATTTATGATTGGCTACTTACCTACACCTTGTGGAGAATTTTAAGAAAACGTTTGTGGTGTACATCTTCACGAACCCAAAAGTTACTTTCTTCCCTCTATTGAAAGGCTCTGAGAGGGATGCCTGGGTGGCTCCGTCGGTTAAGCATCCAACTTCAGCTCATGTCATGATCTCACGGCTCGTGAGCCTGGAGCCTGCTTTGGATTCTGGCATCTCTCACTCTCTCTGTCCCTCCCCCGCTCACAATGTGTGTGTGTGTGTGTGTGTGTGTGTGTGTGTGTGTGTGTGTGTGTCTCAATAAATATATGGGGCATCTGGGCAGCTCAGTTGGTTAAGCATCCGACTTCAGCTCCGGTCTTGATCTTGCAGTCGGTGAGTTCAAGCCCCGTGTCGGGCTCAGTGCTGACAGGAGCGTGCTTCGGATTCTGTGTCTCCCTCTCCCTCTGCCCCTCCCCTGCTCATGCTCTGTCTCTCTTGCTCTCAAACATAAATAAAACGTTAAAAAAATTCTTTTAGAATACATAAACATTAGACTATTTTTTTAAAAAGTCTATGAGAACACAAATGTCTGCCTGTAACAATTTTAACTGACACTTTCCCACAAATGAGTGTGTTTAAGAACCTCTAAAAAGATTCTAATAATCAGATGTCAGATATATGAGGTAGGAGGAGGAAGAAAGAGACAGAATGGAGAAGTAACAATCCACAAACAATCTCTAATGCAATCTCTTAAATTAGAACATTTAATTTCAGCTGCTGCTCCAAGAATTCCACAGCATGTTCTTGCTCGTGGATACAATCAGGGACAAAAAATGAGATGGTCAAGAGATAGCCACAAAAAGAGACTAGGAGAAACAATGATTTGATAAGATCCCCAAGCCAAAGGAGCAATCCCTGACTAGCGAGAGGGACGTGGTATGGGCTTTGGATTAAAATATAGACCGATGTTGGAATCCCGGTTGTCCGTGTATAAGCTGTGTAATAACGTTGGGCAATTCACCTAATTCCTCTGAGCCTTTATTTCTTCATTTCTTAAGTGAGATAATTACACCTAATTCATAAGATTTTTGAAAAGATTTACAATAGAAGCTCAATTTTAATTATCATCCACAGGCAGTAAAGTCTGCTGTGTGATTCTCTTTGAGGTTGTGAGTGAGCGGATGTAGCTTTCTCTAGCCGATCTGTGCCAGGAGACAGGAAGGGTCGGAGGTGTGCGAAGCCTCGTGCCTCCTGTGCTTCCTTGCACACTTTTGTCACCCCTGGTGGAGTCTCCTGGGTGTGGTTAAGCCTTCACGGAGGTGGTTTGCACGGTTGGCGTTCCCATCTGGATGGAGGAAGCCCCGCAATGCTTGCCCCACCTGTCCGCAGGTCACCCAGAAGGCATTCATCACACGGCAGCCAGAGGCTCTGAGGCTGACACCATAGGATGTTTTGCGTCCTCTCTCTACCTTGTACTGACAGGCAGAACAGCGCCTTGGTAAGCAGCACGGGTTGTGACAGCAAACTGACCTGTTTTCAAAAGCTGCCTCTGCCACGGGCCACCTCCAAGCCTCAATTTCCTAAACGGTAAATGATGATCAGAATAGCCTTTCTTTCTTTCTTTCTTTCTTTCTTTCTTTCTTTCTTTCTTTCTTTCTTTGTATTTTGAGAGAGAGAGAGAGAGAGAGAGAGAGAGAGAGAGAGAGCAAGCAGGGGAGGGACAGAGAGAGAGAGGGAGAGAGAGAGAGAGAGAGAGAGAGAGAGAGAGAGAGAATCCCAAGCAGGCTCTGCACTGTCAGCACAGAGCCCCACGCGGGGCTCGAACCCACGAACTGTGACATCATGACCTGAGCCGAAGTCGGACGCTTGACCGACTGAGCCACACAGGCGCCCCGATCAGGGCCATTATGAGAATGAATGGCCAACACATATTGAGTCTATTGAGTGCTGCCTCCATACCACTCTAAAGGCTTTGTGTAATTTAAGTCATTTCTCCCTTCATCTCTGTAAAGTATTGTTACAGTCGTAGAAACTGAAGCACAGTTTCCATTGCTTGCCCCGGGACCCGCAGCCATATTAGTCTGGCTCTGTGTCCATGTGGCTAGCTACTATGCAACCTGGCCTAAGAAGAGGAAGTGAAATCAGGCACAAACATTTCCTGGCACAGTGTCTGACTCTTAGAAAATGGTCCATACATGATAGTTAGTGTTAGTTCGATAGTTACTGTTCATCGGAGACTTTGTGAACTCCTGTTTGGGTCCCACCTGAACCTCTGCTGTGTCTGCTTCCAGCATTTGTACTCTGACTTCTCAACAGATAAAGTCACAGGGCAGATGTGGGAGCCATCCCGGCTGAATTCTCCCAAGACATTGGAGATTTCAGTGGACAGTCGGGCAGATGGGCCAACAGGACTGGCAGTGATCGTCATTCATCCCCTGGGTAATTTGGCACCTAATCTCACCAAACTATTGAGAAATCTGTTTTATTGGCAAATTACTTCAGAACTCGTGAATCTTGGCAAAAATGTGGCCATCATTTAGGTTAATAAATTTTTCCGTGTGATAATTTCCTATGTGAGTTATAAATTTGGTTATACAATTTGCAAGGAAATTCTTTTATGTTAATGGTGTGTGGGAGCCGGAGGGGAATGAGGACAAAGGTAAAGTTAGTGGGGTGGTTAACAGTATAATTCTGCAGGGGAACCTGGGTGGCTCAGTCAGTTAAGCCTCCCACTTCAGCTCAGGGCATGATCTCGTGGTTCGTGGGTTCAAGCCCCACATGAGGCTCTGTGCTGACAGCTCAGATTCTGATTCTGTGTCTCCCTCTGTCTCTTCCCCTCCCCCACTCGCACTCTGTCTCTGTCTCTCTCAAAAATAAAATAAACTTTAAAATGGGGCGCCTGGGTGACTCAGTCAGTTAAGCATCTGACTTCGGCTCAGTTCATGATCTCCTGGTCCATGAGTTCTACCCTCCCACGTCGGGCTCTGTGCTGACAGCTCAGAGCCTGGAGCCTGCTTCCGATTCTGTGTCTCCCTCTCTCTCTTCCCCTCCCCCGCTCAAGCTCTGTCTCTCTCTCAAAATGAATAAACGTTTAAAAAAATTTTTAATTTTTTTATTAAAAACAAACAAATCAGTGTAATTCTGCAAATATCTCAAGTAGGTTAAAAGAGAAAACCAGATGACAAATAAAGGAGCTATTAAGGAAAATGCAATTGTATTCCTACTGGACACATATTTATCACCACTGAACTCATGTCTTACAGCTTTTCTGAAAAAGAAACTATCAAAGTGACCATAAAGTGATTCTACTTTGCATCAACTGTTTTACAGAGGAAAGAACAAATGTTCTTGGGCACTACCACCAGATGGGCTGGGATTTTAATATCAGTCTTCATGCTTACCAACTGTGCAAACTTGGGCAAGTGACTTAACCAATCTGAGCAGAAATTTCTTCTTATCTAAAATTTATCCAACAAATTTGCTGTAAGGTCGAAAGCATGTAAAATTTTTGTCACCTAGGAGATGCTCAATAAATGGTAATTAATGTTCAGTTTTTCTCTTTTTTTTTTTTTAATGTTTATTTATTTTTGAGGGGAGGGGGAAGGACAGAGAGAGAGGGGGACAGAGGATCCAGAGAGGGCTCTGCACTGACGACTCCCAGGCGAGGCTCGAACTCACAAACCGTGAGGTCATGACCTGAGTTGAAGTTGGCCGCTCAACCAACGGAGCTACGTAGGTGCCCCTGTTTGGTTTTTCTTTGAATAAATTCCTATGACCTAAGTGAGGGAGTTTATTCAAGGCATTTATCTAGATGTTTATTAGAGGGATTTTTAATCCAAATTATACGCATCAAATTGTTTACTTGAGTGGAAAAATTCTGGAATGAAGAATTGACTTTCTAACGACTAGACAAAGCTGAGTAAATTATCTAATCAGTTCAAGAACAAAAGCAATGCCGGGGGCTCAGAGGCTGGCCTTCCCTTCTGCCCATTGGTTCAGTTTATTGCTGCAAGCTTCTAATTTGTTTCAGCGATGGAGACATGGCCATTCCATCTCCCCTTTTGCCCTGGAACTAGGACTATATATTTTTTAATACATTATTTTTACTTTTTTAAAAATGTTTTTTTTTAATTTTTTTAACGTTTTATTTATTTTTGAGACAGAGAGAGACAGAGCATGAACAGGGGAGGGGCAGAGAGAGAGGGAGACACAGAATCGTAAGCAGGCTCCAGGCTCCGAGCCATCAGCCCAGAGCCCGACGCAGGGCTCGAACTCACGGACCGCGAGATCGTGACCTGAGCTGAAGTCAGACACTTAACCGACTGAGCCACCCAGGCGCCCCTAAAAAATGTTTTGAAGTAAACTGTACCTCCAACATGGGCCTCAAACTCACGACCCCAAGATCGAGAGTCACATCCTCCACCACCTGTGCCAGCCAGGCACCCCAGAACTGTATTCTGAAATAGGGACAACGGGATTTAGAAAATTCCTTTTGCACAAATATAACTCGTTTACAGCTAGTTATTGAAATATCCAGTGACAGCATAATAAAAATATGAGACCTTCGGTTAATGGAATGTTCTGGTTTACTATTCCCTGTGAATGTGGTTGCACACATTTGGAAACTGCTCTCTTTCATGTATTTAAAATAGCATCTAATAGTAAGGCAGTAATTTATTAAGAAGTAACTTGCTGATCCGAAAGTGCTGACGTGATTTCAAAATGTATTTAAGATGAATCCAGCTCAATGAGGCTTATACATATAGTTTGGGGAAATAAGGAGCTTATTATGGGATTGTCATAGCCACCTCAAAATGGCAAATGAAGATAAATTCCAGAAATCAGGACTGCATGTTGTAATCAAGGAGGAACCTTCCCACAGACTGAAGCAAACTTGGGAAGCAAGTGAATGGGAGATTAAACAGTGAAGTCTCAGTAAGATTACTTGTTCCCCTGTGATTAAAGCCTGACAGTCTCCATGAGTCAAAATGTAAACACATCCTAGTTCTGGTGGCCCTCGCTGGTTGAGCGTTTGGCAAAGCACAGCTGCCTCAAATTTACCATTGAAAAGGTGTTTTGGGGGAATGAAACTAACTACCGTCTTCTTTCGTGCATGTGATTTATTATCCATCATAAGCGTTTTCTATGATGGGAGTAAGCATTTGTCTCATATTCTGGTGACTTTTCTACAATTTGAAAAATTGAAAAATATATTTGAGAAATATATTTATAATTTATAAGCCCCTTATTGTTTTCATACCTAATTCACAAAATATTCAAGAATTTCCCATTATGTGCTTAATTGTAAGGTCTGAATTTTTAGATGCCTTCCTTTTTCTGAGCTGGAAGCTTTACTGTGCACTACTCCAAACATATAGACGGACAAACAAATACATACCAAGAAGCACACGGTATAAATGAGAGGAATCTAAGTATGAAATCAGCTAATAATAGTAAAGCTAATGTTTATTCTGTTACCTACTGTTTGACAAACACTGTGCTAAGCATTTTAGAAGAACTATTTCTGTTGTTTTTTTTTTTAAGTTATCTATTTTGAGAGAGAAAGAGAGGGTACAAGTGCGGGAGGGCCAGAGAGAGAGAGGGAGAGAGAGAATCCCAAGCAGACTCCCCAGTGACGGCACAAAGCCTGATGCAGGGCTCAAACTCACGAACTGTGAGATCACGACCTGAGGCAAAACCCAGAGTCAGACCTTAACCAACTGACCACCCAGGTGTCCGAGAAGAGCTGTTTCTTTTCATGTTTTTTTCTTTTTTTTTTTTTTGTTAATGTTTATTTATTTTTGAGAGAGAGAGACAGAGCACGAGCTGGGTAGGAGCAGAGGGAGAGGGAGACACAGAATTGGAAGCAGGCTCCAGGCTCTGAGCTGTCAGCACAGAGCCCGACGCGGGGCTTGAACTCACAAACCGTAAGATCATGACCTGAGCCGAAGCCGGACACTCAACCGACTGAGCCACCCAGGCGCACCTCTTTTCATTTTTTTAAAAATTTTTATTTATCTTGAGGGAGAGAAAGAGAGGCAGAGTGTGAGCAGGGGAGGGGCAGAGAGAGAGGGAGACAGAATCCAAAGCGGGCTCCAGGCTCTGAGCTGTCAGCACAGAGCCCGACACGGGACTCGAACTCACGAACCGCGAGATCATGACCTGAACCGAAGTCAGACGCTCAACCAACTGAGCCACCCAGGCTCCCCAAGAACTGTTTCTTTTGATCAGCAATCCTTACAAGATAAAAATCCCAGTGTTCCAGATTATAAGAATAAAGGGTTTTGAAAATCTTAATTGTCGATAAGGAATTAAATCCCTAAATGAAACTAGGGAACTATTATACAGGTGATTTCTTGGCAATTTGAAAAATTAAAGTTTTCCTAAAATTAGCTGTATACTGAAACCTACTCATCATACACTGCAAGTGTCTCCAGTCGAATTTTAAGTGATTTCTCTGCTTTGTTAGCCATTTTTATCAGAATTTATATGAAACTTCCAGTTGAATCTCCAACTGAAACCAAAAAGATAAAACCTTTTCCATATTGTAAGTCAACAAGATCTTGGAACTTTTGTTCATTCCTGGGACTGTGTTAACTACCTACTGTGCACCACACCTTGAGGACACAAATAAAGTCATGAATTCCGCCCTCAAACAACACCCAGCCTAGTAAGACAGATATGTAAACAAACCACAGCAAACGTAACGTGCAGCACATTGTACAATAGAGGCAGGTAGAATGGAGACCCAAAGAGGAAGTAGTCAATTTTCACAGAAAAGAAAGAACCAAAAAAGGAAAATTCTAAGAAAGTTCATGAAAGCAGTGACACAAAAGGTAGTGTCTTAGGGGCGTCTGGCAGCCTCAGTGGATGGAGCACGCAACTCTTGATCTCCAGGTTGTGAGTTCGAGCCCCACATTGGGTGTAGAGGTTACTTAAAAAAAGAAAAGAAAAAAGGCAGCGTCTTAAATGTAGATGAAAATCTGTGGTTTTTGGTGGTTGTTCCATTTACTCATATACTCAGTCTACTTTTTTTGTCAAAAGATGAATTACTTTTAAAAAAAAAAAGCATAGGATTCCGTATCTCAGTCACCTACCATTCCATACTGCTTTCTTTCCCATTCCCTACATTCTGTTTCCCGCAGCACTTATCTTAACTTCATTTTGTTCTTTTAAGTAACTAATCAGATTGTTTTCCTATCAAATGAAAATTCATCTCTATACTTATGACCCAACTACGACTCCATACAATTCTCACAAGGAGACAGGTACAAGTATGTTTATTCCTGCATTGTTCATCAGAGAAAAATAATGGAAACAATCTAAAGATGTGTCAGTAACAGAGTGGATAAAATGTGCCCCTTTTATACAATGGAATACCATATAACAGTGAACTACAACATGTGTATTAATACGTGTCAAGTGAAAACTTGAGAAGTATAAAATATGTCATTTAATAAATATGGAAAAGAGGCCAAAAACCATTATTGTTTATGGATACATATAGAGTGTAAGTATTAAAAAAAAAAAAAAGCACACAAAAATTAAAACTCAAAATTCAGGGATGCCTGGCTGGCTCAGTCAGTAGAGCATGAGACTTAGATTTCAGGGTCATGAGTTCAGGTCCCATGTTGGACATGGAATCTACTTAAAAACAAAACAAAACCAAAAACACCACCTCACACTTCGGGATACGTGTTAACTCTGGATGGCAGGAGAAGAATGGGACAGTTTGGTTACAAGGACTTTAACTACATGTGTAAGATTTTACTTTGGAGGGGTGAAAGAGAGGAAGAGAAGAATAAAGGAGGGAGAGAGAGAATGAGGAAGAGAGCGAGATCCAGAGCAAATATGGCAAAATTTTGTTACATGATTGAACTGGGTAGTAGATACATGATTTGTTGTTATATTATTCTCCATACTTTTTTGCATGTTTGAAATATTCTATAATAAAATAAACAATTGCTGGGGCGCCTGGGTGGCTCAGTTGGTTGAGCATCCAACTCTTGATTTCTCCTCAGTTTTGATCACAGGATTGTGGAATCGAACCCGCATCAGCATCCACACTGAGCGTGCAGGCTACTCAAGATATTCTCTCTCTCTCTCTCTCTCTCTCTCTCTGTCCCCCTCCCCCTCCCCCCAAAAATATTGCTAATCTTTATAATATTAGTCCACAGTGTTACTAACCAAATCTAATAAATAGTGAAACAAAAATTTTAAAGTAAAAAATTAGCAAACATGCACATATAATTTTTTAATTTTAATAAATTTATTTGCTTCTATGGGCGATAATATTTACTTGTAACTTTCCCACATCCCTTCCAGAGCATTCTTTACTTTTTTAATGTTTTTATTTATTTTTGAGAGAAAGAGCACAACCAGGAGAGAGGCAGAGAGAGAGGGAGAAACAGAATCCTGAGCTGTCAGCACCGAGCCTGATGTGGGGCTCGACCCCACGAACCAGTGAGATCATGACCTGAGCCAAAATCAAGAGTCAGACGCTTAACCGACTGAGCCACCCAGGCACCCCTCTTCCTTTTCTTTCTTAAGTCGTCTCGGGACTTTTAAGGAAGAGGTTCAGAGTTTAGCAGGCCTCCAAATGAAATAGCATAATATTGGGGCGCCTGGGTGGCTCAGTCAGTTAAGCGTCTGACTTCAGCTCAGGTCATGATCTCGCGGTTTGTGAGTTCGAGCCCCGCGTCGGGCTCTGTGCTGACAGCTCTGAGCGTGGAGCCTGCTTCGGATTCTGTGTCTCCGTCTCTCAATGCCCGTCCCCCACATGTGCTCTGTCTCTCTCTATCAAAAATAAATAAAATGTAAAAAAATATATATATTTTTTAAAAGAAAAAGCATACTATTAATTCACTTGTTAATAACCAAATTATTAGTTCCGAGGCAAAATTAAAACCTCAGTTTGAATAGACCAAATTCGTAGCTGGGTCTCTGCCATCAAAGTAGGATAAAGATTTGGGGCGCCTAGGTGGCTTAGTCAGTTAAGCGACTGACTTCAGCTCAGGTCATGATCTCACAGTTTGTGAGTTCAAGCCCCGTGTTGGGCTCTGTGCTGACAGCTCAGAGCCTGGGCTTGCTTCGGATTCTGTGTCTCTCTCTCTCTCTCTCTCTCTCTCTCTCTCTCTCTCTCTCTCTCTCTTTCTCTCTCTCAAAAATAAATAAACATTAAAAAAAAATAGGATAAAGATTTGAAGAGAGGCCATATTCAGGGAAAAAACCCAGAGCTGGGGGGAGGGAGACCTAACTCCTAGGGCTAATTCTGCTACCAACTACATACAACTAGTAGGGTGATTTTAGAGTGTTCACCTAACCTCTCCCTAAACCTTCGTGTCATTGTTTGTAAAGTGAAATATTCAATCTGATGACTCTACCGTCCTTTTCAGATCTAAAAGTCTGTAATTTGGTATCCTAAATCATAGCAAGACATGAGCCCTTAGAGTTAACCACAGGCAATAAAAAATTCTCATTAGCGATTTCCACAAGGCTGATAAGTAAGGTAGAAGTATGTCTCTAGACCTGAGCTTAAACAGATCATTCCTTCCTCCCCAAAAGAGAGATGGAAGGTATATGCGCTGTGGAAATTAACACGAGCTCTTTGGCATCTGCAAGAGATCATGGAAAACTACCATAAAGCCAGAGAGTGGAAAGCTCAGATGCAGCCACTCCATAAATCTTTCGGGAGCTGTTGTGTTTCGGGCATGTTTACACACTAAAGGATACAGTCCCAGCCCTCAAGAAGCTCAAAGTTTTTGTAGGGAAGACAGAAAAAGAATTAGACGCTAAATATTGTAACACAGGCACGTACAATGTGTTACAAACTCAGATAAAGCACTTAATCCTGACTAGGGAAATCAAGGAAGACTTCCTAAAGGAGACCAGGTTTAAACTCAATTCTAAAGGATAAATAGGAATTAGTTGAAGGAAGAAGCAAGTAGGAACCCCATATGAGAAGGCAGAGCAGCGATATGAGAACATGGTTATTTCAGTAAAGAGCACGTACCATGGTACGGCTATAACTTAGAGAAGAGAGATATGGCAGGAGATGACAGTGGCCATTTAGGCAAAGGTTAGATCATGAAAGGCATTGAATGTCAACCAAAGGAGTTTAGATTTTTAACAGTAATGAGGAACCACATTAAGCCAAGGACAGAGATAAGATACAATGCGAATTTCAGCTAAATCTTCCTGAAAGCTCTGTGGATGATAGACTGTAGGTGTGAGAGACAAGTCAGGGGGGACCAGTTGTAAGACACCAGTATAGTAATCCAGGTGACAACTGAGGAGGGCCTGGGGGGTGACAAATGTTCTTGTTCTCGAAAAGGTAGAAAAGGACAGATTCTGGAAACTGTAGATCGGTCAACCGTATTTTCGTCTCTAGAAAACTCCAAAAGTCACCTACAAGGTCACTGGGGAGCCCTGGAAGATATGTTGATCACTAGGAGCCACTGTCGGTTCACCCAAAGAGGCATCCAGGCCAGCCCTCTCCTTTGTGATGGGTCTGCCAGATTAAGAGATCAGAGGATGGTTCGGTAGCCAGTGTGCCTTGACTTCTCCATACCAATACTACCCTACACTTTGTTTCTGGCCTTGCCCCTTACCACAATAACCTGGATAAAGGTTTCTCTGGAAGACCTGTTGAGACTTCAGTGAGACTTACGCAACTCAGAGATGGGTCTTTATATCCAAAAAAAAGGCCAAACAGAAAGTACTGGGCCTTGCCTAAAACTACTTCCCAATTTCAGAGGCTGTGGCAGCCAATCCCCTGTGAGCCTTGATGTGTCAAGGATTCAACACAATACTCCAGATGAGAACTGACCAGGCTGTCAAAGCCAATTAATTTTGTTTCATATCGGTTATTCTCAGTGTTAATCCTTATGTCAATTTGACTCGTTCCCAATGGATGGTTATGGGTCTCCAAGATCTTGCCAGCCTCTCTTCCATCCCCACCTTTGGGCTCTTTGCACGGCTGGTTCTTGCCTAATGCCCTCTCCCCATGCCTCCCTTCTCTGATTTTAGGCCTCAGCTGGAAGACCTTCTCTGGCTTCCCTACCTAAGGGTCGGGTACTCCTCAGTTTCATCATCTCTGGCCCTTGTTTTCCTTCAGGACATTCATTACAGCCTGCACTGATTTGTTTGTCCACCTTCTTGTCTGGTTTCGTTTGGTTTTGTCTTGTCAGTCTCCCCATAGGAATTAGAATTCCCTGAGGGCAGCGACCAGGTCTGTCTTATTCATCGTTGTATGTACCATGGTGTCTGGAACATAGTAGGCTGTCGATTAATAATGAATGAATGAATGAATGAATGAATGAATCTCTGTTTTCCTTGATCCAGACTTGGCTCATTTATAAGACTCCAGTTGGCTTCAGCCTCTCCACTTTGCTTTCTGCCCTGACCAGCCACCAACCTTCTCATCCACACAGTATCTTCTGTCACCCTTCACCCCTCCCCAGCTCAGCCCTTCCAGCCTGAGCTCTCCCCTCAGGCTACGCAATGAACAATGTGTCTTGAAGCTGTTTCTTTGCTGCCTCAGTGGTCAGCTGGAGCTGTTAACCTCAGCTGATCCTTGCAAAAACACAAAAAACAAAGAACAGCCAAAACCACAGCTGCCTTGGGATGCTACAGCCAACCCTTGAGTACTGACTCTAATTATCAAATTTACATCATGCACATAGTTGGCAGTGTGGCTAATTAAATGGTGAATCAGTATCATGATGATCTGGAACAATCACATCTTTGGTCAGTCACATCACTGGCACACTATTTTCAAGGTGGGCTCCACATTTTAAGGGGGGGGGGGGGGAAATGTTGAAAACTTAAAGCATGTCCAGAAGAAGGCAATGAGTTTGTAAACTGTTGGAACAGGAATGGGGCTTACCACGGCCAGGACTCGGCAGCCAGACTGGGTTTGAATCCAGGCTCTACTACTTACTATGTGATATTTATAAATTAATTAACTTGGTGCCTTTGGTTTTCCCAACTGTGAAATGGGGCTAATGACAGTGCCCATCTCATAGGGCGTAGTGAGGGTTCGGTGAGTGGACACACACAGAGCACGTAAAATACTGTCAGGCACATATTAAGTGCTCTATCAGTGTCTGATGTTATATGAAGAATGGTTAAGAAACCTGTTTCTGGTTGAATGCTGTGAAAAGGCAAGACCATTAAAAAGGACTTTTGATTTGGGCCCAGGTCATGATCTCACAGTTCGTGAGTTTGAACCCCCTGCCTGGGCTTCTGCACTAACAGGACAGAGCCTGCTCAGGATTCTCTTCCTCCCTCTCTTCTCTCTCTCTCTCTCTCTCTCTGCCCCTTCCCCATTCGTGCTCTTGCTCTCTCTCAAAACAAACAAACGTTAAAAAAAAAAGGAAAACAGTTTCTTCTTACTGATGAGATGAAAAAAATATGCTGTCATATACATTTTTTTTTTAATATCATTTTCTGTGCATTTGGTTTCCTAACCAGAGTATAAGATACTATATGTCAGGGGCCATATCTTTTTCTTTTAGATTCCCAAACAGAACCTAATATACTGCACTGCACACAGCAGGTGCTCGATAAATGCACTGAATTTCAGGAGTTGCTGATCTCACCAGACGTAAATCGATTTGACAATAATCAGATGATTAATACCATTAATATGAAGTAAATCTATGGCATTAGAAGACCGGAATCTGCCACAATCTTCCGCTTCCTGGGTTAACCAGGTATTTACACAGAAGGCAGCAATGGGAATTGTTAGGAAAACATGTAAACAGATAAGGATTAAAATCCCGGTTGTGTCTCTAATTTGCTCTGTGAGTCCTGCCCTTAAGTTGCTTAGCATTTATTCGGGCTTCAATTCCCTCATCTGAAATGAAGGTGGAACACAGTAGTTATGAAAGCAAATAAGAATTATGAGGAAAGGCATCAAAGACATGACTGGGCAGAGATCCATTTCTGTCAAATCTCCCGGCGGAGAGATCCCTGGTTCCACCTTGGCAGGGTCACCACTTCCCATGTTGTCCCATGTCCCTGCTTCAGTGAGGTGGTCAGTGAGGCCTGACTGAATACTAGGAAAGGATTCTAAATCCATCAAGGTTCACAAATTACCCTCCATTAGGACTCCTAACCAGCATTGTAATATAGACAGAATCACACAGAACTTTTGGGGAGTGGGCAAATACCAGCTTTAGGATGTGAAGGGATTGGGGTGAGGGAGCAAGATTTGGCATTAGGTGGTGTAGGTACCCATCCGTGTAGGGTATCCAAGCTGCAAAGATCCCTCTCTGCCAGGTGAGGGAATGGGGGTGGGTAGTAGGGAAAAGAAGGGAATCAATATTGCCTTGCTTCACTACACCCTACAGACACCCAGACAAGACGGCCCTGTGTCTCAGTCCATTCGAACTGCTGTAACAGGGTACCATAGACTGGGTGATTATAAACAACAGGAATTTCTTTCTCACAGCTCTGGAAGTTGGGACATCCAAGATCAAGGCACTAGTAGATTTGGTGTCTCGTGAGAGCCCACTTCTGGTTCACAGATGGCAGTTTTCTGGCTGTGTTCTCACATGGGGGAAGGGACAAGAGAACTCTCTGGGGTCCCTTTTATGAGAGCACTAATTCCAGTCAGGATGGCTCCACTTTCATGACCTAATTACCTCCCAAAGGCCCTACTTCCAAATACTATCACATTGGGAGTTACGTTTCAACGGATGAATTTGGGGGACACAAACATTCCGTCTATTGTACCATTCTTAAAAGAGTAAAAGAGGTTCATTTTCTTCGAAGACTCCTCATCACTAAACCAAGGGTCGAGAACAATAATAAATACACTACTTGCTGTTCTAAGACTGCATTGTGAGTTAATCTTGGTTCAAAGAAAATGAGACAGGCTGATGTTTCAATGCCAGAATGATAGCAAAAAAAAAAAAAAAAAAAAAAAATCTGATGCCAAATATGGAAGTTTATTATATCCACAGTGGGGTAGAAAGCAAAGAATTAACAGGAACAAAAGTAACACATATGCCCCCAAATCTTCAGTTATCTCATGATGAGTCACTTGCTGAGAACAGTGGCTCTAGAGGGCTACACCATATTTTGAAACTGTGCTAAGTAACAGAGTAAAGAGGAAGAAAAAGGATATAGAATCTTATCAAGAAGGAAATGAGCCAAGCAAAAGCAAAAGCATCTCTAGAATACCTGTGAACTAAATCTATTTAGAAACCTCAGAGCCCCTTAACCCTTTGGGGAGGAGAACCATTATTAATGTAGGCCCTTCATGGTTTATCTTTCATAGTTGTGAAAATTGGCCAAGTTCAGTCAGAACTACAAGACTGTGCTGTTGGTTTGTTGTTTTTTTTTTTTAATTATATTATTGGAACATCAGCTTGTTGAAAAAAACAACACATTTCAATAGAACAATACAGATCACATGAAATCAAATACAACATTTATAAGTGGATTGATTACTGGGGCAACTGAGTGGCTTAGTTGGTTAAGCAGCGGACTTTGGCTCAGGGCATGATCTCGCGGTTCATGAGTTCAACCCTGTATCAGGTTCTGCACTGACAGCTCAGAGCCTGGAGCCTGCTTCGGATTCTGTGTCTCCTTCTCTCTCTGCCCTTCCCCCACTCACACTCTGTCTCTCTCTCTCAAAAATAAATTAAAAAAAAAAAAAACATTAAAAAAATTTTTAGAAGTGGATTGATTTCTGATGCAAGCATTGCCTGCCCCGAGTGGACATGATTACCTGCCCCAGGAATAATATTCAGATAATGAAAGTTGAGCCCAAAGATATAACTTTCTTTATTGGTAGGTGGTTCTTGAGGTGGCTTAGGGAAATAAAATTGAACAAATTTTCTACCTACAGCATATTGGATTCTCGTTACCATGTAATTCTTAGTTTCCTAATTTACTGCTTGATTGTTAAGCAGTAACAAACTTCATTTTGTTTTGAAACTTTTGAAACTTCATTTCAAAAACAATACCAGCTTCTGTAACAAAATTCTATGCATTCTCTCATGTTACAATTGTAGAAATTTCTTCACTCTTGAATTCCACTAATTTCCATTAATAATCATTAGATTAGTAGATTAAACTTTGTTAAGACCTTCTTTCACTGAAATGTTTATTAACCTAATTCTGCCATTCTCACTAGGGGGCTGTTAACTCAAAAATATTTGTTCTTTTGTGTTTGTATTTCTGTTTATTCTTTTCCCCTCTAAAGTTAATCACTGGGGACTTTATTTTTCCTGCTGTAAAATGAGTGCCTGCATCACATAAGCCTAATATTAAGAAAACACATCTCAGCACCTATAATAAAAGTGACCTAATTGCAGAAAGAGACAATGAACTAGTTAAAAAGGGTTTCTTTCTTTCTTTTGACGTATAAGCTATACAATAGTTACTAAAAAGTACAATTCAGTCACATTTCTTCACTGAAGATCAAGTCTATTGGAGTGTTGGTATTACTGAAACCAAAGCACTTACTATTTAGTAACATCAAATTCTCTGATGAGTAAGCTTCTGTTGAATGTTTACATTTTTTAAACAAGAACAGTGTTTCAGATTTCTTATGTACCTATTTATATTCATCATGTGAAACTGGAAACCATATGTATTACATTACATTATAATGAATCATTGCCACTAGGCCAACAGGAAGGAACAAAAAAAAAAAAAAGCCAAGGAACAATGCAATTTTTTCAGAGTTAACTGAATGCTAGACATTTTTCAATATAGCACCACTTTCTTTCTATGGAATAGACAAGAATGCCAACATGTATAGGTATGTGTATACTATATACGTATAATAGAATGCCAACATTTATAGGTATATGTATACTATATATGTATAATATATAGCATATAATTATATACACACAGGCATTCATATGTAGATGTACACATAGGAATAAACACATATGATCAAATCCCGAAGCAAATACATTGTTCTCATTTCTCTCAGTAAAAAAACAAAAACAAAAACAAAAAACAAAAAACAAACAAAAAAATATGTATCTTAAAGTTGAATTTAAAAACCATTATAGGGGCGCCTGGGTGGCTCAGTCGGTTAAGCGTCCGGCTTCGGCTCAGGTCACGATCTCACAGTCCGTGAGTTCGAACCCCGTGTTGGGCTCTGTGCTGACAGCTCAAAGCCTGGGACCTGCTTCAGATTCTGTGTCTCCCTCTCTCTCTGCCCCTCCCCTGCTCATGTTCTGCCTCTCTCTGTCCCAAAAATAAATAAAAACATTTTAAAAAATTTAAAAAAAAACCATTATAAAAATCATCTTTACACACTATATCTAATCTACATCTAATATGTGGTTCTTTGAATGTCTATTTCCGCATGTAGTGTGATTTTTCTTACAAAAGTTAAATTTTCTTCCAAGTTTAACACCTCACAAAGGTGATCACATATATTTCCTACGTAAAATTTCTTTTCCTGAGAGAAAGCTTCTCAGAACGAACGACAAACTAAGAAGCAATAAACAAATTGATTTAAAAATCAACAACCCTTAAAATGAGCTCTTAAAAATGAGACTCTTTTTAATCTTGGTAAATTACCGCGTTGTAACTGATCCTTTTGCATAGTGCTTATTAATGCAGAAGTGTGTGACAGAGTAATCATTTTCAGTCCTGCAAGTTATTTGCAATAAGATTAGATTCTGTTTTCATTTCTATGTTGATTTTTTTTTCCAGTTAAACATTTTCCTTATCCTTATCTCCACATCTCCTCTAATTCTGGTAGCATCTGTAGATTCCTAACACTTGGCATGTGCTACTTCAGGCAAACATAGCCCATGTACAATCTATATAAAGGAAGGGACCTCTCAACCTCCCTCCCTGTCTTACGTGATTTCAAAAACAAACTCAGGGTTCAGTGGTATGCATTTATGGCCACTAACATTTTTTTTTAATTTTCAGAGAAATCAAGTTTTGAGTTGATTATACTTAAGCTACAGAATTACGGAGTTTTAGTCAACAGCCCTTCGTTTTACCTCAGAGATTAAGTGACTTGCTCAACATCACATAGCTTAGCAAACAGAAGGCTTGCACCAGATTTCAAGTCCCTTTCCCAGGTGGGTAATCCCCAGTGTGTGTGCTGTAAGATAAATACAAATAACGTGTTGGGATCTTTATTGAAGAGAAAATGAGAATCAGCACTCTAAAATACCATTCAGTTCCATAGGATCCCAGGCTATTCTAGCCCTGTTCTAAACAAATAGAAATTCATAGATTTTATAAGTAAAGCCAAATTTTCAAATAAGGGGATAAAGCAAATGCAGCAGCATAGGAAATATGTGTGCTAAAAAAAGAATGTGCCTCTTCTTATCTCAGCAATACTTCATATACATTTTCTTAACTTGAGAAGTCAAGCTAAATTTGATTAAGCACATTTTTACATATCACATGAGCCCACCACTAGTAGAGAAGAGAGTGGAAACCGAAAGAAATGCCACAGATTTCATGGTGTGATTCAGTTTCTTTCCAAATGACACTTCCTTTGAAAAGGCATATATTTGGAATTTGCCTTTTGGAAAATGCTTCTTTTCAATTTTCAAATATAATTCTGGTGTAATTAATCTAATCTGCATTTCAAAGCTTCTTGAGCTGAACTTTCTCCCAAGCACGTGATCTCTGTTTATGGACCAGAATAAAGAACAGTGTATTGAACACAGTCCAGAACGGTCAACATGGTGATAGCCATGACAGAGCTTCCGTACGTCATCAAAGGCATAGTCTTTCCAAGACGCCTTATCAGACACCTGTTTATCCTTGTTCTGTCCACGTTCAAGTGCCCAACAGACATTTTGCTGCTGCTACAACTCCTGCAAGGTAAACAGAACAGGTGCCCAGAGAAAGCATCAGATGAGAAAACAGATGAGATAGAAAATAAAGTCATACCCCTTTACGGAAGGTGGGCCTGAGGATGAGGTCTACTTAAAACACTTATATCCGAGGCAGCTATACGAGGAACAAACAGCTAATTGCTAACTTAAGAAATATTAAATTCTGGACTTTATGAATCAAAAGCGAAGTGTTTATCTTGACTTGACACTGGACAAGGGGAAGAAGAAAAATGTGGAGCCATTGGCCAGTGGTCTTGGTTCTCCACATACTCATTTGTTTCAGAAATCAATAAAGTTGCCGTGTTTACAGGAAATGCATCAGAGATTAAAATAGCAGAAGAAAATGGAGCTGCTGTTTGAGGAGGAACCAATCTGATGCAGAAGATTTTGCGTGATGAAATTCAATCAGGCTTTTATGTAGCTGTGCTGGAAATAATGCCCAAGCTCAATCCATTAAAGAAGAAACTGGGGGGCGGAGGGGAGGAGAAAAGACTTACAAAGCTTACTTGGAATTCCATTGCCTGTGACGTCCCAAAAGTTCTTGAATTATTTAAATCTGGACACGAAATTAAGGTAGATGAAGAAAGGGAGAAGTTTTTGAGACCAAAATAGCTACACTAGATGTCAAGTGACCAGATAGCTGCTGATCTACAAGTAGTTGTTCTGTTACCAGTGTAGGCACTGGACCGCTGAATCAGGGACCCTTTGTGGCATGTGCTTTCCCTGAAGTTTGTTACTAAGGAATGAGCCATTGTTGCCAAAAGTAGCAGGAGCCCAAAAAAGCAACAATGAAACTGCCTAGAAGTGTTGCACTGTGAAATTTTCAGTCAGTGGATTAAGAAGCAACAGAAAAACTTATAAAACTATTAATTTAGTGTCTTGTTATTTCTTTTCTTTCTTCCTTTCTTTTTTTCTTTTCTTTACTTTTCTTTTTCTTTTCTTTTTTCTTTCTTTTTTTTTTTTTTTTTTTTTTTTTTTTTTTGAGAGAGAGACAGAGAGAATGCACCCAAGCAGGGGAGGGTCAGAGGGAGAGGAAGAGAGAAAATCTTAAGCAGGCTCCATGCCCAGCACAGAGTCCAATGAGGGACTTGATCTCACGATGGTGAGATCATGACCTGAGCCAAAATCAAGAGTCAGACCCTTTACTGACTGAGCCACCCAGGTGCCCTGTTGTCTTGTTATTTCTTGATCAGCATGTTTAAAAAATGAATTTTAAGGCTGGAAAATCTTGTAACACTTTCAAAAGTAAGAAAATAAAATGTTTTCTGTGTCTGAAAAAAAAAAAAAAGAAACAGTGTCTTAAATTGCTAGGTAAGTTTTTGTTCTTTTCTTCAAATATTTACATGAATTATTTGAGCTTTGTATGGATGGAATTTTGAAATATTCAAATTCCTTGAAATATTTTATTATTTAAGGTTCATATTTATTAAATCCTGTAGCATGTACTTTTCTGTGGAAGTGAGGGTTCAGTTCAGTTATCATTTCTTCAGTACAGACAGTATACAGAGCAGAGTCTGGGTGATGGAGGAAGTGTAAAGTAAGCCAGTCTTCAGAGATATTACCCATCAAGGGGAATACAAAGCGATAAAATGCTTGTAAACCACAAGTTATAGAGGTCCTAAAAAGAGATACCTGCCAGCAGTGGCTAGACAAAAAGCTTCAGAGAGAAGCTGGCACTCCAGATGGGCCCTGAAGAGCCAACAAGGGTATCACGCGTGGGGTGGGGGGCAGTGAAATGAGGGGCTGAGGGGTCAACTTGACTCTTGCTCTCTTGTTTATTCATGAAGCCCCTTTTTTAAGATAGGATAGGATAGGATAGGATAACCCATGCAGTCATCTTCCCAGCATGGTGCCAGCTCCTTTGGCATCAACCTTGATTCACCCTCCCCACTGGGAAAACACATCTTGACTATCCCAGGCACCTGTTTCCAAGGGCTTACCTGCACCCCTTCGCCCACAGTGACTCCCCTGTTCAGCAATTCTGCAGGTCCCAAGCAGCCCTAAAGAAGCAGAGGAGAGCAGGCATCACAACTCCATCAGAACTCCCAACAGATACCCATCCCCCCGCCCCCCTAATCTCTTGAGTCCTGCTTGATGAGAAGACACCATTCAAACTAGAAATCTGGCTATACATGTGGCCCTGTGGCCCCATCCTCACTTCCAATGCTTCCTGACACCCCAAATGATAGTCCTTAACTCGGGGTAAAAAGCTTTTCTGTCCAGCTCTAGATCTCCCCTGTCCCTGGCTCACAGTGACTCTTTGTAGACCCTGCCGCACACACACATACACACACTCACAGGCACCTGTTGCTTCACTTGTATTTTGCTTGCGTTTCCCCCTCTATGTGAAACACAAGCCTCTCTTCCCTGGGTTGCCACAGTAATTCCTAGCCATACGTGAGTCTCAGCTTGAATGAATTCTTTTCTTTTGATAGCTTCTTGCTCTCTCTAATATAACATTTTAGCTTTTCTAAACTGAAGCCATTACTCAGATCAGCACAATACATCCATCTTGAATTTTTGTCCATTCAATAGAGGATTGTTCCTCCTTTGGGGTAGGAGAGGGAATGAAGCTACGAATATTTATGTTAAGTCTTTTTTTGGTGGGGGCATCTAAAATGACAAATTTTGACACAAACTCATCAAAACATTGCCACATTTAACTCTCCTACTTCATTAGGAAACCACTGAAATTACCTAAAAGAGGAATGATAAGGGATCACAGCAGATGCATGAACAGGGCAATGGCAAAAAAGAGAAAATTCAAGGAAAGAGGATCAATAGAATGTGTAATTACCTGTCTCTGGAGAAAATAGGAGGAATCAAGGGAATGAATTTGAGCCTTAGAAACTAAGAGAAAGATAGTATCTATGATGGAATTTGGAAGGTTCAAAGGGGAAGAAATTTCTTTTTAATTTTAGAATTTTTTTATTGAAGTGTAATAACATACAATGTTATATTAGTTTCAGGTATACAACATACTGATTCAATAATTATATATATTACTCAGTGCTCATCATGATAAGTGCAGTCACCATCTATCATATTGTTGCCGATATTCCCTATGCTATACCTTTCATCTCCATGACTTATTTATCCCATAACTGGAAGCTTGTACCTCTTAATCCAAAAAAGGGAAGGAAATCTGATGGGACAGCAGGACATTAAGTGAACGTACAACCTGCAAATTTATAGCTATAGAACCTAGGGGGAAAGGAGTGCCTGGGTGGCTCAGAGAGTGAAGCATCTGACTCTTGACTTCGGCTCAGGTCATGATCTCCTGGTTCATGAGCTCGAGCCCCACATCAGGCTCTGTGCTGACAGTGAGGAGCCTGCTTGGGATCCTGTCTCCTCTCTCTTGTGCTACCTTTCTCTCTCAAAAATAAATAAACTTAAAAAAAAAAAAAAAGGACCTGGGTTGGGGGGGACATCCTAGTGTGAAGAAGGTAGGGAATCATTTTAGAGATTACTGAAGACACAAGAATGTATAAAAAAAAGAGAGAGGGTAAAACCAGTGCAAAGGCTGTAGCCTAGTGGGACATCTACAGTCACAAAATGAGAGGAGGAAGTGAAAGTAGTTTAAAAATTAAAAAAAAAAAAAGAAAGGAAGCGTCAGAAGAGGTAGTGAACCAGGACAGTGGAGTATGGAATTAGCCAAAAGGAGAAAGGGATAAAGGACAAGCTGTCAACATTGTTGGATGCTGCTGAGGAGTGAAGGAAAATGAGGACTGAAGAAAAAAAAAAAAAGCTGTTCCATTTGGTGATCGGGAAATGACATTGGCGACTTCAGAGAGCACAGTTTCCGAAAGCAAAGCAGGAGGGGAAGCTAGATCACGGACAGTCGAGAACAAAATGGGAGTGGACTTAAAGCCATGACGGTGCTTGGAGGGACCACTCCAGTCCAGAATGATAGTGATAACAGATGGAATATCAAATGGGAGAGATGTTGGGCATGTTCACACTTCAAAACACCTCTGCAGCCCAGAAACGGAACAGAAACGATATGGTGAGTGGCCTAAAGCTATAACCTGCTGGATTCTGCCAAAAGCCAACAGAGGCATTCAGGGCCTGGTCTCATATGGTGCATTAGGGGCTAAACATCTCCATGTGAGGCAGAAGATTCACCTGAAATCAAGGGCTGGGATCAAGAGTCAGGAGCTGCCTAGGGCTACGGGCTTGTACAAACCTACATACCTAGGGAGGGTGGAAAAAGCAGACACAGTCTCATAGCCAGAATCTGATCCCGGGGAAGAGATTGGATGTACAATACTTTATAATAAAAAGACAAGATCTGGCCTGGGAGTCCCAGAAACCACAAAGCTACCAAGTAGGGAAGGTTGAGTTCTGAGGGACAGAGAAAGGAAGGAAAGGGAGCAGGGAAGGAAGGATGATGGAAGGAAGTGCTGAGAAAGAGAGCCCAAAATAGAAGCAACAGCGCTGAGAAGAGTTCACTCCAGACCAAAAAAAAAAAAAAAAAAAAGGATGGGAAGGTTATAAGACAAAGAAAAGAAATTGGAAGTTTATATAGTCAAATACTGAAAATATTGAAAGAGGTTTAAATACGCCTGTGTGTTTTGTCTGCCCAGCATCGATTTCCTTTTTTCCTAGTCACAGCATTCCAATTTTCCTTGGATAACCTGACTCACTCCCTGTCTACATGCATATTCTAACCCCCTAACTAAAATGATTGGTTCAGAGATGAGCAGGTGAGCAAGCCAATGAATTAGAATCAGTCCTAAAAATGTTTGTGGATAGCAACACTAGAATAGAAGTCCCCTGCCTCTGGGTATTGCTGAGAGAATAGGAGTCTGGCACTGCCGGCAGACTTTTTGTCATCGCACAGGGAGCTCCTGCCTAGAAATGGAGCCAAGACGGAGAGAAATACGTTAGAGAGACGGAAAAGGCAAGACCAAGACCTAATGGCAGCATCTGATGCCCTGGATCCAGCCATAGGGGCTTCTTATCAGTTTAGTGAGCCCACACGTTTCCTTTTTTGATTAAGTTGGTTTGAATTTGTTTCTGTTATTCTTACCTAAAAGACAGCTGACAAAACAAAAATGAAGAGGCACAGGTGTTTCTCTTTGAAGATAACATGAGCAGCTACCTAGAAAATCTAAGAAAATCAACCGAAAAGCTATCAAAAACTAATGATGCAAGGTCAAATGCAAAAAAAAAAAAAAATAGTTAACAAACTGATCGTTTTAAAAATAAGAAGTGTGATAAGAAAAAAAACAGATTCCATTTACAATAGCAACAAAATTAGGAAATAGTCACCAATAGCACCGTACCTTGTAGATATGTTCAAGAACTACAAGAAAAAGATTAAAACTAGACAAAGACCTGAATAGGAGGATTTAATGTTGTCAAGATAACACTTGTCTCCAAATTACTCATAAATTCCATGCATTTCTAGTCGAACAAGAACTGATCAGTAGCTCAATGGAAAAGAATAGACAGCCCCGAGACAAGCTCAGGTACATGAGAAGTTAGTATTGTGATAAGGAAAAGAACGGACTCCTCAATAAAGGATATTGAAACAATTGCCTATTTAGAAAAAACTTACTTTTTTTTTTTTTTGAGAGAGAGAGAGAGAGAGAGAAAGAGAGTGTGTACACACAGGCCCACACGAAAGCAGGGGTGGAGCAGAGGGAAAGGGAGAGAGAGAATTTCAAGCTCTGTGTCCAGTGTGGAGCCCAATGGGAAGCTCGATCTCACCACCATGACATGAGCTGAAATCAAGAATCGGAAGCTTAACCAACTGAGTCACTCAGGCACCCCTTAAGTTACTTTTTTACCTCATGTGATTTTTTAAAAAATAAATTCTAGGTGGATTTAGGTAGGGAAACAAAAACATTATCAAACTATTAAAGGAAAATATATAGAAGACCGTGTTTAGGACCTTTGGGGGTAGGAAAGGTCTCCTGAAACAATATGCAAAATGCAAAAGCTGTAAAAAGAGAAGGATTGAAAAGATAAATAAAATTTATTTTATTAACCCTTTAAATTTGTTGAACAAAAACTGTAAATGATATTAAAATTCCAGTTGTAGACAGGTGAGCACACTGTAACATATATAGCAAAGGACTTAAAAGTTCTTTGTTATATGTCCTCAAGAAAAAGATAAAACAAAATAGGAAAATGGACAAAATATATGAAAGGCAATTTACAAAAGAGGAAACATAAATGGCAAACATTTGAAAAGTTGCTCAGTCTCATCAGTTTGGGGGGGGGGAATGCTAATAAAAACACGGGGATATCATTTTTCACACATTTGACCGACAATACATAACAAAGATTGGGTTAGCAAGCCTTCTGGAAAAGAGGTGCTCTCTTCTGTCATTGCTGGGAATGTAAACTGGTCAAGCCTTTTTGGAGAACAGATTGGGCCATGGTCCGTCCAACTTTAGATGCACCTATCTTTTGACTCAGCAATCTCACACTTTGGTATCCACCCTACAGAAATACTCGTGTATGTGCAAAAGGAAAGCATGTTGTTCACTGAAGTATTAAAAACTTAGAGCAGAAAAAAAAAAAAAAAAAAAAACTTAGAGCAGGTTGAGCACTGGGTGTTGTATGGAAACGAATTTGACAGATTTCATATTTTTAAAAATACAATAAATAAAAAATAAAAATAAAAACTTAGGGCAGGGGCGCCTGAGTGGCTCAGTTGGTTAAGCATCCAACTTTGGCTCAGACCATGATCTCCCAGGTTCGAGCCTCCCATCAGGCTCCAAGAGCCTGCTTGGGATTCTTTCTCTCCCCTTCTCTCTCCCCCTCCCCTGCTCGAACTCTCACTCTCTCTCTCAAAATAAATAAATGAACTCAAAAGAGAAAAAAAAATTAAAGCAACCTAAATGATCATCAAGAGAGAGACTGTTAAATAAATAGTGAAGCATCTGAGTCGTGTAAGAATATGCAGTGCTTAAAAAAGAATTAGAACACCTAGACACAGAAAAATCTCCAAGAGACAAGGCTCAATTAAAAAAAAAAAAAAAAAAAAGCAAATTGAGGAACAATCCATACTATGTCCACACTTCATGATATGCAAAACTTCCTCTCCCTCTCTCTCTAAATCTCTCTAAATACACACCTATGTACATAAATAAATATACAGGTAAATCCTGTGGTTATGTAAATCTCTGAAAAGATACATTCCAAACTGAGATCGGTGTTTGCCCCATGCAGGAACCTGAAATGGAGGTGGGGAGGAAGGGTAGGAAGAAAAATGTTTTATTTATCCGTGGTGTGCTTTTCTTTTTTTAAGATTCCTTATAACTTTATGAATGCGGGTCTTCACTCTGTTTAGGAAAAGACCTTCCTCCTTTCGAAAGTCCTGCTCCTTGTGGGCATCTGGGCCCCTGCGCTGCATTCCAGACTAGCTGCATTCCTGGTGAGGCAGTGAGTCAGCCCAGTGTGCCCCAGGCTAGGCCGGGGAACAGCAGTTCTGTGCTTCAGTCCTGGGTCAACAGTCACAAAGACGGACCATGGGTAAATCAGTTTCAGTTCCTTTCTGGTTTTTGGAGCAGACATCACAGAATGGAGCGAGAATGAGGGTCAAACGAATTGCCACTCCATAGGCCACTTCCCCCACCCCCACCCCCACCCCCACCCCCTGCCCTGCCCTGCCCTGCCCTGCCCTCGGTGCCTCTGGTAACCAGCCAAACCCATCCGGCAGCGGGGAGCTGGAGATTTTAGGGGAATTGCTTGTGGAATTTGGGCACCGCTCACAGCAAAAGGGCAGGCTGGGGATACCATTGCTGGAAATTTTTTAGTGCAGTCAAGTGTTCCTTGTCCATCTGGCATCCTACATGGCTTTTCCTGCACTCTTTGTGGATAATTGTAGGGTAGACAAAATGGCCCTTCACCCCAGCGATGAAACTCTGGAGAGATGATCCATAGACCACAGAGATACACTGAAGTAGGCGGGGGAGCCAGAGTCCCATGAACAACCTCTAAAGGGAATGCTGTGAATAAAATCCTGACTTACCAGTCAGTGGCGTCCTAAAAGGAGAGGAAGTCGGCACGTATAAAACAGCTGTGTAAATTATAAAGCTTCCAGGGTACAACTAACCTCATCATGTTACTTCCTAAACACTGGATTCCCTCCTCCTTTCTCCTCTTATACCCCAAAATAATCTAAAACAATCATCAAACTGGGGGAAAGGCAAACCATTTTGGGAAGGAAAAAATAGCAGCTGCTCTAGATATCTTTTTCAGAGTCTGGCTAAGATCGTTTAAGTTATTTCTCATTCTCTTTTCTCCTTGGCTGCCTTGACAGCCCTTCAGGATTTCAGCTGGCTCCAAGCACAGCTCAATAAAGATTATTCCGGAGAAGTTTCATATTCCTAAGATTCCTTACATTTCTTTCTTTAATTTAGGAAATGAGGTTGAAAAGGCTGAAAAACAGCCCAGATTGCCCCATTTCCTATGCAAGTTTCTTGCAAAGCAAGCTGTGCCTCCCTTTCCAAGAAGAACAGAGAGAGGCAGTTCTGATTGGAAGGTGGGCGGTGGGTCCTCTGGAGCAGCGGTAGGACTATTTGTCTTTTGAAAAGGCCCCAGCGGGCCCAAAAGCTGTCTGAAAACTTTTTGTAAAGGAAGGGAAGGGGGGGCGGGGGTGGGAGGAAACTTTTGTGTGCTCAGCCACTGGAAAAGCCAGTAACTGCTCTGTGGATTTCATTCATTCACCAAACGAATGTCTACTTTGCACCTGTGTGGTGCCAGGCTCTGTTCTAGATGCTGAGGGTAGATGGGTGAAGACGACCGACCAAGTGTCTGATCCCTGCAGGGAGTTTCTGTGCAGGAGGCGGGGGCTCCACTGAGAGGGCTGGAGGAAGCCCCGGCCCTGGCTGTTTCCTCTCAGTTGGGTGCTTTCCTTCCCTCCTTCGGGCTCTTGAGTCCCTTCCTCCTCCTGCGTCCTTGGTTTATTATACCCTTCACCTTTCCCCTTTATAATCACATGTGCCGTTTGTAAACATCAAAGGAAAATAAGCAGGACTGGGGAGCTGATGAAAATGAGGCCTATGACTCAGAGGAGGATGTTGTTCTATTTTTCGTTTATACAACTCTCTTCTCAGAAGAAAGCAGGAGACTTTTCGTTATGAGAATAGTCTGTCTCTCTGTTTTAGAGATTCCTCACCTCTGCTCTCATTGTCAAAGTCTCCTTTCAACCATCCACAGCGGTGTTGACCTCCAACTCACCTGGGCCCTCAGAGGAGCCTGGCAATCACTTCTTGTTTTCTCATGCAGCTTTGTTGTTTTTCGTCCTTCATTTAGTCTATTTCAAAAAAAGAAAAAAGTCTCCATACACCTCGGCTTTCCCTGACCACATCCCATCCCAACTTCCATGCCCACCCAGTTAGCCTCAACCAATGACAGTGCTCATACTTTAGAGAGAAAATACAAACCATCAGCAAATCATCTCACCTACATAGACTGATTGTTTCACCCACTAGATTCATATGCTGAAACCTAATCCCTAATGGGATGCTATTCAGAGGTGGGGCCTTTGGGAGGTGAATGGGTCATGACTCCAGCCATCATGACTGGGATCAGCACCCTTATAACAGAACCCCCCCTCCCAACAGTTCTCTTGTCCTTCCCCCAACATGAGGACACAGTGGGAAAATGACCAGGAAGCAGGCCCTCAGGAGACACTGAATGTGCCATGCCTTGATCTTAGATTTCCCAGCTTCCAGAACTATGAGAAATAAATTTCTGAGGGTGCCTGGGTGGCTCAGTCGGTTAAGCGTCTGACTCTTGATTTAAGCTCAGGTCATGATCTCATGGTTTGTGAGACAGAGCCCCATGTCGGGCTGTGTGCTGACAGTGCAGAGTCTGCTTGGGATTCTCTCTCACTCTGCCCCTCTCTGGCTCTCACGCGCTCAAGTCTCTCTCTCTCTCTCTCTCTCTCTCTCTCTCTCTCTCTCTCAAAATAAATAAATAAACTTTAAAAAGAAAAAAAGAAAAAAAGAGGAGCGCCTGGTTGCCTCAGTTAGTTAAGCATCAGGCTTTGGCTCATGATCTCAACATTTGGTTATGATCTCAACGTTCATGAGTTTGAACCCTACATTGGGCTCTGTAGTAATAGTTCAAAGCCTGGAACCTGCTTCAGATTCTGTGTCTCCTCCTCTCTCTGCTCCTCCCCCACTCACACTCTTTCTCTCTCTCTCTCAAAAATAAATAAAACATTTAAAACATTTTTAATAAAAATTAAAAAAGAAAGTTCTTTATTTATAATCCAGCCGGTCTATCCTGTTATAGCAATTTGCCCCTGCACACTCTGTGCCCCTTGCACAGAGAAAGGGTGCCCTCTTAATTAAGGTGAGCCCCTGCACCACAGCTTTGTATCTACCCCATTTCGTCTTCTCAGGGAGAGCACTCCATCAGTTACCTACTTCTTTACCCACCCCCCTCCATTTCTTCCCCTCTGCTGGATCTTTCCTTCTGTATAACACAAAACCCTGGCCTTTTCTCATAAGAACTTCCGGCTAAAAGCTGGTCCAGAAACATCCAAGGACAGATAATAAAAAAATGGGGGGAACCAAGATGAAGGCTCTCATAAATACCATTAACTGACTATTAGACTGTTTGGAATTACCCTTTATGTCTCTCACCTTCTACTCATACTCTACTTTCTGAGATGTTTTATCAGCTATCTAATCTTTCCAGTGGACTTTCACTTTTGCCAAACATACTTTTCATTCCCAGGATTTCCACGTATTTCTGAACCTTCTTGTTATAGCATCCTTGCTCCTATCTTAGGTAGGTGATATCTTCTCAAATCTCTGAAAATACTAATTAGAGGTTGTTGGCTTTTTTTAAAAAAATAAATATCTTTCAGGGCGCCTGGGTGGCTAAGTTGGTTAAGCATCCGACTTCAGCACAGCTCATGATCTCATGGTTCATGGGTTCGAGCCCCGTGTCGGGCTCTGCGCTGACAGCTCAGAGCCTGGAGCCTGCTTCAGATTCTGTGTCTCCCTCTCTCTCTGCCCCTCCCCACTTGTGCTCTGTCTGTCTCTCAAAGGCGAATAAATGTTAAAAAAAAAAAAATTAAAGAAATATATTTCTGTTCCCTAAATTATTTCTCTGTGGGATCCTTGTCATTAGGCATAAGCTGCTGAGTACACCCATTTATATTGCTACTTCCAGTCGCATTCCTGAACTCCAGATTTATATCTTTAATTGCCTACTGAACAACTCTACTCGGACATCCTAAAGACACCTCAAAGTGAGCTCATACTTTCCTCCAAACTTGTCGTTGTCTTTCGTCTAGGAGTAATTCTTGACTGATCCTATTTTTACTCACCTGTTTCTCCTACATTAATTCCGAAAGGTTCTGTCTCCTTCATGTCACTCAGCATTGTCCTGATGTTTCCTACTTTGCTGAAGAAACAGAGGTGGTACAACAGTTGGCACATCTCCATGCATTTAACTGCTCCATCTCAGGGAAGGTGGAGTGACGCGTGATTTGTACATCGGGAAGGACAACCTGGGCGTGTTAGTTCTGAGCCACCCTTTATTCTCTGGGCTGTTAACCCCAAGGACACACATTCTTTTCTTTTTTTTTTTTTTTTTTAAGTTTCTTTTTTCTTCTTTTTAGTAATCTCTACACCCAACATGGGCCTTGAACTCACGACCCTGAGATTAAGAGTCCCATGCTCTTCTGACTGAGCCAGCCAGACATCCCTATGTCTAATAGTCATCTAATAGTCATTATTATTATCTATAATGTCTAATAGACATTCTAATAGTCATCCAGGTGCAGCATTCCCCAGAGGATGTCACAGTTTGGGTTCCTTGGAAAGCAGATGCTGAGATAGATATTCATGTATAGGAGGTTTATTAGCAGTGTTCTCAGGATCAATACTTGTGGAGGGAAGTGAAGAGAAAGGAAGGGAAGGGAAGGGAAGGGAAGGGAAGGGAAGGGAAGGGAAGGGAAAGGAAGGGGAAGGGGAAGGGGAAGGGGAAGGGGAAGGGGAAGGGGAAGGGGAAGGGGAAGGGGAAGGGGAAGAGGAAGGGAGGGGAGGGAAGAGGAGGGGAGGGAGGGAAGATTGGACAAAGGGAGAAGTTGAGCTGAGATTCAGTCTCTATAAAGGCTTTAGATGACCTTGGGGTGGGAGGGTTCCAAAGCTGAGATGACCTTTCAAAGTTGTCTCAAATTGGGGCTGGAGAGCCAAGACTTTATATTCCACTCTGATCTGTCATTGGATGCCAGCTACCCCAAGAAGGAACATGATTTGGGGCTAGTGGTTCTCTTTGGCCAAAGCCATCCCTAAAGAGGGCTGCTAGATGAGGGTTCTAGCAGCCCTCCCAGCAGCCAGGGGAATAAATCCTTTATTTCCGAAGAGGCGTCCAGGTGGCCTTATCTCAGAGAAGCCTGCCCTATTCCAAGGGTTTATTAGCATCTCATTTGGCTCTCACATTCAGCTAAAACTTCCACCATAGTTGTTTTTTTTTTTTCAGCCAAAAATAGCATGTTTTGGAGTCTATCCACCCATGTTTGTTTTATTACTTAATTTTCTCAGAAACCTAGACTGGGACAAGGGATGCTAATTAAATCTCAGATATTTCTCAGTATCCTTCCCACTGCTCCCCAGGATCAAGCCATCTTCACCTTTGTCCTGGACTACAGCCGTTTCCCATCTGGCCATCGATTCTACCTCCATTATCCGTATCCATCCATTCTACCTCCCCAAAGGGACATTCCAAAAACACAAATGTGATTATCTCACTCCCATGTGTAAAACCCTTTCCTCGGGTGCCTGGCTGACTCAGTCAGTAGAGCATACAACACTTGATGAAGCCGTGAGTTCCAACTCGTCATGAGTTCGAGCCCCATGTTGGGCGTAGAGATTATTTTAAACAACAAACAAAAAACAACCCTTTCCTGCTTTCCCCTTAGCCTCGGGGATAGGGTCTAACCTTAAGAGGGCTGAGAAGGCCAACAAGATTTTATTTGAGCTCCCTGGTCTGGTCTGATTCTGTTAACACTCCCTTATCCTTCAGCTCTGTCCTTGATGCCCCAACAAGAGAAAAGTACTTGCAGTCTCCATCAGCACCCCAATGGTTTTCTTGGCTGTGCTTTTTAAATATTTCCTTCCTTCCTTCCTTCTCCAATCTCACTCACATGAATGTGAGCATCTTGGGGGCTGGGGCACTTCTATGTTCTTACACTAGGCACTCAATAAATATCAAGTGAATGCATGAATGTTTCTAGAAAGGATTTATATGCTTACTTATTAGCAGCGGCCACTAAACCTGGGAAAATGTTTAACCTTACTGTGAAAAAGGCACTCTGAAACAAGGAGATACAACTTTTCACACAGAAATTGGCAGAGTTGCTAACAATAATACTTAAGGCCACGAAGGGTATGGCAAAATGGGCACTCTGATACAACGCAAGCATCAGACCAACATTTTGGCAATATGCAACAAGTCTTAAGGTACTTAAATCACGTGCTGTAATAATTGCACACCTATGGATCTATCCTATCTGATCAGAGATAGAAGTAAAATTTATATACAAAGGTATTCACCATAACATGTTTTCTCTTGTACTCTCACACTGTTCATACGTTCCATAATGGGCGTGTTTTAGTTTAAAAACCAGCAAAATGTTAGTAAAATGCTGATAGGGTTAGAGTTCGCATCACAGCTAACGGGAGCCAGCCTCTGGGACAGCCCCATGCTTGTTGCTTCCTGGAAATGGCAGCAGATTGTTCCCTCGCACATTGTCCCAGAGTTGATCTGGGCGGCCAATAAAATATGACAGAAAAAATGACACACGCATTTAAGATTAGGTTATAAAAGACTCTACAACGACCATGTTAGTCTCTTTTTCTTACTCTCAGATCAGACGCTTTTGGGGAAAGCCGACTGTCCTGTCATGAGGGCACTCTATGGAGAGACCTACAAGGCAAGACATTGAGGCCTCTTGGTAAAACCACACAAGTAAGCTTGGAAGCAAATCCTCTGGCCTAAGTCAAGCCTTCAGATGACTGAAGCCCTAATGACATCTTTTTGTTTTAAGTTGCTTTTCATTTCTTTATTTAGAGAGAGAGAGAAATAGAGAGCAAGCGGAGGAGGGGCAGAGAGCAAGGGAGACAGAAAACCAGGCAGGCTCTGAGCTGTCAGCGCAGAAACCCTCGAGAACCATGAGATTATGACCTGAGCCAAAATCAAGAGTCAGACGCTTGACCAACGGAGCCACCCAGACACTCCATCCCCACTGACATTTTGACTGCAACCCTGAGTCTCCCAGTTAAGCTCCTCCTAGATTCTTGATCTAGAAACACTATGAGCTAACAAACATTTATTGTCTTAAGCTGCTACATTTTGTATAGGATGATCAGCTGTCCAAGATTTACTAGGACTGAGTTTCCTGGGATAAGGGATTGTCAGTGCTAAAACCAGGGAAGCCCGGGGAAAATTGAGATAGGTGGTTAAACTAGTGGTTTTCCCACATAGCTTTAGTGAGATATAATTCACATACCTTAACATGTGCCCACTGAGATTTCAGTGGTTTAGTATATTCAGAGTTGTGCAACCATTTCCACAATCTAATTTTAGAACACGACTAAAAAAAAAAGGGAAATCCTGTTCTCTTTAGCTATCATCCCCAGTCCTCCCAGCCCTAGGCAACCATTAATCTTTTGAGGGCAATTTGATACACAATAGATAATAAACACAAGGTTATGGGTAGCGGGATAAAGGATGCTTGCTTTTCCATTACTCTTTTACTGTATACGCTTTTAAATTGCGCGAATTTTTCCAATAGGCATATTTTCATTTACTCTAAGAAGGTAGTAATATTCTGATTTATTGAAAAGGTGATGAAGATTTCACGGAACTGTTGTTTTCTCCACCCAGCATCTGTCAGCTCCCTGTTCTTCTGGTAACAACACTACCCTTCTTCCTTAGGAAAGTGCCTTTCCCCAACCCCAGGTTGTCCTGATGCGATTGCCACAAGACAAGGTGGATACTTGACTCAGGCTAGGACGATCAGATTTTTCTCTCCCAATAATTTGAACCTCGAGTAGAGGCACACAGGGACAGAAGGCATTTAAAACAAGTCATGGTGGGGGCGCCTGGGTGGCTCCGTCGGTTAAGCGGCCGACTTCGGCTCAGGTCATGATCTCGTGGTCCGTGAGTTCGAGCCCAGCGTCGGGCTCTGTGCTGACAGCTCAGAGCCTGGAGCCTGCTTCAGATTCTGTGTCTCCCTCTCTCTGACCCTCCCCTGTTCATGCTCTGTCTCTCCCTGTCTCAAAAATAAATAAACGTTAAAAAAAAAAAAATTAAAAAAAAAAAGAAAAACAAGTCATGGTGGGGAGTGGGGGCAGAATACCAGAGAGCTGGTTAGGGAATGTTGTTTCTAAGATCTCTGTAAACTTCCTGGCTCTTCTTTCCTCTAGGACATTCAGTTATTCCTTTGATTCTTTAAGTTACTCCTCTACGGCTTCATAAATCTCTTCTTTTATTTAAGTTCATTTCTATTGCTCGCCACAAAAGAACTCTAACTGATCCAAATAATAATAAAGAATATTCATGGAGGGGAACCCCCTTCTACCTGCTAGGTGGGGTGCTGTCTCATTTGTGAATCTTTTAATAAAGCCAATTAGATCTTCAAAAAAAGAGAGAGAGAGAGAGAGGGACAGAGACAGAGACAGAATAGTTATAGGGAATGGAGGGAAGTTTACCCCCTCAAACCCTCAAAAAAAATCCATAAATCTATCACTCCAACACAAGTCTTACTTTTTTCATCTTACCTATTGGTTCACTTCTACATAGTTAGAATCACGGTATACATATCACCTCACATTTCAATTTTTCTACCTAACATTATACTTGCAAATTTTTTTAGCGTTTCTATAAGGAACTCTATACATCATTTTTAATGTGTGTTATTTTCTTGTACTGGTATATCATAATTTATTAAATCTTGATCCAGGGGTTGGATTTGGGGTTGATTTTAGTGTTTTGTCAGCAGACATCATGTTCAAAATGAACATTTTCACGGCAAGATTTGTGCTTCTGTTGAGTCATTTCTTTTCTTCGGATAAATTTCCAAAATTGAAAAATAGATCTGCTATGGGTCTCATCCTTGTTCCTTTCATGCATCTGATGTGTTGCTTTGTAAAGTGAAAGGTGCTTTTGTACCACAAGTAATTTTCTGTTTTGTGTGTTTGGATTTCCATTTATAGGATATTCTTAGATTGGGCAAATTCAAACAAATAGAATTTACTTGGTTATAAATCGTGTTCTGTGTTCTGACTGTTCTACAAGTATTCATGTGAGTATGACTTTTTACATAAACCTTTTATTGAATATATCATAAATAAATAAAATGGCACAAATCAGAAGGGTAAGATCTCAATGACTTTTTACAAAGTAAACACTCCCTTGTGACCAGTATGAAGATCAAGGAGACCTCTAGCACTCTAGAAATCCCTTTATGCGCCCACTCAACTACAACTTCCTGTCAGATATCCACAATCCTCAGGGCACCTGGGCGGCTCAGTCAGTTAAGCATCTGATTTTGGCTCAGGTCATGATCTCACGGTTCCTGGGTTTGAGCCCTGCAGCAGGATCTGTGTTGACAGCTCAGAGCCTGGAGACTGCTTCGGATTCTGTGTCCCTGCCCCGCTCACTTGCTTGCTCTCTCTCTCTCTCTCTCTCTCTCTCTCCCCCCCTCTCTCAAAAATAAACAAACATTACGGGGCGCCTGGGTGGCTCAGTCGGTTAAGCGGCCGACTTCGGCTCAGGTCATGATCTCGCGGTCCGTGAGTTCAAGCCCCGCATCAGGCTCTGTGCTGACCGCTCAGAGCCTGGAGCCCGTTTCAGATTCTGTGTCTCCCTCTCTCTGACCCTCCCCCATTCATGCTCTGTCTCTCTCTGTCTCAAAAATAAATAAACGTTAAAAAAAAAATTTAAAAAAAAAAGAAAAAAAATAAACATTAAACAAAAATTAAAAAAAGAAAAAAAGATAGTCCTGACTTCTATCACAGTAACCTAATCTCTTCTGTTTTGGAACCTTAAATAAATGCACACTTTTGTGTGCTGTTTCTTTCACTTGACATGTTTAAAAACTTCATCCATGTGTAGCAGCAGTCTGTCCATTCTCATTCTGCATAGCATTACATTGCACAGAGATACATAATCTATGTAGCTATTCTACTATTGATGGGCATTTTGTTTTTTCCAAATTTTGGCCACTACTGGTTTGTAGGTTACTCCCATATTCAGTTTTCTTAGAAATTGCCAAACAGTTTCCCAAAGTGATATACCAATTTACATCCTCACCAGCAGCATAGAAGGGAGTTCCAGTGGCTCCCATCTTCTGATTTTAACCTGTGCTTTTGCTGTGTTTATTGGGCACTTGGGGATTCTCTTTTTGGAAGTACCTGTTCAAGTCTTTGACCCAGTTTTGAAATTCTAACTAATAAATATATAAGGAATGATTAGGTTGGAAAATCATCATTTTGTAAGCAGAGTAATGATTAATTCAGGAAAGAATCATCAAAAGATGTTAAAAGTTAGTGGGTGAGGGATGCCTGGGTGGCTCAGTCGGTTAAGCATCTGGGTCTTGGTTTTGGTTCACGTCATGATCTCAGGTTTTATGAATTTGAGCCTTGCGTTGGGCTCTGTGCTGGCAATGTGGAGCCTGCTTGGAATTCTCTCTCTCTCTCCCTCTCTGCCTCTTTCCCCCCACCAAAAAAATAAACTTTAAAAAAAAGTTAGTGGGTGAAATTTAATGAAAAACAAGATATTTACATAGTCTCAAAATATCTCCACATAAAATACCTTTAGTTACATAGAGGAAACTCTAATTTTATAAGAGAGGAATGTGACATACATCACCTTAACTCGGCAATAAAGTTAACACTACCAGTAATGGGACAAACCAAAGCCATGGGCATCCTGATGTAATACGCTGTCGCAGGTATAATATTATGTCTTTGGTATTCCTGCCAAAAATGCATTATCTGAACCAATTCATGAGGAAACATTAATTGAATCCAGTAGAGGTACATTCTGCATAATAACAAGCTTGTACACTTCAAAACATCAGGATCATAAAATAAAAAGTAAAGATAATGAATATTTTGGATTTTTTTTTTTAATTTTTTTTTTCAACGTTTTTTATTTTTGGGACAGAGAGAGACAGAGCATGAACGGGGGAGGGGCAGAGAGAGAGGGAGACACAGAATCGGAAACAGGCTCCAGGCTCCGAGCCATCAGCCCAGAGCCTGACGCGGGGCTCAAACTCACGGACCGCGAGATCGTGACCTGGCTGAAGTCGGACGCTCAACTGACTGCGCCACCCAGGCGCCCCTGAATATTTTGGATTTTAAAAGATTAAAGTGATATGACAACTCGTGTAATGTGTGATCCTGGATCGGACCCTGGACCAGAAAAAAATACTTTTTTTTTTTAATTACAAAAAGTTGTATTAGGAAAACTGGTGAGATTTAGTAAGTTCTATAGGTTACATTAAACTATATATCCTTGTTTTAGTAATTTTACTGTGATTATATGCATAGAATGTCCTTAAAATTATATACTGAAGCATTTTAGTGATAAAGAGATATCATGTCTTACTCGTAAATGGTTCAGAAAAGTAAATAGATTTTAAATAGACAAAGTGACATTAAAAAGACAAATGTGTGGGGCGCTTAGGTGGCTCAGTCGGTTAAGCGCCCGACTTCGGCTCAGATCATGATCTCATGGTCCGTGAATTCGAGCCCCGCCTAAGGCTCTGTGCTGACAGCTCAGAGCCTGGAGCCTGCTTCGGATTCTGTATCTCCCTCTCTCTCTGACACTCCCCTGCTCATGCTCTGTCACTATCTGTCTCAAAAATAAATAAACATTAAAAAATTAAAAAAAAAAAAAAGACAAATGTGATAAAATGGAAATAATTACAGAATCTTGCTGAGGGTGATACAGGAGTTTTTCCTCTTTCTTTACAACTTTTCTAGAAGTCTGAAACTCTTTCAAAATAAAAGACTACCAAAAAAAGAGGAAATCCCTAGTTTGCTAAGAGTTTTAAATCATGAATAGATGTTGAATTTTATCAAAACTTTTTCTGTATCTACAAGGATGAATATATAAATTTTCTTTTATATTATTAATTGGGTACATAATAAGATGTTAATGTTAAACCAACTTTGAATGCTTGAAAAAAACACATTTTATGTATAATATATTATTGGGTTTGTTTTGCTGATATTTAATTTAGAAGTTTTTCATCTTTGATAAGAGAGAGAATGGTCTATAATTTTCCTTTCCTGTAATGACCTTCTCAGGTTTGGGGATCAACACTTTATTGGCCTCATAAAATAAGTTATCATTTCTTTTTTTCTGTTCTCTAAAAAAGTTTACATATGATTGATGTTACTTCTTCCTTAAATATTGGGAAAATATAGTGGTGAAGACGTCAAATTCTGGAGATTTATCGTGTGAAGATTAAAAAAGAATGTTTGTTTATTTTTGAGAGAGACAGAGCATGAGAGGGAGAGGTGCAGGAAGAGAGGGAGACACAGAACCTGGAGCAGGCTCCAGGCTCCCAGCTGTCAGCACAGAGCCCAGGCAGGGCCTGAAATCATGGACCACGAGATCATGATCAAGTGCTCAAGTCAGAGCTTAATGGACTGAGCCACCGAGGTGCCCCTATTGTGTGAAGATTTTTAGTCACTATTTAGTTTCTTTGGTCGATAGGACTATTCATGTTTTCTACTTCTTTGGTGTCACTTATTGTATTGGGTTGTCCTAGAAATTTCCCATTTCATCTAATTTTTCAAATTTATTGACATTAGGTTTTCTAAAATATTTTTAATTCAACTTGTAATGTCTGTATGATTTATGGTGATGTCCCCATTTCCAAGCCTGATAAAGGTAATATGTACCCTTTTTGTTCTTGTTTCTGTTTTCTATGTGTGATCTGTCTTGCTAGATTTACCAGTTCTATTATTTTTTTCAGTGACTCTTCTCTACATTTTTCATTAATTTTTTTCTCTTCACTTTACCGTTACTTTTTTTTGTTTTATTAATTAAAAAAATCTTTTTTAATGTTTATTTATTTTTGAGAGAGACATAGAGCACGAGCAGGGGAGGGGCAGAGAGAGAGGGAGACACAGAATCCAAAGCAGATTCCAGGTGCTGAGCTGTCAGCACCAGAGCCTGACGTGGGGCTCAAACGCACGAACCGCGAGATCATGACCTGAGCTGAAGTTGGACGCTTACCGACTGAGCCACCCAGGTGCCCCTATTTTATTAATTTTTTAAGTTTATTTGTTTATTTTGAGAGAGATAGAGAGAGTGTGAGTGGGGGAGCAGCAGAGAGACAGGGGGGATCTCAAGCAGACTCTGCACTGTCAGTGCCGAGCCTGACAGGGCTCAGACTCACAAAACTGTGAGATCATGACCTGAGCTGAAACTAAGAGATGGATGCTCAACTGACTGAGCCACCGAGGTGCCCCTATCATTACCTTTTTCATACTTTCTTCAGGTTTCATTGTTTTTTTTTTCCTAAGTTCTTGAGATGGATACTTAGGTAATTCTTGTTTAAAGTCATACATTTCAGCCTTTAAGATTATAAATTTCCCCCTGAACACAGTTTTAGCTGCATCTTAAAATTTGTATGTGTCATGTTTTTATTGAGTTCAAAATATTTTTTCATTTCCACTGTTATTTTTTCTTTTACTAATGGATTATTTAGAAGTAGTATATTGCCTAATTTCTATGTGTTTGGGAATTTTGTCATTTTTATTTTTTTATTTTTTTTTAATTTTTTTTTTAATGTTTATTTATTTTTGAGACAGAGAGAGACAGAGCATGAACAGGGGAGGGGCAGAGAGAGAGGGAGACACAGAATCTGAAGCAGGCTCCAGGCTCTGAGCTGTCAGCACAGAGCCCGTCGCGGGGCTCGAACTCACGGACCGTGAGATCATGACCTGAGCCGAAGTCGGACACTTAACCCACCGAGCCTCCCAGGCGCCCCAATTTTGTCGTTTTTAAAAAATTGTTGACTGCTAACTTAATCCCCCTCTGCTCAGAGAACATACTCTGCATGATTTCTTTTGAAATATGGTGAGGGGCTTGCTTCATGGCCCAAGAATTGTCACTTTTAGTAACTATTCAATGCTCACGTGAAACAAAAGTAAATTCTGCAGTTGTTGCCTAAAATATTCCATATGCGTCAACTGGGTCAATTTTGTTAGTCATATTTAAATGTTGTGTACCCTCACTAATTTTTTCTCATTCTTTCCAACACTGAGAGATGTATTAAAGGCTCCTATCATGATTATAGATTCGTCTATTATTCCATGCAGTTTCAGCAATTCTTTTGCTGTATATATTTTGTAGTGTGTTGTCGGTTGTGTACAAAATTAGAATTGTTATATCTTCCTGATAGGTTAATATTATTATCGTGAAATATCACACTTTATTTCTAATAATGCTTCTTTCCCTAGAGTCTACTGTAGATATTATTGTATAGCTGTACCAGCTTACTTTGGGTTAGTGTTTGCATAAAATGTCTTTGTTTCACCTTTAATTTTTTTGTGGTAATTATTTTACTTATTTGTTTATTTTTCTCTGTCTGGGATTTTACTAGATTACTTTTTCCCCCCAACATACCTGTTTTGGAAGATGGAGACAAAAAGGTACAAACTCACACGAAGTAAACAAGATAATATAATCAGTTCTACAAAGTGTATTTTAGAAAAGAAGTAGCACTAGGAACCAACCGAAATAAGTCAGGGAGCCCCAGCAGGGACTGTAAGAGAACTTGGGAAGATATACTTATGCCCACCATACTGACCCTGTCCCTGACCTCTCCCTGTGAGCAGACCAGAGCCCAGCACCCTCCATCCCCCTTACAGATGGACGCTGCTCCAAACTGGGACTATGACCTTGGAAATCTAATGGCAGCAGCTGGTCTGAAGGGGCATAGCACACCCTCTGGTACTTCTGTGGTATAATTTTAGATTGTAACTTTTATATCTTTTGTAAACAGCATATATATACTTATCATAATATTATATTATTAAATATTTATATTTAAAACCAGTTTGGAAATCTCTGCTTTTTAATGGAATATTATACCATTTATATTTAGGGTAATTAAGGATATATTTGGATTCATAGCTAACACCTTACTATTTTGTTTTCTATTTATCCTATTTGTTACTTGGTCCTTCTTCTTTCTTGCCTTCCTTTGATTTAATTGACTACTTATAAAAATTATTATGCCGTCTTTCTTCTATTTATACATTATGTTGTTTATACATAATTTTACTATTCTGTTAACAGTAACCCTAGAGTTTATAATATGTACCCTTGTTGTTTCAGTTTAGCATAAATTAATACTTTTACTGCATTTGGGGCAATATATCCTTGCTGGCATCCTCGTCAGAGGTGTCTACTATCCTGATATGCTATCTAGGAGTAGACGTAGGTCCTTACCATTTATGGAAACCGACCCCTGTCTGATTCTCTATCCTTTGGGATTCAACAGATCCAAATTCTCCTGAAGTGAAGCCACTCCCCTTTTCTTAGAACCCCCTTCCCCTGCCAGAGAGTTATGTTTTCTGCCTCCCTGAGGCTTTAGAAAATCACCATCTTAACCCTCCCTCTAGAGAAGAGAAGGGAAAAATACTTCTCTTTTTACTATGATAAACTTATAGATAAGAAAACAAGATACAATTTATTAATCTACTATCCTCTCATACCTACTAATACGTTGGGTTGTAAATCTAACCATAATCACAATATTTTCATGGGGAAATTAATTCTAAGTTACAAACACTTATCCTTTAGGGAAATTTTAGGACCCAATCTACTCTCTCTCTCTCTCTCTCTCTCTCTCTCTCTCTCTCTCTGTGTGTATATATATATATATGTATATATAGGAAAAATTGCAGAGACCAATGATAAAGCTCCTCATTACTATAGGAAAATTCTGGTCACTTTACTTCAGGGTTTTGCTTCAACACTAACATTTTAAAAATGAGTGAAAATGAGGGAATATATGATCTTTTACCAAATTGCATGATATTTTCGTGCCCTTAGTTATGTTCATTAGGACACAAATGACATAGAGATAGAGGAGGGTAATAAGAGATATAAGTCCCTGAGGCACACTGTAGAGTTAAATAATGCAGTCATAAATACAGATGGAGGTAAGTTTTAATTTAGAGAACTGTGTTTTGAGTGTTATAGTACTTAGGCCAAAGAACCACGAGATAGTGGCCTGGTTTCATACAATATTACAAAAGTTTCCTTGGGAAACTGTTCAGGCACAAAAGTGGCAGTAGTTTTGACCTAGCAGCTACTGCAAAGCTAAAAGTAACCATACTGATTCTTAAATTGATCTCATTCTTCAATACCCAACTTTCGGTTCTGAGGAGAAATAAATACCAGAATGAAGGCAGATTGATAACAATGTATATCTGTGTGTGGCTATGTAGCATATTATAAGAGGAAATGTTTTTCCAAAATAATTTGTAAGTTTGGCCTAGGATCAGCTGAAAACTGGAAATGATATATGAAACAAGTCCATAGTCATAAAATAAAATTTTAAAATCTGCTTTTACTCATAAGAGATTTTCCACACTTAATCATTCAAGAACTGATTATCCAGAATGTGTAATATACAAACCCGCTATTTCTTTTTTTCCCTTCTGCTGCCTGAGTTTTGGTCATTTCACAGCTCATTACTACTCTCTCTCTGGGAAAATAAAAGCAAATGTAGCTCCAACTAGTATTTTCAACTTTCTAGATAAAGGCTTTGTAGCAAGAGTAATAATTATTGGTTTATACACCACTTTTCTTTTAATAAATGTCTGGTTAGACTCTGCTGGGCACTGGGGAAGGATTTTAAAAGTTCAAGACATTATCTCTGCTCTTAAGGTTCTTACAATATAATTGGAGAAACAAGGTTTGTGTACAATAAAGCCAAATATTACTGCAATGCAATATATATTTAAACAACATGAAAGAATTCTGGTCATACAAACATAGTATACAAGAGAACTTTATTTTTTTTTCCTACCCCTTCTCAGTACCTAAAATGTGGCTTCAACATACTGAGAACAAAAGTCATTTTGATAAAATCATCATAGAATACAAGAGAACTTTATAGACTTATTGTGGTTTAGAAAAGGGAGAGCATAGTATGGACTGACAAGATTGTCATAGAAATTCTCAATAAGGTAGTGAGACTTGAATTAAATATCAAAGTATGGATGGAATTTTAACATGGAAAAAGGAAAAAAAAAAGAAATTTCTGCACAAAGAAAAAAATCCTGTAATTCCACCATTAAAAGAACATTTATATTTTTAAATGAAATATTTCAAGTATATATGATATAGAAAATAATATTACAAACTCATCTTTCCCACCAGTTTTTGTCAAACATTTACTTTTTGCCATATTTTTTTCCAATCCACTTTGGGGGAAATACAGATTTGGCTAAAGGCTTCTGTGTACTCTATCATTATCCTTCTTTTTCAGCAGAGGTAACAACTATCCTAAATTTGGAGTTACTATCACTAAGAGTATTTTAAAATGTTTATCACTGGGGCTCCTGGGTGGCTCGGTCAGTTAAGCGTCCGACTTCGGCTCAGGTAATGATCTCACAGTCCGTGAGTTCGAGCCCCGCGTCGGGCTCTGTGCTGACAGCTCAGAGCCTGGAACCTGTTTCGGATTCTGTGTCTCCCTCTCTCTCTGCTCCTCCCCTGTTCATGCTCTGTCTCTCTCTGTCTCAAAAAAATAAATAAACGTTAAAAAAATTAAAAAAAAAAAAGTCTCTAAAATGTTTATCACACATGGAAATATGTACTATTGTTCCATGGGTCTAAAGTTAATGTAAATGGTAGCAAGCCTTATGGGTCTCCTGCCACTTTTTTGTTTTCACTAGATATTCTATTTTTTGAGATTGATGGATATTATAGCTCCAGTTCTAGTTCATTTATTTTAACTATGATATGGTATTTCACTGTGTGGTCATACAACAATTTACTTAACCATTCTCAGGATGATGAACATTTAGATTGTCTCCAATTATTTTCCTGTTATACATGATGCTTCAATGAATATTCATTTACATGACTCCTTATGCGTTGATGGGAGTGTTTCTTGCAAATATACAGAGAGAAATGGAATTGCTGGATTGTAAGATAAGGGCATCTTTCGTTTTAATAGATGTTGCTAGATTGCCTTCTAATGTAATTGTACCAATTTATTTTCCACTCAGTAGTATGTAAGAGTTCCCATATATTCCTTATTTTTGCAATTTTGATGATTACATCACAGGCATGGAACTGCCAGAGTACCCTAGAGTCAATTCTTCCTGTAAATGGGCTGTCTGTGTCGATGATGCTCAGAGTTGGATCTCCTTATGAACCAGCCTGGCCCAGGCTTACAGGAGATATGAGTCTTCTTAGAACTGGGGAAGAGTCAAGAAAGAATGGTATGGTGGCTGAGGATTGCATGCACATTTTAATCATTGTTGTGCCCCCACGATGTAGCACAACCTGAATCTCAGTAAGCAAGGCTCAGTAGGTATTCAATTGAGTGGAACTAATCATTAAGCCTGATCTCTTTCTGGTTTTCACTTCTCGAAGCTTCAATTTCCCCATCTGTAAATTACAGATGATGATAATTTAAGGGATCACCCAAAGATAAAAGAAGATATAAAAGTGAAAACATTTTTAAACTCTAAAAAGCAATGCAAATTAAGTTAGAAAAGGTTTGAAAGCTGTTTCTGTGTCATGACTTCTTAGTATGATCAGTTAACATTTTAGCAGTTCAAAACCATTGCCAAATTTCTCATTGGCATTCTTCTTGGAACTCTAGTAAGTCCTGGGGTCCCATATGCCTAGACTTTGCTCAGTATCACATATAAAGATACACGGCAATTTTTAAAAGGTATTCCAACTTTATTTACAGATCTCAAAGAACATCAGAGAACCCATTTATGGTTACAGAGACACACGTGGGTTCCATTCTATTCTCTCTCTATATAAATCCCCAAACTCTTTCTCTAGGACCTAGTTGATTGGGCTTTTGGCTACCTCCCTTCTCCCTTTCTTCCAACACTTTTGAAGGTTGACTTAACTCCTTTCTAGCTAAATTATTCCCCTTCTCTTCTCATTTCCCCACTCAGGTCTACATTCTTTTTACCTTAGATTACACATCACAAATATAGCAAGCTAGGGCAAGCTAGAAAACACTGCCTGGGAGAAGAATAGATATTCATATCTCAATAAATCATCCCAGAGCATAAGGTCTTGTTATGGAAGCCAGTAACATTATTTTCACTTTGAATGTTTCAAAAACAAGATTTGTAAACACTTTCTGCTTCTTTTAAGTGGTCCTTTCTTGAATGAAAGAAAGAAAGAAAGATTGCTCACCACTGCTCTATACTCTCAAACTTTCAGAGATCTTTCAGAGATCAAACTTTCAGAGATCTCATGATTGATTCTACCGTCTTTACTTATAAGACTCACATTTACACATCACGATCTAATTCCCTCTTGCACTTCCTAAATCTGTCACTGTCCTTGTAATGTCTCCTCCTTAATGCCCTTTCATCCCCTCAAACTCAACATACTTAAAAGTGAACTCACATTCGTTCCAAATTTAGCTTCCCCTCAGGACCTCCATATTTCCATTGTTGGCATTTTAAGAAATTATGTTTATTGCCCAGGTGTAGTATTATCAGAAGAAGAACAAAATGGGGCCAGAGAGACTAATTAAGAGACTTGCACCACATAACAGAAACAGACTGCATTCAGATTTGCAGACGTGGTGTTTTGGGTTTATTTGGAATGACCTGAGACTTAGGTGAGAGGTAAACCCTAAATACCAGGATCAGCAACTTAAGAGTATTATACTTTTCAGCATTAAAATTCATGTAAACATTTTCAGATATTGATGCCCAGTTAACAGTTTCGAGGTTGAGATAGAGAAAGACTGCCTATACGTGGTGCCACATTTATGCTTGTAAAAGGCTATTCACAAATTTCACAGAGGGGTCAGCTATTTGTAAATAAAATACAGAGCATCAGGGAAATTTTCATGAGTTTCCTTCCTTTTGTTATTCCGTCAACACAGGTTTAAACCATTCTGATGGTATCAGATGCTTAGCTGGGGAAGTTCATAACTGAGTCTTGATTTAAACATATATACATATTTTATTTTTTTATTTTAGAGACAGAGAGAGTGGGGAAGATGGGCAGAACGAAAGAGAGAGAGAATCTCAGGCAGACTCCATGCTCAGTGCAGAGCCTGACACGGGGCTTGAACTCGTGAACCATGAGATCACTGTGACCTGAGCCAAAGTCAAGAGTCAGATGCTTAACCGACTGAGCCACCCATGCACTCCTAAACATATATATTTTTAAAAGTATCTTTAAGTAACCAAGATGATCAGATTCCAGGCAGGAAGTTTAGCTCCCATACCAAGAAGAAATATGCCTTGATCCATCCAGATGGGCTTTGCTATGAGCTCAGACCCAGCAAATGGATCCATGTCCTAGGCAGAGATCTGGGTCAGTTTGAGAAATGGGTTATCTTCACATCACCTTGAACTGTGAGCAGGGGTAGGAATAATGGAAAACTCCTGGCACTTTATTCGAATTATTTAACTTAGCTTTTATTGCTATTTTTTTGGTGTGTTTTGATCAAGAAAACCTCCATACCAGGTTTAAACCAAATTAGTGAATTTTTTTTTCCCAAAGAGATGAACTTTCTAGATTTATAAGCAGATAGCTTTACCACAGGTTTTGTTGGGAGTGGGGGTTGGAGTCCTCCTAAGAGTAAGAATTACTAGAATAAAGTTTCCTTCTTCTTCTTCTTCTTCTTCTTCTTCTTCTTCTTCTTCTTCTTCTTCTTCAGCTTATTTCTTTTTAGAAAGAGAGAGAGCGTAAGGGAGGGGCAGAGAAAGAGAGAGAGAGAGAGAATCCCAAGCAGGCTCCTCACTTCAGCACAGAGAGCCCTACACGAGGCTTGAACTCACGAACCGTGAGATCATGACTTGAGCCAAAACCAAGAGTCAAGAGTCAGACGCTTAGCCAACTGAGCCACCCAGGTGCCCCTAGAATAAAGCTTGTTTAAAAAAATGCCAGCATGATAATGCTCTGGGCAATAACCTACTCTGGAAAAAGTGTATATCACCACATTTGTTCTGGACCAACTCGATCTGGCCCCATAGTGGCCTCACTCTATATTTGGGAACTAAGGGTCAGGGCAATGCCCTTTAACTGGGAGTATCTAAGGGGAACTGTAGGCTAGATATTATGTAAAAAGGAACCAGGAAACACTATGCTGTAATCTACCATGGGATAAAAGGTTAATATAATCAGGAGTTTCATCAATAAGATTATCTTAGCATCTCTTAGTCTCTTACCCAGCCTGTATCCCACCTGTACTTTCTTGCAGTCCCTTGATACTTTGTTATCTATTTTTCACACAGCCTGTACCCCTCAAGGATTGGTTGAGTTAAAAAGATATTAACTACAGTGCTGGCCAAACAGCACCCCCTCAAACTCCTGGCTTCTCAAGAAGATAGGAAGTTCTTTTCTATCCAAACAAGGCTCTAGGATCTTGTCTAATTTGTTTGTCTTTTCAAGACCTCACCTGGTGGCAATATTGGGTAGAGGTATTCTGTGCCTTGTTTTGTTGTTGGTGTTGTTATATGTGCTTGGTGATGAGAAAATGGTATCTGGTCTGATGAACTCTTGGCAAGACAGGAAATTTATAGTAGGATGCACAAGACCAGGTTTCCTGTCCCCAGAATTTTATGGCAATGAGGTTTCAAGAACTCTTCTGATGATATGATTAAGAGGGGAGCAAATGTGGATTTTGGAGATTTTTAAAATCAGGACCCAAGGGCCAGGTTGGACTTGAGGATTATATAATCTGAATGGCATCCCTTGGTGTGGAGCAGTACAGCGGCCCTGAGTTTGTCGTGGCTATAAAAAAACAAACAAACAAACAAAAAAAAACTGAATCAAAGTATAGGCTAAAATATAGTGTTCAGATAACAGGTAGTTATAATCTTCCTATCGTCAACATTGATCAGACTGCCTGTGGAATACTGAACTCACCTCCTGGTGCCAGAATTTACAAAGATATTCACAGGGCACCTGAGGGGCTCAGTCAGTTGAGCGTCTGACTCTTGGTTTTAGCTCAGGTCATGATCCCAGGGTTATGGGATCAGGCTCCCTGTGGGACTCTGTACTGAGCATGGAGCCTGCTTGGGATTCTCTCTCTCCCTCCCTCTCTCTCTCTCTCTGCCCCTCCCCAGATGGTGCTCATGTGCACGTGCGCTCTCTGAAAATAAATACACATTTAAAAAACACTTACTTAAAAAATAAAGTGAAAAAAAAAGATATTAACACATTAAATGTGTCCATAATGAGGGTGTCTGGATGCGATGTATGAAGACTATAATGTATGACCAAATTGAAGGGGATCTGGGAGAATAACACTAAGAGGAGACACAATAGCAGAACAGGGACTATGAACTTCAATAGTTAGACTGACACTGACCTCCATAGTGACAGATCTGATGACACTTTTCTGTCTCCCTCCTTGTCAGTCTCTTTCTGGCATTTATCACAAGCTTGATCACTCTCTTAAAATTCCCTCCTTCGCTTCATTGATATCAATTGTACTAGTTCAGCAGATGGTAAAATTGAATTAGAAGTGTAAGATGCACCTGTGAAGGATAAAGAGGGAAGGGAGCAGGAGTAGGAGGGAAGACTCTCAGACTGCAATGCATGGCTTCATACCTGTGAAAGGAGAGAAAGAAGGAAGAAGGACTAGGTAGGAAGAGCCTCAGTCTGCAGGGACGCTCTGTAACTGGCTCAGTAGGCTCACGGGGGCCCCGGAGCAAAGCTGCCCACTAGAGGAAATTCCATGGGCGTGAATGGCCGGCTGTGCTCAGTCATTTGTTGGGAGCCTCTGGGGAGACTGAGACCTCTGCATGAGTTCTGTGATGGATCCCAAAGGCATGGTAGCTGGAGGCTGTCAGCGATTCACACTCCTACAGCAGGTGCTTCCTTGAAGGGCTCCTAAGTGGTACACACCTATGGCTACCATACCATTCCATTTCCACATAATGGATTCGACCTTCCTAGCCTCCTTTGCTAGATCCTCTGCCTTTGCTCACAGTCTAAATGTTGGGGTTTTCTAGGAACCTGTTTTCTGCCTACCTATTCTACTTATTTTCCCTATGAGAATTCATCTCAACCCACAATTTCAAAGACATCACCCAATGTTGATGCTGAGTCCATATGTTCATTCAGACCATCATTCTCTCCCACCTGGACTGCTATAATGGTCTCCTATTCTCCCAGCTCATCCCCAGTCTTGCCACCTGCCTTCAATTCATTCGCCACCTGCAGCTGGTGGACTATTTCTAAGGAGCAAATTAGACCATGTTACTCCAGTGCTGAAAACCCACCAACAGCTCCCTTTTGTTCTCAGGAAGAAATGTGAATTATTCAACACAACTTACATGCTCCTTAATGGACTGGTCCCTGCTTACCTTCTAGCCTCGTTTGTCATTCTCCTTAAAGGGAACTACTTTAGTTTCTTCAAATGTAATCTCTCTACCCTTGGTATGGAGTATACCTTCTTGCCTGGCTAATTCTCTACTTGTCTTTTAAGTCTCAGTCTGAGGGTCCTTCCTCTGTGAAGACTTCCATAACCTGCAAAGACTAGATTCGGTGCCCTCCTATGTGATCCCAGAAACTGTGTGATAAAGGGCAGGTGAAATCTTGGTTGTGAATCTACAGAGGGCAGTGAAACACCACTTGGGTGCTAAGTATTGGAAATCGGAGGGACAATATTTTACATACCAGAACTTCTCTCAGGAAATATACTATATGAGATAGAAAGGAATACTACAGTAACAGTTTGATGTGGGTGACAGTTCTCCCAAGGACATGATAGGCAAACATTCTCAATCCAGTCACCACCACCCCTGCCCCATCCTCCATCCCAGCCCAACCCTAGACATTCAGAAATATGTGTGGCTATTTTTGTTGTTGATGCCAGTGTGGCTGGGAGCAGTATTAAAATAGAGGACAGTCCCACACAAGGAAGAATTGTCCTACCCAAAATGCTAATAAAACCTCCATTGAGAAACACTGTACTGAGACATATGCAAATCTGGGAGCAGAACTGAATTGCTCAGAACATCAGAGTGGGAGTTGAAAGTTGACACCTAAGGACTTCCATCTCCACCTACTCCCCATGCAGAGCTCTACCTTACCTGTAAATAAATGTAGAGTATACCATTTAAAAATACACTTGTTTTTGAGAGAGAGTGAGAGACAGCATGCACACGAGAGAGCAGGGGAGGGGCAGAGGGAGACAGAGAATCCCAAGAAGGCTCTGTGCTGACAGCAGAAAGCCTGATGTGGGGCTCAACTCTTGAACTACAAGATCATGACCTGAGCCAGAGTCAGAGGCTTAACTGACTGAGCCACCCAGGTGTCCCTGTTCAAAGAAAATTTTTTAAACATATATTGGCTTGAAAAAGAGCCAAATTATTAGCCCAAGGAGCACCTAATAAATATCTCCTTCTAACTCTGCTTCCCTGCACCCTAGTACTTATCGCATTGTAAAGGAATTATCTGAGAATTTGTAGCCTCAACTTGAATTCAGGCCTTATTTCACATTCAGAATCTAACGTAGTGTTTGGCGTGTAATAGATAATATATATTTCTAAACTATGACTCTTAAAATTTAAAAATTAGCCCTGACACCTTTTCTAAGTTTCAACTCTATGTTTTTTTTTTATGTTTATATATTTTGAGAGAGAGAGAGAGTGAGAGCGAGCAGGGGAGGGGCAGAGAGAGGGGGAGAGAGAGAATCCCAAGTAGGCTCCATGCTGTCAGAGCAGAGCCCGATGCAGGAGCCCCACCTCACAAACTGTGAGATCATGACCTGAGGTGAAATCAACAGTTAGAACCTTAACCAACTGAGCCACCTAGGCACCCCTCAACTCTATTTTTTGTCACTAATTTTACATTTACAGTTGAGCATCTCAATCTTACCAGGTAAGAGACAGAATCATTTACTTCGACCTAACGTTAAAACCCTCCCCCAAGTAACCCTCATACCTCTGTTATGGCAAATGCTATCACCCTCTTGGGACATTCTTAGTTGTTTAAGCCTATTTGTCACCCATTGTCTACCTGTTTCCTCACCCCACGGACCTTTAAGTCCACAGTCCAATGATCTTTATGTTCTTTGTCTTCTGTCTTCAGCATCCCTGGCCTCAATTCAGGTTCTCTTGTATATGTTATTGCATTTGTTTTCCTAAATAATATCTCCATTCCTATCCCCGTGACTTGTCACCCTTTAAAGCATTCTAAAATGGGGTGAGGGGAGTGGGAGGTTGGGTTAAATAGGTGATGGGTCTGAGTGCACTTGTAATGAGCATCAAGTAATGTATGGAATCGTTGAATCACTATATTGTACACCTGAAACTAATATAACATTGTAAACAATAACAAAGTTACACTTATACCAAAAAAAATTTTAATTCTAAAATATATTCAAAATAGTAGCAATTAATACTCTGTGGGCTCACTGTGGTAAGGCACTGCTGACTTTTATTTCTTTTTGACTCCATAACAGCCCCATTTTGAAATAACCTCCTCAAGGTCATTCAGTGAAGGGACAAAGCTAGGAATCCAGGTAGCCTGACTCAGAGCTCTGCTAGGCTAGGCTGCATGACATCCTGGAATTCTCTGTCATTGTGTTACATATGTCTCCATCTGATTCTCCTCCTCTGGTGGATGGCCTGGTTGTCGTCTTTTTGAGCCAAGGCCTGCTTTGTGTTCCTTTCCCAGAGCTGTTGGTCTACTGAAATGTGAGTGGTGATTATGAGGTCAGTAAGCCAAGGAAGTGGATCTGATGGATAGTTCAGACAAGAAGTCTTCAGGGTAAAACTGAGAGCTGGTACAGAGACCAAAGAATCCCTAAGCCACACACCCATGAAGGATGGGCTAAGAGAAGGGTGGTCTGAATACACTGTCCATTTTAGCCTTTACCTGCTCCCTACTGTGCGATGCTCACATGGGTGAGTGCTTTAAGGGGCTTAGGGCTAAGTGGCCAGCCTGGAGTGTACGACCTCCCCTTTATTTCTTTGGCTAACTCCAACACATTTTTCAGGATTTACCTTTAGCATCCTTCCTGTATCTTCCTGCCTGCATTCCTGCCCCTCTTCTGTGCTTCTCAGTTATGTGAGACTGCCTGAGGGCAGGCACTGTGGCTTTTCTTCTCTGTATTCTGTACCACTAGAATTTAATAATCATTGATGCTAAATGCATGACAGGGAGGCAGATTTGGGCTTAGCATAAGATAATTTTTTAAAATTTGTTTTTGGGAGACAGAGAGAGTGGGAGTGGGGGAGGGGCAGAGAGAGGGAGACAGGATCTGAAGCAGGCTCTGCGCTGACAGTGGAGAGCTGAACGCGGGACTCAAATTTACAAACCAAACCGTGAGATCATGACCCGAGCCAAAGTCAGACACTTAACCGACTGAGCCCCCCCAGGTGCCCCAAGAGAAGTTTTAAAAGGTATACTGTAAAGCAGAGTACAGATTAGTGACTGAGAGCCTTCATGTCTTACCCTGTTCAAATTTCAGCTTTCTATTACCTTGAGCCAGCTTAATCTGTCTGTACCTCAAAAAATGATATTATGTCATTAAGTTGTTGTTGAGAATTAAATGAGATAATACATGGAAAATACTTGGCTCAGTTCCTGGCACCTCATAGGCACTAGGTAATGCTAGATATTACTATTGTTTTTATTATTGTTACTTTGCTCATGCACTGTCTCATAACAAGGCAGGTTGCTTTTGGAAGCAGCGAGTTTCCTTTTGTTGAAGGTATTCAGGTAGCAGTAAAGACAGGATAGATGCTGTAGAAGCAGTTCTTAAATTGAAAAGATTAGATGACTTCTAAGGATGCTTTTAATCACAGAAAAGGGAAGCTATTTCTCAGATTCAAAGAAAGTGTGATCATTAGTGTTACTTCTAGCAAAGTTGAGGAGCATTGGAATAGGAAAAACAAAGACATCGGATTTGGCATCTGCATGTATCTATATTACAAAGAACAAAATATTTTATTCATTGTGAGCCGTTAATTGCAAAAGCCCTTTTATTTATGCTGTAACCCATATGGCAAATCAGGCCCTTACACGAAAATCAATCCCTTTTCAAAAGGACTAGCTAGCTCGGCCCTGCCAAAATGGAACAAACAAAACCTTAAAGACTGTTTCAGTCCTACTGAAATGTCTTTTCCCTTTGAAAGAAGTCTATTAGTGATGCAAATGCAAAGTTATCTGCACAGATGATAATCCTAGCGAACAAAACAGTGAAACCATTATGAGGTTCTCTTGCTGAGAATTTGGCTCCCCCGCCCCTGTTAAAAAGGCAGAGAAAGCGAGTAGAGCTGATTCCTATTTGGGATAGTTTATTAGGTCTGCTTATCTGAATCCTGGACTAATTATTCTTATGTTTGGCTTAAAGGGGCCAAACAATTCTCCAAATGTGGACAAGCTGAAGAAAGGCCTGCAGTCTGGGTCCCTAGCAAGTGCCTTAAACAGGCAAAAGCAGGAATGGAGTAACATTTATATTCGGGAGTTCAATTTTCAAGATACCAGAGCCTTAAGGTAAGATCTAGCTAGAAGAAATCCAATGATAAGCACTCATGTGGGAGTAATTTAAGTGATGTGCACATGTCACTCATGCTTTAATTAAAACAAAACTATTTGTACGGGTGAAGAGACGGTCATTTTCCAACACCTTCTCTTCAATAGTTACTCAGAGTAAACAACTTCTTTGAGAACTTAATATGCAATCTTCCTGTGGGCAAAAGGATTGAAATGAGAAAAATGAGGCAGTTAACTGTAACTGGCTTGACTATTATTTGATTACACTTATTTTATCCTTAAGAGGTTTGAGAAGACCTAGTTTTTCAGGAGTCATCAGGCATTAGGGAGCACTAGTGGTTAGAAGGTGTGGTGCCTATGGATATTAGGAAGGCATTTCTGAAGCAAAGTAGTATTGTCAAAGTGGCCCTCACCTACTTGGTTAAAGCTTTTGGACATGCCTAGTGGACGGTTTATTGAGAACAGAAAATTAACTCTCCATGTCCACACGCTTTCTTGAACAGGTATTAACAGGTGGAGCCGGTGTCCACAAGACTGGATGCGATGCTCACCATCTGGGTCTCACTCTGGGTGGGGCTTTGGGTAGGTACACTAAAGAGCTTCCGGATCAATCATGTGTTTACATTTCAGGCGCAGGATGGGTCTTGTTCACACCCCACCCTCCACCACCTTTCCTTCGCAAGGTTGCTCACAGCTTGCACTGTCCCCGCCCCGGGTCTTTGATAATCCAGGCGTCTCTGGTGAAGAAGGTCAACCACTGTTTTAATTCTGGGCTCTGCCAGCTTCCCACGCTCTCCACTCGGGCTGGTGAGCAGCCGCTCAGCGTGTTTTTCCCCCAGAGCTTCCCACGCCCTACCCACTCCACACGCCTCCTGGCTGCCTTCCAGGCCTGCCCTCTTTTGCAGCCAGGCAGGCCAGCTCCAGTGTCGGATATCTAATCTAGCAAGGTTCACTTTTCTCAGGGGCTTTCCTCAGGGCCACCCTTTCCCCGCAATCTCAGAAGGTCTCTGGTACTCGGCTGTGTCTTCTGCGTGCAAGTGCTTCTACAAATAAACTGGGGCTCCTGGCTGTCTTGCAAATTAAAACTTTACTACCTGCTTAAGGTTGGGACGTGATACAGCGACATCAAACTTTGCTGTTCAGGGAATCAGAAGCGAAAAGGAGCTACTTTTTTTCCGTCCCACTCCCCGCGGCCCCTGGGACAGGCACACCTTCCCCGCAAGGCTCGGCCGCAGTTGGGCGCAGGTCGGCAGCGCAAGAGTCCTGCTCCGGACGAGGGTCCGGTGCGGCCGGGCCGCCCGCCCACGCCCGGCAGGCGCGCGGAGCAGGAGCGCGCACGGGGCCGCACGCGCGCGGGGCCGACGAGCGCTCCCTCCGGGATCGCGGCTGCGCAGTCGGGCCGGAGCCGGGAAAAGGGGGAGGAGGGTGGAGGAGCCGGAGTAAGGGGAGGGGGAGGAGCGGCGAAGGCGGAAGCCATGTTGGAGTTGCACCCCGAGCGAGGGGCTGCGAGCGTTCTCCTCTCCTTGTGGGTGTGACCCGGGTTCGGCTGGCGGCGGACTGCGGGGGCGGGGACGGTTAGCTGGGTCGTCGTCCGCGGCGGCGGCGGCGTGAGAGGAGCGGCGGCGGCCGCAGCGTGGAGCCGGGCGATTGTGACCGCCGGGGGAGCAGGGGGCCGGCCGCGGCTCCCACTCTCCGTGTGGCCCCCTGAGCGCCCCCCCTCCCCTGCCCGGGAGGGAGGCGGGGGGCACCCGGGGCCCGCCATGAACCCCGGGTTCGATTTGTCCCGCCGGAACCCGCAGGAGGACTTCGAGCTGATTCAGCGCATCGGCAGCGGCACCTACGGCGACGTCTACAAGGTAAAGGCGAGGGGCCGCGCGCCGCCGAGGCCGCGGGGTCGGGACCCGTCGCGGGGAGGGCGGGGGGCGCCGCCGCTGCCCCCTGGGCACCCGCGTCCGCGCTGTCCCTCCGCGGGAGGCGCGGGCGCCCCGGGAGCAGTGGGGGAGGCGGAGGAGGAGCGGGCGCCCGGGGGGCTCTGCTGCCTTGGAGCGAACAAAGGGCCAAACGAGTCACCCCGAGACCTCCGAGCCCTTACCTGAACCCTCCCCTGGACGCGCAGTGCCCGGCTAAGGCTGGACGCGAGCGGGCCGCTCTGCTCGTTACAGCGCGGAGAGGGTCTGGCTGTTTGCTGCATTGGCAGGGTCAGAGCGACGAACCAGACGGCGGGGGTTTGGCGTATGTCAAACCGGTGTCCATCAGACGGACCCGGGACTGCCCGCCGTGGGTCGGGCACTGCTGCCCACCGGGCGGGCGGTAGTTTGGAGCCTGGGCAGCCTCCGCCCACAGCCCCCCAACCTCTGGCCTCTTAGCATCCGCATACCAGTTTTCTTTTAATCTTCCAAGTATTGACTTGGGTCAGTAAAACAGATCTAGTTAGTATAATTTTTTTTCCTGTTTTGGAGAAAAAAAGCAACTTTGTTTTCTCCAAATTGAATTGGACTGTGGTGCCTTATTAAACTTGTTTTTGTCAGTGACATAGAAGATTCAGATTCTTTTTTTTTTTTTTTTTTTTAACGAATACTCAGCAAGGGTATTGGTTTGACTGGGTTAGAATTCAAAGTCCATTAGTCGTCCAGCTTTCCTGTTGTAAAGGTACCCCTTGTAATGTGGGAGATAAATCACCCTTCCGTGGCCAGCTCAACTCTTGGCCTCATAGAGACTGCCAAGATGGGGATAGCGCCAAATGTGGCAGCAGTCTTGATTTATTTGTGTATCTTCTTACTGGTGACTGACTGAAGTACAACTCCTGTTTCACATAACATCAGAGGATGCACAGAGAAACTTAATTTAACTTTGGAAAGTTTTGTCTTAACTTTATTTTGCCCACGGATGGCAACTCACAGGACAGCCAGGATTCTGCATTCGTCTCCTTTTGTGGATGATTTGCTTTCCGTCATCACCAGTCTCATCAGTTTTTCTCATGAGATAATACAGGCGTTTTGTGCACACCTGTTATCTATACGGTACTGGGCATCTAAGCACTTGGGTTGTAGCAGAAAAAGATAGACATGTTCCTAAATCTTACTGGGAGTTTATCTATTTTGGGGAGGGGGCAAGAAGACCATTAAACAACCACTTAGATAATTATTTTATTGCAGTTTTATTTTGTGCTGCCCAGGAGAAAAGAAGATTAGGATTAGGGTGATGAGAGCACAGTAACAGGAGGACCTGATCTCTGGGGAGTCAGAGGCAATGGGGAGAGAAGATTATGCCAGATAGAGGCACATAATCTGCAAAGGCTCTGAGGCCCCAAGGAACAGGGGGAAGATTTGAAAGGCCTGAATGGCCTGAGAAGCCAGAGAAGGAGGGTGGCCCTAGATCATACAGGCCCCTTAGGTCTTATGAAGCGGTCAGATTTTTCTGTAGGACAATGGGGAGCCATGGTAGGGTTTTCCGTGGAAGAGTAAAATTAGATTTGTACTTTTAAAAGATCTGCCTTACTGCAGCGGAGATCGGAGGGGAAAGAACAGTTAGGCAGCCATTGCCACAGTCCAGGTAAGAATGACCATTGGCTGTGTTTTGGAATTGGTGTGATTATGAAAGTTGAAGTGAATGGATCCAAGTAGATTAGAGCTATTTAGGGGAATCTAGTTATATTCAATTGAAAAGGTGACTAAAACTTTACTAGTGTGTAAGTCTTAGGTGGCAGTGTGTACAGTAAGTTCTTTTCAAGAATAATTGGCCATGTATTTACTATATTTAGAAAAAACAGCTGGTAGTTAAGCCACATGATTAAAAAGAAAAAAAAATTAAGGCCTATAATTTCCTAAGGACTTCTAAGTGCAATACAGGTATAAGATGATTACTCGTCATCTGTTTAAAGTAATGATAATGAGAACTAACATTTGTGGAGTGCTTATTCTTTGCTAGGTACCGCTGTAAGGTTTTTCCGTGTATTAATTTACTTACTGCTTACAGCAACCCTATGAAATCGGTGCTGTTATTAACTCCATTTTGCATTTGAGGAAACTGAGGCACAGGGAAGTTGCGGTAACTTGCCAGGGTGGGTAAGTGGCAAAGCACAATTCGAACCTTATCCTTTAGAGACTGCATTCTTAACAATAGCAGTACTGCCTCTATAAAGATAGGATATGAGCAGGTAATGTCTTACTGAATTTTCCAGTGGAGAAATCAGGGCACACCTTTTAGTTCAGCATACGTGTTGTAGCCATACTGTGTTAGAGTGGATCTTGAAGCAGTAGTCGGAATCCCTAACTCCTACTGTGCAGCCAGGCCTCTTTGTTTTTGTAGAGTCTGCCAAGTGGACACCAGATAATAGATGCTTGATCCCTGCGCCAGACTTTTCCAATACCAGGGGCCCAAAGCAGAAAACTCCATGTGGTTTTTGGCATCGTACGCCCTGCTTGCTAAATCACCCAAAGCTTAAGCTGTTTGTATTTTTGTCTGTAATCACGTCCACATATAAAGATAAAAGATTTTTTTTTGTATTTGTTTGGCTGTTTTAGATTTTTCTTAATTGTACAAACTGTGTTGATTAGAGAGGAGTACATAAGAGGGTTTGTTTTCAAAAGCCAGTGTGTATAATGTGCTCCTTAATTTGTCAGTTTAGGTGCTAAAAATGGAATAATCAGATTAAATAAGTTAGAGACTTAATTGTTTATAGTCATTCTTGGAAGGTGGGTGCTTCAAGGGATTTTTATTTTCAAACTGTATCCTAATGTGATAACATGCTTGTTTAAGGTGGCATGGTTTAGTTAAAAAGCACTGAAGTAGAATGTGGAAGACCTGGAATTTATTAGTTGTGCAGCCTTGTAAAATCATTTAGCCTCTCAGCTGTTTTGTTGTGAAGGTGTTATTACCATCATATGCCTGTTTATGGTGTTAGATAAATGACTTGAGTTTTACCCAACAAGTTTTCATTTTTTCTAGGCCAAAAAATACAAGTATACATTCTCTCTGCACTACCTTAAAGTACGTGAAAATAGAGTTTAAAAAAAAAAAGTCATACTTTTAAATGTCCTGTAACTGTATGGACTTTATCTGTGAGATGAAGTATTTGTAGCATCAGTTACCTAGGGACCTAGGAGTTGACAACTAGAGAGCTCAATGACTGGGCCTCAGGAGGTCCTCTGACATTAATAGGTTTAATGTATGTATATGTATATATATATATGTGTGTATATATATATGTACATATATATATGGGTGTTCTTTTGGAGAGATGGCTTATAGTGTTCATTACATTTAGAAAAAAGAAAAGAATGAACAATCTATAGGTTTGTCATTTCAGAGAGTTCCCTTGGAGAAATTAGGTAGTTTACCAGATCACATTATCAGTGTTTATCAACATTAATAGGATTTTCACATGCGTTGTACTATTTTTTCTCAGGTAGCTTTTTCAGTTCGTCATATTCCTACACCATGTCTTGTTGTTTTTCTACATTTATTGCTAGAGAGAAGCAGAAGATACTAAAGCTGGAGATAGGGTAAGGCAAGGATGTTTGAAGGACCAGTCTTACTGTGTCTGTAAGGAAGTGTCTCATCTAGTCTCATGGCTTAAGCTTGATCCTGTGAATGACTCCCAAATGTGTTTCCGGTTCGTGCTTTCTCCTGAGCTCTAGCCCACTGTCTCCACCTGACCTCTTTCTTTACAGAGCACATCTGCCTCCAGATGGGCCTTTCCTTATATTCCACTTCTGTCAAAAGCAGCCCCAGTGTTGGCAGTTTGCTAAGGCTTGGGGCCTTGGAATCATCTTTTATTCCGGACAGGACTTTGTAGGCATTTCCCAAAATGTGTCTGGGATGCTCCAGAGAAAGCACTACTATCAGTATACCGAAGACTGAGACATCATGTGGTAAAGAAACCTGTTAAATGTTGCTTAACCCAGCAAACTCCAAACTTGCTTGACTGTGGGATTCTTTTTCTCTGTAATCCATATTGCTTGTCCTTAGAATCAGTGTCCTGTAGAGAACATGCTTTGGAAATGTTGATATTGATTTTATCTGTGTGTGTTTGGAAGCCATTCCCTGTGAAGCAGAGGCTGCACTGTTGCTAAGCATCGAAGTAGCACTCACATGGTAGTCTGGGTAAACAGACGGAGTCTCTATGAAAGCTGATAGGAGCAAAACGGAAGATTGGGCAGTGAAATCAGAAAATTCATTTGTTCAAGCATTTAGTGAATTGTGTTGGCTTATTTGTAGCTCTGTATCTTTCAAGGTGTTCTGATTAATATCCTCAAACACTATTTCTTTCATTATACTCCATGTTTATAAGATTGGAAAACTCAGTTCTGAAACCTAATTTCTTTTGAGGAACATGAATACCTTAAGCGTGGAGAAAAGAATAGCTGAAGGAAAATAAAGCCTGATTGTCTAAGGCTATGCTTATTTTTTACTTAAATGGAGGACAAAGTCTAGGGGGACCTGAGGTCCTAAACTTCAGAAAGGTCGTTTGAGTATTTAAGGTAAAATTAAGGTAGAATTTTCCAGCATCAGTAGTTACTTGAGATGGCAAGTGACAGTGGGACAGATTGTGGGATCATTTTTCTTGAGAGCTTTAAAAACAACAACAACAAAACCCAGGTTATCTGACTTTGATATGGATCTGACTCCCTAAAGGAGGTGCTTACCTCCAAGGTTTAATATGTATACATATTTACTTGTGACAGAACATTTAATACATTATTTTGTATTGAGAGTGAATAGTTGGTAGTTCTCTTTTGAGAGTACACTGAACAACCATCCTACATTGAATAGCAATACTGTGAAAGGAAATGTGTTAGGGACTGTGAGCGGAGTAGCAAAAATGACAAGATTTGGCCCTTGGTATTTATAGGGACGTAGAATGTGGACCTACTTTTAGCTATCATAGTTTTGAGTTCAAAACCTTTTTGATTTCTTCTTTTCTATTATATTAAATCTCTTACTGGCTGAGAGATTGTCTAGACACCATAATCTGGACAGATGACTTCTCTGTAGCTTAGTAAAGTGGTTTAAGAGCTGGGTTCTGTCTGGAGTCAGAATGCCTGGTTTCACCACCCTTAGCCAATTACTTAATCCTTTTTTCTCTGCCTCAGTTTACTCAGCTGTAAAGTAGTGATGCTTAGAAAAGGGCCTTGTACTCTGTGCCTCTAATCATTAATTGCTTCCAGTATTATTTATTACATATTTCTTTTGCTACTGGCCTAACCTACCCTGCTTCTCCTGCTCCTGCCTCAGGGTTTTTGCACTTGCTGTTCTGGGCCTGAATTCTGCCCTCCCCCGATAGCTATATGGTTTGCTTCTTTGTTTCCCTTGGGTTTCAGCTCACATGTCACCTTTTAATGTGTCTGTTCCTTACCACCTTATAGGAAACAACACCCCATTCTGTTTTTTTTAATGTTTTATTTATTTTTGATAGAGTGTGAGCAGGGGAGGGGCAGAGATAGAGGGACAGAGGATCTGAAGCGAGGTCCGTCCCAGTAGCAGCAAGCCCGGTGCAAGGCTCAAACTCATGGACAGCGCCATCATGACCTGAGCCTAAGTCCCACGCTCAACTGACTGAGCCACCCAGGCACCCCACCCTACTCTTAATTTTCTGTCTTTAATAGAGATGCATCCAGATTTTGTAGGGCCTGAAGTTTATATAGTTTGGGGGGGGCCCTCATTAAGTAAATAAATAAAAATAAAAAATTTGGTATAAAAGTGAATATTTAGAATGAGAAAAGATGTCCCAACAAAATGTTGTAACCTTAGAGTCAGGTCCTTTTTTGAGATCTCTGTAGGCATTTACTCAGAAGTGGTCTCATAAAATGCTCCCTGTTAGCATCCTGTTACTGGTCACCGTCTATGTTCTGCATGTCCCAGTAATTCTCAGCCCTCACAGAGGCGAGTGAGGAAGCCTGAACTTGAAGTTCTGTTAGCTTTATAGAAAATTCGCCCTCTGCTCTCTTCCTAATTTTCGTTTTTATTATGACGTTTGTCACCTTCTATTTAGTTGTGTATTTCCTTTCTCTTCCTACTATAGTGTAAATCCAGGAAGCTGGTGGTTTTGTTTTGTTCACTACTGTGCCCTAGTGTGTGACACATATTAGACTCTCAGTACATATTTGTGGAATGAATGAATGAACTGACAAAGGGAACAAACTATATGCTATGTGAGTTTAGAGAAAGGAGATCATTGTTTCTGGTTGGGAGAAATCACAGCAGGTTTTACAGAGAAGGTAGCATTGGGCTGGATTTAAAGTTCTGGCAGTAGTGGGTACAGAATGAATTACGCATTGTGGATTATTATTAGGCCTAAACTAAATCAGTAGGCTTAATGTGAGTATCTTTTGCATGTTAAGTGGTGGTCATACCTATTATGTGCATATGAAGATACTCTGTCATTTTAAACTAAAGTCTTTTAGTGACTAGTGAGTATATGGAGCTGTTATGTATTGGTTTTATTTTGTTTTTTAATAGAATTAAACTGGGCTTTTAGGAAAGGATTTTGTTTACCAGTACCAAAAGGCCTTAGATTCAAGAGATGAAAACATGCTATTTTCTGCTTTAGCTTTGTCAGTCTTTTTTTTTTCCTGGAGGATGGATGCCACGTTTCAGAGTTCCAGGCTGCCTTGACCTGAGATTGTGGGTTTGGATTTCTAGTGTGACAATGCATTGCTTATCTTAGTCCTTAAACTCTGTAGGAGAATTTTAGATTTGACTGTGAATTTTAGTTATGTTTAAATAAGACTTTTATTTTGTTTGAAGTTTTGTTAGAAGTTTGAGATGGTCATCTACCTTCTGCTCAAAAAATCTTCTCTACATTGCCTGTGGACGAAAGCACATCTTTTTAAGCCTAACATTAAAGGCACTGTCCTTTTTGCCCTCTGGCCCCTAAGAATGAGTTAAGTTTAGGTAGCTGGGAGGGGGCAGGGAGAGAGAAGAGGCTGGCAGAGAAGGGAATGGGGCGTTGGTATTCCCAGGTGTATGTAAACTATAGGGGTAAAGGCTTGGGGACTAGAAGAGAGGATTAACTAACTTGGAAGGCTTGTGTTGGGAGCATGGAGAAATAAGATTTGCTAGATAAGGGAGGGCCAATTTTAAACTTCTTGGAAGCTAGATAAGGTTATTTAGGTATGAAGTGGTAGCTGTAAAGGTTTCTGTACAAGGAGTAATGTTGAAAGTGCTCAAGATTATTCTGGCAATCATGAAGAAAATGGATCAGAGAGGAAAGATGGAAATATCTGCTAAATAGAATCTGTGATTCTTGAACTTTTTAGTTTCAGAACCCCTTTATGCTTTTAAAAGTTATTGAGAACCCCAAGCTTGTTTGTTGTATCTATTGCTATTGACTATCTTAGCAGTTAGACATAACCGAGTTTTAAAAAATGCCAATTTATTAAAAAGAATAAACTTATTACATGTCACATAAGTGATATTTTTATGAAAAATAACCATATTTCCAAACAAAAATTTAGTGAGGAGAGTGACATTGTTGTACATTTTCCAAGTCTCTTTAATATTTGTTAAATAGAAGACAGATTCTCAATTCTTCGTTTATTCTATTGGGATATTTTGTTTTGTTGACATATATAAAAAAATCTGATCTCTCATGTATTTGGAAAAGGAGAATATTTTAATAGCCTTTTCAGATAATTGTGGGTATTTTCCTCTGATTCTTTTCCACAACTTGACAGTTCGTACCTTCTTAAAAGTTAGTTATCATGTGGAATCCAAGACCATATCAATGAAGCTTTCTTACTCTTATGTTAAAAGTCTCTTCTTGGACTTAAGTGGATCTTTTTTTTTTTTTTTTTTTTTTAACATCGTGCATTGGTCATTTAGAAAATAGAGATTATTAACTGAGTTATCCTGATCTTACCAAAGTTTCCATATTTCATTACACAAGGTCAAAAATCATCATTCCTCTTGATGGAAAAGCTTTTTTTTTTTTTTTGAAGTTTATTTATTGAGAAAAGGGAGAGAGGGGCAGAGAGAGAGAATCTCAAGCAGGCTCCGCATCAGCACAGAGCCCGATGTGGGGCTTGAACCCACAAACCGTGAGATCGTGACTTGAGCCAAAGTGAAGAGTCGGAGACTCACCTGGCTGAGCCACCCAGGCGCCCCATTGGCAGAAAAGTTTTGAGGTACTGATGGTAGATAGAAGTTTTCCAAGATTCATATTTCTCTCTGAAAGTACTAAATGTATCACTTGCAATAAATACTGTTGGTTTTTTTCACTGAAGTGACATTCATTAGTTCATTTTCAATAAAATTTCAAATACTTAAGCATGAATGACCAGTTAGTCAGTTCTTTTAAATAAAAAATGGTGTTCTGTAGAAAAAGTGGCTAGTTCAGTTTGCAACTCAAAATCACACATGCTGTTCTTTGAGACAACCATTGTACTTTGGTATGCAGTGGAAGTGTTTTGTGGATATCATCAAATAGAATATTAAAATGTCTTGTATTAAGGGCTAAGAATTAATAAAATCAATAATTATGCTTCAATAAAGGCATTCTTAAGTGAAACTGGTATTTTGTTGTTGTTGTTTTGTTTTGTTTTGCTTTTCCTTTTGAGTGCGTGGCAGTGAAAAATACGGTGACTGGTAGTACATTGTGGGACCACTGCTTTGATTTGTGCCAAGGCACCAGCAGTTTTATCACCATTGCTTTTGCTTTTTTAGTGCAAATGTCAACATGGTAAAAGGAGGCAAATAACATTTTCATATTATGAAAATCATTTTGTCCCTTCAAACCCTCAAGATAGGGACTCTCAGGGATCCACAGAATTGTGCTAGAATATTATATGGAATAAGCTAGGGGTGAGGTACGTAGTGATGGAACAGACAAGGTGAGAAGAATGGCAAGGAAGGAACTGATGAGAAGCATCATGAAGAAACATTTGATGGGGCTTTGTGAAGAAATATGAAGATGGAGAAAGACGATTTAAAGAGGACATCAAAAACTTTTTTTTTTTTTAATTTTAAGGAGGCTCCATGCCATGGTGGGGCTCGGACTCATGACCCTGAGATCTGGAGTTGCATGCTCTACTGATTGCACCCCAGGACTTCAAAATTTTAAGCTTGAGGAGCACATAAAATAGTTGTTCGAGCCAATGAGTAGTGGGAGAATGATGTCCGTTACAAAGACAGTAAAGGTGAGAGGGAGGAGCTCGGATGGAAGTAGGGATCTTTTACTAGAAAATAGGTATCTGTGAGATTCGTCATCATCGTCGTCGTCGTCGTTGTTGTTTGCTGTAGTTTCTCTGAAGAAACACTAATAGTGACTTTTCCTTTTTCTGTGGAGTGTAACAGTTCTTTGGCAGTGTCTTTAAGACTAATGAAAATTGGCCAGGGTCAGTACCTTTCTCCCAGCACTTAACTGAGGGATTACTGGAGGACCTGCAAAGATATGTCTTCCTGTTGAACTGTGCTACACATTTGAATGGTAACTAAGGTAGGAATTAGTGGAACAGTAGAATATGGACTAGATATTTTTATTGTGCCATACATTTTAAAAATTTTGTTTTATTCTTACAGCATATACATTATGTATACATCCACATCGTTAATAATTTTAAAATGATCTAACTCCCAAGAGATAAGAGATACTCTTAGTATTTTGATATATTTTCTTCTGTTTTTTTAATAAGCAAATATTTTACAAAGCTTTTATGCTGTTATGTATTTCTAAGGTAGAATTAGTCTACTTACAGGGAAATGATTCGATCTTAGTGTTCAGTTAGGAGAGTCTTAACAGGGGCGCCTGGGTGGCTCAGTCGGTTAAGTGTCCAACTTCAGCTCAAGTCATGATCTCACAGTCCGTGAGCTCGAGCCCTGCGTCGGGCTCTGTGCTGACAGCTCAGAGCCTGGAGCCTGCTTCAGATTCTGTGTCTCCCTCTCTCTCTGCCCCTTCCCTGCTCATGCTTTGTCTCTCTCTGTCTCAAAAAAATAAAAAACATTAAAAAAAATTTTTTTAGAAGAGTTTTAACATACAGAAAACTACATAACCCACACCCTTATTAAGAAAGAACATTTCCTTAACCTCAGAAAATTCCCTCATGCCCCTTCCCAGTCTCACATCCCCCTCTCCCATGGCAATCACTATTCTGATTTCTGTCAGTGTAAAAGCTTTTTTAGAACTTCATGGAAATGAATCACAAGTGAGTTACCTTAGCACCTTTGACGATAAATATATGGGGATATTCTGGCTTCTGTTGTGTTCTGTTGAGCTGTATGGCTGTACTTGTACCAGTGCATCACAGTCTTGCTTACTATTGTTTTATGGATAGTCTTGGATTCAGGTAGTGAGTCCTCCAACTTTGTTCTGTTGCTGTTTTTTTTCCAAAACTGTTGGCATCTATTTTAAGTCCTTTGTTTTTTCCATGTGAATTTTAGAATTGCTTTTCAAATGATATAAAAGAGCCTGCTGAGATTTTGTTTGGGAATAATTATAAACTCACAGGAAGTTACAAAAAGAGTACAAAGGGGTCTTGTGTACCCAACACCTAGCCTCTCCCAGTAGTGACATCTTTATATGACTACAGTGCATTATCAAAACCTGGAGCTCGATTGGCACAGTGTGATTTAACTAGACCTTGGATTTCACTGCTTTTTGCATGCTCTCATTTTTACGTGTCTTTGTGCATAATTTTGTGACATTTGATCATGTAGATGGTCCGCTGGGATTTTACTGGGATTTTACTGGGATTTGGTAGGATCTGCAGCTCAGTTTGTGGACATTTGAGATCTTAATAGCATTGAGTCTTCTCATCTATGAATATGTCATTTCCCTCTATTTATTAGATCTTTGTCTTGTCAGTGTTTTACCTTTCTTTTCTTTTTTAACTTCTAAATTTTATCCCTAGTCTTTTCTCCTAACATTGTAGTAAAAGATAACTATTAACGTAATATTTCTTCAAGGTGGTGCAGTAATCGAATGTTCAGTTTTTATTAAAATCTTCACTGTATTAGTAATGTCTGACTTCCTTTCACTTGACCTTGTACATTTTAGCTCTGAGCATGTGGACTCCTTTTAAAATTGGCAAAAGTGAAAAGAAAATGGGAAATGACTATTTAAAATCTGTTCACTTGAGCTTTCTTATCTGAAGATTAAAACAAAGTCTTTAAAAATCTGAGATATTTTTATATATGAGATATGGGTTTATGTGTGCATATTTTGTAGATTTCATATTTTTTGAATTTATTAAAGAAAAATAACTTAAAGTTTGCTTCATCCTTAAGTGAATAATCAACAACAATGTGCCAGATTGTTTAGGAGATCCTAAAAAATTTCTTTCAGATTTTGAGGAGCTTATGCTCAGATTGAGGAAACAAAATATGCCTAAGTGGAACATCTAAGGAACATTCCTAAGGCAGCAATTTAACAATTAAAAAAGCAACGATGTGTCATAAATTCTACAGAAATTCAATTTAAGGGTAAGATGACCTGGGGTTAATCGGTAAAGACTTCCTGGAAGAGCGTATCTTGACTTGGGACTGGAAGAAATACTGGGTTTGCATTTGTAGAGAACATTGGGGAAGCCGTATGAGTAAATATGGATAAAAATACTGCTGTGCAGTCAAAGTGGGCAGAGAGCCATTTTGACTAAAGTAAGGGTCCATATTGGGAAATGTGATAGATAATGTTTCAGATACCCAAGATACAGACAAATGAATGCCAACTTAAGGATATGAACTCATTTGATTTATAGTATAAAACTTTCCAAATTCATTAGAGCCAGTCTTGTCTTTCTAGCCTGTTTAGTTCACTATTTCGATGGTATTAATTGAATTTTCCTTTATTCCTCCCCCCCTCCCAATTGAGCTCAAAGTTATACATTTCATTTTTATACTTTTGGTGATTACCTTAAAATTTCAACAGGCATAATCAGGTTAATGAATATCTCTGTTCTCTTTCTGGTCCGTACATGGACTTTAGAATGCTTAATTCAATTACTGCCTTTTTGTATTGTTTCTTGTTTGGGTTCTGCATTGTTTTACATCTTCCTGATTAGTATTTATTAACATTATTTTATACAGACAGTTCTCTTTTACATTTACCTATACGTGTTCAGTTTCATTGTTCACCATTGTTTCTTGGCATTGTACTCGTGTTCTGGGTTCAGTGTTCTTCCTGGTGACCACTCTTTGGTAGGGTTCTTTCTCTTTCTCTCTCTCTCTCTCTCTCTCTCTCTCTCTGTCTGTCTGTCTCTTTATTTCTCTCTTTGTCTCTTTCTCTTTCAAGTGAGGGACTGTGTAAGGTGAACTCAGAGTTTTTTTTCCCTCCTTCAAAAATGTCATTATTGTATCCTTACTTTTAAATCTTAAGTTAGCATGGCATAGAACTTTGTCTCAGAACTTTGAAGATATTCTGTTGTCTTCTGGTTACCTGTTGCTGTTAAGTCTGTTGTCAAAAAATAAAATGATAAAAAAAAGTTTATTGTCAATTTAATTCTTGTTTCTTGTAGCTAATCTATTCTTTCTGATTGACTTTTAAGATTTTTCTTTTTTTTTTTTTCTTTTTACTCTGGTCCTGTAGTTTTCACATTGATGTTTTTTAGATGTAGATTTGAATACAAATATTTGTTGTTTTTCTATAAGGAGTAGCATATTTCTTCAGTCCTGGAAAATTCTGAGCTGGTATATCTTTGACTGTTATTTCTTCCCCATCTCTCTGTTGTTTCCCTTTAGAGCTCCTATCGTATGTTGTATCCTTTTATTTCACTGTGTCCCATAAAGTCATGATTTTTCCAGCTCTTTATTCTGTGTCTTCTGTTATGGTTCATGTGTGTAGTATCTTTGTGTCTGTGTATAATCTGTTGCTTTTTAAAAATCCTTTTTTTGGGTACCTGGATAGCTCAGTTGGTTAAGCAGCTGACTCTTGATTTGGGCTCAGGTCATAATCTCATGGTTTGTGAGTTGGAGCTCTGAGTTGGGCTCCATACTGTCACCACCTAGCCTGCTTGGGATTCCCTCCCTCCCTCTCTCTCCCTTTCCTTCCCTCTCCCCCCTCTTCCCCCACATGTGCTCGCTCTCAAATAAAGAAAAATCCTTCTTTTGGGTGGAAATAATTTGAACTCATAGGAAAATAGCAAGAATAATATGAAGAACTCTTTTATACTCTTACCCCATATTCAACAGTGATTAACACTGCCACATTTGCTTTTTCACATTTTCTCTTACTATCTATACATATTATTTAAAAAAATTTTTTTTAATCCTTATTTATTTTTGAGAGAGAGAGACAGAGTGGAAGTGGGGAAGGGGCAGACAGAGAGGGAGACACAGAATCTGAAGCAGGCTCCAGCCTCTGAGCTGTCAGCTTGGGGCTCGAACTCACGGACTGCGAAATCATGACTTGAGCCGAAGTAGGACACTTAACCGACTGAGCCACCCAGGTGCCACTATACCTGTTTTTTTTTTTTATCTGAACCATTTGAGGGTAGGTTGCAGACATCATGTTCCTTTACTTGTAAACATTTAATAGATATTTCTCAAAGTAAATATATTCACTTAAAACAGTTATCAAAATCAGAAAATTTTAATATTAGTACAATACAGTTGTTATCTGATTTCCAGACCTTGTATTCAGGTTTCTACTGATGGCCCTAATGGTATCCATAATATCATTTTCTTCCTAGTCCAGAAACCAGTCCAGGATCATATTTCGCTTTTCGTTTCCAAGACACTTCATTCTTTTTTAACCTAGAATAGTTTTTTAGTCTTTCTTTGCCTTTCTAGACACTGACATTTTTTAGGAGTATACATCATTTATTTTGCCAGATTTCCATTTTGGGCAGAAATGTATATAAATGATGTGTCCTCTGTGAATAATATCAGGAGGCATGTGATGCTGACTTGTTTCATTATTAATATTTTGATCACATGGTTAACATGGAGCTGCCAGATTTCTTCAGTATGAAGTTATTTTTTTCTTTTGTAATTAATAAATTGTGGGGAGATATTTTAAGACTGTATAGTATCTCTTTCCTTACCTAACTTGCAGCCATCAGTTTTAACATCCATTGGTGAATCTTACTTGAGTTATTACTATGTGGCTGCAGAAGAATGCTTTTCTAACTCCATTAACTTCTTCTGCATTTGTTAGTTGACATTCTGTTGTGATGAAGAGCTTTTACTTCTCTATTCATTTTTGGACTTAATGGATTTTTTTACTTTATTCATTGGGTTCTAATTGATCATAATCATTTATTTTGATGTTCAAACTACTTCAGATTTGGTCAGTTGGATTCTTAGTTCAGGCTGCCAAAACAAAATATCATAGACTGGGTGGCTTAAACAACAAAAAATTTATTTTCTCACCATTCTGGAGACTTGAAGTCTAAGATCATGATGTGCCAGCACAGTTGGTTTCTGGTGAGCGCTCTGTTCCTAGCTTCTAGATGGCCACCTTCTCACTGTGCTCACAAGGCAGAGACGGAGGGGGTATCTCTGGACACTAATCTCATCATGAGGGGCCCAAACCTCATGACTCATCTAAACCTAATTATTTCCCAACACCATCGCTTTGGGGGTTAGGACTTCAACATACAGTTTGGTATGTGTGGTGTGGGCACAGTTCAGTCCAGAGCAGATTCCATTGCTTTTTAAATTATAATAGTTATATTTCTAGAAGCTCTGTTTTATTACTTTTCAAGTCTGTGTATTCTTTGTACATAGTTTTTGTTCTTAGATTTTTGATTCCTTTTTCTAACTGATTATTTTTACATATGTAACATTCTCTTTCAAGTTACCATTCTGTCTTTTCAAATTTTGAGAATTTGTAGTCTTGCTGTTTGTTGTTGTATTTGCTGACTCACTCATGGTAGATTTTTATTTTAATTCTGAATTCATCAAGTTTTTTCTGTAAGAATATTTTTGTGGCTCAAATTGTGGGGGTGTCTTTCCAAAACAGTTCTGCTTTTGCTTCTTCCAGGAACCTCAGGAGTCTCTTTGGTCTGGGACTGATATTTATGTTAATTTCCCTGTTTGAAATTCCTCACACCTTATGGATAATGCAAATTTGAACCCCAAACCCAAATGAGCAGCTGGGCTCTTGGTTTTGAATTCTTAAGGGACTTTTTTCTTTCTCCCTGTTCAAAGCCCAAGCAGAGACAGGCTGTTGTTATCCTCCTCCTATGCTTGTGGGTTCCTTTTTTTTGTTTTTTGTTTGTTTTGTTTTGTTTTGTTTTGTTTTGTTTTTCTTTTCACTTTACTGAGGTTGCAGTCCTTGCCAGGTCCTAGTTTTATCCAGAGGTCTCTGTCCCAATGTATTGTTTTGAGTTAATCCCAAGATCTGTTCACCTGTCCTCAAGTAATTTTATTTTATTTATTTATTTAAAAATTTTTATTTATTTTTGAGAGAGCACAGACAGGGGAGGGTCAGAGAGAGAGGGAAACAGAATTCGAAGCAGGCTCTGTGCTGTCCCGTCAGTGCAGAGCCTGACTCAGAACTCGAACTCCAGAAACTCCTAGATCAGGACCTGAGCCATAGTCGGACACTTAAATGACTGAGCCACCCAGGCCCTCCTGTCCTCAAATAATTTAAAAACCCAAACATCTAGTTTGTAGAGGCCAATTTCTCCCCTTCTGCATCCCTTCTATTTTTTATCCTTATCCCACTGTTGTTGGAAGCCTCAACTCTGGTTTTCTATTTCCCTTCATTTATGGTACCCAGGATTTTACTTGTATTTTTTGTGGACCCCATTAGTTTTAGGTTTACAGAAAAATTGAGCAAAGAGTACAGAGTTCCTATACACCCCTATTAATGTCTTGTATTAGTGTGATACATTTGTTAAAATTAACAAAACAGTATTGATCCATTATTATTATTTTTTTTGCTGCTTTTTTTTGTTTGAGCATGAGCTGGGGAGGGGCAAAGAGAGAGAGGGAGACAGGAACTGAAGCCAGCTCCATCCTGACAGCAGAGAGCCAGATGTGGGGCTTGGACTCAAAAGCTGTGAGATCATGACCTGACTTCTCACAAGCTGCGAGATCATGACCTGAGCTGAAGTCGTATGCTTAGCCAACTGAACCACCCAGGAGCCCCTGATCCATTATTATTAGCTAAAGGCCATTACATTAATGAACTTCAGTTAAGTTTACATTAGGGCTCACTCTTGGTGTTGTACATTCTATGGGTTTGGACAAATGTATTAGGACAAATGTGTTAGATCTGTATCCATCAAGGTATCATACAGAGTATTTTCACTGCTCAGAAAATAATCTGAGTCTGCTTCTCTGTTCTCCCTAACCCCCTCTCCTACCTCTGGCAACCACTGATCTTTTTACTGTCTCCATAGTTTTGCCTTTTCCAGAATGTCATATAATTGGAATCATAGGTATGCTGATTTTTCACACTGCCTTCTTTCACTTAGCAATATGCATTGTTTCCTTCGTGTCTTTTTGTGGCTTGATATATCTCATTTGTTTTTTTATCACTGAATAATATCCCAATGTATGATCGTACCACAGTTTATATATCCTTTCACCTATTGATTGACATCTTGGTTCCTTTAAAGTTTTGGCAGTTATGAATAAAGCTGCTATAAACACATGTGCAGGTTTATGTGTGGACGTAAGTTTTCAACTCATTTGGGTAAATACCAAGGTGTGCAATTGCTGGGTTGTGTGGTAAGACTGTTTAGCTTTGTAAGAAACTGTCTATCGTCCAGAGTGTCTGCACCATTTTGCATTCCCAGAAACAGCAAATCATGATCCTGTTGTCGTACATCTTTGCTAGCATTTGATGTTGTAAGCATTTTGAATTTTGGCTATTCTAATAGGCGTGTAGTAGTATCATTGTTGTTTTATTTTTTATTTTATTTTATTTTTAAAAAATGTTTTTATTTATTTTTGAGAGAGGGAGACAGAGTACAAGCAGGGGAAGGGGAGAGAGAGAGAGAGAGAGAGAGAGAGAGAGAGAGAGAGAGAGAGAGAAACACAGAATCTGAAGCAGGCTCCAGGCTCTGAGCAGTCAGCACAGAGCCTGACATGGGGCTCAAACTCACGGACCGTGAAATCATGACCTGAGCCGAAGTCAGACACTTAACTGACTGCGCCACGCAGGCACCCATCATTGTTTTAATTTTCAGTTCGCTAGTGACCTTTGATGTTGAGCATCTTTTCATATGCTTATTTTCAATCTGTATACCTTATTTGATGAGATGTCTGTTCGGATCTTTTGTCCTTTTAAAAATTGGATTGGTTGTTTTATTGTTGAGTTTTAAGAGTTCTTTGTGTATTTTGGATACAGGTCCTTTATGAGCTATGTGTTTTGCCAATATTTTCTCCCAGTGTGTGGCTTGTCTTTTCATTTTCTTTACAGTGTCTTGAGCAGAGCAGAAGTTTTTATTGTAGCAAAATCCAGCCTATAAAAAAAAATTTTTTTTTGGCTGATCATGCCTTTGGTGTTGTATCAAAAATCTCATTTCCAAATCCAAACCAAGGTCACTTAGATTTTCAGTTATCTTCTAGAACTTTTATAGTTTTGCATTTTATGTATAGGTCTTGATCCATTTGAGTTAAATTTGGGACAAGTGTTAAGCTCTGTGTCTAGATTCTCTTTCTGTCTGTCTTTTTTTTGCATGTGGCTGTCCAGTTGATTCATTACCATTAGTTGAAAAGACCATCCTTTTTCCATTGAATTGCCTTTGCTCCTTAGTCAAAGATCACCTGACTATATTTGTATGAATTTGTTTTTGGATTCTTGTTTTAGAGCTTTCTAACAAAGTAGCACTGACTGGGTAGCCTAACTGACAGAAATTTATTTTCTCATAGTTCTGGAGGCTAGCAGTCTGAGATTAAGGTGTTGGCAGGATTAGTTTCTTAAGACGACTGTCTCCTTGGCTTATAAATGGCTGTCTTCTCCTAGTGTCTTTACATGGTCTTCCCTCTAACTGTCAGTATTCAAACACAGGTAGTTTGAGATTATTAAAAAGTGGTAATTTTTTGGTAATTTACCAAAGGAGTCATATATAGCAGAGAACTAGGGGAGGTAAGTACTGGTAGACCAGTGAATCTAGTTAGGAGGATATACTTGATGTCCATAGAGTCATTTTCTTGAGTGGTTGGAATGCAAAGAATCTAATTGCAAGTGATTCAGAAGGTAAGAGGGGATGGTGACATCTTCTGTAGTTTGTTGTTGAGAAGTTTCATTCCGTTAGCTTACTTCTGGTACCATATTATTCTTAGCCTTTTAGTGTGTTCATCAGGAGTGTTTGTTGAGCATCTGTGCTGGGTTTTGGCTGATGTGGAGGATGTGATCCCTCTTCTCAGAGAGGTGGCAGACTAGATATAGGGATAGGACCAGGTAATTTAATTACAGCATTAAATAGTATGTATTATTTTGTGGTTACGTATTGAATTATGTGATTCTTGGTAAAAACTGAGAAATGAGACAGTGCTTCAGTCTACTGCCAAATAGGAAAGACTTTTTGGAAGAGATAATAGAGTGAAAGGTGGGCCATGAAGTGTGGTTTAGATTTAGGTGGATGAGGTGGAATGGTATTATAGTGGAGATGGATATTGCAGAATAAAAACCTGATGGGGGAGGAATAAGCAAGAAGGGGTCATGCAGGAAACTGGTCAAACATGCCTCAATCTGTATTGGAGAATACTAGGAAGTACTGGATATTGATAACAATAATTATAATAGCAAATAGCATTCATGGAGTACTTGCTATGTACCAGGTGTGGTTTTATGTAAGCACTTTACAGGTATTCTCATTTTAATCCTCATGGCATTATGAGGTAGGCATTGTTGTTATTTCCATTTTATAGATGTGGAGACTGAGGCACAAAAAGAAAGGTCAAGAACAGACCCAGAGTCATACATCCAGTACGTGGTAAAACAAGGATTTGAATTCAGGCAGTCTTTACTCCAGAACCTATGCTTTGTAGTCAGTTACTATGTTCTGCTATAGAGAGTAGTTGAGACCAAAATATGTCTTGAGAAACTATCTCACAAATGAAATATGATAGAAATAAGGGAACCACTGAAGATGTTTGAGACAAAGTGTAGATAATGAGCTACTTGATTGCAGGGACCACTTAGTCCCATGGAGGATTGGTGGGTGTGATGTAGGGTGGACATGAATCCTCAATCTGATATTTCAGATTATCTAGAATATCTTGTTCCAATCCAAGAGTGAATGGTAATGATGTGACTCAGATTAACAATAGGGGAAGTTTTGGACATAGATGGCCTAGAAGAAGTTGAGCGAAGAGAGATGTGGAATTAGGTTTTGGGCAAATTGAGATAATATATTTAACTAGAAAGGTGTTGTCCCATTCCCCTCCCCTCTCCCCCTGAAGTGGTAGACTAGCAGATTTAAAGGGACCCTAGGGAGGTACAGTTAAGGAAAGAGCACACATGAGAACAAGAATTCTTCAATAATCAGAGGCTAGATAAGGGACATCTTTTGTGCTTAGTTTTCAAAGGAAGAAAAGCTCTCATCTAACTTCCTCTTCACTTTTAATATCCAAGGAATTCAAGATTCATGGTTTCAAGCTTTCCTTTGAGGCATAACATTTAAGTGAATGAATGAAATATATGACATACAAGACCTGTAAGTAGACGTTTGTGGAAGTTATAGTCTTTAGGAAAAGGTTTGCTATTATAAGTTACTGAATATTTTTTTAGTTGAAACAGGTAAGAATAATGCAGTAAATAGAGATAAAGATCACCTACTATTTTTGTTATCAGAGTATTCTTTCAACACGTTGCTCATCCTTAAAATCCATTTTTGGATTTCTATTATCCTTCCAGTGCCTCAGGAATAGATAACTTATCTCTCACTGTCCCCATGTACTCCTCTCTCTCCATGTCCTTCTTAGTAGGTGACAAAGTTGACGGAAATGAGAAGGCATTGAAGGTACTGAGAGATAAACCAGATGGACAGTATCATTATTAAAACTTGTTCATCTTTTTCTTTCTGTTCCTTGCTCACCCCATGCTCCACTACCCTTTCTCCCTTCAATAAAAACTCAAACCCCAAACCTTCAAAGAGCATCAAGTAGAGACTATAAAGCCTTTTGCAGAAACAGACCAACAGACACAGTTAGGTTGTTTTTTTGAATGTCATTCAGTTTGAACAGTAATGTCAGTCATTGTCATTTTTATTTCAGTCATTGTGTTGACATTTTTCTTATGGGGGGGGGGGGTCTCCTGTTTCTGGTTAGTGCTGTGAGGTTGATTTGCCAACACAACTGGAGCAAGTTGATTTGCTAACACACTGGAGTAAGATGTTTTGATTTGGAATGTTGAGATTTTTTTTTTTTTTCCTTCAGTAAACTGTGGTTATGTGAGGTTTGACAAACTTTTTTTTCCCCAGAAACCAAAATTGAAGGTTTCCGTTAATTACTGGGCAAAGTTGCTATTTTTACTGTAGGTTTAAATTGTTTGTGCTGAGATGTCTTTAGCTGTTTCTATCATGTTATATAATGCAATATTTGAATTAAAATTTAAAGAATATTTCTGTAACAACTTTCATAGGAAGTGATCATATAAAAAGTGTGAAATTTAATTAGGCTATGTTTTATAAGAGTTTAAGACAAAGTATTTTAAAAATATGACTTAACTTATCTTGGTGGTCCGGAAAAGTCTGGAAACTAACCTTATGGGATCTAATTTTTTTAGCAACATTGTTAGAAACTATTTACCAGATATGATCAGCTCTTTTGGGAGACAAATACTTTTTTGTTTATCAGCCAAGATTTAAACTCACCTTTTTAAACTTGTAACATTAAAAAAAATTGAATTGTTTAATTCTTTAGTTGAGATTTTAAAAAACAAACTTTATTTTAGAATAATTTTAGATTTATAAAAAAAAAAATCACAAAGATAGTGATAGAGAGTTTTTGTGTCCCCTAGAGAGTTTCTGTGTACCCCTTCCCCAGTTTTTCCCCTTTTGTTAATGTCTTATTTCACCATGGTATATTTGTCACAACTAAGGAACCAACACTGGTACATCACTATTAACCAAACTCCACAGTTCATTTGGATTTGACTAGTCCCTAATGTTCCTTTTCTGTCCCAGGATCCCTGCAGGATAGCACATTACATTAACTCATCATGTCTCTTTAAGCAGAATTTTCTGGTCTCTGACAGTTTCAGACTCATTTTTGTTTTGATGACCTTAACAGTTTTGGGGAGTGCTGATCAGGTATTTTGCAGTGTGTTTCTCAGTTTAGATTTGTCTGGTGTTTTTCTCCTGGTTAGACTGGATTACGAATTTTAGAGAGGATAAAATATCCATGCTATTAACATGACTTATCACTAGTGATGTTAACCTTTATCACCTGGTGGTGGTAATGTTTTCTAGGTTTCTGCATTATCAAGTTATTTTTTCCTACCTTTCCATGTTGTGCTCTCTGAAATCACCAAACTCAGCCTCACACTTACAGGGTTAAGCTTCATCTTTTTTTTTTTTTTTTTTTTCCAATGTTTTATTTTTGAGAGAGCAAGAGCAAGAGTGAGAGTGGAGGAGGGGCAGAGTGAACCGGGCAGAGAGAGACGGAGACACAGAATCCAAAGCAGGCTCCAGGCTCTAGGCTCTGAGCTGTCAACACAGAGCTCGATGTGGGGCTCGAACTCATGAACCATGAGATCATGAGCCGCAGTTGGATGCTTAACTGACTGAGCCACCCAGGTGCCCCTCATCTTTTTGAGGGAGGGAGTAGTTATATAAATTAACTGGAATTCCTCTGTATGGAGATCTGTGTTTTTGCCCTTCAGTTATTTTATATCTGATAGATTTATTTTATACTTTGGGATATAATCCAGTAGTCAGATTGTTCAGATTGTTTCAGTTTAGCCATTGCGAGCTCTTTCAGGTTGCTTCTTGTGTCCCTTTGACAGTATCTATTGCTTTGTTTTTGATACTTGTTTACTTTCTGGTAATATAAGATGTTTCAGGCTCCTCATGTATATTCCGTTTCTCTAAGGATCCCTGGTTCCTTTTTTTTGGAAATAGTATAAGAAAGCAAGATATAGGCTCTGGGTATATTTATTGTTACTGCTATGTTATTACTTCTAGGCCCTCTTTAGTGGATAGAGCAAGGAAATCACTACTAACTAAATTACTGTGTTACTGGACCAAATATATATTTAAATACAACTAACCCATATAAATATGTATGTATTTATTATTATATATATATTATATATATATAATTATTTCTGTATCTAACCGTATCTATTTTAGGCTGAACATGCGTTCATACTGCTGTCTCAAAATCTAATCCACTACCCCATGGTTCATTCTAGTCTTGCCCTACTGCTGATCTGTAGCCTTCTTCTCCAGTAGTGAGATACCTGGCTCCCACCATCCACTGTCCATTCATGTATTTGTTCAGTGTCAGTATATCTGTATAGCTTTTTAGGAATTGTCACAACTCTGTAGGTTTTCAAACCAGACTGTTCTCATACATTTTTTTTAAGTTGCTTGTTTACTGTTTGAAATAATAATAATACACCATGTGCTAACTGTTGTTTTATGAACTTTTATATGTAATAACCAAATTTAGTCTTACTCCATTGGTATAATGTAGGAACTATAATCGTCCCTCTTTTACATATGAGAATAGAGGGGCACAAAGAGCTGTAGTCCAAGAGTTTCCAGCTTATGAATGGCAGAGCAACAGTTGAACCCAGGCAGTGTGCCGGTGAAGTCCATGCATTTGGCTACACTGCCAGGAGTAGGTGTGTGGACATGGAGCTATACATCTGTCACGTTGGCTTCTAGTTTTTAAAGAAGTATTATCTTTTGCCAAGGAAGGAGGGTCAGAAGTGATTTAGTGATACCAGAAAAATCCCCAAGGTGTCCCCCTGTACACGGGAGGGGACAGATGTTAGAAAAGAGTACATTTCCTTAAAAAGCAACCATGGCGAAAAGGATCTTAGGAGATAAGTTTGTTTTCTTCTGGTCAGCTGGGGAGATTGTACTTGCGAAGAAAGTAGCTGATGCTTTTAAAAATGTTCTGGAATTAACAGCTTTTCCCCCCTCTAAACCACCCCACCACAATTGCCAAAAGATTATTTTTTCCTTCTGGTAGAAGCATGTGGTTCTCACCCTCTTCACATATGTCTCTTGCACAGAGGGGAGAGGAGTGGGTCAGAATTGCAGTTAGCAAAGGCGTTCAGCTGGCTGCTAATCAAGAACGAAATCAGTTGAAGGGATTTCTTTATTAACATGCCAGAAACATCTAATCTCTTCTGTTTCAGCAGAGCCTGTTTAGCATTTGGTTTCATTGGTCAGTTTATATAGAAAAGCTTAGTTATTCTGGAGCATTGCTTTCAAACACTGCTGTCCCCTACTCCTCAACATCTGACTTAAATTTTAACAGCTTTGAGATATAATTCACATACAATGCACCCATTTAAAGTACAATTCAATAAGTTGTATAACCAGTCTGATTTATATGTGAGTCTTAAACTCAGAGACAAGATAGTGATAGATGGAATTTATTCTTCCAAATGTTGACTTATAGTTCTGTTTTTATATTAACTGCTGTTAATGGAAACCAAAGGTGACTGTTACTGCCTAACATTATTACCTTGTAAAGAGTGGGGAGACATTAAAACCATTAGAAACTCTCAGAATGTGGTTTAGTTCTCATGGAAATAATGCACACAATTGCCTTGTTTTCACCGTAATTCTATTTTCCCTTCTCCTTCTGTCTCTTTTTCTCCCACTCAGTTTTAAGGGCATTTAGTCCTATAAACCTGTTTCAATGGAGTCATAATTGACTGGATCGTATTATTACTCGTCTACCAATAAGTGCAACGGGAAAAGGTCTTTTTTATGTGTGCTGAGAAGTTCCATTTCTTTAGTGTGGAGCATGTTAAATTTCTCCTGTTGCTTAAGCAAATCAGATCAGTTAGTGTGGAAAATCTAACGTTAATCATTAATTCTGATGCTTGTTCAGTTGGGCCACATGATTCTTAAATGACAGCCACACTTTTGGAACTGTTTGAGAACCATAACTTTTAAAAAGCACCACACTTCCTAGGAGGGGTTTGGACTTCACAAGTGCAGACTGTCATTTGACAGAAAAGAAAATGTGGTCGTGAACATAACCAATCAGGGGCCATTGTACTTGGCTTATGGGATTGCGTATAGCCTCTTGAACTTCTTAGTTCTTCCAAAAATTGTTGGTGATGGTAGTTATGATTCTCTGTGAATTTGGGCCTTAATTTCGGGTAAATGAATTACCATTATTTTTTAATGAATTACCACTTACATAACATTTGGCTTCAGATATGTTGTGATTGTGTTGCTATTCTCACAAGTACCAGTATAATACAATCATACCACTGATTCTGTACCCAGTCCAGTCCATCCTCTGTGTTCATTTGGTCCCCATCTTCAGGATGTGAGAATAATGGTGGACATCAAAGGTTGGTTCTGCTCCTGTTTCTGGCTCCCTTGTTACTTAGGTAATTGACTCTGGTTCAGTTACTTAAGCACTCAGGGCTATAGTTTTCTCATCTCTTGCTAAGTCCGCTTTAATTTCTGTTGAACTTGGTAACTCCTGTTGTTTTCTTCGTGTTGTCCAAGGAATTTAGCCTGCTGCTGTATGCGCTTTTTACTGCCACTGTGTGGTCTTTGATGACTTTCTTTATAGCCTAGGTAAAACTGTATGTCGAGATGCAGTTTCTACTTCTCCTAAGGGGAAAAAACCCACATATAATCGTTTGTTGGGTCTCTTTGCTGGTGACTTCAGGGAGGTGGACAGAAATTACTTATATGTAATAGACAATGAGAAGGTGGAAAAAAATCTTTAAAATTATTGAAATGGCATTTTGGTATCTGCCAAGTAGATACGACTTGGTCAGATGGCCAAATAGGAATTTATCGTCTTGACCTAGATTGCCACATTTGAGTTTAAGCTCTGCTGGTTTGTGACCTTTGAGCACCTAATTTAACTTCTCTCTACCTCAGTTTCATTTGTAAGGGGGAAATGTTAATAGTACTTACTTTAGAAGGTTATTGTGAGGTTTAAATAATAAAGCATTTAAATCTTTGTACAGTACCCTGTACATACTAAGTACTTCGTAACTGTTAATGTATTTGTTCCTGTTCCCTCCCCCCCAAGCTCTCCACCCAATGTGGGGCTTGAACTTTGACCCTGAGATCAAGAGTTGCATGCTCTACCGACTAAGCCAGTCAGGTGCCCCTATTTGTTTCTGTTCTTTATTACCTAAGTTTGAGCTTATATTCATTCATTTATTTTTATTTGATATCAGCCCATCTCAATCATATTCTCTCTACCATATCATCCAGATTTTTGTTTTCACTCCTGTATAGCACTAGTCAGTCTGATATTTTCTTGTTTTTGTGTCCACCAACTGGAATGTAAGCTCTGTGGGATCATGGACTTGTCTGTACCATTCAGTGTTATAACTCCAGCATCTAGCATAGTGCCTGCAATGCAATAGGAGCTCAGTATATATTTTGGAGGAACATTAATTGCTGCATTTAGTTGTTCAGTGTATATATCCAAGAAAAGATGGCATTGACTTTGCAGCTAGGCATGGTGGACATTTTGGTTTTCTCAAGAGCTATTTTGTGGTCTTTTTTCCAGGTCTCTGACCTTCTGGCTATCAGTGGATTTTGCCTCTGGAAGTATGTTCTCTGACTTGATTCTTCTTATTTTATTTGGTACATGAGTGCAATTTTCCGGAGTTTGTTTTCTGGAACATTAGATGCTTAAAATGATCCTTAATTAAAAGATTAAAGGATTCTGTGATCAAATGAGTTTGGGAAATGGTACTGTTCCCTTCTTCCACTTGAGATTCACATTATATATTGGTATAGTGAAGAGTCTCAGAAGTCCTGCAGTAGATACACTTTTTAACCTTGATCAGTTATTTTTCTAAATTAGTTGATCATGAACCTAAACAAATTTATTTATTTATTTGTTCTTTTACCTAATGACTATAATATCCCAGTTCCACAGAACACACTTTGGGAAATGCAAGGCTAGCCTACTGCCAAAAACCTGGTTTACCTTCACTCAGTTCCTTTCCATGTAAAATTATGTCAGGAAAATTAAAATTAAACTTAAATATAGTGATAGTACTTTGAGAACTCTCTAGAGTGCCATAAGGCACTACTTGTCAAGAATTTCAACCTATTCCTATTAGCCACCATGTAACTGTAGCAGCAGGTATCTTTGGAATCTGAAGGCACCACATTTCCCTTTCTGCAGACCTCACATTTTTCAGTGCTAATAATCCCAGTTGTTCTTACCCTTAGAATTGTTTTTTTCAACTCTGGAAGACTTCTGTGCTCATATATAGAACTGAGGTACTTGGCGTACCCCAAACTGGATGAATGATGAAGCTCTTGCTACATCAAAGTTCACTAGTTGTACTTTCTCCCAAGTTTCACCTGGCCTTCCAGGGGAATGGACTTGCGGAATTCTAACATTGTAGTTTTACCACATAGCAAAGACATAAACCATAAGCTAACAGTAGCATTGTGTTCATATACCTCGTACCATACCTGGCATGTGATTGACTACTAGTAAGTATTTAATAACCAAGCAAGACACTGAAATCATGCACCATTCTCCTTGTTTTCACATAGTGAACTGGAGTCACTGTCTAGAGAGGGAATGCAATTTGGTATATTCAGTTTGGATTATGCACTACGACTTTGTGGTATGATTTTTAAGTAGGAAAAATGTAGGCAAAACATCTGCATTTATGCCAGAAGTAAGGGAGTCAACTGGCTGTTTCTTTGTACTCTGCTTTTAAATTAGATCCTAAATAACAGCTTTAACTAAACATAGAGGTCAAGAAGACTTGCTTGTTGCATGTAGATGTCCATTTTCTAGTACTTTCAGGAAATCCACTCTCAATTTAAGGCATAAAATTATAGAGTATATCTTGCTTTAAAAAATTACTGTTTAATTATTGTCTTGTATTTAAGAGGACATTGTATTGGGTTCTGTCCATTTATTTACAACTTTAAGTAAAACAGTATAATGACATCAAGTTTTTTATTCTTTTAAATACATTTAATTATTTCTAAAATGTTTACTTAATGCCTGTGTAGATTATATGATATGGATATATTTCATTTGAATGAATAAATAGAAAAACAGTGCTAGACTATTAGTATCAATAGCTACGATATATATGTTCCTTTAACATCATTATACCACATAGCCTTTATGTATTTCAAATGGCTGTTTCCTATGTTTTGGTTTAATTGCTACAGTAAGAAAGTTTCACTTTTGAGAAGCTAGAAAGCTTTTCCGATGTTAGAAAACTTTTTATATTTTGTATTATTAACAGTACTGATTATGATCTTCAACCAGAGACCTTTTAGAAAATAATCCTTTAAATACCATTTTCATTATAATTAAATTAATGTTTGTCTCTTGAAGGCAAATTCTGTTTTTATTCATATACTTGTGTGTTTGTTCCCAAATCATGTAATAAGATTCTTGACTGTTATAGTTTAATGACTATAATGTTAATAGAATTTGTTATTGTAATGTATGGACACAGAACCAAAATTTAATGTATTTAATTTAGATATAAAGCTTTAAATAAATTCTAATTTTTTTCAGTATTACCAATTGCTTTGTTGTGGTTATATTACTCCAAGTTATTAAAATGGGTCCAAGCTGTTGCATGAATATAGGGAACTCAGAATTCTTGATTCTGGGTATTTGTGGTAGATCCTGCCAATCCGTCTAGGATTCTTCTGCCTCTTCTACTTAAATAATGCAGTGCCCTGTTCCTGAACTAGAAATCAGCCTTCTTGTTAAAAGACAGATTCCTAGGCCCTCTTCCACTCTTCTAAATTACTGTTCTGCCATCCAGACTGACATGTAATTGGAACCAAAGAGAGATTAGCCAGAGTTACTTCTCTAGCTGGAGAGAATCAGAAAAACCTAAAGAATGTTAGACATAAACCTATGCAGCATTTTGTGTCTCAGGCGCACGGAGAGAAGATTTTCAAAGTACTTTTATCAGTAGAAGTGTTTTTCTGCCATTTTTAGTGCATTGTTGGAATTAGCACTGGAAACTATCTGCTTACACGCTATTGAGCCTCTTAATGCTATTCCTTCCCTGAACCACACTGTCTGTATCTTAGTGCCTGTGAATTAGAGGCTTGTCTTTACATTTGTTATAGTAGTAGGTAAATAGGCATTTACGTAGACTCTAACATAACTACCAATTCCATTTAGACTCTGGATAATTAGTCTGTGTCCATAGTGTTAAATTACTGTCGTCTTTAGTTTTTATCTCTGAGTTTATCTCAATATCTACTTTTTCTTCTGATTTCTGCTCTTCACACTAAATTTTTCTGGGTAAGTTCAGAAAAGTGTTTATACTGGCTAAGTGTTCATACTGAAACATTGAATCCAGTTTCAAGCGGATCTTTATTGAGTCTTAGCAGTATTACGCATCTTTGACTCCTTTTCATATTTACATCCAGCACCTATTTTCAGACCAAATTCATTTACCTAAGACTCTGCATTGGTTTTTAAAGATTAAACAGAAATTCAATAAATTGTTCATGTATGGAGGGAGCACTTACTATGCATAAGCACTACTCTACTATGTCTTGGGCATAAAAATATGAACAAGACATTCTGGGAGCTCACAGTCTTAACAGGGAAGACAGACATACAAATAAGCATAATAACAGTGTGATTTTATTTTAGAAGTATATTTTAAGTTCTGTGATGTGGTACGAATACAGATTCTGCCAGAGAATGCCAAGAAAAGTTACAGTGTGGGGAAAAAATGACCTTGAAGTTTTCTTTTTCTTTTTAAAAAATGCTTTATGGATGGGGCGCCTGGGTGGCTTAGTTGATTAAGCCTTCGACTTCAGCTCAGGTCATGATCTCACAGTTCGTGAGTTCGAGCCCCGCGTCGGGCTCTGTGCTGACAGCTCAGAGCCTGGAGCCTGCTTCCACTTCTGTGTCTCTCTCTCTCTCTCTCTCTCTCTCTGCCCCTCCCCCGCTCACGCTCTGTCTCTCTTTCAAAAATAAATAAACATTAAACAAATTTTAAAAATGCTTTATGGAGGTGTAATTGATATACAGTAAACTGTACATATTTAAATTGTATGATTAAAATTTTTACATATGTATATACCTGTGAAGCCATCACCTTTATCAAAATAATAAATATGCATAATCCTCAAAAGCTTCTTTGTGCCCCGCATATAATTGCCTTTTTTGTCCTTAACTAGTCCCCAGACAACCACTGGTTTGCTTTCTGTCTGTTTAGGTTAGTTTGCATTTTCTAGAATTTTATATACATGGAATCATACAGTAGGTACTCTTTTGTCTGGCTTCTTTTATTAAATTATTGTGAGATTCATCCTTGTATCAGTAGTTTATTATTTTTTATTGTTGAGTATTGTTCCATTGTAGGGGTATAACATAGTTTGTTTATTCATTCATGACTCTTATTCGTGCTATTTTTGTTGTATTAAGAAATAATTTACCAAACTCAAGGTCACTATGGTTTTCCCCAAATACACTTTTAAATAGTTTTTCCAGCATTGTTGATGTATAGTTTATAAACCATGAAAATTATCCAGGACTGTATTATTACAGTCTGATGTATATAATTGTGTTTCTTAAAAAACAAGAAAGAACCAAAAAATTAAAAGATTAAGCATTCACCTGGAAGAATCAGAAAAAGGACAGAGCAAACTCCTAGGCACTAGAAAAAATGTAAATAAAAAGGAGGGCAGGAATTAAATAGGAAGGAAAAAATTTTTTAAGTTTTTTAAAAAAATGCTTATTTTTGAGAGAGAGAGAGAGAGAGAGAGAGCGAGCGAGCATGAGCAGGGGAGGGGCAGAGAGAAAGGGAGACAAGAATCTGAAGCAGGCTTCAGGCTCTGAGCTGTCAGCATGGAGCCCAGTGCAAGGCTTGAATTCATGAACTGTGACATCATGCTCTGAGCCGAAGTCACATGCTCAACTGACTGAGCCACCCAGCCGCCCCCGGAAGAAAAAGTTTTTTAAAAGTTGATCAAGGAAACCTAAAGCTGTATATTAAAAAAAAAAAAAAAAAAAAAAAAAAAAATATATATATATATATATATATATATGTGTGTGTGTGTGTGTGTGTGTGTGTGTATAAGAAAGATAAGTTTCTAACAAGATCACATAAGAAAAGAGAAGGCGTAGTTTTTATTTATTATTAGGAATAAAGAGAGGGCATACCTACCAATATAGCAAATATTTAAATATTCATAAGGGAATATTATGAGCAGTATATGTCAATAAAACTGAAAGCTTAGATGCAGGGATTGTAAAGTCAAGACAGGGTCTAGGCTGGAGACTGTTGTCAGCATTGCAGAGAAGAGAGGATAGTGGCCAGAACTCCAGGGCACTAGGAGTGGAAACGGAAATAAAGGATGTTCACAGAATTTATACTACTGTGAATGGAGAGGTGGGGAGTGGCAGGGAAGGTTTAAAGCATTCAGTTATAGGATTTGGGCTTGGATGGTGTTGTGTGGTGGCATTACACCTGAGGAATAGCAGGGTTTGGGGGAAAGAAGGTTGAATTTGAGGTATATTGGGGGACAAGTGGAATTATCTCGTTGGTTATGTGGATCTTGAACTTAGAGAAGACTGGCTAAAGTGTCTGCTCATTTTGCCACAGGATTGGGTTCTTGTTTTTAAATTCACCTGCTTGTTTTTCTTTTTGTGAGCATGCCTTTAAACGTTCCCAGAAATATAAAATACCTTTTTTAAAAAAATCAGATTAAACCTTCCCCCATATAAATATTATTTACCCAGCTAGATCTCAGATATGAGAACAAAGAGCCTACTTAGAGAGCAGTCTGTTATAATAAACACTAAAACGTATGCTTGTAACAGGAGCCCTTAACTTTTTGGCACAGTTTTTATATAAGTATTCAGATTTCTCTGAGTGATGTGGCTACGACTTAGACTGTGATTCTCCAGAAGGCACGGTCAGGCATATCTGACCCTGCTCCTAGGCAGCTGGGGCAGCCTTTACTAGAATATAGCTCTTTTGTCTTAGCATTCATTTAACTAGTGAAGTTCCTAAAATAGTTTTTAAATTAGTCACTTTCACTTATGTTAGTGAGATGCTAAATGTAGACTTTATTTTCTCCTTATGGTCCTAGCAAAACTTTCCGTCACCCAAAGAGGGAAGCAAGATGGTTCTTGTGTCCTTTTTTGTTCTATTAGAAGAGAATGTGACAGGTACTGGAAGTGGCCTTTCCTTTTATGCTTTCATTTCTTGACTGGATCTAAGGCTGCTGTTTACCAGTTTTAGCATAATCCCAGCCTGACCTGCACTGAGCTGGCTGTTACTAAAACCTTTACATTGCTAGAAGTATTTACTGCCTGTTGCCAAGTCCTGCTGACTTCTATTGACATATAAAGTGCAACTATAAATTTGAACCATGTGAATTGCATGCTTTTTTGCTACACAGTACAACATGTTTTCAAAGTGTAATACATTCTCTAGTTTTAATAGATTTGTTTGAAATTTGGTATGAACATAGACAAGTATGATTACATTTGTGATGTTGATGTTTCACACAGTGATCAATGTTGTAATTTTAATTATTCTTTTAAGTATCACTTGGGAGAGGCTTATAGCATGGTCAGATAAATTTTTTTGACCAAATATCAACCAAGTCAACAATTCCTTTTCATCTTTTTATTTCAAATTTAATTGTTTTAAATTTAACTTATTTTTTGAATAGGGAATGTATTTATTTACATGGTTCAAAAATCAAAATGCTGTTTTTAAAAAGTATACCCTGAGGAGTCTTGGACCTGCCCATCCTCATCCACTCCTTCTCCCCAGCCCATTACATGTCATTATTTAAAAAAACCCTTTTTTTAAATGTTTATTTATTTTTGAAAGAGAGAATGCGAGTGGGGTGAGGGGCAGAGAGAGGAGAGGCAGAATCCGAAGCAGGTTCCAGGCTCTGAGCTGTCAGCACAGAGTCTGGTGTGGGGCTCGAACTCATGAGCTGTGAGATCATGACCTGAGCTGAAGTCGGATGCTTAACTGACTGAGCTACCCAAGTGCCCTACATGTCATTATTTTTACTAATTTCTGGTTATTCCTCCAGATTTTATTTATGCAAATGGTTCAAATATGTATTTTTATTTCCTCCTCCTTTTACTCAAAAGGTAACATGCTATTATTCTTCACCTTGTATTCTTTTTCAGTTTTATACCTTGGAGCTCAGTACATAAAGATCTTCCTTTTTTTTTTTTTTTTTTTTAAATGTGTAATATTCAGTTGTGTATGTATGTCATAGTTTATTCAAACCATTACCTGTTGCCAGTTACTTGAATGTGTTCAATCTTAGGCTATTACATTTTCATGGTCAATAATCTTGTTTATGTGTTTTTTTAAGTTTGTGGTGTCTTGTTTATTGGGTCCTAGAAATGTTTGCTAGGTAAAAGAGTAAATACATTTGTAATTTTGAAAGATATTTTTGTATTCCCTTCATATAAAGGTTGTACATTTTCCACTAGCAGTGTACAAGGGTCCCTGGAGCATCCGGTTCCCTAAAGAGTGGTTGGACTTACATCAGATTTTGCCAATCTGATAAGAAACACTGTCTCAGTGTGGTTTCTGGTTTGCATTTGTTTTCATGAGTTAGGTAAAGCATCTTATCTGTATATTTAAGGGCTGTTTGTATTTCTTTTTCTCAGGTACTTTGTCTACTTTTCTAGGACTTCTCTGTTTATAGAAATTCTTTATATGGGTCTTTCTAGACTTTCTATTTTGTTCTTTTGGTCTCTGTATTCTTTTGCCACTTGTACTGTTTCAACTTTTGAGGCTTTATAGTAAGTTTTAATATCTGTTAGAGCTGTTTTCTCACTGCTTCCCCCCCCCCCCCACCAGAGTTTTCATGGTAATTATTGCTTATTTTTCATTAAGATCTTTAAAGTTAGCCTGTTCTGGAGGAAAAACAAGTTGGCCTTTTTTGGGATTTGTGTAAATTATAAATTAATTACCTGAAGAGTTGACACATTTGTTATGTTTACTCCATGTCTCCAAGAATATGATTCTTCCTTTTTCTTCATTCACTTCTACTTTCTTTTTAAGGTTTTGTGTTTTTTAAGTTTATTTATTTATTTTGAGAGAGAGAGAACAGGGGAGGGGCAGAGAGAGGGAGAGACAGAATCCTAAACAGGCTCTATGCTGTCAGTGCAGAGTCCAGTGTGGGGCTTGAACTCGCAAGTGAGATCACTACCTGAGTTGAGATCAAGAGTAGTGTGCTCAGGGCCGCCTGGGTGGCTCAGTCAGTTAAGCGTCTGACTTCGGTTCAGGTCATGAGCTCGCGGTTTGAGAGTTTGAGCCCCGCATCAGGCTCCGTGCGGACAGCTCAGAGCCTGCAGCAGTGTTTCAGCTTCTGTCTGTCTGTCTCTCTCTCTCTCTCTCTGCCCCTCTCCCACTCATACCCTGTCTCTCTCTCTCTCAAAAATAAATAAACATTAAAATAAATTAAAAAAAAAAAAAGTAGTGTGCTCAACCGACTGAGCCACCCAGTCGCCCCCTAAAGGTTTCTTCATAAGCTTGCACATTTCTGGCCAAGCGCAAATATGTAAATATTTTAATGTTTTGTTGCTGGTGGAAATGAGGCCTTTCTGCTGCACGTCAAGAATGCTGTGTAGTTGTTGTATATTATATGAACAATCAGAGTAATTGACCTTTAAGTTTCCTTTCAGCTGTTTGGATATTAAGTGTAATGCATAGTTACTACTCTCAAGGAGCTTGCAGTGTGCCTCAGTATTTGCAAAGACAAGGTAGAATGTGGGGGAAAAGATTCTTCCATCTTTTGCCAAATAATCAATAATGAATATGCAGATAAAATAATATCTAATTTGTAGAATATATGTAGATCTCCATGACTGTTAAAGTTCTGTGCATGTCAATATTTCATCAGTGACTCAATTTGGCCCAAACAGTACAAAATAAAAAGTAATACCTTTTTTATATAACTTGGAAGGAAAAAAAAAAAAAAAGGAAATGAGGCCTTTTCTCCCTTTAAATCTTCTATTGTTTTTTGCATTTATACATATTGGCTATTGATTTTCATACATTCATTTTATAGCCTACCATTTTATTAGATTCTCTTAGATTTGTGCTCAGAATTTTTAATGCTGTTTTCAAGTACATTGGAAAGAGGTGCCAGGTATTATATAGCTTTTTTGGAAGGGTTGCTAAATTCTTGGTTGAGAGACCTTATTTATTACCGATACATTTTTCCTGGTGTAGATATGTAGGATGATGAACCCTAGCAAGTTGAAAAAGAATCAATTCTTTGATTTAAAATTTCAGGGTTTTTACTTGGTGGGTGTGTTAAGGGTGATATGAAATCCATTTATTGGTATGTGATGCAATTTAGTTAAGTCAAATAACCCAGTTAGTACATGTGTTTTTGAATAATTTAGTAACATGTTTTTATCTTGTAGAAGTTTCATTGAGTGTAATCAAGTTTTTATTTTTCTCCTATTTTTTAACATTTTTAAATTTATTTTTGAGAGAGAGAGAGAGAAAGGTGGGGGGAAGGGGCAGGGAGAGTGAGAGCTGGAGACACAGAATCGGAAGCAGGTTCCAGTCTCCATGCTGTCAGCACAGAGCCTGACATGGGGCTTGAACTCATTAACCATGAGATCATGACCTGAGCTGAAATCGGACACTTAACCAACTGAGCCACTCAAGCGCCCCTTATTCTTTTCTTTATACAAATAGTAAGTATAGGAAATCTACAAGAAATCACCAATTTGTATATTGTAGCTGACCAAGACTTTGCATCAGTATAGGCTCTACTTGAAGAGTTTTCTAATCTTTCATATTTTAGAAATAAAGATCTGCTTCCCTCAGAAAGTGAGAGGGTTTGAGCCTTGAGTGGCTCAGTTGGTTAAGCATCTGACTCTTGATTTTGGCTCAGGTCATGGTTTGTGGGTTTGAGACCCACATCGGGCTCTGTGCAGGGAGCCTGCTTGGGATTCTCTCTCCCTCCCTCTCTCCTGCTTGCACACACACTCTCTCTCTCAAAATGAATAAATAAACATTAAAAAAAAAAAAAGAGTGGTTTCTCATAAGCTGTGAAGAGAGGGAACTGTTTTGGGATAGTTATTTTTGTTGAAATTGTTTTATGAAAAGTGCTTTACTGTGATCTTTTAAAAATTTTGGGACTTGAAGCTAAAGCATGTTTTCTTGAGCAGAAAAATATTCCCACAGTTCAGAAGCATAAACTGAATTGTCTTATTTTACCCAGATGGACTCTGGAGTATTAGGCTGTTAGCATAAAATTACTTGCATTTCCCTTCCTTGCTTTTCTGAGATATATATATATATAGATAGATAGATAGATAGATATATATATATATCTATCTATATATATATATTCTACACAGGAAACACAGTATCTGTCATCTGAACTTTTTAAATGGGCTCTAGTCTTACAGATACTAAACTTTTTAGGTTTTAAATAAAGCATATATATCAGAAATACTTTGAAGAGTAATTGAGATCTCAGTTGTTTTTTTCCTTGGTCTCTCCCTTTTTCAAGATAAATGAGAAGGAATTATTTGATAAAGTGTTTTACTTTGTTCTGTAGCGTGCTTGGGTTTCTGATTCTTTGTATGATGAATGTGAGAAAAGTAAGAGAATTGAAAATTGGAGTAAGTGTAGAATGCCACAATAGATTTTAGTAATAAGAGTCTTAAGTCACAGTAGTAAATAATAATAGACAAATGGGATAAGGATAATATGAATGTCCTTAGCGGTAATTAGGAAATTATGTTCATCCTAAAAAAACAAAACCAGTAAACTGTTAAAGTCAAATTTGATGGCATTTAATAGTGAGAAAGGACACTGATAGCGTAGTCTTGCAAAATTGAATTATGTAATGTCTCTTTTGTATAAAAGAATAGTTTCAGAGGTATTACGTTTTCCTTTTTAGATATAGTTAATGAAAATCTGATGATTGTATGTATTGATTGACAAAGTGAGCAGAAGCCAGTATTGTCAGGTAATAGAAAAAATTACTTGCCTTATTAAATCCACTATGAGTTAAAAGTGCGTGTGTGTGTGTGTGTGTGTGTGTGTGTGTGTGTGTCGGTTGTTTGGTTAAATCTGCTTTTTATATACTTGTTTTAGATTTGTCAACAGCAGGCCATCAGGTTTCTACTCTTAATCTCCGTGGTATTTTCCACACATCGAAAGCCCCTTACAGATGAGTTTATTGCACATTATGATATTAGTGCTTCATTATGAGTTGATGTTATTTCTTGAATGGAAACAATGGCATCTATCCTTTTTTTTTTTAACTAAATATTAGAGTCGTAGAAAGTTGTTTAATTTCATGAGTGTCTGAACTACTAGTATTTGCTCTTAATGCTAACTAAGGTGATAGTTTCTAATTGCTATCACAGGTGGAATCATACCTTGGTTATTTTTGCTTCAGATTTTTAAGAATTAGGAAATAAAAATCTTTCATATTTCTATGTGTTTATGCTTCAAAGGCACAAAATCTTCTTGGTCAAAAAGCCTGTATCATACATGTAATGTCAGATCACAATTGATTATCAGAAAATCCTTCCCTGACTTCCTCTTACCTAAAGATCTCCTAATTATTCTTACAAGCACAGTATTAAGTTTCCAACCCCATTGTAAATGTTTTTCTTCTACATCAGACCATCTTCCCTCAAGAGCTCATTATGAAGAACATCTTGCACAGCGCCTGGCACTCAGTGTTTGTTAAATGAAGCAATTGGTGACTTTGCAAGTATTCTCTAATGTTTTCCTCAAAAATGAAATCTAGGCACAAGTGAAGTTCACAATTAAATCTTTAATTTTGTATTTGTAGCAATTGAAAGTGTATATGGTGTTTGCATAATGAATATTCATTGTCAAAGAATTGTCTTTGAATAACATTCCTGATTATGAGTAACTTGGTTATTAAGAGCATAGCTTTTTGGAATCAAGACAGTCTGGATTTAAATTTGTTAATTTCTCAGAGAGCCAGTTATGTGTTCTATAAAATAGATTTAATAATAATGCCTGCCTCATAGGATCATTGTGGAGTAAATGAGCTTTACACATAAAGCTTCTGGCACAATGCCTGGCACATAGTAAGTGCTTGGTAAGAGGCAGTTCTTTTCTGTTCATTGCTAGTGTGGTAGCATCATCAGCATTATCAGTTTCTGAGCAAGTACCATGGTTCATATGTTGAACCAAGGACAAAACATTTCTAGTTAGGAAAGCTGTACAATTATGTCAAGTTAATATTCTGCTGTGTTAGAGTGCTAAAAACATATTGTTGGCTATGAGTTAATATTTTATTAAAGATAACTAGAACACATTTTAGGAACAAAAAAATCACCTTGTTCAAGCACTATTAACTTGTTCTGGGTAATTAACAACTATAATTTTTTTGAAGGTTATAGGATATTTGTAATTGGCAAAGATTGATTCTACTTTTTGAGGCTTTAGGATATTAACATACATAAAAGAGATTGCTATCCCAACAAATAAGAGTCCAGGATCAGATGGCTTCCCAGGGGAATTGTACCAGACATTTAAAGTAGAGATAATACCTATCCTTCTCAGGCTATTACAAAAAAATAGAGAAGGAAAACTTCCAGACTCGTTCTATGAAGCCAGCATTACTTTGATTCCCAAACCAGACAGAGACCCAGTAAAAAAAAAGAGAACTACAGGCTAATATCCCTGATGAATATGGATGCAAAAATTCTCAATAAGATACTAGCAAATTGAATTCAACAGCATATAAAAAGAATTACACACCATGGTCAAGTGGGATTCATTCCTGGGCTGCAGGGCTGGTTCAATATTCGCAAATCAATCAATGTGATACATCACATTAATAAAAGAAAAGATAAGAACCATGTGATCCTGTCAATCGATGCAGAAAAAGCATTTGACAAAATTCAGCATCCTTTCTTAATAAAAGCCTTCAAGAAAGTTGGGATAGAAGGAACATACTTAAACATCATAAAAGCCATTTATGAAAAGCCCACAGCTAATATCATACTCAGTGGGGAAAAACTGAGAGCTTTCTCCCTGAGATCAGGAACATGACAGGGATGTCCACTCTCACTGCTGTGTTTAACACAGTGTTGGAAGTTCTAGCATCAGCAGTCAGACAACAAAAGGAAATCAAAGGCATCAAAATTGGCAAAGATGAAGTCACGCTTTCACTCTTTGCAGATGACATGGTATTATACATGGAAAATCCGATAGACTCCACCAAAAGTCTGCTAGAACTGATACATGAATTCGGCAAAGTCGCAAGATACAAATCAATGTACAGAAATCAGTTGCATTCTTATATGCTAATAATGAAGCAACAGAAAGACAAATAAAGAAACCGATCCCATTCACAGTTGCACGAAGAAGCATAAAATACCTAGGAATAAACCTAACCAAAGATGTAAAAGATCTGTATGCTGAAAACTATAGAAAGCTCATGAAGGAAATTGAAGAAGATACAAAGAAATGGAAAAACATTCCGTGCTCATGGATTGGAAGAATAAATATTGTCAAAATGTCAATACTACCCAAAACTACCTACACATTCAATGCAATCCCAATCAAAATTGCACCAGCATTCTTCTTGAAGCTAGAACAAGCAATCCTAAAATTCATATGGAACCACAAAAGTTCCCGAATAGCCAAAGTAATTTTGAAGAAGACCAAAGCAGAAGGCATCACAATCCCAGACTTTAGCCTCTACTACAAAGCTGTAGTCATCAAGACAGCATGGTATTGGCACAAAAACAGACACATAGACCAATGGTAGAATAGAAACCCCAGAACCAGACCCACAAAAGTATGGCCAACTAATCTTTGACAAAGCAGGAAAGAATATCCAGAGACAGTCTCTTTAACAAATGGTGCTGGGAGAACTGGACAGCAACATGCAGAAGGATGAAACTAGACCACTTTCTTACACCATTCACAAAAACAAACTCAAAATGGATAAAGGACCTGAATGTGAGACAGGAAACCATCAAAACCCTGGAGGAGAAAGCAGGAGGAAACATCTCTGACCTCAGCCGCAGCAATTTCTTACTTGACACATCCCCAAAGGCAAGGGAATTAAAAGCAAAAATGAACTATTGGGACCTCATGAAGATAAAAAGCTTCTGCACAGCAAAGGAAACAACCAACAAAACTAAAAGGCAACCAACGGAATGGAAAAAGATATTTGCAAATAACATATCGCACAAAGGGCTAGTATCCAAAATCTATAAAGAGCTCACCAAACTCCACACCCGAAAAACAAATAATCCCGTGAAGAAATGGGCAGAAAACATGAATAGACACTTCTCTAAAGAAGACATCCAGATGGCCAACAGGCACATGAAAAGATGCTCAACGTCGCTCCTCATCAGGGAAATACAAATCAAAACCACACTCAGATATCACCTCACGCCAGTCAGAGTGGCCAAAATGAACAAATCAGGAGACTATAGATGCTGGAGAGGATGTGGAGAAATGGGAACCCTCTTGCACTGTTGGTGGGAATGCAAACTGGTACAGCCGCTCTGGAAAACAGTGTGGAGGTTCCTCCAAAAATTAAAAGTTGACCTACCCTATGACCCAGGAATAGCACTGCTAGGAATTTACTCAAGGGATACAGGAGTACTGATGCATAGGGGCACTTGTACCCCAATGTTTATAGCAGCACTGTCAACAATAGCCAAATTATGGAAAGAGCCTAAATGTCCATCAACAGATGAATGGATAAAGAAATTGTGGTTTATATACACAATGGAGTGCTATGTGGCAATGAGAAAGAATGAAATATGGCCTTTTGTAGCAACGTGGATGGAACTGGAGAGAGTTATGCTAAGTGAAATAAGTCATACAGAGAAAAAAGATACCATATGTTTTCACTCTTACGTGGATCCTGAGAAACTTTACAGAAGACCATGGGGGAGGGGAAGGGAAAAAATGGTAGAGAGGGAGAGAACCAAACCATAAAAGATTCTTAAAAACTGAGAACAAACTGAGGGTTGATGGGGGGTGGGAGGGAGGGGAGGGTGGGTGATGGGTATTGAGGAGGGCACCTTTTGGGATGAGCACTGGGTGTTGTATGGAAACCAGTTTGACAATAAATTTCATATTAAAAAAAAGAATGTATGTAGATGAAAAATTGCCTTTATATTCTACCTTACTCTAATAAACTTAGTTTATTGAAAAAAAAGAGAGAGAGATTGCTAGTTTTCATCTGCTCCACACTAGGAATTGCTGCTGGAGTGGAAATTGGCAAGAATGACTGAAAGAAACTGGTATCGGTGTTGCAAAACTGTTGAAGAGGTAGATCATGACCTGAAATGAGGGCTCTGAGAAAGTAACATAATCCTCTGTCAATGTCATGAACTGTTTGCCTTACAATATTTAAACTTTAAATATGCTTACTTTGAAATGCCAGGATTCCTAACTGGGAAATACATATGGTTTAGTAAAGTTGCATTCCTCGTATAAATCTATGCCTTTCAATAAGAAATCTTAGGGACATTCTCTTTTTTTCATGGAAAACCATAAAACTGAAATCTTTGTGCTTTTCTTTGGCTCTGTGCATGGTATAGTGATACTGCTTAAAGCCTTCAGAGATTGAGAATCTGCCAACACTGAATAATTTAGCCTAAATCGTAGATGAATCACATCCTCAGTTTCTTGTGTGCAGTTTTTATCTTGTATGTGGATTGTTGTGGTGCTTTTAAAAGTTATTAGCACAACTTTTTAACACTTCACCTTTTCGGTTTCTAATGCATGACTTTTTAAAAAATCAAAACACTAAAATAGGGGTGTGTGGGTAGCTCATTTGGTTAAGTGGCGGGCTCTTCGTTTCAGCTCAGGTCATGATCTCTGAGAGAGAGAGAGATCCCCACGTTGGGCTCCATCTCACGGTCCTGAGATAGAGCCCCTCATAGGGCTCCACTCCCTCCCCCCACCCCGTGGAGCCTGCTGAAGATTCTTTCTCTCCCTCTCCCCTCTTTGCACCATGTGCTTGTGTTGTCTCCATCGCTCTCCCTCACTCTCAGAACAAAACAAAAAACAAAAAACACCAAAATAAGTGAGAGTCCCTTCCTTCTACCTCTCCCTTTGTTACCTACATCTAGCCACTGGTTCCTTGTATATATATGTTTCTAGAGCTTTTCTATACATGTGTGAATTCTGTGTGCAGAATTCTGTGTGTGCACTATATACTCATACATGTAGTTTATATCATTATGCGCCTTGCTCTTCTAATTCAGTACCGTGTTATGGAAATCATGTCCATACATAAGGCTCTACTTCCTATGGCATTTCATAGTATGAATTTACCATAATTTTATTTGATCATTTCCTAGTAATCAGCATTTAGGTTGTTTTTACATTTTATAAATATTGCTGCAGCGAATACATACACATATTTGTACATTTTTAGAATATTTTTGGAATAGATCGTTAGGGGTGAAATTACTAGATCAAAGGATATGTGTTTTAAAATGGTGACAGTAAAAAATTATTTCTTTAAAAATTATTCTCCCAATACCCTCCTCTAAATATGTGGGGATGTCCATTTTACTCCTGTTTTTTCCTTTCATTCATGTCATTTATTCAAGTCATTAATTTATTTGAATTTTGCCAAACTGATATGCCAAAATATGCATTTTATTATTTTAACTTACATTCTTTGATTTTAACTGGGCTTAATAATTTAAAAATATTTATTATTTATATTTCTTCTACAGATTGCTATTTTGTATCATCTTTCATCCATTTTCTACCTACTTATTTTGCCATGTAGAATCCTTAATTGTATCTGGTGAGATATGTTGCTTCTTTTTCTGTGATTTCCTTCATGTTAGTTTTGAGAGGACCTCTCTCCATGATTATCAAAATGCACTATCTTTTTTCTAGTATTTCAGTAATTGTGCTTTTTATATTTAAGTCTTACAACACCTGAATTTATTTTTGTGTATAGCATGAGATAAAGGAGTCTGATTCCCCCCCCACCTGAATAAACAGTTGTTCTAAAAGGGTCTTTTCACCGCTGATTTGAATTGCTATCTTTATCATATTCTAAATTTGGACTCTTTTGTTCCATTGATTTATTGGTCTATTCATGTGCCAGAAACACACTTCTCTAATTATTGTGTCTTTTTCATATGTGTTTTGGTACTTGATAACAGCAATATCCTCTTCATTAATCTTTGAAAAATTTTCCTTGGTTAATCACACGTTTTCACTTCCAGATGTATTTTTAAATGTTCTTTGTAGGGGCGCCTGGGTGGCTCAGTCGGTTAAGCGTCCGACTTCGGCTCAGGTCACGATCTCACGGTCGGTGAGTTCGAGCCCCGCGTCGGGCTCTGGGCTGACAGCTCAGAGCCTGGAGCCTGTTTCAGATTCTGTGTCTCCCTCTCTCTCTGACCCTCCCCCATTCATGCTCTGTCTCTCTCTGTCTCAAAAATAAATGAACGTTAAAAAAATAATAAAAAATAAATAAATAAATGTTCTTTGCATGTTTTCTAGAGAAAATTTGCTAATGTGCAGTGGGATGGCATGCCCTTTGCTCTTTTAGGCTGTGAACAGATGACTTAGTAGTCTCAGATACTCCGTGCTCTTATAGCAACGCCTTGACCGTATACTGCCCTTTGACTTCCTGTGATTGTCATCCCTGGCTGTCACTGCCTCTTACCTTTTCTCTTTGCTACTCTGTTCTCTTTTAGCATCTTACCAACACAAGAAGCCTCTGATTTCTTTGCCTCTGTTCTTCGGCACTTGTGTAGAGCTTCTAACCTTTTGTTGCTCACACTGGCCAATCAGAATGTAAGCGATAGTAGTACATCAGGTTATGACCTTAGGGTTTCCTCACTCTTAGCCCTTTCATTGTTGGGGGCTGCTTAGAGTGTGCTTTACAAATGCCAAATAAACTTTTTTTTTTTTTTTGAGTCATGCTTTTGGAGCTGTTTCATTGCTCAGATTTACAAGAGGTCTGTTCTCATAACTGAGATATTATTGGATAATTATTATGATAGTGTGTTTGTGTCATGCACAGTTTGAGGTGACATACTTACTTGCTTTACTACCTTTGCTCTAACCTTTCAGCTAAGTCCTTAAATGTTGTAGCAGGATATATACCATGTCAACATGATCAGACCGAGTTTGGAGTTAAACGGTATGATTAACTGTACCAGTCTCTACTGTTGGATAACAGCTTCATGAAAATTTGTATTTGTAAAACAGATAATTTTAAAAGATGGGTTTTTATGTTATATAATAATTATTTGGTTTGCATAAACGTCATCTTAACTAGACATGTAACTATGAAGCTTCTTGATTTTAATGGCTTTTTTAATGGAATTACTATTTTTTTTCTGAATATACCTAATAGAGTTCATTTTAAGCAGATTCATGTAGATGTCTCAGTATTTTCCCGGGTTATCCAAATCTTGAGAATCACTTCACTGAGTTAAGACAGTGGAAAACAAAAGTACAAAAATCTCACACTGTGTCTTTGGTCTTAGGTACACATTGAAATTGTTCAATTTTTTAAATAAGATTTTTTTCTGATTATGAAAATATTTGCTTATCTGATCATACTTAGCAAACAGAACATTGTAACAAAGAGAATAAACATTACCTGCCCTGCTGCAAATATAAAATGAAATTTCATGCATTTATATGGAGGCTTGATTAATAATGGAATAATAGTTGATAGTGGGCACTTATATTTACCTATTTTGTTCTAAGCGCTTTATAAGTACTGACTAATTTAAGTTTCACAGCTACCTCATTTACATAGTTTACATCATTTATTATCTTCATTTTACAGATGAGGAAACTGGCACATGGAGGTTGAAGAACTTGCTTATGGTCATATAGGCTAATAAATGCATTATGTGTGTATTCATAATAAATGATGGAGATCAGACTTAAACTCCTAGAACATGTATATAACCACTGTCTTTATTGCCTTTGTATGTATTAGTGTTTGCATGCATATATGTATCATCTTGCCTACGTGTCTGTTTATTTTAATAGAATAAGGGTTTCTAAAAGGATTATTGTAGTTTGGCCCTAGGATAAATAAAAAATAAAAGTGAAAATGTTCACTTTTCTAATTTTAAAAAATAGATTTTTTAAAAGACTGGTGTTATGAATTCATAGGTATTTGTTCCATATTGTGAGTTTCTTATTCTGGGAGAATAGAGAGTCATTACCTCAGCAGTTTAATGGATTTACATTTCATCTGACTCACAGGAAAGTCTTTTTCCAGGTGAGATTGACTTTGGGAGGAGGTTATAATACTGACCAAGGGCAGTAGGAGCTCATTGTCCAGTTTCTTTACTTCAGCCCTTAAAGACCTGTGTGGGCTTATAATGGCAAACCACAAGCTATCCTGTCAAAATGTGGTACCTGAAAATAATATTCAGCAGCACCAGGGAGATCAGTTCCAGTTATTGTTGGTGATCTGGATATGTAGCCACTGCTGTGCCTGTTTTTGGCCTCGTGACCACATTTACCGTTGTCTTGTTCTGTGAACTGGTCTTCTGTTTTCCATAATCTGCTCTTAAGTTCTTTTTCCTGTCCATCTGGCTAAGGTGTTTCATAACTTACTTGAGGATATGCGGTCTTGATACTTTGCAGCCTGACTGAAGTCAGGTCCGGCTTTATTGGAGAGGAATGGCCCAGCTCCATTGTGGCTTTTCATGTGAAGACTGTTCTAGACAACTCTGGATTGGAAGTGCAACAGAGACCATAGCTGTTTATTCCTGAAAATAATTGCTTAAGTAAACATAGTGTGGTTCTTGTTAATTTTGGCTCTGGACACCACAAACTGGAAAATGTGGGATGAAATAGAATTTTAACCATTTTTGTCCATTCGCATTAAATTATTTCAGCTTCATTGATCATCATTTCAGGCCTGCTGTAATGCAATATGGCCTTAGAGGTTGTCCTACCTTCCACTGGCTCCTCCTGCACTTTATCCTCCGAGATTATGGTAATGTTACAGAAGTAAAAGCCCAGCAGTAACAGAAGCAAATGAGATGCATTTGAAGGGTTTTAGGAACACAGAAGAAATGTGGAAATTATGGTATTCATATTGGGGATTCTCCTGTAATAATAGGTGACTTTTTACTGAAAGGAAGAATAATGGTAGAATAATTTTATATAGTATGTCTCTTAATATCGCTAGGAGTGCTTTATGAAAGTAGCATTCATTGATTTGATGAAGTTAAGTTTGTCTCTCTTCGGAATATATTTATGTTTGTATCATTAAAAAAGCATATGTATGTCCTCATATCACTGGGTTTGGTGTTGTATAAGTTCTTTATATTTTGGATACTAACCCTTTATCGGATATGTCATTTGCAAATATCTTCTCTCTTTCACTAGGTTGTCTTTTAGTTTCAGTGGTTGTTTCTTTCACTGTGCAGAAGCTTTTTGTTTTGATGTAGTCCCAATAGTTTATTTTTGCTTTTGTTTCCCTTGCCTCAGGAGACATATCTAGAAAAATGTTGCTATAGCCAATGTCAGAGAAATTACTGCCTGTGCTCTCTTCTGTCTAGCATTTCTGTGGTTTCAGGTGCTACATATAAGTCTTTAATCAGTTTTGAGTTTATTTTTGTGTGTGGTGTAAGAAAGTCATCCAGTTTCATTCTTTTGCATATAGCTGTCCAGTTTTCCCAACACCATTTGTTGAAGAGACTGTCTTCTTCCCATAGCATATTCTTGCCTCCTTTGTCAAAGATCAATTGACCATGTAATTGTGGATTTACTTCTGGGCTCTCTATTCTGTTCCACTGATCTGTGTGTCTGTTTTTGTGTCAAGGTCCTATTGTTTTGATTGCTTTGTAGCATATCTTGAAATCTGAGATTGTGATACCTCTACTCCTGTTCAAGAGTGCTTTGGCTATTCAGGATCTTTTGTGGTTCCATAGAAATTTTAGGATTGTTTTAGTTCTGTGAAATAAGCTGTTGTATTTTAACAGGGACTGTATTAAATCTGTAGATTGCTTTGGGTAGTATGGACATTTTAACAATATTCTTCCAGTCCAAGAGCACGGGATATCTTTCCATTTGTTTGTGGTCATCTTCAGTTTCTTTCATCACTGTTTTATAGTTTATAGAACACAGGTCATTCACCTCCTAGTTTTTTCCTAGTCACTTTAATATTTTTGATGCAATTGTAAATGGGACTGTTTTCTTATTTCTCTTTCTGCTACTTCATTATTGGTGTATAGAAGTTCAGTAGATTTCTGTACAGTGATTTTGTATCTTGTGGCCTTACTGAATTCATTTATCAGTTCTAGTAGTTTTTTGGTGGGGCCTTTAGGGTTTTCTATATATTGCATCATGTCATCTGCAAATAGTGTTTTACTTTTTCCTTATCAGTCTGGGTGCCTTTTATTTCTTTTTCTTGTCTGATTACTATGGCTGTAACTTCCAGTACTATGTTGAATAAAAGTGTGGAGAATGCACATCCTTGTCTGTTCCTAATCTTGAGGGAAAAGCTCTCAAATTTTGACCATTGAGTGTGATATTAGCTGTGGGTTTTTCATATATCCTTTATTATGTTGAAGTATGTTCCCTCCAAACCCACTTTGTTGAGGGTTTTTGTCATGGATGGATGTTGTACTTTGTCAAATGCTTTTTCTGCATCTTATTGAAATGATCATATGGTTTTTATTTCTCTTGTTGATGTGATGTATCACGTTGATTGAACCACCCTTGCATCCCAGGAATAAATCCCACTTGATCTTGGTGAATGTTGGATTTTGTTTTTAAAAATATCGTTGGATTTGGTTTGCTAATATTTTGTTGAGGATTTTTATATCTGTGTTCATCAGAAATATTGGCCTGTAGTTCTCTTGTGGTTTGTAGTGTCCTTATCTGGTTTTGGTATCAGGGTAGCATTGGCCTTGTGGAATGAATTTGGAAGCTTTCCTTCCTCTTCTGTTTTTTGTTTTTTGTGTTTTTTTGGGGGAATAGTTTGAGAAGAACAGGTATTAACTCCTCTTCTTAAATGTTCAGTAGACTTCACTTGTGATGTCATCTGGTCCTGGACTTTTTGGGAATTTTTTGATTACTGTTCATTGCTGGTAATCAGTCTGTTCAAATTTTCTGTTTCTTCCTGATTCAGTTTTGAGAGGTTATATGTTTCTAGAAATTTATCCATTTCTTCTAGGTTGTCCAGTTTGTTGACATATAATTTTTCATAATATTCTCTCTAATCCTCTGTATTTCTGTGGTGTTGGTGGTTATTTCTCCTTTCTTTTCTTTCTCTTCTTTTTAAAAATCTTTTTGTTTTGCAAGAGGCGAAGAGGGGGAGTGGGGCTGAGGGGGAGAGAGAGAGAAAATCCTGAGCAGGCTCCACGCTCAGCACGGAGCCCCATGTGGGGCTCGATTTCATGACCCTGGGATCACGACCTGAGCCGAAATCAAGAGTTGGATGCTCACCTGACTGAGCCACCTAGGTGCCCCCTCCTTTCTTTTCTGTTTCTGTTTGTTTGTGCGTGCTCTCTCTCCTCCCCCTCACTGTGTGTGTGTGTGTGAGAGAGAGAGAGAGAGAGAGAGAGAGAGAGAGAGAGAGAAAGAGTGTGTGTGTCTGGGTAAGCGGTTTATTTTGTTGCTCTTTTCAAGGAACTAGCTCCTGATTTCATTGATTTTTTTTTTTTTTTAGTTTCTATTTCATTTATTTCTGCTCTTTATTGTTTCTTTTTTCTTTTTTCTTTTTTTTTTTTTTTTTTTTTACCATTTTTGGCTTTTGTTTTTTCTTGTTTTTCTAGTTCCTTTAGGTGTAAGGTTAGGTTGTTTATTTGAGATTTTTTTCTTCTTGAGGTAGGCTTATATTGTTATAAACTTCCCCTCTTAGTACAGCTTTTGCTGCATCCCAAAGATTTTGGACCATTGTGTTTTCATTTTTATTTGCCTTCATGTATTTTTTGATTGCCTCTTTGATTTCTTGGTTGACTCATTGTTGAGTAGCATGTTATTTAACTTCCATATATTTGTGTTCTTCCCAGAATTTTGTTGTTGTTGTTGATTTCTACTTTCATAGTGTTGTAGTCAGAAAAGATGCATGCATGGATGGTGCCCTTGGGTGGCTCAGTCAGTTAAGCATTAGCTTCTTGATTACAGCTCAGGTCATGATCTCAAGGTTTGTGGATTTGAGCCCCACATTGAGCTCTGCACTGACAGCATAGCATGGAGCCTGCTTGGGATACTCATTCATTCTCTCTCCCTCTCTCTCTCTCTCTCTCAAAAATAAATAAACATTTAAAAAAATGAAAAAAATGTATGGTATGACTTCAGTCTTTTTGAATTTGCTGAGATTTGTTTTGTGGGCTAATATGTGATCTCTTCTGGAGAATGTTCCATTTGCACTTGAAAAGAATATGTATCCTGCTGTTTTAGGATGGAATGTTCTGAATATATCTATTAGATACATCTGGTCCAGTGTATCATTCAAAGCCACTGTTTCCATGTTGATAATCTGCTTGGATGCTCTGTCCATTGATGTCGGTGGGGTGTGAAAGTCCCCAATCATTATTGTATTACTATTGATTACTTCCTTTATGTTCACTGTTAGCTCCTTTATGTATTTGGGTGCTCTCATGTTGGGTACATAAGAATTTACAATTGTTATATTTTCCTGTTGGATTGTTCCATTTGTGATTATATAGTGTCCTTTTTTGTCCCTTGTTACAGTCTTTTAGTCTTTTTTGTCCGATGTGTAAGTACTGCTGGTCTGGCTTTCTTATCACTTCCATTTGCATACTAAATGCTTTTTCCATCCCTTCACTTTTGTTGTGTGTGTGTCTTTAGGTCTGAAATGAGTCTCTCCTGGGCAGCACAAACATAGGTCTTGCTTTTTTATCCATTCCATCACCCTGTGTCTTTTGATTGGAGCATTTAGTCTGTTTGCATTCAAGGTAATTATTTATAGGTATGTACATATTGCCATTTTGTTACTTGTTTTATGGTTGTTTTTGTAGTTCTTCTCAGTTCCTTTCTTGGAAAAGTGGGTCTTAATCTTTGGGTTATGGACACTTTGAGATACCTGATGGAAGCTATAGAATTTCTTTCCAGAAAGATGCATTAACATATTATCAGTTTGCATTCAGTGTCAGAGGCATCTTGGGTTCCCTGAACCTATCCTTGGGTCCCAGGTTAAGAACCCATGATTTAGTAAAGGACAATTAGCTTTGTATATCTCTGTAACCTTTGAAAGCATCACTTTATGACAGTTTATAGGTAATTGACAATACTGAGTTAACAGAAAATGCTAAGTTTTGTACCACACACTTAATAAATATATAGTATTTCTTTGAATTGAAAAAAAAAAATGTACATTTTTCCACCTAACGTAGCATCCCATTACCTGGAAAAGTCAGTCTTCATTCCTCAGGAATACTAGTTTATGAGGTGTTAACGCTGTATTTCCATAAAATAAACTATACTCAGCATTTTAATCATTAATGTTCTGGACCCTTTTTGTGCTAGTGAGATTATGAGCATCTCTTTCCCACTCTGTGTTCAGAGATTTCAAACTGGTAGCCATGGTGGGAGTGTTTACAATGTAAAATACCACCAATCAAGGCTTGCTCTCTCCTTTTCCCCCAAACTGATTTTTTAAACATTTACCAGCATGCAACTGATATTAATTACTCATTCGGCAAACATCTTTTGAGTTCCTGTTCGAGACACTGTCCTAGGTGCCAGAGGATACAGCAGGGAATAAAAAACATTTACTTAAGTGAACATCATTTTCTAAATCTTAAATTTGCTAATGAAAATGGGGAAGAATTGGGAGTTCCTTTTAATCAAATCATGGTGAGAGAGTGGAGTCAAAAGCAAATGGATTTCCTTACTGTAAACTCTTCAGACTTTTTTTTTTTTTATGTTTATTTTTGAGAGAGAAAAAGAGACAGAGCATGAGCAGGGAAGGGGCAGAGAGAGAGGGAGACACAGAATCTGAAGGAGGCTCCAGGCTCTGAGCTGTCAGCACAGAGGCTGATGTGGAGCTCGAATTCACAAACCGTGAGATCATGACCTGAGCTGAAGTTGGCCTCTTAACCGACTGAGCCACCCAGGTGTCCCTTTTCAGACTCGTTTAATGTACTATTGTACATTGTTAATCTCTAGGAAGAGAATATATAGTATTATTTTCAGTGCAAGAAACTCTTTCCCCCCACCCCCCTCCAGAATATATTTAATATCTTTCAGAAATACTATTCTGCTGTCCTGTGGCAGTCGCATCCTAGATGTTAGGAATTAGTGAATGAAGGGCATTTACTCAAAGAGTGTAGGTCAGAGTGTGGCCGGGGCTTCTGAAGACAGGCCTTCCCACCATCTGCTTTATAGGTGGTTCATTTATGGTTTGTGGATTGAATTGTTTATTGATGGTGTCCTGAGTCATTCTGTTGTAATTTCATTTCCAGTAATTAAAGAACATTTTATTTTACGTAGTGGAAAAGCATTGTTCTACTTCTATTGTTGTTAAATTTAGAAAAATTCTTTTCTTCTTGATCTGCAGTTTCTGATTTGGGGACTCCTAATGGTATGTGCAGGTGAATGGCCACCACCTACCCCCTGCTGCTGGATTTCTCCTCAGCAGTGGGCAGTGCTTGCTCTGGAACCTCTGCCTGTACCGGGAGTCTCTGAAACCCTCTTCACCTGCCGCGTCCCCTTCATTAAGCTGTAGTGTTTCTCAGAGTGTGGTTGTTGGATTGTATCACAGTTGCTCGGGGGTTATTAAAACTGTAAGTTCCTGGGTCTCGTCACAGACCTGTTGATTCAGAATCTGTTATAGGGGGAGCCCAAGAATTTGTGACTTGAAGCACATTTATAGGTGATTTTTATTGTTTAATTTCCATGTCGAATTATTTAAATTCCATTTTTGGTAGTTGTATATGTTATTTCATACTGTTATAGGGCTATTGACATTTTGGCTAAGACTTCCACTCTGTGGCACTTTATAGGCACAGCAGGACCTTTAAAATCCTTGGCTCCTACCTACCAAGTGCGTTGTCATCCCCAGAATGCCTTCACACATTCCCAAACACTTCCTTTCTAACACAGGGGGCTAGTGTCCTCCCTAATTAAGCAGCACTGCTGTATACTTCTTCTACTATTCGAGAAGTTACTCTTATTAATACATGTATCTAATTGAAGACCTCACATTACTCGCTAACTCTACACACCTCCTAAATAATACACATTCCCGAGAGCCCTTTAATATCAATCACACCTTTCCATTTACATGCCATTTGTTCAGTGTTTGAGTTCTATCTTTTTAAAAATGGCATAAATTAGACATTATTATTACTGCTCTCTACAGTCATCAATGTTTGTTTATATCAACCCAAGATTGCCAAATTACTTTATTTTTGCACCTTTTGGCATTTAGACTGTCTTGAAACTTTTTTTAAAATCTTGAACTATACCTTTAGAAGGATATACTCCATGCCTTTTGGTGGTAAACTCAGTTTTTATCAAAAAATGTATGGGTTTTTTTTTGTCCTATTTCTTGAATGATGTTTTTACCTAGGAATGCAGTTCTAAATGACTTAATTACTCTAACCAGAGTATTATTCCGACCTTTATTATTTTTCTGAGAAGTCTAATTGTTGTTCCTTTATAGGAACCTTTCTCTGTCTGATTTTAAAGATCACCTCCTTGCCTTTGGCGGTTTGCAGTTTCATCTGATGTGTCTGGATGTGGATTTCTTTTTTATCCTTCTTGGGACTTTTAGTGTCTCCTGAATATGGCATCCTCTCTTTATTCTGGAAAAATTTCAGCCAATGTCCCTTGAAGTATTGCTGCTTCTCCATTTTTTTCCTGTTCTTTCCTTCTGAAATTTTAATCAAATGTAAGTTAATCTCTCTTTCTTGAGATGAGATTTAATGAGACGGGATGGTTTTAAGATGTCTCTTAATCTCTTTCATGTCTTTTATTTCTTTGGCTTTCTTTCCTGATTCAGGTCAGTCATTTTGTTTACTGATTCTTTCTCTGTGTCTACTCCAATTAGGTTTTTAATTTCAAGGATTATATATATTTTCCCCAGAAATTCTATTAGGTGTTTTTTGTTGTTGTTTTTTTTTTTTTCCTGTCTGCCTAGTCATTTTTGTTAGCCTCTTATTTCTGGCCTATATATTCAATATTTTATTTCTGTACATTTTTATTTTATTTTTTGAGAGTGGGAGAGGGGAGGGGCAGAGAAAGATAGGGGATCCGAAGCCAGCTCTGTGCTGACAGCGGTTAGCCCAATGCAGGGCTTGAACTCACAAACCATGAGATCATGACCTGAGCCCAAGTCAACCACTCAACCAACTGAGCCACCCAGGTGCCCCAATTTCTGTAAACTTTTAAGGCATACCTAATTGTAATTTTATATTATATATCTGTAAATTCCAAAATTTTAATTTCTTGCAGGTTTAATTCTGTTTTTTATAGCTTTTGCTGCTGTGGTAGTTTGTTTCCTTTTGGTTTGATAATTTTGTTAATTTCCTATTTGGATAATAGTCATATTTAGGAATCTCCTGGGATGTGGGTTGAAGGTATGTTTGACTTCATGCAGAGAATTTGCTTCTCTTTCTGACAGGTGCCTTGCATTACCACCAACCTAGAAACAGCTGAAATTCATTTATTGGCTTGAGGCCCTGGTCCTTGTAAGAAGTGTAAATTTATACTTAACTGAGAACAGGCTTGTAATAATTGTCACTGGACCCCATTCCAGTGAAGTCCTGATTCATATGGTTGTGTTTTTATTTGCTCTCTTCGTCAGTGGCCAGACATGCCCAGCCCCCATACCTACTCATTCACTGAAGGGTGTGGCCTTTCACGGGTATTGCTGGTTTTAAGTAGTGGTCTCAATTCCACCTTTCATCACATCTAATAAGAATCAAAATTCAAGTCTCTATATTTGTTTTTTTTTAATTTTTTTTAATGTTTATTTATTTTTGAGAGAGACAGAGACAGAGTGCGAGTGGGGAAAGGGCAGAGAGAGAGGGAGACACAGAATCCGAAGCAGGTTCCAGGCTCTGAGCTGTCAGCACAGAGCCCGACTCGGGGCTTGAACTCACAAGCTGTGAGATCATGACCTGAGCTGAAGTCAGTGGCTCAACTGACTGAGCCACCCAGGCGCCCCTCAAGTCTCTATATTTGAAGTTTGAGCTAAGATCATGGTTTTAGCTCTTGCGCACCACTCTATTTTCATTAAATAAACACATTCAACAGATATTTTTGATTAATTACTATTTTCTCTTTGTTTTTGCTGTCTGTGGATTTCTTGTGAGTTTAGCAGTGCATTTAAAAGAGTATTTGGGGGCGCCTGGGTGGCACAGTCGGTTAAGCGTCCCGACTTCAGCCAGGTCACGATCTCGCGGTCCATGAGTTCGAGCCCCGTGTCAGGCTCTGGGCTGATGGCTCGGAGCCTGGAGCCTGTTTCCGATTCTGTGTCTCCCTCTCTCTCTGCCCCTCCCCCGTTCATGCTCTGTCTCTCTCTGTCCCAAAAATAAATAAAAAAACGTTGAAAAAAAATTTAAAAGAGTATTTGTTGTGGGGCGCTTGGGTAGCTCAGCTGGTGAAGTGTCTGACTCTTGATTTCAGCTCAGGTTATGAACTCATGGTTCCTGAGCTTGAGCCCCATCTTGGGCTCTGAGCTGAGCCTGGAGCCTACTTGGGATTCTCTCTCTCCTTCTCTCTCTACCCTTTCCCCCTGCGCTCTCAAAATAAAGACTTTACTTGTTGCATCTTATTTGCTTTATCTAGGTATTTGTAATATGAGGGATTCTCATATCTCAGCTAATGCTGAGCAAAAAATCCAAAAGCAAAAACCTCAGGTAATTTCTATTTACACTGGGGTTTGAGCACCACTGGGCCAGAGATGCTGCTGCTGTTGCTTCTATAATGGGAAGTTGGAATTTGGTTATCTGCACCCTTATGTTTTCCCAAACTCAATGCCACTGTTAAGTTTTAACCGTATTAGTAGTTAAATTGACATTTGTAGTCTGCCATTGAAAAACGTTACTGATACAGAATAAGCCCACTTTGAATTCTGAATTAAACTTTGAAGTATAATTTATTATGTTGCCTTTTATCATGCACAGATTATTTTCCACTACATGCAGTCATTTGCTAAGTGCATTTTTTTTTAAATGTTTATTTTTGAGAGACTGGGAGAGAGCACAAGTGGGGCAGGGGCAGAGAAAGAGGGAGACAGAAGATTGCAAAAGGGGGCTGCGCTGACAGCAGACAGCCAGAGGTAGGGCTTGAACTCCTGGACCATGAGATCATGACCTGAGCTCATGACCTAAGCTGAAGTCGAACACTTAACCAACTAAGCCCTCCAGGCGCCCCTGCTAAGTGCATTTTTCACAAAAAGTTAGCATGATAGTCTCAATCTGGTTTTTTTTTTTTTTTTTAATTAGCACCATATAGTCCCAGAAATTTAGATCTTTAAACATCTGGTTTTAAAGGGGCACCTGGGTAGCTCAGTCAGTTGAGCGTCTGACTCTTGATTTCAGCTCGGGTCGTGATCCCAGGGTTGTGGGATTGAGCCCCATGTGTGGCTCCATGTTAAGTGTGGAGCCTGCTTGAGATTCTCTCCTGCTCCTTTCCCATTCATGCTCTGTCACTAAAATAAAACAAAAAATTTTTTTAAAAATCTGGTTTTAAGAAATAAAGAGCGATGTAAGGTGATTCTGGAAAATAGAGGCTATTGTAAAGATAACGTGTGATATGAAACTGGAAAGCTGTCAGGAACTCAAGGCAGCTTTGGAGATCTGTTCCTTTCTCATGGTCTCTTATAATTTTTTTCTGCGCATTTGTTCTATTCTCTGTTCTTTATTAACTGTCTCCTCATAGTATCTTTTCTACTTCTTCAAATCTTTACTTTGCCAAAGGTCTTGCTTGCTAAGACCCTGGCATAATTTTATGGCATAGTTTTCACACTGGGTTACATTGTGTAGTGGTACCGTTTCTCAGGATTTCCAAGTTCACACTTTTTAGACCTGTGATGTCTAATATAGTTGTCACTAGCTACACATGGCTATTAAAATGAAAATAATGTGTTGGATCTGTATGCTGTTAACTGTAAAACACTGATGAAAGATACCAGAGAAAACCTAAACAGAGATTGGTGTTCATGGATTGGAAGACTACATAGTAAAGATACCAGTTCTCTCCAAATTGATTTATAGATTTAATGCAATTCCAAATAATCCCAGCAGGATTAAAAAATATATATACAGACAGGTCGATTCTAAAATGTATAGGGAAAGGCAAAAGACCTTGAATAGCTGTAGCAACTTTGAAAAAGAGTAATCACATAATAATTAATTTTTAAGACTTTTTGTAAAGCTACAGGAATCAAGACTGCGTGTAGTATTAGTAAGGGATAGACACAAGATCAGTGGATCTATATAGAATCCAGAAATATACCCACACAGGTATAGCCAACTGATTTTGACAGAGGTGAAAGGCAGTTCAATGCAGGAAGGATAGTCGTTTCAACAAACAGAACAGTTGGACATATTCCTGCAAAAACAAAAAACCTCGACCTAAGTGTCCCACCCTTAAATAAAAATTAAAGTAAAATGTATCAAATCTAAATGTGAAACTTTTTTAGAAGAAAGCATAGGAGAAAATTGGGATTGAGCAAAAAGATTTTTTTGGACATGACACCAAAGCACAATCCATGAAAAAAAATCCATGAAAAAAAAAAATAGGATAAATTAGACTTTATAAAAAATATAAACTTTTACTCTCTGTATTAGTTTACTAGGGCTGCCATAACAAAGTACCACAGATTGGGAGGCTCAAACAATTGAAATTTTATTTTCTCGCAGTTGTGGAGACTGGAAATTCAAGATCAAGGTGTTGGTAGAGTTGGCTTCTCCTCAGTCTCTCCATGGATTTCAGGTGGCCACCTTCTTGCTGTTTCTCACATGGTCTTTTCACTGTGCGTGCACATCTCTGGATCCCTTCCTGTTCTTGTAAGAACGCTAGCCCTACTGGATTAGAGCCACCCGTATGGCTTCATTTAACCTGAATTACCTCTTTAAAAGGGCTGTCTCCAAATACAGTTACATTCTAAGGTATTGGGGGTTAGGACTAAAACATACGAATTTTAGGAATGAATGCACACAATTCAGCCATAACACTCTGCAAATGATGCTATTAAGAGAATGAAAAGAACTTGTATCTGGAATGTGTAAAGAACTCTCAAAACTCAACAATACGAAAATAAACATCCCAATTAAAACATAGGAAAAAGATTAGAACACACTTCACCAAAGGATGGCAAGTGAGCACATGAATAGATATTCAACATCATTAGCCATTAGGGAAGTGCAAACTGAAACCACCACGACATGCCATTACACACTTGTTAGAATGGCCAAAATTAAAAGTACAATACCAGTTACTGGCAAGAATGTAGAACAACTGGGGCACTCATAAATTGCTGCTGGAAATGGACAATGGTATGGCTACTTTAGAAAGAGTTTGATAGTTTTTTACAAAGTTAAACATATACCTATCATATGACCCAGTTTCACTCCTGGGTATTTTTGTAACCTGTACTCAAATTTCTAGGAAGCTTGATTCATAGTCACCAAAAACTAAAACTAGCTAGTATGTCCTTTCACTGGTGGTGGATGAATGGTGGTAATATCCATACAATACAAAACCACTAAAAAATGAGAAGGAATGAACTAACAGTACATGCAGCCACTTGGTGAAAGAAGACAGTTTCAAAAAGTGACATGATGATGGGCGCCCGGGTGGTTCAGTCGGTTAAGTGTCTGACTTTGGCTCATGGTTTGTGAGTTTGAGGCCTGCGTCGGGTTCTGTGCTGGCAGCTCAGAGCCTGGAGCCTGCTTCAGATTCTGTGTCTCCCTCTCTCTCTGCCCCTCCCCTGCCCATGCTCTGCATATCTCTCAAAAATAAATAAACATTAAAACTTTTTTTAAAAAGTTACATAATGAATGTTTAAATTTATATGAAATTCTTGAAAAGACAGAACTGTAGTGGCAAAGATCCAGTCAGTGGTTGCCAAGGGTTGGGGGAGGCAAGAATATAACTTCCAAGGGAGTTTTTGCAGTAATGGAACTTTTTTGCTTCTGGCTGGTGATGATGGTTATACAAGTCTATACATGTGTTGAAACTACTAGAACTATGTTTTTTAAAGTTGATTTTTTCCAGTTATAAGCTAAATAAATCCTGGGGATGTAATCTACAGCATGTACTACAGTGATCACAGTTCTGTATTGTATATTTGGAAGATGGTGAGAGAATCGTTCTTAAAAGGTCTCATCACAAGAAAAAAGAACTTTTAAGTGTGTGTGGTGGTAGATGTTAACTAAATTTATTGTGGTAACCAGTTTGCGGTATGTACATATATCAAGTTATGTTGTACACCTGAAACTAATACATTTTAAATGTAGTAATGCCTCAGAAAATTAAAACTCCCAAATATAAATATTTTACTGCATGCACAAATATATAAAATTCAGTTTTTCAGTGGTACTAGACATATTTTAGTTGATCGATAACTACATGTGGCAGTCTATTTATTGCACGATGCAGATACAGAACATTTCCATCAATGCAGAAAGTCCTGTTGGACAACGCTGTTGTAGAGTGAGAGTCAGCCAGTTTTTCCTGTAAACAACCCAATAGTAGGTCTTTCAGGTACTTCATATGGTCTCCTTCTCAACTACTCAACTCTACCATTGTATTGTGAAAGCAGCCATGGACGGTACTTAAATGCACATGGCTGTGTTCTAGAAAAACTTTATAAAAATGGACCTGTTTCAAATCAAGAAACAGACTCTTAACTACAGAGAACAAATAGGTGGTTACCAGAGGTGAGGTGAATGGAGGGGATGGGTGAAATAGGTGAAGGGGATTAAGAGTACACTTCATCATAATGAGCACTGAGTAATGTACAGAACTGCTGAATCACCGTATTGTGCACCTGAAACTAATAGAACACTGGAATTAAAAAAACAAAACGGATATGTTTGCTGACCCCTATGTTAGAGAATCTGGCCTATATCCTTTCTTCATGTCAGCTCAGGGTTTACTGGTGGAGTGACCTTGTGTTTTACCATTCAAATTAAATAAAAATTTAAGTATCATTTTGAGAATGAAAGTGGGCACTATTAAGAATTCTGTTAGGACTTAGGCATAAACTAGGAGTGTCCTAAGCAAACCAGGGACTGAGATCACTCTGGCTATCAGTCTTCTAGTGTATTTAGTTGCCCTTGTGGTAGGCTCACACTCGTTCAAGTAACTGGAAAAGCAGTCAAAACTATTCCTTCAGCAGGGACTGTGGGTTAGCCATCTCCCTCTGTAAGGGAGTATTTATATGGGAGGTACCCTGAGGCTTGGCCCTCCATTTACACTCAAAATAGCCCGTGTTTTCTGTCCCAGTGCCCTTGCTCATGCTTTTCTTTCTATGCCCTCTTTCCCATCCCTCTTCTGTGTTTGTTGTTATCCAGCCCATCTTGCAAACCTCTGATTAAATGGTAATCTCCTTCATAAAGCCATCCCTGTAACACCCCTTTCAGACTTAGAAGTTGGTATTTATTTTATGAAACTCATGGCACAGTGCCTTATACCATGTCTCCAGACCTGGTGGGACGTCAGAAGCACCTCAGTAGCTTTGAGTACAGATTTATGGTTCCTCTCTTAAATCTGTTGATTGAAAACCGCTGGTGGTGTTTTGTTGTTGTTGTTGTTGTAGCTAGTTTAGTATATGGAATCTGTTAATTTAGACTTAAATTGTTCGATGTAAACATTGACCTTTGTAAGGAACGTTAGAAATAGCCTTTTTTCACTTTCTTGTTTTTATTTTTTTTTAATTTTTTTTTTAACGTTTATTTATTTTTGAGACAGAGAGAGACAGAGCATGAACGGGGGAGGGTCAGAGAGAGAGGGAGACACAGAATCTGAAACAGGCTCCAGGCTCTGAGTGGTCAGCACAGAGCCTGACGCGGGGCTCGAACTTACAGACTGCGAGATCATGACCTGAGCCGAAGTCGGACGCTCAACCGACTGAGCCACCCAGGCGCCCCATTCACTTTCTTGTTTTTAAATTGCGGGAACAGAATGGGGAAGAAGACACAGGGAAATCACTTGCTCAGATCCCATTGCTAGTTACTGGCAGGACTAAACTTCACATATCTTCACTCCTATTTCTGAGCCTTTCTTCTTCATATTCATGTCAGACAAACCTTTCTAAGGTATAAGCTTTGAATACCTGGAAGTGCTTGGTCATAGTCGATGGTCAGATTATTTTATTGGTAGTGATGGTCTCTAACTCACTTTATATAGTATGTAGCATACTTTTTGCTTCTTAACGATTGCTTCTGGATTATGTTGTTTACTCCCACTCTCACACTCAAGGGATATTTTTCTGATAGTTGGAGATGGTGCAGTAGTCAGCGTGAAATTATCTCAGAAAAATCCTTTCCCAAATTCCATCATGAATGGCCTCTAAAAGGCTGACTGAACCAAGCTGACTTCTGGGATACCTTTGAATCATAACAGTTTGCAAAATCCCCTCTAAACTGAGACCAGTTCTAGATCTGTAGGACTTCCTAACCAGGCCCACTCCCATTTGAGAAAGGTTACCCAGGATCTTTGGGAGTATGTGTGTTTGGGATGTCCAAGCCAGAATAGAGATAGGGAAAAAGGCATGGGGGAAGTGATGATGACCTAAGCTGAGCATTAAAGGATTATCTAGGAGTTAGGCCCAGGAAGGAGTTGGGGCAAGCATTCGTCTCGGCAGTATGTTCCAAAGGGCAAACGTGTGGATAGCATTGGGGAATGGCAAGTTGTTTAGTTTGGCTGCAACACAAAAGTGCAAATTAGGAAGTGACGGGGGCAATATAGTAGAGAGTTTTATAATTAAAATGCTATATTTCTCAACTAGATATACGCACGCAAAAGAATGAAATTGGAGTTCTCCTGGACACCATGCCAAACTTCACTCACAATGGATCATAGATCTAAATGGAAGAGCTAAAATTCTAAGATGCTTAGAAGAAAAGATAAGAAAAAAATTTTTGGGACCTTGGGCTAGACATTAGTTTTTTAGCTATAACACCAAAAGCACAAGCAACAAAAAATAAATTTAAAAACTTGATCAAAACTAAAACCTTTTGTGCTTCAAAGAACACCATCAAGAAAATCAAGACAATCCACAGGTTGGGATTAAATATTTGCAAATCATGTAACTGATAAGAGACTTACATCACAACCTATAAAGAATTCTAGGTCAGTAATAAAAAGACAACACAAAAATGGGCAAAAGTTGAATATGACATTTCTCCAAAGAAAATATTCAGGTGGCCAGTGAGCATAAAAAGATGCTCAACATCATTAGTCATTAGTGAACTGCAACTCGGACCACAATGAGATACTACTTCACACCCACTAGGACAGCTGAAATAAAAACCGTAACAACAAATGTTGGCAAGGATGTGGAGATATGGAACCCTTGTGTATTGCTGGTGACAATATAAAATGGTGCTGCCACTTTGGAGAAACGTTTGACAGTCCTTCAAAAAGCTAAACATAGAGTTGCCATGTGATTCGGCACTTCCCCTCCTAGGTCTGTCTGTACCCAAGAGAATTAGAAACAAAAATGTGTACGCTAACATTCATAGAAGCATTATTCATAATAGCCCCAAAGTGGAAACAGCCTAAATATCCTTCAGCTGACAAATCGATAAATAAATTGTGGTACTTCCATACAGTGGAGTATATTCAGTAACGAAAGGAATCATGCACTGATATACCATACATCATGAGTGAACCGGAAAATGTTATGCTCAGTGAAAGAAGCCAGTCACAAAGGACCACATTTTGTATAATCCTATTTTTATGAACTATCCAGAGTAGTCAACTCCATAGAGGTAGAAAGTAGACCAGTAGCTGTCAGGAACTGGGAGGAGGAGGAATAGGGAGTGACTGCTAATTGATTGGTGTAGGGTTTCTTTTTGGGGTGATGAGAAGTTCCAAAGTTAGAAAGCAATGATGGTTATGAAACTGTGAATGTACTTAAAACCACTGAATTGTATGCACTGAAAGGGTAAACTTTATGGTATGTGAATTATATCTCAATAAAAGCTGTTATGAAAAGTGTTGTAATTAGTGAAAAATTTAAATTCTCTTGACAAGGAATTTGAGATTTGTCTTTATAAAAAGGGTTCCTTCCTTCCTTCCTTCCTTCTTTCCTTCCTTCCTTCCTTCCTTCCCTCCTTCCTTCCCTTCCTTCCCTTCCTTCCCTTCCCTCCCTTCCTTCCTTCCCTTCCCTCCCTTCCTTCCCTTCCCTCCCTTCCTTCCCTTCCCTCCCTTCCTTCCCTTCCCTCCCTTCCTTCCCTTCCTTCCCTTCCTTTCCTTCCTTTCCTTCCTTTCCTTCCTTTCCTTCCTTTCCTTCCTTTCGCACAGGAGCTGGGTAGAAGCAAAGAGAATCCCAAGTGCAGAGCCCTGTGCAGGGCTAGATCTCACCAACCACGAGATCATGACCTCAGCCCAAAGCAAGAGTCAGATGCTTAACTGACTGAGCCACCTAGGTACCCCTTGAATTTTGTCTTTAAAGCAATGGTGTGTATTCCTGAAGAGTTTTCCATTCAAGAACAACATGATCTGAATATCACTTTCAAAATAAGTGAAGAATGGTGGGCAAGCCAGTGATGTGGCAGACAACTCCTAGGTCTAGATGCTAAGAATATTTATCCTCAGTTTTCTGCCCTGAGCAAGTCTGAAATTTTCACATTATTGATACTGAATTAAACAATTTTTGACTTTAGGGGTGCCTGAATGGCTCATTCAGTTGAACGTCTGACTCATGATTTGGCTCAGGCCATGATCCCATGGTTTGTGGGTTTCAGCCCTGCATCAGGCTCTGTGCTGACAGTGCAGAACCTGCTTGGAATTTTCTCTCTCCCTCTCTCTCTGCCCCTTCCCCATTTGTACTTTCTCTCTCTCTCTCAATATAAGTAAGTAAAACTTAAAAAAAATTTTTTTTAACTTTGTACATGGCAATATTTTATAATATTTACCTTGTTCTCATTTTCTTCCTAATAAATTGCTCTGGGTGATTGCAAAAAGATTAGTAGTTGCAGAGTATAAGAGATACTATTACTTTTTATATTTAACTCCGTATATAATCTTGACCATTGTAAATTTAGAGACAGCAAAACATGATTTAGCTAGAAGACCAAGAATTTTTTTTTTTTTTTTTTTTTTTTTTGAGAGAGAGAGCAAGCGAGCGAGCGCAGGAGCTCGAATGCAAGCAGGGGAGGGACAGGGAGAGAGAGAGAATCTTATGCTGGCTCCATGCAGGGTGTGGAGCTCGATCCACATGGGGCTCAATCTCAGGACCCTGAGATCAAAGAATCTGACACTTGCTTAATCAACTGAGCTTACCCAGGAACCCCAAACCAAGATTCTTGATGAATCATAATGCTTTAAAGACTTTTTGTTAATAAATGTCTGTCTGCTGCATTTTGATGCAGAAAAGCTCAGAAATTCAACTTGTCTGGGTTTTTTGTTGTAATTTTTCTTTTTGTGAATTACCTTAGTTCTGTCAAATAAAGTTACATACTGGAAAATATTTCAGAAGGTAAAAAAAAAGTAGTAATCATTAGGTGTCTTCTGTTTTTTTGTTCATTCTAAAGAATCATAATTTTAAGGACTCGTTTGTTATCCTTAAAATTCTGGAACGATTTAAATTTTGAAAAATTATATCTGAAGTCACGCCTGTAGTAAACATTGACTTCAGTCTGATAAGTGCTACTGATAGTTTGCTGTCCCAGTTTCTCTGTTAAATATGTGCTGGTGTTAACTATTAGTAAATCTGTTTTTAGAAGAGAGTTATACATTGTGTACAGTAGCCATTTTGGACACTCTCTGTAACTTGTGTTGTCAGTAGACATTGTGCCCTCTTGTGGTCAATTAGGAACAAAATTTCAGCTATAAAAAATCATCCTGGCTTTCTGTGAGTTCATATTCTCTCTGCTCTTCTGTAATGGAATCACCCATACTCTGATTTTCTTTCTTTCTTTCTTCCTTCCTTTCTTTCTTTTCTTTTCTTTCTTTCTTTTTTTAAATGTTTATTTATTTTTGAGATAGAGAGAGAGAGACAGAGACAGAGCATGAATGAGGGAGGGGCAGAGAGAGAGGAAGACCACAGAATCCAAAGCAGGCTCCAGGCTCAGAGCGAGCCCAGTGTGGGGCTCAAACTCATGAACCGTGAGATCATGACCTGAGCTGAAGTCGAACGCTTAACCAGTTGAGCCACCCATGCGCCCCTGAACTTCTTTGGGTGAACAGAAAATAAAACCATGGCAGGATTTTTAAATGGAGAATTGAGAAGTGGGGAGAGTAGCATCTTGTCTTAGTTTATTTGGAGAAGTGCTAGAAAAGATGGGGGTTAGAGGACAGAGTGTCTAGGGGGAGCCTGACAGGGCAGGTTCATGAAGTGTGAGGAGAAAAAGCAAGTAGTTGTGATAATGTTTGAGAAGATTTATGAGTCCTGTTTCTGTGATATACCTGAATATTGTACAGGTACACTTTGCTGGCCCTTCACAAAATGCTCCCAGAATGGTGTTCTGATTTTATTTCTGTTTCAGTGTGTGTGTGTGTGTGTGTGTGTGTGTGTGTGTGTGTGTGTGTGTGTGTATCTTCTCATTCAAGAGAAGGGAATGAGCACTTATCTAGCACTATATTGAAATGTCTATCTCATTTAACAGAAACTAAGTTTAGTTTGAAGTAACTGTTCAAATCTGTTTTGTACTGCTTAGAAGTTGGCCATGGTAAGTGTTCATTGGTTATGGGAATTTTTTCAGAAGGAATGAATTTTCCCTACAAATTTCAGTTAAAATTTTTTCTTAATTTATATGGGGAGATCTCTCTTTTATAAAAATATTTAAGTAATCTCTTCAGTCTTCGTGGGGCTCAGATTCATAACGCTAAGATCAAGAGTCACATGCCCTTCCAATTCAGCCAGCCAGGCACCCCAGTTGGGAGAGATCTTTTTAATATCTTTGAGTTAAAAGGTTAAATTTTATATTTCAGCAATGGCCGTGCCCCATATCTACCTTCCTAGATTATCATCTGACCTTTTTAATGCCCCAGTATTCTTAGAAGGGTTCTATTGTTAATGCTGCTATCATTGCTTGTAGATGATTCACTGATCTTCACCAATCCATTAATAAGAAAGTGTTGTGGGGCGCTTTGCTGGCTCAGTTGGCAGAGTGTGTGATTCTTGATCTTTGAGGTTGTGAGCTCAAGGCCCACATTGGGTGTATAGATTAGTTAAAAATAAATAAAATTAAAAAAAAAATATGAGCGTGTTGCAGTTCAGCTCACAGGACTGTATCTTTCTGTGATCAGTGAATTGTGTGTATTGATCTTCATTGGCTGATATGAAAGTTAAGTTTCAGTGAGCAGTTTTATGTAACAGTTGTAACAGTTGCAAGTATTTTGAAAGTTCTGATCAAATTATAAAACATTTTAAGTTGACAAAGAATTACTGCCATTTGCATATAAATTGAAAAGACAGCTTCAGCTTATTACATAATTACAGTTGTAAATACCAGCAATTTAATGTTATTGATTGATCTCTTAAATAATTTTTATTTTTAATATATGGCTCATGAAGTATATTTGATTTGTACTGAACTGCACTGAATTGATTGTACCATCAGCTGTGTTTAAACAGATGCGCAGGGGGGGCTGTTTTTATATTTATATTATTATATACTTATAAATTATTAGCTTTTCATATTCTCAGATTTTTAAGATTAAAAGTTTAAGGCTAGTTAATCAATTCAAAAATTTTAAATGGACTTAGAATGAATGGCAATAAAGTGTAATGCTTAAAAGTTCAGACTCTGAAATCAGTCTTCTTGGATTAGAATCATTACTGTTGCTTACTAGCAATATGGCCTCGGCAAGTTCTTTAACTTGTCTGTGCTTCAGTTTTGTCATCTGCAAAGTGGATATAATATTAGTACCTACCTCATAAGATTGTTGTGAGGATAAATGAATTAAGAAAAAATACTTAGGACAGTGCCTGGCACATCCTGAAGTCTCTGTATGTGTTAATTATTATTATCACTGTTATTAAATTTACACTTGAATTAATGTTGGCATTCATTGTAAAGAATATATTGTTTGCTCTGTAAATATAAACCCCTTTTACAGTTCTTGCATTAAAAATTATTTCTGTATAACTGAAAATAAACAGTAAACTAAAATGACATTTATAAAGTTTTTCATCAAAACTTTTTTTTTACAGTTATTTTTTCTTCTCTTTTAGGCACGGAATGTTAACACTGGTGAATTGGCAGCAATTAAAGTAATAAAACTGGAACCAGGTAAACTGAAATTTGATGTTTCTTATTGCTGTAAGCCACTGCATATCTTTAAGGCTGATTTTAATGATGTTTGGTCAGCATTTTCTGATTTTTCCTAACATCTTCTGGGAAATAGAACTGGGGTCTACTCTTTCCTCCTCCTCTTTGAGTTCTGTAGACACCTGACTCAGTTCTTCTTGAAAAAATAACTCATAATGGGGGGAGGAGGAGAACTCCTGAAGAGACTGTTCCTTCTAACTCAGTTGAGCCAACTTGTCACCAGTCTCTAGTGCTGTTTTTCTAGGTTAGCACTGTCCTGTACTGAGAGGGCACTGTGATGCCAGGGGGAAAACACTGAACTGAGATTGGAGTGCCTGTAGTCCAGTTCTTTCTGTCCCACACTCTTGCTGTGTGAACTTGGGCAGGTAGCTTCTCTGGGTCTCCTCTGTTTTCTCAGTAGACCTAACCCTCCCATTTTATGAGTCATTAACATTGTAATACTAGGTTACCTTCCAACTTGAGCAGCTTATTGTAGAGCCCCTAGATGACTCTGCTTTTTTTTTTCTGCTTCAGCTATATTTTCTCTCTGAAATCCCCTACCCTTTACAAAACCCATGTCGTTCTGAGCTAACTACATACCCTTGTTTATCCTCTCTTAAAAGTCCTTTTTCGGGGCGCCTGGGTGGTTCAGTTGGTTGTGCGTCTGACTTTGGCTCACGTCATGATCTCGCGGTTCGTGCTCTGGTGCTGACGGCTCAGAGCCTGGAGCCTGTTTCAGATTCTGTGTCCCCGTCTCTCTGCCCCACCCCTGCTTGTGCTTTGTCTCTCTCTGTCTTTCAAAAATGAATAAACATTCATTAAAAAAAATTTTTTTTAAATCCTTCCTCTTTTTTTCTCTTTTCTATCATAAACAAGTAGTTGTGCTAAGTGTCTAGACTGAGTTCCACGGTGATGGTACTGCCTTTCTGATGGCTTCCTTCACAACAAATTGATAATACATGAATTTGGTAAAAACAAGTTTTATTCCTGGTGTGAGCAGAAATCCATTTGGTAGTTTTTTTGTTTCTGTTTTTGTTGTTTTAAGGAGGGCACTTTTTTTTGAAAAGTCCAGATAGTAAAGTATTTTAGGCTTTGTGGACCATATGTGGTCTCTGCATACAGTTACCCCTCTTTCCTCCCTCTCTGTCTCCTTTCTCCCCCTAAAATGTAAAAACCATTCTTAGCCATTCTTAGCAAACCAGGCCACCTGCAGCTGTAGTTTTCCTGCCCTTGATTTAGATCATCAGTAGACTTTTTAGAAGTGCCATTAAGATGAAATTTAAGGATGTGTTGATGGACTGTGATCAAACCACACTTAAATATAATGAATGAAAAAATACTTTCTCAGTTACACATATTTACAGATTTTGTATAGTCTAATTAATACTCTAACATACAAGATAGTTTTTTCTTTGAATCTCCTCTGTTTTTAGGGGATATTTAAAGTTGGTGAAATCTGAGGTTAAAAAAAAAAAAAGTGAAGATTTGGCATTTGAAGCAGGGTCTTCATTTGTAATCAGTAAGGAGTGGCTCTGTTATTTGATGAAATCGTCTCTAATTAGAAGCAGTTTGTACATACATCATTCCTTCCAATCAGTTTAGTGTCTCCTGTTTCAGGTCTTCCTGCCTCTGCTCTAAGAGCACTTAACCATGTCTGTATTGTCATTCTAGAAATGCCTTTCTTTGTTCCAAGGCTTTTGGTCAAGTTTGTGTCCATAGCACTAAACTTAGTGTCTGGTACACGGTACCTGTTCAGTACCTCTTAAAACTTCCTTTAAAAAATTAGGAACTTGAAAAATCTTTCTGTTCATCAAGTCCTTTGTTTTCTGATTAATGCAATGTTTCTGTTGTTACGATGTGAATCTTAAACTGTCATGCATATGTTGATCATTGTTTTAAAAGTAGAAAATACAATTAAATAAAAAGAAGAAAAATCATTCATGTTCTATCCAGAGATAACAGGGTTATTATCATTTATATGTTACTACATATACCCTTTAGTTTACTTAACATTGGATTCCCTACCTAGATCTTCATAGAAGCCACCTGACTTTGAATACTTTAATTTCACATATCACTTGTTGGTGAGCTTGAAATATATGGCCCGGTGTTTAAAAACACAGGTCTAAAGCCAGGCTACTTTGATTGTAGTCCTGGCTTTACCACATTGCTTAAGCTTTCTGGTTCTGTTTCTTGATCTCTAAAATGGAACTAATAACAGTAGCTTCCTCTTAAGGTTGTTGTAGGGATTAAATGAGCTAATATATCTAAAGCACTTAAAACAGTGTCTGGAACAAAGTACCGTAGTACCTTCTATAGTAGGTAGCTGTTATTACTACTAACAGTACTCCAGTTCTCGAGATATGACTAACCATATTCCATCTATACCCACCACCCTCCTTCTCCCATTTGTAATTTTGAATGAGACCCCAAATATCAAATCATTAATATTTCAGCATGTACGGCTAAAGGATAAGAAGTCAAAGTATAACCACAAACAGGAACCCTTACAAGAACGTAAAATGGTGCATCTACTTTGGAAAAACAGTTTGGCGTTTTTCTTAAAAAGTTAAACATTAATTTGCCAAATGACCCAGCAGTTCTTCTCTTGTGCATCTGCCTGCACGGCTTTCACATACAAGTTCATAATAGCATTATTCACAGTAGCCTGAAGTTGGAAAGAACTGCCCATCAGCTGGTAAATGAAGAGACTAAATATGTCTATAAAGTGAAATATTATTCAGCAATAAAAACAAACTGCTGATGGATGCAATGACATAAATGAACCTAAAAACTAAGTGGAAGGACCCAGACACGAGAGACCACACAGTGTATGATTCCTCCTATGTGAAATGTTCAGAAGAGGCAAATCTGTAGTCAGAAAGTGGATTAGTGGGCTGGTGTGTGTGTGTGTGTGTGTGTGTGTGGACTAACAGTTAATGGACATGAAGAATCTTATTGGGGTAATACTCTAAACTGGTTTACAGTAATGGTTGTACACCTTGGTAGATTACTAAAAAAACTATTAAATTGTACTCTTGATATGGATGAATTACATGATTTTAAAATATGCCTCAGTAAAGTGATCAAAATATATAACCACAATACCATTGCTGTCTTTCAACAACTTTAATAAGTTTCCTAATAACAAATAAGTCCCACGTACTGCAATTAGTTGATATGTCTCAAATTTCTTTTATATTTGTATATTCCTTCTTTATCTCTCCTTTTTAAAAAAAAAAATCTCTTCTTTTTCCTTGCAATTTTTGTTGAAAAAAAACTAGGTTGTTTGTCATGTAGAATTATTCCCTCAGTCTGGATTTTGCTGATTGCCTCCTTGTGGTGTCATTTAATATGTTCTTCTGCGAATTGGTAGTTAGCCTGAGAGGATTGATGAGATTCAGGCTAGATTTGGAATGTGGTGGAGGGAGACAACTTCATGGTGGCATGTTTACATTTTTCTAAATTAAAATTCTGATGGACTGTCTATGATTTTTGGAAAAACAAAAACCAAATCTGAAATACTTAAGTGTATGTAATGAAGAATTACATCCAAAGTTTGTTATTTTGTTCCTTTTTTTTTTTTTTTTTTTTTTTTTTTTTTTTTAGCAGCTGATATCCAGTTTGAATCTGACACTAAATGAAGACCTATTCAGACATGTGGACAAAATTATTTGCTTAAATGTGAAGTTAGTCTGTTTATGTCACTGGGACTTACAGTCTTATTCATGTGGCTTTAATTTATATTTGGTTTCCTTAGTCATCCTTTGATTAACCAAAGCCTGTAACATTTTTTTAAACTTTTCGTTTGAATTCCAGTTAGTTAACATAGAGTGTAATGAAAGTAAAAAAAAAAAAAATACAATTAAACAAAAAATAAGAAACTAAGCATCATTCATCATTCTACCAAGTGTGTGAACCCTGTCAACAAATACAGTTAAATAAAAAGAAGAAACTAAGCGTCGTTCGTCATTCTTCTAGGTGTATGAACACTGTCAACTTCTGATGATTCTCTGGATTTTCTTGTATGTTTATATACAAACACCCATACATAAACATATAGGAACCACACAGACATAACACATACATAAACATATAGGAACCACACAGTTATGTAGACCACAAAGGGCTGGTGGAAGTTCAAAGATTGGCAAGAGTACACGACCGAGATTGGCTTAATTTGCTTGCCTGCCACTGAACCAGTGAACAGGCACCACAGAGGACAAGTAAGATAAGGATGCACATGAGTGGACATGGCTCACCGGGGCGTCCCCAGGTCCTCGCAGAGGGTGGGCTACACTGGTGGTCTGTGCAGTGAGTAATTTGTCAGCCACAAAACCTAGTTTGCCATCATGTATGCTTTCAGGCTTGGAGAGTGACATCATCTGTAGTCAGCAAGTGGTGCAGCTGCTGTTAGAAAAGGCAATTATTTGTTGTGACACTGTTCTGTGCTTTTGTGTTCCATTTCTTGCAGTGTCCTCGGACCTGTAGCAGGCCTGGCCATCGCCTGCCTTACATGTAAACACATGTACATGTATATGAGTACACGTTATTCATATAAAGGACTTATTTTGTGTATTTGCTTTTCGTTTGAAAAGCATTTCATGAATATTTTTCCGTGTTAACATTTTTATGCCAGTGGTTTTTTAGCTGGCTGCATAGTAGTTGGTTATATAAATCACATTTATTTACTCAGTCCTTAATGATTGTAACATGTAAGTTTTCACGGTTAGAAACAGCACTACTGTGTACCTGCGAGGATATCTTTTGTTTTTATACGTGATGGTTTTGTCATGATGAATTCATAGCTGGTCAGAAGATGTGTCCATTTTTAAGAGTTAGGATATATACTAGGAAGGTTGTGCCTGAAATTTCCTGTTTTTTCCCCCTATACTTTTGCCCGCAAAGGGTATCATTAAAATAAAATCTTTACTATTGGGCAGAAATTGATACCTGTTAATTAATTGGCATTTCTTTGTCTTCTGGCAATTGGATTTTTTTTTGTGAAGAACTTGTTCATGTCAGTTATTTAACAGAAATGTATTCAGTGTCTACTATGTGCCAGTCTGTGGTCTCACTGTCCGGCAAATAGTGGTAAATAAGGCAGACTCTTACCCTTGAAAAGCTTATATTTTAGTTCAAAGAGACAGTAAACATGTGGTGAAACATGTAAACAAATACTTTATGAACTAAAGTAAGGTAATGTTGAAAATCGTGTGGTCATGGGAGGCCTCTCAGAGCAGATGACATTTGGGTTGAGACTTGAATGATGAGAAGATGACAGTCCTGTGACAGGCGTGGGGAAGAGCATTCCAGGTAGCCAAGATCAGGTGCAGAGACAAGAAAGAGTGCAGCGCGGTTGAGGACAGAGAGAAGGCCCATATGGCTGGATCATTGTGAGCCAGCGGGCGTATGAAACGAAATGAGGTTGCAAAGCTAAATTACAGGTGGCCTTGGGGACTGTAGTCAAGAGATTAGGTTTTATTTGAAGTGTGCTAGAAAAACTTTTAAAGAATTTTTGACATCTGAGCAATGAGGTGGTACTATAAGTACTGTTAGTGAAATGGAGAAGACCTAAAGGGTGGATGGAATCAGTAATCCTGTATGTTTTATTAGTAATTCTGTATTTGTTATGTGTGTTTTAGACATCTGTTAGATGACCAGTTGCACATGTTAAATAGGCAGTTTGACATATGCATTTGAAGCTGTGGGAGAAGTTAGGTTAGAGATACAAATTTAAGGGTCCTTGGCATATAGGTGGTAGTTGAAGCTGTGGTAGTGGATGAGGTGCCATAGGAAGAAAGTAGAGAGAAGAGAAGGCTGTCTGGCTGAGGTTATAACCCTGGATGACTGCAATATTAGAGGCCTGCCAGACGGAAAGAACCCAGCTAAGAGAACTTGAGAACAGCTGACAACTGAGGAGAAATACCTGCTGGGTGTTTTGTCCTGGGAGCTCAAGGAAGAAAGTCTCTCAGGAAGGAGGGAGATGAAACTGTTGGATGATGCTGAGAGATGTGGAGTAAGATCAGGATGGAGACTTGAACATTGGTTTTGGAGACTTGGACAATTGGTGGGCTGCTCGAGCAAGTTAAGGGGAGAATGAGAGGAAAGGAAATGAAGGTAGCAGGAAGGATCCGCCTCTCAAGGCCTTTTGCTGAAAGGGTAGCAGAGAAATGGGGCATTAGCTAAAGCGGGACCTGGGGTTATGGAGGGTTTGTCTAGAATAGATAATGGTAAGTTATGTTTTGTGCCATTGAGAATAAACCAGTAGAGAAGAAGAAATTGATGTTGCGGGAGATAATGCAGATAACGCCAGGAATGAAGTATGAGAAAATGAAAAGAGGTAGGATCCAAGGTATAAATCTGAGAGCAAGGAGAAATGATTCATTTTAATAGATAAGGCAGAGGACAAGTATATGCATGTTCGGTGGTGGGGTTGATAGTGGGAAGCTTACCTGATTGGGCCCATTTTCCTTTTGGAACTATAGGGCATGGTTATCAGCCCAGAGTGAGAGTTGGAGGGTGTACTGGAGATGTAGTGCTGGAGGTAAAATACGTGAAATAGTCTCAGGGACTGGAAAATGATACATAGAGTAGGATGGTCTGGCATTGATCAGTGACCCATTGAAATATGAAGCTGTAAATTTGAGTGTACTCTGTAGATATTGCTATGGTACAGGGGAAAGGAAAGCTGAGGTGTATCATTGTAATTTTGCTGGCAAGTTTAATGGAGGGAGAGAGGTCTGTCTCAGGAGTTAAGGGTGATTGTAAAGGAGTGGTTATATTGCTTGTTCATGGAGTCTGGGCAGAGAAGGACAGGAAAGTGGTATGGATAGTAAAAAATGATAAGCTCAATGAGAACAATCCTTGAGATTGGAAAATTGTTGGAATGGGAGAACTTTAGTCAGTCATATGGAAAGATTGGATGACCTGGATGGGATACTTGAAATAGAGGCTTTAAAGGTGGTACATTGGAGGGGCACCTAGGTGGCTCAGTCGGTTAAGCGTCCGACTCTTGGTTTTGGCTCGCACGATCTCTTGGTTTTGGGAGTTGGAGCCCTGCGTTGGACTCTGCACTGGTAGCACAGGGCCTGCTTGGGATTCTCGCTCTTTCTCCACCCCACCCCCTTTGTACTGTCTGTCTCTGTCTCTCTGAAATAAATAAATAAAAAAAATAAAGGTGGTGCATTGGAGCACTTGGGTGGCTCCGTCGGTTAAGCATCTGACTCTTGGTTTCAGCTCACGATTGGTGGATTCGAGCCCCACATCAGACTCTGCTGATGGGGGAGAGCCTGCCTGGGATATATTCATTCTCTCTCTCTCTCTCTCTCTCTGTGTGTGTGTGTGTGTGTGTGTGTGTGTCTTATCTCTTCCTCTGCCTCTTTCTCTTTCTCTCTGTCTCTCCATAATCAACATTAAAAAAAAAAAAACATCTAATTTAAAAAAAATAACTAAAGGTGGTACGTTTATGAAGGATGATGAGATGCCCATGTGAATAGGGTGGGGCTGAAATAGAGATTGTTATAGCTGAGCAGGTCATGCATCCAAGAGGCCTGGGTGTTTTGATGATCATTTATGAGGATGTTGAGGTCACGGAACATGAGTGAAGTAGTGATGAGCCAGGTGCCACAGTGTCAGTGTGTGAGGGAGAATGGCTAAGAATTCCAGAAATGCAGCTACAAGGAGTAGGAGGTGATACCCTGTGACAGCAGCCGCTTCAGGAGAGGCTGGGCTTTGAAGGAGAAAAGGGGAAGGGGTATTTGGAAGCAACAGCGAGGACAGAGGATATCCACCCCACTTCTAGGTCCTGCAGGACGTGAGCAAATTTCTACACCCTGAGAGGACTAAAGAGGAAGCAGCATCCTAGGGGAAAGCCAGCTTTCAGTTAGAATGTGAAGGTGAAGGGAGCCTGAAGAAGGGCTGGAGGATGAAGAGGAGGTCCTGATGACCTGTGAGATCAAAGGATGCCCATTTTTCTATGGAGATACCTGTCTTTTATTGATTGATTTTTTTTTTTTTTTAATAGAGAACACTTCTGGTGTGTCTGGGTGGCTGAGTTGGTTAAGCGTCCAACTTTAGCTCAGGTCATGATCTCACGGCTCTTGAGTTCGAGCCCCACATCGGGCTCCGTGGCTCTGTGCTGCCGGCTCGGAGCCTGGAGTCTGCTTCAGATTGTCTGCCTCTCCCTCTCCTTCCCTTCCCCTGTTTGTACTCTGTCTCTCTCAAATATACGTAAACATTTTGTAAAAATTAAAAAAAAAAAGAACACTTTAAAAAAATGTTTATTTATTTTGAGAGACAGAGGGAGGGAGAGAGAGTATCTAAAGCAGGTTCCGCGCTGTCAGTGTGGAGTCAGACTCAGGGCTTGAACCCACAAACTGTGAGATCATGACCTGAGCTGAGGTCAAGAGTTTGATGCCTAACTGACTGAGCCACTCAGGCGCCCTTATTTATTGATTTTTTTTAAAAGGTCTTTTTCTATGACAGATTTTAATCCTTTGGTAAATTGCAATTTTTTTTCTAGTATGCCTTTAAAATTTTGATGACTTTTGGATACAGGTAAGTTTTTAATTCATATGTAGCTAAAGCTATCACTATTTTTCTTTATGCTCTGAAGGTCTTGCTCATTCCCCTTGTTTATTTTTATGTGTGTGCATGTTTTATATTCACTTGACTATTACTGTACTTTTTTCAATATTTAAATCTTTATCCATGTGGAATTATTGTGGTGTATCACCTGAAGTAAAGATCGAACTTGATTTTTTTTTCTTGCATAATTAAGTTAAGCATCTTAGTCCTTCGGTATAATTGGGTCTTTTCTGGGCTTTCTGTTTTAATTTAAGGAATTGCCTATTTTGTTGCTAATGCCACACTGAAACTAGATTTTATTTTATTTATTTAAAAAAAATTTTTAATGTTTCTTTTTGACAGAGAGAGAGAGAGAGAGAGAGAGAGACAGAGACAGAACATGAGTGGGGGAGGGGCAGAGAGAGAGGGAGACACAGAATCCAAAGCAGGCTCCAGGCTCTGAGCTGTCAGCACAGAGCCCAATGCAGGGCTCGAACTCACGGACTGCGAGATCATGACCTGAGCCTAAGTCAGACGCTCAACCAACTGAGCCCCCCCAGGTGCCCTCTGAAACTAGATTTTAAAATAATACTTGTTCTTGAGGCAGATTGATTCAAACAATATTTTTATAGGATTGATAGTGGTATATGTTTGGACAGAGATAAATAATGTATTCAGTGACAGTGGAAAATAACAATATAGGTAAATTTTCTAAAATCCTCCTTTAAATTGCAAAAATTATTTTGACTGTTGTTTGTAAGTATTTCTCAAATGCACTTATCTCAAATAGCATGCTGAGAGCAGTGTACTCACCATGATGTAACTGATAGTTATAAGTTATATCCTCAACACCTCATGACAGAGAAATGTTGCCTCCCAGAGAAAGGCTCTCAGCGGCATTTTTTCCTATCGTTTGGTGTCACTTCTTGCTTGTTTTTATCAATAAACATTTACTGACATGCATTAAGATAAATGAAAAGACACAGTTCTTGATTTTGAAGTGTCAGCCCCTTATATCTGCCCCCTTTATCTGCTGTTTCTTTTGCATTGTTGGCCGGGAGATTGGACAGTTAGATTTGTTAAAATGACATTTACTGAAAAAGTAAATAATGCTATGAGTTTATCAGAAGAACTTTCCTTTGAGCTTTGAGTCCTCTCTGTTGCCTGATCAAGTTAACTTTTTGTCCATGCCTGGTTCTCATTTATGTTCTGAAAAGTTAATTACTAAATAAGTTCTTAGTTTTGAAGTCTAATTGTTATTTTGGAAGAGTTTCTGTGATGGGTAGCAAGAATCAAAGAGTGGTATGATGGTGAAGGAATAATGGTTTAGAATGTAAACTTTGGACCCAGAGTCCTTTGGTTGTAATTGAGGCTCCATCACAGTAAGCGCCATGACCTTAGCAAATTACGTAACCTGTTTTTATACCCTCCTGCAAAGTGGGTATAGCAGTAGTTCCTATTCATAGGGTTGTTGTGAAAATTAAGTATTTTAATACATTTAAAGCATTTAAAATAGCTAATATTTTTATTAATAGAGACTTAAAATTTTTAAAGTATAATTTCATGTATTGTGAAATTGAAATTAATAAAATTAAGTAAGCTATTATGTTTTCTTTCATTCTAGGAAACAAATGCAATAACTGATTTCTTAAACTGTCTGTTGACTTAATACTATCCCTTATTATTCTCCTCTGTCCCAACACACACACACACACACACACACACACACACCTTAAACACAGTAGAGCTCCTTAGAGACATTTATGCACTTTGAGTTAGATTTTTCTTTGTGATAATCTGGGGGCTGTGGAATAAGGCAAGCTTGGGAAATTATTTCCTTAAGCTTAATTTCTTTACAGTGACTACTCAAATGCAATCAAACCAAGTTCTAGAATTGCCTTTTTTGAACTTAAATATTCTGTCCAGAGTAGGCTATAAAATCCTTGGTGAAGGTGGCTTTTTTTTAAATTATAACCTTGAGACTTTGTATAGTTCTAGGCACATAAATGCTCAGTAGGTATGTTATTGAATGAGTACTAGTGATCAGCTATTTTTTTAAAAATTTTTTTTTGTTTATTTATTTTTGAGACAGAGAGAGACAGAGCATGAACGGGGGAGGGGCAGAGAGAGAGGGAGACACAGAATCGGAAGCAGGCTGCAGGCTCTGGGCCATCAGCCCAGAGCCCGACACGGGGCTCGAACTCACGGACCGCGAGATCGTGACCTGAGCCGAAGTCGGACGCTTAACCGACTGAGCCACCCAGGTACCCCAGTGATCAGCTATTTAAGTGTCAGACACTGATACTGTCAGATACTAGAAAGGCTAGAATTTCCAGAATGATGATTTTTTTTAATGCAAAAACATTTTTTGATGTAAAAAAAAAAAAAAAAAAAAAAAAAAAACCACGCTTATGAGGTCAGTTGCTAAGGTTCTTATACTTTGCTGAAAAAGTAACTTTATAGCCTTTTGTAGGCTACCCATCCTAACTTCTGGAGAAAATGGAGAAAGGCTTTTATTATTTGCAAGATAAAATCAAGTCAGTCTCATGATAAAATTATTTTTAAAAATTTTAATTTCAGTATAGCTAGCATACATATATATACCAATATATAGTGATATATTAGTTTCAGGTGCACAATGTAGTGATTCAACAATTCTCTGTGTTGCTCTGTGCTCATCGTGATAAGTGTACTCTTAATCCCCTTCACCTGTTTCCCCCATCGCCCACGCTTATCTTCCCTCTGGTAACCATCAGTTTGTTTTCTATAAGTAAGAGTTGGTTTTTTAGTTTGTCTCTTTTTTTTTTTTTCCGTTTTTTGTTTCAGATCGATCCTTTAATATGTACATGTTTAGTATTAAAATTAAGTCTATGTCATCTATGTAAGTGGCATTGATAGGCTCTGAAATGCTGGTGGGGAAAGTACAGCTATCATATTAGGTTTGTTTTCTGTTTTTTATGTCAGAGGAGGTATAGGGGAGATTTTGGCAACATAATTCAAGTACACCCAGAAATGTAGGAAATGATGATATGCAGAACTTGGTTTAACAGGAATTCACTTTCTTATTAGTGTTTTTCCAGATGGTGGAATTTTTCTTCTGAAATTCACATACCCACATAACAATAACAATAATGGTGATAAAAGTCACAGCGACCACTTTTTGAACATTTGCTGACGGCTGCATGCCAGACTCTATACTAAACTCTTCATATGCATTGTCTGCATCCTCAGAGTAACACCTTGCAGTAGGTATGGTATTATCATCCCCATCTCACAGATGTAGAATAGAGGCACAGAAAGATTAATTTGCCTTAGGGCTTTGTAACAGTGAAGCAAATTCAAATCCAGGTTTGTGTTTTTTCTAGAGCCTGTGCTATTGTGTATATTGCCTTACAGATACTTCATGGAATGTTGAGAATAATTCCTGGTTCTCCAGCAATGTTCTTTGAAAGTTTTGCCTCTTTATTGAACCCGTGTTCATTTATTTTTAATTTTTAACTAAAAATTTTTATGTGTTTTATTTAAGGTAATTGCAGAGGATAGAAAAAATTATAAGAACAGTACAAAGAATTTTGGGATTTCACCCAGATTTCTCAATACTCAATTTATTATTTTTGCTATATCCTTTCCTACATTAAAAGATAGACTCTTCCCCTGAATACTTCAGTGTGTATTTCCTTTAACGATGAAATGGCATTGTCTTACATAAGAGTACAGTGATCAAAATCAGGAAATTAAGACTGATAGCGATGCCTATTATTTAAACCCCAGACCTTACTCAGATTTTGTCAGTTGCCCCAATAATACCCTTTTAAGGCAAAAGAAAATCCAAGATGATGTGTTGCATTCAGTTCCAGGTCTCTTGAGTTGCCTTTAATCTGAAAGAGTTCTTGAGCCTTTGTTTTGGATTCTAGGTATAGTTACTGCTACTGAAGTATCCTTGTTACTAGGCTGCCTTAAGGGATGGAGTTGGGAAATAGAGGTCCCATGGATGTGCACACATGAATATCGGTTTACCCACACCTCCCCCTCCCTTCTACCCATATGATTGTCTAAAACCAATACCAGTCTAACACCACACAGTTCACTTTCTCCTGTTCATGTTTGTAACTCTCTTCTCCAATAGAGAAACCTAGTTTCCATTATCCACAGTATATTCATTCCTTTGCTTAATCCTTGAACACAGAAGTAATTTCAAGATTGTTAATCCATATCTCTTTGAGAAATCAACTACTAACTAGAAGTCACTGTTCAGAGTTCTGTTTATCTTTAGAACATACACTGTTCTCATGTTTGGTTCCCTACCACCCTTACCCTTTCATAGTGTTTATGCTATTCATTTGAAGTCTGTGTGGTGTATTAATTTCCTAGGGCAGCCATAACAAAATATCACAAACTAGATGGCTTAAAGCAACAGAAATTTATTCTCTCACAGTTCTGGGAGGCCAGACATTGAAAATTAAGGTATCAGTGGAGTTGAATCTATCTGAAAGCTCTGGAGAGAATATGTTCCATCCTTCTCCTTCAGTTTCTGGTGATGGCCAGCAATCTTTGGAGTGCCTTGGGTTGTAGAAGGCTTGAATCTCTGCCTTTGTCATCACATACTGTGCTCCCTGTGTCCAAATTTTTCCTTCATATGAGGACACCAGTCATAGAGATCTCCCTAAAGGCCTCATCTTGACTTGATTACTGCAAAGACCGTATTTCCAAGTAGGGTCACATTTACAAGTACTAGAGGTTAATTAAGACTTCACCATATTTTGGGGGGAGAGGGGACACAATTCAACCCATAATATATAGCCAGTTCATTTGTTTCTGTTTGTATTCATTTGGGGGATGCCTGCCTCATCTTTGATTTTATTTCTTTTCTTTTAGAGTGTTTTTAGAACATATGAAACTTTAACATGATTCTAAAAGGCAGAACTATACAAAAAGGAATATTTAGGAAGTATTATATTTCTGTCCTTTTTACCCTATCCCTGCTCACCCCCTATTGATAACCACTGTCTTTGGTCTCAGGTTTATCCTTTCCATGTTTTTTTGTTGTGCTGTTTTGTTTGTTTGGTTGGTTTTGTTTTTTACCCAACGGGACAGGTATATGAATATTTTCTTGTTTTATTTTTTTATTTCACAAAGGGTAGCATACTATAGATATCTCTTTGAATTTTGTTCTTTTCACTTAGCAACATGTCTGGGAAATCACTCCAAAATAGCCCATTATACACACACACACACACACACACACACACACACACACACACCCCCAAAGTTAATTCAGTCACTGTCACTGTCCCATGTGTGAGCATTTAGGTTCCAGTGTGTTGCATTTACAAATAATGCTGCTTGAAAAATTTATGTCATCCATATTGAAAAATGCTACAAGGAGGCCTCGGAAACATGCCAAAATGAAGGAAGCCAGACATAATAGGTCTCTTGATGTGTGGTTCCATTTATATGAAATATACAGACTAAGTAAATCCTTAGAGACAGAAAGCAGATTTGTGGTTGCTGGGGAAGAGGGAGGAAATGGGAAGTGACTGCTTAAGTGTATAGGGTCTCCTTTAGGGGTGATAAAAATGTTTTAGAATTAGAGGTGATGGTGGCACAGCATTGTGAATGTACTAAATGCCACTGAATTGTACACTTTGTTATACGGATTTCACCTCAAAAGTATGTATTATCCATAAGTTAAAATAGCTACTTATTTTTTCTCATGGGTCTTGGTGCTTTGACATTTCAGCCCTTGAAATGTGCAGTGCATCTTTAAATGCCGAGGTTCATCATGTTAATGATGGTGTGCATAACATATATACATTGTCTGCTCGCACATTTTTTTTGGTTGCTTTATCAGAATTTAGAGTAATTTTCTTTACCTCTTCTGTCTCTCATTTTGCAGAGCTTTTGGGTTATGTTTTGTTTTTCTCATACACTGGAGAGAGTTGAAGTCTAATGATGCTAGAGCTTAAAGTATCTGTGGGGAATTGGGAGCATGGTCAGGGATGGGAGTGGGTCGTAAAGGATGGAAGCTAGAAAGATATTAAGGCCAGATTGTATACCATGACACTTTCTATGCTATGCCAAAATGTCTGGAGCTGTGGGTCATAGAAGGTTATTAGGGAGAAGACTAATATTTATCCTGTGTTTTAAATATAACTGGCAGTAATATGACAAATGTACTGAAATGTAAGTTAATACTGGAAATAGGGAGACCAGTTAAGAGTTATATTGGGAAGTGTATTAGGGCTCAGGTTAACTGCCATACAAAGAAACTCCAAAATGACCTGAGTAAGATAGACATTTATTTCTCTCTCATGTAACAGTTCTGAAGTGAGCCCAGACTGGTGCATTAGTCCTGTTACATGAGCTTCTTGAGGGATGCCTGTTCCTTCCATTTTATGCCATCACCCAGTAGAACACACATTCATCTGCTGTGTGAAGCAGGGTCATTGGTGTGTCCATCTTTTTCTTGTAGGAACCGAGAGACAAGTATTTTAAGGCAAGCAACTTGTAACTAATGAGTCTGGAAGTCGCACACCAGCTCTGCTTATTGTCCATTCCTGGAAACTTGCTTACATGGTCACACAGATTCATGAGAGGCTAAGAAATGTGTTCTTTAACCTGACAGCTATATGTCCAAGAAGGAAAGAATGGCTATTAGAGGTAAAAATAGTAGTCTACCCCAGGAGGCAATTTGGCTGTTATTATGAGGATTTGAACCAAGGTAGTTACAGTAGGGCTGGATTGGAGAGGTATTTAGGAAGTAGAATGAAGAGAGAACGTATTTCCATTGATTTGAGACATGTTGATTATGAGGTGTTTAGAGATTGTTTTTGTAGATATGTATAGTTGTCAGTATGATCTACAGGTCTGGGGCTCAGGAGAGAGGTCTTGGCTGGATGCCTGGATCTGAAAATCATTGGTGTTAGGTAGTAGCTGTAGTCAGAGAGTTTCAAAAAGAAAGAAGGCATTGCTAATATTAAATGCTGCTTCAGAATTGATAAGAGGCCTTGGATTTGGATCTTAGAATGACACGGACCTTTGCAAGAGTAATCTTAGCAGAGTCCTGGAATGAAAAATAGATTGGGTTGAGGAATGCATGAAAGTCACGAAAAGGAAACAAACCTGAGACTACTCTTTGAAGAACTTTGGCTGTGCAAAGCAATAAGGGGACTGGTTTAACAAGAGAAAAGAAGGTTAAGAGAGAGTTTTTACATTGAAGTAAGTTTGAGCATATTTGTAGACTGAAAGGAAAGGGGTGGTGATAGAATAAAGGTATCAAAGAGAATATAATAAATGATGAAGCAACGTTCTGGGAGGGCTTGGAAGAAACAGGATCAGGAGGTACCTCTTTTGAAAAGGAAGAGAGTACCTCTTTTGGGATCATATCTTTATAAAGGGCCAAGAGTGGGCACAAATATAGATTAGCTTTAAGGTTGAGTAGAAGGTAGTAAAACAAGATCTCTACTACAGGGCCTCCATTTTCTCAGATGGAGGAAGCTTTGTCCTTAGCTGAGAGTGAAGTAGAGGTGGATAAGTAGGATATCTGAAAAATAATGGAAATGACTTTTTGTTGTTGTTTAGGAGCCACTGTAGGAAATAGAAGGAGAAACTGACTAGTTACCAGTGATGGGACTGTTGGACGGTGTTATGTGCCTAACTGAAGTTTAGAAATAAACCATTTTTTAATTGTTTCCATTAACACAGCTGTGTTACTATTCAAGAACTATCATTAGAACATTGCCTGAAAACATTATGCCATCAGTTTTCATGGATTAAAAGTTTCTCTTTTCTCTAGAAATTAGAATTATGGGAAAATTAGTGTTAAGAGAACTAGACAAGGGTAGTACTCCGATGTAGGTAAACTTGTCTCTTTCAAAAACTGTTCATTAGTGAAATTCCTGTCCCTGTAATGTTAATTATGCATCCATGATACCTGTCCTCCAAAGTCTCCGAGGATAACAAGCATATATTCATAATTTATCTTCAGCCTTACTCACAAAGTAGGTTAAAAAAAAAACACCAGTAATACTAAGATAAATGTTTAATTAAAGTTAGAAATAGTACTTTTATAGAAAAGAGAAAAACAATACTGAGATATGTCACTCCATAATCTCATCCTTTTGCGTAAAGTCTTCTTGATTCCAGATGTGTAATGCAAACCAGTGATTCCTGGTATTTAACATGAAATGCTGCTACCACAAATGTAATATTTATTGTACTTCTATATGATGCCAGTATGGAAGAAAGTTCAGTTTCCTTTTAAGACTCTTGCTTCTACTAAAGCCTATGTTTTCTTGATATGTTAAAAAGGGACATTGTAGTCCCAGAGGTCTTCACTATAAAATACAGCCATTCGAACAGATGTGAGATGGTATCATCTTGTGGTTTTGATTTGCATTTCTCTAAAGATTAATGATATTGAACACCTTTTCATGCACCTGTTGGCTACTTGTATGTATCTTCTTTGGAAAAAAATGTTTGTTCAGTATTTCTGCCAATTTTTAAATCACATTTTTTTTTCCTGTTAACTTGTGTGAGTTCTTTATATGTTTTTTGATATTAACTCCTCATTGGACATGATTGGCAGATATTTTCTCCCCATTCCACAGGTTGCCTTTTTATTTTGTTGATGGTTTTCTTTGTTGTGCAGAAAGAAGCTTTTTAGTTTTTTATCATAAAAAAGACAAGAGATGAGTGTTGGTGAGGATGAGGAGAAAAGGGAACCCTTGTGCGCTGTTGGTGGGACTATAAATTGGTGCAGCCACTACGGAAAACAGTATAGAGGTTCCTCAAAAAATTAAAAATAGAAACTCTATACAATCCAGCAGTCCAGCTTCTGGTATATATCCCAAGGATATGAAAACAGGATATTGAAGAGTATCCACACTCCCGTGTTTACTGTAGCATTATTTATAATAGCTAAATTTGGAAACAACCTACATGTCTGTTAGCGATGAATGGACAAAGAAGGTGTAGTGTGTACGTACACAATGGAATGTTACTCTGCCACCAGAGAAGGAAATGCTGCCATTTACAGCAACCTGGATGGACCTTGAGGGCATTATACTAAGAAGTAAGTTACAGAAGGCACATACTGCCTGGTATCACTTCGGTGTGGAATCCTAAAAAACAAAAGTAAAAAAAGGTCAACCTCCTAGAAACAGAGTAGAAGAGTGGGTGCCTGTGTCTAGGGGATAGGGAAATAGTGTATAATAAAAAGGAAACAAAATTAATTCAGAAGGTAAGTTCTGTATATTGTTATGAAAAAGAGAAGACAATACTTGGCTTAACAACAAAGCCCCAAAATATATGAGGCAAAGCTAACAACTGGAGAGAGAAATGGTTTAAACAATAATAGTTGGAAACTTTAATACCCCACTTCTATTTATTCATTTTTGTTTTATTTTTATTTTTTGAGAGAGAGCGAGCAGGGGAGGGGCAGAGGGAGATAGAATCTTAAGCAGTCTCCATACTCAGCAAGGAGCCCTACGCTGGGCTCGATGTCAGGACTGACCGTGAGATGGCCTGAGCTGAAATCGGGAGTTGAATGCTTAGTCGAATGAGCCACCCCAGATACCCCAGTATGCCACTTTTAATAATTAATGGTAAAAGTAGGTAGAAAATAAACAAGGAAATAGAAATACTATAAACCAATTAGACCTGATATACATCTGTAGAACACCTCACCCAACAGTAGCAGAGCACATATTCTTCGCAAGCATACATAGAACATTCTCCAGGGTAAACCATATGCTAGGCTATAAAACATGCCCGAATTAATTTAAAAGAATTAAAGTCATACAAAGTATGTTCTTCGAGAATAGTATTAAGTTAGAAATCAGTGACACAAAGAAATTTTGGAAATTCACAAATATGTGGAAAGTGCACAACACTCTTTTAGTTAACTAAAGACTCAAAGAGGAAACCACAAGGGTAATTAGGACGTACTTTAAGAGGAATAAAAATGAAAGTACAGCATATAAAAACGTATGTACAGGTGTGCTGTTTCAAAGGGGCACATGCATCCCGATGTTTACAGCAGTGCTATCGACAATAGCCAAAGTATGGAAAGAGCCCACATATCCATTGATGGATAAATGGATAAAGAAGATGTGGCATATATATATATACAATGGTGTATTGTTCGGCAATCAAAAAGAATGAAATCTTGCCGTTTGCAACTATGTGGATGGAACTAGACGGTATTTGCTAAGTGAAATTAGTCAGAGAAAGACAAATATCATATGATTTCACTCATGTGAGGACTTTAAGAGACAAAACAGATGAACATAAGGGAAGGGAAGCAAAAATAATATAAAAACAGGGAGGGGGACAAAACTTAGGAGACTCTTAAATATAGAGAACAAGCTGAGGGCTGAGGAGGGATTGTGGGAGGGGGGAGGGGCTAAATGGGTAAGGGGCATTAAGGAATCTACTCCTGAAATCATTGTTGCACCATATGCTAACTAACTTGGATGTAAATTAAAAAATAAATTAATTAAAAAAAAAACTTATGGAATGTAGCTAAAGCGGTGCTTAGAGGGGAGTTTATGACTGTCAATGCCTGTATTAAAAAAGAAAGTTTCAAGTTTGCTGACAGCTCAGAGCCTGGAGCCTGCTCTGGATTCTGTGTCTCCCTCTCTCTGCCCCCCACCCCCTCTCAAAAATAAACATTAAAAATTAAAAAAAAAAAATTAAGCCAAAAAAAGAGGAAGAAATTAAAGACCAGATTAAACCAAAGGCAAACATAAGGAAAGAAAATATAAGGATTGGAGATAAATAAATACAGTATAGAACAGTAGAGAACATTGGTGTAACTGAAAATGGGTTCTTTGAAAAGATCAACAAAATTGACAAATCTTTAGTTAAACCAAAGAAAAAAGTGAAAAAAGGGAAGACTAAAATTACTAAACTCAGGAATAAAAGAGGGGAACTTACTACCGATCTTACAGAAATAAAAAGGATTATGAAAATACCATGGACAGCTGAATGCCAACAAATTAGGTACATAGGTGAAATGAACAAATTTCTAAAATTACACATCATCAAAACTGACTCAAGAAGAGATAGAAAATTTGAATAGACCCATAACAAATAGCAGTTGAATTAGTAATCAAAAAACTTTTCACTGAGAAAAATCCAGGAACAGATGGTTTCACTGGTGAATTCTACCAAATGTTTAAATAAGAGCACCAATCCTTCACAACAACCCTCCCCACAAAAAAAGGAAGGAACGCTTCCCTCCTCATTCCATGAGGTCGATATTACCCTGATATCAAAACCAAACAGATTTTACAAGTTAACTACGGATCAGTCTTAATGTAGATGGAAAAAATCTTCAGCAAAATCATACATGCAACAATGTGTAAAAAAGATCGTAGGGGTACCTGGGTGGCTCAGTTGGTTAAGCCTCCGACTTCAGCTCAGGTTATGATCTCACATTTCTTGAGTTCAAGCCCTGCATGGGGCTCTGTGCTTACAGCTTGGAGCCTGCTTAAGGTTCAGTGTGTGTGTCTCTCTCTCTCTGCCCCTCCCCCACTCACACTCTGTGACTCTCTCTAAAAATATAAACATTAAAAAATATTTGGAAAAAAAAAAAAAAAGATTGTACACCATGACCAAGTGGGATTTATCCCAGGAATGCAAAATTGGTTGAATATCTGAAAACGTAATACACCATATTATTAGAATAAGAACAAAAATCATCTCAACAATGCCAAAAAGGCAATTGACAAAATCCAGAACCTTTTCATGATGAAAAAAAGAAACTGAACAAGGTAAGAATAGAAAGGAATTTCCTCAACCTGATAAAGTGCATATATACAACACCCACAGTTAGCAACCATACTTTGTCTTTGATGAAAGGCAAAGATGTCTTTCCTGTAATATCAAGGACAAGACAAGGAAGTACATTTTCACCATAACTATATATACATCATTGTAGATCTTCCTAGGACAGTTAAACAAGAAAAAGAAATACGAGGCATCCATATTGGAAACAAAGAAGTAAAATTATCTGTATTTCCAGGTGATATGATCTTGTATCTAGAAAATCCTAAGGAATCAATCCACTAATATACCATTAAAACTGAAAACAGATTCAGTAAGTTTGCATGGTACAAGATCAATATGCAAAATTTTATTTCTATACACAAGCAGTTACATTCTGAACATGAAAGTGAGAAAATCTAGTTACAATAGCATCAAATTAAGATTAAATACTTAGAAACTAAGGTTAAAATATTTATGTATAAGTTTAACAAAAGAAATGGAAGACTTGTGCATTGAAAACTATAAAACATTGGACAAAGAAGATCTAAATAAGTGGAAGGACATTCCATATTTATAGATGGAAGACTTAATATTGTTGAGGTGGCATTACTCCTGAAGTTGATATACAGAGTCAACACAACTTCTGTTGAAATCCCAACTTGCTTTTTGGCAGAAATTGACAAGCTGACCCTAAAATTCATATGGAAATGCAAGGGGCCCAGAATTGCTAAAATAGTCTTGAAAAAAAGAACAAAGTTGAAGGGCTTGCACTGCTCCATTTTAGAAGTTATTACAAAGATGCAGTAATCAAGACAGTGTAGTATTGACATAAGGATCGACATGTAGATCAGTGCAGTAGAGTTAAGCATCCAGAATTTAATCCTTGTATTTATGATCATGATTTTTGAGAATGTTGCCAAGACAAGTCAGTGGGGAAAAGAATAGTTTTTTAGATAAGTGATGCTAAAAATGAATTTGGGACTCCAACCTCACACCATACAGAGATTAACGCAAAATGGATCACATAACTAAATGTGAGAGTTAAAACTATAAAACTTTTAGAAGAAAACCTAGGAATAAATTTTTGCAACCTTAGGTTAGGCAGTGCTTTCTTAGATATGACACCAAAAGTGATAAAAGAAGAACTATATAAATTAGATTTATATCAAAATTAAGAACTTTTGTTCTGGAAAATGACCATTAATTTAACAAAGTGAAAAGACAGTGTGTGCAGAATGAGAGAAAATGTTTGTAAATTAAAGGGACTGGATCTAGAATATATAAAGAGCTCTTTCAACTCAATTAAAAAAAAGAGATAACCCAATTTAAAAACAGGCAAAGTAGGGGCACCTGGATGGCTCAGTTGGTCAAGCATCCGACTTTAGCTCAGATCATGATTTCATGGTTCATGAGTTCGAGCCCTGTGTTGGACTCTGTGCAGATAGCATGGAGCCTGGAGCCTGCTTCGAGTTCTGTGTCTCCCTCTCTCTCTGCCCCTCCCCTGCTTATGCTCGTTCTCTCTCTCAAAATTAATAAATGTTAAAAAAAATTTTTTTAAAACAGGCAAAGGATTCAAGTAGACACTTCCTCAAAAAAGGATTTACAAAGGGCCAGTAGGCATGTGCTCAAAGGATGCTCAACAGCATTAGCTATTATGAAAATGCAAAATTTGAGATACCACTTTATACCCATAAGGATGGCTGTAATAAAAAAAGTAACAGTGTTGGTAAGATCATGGAGTAATTGAAACTCTCATACATTGCTGGTGGTAATGTAAAATGGTGCAGCCACTTTGGAAAATAGTTTGGCAGCTCCCCAAAATTGTTAGACAATGAGTTACATATGTTCTAGTTTTTCCACTACTAGGTATGTACATAAAATAAATAACAACCTACATTTACACACGAACCTGTACATGAATATTCAGAGCAGCATTATTCATAATGGCGAAAAAATAGAAACAACCTAAATATCTATCAACTGATGAATGGATAAATAAAATGTGGTGTATCCACAATGGAAAAAAAGGGAATGAAGTATTGATACATGTACAGTATGGATGAATGTTGAAAACTTTATGCAATGGAAAGAAATTAGTCACAAAGGACCACAAATGGTATGATTCCATTTATATGAAATGTCTATCATGGCAAATTTGTATAAGCAGATTAGTTTCCTAGGGCTGGGGGAGGAATGATGGGAATGGGGAGTGACTGCCAATGAGATTGAAAAGGTTCTAACATCGATTGTGATGGTGGTCATACAGTCCTGGAAGTATATTAAAAACCATTGAATTTTACACTTCATTTGGGTGAATTATATCTCATTAAAACTGTTGCAAAAATAGTACTCGTAGTATTAATAATTACTAGAACATAATGCTTATTGCTGTATTAATACTTCAATTTAGAAACAGCTAAAAATAGAATCTTGGGCTCTTACTGATTACAGGTATGTAACTAATTATACTAGTTAGACTGCTAAGGCAGCTAGTTTGTTCACTTAGCAAAGAGAAAAGGTGGCAACAAGGAAAAGGTTGAAGAAAATGCAAGAGTAAGAAAGATTAAAGATGATATTTGGAATTGAGAAAGAAGTCTCCTTAAGGAGTGATAAGATATCTGCGAAAAGAAGGTGTGGTATGAGTTGGGAACAAAAATAGAGTGGGGGAAGAAAAGTAATTAACAGTGCTGTCCCTTGGAAACCTTCTTAGTCTAAAGTAGCCTAAGCCCCTTAACCAACAACTTGCAAGGAAGCAGGAGGAAGGGGACAGAGGAGGAAGGCTCAGGAGGAAGGGTTGATGTTGAGGTTCTTTAGTTTATGTGGTCAGAACTTGTGAAGTTGTGAAATTTTGGTTAGCCTTTGTTTTTTGTTTCATTTTTTGTATGCAGTTGTACTTACTGTACTTTTCCAAAACCATCAGCTGTAAGTTGATGACCAGTTTATCTCATCTTGCATGAGATTTTTTCCACTTTTAGTACTGAAAGTGCCATGTTCCAGGGAGTCCTTAAGAGTCCTTCAGTCCTTGGTCACCCTAGTTGTAAGATGTGCTGCTGATTTATAATAGCTTTTTTGCTATGTGTGTGTGTGTGTGTGTGTGTGTGTGTGTGTGTGTGTGTAGATGATGAGGGAGAAAGATGCATTAAATGTATATATTACCGGTAAAATTCAGTTTGGAAAAAAAATGAATTATAGAACCAAGAATTAGGGAAATGCCACAAAATATTTGTTGACTCTTACATTGTTAAGACCCTTTATAGTTAGGCACTAAAGTTATCAGCACCAAGACATGGGCCTTGTTCTAAAGGAACTGTCTATAATGATAGCAATTCTTTGAGATGATATCTTTTCCTCAGCAACAAGGGTGTGTGTTGTTTTTTCTTTCTTTTTTTTTTTTTTTTAATTTTAGAGAGAGCGTGCTAGCACGGGAGAGGGGCAGTGTGGGGGGAAGAAAGAGAATCTCAAGCAGGCTCTACACTCAGTGCAGAGCCCGATATGGGGCTCAATTCCATGACCCGAGCCAAACTCAAGGGTCAGATGTTCAACCGACTGAGCCACCCAGGCACCTGAAGCGTCTATTTTTAGTAGAAAAAAGTTGAAAGAACTGTTGGTAAGAATGTGGTGGTCCTGAAGTCTTCACAAGACTATAATTTCTGTGAAGGCAAACTTCATATTCATTTTCTTTAACATAAGATTCCCAGTGTCTGGTAAGTTGCCTGGCACCTATTAAAGACTCAGTAAATATTTATTGGATAAATCAAATTAATGAGGAAGATTAGGAGACTGGACAGAAGATACTTTAGAGATTTCTTAGAGATAGGTCGGTTTAAACCAGGATTCTTTTTTGGTTTTTTGCTAGTAAATAGCTAATGTTTACAGACTTTGTGCCAGGCTCCGTCCGAATGCTTTGGTTGTTGACTCATTTAATCATTGTATTATTATCCCTGTTTTTTATAGATAAGGAAACAGATGGCACTGAAAGTTTAAAATGCTTGCCTGAATAGAGTGGATCTTGGATTTGCACCCTGGCAGTGGGACCCAGAATCTGCCCTCTCCCTGCTCTCAGGAGTTGGCAGTGGTGTGGAAACTGTAGTATCAAGTTCAGCTGGATGTTTACTTAACCTAGAGCTAGTACATGAAAGCCTTTGTTGGTAGAGCCACCACTTACCCAGCTAAGTGATTTCTCTGCACTTTAAAGGAATAGTGAACTTCACTGGGTAAGATATAAATGTTTCTTCAAAACCTGTAAATTTGCCCAAACTGGGCATCTTTTGTGGAGAAATTAATGAATAATATACAAAAAAAAAAAGAGATAAACCAGTGGGTGGGAGGGAGGAAACGGTGGGTGATGGGCATTGAGGAGGGCACCTGTTGGGATGAGCACTGGGTGTTGTATGGAAACCAATTTGACAATAAATTTCATATTAAAAAAAAAGATAAACTAGCAAGTAAACTCTGCCTTCTAATTTTTTTTTTAATTTTTTTTTTTTTTAAGTTTATTTAGTTTTGAGACAGAGAGAGACAGAGCATGAACGGGGAAGGGGCAGAGAGAGAGGGAGACACAGAATCGGAAGCAGGCTCCAGGCTCTGAGCCATCAGCCCAGAGCCTGACGCGGGGCTCGAACTCACGGACCGCGAGATCGTGACCTGAGCCGAAGTCGGACGCTCAACCGACTGAGCCACCCAGGCGCCCCAACTCTGCCTTCTAAAGAGCATAATGTAAACAGTTTAATTAGCAAGTTTTTCATGCTCTGACACAAAATGGAGACGGGAATGTCAAGTAACTAATGGAGAAAGTAAAAATTTGCCTGGCTGTTTGTCAGGCTGGAATTACACACAGAAAGCCTTACACAATGTTTCTCCCAAGAATAATGCAGTTGGAAAGTGTTGTAATAAGCCCTCTGAGTGACGATGGCTTGCTTATATACCAAGAAACTTTGTTCTTGAAAATCATAGACTGTCAGAAACTTGGCTGTGTGTAATTATATCTGTAAGAGTAAAATATCACCCTCTTGTCTGGAGAATCTTAAGTCATTTTGATATGAGAAGCAATCTTTACCTACAGCTGAGTTACACAGCTTCAGATAAGGGGTTTCTGGATACAACATCCACACAGTTGTTAAGGAAAGAGGACATTGGGTTCTCTTTGCAGTCCAGTCCTGAAGTAGACCCATTTTACATACCGCTCTGCTTTGCTCTAAGCCTGTCACAGCACTGCTTAGTTTAAATTTCACCTAAACTCCACTCCTCCCCAAATCTCATAACTGTTACCTTTCCTCTGTTTTGTGAGATGGCTCAGGATTCCTCTGCTGTGCAGTCTTCCTCATTGCAATGCATCAGTACACCTGACTTCATCAGGCTCCAGGTTTGTTCCTGTGGTCTTTAACCTGATCGGACTAGCACACTGCTGACTCTTGGAGACTGATTTGAAAAGAAAACTAAGATTGGATCAAGATGAGAGCTCATTGCAGAGCTTGCTAGTAGAATAGAAATCACCTTGCAGTTCTTATAAGGTGTCATTGTGGGTCTCTTGAGTCTTTTTTTTTTTTTTCCTTTGTGTGTTTTAAAGTCATTGTTAGGAGCCATAAGGAACTTTTTAGGTCTTCTTTCTCAATGGTTATCAGATGTTTCACAGCTTTCAAAATTTTTGTCATAAAGAATAGGTGGTGACGGGGAAGCACTATTTGAACAATTGCTTAAGCCTGACCCTTATATTTCCTGTTGTGAAAAAGTAGGCACCGCATTTATAATTCCCCCAAACTCACACTTTTTATTTGTGGATCTGATTCCTCTGATTCTTGGCCCACTGTTTAGTTTTTCACACTAAAATATAGGATTTAATTACAGTTCCTCATAATTACTCATTTGTGGTATTGCTTGCAGCACCACGATTCTACTAGTTTTTAAAGTAGAACGTAAATGCAGAGAATACTGATTAATTAGGTAGCAACTCATGGGAGAAGCTCATTTCTTCTACATGGGGAAATTCATTCCTTTTCCAACATAATGAAAAGTATAGAGGTTGGTGTGCAGGGTAATTTGCAGTAAGAAAAATAGGGTATTATGTTTTGTTTTCATTGAGAGCAACCTTTATTAAATTGTAGAGCAAAATTCTGAAAGTGCGAAAAGTACCGGAAAGACCTCACTCTACTATTTCTTCATGGTTCTCCAAAGTTGTATTTTAAAAGTTTTCTTTCCTGTCTGCTTTTGACATTAGTTTTTTTCTGTCCTGAGAGGTAGGAGAGGTGCTTTCTCCTCTTTATTTTCATCATAGAGTAGAAGACACCAGGGAAATGATTTATCTGGCTCCTTTTCTGTGTCCCTGGAGTGCGTAGTAGTAGATCCCTTACCACCTGTTGTTTATTCAGTGTTGCACTGTGCTTATTGCCATCGCAAAGAGAGTCTTTGTTACATCATTTATGATAATTTTCAAAGATTAATCATGGGTTGCTTAACCATTCTTTAATATATTAGAGGCATGTTATGGGCTTGAGGCTGACTATACTAGACAGATTCTGTATTTAACAATTGAAGGGTCATAATGCTCAAAATTAAAACACAAATAACAAAGGACTTTTTGTTTAATATAGCTGCCATTTCTTCCTCATTTCCAATCCTGTGTGTCTGTTCAGTGGATTTAGCTGCATGAATATTTAGCACTCAATTTAGTTAGGATAGAAGATACACGGGCGCCTGGGTGGCGCAGTCGGTTAAGCGTCCGACTTCAGCCAGGTCACGATCTCGCGGTCCGTGAGTTCGAGCCCCGCGTCAGGCTCTGGGCTGATGGCTCGGAGCCTGGAGCCTGTTTCCGATTCTGTGTCTCCCTCTCTCTCTGCCCCTCCCCCGTTCATGCTCTGTCTCTCTCTGTCCCAAAAATAAATAAAAAACGTTGAAAAAAAAAAAATTAAAAAAAAAAAAAAAAAAAAAAGAAGATACAAAGACAGGGTTCCTGCCTTCATAGAGCTTGTTACCCAATGTGAAAATGAACTAGAGAGTGTTTTTGTAGCAACCTAACTACAGGGATTGAGTCAGGTATGTGTGTATTTGAATTGTGCTGACAGTAAGGAATGGGCGGACTGTGACTAGAAACACTTAATCGATTCCCACGTCAATGAATAGCTGGCTTTGACTAGTCGTTTACTCTGTGAAATACTCTAGATGGGGCGTATCTAGGCAAGATGCTCTGTGAAAGGACACAAATAGGACATATATCCTGATTCATTTGATGGGTTCCATAGAGGTTGTAAGGTTCATTTCACTTGGTATAATTAGGAAAGGAACAGTTCAGCCGAGCCTCCAAGGCTGGCTAGGATTTTGCTAGCTATAGGAGAATAGGGGTATTTCATATGAGGATACTGTGAAAGCAGAGATGGTATTGACATACCCGGCCTGCTCTGTTTGGGTATAGTGGGAAACAAGGTGTAGAAAGCAGATTGATGATAGTTTATGGAGAACGGTAAATAGTAGCTGAAAGATTTAGACTTTACCCTGCAGACTGTGAGATTTTTTTTTTTTACAGGTTAGTAGCACAGTGTACATAGGACAGAGTGAGAAGAGAGATCCTGGGAGTAAGAAGACCTGTTATTCTTACAACATCCACAGTTGAGTAGCATGGAAGGCAGGGATGACCGCATGAGATTTTAGGGCGGAAGGAGGAACAGGACTGAAACATGACTGATAGGCTACTATGGAAAAGGAAAGAGGTACAGTGTATGTCCAAATTGAGGTTATGGGGAGAATAGTTTTGCTGTACTGTTTTTATTTTGGGAACTGATATTTTCTTAAGTTTTTTTCAGCTGTGACTTATGCCTACATAGCCTCCGGATCAGGAGGCATAGAAAATTGTATTTTAAACCAAGCCTTGTGAGAGAGAACCAGAACACTAGAGAGCTCGAAGTTTTAGAACTATCCCTAGACAGTAAAGTGTGGTTCTTGTTGTAAGCATGGTAAAGATAGAAAAATTATTGCCCATTATATTCTTTGCTTGGTTTAAAATCTGTACCATGATTTGTGTGTCCTTTTTGTTCTTACTCTAGCTTTCAAGCCTGCTACAAACCTACTTTACATAAAGAAATTCTAGGTATGCCGCTGTAATTTTTAATAAAGTAGTAGGGATATAATCCAGAGGACTGGTACTGGGAATTCACTACTGAGTTATGGGTACCTCCTTTATTTTGAATCTTCCATTAGAGCTACGTTGATAAACTGGGCTCTCAAAAGAAGAGCTGGATCCAGGTAAGAGAAAAGGAGACCTAGAAGGTTAGTTAGGAATTTCTGGTTAAGTCAGTCTAACCTCACTACCTGGAGACCATCCGTTCACATTGGGGAATGTTTTCTCAAATACTTATTTAAAATGAAATGAGTAGAATTTCGTTCTTTGGGTGTGAAAAAATTTTTTACTCTTTTTATGTATACAGTGCAGATACACACACACATATAGAATATCTGTGGCATTAAAATTTCATCGGGAAAGGCCATTAGGAAAACAAGATGGAGAAACGCTGTATTAGGAGTTTTTGTTTTTGTTTTCTTTCCCCTAGGAGTGGGAATCCTGTTTTCTTTAAACCAAATATACCTAATCATGGAATGATGATGGAAACTGTTCTGGTACACCAGTCAGGATATTTTAATCTTCCACTGTTTAGTTTCAGCAAGGAAATTTCTTGATCCTATTGAACTCAAGTTCAGAGTTGATTTGTAACCATTTATGCAAATGTAAGTGATACTTACTTTAAACATTGTTAATCAGAAACACTTATTAAAAGATGGCCAAACAAAAAATAAACTATAAGTTATTTTCATTAGATCATCTATTTGAAGAGTCATTTTCTTATTTGCAGTCCTTAAAAATACCAATACTGCTATCATCATTCATTTTTTCATTTATATTGGAATATCTAGAAATCCTTGGAACTATTAGATACTTCCTTTATATTTCTGTGTGGTTTTAATTTGTAATTTGAGTATTCTCCCCAAAACTAAGAATTGGGTACTAGTTCTGTGGTTTGCAAAAAATATTTTACAATTTTATATTGTAATTACTTAAAGTCATTTTCTTATCTCTTTAAAATTAGCCATTAGATTTCATGGTAGTTTAGGATAGTAATTGGATTTCAGTATTTCCTGGTACCCTGATGGTTTGGGACAGTAGTTGACAGCTTGTTTAAGAGAATAACAGTTCTGGGAAGAGAGCCATAGATTACTGAAATACTATTAATTCCATTTATTATTTCTGTAATATGAAATGGAGTTTTATAAATTATGTATTTTGAATGGTACCATAAATCAAATTAAAAGGCATCTCAAAACAGGAACCCTCTTGCACTGTTGGTGGGAATGCAAATTGGTGCAGCCGCTCTGGAAAGCAGTGTGGAGGTTCCTCAGAAAATTAAAAATAGACCTACCCTATGACCCAGCAATAGCACTGCTAGGAATTTATCCAAGGGATACAGGAGTACGATGCATAGGGGCACTTGTACCCCAATGTTTATAGCAGCACTCTCAACAATAGCCAAATTATGGAAAGAGCCTAAATGTCCATCAACTGATGAATGGATAAAGAAATTGTGGTTTATATACACAATGGAATACTACGTGGCAATGAGAAAAAATGAAATATGGCCTTTTGTAGCAACGTGGATGGAACTGGAGAGTGTGATGCTAAGTGAAATAAGCCATACAGAGAAAGACAGATACCATATGGTTTCACTCTTATGTGGATCCTGAGAAACGTAACAGAAACCCATGGGGGAGGGGAAGGAAAAAAAAAAAAAAAAGAGGTTAGAGTGGGAGAGAGCCAAAGCATAAGAGACTGTTAAAAACTGAGAACAGACTGAGGGTTGATGGGGGGTGGGAGGGAGGGCAGGGTGGGTGATGGGTATTGAAGAGGGCACCTTTTGGGATGAGCACTGGGTGTTGTATGGAAACTAATTTGACAGTAAATTTCATATATTAAAAAATAAAAAAATAATAAAAAAATAATAAAAAATTTCTTTATCAAAAAAAAAAGGCATCTCAAAACTGGTTATAAAATACATGTAGCATGGATGGACATTGCCATTTCTCTGTTTAACAATTCTTTTTTAATGTTTGTTTACATTTAAGAGAGAGAGAGAGAGAGAGAGAGAAAGAGCGCAAGCAGGGGAGGGGCAGAGAAAGAGGGAGACACAGAATCCGAATCCAGGCTCTGAGCCATCAGCACAGAGCCCAGTGCGAGGCTCGAATTCACTAACCATGAGATCATGACCTGAGCTTAAGTCGGATGCTTAACCAACTAAGCCACCCAGGCACCTCTCTCTGTGTTTAAAATAGAATGGAAGCAGGAATGTTTATGAGTGAAGTACCCATAAGATGGACATGGGAAATCGTACTTCTTTCCCATAATCTAAGTTTAAATTTTCTTTCTGGCCGTAGAACATTGTGTGTGCATGTGTGTGCATGCGTGTGGTTAAAAAATACCAAACCAAACAAAAAAACCACAGATTTAGCTTCTTAACAAATTTTTAAGTGTATATACAGCATTAACTATAAGCACAATCTTGTACAGCAGATCTCTAGAACGTTTTCATCTTGCATGATTAAAACTCTATACCTGTTGGGGTGCCTGGACACCTCAGTTGGTGGAGTGTCTTACTCTTGATTTTGGCTCGGGTCGTGATCCCAGAGTTGTGCAATCGAGCCCCATATTGGGCTCCATGCTGAGCGTGGAGTCTGCTTAAAATTCTCTTTCTCTCTCCCTCTCCTCTACCCTACTCATGCTCACTCTCTCTAAGAAAAATAAATACAAATAAATAAATAAATACCCAGAAGTTGTATTGCTGGATCATATGGTAGCTCTGTTTGTTCCTTTTGTGAGGAACCTGTTTCCTGTTTTCCGTAGCAGCTGCATCATTTTACATTCCTATCAACAGTTTACAAGTGTTCAGATTTCTCTACATTCTCACCAACCTTTCTTTCCTTTTCTTTTTCCTTTTCTATTCTCCCTCCCTTTCTTTTCTCTTTTTCTTTTTTTCTTTTTATTTCTTTCTGTTTCTCTTTCCTTCTCTTTCTCGCTTTCTCTTTCTCTCTTTCGATAATGGCCATCCCAACAGCTGTGAGTTGATATCTCATTGTGGCTTTGATTTGCATTTCCTTGATGCTTAATGGTGTTGAGCATTTTTCATGTATCTGTGGGCCATTTGTACATATTTTTTAGAGAAATATCTATTCAAGTCCTTTGCCCATTTTTTAATCAGGGTGTTTTGGTTTTTTGGAATGTTTTGCTTTTCAGTTATGGGAGTTCCATATGTATTATGGATATTAACCCCTTATCAGATACCTGGCTTACAAATATTTTCTCCCATTCTGTAGTTTGCATTTTCACTCTGTTGATTGTTTTCTTTGCTGTGCGAGAAGTTTTTTAGTTTGATGTAGTCCCACTTGTCTATTTTTGCCTTTGTTGCTTGTTCTTTTTGTGTCATATCCAAGAAATCGTTGCCAAGACCAGTGTTATGAAGTTTTCCTCCAATGTTTTCTTGTAGAAGTTTTACATTTTCAGGTCTTGAGTTTAAGTCTTTAATCCATTTTGAGTTGCTTTTTGTGTATGGTGTAAGATAAGGGTCCAATTTCATTTTTCTGCATGTGGATATCCAGTTTTTCCAGCACCATTTATTGGAGAGATTATTCTATCCCCATTCAGTAGTCGTCATGCCCTTGTTGAAAATCAGTTGACCATACATGTGTGGGTTTATTTCTGGGCTGTCTGTTCTGTTCCATTGGTCTATATGTTTGTGTTTATGCCACTACTGCCCTATTTTAATTACTATAGCTTTGTAGCATGTTTGAAATCAAGAAATGTGAGGTCTCCAGCTTGGTTCTTTTTTCTCATGATTGTTTTGGATATTCAGGATCCTTTGTGGTTGTTTCATATGACTTTTAGGGTTGTGTTTTTCTATTTTGCAAAACTAAACAAAACAAAAGCCACTGGATTTCTATAAGGATTGCGTTGAATCTGTAGATCACTTTGGCTAGTATGGACACTTTAACAATATAAAGTCTTCCAGTCTATAATATGGACTTTATTTATGTCTTTAGTTTTTAGTATACAAGCCTTCCACCTCATTGGTTAGGTTTATTTCCAACTATTTTATTCTTTTTGATGAGATTGTAATTGAGGTTTTTCTTGATTTTCTTTTTGGATTATTTATTGCTCCAGTATGTAGACACAACTAATTTTTGTATGTTAATTTTATATTCTGCAATGTTGCTGAATTTTTTAATGCTTATAGTTGTCTGTTTTTTGGAGTCTTTAGGGTTTTTTACTTATAAGATCATGTCATCTGCAAACAGAGATAGTTTTACTTGTTCCTTTCCAATTTGGATGCTTTTTATTTCTTTTCCTTATCACTCTGGCAGAAGACATTTAACATGATCCAGGGTAGACAAAGAATCAAAAAAAGGTGAGAATTCTTCTGGACATATCCATTCTTAAATAAGAGCTACTTATTTTAAAGTAATACCAATTACAAAATGGTTCTCCCATGTTTTTCTTTTCTGATGAATATAATTTTAAATTTTTTTATGTTCAGAAAAAGATTTGGTTGGTATTTTGGTTGGTGTATTACATTAATTCAGGGATTAATTCAAGAGACAGTTGCCATCTTTACTATAATAAAGTCTTCTCTTCAAAAGTGAAGTGTCTTTCCATTCTTTAAAAATGTTTATTTATTTTGAGGCCGGTAGGGGGGGGCAGATAGAGAATCCAAAGCAGGCTCCAGGCTGGCAACGCTGAGCCTGACACAGGGCTTGAACCCATGAACCGCGAGATCATGGCCTGCGCCAAAATCAGGAGTCAGACGCTTAATTGACCGAGCCACCCAGGCACCCCATCTTTCCATTTGTTTAGATCTTTTATCTCCCAAAATACTTTATTTATGGCCTACACATTTTGATGCTTATCCTTAGATATATAATTTGATTTGATGTATTCTAATTTGTTAATTTAAGCATTTTAAAAAATTGTTTCTGGTTGTTTTTTCAGTTGATTTTTATTTGCTTGCTTTCTGGGAACATATCATATATACTAATAATGATAATTTTGTATTTTTACTATTTATCCACCTATTTTTTTCTGTTGTGGATTTCAGTTTCTTAGTACTTCTAGAATAATTCATTGAATCATTCATATTCAGTGCCCCTATTATGTGTTAGGAGACACAGTGACTAAGTAGACATATAGTATGTTAGATATGGCAAGTGCTACAGAGAAAACTAAGGGCAGTAATGTACTGTAAGAGCAGTTGTAGAGTTGTGATTGTGGGTTGCTATTTTGTATAGGGGTATCAGAGAAGGTCTCACCTTGAAGGCAACAGATGAGTAGAGCCTTGAAAGAAGTGAGGAAGCAAGCCGTCTGGGTTAAGAGAGCACTTTAGGTAGTCTGAATAGAAGGTGTAAAGGCTGAGAGTCAGGAGCTCATTTATGCTATTCAGGGAAAAAAGCAAGGGAGACAGTGTGGCTGAAGCCGAGTGAAGGGGGAGAATAGTAGGAGAAATAATGTAAAATTACAAATAACAAATCATACTGGGAGATAATAGTAACGAACATTTGTGAAGCCTCGTTCTAAGCATTGAAGTATTCTTTCATCTAATCCTTCCAATAAGAGAATTAGAGGGAGACACTGTTATCTCCATTTTATGAGGAACCTGAATTCAGAAAAAGAATATGAATGAATTTGCCCAAGATCATACAGCCAGAAAGCTGTGAAATCAGGTTTCATAAATCAGTATTTTGATTCCAAAGTACATGTCCCTAATTATGACACTGTGCTAAACATGGTGAGTCCAGTAGCAAAGTATAGATTTGATGTTATAGAAATAAAGGAATTACTTAAGGTTTGAGTTTAAACTATTATAGTTATTATAGTACAGATTTCACGTCCCCTGGAAGTTTCTTAAAGTCAAGGAAAGTATTGCTCATTTCTGGAACTCTACCTATAGTTTCTAAGCACATTCTCACTTGTATCATATTTGCTGCTCAGTGTATGGTGGTTGTTGAATGTATTCTCAAGAAACACCATCTAAAGAGAATAACTGGGGGCACCTGGGTGGCTCAGTCAGTTGAGCATCTGTTGATTTGGGCTTAGGTCATGATCACAGGGTCATGGGGTTGAGCCCTACCTACATCGGGCTCCAGACTGAGCATGGAGCCTGCTTAAGATTCTCTCCCTCTCTCTCTCTGCCCCTCTCCCCCTTAAAAAAAAAAAAAAAAACAAAACTACTCATCTTTATCCAACTGTAAAGTGTTAGGTATTTTTACAAACGAGATATCTAGATCTAGATCTAGATCTAGATATAGATATAGATATAGATATGTATAAATATATATATCTATATATATAAAGACATATATCTATATCTATGTCTATATATATATATAAGATATAGATATAGATATAAGATATATATATCTATATAAGATATATATATATAATTTCACAAATGTATATATGTACGTGTATGTATGTATATATATACATATATGTGCGTATATGTACATATACACACACACACAAACACCTCATTACAGAGTTCTACACTAGAAGGTAAATCGTATCTATAACAAGTTGAGAAAACTTGTTTTTGAAATCTTAAAAAAATGATAATTAAAAGTATTTTAAATTCTAACTTGCTGTGTTAAATGTTGATAATGCAGAGAATTATTTTATTATAATGACACTTGTCAAGACATTTCTGGAAAACCATCACAACTTATTAGGATTGTGAAGATGTCAAACACTTGGAAGAAAGACATAAAGATGACTGAAGGAAAATAAGAAAACAAAGAAACAAAATAGGATACAGGAAACAAAGTAAGAACACCAAGGGAAATTGAGGATGCCTTGTAAACTTGTGTTTACTTCACAGGGGGCAGAACTAGGGAAATAGAATACACAGTTTACAGATAGACTAAGACTTGGTTCTTTGAAAACACGAACATACTTGTCTCTTGGTTCACTTCCCAATGCAAGATAATCCTTAAATTTTCCTGGTTTGATTTTCAGATAAACTGTGCTTCCGTTTAGTGTGAAGGGACATGTCAACTGCCTTCATATAACGACTTGGATGGAATTAGATCCATAAGCTGTTACACAGACCAAATGACATTGCTACCTCTTAACCAATAGTTCCATTTTTTCCATGTTTTATTTTTTTGCATTTATTTATTTTATTTTATTTTATTTTATTTTATTTATTTTTAATATAACTTATTGTCAAATTGGTTTCCATACAATACCCACTGCTCATCCCAGCAGGTGCCCTCCTCAATGCCCATCACCCACTTTCCTCTTTCCCTCACCCCCCATCAACCCTCAAATGGATAAAGAAGATGTGGTTTATATATACAATGGAATACTACTTGGCAATGAGAAAGAATGAAATCTGGCCATTTGTAGCAATGTGGATGGAACTGGAGAGTATTATGCTAAGTGAAATAGTTCCATTTTGACAGTTTCACAATATTTATCTGAACAACAATATTTGTATAATTATATTACTGAATTCTTATTACAGTTTTACAAAAAAGTAAGTAGTTTATTAATTCAAAATGCTTGTGTTAATGTACTTTATAAAACATACACAGTTGACACTAGTGAAAATAACGAGGCATACCAAAAAAGCAGTTAGTTGGATATTTGACTTAAGTACTATTTTGTCAAAGAAAAAGTAAAGAATTTTATGAAATTTTGGAAATACAGTGATTGTTAGTTTGTATCTAAAAGGCAAGGAGGTATTAGGGATTCTGTATTTTCTTGTAGTTTTCAGGGAAAGACCCACCTCCATGGCATTGAAGTCTCCTTGTTTGTTCTCACACATCTGACTAAATATAGCTGTTTACAGGAAAGCATTGTATACCAAATAGAAATGTCTATAATCTGGTTCATTGTTATCTGTCATTGTATCTGTTCTTTATTAAATGGAAGAACTGAGTCTTTTTTTGTTAAAAAAAAAAAAAGTTTGTTAAAACTCTAAAACATTTGTGAAGCACCTACTACAGTTTGGACAACGTTTTTCATAAATGGATGGTAATAATTCTATCAGCTTAGAATAATGTTGACTACTGTAATAACTAAACTAGAACATATGAATGGCTTAACATAATCAAGTTTATGTAATAGTTCAGTGCAGATGTTCAAGTTGTTGGATGACTTTCTTCCTTTTAGTGACTCAGGGACCCAGACTTCTTGCAATTCCTGGGGCCTCACAGTGTCATGTAGTTTGCTGATAGGGAAATAAATCGTGCAACAAGGACACATTACTTTTGCTCAGTTTCCATTGGCAAGAACTAGTCCTTAGGCGCATCAGTGTTCACTGTGAAGGAAGTGTCATCTTTGACTAGATGATTGTCTCTCACCAGTAACTTCTACACTGCGGAAGGAGTACACAGATTGAGAATGGCTAGCCAGCTCTGCCACAGTAATAATGTTGATAGTAATAATGTGTTAATTTCCTGTGGCTGCTGTAACAACTTACTACCAAATTGACGGCTTGAAAAGCACACCTTAAAGCACACCTTTTTCTCTTAGAGTTCTGGAATTCTGAAATCCAGAGTGTGTTTCACTGGGTCAAGAGCCAAGTGTCAACAGGGCTGCACTCTCTCTGGAGACCTTAAGGGAGAATCTCTTTGCTTGCCTTTTCCAGCTTCTAGAGCCATATTCCTTGCACTCCTTAATTCTTGGCCTCTTCCTTCATCTTCAAACCATAGCAACTTGCTTCTTGGCCTTCTTATAGTCAAGTCTCCCTCTTCTTCCCTCTTACAAGGACACTTGTGATTCCATTTAGATGATCCAGAGAATTCAGGGTAATTTCCCCATCTCAAGATCCTTAATTTCATCACACTTGTAAAAACCCTTTTGCCGTATACGGTCATATTGACAAGTTTTAGGGATTAGAACCCTTCTAGGGCCATTATTCAGCCTCCTGCAAATAGTTAACATTTATTGAACACACTGTGCGTCATGTTTATGTAGAGAAATTTTCATGTCTTAGTTTCTGTTTTTCTGCCTGTTTATTCATGATCCGGTCTACTTACAGGTTTGCCTGTTTTTCTGTTATGGTTTTCTTTTCTTTTCTTTCCTTTTTTTTTCTTTTCTTTTCTTTTCTTTTCTTTTCTTTTCTTTTCTTTTCTTTTCTTTTCTTTTCTTCTCCCTTCTCCCTTCTCCCTTCTCCCTTCTCCCTTCTCCCTTCTCCCTTCTCCCTTCTCCCTTCTCCCTTCTCCCTTCTCCCTTTTCCCTTTTCCCTTTTCCTTGTCTTTTCTTTCTCTGCCATTTTTTGGAAAATATATTCCTTACTTCAGTGTCTAAAAATTTTACATAAAATCCTAGACTCTCAGAATTGGAAAGAATCTGTAGAAATTGTCTGGTATAACCATCCCAGTCTACAGTATCCAATTAAGTGTGCTAGGATTTGGGATGGGGGTGCCTGTTAATTTATTATTTGAAATATAGTTCTCTGGAGCTTTGATGAAAGCGCTTTAAATCTACTGTAAGGCTTCTTTGGATTACTGCTGCATTAAACTCTGTTTTCTTTTTTTTCCTACCCAAATCACCCTTTTTCAGTTACCTTTAAAAATCGAATTGTGCATTTTTTTTTACTCCCCCCCCCCCAAAATGTTGAATTTAACTCAGCCATTCTCCTAAGCACATAGAAATGACTTGATAAGAAAAAAGGAAGCATTTTGGGTTAACACCAGTTTCTGGGAAAGAGGGTAGTTGAAGACTTAAAGCCATTCACAGGTTTTTGTAAAATACGAGAGTAGCAAATAAGCAATTAATTATATAAAACATGGTAATAACTGGTTGAAATTAAACCAAAAGCAGCATTCTTGATTTAGTGTCAGCTTGTAGAGGAATTATGTGGTATTACAGATTCATTCAGGCAACAGTTCTATTGATCACATATTAGTTGCTATGGATACAAAGATGACTAAGACATAATCTTGTTCCAGAGGATGTGATATTCTAGTGAGAACGTAGACATGCACTGATGCAGTGTCATAAGGGCTATGATATGTGCAAAGATCACCATAGAAGATGTGATACAGTTGTGAGTAACAGAAACCACAACTCAGGGTAGCTTAAACAATACAAACAGGGAATTTATTGATCACGTGCAGGTATATCTGAAGCTTACAGAGTCAGATGAGGCTAGCTGCGGTGGCTCAGGCAAGCCTTCTTCCTTCCCCTGTTTTCCTGTTTCTCCTCAATGCTTTCTACAGATCAACTTTATTCTAAAGCTATCTCCCTTTGAGGTTGTAGAATGACTACCACCAGAACAACAGCTGTTATCCTCTGACCATCAAACTAGATCAACTTTGATCTCGTGTAAGCCCTTCACTGCTTTGGGGAAATGCGTAATTGAGAGGCAGGTGAAAAAGCAAAATTTAGAACTTTCAAAGTATTTAATATGTGCCCGAAATTTGGTATTAGTTTTATTTGGCTTTATTATTTCTAATTAGATTTTTAATTTATTGTTGCAAATTGGATTTTTCTTAATATGATGAATATCAGGAATTCTTGATGGGGAATAAAGTCAGAAGAGAATCCTAGTTCAGTGATTTTCTTCTGAAAATTTGGAAGCATAAAAGTTTTCTGTTCTCCCTTTGGAGATCTTTGATTTTGTATTTACTTCATTGCAGAAATTAAGAATCTGACATACTGCCTTTTGTCTTTTATTTCTTCCCTTGTAACTGGGACAGTAGAGTGGGTTTTGACATTGGGTTCAAATGGTTCATGGCTAGGCTACTTCAAGTCTCAATTAGGTTTACAGTAGGAAACTGCCAAGGCAAGAAATGTCAGGGCTTGCCATAATGACCTCATACTTACAGTTTGAGCTGTAATTTAGGGAATCTGTTTCTTACTTTGCCACTAATATACATTGAAAATGAGGCTGTTCATAGTATATAAAGCTTTTAAAAACTCAAAGTAGTGCAAAGCTACTTTCATGTAGATGTAAGGACTACCATTTGTTCCTTCTACCTGGTCCCTGGTTCACCACATTTGCATTCACTGCAGTTCTCTTTCTGTCACAAGTGTTCATTCAGGAGCCATACCATGCAACACTGCTATAGGATTGCCAGATCTTATTTTGGAGAATTTGGGCAAGAAGGGAGTAGAAGGAGATTATTTGCTAATAGTCTGACCAGGCTAAATACAATTCCATTCTGCATCCGAATATGGCTGGAACAAGGCAGTTGAATATAGGAGAAGCCTGTGTATGTGGGCCATCTGGTAACCCAGTGCTGCTAGAGGGTGGCTCTCTCAGCCAAGAGCCTGTGGAGGTATATTTGACACTCTTGGTGCATAAGGGTTCCTGCCCTAACTTAAAAAGAACTACTTCCTTGTGCTATCATTATAGTAAATGTTATTTGGTAATAAAGGAAAAAAGCTGTGTATGTTTTCTAGTGAATTATATGATGATTATGTCCAGTGTGTAATAGTAATAATAACAAATGTTTATATAGCACTTACTCTGTACCAGGCACCATTCTAAGCATTTTACGCAAATTAGCCCATTTAATTTTTCCAACAGTCTTAGGACAAATTATTACTATTTTTATCCCCATTTTGCAGAGGAAGAAATTGGCACAGGTCAAGTAACTTGCTCAAATTAACACAGCTTAGTAAGGGACAGAGTTAGTATTTGAATCTAGATAGTCTGGGACCTGAGTTCACACTTTTAATCACTGTACTTTTTGTTAACTAAAGACTGAAAGTGTAATTAAATATAACATCAGTAACATTATTATGTTTTGAAACAAATTGACATTTTGAAACTTACCTACTAAATATTCGACATGCTTGTTTTTTATTCTAGGAGAAGATTTTGCAGTTGTACAGCAAGAAATTATTATGATGAAAGACTGTAAACACCCAAATATTGTTGCTTATTTTGGAAGCTATCTCAGGTACATTTTTGTTTCCCATCACCTAATACATTTAACAAAATAAAGTTAGCTCTAATAGCATGCTTTGTAGTTTTCTTCATGCTTTGAAGATAGGATATTTTTGTGTGAATGAAATTTTTATTTCTGACCTGTTTATGTTCATTCTGTAATCAATATCATAGTCTGATTTGTCTCTTGTACTCTTGGGAATTCTGGATGTGGTTTCAGTGAAGAAACTTGCAAGTAAAAATGAACTTTTATGGTTAATCTTTGCGTGGTAGACCAGAGATCTAAATATGCCATTCTGTTGCCCCTTACTCACAGACTTGGGTATATTTAGAAAGTCAGGAGCATCTCTAACTGCTAGGTTTTTATTAGAAACTTTTTCTTTCTTTTATGCTTCTAGCTCAGGGTATTGCATCATCCCTTCCCTTCATTTTGTCCAAAGGACTAGGAACTATAATTATTTCACTAACTTCTTATTTTCCCAGGTTGTAAAGTAAACTTACACTGTGAATTGCAGTCTCTTGCTTTGGTCTGGCAGGACCACGCTGGGTTCCCCAGGTCATAGTCCATAGGGGTTGACCTCAAGGTCAAATACTGTTTTTCCATTTACTTCTCTGTGCAGTTGTGAGCTGAACTCTGTGACTGACTTGTTTTTAAGGTTCCTTCCAAAAGGAGGATTGACGAATGTTCTCTTCCTTATGTATTAAAAAACCCTTAATGTTTTATTCTGGTGGATGTACTGTGGGATATATAAGGAAGTAGCTTATCCCAGCTTCCATTGTCATATGACCCAGGTATTAAAAAAAACACTTCTCTCTTGATGTAGGCACAGCATATGGAAAAGACAGGGCAGTTCTGCCCCCTCTTTCCAGCTTGCGAAAAGCCAACCAAACCAGCTCTTCTTGATTCTAACCACTCTTGAACAGTTTTGATTGCCCCATCTTCATTAAGGTTGAAGAGTAGGTTTAGTGGAGACGTTAGTTTATGTAGGGACAGATACTACGACCAGGTCAATGACTATTATATATTTTGAATGAGTTCTATAACAGCCAATTTAAAACCACTTTAATGGTAAGTGGTTCAAATAATACCTAACACAATTTCTGGTTCAGTTTTTATTTTATGGACAGACCCAACACAGACAATTACTGTATCAGGTCAAAGAAACAATCTCTTAAAACTCAGTTAAGTTTGTGATAAAAATAATTGATTGCTGCTAATACGTTAAAATCATCACTTCAGGACAATTCGTTTTATTACTGTTGTTGCTCCTAACAAAATGACCTACTTATACTCAATTGGGAGAAGCATCACAAAATACTTTTCCCCCCAAGGGCAAACAGGTCTTTGGTCTAAGAGTTTTTCTCAAACATGGTCTGAGTCGTCAGGAACTATGGGACCATTCAAAGGCTAACCTATTATTCTGGGATAGCCCCATCCATTTATATGGCACCTTGGTCTTTCTGCCATCAAGACAATAGCATCTTTGGTGGTTAAGAGTTCTGGAGTGAGATCGTTTGGATTGGTTGAGTCCTGACTCCATCATTTATTAACTGTGTGCCTCACAGCAAATTACTTAACTACTCTGAGCCTCCATTTCCTCATCTATAAAATAGGAATAATAATAATAGATACAAGATGTGATAGCTACAAGGATAATGAGTAAACACATGTAGTGTTTCCAACAGTGATTAAAATAAAATAAATGCTCCATAAACATTAACTCCTATTAACTACTACTATTGCTGCTGTTACTATTACTATTTCTTAACTATTTTTAAGTGTTATCATGTTAGTGCCTCATTTGATCTTTTCAGCAACACTGTTACCAGTATTTCTCTATGGTAGATACTATTTCCATTTTACAAATAAGATGCTTGAGAGAGTTCAACATCAAGTAATTAGTTTACAGTCCAATTTCAAGTTATTGACAGTAAGGTTCTACGTTCTTTCTGTAATATTGTGTTCATAGATCACATGACTTTTGACTTAGCCCTTTTGCCTCCTTGCCAAAAGAGCTGACCAAATAAACTTCCACCCCCACTCCCTCAGGTCCCTCCCATTGCCCCCCAAAAATCCTAACACTAAACTGGACATTTGACTGTGTTACTTAGGCAAGAGTCTTCCCACACAGGTTAGGCAGCAAAACATTTGTTCTTGTTACCCCCAAAAGGTGAATTACTTACGAGTTTGTATCCGGTTTTGTTTATAAATCTTGGCTTTGGCTTGCAGCAAAATAGTGCAACTCTTTAGTAACATGTCCATTAACCTTCACTTTTAGACGTACAGGAGAGAGCCAGTTAGATTATGCTTAACAAAAATTGTATTTACTTTAAAATTTTAGGAAATGTGTATTCTGACTATATGTTGAATATCTTTTCTTTTTTAATTTTATTTATTTATTTCGAGAGAGAGTGTGGGGGGTGGGGGTGGTCAGAGAGAGAGAATCCCAAGTAGGGTCCATGCTGTCCGTGCAGAGACCCAGGGCTCTATCTCCGGAACAGTGAGATAATGGCCTGAGCCCAAATCAAGAGTTGGACGCTTAACTGACTGAGCCACCCAGGCTCATGTTTTGTGTATAGCTAGATGAAATTTTTAAAGGGGTTCTTTGCATCCAAATATAAGAATACAAAGAGCAAACTTGCCCCAAAACCAAAGTAAAACAGACAACATTAGAGTCGTTTTTTTCAGTAGAGCTACCTGTGTTAGTAGAGTTGTATGATCTAATATAAGAAACTCTGGTTTAAGTAGATGATTTTATTCTGTAGCTGGCATAGCTGATGAAAGTGATAGAAAAGCAAATGTAGTATAACATAGAACAGCAATTAATCTTCTCTTTCTCTGCCTCTTTTTTTCTATAGAGATTTTTCCCTTCTTCCCTAATTAAAGTCCAGACTCAGTCAAATTTGGAGTGTGAAATACTAATGATTAGACTTGCAGGATGTTAGAGCTGGAAGGGACTAAGAGATCTTGTCACTAGTCCCACTCTTTTTACTGATGAGGAAGTGGGGTGCTGGATCAGTGACTTCGTTAGGTCACCAACTACTCATTGTTGGTGGTGGACTTAAACCAGATACCAGGTATGTACAGGTACCTGGTTGGCTATCTTTTTGGTATTCTATAGTACTCAGCCTAGGAAGGCCAGATTTAGTCTTAAAGGGAACATGGTTTCTTGGATTTCTTCTCATTATTGAATGATTTTACAAAAGGCAGGGAGCTTATTTTTTAAAACTTGATACAAACCCCCTAAAATGCGTACTGTTCTTAGCAACTTTCTTCCTTGTATTTTATTGCCATTATAGCCTATTACAACAAATTTAGACCAAAATAATGAGGAAATTGAGCTAATGTGTTTTACCATTAGTAAATTTCCCCTTCAGGGAATCAGCCTTATCCTATGAATTTACTGAATAGATGACCAGCATGTAATTAAGTTCAGAAGCCTGTTTTGTAACAGGGTAGCCATCCTCATTTCCTGAAGAAATACAGAAACGGAGCTGCTAAAAAACAGAGTATCTTATGTTATTCTTAATAGGACATTCTCTGTTCCTCTCTTCAATATCATTAAAAGTCTATGTTTATTAAGTACTTAAGTACATATACTGTACAATGAGAACTGGATGGACAAAACTTCTCTCTGAAGTTTAAAAAAGTAAATAGTCCTGATTTGGTGTAGATTTTTATTTGTATATTTGTGTGTGTTCCTAAAACAACAGAGTTAAGTAATCATGGACCTATTCTTTAATCCTAGTAGAGCTTAACTATTGCTTCTTTTAAGTAAATAATGACTCTTTAGGTTCCTTCTAAGCATTCCTAGCCCAGCATATCCTTTCATAATATATTTAAAAAATTGAGATACTTCTCTCCAGTTTAAACTCTTAAAGTTGAGGTTGAAAAACAGCAAATGCTCCTCAAAAAATAAGCCAATAGTTGGGGCGCCTGGGTGGCGCAGTCGGTTAAGCGTCCGACTTCAGCTCAGGTCACGATCTCGCGGTCCGTGAGTTCGAGCCCCGCGTCAGGCTCTGGGCTGATGGCTCGGAGCCTGGAGCCTGTTTCCGATTCTGTGTCTCCCTCTCTCTCTGCCCCTCCCCCGTTCATGCTCTGTCTCTCTCTGTCCCAAAAATAAATAAAAAACGTTGAAAAAAAAATTAAAAAAAAAAATAAGCCAATAGATTAGATCCATACAGTAAAAAATACTAATTTGGATCAGAGATTTTAAACCTTTGAAATCAAGAATACTAGTTTCAATGAGCATAATTTATCACATAATAATAACATATTTGTAAATCACCACCATTAACAAAGTGTTTTTACATTTCTTTGGATGTATAGAGTGCTGTATTGGGTTCTAGATATGTAAAGACAGATAAAACATAATCCTTGCCTTTAAGGAGTTTATAATCTAATAGAAGAAATACTCATGAGCAAATAATTGCAACATAGTATGCTAGGTACAATAATAATTTCCACATAAGACGCAAAGTGTAAAGACGGTAGAAAATCTGATTTTGTCAGAGTAAGGGAATCAGAGAAAGCTGTGTGAATGATATGATTCCTAAATGTTGGGTGTTAAAGTGTTAGTAGGCATTTACTGTAGCATCTAATGTGTGGAGAAAATTATAACTTCTGGCAAAGGAAGTGCATGCGTGAAAATACCATGAACTACTCAGGAGGCAACTAATAGTTTCATACTAGAGCTTAAAGGGTAAGTGTGTAGTTGCAGTAGGTAAGGCCATGGAGATTTGGCAAACAAAGGCATCTTTTATCCCTTAATTAGGACCTGTAGGTATTGAGCATACTTGTTAAAGGTTTGAACACAGAGTACAGAGTAGTGTATGTGTGGCGGATGGACCTGGTGTGTGGGGGATTGAGACAGTGAGGATGTTCATTTTATTACAGTGTGAATGTCGTAACCCAGGAAGGAGATGTTTGTCCCTTGAGTTATATCGAAACTGGAAGAAATTTTTTTCTAGAGCTAGAGGTGTGACTGGGGAGGGAACTTAATAACTGGAAATGCTTTTTTGAATGTTCACACTATGGAAATAAAGATTATCGTTAAGTTCATTTTAATTTGTACCTAGCTACCCTCTTTTTTAAAAAAAGGAAACTTTTAATTTTGGAATGTATTAGATTTACATAAAAGTTGCAAAGATAGTACGAAGAGTTCTGTCAGTATTCCCTATTGCTAACATCTTACATAATCATGGTACATTCTTCAAAACTAAGAAATCAACATTGGTACCATACTATTAGCCAAACTAAGGTACTTGCTATTAATTTCACCAGTTTTCCACTAATGTTCCTATTTTGTTTTTAGTTTTCTAGTTATACTGATACAAACATTTGTTTCCTTCAAGTGCAACCAGATTAGTAGTAACAGCAGTTACTTCACATGCTGGCTAGGGTAGTTAGCAATGTCCTGGCCTCTACTAGATGCCAGTAACACCTTCCCAGTTAGGACAACCCGAAATGTCTTTGATAAGCCAAATATGCCTTTGGGGACAAAATCACCCCCATTGAGAACCACTGCTTTAGGAAGAAAATTTGGTGGAACTCTCTTATGAGATGCCTCCTTATACCAGAATTGCTAGGGTGTTTTCTAGGAACATTAGTTCTGAGGGATGCTAGTACATGATTTGAAAACAAGGGGTCTATGGAAAAAATAATTTGGGGAAGTAGTGAACTAAACAAAATTAAAGAAGTTTTCTTTCTTTTTCCTCTTCCCTCTCTCCTCTGCTTTTTTTAAAATCCCATTCTTCCTCCTACCCTTTTTCCACTTCCTAACTTCCTCCATCCCCATTCTTCCTTTCTTCCGTCTCTTCCTTCTCCTCTCTCCACCTGTTCCTCCTTCCCTTCTCCCAGCTACCCCTGCCTCACTGCATGATTTCTTAGAGCCTTTAACATATCCGTGGCATTGTTAATTTCCAAGAGAAGACTATAGTATGTGACATTCCTAAAACTGGTTTCACTGCACATTGATTTTTTTTTTATGGGAAGCATACTTCACATAGGATTGCTGTCTGCTCACCCATTCTTTGGAAATTAGTAGGTTGAACTGGGGTTGTTAGGTATAACTATAGAGAAATAGGTCAGCTTGTATCCCCGAATGCAAAACTACCCCTCATTGTTAAAGGGGAAGTAGATAGATGAATTACCTATAACTTTTTGGAATGCAATAAATTTTGTCTGTTTCAAAATGCACCAAAATATTTTAAATTCAGTTCACATTAAATAAAGTTATCCTATATTAAACAACTAGCAGTTTATTAAACTTTTTATTTTTCACATTGAAAGTTATGATTAGGAGTTGAATTATTTTGCTGAATATACTGGAGTAGTTACTGGGAAATGTTTTGTTCAGCAGGATAACCCACAGTTAAGTACAGGGATCAGCCGACTGCAGTATCGGGGCATGGCCAGCTGTCCCATCCCAGGGAGAATGATTTGGTATGCCAGTTTCTAGCAGACATTCTAGAGCTGTGGATTCTTGGTGATCTTGCTCACATTTTCTTTTGCTTTTTCAATTATGTTATATTTGGGCAAAATATATAAATCCACAAAGTTTAATCAGTTTTAAGTCAGTGATGTGTTACAAAGTGTGGGAAGATTGGGGTGCCTTGGGTGGCTAGTCATTTAAGCACCCATCTTCGGCTCAGGTCATGATCTGGCAGTTTGTGAGTTCAAGCCCTGCTTTGGGCTCTGTGCTGACAGCTCAGAGCCTGGAGCCTGCTTCAGATTCTGGGTCTCTCTCTCTCTCTCTCTCTCTCTCTCTCTCCCTTCCCAGCTCCCGTTCTGTACCTCACTTCCCTTTCCCTCTCCCTCTCTCTCTCTCAAAAATAAAGATTAAAAAAAATTTTTTTTAAAGTATGTTTTAGAAATTGTAAGATTTTTAGCTCAGTGAAATAATTATTAGAATGTTAATTCCTATATATATGCTCTAGTAAACATTGAACTAGAAGATTAAAATTTCCCTCCCTTTACTTATTTTTCTATTCCTTACAGAAAGAAAACTTTACAGAATAAGAGAAAAGAATTACAAGAAAATTTATAGTGATACCTTGAGTATTTACCTTGGTGGTTAATTGTTTCAATTCAGATATCTAGGGACAAAGATTTTAGTATCTATTGGCCTGCATGAAATGGGCCAAGTGAGTCAGGTTCTTTCCTATTAGGCAGATGGCTTGGTAAATGACCAAAAAAGTAGATGCAGATTTGTCTTCGCAAGAGGGGCATTCATGGAACAGATGGAAGTACTTTTTCTAAAAGATTCTGAATATTCAACCTTTCTGATAATACCAGACTTAACTAAATATATTTTAGACATCTTGTAAAGTATATATATAGTATATATAGTTTTTAAATCATTATTTATTTTCCTTTGTAAGTTTGGAAAGTAATTTTACGTAGAATGACTAGAAAATTTGTTTTAAGCAGGATTGGGAAGGGGGATAGACCAGCGTCAAATAGAGGATGGTGTAATACTGAAATATGTAAGAAAGTGGAGAACTAATTTCTTTTGTCCCTTTTCTCTACCGAGGAGAATTGTTTTCCAATTGGAGAGGGTAGGAAAATCATTATGAAGAAGGGATTGAAGCAGGAGTTAGATGAGGAGATAATTGTAGAGCAACTAGATACTTTAAATGAATCTGAGCTTTGAGACTTATATAAAAATCATATCTAATTACAGTGAAAAGTTATCAGATGGGATTGTTATCCACTATCAGTGAGTGTCTTTTGACAGATAGAAGAGGTACCAAAAGATTAGTGGTCAGCAATGACCAATTTGCAAAGGAAAGGAAAAGGAAATTTCTGGAAAATTGTTAACCTTGTTGTCCATCATCAGCCCCAGCAAACCTCTAGAATAAATTATTAATCAGATAATTAGTAAACATTCATAAGAAAGAAGTGGTGATTACCGTGACTTTAGTAAGAAGTCATCAGTCCCATCTCTCTCTCTTTTTTAAATGTTTATTTTGAGAGAGAGTATGAGCAGGGGAGGGGCAGAGAGGGAGGACAGAGGATCTGAAGCAGGTTCCAAGCTGACAGCACAGAGCGCAATGTGGGGCTCAGACTCACAAACCATGAGATCACGACCTGAGCTGAAGTCTGATGCTTAACCAACTGAGCCACCCAGGTGCCCCTCTTTTTTTTCCCCCCTTAAAAAAGAAAATGCCAATTTTATGTGTTTATAGCGTCACTGAGTTCCAGGAGCAACTTAAGGTGACTTACAAAAATAGACTACAAGATGAATTATAACAAAAGGAATAGGAAATTGCTTACATTTATTGGGCTTATATTCTAGGCCCTTTTCTAAGCAGTTTACATGTTACTTTATTCTGAGCAGACCCAGAACAACCATTCACCCAGTTTTTCTAAGATATGTCAGAACCCCTGCTACTTGTCCTGTAAATGCTTGTGTCAAGTATTTTACATGAAAGATTCATTTAGGACAGATGTGAAAATATTTTAGAGCAGTGGTTCCCAAACATTTTGCTATTAGAACCCCTTTTATTTTACACTCTGAAAACTTACTGAGTACCACAAAGAGCTTTTGTTTATGTGAGATTTAACAAATAAGGACAAAGTCCTATGCATAGTTTTAATGAACCAGATAAACAAATGTGAAGCTGGAGAATCATCTGACTCCTTTTTAACATGAAAAAGATCCAGAGGCTTTAGTTAACTTCAAACTGAAAATCAGAGGTTTTAGAGCAGTTGCTAAGAACCTGAAGATAGCCTTTAGCCCAGTTAATAGAAATATAAGTGTTCAAATAAAGGAGATAATTGTTGATTCTCAAGGGTAATTAGACTTCTCCCTGTGTAGCAATCACCAGCCATAAATGCCTTCATCCTTTTGGATAAGACATCCATCTGCCAGCCCCGGGCATGTGTTCTGAGAATTAGTAAAACCAGACCACTGGGCAGCTAGCTCATACTTTACCATCCACTGTCATGCCTCAGTTTCATTGGTCTGTGGACCACCTGTGAATTTTAGATACTAGAGTGACTTCAGATTTCTTCTTCCGGTCCTCACTATGTCAGCTTTGCCTCTAAAATCATGGTATTTTTTTCACTGTGTACTGATGTTCATGCTCGGATCCTTGTGTTCCCTGTTACATGCTGCATGGTGCATCGTACTCAACCAAGTCCACTCTCCTTTGTAGGTCTGGTTAATTTCTCACCACCACCATGTGTGATCTATGATAACAACTCCACTTTTTTAATGTTTATTTATTTTAGAGACAGAGAGACAGAGCACGGGTGGGGTCAGGGCAGAGAGAGAGGGGGAGACAGAATCTGAAACAGGCTCCAGGCTCTGAGCTGTCAGCACAGAGCCCAACACAGGGCTGAAACCTACGAACCATGAGATTGTGACCTGAGCTGAAGTCAGACACTCAACCAGCTGAGCCACCCAGGCGCCCCGGCAACTCCACTTTTTATGCAACACTTAGAATAGTACTTGATTCTGGATGCTACATTTTAAAAGACACTGACAAAGTAGAGACCATCCAGATGAAGGTAACTGAACTGAGGAGTTTATAAACCAAGCATTGTTTTAGTGTCACCCCACCTATTCTAGCTTCCTTTCCTGCCATTGTCTCTTCAGGTAGTCTGCGTTTGATTCACATTAAATTACCCATAGTCTTTCTTTCAAATTTTCATTCTCTGAGCAGGCCCCTTCCCTGTCTCTCGGTGATGAATTCCTACTTTAACTTCAAGACACAACAAATGATATCTCCTCCCTAAAATTTCCCTTGACTTTCCTAGATATTCTTACCTCTGGGTTCTCACAGAATGTTATTCATGCCTGGATTGTGTACTTAATCAAATTACAGTCTAATCCAGGGATCAGCACACCTTTTCTGCAAAGAACCATATGGTAGATATTTTAGGCTTTGTCTGTTTCTCTGTCACAGCTACTCAATTACGCTGCTTTAGTACAAAAGTAGCCATAAGTGAGTGTCATTGTGTTTCAATCAAACTTTATGTGGACACTAAAATTTGAACTTTGTATAATTGTCATGTGTCAAGAAAAATTCTTCTTTTGATTTTTGCCCCCAACCATTAAAAAATATAAAAACCGAAGCAGTAAAGAGTATCCAATGGAAAAAAGACAGTCTCTTCAGCAAATGGTACTCAAAGAACTGGACAGCGACATGCCGAAGAATAAAACTAGACCACTTTCTTACCCGTAACACAAAAATTAATTCAAAATGGATGAAAGACCTAAATGTGAGACAAGAAACCATCAAAATCCTACAGGAGAAAACAGGCAGCAACCTCTTTGACTTCGGCCATAGCAACTTCTTACTTGACATGTCTCCAGAGGCAAGGGAAATAAAAGCAAAAATGAACTATTGGGACCTCATCAAGATAAAAAGCTTCTGCACAGCATAGAAAACAGCCAACAAAACTAAAAGGCAACCAACAGAATGGGAGAAGATATTTGCAAATGACATATCCTATAAAGGGTTAGTATCCAAAATCTATAAAGAACTTAGCAAACTCAACACCCAAAAAACCAAATAATCCAATGAGGAAATGGGCAAAATTCAGGAATTGACACTTTTCCAAAGAGGACATCCAGGCGGCTAACAGATACATGAAAAGATGCTCAACATCACTCATCAGCAGGGAAATACAAATCAAAATCACAATGAGATACCACCTCACAGTTGTCAGAATGGCTAACATTAACAACTCAGGCAACATCAGATGTTGGCGAGGATGAGGAGAAAGGGAAACCCTTTTGCACTGTTGGTGGAAATGCAAACTGGTGCAGCCATTCTGGAAAACAGTGTGGAGGTTCCTCAAAAAATTAAAAGTAGAACTACCCTACGACCCAGCATTGCACCAATAGATATTTATCCAAAGGCTACAAAAATGCCTATTTGAAGGAGCACATGCACCCCAATGTTTATGGCAGTGCTGTCAACAGTAGCCAAAGTATGGAAAGAGGCCAAATGTCCATTGGCTGATGAATGGATAAAGAAGATGTGTGTGTGTACACGCACGCACACACACACACACACACACACACACACAGGAATATTGGCCATCAAAAATGAAATCTTGCCATTTGCAACAGCATGGATGGAAGTAGAGTGTATTATGCTAAGCGAAATAAGTCATGGGAAGACAAATACATGATTTCACTCATGTGGAATTTGAGAAACTTAACAGATGAACATAGGGGAAGGGGAGGAAAAATAAGATAAAAACGGAGAGGGAGGCAAACCATAGGAGACTCTTAAATACAGAGAACAAACTGAGGGTTGCTGGAGGAGAGGTGGGTGGGGGATGGGTTAAATGGGTGATGGGCATTAAGGAGGGCATATGTTGGGATGAGTACTGGGTGTCTGTCATATGTAAGAGATGAATCACTGGTTTCTACTCCTGAAGCTAAGACTGTGCTGTATGTTAACTAACTTGAATTTAAATTAAAACACGCACATATATATACACACATATATTCATATACATACATATAGATGTGTGTGTATACACATAAACCATTCTTAGTTCCTGGGCTGTACAAATCAGACAGTAGGCTAGATTCGGCCCACTGGCCAGAGTTGCTGACTCTTGATCTAATCAATTTGTTTATTTTTTTCAGTCACTCTTGTATTCATTCATTTATGAAATACTCATTTGCTGGCTCTTCTAAGCACTGTGAATGCAGTGGGGAGAGAGACAGACATGTTAAAGTAGAATCTTCTGTGTTCAACTGAGCTTGCTGGGTTCAGAGACTTTCTATTCCATCTCTGCCCCCTGAGAATAGTATATTTCCTGGTACATTTTGAGATGAAGTTGTGAATGATTGAACAAGGAATAAGCTATTAAATCTTTGCTAATTATTTCTCTTGTGACTGTGATTATGATATCTTAATTGAGTGTGAGAGGGAAATGCTATGTAAAGACAGGTAAGTGATAAATTTTAACAGATTGTTTTGGAAAGACCTTTGTTTACTAGATGTGATGGTAAAATTTGCATTTTGTCTGTTTTGTTGATGATAGCACTATTAATGTGATATGCTTTGAGATGTATTGCCATTCTGTGATGAATCTTCTACATAGTTTTTGGTCTGAACATTTTAATTAACATTTAACTTCTATAATACTGTCTTGGGGTAGGTAGGTAAACTGGGAGGGGGAGGGAAAGTTTTTAACTAGAGGGAATTTCGTTTGGATGTGTCTGACATTTTTATATCCTACAAATGGTCTATTTTAAGGGTTAAAACCTTGGATTGAGTTATAACAACACATTACATTAATTCTTTTACTCACAGAGATTAACTAGCTTTTTTTCTTAGCACGTTGAATTTATGTGGTTTTTCAAGGTTATAGCATACAACCTTAAAATACTTGTTACCTCAATCATTTTCATCATGAAAATGTGATACATGTTTATATTCTCTTTATAGGCGAGATAAACTTTGGATATGCATGGAGTTTTGTGGAGGTGGTTCTTTACAGGATATTTATCATGGTAAGACAAAAGTTATGTTTTATAGAGATTAAGTAGAGTTTCTTAAAATATAGTTATTATATTAAAGCATTAATGTTTTCAGGAGAGAAAACTAATGTTTTATTAGTATTTAGATATGTAAAAGAATGTAAGATATATATGGATGAAAGGAGCATTTGCTTTATAAGTTACAAAATTATATGCAGTTGAATTCGTTGCTATTTCTAAAGAAGACATATTATATATAGTTTCAGGGGGCCTGGGTGGTTCAGTTGGTTAAGTATCCGACTCTGGATTTCGGCTCAGGCCATGATCTCATAGTTCGTGGGATCGAGCCCTGCATGGGGCTCTGCACTGACAGTGTGGAGCCTGCTTGGAATGCTCTCTCTCCCTCGCTCAGCCACTCCCCTGCTCATGCTATCTCTCTCTCTCTCGCTCTCTCTCTCAAAATAAATAAACAAAATTTCAAACTCAAGCTTGTAAAAAAACATAAAAAAGGCCTTGATGGTTAACGCTAAGCCAAAAGAATATCTAGTTAATACACGCGTGGTATTAATACAAAGATCATTGATTTGCTCTTGTGTATTCAAGAAGCATCAATTAAATTGTTTACTTTTTAAAAATACTAGATTCTGGGGTATTAAAAATTATTAAAACTTTTTGGGGTGCCTTCGTGGCTCGGTTGGTTAAGCGTCCGACTTCAGCTCAGGTCATGATCTCACTGTTGGTGAGTTCGAGCCCCATGTCAGGCTTTGTGCTAACAGCTCAGAGCCTGGAGCCTCCTTTGGATTCTGTGTCTCCCTCTCTCTCTCTGCACCTCCCGCATTCACATTCTGTCTCTGTCTCTCAGAAATAAATAAACATTAATAAAAATGTTTAAAAATTATTAAAACTTTTTTATTGAGATTTCAGTGGAGTATGTAAGAAAGACTTGTAAAGTAAAATAACAGCGTTTACTGTCTTTTCTTTCTCTCCCTGTCCTGTTCTGTTTCTGTTAATGGGTTATTGTCACAAGCTGCAGAGTTTATTCTTTTACTAGAGATGTGCTTTTTAAAGATTAATGTAAAGTAATGTCTTAATAAGTCAGATGCCAATTTTATGAGAAAATATTTTGGAAAAGGTTTGCATTTTTCTTTATATGGGATTTTGGCTCAGATTTTCCCGTTAGGGCCTCTTAAGTAATTTTGAAGGCTGATTGTAATAAAACAGATGTTAAAAGACTATTTGGGTAGGAATTTTACTGTCTCCATCTCACTTCACTTTACTGTATCTTCTTGGTATAGATTTTACTTTTACCATAAAGATTGACGTAATAGTATTTTAAAGTACTGCTAACTACAGTTGGAATAGGAAAAAGGAAATGATAGATTTTCTGGAATTGTTTTTGAAGGCTTAATGAGGAAAATGGGTTTTCAATTGATGCATAAACTTTGGGTAGAAAGAAGAGGTGCAAGTACATTCTAAGAGGTGAAACAGCAGTACGGCGATGTGAAGGTGTGACAGGTAACATCACTCTTATTGGTGTGGGGGGTGTATTTGGGGGATGGGGTCAGATACGGAAAGACTTGAAAGCCAGATGGAAGAACATGAGAACATTTCTGCTTTATGAAAAGTTCTTTCTTTTCTGAGTATATTTTGTATTAAGTACAACTGTTCTTTATATGTGAGAAACTTTATTATTAATGACATTTTGATTTCAAAGATTCAGTGAAAAGTGAGATGTATGTGGCATTATTTTGCATTGTAGAACACACAGTATTTCTGGAAGCTTGTGATTTCTTCCGAAGTCACAAAGCTATTTCCCTTTTTGTTGTCTTAATTTGGACTAATTTGTCTATTTTTTCTCATACTTACTCATTTAATTTCCTTCATCCTAAAGTTCTGTACTAGGTCTTCTAGTGGTTGAACTCTCAGTGTTTGACCCTCACCCTTCACTTGTCGTGTAAGAGGCATAGACAGATATTTGCTGTCAGCATTGTCTTCTAGCTTATAAAAGCTAGAAAAACTATAAAGTTTTTCTATAGTATCTTCTTCTGTCACTATACATTGATCTTTTTCAGGCAACCTTTTTCTAATTGGTTTTAAGATTTTTTTTCTCTTAATTTATGGTGTTTTTAGTATCTAAATATGGATTTACATTTCCTTTTTTTGCATAGGTCTTAAAGTGCTTACCTCAGAGGATTTCACTTATTCATCAAGCCTGGACAATTATCAGTAATTCTCTCTTCAAAAGTCTTTTCTACCTCAGTCTCTCTGATCTCTCCTTTAAAATTTCAATTAGATATACATTAAATCTTCTCTGTGTCTCTTAAACTCAGCCTTGTATTTTGCACTGTTTAATCCTTCAGTAGAGCACTGAGGATACTCATAACCCTCCTGTAGTATATGGATTTTACAGCTGTGATTAGTACATGCATAAGGTTTTAATTTTTGGTGACTGTATTTTTCATTTCTAGAAATTACTTCGTTCTATTTCAAGTCTCCTTCATTTACAAAAATTTTTTAACGTTTTATTTATTTTTGAGAGACAGAATATGAGCAGGGGAGGGGCAGAGAGGAAGGGAGACACGGAATCTAAAGCAGGCTCCAGGCTCTGAGCTGTCAGCACAGAGCCCGACACCGGGCTCGAACTTGGGAACCGTGAGATCATGACCTGAGCTGAAGTTAGACGCTCAACCTACTGAGCCGGCCGGGCGCCCCTCCCTTCATTTTATATTTGTGTCTTATTCTCTTGTAATTTTTCATTCATTCTTTTATGACCTTAGTTTTAAGCGTCCCTTTCTTAAGCCTTTCTCAAATTGTCAAGTAGTTCCACCAGATAATATGTATGCATGGTCTTAGGCATCTGTTTCTGCTTTCTTCAGGAAGAAGTAAGAGGACCAGTTTAGTTACGGAAATAGTTTTGTCGTGATTGTTGTCATTTCCATTTCAGCCAAACGTTGGAAGTAACAAAGTAATATGGATTTGTTAATATTGATTCATTTAAACTGATCAGCAACTGGGTCAATGGGAGAAATGATCATTTGCAATGCCCTGAGTATTCTCAAATGTACATGCGAGGGATTTACATGGTTATACAAAGAACCCCAGACCCTGTCTCTCTGTTCACTCTTGACTGCACCCTGACTTCTACCAAATGACCTCCTCGTGGAGATGTGTGTACTCCTCTTTGAGTAGTCTGCAGCGCTCTCTGCTTACACGGCCACATAAGACATAAACCTGTATTTCTCTTTCTCTTCTCTCCTCTCTCTTTTATCACATTGTCCTTCTGTGGGAGTAGTGTAATAACTTGGGTTACCTTATCTAGTAAAAGAGAAAGTTCTTCTTTTCTAATAACCCTAATGCTTGTGGGGTTTTGCTTTTTTTATAGGTATCTACAAACCATATTTTGATCTGTCTTGCAAAATTTGTAAAGAACTTGCCCTTTTTTGGGTAAAGCCTGCTTTTTTCCCTCTTTTATTTTGGCTTTCTAAAGTATCATTAAACCAATTTTTATATTTTGTTTTACGGCTCTTAATTCCATCACTCTATATGACTTTTTAAATTTAAATCTTAAAAGAGAGAACTGTATTAGTTGTCTATTGCTGTATAACAAATGATCCCCAAATTTGGCAGCTTAAAACAGCAAATATTGTGTCACAGTTTCTGAGGGTCAGGAATTCAAGAATGGCTTAATTGGGCGAGTCCAGCTCAGATTCTCTCATAAAGCTGCAGCGTTGCTGTTAGCTGGGACTGCAGTTATCCAGGCTTGACCAGGGCTGGAGAATTTACTGTCAAGTGGTTTCACTTAATGTGGTTGTTGACAGAAAGCTTCAGTTCCTTGATGGCTGTTGGCAGGTCTCAATTTTTTGCTCTGTGGATCTAGCCATGGGACAGCTTGAGTGTCTTCACAATATGGTGGCTGGCTACCCCCCTCCCCACCCCACCCCCGCCCCAGAGCAAGTGATTCCAGAGAGCAAGAGGAGGCCACACAGCCTTTTATGATGGAGTGGCAGAAGTCATATGCTGGCCCTTCTGCCATATTTTGTTCTTCAGAAGCAAGTCGTTTCTGTCCAGCCCATACTCAGGAAGGGAACTAAGTTCCAACTCTTGAGGGGGAAATATCAAAGAATTCTTGGACATATTTTAAACCACCACAGGTGTGTGTGGGGGGATACATTTTGAATTTACATTTTTTCATGAGTTTTTTCCTCTCCATTTGTTTACTTTTTCTTTGAAGAACTAACATTAGAACCTTTTATTGTTCCAGCATAATGCATTTTCTCCTCTATTTATTGAGCATTTTCATTTCTGTTTAATATTGTTAACAATTTTCCACAGTTTTTCATGTCAGTTATGGCGAATTGCTTTCTCATTTATTTAATAATTTTGAGTTCTGAGATCATCGTCAGTGGGAATTATACGTGGCTTTTGAGAGTGTATCCTTCCACAGTGGGTTTTTTCCTGTGACCCCAAGACGTCAGTGTATCCAGTGTATCTGAACCCTGAACGTGAATAACCAAGAAGCCTATGGTGACAGCATCAGGAGAAGATATTTTCCCCTATCCAGATCCCAGGCCATGGCACAAAATCCTGAGTCTTCTCCTTGTGCTTGGCTACCCTTTTAAAATGAGGATGTAGTCCTTCGAGGGTTCTGGTTATGTGGGGATATTTGTTTTAACTCTGCCTCTACAGACCTATGGCCTTTTCTTCTGTGTTCCTGTAGGGGATAAAATCAACGCCCCAGCTTACCAAGATTGGCCTTTCCCTTAGAGACGGCTAGAATATTTCACATTTTTACCATTCTGATTTTCATTTCCTCTTTGTTTTTGGTTCCTGGGAAAGTCTCTTACTGTTAACAAACTTAGCTAGGCATTTAAAAGATTATTTAAAATACTCTTTTCTGTCATTTGTAGGTGTTATTTTCAGGGTATTCAGATTGTTTGCCATACTGTGGAAACAAATCTAAAGGATGCCCATCTTACTGAATGAGAGTAGGCTTACAAACCATTAGAATTAGTTATATGGATGGCTTGTCTTCAGACACTCAGACCCAGACTTGTCCTCAATGGAAACTTTTTGTGTGTGTGTGTTTATCCATTCATTTTGAGAGAGAAAGAGAGCACAAGAGGGAGAAGGGCAGTAAGGGAGAGAGAGAATCCTAAGCAGGCTTTGCACTATCAGCACAGAGGCCAACACAGGGGCTTGACCTCACAAACTGTGAGATCATGACCTGAGCCAAATCAAGAGTCATATGCTTAACCCAGGCGCTCCAGTAGAATCTAAGTGAAATACATTTCTCTCTTCCACAATTGTGAAATACCACAAGTACTCCAAAGTAAACATTTTTACAAAGTTGTTAAGTTTGGGTAAATATGGGATTACGATCTAGAAAAAGATTCCACCACTGGAATTTAGTTCCATTCTTAGAATAGTCTCTCCCATCTAATGTATTTCTTTATTCTAAAGTGATTTAGTAGTGAAAAAGAGAAAACTACTTAAATGTCTTCAGTAGTGGATAGATGCACACAGAGAAATATTATTTAAATAATATGATTTAAGTTACATGTATTGATATGGAAAGGTGTCTGTGGTAAGTGAAAAGGGCAGGTTTCAGAATTGTATATGTAACATGATTCCGTTCATAATCTTGTGTGAGATGCATAACATACATTATTTAAAATGTCTCTTTATAAGATTGTCTGGTAGACCTTAGGCCAAACTATTGATATTGAGTAATTATTGAGTATTATTGAGTAATAGTTTGGGTAAGGAAGAGACCTTTACTTTCCAAACTTGTCTATTGATTGCATCTTTATGAACATACATTATGTTTATATATATGTTTATGATCATATATTAATGTGCTGTCAGCATAGATAGGGACTCTCTGTCTCCCTCTCTCTCCGCTTCTTCCCAGCTTATGTGTGCACACTCTCCTCTCTCAAGATAAATAAACATTAAAAAAGAAACTAGCTAAACCTCTAGGCCATGATTTATTTCTTTTAACATTTAAGAGGTAATATTGATCAGCAAGGTACAAACATGAAAATATAATTAATTTCAGAGAGTATTTCAGTCTTTTATTCATTCCACAACATTTGTTTGCAGCTTTCCCCTGCCAGGCACCGTTCTGAACACTGGAGATACAACACTGAAGAAACCAGGTTTAAAAAATGTTGCCCTGATGGAGCTTATGTTTTAGTACAGTTTTTTAGGTGTATTAAGGCTACTGCTTAGTGGAACTTGTAAAAACTTTGCCATTTACTGAAAAACATGCTTTGACTAATTTCATTAATATAAATTTTCTTCTCTTATAGTAACAGGACCTCTGTCAGAACTGCAAATTGCATATGTTAGCAGAGAAACACTACAGGTAAATCCAGTGCTGATTTAACATTTTTTATTAGACTGTTTAATTATTGTGCATTGTCTGTTAAGTAAAGTAAGGATTGAACATCTAATTTGGTAAATTCTTGTATATTAACACATTTTAATTGTCTAGTAGACTCAAATTTTATTTGCAGATAAGCACTATAAAGCCTCAGTGTGACAATATGACCTCCTCAAATTTAAGTGCTGTGAATTTGTTGTTTCGTATTTTTATACTTCTCTTAATACCAAAGAAAGGCTTAAAAACTAAGCACTCTTATGGGAATTGAAGCTCATTTTAATACTAATTGCATTTATGCTTTTTAAAAGTTATTTCAAACTATTTGCAGAGTTTAGTGGAAAGTATTGTCTTAAGAAAATTAGTGTTTCCAACAGAACTTTGCCTTTTTCATTTTCTTGATTCTTCTTTTAGGCTATTTCAGTAAAATAAATTAATGATTACTGCTAGATTATCTGTGATGAGTAAATAAAAAACAGAAACTGCTACTCAGTTGATCACTTTAAATCCCAAAGTATTCTCTGTAATAAATAAAGTCTTGTTAATTTTCTGTTTTTTTTTTTTTTTTTCTTTTTCTTTCTTGAAACTCCAGGGATTATACTATCTTCACAGTAAAGGAAAAATGCACAGAGATATAAAGGTATACATCATAAGTTTAACCTAATGGCCCTCTCTTCATTTTTTAAATACTCGGACCAAACTGTTGAGCAAAATTGTCTTAGTCTATCTGATGAATTTCTTACCTGAAATATGTTACTGTAATAAAATTAAGTGATACTTTTAAGAATTTTATTACTTTTTTAAAGTAGCTTTATTGAGATACAATTCACTTTGTTGAGATGTGATTCACTTGCCACAAAATTCACCTGTTTAAAGCATACATTTATGGATTAGTGTTATAATAACCCATATTAGCTTATCTCTAGTTATTTATTTGTAAATTGCAAATTAAGTCCTTAGCTTCCATCAAGTTAGGGTTTTTACAACATTTCATACTTTGAGTATTTTAGAAAACTTTGGTAGTCTTAAGGAACTATCATTAATAATGTTTCAAAATGGATAAATTCAATTGTAACATCTTCTGATGATCTGATTTAACTGGCAGAGGAGAGCAGGTGCACTGGGTGTGCTGGGGTCAGCTCCGCGGTAAACCAGGGTGCTTGGGCAGGGCTTCCTGAGGTTCTTTCTAAAGATACTGCCATCTCCCCAACTTAGTTCTTTTCTTTCATTTATTTTTCTTTTACCTTCTTCCTCATTCGTCTTTTCTCCTATTTCTCTCCCCCTTTTATTTTCTGAGGTTTTCTCTGGCATAAAGTTTCTTAATATTTTTTTTCTTAATCATGTTGTTCTTTGAGTCTCTAATGAAAGCCATGGACTCTCTTTTCAGAAAATGTCCTCATGCATATGCCTTCATATTTTGCATGAAATTTCAGTGAACTCTCAGATCATCTGCTGAGATCCTTTACTTTAAGTGTTTTTCATAAGCCATTTAAGACCTAAGCAAAGAGCTTTGGAGTTTATAGGGAGAAGTATAACATGAGTGCATTAAAAGCACTGTGTCATCAGCACATAGATGATCTGGAAAGACTGATAAATTTGTGTCAGAAATGGAGGTTGGACTGCCTTCCAAGCAGAAGAAACAATGTAAGCAAAAATGAAGACGTCAGAAAGTGTGGGGTCATTTTAGGGAATATAAAAGCTGTGCCATATTATCAAAGAGAAGAGAACATATGATGGGGATAGCCGGATGGTTTTGTGCTCGATTCCAGGAGGAATTGTGTGCTGAACTTCAGAGTTTGAGCCCAGCTGGGGAGAGTGTGACCATCACCACTATTTCTACCCTGGTCTAAGCCATCGGTCTGTTAATACCTGCACTTCTGCAGCAGCCTTCTAACCAGTCTCCCTGTTCCTGTTCTTGTGTGTTTCTGCAGTCCCTTCTCCACCTTGCAACCAGAGTGATCTTTTTAAATCAGAGCTTGTCACTCTTCTGCTTATAAACCACCATCCCGTTATTCAGTATAACATCCAGATGTTTGTTTTTGTTTGTTTGGTTTTTTTGTTTGTTTGTTTTTTACCATTGCCTGTAAGGTGTTACATGATCTGGCCCCAGCTTTTCTCTCTGACTTCTTCTCATACTCCTCTCCATTTTACTCATTTTTGTTCCAGCCACACTGAGCTTGCTGTTTTTGGAGTATGTTGACTCATTCTGGCACCAAGACTTTGTATTTGCTGTGCCCTCTTCCTGGCATGTTTTTCTCCCAGATTTTGGCATGCCTCTGCACCCTCACTTCATCTAGATCTCTGCTCAGACATCACTGCCTTAGAAAGGCCTTCTCTTCCTGCTTTACTTGGCTTTAGAGTACTTCCCTCTTCCTGGCTTTGAATCATTTGTTGGTTCGTTCATTCATTCATTCATTCATTCATGTGTGCATGTATTTTTAGATTTTCTTTCTCTCCTATTCACTGTAAACTTCATGAAAGATGGAGCTTATTCTCATTACTATAACCCTGGAACATAAAATAGTACCTGATTGCTCAAGGAGAGAGAGATGGAAGGATGGAAGGAAGAGGGGAGCATCAGAGGCCATAGATGCACGTAATATGATATAAACTGTAATTTCGGAAAATTAGTCTGGAGCTGCGCAAAGACCAAACTGAGGACCGTGGCAGACATCTAGATTGCTGGGGCTTAGATCAAATTAAAATCCCTGCTGTAGTCCCTTCTCCCTTCTTTTTCTTGTTTCTCCCATCATTCCCAGTAATATCAGGGGGTACAGTCTTCTTTATGGCTTCCTCTTTTTTGGGTGGGGCCGGTTTCCAAACGGTTTTCCTGTTAGCCTATAATTACATGATTGTTGGCACCTTGGACTAAAGATTTAGCCTGCTTACTTTTGCTTGCTCATTTAAAAGTTACAGAAAAGGCAAAAAATAAAATTTAGAAAGTCTCTATACCTTTGGGCTTATTGAAGATGTAGTGGTTTTATCGTCTTTTTTGGAGCTCAGATCAGGAAGTAGGGGTGGCCAAAATGCTACTAACATTGAAATGGGAAAAACTGAGTTTTTTTTCCCTTTCTGTGTGGGGGAAAAACCCAGTTCTTTCCGACTGTATGCTTCTTTCCTGAGGCTTCTTTACTACTCACACAGAACACTTCATTCTGACCCTGGTGGTTACCAAATGTCTGCAGGTTTTTCCCCAGTGTGATACCAGCTGGGTGTCCTACAATTTAACTCAATTCTGACACTGTCTACTTGGAGAGAGCATCAGATCCCACAGATAAGGGCTCAGCCCCATGAGACTGTCCCTTCCCCCAACACACACACACACACACACCAGATACTGGTTCAAGCCCAGTTTATCAGCTGTGCTTCTGAGCAAATGACTGTATAGATTGGAGGTTCCAAAGACCCCCTCCTTGAGTTCAGTTAATTTGTTAGTGTGGCTCTCAGAACTCAGGGAATTATTTATGTTTACCAGCTTATTAAAGGATATGATAAAGGATACAGATGAACATCCAGATGGGAGAGGTGTGTAGGGCCAGGTGTGTGGGAAGGGGCAGGGAGCTTCCATGCATTCTCCAGACACACCCCTCTCCCAGTGCCTCTATGTGTAATTCAACCCGAAAACTCTCCAAACCCCATACCATTGAGATTTTATGGAGGCTTCCTCATGTAGGCGTGATCAGTCATTAACTCCATTTTTGGCTCTTCTCCCTTCTCAAGAGAATGGGGGGCAGGGCTGAAAATTCTGAAGTTCTAGTCATGGCTTGGTCTTTCCAGTGATCAGCCCTCATCCAGGAGCCATCCAGGAGCCTACCCAGAGTTGCTCCATTAGAACAGAAGACACTACTCTGTGACCCCTGAAATTACAAAGGTTTCAGGAGCACTGCATCAAGAACCAGGGTCTGCGAGCATATACTAGAACAAAAGATGCTCCTAGGGCTCTTGTCACTTAGGAAATTACAGGGCTTTCAGGAGAACTGGGCTAGGAACCGGGGGTAGAAACCAGTGTATTATTGTTATCTCACAGTCATGCAGCCAGGTGACATTTTAATCCGGTGGGCCTGTGGCTAGTTGTTTATATTCTGGGTGGTCCTCAACTGTGGGCAAACACATTAAGATAGACAGCCTCATGAGTAAGCAGCAAGGTTCAGTCTTATGCACCAGCAGTGGTTCAACTGATGATGAACTCCTAGAACAGGAAGTAACACATTTAAGATGTAATACAGAAATTGAAAATGCCAGTATTAGGTCATGTTTTAGGGCAGTCACAATGTTTGATCAGTAAGAATATAACAGATGAAAACTAATACATCATTTTCATAATAACATTCATATTGTGTTAATAGCAGCGTTTTGCAAGGTAGAACATTTTATAAGAATAGTCAGATTGTCTTAAAAGACCCTAAGTTTTCCTGCAAATATAATAATTTGACACTTTAATTGGGCATACTTTAAATTTTAAGTATTTCTAGGTCTAAGGCTGCCACTTGTGATCATTTTATGTACGTATATTTGATCAATTATATGTGCTGTCTGATAAAAAGTTTCTTACTTTAACTAAAATGTTCTTGCTTTGAAGGGAGCTAACATTCTGTTAACGGATAATGGTCATGTAAAATTGGGTAAGTAAATTAAAATTTTGTCATTTGAGCAAATTTATTCCAGAACATAGGAAGTTTTATTTGCCTCTGAAAGATTAGTTTTTCCCTCAGCATCTGTGTATTTTTAGGTGGAAATCTGTTTGTGGGCATATGTAACCTGTTTCTGTTCCCTTTTCTCCTACATGGGGATAGAGTCCGCCCTTCACATATGACAGATTTGTTGTAAAGATATGGCAGAACAGTAATTCTTCAGGAATTCTTTCACCTGTAACCTGAGGAATGTGACTTTTAGTAAGAAATTTGTACACAATTGCCTTGTAACCAAAAAACAGGGTAAACAAACAAAAGCCAAAAAATCAATAACACCAAAAATCCTACATCCTTTACGTTAGCATTTAAAACTAAATATAGTCGGGGTGCCTAGGTGGCTCAGTTGGTTAAGAGTCAGACTCTTGATTCAGCTCGGGTCATGATCCCAGCAGTCGTGGGACCCAGCCCCACATCGAGCTCTGTACTGACAGCGCGGAGCCTGCTTGGGATTCTCTGTCTCCCTCTCCCTCTGCCCCTTCCCCACTTGTTCTCTCTCTCTCTCTCTCTCAAAAAAACAAAAAAAAAACAAAAAAAAAACCCCAATATTACTAATATAAGGATGTAATTTAGATGCTGGATGTTGCTTTATTTCAAACTGTATCTTTTATAACTTTTGGTTATGACTAAAATAGAGTTCCAAACCTAAATAATAACTTAATTTGAAAGTTTGAGACTGGGAACATGCATAGTATAGTAGTTTTTATAAACAGAATCACAGATGTTAGGTATTAAATGAAGAGTTTAATAAATAGGAAAGTTATTTCGGATTATATATTACTATAAGACAAATCAGAATTCAAAAAACATTTATTTTATAAAAGCATGAATAAAACTATTTTGAATTATAGCCTACAGTAGGACTGATCAGATATAAAAGTATCTGATAATTAACTTACATAATAAAATTTTGCTGAGCTACCTCTAAAGATGAAAAAAGCATTTATCTAACTATTGATGTCTTAGTGAACAGTTTCTATCAGCAGTTTAATATTTTGTGTTAATATTATGTGCCTTACTGACAGAAATCCTATATATAAAACGTTGGTTGATAAGGATTTAGAAATGACCATTAAAAAACTAGAAAATATTTAGACCTCAACATACTTAAAGAATAGCAACAAGTCCTGCATAAAAACAAATTTCCTAGTGATTGGTGTTGGGATTAGAAGGTATTGCTAAGGTAAGATTTTGGGGAACATTCTGTTTGGGTGTCTTTTCAGGCTAGGCAGATTTGCCAGTAGATTCTTGGTTTGTTTGATGTCAGTCATCATGAGTATGGCAGGAAGTGAATGGAATATATGACTATGTAAGATCCCTTCCAGTGATACTCCTTGAATTTCAGGTCCTGAGAATTTGAAATTATAATATTATTAAGTCTGGCGGGTTAAATTTTCTCAGCTCTCTCTTTCTCATCAAAATCATTGACTTTTGTTTTCATCTGATTCATGCAGGGATATATGAGAATCTATTTGGCTGTAATACACCCTGACTACTTAGTGATATTTTAGTGCTAACCCATAAAAGTTAAAAAAGTTTAATGTGATGTTTAAGAATATCTCGTTTCTGTGAAATTAGTTTAATGAAAATAATTGTTAAACGTTTCTTCTCATGTTACTGTAAATATTTTACCTTCCCTCAGTTTTCTTCCCTAAATGTTTCTTCTTTTTTTAATAGCTGATTTTGGAGTATCTGCACAGATTACAGCTACAATTGCCAAACGGAAATCTTTCATTGGTACACCATATTGGTAATTGTATTTTAATTGATAATTTAACATTTTGTTTTTCTGTCATTATTGAATACAGCATTTATTGAAAACATACACTGGTCAAAAATTTTAAGACTAAAACAGATTAAGAAGATCATCAAGAGCTTAAGCAGTGTAGGCGGGTACACTTGTGGATACACAGCCAAAGAATATTTTACCATGTTCATTAAGTGGAAGAAGCTCTAAAAAGATTGATAATGGCTTTTGGGAACCTTGCTATAAAGGAACTCTCACTTGCTCTGTAGGGTCCAGCATGGTTTTTATACATATTTAGTAAATGTTTGTTGATGATTACTGATCTCCAACTGCAGCTTCAGAGATTAAAAACTCTAATGTTATTACCCACAAGAGAGTGAAACTGTCTTCAGAACGTGGGAAATTGTGAATTAGGCAAAGTAAATTTTTGGAACACACTCTGTCTTCATCTCTCTCTCTATATATATATATCATGTCTTTCCCACATGAACTCTAGGGATGTAGAACAGAATGGAATGTCTTGTCCAGAGTGACTAAGGTTGGCAGTTCCTCAGTTAATCAGAAACATCTGTTGAATGGCAAATCTCAAAATTAACACAGATGTACGTTAAACCTTTTAATTTCAGGCTTAGGAGTGTCTTTTTCTTTTTTACTTTCTTTTCTTTCTCTTTGTTTCTTTTCTTTTTCTTCCTTCTTTTCCTTTTTCCTTTTTCCTTTCCTGCCATAAGACCAAGGCCTTTTCTTTGAGTGGCTCTCTAATTAGAGTTACATCTTAATAATGTAAACTATACCCATAATACATCAACTACATTTTCCAGGTTGTGTTTCTCTAAAGCGCAATCTTTAGTTCTAAAGAACTTGGACATACAAAGCATGTGCCTTTTTTTTTTTAAGTCAGGTCTATGAGGTATAGATTTAGCCTTACTAGGTGTGCAAGTCTCCCAGTGTTGAGAGACTTGTATGCTTTGGTGGTGAGAAATAGCACTATACTCAATATAAAAGATAGGTTTCCAACACCCAAGGAAGTGTTCTTTTGCCCCCTTTAGTAAATTCTGTCCCTTCATCCCTAGCCTCTGGCAGCACTCAATCTGATTTCTGCCTTTTCCCTGAATGTCCTACAAATGGAATTATGCATTCTGTAGCCTTCGTAGTCTTTTAGAGTTGTCATATTCTCAACATAATTTTCTAGGTTTTTTGGTTTTGTCTTTAGAAACTTGGCTTTAACAAGCTTTTTTGTAAGCATTCACTTTAATTTTCATAACTTACCTTTTTAACCTGCTAACAAATCAGTTTTTTTATAACATTTAATTAAATTGCATATTTATAATATATAATAACGTATATAATATAATGAATAAAGAGGTTCAAAGATGAACTCAGTTGACTGTATAAGCATACAGCCTAGCTGGCAGGAGTAGAAGCACTAGCTGGGGTCTTTCACTTGTGTATTTATAGAGGAGTGGAGAACGTCTCCTCGCACGGCAAGTGGGGCATATCAGCTTTATGCATTTTCCTTCTCTGCTAGTGCACTTGTACCAGTAAGCTGGAAGATTCCAACCATCAGTAAAGTAATAACTGACATACTTTAAAATTCACTTTTCTTATGACAGTTCGAATATTTTTAAGAAATACTTTAATATTAGAAAGATTTTAAGAGGAAGCATTTTGAAAGTCAGAAGGGTGTGTGTGTGTGTGTGTGTGTGTGTGTGTGTGTGTGTGTATTTTTAACTTCACCACTTTACTTGACTTCCCTAAAATCATAATAGGACAAGTGTGTATTTGTAAAGTTACTTATTAAAATCATTCTTTTGATATGTAAGAGTTGGTTATTTCCAAAACCGTTGTTTAGAATTTAAAAACTTTTATATTTGAAAATATAATTTAAATCAGTCAAATAAAAATTTATAGAGCTACAATTGGGATAAGACTATATAGGAAAGTTAAAACTAAATTTGGGTAATTTTCCTCTAAATAAATACAGTTTTAAAAAGCAGACACTCATTTTTATAACTTCCACCTTTAAAATAAAGCTGAAAAACTGCCAGTTAAATTTATAGTAAGTATGAGCTAAATACTAAATGAAGATTATTAATGCCCCAGTAAGTAGTTTTGGTCATATGAAAACAGAGGCCAGATTGCAGTTCACTGGTACAAACGGGTAAGAGCTAAAAATTATAGATCATTTATTGCAAGATGTTATTTCTCTGTAAAATTCTACATTGTACAGAGAAAAGAGATTAAGGTGTGGACAAATTTGGGTTATGTTGCTGTACTATAAATGTCAAGTTTTATAAACCTTTATAAGTATAGCAAAGTAACCAAGGAATCACCAGTAGGGTCTTGGGATGGAGGGTCTTTTAAGGGATCAAGATCTCGACAGAGATCTTTAAAATACTGCATACTTATTTTTCAGATATCAAGGCCTAAATAGGCCTCAGCTTAGAAAGGGATAGTTGCAAGTGCCTCTGGTGGGAAGATGGAAGAAAATACAGTAAACACAAGTTTTGCAGTTTTTTTTTTCCCTGCAATATTTCCTTCAGGATGGCTCCAGAAGTCGCAGCTGTTGAGAGGAAAGGGGGTTACAACCAGCTGTGTGACCTCTGGGCTGTGGGAATCACTGCCATAGAACTTGCGGAGCTTCAGCCGCCTATGTTCGACTTGCACCCAATGAGGTCAGTGTGTCATAATTGAAGAGTTCTGTGCTTAAATTAAGGGTGATCCTCTCACCTCCAGTACTTATTACATCATAAATACTAGTCTGAGTCTTGCTCTATCTTAGTAATTGTAATAGAATTATTTAATAGTAATAGAATTATTTATATTATGTATTAAAATATAAAAGCTTAAAATGCTGTGTAACAATTTGTTGTTGATTTTTCAGAGCATTATTTCTAATGACAAAAAGTAATTTTCAGCCTCCTAAACTAAAAGATAAAATGAAATGGTAAGTATTTTTGTGTTATTTACTTTATAATCATGACCAAAAAAAGAATTAAAATTTAAAAGTCTTAATTTTCAAAATTTCTTAGGTCAAATAGTTTTCATCATTTCGTAAAAATGGCACTCACCAAAAATCCAAAGAAAAGACCTACTGCTGAGAAGTTACTACAGGTATTATTGTTCCCTGAAATATCTTTTTCTCAAAAGGTAAAATGTCATCCAATCATATTTCTAATGAGTGTTCTGTTCTGTATTATTTTTATAGCACCCTTTTGTCACACAACCTTTGACACGGTCTTTGGCAATCGAACTGTTAGATAAAGTGAATAATCCAGATCATTCCACCTACCATGATTTTGATGATGATGATCCTGAGGTAGGAACTGTTTTTACCAAGTATACTTATAACATATATGTACGTATGTGTGTGCGTCTCAGAAGCAATATTTTACGGTTCTGGGTCTGGTTTAAATAATAAACTCGTGAGGGAATAATGAACTCTTTGAATTGGTCTCTCCTAGGGAAGTCATGTGTTGGATTTTTCTTACTGGCTTCGTGTGGGTGACTGTTTTCTGAAAATGGCAAAGGCACAATCATCTAATCCACTTGGTGAAATTACTGTAGTTATTTCAGAGTAGTCATTTTGGATGAAGTTACCAAATAAATTGTCCACTTTAAAAGAGAGAGTGCAGACAGGAAGTACCTAAGTCAGATGTTAGAATACATTCAAAATTTCTGTTCAGTTTTCCTCTTAAAAACAATCCTGCTACAGTGCCTCATGAATTATTAGTGGTTAGTAGAAAGTATAGGATTGATTTTGTTGGTGACTAAAACCTTAATTATCCACTATGGGAATGTTTTAAAATGAGCCAGTGTTGGGGTGCCTGGGTGGCTCAGTCGGTTAAGCATCCGACTTCAGCTCAGGTCATGATCTCGCGATCCGTGAGTTCGAGCCCCACGTCAGGCTCTGTGCTGACAGCTCAGAGCCTGGATCCTGTTTCAGATTCTGTGTCTCCCTCCCTCTCTGATCCTCCCCCATTCATGCTCTGTCTCTCTCTGTCTCAAAAATAAAATAAACGTTAAAAAAATTTTTTTTAAATGAGCCAGTGTAGTTGTTAGAGAATAAAATAACTAATATGATAGAAGGATTGATATCAAAGGAAGCTTCTTTTCTGTTGGCATACTTAACATTCCTAGCCCAGCTAATAATTGTGACACCTAAGAGAAACTTGGTAAATGTGACATGGCAGAATTTTGTTATTGGATATATAACTTGAGATGGATACCCTTGACCCTGATGACTGGCTTTATGGAAGATACTTAAAATGGTGTAAATTTCTTGATACTGAGGGAACGATAGCTCTCAGTGGTTGGAAGGATGGTTGTGTATTGTGTTAAGTCAGAACCTTTCTGTCAATTCACCATTGTTCTAGCTTGCCATCATTATACAGCTGTAATTAAAAAAGCTATGTGTCCTTTTGTTCAAAGTCTGGAAAGGAGTTTGGAAACATAAAACTTAAGGAACGTAAAGTGTTACTATTGATCTTATAATTATAGTAGGGAAAACTTGTTTTATTGTTATGCTTAAGTCTTCAATTTGCATGGTAATGTGGGACTATAAAAATGACCCTGGTAGCCAAGACACCCTGCAAAGTGATCTTAATAATCAGTGGGAAAGTGACAGTTGTTCTGTGACTTTGACAATTTTTTGTAAGAACATTAAAAATTCTCTTACTGTCAGTTTTAAATGTATAAGGAAGTGAAAAAAGTAATTAAGACTAATATTTACTTACTGCACTGTTATTTAAAATATTAGAACCAGTGAGAGTTAACGTGTTTTGTTTTTTTACAAAAAAACTTGCATAGATTGATTCTCTCTACTTACTGAGTAGATTGCACAGTGCTTGCCTCCTTGTCATAATTCTGTGACACGGAGCAGGTGTCTTTTTTGTGCCTTGGTGAACTGTCCTACTCCCTTTCTAAGTTCGGGTCAGTTTCCAACATTCTTTTCCTTTGTACTTCCAATGCATGAAATATCTCCGTATTCGTATTCCCGTGATGTGAAATTTTTTGTGGATGCCACTTCTTCGGGAGCATCTTCCTCTTTTTTATCAGAACCGCTTTCTTCCTTTATACCAGTAAGTTCACCTTCACCGAGTTCTCTGGCTGTGCGTCTATGGGCTCGTGAGCGGCAGCCGGGTCCACGCTCTTACCGTCATCTGTTTCTTCCTAGAACTCCACTTACATGTTACGTTCAAATTTTATTTCCAGCATGATCCAGACTTCACACTCTTTATTTCTTTACAGCACTTTCATCTTTGTTGGCTAATTCCCTCTTTCAGCTACCAGTTTTTGTTAAAATGTCACATGAGTGTATCCTCACTGGGAGACCAGAGGGAACACAACTACCCACTCTGCCGTCTGTGCACGAGCTGACAGGTGCTCAGTGAGCAGTCACAGACATGGGAAGAAGCGATGTGATTTGTCACTGAATGTGACGTGCATCTGTTTGTCACGTGGTGATTTGTGGCCTGAATAGAGAGCTTGCAGGGAAGTTTGTACATTATACAGTTACAATTCATGTACTGAATGTTAATAAGATATTAATATACCAAATATTATACGATTGTAGAGTATCTATACAATTAATACACTGCTGACCGATATTTGAACCATGTTATGGGGGACTGGTGTCATTTAACTAATTCATGGTGACTGAAATTCGTGCATCCTGAGACTGCAAGGCAAGGACTGCCTGTGTCTTCTCAGTGCACTGAATGCCACCTCGTTGTCTCTTCGCACGTCCTGTACACTCGTCACACTGAATTACGAAGTCCTTTTGAAAATGTACTTAAACAGGAGAAATAATAAGCCAAATACAGAAGCAGTCTGTGGAATGAAGATGCTTCTGAAGTTTTCTCATGTAGTGGAGAAAGAAATTCATCTTTCTTGTGAAGTCTGTGTTGTTCGTATTATAATTGTAGGTTGTGGGGGGAGAACTTTTCTTCTCATCATGTTTAAGATAAAACTTTTCCCAGAGAAATTCATAATCTTACTACTTGCAAAGTGATCTTGCAAAGTGATGGTGTAGAAATTGCTAAGGGCTGCGTTCCCACTCATAATTTGAGTGACATGTATCTAACTTGCATTTCAGGATTTGCTGTGATACTGTGCATGTTGTGTGAAGGCTGAATACTCTTGAAAACATTGAGCACATCTGCTAATTCTACAGTGTCTAAAATGTATTATCTATCCTACACTGTTGGAAGGAAGTTTGACTTTTTTATTTTGGATTCCCATGTAGTTTTTTAGAAAGGTGCTGCACATTATACTTAATATAGTTTTCTTCGACATGTTAACCCATTTACTCTGTTCAGCATTCTGAGATTTAATAATTTTATAGTTATACCGTTTAAGCTGGGAAAGTAAAACTGTTCTCCTAGGCAGTCACAGGTTTTATTCATGTTCACTGGTAATAGCAGTCTGTGTGACTAGCCTGACGGGATACCTGTTTTTGCTTGCTTGTTTGTTTTTGCTCCTATATATTGTTATCAGAAGTACGGCGTTTGTTCTTTTCCGGCTCTGCGTCTAATTAGCTGAGTGCCCGAATTTTGAGTCTCCGTGTTCTCATCTATAAAATGAAGAATAGTACTTGGTTCACAAGTGTAGTTTGAGGACAGAATGAGCTGAGGTGTACGAAAGCACTTTGTAAAACTGCAAACCACTGTGGACACGTAAAGTTTAAATACTTCAGTTTTGAAATGGCTTTTGCTGCTGTTTGACTACTATCAGTATTTCAGTGTTTGGGGTCTTTTAGATTCATAAGGTTTTATTTCCTGAGACGCCCCAATATGAGAATAGTTGACTTGGGTCCTGTTCTTGATCTGCCTTTTGAATCTGCTAATTTGAACTTAAATGTTAATGAATTACATTTTTCACGAAGATATATCTACGAGTGTGTCTCCTTCAAAGGTAATAACTTCAAGGGAAGCGTTTCACACACAGAAAAAAAAACCTATTTGGTACGTGAAATAGATGCTGGCATCACCTCTTAAGGTGAGACCTTCAAGTGTATGGGCGGAAGCTGCAGAAGCTTCTCAGATAAGGCCCCTCGTACTCCAAATGGTTGGAGGGATGTCTGTGATTGAATGTTTCTCTCTGGAAGTGGCAATACACAGAGCTTTTAATACAGTAAAAGGAAAGAAAATAGAGTGCTGTTCCTACAAGAAGAAACATGAAGGGGGAAAAAATTATGCTCACTAAAGTAAGAGGACCATAAATCTTTAATGCCTTTAGCATCGTTTCATTTTATTCACCCCATTCTTTTTGATAGAAGAACTTGAGGCAGATTTTTTTTTAAATCACAGTATCCTCTTCTGCAACAGGGAAAGCTGCAGCTTTTGAACAGTTGTTGAATTATTGAAATACTCAGTTTTGGATATTTGTTTCTATTTATTTCAGAGAACGTTTATTGGGAACCTGCTGTGGATAAAATATAGCCATAATCTTAGAAGCTCCCAGTTGCTGGTTGCCTCCTTTGTAAAAAATAACCACAGAATCATTATATTTTGTCCCGTGTTTGCATAAAATGGGGTATTTCTTTCACATTTGGGTAATTTTGTGGACCAGACTGTGACTTGATTATCAAATGCCACATTATCATTGATTTTGGTCTTTTCCTAGCCTCTTGTTGCTGTACCACATAGAATTCACTCAACAAGTAGAAATGTAAGAGAAGAAAAAACCCGCTCGGAGATAAACTGTAAGTATATACTTTACACAGTTCATAATTTAACAATGAGAAATAAGATTTCAGGTTGTAATTTAGTTAACAATTACTTTTGTTTCATTTTTTTCCAAATAGTCTTTCTTAGTAAATCTTTTTAAAGGTAGAGTTTAATTAAGGCAGTAAAAATTTTTTACTTACTTTATTCCTGGGGAATTTTCTGTGGCAAGAGAGGGGATGTATTCATGTTGTTATTGTTTGGGAGGAGGAATAAAATCCCTCAACCAGGCAGGACAGAAGTAATTGAGGCACTGCTTCTTAAACCAATAGGTGTGTACAACTAACCTCGAGAGCTTGTTGAAGTGGTTTCTGATTCAGTGGATCTGCTGTGGGAGTGAGGTTCTTTACTTCTCACAAGCTCCCAGGTTATGGAGATGCTTATGGTTCCAGGACCACACTTTGAGTAGCAAGGAGAGCTAGAGATCTGCAAACTGGCTTAGCGTCTGAGTGTCCTGAGCACCTTTAAAACTAGGTTCCAAGCCCCACTTTTCCACAGATTCTGATTCACTAGGTCTTGGGTCAGCCCAGGAATCTGTCTTTTAAAAACAGCCCTCTGGGTAATTCTTATGTACACGAGCGAGTTATGGGCCCACCGAGACAGACCTTTCATTCACAGGGAATCTGGTGCTGTCAGCTCATCAGTGATGAACTCTGCCAGCAGGAATCTGCAATAATAGTGCCTGAACTTCGTTTTTCTTTTTGGAAGCATTAATTCTCTATGACTTAGAATACTAATTTAGTGCAATCGGGCACTGTGATAACAGTTTTCTGTGAATTAAAGATTTATCCTGAAGGACCTAAAATCCAAAATGGCTTTAGTGAAATTATGTGGTAACTTAAAGATAACTACTGAAAAGAAGCTGTTCCCAATTTTTGGCTAGATTAGTAATGCTAATTATAATAATACATTTCATACTTCAAGATGAATCCACCTCTTTGTCTGAAAAGCTAATAAATAAGTAGTGGCAGACACCATTTAGTAGGAAAAAAACAAAAGAAATGCAGAGATGAAGAGATTTGCCTGTGGGATGGAGGGAGACTCCAGGTTAACAGCAAGCCCTGGATCCCTCAGCCTCCAGCCCAGTGGTCTTTCACAAACACTGCTCCGTTTCAGAAACCGCCTCATCACACTTGTGTGGCTTTTACACTGCAAGTCCTTTGTAAACTTCCTTTGAAACTTTGGCTGGACCATACACTGTATATTAAGTTCTTAGAAAAGCTTTGTGCTGGTGCTACTTGGAAGTACTCTTAAAAAGGAGGAAACTCTTGGGGCGCCTGGGTGGCTCAGTCGGTTAAGCGTCCGACTTCGGCTCAGGTCACTATCTCACAGTCTGTGAGTTCGAGCCCCGCGTCGGGCTCTGTGCTGACAGCTCAGAGCCTGGAGCCTGTTTCAGATTCTGTGTCTCCCTCTCTCTCTGCCCCTCCCCTATTCATGCTCTGTCTCTCTCTGTCTCAAAAATAAATAAACGTTAAAAAAAAAAAAAGGAGGAAACTCTTGAAAGAAAGTACCGTGCATTGTACAAAAAGCCCAGGACTGGGATTTGGTACTCTGTTTGCCAGCAATTGCCTGTGTGACCTTTAGGCTCCATCTGAAGCCAGATGGTTTAAACTTGCTGATTTCCCTCCAAAAGTATTTTTCTGAAAATGACAACCTTAGTATATGAGCAAAATTTCCTTTTTTTTTTTTTTTAATTAAAAAAAATACTTAACAAGATGTCTTTGTCCTTTCTTTGATAATACGGATGGTGAGATCAGAGATGTCTTTGTAGTTCATTTAGAAAACTTTATATATTCAGTACTGTTGAAAATCTCATTTAAGGTACTTTTATCTTGTTATCCAGTTCTTTTAAAAAATTACATTATCAGACTCTATATTGCAAAGTGCAGTTCTTACTGAATCATTCTTTACAAATTTATATTTGTGACTCTCAGCTTGTAACTGCATATGCATGTGTATGCTGTTTAAAACTAGATGCCTATACCCCAGTTTTTCTGAGATTCTCATGTGCCCTCCTTTTGGTGGGAGCAGGTCCCTTCTCCCCCATTTGCCAGTAAAAGAGGTGTCATATCCCTCATTGAGGTAGCAACAGAATTAAAACCACCACTTTGTTAATTTGTGAGTTTGCTATTTGAGGCTTTTAAATCTTTCACAGTGTTCTAATATCTGCTTTCTTAGAATGTTTTATGACTTTATGTGAGATATGATAGAATATAGAATAGTTAATGCTGTTGTCTATAAAGACAAGCTTTGGAAAAATTATTCTAAAAATTGTATACAGTTGTTCCTCCTGATAATGTTTTATGTTTACATTTACATGGTGTCTCTCCATGCAGCGAAGGTTTTCTCTTTATGAAACCAGATGGTGTTTAAGCAACATATATACGAAAACTGACTCCTGTGCAGAAAGGGTGTTATTCTTTCCCTTTTAGGAATCCTCTCTGCCTTCATATCATTAAATACAATAAGCAAAGACTCGCTTTAGGAAATAATTCCAGGACTCTTCCTGTCTGCCTTAATAGGGTTAGTTTTGATCCATAATTGCTAGTGTAGGGTCTGCAAGTGGGAATGTTGGAGTGGAGCTGTCTCAAGCTAAAAGGGAGTTTTCATCTGGATATTAAAATAGAAATTTACAGTGTCTGGCTTGACATATGTTCAAGGAGATGGTAGAGGAAACAGATCAAGACCAATCGACAGCTAGTTACAGATAAGTAGGATTTTCTCACATTATGAAGAACGTCATAAATAGCACTGCAGCCTAGGATGGTTGACCAATAATTATTTGAACAGTAGCTGGAAGATTCTGTGGCAGAAGCTTGACATCACTTGAGGGAGTTTGAAGAGAACAGGCATGAAGAATAAATCTCCAGAGGGACTGTGCTGCGCCGTTCCCCCCCCCCCCCCCACCCCTTCTAGCAATGCATTCCCACAGACTACAGAGTAGTACTTTGCCCACAGAGGACAGGAGTATAGGAGCCCTGCTACAGTTAAGATTTTGTCCTTGTTAGGAAAGTTAGTCTAAGACAACATCTCTGCTCCCCAGCACTCAGTGATTATACAGATTATATATATACACAGAATATACAGATTATTCTGGCGGGGGGAAGCAGGTATGTTCACATGTGACAGTAACACAAGACAGATAGATGCACACACTGTCCTCGTGTAAATTTATTACACAGATTTAACTTTGCTGTTTGATGACAAATACAGGTGAGAGCTGTTCAATAGGCCTGTATCAAGGTAAGGTAGGCAGATATTAAAATATTTTAATACCTTACCTAAGAGTTATTTTATGATCTTTGATGTGTGATCATGTGTGGACAGGGGTGAGGAACCCATTACTGAAGAACCTACTCATCTCTAGGGGCCAGAATTTGATATCTGGTCCATAACAGCTGTAAACTATGTACATACTTATACAACTGGAGGTCTTACAGGGCTGTGTTTCCCAGCCTTTTTCACTTATCCCTTCTATTGATAAATATTCAAATCTCATGGTTTCTTTTAACTGGTATTAACATTCACAATAAATCATACGTACTAAGCTAAAATAAAAACAATTATAAAAATGATTATACTTTAAAATTTCACTCATTTCCTGACCTTGATTGAGAATGACTGTTTTGGCTGAAGCTCTTACTAGTTGAACTGTGATATATTTTTGATTGTGTTTCTTCTTTTTAATGTTTTGTTTGTGCCTCTGCTTTTATTTCAGTGGTTTTGAATGCTTTACCCTGGTGATAAAAGCAGATAATGATAGTGAGATATGGAAATTAGAGGTAAAGATAATGAAACATTCAGTATATTGTAATAGCAAGGAAGAAGGTGAAAGTAGCACAGTTTATATATGCTCTAGGTAGTTTATACCTGAGCTACAGTGATGTACTATTTATTGTTGTATAATAAATTTCCCCAAAATTGAGTAGCTTAAAATAATGAACATTTATTCTCATACATATTCTGAGGCTCAGGAATCGAGGACAACTTTGCTGGGTGGTTCTGGCTCACATCTGTTATGAAGTTATATCAGCTGGGGCTAAAGTCATTTGAAGGCTTGGCTGGGCTGGAGGATATGCTTCTGTGGTTGCGTAACTATTAACTGAGGCTTCAGTTACTTGCCACTTGACTCTCCTTAGGGCTGTTCACAACATGACTTCAGAGCAAGTAGTCCAAAAGAGAGCCCAAGATAGAAGCCTTACCTTGGAAGTGATACACCATCACTCTGCCATATTCATTTGATCACAAAGACCAACGCTGGTGATGTGGGAAGGGACTACACAAATTGATGAACACTAGGAGGCAGGAATCATTAGAGGCCAACTTGAAGGCTGGCTTCCAAAAGTAGTCTGCCTCAGTTGCTGTCTGCCCACCTAAATCCTGAGTTAGATGCTCTCTAGTGAATGCTGGGTCACAGTGAAGTAGGTTAGATCCTGACTGTAACATACACAGAATCCTGCTAATCATTTTTTAATTTAATTTAATTTTATTTTTTACTATGGAAGAGGCCTAGGACTAACAGATTTAGCTTTAAATAGCCTACCTAGACTTTCTTGGACTTTTTCCAGCCAACAGATTCTTAATTTAAAACATTGGGTTTTGATCCCTAAATGGTACATGGTAAAATTAAATGTATTGCCATAGAGTAACTTCTAAAATTATTACGTCTTTAAGAATACAGAAAGAGATCATGGCTTTACTTCTTTTCTTCTTTAGTTGGCCAAGTAAAATTTGATCCACCCTTAAGGAAGGAGACAGAACCACATCATGAACTTGTAAGTAGTGTAGTCTTGGAATGTTAACACTAAAAATAAATATTTTAATTAGTCTTTGTGATATTGGTAATGACTAAAAAGTCTAGTTCTTGATATTTTCAAAAGCATTTGGGGAAATAAAAAGGTAAGTAATTCTAAAATTACAAAAAATAAATCTGTGTTGCTGAGATCGAATATTCTTAATGTTAGGAGAAATGTACTAGTTTTACCATTCTCCTGTTAAATGTTTTTAATGCTGACCTGTTAATTTTTTTTTTTATTTTTGTTTTCCAGTTTTCGAGGGGCTTTTTGTGTACGCATTTGTTAGGATAAATGCCACCATTTTAAATTAAAATGTTGGACCAATAAAAACATCTCACTGAATTTATGGGCAGCCTTTTAAGAGTGTAAGCCAGTTTTCTAAACATGAGGGTAGAGTCAAATCTATTGGGACTAAAACTCAGGAGAGACCAGGCATACATAATAGATCAAGTCTGTCATTCGTTTAAGGCTTGCTAACTCTATGAATGTTCTTTTCATTACTGTTTTTTGTTAATTTTTTATAAACACCTTCCTAGATATGTGATAATATATTTTTAGATTCAGTCTTAGAAACAACATGTTTTGCAAATATTTGAGATGTTACTATCCTATGGAAGAATTTAAAAAATGAGACTTAAAAAACAAAATCAATCCTAATGAAATTAGTTTCCTAGAGCTCCAGATTATATGTTTTTTTTTTTCTGTTCAATACTGAGAAGAAAGTAACTATTAATAAGTAGTAAGGATTGAAATGGAAACTTTCTTAAACTTAATGCTTTTGTGAACCCACTTGACTAAAGGTATACAAAGTGGAGTTATTCTAATTCAGTATACCAGCATGGAGGAAAGGAATGTTAAAAATTCTTAAAATGATTATAACATTTAAACCTAACATTTATGTAGAGGATGTAGAAGGTTAAGAACAAAAGTAGTAATGATGTTTATAAATGCTAATAGTTACTTTGTTAAGGCAGTTTGAGTTTGTTTCCTGTTTCTCTTTTGAAGTTGGCATTGCATGTATTTAAATTATATACTAGTTTAATAAAACTGTATTACAAAGCAAAGTTGTTGCAATATTGCTATTTTACAAGCTTCTTAAGATTATTTGACTTGGCATTTGCCTTAATAAAATTATTAGCAGGACTAATCTCATTTGTGACAGTTTCCCTTTGTGAATTTGTGGCTTTTAGTTTAAGTGTAAATAACTTGGGTTTCTTGGTCTCTGCTAAACAGCCCGACAGTGATGGTTTTTTGGACAGTTCAGAAGAAATATACTACACTGCAAGATCTAATCTGGTATTTCTCATCTTCTGATTTTCTTTGTCAGCATTGTTTAGTCTTAATTGTTTTTGATTTTTTTGATCAAATATTTTGTTCAATTTTAATGAACCAGTTTAAACATCATTTTATAAGTTCCTGCCATTTAGCAAGGTTCTATATATTGATTATAGCATTTTTTTCCAAAACAAGTCAGATGTATCTACTCAAGTGTATTATAATGTAATAAAAACTAAAATCTATTTTCCTTTTTTATGGAAAGTATTTAATTTTCTCACTCAAATGGGTTTTTTTAGAAATTACATTTCCCTATAAAAATGTCATTTTAATAATGTGACTTATTTTAGTGAACTAGAAACCATCCATATATGTATTACATATCCGTTCATATATATACAACTGTTTTTATATATTGCATATATAACATATATGGAAATAGTTTCAAAAAATAACTTACCCCTAGTTAACAATGAAATCTGTCTCAGATGAAATTTTAACTTTTTAGCATTAGGTAATATCTCATTTTCTCAGGCCAAAATTTGGATTTTAAAGCCTCTCTGAAGTTATAAGTATTAAGGCTGTTTTACCATTAGGTAAGAAAAGAGGGAAACTAACCCTGGTAAATATTAAATAAATAGTAACTTTAATAGTTGCTATTGAATAGTTTTTTTCTACTTCAGTAGGTAGCCGGGACCCGAAGTTGCCTCCATATTTATCCTTAGATTCTATTTTTCTGCCTTTTCATTGGAATTTTCTTTCTTTTTCCTTTCTCTCTGCCTTAATAACGTACTTCTTTCAATTCTGGTTAGTTTAAATGATTCTTTATATAAATTCTTTAATCTATACCGTATAACATTTGTAGAACATAAAATGTTGAGCATAATTTCTCTTTTGAGGAAGTTGCTGTCTTAATGGGCAGAAATTACTTGGACATACAAACTTTCAGCTGTGCAACAAAATACACAGTGGATTGCCAGCAGGTGTTGACTGTTGAGGAGAGGCTGATATTTATGTAATAAGTGTATGGAAATCAGAGGAGAAAAGCTTTGGGGTTAATGTGGCTTATCTGGCTTCAGGAAGGGACTAAAACTGATTTCACTGTAGTGTAGGAACCCTTATAGAGTCTTCAGGAAGTGAATGGACAGATGCCTCCAATGTTTCATGGGAATTGATGTGGGAACAGTCATCGGCACAGATGCCAGTTTTGAGAGATGGCAGATAAAGAGCTGAAATTATGAAATTGGCATACTACTCCTTGAATCATGGTATTGGCTCAGAAGAGGAGGATTGAAGTCATCAAAGAAGAAGTGATAGATGAAACCATGATTGCATTTGTTCCCTAGTTAGGTCCCAAGAAGGAAGGAGTGCAGAAAACTGGTTACCACGGTGGGTGATGCCTGTGTTTTGCAGTTAAAGGTAGAACCAACATGGGGGAGAAAGAAGCAGTTGGAAAGCTGGAAGAGTCAATATCAATACTTGGACTGTCACGAAAGAAAGAAGGATGCATCCGATGGTCCAGAGAGGACCAGAAAGTGTCAGGATTGAGAGTTAACTGTCCACAGGGGCAAGTGAGATGAAATGTCTGAAGAAAACTCTATCAGCGGCTTCTGGATTGAAGATTTTTTTCAGAATTACACATACATAGGCTAGAGTGACAATTAGTGAAATTTGTTGTGGAAATAAAAGATCACAAAATAAGCTTAAACTGACCATCATTAATATTCTCTAGAAAAGACAACAGCAACAAACCCAGAAACATGGTCTTTAAAATTACAGTTATTCTCTTCTGTTCTCTGGGTTTCTAGAACTAGCCTAGTAACATGAATAAATTATGGCTCTGTTCCCTAGAACTGTCCTACCCCCAAATAATCAGGAGTTTCTGACAGAGGGAGCAGCTGACAGGCTGTCTTGTGACAGAGGGCTTTAGGGACAGTTAACTAATTACATAGTTCTGGCAGAAAAGGATGAACAAAATATTTGTCAGACCCTACAATTTATAAAATCAAACTTTAAAAGTTCACCTCTGATGATGGTAAAAACTAACATTCATCTACAAGTTTTTATACACCAGGCATTCTAAATGCTTCAAATGTATTAAAATCTTTGTATTAGAAATGAGGGAACTTAAGGTGCAAAGAAGCTGAAATTGGTCTTACTCCTCAGCTAAATAATAGCCCACCAGGGGTTTGATCAAGGCAGCTGGTTCAGGAAATGAAACCTAAACCACTGCCTGTTGCATCTACCCCAAATACTGAGCTCACGCTCATGGTCTCTCTTTTTAATCATGTATATATGTTCCATGGTTATAATTATTTTTGAAAAGAATGTACCTGTTTTACTGTTTGTTTTTAATGTTTGTTTATTTTGAGAGAGAGCGCGTGTGTGCGCGTGCACCAGCGGGGAAGGGGCAGAGAGAGGGAGAGAGAGAATCCCAAGCCAGGCTCTGTACTGACAGCAGTACTGATGCGGGGCTTGATCTCATGAACTGTGAGATCATGACCTGAGCCGAAATCAAGAGTTGGGTGCCACCCAGGTGCCCCCATAGTTATTGTTACTTTTTCTTTAATTTTTTTTTTTTTTTTTTTTTTAGAGAGCATGTGCATGTGCACAAGCAGGGAGGGGCAGAGGGAGAGAGGGAGAATCCTGAGCAGGGCCTCAATCTTGGCAACCCTGGGATCATGACCTGAACCAAAATCAAGAGTTGGATGCTCAACTGCCTGAGCCACCCAGGTGCACCATTATTCTTTTATTGTGGTAAAATATACATAACATAAAATTTACCATTGTGAGATTTTTTAAGTGTGCAGTTCAGTGGCATTAGGTTCACTCATATTGTGCAACTATCACCGCTATCCATCTGCAGAACTTTTTCGTCTTTCCACACTGCAACTCCTTACCTATTAAACAGTAACTCCCATTCCCCCTTCCTTGCAGCGCCTGGCAACCACCATTCTATTTTTTGACTCTTTGAAGTACCTCAGAGATGTGGAATCATACAATAGTTGTCCTTTTTTGACTGGCTCACTTCACTTAGCATAATGTCACAATGTGTTTAAGATTCATTCATGTTGCTGCATGGGTCAGAATTCCCTTTTTAAGGTCGAATAATATTCCTGTGTGTGTGTGTGTGTGTGTGTGTGTGTGTGTGTGTGTGTATGTACACGTGTGTACCACATTTTGTTTGTTCATTCATCTATCAATGGGACAGTTGCATTGCTTCCACCTTTGGACTATTGTCAGTAACGTTGCTGTGAACATGGTGTACAAACATCTTTCAAGTTTCTACTTGAAGTTCTTTGGGGCATAGAACATGAAAGGGAATTGCTACATCATATAGTAATTCTACATTTAATTTTTGAGGGAAATGCCGTACCATTTTCCATAGCAGCTGTGTCATTTTACATTCCCCCCAGCAGTTCACATGGGCTTCCAATTTTTCACATTCTCTTCAATGCTTCTTATTTTCTGTGTGTGTGTGTGTGTGTGTGTGTGTGTGTGTGTGTGTGTGTGTGTGTGAGATAATAGCCATCCCAATGGGTGTGAAGTGTCCATAGCCGTTTCAATCCCCTGATTTCATCAGTCCTGAAACTTTGGCACTGTCAGCAAGATTTCCAGCTGTTCCAAATACTTGTTGCTGGCCACTAGAAAGAAACCTGTTGCACACAAAATGTCTGGCCATCATCTTAGCACCAAGATGGCAGCTCTAAATCTTTTGGGACCCAGATTTACCCTTTTAAAGACTTGTTGCTTAAAAGTCCCATATCATCAGTGATTTCAGTGCTAAATGTATTCATTTTATGATTTTAGAAATGAATTGAGAATATTACATCTCAGTTTTCGTTATTACATTACAATGATTTCTTAAAAATTAGAACAGAGCTTGATTTCTAGGATTGTTAGTAATAAAGATCTGCAAATTTTGAGAAGACGCTTAAATTTAAAAACTTCACCATAATGCAGTAATTAAATAGTAAGAGTTTTGCTTCTAGAAGAAAGCATAGGCAGTAATCTCTTTTGTTGCCTTAGCAACATTTTTCTAGGTATGTCTTCTAAGGCAAGGGAAACAAAAGCATAAATAAATTATTGGGACAATACCAAAATAAGCTTTTGAACAGCAAAGGAAACCATCAGCAAAATGAAAAGGTAACCTATTGAATGAGAGAAGGTATTTGCAAATGATATATCCAGTAAGAGGTTAATATCCAAAATATCTTGAAAAAACTTACACTACTCAACACCAAAAATACAACCCAGTTAAAAAATGAGCAGAGGACCTGAATAGACATTTTGGCCAACAAACCGATGAAAAGATGGCCAACAGCACTAATCATCAAGCAAATGCAAGTCAAAACCACAATGAGTTATCACCTTACACCTGTCAGAATGGCTAAAATCAAAAAGTCAAGAAATAATAAGTGTTGGCAAGGATATGGATAAAAAAGGAACCCTTATGCACTGTTAGTGGGAATGCAAATTAGTGTAGCCACTATGGAAAACAGTGTGGAGGTTTCTAAAAAAATGAAAAAATAGAGATACCATATTATCCAGTAATCACATTACTGGGTATTTACCCAAAGAAAATGAAAACACTAATTCAAAAAGATACACGCCCACCCCTCTGTTTATTGCAGCATTATTTATAGTAGCCAGGATGTTGAAACTTAAGTGTAGATAAATGAATGGATGAAGATGTGGTATATATATACAATGGAATATTAATTACTCAGCAATAACAAAAAATAAGATCTTTCCATTTGCAACAACATGGATGGACCTAGAAGGTATGCTAAGTGAAATAAGTCAGAGAAAGACAAATACCCTATGATTTCACTTATATGTGGAATCTAAAAAACAAAAAGCAAATGAACAGATAAGCCAAAACAAACAATCAAACAAAAAACCCAGGAGCAGGCCCATAAATAAAGAGAACAAGCTGGTAGTTGCCAGAGGGGAGGGGAGAGGAGATGGGCAGAATGGATGAAGAGGAGTGGGAGGTACAGGCTTCCAGTTACCGAATGAATTAGTCACAGGGATAAAAGGTACAACATAAGGAATATAGTCTGTGGTATTGTAAGAATGTGGTCTGATGATAGATGGTAGTGTGGTGAGCACAGCACAATGAATAGAGAGGTCTAGATCACTATTTGTATGCCTACAACTAATGTAATAGGTGTCGATTGTACTTTAGTTTAAAAAAAAAAAAAACTTTTTATCTTTAGGAGGTCCCAGTAGTTCGTTTTTGCTTTTGTTTCCCTTGTCTCCAGAGGCATATCTCTAGTAAGGAGTTGCAGCGGCTGAGGTCAAAGAAGTTGCTCCCTGTTTTCTCCCGTAGTATTTTGATGGTTTCCTGGCTTACATTTAGGTCTTTCATCCATTTTGAATTTATTTCTGTGTATGGTGTAAGAAAGTGGCCCAGTCTTATTCTTCTGCTGTCCAGTTTTCCCAGCACCATTTACTGAAGAGACTGTCTTTTTACCATTGGATATTCTTTCCTGCTTTGTCGAAGATTAGTTGGCCATACATTTGTGGGTCCATTTCTGGGATCTCTATTCTGTTCCATTGATCTTTGTATCTGTTTTTTGCACCAGTACCATACTGTCTTGATGATTGCAGCTTTGTAATGCAGTTTAAAGTCTGGAATAATCGTGATGCCTCCAGCTTTGGTTTTCTTTTTCAACATTAATTCAGCTATTTGGGGTCTTTTCTGATTCCATACAAATTTTGGAATTGTTCTAGCTCTGCAAAGGATGCTAGTGTTATTTTGATAGGGATTGCATTCAATGTGTAGATTGCTTTGGGTAGTATCAACATTTTAACAATATTTGTTCTTCCAGTCCATGAGCATGGAATGTTTATCCATTTATTTGTGTCTTCTTCAGTTTCTTTGATAAGCTCTCTGTAGTTCTCAGCATACAGATCTTTTCTCTCTGATCAGGTTTCTTCCTAGGTATCTTACAGTTATTGGTGCAGTTATAAATGGGGTCAATTCCTTGATTTCTCTTTCTGCTCCTTCATAATTGGTGTATAGAAATGCAACCGATTTTTTTTAAGTTTATTTTTAGAGAGGGAGAGAGAGTGTAAGCAGGAGAAAGAGAGAGAGAAAGAGAATCCAAGCAGGCTCAGCACTGTCAGCACAGAGCCGGACGTGGGGCTTGATACCACGAACTGTGAGATCATGACCTGAGCTGAAATCAAGAGTCAGAGGCTTAATTGACTGAGCCACCCAGGCACCCCACTGCAACCAATTTCTGTATGTTGATTTTATATCCTGTGACTTTGCTAAATTCATGTATCCATTCTAGCAATTTTTTGGTGGAGTCTTTCATGTTTTCCACAGAGTATCATATCATCTGCGAAGAGTGAAAGTCTGACTTCTTCCTTGCCAATTTGTATGTGTTTTATTTCTTTTTGTTGTCTGATTGCTGAGGCTAGGACTTCCAGGTGAGAGTGGACATCCCTGTCATGTTCCTGAACTTAGGAAAGCTCTTAATTTTTCCCCATTGAGGATGATATTAACTGTGGGTCTTTCATATATGGCTTTTATGATGCTGAGGTATGTTTCTTCTGTCTCTAATGTCTTTTTTTTTTAATGTTTGTTTGTTTGTTTGTTTGTTTTTGATAGAGAGAGAATCAGAGGCAGGCTCTAGACTCTGAGCTGTCAGCACAGAGTCCAGCGCGGCACTTGAACTCACAATGAGATCATGACGTGAGCCAAAGTCAGACGTTTTACCAACTGAGCCACCAGGCACCCCTGTCCTTAATTTCTTGAGGGTTTTAATCAAGAAAGGATGCTGTATTTTGTTAAATGTTTTTTCTGCATCTGTTGAGAGGGTCATAATGGTTCTTCCCTTTCTTTTATTAATGTGGTATATCGTGATTGATTGGCAAATATTGAACCAGCCCAGTACCCAGGAATAAATCCCACTTGATCAAGGTGAATAATTCTTTTAATGTACTGTTGAATTCGATTTGCTAGTATCTTGTTGAGAATTTTTGCATCTAGGTTTATCAGAAAGATTGACCTGTAATTCTCCTTTTTAGTGAGGTCTTTGGTTTTGGAATCAAGGTAATGCTGGCTTCATAGGGCGAGTTTGGAATGGGAAAAGATATTTGCAAATGACATATTGGATAAAGGGTTAGTTTCCACAATCTATAAAGAATTTATCAATCTCAACACCCAAAAAAACAATGAATAATAATTCATAATAAACCAGATATACCAATAATAAACCAAAAAATAATAATCCAATGAAGAAATGGGCAGAAGACATGCATTGACGCTTTTCCAAATAAGACATCCAGATGACACAGACATCCAGCAGACACATGCAAAGGTGCTCAACGTCACTCATCATCAGGGAACTACAAATCAAAACTACAATAAGATACCACCTCACACCTGTCAGAATGGCTAAAATTAACTCAGGTAACATCAGATGTTGGTGATGATAAGGAGAAAGGGGAACCCCTTTGCTCTGTTGGTGGGAATGCAAACTGGTGTGTCCACTCTGGAAAACAGTGTGGTGGTTCCTCAGAAAATTAAAAATAGAACTACTCTACGACCCAGCAATTGCACTACTAGGTATTTATCCAAAGGCTGCAAAAATGCTGAAGGAGCACATGCACCCCAATGTTTATAGCAGCACTATCAACAATAGCCAATTAGGGAAATAGCCCAAATGTCCATCAGCTGACAAATGGATAAAGAAGATGTGATATATACATATATGTACAATGGAATACTATCCTGTGATAAAAAAGAATGAAATCGTAACCATTTTCAACAACATGGATGGAACTAGGGTGTATTATGCTAAGCGAAATAAGTCAGTCAGAGAAAGACAAATACCATATGATTTCACTCATATGTGGAATTTAAGAAACAAAACAGATGAACATAGGAAAAGAGAAGGAAAAATAAGATAAAAACAGAGAGGAAGGCAAACCATAAAAGACTTTTAAATACAGAGAACAAACTAAAGTTTGCTGGAGGGAAGGTGGATGGGGGATGGACTAATGGCTGAAGGACCTTAAGGAGGGCACTGTTGAGATAAGGGTATTATATGTAAGTGATGAATCCCTAAATTCTACTCCTGAAACCAATACTACATACAGGTTAAATAACTTGAGTTTAAATTTCAAAAAAAGAATAATACAGTAGATACATATTTACCAATGTGGAAAAAAATAAAAATTAAAAAAAAGAAATGTAAACATATCCTTAATCATTTTTATATTTATTTCATGGAGGAATGATAATACTTAGGATATGTTGGTGAAAAAATATATATTATTAAAGAAATAGTAAGAGTTTTGCCCATAACCATAAAAATGGGTTTATCTAACGTACTGTCTTTAGATTAAAAAATTATACACCTGTTTAATTGATGCCAATTTTTTCTAATTTGCCCAGTTTTTCTGGGTATTTTAGCCTATACAATAATGAAAAATATATTTAAAGTTAATTATATGGAAAACATGTTAATTGGTGTGGAGGAACATAAGTAGTAACATAATCTTTGCTCTGAAGAAAGTTATGGTATACTTGAAAAAGTAAGAATAAAAAATTTAAATTATAATTTAAAACATGTCAGAAAGGGGTGCCTAGGTGGCTCACTCAGTTAAGTGTCCAGCTTGGACTCAGCTCAGGTCTCGATCCCAGTCATGAATTCAAGCCCCGCATTGGGCTCCATGCTGGGCGTGGAGCTTACTTTAAAAAAAAACAAATATGTCAGAAAGGTATACCCAGTTGATCATTATTAGTAAATAACAAAAGTACTTTAAGAAACCCCTGAATTATGGACTTAAAGCCATATTACAAAGCTGTATGGTACTGGCACAAAGACAGACACTCAGATCAATGGAACAGAATAGAGAACCCAGAAATGGACCCACAAACGTATGGCCATCTAATCTGTGACAAAGCAGAAAAGAATATCCAACGGAATAAAGACAGTGTCTTCAGCAAGTGGTGCTGGGAAAACTGGATGCGACATGCAGAAAAATGAACCTGGACCACCAGACACAGAAATAAACTCAAAATGGATGAAAGACCTCAATGTAAAACAGGAAACCATCAAAATCCTCGAGGAGAAAGCAGGTAAAAACCTCTTTGATCTTGCCCGCAGCAACGTCTTACTCAACACTTCTCCGGAGGCGAGGGAAACCAAGGCAAAAATGAACTACTGGGGCCTCATCAAAATAAAAAGCTTCTGCACAACGAAGGAAACAATAGCCAAACTAAAAGGGAACCGACAGAATGGGAGAAGATATTTGCAAATGATATAGTAGAGAAAGGGTTAGTATCCAAAATCTATAAAGAACTTATCAAACTCAACACCCAAAAAACAAATAATCCAGTGAAGAAATGGGCGAAAGAGATGAATAGATACCTCTCCAAAGAAGACATCCAGATGGCCAACCAACACATGAAAAACGCAACATCCCTCATCAGGGAAGTACAAATCAAAACCTGACGAGGTACCACCTCACACCTGTCAGAATGGCTAACATTAACAACTTAGGCAACAACAGATGTTGGCGAGGATGCGGAGAAAGAGGATCTCTTTTGCACTGTTGGCGGGAATGCAAGCTGGTGCAGCCACTCTGGAAAACAGTACGGAGGTTCCTCAAAAAATTGAAAATAGAACTACCCTACAACCCAGCAATTGCACTACTAGGTATTTATCCACGGGATACGGGTGTGCTGTTTCAAAGGGGTACATGCACCCCAATGTTTATAGCAGCACTATCAACAATAGCCAAAGTATGGAAAGAACCCAAATGTCCATTGATGGATGAATAGATAAAGAAGATGTAGTATATGTATACAATGGAGTATTACTCAGCAATCAAAAAGAATGAAATCTTGCCATTCGCAAGTATGTGGATGGAAATAGAGGGTATTATGCTAAGCGAAATTAGAGAAAGACCAATATCATATGACTTCACTCATATGAGGACTTTAAGATACAAAACAGATGAACCTAAGGGAAGCAAAAAGAATATAAAAACAGGGAGGGGGACAAAACATAAGAGACTCTTAAATATGGAGAACAAACAGAGGGTTGCTAGCGGGGTTGTGGGAGGGGGGATGGGCTAAATGGGAAAGGGGCATTAAGGAATCTACTCCTGAAATCATTGTTGCACTATATGCTAATTAACTTGGATGTAAACTTAAAAAATAAATAAAAAATAAATAGATAAAAGTTAAAAATAAAACCCTGAATTAGGTCAAAATTAAATAAAGTCTAAAAATTATTCTGGAAGAGAAACAGTAAATGTCAACTTCTGTTTATTTTAAATTTGTTAAACTATTACTATTAAATTTATATGATGTAGCTACTTTTCTTACCTAATATATATGAAGACAGTTTCTTAGGAGAACTCATTTATTTTGCACAACGATAGGACATTTTCTACATTGGCAAACCTACCCTGCTTGATCTTCATGTCCGAGTTCATCATGTAAGAGTCATGAATACTGTTCAGCATTTATCTGTTAGTGTTCTGACCTCACTTGCTTCTCTTTTTAAGAAAGTCTTTTTTGATTTGTCCAAGATTCAATCCCTTTTTACTTATGTAAATTGCTGTATTAAAAGGTATCTTAAAATGACCTTATCTAAATCATAATTTTCTCATTTTCTGATGAGGAAAGAAATTCTCTTGAGCTGTTCCCTTTTTTGTTGATTAAAATATATTGCTAACATATTTTTTCTTTTATATTTTTGTAGCCAGCTCTATCAGTTCTGTTAACTTCCTGCTATTTTCTCATCACATGTAGGCTTTGCAGCCTCACACAGGGTTTACAAAAAAGAAAACAATAAAAAGATTTTCTTGAACATGTATTTTCCCTTTCCCGTGTTCCATGTTCTATCCTTTATCTTTTTCAGTGCTTTCTGGCTCTATCCTGCGCTTAGAAATACTTCCCCATTCATTAAAACTGAAGTTAGGATTTTCTGACCCAAAAAAATATTTTCATTGGGCTAGAGTAACCATCTTCAATTTTTGTTTGAGCTGTTCAGATCAAATCTATATAAGGCTATTGCATGTTTTCAGCCCATGTTGTTACTTGTTTGACTTTACTGTGTAGCTAAACATTGTCCTTCATTAATAACTTGATGCCTCATTTGTTACTAATTCCCTTATGTTTCTCTTGGCATGTTCAAATGTGTTCTTATTTAGCTTATAAAAGATTGCTATGTTTTACTGTCATCTAGGGTTATCTTGAGTGCTTTTCCAAGCATAATTTTGGTAGCATTTTTCTATTACAGAATAGCTTCCAAGTACTTTTTGATAAATGTTTTAAATCAGTCTTTCTTAGAATGTTCTAAAGATATATAAATGGCTACTAACTTTGCCCAACTTTTACTTTTTTTCCTTTCCTTTTTATTCTCATTTTTCTTGAATGATTTACTGCCTGAATCCCTGCCATATAATAGGTGGTTGGTAAATAATAGTTGAATTACCTGAGATTCAGTACTTACTAGAGGACTTAGTGTAATTCTTTTACCTGATTGGATTCCTAGCACATTGTTTTTGTTCCATGGTTGCTAAAAACATAACTTGATTTATAGAGAAGGAATTAATAAAGAATAAGCCCCTTTTTATTTTGGCTTTCCTGGTAGTGTTTGACACATGGCACATTTAATCATCACACTTGGATATATCTACAACTTCTCCCTGGCCTGAATGTTATTTTGCTTATGAACCTATGTACAATTTTCTATTAAAATACTACATTTGTTATTTTAGACTCTTATCTTCCTAAATACCTTGCTAATCTCAATGGATTTTTTTAAATCATTGTCATCAACCCGGCAATTGTCATGTACCATAAACTGTTCCTACAACAGCCACATATGTGTTTATATAACAGAAGCTATTGCCATTCTGCACAAATGTAGAACACTTTTAGAAGCCATCATTTGATTAGGGCCTTAAGAGATTATGTTGGCTAAAGAGATTGCTGGTGTGGTAGAGGAGGGACGTTACCTGGAGCTGAAGAAAAAAACTTGAAGTTAGGAGTGTATTCATTGAGATTAGTACTTCTCTGTACTGAATTCCAAAGATTAAAGGTTCCTGTACAAAGTCATGACCACTTCAGTTGTACAGCATAATAATTGTGTAGCAGTCTTACGGTAACAGTGATACCATCCTATTAATATCATTATGAATTAAATAGAACAGGTACCCTTTTGCACTAGAATTTCACGTGATACCAGTGTGGTGATGGTTGACTAATCTTACTGTTTTTGATGTATTCTCTCTTCTGTCACTAGTAAGAACATTTATTATGCATGAAAGAACGCAAATATTGAAGAAGACAAGATTTGAATCTTGTCTAAACCAGGATTTTTATTTTGACAGGTCTTGGAGTACTTAAATGTTAAAGTGCTTTTTACTTAAATGTAATGTATCGTTTAGAGTTCTTATGTTCCTAGGCTTAGTATTTTTGTGATCTAGAATTTGTGTATCTTAATGAGGCTGGAGTGTTAGTTATCTGCTTGCAGGAAAATGAACTACTGGCATTGGAACAAGAATTTGTTTTAAGGGCCTGGTTAGTGTGTGGTAGGTGCTATTCTAGACTTTGGGCCTGTAGGGAAGAAAGATGGACGTAACAATTTTCCTGTTTTGAGGAGCTCACAGACTGGTTTCTGTTTTTATAAACTGGTTAATAAATTAATTAAAAGGCAGTTTAAGTGCTAGAGGAGAACTATGTATTCAGTGCCATGAAGACATGGGAAAGGTTGCACCTTCCTTCCTGTACAGTCTTGGAAGCCTCCTCCAAGGAGGTGTCTTTTGCATTAAGTCCTGACTGTGCATCTGGCGATACCTTGTGTATTAGAAAACACTTTATTCTATATTCTGATGAAAATAAAACTCATTTTAAATGTTAAATATTCCCCCTTTATTGTTAAAATCATGCTTGAAATACAGTGACTTAAGGGGAGAAAGGAAGCTTTACTTTGTACTTTCCATAGTTGTTGGAAAACAGTTTTTTCCTCAAGAAGGCATTTGAGTTGAGCATTTATGTTGTTACCCCTTTAAATTTCAATTCTTAAGCCTACAACCCGTAGCATTCAGTGGAAACGTTTAGTTAAGGGACTGCCTTAGTAATACTCCTTTGAAGTTTCACTACTTAGCTCTTTAAAAAATTATTCAAAGCCCTTTAAGTGTAATTTGCAACCTTGCCCATGTTCATCTATACAATTTACTTAAAAAGAGCACCTATTCTATATGTTTAAAAATTATTACCTGCCTAAAGCAACAATAGAAATATGTGAATGTGTATAAATACATAATTATTGCAGATCTTCTATACAAAGTCAAGATTTTTGTTGCTTGTTCTCTTCTGTAATTTTTTTCCTTCATTATATCTTTGCTATTAAATACCTTATTTGAGCATTTTTCTTTCTAAAAACTGGGTTTTTTTGCAAATTTTAGCTAAGAAAGCAATAACCATAAATGAAACTTACATATATTATTCAAACAAGTTCCCAGAAAAATACTGAACTTAAATAATAAAATACGTAAACCACAACTACAAACTTCTGACATCTTTTATTGTTGGAAGTCCTACCATACCTTTTTTTTAAAGAACATATAGCAATACAGATTTATTTGCAGTCTGGGGTTTCTCTTTTAAAATATATATATTTGTGTATTATGATTTGTGATATACTACTATTTTGCTAAATACATCATTTTGTACTACTAGGATCTACAACTAGAATATGGACAAGGACACCAAGGTAGTTACTTTTTGGGTGCAAACAAGTAAGTAAAGTTCTTTTTAAATTAAATTTATATTCAAGAATAATTAAGTTGCTTTATATTTTAATTTATTTATTACATATATCTTGTGCATTTTATTATATATTTAATATAGAAAAATATGTTAATATTTCCAGAAGTAAATTGTATTAGTCTGGTAGATAGGTTTTTATAATACGCTTTCAACTTTTCTTCATTGCTACCTTGCTAATCATTTAGTCAGTAATTGTCATAATGGAGACATTATGTTTTTTATACCAAGCTACTTTGTAGACCTTACTTGTTAGAGAAAACGAAGTACATTCCAACTGAAGACGATACATGTTTCAGAATTTTTTTATTTTATTTTTAAGGTTGACCTCTTTATTCCTTATAAAACTTGCTTTGGTACATATCCCAGTGTGTTGGCTCTGAAAATAGCTGAAAATATTTACAGTGTTTAGAACTCTTTATCCTAACTTTTTAGTTTAGAGCTTTTCAAAAAGGAGATAGTAGTTAAAATGCATCTGCTGTCTTCAGAATTATCAATTCATGCAAGAAGTAAATAGAACAATTATTCACGGCCTCTTCTGTACACCAGGCACTGTCTAGGTGGTACAGCACTGTGGTGAAAAGGCAGCTTACAAGGAGTAACAATTTAAGTTGTTCATAGTCCTCAGCAGAGTAAGGGGACAGGACTCTGCTGTTCTTTGTAGATTCTCATTTTCTGAGTTCATGGAGAAATTACCATTATAAAACCTAATATGTAAGGAAATACTATTTAAATTGTCAACATCTCTCAGCAATGTAGATACTGTTTTAACAATCAGAACATCTTAAAATTGCAACATATAATTTCACTTATACATTAGAGAGTTGAAAAATATGTATACATCCATAGTTTAAGCAGTTGAGGAACGATGACTGAAGACAGTAGTTCAGATTTAAAGATAATGCAAAATCGTGTCTCCTTTTTTTAGACTAAATGTTTAATTTAAATACCCTATCTTTTCTCAACACAGAGAAGAGACTTTGAATGACCGCCTAGAGAAATGCATTAGTTTGGATTTAAGCTGAATTTCAATTAAATACGATGAATTTGTTTTTAATTAACCTGATTTAAGTTTCCTAAAATGGGAAAAAGGCATACAGTTTCCCTGATAGAAAAATGAGATTTTATCTAAATAGTAACTGTGTGCTATTTATAATCTCTCCTGATTCATTAATGGACAGCAAAGGAAGGTGTGTCTCATAGTGGTTAGCAAATAAAAATTCTGAAGTGCTTTTTTTATTATTTTGTCTTAATATAAGGTCACTAGTTTTAAGGACCTTGTTAGCAAATTTTGGTGTATTTTAAGAGACAGTGGATGATTTGGAGAAAAATTCCATTTACACTTTTTTGGTTCATTTTAAATATATTTTTAAATTATATACTAGCAAAAATGCAAAAAAGAAATATGGCCCATCACTAAATGCTTTTCCAGATTCCTTAGCTCCCATTGTCTAATATCTGATTCTTAGACATTTTCATAGTATATAGTTACTTTGGCTAGGTAAAATGTTAATAATTTGCCCAACCTTCATTTTTTGATTAATTGGATCCCTGCTTAAGGAACTGTATTCTATATAACGAATCACTGGCAAGGTAGGTTGGCCAAAAATTTGACCTTTGGCTGTGTTTCGTGTACAGGTATATACATACATGTGACATGAGCATGGATGTAGCACTTCTCTTACTGTACTGATATGTCTGCTTTATTCTTGTGACCAGGCAGTGTTTTAAAACTCACAGGATTTCCTGCTTTCTCCATAGGTGATCAGGCAGACAGATTTCCATTTATGGGTTTCTACCTATTCCAGACCATACAAGAACTAAGATAGGGTGTAGGTGTTTTTGTTTTTGTTTTTTTAATAGAATATGTATTTTGACTTAACTGAGTTTTCTTTTCTCTTGAATGCTGTTGTTGGGGTCAACTTTTCTGATTATTTAAAACCAACAAAATACTATTTTTAAAAGAAAACTAAATTATTTCTGATTGTTTTTAATGTAGAGCAAAGATTCTAGAGATAACTTAAATTCTCTTCTAAAGACTTAAATAATGGTGAAAAAAGTAACTTGAATTACACAGTTCCTAGCACAGTTGAGTGTAGTAGTAGTGAATGCCATATCTGGAGTCAGAACTGTCTCTTCCTGTAAGCTATGTGACTTTGAGAAATTTACCTCAATTTTCTCTAGTAAAATGGGGATTATAATAGTCCCTGCCTTGTAGGGTGCTAAGGGTGAAATGTAATAATCATTGCAAAGCATTTTTAGGACAGTTACGGTTTTTTGTGTGTGTTTTTTTTTTTTTTTAATTTTTTTTTTTTCAACGTTTTTTATTTATTTTTGGGACAGAGACAGACAGAGCATGAACGGGGGAGGGGCAGAGAGAGGGAGACACAGAATCGGAAACAGGCTCCAGGCTCTGAGCCATCAGCCCAGAGCCCGACTCGGGGCTCGAGCTCACGGACCGCGAGATCGTGACCTGGCTGAAGTCGGACGCCTAACCGACTGCGCCACCCAGGCGCCCCTAGGACAGTTACGGTTTAATAAATACTTATTAATTGCCCTTATTTGTGTAGTATTTACTCAGTAAGTAATTTATTATAAAAGCAAGTGAATGTGAGTGAATAAAACTGCTCTTTGGTTTTCAAGAAATAGGAGATTTTTTGTTTTGTCTTCAGATATACTCAGGACAGTACTTAAAGATTGTTTTTAGCTACTTAGACAATTTCAGAAGATTTCAGAAACCAGCATGTGAATTTCTTAGCTAATTTTAATATGCTAAATATTTTGGCTGTGGGTTTTTCTTTCTCTTTTTTTTTCACTTCCCTGTGTCAGTTTCTTCACTTTCATCAGTTAAATTTGTGATTGCATATTGTTCCCCATTTTTAACATTTTCATCCAGATTTCCTAATGTTTTTAGATTGACTTAGTAACTCAGTATCTGTGGGCATCATTTTTGTTTTACTTCGTTCATTACTTTCTAAAACTTCCATAACAGAAGAATCCACATGGACCAGTGAATAGTGGTTTATTGTATAGCACCCAATCTTGGTGATTAAATCAGTGTTACTTTTCCCCAGGGCTCACAAGATACAGTATTTACCATAAATGCACCTCTTAGCAAATTTAGCCATGTTTCACTTTCTCTTTTATAAAGCCTGAGAAGCAAATCATATATCCTACTTTTCATTAACACTTCATGAATTCTGTAAGTTTATTAACAAAATACCTGTTAACACATAGTAGGAGATATACTAGTAAATGAATTGAAAATATACGTGAGTCCCTAACAATAACGCATAGCTGCTTTTCCATGTTCTCTTATTCAGCCTTTCTCTCTTATTCTTGGAGAACATAGTACTCCTGGGAACATTCTTTTTTAAAAAGTGGAATGCCCTGTAAATCCGATTAAATATGGTAATTGAAAAATAAAGTACATTTTTACTTCTTAATTGTTTTCAAATCTGAATATTCTCTATTGGAAAAAGAGGTGCACCCCCCCCCAAATACTGGCATGTGCTTAAGAAAAAAAGTTTTTTCCTATCTTCTAAAATGATATAAAAGCCCACTATACAGTTCAGAGATACTATATTTAACTTGGTAACACAGTTTAAAGCAGTGCTTCCTAAATTTTTGGTCTCAGGATCCCTTTACACTCTTAAAAATTACTGAGGACTCCAGAGCTTTTGTTTATGTGTGTTATAACTGTCAATATTTACGGTATTGGAAATTTAAACTGAGAACTTTTCAAAATATTTATTTACTTAAAATAGTAATATACTCATTACATGTTATCATAAATAACACTTTGTGTGTGTGTGTGTGTGTGTGTGTGTGTGTGTGTGTGTGTGTGTGTGTTTAAAAAATTCCTCATGGGGGCCCCTGAGTGGTTCAGCTGGTTGAGTGTCTGACTTCAGCTCAGGTCATGATTTTGCAGTTTGTGAGTTCGAGCCCCACGTCGGGTTTGCTGCTGTCAGGCTGTCAGCGCAGAGCCCGCTTCCGATCTTCTGCCCCCCTCTCTCTGTCCCTACCCCACTTGAGCTGTCTACAAAAATAAATGTTTTTTAAAAATTTCTCATCATTAAGGACCAATTTAAATGCCACCTCAAACCTAACACCGTGTAATTCCTCTCATGAGATTTAGAAGCAGCAAACAATTGCATTAATAGATTTTATATATGTCCATGTAATTCAACAAGCTTTATTGAGGCCCACTAATAACATTTTTTATGAAAAACAGCTATCTTTCTGAAACAAAATAATAGTAAGGAACTGGGCATTGTTTTATTTTTTTTGCAAATCTCTTTAATATCTGGCTTATTAGAAGACAGCTGAATTCTCATATCTGCTACTAATCTGTTGTGTTATCATGTATCTTATAACCTCTGGAAAACTCCAGAGTTTCATTCCCGATGAAAAAATTAAGAGTGAAAAAGGTAAATGCTTTTTTGTATTATATGTATTATGAAACTAGTTTTATTCTTGCAGACCCCCTACAGGAGGCCAAGGGACCTCTGGGATCCCTAGACCACACTTTAGAATTGCTAGTTTAAAGAAATGTTGCGTAGCCCATCATAATAAAGAAAATGTGAATTGAGTACTTACTGTATTTTAAATTAATATTCCAAGCATTTTACCCATATTCATTGTATCTTTCGATAAATGCTTTGATGTAGGTACTGTTATAATTCCTGTTTTACAGATATGGAAACTGAAGCAATGGGAAATCAAAGTACTTATTGAAGGCCACACAGCTTACAATGGCAGAGGCGGGACTCAGATGCAGGCTGTCTTTGCTTTACAGGCTGGCATCACTTACGATCCTGCCCGTAGTCAGAAGCTCCGAGCCATCTCCCTAGAACTAGCCCTTGAAGAGCTTTGTGAATGAGATCATACATTTGACTGAAGTACCTCAATTTTTTTTATCTGCAAAGTAGGATTTGCGATTAGTTTATGGCCTTCCCATGTCATTTACCACTCGAGTTAGAGCTCTGTCATTTTTTAATACTTAGGTTGTTAGTAAGCTGGCCTAATTAAAATATTTGAAGACTAAAATGTATTCTGTTGCTCATACCAGCTAACTTTACCTTTCAATTTCTCTGGTTTTATGTTTTGACAATTCTAAGGGGAGTTTTTTCCAATATATATCAGTGGGAAAAATGATCAGAAGGTATTGCCTTGCCTTTTGAGGAGACTAGATTTTCCGTTGGCTCACTTCTACCTCAGTAATCTGTTAGTAACCATATTTCTCCCTATCCCGTTGGCTTTAAGAAGGCTGCTGAGTTTTTATGCTTGAAGAGTGCAACATAGGAGGTTCGCTGCATGGACTTGCAGCGAAAAGGAAGGGAACTCAGGAATGCCGTGAGTTCTCTCTCACATTCCTGAATAGCAAAGTTTCATAACTCGCTCCTAATGATAAAATCCTCGCACCTGGTCTGATACAGGCTTAGTCTCCCAAAAGTGTAAATGTGTTTGCCAGTACACCACTGGAGAACAGATATCTCAGGTAAGTGAGTGTCTTCTGTGAAAGCAAAGTGCTACTACATTCATGTATTCACATCACATGCATGCATGCTTTTGCAGAGAGATCCAACATGTTGAGTTTCATTTTGTAGGATTGCCTGAGAGCATGATTTTTTTTTAAAGTGTGTCACCTTCCTTATTTTAAGAAAAAGAAAATATAATTTTAGGTGTCAGGTAAAATGTTCCAGGTAGAATTTGAATCCTGGAAACCCCTGACTGTGACCCTGCAATTATGGTTTTGTCAGTCCTATTGTGACATTTCATGGTGGGTTGTCCTCTGTTTGAACTGGTATTTTTCAATAAACATTAGGATTTATTTTGTTCATTTCAAATACATGTATGAAGACATTAGCAGCAGAAAATACGGATATATTATTAAGTATAACTTGATGTTCTATGGCATAGAGATCATTGTAGCTGATGTTACAAAATAGTAAAAAGTAATTTAAAAATTTACGGTTAAGGTTCAAATGATGAAAATATGTACTTGGTATTCCTTTCCTTATTTATTCACATTGGTTTTTGGTTTTTGTTTTTTGTTTTTCTTTTAAGGAGTCTTCTGAAGTCTGTTGAAGAAGAATTACATCAGCGGTAATTTTGATTTTTAATTAAGCTTAAAATACTTTATGTCACAGAGAGTAGAGTCTGTTTGCCCCCTTCTCTGTCATGTAGCCTCACATTTTGTTGTTTAATTCTGAATCCTGTAAAGCTGCAGAAATAAAATGCTGTCTTGCAGTAGCCCTTCCTACACTTTATAAAATTTCTTCTTAAGCCATTTTGGTAAAGTCCATTTAGTAACAGTGGAATTATCCTTTGTCCTTAGAGGGCACGTGGCACATTTAGAAGATGATGAAGGGGATGATGATGAATCCAAGCAGTAAGTTCTTTCTCTGTTTTTGATGAAAGATGTCATTTGATGTGATTTCATAGGTTTGACAGCTTTATATTGAGAGTATTATGGGTTATATCACAGTTTATTTCTCTGTTCTAGTTGTGTTACCTCAGGCAGCATTAACAAAATACCATGGAGAGGTCGTCTAAACAGCAAGTTGTCTCACAGTTCTGGAGGCTGGGAGGTTCAGGCTCCAGCTGCTGGCCAGTTTGGTTCCTGGCAAGAGTTCTCTTTGGGCCTGCAGATGGTTGTCTTTTCACCATGTTCTCACATGGGCTATCATCAGCGCATGCATGCATGCACACAGAGAGAAACCTCTCTCCCCTTTTCGTAGAAGGCCTCTAATCCTATCCAACTAGGACCTCACTCTTACGACCTCATTCAACCTTCCACTAAACATTAGAATATGAACACAATTCAGCCAAGTTGTCTACCTCTCTGACAAGGATCACTTTTCCTCCCATTTCCAATAATGTGCTCATCATTTCCATTGCAGACCTCCACCATTTCCACTGGAGAATGGCCTTTAATGTGTACATTCTACCAGTATTCTCTTGGTAGTTATTGATGCATTCTCTAAGAAGAGGGAAACTTTCTCTTCAGCTCTCTCTCTCAGCAAAATCATTGTTAGCGTCCATATTTCTAGCATGTACCTCAGAACTCTTCCAGCCTCTACCTGTTAATTGATTCCAAAACGGGGGTGCCTGGTTGGCTCAGTCGGTTGAACGTCCAACTCTTGATCTCAGCTCAGGTCATGATCTCACCGTTCATAGATGGAGCCCTGCGTTGAGCTCTGCACTGACCACGTGGAGACTGCTTGGGATTCTCTCTCTCCCTCTCTCTCTGCTCCTCCTCCATGCACTGTCTGTCTCTCTCTCTCTCTCTCTCTCTCTCTCAAATAAACTTTAAAGAAAAAAATCTTAAAAAATAAAAGCAGATCTTCCACATTTGGGGTATTTGTTGTAGCAGTACTCCACTCCTTGTTACCAAGCTGTGTCTTAGCTTAGGCTGCCATTACAAAATACCACAGACCGAGTAACTTGAATAACAGAAATTTGTCACAGCTCTATTCTCTTCCTGTTGAGGGCCCTCTTACCTGGCTTGTAGACTACTGCCTTCTTTCTGTGTCCTCAGATGGCCTTTTCTTGGTGTGTACAAAGAGAGTGAGGAGAGATCTCTCTTCCTCTTCTTACAAGGTTCTGTTGGATCAGATATATGGGAATATTTTCACTTACATAAGCATTGAGGCTTAGTTTTCTTAGATTCTCTTTTTTTCTTTAAATTTTTTTTTTTAACGTTTATTTATTTTTGAGACAGAGAGAGACAGAGCATGAACGGGGGAGGGTCACAGAGAGAGGGAGACACAGAATCTGAAACAGGCTCCAGGCTCTGAGCTGTCAGCACAGAGCCCGACGCGGGGCTCGAACCCACTGACCGCGAGATCGTGACCTAAGCCGAAGTCGGACGCTTAACCGACCAAGCCACCCAGGCGCCCCTCTCTTTTTTTTCTTTAAAGAAAAGTGCAGTTTCATGGTAGAGTGACAGGTACCTGACTAGCAGTTGGAGGCATAAAGGCATAGGTTTTCTTTTCTGTCTCAGTACTCTTTGACCTTGAATCAGGTCACTTCTCTGGACCTGTTTCCTCATCTGAGAGTTTATGCTCCATCTTTTAAGTTTTTGTACATCGAAAACTCCCAATTCTGAGTTATAATGAATCTTAGCTTCAATCAGATAAATTCTGCCTAAAATTTTGTGGAGAATGTATGTAGCTTTTGATGAGCTTCATCAGAGATGTTTCATCTCTAACAGTAATAAAAATGAAGCTTACATTGTGATATATTTTTATACTATATCATTTTGCTGTTTTTCCCTAACTAGTTGTTGCTAGTGTTTTCATAATAATTACCATTCAATTGATATAAACTAGAATTGTAGTTATCTTTTCCTATTTTAATTTGAAACCAAGAAAGCATGTCTACTTAATTACTTCTGAATAAAACTTCATTCAGCATAACATGAACATTGTGCAGAACGTTTTGGAAAACACTCATAATCTCAGGAAAGGGAACTTGTTTCTGTAAATTTTCTTCCATATCTTTGAAAAATTAATTATACTTTAGTAGTCATTCAATTCTGATCCTAAACTTTTACGTTTTTATAGTTCAACCATGAAAGCAAAAGTTCCACCTCCTTTGCCACCAAAGGTAAGCAGGTTTGTTTTTCAGTTTGAATTATGTGTGGGTGTGGGTGTGTGCGGTTGGTCTGTCACATCAGTACTATATTAATAGTTACTCCGTAGCTTATTTTCACTTGAGAGCCACAAGAAAACATGAAATTACCAGCCATGATACTGATGATTGTGATTAATTTTGGCTGCTTTTTTAAATTATCCAACTTGTCATTTAGTATTTATTCTAAATAATAAAGTTCTAGAAATTTATACATGAAAATGATTAAATTAATGGGTTAGTATTCATTCACCTGGCTTAGAAATCTCACATTTTTTGGGGCGCCTCGGTGGCGCAGTCGGTTAAGCGTCCGACTTCAGCCAGGTCACGATCTCGCGGTCCGTGAGTTCGAGCCCCGCGTCAGGCTCTGGGCTGATGGCTCGGAGCCTGGAGCCTGTTTCCGATTCTGTGTCTCCCTCTCTCTCTGCCCCTCCCCCGTTCATGCTCTGTCTCTCTCTGTCCCAAAAATAAATTAAAAAAAAAAAAAAAGGTTAAAAAAAAATTAAAAAAAAAAAAGAAATCTCACATTTTTTGTAAGATTTTTTTCCTTCAGAAGCTATGATCTACTAGTAAATGATTTCCTAAGAATGGGTAATGGGTAGTGATTTATTATCATAGATATTAAATTATCAGAAGGTACTTTTAGGGGCGCCTGGGTGGCTCTGTCGGTTAAGCGGCCTACTTCAGCTCAGGTCATGATCTCGCGGTCCGTGAGTTCGAGCCCCGCGTCGGGCTCTGTGCTGACGGCTCAGAGCCTGGAGCCTGTTTCGGATTCTGTGTCTCCCTCTCTCTGACCCTCCCTCGTTCATGCTCTGTCTCCCTCTGTCTCAAAAATAAATAAACGTTAAAAAAAATTAAAAAAAAAAAAAGAAGGTACTTTTACATTAAAAAAACAATCAGAATAATTTTCAAAAATTTTTGGCAACTGTTTTGTCAGAAACATTGTAAAATGCTAAAATTCTCATTGATGGGTTTTTTTTTAAAGGCACAATGAGTTAATATAGGTAATACTAATATAAATTTATTTTATGAGTTTATATGCACAGCAAGTTTTAATTATAAAATGAACTGTTTATAAAATGAGCTGTTACAAGGTTTGAAATCAGGGTTTATAAATGACAGTTGGAGTCTGGCCCGTCTTGGCATCTAATGTTTTACTATATTTTCATTTAGGTTTATTCAACTATCGTTTCATTTTATACTTTAAAAAAATTATGAACGCTTTGAAATCCGGGTTTATAATGTTTATTTTTGAGGGAGAGAGACAGAGTGAGAACAGGGGAGGAGCATAGAGGTAGGGAGACAGAATCAGAAGCAGGCTCCAGGCTCCAAGCTGTCAGCACAGAGTCCGACGTGGGGCTCGAACTCATGAACCACAAGACCATGACCTGAGCCAAAGACACTTAACCGACTGAGCCACCCAGGCGTCCCGAAATCAGGGTTTATAAACGAGAATTGGAGTCTGACCAGTCTTGGCGTCTAATGTATTACTGTATTTTGTTTCATTTTATACTTAAAAAAAATTATGTTTCCCACAGGTAAATAATACTGTATTTGCTTGTTTTGTTTTACATTAGAATTTCAAAAACATAAGTGTGAACAATCTTTCTAGTAAGGGACACATTAAGAATTTACAAATTCTCCAAACCTTCAGCTGACTGGGGCTTTTTCCATTGTCTGCACAGAAAGTTTCTTAGCCATTCCATATTGCGGTGTTAATCTTTTCCAGTATGATAGAATTTTAATTGGTATCTTCTCCTGCCCCAGTCTGAAAGGTTAGGCTTTAACATAAAAGACCCTGAGTCATCTAAAAAAATTTTTTAATGTTTTGTTTATTTTTGAGAGAGACAGAGACAAAGCATGAGAGGGGGAGGGGCAGAGAGAGAGAGGGAGACACAGAATCTGAAACAGACTCCAGGCTCGGAGCTGTCAGCACAGAGCCCGATGTGGGGCTCGAAATCACGGACTGCGAGATCATGACCTGAGCTGAGGTCGTACGTGCAACCGACTGTACATTGAGTCATCTGAAAGAGACAGTTAGTCTTATAAAGAACTGTAATTTGATTAGTCTGAATGTTTAAAATAGAGACTCATTTAAATTGGAGAACAGAAAGAGCAGAATATTTTTATTTAGCAAGTCTAGATAGGAAGGCTTGCGAAGGAATTAATAGAAAAGGACCTTTTTTCTGAGAAAACATGTTACTGTACATTTTTAGGATATATATTAAGATAATATGAATCAGATAGTTGAATAACCTTAAAGCTCAGCTAGTAAACACAGAATAGTATTTACTTCAGGAAAGATGTTTAATATTTTTCTTTTTTGAATGAAACAAGTAATTTCATGTTTAATCATTGATCTCCTTTTCTGTATTATTTCAGCCTAAGTCCATATTCATACCACAGGAAACTCATTCTACTGAGGATGATAATCAAGGAACTATCAAGAGATGTCCTATGTCAGAGAGCCCAGCAAAACCATCCCAAGTTCCACCCAGACCACCACCTCCCAGATTACCTCCACAAAAGCCAGTTGCTTTAGGTAATGGGTGAAGGGAGGGTGAAATAAGTACGTTACCAGGTTTTTGTGCTGTGTGAAGAAAATGGAGGGTGTCTTTTCTTTTAAGAGTATCTGAAATTCCTTTGGGGGCGGGGGGGAAGGAAGGCAGTGACTGTAGAGATGGCTTCTGCTTTTTTGCCACATAGTTTGAAGTGTTCATATATGACAGGATTACTGTGACCCATTCTGGTATTAAAATGTCCTTGTTTCTCATTTCATATCTAGCCTTCTTTCTTGGGGAATTGTAAAGGCTCAGTTCATCAGTTACCTTAGTGTGGCAATAGAAGAAACTGAACGAACAAGGACAATGTGTTTTGGTTGTAGGCTACTTGTGTTTTAGAAAAAGAAAAGAGGGTTTTTCATCTAACTCCTTTCTTTTATTTCATATTATCATTTTTAGAAAAATGATTGTCACTTTTGCTAGTTATTTGTCTCCAAATTAATACTAGAAGATGCTGTTTTAGTACCGTATTGTATATTATGCAAAAGAAACAATTAAAAAGCAACTAAAATTTCCTGGATATTGTTAATTGCCCGTTCCTGAAAGTAGTTATATATTCAGTATTTCTTTGTTTTTCGCATAAATATATGTGCTTAGATTTAACCTGATTTTAAATTTGTCTCTATGAGGGGCACCTGGGTGGCTCAGTTGGTTGAGCATCCAACTTCATCTCAGGTCATGATCTCACGGTTCATGGGTTCAAGTCCCGCATCAGGCTCTGTGCTGACAGCTCAAGAGCTTGGAGTCTGTTTCAGAATCTGTGTCTCCTTCTCTCTCTGCCCCTTCTGCACTCGTCCTTTGTCTCTCAGAAATAAATTAAAAATGTTAAAAAAAAATGTTTAAAAAAAGAGATAGAAGTAGAACATAGGTATCAGACTTTTTTTTCTTTAGTACTGTTTCTGATCGGATGAAGGCAGAAACCATCTGAGAAATCGTATTTTTCTTTCCTACTTGATAATTTTCTAAGTGAAAGTTTTCATGAAAATTAATCCTTTTTAAATATATTTAAACATCTTATTGAAGGAAATGGAATGAGCTCCTTCCAGTTAAATGGTGAACGAGATGGTTCATTATATCAACAACAGAATGAACATAGAGGCACAAACCCTTCAAGGAAAGAAAAGAAAGATGTACCAGTAGGTATTTATATTTATAATATACTTACTATATAATATATAATAATACTTAATAATATAATTGTATTTTCTTTTTCATTGTTAAGTTAGTTTTGTTGTTATAATTAAACTATAGGGATTGTATATTTTGCAATTAGTATGTTGTTTTTTTAATGTATTAATTATAATAGATTGCTTAAATCTTAAAAAAAAAGTAACTGCTGTGGCAAACTTGAATGATGACTTTCTGCTATTCAAATTATGTAGGCCTTTTTTTTTTTTTTTTTTTAAATAATAGTGTATTTTAAATGTGACCTTTAGCATACAGGTAACTATTATTATTCTCATTGATGAGATTCTTAAAAGTTCCTAACAGTCTCAAAAAGTTATGGAAAGAAGGACATGGACAGATAAGGAAAGCTAGGACTTTTACTTAGGACGAGTTTTTAACTATAGATTACATAATTCGTGGTATTACTACTGTTACTCAAAGAAAATAACAAGGAGGAAAAATGAAAATTATTTTCCAGTAGATATAAAATATCATTTTAGGAAAGATGAAATTAGCCTCAGCAGCTATTCTTGTTACAAATGTTGGATAAAATACTGTGACATAGCTATTAAAACATAAATAGTATTTATCAGGATATTAAAATTTTTTAACATTTGTAAAAAATTTGCTCATGATCGTCAGAAGACATTTGTATTTCATCATAGAACTTAAAAATCCTTAAAATACCCAATTCAGCAGATGACCATGAGATCATAAGATGAGAGTATTTTTTAAGTTTTTGTGTATGTTGGGGCACTTGAGTGTCTAGGTTGGTGGAGCTTGATTTCTGCTGAGGTCATGATCCCAGCCAGGGTCATGGGATCAAGCCCAACATGGACTCCCCACTGAGTGTGGAGCTTGCTTGAGATTTTCCTTCTCTCTCCCTCCCTCCCTCCCTCCCTCCTTCCCTCCTTTCCTCCCTCCCTACCTTCCTTCCTACCTTTCTTCCTTTCTCCCTCTCTCCCCCCACCCACACATGAATGCACACACTCTCTCTCAAATAATAAAAAAAAAAAAAAAATCAAAGTTTTTGTGTTTACTAATATTTGCTTTTATATAGTACAGTTAAAGTACTTATGTGCATATAGCTGTGGTTTTATGCAGGAAGCACATTGTTAGAGGCTTTTGTACTATAATCTGTTTTTTTAAGATTTCATGACATAATATGACATACCCTTTTTATGTTTAGTTAAAGCATTTAAAAATCTAGGATTATCCATCGTAAGTTGTGAAATTTAGGTAGGATGTTGTTAACAAAAGCATCAAATGCCCTTTAGGAATGGGTTTTTATGATGTCTCTTCAACTGAACAGGGCCTTTTTGTGTTCACTGGTTTAAATTTTAGCAGCACTGTTAAGGTAGTACAGAAATACAGCTTCATGACTCTACGATGCAGCATGAGAACTTTTGAGAGATGTATACATTTTTTTATGTGTGCATTTGTAATTCTTTCTCTTACCTTATTTCATTAGGATAAGGAACTACTGTACTGTAGTAGTAAAACTAACAGTCTCAGTGATTATGAAATATGTCGGCAACTGTATAATAGGATAAACAGTATCCATATGTTGAAACGTGATTACAGTTTCTGCAGCTTGAAATTGTTTATAGCCAATTCTGTCAGTACTCAATGTAAATCTGACAGTTTCAACATTCAGAGCTTGCTAACTTAAAATGTTTTGCGGGGCATCTGGGTGGCTCAGTTAAGTGTCTGACTCTTTGGCTCAGGTCATGATCTCAGTTTGTGGGATTGAGCTGACAGGCGAAGCCTGCTTGGGATTCTTTCCCCACCCCCTCTGCCCCTTCCCTACTCATGCACACGCTTTCATGCGCGCTCTCTCTCCCTCTCTCTCCCAAAATAAATAAATACACTTTTCAAAAATGTTTTGCTCATATAGATGATCTAAGGTAACTTAAGGACATAAATATAAAACCAAGCACGTAAGTTAGTTGCAAAATGAAAAAAAAAAATTATCACAAATTGGTGGCAGCAATAGGCTATACATCCTCATACACATATCTACAAAGTAAAATTTCAAATAGTTTTAATTTCAGAAGTGTCTAATAGTTACAGAAGTAGTGTTACACAGCATATTTTATTTGTATCAGGTATATGAAATCAATTAATAGATTTTGATTTTTGTCACAGTTAAATAATTTTGACGTAGAGTGACAAAAATTAGGAAGTCATTCCTTAAAATGTTATTAACATTAACCCCCAAAGAAATGTAGACTTTCATAAAACTTATATTTAAAGTATAATCCCTCTGAAAGGGTGGGAGGCAAATCATATATCCAGGCATGTGGCCCCTTGGAAAAATATCTGGTATTCTTGAGCTTTTTTTTTTTTTTTAAATTTAGAGAGAGCACACGCAAGTTAGGGAGAGGGACAATGGGAGAGAGAGACAGAATCTCAGGCACACTCCACACTCAGTGTGGAGCCCAATGTGGGGCTCGATCCCACGACCCTGGGGTCATGACCTGAGCCAAAATCAAGAGTTGAGCGCTCAACTGACTTAGCCACCCAGGTGCCCCTCTTGAGCATATTTTTACTCTCCTTATAATTATCAATATACTCTGACCAGTGATTGATGTATTTGAATCCCTCAAAATGTAAAACTTCAACTCACATTATAAACAAGGTTAAGATAATCTACAGACTAGGATAAAACATTTGTAACATATTTAATAGATAAAGTATTCAAATCTGGAATCTATAAAGAACACCAACAAATAGATAAGAAAAAAGATAACTCAGTAAAAAAAAAAATGAGAAAAGACAATTCATAGAAGAGAAAGTACAGATAGCCAATAAACTCTTTTTAAAATATTCTCAATGTTCCTAGCAATCAGAGGCATGCTTATTAAGGAGAAAACATTTTTTACTGATGAGTTTGATAACATTAAGTGTCTGTGAGACCAAAGGAACCAGGGCTCATCCACACTGCTGGTGGGTATAATGTGAAATGGGCACTCAGAAAGACAGTTTGGTGGTCAGTATCCACTGCAGTGTAAGAGGTACAGACTTTATATTCCAGTAGTTTCTCTTATCACAGCATCCCCCCAAAAAATAATTCATACATTGCATAGTAAGGTAAATGCAAGAGTGATCATTTCTGCATTGTTGTTATAGTAGAAAACGGAAAATAACTTAAATACCCAATAATAACTAGGAAATAGCTAAATAAAGTTTGTTATATTCGTACTGTGCTGCAGTTAGATGAACCAAATCTATGTGTACTGATACGAAGATCTAAGACCCGTTAAGGCAAAAGACAGGTTGATAAAAGAGTGCATTAACTATGTTCTAAAGCACACACCAAAACAGTGTTTTCTATGGGGACACATATAAAAGCATATACAAGGTGGTATGGAAAGATACACAAATACATGAGTACATATAGTTGCCTAGGAAGAGGTTTGGAAGGGGCACCCTAAATCAGCTTTTTTGGAGAGGGGGCAGGTACCAGGGGTAAATGGACTGTGGAAGGATTATAGGGGACTTTAGCCTTAGCTGTATTGTGCCCTTTTACAAAGAGAGCGTACATGTGTATTTTATTTCAATAATTATGTTTGAAATACAGTATTAATATGCCAAACAACAACAAAAGAAGTATATTCATGCATGTATTCTTTTTTCTAGAAGCCTATTAGTAACGGTCTACCCCCAACACCTAAAGTGCATGTAAGTATAAATATCAAATAAGTTGTTTTCAGGCTAAATACAATGACCAATAATTGCTTGACTGTGTACCTTTGGTTAGATTTTTTAGCTTTTTGAAAGAATCTCCATTTAGTATTGAAAAAATCTATAAGATTGCTAATTTAAATATAGATTGTTACATTTTAAAGCTCCTTTATTCCAGAATTTGTTACTATCTTCTATGCAGACATTTTTGAAGAAATGTAGAAAAGGCACATGGATATAATAGGAAGTACAGAATCTAAATAGGACACATTTTTTTCTAGCATTTTCAATGATCAAAAACAGTTTAGAACTAGAAGGAGCATTAAAAGACCATCTGACCCAAACTAGTTTGCCCACGAGTAAAACTGAGACCCCAAAATATTCACAAGATCACAGAACTACCCCCCAGCTCCAACCAGAGCTGGAATAGACATCAGATACAGCCCTGTGTTACAGTCTGTTGTGGTTTTGTTGTTTGATTTTTTTCATTAGACCATGCTGTTTTAGGATTAAAATTATATTAGTTCAGTGTAATTGTGTCAGTATAGGGAGAACTATATTTTTGCTGCTGCAACTCTTTAATCTGAAACATAGTGTGACACTAATTTAGGTGTCCACAGAGTTTCTAGTTTGTAACCTGCCAACTCTACTTTTTAGCCTTTTAGTTTCTTATTTCTTAATTTTTAGCCTTTTTTCTCGACTTTTTAAATTAATATGAAGATCTAAATATTTATGCCTTATCTTATAAAAGTTTTGAGAGTGAAGGGCTCCCAGGTCTGGCAGAGACATTCGGGTTGTCCTGTTTGGATACAGTAGAAAACTCTCCGGTCAGATGTACAGCTGATGGGGAGGAGCCTCTAACTGGAAAGGCAGGTGGGACTGACTGTACAGACTGGCTTACACTCGGAGTTGGTTTGATTGTTCGGCACCGCATTGTGTCATTTGGATTTTTAGGGGTTAGGCCACACCTCCACATGTGAATTTTAGCAGCTGTCTTAAAGCATAATCACCAGAATGAGTTAAATGATACACTTTCTGCCCTACACCAAAAAACATGTTTATAGGTCTTCTGCGAGGTTGTTGTTATTTGGTGCTAAAATCTTAAAGATATTGTTTGGTAGGTTTCTGTGAGCAGAAGGAAATCTTAGGATTTATTATTTTGATTCTTTTTTATGTTGATATTTCTAATCCATTATCATCAGCTACAGGGGTGTGTGTTCTGTCTCTGGGTATTGTCTCCATATTTGTGAAGAAAACACTCCAACTATATGATGCACAGTGCTCTTCTTTTCATCAAATATTTGTGTTCTTTCCCCCCAAGTTGTTGCTAATAAAAGTGATTAAATGAGTAAGCTTTCTTGTATTTATTTATTCTAACATGAACAATAATTTGAAAATTAACATTTTATTCTTTCAAGATTAAAAAAAAAGTTCAAATGAATGATACTGTGTTTCCTTATAAGGTATTTATTATATGAAAGACTTGTAAATGGGTTTAATAAATATTAACATAAAAAAATAAAGATTTTTATTGAATCCATCCAGAGAAAATAATCACATTGCTCAGTTTTTCTTAAAAAATGGGTCTTTATGTTTTAAAGTACATATATGAATTTGAAACCAGCCATACCTCTTTCATGTTGAAGTATTAAATTCAATGATTAATAACATTGTATTATTAAGATTATTTAACATTTTTCACTAATAACATTTCAATGATTCAATAAATAAGAAAATTTTCACCTTTGTAGCAGTTATAATTTCCTTCTTAGCAGGGAATATCGTATTACTTGGTTATTCTTTGTTTTTCCAGATGGGTGCATGTTTTTCAAAGGTTTTTAATGGATGTCCCTTGAAAATTCACTGTGCAACATCATGGATAAACCCAGATACAAGAGGTAGTACTATATGTTATTTGTTGTTGTTGTTGTTTTTTAATGTTTATTTTTGAGAGAGAGACAGCATGAGTGGGGAAGGGGCATAGAGAGGAGGACACAGAATCTGAAGCAGACTCCCGGCTCTAAGCTGTCAGCACAGAGCCCGACATGGGGCTCAAACTCATGGACTGTGAGACCATGACTTGAGCCGAAGTCGGACATTTTACCAACTGAGCCACCCAGGCAGCCCCTTTCTAGTTGTTTTTTAAAGTGAGCTCATGGAAGTATTCAGTTTTCTTCCTGCTCTGAATGTCTTTCTGAAAAATATTTTGTTATAATTCAAAAAAAATTTTAGGCTATGTTTCTCTAGCTTATTAGCAGTGCTTGAGGTGACCCATGACACTAAAATTTCACTGTGTTGTCCCCATGTTAATATAGCAAAACCATGTACTCTATGCCACCCTAATATTCTCCACAAAAGTTTTTTCCACTGCTGCACACTCACTGTCTTTGTGTTTTAGACACAACTGTTGTTAAGGAGTTTAGCTACCCAGGGTCCAGGGTGTGGTGACCACGTTAGAGGATCTCTCCACCTTAAAGGAGATCATAATAAGAATTGTTGCCATTAGTCACTGACTAAAGACTATCTGCATTCTCCCACTATATATCTGTGTATAAGGTATGCATAAGCGCGCGCGCGCGCACACACACACACACACACATCTTCTTACTAAATCTTTTAGAAATCCAAGGTGGGAACTTTTATTTCACAGGTAGGGAAAGTGACATGCAGAAAGGTTCATCACCGGTCGGTAGGAGGGCTGCAGTTCAAACCTGGTTAGGTTGTGTTCTTGGACCACAAAGCTTATGTCTTCAATCTGCCATTACTAATCCTAAATATTGGGCAGTATAACAATGCTCTTGGCCTTCTAAGTTCTTAGCATGCTTCAGTTTAGTCTGGAGAACTTCCTGACCTGTTGTTTTATATTGTCAAAAGCAGATCAGACAGGACCATAGCTAAACTAACATCTTCTAGAAGATACTGAGTACCTTAGCCAGGTATCTAAGTTTTAGTTTTTGAGTTGGCCGTGAGTTGACCACACGGAGCCTGACGTGGGGCTTGAACTCAAGAACCGCGAGACCATGACCTGAGCTGAAGCTGGTTGATTAACCAACTGAGCCACCCAGGCTTCTCTTAAAAGAATTGTAGAAAATGAGCTATGGATTCTCTGCCAGTCCTCAGCACCCTCTGATGAGTGAGGAACCCTAGCATTCCCGTCTTCAAAACCTCTTTTACATAAAAGTTTTCCTCAGTGCTTTGAGGCTGGTATTTATATATAACTCAGTTCATTAAGGCAGAGTTTTTAGCCACTTAATTTGTATTAGAATATATTTAATGCTTAGAGGTGCCTGGGTGGCTCAGTTGGGTAAGTCTCTGACTTCGTCTCAGGTCATGGTCTCGCGGTTCATGAGTTTGAGCCCCGCATCAGGCTCTGTGCTGATAGCTCAGAGCCTGGAGCCTGCTTCGGATTCTGTGTCTCCCTCTCTCTCTGCCCCCCTCACTTGCTCTCTCTCTCTCTCTCTCTCTAAAAAATAAACATTAAAATATATATATATATATATATATGTATGTATCTATAGCTTGTCAATCACAGTAATTCCTTTTTCAGGTTATAGTACATATGTACATAATTTTAAACTATATAAATCCATTTTGAAAATATTTTTTTTTATCAAAACCGGTGAATTACTTTTGTCATTTCAGATCAGTACTTGATATTTGGTGCTGAAGAAGGAATTTATACTTTGAATCTTAATGAACTTCATGAAACATCGATGGAACAGGTACATTATTTTGTATTTTCCTTTTTTAAAGTCGTACGCACACACTAGGTGAGAAATAAGTTTCAGTTCTGTGATTTTCTGCCTCTTTATTTTTTTATCCATAAAAGCTTCATCAAGTATGTTGTGTTTATCTGGTACTGAGGACGTATTGGCAGGACTAGTCCTTACCCTTCAAGGACCTCACGGGTGTAATAGAGGCGTGGCAGTAGCTGTAGCACTCAGGTTAGGTGTCACGCTAGGAGTGAGCACACGCCACTAGCACCTCCTGTGGGGAAGTGAGAAGAGACCGTAAATGGCAATGAGCGGATGAGCGGAACGTTCCCGGACAGAGAGAGGGTAAATGTAAGTGTGAAGGTGTGAAGTGGTGCAGCGGAGTGGCCAGGGTGGGGAACCCTGAGCAGACAGTCTGACTCGAGTGTAGAATGAGTGCAGAATGGTAACAGGAAGTGGGGGGGGGGGGGGGAGGCAGCTGCCAAACCCCAGAGCTTTGTTCGTGAACTGATCCGTGTAGAACGGTTTGCAGCATGGTGGCAGATGACGCTAGAGATTTTGGTCAAAGGGCAAGGAAATGTTGAGTTGGGGCAGAAAGGAAAAAGTGTGTTTGGAATTGCGTGGGGATGTTTCTTTATTGTCACAGTGACTGGGGGAAGCTTTGGATGTTTAGTACCCAGAGGCCAGCAATGCTAAACAACCTACAGAAATGATCATGATGACATCAGTAGCTAATGCCTGTATAAAGCTTACTATGCACCAGATACTGTTTTTAAATGCTTTACATAGAGTAACTAATCTTCACAACTCTCAGAGATAGATACCATTATGAGTTGCATGTCAGATGAGAAATCCGAGGCACAGAAAGGATTAGTAACTTTTCAGAGATCTTACAGTGCTTAAGTGGATGAACTGGGATATGAACCCAGGCCAGATGGCTCCAGAGTTCATGTGCTTAACTACTTGACCACACTGCCTCTCCCACTTGTATTCCTCCCATAGAGAAACACTAGATCTAGGGAAACAAGAAAGACCTAGAATTGGCAAATTGAATGACCAGTTCAACACGGACATATAATAGAAGCATTTTACTTACTATCTTTTATAAACTTTGCACTTTTTTTTTTTATCAGCTATTCCCCCGAAGGTGTACATGGTTATATGTGATGAACAATTGCTTACTGTCAATATCTGGTAAGTCTTTTAGTTTTTATTTTTATTTTTTTAAGTTTATTTATTTTGAGAGAGAGAGCAAGCGAGCTGGGGAGGGGAAGAGAGAGAGAGAGAATCTGAAGCAAGCTCTGTGCTTTTAGTGCAGAGCCCGACGTGGGGTTCAGACTCACAAATGCTGAGATCGTGACCTGAGCCGAAACCAAGAGTCAGACCCTTAACCAACTGAGCCACCAGGAGCCCCTAGTTTTTTGATACCTAACACTTGTTCCTATTTATGTTATTAGCTTTTATATCGTGTTTATTTATTTATTATATTTTTTTTTACAGGTAAAGCTTCTCAGCTTTATTCCCATAATTTACCAGGGCTTTTTGATTATGCAAGACAGATGCAAAAGTTACCTGTTGCTATTCCAGCACACAAACTCCCTGACCGAATACTGCCAAGGTAACTGTGCACTTATGTCTCATCCTTAGAGATTACATGTTAATTAATTCTAAATAATAGTTACACTGCAGAAATTGAAAAAGCACTTAGTTTGCGTTAGTAGAAATCATGTGTAATGAAAAACTTGTGAGAGGTAATAGATTTTCACAAGAACTGAGAGGCACCTCTAGAAGTTTAAAACTAATTACTGTTTAGTATTTCATACAACATTAAAACTGATTTTTCTCTATAATTTGCTAGTAATTTTTCTTCCTATCCAGTGCTCTGGACATATTTGTGTTAATTTGAATAACATGAATTTGTCTCAAACCACAGTTTCTAAACTTAGAAAGTCAAAATGATTTATTAAACCAAGGTTTTTACATTAGGAGATAATTACTTAGGAATTGAGGGGTTTTGCTTTTCTGCTTTCAGGGATTTTTCATTATGTTCTCTCCTCCTTTGCTTATTATATTGTACTTCATTTATTGACCGAAAGGTCTTCTGAGTCTGCTATAAATTTTATGTTACAGAAACATTATACTCTAGCCATTCTTCCTTTACCATATCAGTTGTAAAGCAACTAATGTACACCGTTAGCTCTCAAGTACCTTGAAAAGCTGTTCTCAGTGCTGAGTTTACAGCTAAAATGTGCCCCTTTGTGCAAAAGACTTTTTCAAAATTAATCTTTTTGATGAAAATCATTTAAAAGTTATACTGCATGCTTTTCTGTCTTAAAATAGATTACATTGAGTTTAATTGGACCTTTTCATGATGACTCAGAGTTGCACCTATGAACTTGACTTATTATACTTCTACTGTAATGTCTACAGTTGGGGTTAAGGGCAAGAACTACCCCAAGAATGGGGCCAGGGGGCTTCTTCACATAGAGTTTATCTGCCCCTCTTTTCCTCTCAGCTGCCACTTGGTGCTATTGATTTTCTGTCTTCTTACAGCACATCTCCTCTAGCCTTCTGACTTGATAATCCTAAATTCTCTGGGCATGGAAACTGGCCCCAAGCTTTAAAATATACAAGAGCGCGCGCCCCCCCCCCCCCCCCCCCGGAATGTAAAGCACATAAACTTTAATACATTCACTTTTTTATATCATTTTGTCAGAATAGAGACCTTTGTAGTTTATTTATAGCTGTGTTCAATTCTTCAAATTTTACTGAATATACAAGATGTGCGGAAAGTTTCCTAGTATGTAGCTAAAACAAAATTGAATAACGTGTTACCTCTTCCTTTAAGGAATTTCCATAGAGGAAGATGTTACCTCTAAGAGTGCTTTACCTCGAGGCTTTTATTTCATGTAATTTTGTTATAGTCAGTCTTTAGTGTTGGTAGCACTCACCAATGTGTCCTTCCCACTTTCTTCAATTTTGTTATCGTAAAATCTACTTTTTTTTTTTAATGTTTATTTATTTTTGAGAGAGAGACAGAGTGGGAGCAGGGAGGGATAGAGAGAGGGAGACACAGAATCCAAAGCAGGCTTCAGGCTCTGAACTGTCAGCACAGAGCCCGACGTGGGGCTCAAACTCACGAACCATGAGATCATGACCTGAGCCGAAGTCAGATGCTTAACAGACTGAGCCACCCAGGCGCCCCTAGAATCTACTCTTAATTCTCTCATTTACTGGCAAGAAATCTGAAAACCTTTTTTGCACAATAAAATTTTATGTTCTTCTGCCGTAAAGTGAGCACAAATTAAACTTCCTTTGGGAAGTTTATAATGTTCTGTGGTTCTCATTATAAATATAGGTACTCATTGTATTGTATGGTAAAGCTTCAGTTAAGCATAATTTTTAGAATCCAGGTAGACTTCAATTTAAATCCTACATTGTTCACTCACTAGGTTCAGGACCTAGAATAAATTGTACAATTTCTCAGGGTATTCATCTGTAAAATGGAACCAGTATACCTATCTTGCAGATTGTTTTAAAAATTATAAATTATGTATGAAAAGTATCCACCATGGTTTCTGGCACATATTAGGCTCTTAAGAAATAGTCGTGTTATCATTATTGTTAGTCATGGCAAATTGAATTGTGTCTGTAATGTACCCTAAAATATCTTACATTAAGTACATTGAGAATGTTGGTTCACAGGATTCTAGTTAATTGGGTGCTGTAAATAAGTTTTTTTGCCTTGTAAAATCATAACTAAAATTAAGGTAAGTCTATATGTAGATCACTGTAGAAAATTATGAGTTTTTATAACATTTCAGTGTGCTGCTCAGAGCTCAGTTTTGAACCATTTCATTATCGTTAACTTCTAAGCTATACTTAGTAGTTGATTTTGTCTTGACGGTGTAGCATTCTTTATAATCTTTCAAAACCTTGCAGTCAATCAATCCTCCTGGGTTTGACAGATTTAGTAACTTAACCTCTAAGTTAACGTTGGGGGCCAAAGGACAAGTTCACAAGTGTGGACGAGGAACATTAAGTTGGTTGCAGTGGAAATCTATCAAAAGCTTGATTGAGATTTTTTTTAACTGTACTTTGCACTTTGGTTCAAGCAGTTTACTTAATTTAAGGATATGTGGAATTTTTGTTTTATTTTAAACTGTATGAAATTCCAATGCCTATGAAAGGGGTATTTTTGTAATTATTAATGTAATTTATGAATTGGAATGTAAAATTCTCCCCAGTATGAACTTAGTCAAGAGGAACAATAGGGGCTTTAACCCAAAATTTGAATCAAGATATTCTAGATTGTCACTTTAGTCATTTAGTCCCTCAGTATCTGACTAATTTCTGTGTCACTGTTTAGGTACCATAGTATCAACAAAATTCTAATTCACATGGATAAAGTACTTACAAATGATAACAGATTTTAACAACTTACCTTGCAAACTCAGAATACTCTTTAAAGTGATCCAGAATCATAAAAGAGAAGTAGATTTGTTTTCAAAATTGAATCACTATGAATGTTGCAGTTAGGCTAAGACACTAGAGTAGAGTTCTTCCTGAATTGCTAACTGTGTGATCTTGAGGAAATTACTAAATCTAACCCTCAGATTTCTTTCTTCTTTTTTCTTTTCTTTTCTCTTCTTTTCTTTTCTTTTCTTTTCTTTTCTTTTTTTTCTCTTCTCTTCTCTTCTCTTCTCTTCTCTTCTTTTCTTTTTTAGAGAGACAGAACACACAAGCGGTGGGTGGGGAGGCGGGAGAAAATCTTCTAAGTGGGCTCCGTGCTGAGCACACCCCCTAACCTTCAGATTTCTATACTGTGACCTATCTCACGGCATTATCAGAGGGACTGACAGAACATGTGAAATTCATGGTAAACAATAAGATCTCGGTAAATGTTAGCAATAGTTACTATAGATTTTTATAAATACCGGCATATAAAACATATTAAAAGCTAAAATTACAATACCTCAGCATTATATGACTGATTATTACTCAGCTGCCAGTTGTACAGTGATAGGAACATACATCAAGATTATTCTGAGCTTGGGGTTCCTGGGTGGTTCAGTTGGTTAAGCATCCAAATTGATTTCTGCTCCGGTCATGATCTCACGGTTTGTGAGATTGAGCCCCACATCAGGCTCCGTGCTAACAACGCAGAGGCTCCTTGGGATTCTCTCTCTCCCTCTTCGTCTGCCCTTCTCTCTCAAAACAAGTAAAAATAAACATTTAAAAAAAAATAAGATTATTCTGAGCTTGTTTGGAATGGCATTGCGCATCACATACATGCTCTACAGTTCTGTTACCAGCAAAGGGCAACTCTGTTTTGTTTTTTTAAAAAGATGTGCAGAGCAATGACCTCTAATATGTGGCGTGTTTACACATGTAAAAGAAGTTTGTGTGTACAGAAATGGAGAAGTATAATTTGAGGCTAGCAAAACCTGGTACGTTAGCAGTCTGTTATATTAATTTTCATTATAAAGCCATTTGAGTTCATGGGTACTTTTTTTAATTGTAGTTTAAAAAACAAATGGATTTTTACATATTAAGTTTGAATCACCTGTTTGCAGAACCCGTAAAGGACCTTAACAGAAAATCTATATCTCACTCTTCCTGAGCAGAGAAATAAAAATGTCTTTAAAAAGTTCTTATAAATTGTTTTAGTGATAAGACAATGTTTTACATAGCTTAAATTTATTATATGTGCTAAAAAATATCTTTCCCCCAGTTTATGGCATATCTTTTTACTTTTTTAGTGTTATCTTTTGGTAAACCAAAGTTGTTAATATATTCAAATTCATTCAACAAATTGCCACCTGTAGTTTGAAGTGGTAGGGATCCCTAAGTAAAAAAAGTATCAGTTACGTTTATTAATATTGGGGTGCCTGGGTGGCTCAGTTGGTTATGTGTCCGACTTCAGCTCAGGTCATGATCTCGTGATTAGTGAACTCAAGCCCTGCATTGGGCTGCTTCAGGTGAAGCTGCCGTCACCACAGACCCAGCTTTGGATCCTCTGTCCCCCTCTCTCTCTGTCCTTCCCCGGCTCACACTCTTTCTCTCTCAATAAATAAACATTAAAAACAGAAGTTTATTAATATTTTCCTGTATAGTTTGTTTCTTTTTGTATTTTTTAAGGAAATCCCATGGTTCTATTCTTCTAAATCTAAATATTCTATAGTCTTGTTTTTCATACTTTAATAAATCTTTAATCTATTTGGAATTGATTGGAAGAGGGATGAGAAACAGATCAAATATATTATTTTTAATAGATTACCTATTATGTCAGCACCAGTTTTTATTCTCCATTAATCTGTAATGATACCATTATCATATACTAACTTTACCTACATGTATTATATATTCATTTTCATTTACATTTAGGAAATTTGCTGTATCAGCAAAAATCCCTGAAACCAAGTGGTGTCAGAAATGTTGTGTTGGTAAGTAAACTGTTCCATAGCACATAGCTCTCCTGCTTTGCGGAGCGAATGAGAAAACACTGTGAGGCTTATTTTTAAATCTAGTATGAAACAGTACTTCTCCAGGGTATTCTGCCAGTGATAGTTTATTTTTACCCCTTGAGTAAAACAAATGTCTTGGCCATCCAGTCTCCGTGTAGACTAACCCTATAATATAGTACCTTGTACATAACAGTTGTTTTGCAAATTATTTATTGACTGGATAAATGGAGAAAGTAGGATGACTTTATTATGGCACTTTATCACACCCTGTTCTCCAAGGGGCCTGTTACTTGTCATTCACATGCTGCTTGGTAATGGCTTATGAGACTGCATTTATTCATTCAGCATATATTTTCATGCCTTTAATGTGTGAAACCTTATGCCTGTGGTGTGAAGGTTCTAGTCTCTGTTCACACACACGACCCCGAATCCCTCCCCACCCCCATAACAACCAGCTGTTTTATTTGCACCAAGCAAAACCAAAAAAATCTTTTCCCTTAAAATCTCTTCCCTTCAGAAACTCTGAGGCTTTGTTTTATTATTTGTAAACCTGTATTTTGAGATTTCATTAACATCTTCATGCTGTTGGCAACCAAAGCATTACTACCTCTGAACATTACTACCAAAAGCATCCTTAATCACCTGTCCTGAAGTGTGCTGTAGCCTATCAGTTTGGCAACTTCCCCCCAAATCTTCTTAGGACCCTTCCTTTAGGGTCCTGCTGCCTCACCTAATCTCCCTGCTCCCATGAGATGCAAAATCTTTCTTCCCACCCCAGACCCCAAAACAACCACCGGTTTCGTTTGTGCATTAGACAGAAATCCTGCAAGTGATGAAGGAGTTTCCTGCTGTTACCTGAAAGTTTTTTCACCCTGTAGTCTAATTAAGAAATTGACCTAGCAGCCAGCTTTTGTTTGTTCTCAGAGCTTGCGACTACTATCATAAGGATTTTGTATCATAAGAGGACTTACATACACTTTTTTGCCTTGACAGTGCGAAATCCTTACACAGGCCATAAGTACCTATGTGGGGCGCTTCAGACTAGCATTGTTCTATTAGAATGGGTTGAACCAATGCAGAAATTTATGTTAATTAAGGTAAGCACGAAAAGCAATCTAAGTCATTCTTAGTATAAAAGCTTATAAATGAAATCAATTTTCCTGTTCCTGATTTTTTCCTTAAAAAAACCCAACAACATGTTTTCCCATTAATTCTCAAGTTAATGTCATGATTTTGGATTATGTGGCAGGGTGGTGAAAGTCTGCGTGTGTGTGTTAATCTCCTGCCTGGGTATTACATCTCCACTTCCAGTGTCAGTCACGAAAAATAGTGAGACCTGAGAGTCCCCTGTCGGGCCACATCTTGTGCACTTTCTCCGTCAGATCGTAAGGAAATGAGTTGGCCTGATACAAGTTTCAGAAGAGACTAGAGGGATGGTTCAGGGAAGTGACAGTAGGAGCTGGAAACAGGGTCTCACATACACAGTCGGATATCCAGAACCGGAGGTGTTGAAAAGCAGTGAAATGCTGTTCCAGTGTACCCTCTGGTTGACCGGCTCCATCACAGCAGGAGAATTACCTGCAGGTTGGCGTTTGGCCCAAGAGGACAAGGGGTAACCATGCTGAGAAGGAAGTTCTTGATCTGAGTTACATGCCTGCCTGCTGATTTTCATTTGCCCAGGCTTTCCCATGAATGGTTTTTTGGTGACTGAGTTTCTCTAGAATCTGTAATCAATGAACATTCTTTAAAATATCTAATACTACTCAGCAATAACTTTAAATTGGAGGAAAAACTAACTCAAAATGTGTGAAGTACAGGTTCACTCACACCAAGGGACTGCCAAAGGAATTTTTTAAAGATGTTTCCTTTGCTATTTTATGTAAATTAAGTAGTCTTAGTTTTTGAGCATTTGAGATCTCCGTAGAAACTGGGGTCAGGAGGGGCGCCTGGGTGGCTCAGTCGGTTAAGCATCCGACTTCGGCTCAGGTCATGATCTCACTGTTCGCAAGTTCAGGCCCCACGTTGACCTCTATGCTGACATCTCAGACCCTGGAGCCTGCTTCGGATTCTGTGTCTCCCTCTGTCTTTCTGCCCAACCTTGCTCACATGCTCACTGTTTCTCTCACTCTCTCTCTCAAAAATAAACATTAAAAAATTTGAAAAAAAAGGAAATTGGGATCAGAATATAATTGGAGTGGATTCTTCGTAAATTTTATAATACAGCATAATAAAAGCTTCCTTTTATTTAAATTTTATAAGTGACTGAGGAATCTATTTTTAATTTCGTATCACTATTTGTTAACCTCAAAATTAACTAGGGCTAAAGAAATGAAAAAATAGTTTCAAGAATTTTGGATCCATTGAGGTGGTATTGCCACAAATCACTGAAACAAAAATTCTTTAAACCAGAAGATGCAGGGGAAAAATAAATAGCCTTAAGAACTGTCTAAAGCAGAGCTTCTGAATCAGCCCATTTATGGCAAAAATTGCTATGTCCTCAGCTCCTCTTTTTTCTTGCCCATTTCACAAAAATACACCTTATCATAAATGGAGGAGTAAAGTGTACATGGTTTGATTTTTCAGCAGCCCTCCCCTTCCCTGCCCCTTCCTTTCCCCTTTTAGGTCTATTTTAGGTACATCTTCCCTATTCCTTTCATTCTTAACCTCTGGTAGAATGAAAAATAGTTTCATCATATCAGTGTTCATATCATCAGTTAATAATCTGATTAAACCATAGGATGAATGAATTTTTTGTGTAATTTGATATGTTATACCACTTACCCTAATACACAACAAAGACTCTTCTCTGTTAAAGGAATTTTAGGTATGAAGAGCATGCAGGAGAGAATGTATAAGACATGGGAAGCTTAAAAATTACCCGTCCACATTTTCTCTCTTCCAAGTGGATAGTCCCAAGGAGCCTGGCCCTGGCTAATGAGGCCTGTTGCCAGAGTTCAAAGATACTAGACTTACAGTATAGTCTCCCTCAAGACTTCACGCCCTTCCCACTTTCCCCTTAAACTCCCTGAGCTCTCTGTAGGCTCTTACTCTCCTCCCTGAATCTTAACCCAGCTCTCCTTCCCCTGCCTCTCTGCTCCAAGACCCTGTGGATATTTTGTTTCTGTATTTGACATTGTTGTGGTTAGTATTTATGATGTTGCTTTTCTACACTCTTACAAGCTGTGCTCAAAAACACTTTTATCCTTTATCCTCCTCTTCATGACATTTTTGACAGTTTTTGATTTATTAGACTACATTTTCATCATAAAAGTTGTAAGTTAAAGACCTTCCCAGCAAACAATTACGTACTTACTACCAACCAGGCACAGTGCTGTTTAAGGAGACAGAAATGAGTAAGATATGGCCACTGCCCTCAAGGACCATCACCAACAGCAACTGGATGTAAAGCTTTTAGACGGGAGTCCTCTTCTGTTAATGACTTAACACGTGATTATTAGAAACTAAATAGAAATATTCAGAATCTCTTGGTTTTCTTATTTGCTGACACACACACACACACACACACACACACACACACACAAAGAAGCACTATTTTTTACTGTACTGCCCTTAACACATTTCAAAGAGAATTATTTTAAATGTTTTACCTTATTAAAAATATGACAGATTTAGGGGCGTCTGGGTGGCTCAGTCAGTTAAGCATCCGACTTCGGCTCAGGTCATGATCTCGCAGTCTGTGAGTTTGAGCCCCGTGTTGGGCTCTGTGCTGACAGCTCAGAACCTGGAACCTGTTTCGGATTCTGTGTCTCCCTCTCTCTCTGACCCTCCCCCGTTCATGCTGTCTCTCCCTGTCTCAAAAATAATAAATAAACGTTAAAAATATATATATATATGACAGATTTTATCCAAAGCCTCTCCCCAGGTAAGGGGAAAGCTTCTAAAGAGAAGGGTTTGGGGAGTGTTGATGAAGAAGTGTCTGTACCCATGGGATGGAGGCAGTCTGGCAGTCACAGGGAAGGAAGGAATACGGGAACAACAGTTGCACATAGAGCTTCACCTTCTAGCCACAAGGACCACATTGTGTTTTCTAACACGTGTGTGTGTGTATTTTCTGACACTTTTAAGAATAATAGTTATGGTGGACCTGTTTCACCTGTTTTTCTCCAGAGTTTATTTTCTTCAGAATTTACATGTTGCCAGATTAAAAAATAAATCAAATTCAGTAGCTTTGTTAAATACTACCAATACTAACCTTGGGGGAAATTAAATGAAATTACAGCCCATTCATGAGAACAACAAAATCTAAAACATACTAAGAGTAGACTTACTACCATATGGATAAGACCCATATTTTTTGAAAAACAACCTTTTCTGTTGTGAGGAATATCATCTGCACCTCTGAACTCCCCATGGCACCCCATCCACTAGGAGTCAGCTCCCTTATTTTCCATTTTCACTGTATAAACGTACACCCCTAAGCCCCTAAAATTAGAATTAATTTTACCTGATTCTTCCCCAATATGTAAGTGGAGTCATAAAGTATGTATTCGTTTGTGTCTGGCTTTGGTGCAGCATCAGATTTGTGTAGTTGTTGGATATGGTTCTAGTTTGTTCATTTTCATTGCTCTGTGACTTCCCATTGTGCGAATAGGCCGTAACTTTATCTAGCTATTGTTGATGGGTATTTGAGTTACTTCCAGTTTTTTGTTATTTGAACAATATTGCTGTGAACATGTTTGCATCATGTCTCCTGTGCCTGTGTGTGCTCGTATTCTCTAGAAAGGATAAGAGTATTGCAGGGCCCTGACACTCACAGATAATGTAGTCAGCCAGCATGGCCTGCTTATGCTCCCATCACTTGGTGAGCACTCGTCTGCTCCTCCTGTTAATACTTGTTACTGTCACTTGTTTCATTTTAGTCAGGGGGATATGGATCTTATCTCGTGGTTTAATTTCCTGATTACTGAGGATGTTAATGTTCTCCATCTATTTTCCCAAACTTACAAAATACGAATTTATTTAGTCTCTTGGTTGCAATGTAAGAATACTTTTGAAATTATGTAAAAGTAAAATTGGTTGCATCATAAGTGAGTTAATGAATAGCATCACCTGCGCCAAGAAGCTAAATTTCTCTTATTTATGGGGTTTTTTTTACTGTCCACACTTATAAGAGGAGTGTTTCTTGCTAATTAGCATTTCTGTGCTCTCATCCATGTTTGCTCAGTTGGATAAGAAAGCAGGGAAATATAACTGAAGCAGCATCCAATGGGGAGACAGGAGACTTTGCAACAAAGTCTGGGGGACCCTGGGCCAGTCCCCAGATTTCTGGATCTCAGTTACCACCTAGGTTGGACAGGTGATTTATAAGTTCCCTTCTAGCCCTAATGTCTTAAAATTGTGTGATTTTTAACTTAACAACATTTTACAGTGTTAAACCTCAAATCAAATACTTTATAATTTGTGTTTTTCTACATACCCAGAGTTTCTGTGACAAGAAGCAGTCCTAATAGTAGAGAGTTATTTTCCATGTGTTTGTAGAAGTAAAAATTCTTAGTGCTCTCGTGACACTATTTGGCTTCCGTTTTCCTTTGTTTAATGTCCTTTTGTTTCTGTGTCTAGCACATAGATTTTCCTATACCTTGTCCGCTTCGAGTGTTCGAAATGCTGGTAGTTCCCGAACAGGAGTACCCTCTCGTCTGTGTTGGCGTCAGCAGAGGGAGAGACTTCAACCAGGTGGTTCGATTTGAAACCGTCAACCCAAATTCTACCTCTTCGTGGTTTACAGAGTCAGGTTTGTGACTTTTACTGAGTTATTAAGGCCAATACATATCAGTGGTTCCCAAACATGAGTATGGATCAGAATCCCCCGGAGGCCTGCTGGCCCCCACTGCCAGAGTTCATCTGGTGGATCTGGAGCAAGGCCTGAGAAGTTGCTCTTCTGTGTGCTCCCGGCCGATGCCGGTGACGCTGACACAGGCACCGCCCTGTCAACTGCACATACACAGGCCTCAGGCTGAGGAAAGGTGATCTAAATAAAAGCAAAAACTGCACTGAGTCTATTTTCCATCATATTCTGGTAATTGAGACACAGGTACTATGCAGTCACTTTAATGAATTTTTTAATGATTCATAACTAAGATATAAATATAGCTAAACAAAAATATTTGAGGGTGCTTGAAAATCATTCTTTTGTACAATTTGTTTTCTTAAATTTTGATCTGCGTTGCCCAGTGGCGTAGCAGATCCTTTCTTCATACTAGTATCTTGGGAAATATTATTTCCAATTAATTATCTTTTTACAGAAATTTGATTATAGTTTGAAACCTCCAATCTTGTTGGTGTAGTCAGTACATATCAGTAAAACTTGTGTTTCGTGGTAAATAAATCTGATTCAACTTTTTACACTTTAAAAAAAGTGACCTGAATGGTCTTTTTTTTCCTGATTTTTAAAGCACTGTGTTTATTATGGAGCTCCTTTTGCTTTTTTTCCCCTTTAAAAATAACACTGCACAATGTTTTGCTGTAAAATAGACAGTGGCCATTTAAGAAGGCAATTTCATTATTTTTTTAATGTTTTATTTATTTTTGAGAGAGAGAGAGAGAGCGCGCGCATGAGTGGGGGAGGGGAGGAGAGGGGAGGAGGAGGAGGCAGAGAGAGGAGACAGAGTCTGAAGCAGGCTCCAGGCTCTGAGCCGTCAGCACAGAGCCAGACGTGGGGCTCGAACTCATGAACCATGAGATCATGACCTGAGCCGAAGTCAGATGCTTAACCAGCTGAGGCACCCAGGCACCCCAAGAAGGCAATTTTTAAAGGTCTTGCAGAGGCCTTTTGTCAGGGTCTTTGGGTTCTTAGGGAAATATTAAGAAGACAATTGGCCGATAAATATTGAATAGTCAGGAGTTTGTTGGAAGCCTAAAAGAGTGTTCACAAAAGGAAAAAACTTAGAGTTGTGGGTCTTTGACACTGAAAAAAAATCATCGCAAACACATTCACAAAAACCTAGAGACAATTACATGACTTCCTGAAGCCCAGGAAACTTGAGACAGCTTTCCTTTAAGGACACATTGTTGAAGGAAAACATGGCTGGCCCTTGACAACGTGATGTGGCTTCCTTGGCTCCCTAGAATTCTCTGTTCTGCATTCTCTCTTAGACACCTATCTACCCTTTCAGACAGCGGGTGCACTCCTGCTTTCCTGAACTCTTCCTCCCTGCTTAATAGGAAGGCATTATTGGGTGATTGATATTTTATTGTTAGTGGATTTCAGTTAATACCTTATTTCTCCCAAGCATTTTAATTTTAAATCCTTTTCTACTAATTGTTGAATGAAGGGCCTGATTTCTGCACAGAAGAATTTTGTACAGCTGTGTGGGTACCTTCATTCTAAGGAGCTTCTGATTTCATTCTCTTACTGTAATGAAATCACTTTATTAGGAGTTGGATTTTTTTGTTTTTTGGAAGTTTTTTTTGTGAATTAACATTAGATTTCCTTTTTTCTTTTTTAATATAATTTATTGTCAAATTGGCGAACATACAGTGTGTAATGTGTGCTCTTGGTCTCTGGGGTAGATTCCCGTGGTTCATCGCTTACCTTTAACACCCAGTGCTCATCCCAACAATAGAAACTAAGTATGATAACTACAGTTCATCTCTGGTTTTGAGATGCTAAGGTAAAAATTGAATGAGAGAAAGTATGGTTAGAGTTTTGCATCATATGAAATTCTGAGTCATTTGTTTCCTAAACTGCGTTGCACTGTACAGCCCACCTGGGAAGTTTTAAAACTCCTGATACCTCAAGTCACATACGCCGCCAATTAAATAAGAATATCTAGACGTGGCAGCTAGGCATCAGTATTTTGTAAAGATCTCCGGGTGATTCTAGTGTTTGGTAACTAATTGATACAAGCAGTTGGTAAAACCTTATTTTCCTGACTTTCTCTCTGGTATGCTAGCCTGGCTTCCTGAACTGAAGTCGATTGTATAGATGTGTTCAGATTGTTAATTTTCACCCACGTATGTAAGAGCTACAAAGATCTGATTTCCAGGAGGCCTGTTCCGTGTCCTTTCAGCTCTGGTTGGTTACAGACGTACCAGGTCTAAAATACATTTGAAGGTCTAACGGCAGGCCTTGGATGTCCTAAGACTAATACTGTAGGAAGTAGAAAACAGTAACTGTAGGTCATCAGACCCACTCTCAAGGACACGTAAGGCCAGAAACAAAGGCCTGTAGATCAGCAGTTTCAGTTTTGATGTTCGTACAAAGTTTGGGGTAGCCTACTTTTCACTTCATGGAAAATCATTTAAACATTCTCTGTTTGGGGGTGCCTGGTTAGCGTCCAACTCTTGATTTCGGCTCAGGTCAGGATCTCGCAGTTCTTGGGTTTGGACCCCACATTGGTCTCTGCGCTGATGTCATGGAGCCTGCTTGGGATTCTTGTCTCTCCTTCTCTCTACCCCTCCTCCACTTGTGCTTTCTATATAGATACAGATACAGATCTATATCATATATATGTGTGTGTGTGTGTGTGTGTGTGTGTGTGTGTGTGTATATGTATATATATGTATATATTTATTGATTGATAAATAAATATAATATTTTTTTCAAAAGCATTCTTGGGGCGCCCACATGGCTCAGTCAGTTGAGCGTCCAACTTCGGCTCAGGTCATAATCTTGCAATTCGTGAGTTCACACCCTGCGCCGGGCTCTGTGCTGACAGCTCAGAACCTGGAGCCTGCTTCAGATTCTGTGTCTCCCTCTCTCTGCCCCTCACCCGTGCGCATACGCGCGCTCTCTCTCTCTCTCTCTCTCAAAAGTAAACAAACATTAAAAAACAATTACAAAAAAATTCCCAGTTTATAAGAACTTTAATAAATCTTAATAAAAAAAATGATTCCTGTTTGCATTTTGATAATATTTCATACTTCTCAAAATACTTCAGTATTTCTTTTAACTCATTTGTACTTGAAGTAGTTTGTTTGTCCTTCTGATTCATTCACTCAGTAAATAATTATTGCATGTGGTGCTGGACACTGCCATGTGATATACAAAGCAGTCCCTGGCCTTCTGAGCTTAAAAGCAGAAATCAGTCATAACTATAATATAGAGGATTAGACTCCTGATTTCACATATGAGTGAAAATAATGACATCACCAGCAGTAATGACAATAGTTAGCGTTCCAGTGAGCCCTGACTTCCTTCAGCACTTGCATCAGAGTTTAGACCCAAGCAGCCTGGCTCAGTCAGTACATATGTATAGCTAAAAATTTAAGTCTGTTTCAGATTCAGTGATGTTCAGAATTCTTGTTTTTAGGTCTCTGTGCTTTCAAAATTACTTTTTTTATGTCAGTTTATTGAGTTTGTTTGTGTTACAGATAGCCCACAGACAAGTGTTACTCACGTAACCCAATTGGAGAGAGATACCATTCTCGTATGCTTGGATTGTAAGTTTTTATTTATGAACATCTTATTTTAACACCTTCCTTTTATCTTAGTTTCTGAGTGACTCTCCCCCTCCCCATCTCTAGGTTGTATAAAAATAGTAAATCTCCAAGGAAGATTAAAATCTAGCAGAAAATTATCATCTGAGCTCACCTTTGATTTCCAGATTGAATCAATAGGTAAGTGCAAGTTTTGTATTTCTGGTTTGATTGCAGTAAGAGCTGCTTAAAATATCTTACCTGATAATTATCTGAGATTATAGAAATATATTACTAAGAATACATTTTTTACAATACAGGGTATAATGAATATGAAGTCAACATCAGTCTTCACTTTCATACATTCTCTAAAATAGTTTAATAACTGACATCTAGAAATAATGTTGTCCTCCTTACAGATTTGACATTTCAAAAGAAATAAATACCATTTTTCATAAAACAGGAATTTCCATTTCCTCCAAACTCCTGTGGAGTTTCCCTATAAGTACTTTAAAATTTAGTACTTAGTGTACTCTGTTGTACTTCTGCTGTTTTATCTGCTGACCAGAGCAAAATGTGAAAATGGCAAGAAGGAGATTCCATTATCTCATTCTCACATTTTGCTGGACTACGGTGTTTTCTGAAAAAGGATTTCTCATATATTCAGTATTCTAAAATTACTACATTCCAGGGGCATGTGGGTGACTTAGTCAGTTCTCTGACTCTTGATTTTGGCTCAGGTCATGATTTCATGATCATGAGATCCAGCCCTGTGTTGGGCTCTGCACTGGGCATGGAGTCTGCTTGGGATTCTCTTCTTCCCTCTCTCTCTGCTCTTTTCTCTCTGTTTCTCTTTCTGTCTCTCTCTCTGCTCTTCTCTGTTTCTCTTATTTATTATTATTAAATAATAAATTTATTTATTAAATTAAATAAATAAGTAAATATTAAAATGATTACATTCCAGAAAAATGAGGTAAAAATGATCACAGATGGTGCTGGGAATATGAATGAGAGCTAATTCAGTATTTAACTAGGCACAATTTTTTTGCTCTTCATTATCAATGGAAGATATTTGCACATATGTAAAGAGGGTAGGGCCAAGGACAGATAGTTCATTTGTTTTATTCCTGGTTCTACTTTTACTGTCTCCTCTAAGTAGAATGCCCTTCTTCCAGCAAGCAAATGCTGATAATAAAATGAGAGAAATCTCTTCACGATTTTAAAATGGAATCTGTGCGGGACGCCTGGGTGGCTCAGTCGGTTAAGCGTCTGACTTTGGCTCAGGTCATGATCTCACGGTTTGTGGGTTCAAGCCCCACATCAGGCTCTGTGCTGACAGCTCAGAGCCTGGAACCTGCTTGTGATTCTGTGTCTCCCTCTCTCCTGTGTCTGCCCCTCCCCTGCTCCTGCTCTGTCTCTCTCTGTCTCTCAAAAATAAAAAAAGTTAAAAAAATTGTTTTAATATATATAAATAAAAATCAAATGGAATCTGTGCTTAAAAACTCATAGCCAAAGCCAAAGAATAAGATAAATAAAGAACAGAAACTCAAAGCAATATGTAGGCCTGCTGTGCTCCTTCTGATAAAGAAGACTAAAAGTATCCTGTAGGAAGTGGGAACCAGAGCCTGGCTCCTTGCTTGAGGTGCCTAGTAATCAAGAGTCTCCCCACATAAAGCCTGACATCCTTATAGGAGACTGTTATCCACCCTTAAAAAGAGATAATCCCTATCCTGTACAGACTATTTCAGATTACTGACAAAGAAGGAATGCTGAACAAATCAGTGTTTAACACTGATACTAAAATCAAGCAAGGTTAGTATAGAAAACAAAAGAATCCATTCTCATGAAAGCAGAATTTGAACAAATCTGAAACAAAATAGTAAATAGAACTCCACACCATCAAGTATAATAGAGTTTATTTCAGGAAAGTAAAGATGGTTCAGCATCAGAAAACTTGTTTATGTAATATATAATATAGCACATTAAATATTAAAAGCAAAAAGTCACATAACTTTCAGTAGATGCACAAAAAAAGCATTGAGTAAAATCCAGATCATTCATGATTTAAGAAAAAACTTCTCAGCAACTTAGCAATAAAAGGAAATGTTCTTCATCTAGGAAAGCCTATTAAAAATATTCATGTTTGGGGCTCCTGGGTGGTTAGGTTGGTTGGGCATCCGACCCTTGATTTTGGCTCAGGTCATGATCTCATGGTTCATGGGATCGAGCTCCAAGTCTTGCTCTGTGCTGACAGTGTGGAGCCTTCTTGGGATCCTTCTTGGGATTCTCTCTCTCCCCTTCTGCTTCTCCCTCATGCACATGTGCATACTCTCTCAAGTAAATAAACTTTTAAAAAATATACTTAAAAAATAATAAAAAAATATTCATGTTTCATGGTCAGATTCTGCCATTAAAGTCGAGAACAAGATAAGAATATGTGCTATCATCACATTTGACATTGTCTTACTAGACAAGGAAACTATGAGGATTAGAAAAAAGTAAAAGATCCTTTTTTGCTGATGATATGATTATATGGACTGTATAGCTCTCTGAGTAAACTGCTGGAATTAGTAAGAGAATTCAGAGTTGCTAGATATGACTCACACCAATAAATAGCTTTTTGATATGCCAGTAATTAGGAAATTAATAGAAAAAAAGATCTCACTGACGATGGCAATAAGATAAGAAATTTGGAAATACATGTAATCAAAATATGTTTAAGACCATTATTTAGGAAATTCCAAGTTACTGTTTGAAAGCATAAAAGATTTGAACGAATGAAGAACTATACCGTGTCTGTGAATATGAGAAAGGTGTCAGTTCTTTATAAGTTAAACCACAAATTTGGTTCGTTTAAATAAAAATCCTGGGGCGCCTGGGTGGCTCAGTTGGCTAAGCATCTGACTTTGGCTCAGGTCATGATCTCGCGGTCCCTGAGTTCAAGCCCTGCGTCTGGCTCTGTGCTGACAGCTTGGAGCCTGGAGCCTGCTTCGGATTCTGTGTCTCCCTCTCTCTCTGCTCCTCCCCTGGTTACTCTGTGTCTCTCTCTCAGAAATAAATAGACATTAAAAAACATTTTTTTTTAAATCCCAATAAAGTGATTTGTGCCATATGATAAGCTGATCTAAAAATTCATGTGACACACAAAAATAAATTCAAAATGGATGAAAGACCTAAATGTGAGACCGGAAACCATCAAAATCCTACAGGAGAAAACAGGCAGCAACCTCTTTGACCTCAGCCACAGCAACTTCCTACTTGACATGTCTCTGAAGGCAAAAGTGAACTATTGCAACCTCATCAAGATAAAGAGCTTCTGCACAGCAAAGGAAACAATCAACAAAACTAAAAGGCAACCAACGGAATGGGAGAAGGTATTTGCAAATGACCTATCAGATAAAGGATTAGTATAAAAAATCTATAAAGAACTTACCAAACTCAGCACCCGAAAAACAATCCAGATGTGAAGAAATAGGCAGAAGACATGAATTGACACTTTTCCAAAGAAGACATCCATTTGGCAAACAGACATATGAAAAGATGCTCAATATCACTCATCATCAGGGAAATATAAATCAAAACCACAATGAGATACCACCTCACACCGGTCTGAGTGACTAAAACTAACAACTCAGGAAACATCAGGTGTTGGCGAGGATATGGAGAAAGGGGAACCCTCTTGCTGTGTTGATGGGAATGCAAACTGGTGTATCCACTCTGGAAAACAGTGTGGAGGTTCCTCCAAAAATTAAAAATAGAACTGCCCTACGGCCCAGCAATTGGACTACTAGGAATTTATCCAAAGGATACAGGAGAGCTGATTCAAAGGGACGTGTGCACCCCAGTGTTTGTAACAGTGCTATCAACAATAGCCAAATTAAGGAAAGAGCCCAGATGTGCTTCAACTGATGAATAGATTAAGAAGATGTGGGGTGTGTATGTGTGTGTATGTATATATGTGTATACATACATGTATGTATACATACACACATACATACATACACAATGAAATACTAAGCGATGGAAAAGAATGAAATCTTGGCATTTGCAACAATGTGGATGGAACTAGAGGGTATTATGCTAACCAAACTAAGTCAGTAAGAGAAAGATCTCATGATTTCACTCATATGTGGAATTTGAGAAACATAACAGATGATCATAGGGGAAGGAAAGATATAACTAGAAAGGGAGGCCAACCATAAGAGACTCTTAAATACAAAGAACAAACTGATGGTTGATGGGCATTAAGGAGGGTGCTTGTTGGGATGAACACTGGATGTTGTATGTAAGTGATGAATCACTGGAATCTATTCCTAAAGCTAAGACTATGCTGTATGTTAATTAACTTAAGAATAAATTTATTAAAAAAAAAAAAGGAAAAAAAATAAAAATTCATGTGAAAGAGTCAAAGGCCAAGAACAGTAAAATAAATTTGGATGAATACTTGCCCTACTCAGTATTGGAACTTTTATAAAGCTATAGTGATTAAGACAGTGTGGGATCAGACGGATAAAAAAGTAGAAGAGTGGCACCAGAAGAGAAGGCTCAGAAGTGGACCTACATGTAAATGGAAATTTATAGCATAAATATGTCAATGGAAAATGGTGGACTGTTCAGCAAATGATGGTGATGCAATTGCTTATCTGTAGGAAATAAAATTAGATGTCTTCCTCACTGAATACACACAAAAATATGTATTAAATATGTAAATATTAAAAGCAAAACTAAAATTTTTAAAAAGTATGCCTGTGTCCCATTAATTCTGTTTCTAGAATTAGAAAAATTTGCACACGTATTAAAGAAGAGGTACAGAATGTTTATTACAGATCAAAAACCTAGAAACAGTTCAAATGTTCACCATACCCCACGTATGAAAGTCGGAAACAGTTGATACAAAGTTTGATATTGTGTAGTAATAGTAAAAACATGCATGAGAATGACAAGCATCAAATTTATAATAGCGGATATGTCAGGGGGAAAGGAAGGCCTGGAATGGACGGGGCCAGCTGCTCGGGCTGTACTCAGGTGCTGGCTGAATTTGGTTGTATTTTAAACGAAAGGCATATAATGGCAAAATGTCAGGATTTGAGAGTTGAGTGGTAGATACATATGTTTCTGTGCTCTTCTCATGTTTTTCGGTATGTTTGAAATATTTTATAATGTTGTCATTTTCTCAAAACAAAAAGTTTCTGTAACAAAACAATATTTTCAATGAATCTTCTTTTTTCTTGCCAAAAGATGACTCAGTTCTGTCTGGTATATGTATATTTTTAATTTCAGTAGTAAAGATGCCATGTAAACATGGAATAGCTGACATTAGTTCTTAATGGAAGTACTGCTGTGCAAGATAGAGGGACAGAATGATGCTTATCGGTTGAACTTTTGTACTATTAACAGTAACTGAGCTGTTCTTGCCTGCTAGTTTGCCTACAAGACAGTGTGCTAGCTTTCTGGAAACATGGAATGCAAGGTAGAAGTTTTAGATCTAATGAGGTAAGTAGTCTTTTCAAAATTATGTCCATTAAATAGGCATGAAACTATCAGATTCTACTTCAAACAATTTTCTTTAACTTTGCCAAGTTCCTAATGGATGCGAGGAACACTTGATATGCTCGCTGTTGATGTTCAGTGTATTCAGTCTGGTGACGAGGTTCATAGCGTCTGCTCTGCAGCCACCTCTCTTTCTGCATTCACCCAAACGACTTCAGTGCGCATTTTGTGTGCAACCACATACTCACTTGTATATTCGGGACAAGAATTTCCTAATACTGCTAAAAGTGATTTCCTCGCAGCTCTCCAACTCTCCCAGCCCATCCCTTGGAACAAGAGTGCAGATGCTGGCTCTCCCCGTCTTGAGGCACCATTTCTACTTTGGATTTCAGAAATGATGACCAGAGCAGGCTTATAAGTCAAGGATCCCACATTCCTCTCCAGCCACCTTGCCTCCTATTTCTCTTACCCTCCTTCAGTTGGCATTTATAAGACTCTTTGCCCCTTTTTCTTCCTACCTAAATTTAACTCCAGGAACAATTTAACTCCCAAGTCTTGTGAGTCAGTTCAGCTCACCATTTCCACCAGAGAGTGCTGGGGTTACAGACATTGTACTTGGCCCCGGGAATATTACAGGCAAGTGAAACCAGAAACTCTCCCAGTACCCCCAAATCAGTCTTAGCAGTATAACTTTCACTTGAACATTAGAGGGAAACGAAAACCTTCGGCTCCTCAAGCAAGAAAGCTCGTTTATGCCCCAGACTGTCATTCTGAGCTCAGAGCATTTCTGCTAACCAAGTGGGCAGCGTAGTAGAGCGACCGTCAGCATGCGTTCCAGAGTTGCGACGCCAGGTTCGTTTCTCCGCCCTGCAGTTTAGTACATGTAGCCGTGACATGTCACTTAGCTCCTTTTCATTTTCAAATGGGAGATAACAATCGTACTTATTACTTCATGGGATGATTAAGGGAAAGGAAGCATGCGATGTGATTGGCATAATGCCTGATTTACAGTACGTATTCGATAAAAATCCAAGGAGCGCCTGGCTGGCTCTGTCGGTACAGCATTCGGCTTTTGATCTTAGGACTGTAAATTTGAGCCCCACGTTGAGTTGTAGAAGTTACTTAAAAATAAAATCTTAGAGAAAATACAGTTCGGGCTAATATGTTCCTAGCAGTAATTCCCACAAGAGGGTTCACTTCTCAGGAAGATGTTTTAAAATCATCTGTGGAAATTGAACAGGGAATTAAGAACAGTCAACAACTAGTAAACACTAGGCAGAGAAAGAAAGGCACCATAGGCAGGATACAAGAGAACAGTTTTTACAAAAAGACAAGGTTGCCCCCAAAATCACCTGAGGGGCTTCTTCAAAGTGCGCCGGTAGCCCTTACTGAGTACTGCTTGTCCAAAAACATGTCGAAGATCAGTCATGAGCACGATTACTGAAGTGAGCATGTTGTATCCTTCAGGTGTGCTGGGTTCCAAAAGAGTTGAGAATCCCTGATGTTTCCAGAATAACTAATTGTAGAGGTACTAATGCAATGGGGAGAAGTTACTGCCATTATAATTTGGAATGTTTCGCATTCAATAAGCAAAAGGAGTGGGTCTTTCTTCTGTAGACATATCTTTAACTCTCCAGCTGGTAATCGGTCACACTGAAGACTTCCTGAAGGCTGTATGCCATCAGAAAACACTATTTCAAGAGACTGGGGGGGGGGGGGGGGGGCGGTGGATATGGGAAAGAAAAATCCTCTGTTGAGCACTCCCATAGCTAGGCATTATACCCACTGATACTTTTAAGAATACTGCACAAGACTACCGCAGAGTAGATATTTTCTCTCCTGTTTTGCAGAAGACAAAACCATTTTCAACAAAATTACGTACCTTGCCCAGTGTCATAGCTAGTAAGTGGGATTCAAATTCCAGTCTTGAGTTTGTCCCATCATGCCACACTGCAGCCTTTTAAAAGTAAAAGGGCCCGATCAAAGTGGCTTGCTGCTGCAGTGGCCTTGCTGTTAGCATTAACCTAACTGACAAAAGGTTTTTGTTAAATAAATGGACTGGGTGCTTGCTTTTAAAGTTTTCCCTTGAGGTCTAGAATTTTGTTTTGTTTTGTTATGTTTTTATTTAACTTCCGGTTAGCTAACATACAGTGTAATAATAGTTTCGGGAATAGAATTTAGCAGTTCATCACTTACATGTAACACCCAGTACTCATCGTAACAAGTGCGCTCCTTAGTATCCACCACCAATTTAGCTCCTCCCGCCTGCCCACCTCCCCTCCAGCAACCTCAAGTTCTGTAATTTAATAAGTAAATGGTTTTCCTATTCTCCTATTTTAGGATTAGTTTGAAATTAGCCATGTTTTTCCTAGGCTAACAAATTGACGTATCTCTGTGCTGACTTAACAAGTTAACAGTCATATAGGGATCTGTTTTCATCTTAGGAATTATGTTTCTTTTCAATAGAGTTATAAATTAAATGCCCATATAAAATTGTGTGCCTTTAACTTTGGAAATTAAATTTATATTTTAATTGAACAGGTAACACAAGAAATTTCAGATAACACAAGAATTTTTAGGCTGCTTGGATCCGACAGGTATGGAAAGGGGTTGTACTAAAAACATAGTACTAAATGTGTTTTATAAAATCCAGCATGAAACTGATTTCATTTTCAAGGGAATTGAAATTTCTACAGTAATATATTGAACATTGTATTTTTCACACCAAAGAATCCACAAGTCAGGAAGTTATAAAGCCTTTGAGAATGTACCTGCTGTTCCAAGTAACAGGAATATATAGATCTGTCAGTACTAATTTTGCATTACGGTGCTGTCCAAAGTGTGGCTTACAGCACAAGAAAGAAGAAATACCATATGCTGACAAATAAAACTTTTTGGTTTTAGCGCCAGATAGAATTTTTAGGTTCTATTCTGATATATTTCCTGTTTCTTGAATGACAGATTGTTTTATACTTTATGAGAATTAAGTTCCCCCAAATTATTCCAAACACAGGTTTACCCACCCCCTGCTCCCTGACTCTTAAAACAGCACTGGCTTAGAGGTGGGAGTTGGTGGGCAGCAAAATTACTTACCGGAGCTGGAATTGGTTCTTTAACTATAATGATTTGCAAATGATGGTCTGCCCACAAATCAAATAAACAGTATTTTATAGAGGCATAAAATGAAGAAGTAATGGAAACTGTTTCTGCTGACATTAGTTTTCAAGAATAACTTTGTTCTGCTACATGTTTTTTTGTTTATTACTTTTAGGGTCGTGGTTTTGGAAAGTAGGCCAACTGATAACCCCACAGCAAATAGCAATTTATACATCCTGGCGGGTCATGAAAACAGTTACTGAGAAATGTTGTGCTTTGACAGTTAACGCCAGAAAAGAAGGACACTACCGCGGCAACATTAACGAATGCTTGAAGCTGTACAAAGGCTGCAGTGACCTGGCTTCAGTTACTTGTAATTTATTGTGGCATGAGACAAGATGGGGGAAATTTCTGTTTTAAGTGGTATGGATATATTTAGCATATTGAACCACACAAGTGCTTAATTCATTGTTAATGTAATCTTTGTACATATAGGCAGTATTTTTCTGTGAAACTTCATATTGCTGAAGACATACACTAAGAATTTATGTAGATAATGTACTTTTATGAGATGTACAAGTGAGTGTCTTATCTGTACAGATGTAAATGTTGATGAAAAATGCAATTGGGGTTAATATTTTAAGAATTCTTTAGTATATTCTTGGGTGTGGCTATATTACAAAACGGGATGCTGGCAATGAAACAGTACATTTAACACTATTGTATTTTTATTATATGTAATTTAGTAATATGAATATAAATCTTGTAACTTCCAAATTGTAATGGAGGCTATAATCATTTTATAATCTTGTTTTTAATTTTAATGCAAGTACACTGGTGTTTATATTTGCACAGAGTATTGATACGTGATGTATTAAGTCACAAAAGTAAGCTGTGACAATGTCAATATGCATTTGGCCCCACAACATCTTTTTTAAATGTCTTTGGATTGTTTTCTATGTGAAACAAACCAATTAACCACCTGTTGTAGTAACTGGTCTTTTTATATTTAAGCAGAATCCTGTAAGATTGTTTGTGCTTAAAAATATACCTTTGAAAAAATTTTGAATCACAGAATAGCGGTACCTATAATAGTGACGCTGCAATTGTTGTCAGAATTACAGTGTGCACAAAGAATAAATCAGCGTTATTAGAGTCCACACTAAACATTTCATATAGTCACGTTGAAGAACTATAACATTCCATCGAGTGGAGTGGTTCAAATTTCTAGTGGGATTTTTACTTTGGTTGGCCTTATTTTATGCTCATTTTCCTATTTCTTTTGACTTAGAGTATTAATACATGGCCAAAATAATTTAGTTACTACCTCATATAAACAATATAATGGTTACTACACATCACAGGAACTTAGCTTTGGTTTAAAGTCATTTTTGATTGCTTTTTTCCAATGGAATATGTATATACCAAGTTTTAGCAAAAATGCACACTCTGGCTCTTTTTTGGTATATGTACTTTATATTTTAATGTGGGTATATACACTAGGAACAAACTAAATTGTGATTTATGGTCTTCACTTATTTTAATTGATAATGCTTTTAAATATGTTTTTGATTGTACATAGTGTAAAATAAACATGTTTTTTAACACACGGTTGTACAGTAGCTTGTTATCTGGCTTAATCTATATAGAGTAAGACTAAACTATATTAAGGAGAAAAAAACGTTTACTTATTCTGCATACCCATTCTGGTCCCTCAGATCATATTTTTATTTGATCTGTCATCTCAGTTTCATAAAGGGGCATCATCTATAGAATCTTCAACTTTCTGATGAGGAAGATCAAAACATCCATAGTCTTAGGAAGCAGGTGTCGGCAAACATTCCTCATCCCAATCCTGCTCACCATCTGCTTTTTGTAAATAAGGTTTTATTGGAACACCACACCACATACTCATTTATGTGTTGTCTGTGGCTGGATTTGCTGTACAGTGACCGAGGTGAGTGGTTCCGAGAAAGCTGTATGGCTTACAGAGCCTTAAATATTTACCAACTGGCCCTTTATAGAAAATGTTGCCGACTCCTGGGTTACAGAAAGGAAGGGGACAGTGTTGGGGAATGCAGTTCTGGAGGTTAAGGAAGGGGACACTTGGGTGGGAAGAACTGGATTGTGTGTCATGAGGCGCCATTTCTACTCTTGTTAGTTTCACTACCCTTCTCTGTGACTTTAGGGAATTTACTTGACTCTAGAACAGTTTCCTTATTTAAAAACATGACTCTAAGTCATATAGGTATAACATTATCATCAGTTTGTTGAAAAACAGAGACTCATGGAATTGATTTTCAAGAAATCAAGAGCTGTTCTTGGCATTTATTGACAAGGCTGTCGATCCTTTTTCTGGGCCAGTTTTTTCTAGTTTCCAAGTCCTATATGTTACATAAAGGGTCACATCTCAAAAAAGATTCAGCCATCCTATTTAATTGTCAAACAGAATTCTTCCCAGAAATGCAACTGGTTTGTAGGTCACTCATGGGCTTTTTAAAAATGTGGACCCCTGGAATCACTCCCTGGGGATGAGGCCCAGTGACATACTATTTTTATAAAGTTGTACAGATTATTCTGATGTGCAGCCCCTGTGTGGGAAACACTGGTTGACTTGAATTTAAATCAGTTTTCTGAGGGTGGTCCAAGGATCACATGCCTCAGAATAATCTGATGACCCTTAAAAATGCAACTTTGTAGCTCTACCTGGTAAGTTTTGACTAAGGATCTTTATTCACTCAAAAGGAAAAGAGCCACTCACCTGAATGTTGGAAACAATCTATTTCATCTTCATTAAACAATCTATCTCGTGAGCTAGTTTCTTAGACATTAGTGTTGAGATGAGATTGGTTGTTTCTGGGCCCATTGCCATCATTCAGCTTGCAAGTGCGCCACTGATTTCAGAAGAGATCAGGAAATAAAGAACAAATAGCGGTTTTCACCATTGTTAGAAAGAGATGAAAATGTGTGCTATAGAAAATACTAGGTAAGCACTAAGAGTCTGACTTGAGGGAATATGGTAAGTGCCCAGGGCTGTGTGCCAGGTGGCTATCCTACATGCTTTATATAGATTCTCCCACTAGAGCACCACAACAGCCCAGTGAGTAGGTATTGTTAATGCTCTTTCACAAATGAAGGAACAGGCACATACAGCTTAAACAACTTGCCTAAGAATAAAGCTGGTAAGTGATAGAGCTAGGATTTAAACCCAGGCCACTTAGTTCAGAGTGCATACTCTTTAAGTACCACACTAAAGTATGTATTCCACAGAATACAAGCAATATATATATCCACTGCCCTCTAAAATATAAGCATTTTCCCCCCAGGAAATTAGATTTATTTTCACCAGGAGTTGAATTCCAAATTCTGATTCTCACTGTGTCTTGCAACAAGAGAAATTAACTTTCTGTCTTAATTTATTTTTGCTTTGTCAGAAAGCATTTTCTTTATTCAAAGTGTTTCGTATTAGAATAAGAGGATTTGCATAAAATTACAACTAAAGCTTAAGTAAGTGTAGTCAAAGCTCATTGCAAAGACGTATGTGTGTGTGTGTGTGTGTGTGTGTGAGAGAGAGAGAGAGAGAGAGAGAGAGAGACTCCATTATTTAACCAACTTCTATTGATAATTTTCAGTGTATCCAGACACTTCACTGGCACTGGAGAAAAGATGGAAAAGGCGGCATTTCCAGTATTCAAGGAGCCCATTTGGTTGAAAAGCGATAAAGAAAGGTACAAAAGGCTGCACCGAATTCTGCTTTGGGAGAAGGAAAGCCTTTATGCAGAAAGTTCTATATAATCCAGGTGGTTGATGGAGGAATAGTTTATGAAGTGCAGGAGAAAAGGGTAGCAAGCTGTAGGCTAGATCTTGAATGCAGATGCAAGGAACAGTGGTGATACATGCAGCTGAGTTTAAGGTGCCTGGAGCACAGCAACAGGGCATGAAGCTAGAAAACAGGTTGGGCCTGACTGTAGAGGGCTTCCGCACGAGAAAGGAGCTCTAGTAGTCTATAGTTTCAGGAACTTCGTAGATGGAACACATGACCATGGAAACAGGCCGCTGGGTTTTCGCGTAGTGATCACCTGTGTCCTTACTGAGAAAATTTTCTACAGCATGATGAAGGCAGAAATGGGTAGATGTGAGTTTAGGTAGATTTGAGGGTATGCTTGGTCTTGAAGGAGAAAGGAGATAAACATTTCTGGCTTTGTTTTCTAAGCAACTGAAGGCAATGGAAAACTGAAGATGAGAAAAAGGGAGTAGAGCGACCTGAAGGAAGAAGGGGAAGTATGGCCACCCCAATCCGGCATGATGGGGAGCATTGTATTGATGCTGAACAAAGTATGTATGTGCTCATTAACATAGCATTTTTAAGTTCCTGTTTGGAAACAAGAAGAGTAAGCTTTGGCAAAAATGATACTGTCCAGCGTTCATCACATTATTTGCCTGACTTGCTTCCTCACTGGCTGGCAAATTGGTCTCTCTCTGAATCAGCTCCACATACTACTACCCTGCTCGCTGAATTATGAAAACGGCAGCAACGTGTACCATAGCTAATAGCTGCCTGTCACGGATAAGCCTCCAGAAGTTTGCTGAAAAGCTATTTGGACAATAAAAGCAGGACTGGAAAGTCCTGACTAATAACAGAGGATCTGACAAACTGAAAGTCTCTGCCCAGGCAAGGAAACAGCCTCATTTCAACGTTTACATGCGCTTAATTTTAGTGCTCTTGAGGACTCGGAGAGGAACAGGACTTCGTACAATCAAGTGTTACTGGACAAGTAGCTTAAATATTTCCTGAGCGCCTTCTTCGGGGCCCTTTCGGGGTTCCAGAGAAGAAGCTTCTCCTGTGTCTGCACTACGACGTTGCGGCCCTGCCAGACGTTGCCCACCGACACAAGGCGGCGGGGCCACGGCTTCCCCTGCAGCAGGTGCGGCGGCGGGGGCGGGGAGACCTCTCCGGAAGTCGCCCTGCCCGCGCGCCCTGAGCGTCCGGTTGCCCGGGAGACGCCGCGGCCGTCCGCTCCGCCGTCGCCGTGCGGGTGGCTGCCTGCGCACAGCGACCCCCGCCGGGTTGGGGCCGCTCGGGGCTGCGCGAGATTACGTCGCCACCGTCCGGGTCCGCGCCGTAAGTGGAGGCGCTAGCGGTGGGTCGGGGGCCTGCGGGCTGGCGCGAGGGGCTGATGGCGAGAGAAGTGGGGTCTGCTCGCACGCTGCCAGAGAAGGGAGAGTTCCCGAGGGCAGGGGAGCGGGCTGCCCTCCCCTCTGGGAGCCTCCGGAGGGACGGGGAGGGTGGGGGCGAGGGGCTAGAGGTGACAGGGTGCTCCCGCCAGCCTCACGCCCCACCCGCTGCGGCTCCCTAGGAGCTAGAGGGAGATGCGGTCCTGGAGTGGCGAGCGGCGGCGGGAAGGTGGCAGAGAGGCGGCGGGGGCGCACCCGCGCTTTGGGAGACCCTTGTGTGGCCGAGAGGCTGAACTGCCATTGAAGGGTCGAGACCTCTTCAGAGGCCTGGAAATAAAGAGGACTATGCCAAGCTTCCAGATATGCGTATAGATGAAATGTGGTGGTTGTTGTTTTTTTTTTTAAACAAAATTAGTTTCTTGGGTTATATAAATTATATGGTCTTCTGGTTTCCTGGGGAGTGCTTTCAATTCATCTGTGCCATCACCAAGACAAGCTTATTAACAGGTGTGTGTACGTACTTTCGAGGTTCTGTAATTCAGGGTTATGTTCATAAGATAGATGCAGATGGGTCTTGCATCTGACTTTCCGGGTCAGTTTTATAAAGACGAATACTGCAAGTTTGGTTGCACTGGAAACACTACTAACAACATAGCACATGGTGAGTTGAAGTCTGCAGAATCCAGCTGGTCTGGCCTGGTCTTGAAAAGGTCTCCTTTCCCCCTAATTCCTAACGCCACCATTTACACCAGTTTCTTATAAACGTCAGGAAATGTGTCAGTATTTTTTCACCCCATTACTCTCCTGTTTCTTAATTTTGTTTTTCTTCCCCCTGCGCATTCCATAGGCTTGCTTGAGCCCTCAGGACCTGCTTTGTGATACAACCATGGAAAACAATCTGCCTCCCAGTGTTTTCTCTGTTTCTGTGTGCATTTCCTTAAGACTAAGGAAATTAAAAAGAAAACTTTCAAAGAATTTAATGATCCACTCAAGTATCGTATCCATCTTTCTGAATTTACCAGTGGGCCTAAGTGTATATCTGTTTTTACCTTTATACACAGAACTTCATGAATTTAACAGATGTTTGGTAAATTGTGAAGTCAGGAGACCCCATAGCCAAGATAGATAGATAGATAGATAGATACACATATATATACATATATATATATATATATATGTATATATATATATAGAAGGTCACTAAGGACAGTGAAAAATATTTTCAACCAATTTCATCTATTCCCTGGCAATAGCTATATCACTGCCTAATCTTGATTTCCTGCCCAAATACTGTATTAACAACCAAAACGTGATTATTTCCTTTGCTTAAAAGACCGTGATTTCACATAATTAGCAGAAAGGTTAGAGAATAAAATTACGGAAGGACTTCAATAGGTTTAGTACCTGCCATGTGCCAGCCGATGGGCTAAGGATGCAAGTCGGATGTAATGAATAATGCGTAAAAAAGGAGTGGGGAAGTCATGAACACAGTGTGTGTGCAGAGAAAGATTGGGGTTGGGGAAGGCTAAGAGAAAGGACATTTGAATTGAATTGCAAAAGATGAGGATTTCAGGATCAGACCTTCCCAGCAGTGGCATAAGCAGAGACAGATCTGAAAATGTCTGGGGAAGAATCTGAGGAGCATTGTGGGAAAGGTCCATTGGGACCAGAGTGTAAAGGACTGTAAATATCATACTGTAATCTGAAGTTTATTCTGTGGCATTAGAGGCCATAGGACATTTCTGAGGAAAGGCAACATCTGAGGATATTGATGTTTGAGAAAGATGTCTTTGGTGTAATGGAAGTTGATATGCAGGAGAAAAGTGAGTTAAGACACTTCAGTCCCACCATATATAGGTTTTTTAAATAGCTGCATTTTGATATAATAATTTCAAACTTGAAAGAATAGTACAATGAACTCCCATACATCTATGTGATTCATTAATTATGCTCCATTTGTCTTATCATTTCCTTCCTGTCTCTCCATGTATAAATACATGTATATTAATTTTTCTGTCTGTACCTTTTGAGAGTAAGCTACAGACATCATGCCCCTTTACCCTTACGTATAGTTCAGGTATATTTCCCAAGAACTAGGCCATTTTCTTACATAACCACAGTACGGATTACATAAATCAGGAAATTCAGTACCTATTCCACAGTCAATATTTAATTTTTTGTTTTTACATTTATTTATTTTTTTTTTATTTTTTTTTAAACGTTTATTTATTTTTGAGACAGAGAGAGACAGAGCATGAACGGGGGAGGGTCAGAGAGAGGGAGACACAGAATCCGAAACAGGCTCCAGGCTCTGAGCTGTCAGCACAGAGCCCGACGCGGGGCTTGAACTCACGGACTGCGAGATCATGACTTGAGCCGAAGTCGGCCGCTCAACCGACTGAGCCACCCAGGTGCCCCTTACATTTATTTATTTTTGAGAGACGGAGAGAGACAGAGCACAGAGGAGGAGGGGCAAAGAGAGAAAGAGACACAGAATCTGAAGCGGGCTCCAGGCTCTGAGCTGTCAGCACAGAGCCCAATGCAGGGCTCGAACTCACAGACTGTGAGATCACGACCTGAGCCGAAGTCGGACACCTAACCAACTGTGCCACTCAGGCGGCACCACAGCCGATATTTAGATTTCATCAATTAGCCCAAGTATAATTCTTTATAGTTATCCCATTCAAAAATTCAATTTAGCATCACACATTGCATTTCCTTTTCAATCTTTTTAGTCTCCTTCATTCTGGAACAGTTCTTTGACCTTTGCCTTTTATGACCTTAACATTTTTTTAAGAACATGGGCCAGTTGTTTGTAGGATGCCAAAGTAAATTTGTCTACTGTTTCCTCGTGATCCGATTCAGGCTTTGCATTTTGGGCAGCGGTACCACTGAGGAGATGCTGGGTCCTTCTCAAGGGTACATTTGCCTTTTCTAGAAATTTCATGTAAATGGAATCATATAATATGTGTGTGGGTGGGGAGTTGTCTGGCCTCTTTCACATAGCATATGTTTTCAGTTTTATTTTTTTATGCTCATCACACTATAGTATGAATCAATACTTTCCTTTTAATGCTGAACAAGTATATCATTGCATGGATTTTCATTCATTAGTTGATGGGCATTTAGATTGTTTTTAATGGGAGCTCTTATGAATAATGATACTATAAACACTTGCATACATGTCTTTGTATAGACCTATTTTTATTTTTCCTGGATAGATACCAAAGAGTGGAAGTGCTGTTTCTGTTTAACTTTTATTTTAAATTTGTGTTTAACTTTTAAGATATTACCAAACTGTTTTCCAATGGGACTGCGCCATTTAGCCTTCCTACCATTAATGTGTGAGAGTTCCAGTTTCTATGCATCCTTATCAATCCTGGATATTGTCACTCTTTGTCTTTTACTCCTTCTGGTGGGTACATAGTGGTATCTCATTGTGGTTTTAATTTACATTTCCTAATGACTAATAGCATCCTTTCATTTGCTTATTAGACATTCATATATCTTCTCTGGTGAAATATCTATTCAAATCTTTTGTTCATTTCTGGGGTGACTGGCTGGCTCAGTTGGTAGAGCATACAACTCTTGATCTTGGGATCATGAGTTCAAGCCTCATGTTGGGGGTAGAGTTGACTTAAAATCTTTTGTCCATTTTTAACTTGGGTTATCTGGCTGCCTGATGAGTTGTAAGAATGCTTTATGTATTGTGGATACAGATCCTTTTCTTTTTTTTTTAATATTTATTTTATTTTTGAGAGAGAGAGAGACAGAGTGTGAGCAGGCGAGGGGTAGAGACAGAGGGAGACACAGACTCTGAAGCAGGCTCCAAGCTCCAAGCTGTCAGCACAGAGCCCAACTCAGGACTCTAACTCACAAACCGTGAGATCATGACCTGAGCTGAAGTCGGACACTTGACCGACTGAGCAAACCCAGGCGCCCCATGGATACAAATCCTTTATCTAATGTTTTCTTTAGGCTCTGTCTTGTTTTTTCATTTTCTTACTGGGTCAGTTTTTTTGAAGAGCAAAAGATTTTAATTTTGATGAATTCCATTTTATCAATTTTTTTCTTTTATGTATCATGCTTCTGGTGTCGGATCTTAGAAATCTGTGCCTAACTTAAGGTCACAAAGATTTTTCTCTTAATTTTTGCTAGAAGTTGTACAGTTGTAGCTCTTACATTTTGATCTGTGATGCATTTTGAGTTAGTTCTGGTATATTGTGTGAGGTACTTAAGTTTTTTTGTTTTTGTTTTTATTTTATTACATATGTACACCAACTGTCCTAGTATCATTTGTTGAAATGATTGAAATGATTGAAAACAATCTTCTTTTTTCATTGAATTGCCATCGCATCTTTGTGAAAAGCAATTGACTGTAAATAAAAGGGTCATTTCGTGACAGTCCATTCTGTTTCACTGATACATATGTCTGTCTTTATGCCAGTACCATATTCTTTTCATTTACTCTAATTTTATGGTAAAATTTGAAGTCAGGTATTGTAAGTCTTCCAGTTTCTTTTTATTCCAGTTGCTTTGGCTGTTCTGGGTACTGTGAGTTTCCATACCAATCTTAGGTTCATTTTGTCAATTTCTATCCCCCAAAAAGAGTCTGTTGGGAATCCATTTTTGTTGTTTTTGTTGACTTGTTCTCCCCCACCCCCTCCCCCCACCGCCCTTGAGTATCAGAAACACTTTCCTTTTGCTTAACATCCCTCATAATGTTTTAATTGGAAACTGGGCATTTCAGATAATACATCAATGCTGGATTCAAGTTTTCTCCACTAAGGATTTTTTTGTGGGTTGGTTTTTGTGTTTGCAACCTGCCTGTATTCTAGAATCTACCTCCTTCCAAACGTGTGACTGTTGATGTCTGTGTTCAGTTTTTTAATTATTTTAGCCTGGCTTTCTAGGACTCACCACTGTCTGCATAGTTTGGTGGTCACCAATAATTTGAGCAGCAGTGGTACTTAAGCACCTCTAGGCATAGTCCTTCATCCTCTTCCAGTGGACCAGTGTGTGGGTTGGGCACTGCATTCAGAGTTCAGTCAGCCCTCAAATCTGCCTCAGGACCCTACTGGGTCTTCCCTCTGTATGCCTCAGAGTTTCCCAGTTAGCCAGAGATATGTGGAAAGCCAAACTACCCCTTCTGGGGCTCTTCCATGATCTTCCCATAAATTTTTGGCTGGTCTGCAGCTCACTCCACCTGGAAGTACATCCTTAGGCTTACAAAGCTGTGGGGCTTTCCCCTGCTGGTTTCCTACTGAATTTTACTGACAGTCCTGTCACGGGTTTTCAGCCTGTCATGGGTGTGAGCCATATCAAGCACATTTTCCCTTGGAGTAAGGCTTCTGGTTCATGGCCAGTTCACAGTAGTTGTGGCGGTGCCCCTGCTGAGCTGGGGGGATGAGGGTAGAGGAGGAATGGCAGCAGGTCCAGGCAGAAGCCACAGACCCCCATTGTTCTCAAGTGGAATTCTAACTGATCGTGAATAAGTACTTCTCAATTTGTTTTTTACCTTTGGTTGATTTCCAGAGCCCCCACATTGTTATGGGTTGGTTCGGGCTTTCATTTTACTTTTTTGACAATTTTCCCTGGCCTTGTGTTTTCGGAAGAGAATTTACCAACCTCTTTAACCCACAGTAGTCAAAGTCTGACCCCTGGTGCTTTTTTGTGGGATTTTTAAAAAATAAACTTTCTTTATTTCTTATGCAGAAACCACTTTTTTTTTTTTTTAATTTTAATGTTTATTTTATTTTTGAGAGAGAGAGAGAGAGAGAGAAAGAAAGCATGAGCAGGGGAGGGGCAGAGAGAGAGGGAGACACAGAATCCGAAGCAGGCTCCAGGCTCTGAGCTGTCAGCACAGAGTCCGACGCGGGGCTTGAACCCACAGACTGGGAGATCATGACAGATGCTTAACCAACAGACACTTAACTGACTGAGCCACCCAGGTGCCCCAGAAGCCACTTTAAATTCTCAATCTTTAATCAGGTAAATTTTCGTAAATGGTATTTTTCTAGAAAATTATCCATTTCATCTAAGTTTTTAAATACATTTTTATAGATGCCTGCATGGGGCGCCTGAGTGGCTCAGTTGGTTGAGTGTCTGACTTCAGTTCAGGTCATGATCTCACGGTTCGTGAGTTCCAGCCCCATGTGGGGCTCTGTGCTGACAGCTCAGAGCCAGGAGCCTGCTTTGGATTCTGTGTCTTCCTCTCTCTCTGCCCTAACCACCCTCCCTTTCTCTCTCCAAAATAAACACTTAAAAATAAATAAATACATAAATAAATAAAAATATAGATGCCTGCAAAGTAGACTCATGATTTTGAAAAAAAAAAAAATTGTTCTGTTTTATTACCTCTTGTTATTTCTTATTTTGTATATTCATTCTTTCTCCCTTTTTTCTTGAATAAGGTAGTTACAGGTTTGTTTAATTTTTTTAAGGAACTAGGATTTGGGTTTATTAATTAGATCTATTATTTCTGTATTCTCTATTAATTTCTGCTTCAATGTTATTGTTTCTCGTGCTTTATTTTGGTTTATTTTGTAGTTCTTTTTTAGATTATTGCATTTATTTATTATTTTTACTCTTTTATCTTTTCTTCTATATTGTTTTGATCCCTGGATTTTTTCTCTCAATTTCTATATGTCAGGGTGTCTCAATCATGGCATTATGAACTTTTCAGATAGACCATTCTTCTTGTGGGGCTCTGTCCTGGGATACATATTTAGCAGCATTCCTGGCCTCTACACACTCATAACAATCAAAAATGTCTCCAGACATTGAAAAATTCCTCTGAGGAGCAAAATGATCCCCAGTTGAGAACCCCTGCTTTAAATGTATCTCATTGATTTCGATATGTAGTGTTTTCATTATTTTTTTTTTAGTTCCATTATTTCAGTTTGCATTTCCCCCTCTTCCCAATAGGTGTTTAACTGAAGGCTTTTTTAGTTTCTAGGTAGAAGGTCTTTTTTTTATTATATATATATATTTTTTTAATTGGATTAATTTCTAGTTTGATTGTGATCAGAATGTTTTTATAATATTTCTAGTTTTTTACACTTTCTGATGTGTGCTTGAGAAGAAGGTAGATTTTAGATTATCAGAGTATATAATTCAATGTATCTGTCTCCTAAAGATCTACCTTATTGGTTATATTGTTTAGGTATTCTGCATAGTTACATGCTTTTTTGTTTTGTTTTGTTTTTTGTTTTTTGTTTTCCATTGGCCTTGCCTTTTCCTCAAACTGGTGTGTTTAAGTGTCATGATTAATGTGTTTGTATACATGTCTCCTTACATGTCCTAAATAAAGTTTCTGCTTTATAACAGTAATTGCTATGTTATTTGAGGGCTGTTATATCTTCATCGTGAATCGTGGCTTTTAGCATTAAAAACTTCCCCCCCTTCTGTCGTATTTAATGCTTCCTGTAGCTTTAATTCTATTTTGTCATAAATCTCCTTTCTTTATATTTCCATTTGTCCTGAATACCTCTGTTTGTCTTTTTATTTTTAACCTTTCTGAATCACTTTGTCTTAGATGTGTCTCTTGCATATAGCTTATAGTTGAATCTAGCTTTGTGAGCCAAATTGAAATCTTTTTCATTTAATCAATGATTTAAGCCCACACATATTTATTGATATTGATAGTCTTTACCCTGTCATATTGTTTTATATTACAATTTTTACACGTATAATGTTAACCCTGTGTTCTTTCTCATGTATTGTGTTTGATTTTTATTTCTTAGACTTCTTTGGGTATTTTTTTAGTGCTCTCAGTCCATTTTCTTATTTAACTTTTTATTCTCTGGTTTGTCTGTTTTTTTTTTTTTTCAAGTTTATTTATTTATTTTGAGAGAGAGAGAGAACACGCACGTGTAGGAGGGGCAGAGAGAGAGAGAATTCCAAGCAGGCCCCACACTGTCAGCATGGAGCCCAATGCAGGGCTCAAACTCACAAACCGTGAGGTCATGACCTGAGCCAAAATCAAGAGTTGGAGCTTAATCAACTGAGCCACCAAGGTGCCCCTGGTTTGCCTCTTTTTAATGGTGTATTTTACTCCCATCTATTTAGTTATCAATTTATTCTGCTTTCTTTGTTCCCTTTCCATTTTTTAAACAGATCTTTAATTGCATTACCTTCTACATTGTCAGCACTTCTAACTTTTATATATTATTCTTCCACCCTTGTCCCCATCTTTGCTCTAGTCATCAATTAAATATATTAAATGCTCACTATAAATCTCTTCTTGAAGTTTTCCCAATCACCTCTTGGCCGGGTGAAAGTTTCCTCTTGTAGATTCTTTAAGAGGGTTCATGAATATAATATTCCTGGAGGTCTTGCATATTTTAAACTGTTTATGTATGATTTTGCTACTTGAAGGACGGCTTGGTTGAGTGTAAAATCCTTGGCCTTCACTTTCTTCTCTTGAATCTCTTGAAAAGGCTGCTGTTGCACTGTGTCCTCTAGACAAGGTTGGTGTCACTCTGTTTCTCTTATGGCTGCAGGCTATGAGAGTATTTGTTTTGATAGTTTTATTCAAATATGTCCGAGTTGATTGTTCTGATTTAGTTTTGCCAACTACCTGACGGGCCTTTTCTTTATTTTGACTTTGACTTTATTTTGCTGCCAGAAAAATTTCACGGATTATACTTTCAACTATTCGTTCTGTTCCACCATTTTGTTTTCTTCTTCGGAGACTCTAATTACATGTGTTGGGTCTTCTTTGCCTGTCTTCCATTTCAACCACTTTCTCTCTAAACTCTCTTACTTTTTCTTTTCTCATTTTTAATCTCTTAATTGTTGTTCTGTCTTTTTAAAATGTCCCTTATTAAGTTTTCATTGGAATCTATTCTTTCATTGGTGTCTTGTTTTTTAGCCTTTATTTCTGAGATGATTTTGTCTTTTTCTTGTATTTTTTTTCCCTGAGTTCAATCAACTATCTTTTTTTTTCTTATTTATTTATGTTTTTGTTCACTTCTGGTCTTATTTGAATTTCTGATTCCAAGTGCTTTTCATATATCCAGATGAATGTTAGAAGATATTTAAATCGGTTTGGAGTGTTGTGTTAGTTTTCTTCTGCTTCACTGTTAGGTTTTTTGGACATGATTTTCATCAGCTGAAATGTTCCATTCTCATTTCTATTTTCTTCCAATAATAGGTTTGTGTGGAGACCGCTTTCGTCTATTTGATTCCCTGGGCAAGGTTTGGCTTGTGATAGTTGACAGCAGTCCTAGGTCAAGAGAGTCCGCTCTGTCAATGTACCAAAGTGCAGTTTCTTTAATGAGTAGCACTTTTTTTTTTAATTAGGGGCAGAGAGATTTGCATGTCCTTCAGTTTTGGGGTTCTCTTTTGTCGTGCAGGGGCACAAATTTACCCTCTTGCTTCTTTTACTCTTCACTCTCCAGTCTCTGACAGAGATTGGATAAGCCTCTCCCTTCCCTCTTGCCCTTCTCTTCCCCAATAGTGTCACACTGACTGATGCCTTCTCGACATCCGTAACTTTTAAGTCCTTTCCCTGTGGTGACTGCTCTGATCCACTGAGACACTCTCAGTATTTTTGCACTTGTGATGTATTTTCTCTTTGGGTGGGGGGAAGGGGGGATGATTTTAAGTCTATCCCAGGCCCTTCATTTCCTCTCCTGTCTCCTTTACAGTTTTTCCAGATCCCACATTTCTGTATTCGTTCTCTGCAAAGGCTTCTAGTGGGATCCTAGGAAATATCTCTTCCAGAATTTGGAGTGTACTTTTCTACTTAAGTTTTTAAATTCCTCTTTCCTATTATGTTGGAAGCATTTCATTTATGTGCATTTTCTTATTAAGTTTATTTTTATTTAAGAGAGAGATAGAGAGCAAGCCACATGTGGGGCCCAAACTCCCGAACTGTGTGATCATGACCTAAGCCAAAATCAAGAGATTTAGATGCTTAACCAACGGAGCCACTCAGGCGCCCCAATGTTTATGTGGTTTTATTGTTCTGGTTGATTTCTACAGCTTTGTGAAAGACACGTGACAAGATTAGAGTTAGACAGCCATCACTATCCTTGGCTGTCTCAAAGTTCCCCACCATATCCATCTTCACAAACCGTTTAGGTAGAATGTGGAGCAGGTATGTGAACTTTGGGTAGAGGTAGAGGTAGAGGATAAGAAAGAAGGCATTTGGCTTAGAACAAACTGACTTTGAAACGATTCTATTTGTGTAGAGATAGTCATCAAACAGATAGTTGGGCTGTACCTCAGATAAGAGATAGAAATTACTGCTTCTTAAAACTCTGGTAGAGTCCTAGTAGGCTGGAATTAAAGCCATAAATCCCTTTGAGGAATTTCTGTCGTGGTCTAACTCCTGCCTGCATGCTCAGACCCATCTTCCATGAACATATAAGCCCTTTAGAAAGCAGCTACCATTGAGAGGTTAACAGGTAAAGTACTATTTTTCTGGTGTTTTATTTTATCATATTCAAAAGTTTGGTTGATGTGTCTGAGAAATCTAAATATTAGTCTGAGAACTCAATCATTATTAAGCCAGTTAGGGAAAAAAAAAAAGAAAATCATAGATCAATAGATCAAAATATCTATCTAGAGGGAAATAGGAACATAATACATAGACGAACATCATGAGTAAGCTTTCTGGCATATTCATAGTTTCTTCCAGTAACCATAGGGCTTATCGAGTAGGTTAAGTTCATAAATCCACAAAGATCTATACTGATAACTTTCTAAAGCAAATTCCTAGTTTCTACTGTTTTATCACCTGTAACTAGGCTAAAGAACAAATCTATGCATGTTTATATATAAACAGATTTAAGATAATAATACCTATATAAAAATACAGTATAACTGATAGAGATTTCAGAACATAATCTGTGATGAATTTTCCATGTGTTATTTAAGAGTGTATGCTTCATTTTCATTTTCCATGTGTTATTTAAGAGTGTATGCTTCAGTTTTCTCCCTGTAATAAGAAAGAATAGAATCTACAAAAAAAAAAAAAAAAAAAAAAAAATGAGGCATTGTAAAATGGTTTAGTAATAGTCATTTACCAAGGTAAACACTCCCCCAGTTGTGTCTTTCTATGGTGACGGGTGAGAGTAGATGATTTCTTTCTCCATTGAGACAATCTGTGGGTGGAAAAGATGTTAGTGAAGTAAAAAAGAAAAAGAAAGAGGATACTCATTTGAACATGAGAAATCTGAAAAGGGATCACCTCTTTTACTTGACATTTTATGAATACTAAGACCTGGATAAAATGGTTCTCCAAGCTGTGCATTCTTTTGAATTAACTGAGAGGCAGTATAGCCTAGTGATTGAAATTGTGATCTCTGGAGCTTGACTCCCTGGGTTCTAATTCCATACTAGCTTCACCTTGCCTTGGTTTTCTCGTCCATATAATTGGATGAAAATCGCACTTACTTCATAGAATGGTTGTGCAAATTATATGTGATTTTCCTAGGACAATGTTATTTAAGGGCTAGCTCTTATTATCACTATTAGATTATATTAAGATTCTGCTGGATAAAGTGGGGTGGGATTTTTGAGACTTACTTGAATTTTTATATTTTTAATTCCTACACTGATTTCTTAAATTATGGTGGCCTTATTTGTTACTTACCATGTGATCCAGTCACCACAAAATTCACACATGGGTGATGCAGGACCAACAAATTAAATATTTCCATGGACATCATTATGGATATGAAAGCATTCGTGAAAAATTAGAGAAATCTGTCCTCTTTTTTGTGCTTTTTCTTTTCTTTGGGAGCTAAGAATTTAAGGATATGTTCCTTCATACATATAAGAGCCAAGAGCTGGAAAGATTTTGTTACTGTTTTTAATGGCTGCTTTATTTGACAGTCCATATCTGCTCTTTCCTCTGTCCACCAGGTGGAAGTGTAGCACTTTGTACCTTGTCTGGTTCTCAGTTCTTCCTAAACCCCCTTGTCAAATGGGTGAGGAGAGAAAAGAGAAACAATGTAATCAAGAGTATAAAAATGTTCCTTCAGTTGGATTTTACAGCATCATATTTTAATCATTTACTTGAGGATAATGAAAATAGACTAGATAAGGTTCCTTTCCACGAATTCCTTAATTCAACTGAAGTAAATACAGACCCACTATAAGAAATATATGAGATCTTGGGGCACCTGGGCGGCTCAGTCAGTTAAGTGTCCGACTTCAGGTCATGATGTCACAGTTCATGGGTTCGAGTCCTGAATTGGGCTGTGTGCTGTCTGCCAGTGCAGAGCCTGCTTGGGATCCTCTGTCTCCATCTCTGTTTGGCCCCTCCCCACATCTTCTCTCTCTCTCTCTCTCTCTCTCTCTCTCTCTCTCTCTCTCTCTCTCAAAAATAAATAAATGTTAAAAAAAATTTTTTAATAAAAAAGAAATATATGAAATCTTTGCAGTAGCTCAAAGGACCACATAAAGACTGAACTAAACTGCCAAAATAATGTTCACATCTTTCTAAGTGTATTTAAAATTAATCGATGGAAATAAATCTCTGGCATCCTGAGTAAATTGGTTTTATGTAAAAGATTGTGAGAACATTGACCTTGATGACTTGATCAAGCTGAGTCGTCTTATTTTCCAGGTGCAACATTGTGCTGCAAGGCAATCAATACAGTACCTTAAGTCACTTCAACCATAATGGAAAAGTATGAAAAATTAGCTAAGATTGGAGAGGGGTCCTATGGGGTTGTATTCAAATGCAGAAACAAAACCTCCGGACAAGTGGTAGCTATTAAAAAATTTGTGGAATCTGAAGATGATCCTGTTGTTAAGAAAATAGCACTAAGAGAAATACGTATGTTGAAGGTAGGTTAACTTTCTCTATATATCTATAACCTCATGGTATTGGATGAAATATGTATGCCCAAATTACAATTTGAATGCATCTTAAAGTGGTGTTGTTTTTCTGATTGGGCTTAAATTTCTTGGCATCAGCAACTGTGGAAAATGAGTTGATTATCACTTTGGACTTTGGCAGCTCTGATCCTGAAGTACTTTCCATTCTGGTTGGTAAATATCTACTGTCCTGAGTCCCTTCATCCCAGTGTTCACCCTCCCCCACCCCCGCCTTTCTCCGCTCATCCCCCACCCAATCCTCCTCCCCACAAACAGGCAACTAGAAGACCATCTCCCGGCACAGGATCCCCCAGGACGGGACTGTGGCATCCATAGGGGTTGGTCCTTCCTGTGTTCCACTGGTTCTTAGACCTATTGAGTATCTCCCCCAGCTATGTATACACATTTTCCACAAATAATTTGTTAGTTAGTTGTTGTTGTTGTTGTTGTTGTTGTTGTTGTTGTTGTTTAAGTAAGCACTATCCCCAATGTGGGGCTTGAACTAGGACCTGGAGGTCAAGTCACATGCTCTACCAACTGAGCCAGCCAGGTGCCCCTAAAGTTGTTTTTACTCTGATAGGATTTGACACGTAAGATTCATAAGTCTTCAATGGAAATGTTTTCCTGTCCTAGAAATGTTACGGTTTTAGAACCAGAAAAGAACCTAGCGACACTTCTCATCCAGCACCTTATCTTATCAGGGAGGAAACTGAGGCACAGGGCAGCACCTCCCAAACATTAATGTGCATTGGAATCCCCAGGGGACTTTGCTAAAATGCACGTATTGAGTTGAAGGTGTGTGGTTAGCCTGAGATGCAGCATTTCCAGCAAACTCCTTGGGGGCACAGAAGGTTTGGAGACCAACTTGGAATAACAGAAATGTGATTTATATCCTCAAGAACACACAGCCGATCTTCACTTTTGACATGTGTCATCTTTTTTTTAGGATAACCCCAGAAGTCAGTTTTTAAAGGGAGATAATAATGATCATATTATCTGTACTTTCCAAGTATTATTTTCAGCAGGATTCCTAAAACTAATAATAGTTTAATATATAATTTCATATACACCGACTGAGTTTTCAAGTACATCCATCATAAAAACCGGTTCACTGTTACCTCGCAGCCAGCAGAGGGCGCTGGTCAGCAGACAACTTATCACAGAGCTAAGCTACAGGGTGTGTCTGACCTGGCTGTGGGTTGTTTTCTAATGAAAGTAATGCTTTTTTATCCCCCACCTCCCACCTACCCACGACTGCAAGTAAGGTTAATGCTCGTAGTACCTCCTGGGTCACAGTGCCCCAATTTGACTTGAAGGTAAAAAGTAGCCAGATTCCACCTCAGCTTGGTCTCTGGTGACGGTTCCCATAACGTACCCCTTTTCTGCTTTTGGTACGTTATACCCATGCATGCCCTGAACAGTTTCCTTCCATGATAAACTTCCCTTCCCTTCCTCCTATCTTCCTGTTATTTAAATGTGATTTGATTTTTGTCCTCCTTATCACCTGTGTTACTGATACAAGTCACTGTTTTCCTGGGCTAAGTTAATTTAATTTGCAAAGGGGATATGTATTGCTCATCTACCCCAAACCGGGTTTGACCAGGTTAGCATCTGTGAATCCCTTAGCCTCCTGGTAGAGACACTGTTTCATTTCCATCCTGTGGTTTTCAGTGTAGCACAAAGCAGCTAGCTTACCTGTGTGACCTGTTTCCTCCCGTTTGCCTCTCCGCTGTCTTAGGCAACGGCAAGTTGATTTTGTGCTCTGGACATATTTTTAATATGTAATGGAGTCCTTTTTCCCAAACTGTTGAACAGCAGACACGTAGTTGCAGACTCATTTTTTTTTTTTTCCTTCAAGTCATGCTTACAGGTACTAAAGTAGAGGAGGCTATCGCTACTGGGCCTGCAAAGTATTTATGCAGCTCCTACTGTATACACAATACTGTGTTCCCTCTATATATCTTTCTGAGTAAGTGGTAGAGGGTTTGGAAAGTGAGGTATCTGTATACTGGAAAACAATAGGGAAGACGAGTTATATGTAAATAGGAGTGATCAGATGTCCTGATTCATAGCTTTTGTCCCAGAATCCGGTCTGGTTAGCACCCTCTTTCAAAAGCACCCTAGGGTGTGAGGGCGATCTGTCACCGCCTGGACTGCCAAAGGTGGTTTGGCTGATCCGGCTGGCTAGGCTGTTTTCCTCTTCCTCCCTCACCACTCCATGTGCATCTTGGAGCTTGGAGTTGCATGCTTGGCCGAAGAGGACGACCTTCCCTGATACAGGAGGACCGCTCTTCCGTCAAGGCCTAGGAGTAGCTGCGTTCCCCTGCTACAACCCCCAAACGAGCTCTCAAAAGCCTCCTGGTTTGTGCGCTAACTTACACGGTGGCCCTAGCTGTAGGCAGGATGACCGTATCTGCCTATGTGCCTGGGACAGTCTTGGCTTATGCTTGTTACCCTGATTGGATGATAAGTTATATAGTTAACTCTATGATGGATTATCTTCAGTAGAATTTTCCCTCTGGTTCATAGCATTAAACAGGTGCCTTGTGAAATCCTTCAGCTTGAGACGGAATTTAGCACATAAGACATCTAAGCATAAGAGAGAACAATAGAATCAAAGAACAGAGATGAAAACATGATAAATAAATTAAAAACACACTGTGGGGACTCGTAGAATAGGCAGCTTAATCAGAGTTGAACGTTGGGATCTGGTATTTCTGAAAAACAACACGCAAATCCAGACTGGGTTTAAACCCATGACAATATGCAAACTTAGTGGGGATTAATAATTTTTAGAGCCTTTTACTCAGTAATTCCATTTCTTCAATTTTTTATTCAGGTTATTTTATGACCTGGATGTTTAGAATTTTCACAAACTACAGAAAGTGTTTGTGGAATCAGTGCCTGTATTTTAAGTTGTGCCCTTTATTTGCTATCTCCAGAGAGATTCAAGCAGTTTAATTACCATCTATATACAGGTACATTAAATAAACCCTTAAAGAATTTATTTTAAAGAAGAAAAACATCTTCTTTTTCAACCTCAAGTTTCTATGATTCTTACCAAGAGTAGTTCCTCTTGTGAGTAACCATCATAAAATTATCCACAAGAGATGCACGGGGCATGGTAAGCAAGGCCTTCTATTGTTCAAATTGTAAGGGATCTGGGGAGAAAGTACTATAAGAAATAAAATCACCAGACTTTGTATTTCAATTCCTTTGCAGCAATTAAAGCACCCAAACCTTGTGAACCTCATTGAGGTGTTCAGGAGAAAAAGGAAAATGCATTTAGTTTTTGAATACTGTGATCACACACTTTTAAATGAGCTGGAAAGAAACCCCAAAGGGTAAGTGACACAGAAACTGAGGCTCTTGTGGCCATTTGGTTTCATTATATGTGGGATTAACTGTGGCAAATTTCAAATATGAAACATAGTCCTCTTTCTACCAAGATGTGTCTGCTGGCTACCCCTTTCCCATCTGAGTTAGGATGTGCTCAGAGGAACACGAATATTAGCCTAGAATAAAAATATTTAGGAAGACAAATCTACTACAAATATAAATCACAACACGTTTTGAGGCTAACTTCCCTACAGGCATACCTCGGAGATATTGCAGGTTTGGTTCTAAATCATTGCAATAAAGCCAACATTGCAATAAAGTGAGTCAAATGAATTTTTTGGCTTCCCAGTGCATACAGAAGTTATGTTTACACTACATTGTAGACTATTAAGTGCTCAATAGCATCATGTCTAAAAAAGCAATGTACATACCTTCATTTAAAAATATTTTATTGCTGAAAAATGCTAACCATCATCTGAACATTTAGCAAGTTATAACCACTGGTCCCAGATCACCATAACATACAATAATAATGAAACAGTTTGAAATATTAGGAGAATTACCAAACACAGAGACACAAAGTGAGCAAATGCTCTTGGAAAAATGGCGCCAGTGGACTGCCTCCACAGGGGATTTCCACAAACCTGCAATTTGTGAAAAAACACAATGTCTGTGAAGTACAATAAAGCAAAGCATAATAAAGCAGGGCAATAAAAGGAGGTATGCCTGTCTTGGATTGTCTGAATTCAAGGAATGAACCATGGTTCAATATTAGGATTCCACTGAAATTAGAATCCATATAATTCACTAGAAGGTTAAAGGAGAAAAAATACATGTGGTTGATAATATTTGAAAAGGCAGTTGATAAATTCAACATCCTTTCCTGATTCTTAAAAAAAAAAAAAAAAAACCTTAGCAAAGTAGGGTTAAATGCTTTCCTAGTGCATATGCATGCACACACACGCCCCTCTTCAGATCAACAGCTAGTTTTATACTCAGCACTAAAGGAACCACCATTCAAGTGAGAAATGAGGAAGTCAGTTGTCACTACCATAAGGCAACACTGTTCTGAGAGCTCTAGCCAATGTAATGTAATAAGAAAGACAAATAGAATATGTAACTTTGGAAACAAGATCGAACTGTCTTTATATGGATGATAGTATTCTACAAAATCTAAGATAATTGCCTAAAGGATCGTTATAACCAGTGGAATTCAGTATCATGAGTATAGCACCCCAAATTCCACACATAAAAATTAACCGCTTTTGTATCAATGAGCACTTTAGGAAAGCTAGTGGAGAAGGATCTTATTCAAATATCAGTAACAAAAAAGTTTAGAAATAAAGATAAAAAGAATTGTTCAGACTCTACATAGGAAAGACAACTACAAAATTTAAGTGAGGTACATAAATGATTTTATTTAAATGAACATGTATTTCTGGGTAGAAATATTCATTATTATAAAGATATTGCTTCCCTAATTTATTTATTTATTGCACAAAATCTAATCAGAATGCCAATGGGATTTTTTTTTAACTTGAAAAGCAAGTTCTCTAAATCAAGAAATTTTTTAAAAAGAAAAAAGGGGACTTAAACTGCCAAATATTAAATTATATCAGCTTTAGAGATTCCTTTTGACAAAATGTACCATAAACAAAACTAAAAAAGAAGTGGCAAATTAGGTAATTATTTGCCAGATGAAGAATTAATATCATTTCACTTGCAGATTTTGCAAATCAAATGTTTTAAAAGATTAGTGCCCCATTTGAAAATATATTCATTCAAAAAAACTTGAGTAAAATACTACTGTTTTTCCAGCTAGGTGCTAAGGATATAGCAGCAAACAGAACACATTAAAAAAGTTCCCTGGGGGTGCCTGGGTGGCTCAGTCGGTTGAGCGTCCGACTTCGGCTCAGGTCATGATCTCATGGTTAGTGAGTTCAAGCCCCGCCTCGGGCTCTATGCTGACAGCTTAGAGCCTGGAGCCTGCTTCGGATTCTGTGTCTCCCTCTCTCTCTGCTCCTCCCATTAACACTCCACCTCTCTCTCAAAAATAAATAAAGATAGATAAATAAATAAATAAATAAATAAATAAATAAATAAATAAAAGTTTATTTATTTTTGAGACAGACAGAATGTGAGTGGGGGAAGGGCAGAGAAAGGGGGGGTTCACAGATTTTGAAGCAGGCTCCAGGCTCTGTGCTGACAGGGCTCGAACTCATGAACTGTGAGATCATGACCTGAGCCAAAGTTGGCCGCTTAACCTACTGAGCCACTCAGGCACCCCTAAATGGTTTTCATCTCTTAACCAAGAAAGGACATTTAGAAAAATTTGTAGTAAGAAAATAATCAGATAGGTGCAAAAAGTTACACATAAGAATGTTCAACACATCATTATTTACTACAACAACAACAAACTGGGACTGACCTAATTTTCCATTAGTAAAGCTTTGGTTAAATGCACTTTGCTATATCCATACAATGGAACACTATGCATCCAACCCATTAATAAGGAAGTTGGATAGTTCATGTTCTGGGGAAAATGTTCATGAAATGTTATGTGAAAAAAAAGAGATTATAAAGCATAATTTTCAGTGTAATTGAAAATTTATTTTGAATTGTCCCTATATCCTAGTGAATGCACATATTTTCCTCTGAAAATAAAAATTAATTAAAAAACACAGTTTAAATGAGGAATTAATTCATAGTTCAACTTTATTGTGAACAAAATAGGGTTTTGTATTGGCTTAGACAACAGATTGTTCAGCCATCCTATAAGTTAATTTATAAATTACATTTTCAGAAAACTTAGAAATATAATTTTTTTAATGTTTATTTATTTTTGAGAGAGCGAGAGACAGAGCATGAGTGGGGGAGGGGCAGAGAGAGGGAGACACAGAATCTGAGCAGGCTCCAGGCTCTGAGCTGTCAGCACAGAGCCCGACATGGGGCTCGAACTCACAGACCATGAGATCATGACCTGAGCCAAAGTTGGACACTTAACTGACTGAGCCACCCAGGTACCCTCATTTTATTTTTTAGAGAGACAGAGTGCAAGCAGGGGAGGGGCAGAGAGAGGGGGGGGACACAGAATCCAAAGCAGGCTCCAGGCTCTGAGCTGTCAGCACAGAGCCTGATACAGCCTTGAACTCACTAACCACGAGATCATGACTTGAGCCGAAGTCGGACGCTTAACCAACTGAGCCACCCAGGTGCCCCTTTGAAACTTAGAAATATAATTGTTCAAGGCCCTGAAAATAAAACGTACAGTACATACTACACGTGTACCTGTTTAACTGAACTAAACATCTTTCTCTTCCCTCTATGATGCATAAGCTTTCCTGCTGGTAGGACTTAGCTGATGCTCTTCCTTTAATCTAGAATATTCTAAACTTTTCCACTTTCCCTATCTCTATCATAATCTTTACAATGAGAAATCCTACCCCCCACTCCCTTCTTAAAACCTACTTAGAGAACAGCCAGGAGAGTGTAAAACCAGTGACTAGCAAACAGAGGTAAACAACCAGGCCACATACATACCAACCCTCTTTGAGCCATTGTTTATTAGGGTAAATTCGCAGTTTGGGGAAGTCACGGTGTGCAGCCATGAGACAATCGACGTGGTGGATGTGTGGGATGGGCTGTGGGATGGTGAGATGATCATCCAGAGACCCGAGGACTAAGTTACCTCATGAAGAAGAGCTGATTTAACACTAAGATGGTGAAAATACTGCTTCCTCTGCCAGATGGAACCTCTGGTGTCCTCTACTTTGTGGGGAGCACAAAAAGCATTTGTTAGATAATAGCGGCATAGCGAGTACTGAGTACGGCGACAGTGTCGGATTTGTTCGGGTAAAGAAACCACACGGATGTACAGCAACTGAAATTGGCATCATCTGGTTAAACTTAAAACGATCTAGTCCCATTCTGTGTTCTACAGTAAGTACAATGGGTAAGTTAATGGTGATGTGATAGACATTGCCTTCCCGCCAGAGAAAGGATTTTCTCTCCCATTGCACCACGTATAATGGAATAATCCTGCCTTCAGGAAGCTTAAAATCTAATGAGGAACCAGAGATACAAAAGAAAAATTACAAATGATTATAATGTTATAAAACTACTAATGGGTTTATAAAACTATGGCTGTCCACTCCACTTCTGGCTGACAATAGCATATTATGTACATCTGTAAACCAGGGCTTCAATTTCTTTCTTTTTTTTTTTCAATTTTAGCTTTATTGAGTTGTAGTTGACACATAAAAGGTTTGAATTTCTTTCTCTTTCTCAGTTAACTGTTCACAGAAAATTTCCCGTGAGACCGGGTGTGGTCTGGTGGAGAGATAGCAGTGAATCATGAGTACTGAGAAATACATTAGTGAGGGTTGCACAAGCGTCATGTCCCAGATTATGAAGTGGGGAGATCCTTTCTCTGAAATGGCTTCCTGATTTCAGCGGGGATGGTGGGATCGCTGGATGACAGAAACCAAGTAGTAGTGCTTCGTTTCCAGAATTGCTGTAATAGGCAACAGAGCCATAGTGATGATCAAAATGTTTTAATTAATCATAGGTTCTCTCAAACCAAAATAGATGGGCAGATCACTAAAGTCCCGTTTGTTCTATAAAAACTGGGGACTAGAAGCTTGACTTGAGTCACCACGGTAGCCAATTCATAGAGCCAGGGCCTTGTGAACCAAGGGAAGACGGCTGTCCTTGAAGCATAGCCCTACAATGACATCACACATATGTATTTAATTCTTCCCCTCAGCCTGCCCTAAAGTAGTCTGCCGCCATTTACAGGACAGTTGTGCACTGGGAAAAGAGAAATACCCTATCTTTTGGGAATTACTGAGCAATGCTCTGAGGTAAAACCAGTCCCCAGTGACTTTGAAAGCCACTGTGGTTCATCAGTTTTGGGGGGATGGGGAGCATTAAGCATTAGGTCTGGTAGTAAATGAAATCTTGACTCAAATGCATCTCATGATCATCCTACCACATCCACAAATCCATCCTTGGGATTATTTCCCCATTTCCTAACTGGGCACCTGAAATAGATACACTAACAGATGGAAGAAGAGCCAGTTGACTCTGACCCAAGGAATGAAAACTCTTGTGGTAGGAAGAACCTAGTGGAAGTGTCTGGTAGGCTGCTTCTTTACCAAAATAGAAAACTGAAAGCCATACTACGTATTCGAGGAAGAGCATAAATTGGTGCTACCATTTTATGCTACCATACATACATGGTATGCTACCATACACTTTGAGGAGACACAGTTGGGAGGTAGATAAGCATGTTGCATGTGCAGAATCCTCTCCAACACTCCTATCTCCTCAGATCTTTGGATCTCCTCCTCCTCATTTTCCTAATGAATTTCTGGCAGTCAACTTCAATTGCCATAGACAACCATTTCGTCTAGGTTTCAATCAACCAATTTAGCAATCAACTAGACCCACTCCTAGCTGCTCCAGATAGTCTGTTGAAACTAGAATCTCTAGTAAGTTTGCCCATAGTGTTATAATCAGCCCAGTCTAAAATTATGATTCTTCCTGTCTGGTCCTACATCAGTGAAATCCATTTTTACATGCATTCACCACTGTAAATTAGCAACATCTTATAGTTCTTTTTTTGCTGCACAAATCCTTTTCCTCTGTTTGACTTTGTAATAGGCCCCCTGGGACATGCTGAAATCTGACTTTGAGAGGTGATGGGGGGAGGAGCCTTGAGAAGAAGCATCCCCAGGCCATGCACCTGCCTCAAGTGAGAACACTGGAGGCTTCTTGTCAAGGCAAAATCAGCCTCATCATACAAGTCTGGGCACTGCTTTGCATGACACGGGATGTTCGGTGGGAAATTGGGGTGCTCTTAGTAATACGAATACTTCCGAGAGTCACATTTCAATTCTTGAGGCTTAGATAGCTCTTTCTCAGTTAATTAACCGAGAAACTAATTAAACTCACACAGGTCAAATCTATGTTGTCACTTAGTACCCTGTAGGATTATTCTCAGTGTCTGATTTTTCAGTCATTTCGCGGTATTCCTATGGGTCCACAAAGTGAGCCTTATAGACATAAGTAAAAAGGGGTTCTTTTAGGGCAAGCATTGAAACTCTGGCTTCTTGACTGTGCCTTGAACCAAGATATAAAAGCCCTAAACGTGACCTCTTTAAAAATTTCTCATGAAGTTAGAAAGAGCCAGCACACCCCACTCTTCTTTGATTATTTACGTTTCCCATATTATTCTATCACATTCAGTCCACCAAAGCCCTGCCTTGAGAAGGCACTTTTTCCAGATGACCACAGATGATGATTTAACAATTATCTCATCACTAGGTGCCCATCTACCATCTATTCCAGTCACTAATGGTAATTAAGTTCTCCTGCCTTCAGACCTAATTAAATCAGATAGCCAATCCCCAATTCCCAATCCTTTTTGCCCACATCTACTTCTGGTATTGAATTCTGAGCAGGTCAGGATTCAACAACATAATTCACTCCAGCTAGTTTAAGCAAAAAGGGATTTATTACGAAGTGTTAGTTTATAAAATTTCTGAGAGTGCCAGAGAACAAGCTTAGTTTAAGTACCTAATGGATACCAGGTACCTTTCTAGGCCCCGGAGCTTCAATAAGGGACAAGACAAAGTCCTTGAATTGAAAGAAAGCACAAGGAGTCAGGGAATGCCTAGGGAAAGGAGGAGAATGGACCATAAACACAAAGATCTGGGGGTCGCAAGCCTAGGCATGTTCAGGGAATGGCAGGAACCGATGGGGCTGGGGCAGAGTACCTGTGGGAATGTGGGAGGAGACAGAAGGGGAGGAGGACAGTGTGAAGGGGCTGGTAGACCAGAGTAATTAGGTTGGCTTTCATTCTAGGATAGCAAGGGTTTACCGAGAAGGACTCCTTTCATCTCGGGTCCTGACAATGAAATCAGGTTTTCCCATATTAAGTTATATAACAAATTAAAACAAAGATGCTGCGTTCTGATGTGAGCATCAGGATTCCCCTGAGTGACCGAGAGAGAGAGAGAGAAGTCCCCTGAGCAATCCAGCCTGAATTCCCTGATGGCGCCACCCTTATTACAGTCTTGAGCTAGGATGTCTAGTTTTTGCTCTGAGGCCTTCATTATTCCTTGCAATATCCGTTTCTGCACTCCCCCAGAGGATGACATTTAAACACTGAGTGTCAGTTGACTTCTTCAGAAGGTTTTATTTCCCTTCAGAACACTTTGAGAAATGCTGCCTGTGGCTGAATAATGTTGCAACTCTCTATCTTTCTGGAATGAGCACTGTGTGAATCTGTATTCTCTTTGATAACTATCTTCTCTTTGTAGGGTCAGTGGTATTTGTTTGTAGTTGGTATTTTGTATATATGTTGTGTTGCCTGTGATGGAACCTGCCTTCTTGGAATCTGAGCTGACTATTCTGTTTAGGGCCATGCCATGACACTTGATGTGAGATGCCATGAAACAAACACTCCTCTTCCACAGTGAGAGCTCGGGACTTCCCTATGGCATTAGTTCATGCCTGATTCCATGTTATCGACACTAGAACCCTGGGTCCTGCCAGTCCCCACCTTGTTTCCCGATCCCAGGACTTGAGCCCCTGTGCCAGCCGTCCTTTGATCCCACCTGGCATTCCATTTCTGCATGAATCGGGTCCGGTGTTACTCTTGCTGGTCCCTCACAAGGACTGAAATCCACCTCCCTTCCCTCCACCACCACCACTGTAATCAGAATCACCAGATCTCACCAGCATTATTAAATTTGCCACCTAATTAACCTTCCTGTATCTGCTTTGCCCCCAGAAATCCATTCTCCATATTATGCCACTTGCCTTCTTGAGTCCTTTCAATGACTTTCCTTTAGATTCACAGTAAAATCCAAACTACCTACCCAGATCTATAATCCCTCCGTGACTTGGCCTCTGCCAGCCTCACCTTTTTCACTCATGCTTTGGCCACACTGGCCTCCTTATTGCTTTTCCCACACTCCCCATTCTTTCTTACCTCAGGGCCTGTTGCTAGTCTTTTGAGGCTCTTCTTGTCTTTGTATAGCGTCTGAGTCCCATCTACTGGCCTCACCTGATCTCAGACCCACATTTCCTGAACCTATGGAGATACTAAAACCCAGACTCTTAGGGCATAGACTTCTTAATAAACTTGCAGGGCACTGTTCCATTTTTACACATGAGGAACACTGAAGGCACATATAACTGGCCCAAGGTTATAAAACTTGGAAGCAGGGATTTGAACCGTGCCTCATAGTGCTCAAAAATGGCTCTACTATTCTATTACAAAAACGTTTAAGCGATGTCTCCAGCTTGGCTCTGGGCAAAGAGGGGAAAAAGATCAAGTTATATCAGAATTCAGTGTGGGAAACAGAAATGGCTCTAGATACTTCCAGTGGAAAGGGATTTAATACTGAGAATTAGGGGCTTTCACAATATTAATAATACTTAATAATTAGAAGAGCTGGAGTTAAAGGGCTGCCGTCAGCCTGTGAATATCAAGAACAGGCCGCCATAATTGTGACCTGAGATCAGAAAACTGCCCTGAGAAAAATACCTCCACACACTTGCTGCTTCTCCATATATGCCCCAGCTCCACACGGTGGTGTCTTGTGTGGACCAGCGACACCTGCAGGATGAGTTTAGTTTGTAAAAAGTGATCTAGGGGCGCCTGGGTGGCTCAGTCAGTTAAGCGTCTGGCTCTTGATTTCTGTTCAGGTCACGATCTCACCATTGGTGAGTTCGAGACCCACATGGGGCTCCTCACTGACAGGTGGATCCCACTTGGGATTCTTCCCCTCTCTCTGCCCCTCCCCCACATGCACTCTCTCTGTCTCTCAAAATAAATAGAAACTTCTAAAAAATTGATCTAAACATAGGATTTACATTTCCAAATATGATAAAATATTAAAGCTGAATGACTAGGTGTGTTTGGGATATTCGATAATCCTAAATTTTTTAATTAAAAAATTTTACAGTAGGCATTTAGCAAAAGACATCTTGTGTTTCAGATTTTTGAAACTATGCAACCAGCAACCCCCATCTCCATGAATAGGGTTGAAAAACAAACAACACCCGGATAAAAATATTTGCGGCACATATGCTGACTCCAGTGTATGTTGAGCCTTCATAAATCAACTTAAAAAAACTTTTTAAAGTTTTTATTTATTTTTGAGAGACAGAGAAAGACAGAGCATGCGTGGGGGAGGAGCAAAGAGAGAGGGAGACATGGAACCCGAAGCAGGATCCAGGTTCAGAGCTGTCAGCACAAAACCCGTTGCAGGGCTCAAACCCATGAACCATGAGATCATGACCTGAGCTAAAGTCGGACGCTTAACTGACTGAGCCACCCAGGCGTCCCTTCATGAATCAATTTTAAAAAGAGTAAACAGACCAGTCAAAAAAGACATAAAGGCCATGAACAGGAAGAACACAAAGGAAGAAATGTAATGTCCAATAATCATGTGAAAATTAAAAGTCACTAGTAATTAGTAAAATGGAAATGAAAACCAAAATGAGCTTCTTATTTTAACCACGGATTGGCAAACATAACATTGGCAAAACTGGCTGTTGGCAAGACAATGAGGGGACAGGGGCTTCGACGCGCAGATGTTTGGTGGGAGCGTTAATGGGTCTAACCTTTCTTAGAGAAGGTAGTTTGGAAGCATGTAACTGAAAGCGTCTTCAGAGGGACACTGATGTGAGCAATGGCAAAATGTCAGCAGAAAGTTACGGGGAATGTAATTGCTATCATTTACAGAGATGGCTACACGAAATAGACTCGTCCCAGATGGAGTGGAGGTTACCCAGATCCCCATTTCCGCAATGGAAAATACCTTCCAGTATTTCCAGGGCTCTGCAGGGACAAGAAGCATCCAGCCTTCCATCCTCCTGGGGGCTGTGTTCTCCCTGGCTTCCCCTGGCTGGGGACCTGCCTGCTTACCGGGTGTACGAAACTTACAAAACAACTGTAGCACGTGTGCGAGTGTGTTTACCACCAAACCCTCGGAAGTCAGTCTTCCAGTTTGCCCTTCCTCCTACAGGTCCTACCTGCAGAGTCAAAATGTAACTTGTGCCTACCGTTAGCCTTAGAAATCCCACCTCTAGAATTTACCTTAAAAAGATGATTACAGATGTTCATTGACATGTTGTTTCTAGGCATAAAATTGGGCCAACCTAATTGCTCACCAGTGGGAACTAAGTAAGTAAACTATGACACATCCGTATAATGAGACCATGAAATAGGTGTAAACGTATTAGTATTTGTGCCGCTATGTATTAAAATGTTTCTGAAAGAGGTGGGGGGAGTTGCAGAAGATGAAATGTATGACTAGCCAGGTGTGAGAGAGATTTCATCACGGATATGCTTTTATACTCTTTAAATGTTGAGCCATACGAACACATATATTTAAAATTAAAGTTAAAAAGTAAATGCAGGGACGCCTGGGTGGCTCAGTCCGTTAAACGTCCAACTTCAGCTCAGGTCGTGATCTCGCGGTTCGCAAGTTGGAGCCCTGCGTCAGGCTCTGTGCTGACAGCTCAGAGCCCGCTTCGGATTCTGTGTCTCCCTCTCTCTCTGCCCCTCCCCTGCCCTTTCCCTCTCAAAAATAAAAATAAAAAATGAAAAATAAAAACAAAAAAATGAAAAGTAAATGCAGAGAGAGACAGAGAGAGGGAGAGGAACAAAGATGCCTGAAGAAACACAGATGCCTGTGCATTCCAGCAATTATTTTGGGGTAGCAAGTTTTGAGTCAACACTTTGTATTCTTTTGCTTGTCTGTAGTGTTTGGATTTTTGTGATAAGCATGTATCATTTTTGCAGATCTAAAGTTTTTAAATTACAAAAGAAAATTGTATATCTATAATGAAAATATAGTAAAGGAGTTTTCATTAACACATTAAGAAAATGTATTTCCAACACACCCTTTGCACCCTGTTTGTTGGCCATGACAAGCCCTATGCATTCCATTTCTGTTCCCAGCTCTTGGCCCTGACGCTTCAGCTTTGGAGTTTTCAATTCCTTTTTAATTTTCTTTCCCCGCCAGAGTTGCTGATGGAATGATCAAAAGTATATTATGGCAAACACTTCAAGCTCTTAATTTCTGTCACAAACATAACGTAAGTAACATTTTCTAATATATTTGTCAATTTATTCTTTTCTTCTCAATAGCTCAACGATCTATTTAAAGAGCCAAAGACGGAGGGAAAGGAAAAAAGCTACAGAATGTGGGAAAAGCAAGTCATGGCTTTTTTTCCCAATTTCTGTAAGAACCAGATTACTAATTCCTTATGAATTAAAAATTTGTATAAACTTGCTGTTCCTTTTGCTATCCTGCTGATGATTCCTGTGGTCATATTTAAATTGAAATAAGTTTGCAGGATGTGTAACTCCCCATGGCACTTGATTTGATTTTGTTTTTGTTTTGTTTTTTTAATTTTTTTTAACGCTTATCTATTTCTGAGAGACAGAGTGTGAGCGGGGGAGGGGCAGAGAGAGAAGGAGACACAGAATCCGAAGCAGGCTCCAGGCTCTGAGCCGTCAGCACAGAACCCAAAATGGGACTCGAACCCACAAACCGTGAGATCATGACCTGAGCCGAAGTCAGTCGCTTAATCGACTGAGCCACCCAGGCGCCCCAGTTTGATTTTGTTCTTATGTTTCTTGAGTCTTTTATTCTCTAACACTCCCCTTTCCTCTATCCTTTTTCTAAAATGTTTTCATTATTAGTTTTTTACACCCATAGTTTTCAAACTTGAGCATGTATCAACCCCCTTGGAGGTCTTATGAAGACAGTTTGATGGTGACTTTTGAAATCTATTATTTCTTCTGCATTTATGAATTCAAATTCTATGGAGAACAACCTACCCTCATGGACTCTGGCTACTGTAAAATACCGTCAGAAAAAAGATGTGATTATTTCCTTTACTTGTCAGTGCTCATAGTGATAAGTTGTTATGTTAACAACCTCCAAGAGTGAATCATGAAGGGTTTGGGGTGGAATGCAGGCATCATTTCAAATTTATGGGTTTTAGGGGCGCCTGGGTGGCTCAGTCGGTTAAGCATCCAACTTCGGCTTAGGTCATGATCTCGCCATCCGTGAGTTCGCGAAGGCCCCATCTCGGGCTCTGTGCCGACAGCTCAGAGTCTGGAGCCTGTTTCAGATTCTGTGTCTCCCTCTCTCTCTGCCCCTCCCATGCTCACACTCTGTCTCTCTCTGTCTCTGAAAAAATGAAGAAACCTTAAAAAAAAGTTTTTTAAAAACAAATTTATGGATTTTATATATTGATGTGTTTCAATCCTTTGCTTTCATCATTCTCTCTGATGTTCAAATTGTCCCATCTTGGGCCAGTGGGAGCTTCTTTAAGTTGGCTTCTGGGGACTCTTGCTATAATGATAGTTTTTAAAAAATAACTCTAGACCTTTTGAGTTGGTGCCTAGACAGAGGCAGTGCCTGCTCAAAGGTACAGACTACCTTATGGTCAATTTAATGCCAGCAGAATGTCTATCATTGTCTAGGATCGCTGGAAAAGAATGCAAAATCATGGAAATGGATTTCAATACTTAGTGGAAGCTTCCTTTAGTTGTAAGGAAGTTAATGAAGAGTTCATTAGGATCAATCAGAAGCTTATATTTTGTATTAATAAAGTATAGAGAGGTGTGCCTGGGTGGCTCAGTCGGTTAAACGTCCAACTTCGACTCGGGTCATGATCTCACAGTCCGTGAGTTTGAGCCCCGCATCGGACTCTGTGGTGACAGCTCAGAGCCTGGAGCCTGCTTTGGATTCTGTGTCTCCCTCTCTCTCTGCGCCTCCCACTCTCGCACTCTCACACTCTGTCTCTCTCTGTTTCAAAATAAATAAAAACATTAAAAAAAATTTTTTTAAGTATAGAGAGATAGTATTCACAAAATACATAAGCCTGTTCTTCACGATGCAAACTGTGCTTTTAAATACTTACTAAAGATGATGCTGAATCAAAACCACATCTCTGTTGCTTCCCACCATGATATCAGAGGTATTACAGTTTACCTAAGATTCCTATAGGAGTCTTATGGGTAATTAAAATGACTTTTAAAAAATTCTATTTACCATAAGTGTTTGTACCCCATCCTTATATAATCAGGCACTTACCTGTGTACTAGGTTATAAGCCTGAATGCAGTATCTGGACTGATTTATCTCTGTATCTCTTTAATACCTAGCCTGGGTCTTTTTATATAAAAGGTTCTCACTCAATAAATATTTATTGAATAACTGGATGAATGAATGAATTAATCAGACAGTCAGCCAGTCAGTCAATCAACTTACCTACATGATTGTGACTTACTATTTCACAAACCCAAACATTATTATAACTCAATGCAACTGCCATCATTTCTCTGCTTGGAACAACATGTTCTATATCTTAAGCTTTAAAACTTCCAATCAATTATCTTTGACCTTTATTTTTTTTATGTTTATTTACTTATCTTGAGAGAGAGAGAGAGAGAGAGAGAGAGCACAAGTGGGGAGGGGCAGAGAGAGAGGGACAGAGAGACTCCCAAACAGGCTCAACACTGTCAGCACGGAGCCCGATGCACAGCTTCGGGAGATCATGACCTGAGCTGAAATCAGGAGTCAGTGCTTAACCGAGTGAAGCCACCCAGGCACCCCAATCTATGACCTCTATTAAAAATTGATATTTTTTTCAGACAAACTTCCCTCCTCCAACATAGGAATTACTTTTGAACTCTGTTTATCTCATTTTTTTTATGCACTGGTAAGCCTTTGTGTATCTTTTTATTTTATCACTGAAATGCATGCAAAGGAAACGAGTTAGGTCATATATAAGACCATGACTACCTTATTATCCCCAGAGTGGTGATCCTAACCCAGACAAGGAAGGTTAAAGTTATAAGGGATTGAGGCCTTGTTACTCAATGTGTGCTTCACAGAGATCCCCCGGGAGCTCTTTAGGAATGCAGAACATCAGGCCCACCCTAGATCTACTGAATCAGAATCTGCATTTTAACAAGATCTCCAGGAGATTCATGTGCACATTAAATTTTGAGAAGCACCGGACTCGAGAAAATACCTACTCATTTTGTTCTTTCTTACCCTTTAATATTGCCAGGATAAGTTATCTAAGTGACCCATTGAGCATCATTATGAACGCATGGATTTTTATATACTTGATATAATAGACAAAAAGAACTTCATCTCAAAACGACAAAACTACAGTGACTTTCAAAGACGTGTGTCTTTGGGGCTGCAACATCCATCATCATCTTGTTAATGTTAACGTTCTCATTGTCAAGAAGGAGGTCCCTTTCCTCACTGCTGTATCAGTATCCATCTCTAAAGCTCAAAGAGAACAATCTTCTCAAATAATAGTAAACTTTTTGAGAGAGAGAGGGAGAGAGAGAGAGAGAGAGAGAGAGAGAATCCCAAGCAGGCTGCACACTCATCTCAACCATGAGATCAGAACCCGAGCCCAAATCAAGAGTTGGACGCTCCACAGACTGAGCCACCCATGTGCCCCACAAACTATTATTTAGGGGCATCTGGCTGGCTCAGCCAGTGGAGCATGTAACTCTTGGATCTCAGGTCATGAGTTCAAGCCCCACATTGGGTATAGAGATTACTTAAAAAACAAAATCTTTAAAAAAAAAGAATAGAAAACCATTATTCGATCAGGTTGTATAAGAAGCAATTTGTAGAAGTTTCTGGAGATGATTCTTAACATTGGGGGTCATGGATACCTCTTCTTGTTGGCTTGTGAGCCAGTAAAAAAGAGATTATACATTAGCCACAATGACCCAACTTGAGCAACATTTTCTAAAAGCCGTATATGCAACCCAAGTTGCTGAAAGGACCTGCTTCTGTCACACTGACAGGCAGGTTTCTTGCTCTTTGGTGGAAAGTAACCTGATTGCAAGAGGCCTGCAGAGTTTGCACTGAGTGTGGCTTTGCAGCAGGGAAGCGGATGCTGTCTACCTAAGCATCTCCCCTTCTCCGTGCTGGACTTCTTACTGTTCCGGGGATTTTTACTTTTTTCTTCTTCAACATCCTATTCCTCTTAATAGTAGTCTCTCTTACCTGCACCTACACCAATAATTTTTCTATTTCTTTGGGACACATCAGTGCTTCGTTTTTGCCTTTGTATTTTTTGGTTGGAAAATAAATTGCTAAAAATTTCACATGGATTTGCATTACATCCAAAAATCGTATTTAAATAGGCCAAAAGTCAAATGTCAGTGTGAGCCCATTTGCTTGGTAATGCCACACATAGTCCAGAAGTTTTAGAATATGATACAAACTCTTTTAAGGGACATAACCTGTTCCTAGTAAATCACCAACTATTGTGAGTATGACTCAGCGTTAATTCAAGTTTCATAAATGTGTTGCTTAAAAGGTCAGACGTCAAAACTGTGTTGGTTTATATTACAACAATGTATTTTTTTAATTAATATGCAAGGCCTTAGGACTTTAAAGAGACCTAGAAATTTCTCCTGTTAGTCATAAATTATGAGACAATTGATAATAATTGAGACCAAATAGGAACCAGCTTCTACTACCACTGCCATTTTTGTGACCTAAAATGAATTTAGGACTCAGCTTTTTCTCTTCCCAGATAGCTATCATAGAAGCAAAGAAAAATTATTGCAAAATTGCTATTTTGGCAGGAATATATACAGGGACTGACAGCACAGCAGAGAAGTGAGGCAAAAGGAGTGGATGATTGTGACGCTTAATCTAGAGACCCTGTCAGTGGCCATCTGCAGTCACAAGGTTGTTGCGGGAATGAATTCGTGGGCAAGTGCTCTGAAAAGGACAGAGCTCTGTATGAGGGCTGAGCTGTAGAAGAAGAGGGACATCATTTCTAGCTGTTTGCTTGTTCGGGAAGGAGGCACAGAAAGATAAAGTTCTGAAGAATAGGGCCCGAGTTGTGTTCTGGGCGAGAGGGTCTCCATTACATGGAACAACCATTTCTGGAACAGTGATGAGTGAGGCTCACTCAGCCTGCCTTCATCCTTACCCCAGCTTGGCCCTCGCACATCCAGCGAGGGGCACCTGCCCCATCCAAGGCCATTACAGTGAGGCAGCCAATTGTACGGTCTCCGCCTCTAGAGGGATAGCGGGAGCCTGTCGGAGGTGACAGCGCCTCACGGTGGTGTCCCGCTCTCCCAGCGGGAACCTGGACAGTGCTGGGTGGGCATCTCTCAGGAGAGCTGCTGATCCTTCCAGGTTAGCTTGTGCTGAGGAAGAATAAGTGGTTCTCATCCCCTGATGCCGAAGGCTTTAGTGTCTCTCCAGAAGTAGGTGACCATACATCTCAGCTTTCCCAGGACAGTTGTGGTTTGTTTCTGTTGTCCTGGCATACTTACTAACAGAGCCCCTTTCACACGTCCCGATTCAGGCAACAAATAATATGGTCACTCTAATTACAAGCCAATTTTTAAGCGAGTTTGTTGTTGTTGTTGTTGTTGTTGTTGTTGTTGTTATCATTCAGATCTTTTCCCAGTGTCTCAAATCTGCAATACTTATTCAACCTAGATTGTGATTCTTGGCTGGCAGGAGTTATTAGAGCTACACGGAGTCTAATCTCATCTAGGGCTTCACCTCTTCTGGTTTAAGTAGAGTGCAGTAAAAAGTGGCAAAAATACTTGTGTGACACCACCTTCTCCAAGAAAAAAAAAAGTTTTCATATCTAACAATTATGATGTCAATTTCTTCACTTATATAGCAGCATTTTGACTTTTTTCTTTTGTTACGGTAAGATTTACAGGTGGAAATTTGCCCACTAACGTTCTTTTAGGAAAATGAAGGAAAAGCGTATTTGTTTGAATCTCATAGGCTGTGTTTATCATTTAAACTAATAGTTAATGTTTATGCTTTGTCGTTTTGATGGCTCAGAGAAATGATCCAGTGTTATCTTACAGTGTATTCACAGAGATGTAAAACCTGAAAATATTCTAATAACTAAGCAAGGAATAATCAAGATCTGTGACTTTGGGTTTGCACGAATTCTCAGTAAGTAGCATTTTTTTTTTAAGTTTATTTATTTTGAGAGGCAGGGGTGGGGGAGAGAGAGAGAGAGAAAGAGAGAGAATCCCCAAGAGGATCTGTGCTGTCAGCACAGAGCCCGATGCAGGGCCCAAACTCACAAACTGTGAGTTCATGACCTGAGCCCAAATCAAGAGTCAGAGGCTTAACTGACTGAACCATCCGGGTGCCCCATAAGTAGCAATTTTTTATGGACTCATCCAATGCAGAGGATTATGAAATGATATAAGATCTTACTTTAGATACTGAATGTATGCTAAATGTGATGTTGTTATTATTCAGAGAGGAAGAGTTCACTTTTACCTTCTAGCCAGGACATGGGTTTGCACCTCAACTGTGCTCCACTCCACTAGAATTTATTGGATGTCACATGTATGTGCTTTGCCTTGTAGAGAAGAGGAAAAGAATTATAAGATGTATTTCTGCTCTTCATGCACTTATAATTGAAGTAAAAGAACCAAAAGAATAATACAAAATGATTCGCAAAGAGGTACCAAAGTGAGGGTCCAGATCCTTCCCTGGAGAAGGTTCCCTGTGTGCTAGAGAGGTCGGGAAAAACTATGTAGTTGGTAAGACTAGGAGAGTAAATGGAAAATTAAGGAGAGGATTCAGAGACAGTGCTAAGAAAAGGGAAGTCATCCCAGTCGTGGGGATGGGGGTAACCAAAGGGAAAGGGGAATAGACCATTATTTCTCCCTGAATCTAGAACTGCACCGCAGGCAAAACCTGTATTTGCAACAACTCATTGGAAGGCAGGTGTGTCCATAATCGGGATCCTGATAGGACCAGACACAAGGGGCTTCACAATGCACTAGGAAGTTGTTTTCAACCTGAAGTTGCACTACAGAAATCCTCATTCCCACCTGCCTCTCTGTGGGGGATGATGTAGAGGCTCACTAGCTGAGGGACCCCCGGGAGTTGAACTTACTGACCGAGTGCACAGTGGAACTATTTACTCAATCAGTGCCTCACCGCATCAACGGTTAGGAGTGCTGTGGCCTCCGAGTTACTGAAGCTTACCTGAATGCCTGACCTGCTCTCGGGAGTAGTTCATGTGTCACAAGAATGTGACCCACCTGATCTGATTGACGCATTTGCAGTTCCAGGAGATGCCTACACTGATTACGTCGCTACCAGATGGTACCGAGCTCCTGAACTTCTTGTGGGAGACACGCAGTATGGCTCTTCAGTAGACATATGGGCTACCGGTTGCGTTTTTGCAGAGCTTCTGACAGGCCAGCCACTGTGGCCCGGAAGATCAGATGTGGACCAGCTGTATCTGATCATCAGAACACTGGGTAGGAGTTGCATTTTATGGCTTACAGAGTTGCTAAATTGTTATAGCAATGGTACATTCCTGTAATGCGCTGCAAGAGCTTTCTTGCTCCTCCAAAGTGCTGCTCAGGATGCTTGTTCTGGGTTGTAGCCAAAGCCCAACCATTTTCTCAATGTGGAGCCATAACTCCTCGCACTGAGGAGTTTTCAGATTCCTTTCCAAGTCAAGCCAATTAGCCATGGAATAAACCACACACTTACTTTCCACATCAGGCTAAGATAGGGGATATGAGTCATCCGCATAGAGCTTACTCTAAGAGAGGTTTGATCAAATGTGATTTCTGCCCACTGTAAAAGAGGAGTCTTCCCCCTTTACTGTGGAGCAGGGGTCAGCAGACTTTTCTATAAAGGGCCTGATGGTAAATATTTTAGGTTTTGTAGGCTCTACAGTCTCTGTTGCAACTCCTTGACTCTGCTCCTTTGTATATAGCACTTAAGAATTTATGGATCACTGGGGCGCCTGGGTGGCTCAGTCAGTTAAGCATCTGACTCTTGATTTCAGCACAGGTCATGATCTCTCAGTTCATTAGATCGAGACCCTCATTGGGCTCTGTGCTGACAGCACGGAGCCTGCTTGGGATTCTCTCTCTCTCTCTGCCCCTCCCCCATTCTCTCCCTCTCAAAATAAATAAATAAACATTAAAAAACAAGAATTTATGAATTACTTTCAAACACATCATCTTTACCAGTCTTAAGAACAACCCATGCTGGGGCGCCTGGGTGGCTCAGTCGGTTAAGCGGCCGACTTTGGCTCAGGTCATGATCTCGCGGTCCGTGAGTTCAAGCCCCGCGTCGGACTCTGTGCTGACCGCTCAGAGCCTGGAGCCTGTTTCAGATTCTGTGTCTCCCTCTCTCTGACCCTCCCCCGTTCATGCTCTGTCTCTCTCTGTCTCAAAAATAAATGTTAAAAAAAAATTTTTTTTAAAAAGAACAACCCATGAAGGACATTGTAACATTGTTTAATCTTGCCTATGTTACACATGCGGAAACTGAGGCTCGGGAGCTTCCGTGATTGGCATACAACAGTTAAGTGCACAATAGGAATGCGACTCAAGCGGCCTCTTTCACAAGCTTCCACGCGTGTCAGCATCCGTGGCAGGTGGAAGAGGACATCAGCCAGAAGTGGGGCTGTGGCTTTTCACACCAACAGCATGGATGCAAGGAAAGCGGTACATGCACACACAAGATGGGCATTTCCGTGTTCCCTTGCCGCAGGCTCTCCTGGCAGTCTGGCTGCTGGGCGATGGGACCACTGCTGTTTGGTCTGATGCACGTCCCTGTTTGGTTCCAACACAGGGAAGAGAATTCTACAGCTGGAGAATTCTACAGCATGAAAACTGTGGGGGAGACTGTCACCACAGGCCACACCTTAGGTGTGTATATACCTTAGGTATATATTGTCTGACTGATTTCCTGAAAGGCGTGTGGAAATTTACCTGATGCAATCATTAGACAGACTTGAGTTCGAATCCTGGGTCTTTTAATGACCATGTGACTTTAGACAGGTTATTAAACTTCTTTTTTGTAAGTTTATTTATTTATTTTGAGAGAGAGAGAGAGAGCATGCACCCAAGTGGGAGAGGGGCAGAGAGAGAGAGGGTAAGAGAGAATCCCAAGCAGGCTCCATGCTGTCAACAAAGAGCCCCACGTGGAGCTCGATCCCACAAACTGTGAGATCATTACCTGAGCCGAAACCAAGAGTCAGACGCTTCACCGACTGAGCCACCCAGGTGCCCCGGGGTTACTAAACTTCTGAGCCTCGTTTTCCTCACTGGTGCAGTGGAGGTGAAAAATAGCAACCACTGTAGATTGCTATGAGATCACGTGTGTAGAGCCCTCAGCATGGGTTTCCTACCTCCTCTCTTGGTGGGAGATGAAGGGCAAAGAGAGGTGCACGGAGAACTGACCTCCCCTGAGAAGGCAGGATTTTGTAGCAGTTCAGACCTCCCCAACCTGAAAGGAACGATCAGGCTCAGCATTTCTGGTACATCTGGACCTCAGAAGTTAACCATTTAAACACTTTTATTTTTATTAAATTTATCATGAGTTACATGGTTTGTATTTTACAGGAAAACTAATCCCAAGACATCAATCTATCTTCAAAAGTAACCAGTTTTTCCATGGCATCAGTATTCCTGAACCGGGAGACATGGTAAACTTGCTCAATTTTGGATATTTTATTATTTGTGTTGCAGCCTTCTCTAAAGGGGGATTTTTAAAAATATGTATACTTTTGGCTCCTGTTTTCCTTCTAGAACACACGGACACAGATCAAAGAAGTTCTGTAAAGCTACACATATTAACCAAGAGAATGCTTTAAAAGCCTACTTGCCCTAAGTTAAACTCACAGTTAAATCTGAAGTGAAAGTATATTTAATTCCTTACATAAACACCTTGATCCTTTTTTTTAATGTTTATTTATTTTTGACACAGAGAAAGAGAGAGACAGGACGTGAGTGGAGGAGGAGTAGAGAGAAAGAGAGGGAGACACAGAACCCGAAGCAGGCTCCAGGCTCTGAGCTGCCAGCACAGAGCCCGATGTGGGGCTCAAACTCACGGACTGCGAGGTCATGACCCGAGCTGAAGTCGGACGCTTAACCGACTGAGCCACCCAGGCGCCCCATCACCTTGATCCTTTTAGTCAAAACACTTAGTACCTTTCTCTTAAACAGTACTTACCTACCGTTAGGTACTTACTGTCATCTTCTTTATTTTGAAAACACGCAGCCTCTATTTTTTCAGCTTGTAAAACAAAGCCCAAATCAATAAAAGCCATTTCTCCATAGCAGATATTTGCACATGGAAAGTCCTTCTACAAAGTGATCCTCATTGTGTCCAAATCAAAACTCCGAACCGCATTGATCACTGCTAGGCTCTTGCTGTGGTCTCTGCCTTTCTTTGGGAATGTGTCAATGACTTGACCCTCTTATTCTCTATAGACATTGATTTCCTACCTGTGTTACCTAAGTGTGGCCTATGGTTTTTAAAGCTCCATGTGGTTTAAATTCTGCCCATAGGATGAAAGGGCAAGAGGTGTGTGCCCACATTCAGGCTGTGTTGGTACAAGAGGGGTGCAGGGGTGGGGTGATCTGGAAAGCCACTTCATGATTTATGGCACATGTGAACAATCTGAGGTTTGAATGGTCCCAACTCTCTCTCTAGCCACCCTTCCATTTTAGATTTGGTATTTCATATAATACTTGGAGATATAGATATAGATACAGATATAGATATAGATATAGATATAGATATAGATATAGATATAGATATAGTTATAGATATAGACGCATACATACATACTAGATTTCTTTTTTATATTTGTTAAAGCTTTTAAGAAATACAGCAAAAGGTTAAAATTGAATTAACAAGGCTAGAGGTTGAATTACAGAGGAATATTTATATAATGTATTTAATTTTAAAGAATGAAATACACATTCACAAGTACACGCTGCCTTGTTAAAGGGCACTATTACCGTTTATCTTTGAAGCTTACCCTTCCCCAGGTGCTCCTCCCTCAATCCCATCCTCTTCCCTCCCTACTATCCTGAATTTTGTGTTTAGCATTCTGTTGCTTTTTTTTTTTAAGTTTTTAAAAATGTGCTTAAAATTTATTTTTAAATTTTTTTTATTTTTTAAACATCTAAAAAAATGTTTAAAATTTATTTTTTTAATAAATATAAAAAAGTTTTTATTTTGAGGGAGAGATGGAGGGAGTGTGCTCACAAGTGAGGGAGGGACAAAGAGAGAGGAGAGGGAGAGAATCCCAAGCAGGATCCATGCGTGGAGTCTGAGGCAGGGCTCTATCTCACCACCAGGAGATCATGACCTGAGCCAAAATCAAGAATCAGACACTTAACCAACTGAGCCACCCAGGGTCCCTCATTCTGTCGCTCTCTGTAGTTCTCACACATGTAACTCAACATATTTGCATTAATGCACAAAGGGTCCCTGTAACAGATCTGGCACAGATCAGATATTAAAGTACTGTTGTAGAAAAAATAAAATAAAACAAAATACTGTTGTAGGATTTCAGGGACATTTGAAGGTCACGTTTATAAAGCATCAATTGCAAGACATTGTGAAATTAAGAAAATAATTCCAACTTTTGCTTTTTAAACCTTTACACTACAGTGCAAAATTATATAAAAACAGGACTTTTTAAAAATCCTTAAAAGGAACCATCTAACCTATGGGGGAAAGTCTTTTACCAAAGTGTTCTTATTGCTAATGTTTTCAAAACTAAATATAACTTTGTTGTTGTGTAACATTGAAATTCTTTATTTTGTTTTCTAGGAAACTCTTGAAGAAAAGTTTTCAGAAGCTCATCCCATGTCTTTGAATTTCATGAAGGTACTTAAGAATCAAGTATAACCATTATTGACTGTTAATTGTAATAATTGAAGCTGGTAATTCTGGGAGGGGTTGATGGTAGGGCAAATAATGCCAAGGTAGGATGTAGTCATTGAAAATAATAAGGAACTGTAAAATAATTACAGTTAAAGGAACATCAGTAGTTGAAGCTGTAATCTTTCTAACATGTCCATTAAAACTAGTTGAAGACAAAAGAGTATAATTAGTGTTTGCTGTGATGAACACCATTACTGCTTTTGCATTTATTAGGAAATTTACTGTTAAGTCAGTATATTCAGACTATAGAAATTTATGAGGATGAATGTACTCCTTAAATTTGAAGGTCTAGAATTGTACTGTCCAAGATAGTAGTCACCAGCTACATATTACTATTGAGCACTTGTAATATGGCTAATTAGAATGAAGATGTACTAGATTTCTATGAAAATAACTCTAAAATAATATTAAATATTTCAATAAGAATCTTTAGGATATTAATTACATGTTGAACTGATAATGTTTTGGATACACTGGGTTAAATACAATTTAAGATCATTTAAAAAAATTAGTAGACCAGGAAAACACAGAAGACATGCAGACACCAGAAATAGCCCCTAGACTATGCCCACAAGAAATAGTCAAAGGATGAATTCTAATAAAAAGCAGAAGAAATTCTCCTATTACGAGTCTGCCATTCATGCTTGACCAAAGGATCCAATGCTAGAAGGTGTGACTCTTACATCCACCATGGATTCTAAAAGCTCTTAGTGGGATACAGATGGAGATATCAGTAAGGATATCTATCTTTAACAACCAATTAAATTCTATCTATAGCCGTGGCTTCAATACTATTCATCAGAATGACTACTCATCAGAATGAGCTTTTTAAAAATATACATTCCAGTATCTAACCTCAGATTTACCAAAGTAGAATCTCTATGAATAGGGCCTTGGAATTGGTATCTTTAAACATCCCCGTAGGTGATTATGATTTACAGCCTAGCTTGGAAATCATCTGATCTAGAAGGTAGAACCATCTGAATGACCTAGCGTCCATTTTGTAGACTAGCCATTGTGCTAGTGTTGGTCGCTGCCAAGGTGCTATCCAGGGTGCTGGATGCCTCTGGTCTGAGTCCTCCTGAGAGCCTGACGCCTCAGACTTGCCTTTACCACTGCTTCACTGGCCCTCAGCTGCCTTCTGTCTGCCTCACTGCTCTGACCTGCCTTAACTCAGCACTCCGCAGGCCCTGCCCTAGAAGTCCAGTTCCCCAACCTTGTTCTGGACAGGTTGTTCTGACCCACCTGCAATTTAACAAAACCTCCTGCAGGGAGGGTGTCTGTCAAGCATTGTAAACCCAACCCATTCTGAGGTGCAGGCCAAGCCTTGTTCTGGTTACTCCTCTAACTAACCAGAGAGAAAACTTAAGTTGCCCTGCAACTCCAGGGCAGAAAAACTCGCAAGGTATAGGACAGATCCCTGTCCTCAGCTCCAAAGGTGAAGTACTCTGTTGCCCTGCCCAAGATTCTGGATGAAGCTGGTTTTGTCACTGAGCCATTTGATTTATACCTGTAATGTCTGACCTGAGATCCAAGGATTCTCTAAGTGCATCAAGGATTGTGCTGTTCTGTGGGTCACACCCTATCTCCTAGACACCTGCCCCAGGTTAGATGAAGGAAGGCTTTCTTTCACTAATTGCAATTGAGACATCTTTAACAACAAATAAATACCAGCTGCCATAACAAGTCATTATCCCATGGAACGAGGCCATCATCTATGCAGGCGGCTGCTCAGATGGATGAAGTGCCACCCATGACTGTGCCAAAGTCAGTGGTGGCCTGCAATGGCCAATCTATGGCAGAGTTCTTGTGTTCTCTTCATTATGAGACACAATAGACACTGGATTATTTATTTCCCGGTTGCTTTCATAGGCATAACATCCTGTCACTCTATCAGTTTAATCTGGTCAAAGAAGTCTGTCGACTCTCGGAAATATTTTTAAGGGTTTTCTGTGAAATTTGAAGTTTCGAGAAAAGGATCCTGACATGTACTTTGCAGTTCCAATTTCTCGTCCCTCATCTTTAAAACCTTTCCCAGGTTGGGAACACTCTGATCAGGGAACACCTCTGAGAATTCATCAGCCTCTTGGTACGTAGAAAGTCATTAACCCAGGCAGTCAACAACTCAGAAGCCTCAACTCCACCCAGTTCATCGCACGGCTCCTAAAACTAACAAAACAGGACATCATTCTAGCCCAGGCCCCATGGAACAGCTCAGCATTAACAGCCTCATCTTAGAATCTAAAAATATTCTTTATTAAAAAAATTTTTTTTACATTTATTTATTTTTGAGAGACAGAGAGAGACAGAGCACAAGTGGGAGAGGGGCAGAGAGAGAAGGAGACATGGAATCCAAAGCAGGCTCCAGGCTCTGAACTGTCAGTACAGAGCCCGACACGGGGCTCAAACCCACAAACCGTGAGATCATGACCTGAGCTGAAGTCGAACGCTCAGCTGACTGAGCCACCCAGGCGCCCCTCTAAAAATATTCTTTATAGTAAAAACCCGTAGGTATTTAGTAGACTAGATTTCAACAGATTGAAAGCCCACTAAAGAAAATGAATGAATTCAACGCATGATTGGAAGTAAAACTGGTAAGACTCAGTTATGATTCAGATCTGGGGAGTAAATAGAGTAGAGGGCAGAGAATGTAAGCTATGTGTACCAGTTTCCTAGGACTGTTGTAGCCAAGTACCACAAACTGGGTGGCCGCAAGCAGCAGAAATTTATTCTTACTCTTCTGGAGACTAGAAGTCTCAAACCAAGATGTTAACAGGGCCATGCTCTTTCTGAAACTTTCAGGGTGGATCGTTCCTGGCCTTTACCGGCTTCATAAAGGGCCATGCTCTTTCTGAAACTTTCAGGGTGGATGTTCCAGACATTCTTGAGCTTGTGACAGCAGAACTCCAGTCTTGGCCCCTGTCTTCTGGTGCTCTCTCTATGTCTGTCTTTGCGCTGTCTTGCCTCTTACAAGAACACAATTCCGTTGGAGTAGGGCCCACCCTATTCCATTATGGCCTCATCTTAACTATTTACATTTGCAAAGACCCTATTTCCAAATAAGGGCACACAGTGAGACACTGGGGGGTTAGGACTTCAACACAGTTTGGGGGAACACAGTTCAACCTGTAGCAGTGCCCCTGAGATAAATCAGAAATGTTAAGTAGGCCATTGCATATGTGGGTCTGGAGTTCAAAGGAGAGGTCTGGACCAGAACTATACACATGGAAGTCTCTGGTAAACCTTAATAATTGAAACCATTTAAAATCAGCTAGAAACAGGTAAGGAGACAGGGGAGCATTAAGGAATCCCCTCCACCCATTGCAGAGTAGAAGGTAAGTCAACACAGGTTGGTTTGAACAGTGGTGGTCATGAGGTAGGAGGAAGGAAAGGGAGGCATCAGAGAAGCCAAAGGGAGTTTCAAGGAGGAGGATATGGTCAGTAGTGTCTAACACCATGGAGATGAGAACACAAGCTACCTATTGGACTTAAGGATATACAAGTGTAGATAGAGATCATAGATGTGGATAACAAGAGCCACTTAAGTGGAATGGTGGAGGCAAATGCCAGAATGAAGTGATAAAGAAATAGAGACTCCCACAGTTTACATTCAAAGTTGTCCTTCTGTGCTGGTTATAGTCCTGACAGCGTTAGGGTTTGAGGAGACAGACTCCCAGTAGTAGCTAGACTTAATTATGGCATGGATCATTAACTTGGGGGTGGGATGGGGGGAGGGGGTCTGCTTGGAGCAAGTAGTGACCCCTGCAAGTAGGGACAGGAGAATCTAATTATGCCAAGCAGGGTTGTTTCTTAAAACCAGGTCCAAGGCGGCTCTGAAGGGCAATTGAGACTGTAGGGGTAGTGGCATTTGCAGGGATCTCAGAGACCTGAGGTCAGCGGGGTTAGGAAGGAACAGACACCACAGAGCAGCCCAAGCTGGGGTAGCCTCAGTCAATGCAATTATGCCTCAAAACTAAGCCCGTTGGATTGATAGATTTTACTTCTCTAGTACGGTCACAAGGCAAGAAATTTCAGGTCTCCTGTGCCTTGGTGATCTGAGGCTGCTCTAGTTCTTTATAGATCATAATCTGTCTTTCTTCATGGGAAAAGTCCCATTCTCTGAGTACTCAAGTAGTATCACGGCTTTTTGAAGAAAATCTTTGTGTCAGGATTCTACCAACCCCACGGCTGCCAGAGTCCTCCCCACTCTTGAAGGCAAAGCGAGAGGCTTCTAGTAGCCTCTCGTATAAAGGGTGATGGTGCTACATTTTCCTTTTTGCCTCTAGTTATTCCTATATGAATATATATACCAATTATCCAGATTTTAGGTTTGTTTCGTTACTAAGACTAATACTTCAGCTGTCCCCCTAAACCAATGGCTCTCAAACTTGAGCAGGTATCAGGGCTTCTCAAATGCAGATGGTTAGACCCCACCCCCAGTGCTTTTGATTCAGGAGGAACTACATTTACAAGTTCCCACGTAACACTGATGCTGCTGGTCCCGGGATCATACTCGGAATCACACATGAAGTGTCTCACAAACTATTTGCTTTGACGAGTGATGAAGAGCTGTCATTGGTAGAAACACCTGATCTACCTGTCACCCCCTTCCAGAGACCCCAGATGTTCATTTCTACCCTCAAAAGACTTTGGAATGACAAAAGAAAAGCAATTCTAGTTATTAACAAGTTTCGAGTACTTGATGGTACACAAACTTGAAGATTTTGTAAACTCCTATTTGCTCTTAACAAGTTATTCAGTTTGGGGGCACAGTAAGAAAATAGCAACAAAATTCTAATACCTTTTTTCTTTTCTTCCAAAGGAGTGTCTGAAGATGAATCCTGATGACAGATTAACCTGTGCCCAACTCCTGGAGAGCCCCTACTTTGATTCTTTTCGAGAGGACCAAATTAAAAGAAAAGCACGCAATGAAGGAAGGAACAGAAGACGTCAGCAGGTACCTCTGTTCAAAAGTTAAAATGCTATAAAAATGATTCTTTTTTTCCTTTCTATCTTTCAAAGTGAGACCAGGTGGACACCAAGACCTTTGTTTGCACTGGTTTAGTTGTATTTGTTTATCTTAGTACATTTCAGTGATTGGCATAATAAAACCATAAAACTACGAAAACACCCAGATCATTGCAGAATCTTATTCCAAATACACTTGAATCAACTTTTAGCTACACTGATTAGATAGCTCACCTATTGGATAGCTCACCTGCCAGATCGTGTACCCGAAATACAACAACTTCGTACAATAAAACCCAGATTACAGCAGGACTGAATGTCAACATCGCAGAGGAATCTGGAACGTTCTGTAGCCTCCAGACACACCGTAGGGGAAACTTGACTCTTCCTGTCTTTTTACCAATGGCAGGCAGCAAAGTCCGCCTTCCCTAGGCTTTTCCTCAAAATCAAGGACAGCTCTGGCAGATACTAAGAGAAGAAATGCAAACACCTGGGAACCAAATTTTACCCCAAAATGTGCCGACATTGTAAGATAACACGAGGAACGTGGCAGTGACTCTGCAGCTTATTAGGGGGCTACCTTTTACCTGGTTCCAGAAAAACCTTGAAGCTAAAACATAAACCCCACGGAAGTAAGTTTGTTTTGGTTTGGGGTTTACTTTACATCTTGTGTCCCCAGCACCTAAAACAATGTCTGACCCACACATAGTACTTGGTAAACATTATCCAAAATAAACAGATAAGTAAATAGATGAACACTGCTCATTCATAAGTGAGGATGTAATTCTCAATTGATCAGACCGACAATCATCCCATTCTGTGTTTACTTAATCTTCCACCTTTGACCTACTTATTGGTCATTGATCTTCTCCTTAGCATGTCTACCGTAAAGGGAGAAAGCAGGTTTTGTTGTTTTCAGCCTTTGGCTCATGCAAATTGAAGTTTGTTGAGAGAGAAAAACCAAGCCAATCAGTAAGATGACATGTTAAGATGATTTCCCAATTTTTACCACACAGACCGTTTTACCTTTTACTGTTTAAGTTATGTGTTTGCAAGTCAAGCCCAGCACACTTTACTTAACCAAAAGAGTAGGGTTTGCTCAACTACGTCTGAGGCGGCAGTCTGAAATACAGGGTGAACTGTGTGTAAAAACACTGTCGCCTTACAAACAGCTCACCAGATTCCCCACACTTAACCCGGGAGGGTGAACAGCAACACCGCTCCATCCCGCCCCTGGGTTCCTGATTCAAGTTCTACCAGCCTCGAGCAGGTAGGGATGCTGGCCTCCTAAGTCCCCAGGTCATAGTGTTTTCCATTCCTTATTACCCTGTAGCCTGGCTGATACAGCTCAGGGACTTTATTTCTACAAAAAGAGAAGAAGCACGAAGAACAGCACATACAGAGGTTACTTCACGTTCTCTGTGTTTAGTCAACTGCATCCTGTCCCCTTTATGAGAAAGCCTTTCTAGGGCACCCACTATTAAGACCAAGCCTAAACATCTTCCACCAGCAGGTAAAGTCTCTGGAGGGCAAGGCCAAGAGAAAGACAGGGATGTCTTCCTTTCTTTTGTCCTTTTTTTTTTTTTAATTTTTTTTTTAACGTTTATTTATTTTTGAGACAGAGAGAGACAGAGCATGAACGGGGGAAGGGCAGAGAGAGAGAGGGAGACACAGAATCGGAAGCAGGCTCCAGGCTCTGAGCTGTCAGCCCAGAGCCCGACGCGGGGTTCGAACCCACCGACCGCGAGATCGTGACCTGAGCTGAAGTCGGACGCCCAACCGACTGAGCCACCCAGGCGCCCCTGTCCTTTTTTTTTTTAATGTTTATTTATTTATTTTGAGAGAGAGACAGAGAGCATGAACAGAGGAGGGACACAGAGAGGCACAGAATCCGAAGCAGGCTCCAGGCTCCCAGCGGTCTGCACAGAGCCCGACTGGGGGCTCGAACTCACAAACTGTGAGATCGTGACCTGAGCCAAAGTCGGAGGCTTAACCGACTGAGCCACAGAGGTGCCCCAACAGGAATGTCTTTCAAGTTCCGGTTTTCTTTCTGATATGCACCTCTTGCCTAAACATTTTACCATATCAGAAAATAAACTAAAAATTCAAGAAAATCTTTTCATTCAGTGTGGTTTCATTTTGTGAGTTCAAATTCCTATCTGGATATCATCTAGATCTCTGATGAGTGACCAGCAATTTCCTTAAAGACTAAATTTTGTTTAAAATGTATAGTATGGGGCACCTGGGTGGCTCAGTTGGTTAAGCGTCTGACTTCAGCTCGGGTCATGATATCGCTGTTCGTGAGTTCGAGCCCCACATCAGGCTCCGTGCTGACAGCTCAGAGCCTGGAGCCTGCTTTGGATTCTGGGTCTCCTTCTTTCTCTGCCCCTCCCCTGCTCACTCTCTGTCTCTGTCTTTGTCTCTGTCTCTCTCTGTCTCTCTCTCTCAAAAAATAAATAAACATTAGAAATTGTTTAAATGTATAGGAAAGAGGTTTTAAATCTTTACTGTTTTGCCAGTATCCTAAAATTAAAATTTTGAGATAGGTAGAATGTAGACTCTTGCAATTATTGTCTAACAGCTGGTGGGCATCTAGCTTTTAAACACTGCCTGGATACTCAAAAATGAACATCCTGAAATAAATCAACTACCTCCATGAGAATCGTAGAGTAAGTAATGGAACCTAATTTCCAAGTATCAGAATATCACAATTCTTGGAAAGGTAACCCTGTTTGGTTTTAAAATTGATGTCTTTTGACATCTTTGTACCGTGTGTATTCTTTTCGTTTTACCATCTTTAAATCAAACTGTACAAATAGGAATTCTTTTCAATTTACTTTCTTATTTTTGTCTTGTTCTGCTATTAGAATCAACTGTTGCCTCTCATACCAGGAAGCCACATCTCCCCCACACCTGATGGAAGAAAACAAGTCCTCCAGTTAAAATTTGATCATCTTCCAAACATTTAGGAAAATGTTCTTTCAAGTGGAAAGTAATTTAATATGTACACATTTCCGTGCAAGAGAGATAGGAATTCTTAGTGTTTCAAATGCAAATGAGCCATATGAAAATTAAGATGCCTTCTAGAATTGTTTTGCTCTGATCATTACTGATTCCTCTGCCCGTGCTTTTTACATGCCAACTTTATCTTCTAGAACATTTTCTTTAAATGTTATGGAGTCTGAAACTGCACATATGGAGGAGACATTTTCAATTTCATCAGAGCAGCCCCTCCTGAGGCAATTTATGTTGAGAATTTGTGGGCTTGTACTTTGATTCTTGAAAGAGATTTACATATATCGTTTTGGTTTACCTGACCACATAATGTCTTAGAGCATTATCCAAATAGCTTGCCTAGCTGTTGTTTGTGCAGGGAATGATATCATGTTTCTTTCTTTTTTTTTTTTCTTTCAATTTCAAAAACTAACTTTAATGAGGTATGTTTTACATATAATAAACGTACTTATTTTAAGTGCAGAACTTTCCCTGGATTTCAGCAAATGTATACACATGCACGGCCTGACCAAAGGAAGATATAAAACATGGTCATCAAGCTTAAAATGTTCTCCACAGCCTTTTGTAGTAAATCTTCCCAAGATCACTGGCCCCAGACAGCCATGGATCTGCTTTTTCTGTCACTAGTGATTAGTTTTTCCTATTTGGGGATTTGAAATCAAGGGAATCATAGAACCTATATTCTTTTGCACCTGACAACTTGTGCTCAGCATGATGCTTCTGAGAAAGGAATGACATTATGTTTCTGCATTTAATCACTCTTGTTGTAACCAGGACTTTTGAGTAATGCTGGATTTTATATTGGTGCAGAAAGGGAGCCTGAAGTGTCGTGTAGTTTATCCCTTGTTTCCAGGGCAGATTCCAGAGCTACAAGGAATTATCATGCTCATCACATAATGCTGTCCTTTGGTACATTATGGTTTCTTACTCTTTTCTCCTGGCTCAGTCATCTCAGTACCTAGACCTATCCGGTGAGTGTGTTTCCTAAATAGTTCACTGTCGATACTTTTCCAAACATTTGCATCCAAAGCCTCTGTGAATTTGTGCAGCCCTAAACTTGTGTAGCATGCCAGATCAGGTTTGTAAATGCTTCCGACAGCAGAAAGATTATCTTTTCAGTTAACTTCATTTTGTGTCTGCTACCAAAAAAGAGAAGCAAACAAGATACCTCACTAGGCAAGCCCAATTTACACTGGGATATTTTCCCAAGTGAACTGGACAGATATTCCTACATACATACATATATAAATGTATACACATATATATATATATATATATATACTTATATATATATATACATATATAAATGTATACACACATATATATACTTATATATATATACATATATATGTACATGTATGTATACACACATAACACATATATATTTATAAGTTTTGAAACATCATGGTAGATGCCTTTTATCCTAGACGTCTAAGAACAATGCCGTCTGTGTAACGGACTTTTAGTTTGCTTACAAGGAACTCATGTAAAATAATAGCATGGGGTTGTCTATCACTGTCTGGCATAAAGGCACAAAATAGTCAATAAATTATTAAGGTTATTAGCTCTTTTCTGCTCCTGGGTCTGGAATGCTGACCTGAACGTTGTCAAATTGTGCAAATACACATGATTCCAGAAATGCCTTGTGTCAGGAACCAAAATATCGAGCATAAATTGTTTTTAGGAAAACACACTAACATCTGATGTTCATCCTCTAAAAGTTTATTGCATTTATAAACATGGCTATGTAAACTTCTAGAGAAGCCTGTTGCGTTACTTGGGAGCATCTCTTTACTTGGGAATTATGGCATCTCAACAATGGTTTCTTGCTCACCGGAAGAACATTTTAAGTGGACTTATTTGGCCATTGAACATGCTTAGTGTGAATATAAGCTGCTACGGTCTTCTTATTGTCATCTTATCATTAAGAAGGCGCCTCTTCACATTTGTAAGTTTCTTGCATTTTTAATTAGATGATGATACCACAGGCACAAGGAATTTGAGAAATAAAAGATAGAAGGCATCTTCGATGAAAGATTTCTTTTTTATTTTCATAGTGTTTTTATCATGTAAGCCTTCTTACTGCCAAGCCACTCATGCTGCTCCAGCTCTCCTAAATATCTAGATTCTATCTCTCTCTCTCTCTCTCTCTCTCTCTCTCTCTCTCTCTCTCTCTCTCACACACACACACACACACACACACACAGAGAAGTTCAGAATACACACAACTCCAATACCCATTTTGCTTATAATCATGCTTCAGACAACAGTGGAGAGTTTGGTAAGGGTTGATAGGGTGACTGCTTTTCTTATTTTTGCTTACATTTAACAATTAACAAAACTGGCATTTCTCTCTCTCAGTTTTTTTCCTTAGACAAATCCATCATCTAGAGATCACTGGGGAGGGGACAGGAGAGGAGAGGAGGAAGCACCCAATGCTTGGGAAAATGTTCTTTCACTACCAGGGAAAACACTCTTCTGACGACTTTTGCACCCCGCACTTTCCCTGGGCGTCCCGGGGCCACGTAGCCCTATCGCCGGCTCAGTCACGCAGGCACACGGACCTCAACCTGCAAGTCTTTCTGTCTCAAGGCCGGTTTCTCAGCCCTTGCATTTCTCAGCCACACGTAAGACAGTGGCACCTGAGGGTCTCGTGCCCAAATTAACTAGTGGGTTTTGTACAACTTAATCAGGCTCTTCACAGAGGCCCACACAACTCTGTAACCAGGTGTTTTCTTTCCATCCATGTCCAGTTTCTGGCTTACCTGCCGCTTCTGTCACCGCGGCACTGGTCAGGCTTTTTAATTTATGGATATAGCTCTTTCCTGGTGCCATCCAGGTACCGCAGGGTCGTGGTGAGTGATGCCACCCGAGTACTCTCCTTTCCTCCACCTCGGCATGACCCGTTCACACCCCAGGTTTCCTCCACTTTGTACCTGAGAATCTCCAAGCAGCCAAGCAGCTCTTTTGTATTGTGTTTTGTTTTGTTTTGTTTTTTGTTTTGTTTTGTTTTGCCTTGTTCCGTTTTGTTTGAAGAGCTCTTTACAGAGAACTAAAAATGCAGACTGTACTCCTTTGTGCTCTTGCTTCTTCTTCAGGGAAGAAAGAAATACACCATAGAAAAGGACACCTCATAGACCTTTATCAGCCCTGTAAGCTACCTTTGGTCTCCATTTCAGTCCTGGTGATATCTGAATGCACTTGTTCCAACTTGCCCCAACCACAAAGCCCTTTTTTTGGGGGGGAGGGGAAGGGTCACTTTTTGAAGATTATTTTAACTAGACTGAAATTATTAAAAAGTTGTATTTGAGGGACGCCTGGGTGGGTAAGTTGATTAAGCGTCTGACTTCAGCTCAGGTCATGATCTCCCAGTTCATGGGTTTGAGCCCCGCGTTGGGCTCTGTGCTGACAGCTCTGAGCCTGGAGCCTGCTTTGGATTCTGTGTCTCCGTCTCTATCTGCCCCTCCCCTGCTCATTCTCTGTCTCTGTCTCTGTCTCTCAAAAATAAATAAACATTAAAAAAAATTTTTTTAAGTTGTATTTGAGAGGCTTTTGAATGCTTTGGATTAGGGAGATAATTGAGTAAGGAGTAAAAACAAAGCTCTAGGGTAGGAAAGAAAGAAGTGGGCAGGAATAGATGTTCCCTCTTTTAAGTGAGCCATATTACTCTTCTTCATTGATCTTGCAGATCTCCCAGACTATAAGACTAAGAAAATTTATAAGTTATTTTGAAAGAATTCTCAATTCTGAAGATGTTTTTATGGTTCTTCAGCTGCCTTGCCATAGGAATACTGTTTTTAAAAAAAGATGGCACTTTCTTTTCTTTTCTTTTAAAAAATTTTTTTTAATATTTATTTTTGAGAGAGAGACAGAGCATGAGTGGGGGGAGAGCAGAGAGAGAGGGAGACACAGAATCTGAAGCAGGCTCCAGGCTCCGAGCTGTCAGCACAGAGCTCAACGCGGGGCTCAAACCCACCAACCGTGAGATCGTGACCTGAGCCAAAGTTGGATGCTTAACCAGCTGAGCCACCCAGGCACCCCAAGATGGCACTTTCTTAATCATTTGTCACCACTAATGATTTCCAATCCTGGGTTTGGAACAGCTTGAATGGCACAGAATTCTGAAAAAACAACCAAAGAAAACAACAGCAGCAACAACAACAATAACAAAAACCTAGCTTTTTTGGTTAATTAAAACATACTACCAGAAGAAGAATGATCCTAAAATTCCACAAACCTTAAAATCTTGAGAACATTAGGAAGTCAGTATAAGGTATTAGCTGAATCGCAGATTCAGAGTTGTAATGCATATATATGCATTATATACAAATATACAGACTTGTGATGCATATGGTTATACAGATTTGTGATGCACATAACCAAGACAGAAGGACAAAATGCCACTCACATGACAAGGTAATGTGCTGGGTTTGTGTGTGTTCATTTTCCATTAAAACCATGAATTCAGCAACTTCATTCTTGTTTTAGTAAAAGACAGTCTTTAAGAGTGGTAGGTTTAATGACTAATATATCATTTGGTCTGGGAGTTAGGACACCAGGTTCTTGGCCTGGCTTGCAAATCTCTGTGTAGCTTCTTCACAACATGTGACTTTTCTGTGCCTTCATTTTCTCATTTGTAAATAAGGGAAGAGATAAACTAGCTGATTTCTAGGGCTCCTGTGATTTTCAATAGTACATGATGTTTCTGTCCTGGACATCTCTCCCACTAGAAGAGGCTTTGTAGAGATTGTTCCCATTAATAATACTGAGATAAAATTTGGGGTTTTTAAAAAATATTTGTTTTTGGAGGGGAGAGTGCAATGGAGGAGGGGTAAAGAGAGGGGGACAGGATCTGAAGCGGGCTCTGTGCTGACAGGCTGACAGCAGAGATCCCGATGTGGGGCTTGAACCCACGAACTGTGAGATCATGACCTGAGCCAAAGTCAGATGCCCAACTGACTGAGCCACCCAGGTGCCCCTAAATTTGGGGTTTTTTGATCTAACCAGGAGCTAAGAGATCTCTCCCTGTTTCTCCCTCTCTCCTTCCCCCTCTCTCATCTCTCCCTCGCTTGCTTGCTTTCACACTCACACAAACACACACCCGCCACCACTCCCTGCTAGTTCTGCCGAGTCAATAGTAGTTTGCAGACAATCATCTAACAGAGGTTACATCTTATAAACTGAAGTGGGCTTTAAAGCTAATTATCGCTAAATTTTAGTTAATGTAAATAAAACAGGTGTGCTTTGAAAACACAGAGTAATATGTAATCATTCTTTGTTTTTATTTTTTTATTTTTTTTTTCATTCTTTGATGTTTTCATCTAACTCCAGTTGGCTTGAATATGACACCTATGCTATGAAATAGCATCTTAATTTAAGATGCTATTAATTAATTAATTAAGATGCTTAATTAAGATGCTATTAATTAATATCTTAATTTAAGATACCCATTAAGGCAAAGAACTCTTAGGGCATTTCTAACTTCAGCAAAACTTTTAGTAACTTTCAGTAGGTGAAAACTTAAAGGAATTCTGCAAATATATATAAATTATAACCATGTTGTATTTGAGCAGCACAGACTCAGGTTCGGGCTACTTTATATTTAACCTGCAATTTACTCAAGCTGAAAATCGGTTACTACCCTACTTAACAGGAGTATAAACACCTTGCATTTATAAAGTTAAAATTTGTCTTTCTGTTGTGAACACTAGTCACTGACCATATCTGTCAATATTGTCACCTTGAAGATGTTGTGTCTACTTATGATTTTAGAACATATTAGTACGGAAGCAGATCTATTTCAAATCGCATGAAATTGTAGCCATATATTCATTAGCATGTGATAATTTGCATAATGACAACTTATGCTACCAGAAGCAATTCACTACAAACTTTTAGTTGTAGCATGTTAAATATACATAATACTTTTAAAATTTAGCTTAAGTTACTTACAGAACCTAAATACGGGCTTAAATACTTTGGTGACCTTATATTTGTATATATAACTTAACCTGAATATGTTCTCTAGCTTATTTTAATAAAAGTTAGAAATATTCCTGTCTCCTTACTTCCATTCAACTCTTCTGTTAGTCTGTTGCCTAATACTTTGTATTTAAGTGAGAAAAAGTCACATTCACATAGAAAGTTCAGAACTCGTTTAATTTCCTCTCCGTTGGAATATCTGAACAGTTGATGGAGTAACTATTCCTTTTTGTGCCTTGGGTTGGGAATTTTCACAAAATGAAAAAACTAACAAAATCTCTTCCAGTCCAACCCGATCGACGATTATCCCTGAGAACATTTCCTTTGAGGCTGTAAGATTCTTTTTCTTGCGATTCATCAAAATATTTCTCTGACCCTTCCCAGCACTTAAGCTACAAAATATGAAATTTTCTCACAACTTCAATTCCAGGTCCTAACAATGGTTTCTGTTGTAGGCTTAAAAAGGTGAAAAGTCTCAAGACCAAACTTAGACCAATGATCAAAAGACAGAAAGACAATTAGTACCATAATGAATGAGGTCATTACTTAAAGATGCTTCCATTTCTTTTATTTTCTTTTGAACTAGCCTTTCTGCTTTCATGATTTTTAATAGCGCTTATGTTGAAAGAGAATAGTGGATTCTTTCCAAGGCTGACTGCAACGATTTCTCCCATTCCATAGGCCTTTTGCAATGACACTTTGCCATTCCTTTTATCAAGAGGTGAAGGCTCCCTCTCCCACCCCACCTTGTGACCAGTGACTTCCTTAGACTAATAGAATGCAACAGATGTCCCTCTATGCCATTTTGGGGCCTAGGTCTTGAAAAGCCTGTCAACCTCTGCTTTGTCTCTCTGGGGAAGCGAGCCACCACGCTGTGAAGAAGCTTAGGCTAGGCCTCCAGATGATAAGATACCGTGTGAAGAGAAAGAGGTCACTGGAGGAGCACCAAGGGGCCAGTCATGGGAGTAAAGCCTTCCTGGACCTTGTAACTCAGAGCAGCCACCAGCTGACTGTGGCCAAGCTAAGTGTCAAGTAGAACAGGAAAACTGCCCAGCTGAGACCAATCCACCTCCAAAATTATGAGAAACAGTCAATTGTTTTAAGCCACTGTGTTTGGGGATGATTTGTTATGTAGCAATAGATAACTGAAACAGAGTATGTTTTTAAACTGAGTGCCATTAAAGTTGAGAAGCATGTTCTCAAATAATGTGCACACTTAAAGTAAGGCATGGGATCTGAAGTTATTTAGCCTAGAACTATAAATACACTCTTGGGAATCTGAAAATCATTCTTCCCTACTACCCACTGGCCCTCTCTCTTTGGATCCTATTTATTTTAGTCAAGGCTGTTATGCTTCCAAAGAGGACATCATCTTCTCATAAAACACATGTCACCACCCTATGCAGGAAATCTAAAAAACCGTAATGAAGAAATGATCCAGACATTGGATTTTACCAAACACATGCATACGATGTCAGTAGAAATTTACCCGATCTCTTTACGGCGGCCGAAGAGGAAACTTCCTTCTTTTTGCAAGAAAAATATTCACGTCTGTGTTAGATAACTGGATAGATGCCAGACTATTAGCGTCCTACCTCTTGCCCAAAATAAGAGTCAGTCAGTTTGGGTCCTACTGGGTGTTTTTAACCAGTCTCCTCACTGAGCCTCCCATTCAGCAGATATCAGCCACTGAACATCTTCTGGGCTGTTGAGGAAAAGCCTTATCCAATTGCATGAAAAGAGCTTCTCCTCATTAAAAAAAGTCTCTAGCACCTTTGAGTATTCAGGACGGCTGGTACCGTTGTGTTTCCACAATTTCCCCCTTTCTCTCTGAACCAGACAGACATCCTACCAGAGGTTGTATTTTGGCTTTGCCACTTGCAAGATCATGACTTTTGATCATCAGTGTCTTCAGCTCCACAGTGAGAATAATAACACTTCACCTGAAATGAGAATCTTAACACCTGAGGTGGTTAAAAGTATTACATGAAACAGTGATGTCAATGTGCTCTGTAATTGAAAGAGCTATATAATTAATTACTTTACTTTTTTTATGGTTTTTTTTTTTGAGAGAGAGAGAGAGGGAGGCAGAGCATGAGTGGGGGAGGGGTGGGGAGAGAGAGAGACACAGAATCTGAAGCAGGCTGTGCCAACAGCTCAGAGCCTGACACACTTGAACCCACGAACTGCGAGATCGTGACCTGAGCCGAAGTTGGACACCTAATCGACTGGACTACCCAGGTGCTCCTATTGATTATTACTTTTATTACCTTCTAGAACTTTGGGAATATATTAACTTCTACATTAATATGTGGTCCTTTGAAAGAAACCCATAGAATTCTTCTGGTTTGACTATTTATTTATTTATTTATTTATTCATTTATTTATTTATTTATTTATAATGGAAGTATAGTTGACATAAATACTGTATTAGTCTCGGGTGTACAACATAGTGATTCAACATTCATATACAGTTCAAAATGCTCATCACAGGAAGTATATGACCAGCTGTCACCATACAAAGTCATTATAATATTATTGACCATATTCCCCATGTTGTACTTTCCATCCCCATGACTTATTTCTTTTGTAGCTGGAAATTGGTGCCTCCTAATCCCCTTCACCTATTGTGCCCATCTGTCACCATGCTCCCCTCTGGCATTGATCTAGAATATTTTTTTAATACAGTGGTTGCCTCATTTCCTCCCCAAAAGGTGTGAGACCTCATCATCCTCAACTGCTTCTATCTTGCATGTGCTGGCTTTTGCATTTCCAACGTGAAAAGGCTCTTATCTTCTGGCGGACAGAAATGTCAAGTTTTTCTTTTTACATCGATTGAATTTATTGACATTATTTGAAATGTTTGCTTATTGTCTAGCAAACACTATCAAGCTGTCAGGTACTGGGCAGACACAGAAGAAAACAAGCTTTCAAGGGAATATGTAGCCACCAAGAAGAAACAGCCTGATGGGATTAACCACAAGTTAAGACCTCACCAGAAAACTTTGTGAAGACACCAATATCCGCATCATGAGATAATCTGACCATAACTCCAAGAGACTTCCTGAGGGGCCAGAATCATCAGAGACAGAAGAATTGGCTAGGGAGGCACAACTAAATTTTTATGAAAAACCACTTTAGGTATGGGGAGTACACAAAACAATTGTAATATTGTGTTTGTCCAGGATGATTAGTTACTGGCAACTCAACTAGAGAAAAAAAGCAAGAGATCCATGCTAGACACAAGTCTTAATGTGTGTGCTTTGGCGACTGAAACCTTATGAACAATTTATATTTGCAAGGCAGTGAAGATGTTCTGTGAGTGAGAAGAGGAGTCGGTCTTCATCTTTGAGAAATGCTGGCAGTGAGGGAAAAACAAGGAAAGGGGAGGAACCATCAGAAGTGCACCTAGGGGAAGAACTGGCATTTGTCACTCATCCCTGCCACAGCCCCCGCCGTGAGATCCCCACCGTTCCTCCCTTCCTTTTTCTTAATCATCCTCCTTTCTAGCCACGCATCTACTTTTCTCCGATTGGAAACCCTATCCTATGTCATGAGTTTCTTCCTTCAGCAAATACCCATCACCTCACTTTCTGCTCTGACAGAAAAGCATAGAAATTGCTCCATTATCCAATGTCCTTCCTCATGGATTTGCTAATCTTCCCCTTCTACTACCTGCCACTTTCAGGTCTGAGAAAATCATGTTGTATTTGATCTTACCTAATATAAGAACCCCAGCACTACCTTATATAAACTAAATTTGAAAATAATCTTAGATTGAATTCAAATAAATCTCTAAAATATGTTTTATTTTCTATTTATTTATTTATTTATTTATTTATTTATTTATTTATTTATTTTGACAGAGAGAGAAAGCACAAGCGGGGGGGGGGGGGAGGGCAGAGAGAGAGGGAAAGAGAGAGGATCCCAAGCAGGCTCTGCACTTAGTGCAGAGCCGATGCGGGGCTCAAACCCGCGAACTGCAAGATCATAACCTGAGCCAAAATCAAGAGTCAGTCGCTTAACCAACTGAGCCACCCAGGCGCCCCTCTTTTAGAGGACTCAGTTGATAGACCATGTGGCTCTTGATCTAGGGTTTATGAGCTCAAGCCCCATGTTGGGTGTAGAGCTTACTTAATTAAAAAAAAAAAAGAGTATATTAGATATTGACATCTCTTTAGATGCCATACTCTCTGTTCTTCCTTTAATGGGATCACATTTGGGGAAAAAAAATCTCTCACCAAAATTGATTCCATCAAACATTTCCTCTAAATCACAGGTTCTTAGCCATGAGTCAGCTTCAAGGGATCCATTGGAAGTCCCCTCTTCCATTTCCAAATCCAAATTCTATAATGTAACTCAGGGCTACTGTTGCCTCATACTCCAGAAAGCTCTTCCAGGCTAACACCTAGATAGCTCACAGTACTTCCAACACAGGACATACGACCTCGACATTGGACCTCTTCCCTCTTGCCCTGGTACTTCCCAGTTTGCCTTTCCGGGCATCTTGAGCTCTTAGACTCGAAATAGCAAGACCATGACTATTCTGCCCAGAGGTGGAATGGTCTAGAAGAGATAAAAATCTCTTCCTCATTCTGTTTTAAATATTTAACATTTAGAAATCCATCTGAGTTCAGAGTATTCCCACTGAGAAGATTAGGGAGATAAAGTACCAGTTAGGATTTTCATGTGAATTTGTTTAGAGGACTAGCTTTTCCAGGAGCTATTTGTCATCAGTAGGCTGAGAAAATGGAAGCGTGGGCTGCGGTGGGTGGGGCTGCTAAGTGGCTGGAGGGCAACATGAGGTCACTAGGTCTCTCTTTAGGGATCGGGAGTGGAGGGCACCACAAGGGGTGAGAAATGGAGATGAAATATGCCTACAGCAAACTGTGAGGCTCAAAAGTTTACTACTACCACCCACAGCCATCATTTCTTACAAAGTTCATCAGAGCAGTGCAGGGAAAGGGAGATACCTTGGCAGGGTTCTAGAGCCAACTGTGCTGTTGACTGCACTGTGCTGAGCCAATGTTCTCTTTTGTCTCTGGCCCCTCGGTCTGTAATTAGGAGTAGTCAAGCTCAATGTTTTTAAGGATCCCTCTGGCTAAGATATCTTGTGAAATGATATAGACAAACAACCAGCACTTATCTCTTGTCCTGTGCCTGTGTCCTCTTCCACCCTCCTTTTCTCGGGTCTGTCACAGATGGAATAGAGAGGTGAGGACAGACAAGGAGCTTAGCTAGAGAGCATGCTCAGTCTGCCTCCCAGGGCAGGGACTAGTCCTGTGTCCTTCCACTGTCCTGATCTACTCTAAGATCTCTTTTCTCCAACCTGTCTGATGCAGAGAGCTAGCTCCATGGTGGCAGGGCAAAATCCTGAGGGTGCAGTTGTTTTGCAAGAGCCCAGCTTCCAATTTTTAAGCAAACCAGAAATATATAAGAGGTATTAGAGGGTTTCCATTATTCAACACCGGGCTTGGTATTGGTTTTGTTATGGCTGTTGTTTTGCTTTGCCTTTGTAAGCACTTTAAACTCCTTGTTGCCACAGATTATGGCATACCATAAATAGATAAGCTGGATGCCACTCTCAAGAGGAAGAATATCATTTTTGCCCAATAAGTGCACAACCTGCCCTTTGATCATTTTTGCCCAATAAGTGCACAACCTGCCCTTTGATCAATAACATCGACAAAGAAGAATACATACGGCTGAAAGAATAGCTATTAAGCACAAGTGAAATTGAAACTTCAGTTTTCAAACCGCACAATTCCTAAAGATTAAAGTAAATCCTTGGCCAAGATCCCAAGAAGACTCTATCTGGAGACATTGCCAGGAGATTTTCCAGCGTTCTCAATATGTAAAATCCTAAAACATTATTTACAGTATTTTCATTTTATCTCAACTTGTTAACCATCAGACCCTATCTTGCACAAATTTGCCAAGTGTTTTTGGTTTGATTTTTTTCGTATTCAGAATTCCTTTATTTTGTAAAGATTTTTAAGTATAATCTGCCCCCCAATGTGACCCCAAGATCGAGAGTCACATGTGCTACTGGCTGAGCCAGCCAGGCACCCCTTAATTTTCAGAGTTTCTGAACTCCCAAGGGAGCAATAATGACCAATACAGTTGAATATTTTAGGAAATTTGACAGGATCAAAGCTAGAGAGAAGCATTAAATAATAATAGAAATCTCAAGCCTTATGTAGTAAAAAGGAAAGAAATATTTTAAATCAATATTCTAAATATAAAACGGCTATCATGTTGAAATAAAAGTCATTGACACATTATGGAGGCAAATTATGGCTGTTTCAGTTTATCCTTAATTTCAGCAATTTATGCATGTATCATGTATTGGATTATGTATTATCATCTCTCTTCTTATGGCTTTTATGTTTTTGGTAGATTAACTGGTCCAAGGGAACTAAATTGCATTAAGGCCTCCTCAGATGTCAGGCATTGCACTGGGTGTTTTCTATGTACTCTCTCATATACTCTCCCAAACACTGTAGGAAGTAGGTATTGGCCACATTTTACAAGTAAGAAATCTCAGGTTCAGAGAGATAGTGAGGAATTGGCAGAGCTGGCTTAAAACTTTTCAGAAAACTGGGGTGCCTGGGTGGCTCAGTCTGTTTGTTAAGCATCCAACTCTTGATCTCAGCTCAGGTCATGATCTCAGGAACCGTGAGATCAAGCCCTGCATCAGGCTCTGCGTTGACAGCGTGGAACCCGCTTATGATTCACTCTCTCCCTTTTTCTCTCTACCCCTCCTCTGCTAGTGCTCTCTCTCTCTCAAAATAAATAAATAAACATGTTAAAAAGTTAAAATTTTCAGAAACCTTGCACCAAACTTTTCACTTATTTTTGCCCTTAAAGGTGGTAAGCATTAATTGTCTGAAGCTGGGTCCCTTGCTTTAGAGCATTTTCAGTATTTGCTAAATTCTTACATCCTGATATTTGTAATTTCTTTAAGGCCAATCCTAACCAAAATAACTGTGTAAAAACATATGTCCTTCACTAAGTGGCTAGCCCCAAACTATAGCAAGGTGTCTTTGGGGTAGATCTCATCACATTTGTAAATAAAGGCATCTGTATATTCCTCTTCCATATATGCAACGCCTGGCTTGAACCAACATAATGGTACTGAAATTACCATGAAGTATGAAACAGCCATATTAATGCTACCTAAAAAGATAGAATTTAAATCAGAGTCCTTTGTGAGATCACACCAAACATCTGATTTTATAGATAAGAAAACCAAGGCCTTGAAAAAGTTCAGCGCCCCAAAGAAATGTTAAACACAGATTAACTGGGTGGTCAAAACAATTTTGTTTATTTAACTACGTGTGTCTCTTGGTTGCCTTATTTGATAATGCATTTGAAGCAGCCTCTATGTATAATAATTATAGAATAAAATGAGGAAATAATTTCCAAAAACAAGAACGATGAAAATGTTCTAAAATAAGGGAGTAGTGACAGTTGCACAGTCTGTGAATATACTAAAACCTTCAAACTGTATACTTTAAAAGGGTAAATTTTATGATCTATGAGTTATATCTCAATAAAACTTACTTTTTTAAGAAGAGCAGAGCTATATTTACTTTTCAGTATAGAATAGAGGATAACACCCTTAGTGACTTTTTTTTATTTCATTTTTATTTTTTCCAGTCTCTCTTCTGAATTCCACATTACAGCACTGCTAGTGAGTTGGCCTGCATCACATTAGCTTAATGAATCAAGAACATTGATCTGTTGCCTCCATTTCTCTGTCGTAGACTGTTAGCTAGGTTTCAGAGTTTCTATCGGAGTTTTCAAATAAGACTCTGGAATATATTTCAAAGGAGAATACAGTTTTTCCCATGAGAAACTTTCTGAATAAATCAGAGGCCATAAACTAAGAGGTCTTGATGACATCTGTTAAGAAATAGAAAGCTAAGGGGTGCCTGGGTGGCTCAGTCGGTTAAGCATCTGACTTCAGCCAGGTCATGATCTCACGTGGGTTCGAGCCCCACGTTGGGCTCTGTGCTGACAGCTCAGAGCCTGGAGCCTGCTTCAGATTCTGTGTCTCGTTCGCTCTCTCTGCCCCTCCCCCGCTTATGCTCTGTCTCTCTCCATCTCTCAAAAAATGAATAAAGGTTAAAAAAAAAAAAGAAATAGAAAGTTAAATCTGTTAGCCTTTATATATAAGCATACATGTGTGTACAAGCATACATTTCAAGCAAAATCCTTTAAGATCGGTACACACAAACTGATCTGGGAAGTCCCCTTCCTCAAATTTATCATAGGATATAAAGAGTTCAGAAAAGGGCTTGAAAACAAAGATATTCATCCTAGAATTATCATTATTTATATAATGAAAAGGTGGAAACAGACCTAAATGTCCAACAGGAAATTTTAGGGTATAGTGGAATATTGTACAGGCCTTTAAAAATGTGATTTTTATTTATTTTTAAAGCTATATTATTTTTCTTCTTACAGAGATAATAACAATATACACACTATTTTAAAAAATTTTAAACCTCCAAGGGCACCTGGGTAGCTCAATCGGTTGAGTGTCCAACTTCAGCTCATGTCATGATCTTGTGGCTCATGAGTTCGAGCCCCATGTTAGACTCTGTGCTGACAGCTCAGAGCCTGGAGCCTGCTTTGGATTCTGTCTCCCTCTCTCTCTGCCTCTCTCTCTCTCTCTCTCTCAAAAATAAATATACATTAAAATAATAATAAAAATTTTAAACCCCCAAATATTTCCCCATAACTCTTCCCCTTAAGAAATAATCAAAATTATGTGCTCAGTGACTATTTTATGTGATCATCTTGTAAAATGGCTTTGCAACTTGCTTTTTGCACTTTATAATGAATTTTTATAAATCAGTTCCTGCAGGTCTGCCCCACTAGTTTGTATGGTGTATATTTTTTAAACATTATTTTTAAAAGTATTCAAGACTTAGGGAGATGTTCATGATATAGTGTTAAGTTTTTTCAAAAAACAGAATAGAAAAGATTGCATATGGTATGATCCTAAACTGGGTAGGACCTGGGGGGTGGCACAGATTATACACAAATTTACATAAAAGACCTAAAGAAATACAACAAATTATTAATAATAGTTAGTCCTAAGTGGTAGAATTATAACTTTACTTTCTTCAGTATAAAATTTTATATTTTCCAAATTCTCAATGATGAGCATGTTAAAAATAGCATTGGCTTTTTCTATTTCCAAAAATAATTTAGGTTCCTTGTAGGCAGTCTGGAAGATGCAGATAAACTCAAATAAGAAAATAGGAAGTCACTCGTGATCCAACAACCCAGAGATAATAACTCGCCACTTAGATAGATTCTTTGAACAACTTTTTTCTCGGTGTTGTGCATGTTTTACAAAAATCAAATTATACTGGTCATAATTTTGCAACTGCCCTCTGTCACTTAAATGTATTGTCCACATTTAAAAAATTTTATCTTTTCCACAAAATGATCTTTTGGTTACCCAAGACCATAATTCATATCTAAGATTCAGTTATTACCAATTTTTGCTTTCACAATTGAAGTATTGAACATTTGCAAGGATAAATCTTTGCGTATATGTGCTGTATAATATTTTCATCTGATAAATAGAAGTAGAATTGCCAAGCGAGATGGTCTGCAAAATCGCAACGCTTCTTATTGCCACGCTTATTGCCAGTACATTCTTCAGAAAAGATGTAACAGCGTCTCTCCCCAGCAACGGTATGAGAAAGTGGTCGTTTTCCACACTTTTCAGCAATGACAGGTGTTAGTGATCTGGAAACTTTTATTATTTTTTTCTCTTACTAGGAAAATAATAAATGTTTAGTATAGAAAATTTTAAATGTATAGTTAAGCAAAGAGAAGAAAATAAAAATCACTAAGGATATCATCAACCACTGATTCTATGTGTGTGTGTGTGTTCTCATGTGCATATTACCTATATCCTTCTTAATTTGATAAAATTAAACCACATAACAAATAGCAGCTAATATTTATTAAGCAATACCTATTTGTTAGATTCTATGCTATGCGTTTAAATTATCTCATTAAATTCTTATGCCTCTATAAAATAGTATTTTTTTAAAGATTTTATGTTTAAGTAATCTCTACACCCAACATGGGGCTCGAACTTACAACCCCAAGATCAGGAGTCACATGCTCTTCCAACGGAGCCAGCCAGGTTCTCCAAAATAGTATTTTTAGTATTTAATATGTCCATTTTTTTAATGTTTATTTTTGAGAGAGAGAGAGAGTGAATGTGAGCAGGGGAGAGAGAGAGAGAGAGGGAGACAGAGGATCAGATGTGGAGCTTGAACTCATGAACCGTGAGATCACGACCTAAGCCAAAGTGGGACACTTAACTGACTGAGCCACCCAGGCACCCTACTATGTCCATTTTAAAAAAAGAAACTATTCTTTAGTTTCCCTCCAATACTGTTCCCTCTAAGAGGTGGTGCTCAGTTTCCCTCCCCTTGAGTGTGAGTTGGCTTTGGTGACTCTTTCAAAGAATAGAATATGAAAAGGGACAAAATAGTGACTTGAGAGGAGAGAAACCTGCAGACCCCCCACTCCCTGTGTGATCCAAGTTAGTGTCACCACTGATCAGCCATGCTGATGTCTCGTACCCCCAATCTGGTGTGAGGAGAAGGGTGCTTCATGTCTGGTATTCTTCCCACAACCCCATAACCCCGGTGTCATCGTGGGAAAAAAAACATCAGATGAACGAAATTTGAGTGTACAAAATACCTGACCAATACTCCTGAAAACTGTCAAGGTCATGAAAGATAAAGACTAGTAAACTGTCACAGAGCAGAGGAGACATGATTCACTGCCATGTGGGATCCCAGACCAGACTAAAACAGCAAAAGGAAATTGGTAGCGCAACTAGCGAAACCCAAATAAAACCTGGAATTTAGTTAATAGTGATGAACCAATATTGGTTTCTGGGGTTTTAACAAATGTGCCATGGTAATGTAAGAAGTTAACATTAGGGGAAACTGGGTCAGGGTATACAGGAACTATAAGTAGTATCTGCAACTTTTTTGTAAATCTAGAATTATTCCAAAATAAAAAGAGTAGGGTTTTGGGGGGTTTTGTTTGTTTGTTTGTTTGTTTTGGTTTTGTTGTTGTTGTTTTTGTTTTAAGGATGCCTGTTTTAACAGGAACAGCACTTGTGAAGGCAGAGATAAGGTTCCAGCTATGACAGGCTTTTCATACCCTCAGGGTCTGAGCTAGCCTCCCCTCCCTTTTTGTCATTGCTTCCCAGTGAGAGTCCAGTTGTCCAGCCTGAGGGAGCCCAAAAGGGCACACTCAGATGGGGCAGCGCAGACAGATCTTGAGGGCCTGATCCCAGGACTCCAGCTAGTTTTTCTATTAATGTTGATTTTATAGTTTCTGCAGGACCAAAGGCCTGATCACCAATGGTCACTCATTGATCAGTCCATTCCTCTGATATATTTCTTCCTCATTTATTAGCGAGCAAAGGAGGTGGGGGTAGGGGGGAGTCCACTTCTGGATTGACTTTAAGCAGCAAGAAGTCTGGGGCTGGATGCTTCTACTACAGGGCTCCTGGCATTACAAGTGGCCCATGGAAAAGAAAAGCGTGTTAAGATCACCCGCAGAATGGCTCCCAAAAGAAGGGTGGAGAGAAGGGTCATTCTGCCATCAGTAGGGTAGTGACCAGAGAATACACCATCAACATTTACACGTACATCACGGAGGGGGCTTCAAGAAGCATAGCCTGCAGGCACTCAGAGACATCTGGAAATTTGCCTTGAAAGAGATGGGAATGCCAGGTATGTGCATTGACACCAGGCTCAGCAAAGTATCTGGGTCAAAGGAATAAGAATGTGCCATACGGTATCCCCAGGTCGTTGTCAAGGAAACACAATAAGGATGTACCTGTCACCATTTTCAAACACCTGTAGACAATGTGGATGAGAAGTAACCACTGATTGTCAAAGTTATAAAACAAAACAAAACAAAACAAAAGAGAGAGAGAGACAGAGACAGAGAGGGTAAGTATGAGACAGGGAGGGAGAGAGAGAGAAAGATCACCAAGTACCCAGAGAATAATACAGCCCTGTTCCTTATCTTTAGCTCGACTATCTCTGCAATATTTCTTTAGATTATGAAGCAGGGCTGTTTCCTTGGTTACAAAGGCCAGCTCACTAGGACAAAGGGCACGGTGGTTGAGTCAGTCCAGGAATTTGTAATGGCAAATGCCAAGCTTTCATGTGAATATGTGTCTATGTGTCCTAAACATTTGGAATAGACTATCTGTAGACTTGCAGATTACTATAGTTCTCAACCACTCTGTAACCGGCAGCTTCATTTTTTTTTTCACTTAATTAATCATGAACATCTATGCATGTTATCTTTTTTAAGTTTATTTACTTATTTTGAGAGAGAGAGAGAGAGAGAGAGGAGCAGGGGAGGGACAGAGACGGAGGGGGAGAGAGAGACTCCCAAGCAGGGTCCACACTATCAGCACATCTATGCATGTAATTAAATGTTCTATAAATCCTTTACGAATGTGATCCTCTCAAAATGGCTTAGGTAAATTAAGGGACACATATCAAAGGATATGGATGTAACTCTACAGTTACTTAAAAGAATGAGGTCACTATCCATGTGCTTATATTACATAATCTCTAAGGAGAATTAAGGGTAAAAAGCCAAGAGCAGAACAGTGTGGATAGTGTGCTACCATTAAAAAAATACACGTATGCATATATAATTTAATAGATTACATAGTCTAGGATATACATACATACATATGCAGGGGAGAATGTCTCTGGAAAGACTGGAAGGGAAACTGGAACATTTGCCTTCAAGGAGGAAACTCAGTGGCTGGAGCATAAGAGTAAAAATAAGGTTTATTTTACATCTGTTTAAAACCTTGTTAAGACACAAACTACTTCAAAGGGATAATTTTTAAAAATTACAACATCATAGTTAATGCCTGCCTAGTATATACATTAAGCTGTTTCCAGTTATCACTATCATATATAGGGCTCCAAGCCACATCTTAGTAGCTAAATCTCTGCCTGTATTGATGCTGATTTTCTTCAAAAAGATTTCTGCAAATGAAATTGCTGATTCGAAAGGTGGGGATATTTTTAGGATTTTGTTATGTCTTGCTAAATTCTCCAGAAACAAATTAATTTACACATGTCTCTATGCCATCATTGTTTCTCCCTATGCCCTCACTAGCAAGAAAGAGGGTTTTTTTTTTCTTTCCACTTTGGTAGGATAAAACATAATGCCATATATATGTGTGTGCACGTGTGTGTGTGCGTGTGTGTATAGTTTTATTCTGTGAGGAGCTCATGAACAGTATGCCTTCCAAGTTCTCGCATGTATGCGTATATCTTCATAATTTTATCACTTGCAGATTTTAAACTCACAATACTTGTCTCTCACAACTTGGAGGACAGGGCTCCAATACCTTCTAAAGGTAATGATCTTAAGATTGCTGATTGGCATTGCTGATCTTAAGCCTGACATCGTCTGACTTACATCCTTCGTAAGTTACGAGATTTCTCTTTTTCCCCTCTGGAAGCTTTTAGAGTTTGGGCTTCATATTAGTTTGCTTTCACTAGATTGGGCTGCAAAACAACCTCAAAATCTTAGTGGCTGACCACAGATGTCTATTCCTTGCTCATGTTACAGGACAGTCAACGGGGGTTGGCTGCAGGCTGTGGGTTGAGAACAGGTTCATGTGTCTGCTCACTTAGGGACCCAGGCTGAAGGAGCGGGTCCTACATGGGGTATGCCCTTCTTGAGGCAGAGGGCACAGGAACGAAAGGCCTGGCGGAAACCTGCAATGCCTCTAGAATCTCCTGGTCAGGAGTGGTGGCAGGACACTTCTGCTCACAGTCTGATGCCCAAGGCAAATCACTGGACCAAGTCCAAGTCAACCTACAGGACCAAATAAAGCCTTCTCCTCAGAGTTCCAAATTTTTCCCTAGGAAGTATCCTGCCATGAAATCAGTTTCTGATTTTTTACAAAAATTCTACGCATACAAAGTAATTTGTGGGCAGCAGTCCTTACTACAGACAGGAAGAAAATGAGAAGACAGAGGTGGGGTATTTTTAGTGGCTCCAGAAAGCTCCGGATTTGAATTTTGCCATTCATGGGTATCAAAGTCCTTTCTCTGCACCCCCCTCCCCACCACCACCACAGAGGTCATTTTACTCTCACCTCACCCTACATCCCGTCTTCTCCCTCCTCTCCATCACTCTCTCTCTATTCTCCCTTCCCCCCATTCTCCTCAGTTCTTGGAATTTGGGGATTAATATTTTGGAACTTGAGCAGGAAGTGGGTGACCTGACAGAAAAAGATTAAACATGCCTGTTTCGGTTATCTTTTGCCGCATAACAAACCACCCCAAAACTTTGAGGCTGCAAACAACAGCCATTTTATTATCTCTCACACTTCTGTGGGGCAGCAGGGCCTCAGTGGAATGATTATTTCTGCTGGCCTCCTTCGGGGTATCTCATGCTGCTGCTGTCAGATAGTGATGGGCTGAAGCAGCCAACATGGCTTCACTCATGCATCTGCTGGAAGGCAGGCTGGGGCGGGGGGGCACTGGGCGGCCAGGCCTCTCTCTGTCTCCCCGCCCCCCCCCCCCACACACACACCTGTAATCTCAAGGCATTTCTCTCTCTGTGTGATCTATCCACACAGTGCTAACACACAGGGTAGCGAGACTTCTCGTATGTTTACTCAGGGATCCAAAACAGGCCAAAAGCAGAAGCTGCAAAGCCCTTCTTAGAGCATAGTCCCGCCCGGAAGGGAGAGGGTGTCACTCCTGCCACTTTCCACTGGTCAGTGGGAGTTCCCAGGGCAGCCCAGATTCAGCATGGCAGGGGATTGAGAACCCAGGAGCACCCAGGAGGCATGCTGCATGGGGGCCATCTTTGGAGAAAGATACCACAACGCTTTAGGCAGCAGTTAATGTGTGCATACCTTTGTTAAGTGTGCTATAAAGTCCTAATAAAAGTCGATACCCTCTGGCACTATTAGAAATTAAAGTACTGAAATTAAACTAGGTATTTATTACTTTGGGTTTTTTTTTTTTTAATTTTTTTAATGTTTATTTTTAAGAGAGAGAGTTTGAGAGCAGGGGAGGGGCAGGGAGAGGGAGACACAGAATCCAAAGCAGGCTCCAGGCTCTGAGCTGTCAGCCCGACACAGAGCTGGAACTCATGAACCCGTGAGATCATGACCTGAGCTGAAGTCAGACGCTTAACCCACTGAGCCACCCAGGCGCTCCTTTATTACTTTGCTTTTGATTGCTGACTGCAGGTTTCGATCACTTTTATTCCTCATTTCCACTTTCCTTCCCCTCTGAAGAGAGACAGCATTATTTGGGTCCTCTATTGGATCCCTTTAGACCTTTAGTATACTTACACCTTTTAAAATCAATCAACGATACTCCGTTCATAAGGTGGGAAACATTACTCCGTGATCACCTCTCCTCTTTCTCCCTGCTAACTTCTGTCGGCTGTACCTTCTGTCGCCAGGGTTGGTAACATTTACAGTGTTCTGTAAGTAGACTTGTTTTAGAATCAGTAGACTGATTCTAAAAACGCTCAAAAACCACAGGCAGTCACGAGAGGCCTTTGTGGACCAGGGTGAGAACTTGGATTTGACTTTGAATGAGATGGGAGCCCTTCACCTCCTCTTCAGCTGCGTCCTCAGCCCTGACTCCGCTGGCCACCTGCAATAAATTTAAAAAAAAAAAATGTTTTTAATGCAAGAAAGGAGGGGAAGGCAAGGAGGAGGAGGCGAACGGGAAGTGTGTGCCCACGTTAACCCACGGTGCCTGGGGCAGAGAGGGCAGGAGCTAAAGGTGGGTGACCTTACCGGGACCACTGCGGTGGCTATTTGGTACCTTTCACTGCACATCGAAGTAGAATAGCGTGATGACAGTTCCTTTTTTCCAAGGTATTGCATATCAAAAAAAAAAAAAAAAGTCTTTTACTCTCGTGATCGTGCCCTTTGCGGGTGGGAACTGGTCTGTCCCCACTACTGACCATCCTCACAACAGCCAGAGGCCCGAGGTGCTTTGCCTGCAGGGCGGAGCCATAGATGGGGGGGAAGAGGGCCACCAATAAAGCAGGAGAGCGAGGCTGGCGTGGACCCTGAAGGTTTATCTGCCAAGTTGCTGCCTCGGAATGGTTTCTGTCCTTTGTACCCAAACTGTCCATAACGGCTCATTAAAAATGATAGCCTGGGACTGCTGTGCAGTGAGAAATTGAGGAGCTTTCATACAGATGGGACGGAGCCGCCGGGGAAAGAAGAAGTCAAGGGATAACAGCTGAGGGGACCGTAATGGAGCCAAACCCTGAACACCTACAGAGAGGAGATTTCCCCCAATTCGGTGACGGAAACTGCATGGAAGCTGACTTCCTGTCACGTCACAGTCCAAGGTGGGGCTCCCCAGCCGCGGATGTCTCTGCTCCACACAGACACGCAGGGACCCCGGGTGGGGGCTTCGGTCTCCCTTGGCACGCAGCTGCCGAGGTCAGTTTAGTCGTCGCCATTCAAGCCCAAAGGAAAGAAGAGGGAAAGTGGAGGGAGTTTCCCTTGACAGAAGAGAGAAGGCATTTTCTCACCCGACTCTTACACTCCCTTGGTTAGAGCTTAGCACACCTGGGAGGAAGGGAGGCCGGGCCGTGTACTCGGGCCTGGCAGGCCTGTCCTCGCTCTGTCTTTTCTTCTGGAAAAGCGGGCGATTCCTTCTTGGTGGACAGCCAGCCTTTCTCTGCTACTGTGGTCACAGCAGAGACCAGGGGACGCCAGTGGGGTGGGAAGCAGAGGGCAGAGGTGGCACAAGGGCAGTGTGGCTGCTTCTGGACTTGACCGGAGCTGACGATTGCCAGAGAGACATTCAGGGACTCGCCTGAGGCAGCAGCCTTTGCACTCTGAGAGAGAGAGCTGGGGAACACTTTGAAGGGAGTGAATTTCAGGCAATAAAGTTGCCCGGATTTATCATCTTAATTGGAATGATGAATGGTGTGGGTTTTTTTCCCCCCTCTGCTTTGATTGAGAGGCAGTGTGGTAAAGTGGAAGGAACAAGGGGTTGGAATTAGGAGGCCTGGGTTTACGTCTTAGTTCTACCGGTCACTTAGTAACTTTGAGATTCGAACCCCCTCATTTTGGGGGGGGGGGGGCTCCTGGCTGACTTAGTCGGTAAAGCATGCAACTCTTGATCTCGAGGTCATGAGTTCAAACCCTACATGGCATATAAAGATTACTTAAAAAAACAATCTTAGAAAGAAAGAAAGAAAGAAAGAAAGAAAGAAGCCTCGTGGGGCGCCTGGCTGGCTCAGTCTTTAAGCGCTTGACTTGGTTTCAGCTCAGGTCATGATCTCACGGTTTCATGGGTCCATGCAGCTAGCGCGGGGCCTGCTAGGAATTCTCTATCTCCTTCTCTTTCTGCCCCTCCCCCACTCACACCGTCTCTTTCTCTCCCTCTCTCTCAAAAGAAATAAACTTAAAAAAAAAAAAAAACCAGAAGTCTCTCATTTTTAGTTCCCTCATCTGCAAACTGACAAGACCGTTCCTCCTTAGCGTGCAAGACTGTTGAGTCAAATGAAACAATTTTAAAGTCCTCTGTAAATTATAAAATATTATGCAAATAAAAGAAAATTGTAGTTAGTAGTTCACACTGCCTCAGACCCATTTTTGGAAAGAGGGTCTAAATCCAGGGTCCTAAATCTGAAGGAGTGGAGATAGGAGCCTTATTGCTTTCCTATTTTTTTTAATATAACTTATTGTCAAATTGGCTTACATCCAACACCCCGTGGTCATCCCAACAGGTGCCCTCCTCAATGCCCCCCCCCGACTTTCTCCTCTCCCCCACCCCCATCAACCCTCTGTCTGTTCTCTGCATTTAAAAGTGTCTTATGGTTTGCCTGCCTCCCTCTCTGTTTGTAATTGCTTTCCTATTTTTGCCATTTGGTCGCGTGAACAGAAAGTACCCAGTGTCTAGCACCATGTTCTTAAGCCTATAAATAGCCTTGCTTCTGCAGTCTCCTGTAAGGAGGGAACTTTTAGAAGTGAGGCCCTCAGCCTTCATCTCCAGCTTCAAGTGACCATCTCTAAGAAACAGAACCTCTCCACACATTCAACAAAAAAGGCAAAGGAAAGAACGCTCACCAGATAAAGCCCAAACCCAAATGCCAACTATGAAGAATGAAAGAAAAAGAGATAAAAAAAAAAAAAATTTTTTTTTCTGGAAGTTCTTTTTTTAAGTGACTCTAACATCCTGAAACTATCCCATCATGGACTCAGATTATTATGGGAGCCAGCCATCGGTAAACTGTGAGAACGGCCGTTCGCCTCTTTCTCCTGACCTTGTGCAGCAAACACATTCACCCTCCTAAGGCATTGGGAACCCACAGCCATTTTGCTTTCTCCTCTTACCTCAGTGAAACCCCCTTTGCTCTCCGGAAAGGAGCTGAGGCACTCAAATTTTTTGGGGGGTGTAAATGCCTGGTAAAGCAGACAACACTTTAAGCCAAAGGAATAGATACCTAATTGTGGAGTGTCAGGGACCCGTCAGTGAGTGCTTTAGAACCCATTTCCCAAAAGTCTCACATTAAAAAATCTTTAACATTTTAAAAACTTGTTATAGGCTCATGTCTTTGCCAATTTGCTAAATGAAAAATGGTAACTCCTGGTTTTGATTTGTATTCAATAGAAGCTTTTCTTCTTTTTTATTTTTTAATTTATGTATTGTTTAATTTACATCCAAGTTAGTTACATATGGTGCAACAATGATTTCATGCCCTTTACCATGTAGCCCATCCCCCCTCCCACAACCCCTCCAGCAACCCTCTGTTCTCTATGTTTAAGAGTCTTTTATGTTTTATCCCCCTAGATATAAGCTTTTCATATGTGTTTTTGCCACTCGTATATTTTCTTTTGAATATTGTGTATTCATTTCCTTCAGGAGCTTAGTAGAAAGATCACTGGGCAGGGAGTCAAGAGATCTGGGAACCAGCCCCAGCCCACACACCTCAGGCCTGGGTTTCTTCAGCAATAAAATGAGGGAGATTGGTCCAGGTGACCATTCTCTAAGAGTTCTAAAATGTACCGCTGACCACATAATGACCAGTTTTCTATTATTTTTGCTTAAAAATAACCAATGGCATAGACAAAACTAAAACCAGGAGCCAAAATCTTTTATTGCCCTTCCAGGCTTAATAAACAAATAAGAATGATTCATAGGTAGCCTGCATTTGCATCAACCCAGCCAATTTGTATCATCTACGGCCCTAAACCTGTTCTGGCTAATTTCAAGGTGAATTCTTATTTGAGCCCTTTATTTATCCTAGTTATGTTTCAGAGATTAGCTTAATAATTTCTCTTCTTAGGGGCGCCTGGGTGGCTCAGTCGGTTGCGCTTTCGACATTGGCCCAGGTCATGATCTTGAGGTTTGTGGGTTCGAGCCCCACGTCGGGCTCTGTGCTGACAGCTCAGAGCCTGGAGCCTGCTTGGGATTCTGTGTCTCCCTCTCTCTCTGCCCCTTCCCCGCTCGTGCTCTGTCTCTCTCTCTCAAAAATAAACATTTAAAAAATTAAAAAAAAATAATTGCCCTTCTTAGACATTACCTACTACATTTTCCTGAAGTGTGAGAATAAGAGTACATTAGATTGTATCTGAATTGTTTAAATACTATATACAGTCTTAAGCAGGCACTTGAATGTGGTTCAAGTGATGAATTCTTAGAGAAAAACAAGTACCTGCCCCTCACCTGATAAAATGCAGACACTTCAGTAGAAGTGGTGGCTAAAATACCACAATTCTGGTTTAAAATATAATTACCTAAAGTCTTATTTTGGAGAAGGTAGATGGGAATTACTACACCCACATCCAGATTCCCCTCGCATAGATTCTATCCAGCAGAAGAGGTAGATAAGGAATTCTAGGTGCAAAAACTCCAGACTGTTTCCAATAAAACCACACAGAAGGAGGCACACACTATTCTTGATACATTGTTTCTTCCTGAGTTTTGTTGCTTGTTTCGAAAGATGGCAGGAAAAATATATCACACTTGCCTGTTTTCAGCCTAGTCTGGAATGAAACAAAATTAGAAAGGACATTGAAAATAAGGAGAAACGACATTGAAAATATGGAAGTTAGATTATAATTACAGCTACACGGTTTCGATCTGTGCTGCCCAACACGGTAGCTGCTATGTGAGCCCTTGTAAGCACACAAAATATGCTTACATGTAAAATACACAGTGGACTTTAAGGGCAGCATGAAAAAAGAGAACGTAAAATATCTCACTGGTACTTGTTAATCAATTATATGTTAAAATAGTATTTTGGATATATTGGGTTAAAAAAGTTGTAAGCATGTACTTCTAATACGTCTATATTTATAAATCATACACATATACATACGAAGCTAAATGATGTGCATTAGAAAATATTTTAATTACTGACATAAAAATTTTGCTCTTACTAAAAAATATCATAATTATTAGTAATTAGTAATATCATATTAGTAGAGCAATATAATTAGTAACAGCAATATGATTGACTATGTCATAATTGTAATGTTTGATTTAGCATTTTGCAGTGAAGCAAAGGTCTGATTCTACATTCAGCTTTTTTTTCAATACATTCTTTTAAAGTCTCTCAAAGCTAAAAAAAAAAATACTTCAAAACAATATGTGTTATGTGTTATTAGATAAGTTTACTAAACCATAATACTCATTTTTAATCCTTATCTAACAACTATATTGTTTTTTAAAAAAAAATTTTTTTTAACGTTTATTTATTTTTGAGACAGAGAGAGACACAGCATGAATGGGGGACGGGCAGAGAGAGAGGGAGACACAGAATCGGAAGCAGGCTCCAGGCTCTGAGCAGTCAGCACAGAGCCCGACTTGGGGCTCGAACTCACAGACCACGAGATCTTGACCTGAGCCGAAGTCGGACGCTTAACCGAAAGTTTTCCATTTTCCCTAAAGCGAATTAGTTATTCTTACAAATCACAAATCATCTTACAAATCTTGTCAAATTCTTATTTTAAATAAGTGTATTTAAAACCTATTGAAACGCTTCATTTGTAAGATTTTAAAACATGTTAGAAAATTCTGTTTTTAAGTTTTTCATGTGTGCACATGCAGATTTTTTTTAACATATCATTATATTGTTTGAGGTTTAAAAAAAAATCACATAATGATAGGATCCTTTCCAAGTATATTTTTTTCAGAATAAATTCTCCAAAGTATACATTTCTTTCAAAAAGCAGTTACTGTATTACTATTTCTAAAATATCACCAGTGTCTTGAAAAGTTGGTCTGGTTTGTTTTTCCAGAAAATATCCAATAGCAAGCTTAAAAATGACTGAGAGCCTCTTGTCATTACCTAAAAGATCAACACTTGTCTTTTTGTCAAAGAAAGATAGGTAACTCTTCACCAAGGTTGACAATTCCTTTCAGGACTTTGCCTCTAGATAATCAGGAAACCTTTGCTTCTGGTCATCTCCCGAAATTGATTAGGCAGGGCTCCTGGTTGAAAACAGTAGAATCTACTCTAGCTAGTTTGAGCAGAACGGGACACAGGTAACTAAAAGAATAATCAGAAGGTCTGGGGAAACAGTTCCTTGAGTGAAACTCCTCCTAAGGGTCTGAACCAGAACTGGCTCCCCAAGGGACCTAACACCTGTGCCTGCTGGCTTTAGGAATATGCCGCTTCCTCCTCCTCCTCCTCCTTCTTCTTTTAATGTTTATTTATTTTAGAGAGAGGGAGACAGAAATAGAGCGCCATTGGGGGAGGGGCAGAGAGAGAGGGAGACACAGAATGGGAAGCAGGCTCCAGGCTCTGAGCGGTCAGCACAGAGCCCAACGCAGGGCTCGAACCCACGGACCGCGAGATAGTGACTTGAGCCGAAGTCGGACGCTTAACCGACTGAGCCACCCAAGTGCTGTAAGACCATGTCACGTTTGCCACCAACCATGACAGCAGCATGAAGCCTCACACCCTGCCTCTTCACCTGTGTAATTCAGTTCCAAATCAAAGTCTTACTCAGGTGAGCCTTACACAAGGAACCTAAATCAAACGTCTGCAGCTTAGCTCAGAAAAAGGCTGGGCCAGATGGTTTTTCACATTCTATTTTGAGAAGTGGGATTTACAAATGATCAAATTTGGGGAATTATCAAAACATGGAGACAGTTCTAAAGACTTTGAGTAGTCCCAAAGGAAAAGATGTTTCCCACACTCCCTACCTCATTACAAAGTGTTATCAATATTCCACTAAATCCACGTAAGAAGGCTCACCAACACTATGAGATTCCACAAATACTCCAATATGCTAAAAGTCACAGAATGAATGGAAGCATCATTCTATCCATGTCATGGAACCCCTTTCTCTCAGATGTGGCTGAGTGAGGGTGCCAGCAGTGGCCTTCGTGTTAGGTAGTAGAAGGCTTCATTTCTTTCTTATTTTCCAGACAAGAAAAAAAAAAGTGAATAGAAGTTCCAATATTTTCCCTCCATGAGATCTTGTGCCTTTGGGGATGTCTGCTCCAGACCAGCACGTCTCAAAAAACAGTTGGTTTTTCTGGACCACAGCAAAAATGAGGAAAATATGGACCAAAAAAATAAGTTTTTCCTAAAGCCAAATTAATTCAAAAGGCCCTCCTTTGTTCTTCCTTTTTTAAAAAGTTGAAATGTCCTCTCATTTATAAAATGGTGGCCATGGGACATGGCAATAATAATTAAGTCCTTTCTTAGCAACAACTACAAAATATAATAAGTCAATTCCTCTAAAATATTTTCAAATGGAATTACTCTGTGAGAATGAAAAACCTGTAGTTTATTTTTCTAGATATACAGTATTTCAAATTGTTCCTGCAAAAGGATTGGAAAAATGTGGGGAAAAATTAAGAAAGCCGCAAAGTAAATCTGCAGGAAGACATGCAACATCATATCATTAGGGAAATGCACATGAAAACTGCAATGAGAATGCCACTTGACATCCATTGCAATAGACATTATTAAAAAAAAAAGGAAAAATAACAAGTATTGGCTGAGAAATTGAGAACTCCCTCATACACTGCTTCAAGGAATATAAAATGGTGCGGCAGCTATAGAAAACAATTTGGTGGTTCTTCAAAAAGTTAAACCTAGAATTACCATATATTCCAGCAATTCCACTCCTACGTATAGACCCCAAAGAACTGAAAGCCTGGATTAAAACAGGTCTTTGTCTACCAATGCTCATAGCAACATTATTCATAATAGCCAGAAAGTGGAAACAGCCCAAAGGTCCATCAACAGATAAACAGATAAAGAAAATGTGGTAAATACATACAGTGGAGCATCATTACCTTTAAAAAGGAATGAGATTCTCACACATACTTCAACATGGATGAATCTTGGAAACGTTATGCTAAGTGAAAGAATCCAGACACAAAAGGACAAATATTACACGGTTGCACTTGTGTGAGGTATCTAGAATAATGAAATTCACAGAGACAGAAAGTAGGATAAAGGTTACCAGGGGCTAGGGAGATACGGTTTATTGGGTACAGAGTTTTAGTTTGAGATGTTGAAAATTTTCTAGAAATTTGGCAATGGTGGCACAACAGCATGCATGTACTTAATGCCACTGAATTGTACACTAAAAAATAGTTACATGGTAGGGGCACCTGGGTGGCTCAGTCGGTTAAGCATCTGACTTCGGCTCAGGTCATGATCTCACGGTCTGTGGGTTCGAGCCCCGCGTCGGGCTCTGTGCTGACAGCTCAGAGCCTGGAGCCTGCTTCCAATCCTGTGTCTCCCTCCCTCTCTGCCACTCCCCTGCTCATGCTCTTTCTCTGTCTCTCTCAAAAATAAACATTTAAAATTTTTTTTAAATAGTTAAATGGTAAACTTTATGTATATTTTGCCACAATAAAGAAAAAGCAAAAAAAAAAAAAAAAAAAAGAGGAACAAACTACTGACCATGTGACAACATGGATGAGAGACTTTCCATTCAATGACGTTATGTTGAGTAAAAGGATTCAGATACAAAAAGGAGAGTGCATAGTGCACAGTTCCACTTACATAAATACAAAACAGGAAGATCTCTCAATGTATGGTGATACAGATCGGAAATGTGGTTATTTGTGGTTAGGCTGGGATAGGTAAAAAGCACAAGGGAATTTTTGGAGTGATGAAAATGTTCTGCATCTTGATGTAGTTTTGACAATCAAAACTCATGGAATTGTACATCTAGTATCTGTGCATTGAGCTCTATGCAACATGTATGTCAATTAAACAATATGACGAACTGAAATAGAACTGAATTAAAAAGAAATAAACATTTAAAAATAGAGTTGTGAGACAAGACTACACTGTATGTTAACTAACTTGAGAATAGAAAGAAAGAAAGAAAGAAAGAGGAAAGAAAGAAAGGAAAGAAAGAAGAAAAGAAAGAATAGAATGAAATGAAATAAAAATAGAGCTGTGGCACATTACAAAATAATGTAATTATTATTCTGAGTCGCCAGGGCTCATCTCTTCCCTGCTTACTCAGTGGATGTCAACATGAAAAATCCACAACCCCCAAGAAGAACTTAAAGTATTTTTTCATTGTTTCTTGTTTTTTCAGTTGTTTGTTTTACCTATTAAGACAAGTGAACATTCATCAGAAAACAAACTGAGCTGGAAAAGAACATTAATCTAAGTTCCAAAGTATGGCTTTCCCAAGTATCTCCACTACGGTTCATGAGTGCTTGAGAATTTCTTGATTTTAGAAAAATACTCCCCTCTATACTGGTTTTACTCTATGGCATTCTATTCCATAGGTTTATTTTATTTAGAGAAAAACAAATGATGTCAGAAAAATATTCTGCCTGGTTTTCTGATGAAAAAAGTCCAAAGGATGGATTAAATCATCAATGCAAACTAGAATGTAAATCCCAACCAAACCTACTGGGAACCACACCCAACTTCCTGGGTAGCAGGGCAGATCCTGGGGAAACAGGGCCATCAGGGCCAAGGAGGTAGGGAAAAAGAGAAGGGGAGGGAGGATCACAGGCTATTTTAGGAGATGTACTCTATGTCATTCAAAGAATATACAGAAAAATATGGAAAAGAGATTCAAAGAGAGGTAAAAAAGAAAAAAAAAAAAAAGAAAAAAAAATTCCTGCCTATCTTTACCCACCAAGTACAAAGTCATATCTTAGCAGAAGCTGACAATGACAGATTCCAGGAAGGACTGGGTGGAGGTGGCTGCCAAGAACAGTCACCTCCTAGGAACTCCAGCACCTCTTCCTCCCTCCCCAACCCCCTCCGCCCCACCGCCCCACCTCCCCACATCCCCAGAACAGGTGGCTGGGCTTTTGCAAGACTTGTCTAAACAGCCAGTAAAAGAAAGTGTGTGTTTAATTTTGGAGAAAAGACCTGCTGTTTTACATGATTATTTTTAATTAGCTATTTTCTGGAGTTGATTAAATTTGGGAATAATTGCATCTTGGGAACTATTTAAGAGCCGCAGATTGTAAACCTAGGCTGCCTCAGGAGTTCGGGGATGGGTTGTCATCCGATGACCAATTGCCAGTCCTGAAAACAAGCATCCTTTGTCTATAGAAGAGATTGTGGTCATGCAAATTTTTTTCTAGTTCTTTTCTGCCTGGAAAGAGAATCCCATCTGGCCGACTTCTCTCTTTTCTCCATTTTCTTATATGAAATATGCAAAACACAAATGCATGAGCCACCAGAGCAGCAGATTATGTGGCCTGCATGTGGCAGATAAAATTGAAACATGACAAGAAGTTAAAATTTGCCCCGGGAGAAGCATGTAAAAATGCTTTATTTGCATAATGATTTCATAAAAAGTTTAATAAGTCCTAGATGGGAAGTCAAATAATTATGGGGGGAGGGGGGAAAAATTGCCAGTTTGGAAAATTCTGTCATAAATAAAAGTATAAGAGAAACAGTTTATGTTTCTGAAATAGTTTAAACTGAGATGTGAACTTGCTTTATAAATAAAAAAACATAAGATATGTTTTATACCATTAAGATTCTATGTCTAACCCAGTTTACAAAACATTTTCACACACCCATTATGCTAATACTCATGATTATGAGGTAGCGAGAGAACTTATTACTAGATTTACTTTACAGATGAAGGAACTGAGGCTTAGAGCAGTTTTGCCTAAATTCGTACGTGAGCTTTAGTTGGAACCCACAAGCAGGTTTTGACATTCAAACCTCCTGGGCCGTTGCCACAGTACTCCACTGCTTCTGTTCTCTTCCTGAAAATATTATGAAACTAAATAATAAGTTAACCATAGAGCAAGCTCTGTAGTTAATTATAGTTACTAGTACAAATTTAGAAAGGCATTATAGTGTGGCAGTTAAGAGCATGGACTGCTTACCACTACTTAGCTGCGTAACCTGGGGTAAGATATTAAACCTTTCTCTGCCTCAGTTTACTCATCCATAGAACAGGGAAAATAAAAGCACCTGTCTCGTAGAGGTTTTGAAAGCAATAAACCAGTCAATATGTGTTAAGCATCTGGTGCAGTGCCCGACTCACAATAGTCATTTAATAAGGGTAAGGTATTCTCTTTGCAAATTAATTTATGTTTAGGTTACTCTGGTCTGCATTGAAATATTAATTATTTTAAACAGCTGTATTAAATCTGCAAATTAATTTTATGCTTAGGTTCCTCTGATAAGCATTGAGATATTTTAAGTAGCTTTGTATATGCCATATTACATAGATTCTAAAAACCATACAAATTAAAGACAGAAACCATATATCTCATTTTACTATCTCTGGCATGCTCTTGCCAATTATGAGTAAGCATTTTTTCTATCTCATTAAGGATCAGACCTCAGAGTCAATTAACCTAAAGTCTTAACAAAACACTGCAATTTACACCTGTTCTGAATCACCCTAGTCTAACAATCATGGAGACTCCGATATAACTTTGAACAGGCTTTGCCCTTTCCAAAATAATGGTGAAACTCACCTTGCTCAAATATATTTACTGTAGAGGACATTATGTAGAACATTATGCAGGTCCCTTCTGGTTAATGTTAACTAGCAGACTTTGTTCCTGCCTTCAAGATTCATGTAAAAACAGGTAAATACACATTCAAGAATCACCCAGTCTTCCTGTGTCAGGCAGCAAGATGTTCTCAGCATCTCCTGGAGCACGGTGGAAAGAACACAGGAATAGCTTGAAGGAGATTCCATCAGGTAAGTGAGGGGCCATTTGGATATTCAAAAGAATGGTGACTGTAACAGATTTTGCATACTGAATTTCCAAAGTCTATGAGTCCGTGGTGTTGGGGGAAGAGAAGAAAATAGAAAAGTAGGGCAAGCAAATCAGTTTTTCCATATAGAAGGATTCCAACTAATCAATCAACAAAATGAAAAAATCAGCCTACAGAATGGAAGAAAATATTTGCAAACCATGTATCAAAGGATCAATATCCAATATGTACAAAGAATTCATACAACTCAACAGCAAAAAAAAAAAAAAATCCCATCAAAATGGGTAGAGGAACTGACTAGATAGTTTTCCAAAGAAGACATACATATGGCCAACAAATACATGAAAAGAGGCTCAACATCACTCACCATCAGGGAAATGCAAATCAAAGCTATGATGAGGTCTCACCTCACACCTGTTTAGAATGGCTCTTGTCAAAAAGACTAGAAACACTAAGTGTTGGCGAGAATGTGGAGCAAAGGGCATATTTGCACACCGTTGTTGGGAATATATATTGGTGCAGCCACTATGGAAAACAGTATGGCGCTTCCTCAAAAAATTAAAAAATAGAACTACCAGATTGCTGATCCAGCAGTCCCACTTCTGGATGATGTCTACCCAAAGGAAATAAAAATATAAAAATGGGATATTGAAAGGACATCTTCACTCCCGTGTTTATGGCAGTATTATTCACAATAGCCAAGTTATGGAAATAAACTAAGTGTCCATCAATGGTTGAATGCATATGTGTGTGTGTGTGTGTGTGTGTGTGTGTGTGTGTGTGTATCATGTGTATACACATGAAATATTCTGAAATATTCTTCAGCCTTGAGAAAGAATGAAATCTTGCCATTTGTGACAAGGTGGACGAATCTTAAGAGCATTATGCTAAGTGAGACAAGTCAGACAGAGAAAGACAAATACTACATGATATCATTTATATGTGGAATCTAAAAAAGCTGAACTCATAGAAACAGAGTAGAATGGTGGTTATCAGGGGCTAGGGGCTGGAGGAAATGGGAAAATGTTGGTCAAAAGGTACAAACCTGCAGTCAGTAGATGAATAAGTCCTGGGGATCTGCTGCAAAGCATTGTGATTAGCAATACCGTATGATATACTTCAGAGTTGCTCAGACACTAGATCTTAAATATTCTCACCACAAGAAAAAATAATAGTCATTATGTGGCCTAAAAGAGACGCGCTTTAATTAATGCCAGCAAGGATTATCTAACTCAGAGGTTCTCAAATGTCAATGTGCACCAGAATCAATTAGAGGCTTGTTAAAACACAAATTCCTGGATGCCACCCCCAGAGTGTAGCAGGTCTAGGGTGGGGCCCAAGAATTTGCTTTTCTATCAAGCTCCCATATGATGCCTATTCCAGGATCACACTTTGAGAACCACTGGCTTGAGAAGCATTGGGTGATGGATTGTTAAGGAGGAGGATATCCACACAAGCAAGGATTCTTCAAAATAAACATTTAAAAGCAAAAAGAAAGAGAAAGTGGACCAACACCGTTTCTAAGTTCAGATACTGCTCATGTTGTTATCTGGTCCTGGAATCACGGGATCTAAAGAGGGCAGACCTTCCCTGAAACACCAGGCAAGATCACACTGAAACCTTATGAGTCCTTTCAGACCAAGGGATCTAATTTTGCTTTTACTATTAACAGACTTGTTTGACCTCAAGCAAGCACTTGATTTTTCGTTAGGCTCTATCCCTTTACTTATAAAATTAGGATCTTGAACTAAATGTTTTCCTTAAGCCTAATGGCAGAGGGTTACAATGCCTGAAGAAATTAGGCTCAGAGAAATTACTGCATTTTGTGGCTTTGAACTCAGAAAATAGCAATACAGAGACACCCATCTCTAGTGAAAATTATTTTTATAACGTTGCATCAGGGATTTCTTTTTCTAAGAAAGTTGCTTGTCTTAGCATCTTAGCAATATAGATCTGAAAAGAATGTGAAAGAGAAATGTTGTAAGACAAGTTAAAAAAAAATCAATGTTGCTGCAGCCACTCTGCTTTATATAGCAGGGGAGGGGGGAGGCGGGCTAGGAATCACTTTACTCTGCAGAAATAAATTAGCTCAGTTCTTTGGAACCAGTACGACTTTCTTGCTAGATGTAAAACCATAAACGCTCTTGTGAAATTCCGTGTGATAATGAGGTAGATTAAGGAAGACCATATCAGAAAGTGTATGTTTCTTTGCTACTGACAGTCTGTAGAAGACAGAGAGTTTAATACTCCATGTATTTTAGGCAGGCCAGGCTTCTCTTCTTTACAGATTCCCCAACCAGTCTTGAAGCCATTCTGAGGAATGAGTGGAGTTGGATCCTCAGTGGGCATAATAGTAAAGGGTACACTTCTCTAGTTCCTGCCTTTTTACATGAATTTCATCAATAAAGACCCCCTTGGCCGGGAAAGGGTAGATCATATTGATGGGCAAACAGTGGGGCAAAAGGGGTTTTCCAAAGCAAAGCTCTTACTGGCAGAAGGGGGAACTAAACAGGCAAAAATAAGGTTACATGTCAGGGTTTGGTTCAGTGAATTCAGAATCTCTGAGGACGTAGTCGTTTGGAGCTGGGCAAGTGAGGAGCTTGGGAAGTGAGGCTTGGGCAAGGAATGGGGAGATGGAGAAGAGAGGCAGCCAGGTGGGTAGTGTGGGCTGAACGGAGCTCTGGGCAGCTTGACGGTGAAACCTGTCTGTCAGCTGGGGAAGAAGAGGATGACCTGGAAAAACTGGGCTGGCTTTCATTTTTCTTATGTTGCAAGTGGATTATAAATGTCACTTTCAGCAGAGCTGAGAAGACTGAAATTCTGCAGTTCTGGTCTCGACAATGGCCTCTATTTCTATCCCATGCCCCAATCAGCACAGCCTTTTCCTCCCTTTACTTCACACTCTTCCAGCCCAGCGAGACGCCTTTGTGTCTCTTGCTTTCCGTCCTAGCAATGGGTTGTGGAGCCCCGAGAGCAGAGCAAAGCAAGAGCGCTAAAGGGCTGTGCCCACTCTTTCCGCCTCCTGAGCTCTAATCTCCAAGTGCCCTGGAGTGAAAGCCAAAGTCAGTTGTGCCAGACTGAGAACCCAGGGGGAAAACCGTGTCCAGTCTTTGGCTCCCCTACATTCCACGATAATTATATACAACAGAAACACATAAATAAAGACATTCCAGTGTGCACTTACGCGTACACATTTATTTGGCTTTAAGAAAATGTCCTAATATTTCAAATTTTAAAAGATTTGTAAAATAGTAGAAAACAACCTTTTTTCCCCCTTCTGATGGTGTCATATCATGGTAAATTAACTTAACGTGTCTCATTGTTGGGACACTCCGTGATGGCCTCACTTTATGTAGAGCATATAGGGCGTGTACCTATCACAAACATAAACATATATTTTTGGTGTCACGAACTTAGGCCAGAGATCCATTTTTCTTTTCTTTTCTTTTTTTTTAATTTTTATTTATTTATTATTTTTTAAATGTTTTTATTTAATTTTGAGACAGAGAGAAACAGAGCGTGAGCAGGAGAGGGGCAGAGAGAGAGGGAGACACAGAATCCGAAGCAGGCTCCAGGCTCTGAGCTGTCAGCACAGAGCCTGACGTGGGGCTTGAACTCACGGACTGTGAGATCATGACCTGAGCTGAAGTCAGACGCTTAACTCACTAAGCCACCCAGGCACCCCGTAAAGATCCATTTTTCAAGGACTAGGTTTCAAAGGTAGAAGTTCCATTGTGACTCAGGATCCTACTTACCTCCTAGAAAACAAAACACTGAAGAACAAGAATGGGATTGAGCAGGGCAAACTCTTCAAGTCGCAGCCTGCTGTCAGCCCCAGCTGGACCTGAAATGGTCTCACACATGAGTGTCCTTCAAAAGATCAAAGAATGAAACTGTTGGAACTTCCCTCTCTTGAACAGTCTCATTTTTCAGAAAGATAAATCTGACACAGCAACGTACATAGAGTCCTTGGCATTGGGACTCTCTGGAAATGAAGTGAACTGAGTTAGCACGGACTTTAATTTTTTTTCCATGTTTATTTTTGAGAGAGCCAGAGAGCACGAGTGGGGGAGAGGCAGAGAAAGAGGAGACACAGAATCCGAAGCAGGCTCCAGACTCCTAGCTATCAGCACAGAGCCCAACGTGGGGCTTGAACCCACTAACCACGAGATCATGAGGTGAGCTGAAGTCAAACGCTTAACCAACTGAGCCACCCAGGCGCCCCCAGTAGTACAGATTTTAGAGTCAAAAAGCATTGCACTGGGGGAAGTAGGTCAAAGTGCTTAAGCTAGCTGAGCCTCAGTTTTTCTCTCAGGAAAACGGGGATACTAACCCCTGCTTCATAAACTAAAAATGTAAGTAAGGTACCTGGGATGTTAGAAATGCTCAAAAAAGGCTAGTTTCCTTTGCTCATAGCCAAACCAATTATTTGAGAGCAGCACCATGGGGTGATACACATGGTCCTTGCTTTAGGAATGAAGGAGAAGGATATGGCAGGATGCGAGAGCTCCAGGTTAATGGTTTTGATTTTATTAATGAAATAAAAGTCAAGATCAGGAGCAAAAAGGAGGTGGAAATGGATGGGAGAAATAAGAGGAAAAGGTGTAAATTAGGTGTTCTGAAGATTGATTGCATTTACAAGAGCCCTTTTGAGGTGCATGATTATGAAATTACAGTGACGCCAGCTGAGCGATTCTCTAGCACAGCCCAAGTCCCATATGCACACGCAGAACGAGTGGATGGACGGGCTTATCTGAGGCTGGACTTCTTGCAAGGCAAGTATGGTGAAGGGAGAGAGGCAGGGAAATGGAAAATATTTTCGAGGCATTGATCATAGTGGTAAACATGGAATCTAAGTCAAGAGGGGGAAAAGGACAGTAAGAGACGGCCCTGAGAGAGGAATAGAGTAGCGTGGATATTTATTCTACCTCCAGTATAAATCATGTTACCTTCCCCTGCATAAGGCAGAAGTAGTTAAGACCAATTTTGTTTTGGAATAATAATTATTTACCTCTGTCACACCAGCAAACTGAATCCAGAAGTTTATTACAAAAGCAAGGACGGTTTATTCTAAGAACACACGAGTACGTAAATATCACATCAAAAGATGAAAGGAGAATAATTCAATGCTCACATCATTAGATACGGTATCAGTTATCTATTGCTGTGGGACAAACCACCTCCAAAGCTTTGGGGCATAAAACAACCATTTTATTACACTCATAAATTCTGAGGGTCAGTAATCTAACAGAGCACAGCAGGGGCCATTTATCTCTGCTCCACAGTGTCCAGAACCTCACTGGGGAGACTCAAGGCCTGGGGTGCCTTGACGACTGAGAGACAGAATCATCTGGAGGTGTCATCACGTGCTTGTTTTGCACTTGATGCTGGACTGTCAGGTGGAAAATTTATACATGGCCTCTCCAGTTGCTTTCTCCATGGGTCAATCTGAGCTTTCTCATAAGCATGGCTGATGGGATCCCAAAGTGAGCATCCCAAGAACAGAAGGTAGAAGCGTGTGGCATTTTTATGATCCAGCCTTGGAAGTAACATACTATCACTTCTGCCATACTCTGTCCAGGCGGTCACAAAGATACTCCCAGGTTCCAGGAGAGAAAGTATAAACCCCACAACTCAGTGAAAAACATGTGAAGCATGAGCGATAGTGATGATGTTGGAGCATCTTAAAAAGTGTATCATCTGCCACAGGTACTAAAAACTTGTTTGATAAAATCCAGCAGTCCTTGCCTTTTTAAAGCTCTAAGAAGAAAGAAATGGGTATGCATTAAAAGCAGGGCTCAAGAGAGATATTTGCACAACCATGCTCTTAGGGGTATTATTCACAACAGCCAAGGGGTGGAAGGAACCCAAGTGTCTATTGACAGATGAATGAATAAACAATGAATGAATAAACATACAGTGGAAGATTCAGCCTTAAAAAGGAAGGAAATTCTGACATACACTATAACATGGGGATGACACTTAAGGACATTACGCTAAGTAAAACAAGACAGTCACAAAAAGACAAATACTGTATGATTCCACTTATATGAGGTATCTAGAGAAGTCAGATTCATAGAAACAGAAAGTAGAATGGTGGCTGCCAGGGGCCAGGGGAAGGGGGAAATGGGGAGTTAACAGTACAGAGTTTCAGTTTTGCAAGATGAAGAGTTTTTGGAGATTTGTTGCACAATAACGTGAATATACTTAACAGTGTTGAACTGTACACTTAAAAATGGTAAATGGTAAGTTATATGTTATGTGTATTTTTTCAACGTTTATTTATTTAATTTTGAGGGAGAGAGCGGGAGCGAGGGAGGGGCAGAGAGAGGCAGAGAGAAAATCCCAAGCAGGCTCACAAACCCTGAGATCATGACCTGAGCTGAAATCAAGAGTTGGACACTTAACCAACTGAGTCACGCAAGTGCCCCTGTTAAATGTATTTAATCACAATTAAGAAAAAAAAATAAGAAAAAAGAAAAAATAAGGAAACATGCTAACATAAGGAATACTGTGGCCAATATTGCAAATTGGCATGCTCTCTAGAATGAATGCACAGATGGAAGCTAAAAGACTCCCAGACTCTTTGTGGCCAGGGCTCAAGATGTGCTTTGGATCCCACCAAACAGGAGCATGCACGTGAGACTTCGATTGGGAACTGAGTCATCTGTGGAGAGGCCATGCATAAAGCATCTGTGCTGTTGGTGTAGACCATGGCAGAGGTGGTCTAGTCCTGGAGCCAGCTGCCGTAGCAGCAGCTTATTAATTTGGCAGATGACTTCTTGATTCAGCAGCTCTCAGCATCAGCGGTGGCAGCCTTCCCAACTGTGGTCAAGGCAGAGTGGAGAGCGGGTATGGGGTCCAGGAGCTCCTCCCACATTTATGGAAAGGCTGAAGGCAAAATTGTCAAGGTTTGCAGAAAGAAGGATTGTAAACATAGAGAATCAAAGACTGTATTTTTTTAAAAAAAATTTTTTAATGTTAATTTTTCAGACAGAGAGAGAGAGAGAGAGGAGCGTGAGTTGGGGAGGGGCAGAGAGAGAGAGGGAGACACAGAATCCGAAGCAGGCTCCAGGCTCTGAGCTGTCAGCACAGAGCCCGACGTGGAGCTCGAACTCACAAACTGAGATCACGACCTGAGCCGAAGTCGGACGCCTAGCCTACTGAGCCACCCAGGCGCCCCAGAGACACTGTATTTTAAAAAGCAAACTGTTGGAACGAATGAAAACCTTCATGAGGTGGCCAGATTTAAGACAACTATATGTAAAAAACAGTGCTTTTTCTTTGGCCTAACAAGGGTCAGGTAGCCATGTAATCTTAAAATTCTATTCCGAGTGACAACAAAAGTTAACGAGAACCAGAAATAAACTTCCAAGAAATGTGTTAGACCTAATAGGCACACAGATTCTACCTTAAGCCTTTCTCCTTCTGTTTCACCTACAGAATATGCCCCATAATCTCCTAACTAAAATCAGTAAACAACTGAAAGGAATATTACAACAAAATATTTCATGAGAACTGGTCCCATTGGTCTCAGTAATAAGAAAATCTGTTCTTGCCTGACCAACTGAGCAAATTGAAATTCAATTCATCTTTAGCTGTTGGTGTTGTTTTCCATCCCAAGGTTTTGTTGTTTGTGTTTGAACTTCTACGCTAGAGTTAAGAAAACAAAACTATCCACCCCATAAACCAAGGCAAATTTTTTCATTTTTAGGCAGAGGAGGTTAAGAGGAAATCGATTCTGAAGCAGCAATGCTTCTGCCTCAGGGAGAGAAACTTTTAATATAATCCTTATGACTCTGTGTTTCTGGCATTCTCTTCATAAACCATGCATGTATAAGTAATTTTCAAAGATTTGGGGAAATTAGCTGTTGCACAAGGGATGATGGGATGTGTTATGTTTTGTATTTGTTTTCTTTCTCTCTCTCTGCCTCTCTTTTTTTTTTTTTTAGAATTGCTGATAGTTTATTGGCCCAAAAATGAAGAGATTGTCTCTGTCAGAAGCAGTCAAAGAAGAAGACGAAATTTCAATGCTTTAGCTGTATTTATCATGATGAAAATCTGCTTAAGGAACATAATCAAAATTAGGGTAAACTGCAATCTTTTTACTGAGACATTTAGAGCCGTATCAATTTCTGTTCATATCACATGAAAGAAATCCGTTTAAAAAATTGTATATGAATTTCTATAATCAATGAATTTGAGTGTTTATGCGGATGCATCATGATTCAAAATACCGATTGATATCCTGTAAAACAATATTTATAGTCAAACATATGAGTTGGGTACACTGGGGAGACCCAACTGAGATGAAGTTAAGCGTGCGAAAGGCTTACTGAGAAGGAACATCTGTGAAGGGAGAAAGGAGGAAGCAGGGCTGGGCAGAGGAGCCAGCAGACCACAGAACCGATCTGCCAATGACTCCACCATCCCAGCAGGGAGTTCCAGAGCAAAGATTGCTAAGTACAGGAGTTCTGCCTTGGGTGGACATGGCCAGGCTTTCGTTCCACCACCTAGCTGAGTCACTGATGGGGGCCCACCTCAAGACGAGCATGGCCTTGACTCAAAAGCTGAAGGAGACGTGAAGGAGTTAACAGCTGGAGGCTGTCAGCCAACTGCACAGTCCTTGCAGTTGGGCGACGAGTCTTTGCTTAAAGGGACATCTGGGCTACGTGGCATCTCCATGTCTGCCACAAGTTAGATCAGTGTTACATATAAAACAAATTATGTGCCGTTTCTTTACAATTTCTTTTTTTTTTTAATATATGAAATGTATTGCCAAATTGGTTTCCATACAACACCCGGTGCTCATCCCAAAAGATGCCCTCTTCAATGCCCATCACCTACCCTCCCCTCCCTCCCACCCCCCATCAACCCTCAGTACAATTTCTTATTTAAAAAAAAAAAATGATGAGGCTGTAAAACTTATAAACACCAGCTGTTCTAAGAAATGACAACTGAGGGGCGCCTGGGTGGCTCAGTCGGTTAAGCGTCCGACTTCGGCTCAGGTCATGATCTCGCAGTCTGTGAGTTTGAGCCCCGCATCGGGCTCTGTGCTGATGGCTCAGAGCCTGGAGCCTGCTTTGGATTCTGTGTCTCCCTCTCACTCTGACCCTCCCCTATTCATGCTCTGTCTCTCTCTGTCTCAAAAATAAATAAACGTTAAAAAAAACTTAAAAAAAAAAAAAAAAAGAAATGACAACTGACCAATTGGCCTGACCAGTTCTATCATTTGTTTATATACTTGTAAAAAACAGCCCTTTTGTAGGTCATGGTGTTTAGCGAATACAGCCAGTGTGACTCCACTAGTCTGACAGATCATCTTAGCTCTCAATGGGGTAACAGCCTTGACAGCAGGGGCACCTGACTGGCTCAGTCGGAAGAGCATGGGACTCTTGATCTTGGGGTTGTGAATCCGAACCACAGGTTGGGGGTAGAATTTACTTTAAAAAAAAGAAAAAAAAAGAATTGGGGCAGCTGGGTGGCTCAGTTGGTTAAGCGTCTGACTATTGGTCTTGGTTCAGGTCATGATCTCACGGTTTTGGGGATCGAGTCCCGCATCAGTCTGTGCACTGACAGTGTGGAACCTGCTTGGGATTCTCTCTCTCTCTCTCTCTCTCTCTCTCTCTCTCCCTCTCTCTCTCTCTCTCTCTCTCTGTCCCTCTCCCACTTGTGCTCTCTATCTCTCTCTCTCTCTGTCTCAAAACAAGTAAACTTAAAAAATAAAAATAAAAATAAAGGATTGACAGCAGATTTATTGTGGAATAAATTTATCTGCTGTAATTAATTTACATGCTTTACAGAATGAACACAGAATAAGACAAAAGTATAAAAAATGATCATTTGTTCTATATAGCTCAGAAGGTATTTCCACTTCAAGGCATGACATATGACTTCAAAGAAACTAAAAATACTGCTTTAAAGTCCTTATAGGTACTAATATAATAGGAAGAGCACTATTAGGTAACTAAAATACACTCTCTTGGCTTATTATTACTGCACCACTCCTAATGTGCACCCTAAAATCCATTATGAACATTAAATAATCAGCCCTCTAATTTGTCAATATTTATCAAAATTGCAAATGTACTTTCTATTGACCCACAAATCCCTTCAGGGAATTTATCCTCAGATATACTTGAATATAAGCAAAATAACTTTACTCATTGCAGCACTGTTTGTAATCAAAGATTAGGAAAAAATCAAATTCTCTCCAAAGGGGACAAATAAAATAAATTATTGTATGTCTATGTAATAGAATTCTATGTAACTATGTAAACATGAGAATGCTCTCTATCTATGTATGGATTTGGAGACATTTTTAAGATAAACCATTAAGGGTAGGAAAAATATTTAAAACAGTGTTTGTTACAATTTGTTAATAAAACAAGAAAGTAAGAATAAATAGCTTCAGACCTGATAAATGAGTTTAGAATGTTGCAAGATAAAATATAAATATACAAAAATGCATTTCTATATACTACCAATATACAAACTGATAATGATATTAAGAAAACAACTATTTACAATAGGATCAAAAAGAATAAAAGAGAAATTAGAAATATATTTAACAAAAGAAGTGCAAAACTTATACTATGAAAACTACAAACCATGATTGAAAGAAGTTAAATAAGATTTATACAAGTGGGAAGACATCTCATGTTCAAAAGTTAATATTGTTAAGATGGCAATATTCAGTGCAATCGCCATCAAAATCCAAGCTTCCTTTTTTTGTAGAAATTGGCATGCTGATCATAAAATGCATATAGAATTGCAAGGAACCAAGAATAGCCAAAACAGTCTTGGAAAAGAATGACAGAGTTAAGGACTCACATTTCCTTACTTCAAAATTTACTACAAAATACAGTAACCAAGACAGGGTAGAATTGGCATAAGGATAAACATATGGATCAATGGAATAGAATTCAGAGTCCATAAATAAACCCTGACATTTATGACCAATTAATTTTCAATAATGATCTCTTCCTCAAAAAATTAAAAATAGAGCTACCCTACAACCTAGCAATTGCACTACTACGTATTTATCCAAAGAGTACAAAAATGCTGATTCAAAGGGGCATATGCACTCCAGTGTTTATAGCAACACTATCAACAATAGCCAAACTATGGAAATAGTCCAAATGTACATCGACTGACAAATGGATAAGAAGATGTGGTGTGTGTGTGTGTGTGGGTGTGTATACATATATATATATATATATATGTATGTATATATATATATATATATATATATATATATACACACACAAATATATAATGGAATAGTACTCAGTGATCAAAAAGAATGAAATCTTGCCATTTGTACCAATGTGGATGAAACTAAAATGTATTATGTTAAGTGAAATAAGTGAGGCAGAAAAAGATAAATATCATATGATTTCACTCATATGTGGAATTTAAGAAACAAAACAGATGAACAGAAGGGAAGGCAAGGAAAAATAAGATAACAGAGACGGAAACAAACCATAAGAGACTCTTAAATACAAAGAACAAACTGAAGGTTGCTGGAGGGGTGTTGGGGAGGGGGCTAAATGGGTGATGAGCATTAAGGAAAGCACTTGTTGGAATGAGCACTGGGTGTCATATGTAAGTGATGATTCATAAAATTCCACACCTGAAACCACTATTACACTATATGTTAACGAACTTGGATTTAAATAAAATTTAAAAAAAATAGTGATCTCAAGACAATTCAATGAGAAAATAATAGTTTTTTCAATAAATGGTGTTGGGGCAACTGCATATCCATCTGCAGAAGAATGAAATTGGACTCCTTCACACCATACACAAAAATTAACCCAAAATGGATCGTAGACCTAAATGTAAAAGCTGAAGTCACAAAACTCTTAGGTGAAAACATGGAGATAACTCTTCATGATGACAGGTTAAGCACATCCTTCTTAAAATGACACCAAACACACAGTAAACACAACAATAGATAAGTTAGACTTAAATGAAAAAGTTTTGTTCTTCAAAGGACCAATAGCAAAATAAAAAGACAACCCAAAGAATCAGAGAAAATGCTTGCCAATCATGTATCTGGTAATGGACTTGTATCCAGAATTTACAGAGAACACATACAATTCAATAAGAAAAAGACAAATAGGCCAATTAAAGAATGAGCAGAGGATCTGACTAGACATTTCTCCAGAGAAGATATACACATGGCCATTAAGTACATGAAAAGATACTCAGTATCATTAGCCACCAGGGAAATGAAAATGAAAATCAAAACCACAATGGCATACTGCTTCATACCTACCTAGGGTGGCATAATAAAAAAAAAAACAACAGACAATAAAAAGTGTTGGTACGGATATGGAGAAATCATGACCCTCATACTTTGCTGGTTGAAATGTAAAATGATGCAACTACTTTGGAAAATGTTGTGGCAGTTCTTCAAAAGATTAAACATAGGGTTACCATGTGCCACAGCAATTCCGCTCCCACTTACATACCCAGGAGAAATGGAAACATATGTCTACCTCAAAACTTGTATGTAAATGTTCATAGCAGCATTATTCACTACCCAAGAAGTGGAAATAACCCAAATTTAATCAACTGATGAATGGATAAACAAAATGTGGTATATCCATATAATAGAATATTATTTGACAATAACAACTAATGAAATACATGCCATAACATCAAGAAAGCTTGAAGACATTTTGCTAAGTAAAAAAAGCCAGTCACAAGACCACATGTTGTATGTTCCATTTATCTCTCTGGAATAGGTAAATCTATGAAAACTGGAGGTATGTTAGTGGTTGCCTGAAACAGGTGGAGGTTGGGGAGAAATGCAGAATGACTCTAATGAATATGAAGTTTTGCGGGGAGGTGATGACAAATTCCAAAATTGATCATGATGGTGGTTGTAGAACTCTGAATATACTGAAAGCCATTGATTTGAACACTTTAAATGATTGAATTGTACAGTATATGAGTTACATTTCAATAAAGCTGTTTTTTAGAGGCGCCGGGGTGGCTCAGTTGGTTAAGTGTCTGACTCTTGATTTCAGTCAGGTCATGCTCTTGGGGTTCGTGAGATGAGCCAGGCATCAGGCTGTGAGCTGACAGCATGGAGCCTGCTTGGGATTCTCTCTCTCCCTCTCTCTCTCTCTGCCCCTCCCCTGCTTGTGCTCAATTTCTCTCTCAAAATAAATAAACATTTTTTAAATTAAAAATATAAAGCTGTTTTTAAAAATAAGATATGTTTGTACATGTTACTAATTAAGTACAAGGGCTAAAAATAACTTTACATTGGAGAAACATCGCTGACTCCACCTTTACCAAGTAACCAAAGTTAGATCACCAATGATGGAAGAAACTGCCATGTTTTGCCCCCTGATGTGACACACTCGGAAGGACACATCATTTATGTACTGTTCCTGCCAAAAAGGCAAAATCTAAATCTTATCATGGGAGAACCGCAAACAAACCCACACTGAGGAACATTATGAAACAAAATGGCCTGTCCCCTTAAAGTCTACACCATGAAAGACAAAGAAAGACTGGGGGACTGTTCCAGATAGAAAAGGAGACTGAGGAGACATAAAATCTAAATGCAGTATCTATGATCCTGACCAAGAAAAGAAGTCTCTGTAGAGAACATTGTTGGGACAAGAGATGAAATTTGAAAAAGGTCTGGAGGTTAAAGCGTAGTATTGTATCGATGTTAGCTTTCTGAATTTAATAATTTTACTATGGTTATGTAAGTGAAAACCTTGTTCTTCGGAAATGCACACTGACCCACTGAAATGTTCGGGGTAAAGGGAATGATGTGTGCAAACTGCACACGAGTAATTCTGAAGAAATATTATACACACATATGTGTATGTATGTATGTATGTATGTACGTATGTATAGAGAGACAAGAACAGAGACAAGGACAGAGACAATAAATGATTTGGCAAATGTGTTACTATGTTAAAAATTGGTGAATCCACATGAAACGTATATGGGAATCCTTGCACTGTTTTTGAAACTTTTCTGTGAAAGGTTTTCAAAAAGAACTTTTTCTTCAGAAGAAAGTTTCTGAAACTATTTGGAAACTTTTTTGTTAAAAAGTGTATATTTGTGGGGCGCCTGGGTGGCTCAGTCGGTTAAGCGTCCGACTTAAGCTCAGGTCACGATCTCGCGGTCCGTGAGTTTGAGCCCCGCATCGGGCTCTGGGCTGATGGCTCAGAGCCTGGAGCCTGCTTCCGATTCTGTGTCTCCCTCTCTCTCTGCCCCTTCCCCGTTCATGCTCTGTCTCTCTCTGGCTCAAAAATAAATAAACGTTAAAAAAAATTAAAAAGAATCTATATTTGTGCTTGCTTGTGTTTGCATGGAGAATCTCTGGCGCAATAAATAGTAATGAAAACTGTTACCTGTTAGGGAATGGGGGAGAAAGAACCACTGCAGCTTGTGGCCAGGGTGGAAAAGACGCTTTTTGAATCGTGTGAATATATCACTTATTTGGAACTTAAAATGCCAAATGATTTTAAAAAATAACCTTTGCGTATCTTTCAATTACATATCGTGGTTCATCATATTCAGATATCGAACTCCCCGTACAGCAGGTGCTTGGCTGATGGGGTTCCTCTGGACATAAATTATACAAGTTGTTACAATAGATATTAAGTAATTTGCTTAAGGCAACAAAGAGCAATAAAGGACTGAGTTGGTTAACCTGAGTAGCTCTTATCTCTCCTCCGTTGCTCCTCTAACCATTATTACCTGAGACTGAGAAGCTTTGGAGATGTTAGCCTTTTGTTGATGGCGAGAGGAGAAAAAAACTGGCAGTCAGTACAGATGCTTCATAATGGTTTGTCTTTATGATTTTTTAATGATTTATTTGTTTGTTTGTTTGTTTAGAGCAAGAGCGAGTTGGGGAGAGGCAGAGAGAGAATCCCAGGCAGGCTCCTCGATATCAGTGCAGAGCCGAATGCGGGGCTCAGTCTCACAAACCGTGAGATCATGACCTGAGCCAAAATCAAAAGTCAGATGCTTAACCGACAGAGGCACCCAGGTGCCCCTGGTTTGTCTTTAAACTGCTGCTTACTTGTGCTTACTTCTAGCCCCTTCCAACTCTGATCTATACTCATGAGCAGGTAGTTTTTATTTCGTAAGTGCGTTTCTGAGTCTGTCACCATCCTGTTCAGAATTGTCTATAAATTCGCTTTGCTCTCTCTATATTGGTCCTTTGTGGCCTATCATGCCTCCTTGGCGTGTAGCATGTATTTATAACATATCATACATACAAAAAGGGGCATATGTGTGTAAATTTTTAAACAATAAGACAAATATCTGCGTATATATAACTCAGGTTAGAAATAGAACTTTACATGGGGTGGCTGGGTGGCTCAGTTGGTTAGGTGTCTGACTTAAGCTCAGGTCACGATCTCAGGGTTCATGAATTCGAGCCCCGTACTGAGCTCTGTGCTGACAGCTCAGAGCCTGAAGCCTGCTTCAGATTCTGTGTCTCCCTCTCTCTCTGCCCCTCCCCTGCCCTTGCTCTGTGTCTCTGTCTCTCAAAAATAAATATTTTTTAAAATTTGAAAAAAAGAAAGAGAATATTACCAGTTTCTCAATAAGTCCTTGTATAAAACCTTCCCAATTACAAACACTGTTCTATACTCTTTTTTCCTACAATTAACAATATATCTTAAAGTCTCTTCATATCTGTACATCTCTCATAACTACCTTTATGAATTAGGTATTAATTTAATATTGTGCTATAATTTTGCACTTGTGTATGTATCCATAAAAATATTAGTTTTCCAATATCGCTTAACATATTACCCTGAACTTAGTGGTTTAAAACAACATATATTTATTATCTCACAGTTTTTGAGAATCAAGAATTTAGAAATGGATTATTTGAGTGGTTCTGGCTCAGAATCTCTGAAAATTTGCCGTCAAAATATTAAACAGGTTCCAGTTATCTGAAGGCCTTACTGGGGTGAGGGATCAGTTTCCAAGATGGTTCATTCATGTGCTGATGGCAGGAGGCCACAGTTTCTTGCAGTGTGGGCTCCTCCATAGGGTTTCTTGATTTCGCTTCCATAACATGGCTACTTCTAGAATGAGAAATTTGAGAGAGAGACAGACTAAAGTCACAATGTTGTTTAAGACTTAGCGTCAGAAGCCGCATATACAATTTTTTCTAAGTCCTATTTTACAGACTGACTATTGAATAGGATTGTCTGTCAGTGTGGGGGTGGTGTCTATACCAGGGCAGGAATAGCAGGAGGTAAGGCTCATTGGGCCATCATGCAGGTTGGGTATCACAAAAAATAACACACAACTCACTTCTACTTATTTTTTGCATTTTATATAATGAATCATAGAGTGGGTAGATTTCTCTCTTTCCCAGTGTTCCCCCCGCCCTCTTCTTTGGAGGTTCACAAGGCACATTTCTATATTATCAGTGTTCTTTTTTTTAATTTTTTTTTAACGTTTATTTATTTTTGAGACAGAGAGAGGCAGAGCATGAACAGGGGAGGGGCAGAGAGAGGGAGACACAGAATCTGAAACAGGCTCCAGGCTCTGAGCCGTCAGCACAGAGCCCAACGCGGAGTTCGAACTCACGGACCGCGAGATCATGACCTGAGTCGAAGTCGGCCGCTTAACCGACTGAGCCACCCAGACGCCCCTCAGTGTTCTTTTTTTAAAGGTTCATCTATGTTGATGCGCGCCTTAGTTTGTTGGGATTGTTATAACAAAATACCATACATGGTGGCTTTCAAACAACAGAAATTTATTTCTCACAGTTCTAGAGACGGGGAAGTCAAATATCAAGGTGCCAACAGGTGACAGCCTGCTTCCGGTTCACAGATAACTGTCTTCTCTCTCCTTCTCACATGGTGGAAACGGTGAGGGACCTCTCTGGGGTCTCTTTTATTTTAGCACTAATCCTATACATGAAGGTTCCACCCTCATGATCTACTCACTTCCCCAAAATCCCACCTCCAAATACCATCACAATGGAGATTAAGATTCAACATACAAATTTTGAAGAGAACATAAACATTCAGTCTATAGGAATGTTGTATGGCTGTAGTTCATTCATTTTCACAGATGTCTAGTATTCCACAATTTGTTTACCCATTCTACTGTTTACACTCTTACAGTTAAGTGAGGAGTTTTCTCTGGAATATATATACTATGGGAATATATCTATGGTAGTTTATGTAGGACATGCCTATGTTCACCTTTTAAGACACAGTTATCTAAAGTTGTGTATTTGTTTATTTTCACATAGTCATGGATGAGAATTTCAATTGCTTTACATCCTGCCAAAGCTTAGTATTCTGCAACGTTAAAATTTTTGCCAATTCATAGGGGCGCCTGGGTGGCTTGGTCGGTTAAGCGGCCGACTTCGGCTCAGGTCATGATCTCACGGTCCGTGAGTTCGAGCCCCGCGTCGGGCTCTGTGCTGACAGCTCAGAGCCTGGAGCCTGTTTCAGATTCTGTGTCTCTCTCTCTCTCTCTGACCCTCCCCCATTCATGCTCTGTCTCTCTCTGTCTCAAAAATAAATAAACGTTAAAAAAAAATTAAAAAAAATTTTTTGCCGATTCAATGGCTATGACATAGTATTTCACTGTGGTTTTAACTTCACATTTCCTGATTGGTAATGAAGTGAACATGTAGCCATCGTTAGTTCCTTTAAAGGAAACTACATGTTCTGAATACTAATTCTTTTTTGGTTATGTGAGTTGCAACTACTCTCTCCTACTTAACTTAGGCTTGTCCTTTCACTTTTTTTTTAAAAAAGTAAACTGAAGGCCCAATATGGGGCTCACACTCATGACCTGACTCGGAGATCAAGAGTCATATTCTCTACCAACTGAGCCAGCCAGGCAGCCCTTGCCCTTTCACTTTTTAATGTTACGTTTGATTTACAGAAGTTCTTAATTTTAATGAAGTCAAATTTATCAAACCTTAAATTTATGGTTTGTGTTTTTGTGTCTTATTTAAGAAATCTTTTCCTATGATGAGCTTATGAAGATATTCCATATTTCCTTCTCACAATTTTATAGTTTTGTTTTTTATGTTTAAAAAGTTTCATCCACGTGGGATTGTTTTGTGCCGGGTATGAGTTGGGGGTAGAATTTCATTTTTTCTATATGTATTTGTCAATTGCCCATATTTCATTTATTGAACAGTAATATCCCTTCCCCAATCATCTGCAATGGTTGCTGTGTCATAAATCAAGTTTCTATATATATTTGGCCCTTTATTGATCCATTGGTTTGCTGTCTGTTCCTGTGCTGACACCACATAGTTTTAATTACTCTAGCTGTGTAATAAGTCTTCATGTCTGGTATGTTTTCCTACCTTTTGTTTGATAGAAGAACTAGGGTTTTGTTTTGTTTGTTATTCCATATACATTTTAGAATCAGTTAATCAAGTTTCATGGCAAACTCTGTTGGGAATTTGATTGAAGTTGCCTGGGACTGGGAAGCAATCGGTTTACGGTGCCATAGACTCTAACTTGAATCAGCTGTAAAGAGATTTTTGTAGAACAACTGGACTCCGTGGAAATCTTTCAAAAACAAGTGCCAGGAACAGTCCCATAGATCTTAGAGACCTTTCGACCATTTCTTCTAATTGTACCTACCTTGCTCCCCACCATCTTTGCAAGAGAGAGAGAGAGGGAGAGGGAGAGAGAGAGAGATGGAAACGGAGGACATCCAAGTTGTAACTGAAGGTGATAAAAGGTGGGTATCCAGCAGTTTTATCAGCCACTATTTTCTCTGCTGTATTTTCTAAGGACATACTATTTGGAGAAGTGGGATTGAAAGTAAGGGCTGGGAAGAAAGGGTGAGTTGAAGCATAAAGGGAGGATATGCTCCTGAAACTGCTGTTTCTTATGCCTAGTGGGTTCTAAAGTTTGAGGGGGAAGAGTCCTGAATGGGGGCTAGGAAAGACTTCAGAGAAAAGGTGGCATTTGCGCTGGAACAACAGCGTGGAAAAGAGTTCCTTGGTGGGTGCCCATATGGGAGATGGGGTGAAGCTGTGACAGGAGGGACTGAAAAGAAAAACGGTTATGGACACGCCAGGCGGACGGAGCAGCATAGGCAGGAAACAAGAGAAAAGGATGGGTTAATAGGAGGCAACAGTTCACTTTAAGTGAGATAGAGCTGGAAAGATAAGGAATAGCCTGATTGTGCAAGGTCCTGATGAATACAGAGCTAAGGACTTCGGACTTTATCCTGGGAGGGCAGTGAAGGCTCTTGAACAGGAGAGTAACCGGACCTGAAATTTGCTTCGGGAAGACAATTGTGGCCACAGCGAGGAAGGGAACCCTGTGGCTGCGTCCGGAGGCGCAGGGCAAAGAGCACTGCCGCCTGCAGGGGGCGCGCCGCTGGACCCGACACCCTCCCCGCCCCCTGCTCCGCTGCCCCGCTCCCGTCGCGACACTCTCGGAACTCGGCTAGCACGCCTGGACGCGTCCCACTCGGGCCTCGGCTGGTTCGTCTGGACGCGCCCCTGTGCGTCACGTCCGCTCTGGCACTAGGCTTGTTAGCGCCGAGGAGGGGAGCGAAGGGAGCTTTTGCGCCTGCGCCGCCGCCAGCCACTGTCGGCGGTTAACGCTGAGGGCCCCGGGAGTTTTCACGTCTCCACTAGGGCGTTTTTGAGTCCGCCACGGTTGTCTATAATGGCTGCACGCCCATAGGTGTTTTGTGCCAAGAGATACAACCAAATGGCACAGAGGGGCTCGATTGCTCCCCGACCTTAGCGGTGCCGAGCCCAGGTCTCTCAGCTGAAAAGCGTCGAGCCTCTCCACTGCAATTTTCCTCCAGCTGCTTGGTCTCAGTTTGCGGCCCAAATGTCCAAACTAGTGAAAACCTGTCCCGGCTGCTAAGCATGCCCATGACGGGCTGTAATCCCTGTTTCTTAGGGCTTGTTTACCTCTGCAGTCAAATCAGAGGCTTCCAAGTTGTCAGGGATCTCGGAGGTCAACAAGTCCAGCCTGTTAACCCCGACGTCCCAAGTGAATGAATGTACCGTTTTCATCCGCACAGCCCCGCTTCCTGGGACAACTGTGATTAGCTTGTCTTGAACATCTATTGTGTACCAAGTACTGTAGGTCCTGGGGATGTAATGATGAAGTAGGTTGATCTCTTGCAGTATATTCTAGTGGCCGTGATGATGCTAGCAAGGGACTAACCAAGGTTTATGGTAACAACATATAGGTGGGAATTTAGCGTGATCAGAGAAAGCCTCTTGGAGGTGGTGACGTTTCTAACCAGCCAAGTGAACAGTTAGGAGCAGAGTGAGTTTCAGGCTGAGGGAAGAGCAAAGAACCTGCGCAGGAAAGAGGTTGCTGTTTTCTAGGAACAGACAGAAGGCCACTGTGACTGGAGTGTGGTGAGACAAGGTTGAGAATGGTAAGAAAAGGTTGAGAATGTAAACAGCCAAATGCAGGCTTTGTGGGTCTCACCAATTGTGAGATCATGACCTGAGCCTAGATCAATAGTCAGATGCTTCACTGACTGAGCCACCCAGCCACCCCTACATATCATACGATTTTTTCTATATTAATCCTTTGATATCAGATTTTTGAAGATGGCTGACATGAGAGTCCCTTTCCTCCGAGACCCCCTTCTCCTACCCTAACTCCACTCAAAGCTATGGTTCCTCTATCTCATCTTACCCAGAGGGTGTATGGATGATTTTCAAAATGCCATTCTAAATACTTTGAAAGTGTGAAGGATATTAAAATGTAAACCATGTGTGTACATTTTAAAAGGGAAGGACCTAAGACTTTTATTATGAGATTTGTAAAGAGATCTTGTAGAGATTAAGAACCACTGCTTAAACATTTTTCATCCACGTGATCCTGGTTATTGTTCTCTGAAATAGCTGAACAATATCAGCTTCAACCAAGGCTAATTCTCTAAGCTGTCTCCTCATCTGTTAAATGAAAACAATAGGATTCTATGACTATTAAATGAGATTATGCTCAAAAAGTGCTTAATGGTAAACCATGAGGGCCAGCTGCACCGTACCACTGAGATGAACAATTTGTAGATAATGCTCATTTAGCACTCCTCAAACATTCACTAAGTGTCTATTCTGTGTAGAGCCCTTAGTGAAAAAGATCTGCCTTCCAGGAGTTTGCTATCTATTTGAAAGAGCCTGGAGAGATTACAAAACAGATAAACTAAATGCCCTTAGAGGGACATAAGTAAGGTGCTCAGGGATCTGGGAGCTGCAAGAGAGGTCTCAATTTCCACTGAGGTAAGTGGTTATTGGAGTTCAAATTTAAGTGGGCTTGAGAGATGAACATACTGAATTTGAAACGCACAAAATCTATACTGCAGGTACGCATTTTATTCTTGGTGATGTGGAAAGACTAATCGGAAACACTGCAATCGTTTCTATTACCGGACAAATATTGAGTAGTAGGTTTCGTTAGAAAGGCACCTATCTTTTGTCCAGTCTGTTTACTATACATTGCATGCTCTGGGCAGTTCTTATCTTCGTGTTCAGGAACAAAGTACACACATACACGCCCCTTTCCGAAACTACAGGCCCAGAGACGCCAAAAGAGAGGTGGGATTCCTCGCGGCCCAACCACACAATGGGGGCCGCTTCCCCATAGCTCGCACCCCACCCGGAAGGCCCGGGTTCGACTTCTTGGGGCCCTTTCGCTCCTCCCCTGCAGTCCTCCGGGGCGCCCTTCTCGCTCGCGCTTCCCTCCTCCTTCGCTGGGGAGCAGGAAAACCCGGAGCGAACCGGCCCTGCTCGGCAGCGCATGCTCAGTAGCCAGCAGGTTCAGTTCGCTAGTAGGAAGCTCGAGCGCTACACCGGCGTCGGCGGCGGCCGCGGCGGCACCTCCGGGCAGCCAGATCCTCCAACGACGACCTCGGGCCTTTCCCCTCCCCCGCTATCCCCCGGCCCCGCTCCGCCTCGGGCCGCTCGCGTTTCGGGGTCGCCGCTGCGCGGAGCGGGCTCCGCGGCCGGAGCGTCCCTCCGCACGCCCTCCCCCAGCCGCCGGCTCCGCCGCGGGGCCAGGCCGGGCCCGGGAGCGTAGCCCCGGCGGGCGGCGGCCGCGGCGGAGGGCAGCCCGGGGCGGCGCCGGCGGGCCGGGAAGGGGGGGGGGGGCCCGGCCCCGGGGCGGTGGTGCGGGATGCCGCCGCCGCCGCCTCCGGGCTGCGTTCGCTCTCCGCGGCTGGTGCCCGTGTCGGGTGGGTGGCCGGGCGCGAGCCTCGCCCCTCAGCCCCCTCTCCAGGGCTAGCCCGGCCGCGCGGCGCCCCGAGGGGGCCGGGCCGTCCGGTGGGGCCGCGGCCCTGTTCGGTGCTGCGAGCTCGCCCTCTCGCGGCTCCCCGGCCCGGCCGCCGCCGCCGCCGCCCCTCTCCCCGCCCAGAGGCGCCCCGGGGGCACCATGCAGGCGCAGCAGCTGCCGTACGAGTTTTTCAGCGAGGAGAACGCACCCAAGTGGCGGGGGCTGCTGGTGCCGGCGCTGAAAAAGGTGAGGAGCGCGCGGGACCCCCGCTTCCCGGCTTGCAGCCCCCGCTAGGGCGCGGGGCCGGGGCGGTGGAAGGGCTGGGGAGGCGGGGCGCGCGCAAGGCCGTCTTTCTTCCCGGTCTCGCCGCCTTCCAGAAAGGACCGCGCACGCTGAGAGGTTCCCCCACACTCGCTGGCTCCGTGTTGACATTCACCCGGTGTGTGGGAAGGCCGCGGCAAGCCAGGCAGAGTTTGTCCGAATAAAACAGCCTCCCGAGAGGTTAATGTCCTGTCTCTGATTCCGAGACGAGAGTTGGAGGAGGCTCAGTTTTCAGTGGAGGTCACAGCAGGCCACTTTTCCGCCTTCTCGGTCTTACCCTGGAGCTGCTGTCAGCCTCCGGTTTTAGGTGTCCAGTATGCTGGTTTTAGTGGGCTCAAGAATGCTCTAGCCATAATGCTTGCTCTAAGTAATTGCAGAGCTCGCTTGCCAGCGGGAACACGGCCTGCTTTGCTCGCCCTGTGTAATCGCTCTTCATTCCCCTGAATTCCCCCACTCCTCCGATTAACAGGGGCGGATGCACATGCCACTTTTGTTGTTGTTGTTTAGAGTCTTGGTACTATCTTTCGGGCTGTTGATTGGAATTTTTAACCTTTCTCTGTGTCTTCAGGTTTGCCACCTTGTTATCTAAAGTTGTATGCTCCATGATCTTTGCTTTTAAACGTTTTAGTAGCATTAGGAAATGTTGCTACATTTTAAAAGCTTCTAAAGCAACATTGTGAGTTAGTAAATACATTACAACACTAGAAACTGTGTTTGAAGATAAAAACAATCCTTGTTTTTTGTTTCCCTTTTACCTTTTCTGTGGAGATTGCTTTAGTCTCGGAGTGTTTCTGAAGTCCAATATGTTGTTGCTCAAAGAACGTTTTATGTTATTAAAATATATTTTAGCTCCTCCTGAGAGTTGAGATTATGCTGTACCTTTTGTTCTGAACATGTATACTTTGAAAAAAACTGTGTCTTAAAAGGTGCCTGATGTTTCCCAAAGGCCAGCAACTTTTACTTTCCCTTTTGCCCTCCTCCCCCTCCTTGGAGACTTACAGTGGAAACTATTTAGTGTGTTAGCAGAATTTGCTCATTTTTTTCAGGTGTAAGTTACTGACTTTTTCCCTTAAGTGACATCAAACGTCTCCGTGATACTGTTTTCTAAGAAAACCAAAGAGATGCCATCTTCCTTACATACCTTATTCATTAGAAACTCCATCAGGGCTCTCTTTTTACTTTTGCTTTACCTGCAAGCTTGGCGTCTTAGCTTATAATAGGGGAGTAGGAGGTCTCAGTCGTGTCCGAAGCCTGGTCCTGGCAGAGGTGGGAGTGGAGTGGGGAGGAGACCAAGAAATTCTTGCGAACATACAGAAGAACTCAAAACACCATCAGTTTGGGGCTGTTTTGCTTAAGAGCAAACAACTCCTGTTCCAGGGAACCATCAAGACACTCTGTCAGTTGTGAGGGTACTGTCAAGTAGTGGAGAGAGCATTCTAAGAGTTGGCCGACCAGGTCTGACTCTGCCACCCCGGTGCCCCTTGCTGAAATCTGTCTCCAGAAGCATTTTGTTTGGCCGGCACCCTGTTGTTTTACTTTTAATGTAACTAGTTGCCACTATTTAAAAGTGGGAGATGTTAAAATCCGAATTTTCGGCTTTTCTTGAAGAATAGGAGGGCCTTTCCCCATTGGGCAAGACAGTAAACTGCTGGAGCTGAGTAAATGGCTTCCTTCTTTAGACTGGACATGTGTCTCCCATTTGCTAAGGTCCCCTCAGTCCTCTTTGCTTATTTGCAAAAACAGCCTTAACCATATGCAGAGATCCCCTTGCAGGACACAAGTGATGGGAGGAGGTGGGAGCATACACAATCCAGCCGGTAGGTTCTTCTAATTCTTATTTAAGATAGCCACTGGTGATGATTCTGAGCCACCTAAGATGAGGTTGAGAATACAATTTCATATCTGGATGTACTCTTGGGAGCTCAGAACCTGCATTTGCACCTGCCTGCTCTCTTTATCTTGAACTCTTCCTTTAGACTTAATGCACTATTGCAGATGTGCCCAACTTGAGCTCTTTTACCTGAGGCTCTGTTGTCATGTTATTCTCTTCCCCTGGACTGCCCTTTGCCTGGCCTAACACTACTCCTCCTTCTGGACTCACTTGACCTCAGGTGTTTTCTCAAATCCTCAGGGCTGAGTTGGATAGTCTTCATTTTCTTTTAGCACTGAAGCCTAGCACTTAATAATGAATTGTAAGTTCCTATTCACTTGTCTGCCCCATCCCACAACTAGATTAGATGGTCCTTGAGAACAGGAATGATATTTTACCCTCATTTTATCCTTCATGCATACAGTGCCTGACACCTAATAGGAACTTCCGTTGCTTGAATGAATGGGTCGCGGAATACCCAAACTACATCATCTGTCTCCTCCTTCACTGACCATTAAAAAAAAGTCCTCTTGTTGTTTATTTGGTTAAAAACTTTGGAGTCGTCTCGGCATTCTCTCTCTTACATTGCTGCCCAAACCCAGCATGGCCTGTAGGTTTATTCCCCTTTGACACGTTCTTCTAATCTGTTCCCTCCTACTCTTGAGTCCTCTTTCCTTTTTTTTTTTTTTTAACGTTTATTTATTTTTGAGACAGAGAGAGACAGAGCATGAACGGGGGAGGGGCAGAGAGAGAGGGAGACACAGAATTGGAAGCAGGCTCCAGGTTCTGAGCCATCAGCCCAGAGCCCGACGCGGGGCTCGAACTCACGGACCGCGAGATCGTGACCTGAGCTGAAGTCGGACGCTTAACCGACTGAGCCACCCAGGCGCCCCTTGAGTCCTCTTTCCTAGACTACTGTGATAGCACCTTAACTAGTTTACTGCACCTCACCTTTCCCGTATCTATTTTTCAAATTTCAGAAGTTCTAGTACACATCTGAATACGTTGCCCTCTTGCTCAGAACTAACGATATCTTTTGAGGGCACAGGATGCGGTGCACGGTCATTACCAGAGAATTGATGGTGATCAGTGATCTGGCTTCATCCTGCTTTCCTGGCTGGATTGCCCACCATGGTCTTTCATATTCTTTATGCTTCAGCCAGACTGGACTCCTGCTTTTCCTGAATATGCCCAGAGTGTCCCACTACCTCTCTCAGTCTAAGTCCTATCTTGTCTATTGCACAAATATATCATGCTTACTACAAGCATTGCCCTCGGCACTAAGAATAAAAAGGTATGACATCATCCAGAAACGACTAAGTCAGAGCACAGTGGGAAGTGGCAGAGGATGAGTTTGGATAGGAAACTGGTTTCGAGAGAAGTTTTTTAAATGTTAAGCTAAGGAGTTTGAATTTTATCTTGAGGGGATGAAAGTCATTGAGGAATGGGGGAGTAACATCAGATTGGAATTTTAGAAAATTCACTTTGGCCAGAGAATAGAAAATGGATTGGAGAAGAATGAGACCTGAGGTAAGGAGAAAAGTTAGAAGGCTAGTTTAATAGTCCAGTCAAGAGATACTATGCATTTGAATTAAGGATGCATTTGAACTTGGTTGGAAACTTAGGGATGGATTTTGAGAGATGTTTAAAGGTAGAATTGACAGGACCCAGTCACTCCCTCAGTGAGTAGGGCAAGTGGTAAGACAGCAGGAAGAGTCCCTAAGTTCTGGTTTGTGTGCTTTTTGTCAGAACAGACAATGGAGGAGAAGAAGCCGTTGTGATGGAGAGAGTGGCCTAAAGAGATGAGTTTTAGACACGTTGATTTAAAAGTCCTTTTGGCTTATCCAGGTGGACTTGTCAAGCTGGCAGTTGTCATTGGTATCTGCCACCGCAAATTTGGAACTTCCAGGGGTGGAGGTAAAGCCTTAAGAATAAATGAAGCCTTGGAGGCGCCTGGGTGGCTCAGTCGGTTGAGTCGGTTGAGCGTCTGACTTCAGCTTAGGTCATGATCACGTGGTTTGTGAGTTCAAGACCGACATCAGGCTCTGTGCTGACAGCTCAGAGCCTGGAACCTGCTTCAGATTTTGTGTCTCCCTCACTCTGCCCCTCCCCTGCTCGTGCTCTCTCTCTCTCTCTCTCTCTCTCTCTCAAAGAATGAATAAACATCTCTCTCTCAAAGAATAAATAAACGTTAAAAAAAAAAAAGAATAGATGAAGTCTTTATCCATACAAAGACTTATACAAGGATTCTGTTCATGAGAGTTCTCTTCAGCAAAAAAAGAGGAAACAATCCAAATGTCCATTAACAGGTGAAAGAATAAACAAATTGTGAAATAGCCATACATTGGAATACTACTGGGTAATAAAAAGGAATGAATTATTGATACACATGACAATATGATTGAATCTCAAAATAGTTCAGCTGAATGAAAGAAACCAGATCAAAAAAAGAGTATATACTGTATAATTCTATTATATAAAATTCTAGAAATTGCAAACTTACCTACAACGACAAGGAGCAAGTGAGTGGTGGTTTTAGGGGGAGGCTTTTATGTTCATTTGTTGATTGTGCTGATAATTTCACGGATATATACATACATTAAAATTTAGCAGATTTACAACTCAGATATGTGCAATTTGTTGAATGTCAGTTGTACATCAGTGAAGGTGTTAAAAGTAGATAAAGCCACCTACTGAAAATTAGAGGTAAGACTGAAGTAGGGCTGTCATTAGACCTGGTTGGGGAGGGGGAGGAGTGGGCAATAGTGTGTAGGAGAAGAGCAGGGGAAGGAGTGATTCAAGGGGATGAAGAAGGAAGAAGTTGGAGGGGAGCCTGGGGGGCTCAGTCGGTTAAGTGTCAGACTTTTGGCTTCGGCTCAGGTCATGATCTCATAGTTCATGGGATCAAACCCCACATCACGCTCTGTGCTGACAATGTGAAGCCTGCTTGTCCCCTTCTCTCTGCCCATCCCCTCACTCTCTATCCCTCTCTCTCTCTCTCTCTCTCTCAAAATAAACACTTTAAAACAAAACAAAAAAAAACCCTATGTTTAAAAAATCAAAGAAAGAAGGAGTTGGAGTAGAGACTCCTCAGTCCTGGGCCTTGTGGTTTTGTTTTTCTCTTCTGGACCTGAGGCTTCTGCCAAAATTATTTCTCTGTTGGATCCTTGGTCAGGCCAAGAGACATCAGATCTTGATCCCCCTCTTCGTATTTATTGTACGTCTTGTACCTGGCATTATTCATTCCAGGTGTCAGTTGAGATAGGAAGTATAACCCAGAGCCTGGAACAAACTGGGTCCCAGTGATCAATACAGGGTCTACTCAGTGAATGTAGATACAGCAAGCTGAAGAAAGGAGGTCCAGACTTCTAAATTAAATGTTTCACGGGGCTCCTGGCTGGCTCAGTGAGTATTATGCTACCTTGATCTCAGGGTTGTGAGTTCAAGCCCCATGTAGGTTGTAGAGATTACTTAAAAACAAAACCTTAAATCTAAAATCTTAAATTAATTAATTAAATGTTTCACTGTAAAGTTGCTTAGAGTGAAGTTCTTCCAGAAGCCATCCACACAGTTTTCCACTTATCCGGGAAATACTTCTTTTCTAAATGCACAAAATCGTGTTGGTATGTTTTGTTGGTGTTTATATTGATTAACTGGTATCTGCAACTTTGTATATATCATTATTTAATGCTGAAACTCTGCTCTGAACTTTATAACTAGGGCATAGGAAGTAAACTATGAGAATTTGAAGGGGAAATATAAAAAGAAGGAAGGAGTCAGGTAAAAAGTATGAGACCCTAGTGTCTGAGAAGCCGAGAAAGTAAGGAGCTGCAAGAAGAGTCGTTAAGTGCGTCAGGCTACGGATAAGTGAGGTAAGGTGCTTGAAAATGTTAGATTTGACAGCTAAGGGGTCACTTCCGTCTGAGCGGTTTCAGTGTGGATAGATGACGGAAGAACATGGAAAGACAATAGCAAGGTAGCAAGGACAGATGACTTCTGCCGCCCTGCCCCCCCCCCCCCCCCCCCCGCCACTCTCCAGATTACTATGGTGTTTGTTTTTTTTTTTTTTTCCAGAAGCTTGGAAATGAAAAGAGATACTGCTGTGGCAAGAAAGGGATTCAAGCTTGGGGAGGCTTTTTATTTGAAGGTGATGGAAACTTGTATATGTTAGGAGTCTTTGGGGCAGGAGCTGGTAGAGAGTGCTGGTGAAGATACTGAACAATGAGGAGATGAGTAGCCCAGGAACACAAGTAATGGGATTTGTCTTGAACTGTTTGCCAGGTACTATTTTAAGTACTCACATGTGTTTTCTAATTCTCATTGGATACTATTATTGCTTCCATTTTACAAGAGAGAAAACTGAGGTTTAGAAAGAGTAATTTGGTTAGAGAGTCTGCAGTTTTAAATACTATGCTATGCTACCTCTAGCAGGGCATCTTTGATGGCATCTTTTTTTCCTGAGATGGGAGGGAAAGAGACAAATAAGGGTTTGTAGGTTGGGCAGCAGGGAGTTCACGTTAGGTATCCTCTATTTTCTTAACGAAATGAATAGCAAGATTCTCTACATAGAGCGAGGAAAGAGAAATGAGTAAGGAGTTTAAGAAGCATGGTGAAGTTTTGAAATTGCTGTTTTGGAGCGTGGAGAAGGAGCCAACCAGTGAATCAGAAAGAACTTGCTGAGCAGTGCAGAGTGTGAAGACCATAAATTTGGAGGCACATTCATTGGTCTGGTGGTTGTGAGATTTCCTCCAGCAGCACTCATCGGTTCAGGTGAATGGTCACAGAAGGAGAGTTGATTGCAGGTGGCTGCAGTAGAGACTAAGAGGATAGCAATATTTCAGGTGATAGAAAGTAAAGCTGTAAGATGGGTTATGGGGGTATAGATGAAGGCTCCGTGGATTAGAAATCTTTGATGAGTTGGAGGAGGAGGGTAGCGAGAGCAGACAGGGGATTATGATTGGAGATCATCATAATAATTTAGGGTTTTAAGATTCCAGAAATGAAAGAAATAAGACAATTGGGAGCTCTGGAGTTAGTGTATTGAATGATGGATTGGTGTATTACATATATGGGTGATGACGAGGTCCACAAGGATTATGGCACATGTCATAGTGGAAAGGAAGACTGTAATCCAGCAATGGCAGTGAGATCCAGAAATCACAGCAGTGAGGATGCTTCATCCAAATAATAAAAGTGGCAACTACTCCCTGTTCCCCATAATGTATTTTGTATCACAGCTTTGGGTAGAATAGGAAAAAATGTTGCACTTCATTTTAGAGTGTTTTTGTCTTGTGATTAAGTTGTTTTTTTTTTTTTTTTTTAACCCAATGTTTTATTATGGGAAGTTTCAAATATGCAAAAAAGTTGAAAGAATTATTCATTAAAACACCTGTGTACCCATCACCTAGATTCTGTAATTTACATTTACTATGTTTGTTTTATCGCATGCCTATCCATCCCTGCCTCCCTCCATCCACCAATCCATCTTATGTTTTGACGCATTTCAAAGTAAGTGGCAGACATCAGTACATTTTACCTCCAAACATTGCAACATGCATGTCATTAAGTAGAGTTCAGTATTTGTTTACAGTTCTTTTTGGTTTTTAGGTAAAAACCTAAAATTAAGTAAAATTTATGTACAGTGGAATACACAAATGTTAATTGTACCATTTAATGAGTTTTGACAAACAAATACAACTCAAACCTCTATCAAGATAACGAACATTACCATCACTCCTGAAATTTACCTCCTGTGCCTTCTCAGTCAATCCCTGTAACCATTGTTCTGATCTTTTATCATCCTACCATAGATTATTAATCTTACCTATTCTAGAACATCATATTAATAGAGTCATATAGTATATAATTTTTGTAAGGCTTTGAGGTTGTGTTTCTTAGGAATTCAGTTCTTTTTTCCATCATAGGACTATGTCAGAGTTTGTTTATCAAGTGGCTGGATACCTAGGAGGTTTCCAGTTTGGGGCTATTATACATAAAGCTTCCATGAATGTTCTTATTATACAAGTCTTTTTGTAGGCCTGTGTTTTCATTTCTCTTGTGTAAATATTAAGAGAAATGGCTCATAGAGTGTTTAGTCTTATAAGAAACTGCCAGACCTTTTCTCAAATTGGTTGTACCTTTAATATTCCCGCAACAATGTATGAGAGTTCCAGTTGTTCCACATCTTTGCCAGTATTTGTTGTTATTAGTCTTTAATTTTAGTCACTGTGGTGGGTTTGTAGTGGTATCTCACTGTGGTTTCAATTTGCATTATCCCGGTGATTAATGATATTGAACACTTTCTCATGTTCTTATTGGCCATTTTGTATCTTTCTTTGGGCAGTGTCTGCATAAATCTGTTGCCCATTTTAAATTTTGCGTTCTTTTTAGTATTGCATTGTAAGAGTTCTTTATATATCATGGGTAACTGTTCTTTATCAGAAAAATGTTTTATGAATATTTTCTTCCAGCCTGTGGCTTGTCTATTCATTCTCCTAATGGTGTTTTTTGATGAACAGAGTTTTTAATATTGATGGAGTCAAATTTATTAGTTTGTTTTTTTTTAAGGTTATTGCTCTCTGTATTTGAGAACCTCTTGCCTGCCACCAAGCCATGAAGATACTCTCCTAATGCTGTGTTCTAAAAACTTTATAGAAAAGTTTTTACATAATCTGTGGTCCATTTCAGATTAATTATTGTGTATAATATAAAGTGGGAATTGAGACTCATTTTTTAGGCTGATATCTAGTTATTTCAGAACTATATGTTGAAATACAGGTGTCTGGGTGGCTCAGACGGTTGAGTGTCCAATTTTGGCTCAGGTCATGATCTCGTGATTCATGAATTCAATACCTGCATCAGGCTCTGTGCTGACAGCTTGGAGCCTGGAGCCTGCTTCAGATTCTGTGCCTCCCACTCTCTCTCTGCTCTTCCCCACTCGTGCTTTGTCTCTCCCTCAAAAATAAACATAAAAAAAATTATATGTTGAGATTTCTCTTTCCCTGTTGACTGTGATGTTTTTATGAAAATTAAATGAATAAGTATTGTATATATTTATGTAAATATATATACAAACATCTCCATTCTATCCCACTGATCTGTTTATCTTTACACCAGTACCACACTATTGGTTACTGTAGATTTATACTGAGTCTTGAAGTTAGGTAGTATAAGTCCTCCAATTTTTGGTTTTCTTTTAAAATCTTGTTTTAGCATTTCTAGGTTTGGATTTCACTATAAATTTTGAACCAGCTGTCAATTTCTACCAAAAAATCTTGCTGAGATTTTGATTGTGATTGCATTGAATCTATAGATCACTAGGGAGAATTTGTATCTTAACAATATTAAATCTTTGGACTCGTGAACATGGTGTATCTCTCCATTTATTTAGACTTATTAATTTCTGTCAGCAACTCTTTGTAGTTTTCAGTGTAAAAGCCTTACATGTCTGGTTGAGTTTAACCCTAAATAGTTTGTTTTTTAATTTTATTGTAAATTGTTTTAGAATTTTATTTTCTAATTGTCACAAATATGCGAACATAAAGCTGCTTTTTGTATATTGAACTTGTATCCTTTGATTTTGCTGGTAGTTGCAGATTCCACAGAATTTTCTACATTATTATGTCATGTGCTACTACAGATAATCAGATATTTGTTTTTCTTGCCTTATTTTACTGACTAGGTCCTCCATTAAATGTTAAATGAAAGTAGTGAGAGTGGTCATCTGTTTCTGTGGCTGAGTTTTACAGCAGAGGAAGTGGGTCCTTAGGCAGACTGCTCAAGATCTTATAACTAATAAGGAATAGAATCAGGATTTGAACCTGAATCTGTCTGGCTTCAAAGACCACTCTTTGTACTGTACTGTATTGCTTCCTTTGAGTAGGCAGTATAATATAGTACAGTAGTGTTTTCATTATCTTGCACCTTAGATTTTAGGGAAGAAGTACCTTAGGATAGAGGAGGTTGACTGAAGCTTCGAAACCTTTTGCTTTAAGCTGAGAAGCTTGGCCCTTTTACATATTAGGGCTCTGCATAGGATTACATTTGAAAAAATGGTTCTGCTGCATAAAAAAGTAAGACTTTTAAAGGCACTAGTTAATGGAAAATCAGTATAGACCATAGAGGAATGGGCTGAGAAATGTCTTGGTGGCATTAGGTAGCTTGGAGACTGTCCTGTGTGCTTCTGTTCGGGAGTGACAGGAGTGATGTTTTAAGTAGCAGTGGGAGTTAACCAGGTGAGGATGAGGAAGAAGTGTGTTCAAAGATTTATGGTGGCTTGGAGTTCATGAGGAGCTGAGCATTTTAGAAATTCTGAGTAGGTGGGAGTCTGAAGCGTGGGGCCAGATCTTGTGAGCAGTGGGGAAGGCCAGTTAGGGTGGGATAATGGTGGTTTTGACTAGGGCAATAGCTGTGGGCATACAGCTGTGGGATAGATTTTTAGATGTAAAAGTAGATTGATGATTGAATGACAGAGTAGTAAGAGAGGAGTCAAAACTGATTCCTATGTTTCTGGCTTAAGGGTCTAAGTGGTAGTGGGATGAAAGAGGAAATACTGGGGGAGGAGCACGTTAGGAGGAGAACTAAGAAGCCTCCAGTTCTCTGGGAATGAGAGGATGTGAGAGAATTATGATGGGAGGGATTTACACTTTGGGGGAGGGGAGGAACCAAGTATGGCAAGCATGGAAAGTGTCTTTGTTGGACTGCTCTCAGGAATGAAGGCTCTGACAATGTCTTTCAAAGTACATTTCAAATACCATTTTCTCCACAAAGGCTTTCTACTACAACCCCATCCCCTAAGTAGAATGTATCTCTTAATTTACTTAGTGCTTTATATGTCAGTTTTAGTACTTAATGATAGTCTGTCCTTCAAAGTTTGATCTGTGGCTTCTCTTTCTCTATACTGGGAGTTCCTTGAAGGTAAGAATAGGGTCCTACTCACCTTTATATTCCCTATAATGCTTAGCATATTTCTCACATATAGCAAGCAGGTGCTCAGGACCTTTTGTTGAATTGCATGTGGTTCTGAGCCTGTCCCCTCAAGAATATACTACTAATGAGCTTGTTGGGTGTTAGCTGAGATCTTCAACTTCAAAAGGCATTGGAATTGCCATGTTCAGTGTATTCCATTTTAGCACATAGGTAAGCAAATACTATATTTTAGAAATAACTCATTTTAAATGGCTAGATTATTTTTTTAGGTTTATTTTTGAGAGTGAGGGTGAGAGAGAGAGCACATGTGCACGAGCAGGGGAGGGGCAGAGAGAGAGGAGACAGAGAAGCCTAAGCAGGCTCCACACGCTGACAACACAGAGCCCCTTGTGGGGCCCAAACTCACAAACCATGAGATCATGACCTGAACAAAATCAAGAGTCAGGCACTCAACCGACTGAGCCACCCAGGCACCCCTTAAATGGCTAGTTTTTTAAAAAGTGTGCAATGCAAGGGAGAAGCAGATGCCAAGGTGGGGTTGGGTATACAAGAAATGTATTAGCAGTGCTTGTGAGAGAAAATGGGGAAGGAGTCAAGGAGAGTCTTGAGACTGTAATGCAAGTCTGACTCCCAAGTGAAGGAGAGAGGTAAGGGAGGAAGGAACTTGGGGTGAAAGTGTCTTACACTGCAGTGCAGTTCTAAGGAAAGTTCACCCAGGTCTCAGGAAGTTCTTGAGTGAAAGTTGCGGGTCACAGGAATTCCTCATCCCCCAGGAAGAGGCCTGGCTTAGTATGCGTGCCGTGCTCGGTCCTTGACGGGGCGGGGGGGGGGGGGGGGGGGGGGGGGGGGGGGGGGTTGGGGGCAGCCTGGGAGAAGCAGAGCCTCTGCACAAACACAGTGATGGATTTCATAGTGCAGCAGCTGGAGTCTGAGGTCTGAGAGACTCATTCTCAGAGCCAGCCAGGGTCACCTCTGAGGCTATCGATGGCCTGATTCAGGATAATACGGTTACAGACTTCCTCCACTGAAAGTGGATAATTTGTTCCTCCCAAATCCCTTAATGCTTTCAAAAAAGATATCTTAGGTTGAGTTCTGAAAGTCACAAGTTCATTATTGCTGATATTAACAGTGCACAGTTTGCTTTAGTAGTTACCAAATAAAGTTTGCCTTTCATATTCAAGTTTATTTCATAATTAACCCTTTGATGTACAAAACCCACAAACAAAGCAGTAAAGGCAAAAGAAAACAATGCAAATGATACCCATGTTATTACTACGTGAGCTAGTGAACTCAGAGCACTTCGGCACTACCTTGAGTAGTCCAGCTCTCTGGCCATGAAGGTGACTACTTGTTGATTTTTCTTTCCAGGCTGGGCTATCTTGGAGGCAGACAAACACAAATCAGTAAAGAAATTCCTCATGAAGTCTGGTAACTTAATTTCTGGTACCATAAATTCTGGGAACTTCCCACTGGAGTTGAGGATAGGAGTATACATAAGTGAAAAGTAATTTGAAGTTTTGGTTTTATGGACTCTAAATTACTTAGATATTATTTTTAAAATAGATACTTTAAAACTGTAATGGGTACCTGGGTGGCTCAGTCGGTTAAGCGTCTGACTCTTGATTTCGGCTCAGGTCGTGATCTCACAGTTTGTGAGATCGAGCCTTGCTTTGTGCTTTGAGCTGATGGCGCGGAGCCTGCTTGGAATTTTCCCCTCTCTCCCTCTCTCTGCCCCTACTCTGCATGCTTGCTCTCTCTGAAAATAAATAAACTAAAAAAAAGTGTAACAGGAATATGATTTCAAAAAAGTTTCTTTAATGTTGCTTTCATGCTGCTGATTTTGACTGGTTTGGTTTTATTTGCTAAATTTATTGAGCTCTTATTGTATGGTAAGCATTATGGATATGCAAGTAAAAATAAAACAATTGTTTTTATGAAACTTGTATCTGGTGATAAAACAAAAAGTCTATAGTCTGCCCATATATGTTAAAGTATCCCCTTTTCAAATGGGATTAATCTTATTATATAGAAACAAGTTTGTTTCAGGGTTCAGAATAAATCAATAACAAATAGGTCTTGAGATTAAAAGAAAAGTTGAATTTTTCATTAACCAGAGACTTTTTGTAATAAGCTAATAATTCCAGTTATTTTATAATGCCTGAAATGAACTTTTCTATATAGACAAGACTAATTTTCTATAATCTAAGCCACCTGCAAGTAAATTGATTTCTATATATGGCCAAATAATTTATAATGGAATGCACTTGGGGCACCTGGGTGACTCAGTTGGTTAAGCATCTGACTTCAGGTCATGATCTTGCAGTTTGTGGGTTTGAGCCCCATGTCTGGCCCTGTGCTGACAGCTCAGGGCCTGGAGCCTGCTTTGGATTCTGTCTCCCTCTCTCTCTGGCCTCCCCTGCTCATGCTCTCTCAAAAATGAAAAAAATGTTAAAAAAAATTATAATGGAATGTACTTACTGGTAATTACACTTACACCCGTTTTGTTTAAGGATTTCGGTAGGATTCTGATTTCTGTACATATATTTAATAACTTTTTTCTCTTAATTTTATATATAACATAAAATTAGTCATTTTAACTGTTTTCAAGTGTATAATTCAGTGCCAATAAATATATTCAGAGTATTGTGCAACCATTACCACTATATTTCCAAAAATTTTTCATCACCTCAAACAGAAACTCTGTGCAAATTAAGCAATAATTCTCCACTTCCCCCTCTTTTAGCCCCTGGTAACCTCTAATCTACTTTTTGTTTCTGTGAATTTGCCTATTCTAGATATTTCATGTAAGTGGAATCATACAATATTTGTCCTTTTGTGTCTGACTTATTTCACTTAGTATAATGTCTTCAAGGTTCATTTATATTGTAGCATGCGTCAGAATTTCATTTTTTCTTAAGGCTGAATAATATTCCATTGTATGTATATACCACAGCTTGTTTATCCATTCGTCTGTTGATGGACACTTGGGTTGCTTCTGCCTTTTTGATATTGTGAACAATGCTCCAGTGAACTTTAGTATACAGGTATCTGAGTCCATGTTCTCAGTTTTTTGGGGTACATACCTAGACATGGAATTGCCGGGTTGTTTGGCAGTGCTACGTTTATCTTTTCGAGGAACTGCCGTACTGTTTTCCACAGCAGCCATTGTATATTTCCACTAGTAATACACAAAGGTTCTAACTTCTCCACATCCTCACCAATATTCATTTTTTGTTAAAAATTGCCATCCTAACTTGTTGGGATGAGCACTGGGTGTTGTATGTAAGTGATGAATCACTGGCTTCTACTCCTGAAACCAATACTACATTGTATATTAACTAATTTGAATTTAAATAAATTTAAAATAACGATTGCCATCCTAGTTGGTGTGACATGATATCTCATTGTGCTTTTGGTTTGTATTTCCCTAGTGACTAATGATACTGAGCATTTTCTCATGCACTTGTTGGCCATTTCTATATCTTTATAGAAAATGCCTATTCAAGTCTATTGCCCATTTTTAAAATTAGGTTGTTTGTATTTTTGTTAAGTTTTTGTAAATAATTATATATGTTCTTGGTATTAGACTCATTCAAACCCAACCAAACGTGTCTTAGTTTCTTGATAATGTCCTTTGCACAAAAATTAATTTTGATAAAGTTCAGTTTATCTCTTTTTTCTTTCATTGTTCCTGTTTTAATGTCATATCTAAGAATCCTTTGCCAAATCCAATATCATGAAAATTTACCCCTAAGTTTTATTCTAGGGATTTTATGGTTTTAGCACTTATATTTAGGTCATTGATCTAAATTTTCTATGTGGTGTAAGTTAGGCGTCATTTACACTTAGCATAATGCCCCTGAGGTCCATCCATGTTGTAGCAGATGGCAAGATTTCACTCTTTTTTTTTAATGGCTAAATAGTATTCCATTGAATATATCATAATTTCTTTATCCATCCATATGTGGACACTTAGTTTGTTTCCATATCTTGGCTAATATAAATAAAGCTGCAGTGAACATGGTGGTACATACAACTTTTTGAGCTAGTGTTTTTGTTTTGTTTTCTTTGGATAAATACCCAGAAGTGGAATTGTTGGATCATTTGGTAGTTCTATTTTTAATTTTTGAGGAACTTCCATACTGTTTTCCATAGTGGCCACACCAATGTACATTCTCACCAACAGTGCTTAAGAGTTCCCTTTTCTCCACATCCTTGCAAACATTTGTTTCTTATCTTTTTATTTTTTTGATTTTTAATTTTAATTTTTAAAGATTTTATTTTGAAGTAATCTCTACAATGTGGGGCTTGAACTTACAACCCTGAAATCAAGAGTCACATGGCCTACTGACTGAGCCAGCCAGGCGCCCCTCTTGTCTTTTTAATAGTAGCCATTCTGACAGGTGTGAAATGATATCACATTTTGATTTGAGTTGCACTTTCATAATAATTAATGTTGTTGAGCATCTTTTCACGTACCCATTGGCTATTGGTATGTCTTCTTTGGAAAAGTGTCTATTTAGGTCTTCTGCCCTTAAAACTTTTTTTTGGTGGGGGAGGCTGTTGAGTTGTATGGGTTCTTTATATATTTTGGATATTAGGCCCTTACTAGCTATATGATTTGCAAATATTTTCTTCCATTTAGATGGTTGCTTTTTCATTTTGCTGTGCAGAAGCTTTTTTAGTATGATGTTGTCCCACTTACTTTTGCTTTTGGTGTCAGATTCAGAAAAACATTGCCAAGAGCTTACCACCTATGCTTTCTTCCAGGAGTTTTATGCTTCAGGTCTAATGTTCAAGTCTTTAATCCATTTTGAGTTAATTTTTGTGGTCAAGTTTCATTCTTTTGCATGTAGCTGTCCAGTTTTCCCAGTGCTCGTTATTGAGAAGACTTTCCCCATGGCACATTCTTGACTCCTTTGTTGTAAATTAATTGATCAAATATGCATGGGTTTATTTCTGGGCTCTCTAGTCTGTTCCATTGATCTACATGTTCATTTTTATGCCAATGCCATACTGTTTTAAATCTTTTCAGAGAACCAGCTCTTAGTTTCATTGATCTTCTCTGTTGTATTTTTAGTCTCTATTGCACTTATTTCTGCTCTAATCTTTATTATTCCCTTCCTTCTACTAACTTTGGGCTTCATTTGTTCTTTTTTTCTAGTTCCTTGAGGCATAAAGTTAGGTTGTTTATTTGAGGCTTTTCTTCTTTCTTGAGGGAGGCATATTGCTATGAATGGCTGTCTCAAAACTGCTTTTGCTGCATCCCACATTTTTGTTATAGTTTTATTTTCGATTGTGTCAAGATATTTTTGAGTTTCTCTTTTGATTTCTTCTTTGACACATTGGTAGTTCAGTAGCATGGTGTTTGATTTCTACATATTTGTGAATTTTCCAGTTTTCGTCATGGAATTAACTTCCAGTTTCAGATCATTGTGGTTGGAAAAGATGCTTGATATGATATCAGTCCTCTAATATTTATTATCACTTTTTTTGTAACCTAACATGTAATCTATCCTGGAAAATGTTCCATATACACTTGAGAAGAATGTATATTCTGTTGCTTTTGGATGGAATGTTCTGTATGTATCTGTTAGGCCTATTGGTTTAATAGGTCATTCAAGGCTGATGTTCTCTTAAATACTTTCTGTCTGGATGATCTACCCATTGATGTAATTAGGGTATTAAAACCCCCTACTATTGTTGTATTGCTCTCTGTTTCTTTCTTTAGGTCTGTTAATTATTTGTCTTATGCATTTCTGTGCTCCTATGTTGAGTGCATAAATATTTACAAATGTTACATCCTCTTGTTGGATTGACCCCTTTATCATTATGTAACATCCATTTTTGTCTTTTTTTATAATTTTTTAAATGTTTATTTTTGAGAGAGAGAGAGAGAGAGAGGGAGAAACAGAGCATGAGTGAGGGAGGGGCAGAGAGAGACAGAGACACAAAATCCGAAGCATGCTCCAGGCTCGAGCTGTCAGCACAGAATCTGATGTGGGGCTTGAACTCATGAACCGCAAGATCATGCATGACCTGAGCCGAAAGTCAGTCACTTAACCAACTGAGCCACCCAGGTAACCCCCATTTTTGTCTCTTATTACAGATTTTCTTTTATGATACATAAGTATGTGCAATATATATATGTATAATTTTTTTTCTTGTTGGCTTTAATTTTTTTCTTTTTTTTTTAAATTTTGGTATACCCTCTTTTGCATCCTTGTTTTCCCCTCCCCCCTTTTCAACGTATTTTAGAGAGCATAGCATTTAAGACCACCCTCATTCTTTTCTGTGGCTGCATGCTATTGTTTGGTTGTACTATAATTTAACTAATGTATTGAGAAACAGGTCATTTCCTATCTTTTTGTATTGTAAACACTGTTGTAGTGAAACTTGTATGTATGTTATATCATCTGTATGTGAAATCTTCATGTCTCTTGCCCATTTCTGATTGGATTGTTTGCCCTCTTACTGTTGAGTTTTGAATGTTGGGTTGTTTTTTGTGTTTTTTTGTGGGGTTTTTTTTTTTTTTTGTATATTTTAGATACCAGCTCTTTGTTGGGAATGTGGTTTGTAAATGCTTTGTCCCACTCCTTAGCTTGTCTTTTCAATCCATTTAACAGGGGCTTTTCAGAGCTAAAATTTTTAATTTTGCCTATTATTGGATCCTGAAAATTTTCTCCTATATTTTTTCCTAAAAGTTTTTTTTTTTTGGTTTTACATTTTACATGTAAGTCTTTGATATATTTGAGTTATATTTGTGTAAGTTGTGAGATTTAAGTTGAAGTTCTTTTTTTTTTTTTCCTATGGATGTTCAGTTGCTTCAACACCATTTGATGGAAAGGCAATCTCTCCTTCATTGAATTTTTTTGTACTTTCTTCACAAATTATTTGGGCAAATTTTTGTGGGCCTATTTCTAGGTTCTCTATTCTGTTGCATGGTTCTCTCTCTGCCAATACTACACAATTTTTATTGCCAGAGCTATATAATAAGTCTTAAAATTGGGTAGAATGTCTTTTCCCATTTTATTCTTTACCAAAATTATTTTGGCTATTCTAGTTCTTTTTCATATAAAGTTTAGAATAATCTTGTCAATATCTATAAAAAATCTTGCTGGGATATTGGTAGGAGTTGTGTTAAACCTATGTATTAATTTAAGGGGGTGGGAGGATTGATTTTCTTACTGTGTTGAGTCTCCCATTCCATGAACATAGAATGTCTCTCCATGTATTTAGAGCTTTGGTTTCTTTAATCAACAACAACAACAACATTGTGTTGTTTTCAGCATACACATCCTGTACTTGTTTTCTTAGATTTGCACTGAAGTATTTTGGTTGTAGGGGTTATTTTTAATTTAATTTACGTTTAGTATGCATGTGTTCATTGCCACTATATCAAAATACAATTGGTTTTTGTAGGTTTATCTTGTATCCTGTGTCCTTAGTGAACTCACTTATTTGTTCTAAGAGTTCCCTCTTTTTTGTTATTTTTGGGGTTTTGCAGGATTTCTTTTGTAGATTCTTTGGAATTTTCTACCAGGTAATTATGTTATTGGCAAATACGGACATTTATATTTTTTCCTTTTCAAATTTATATGTGTTTTATTTCCTTATCTTATTGCACTAGAAAGAACTTCCAGCATTATGTTCAATATGTTGACAGTGGATATTCTTGCCTCCTCACCACCCAATTTTGGGGGAAAAACATTCAGTCTTTCACTGTCAAGCGTATGTTAACTTTAGGTTTATTGTAGATGCTGTTTATCAAGTTGAGGTAGCTCCCTTCTGCTCCTATTTTTCTGAGAGTTTTTTCTTTTTCCATGAATGGGTGTTGTGTTTTGTCAAATGCTTTGTCTACTTCAGTTGACATGATCATGTGGACCTTTTTCTTTAGCTCTTTAATGTGGTGAATTACATTGATTAGCTTTACAATATTGATGCAGACCTGCATCCCTGTAATAAACTCTGCTTGGTCATGGTGTGTAATAATTATTTTGTGTATATATTGCTGAATTCCACTTGCTGGTATTTTAAGAATCTATAATTCTGAAGCATATTGGTCTGTAGTTTTCCTTTTTGTTCTGTTTTTGTCTGGTTTTGGTATCAGGATAATACTGGCTTATAGAATGAATTTGAAAGTGTTTCCTTCAATTCTATTTTCCAGACAAGATTGTGGGGAATTGGTGTTAATTTTTGTTTTAAGTTTGCTATAAATTTCAATGAAACCATTTGGGTCTAGAGAGTTTTTAGGGTGTTTTGAAATTACAGATTCAATTTATTTAGTAGGTATAGGGCTATTCAAATTATTTCATAATGGTTAAGTTATGGGAGGGTTGTGTTGTTTGAGAAATTGGTCCATTTCTTCTAAGTTGTCAACTTATGTCTGAAGAGTTATTCATAGTTTTCTCTTATTATCCTTTTATAGTTGCATGGTCTGCAGGGCTATCCATGCTTCATTCCTGATTTGATCCTAATATTGGTAATTTGTGTTGTCTTTTTCCTTTGCTAGTCTTGCTAGATGTTTGTCAATTTTTTATTTCTTAAAAGAATAGCAGTTTCACTGATTTTTCTCTATTTTCCCCCTGTTTTCAATTTCACTGGTTTCTGGTCTTCATTGTTTCTTTCCTTCTTGGTTTGCTTTTAGTTTGCTCTTTTCTGGGGTTCTTGAGGTAAGAACTTAGATGATTGATTTGAGGCTTTCTCTTTTTTTATAATGTGCTATTTTACCTATGCCCTACAAATTTTGATATACTGTGTTTTTATTTTCTTTCATATATATGTGTATGTACGTGTGTGTGTTGTGTGTGTGTGTGTGTGTGTGTGTGTGTGTGTGTGTGTGTGTGTAAATTCCCTTGAGACTTACTCTTCGCCCCTTCGAGCCATAGGTTATTTAGATAAAAGTTTAGTTTCCAAGTGTTTGGAGATTTTTCTGATACCTTTCTATTATTAATTTCTAGTTTTATTTTATTGTGGTCAGAGAATACATTCTATATGATTTCGATACTTTTAAATTTGCTAAGTTTTGCTTTGTAGTCCTAGATATGTTCTGTCTTTTTTAAAATCTTACACACTTGAAAAGAATGTGTATTCCACTCTTGTTGTATGGAGTGTTTTATAAATGTTGATTAGTTCTTGTTGGTTGATAGTGATGTTGTGTTCTTTTAAATTCTTGGTGATTTTCTGTCTAGTTTTATTGTTCAGAGAGGGGTGTTGGATTATCCAACTATAACTTTGGATTTGTCTTTATATTCTTTCAGTTCTCTCAATTTTTGCTCTGCATATTTTGGAATTCTGCCTGGTGGATACACATTTGGGATTGCTATCGCTTCTTGGATTGACCCTTTTATAGCTATGTAATGTCCCTCTCTGTCTTTGATAAATTTCCTTGAAGTCTACTTTATCTGATATTAATGTTGTCACTCCTTTTTTTTGATTAATCCTCATGTGACATATATTTTTATGTCAGCCAACTTACTATATTTGAAGTGAGTATCATGTAGATAGCACATAGTTGGGTCATGTCTTTTAATCCTCTTTGCAACGTTTGCTTTTAATTGGTGTGTTTAGACCATTTTTATGCACTGTAATTATTGCCATATTATGGCTTGCCATAAATGGCCTGCCATTTTAGTTATTGTTTTCTATTGTAGGTAATACATTGTATATGCACAACTTATTTCAGTGTACTGTGTCACTTGATCAGTTTGATTAAGTATAGAGGAATGTTACCTCCTTCCCTTTACTCACTTCTGTTAATGGTTGTCTTAATATTTCTTCAGCATACATTTAGAACCACATGAGACAGCATTAGAATTTTGCTTTAATCATCAAACATGATTAGCCTATTGTATTTGCCTGTATATTTTTTCATGTTCTTCTTTTCTTCTTAATATTCTGAAGTTCCTTCCTTTTATTGTTTTCCTTTTTTTTAGACAACTTCCTTTAGCCATCCTTTTAGGGTAGGTTTGCCAGCAACACATTTTCTTAATTTTGCTTCAATTGTCTTAATTTCCTTTTCATTCCAGAATGTATTTTTACTAGATATAGGATTCTGGATTAATAACTTTTTTCTTGGGGCGCCTGGGTGGCTCAGTTGGTTGAGCATCTGATTTTGACTCATGATCTCACTGTTCCCGAGTTTGAGCCCCACATCGGGCTCTGTGCTGACAGCTCAGCGCCTAGAGACTGTTTCAGATTCTGTGTCTCCCTCTCTCTCTCTCTCTGCCCCTCCCCCACTCATGCTCTGTCTCTCTCAAAAATAAATACTAAAAAAATAACTTTTTCCTTTGCATCTAAAAAATATTGTGCCACATTTTTCTGACCTCCATGATTTTTGTTGAGAAATCTGTTGTTGTTCTAATTATTTTTCTAGTGTAGGTAAAGTGTTGTTTTTCTCTGGCTGCATTCATGCCAGTCTATTTACAAATTCTGCCTTGCATTTGCATATGATTTTTTTGGTGTGTGAAAATATTTTTTTCCCAACTGAAATTGTATTGTGTTGGTCTTGAAATAAAAATAACCTAGAAAATTTTAGTAAATTTATTTCATAATGAAACCACTTTTTAGATGGCAGTGTTATACTCCATTATTTATAGCAGCTAAAGCTATGTAAACCCATGAAAAGAAAATCTCCAGTGAAGGAAAAAATTGTATTTAAATTATATATTAAAATTATCTGTTGCCCTTTCCTCATTCCCCCATTCTCAGCCAGAGTATTTCAAATTCTATTATAAAAGTAATTTTCTCACCTGACATTGGTGGAGGAGTTAAGATGGCCGACTAGTAAGGAGACCCTGGGTTTGTCTTATTCCTTGAACTCAGCTAGATCAACATCAAACCATTTTCAACATGTGGGAAATCAATCTGAGGATTAGCAGAAAAATCTGCATAATTTGCAGGAGAGAATGTGGCTGGTGCATGATGTGGAGAGGTGAATTGTGGGAGAAAAGAGCTGTGTTGCTGCGGAGGGGAGAGAGCCATTTTCACAGAGAAGAGAAAGAGGGGGGAAGAGAGCAGTGCATTGGGTTTGCGCAAGAAAGCACTCCCCCTGAAAGCAGCTAGAGAGAAAGAGTGAAAAATGCACACAGGGAACTGCACAAGAAAACTATTCCCCAAAGCCATTGATTGGGGAAAAAGGAGAGGGTTTCAGTACCACCAGTTTTTTATAAATAGAGCCCAGAGTCTGAAGTTTCAGAGCTCAGTGCCTGGCGGTTATCTGGTGAGGAAGCAGGGTGACTCCCTGGGAGCGGGCATCACAGGCTGAGGATACCCCAGGTCGCACAGGGAGAAGCGGTTCCTCTGTTTGGAGTGCATTTGGTAGAGGTGATGTGGCCTCTCCACAGATAAAAGTCCCAGGGGGTGCCATTAAACCACCACGTTCACCCATATAGGAACAAATACACTGGCTGAGGGCAACAAGCCCGGAGTTGGCTCTGTGTTGCGATTTACTGTGTACTCTGAGCCACTGCCACTATGTGGTGGTGCAACCATTTCCTGGGGCAGGTGGGCCACAGTGGGGTGAGACCCTCCCCCAGAGGATCACTGCAGGCCCAAACCATGGGCATCTCTGATGTGTGGGGTTTTGAAACACAGATGCACCTGAGATAAAACTCTGAAGGGAGGCACCACCTAGGAGATGGACAGCTTAGACACGGGTTGGGGGGAGGCGGAGAACTGACGGAAATGAGGGACACAGGAGGGGTGATTAATCACACATCTCTGAGAGTGCATACTTCCCACTCCAGAGACTATAGAGAGTGGGTTGAAGCCATTTTCATCGCTAGCCCACCCACACTGATTGACCCCAGAGATCTAAACATCTCCGCCAAGTGGAGAATGGAGCCATTATACCAACCCCTGCCCTCCTGTGCCTTCCAGGCACATTTCCACTAGGGCCAGTCCACCTGAGAATCAGAGCAGCAGGCCCCTTCCCCAGAAGGCCAGCACAAATCACTTCCACAAGCTTAGTGTATTTAGAGTAGACTGCAAAGGTTCAGCTCAAGGGGAAACTGGATCTGGTTTCATTTGTTTTCTTTTGTTCTTTAATGTTTGTTTATTTTGAGAGAGAGAGAGTGCACATGTGAGCAGGGGAGGGGCAGAGAGAGGGAGAGAATCTCAAGCAGGCTCTGTGCTGTCAGTGTGAACCCTGATATGGGGCTCGAACTCACAAACTGAGATCATAACCTGAGCCGAAGTCAAGAGTTGGGCACTTAACCAACTGAGCCACTTAGGCGCCCCTGGGTTTTTTGTTTGTTTGTTTGTTTGTTTTTCATTTGTTTTTTCATTGTTTTTGTTTGGCTGTGTTTTGTTTTTGTTGCTGTAGTTTTTCTTTTGTTTCTTGGACACACAACAATTTATTTTTATTTTATTACTTTATGATTTTTAATTTTTTTAAATTTTTCTTCTTTTTTCCCTCTCTTCTTGTATCTTTTCTCTTTTTTCTATCAAGCTTCTCTGAACAAGCAGATCAAAACAGACCTAGGACCTAGCTTCCTTTGTTTTTTTTTTTAATTTTTAAAATGTTATTTCATTCTATTGTTGTTGTTGTTGTTTGTTTCTTCCTCTAAAATGACAAGATGGAGGAATTCACCTCAAAAGAAAGAACAGGAAGAAATGATGGCAAGGGATTTAATCATTTCAAATATAAGTAAGATGTCTGAGCTAGCATTTAAAAACAATGACTATAAGGATACTAGCTGAGCTTGAAAACATAGGAGACCCCAAAGAATCCCTTTCTGTGGTGTTAAAAGTACTAAAGCCTAGTCAGGCTGAAATTAAAAATGCTATAACTGAGGTGCAAACCCCAATGGAGGCCACAAAAATGACAATGGAGGACACAGAGAAGCAAATTAGTGATGTAGAAGATCAAGGTCAGGGATCATGAAGGCAAACTTAGGGAACTCAGAGATTTATTAAAACTCAGTAACATTCATTTCATAGGAGTCCCCAAAGGTGAAGAGAGAGAAGAAGGGACAGGTATATGTGAGCAAATTATAGCTGAAAACTTCCCTAATCTGGGAAAGGACATCAAAATCCAGGAAGCACAGAGAACTCCCATTAAATTCAATAAAAGCTGGCCATCGCCAAGACATATAGTCAAATTCACAAAATACACAGACAAGGGAAGAATCCTGAAAGCAGGAAGGGAAAAAATAGTCCTTAACCTGCAAGGAAAGGCCGATCAGGTTCATAGCAGATCTGTCCACAGAAACTTGACAGGCTAGAAAGAAGTGGCAAGATAATTCAACACGCTGAATAGGAAAAATATGCACCCAAGAATACGCTATCCAGTAAAACTGTCGCTCAAAAAGGAGAAAGAAGGAGTTTCCCAGACAAATATTAAAAACTAAAGGAGTTTGTGACCACTAAACCAGCCCTACAGGAAACACAATGACACTAATATCATATCTTTCAGTAATCACTATGAATGTAAATGGACTAAATGCTCCAATCAAAAGACATAGGGTATCAGAATGGACTAAAAAAAAAAAGGCAAGATTCTATATGTTACCTACAAGAGACTCATTTTAGACCTAAAGACCCCTGCAAATTGAAAATGAGGGAATGGAGAACCATCTATCCTGCTAATGGATGTCAAAAGAAAGCCAGACTAGCCATACTTACATCAGACAAACTAGATTTTAAACCAAAGGCTGTAACAAGAGATGAGGAAGGGCATTATATCATAATTAAAGGGACTGTCCATCAAGAAGATCTAACAATTGTGAATATTTATGCCCCCAACTTGAAAGCACCCACATATGTAAATCAATAACATAAACTCCTTGATAATAATACAGTAATAATAGGGGACTTTAACACCCCACTTGCAAGAATGGAGAGATCAAGAAAATCAGCAAGGAAGCAGTGCTTTGAATGACACACTGGACCAGATGGATGTAACAGATATATTGAGAACATTTCATCCAAAAGCAGAATACACATTCTTTTCAAGTTGCACATGGAACATTCTCCAGAATAGATCACATACAGGGTCACAGAGCAGCCCTCAAAAGTATAAAAGGATTGAGATCATACCATGCACACTTTCAGATCACAGTGCTATGAAATTTGAAGTGAACCACAAGAAAAAATTTGGAAAGCCCTCAAATACATGGAGGTTGAAGAACATCCCACTAAAGAATGAGTAGGTTAACCAGGAAACTAAAGAAGAAATTAAAAAAATACATGGAAGCAAATGAAAATGAAAACGCAACAGTCCAAAACCTTTGGGATGCAGCAAAGGCAGTCCTAAGGTGGCAGTATATTGCAATTCAGGCCTATCTCAAGACGCAAGAAAGTTTTCAGATATACAACCTAACCTTACATTTAAAGGAGCTAAAAAGGAACAGCAAATAAAGCCTAAAGCCAGCAGAAGAAGGGAAATAATAAAGATTAGAGCAGAAATAAAATGATATCGAAACAAAAAAAACAGTAGAACAGATCAATGAAACTAAGAGCTGGTTCTTTCAAAGAACTAACAAAATTGATAACCCCCTAGCCAGACTTATCAAAAAGAAAAGAAAAAGAACCCAAATAGATAAAATCACAAATGAAAGAAGAGAGATCACAAGCAACACCACTTAAATACAAACAATTATGAGAGGGGTGCTTGGGTGGCTCAGTCGGTTAAGTGTCTGACTTCGGCTCAGGTCATGATCTTGCAGTCTGTGAGTTTGAGCCCTGTGTCGGATTCTGTGCTGACAGCTCAGAGCCTGGAGCCTGCTTCAGATTCTGTGTCACCCTCTCTCTCTGCTCCTCCCCCACTCACACTCTGTCTCTCAAAAATAAATAAACATTAAAAAAATAAAAATAAACAATTATAAGAGAACACTATGAAAAATTATATGCCAAAAATGGGAAATCTGGAAGAAATGGACAAATTTCTAGAAACTCACAAACTACCAAAACTGATACGGGAAGAAATAGAAAATTTGAACAGACACATAACCAGCAAAGAAATTGAATCAGTAATCAAAAATCTCCCAACAAACAAGAGTCCTGGGCCAGATGGTTTCCCAGGGAATTCTACCAGACATTCAAAGGAGTTAATACCTATTCTTCTCAAACTGTTCCAAAAAATAGAAAGAAAACTTCCAAACTCATTTTATGAATGAAGCCAGCATTACCTTGATTCCAAAATCAGAGAAAGACCCCACCAAAATGGAGAATTATAGGCCTATATGCCTGATAAACATGTATGTAAAAATTCTCAAATCAAATTCAACAGTACATTAAAAGAATTATTCACCATAATCAAGTGGGAATTATTCCTGGCTGCAGGGCCGGTTCAGTATTCACAAATCAATCAACATGATACACCACATTAATAAAAGAAAGAATAAGAACCACATGATCCCATGAGTAAATGCAGAAAAAGCATTTGACAAAATACAGCATCCAGTCTTGATTAAAAATAAACAAAAACAAAAAACCCTCAACAAAGTCGGGATATATGGAATATACCTCAATATCATAAAGGCCATATATGAAAGACCCACAGCTAATATTGTCCTCAGTGGGGAAAAACAGACTTTCCCCTACAGTCAGGAAAAAGACAAGGATGTCCACTCTCAACATTGCTCTTTAACACAGTACTGAAAATCTTAGCCTCAGCAATCAGACAACAAAAAGAAATAAAAGGCATCCATATTGGCAAGGAAGAAGGCAAACTTTTACTATTTGCAGACAACATGGTCCTCTATATCGAAAACCCAAAAGTCTCCACCAAAAAGTTGCTAGAACCAATACAGGAATTGTGCAAAGTCACGGGATATAAAATCAAAGTGCAGAAATCTGTTGCATTTCTATACACCAATAATAAAGCAGCAGAAAGAGAAATCAAGGAATCGATCCCATTTGCAATTGCACCAAACCAAAAAGATCCCTAGGAATAAACCTAACTAAAGAGGTAAAAAGATCTATACTCTGAAAACTATAGAACACTTATGAAACAAATTGAAGAGGAGGACACAAAGAAATGGGAATGCATTCCATGTTCATGGATTGGAAGAACATTGTTAAAATCTCTTTACTACCCAAAGCAGTCTACACGTTTAATGCAATCCCTATCAAAATACCACCAGCATTTTTCACAGAGCTAGAACAAACAATCCTAAAATTTGTATGGAACCACAAAAGACCCTGAATAGCCAAAACAATCCTGAAAAAGGAAAAACTGGAGCCAGCATGATTCCCAATTTCAAGCTATATTAACAAAGTTGTAGTCATCAAAACTATATGGTACTGGCACAAAAATAGACACATAGATCAGTGGAACAGAGTAGGAAACCCAGAAATGGAGCCACAACTGTACGGTTCACTAATCTTCAATGAAGCAGGAAAGAATATCCAATGGAAGAAAGACAGTTTCTTCAACAAATAGTGTTGGGAAAATTGGACAGCAACATGCAGAAGACTGATACTGGGCCACTTTCTTATGCCATACGCAAAAATAAATTCAAAATAGATGGAAGACCTATATGTGAGACAGGAAACCATCAAAATCCTAGAGGAGAACACAGGCAGCAACCTCAGCTGTAATAACTTCTTACTAGACACGTTGCTGAAGACAAGGGAAACAAAAGAAAATATGAACTTTTGGGACTTAAAGATAAAGTGCACAGTGAAGGAAACAATCAACAAAACTAAAAGAGAGCCTACATAATGGGAGAAGAGATTTGCAAATGACCTTTCTGATAAAGGGTTAATATCCAAAATCCATAAAGAACTTATCAAAGTCAATACCCAAAAAGCAATAACCCAGTTAAGAAATGGGCAGAAGACATGAATAGACACTTTTTCAAAGAAGGCATCCAGATAGCTAACAGACACATAGAAAGATGCTCAACATCTTTCCTCATTAGGGAAATGTAGATCAAATACCACCTCACACCTCTCAGGATGGCTGAATTTAAAAACACAAGAAATAACAGGTGTTGGCAAGGATGTGGAGAACAGGGAACCCTCTTGCACTGTTGGTGGGAATGCAAACTGGTATAGCCACTGGAGAACAATATGGAGGTTCCTCAAAAAACTGAAAATAGAACTATCCTATGATCTAGCAATTGCATTTTTAGGTGTTTACCCAATGGATACAAAAATATAGATTCAAAGGGGTATATTCACCCCAATGTTTATAGCAGCATTATCAACAATAGCCAAAGTGTGGAGAGAGCCCAAATGTCCATCGATTGATGAATGGATAAAGATGTGATATAGATATAGATACATATACAGATGTAGATTACATTGGAATATTATTCAGCCATCAAAAAGAACGAAATCTTGACATTTACAGTGATGTGGATGGAGCTAGAATGTATTATACTAAATGAAATAAGTCAGAGAAAGACAAATACCATATGATTTCACTCACATGTGAAATTTAAGAAACAAAACAGATGAACACATGGGTAGGCGGAGGGAAAGAGAAGAGAGGGAAACAAACCACAAGAGACTGTTAATGATAGAGAGCAAACTGTGTGTAGATGGAAGGAGGTGGGTATTAAGAAGGGCACTGTTGAGTACTGGATGTTGTATGTAAGTGATGAATCACTGAATTCTACTCCTGAAACCAATATTGCAGTATATGTTAACTAAAATTTAAATTTAAAAAAATGGGAGAGAGAAAAACCCTTTATTTCCCTTATTAAGTAAATTTTATTTTTTTGAAAAAAAAAACTATTTTTTTTCACTTCACTGACATACTTGAAATTTGGAATCAAGTATCTTAGCACATAATATTTATACTATAAAACTACCAGGACTTGAGTGTAGTGGAATCTCCTTATGACTATATTTTAAGTTAAAATAGCATTTTACCTGAGTAGTTTAAAGCGTTGCAAGGTAGGAAAAGTATAAGTAGCCAATTTTTTTTCATATCTGTATAATAAGTCAATTTCAGGGTTTTTTTGTCTTTTATTGAGAGTTCTCTTACAGGATTCAGGTTGAACAACTTTGAAGTCGACAAAATACACAACCTAATACACTTATTGATAATTTATTAACAGTTTTAGTATATGAAATGAATTCTACCTTTTCTAATGATGAAAGTACCAAAGTATCCAGCTTCTTACAGAATTTATTTAATTGTTATGCCATTAAACAACTCCTAATTTTTTCATGTAGTCCCCACAATGGAACAAAAATATCAAGGGAGGCCCCTGGGTGGCTCAGTAGGTTAAGTGTCTGACGCTTGGTTTTGACTCAGGTCATGATACCATGGTTTGTGGGTGCAGAGCCCACTTGGGATTCTCTCTCTCTCCCTCTCTCTCTGCCCCTTGCCTGCTCTTGCTCTCTCTCTCAAAAGAAATAAACTTAAAAAAATATACATATCAAGGAAAAGCCAAAACATTCCTTTTGTGATTTCCTTCTAAGAATATCAGTACTTAATCCTTTTTAGCAATTTAGAGTACTAAGCTGTTTCAGTCTGGATGCTTTGGTTACAGCAAAAATACAAATTTATTTCTGTATTAAAAAATAAAAATTTTGGGGGCACCTGGGTGGCTCAGTTGGTTAAGCATCCGACTTCAGCTCAGATCATGATCCCGCAGTTCATGAGTTTGAGCCCCACATCAGGCTCTGTGCTGACAGCTCAGAGCCTGGAGCCTGCCTCAGATTCTGTGTCTGTCTGTCTCTCTGCCCCTCCCCAGCTCATTCTGTGTCTCTCTCTGTCTCTCAAAAATAAATACACATTAAAAAAATTTTTTTTAAATAATAAAAATTTTGAATGGCCAACATTTAAAAGGCATTATGCTGGTAACTCTGGGAATATCCATAATGGTTTTGTAGCTATCACAAAAATTAAAACAAGAAGTTAAAACATTGAGACCTTACCTGTGACTCACTTATGGGGATCTTTTTTTTGTAATAGTAATAAGCATTCAGTATTCAAATCAATAATACAGATACATATAAGATAAAAATGAAAATCTCTTCCTCCTCTTTTCCTTCCTTCATCTCACCAGCTTCGCTCCTCAGAATCTATATGGCCTAATATTTTGGACTTCAAAATCCTTAGTTTTCCATCTCAATAAACTTCTTTTCCATTTTTAAAAATAGAGATAGCCCTTAAGAAAATGAATAAACAAGACATTAAATGAAAACTCAATATATTAAGAGATCATGAAGAAAGTTGTATATTTTTTTTCTTCTTGCAGAGGCAGTGAATAGAATTATGCTGCCTCCTTACCTTTACCTGGTGGTGTTCCACATACCTCTGGGGAAGCTCTCAGTTCTTTGCTCATAATTTGAAAACTTATGCTCTGTGTGTGCGGCTCATCATTAAAAGCAAGGAGAAATTAGTTGAGAATTTTATGAGAGAGGAATACATCTAATTTTTTAAGTGTATTTTTAAAATACCTTTATATTCCAAATATAAATGTTCCCTTGTCAGAAATTTCAACATTTGGAACAAATCTTGCTGGTTAATTTCTCAATAAATATAACTCAAACTGGCTTAGTTAGGATGAGTGCCTAGAATGCTGTCAGGATTCATATGATGTTATTTTCTATAGTATTTAATTGTTCAACAGTTGGTTTAAGTATACTACTGAAACTGTCCTTGCAGCTAATATATATGTTTTTCTTTATCTTTTCTTGTTTTTCTTCTCTGCTTCTGTTTCTCTTTCTTTTGGGTAGGAGTTTTCTTGGTGTAGAATTTATGTATTTTTTTTGTTTTTTTATTTTTTTAATTTATATTTTCAATATATGAAGTTTATTGTCCAGTTGGTTTCCATACAACACCCAGTGCTCATCCCAAAAGGTGCCCTCCTCAATACCCATCACCCACCCTCCCCTCCCTCCCACCCCCCATCAACCCTCAGTTTGTTCTCAGTTTTTAAGAGTCTCTTATGCTTTGGCTCTCTTCCACTCTAACCTCTTTTTTTTTTTTTTTCCCTTCCCCTCCGCCATGGGTTTCTGTTAAGTTTCTCAGGATCCACATAAGAGTGAAACCATATGGTATCTGTCTTTCTCTGTATGGCTTATTTCACTTAGCATAACACTCTCCAGTTCCATCCATGTTGCTACAAAGTATAGGCCACCCATTTAAATTATACATTTCACTGGTTTTTGATATATTCATAGAGTTGTGCAACCATCACTACAGTCAATTATCAATTATTTTCTTCACCTCAAAAAGAAATCCTGTACCCTTCAGCTGTCACCTCCTAGGCTCCCAGCCCCAGGCAACCATTAATCTACTTTCTGTCTCTATAGATTTGCCTATTCTGGACATTTCATACAACGCAGTCATATAATGTGTGTGTGTGTGTGTGTGTGTGTGTGTGAGAGAGAGAGAGAGAGAGAGAGAGAGACAGACTGGGTGTGTTTCACTTAGAAAGGTGTTTATAAGTTTCATCCATGTTGTAGTATGTATCAGTACTTCATTCTTTTTTATGCCAGATAATAGTCTATTGTATGGATTTACTACATTTTATTTATCCATTCCTCAGTAGATAGTCATTTGGGTTGTTTCTACCTTTTGGCTGTTACAGTGTTATGATGTTGCTATGAACATTTGTTTCCAAGTTTTTGTGTGGACATAATGTTTCCGTTTCTTTCGGAGTGGAATTATTGGGGTATATGGTAACTCCAGACTATTTTCCTAAGTGGCTGTACCATTTTATATTCCCATCAGCAGTGTGTGAGGTTTTGATTTCTCCTTGTCACCAACACTTTAGCTATCCTAGTGGGTGTGAAGTGATATCTCATTGTGGTTTTTGTTTGCATTTCCCTGATAAGTAATGGTGTTGAAATAGCATATTCAACATAGCATATTTTTACCTCTTCTTTGGGGAAATATCTATTCAGATTCTTTTCTCAGTTATTAATTGGGTTATTTGTACTTTTGTTGTTGAGTTGTGAGAGTTCTTTACATATTCTGGATACAGGTTCCTTATCAGATATGTGAATTGCAAAAATTTTCTCCCATTATGTGAATCACAGCATTCTTAAAAATATAATATTGTGATTGAAAAAGAATAGTCAAAGCTTACATAAACACTTAATTTTGTTTTAATACTTACTTATTTTGAGAGAGAGAGATTGAGCAGAGAAGGGAGAGAGAGAGGAGAGAGAGAGAGAGAGAGAGAGAGAGAGAGAGAGAGAGAGAGAGAGAAAATATCCCAAGCAGGCTCCAGAGCCCGACATGGGTCTCAATCCCATGAATTGTGAGATCATGACCTGAGCCAAAATCAAGAGTCACTTAACTGACAGAGCCACCCAGGTGCCCCAAACATTTAATTTTCAATAGGTGAAAATACTTAAACTCTTCTCATCATGGGTTAATCCTGGACTTAACTTAAGCTCTTGTGCTTGTGATCAATTGTTCTCAAACTTTATTAAGCATCTGAATCACCTGGAGGGGCTGTTAAAAATTTACTCCTTGGGGGCCCACTCCTAGAGTTTCCTAGATATTAAGAAGGTCTTGGGCGGGGCCCAAGATTTTACATTTCTAAGTGGTGCTGGTACTGTTGTTTTCAGGATTTCTACCTTAATGATCCACAGGAACAATTATAAAGTATTAGAGTAATGCTGATAAACAGAGGAGTTTCTACCTGATTAAAAAAAAAAAGATAAAATTTAGATTTGTACCCCACATTTGCATATATAATTTGCATGTACTTGCATATATATATAGGTTCTTGTAATATTTAGCCCTTGTTAGTGGCTCAATTGGTTTCTTTTAAGATTCCTACATACATAAAGTAAACTTTTCTTCATAGGGCTATCTCTCTTCAGATCCTCACAGATTTCCTTGAACTTAAGAAAATATTTAATAATCAAAGAATTTTGGAACTTAAAGGAACTTTATAGATCATCCAATTCAATGCCCCCCATAGAGATTAATTAAATCACTTAATCCAAGGGGCCCCTGGGTGGCTCAGTTGGTTAAGCGTCCGACTTCAGCTCAGGTCATGATTTCGTGGTTTGTAGGTTTGAGCCCTGCGTGGGGCTCTGTGCTGACAGCTCAGAGCCTGGAGACTGCTTCAGATTCTGTGTCTCCCTGTCTGCCCCTCCCCGCTGTCTTTCTCAAAATAAGTAAACATTAAAAAAAAATTATAAATCACTTAATCTAAGATCACATAGCTAATTAGTGGTAGGTATAGGTAGGTCTTAGTAAATTTATTTCTGAAATTGTTGTTAGAAGAGAAGTAAAAATTTATTTCAGCTAATATATTTTTAGTGTTTTTCAAATACAGATCTCCTTGGTAACACATTTCATTAGGTAATAAAAAGCTTAATACTTTTAAATGAGTTTTTATACTTGATGCATATATTTTTATGGAAATGGTATTTTATTACTTCACTATATACCAAAAACAAGACCAGACAAACCCACATGAATTTAGCCTGACAAATAATTAGGTTTTAAAAGGTGTATTTTATAGATATCTTTTTGTTTTTGTTTTCCCTTTCCCCCTCCAGCTTTACTGAGGTATAATTGTCAAAAACTGTATATATTTAGGGTGTAAGACATGATGTTTTGGTATACATATGCACTGTGAAATGTTTACTACAATTAAGCTAATTAACATATCCATCACTTCACATAGTTGCCAGTTTTTTGGGTTGTGAGAACACTTAAGATCTACTCTGGTAGCAAATTTTAAGTATACAAAACAGTATTATTGACTGTAGTCACCATGCTACTATCCATTAGATCTCCAGAGGGGCTCCTGGCTGACTCAGTCGGTAGAGCATGGGCCTCTTGATCTCGAGGTCATGAGTTCAAGTCCCATGTTGGGTGTAGATTATTTAAGTAAATAAAACTTAAAAAAAAAAAAATAACCAGCTCAGCATTATATCTCCAGAACTTATTCATCCTGTGTAAATGAAACTTTGTACCCTTTGACCAGTGTCTACCCTTGTAGACATCTTTTCTATTCTGTCCTTAAAGGTAACATAAGGAAGAAGATTGATGTTAAAGAATGTGTGCTAGTGAGATGTGGGATAGATTTCCATAAATAAACTCATGTAAAATGGAGCACATTGAGCAGATTGTTTCTAAGAAACATCTTACATTTATTAGAAAATTCAAAGGGAGTGGGTTGAGGAAAGGAAGTAACAGAAAAAGTGTAAAGCTGCCCGCCCTTCCCCTTCCTCCCCCACCTTAAAAAAAAAATCTCCCTAGCTAAGTCTGGGTACAGGGAAGGACAGTCTTGCTTTCACCTTTCTAGGTTATAGGCCAGTAGATAACTCGTTGAAATACTAAAATGTCTTTTTTTCATTTCGCCCTTCACTGTAATTGTTAAGCAACTTTTGGGAGGTTGCTTTTTTCATAAATTAGTTGATCTGCATTGTTTCTTTTAGAGGAGTTTGGGTAGCCAAGGAGGTAGCTCCACATAAACATCTAGCTTCTCAGGAACCAACTGTAAAATGCACAGAAAATTATATTAAACATTAAAAATAGATTGTGAAAACACTGCTGACTGACTTATGAAATTGTTTCCCAGTTGCCCTTTGTCAGCTCATGCCTAGACTTCCCTATAGCCAATAGCTTCTTCTAACCATTGTATAATGTTGCTAAAATAATTTTTCTGCTTCACTCTTAAAACTTTAACGACTCCCCTCTGTCTTCTTTGAATAGTGACACAGCCCTATCCTATGTGCAACTGGAATAATTTTTGTCTTGGAGGCAGATATTCCCATTAAGACTGCAGGCTTGGTGTGTTTTCACCTTTTAAATTTTACCTAGAGTAGGGAACTTGGCAAAGTAAGAAATGTTCATCTGGCCCATATTGAGGAATAGGGAGTTATTTTACTATCTGAATCACAAACTTTTGAATGTAAATCTGCAGAACTTTGGTACTTTAGAGCCACAGACCGGTTGGCAGTTGGTTCTTCTTATGGCCTGGAAACCGCGGCTCATCTTAGCCCTTCCTTACTGAACCTCTCCTCTGAGCTGAGGCTTTTCTGCTTGCCTAGTCGTAGTGTGTCTTTCTTCAGGAAGCCTTTTTATGTTAACTCCACCCATCTACCAGTCCTCAAGCAGTTTCTTAAGAATTTGGAGACATTCTCGTGGGTCTGAGAGTTCTCTGTGAGATTTTAACAATTTTGTGGTTGTCTATAGAGATGCAGATAATACACATCTGGTTTCTACTAGGGGGTGAAGTTGAAACAGTAGCAGAAGCCTTTCTGAGACTTGAGTAAGCAGCAGATTTAAGCAGCGGTCTAAAATAAAGATTTAAATCAGTGTAATTAAATCAGTGTAATTCTAGGTAGTACCTTAGGGGTCTTCAAGGTAGCTAAGGGGGTGGGTGTACTGGAGGCAGAAAATACCACCCTCACTTTGACCAGAGTAGCTTCACTTTTATTCATGTAATGTTTGGTATTATATACTGTGGTTCGGTGGAGATTTCTCTTGGGAGCTCCCTTCTCCCCGCTAAACGTTCTGAAGGTTCCTGGACTAACACGTTAATGGTTTAGGGTTTTAGTGAGAGAATAGAGATGATGTTTGTAGCTGACTAAATTATTTGTAAATAGATTTTCTGTAGTGAATCTGACAAGGAGTCCTTCCAAATTGTTAGTGGTGTTTGGGGAATGCTACTCCAGGACACCTTAGGTTGGTAGATGGGTAGTTCTCAAGTTTTTGATCTCAGGGTCCCCTGTACACTCTTAAAAAATTATTGAGGCTCCCAAAGAGCACTGTTTATATGGGCTATACCCATGAATTTATATTTTTGAGAATAAAACAAAAAATTTTAACTTATATTTTTATATAAAAATAATAAACTGTTAAATAACACATTTTTATTAAAATAACTATATTTTCCAAGATAAAAAATTTAGTGAGTGGCATTGTGTTACATATTTACATTTTTCCAAATCTCTTTAATGTCTTGCTTAATAGAACAAGCCTGGGTTCTTTTTTTTTTTTTTTTTTTAATGTTTATTTATTTTTGAGACAGAGAGAGACAGAGCGTGAGCAGGGGAGGGGCAGAGAGAGAGGGAGACAGAATCCAAAGCAGGCTCCAGGCTCTGAGCTGTCAGCACAGAGCCCGACGTGGGGCTCGAACTCACAAACCGTTGAGATCATGACCTGAGCCGAAGCCGGACGCTTAACCGACTGAACCACCCAGGCGCCCAAGCCTGGGTTCTTATATCTGCTTCTACAGTCAGTCGGTTGTGATATGTCGTTTTAGTTGAGCTATATGAAGAAAATCTAGCTTCATACATATAAATAGTTGGAAAGGGAAAATATATTTAACAGCTTTTTTCAAATACTATGAGTATTTTTCTTTGACATCGGACCCCACAAGTGGTAGTTTCTTAATTGCAGTGTGGAATCTGAAACCATAGCAATGAACTTTTTGTTCCCTGAATTAAAAGTAACAGTGCGCCCTTCTCAAAAGGCTCAATAGACCTTACTTACCATTGGCTTTTCATCATTGCTGCTCCGTTGAGCTCGAAGTCAATCCTTAAGTGATCTGGCCTCCTGTCTTTCTTACCTCATCTCCAAACTCTGCTGACTCTGCTCTAGTCACGCTGAACTTCTTGCCATTTGTTCCTCTAAGCAGTCTCCTGTGTCGTGCTTTTGTGCTTGCCGTTTCCTCTGACTTCTTAGCAAACTCACTATTGTGTCAAATTATCTTTTTTTTTTTTTTAATGTTTATTTTAGAGACAGAGAGACAGAGCAAGCAGGGAGGGGCAGAGAGAGAGAGGGAGACAGAGAATCTGAAACAGGCTCCAGGCTCTGAGCTGTCAGCACAGAGCCCGACGCGGGGCTCAAACCCACAAATTAAGAGATCATGACCTGAGCCGAAGTCGGACTCTCAACCCACTGAGCCACCCAAGCGACCCTCAAATGATCTTAATTAAGTAAAAACCTACCAGTAGAACGTATCTGATTTTGAATGTGAAAATAGGAATCCCGGAGTAGAATTGCTTATACCTGATTGCCATTGGCATTTTGCAAACAGAAACATTTACCCTGTCCTGTGTTGGTGGAAATGAAAGTGGCACTGAGTCTGGGCGCCTGGTGGCTCTGTCGGTTATGCATCTGACTTCGATTCAGGTCATGATCTCATGGTTTGTGAGTTCCAGCCCCTCGTCGGGCTCTGTGCTGACAGCTCAGAGCCTGGAGCCTGCTTCAGATTCTGTGTCTCCCTCTCTCTCTGTGCCTCCCCAGCTCACGCTCTGTCTCTGTCTCTCAAAATTAAATAAATGTCAACATTAAAAAAAAAAGGTAGTGCTGAGTCATTTGGATTGCTAATACTTTGCTGTAAAGTGCATAAATGTGCTTCTGCATTGCAAAAACACTAAAAATTGTCTTATGAGGACCTATCGCATAGGTGATCAGTTATTTCAGGAAAATATAAAGTAGAAAATCATTATTTTATGTTAGGATTTTATTTAAATCTAGGTGATTGAAACAATTAAGCTACTAGTCAGTAACATTCAACATGTTTTTCCAAAAGAATTTCATTTATTGCTTGATGTATTTAGTATTCTTCACTTTAAAGGTATAATAAACTATGCCTTTTCAGGAAGTTACATTTTCAGATGATATTTGATGTTTTAACTGAATTCACCAGATTATTCAGTGGCAGGCCAGGGATACAGGGGTTAAAAAGAAGCATCTCCTGGGGCTCCTGGGTGACTCAGTTGGTTAAGCGTCTGACTCTTGATTTCAGCTCAGGTCATGATCTCATGGTTCATGAGATTGAGCCTGGTGTCTGGCTGTGCCCTGACAGCACAAGGCCTGCTTGGGATCTTCTATCCTCTCTCTCCCCCTGCCTCTCCACCCCTCCCCCCACCTCTCAAAACAAACAAACTTAAAAAAAAAAATAAAAGATGTATCTCCTACCCCAAAGGAGGTTACAGAATTATCATGGTGTTATATTGTATGATTAGGAGCCCCAATTAAACAAAGGCAAATTCTTACTAAGGTGTTAGGAAAAGGCCTGTCTCCAGTTTAGGGAGTTAAAGATGAACATTTGGGAATTTTTTTTTTCTGTTATGTGTTAAGCAGACAGAAATATTTATATAGTTTTATGTACCCGAGATATCTGTCATGACTTGATACTTTAAAAATTCAATTTTAGGAAATAATTATTGATATATCTTAATGATTAGAAATTTTAATTAATATTACACTTAAAGCCCTATAGGCCAAGTGTCAGGATGAGAAAGAAACTCATCCACCTTCCTTATCTAATTTATTTCCAGATGTGAAAAAGACGAACCTTTCTGTTTGCCATTAGTTTAGTGTATCAGTTGGAGTTCTTGATTTCAAACAAAAGGTCTTGATCATAAAAGAAATTTGTTGCAAGGTGCTGCTCAGAGGTTCACGAAGGGAGGAGAGCACCCTTGACAGAAAAACTGGCAGGAGCCCAGGGAGCTCTGTCTGGGGCCTCAGGGTTCATGCTGCAGACTTCAAAGTGGGAAAGGCCTGCTGGATCTCTGCTGCTGCGTGTGACCGACTTCCAGTCTGTCTTTCCTTCCTTGCGTTACCTGCTTATGTTTTAGGGAAAAGTGTTTGTGCGCACCCCCTGGAACTGAAAGAATTAGGGGCCAGCCTGTTGGCTCCTCTGGTGGGAAGTGGTCACCAGAAATTACTCTTTTACCAACATTGTACAGAGGGGAAAGGTAATTCCTCAAAAGGAAGTCAGAGTCCTATTAGGAAGGCAACCAGGAAAGACACATTTTAGGGAAAGAGTAAAATACCTTGATAAACCCACAGAAGGAACCCAAAGGTTAGTTAAAACTGGATTGTTGCCTTGATTGAAAGAAGAGAAGATTGCAGTTAAAATAACACTTTTTGTACAGTAGTACAAAAACACCTGGATTATTAGTAATTTCTGAAAGAAATTTTCTTAAGTCACCACTTAACTGATGTGATATTACTGTCTTGTGATACAGTGTATAGCAAAGGGACTTCAGGTACCACTTCACTGATAATGGAGTTACTTAAAATTTTATGGGCCGATTCATACACATAATAATCCCTTGAATGAATTTATATAACATATTTGAGTTTATTATTTAATCTGTGTTGTGACATAATCTTGGTTGTAATGGAGGTATTATCCTCAGATTATGGAGTAGGAAAACTAAGAAGTTAAATCTCTTGTCTAGTCATATAGCTACTAAAAGAATCAAGATTTAAAAAAAAATTTTTTTTTAATGTTTATTATTTTTGAGAGAGACAGAGAGAGACAGAGCATGAGCGGGGAAGGGGCAGAGAGAAAGAGAGAGGGAGATACAGAACCTGAAGCAGGCTCCAGGCTCCAAGCTGTCAGCACAGAGCCTGACGTGGGGCTTGAATCCACAGACTGCGAGATCATGTCCTGAGCCCAAATCAGGCGCTTAACCAACTGAGCCACCCAGGCACCCCAGGAATCAAGATTTTAATTCAGGTCTTAATTATTCACATATATTGAGAATGGCCTGTATCAATCTTTATTATCTGTATAGTGGAGAAAATACTGCCTATCTTGCAAGATTGTTTGAAGATTAAAGAAAAAGTGTAAGAAGTTTCCTGTTACTGTCAGCGTTAGCAAACCTTTCGTTAAATGTTAGTTTTAAAAATGCATTTATTTTAAAAATTAAAGTATTTTTGCAGTAAGTGATTTTTTGAGATCTTTGTATATGCTTAGAGCCACTTCTTTTTTAAAGTTCCATTTTACCAAAGAAGTAATAGTGCTTCATAAGAGTTCTGACGTTATAACAGAACTCTGATATTTAGAAGTAAATTGTCATATTCATTTTAAACTTTAATTGGAGAATTGAGTGGTATGCAGTTTTTCTTGAATGCCTAGTTTGAAGAGACTATTTTTACAACTAATTAAGAGCTTCCAAGTGGGTTTAAATTTGTCTTTTAAAGAGATTTTATTTAAAAATTTCATAAGTCTTTTCTTTTGAGGCATACTTTGAGTCTTTGGTAAAAATTCATTTCAAGTTTTAAATATATCACCTACCTCTCTTGCCTCAAAAAGGTATAATTTGTCAGTAGATATTAAGGTATAAATACATGGACTTTGCTGTTTTTAAAAGTTCTGATATAAATAGAATGCGAATGCATGTTGTGGAAACACAAGGAAGGGAATATTTAAGAGAATATATATAAGCAGTAGTGAGGAAGAGGTCTGCTGGGCCATGCTGGAGAATTATGAAGTGTTGGGGATTTAATTTTTATCCAGGAAAATTTATAGTAGGCCAAGTGGTCCGGTTGCACCTGGTAGACTATGAAGAAGTAGGGAAAAGGTGTGCTTTAGATCACTGGTTCTCAACCCGTAGTGATTTTACTCCTACCTGCAGGGGACATTTGGCAATTTCTGGTGACATTTTTGGTGGTCACAACTGGCCAGCACAGGGTTGCTGATGACATCTAATTAATGACATCAGACCTGGTTAGAGGCTGCTAAGTACCTTAAAATACACAGGACGGCCCCCTACAAAAGAGAATTATTTGGCTCAAGATATCAGTAGTGCTAAGGCTGAAAACTCCTGCTTTAGATCCAGAATGGCTGGTCCAAAATGGAGTAGGGCTGATAAAGTCATCTTAAACTAGGCAGTTAGAAAAAAAAAGCAAAGAACAGATACTGTTTACATCAGCACCCCAAAATTGAAATACTTAGATATAAAGCTAACAATATATATATATAAATAAATCTGTATAAGGAAAACTACATAACTCTGATGAAAGGAATCAAAGAACTAAGTAAATGGAGACATAGTTCATGTTCATGGATAGGAGCTCTCAATATTGTCAAGGTGTCAGTTTTTCTCAACTTGATCTATAGATTCAGTGCAATATCAATCAGAATTATCCCAGCAAGTTAGTTTGTGGATATTCACAAACTGATTTGAAAAGCAGGGGTACCAGTCAGTTAAGTGTCTGACTCTTGATTTCACCTCAGGTCATGATCTCACAGTTTGTGGGATTGAGCCTTGCATTGGGCTCTGCACTGACAGCACAGAGCCTGCTTGGGATTCTCTCTCCCTGCCTCTCTCTCAAAATTAATAAATGAAGTTTAAAGAAAATGGTCAAAATCTAGAACACTAAATGGTGGCAAGGATGTGGAGCAACAGGAAACTCCCATTCATTGCTAGTGGGAATGCAAAATGGTTTAGCCATTTTATTTATTTATTTTTTAATTTTTTTAATTTTTTTTAATTTAATTTTTTATTTTTTTAAAAAAAGTTTTATTTAATTTTGAGAGAGACAGAGACAGAGTGTGAACAGGGTAAGGGCAGAGAGAGGGAGACACAGAATCCGAAACAGGCTCCAGGCTCTGAGCTATCAGCCCAGAGCCCGACGCGGGGCTCGAACTCACAAGCCATGAGATCGTGACCTGAGCCGAAGTTGGACGCTCAACCGACTGAGCCACCCAGGCGCCCCGGTTTAGCCATTTTAAAAATTAGTTTGGTGATTTCTTACAAAACTGAATATACTCTTACCATATGATCCATCAATCACACTTCTTAGAATTTACCCAAAGTAATTGAAGACTTACATCCATGCACAAAACCCGCACATGGATTTTATAGCAGTTTTATTCGTAATTGGCAAAACTTAGAAGTAACCAAGACTTCTTTCAGTAGGTGAATGGATAAACTGTGGTATATCCAGACAATGGACTATTATTCAGTGCTAAAAAGAAATGGGCTAACAAGCTATGAAAAGCTATAGAGGACTTTAAATGCATGTTGTTAAGTGAACGAAGCTGATCTGAAAAGGCTACCTACGCTACAACTCCAAACTATATGACATTCTAGAAAAGGCAAAACTCTGGAGACAGCAAAAAGATCAGGGCTTGGGTGGGAGGGGAAAATGAAGAGAGTACAGAGAATTTTTAGGGCATTGAAACTACTTCCTGTGATACTATAATGGTGTATACCTGTCCTTATACATTTGTCAAAACCCATACAACACCAATAGTGAACTCTAATGTAAACTAAAGATGTTGGGTGATGATGCTGTGTCAGTGCAGATTCATCAGTTGTAGTAAATGTACCACTCTGGTGGGGATTTAGGCTCCGGGCTCTGAGCTGTCAGCACAGAGCCTGACGTGGGGCTTGAACTCACAAGCTGTGAGGTCGTGACTTGAGCTGAAGTCAGAGGGAGGCTATGCAGAGGGTATGTGGGAAATCTCTGTACCTTCTGCTCAATTTTGCCATGAGCTTAAAACTGCCATAAGAAATAGCCTTTAAGAAAAAGATTAGGTGTGGGTGCCTGGGTGGCTCAGTTGGTTAAGAATCTGACTTCGGCTCGGGTCGTGATCTCTCAGTTCGTGAGTTAGAGTCCCATATGGTGTGAGCTGGAGCCCCGATTCAGGTGAATGTGAGCCTCGCTCGCGCGCTCTCTCTCTCTCTCTCTCTCTCTCCTTCTCTCTCCCCCCCCCCTTGTGGGATTCTCTCTCTCCCCCCTCTCTCTGCCCTCGTTCACTTGTGCCCTGTCTCTCTCAAAAAAAAAAAAAAAAAAAAAAAGAAAAGAAAAGATTAGGTGTTATCAGTGTTAAAAAAAAGACAATGAAATCAGATCTATGCTGCAACATGGAAGAGCCTTGAAAACATTTTTCTAAGTGAAAGAAGTCGGACACAAAAGGACAAATGTAGGATTCCACTTATATGAGGTACCTAGAGTGGCCAAATTCATAGAGACAGAAAATAGAATAGTGGTTACCAGGGCCTGGGGAAAAGAGGGGATGGAGAGTTATTGTTTAGGGCTACAGAGTTTCTGTCTGAAATGATGAAAAAGTTTTGGAGATGGATAATGATAATGGTAGTCCAACAATGTGAATGTACTTAGTGCCAAATTGTACACCTAAAAATGGTTAAGTGGTAAGTTTATTTTGCCACAGTTAAAAAAAAAGAAGCATGTTCCTTGGCTTCACCCCAGGCATATTGAACCACAGTCTCTGGGGATGAGACTCAGAAGGCTGCATTTAAAAAAAAAATTTTTTTCAGATAATTGTTATGCATAGTTTAGGTTAAGAATCACTAATATTTGGGATTATATTTGGGACGCTCAACTGACTGAGTCACCCAGGTGGCCCTGTTAGTATATATTTTTAAAGAGAAACTAGCAGATTGATGATGAATTCAAGTACATATAATCTTCATCTATGGTTTTTATGTTCAGTTGTTAAAATTTGTACCTCGCTGCATGTGGTGATATGAATAATGACTACTCATAAGCATTTAGCATTGTATTTTTAAAAATAATTTTTTTAACGTTTATTTTTGAGACAGAGACAGAGTATGAACGGGGGAGGGTCAGAGAGAGAGGGAGACACAGAATCTGAAACAGGCTCCAGGCTCCGAGCCATCAGCCCAGAGCCTGATGCGGGGCTCGAACTCACAGACCGCGAGATCATGACCTGAGCTGAAGTCAGACACTTAACTGACTGAGCCACCCAGGCGCCCCTGGCATTGTATTTTTTAAGGTGCTTTCGGATAATATGATTTTATTTGATCATTACGGTATCCTGAGGAGATGGGTAATGATATTGCCATTTTCAGGTGAGAAACTTGAGATTTTAGGAAATTTAATGTCTTGCCTAAGATCACACATACAGGTAAGGTCAGACCTCCAAGATACGCATTCTGACAACTGTTATTTCCTGTATTGGCAATCTCCAAGAAAATAGCAGATCTTGTTTGTTATTACAAAGATCCCATGGATTTAATTGTTTTGTGATTGAAAAGTGTGAACTTGTTAAACAAATCATAACACTTTATTTTGCAGACAAGACTTTATGATTTGACAGCCATATTATTTTTGCCATGTTGGCAATGCTTAATATTTACAAAACTGAGTTACACTGATTCTATTTAAGGAAGTATTTTTATGAAGTATAAATATGTGATACTTAATAGATGCTAATTAATGTCAGTTGTCAGGAAATCTGAAGCAAACCTGTCATTCTGTGACACTGTTTTCTTCTCTTGAATCAAAATGATCTCTACAACCAACCATTTGTGCCTAGTATGCTTTTCTTAAATGTGACTTTTTTTTTTTTTTTTTTTTGAGAGAGAGAGAGAGAGAGAGTGAGTGAGTGAGTGAGGGGTGGGGAGTGGAGAGGGAAAGAGGAAGAAAGAGAATCCCAAGCAGTCTCCACACTCAGTGTGGAGTCTGAGGTAGGGCTTGATCCTACGACCTGAAATCAAGAGTCGGATGCTCAACTGGGTGAGCCGCCCAGGCACCCCAAATATGACTGTTCTTTCTGAGCTTCCCTTTGAAGAATGTATTTGTCACAGTTGAGCCGAGGAGTCAGTCGATTCTGCTCTTTTCCAGGGACATTCAGCCACATTCTAGAATAGTGCAAAATTGGAGGGGAAAGCCACTTCTAACATTCCTGTTTTATACATACCCTCTGTAGTCTGTCTACCATCATGGAATTGATTGGGGAACAGCACCCCTTCGGGGTTATGGTCTTCAAAACATTGAAATACTTCCAGTTTCTTCTCAGTAGTATGGGATGTCTAGGAGAAAAAAAAAAGTTTCATCTGGTTTCCTGTGGCATTATTATTTTATGGTCATTTAATATCTAACCACTTCTTGCTGTTTTGATAGGATAGAGGCATTGTATGATTGAAATTATTAAAAATACAATTCCAGACTTGTTTACCTGTACATGAAACTGATCATTTGCTAACTTCATGTCTCAAAGATATCTCAAGCATAATGAAGTCCAGAACTAAACTCTTAATCTCCTTGTTCCCCTTCCCCTGTAGTAAAACATCTGTTCTTCTTACAGTATTCTTTATTTTAGTAAATGCATCTGCATCTGGTGCATCTGGCCAGTGATCTGGGCCCTACCAAACCATCTCTAATGTTAGCTCCTTTACTCTCCCTTTTGTGTCTGTTCATGCTGTTCCCTTTACCCTGTCACTTCATTCGTCCACTTTTCACCTAAATTCTACTCTTCACCCTTCAAGTTTCAGCCTTACTCCTCCTTTCCAGAACCCTAGGTTAACGTAGGCTCCTATTTAAGTCTCATGGCATCCTTTGTTTTAAAAAGAACAACAGCAGTAGCTACAGCTAACGTTTACTAAACACTGACTGTGAACTGGTACATAATATTATAGGAGGGGTTAAGTGATTTGCTTGGGGTTACACCCTGATCATTGAAAGAACCAAAATTTGAAACTGGATGGTTTAGCCCACGCTTACCCTCTTTACTATTTTGCCTCTTACGTAGTTGTTTTTGTGATGATCTGTTTAATGTCTTGTTCTCCTTCTGTATTTCTAAGCTCTGTGAGGGCAGGGACTGTGTCTATTTTGTATCCTAGTATCTCACACAATATGTGGTGAACACATGCCTGTGTGCATGTATCTTATTTGGGATATAACCTCTTTTACTCAAAGTCTGAAAATGGATAACATTTATAAGTGGAATTCACAGATGACATTGACTGTTTTACCTTCTCGAAGTGGAAGTATCTATAAATGCAAAGAAATCTATTTAATTCATCTAGTAAACCAATTTGCTCTGTTAGTGATTATATGTCAAGGAACCTGATCTATTTGGGAAAGTTTGCATTTGAAAAAGCTTTTCCCTCTGCTTCTATGCCTTTGATTCACTAGATTTTAGAATATTATATTACACTTAGAAGTTAGGGGCAATTAGTTGTGAATCTTACTAAAACAATGTTCAAGTCACAAACTGTTATCTGTTGGTATTTTTAGGAAAACTACCAAAAAATAGACAATAGATACACATGTATTATGAATGGTTACTCCAGCTTTAAAGACGTCTCTTTGAATGGGATTCAGACTTCAGATAGGAGAGGGTGTATGGGAGCACTGTGGGGAAAAACTGGGAATTTTATAAAGAGCTCCTACTTGTGTCAGGACACCACTGATAAGGGCTTTCTGTCACATTTGGAAGGCTCTTGAGTATGAAGATTAAGAAAATGCTTGAAAAAAAAAAAAAAAGAAAATGCTTGAAGAACTAAAAAACCATCAGATGGCTTTCTCAAATCGTTTTTTGTTTTATTGGTGGGAACTCTGTTATCACAAAAAGCAATAAAAAATTTGTTTTGGAAAGTCATACTTATTGTTTTTAAAGCAAAACAAATGCAAGATGATATGAACTTGGCACTTGACACGTTTGGATTTTGACTTGTATAGTTATTTTCTGTGGGAAATGACTTCAAATACTGTCTTTCCCATGGCTAATGTACACACAGCAGAAAAGCAATCATGAAAATTTTTATTTAAATGAACACTAAATAAAATGAAAAAAATTAATTAAATTTATATTTTACTTTATATCTACACACATACATAAAATGTTACAAAAATGCATAAATATGGCACAATTATTTTCAGTATAGTTTTCTGGGGGGATGGGGAGAGGGTGATTGGTTCATTTTTCTCCCTTTTTTTGTCCTTTTCATCCATATCCCTGCCAGAATCCTCTAACCCATGTTAATAACCTAGCTTATATTTGTCCATATTGTCAATGTCATCTACAATATATATTTATAATATATGGTACATACACACATGTGTACATGGGTTTTTGAGCATTCCCTGTACTTTTTTTGTTTTTAATGTTTGTTTATTTTTGGGAGAGAGAGAAAGAGCATGAGCAGGGGAGGGGCAGTGAACAAGGGAGACACAGGATCTGAAGCAGGCTCCAGGCTCCAAGCCGTCAGCACAGAGTCCGATGCGGGGCTTGAACCCATGAGCTGTGAGATCATGACCTGAGCTGAAGTTGGACGCTTAACCGACTGAGCCACCCAGGCGCCCCCCATTCCCTGTACTTTTAATTTTTGTCTTAAAAATACCTTGTGGAAGTCTGTCAAATGGCATAGCTCTAGTTCTTTTTAACGGATACATGGTTGTATTAGTCTGCCAGGGCTGCCATAACAAATTGGGTGTCTCAACAGAAATTTACTTCATTATAACTCTGGAGGCTGTAAGTCTGAGATCAAGGTTTTGGCAGGGTTGATTTCTTCTGAGGCCTCTCTCCTTGCTTGTAGATGGCCATCTTCTCCCTGTGTCTTCCCATGGTCTCTCCTCTCTGTATATATGTGTCCAGATTTCCTTTTGTTATAAGAACACCAGTCAGATTGGATTTGGGCCTACCCTAATGACCTCATTTTTAACTTAATTACCTCTAAAGATCCTATCGCCAAATATAGTCACATTCTGAAGTACTGGGAATTAGGCCTTCAACATATGCATTTTTAGGACACAATTCAGCCCAGCAACAACAGTGTCCTGCCAAGCATGTTTAACTCATAATGATATAGCTAATACTATATAGAATTTAGCAATGTGATTCATCCATTAATTTCATAAGTACTCTGTGAACTCTTGTTCCTCTGATTTATCCTAATATGGGTAGGGACAGTGGCTTCTGGAAGAGAATGCAAGAAGGAGTGGAATTAACAGGTGACATGATAGTTACAATAGTGTAGATAGGATACAGGCCTGGCTCTGTTGGGGGGAGAGATGATTTCTGGATTAACCACCAGTTATGTGCTTACATGATACATTCATTAGTTGTGTGTAAGTAGAGTGGTTTTTGTACTTTGAGTAATTAGACATTCAATTCATAGAAAAGCTTAGATGTACTAAAAAAGACTCTCATATGTATTGTAGTTACATCTGTAGTTTCCTTTTTACTTACATATACTTGATGTCTCATTTCAGTGGATTGAGTTTCAAAATAAGATCCTATTTTTGAAAGGGCACATGGCTGGAGCCCTTTTCTTACTAAAATAAAAGCTCAGTGTGAGCAAGGATTGATATATTTTGTTTAATGTTGGATCTCTGACATTTAGAATAATGTCTGGCTACAGAGCAGAGCTTCAATAAATATTTGAGTCCAGGTCGAGGTAGAAAATAACTTTTTCCTTTCTTTTTTTAATGTTATTACCCCTCCCCCGTTGATAAATATAAGAAAAGGGACTTACTTAGACTAAACATAAGTCAAGGTTTTAGTCATTACACAGAGTAAAAACTAGAAATATGAATGGTCCATAGCAAACCATCCTTGTGGTTCTTATTAATACACAGACAGCCAACTACTTTGTTGAGGTGCTTGAGAAAGTGCTGTTCCGCAGCACAGACACAGCCCCCAAAAGTGGAGCTGCTGCTTCTTAAAAATTTTTTTCTGTCTCCATTGCTGCGACTCCAGTTACATATATGTTAGACTGCTTAATATTGCTCCCACAGGTCATGGAGGCTCATCATTTTTTTTCAGTCTTTTTTCCCCCTATCTATGCTTCATTTTGGAGAGTTTCTCTTGCTATGACTCTAAGTTCCCTTATATTTTCTTTTGCAATATCCAGTCGGCTCTGTCTTCACTTTCAGATAATATAATTTTATCTCTAGAAGTTTTACTTAAATATCCTTTGTATCTTTTTCCATAGCATGTTCATATTTTTCCTTTACATTATTAAGTATATAGGGTATATTTATATTAGCTGTATTTATTTATGTTTCATCATGACAAGTGTACTCTTTAATCCCCATCCCCTATTTCACCCATTCCCCACCCTCCACTGCCCCTCTGGTAACCATCAGTTTGTTCTCTGTAGTTAAGAGTCTGTTTCTTTGTTTCTCTTTTTTTTTTCTTCTTCTTACTTTGCTCATTTGTTTCTTAAATTCTACATTTGAGTTGGGCACCTGGGTGACTCAGTCAGTTAAGCGTCTGACTCTTGATTTTGGCTCAGGTCATGATTTCACGGTTTGTGAGTTCGAGCCCTTCATCAGGTTCTGTGCTGACAGTGTGTGGAGCCTGCTTGGTATTCTGTCTCCCTTTCTCTCTGCCTCTCTCCCGCCTGCTCTCTGTATCTCACTCAAAATAAATAAAAATAAACTTAAAAAAAATTCCACATATGAGTGAAATCATGTGGTATTTGTCTTTTTTTTTTTAATGTTTTATTTTTTTTTATTGAGAGACAGAGCGCGAGTGGTGGAGGGGCAGAGAGAGAGGGAGATGCAGAATCCAAAGCTCTAAGCTGTCACCACAGAGCCTGATGTGGGGCTTGAGCTCACAAACCGCGAGATCATGACCTGAGCCGAAGTTGGACTCTTAACTGACTGAGCCACCCAGGTGCCCCAGTATTTGTCTTTTTTCTGACTAACTTCACTTAGCATTATACTCTCTAGCTCTATCCATGTTGTTGCCAGTTCAAGATTTCATTCTTTTTTAAAAATGGCTGAGGGGCGCCTGGGCGGCTCAGTCAGTTAAGCATCCCACTCTTCATCTTGGCTCAGGTCATGGTCTCATGGTCATGAGGTTGAGCCCCATGTTGGGCTCCACACTGACAGCACAGAGCCTGCTTGAGATTCTTTCCCTCTCCCTCTGCTCCTCCCTGCACTCTCTCTCTCTCAAAATAAGTAAACGTTAAAAAAACGGCTGAATCATGTTCCATTGTGTATATATACTACATCTTCTTTATCCATTCGTCTATCGATGGACACTCGGGCTGCTTCCATAGTTTGGCTATTGTGAATAATGCTGCAGTAAACACAGGGGTGCGTGTATCCTTTTAATTAGTATTTTTGTATATTTTGGACAAATACCAAGTACTGCAATTGCTGGATCATACAGTAGTTCTATTTTTATCTTTTAGAGGAACCTCCATACTGTTTTCCACAGTGCTACACCAGTTTGCATTCCTACCAACAGTGTAGGAAGGTTGCTTTTTCTCCACATTCTCACCCCCCCTTCTTGTTTTTTATGCTTTTGATTTTAGCCGTTCTGACAGGTGTGAGATGGTATCTCTTATTGTAGTTTTGATTTGTGTTTCCCTGATGACGTGTGTGCGTTGAGCATCTTTTCATTGTCTATTTTCAGTGTCTATTGGTCATCTCAATGTCATTTTTGGAGAAATGTCTATGGTCCATTTTTTCTTTTTTTTATTTTATTGTATGTATTCTTGAAAGAGTGCACAAGTGGGAAAGGGGCAAAGAGAGAGAGGGAGACACAGAATCTGAAGCAGGCTTCAGGCTATGAGCTGTCCACGCATAGCCCAACATGGGGCTTGAACCCACCCACTGCAAGTTCATGGCCTGAGCTGAAGTCGGACGCTTAACCGACTGAGCCACCAGGTGCCCCACTTTTTAATTGGATTATTTGTTTTTTTGGTGTTGAGTTGTAGATATTATATATATATATATATCTTTTTTTAATTTAATTTTTTTTGAGTACTAACCCTTTATCAGCTATGTCATTTGCAAATATCATCTCCCATTCAATAGGTTGCCTTCTTATTTTGTTGATTGTTTCCTTCACTGTGCAAAAGCTGTTTATTTTGATGCAGTTCCAGTAGTTTCTTTTTGCTTTTGTTTCCCTTGCCATAGGAGACATATCTAGAAAAATGTTGCTGTGGCCAATGACAGAGAAATTATTGCCTGTGCTCTCTTCAAGGATTTTTATGGTTTCAGGTCTCACATTTAGGTCTTTAATCCATTTTGTATTATTTTTGTGTATGGTGCAAGAAAATGGTCCAGTTATATTCTTTTGCATGTAGTTGTCCAGTTTGCCCAATACCATTTGTTGAAGAGACTGTCTTTTTCCCATTGTATATTCATTACTCCTTTGTTGAAGAGGAGTTGACCATGTAATTGTAGATTTATGTCTGGGCTTTCTACTCTATTCTGTGCATCTCTGTGTCTATTCTTGTGCCAGTACCATACTGTTTTGATTACTACAGCCTTGTAATACAACTTGAAACTTGGAATTGTGATACCTGTAGTTTTTTTTTTTCTTTTTTTAAAAACTTTTTAAAAATGTTTATTTTCAAGAGAGGGAGAGAGAGCGCACAAGTGGAGGAGGGGAAGTGAGAAAGGGAGACATAGAATCCAAAGCAGGCTCTGAGCTGTCAGTACAGAGCCTGAAGTGGAGCTCGAACCCATGAACTGCGACATCATGGCCTAAGCTGAAGTTGGATGCTCAACTGACTGAGCCACCCAGGTGCCCCTGTTTGTTTTCTTTTCAAGATTGCTTTGGCCATTGAAAGTCTTTTGTGGCTCCATACAAATTTTAGGATTGTTTGTTCTAGTTCTGTGAAAAATGCTGTTGGTATTTTGAGAAGGATTGCATTAAATCTGTATGCTTTGAGTAAGATAGACATTTTAACAATTTCTGTTTTTCCAGCCTATGGATGTGGAATGTCTTATTGTTTCTTTGTGTTTTGAATTTCTTTCATCAGTGTTTTATAGTTTTCAGGGTACAGGTCTTTCACCTCTTTGGTTACGTTTATTCCTAGGTATTTCATTGGTTTTGTGCAATTGTAAATGGAATTGTTTTCTTAATTACACGTTATTAGTGTATAGGAATACAACAGATTTCTGTACAGTGATTTTGTATCCTCTTGCTTTACTGAATTCATTTATCAGTTCTAGTAGTTTTTTTTGGTGCCATCTTTAGGGTTTTCTATATATAGTGTCATGTCATCTGCAAATTGAGTTTTACTTCTTCCTTACCAATTTGGTTGCCTTTTATTTCTTTATGTTGTCAAATTGCTGCAGCTAGGACTTCTAGTACTGTGTTGAATAAAAGTGGTGAGAATGGACACACTTACCTTGTTCCTGACCTTAGGGAAAAAAAGCTCTAAGTTTTTAACCAGTGAGCATGATGTTTTCATATGAGGCCTTTATTATGTTGAGGTATTTTCCCTCTAGACCTACTTTGCAGAAAGTTTTTATCATGAATGGATGTTGTACTTTGTCAAATCTTTTTTTCTGTATCTATTGAAATGATCATATGGTTTTTATCCTTTCTCTTTTTGGCGATGTATTGCATTGATTATTTTGCAAATATTGAACCATCCTTGCATCCTGGGAATAAATCCCATATGATCATGGTCTATGATTTCTTTAATGTTTTATTGGATTTGGTTTGCTAATATTTTGTTGAGAATTTTTGCATCTGTATTCATGAGACATATTGGCCTGTGGGTTCCTTTTTTTGTGTGTGTGGTGTCATTATCTGGTTTTGGTATCGGGGTGATATTGGCCGCCTAGAATGCATTTGGAAGTTTTCCTTACTTTCCTATTTTTGGAATAGTTTGAGAGTAGGTATTAATTCTTTAAATGTTTGGTAGAATATTTCATAATAGTCTTTCATGGTTGTTTGTATTTCTATGGTGTTGGTTATTTCTCCCTCTTTCATTAGTGATTTTATTTATTTGGGTCCTCTTTTTCTTCTTTCTTTCTTTCTTTTCCTTCTTTCTTCTTTTTTTCTTTTTTTTTTTTTTGAGTCTGGCTAGAGGTTTATCAATGTTTTTGATCTTTTCAAAGAACCATCTTCTGGTTTCATTGATCTGTTTACTGTTTTTTTAGTTTCTATGTCATTTATTTCTTTTCTCACCCTTTTCATTACTTTCATGTTCCTTCCTTTTACTGTCTTGGGGATTTGTTCTTTTTCCAGTTCCTTTAGGTGTAAGGCTAATTTGTTTATTTGAGATTTTTCTTCTTGAGGTATGCCTAGACTACTGTAAACTTCCTTCTCAGATCCACTTTTGCTGCATACTGGCGATTTTGGAGCGTTGTGTTTTCATTTTCATTTGTTCCCATTTTCATTTGATTTCTTCTATGACTTTTTGTTTGACCTATTCATGGTATAGTAGCATGTTATTTTATCTCCATGTATTTTTGCTTTTTCCAGATTTTTTTTGTGGTTGATTTCTAGTTTCAGAGTGTCGTGGTCAAAAAAGATGCATGGTGTGTGTGACTGATTATTTTTGAATTTGTGGAGACTTGGTTTGTGGCCTTATACCAGCTATTTTAATTTCTTTGTCTGCTAATTCCATCATCTTTGCCATTTTCTAGGTTTGTTTCAATTGGTTAACTTCTCTTTTGCTTTTGGGTTATTTTTTCCTGCTTCTTTACACGCTGGTAATTTTTTATTGGTTGTCGGGAATTGTGAATTTTACATTGTTGAGTACTGGATTTTGTTATGTTTCTATGAATAGTGTATTTTGTTCTGACAAGTAATTAAGTTATCTGGGATAAGTTTAGTCTTTCTGAGACTTGCTTTAAGCTTTGTTAGAGCAGTTCCAAAGCAGACTTTAGTTTTACTACTGAGACCGTATTTTCCTGAGCACTTTGCCTGATACCCTGTGTACTATTAAGAAATCTTTCCAGTCTGGCTGATGGGAGCATGAACAAATCCCAGTTCTGTGTGAGCTCCAGGAGTTGTTTTGTCAACTGTCTTCTGGTGGTTCTTTCGTGGCCTAGGGGCACTTTTTCTCACATATGCATATCAGTATTCAGCCATAGAATTAAGGGTACTCTGCAATCTCTGGAGCTTCCTCCATCTTGGGCAGTCCCCTCCATCCTAGTACCCTACTGCACATATTCTAGCCACCTTGACGTGCATGATTCCTATTTCTTTCTCCTTATCTTGAGATTGCTAGGCTTCTTTTGAGTTTTTGTTCCACACTCTTCCTGCTCAGTGACCTGAACGCTGCCTCCAGGCAGAAGCTGAGCAATTATAGGGCTCACCTCATTTGTTTTTCTTCTCTTTCGGCACTGTAGTTTTAAGCTGCCTGTTTCCCAAATGTCTGAAAATATTTGGTTCATATATTTGGTTTTATAAATTATTTGAAGTGGGAAGGTAATTCTGGGACCTCTTAACTCTATCATGACCAGGGACCTGTTCCTTTTGTTGCAACTGCTGGAGGTGGGTAGGAAAACTGGAAACTGGGGAGGGGACAGGCAGGCATAGTGGTCCCACTTGTCCTAGCTGGCAGTTCAATACCCTTTCAGCTTTTGCACACTTTTCCATCGCTTTTCTCAATCTACTGTTTATTTCTACTTTCTTCCCAAATGGATTCTAAACCATTATCCTCAAACAAAATGTCTGATTTCAGTATAGTTCCCAGTCTGTGTTCCCAGTCATATTTATCCCTAGTCATTTTATTACATGTGTAATATCCAATTTGGTTAGGAACAGAAAGAAGGAAAACATACTCATTAACCACTAAACCTTTATTAGAAGTAAAAGCAAGTCATGGGACATCCATTAGATATATATGGTGTGTCAGTAAGTATGCGTTGTAGGCAATTCATGAAAAAGACACAGTCCGTCCTCTCCAAGAGCTTTCAGTTCATTGAGGGAAACAACTATAGTATACATCAGTGTTGAACTATTAACCAAAAAAAGGTATAATAACTTGGAGAAGGCCTCAGTTAATTCTGATTGGGAGATCAAGTGAATTGATATGATAACAGGGTCACAAAAGGATCATTAGGGTTTCAGTCGGCAAGGTTAAGGGGAGAAGGACAGTCAAGGCAGAGGACAAGCATGAGAAGGCATGGAGGTAAGTGTGTTCTGGGAAGCCCACACTCATCCTTTAGATCTCCGCTTAAATATTACTTGATCAGGGGGCGCCTTGGTGGCTCAGTCAGTTAAGTGTCTGACTTCAGCTCAGGTCATGATCTCACAGTTTGTGAGTTAGAGCCCCACATTGGGCTCTGTGCTGATATCTCAGAGCCTGGAGCCCGCTTCGGATTCTGTGTCTCCCTCTCTCTCTGCCCCTCCCATGCTCACACTGTCTCTCTGTCTCTCAAAAATAAACATTTTATATATATATATACATATATATATACATATATATATACATATATATATATATATATGTATATATATATGTATATATATATGTATATATATATGTATATATATATATATATATATATATATTACTTGATCAGAGAGGATGCCCCTGATCTCCAAATCTAAATTTGGGGTGCCTGGATGGTTCAGTTGGTTAAGCATCCGACTTCGGCTCAGGTCATGATCTCACAGTTTGTGAGTTTGAGCCCCACATCAGGCTCTGTGCTGACAGCTCAGAGCCTGGAGCCTACTTCAGATTCTGTCTCCTGCTGTCTCTGCCCTCCCCACTTGTGCTCTGTCTCCCAAAAAAATAAATAAATAAACGTAAAAAAATTTTTTTTAATCTAAATTAGATTATTCCTGTCCATAAAACTGTTTTCTTCATACAGTTTTAATAATTGTTTCATATTTTTCTCTTTCGCTAATTTGTAAACCGCATGAATACAGGCAGAGCTGTCTTTTCATTGTATTCCCAGTGCCTGGTATTATATCTGAAACATAGCGGGCTCTCAAGAAATATTTCCTGAATGAGTGGATGTGTCAGGCAGTATGCTAGTCTGCCTCATGGGTGTTGAATGTGAAGTGAACCACACACATGTGTCAGTAATTTCTCTTAAGCCTTTATCAACAGAGGTAAAATGTGTTCCTATAAAGGGCGTGAAATAACGAGTAATAAATTTTTTACTCACAATTGGGCTAGTATTTCCTTTACCCTCCATGTTCTGCATCCCTTTTCAAGACTTCTACAGTTGTGTCTCTTCTTTCTTTCTTTGCTAACATTCCCCTAAGAGCAGTCTGAATTTGGGGTCCCCCTGCCCCTCTTTCTCCTCCCATGTACTCCTCTATGGCCTTCCAATTGAGTTTCATTTGGTTGAGTTCCATTTGAGTTGCCATTTGGATTCTGCTCCTGCTACTCGATTCATATTCTCTAAGAGGTCACCACTTATGTGATAATAATTGTTCATTGGTTGGCCTTTTCAAAATATATTCTGTTTGAGTTTTGCTGTGTTTAAAGCTGATAGACAGTGGTTTTTGTTTTGCCTCATGTCCATCTGCTTGCTGCTTGGATGTAGGTGCTACCAAGATTTCATCCTGTCTTTCACTGCCTATGGTCTACCTTGGGCTGGGAGATTTTATCCACCTCTACTTTGTACTATTTCCTGTGAGTGATTGGGTGAATTCCAGATCCTTGTCTTTGGCCTTAACCTCGTTCTTGAGCTTTAAGACCTAGCTTGATTTCCAGACATTCTTTGGTAAATTTAGAGTAAAATTTGATTATTGCATTAAGATACCTTTTCTTAAATATTCTTTTTTGGGGTGCCTGGGTGGCTCAGCGTCTGGCTCTTGGTTTTGGCTCAGGTCATGATCTAGCGGCTTCGGGGGTTTGAGCTCCATGTCGGGCTCTGCCCTGGCAGTGCAGAGCCTGCTTGGGATTCTCCCTCTCTCCCTCTCTCTATCTGCCCCTCCCCTGCTTGTGGTGTCTCTGTCTCTCTCAAGATAAACAAACTTAAAAAAAAATACTTTCTTTATTCTTTCTTCTTTCATAACATAGATCTCATATTTCTTTGCCAAAAATGTAAAAGAAAATGAGGGAAAAGACAAAGTAACACAAGACAAACTAACACAACCTAAAGCAAGGAATGTAAGTTCTGTGAGGACTAGAACTTTGTTATGCTATTCCCAAATGCCTACCACACCGCCGAGTATATGGGCTGCTCAAAATATTTGTTGCACAGATGAAAGAAATGCAAGGGAAAGGGCATTACAAGAACTAAAACATTCTATCAGGCTAATGTGGTCTATAGTCTTAACTCTGATGTTTATATAGTAGTGTTTATTTTATTTCTCCTCTTCCTGCAGCTTGAATCATATTTCTATTTTCCCATATGAACTGAGATTTTGGACAAGTTTTGTAAAATACCTAACTATCCTGTTCCTGGCTACGTAATAGCTGAGGGCTTAAGTCCTTATTTCAAGTTTGATTTACATTACATATTAGATATAAATAACAAAATGGAATAAATTGAACAGTTCATGATATTAGTTAAATTAAGGCGGGTTAACTTTTCTCCCTGGATTAAACATTAAAATTAGAAATAGGATGGTTCTGGGTGAAAATTTCAAACTCAGATTTGAGAAAATATCCCTGTTCAGCATCTTTATACCCTGACTTGGCTTGAAAATATGATAAGAAGCTAATAGTGTGTAACAAGGCAAAGAAACCAGGCACCTGTACTTAATTAGTCCAAGACTTGTTTATTCTTAGTACTTTAATTTGTCAGTTTTTTCAACTTTTTGATGTGATGCATTGTATTTTCAAGCTATTTTGTAAGACATTCTCTTTAGGTGGGGAATTTAGGATACAGAGTCACTTCTGGCTCTTTCTTTCCAACACTTAGATTTTATGATTGTATGTGTTTGTGTTTCCTTTCTTCAGCTTTACTATTAACTCTTAACTAGGTATCATTTTCTATACCCTTTTTAATATAACCTAGCAGAGTATTCTTTATGGAGAGAGTTTAATGAATGTTTTTAATAAAAGATTCAGGGGTGTCTGAGTGGCTCAGTTGGCTGGACCTCTGATTCTTGATTTTGGCTCAGGTCATGATCTTGCAGTTCATGGGTTTGAGCCCTGTGTCGGGGTCTGAGCTGATGACACAGAGCCTGCTTGAAATTCTCAGTTTCCCTGTCTCTCTGCCTCTCTCTCTCTCAAAAATAAGTGAACATTTTTAAAAAATTAAAAGAGTTCTATATTATACTTAGAAGTGGAATTGCTAGATCATAAAGTGTGCTCACGCGTACACACACACACACACACACACACACACACACACACACACACACACACACATATATATTTGGCTTTACTAGCTATTCTCAAACTTTATTCCAAAAAGGTCATGTTGCTTTATATTTCCACCAGTAGTAAATGAAAATTCCCATTTCTTCATCTCTTCACTAACACTTGATATTCTCAGACTCTTAAATTTTTGTCAGAATAGTAAGACCTGAAATTATAATTCATAGTTTTAACTTGTTTTGACTTGAATACTTATAAGGTTGAGGCTGAGCACCTCTGTATTATTTATGGGGCAATTGTGTTTCCTCTTCTATGAAATGCTTGTACATGTCTTTCCCCCATTTAAAAAAATGAGGTGTTTTCATTAATACTTAATAGTTCTTTATTTATCCTGGATATTTATCCTTTGTAGATTATATGTGCTTCATTTATTTTTGCCCAGTGTGTCACTTAGCTTTGTACTTTTTGTGTTTGATGAAGCAGTACATTTTTTTTTAACATTTATTTTTGAGAGAGAGAGAGACTGTGTGTGTGTGTGTGTGTGTGAGAGAGAGAGAGAGAGAGAGAGAGAGAGAGAGAGAGGGAACACAGGGGAGGGACAGAGAGAAAAGAGAGAGAATCCCAAGCAGGCTCCACACTGTCAGAGCTGAGCCCAACACAGGGCTTGATCTCACAAACTGTGAAATCATGACCGAAGCCAAAGTCAGCAGTTGTGTCCTTGACTAACTGAGCCACCCAGGCACCGCAAAGTAGTAGTTCTTAATTTAAGAAATTGAATTATGATTTTTCTTTGTTTTGTACTTTTTGTGTCTTTTCAAAGAAGTTCATTCCTACCTCAAGTTATAAAGATATTCTTCTATACTTTTTGGGGCTGGTGGCAGGAGAGAGCATAAGCAGCAGAGAGGGGCAGAAGGAGATAAAATCTTAAGCAGGCTCCACACTTAGAACAGAGCCCAACTCGGGGCTCTCCCCATGACCCTGAAATCATGACCTGAGCCAAATTCAAGAGTTGGACGCTCAACCAACTAAGCCACCCAGGCGCCCCTCTTCTATGCTTTTTTTAAAGGTTTCTAAATGTTTTGTTCATCACAATTATGTACTTGATCCATCTTTGATTTTTTTTTTATATGGTTTTCTATCTTAGTCCATTCAGTTTCCATAACAGAATACCATCGACTGTGTGGCTTATAAACAACAGAAAGTATTTCTCACAGTTCTGGGGGTTGGGGACTCCAAAAATCAAGGCACTGGCAGATTTGGTTACTGGTAAGGACCTGTAACCTGGTGCATAGATAGCTATTTTTTGTCTGCATCCTCACATGGTGTGAGGGGGCCAGAGAGCTCTCTGTTTTTTATTTATTATTTATTATTACTTTTTATTTCTTTCCTTTGGGAAGTACTGTTTTAATATATCTTTCTCTCCCCACCCCCATTTTCTTAATTTGGATGCTTAGCCCATTCATTTTCATTCTTTCTTTACTTCTAATATAAACATTTAAGGCTTTAAGTTTCCTTGTAATACTGCTTCAGCCACAACCACATTTAAAAGTAAACCTTTTACTTTAGAATAATTTTATATTTACAGAAAAGTTGCGAACATAATACAGAAAATTCCTGTATACCCCTTACCTAATTTCCCCTTATTAATGCCATATGTCACTGTAGTACGTATGTCACAACTAAGAAATCAACATTATTTGTACGTTATTATTTACTGAATTTCATATCTTATTCACATTTTGCCCGTATGCCCCAGTGTCCTTTTTACAACTTTAGGATCCCACCCAGGATACCACATTACATTTAGTCATCTTGCCTCCCTAGCCTCCTCTGGTCTAAGACAGTTTCTCAGACTTTCCTTGTTCTTGATGACTTTGAGAAGTACTGGTCAGGTTTTTTGCAGTATACACCTCAATTTGGATTTGTCCATTGTTTTTCTCATGGTTAGACTGAGGTCATAGGTTTTTGGTAGGAAAACTACAGAGGTCAAGTGCTATTTTTCCCCAAACAATATCAAAGGCATGTGTTATAAATATGACTTCTCATTTTTGACGTAACCTTGATCACTTGGCCAGGGTAGTGTTTGTTAACTGTATCCATTATAAAGTTTCTCCCTCTCCCCCTTCTTTTACATATTCTATGGAAATGGACTATAACTGTAGAGAACAGTATTAAGTACCCCTCCCCTAACTTGCTTCAGAAGAATATGGAAAATGTAGGGGAGGGCGTAATTTTATAGGTGTGTGTGTGTGTGTGTGTGTGTTCTATATATATATATATATATATATATATATATATATATGGAAAGAGACAATCTCTATTTAGAACATAAATACATATTTATGTTTCATATATCTATCTGTATCAGTATGGCCGCATAGATGTTTGTTTATTTTGTACTTTGGGTTTGGGTTATAATCCAGTACTATATTACTTATTTTCTTGCTCAAATTGTTCTAGCTTTAACCATTGGGAGCTCTTTAATGTTGGCTTCTGTATTACTTTCCCTTTCATTCTTTTCTGCTCCTCCCACTCCCCCCTATGATTTTTTTTTTTTTACATACCCTACCCTTTTGTTTTTTGAGCACTTCTTTTTTTTTTAATTTTTTTTTTTAATGTTTATTTCTGAGACAGAGAGAGACAGAGTATGAGTGGGGGAGGGACAGAGAGAGAGGGAGACGCAGACTCAGAAGCAGGCTCCAGGCTCTGAGCTGTCAGCACAGAGCCCGACGCGGGGCTAGAACTCACAAACCATGAGATCGTGACCTGAGCTGAAGTCGGACACTCAACCGACTGAGACACCCAGGCGCCCCAACACTTCTTTACTTTCTAGCACTACAGCATGCTTTAGGCTCAATTTGTTTATTCCCTTCTCTGACCTAGAATCAGGCATGTTGCCAAGGAACCCTGCTTTCTCTTTTGGAGAATGGTGTTGGAAACCAGGACCAGGGCACTGGATGTGCTCATTGTTACTAAGGTATATGTACCTTTAGGTCCTCTCAGTGGACTGAACTAGGAAATACATGTATTTCATAGTATGTACATAGGCACATACTTTAGGTACATAATGGTAACGTGGGCATATTGTTTTATTTTTGTCATTCTACTTAAGAACATTTGACTTTAGTGCCTATTTTTAAGCCTCATTTTAGGTAGTGGACAGGGTAGGGAACCTAGTTGAAGGTAACCTTGTGATAGTGATATCTTGTCTTTTTACAAAAAGGTCTTTTTACCAAGACCCTTTTTAAGACAAAAATAGTCCTCAAGGCACTATGGTTTGTTTCCAAAGTCCCATAACTGAATTGTTTAGAATGTAGAATAAAATTTCCCTTAACACCAAATATATTAAGTGTAGTTTAATTTTTTTTAGCATGGCCTACAGAAATCTTTTATTTTCTATCTCTTGCCCACCTCAGTTCTTACCACCTCCCCATGCTTCCTAATATTCTAATCATACAAAACTGCTTGACATTTCCTAACCTGCAATACATACTCTCATATCTCTTTGTGTTTACCTGTAGTATTCCTTCTAGATTGCCCTTCTCTTTGATTCACTCAGACGATTTTCATTCAGTTTTCAAAAGTCAGCTCAGGTTGTAGATCTTCTATCATCAATTCCCCCTTAACTGGTCCAGATATATTTAGGACATGAGAGGGAGAGCGAGAGCGTGAGTGGGGGAGGGCAGAGAGAGAGAGAGAGAGAGAGAGAGAGAGAGAATCCAAACAGGCCCCACGTGTCAGGCTCAAACTCATGAACCGTGAGATCATGGCCTAAGCTAAAATCAGGAGTCATACCCTTAATGCACTGAACCACCCAGGTGCCCCTAGGAGTTCGTTCTTCTATGTTAATATTTCTCGAAGTGTGATTTCAGGACCACTTGCAAGAATCGCCTGAGACAGGGGCGCCTGGGTGGCTCAGTTGGTTGAGCGTCCAACTCCAGCTCAGGTCATGATCTCACAGCTCATGAGTTCGAGCCCCATGTCGGGCTCTGTGCTGACAGCTCAGAGCCTGGAGCCTACTTCGGATTCTGTGTCTCCCTCTCTGTCTGCTCCTAACCCACTAGCATTCTGTCTCTTGTCTCTCTCAAAAATAAATAAATATTAAAAAAAAAAAAAAAAAGGATCTCCTGAGACACTCCTGAGGTATTGTTAAAAACGCAGACCTTGGGGCCCGTCCCCAGACCATGGCAAAGGGAATAGTTGGAGTGGGGTGGATTTGCATTGTTGATAGTCCCTGTAGGCGATGTGCAATATTTTTATGTCCCATTCCGGTGTTTTTAAAGAGTCTTTTTTTTTTAAATGTTTACTTTTGAGAGAGAGGGAGAGAGAGAGAGGGAGAGAGGGAACATGCATGCAAGTGGGGGAGGAGCAGAGAGAGGGAGACCAAGGAACCCAAGCAGGCTCCACACTGACAGCAGAGAGGCAGCCCAGTGCAGGGCTCGAACTCAGCCATATTTAAATGAAAAAATTTAAATGTACACAAAGTAGACAGAATGAATATTCATGTGCTCATTACCTAGAGTTAAGAGGTATCTGGATTTTGTCACATTTACTTCATCTACCTTTTTATTTTTCTCCGAAGTATTTGAAAGCAAGTTGAGTTCACCAGAGGTCATTTTTCCCTTACATAACTTCAATGCCACTATCACAGTTATCAAAATTAACAGCAGTTTGTTGGTGCCATCTAATAATACCAGTCAAAATTCAAATTTGTTCATGTGTCTGAAAAGTGTCAGTTTTGCAGTTGGTTTATTGGAATCAAGGTCTTCATATTAAATGTAGTTGTTATGTCTCTTAAATTTCTTTAATATACAGATCCTCCTCTTCCAGTTGACTTATTGCAGGAACTGAATCAGTTGTCCTGCAAGATGTTCAACATTTTGGAGTTCTCTGTTTATTTCCTTGGGGTAATATCTAACTTTTCTTATATCTGTCATAGTTGCTATAAATGGAAGTCAGCTTTAGAAGCTTGATTAGATTTATTTTTAGCTTTTTTGGCAAGAATACTTCACAGGTGGTGCTGTGGCTTCACACTGCATCAAGTCTGGCCCCAATTTTAGTGACGTTAACTAAGATTGATCAGGGGATTCAGGAGGTAACAGCCTGAGCCCTACTTAAAAAGATCATCTCTTTATGTAGTGGTTTCTTTCATCTGTTGGTAATTAGTGTCTGAATTTATGTTGTTCAAGTCGCAAATGGGTGGTTTTCTAACTCTGTTCCTTTTACATTTGTTACCTGGAATCCTTCTATAAGGAACAATTCATCAATGCCAGTTGTTTGGTGTATCCCAGAGTATAGTATAGTTCAGACAGGAAAAGAAGGATGTGTATTAATTCTTTCAGGATAAAGATTTGGTGCCCCACTTGTTTCCAATTTGGTATTTTTTGAAACCTCATTTTGACCTCATTGGTTTTTGTAGATTCAATGTATTTCACGAATTTGCATGTCATCCTAGTGCGGGGGCCATGCTAATCTTCTTTGTATCATTTCGATTTTTGGTATATATGCTGCTTGAAGCAAGCACAGATTCAGTGTGTTTCAGTTAGTTGCAGCTGATTTGGTTTTTGAGGTAGCCCTTTGCCTTTTCATGAGATTCCTGTGTTGTTTTGTTACGTTTTGTTTTGTTTGTTATGGCCCATTCATCTGAGAGCTTCCTTGCTTTCTGGTACAATAAGACATCCCAGGCTTATATTTTCATTTACAATTTAGATTGAATTAAGAGTTAAATGTGTATGTGTTTTAAAAATTCTGTGCATATCTCCTACTATAGTTGGAAATTTCTTCATATAATATGAGATAGAATTTTTTAGTAACAATATTTACTATAATTTAAAGTTTTTGCTGTATGTTAGCTGTATCATTTTTTTCATTGCTTTCATTTTTAAAATTTAATTACATTACAATTTAAGTTATCTTTATTATTTTTGTATATGCATATTTTTGGCCATAGTAGTGGTCTAAAGCTTCTTCTACAGTGTTCACAGGTTCTCAGATATTTTGTTTATTTTTGCTCACACGACAAAATATGTGATAAGTAGTCTTAAATAATTTTTACTTATTTCAGTCAATTTATTGTAACCATTTTCATCTAACATTAGTAAAGGGGAAGAATCTTGGAAATTGGGACTAAGTTATTTGTAAATATTCTTTAAATAAGTCCTCTTTACTTCCTGTAGTTATGACAGCTAGTAAGTTAATAAGTAAATATATCTCTATGGTAAATACCCAGTAGTTAGGTTGTTTTGCTACTTGAGTATTTGAAACACTGTTTGGGTAAATAATTCTCCACAACCAAAAAAATAAAATACAATAAAAATTTCAAAACCACTTAAAAAAAAAAAACAGTTTCAGTTTTGTTTCACTACATGTAATACAAAAACCTTAAATTGAGGTGTTAAACTGAATTTCTTCTCTTTTCTGCAAAATATTATCCTATTCTAATATTTCCTATCCTGGTTAATTTAGTGGTTCTGATTGTTGCCCCCATTCTCCTCCAAAATAGTTATCCAAACACACCTCCTCACTTTCCCACCTCCCACGGTTTCTCCCTCTGTTCAGGCATCCCTGGTTTCTTTTTCCAGACCTTACAGCATCCGTCCAATTAGTTTTGCTTCCTTCAACCTCATCTTCCTTTAACTCATTCTTAATACTGATACCAGAAAGATTCTTAAGCAAAGGGATCTAATTATGTCAATGTCTTGCTTAAAACCTTTCAATTATTTTCTACTTCCCTGGTTACTTCCCCACTTCTTAGCATTCCACACAAGCCTGCCCTTTCCAGGCTTAGCTGTCCTCACATTTTTTCTTGGCCTCTGTAATTTTTTATATGCTAGCTTTTTTAGTAACATATGTGCTGCCCTTAACACCTTCGTTCTCTGTGCACCGGTTCAAGTGTGTTTTACTTGATACTTACTTCTGATAATCCTCACACACCATTCAGCAAGGGTCACTCTTTTTTTGAGGCTGGGGGTTGTCACTGTGCCTTAAATATAACTCCATTTTAGCCTCATCACACTATGTTAAGTCAGTTGTGTATATTGACTGTGTGAACTGAACTCTTTGTGTCCTCTTTGTGTCCCCAGCAAATAAGAGCTTAGGAAAGGGGCGCCTGGGTAGCTCATCTGTTAAGCATGTGACTCTTGATTTCGACTGAGGTCATATCTCACCGTTCGAGGGATCGAGCCCTGTGCTGGGCTCTGTGCCGACAGCTGACAGCGTGGGGCCTGCTTGGGATTCTGTCTCTCTGCTTCTGCATTCTCCCTCTCTTAAAATAAATAAACTTTAAAAAAAAAAAAAAAGCTCACGAAATTAAAAAGATTGTTACATATATGGACCTAAAGGCTAATTAACAGACTCCAAGAAATGAGAAAATATTTTTAGTCAATTTTATTTCTAGAAAAGATTTAAGTTCTCTGATTTATTTTTATCTCCTTTAATTTTTTTAAAGGTTTTGCTTTGATTTTTAAATCTATGAATGAGGGAAAATGAGGACCTGAAACATCAGATGTTGGCTAAATAATCATTGTAACATTGCAAAGAAGTTTAACAATGCAAATCTTTATTATTTGCTATGATAAAGGTTTTGAGAATACAAGATTTATTTTATATTCTCCTGTTATATTTATAAATAAAAGTAGCAGATCTGGGCTCAAGATATGACAAAATACACTCTAGAAGCCTTTCTAATTCTTCAGAGAGCCATTAGCTAGAAAAGCCTATTAAAAATTCATCAGAATTCAACATAGTGTTTTCTGGCAGTTTACCCAAGGGGCTGCTGAGTACACTTAGAGAACTCAAGTCTCAAACAACCTAGGGTTTGATACAGACCTGATCCTTGTTTTTTTCAGATTCCACAAAATCTGGCAATAAGAGCCAACAGTTGCTTCTGAATCTGTTGGAAACCACTAGAGACCAAATGAACCATCAAGAGAGATACAGGCAGTCCTTAAAGAAGGTTTAAAATTCAATGTGGCATCTTTAGTTGAATATGATGATTATACCCTAAAAGAATTCTTGTCATGATCATGTGACATTCTTATTCACGACTATGATTAATTAATTCTTCAGTGAAGTTCTTGCATTTGCTTTACTTAAGTTACCTAAAGTAATTTTCTAAGTATGTGAGGTTTTTGATATCAGTAAATAGAAGTATAAAATATAATATTTTTGAAAACTGTGTATAAGGGAAAACCCACATCTAATTTATAAACCCAATCCTAAGTACTTATTATAACTACACACACACACACACACACACACACACACACACACACACACACACACCCTTAATGAATATCAGCTGTAGATGACTTCTGAAGGCTGTCGTAAGATTGGCAGTGTAACCTATTCTGTATGGTCTTGAATAATTTGGATCATTCGATCTATTAAATACCTTTCAGTACCACTTAAATGGAATAGAACACTTTAGCTGTAATACTATCCCATAGAAAAGAAGTGTTTTTTATTCTGTCTGTATAGGAAATGTAATACTACTTCTGTCTGCTCATTAAAGAAATCTCCTAATAGCATCTTCCTTAAAAGAATAAAGAGCAAAGTCTGTATTTCAGAAATTGGTGTTCTGCTTGTCTTGAAGTATTTACCATTGTCCATGCTTTTCAGCCAGAGATTTTGAAGTATTCTTTTTGTTTTTAAGGAAGTAAAATAATTTATTAGTCTCTTGTACGAAGGAACCTTTTGATCCTAATTTGACAGGTTTAATATATGATGAAGGTTAATATTCAGAAACTTAGAAGAATAGTTGGCATTATGCATTATTTCTGTTTAGGCCTAATTCTTTGTGTGATTTATTTACCTAATAGGTTTTATTTGGATATTAATAACCATCAATAAATAAAACTGTTTGAATTTAAATTTCTAAAATTTTATGCATCATGCTAGGTGTCAAACTTGGCCAGCATTTGGATTATATGTGCCTGAATTGTAAGCAGTGTCAAGTTTGTTTGTCTAAAGCATAGCATTTTACCACTGTGGTTATATACAGTTCATTTGATTCTACAAAATAAACATCTATTTTAGTTTTGTCTTTGTATGTTGAACGGTTTCTGCTTTAAGGGTTTATGCTCCTGAAATCATCTAGCCTTACCACTATCCCTTTTCAACCTTAATTCCAAGAATGAAATATTTTATCCCTCTCACCCCTGCAACACCAAGGCTTTGAGTGAGTATACTCTGAATGTCGGGGATTGAGAGTGAAATGCTAAGAGAATATGATTCTATAGATAGATGAAGAAGGCCCTGCCCAGTAGGATCATCGACATCAAGCAGACAAGGGAACGTGTAATTTTAATTCATTATGACAAACTGGTAACAAAAATGTGGTATCTAGTACAAGCATTAGCAGAGTATAAGGCCCATATGAGCAGGAACTGTTTTTGGCTTAGCTCTGTGTATCCAATACCAACAAAGTCTGATATTTATAATGGGGTCAGTAAGTCATTTAAATGAATGACATTAATTCTGCCTTGGAGAGAGGCAAGAAACAAGGAAGTCTTCCTAAATGAGACGAGATCTGGGTTTTGAAAGTCAAACAGGTAGACGAGAGCGTGAATGACAGGCATGGAGAACAGTGTGAGTGAAACTGCATGCCATGTTTTAGCAAACTACAAATGGTTTGAATTGCTGCTTCAGCTTAAAGTGTAAGTTGAAGAGCAGCTGGAGGGGGACCTATATTAATGAAGAATTACGTTTCCATGGGTTTCTTTGAAAAACAAAGAACATTTTAAAAAAATAATCTGATTAATTTACACGTTCCTGAACACTTTCTAAAATGTGTTTCTGTGTACCTATACCTCAAAAGTCTTTGATATTTTAAAAAATTAACTAAACTGATTGCTGATTAAATATGTTCTTTTTTCATTTTTTTCATTTTTTTACTTTTTAAGTAAGCTCCATGCCCACCGCGGGGCCTGAACGCACGACGCTGAGATCAAGAGTCACATGCTGTACTGCCTGAGCCAGCCAGGCGCCCCAGTATTTTCATTTTAATATTTATTATCTCCAGCATTTTAGCTATATGTTGGATTTTTCGTGAATTTGTAATTTATAAATTTTACTTTATTTGTAATTTTGAATGAGTAAAATGATTTTTACCTTTTCAGATGATAGAGATTTATAGTGCTGCATTTGCATTTATTACATGACAATGTTTATTGAAGTGTGACAGCATACATCAAGCCATGTGTTCTCTGGAAGCCCGTTATGTGAATAGATACAGTTTGTGGGCATTCTCTCTGTGCTGATGGAGCCACTAGCACACTCCTCAGACTCCAGATTCGACAGTCAAGGGTTTAGTGGAAAGAACTATATGGCCCAGACACCAGGAGGCCCAGGTTCGGTATTTACAGCGTTGCTAGTTAACTGCAGGATCATGGGCATCTCCTTTTTCTCATTTGCTAAATAGAGGCGCTGAGTTAAATGACTTCTCAAGTCCCTTTTATTTCTAAAATTCTGTGGTTTTATAAATCTATAGCTATAGTTTATATGATGCTGGAGCCTTGGACAGAAATGTAACCCCACTTATAGTTACATTTTCCAGTACTACATCTTAGTGAAAACAGGGGCTTCTATATTGTCTTTTTCTAAAATATATTTCCATTTGTTAAACTGAGTTCTATGTGTGACATATAATTTTTCTTTATTTTTTCAAGTGCTTTTTAAAAAAAGATTTTATTTACTTTTAAGTAATGTCTACACTCAACCTGGGCTTGAACCTACAACCCAGAGATTGCATGCTCTACCAACTGAGCCAGCCAGGCACCCTGAGATATAGTTTTTCTTATTAAACTTTTATAGTAAGTTCCTTTTTCTCACTAAGTTATATTAGAGATTTTGGTAGGATAGATGGAGATATCTAACAAGTGATTTGAAGTGTGTGTCTAAAACTCAGGAGGCAGGGGCGCCTGGGTGGCTCAGTGGGTTAAGCATCCGACTTTGGCTGAGGTCATGATCTCACTGCTCATTCTGTGCTGACAGCTCTGGGAGCCTGCTTCAGATTCTGTCTCCGTCTCTCTGTGCCTCCCTTGCTTGTGCTTGCTCTCGTGTGCACTCTCTCCCTCTCTCTCTCTCTAAAGTATAAAATAAAATATTTAAAAAAAAAATTAAAACTCAGGAGAGAAGTCAGAACTAGGGGTAGATTTGAAGTTGTCTGCATTGGTTGTAGTTTAAAATGTGGAGGTAAAGATTACTTGGGAAAGAACAGAAGAAAAGAGCAGACAGAAAAGGCTAGAAGCCACAGTTAAGAGGTGGAGGAAGCTAAGGAACTCCACAAGAAAATGGAAAAGGAGCAAAGAAATAAGAGAAGTAGGACAGGTTGTGTCACTGGTCAGAAAAGAGAATTAAAAAATGAAAAGACTTGGGGCACCTGGGTGGTTTGGTCGGTTAAACATCTAACCCTTGATTTCAGCTCAGGTCATGATCTCACAGTTGTGAGATCAAGCCCCATGTCGGGCTCTACACTGACAGCACAGAGCCCGCTTGGGATTCTGTCTCTTTCTCCTCTCTCTCTGCCCCTTCCCCATGCCACCCACGCCCCATGCTCTCTCTCAAAATAAATAAACTTTAAAAAAAAATGAAAAGACTGGACTGAGAGTCCCTCAAGAAAAGCCCACTATGTGGTGTTAGGATTCACTGATAAATGAAGATAAGTTGGTTATGAAGCTAACGGGTATCTGACAAGACAATTTAAGCCAAATGGGTGCATGCAATTCAATCAATAAAAATAAAATTTTGTAAGCAGAATCAGACCTGAACAAACTGATGGCTACCAGAGGGAAGGGGGCTCTGGGGATGGGCTAAATGGGTGAAGGGGAATGGGAGATACAGACTTCTGGTTGTGGAATGAATAATCACGGGATTATTAACAGAATAGTCCATGGTATTGTGTTAGTATTGCATGATGACAGTAACTACAATTGTGGTGAGCATAGCATAAGGTAGAGAGAAGTCGAGTCACTGTTGTTGACCTAAAACTGTTGTAACATTATGTGTCACCTGTACTCAAATAAACAAATAAAACTTTTTATCAAATTCCATCTTAAAAACAAAAAGGTGGTTTAATGTTGTTATGTGCTGAAGGGAAGTAAGTTTACAAGGTCCATTAGCTATACACATTAGAGTGTGATGGCATGGCAAATAGTAAGCCCAGAGCTGAGAAACACAAATTCTGGGGTTCTAAGTCCAAACGTTATCCGTTATTTTAACTGCACAACCATTCAGTCATCTAACAGGGTGAAGAGATTTATAAACAGATTAATCACAATCAGATTGATAATTGCTATACTGAATATGACCGGAAATGATTGGGCAAGGGATTTAAGCCTTTTGCGGCTTAGTTTCTTCACCTATAAAATAATAAAAAATTGCTTTAAACCTCATACTTGATGTAGCATTCCCCCCACAGTCCTGAATTGTGATTGCTTCTAAAATATTTTTCCTTAAAAAGTATTTTAAATTCATGTGTACGGATATATACATATCTATGTATTTTTAACACACATTCCAGAAATTGATAATATAGTACACTGTGTATAAAAATGTACCCCTACACTAAGGCTGTCATACCCTGTTCGATAATGAGGTGTAATAGGACAGATCATACTACATGCTCTTGGCCAGCGAGTATTGTGCGCTTTTCTCCCAAGAGGGCTCTGCCCTTTGGAGAGTTGACTATATTTTAAAACCTATATTGTTTGTTTCCTGGAACTGATTTTTCTGCCATTTGTTAAAAGGAATAGTTGTGACCCATAGTGAGTGACAAAGGATGCACGTAAAGGCTAGCATGCTGGTAATTAAAATGTAAATTTTACAGAAGCCAGTGGCCTGATGGGCCTCCAACCAAATGATTGAGGAAAATGAAGGTAAAGATGATTAGACATTTATGAATGAGTGACTACCAAGTTATCTTCATAAAGCAGAGACAGTCACAGATTGTCAAAAGTGCCCATTTTGTGTCCTTTGGTATAGGGTGATTTTGTGTTCAACAAACATTTATCAAGTTTGTATTCTGTGCCCTGCACAGTGCTAGGTGCTAGTGTTACACTGGTGAATAAGAGAAATCCTTCTTGGATTTTATCATTTAGGAGGAAAGGTAGGGTTAAAACAAGGACCAGAGACCCATGGGAGGTCAATTTTGCCCAAGCAGTATGTTGAGTAAATGTTCTGGTTCTGGATGAAAACCATAGCCTCTCCCTCCTTCTCTGCATTCCCATGTCTCAGGGTAACTGTGGTTTAAAGAAAAAAATATTGAAATCTGCAGTTAGGTATCTGAACCTCCAGGAGCATGTTAATAAGCATGTATGGTATTGTGGCTGGGGAGAGATTGAGAACGAACTTCTGGGTCATCACATTTAAATCTGTACTTGCAATTCAGACCATGTGCTTGAGTATAAACCTACATTTTAATTACTTTGCTTTTTGTTTATAGGTCCAGGGGCAAGTTCATCCTACTCTTGAGTCTAGTGATGATGCTCTTCAGTATGTTGAAGAATTAATTTTGCAGTTATTAAATATGCTATGCCAAGCTCAGCCCCGAAGTGCTTCAGATGTAGAGGTATGATAAATTTTGCCTTGTATTTGCTTTATACACACACACACACACGCACACACACACACGCACACACACACACACACACACACTGTGTACTTGTTGCAGTGTCAGTGAAAGTGTTCTGAAATGAACTTTTGTTGGCCTCAAAACACTGCCTTTATTTTGTTTTAAGTTTATTTATTTTGAGAGAGACAGAGACAGCGTGAGAAGGGGAGGGACAAAGAGAAAGGGCAAGAGGGAGAGAATCCCAAGCAGGCTCCTCATTGCCAGCGCAGAGCCCGATGCGGGGCTCGAACTCATGAACCTGTGAGATCATGACCTGAGCTGAAACCAAGAGTCGGATGCTTAACCAACTGAGCCACCCAGGCACCCCTAAACACTACTCCTTGATACTAGAATTTTACACACACACACACACACACACACACAGTTTTAAGAGTGGAATATGTTCAAATGTTTCTTTTGTTTTTAAAGCCCACTGTCATTTAAAAACATTTTGGGGCACCTGGGTGGCTCAGTCGGTTAAGCGTCTGACTTCAGCTCAGGTCATCATCTCACAGTCTGTGAGTTCGAGCCCTGTGTCAGGCTCTGTGCTGACAGCTCAGAGCCTGGAGCCTGCTTTGGATTCTGTGTCTCCCTCTCTCACTGCCCCTCCCCTGCTCATGCTGTGTCTCTCTCTGTCTCAAAAATAAATAAAAACATTTAGTTATCCATCTGTTGGTCTTCAGTTGTTACATGTATTTTAGATAGTAAGTGAACTCCTTCCCACCAATTGGAAGGGAAAGAAACATGTAAAAACCTAGGAAGTTCTGCAGTCTACTACAGCAGTGACCTGGCCCCTGTCTTTTTTAGGGCTTAAAGTTTGGTGGAGATACAGGAATAATGGCAATAACAGGATGTGATCCACTGTGCATAAAAGTTTTGAGGGAGACCATAAAAGGGACAAACTAATAACACAGGCCTTGGGACCTAGGGATTAGCTTCCCAGAAAAGGCATCTGAAGAAGTCAAAAGTCTGAGAAGAAAAGAAAGAAGGTTTGAAGTTCTAACTGTAGAAAATGGGAGATAGAGCTGGAAATATAAAAGTTGTCTAACAACGATAAAGAACATTTGACTTTAATGACCTTGAATGTATACTAGTACAAATCTTTGAGTTTCTCTGGCATTTCTTTTGCAGTACTCAAATGTGGGCACAAGAAAGACAGTTGGGTTGAATGGAATTTCACCATAGACATACAGTAGAATAGTAGGACAAGGAAGTGGTGGAAATTGGTAATAACAGGGCTTTACAACCTTTCAAGACACAACACACATAGAATGTAACAAAGATTTTATCTCAAACGGTGGCTGGGTAGGAGGTATATCTATCTACCCCAGGCCCTACCCTGTCCCCCAGGGGATGAGGGATTGATAATATAGGCATATCTAATGAGAAACTTCTGAAAAGAGCATCAGAGAACCTAAACTGGATAGGAGAAAAAGTGACATATAATAATGGCTGATATTTAAGTGCTTGCTGTAATAATTGTGTACTGTTCTAAACAGTTCCGTGCTTTATATTTTATTTAAAGTTTTTTAATAACCCCATGAAGATGGTGCTGTTTTCTTCTCTTACTAGAATGTAAGCTCCAAGGTTATTTTTCTTGTTTACTGCCAAATTCCTAGCATCTAGAACAATGTCTGGCACTGAGAACACACTCAGGAAATAACATGTTGAATGAATAAATGTGGAAACTGAAGCACAGAGAGGTTAGATAAATTGCCCTTGCCCAAGGTCACAGCTAATAAGTAGCGAAGTCAAGACTGTAGCCCAGAAAGTCTAAGCTTTTTGCATGCACATTACAACTCAAGTATCCTGCCAGGAGAGGACAAGTAGATTGGAAAAACATGGAGGGAATTAGGGTATTGGATTTCCCAATAAGGTTAAGAACTGATAACACTAGAATACCTGAGTGAGAGAATTAAAAGAATAGATTGGGATCAGAGACAAAGTTGTTGGAATTTAAGATTTCCTCAGTAACACAGTTACAAAGCGGGATGTGGCCATGTGATGGTGGCTGGGGTAGAAAGTCTCCAAGATGAGGTATTCAAAGAATTAAGAGGCCAGGGTATTTCATGTGTCCTTAAGGTAGACAGTAAGGTCACACAGGATCATGACAAGATTTTACATGATCCAGAAACAGCTTGGGGAATGGAAAAGATGCTAAATTTACCTTCATGCAGGTTTTGGGACAAGGGCGGTTTTTGCTCTCGAAGTCTTCAGGGGAGTTCCAGATTTCAGCTGAGGCAAAGAGATATTTGAAAACATTGAACTACAGAGGTTGTAGATGTAGAAAAGATTGTATACAATGGAATAGTAATTCACTTTGATTTCTTAAGTAATTTAAAGAAGGTTTCATACATTTTTATCCCATTTTTCCATTGAATTATAAGGTCAACTATCTTTTATTCATGATTTCCTTTAGGCACTTAATTACATTGGTCTTCAGAGTAGATCTTGAATAGAACTCGTTGCCTGACTCTTCTCATGAACAATTCCAGTTGCTCTTTTGGATCTTAGTTAGGTTCTCCCACAGTGTTTATAAAATACAGCATTCAGCCTTGTGCCTAGTGTGTTAGAGTAGGGTTATGGAACTCATCTTGCTTATTATCATTCTGATGTTAGAGGGCGTTCTAGGAATTTGCTAGTTTGATAACATTGCAAACTCAAATTCAGTTCTTTCTTGATATCTCATACTATACTGTATTTATTTAATTTCCTTATTTTTATTAATACAGAAACTAATATATAATTTTTCCAATATTGAAGGAGATCTCCATGAATTCTTGAAAATTACTGCGTCAGTTTTTGACTTGCACAGGTTTGATCAAAATGTAGGCCCTCAAGACTCTAAATATTAATAAAGGATATTTCTTAGCTTCTTAATAGAAAACTTCTGAGATATTGAAGATATATAATTATCCAGTGCCCTGTCATGTTATTTTTAAGCGGTAACTCTGAGCCCTTAAAGTGGATGTAGCCATGTGATATACCAATGAGCTGGCTTTGGAATTGGGAAAGGTTGGGAAGAATGTATGAGTGAAATAGAAATAGCCATCAGTTGGGTAATAGGCTTTGTAATTTCAGAGTACAGTTATATACATAGTTATGTCTTTACAACAACCCTATGGAGTAGTTATTACTTTGCTTATTTTATAGATTACACACCCCTCAGAATGGTAGAACAGATTTAATTTTTTTCTTTTTTTTTTAAATAAAATGCAGGGCTTGAATTCCCAACCCTGAGTTCAAGGCCTGAGCAGACACTTAGTGGACTGAGCCACCCAGGTGCCCCTAGAACAGATTTTTAAAAAGGTGGAAACCTGGAATCTAATCATGGTCAAATACCCTTCTTCCTGTACCATTCCTGGAAGCGTATTTAGACAAAAATATAGATATATAGAGATTTTAAATGAATATAATGGTGTGTTAGATTCTTTTATCAGAAAACAATTTTTCACTTTCTTTGTTCATAAGAATTTTATATTTCTTTAATACATTTGTTTTATTTCCTTAATACATTTACAGAGCCTTTTTTTTTTTTTTAAGTCATAAGGGTCATGAATTTTATAAGCCCTTCAAATAAATTTTGAGGTAAGAGATAATTCATCAAAGTTTTTTTAAAAATTTGAGGCCCATATTAAAAACCGTACTTAAAAAAAAAAGACCTGCGTTTGGCTTTGTGCAGATAGCTTAGAGCCTGGAATCTGCTTCGGATTCTGTGTCTCCCTCTCTCTGCCCCTCCCCTGCTCATGCTCTGTGTCTGTCTGTCTGTCTCTCTGTCTCTCTGTCTCTCTCTCTCTCTCTCTCTCTCTCTCTCAAGAATAAATAAACATTTAAAAAAAAATAGATCGGTCTGAATTAATGCAATATATAAAATTTCTGTCTTTCTAAAGAATACGTTTTGATTAAAGTATAAACATAATTCAAAGTAGAGTAGCAATTCTTCCTTAATACTTGGCCCCAAGGGGATTTATTTTAATGAAAAACTAAAAGTGGGTTTTAGTTGCCCTATAGTTTTAGGAATATAGATACTTTGAAAGTGCTTGAAAACTGATGGACTATATATGTATCTATACTATGTTAATTGAATATTATGTTATTTAATCTTGCTTATGTTAATTGAAAAGTTTTGAGAAATTGTACTAAAGATTGTGAACTATCAGAGTCCAAATGAAAGGGATTTCGTTTTACTGACGTAGCCAAAATTCAACAATCCATGCCACCAGTATTTGAGTATTGCTATCTGTCAGGCAGTGTTCCCGATGAATAAAGAAGCATTTATATGAGTGCTCTGGGAATGTAGAGGAGGGATATGTATTGTTTGTTTCTGTCTTTTCACAATAATTTTTCATGTTAGAAGATAGTGTATAAAAATTGCTCCAATCCGGTTCATTCTCCCTCATTTTCTGTATTTAAGCTTTATAAAAAAAATAGAAGAAAAAACTAATAGTATTTTTTTCTGTTCTGTGTCCCTGGTAAAGTATATTCTTTGTTAAATTTATTTTTTTTCTTTATTTAATTTATTAAGTCTTGTCTTTCCATAATTATACTTGTTCTTTCTCTGGGAAGGGATTGCTATTCTATTTTCTTTTTCTTCCACCTCAACCCCTGCCTCCATTTTGCCTATGTAATTCTACCAGTGACTTTTTTTCCAAAGACCTATGTGAAATATGTTTAAGAATTGTCGTATTGAGTTCAACGTCTTTTCTCTTATACTTTCACTACCATACACCAGTGCTTTTTAGACTCTAGGTCAGGACCCATCAGTAAGTCATAAAATCACATTATGCATTGCCCAACTAACTTTTTTTTTTTTTAATTTTTTTAAATGTTTATTTATTTTTGAGAGAGAGAGAGACAGAGCACGAGCAGGGGAGGAGCAGAGGGAGAAGGAGACACAGAATCTGAAACAGGCTCCAGGCTCTGAGCTGTCAGCACAGAACCCGACGCGGGGCTCGAACTCACAAACCATGAGATCATGACCTGAGCCGAAGCCAGACGCTCAACCGACTGAGCCACCCAGGCGCCCCAAACTTTTTTTTAATGCATAGAAAATATCGGTGTAATATCAGCGTGTAATAAGGGCAGGTTTTGTTTTATGAACTTTGTTTAGTATGTGTATGATGTGTAAGGATGCAATGAGATGTATTAAGAATTTATTATTTCTTACTGTGAGTTGAGGTTAGAAGGAAGGAAGAGAGGGAGGGAGGGAGGGAGGGAAAGAGGTGAGGGGAAAGAAAATAGCAGCACAGGGCCATACCATTATAAGATTTGTACCATGGTTAACCACAGGTTAAACCCATCACTGAAATTTTTAATTCCAAGCCATAGTTAAGTTAGTCCTAAATCTCTTTAATTGTCATTTTTGGATTAGCAAATCTAGTATTGACTGGGAGAAAGGAAAAGAATTTTAGCCTTGGATGTTGCTTTCCACCTTGTCCTCCTTTTCTTTTCTCCTTTTTTACCTTCCAAACTCCCCCAATATTTTGGACCTTTGTATTATCTGTATAGTGTCCTGGCAGATAGCTTTTTAACTAGGCATTTCAATAAATTTGTAAACTCCATTTATAACTACAATAATTTCTTTCAACATACCTCCAGTTCCATTAATTAGAATTGAAACGATCACTTCTTAACTTTGGCAGCTGATTTAGCCTCAAACCTAGATGAAGAGAAAATTTACTTAACTTGAATGGGCTAAACTATTCTCACTTTATAAATTTGTTCTTAAGATGTCCTAAAATCAACATGTTTTCCCTCCAAAGTGTCATGTGACAGTCTCTTTTTTTATTTTTCATTTTAATAGCAACTGACAAAACTTTTTATTTAGGTTTATAATCAGGAGTGACATTTAATTTTATCTAATAGTTTTTACAAACTAGTTATCTACATGGGTTTAAATTATGTTAATAGCGACCTCTACTGGTTTTCACTGTGGTATCCTGAAAGAGTCACTTTTGCTTGAAGTGAACTACATTAGTTTATTAAAGTAGGAAAATTCAGCTTTTACATTAACATGAGTTTCTTCACTTTCAATGGAAATGCTAACCAAGTAAGTGCTAGAAATTAAAGAGAAGTATTTTGTAAAAATTAATGACTTATAGAGGGTTCAAACTCTAATGATGAACTACGGTGTATAAAAATTGCTGTTACCAGTGTAAACCCTTGTTTTCCATGATCTGTAAATAGTTTTGAAGTCAAGTACTTTTGCATGATGAATAAAGAAAAAATTTCTTAGAGGTTTCAAGTGCAAAATGCTACTTGAGGTTGTAATTGGTATTATTAAAAGGTCAAATGAATGAAAATTAGATTTAGATACTTGCTTCTTGAGCTTAGGTCTTGTTGAGATTTTATATGTTTATTCTAATCATTCTTGTCATTAGCTTTATCACAGTTAAGTTGAAATCCTGAATGTGATTTTCTCCCCTAGATAATACAAAGAATGTTTAATCTCTTAATTGTCTAATTAAGAAACTAATCCATTGACAGTAGAGTTTTCTCTTAAGTATGGTTGTAGTATAAATTATAGCACATGTGAAAAGCCTGCTTTTGGTATTCTTTGATTTTTAAAGTAAATTATAAGTGAAGAGCACTATTTAATATATTTGTTGCTTAGTTGTTATTTTCCTATTTTCCAAGGAACGTGTTCAAAAAAGTTTCCCTCATCCAATTGATAAGTGGGCAATAGCTGATGCCCAATCGGCTATTGAAAAGAGGAAGCGAAGAAACCCTTTATCTCTCCCAGTAGAAAAAATTCATCCTTTATTAAAGGTAAAGCTGAAATACTACCTTCTTGCCTTTTAAAAGCAAAATAAAACCCATCGTTTTCAAACACTCAGCATATATTTTATGGATAATAGTCAATTGAAGAGTAAAATTCTCTCATTTTAATTTTTCCAGAAGTTCATGTCACGGGGAGGGATGATATGACAATAGGGAAATATAAGTTGGGCAACATGATTTAAAGTAATTTCATACCGACAAAAATATGCAAATTGAAGGGACTAAGAAAAGTTATAATTGTGGATTTCGTTCAGCTCTGGTGTTACTAGTACCTCAAAGAGAATTTATAAAACTCCTTTCTTATTGGTTAGACCTAAGTGTCCCTACACATCCTTCAAATCTTAATCCTTCACGTTGTTAGATGTGTAGGGACCTCTGTGAGTCTGCCACAGGGCTATGTGTAATTTCTGAGCAAAAATTGTCTAAAGATTACCTAAACTACCCAGTCCCACTTCTCATTTAAATCAGTCAGCTGAATCTCTCCAGAGCTAGTAGAAAGAATAATTGTTGGAAAATGCTAATAATCCTGTTTCTATTTATTTAATAAGATTAACAAACTATAGATTAACTCTCACGTCAAAAATATAGGTATTATAGTAATTAAAACCTTAATACTTATGATACCGATAATTTTTATGTACTATAATACAAGCAAAATGTTAATGCTTTTGCGTACATTACCTCTAAACTTTATTACTCAACAAAGTTATTATTGTCATCCCCAGTTTGTAGATGAGGTGACTGAGGCAAAAATGGATTAAGTAACTTTTAGTCCATGTTCACAGGGCTCCAAGTGATGGTGTTAGGGAATTCAGGTCTGTTTGATCTCGTCCAAGACTTAAGATTTAAGACTAAACACTTGGATTATGTTTAAGACTGTCAAAGGTTATGTTTTGTACTCGGGTTGTTGGAATAGAAATATCTGTCTGTATTTTACTGGTCTGAGGAAATAAGTGCAAGCTATAGAGAATTACTAAACTACTAGTAATTACATACTTCTGTATAATTCTCTTTTCCTAATTTTTACTAGCCATACATTGAATTTTATTCTGAGAGAATTAACACATTGAGGTATGTGCCTGCTGTGTCAGTAATGATCCTGAACTTTGAATTTTATGATCTAATTGCAGATGCCATTTCAGTTTATTAATAAATCTTTATCACTATAGCCATTTCATAGTTTTTACATATCTTTAAAGGTAAATGCCACCTGCCGCCAACTTATAAGTAAACTTCGTGTTTCAAAGGTTTTTTTTAAATAGGATTGTTTAGAAAATAGAATTTATTTCCCTGTAGCAACTGGTCAGCCCCACAAAAGCCCATACCTTCTTTGAAATCTAATAATACTATTTAACATGTTCTTAGTAACCACTGTTGTTCAGTAGAACATAGCATAAATTTTTTCGCATTGAAACAGTACAAATACCAGAAATGCGCCACCAGGGTTTTGGGATCCCAGATTCCTTTGGAATGAAGAACAGAGGTATAAGGCTAGTGTACATATTCCCAGATATCAATAATACATTAACTTTTGTTCTGAATAAAGAAAAAACCTCTTTTGTCATAGTTAATTCCAGGTATTCTGAATTAGGTAAAGTGAGCATTTCTCCTGTCCCCCAAACTGGGGCTTCCCTTCTTAAGTTAAGGATGATCTATTTAGTAATCTGTACTTATTAAGTATTTTACATGATCGTAGGTAATTTTGCTCTACCTACATTTCCAAATAGCAATATGTATATTATTCATAGATGAACCACTTACAACGAAATGTTGTTGATAATCACAGGCCTCAGTAAAAGTTAAGCTAAATTGTATACATGTTTTTTTAAATTTTTAATCAGTGTGTCAAATTTATAGTATCTGATTTTTAAACATGTTTTTCTTTTAATTTTTCAGGAGGTCCTAGGTTATAAAATTGACCACCAGGTTTCTGTTTACATAGTAGCAGTATTAGAATACATTTCTGCAGACATTTTAAAGCTGGTGGGGAATTATGTACGAAATATACGGCATTATGAAATTACAAAACAAGATATTAAAGTGGCAATGTGTGCTGATAAGGTAGGATACCGATCTTCTGTATGTCTTGTTCTTAAGTTTTTATTCCTGATTTATTGGATGCTAACATACTGTTCAGATAATAAAATTATATATTATGTGTTAGGGTATATTTCCAGTAGTCTAATAGCAACTACACAAGATATCACTTTATGGAAATAGAGTATTATGTATATAGTATTAAATCATGTTTATTTTTAAAAATGTTTTATTTATTTATTTTGAGAGAGAGAGAGAGAGTGAGCGAACCTGTGAGTGGGGGAGGGGCAGAGAAAGAGAATCTCAAGCAGGCTCTGCACTGTCATCATAGAGCCTGACCTGGGGCTCGATCTCACAGACCATGAGATCATGACTTGAACCGAAATCAAGAGTCAGATGTTTAATTGACTGAGCCACCCAGCTGCCTGTAAACTGTGTTTAAAAATGTCATGCAGTTTTTCTTTTATGTGTTCCTGCAAGTAGAGTAAATGATAGTAATAATCTCTTATTAGTGAAATTCTTTAAATTATTTAGATTGGAATACTTAGAAGATGATGAACTTTGAAAAAACATTTTTTTTTTTTTAACATTTATTTATTTTTGAGACAGGGAGAGACAGAGCATGAACGGGGGAGGGTCAGAGAGAAAGAGGGAGACACAGAATCTGAAACAGGCTCCAGGCTCTGAGTGGTCAGCACAGAGCCCGACGCGGGGCTCGAACTCACAGACCGCGAGATCGTGACCTGAGCCGAAGTCGGACGCTCAACCGACTGAGCCACCCAGGCGCCCCGAAAAAAAATTTTGAAAATGTAAAAATACTAAACTCTTGAGGGCTTTATTTCAACACCTAACTCTCTTTAGATACTACTTCTGTGGTTTTATTATAAAAATATTAAGAACAAACATTGGGGCACCTGGGTAGCTCATTCGATTAGGTGTCTGACTCTCGATCTTGGGGTCATGAGTGCAAGTCCTGCGTTGGGCTCCACGATGTGTGTGGAGCCTACTAAAAATAAAAAGAGCAAACATTATTGAAGTTAAGCATATATGTAATTTATTTCCTTTCGTCTTTGTGGTACCCCTGTAAGGTAGGTGCTCTTTATAAAAGGGAAACTGAAGTTTAGAGAGATACAGAAATTGACCCAGAACTTACTAAGAAGTTTCAAAACCTGGACTCAAACTCTAGATCTCATTCTAAAGCTCTTAGTTATTACTCTAGATTGCCTCAATATTTTCATTTTATGAAAATGACTTTTCAGAAAAGAAAATATTTTCGGATGAGCATTTTGTTCCATTTTTTCCTCACTATACTCTTATTGATTTGGACTATTCTCTCTGATTACTAAATCCACTTAATTATGTTCTAGTGTTTATTTTGTCTTTTAGAATGTGAACATATAGAGTAAAAATCACCTGATCTGAGGAAGGGTCTCAAATGTATTGACATTTTTAAATGAATAACTATTTGGTTTTTAAAATATTTTTCAATGAATATAAAATATTTGTTACCTTTTAAATCAGATAAGTAAAATATTTTTTAGTACATACTATGAGCTTACACAGAGAGGAGATGCAAAAGAAATATAAAACAAGGCTGCAGAGTTGATGAAGGGAAATTTACATTTGTGAAACAAGCACAGAGTAATACAAGATAAAATATTTCATCATGTTGTAGAGATAATGATGTCAAAATTTATAGAAGGGGAAAGGTGAGATTTAGTAAGAGAATAATAATAGGCTTCTTGGAAGAAGCAGGACTAGTTTTGATCAGTTTCCAACAAACGTAGTCAAGGAGGCCAATTAGCAGACTGTGAATTATTCAGATACAGGGCAGTGAGGCCCTGGAATGAGGTGGTGATGACAAGGGTATGAAACAGAGGAAACTAAGGGAAGTCTAAGACAAGATTTGGGAACAAATTTGAACTAATAGGTTAACAAGAGAGACAGACAGGTAGCAGTATTAACAGAGAGCTTGGAGGAGGCAGTTTGTGATATTAGATGTAGAATTCTGTTTGTAGAGAAAATATGCAGGAAGCAGTGGCAATATAGCCAAGAAGAGATTATTGTGTTTCTGCTTTTTATCACTTATGAACTGTATTCAAAGAGCAACTTAGGGTGCTTATCTTTAACTACAGATTCATATTTCACTGTACTTTTTTTGTATCTCTGACTATGTAGGTATTGATGGATATGTTTCATCAAGATGTAGAAGATATAAATATATTATCTTTAACCGATGAAGAGCCTTCCACCTCAGGAGAGCAAACTTACTATGATTTGGTAAAAGCATTTATGGCAGAAATTCGACAGTACATAAGGGAACTAAATTTAATTATAAAAGTTTTTAGAGAGCCCTTTGTCTCCAATTCAAAATTATTTTCAGCTAATGTAAGTATTGTTGTATACACATATATCATTGTACGTGTTAATTTTACGTGATCCCTTAAATTTGAATTTGTGTAGTTTATGATTGCTAATTTGTTATAACTTTTTAAGCTGTGTGATTTAATTCATAGTGACTATGATCTCAGAGTTGCTACAACAGTTTCAATAAATTCAACATCAAAAATTAAAAGACCAAATCTAAACTAGACTGAACTATAAGTGCAAGTGAATTCAGTTTTCCATGTACTCCAAGGAATAAAGCCTCTTGTTAAAGTGGAAGATTTTTTTGTTTATTTTGACTCATTTGAGTCATTCAACTAATACTTCATCAGTACTGCCTGTATAAACTGTTAGGCACCATACAGTACTTGGCAGTGAGGATTCAGAGATGAGTAGGAAACAATTCCTTACCTCAAATTGAGTCTAGTCAAGATGGAAATGTAAACTTGATGTTAAATTGCAACACAGTACGGTAATTACCATAATAGAAGTGCGACGACAATATTTTGGGGAGCAAAGAGAGGGAGCCAATAACATTGAAAATTAGAGAAGGGATTACTGATCTTACAATAGCAATCAAACCAACCTAACTGAATCCTGGGAAAATGCTGAATGCTGAGAACAGTTGAGATTGTCTAAGGGGGCTGCATTCGTAGATTGTCTAAGGTAGAACTCTAGGCATGGGTGACTGATAGAAAAGCAGTGCTCACTACAGAAGCTGGCACTGGGGCTCAAGTTACGGCAATGAGTGAATGTTAAAAGTTAACAGGAGTGGTTTATGAGTTGCACAAACCTTTAAGTATAGTAAAAAAGACATTGAATTGTTGACTTTAAATGGATAAATTACATGGTATGTAAATTTTACCTTAATAAAGTTGTTTTGAAAAATAAAGGAGTAAAGAATAGGTAAAGATTTCTTAGGACACAAAAATCAAGAACCATAAAGTAAAAAATTAATGAATTGGATTTCATTAAGATGAAAAACTTTTGTTCTTCTAAAGACACTGTCTCAGAAATAAAAATGTAAGCCACGGATTGGTAGAACCTATTTGAAATACATATACCTAATAAAAGACTTGAACCCATAATATATAAAGGACTTAGACAATTCAATAATTAGAATAACAGCCTGACAATTTTAAGTGGGCAGAAAATTTACACACTTTATAAGAGAAGCTATTCCAGTGACCAAAAAGCACATTGAAAGATGCTCAACATCCATAGCCCTCAGGGTTATGCAAGTTAAGACCACAATGAGATACTACTACAAACTCATTAGAACGGCTGTAATTAAAAAGTGACATTACCAAATGTCGAAAAGAGTGTGAAGCAACTGCTTGTGGGAATGTAAAATTCCCTCGTTGCTTGTAAGAATGTAATCTGGTACAAATACTTAGGAAAAGAGGTTGGCCGTTGGTGTAACATTACACATAAACTAGCCATACTGCCTGCAATTCCACTCCTAGGTTTTTACCCAGAAGAAATGAAAACATGTCCACACAAAACTTGTTTGTGAATGTTCATAGCAGCTTTATCTGTAATGGCCCCAAACTGGAAACAACCCAAATATCCATCAACAGGTAAATGGATATACAAATTGTGGTATGTCCATACGTATGGAATACTACTCAGAATTAAAAGGAATGAAGTAGTTATATAAGCAACATGGATGCATCTCAAAAACGTAACCTAAGAAACTAAACAAATATGATTATGTATGATTCCATTTGTTTAATATTGTAGAATTCTAATCTGTAGTGACAGAAGGCAGATTGCTGGTTTCCTGGGGGCAATAGAGGTGATTAATGGGGATTGAGCATAAGGAAACTTCTCAAGGTAATAAAAGTGTTTTATATCTTGACAGTGGTGACAGTTATAAGAGTAAATACCATCATAAAATCTCATCTAAAAGTACATCAAAATAGGTATATCTTATTGCATATGAATCCTACTTCAAAGTTGATTTGACAAAAAAATATAGTCAATAATAAAGATAATCAAATAAAAAAAGTAACTGAACAAATGCAAATGAGTATTTGTTTTTCAATTACCTAGACGTTTTTCTAAAAGTTAAGATTGACAATCTTGTATGTAAGGGTTGTATGTAAGGGTTTGACCAAATTGTTACTCCCATACACTGCTTATGGGAGGGTAGACCAGTGGACTGTTTTAAAGAAAATATCCATTGGCATTTCAAGTGTGTAACCCCATGACAGAAGCCCATCCAGGAATCTGACCTACAGAACATCGTAAGTCACCCAGTGTTGAATTGAGCATTCTTGTATCGTGTCTACTTGTAACAAAAATGAGATAACAAAGGAATAGAATGAAGACATGAAGTAAAAGGGGACTGTCTGGACTCATGGGGGTTTTTTCTGTCACTACTGGTAGAACAAGAGCTGGGCATCCCATGAGAAAGCCCAGGTAAGAGAAGCGCTGAGGCAGTTGGGAGGTTTGTGTAATAAGCACTTGTGCTCCATACCAAAGTAGGGTGGCTGTGTTGAAGGAAAGCGCCGTATGACTGAATGGCTACCTGAACTAGCCATTTTCTTCATGAAACACTACTTTTACCTGAAAGAACAACTGACAGGTCTGTAGTTATTTAGACTTGTGTGTTTGGCAGACATTTCTCAAAAATGAATGAAATGGGGGAATAAAACGAACAAACCTGTCACTTCAAGGAGAGTGGCAATATTTGTTGACAGTGATAAAATTTGAGCTTCCAAATGAAATAAAATTTTGGAAAATTTGTATCTACTCCCAAGATCGGTGGTGATACTAATAGGTTTGGTCTTTTAATATTCTATAGTTAAATGTGTTAACATTTGGAAAATCTGCAAAATTCAATGGACCACTGTTTTCCAAGTGACCAAATTCATAATGCTATGAAAACACACATAGGTAAAGAATCCTTTCAAAATTTAAGATAGCCCGATGGATTTTGATGTAACAGTACAAAATTGATGTGGTTTCAGATTCCGCTTGCAACTAACCTTTAAGAAACTATCATTTGTTGATTTGGGGCATACTAGCATGAAAGGGTGTTCACTCCATTTATATGAAACGTCCAGAATAGGCAAATCCAGGGAGATAGAAAGTAGATTAGTGGTGGCCACCCCCTGGGCAGAAAAGAAGAATGGAGGATGCTGCTAATGGACATAGATAGACCTTCTCTTTGAGGTGACAAAGATATTCTGGAATTTTATACTGGCGATAATTGAACAGCTCTGAATATGTGAAGACCATTGAATAGTGCAATTTAAAAGGGTGAATTTTATGGCATGTGACTTACATCTCAATAAAGAAACTGTACTGAAAAAGAAAAGAATATCTACAATTATTTGAGTAGACAATTAAAATATTCCTCCCTTTCCAACTACCTATCTGTGTAAAGCTAGATTTTCTTTGTATGCTTTAACCAAAACAATGTCTCACAACAGATTAAATACATATATATGAAAATCGAGCTACCTTCTATTAAGTCTATTAGAGATTTGCAAAAATGTAAAAAAGTGCCAGTCTTCTCACTGTTTTAAGGAATTAACAGTTTTCAAAAAAGTGCTATATATTGAGAACCACTGACCTTAAAGAAATATATTTGCAAATTGTACACCTTTGCAAAAAGAATTCTTGAGCTGTCTTTTGCTTACATTTCTAAGTTGTTAAAATTTCTCACTGTATTTGTCATGTTAAATTTTATGATTATAAAATGACTTATTGGCTTAAAATTTGTTTTTTATTCTATAGCCTAACTGAATTAATATGTTTTTCCTCCCGACAGGACGTAGAAAATATATTTAGTCGTATAGTAGATATACATGAACTTAGTGTAAAATTACTGGGCCATATAGAAGATACTGTGGAAATGACTGATGAAGGTAGTCCCCATCCCTTAGTAGGAAGCTGCTTTGAAGACTTAGCAGAGGTAAGTACTTTAATTATACACCCAAAAAAGTCCATATAAAAGCCCTACATTGCATTAAAATTGGAGTCTTAATTCATGTTTCCAGCTAAAATCATAGATATTAACTGATGACCACTCAGCTATATTGCCTGTTCCTCATAGGGTCATTGTCAACATTTGTTTCTATTGTCTTATGAAACCCACAAAAAAGTAGTCTCTTATCCATTATGAAAAAGGAGATCCCACCAAGGAGAGGCATTTACAGCTGACACTCAATCATCTGTCTTATATAGCAAAGCTAAGAAAAGTCCATGAATGCCCTGTCAGTGAAGAAGCCATGGAACTTGGATCTGAGGTTAGACTACTTGTGTTCTGGTCTAAATTCTGCTACTTACTAGTTGTATGTGACTGTGGGCAATTTATCTCAAATCTTTAAACCTCCATTTATATATATATATAAAATAGAGATAATAGTAGGGCTCAGGATTTTTGTGAAAATTAAAATAACCTACCTAAAATATTTAGCTAACCACCTTCACACAGTAAGCTATTCAATATATGATAACTATACGTTATAATTTGGAATAGTAGGAGTGAAGTGAATAGGAAAATCAGGTCTAGGACCTAGATGATTCAAATGCTGTGGGGGTGGAAAAATAGTGACCCTCTCCTTGGGTATTCAAATGCTACAGTATATGAGTTAGTCCTAATAAGTTCGCATTGGTAGTCATTCTGAAATTTTTAGCTCTTCCTTTGTTCTTACTCTAAAATCCACAAACACAGAGTTGAGTTTGTAAAATAAAAAATTTAAGATTTTCAGGCAGAATAGCTTAAGCTTCACTAACAGCCCCTCTACTCTTGCTTCAAACACATAGAAGTCATAGAGTATATTTTTTTTTAAAAAAAAGGAATATATATATATATGGGGTGCCCAGGTGCCTCAGTCAGTTTAGTATCTGACTCTTGGTTTCAGCTCAGGTCATGATCCCAGGATCATTGGATCGAGCCTCGTGTTGGGCTCCTCACTGAGTGTGGATCCTGCTTGAGATTCTCTCTCTCCCTCCCTCCCCCTCTGCTCCTCTTCCCCACTGTGTGCTCTCTCTCTCTCAAAAATAAATAAATAGATATTTTTTATAAACTTAAAAAGAAGGAATATGCATAACTGGACTAAAAAATAAGATCAGTAGTAGAGTAGAAATAGAGTAGGCATTCAAGGTAATGATCTCTGGTAGCTGAGTGTTCAACTCTTAAGGATAATGAAGATTAAATGTGCTCCATGAAAGTGAGCAAGATTTCTTGTTTCAAGACCCTGATTGTAAGAGGATGCCAGAGAAATCTGTCAATTTCCTGCCTGCAAAGTTTTATAGAAAGTTGTAGACTTGAGGTGGGGGAACAGAAACACTACCTTATAACAAATATACTTTAAAACTTAACAAATTATCCCACAATATTAAGCCAATGTGACTACAGAGCCTGAGACCCAAAAATCACAGAACAGGTTCTGGTCTGAAAGAATGATCATAAAGAGATGGGAGAGAAAAAAAGGAAACCAAACATTAGAAGCCTCCCCTTAAGAAATCTCTAATATGCAATTCCAAAATACAGGACAAATAATAATGCTTAGTGTGATATCTAACAAAATCAACAATTAGGAAAAAAATCATTCCAGATGAAATTAATTTTGTGCAATAGACATATGAAGACTTTAAAAGAAGTTTAGGAGGCTCAAAGAGATAAATGAAGAAATATTTATAAATAAGACATTGTGAAGCAAAAATAAGTGGAGGGAAAATAAGAACAGGTAGCTATCAAAAGAAACAATTAGGGGCTCCTGGGTGGCTCAGTCAGTTAAGGGTTCGACTCTTGATCTCAGCTCAGGTCTTGCTTGATCTTAGGGTCATGAGTTCAAGCCCTGCTTTGGGATCTGTGCTGGGCGTGAAGCCTACTTAAAAAGGGACGTGGGTGTATGCCTGGGTGGCTCAGTTGGTTAAGCATCTGGCTTTGCCTCAGATTATGATCTCACAGTTTGTGAGTTTGAGCCCCACATCAGGCTGTCTGCTGTCAGCCCAGAGCCCACTTCACATCCTCTACCCCACCCCCACCCCATCTACCCTTCCTCTGCTCACGCATATGTGTGCACTCTCTCAAAACCAAATAAAAACTTAAAAATAATTAGGGATATTGGAAATTAAATATAAATAAAAACTCACTATGTAGCCAACATTTGCTAGACCTGGTTCAAAGAGAAAATTTATGAATTGGAAAAAGGAATTGAGGAATTCACTGAAAATGTGACACACAGAAACCACGATTAGAATATGATCCTCTTAGAACAGCTAAGAGTAATGAAGTCTACACTGAAAGACTTTCATATTGTCTAATAGGAGTTTCAGATAAAGAATGGTGGAGAAGAATAATTTGAAGGGGTAAAAGCTGAGCATTTTCCAGAAATGAAGACATGAGTTCCCAGGTCAAAAATGAATTCCAAATAGTGGGCAGGATAAATAAAAATAAACCTACAGTCAAAAACCGTTACAGTGAAACTATGGATCAAGGATAAAGAGAAAATCTTAAAAGCTGTAAGAGAGAAAAGAGTACTACTTGAAAAGGAACTATAATTAGAATGACAGAAGACTTCTCTTTAACAATAGAGGCTAACAGTCAGTTGAGGAATATCTTCAAGTACTAAGGGAAAATAGAATTTTCTGTCCAACTAAACTTTTATTCAAGAGTGAGTTCAAAATTTAAAATAATAAAGCTTGCGGAAGCAAATGTGAGAGATCTTCATGACCTTAGAATAAGCAAAGATTTTTAAAACAAGACACCAACACCATAAAAGAAAAGATTGATAAGCTAGATTTCATTAAATGTAAGAACATGTGTTCAGCAGGGGTGCCTGGGTGGCACAGTCCCTTAAGCATCTGACCCTTGATTTCAGCTCGGGTCATCATCTTGTGGTTCATGGGTTTGAGCCCTGTGTCAGGCTCTGCACTGACAGTGTGGAGCCTGCTTGGGATTCTGTGTGTCCCTTTCTTCCCGCCCATCCCCTGCTCACGTGCATGTGCTTGTGTGTGCTCTCTCTCAAAAATAAATCAATGTTTATTTAAAAAAAAACTGGTTATCTATATGGAAAGAAAAAACTCCTTCCTTAGCTCACTTCATACCCAAGTTCTCAACAGATTAAAAATCTAAAAAACAAAAAGCAAATTTTGAAAGTTTGGAAGAGAGGGGCACCTGGGTGGCTCAGTCAGTTAAGTGTCTGATTCTTGATTTCAACTAAAGGTCGTGATCTCACAGTTCATGAGATCAAGCCCCGCGTTGGGCTCCATGCTGACAGCACAGAGCCTGCTTGGGATTCTCTCTCTCTGCCCCTCCCCCACTTGTACACACATTTTCTCTTTCTCTCTCAAATAAACTTTTAAAAAATTCAGAAGACAATATAGGAGAATATATTTATGACTTTGAGATAGAAAAGCTTTCTTGGGGCACCTGGGTGGTTCAGTCAGTTAAGCAACTGACTTCAGCTCAGGTCACGATCTCATGGTTCATGAGTTCAAGCCCCACGTCGGGTTCTGTGCAGACAAATCAGAGCCTGGAGCCTGCTTCGGATTCTGTGTCTCCCTCTGGCTCTCTGCCTCTCTGCCTGCCTCTCTCTCTCTCTCTCTCTCTCTCTCTCTCTCAAAAATAAATAAATATTAAAAAACTATATTTAAAAAGAAAAGTTTTCGTAAAGAACCTAGAGAGTGCAAGCCATAAAAGATTAAAGTTTTTAAACTTCTATTCACAAAAAGACACTATAAAGTTATGAGAATATGAAAGAATGAAGTTGAACTTTGTGCCTCACACCATATACAAACATAAAATAGATCTAATGTAAGAGCTAAAATTATAAAACTCTTAGAAGAGAGCATGGCTAAATCTTCACAACCTTGGCTTTGGCAAAGGATTCTTAGATGTGACAACCAAAGCATGAGCTACAAAACAAAAAAATACATAATTTGGACTTGGGTGGTAATGGGAGGGAGTGAGGTATGATTCTAAAGGGGCAATGAGAGATCCCTGTGGTGATGGAAATGTTCTGTACTTCACTACATCAATGTCAGTGGCCAAGTTGTGATATTGCACTATATTGTACTATTGGAAGATGTTACCTTTGTGGGAAACTGAGTAGTGTGCACACAGGATCTTTCTATATTATTTCTTACAATTGCATGTGAATCTAAACTATCTCAAAAAAAGTATATTTATTCAATACAATGTTAAAGAATTTAGAATAAATGAGTGGAAGAAACTACATTAATCCAAATGGATAAGTCTTGGACATAAGTTTGAATGTAAAGTACAAATTGCAGAAGCATAAATACATTACGATATTTATATAAAGTTTGAAAGCATTGCCTTATTTCTTGATACATGTGTAATTATATAAAAACATACATGGAAATGATAAAATTCAAATTCAGGATAATGATTTCCTGTGGGGATCAGCAGGGGAGGAGATAAGCTTGTGAAAGAAGGATCAATTACCACTAAACTGTCTTTCTTTTTTTTTTTAAAGAAATTATTATTTCTTTTATTATATTATTATTTATTGTATTATAAAATGTTGAAATTATAAAATGTTGAAATTTTTGGAGCTGAATGGTGAATATAGTTACATTAGTTGTTCTAATGTAGTTTTCTGTATGTTTAGAATATTCTACATTTTTAATCATTAATATACAATTGTGTATATTGATCATTGTTTTGTGAATCTTGTATTGAGTTTTAATCAGTAAACTAATCATGTATTAACTTATATAAGGATATAAGGAAAATCATGTATTAACTTATATAAGGATTCTTAGTAGTGCTAAGAGTTCTACAAATTTATGCTCAAGGATAAAACTATGTGATGAGAGGTTGGATTCCCAGTTGGCGATTTTTTTCCCTTTTGAGATTAGCCAGGTAAAATTATAATACTGCATACTGTTTATTCAGTACTTTATATGTGCGTGCACTGTTTGTAAGCATTTTGCATGTTATCATTTAATTCCTAAAGCAACCCCTTGAGAGTAGGTATTATCCACATTTTCCAGTGAAGAAACTGGCTTTGTTTATCAGAGCTCACATAGCTAATAAGTAGTACAATCAGAATTAGAATCTGAGTCCCTGTGACTCTAAAGTTAGGCTTTTAAGCCACTTTACGGCCTTTATGTATATAGTTGTCATAAAAATTCTATAGTACATTTGAGTTTATTGAAAGAGGAGGAATGCAAACATTATCTTCTGTACAAGATAATTTCTAGAGTTCAGGAGACCCAAGATAAAAGCATCAAATCACATTTTTATTCCTCTCTCCCATTTACTCTGTCCATACCTGACTCCTTGTTATTGCTGAAACCTTACTATCCCTTCTTGTAAAACCTACAGTGGACTGCAATTTCCAGTTTACATTATTATAGAAATTTTTACTTGGGAAAGTAGTTGAAGGAGTTGAAATTGGGAAATGAATTAGGAACCAGTTCAAGGAATTCAGGATGACTTAGAACTATATAAGCCATATTGTGTTTCACAAAGAATAGAACTCCAGTCTCCTGATTTCTGATCTTATATTGTCATTATTCAATCTTAAAAAAAAAAATCTAAGAAACATTAAGGGTAATTAACACAAACATCATTTGTTCTGTCAGTCCTTTCTGTACTCCTCCACTAGATGTCCTCTTCCTCTTTCTAGAATTACCCTTCCTAGAAATGAGCTCTTGCAAGAAACTAGAGTACTGTTTTCATAATAGTTTCTTAAACCATAAATAAGTTAGAGCATAGGATGGCTTCTGCTAAAATCATGACGCTTATTCTCTTGTTCCTCAGGAATCATCAAAACCAATAGATTACAACCTAACCATTAAAATTGTTTAGTCTATTAACGATTGATGATAGAATTTTTGGGCAGTTTCGATTAAACTCTTGTTTAATTGCTTGTGAAAACCATAACAATGAATTTTAGATGCTATAAACTGTTACCTCTGGCTTACAGAATGTGAAAGTAAAAGTCTACCACTAAGAAATAACCTTGAGAAAATAAATGTTGGGCATCTGTATTCTAAAGGTTTATTATATACTTTACTTCATTGTAGATATCTATATTTTTGTTGTTCAGGCTAAACTTTGTTTTCTGGAACCAAAAGTCTGCCCATTCTTATGACTGTTTTTGTTGAAAATGCTCTACTAGAATCCTTGATGGGAAGTATCATAAAATACAAGAATGCCATTATTCATCAGAAAGAACTGATTTACTTACTCTCTTACTGGAGAATATTAAACTTATCCTATAACAATTATAATTAATGGCCATGTAATTTTGTTTAGAGGCTTTAAGAGAAGTACCTAATTGTGCTAGCTTAGATGTACCCATAATTTCATCTGTCTGTATTTCTGGTGGTAGGTTATTTATGTTTTAACTTGGAGAAAGTTTATTTATGTTTTACCTTCTTTATTTTCTAAGGAACTGGCATTTGATCCATATGAATCATATGCTCGAGATATCTTACGGCCTGGTTTTCATGATCGTTTCCTTAGTCAGTTATCAAAGCCAGGAGCAGCACTCTATTTACAGGTATAGTAATTTTTAAATCAAGATATATGATGTCTGAAAAGTAATCTTAAAAAAAATTAATCACTTTTTTTTTTAGTCAATAGGCGAAGGTTTCAAAGAAGCTGTTCAATATGTTTTACCCAGGCTACTTCTAGCCCCTGTTTACCACTGTCTGCATTACTTTGAGCTTTTGAAGGTAAGATAACTCTTACTGCTATTTATAAAACATTCAAATATGATGCAATTTTTTTTTACCAGTTTGTGAATTATTATGTGAGCACCCATGAATATTAGTCTATATCTATTTTCTTTTTCTAGTTAAGAAGCAAATGTAGGGGTGCCTGGATGGGTTAGTTGGTTAAGTTATCTGACTCTTGATTTCTGCTCGGGACATGATCTCACAGTCATGAGATCAAGCCCCCCCACTGGGCATGGAGCCTGCTTGTGATTCTTCTCGCCCTCTCCTTCTGCCTTTCCCTCTCCTCCCCCTCTTTCTATAAAAGAAAAAAAAAAAAAGGGCAATGTAAGTGAATCTGCAAAAAAGTGGTGCGTTTTCTCTAGTTTCAGGAGTGAATTTGAAAGGAATCATCAGATATTTTAATCTTGTGCCCTTTTTGTTTACATGGCCAATTGTTTGGAAACAACCTTGGATATACGCATCCATAAAATCTAGCAAAAAGCAAACAGCTGCAGTATTTTTCATATACATGGACTATAGGCAGGTAAAAACCGACAGGAATACAAAATTACTAACTTAATCATCTGAATAAGACTAAGTGTACATAATTGAGTTTGAGGTTATCATGTATGCTTTCTCTTAAATGAAAAAATAGAAAATTTAACACTTGAAATCTCCACACCTTTCTTAGGTTTTATTGGTAATAAAAAGTACAAGATTAGCAAAATAATTGAGGGAAAACATGTCTGAGTTTAATTTCAACACCATAATAACCATGTATTTATAGAGAAGATTAAATTGAGGATCAACAGAATGATAAGATTGTAGTTGATGTAATTTCATTTATAATAGTGCAGTGTTTATCATGATAATAAGCTTTATTTTAGAAAATAAGAACACTAACAACTTTAATCTGAAGGCTCGCATGGTTGGACTTTGGCTATATGTTAAAGTTAAACATTAAATTTTTTAATGTTCCTTGATTTTTGTGTAGTAGACCAATTTGAAGATTGGTCCTTTTTCCCCTTACCATCACAAATATTACAAAAATTGTAGCCCCAAATGCTTAAGTACAGGAATTGTGTGGGAAAGGATTACAGATAAAAACTTAGAACTGAGGGGCACTTGGGTGGCTCAGTTGGTTGAGCTTCCAACTTCGGCTCAGGTCCTGATCTCACAGTCTGTGAGTTCGAGTCCCATGTTGGGCTCTGTGCTGACAGCTCAGAGCCTGGAGCCTGCTTCAGATTCTGTGTCTTCCTCTCTCTCTGACCCTCCCCAATTCATGCTCTGTCTCTCTCTGTCTCAAAAATAAACATTAAAAAAATAATAATAATAAAATAAAAAAAAACTTAGAACTGAATAGTGCAGTTGAGTGGAAAACTTAGGATCAAAAATTGAGAAATGGTGGGGCGCCTGGGTGGCTTGGTCGGTTAAGCGGCCGACTTCGGCTCAGGTCATGATTTCGCGGTCCGTGAGTTCGAGCCCCGCGTCAGGCTCTGTGCTGACAGCTCAGAGCCTGGAGCCTGTTTCAGATTCTGTGTCACCCTCTCTCTGACCATGACCTCTCTCTGATTCATGCTCTGTCTCTCTCTCTCTCTCAAAAATAAATGTTAAAAAAAATTTTTTTTTAACTGAGAAATGTTAAAATTAAGAGATTATTTATCCTCCCCAAATAGTCTGTTTTTTTTTAATGCTACACAAAACAAATTGGAAAAGGCAAATATAAATTGTGCTACATCATACACTTTAAACACTCACTAGTGACCCTCACATAGTGTGCCAGAAATTCTTTGTAAAGAAATCTGCTCCTCAGACCCCTTCTGCAAACATCTTGTATACATTTGTTAATGGCTTTGGTTCGCTGCCTTTACGTTTGGGAGCTGGACAATATCAAACGTCTGCTACTGTGGATAATTTGTCTTCTTTTTTTCATGTTTTGCATTTATTTTAACTGCTATATGCTTCAAACTATCTATCTATCTATCTATTTATTTAAAATGTTAATTTCTTGAGAGAGAAAGAGAGAGAACAAGCGGGGGGGGGGGGGGGGCAGAGAGGGAGGCAGAAAGAGAGAGAGAGCAGGCTCCACACTCATCTCAGAGTCCGATGTGGGGCTCAATCTCACAACCACAAGATCATGACCTGAGGCAAAATCAAAAGTCTGATGCTTAACCGACTGAGCCACCCAGGTACCCCATCAGACCATTTTTTATACTGCCTATAAGCTGATGTCTTTCTTTTTTTTAATTTTTTTAATGTTTATTTATTTTTGAGAGAGAGAGACAGAGCATGAGCAGGGGATGGACAGAGACAGAGGGAGACGCAGAATCCAAAGCAGGCTCCAGGCTCTGAGCTGTCGGCACAGAGCCTGATGCAGGGCTTGAACTCATGGACTGTGAGATCATGACCTGAGCCGAAGTCGGACACTTAACCGACTGGGCCACCCAGGCGCCCCTGAGCTGATGTCCTAATACGAGCAATAAGAGAAGATTTAGAAAACAGCTTCTATCATAAAAATAAGCGCAACAGAGGTCTATCTAGCTTCCATTCCCTTAAACTAGATTTCTAAATTTAGACATTCTTATCCAGAAACCATGGGTTCAAAGCAGTGAGCTAAATGGTATTATGGCTGACTACAGATGTTAAATGTCTAAAGTTAAGCATAGGATAGTGTAATTCAAGAGCCATTGTAGTAAAAACACAATTAACAGCTGGCTATTGTACTATTCCAGTTTTAAATTTTAAATCAATCAAACTGCTGTGAGGTGCGTTTATAATTTTGGTAATTTTCTCTTTGATAAGAATAGTTTTGAAAGGTGTTTTATTTTTATAAATGAGCTATCCTAACATTTTTTTAGGGTTGATATCCTGTTTAAAGTTTCAGACTCCTTTCCATCCTTCAGATTTTAACTTGCTTTTACATTATTCTTGCATTTTCTGCCATTTTTCTTTAATTTCCTCTCCTTCTGGAACTCTAGTTACATATATGTTGAACCACTTTATGTTGTCCCACAGATCTATAAGATTGTTCGTTTTTCTTAAATCTTATTCTTTGTTCTTCAAATTAGTAATTTTTATTGATCTATCAATAGAACTGTTAGTATCTTGCTTACTCTTGAATTTCCATTTGGATTTTGTTTTACAGTTTCCACAGACTCTCTATCTGTCCATTCAGTAAGACCATGTTTTCCTTTAATTCTTTGAACATGATCAGAAAAGCCACTTTGAAGCCTTTCTTAAATCCAACATCTGGGTCCACTTGGTGTCAGTTTCTATTAACTGACTTTTTTTCCTTGAACATGAGTTATATTTTCCTGTTGTTTGTTAGTTAACAACTCTGGATTCTATAGTGTTGAGGATTGTGGGATTCTTGTTTTTGGATTGTTGGTTTTTTACGCTAGTAGACAGTTAACTTTCCTGGACTCAGCTGCAAATTTGTCTCTTCTGTGTTATACAGCAGCTGATATCTCTGTTTACTTTCTAGGATTTCCATATGATGCTTTTTTAGCCTGATTCTCTTGGATCTTCCCTACACATGTATGATTTGGTAGTCAGATAAGTGTGTGGGCAGAGATGATGTTCAGATTTGTGGGCACAGTCTCTGTGGTTCCCTTATACTTGGAGATTTCATCCTTAATTTCCAGCCATTCTCTCAGCTTTAAACGTTATCCCCTGGCATGTGAAACCAGTAAGGCTTCAGTTTTCTGCTGCCTGAGCTGTGTATAATTTGGGGAATAAACACAGTTTTTTTGTTGTTTTAATTTTTTTTAATGTTTATTTTTGAGAGGGGGGAGGGACAGAGAGAGAGGGAAACACAGAATCTGAAGCTAGTTCCACGCTTGAGCTGTCAGCACAGAGCCTGATGTGGGGCTCAATCTCACAAGCCATAATAAGATCATGACCCGAGGCAAAGTCGGCCGCCAAACCAACTGAGCCACCCATGCGCCTCTGTAATTTCTTTTATTACTGCATGTTTCAGACTAGAAATTGAACTTAGCTTCAATCTGCTAAAACTATTAGTCTTTTTATAGAAGGAAGATACTCTGATAGGTATACAGAAAGCTGAAGAGCACATATTTAGCATCTGCTAAAAGTGTTAAAGTATTACTTTAAAAAAAAACAGCAAAAATAAATAAAAAGCAGCTTTATTGAGACATAATTTCCATGCCAAGTGTTCTCCATTAAAATGTACTGAAAAAAAAAAAAGAACAAATTCAGCTCCAAGGACCTGTAGGGAAGGAAATTTTTCTTCAACCCACTTACTGGGTCTGAAAAGTAAACTGACAAAGACTAACAGGAGAAAAAGCATACAACTTTATTTATTCATACAAGTTTATTTGATGTCACTTTTACATGATACAGGAGCATTGGCGCACTGAATATTTAAGGTGAAGGAACTTAAGAAAACAGAAGCAAGAAGGTCATTGATCTGTTTTCTAAAACCCCTTCGACTTAAAATATTTAATATGTCAAGGTGCTATTTGGGGGGGTAGCATGTCCTGAAACCCACCACTCCTTTCATCTCCTCCCACCCCCAATCCCATCATTTACTCATGAAATTGCTCTGGATAAAGCAGTGACCCCTTTGCTATTAGGTAATAAACTGCCACACCAAACGTTGATTATGGCAACATGAAAAAAATTAGGAACTTATGCAGTTCTCATTAGAATTAAAAGGATTCAATGAAGAGAGGGGTATAAAAAGGGAAATGTAGAGGGACGCCTCGGTGGCTCAGTCAGTTAAATGTCTGACTCTTGATTTCGGCTCGAGTCATCATCTCACGTTCCTGAAATAAAGCCCCGCATTGGGCTCTGCCCTGACAGTGCAGTCTGCTTGGGATTCTCTTTCTCTCTTTCTCTCTCTCTCTGCCCCTTCTCCCACGGGCATGTGCTTACTTGTGCTCTCTCTCTCTCTCTCTCTCAAAATAAATAAACATTAAAAAAAAGGGGGGAACGTGGAAATGTAGGCTGTTTATTATCCAACTGTTTATTGAACAACTTTGCTTGTTTATTATGTAAGCACGTCAAATTCACTTTCTTCAAAACTCACTATCTTTTCTAGCAAAAGTACTCTTTCTGTGCTCACTCTCTCATGAGCAGCCCCCACTATCCATCTTGCTGCTCAGTAGAAACCTGAGAGTCCTTGGGGCTTCAGTCAGTTAAGCCACCTTGGGGCGGTTCAGTCAGTTAAGCGTCTGACTTTGGCTCAGGTCATGATCTCACAGTTCGTGAGTTCAAACCCCGCGCAGGCTCTGTGCTGACAGCTCAGAGCCTGGAGCCTGCTTCAGATTCTGTGTCTCCCTCTCCCTCTGCCCCTCCCCCACTCATACTTTGTGTCTGTCTCTCTCAAAAATAAATAAAAATTAAAAAAAAAACCAAAAAACCCAAGAGTCTTCAACTCTTCTCTCTCATTCTTTCTGTCACATCCATTTAGTCACCAAGTAAGTCCTTTTCGTTCTTGAAAAGGATCTTCTTTTAGATTCATCTTTTCGTTTCCTCTCAATACTCTGAAGGCCATGATCATCTTATCTCTATTATTGAAAGTCTCCCTTTAGTTTTGCCTTTTCCATCTCCCTTCCCTACACAATCTGCTCTTGAGGAGCTAAGTAAACCAAAGTCATCCTTCTAAATTGCAAATTTGATCATGTTAGTCACTAGCTTAAAACCCTTAATGGCTCCCCATTGCCGCAGGTTAATGTCCAAGTTCCTAATAAAGCCTGAGGTTGACCCATCACTTCTCTCCAACTTCTTTTCTTCCCACCCACCAGGCTCTACTCTTCAGCTAGTTTCTCTCAGTCCTGGTCCCTAAAAATCTCTCAATCACACATATTATTTCATCTGCCTATTTTAAATTCTTTTACCAATGTTTCCCCATTCTTATTCTTCAGTTCCTATAGTCATTTCCTTCTGGAACCCTTCTTCTTGCTGTGTATTTCCAGAAGGCTATATTTCCCCCATTACATAACACTTTGTCATTCATTTCTCTTCTCTTCCATGCTTTAAGCTAACAGTAGGGACCAAATGGGCTTGCTCACCATCATATTTTCATTGCTATAAATATGGATGGTTAATTAAATATTTGCTAAATTAATTCCAGTTGGGACCTGATTGGCTTTGCCTTGTTGATCTGCCCTTTTGAGGTTTTTTTTCCACTCAGCTACTATTAATGTTCTAGTTTCTAAAAGACAAAAGACATCTACTTCATTATCTCAATAAAATTTGTGACTTTCCTGAAACATCTTTGAGAATATTGCTTTTATTTCCTAATAGTGAATTATAAGTCATGTTATAATTTATATTTTAAGATTTCATTTTTATATTTTCAACCACTGGCTAATTTTATAAAGATACTACTTTATTTAACTTACAACTGTAGAAGAAGTATACATTTATGCCATAAATTTATACTGTTTATTCCATGTATTATATGCAGCTTTGGTAATGATCATCTGCTCACTTGTCTTGGGGGAAAATGAGGGTTTCTTTAGGCTGATTAAGTAAAAGAAGATTACATTTTGTTAATATCATTAACATCACTTCCTGGTTGAAATTTCATATATTATAATAGAGTTATTTGCATATATGAAATCACTAACTTAAAAAATAACTTTGAGGGGAAAGGAGGGAACTGGTTATGAAATGTACTTTCTTGGGGTGCCTGGGTGGTGCATTTGGTTAAGTGTCTGACTTCGGCTCAGGTCATGATCTCGTGGTTTGTGGGTTCAAGCCCCACATCGGGCTCTGTGCTGACAGCTCAGAGCCTGGAGCCTGCTTCAGATTCTGTGTCTCCCTCTCTCTCTGCCCCTGCCCCTGCCCCACTCGCACTCTGTCTCTCAAATATAAATAAAATTAAAAACAAAAAAGTTTAAATTTAAAAAAATATATTTTTTAAGATTTTTTTAATGTTTATTTATTTATTTTTGAGAGAGAGAACAAGCCAAGGGAAGAGCAGAGAGAGAGGGAGAGAGAAATCCCAAGCAGGCTCCATGCTTTTGGTGCAGAGCCCAACATGGGGCTCGAAGTCCCGAGCTGTGAGATCATGACCTGAGCTGAAACCAAGGGTCAGACGCTTAACCAAATAAGCCACCCAGGCATATCCTGAAATGTACTTTCTGACTTAACAAGTAATATGAGCAATTTAAAGCTGAAGATAATCTCTAAATCTCATTTTAGTTAAGAATTTCATCTTTTTCACCCATAGCTTTTAGTTGTGCTGCTACTATAAAAGAATAGTTGAGGGTCATTGCCTTTCTTTGCTCAGCCTTTAAAGGGATATTTAGGTTAAAGCATAGCAAAGAGTCGGGAGCAGTGGTTTAATTAGTTGGTTTCTGGATAATTTGGATAATATTCCATACATTTGTTAACAGGACTAGTAAATTAAATTTACTGTTTGACCATATATTTTCCACTTTGTAATCTGTTCTTAGCATCTCATCAAAGAGTATACAAGTAACCACTCCACAATCAAAATGTGATCCTCATCTTTGCTTGTGTTTTCCCATTCTGTGATAAACTCTCTATATACACGCAACATTTAAGACAAAGACAGATCTTTATTTTATGTCCCAAACCGTAGATAATTACATTTTTCTTGATTCTATATTTTGCCATCCTGTGCACTGCATGCAGTTTACCTATCTGAATGGGCTAGATCTTATTTGGTGAATATTTTCTAAATAGGTATTTCAAACTTATTTTGGTGTTTTGGTTAGTATATTGAAAAGCCCTTGAACTCAGGGTCAGAAATCCTGGGTCTTGCCTGCCTCTGCCATCAAGTAATGGCAATTCCTTCATTTTAAATAATCTAGTGTTGGAAAAAGTAATTTCTAGAAATAAAAACATGAGTTCAAAGGGTTTTTTTTTTTTTTTTAACCAAAGGAAACCATTACATGTTTGTGAATTAGTTGGACTCCTATAAAATGCATCAGGTGTAACACTTTATTTTTTGTATGTAAACAATCTTCAGTTTTGTCTCCTTTTCCAGTTCACAGCTTCTTAAATTTAAACCCATTTAAACCCTGGAAACTTCCCAGGGTTTCCTTTGGACACGCAGTACCCCATGTTGATTTCTGCCCCTTCACTTATTTCTAAAGGACCAAGAAAAAGTAATCACTGGTATAAGTGGATCCTTTCTTTTGAGAATATAAATTTTATCAACACTATAGAGCAATGAGTTTTCACTGTGCTTTGGAATATGATTCTGTGGATTATTTTAAATATAATCTCATATACAGCAATTTAACCTCAAGACTTGATCATTTTTAACTATTTAAGCAGAACTGTATTTGTAAAATTAAATTGTTGCTGTTGCACAATGTTATTAAATAGGTACCCATGACAAGCATGGTATTGAACATCACTTTGGTAAAAAGAGGATGCTGCTTTGTGGAGTCTTATTTACATACTGATTGCCACTGCTTTGTTTCTGTAGCAACAATAAGCCACCTCTTTGATGGTAGTTAACTTCAACTATTCTGCACCAATGCCCAGTTTAAGTCAGCTATGTTAAGCAAAAGTGCCTATAAGAAAGGTCATTTATTACATTGAAATTTATTTTAGATGCTTGACTAATGCTGTGAAGGTAAAAATTACATTTAAAAATTACTTCATGGGGCGCCTGGGTGGCTCAGTCAGTTGAGTGGCCAACTCTTGGTTTTGGCTTGGATCATAGTCTCACAGTTCGTAAGTTTGGATCCCCACATAGGGCTCCGTGCTGACAATGTAGAAACTGCTTGGGATTCTCTCTCTCTCTCTGCTCTGCGCACTCTCTCTCAAAATAAATAAATAAACTTTAAAATAAAATCTTTTAAAAAAAACTTAAAAATTACTTTATTAGTAAAGATTTATGGGTTTTGACATAGACTTTGGGTTTGGGGTTTTAGAATGTATTAACAATATTTTTGAGATACTGGTATATTCTGTATGTGAAATGCTATCGTTAAATGATAGATAAATGACCCAGAATCTTCAAACATTTATGGAATAGAAAACTAAATACATGCCGAAATGCATTTGTTACTTTCATAGTTCTTTTTATGTATGTTAAAACTGTGTTTTGTATGACTTTAGGTTTGTTTGCCTGAATTAATAATACAAAAAATACCACAGGATAGAATATGAAGGACTCAATATTCTGTTCCCTGTTGGTGCCAACTCTTTAAAACTAAAAACTCTCCATGTGTCTTATTGACTTGAATATCTGAGCAATTAAATTCTGAAACAACTCAGTGAAATAGTTCTCATTTGTGGTGCTCTCATTATGCCATGTAGAATTCTGCCTCTTTTTCATGAACATTGCTTTCAGTGTGAGATTGCTGACTTGGAAGTAAGGGTTAACAGTAACATTTTATTTGTCTCCCAAAATTCTGCCATATGAGAGGTGAATAGTTTTAGAGTGATAGGGACGGAAGGTATTTTGAGAGATTACCCAAAGTCCAGCCTTCAGCTTACCAGTAATAGCCGTTAAGTAAAAATCTAGTAGCTGTCTTTCATGAACACTTGGCCATTGACTTCCTTTAATCTAGCTGGCCATAGTGAAGAACAATACTATGAGTAAGTGATATCTGAGTATCTTCTGATATATATAGATATATGAGATATATGTATATTTTAAGTCTTTTATCCTTTGGGGGGAGAACCATTTTTTTACCCGTTTTATCTGGGGGATTATTGTGAATAGATTTTTATTTTACTAACACAATTGAGACTGAATATTTTTCTAAAAAGTGTAGTTTGCACCTTTTAGTTGAAAGTATGGTGAGTTTTTAATAATGAATATAAGAAATTTGGATGATAAAAGCTGAGCATTAAATAGACTTTACAATACGGTATTTATAACTTATGGAATACTTGAGCATTTAAGGTATTTTAAGTAAATTATTTTTAGAAAAACGGTTTAGGGCTTTGAGTAAGAAATAAGTTTACTTTTCACAAATCATCAGAATGTGTATATAGTCTTTAGCAGAACTGAAAAGGAATTTGTTGTTGATCTTTAAGGAATATCTTTCAAGAACATAAAATCCTTAGAGTCATAATGAATAATTACTCTCATTAAAAAGTAAACCTTTACAAGGTACTTTGAATATTTTGTGGTTTTATTTCTCCTGTCTTTTCCTTTGTCATAAAGAGTAAATGTTCTTAAATATTGCATGAAAACTATTGGTAAATGCTATTTCTTAACTTTTTCTTTTTGGTAGCCAGAAGCAGGTTTATAAGTTTACTGAATTCTTGTTACTTATTGTAACTCATACCTTGCTCAGTTAACTGCTTGCTTCAATTATAGCCACCTGTTGTATTGATAACTGGTAGTAATTGATGACTCAATCCTTATTAAGCACAGACTTTTGCCACCAGTAGAAAATGTGCTTGGGTTTCACTAATAGTTACATTTCTAGTTTTACTCATAATCTTAACGTGTGAATACTGACAAAATTCTTCATGATACCAATATTAATTCTATAGAACTACAAAGAAAACAACTTATACTGTACATTACCATTTACACAGTGCTTTGATTTTTAATAAGAATCCCATTAAATAGGCACCTGGGTGGCTCAGTTAGTTGAGCGTCTAACTCTTGGTTTCGGCTCAGGTCATGATCTGACGGTTTTGTGAGTTCAAGGCCTGCGTTGGACTCTGCGCTGACAGTGTGGAGCCTGCTTAGGATTCTCTCTCTCCCTCCCTCCCTTTCTCTCTCTCTCTGTCCCTCTGCAACTCACACTGTCTCTGTCTCTCTCAAAATAAATAAGTAAACTTTAAAAAGAGAGAGAGAGAACCTCATTAAGTAGGCAGGGCAAGATTTTTATGAAGCTTCATTTAATAGTTGGGAAAAGTGAGACTCAGAAGTCAAATAATCTGCCCCAAAGTCACACAGCAGTAGAGTCAAAATTTGGTCCTAGGTTTTGTGTCTTCAAGTTCCTCTCCACCATATTGCATCCTCCTGTGTGTATTTATCTTCCTAATCATCCTGTTGCTACAGCAGCCGTGTTGGAATCAGAAACCTAAGACCAGATTCCATACTTAAGAAAACCTCATCTATGTGCTTGCTGCTGTGCAAATCCTGTGCTGGTTAAGAAGACACTTTATGTCCCTCATTTCTTTTCAGGAATAGTCACCTGAGAAACTGCACACTATTGCCTGTCACAAGGTGTGACATCTGTTAACACTGCTTCTACTGGTTTTTGTTTTTTTTTTTTTAATGTGGAAAACTTGGTTGCATGTTAATATAGAAAGTAATACATAAAGAAGAAAACGCTTTTTTAAAAGAATGCATTTTATGACACATTTACAAGTTGCATTGTGATAGGAAGAGTTGAATCGATGTTATCTTTATTCTTTTTGTCCCAAACTGTCCTACTGGTTCAGATTTGTCATTTTGACTTTGCAGCAGTTAGAAGAAAAGAGTGAAGATCAAGAAGACAAGGAATGTTTGAAACAAGCAATAACAGCTTTGCTTAATGTTCAGAGTGGTATGGAAAAAATATGTTCTAAAAGTCTTGCAAAACGAAGACTGAGGTGAATATTTTTACTTTTTTAATAATCCTCCTTTTCACCCTGAATATTTTGGTATAGATTCAGGGATCTCAGTTCCCTCGTCAGTAAACAATGAAGAAAATAGTTTTAGTGACAAGCTTGGTCTTTCAGAGGAAGTGACATCAAAGCCAAGAGAATTTGTTATTGTTTGAAAAACCTTTCATATTTGTGCATTTTCCTTGCATACTCCCAGACAAGACCTCCTGAGAGCCAACTGGTAAGCTAAAGGAGAGAGAGAGAAAAATGTCTTGCGTAGATTTATGTCAACATCACCGTTCTGTGAAAGTAAAATTCGTAGTGTCCTTTATTTAGGGGTTATGTAACTTGAGGTATTAATTCAGATACATTGCTTCCAGTTTCCTCATTATAATCTGTGCATGATTTTTAGCTTTAGCTCTTATCCACTTAAACATTTTTAAATAATTTTTTAAGTCTCTTCTTCTTTTCACTGTATGGAGCTACTTTTTAATATTTGTCATTCTAAATAGTAGCCAAGGTAGAAGTAATCATTCCGTAGCTGGATTTATAGAGTAGAATTTTGTCAGTAGTCACTAAAAAAAGTCTCTACTGTGTTGCTTTGGTTTCTAAATGGTACAGTTTTGTATCACTAATATATGTGGAGAATTAGTGAACACCTTGTCAGTGCAACTTTTTTTTAAATGTACTCTTATTACTGTCCTTTATTTACGTGAATTCTAGGTTGCCTGTTATCTGTGCACTAATACTGTTTTTTCCTTTATCCCAGTGAATCTGCATGTCGGTTTTATAGTCAGCAAATGAAGGGGAAACAACTAGCAATCAAGAAAATGAACGAGATTCAAAAGAATATTGATGGTTGGGAGGGAAAAGACATTGGACAGTGTTGCAATGAATTTATAATGGAAGGAACTCTTACACGTGTAGGAGCCAAGCATGAGAGACACATATTTCTCTTTGATGGCTTAATGATTTGCTGTAAATCAAATCATGGGCAGCCAAGACTTCCTGGTGCTAGCAATGCAGAGTATCGTCTGAAAGAAAAGTTTTTCATGAGAAAGGTACAAATTAATGACAAAGATGACACCAGTGAGTACAAGCATGCTTTTGAAATAATTTTAAAAGATGAAAATAGTGTTATATTTTCTGCCAAGTCAGCTGAAGAGAAAAACAATTGGATGGCAGCACTGATATCTCTCCAGTACCGGAGCACACTGGAAAGGATGCTTGACGTGACGATGCTACAGGAAGAGAAGGAGGAGCAGATGAGGCTCCCTAGTGCTGATGTTTATCGATTTGCAGAGCCTGACTCCGAAGAGAATATAATATTTGAAGAGAACACACAGCCCAAGGCTGGAATTCCAATTATCAAAGCAGGAACTGTTATTAAGCTTATTGAGAGGCTCACGTACCATATGTACGCAGGTAAGAAATGTAATTGAGTTGCCTGTCACTTGTGTTTTGCTGCTTCCAGCTGAGATTCTTTGCTGCACAGGTCACTGTGCCTAAAATAGAAAGCAGACTAACAACGAAGGATGATCTCTGCATTATCCCAGTTCATTTTCCTTTGCCTAAAAAACACTGCCATTTATACTTTGTCTACCACATTTACATACTATTTTGTAGCTTTATAACCACGATTGCAAATGAGAAAATAAAATCACTTGGCTAAATTTTCCCAGTTAGCGGCAGGAACAAGACTAAAAGTCCTGAGAAATCATCATCGTTAGGGTCTAAAAAACTTTTTCACATAACCTTCACCACTTGTTTTTTTCTTTTGTCTGTTTCCATTACTGAGACGATAAAGTCAGTAAAAATTTTATATATGTTCATCATCAAAATTGTGCTGGTAGTAAAAATACACACGGCATTGGGTTTTCTTCATTTCCATTCCTAAGACTTAATTAAATTTAGCAATCCTGAGAGTCATGTAAGTTTTCAGTATTTTTTGCATTTTACAACCGATGTTATTTAAAAAAAAAAAAAAAAGTCCATCTTAGTAGGGCAGTTTTTTAAGGACAAACATGTCCAAGCTACCTAGGAAGATTGGTAGAGGCTGAATCAAATATGATGTTTGAGAGTCAGGGAACAAATGTGATGACTTTTTTTTTAAGTAATTTTATTTCTTCTAATAAAGTAACCAATGATAATCCAATATTCTTCGACCTTCAGTAGAAAGCTTGGTAATTGTAAACTACTGTAGCGTATGGTATAGTGGAAATCTGGATTTATGTCGTCACTCTGTCACAGCTCCTTACCATCCCAGAACCTTAGTTCACCTCAAAAATCAACATCACAACAGTTATCTTCAAATGCTGTCGGAAAGAATAAATGAACTGCTAAAGGTGAAAGCTCTTTGTAAATATAAATGTAAACTTACTTTCAAAGAATGTTTTTATTACAAAGACCTATAAACTGAAATGTAACTCTTAGAACATAAGTGTTATTCTTAAATAGTTGAATGAGAAAGTTAACCTCCATCCCTATACTTCTTGCTTAAATATATTTCTGTCTCTAGGAGATGTGCGTTTCTGAGGGAGATGTGTTTCTGGTTTTGGTTTGTTTTTTTCATCGTTGATGTTTTTCATTGTTTAAAGTCCTATAAATGGGTTCTCAGTTCTCTCTGGAAACTGCTCTGGCACCAGTTAAATTAAACTTTTAAAGATACCCATTAACTACTCGACTGTAACAAAGATGACTAGCATTCAATAACGTTAATCTTTTCAGTTTATTAAATGGCCACTTAACTACTTAAATGGCCTGGCAACTATATCAGGGCCACCTTGCAAAAAAGTAAAATTAAATTAGAATATTTTTATCAGTGATATCAAACACTTTTATAAACATAATGTTTCATCGTGTCCACATGTCTCTGGGATAAATAAGCCAGACTTTTGTTTTCTTTGTAATTTTTATTTGGCCTCTCATTGGTAGTTCTTTTGCTAGCCTTTTCCATAGTAAGATATGAGTGCTTTCCATAGGCCATTAAAAGCAGTTTGGGTTCTCTAAACAGACTGCATTTGGTAATAGCAGTCAGTAGCTGAAACACATTGAAGGTGGCGAAATAAGACTAGTCTGGCGTTCCAATTTTACTACTGATTTTTTGCCTAGAAACTGCCACAGTCCATGCACCCATTTTACTGACTCAGAAAAAAAAAAAAAGTCAAAGCACAGGAAAGTTAAATAAGCTGCCTAAGATTTTACATGAAAAAGAAATAGGTTATTCTGGCAACTTTTTTACATATAAAACATTTTGAGAGGTGCAATTTTCAGTAATTATTATGACCAACTTATTAAATGATTTTCAACCTCTGTATACTTCTTTAAGACCTAGAATACAACTACAAAAATGTTTCATTAAAGTACTCAAAATTTGTGCTTGCAAAACACTTATTTCTTTGCTTTTTAAGGAATTTTTAAGGTTACACAAGCTTAAATTGCTCTTCTTGCCACATTATTCTGATTTTTAAGCGTCTTGAAAGAGTCATTGATTTATTTAACATAAGTATTCTAAGCTATTCATCATTTTATTTTAAATACCTGTGTTTTGAGCTCTTAAACCTTTTAGCGTAAAATTGATCCTTAGATTTTTATCTGTGTGGGACCAAAGCTTTACTGATTTTTTTTTCTTGTAGAACAGTATTAGTGGAAAGTGCTAAGGAGACTTACCTAATGTTTACTGTCACGTCAGTGGGATCTGAGTTGGAAACCATTTTCAAATTCCCAATTTTTAAATGTAATTGTTTCTGTAAAACTTGATTGTTAATGATAAAAATTGTTTTTAAACTGCCTGCTGAATTTCACAGAACTAACTTACTATTATTAGTAAGCAGTTGCAGAACTACAATTAAATATTTTCTGGGGAACTGTGTGCCTTTTACTTATTTTCCGAACGAGTCTACTTTAAGACGTGAATGAGCATAGCCGATGGTTTTTCTGCATCTTGGCTGTGTTTTCTCCTTAACGTGCACAACACTGGCCAAGTCTGCAGACGCAGTACATGTGCCATGGCTTCTTATTCGTCCCTCTAGGTAGTTGCATTCATTTATATTAACTTCTAGCTTTTGAGTAGAATAGTATTTTTAAGTGTTTTACTTCTAGCTAATATAAAACACTGACATTTCTAAATTTATAGAAGTTTTGCAAAGTTAAGTGTGTTCGCATTTAAATTGACAAGACTGTTTTACTTTTTTAAAAGTCAAAATTTTGAAAAAAAAATTCATTAATATCTTGAGGAATAAAATGCCAGTGTTGGTTTTGGAAGTGTTGTGGCCGAGTTTTTTGACATTTTTCTTTTCTATCTTCTTTTGAAGCTTAATTGAATATTTTAACATATGTGACTAAAGTACATGACTGGTGTAACCGGAATCCACAAGCAGTTTTCATGAGCTGTGATTTACAGTACACACAGCTTAGTATTAATTCCTAGCTTATTTGGGCTCTTCTGGACGGGGTCTCAGTGAACGTGTTACAGGCAACGTGGGATGTTTCTGATAGACCATCTATGAACTCATAAAACATGAAAGCAGTTAATTTTTTAAGGTCTTTTCCAGCCCAAATGTACTTTGAGTCCTCACTACCATAATAACAGATCAAGTTGCCATTTGTTTTTAGAATTATTCATCTGCTCTTTTTGGTTTGTTTGTCTCAGTTGGTTGGTTCGATATGTTTATTGGAGGACACACAATGCAAGTTGGGCTGAAACAAAGGCTAAAATTTAACTTGCACATTTTTATTATATTGTACAGAATTATAATAAAAGACAATGGCTATAATTAAGAAAACTTAATATCTGATAAGCACCACTTACACACATTTTTTAGGTTATGGGTTGGTCAGAAACCTAAAAAAAAAAAAAAAAAAAAAGAAAGAAAAGAAAAAGAAAAACTGGCTTAACCTTACTTAATTCAGACTTTACTGTGGCTTTAACCAACCTGATCCCTCAAGTGTTTTTAACAATAATGTTCAAACAGCGCTATAGATTTGTAGTGTTAGACCAGATTACCAATCCCTGAATTTAGAGACAAAAACCCAAGGCCCCTGAAAATTATGTGATTTGCCAGAAATTATTATATCTTCAATTAATTGCAGAACAAGGACTAAAATTTAGGTTTCTTGATTCTTAATAGACTGTACTTTCCACCATGTTATAGTGACTCATCCAAGGCAAATTTTTCTTCATGATTAAAATATAACATGATTTTTACTATGTGTATCAAATAATAAAAATAAAGAGAATTTCTTGCTTGGTTTGAATTTCCAGTAGTATAAATGGCTTGTTCATCATTGGGCACACACAAGTTTACTATGAAGACTTTAGCAGAGTAATTTTTTTCTCTTATTGAAATAGGTAATTAACTCTGACTATAGATAAACTTCCATTTTAATGCATAGACTTTAGTATATAGTTAGATACTGGGCATCATTTTAGTTTTTAGCAAAATCCAGTCATTAGTCTACTGGTGTTGTGTGCTCTGTAAAGAAAAGCTTTCTGGGAGAAAAAACTTAATTTAGGTTAATTAGAAAATGCTTAACTGTTGCTTAGAAGATTGCCACAGGGTCTTGTGTGGAATCTGATTTATACTTGTCTCTCAGATGCAATATTTCTGGACGTCGAGTAAGTCACTAGCTACATCAGAACTTTGGAATTCATTTCAAATGCTGTGGGGCGTGGGAGCATTATCTACTTAGAGCATTCTGAATCTGGCAAGAATAGGAAGAGACTTTCTTCCTTACCTACCTTAAGAAAGCACAGAGCAATGTACATAAAGAAGCAGCGATGAGAGGAGGACTTTTACTTCTGTTTCTAAAGTACAAATTAATTATTGAGACTTTCAACAGCATGAGTAAAGAGATGTGTGGTAATGGTGTGTCTGGTTTGATCGTCTTGTTTTAGAGAAATGAGGTGACCTTGAAATAGGGAAAATTTAGAACTGACATTACATGGAAATAAAAGCTTTTCATGTTTGAAGTGTGGGAAAAAGGTGTTTCCCATGCATGATGAACTTCTCTTTTCTAGAAAATGGTGTTGAAAAACTTAAGCCTGTTGATATTTTTCTTTAAAGTATTTACTGGTATTTTATGCCCTTCTAGAAAATCCTCAAAAATCTAAATTAGATTTCTTTTGCCTTCATGGCCTATATAAGTTCAGTTTGGGTGTCTTAACTTTTAAAAAAAAATCTCTTGAACAATTTTTGATCTATAGGGCAGTACTGTTCTATTTTTAAACTCTCTGATAACTTTTTTAAAGTGTTTGTGCGTCAGCATAGCGTCTGTTTCCTTTTTTAAGGAATTCAAGAGTGATTGTTTATAAATCCTTGTTGAGGAGCTTATTGTTTCTGGTGGCTTTTTAAATGGCTGTATTAGAGGGAGAATTATCACATGAACAGACATCCTGATTAACAGTTCACTACGGTGGTGGGGGAAGGGGCGTTCTTTACATAAATAGCTCCATAGAACAAATATTTCATAAATTTCATTGACCTTACCAAATAAAATGTCAAGTGTCAATCAAAATAGGTACCTAAGAAAAAGGGATTGGATTATCACCTCAACTTTAGTACGTTATATTCTGAACATTAACGTAGGATAGTATATTCTGAGTTCCTAAGATTCTGATGAATTGTGCGACAAAGTATTATCAAAGGATAGTTTTCGAGTTAGGGAGACAAGGCAGCGAGAAGACCAGCAGAAAATAGTCCCTGCAGCTTGTGTTTGAAACAACCTGGACCTAGCCCAGGAATCTGCTAATACAGCCGGCAGGCGTTTGCATGGCGAGCTGCATCAAGGGAAGGAAGCAGACCAGCTAGTGAGCCTGGTGGAAATCTTACTGCAGGGATAGGAGGATCTAGTAAAATGATTGAAGAAGAAAAACCACAAGGAAGTTTGCATCATCGCTCACACTGAAATCCATTTGGGATTATGTTTGAGAAAGAGGCTTCTGGAATTTACATCCACAATCAAGTGATAAACAGACAAAGAGACTATCAAAATAGCCAATTTTTGTGTTCTCCACAAGTATTTGCACTTAGGTTTTAAAACCAAAGCAGGCCTGGCTTTTGCATTTTCATGCATTTGCCTTCCAGCTGTCTATGCAACACCGTTTTATAACACAGGTGGGCAGAGGCCCCTCCACAGCCGGCAGAGCCAGCGTTAAGACTTAGCTCTGATGGTTGCCTGTACTCTGCGTTCTCACAAAAGTACACAGCCTGTCCTTACTGAGGAGTATTTTTAAGATATTGAATTATCTGAGTCCTTTACATCATCTGTAAGATCACGGTTTCTAGGGGTTAGTGTGACATAGTACATGTTGGAATCACCTAAGTGGGGAAATTGATAGAGGTAAAAATAGCTTCTGGACTGTCTACCCTTCTTTCGTGTAAAGGTTCAAGTACAGGTGTTATGTCCTCTCCATAGAAGTTTTTCACTCATTAGCAATTTTGCACTGCTTTAGACTAAAAATGGATTCTATAAATTATACAAGCCTGGGAATATATGCAGCCTTTCAGATATTTTTCGAAAGTACTTAAACTTTTGCCAAATTTTTTTGGCTTATTTTTAGCTTCTGCTGGTTTTTGTTTGTTTTGTTTCATTTTGGCAAGACTGCTTTTACTTCTGATGAAGCTAAAAAACAACTTAAACTTGAGTCACTTTAGAATGTAGTACAACAGTGACGATTGTGGGAGTGTTTATCTCACTGCCCGCTTCAGAAACTCCTTTTCTGAAGACTGTACAGGAAGGCACAGCAGCTACTTCCTAAAATCTGGAAGAAGGCTTAACAAGAATTACAGAATCACAATTAGACTGCTGATTTTTCAGTGATTTTCCTAGTGCCTTAAACCAAGATTAGCAGAGTACAGCTATATTCTAAATTAATCATTTATGTAAGTTTTCTATAATGATTACATAACTCATGGAACCATTCTTTATATTTATATGTCACAGCTGCGGAAACCTTAAAGGATCCTTTAATCCAGCGAGGTTATGTGTGACACAGTAGAAAAAGGCATAAAACTAGAAATCGCACAATCTAGACTCTCTGCCATTCTACTGTGTAACCTTGGATGAGTCTTAGCTACTTCTCTCATATGTAGAAAGGGAAAACAACAGCCCCACTCACTTTGCAGAAGTCACATGGAATAAATTATGTGAATGCTCTTTGCGAACGTTACATAACAGATATCAGGAATTGATTTGATCCCCGTGTGACTGATGTGGCACCAAGGCCTAGCACAACTTTCCCAGCATTGTCATCAGTTACTCAAGTACTGAAATGACCAGAAGTTTTGGTAGAAGATGAGAAGGCAATTTTAAAGTAGTTTGCCTTTAAAAATAGGCAATTTTCTTAAAAAACAATTCATCTAGAACTTGCTTTTGTTCTGTTTTTCAACTTAAAAGTACCTTTGATATCCCACAACTTTTTAACCTGACTCAGTTGGCATCTGAGAAGAAATGGATCTGAATATTAATTTTAGGCTTTTAGACCAAAATAATTTTTTTTTTTTTTTTTAATTTTTTAAAAAGGAGGGGTCAGCCTAAATTTAGAACACAGCTCAGGGATTCTAGGAACACTCTGTTGTACCATGAGTCTGGGCTCTCTCTCCATTAGCGACAGCTCAGCACCTCTATAGTGGCCACTGCTCTGGATTCCTAAACATAGGATGTTTTGAGTAGCCTCACCTTACAAATAGATTTGCAGAACAGGAAGTAGATTCTTGAAAGGGAGGATTGTGATGAAACCGATATAAATCTCTGTTTTAAAATCTTGTACAGCCTTCTGTTTTAAAATCTTTTCTTCTGGATGAGACATTAGTCTTTAACGTTTGAGGAACTCTGTAACTGAAGACAAACAATAAGATACCAACAGAGAGGAAATTACTAAAGGATTGTATATATTTAAATTACCTTTATCAGTACCCCACTGTAGACTTGGAAGGCAAAGGAGAAGAGGGACATTTAAAACCAGTATGTTTTTATTCTATAAATTTTCTTTAATTTATAAAAGCATTATAAATTCAAGGTTGTCTGATATTTAAGTCAGTTCATTATCTTGATGACCACATGTACCAATAGATTAGAAATAGACTTCTATTTTTATGATAAATCCATTCATTTGCTTTGCTGGGGGAGTTAATATATTATCATTATTTTATGTTAAGGCTAAATTTAGAGTGGTTCTTAATCAGACGGAATCAGCCTAAGTAGAAATTTTCCACACAAATGAACTCTGAGTCTTAGTAAATCGTATCTGAATAAAAGATATTGTACTTAGAAAGGATCCACAAAGGTACTCACTATTCTCAATGAATTTATCATTAAATTAGAGCTTACCGGTCTGTAATGTAAAATAGGAAAAGGATGTTCCCAATAGAAAAGTTAATGAATTCTCCCCTCCCTCTTTTTGAAGACTTACAACTAAATGTGGACATTGATGAAATTTGAGTTCTAGAAGTGCGTGATTTTTTTTTTTTCCATTGTGGGAAGATGTCTCTCCCCCTCTTTACACAGAAGATGACAGACCAGGTCTCTTGTGCTGATGACAGCAGCCTTTCTCCACAACTTGGGAGAATACTGTCAAGGAGAGACTGGAGTAGGCCAGGCCTGGGGAAGTGATGACATTCAGTCAGCCTCCTGATTTACTTCATGGAGATGTGAATGAAAAGTAGGTCCTCTCTTGGAAGGGGCTGGAGACCCCTGCTCGTATGATGAAACTCTTATTGTGACTACTTGAAATAAAAGGGATTAAGTTGTGAATAGAACCAAATCCACATTCTCACACATTTAAGAGTTTTAATAACTTACAGGTATGTGTAAGCTTCTTTTAGCAGCTTTAATTAAAACCTCTAGCAAATCATTTAGAAAGCGTATTTAGCTTAATCTAGAACATTGTAGTATCCAGTTTCTAGTCGTATGCTCTGTTAATGTGATTGAAAGAAATCTAGATAACTGATCCTAGGTAAACAGTCTGGATGTCAGAAGAAGTACCGGGCTATTGCTGTGGCCTTTCTCTTTCTCTTTGTCTTTCTCAAGAGAAAGAAGCCAACCAGAGATGCTCTAAGATCCAGGTAGCAGGTGGGGAGCTTGTGTTGCGTGCTCTTTTTGCCTTTCTTCCTTTTGCATTCCTGCAGCCGATGAGGAGTTTCATTCAGTTCAGCTAGTCACAGTGTACAGAAGTCAAGAAATAAGCTGTTACAGAATCCTAGTATCAATGGTTTTGCCACTAATTTAGGAAGTGCTCAAGCTAGCAGTTTGTTATAAAGTCCAAAGCATTCTATGTGGTCAAAACATTTTGGGAATTTCAAAACTGACTGTTTTTCATCTCTCTTGAAAATGTTTTAATAATAGCTTTAATCATTCTGAATCAAAGATTTTAATAAGATATTTTTCCTTTTTCTTCTTAGATCCCAATTTTGTTCGGACATTTCTTACAACATACAGATCCTTTTGTAAACCTCAAGAACTACTGAGTCTTATAATAGAAAGGTCTGTTAATGTAAAATGTGTAAATTCTTTTTTTTTTTTTAAAGAGAGTGAGCTAAGATCCTACATGTCTCTCAGAAATAAATTGTATGAGCTTTAAATTGTAGTTCGTGAGTACTTTTTTAAGAAATAAAATCTCTTAGATGACGATTTATTTTATAATAATCTTGTGGTTTTCATTTATTAAAGTATAAAAATAAGCATTCTTTTTTATATGGTAACTATGAAATTGCATATTTATGGAATTAGTCAAGTTAAAGAACTATATAAAAATGTATATTTTAGACTCTGGATTTTGGACTTTTATATAGTTTTATTATATAAAGAACTATATAAAAAATGTATATTTTAGACTTCTAAATTTTGATGATTTAGATGTTCTAAACAGAATTTTTCAAATATACCACATGTTGAATACAATGGAGCTTGTCAGTGAACAAATACATTATATAATCGAGAAGTGTTTCAGCCACTCAGAGAGCAGTCTACTTTTTAAGGATTACCCTTAAGGGTAAAGTTTTATGTTAGGTGATTGAGTGATTACACAGCCAAAAATAAACATCAGTCCCATAACTTTATAATCACATCTATTTTAGACTTTGCATGTATTCTTTATTCTTAACTATGTTTCTAGGTTTGTTTTTATTGTCAAGTATTAATTTCTTTTTTAGAAATTAAGATCAGTAGAAGTCTTACTTATTTTCACCGATGTGTGTGTATGTCTTTAGTAATTTTTTACAGCGCTCTCTTGATTGTGCTGACTGGTGAAAAGGTTTGAGGTTTTCTATTTGAATAACTTGATATTATTAGTATTTTCATTAGTTTGTTCTCTTTTATGTTAGGTTTGAAATTCCAGAGCCTGAGCCAACAGAAGCTGATCGCATAGCTATAGAGAATGGAGATCAACCCTTGAGTGCAGAACTAAAAAGGTTTAGGAAAGAATACATACAGCCTGTACAACTGCGGTAAGCAGTAATTAAATAACTGAAGGCATTAAGTCTGTACTGAAGTTTTGTTCCAGAGTTGACATAAATAAGGATCTTTCCCAAGCAAGGAGAAGGTAACAAGTAAAATGAGTGAAGTAGAAAGCAATTATCAGAAATTATTGTATAAGTCTTAATTAACATAGAATTTTGAAAGTAGTCAGCCACTTATAAAATTATTTGGTAAGAATTACTGTTTTAATTTATGTGATTCATTGTGATAAACATTTATGCCTGAGTTCCCATGTAATTCAGTTATTCTTCTTTGTTAATGCCATAGAGTATTAAATGTATGTCGGCATTGGGTAGAGCACCATTTCTATGATTTTGAAAGAGACGCAGATCTTTTGCAGCGAATGGAAGAGTTTATTGGAACAGTAAGAGGTATGGTTTTTTTAAGTGCCTGGTTTCATATGTAATAAAAGTACCTTTTGGTGACTCTCAGTTGATGTCATTGTTCAGTGTTGTTAAGAGTTGTTTATAAGTGGCAACATAACCATTTGAAAAAGTTAAAAATTTTCACCAAACAACATTTTGACCTACAAATTGCTCAATAATCACCCTGCTGGCCCAATGTATTTGCATTTAGTAAATCCACTTACTGATCATTTTGGAATTGGACAGAAAAAGTCTCAATTCATTCTGTCTTTCCACTTATCTGAAGGTCTGTGTCCCAGAAGACAATTAGGAAGCGGTGTGCCATTGTAACACCACTGATGGAAACTGACGAGGCCCCAGTTAGGTGAACAGTTAGGAAACTGACTACACCCAGTTAGGTGTATCAGAGAGGCAGCAGAGCAGACTGAACCGAGAGCCAAGAAGCGAGAGTTCTCTTCTGAACACTGCCACTCACCAGATACAGGACTTTGGGCCAAGCCACTTTGATTCTTTAGACTTGAGTTTCCTCATCAGTAACATAAGGAGTAAGGCTTGATGTTTCCAAAGTCTCCCCTCTAGTTTTAAGGATTCTGTGATCGTATAGGTCTAAGAATGACCTAGACAAACTTGTTTCTAATTGCCCTTGTGCACTCTAAAGGAGAATCAGAAAGTAAAGAGTTAAATAATAGTACTTTCATGCATAATACAAAACAAAGCCACATCAAAAACTCGCACTAAAATGAAGGCATGGATCCTCTGGTACTGTTTGGTTTATAAAATGCAACATTAATAAGATTAATAGTGACTATGAATTGTCTGTACTTCTAAATCTCATGTGTGTAAGATCTATCTTATGGAGAATTATAATATTTTGAACTGACGTTCAGAAGAGTAAAGGTGAAAAATGTCTATGAATAAATTACTTTCTAATTTTATTTAGAAGAGATGTAGAGGAATATATATCAGACTATTAACCGCAGTTACCCATGTGAAGAAGAATGAGATTAGGATAGGGAACAGGGAATGGTAAAGAGGAACTTCCATTTTTTTTTTTTTTTTTTGATCATTTGAACCTTGTAATAGCAAATATATATTCAACTATCACTTGTATGATTTTAAAATATTTTAAAAGAATAAAATATTGAGTAAAAAGTATTTAAATGTTATTTAAAATGTAATGTATTTCAGGTAAAGCAATGAAAAAATGGGTTGAATCCATCACTAAAATAATCCAAAGGAAAAAAATTGCAAGAGACAATGGACCAGGTCATAATATTACATTTCAGAGTTCACCTCCCACAGTTGAGTGGCATATAAGCAGGCCTGGGCACATAGAGACTTTTGACCTGCTCACCTTACACCCAATAGAAATTGCTCGACAACTCACTTTACTTGAATCAGATCTATATCGGTATGTAATTTGACATTCAAGCTGAAAAATCATTTCCAAGGAGTTGATTTTTTAAATGAAATACTGTTTTCTGCCTTATAGGAATGTTATAAGACCTAAGTGAGCTAGTATATGAAGGGGAGTAGTAATAAAGCCTGATGTATAGAAGGCCACCTCTTCTCTCACTCCTACCTGGTAAAGCTGAGTGCAGCGTGTGTCTTTACCAGTTGCTGGCTGGGTATGCTTGGGCAACTTTAACCTTCGTGTGAAACTTTTATCCCTTTGTCCCTTAGCTTCCTCAAGGTTAAAATGGAGCTAATAACGGTACCTATTCTTGGGGCTGTTGTGAGATTGAAAACAGTCAATATATAACATACAGTGCTTAGCCCAGCACAGAGTAAGGGCTCAGTAAGTTAGCTACTGCCCTTGTAGTTGTAAACTTAAGTCCTGGCCCGTCACAGCCTTTTTTAGTTTTTCTACATTGATGTAACTACTGTCTCAAAAAGTGTCCATTTTTGCTTGTTTGTTTGTTTTAAATGGGGACTAGTAAGGATTGCAAACTTTTGAAATAACTAAATGAAAAAAAAAGGAACTAAATTTATAGATCTCCTCCCACCCCAAAGATCATCACTATTCCCAAAAACCAATATTAGAATCTATTTTATTTCCCTTTATTTACCAAAAGGTGGTAGGGTTTCCCTCCCTCCTTTAGAAGAAAAAAAAGATTTCTGAATTACAGTGATTACTATATCCTCATTGAACTGATTATTATAACAGGTATCATTATTTAAAAGAACAATCCCCGATTACATTGTCACCCTAATTTGTTAAATAATCTTTGTTAAGTGCTAGGAAAGATATGAAAAAATCTCAATGTTGCCCAAAGCAAAATGCTACTATAAAGCAATAATAAAAGTACACAAATATATGCATAAAAATATTTTTTTAATCTATAGAAAAATATACATAATTATAATTAGTTGTGATATGTTGTTTTCATAAACCTTTCTATTAGTGTAAAAACAAAAGGTTTATATGGGAGTTTAGTTTTATTTATCTCATTTACTTAGTAAAACAGTATGCTACAGGGAAAAGGATCATGGAGAATTATGTCTTGATGATTTCAGAGCTGTACAGCCATCAGAATTAGTTGGAAGCGTGTGGACAAAAGAAGACAAAGAAATTAATTCTCCTAATCTCCTAAAAATGATCCGGCACACCACTAACCTCACTCTGTGGTTTGAGAAGTAAGTGTTACTGACACTCTCGCATTTCGGAGCAGTCAGCTATTATGATTTTAAATGCAATTCTATTTTTATATGTCTTGCGTCCTTTTTTTGTTCTCTGTCCCTCCTTTCTTTTGCACTGAGTGAATACTTTCCTAATGTAGCATTTTTATTTCATTAATGATTTTTTTCATTATATCTTTTGGGGGGTTTTTTAGTGAATGCTTTAAGGTTTACCATAGACAGCTTATTAGAATCCACTTCAGATTTCTACTAGCTTAATCCCAGTGATAGAAATGTTCCTCCTGTATAGCTCTGTTCCCTGTCTTCCTTTTTCCTGGCACTATTGTCATACATATTACATATAATTAATGATGCAAATCTAACAATACATGTAGCGATTATTGCTTTCCCCTTTGTTATTTTCTTAGCCCATTACAGCTTTGCTCTTCCCCACCTCCTTTGTCTGGTTATTGGCAATTTATTCTATATGTATATCTTATAGGCCCAACAATACGTTACATTCACATTATTTTATACAGTTGCTTTTTAAATCAGTTAAGAGAAGCAATGAGAAAAAAACGGGCATTTATCCTGTCTCCTATAATCACATAATTACTTTTACCACCGCTCTTTGTTTTCGTGGACTGGTGTTAGCATCTGGGGTTCTTTGCTTTCAGCCTGAAGAACTTCCATTACTATCTCTCGTACGGTGGGTGTGCTAGCAACAAATTCTCTCCGTTTCTGTTCACCTGGGAAAGTCTTTATTTTGCCTTCGTTTTTGAACAACAGCTCTATCTCCAAGTTAATTAATTTTTTCTTCTGGCGGTTCAAAAATTGAGCCCCTTTAGTAAATTTATTTTAAACTGTCGTATTTTTCAGTTTGAGTTGCCAGTTGTTATTGCTGTGTCTTTTATGATACTTTCTTCTGCACATTGTCATTATATCTTTCTTTACTTTTTAAATCATGCCTTCTTTCCTTTAGTTCTGTGAACACATTCATAATGGCTACTGTGAAATCATTTTCTGTTAAATCTGACATCTGGTCCCTCTCCCAGGCAATGCTTGTTCCCTGCTTTTACTCCCCCGGTGAACGGATCATACAATAGTCCCCCCTTATCCACAGAGGACCCTCAGTGGATGCCTGAAACCACAGATAGTACCAAACCCCTTATACTGTTTTTTAATTGTTCATTACTAACAATAACAGAACAGTTATGACAGTATACTGTAATAAAGGTATGTGAATGTGGTCTCTCTCTCAAAATATCTTACTGCACTGTACTCACCCTTCTTGTGATGATGTGAGATGACACAATGCCTACATGATGAGATGAAGTGAGGTGAACGCTTTAGGCACCGTGACATTAGCGGTATGCTACTAAATGACCTTACGACACCTCAAAAGGAAGCTATCTGTGGTACCATAGTTGGCTGCTAGGTAACTGAAACTGGGGAAAACAAAACAGCAGATGAGGGGACACTACTGTACTTTCTTGTTTCTTTGCATGCCTGGTAATTCTTTGTTGGACACTTGCTGTTGTAGCAACTTGTGGGTCCTGCCCCTCCGACTCCCCACCGCCCAGAGCTTGTTCCTTTAGTGACTAGCTGGATTCTTCTCGACAAGCCTATCCTCCAGCTCCCTCCACACTTAGATGTTTAGCTGAGAAGTTCCTCTTCTGAGAGGTACTGTTTTGGGTATGTCCACGGTCACTCCAAGAAGGCAGCAGGAGAGGTAGTGCTTTCTTTCACTCCTGTCCTGACCACATCCAGCTGTTAAACCCTGCTAATTGCCAGCTGGTTGCTCTATTGTTTTCAGCAATTTCCCTAGTGGTATAAATTGCTCTGCAAACTAATCCAACCAAATTGTGACTCCTTTTAAGGAGTGGTTTCTTAGGTTTCTGATATTTGTTCTGACCCTTGGAAGGCTCGTCCCAGCTCTTATTCCCTGGTTCTCTCCTGCAGACTAGTCAACCAACAATTGTTAGATCCAAGAATCTTACCATTGCCCTGCACCACAACCTTCACTGTTTGTGTGTGTGTGTGTGTGTGTGTGTGTGTGTGTGTGTGTGTTTTGAGAGAGAGAGAGCACACGCATGCGTGCGCACAAGTGGGGTAGGGGCAGAGAGAAAGAGACAGAGAGAGACACTCAAAGGATCTGGAGCAGGCTCTGTGCTGAGAGAAGTAAGCCCCCTGTGGCTCAAACTCATCAACCATTGAGATCACGACCTGCGCCAAAGTCAGACGCTCAATGGACTGAGCCACCCAGGCACCCCCTTCACTGTTCTTGAGAGCACCTTTAGGTTTAAACTTCTCCAACGGTTTGTTGCAAATGACAAGAGAGTAGGAGCTGTTTGAGCCTGCACTCTTGTGCTGGTGGCAAATTTCCCCGAAACATTCCTGCTCTAGGAGCTGAGTGCCTGGTTGCAGGTGGTGTGCGAGGTCCTCTTTACTCACCTCTCCTGGCATGGAACCACTGCCTCGGGAACCAGGGAGAGGCTGTCTTCCCAGCATTCTCAGTGTGCCACTTGCAGGTGAGAGCCTGTGTTCCATGCAGGAGTTTGGCAGAAGGGAGTCCCCACTTCCCAGCTACACTCGCCAGAGATTTAGCCTCAGCCCCCGCCAGCTGGGGACTGGAAATGCTGAAGTCCTGTTCCTCCAGAGAAGAAAGCCCTCCAGCTGGGAGCCAGGTGGACAGGGAGGCCTGCATTCTCAGCTGCAGCTGTCTGGAGTAGACTCTTCCCTCCACTGCCTGGGGTCCTCTGGGAGCAAGGAGGGAGCGGGCTTGGTTCAAAAGCTGTAAACTCTTGCCTCTCTTACTGAATTTTTGTAGTTTTCCCAAATAGATGTTTCTTTATTTGCCATTTGCTCTCAGAGCCATTTCCAGAGACTTTAAATGTTGGGGAAGATGATATTAATCATGATTATGTTTTTCTTCATATATTTACTCTTCACTAGTTTCACTGAGGAGTGGGTAAGCAGACCTGCTTATACGGTCATGTCAGCAATCTAGAATCTCAATGCAGTTTTATAGTTGGGGCCACAGATTGGCATTATATATGTCAGCCATATTTTTTTGAGTAAAAACACTATGACTAGTTGACTAATATTTTATAAGGGTGATATGAGGTTCCTATTGGAATTATCAGAACAAGAGGCCAGTGACATAGGGAATGACTAGAACCTATGCTACAATGTGGATAAAGACTTAAAAGCAATTCCTAAAGAGAAATAAGCATTCCAAGTCACTTATGTTATTATTTCCTAGCCTGTAAACAGTAAAACTTTACCATTTGCCCTCTAAGTGTTGCTTCCTGATTTCTTCATTATCAAATTAAATAATTCCACTTAAATATGCAGAAGACCTTTTCCATCATAATAATTAAAATTTGTGTCTGTAAAGGAGAAACATAACTGATAAAATAGACCATTTTTATTTCTGTCCTGTTTTTTAATAGGTGACTGAAAAGGCCATTTCCTGTACTTTTTCCTTTTTCTTTAAATTACTGTAAGAACATTTAACATGAGAGGTACCCTTTTAACAGATTTTTTCCACTGTGCAATACAGAATTTTAGTTATATAAATTATTAATTTGTAGGCATAATGTTGTATAGCAGATCTCTAGGATTTATTCATCTTGCATAACTGAACTTTTATACATGCTAATTGGTAACTCCCTATTTTCCCCTCTCCCTGACTCCTGGCAATCACCATTCTATGCTTCTATAATTGTGACTATTTTAGATACCTCATATGTGTAGAATCATGCAGTATTCATCCTTCTGTGACTGGCTTATTTCACTCAGAATAATGTCTTCAGTGTTCATCAGTGTTGTCACATATTGCAGGCTTTTCTTCTTTTTTAAAGCTGAGTAATACTCCATTGTGTGTATGTACCACATTTTCTTTATCCATTCATCCATAGATGGGCATTTGGGTTGTTTCCACATCTTGGCTATTGTGAACAAACACTGCAACGAACATGGAGTGCTAATATCTCCTTGAGACCCTGCTTTTGAATAAATAACCAAAAGTGGGATTGGTGGATCAATCATACAATAGCTCTACTTTTAATCTTTGAGGAACCTCCATACAGTTTTCCATAGTGGCTGTATCATTTGCATTCCCCCCACCAGCAGTACACAGGGGTTCCAACTTCTGCCTTTTCAGTGTGAGAGATTCTTGTCCGTTTGCTACGGTGGCTCTTAGCCATGGACGTATATTAGAATTGGAGTCACCTATGGATAAATCACCCCAGACTTACCTGGTTGTTACAGAAACTCCACAGGTGATGACAATTTGTATACCTAGGTAATGTCAACTGAAGTAGTCAAATACAAGATGTAAATATATTATACTTGTATTATACCCTTTTAAATGTCCAGCTAACTAGTTAGCCAGTATATGATGTATTTGTAGAGATCTAGCTAATGCTTTAAACATGTAAGCGTGTTATGTTTAATTTGATAGCAAATTTGATTTTATGTTTATTTTGATAGTTTTGCGACAGTTTTTTTTCTTAGTGTCAGGTTATCCTCATCAGAGAATAATGTAATTTTCACCTTTACAATTTTAAAAATGTTTAATATTGATTTATATTTATTTTCTCTTTTGTGTATTGTTTTTCTTAGATTATACATTATTTTATATTACATTATTAAAAACCAAGTTTAAAATGCCTTTTTCTTTACTGGTGATTAGTAAATTTAAGATTCTGTCTAATATTAGAGAGTAAATGCTCACTGAGGAATTTTCTCTTTTTGAACCGAGTATGCTTTCTTTTAGCTATTTATTGGTATATTAGCTGTATACCTTCCAAAGATTCTTGGTATTTAAATGTAAAGTGCCTTTGATTTTTTTTCTCTTTCTTAGTAATTAAAAAGATTTTATTCTTAATTATGGTAAAATACTTTCATTGACTTTTTAACATCACAATGTTTTTATGAAGAGCCGTTCCTAGAAATGTAGCTAATTATTTCAAAGAAAGAAAACATGATCACCAAAATCTTGAAATTAGGTGAAGAATAGGAGACACAGAATTCTTGAGTTCCAGAATAAATTCCCCTAGGACACACCCACATCCCGAAGACCAGCAGACAGTCAACAAGATGTTAGTCTCACCAGTTAATTCTAATACAGCAGGAAAATGATTGACTGGTGGCTGTGTCCGTGTGAAAACCAGTGAAGAGCACCTTGCCTGACTGGAGCACCGCCTGGCGATCCAGTCTCCTGCTCTTTACCTGTCGTTCTGAATATAGATCCTCTGGGGTTACTTGATAACCGCACCCCCCCACACACACACACATTATTTTATTTACTAAATTCCTTAAAGCATATCTTTGTTGGGAAAATTATAGATTATTTAATTCATTTTTTTGTCTTTGATTCCCAGATGTATTGTAGAAACTGAAAACTTAGAAGAAAGAGTAGCTGTGGTGAGTCGAATAATTGAGATTCTACAAGTCTTTCAAGAGCTGAACAATTTCAATGGTGTCCTTGAGGTTGTCAGTGCTATGAACTCATCTCCTGTTTACAGACTAGACCACACATTTGAGGTAGGTTCGTCTAGTCATTTTGTAAATGAAGAATCAGGATTTTAAGAATCATGGTCTTTAATTGTTAAGTGCCTCAACTGTGTTTTCAGTGACAGTTTAAAACCTGGAATTGTCTCAATTCCACTATATTTGTATTTGTATTGAACTGGTTGCACTTTTAAAATTAGGAATTCTCGTTAAAATGCTTTCACGGGCCCTAGCCTAGGTGACAAGAAGAAAAACCTTTCGGCACTTAATTTATGTATAACATAAAATCAGATACTCTCGTAATTGTATAAGGAATGGCAAGATAAGCTAGATTTCACTCACACACCACACTCTTGCAATTTGTTCTGGGGTCCATGAAGATAGTGTCTTGATGTGGTTATTCTTAGAATCAAACTGATACCGTTGTGTTTGGGCTTTATTCTTAGCCTGGCATTTTGGGGCAAAACCTATGCTTCCTTTTATAAACTCACACTCCCTAAATTTTTTTTTTTTTTTTTTTTTTTTTTTTACTGTAGCAAATACCAAGTCGCCAAAAGAAAATTTTAGAAGAAGCTCATGAGTTAAGCGAAGATCACTATAAGAAATATTTGGCAAAACTCAGGTCTATTAATCCACCGTGTGTGCCTTTCTTTGGTAAGCATTTCTTGAATTTTTTTGTGTTTCTGGATAAAACAAGATACTTATTTCATTAAATGACTGAATATACATATGTGTAATATAGCAGCAGAAAATGCTTATTTAATAAATACCTAGCACCTGAGTCACCTTAGAATTTTACTCTCTTTATTAGGACTTTTTAAGATCACACCCAACATATACATTCCATTTTTTATTTCCATCTGGGGCAGCTGTTCGATATCATTTAATACTTGTTTGTGCTTTATATTCATAGAAATCTTTTTTTGTTGAATTTTGATAAACCATACATTCTACAGAAGAAGTTTGGCCTTGGTCATTTATATTTATAATCATGTTTCTTGTAAACAGTTTCACATAGCTAAAAATCATACTGCATGCATTCTTGAACCCACACCTATACATCAAAATTTTACCTGCCATTTTTTCTTTCCCTTCTCACCAGAGGAAGGAAGTGCCCTTTCCTTCCTTTTAAAGCTGAAACATGTACCATCCAAATCTTCACCCTTCATACAGGTTCTTCTATCTTATTTCATCATTTATTTCCTATATTTCACATCTTCAGTATCTCTTTCACAACTGGTTTCTTTTTTTTTTCTGTTTGTATATATGCTCTGATGATTCTTCCTCTGAATGCTTACAAATATCATGCCTATTACACATATTATGGTGTAGGTTTTTTAGTAAGTAGTATATTTCCTTCTAGCCATTTTCTCATCTATAGCTATATATTTTCCATATAGCTTTACGTTATACTGTCCTGATATTTTTTCAATTAACATCATACAGTTATCACAAAAGCCTGTTTTTGTTCGAGCTTTTATAACCACTTTTGTATTTATTTCTCATCTTTTTGCCATGCACATTGTATATAGTCATAAGTATATGACATGTACACATTATTATTTACTTTAACTTACCATATCTTAAACTTATTGTTGTGTTTTATCAGTCTTCATAATATCATTTAAAATGGCTACATAATAGTCTCTAAAGTTGGTATGACAGTTTATTTTATTACTCTATGATTAGATACATAGTTTCCAGCTTTTTTGTTTTCCTAAATGTTGTGATCAATATCATCATATTTATACCTTTTATCTATATTTGAGAATACTTCCTTGAGCTAGATAACCAATCTATCTAGATACTTTATATCTAGCTGGGAATTTCTTGAGCTAGATATTTTACCAATCTGCTTTTTTATTTTTATTCTTTGATATACCATATTTTAAAATTCTGTAATCTGCCCATCTTCCCCATTATGATTGCTCTTGTTTCTGGCCTTAGAAAGCTCTTCCAGTCTAACAATTTAATATTTCAATCATATTTTCTTCTAGCTTAATAATGTGACTTCTAAAAATCATATTTAAGTCTATTTAATCAAAGTCTCTTTTAGATATCATATGAAATCTTCAAATTTATTTCTCCACTAAATTGTTTGTTGACCTAAGTATACTGAATAATTTTCTTTACCCCATTAACATATGGTACCTCCTTTAATAAATATTTTTTCCCATTAACTTATTCTATTAGTTCCCCAGTTTTAATGACTGGCACTTTACAATCTGTGATTCTCAACCAGGGGTAATTTTTGCCCGCCCCCCCCCCCCCCCCCCCCCAGCGAACCCTTAGCAATGTCCAGAGACATTCATTATTATTCTAATTGGGAGGTGCTAGAGGCTTCTATGGGATAGAGGGCAGGAATGTTGCTAACATCCTACAGTGCACTGGACAGCCCCCTGACGACAAAAGAATTATCCAGTCCAAAAGGTCAATAATGCCAAGGCGGAGAAACCTTGCTTTATAGTGTTTTCATATATGATAAAGTTGGTTCGTCAATGCTGCTTCAGTATTTTCTTTACCAGTTTTGTCTCTTTATTTTTCCAAATGCACTTTATAATGGGAGAGGGTGTAATTCCCCAAAATACAGTTGGAACAGCCTATCAATTAATTAGGAAAGAACACTGATGATAGATACTTTTGGTTGTGAATGATCTTCATTTTTTAATAGTCAATTACTCTTAATTCTAAAAAAATTTTTTTAATGTTTACTTATCTTTGAGAGAGGGAGAGACAGTGCGAGCAGGTTAGGGGCTGAGAGAGAGGAAGAGACAGAATCCGGAGCAGGCTCCAGGCTCTGAGCTGTCAGCACAGAGCCCGATGTGGGGCTCAAACTCACGAACCAGGAGATCGTGACCTGAGCTGAAGTCGGACGCTTAGCTGACTGATTCTAAGAAGTTCTGATTTCCTTGGATTTTCTAAATATTTGATTATGTCTCTTCCTTTTGTCTTATTTCTGTGCTATGCATTACAGCATTGGTCATACCTTCCCACACAAAGATTAAACAATAATGACAAAAATAAGTATCTCTGTTTTCATCTCCGTTGCAGCGGGAATAAGGGTGATTCTGCTCTTTGCTCGATTAGATGCTTTTTGTTATGTTAAAGTTTCTTTTCATAGTTATCTTCTGTATCTTCTGTGTTTTTGTTAGCAGTATACATTTACTTTTATAAATAGTTGCCATCTTAGTGAGAGAAAGATGATTTTTTTTGTTTAGCAAATTAAAATTACAGATTTACTACTACCAAACTTTCCTATTTGCTGATATTAAAACTTATTTATTCACGATCTTTTAAATGCACAAATGAATTCTATTCATTATCATTTAGGGTTTTTGTATCCATCTACATAAATGAGATTGATCTGTGATTTTTTTCTCTTTGTGCTATATTTATCAGCTTTTGTTATTATAGTTGTATTTGCCTTGTAACATGAGTTAAGTAGCTTTCCATCTTACTCTATTCTGGAATATCATGAAATGATCTAGCCTTTAAACTTTGAAATATTCCAGTAGAAAAGCCCATCTGGGCCTGGAATCTTTTGTAGGATGTAATTCTTTGGTAACGTTTTCATTTGTTCCTTAGTTTTTTTTTTCTATTTCTATTTTCTGATACACAATTGTCTAATTTCATTATTTTTAAAATACTAGTATTCAGTTATAGTCTCAAAAGCATTATTTTTAAAAATTGTTCCTATTTGCAATATGTTTTTCCCGTTTGTTTTTACTTGTTTTACTTTGCTTACTTCAAAAAGATAAAATCTTAAACTTAATTACTCTCTGATTTTGTTGTTTTTTTTTTTAATTTTTTTAATGTTTGTGTATTTTTGAGAGAGACAGAGCGTGAGTGGTGGGGGGCAGAGAGAGAGGGAGACACAGAAACTGAAGCAGGCTCCAGGCTCTGAGCTGTCAGCACAGAGCCCAACATGGGGTTTGAACTCACGAACCACCAGATCATGACCTGAGCCAAAGTTGGACACTTGACCGACCGAGCCACCCGGTGCCCCATCTGATTTTGTTTTTTATATCATGTATTACCTTTTATCATTACTAATTTATTGTCTTCCTGAGAACTTTTTGCCCCCTACATTCTTGATAAAACTATTTTATTTTCTCTTTATGGTAAAACATTTTCTTTTTAATTCTAAAAGTACAGATTCAGTCAGATTTAATTTTAAAAGTGGAATGTATCCTACATAAGATCTTATAAGTTAAAAATGATATACCAATCTGGGCACTACAGAAGATGCACAGACCTTCCACAGCTCATAGAGGAGAAAGTGTAAAGACAATTCTGATAAGGAGTAAAGAAACAATTCAAAAAAGAGAATCAGGAGCCAGATGCATTTAAAGTCTATGTATTTTAAGCATGGTGAGTATGGTGCCAGTTCATACAAGGGACCTGGGTAGGCCTGACGTTCATTTCATTCAGTCAGTCAACAAGTATTTCTTGAGTACCTGTGAAGTATCAGGGACTATGTCAGGTGCTTAGAAAAAGTGAAAAATACATAGTCCTTCAGTGTGTTCACTGAACTTACAGTCACACTACTTGTGATATCCTACTGCTTCTGGTACAAAGAGGTAAAAAGAAATTTCAGGGCCCGTTCGCCCGACTCACTGTTTGGCCCCTGCGACCCCATCACCCTGATCGGTGAGCATTTGTTCCCACAGACTGAACTCTTTAAAGTACTCTCCCTCCCAAATGTATGACGTACCATAACTGATCTTCATAACATGCTGTTACAAGAAGAAAAGAAGTTTCAGACCTGTATTTAGAGTATGATTCTGTGTTTTAAGCTTGGCCATGTGATCTGGTGAGTGGACACAAACATGCAGGCAGTTTGGTAGGAACGGACAGCGCGCCTGCCAGCTTTTTACCCTTTTCTGCCTGTTTTCCTGCCTGTTGAGCCTCTTCTCTTCTAAGGGAGGGCCTCTCAGCTGTCCCTGGTCTGTTCTGCTCTAGGAAGGTTTTTGCTGTTCCCAGGTTTTCAGTTCATGGGATTAGCCACACAGCCTATAATGGTTCTGACCCGAGAATAGAGCCAGATGTTTTTTTATTACGCCTTCTTAATTCTCTCTCTTCTGTATGGTGGTTTGGAGAAACTCCTTCCAGATTCTTATACTTAATGCTGGACACTGGTTTTTGGATCTTTTTTTTTTCCCCTCTCTACGGGAGGACCAGCGGTAGTATCTGATGCTTTTACTTCCTCTGTCATCTTACCAGAATTCTCATTCGGGTCTTTTGCTGGTACCACACCATTTACAGAATAAAAGTCAGGCAACTCCTTCCAAGGCTACCCCAGACTATGGGTCCACATCCCAATTTTTCTCCATATAATAAAATGTTCTACTCGTAGGTAAAGTGGACATATACAGGCAAACTAACATTTCCTCTAAGGTAAAAGGATGTAGATTCTTCCTTCAACCAAGCCTCACCTCTCTTCTCAAACATCCAAGCCTGTAGCATTGGCTTTGCTCTTTCCCTTCACCCAGCTCTAGTTTTGCATCCTCCTTCTGTTTCTTGTCAATCTGCTTCATCTCCACTCTTATTTCCCGCCATTTTAGAACTGACTGTATGTCTCTTGCATCCTGATCTATTCTTCAAATGCTTTCTCTTCTATTCTGAAATAGTGTACTTCTTTTTATTCATTCAGAAGCATTGCTGAATGTCTCTGTGTTCCAGGCCCAGGGCTAGGTGTGATGAATCAAGAGACAAAACAGAGTCTTCCCTCAATAAGCTCTCTTGAAAGAGCAGAAGAATAAATTACAGTACCATATGCAGTAAATGTAATGCTGCATCGTAGAAATGTGTGGGTTGGAGATGAACAAAGTGCTACGGGAACGTAGAACCCTGAGGAGCCACTTTTCCCTGGAAAGGCTGGGCAAGGCATTAGCAAAAACATGAAACCTCATCCCTCTTTGTTATTTATGTCATAATGCTTTGCTTTTGCTCTCCCAGACAGCTGTCACCAGAGCAGGGTATGTAAAATGATCTATTGAAAAAAATTACGCTTTAACAGTATATAATATTCAGGTCTTTGTATATACTTATACTAAATTTTTTATTCAAAAATTTATATATATATATATATATATATATATATATATATATATATACACACACACATATATATACATATATATATATATATAGAGAGAGAGAGAGAGAGAGAGAGAGAAGGGGGGAGGGAGAGAGAGAGAGGATCCATGCTTAAACATTTGTTACTGATGGAAGTGTATGATCAACAAAATTTGGACACCCTCTCTTTGGTCACTTATTCTTCTTTTAACTAGCCATTAATATTGTCATAAGATAATTTCCACATTTTATCCTGAGCTCTTTTAAAATGCTACTTATAAGCATTTTCACAACTTCATTCAAGTATACTTTCAACACACACAACATCCCATAACTTAGTGCCCTCCATCTTCCCAGTGGCAGTCATTACACCACCACCCATTCAGTCCCTCAGGCACAAAGCTGAGAATCTTCTTTCTCAGCCCCCACCCTCTGCCCAAAACAGTTAATCAGTTGTTGTGGAGTCTACCCCTTAAATACGTGTGCATTCCCCTCTATCCCTGTGGACCCTAAGATAGCCCCCATCATCTCAACAGGGCTACGTTCATCCTGCTAACTGATCATCCTCCTTCCCGTCTTAACTCCTTCTAACCCATTTAGCTTCATAGTCCAGCCAGAGTAATCCTTCTAGAATGCAAAGATGCTAATAATGTCCTAACTATTGAATACAAATTAAGCTCTTTAAAAAAGCCTCTTTATGATCCAATCCAGGTACTGCTACCCACAAACTCTTCATAGTTGGGCCATCAATGTGTGACCAGTAATGAAAAGTTGATTCCAGCTGCCCTTAAATATGTGTACTGTACGGGCACGTTTGTCAGACTGAACATTGAGCTAAGTGCATCACGCAACTTAGCGTAGTGGAGAATATAACTGGCTGCAAGTAAAAGAGCCAAGTCAAGTGACAGGCAGATGTGGAAAATAAAAAGCCTGAGCATTTTAGAACACATCGTAAATTTGACTCATGAATGTACAATCAAGAGTAGCCTAGGTGCTAGGAAATAGCCAACTAAGACACTTAAAAACTGGATACTTTTTAGAACCAAACAGGCATGGATGTCTATCATATTTCATTACTGCTGACCTATTCACTGAGCTTGAGTCATTTATCTTTACAAGAATGAGGGCAAATATTCAAGTAGTTGAAAGTAGGCCTCTACCACAAAAGCCTTTGGACCCACTTGACTAGGATTAGAACCTAAGCGTCTGTTACTTTGTTCGTTCCTCTCCTCATCCTGTGCACAACCTGCAGTGACGGAGGACCAGAACCACTGATGCCTTGCCCGCGTCTGTCCTTGCAGCCTGCACCCTTCCTGAGCCCATACGCCAAAGCCCTGTGGTCTGGCCGTACTAACCAACGTACTGTCTCTGAGTATGCCTTCTGAGCTTCGTCGCAAACCAGCGCCTTCTAACACATAGATGCTTTGCCTAGAATCCCCTTCCAGCTTACTCTGCTCATTTGACTTCGCTCATTATTAGAGACTTTTTAGGCATCACTTCATCTGTGATGCTTTTTCTATTCACACCAGCCCAAGGCAGAGTTAGGCACACGTCCTCGGCGGCCTCACAGCATCTTACGCATTACTCTAATGCAGTACTGACCAAATTGTACTGTAGCCCACGTTCAAAGCTTTGAACTCCTTGAGATCAGGGACTGTGTGTCTTGTTCATCTCTGTGTCTGCGGTACTAAGACAGTGCTGGGCATACAGCGGAGACTCAGTCCTTGTGTACTGAGTGAATGAACTCAGGTACTCATACATTCCCTTTTCTTTAGTGGAAAGTACTTCAGGGGAAGACGCAGAAGCCTAAGAGACCAGGCCAAGAATAGCAACAATAGCATCAGCAATCACAACCGTAGCTGATTAAGCATTTACTTTAGTCAGACCTTATTCTAAGCCTGTACATACATTTACTCACTTATTTCTCACAACAACCCTGCTATCCTCATTTTACAGATGAGAAAACCAAGGCATAGAGAAGTTAAGCAACTTGCACAAGACCACGCAAGTAGAGTGCAGCAGAGTTGGCTCCAGAACCTTTATGCTAGAACAGAAAGGAACTCAGGTGCTCTGGAACCACAGGGCTGTGTACAGAATGAGAGCGCCTGTTACCTGGTTCCTTCTCCTCCTCACCCAGCGCACAGCCTGCAGTGATGTGGAAACTGGAGCTCATTTTCGACATTGCCACTAAATCTAAAAGTGCTGAAGATCAGAATAGAAATAAATTCTATGCAGTGCTGTGTTTGCTAGGCTTGCAGAGCCTTCCACACTCCCATGAGCAAGCCTATCCGAGCGGTACTGCCTCCGAATTACAAATCCTTAGCAACCTTTGAATAAGCAGAAAGTATGATCCTCTGAATTTAACATTTTCCTCTTTGGCCAGAAATACGTGTTATTAAGTGATGGGTTATTCTTAAAATTCCTTTAACAGAACGGTGACTTATGTCAAATACCATGTGGTTTTGGAGGTACGGAAAATTGGGGAGTCCTGATAAAACTCTTAAATTTCGTTAAACTTGGTCCCCCTTTTTCTTGGGTATTTATAACACTTAAGTGTCACAGAATAATTTGATACTTACAAAAATGTTTCTCTCGATATTTAGGTAGCTGGTTGTTTCTCATAGAATGGAAATCTGTGCCTTAAATCTTTGGTTATGGTGATTGAGATGGTACATTGTACATACGTTACTGTACACGTACATATTGATTGTACCTATGCCTACAGTTACTGACAAAAAAACTAGCTGGTTCCTTTTTCATCCTTGAAATAATTTCATTATATCTTCTAGGAATTTATCTAACTAATATCTTGAAAACAGAAGAAGGCAACCCTGAGGTCCTAAAAAGGCATGGAAAAGAGCTTATAAACTTTAGCAAAAGGAGGAAAGTAGCAGAAATAACAGGAGAGATCCAGCAGTACCAAAATCAGCCTTATTGTTTACGAGTAGAATCAGATATCAAAGTAAGTTGAATTATTTGAGGATACATCTTTCTAATTAAGTTTATAAACTGGCTGATGAAAGACAGGTTTATTTCAGAGAAGAGATAAAGGAAAATAAAACTAAAAATAACTCAAAGTTTCTTTTGTTAAATGTTTTCTGCAGTTATTTTTGTGAATGTCAGACTGCATTTAAAATATTTAATATTAATAACTGTTTATTTCTTTGCATTTAGAGGTTCTTTGAAAATTTGAATCCAATGGGAAATAGCATGGAAAAAGAATTTACAGATTATCTTTTCAACAAATCCTTAGAAATAGAACCGCGAAACCCTAAGCCTCTCCCAAGATTTGTAAGCATACATATATTCATATTTCTTTCATATTTGTATATCTTTTGCAGTTATCGATATCTGGTGATGTCATTAACACCATATGTGTTGCACAGATTAGTTTTCCATAAGGGCATTCGGGGATGAAGTGCACAGGTGATGGATAAAAGTAACGAATAAATGCTTAATAAATATGCTCAGGAATATTCCATTTGGCTGCATATAAGTGAGCAGTAATATTAATCTGAATAAATCCTGGTACACGAAGAAATTGGGCAAATAAATAAGTTTTGTTTTTTGTTTAAAAAATATTTTTAATGTTTATTTATTTTTGAGAGAGAGGGGGAGGGAGGGAGCACAAGTGGGAGAGGGGCAGAGAGACAGGGAGACACAGAATCCGAAGCAGGCTCCAGACTCTGAGGTGTCAGCACAGAGCCCAATGTGGGGCTTGAACCCGTGACCCATGAGATCGTGACCTGAGCCGAAGTTGGCCACTTAACCGACTGAGCCACCCACGCACCCCAATCATTTTTTTTTTTTAAACAAAAATGTTATCCAAGATTTCCTTTAAGGGCAGAAATTTGATTAATTTATACCAATCCTTTTATAATAAACATGTATTTATGACTTTTCTAAAGTAATGACTTAGGAAAACTTTTAACTATGAATCATTAGCCATAATAATAACAGGTTTGGTTAAAGATACTTTTGTGGGGGAAATAAAGTTTCCATTGTTTTCTTTACTTGCCAGTGCCTGGCCAACTTTATGTTTAGTATCATCACCTCACTGATCTGAACATAATCTCTCTTGTTCATAAGAAAGTAAAAAAATCAATAAGTAAATATAAATGGCTTCCTACGTAACCAAGATAAACTTCAAAGTATCTGTGAACTAAAGCCTATGCAATTACCTCACAAGAAAATTTCTCAAGCCTAAACCAGTTTCTCCAAAGATGGACTAAAAACAGAAAATTGGAAATAGCTATAGAGTCTTGCTCCAAAGAGGCTCGCTAATAGCACCCTGTAAGAAAATTTCAGAAACCTAAACATATACACACACAGATGAAAACTCCAGCAATTTAATGCATTTGTAAATAGCTCAAATGATTCCAGCATCACAGTATTACAGCATAGTAAGGCATCATAATTCATAATAATGATCCTGGCTTCTCCAGCAAGGTTAAATTCGTTCAACAGGGTCTATTTAAAAAGCTAGAGAAATCTACAATATATCTTAGAAAGAGTTCCATTCAAAAATACTAAGATAACAAATACTCTGGCATTTTTAGGACTAAGACTCAGCTATTTAAAGAAATTCATTGCCTAATATTTTAGATAGCCAAGGCTTTATGGAAATGGGATGTTAATATTTTAACTTGGACACTTTAGTTTTAATCATTATACAACTTCTTTACTAATGGTTTATGGTTTTCCTAGATAGTGAGTTTTACCGGGCATATATAGAAAAACCTTCCTTTCTGTTATGGTGTTTTAAATACTGTTTCTTTTGTTGTGTTTACAGCCAAAAAAATACAGCTATCCCCTAAAATCTCCTGGTGTTCGTCCATCAAACCCAAGACCAGGTACCATGAGACATCCCACACCTCTGCAGCAGGAGCCAAGGAAAATTAGTTACAGTAGGATCCCCGAAAGTGAGACAGAAAGTACAGCATCTGCACCAAACTCTCCAAGAACACCGTTAACACCTCCTCCTGCTTCGGGTGCTTCTAGTACCACAGATGTTTGCAGCGTATTTGACTCTGATCATTCGAGCCCTTTTCACTCAAGTAGGTGCTAAAATTTTAAGTGCTTAAAAGTAGTTGTTAGTATTCTGTGTGCTAGCAGTAATAAAGAATCTGTATAACTTTTTTATTTTTTGTAAATTTGTACACAAATACCATTCCAAAAGATATTATTATAAAAATATAAAGCAAATTCTGAACTCCAGCAACTTATAATTTTTTTAAAAACCTGTTGGAATTGCTCTCTTTAAATTTATTATGCTTTACTGAAAGGACTGGTGATGAAAATTAGTAATTTAAGCTTGAAAATTGGTATCCGAGTATTTGCTTTCAGTTGGTGAATTTAAAATGGCATCCCTCATATCCAGAGAAAACAAAGATAACTCCTGAAATCTGCAAGGATTGTCAGTCCAACGCTTTAAATGCTGCCTCCAAAATTATTATCTCCGCATACTACTCAGTACATCATTCCGGTTCCACCAAACTCTGTAGTTTCAGATTTTGCAGCAAGAATCAAATTCAAACTCTTCCTTAGTCTGCACCGTCTGGCGGACAGTATGTGGTGCCCGCTAATCCACTGCCTGTGCTTTCCAGCCCAGCCGGACAGATCTCCCAGACTGCACACTGTTGCTCACCCCTTTCTTATTTCTAGACCAGTGTCGTCTAATAGAAATGTAATATGAGCCACGTATGTACTTCAAATGTTCTACAGCCCCATTTTAAAAAGCAAAAAGAATTAGGTGAAATTAATTTGATTAATATATTTTATTTAACTCAGTGTATGCAGAATGTCATTTCAGCATGAACTCAGTATGAAAAGTTACTGAGATATTTTACATTCTCTTTTTTGTTCTAAGCCATCCAAATCCCATATGCATTTTACACTTACAGCACACCTCAATTCAGACCAGCCACATTCACATGTTTAATCCACACATGGCTGGTGGCTACCAAACTGTAATGCTCAGCTCTAGCCCTCTGAAGAGACTACGTTTTATACATGGGTCACCCTGCTTCCACTGACTTTCTAATCAATTCCACGTGCAGTTTTAAAGCTCTAAGAACACACAGCCTTTTTCCATTTGTTCAGTATTAAATCCAAACTTGAATCCCATCACCTTTAACCCTCTCACAGCCACTTGCACATGCTTTTCCCATTGGCTGTCAGCTCAATGTACAGACCAAGTTCAACCCCAGTATCTGGCAGCACAGAATCCAGTCCTGAGGGACAGCGTGTCATTATTGTGGGGAGGAGGTCGAGAGGCGGGTGACCTAGGAGTTAGGAATCAGAGGATCTAACTTTTTAACAAAAATCGACTTAAAATTATTCTTTGAAGGTATATTATTTTGAGATTTGGTCCAGAATCCTATTTATTTATTCCTGTGTTATACATACATTTGTAGTTACCCAGAAGTTTGTCTTGTCTGTTGACCACCCTAAAGTGTGTTTGTTTGGAGAATTACATCTTGGCTTTATTTTGCTCCTGGGGGTTATGGAGTCATGTTATATACATATATTTCTGATAAGTTCAAATAAATACCAGGTTAAGAAAAAAAATCCCACCTATTCTCCCAATCCTCTAAAGCTAAGTAATGAAACCAGCATTTTTTGCAGTATACCCCACCTAAAATCATTTTTTCTTCTGCCCACTTAACTGTTTGCAGGGTTTTTTTTTTTTTTCTTGAAGCAGAGAGCTAGTCTGTATTATAAGGATTCCCAAATAAGTAAATTATTGAAGTCCTGTGAAAGCTATCAACTGCAAATTCTACTTCTCTTAGTTTAAAAAGTAGCTACAAATGGAAGAGGTGGGGAAACGGGAGATAAGTTACCTGCTAGTTCCCTACTAGTTCCCTACTAGTGCTGAATCTTTACGATAACTAGCCAAAAGGGGAAGAAGGGGTCGTCTTGGAATGCAGCGGTCTGGAGCTGTGCTCTGCCGTGTGTGGCGGTGGAACAGGATTAAATACTGGACAAGTGGAGAAACCACTGTTCCAGGAGTTGGGCTTTGTAGTCTTAGCTTTGGGGGTTTTCTCAATTTCACTTTCTTTGTGATAAAGAAAACACCTACTCCTATTCCTTTTGCTCTTGGTAGAAACTGAAAATAACTGACTTCGAAATGAAAAAACCTAGCCAAGTCTAAAACCATCTGTATGTTCAGTTAGTCGCTTACTTAAAACTTACGTGGCCTGCGTGTAGTAAAGATCCTCATCTGCTGTCGACCTCACTTCTGCTTAACAGATCTGCTGGTACCATGGGGGCCACCACCTTGCCCACTGTGTTGCCACCACAGCGTGAACTACCCCTTCCTCAGGGCCTGGCAGGAAAGAGCTGCCGTGCCTACATTCTTACGTCATCTGAACACCTGCCACTCAACAGAACAGCAGAAAGTTCCGCTGCCTAAGTTTTTCAAAAGGCAGTTTGACCAGAATTTTTGATCAGTTATAATAGTACTGTTTTGCTTCATATAGTTTTGTCTTTCAGAATGATTTACTTTAAAACCGTACTTGAGGCACCTGGGTGGCTCAGTCGGTTGAGCGTCCGACTTCGGCTCAGGTCATGATCTTGTGGTCTGTGAGTTCGAGCCCCGCGTCGGGCTCTGTGCTGACAGCTCAGAGCCTGGAGCCTGCTTCGGATTCTGTGTGTGTGTGTGTGTGTGTGTGTGTGTGTGTGTGTGTGTGTGTGTGTCTGCCCCTGCCCCGCTCATGCTCTGTCTCCCTCCCTCTCTCTCAAAAATAAACATTTAAAAAAAATTAAAAAAACAAAACAAAACCATACTTAATTTTTCAGCCAGTATCTGTTGCATACCTCACTCCTTGCCTAGCACTCCTACATCACATTTTCTCTGGTAAAGTTTATAAATCTTACTGAGAGAGGAAAAATAATCATGGTTCAAAGAAAATCACAGTTTAGTGCTTTAACCATTGTTAAATGCTGCAATTCTCTCTTCGTACTGTGTTTATTTTTCACTCTCAGATTGCAAGCTTAACTAGAGAAGATACGTAAGGGCTTAGCAAAGCAAAGTGCTAAATGAGTGGTGAAGACATAATGCTGTAGGAGTTTACACAAACGACCACAGAATGGGCAAGAATGGTCACATCAAGCTTTGTGGTAAGGAACCTGGCCATCCTCTTAGTGCACCCACATACACCCTCACATTCAGAGCCCTGCCCCACACCCTGCCCTGGCCAGCTCCACCTTTGAGGTGATGATGACAGTGGCCCTGACCAGGGGAGAGACCACCCAGCTCGCTTGCTTTGTCTCTGCTGCTCTAACAAGGTGGAGAGGATGAGATGCTCTAGGGACCTCCCTGTGTAAAGATGGCCTGGTCAGAGAAGGGAGCCAGAGGCCCCACCTGGTCTGTGTGCTGCAGATGAGCTTAGCTGTGTCCCTCCGCAGGGGAAGCTTTGACAAGAAAAGATGGTAGTCCAAGCTTGAAGCTGGAATGCAAGGCTTTTCTTCCTAGAAGATTCTTGTAGGTGCTTAGTTTCTGATCTCAAATGAATTTGCATAACAGGCTTTTGTGAGTTTAAGAAGTTATTCATGATTGATTTTTGTCTATAGGGAAATTTTTGTCTATAGGGAAATGCTTATTTCTATTTTAAGAAAGACTCATTTATAAATTGAAAGCATCTTGAACAGTGGTTTCAATCCTGACTGTGCAGTATGATCCCGTGGGGAGCTTAAAAAAAAATAGCTATATGCCCAGCCCCTGTTTGAATTAGACTGGTATTAGCACTAGGAATCAGTAATTTTTAAAAGCTTTCCAGGGGGTTCTTTTTATTTTTTAATTTTTTTAATGTTTATTTTTGAGAGAGAGAGAGAAAGAGTGTGACTGGAAGAGGGGCAGAGAGAGGAGACACAGAATCTAAAGTAGGCTCCAGGCCCTGAGCTGTCAGCACAGTCGAGTGCAGGGCTTGAACCCACAAACCGTGAGATCATGACCTGAGCCGAAGTCGGACACTTAACCGACTAAGCCACCCAGGCACTCCAAAAGCTTGAGACTGAGAACCACTGAGCTGTCATTTGGGATTTGTACTTAACAAGTTAATACTTTTTTAATTAAGTGGGTTTTCACTCCTAACTCATTATAAGTAAATTTGTTCACTGACAAGGATTTCTAGTATATATTTCTTGATTAGAGCATGTATAATTCAAAGAGGGTTGGGTTTTTTTTTTTTGTTTGTTTGTTTTTTTTTTTTTTTGGCATTTTCCAGGCAGTGAGACCAAGAAATCCATTTATAATGACAAATCAGAAAAGTGCCCTTGATTTACCAAACATACAAATCTAAGCCTGCGACATACATATATATAAATATGACCAAAACCAAGTCTGTGTATGCACAAGTGTTTATGTATAGGTATAATAATTGTTTTTACAAGTCTGCAGTTTATAACTATCATAAGCTTTGTGTTTTTATTTTATTCCCGTATTATACTAAGTGTACTACCATATTCTTGAGGCTTATCTCCAGGAGGCATATTTATTTCCTTTCCAAGAAAAGTAGAAAAAACATAAGTAGGTAAACACTAAAGGTAAATACTCCCTTAACCCCTGTTATGCCTAATAAGCAGTGGAGTGAATCATTGACAGAGCAACTGCTTCATTTAATATCAAAGTATAAAAATTAATCTTCTGAGAGATAACTTATCAGAATTAGCTGGATTGCTACCTTTGGTAACTGTGGCCTCCAAATAAGTATCAGTACATAAGGAAGGGAGATTAATGGGATAGATTGTTAGAAACTGGGGTATATGGAAAATAAACCCATAGCTATAGAAGTAGCAATCACATTAATAATCTTGCCAACTGAACCTGGAACATAAAATTATTCTTGTTCTCACCAAAGAAGCTAAAAGAAACAGTGGTCCAAATTGAGTGCTTGTCTATTGTGGAAAGAGAGACAGGGGGAGAGACAAACCTGAGTTTTAAAAAATCAGCTGAGTCTAGTGTTACAGGAATTATTTTAGTCTCGTGGATATTATCTCTTCCGTATGTTGGTAATATGAGACAGTGTAACATAGACAACTATGTTGATTTAGAACCACTACAGATAACTTAACCTTTTGTCTGTTTTTCGCCTTTATTGCTCTTGGGGCTTTGACTTTTATGGTTTTCAGTTTTTTTCTTAGATGAATTAATAATCTGTTGAAGCATTGTAAAATTGTCAGTGAGTTTCCTGTACAAAATGTGTCTAAGTGCCAAATATTGATTTTTTTAAAGAAGTGTTCAAGAATATAGAAGGGAAAAGGCTATATCACTCTCAAGCTTGTTTTGTAATATCCAAAGCTGTAGTTATTTTGTCATGCTCTAAGAATAATTTCGTAAGTATATAATATTAGTAAGAAATTCCCTTTTATTTTTCAATTTACTAACATAAATTGTTTACTACTTATTTCACACAGTTGAGTTTTCAAAATAATCTCTAGTAAGTGACATATTTTTATATGTCCAGCTGAATTCTTTGCTTGAATTGAGTTTGTACATATTTTAAAAGTATTCCACTAATAGAGAAAACTTTAGTTTCCTCATGAATGCTTTTCATTGAATTATTATGGCATCAGGTAGTGAATCTAAAAGGAATCTTCAACATTCCCAGTATGATATTAACTCAATTCTTTATTTTTCTCAAAACTGAGACGTAATGAGCTTTTACGAAAAAGACTGTTGTACCCTTCTTTACTTGAATGACAAAAATAACATTTCTATCGTGGATGAATTTCTGCAGATGAGTTGAATTTATCAACGAAAGAAAAAAATCTGCTTCTCTTGTTTCCTTTCACAGGCAGCGATACCGTCTTTGTCCAAGTTTCACTGCCCCATGGCCCAAGTTAGTATATTTAGTTTAAGACTCCTAATTCTTGCTTTGGCTTCAAAAATTAAACCAAGTGCCCCCCTCCCTGCTAAAACTCTTCTTGGGCCTGGCAGCACTGGTACCCCGCTTGCAACATCTTAGAAGTGAGGCCTTCCCTTGTGCTACCTTTTGATCATAGATGATTTGCTTAAACGTATATACTCTTCATGCTTTTTGTAAAACCCTTTTCTCTTTTAAAAAAACATTATTATATGGGTGACTTCCACATTTAACCATTTCTTTCCCAACTGTAGAGTTCTTAGTAGTATTTTAATGCTCAACTTAAAAAAAAAAAAAAAAAAGCAAGAGCATGCATGCGCATATGGGAATGCTGGCGGCTACGGGCAGCGTCTGAGTCACAAGATACACTTAGCCTGACGACCTTGGCACAGACTGCAGGCAAATGACCGTAATTTGGCTTTAGAAGAACTATCTTATAGTTGTAACTACTTAAATCATGCGGCCTAAATATTCATCACTGTTAAGCGAAATAAAGTGCCATTACAGATATTTGCTTTTATTTTTAAAGTCAACTAACAATTCACCAAATTAGTCCATAAATTTTAAGCTAATAGGTTAATGGTTTTTGCTGTCCTTCATACAAATGGTTTCAAAATGTATCCAATGGAAGACATTAGTTATAAACTAATTAACTTATTACATAGTCTTTTAAGAAAAAAGGTAGGTGATTAAAATGTTTCTCATTTGAATAACATCAGTACACAAAGTACTCTTTAAGTTCTATATTGTTATAACATTTAGTTGACAAAAGCTTAAAGGAAAATGAGAACCTGCCAAGTATAATTCTGGATGATCATTTAAGTATTTTTTCATATCTTTTTTATACTGTGCATAAACTAACAACTTACATGAATGTTGTCTTTCATAATGTAATTATTTTATGCCTAGATTATGCCCTTGTCATCATAAATGTCTATAGGATGAGTTCTGATTAGAAGCTTTACTCACCTGTCTTGTGCCAGTTCATCAACTTTTTAAATCCGGTTCACTAGATTTAGTGTAATTTCTGTTTTTATCAGGGCTGCCTTACTCATCTTAAATAGCTCCATCACAATTAAAATGTTTGGATTAGAGTATGATGAACCCGATTTTCTGCCAAGGAGAGCCAGCCTATATGTAAGCAAAGTGAGGAGAGACCCCTCCCCCAGACACAAGATTCTTCCTGGCATCCTTTGAGACAGTCGCTGGGGAGAGCAGTTAAGATCAGAAACTAATCCCAAGGACTGACTACCACCTAATGGCAGGGAGATTCTATACTAATACAGTCAGGGAAAGAAAATGAGCCCATCACAAAGGCTTAACAAAATTACCATTCCAAAGGTTTCTCCCAGAAATCTGAGAATCATACCCAAATAAAAACTTCCAATAATTAACAGTGGGAATGTTATTTTGTTCCAAATGCAAAATAACGGAATATCTTAGGCAGCTTTTTTTTCCCCTGAAAATTCTGCTAAGAAATTTCTGCATGCTTTTATAGCAGTTTGCTTTGATAAAGGAAATACTACCGTGTATTGGTTTATTGAACTGCTTTTGATAATTCTGTACATTTCTTTTAATAAATATAAGCAGTTTCCAGCTAAGCCTTTTCAGGATTAATAGATGAGATAAAATTCCTGTGAACTGTTAAAAAAAATTTCACATCCTACAGGATCTGCTTCAGTATCATCTATAAGTTTAACCAAGGGCACTGACGAAGTGCCTGTCCCCCCTCCTGTTCCTCCACGAAGACGGCCAGAATCTGCCCCCGCGGAATCTTCGCCATCTAAGGTACGTAGAGAGTCCTGTCATCTGGAGCCCAGAGTCATTACAGTTACATTAGAATCACTTGCCTGTGTCTAGTTTAGTTCCTACCAGATTAGGTCAACACTTCAGGGTATCTGGGCTTAACTGAGTTTAGACGATGACTAAATACGGATTTACCCTGCGGTAATATTTATTTCCTATCTTCTGAAAGTAGTTTTTTGGTATGTTTTCAAAACCCTGTGAGTCTAAATCATGGGTACTGTCCAGGAGAAAACAAGTTTAATCCCAAAAGAGTAGAATGTAGTCTCACGCAGACCACACAGAGAAAGAAAAGCAAAGAGGTGTGAAGCTTTCTATATGAAAGCACGTTTTAAGTGAAACTTAAACATGACCCGTCTGCGCCCTTGATAATAAATCTGATATGCTTTTAAACGGGATTTTCATAACAGTTCTGGGTTGGAAGAGACCTTAAAGACTTGCAATAGCTATTTTTTTCCACTTGTTTAAATTTCTTTCTTTGCCAACTGTTGACTTGATTCGGTGGTTCTCAGAGGATCCGGAGAGCAGGGCACCTGGACAAGTCAGGACACTCTGCAGAGTGTCATAAAATGTGAACGTAGTAGGTTTAAAATTGTAAGATTGACTTAGGTTAAGTCATAAATTGTCTTAGATTGATAGGTGCACAGTAGCAAACAACAAAATTTTGAGAAAAATTAAAACTTGGAAAAAAATTGTTTTTAATGAATTGGCATAACTCCCTCCCTTTAAAAAATATGGCAAAACCCCCTGATCCGTGCCTCGCGCTCTTCCAACAGTGTGTTTGAAGACCCCAGTTCTTAATATAGTCACAGTACTGCATCAATTAATAATAAATGTGTGTTTTATTCCTTTTTCATTTGTGTTAGATTATGTCTAAGCATTTGGACAGCCCCCCAGCAATTCCTCCTAGACAGCCCACATCAAAAGCCTATTCACCGCGGTATTCAATAGCAGACCGGACCTCTATATCAGACCCTCCCGAGAGCCCTCCCTTATTACCACCGCGAGAACCTGTGAGGACACCTGATGTTTTCTCCAGCTCACCACTACATCTCCAGCCTCCCCCTTTGGGCAAAAAAAGCGATCATGGCAATGCCTTCTTCCCAAACAGCCCTGCCCCATTTACGCCACCTCCTCCTCAAACACCTTCTCCTCATGGCACGAGAAGGCATCTGCCATCACCACCACTGACACAAGAAGTGGACCTTCCTTCCATCACCGGGCCGCCGGTTCCTCCACGACAAAGCACTTCTCAACATATCCCTAAACTCCCTCCAAAAACTTATAAAAGGGAGCACACACACCCCTCCATGCACAGAGATGGACCACCACTGTTGGAGAACGCCCATTCTTCCTGAGTGTCTCTGTTCCAGGATGGACATTTTCCTAGCCCCAAATCCATTGCTGGCAATGGATGCACGGAATGTGCCAGCACTGAGGAGTTACAGTGACAACTCCAAACACTAACGACTCTACTTCAAGATGCAGTATAAGACAATGAATTTTAACCTAGACATAATTATAAAATGAAAATGGTATTCGTTTAGATACGGAAAGACTGATGTAGAGGAATTGGACAACTGATTGCACCTGAAAATCAAGTAAAGGGACTTTTTCCAGCCAATAGGCAGGAGTCCTCTTTTTGTGAAGTGATCTTTATCGTTAAAGGGATGGAAAACATAGTCTAGTGTCCAGCAGGCCCACATGATGACAGTTTTTGTAATTCAAAATATGCACTTTTTAAAAAGAAATCTTAAACAGGGATCTTCATATCTCCTTTGTTTTCCTTTGCTTTTACTCATCCTACTTTAGAATATTTTCCTAGAAATCATTTAAAGGACTGTGGGGAGTGGCTGTGGTGCCTGACCTTGTGGGAGTCCAGGCCCCGTGCTGTGCCACAGTCCCGTTTACAGGTTATTACAGTGAAGTGAATGGGTACCGAGGCTTCACCAAAGAGGTACTTTTTTTTCTTTTTCTTTCTTTTTTTTTTTTTTTAGGAATAATTATATTAATTTTAAGAGCATTCCCCCACCCACCCTCCCTACAAACAAAATATGGTGGTGATGCCTTCAAACAAGAAGTTTTGTGTCATTAACATGACAGAAGAACTTTTTAAAAAAATGTAACTGTCAAGTATACGATTTACATTTAGGAGACTGTTAATCTGTGCTAGATTGTTATTGCCCCTCCCCACCCCCCACAAAAGTTTACTGGTAACCCATGTCATGGCTCATAGCCGTCCCTCTAACCATTCTCTGGAAATGCAGTCACCCAGTGTGGAAAGGAGCATTGCTGGGCGTCCCTGACACCGCTCATGTTTTACGGATAGTTGAGTAATCCGCAGATCTAGAATTACCTTGCATTGCCGAAATCATGTGTATATAGTGAATGTTATATAATAAACCTGGCAGGTCTGTTTTAATTTAATTGAATAAAGATACAAATACTTTGTTTGGCTGGCATATATTAAATTATTATATGGAGAAAATGGTTGATTCTTATTTCTTTCAGTTGAAACACACACACACACACACACACACACACACACGCAAACACTAAGCATAAAAGCACGTATTGTGGTACGCCTTGGTTTCTAGTTCTGGATTGTATGTATTCATCTTAAAGAATGATAAAAAGTTGCAGTTTGGCATGTAGGAAAAAAATTTGGTTAGAATAGGATGGGTATCTTTTAAGCAGAACTTTGTAAGTTTTTTAATTTGCTAAGCAACATGTATACAGTTTGTTAGTTTATATTAAACATTCTACCTTGCTTGAGGTCTTTGCTCTATCAAAACTATTCATAATAGAACATCTACCTACATCATTAATATCATAATATGGATTATTCATTAAGCCTATGTACTGATCTTCTGAGTCTAACAAATACTGTGACTGAAATGCATGCAACTTGTTGAAGAGAAAAAGTTTTATTAATCTCCACTCTAATGTCTATGAAATGTGCAGCATTCCATCATTAGAGAGTCATCCATTCGTCAGTATCTGCATGTGTCCTCAGAATAATGAAGCAACATTTCAGCAATTCTGTTAACCATGCCATTAGAGACATTTTTAGAAGTGCTGCATCATGGTGCAAACCTAGTACTTTAATAATTTCCTGTGATATTTATTAGAGCATTAAATGTACATCACAGTAGTACAGTATATTGTCCTTTAAGACCAGAATGTTGATTGCATCATCATTAAGCAATCCCTCCTATCACATCCTTTCTTATTTATTTGTTAGAGTTGAATCTTTGTTTAATATCTGTACCATTCCTATTATGGTAGCCATTTTTCTCTCTGTAAAATGTCTCCTTTTAAAAGTCTCCCAAAAAATTAATTTCGAATCCACTCTTGTGTGCAACACGTCCATAAGACCATTCATTCAACAAGTGTTTATCTAAGCCTGCTTACTAGTGCTGCTACAATTAATCATAATACACATTCCAGAATCCCCCATGATTTTTTATTAGAACAGCCTCATTTTCCCTAGGGTTTCCCTTTGTCTGTCTTACTGATCACTTCTCTTTTTAATTACCCCACCCCACTCCATATGAGAACCTGAGAAGTCACATTGGAGCTCATTCAATATCTCCCTGGCCAGTGTGTTAGCCTTCATTAAAGGAGGCTTTTCAACCCGCCTGATCGTCTAAAGAGCAAAAGCTTAGATTTGGAGTTCTAATCATACTTCTCCCAAAGGGAACCAATCTTCTACCCCAGTGGTTCTAGGAGACCACTTCACTGTGCATCAGCACTGTGGATAGAGGATATTTGTATTCTGAAGCTGACATTTGGGTAAAAATATTTTCTGCAGTGGTGACTGCTTAGAAAAATTCCAATTGGGTGCCCTTAAATGGAGGTGGAGAAGACTGTATCCTTGCCTTCTTCATACATGAAACATGAATTAGCTGACAAATTTATTCTCTGTAGTAACTAAAATATACTTATTCAGGGACAAGAAGTGGCTGAGAAGACAAATGCATCACCACAAAATTCTGTTTTTGAATCCAGGACATTACAAGACAGTCAATGCAGCATGACTATTCCTAAACCACATCCCAAAACATGAAAAATTTCTTTTAGAAATGGAAATGTTCTTAGATGTGTCATCTTTGGATCACAAAATAAAAATATTTCAAGGTTGAATTTAACTTAAGTGGGCTATCAACCAAGAACAATACAAAGGGAGGCTTTTCACGTCTGAGCACTTTTTAAAACAGGAACAGATAGGTATATGTTTCTAAGTTTACTGAAAGATTATTTACTGTTCCCAGCCTTTCTAATGCATTTCAAGAATACAAATTATCAGGAAATAAACAAGCATTAAAAGTTTTCTTAATTAAAGGTTGTTGGGTATCAAAGGAGATATTTAGTCGATTACTACGCTCTAACAGCTCAAGAAATGTTTTAATGGGTCTGAATTTAGGAAAGCGCCTGCCACACTTCGTGATACTACAATCAACACAACAGTCTAGTGAACAAGTACCATTTCAGTTGGAGGCTATGTTATGGTTCTAAATTCTTCCTTAATGAGTTTTCTCATAAGTTGAAAGTTACATAAACCGAAACTTGGTATCTGTGATCATGATCTTAATTCTCAAGTTTGGCTTACTCTAGTCATGTATTTCATCCTCTGTCTTTAAAGACGGCTTAAATTCAGTTTTAAGTGGCTCAGCAAAACAAATAATGGAAATGGAGGGAGAGGTTCCCAATTTGTTAGTGTTGTACATATCAAAGAAAACCTTTTATTTCCTCCAGATTTAGAAAGAAACTAACCATTTGTTTCTTGGTATTCTGCTGTGGGTAGGTTCACTTGTTCTTTTAACCTATATTGTATGACTGTTGCACAAGTGTAGGTCCTGTTGCACATTAATCTTTATCAGTAAAATACAAACCACAGGGTTAAAATTGGTTTGGCTGAAAGAATTATGCAGAATTATTTGTAAGGGAAAGTGATGACTTAATTTGTTTATTCAATATTTCTCCTTTGAAGCATCTCATTACTAACTTAAAATCAAAATCCCTTACACATGAGCCAATGAAATATTTTGAGCTCTGGTTAAGAAGCATGAAGTCTATATGATTAAACAAAAGCACCTAATACTTGTTTTGTAAATTTCATGCCTTATTTTCCATTTTTGACACCGTAAAGTGCATTTTCTGTCGACTGTGAGCAAATTTCCCTTTTGCCTTTAATGAAAATAGTGCATTAAGTAGCCAATTGCTGCAGAATTACAAAGCAAGTTAGCTAAAGGTGGATCACATTGGACTACCACTCAAACAAGATGCATAGCATGGAAGTCACATGTGGTGTGGCTTTAGGGAGAGCGCACCTGTGCCAGATGCATGCCACTTTCAGTAGCTGCCAAATGTGCCTTTAATTAAGAACATCTCTAATTTGTTTCTTCAGATCAAGTCAGCATTTGGGGGCGGGATCAGGGCAGGGGACCTTGGGGTGCAAATATCTGGTGAGACACACCAGAGAAGAAGCCTTTGTCAAAGTGACATGTATAACTTCAGTTGAAACGTGTTCATGTATATATGTGTGTGTGTGTGTGTGTGTGTGTGCGTGTGCGCGCGCGTGTGTGTGTATTTGCCTTTGTTTAGTAGCACGGTATTTGCTAAAATAATTGTCGAAAAATTGCTCTGTCAGTCTTACTTTGATGTAAAAATAAAGTGCAGTCTATACATCTAATATGGCCTTTGTACCTGACCATGTTCGTAGGTAATCTTTGTATTCTGCGTGCAGCAGCATTTGGTTTGCATTTAAAGTGAAAATAATGGCTGTTATTTTTCTGGCATTACTAAGATAAATTGAAAAATAATAAAGAAAAATGCCTTACCTAGTCCACAAGTGTATTATTTTTGTATTTATTTTAGAAAGCACTCTTTTCAAGATCAGTCGTGATTCTCATTTTAGCTTGTGCTTTCCACATGCAAATAGTTTGTTCTATCTCATGGTCTTGCTTTGGAGACACTTTTTCCTGTATCATGTTCTCTATAAAAAGTTCAGTATTTCCTTCTGTATCAGGCTCTCTGACTGTAGTGAGCAGGAGGCCCTTGGGATGAAAATTAGTGACCTTCAGCATCACCTTTCAAAGGGCTGAGGGAGGCATTTGTATTCCATCAAAGTTTTAAGATCTCACAATTCCTTGACAGGCAAGTTTCACTGAGCCTGTTGGAAAGTGGCAACCTGACATTCAGCAACTCTTTCTAGGCTTGGCATAAAAAGATACAGTTTATGGTTATACACTGTAAAGAATTACACACTGTCAAGAATTTTTGTAAGTGTGAGGTCATTCATGGTGAACTGCAGAATGCAAAATTGATGAAAAACTGGGGTGCCTGGGTGGCTCACTTAAACGTCTGACTTGATTTTGGCTCAGGTCATGATCTCACAGCCATGGGACTGACCCCCACATCGGGCTCTGCGTGGAGTGTGGAACCTGCTTGGGATTCTCTCTCTCCCTTTCTCTGTCTCAAAAATAAACCTTAAAACAATTGGGGGCACCTGGGTGGCTTAGTGGGTTAAGTGTCCAACTTCAGCTCAGGTCACGATCTCAGGGTTCATCAGTTGGAGCGCCACATTGGGCTCTGCACTGAGTGCAGAGCTTGCTTGGCATTCTCTCTCTCTCCCCCACCCGCCTCTCTCTCTCTCTCTCTCTCTCTCTCTCTCTCTGAAAAACAAACTTAAAAAGAATATGATGAAAACTTAGAGATCTCATACCCTTACTCAAAACTTAAGGCAGGTGAGGCCTGGAGCAGTGAGATGACTAAGCCAATATCACGTGGCAGTTAGTGACTGAGACAACTGGCTCAACTTTGACTCCTGGCATTTGGAGGACTGTTTTTAGGAACAGCTAAAATGTATTTGCGGTTCCCCTCCAAATTTAAAGACACACAATCATTAATTTGTACAAATTCCATTTATAGGCCACTGAAATCCAAGCAGGTATTATTGAGTATATTCTAGGTAATCAATTTAAGAGCTAAAGGAAAATAACATTAATGTTGATATTAGTCAGAAAATAACATTAACACTGATATTAGTCAACCTGGTTCTGAGTTTGCTCTTGAAATGTCACTTGAATTTTAACCAGGTGGTTTGCTTTTTACTCATTTTAATCATGTTAGCTCATCACAGATTCAGGACAGTTAAGTCTCTAGGGTATAGCCCACAACTGGGCTAAAGATGTACATAGCTTCCAGAGGCAAGGAGAACTTTGACAGAGTAGAATTCCAAAAAATCTTATCCAGGGCTCCTGGGTGGCTCAGTCGGTTGAGCATCCACCTTTGGCTCAAGTCATGATCTCACAGTTTATGAGTTCAAGCCCCACTCTGGGCTCTCTGCTATCAGAGCAGAACCCTCTTCAGATCCTCTGTCTCCCTCTCCCTGCCCCTCCCCTGCTTGTGCACGTTCTCTTCCTGTCTCTCAAAAATAAACATTTAAAAAAATCGTATGCACATTCTAACATTTTAAGACTGTTGATTCTCATTAGAGGCAAAAAAAAAAAAAATGCCGTCCTTTTTTAGAAGCTAGTTTCTCTACCTTCATGACTCCTCAAGAAAAGGAAGAATCACTGTGGTAAAGTACAATAAGCAGTTGCTTTGGAATCACACATGTCTGTGTTCATATTCTGGTTCCATTACTTACTAGATGTGTAACTTTGGAGAAGTTACTTAAATAATCCTAGTCTCTGTTCCTCATCAACACATGAGGTTAATAGATCTACTGGGGACTATGTGAGGTTTAAAGGTGATATGTGTAAAACCCAATGCCTTTCACAGAATAGGTGCTTAATAAAGGTAACTAAAGATATAAGGGATATGCTTTCAAAGTCGGCCTGCTTTTAGGTATCTTTTAAGAAGCTGAGACTTCATCCTGAAGTCCCCCTAACTTGATTCTTTAGTATCCAGATTCCTTTGATGTTTACTATCACTTCAATTGGTTTTGAGTGACTGTATTATAAACATTTGATAGGGCCTATCTGACTATTCAAAAATATTTACTGTTCCAGGTCCACTTCTGATGTTAGGAATACAGCAATGAACAAAACAAACAAAAATCTCTATCATCATGAGATTGGTTATCTAGTGAGGAGATGTAGACAATAATAAGAAAGAGCATATTATACATTAGAATGTTGTAGCTGCTATGAACAACAAAAAATAAGGTTCCTGGGAATGTAGGGGACAGGTTGGTGATATATAAATGGGATGGTCAGAGTCAGCTCATGGAGAAGGTGGCATATAAGTAAAGAAGGAGGTGAAGGAAGGAGATGTGCAAGTGTCTGAGAAAGGAGTATGCCAGGTCATGGGGAAAGGCCAGTTCAAGAGCCTAGAGGCAGGAGCATACCTGGTACATGTAGCGAGGTTACAGAATAGGAGATGCCATCAGAGGTTTAATGGGATCCAGGTCACTTGTAATGACTTTGGCTTCCTTTAGAAATAAATAGAGCCCATAGAGCATTTGAGCAGGGGATCACTCTGGCTGCCATGTTGAGAATAATTAGGGGTTAAGACTGGGAGTAGGGAGGCTAGCCCAGTAGAAGGCAGCTTGGGCAAGGTGATAGCAGTGGAGGTGGTGGGAAGTTGTTCAGAGTCTGGATGGATTTGGAAGACAGCCAATTTGCTGAGAGCCTGAACATGGAGTTTAAGAAATAGAATTGTCAAGGATGACTTCAAGGTTTTTAGCCTGACCAACTAGAAGGACAAAGTTACCATTAACTGAAGTGGGAAAAGTAGAGTTGAAGCAGAGGCTAGGACACGTGAAGTTCAATAAATATGTCAGACATTTGAGGGGTGCCAGGAGGCAGTGGGAGATGTGAGTCCGAAATCTGGGAAAGAGTCTGGAACAAGGATATAAAATGGGGAATCACTTCCACAGAGATCATATTTTAAAGCTAGCCCACTGGATAAGATCACCAAAGAAGTACAGACTGGAAAAAGAAGATATCTAAGGAGAGCCCTGGGACCCTCTAACAAGAGAGAGAGAAGAAAGGAGAACCAGCAAATAGACAAAGAAGGAACTGCCAATGAAGAATGATGGCAGCCAAAAGGGTGTTGTGCCCTTGAAGCCTAGTAAATTATTTCAGAAGGAAGAGGTGATAAGCATGTCAAACACTATCTGATAGGGAGAGTGGAGTACTCATTTAGCAAGGCGAAAGTCAGTGATGATCTGGACATGACCGGTGTAGGGGGGAGGTGTGAGCCCAGTGAGTTTAAATTTTTTTTTAACATTTATTCCTTTTTTGAGACAGAGACAGTGTGAGCAGGGGGAAGGACAGAATCCGAAGCAGGCTCCAGGCTCTGAGCTGTCAGCACAGAGTCCAACGCGGGGCTCAAACTCATGAACTGTGAGATCGCAACCCTAGCCGAAGTCAGACGCTCAACCAAATGAGCCACCCAGGCGCCCCGGTGAGCCCAGTGAGTTTAATGATAAGAGGCAAGAACTGGAGCAGTTTCCTCTTTCAAAGGTAAGCAGAGACGTGCAGCATAACTGGAACAGTCAAGATACTTTTTGCTTTAAAAATGGGAGAAATAAGAGCATGATTGTATGCTAAAGGGTTTGCCCCAGTTGGAAAATGTGATAAGGAGAGGGTGACCTAGTGCTAAATGGAAACAACCCACTTAGACAGAAACACACACAGTATCGAGCAACAGTCCTTTACAAAGTAGATCCCACTGTCTTCAGATGAACAGCTTTACATACACGAGGAGGGAACACAACACACTCCATTTTCCTGCTAAGAATTAAGAGAATTTTAATGCTCCTACCTCTGAAGGGAATGAGGGAAGAAGGCGGGAGGGGGAATGTATTTTATAGATAAGAAACATGTTTAGATGACTTACCGAGATCATGTATAAGCTCTTTGAAAACAACAAGTTTTGGAAAACAAGTTATTTGGGTAGAAAGCTCTTGACTATTTTGCATGTCTGACAGCCTCCAAAAACAACATCTTCAGCACTGCCCAAATCATATCCCATATTTTTATACATATGTTTAAAACTTAGGTCTAGTGTCACACACCAATTTCTATTTTTTCCCTTAAAATATATAGGTTTCCATCAATTTCCTCAACCTATTTTTTTTAAACTCATTTCCCTTTTTGAAGAAGTGTATCTCCTCTTCCTGTTCCCTCACCCCCTCTCCACCATGTGAGACTCACTGGCCTATATTCCATAAATGCCAAGATGCCCGGATGCTGAGAACACTACACTTACATCTTTAAGTTAAATCAACTTTTCAGGATATGAGAATCCAAAGTGTCCCCAATTACTGTTTTAGGCTCAGGAAGAAAATTATTAATGGTGATGTTTCAAGAGAAAGTTTAGTCTGAAAACTGTATCTAATTTTATTACACAACTTAACAGAAGACATTCATTTTACCATTTTTCTAAGTGCATGCAATTATCTAGAATATACAATCAACTTTACCAATTTATTACAAAGAACACTAATCCTGTATATATGTATATTTTAACCAAAATTTTACTGTATGTTATAGTAAAGATCACAGATGAATTTAAGAAAACCTCAGAAAGAGTCACTCTACCAGCTTTCTGTATCTCAAGGTAAATATAATCAATTCTCTATTCTGTCCTAAACTTCCATCTATGGATAGAATCTGAGTGCTGATTACATACTAGATCATCCAACTTATTGGTCTAAGAGGTAATGGCTATACAATTTCAGCGGGCCAAAGAATCACCTGGGTGCATTTAAAATGCAGATACCTGGGGGGGCGCCTGGGTGGCTCAGTCGGCTAGGCGTCCGACTTCGGCTCAGGTCACGATCTCACAGTTCGTGGGTTCGAGCCCCGCGTCGGGCTCTGTGCTGACAGCTCAGAGCCTGGAGCCTGTTTCGGATTCTGTGTCTCCCTCTCTCTCTGACTCTCTCCCATTCATGCTCTATCTCTCTCTGTCTCAAAAATAAATAAACGTTAAAAAAAAAAAATTTTAAATGCAGATACCTGGGCCCCACTCTCAAATTTATTCCAATAAAGTGGGACTGAACTAGTCGCCAGGAATCTGAATTTTTACAAGTTCTCTCATGGAGAAAGTAAAGTGTTAGTAAAGACTTGAAGAAGGTAAGTGAACGAGTCATGAGGTGCTATAGAAAGTACTATTCAAAGGGTTCTCCCTGAGCAAGGAAGAAACAGTCTAATGGCAAGCCCCAGATGGGTTTCAACTATTTGTCATAGGGCGAAACAGAGGACCCTGGAGCGCTGGTCCACACATTCCTGGTTCTCCAAGCTTCCAGTTTTAGAGTCAGTAAAGTGGGGCAAATCCTTGTTTAGGCTTGTATACAGACCACACCCAGCTACAGAAGGGACCTGCTGGCCCTCCCAGCTTGTGCAGAAATACCCAACTCATCTTTTGGTGGGGCGCTTCCTTCTGTTTAGGGACCCAAACACTTCCAGAAGACAGCCGTGGTCCCCTACGTAAACTGTACTTCTCCATGGGACTGGAGCTCACAGATGGAGGAATTGCAAACCTCTTTCCCACCCTGATTTCATCTTTAATGCAACATTACATTAAATGTCATTAAGAAACATCATCAAAGATCCTATCTCTGCTGTCAATTTACAATACTATGAAGTGATCCAGGACAACACAGAAAAGAGTAGCACTTTCTTTCTTTTTCTTTTCTTTTTCTCTTTTTTTCTTTCCTTTCCTTTCCTTTCTTTTTTCTTTCTTTTCTTTCCTTCTTTCTTTCCTTTCTTTCTCTCCTTCTTTTCTTTCTTTTTCTTTCCTTTCTTTCTTGCTTTTTCTTTTCTTTTCTTTCTTTCTTTTTTTGTGGAAAGATGTTTGCAAATGTTAATACTGTGAAAAGGACAGTAGTGCTTTTACTGCTCTAGAAGACAACAGTGTTTTATTTCTTTTGTGATTGGTATTTTTCCTAAAAAGAAAAAAAAAAATGAAAGGCAAGAAGGTAAAGAGACAATCCTGAAGCTCTGTCAAATCATGAGCAGAAATTATTCTCTGCAACTACGTACTGTTCTAGAGGTGGAAAGGAATTTTAAAAGATATGTCATAGTTCCTGCCCTCAAGGGGACTCAACATTCTTGTTGGGAAGACAAGACAAATATATAAGAAGATAGACAAGTTACGGCACCAGAGATCATAGAAAGATGAGGGACTTACTCAGGGCCTTGAAGACTGGCAGGGGGAAGGAGGCTACAGAAAAGGCATGACGCAAGGGGCCATGGCTCACCAGCAGGCAAGAGAAGCCCAGTGTAACTGAGGGCCGGGAGTCCAGTAGGCTGGCAAAGTAGGAGACAGCAGCCAAAGAGAAGACTTGACACCATGCTGGACAGACAGCCTTGAAGGTCAAGTCGAGGAGTTCAGAATTTGTAGACAAAAAAGAACGTTCAGAGAGTTTCACACAATGCAGCATTTGGGAATATTAATGTGTTAAGAGAAGTACAGGACTGATGCGGAGCTAGAAAGCTACTGGAAAAATCCAGATACCAGGTGAAGGAGACCCAGGGAGTAGCAGCACTAATTATTACTAGTTTTACATGCTAGTTTCATAAAATACAATGAAACTGAGTTGTGCTACCGATGTAACATCAAGATTCTTTCAAAGAATGTTATCAAAATGAAAATCTGGGAGGTGTGTGAAGTTTTTGAAACCTTCCCAAGTAATCCATCATTTTTATGATAACCATTATGAAGGGGAAAGAAATTTGATTGTTTTTACATGTTACTTAAAAGACTGTGACTTGCAGTTCACTTTCCATATCCAGTCAGTTCTGCATTGTGCTCTCAGACCCTGCCCCCGAACCTTCTTTGGCCTACTCAACAGAGATAAATCTAACTTCAAAGGAGTTCATTAATTTCAGGAAAATGAAAAGCTTGGCTTAACCTTAAATACTGGAAACTCCCAAAACTTGACAGCAATCCTGTAGACATTCCAGACCCCCTACTGTTCAAAGGCTAATGGATGAGTTCCTAATTAATCATCAGACTTGTAGAAAACGTGTAACAAGTAAAACTTTACGATTTTATCAAGCAGTACATTCCTAGAGGAAGAGCCTCTAAAGAAGTCGGTTTGAGTACCAAGATTTTGAATGAGTGGTAGCCAAATGCCTCTAATTCATTATAGATAACTGCCTGGGAAGAGAGACAAATTGTTTAAAACTAATTTTTTTCTATTATTCTTGTGTTAGGGGCATGTCAAGGCTGTGGACCATCCTGGACGTGGGGAAGCAGAGCACATTTTATTATCCTGTAGCCATGAAAGCCTCACTGCAATGATTCCTCTGTCTGAGCTGTTAAGAACTCTGTTTTTTGTGTTGTTTTTTTTTTTAAACAGCTTACTTCTGGAAAACAGAACAAGGTCTTACCAGCCCTAAATTTTCATCCTGTTCCGGTGTTTTGTAGCAACTGCTGTGCATGTGCTATTAAAGCACTGATGTTGTTGCCACCTTCTTTCCAGACTGAAGAAAGTCTTTTAAAAGAAGACGTAGCTAAATAAGTTTTTTTTTTCCCCCAACCCATGAGTGTATGTGACACTCAGGATCACTAATGTGTCTCTGAATCCTGAGAACTCAATAACACATAGACTCTAGACTATTCTCATCTGCAGCACAACTCACGCAAGTGAAAACATTTCTTTGGCCTCCCAGTCTCAAGAGAAATCACTGTTCCCTGTACTGATTCTCATAGCCACAGAGAGAGAAATACTACTCTTCTGGTTCTCTTCCCGTTTGGAGACCAGTGTGTCTATAACCCTTGAATCTTCTATGTCATGGTGTAAGCACAAATTCTCCACAACTCAGATTGGCAACACGTAAAATACAACTCTTTACTGATCCTTTGCCTTAAGGGATGTTGGGTATTGTTTTGGGGAAGACATATAGCAAGACAGAACTGGCCCCTAACATCGTGTATATTAGCCTAAGAACATTGGGATGAATTAATAAGGTAAATGCCTAGGAAGCATAAAATTCACATCCATGTTACACGCTCAATTTTATACTGGGGGGGAATGACTTCAAGTTGGAAGTTTTTGTTCTTACAAACATTTATTTTCCTCCAAATTTATTGTGTTTCTATAATGCTGTGAAAAGTCTTCGTTTCCCTGTTCCCAAGTGCTGAAGTTCAAAAAACCAGCTCTCAACCACAGACTAATCTTCATCTCTTCAATGTCTTGTATGTTGATTTAGCTTCATATGTAAGTATTTATATTAGTTTTCCTCAGGGACTTATACATCTATATATATATATATATATATATATATGTATATATATATTCCTACACAGATATATACAAGCTTTTTACCCTCATCTTACCACTTGACAATACAACTTTAAGTATGTTTTACACAGCTGTTCCTTGGTCAAGGTCATTTGCAAGAGCAAGTCGGTTTCTGAAGAAATCTTGTTTGGTGGGTGAAGGATCCATTGAGGGATTCTCATTAGTTTTTTCCCTGTATTCTGATCCACTGGACCTAAAATCTCAGCACACAGATAAAGTACAGGTTGATTTGGTTTTAATTGTTTTCAGATATTTTATCTATCCAAATTGTTTTGCATTTGTAAAAACAGTTGCCTCTTAGATCTGGAATAATTTTTACTTCCCCTGAATTTCATGACTCAGGACATGTGTAGCTAAAATTTGCAAAGAACATAAAGAGAATTTCTTTCTAATGCTTTATGGAGACAATTGTGACAACTGTGTATGTTAGTGTAAGATATTATGTGATAACACTGTAAAAGGGAAATAAAGGCTCAGAAAATTTAGTAAATCCTATTTTTGTTTCAACCGAGTAACTACTCCACAAATTACCAAGGCCCTTAAATTAAAATGGATGGAATTCATTGGTCTCAACTGAGGTTATCTAACAAGGGCCATCATTGAATTTGGGCATTACATTACAAACTCTTGCTGTTGCTTGTTTTCATTTTTAAATGAAAAATTTATTGAAGCCAACCACACACATATGCTACATTTGGTAGAATTCAGAAATTAGTACAGTAGTCAGATTGAGGAGATTCTATAATCTCAACCACCACAAAGGAGACCAAGCCCAATCAATAGTCAACAACTCAAATCAGTCCAATGGAGTCCCCAGTCGAGGGTGCATTCTTCCTTTATCTTGGTTAAGCCAGTTGGGTAATCCATCCCAGCTCTGCACCTTCTCCAGTTTGTTCATGTCAGAAGTCCCTGGAGGGAGGAGGCTTTCTGGAAATAACCTTTGAAAGGCTAGGCTGGGCCCTTTGGCTAGCTTAAACTCAGAGCTAGAATGGGTAAAACTAGCCCACTGACTGAGAACCAGTATCAAAAGACCTCATGCAGGATGTATGGAAGTGATGTTAGACATGAAATTCTTTGTCCAAAGCTCCTATACAACTGAACAAGTTCTCCATATGCTGAGGCAGAATCAGGCATGCTTCCACCATCCACAAAAGAAAGGTAAGCTCTTTCACTATCATTGGTATGCTACAAGTCCTCACTGTTGTTGTTAGATAAGTTAACTATGACTCTTATCAGTTACTGAATTAATTGGGCAGAATTCAAACATCCCTTTACATTATTCAAGGAAAGCAGCTGGATCCACACAAAGACTAAAATCCTGATGTCTAGAAATCTGATGACTGACTGGAGTTTTTTACTCTTCACCCTGATACTTGGCCTCACAGATGAAGCCAGAGCTGCCCACCATGTTTTCTACTTCCAGTCAGGAAGAAGCACCATCCCACTACATCCCAGGGCATGGAGGAAAAACTATTCTTTCTCACCACACCAGTGCATCTGGGTACTCATCAGGTAAGATTATATCTGGCTGGGGTGAAAGTCCTTTTCCTTTTGAGAAGCCCCCTTGAAACAGCCTTCACGTGCCCCCCCCCCCAAACTCTACACCTTCTCTCAACTCAGAACTCCCACCTACTTCCAGTTCAAATCATCCCTGATTAGTACAGTTGTACCCAAAATGTTAGGGAGATATATTTTTGACCATTTTATTCCTTCCCCATCTCTTCTTTTATACAGAAGGCTAGGAATGCTTATAGTTATGGGGGGTGGGAAGTAGGAAGCAAGATTTGAATCTGGCTGGTGTTTCTTCTGAATGTTCCCCCACATGGCAGTTTCTGATCAGAAAGCCATTAGTCAGAACTTAAAATCTTTACCTCTCATTTCCCCTCTTAGCTACATCTGATCTCTCCAAAACCCAATATGTCACACTTTGATGGTTCCAACATGCAACTGTTTAGTGTTTACCTGGAAATGGGAAAGCTTTGATGTCACCACCAGCCCCAAGGACCACAGAAATCTTCACCAGTTGCGTTCCCATTTCTGAAACAAATGCCAAAATCGCCCTGTCTAGTTTTCAAAGTCCACAAACTCAGCTTAGTATTTTCTTTTTTTAACCGCTCTTCTCACAAACCGCCTTCTCTGTGTCTCCAGGTGTGTGCATTTCTCGATAGTAACTATTAATTAACTAATGGCTAACTTGCTAATCCTTCTCAAAATCCAGCATTCTACGGTAGCCAGAACTATAAGCTTATTTTTACCCTTGTAAAGGTAATTTTAACTGATCTCTTTACATGCTTACATGGTATGTGGTCACTTGGACTCTTCCAAATGTGTGGCTATGAGGCTCTGATGTAATGTGTACCTAAATTACTGGGAAATACCTACAGAATCTAGGAGAAATCGCCAGCGTATTTGCTTGTATTCCCTTTATCTATAAAACAGGAATGGCTTTTGAGCTCCTGGGGCCATTCTGGTTGAATGCAGGGCAGATCTGAGCAGACACTGGAGGGGCAGGCAGGCAAACACTTGCTGGACCAAGGTACAATGGCTGCCAGTACATTGGGACACATAGCCATCCAAGTGTTTGATGGAAAGAGAACAACCTGTTGCTAAGTTCCCTTCTACTCAGTCCACACAAAGAAAATAACAAGCTGGGTACATTATACAAGTACAGATTTGCTACAAATAAGCCTTGAAAGTTTGTCTGGAGCTTGGAAAGGGAGGAGGGGTAGAATCCAGTGCCTCGGAACCCTCTGACCTAAGAAGGGCTGGTTTTCTGATTGGAAAGATTGTTCACTGTGAAAGCTTCAGGAGTACATGGAAAAGTAAGGGAGCAGGGGAACACCATCCTGTCAGCCAAATGAGTCAGCCCTAGTAATCAACAGGGTAACACAATGAGCACTCATTTAGTATATGTCTTTTGAGTGCTTAATATCCTCTAGGTACTGAACCTTCAGCTAGGTTACCCTTACATCTGAACTGTAAGCTTCTAATGGGCGAGAACTATTTCTTTTACTTCTTTTGTGCTGGACAGAACCTAGTACACTGACTTAGTGATTGATTTCAAATGACCTATTAAGAAAAATTTGTAATGAGGTTTAAGTAATCTAAAATGTTATGCCTTTAATCACCTCCTTCAATTTTAAAGTTATGTAGGGAAATGAGATGGGAAATGAGAGAGAAACCCACAGTGGGTAAGAAGAGGAGAAGGACTTGAGATAGGCTTTGAGGAGGCAAAGAAGAAGGTGAGGGTAAAATTATCAATTAAATCTTTAGGAGTCCTGCTTTCAATGACATGATCTTTTCCACTGCCCATATACTAAAACATATGGGCATATGTTTTATGTTGGGCATATACTAAAACAACTGATAAGTCACCAAAAGAAGAGAATTCACTGACGTTCAATTAAATGGGGATGCTGTAGAATTAAATGGGTGTGTGTGTGTGCGTGTGTGTGTGCTTGCACGTGTGTGTGCGTGTGCATGATTAATGGATTTTGATGTGATTGGTGCAGGGAGGAGACACTGAGGTATGTAAGTTATAAAGTGTTAAAGAGGAAGGGAATGGGTAAGGAAGGAGAATTAGTCATTTGGAAGCCATATTCTTTTTCTTCTACTCTCCCAAATTTGCAGATAAAAAGAGCATCTACATTCTACCCCTAAACTGCCTTATATAATCCTCTTCCTCCATGCCACACCCCTAACCAAGAATACTTACTAAAGTAAGTGCAGGATTTATATATAAAGTAGCATTTGCCTCACACTTCAGAATAGTCTAGATATAAGTCTTTGACAGCCTCCATGTACAGCCTTCTAGAATGGAGTTTGCCTTACTCCCTGATCAAAGGCAGGGAAATAAGGATTCAGTGCAGCAGTAGCCTATCACATTAGGTCTGTTTCTGGCTTCTAAGGATCTGCATTAAAAATTTTTAAAGTCACTTAACATTTTCAAGCTTTAGATACGTATAGTCTTTATGCTGATCAATTCTGGGCAGCTTTCAGGGACATGTGACCTGGTATCTACCCAGGACAAATGTGCCTGAGATAGAAATAATCAGAGCATCATTCTTTTCCCCAAATATCTTGGGTGTTTTTCAGGATTTTGTTTTTAATGATGTCAACTTGACTCTCCCTTTTGAATCCTTGTGGGTATGAGCATTCATTCGGCCCTCCCAGCCTCAGAGGGAAGAGAACCCTTTCTCAGGTTTTCTGTTGCATCTGGCTCCATGCCTAGCTTCATCCCGAAGCAGCATTCTGGGTGTGTGGGGCCACCAGCCAAACAAGCCCCTATGGATACAAAAAGTGTGTCAGTGTAGACAGGAATGAGCCTCCAGAGGGCTGTGGGAGAGGCAGGCAGCGAGCCCCAGGTGTGACACAGGTGGCTTTTCTGGCACTAGTCCATTTTGGACCTCTGAGGCCAGGTTCTGGCATGGTTTTGGTACCCAGGATTAACCACTTCTTAAAGTCACAGGGCTTGCTGCCAGCCTGACCTCCCAACACATGGGAGGAGAATAAGCTAAATGTCTCGTTCCGGTTCCTCCCTGTACCTGTCCACATGCCTGACTTCAGAGTGCAAGCTCCTATACAGCAGCTGGGACTGTGTCGTTTGTGATTCCTATACAAGCGTCTCATACAGTACGTGCATGTAAGAAAGAATGCTTAACTACTGAGAAGAATGGTGTGTTCTCATCTGAATTAAGAGTCACTGACCTTTCTGTGCTACACTGGGACCTTCCTGCCCTTCCTCTCCATCTTAGCATAATGGAGCAAACTTCCCCATGGTTCTTCCTTGAGAACACTCAGGAGAAGGTACTCAAGCTGCGTCTCTATCCTGTGCAGAGTCCCAGAGCGCACGCTGTGGCACCGTGCACACAGGCGATAAGCAAGTATCACCTGGCGGTGCTCACAGTCCAACCCCAGATGTTCAAAGCCAGGAAAGCCTGCCGGAGGGAAGAGCCATCTGTGTGGTACCCCCCTTTACTTCCATTCAGGTAACGCTTCAGATTTTAAATACAAAGGCAGCAGCACGATTGGTGGCAGTATTGTGATTGATGCAGGAAAGACTGATCTATGAGAAAGGATGAGAAGGCTAAGGGGATCCATTTAACCCTCTAAGAAGAAGGATCCCCCAAAGGTACAAGAAGACAGAAAGCAATCGACCAACATGAATTTGGAGAGTCCACAGCTAGTCCTCAGCATTGTGCCAAGGGAGGTGGGGGGCTACAGAAAGATAAATCAGGTCTTCCACATGGTGAGTCTTTAAAATTATAGGTCCCAACGCCATATTAATTTCTTGTTCCAGGTGTTAAAAAGATGTGATTACTCAGATTGATCTAAAACAAAGCCAACAAAGCAAATCTCAGCACTAGGAAGAACTCAGGTGCTTATCTTGGACAATCTCCCACTTAGTGTAGGAATCCCTTCCGTTAGCACCCCTGAGGAGGGCCACCGTCTTCTACTCAGGAGAACCCACACCCTCATGAGGGAGCCAGCTCCGGATTCAGGCACCTCTTACCCATTTCTCTTAGTTCTGCCCCCTGGGTACACAGAGGACAAGTCTACTCCCTCTGCCTCAAGTACTGGCAGAGCATTTTCTAACATCTCTCTGAAAAAAGGAAATTTTCGAATCCATGGCTCATTGCTTTCCAACAGACAGTACCCACTCATTATAAATGTCAGTGGGCAAAAAGTAGCTGTTTGTTTTGGGAATACTGTGGTTTTAAAAAAGAGATAGGCTCAAGCAGTGCCTATCTTAGGAGTCCTTAGAAGGATTTAGGGGCCTAAATCCCAAGGTCAAGCTGGAGAGTTGTCTCCTTCCAGGTCTCTCCACCCCGGCCAAACATGATAGAAACAGGCACTGGGCCGAGAAAAATCTGTCTATCAACCTAAAGAGAGGGATACAAGTCTTAACTCCTCACCCCTTGCATAAAGGGATCTAGCAACAGGCATGCACCGGACTACCTCAGCAGAAATTAGCTGTGTCTAATTGCAATACTGTTGCTCTCTTCCTCTTTCTCATTCTTCCAGTAATAACAGGCAGGGATCCTCAGTCAGAGATCCACTAATCTCAGTACCACCCTCCCCATAGGAGAAAAATTAGACAAACCATGAAAAAAAGTTCTTACTCCAGGCCTGTCCTCAACTCTTCCATCAAAACCGTTATCTAAATCAGCCAGTAAATTCTACCCTCAAGGATAAAGTGATTTCCCTGTACTTCCTCACTTATCAGCAACTCTCCAAAGGCAGCAATATACTTTCCCATCCACTAAATGTTTAAAACTGACTGCAAGAACCACCTCTACCGAGAGAAACTAAGTAAGGGTGAAATCTCTCTAAAGGAGGGGGGGTGGTGGCCTCAGGCCCAGTGGAGATAGAGACAGTAGTCTCTCAGGCAGACAATGGCTGGACTGGACAATCCCTCTAAGGTCAAACTCTAAATGCTCAGATCTCTCTTCCTTACATTTCATGCTGGGGTTTGGCCACCTTCTCCCAGTCTGTAAGACAGTGCTGGTAAGTGCTGGCCAAAATGCCTGGTGGGTGATTTCATACAACAAGGACTTAGAACCTTAGAAGGACCACAGAAGGGAAATGTCTTGTTTTTGCCTCCTATGGAGTATGGAAGCTCCATTAAAGTGATTTTTTAACTAGGGCCCAAACCAAATTCATTCTATCATTTCTGCTAGGGAAAACACTAGCAGAAGTCCCAATAAACATGTACTAGCATCCAGGATAACTATACACTCCTACAGGCAGAAGTGCTGAGATCCCTTGGAAAACTTTCCACAGGTGGGGAGATTCGCATGGAACCTCCCATTACACCCAACCCCACGCCTCCCAGTCTAAAAGGGATTTGATTGTCACCAGCTCGTTACCCAGGGGACCTCCTCTGCTTACTCTCCTCAGACACATGACTTGGGAACAAGGAAGTAGAGCTAAAAGATAGAAGAGGCAGAGGACAGGGCTGAGTTTGCTTTTAACTCTAGGAGATTACAATGAGAAACATCCTGACCTGGCAGGAATCATGGCTACTGGCTGCAGGCACTGAGCTTGAAGCAGTTGAACCAGGCTACTTGAAACTTATTACTATTAAAACCTCAAGATTTAGCCCAAAGGGAAAGGAGTTATGATGCTGTCTTGTCTAAGGGCTACTCACTTCTTTTTAAAGAGCTTGCGGAAGGAGCTGCGAAAGCCCCCTTTCTGGTCTTGCCTGGGGTTTTGATCGCTGAAAGAGGTCTGTTCGCTCTCTCTTTCTTCCTTTGGACAGAATCTGGTGGTATCTTCTAAATGCATCTCCTGAAAACACAAAAGAGGGGTGTTTATTTACTCTTTTCCAAAGCTAATATCATCCTGACTGGGACAATTTTTTTACCTTCTGTCACTCTCCTCTCCCACCCCAACACACTAATGGTGAGCACCCTATTCCAACTAAAGCAAACCTAGGCTAATTAAGAAATCAGAAGTTGAGGGGTGCCTGGGTGCCTCAGTTGGTTAAGCGTCTGACTCTTGATTTCTGCTCAGGTCATGATCTCACAGTCGTGAGATTGAGCCCCATCAGGCTCTTCACTAAGCATGGAGCCTGCTAGGGATTCTCTCTCTCCCTCTCCCCCTTCCCGTTTCCTGCTTGCACATGTGTGCCTACTCTCCCTCACTCTAAGTAAATAAATAAACATTAAAAAAAATGATAAATCAGAAGCTAAACAGAGGACAATTTTCTGCTGAGTGCAGAAATAATTTGTATGTATCAAGGCAAACAGTCTTAGAGTAGGATTATCCTATAACAATAAAGATGAGGACATAAAGGAAGTTAGCAAGTATCTAGACTATGGAGAATAACTTCTTATTCTGGCACCAATACTGTTCTGCTGGAAAACAAGTAGTGGTCCCCCCACATCTCTGCATATGTTTCTCTTTCCACAAAATAAGGCAGTTTCTTGATTGTAATGTTAGTTTTAAACTCATGTTCCTGACTCTCCTAGACATAAATGAGGGAAGGAGGCTTTGAGAGGTCAGATCTGTTTAGAAGTAAATGGCAACTATGTATATCTGGGCATGTACGTGCAAGTGTCTGTGTGCGTGCCACACATTTCCAACCTGCAAATACACCTTTAATACGGTTTTTATAATTCTTAGTCCGTGGTATTTGGCGTGCGAAGTAAAAATAAATAAAAAAGAAGGCTCTATCTCCTGTGAACTTTCTAGTTTCTTTTTAAACGTGAGATGTGCTAGGGGTGCCTCCGTGGCTCAGTCTGTTAAGTGTCTGACTTCGGCTCAGGTCATGATCTCGTGGTTCATGAGTTCAGGCCCTGCGTTGCGCTCTGTGCTGACAGCTCAGAGCCTGGAGCCTGTTTCAGATTCTGTGTCTTCCTCACCCGCTGCCCCTCCCCTGCTCGTGCTCTGTCTCTTTCTCTCTCTCTCTCTCAAAAATAAATATTTATAAATAAATAAATAAATAAATAAATAAATAAATAAATACGTGAGATGTGCTAAATAAAAAATGCACTTATATTTATGTTCCATATGAACAAAATATTTACTATGAGGGTGACTGAAACTTAAAAGTAACCAAAAATAGCTGCTTAATTTTGAACGTGAGAACCCAAGAAGTCAAAGCAAACACTACCCGAAACTTTCATAAACTGGATGGGTGACTGCTTGCTGACAGTGAAGTGAAGCGTGGGGATTTTTTTCTTTTTTTTCAGGAAACACGGGTTTGACTTTGAGAACTTAACGTGGGGTTGTAGTAGCAGATCTAGAGATTCTCTGGACTCTACTAAGAGTCATAACTAAACTATGGAGAGCAATATCTTGATGGCTTACTGTGGCATTTTTCAAAGTGTGGTCCTAGAGCAAGAGAATCAACTGGAGCTTCTATTTACAATGTAGGTCCCTGGGGGACCTGGGGGGCTCAGTTGGTTGAGCAGTCAAGCATCAGACTCTTGATTTCTGCTCAGGTCATGATCTCATGGTTCATGAGATCGAGCACCACAGAGGGCTGCACACTGACTGCGGACCCTGCTTGGAAATCTCTCTCTCTCCCTCTCTCTCTGCTCCCTCCCACCTCTCTCTCTGTCTCTCTGTCTCTGTCTCTGTCTCTCTCTCTCTGTGTCTCAAAATAAATAAATAAACTTAAAAAATAAAACATAATATGTAGATCCCTGAGCCCCACCCAGACTTTCTGAATCAGAAACTCTGGAGTTAGGTCTAGGTAATCCTTATGCACACTTAGATTTTAAAAATCAGTGGTTTGAATTATCCTCCTGCCCACCTGTACTTAATGTTTGTATGACACCCCGGGGAAGCTTGCTAAAATGCAGAATCTGATTCAGTAGGTCTGGGGCAGGGCTCAAATTCTGCAATTACAATTAAGCTCCCAGGTAATGAATTACTAGCCCAAGGATCACACTTTGAAAACTGGGCTTTTAGGGACTATTTAGGAACTACATATATTAAGTCTAAGGAAAATCTCTCTGTGCAATCATGATCTTGATTATATCTTGCATTTATATAGCATCCCAGACTTTACCAAAGCATTCTCACATACTTTATCTTTCTTGGCCTGACCCTACAACAACCCTGTGAGTTAAGTAAGGTATATATTGGCTTATTTTTACAGATGAGAAAACTGGAGGCACAGAGATGCCAAGTGAATTGTCCAAAAGCACAGAGCTATTTGTCAGCAGAGCCGGGACTAGAACCCAGATCTCCTGACACCTAGTCAGGTGCTCTTTGCACTAAATCATGTTGCTTTCTCTCCTGACTCTGAGACACAGGGTTTGGCTGGTTCCGCAGGGCAGGGGTGGAAGATACACAGAGTATATTTAAGGAGATGGAACAGTAAGAGCTTTATACATCTCAGCAGGAAAGAGCTGACACCGTTAAAGACACGGCTTTTGAATGGTTCATCTTTTGCCAACTAAAACCCCATCTCACTTTCACCTCAAAACACTCACACTCACATGCACACACATACACATATATTCACAAACATAGATGTGCCCTATACACACATGCATGTACATCCCCACCCATACACACGTGCACACACATAGACCCACAGACACACACAGCCTCGGCCCACCTGGACTTTGCATTCTGCCTCTCTCTAGGATTCCTAATGATCCACACCTTCTAGATTTTTAGAAAGAAAAATTTTGTCCAAAAATGGAAATAATAAGGTGAACTTTGTGTGAAAACCTCACATGCTTGGCAAATTTAGGGATAACCGTAAGAGAAAAGGCCTGTTTTAATTGATCTCTGTTTGATATCTCCTAGTGTCACTTTCTGAACTGACTTGACTCATGTCTGACACTGTTAAGGAATGAAACTTGCTGTCTAGTATGTGTGATTAATAGTCCCTGATATATTGTTTAGTATTATCTGGTATGCCTGATAAACAGCCACAAATATTTTACTTACTGTTTGCTTCTCAGGTATATTGTTATCTCTGATTAATGGTTTTTTTTTTTTCCTGTCAATTGTTGAACTCCCATTTTTTCACATATTAAATAGGGGGATAAAAGATACTTCTATGAACATGTGAAAAGCATTCTTTGCAGCTTAGACTATACTACTTAGAAGGTTCTGTATGTAAATCTTTGCCCATCCCAAGTCACTTTGAATTGGCATTATTATTTCCTATCTCCTTCCCTTGTTAATGAACTTTTAAAGTTCAACACATATCCAAGATTGAGTTGTCTAAGAAATTTTGCCTAATAGAATTTTGTAATGCTCAGAGTTGAAAATCAGAGCCCCCACAAAAAAAAAAAACAACAAAAAAAAAAAACAACTCTGGGAACCCTGGGGGAATCCCAGCAATTTTAGCTGAGCATAGGAAGGTCCCTCTGCAGAAACCAGTCAGATTTGGATTCCTGGAGTCCAGATCAGCTACAAGTTCCAAGGTTCTTCACAACCCAGTCCCTTCCTGTTCCTGGGGCTTGTCACATTTGTTCATATTTCCCTATCTCACTCGTCATCTAGGCAGCTTTTAAAACTAAATTCAGACATTCAGTTTATCCAGGAGGCCCTCTCTGACCATCATCACCCCAGGAAGGTTTAAATACCCCTCCCCTGTGTTCCCACAGTTTATTATAATTCTGTGTTTCTGTGTTTCCTCCCTGCGATAAGCCAGTGGTCCTGGAGGTCAGAGACTAGGCACCATTCATTTCTGAACCCTCAGCACTTAGGACAGAGCCCAGTGGGAAGCAGGTGCTCCGTGTCTGCTGAAAAATGAATGAATGAAAGGAGTCAGTGATCCTCACTCTGTCCCCACTCACTTGGAAATAGGAATAGGTGTATAGGGCCCTTATTCCTGGAACACCCGCCGCCTCAGCCTAGGCAAAGGATCTCCAGCGCTTGATACAAATGATACTTAATGCAGGTAAAGTTAGTTCTGGACTATATCATTTTCAAGATGTACCAATACAGAGCTGCCCTGTAAACCCTAACCACCATTTCTAAAGTGATGTTGAACAGGAAGGATGGTGGCAGAGGTCAAAGCTATCCAGCTACTCTCTGCTTAATCAGAAATTGCGTTATTCTAATCACATGCTGAGAAATTAAGTGTTTGCTCAGGAACTACTAGACCTTTCATGGGTAAGTATTTAAACACCTCTTTAAATGTCCCAAGGCTTGCAGACAGCAAGGTTAGGCATCAAAATACTGAACAATGATATGGACGCTAAAGAAGGTACTTGTGAGTCAATGTCTCCTTGACTATTTTGTTGTCCCCATCCCAGTGGAGTCTGCAAAGCAGTGTAACACCCTTTCCCAGGCACAAGGTAAGCAAGCAGAAATGAACTTCGCTTTGCCGCTGACTTTGCAGGGAGTCTACTGTGAGAGGGAGCCACCTGCCTCTTCCCTAGCTACGAGCAAGGCTAGTGCGTGTCGAGGAGTGGAGCAGGCTGGCACACCGCGTTGGGTTTTAAACGCCTAGCGGGCGTTTAAACAACAAGAAGGTGCGCCTAGCGGGCAGAGGAAGAAACGAGCCTGGGACTTGCGTGCAGGTCTTTAAAAGTGAAGTGCAACTGTGAAGTGCCACAGCTTAAGCAGCGAGGCAGAGGACACCTCTAACTCTTGGAGGGGGCGGGAGGGGGGCGGTGTAAGCAGGTCTAACAGTCCGTCTTCCCTGCTGGCTCTTTGCCGTCATACATACACATGCAGAACACGCCCTCGTGCCCTGGCACTGCAGAACGGGCGCTACCGCTCGCCTCCGGGGGCATCTGAGGGGGCAAACCTCCGATCTGGGCTCTCCCTCGACGGCCTCCGCTCCCCCTCTGGCCAGCCCGCTTTCCCCTCCACGCTAGGGGAGCCCAGGCTGCTCCCTGGAGATCTAGGCCCGGGGCTGCCGGCGCTGTGGGTCTGGGTTCGGTTTTACTTTACCCTCCTTACTTCCAAATAGGTCTGCTTTTCGCTTTGGGACCTCTGTTGGGGGAAGAAGGTCCTGGGCGCGCCGCGGGCAGCGGCCGCCGCTGCGGCGGCGGCGGCCTGGCCGTGCGGCTGCGCGGCGCGCTCGGCCTTGAGCGGCGCGCGGCCGCCGCTGCTGCTGCGCGTGCTGTAGAGGCGCGGGGCCACGCCCTCGGCGGGCGGCGCGCGCGGGAACTCTTTGAGCGAGCGGCTCAGCGGCTTGGCCTTGCCGTGCGCCTGCGCCGCCGCCTCCAGCTTGTAGGCGCCGCTGCTGCCCGCAGGCGACGTGGCGCTCTTGGGCAGCGGCTGCAGCGGGTGCTCGGGCCGCTCGGCCTCCATGGCGAAGCTGACGGGCCGGAGGAAGCAGATGTCCAGGCTGGACTCGGAAGAGGCGGGCGAGCAGTTCTCGAAGAGGGCCGGGGCCTGGAACGGCTCCTCGTCGTAGGGCGCGGGCAGCGCGAAGATCTCGCCGCCGTACTCAAACTCCTCGTAGCCCGCGGGCACGAAGCCGCGGGCGTCGGGCAGGAGCTCGGCCGGGGCGCGCAGGGAGCGCTCCACGTTGCCCAGCGGCTCGGCGGGCGAGGGCTCGAAGTCCATCTCGGGGATGGCCTGCAGGGGCCCGGCCAGCGCCTTCACGTCCTGCTCGGCTGCACAGAACTGCGCTGGCGCCAGGAGGCTCTCGGGCCTCTCGTGCTTTCTGCCCTCCATCTCCCACTCGCTGGGCTTCCCGGGCTGCATGCTCTCCATCAAGCTTTGCGGTTGTTGGCTTTTCTTCACTGGGGGCATCAAATGTCTGTAAAAAAGGAAACAGTACAAAAAGAGGTGTGCTTACGGTTGGTTAGTTCAGGCCGCTTCCCAAGCAGCGCGAAGCCGGGAGCAACACGGGAGCCAGATAGCGCCTAGGCGCAAAACTGCCAGGTCCTCTCCTCTCTGCCCTCCCAGGCGTCTACGTGTGTCACCGACCAAGCTCCGTAGGCGTCTCCAGCCAGGGAGTCCCCACGAGCCCTGGTCCCCACGTGGGAGGGTGAAAATGCTGTCTATAAAGCGGATGCCTGAAGTATCCGTCTGAGCAAGAAGGCTCTGCGCAGAGATGGCTGGTGAGCCAGGATGGTCATCACTCCACATATGGAAGCTCTTACCCGCCCACCACGTGTCCAGAGCCCCAAGGTGCCTCCTTTCTCTCCTCTCCCTTTTTTGCCCTAGCAATATGATACAAAATAATGGAAAGAACTTTTATTCGGCTCCTGGACCTACACGCTTAAGAACAATTATATTCCTCGATGAAATCAGTGTGGTACAAACTTGAAAACTGTTGAATCTGGATGATGGTATGTGGGGTTCCCTGTACACTTTTGTGTATATTTGAAGTTTTCATAAGAAAAAAAACTAAAAAATTCCTTGTGGCTATAGAGCATGCTTTTAAAAGTTGTCTCAAACTTTCACCCACAAAAACATGACCGAAATGAAAAGGCTGTCACTCTGAATATGCCCAATTTCATGGAAGGATGTTTTGTTTAATCATGAATAACGAATAATTTACATAGGATATTAGGGTAGTATACACATCAGATTGGATGTGATTTGCCAGTTCTGGAAGGTAACAGCCAGGCAGATGTGAGTGGAGGACTACACACTGACCCAGCCTGATTGTTCTACTCGTTTATTCTACCACAAAAATGCATTAAAAATACAAATGTAAATGCTGAGTATCTTTCTCTGGTGATACTCTGGTGAGTATCTTTATCAGGTGAAAATGAGGTCTCCCACTTTCAAAGGTGAAAAGAAATGATAAATGAAATGCTGACCTAACCTGAATTGTCTGTTAACTTGGAAATTGTTGAGTTTTTTACTGGCTATTTTCCCAACACAGAGTGCAATGGCAGCCATCTTTTCGGGCTAGATATAATCTCTAGGGATTTCATTTTGGGGCTCTGTTTGTTTCACTTCAAAGATCATTCTCATAAAAGCTGAAGTGGGGGCACCTGGGTGGCTAGGTCAGTTACGCATCCGACTCTTGATTTCAGCTCAGGTCATGATCTCATGGTTCGTGAGTTTAAGCCCCGAGTTGGGCTCTGCACTCATAGCACAGAGCCTGCTTGGGTTTCTCTCTGTCCCTCTCTCTATGCCCCTGCCCCACATGCTCCTGTGTGTTCTCTCTCTCTCTCTCTCTCTCTCTCTCTCTCTCTCTCAGCGAGCCCAACACAGGGCTTAAAGTCACGAACCTTGAGATCATGACCTGAGTCAAAGTCCAATGCTCAACCGACTGAGCCACCCCAGTGCCCCTGGAATTTTGAGTTTTGGTTCCCCTTATCTTTCCAGAAATCCTGGTTTCAAAAGTAGCCAAGTTGACTTTATCCTTATCCTTTAGAGGTAAAGAGTTCCAGATACATAAATGGCCTATTCCTTAATGTAAAAATCATCAAGAAGTTTGTTCAATAAGAATCCAGCTTAGTGGGGGCACCTGGGTGGCTCAGTCGGGTAAGAGTCCGACTCTTGGTTTCAGCTCAGGTCATGATCTCACGGTGTGTGAGTTCGAGCCCCGCGTTGGGCTCCATGCTGACAGCACAGAGCCTGCTTGGGATTCTCTCTCTCTCTCTCTCTCTCTCTCTCTCTCTCTCTCCCTCTCCCTCTCTCTGCCCCTCCCCCACTCACTTTCTCTGTCTCTCTCTCAAAAATAAATAAAACTTAAAAAAGAATCCAGCTTAGTGTGCTAGAGGATTGTATGCAGAGACTTTAAAAAGCTGTCAAATACATCCACGGCAGAGAAAAACTTTAAGAGAAGCTGTCACAAGTGGAGAAAAGAGCTTATGAAGTCCTTTTATGAAGAAGCTTCAAGGGGAATCAGGAGGACTAAACTACACTCTCTGTGCATCACCTCAGGCCTATTTCTCTTTTCAGAGCCTGGAGTTCCACTCCCCCCTGACTGGGATTCTCTCCCTCTACTGTACCTTTTGGAGAACGTAAGTAGGTTCCCACCCTTCTGAGGAGCTATAAGATGCCTTCCTGTCTTCTTGCGGCACTCTCTTCCACCCAATCACTGTCCAAACCCAAAGAGACTTATGTTGTAGATGGAGGGTGGTTATGTGTGGTAAATTGTTAGGAGTAGCCGTCAGCCTCTAGGCCTGCCCCTTGACATTAGCCTTCCTCTGGGATCCAAGTTTTGCGTCAGCTGCTTGCCTGCCCACATAGGCCTGATGGGGCAAGAGAGAGGAGAGTCCTGTAGATCATACTCCTCGTTCAGGCTGTCCTGCTACCCCACACAGACCACTTGGCACCCAGGGCCTTGCCATTAGCATTTCCACAGCAACAGGTGCTTACGTGACAGCAGGGCCAGAGCTGGGAGCAGAAGGGTAGGGTTGTAGCATCTCTTCTGAGTGGATCCCGCTGTCACGGACAGCCTCAGGGCCTGCAGTGGGGGAAGCATCTTGTCCAGTGTTTGCACACTGGGAAGCCAGGCCTTTGTACAGCTTCGCCATGGATGACCTGTGAGAATAGAAGTAATCATTTTCAGGGTGTACATTGGGAAATTGGCTCTGAACACACAGATTAGGACAAGAAAGATAAGGAGACATTTCTTAGATGAAGCTCATCTGTGAAGTTCTCTCTCTCTCTCTCTCTCTCTCTCTCTCTCTGGCCCTCTACAAACAAGGTTGTTTACGTAACAGTGTAAGCTAGATGCTGGGCAAGAATAAGGATGCTGATTAATTGCCTGAATTAAGTTTGGGGGAAAGGGGTGGTATAGGAAGATATCTCCCAGACCAGCATCTTTTTCCGGTCTCAAACACCCACAGAAATTATTCTGTTTTCCTCATTGATTGGAATGAGGTTGAAGGAAATCCAGGTCATTAGAAAGTTCTGCTACAGATTGCTTCTGTTCCCTCTGAAGCCCAGATTCTCCCCAGTCAGCCCTTTTTGTTTCTTTTTAGCATTAATTTGTTCAACCACCACCCCTCCCTTATTTGTTTTGTTTTTATCCATAGCACTTATCACTATCTAACTTACTTATTAACTTGCTGTCCAGCCCTAGAAAGTGAGTTCCATGTGGCAAAGATTTTTGCTTGTTTTGTTCGTTGCAGTATACTCAGTGCATAGAGCAATGCCTGATGCATAGTAAGTGCTCAATAAATATTTGTTGAATTAATGAAAGAACCTACATTCTGGCCTTTAAACTGCATTTTTTTAGTCTGGCAAGCTTAGGGAAACAATTTCAATGGTTAGTAACATGAGATAAGGGGGTCTGCATAAGTATTAGAGTAAAACTGTTTATTTTTCTGAGGTAATTTCCCCCAGGTAATAGGTACCTCCCTCCCTATAGCCAGCCTGGCCATCTCATTCCCCACCTCTTCTCTGTTCTCTTCTACCTCCTGTCACTGCATTTCAGCCACTTTCAATACAGTGCGGTTACTTGTGACAGGTACCCACATTGTCTGTATTCTTGTTCTTAGAAACCTTTGATAAACCCTCTAAGCAGCACCATCAGAACCTTACTTCTTGAGCTTTTTCCGTTTCTGAATAAGCAAATCCTCGTTGCATTGAAACAGCAGGGTGTAATGCGAGATAAATACTCGAAGGCGCTGAACACACACCAGAAGTAGGTAATAGTCAGGGTGTTCCTGCTCTGTGAACTTCAGGACGTTCTGGATGGAGGAAAAAAGGAAGCAGCATTGCATAATTAGAATGAAACATTTTGTCTCTTGTACCCTTTGCCTCCATCTGTTGTGAGCGTTTGGTAGCCATTTAATCAAAACAACAATACATATGGCCAATCTAATTGGCTGAAAGGTTAATCTTAATCTAATTAATCTGAAAGGTTAAACTTGACGTTCTCTTTGTCCATCCCACCAAGGGAGACTAATAGTCATCACTGTTCCTGTTTTGGCTGGATGTAAACATAGGCTAATTCCATCTGAAAAATTTGAAGGATCTATTCATTAGATTTTTGAGGTAATGGAGCCATTCTAACAATTACTGTCTATAAGCAATGCCTTATAACCCAAATAAGTCAGACTAATGGTGAGAATGTCAGACATCAAGGGGAGGATGTTTATGATCAAACCTGGTCTGGTGGTCCCTACTATATTGCCTACTGTGTGGTAGTGAAACATGCATGTTAGTTGGATCTGGAAAGCTAATGTGTATTGAGTCTTCCTATTGCCAAGTACTAATCCCTTTACATATTTGTTTTCTCATTTAATGTTTACCACAGATAGATAGGTGCAATCATTATCTCTGTTTAACAAATAAGGAAATCAAGGCACACCGAAGAGAGGCAATCTTCATTAGGCCACACATCTAACAAGTAGCAGAGCCAGAATTTGAACTCGTCAGACAGTAGAATCGGGGCTCTCATTTATCATACTGCTTGCAAGACCTGGGTTTGAGTCCTAGATTTTTTCACCTATAACATGTGTTAACTTGAGGAAGTTACTTCTTTGGCTCTGTATTTCCTTATCTAAGCAATGGTAATAATACCTCTTTCATGGGATTATTGAAAACATTAAATAAGATAATTTAATTTATTGTGAGAAGATCTTAAAATCTAAAGCCACATATAATTGAAAGTCTTCTTAATAGTGATACTGGGCTACTTCTACCTGAGATAAATCCCAAGCATTTCTAAGATGCTTTCAACTGAATTACTTAGGAAAATCAGTCAGCAATTAAACCAGAATAGGTGGATGTTAGAAATAAGAGGGACTGGTAGGGATGCTGGTGAGCCTTTCTCTCAACTCTACTTCCTCCAAGGTGCTGCAAGCCCTGTGGAAAAATGATGTGCAGAAGTCACCTCATCAACTTCTTCATGCTTTGTCTGTGACATAAGATATAAGCAATATATGGCAGGCTCTTGGACTCAAGCCAAAAGAAAGTAGTCAAAGAGCACTTAAGTGGACAGGTTACATAGATACTTCTTAGATGCCAGGGATGGGGTAAGAGTTTAGGGGTACATTTAGATGGCTGTAGAACAAGATGGAAGGGACTCAATAGGTACTTAGAGTCTACCAGGAGCTTCTATAGAAAGATCCTGGATCAGCAGAGGTGGTGATTGCTGGTAAATGAAGATAGAACTTCAAAGGCAGACATCATGAACCAAAAATTTTTAGACATTGAGATTGTGGTTCGTACTACAAGGTAGGAATGGGATAATCATAGCAATCTAAATCATTTAATTACTCTTTAGAAATACCAATGATTCTTCCTTGACCCTTTACAGTGTTTCTCATTTAGAAGCCAAAAATAGTAGTTTAGCTTGAAAATCATCTTGGTGACTTCCTAGCCACGCCTACCTGCAGATGTATCAGATATTCAGGGATGCGCTGGACTATGTGAAAAAACAGTGTGTAGATGTCAGATTTAATCTCTTCGTCACCCTGAATGAAAGAAAGGTAGAGTCACTCTTCGGTGTCCCTCTGGCTCTGGCTGCAGAACCCCAAAGTCAGTCCTACCAGAGTAGGCAGAGTTTTTTATTCCCAGAGCATTTTCTTTCTCTAAAGTGTCATGGTCCTTCATTGGATAGGCCACTTGTTCAGAGACATGCTCAAGGAGACAATTCTGTAGCAGGGAGCATATCATATCATTCTTTCTAATCCACCCAACTTTCCAAACAACCCCCTCCCTCCCCACTACTCTTGTTAGCACAGTGCTGGACACAAGTGGGCACTCAATAAATTATAACCGAGTTGAATAAATTCATTCAGGTTCTCTTGTAAGTACTCATTACAGTGGCTTAGTAATAGGCCCTAAGGGTGGACTGGAGCCTCATGAGGGTGAAGACAGAGTATAACTAGAAACTGGTCAGCCGGGCTGGCAGAGCAAACATGTTGGACTCTCCCCATGTCCCTTTCTTTCCCTCCCTTTCCCTTCCCTCTCCTCTCCTCCCCTCCCCTTACTTTCCTTTCCTCAAATATTTGATGTGTGCTAACATGTGGTAGGCGTTATACTTATAGGGTTGAGAGTAGTTGGGAGGGGGGGTGGAAGTAGAATGTTAATAAGAAAGAGACCCTCACCTCTCGTGAAACTTGATTAACTCTTAACTTTAGGCTTCTGATAGAGTTTCTTCCTATTGACCTAAAATAACTAGAATTGTTAGATATTTATATGTGCTTCTTGAGCACCTACTATAGCATTGCAGTAGCAATACTTAAAGCTACATGATTAGAACCACTTTATGATCTTATAAACTGACACAGGATGATTTCAGTTTAATATTCAGATTCAAATTGTACCTGGAAAAAAAAAAAAAAACCCTCATAGAGCATGCAAGCTGTGGCCTGAGGATCTCTGCTTAGAACACCTGTTTACTTTGTGTAAACTTCCAGTGCAATAGAACAGAGAGTCAGCGAGGCAGGGCGTGGACCAAAGCACTGGCACTCATCCTCGAGTGGGCTCCTTTAACTCCAGGTAGGGTGTCAGGGACTCTGTTGGAGCCATTCCTCAGCCTGGAAGACAAGCTGAGTGCATGTGTTGTGTTCCCCTGGGTGGATGAGCAACTTCCTACAGATATACCTGTAACCAAAGGGCAGTACACACACAGAGTCACCTTACCTCCTTCAGAACAACAACATGAACCAAAGAGATGCATTCAGGTAGGTCCCTCAGGTAGGCAACATAATAATCCAAGAAATTATTCTTAAAAACAAACACAAAAATGCATGGTAAGACTCTGGAAACAGGAATGATAGCAGCTAATAGTTTTACAGTCGTGTGTTTCACAAAGGAGTACTTTGCAGAGATTATTTTGATCATTTAATGTGTTCGTTAATATGTTTTGGGGGGTTTTTTAATTCATTTCTTTAAACTTTTTGGTTTTAAGGTAAATATCCCTATGAACTTGAGAACCAACATTCAATAATCCTGCTTTCATGAGAGAAAGTGAAAAACCAATGCAGCGGAGAGGGGTCATGTAAGTTGAAAATTTTTTTGTGTGTGTTTATTTATTTATTTTGAGAGAGATAAAGGGCAGAGAGAGAGGGAGAATCCCAAGCAGACTCCACACTGTCAGCACAGAGCCCAACGCAGAACTCGATCCCATAGAACTGCAAGACTGAGACCTGAGCTGAAATCAAGAGTCAGACACTTAACCAACTGAGCCACCTAGGCACCTCGAAAAAGTATTTTTAAATTGTTAAATGATTAAAATGCATATTTTGTTTTTAAGTGACTTTTAATTTCAGCCATCTGCATCCAGTGAGGAACGTTGTCCAACCCACCTTCTGGTGTCTAGACCAGTGATTCTCAGTTTTTGCCACTAATTGTATATTCCCACCATTTGTTTATTCTTCTATGCAGTATGCCTTCAAGAAAACAATTTTCAGCTTCCAAAGTTATATTCCCACAGATATAACAACTCTCAGCCCAAGAAAGCATACTGAATACAAACAAGTAAAAGTGGTATTAGAGGGATTGCATTATATCCATACAAGTAAATAGTTTGTAAACTATACAAGTAAATAATTTGTGAACTTTGTCTTATTACCTACAGTTGAGAATCACCAATATACAGAATTTGATTGCAGGCTAACTATGGCTTGCAGACCAATTTTAATTAGCCTACACAATATATTTTTTTAATGTTAATTTATTTTTGAGAGAGACAGAGAATGTGAGTGGGTTAGGGACAGAGAGAGAGGGAGACACAGAATCCGAAGCAGGCTCCAGACTCTGAGCTGTCAGCACAGAGCCCGATGCGGGGCTCGAACTCACGAGCTGTGAGATCATGACCCGAGACGAAGTCGGATGCTCAACCGACTGAGCCACCTAGGCGCCCCTCACAATATTTTTAAATAAGAAATTTCATACAAAATTCTGGATTTCCAGTGTCTCTTAAAATATCAGATCTGGAAACTCTAGTCCCTTCTTCCTGGATAATAATTGGATAATATTCCTTGTAGAAAAGCATATGTGCTCCACTTAAGCTCACCTCCCAACAGTCCATACTGTATTACACTCCGCTTATTTCCACTGATTTATATCACTACCTGGCCCCGTAGGCATTTGAGTTTGCAACCTCTGGCCTGGGTCATACTTTCTTTGTAGAACATTACAGAGATTTCAAAACTTAGCACTCTTCTCCAAAAAGTGAAAATAAAAAACATTCAAGACAAACCACTGCCTATAACATTTTTAAATACCGCTAAGGAATGAAATTAGGTGAGAAATACAAGCACATATACAAACCCCCCTATACTAATTTTGGATGGATGGATATGTATAGATAGATAGATAGATTGATAGATTGATAGATAGACAAATACACACACACTTACGTGCATACTCAATGGGCCGTTCTACATAGTACAGTGGAAAGCGATGGGCTAGAGGTTAGGAGACTTGGGTAACAGATCCATGACTGCCTAGCTAGCCGGGTGATTTCAGCAAAGTCTTTCAATGTCTCTGAACTTTATTTCGTTATCTGTAGAGTGAGGAGGTTAGACTAGATCTCAGCGGGTTTCCTATCTCTGAAAAATCACTGGTTTGAGGTTCTCCATTCAGAGAAGCAGACAAGAGAGACACAGGTGCATGTAATTCAAGTTTATGCAGGATTTTTTTTTTTTTTTTACAACTTACCTCATCATTTGTTAATTTAAGGAATAAATCTCCAAGAACTCCTTGGCGTGGCCACTTCAGGACCCTTTCCTGCAGAGCATGGAGCAAATCGAGGTGCTGCTGGACAAGGTACCGTAAAGAACCAGGGAAGAGGCTTGAAACAGAATAGAGATAGGATCACACAAACCGGGTGTAGAGAAGAAAAGAGCCAGAAGAACATCTGCAGGAGGTCCCATTTTCCCATTCATTCAAAATATTCTGAGCTCTGCATATCCTGAGCTCTGCATTCAGGATTTTTTTTTTTAAAGTTTGCCATTGTAGACCTGACAGAAAATATCCTCAGGATGTGAAAAGACCCATTAGCAATGGTTCCTACACAAATCTATATTGTACTAATAAGGAGCATATCACTTGAATGGCTTTTTTTTTTAAGCTTATTTTTTTTAGTAATCTGTACACCCAATAAGGGGCTCAAACTCACAACCCTGAGATCAAGAGTCACACGCTCTCCCAACAAAGCCATCCCGGCACCCCTTGAATGGCCTTTTTAAAGCCAAACTGTTACTCTCTCATTTATGTGACAGTGGAAATTCTCAGGGAAATCTTTTCCAAAATTTTAAAGTTATTTCCACTTGATGTGCAAAATAGTCTATTCTAATTAGTGTTGTAGACAACAGCACTGAGGTGGCACTTGGTCATTCTTAGCTACTGGGTAAGAGACTGATTTAGGGAAGAAGGAAAACTTGTTTAAAGCTGGCAACTAAACGCTCAGGGGACAGGCATATGAAAGTGTTCATTTCCCTTCCCGTCATTATCCAAGAGGAAAACTGAGCAAGGACAGAGACTTGCCTGGGAAGGCTGTAGACCAGGCCTGGCCTGTTACTCCCAGGAGTTTCACAGAGCCCCTTCCTACTCTCACAGCCCTCTCCCCCATCCCTTAGTGTGCCTCTTTTTTTGTCTGTTTGTTTTTGTTTTTTGGTTGTTTTGTTTTGTTGTTTTTTCAGAGGAAATGAAGGGAGGAGAAGTGTCAGAGAAGGACACAGTGGAGAGGAGAGAGAGAAAGAATCATGGGAGGAAGAAGGGGGTGGATGGGGAAGAGTGGGACAATCAGAGGCCTATGGGAACAAGGATGCAAGCTGCAAGGAAATGGAGTCTTGCTGGGCTACAGCAGGGATCTGAGCCCTAACTTGGTGACTTACAGGAACTGAAAGTAGGTTCCCTTGTGTTTTGAAGACCACATGTTTAACAAAGATGAAAGTGCTGGCCTGCTTGTCACCGAGAGCTGAACTTACGTGGATATTTCTCCAGGGTCCAACGAGAGTAAGTTAGTGGACAGTTGGTGTGCTTTGTCCACCCTGAACAAGCAGACCTTTGTTGAGAACAGTAGAAAGACCATCAGTTTGATAAGAGGTCTTTCAACCCATCTCCAAGGAGAGCAAAGACTCCCCTGGAGCTATAGCTCAGAGAAGACACACAGACTGGAGAGGGTACCCAGCCCCCTGTGAAAAGATACAAGGCCTCCTTCATTCCTGCCTTTTCCCCCTCCACCTCCTGTGCCACTGGTCTCCGCATACGCAAAGCCTGCTGGTCTGCGCTTCCTGAGCTCTTATGGCTGGCATGGTGGGCTTAGGAGATCTCAGTGATCCCTGTCTGGATCAGAGGGAATTTGGAGGAGTGGCTAGGAGACAGTCTGACTGGGAGGAAACCATAACATTGCTGGAGGAAAGCACAACTGATTGAACTGAACAAGTGAAACACTGTGCCAGCAAAAGGTCTAGATGTGAAAGATTTCTCCCCACCCAACGCTACCATGGCTTCCGGTGATATTCCTGATGTGACACTGAAAGCTGTTAGGCCCCCACACCATGGTAAGATCTGACTTGGAAATAGGTTGTCCTTTTAGGTTTTGTAATATCTCTTAGATTACCCCTTTCCTTTTTTTCTTTCTTTACTGCTCTCCTGGCCTTGCCTGGCCTCACCTGAGCTCACCTTCTTTCTCTTTCTTTTGAGACAGCTGCCTTCTGCTACATGGTGATCAGTGTACTTGCAGCGTTGGAGAGCTGGTAACTTGGTTGGAGTCCAAGTACCTCCTGGACTGTCCACTGGGGTAACAGATTTCAGGGTGAGGGATGAGGGTCAGGAAAGGCTAATGCCCCCATCAAGTATTATGGAAACACATAAGTTACAGGAAGAGCGATGACTTGTGGTGGGTTCTTCACCAAATATTGGGGGGAAAATGTTCTATTTAATAAGGATATTATTTGAAATTGGAGATGAGTGTGGAGAAAGTGAGCCAGGAGATGGAGAACAGAGAGAGAAAGAAGGCAAGCAGTATAGACACACACACACATAACCTATTTCACTGTTTTGCCTAGAGCCAGACCTGATTCTCAGAAGCAACTTTTTCATGAAGATGAAAGTATTAAATGCTCAACTTCTTATCTGTTCCTTACCAGGAGTGAAATTACAGCAACGTGAATTTGTTTATTGTTTTTTAAAACCTTCAAAGTTATTTCAACTCCCACACTACAGTACTTAAAAACAAGGGAAATAAACTAAAAGCAATGAAAGAAAACCCAGTTATAGTTTCAAATTAATAACTTAGCTCTTGCCAGTTCAATTTTAGGCCAAAATAACTCCTGAGTTTCAGCAGCAGGATGTGACCCAATCTGACCCGCGTGGATAATGAAACATTCGCCACCTGGTGGTGATCTGTAGCACACTGAGTTCTTGGTGGATGTGGCACTGGAGTTTAGCTTATAAGACTAACTGGCAGTCAAGTCAAGCTGACTTTGCCCCTCCCTACAAGTATTCAGACAGACAGGACTATTTGATCCTGAGCTTATAATTCTATCTATAGAGTGAATCAGACCAGAAAAATCCAAGAACTCCAACTTCTGTGATCCTCCAACAAATGAACAACAGCCCACATGTTCCACTCAGACCTCCGCTGGTAGCTTGTGCCACTGCAGTTTTCAGCCCAGACGCAGGGCTGGCTTGAAACAGGTTGAGGAGTCTCTTGAAGGCTTTTTTTCCCCCCTAGGGAAATCCTAAATTTGTATCTTAAAGGTTTGAGAAGATGTGGCAACCTCAGTTTTGAGTGTCAGGTTATAGTTACGGTGGGTTTTATTTTCACCCCCAAGTTACTTTTCAGCAGGAGCAGAAAGTGCTGAAGCCTTGCAATGTGTGATGGGAAAGATAGGAAATGTTATTAACTTATTTTCATCTTTACATGGGGGAAAATGTCAGTAGAGAAAAGGAATAATCCCATTCTGCTATGTTTTCATTCAGCTGGTCTATTTAAAGCACACACAGAGGCTTCAGAAAAGCTTAGAAAAAAGAAGAAATGTAGTAACTGAAGGAGGATAATGGAAATCTAACCCTAGGGTGGAAAAATGGCAACACTGCAAAGCTCAGAACTAGAATCTTTATATTAGTAAGACTGAGAGTATCAACTTAAAGCTTTTCTCATCTTGATCTATGAAAAGAAAAAAGAGGGTCAGCTTAGTAAATAACTAACATGCATAGCATCGTCATGGATATCAGGAATAACTTATCTTACTTTCATGGAATTTTGTATAATAGTTTTAATTTTTTTTTAATCTCAGGATTTGGGGGAGATTAGTCCTTCCTCAGCAGTGGGTCATAGGAGAACATCTTAGACAAGCAGGAAGTGACGGCAAGTAGAAGAGAGCTTCCGTGAGCCAAGCACATTTCTAGCATCCCTACCTGACAAATCAGTTGAGATCTGAAGTAAGAACCTGTGGGCTGTTAGGAGGGAAGCGTAAGTTGTGAGATGGGAAGAAACAGAAAGTCTGCTTCTGGCTGAGAAACTTGATATGGTGCTTGTCAGTCAGGTGACGTCTTTGAAACTACAAGGTCCTTAGAGAAGTGGCATGATGTGGAAAGATCACAGGGACAGGGGCACACAAGCCTGGGTTTGAATTCGGGCACTAATTGGCCATGTGGCTTTAAACCCCTCTGGACCTGAGTCTCTTCATCTGTAAGACAGGGTTCACAGGGTTCTTGTGAAGGTTTCATGAAGTTATAACTGAAATGCCTAATTACTGTGATCCAAAATGAACAATTCTCTCTCCTTACCCCATCCCCAAATTTTCAGGGACAAGGAAGAGAAGTTGCTGGCTTAGTATCTCAGATGTGGAAGCAAAACCACACCCAGAGTTAGACTTGCCTTTACATTTGATTCATATGTAAGATTGGAGTCTAGCAGGGGAATTAAGGGGCCAGATGGGGAAGGAACGACCAGCAGGAATCTAGGTGGCCACCGAGAGAAGGTGAAGCCTGGTCCAGGGCCTCCAGTGGTCAGAGCTTTCACCATGTCACATCACCCTTTCTATCCCTTGTTTTCTATGCTTTGTTTACCTCAGTTTTGCAGTAAAATAATTCTTGAAAATAGTGAAGTCACTTTCGAGTTTGTCAGGGAGTATCCCCTCATCTTGGCCATTTGGCTATGGGAAGCTTTGTGCTCTGGTGACTAGGTACCTTGTTGGTAGCCGCAAAGCCAAGTAAAACGAGGGGATGGAAAAGAGCAGGAAAATTTGACAATTAGGGGCTTCCCTAGATAGATTCACAATATGAACCATCAGTGTCTATTACCTGATAGCGTATTTAAACCGGTAATGCTACGTTTATCTATAATAGGCCATAATCTAGACTTTCCAAGCTTTTGGATTGACCTTTTCCTCAACTAATCTGGATTATTCCAACTTCATCACATTAGTCCTTTCCACCAAACCAGAGTTTCCTCCTTCCTGCTTTTCTCAATGGAGAAGAGGCAGAGAAAATAGAAAGATTATGGACAGATACCCGTCAAAAGAGTGTTGTAATCTTGGGGCCAGCATGCTCCAGACCCTGTGGAAGCACTGCCCCACAACACACACACCATACACACACACACCACATACACACACCACTTGTGCACCATTCGGTACTATGGGACCACCTGAACAAATGAGAAAGATCCAAGTCCCAGTGTTAACCAGCCCCATGCCATTTATCTGATGGCCACTTAGTGCTTCAGACCTCCCTGAGTCCATTCCCTTACACCCCCCGTGAGACCTGTGGTCCCACGAGAACATGCAGATGTCAACAGAGAGCAACATCTCCCTCACTGTAGCATTTATTTTCCCTTTAGGTTCTTTACAGACATGCCAGGGATACTGAAGGCCCCAGAGACTATACTCAGTTTCTTATCTAAATTTGTGACTTGCCAGGGGTTACCTGCTATCACTGCCTATGCTCTTTTCAAAGACTATTCCTGGAACTCCTCACAGGTCCCAGAATTCCCCAAATGGAAACAATAAACAACTTACCTTAAATCTTAAGCAATCTGAAAAAGGAAAGGCAATGAATACATGGGTACCTTCTCTCTTTGGAATTCCTCTTTCCATCTGACCCTTGGAACGTTGCCTTGATCTTCAGGATCAGAGAGATGTTGATGACGTATTTTCTTTCCGATTCAAGCAGTTCTAGAGCCACGGTCTGTCTTTTAGCTTTAAAAATAAATCAAAGAGGGAATTTTTGTCAACCACTCCTTCCCAAAACTCTGTTAAATTATAGAAAGCAATAAAAAGACACTAAACCCAATAAAAAGAGACATCGGCAAATTTTTGGAAGATGGAAAACAGAATGGAAGCATGGTAATTAATTCAGAGTGAGGGCACAAAACCTTGGTGTTCTCATCCGCAGATGGAAAATCTGCTAAGAAGCAGAAAGGCTCAAGAAGTGGAGGCACCAGGTGCCACAGAAAGTGCAATTTAGGAGCAATGCTGAAAACAGGAGACATGGTCTACATAAAGTGCAATTGAACTTCCAGGCCCCTCCCCCCCATGCCACATGGCTTCCTCATTTATGCCCCATGTGAAAATGGGAAAAACTAAACTAGAGGGGCCCTTATCTCTGGGGTCTGGACTAAAAACATCAGAGAGGAGAAGGAAGAGTTGAGATGCCAAAAGGAAAACAAGGGAACTCAGAAGGCTTGTGTCCTTCTGGAGGAACAGGGAGACCCCCCCCCCCCCCCGCAGCCCCTTCCTCTGGAGGTCTTCCCACAATGCCAGTTCCCACTCCTGCCACTCTTCAGGCAGGAGACTGGAGGATCTACCACTGAAGAAATGGAACTCTCCAAGGAATAAAGACCTACAGACACTGACATAAGGAAGTCACCTATCAAAAAGTTAATTTGCCACTCGATTAGCCTACAGTGAAGCCCATTTCCTGATAAGCTTGGCCAATATAGAATTTTGCAGTATTTAGGGCTGTATGTATATGAAGAAAAAGGTATTTACCCATTAGGAATAAATAGAGACAATGCAGGAGATGGAATGTATAGCATGGTGACTATGGTTAATAATATCATATTGCATAGTTGAAAGGTGCTAAAAGAGTAGACATGAAGTTCTGGCAAGAAAAAAAAATTGTAGTTGTGTATAGTGACAATGTTAACCAGACTTACTGTAGTGATCATTTCACTGTATATACAAATATCAAATCATTATGCTGCACATCTAAAATTAATATAATGTTGCATGTCAATTATATATACCTTAATAAAAGAGACAATGGAGAAACAAAACTTTTTAAAAATCCTACAGTTAATACCTCAAAGAGGTACGAGAAAAACATTCTAATCATTTAGTAGTTACATGATGCTAGAGGCGCCTGGGTGGCTCAGTCAGTTAGGTGGCTGACTTTGGCTCAGGTCATGATCTCAAGGTCTGTGAGTTCAAGTTGCACATCGGGCTCTGTGCTGACATCTCAGAGCCTGGAGCCTGCTTCAGATTCTGTGTCTTCCTCTCTCTCTGGCCCTTCCCTGCTTGCGCTCTGTCTCTCTCTCTCTCAAAAATAAATAAACATTGGGGAAAAAAAAATTTTAATAGTTACATGATGCTGGGTTTTTTTTGTTTGTTTTTTGTTTTTGTTTTGTTTTAAGAAAAGAGAACACTCCAGAAGGAGGAGGAGGAGAAAAAGAAACTTTTTGGCATTTTTTCAAAGATGAAAGAGTGGAAAGTAAAGTCAAGGAGGTTTCCTGCCTTCTTCCCTACTCCCCCACCCCCAAAACAAGAAAGACATGTTGAAGAAAAATAGACTAGAAAAAGATGGTAGTGGAGAAACTCAATCCATGAGACCCAACATCAAATTAGTAGGAGTTTCAGAGAAAATAAAGAAAATGGATGAGAGCATATTATCAAATGAATAATAGAAAAAAAAAAATACCAGGACCCTCATTTCTAGAGGAAAGAGCCCATTGTGCTCAGCGTAATTAATGAAAAAGACTCTTGCACCGCTGTGACACTTCAGCACACCAGAGGTAAAGAGAAGATCCTAAAAGTTACCAGAGAGAAAAATCCAGTAACATACAAAGGACTGGGGATCAGAATGGTACTGGGCTTTCCAACAGTAACACGAGAAATTAGAGGACAATGGAACAATGGCTTCAAAATGATGAGGGAAAAAGATTTTATATTCACCTAAATTATCAACAAAGTATGCGGAAGCTACTGGACAATAGGTTCCATCAAACGAGAAGTAAACCGAGAAACCAAGAAGGACACACAAGATAAAAACAAACAGGAATCTAGCATAGAACTATGAAGGGAATTCCTAGGAAGAGTGGGAAGTCCCGGGAAGGCAGCAGTGCAACAGGCCAGCACGGAGCAGGAGGACAGAGGTCTCTTGGACACATGCTTCTGGGGAAAAGAAGAAAAATGTAAATGAAAGATTTTCCATTACACTGCTAAAAAAATTAAAGAAGACCTATGTAAAGGGAGACATATACCACGTTCTTTGATAGGAAGACTCAATACTATCAAGATGTAAATTCTCTGCTAATTGGAATAAAAAGAACATAGAGTCTAGAATTAGACCCACCCAAATGTGATCACTTGATGTTCTCTATGCAATTCAATATGGAAAGGAAGATAATTTTCAATAAAAGGTGCTGAAGCAACTGAATAATCACATGAGGAAAAAAAAGAACCTGGACTCCCTCACACCATACATCAAAATTTATTCAAGATTAATAGATTGGGGCGCCTGGCTGGCTCAGTTGGTAGAGCATGCAACTCTTGATCTCAAGGTCATGAGTTTGAGCCCCATATTGGGTGTAGAGTTTACTTAACAACAACAACAAAAGATAAGTAATAGATCTAAATGTGAAAGCTAAAACTATAAAGATTTTAGAAGAAAACAAACTAGAATATCTTCACAACTTTGGGATAGGTGAAGATCTCTTGGAAGGACACATAAATCATGATCTATTTAAAAAGTTTAAAACTGGGGTGCTGGGGTGGCTCAGACAGGTAAGCATCAACTTCAGCTCAGGTCATGATCTCATGGCCCGGGGGTTGGAGCCCCAGGTTGGGCTCTATGCTGACAGCATATGGAGCCTGCTTTGGATTCTGTGTCTCCCTCTCTCTGCCCCTCCCCCACTTGTTCCCTCTCTGTCTCTGTCTCTGTCTCTGTCTCTCTCTCTCTTTCAAAAATAAATAAACATTAAAAAAAATTTAAGTTTAAAATTGATAAACCTTATCAAAGTTAAGAGCATCCGTTCATCAAAAGAATATTAAGAAAGTGAAAAAGCAAGCCACATACTAGAATTAAATATTCTCTGCACATACATCTAACAAAGAACTCATATCCAAAATATATTAAGAAATCCTAGTAACTGATAATAAGAAGAGGCACTTCATAAAAGAAGGTGTACAAATAACCAATTAGCATGCGAAAAGATTTTCAACATTATAAGTCATCAGGAAAGTGCAAATTAAAACTACAATATGATACCAGTTACACCCCCATGAGATTGTCTAAAATTTCAAAGACTGACCATACTAAATATTGGGAAGGATGTCAAGCAACCAGAACTCTCAGATATTAGTGGTAGGAGTATAAAATGTCCCAACCTCTTTGGAAAACTGTTTGATGTTTTCTTTCAAAGTTAAGCATAATCCTATCCCAGAATCTAGAGATTTCACTTCTAGGTATACATCCAAGAGAAATGAGGGCATACATCCAAAAAAGACTTAGATGAGAATATTCATACCAGTTTTGCTTATAATGGTCCTACACTGGTAACAGTCCAAATGTCCATCAACAGGAAAATAGATAGGCAAATTGTGGTAAATATATTCCATGTGATTGAACTACTGAATGAAAGACACATAGTGTATTGAGAGAAAGGAGTCTGACTCAAAAGAGTATACATTGTATTATTCCCTCCATATGAAGTTCCAGAACAGACAAAACTAATTTATGGTGACTGAAGTCAGAAGAGTGGTTCTTCAGGTGCATGAGAGAGCTCTCTGAGGTAACAGAAATATTATATATCTTGATCCAGAGAGTGATCACAAGGGGATATACATACATACATACATACATACATACATACATACATACATACATACATAAAAAGTCAATAAGCTTAAATTTAGGTTTTGTGAATTTTGCTTTATGTAAATTCACCCTCAGTAAAGTACTGATAAAAAAAAAATAGCAGCATAAACTGGTTTCAAAACACAGAAGCAAGTACCAGAAGGAACTGTGAAAACAATTTAAAGGGGTTGCTGCTTTCTTCATAATAAACCTTCCGGTACTCTTTATTTTTTCATGTGTTTGATAATAAAAATTAATTTTTGAAAATTACTTTCCACAAAATAGCCAGAGGGAGATGCCATTATGTGCCATATAATAGGTGTTCAGTAGCAACTAGTGATAGAAAGGAGAGGAAGGAAGGAAACGAGGGAGGGAGGGAAGACAGACCTTGATGCAGTATCTGGTATTTTAGTGGCAGACTTCCGATCCAAGATGCACATATGGAAGATTTTGCGTCACTGACAAAAGAGTTCACAAAATTCTGCCCTCTTCTCCACCACCTTTATGCCTTTTTTCTCCCAAAGCACTGCATTTCTAGATGTCATCGATCCCCAGAATCAAGGTGGTGGTCCCAAGCCTGCCATGTGACCTCAGGTGAATCCCTTCCCCTCTACAGGCTTTAGTGTTCATCTGAAAAGAAAACTGGAGACCAGGTGGTCTCATACCTCCACTGAATCTAAATTGCAAGAATTGTAGCCTGTAGGCTTCCTGTTCTTCAAACTTTCGGCCTGCATTCCCCTCTAGGGCTTACCAGCTAAAGAGGTTTCGCATAAAACATTTTCCAGAGAACTGTGCCTGGGCTGGCCAGCGTCCTTGAGTTTATCTGGGTGGTCTTTCGTGACATATTCCTCTCCCCATTCTTTACCATCCTTGGGCTGCCTCCACACACCAGATGAGAGATGGCCCTTGGGCTGGATATCAGCCGAAAGGCAAGGCTTAAGGTTTTCTTCCGCTTCAGGAGTTGTTGGGTTCATTCCTGAAAAATAGCACCTGCCATCAATATCTGAGTTTAAAAAAAAAAAATTGTTGTTAACGGTTAAATAGTATGCCCCTGTTTGGGTATACCTACCCCCTCCACTTGAGGATTAAATACATCAACTAAGGATTAAAGTTTCCACAGTTAACAAAGGATCACCTCTGTCTGTTTCTGGCCTATACATCCTTATTCTTTGTATGTAGTTTCTACTAACTAAGGCACTTTAAAAAATAAATTTATAGGGGTGCCTGGGTGGCTCAGTCAGTTAAGCGCTGACTTTGGCTCAGCTCATGATGTCACAGTTCGCGGGTTTGAGCCCTGCAAAAGGCTCTGTGCTGAGAGTTCAGAGCCTGAAGCCTGCTTCGGATTTTGTTTCCCTTGCTCTCTGCCCCTCCCCCACTCAGGCTCTGCTCTCTCTCAGATAGAATAAATAAACATTAAAAAAAATTAAAACGTTTATATAATAATATATTAATTTGTAATAGTATACGTTGACTCCCTGTATCTCCTTCCTTTTAGGTGAGCACACCAGAGGAAAAAAATACAGAAGAAAGATGCCAAACACAATGTTTTTTTGTGGAATTTGTCTTCCTTGGTCCTGATAATGGTAAGGTGCAAAAAGGAAGGAGGAATGGAGGGAGGGAAGATGAAATAATTTATAAAATACTGGTGAATTGTCTATTAAGTAAATAACTTTTAAATTAAATAAACTATAAAATGTGTCCACAGAAAACTTAGGTCATGCTATGTACATCTGTAGGTTTCCCCTGAATGTTATTTCATTGATAATTGAAATGAGCCAGAAAGAACCAAGGATTCTGGCTTTGTCTTAAACATCCTGACCCATTCTCGCTCCTTGGGTTTAACTGAGTCACTGACCTACTCCACCATTCATCTTAGATTCTTAGTAACCATAGTGCTTTCTCTTTGCCTGAGTTCTTTCATGCCTGCTTTGGGACTGAGGGAGTAGAAACAGGAAAGGTAAAAGCAGGGAAAGGGCATACTTGCTAGAAGAGAAGAGAACTAAAAACAGAGCCACTTACCAGGACCCATCATCCCCTTCACATTACTGTCTCCTACATGCATGGATCGGGACTCTTGAGCTGCAGAGGAAGGAAAGCTTTCAATCAGTACTCATTCCACTAACATGGGCTGGCACCTTCTATGAGCCAGACATTGGGGACAGACTCAAAGTTGACAGTTTACTGAGAGAGAGCAGTAAAAAAAATAATAATAAAATCTCAATATAGTGGCAAGCACTATTTTCCCATCTGTAAAAAGATATATTAAGTGGCATTTACCTCATAGACTACCGTAAGAATTAAATCAGTTATTATGTGTAACCTATACACAGTAAGAGCTAAATTATTATTTAACTATGATGGAGAGGATGGTGATGATGGGAAGAGCGGGAACAACGCTGCTCACATGTAAGTCAGACCCTGTCACTCCTCTGCTTAGCCCTCCAATGGCTTCCCATAAGCCAGAGGCTGTATAATGACCATTAGGCTCTAAAATATCTGCTCCCTTCCCTGCCTGGTGTTTCCTTCTTTTTTTAAAACCCCATCTCCCCTTGTCTCCCTTGTTCACTCTGCCTTAGCCCCACTGCTCCTGTTCTTCCTTGAAATCTTGGCTGTGTTCCCACCAGGACCTGTTCCCTTTCTTCCCTGTGGTATGCAGGAGCTCACTTCCTCACTTCCTTCAGGTCTTTACCGGGCACCCTCTCTAAAATTACACCTGTGTTTATTTTCCCCCTTATCACTGACAAACTACATATTTTATGTATCTTGTTCATTGTCTGCTTCCTTCAGAACAAAGGCTCCAGGAGGGCAGGAGTGTTTGTTGTTTTGTTCACTACTATCTCCCACCATCTAAGTCAGTGTCTGGGATGATGGATGGATAGGAGGAAAGACGAATGGGTAGTGGAAGAGTCAACACCTTGACTGCAATCTCCTAAGAGAGTCATAGCAGCAGCTATGAATCAACTATGTTATATAAGCTACCTCTGTTATAACAGTGGGGGAAGGAGGGTTACCATCACGCAGCTAAATGAACTCCATCGAGCACTTCGCAAGTTATCATTTTAAACCTTTTGTCTTGTGAACATGTTCAACTTCCCCACACTTGGCATTGATCTGCCCTCTACTTTCCAAGGCTGTCCTGTATTCTTTCCTAATAAGATCATCCTTTTACATCATGTTCTTCATGACATGGAGCAAAGAAAATAGAAGCCCTTGCGACGAACCCCCTCATTCCCCAGATGGATCAGGGAGTTTTGCCAAGCTGCACCTACTGGTCTCAAAAGTAACTACTCAAAGAGGTAAAAAAACAAAAACAAAAACAAAAATAAAACAAAAAAAACTTACAGAAATAAAAGCAAATCCATACTTAGAAGTTATACTGAGTAAAATCCATCTGATTTAGGGGCGCCTGGGTGGCTCAGTTGGTTAAGCCCTGGACTTCGGCTCAGGTCATAATCTCATGGTTTGTGGGTTCGAGCCCTGCATTTGTGGGCATCGAGCCCAGACAGCAGCCCTGTCTGCTCTGTGCAGACAGCTGAGAGCCTGGAGCCTGCTTCAGAATCTGTGTCTCCCTCTCTCTCTGCCCCTCCCCTGCTCACGCTTTGTCTCTCTCTGTCTCTCAAAAAATAAATAAATAAATGTTTAAAAAAAAATTTTTAAAAAGCCATCTGATTTAGATTGATTAATGAAAGAAAGAGAGAGCGCTTGTGAGTGAGGGGCAGAGAGAGAGGGAGAGAGAGAGAATCCCATGAGGTACAGAGAGAGGGGGAGAGAGTGCAGAGCCCAGAGCAGGGCTTGTGCTCACTCAATGCGGAGCTCAAACCCCCAAACCCTGAGATCATGACCTGAGGCTAAGTTGGTTGCTTAACTGACTGAGCCACCCAGGCATCCCCTGATTTAGATTTTTAAATTTAATTATGCAGAACATATTTACTGTCTATGAATATATTGTTCCTTCAGCCATAAGGGTAGGACCCACCAGCACTGCCACTGAGGAGCTTACAATTGGTTCAGAAGCCCTTGAGACTCTTGGAGATTTTCTAGATGTGACAAAAAAAACCAAAAACAAAAACGAGAGATCAAGAGAGAGAGACAGAGAGAGAGACAGATGGGACAATTCCTCTAAACAATGTTAATGTCTACATTCACTCTCCTGTGTAGAAGTGCTTTGCTGGACATTGCTGAGCATACAGAAGTGTAGCAAACGTGGAACTGGACATGGTTACAGATAGATGGAACTGGATGGAAAGCCAGTTTCTTTAGGACTGCCCAGGAACAGTTTTCTAGCATCTGTTCTATCATCCCTCAGATCAGAGATGTGCTAGTGACTGTCAGCCAACGGACAGCACCAGCTCTGGCTATCCAGCGCCCCCCAAAAAGAAAATCTTTCAGTATATGTGCTGCCGAAGCGAGCACAAAAGAAAATCTTTCAAATTGGGCAGATCTCCTGGTCTCTTAGGATGCTCTGGATTCTTCTAAATTCCAGTTATTGGAGGAAAAATTTTGAGCAATACATCATTTTCCTGTAATAAGGATGGAGGACAGGGGCACTGGGTGGCTCAGTCGGTTGAATATCCAACTCTTGGCTTCGACTCAGGCTCATGATCTCACGGCTCATGGGTTCATGCCCCGTGTTGGACTCTGCACTGATAGTGTGGAGCCTGCTTGAGATTCTATCTCCCTCTCTCTGCCCCTCACCACCCCCCCCCCAAAATAAATACATAAGCATTAAATAAGATAAGGATGGAAGACATAAACCCATGCTCACTATTACTTAAGCTCTAGGAATCCAGGGGAAAGGTTGGCTTTTTCAATATGATTTGCAAAATGTACCTTTTTCATAGGCCTGAGAAGGCAAAAGGTTTGTAAAGTCTTCACTTGGAAGAACAGGTTCAGGGATATTGATTGAACGGAAAGGACTTCCTTGTGCTTGAGCAGGCCCCGCCTGTGAGCCATGTTCTTCTTTTTGAGTTTTCCTGGGGAACGGAAACAAAGGGTGTTAATACCTGAGAGGTTCAGAAGAGAATCAGTTCAGAATAATCCAAGAAAAATTCCAAATTATTAGGTTGAACCATATAAAATTGCTGTTTTTGTAAATTAAAAACATATATTAGCAACTTTTAGGGTTCAACTTACTTCATCGCCAAAGCTGGGGAAAGATTTCAAATATGTATAAATCACATCCTAACCGTACCACCTATATTTTTATTTTTCTGTTACTGGCTTCCTTGTCATCAGGATCTTGAGAGTTTGCCATGGCGACAGTCTGCTTGGGATGATGTACATTCTCTTAACAAAACAACACAAAAGGTCCCGGGAAGCAGCAGATCTTCAACGAAAAACAATAAGCCAGTCTCCAGGGTCACACAGTTATTATTGGCATATTTCTATTTAAAACGTGATAAGTTAAAAACATGACAATGATTACCGCATATGTTTTGATTCAGACTGGTTGAGCTATTAACATACATTAATTTTCAATGGTAGAAGTAAACTAGTAGCATTAGAGAAATTTTAGAAAATGAATAAAAAAAGAAAAATCACTGGTGACCCCAGTATCTTAACACACCAATTATTATTTTAAAATTCATCTTTGTTATTTTACATTTTCACAGTTTAAATAAATTCTACGTACCATCTTCTATCATTTTCATTCCACTTCCTATTATGTTGAGTCCATGTAATCATCACCATCCATCTTTAATATCAACCAACTTCTTCTTTTTAAAAAATTTTTTTATGTTTATTTATTTTTGAGAGAGAACATGTGCAGGGGAGGGGCAGAGAAAGAGAGAGGGAGACACAGAATCCAAAGCAGGCTCCAGGCTCTGAGCTGTCAGCACAGACCCTGATGTGGGGCTCGAACCCATGAACCGCAAGATCATGACCTGAGCTGAAGTCGGACATTTAACTGACTGAGCCACCTAGGCACCCAAATATCAATCAACTTCTATGATTCTATAACCTCCATCACATGCTGACCCACAGATTCCACCAGTATATAGACAGTTAGCTGTATACTGATAGCAGGGAAGGTGTTCTGGATGCCACTGGATAAGCCATTGCTTATGGCTTTGCCTTTCACCAATTTTTTATAAGACACTCACTTGGCTTTAACTTTCCGAGATTCTCTTCGCTTTTCCTGCTGAAGCTGTTCAATTTTCTGTTGCATTTCTTCCTGTTTGGAAGTGATGGCCTGAATCATTGACATGGCATTGCTCAGCTCTTCCTAAAAAATAGGAATTGATACATATTTAATCTAGTAGAAGAGATAAAAGGATATAACATGGTATATAATACATATTTTAATACATATTTGTTGAATGAATGAATGAATGAGAGATGAGCATCTTACTTCTACTGTGGCCTATAATTTTAACACAGAGATACAAGAAAGAAAAGCATGAAATAGATATTTTTTGCCTGATAATTAATGAATAGACCAGGAGGAAAAATTCTTATATTTGCCTGCTACGTGAAAAGATATTTTCTACTTCTGTGACTAAGACCAAGAACTTCTGTTTAGCAGGGAAATAGAAGAGGGGCCTACCTTGAAATAGTTTAACGAATTCTTCATCTCAGTAACTTTTTCTTCCATGGAACATCGGCAACTCTTAACCTTCTCTTCCAAAGCATACTCGCCATGTTGAATTCTGGACAGTTCTTGCATTGCTTCTGTGAAACCAGTTTTCAGTTCAGAGGCCAAGGCCTGCAACTAAATGATAATCGCCAAGAGTAAGTTCAGTATGCTATTAACTATTATAAATAGTACCACTGAACCCTTGAATTTTCCTTTTTTTTTTTTAAGAAACCAGGATATAGAAAATCTACAGCCCGGTAAACTAAAGTTTTGACAACTTAAGACAAACTTGGCCCCATTCATTTAGGGAAAAGAGGGTCTTTTATATGCAACACATGCTGAAGCTTGATTATGACAAGCAAGCAAGCAATTAATTAAGTTTACAAGTGTTCCTGCCAGCTACTGTTTCTTCTAACACCTTTGCTTAAAGTGAGATTTACTTGAAAAGCAACATATGCATGTGAAACAGAATCTTGATCCAGTAACCCTTTCAATTCCATGAAAGAAGGGATAGGTCATATTACCCCTAGTGGTATAAGAAAATGAAGAAATTCAGTCATTTTTTCCCCTTAAACAATTAAAAATAATAAAAAGAGTAATAACTAAGCATATCTGAGAATTTCTTTGCAGGTGAGGAAGTCATATAGATAGGTAGGTAGATAGTTGAATGATGTCATGGAAAAGGAGATAACAGCATTTGCAGTGGTGGGAAACAGATAAAATGGTAGGAGTTCAGCACGTTGTTGACAGTGATGTTGAATTCTCTCCAAGAGTCAAGCCTGGTCGTGTAGGAGTGTGCACATTGGATTTCTGTTGTCAACTTCCACACCATGACAAAGGTGTCAATTCTGGAGTCTGATAGGGTACAAATCCTAGCTCTCTCCTACATGAAGTAAGACCTCAGGCAAGTTGGTTAACCTCTTCACAGCAGTTTCCTCATACATAAAATAATTACTATAACACCTATTTCACAGGACTGTGTGGAGAATTAATGAATAAATGTAGATAAGCTTTCTGCTACAGTGCATGCTTGTCCATAGAAGGTGTTCAAGAAATTTTAATTCTTCTCCCCCTTGAAGTGGCAAATCAAAAAGTTAAACACAAACAGAAATGTGGAGAAAATGGAGCACTTCTACAGTTCAGGTTTTTTTATTGAACAAACGAAAAAAGCATTTCAACAGACAGAAAGTTAAGATAATAATAACAATAAGATAAAAACGTTACTTTCTTGAAATTTATGACCTTACACTCTGCTAAGTAGAGGAACTCTTAGCTCCAGATCTGTCTTTAAAACAGAACTTTTCACAAAATTAACAAAACTCCTTCAAATGTGTATTTCTAAACATTTTCAGAATCTGGTTATCCAAATTATTCCAACTTGCAAAAACACCTCCCACTATAAAGTGATTTGGTCTCCTACACCACATTTTAAAAATACAGGGTTTGTGTTTCACTGTGCCTCGCAAAGGTTTCTTTCAAGGGCTGGGAATAGGGAGGAAGTAGAGGAACCAAAGAGATCATTCTGAGGAAAAAAACAGGATCTGCCACATGTTCAGGGCTGGAAGCCGGAGAAACAACATGAGCAATCTGTATTTCACTCCAATCATTTTTCATTTTAATTAATCTTCGTGATGGATTTTAGTACACATCCTAATCTAGTCATCAGAATGGATTGAATCACCAGCTCAACTACTTTTGATCTGGTAATTCTCATTATGTAAATTCATCTTCTGTGAACAAAATTTAAAAAAATCAACAGTATATAATATCAAAGCAAAATTTATGCAAGTTTTAAAGTTGAAGGAAGGAAACCTGACATTCATTCAGGTGCTCTGAAATTCTCTCAGGTTTCCTCTTTGAAAAGAAAGGGAACCACTATCCGACAGAAATAGGTTTCATTATCACTGCTCCCTTAGGTGGATGTGTAGAGTTTTCCCCAGCAGCAAAATGCAGCAGTAGGATCCTCGGGGGAAAGGACTTTTCCTCACCTGTAGAACCCCAGCTCTCAAAAAAAAAAAAAAAAAAAAAAAAAAATTAAGTTTTCCCTAACAGCCAGGTTGTATGGGGACTTTGGGAATTTTGAAACCATTTTAGCTATGAGCCCATTTCCTTCCCATATATTACGTTGAGCCCCTTGGGTACCTACCACTGAAGTAACACTACTGCTTTATAAACGGCTTCACAACCACTGATCAGACAGGGAGGAGATGCCAAAAGTGAGCACAATCACACACCTGAGACACATGTCACTTTTAAGATGCGTGGGGCTCAATGTCTTTAGCTGCTATGGACTGGTTTTCCAGTACCAACTGGCCATTCCTTTGTGAATGAAAAATACTCCCAGGACATGGACTTAACATCTTTTTTCTGCTGTCTCTTCAACTCTCTTGTTTGACAGCCCGCAGCCCACCCCAAGGATTAGAAATGGGTGTCTACCTTGTTCTCCAGCGAGTTGAACACGTTCCTCATCTCGTTGATTTTTTCATGAAGCTGCTCTAGAGAGGTTATGATCCCTCCATCCTGCCACTGGAGACGGGCTCCCACTGGAGGCAGGTTCAGGGAAGACTTGTACTTCGAAGCCTAGGGTACCACAGAGGGCTTCTTAGGCTCAAAGAAATAGGGGAGAGGAGTCCGAATTCTTCCTATTTCCTGTTCTTAATTTCTGTTTCTCAATTTTCTTTACTTTCTTGGCTTCTTAACTCTTCTCAAGGTGAATTTTAATCAATGTCTTCCAATTTTTTTTCCACCAAAGATCCCTCAGACTAAATTCTCATACATTATGCAAATTGTTCCAACTTGTTTTTTACACAGACTTGTTCTTCATTCTGTCCCATTATCAAGGTCAAAGACTACTACGGGGCAAATTCGGGGGACTGGGCCTGTGCCTTGAGAACCCTGCTGAGTCATAAATGTCAAGATTTGCAAAAACTCCAGAAGGCAGGCTGAATTCCTTCGACACCTGACTAAAGGCTCTGTGAGAAGCAGCACATGCTGGCAAGGATGCCAACATAATTTCTTTGGTTTCCCCCTAAACCAGGGTTTATAGAGAGGAAATGTGGTCTTTCTGCCAGCTTTCATATTCTTAATTTTAGGCCTCTTTATCAATCCCCATAAATGTAATAATTTAAAACACAAAGTGGGCAGCAAGTTGCCCGAATGGTCAAGAGCAAATTTCCCAAATCTACTCCTCTACACTCCCTATAGAAGTTGATCCTTAATGTCATTCTTACTTCCATTCTTCCATTCTTAATGGAAGCTGATGTGAAGTGTGGCATGCTGGATATTTATCTTATCCATCCCCGAATGCACCACAGGCCTAGTAGAACTAATTTCTCTGGTGTTAGAAGATACTCCCCAATGGCAAAAAGAGACTGAGGCTCAAATAGGACTTACAAATCCTGGAAACTTACAATGACAATTTTAATGATGAAACCTATTGCTGTAGGACTGGTTCCCATGGTTTTTCAGTTAGGGGTCCTTTTGGCACATAATTCATTTGCTTAAATTCTTTTCATTACAGACAAAAAGAAAAAAGAAAAAAATCTCTTCGAATCTCCTTACTTTAATATAACCACGAATGTTTTGGCACATTTCCTTCTGCTTTGTTCTATGAATGTAAGTGCAGACATTTATATGGTTGAAATCACCCTACAGATATATTTTTATTCTGCCCCTCCTTTTTTTGCCCAACACTCTTATAAGCCTTTTCCTATAGCCTTCAAAATGTTTTCTGTCTATTTTTAATGGCCACTCAGTATTCCATCCTGTAGTTGTGCCAGAGTTTACCCATTCAGTCTTCTTGGAAATCTATAACTTTTAATAACTTTTCAATATTATAGATAGTGCTGGCATATAATGCTTTTTATTTAAAGCTTTGTATGTATTTCAGATTATTGCCTTAGGATAAATTCCTAAATATGAAATTACTGTGAGTTTAAGGATGTTAGGCAGTATTTGACCTAAAGGGCTAAATTAGTGTATTTAGAAAAACATGTCTTGGATAAAATACATAAAACATAAGTAATATAAGTGGAGGAAGCTACAGGATTTACATCCCTACAAGTAAGCCAAAACCACAGTTGGAATTCACATCATTAGGCAAGAGCTGAGCTGGTCTAAATGGTGCAGTTACCACATCTGTTGCCTTGACTGGCAGATTCCACCAGCACTGCTCGTGTTAATGGACTGTTATTTTAAAGAATCCTTGTGCAAACGGAAGTAATCAGTCTGAAGCAACACAATCTGACTCTGGAAAAGAGATTGGGTAAACTTTGAGAGGCCTATGTACAGCGGACAAAGGATGAGATTGAATTGGGATGGATTGGATTCCAATCAAAAGGAATGTGAGTTAAGGACAGTCAGTGTATCCACACAGATTCACCTGTTCTGGTAATACTTCTGGAACGAACTGGGAGATAGTAGTGCTCGTTCTCCTGTTGGCTTCCATGACCTGATTGGGTCAATGTTCCTTACTCACCAAGGAGGTCAAGTCCATCCAAAGAACAGAGAGCCAATTAGAGGTATGAACATTTTAATACTTTCACTGTATTTTAACTAATAATTCTTACGAAAGCTTCCACCAATTTACACACACTCATCAGAACTAAATATTATTTCATTATTTGCTAATTAGATTGTTGTCAGCTTTTAAAACCTCAATCTTCTATTTATTAGCCATCTGTAATTTTACTTTGGTAAACTGTCTGTGTCCTTTGCCCTTAATCTACTGAGATCTCTGAAGTTTCCTTTTTTTACTGACTTGTATCAACTATTTTTATATCATTAAACCCTTACGATATTTTCTTGTAAGAAGTTTTCCCATTTGGTTATTTGCCTTTGAATTTGTTAAAAATATATTTATGTTGGGAAAATTTTTAATTGTGATGTGGGTGAAATCTCTAGCCCTTTACTTTGTGATTTCCTCCAGTGCTGTTTTACTTAAAAAGACATTTCACATCCAGATACAAGATAAATATTCACTAGTTCTAAACTTTTATGGTTTGACTTTTTTTATTTCTAGTCCTTTAATCCATTTTTTAGTTTATTTTGATTGGGGTATGAAGTAAGGATGTCTTCCTTTTCTTTTCTTTTTTTCCCAAAGAAGAACAAGACAATTTTCCCCAAAAGAACCAGACAATTTTCCAAACATCATTTGGCACCAGACTGAATAAGTGCATCAGATCTCTTGGCTCAAAGCAATATACACATCTTGAAGATATTCATTCATTCATTCAACTAATATTTATTGAACATGCATTATATTCCAGGCACTGTACTTTATGCTGAGAATACAACAGAGAGCAAAACGTACTAAATCCCTGCCCTTGGAGCTTACATTCTAGAGAAGGAGACACACAATTAAAAAAAAAAAAAAGAAAAGAAAAGAAAGAAAGAAACAAGTTAATATTTGCTATAATTTCAGGTAGGGATTGGGGTCTATCAAGAAAATAAAATAAAGACATAGAAAACGGCTGAAATGTCATATTTTGCTTCAAATGTCATATTTTGCTCTCCCTTTGTGCTGTAAATTGTATTCTATTATAGTTAACCTCTCCCTGCTTCCCTCCTTTCTCTTCCTCTTCTTCTTTACTTCTCTTTCATCTTCTTTTGGTTAACTGTTGCTTGGAGTAAACAGACTGGGATTTAGGAAGCATTCTTTTAAAACAAGGATGGGGTTATAATCACAGCATCACAGAGGTCATGTAGACCAACTTCATTCCACTGCTTCATTTGTTCCACTGTGAACAGATGTACTTGGATTTGTGATACAATAAGAGAATGAGGCCACCCCCCGCTGCTGCTATATTTAGCCAACATTCAGGGAGTGACCTACATAAAACCTATAATAGAGTTTAAATCATACCTCAGTTTAAAGACATACTCACACTCATTCAAATGCATACATAGGTCAGATGTGAACAGAGTGGAGGTGGGCAGGGAAGGCATTTGAAGGTCATAGACGAGTGAGGCATCAAATTAGCACTGAGGAAAGACTGACCCCTGCTTCCAGGCCTTTGTTCAAGCTGGCCCCTCTGTTTGAAATACCCTTCCCCATACCCACTTACCAAATGATCAACTTGTCCTGAAATGCCTCATTGAAATCCTTCAGCCAATATTCATTCATCACTCCCCCATATCAATGCCTCTGTGTAATCCTTCCAGTGGCCTGCCTTGTGTGAGCTATTTATTGTATATGTTTTCCAGGTGGTGGACATTTAAAAATCAATTGTGAATGTTTGTTGCGTCTGTTTTATTTTTCATTAGGCCAAGCAGTTGATTTTGCACATAGTAACTGCTCAATAAATATGTATTAAATTGAAATGAGGCTGTTTCCTCTACCCCTTTCCATTGCTGGTCTTGGTCTAGGAGCAATATGATTACAAAAATGTTTTCATAATCCTGTGTTGGCTTGCTCTGACTCGGCACACAGCGATGATATCTTGCATGATATTTCTGGGAACTATTGTTATTTTCACTTTACTTATCACTTAAACTCAACAAATCTAAATAACATTTCCCCCCAAAACTCTCCACTCTTCTGGATTCCTGTATCTCTTTTCAGGAGACCACTCTTTATCCTTACCAAAGCTTAAAGTCTTATGGCCAACTTGAAATTACCCTTTTTGCCAGCCTCCACCAAGCCCTGTCAATTGTCTCTTCCTTCTCATGCTTTCCAGATAACAGTGCCTTAACTCTAGAGAGGAGCATGGATTTTCCTAGCCCAAGCTGCTTTTATATTACATATTATATCAGAATAAACTTCCATGATTTTTAAGGACAGAATTTTACTTTAAATTTACATTTAGAGATAGAAGCCAAATAAACACTGTTTAGAGAGCCAAAGCAGACCGATGCGACCCTTGTTGCAAACATATTATAAAATGTTTTGAAGAATTTATATTTCTTGTAAATTATTTCCATTGTTTAAAAGGAGCTTAAATTTTTTTCTGTCACCATATTTGAACATTTGCAATGTTAACCCCCTTTCAGTTCTTAATGCTCTCTGCTAAAATAGCAAACTAAGGAAAAACAGACCTTGCTTTCTCCTTCTCTCTTACGGAAATGTTATTGCACAGTTTAATGTCCATAGTGCTGGTGGCAACAGGCAAGACAAGCAGAGTTGATGGGGGGGGGGGGGGAGCGGGTAGCACTGTAATTTATAACCTGGATAAGTTGTCCTTCAAAAATCAGTTTGCTCAAAAGTACAATGTGAATGGTGCTCTCTGCCCCGCCTACCTCAGTCTTGTTAAGTAAACAAACACCAATGACAAATGTGAAAGCAATTGTTGAGTGCTGGAAAACTTTATACATAAATGACAGTCATCACTATTACATATAGGAGTGTTCAAAACAATCTAAGTTGTCTTTACCTGGTAAATCTGTGTGGAAGGATTATTCATCGGTATATGTTCATTCTCTCCTGTGGGAAGAAAGAGCTTTGTTCAATGGACATGACTCATTCTGTCCCTATCCCCTTCACAAACACACATAGGGAATAAGGGGACTTCTAGGATCTTAAATCTGTGGCTGCATGACAAGAAACCAATGATACAAGAACAAAACATAAGCTGGTGTAGGTGGTTTCTAGATTCACATCCTAATGACCAAACCATATCTATCTGATATAACTCTTTCTTGTAGTAAAACAACAACAACACAAAACAAAAATGTCCTACCACAGTGGGCAAGTTTTGCAACCAAACTGAATGATGAATGTTCATTAATCAGCCAGAAGGGAATGCCCATGAAGGTTTCCCTCCTGTCCTTGGGGCTGGTGGAAGTTTACTTGAGAGGGTATTCTACAATTAGGAAGGCTGCCCCAGCACTTGTCTAGTTGTCACTGTGTTGTTCTCAGGAGGCCTGCGTACAATGTCCTTGCCAAACTTCTGAGCTCTCCCCTGCTGTCACTGCCTAGATCACCTAAGGCAATCTTACTGTCTTCCTGGGCAAGAGGGTTGGTAGAAGGGAATTGTCAAAGGAAAGATTCTGGGAAGGATGCAGGCAGAAAGAAAATAGTATTGGCAACACTAAAGACTGAGAAACACAGGGCAAATACAAAGGAAATAGCAGGTTGTAAAAACCACTTACAAACTAGGGAGAAAAAAGATCGGCTTACAGTGTACCTTGCAGAACCACACTGGTTGGCCATGAAGAAGGACAATCCAAGTAAAACATGCAGCTCATTGCTCATCCATTTAGCTATATCTCCATTGTGTCCCTCTGCAGTTTATAGATTAAAGCCATGGTTGGGGTGCCTGAGTGGCTCAGTCGGTTAAGCATCCGACTTCGGCTCAGGTCATGATCTCGCGGTCCGTGAGTTCAAGCCCCGCGTCAGGCTCTGTGCTGACAGCTCAGAGCCTGGAGCCTGTTTCAGATTCTGTGTCTCCCTCTCTCTCTGACCCTCCCCCGTTCATGCTGTCTCTCCCTGTCTCAAAAATAAATAAATGTTAAAAAAAAATTTTTTTAAGCCATGGTTGCGAATATTTGGTTGTGTGGACGTATATATTGTTCACTTAAGATATGGTGGTACAGAAAACCCTTCCTTAGAGGAGCCAACCTCTAAATAAATATAAATAATAAATAATACATAACCTCAGCCCAGAGCTTACACAGACAGAAGGCTGTTCCTATAAAATCTAGATGGTTTAAGATCACCACAACTCTCCACACAAGTCTGAGTAAAGATTACTTAGCCCATTTTATACTATGTCCCAACAGCCTGGTACCATGGCAAGAACCAGAACATGGGAACCAAGTCCAGGCTCCCAGGTCAAACTTTGACACTTCGTGATTGTAGCCTGACATCTCTATGACTGTTTCCTTATCTGTAAATTGGAGAGGATGACAGAACCTACTTCTGTATGGTTGATTCTATATGGTAAAGATGAGAAGAGAGAGCACTTATGTTTCTAGGCTAACCTAGAAGGTGTTGGATGTTTATTAGTTGAATCTGTATCTTGGCCTTATTCAGCAGGTTGCTCTGAAGCAAGTCCCAAAGTTATTGCTAAGAAAAATAAGATAACAACTCACACCAAATTATAGATACAGCATTTCCCGCTTTTCCAGCACCAAGTCTGTGCTCTTTGTGGTCATCATATAATAAGGAAATGAGAATAGCCAAGGCAACTTATTCTCATGTTTTGATACAATGGCAAAAGAAGACTGAAACCTACATTTCTTAAATTCTGAGATCTAAAGCAAGACATTGGAAAAAATCTAACCTTGCTTTGTTTTGGTCTTTTCCATGGTGCCTGTTGCTTCTTTCCTCCACCTTACTCTTCAGCATTCCATCTTCATTGTCCCTGGATCAGGCCACCCCTTCTTCTCTGGACCTGCCCATTGAAATCAACAGGAAGGGTTAGCAGGCAGAACTGGTGAAGTAACTGGACTTACTTTATGTGCTAACTTAAAATGATTGGAATGAACACAGCTATTAGAGGCAACTTGAGGTTTATGTAATTTCAGAAGAGTGAAGATACTAAGTTAATAGCTAGTTTAAAAGGTAAAGTTAACTGGGGTGCCTGGGTGGCTCAGTCGGTTGAGCGTCTGACTTCAGCTCAGGTCATGATCTCACAGTTCATGAGTTCAAGCCCACATCAGGCTCACTGCTGTCAACACAGAGCCCGCTTCAGATCCTCTGTTCTCCTCTCTCTCCCCTCCCCTACTTGCACTCTCTCAAAAATAAATAAACATAAAAAAAAAAGTTAGGGGCACCTAGGTGGCTCAGTCAGATAAGCATCCAACCCTTGATTTATGCTCAGGTCATGATCTCACAGTTTGTGGGTTCAAGACCCATGTCAGGCTCTGTGCTGACATCGTGGAGCCTGCTTGGGATTCTGTCTCCCTCTCTCTGCCCCTCCCCTGCTCACTCTATCTCTCTCAAATAAAAACTTAAAAAATAAAATAAAGTTTAAAAAATTAAAAAAAATTTAATGTATAGTTTTTAATATATTCTTTTTTGGATCATATCAATTACTTTAGACCCATTGATTTTATTAACAGGTTATATAGTTCAGGGAAATCATCTTAAGAAAAAAACAACTTGATGGGGTGCCTGGGTGGTTCAGTCAGTTAAGCATCTGACTTCGGCTCAGGTCATGATCTCACAGTTCATGGGTTCTAGCCCCACATCAGGCTCTGTGCTGTCAGCTCAGAGCCTGGAGCCTGCTTAATATCCTGTGTCTCCTCTCTCTGCCCCTCCCCTGCTCGTGCTCTGCCTCTCTTTCTCTCTCTCTCTCTCTCTCTCTCTCTCTCTCTCAAAAATAAACATTAAAAAAATTAAAAAAAAAAAAAAAAAACTTGAGCAAGTATGAAGGCCAATACATCACACAGTAAGCTCCTGGATGACCTTGTTCCCACTTTCAGCATCTGGCAGACTACACACTGGAGGTGCTTACTGAATGTGGCCTGGTTGTAGCGACCATTGGACACATAGCTGAGGGTTCAAAATGCGATTAAATGTCAGTGTTGTGGATGTTGGACCTCTTTTCGGCCAGCTAGAACTTTAATCCTTTCCAATGATTGATCAATATATAATAATTTATAAATGAGGGATATCAAGAAAATCAAGGCTACATACTTTTGGGATCTTATACCCTTTTTACACGAGCGTGAACATTATGTCAGGGTAGAGCATCTTCTCTAGTTATCTGAATGTCTTTTACAGCTGATGTGAGTGTTACTGAGATGAAAACTTTCTTCTCCTTAGCAGCTGTTCCTTTGTTTGACAACTAATGCATTCTATGATGTATGTAAATTAAATCATGAAATGTTAGAGCCAAAGGCCCTGAGAAAATTATTTCATCCAGCTTCATCATTTATAGGTGAAGCAACTGAGGTCTGGAGAGTGGAAGAGAAATGACCTGCCCAAAGCCACACAGCTTTGAAAATGACTTTTAGAAGTGATTTCTGTTACTGTTTAGAGGGAAAAAAAGCTTGAAATACGTAAAGCCATGTTTTTATGGCTAACTACTTCCTAGGGATTTAGTTATCTAATTTACAAGTCATTGAAAACAAACCAAAAATACCATTCATATATCATAGATATAGTGTAAATTTACACATTTTCAGAGTTAGGACATCATCAAGCTCACATATGTACACATGGTCATGGATTTCAAGACATAACCAAAAGAGTGTGGTTAACATAGGGTAAATAAGAATTTTTATTTTATTTATTTAATTACAAAAGTAACAAAACTACATTAGAGAAAATTTGGAAAACATAGAAAAGACAACTCTAATGCCTTCACTTAAGTAACCATGATGATCATTTAATTGTATTGCCTGCCCATCTTTCTTTCTCTTGAATGTTTTACATGATTGTTCATGGACCTACTTGTATCTGCTATTTCACCTGCATTATAGCATGAGCATTTTACTTTCTTTTTAAAAACTGGATCATTGTTGGGGGACCTGGGTGGCTCAGTCGGTTAAGCATCCGACTCGATTTCAGCTCAGGTCATGATCTCCCCGTTCATGAGTTCAAGCCCCGCGTCGGCTCAGCACTGACAGCACAGAGCCTGCCTGGGACTCTCTTTCTCCTTCTCTGTCTCTGCTCCTCCTCTCCTCTCTCTGTCTCTCAAAATAAATTAATTTAAAAAAATGTTTTTTAACTGGATCATTGTTACTCATGGTTTTTTTTGTTGTTGTGGCCACTTTAGCAGAGAGTGGCAGCATTCCTCCCCAGTCCCAGTTGGTGTTAACAATCTGCCGGTGTTCTTCCACTCTTCTCTCCATTTTCATATCACCATGTGCAAACATATATACAGAACATACATGTCATGGTAGTATCCCACTACACCTCCCTGCGTCTTATTTCTTTCATGGCAGTCTCTCCAAGTTAATGGGTGTAGAGCTAATAAATTATTTTTCATGGCTGCACAATACATGAGGTGTGAATGACCTATGTTAATCATTTCTGTATTGATGTACATTCCCTCTATTTCCATTATTTTGCCACTGCAAACAATGCCACAACAAACAGCTTGGTACATAGAGCCTTACATATTCATGCTTTTAATTATGTGGGATTTTAATAGATATGACTAGGCTGCTTTACAAAAAGGCTGTAATTGTTCCCATATCCCCCAGGAAAACTGTGTGAGTACCTTTTCTCCTGCATCCCATCCCGGCCAATAGTAGAAGTTAACACTTTTTAGTTCTTGCCAGTCAGATGAGTGTGACAAGGGATATTTCATTGTTACTTTTGCTGATTGCTAGAGTTACCAAGCACCTCTATGTGTCTTTCCTGTACATTTAGATTTGCTGTTTGGGGATTACCTATTCCTCTGCTTTGCATATTTTCCCATTGAGTCATCTGTCTTTTCCTTATCAATTAGTAAGAGTTTTTATATGCTAGAGATTAGATTTTTATTTGTCATGTGAATTTTAATTATTTTTCCCAACTGTCTTTTTTGTCTTTTGACTTTGCAGTCACTTTTGCTATTAAAACATTTTTGAATTTATGAAGTCAAATAGAACTTTTTCCTAATTTACTTCTTGATTTCTTGAGCTGCTTTAAAAGTTCTCTGTATCTTACGACTCCTGGATGGCTTAGTCAGTTAAGCATCTGACTCTTGATTTCAGCTCAGATTTGAGCCATGTTTCAGGCTCTGCACTAACAGTGCAGAACCTCCTTGGGATTCTATCTCCCTCTCTCTGCCCCTCCCCTGCTTGCTCTCTATCTCTCTTTCAAAATAAATAAACATTTTTAAAAATTTTTTTTAAAAAGCTCTATGCAGCCCCAAGATTTTATATATATGTTTCCCTAAATTTTCTTCTCAGGCTTTCATTATTTTTAAGTGTTTCATTCATTTGGAACTTGTTGTTATAATATATGGTGCAAGGGAGTGTTAATTTCTTTATTTTCCAGATGGATGGTCACTTGTACTGGCACCAGCCATTACATAAGCCATCCTTTTCTTTCATGGAATTGAATATTACTTTTGTCACGCAGAGATCTTTTATACGTCCTCTATCCTATTCTGATCTATTTCTGTTCCCAAACCACAAACTATGGCTGTTCTGTGTTTTAAACATATTTGGTAAGGCAAGTCAACTATTATTTTTTTTTTGTAATTTGCTTTACCTGACATTTATTTTTCCATGTGAATAAATGAACTCCAAAGTCATTTTACCCATTACAAAAAAATTTAAATTCTCATTGGAAATGCATTAGATTTATATATTAATTTGGGAGAACTGATATTTTCTTACATCAGATCTTGTCATCCTTGAACATGAATATTCTTTCCATTTGACTGGATCTTGTTTTAGGTCTATCCATCAGATTTTATTGTTTTCTTCTTAAAGATCCTGTACTGTTCCTGTGAAATTCATTCTTAAGTATTTTTTATTGCTATTTTAAATGGTATTTTTTCACTTCTACTTCTAGCTGGTTTTTGTATTCTCTATCTCTTTGCATACTTATCTTACATTTAGCCACCTTAGTAAATTCCTTTATTAATTATGGAAGATTTTTAAATGAGTATTTGTTCCGCTTTCTAGATTTTTTTTAAGTTTGTTTGTTTGTTTATTTTTTTAGTAATCTCTACGCCCAATGTGGGACTTAAACCCACGACTCCAAGATCAAGAGTCAAATGCTCTTCCAACTGAAGCAGCCAGGTGCTCCCTTTCTAGGTGATTTTTATCCTTATTTTCAAATATTTATACTGGTTATTTCATTGTCCTATCTTATTGTATTTGTTAGAGCTTCCAGAATAATGTTTACTAATAATGGTGATAGTGGACATCATTATCCATTTTCTGATTTTAATGTAAATGTCTTTAAAGTCATTTAGAATGATGCTTCTTATTTGGTAAATCATCTCTATCAGACTTAAGTAATTTCCTTTTAGTTCTATTTTACTAAAACTTCTTATTAGGAATGGATACTATATTTTATTAGTCCTCTCAATAGCTATTGATAGAATTGCTTTTTTCTCCTTTATTATTTTAATGCATTACGCTGATTCCCTGATGTTGAATCATCCTTGCATTCCTATAATATTTGCTTGGCTGTAGGTACACCTCTTTTGGTACACTGAACTCTATTTGTTAATATTTAGGCATTTTGTATCTATATTCATAAATGATTTTGATCTGTGGGAGCTTTATTGTTTTTTGTCTTTTATTCTTTTTTGGCATTCAGGTTACGCTAGCTTCTTAAAATGAATTAGAGAGTTTTCAATCTTTTCCTATAATTTAGAAATTTTTCACTTAAGTTAGAATTATCTGGTGTTTAAAAGATAATAGAGTATAGCTATGAAATCACTTGGACCTGGTGCCTTTTTTAAAAAGGTAGACAGATTTTGCTCAAAGGTAATTGATCTATTCAGTTTTTCTGCTTAATTTTGTAATTTATGTTTTCCTAGGAAACCATGTATTTCCTTACGTTTGTCAACCAATCTGTCGATAGAAAATAAGCATCTTTCCATGTGCTATATAAAGAATGGTGGAGAGAGAAATAACATTTATTGAACACCTGCTATGTGCCAATCACTATGCTTCATATTTATTTATACTGTCACATTTAATTGAATCCTCATATTGGTCCCGTTGAACACGTATTATTATCCTCATTTTATAGATGAGAACATTGAGACTTGGAAAAAGGAGGTAATATTATAGCCAGGATCATAGTTAAAAAATGGCAGAGGGAGCCAGGATTGCGACTTAGGTCTCTGTGATTTCAGAACTGGTATTTTATTACTTGCAGCTTTCTCCAAATAGTTACACAACCATTATATTTAGTTACTGAAAGATAGTTGTTTAAGGAAATGTGTTATTGTTTTCTTTCGTTCCCCAAAATTATTGAACATTAGGAGAGTTTTTTGGTTTTCACTATAACAAATGAATATTAAAAGGAATATAGTTTTTTTCTTTCCATATTTAAGACACTGTTTTTCCTTAGGCAAGGTTTCCAGAAGAGAATTACTAGTTCCAACACTATGGTCATATTAATGACTAACATATATCGAAAAGCACATCTTAAAAGGGAGGATAACAACAAGATTACATGGAAAAGTAGTATGACTTTTTCTAGGAAAAGACTTACTACATTCTGAGATTCCCTTTGAGATCTTACTTATAGTCTTTTCCTCATTTTCTGTGGGAATCCCTCACTCTCTGAGCCCGTTCTCTGCTCTCTCCTTCATTGCCCTGGAATCACTTCCTACCTTTGAATAACCATCAAATGCTGCCACATTCCTCTCACCAAGTTCATATGGCTTCTACTCCTCCCCAGTTTTCCTCTTGTCTTTCCATCTCTACAGTGCTAGCCTTTAAAAACACCTGTGTGGGCCTTGGCAGACCCTTGAAAAATGTTTTTAGGAAAAGCCTGTTAGTTACTAAACCTTGCCTGATCATTATATAGAGCAATGGTTTTCAGTCTGTACTCTTCAAAGCCCTCGGGCTTTTTCAAACCTGCCTTGGGAACAGAAACAAAGCCACCAAGCTCCTGGAGTCCTGGGCCCCTCTCTCCATCCCCTTCAACTAGAGTCTCTTTGTTCTTGCCTGAAAACAAACTGCAGCTTGTGGGGAAGCATTTCCTTTTAAAATTGGTTTCTGCTAGGGGCACCTGGGTGGCTCAGTCGGCTAAGCGTCCGACTTCGGCTCAGGTCATGCATGATCTCACGGTTTGTGGTTCGAGCTCCACGTCGGGCTCTGTGCTAACAGCTCAGAGCCTAGAGCCTGCTTCGGATTCTGTGTCTTCCTCTCTCTCTCTCTCTCTGCCCCACCCCCACTCATGCTCTGCCTTTCAAGAATGAATGAACATAAAAAAATTAAAAATAAAATAAAATTGGTTTCTGCTGCTTAAAAACAAAGGCTCTAAAATTATTGCAATAGAGAAATAGGAATTAATCTAAAAACTTATAGCCAGATTTTATGAAATTAATAAAGTTTATAATATTAGTAAAGTTACTACAAGCCTAAAGAATACTGAGAAAAATCTCCTGACCCTCCCCCAGACTGACCTAGAATGTATACCACACACACACATACACGCATAAGACCACAAAAACTTAGGACTGTCTATTACTTTCCAATTACTGCTGTGACAGAAAAAGAAAGTTTGGCACTTTGGGGAATTGAAATTAATTGAAAGCAGACTTGAGCTAATTTCCATTTCAGTGTCCTTTATTGAATGGGTCTTTAGTGCACATTTCTAATTTAGTAGAATGAGAACTTTTTATGTTGGGGGGAGGGTGATGAGGAAATATTTTCCCCTGAAACTAATTCATCAGGACAAATTCTGCAAATGTTTTCAGAGAAGAAAATCTCTAAAATCTTTGTGATGTAGAAGAATGCTTGAAAAAAATTATGGAAGTCGTTGTTTGGTTTTTTTCTATAGCTTAGAAGTGACATAGGTTTTATGAAATGGCATATTTCATGACCTTGTTTGTACATATGTCACAGTTTTCAGGTTCTCCTACATTGTATCACTTGATCATTGCAACAGTGCTGTGCAGGGCACTGTTACCACCCAGGACCAGAGGAAACTGAAGCTCTGAACAATTAAGTATTTACTCAAAGTTACACAAGAAGTAGCTCCAAGTAAGACCACTATTCTATTAGCCTAGATCTTTAAATAAGCCACTTCATGACACAGGATTCCAAAACACTATAATAGAAGGAACCACTTTTACTGTCATTAAAGATGTATTCTTGGGGTGCCTGGGTGGCTCAGTCAGTTAAGTATCTGACTCTTGATTTTGCTTCAGGTAATGATCTCAAGGTTTATGGGATCGAGCCCCTCATCAGGCTCTGCGTCGACAGTGTGGAGCCTGCTTGGGGTTCTCTCTCTCTCTCCCTCTCTCTCTCTCTCTCTCTCTCTGTCCCTCCCCTGCTTGTGCTCTCTCTCTCTCAAAATTAAATAAACTTTAAAACAAATGTCTTACTTCCTATATGGGCTCTGAGAGCTGTTTGAACAAACAGGTTAAATGGATTGGTAAAAGGAGAAAAGTTCCGGCAAGTCTGATGAGACAGAGAGAGATTGAGAGAAAAAGAAAGAATACAAAATAGGACAAAGAAGAGGGCTATAACCACCAATTCAGAGGCTATGAAATATTATTTTAAAAATTCTGTTTTTGGGGCGCCTGGGTGGCTCAGTCAGTTGAGCGTCTGACTCTTGATTCCAACTCAGGTCATGATCCCAGGATTGTGGGATCAAGCCCCACATTAGGCTCCACTCTGAGTATGGAGCCTGCTTAGCATTCTCTCTGTCTCTCTCTGTCTCTCTCCCTCTGTCCCACTTCCCTGCTTGTGTGCTCTCTCTCTAAAATAAAATAAAATAATTTAAAAACTGTAATGTCAACCACAACACCTATTTAGAGAAGATAATTGAAAGAGGGGTGTCAAATGTCTATACTTCAAATAAGAAATAATCTAGGATAATATCACAAGAAGTTTCTGTAATAACAGTGACTGTATTATTTAATCTGTATCAGAGAATAGGATATATGTAAATCACGAAATCCATCCCGTGAGATTCTGATACCAAAGCTACTCTAGGATAGCCTAAATAAATAAAATACAAATATTCTAAATAAAATGTCTGAAAGCAAAATTACAATACCATGAGTTCGTTCTAGAGTGTAAAAATGGCTGGATGCTTACAAATCTATTAATACAGTTCATTAATCAACATAATTCAAGAAAGGAAAGAGAGCACAGTGTGACCCTTAGAAGCAAAATGGTAAGGAGATAAAGCAAATTTCACAATACCTGGGCACAGATGCAAGTGTTTATAATGAGGATACCTCAATGATAATGTAATTTTTATACCTGCTTCCAAAAATATGTACAATCATCAAATCATTCTTGAATACATAGCAACTTATGGTGGCAAAGGCAATAAATTAAAGAATTAAAATATAGGACCACCAGACATCCCTCAAAATAAGCAGTCTTATTCACAGAACAGATGAGCACAAGGGAAGGGAAGCAAAAGTAATATAAAAACAGGGAGGGGGGACCAAACATAAGAGACTCTTAAATATGGAGAACAAACAGAGGGTTACTGGAGGGATTGTGGAAGGGGGGAGGGGAAGGGGGGAGCACTATATGCTAACTAATTTGGATATAAATTTTTAAAAATAAAATAAAATTTTAAAAAATTAGCTGAACAAGAAAAAAAATAAGCAGTCTTATTTTGAAAATGGTCTTTGGTCCTCAAGTCAGCTTCTTAATTAACTTTTTCCCAAATATAGGTGTTGCTAGAAAAAGGTCAGCCCCTGTCACTGACCAGGTCATAAGGCCATCATCACATCCTTGGTTAACTGCGTGAGCGCTAGTCTCCTCACCAGACTGTGAGCAACCTGGGAGCAGAGTGGTGGTCTTATTCATCTTTGTATCCCCAGCTCCTTGTGCCATTTTGGGCACATCATCAACAAATATTCATGGAAATGAACTGAATTCTCATCCAGTACCACAAGAGAAGCATGCTTTTTCCCACACGTGCTTCACATAAGCAAAAAAGAATTACTGTTACATAGAACAAGGGTTTAGCCTGGAGGCAATTTTTGTTAGGGGGGAAAACCCATCAAGCAAAGTTTTAGTGGCAGGATGTATCCCCTGTGCCCACCATTGGAACCGGGATAGAGCAGGATCTCCTGACGAATGGTCCCACACCAAAAGGAATTATAACTGAAGCTCACCATTGCCAGCAACCTCAGAGCACCCAAAGCCAGTGAGAAGAGGGCAAAGAGTGGGCGATTCCATAGATCAAGAGCACACAGAGGTTCTTTACATCAGAATATGGAATAACAGAGATCCTTCCACTTCCGCTCCATGGGGCATTAAGTTGTTTGTTTACCCTAATATCAGTCAGGATAGTTATTTGGTTGAGCTGCCATGTGTCAACATGTCAATCAGAAAACAAAGAACACCAGCATGCTAACACGCACACACAACAACCCAGTGGTTAGAGATAACTATTTTAAAATTAAAATTAAAATTTAACTTATCATGTCATTTAAGACATCAAAACGTACCAAGAGTTTTCGACCCTGTTACTTCCAGGCTCTTCTGGAAAATGGCTCTTCTGACTCATTTTATTGACTGGCATACATAAATGTGCCAGAACCCAATTTCGTGAACCTGAATGCTTTATAGTATGGGTCTGGTTAGGAAAATGCGCCCTCTCTCTTTTCTTATCCCAGTTTGACTCACTTTAATTTCAACCTTTCAAACAGGCTCTCTCCCTAGATTCATCTGAGTTGAAGTTCAGAGCCTCTCTGAGACACTCTGCAAGAGATGGAGAGAACAGTGTGGCCCCAGTGCAAGGCAAATGCGTACTTGAAAGGAAGATGAAGTGACTGTCGCTGTATTCTCACCAGGTTGGTCCTGCCTGGGAAAATGGGAAGGGCAAGAGAGGCTCCTGGGAGAGCTGTGAAGGAAAGAGCCTGAGCCCCAGAGAGAGCTCCCTCCAGCCCTAGGGATGACCCTAATTAGCAGAGGGGTCTATCAACGTGGCCAACCTCAGCTAGTCCTCGGGAAGTATTCCTCCTGCTGAGGCAGAGACAGCAGTGGGCCTCACAAGAGCTGGATCACGTGACTGAGTTAGTAGTACCTTGTGAAATAGATCATCAGTCACCAAAGCCTTTTTAGGTAAGAGGGGAAACCAGGTTACTGCTGCCTCTCCTGGGAGTTTTTTCATAGTTCAGATAAAGTGACACATCCAATTTGGATCTGCCTTTGGCACTTTCAGAACTGCTAGAAAGGAGAATAGAGCAAATCCAATCTTGAGAATGACTGTAATTTCTCATTACCTCCCAGGGAGCTCCAGAAGTTGGAAATCATAGACAAGCCCTGCAAATCTGTAAATTCAGTTAGAAGAATAGCCCCCAGCTCGTGCACCATTGACAGGAGTCAGTGATGTTCTTGAGCCACTAAAAAACGACAACATTCTCCCTGCACAACTGGTCTATGCATTTCTACCTGAGGATCTCAGTCCCTGCCTTTCCCCTGCCTTAAAACCCTCTGCACTCTGCCAACCCAAATCCCACTCAACCTTCAAAGGGCAATTATACCCTTCATAAGCCTGCCTTGACGTCACCTATTCTCCTCAACTGTCACCTATCCTCACAAAGGCAAGGATCATCTTATAACCTGTTATGACTAGAGTCCAACAACATATTAACCTCAGTATAAGACACATTCAATATTTTTGTTCATCGATGAAAAAATGTAAATTCATCATTAGTTTGATTGTTTCTTTAATCATTTCAGCCTGTTTCATACGTGGCCTTCCTAGAGCTAAAGCATACTGAACCCAATCACTGAGTACTTTCTTACCATTTCTTACCAATATCTGGAAGGTTTGGCACAAAGTGGAGAGGTCTAGAAATACTCCATAAAGAGACCAGAACACATTGGGACTGGTTTCGCTAAGAAGCTATATATACTGATTCCTAAATCTCTTGTTGCACTGTTTCGATTTCCTTTGGGGAACAACTTGGGACAAGAGTAAGTAAATGAAACATAGAAGTTCTCCATCCTCCTGTCTCCAAACAACTACATACTTCTCCCATCCCGGAGAGTTAGATAGCAATCCTATCCTTCAGAACCTTGAAAAATATACTGTATATAGAAACACAGTGAACAATCTCACTTGAAATCTATTCCAGGGCTGCCTAAACATACTATAAGGAAATCATTCCCTGCACAGATTATGCCCATTTCATCCTGTCCTGATGTCATTTGAAAATGATTCCCTTATCTGAAGGCAAATCAGTTTAACAGAGGAGCACACACATGCTGAGCCACATCATTTTCCACCTCCAATGCTGGGGACTTAGTGCCTTTCATAGACCATCCATTTTGCTTTTCAATCATGCAATCTGAACATTTTCACCAAGGCTTCCCATCATGGATCAATGTAAAAATGTTCCCCCCAGATCTTGACCTGCTGATTGGCAGGGTCAAGAAATGGGAAGAACACTGGACTGAGATCCGACCCTGACTGCTCACTCGGCAGGGCCAAGAGGAAGCCATGAGAGTCTGTATTTCCATTTTCTCAGATCTAGTACAAGGAGGCTCTCAAAGTCTTTGGAGCTCTAAAATGCTGAGATTAAAATCCAGCAGGGTAAAAAACAAAAAATAAAAATTAAAAAAATAATATTTATTTATTATAAATAAAATCTAGCAGGGTATCTCCAAATATTACTTAGCAACATGGTGACATAGCAACCAGTGGCCTCCCTTCCCCAGCCCCTCAGTCCCCACAGCCTCCCATAATTGTTCTTTTGTTCAGTCTGAAACACCAAAAAACCAAAATGAAAACAGAACAAAAAACCCACTATAACCCCAACTGGAATTATGTTAAGTAGTTTATAATTTCCCAATCCTTAATTCTTTCAGTATGCAGTTTGGGCTGTTGTTTAGTACTCAGGTTGTTTTGTTTGTTTGGTTTGGCTTTGGGTTTTTTGTTTATTTATTTATTTATTTATTTTTTAGTAATCTCTGCACCCATTGTGGGGCTAAAATCCATGACCCCAAGTTCAAGAGTAGCATGCTCTTCCAACTGAGTCTGCCAGGTGCCCCTAGTACTCAGGTCTTTATTTTGAGGGAAAGAAACAAAACTGGCTTTTCTTCTGATCTTTTTTTTTTCCCTGCTAAATGAATATCCCTGGTTGTTATATTTCTTTCCAATGAATATTTGCACTTGGCTGTTCCATGGTCACCTCAAACTCAAGCTGTTTTTATCACACTGGTCATCTTAACCTATCCAGCCTCCTCCTTCAGATTCCTCTAGCTCTGTCATTAGCACTACCATTGACCCAGGCTCAAGACCTCCGAATGAACTTCCTCTCCCCGTCCAGTCTAAAGGAAGTAAAATCCTTCTGAGTCTTTCTTTGTCAGATTTCTTACATTTCCTCCTTTGCTTTTCATGTTACCTCTTTGTTTCAACCCTGACTCCTCTGTGCCTAAACCTCTGTAGGAGCTTCCTAATCAGTTTATTTAACACTCTAGGCCACTACTAGATTATTTTCCTTTGGTCATTTCTTATTCCTTCTCAAAAACTTGAGTTATAAAATGTAATACATAAATTATTTTTTCAGGGTCCTCCACAATGTCCCTGACCTTCCTCTCCAACCTTGTTTCCAACCTGTACGGGATATTCCAGCCTTCTGAGTTAATTCATCACCTACATTCCTGCCTTGTCTCTCCCATTCCTTCTGCCTTGTCTGCCCTCCTCACCCTACCCCAACTGTCAAATCCTTCCTCATTCCCTGAGGTCTAACTCAGGTCCAAAACCTCTGGAACTTCCTCCTTCAATCCAATAGTAAATTAACCCTCCTTTCTTAGAATCCTCTGAACTCAAATGGAACCAAAACCATGACTTTCTACTGTTATTTATCTTACATAAATAATCTCATTGTCTCAATAGATTATAAACTTCTTGAGAAAAGAGATTATTTCTTCACCTCTTGGGATCCTTGGTGCCCATTCTATGTTCTTACATAGAGTAGAATCTCAGTAAAAGCTTGTTCAATAAGAGACAAAACTGCCAAACACTGTCAATGATAACTATTTAGCATGTAATCTAATGTGTTAATTAGGTGTAATCAACTATTAGTAATTAATTGGCTAAGTGCTCTCTTACCTAAAAATCTGATAATCAGTAGTCACGGATGTAGAGACTAAGGGAGGAAGAACTTGGCCACAGGAAATCCAGGCTGGGATAGTGGAACAGAGGGATTTAAAGCTCTATCTCAGCCCTAGAGGGCATTTTCAGAGTTACAGGGTCAAAAGTAGATGATCTGTAGTGGCTTAGCCCTTGTCAGATATATATTTAATTCAAATAAGATTAGAATTATATTATATATTTATTATATATAATATATTTATATGTTATATATTTATATGTTATATATTTATATTCTATATTTATATATTATCTCTATATATAGAATATATAATTATATATTCTATATTATATATAATCTTATATATTATTATTATATATATAACATACACACACACACACACACACACTAGACTAGAATGTTTTGGATTTAGAGGTAAAGTGAATCCTTTTCATCCTTAACCCACTTTGGAATGCACCTTAGCAACGTCACTACCTGGGGTTTGCCCACTTCTTTTCTTTAAACATCCACAGGACCTGCCTTCAGCCTGCAGTGTCTGCTATTCATCTGCTTGGGGACCCACACTTCCAGCCTCCTCCAAAGCAAATCACCTTATAGGCAGTAAAGGAGCCAGCAGGTGCAAGATGAATCTGGGGCGGGGCGGGGGGGAGGCCCACCCTTTGAAAGCAGTATTTCCAATCTAGTCCTTGATTCTTTACCTCCTTCCCACACAGTCTTTAGGTGGGGTCCTTCCTCTAGGCTGTGGTTTGTGGAGCTGAAGAGAAAAATACTGAAGATCTGGGTGCAAAATTCACATGCAAAACAAATCCCTCCTTGGTAAATTCCTGTAAATTCAATTATCAAAGCTTTTTGACTTTATTGTTAATAGCCGTAATTCCCATGGGGGAAAAATGAGATAAATAAGTAGATGCAGTACATTTGAAAAATCATTCAAATGCTGAAATAGAACGTTTAGACTCACAGAAGCAAGAGAAGCTCATTGGTGAAAATCTTAGGACACGAAAGATGTGAGAAGGGAAAGCTAGATTGAAACCCAAACTCTTACACACCTCCACCAGGGCCTATTTCGTTCCTATCTCTTGGCAACTTCAAGGTCTTCTCAAACGTACAATATCCCATAATCATATAGCAAGGATAAAAAGGCTCCAAGGCTTTTGGTCACCTTATTAGAAAGGCCTTCCCTGACCACATGTTAAGAGCAGGACCCAGCCTCCACTGCCCATCTCTCTTCCATTGCCTCGTTTTTCTCGATGCATTTCCCAGCAAATGACAGCGCTATTTATCGTTCGTTGACCATCTTGACCCACCACCTCCAGTTCATTAGGGCATGGGCAGTTTTATTCACTCTGCATTCTCTGAAGTCTGACACAGGATCCAGCATAGAATAGGTTCAAGTAAATAGGTGTTAAATAAATGAATGAACCAATATCATAGTTTGGAGAGACCAAGCCAAACCAAACCAGAATTACTTGCAGCACAAACTAAAGATGAAGCATATAGTGGTAAAGAAAATCAGAACTGAAGGATTACGTTGACATCAGCCAGCCAAACCCTGTTGCTTCAGGAATGAAGAAAATGAGGTCAAGCAGTTAAGTGACTTGACTAAATCCTAAGTTCTTGTTTGGACAGAAATAATAAAATGAGTCATTCAGAGGCCCTGGTTACCACCACAGGAGCCAGAATCTGGAGCTTGCCTCTGCAGGCAGCCTCCGTCCAGCCGTGGCATGGGGGAGCCCCCAGCAACCAGCAGGGCCTGAACACCAGTTACAGCCGGATGAAGGACAGACATGCACCAGTCTATCAGAGGCAGTAACAGAGCTCTGGAAATGGGAGAGGGAGAAAACTATGTTTGTCAGGACTTCTCTCAAGGAAAAGTATCCTGTGCGATTGAAAGGAATGCTTGATCGACATTATGAGGGTGTGTGGGTACGGGTACGCGGGTGTGTTTGGGGATGGGGGTGATGGCCTACGTGCAGTCTTTTTTTTTTTTTTTAACCTTTTTTATTTCTTTAATCTTTATTTATTTTTGAGAGAGCGAGAGAGAGCTTGAGCGGGGGAGGGGCAGAGAGAGGGAGACACAGAATTTGAAGCAGGCTCAGAGCTGTCAGCACAGAGCCCGACCGGAGTCGAAGGAGAGGGGGGCTCAAACCCACAAACCATGAGATCATGACCTGAGCTGAAGTCCCACGCCTTAACCAACTGAACCACCCAGGCGTCCCATAATTCTTTTTTTTTTTTTAAGTAGTTTCCACAACCAACCTGGGGCTTGAACTCACGACCCTGAATTTTTTTTTAATTTTTTTTTTTTCCAACATTTTTTATTTATTTTTGGGACAGAGAGAGACAGAGCATGAACGGGGGAGGGGCAGAGAGAGAGGGAGACACAGAATCGGAAACAGGCTCCAGGCTCCGAGCCGATGAGCCTGACGCGGGGCTCGAACTCACGGACCGCGAGATCGTGACCTGGCTGAAGTCGGACGCTTAACCGACTGCGCCACCCAGGCGCCCCTCGACCCTGAATTTAAGAGTCATATGTTCTACTGACTGAGTGAGTCAAGCGCCCCCTAGATGCAGTCTTAAGTAGCAACAAATGGTCACCAAAAAGCCTTCTAAGAAAGGTGAGTCCGGTTTCCTAGTAAAATGTTTTGCTGAGAGCTGTAGAGTGAGGCTGCAGCTGAGCTGCTATTGATTCTGGATGGGAGGCCAAGTGTTGCCCTTCAGGGGCCTCATTTTTCGCTCTTCCTCCATGAAGGAATCAGCTTGTCCTTTATTCAAATGTTGAAAATTGATAGTAAATCCGTTTGAATGAGTATCAGATTTTTAGCCTGCCTCAGGTGTCTTGATCCTTAATTTTATATCTTAGGAGCCCCTTCTCACTAACTCTAGCTCATTGGCTCTGCAAATCACAATCTCGTCATCTCCTTTCCAGCACTCTGGTCTGGAACCTTGGAGAGGCTGCATGGGTGGGGCTCCCCATGTGTCCCTGTGCCAACCAGACACTAGCTGATATAATGTTGCTACTTGTAGCAGCTATCAACTGAACCAGTTGAACTTACTTGATTTGTTTCTCTATTTCATAGTATTTAAAATAAAACATTATAGTAGTTAGTATATGTGGTATAGATGTGTAGATGGTCACAGTTCATGCATTTCATCAAACACTTGGCTCTGTACCTTTGTTTATCCCATTCTTTATGCTTCAAGTATCTTTCCTTGCCTAAAGAAGTATTTCTCATCCTTCAAGGCTCAATTCAAGCACCTTTCTCTATGAAGCCTGCCCTGATCTTCCAAGTCATCTTTAGTCAACCCCTCTTCTACTACATTCTCACGCTATACTGTTAGTATCTCTCCCTGCTAGGCATTGTAGGCTACAGTCTCTCTGTCTGATTCCCGTGGGATATTGTCAGCCCCACTAGGGCAGGGACCATTTCTTATTCATATCCATTGTACCCAGTGGGTACAGTGAATTCTTACCAAACTAGAGAGCTGGACTTTAAGTCTCAGGATAAATATAGATCATCTCCTTATTTGGCAATTTTACTTAACAATAAGCAACTTAAAAATATACATTCTTAAATGCTGAGATATTTTATAGAGGGGCATGCAAAAATTAGCTTGGCTTTTAAAGGTGAATACATTTATATTATTTGTTCACATTCCTCTGACGTGAAGTTTGAGAATGTTTTGTGATGAATGCTCAACACAAGTTTGAGTTGAATTTAATTCAATTCCAGAGGATGTTGATGGTTAATGATTCTTTTTCCCTAAAGCAAACAACAATAGGGAGAGATTGGTAAAAGGGTACAAACTCTCAGCTATAAGATGAATAAAGTCTGAGGGTCTAATGTATAACATAGTGACTATAATTAATAATATTGTATAGTTGAAATTTTCCTTTTTTTTTTTTAAAGTTTATTTATTTAAGTAATCTCTATAACCAACATGGGACTTGAACCCACAACCCTGAGATCAAGAGTCAGGAGCTCTTCCTACTAAGTCAGCCAGGTGCCCCTATAATTGAAATTTTCTGAGAGTAGAACTTAATGTTCTCACCAAAAAAAAAAAACCAAAAAACCAAAAAAACAAAAACAAAAAAACAAAACAAAACAAAACAAAAAAAACAAAAAACAAAACAAAACAAAAAAAATGGTAAATATGTGAGGTGATGGATGTGTTAATTAACTCAATGGGGGAAATCCTTTCATTGTATATACATATAACAAATCAGCTGGTTAAATACATTACAATTTTATTTGTCAGTTATTCCTCACTAAAGCTGAGGGAAAAAGAAAACAGTACAGAACTTTATTTATTCATAGTAATAGCAAGGAGATACATTTTTGTTTTAAATTAATAAGCTAGAAAAGGCAAGCTGGAAAAGTCAATGCTATTTTACCTAAAATTATAAATTCTGTTTTAACATAAATTCACTGTCTAAACATATGGACCAGGAAATCTTTTGGAGCAACTACCCTTTGGCAAAGACCAAATGCTTCTTTGTATTAAAAAATATATATATACATATGATCCATCATACACACAAAAGTGCCTATTCAATATATATGTAAGTTTAGTCTTCAAAGCTCCTACAGCATCTAATAAGTAAAATTTTAATTAATAATAAATATTTATCAAGTAAATATCCTTGAGACATTATAGTCTTTCCTCAATTATGAAGCCACTGCCAAGCAGTAGGAGGCGAGACTACAGATGGATTTTTAGCTGGGTATATTAGGTTAGGTAGAGTCAAAAAGAAATAAACTAGCTATGGAATTATTTGTAAGCCTTGCTCTAGTTGTATTACTTTGAAACCTAAATTACAAAAATAATTATAAAAGAAATACATATACTCAGTGTAGAAATACTGAAACCAACTGATTTTATCCTCCTCTCTTTGCTACTCTTTGCAGGTGGAAGAGTTGCTAGGAAAGTGAACAGTCCACCAGGAGTTACTAGAGTCCATGCAGAAGGCAGGGGGTGTGCAGACCAGGAGTGAGTGATATACCCTGAGTGACTGACACTAGTCTGGTTCTACATGGGACTCCCTGCATTGAGGGCGCAAACTGCTGCCCAAATTTTGAGTTTTATCTTACACACGCCATCTCCAAGCTTCGTTCTCCCAATCTCCTTTACAAAACCAAAGACTTTGCAATGAATTCCATCTGATTTTTAGCAACATATCTTTTTAATAGCATATGGTTTCATCATTGATCCTCCAACAAGTCTGAATCAAGTGGTCTTATCTCTTTTTTCTACCTTATTCTATCATCTAACTTATTATTCTGTCATCTAACTTATTATTCCCATGTTCATTTGTTCAATCGTACATTAATTATAGGCTTCTTACCTACCTATGAAAATCTTAATCAGAATCCTTCAGTGACTCCTAAAGTTCAGACGTCCTCATGCAGTAGACCTCTACCTTCATCTGGCCTCTATGTCAGTCACTGTCAGGGCTCCTATCACAGAGACAGTCTTGTGGTTCCCTGTCTTCTAGCCTCTCTAGCCTCTGGGCTTTATAAAGTTGTTCCTCGGTGGACATCCTTCCCTTACTCTGGGTTAGCTCCTTGTGTCTGTCAAAGTCAGTGCAAGTACCACTCTTCCCTGTCTTTCTTGACATGACTTGCTAAAGGTAAGCCCTTGCTTTTGTTGTGCTGCCTTAGGGTTTTGTCCACAGAAATACTATGTTCACATGGTATTTATGTGAAAGTATTCACTTAAAAATCTTACTTCTACAAAAGGCAAGGGTCCATATACTCTCAGGGTGTCCATGAATCCCCTGAATTATAGGCAGAATTTTATGGGGGTTCATTTTCTTCTGGGAGAAGATTCAGAGCTCACATCAGACTCTCAACAAAGTCCATATTTACCCTCTCACAACCAAACTAAGAACACTCACTGCACTAGACTAAGAGTCCCTAGGAATCAGAAAGTCAGTTCTATACTTCTTTGAATCTCTACAATTAGATGGCTAATGTTAGATAAATGAACATTTCTGTTATTTTTTTTAATGTTTATTTATTTATTTGGGGGGGGACCAGGGGAGGGGCAGAGAGACGGAGAGAGAGAATCCCAAGTAGGCTCCGTGCCATCAGTGCACAGCCCAATGTGGGGCTTCAACTCACAAACCATGAGATCATGACCTGAGCTGAAATCAAGAGTCGGTTGTGTAACCAACTGAGCCACCCAGGCACCTCAACATTTCAGTTACTATTTAGAGGTAGACATTTATATTAGTAGATATATAGTAAATTCAGCCTCCTCCATTCATCAATGTTTTTAAGCAGACAGGAAGTGTGATACAGTAAAAAGTACATTAGTCAAAAGGAAAAATATAGAAACATTTATGCCAAATTAGTAGCAGTGGTTATGCTTGGAAAGGGGAACGGGCTAGGGGTGAGATGGGCTTTCATACTTATGTTCTTCTGTCTTGATCAAGTTTGTTTTATAATGTGTGCTTTTTAGTTTTGAAACTTAAAAATAATGTTTTAAACCATAGGACTTTCTTCTTAAGTTCATGAGACATCTAACTTCAAATTGCACATCTGCTACTTATTTAGTGTTGTGCCCCTGGGAATGTTACTTACCCTTTATAAGCCTACATTTCCTCAATTGTAACATGAGGTTAATACTTACCTATCCCACATAGTTATCACGTTACAAAGCCTAGTATGAAGTAGGGACTCAGTAAATATTAGTTTAATGCAAATTTTGTTGTCCTTTAGGTGTTTTGATTTTTTTTTTTTTTGCCCTGCCCAAAGACATCCACAGTAGGACTCAATGAAAATATAGTTCACTATTGTCTCAATACTGTAAGCATTCATACATTTGGTAAAAGTCTGATGTAACATGGCTGGTTTATAAGGCGGCTATTAGCTCTGATTCCTAACTAATAAGGAATCCCATGATATATTTGCTTGTTTTTAAACAAAGAAGAGTTACAAGATTCTTAAGAAATTTATAAATGTTTACATTTACATTTATAAATAAAGTACAAGGACACTGGTTTAAGCTAAGCTCTCCGTTCATCTGTGTGGTTACTAGAAACAGGTTCTTTGAAATATTCACTCACCTCGTGGCCTGTCTCCACCAGTAGACATCACACCATGTTTTGTGAAGTCTTTCTGATTTTTCTAGAGGTTCTACAAGAAATAAAATGCCATTGATAATGATAGGTACCTTGTAATTTATACCACCCTTTGTTTTAATAATTTTATAACTAAAGGTTTTTATTGTATATTCAATAGATTGCTGTTAAAAAAAATCTAATCATTTAATAACATATCAAGTAAAAAGTAAAAGTTCTTGTTTCTTTGAGTCTTTCCATTTTTAAGTCACTTGGTGTTGAATAGGCACTCAACTATTATTATTAACTCAACTATTATTGACAAATACAAATGAGCTCAACTATTATTGACTAATAAAAATAAATGTGTATGTATTTCAAATCAGCTGAAGTACTCCAACATTCAGAGCAGTTCATCTGACCCTAAAATAATGAAAGCCACAAATGTAGAGATTTTCCTAAGCATCCCACATTAAATGAAATCACCTACTTCAAGTGACAAGTGGAATAGGTTTGTAATAGGTTTTTCTGCTGGGGCTAATTGAGGTGATCCACGATTAAAATTAAGTGGAAACCCATTTGGAAAATACCCTATGAGTATATGGTTTTGTTTTTTTTTTTTTGAGTAATACAGCAGGTTTCAACCCAGCTATATGTTCTATTTATTTTTCATTATCTGAAACTCCTTGGGAAGTTTGGCCAAGTGACAGAATCTTTCTGGGCGTTGGTTTCTTGATCTGTATAATTGGCATAATAACAATAACAATGCAGATGTGAGGATGAAAGGAGATGAAGGTTGGGGGCCAGAGGCTGGAATGTGGACCCTTGGGGGACCAAAGGCTTACTTGGCCACCTTTGTCTTTTTTTTTTTTTTTTTTTTTTTTGTCACTGTCATCATTTTGTCAAGGTTCGCTCCTATATCCAAAGAGACTCTATGTTTATTTCCAGCTTGGTCTGCTCTTTTTTTTTCCTTTTAACTTTACAGAAAATTTTCTTAAAATGTTCCTTTTTTGGGGTAGGCTGGGTGGCTCAGTCGATTAAGTGTCCACCTTCGGCTCAGGTCATGATCTCGCGGTTCGTGGGTTGGAGCCCCGCAATCAAGCTCTGTGCTGACAGCTCAGAGCCTGGATCCTGCTTCAGATTCTGTGTCTACCTCTTTCTCTGCCCCTCCTCTCTCTCTCTGTCTCTCTTTCTCAAAAAAAAATAAACATTACAAAAATTTTTCAAAAATGTTCCTTTTTGGGCATAATGCTGTTCTTTGTCCTGAAGGAATATAAGGGACAATGTAAGGCCTGATACTTGCTCTGTCAGATGCTGCTCATTGCCACCCAGTGTTCCTTTTTCTTTAGTAACCCAGTTAAAAAACTACATTCCCCCTTCTCCTTCACTGCTAGGTATAACCACAAGAATAGATTCTACCCCTGAAGTAGTAGAAATAATGACAGTGATCTCTGAGAAGTCTCCTCAAAAGAGAGAACACATCTTTTTCTTCCTACTTTTCCTTCCTGCTGTCCAAATGCAAATGAGCCAGGGAAGTCTGAGCAACCTTCTGGACCAAGAGGGAGGCACTACAGACAGCAGGACAGGATCGAAGGAACCAGGATCCTTCCCACAAGGACCTGCTCTAACAGCTTTGGATTGCCTACCTCTGGGTTTGTTTTTTGTTTTGTTTTGTTTTTTAAGTAGGCTGCATGCCCAATGTACAGCTTGAACTCAAACCCTGTCATCAAGAGTCACTGACTCTTAGCTGTCATCATCAAGACAGCATGGTATTGGCACAAAAACAGACACATAGACCAATGGAATAGAATAGAAACCCCAGAACTAGACCCACAAACGTATGGCCAACTAATCTTTGACAAAGCAGGAAAGAGTCACTGACTCTTGACTCCTGACTGAGCCAGCCGGGCACCCCTGAGCTTTTTTTTTTTTTTAACGTAAAAGATAAACTTCTGGCTTGTTTAAGCCACTATTCTTTTGCTTTTCCATCATATACAGATGAACCCAAACTTACTGAGATGCTGGCCCTCTAGGAAATAGTCTTGAACCAAGAACCTTTTTTAATTCTTGAAAGTTTTCTCTCCTTTGAGCCTGTGCGTCCCTTCTACTTAACAATGAATTCTCCACTCTTCAGAAGCCTCTAAAGTGTCACTCCAGTCCTTGTTTTTACCTTCCTCCCTTGCAACACCCACATTTTGAATTTTATACACTCATTTGAGCTCTTCAGATAGGAACTTGAAAAATGGGGCCATTCTATTGGGTAAGAAAGAAGGAAGCTTGGCTGAAATTAAGTTTTTAGCTCTTTGTGGATTAAAGGGAAAATAGTTCATTTCAATTGAGCAAGCATTTATTAAGCACATATCATGTAAAAAGCCCTGTGCCAGGCAGTAGGAGAAATAGAAAGGTGACATTACTCCTCCTTCGAGGAGACACATCAGTAACTACAGCATGTGATGGGCAGTAAGAAATGCAAGAAGAAAAACATAAGGTGCCTAAAACTTTCAGAGGAAAAAGGATGAGTTCCAGTTGTGGGGATCATGGAAAATTTCATGAAGAAGATAGGATGTGAACTGCGGTTTGAACAATATGTAGAAATGGTTAAAAGAGGAGCAGCAAAGGAACAGAGGTAGAAAGTCACAAGGCAGAGGCGCATCTGGAGATTCTAGGGAGTGTGAAGGGTAGAGGAGGAGGAAACACTAGACTGGTAGACTGAGGACAGACACAGGGCCATGAGTATCTTTTTGGGAGCCTGCTCTGCAGTAGAGAGAATGAGGAGTCGCTGAAAGATTTTAAACAAGAGAGTAGGCCCATCATGTGACTTCAGTAAGAAGATGCCTCCTAAAAAAGGCATGACAGAGGAAATACCGGCTGCAAAGAGGCCGGTGAGTAGAGAGTAGGAGGTAAAGATGCTCTGAATTAGGGAAGCAACCATTAGAAAGGACAGGAAGACACAGAAGCAACATTTCAGAGATTACTGCATGAGCTAAATGTGTACGTTGCCTAGGAAAAAGATTTGGATTGTAATTCTCAGAGTCAGATGTGAAGAATATACCCATTAAGAAATTTTTAAAATTACCCTTATTTGAATTAAACTAAAAGGAGGCTGAATATGCTGTACTAATGAACTTTCTGGTTCTACAATTTTATCAGAACCTTAACTTCTATTATCCTTAGATGTCAATGGGGGAGCGCATGAATAACTGGTAGATGGGGAAAGAGTATTGAAAAGTATCTTAGCAAAGAAATACAATCATACCTTCCTTCCCATTGTTCATCCTCTGCCCAGGTATTATGGTGAATAGCAGGTGTCAGGCTACCTTACACAGTAAAGCTTTTCCACTTCTCCCCAATTATCCCTTTACCACCCTTATGTGCCATCTCTACCCACCCCGTCCACCCACACATTCCATTAGGAATCCAGTGAAAATTTAAGAGAAAGAGGAAGCTTTCTAGAGAACATAAGAATTTTCTAACATTTGCCTCTTCCTTGCTCGCTTAAAACCATGCCAGCATAGCCTGAGGAAACATGGAAAGAGCTGGCACAGACCCATATAAGCGCATTGTATTCTCAAATAGCTTTGAGATAACTAACCTCCACCCCACAAAATCCTAAAGCACTACTTCCTCATTCCCAGGGGATAAATTCTAGAGATATCCTCAGATGAACAAATTTGAGCATCTACTCGGCTGCCAATTTCTCTTTTTATTTTTCTGATTATTTTAGGAAGACTTAAAAGGGTGTTAATATCTACTACCTCTCCTTTCTCAATAAGGGGAGGAGCAGATAACAAAATAATCAGAAGAGTGTCCTCTGTAATATTTAGCAATTCATGGTTTAGTTCATTTTATTTGGGGCACTGAGAAGAAAGCACCTTACAGATAAAATAATGAGGATTTTTTTCTTCCATGGTTCCCAAGGTGATTTCTGGCACTCTTGAAAGCACAAATGATTAATCAATTAATCGAGTCATTAGGGACAAGCAGCAATAATGTGACTATCAAACTATGGATATTGGACAAACTGTATTCCCATATAAAGTGTGTGTACTTGTAAAGTGTGTGTGTGTGTGTGTGTGTGTGTGTGTGTGTGTGTGTGTGAGGAGGTGGTCAGTTGGAGAATCAGTACCTTCAACATTGTCCCTGAGAAAAGATTAGCAGGAATTATTGATTCTTACATTTTATAAAAATCCAGAAACTGAGAAAAGTATTGGGAAACTCATGCTCCGGTCCTTAAATTCAGAATCAAAGATTCTTAACCTGAGGTCCATAGATTAAAATTCAGACCATCTGTAAATCTCCTAATACTATTTGCAAAATTTTGTGTGATTTTGCAATTTTTTTTTCAGAGAGGAAGGAAGAAAGGAAGACTTTTTTGTGTGCCCATTGCTTGGAGTTTACTAGTTTACTGCTATATTGATATTCACTCTTGTATACAGAGAAGAGAGAAGGAAGGAAGGGGAATAAAGAGAAACAAGGAGTCTCATCAGTTCTGTCCCAAATCAAATCAACCAAACGTATGTGAAATTTGTACAAAGTATTTACCTGTTAACTTTTATGTGATGCTTGTATTAAAAGTTAACAATAGTATAATCATTTTCTTTTCAAAAGCCTCTGAAGTTTCAGACTGGTTTAGATTGCATTTTCAGAGTCCATGGTATTAACAAAAATGTAGATATTAATTAAATTCATAGAAACTGTTTAGAATAAACGTGTCAAAAAATTTCTCTATTATAAATTTCTGATCATTTCTGTTAAATCCTTCAGAAGTACCTTCAATGAAATAGCTATACCATTTGCAGCAATGTAATTTTGTATTGAAAGGAGCTATTTAAAAAGACGAAAGGGTAATAAAAAGATGTATTTCTATATTTTCAGAATACTAGTTTTAGCATATAAAAACACATATAATTCCACTACTAATTATAATGGAATGCTATTCTCATTTAAGTAAAGAATAGAAAGCTTTCAAGTGAAACCCAGTTCTTCTCATCATGCTCCCAAAACCCCACAAAGAGTTAGAATTAAGTTTCTAATGTCCCTGTGTAATTAATCAGCACACATTATTCTGAACATAGAGAAGTGAACTCTGATAGAATCTTTGGTCTCTTTTATGTGTTACAAAAGGCATTTCTAATCTTTTTTATTCTTTATTCTTAGTCCCAAAGAGGCATATACATGTTGGATTTATCTGCCTTGTAAATCAAGAATCCTGTCATTTTTTCTTTAATTCCGCTTCAGATTAATATGTAAACGTGCAACTCTTTAGTCCCCGAACGTTTCATTAGTTGATAACTTGCAAAGGCAGATAATGATATAATTTAAACATTAAGCAAGAAAATATATGAATATTTTACAAATTGTTAGAACTTTTAAATAGTTATTTCTTTAAATAGCTAGCTTAAATAAATGTTGGCATGGTTTGAATCTAAATTAGTAAGGATTTATGGGATTTCTTCTTTTATGAAAATATTTCCCCTCTCAATGCCTTTCAAAGCACATAATAGCACACACTTACCCCATGTTGCTTGCTGTGGTTATATCATCCTCAGATCAAGGCTTATCTGGATCCTAAATTAATTTAAAGGTTATATAAAAAAAAAAAAAAAGGAGAGGTTTGACTTCCCCGGAAACGAGACTGTCATATGCTAACTAGGCTTTTGAATGAGGAAAACTAGTGTCTCTTCTAATTATATAAGCTCCAGGTCAAATTCTAGCATCAACTAATCAACTGAACTGCATTTAGTTTCAAGGAGTAAAAGAAAGATAATTGTTTAAAAGGAATGACTTTGTTATCTTAGAAAACTGGAAACTTCAGCATTAAAAAGTTATATCAAAAAGTTAAAGATTTTAAGACCAAAGTATGTATCTTGTTGCCTTAAATACTTTTAAAGAAAAATATTATGAAAATTTTAGTTTGCAGTAAAACAGATATTTTCCTATATTTTCCAGAAGTTTTGAAATAACATTATATGTCCTGTCCCCTGAAAACAGCCTCTCACTTTATCTTAATTTGTATGAATTACAATACAATAATATTTAATTCTAAAACATACCAATTGATGCTAAGCAACAAATCCAAAAGTGTCTAATTTTAATTTTTTTTAATGTTTATTTTTGAGAGAGACAGACAGAGACAGAGTATGAGCAGGCAAGGGGTAGAGAGAGGGAGACACAGAATCTGAAGCAGGCTCCAGGCTCTGAGCTGTCAGCACAGAGCCCAACGTGGGGCTTGAACTCATGAACTGTGAGATCATGACCTGAGCCCAAGTTGGACACTTAACAGACACGAGCCACCCAGGCACTCCCAAAAGTGTCTAATTTTAAAAATGTATCTTTGAACAGTTAAAAATAGGGTCTTTGGAAGTTAAATACATGATCTATGATTATGAAAAACTAACACAAATACCACTTTTATTTATATATATTTTTTGAGAGAGAGAGAGATTGAGTGCGCAAGCAGGGGAGGGGCTAAGACAGACAGAGAGAGAGAGAGAGAGAGAGAGAGAGAGAGAGAGAGAAACTTAAGCAGGCTCCACACTCAGCACTCAGCATGGAACCTGACATGGGGCTCGTTCTCACAACTATGAGATCATGACCTGAGCCAAGATCAAGAGTCGGACGCTTAACTGACTGAGCCACCCAGGCACCCCTTTATTTATATATTTTAAAAAACATTTTAACCCAGATTTATAGTAGTACGACAGAAATTTTTTTAATTTAGCAATGATATATTGAGAGGTACAAATTTCAATAAGATTTTGAATGAAGAAATATGATATGGAAGCTATTGTTTACACCATTTGTCAGTTTTGGAAAATAGTTTCAGCAAACCCTCAGGTCTTTACTGTAGTTTTATTGTAGTTTATTGTAGTTTTAATATGTAGTTGTCATATACTGCTCTGATAATTTTTAAATTATATTATCTACAAGGTAAAGAAGCTTCCTTGGCATAGAATATGTGAGGACACATAGATCTACTTTTGACGAAATTGAAATATAATTCACATACCACACATTAAATTTGCCCTTTTAATGTGAACAATCCAGTGTTTTTTAGTATTCCCAAGGTTGTGTGATCATCACCACTATTTCCAGAAATTTCCATCACCCCACAAAGAAACCCATGCCTTCCAATTCCTCCCTCCCACAGCAACCACTAATCTACTTCCTGTCTCTCTGGATTTGCCTATTCTGGACATTTCACATAAAGGCTAATCTGTGGCCTTTTGCAACTGGCTTCTTTCACTTAGTATAATGTTTTCAAGGTTCATCTCTCTTGTAGCATGCTCAGTACTTCATTCCTTTTTATGACTGAAAACATTCCTTTCTATGGATATCCCACACTTCGTTTATCCATTCATCAGTTGATGGACAGTTAGGTTGTTTCCAATATTGAGCTGTTACGAGCAATGCTGCTATGAACATTCCCATATAGGCCAATTCTTTTGGGGAATGTCCCCAAGGTAGGAATTGCTGGATCATATGAGAACTACATGTCTAACTTTTTGAGAAACTGTTTTCCATAGCAACCGTACCATTTTACATTCCTGCCAGAACTGTTGGCAGTTTCGAATTTCTCCCTATCATTGCCAACCTTTGTTGTGTCTTTTTTAATATAGCCTACTGATTGTAAAGTCCTGTCTTATTGTAGGTTTAATTCACATTTTCCTAGACAGTAATGATGTTGAGCATCTTTTCATTTGCTTATTAGATATTTGCATATCTTCTTTGAAGACAAGTCTATTCAACCCATTTTTTAATTGGGTTTGTGTTTTTATTTCCATACATTTACATATGAGTTCTTTACATACTCTGGAATCTAAACCTGTATCAGATATATGATGGGTAAATACTTTCTCCCATTCTGTGGATTGTCTTTTCATTTTCTTGATAGTTTCCTTTAACACACGGATATGCTTTTTTTTATGTTTATTTTTGAGAGAGAGAGTGTGAGTGGGGTAGGGACAGAGAGAAAGGGGGACAAAGGATCTGAAGCAGGCTCTGTGCTGACAGCAGAGAGCCTGATGCGGGGCTTGAACTCACAAACCATGAGATCATGACCTGAGCCGAAGTTGGACACTCAACCAACTGAGCCACCCAGGTGCCGCCACACAGGTATACTTTTTAAATAAGATGACAAAACTCAGGCACAGAATTGGAAATTGACTTTACCAAGATTTAGATAGTTCTGCTGTGTTTATTAAAAGGAATCACATAATTTATTTTACACTGAGTATACGATGATGAAAATCAAGTTCAAAAAGGTGTGAGTGATGGTTTTATTGGCAAAGTTAACATCTAGAGGTAGGGTATGAAGTTATTTCAGCTGACAGATTTCAGTGTTTTCCTTACAACTAAAAGCTTTCATTACTACATTAAAACTTTACTGCAGGATATCCTACATGTGGAGCTTTAGTCTCAGGCCCGGAGCAGCAGTGAAATGGAAGTTACCGCACCATTCCAGTCCTTGGACATCAGTGTATTGTCCTTCACCTTCTACCCTGCAATAGAGAAAAGTAAGTTTGTTCATTAATCAAGACCAAGAATTTACAGTCCGGAAAGAAGATTGTCTGGCATATTATACTCTATGCCTAAAAAATGGTATCTTTCCACTTTCAAACTTTGATTTAAAATTCAGCATCCTAGGGGCGCCTGGGTGTCTCAGTCAGTTAGGCGTCTGACTTCGGTCCAGGTCATGATCTCATAGCTTGTGTTCGAGCCCCTCATGGGGCTCTGTGCTGACAGCGCAGAGCCTGGAGCATGCTTTGGATTCTGTGTCTCCCTCTCTCTCTGTCCCTCCCCCACTCACACTGTTTCGCTCTCTCACAAAAATGAACACTAAAAAAAATGAGGGGCACCTGGGTGGCTCAGTTGGTTAAGCGTCCGACTTCAGCTCAGGTCATGATCTCACGGTCTGTGAGTTCGAGCCCCGCATCGGGCTCTGTGCTGACAGCTCAGAGCCTGGATCCTGCTTCAGATTCCGTGTCTCCCTCTCTCTCTACCCCTCCCCTGCTCATGCTCTGTCTCTCTCTGTCTCAAAAATAAATAAAAACATTTAAACATTTTTTTTAATGAATAAATATAATAAAATTCAACATCCTAAAAAAATAAATAAATAAAAATCAGCATCCTGCTTTCATATCCTACCAAAACCATTACTATTCCAGACATTGCCATTATACGAATTTCGGTGTAAATTCAAGATTTTAGGATCACATACACTAAATTTACATAAAACCAAAATAATCAGTTAAAAAATGAAACGTTCATATTAGTTCATTTATTTATTCAACAAATATTTATTAACCATCAACGATGTTTGAGGTGCTGTGCTCTATGTGGGTGTTTTCTTGGACTCTTGGGAGTGGTGAAAATGTACTTCACAGACATAAACAGACCTTTATTCCATGGTTAGATTTTTTTTCCCTTTATTAACATCAGTGGAAAAAGTCTGTTATCATCGGAGTCAGAATAGGTGAACATTTTTCTGCCCACCTCAAAATGTACTTATATCAACCATTTCATAATAATTAGGTTGCATTTCAATTCTGGAAATAAATAAAGCAGTATTTATAAATGAACATGAGCCTCTAGACGACACAGTATGGTGTTCAGTGTGAAGGTTAAGCTTATGAAACTGTGCTTATGTTTCATTTCACTTGTAGTTTTCCTTTAAGCATAAGCTCAGAGAGGACAACAGTGGGCACATTTCTACAATTTGAAAACTAACTAATTTTGCTTACATTTTAAAAACTAGCTTAGTAAAAATACACATATATCAGGTCAAAGGCAATAAACAATTATGAAATTATTCCCAAGGCTGCTTTTTAAAAAGTTTATCAGCACATTTCAAGTGAAAGTAATTTTTGGCCTAAATTTTCTCTATAATTATTATAAGCTTTCCATTTCCAAGCTGACTGTAAAAAGTTCTATAGGAAGAGGAGAGTTAAGAGGAAATAAATGAAAAATCTAATAGATTATCACCAAGAATGGGATTTTCTTTTGGAGGCTCATAATGGTCTTAGCCTCTCTTATAACATTCTGCCCCCCAAAATAACCCAACAATTCTTTCCTTTTTACTTTTTTTAACCCAAGAATTCTTAATAAATATATCTTAATGAAATATATTACAAAAGAATATTTAGCATTGACTAAATATAATAATTAAGCAAACATGCCTGAAAAGAACCTTTTAGAACTACAATGACTTTTTATTTTAAGCTCACCTATTTTCATTGAAGTTTCCAGTATACTTTGCCCCAGTTGGGAATGTGTAAGTCCCCAATCCATGAAACATATTGTCCTTAAAGTGTCCTTCATATACTGCTCCTGAAAAGTGCTCAAGTCTTCCAAAACCATTCATCTGTTTGTGACAAAGGAAATAACCTCAGTAACTAATATTCAGTTTCCCTAGAACACTTCAAAAAGGCACATATATGTCTATCATCCACTTAGTTATTATTTAATCTATCATTGTATCACCATTTCCACAAAAATTAGACAACATTTACCATTTATCAATGTCCTTTAAATATATCTCTCCGTGAAGTCCACCAAGTCAAATGTTCCTGATCTGGGGCATTTGAACATCTAGGGGAGGTCCATGATGGTGAAAATAGGGTCCTCAAGATATCTTAAATATATCAAAAATCTTAAAGGACAACCAGTTTAGTTAGCCCAGGAAACAGTACAAAAAAGTTGTTAGGAACAAACATTTGTATTCAAGCAGCCCTGAGTACGCATCTGGTTTCATCACTCACTGGGCAAGAAACCTGAGCTTGATTTCCTTCACTTATAAAACAGGAGCATTAATAGTACCTACCCCATGCAGTTGCTGTGAGGATTAAATGAGAAAATTCTGTAGTGAGGTTAGCCTTACTCAGTGAATAGGAGATGAGAAAGATGATAATAAAGATGATAGGGGTACGTTGCTGGCTGGGTGGGAGGAATAAGTGACTCTTCATTGAGTGGGGGGCGGTAATTGTGAGCTCAAGCTCCACAGTGGGTATAGAGATTACCTAAATAAATAAAACTTAAAAAAAAGATAATAAACACTGTATGACTTTAATATTACTCCTATGTTTGTATCAGTTATTTGTACTGTATAGCTTACTCACATGTGCTTTTGATTAATGGTGAAATGCCAAGAATCATGTAACCAATAGACTTACTTATCCACTGTCAGTATTGAAAACAGCAATGATACCTTGTCATCTTTCCAGCTTCCTGTGTAGACAATCCCATTAGGAGTGGTATGAATACCTATTCCATTTCTCTCAAAGATTCCAGAAGATGTTCTTGTACAGTCACCATCTAAACAAGAGAGAAATATATTGTGATCCATTATGAATGGGAACCTTATTTCACTAGGTAATAAAGTATTTATGTTCAGGACTAATCACAGCTGTACCTTATGGGTCTCTGAGTCTAGCATTGAAACCAATGAGACCAGAGATAAGGAGATCCATGGACTTGGAAGGTCCTGTGTTGTTTTTTTTTTTTAAGTTTATTTATTTATTTAAGTAATCTCTACACCCATCATGGGGCTCAAACTCACAACCCTGAGATCAAGAGTCATATGCTCTTCCGACTGAGCCAGTGAGGTACCCCTTAGGAGGTCTTGTAACCATTGATCACTTCTCGGCCTTTTGGCTAAGATCAAGTGTAGGAGGTCTTGTAACCATTGAAACAAACCAGCCAGGAAGACTGATAGATCCTGTACATATGTTTCCAAGGCATACGGTCTAGACTTAACATTAGAGTTTAAATTTAAAATCTGTCCATCTATTTGTGTTTCTATGTTAGTTTTATTTAATGGAGTTGATATCCCAATAGTAGTTTTACAAAATTTACAGTCTCATGATGCTGTTACTCTTATGCTATTTAATCTTAGTCTAGATAGAAAAAGTAATTGAAATGTATGCTTACCATACTTGTCTCCATTTGGAAATACAAAGTTTATCTTATACACTTCTGCAGCTGTTTTAAAAGATTTAAGAAACATCACATAAGCTTATGTATTTTTATGTCAGAAGACCTATAACAAATATGCTTTAAGAGCTAACCAAACAGACTCACTTCATATGATCACAAGCATATCATGATTTCCAGTGTCTACTGCAGGATCTTGGGGAAATAAATAACTTTGTCTAGATGATCTATTTTTATGTGTTTATTATAATAGCTTTATTAATATATAATTCACATACCAGAAAACTTACCCTTTAAAAGTATATAATTCAATGTTTTTAAGCATATTCATAGCCATGCAACCATCACCACAATCTGACTTTAGAATATGTTAGCAGTTAATCTCTATTCCCCTAATTTTGACTCCCACCTCTTCTCTACCCCATCTCCACCTCACCCCAGCCCTAGCCCCAGCCCCTGGCAACCACTGATTTACTTTCTGCCTCTATGGATTTGCCTATTCTGGACACTTCATATAAATGGAATCATATAATATGTGGTCTTTTGTGATTGACTTATTAAGCATGTTTTCAAGGTTCATCCATGTTGTAGCATGTAGCTGTACGTCATCCCTTTTTACTGCCAAATAGTAGTCCATTGTACAGAAATAACAGTTTGTTTATACATTCAACAATTGGTGGACAGTTCGGTTGTTTCCAGTTTGGACTGTTATGAACAACATTGCTATGGACACTCATGTATAAGTTTTTGTACAGATATATGTTTTTCTTTCTCTTGGGTAGCCTATATGACCTATTGATGCCCTCACAAAGGTAAAATGGAGTGAGGAATTGGCGAAAGGAGGGAATAGAAAATAAAGAAAGATAGTAAATGATAGTGGGGAGAAGTAGCAGTGAAGGTGTCTAAACAAAATGAGATTGGAATGGAGACCAAGTCAAAAGAAAGAAAGAAAACCACAGAACTGAGGGGAATCAATGCATCAAAGCACAGGAATATTTAGTGGGCCAAATCAGTAGAAATTATTTTTTTCCAATACCAAAGAAAACATATATGTAGAGAAGATAAGTAAATTTTAACTTCTAGGACAATAGAGTCTACCAGAATGTTACTCAAAATGTGTCTCGTGCATCAGAATCACCTGGGATGCTTGCAAGTTCCTATACTACTGAATCAGAATTTCTATGGGTAGGGCAAGAGAACTGATATTTTTAATTTAAAAATTAATTCAGGAGACGCCTGGGTGGCTCAGTCAGTTAAGGATACAACATTGGCTCAGATCTTGATCTTGCAGTTCTAGAATTTGAGCCCTGCATTGGGCTGTGCGCTGACAGCTCAGAGCCTGGATCCTGCTTCAGATTCTGTGTCTCCCTCTCTCTCTCTCTGCCCTTCCCCCACTTTCTCTATCTCTCTGTCTTTGTCTGTCTGTCTGCCTCTGTCTCTCAAAAATGAATAAACATTAAAAAAATTTTTTAAATTAGTTTAGGTGCCAATTGAGAAATACCAGAGATTCATCCCCTTTGAGGAAATATAAGAAAATAGGCAGAAGACTTTAAAATACTATAACCTACTGTAAAATACTGTAACAGAGAGAAAGGGAGAGTCTAGTATCCTTAAGACAGGAAGAGGTGGTTATGAAAAAGAACCAATTAGCAATCTAGGAAATGAATTAGGTAACTAGTGTAAGGACTGAAGAGCATAATGGACACAACTGAAAAGTAAATTGGTGAACTGGAAAACGAGGTTGAAAATTTATCCCAGAAAAAGGCACAAAGAAAAAGACAAGTATTACCTGAGCAAAGCCTGTCTGATCTCCCTTCACTCCCAGATGCATCTGGGAGTCTCCACAGCACCCTGGGCTGATCCCTACCATAGTACTTAGAACCCTAATAAAATAACGCTTTTGTGGTGGAATCCCCTATCACAATACCCAGCTCATTTAGGTTAGGGATCAGGGATTAGTCGAATCTTTGTTCTCACTCTAGTGACTAGCTCAGTACTTAGTATTTGGTGGTAGGAACTCAATGTCTAGTGAATGAATGGCATTTGGAAAGCAATCGCTAAATGCTTATTAAGCAGAGCGCTTAACTTGATCATACAAAAAACAGAACTGCCTTCAAATGCCCTAAAACATGGTTCCACATTCGAAACTTTGTAATGTTAGAGCTAGAGGGCAACCTAAGAGATGGAGACCAATCTGGAACCATGGAGGAAACAAACCCAGAGAGGATGGCACTTGCCTAAGATGTCACAACAGCAAATCAATGGCCGAATCAGAGCTAGAATCCAGGTGTCTGATTTCTAGGCCGGGGGAGGGGGGGGTCTCTGCGCCCCCACGCCACCAGCTGTGTAGGACCATCAGGAAATAGTCACACCCACACCTGAGCTACCACCATGAAGCTATCTGGCTTCATGCGAGTTCTACTTAAAGGTGCCCTTCCCCGCTCAGGGCGTTGGGAGAAGGGCACTTACTTGACAGAGGTGTGTTGCTAAGATTTTCTTGACTCGGCGATTCCTCCTGGGCATCCAGCTCTACGGCCTTGAAGGAACCAAACGCTTACTCAGCGCGGACCGCGACTCGGTTGCCGGGGCGACCAGGCACCTCTCACCCGGAAGCGAATAGGCGAGGAGCCGAAGCTGAGCCAATCGGGAGGCAGCAGGCTGTGCAGCTGCAGCCGGGCCGCGGCTGAGCCGCTCCAGGTGAGATCGCGGTGGGTGGCGAAGCCCTGGTGGGACCCCTCAATCCTGGGCGCTCCCTCCTGACAGCCACCCAGGGAAGCAGCGCTGCCAACCCGCCACGGCCTCCCTTTCCGCGGGCAAGGGATGTGTGCCCGTGTGCGTGGTCTGCGCGCCGCCCTGGTTGTCCGTGTGCGGATCCTTTTACCGCCTCCCTCTCCGGGGGTGGCCAGGGTCTGAGGAGCATCCCGCCCGGCGGGATCCACCCTGGCTAGCTGGGGCCGGTGAGTCTGGACCATCAGGATTCCGGGTTGTCCACACCCCGGCAAGAGGGGGGGGGGGGCCCAATTCAGCTCAAAGAGGGGTAAGGGGTTGCATTGCATCCTGTCTCTGTCACCGTCTCAAACTGAGTGGCTCACTGGAGACGATGTATGCTGGAAGAAAGGTACCAGGTGAAGGTATCAGCGTGGAGCCGGATATATGGGGTCAGTCAGAGATTTGCCTGGGAGCGGAATGGTGTGTGATCAGTTTTCAGTGCCCCGCTGGTGATTCTGTTCCTGGGGGCCTATTTGGGGTGTGAAACAAAGGATACTCTTTGAGCCAAACTTAGGTCCCTGTGTCTACGGTGTAGAAAGATAGTTGGAACCTTCCCAGGCTAAATGGAATAGAATAGTGAGGTCCATCCATGTAGATTATACAACCTAATTCCCATTCCTTTTCAAACATGTGGGCAGAGTCCTATTGGATATAGCCAGCAAGTTTTCCTTCAACATTTTGAGAGCAGATCTCAGATCAGGTAAAGGTGATATTTTCTGGGTTGGTATGAGACAAGTTGTTGATCGTTATTTAGGTGAGCTAGCTGTGGCTTGGTCTGGTTGGCTAGCCACTCTTCTTTTTAAAAATCAGAGGACAGTCTCTTCTTGCTTTTTTTCCCTAATGTATTTTACTACACAGATTTACCTGGGTGGTTTTTGAGCTGAAGCACTGATCTTTCTGTCTGATTTGTATATCCTTTCCCTTTTCCTGAATTTTAGAAATAGTAGGTGATTATTGATGCGCAAGTTTATAGAATTCAGTTTGTCTCATTGTTTCGGCCTCCCGTTAAGCTTTTAATGACCCTACATTTTTGTGAGTATATGTATAAGTTTCACCGTTTTTACCGAAAAGTTTGAGAGTTATGATATTCTTATCTAAGAGGATCTGGAGTCAGAGGAAACTTACAGTGAAAGGATTTTAGAATTTGGATTGGAAAAGTGTACTAGTCATTTTTTATTGTCATACTTTGTTATATTTTGACACACTGGGGGCCTCTCTGGCCAGGAAGAAACTGCCCTTCCTAGGGATAGCTAATTAACACCTTGACCTGTGAACACACCTCTCTGCAAACCAACCCCCAACCACCTACCTCCTTTATCTAATTTTTGCACATCAAGCCAATTCCTCCCTTCCCCGAAATCAACCCAAGGAGGGACAGCCCCTGATCCCCAAAGCCTGCTGGAATTATCTTACTTAGCCAATCCTAAACTATTTACTCTGTCCTGCCTTTCTGGCAGAAACCCCAAAAAGGCTGTGCCTTCTACCTTCGGCTGGCTCCTCTGTTCCTCCTGACTGACACCGGTGTTTCCTCCTGTGGCCTGGCCTGGCATGGCATGACATGCCTCTCTCCTTCCTGGCCAAACGGTGAATAACATTAAACTTTTCTTTCAGTGACATTGACCTCTCCTTGTGGTTACTTTTATAAATTAAGACCCAGGCACAACTCAAAGGGGTTTGGTTTATCATTAAACTTTGAATTGACGATACAAGGTACATGCATGTGGTGAGCAGGAGGAGATGTGGCAGAAAGAATTTGGGCTTTGGTGTCAAACAGATTGTTTCAAACCCTGGCTCCAGACTTTGCTGCTAGACATTAGGTGACATTAAACAAGTCATATAATTTATCTATGTTCTAGTCTCCTCCTCCTCTATGAAATATAGAAAATAATATTTACCTTACAAGGTTTTTAGAGGGTTAAATGAAATGATCTTACGTTTCCCCTGGATGCAAACTTGTGTATTCAGCTACCTTCAACATGTCTCCATTTGAGTATCTAACCGGCAGCTCAAATGTAACATATCCAACCTGAACTTGTGACTCCCCCACCCAGATCTTTTCCTTCCCAATATTACAGTTCTGAGCATATGGCACCACTATTTACCCAGTTAACCTAAGCCAAAAAAATCTTATAGTAATTCTAGATGTTTCTGTCTCATACTTGTCCTATAATTTGTCTACATTTAAAAGACATTCGGGGGGCACCTGGGTGGCTCAGTTAGTTGAGCATCTGATTTTGGCTCTGGTCATGATCTCGTGGTTCATGAGTTCAAGCCCCACATCAGGTTCTCTGCTGTCAGCACAGAGCCCGCTTCAGGTCCTCTGTCCCTCTCTCTCTGCCCTTCCCCTGCTTGTGCTCTCTCAAAACTAAATAAAACATTGAAAAAAATACATTCAGAATCTGTGACCACTTTTCAACTCTGCTCCTCCCACCCTAGTCCGACCCACTGTATTTTTTCTGTATTTGTTTGGCCTGAACAACTGAGTAGTTTCTTAGTTGGCCTCCTGGCTTCTCACCCCTCTGCAGTCTATTGTTCACATAGCAGCTAGTAATTTTCTGAAAACATGAGTCAGTCTTAGCAGTCTTTTGCCTCGGCTCTTTAGTGACTTCCTATCATATTTAGCATCTCTTAAACAGAATAAATTCTAGCCTTTTTAAAATCTAAAGCTACAGGGGTGCCTTGGTGGCCCAGTCGGTTAAGCGTCAGATTTTGGCTCGGGTCATGAGCTTGCCAATCCCGAGTTTGAGCCCCGCGTCCAGCCCTATGCTGACAGCTCAGAGCGTGGAGCCTATTTCAGATTTTGTGTCTCCCCCCCTCTCTCTCTCTACCCCTCCCCTGCTTGCACTCTGTCTCTCTCTCAAAAATAAATAAACATTAAACTTTTTTTTAAAAACAAAAATAAATAAACATTAAAAAATAAATAAAGTCTAAAGCTACATAAAACCCAAAGCAATCTATTTCTCTACTTGAGATCAAAACAAGTCTCTTTTTTCCTATCTAAACATAATTCTTGGCATGGAGATAAATCGGAATTCACATGATATACTTTTTCAAACTTTTTCAAAAACTTTAAGCCCTGCTTTAGAGAGGAATTCTTATATTACACATACATATTTACATATTTTTTTCCTTCAAAGACTAATGACAAATGTATGAGGTTAATAGGCATGTAATGGGACCGTAATAGTACTAATAACGTGAAAATAAAAAGCAGTTCTTTTATAGGAAGTGTTCCTGTATGGTGCACTATGAAACGGGATCACAGAATCTATGTGCATACATGAATCACCAAAAGTTCAGAAACTAAGCTCACCTTAAGAAAATTCATTCTCTTGTTTAGAGCAGAGATCTCCAAGTCATGATGTATAACACACAAAAGCCAAGTATTAGCCTAAATTGGCAATAACTGCAACTTAAATTAAAACCTGAACACCTAGATTGTTACTGTGGTTCTACAGCTTTTGCTCTGTGGTCTGCAGGTTTTATTGAGGTCACAACCTGTTATCTTTTGCCTCTCCTCCTTGTGCTCCCTGTCTCCAGCTTTTTCTTGGCCCTTCTCTGCTCTCTGACCTCATCCCCTCTCCTCACTTCAGTACAGACCCATCAAACTTCTGACTGTTTGTCCAGCTCGGTGTATTGAAGCTATTCTGGACTTGGCACCTTCCCCTTAGAATATTCTTTTCACAAATATTTCATGGCTCACTCTCTCAATTTGTTCAGCTGTCTGCTCAAATATGATCTCAGGCCTTTCCTGACCACTGTATTTAAAATAACAGTCTCAAGGGGTGCCTGGGTGGCTCAATCGGTTAAGCATCTGACTTCGACTCAGGTCGTGATCTCACAGTCCATGAGTTTAACCCCACATCGGGCTCTGTGCTAACAGCTCCAAGCCTGGAGCCTGCTTCGGATTCTGTGTCTCCCTCTCTCTTTGCCCCTCTGTCTCTCTGTCTCTCAAAAATGAATAAACGTTAAAAAAATTAAAATAGCAGTCTCAGGGTTTTGTTTTGTTTTTTTCTTTATAACACTTGGCTGATATTATCTATTTATTTGTTTATTGTCTGTCTTACCCTCTGGAACATAAGCTTCATGAGGAATTTTGTCTTTTTTGCTGTTATATCCCTAGGAACTGGCACATAATAAGTGCTCAATAAATGTTTGTGGACTGAATGAATCTCCATTCTCATATCAGTCATTTATTCAGCCTTTAGTCATGAATTACTACTATACACCCAAGACTGTGTTAGAGGTACTGTGTTACTTAAAAAAGAGACATAATCCTTTGCCTTCAAAGAACTTTTTTGAGAGGAGGAAGGAGGAGATAAATATAGATAAACACTGTATAAAAATGTATGATTATGAAGGATTTTGAAGAAAGGAATACCAAGAGGCCTAGTTTAATTTCCACATTGACTGAGTTGCCCAAATTTTTTCCCGCTTTTGATTTCTAATTTCATTTCACTGTGGTTGCAAAAAATATTTTGTTTTATATCTATTTTAATTTATTGAGATTTGTTTTATAGCCTAGGATATGGTGTATCCTGGAAAATTTTCCTTGTGCATGTGAGAAAAATGTGTATCGTGTTGGGCAGAGTGTTCTATGGATGCCCCTTAGGTCTAGTTGGTTTATACTGTATTTCAAGTCTTCTGTTTCCTTGTTGATCTTCTGTCTAGTTGTTCTAACACTATTGGTGAAAGTGGGGTATTGAAATGTCCTCTGTTATCATTGAAGTGTCTATCTCTCTCTTCATGTCTGTCAGTTGTTGCTTCATGTATTTTGGTGCTCTGTTATTAGGTACATATATATTTATCATTGTTATATCTTCCTGATAGATTGACCCCTTTATCATTATGAAATGTCCTTCTTTATTTCTAGTAACATTTTTTGCTTTAAAGTCTATTTTGTCTGCTATTAGCCATTCCAACTTTCTGGTGGTTGCTGTTTGCATAATTTATCTTTTTCCACCCATTTACTTTTCATTTGTCTGTATCTTTGAATTTCAAGTGATAAATACCATGTAGTTGGATCATTTTTTAAATTGAGGTATAATTGACATGTAACATTATATTAGTTTTGGATATACAACATAATGATTTGATATTTGTATATATTTTGAAACGATCACCACAGTAAGTCTAGTTAGCATCCATCACCATACATAGTTACCAAAAAAATTTTTTTCTTGTGGTGAGGACTTTTAAGATTTACTATCTTAGCAACTTTCAAGTATGCAATATAGTATTATTAACTATAGTCACCATGCTTTACTTTACATCTCCATGACTTACTTATGTCATAAGTGGAAGTTTGTAACTTTTGACCCCCTTCACCCATTTTACCTACCCTCGACCTCCCGACTTCTGGTGACCACCAATCTGTTCTCTGTATCTATGAGCTTAGTTGTTTTTGTTTTTAAATTCCACATAGAAGTGAGGTTGTACAGTATTTGTCTTTCTCTCTCTGACTAATGTAGCAAAATGCCCTTGATGTCCATCCTTGTTGTTGCAAATAACAAGATTTCATTCTCTTTTATGACTGAATAGTATTCCATGGTATATGTGTGTGTGTATCACATGTTCTATATCCATTCATCCATCAGTGGACAGTTAGATTGTTTCCATGTCTTGGCTGTTGTAAATAATGCTGCAGTGAACATGGTGGTGTATATATCTTTTTTAGTCAGTGTTTTCATTTTCTTTGGCTAAATACCTAGAAGTAAAATTATTGGATTGTATGGTAGTTCTATTTTTAATTTTTTGAAGAACCTCCATACTGTTTTCCATAGTGGCTACACCAATTTACATTCCTACCAACAGTATACAAGAGTTCATTTTCTCCACGTCCTTACCAACACTCGTTATTTCTTGTCTTTTTTATAATAGCTATTCTAACAGGTCTGAAGTGATATTTCATTGTAGTTTTGGTTTATATTTCCCATTAGTGATGTTGAGCATCTTTTCATGTACCTGTTGGTCATCTGTATGTTCTCCTTGGAAAAATGTCTATTCAGATCCTCTGCCAATTTTTTAATTGGATTGTTTGGCCTTTTTGCTGTTGAGTTGTATGAGCTCCTTATATATTTTAGATATTAACCCCTTATCAGATATATGATTTGCAAATATTTTCTCACATTCAGTAGCTTGCCTTTTCATTTTATTGATGTTTTCCTTTGCTTTGCAAAACCTTTTTAGTTTAATGTAATCCCGCTTGTTTATTTTTGCTTTTACTGCCTTTGATTTTGGAGTCAGAGTCAAAAAGCGTCACCAACACTGATGCTAAGGAGCTTACTGCCTATGTTTTCTTCTAGGAGTTATATGGCTGCAAGTCTTACATTCAAGTCTATAATCCATTTTGAGTTCATTTTTGTGTGTAGTATAAGATAGTAGTTGAATTTCATTCTTTCATACATGGCTGTCCAGTTTTCCCAACACCATTTATTAAAGAAACTTCTTTCCTTGTATATTCTTGGGGCACCTGGGTGACTCAGTCGGTTGAGCATCCAACTTCAGCTCAGGTCATGATCTCACAGTTCGTGAGTTCGAGCCCCACGTTGGGCTCTGTGCTGACAGCTCAGAGCCTGGAGCCTGCTTCGAATTCTATATCTCCCTCTCTCTCTGTCCCTCCCTCAGCTTGTGCTCTGTCTCTCTCTCTCTCTCTCTCTCTCTCTCAAAAATAAATAAACATTAAAAAAAATTTTTTTTAATTATACTCTTGGCTCCTTTGTTGTGAGTTAATTGACTGTGTATGTATGGGTTTGTTTCTGGGGTCTCTATTCTGTTCCATTCATCTCTGTGTCTGTTTTTATACCAATACCATACTGCTTACCATAACTTTTTTTTTTTTTTTTTTTAAATAATGGACAATCTATTTCAAGATTGTTTTTTTTTGTTTTTTTTTTGTTTTTTTTACGTTTATTTAGTTTTGAGACAGAGAGAGACAGAGCATGAACGGGGGAGGGTCAGAGAGAGAGGGAGACACAGAATCTGAAACAGGCTCCAGGCTCTGAGCCGTCAGCCCAGAGCCCGACGCGGGGCTCGAACTCACAGACTGTGAGACCATGACCTGAGCCGAAGTCGGACGCCCAACCGACTGAGCCACCCAGGCGCCCCTACCATAACTTTTTAATATAGTTTGAAATCAGAGTGTGATGCCTCCAGCTTTGTTCTTCTTTCTCGAGATTGCTTTGGCTATTCAGGGTCTTTTGTGACTTCATGCAAATTTTAGGATTGTTTGCTCTATTTCTGTGAAAAATGCAATTGAAATTTTGATAGAGATTGAATTGAATCTGGAGATTACTTTGGGCATTGTGGACATTCTAATAGTATCACTTCTGATCTATGAGCAGGGACTGTCTTTCCATTTATATGTATCTTCTTCAGTTTCTTTCATCAATGTCTTATACTTTTCAGCACACGGTTCTTTCACCTCCTTGGTTAAGTTTATTCCTAGGTATTTTATTCTTTGTAATGCAGCCTATTACTTCTTGAGTGAAAACAATTTTCTCTTATTATAGGAATATGTAATCCAAAAAAAAATATCTTGAATCTAATTTTGGCTATATTTTATAATTTTAATGTATCATATTTTCATTTTTACTTTCTTTTTGCTTTTTTTTTTCATTTACTTTCATTTTTCCATTTTGCTTTATATAGGTAGGTGCTCTGATGTTAAGTGCATAAATACTTACAACTGCTAGATCCTCTTGATGAATTAATCCCTTTATCATTATATAATGACCGTCTTTGTCTCGAGATACAGTTTTTGCCTTAAAGTCTATTTTGCCCAATAAAAGTATAGCTGCCCCTGCTCTCTTTTGGTTTCCATTTGCACAGAATAGCTTTTACCATTCCTTCACTTTCAGCCTGTGTGTGTCCTTAAAGCTGAATCAATTCCGTTTAGGCAGCATATAGCTGGGTCTTGTTTTTTTCATCTGTTCAGCCACTCTGTGTCTTTTGCTTAGAGAAGTTAATCTATTTACATTTAAAGTAATTATTGAGAGGTTAAGGGCTTAATAATTGACATTTTATTCATTGTTTCCTGGTTTATAGATCCTTTGTTTCTTTCTTCCTCTCTTGCTGTCTTTGTCATTTGATGCTTTTTCTGTAGCAGTATGTTGATTTCCTTTCTCTTTTGTGTACCTACTGTAGATTTTTGCTTTGTAGTTTCCATGAGGCTTACATAAAACATCTTATAGTTATAACATTCTATTTTAAACTGATTAACAACTTCAATGGCATACAAAGGCCCTATACTTTTACTCTACCCAGGCAAAATCTCTGAGCCAGGTCTGTGTCTCTGAAAGTGTATACGTAAAGTAAAATTTTATCAAATCACGTATTAAATACATGAAAAACATCGCTTCTCAACTACAGTGTTTCTTAAAGTATTTTTTTAAATGTTTGTTTATTTTGAGAAAGAGAGAGACAGCACACATGTGCTCATGGGGGGAGGGACAGAGAGAGAATCCCAAGCAGGCTCCTCCCAACATGGGGCTCAGTCTCACGAACCTGTGAGATCATGACCTGAGCCAAAATCGAGAGTTGGATCCTTAACCAACTGAGCCACCCAGGTGCCCCTCTCGACTAGAGTTTTTAAAACCCTATACCAAATCTAACCAAATCAGAATGTAGGATTGAGGCTTAAGGACACGTGTTTGGAAACTTCTCCATGTATTTTTGATGCACATCCTTGGTTAAGCAACCTGTGTCAGAGAAAGTCACTAAAAAATATTAATCCTCAGAGGGATGTGCTTGTAAAACTTTTGTAAAAGAATTTACCTATTTTCCCCTAGACTGACCCTTGTAAAAATATGCAGTTCCTTATCTGTCTATAATGGGCTATATCCATAACTTCGACAAAGGGTTATTATATTTGTCTGATTTTATGGTGTCTGTATTACTTTTTTCTCTTGCAGGTGAAAATGAGTTCCTCAGTAAGAAGAAAAGGCAAGCCAGGCAAAGGAGGTGGAAAAGGGTCTTCTAGAGGAGGAAGAGGAGGCAGGAGTCACACTAGTAAATCTCATGGGGGTGGCAGCAGTGGTGGTGGCAGTGCTGGCAACAGAAAGGCCTCGAGTAGAATTTGGGATGACGGTGACGACTTTTGTATCTTCAGTGAATCGAGGCGCACGTTCAGGTCATTATGCCTTTCTCATGTTCAGAGATAGAAACGGTATCGATTTCTAATCTGTGGGACTTATACTCTTGTTTTTTTTTTTTAATTAAAAAGTTGTTTTAAGTTTATTTACTTTGAGAGAGAGAGAGAGAGAGAGAGAGCGCGAGCGCTCACAGGAGGGGCAGAGAGAGAGGAGAGAGAGAATCCCAAGCAGTCTCCACACTGTCAGCCCCACGAAGGGCTCGAACTCATGAACTGTGAGGTCATGACCTGAGCTGAAACCAAGAGTCTGACGCTTAACCGACTGAGCCTCCCAGGTGGCCCTCCTCTTACTTTAAACCCTTGAAGGCCCCCACTTTGTAACCTTTTCTAAAGGCATGATGCCAAGTAATAGCTTTTTTTTTTTTTTCTTCGAAGGTTGAAATCTGAAGTTAACTTCAACTTACATGACACTGTGAATTGAATGTAATACTGTCATTGAAACTAATGTTACCAGGAAAGCAAATATCGGAAATAGCGAAAGTGATGAAAATGATTTTAAGTATTCCTTACACATTGTAGTTTGAAAATGCCAAAATTCGACGTGACTGTACTCTGTCTTTTTAGTTGATGAGTTATCTATTTTCCAGACATATCAGCCAAATCTTCACTGGTGCTTCAGGTGACCAGTGACAGAGTCATATCCAGGCTTCTTTCATATTCAACTTTTAAATAACAAATAAATTCTGATCATTCTAGTGAATATTTAATGAAAGTAAAGATTTTACTACTGCATGTTATGCAGTATAGGTATAGAATTCTCATTGTCTCTTAAACAGCGCTGCAAGCTGTCTACTGGAATTTTTAGAGATTAGGTACTCTCTCTTTCTCTCCCTTTTCTGGGAACAACTCCCAACTAAATATTAGTTAAAAAAGGAATATAGGTGGGGCGCCTGGATGGCTCAGTTGGTTGAGCTTCCAACTCTTGACTTCAGCTCAGGTCATGATCCCAGGGTCGTGAGACTGAGCCCTGTGTTGGGCTCCGTGCTGAGCATGGAACCTGCTTAAGATTCTCCCTCTCTCTCTCTCTCTCTCTTTCTCTCTCCCCCTCTGCCCCTCTCCCTCATTCACATGCACTCTCTCTCTAAAATAACAGATAATATTAAAAAGAAAAAAATTGGGGCGCCTGGGTGGCGCAGTCGGTTAAGCGTCCGACTTCAGCCAGGTCACGATCTCGCGGTCCGTGAGTTTGAGCCCCGCGTCGGGCTCTGGGCTGATGGCTCAGAGCCTGGAGCCTGTTTCCGATTCTGTGTCTCCCTCTCTCTGCCCCTCCCCCGTTCATGCTCTGTCTGTCTCTCTCTGTCCCAAAAATAAATAAAAAAAAAAAATAAATAAAATAAAAAAAAAAAATAAAAATAAAAAAAAATAAATAAATAAAAAGAAAAAAATTAAAATATGTTGTAGAAGAATATTTAATCTTACGAAAATTCCAGTTTTATTTTGATGAGGAAATAAAATAAATTATAAAAGATTATATGTGCTGTATACTTTCATTTAAAAGTGTATATAAAAAGAATTGATATTGGGGCGCCTGGGTGGCTCAGTCGGTTAAGCGTCCGACTTCGGCTCAGGTCTTGATCTCACGGTCTGTGAGTTCGAGCCCCGCATCGGGCTCTGTGCTGACAGCTCAAGAGCCTGGAGCCTGTTTCAGATTCTGTGTCTCCCTCTCTCTGACCCTCCCCTGTTCATGCTCTGTCTCTCTCTGTCTCAAAAATAAATGTTTAAAAAAAAAAAAATTAAAAAAAAAAAAAGAATTGATATGAATTACGATGGCTTCTGTTTTCTGCTTTTTTCCAGTGAACATGTATTTATTTTTTTTTTTTTTTTGTAATCAGGAAATAACGATAAGGTCAGTAAATATTTCAAAAGTAAGGCTTAATATTCCCATTGTTTTCAGATTGGGCACCTAAAACAGAATGAAATAAATGCTTTGCGTGTAACATTTCTTTTGAAAGTCTCTACTCTCGGGGCGCCTGGGTGGCTCAGTCGGTTAAGCGGCCGACTTCGGCTCAGGTCATGATCTTGCGGTCCGTGAGTTCGAGCCCCGCGTCGGGCTCTGTGCTGACAGCTTAGAGCCTGGAGCCTGTTTCAGATTCTGTATCTCCCTCTCTCTGACCCTCCCCCGTTCATGCTTTGTCTCTCTCTGTCTCAAAAAATAAATAAACGTTAAAAAAAAAATTTAAAAAAAAAAAAAGAAAGTCTCTACTCTCAACTGCAGCAGGAGTCATCATAGCATTACTTTTTCCAGAGGATTCTTGAGTTAGTGAAACCAGATTTAGTGATTAGGAATCTAACCAGGTTGTTTTTTTTCCCCAGCAGTTGCAAGATAATGAAGTGTGGTAAATACTGTAGAAAAGGGGAAATTCTTCACAGTCATTGTCATCTTTTGTAAAACACTTGACAGTCCAGTCCATGTTGTATCTGTTTGAGGACTGTGAGGAGAGCGTAAGAGTTCTGGTCACAGGTAAATGTGTCCTTTGCAGACCTAGCAACAGTAGAAAAGGAGAGGCACGCCCCAAATGGAAGCCCGAAGCCAAAATGCCCCTTCAGACTCTGCATATGACTTCTGAGAATCAAGAGAAAGTGAAAGCTCTTCTCCGAGACCTGCAAGAACAAGATGCGGATGCTGGATCTGAGTGAGTTATTTTATTTGAGTCAATTATTATGTTAAGGAAGATATATTGGCAGTGGGGGCAGTGGGGGCAGTGGGGGCAGTGGGGGCAGTGGGAACGTCCGTCCGTCCAGTGTGTCTTTGGAATGCTTTTCAGTACTGATCCTATTGTGACAATGTGATTAGTTGAAAGTGAGCCAAAAGCAAAACATGAATAATTATTCAGCAGCAGTTTTAGAGCGCGTTTGTTTTGCAATATCTGGGAGCAGTACAGATTGCCTTTGCGTCTTTTCTTCTGAGGACAATGCTGGTATGGATTCAGTAATTGCTTTATTGACAGACTTCCAAATAAAACCCTGCAGTGAACAAGTAGACGTGTTGTTCGAGGAGCAAATATTGAGTTGATCAGATGAAGTCTTAGGATTACACTTTCTCATAACCATCTGCCTCAGAGAAACAACTTTTAATATTTTGGCTGTTTTTGCTCTGTGATTTCAGTCAAAGAAGTCAGTGCATTCCATTCACCAGAACCGATGGGTGGGTTAGTCAACAGTTCAGCCTCCGTCTTACCTACGTATCTCTTATCTGCCTTAGATTTAGGAAAGGTGGTTAGGCAAAGCAAAAAATCAGGGATGGTTTTTATGAATGAGGAGAAAGAGGATGGCCAGGGCTTCTGTAGTTAAGAGTACAGGCTCTGGGGTCACACTGCCTGGGTTAAAATCTCTAGTTGCTCTTTACTGTATACCTTTGGCAATTACTAACCCTCTCTAACTTTTAGTTGATCATCTGAAAAATGGACATCCCAGCAGTATCTGATCGAGGGTTGTGGGGAGATTTTTAAAGAGCTAGAACACATACAACACTTAGCATAGAACCTGGCATTAATAAATGCCTGATAAATATTAATTGCCAAGATAGAAGTTAGATCGGTAAAAGTTCAAATCAGTGACTGAAGAATGGTTAGGATCCTGTGTCCTTTGGCTCCCTGAATTAAATTCTTAGACTCTTGCTAAATTTTACTTTGAAGTAAGTGGAACTTAATATCTAATAATATGAACATGTTACCTTTGTCAGAAGAGGCATTTCTGGGGAAGAGGAAGATGACGAGCCTGATTGTGATGATGAACAGTACTGGCCTGCTGGCCGAGAAGCTTCCCTTGTTCCCGACTGTGACCCTTTGGAATGTGCTGGCTCAGGCCTAGTGGAGCCTCCTAATCCAGAATTCACAGTCTCAACATTTGCAGTGCAGAAACTTGCCAGGTGATTGCTTTCAACATTTATGGCGGCTGGGGGAGAACTGAAGAAACTGGAATCACATTACAAACCCTACTCCCCGCTCCTGGAAAGCTCTCCTGTTGCAGGGGCTGCTGCGGTGCTGATGTGCCTAATACCCTCTCTTTCAGGACAGGGTGACTAGGGAGGGATCCATGTTACCAGGGATACTTTCTCAAAATGCCAATCCTGCCTATATACAGTTATAACTTCACATGAGCATGTTTAAATGAACTTCACTTCTGTGATTTGAAATTACTCAATATTTTTTGTCATGTTTCACACTTGGTAGGTATGGGTTCAACCCTGAACGCTGTCAGGCAGCCCTGCGGATCTGTGATGGAGATGTGGGGGCATCGCTGGAACATCTGCTCACACAGTGTTTTTCAGAGACATTCGGGGAGAGGATGAAGCTCTCTGAGGCGGTTGCCCATGTGAGCGTGGATGAGTGTGTGGAACAGCGGCAGGAAGAGGCATTTGCTCTGAAGTCAATCTGTGGAGAAAAATTTATCGAAAGAATTCAGAACCGAGTCTGGACCATTGGATTGGAATTGGAGTATTTGACGAGTAAATTCTGCAAATCAAAGCAAAAGGAAAGCACCAAAAATACACAGGAGACTTCACTTGAAATCTGTAAATTTTACCTCAAAGGAAATTGTAAATTTGGATCAAGATGCAAATTCAAACATGAAGTGCCCCCAAATCAAATTGTCGGAAGAGCAGAAAGAATTGTAGATGATTCTCATCTTAATGCTCATGAAGATGCCTCTTTTTTATATGAACTTGAAATTCGATTTTCTAAAGACCACAAATACCCCTATCAAGCTCCCCTTGTGGCATTTTATTCCACCAATGAGAATCTACCTCTGGCTTGTCGTTTACATATCTCTGAGTTCCTTTATGGCAAGGCCTTGACATTTGCAGAAACTTCCGAACCTGTTGTATATTCTTTGATAACCCTTTTAGAGGAAGAATCAGAAATAGTCAATTTACTAACAAATACCCATCACAAATACAGTGTCCCTCCTGTGAATTTTCCACCAGTATCGTCTGGGACCAGAATAAATAATCCTGTCTGTCGTAAACCAGTGATCCCAAACAATTCTTTCGCTCCAAATCAGACTCCTGAAGGTATGGAAGGCTTTGATTGAGTGGAGGGTTTTGTGGAGGGGGCATTCAGGATGGATTAAGGAAGACCGAGCTTCTGAGGGCTTCTCTAGGATCTCCCGGTGATCTTAGGCCAATCAGTCTCTTCAGTCCAAGGGCAAAAGGGAATGAGAATCCCCTGAACTGTGGCCTGACTTTAATTGAAAGCCCCAGTTTTGTCACTGTGATTGGGCTGTCTGCATTGAAAGTTTGTAGTGATACAGAAGTTTATTCTACAGTTGGGGGTTGGAAGAACCTTAAAGCATCTTCCCGGAAAATCTGTTTGATTTAATCCATTTGGTTTCACATGTTTACTTCTGATGTTTTACATGGAATTACTTTCAACTGAGTTTTTAGAGATATTTCTCTTTCCACAGTATACTAGACCCCCAAAGTCCATTAGTGTTAAGGCTATCTTTATGAAGTCGTAAACCCTCAGTTTAAAAAATGTGTGTGGAACCTTCTGGCTTGATCGCTTTGCGGATTTGCCATACAGATTCGTACAGCACAGTTAAACTCCTTTTTCAAAGTTCTTCAAGGAATTCTTATTTGTTGCCATCTTTCTTTGAGAGAAACAAGTTTTCCTGATTTCACAAGAGTTCTTAGGTAAACATCAGTAAGTAGAGAACAATGAAACTGCATTAAGGTGTGAATGGCATACAGTTGGCCAGGTTCACTCACTAGCCACTTGCTGCCAAACAGCAGTTTCTAGTATGTGGGATTCAAATATATTCCTGGAGAAATGACAGATTGTGTGACAGGGCCTTTTTTTTTTTTTAAGTAACACCTTTATTGAGATATAATGTACATACTATAAAATTCACTCTTTTAAAGGGTACAATCCAGTGGCTTTTTAGTATATTCACAGAGTGGTGCAACCATGACGACTGTTTTTTTTTTTTTTTTAATCTTTATTTTTGAGTGAGAGAGAGACAGAGCGTGAGCGGGGAAGGGGCAGAGAGAGAGGAAGACACAGAATCTGAAGCAGGCTCCAGGCTCTGAGCTGTCAGCACAGCCTGACGCGGGGCTCCAACTCAGGAATGGCAGAGCTGAAGTCAGACACTTAACTGACTGAGCCACCCAGGCGCCCCAACCATGACAACTGTCTAATTCCAGAACATTTTGGTCAACCCTAAAAGAAACCCCATACTTACTAGCAGCGAGTGCTCATTTCTCCCTTTCCTCAACCCCTGACAACTATGAATCTACATTCTGTGTCTGTGCATTTGCCCATTCTGTATACTTCCTGGAAATGGAATCATACAATATGTGGCTTTTGTGATTGGCTTCTTTCACTCAGCATAATGTTTTCAAGGTTTGTTCATGTAGGATATATCCGTACTTCATTTTATTGCTGAATAACGCTCCATTATAAGGACATGCCATATTTTGTGTATTGATTTATCATTTGGTAGACATTTGGGTTTCATGTCATAGAATTTTAGGAACACTTGCAAATAGTTGAAACTGTCAGTTAATTCCTTGAATGTAAAGAGTCTACAGAATTAACAAAGCATGCCATGATTTTTTTCTTCTTCGTTTTTAATTTGGTTTAGCAATAGCCACTTATTCCTAATTAAAGTATATTTGAAGATGCATTTTAAGTTCTTTAGCAGTAGAAGTAGTTGTTTGAAACAAATGAACCTGCTTTATTCAAGCTTTAGCTTTTTCTCCATCTTACGATTTTTTTGTTGTTGTTACTTTGTTAGAGAGTGACTCTCCCCCTTTGCTAAAGAAAGGGCTCCGTATGGAAAATGTTTCCTTTTATCCCCTGCAAGTTGAAAAAGAATCAGAACCTGAGGAGGATTCAGAGGAGGATGAAAGTCCTGCACCAGTTATAGTGGAGAATGAGAGCTATGTGAACCTTAAGAAAAAGATTTCCAGAAGATATGACTGGCAGGCAAAATCAGTACATGCTGAAAATGCTAAACTCTGCAAGCAGTTCCGAATCAAACAGGTAGGGTGTTCCCAGAGATTGGCTAGCATTGCCTCCCTACTGTACAGATGAACTGGTTAGGAGTTAGAAAGCCTCGCTACCCTCCCTAGTATGCTTTTGTTTCTCTTTAACTCTGCGTGGTCAGTTTCTGCAAGCCACAGCAAACTTGGGTGCATGTTCTAGATAGTTTTGGAAAATCCAATGGCTAGTGAAAGTGAAATGCACGCATATATACCAAATATTCTCAGAATCTTGTGGCTCTGGTACTATGACAGGCAATCTGATAAGTGAAATGAAAATTAGTGCTATGATTTATATTAGAAAAAATAGTGGAGAAAGGAGAAGGAGGGACTCTGACTCCATTTGAGAGAATCCTAGGATGAATAACTTGCCCAAGGTCACATAGCTAGCAGGTGGCCACACAAGGGCTTCAAGTTAAATCTCTGTTTCCAAAGTCCATAATGTTTTTATCCCATTCACATGAAGATTGTTTTCAAAGAACCTGTAAGTGAACTGTTAGGGCAGGGTTGGATGTAGGACAAAAACAAGTTGCTTAGCCAGTTTGGGGATTGGACTGGATGCTGTCTAGCAGCATTTCTAATTGTGAAGTTCTGATTCTGATTTTTGACACAGCATAACAGTACGGCATACGTAGTGCAATGCCTATAGAACATCAAAATGAATAGAAATTCACACCATAAGTAGTAAGATAGTAAAAACAAAAAATTACATATTCAGTTTGATCAGTTTGTGTTTAGAGGTGATAAATTTATATGATAACATTATATGCAGAAAATGATGTGTTAATGTAAATTTCTTATATTATTCAAAAATATATCTTTAGATTTAACATATGCTACAATGTTTATTGGCCATTGGACGTCAGACTGAGTTACATATATGTGATGGGTGGCCAAAAAGAACCTTTCATGAGTGTTCTTACTATTACTGATTTTAGTAAAAATCTGATAGAACTATGCCATCCAGTGTGGTAGCCCCTGGCCACATGCAGGTGTTTAAATTTAAGTTAATTAAAATTAAATAAAATTAAAAATTCAGTTCCTCAGTAGCACTAACCACATTTCAAATACTCACTAGCCACGTGTAGTCAGAGGTTGTTCTTTTGGACAATGCTATTATAGAACATTCCCATTAACATGGAAGGTTCTACTGGATAGTGCTGGTGCAGAGAATCCTGCTAGGAAGAGCTGGGTAGTGCTAAACAAGATGGCTTATTTCTCTTACAAGATCTTGCAGTTTATTCAGACGTAGGAAAATCACAAAGATTTCACAGCTTTCTCTGGCTGATTCTCTAAGCAGCCTTCTGCTGAAGTCACCAGCCCCCAATCCTAACAAATCTGCAATTTCTGTCTCTGAACAAATTGTTAAAGAGCAGAAAGGGTGGGTCTAGCTATGAGATTCCAACCTGAGATCTTTGTGAAAGATGATTCAAAGTAACGTAACTGATGCCTTATCTTTTATATTATTAGGCTTCCAGACAGTTCCAGGCAATTCTGCAAGAAAGACAATCGCTCCCTGCTTGGGAAGAAAAAGAAACCATTCTTAAATTGTTGAGCGATCACCAAGTGCTTGTTATAAGTGGTATGACTGGGTAAGAATGCAATTTATTTGTAATGCAGCTTTCATCCATGAATATGGTATGCACCCTGGTTACCATAACCAGTTCTACTTGTAAAAAACTAGTAACTGTTGTTATTTGTGCTTTACTTGTCAGATATTAAATAATATTTCACAGAACCTAATTTTACAGATCTTTAGCCAACAGACCCAAATTACAAACAAAAAAACACCTCAGAAATCCATCAAGTAATTTATAGACATTGCACACCTCTTCCCTGAGACAATTTTAAGGTAAAAGGTCTAAATGAAGACTTTTACCAGGCCCATTTTTAAATGTAAAGGATAGTTCTAGAACATTTAACTTAGAAACTTCCATCTGCTAAATTTATTCTGATTTCCTTAGAGCTTTTATTTGTTCTTTTAATAACAACTTAGGGCATATTATTTTTCCTACTTTACCCTTTTCGCATGTTATCCAAATTTATTTAGCAGCGATAGGTTGTAGCCTTAATTTAGTTCTCTATTCAAAAGTATTTAACCTAATAATTACATTCGTGCCCAGACTCACCAATATAGTAGTAATTTGAGATTTTCCAGTTTCTTGGGGTGTCTGGGTGGCTCAGTCAGTTAAGAGTCTGACTCTTGATAGCAGCTCAGGTTGTGATCTTGTGGTCATGGGATTGAGCCCCATGTCGGTTCAGTGTGGAGCCTGCTTGGGATTCTCTCTCCCTCTCCCTATGCCCCTCTCCCCTGCTGGCCCTCTCTTTCTCTCAAAATAAATAAATAAACATTTAAAGAGATCTTCCAGTTTCTTATATTTTTAAGAAAAAATTTTTAATGTTTATTTTTGAGAGAGAGAGGAGGACAGCACAAGAGGGGAGGGGGGCAGAGAGAGAGGGAGACACAGAATCTGAAGTGGGTTCCAGGCTCTGAGCTGTCAGCACGGAGCCCCACGTGGGGCTCGAACTCACTAACTGAGATCATGACCTGAGCCGAAGTTGGACGCTCAACTGGCTGAGTCACCCAGGCGCCCCTCAGTTTCATATCTTTTTAACCTCAGTCTACTTGTAGCCAAATCAGTAAGATAATACATAAAAATCATAACATAATACTCCCATTTCTTTAGGATTCAAACATAGAGGTCATTTGTAGTGGTGTTTACAGAACTTAATCTAATGTCTGTTCAATTGTCTCAATTTTACAAATGATACTAAATGATTATTTGATTGCCCTGTTAATCTGAGTGCAAATTCCTAGCAGTTATGAGCTGTAGGTAACAAGTCAGTAGGTCAGTTTAGAAGATAAATGAAGTGGAACACATTTTATCATAATCAGGTTTCTCACTTTCCTCACTGCACATGATTGTTTTAGGGTTTTTTTTTTTTTTTAAGTTTGGTTTTTGTTTTTTTGGTAACTAGCACTTGAAAACTCTCATATTAGGACTTCTTTGTTTTGACATACAGATGTGGAAAAACCACACAGATTCCTCAGTTTATTCTGGATGATTCTCTGAATGGACCACCTGAGAAGGTGGCCAATATCATCTGTACGCAACCCAGACGAATCTCGGCAATATCTGTTGCTGAACGTGTTGCTAAAGAAAGGACAGAAAGAGTGGGTCTGACTGTGGGGTACCAGATCCGGCTGGAAAGTGTCAAGGTTCGTATGCTCTGCTTGTTTCCTGATAACAGAAATTTAGTTTTCAAGTATAAAGAATTTTTGGGGTCCGGAGACACATGGGCAATTTGGGATATAGACTTAGGTAGGGCTAAAGACCTTTCAGAAATATTTTGGTATAAACTCTTATTTGGGTGTACTTAATTTCCTCTACCTTTTATTCTGAGGCACCTGGGTGACTCAGTCATTTAAGCGTCCCACTCTTGATTTTGGCTCAGGTCGTGATCTCATGGTTCATGGGATTGAGACCTACATCATCAGGCTCTGTGCTGATTGCACGGAGCCTGCTTGGGATTCTCTCTCTCCCTCTCTCTCTCTGCTCCTTCCCTGCTTGCCTGCACATGCAAGCCCACTCTCCCTCTCTCTTTTAAAATAAAAGAAACATTTTTTTTTAAAGACCTTTTATTCTTTATTGGCAGAAGTGATCTAGTAACTGCTATTTTACTCTTAATCCTGAGACTTAATCCATTTAACCAAATAAGGAACAGACAAATTTAGAATTGGGTTTATTATTCACTGTTGTTTTTATGTTTTATAATACTTTTTTAATGTTTTTTATGAGGTTTAAACTTAAATTTTTGATATAAAGTAGAAAAGCTTTTACTGTTGTTGCCAGAAAGAAACTATGCATTTAGTGTGGTTTCAGATTAAATGCAACTGCTGACGTTTTCAATATTCTTTGTCCCTATCCATTCAAAATGGCCTTGCCATTTTGGCTTTGAAAGTGTTCCCTGGGGTGCCTGGCTGGCTCAGTCAGTAGAGCATATGACTCTTAAGCTCAGGGTCATGGGTTCAAGCCACGTGGGCTCAAGTTGGATGTGGAGCCTCGTTAAAATTTAGAAAAGAAAAAAGAAAGAAAGAGTTTCCTTTTTTCAAAAATTCCATGAATGCCTTCTATGCCCTTTTCTGTGTAAGTCCTCAGCCACCAGACTGTTGTACTGCACCACAGGCGTGCTGCTGAGAAGGCTGGAGGGAGACACAGCTCTACAAGGAATCACCCATATCATTGTTGATGAAGTTCATGAGAGGACAGAAGAAAGGTAAAACAAAGATTTTCCTAACAAATAGCCACACACATAAAATGAAGACATGGCTGAAAGAATTTTGTTCTGTTTCCAGTTCAGTTTCACAGAGCTAGAGAGGAAGGCCACAGAGGAGGCCCAAGTTAGAGAAGAGGAACGCTTTCCTGATCTCCAGGGTCTGTAATACTAAAAAGGCTAGGAGGGCATATGTTCATCACTAGAAGAGTCATCCTGTCAGATGGACATCTTCTCCCAGGAGATACTTAACACCTCCTGGGCATCATGCTGAGCTGGGCACTGTACTTAGGAGTAGCAGGTGTAAGGCATGCTGTAGTTGATGGATTGGTCAGTATGTCCTTCCTTCTTTGTTCATTTGGTCAGTCATTCAGTCCTGACATTCTTTCATACATTTATTGAGACTGTATTAAGTGCCAAGTGATCTGTTAATTGCTGGGGTTGCTATAGTGAGCAAACATATATGACTCCCCTTTATCTCATTGTCTAGTAGGAAAAACAAATAATGAACAAATAAATACGTAAACAATTCTGAATTGGAGTAAGTCCTATGAAGGAGTAAACAGGTTGCTGTGTTTGCAGGGGAGAGATCCCTGAGATGGTCAGAGCTGCTGTCTCTCAAGAGATGATATTTAAATTAAAAACAGAAGTATGAGAAGGCATCCTGTGTGACAAATGGGGGCAAAGCCACCATTCTCAGATTCTGCAGTGGGAAAGGGTATCATGAGCCCAGAAACTGGAGGAAGCCTGTGCAGCTGGTTGTAGTAAATGAGGGAAAAAGTAGCAGGTAGAAAAGGAAGAAACCAGATCTTCAGGGGCTTATATACCATGACAATAAAGCATTTAGATTTTATTCTATGAAATTAGAAGTCATTAAAGGGCTGGGATGTAAAATCAAAATTCTGAGTATTTTAAAAGGAAGGGCCTAGTAAATAGGTGGCATTAATCATAGTTTGTCATGTGGATCATGTTCTAGAGCAATAAAAAAAAAAAAGTAGTATGGAAAAAAAAGAATCCCATGAAAATTATTAGACTTTCCCAAAAAGGACTATACTATTATAAGTACCTTGAATGGAAGGAAAATCTAAGTAACTAAAGTTGGCAGATTGCCAGAGAAGCAGAAAATAGCTAATAGCAAAATTTAAAAAAGAAACAAACCAAAAAACATGAAAAGGATTCCCTGCTACTGCTAATAAAAAGTTTTTAAGAACTGAGCAGGGAAGACATAGGACCAGAAGACTATTTGTTCAAAGATATAAATACACTGATACTCTAGTAAATAAGAAATATCAAGTAATTGGAAACTAAGGAAAAGCGGACTTACATATAAAAAGAATAGATCAAAATAAAAAGAAATAATTCCTAGGACATGGCAATAGTAAATTTTAAATGACTATACATAAAACACTGGGAATCTTTGAGGGACAAATAATTTTTTTGTAGAGACTCCAGAAAACAGTGGGGGGAAAAATAAATGGTAAGTCATTTCATTTTTGCAGGCAAATGTTCAAGTGAACATTTGAAAGCAGAAAATATTTTCACAGAATCACTAAACAACTTGGAGGAAGAAATCAAATAAGACATTCTACCAGACTAATAATATTTAAATGTTATATTCTAAAGGTACATTTAAAATTTTAGGGGAAATTATATCCAGTATAATTCTAAATACAAAAAATGGTTTTGGCTTTCATAACATCTATATTTCCACAAACTCAGAGAAACTAGAGCATAGTACTGGATCTGGTTTCTCAATCGTGATCTCAAAAGAGAAAGATTTTTATATAAAACTTAATGACTTGTAGAATATCAACAATTAAAAATTCAAAATAATACCCGATGAAAGATAAATTACACTCTGGAGAAGGGAGATTCAGTCATTTACAAATAGCAGCCTTTGGGAAAGGAGTGTACAAATTACAAGAAAAAGTAGGGGAATATTTGCCGGCTCAGATGGAAAAAGAAAAACAAAAAAATAGTAAAATCTAGGACTCAAGATCAGTAAAAATATACATAAGATTAAAGGTTAAATGTAGAAAAGTTATAGCTGTGTTTGTTTAAAATTTTTAATAGATTTTCTGACCATAGAGATAACATGATTTTTCTCAATGTTTGGAAAGTATCAAAGAAATGTCAAAAAATATTTGTTGTCCCCTGTATAATAATTACCTGTTACGATTTTGGTCTGTTTTCTTCTGGGAGTATATTAGGAGTTAGGAGAGAGATGTGGTAGAGAGAGATATATGTCTCCACAAACACTATTGGAGTTGTGTGTGCTGCTTCTCATATAATAGTTAACGTGATAGCATGAACTATCTTTGAAGTTATTAATAATTGCAGAAGGAGTTTTTAAGTATGCGTGTATTATAAATTATTTAAGCATTTCTTAATTGTTATATTATGTCCTTTTCCCTAAAAAAGAAACAAAAGTCATACATGTAAGTTAATTAGCTCATGAAATTAAAGAGAACGAAATAGTACAAGAATATGCTCTCATTAAAAATTAAAGCTATACAGGAGGCACCTGGCTGGTTCAGTCAATGGAACATGCAACTCTTGGTCTTGGGGTCGTGAGTTTGAGACCCACATTGGGCATGGAGCCTACTATCTATCTATCTATCTATCTATCCATCTATCTGTCTATCTATCTATCTATCTATCTATCTACCTATCTATCCATCCAAGCAATACAGATAAAATGAAAGTCTCCCTTAACACTTCCAAAGCATTACCAGTCTCTTCCCCAGAGATAACTGTGGTGATGAGACTAGTGATATGTCCTTTTTATACATTGACATTTATGTTTACTTTGTTAGAAATAGGTACTTTTGCTTTCTGACCTTTTTTTCTTATACAACTGATGTGTTCATTTAGTAAGTCAACAGGTTTTTTGAGCAGCTACTATTGTTCCAGACATTGTTCTAGATTGTTTTATTAGTAAACAAAATAGACCCAAATCCCTGTCCTCATAGAGCTTCTATTCTGATGGGTGAGCTCAACGATAAGAATGATAAATAAGTAAAATATGTTAAGTGCCAAGAAGAGAAAAGGTGATATGAAATGCAGGGGAGGGGAGCATTTGAATTTTTAAATAGAGTGACTAGGGAAGGCCTGGCTACAAAGGTATCTTTGAGTAAAAACTTGAAGGAAATGAGGGAACTACCTGTGAATGTCTGGGAGAAGCCCATTGGAGGCAGATCAATAACATGTGCAAAAGACCTGAGGTACATGCCTCCAGGACAACAAGGAGGACCATGTGGCTGGAGTGAGTGAATAAGGGGAGAGCAGCCGGAGACAAGTGGTGGTAGGGGCAGAAAATGTCATGTAGGACCTAACTTGTTAGTGAGGATTTTAATAAGTCATCAAAGGATTATGAGCTGAAGACCGGCACAGTAAGATTTACATTTGAACAGAACCATTGGTCTGCTCTATTGAGAAGAGATTGCAAGGGGATGGGCCAAAGCAGGGAGACCAGTAAGGATATTGCTTTTGTGCAGTACTTGTTGCAGTACATACTTGGGTTTTTTTCAGAGATGTTTTCATATCAGTATCTAAAGCTCTGTGTTATTTCCTTCTGTCTGCCTCATGTTATTCCACAGATCGGGTGATTTCTTTTTAGCCAACCACTTCTTGGTCGATGGACATTTAGGCAGTTGTCATTGTTTTACTATTACGAACAATGTTATTATGAAAATCTTTCTATATTCTTCATTATGTATGTGTAGATATCTGGAAGTAGAATTATCAAATGCAATGATAGATCCTGTTGGTACTTTGATTGGTACTACACCGATTTGAGTTTATTTGGTTATTTGAGTTTATATCTTCATAATTTTAAGTCTTCACATCTAGGATCATGACACATCTTTCTATAAGCTGTAGAGTTTTGTTTTTTTTTTCACATAGGTCTACACATTCCTTGCTCAAAATGCATCAAAAGGTAATTCATTTTGGGGCGCCTGGGTGGTTCAGTTGGTTAAGCCTCTGACTTCAGCTCAGGCCATGATCTCACGGTCCACAGGTTCGAGCCCCACGTCAGGCTCTGTGCTGACAACTCGGAGCGTGGAGCCTGCTTTAGATTCTGTGTCTCTGTCTCTCTCTGCCCCTCCCCTGCTCATTCTCTCTCTCTCTCTCTCTCTCTCCTCTCTCCCTCCCCCCTCAAAAATAAAATAAACGTTTAAAAAAATAAAGCTAATTCATTTTTATGTATTAAATTTTTTTGATCTTGAGGTGTTTCTTTTATTTCCCTTAGTGACTTCTTGCTGCTCGTCTTGAAGGACATTTTGTTGCAGAGACCAACTCTTCAAGTTATTCTAATGAGTGCAACTTTAAATGCTGAGCTCTTTTCAGAATATTTCAGTTCCTGCCCAATTATTACTATACCAGGTGATTAATATGCATCATTAAATATGCCTTGTTCTGATAAGCAAATATAATTATTTTTAAAGTTCATCTGAGATGTAAAATAACAGGTATTGATATTTTCTCAAGAAGTGATTAGATTTATAACAAATAAAATTAATGACCATATAATGAAATTAATAAAGAAGCAACATTATATCCACTTGCTAAGAGATTTCAGTTTTACATGTGCTTTTGAAAAAAGTCTCAGTTATTAGGATTTCTAGAATTCCGTTGTGTTTAATATTGAAGTATGAGTTAATAGTGGTAATCTGTCATAGAGTTGTCTCTGTGTATAGCAGATTTGTTCACTACAGGATTCTGCTAACTTCCTGTTTGTTGATCCACTCTGGGAGAAAGTGAAGTTGAGTAGTCTGTGTCTTCTGGTGCTTTCACAGTCTCTCTGTGGGATTAATTTATCACCTTGGACGTTGCTTTATCCTTCTGCAGTTGATTGTCACAAGAACAATTTATGGACGATTTTGACGAATAATCGTACTATTTCTTCTAGTTGTTGAATGTTTAAAAGTCCCCTTGGGGGAGGGGAGGGTGGGAAGAGTGTAACAGGTTTAAAAAAAAAAAAAGAGGTTAAAAAATGTCCTATTACCAAATGAGCATTTCCACCTATATACTTCTGTTTTTTTATGAGCTGGAATCTATCTATCCCTTCTAATTTCTCTCATCAAAAGCTTTTCTTTTCTTCTGATATGTTTAAGACAAACATATCAGAGCAAACAGTACCTTAATGTGCCAAGCTTTGTTTTAAGAGAATTTTACATTTGCAAACTATTTATTTCAAGGTAGTTGAACAGGTATCCTGAGTCTTATTTTCTTGTCCTTCTAGGTCGTACATTTCCTGTTGATCAGTTTTTTCTGGAAGATGCAATTGCTGTGACAAGGTAAGGAAGACATTAATTAAGGTTTGGTGAAAGTCTTTGAAAACATTATTTTACCTCAGTGTGCCAGCATTTTAATAGACATGTTAGTTTTTCTTCTGATTTTTCCATTTGAGTGTTTGGTTTTCCCTTTTCAGCAAATATTATACAAATCATTTGCAATTCACATCACAGTACACATTGTATGTTAAGAGTACTGACTGGAACTATGTAAACTATGGACTTTGGGTGATCATGATGTACCATTGTAGCTTCATCAGTATAACAGTTATATCACCCTGGTGTTGGGGGGCGGGGGGGGTGGTGTCGATAATGGGGAAGGCTATACGTTTGTGGGAAACAGGGAGTATCAGGAAACCTCTGTACCTTCTGCTCAATATTGCTGTGAACCTAAAACTGTACTGAAGAATGAAGTCTATTGAAAAAATGATGAAGGACAGGGGCACCTGAGTGGCTCAGTCAGTTAGGTATCTGACTTTGGCTCAGGTCATGATCTCATGGTTCATGGGTTCAAGCCCCGCATCAGGCTCTGTGCAGACAGCTTGTAGCCTGGCTCCTGTTTCGGATTCTGTGTTTCCCTCTCTCTCTCTCTGCCCTCCCCTGCTCACGCTCTCTCTGTCTCTGTCTCTCTCTCTTTCTCTCTCAAAAATAAATAAACATTAAAAAAAATTTTTTTTAAATGATGAAGGACCAGATATATGGAGAATTTAATATGAAAAAAAGTACCCATTCTGCAGATAAACTGCCAATATTTAAATCCCTCTACTTACTAACTGTAACATTGATGAGTAGCTTGATCTTTCTGTGACTCAGGTTCATCACAAGTAAAATGGTATATTAATAGCTGCTTCACAGGGTTGTCATGAGGATGGATTAATTAATTCTTAGAGTTAATAGCTGCAGATGCTTAGAACTGTGCCTGGCACCTAACAAATGTTAGCTATCATCATCATCATCATCATCATCATCATCCTGCAGTGCTCAGGGATCTTGCAGTCTAGTGTGAGAGTCAGGATGTCTGCATAATTTCAGCGCTGGGTAAAAAATGGCCATTTCCATTGGATACAAACATATTTCTCTCCTTTGAAAGCCCTGATTCCTCTTCCTACTCTTTGACCATGAAACCCGCCCCCCATGGTTTTATCCTTGCGCTATTCCTTCTCACCATTAAACTCTTTTGTCCCTCTGTTAGACTCATGTGATTTCAGACGTCACCTCTGTGCCAAGAATTTCCAAATCAGTATCTTTGTTCCTGACCTCTGAGCTCCAGAAAGAAAATGCCCTTGCAGTCTGGCACCGAAAACTCAGTTCAGAATTTTTCTCCTACTCCCTGCTCCTTCCCTTTCTAATAAGACCTACTTCTAATTCTCTATTTATTTAATGGTACAGTTTTCTCAAGCGAAAAACCCCAAAACAGTGGCTCTCAAACTTTTGCATGCAATAAGCCTATGTAGGGAACTTATTAAATAAATTGTTATGTGGGGGCCCTACCCCATTTCCGCTGTGAATCTCTGGGGAAATTAACGTGTTAACTAGTTTACCTGTCTTTATTCTCTGACTTTCTCAAACTCACTGCCTCCAGAATTACCTTGAAACAGAACCAAAAACATTCTAGTGTGTTCCCTACCAGAAATAGGGCACAGGCCAGCAGAACCCTGGACTGGTGAAAGAGAAGCACATGAATTGGGCAGAGACAGAGCAACACTCTGCTGATCGGAAAACATAAATAGGTGAATATTTTCATTCTTCACCAACAGACCTACATACTAACAGCCCCATCCCTTTGTTTAACTTCCTCAGGTACGTGCTGCAGGATGGGAGCCCTTATCTGCGCTCCATGAAACAGATGTCAAAGGAGAAGCTTAAAGCGAGGCGCAGCAGAACTGCGTTTGAAGAAGTAGAGGAAGACCTGAGGCTCTCCCTTCACCTCCAGCACCAGGATTCTGTCAGAGATGCAGTGCCAGACCAACAGTTGGATTTCAAGCAGCTCCTGGCCCGCTATAAAGGTAATGTGTTTCCTGGGGGAATATTACGGTTATGTCATAAGGAACCAGTTTCCCCCGCCGCCCCCCACCGTGATCCAGAGGAAGAAAAACGTGGCTCTTGTTTCGCAGCTACATTGTCTTTAATGCATCAGAACAACCTTAAACTTGGAAAAAAAAATAGCAGTTTCAACACATATTAGATGTAATTGTTATTATATTTACATATAGGTGTTTTCTGATTATAAAAGAAATGTTTATTATAGAAAAATTGGGAAGTAGTGAAATACAAGTATATTCCTTAGTATTTTGTAACTTTTTATTTTGATATGATTGCAAATTCATAATAAAAGCTGGCAGGACCATACAATGAACTCTCATATATCCTTTACCCCAGCTCACCAATTATTATTTTGCTTCATTTCCTTTATAATTTGCACTGTGCACACGTTATATGTTTTTTTCTTGAACCCTTTGAGTAGGTTGCAGATATCATGTCCTTTAATCCCTCGTATATGAGTACATATTTCTTTCTCTTTTTTTTAATGTTTATTTACGTATTTTGAGAGAGAAAAAGAGAGAGCACACACGCGCCTGCAAGCAGGGGAGGATCAGAGAAAGGAGAGAGAGAACCCCAAGCAGGCTCTGCATTGTCAGCACAGAGCCTGATGCAGGGCTCAAACCCATGAACTGGGAGATCATGATCTGAGCTGAAGTCAAGAACGGACATATGTATTTCTTAAGACCATAAGCACAGGACATGATCAAAATGAAGACATTTAACTAATGTAATACTATTATTTAATCCATAGTCACTATTCTAATTTGCCAATTATCTCAAAAATGTCCTTTATTGCTATTTTTTTCTGGCCCAGAATCCAACCCACAATTATGTATTGCATTCATTGTTGTGTGTCTTTAGTTTCTTTTGATCTGGAAAAACTCCCCAGCCTTTATTTTTCTTTTAAGATCTTGACATTTTTTAGGAGTTTGGGCCAGTTATTTTCTAAAATATCCCTTCATTTAGATTTGTCTAATGTTTCCCCATGATTAAATTTAGGTTAGAAAACCCAACCTTTTGGGTTTCATTTTTGGTTAGAAAACCACACTGGGGCTCCTGGGTGGCTCGGTCGGTTAAGCGTCCGACTTCGGCTCAGGTCATGATCTCACGGTCTGTGAGTTCGAGCCCCGCGTCAGGCTCTGTGCTGACAGCTCGGAGCCTGGAGCCTGTTTCAGATTCTGTGTCTCCCTCTCTCTCTGCCCCTCCCCTGTTCATGCTCTGTCTCTCTCTGTCTCAAAAATAAACATTAAAAAAAATTAAAAAAAGAAAAAGAAAACCACAGAAACAATGTTGAGTCCTTTTTGGCACATCGTATCAGGAGGCATATGACATTGGTTTGTCCCTTTATTGGCAGTGTTGTTTTTGATCACTTGGTTAAGGAGATGTTGGCTACATGTCTCCCCTGTGTAGGTCACTGTTTGTTGCCTTTATAGTTAATAAGTCATTTGTGGAGAGAGATTTGAAGACTTTTTAAATAGCCTCTAAAATCCTCAAAATGTCATCCACTGGTTTTAGCATTACTCACAGGCTTTCAAATAGCGTCTTTTGTGGGTCCGTCCTATACTGAGCATTTCTTTATGTGTTCTTAGCTGATCCCTCCTCCTATGCTAGGTCCCACCTAACTGTTCTTTGTTCCTAGATAGTCTTCTGTGCATATGAGCTGGGCTAAACACACAGACACGGCAGCATTACTACTGTTGCTTTCTTCCTTAAAGCCTAGACCAGAGACATGTCTCAACTGCCCTCCCTGCTTTTTTCCCTGGACTGCCACCCCAACTCCTCTAGCCCTTCCAAAAAAACAAAAGTGCTTACCTTTCAAGGAGTAAGAGCCTGCATCCCCCTGTTCTATAGGAGAAGAAGCAAATGAGTTTTCCTTTTTCTCCTTCCGTTGAAGACTATTCTTCCCAGTCCTGTGTGGGGAGTGGTAATCATCCAGGAATTAGGGGATTAGCTATTATTCTGCTGTTCAGAAAGATATGCATAGCTCCTAAATATTTCACTTAATCTTCCCAACATCCTGAGAAGTAAGGTTGAGAGTATGAACTTGCATCATACAGACCTGGGTTCAACTTGCTCCCTCAGAATTCCTCAAGCAAGTCCCTTGTCTTCTCTGTACCTCAGTTTCCTAATCTATAAAATGGAGTTGTTTAGGGAGTTAAATGAGATAATACGAATCCACAGCACAGTGCCCATCTAGTCAATACACATTAGTGATTTTAACTGAAATATGTCTGAGTCAAAAGTTTGTGTTCCTTCTGTACATCATACCAGCTGATAATTCCCATTTCCTTATTCTATTAAATTATGGAACAGGAAAACCCCTTTGGTTTCTCTTTTGAAATTTCGGAATTTTCTTTAAAAATTATGATTGGATCTAAGCCAGGCCTTTCCAATTTCAAGCACACAGTTTACCAAAGTTCAGAAAGCACTTTTGAGAATTCCTTTCTGAGGGGGGAGGAGGAGGATAGAAGATTTGGGGTCATGAAACCCGGCTCTGTCACTAGCTTCTCTTTCCCTATAACAAAAAGACTAAATCTGGTTGATCTCAAGGCTCTCTCATTTTTCAGAAAATCAAACTAATGTTTCTGAGGTCAACTCTTAAAACTTTTTCTAGTTAAAAAAAGTAATAATCAGTCCTTTTAAGTAGTAAAAACTGCCCAACTATAAAAACTTTCTTTTATTTATTATTTCTTTAATTTCTTTTATTACATTTATTTATTTTTGATAGAGAGACAGAGCACAAGTGGGGGAGGGGCAGAGAGAGAAGGAGACACAGAATCTGAAGCAGGCTTCAGGCTCCGAGCAAGAATTCAGCGCAGAGCCTGACACGGGGTTCGAACCCACAAACCGTGAGATCATGACCTGAGCCGAAGTCCGACACTTAACCAACTGGGCCACTGAGGTGCCCCTTTGCTTTTATTTTTTTAAAGTTTTGTTTTGTTTTTTAATTTTTGGGAAAGACAGAGAGAGTGCAAGCAGGGGAGGGGCAGAGAGAGAGGAAGAGTCTCAAGCGGGCTTCCTGCTGTCAGGGCAGAGCCCGACATGGGCTCGAACTCCTGAAACTGTGAGATCATGACCTGAACCCAAATGAAGAGTCAGATGCTTAACCAACTGAGCCTCCAAGGAGCCCCTGAAAATATTTGTTTAATGTTTATTTTGAGGGAGGGGGGGCAGAGAGAGAGGGAGACAGAGGATCTGAAGCAGGCTGTGCACCGTCAGTGAAGAGCCTGATGCAGGGATAAACCCACAGACCACGAGAAACCAAGAGTGGGACACTTAACCTTCACCGACTGAGCCACCCAGGTGCCCCTAAAAATTTTTTTAAAAAACAATTTCACTTCTCTTTTTTTCTGTTAGCTGATCTTTTCTCCTTTTTGAAAAAAAAAGTCTAGCTTTTTGGGGGCTCCTGGACAGTTCAGTGGGTTAAGCATTCAACTCTTGACCTCAGCTCATGTCTTGATCTCAGGGTCATAAGTTCAAGCCCTGCACTGGGCTCCACACTGAGCATGAAGCTTACTTAAAAAAAAAAGAAAAGTCAAGTCTAGCTTTTTGGAATCTTGACAGATAAAAATGATTCCTTCTCTGCCTTCCACACCCCACCACACCCTTATTTATATAACCTGTTTCTTTCTTTCATTTTTGACCCACACAGGCTCCACACTGTAGAACAACATTGTTTAGAAACTGCTTTTGCCCCTTTTCAAACTTTTTAGCCTAATATAGGAAACTTCTCTTCCATGATACTACCTGCAGCTATTTTGTTCTAGTTAGACTATATTTAGGGTGATGGGCTATTAAGAGGACCCAAGAAGAAAGGCCAGTAGTCTTTAGAGAGTTAGACTCCCAAGAATATGCTATTTGTTTTTAAAAGAGCCCAAGCTTATAGCTCTTATAGCCCAAGCACAAAGAACTGTGTCTTTCACTAGGCCTCAGATAGATTCGGAGGAGACTAGAAACCCTTAAACTAGAAGTCTGAGGATAGCCTTCAGGAGTTGTTAGTAAAGCCGTTAAAATCACATGTATTTTTCAGGGAAGATCCAAATCTTGTGTGGGGCATGTGGGTGGCTCAGTCGGTTAAGCTTCGGGCTGTTGATTTCGGTTCAGGTCATGATCTCATGGTTCGAGGGTTCAAACCCTGTTCTGGGCTCTGCACCAGCCGTGCAAAGCCTGCTTTGGATTCTGTCTCTCCCTCTCTCTCTGCCCCTCCCCTGCTCACACTCTCTCTCAAAATAAACTTTGGGTGGGGGGCGGGAAAGAGTCACTATTGTGAAGATGTCAGTGAAAGCTTTGGTCTCTGTTGATTTCCCTGGATTACTATTGCCTGGACTTCCATCTGATCTGACTCATGACCTGAAGGGGTTTCTAAAGTGTATTTGTCTTTGAATTTTGTTCCTGGGATTTAAATGATCACTAAGTGTGTGATGGGTAAAAGTGGGGGAGGAAGAAAGGAAACAGCAGCCTATCTGAGCCTTTCCAGCAGGGTCAGGAGCCTGTTCTTTGAGTCCTTGTTCAAGCAAAAAGTTCTCCTAGTAAACGTGTACTTTCTGAGCGACTGAAAGAAACCAAGTCATTTCAGTGCATCAGTGTCATCATCTGTGTTGGCAATTCAAGGTGAGACCCACCTAGTTCACAGGCATCACTGTCTTTAATAAGGTTTAGTTATCCTTCTGATTTTTATCTTTCTTTCAGGGGTTAGCAAATCAGTCATCAAAACTATGTCCATCATGGATTTCGAAAAGGTTAATCTGGAATTAATAGAGGCCTTGTTAGAGTGGATCGTGGATGGAAAGCACTCCTACCCTCCAGGTAATCGCTTCTTCATTTGTGTGGGAGACGGCAAAAGGAAGGCGGCTCACTTAGATGATGGGTGCTGTGGGAGCGACCTCCCTTCCTGGAGCCGTCACCCCCACCCTCACTTTTTCACTGACAGTTGTATGTAAAGTTGCTTATTAGGCTTTTCAGGGGGGAGGATTTTACCTTTTACTTTTCGAGGTTCACCTGCAGCTTTCACTCAGCACTCTTTTGTTCCCGCCGGGCAAAAAGATGTTAACAACACAAAGTCCACAAGGAGGAAGTTTGAAAAGAAGGCCTGGGTGATCCACGTGTTAAACACCTAGCCCCAGGCTAAATGGGAGTCTGGTAATGAGTGTTTGATTCACATGAAGGTCACAGGGCAGGGGGGTTAAGAGAACAGACTCTCGAGTCTGATAAAGTCCTAGCTCTGCTACTCAGGAACTGTGTAGTCACAGGTAGAGAGCCCTTATCTTTACTATGCCTCAGTTTCCTTGTTTGTGAAATGAAGACATTATAATAAGTCCTCTGACATGAAGCTATTTTGAGGATTAAAAGAAACCATTGTATGGGGTCCCTGGCTCCTGTCTGGCTCAGTCAGTGGAGCACAGGACTCTTGATCTCAGGGCTGTGAGTTCAAGCCTCACACTGGGTGTAGAGGTTACTTAAAGATAAAATCTTAAAAAAAAAAAAAAAAAGAAAAAGAAAGGAAGAAAGAAAGAAACCATATGTAAAGCACTTGGCGCAGTGCCTGGCATGCAGTTAATGCCCATCGATACTCCGCCTAAAAACGATACCGTTGCGATGATAACGTATTTCGTCGTTATTATTCCTATGATCGTTGCTACTACTGTGACGCAGAGCAACGACTACTTTCCCCTTACTCGCCGTCGTCCTATCCCAATGGCCTTCTTAAGCTCACTTGGCAGTCCCTCATCCCCCAAATCTCGTAACTGAATCCGTCACATCATTCAGGTTTCTGCCAAACATTTTCTCTTCAGAGGAGTCTTCTCTGAACTCTTACTCTATCGTGATATCCAAAAGTGATTTTCATTTTCATCGTAGCACCACGCACTATCCAGAAGCATAGTTCTGCTTACTGACGGTCTCCTTCAGTAGCATGTAAACTGCTCAAGAATGTGGATTTATCAGGCACCACTGTGTTCCTCAGACCCTAGGGCAGTACCTGCAATATTTGCTGCCTGAATAGATGCAGCCATTGTTGGGTGATCATAAGTTGAACGACAGATCAAACACTTACCTCATGTGCTCGCTGCACAGCGCTTAAGAGAAATGGGAGTGGCTGTCCTCCACCGCTTAGACTTTAATCATTACGTGATATTTCCTGAAGAGACATATGAGCCACGCAAAAGGATTGAAGTACCTTGTGGTCATCTCGGGCGGGTAGTCCGTGTTTGCTAATGCATTATCACTGGTCTAAATATCTTGTTTCATCCCAAAGGAAAAGACTATTGTTGAAAAAAATCAGGTATAGTGGACAAAAGAACTGCTAGAAAATTACCTGAATTCAAAGCAGAGTAGATGTAGTGAGTGGGGGCGCTGACATATTTGTGAATGTTAAAGGGACACCTCTTCCCCGGCTCAGCGGGAAGAGCATACATCACTTCTGATTTCGGGGTCTTGAGTTTAAGCCCACATTGAGTATAGAGCTTACTTTAAAAAAAAAAAAAAAGATAACCACTGATACAAATGGCCAAGCTGTGAGGGCAGAGCACATCAGGAGGCACATAAAAATATGGACAGGAGCACCTGGGTGGCTTAGTCAGTCAAGTGTCTGACTCTTGATTTCGGTTCAGGTCATGATCCCAGGGTTGTGGGATCAAGCACTACATCGGGCTCTGCACTAAGCATGAAGCCTGCTTAAGATTCTCTGTCCTTCTCCCCTGCTTGTGCTTTCTCTGTCTCTTAAAGATAGATACAGATATAGATACAGATACAGATACAGATACAGATGATATAGATGTAGATATAGGGAGAGGGGAGGGAGAGGGGAGAGGGGAGAGGGGAGAGGGTCCCAGAAACCCAGGTTTGTGTCCAAGCCCCACTCTCATTAACTCTGTCGCCTGGCTGAGTTATTGAGTCACTTTAAAGGTACTAATAACCTTCTTAATGAGTGGCCATGAGGATCAAATGAGACAATGTATGTAAACATACTTTGTATACTATGAGGTGTTTGAAACTAACCCTCAAAGATGTCTTTTGCCCTCTTCGGAGTTCCATTTTCATAACTTAGTTTCCTTATTTACTTAGTAGAGCAAATAACTGTGATAAATAATAGGTCCTGAGTTCCTTGTGGGCAGATTTTTGGTTTATATTCCATTGTACCTAGCACAGAGCGGACATAGGCCCCCAATAAATATTTGTAGGATTAAAGGGAGGGGCTAGTGAAGATGGTGTCAATTTCCTCTTTGAAAAAGCTCAGAAGAAGGTGACTTGCTGAGTGGCCACTCTTGGCACAGAAATATTCTGTAATCGGTTATCACTGCTTATTTTCTTTAATTAAAATTTAAAAGCCCATAAAACCTTCAATAGGGCATGGCCAGTTAATGTGCTGCCTCTCTAACATCTATCTGAATTTAGATTATCAGGTTGACCAGCCAATTTTCTTTTCTTTTTCTCATTTCCAGTAAAATGTTTATGGGTTTTATTTACTAACAGAGAGAAGAGTCTTCCTGTCTTATAAGATTAGAAGGATAACTCTTCCTATAGAAACAGAATGTCAGTGCCCAGTGCACTAAAGAAGTATATTTAAAGAGCTTTGCTGATGAGAGGTGCCTGGATGGTTCAGTCAGTTAACTGGTTAACCGTCCAACTTCAGCTCAGGTCATGATCTCACAGTTTGTGAGTTCGAGCCCCACGTCAGGCTCTGTGCTGACAGCTCAGAGCCTGGAGCCTACTTCGGATTCTGTCTCCCTCATTCTCTGCCCCTCCCTTGCTCACATGCTGTCTCTCTCTGTCTCTCAAAACTGAATAAACGTTAAAAGAATTAAAAAGAGCTTTGCTAATGATTCTTATGGCCTAAAGTGTTATATTTTTCTACACTTCAGTTTTCCTCTTGTAGAAAGGTAAATCAGAAAATGGATAAAAACAGTGTCATCCATTTAAATCCTTGGGGACTTTTTAAAAAAAAAGAAAATTGATAGTGAGAAATCTCATATTATTACATTTTTTAAAGTTTAAAATAGCTCTATAATCCATATTAGTTTTTCCTTTTTTGCATCTGTCAGATCGATTCTTTTTATATACCCAGGGGCTATACTTGTATTTTTACCGGGACTAGCAGAAATCAAAATGCTATATGAACAGCTACAGTCCAATTCTCTTTTCAACAACAGACGCAGTAATCGGTAAGTTAATTGCTTTCTGTAGCCTTAACCATCTGCAGTTGTATTGTATGCAAAGATGAATAACCAGAATGGTCTGTGACAGTCATCACCCCCTTTAGACCATGGTGTCACTGCTCGAGAATATGTCTGTTTATGCCAGCTGGAAGTAGACAAACCTATTTGTTCCAGATAATCAATCATTCCCATTCCATTAAATAAAAATTTTTCTCTTCACTTAGCGTAGTGACTCAGCAAAATTGCATGTAATTTCAGTTGCCAGGTGGGGGGTGGGGAGGGATGGGAGAAGCCAGTGTAAGTAACAACAAAGAAATGTTACCATTTGAGAAAAAAATAATTTGCAACAGTTCCTTTTCCAGTAGCAAGACATGTGTGTTTATATCTAAAGCGACAGCTACTAAAGAGATAAACACTCCCAGGAATATAGGAATATCTTGGCTTAGCTCACATCACTACCTCTGCCTCTGGTTCTCTGGATATAAAGGTAGAGGAAAAATGATTCTCTCCTGGTTAGTGTGCGAGGCTTGTTACTTATAGAATATCAGCTATACAGTTCTCTTGATTACTTACTACTGAGTTACATTCCAATTTTTCCCAAGTCAGTGCAAGGTTTCTAGTTCATAGAGCTAAGTCAACATTTTGTAAGTCTCAGAAAGAACCTTCTCATTTAGAAGAGCTGGACCCTGAGGGCAGGTTCTAGAGAAGCTGCTGATACTTGGAGTTCTATTGTTAATTTTAATAGAAATTCACCCACCATTAATCCAGTTCCAGCCTTTTGTGCCAGAATATTAAATGTGCGTTTGTTTCCTTCCAGATGCGTGGTTCACCCACTTCATTCATCTTTATCCAGTGAAGAGCAGCAGGCTGTGTTTGTAAAACCCCCTGTGGGTGTAACTAAGATTATAATTTCTACCAACATTGCTGAGACATCCATAACCATTGATGATGTTGTCTATGTCATCGATTCTGGGAAAATGAAAGAAAAGAGGTATTCTCTTTTGGCAATGTGAGAGAGGGGCTAACGATGCATTAGAGTGCCACGGCTGTTAATGGCTGATGCTTTTGAGTTACAAGGGTTACTGTTTGGAAAAATATTTTATGGAAACCGCATATGGGTATATATGAGTGATTCTATACCAGGACCATAGTCTTAAAGTCAAACAGAGGTGGAAGGTTTAAGGCTTTCCCTTGGAAGTAATTAATTATTTTTCGTCTTTTTTCCATATGCTTTACATGTGCTTGAATGAAAAAGATGGAATGATATGGGAGGTGATGGGTGTGTTAATTAATTTGATTGTGGAAATCATTCCATAATGCATACATATATCAAAACCACTTTGTACACCTATGTCCAGTTTTTATTTGTCAAAATAAACCATGAAAAAGAATAAAGAGAGAAAAGGTTGGGGCACCTAGGTCGCTCAGTCGGTTAAGCATCCGGCTCTTGATTGTGGCTCAGATCATGATCTCACGGTTTGTGAGTTCAAGCCCCACGTCAGGCTCTGTGCTGACGGAGCCTGCTTGGGATTCTCTGTCTTTCCCTCTCTCTCTGCCCCTCCCCTGCTTGCTCTCTCTCTAAATAAGTAAAATAAACTTAAAAAAAGAGAAAAGGTTGCATAAAGGAACTATGTGTAGTAGCATTTTGATACCACTTAAAACAGCATGTGTGCTCCCTCCAGGGGCTGAACTATTCCCGGAACACACAGGACACTGTCCTTCCTTGGAAGTGAGGTAGTTCATTTGTTCTGTCCGTCCTAGGTCGGGTCTTACCCATGTTTTTATAAAAAACTCTTCTCTACATTTTCTTTTTCTTACAGATATGATGCCAGCAAAGGGATGGAAAGCCTAGAGGATACTTTTGTCTCTCAAGCCAATGCTCTGCAAAGAAAAGGTCGAGCGGGCCGTGTTGCCTCTGGGGTCTGCTTCCATTTATTTACCAGCCATCACTTCAATCACCAGCTCTTAAAGCAGCAGCTACCAGAAATACAAAGAGTGCCATTGGAACAGCTGTGTCTGAGGTACATCTTGATCTTTCTGTTCTGCTTCCAGAAGGTCTACATGTTTCTCACCCTAAGTTCCGTGGGTTTATTTTTCTTAGTAGAAGACATTTTGCCAAGAGTGGGCATGGATGAACTCATTCATTTGCAAAAAAGGAGCTGTTCACTGTTGCTTTTACCATTGGATTTAAATTTTTGCACACGAAGACCTCTTACATTGCAAACAATGGCCCTAAAATAGAGCTTAAGAATACATTTGGAAGTCAGGAAAGTGATCTAATTTATCAAGAAATTTCTGCTAGGGGCAATACCAATATTGAATCATCAAAGGTCAAAAGTCTACAGCCTCGTGATCAGAGCAAAGTGAACAAAAACAACTCGAAAACACCATTATTTAGCTGATAAACAAACAAGAACAAATATCATAAAAGAGGATTTAATGAATGAATGATCAAACTCAGTGTTACTGAAGCTAGGGAATGTTTGGTTCAACCTTCCTGAAAATGTGGTTGGTGTTATGTAAGAACTCAAACCATCCATGCCCTCTGACCCAGTCCCTATGAGGGAATATGCCCATGAAATAATAACCCAAAGCAAATTACTTATACAAAGATGTTATAGCTCTCCTCTTATCCAGCAGGTATATTTTGAAAGCCTTCCATTTGCCAGGGGTTGGGCTGAGCCCTAGAGCTACTGTAGGATTACAAGACCCAGGCCCTGCTTTTAAGTGTCCACAGTCAGGTCTTAAGAAGTTGAGCAGGCACATACCTTACTAAGGTAGTAATAGTGCAGATGAGGAGTGAAGGGACTTGAGAAAACTTTGGAAGTGGAATGACCCACGAGAGGGGACGAGAGAGGGGAAATGTAATATATGTGGCACATATGATTTAAAAACAACTCAGATATGCAGCAGTGGGGAAATAGGCAAATTATATAGGCCAACATGGTTCATCTTTTTTTCTTATCTTTTTTTTTTTTCATTTAAAGTCTAAGTAAGTGGATTACTGTCCATGCATGTCTTAAAGTGAAATATCTAGGGGGTTGAAGTGGGAGAAAGCTAGGTACCAAATGCATATACATTAGTAAAAATTAGTAAAAAATTAGTAAAAATAAACAACTATGTTCCTAGGTTGACAGCTTAAAAAGGAATTATAAGTGAAATAAATAAATTTTGTATATATGTATATTTTTTCTTCTGAAAACTGCTTCAATTCATAATTTAAAAGAGTAGCTCTTCAAGGCAAGACACATTGCAGATTAAGCTTATCAGCAGTTACGGTACAATTTCAGATGTGGGAAAGAGTAAATGGATCATTTGACTTGTTTCATAATTTGAACCCATATTTGATAGAGAGAAGCATTTTGAAAGTTTATAGACAGAATTTTATCCTGAATCCCCATAAGTTTCAGGGTAGGATTTGAAAGTGTTTCTATAATTTATTGCTAGAACTAGAAGACATAAGAGTTTTTTTTTTTAATGTATTTCACCTAGCATGGTCTAGCTTATGAAAGCATGTGCCTTGGAAGTTGGCAACTATTTTCGTTCAAGAAAGAAGCTTGTTCCTCTGTGTCATCTCTCCAGAAATAAAATGGACGCATTATGTTTTTTTTTCTTTTTGTAGAATTAAAATTTTAGAGATGTTTAGCACTCACAGTCTCCAGTCTGTTTTCTCTCGGCTCATTGAGCCGCCGCACCCAGATTCTCTCCGTGCCTCAAAAATACGATTACGAGACTTAGGAGCGTTAACTCCAGATGAAAAGCTGACCCCTCTAGGGTATCACCTGGCCTCCCTGCCGGTGGACGTGAGAATCGGCAAACTGATGCTGTTTGGGTCTATCTTCCGCTGCTTGGATCCTGCCCTCACCATTGCCGCCAGCTTGGCTTTTAAGTCTCCTTTTGTAAGTAAACAACATTCACTGAAACTGGAGTCCATAGGTCTCTAAGGGGACCATGGGGGCTTCAGGGTTATGTGATCCTCCTAACATGTTTTCTTGTGAGGGTGATATATGGGAATTCTTCAGGTCACAATGTCTAACTTTTGTCTGATCCTCAAAGAAATCCATGCCCCAAGTAAAGATTAAGAACTGAAGATCCAACTTACTGAAGTAACATAAATGTGCTTTTTATGGTATCCACTATCCTTGCTCATTAAAGAAAAATCAGAATGGGGCGCCTGGGTGGCTCAGTCAGTTAAGCGTCTGACTTCGGCTCAGGTCATGATCTCATGGTTCATGGGTTTGAGCCCCACGTCAGGTTCTGTGCAGACAGCTCAGAGCCTGGAGCCTGCTTCGGATTCTGTGTCTCCCTCTCTCTCTGCCCCTCCCCCACTTGCACTGTGTCTCGCTTTCTCAGAAAATAAACATTTTTTAAAAATTAAAAAAAAAAAAAAAAAGAAAGAAAAATCAGAAAATGCAAGCAAGCGAAAGGTGCCCCTGCATAAAATACACTGGATCCCTGTTTTTGTTTGTTTGTTTGTTTGTTTGTTTGTTTGTAGACAGAGTATGAGCAGGTAGGGACAGAGAGAGAGGGAGAGAGAGAATCTCAAGCAGGCTCCGCGCTGTCAGTGTAGAGCCCAACAGGGGGCTCAAACCCACAAATTACGAGGTCACCACCTGAGCCGAAACTGAGTCAGATGCTTAGTTGACTGACCCAGGCTCCCCAGATCACTTTTTTAAAACAGCATTATTGAGGGGCGCCTGGGTGGCTTGGTTGGTTAAGCGTCCGACTTCGGCTCAGGTCATGATCTCACGGTCCGTGAGTTCGAGCCCCGTGTCGGGCTCTGTGCTGACAGCTCAGAGCCTGGAGCCTGTTTCAGATTCTGTGTCTCCCTCTCTCTCTGCTCCTCCCCCGTTCATGCTCTGTCTCTCTCTGTCTCAAAAATAAATAAAGGTTAAAAAAATTTAAAAAAATAAATAAATAAAACAGCATTATTGAAATATAATTCGCCCATTTAAGTTGTACATTCAGAAGTTTTTAATATTATGCAGTCCTCGCCATCGTCAGTTTTAGAACATTTTTAGTACCTCATAAAGAAACCCCTCAGCAGTCACTCCCTCTTTCCCCTCAAAACCCTCATCCACTGCAGCCCTAGGCACCCACCAGTTTGCTTTCTGCCTTCACAGATGGACCTCCTCTAGACATTTCGTATTAGTAAAATAATATAATGTATGTTCTTTTGTGATTGGCTTCTTCACTTAGCATAATGCTTTTAAGGTACATCTATGTTATAGCATGAATCAGTCTTCATTCCTTTACCAAACAATACTCCTGTGAATGGACATACCTCATTTTATCTGTCTAGCACTGATGGACACTTGGGATTGTTTCCACCTTTGCCTGTAAACATTCATGTACACATTTTTATGTAGAGATATGTTTTCATTTGTCTTGGGTATTCAGAGGACAGTTACTTGATCAAATATGGTAACTCTTCGAGGAACTTCCAGACTCTTTTTCCAGAGTAGCTGCATATTACATTCCACCAGCATTTTATCAAGGTTGCAATTTTTCCACATCTTCACCAACAGTTGTTATTATCTAACATTTTTATTATAATCATCCTAGGGGGGTGTGAATTTGTGGTTTTGATTTGTATTTCCCCAATAGCTAATGATAGAGAACATTTTTTCATTTGCTTATTTGCCATTTGTATATCTTCTTTCAAGAAATGTCTGTGTAGATCCTTTGCCCATTTTTTGTTGTTGTTGTTGTTGTTGTTGTTGTTTTTTAACGTTTATTTATTTTTGAGACAGGGAGAGACAGAGCATGAACGGGGGAGGGTCAGAGAGAGAGGGAGACACAGAATCCGAAACAGGCTCCAGGCTCTGAGCTGTCAGCACAGAACCTGACGCGGGGCTCGAACTCACGGACCGCGAGTTCATGACCTAAGCCAAAGTCGGATGCTTAACCGACTGAGCCACCCAGGCACCCCCTTTTGCCCATTTTTAAATTGCGTTATTCATCTTTTTATTACTGATTCATAAGAGTTCTTTATACATTTTGGATACAGGTCTCTTATCAGACATATGATCTACAAATATTTTCTCCCATTCTGTGGGTTACCTTTCTTACTTTCTTGATATGTCCTTTGAAACCCAAAAGTTTTTAACTTTGATGAAGTCCAATTTATCCAGTTTTTTGTTCCTCAAGCTTCCACTGCCATAGTTAAAGAATCCATTGCCAAAATGGCTGAAGGGGAACGGAAGTTACTGGCTTCCACTTACAGAATGAGTAAGTCATGGGAATAAAAGGCAGGGCATAAGGAATATAGTCAATGACATTGTAATAGCATTGTCTAGTGACAGATGGTAGGTATACTTGTAGTGAGCATAGCATAATGTATATCGATTATTGACTTGTCAAATCACTGTGTTGTATACCTGAAACTAATGTAGCATTGTGTCAACTACACTAAAAAAAAAAAAAAAAAAAAAATCCATTTCCAGATCCAAAGTCATGAAGATTTATCCCATTTATCCCTACATTTTTTTCTAAGAGTATTATAGTTTTAGCTCTTACATTATAGTCTTTGGTCTATTTTTTTTTTTAAGTGTTTATTTATTTTTGAGAGAAAGACAGAGTGCAAGTGAGAGAAGGGCAGAGAGAGAGAGAGAGAGAGAGAGAGCGCGGGGGAGGGAAACACAGAATCTGAAACAGGCTCCAGGCTCCAAGCTGTCAGCACAGAGTTCATTGCGGGGCTCGAACTTATGAAGCATGCAATCATTACCTGAGCCAAAGTTGGACGCTTAACCGACTAGGCCACCCAGGCGCCCTGGTCTTTGGTCAATTTTGAGTTAATTTTGTATACGGCATGAGGTAAGAGCCCAACTTCATTCTTTTGCATATGACTGTACAGTTGTCCCAGTTCCATTTGTTGAAAAAGACTATTCTTTCACCATTGAATGGTCTTGGCATTCTTGTCAAAAATCAGTTGACCACTGGGGCGCACTTGACTGATTCGGGAGAGTGTGTGACTCTCGATCTCACGGTCATGAATTCGAGCCCCGTGTTGGGTGTAGAGATTACTAAAAATAAATAATTAATTAATTAGTTAGTTGACCATAAATATATGGGTTTATTTCTGGACTGTCAATTCTATTCCATTGAGTAGAATGTCTGTCCTTATGCCGGTACCACACTATCTTGATTATTCTAGTTTTATAGTGTGTTTTGAAATTTAAAAATGTGAGTCTTCCAGCCTTGTTCTTTTTATCATTTTGGTAGGAATTTTTACACCTATATTCATAGGAGGTATTAGTCTATAGGAAAAAAGACATTAGTTATGGGTATGGAAGTAGGGGAGACTCAAGCATAAAAGATGAGTGAATAAGAAATTGTAAAATAAAGATACCACAGAGTTAACAATTTTTTTTTAAGTTTGTTTTGAGAGAGAGACAGAGCACACACAGGCAGAACAGAGAGAGAGAGAGAGAGAGAGAGAGAGAATCCCAAGCAGGCTCCGCATGGGGCTCAATCTCATGAACCGTGAGATCATGACCTGAGATGAAATCAACAGTCGGATGTTTAAGTGACTGAGCCACCCAGGCGCCCCAAAACGAACAGAATGTTAGAGTTTAGATCTGGCTTTTAGAATGAGTGGCTCTTTGATGACATGACGACATCTTGGCACAAGGAACTAAAAGACCCGCCAGAGCTTGGTTTGCATGGGCAGAGAGACTCAAGGGCAATAGGACTATTAGCTTGCCAGTTACCACCACACTTGCCTTTAATCAGCCACTCACTGTCTACTTTGTGATCCGCACAAAACACTTCCCAAGGCACCTGGCTTCAGCCATGGGAAAGTGCCATTAGAAACCTCAGGTAGGGGCGCCTGGGTGGCTCAGTCAGGAAAAGCATGCAACTTCTGATCTAGGGGTTGTAAATTTGAGTCCTCTGTTGGGTGTAGAGATTATTTGAAAATAAAATCTTGAGCCGCCTGGGTGGCTCAGTCAGTTAAGCATCCAACACTTGGTTTCCGCTCAGGTCATGATCTCATGGTTGGTAAGACTGAGCCCCGCATCAGGCTCTGTGCTGACAGTGCAGAGCCTGCTTGGGATTCTCTCTCTCTCCCTCTCTCTCTGCCCCTCACTCCCTTGTATGTGCTTTCTCTCTCTCTCTCTCTCTCTCTCTCTCTCCCTCTCTCTCTCTCTCTCACAGAATAAATAAATAAACAAAAAAATAAAATAAAAGGCAGTGATTATTTAAAAAAGAAAAATAGAAAAGAAACCTCAGGTAAAATGTGCCCTTCAAACCTGGTTTTCCTCATTTAGGTGTCTCCCTGGGATAAAAAAGAGGAAGCTAACCAGAAAAAGCTAGAATTTGCATTTGCCAACAGTGATTATCTGGCCCTTCTGCGAGCATATAAAGTAAGTATCTAACCTCATAGCTGAGGTATATTACCACAATTGGCAGCAAAGACAGAGTAAGTTCACTTATATTTTCTTCAAAACTTAGGGATGGCAGCTAAGTACGAAAGAAGGCATGCGTGCAAGTTACAATTACTGCAGACAGAACTTCCTGTCCGGAAGAGTTCTTCAGGTGAGTTGTTTCTGTGGCAGTTTGTTTGTGTTCGTTTTATTGCAGGGGCACACCAGAGGGTGTTGTAGCTTTGTCTTATTTGTCCTCCCTTGACATTGAAAGTGTTATTTCTGGAATACGCTTGGCTTTAGCAGCTGTGTAAAACACACTCCTATTTCACATCCTCTCACATGAGGCCTTCTGTGCTGAACCATCCAACTGACCCATTTTACTTCTTTTCAGTGAATTTGTGTTTACTTACGTGGAGGATAGAATATAGGCACTCTGCAGATCACTGCTTACTGGAAGTTAGCTTTTTCAGTGACTATACCAGGCTTTCTTTCTTTCTTTCTTTTTTTTTAAATGTTTATTTATTTTTGAGAGAGAGAGGGAGAGGATTTGAAGTAGGCTCTGCACTGTCAGCAGGCTCCAACTCATGAACCGCAAGATCATGACCCGAGCCAGTCAGACTCTTAACCGACTGAGCCACCCAGGAGCCCTTATACCAGGCATTCTTAACCTGTGTCCATAAACCCCTGAAATTGTACACAAAAGTATATGCTTGTACATATGTGCTTTATTCTGGAGACAGGGACCATAGCTTTCATGATGTTCTCAAAGTGGACAGTGAGCATCCCAAACTCTTCACCTTCTCCTCAAAACCAGACAACGAATACTGAACTGGATTTTAATTTTTCTTATGACCGTCAGAGGCTACGATGTCAATAACGAGTGCACAAGAAAGAGAAAGTTTATTATCTTGTAATAGTAGAGAGGGTTCTGTCTTCTGTTGTGAGGGTGTTGTAGGCCCCTTTCCAAAGTGGTCTGCGAAGCCAGACTAATGCTGGTACACATCTTTGCAAAGCATCTGTTTTACTCAAAGATTTTGAGGCTGGGAAGGGGAAGGACTTTTTTGTTGTTGTTGTTAAGTTAGCTAACATACAGTATAGTCTTGGCTTCAGGAGTAGAATCCCATGATTCATCACTTACATCCAACACCCAGTGCTCGTCCCAACAAGTGCCCTCCTCAATGCCCATCACCCATCTTCCTCCGCCTCCCCGACCCCCCACCCCTATCAACCCTCAGTCTGTTCTCTGTATTTAAGAGTCTCTTATGGTTTGCCTCCCTCTCTGTTTGTATCTTATTTTTCCTTCAAGGGGAAGGAGTTTATTTTCATATTAAAAGACGTCTTGGAGTAGAACACAAAATTTATGTCCTTAGTACTTACCACTGCCTGGATATTTATCTCTCTACCCCACAAGCTCCGTCAGAGCAGAGACCTTACCGTATTCCCAGCGCCAGAACTTTGCTTAACACATAGCTGGCACCCAGTAAAGATTCACTGAAGAAATGCGTGAGTGAGTGAATTTGGTTATTTACAATGAAGTAAGAGACCTCAGGAGCATCCCACTGTTTGCCTTCATTCTCTGCTTGGAGGTGAGGCATCAGGAGAGGAGAAAAGCTCTAGATACATTCTAAGTTCATCAAAAGCAGTCATTGTCAATCACAATAGATTCATAAAGTAAATAAGTAAACACACTCAGGCTCACCCCAGGCCAGTTACACCTGGATCTCTGTGGGTAGAGCCTAAGCATCTGTTGATGTCTGTTGGGCACCCCAGGTGATAGTATGCAGCTGGCGTTGAGAACCACTGGTCTGAAGGGTGTGTTATATGTGAGGTGCAGTAATAGATCTTTCCTCAAGTCATTAACATTTAAGTGTAAAGCGATACTTCTTTTAAATTACACCTCTTACTGGGCGCCTGGGTGGCTCAGTCGGTTAAGCGTCCGACTTCGGCTCAGGTCATGGTCTCATAGTTTGTGAGTTCGAGCCCCACATCCGGCTCTGTGCTGACAGCCCAGGGCCTGGAGCCTGGTTCGGATTCTGCATCTCCTTCCTTCTCTACCCCTCACCCACTCACTCTCTCTCTCCCTCTCTCTCAAAAATAAACATTAAAAAAAATGACATTTCTTACGAAATTTATTTATTCATTTTCTTCAGGATGCCCATCAGAGTTCCCTCTTCTCACTAAAGACATTAAGATTAAGACTGTCAAAAAAGGGGGGGGAGGGTGGGGTGCCTGGGTGGCTCAGTCAGTTGAGCGTCCGATTTAGGCTCAGGTCATGATCTTACGGTTCATGAGTTAGAGCCCCACATCAGGCTGTATGCTGACAGCTCAGAGCCTGGAGCCTGCTTCGGATTCCTTGTATCCCTCTCTGCCCCTCCCCCACTCATGCTCTGTCTCTCGTTCAAAAACACACATTAAAAAAAAAGATTAGCAATTAAAACCTTGTCATGATAGAGAAGTCCTAGCTCTATTTTGCCATATTATCCATGCGTACTTGAGATATTCCAAGAAAATACTTGAACTGTCATCAGGAGACAAGATAGTGCTTAGCTCTCAGTTCCTTTGACGGTTCTAACCTCTTCCCCATCATCTGATACATAGCCTATGCTTAAACAGAAGCCAGAAGAAAAAGAGGTCTGTTCTTTTCTTTCTCACACTTGTGCTCAGTTACACAGGGGGACATCTAAATCTAAACCACTTAATAATATCCTCATTCCTAGGAAGAGATGTGAGCCAGAGACATCACAAGGTAATAGAAAGTAAGTTCTATTACTTACTTTCTAAGTAAGCTGGGTGAGTGAGCTGGGTGTCCTGCACACATTGAGAGAGCACACTCTAGGCTCCGGTAAGGAACTATGAGGATCTGAGCAGAAATGCAAGTTGGAAAAAGCAGATGATGTCACGGCACCTTGAGCTGGGGTCAAAGTAAACTACAAACAAAGTAAACTACATTTTTTGCTGTCCTGAGAATTTCCAGGAAGTCAGACCTACCCCAGATCCAATGAATGTGTTTTTTTAAATGTGACTAAGTCAAATAAATGATCCTTGGGTTTTATGAAGTTGGTGAATGTCTGTGTAACTCTTTTCACTCTCTCTGCCAATTTGCCTAAGTGAAAACTGCCCTTCTGGAAATGACCAGACAAGATAATCTTCGTACCTATTTGGTGAACCCAGATGAGCCTCACTACTAGCCACTGAAGCAAAGACCCTGCACTTACCTTTGATTTGCTGATGCCTGTGCTTGAATATTTTTTCCCACTTCTTTCAGGAAATGGCCAGCCTCAAACGACAATTCACTGAACTGTTATCAGACATCGGCTTTGTAAAGGAGGGACTCAGAGCAAGGGAAATTGAGAAAAGGGCCCAAGCAGGAGACGGTATCTTGGATGCCACAGGCGAAGAGGTAAAGAATGTGTAGTTAGTGCTGTTATTTCTCTTTAATCAGCACAGGAACATTGGTAGGTCTTCTTCATTTAAGCACTAGGAGCAGTGGGCTTAGTGACATTCTTGATTTTCTTTCCACAATAAGTGTCAGGTAAACACTCCAAAAAACAAAAGGGTTTTTTTTTGTTGTTAATTGTTGCTATTTTTTTAACATGTTTTCTAATTTATTTTTGAGGGAGAGAGCGAGAGCAAGGGAGGGGTGGGGGGAGAGGGGGGACAGAGGATCTGAAGCGAGCTCCATACTGACAGCAGTGAGCCTGATGCTAGGCTCGAACCCACAAACCTGAGCCGAAGTCGGACACTCAACCGACTGGGCCACCCAGGGCTCCTGTTGCTACTATTTTTGTTTTTAAATTTTCATGCTGGTTCTTGATAAGCCCATAAGAGGTGAAACATGTTTCAGTAATGTCTTCTTAAATCACACCAGCCTTTTTCCAACCAAGGATAGTTTTTTCTGTGACCACAGGAAGAACACTTCTTCAAGATGAACCTATGCCCCGCGGTTCTCAGTGCAGTTAGTACTTTCTGCAGATTATGACCATCTCCTGAACCAGAGTCTGTCTCCACGGATCCTTAGGAGCACTGGCTTTGTAATTGCTTTGCAGAGACCCAGAGTTAACTGTGGGCTTCTTGGAGTGGGCCCTATATGCATATGGTTTTTTACTTTACCTTGTTTTTCACTTAGAAAGGAAGAGTTTTTCCAGCACAAGGATAGAAATGAGGTATTTTTGTTTTGTTTTGTTTTGTTTTAAGATAGAAAGCAAGTGAAATGTGATGATAAGTTCCAGGGTACAAACAGAAGTGGCCACATTACTTATAAGATCAATGCTGTCTTTCCCTCCTAGGCAAACTCAAATGCTGAGAACCCCAAGCTGATATCAGCAATGCTGTGTGCTGCTCTTTATCCAAATGTAGTGCAGGTAACAAAACATTTTTCCTGGGTCCTCCCACTTCTTTGATTCGTAGCCAAGGGACTTAAGTTAAGACATACACATTAATCACCTTAAAGAGATACACACACACACACACACACACACACACACACACACACACACACACACACAAAGAGCCTTTTAAACTTTGTATACATTTCCAGTGCTTCAGTTATCCAAATTTGTTAAGATAACATTGTTCAAGAACACATTTATTGTATAAAATGAGGTGCTTGTTTTGAATCCTTCTGACATACTAGAAATTTAAATGGACATAAGTGTTATCCTGTCGGGCAACGTGTACATAACTAGCCTTTTATGTTAGGTAGAAACTTGATTCTACTACAGTTTTCCTTACGGTCTCTACTCTGCACTACGGTTAGGTAGGAACAAAATCAAACAAGTCAGTGCTTTGCCATGGGACCACTTGTGGCCAGCTTTCTGGAAAACCCTACCTGTATGTGCTGTCGGACTTTTACCTGAGTTTTAATTATCCAGCCCTTGTCAAACTTAGAAAGACTGAATTTGTGACAGTACTAAATTGTTTTTCATTTAACGTTTTGTTAAATGCTCAGTTGACATCTGCAATGAACGTCTGACACATTGTCTGCTAGTTTTTCAATGGAAATATACATATGTCATATATATGTATTTTTTGTGAATACCTGTTGTTTAGGTGAAAAGCCCAGAAGGGAAATTTCACAAGACCAGTACCGGAGCTGTCAGAATGCAACCAAAATCAGAGGAGCTGAAGTTTGTCACCAAGAACGATGGATATGTGCACATTCACCCTTCCTCGGTGAACTATCAGGTCGGAATGGCGGGTCCACTCACATTTGCATAGGGGAGGTCTCAGGGGAGCAACACAGCCCCTTCTAGTCAGCAGACCTCATCCCGTCACCTGCTGTCCCCAGCAGCACCACTGACTTGGGGAAGGTCGAGAAAGCGTGAACAGACTGGAAATTGGACTGTGTTTGGAAAGACTATTTCCATTTGACGAAAATTCTACTGGATACAAAAAAAAAAACCGCTCAAGCCTGCTTTCAAGCATAAGCTTGCATCTTTGCGGCGGTGACTTAGGCAGTCAGGATCTAATCGCATCCCTAAATCCGCGCCTGACCAGGGAGGGAGTGACGGGCGCTTGCTGCTGGCGCTCCCTCACTTCGCACCCCCTCCTGCCTGCTGCCAACACCCTGTCCCAGCCCCAGAAGTGACGTGTGACCTCCTCGGGGTCCACCCCCTCCCTGGTCCTCCTCCCCCTTGACTCTAGTGTAGTATTTGACCCTGCTAACCTCCCATCCTCTTGAAACCATCTTTGATGTGTTTTTGCTCCTGAAATACCACTTTCTTCTCTCTCTCCGATCACCGCCCGATACGCCTTTTGCTGGTTTCTCTCCTTTGCTCTGAAATGGCGCTCTGTCCCTCGTCCTCATTGTCTCACTGCGGAGCACTTACTCTTCCCGAACCCACAGAGCGTGACACCGCGGTTCCAAACTGCCACCTGGAGCTGTCACAGAGCCCCCAGCTTGCTCTCCCTGTGCCTGGGCTTGTCCTGAGCCCTCCTCCTGGCAGCCCCAGCCGGACGCCTGCCAGTCAGCTCAGGCTCCTTGTCTCCCACTTCTCTCCTCTCTCCTCTCTCGCCTGTCCTGGCAAACAGCACCTTCCCAGCCGGAGGCCCCCGCGCACGGAGACCCTGCCACTCTTCGCCTCGCTCCAGTCCATCTGGGCGCCGGGCAGCAGTTCTGCCTGTCGACGCTCCCAGATGTGCCTGCGTGTCCTCTCCCCACCGCCCTGCCTCAGTTCAAAGCCCACCATCCGCCTCTTGCCTGGAGTGCTGTAACGATCTGACTTCTGGTCCTTTCTCTCCGACCTTTTACAGTACTGCTGCCACAATTAACTTTACAAAACCTCCGTTTGGTCATATCATCCCCTTGCTTAAAACTCTTCATATATGGAGGCTCCCACACACTCTCATCTGACCCTTCACACCTGCCCCTCTTTACCATGTCCCTTGTCACTCCTCCCTCCGTCACTCTGTGTGCCATGACGTACAACGCACTCCCTCGGAGTCTGGGATGATAGTCCCATTCCCAGCAGGCTCCTACCTGTCCTTGGAGCTTCCATTAAAAACCACCTCCCCGGGGTCCCGCCCCCTCGAAGTTGCTCCTCTGTCCCACCAGCACGAGGTGTGCATTTTGTCCACTGTTGCGCTTATCCCATTATTTTACGGTTTGTGGTAAGTCTTCATGGAATTGTGAAATTCCTAAAGACAGGACGTGTATTCATTTCTATGTCCTCATTGGCTAGCCTGGCACCTGGCCCAAAGCAGATGCTCAGTAAAGCTCTGGGGGGGGGGGGGTGGAGGGACAGGGGATGGGGGAAGAGAGTTTGAAGTGTTCGGGCTGCTCGGCCCCCTGGAACTACTGAGTAACGTGTCAGCAAAGCATGAAAAGTATCTCCGAGAGCCCAGAAGAATTGGAGGACCCGGAGGTCCTCTGGCTGTCAGCTGCATACATACCTAGGGGCCAGAGGAGACTGAGTTAGGGCCACCCCTCTTCTGAGTTCATCATGACATTCATGCAGTGCATCCTTTGGTACCTACCAGTGCCTTCTCTTTTCCAGGCCCTGTTGTGGGCAGGTGAACTAGACAGACTGGGTCTCTGCCCTCGGGGAGCTTATGCTCTGCTGAGGAAGACAGGCAAGAAACAAGTCATCTCATCTTAGTAACAAATGCTATCAAGAGAAATAGAACAATAGAAATTGTGAGGCGCCTGGGTGGCTCAGTCGGTTAAGCGACCGACTTTGGCTCAGGTCATGATCTCACGGTTCGTGAGTTTGAGCCCCGCATCGGGCTCTGCTGACAGCTCAGAGCCTGGAGCCTGCTTCTGATTCTGTGTCTCTCTCTCTCTCTGCACCTCCCCTGCTCGTGCCCTGTCTCTCTCTGTCTCTCAAAACATAAATAAATGTTAAAAAAAGAATTAAAAAAGAGAAATAGGACAGAGTAAGAGATTTTAAGAGTGATAGGGGAGGGGCCATTCTGCCCAGAGTGGTCAGGGAAGAACATTCCAGCAGGGGAAATCAGTGCAAGAGCAGCACGTGTTTTAAGACAAGCAGGCACAGTTCAGGTTGTGTGGGACCTTGTAGGCTATGGTACGGATTTGGGATTTTATTCTTGGGAAGTCACTGGAGGGTGTCGTTTTTGAAAGATTATGGTGGCTGCCGGGTGGGAAAGAGACCGTGAAGATGCGAAGCAGAAACCCAGCGAGCACTTAGAAAGCCCTGGCAGTGGGCTGTGCGAGTTGATGATGGTTTGAGCCGTACCGGTGGTGAGAATATGTCGTTTCATTATGTATTTTGAAAAGCGACAGGACTTAGTGACCATTTCAATGGAGTGAGGGGAAAGAGCAGTCGAAGGCTTCTCAGTCTGGGATGTGAACAGCCGAGGAGGGGTACATCATTTACTGAGCTGGAGGGGATGCTGCTGGAAAGGAGTGGGAAAATCAAGAATTCCTTTTGAACCTAAGTCTGAGATGCTCGTTAGACGTCCAGAGGGAGACGTCAAGAGGGCAGTCGCTGTACAAGTCCGGCCTCGGGGGGAAGGTTCGGGCCGGAGACAATCTGGGGAGCCCCAGATGGCCAGGCGGTGCTTACATCTGTGGAATGGGTGGGGTTCCCCTTCGGTTGCCGCTGTCCACATCTGAGGTTTTCTGTTCCAGGTCAGACACTTTGACAGCCCCTACCTGGTGTACCACGAAAAGATCAGAACCAGTCGGGTGTTCATCCGAGACTGCAGCATGGTGTCCGTGTACCCGCTGGTCTTGTTCGGGGGAGGCCAGGTGAGCGTGCAGCTTCAGAGAGGAGCGTTTGTCGTGTCCCTGGATGACGGCTGGATCCGTTTCGCGGCTGCCTCCCATCAGGTAAGGCCTGGCGGGCCTGTCTAGGAGGCACGGGCCCCGAGGGGCTTCGAGGAGAAGACGGGTTCCTGCAGGGAGCGAGGGAGGACGGCAGAGCTGGCAAAGAACGAATGAGGAGAGGGTAGCGGGCCACGGACGGAGGCCAGGCCCGGAGCCTCAGTGAGAGACCAGGAAGGCACTGGGAGGGGAGCCCAGGACGGGCTGGCGTGGGAGGCTCAGGACAGAAGCTGCAGGCGAGACGTTGGACCTTCCTAACTGTTCAACAGATAACACATGTTCTCCAAAGAAAAGTCCCAAAATACACAGACGAGCAAAAATAAATAAAAATCACCCTGATTCCACCACTGCCATAAAAAAAAAAAGATAATGGGTCTGAATTGTTTATTGTCAGGTCTCACGTGTTCACTACTGGAGTGTCTGCAGAGACACTGGAGGCAGAGTATACGCTTAGGAAATAAAAATTCATTTTGACATTTGCATCGGGTAGAGGTCTTAGACGGCAAGAAGCAGAAACACCAACTCAAACGTTAAAGAGAATTTATTGGCACATTGAACTGTAACATCTAAAGCAGCACAGTCCAATAAAAATACATGAGCCACATGTGTAATTTCAATTTTTCTAGTAGCCACATTTGAAAAACACAAATAGGCGCAGTTCATCTTAATTTTATGTAGCCTAACACATCTAAAAAGTTTTCATGTCATCGTGTCATCGTATAAGGGCGCACTGAGATACTCCTCTTCATGCGACATCTTCACAATCTGGAGTGTGCACACTCACCGCACATCTCAGTTCAAAGTGGCCCTTAGATGAGCCACATGTGACGAGTGGCCGTCGTGTTGCCCAGTACAGTTTCCGGAAGGCCAGGCAGCTGGGTGACGAGAGGCTGGCTGACCTTGTGAGGGCAGGATGGCTGCGGCCCCCGGCCTCACGTCTGTTGCAGCATAGTGTCCGGAAGGGGAGACCAGAAACCTCCTCTCTTAAACCAACTGTTGTGGCCAAACGAGTGTCATAAACTGTAAGGCCCGGGTCACCTGAGCCATTCACTCTGGCAAAGCCCACGGCACGAGCCCGTTCGAGTTCCGTCTGGGCGCAAACTGCACGGTGGCCAGACGACGGGGGAGGGGCAAAGCATGTCGGGAAGACCTCTCCAGTGCCTGCTCCAACAGCAGCACGAGCAAAATGCCATAAAGAATGTGGAGCTATTAGCCCCAGCAAAGCATAGAATGTATCCTAAAGCTAGAGACTTTTTCTCTTAGTATCTCCCATTTTTAATTTTCCATTTTCCTGCTTCTCCTCTTGGAACAAATTATAAAAGGTGACCAGGCTTTAATATGGAGAACACTACATAAAAGCCATCCTTTCAGATTTAATCTTTTCTTGAAAGGAGATGTGGACATTGAGTGAACATTCCTATAGCTGCATCAAGAAATTAAAACTTTTAAAAAAATTTTTATTTTTGAGAGCAACAGAGACAGAGCATGAGTGGGGGAGGGGCAGAGAGAGAGGGAGACATAGAATCGGAAGCAGGCTCCAGGCTTAGAGCTGCAGCTGTCAGCACAGAGCCTGACGCGGGGCTCGAACTCACGGACTGTGAGATCATGACCTGAGCCGGAGTCAGACGCTTAACCGACTGAGCCACCCAGGCGCCTCCATCAAGAAATTTTAGAAGCGCTTTTAGAATAAATTGTGTTAGTTTCTCCTCCCCCCACCACGTGGAGGTAAAATTAATAGCAGCAATCTAGAATAATGATAATCATCACTGGGATGTTTCCTGTAATAACCTTTCCTCCCCCGTTGACCCAAGCGCTGCTTACGCTGCAACTTTCATTTTAGGTGGCCGAATTAGTAAAGGAACTTCGTTGTGAACTTGACCAGCTCCTCCAGGATAAGATAAAAAACCCGAGCACAGATCTGTGTACGTGTCCTCGAGGATCCCGGATCATCAGCATGATTGTGAAACTTGTCACCACACAATAAAGACCTGCCTCGGGAGAGCGCCTGCCCCGCCCCTTGTGCTCCCCTGGGAAATAACGGCAGCACCTCTACCTCCAGCCAAGCCCTGAGGCGCCGAGCACGAGGGAAGCCTCCCAGACCCCCAGACCGGGCAGGGGCGCTCCCAGCACAATTTGGAGTGTCGGTGTGAGGCGGTCGAAAAACCAGCTTTGCCTGTCTTTTTCTCTGGGACTGTCCTGGAATGAAGGAAATTCACCCAGTAACACAAAAGTGAATGTTTAATACAATTCTGTTTTATTCTATGTATTTTTTTTTCTCCTGCTTTTTACTAGGGTGAGGGAGGAGCATGAGGAGAAATACTGAATGTTTTTTCTATCATAACGGCTCATCTGAAAGAAGTTGGAACAGAAAAAGGACAAAAAAAAAATCATGTGAGCAAGAAAAATTAAAATTTCATTTTAGGCTCTTGGCTACAAAGCAAACTTGACTTGTGACGGATTTTTACTTTTACTCATTAAAGGTCAACCGAAAAAAACAAACTTAAAGAGCTCTTATCTGTTATTAGAATGCAAGCTGGTCTCACCCTTAACGTTCATATTCTCGAAAGCAGAACCGTCTAGGTGTCTTCGTGCTGTTTTAGGTTTTCCATTTAGGAATCTTGCTCTCTCTTAGGCACACACCCAGATCTCATGGCCACACTCCTCCTTACCCAAAGGGGAATTTTGATGGCATTCTCAGAGCAGAGTTGGCAACGGTCGATGTAGAAAAGTTTGCCATGCTAGTGTCAGATTTACAGCCATAAAAATATCTTCCACGAGACTGCTTATTTTCAGCCACCACTTAGGTGAATGGGGAGCCAGCATGTTGAAAAACCATGAGTACATTTACATTGCCTCTGGACATTTTGCAGCGTGGCCAGGAAGAATCCCGAAGGGCTGAGTAGAAAAAAATATTCTTGTGTTTGTCTAGCGCTCAGGTAGAGTCATTACAGATTTCACACCAGAGATAGAATTCAAACGAATCGGCAAAACCACTGCAGTGAAGGGTGGTCACTTTTTAAGGTATTATTTCTGTTCAGTTTCCAGAAAACCTCCTGGACTGTCCAAAACGGTCATTACCAAGCATGTTTAAACTTTGGCGCACTTGAAGAGTTGAGATTCTAAGTAGTATTTTTAAAAGGCATGAATTCACGTTATCACTTTAAATAAAAGACACGCATATGCACAGCACCCACAGCATTCAGGCTCTGACTTGCCCTGGAAACAAGGCTCACATTACAGAACTGCTCAGGAGAAATGCAGGAGAAAACCGTCCTAACACATTTTTTTAAACCAGTGTGGACTCTTGGTGCCGTAGCGGAGCTCATATTGGCTGCCCGAGATCGAGCCATCGGCCTGAATGGGCCCACAGCTCTCAACACAAGTCCGCAGCACAGCATACGACTGGCCAGCTGGCCGGGTGGTAGTTAACAACAAAACCATCCATTGAGAGTACTGAGCAATTGCTCCCCTCGGGGCAGTCATCGTGGGCTGGCCACCTGCAGCCAGGCACAAGTCGCACAAGTCATTTTACAGATGGGCCAGAAAGTGGAAAAGACTGGGAAGCCTTAACTGAAGGCACTGAATAAGAAAAATCCTTGGGGCACCTGGGTAGCTCAGACTAAGTGCCAGACTTCGGCTAGGGTCATGATCTCACGATTCATGGGTTCAAGCCCCATGTCGGGCTCTGTGCTGACAGTTCAGAGCCTGGAGCCTGCTTCGGATTCTTTGTCTCCCTCTCTCTCTGCCCCTCCCCTGTTCACTCTCTCTCTCTCAAAAATAAATAGACATTAAAATAAACATTAAAAAAATAACATAAAATAGAAATCCTCACCTCCAAGACTAAACTTCTTAAGCCCCATCACTAACATGAGATCAATGAAATAGGATTACTTCTTTGCGATTGAAGATCAGAGTGCAGTGTAGCATTTCAAGGTGACACCAAATTTCTAAGCCCCAACAAGATGGTCAGCATTGGGGAGCCTGGGTGTCTAAAGCATCTGACTCTTGATCTCAGCTCAGGTCATGATCTTGCAGTTCGTGAGTTCAAGGCCCACGTGGGGCTCTGCGTTGACCATGTGGAGCCCCGTTGGGGTTCCCTCTCTGCCCCTCCCCTGCTTGCTCTCTCTCAAAATAAATAAACTGTAAAAAAAATTGTAAAAGATGATCAGCATTTAATGTTCATTTTCTGGAGAACTCTGTAAATGTTTCTCATTTGTTTTACTGGAACCTAGCTAGGAAATAATATCGATGCAGTACCTGCTACAAAATTAGTCTGCGACACTGTTGTAGTGCATGTCTGCGGGGACTTCTCAGGAAATGAGAATAGGTAACATTCTCACAGAGGTGGTCATAGGTTGACAAAGTGCCTTCTTCCTGCTTGAGCTCCATATCTGAATACTACCATTCAAACTCCCTGACGAGGAATGAATTTTGGTCTGTACCCTTCCATTTTGTCACTTGAGCAGTTTAAATAATATACCAGAGCACACAGACTGTGGGTCTGCAAGCATGTGGTCAGTGTTCTTTTTCATTTCCAGGCAATGGTTTGAATATGTCCCTGAGAGGGTATCATAAAATAAGACATTGTGAAAGTCACTCTGTAAAATATATAGCAAAGGTAAGCAAATTGGGACCAACGGTGTGGTTTTCAGGTGCGGCCCAGGCTGGCTTTTTGAGGACTGCATTCTGCTGCGTTGTCTCAGTTGCTGGGCCGAGAGCTGGTGAGCTCGGGCTTGACACTCCGAGGGTGTCTTGTGAGGGTCACCTCGTTGCCACATAAATGAGGATTCCGGGGACAGAATTCTGCTCCCACTGCCCTTGTGCTAGAACAAGCCTGGGCAGACGATGGCTCTTTCCTCCTACGTCACGCTAGAATTAAGCATAATTCCTAGGGCTTATTTTCTCCTAAATGCAGGGGGTAGAGTTTGCTTAAAATATTTAGCCGGTTAATAAATACAGGGTGAGCTATTGTTTTCAGAAGTTAGAACTTGGTCATGAAACTGTGTCAGTCAACATCTGAGGACTCACAGTACGGAGTGCCTCAGGTGGAAACAATACAGAGCCAGCTAATACAATTTATTGTCACGGCAATAGTTTCAGACTGTTCCAGAGTGATAGACTTATTCAATGTCTTTCAGCCTCACACATGTAAAGCTACGTAATGACTGTGTAAACCATTAACCACGATGAATCATTAACAGGAGAGACTTTTTCTTGCCAGCTTCTAAGTTATCGCCCCCACAATGATAATATCAAAGAGATTGGTCTTAAATAGGATTTGTGGCCAATCACTAATCCTTAAAGTGCTTTCAAATCTTAAATGTTTTAATAATTTGTTTTGTCAAAGAGCAAAGAAAGAGTTCTGCTGGAGAATCACTCGTGCCCTACATGTGGACCAGCAGGAAGGAGTGGCATCCGTGTTTCATCAAGATATAGGACAGCAGCCCAAACACGAGCTTGTTCCCACAGACGGTTCAGCCTCTGCCCCTTCTTTGCCTAACGGGGACCATCCCGGAGTCTACTCCCCAGTCAGTTCTAGCCCAGCTAATTGAATAAATAAGCCAGGACGCGGTGCCCCAATTTGCATGTGACACTAATACTGCTAATGTTTTCCACTACAAAACTCAAGTTCTCACACTCGGGCCCGTATTACAATGTTTGAAATACACACACATATGCGCACACACACTCGCACGTGCACGTGCACGCGCGCACACACACACACACACACACACACCCTTCCCTTATCTTTCCGTTATTTGAAGGGAGTCCAACCTAGCAGACTTTGGCCAATATGGTAAAACACAAATAGGGTTTTTAAAAAGGGGTAAAGGGGGATGGGAATATATAGCCCTATAGGTAGATGACTGTAAAATGTTGAAATCTAACATAAAGCTTACCTAGGAACTATGATTTCTAGGCTCAGTAACCCTTCTCCTATCGTTTGAACTGAAAAAACAAAGCAGGTGGTTTTAGGACTTAATTATTAGCAAGATTACCAGACTAAATGTCAAAGATGCATCATGCTCTTTAGAAGACAGATGTCTTTACAAATCAAGGGCCATGCTGTACACGGGCACCAAGGGACTATCCCATATGAGGAGGAAACTAATCCATTGATGATAGACCCAACACAAAACAATCCGTAATTATAGACGTTTTTGTTAATGCCGCCCTTCTGTCTCTGAAATTCACCTATGCACTTTCCCATTTAAACTCCAGCTGTCCCCATTATTTCTAGCCCACAAATCTTTATACCATCCTTTTCCACAGTAAGCATGGCTAAAATGGATTAATTGAAGCGCGCAACCTGATTAGTTAACAGGGAGGCTGATTGTCCTGTTTATAACTAATGTGTGCTACACGGCTAGTTTGAGACCCAAATTGGGGTTGCAGGAAATCCTCCCACACTTATGCTCACAAATTTCAATATAACCAACTTATTTTAAGCAGGTGCTATGTGCCAGCCACCCTGGGAATTCAGGATACAAAGATAAACTGGGACACAGGAGAAACAAGACAATAGAGAAATAAAGTTTACTTGAATAAATTCAAGAGCATAATTTACCCCTGCAAGAGCCTCTGAAGGTTTTTTTTTTAAAAAACAAACAAACAAACAAACAAACTAGACACCTGTATGTTGAAATTAAAAGGAAGGACACTGAGGTGTCTGGCCGGCTCAGTCAGAAGAGCATGCAACTCTTGGTCTCAGGGTCCTTGTGCTATTTTGTTGCACGTGAGACTATCCGTGTGGTTTACCTATTTATTAGCACTCATAATCCACATCTTTGATTTGACCAAAACAACAGAGAATGAAAACTCACACACGACACACGTGTGCCTCTGAAGTCTTGTAATATGATGGACTTAACATCCAAACACTTCACGAAGGAAAAAATAAAAATGAAGTCTTATTTCAATCGGCTCATCCACAGTTCTTGGCTTCTCACTGGGGAGCTGCAAGATGTCCCTGAATAAGATCCTGAACACGGGACAGAATAATCTCATTAGAACTGCTGCAATTTTCGGGGCCATACGGGGGGTCTATCGTCAGCACCCCAGCCACACACAGAGTCCGTTGTGAATCTCCCTGTTCAGTGATGGGAATGTGGTTCTTCTCGAGCCATTTCTTGAGGCTGTTCTTCCTCTTCTCCAGGTCCTCAGGGCTGTATGCCTTGCAGTCTCCAGACATGAACAAATGTGCCAGCTTCTCTCTCACTCCATGCTCCCCTTCGTTCACAGTTTCAACAGTCTGCACGGCATGGCCCATAATTCCAGTCACAGATATGCTGCCACCTTCTAGGAAGTTCACGAGGACGATACTTTGGAGGAAAAGTAAGTTCACAGCAGATTTGTAAAAGAAAAACCTAAAGTCTCATAAATCTATGGAAGAAGCAGTGGAATGAGAGGCATCACCAGCCCCGAAGGTAATGAAACTAGGGAATAAGAACTTCCCTGTTTAAAATTAATCCTCTCACCATCAAATGTTTGTACTTGGTCAATAAGTATTCACTGAGGGTCCTATACATCTAAACGTTTTTTTTTTTAACGTTTATTTATTTTTGAGAGAGACACAGAGTGGGATCAGGGGAGGGGCAGAGACAGAGGGAAACACAGAATACGAAGCAGGCTCCAGGCTCCAAGCTGTCAGCACAGAGCCCGACGTGGGGCTCAAACCACAAACTGTGAGATCATGACCTGAGCCAAAGTCGGATGCTTAACCGACTGAGCCACCCAGGCGCCTCACATCTAAACTTTCTGTCTAGCCTAAATCATTGGGGAATGCAGTTAAAGCATTAAAGAGTTATAAAAGGCTTAAACGTATATTAGAAAAGAAGAAAGGGCACAGACTTAACTTTCAGAGTTCAAAAACAACTGAGTAACTCACCTTCAAAGTAGATCCAAGAAAATAACAAAACACAAAATTAATGAAATAGAAAATAAAAGAGTTAATAACAAGATCACCAAAGCCAAATGTTGGCTCTTTGAAAAAAACAAAAAGATAAAAAAAACAAAACCGTGTAGGGGCACCTGGGTGGCTCAGTTGGTTGAGTGCCCTACTTCAGCTCGGGTCATCTCACAGTTCATGAGTTCAAGCCCTGCATAGAGCCCTATGCTGATAGATCAGAGCCTGGAGCCTGCTTCGGATTTTGTGTCTCCCTCTCTCTCTGCCCCTCCCCTGCTCATGCTCTGTCTCTCTCTCTCTCACAAATAAAGTTTTTTATTTATTACATATAAAAAACTTTTTTAAGAAAAAATAAACATGTAAAATTCATAAAACTCAAGCAAGATTAATTAGAATGGAGAAAAAAGGCAGCAAAGATTGGCAGTATAAAGTATTAGGAACAAATTTATGTCAATCGTTTTGAAAATTAAAACAGAAAACTTCCTGGGAAATATAAATTTCTACTACTGAGTCAAAGAAAGAGAGAATATAAATCATCTTATAATCATTAATAAAAACTGAGTAAGTATTTAAGAATACTTTCCCCTAAGAGGGGGGAAAAAAGGGTCAGTTTTACCAACAAATTATATACAATTTTTAAGGTTCAAACATTTCTTTTTTTTTTCCAAGATTTTAATTTTAAATAATCTCCACACCCAACGTGGGGCTCAAACCCACAACCCCAACACCAAAAGTTGCGTGCTCCACCAGCCAGGTGCTCCAAGGTTCAAACATTTATTTTTACCTTTTTTTGAAACATTTATTTATTACTGAGAGACAGAGAGAGAGCACGAGCATGGGAGGGGCAAAGAGAGGGGGAGACACAGAATCCAAAGCAGGCTCCAGGCTCCGAGCTGTCAGCACAGAGCCCGACACGGGGCTCGAACTCACAAACCGCAAGATCATGACCTGAGCCGAAGCCAGACGCTTAACTGACTGAGCCAGCCAGCTCCAAACATTTCTAATCTAACCAAACTCTTCTAGAGACTACAAAAGGTGGACTGTGCCTTAGCTCATTAAATGAGGCCAATACCAAAAGCAGAGATAATTAAAAAAAGAAAACTACAAGCTAATCTCACTCATGAATACAAATGCAAAAATCCTAACTAAATAAAATACATGATATGAGGCAATGTGATGTGAAGGGGATTTCACTTCTGTGGTACTCTTCCCAAAGCCTATAACCCCAGGCTATTTATGAGAAAGCATCACACAAACCCAAATTGAGAGACCTTCTACAAAATACCTCATCAGTACTCTTCAAAAGTGTCAAGGTCACGAAAAACAAGGAAAGACTGAAAGGCTGTCACAGATCAGAGACTAAGGACACATGATGATTAAATGTAATGTGGGATCCTAGATTGGATCCTGGAACAGAAAAAAGGCAAACGATTAGTGGAAAAACTGTTGAAATCCAAATGACAGGTCTTTAGTTAATGTAAATTTTTAGTTTTGAGGAATGTACCACAATTAATTTAAGATACCAATATCAGGGGAAGCTGGGTAGATGGGTCCTGTCTGTACTTTCTTTTCTATAAATCTAAAATCATTCCAAAATTTAAAAAGTGTGTGTGTATCACCACCTTTAAAGTAGTCTTGCAAGAAACAAATCTGATCCTAATCAAACCTCTGGATATGAATCCCAGTTTATAGAAATACAGAGGATGAAATAAACTATACCGTGAGAATGCAATAAGCTAAACTCAGAATGTGTTCAACTCTGTAAGACAAATGATTCCATTTCTTCAACAAATAAATGACATGGAAAACTAAAAAGATGGGGTGCCTGGGAGGCACAATTGGTTGTGTCTAATTCTCAATTTCGGCTCAGGTGTTGATCCCAGGGTCCCGAGTCAGGCTCCACGCTTAGCATGGATACTGCTTAAGATTCTCCCTCCCTTCACCCCTCTTCCCCATTCACTTGCTCTCCCTCTCTCCAAAATAATAGGGGGGAAAAAAAGAAAACTAAATAGAGAAAGTGCACAGTCACAGATCAAGATACTTGAGAGATGTTATCAACCAAACTGATAAACCAATATAAAAAGATACTTTTGAGACAACCAGGCAAATCTCAACACAACTGTTAATAAAGTTATTATTACTTTTATTGGGTATTATAATGTTATTGTGTTTATTAAAGAGTTTATCTGCTAAAAGATACATTGATGTATTTATGAATAAAATGATAATGGTATTGTGGTTACATTTATTAGAGTTCTTATCTATTAAAAGTTACATTGAGGCATTTATGTACAAAATTAAATGAGCTGTGCTTAAAGATATTTAGAAGGGAAAGGTAAAGCTAGTTGTCTGTTATCCTATTCTCTCTACATTTATGTATGTTTGAGATTTTCTAATAAAAACGTAGGAACAAAAAAGTGTCTCACTTCTACAAACCTGGCTGGTGCCAGGGTAATCCATAGTTTGAACAGCACTTAGATTCAAAGGCTATACAATTCTTTTTTTTTTTTTTTTTAATTTTTTTAATGTTTATTTTTGATAGAGAGCAGGGTAGAGGCAGAGAGAGAGAGAGACAGAATCTGAAGCAGGCTCCAGGCTCTGAGCTGTCAGCAGAGACTGATGCGGGGCTTGAACTCATGAACCGTGAGATCATGACCTGAGCTGAAGTCAGAGGCTTAACTGAGCCACCCAGGCGCCCCTAAAGACAGTACAATTCTTACACGCGAATTCTTACATAGCTTTCATTTATCTACTTCCTTAGTTTGGATATAACATATAGGCAGCACAAAGGGGTGTCATTATGATTTCTGGGAAGCAGGACCCATACTCACTTGGCAGAAACCGGGTCTGTGGTTAAAACCCATCCTTTATAATCCTTCTCACTGGCTGTCACTTTGACTTCTTTGTACGTGTAATCTTGCCATTCTAAGGGGCCTTTCTTCATCCATTCATTCATGGCTGCCAGCTGACTAGATCAAAAACCACCACCAGTCCGGGTTAATATATATGTTCCACTCAAGCAAATGCCCCAATCCCTATGCTAGGCAGAGAGAACATCTTGTGATTTGCCTCAAGTTCCATATCAGGAAATAGCTGATATTCACGATTCAATATGAAAGCTAGGAGATCCCGAGTTGCCATGGAGCTAACTCATCCGGCTTACTTCTATATTCGACTACCCAGTACCACTCCAGATGGCCTTCGCCCTGGCTTTGAACTCCGGTCGGCAGATGCTCACACCCTTTAACTCTGTCTGCTCTCCACACCACTTTTAGCCAAACCTGAAAAACAAAAGTCCTTTGATATCCACCCACTCGCTCTCTCTGGCTGTTTCTCCGCTGGATCCCGCCAGGGAGAGGCCTCGGATTTGTGACCATTTCCTCTTTTTTGTTTGGAAGATGCACGAACCAGGGGGCAGCAGCGAAGGCTCTAGAGCGCAGACTCCCTGACCTAGCTTGCAGCTGCACGATATTTAGAGCAGCACTCAAACCTGGTGGTGTTTAACGTTTAATCCCGACAAACGAGAAATATACCAGTTACAGCTCCTGACAGCGAAAGGCACGCAGCGACCACGCGGTAAGGAAGGAGTCTCCCCGGCGGCGCCGTCTAAACCCAGCATGCTTTGCGCCACTTCCTTCCCCCAGAAGTCTCTGTTTTGTAGTCCTTGACCTTGGTCCCACCTAGAGGTCTGAGGGAGTCGGCGGGCGTGGGGGGATAAAAGCCGCGCGCAGGATGCGGGCGGGACTTGAGATTTTTGTATAATAAGAAAGTAAGGCTCCTTGTTCGCTAGAGCCACCCCTCTTCACTGCCACGATGGACATTTCAATCTTTTGTTTTTAAAGAGGAAAAGTCTCGTGCCCGGTCCTCATTGAGAGTAGACATGGAAATGCACCCTTGCCGTGGAATCGAAGCACAAGAACCCTCTAGGTAAATCCTAAAGCTTTAGAAGTGTGAGGTGAAAGTGCCTTGGAGAAGAGCGATAGAGCCAAGAGACTTGTTTGTTCCGCTGGTGTGAGGCAGTTAATACCTCTGCTCCTTCGGGATGTGCCCTTGCTATAGTCCCGCAGGAGTTGCAGAAGCCAGAAAGAATAAAGCACAGGATCGGGATGAATTTCCACCTAGCAGATCTCTCAGTGGGAAAGCCCCAGCCTCTCCTCCAACCCCCGCCCCCCTCCCCAGTAGAAAAGCGGAAAGGACTCGCTTCTGCCGCAGATTTATGTTCAGGGACTTAGGTGGCTCCTGGCATAGTCCGGAATTTTTTTCATAACTGTGATCCTGAAAAATGGTACAAGGTGTTAAACATTGAGTTTCTGCAAATGGGAACACCAAGGGAGATTTACAGAAACTGAATTAGAGGCCTATCAAACCACGATGTAGAAAACATTGAAAATCAGCTTGGGGCATCTGGGTGGCACAGTCTATTAAGCCTCGGATTTAGGCTCAGCTCATGACCTCCCTGCTAGTGATCTCCGGGCTCCTGAGTTGGAGCCCCACACTGGGCTCTCTGATGTCTGCACGGAGGCTGCCTCACATCCTCTTTCCTCAGCTCTCTCTGCCCCTCCCCTGCTCCAGCTCTCTCTCAAAAAATAAACTTAAAAAAAAAAAAAATTAGTCAGCTTTTCCCTTACAGTCTGGGATTTGAGTTCACATAATCCTTAAAGTATATTGTTTCTTATTGCCATCGTTTCAAATAATCCTTTGGCAACTTTGAGTCGTTGAATGATTGGCTGATTATATTAATGTGGCTTTAGTAGATTAAATTAGATTATGCCAGTTAAAGTCCTCTATAAATCTACAAAGAGCTAATTTAATACCAGTTGTTACAATGTGAAATGAAACGTTTGACCTCATAAAAATTCAGTCCAAAAGAGCTTGAACCAACTGTGACAACTGATCATTTGTATTTGAAGCCTTCTAACTGTCCTGCAGAATGAAAGACTTTGGAAGCTAGCTTCAAGCTTAAATTACTCCTTTTAAATTGATGTGACTGGGGCAGTTTCCTTCCCTTCTCTCCCCTCTCCCTTTAGTCCTCTGGATAAACTAAAGAATCATTCACAGCATCTGCCTATTGGAATCGCTGATTTATAACAGACTGAGCCTGCCCACTTCTAATGGAGGTTTACAGAGAGACCCTGTCTGTAGTCCACCCTCAACAAGTTCACATGTGCCATTTCCTTTTCCCCGTCAACCCCTACTCTTGGTCTCCCTGGTGCCTCCCTCCTACCAGTTGATGTCCCTTCTCTCACATTCTCTACCCTTCTCCCTCTTCCCCTTCTCTTCTTCTGTCTTCTTCCTAGTATCTGCTTCCCCCTCAAACCTACACACATACACACACTCTCAACCCTTTCCTCTGCCAAGTTCAAAATTGCGTGTTCTAGATTTTGGAGTACATTTTTTAAGTAATCTCTAAACCCAACGTGGGGTTCAAACTCATGACCCCAAGATTAAGAGTTGCATGCTCTGGGGTGCCTGGGTGGCTCAGTTGGTTAAGCATTCAACTCTTGATTGACCTGAGCTAAAGATGTTGACTACTGAGCTCCTAAAAATTATTGCAGTGGTCCAGACAGGACACAAGCTGATAGCAGTGGAAATGAAAAAGAGGGAAAAAAGGAGTAGATTCAACGAATGCTTCAAGGGAAAAATCAACTGGATTGGTGATTGATTGGAGTGGGGCAAGGGCATGTTGAGAACTTTGATCTGTTAACAGATCTTCTCTCTGTTCTTTCCTTCATTCAATAATAACCCCTCCTTCCTCTTTGTTTTTTCAAGATCTCAGGCCTCCATATAGTTATTATATTTACTAAACTAGATAAGAAATTTCTTCACAGAATAAAAAATGCTTCAATAACACTTTATTTGTTTTTATGGCACAGGAAGGCAACAGTGAGGTCTCTCCTCCAAGCTCTTATAAACTAACCCTAAATGTTAAATAAAATGGATGTGATTCGATCTGTGATTCGTTTGTACAAAGAGACCATCTATTATCTGGATAACCAGAGAATGTGGGGATGACCGAAATTCCAAACTGAGAGACCTGGTTGTATTCTCTGCAAGCCGGACTGGAATGGAATTTTATGTTAGTAAATGGAAACTTAATTATATTAGACCCTACTGGGACAGTCAATACCCCAGGGTTGGTAGCAGAAGGCACAAAAGAAGAAAGTCAGTAAGTAGAAGATTGGGAGGTATTTCTCAAAGACCCTGAATCTGCAAGCAGGGACTTTCCAGAGGAATATACCTATTGTGGGGAACTGATATACTTCATCAGGTCTCAGCTTGGCCCGGAATAGATTTTCCTAAAACTATCTGCCTTCTTGTTCTGATTTGATGCTCCCCATGCCTCGTGACTCCCCCATGCTGGTTTTCTAGACACAGTGTTGATCAGGAGAGGTGATTCTTGAGAGGGAAATGAGCACTTTCTAATCAATAGAAAGGAATAGACCAGAAATCACAAACTAGGGGGCATATCAGGACATGCAGATAGTTTAATATCTGCACAGTTTAAATTAAAAAAAAATTTTTTTTTTAATTTGGAAGTTTTTATGTAGGTTTCCTCTCTCTTCCTCACTAGTTTCTACCACTTTTATTGCTTTTGTTTGGCTGCTCTATATTGTTTACATCAGCTGCCTGATCCCACAGGAAATTGAATTTGCAACTCTGGAATAGTCCCTACTATAAATAAATAAATTAGCAGAGTAAATTATACCTTAATCTCTTGTGGTAAGAACCAGCCTTGGATGTGTCTAGTCAACTCTTGGGCCACTTAAGCGCCAGAAAGCTTTACCAAGGAAATGCCAATTCCAAGATTTCCTGTTGGATTTCCATAGTCTTTTTTAGGTGATTCCTTGGTCTTGTTGACTTGCCTCCTTCTCATCTGTGCCCTTTTCATACCATTTTTGTAGCTTATTGTTATTTACACATGTGTTGTGGCAGTTACTGTAGGTTGCTTCATTTAATAGTCCTTTCCCACAACCTCCTAATGAGGCTTGAAAGCCGAAACTCAGGGTCACTGGGTGGCTCAGTCGGTTAAGTGCCCGACTTCAGCTCAGGTGCTGATCCCATAGTTCGTGGGTTTGAGCTCCGCATTGGGCTCTGTGCTGACACCTCAGAGCCTGGAGGCTGCTTCGGATTCTGTGTCTCCCTCTCTCTCTGTGCCCCTCCCCAGCTCATGCTCTGTCTCTCTGTCTCTCTCTCTCAAAAATGAATAAAAACATTTTAGAAAATTAAACAAAAAAAGAAGAAAGCTAAAACTCAATCTGCAGCTTCCCTTGCAGATAGATGGCTATATGAATACTTCTGGCCAGTGAGATATACATGGAAATCCCCCAGAAGGCTGTCCCTTCTGAAATAAAAAGGCAAAGCCTCCTAAGGAGAAAGCCTTGGGCAATCATAAAGAATGAAATCTTGCCCTTTGCAACAACATGGATGGAACTAGAGTGTATTATGCTAAGTGAAATTCGTTAAGGAAAGACAAATATCATGATTTCACTCATATGTGAAATTTAAGATACAAAACAGATGAACATAAGGGAAGGGAAGCAAAAATAATATAAAAACAGGGAGGGGGACAAAACATAAAAGACTCTTAAATATAGAGAACAAACTGAGGGTTGCTGGTGCGGTTGGTGCGGGGATGGGCTAAATGGGCAAGGGGCATTAAGGAGGACACTTGTTGGGATGAGCGCTGGGTGTTATACATAGGGGATGAATCACTGGAATCTACTCTTGAAACCATTATTGCACTATATTCTAACTAACTTGGATGTAAATTAAAAGAATAAATATATTTTTTAAAAACAATGGTGGGCCACAGCTGACAGAGAACACTTCTCTGTCACTGTAATTTGTGTGAGCCCTACATTATACATAGAAAACAATTCTGATACTGAGACTCAAAGCTTTATTAGAAAATAAAGATCTTCAGGGGCACCTGGGTGGCTCAGTTGGTCAAACATCCGACTTCAGCTCAGGTCATGATTTCATGGTTCATGGGTTCGAGCCCCCCATCAGGCTCTGTGCTGACAGCTCGGAGCCCGGAGCCTGCTTTGAATTCTGTGTCTCCCTCTCTCTCTGCCCCTCCCCCGCTTGTGCTCTGTGTCTCTCTCTCTCAAAAATCAACATTAAAAATAATAGTAATAAAGATCTTCAGCAACATGGGTATTTCTCTGGGAAAACAAATAAATAATTTAAATGTGTTTTAGGGGCACCTGGGTGGCTCAGTCAGTTGAGCATCTGACTCTTAATCACGGCTCAGGTCATGATCTCAGGGTTCATGGGTTCAAGCCCTGCATCAGGCTCTGCGCTGACGTCATGGAGCCTGTTTAGGATTCTGTGTCTGTCTTTCTCTGCCCCTCCCCGCTCTCTTTCTCACTCTCTCTCTCTCTCAAAATAAATAAATAAAATTAAAAAAAAAAAAAGGAGAAAGCTTTGGGATGCCTGGGTGTGTCAGTCAGTTAAACGTCCAACTTCAGCTCATATCATGATCTCATGGTTTGTGAGTTTGAGCCCCACATCAGGCTCTGTGTGGACAGCTCAGAGCCTGGAGCCTGCTTTGGATTCTGTGTCTCCCTCTCTCTCTGACCCTCACCCATTCTCACTCTGTGTCTCTGTCTCTCTCAAAAATAAACATTAAAAAAAATAGTAGACTTTCAATATGTATTTATTTAACCAATTAATAAGTTTGCTATTCCTTGGCAGAAGTTGGGACAAATCACGAGACCATTATTTAGGTGGAGAGTTACTTATTTCATAAGTGACCAAGAACAGAAAAAGCAAATTAACAGGTCAAATTTTAGATTGGCAAAGCAGATAACAAAGGGACCTTTGCTGTTTCTAAGAAAGTAACTTAAATCCTCTGCACTGAGGAACAGTGTATCATTATTCCTACTACTGGTGGTATTAGTAATAATAAACGTGTATTAACTCAATCTTAATGAACACAGAAAAAACATGAAATAGGAACTATTATCCCTGCAAAGGACACTGAGGCACAGAGGCCCAAGAGCATGTGGCTAGCTAGTGACAGAGCAAGGATACAAATCCAGGCAATCAGATCAAAGCCTGCCCTCTTAACCACTATACCATACTAACTAAACAATGGGGGATAATTTAAGCACAGTTGTACATCTAAATTTTTTTTTAATTTTTTTTTTTTTACATTTATTTATTTTTGAGAGACAGAGAGAGACAGCGTGAGCAGGGGAGGGGCAGAGAGAGAGGGAGACACAGAATCCGAAGCAGGCTCCAGGCTCTGAGCTGTCAGCACAGAGCCCGACGTGGGGCTTGAACCCACGAACCGTGAGATCATGACCTGAGCTGAAGTCGGACACTTAACCGACTGAGCCACCCAGGCACCCCCATCTAAATTTTTTTTAACATTTATTCATTTTTGACAGATGGAGAGACACAGAGCACGAGTGGGGGAGGGGCAGAGAGAGAGGGAGACACAGAATCCGAAGCAGGCTCCAGGCTCTGAGCTGTCAGCACAGAGCCTGACGTGGGGCTCGAACCCACGAACCGTGAGATCATGACCTGAGCTAAAGTCGAACGCTTAACCGACTGAGCCACCCAGGCACCCCAGCACAGTTGTATGTGTAAAAGTCTATTTTTAGTTAATGAGGAATGTGCTTTTCAAAGTCAGCTTTTTAAATCTAAGTACTAGCTCCTCATTGTGTTCCAGTTGATTGCTTGGGACACCCAAAGCATTAAAATAATGTGTTTCACTCATGTGTTTTAGCAAACCAGACTTTCCCAGCAAGGTCTGTTTCCAAGGGTGATTTTCCAAGGGAGGACACACACTGTCAGATTTAATGCTCTGGAAATTGAATGGTCTATCCCCAAGGCAGGTAAAGCAATACTGAGCCCCATGCCTACAGCTGCTATATACTCTTAGATTAGCCCACTGGCAACAGCAACAGGATAGACACACACGTTTAATTAAGCTGTAGCTCCTTATATCTTAGGGAGGGTAACTGAGGGAAGGCAGGGCAGTAACTCAAATCTCCCTCCATAGGACTAGCCTTTTCTTTTTTCCTACCCAGTGTTATCTATCTTCTCTCCCCTCCTCCTCCAGGTATCTTCAAAGAGTTGGCGGGGGGGGGGGGGGGGGGGGCGAAGGGGGAGGCTTTTTCTTCTCTACTCTATGGCAAATTATAGACCCATTTTTGAGCTTCCTAGGGAAAAAGGTAAAACAGACTACTGATCACACAGAGGAAAATATCTTCTCTGCTATAAAAAGCCACTAAAAATTACGGTGTAAGCTCGGTCAGTTAAGCATCTGACTCTTGATTTCAGCTCAGGTCGTGATCTCCCGGTTCACGGCATTGAGCCCCCACTCAGGCTCCGCGTTGACAGCACAGAGTCTGTTTGGGATTCTCACTCTCTCTCTCTGCCCCCTCCTTGCTCATGCCTGCACTCTCTCAAAATAAATACACATTAAAAAAAATTACTGTGTAAGAGGGAAAACCAGTCAGAGTCTGTGCTGTTCAGTGCATCATTGTTTTGAAATGTCAGTAAAGACCTTAAATGTTTTTTTCTTTCTTTTGAGTGTAAAAACATGTATAAGGCACTGGGATTCCCAGTGTAGCTACTTCTCATGTTTTATTTGCAAGTTGTATACATTATCTAGTGAGAGGTTAAAAAATGCTTTTTGAGTTTTTGAAAATGTTATCTAATGTAATTGAGAAATTCATAACATATAAGAGAGGGGGTTTACTTTTTTTTTTAATTTTTAACTTTTATTATTGAGAGACAGAGCATGAGCAGGGTAGGGGCAGAGAGAGGGGGAGACACAGAATCCAAAGCGGGCTCCAGGCTCTGAGCTGTCAGCACAGAGCCTGACGTGGGGCTCAAACTCACAAACCATGAGATCATGACCTGAGCTGAAGTCGGACGCTTAACCAACTGAGCCACCCATGCGCTCCAAGGGAGGGTTTACTTTATAATGTACAGCTGACCCTTGGACAACACAGGTTTGAACTGTGCAGGTTCACTTACATCTGGATTTTTTGTTTGATATGGTACAGCCCTGTAAAGTATATGTTTATGTTATTGGCAGGGCTTCTGGTCAACAGTAGGCTATTAGCGGTTAAATTGTGGGGATGTCAAAAGTTATACGTAGATTTTTGACTGCGTGGGGTCAGCGCCCATAACCCCCATGTTGTTCAACGGTCAACTATACATCCTTTGCCTTTTCTTTTTCAAGAATGGGCATCACTCCATTTGCCAGTCTAAGACATTGCATTTTATAGGTATGGAGAAGGAAAGAGGGAAAAGTAATGGCCAATCCCTTTCTTACTTGTTACTGATCAGATTCTTAGCAGCTGTCTCTCCTTGGATTTCTTCCACAAAGAAATGATTTTTCTACCTGTTTTCTTGCTGGTTGCAGCTACTTCACGCATCATAAACAAAACCATGCTTTGTGTCAAAACCATCACTTTTCTTTAGCTATTTGTTCAAGGGCTATGTGAGCCCTAAACTGTAATCGAGCTTCCATGGAATAGTCTTTGTAGTTTTTTATGTTGTCTAGGTTTTTTGTTGCACTGTCATAATCTCCTTTTAGATAGTAGAGAATTCCTAGTTCGTAGTAAGTATATGGCACCAAATAGTGGTCATATTTTAACAATTTCTCCTTCTGAAGGACACGATTAAAGTAACACTCAGCCATTGAATATCTGCCCAAATGTTTCAGGCACAGACCTTTCAGCAAATTTAACAGACTTATGTCATCTGTGCCATACTCGGTATTTGGATTTTTTCGTAAGAGGTCTTCTCCTTTATCAATTATCGACAGCCAGCTTGAAATAAGGTCAAGTTTTTTGCTCATGACTCGGAAACCACTCCAGGCATAAATGAACTCCAGAATGGGCTGTGCTGTAAACCAGCCTGTGGTGGTGCCGTAGCGCTGCCCCTTCTCGGCGATGAACTTTTCTATTGGCACAGAAGTTCCCCAAATTTTGATTCTCAGGCTATCCACCTTCAAGAAGAGAGAGCTTACATCCTCACTCACTGATTTCACAGAATCTGAAGGGAGCAAGGAGAGTAGCATAGCTTTACTGTACATGTATATTGCCTTAGACCACCTGCTGTTACGAGACAGTAGATCAGCGTAGTGGTGAGCCTGCTTCCAATTCCGCAGAAAGATGTGGCACCACATGAGTTCCCAGTAACAGAGGTGATGAACCTGCTTCCATTCATTTTGAACAAAAATGCACTCCTCTAATATTAACCGGGCATTTTCAAAATTTCCTTTCAGCATACTAAAACGTGCCTGAAAAAATTTAAGTATGACACAGTTTGGAAATTTCTGGAGGTAGATTAGGAAGAGATCCTCTACAGCAGAACTGTGACCCTTTTCAGCACCAATAGCTACACAGATGTACGTGTAATAAAAGACTAGAGTCAAAACACTTAAGATATTATTTATATGGGATTTGGATGCACTCTCGTGAAGCAGAGTCAAGCCTACCTCTCTATCACCAGAATATCCAACAATATTGAGTAGTTTAAGTGTCTTTGGTGGCACAAGTGATAATAGCAGATTGAATGCTCCAAGTCCAAATTTTACTCCTTTAACCAGGTGTCTGTAGGTTTTGCTGTGGTTGTTAGGCATCTGTGTCAGTACCTGTTGGCAGTCTTTGTATATTTGGTAACTTAACCCGATGTTGATTGCACATTTAAGGAAACCAAGCATACTGTCATCCTGTATAAATGTGACAGTGGATTTCAGAATCAAACACTCCGCGTAGCAGACTTCAGCATGCAGTTCCTCCTCTTTGATAGTCTCTATTCCCTGTTTACTCACGAGATGAGAAAAATTCATCATCCTAGACTTTCTTCGGAAATTGTTACAGGTTTTCAAAGCTTCCTTTGCAGTAGCCATTCCAGTCTGTATATCCTGTGGATCAAAAGTCAAAACGGCCTTGACAACCATAAGGATATTATAGATTAGAGCATGGTATATGCTGGTTTTCGACCATGGATGAATGAGATTTATGGCATCTGAGAATCTGTTATTTAGAAATAAATACAATCCAGTTGTGCACTCTTCCAGGGAAGATTTTAGGTTCATGGTTGTGGCCACAGGGATCATTTCATAGGCAACTTCAAACTTTTCCTCGTCACCTTCTGTCTTACTCAGGACACGTGATGTCAAGTCATTCCCTTTATCATTTTCTCTTTTACTTACAGTAACGGACATCTTTGCTTCCCTACTTTGAGACGGGAAATATTTGAAGGGGAGCGATGTGGCTGCAGTGAGGGTAGCTCCTGCTCTCCCGACTGGGCTCACTTCTTCCACGGCCTGAAGTGTCACTGCTACAACCGAGGCAGACAAACTAATAGTGTGGGTGTAGCATTAGGATATTCTCATCTATGCCAGACAAAGGTGGGGGGGGGGGGTGTGTGAAGATAATTTATTTACCTAGAAGTAGTACTTCTGAAAAGTTCAAATCATTTGTAATATATAGAAAACATGTGAAGCAAATCATTTGCAAACAAAAAGAGTTCTTTTGTCGATAATACACATTTTCAGAAATGTTAATGGAGGAAGGCTCCTTCCCTTTAAAAGAAACATGTTTGACTATAGTTGACACACTCCCTATTTTTTCCCCCTCGGTTTTATTGAGGTAAAACTGACAAAACTGGAAGATAATTAAAGTATGTAACATGATGGTTTGGGGGAAATGAGAACATTTTTCTACTCTCAGCAAATTTCACTTACACAAAACAGTGTTATCAACTTAGTCACCATGTTATACATTAGATCCTCAGACCTTATTCATCTTATAACTGAAATTTTGTATTGTTTTTCACTAACCTCTCCCTATTTCACCTACCCGCCCCCCCCCAAACTCCTTGTTCTTGATGTTCTCATAAGGGGACTTTTCTGCTAGAGGAATATTCTGGGCTGACTTCTGACTGGGAACAGATAAAAGAACCTGGACCAGTGTTGCTCTATGCCTTCTGAATTCCTCCTTCTGGAATTGGCCTGTTCAAAGTCTGAAACCAAAAACCAGGAAGCCTGTCTTTTCTGCTCTCCAGCTGCGCCTGGGACCAGGTGGGCAAATCTGTTTAATTAGGGGGTAAAGCATCAGCGAGCCCACTTGGCAGCCCATCACGTCTGAAATCACAGTAACGATCAAGTTAATCAAAAAGGTCATGTTTTGGTGTCCTTCTGCCTGACTCCTGCATCTGGATCCCATTGGTTCTGAACTCAGGCAGGAAAAGGGATGTTATTTATTGATCCCTAACAGGCCATCTCTTCCTCCTCCAACTCTTGTATTCCCTCTCTAGATGGTTGATACTATCATCCACATTAGATCTCTCTCTCTCTCTCTCTCTCTCTTTTTTTCCCCCTCCAAAACCCTGTCAGATCTACTTGCTGAATGCAGTACCTCTCGTCTTCCAAATGACCCTGGACATTCTTTAACAAGGCTTGTTACTAGCATGGTCAAATGCACAGACTGTGAAGTTAGACTGCTTAGGTTTGAATCCTGATTCTGCCATTTGCTTGGCCTCACTGTGCCTCTTTCCTCACGTGCAAATAGGGAATAATAGTACTTCTACCAAAGAGTGGTTGGCAGGATTAGGTAAATTAATATATGTAAAGCGGTCAGGACAGTACCTGGCATACATAGGAAATACTCAATACTCAATATTATTCTATACACTTCCCCCCAACCCCATAGTCTGGCACATAGCAGGTGCTTGCCAAATTATTTTTTATTTTATTTTGTTTTTCAAATTGTTTTATTTTTTTTTTTTAATTTTTTTTTTTTCAACGTTTTTTATTTATTTTTGGGACAGAGAGAGACAGAGCATGAATGGGGGAGGGGCAGAGAGAGAGGGAGACACAGAATCGGAAACAGGCTCCAGGCTCCGAGCCATCAGCCCAGAGCCTGACGCGGGGCTCGAACTCACGGACCGTGAGATCGTGACCTGGCTGAAGTCGGACGCTTAACCGACTGCGCCACCCAGGCGCCCCTCAAATTGTTTTAAATGAGGTGTGGGATGTAGACTGCTGTGTGTGGGAGTCCCACAGCTTTTGGTGATAGAGGTGGAGTCATCCTCCTATCACTCTTGTGCCTAAAATGTTCTACCTGAAATGTCTTTACCTGTCTGCTTGTCTATTTTTTAAAAAATGTATGCTTTATTTTTTTAAGTTTATTTTGAGAGAGCGAGAGAGAGAGAGAGAGGGAGAGAGAGAGAGCAAACCCCAGAGCACACACATGCATGCAGGGGAGAGACAGAGAAGTAGGGAGAGAATCCCTGCACCTTCAGTGCAAAGCCCGATGTGGGGCTCAATGGTGGGCCCCACATGGGGCTCTAATCTCACCAAGTGTGAGATCATGACCTGAGCCAGAATTAAGACTGAGCCAGTGGCACCTCTGCTTGTCTACTTAAGAAAAAAATTTTTTTAATGTTTATTTATTTTTGAGAGAGACAGAGCATGAGTGGGGGAAGGGCAGAGAGAGAGGGACACAATATGAAGCAGGCTCCAGGCTCGGAGCTGTCATCACAGAGCCCAATGCAGGGCTCGAACTCACAAACTGTGAGATCATGACTTGAGCCAAAGTTGGATGCTTAGCCAACTAAGTCCCCCAGGCACCCCATCTGCTTGTCTACTTTTATTTTTTTTATTTTATTAAAAAAAAATTTTTTTTTAACATTTATTTATTTTTGAGACAGAGAGAGACAGAGCATGAACGGGGGAGGGTCAGAGAGAGGGAGACACAGAATCCGAAACAGGCTCCAGGCTCTGAGCTATCAGCACAGAGCCCAACGCGGGGCTCGAACTCACGGACCGTAAGATCACGACCTGAGCCAAAGTCGGCCGTTTAACCGACTGAGCCACCCAGGCACCCAGGTGCCCCTGCTTGTCTACTTTTAAAAGGATCAATCTAGTGGGGTGCCTGGCTGGCTCAGTTGGTAGATCATGCAACTCTTGATCTCAGGGTTGTAAACTTGAGCCCTACATTGGGTGTAGAGATAACTTAAAAATAAAATCTTGGGGCGCCTGGGTGGCTCAGTCGGCTAAGCGGCCGACTTCGGCTCAGGTCATGATCTCGCGGTCCGTGGGTTCGAGCCCCGCGTCGGGCTCTGTGCTGACAGCTCAGAGCCTGGAGCCTGTTTCAGATTCTGTGTCTCCCTCTCTCTGACCCTCCCCTGTTCATGCTCTGTCTCTCCCTATCTCAAAAATAAATAAAAAAAAGTTAAAAAAATTAAAAAAAAAATAAAATAAAATCTTAAAAAATAATAAAAAATGGATCAATCTAGTGAGAATGGATTAGGGAACAGTAATACTAAGCCAGGAAGATCAGTCAAGTAGGGGGCTTGGGTGGAGAGGCTGAAGGTACAGAGAGGAACAATTCAATGAAAAGAAAGCAGAGGGGGATGCACAGAGCACAAGTGCAGGAACGAGTAGCCTTGGATAAGATGAGAATAACCTCTTGCACTAAATACAAGAGACTTCCTTTCTGTCATTCATTCAATACAGACTGAATTGAGCTCCTTCTATAATACCAAGCACTGTTCTTAGTGCTGGGGATACAGCAGTGAACAAAACAAAGACCTGGCTCCCATGGAAAACAATAAACAAAGGAATAAATAACATGTCAGCAGTTGATTTTTGCTATAAAGAAGAGCAAACCAGATTAAGACAGAATGAGGAATTTAGAGAGTGATGGGGTGTGAGGTACTTGGTATTTTATGTAGGGCAGTCAGGGAAGGCCTCCCCAATAACGTCACATTTGAGCAGAGATGTAGATGATGTGAAAGTCTCTTGATCTCTTCTTTCAGTCTAAGATAGTGAACATTCTATGTGTTCCCATGATGTCTTGTGCTTACCTTTATCCTAGCACTTGCTATATATATATATATATATATATATATTTTTTTTTTTTTTTTTTTTAAATATGTCTTCTTTTTGCATCATGTATATCTATCTTCATCACCAAGTACAATGATTGGCACTCAATCATTAAACTAAATTAGCATTAAAAAAATTTTTTTTAATGTTTATTTATTTTTGAGACACAGAGTGCAAATGGGGGAGGGACAGAGAGTGAGGGAGTCACAGAATCTGAAGCAGGCTCCAGGCTCTGAGCTGTCAGCACAGAGCCTGATGTGGGGCTCGAACTCACAAACTGTGAGATCACGACTTGGGCCAAAGTCAGACACTTAACCGACTGAGCCACCCAGGTGCCCCAAAATTAGCATTTGTTGAATGGCTAGGACAGTTTTCAATTTATATACACTAAGACAAATCTAAAACGAAGTAACCATGTAACTGTTAAAACTATGAGACTCAGAAACATGTAACAGTGAATACTACAAAGAATTGCTGTCCTGGGGTGCCTGGGTGGCTCAGTGGGTTGAGTGACTTCAGTTCAGGTCATGACCTTGTGGTCCATGGGTTCAAGCCCTGCGTTGGGCTCTGTGCTGACAGCTCAGAGCCTGGAACCTGCTTCAGATTGTGTGTGTGTCTCTCTCTCTGGCCCTCCCTCACTTGTGCTCTCTCTCTCAAAAATAAATAAACATTAAAAAAAAAAAAAGAGGGGCGCCTGGGTGGCTCAGTCGGTTAAGCTTCCGACTTCGGCTTGGGTCATGATCTCGCGGTCCGTGAGTTCGAGCCCCGCCTCGGGCTCTGGGCTGATGGCTCGGAGCCTGGAGCCTGCTTCCGATTCTGTGTCTCCCTCTGTCTCTGCCCCTCCCCCGTTCATGCTCTGTCTCTCTCTGTCTCAAAAATAAATAAACGTTAAAAAAAAAATTAAAAAAAAGAAAAAGAATTGATATCCTTAACATAGTAAGAGTTCCTAAAACTCAACTAAAAAAAAACACCCCAACAGAAAAATCAGCAAAGGGTATAAATGAATTGCCAATTAGCATAATGTTGAATCTCATTGTAAATAATAAAATACAAATTAAAAAATTATATACCCATCTTAAAAATGAAATTTGGCAGATTAAAAAAATTCATCCAGTGTTAATGAAGGTGCAGAGAACCAAGTACTTTTGTGGACTTCTTGGTGGGTATATAAATGCTACAACCATTTTGGAGAGCTATTTGGCAACATGTTTTAAAAGCTTTAATATTTTTTTATACTCCTTTTTTAAATGTTTATTTATTTATTTTGAGGGGAAGAGGAGCAGACAGAGGGAGAGAGAATCCCAAGCAGGTCAGTGCTGTCAGTGCAGAGCCCAACATGGGACTCAAACCCATGAACTGTGAGATCGTAACCTGTGCCAAAATCGAGTCAGATGCTTAATCGACTGAGCTACCCAGGCCCCCCCTTTTATACTCTTTGACCCAACAATTTCACTTATGGAATTATTCTAAAGAAACTATCAGGGATGTACATAAATATCTATAAAAGTTATATACACTTCAACATTATTTATAATACAAAAAGTGAAAATAATCTAAATTTCTTACAAGAGAGGATATTGATGAAATGGAATACCGTGCCAATACTATAATGTTGTGGAGTATTTAATGACTTGGCAAGTTGTTTATGGTGTAATGCACTATATTGGTTGGGGTTCTCCAGAGAAACATTACCAATACCAGATATATATAAAATTATATATAAAAGAAGGAATTGGCTCATACAATTCTGGAGGCTGAGAAGTCCCAAGATTTGTAAAAGGCAAACTGAAGCCCAGGAGCCAATGGTATAAATCCTAATCTGAAAGCTGGCAGGCTCAAAATCCAAGGAGAGCTAATTTTTCAGTTAGAGTCATAAGACAGGAAAAGACTGATGTCCTGGCTCAGGCAGTCACATAGGAGAAATTCCTTCTTGCTCAGCCTTTTGTTCTATTCAGGCCTTCAATTGATTGGATGAGACCCACCCACATTTGGGGAGGCAATCCGCTTTACTCAGTCTACTGATTCAAATGTTAATCTCATCCAAACACCCTCACAGACACGCCCAGAATAGTGTCTGACCAAATTCTGGGCATCTGTGTGGACCAGTCATGTTGACACATAAAGTTAACCATAACATGTACTATTTGCAAAACTATATAATTTTTTTTCAAAGAAGTGATATATGCATACGTAAAAATTGAAACTATAAATTCCAGATTATTAATAATGGTGATATCAGAGTGGTGGCATTATGGATAACATTTATCAACATTCAACAATTATCAACTTATCAACATTCAATAATTATCAACAATAATTATCAACTTATCAACATTCAATAAATTTTGAGTACCTACTATATGATAAAGACTATGCTAGGAACTAGCATACATTGGTTAATGAGGTAGATTTGCGCCCTGCCCTCACAAAATTCATAGCCTGGTATTTGTGCTTTTTCCTATTTTATATAATTTCTATAAACATATTACTTATAATCAGGGGGAAAAAAGCTTGTAATAGTTTTGCATGCTTTATCTCATGTAATTCTCACAATGGTATGAGGTGGGTATTACTGTCATTTCTCTTTTATGCATGGGGAAACTGAGTCCAAGTGAAGTTAAGTGGCCTGCCCCAAATCATAGTTGGTATGTGTAGGAACAGGATTCAAACCTAGGTAGTGGGACTGCAGACCTCACAGTCATTGTCAACAGTACAGCATGAGCTAACTTCTGTTTTTCAAAAGATTGGATTTTTTTTCATTCTGCTTTTCTGTATTTTCCATTTTCTACAACATAAGTAAATTATTTTTATAATTTAAGAAAGTTTTTACATTTTCAATTTAATATCATATGGATAATATTTTTGTGGTTTGTGGGGTTTGTTTTTTGTTTCTAAGTAGGCTCCATGCCCAATGTGGGCCTTGAACTCATGACTCCAAGATTGAATCACATGTTCTACTGACTGAGCCAGCCAGGTACCCTTACATGGTTAGTAATCTTATCCATGTGATCCAATGGAATAATTGAACTAAATACAGAATATACAACCTGCTGTCCAAAATAATTCAAAAATTTGAATTGTATTATGATTATTAGCTTTGAATCATTTTTCAAAGTATCCTTGAATGTATATTATGAATGAATACAAATGAGACAATGAATGTATAAAGCATTTATGTGATTTTTCTGGAACCAAGTAGTAAATCGCAGAGACAGGATTCAATTTTAAGTCTTTTGAATCCCAGGTCATTGCTCTTTTCATTAACTCAGGCTGTATTCATGAAAGAGGTAGCTGGACGACCTTGGGCAAATCACTTAATTTTCCTGATTCTAGGAAGTGATACATTTAAGTTAAGTTTTTAAAGTATGAGTAGGTGGGGCCCCTGGGTGGCTCAGCTGGTTGGGCCAATGACTTCCACTCAGGTCATGATCTTGCAGTCTATGAGTTCAAGCCCCGCATCGCGCTCTGTGCTGACAGCTCAGAGCCTGGAGCCCGCTTTGGATTCTGTGTCTCCCCGTCTCTCTGCCCCTACCCTGCTCACGCTCTGTGTCTCTCTTTCAATAACAAATAAATGTTTAAAAAAAAATTTTTTTAATAAATAAATAAACTATGAGTAGGACTTTCATAGGTAGAATTGTTTGTAGGAACAATCAAGGAATATTAATATATATATATATATATTTTTTTTTTTAAGTTTATTCATTCTTGAGAGACAGAGCATGAGTGGGGGAGGGGCAGAGAGAGAGAGAGAGACAGAATCCAAAGCAGGCTCCAGGCTCTGAGCTGTCAGCACAGAGCCCAATGTGGGGCTCAAACCATGAACCGTGAGATCATGACCTGAGCCCAAGTCGGACGCTTAATGGACTGAGCCACCCTTGAGGCGCCCCTCAAGGAATATTAATATTAAAGGATAAGAATAGCATAAGGAAAGCGGCAGAGGTTTGTCCCAAAATGAACAGTTTGTGTTTTATTTGTAAAGTGAAAAAAAAAAAAGAGTTAATAAATAAAAATACTTAGTATAGTGTCTGGCACATAGTAAATGCTTAATGAATACTAACGTTTAGTAAGATATTTGGGGCTAGAGCTCTCTTTTGATATGAGAGAAAAATGATGCCCAGAAAGTTTGTGACAGATCTAGGATAACATGATTAGTTAATAATAAAGATGAGAACGTATGTTGTCGGACTTCCCAATTCAACGCTTTTGCCACTTCACCATATTTATGCTGGAATATGGCTGTAAACACAGGCTGAGAAGTGATCACGGACTGTGGGGAATTATACTCTACACCAATGATTTGCAAATTGCTGGAGAATGTTTTTCCAAAGGAAGAACACGCAGGCTAACATATTCAGTACTATTATCAAAATTATACACTAATTGGGGTGTCCAGTTGGCTCAGTTGGTAGAGCACGCAACTCTTGATCTCAGGGTCCCTGAGTTTAAACCCCACATTGGGTGTGAAGTCTAGTTAAAATTAAAAATAAATAAATAAATAAATAAAATAAAACTTATATACTAATTATAAGTGTTATATCTGAATTAGTGAAAAGTTAAAGGATATTTTGAAAGAATGAAATTCTATGTATTCTAAAGTGTGTGTGTGTGTGTGTGTGTGTGTGTGTGTGTGTAGGCTATAAATGTGCTTTATTAAAGAAAGGACACAACGTATTGCCAAGCTGACCCTCAGATATACTGTGTTACTTCACATTCTTGGGGCGCCTGGGTGGCGCAGTCGGTTAAGCGTCCGACTTCAGCCAGGTCACGATCTCGCAGTCTGTGAGTTCGAGCCCCGCATCAGGCTCTGGGCTGATTGCTCGGAGCCTGGAGCCTGTTTCCGATTCTGTGTCTCCCTCTCTCTCTCTGCCCCTCCCCCGTTCATGCTCTGTCTCTCTCTGTCCCAAAAATAAATAAAAAACGTTGAAAAAAAAAAAAAATTAAAAAAAAAATGTGGGGGCGCCTGGGTGGCTCAGTCGGTTAAGCGGCCGACTTCGGCTCAGGTCATGATCTCGCGGTCCGTGGGTTCGAGACCTGCGTCGGGCTCTGTGCTGACAGCTCAGAGCCTGAAGCCTGTTTCAGATTCTGTGTCTCCCTCTCTCTGACCTTCCCCCGTTCATGCTCTGTCTCTCTCTGTCTCAAAAATAAATAAACGTTAAAAAAATTAAAAAAAAAATGTGAAGAGGAACATTTAAAAGAGTAAGAAAGACATAGTCACAGAATTAAAGATGGCTTTTTCAGGAAAGAGTGGTTGGCAATATTTCCAATTTTTCTGGAATTGGGAGATATTTTTATCAAAGTTCTGACAGTCCTTGTGGGAAGATTTGGGAACCACTGCATTCGCCATGCTACAATTCTTGGTCTGTCTCATTTGAAAAACGAAGTGGTTAGACTAATGATTTAATACAATTCCTCCTGTTTCTCTGTGTTCCAAACCACTTCTTTCATATGCAGTCTAAACTCGTCTATTTGAGTTGCAGTGTATGTACCCATTTGTCACTGGCTTGAGAATAGGTTTTCTACTTGCCTTTTTAAAAAAAGGTGTAATCTTATAGAAATTAGCTGCAAAGACTAAACTTTGTAATAAAAAGCAACAATCTCCCCATTGCTCATGAATACATTATCTCCCCATTCCACAGACAAATGCTCTTGCATAGAACCTTTAAGAAGGTTTCAGCATTTGATTTGCGGATTCCTGTAGATATACTTTTCACGAAGAAAATTTCTTCTTCTGAGTTGTTGCTTCTTATATGCGTCAGATTATTTTTGTCTCTGTGGACAGGGTCAAAGGAGAAAAGTGACAATTCCACTTAGAGGTCGGTAAGTGAAGAGACAAAGATGTCTTCGGAGTGGCTACGTAAGGCTGGTCACCATATTTCAGGGTCTTCTCCCCAGCTTTGCCCAAACAAAACTTCAGTTTTGTCAGTGCACCCAAGTCATATCAAACTTTGAGCAACTGACAAAGGTTAATCAAACCACTGCTCCTCTCTCTCCTCCTCCCCCTTCTCCTCCTAACATTTCTTGAGCACTCAATATGTGCTAGACAGTGGGCAATGTTATTTGCCTGATTTACCTTGTCTATGTCTAACAACTCTCTGAGATGGGCCACTACTATCAAAGCCTATTTTGCAGATGAGGAGGCTGAAGTGGGCGGAGATTAGCTACTTACTCAAGGCTAGGCAGCTATCCAATAGTGGAGCCCGGCTTCAAACCCAACTCTGGCACATTCCAGGAGCTCCTCCTCTTCATCACTACACCCACCGCCTGTCTTAAGGAAAAGATTCGTGAACAAAAATCATTTTTATTGTTTTACAGTAGAGAATATTCATTTCCAGGGACTAGAAGGTCAGTATCCAAATATTAAATAAGGGAAGTCAATGGTCTTGCGCATCTTTAAATACAACTGGGAGCTGGCTGATAACATAGGTTCTCTCCTATCTGTGCTGAATGAATTGCTCGACTGTCCACACTGGTCTAGCTCTTCCTAGTTAAGACAACAAGCTGACCATTAATTAGTTTCATTAATCCTTCTTTAGAGAAGGAGCAACTTAATTGACACAACTGGTTAGGGTTGGATGGTTTTACAGTTTCACACTTTTTAATACAATCAGGCATTCCTCAGAAAGCCTCATTTTTCCTAGATTGTTTTATACTCCTAAACTACGCATTTAGGTATTATTTGTATCAGGGGAGCACTCTTGCATCACATTTTTGCTCTTCACTCCTTGAAGTTGATCAAGGCACTAGCGTTCTTTAACTGTTGCTCTCCCTACCCCATCTCCATATTTCAGTACTGACTGTAGTTCAGTACTTAGCTAATGAAAAGTTAATTTCTTTATACAATATGAAAGAATTATAAACATGCCTCTGAGGATTTTTCCTTCCTAGAATTTCATAAGAGCATCCTAGACAGAACTGAAGATTATGAAATGTTGAAAAAAAAAAAGAAAGTTGTACTTGAATACAGATCTTTGGACTGACCCACAGTACATAAATTTACAGTACATCCATGAATACATATTAAAAGACTAGTGTTTGTAAGTACAGACCATTTCTTTATATTAAAAATAGTACATGTACAAAAGGTCTAAAGTTGTTTTTGTTTTAAGGTTTCCACATGCAAGCTAAAATAGTGGCAATGATTTAAAAGTGAAACTAAAATGGAGAAGAAAATATGATAGGGTTAACTTTTTCTTTAATGCTTTTCTGGAAAAACTGAATCTAGACAAAGCAGATAAATTTTGAAAGCTGCTGTAAAAGGATTAAGAATGAACTCACCCTTTCCTAAACTAATAACATAATCAGTTTTTAACAACAGTAACATGTTAAGCATTACTCAAAATTGCATATTAGGAAATCTTAGAATATTCATTGAATTAAGTAGCTTTCATATTCCAGTTAAATCTGGGAACGTCATCCTAATTGAACACACAATCCTATAGGCAAAATTCATATGGCTGAAACTGATTTCAAAAGAAATCAGTAGGAATAGAAGTACTCCATACAATAATATCTCCCTGATTTGGATTGATGTTTAGTGAAAAGAACTGGTTATGTGTCAGAGTGAGTGTTCAGCATAATAGTGTGTGGAAATTCTATGAGGGACTATTGTTTTTTCATGGTGCCTAGGATAGCAAACCCAGCCTAGAACTGGCCCTCCTTTAATAGAGATAAATAACATGCAATTAGCTTATCAAAGCACCTAGAGAGGCAGGCAAGCCAGTCTGGGTTTACCCCTTTTCCTTTAATGTGCTTGAAAGCAGTTTAAGTTGGAAAATTGTTTCTTTTCTTATTTTTATACCGTTACTTTAAAAATTCTCTTTAGTATAGCAGACTTTGTATTCAGAACAAAAACTATTTACTGAGGCCTAATAGTATAATAAGTACTATCTTTCAATAAGTTACCTACAGTTTGCCCCACAACAATTTTCATGAATTCTTAATAAAAGAAAGTCAAATTAGTGAGGCTTGACAGGATTGATAATGTCTTTCAGGGATATATAAAAAGATCTTTATCATTTAATCCTTTGAGAAGAACCCTGCCCATTAAGTAGATAACAAAGATCAAGGAGACTAAGAGAGAACAACTATAACATATTTTATAGAACTTCTATTTTCTTGCTAGAATTTTCTTGCAATGTATACACTTTCCATAATTTGAGAAGTCTGAAAAAAATATATGAATTTGTAGCATTATCAGAAGAGGATCCATACTTTATTCACCAACTAAATCTCCTTTCTCCTGTACTCTGTACCACATACCTATATACATCACATTAAGTTACAAATGAGAAACATAAAACTACAAATACCTAAGGATTTCATCTTTCATGTGAACCAATCCAACTCATATATTCCAAATATTCATGATGTAATGTCTTTTGTGTGTGTGTTTGTGTGGCTGGTGAAAAAGAAGTTGAATCTGTTTGGCAGATACATTGTATAAAATCAAAACTGAAAAATACAGCATAGGAAGTATATTAATATTGCAATAAAGTTGTGTGACAGATGATCACTAATGGTGAACACGGAGTACTTACTATAACGAATTGTTCAAACACTATGTTGTACACGTGAAACTAATGTAACATTGTATATTACTTAATAAAAATAAAAAATCAAGTCAAATTTGATTTTTCAGTGATTCTATCTAAAGAAAAGGTTTACATTTATTTTATGAAGAGAGTGGCTGAGCAGCAAGGCTTATTAGTCAAAGACAATTTAACAATGTCTCAGTGCTCAGGATATGAGTATTAGTGGATGAGATGTGATACTATAATACAAAGCAGAAAGCACTAGAAAGGAAGCACAAATAACTCTGTGTGCTTCAAATGCAAATAATTTCATAACTGCCACTAGCTAGAATGCTTTAAGGATTTAGGGCTTTTGCACAATTTCAGTATCACCGGAAAATAAAACAGAGTACTCCATTCCTTTGTCCCCCAGACTCCAAGAACTCGGACCGTGTTGATGAAAATTGGTTCTGAAGGGGCTGGAGGGTCGGTGCAGTCCCTGGGGGCGCCACTCCTTTTTGAGGCCCATGGTGCAGAGACCACTACACAGAATGGCGGGGTTCATTGGAGTTCTCACCCTGGCCAAACTCCCGATTACCTCTGATGAGCCTCAAAGATGACTGAGCAGCAGTTTAGGCCAGGTCCCCCAGCAGAAAGGCGGCGACAGCTGCAACATCAGCGGTTAAATTTTACAGCCTTTCATAACGCCGGTCTTAGAGGTACCTATAGTAAGATTGCTAGAGTTGGGGGTCCCTAGTATGGGAAAAGAAGGGAGGGAGAAGGGAAGGAAAATGAGGAGGGTACAGGAAAAGGGGGAGAGGAGGGGGCGGGACACCGCGGGGAAGTCCGAGGGTTTACTGGCTAGACTGGCGTTCCCATGGAAACGTATCCCTCCGCCCGACACAGCTTCTTAGCTTCATCAGTTCCCTCCGCGCGGCTTCTCTACTGTTTCCGCCCTGCTCCTTTGTGCCGCGCAGAACGTCGAACTGACGCATGCGCAGAGAGACCCAGCCGCCGCATATATAAGCGCGAACTCAGCTCTTCCTCGTAGTGCCGCTGGGACCGTTGGCGACTGGTCTGGTCTTGTGGCTTTTGTATTACTCATTCCTTGGGCACTGCGAGCTGAAAGAGCAGAGCTCGCGGGCCAGTCATCATGTCGCGTTACGGGCGTTATGGAGGAGGTAAGAGGCCAGGGCCCGGTAAGGGACGTTGCTGTGACTATAGTGAGTATTGCGAGGCCGTGGGGTTGGCGCGGCGGTTGGGAGACGGTTATTCCGCGTGCGTAATGGCGGCTTCGGCGCACACCATACGAAGCCGGAGGCAGCGGGGGCGGGGTGTCGAAGGCAGCCTGGGGATGGCGGGTGGAGGTCTGTGGTGGGTTCCGTATTCTTGGGCGTTTTCGTCTTCCACCACAGCCCAAGGCAGGCCCACGATTACTGTTTTCCTGTTGCCCTTCTTCGAGCCGCCCGCCTGTCCCCCACCCCCCCTCCCTCGGCTGCCATTTTGCGCACATTGACGAGCACGGTGGCGCATTTCCTTGGCGCTTTCCCGCCACTTTAGCAGACAGATCTGGTCCCAACTGTAAAACCGAGGGTGAATTTCAGACTGGACAAAAGTGTGGCAGCTTCGAGCTGCGCATTCTCGTCAGACAATCGGTCGAGTTGTGGAGTGGGAATGGAGACCTAATCTTTTCGTCTGGCGGCTGCTTTCTTTTCTCTTTTAGCTCTTTCGAGCGCGGTTTATGGCTCTGGGGCGGGGAGCTGGAGTCCTGGGCGAGCCAGCGCCTGGGGCTGTTGACGCGGAGGACGAGAGCCGGCGCAGCCCAGCTCTCCTGGTCCGGCCCCAGCCCGGGCCCGCCCGCCGCCGACGCTGCCGGCCCGCGCGCTCCCCGCGCGCCCGGGGCTGCCGGGACCCGGGGGCGGGGCGGGGGCGGAGCGCGCCCCACGCCGCGGAATATCCTACCACGTGTCTGCTTGTGTTTTGGAGGTCGTCTCCCCGTTTGAATGTTAAGAACTTTGCCTTACGCCTAGCTTTCCGGAAATTTATGAGCATTCCTGGTTTTAAGACTAAATCCTTGATAGAGCATTAAATAAACATGCATTGTACAGTCTCAGGGTTGGCCTGTTTGGGACAAAGAGTTCACTCAAACTTAGGCAAAATTTTGCATAACGTGCGTTCTTGTATTTGCGTTTTTAAACAGAAACCAAGGTGTATGTTGGTAATCTGGGAACCGGTGCCGGCAAAGGAGAGTTAGAAAGGGCTTTCAGTTATTATGGTCCCTTAAGAACTGTGTGGATTGCGAGAAATCCTCCAGGATTTGCCTTTGTGGAATTTGAAGATCCCAGAGATGCAGAAGATGCAGTGCGAGGCCTGGATGGGAAGTAAGTAAGATGTTGGTCATGAAACTCAGCCTTTATTAGAATATTCCTGTGGGCTGGGTAGCGAGCTAGCTAAATAGTTAATCCTAATTCTACATACTTGAGAAAGGGGAGCAAAGTTGGAGTCGGAAGGGTTTATAAAGAGAACTGAAGCTTCTGAGGTTAAAGAGTGGAAATTTCTAAATCTAGAAGTCACTTGTATTTTCTTTAGCATTAGAAATTTGTTGCCTTTCTTTTATAGGGTGATTTGTGGTTCCCGAGTGAGAGTTGAATTATCAACAGGCATGCCTCGGAGGTCTCGTTTTGATAGACCACCAGCCCGCCGTCCCTTTGATCCCAATGATAGATGCTATGAATGTGGCGAAAAGGGACATTATGCTTATGATTGTCATCGTTATAGCCGGCGGAGGAGAAGCAGGTATTTATTTTAATAAAGGAATGGTTGGTATAATAGTTAATCGGTAATTTTTTTATTAGCAAGGCAGAAACTAGTATTTTTCTATAAACTTGAATGTTAATTGTACAGGTGTATTTTACAGTTTTTGTTTAATTAAACAAATGCTAATATATTAATAATCAACCTGGTCAAAACCTTTCAGGTTTCTTCGTTTGAGTCAGTCGCCTTGATTCAGAATGTCACGAGCCTTATGATATCATGCTGAGGCGCCTTGCAAATCCGACAATTAAGATCCTCCTAGACCTTGAGGTGATCAGCATAAGAGGCCAGATCCCCTCGAGTCATCTACACCTAGCTTCACCTTATTCTTTAAAGGGCAGAAAATTTGAGACGGTGATCGCCGTAACAGTAAATTTGGCTTACAATTGGGGCCCCCTCCGGTTTAGAAAGAGGAACACCAGATTGACCACATTCCCAACTAGAAAAATCTTCTTGCGTCAATCAAGCCTCACCTGGCTCATTTGGCTGTCAGTTTGATCGTCGTTAGATTGAAGAAAACATCTAGATGCAGCGATCGGCTATAGATACTTCTAGATCGTCTAGATCTACTAGACCATGGGCCAAAGAGGGTCGACCTGCAAACTTGCAAGGTTTATTTTAAATACACATTACAGTGTTTTATATTATGTAATTCTAAAATGTAATTCAGCTTTTAACAAATCTTTTTTTAGGTAGTTAAAAAAAAAAAAAAAACTAATAGGCCCAGAGTTTATTTCCAAATGAGACACTAAATTTAAATAGTTTGAGATTTGGTTTCAGCAGAGGCACACAAACTCTCAAAACGAGTTATCATCTGACATTCTTTTTTTTTCTAACTTAATAAAATAGGTCACGGTCTAGATCACATTCGAGATCCAGAGGTAGGCGATACTCTCGCTCACGCAGCAGGAGCAGGGGAAGGAGGTGAGAAATATTTAACTCAAGTTTTAACAACTGATAAACTTTAATTGGACATAAGACTTAAGCTTTGATTTATTTCTTAGGTCAAGATCAGCATCTCCACGAAGATCAAGGTCTGTGTCTCTTCGGAGATCACGATCAGCTTCACTCAGACGATCTAGGTCTGGTTCTATAAAAGGATCGAGGTATTTCCAGTATGTAACACTTTCTATCCCTTATTTGTATTTGGTTTGTCACGTCTTAATGACTGCACTTTAAGACTATCTTAAAGACATAAATGAAGTGGTTTGCATCAGAAAATATTTTGATTTCTAAAAGTTGAATTTGTACATGACTTGCATCTAAATGGATATTATCCTAATTGTACAGATCAAGAAAAGACCAATCAAAGATTTTTAGAGGCTTGTTTGAGAGGCCATGGTAGAGGAGGGTCCAAAGCACAAATTCTCAAGTCATTCCAGTACTTGTTAAAGGTGATAGTTGCTTGATTTCTGCTGGAGGCCCATTAGAACCAGGGGTAGACTTAGAAGCAAGTTGAGACGTAAATTTCTCCTTTTTGGAATGAGATGGTGAATTTAAGACTGGGAAGTTGTTTAGGGTAGTAGTTGTGTACATGTGGGTGGATATGGCTTATTTAACCACATACACACTAAAATGTAAGAAATTAAAAATCAAATTGGAAACCTTAGGGGTTTTTTGACTCCTTTTGTAGAAGGCCTTTAAATTAGGTGCAGAAATGGGTAAGATTCAGGTGTCTGGGTGGCTCAGTCGGTTAAGCATCTGACTTCAGACTCAGGTTGTGATCTCAAGGTTCGTGAGTTTGAGCCCCATGTGGGACTCTGCTGACAGCTCAGAGCCTGGAGCCTGCTTCAGATTCTCTGCCTCTCTGCCCCATCCCTGCTTGCGCTGTCTCTCTGTTTCACAAATAAGCATTAAAAAAAATTAAACGGGGAAAAAAAATACGTAAATCAAAAAAATTAAATGGGTAAGATTTTATAGAATGTAAGGAGTTGACAAATACTACGGTCAAGTCACTAGTAGTGTATGCCATTGTGAGTTAGTGCTGTTCAATAATAGCACAAGATCTGTAAAATGCAGGGATTCTGAAACTTGTGGTCCACTCCAGAAAGCTCTGGACTCTAGATGAATGAATGCATTAATTTGATTGCAGGACTCTAATGTGTGTATGTCAGAGGCTGTGGTTTATTTAGTTTGTGTGACAAGTGGTCCTGAACCACGAAAGCTTGTTGTTGATCTAAGAATAAAGTCTTAACCGATTTGTGACTTTTCATTGAGGTTATTACCTGAAGAATTGAAATCTCAGTTTAGGGGTCTGTGTAATGTTGGATTTGGTTTTGAGATATACAACTAAACCAAACGATACCAGTCTTAAAACCTTTTCTTTCTCTTGGATACTATATACTGTTTAAGAATGTTGTACAGGAACTGTGACAACCTAGCTCACTGAGTATGGTAGAAACAAATAATTGAAGTGCTGGTGCTTCTTTATTTTGATATTGCGAGCTTGTTGAAAGTGTAATCATTTGTTCAGTCTTAGGTCGATGTAAGTTAAGAGTTGTGTCTTGCTTAGTCTTTTGGTTTTTTTTTTAAGTAATAAATTAAACATTTTTTAGGTAATCTCTTCACCCAGCATGGGGCTCGAACTCCCAACCTTGAGATCAAGAGTTGCATGCTCTCCTGATTCAGCCAGCCAGGCGCCCTGTGTCTTGCCTAATTTTAGCTTCTCTGTTCTTAGTTTACCTAATGTAGTGCTCAGTAGTAGGTGTTGAAGGACGTTACTCCTCTGAACTAACAATACCGTTTTTCTTTCTATTAAGATCCCGGTCGAGGTCAAGATCAAGATCCAGGTCTCTTTCACGACCAAGAAGCAGGTAGGGTAAAAATCTGATTAATACTCTTCTAGTTATATGGCACCAATATCCAAAGAGTTCAAAGTGTTTTGGATTGTTGAAATCTCAAGTGTAAACTCAGAACCTAGGTGTTCGTGGGAACACAGAATCTTACTAGTAAACCAAACATTAGAACTTGGTTTGTACATGGCCTATTCTGACTGACTTCCTGGACAAGAAAATGTCAAGCTATAGAGAGAAGTTTGTGACTTTGGGGTTATATTAAGAGGCCTTGTTAGAACTGATAGGTGCATGGAAAAAAGCATTCTGAGGTCATTGTGCTTGAAGTAGAGTGTAAAAATTAATCATGATACAATAAAGTAGTCACTCATTTTATGAAGAACAGTTGTTGGAAGATTGGCTTTTGTTAGCAAAAACTGGTAGGCTCTCTTTCAGTTGAACTGCAGCCTGACCTTTTAATATTAAGCTCAGCACAACCTGGGGGTTCATTTCATGATACTGTGATTATAAGAAAGGTATTGGTAGTACTTTTCTTAATAGAATTTCTCATGTTTTGACAGCCGATCAAAGTCCAGATCTCCATCTCCAAAAAGAAGGTAAGCTAAATAATTTGTTGCCAAATCTTAACTGTCAAGTATGGCCTCTGCAGAGTTTGTTTGCTTACTGCTTGCTTTGCAGGCTTTGAGCTCTTTGGAGAATTGGTGCTATATATATATATACATATATATATTATTAGTTACTAAGTTTCTTAAATGATTGCTTTTCCCACTTCAAGTTGAGATTAACGTTTGGATATTTAGTCACAAAACCTTAGGATGATTATTAAGAGGCTTAGTCCTGTAAACCTTTAAGTGTAGAATTTCACGTTAAACATGCTTTTTCCTCCACATGGGACAACAGATAAATGAAGTACCCACATGAAGGAAAAAAATTGTAGGTTGAAATCTTAGAGCTAAAGCATTATCTTACTACTGACTTGCTACTTAATGATCGAAATCCCAGAATTCAAATACTAGTTTTCTTTAACTTGTGGTTTTAGCAAGGAGGCTGTGAAGCCTAATCTTAAGCAGGGACAAAGGATTTGTATGTAAATCTATTAGGTAATTTTTAGATCTCTGCTATATATTACTTTTGGCCACCTAGGAGTTTACTGAAATTGAGTTTTGTCCTGATCTGTACATAACAGTAAATTTTAGTAGATACTAATCAGTTCCAAACTTAATTGTTTTTCTTTTTAGTCGTTCCCCATCAGGAAGTCCACGAAGAAGTGCAAGTCCTGAAAGAGTGGACTGAAGTTCTCAAGTTCACCTTTTAGGGAAAAATTATTTTGTTTACATTATTATAAGGGATTTGTGATGTCTGTAAAGTGTAACCTAGGAAGGGTATTTCAACCATCTAATCAAAATGGATCTGGATTATTACTCTGTAAATTCACAGCAGTAAGATAATATAAATTTTTGTTGAATGTATTAACATCCTATGGTCTGAAAATGTGGGTTTTTATTTGGCACATTTAAATAAAATGTTTCTAACTAGATTTTTGATTTGTGTTCAATGTTAATACTCAGTTTAAGATTCAGGGGGTAAACCTTGATATTAACTATTCATACAGATTCATTAATGGTGTCATTTGAGTTGTGAACATCATTAGCTGTAGTATACATACACTTGGGGAATTCCTTTTTATCCTTAGAGCTGTGGGTAAGATAAGAACTCAAGTCCACTTAATAGCTTAAGTGTATCTGACAAGTCCCTAAATAATCTGTTGGGAGTTGGTATTACTAGATAATAGCAAGCTGTAACGATCTCAATTTGTCAACCTAGAGGATCACTGCTTCCAAAGAAAGGCTTGTTAGTACAGTAACTAATTGAGGTTTTCAGGCTATGAGATGAGATGGTGTCAAATCAGAACTCCTGATTTTAGTAAATTCTACCCAATGTTCTTTTGTTTTCTATATTAATTTTATACCACAACTTTTGCATGTTGGAAGAATTGTCTGAATTTGGGACAAAACCTCATGTAAACCAGCTTTGCAAAATTTTCCAGCCCAGATACTCTCTCTTGAAATGGATTGCCTTATTCCGAGCAGAGATTATTCCCATTCTAGGTTTTTCGGTTCCTGACTACCAACATTTTATTTTGCCAGGCTGGTGCAAAGTTATTATAAAGATGTCAATCCGAAAAAAGATGTCAATCAGAAATGTTAATGAGACTAAAGCAGTTTTGTAAATCTGCGTTTAGCAACACTTCATGTAGTTGTTTTGGTAGCGTCTGGTAGATCTTAGAATATAGCTGGTAGATTCTTTATTCAGACTTTATCTTTAGTAGGACAGTAATAGTTAATTTTGAGTTTTCTGGTCAAGCTTTTACCAGGCATTCTTTAGCATCAGTTCCAAAAGGGAATACTGGTCTGCATCAAATTTATTTGGTCTGAATGATCACTAGTGCGTTGGAAGATTGGATATTTTCTTTTCAGAATTTTGACAACTGGCTGAATTATAATGGTGTAAAGCTATGTGTGTAAATGGGAGGCTTATTTGTTGCACTTGGTCAGCTTTAATTGTTCTGTATTACATAAAGATAAGTTCACTTAATAAATCTGCAGAGAACAAACAACCCTGATACTCAATTTTTGGAAGTGGGAGTGCTGAGCCAAGAGTAGGAATCATTAATCCTGTAGCTTTGGGATGATTACTAAGCAGTAACCTAGAGATTAGTACAGAAGGCTAAAAGACAGGAGGGAGGGGTAGGGGCAAAAATGGGTCTAGGAAACAAGTACAGGAAGTTCAACCTTTAATGGGAAAGGGAATGCTAGGTATCTAGGTTAGTGCCTTGCACATGCTTGACAGCAGGTACCTTTGTGGTTAGTATACATCTTAACGTGATACATTTTGATGCAGTGTGCTCTTTTTGTTTGCATTTTCAGGTGTCGGGAATGCTAAACTGATGTGACTGACTTGATCAGTACTAGGCTAGGCTTATTCCTAAAATACCTGGCACTACTTGGTGACTAATTGAACACATCAGACACTGAGTACTTTGGACATAGAATCTTTTAGTCCTCTTGCTTACAGAGAGGTGTTGAGAGGTAGGTAATACATACCCTTGATTGCACTTGATTTCACAGTGGTAGTTTTCCTTTGGACTTGGAGCTAGGCTAAGCATAAAGTGAAAGTGTGGTCCTGCCACCTTGCCATATCCTGTCTTAAGGACGGTGAAAAATCTGAGGGAATTTTGAAATGCCATCACTTTGAGACTTGGTGAAATGGATGGTGGTGTAGGATTGTGATTGTCATCTTTGTGTAGCCTATCTTGAAGTCTAAAGGGGGATGGTGATTTCCAAGGTACGTGTAAAAGGAAGTGTAAGCTCTAAAACTGACAGGTTGGCAAAGAGTAATCAGAGTGGAGAGTAATAGCAAAGAATCAGATCTGGCTCTTAGCAACTGTTTGGAGACCTTTGGAAGGGAGGGTACAACGTAGTGGATGTATAAGTAATTGTATAGCTGGAAAGACCTGAAGTAAAGGTCAAAGTAACATACCAGGGGCCTGGCTGGTCTTGGAGTGTTTGGAAGGTGGTGAGAAGTGACAAACCAAAGACATGGAGTGAAGATGCTTAGGTTTCTGGTAAGCGGTAGTATTAAAGCTATTATATCCAGAACGATCTTGAAGGGAGGGTGGCAGGGAAACACCAGCAGGCAGTTTTAAAGCCTGATAGGTTTTTTTTCCCCCCACACCTTACAGGTTTCCTGTTAACATTCTAGTAAAGATGTCGAAGGACATTTTGTGAGATCCACACAGCAATATAGTGCTGGTAACCCCATCTCACAGAGGAGGAAATGGGTTCAGTGAGATTGTTAATACCATTTACTGGTCTCCTATTAGAAGAAAGGAAATGTTTGAATCTTAATGTGTTGTTTCAAAGCCCTTGGTTTTCTTATCAATAAGGCACCTTATTGCCTTTTTAAAAAAAACCCTCTGGGAAAATCAGAAAATACAACCCATGATTCTACTCATTGTCGACTTGCTGATAACTTGGCTATTTTCTTTCCAGACCGCATGAGGCAAAGATGCCGGATAGAAGGATAACTGGAACGTGTGGAATGCAGTAGCCAATTAATTGTTGAAGCACTCTAGGCTGCTTCTTGAATCTAGTGCTGGTTCTTTTTCCCACAGGCCACTGGCCCAACTTACTTTCCATTTTATTTCATTTTTTGACTTGGTAATATATTCAAGGTGTATATAGTGAGAAGGCACCCTAACCCTGACTCAGCTGCCCAGTTACCTCCCCAAAGGCAACCATTGTTACCAATTAATATAGCCTGAGCAAATATGGATAGATTTTCTCCATTTCCCTTTTAACACAAAATAGATGCACCTTGTTTTCCCTCGTTTAACATTTTGGAGTTCTTCCATTATACGTAAAAATGGCACTCTTTTTATGTTGCATACTATTTAGTTCCTGGATGTTGCATAATTGACGCAGATAACTTGTGTGCCCCTTCAATGTGCCAGGTACTATTAGCCATGGAAAACAGATGAACAAAACCTTTATCTTCTGGAGCTTAAGTTCTGGAGAGACAAATGAACAAACAGGTGGGTAATAACTGATTCGGACAACAACGAGGTGGGGAGAGAAAGGGGGAATTGGTTGGTGTTGGGTAAAGGATGTCTACGGGAGGCCTCTGATAGTAACGTTTGCGCATGTGAGGGAGTAAGGCACGTCAGCTTGTGGAGATAGTGTTCTAGGCAGAGGGCATAGTAAGTGCGGAAACCCTGAAGTGGTTTGTGTTGGGTAAGGATGCCAGCATGGAGTGAACACTGGGAGAGAACAGGAAGGAATGGCATAGGAAGGGAGAGCGGTGTAGGATATAGATTATATAGGACCTGTGTACCTTGGAGAGGACTTGCTGCTTTTCCACTGAGTTTTTCAGCAAAGTAGCAGGAATTAGTTCCCTCTTAGTGGATGTGAGGGTTTCTGATTAACAGTAATAATGCTGTAGTGAATAGTACAATACATTGCACGTGTGACTATGTATTGGATAGACCCTAGAAGCTGAATTGCTGGGTCAAAGGATGTGTGTGTGTGTGTGTGTGTGTGTGTGTGTGTGTGTGTGTGTGTGTATATATGTATTGTTGTTGTTTTTTAAATTTTTAACGTTTACTTAACTTTTGAGAGAGAGAGACAGCACGAGCAGGGGAGGGACAGAGAGAGGAGACATAATCCGAAGCGGACTCCAGACTCCAAGCTGTCAGCACAGAGCCCGATGTGGGGCTTGAGCCCACGAACCGTGAGATCATGACCTGAGCCAAAGTCGGATGCTTAGCGTCTGAGCCACCCAGGTGCTCCTGCATTTATATTTTTGCTAGGTATCGTTAGTCTGTCCTGGTGACAAGGTGAAGGAGTATCTTGTTTCTCTGTACCATTGCCTGCATGGTGCACATAGTGTAACCATGTGGTGGGATTTCAAGCTTTTTAATTTTACCAATCTGGTGTTGAAAAATGATGTCTCAGCATAGTTTTTGGTTTTTGTTTTAACTGTGGTAAAATGCATGTTTTCCCCCTATTCTGGAAAGTTTCCATGTATTCAAAAGTCTGGTTTAGGCTCCTTTGCTCTCAACACAGTGAACTTGCCTGTTTACTTCTCTATAGGTATGCCACCAAAAGGCTAATGGCGACAGCAGGTACCGGGCCTTGTTCTGTTTTCCTCACTGCCTAGTACTTAACACTTAAATATTTGATGAAGGAAAGTTAATGGGTGAATGAATCAATGAATTATGATCTGTTAAGCCGAGGATATAAAATTGGAACCTCCTCTCTTCTCTGAGACCTATAATCGCCATTTCAATTAAAAGCTCACATTTCCATTTAGCCACATCTAAGACTCCTGTCTGAGTCTGTCTGCGGAGGATCTAGATCCCTAGGCTGCTGTTTACAATGTCCAACTCTACTCTGCAACTCGATTGCAAGGTTTCTTTTCTCCTCATCTGGGTTCTCCTCATCAAGGAGTTCTGCTCCGAAAGGGTGTGGAAAATTTCTGTGCAGAAAGTTCTCTGCAGAGAAGGGTGGAGACTTACCTACCACCCCAAGAACTGGTGAGCTGGGGTGAGTCAGCCTATCCCATGTAAGAAAGGTCACGTCATAAGACCAACAGCAACCATTTCATCTATCAGCTGCCTAAGGTTATATCCTATCCAGCTCTGCAGGTCCCTTGGGTTGTCCTCAGTGACCAAAGCTTGCTTAAAGGTGTCTGGATGTGATCCTATACGAATGCACTGTTAAGTTTTTATTTTGGGATGTAGCAGATCTTCAAGAAATCTGGATTCCAGAAAATGAATTCTTTCAATGCCAAGGCTAAAAAATTCTGGCTGTAAAGCAAATACGTATGACAGAGATAAAGGTAGATGGGCTAGTTTATCTTGGCCATTGTCAGAAGAAGCATCACCAGAGTTCCAGGGCTCTTATAATAAGAACATACTGCTTTCTTTAATGATGGCTGCACAATACTTTAATGTTTATATTCCTTCAGAGTGTAGGCTATTTATTTAGACCAGGATTCAGAAAATTGTGGCCCACAGGCCAGATCTGGCCCACTGCTTTTTTCATACAGCTAATGAGCTAAGATGGTTTCTACATTTTTGTGTGGTTGAAAAAAATTAAAAGTATAATAACACTTAATGACATGAAGATTATGTGAAATTCAAATTGCAGCATCTGTAAAGAATTATTGGAATGTGGCCAGGCTCATTTGTTTACCTATTGTTTCTTGACTTTTTGTGTTACAGTGGTAGAGGTGAGTAATTGTGACAAACTGGAAGTCCCAAAAGTTTAAAACATTTACTCTTTGACCATTTACAGAAAATGCCACCCCTGGTTTAGGTATTTATCTTTAGCTCTTCACCACCTTCAATATAATTATTTCTGCAGATCTTGGGTGCCATTACTGGTAGGGTTGCGATGGCCTTACCAAGACATACTTCTGGTCTAGGAAGATTGTTTCTCTGTGACTCATTCTTGAGGAGGTGCTTCATGAAGCTAAGGGGGCAAATTCTAGCTAAACATTTATGTACTTATAATATTGGTGAAAGCTTTTACTCTAGGGCAGTGTCTCATCCCTAGTTATGCATTAGGATCCCCCAGAAGCCTTCAAAACATTCCCGTGAAATCAAAATTGTTGAGAGTGATGCCTGAGCATCAATATTGTAACAATATTCCCTGGTGATTCTAACATATAGCCAGAATAGAAAACTATTGCTGTAGGGGTTAGTGATGCCCTCTCCTAGTTCACTAGTTACTGGACAGATTGGCCTGGCTTCTTGCTACTATAGCAAGAAAGTTTGCAAGGCTCTAATATGTATCATGTTTCTCTTTTCCTTTCTCAAAGCAAATGACCCTATGCTGGAATGGAACCTTTCTATGATGGCAGAAACGGCATTTTAATTTATGTAAATACCAGTAGAGGTCACTATGCTCAGAGAAATATTCATCTTAAAAAAAAAAAAAAAAAGTAACATTCTCTTAACTGAAAACATTTCCTGTTTTCAGGAAATTTGAAGCAATATTTACTAGAACTATAGTTTTACCCAACACTAAGGCAACTCCAGGCATGGCCTCTGGTCATAATTACTGCTTCAAAGCATCTACAACTCTTCTAGCTGCATATGTAATGTTTATATTTGTTGTATCTTTCTGATGCGTTGATGCTTTTATTATGAAATACCTTTGTTTCTATGAATATTTCTTGTTTTAAAAGCTATTTTGTCTGATATTAGTAGAGCCACTCCAGCTCTCTATTGATTACTGTTTTGTATCCATGGTGGATCTTTTCCATCTACTTACTTTTAATTTTAAGCCTATTGGTGCATACAGTTTAAGCTCTGTCTTGCTTGTTAAATTCAGTCTGACAGAACTCTGCCTTTTGGGTTACTTAAGCCGTCTATAGTTAATAGAATTATTGATATTTTTTTCTGTTTTCTTTTTTTTTTGTATTTCCTATTTTGTTTCTATATGTCTCCTGTCTTTTTCCTCCTCTTCCTCCTGTACCTGCATTCTTTTGCATTAAATATTTTTTTAGTGTATCATTTTAATCCCTTTTGATTTTCTTTTTTACTATATTTGTGAGTTACTTCCATAGTTGTTATATCTTCATTTATCACAACCTACTTTAAATTAATATTCTGGCAAAATTCAGAAAGTTTGCTCCAATTTATTTCCTTTTCCTAGACTTCCTTCCCTTGTGCTGTATGTATTATAAGCTCAGTTATGCAATGTTATAAATTATTGCTTTATACAGTCTTAGGTCTTTATAGAAGAGTCGAGAAAATAAACACACCCAGTTTCGTTAACCCATGTATTTATGCCATTTCTGATCGTTTCTTTCCAAGGATTCAAGTTGCTGTCTTAATTTGCTTTTGGCATGAAGGACTTCCTCCAGTATTTCTGATAAGGCAGGTCTGCTAGCAATGTTTTCATTTACTTTTGCTTTTGAAGAGTGGATTTGGGTGATACAAAATCCTTGGATTTTAAGCACTCTGTCATTCCGCTGCTTCCTGGACTCCCATTGTTTCAGATGAAGAGTCTGATGTTAATTGGTCCCCTGTAGTAATGAGTCATTTTTTTCTCTTGCTTTCAAATTTTCTCTTTGTTTTTTGGCATTCACCAGTTTAAATATTATGTATTTAGGTGGGGATCTCTTTGTATTTATCCCTCTTGGAGTTATTTGAGTTTTTGGAAGTATAGATTAATGGCTTTTGTCAACTTAGAGGTTTTTTTGCCATTGTTTTTTGAAATATTTTTCTGACCCTTTCTTTCCTCTCCTTCTTGGACTCATTACACATATGTTGGTGTGCTTGGTATGTCCCATAGGTCTCCAGGGTGCTGTTCTGTTTTCTTCAATCTCTTTTCTCTGTCCTTCAGATTGAATCATTTCTATTGATTTATCTTTAAGTTCACTTATTTTTTCTCCTGTCATCTATTGCCGAGCTTCTCTAGTGGACTTTTCATTTGTTATTGTACATTTCTTTTTTATTTTTTTTTTAACATTTATTTATTTTTTAGAGACAGAGAGAGCATGAGCAGGGGAGGGGCAGAGAGAGAGGGAGACACAGAATCTAAAGCAGGCTCCAGGCTCTGAACTGTCAGCACACAGCCCAATGTAGGGCTCCAACTCAGGAACCACGAGATCACGACCTGAGCCAAAGTTGGACGCTCAACTGAAGGATAATCTGTCTCTATTCAGTTTTTTGGTTATTTTTTAAGAAACTTTGTGTTTATTTTTAAGCTCAGTTTTCTAGGGGGTTGCCCTGTGTCTGCATAGCTTAGTGGTCAGCCAACCACCAGACAGGCACCTCAACCAGTCAGATTTCTGCCCTCTGCTGATCGATCTGTTTGTAGATGGGGAGTGACTTCAGTGTTTGGGGTGTTTTCAAGTCTGTCCTGGCTTTTACTTTTTGCTGAACCCCTTTTAAGTTCCTGTGCACATGAAAGCAGCCTCAGAGTTAGCCAGGAATATACAGCTTGGACCTCTCTGGTCTCTCCTCTGCATGTGTGCAGCTTTAGATCAGCCAGAAAGCTGCACGTTCCAACTAGATTGCAACCTCAGGGTTAGTAGAGCCACCAGGTGTCCCGCTTGCATAGCAATGTGGTCATTACTTCTATTGATAAAGCTATTATTGGATGTTGGTATCACCTGTCACTCCAAATTGAGTGAACCCCATCTTCAACCACAGGAACCTGCTGGTCTTCACGTTCTGTTTTGCCTGGACAGAACCTCCATAATGACTGAGCTGGGGGAGTAGGGAATGGTAACAGCCCTGGGTGAGAACGCCACAGTCTCCCACTGTTCCTCCACAAAGTTCAGCAATTTTCCAAACAAATACGTCTCAGATTGCTGTATGCTTTGGGCCAGTTTCCAGAGCACTAAAGTTGTTTTGCCACTTCCCCCCACCCCCCTTGGCATTATAGTTGCATTTTTGAGGAGAGGATTTGCTGACGTCTTTAACTTGGCTATAGCTGGAAGTGCTACCCAAAGCATCTGAGACTTGAATTATGATTGAGTAATGGGAGAAGTTGAAACTTGGAAAAGGATTGTACTCCTGTCATAACTGCCTACACAGCCCACTGCAAACTGGTGATCCAGTTCTTTAAGATGGTTATGACTGAGAATGGGAACTGGCCGGGGAACAGGGGGTATGTGCTGTTTCCTTTCTGTCTTCTGCTGGTAGTCCTGTATTTTCTCCTGTTCCACTTTTTGCAAACTATCCATGGATTCGTTGACATAACTTCCTTCAGTCCTTTGAGAGTGGACCATCATTGGTTACCGATAGTCACGATAGTCCAACCTCCACAGCAGGCCATCTTAGTTTATGTCTTTACAGCAACATTTGTGCAGGTGTTCAGTATTACTACCTCTTACCTTGTTAGGCAAAATGATTGGGAATTGGAAAAATGAAAATCCCACAGCGAATGATAAGAACTTATAAGTTCCATGAATTCGAAACAGGAATCCATAGATCATTGAACTGAAGTCAATGATATGCTCACCTGTGAAGGATCAAAACTGAAGAATAATTGTACTAGTCTGGTTGTGGGTAGTAGGGGGTATATGGTAAAGAAGGGATGGACTCCTGGGGGGCCTAGAGACTTTGCCTTTTCAACAAGGCTTTAATAATTGTGTGGTTATGTGGTGTTTTCATATTGAATAATACCATGTTTGTCTTCACCACCTCATATGAACTAAGTGTCCTGTTATTAGACAGTAAAGTTTTGTTTCTTGCTGACATCTTTAGTGAGTTCATAGAGACCTTGTCACACTCTACATGTCTCGTAACTATGTAGTAGGTCTTTTCTTAGGGAAATCAAAGTTCTCTTTTCTATGTGTTTTTCATGAAAAGGGATAGATTGGTTGCTACCACAAAAGATCAATTTCTCTAAAATACTACTTTCATCAGATTTGTAGCTTGACATACTTAACCTTTTTATTGTCTTTCGTAAGCACAATTAATTACCAGTATCTTCTTCAACTGCCCTAAAGGTGCATATCCTTACTGGGGCTACGTAACTTTGTTTTTTAGTTTATTACTTTTTTAATGACTGGTAGATGTTACTTTATTTTTTCTTTGTAATTTATTTGTATGTTAAAAAATTTTTTTAATATTATTTTGAGAGAGAGAGAGAGCAGGAGCAGGGGAGGGGCGGGGAGAGGGAGACATGGAATCCAAAGCAGGCTCCAGGCTCTAAGCTGTCAGCACAGAGCCTGCTGAGGGGCTCGAACTCACGGACCGTGAGATCATGACCTGAGCCAAAGTCTGGCGCTTAACCGACTGAGCCACCCAGGTGCCCAATCTGTTTCTTTCTTTCTTTTTTTTTTTTTTTTTTTTTAAATAATTTTAAGTTTATTTTGAGAGAGAGCATGAGCAGGGGAGAGGGAGAGAGAGAATCCCAAGCAGGATCTGTGCTATCCGCAGGGATCCTGATGCAGGGCTTGAACTCACGAGCCGCGAGATCATGACTTGAACCCAAATCAAGATTCAGTCACTTGACTGAGCCACACAGGAGCCCCTGATCTCATCTCTTTTAATGGCCACATAGTATTCCATTGTATGGATTATTATTTATCCATTCTTGTATTGATGGGTGTTAGGTAGTTTAAAATTTTCCTTATTACCGATTAGATTGAGATAAACATCCTTGTCTGAATGTTTGTCTTTACAGATTTCTATAGAAAGGATTTCTTTTTTTGAGCAGGGCAAATCATAAAATTTTATTGAAAAACTTTTTTTTAAAAAAATTCTCAAGTTAGTTAACATACAGTGTAGTCTTGGCCTCAGGAGTAGAAGCCAGTGATTCATCATTTATATACGATACCCAGTGCTCATCCCAACCAGTGCCCTCCTGAATGGCCCATCCCCCATCTTCCCCACCCCCATCAACCCTCCGTTTGTTCTCTGTAAGTCTCTTATGGTTCGCCTCCCTGTTTTTATCTTGCTTTTCCTTCCTTTCCCCTATGATCATCTGTTAAGTTTCTCAGATTCCACATGAGTGAAATCATGTGAGGTCAGTCTTTCTCTGACCGATTTATATACAAAAGGTTTCTAAAAGTGGAATTACTAGATCGTGAGTTTTCCAAGTTTGCCAATATCGATAGATTCTGCCAAATTTCCCTCCAAAAAAGTTGCACTAATCTACATTACTACTAATGGTGATTGAGTAAAAATTCTCCATTTACCAGTACTGTATGTTATGAATCTTAGACTTTTCCCTCTGAACGGAAAAACTGGGGACTTTTTTTGGAGTGTGGTGCCAGCAGAGCATACACTGGCTTGCATTGTTACTTTTTCCAGCCAGTGACCTCTTGTGACCTCTTTTTTTTTTTTTTACTTGAACTTTATTTTTTTAATTTTCTTTTTTATTTTATTTTATTTTTATTTTATTTTTTATTTTTCAAAATTTACATCCAAATTAGTTAGCATTTAGTGCAACAATGATTTCAGGAGTAGATTCCTTAGTGCCCCTTACCCATTTAGCCCATCCCACCTCCCACAACCCTTCCAGCAACCCTCAGTTTGTTCTCCATATTTATGAGTCTTCTGTTTTGTACCCCTCCCTGTTTTTATATTATTTTTGTTTCCCTTCCCTTATGTTCATCTGTTTTGTCTCTTAAAGTCCTCATATGAGGGAAGTCATATGATTTTTGTCTTTCTCTAATTTCACTTAGCATAATACCCTCCAGTTCCATCCACGTAGTTGCAAATGGCAGATTTCATTCTTTCTGGTTGCCGAGTAATACTCCATGGTATATATATACCACATCTTTATCCATTCATCCATCAATGGACATTTGGGCTCTTTCCATACTTTGGCTATTGTTGATAGTGCTATAAACATGGGGATGCATGTGTCCCTTTGAAACAGCACACCTGTATCCCTTGGATAAATGCCTAGTAGTGCAATTGTTGGGTCATAGGGTAGTTCTATTTTTAGTTTTTGAGGAACCTCTATACTGTTTTCCAGAGTGGCTGCACAAGTTTGCATTCCCAAGTGACCTCTTATTTTTAATGGGGATTTTGCTACCTCATTACAGGTTGTAAGGGTCAGATGAAATAACTTCTTCAGACATACTTTGGGCAATCATAAAATGGCAGTCTCATCCATGAAGGAGGAGAATCCAGGTAAGATGGTAACAGGGTAAGGGGCACCTGGGTGGCTCAGTCAGTTAAGCGTCTGACTTTGGCTCAGGTCATGATCTCACAGCTCGTGAGTTCGAGCCCCACATCGGGCTCTGTGCTGACAGCTCAGATCCTGAGCCTGCTTCCGATTCTGTGTCCCCCTCTCTCTCTGCCCCTCCCTTGCTCATACTCTGTCTCTCAAAAAATGAACTAAGAAAAAAATTTTTTTAAAAGATGGTAACAGGGTAAGAACTCAATTGTCCAGAGGGTCCTAGAAGAAGGATGTGTGATGGAAAATAGGTTGTGCAGGGCTCTAAACAGTAATATGGTGAGGACCCCCCCCCCCCCCCCCCCCCCACTGCCTGCTCAAAGCCACTTGGGAAGAGAAACAGGACCACGGGTCCTGGGCCTCAGCATCTGTGGCTCAGGGCCCTGGCTGACTAAAGAATTTGCTGTTCACCTTTCAGGTCCTTTGTCACGGGCACAGGGAGGGCCTGTGGAAAAAGAAGTAGACTAGTGGCCAGTTTTAGTTCTAGCCCCGCGGACGTAGACGTACCTTCAAGATATCTCATGTCTAATCCCTTTGCCTCACCCAATCCCCAAAATTGGGTTGTTTGCCCATGTAGTAAACGCCAGCAGTAGAGACAGCGCTCAGGGTTTGGGCTGTCATGGTGCAATTCTACGTCATCTGTCGCTATCCGTCTCGTCTCCTCCAGAGAGACTGATATCCCTGAGGGAATACACTACATCTTTTTTTTTTTTTTAAACGTTTATTTATTTTTGAGACAGCACGAACGGGGGAGGGTGAGAGAGAGGGAGACACAGAATCTGAAACAGGCTCCAGGCTCTGAGCTGTCAGCACAGAGCCCGACGCAGGGCTCAAACTCATGGACCGCGAGATCATGACCTGAGCTGAAGTCGGCCGCTTGACCGACTCAGCCACCCAGGCGCCCCGGGAATACACTACATCTTAGACATTACTTCTTGAATTCCTTAAGACTCAGCAGAAAACTGTATACACAGTAGGTATCCAGAAAATTCGTGCTGAAATGCATTTAAAAAAATAAATGCTTCTTTTGGTTTATTGTTACTAAGGAAGTATGGGAAGCTCAGGAGGTGGCCAGTTAGGTGACTTTCTTCTAGGAAGGTGCTGGGGCTCATACTGGAAGAGCACAGTGGAATCCAGAACATACCCGACACTTGGTCAATTTCCCAAAGGTCCGTGTCTGACAGATTTAAAGATAAGCGAAGGCCCTGGGAGTCTTCCGAAGGTGCAAGTTCTGGTTTTATTTCAACTGGTTGCTAGCATATAATAGAAGATAGATTTCTTTAAAACTCTAAACCAACCACCAACCCCAACCCATCACTGATGATTCAATTGTTCAGGAAACAGGGGAGCTGCAGGCTCAACTGTGTAACACCAACGTCTTGTGCCAGGTGCACTCTACAGTCAGTCCTCAGGTAAGGCCCTCTTTCCACACGAACACAGCTCCTGTCTCCAGAGGCTTGCTTTCTTTCCCACGCCTTGCCTGGGCTGGGGCTTTCTCTACCCCAAAGGCAGAGATCAAAATTACAGATTTCTTCCTGGATATTTTGACCTGGCCCTTTGAGTCATATCCTTGGAGACAGCTAAACTCAGACTCAGACTAATGCTTCCCATAAGCGTGAATCTGGGAAGAAAGGCTGGTCCTAACAAAGGTCAGAACCCCCTGTGTCCACCAGCGATCCTGAGAGTGCTCTGGCAGACTGAAATGGAACCAAAGAGGGGGCTTGAATGTGGATACCTGATGTCACGTCTTGGCTAAAACTTCTGGTTGTGTGCCTTTATGAGGGTCATTTGCCCTCCCTAAGCCCCAGCTCCTTCACCCTCAATCATCTACCACCTTATCAGAGCTCTGTCGGAGCTCTGAATTGCTGCGCAGGGACGCGGTGGCCTGAGGTAGGGGAGGAGGACAAAGAAACGGAATGAGAGTAGGATCAAAGAAAAGAGGGGCAAAAAGGAGAGAAGAAAGCAGAAGGGTGGAGAGATGGGGCCAACACAGCAAGGGGCTGGGTGTCCCTTCCGGGTTAGGGTCAGGGCTTAGGCGAGAACCTTGGCGGTTGGATCCCCTAAACCACACAGAGGACAGAGCTGGTCATAGACTGAACCTGTAGCCAGTCACTGGGAAAGGAAATCAAGATCCAGACTAATTATTGTGAAGCTACCCTTTATATGATTTTGATTCACAGGATCACTTGTAAAGCCTCAATCTCCTCTCTGGACAGGAGATAGGCTGTTGAAGGGCCCCCAGCCTGGCCCTGGAGGTCTTTACACTTCCTTAAGCGACAGAAAACTTGAACCAAGTGGTGTGGTCATACTCCTCACCAGGCCTCAGCAGCACAGGAGGGAAGTGGGGCTGTGAAGGGAAAAACAATACAGGTTACACCTTGCCGGCTTGGGTCGTGCCCTCAACCATTCAGGATGGCTTCTGGACTGGTCTCTAGGCCAGCTCTGAGAACCAGTTGCCAATGTAACTGGTTTGCAGTGAGATAACTTGAGCCAGAATGAAAATCAACTACATTGCTGAGCACATGGTGCTGTAGCAGGACCTTGCTGTGTGGATTCACATTCTGGGGCAAGACTGCAAGACAGTCTTTTGAGCTGGTGCTTTGAAGAGCACTTTTCTAGGCAGTGGCTAGAAAAAGAAGCTACCAGTAAGCAAATAGGAAGAGAAGACAGAGCCATCTTAAAAGCGTGGTCGCAGAAGATAAGATTGAGAAGAGCAACGTTAAACTGAGTAAAGGCTTCGAAGGCAAAAAATAGAGGAGATTAAAAAAAAGTAAATGCTATGTTAGGAACTTGGCTTTGGGTTTCCTGTGTTTATCACGACTTGGAGAAGAGAACACATGTGGACTTTTGAGTCAGACAGACCTGACTTGAGGGTTGTGACCTGTGTCATACAGTGTGACCTTGGACACAACACCACTGAGAGGCTGGCCTGTAGCTTTACCTGATTGACTGCATCAGGCCAGCTCTGGGTCTCCAGGCAGAAGCCGGAGTGCTTGGGATAGACTGCTCCACTCTTGCCCTTCAGCGTGCCATCCAGGAAGTTGCCCGTGTAAAACTGGACCCCGGGCTGGGTGGTGTACACTTCCAGAACCCGCCCGCTTCCAGCATGATGGACCCTGGGGACAAAGCAAATCATAGAGGTACAAGGGGGGAAAAACTGGCAGGGACAGGTAGGAGCTGGGAAGCAGCCTCGAGACAGTAATCAGACCCAGTGACAGCAGGGACAAGATACATGGAGACAAAGATGGGAAGAGCATGATGGGAAATTCTCGCAGTCTCATGGGTGAGGCATGAGCAGGTGGTCCTAAGTAAGGATCCTCCAGTAGCAACTTCTCACTGTGATCTTGGCTTCTCTGAGGAAGGCTCACCCTGGCCAGACGTGTGTGTGTGTGTGTGTGTGTGTGTGTGTGTGTGTGTGTGTGTGCGCGCGCGCGCGTGCGCATGCGGGGGCGGTCAGGCCGCAGAGACACAGTTGTCAGATTCCGGAGGAGCTGAGATTCTTTCTCAGGAAGAGCTGATGCTCTCTGCTTGGCCTGGCAAAGCCACCAGCTGTGTCTTTTGAAAGAGAAGAGACGCTTGTCTAAATTAAACTGTCACCCTTCCCTGGGGCTAGAGCAGGCTGGGCTTTTTAGTCAGATCTCCCCCTGAGAACAGAGGTGCTGTCAGTTTCTGCTGGATTCACGGTTTCCTTTTTTAAAAAAACGAGGTAAAACATCCCAACAACGTAGTCAATCAAGAGGTTCTGGGAAGAGGAGGGCCAGGACTTGAATAATGGAGAGTAGGCAAGAGAGTGTCCTCCAGACTAGAGAGAGAAATGGGCCAGAGGAGAAGAGTGGACTCCATCTGGAAGAACACAGGGACTGGGGCTCTAAGGGAGAGAAGGCTTTTGAAGTTTCCATTAGAGTTGGAATCATATTCTCTGCCTTATTTAAAATCCATTTATTCTACAGACGTGCATTTGCTATTGCCACGCGTGGGGTGAGGTGCTCGGGCAGAGCTGGGGATGCACAGAGGTAGCAGGAGGAGCCGGGAGGTTAGCAGGGAGGAGAGAGTGCACACAAATGCCTCGCAGGCCAGGCTGCTGGCGGTGGGCGCCCTAGGAGAGGTGCAGCCTCTGACTTTCCATGCATCACAAACGGGGCTCCGGAAGGTCAAGGAAAGCAGAGCTGACTTCAGAGGAATTAGGGCTTCTAACAAAAGAGTGGGCCTGAAAGAACAGGCTCCGATGGGGAGAGAGGGAGCAAAGAGAGACAGGATGCCAGGTGGGAGCACAGGGTGGGCGGGGGAAGAGACAAGGCAGTGGTGGGGGAGGGGGGAGAGACGTTCGGTGGCGCTGCTCCGCGGAACAGGAGCTTTGAAAAGACAGGGATGTGGTTATATGGTCCCTGCAGCTATGGTCCCTGTAGCGTAGTAAATGCTATCAAGGTGGCCAGAGGAAAAACTCCTCACCTAGGAGGTGAGATCTCTTCCTCCCTACACAGGCAGTCAGGGAAAAGCACCTACCGTGCACAAAAGTGCTTGTCTTTAGATCCCTTCAGACAGAAATTGTGGTCAAAGCCGTGGATACGGAACTCCTGCAGGTGTTTTCCAAGCTCCACCGGCTTCCTCAGGTCAAAGGCAGTTCCTTGTACTGGAGCAACTTCTCCTGGAGGGAAGGGGCAGGTAGAAGGGCAGGGGGCTGGAGTACTCTGGCCAGGCTTTCTTGAAAGAGGACAGGGACTCGGTTTCAGGGCCTCACACCATGATCCAGTTGTTTCTGCATTTACTTAATTTTTTTTTTTTTTTTTTTTTTTTACTTGCACAGTTGACACACAATATTGCGTTAGTTTCAGGTGTAAAATGTAGCGATTGAACCCCTCAATACATTATACTGTGCTCCCCGTGAGTCTAGCTATCATCTGTCACCATACAGAGCTGTTACAATACCACTGGCTCGATTCCTTAGGCTGTACCTTTTATTCCCGTGACTTATTCATTCCTTCCGTAGCTGGAAGCCCAATTTCCTTTCTTTAAAGGTTTTCTTTTGTCCTAGAGCTGTATCATGTATTTTAAAGGTGAATACAAATGCTCAGTTAGTTAACATAACTCTTTTTTTAGGGGTAGAATTACTTTTTCCTTTCATGTGGTCAGATGGGGAGGTTTTACGAACTTGGTTTCTACACTAGTTTCAGGGGAGAGAGGTAGCATGCAAAGTGGGTCTGAAATCTTAGGATGCTAAGAAAAATCAAGAACTTGTACCTTACCTTAAAAAGATTTAAACAAGTGAAAAGAGAACCAACTTTTAGCCACTCAAAGCATTTAGTTCTGCTTTCGTGTATTGCCAAATACTAAAAGAAACATTAATCTCCTATCTTTGGGTGAAAGTGGGCATCCTTTTTTTTTTTAATGTTTCTTTATTTTGACACACAGAGGGTGTGGGGGAAGGGCAAAGAGAGATGGGGAGAGAGAGAGAGAGAGAGAGAGAGAGAGAGAGAGAGAACCCCAAGCAAGCTCCACACTGTCAATGCAGAGCCTGACAAGGGGCTCCATCTCACTGTGGATCTCACTGTGAGATCATGACCTGAGCCAAAATCAAGAGTTGGCCGCTTAACCGACTGAACCAACCCAGTTGCCCCGAGGGCATCCTCTTCTTAAATTCAGAGCTGCTGTTCGGAAACATAGTCTTCCTGGTACATGAGGACTGGAGTCTGTAAGTTCACACAGAGCTGTGAGGATGCCTGGGGTCCAAAACACCCAAAGGGAACACAGAGGCCTGGCCAATGCCATTCTAGCATCTGGTGTCCATTGTTCAACCAAGGGAGTTTGGTTGAACAAAAGAATCCTCTCACCAGTCAGTGTTAGGAAAAATTAAGTAGCATTCTTTTTTAAATTTTTTTCATGTTTATTTTTTTGAGAGAGACAGAGCACAAGCAGGGCAGGGGCAGAGAAAGAGGGAGACACAGAATCCGAAGCAGACTCCAGGCTCTGAGCTGTCAGCACAGAACCCGATGTGGGGCTCGAACCCACGAACCTCAAGATCACGGCCTGAGCCGAAATCGGACACTCAACTGACAGAGCCACCCAGGTACCCCAAGTAGCATTCTTTTTGAAGACATCCTTGAAAACCATCTCTTTCCTTTGCCTTGATTCTGCTTACATGAAAAAGAACTTTTGAATGGGGAATATTTGTACATGTAACCAATTTTAAAGGTAATGAAGTTAAAAGGTACAAAATACTATACAATGAAAAAAATCTCTTATCTTTGTTCCCTGAAGATCCAGTTTCCTCCAACAGAAGCAACCACCATTACTTGTTCCTCTCGCACCCTTCCGGAGAGAATACAAGGATATCCAAGCATGTAAGCACACACCCATGCACACACACAGCAATATAGCCTGTTTCCACCTTAATCTTTCCACTCAATTTGTCTTCAAGGTTGTTACTAAATTTATTCCTGCGTACTTCATTAGACAATTCTATGTGCCAATTCCTATTTCTATTTTTCCTATGATAATCTACTTACTATTTGTTTTCTGGTGTCATAATTGCAAATTTATATTTTTCTAGAAACTTATGCATCCCATCTATATTACTTCCATTTATTGGTAGAGTCGAGGAAGACAGTAACTTATGATCCTTTCAATTTCATCTCTCTGTGGTTAGTTGCTTATGCTCATTTCTTTTCTTTCCTTTTTTTTTATTTTTTTAACATTTATTTAATTTTGAGAGACAGAGACAGAGCACGAGTGGAGGAGGGGCAGAGAGAGAGGGAGACACAGAATCCGAAGCAGGCTCCAGGCTCTGAGCTGTCGGCACAGAGCCTGATGCGGGGCTCGAACTCACAAGCTATGAGATCATGACCTGAGCCGAAGTCGGATGCTTAACTGACTGAGCCACCCAGGCACCCTGCTTATGCTCATTTCTAACTTTGTGCATTGAATAGGTAGGCTGATGCTTTATCTATTTTTGTGGGTTTTTCCCCCTTCCAATGAAGGAGCTCTTGGATTTATGTATTAGTACTACATTTTTCCTCCTCTTTTCAAAATTAGAATTTCTGCTTTTATTTGCATTAATTTTCATTTTGTTCTCTTGGGTTTATTTTGTTACTCTTTTTTTAATGTTTTATTTATTTTTTTTAATTTAATGTTTATTTATTTTTCAGAGATTAAGAGACAGCACAAGCAGGGGAAGGGAAGGGAGAGAGGGAGACACAGAATCCGAAGCAGGCTCCAGGCTCTGAGGTGTCAGCACAGAGCCTGACGCGAGGCTTGAACACACGAATTATGAGATCATGACCTGAGTCAAAGTCAGAAGCCCAACCGACTGAGCCACCCAGGCACTCCTAATATTTTATTTATTTTTGAGAGGGGGGGGGGGGGGAGAGAGAGAGAGAGAGAGAGAGAGAGAGAAGGGGAGGGGCAGAAAGAGGGAGACACAGAATCTGAAGCAGGCTCCAGGCTCTGAGCTGTCAGCACACAGCCTGACACAGGGTTTGAACCCATGAACCATGAGATCATGATCTGAGTTGAAGTTGGACACCTAACTAACTGAGCCACCCAGGTGACCCTGTTTTGTTATTCTTTTTCAAATATCTTGCATTAGATGCCTAATTCATTTATTTTCACATTTTTTGGATTAGTCAAAGTATTTTGTGCTTCAATGTTCTTCTGAGCAATAGGCTTGATATCACATGTAGGAGTTTCCGTTATATATAATGATAACACCATATTCCCATTTATTATATATTCTAATATGTATTAAGTAAATATTTCCATTATACTTAATTATGATATATTATTTACTTATTTTCTAGGTATTGCTAGTTTTAGGGTTTGAGTTCCCTTTTGATCCAAGAATTATTAAGAGTTAAAGCATTTCTAGGTCAAGCATTGGCTGTATTACTCGTATTCTGTGAAATTACCCGAGGTTTTCTTTACGGTCTCAGATATGGTGAATTTTTATTGTGAATTTCATCCTTTTTTTTTTTTTTTCAGTTTATTTATTTATTTTGAGAGAGAGTGAGAGACACAGCAGGGGAGGGGCAGAGAGAGAGAGAATATCCAGGCTGTCAGCGCACAGCCTGATGTGGAGTTCAAGGTGCAGTTCATGCGAGGTCATGACCTGAGCCAAAATCAAGAGTCGGAGCCACCCAGGCACCTTGTGAATTCTGTCCTTTATCATTACAAAGTGTCTTGCTTTCTGTCCTGAGATCAGCCTTTACTGATGTTAAGACTGAGACCCCCTGCTTTCATTTGGCTTTTATTTGCTTGGTTTGCTTTTGAAATCTCATGTTTTCAACCTTTCTGTACGACTTGGTTAATACACAGCCTTCCCTTGGGGTTTCCTTTGAGGTTCAATCTGAGAGACTATTGTTTAATAGAGGCGTTTTATGGCATTACTATGACATATACATGTTCTAAGTATTCTTAGTCTGTCATTACATTTTATGGTATGCTTTTTGTGTTCATGAATTCTAGTTGTTTACTTTTTGAAATCTTTTTACTATATGGTGTGTATATGTGTGTCTGTCTGATAAGTGAGACAGTTTGTAATTTTGTTTTAGTGGTAACATCTTTATAGAAGAAACTTCAATATAATATACGTAACCCTCTGTTTCTTAGAATTTGCTAAGCTTCTTCCTGTCTCTCTCCTCTTTGCTACCTGACTTGGGTTTCTGCATCTTTCAACTAAGAATCCAAGTAAAGTCACTTTGTTTCCCAGTAGATGGTGCTAGAGACACAATAAAAAGAGCATGCTTAAACCCTGATCAGTTTTGGGAGAATGAATAGTTGTTTTTTTGGGTCCCTCAGGCCATAAGGCCGAATCCTGGATGGTAGTGACCTACCTGTGTGCTACTGTCTTGTGAAGTTTGGGTGACCAACCGCCTCTCACACCGATTTTTTTTTTTAATTTTTAAATTTTTTTATGTTTATTTTTGAGAAAGAGAGAGAAAGAGGGCCAGCAGGGGAGGGGCAGAGAGAGGACACACAGAATCTGAAACAGGCTCTAGGCTCTGAGCTGTCAGCACAGAGCCCAACATGGGGCTTGAACCTATGAACTGTGAGACCATGACCTGAGCCAAAGTCGGAGGCCCAACAACTGAGCCATGCAAGTGCCCCTCACACTGATTTTTAAAAAGGCAAAATGTTTCCTTATGAAAAACTTAGTCCAGGAAAAAGCAGCAGCTGTTTTCATGGGCTCAAGAAGACTGTAGTCTTACCAACTCATATTCTGAGTATTAATTTCTGTTATGCTTTCTTCCCTAACTTTATATGGTATTCACAATATTTAGTTCCTTAAAGCCATACTTGACTCAAAATCTGACCCTTATGACAGTCCCAATGTAATATTGCACAAGTCAGTCAAGATTACTTATTTCTCTTGACTTCAAGGTAAAAATAAAGTCATGGAATGTTCATGAAGGAGGGCTCTAGGGTCTATTTCAGGTCTGTTTACCTGATACTGAGCAATCTACAAATCAATGTTAGCTTTTCTCTCTGTAAAATGAAGCTATTATTTGCTGCCTATACATGACATGGAAATACTCAACAAATGAAATACTTGAATGGTTTCAGGACAATGGCATAAATAAACAGGCCAAATTTAGGGATGCATCTATAACACAAAGGAGAGCCTAGAGAGGGGGTAAGACTTCGAGAATGGCAGAGAAGCCCTGACTTAAAACTGAGAAACTTCTAAATGAGATTTTTACTAAATGAGAAGAAACATTCTCTCATTGAAAAAGGTTCCAATCTCTTTCCAGCCTCACGCCCTGACCTGTGGACCTCATGTATCAGACACATGTATCAGGCACTGATCAGGCACATGGAAAACTTTGGAATTTGTCCCCCAGATTCACGCCTTCTTTGGGACCTTTCTCACAGCTTCAATGTCCTCTGTGTCCCTGCTTCCCCCACATCCTGGCAAAGTTGTTTAAGAATACTTACTCTCCAATGTCACTTCCTCTGAAGGACTGTAGCCTCCACAGCTAGAACTAATCTCCTTTTCTTTTTTCTTTTCTTTTCTTTTCTTTTCTTTTCTTTTCTTTTCTTTTCTTTTCTTTTCTCTTTTCTTTTCTTTTCTTCCCCCTTACCCCCCTGATCTCCTTTTCTTTGTTCTTATCACATTTTGAACATACTTTCTTCAAAACGTTTGTTGTTTTTTATTTTTTTTTAATGTTTATTTATTTTTGAGACAGAGAGAGACAGAGCGTGAATGGGGGAGGGGCAGAGAGAGAGGGAGACACAGAATCGGAAGCAGGCTCCAGGCTCTGAGCCATCAGCCCAGAGCCTGACGCGGGGCTCGAACTCACAAACCGTGAGATCGTGACCTGAGCTGAAGTCGGACGCTCAACCGACTGAGCCACCCAGGTGCCCCAAACATTTGTTGTTTTAAGACATAACCATAGGATTATATCAAGCTCCAAGAGGGTATGAATTGCGTCCTTTTTATCTTTGTACCTTCTGAGCATGAAGCGAGCCTTCACTTGATTGAAAGTTGGATGGATGAATGAAGTAGAGGCAGAAAAAACAGGGCCAACTGTGAATGTCATAGCATCCTGTGACAAAGTCAGAAAGATCTAGAAAGGGCCTTAGGAATTACCTCAACCAGTCCCCTCGCTTTGCAGATGAGAAGACTGGGACCCAGACGGCTAAAGGGACTTGCCCAAGGTGACACATCTCCATAGTGTCAAAGTCTCCAGGCCTCTCACCCCAGAGTGACTTGGTGACAGCCTTTTCCACCCCCAAGCCCTCAAGTGTTCGTGAGTTCTCAAAGAATTTGGAAAATCAATGTGCTGTTATTCTAATTTTGGTCTATCTGCATATGTGACTTTGTGCTTTGGTGCTAAGAATAGAAGACATCAAAATAGCGCTCTCAGCAACGCTGAGTGTACAGAAAATTGAAGCGGAAATGGAAAGGGTGCCCTCAGAGAGGATGTCACATCACCAGACTTTGGTTTTGAAGCCACCAGGAAGCAGAGAGAAGCTGTTTTTTTGAAGAGAATTTCTTCAGCTACTGAAGGTTGGCTGAGTGTGCATTAAGGCCTGAGCAGCAATGCCACATGCCTGGCAGATGATGGGCTCTGACCCAAAGATATGAGGTTACAGCTCTGGGGCAGACGAGCAGCCTGAGGTAGGTAGCATTTCTGCTTCCCCATTTCAAGGAAAGCCTGACTGCAGGCACCAGTGCAGACCCACCCAGGGTTACTGTCATGAATTTAGAGTGAGATCAGTCCCTGTAGGGTGGCAGCTATGGAGGGTGTGGTGGGGGGCAATGATCAGGGTTGGAAAAAAAACACAAAAAACCAACCAACCAAACAAAAAATACTCAGGGTTGGGTTTGTTAGGAGAACAGACAGAAGAGGGAGATGGTGAGGGAGTGGAGGGCATATGCAAAGAGGTGATTCCAATGACAGACTTCTGATTTAAGTGGGTGGGGAAAGAGCTCATGAGCAGCTTAGGGGCAGTGAAAGGGTGGTAGGATCAAGGGGGTGCAGGTTCGTGTGGCATCAAAGAATTGTTGGGGCTGAAATAGACACCTTAGACAGGGACTATAGACGGCTATAATAAGAGGTGGTGATAAAGTCAAGGGTGTGACCCAATGACTACGGAAGTGAGTAACTGAGAAGGTTGGTGGACAAGATCATTGGAACAGAGGATGTCAAGAAGCTGAGAGATCAGAATATCAACAGCTTGGATAATGAAATAATTAGGGACTATGACAAGAGTGTGTTGGAGTGACAGTGAGCCAGGAATGAGGTGATGTCTGTAGATGACCTCAACAGATGTGTCACTCTGGCAACCACAGCTGCCCCATCCTTGCAAGAAGACGATGTAGACCTTATAATTGGAAACAGGACTCTCTAACATTGCAGATTTCCGTCACAGGTTGTTAAATCTTCCTCTCCCTATTGGCATTCCTGATAGAATTATAATTACCTGCCTTCTGGCAGCAAAGGAAAAACACACTGCCTTCATGAACTCCATCTGCCTTGATTCACATCTCTTATCTCACATAAGGGGTTTTTATACATATTCTATTATATAGACTTTGGCCTTTTCCCCATGACTGCTTGTGGCAGGTTGCCCTTTTCAAAGATGGCCACACCAGTATGTATCCCATTCCACAGGCTCTACTTATAATGTGATGCTGACATTCCATCACTGAGAGATGGAATCTTTGTTCCCTCCCTTAAATTGGGAAGGACCTTTGTAACTGCTGCAACGAATAGGATGTGGCACAAGTGATACGATGGGATTTCAGGGCTCAGGTAATAAATACAAAGTGGTTTTGGCCTGGCCCTTGCTCTCTCAGGATATTTGCCCTTGGAAGTCAACTGCCATGTTATAAGGAAGCTCAAGTCACATTGAAAGGCCATCTGTGGGGTGTTCTGGCTGATAGCCCCAGCTAGGCCCCAAGGCAGGAGCCAGTATCAGCTGTCAGACATGTGAGTGAATGAGCCCCAGACATCACATCTAGAGACAAGATATGGCCTGTCTAAATTCCTGACCACGGACACAATGAAAGAATATATATGAAGTGTAGAGTAATTTATTTATTTATTATTATTTTTTTTTTTTAATTTAACGTTTATTTATTTTTGAGACAGAGAGAGACAGAGCATGAACGGGGGAGGGGCAGAGAGAGAGGGAGACACAGAATCGGAAGCAGGCTCCAGGCTCTGAGCCATCAGCCCAGAGCCCGACGCGGGGCTCGAACTCACGGACCGCGAGATCGTGACCTGAGCTGAAGTCGGACGCCCAACCGACTGAGCCACCCAGGCGCCCCTAGAGTAATTTATTATATAGCAATAGACTGGTATACTGCCTTAGGATGTTTTCACCTCTTGGCACTTAACTAGTCTTGACAGAAGGTTAATGAAGCCCCCCCCCACCCCCGTGCTTTTATTACATAGTCATAAGTGACTTTAATTGGTTCTTCCTTAAGAACACTAGTCCATGTGGGGGCACCTGGATGGCTCAGTTGGTTAAACGTCTGACTCTTGATTTCAGCTCAGGGCATGATCTCACGGTTCGTGGTTTCGAGCCCACATCTGCTATCAGCACAGAGCCTGCTTGGGATCCTCTCTCTGCCTCTCTCTCTGCTCCTCCCCTGCTCATGCTCTCTCTCTCTTTCTCTGTCAAAATAAATAAATAAACATTAAAAAAAAAAAACACTAATCCTTGCAATTGCTTTTGAGTGGGGAAAAAACAAATACAAAGTTGTTAGTTCACGCATTTTTGAGCATCTTTTATGTACCAGGCATGAACTTGATCTCAGGGAGCCTAGAATCTGGTGAAGGAGACAGATAAAAAAATTAATACGGACAGGAGAGTATGACAAATGTGATGAGACTGGCATCCAATGGCCGCTGGCAGGGCAGGGAAAAGCAGTCCCCGGTGCAGCCATGGGGGGTCTGGAAAAGTTTTCCAAAGGTGGTGACAGGAGCCTAATCTTGAAGGATTAAGTTGAGACTGGCCCACTGGACAAGGTGCAGGGCAGAACAAGCATGGGAATGAAGTCCTCTCACCTGTGAAGTTGAGATCTAAAGTGTAGGCACAAGATGCATTTATATTACACATATCCCGTAGGCTCCCAGCTCTGACTTAAGAAACAGAGTGTAGAAGGTGAATTAGTCCTTTGAACTCCCGATCAGACAGAGTCCAGTGAAATGGTTTCTGTAACATCTGGGCATGAACACTCTCTCAGTGTCTGAGGAAATTCACCTGGGGTGAATTTTAATTCAATGCTTTCAATTTCTCATCATCACAAATAGCTCTTTTCTCTGCCTGATGGCCCCAGTGCCCGACTCTCTGAGGAAACGAACAGATGGTCACCACAAGAGTCACTGAATCTCCACATTCATTCATTTTTTGGCGACCTTGGGTAAGTTTCTATGCCTCTGTAAGATTCAACTTCTTTATTTATAAAATGGAGCTAATAGTGGTATATACCTAAGACACGTATTGTGAGGTTTAATTGAGAGAAGGATATGAAGGAAGTCCTATCTCTAGGGCAGAACCTGCACATAGTGCTCTCTGTTATTTACTTGCTCTCTCTCTCCAGAAACAGAGAAGAGAGAGAACAATGATTCATTATAGCATAAATCATTGATGCAAAAGGAAGGTGCATATCTGCCTCCGGGGAGCATTGCAATTTTCATTAAAAAAGGATTCAGGGTTTTTTTGGTTTAGTTTTGTTTTTTGAAGCTTCCTCTCTCAGTGATTTTTAATCTAGAGCGGTACAGTCTTCAAAATGTTTTTTTTTTTTTTAATTTTTTTAAATGTTTATTTATTTTTGAGAGAGAGAGGGAGAGACAGAGTACGAGCAGGGGAGGGGCAGAGAGAGAGGGAGACACAGAATCTGAAGCAGGCTCCAGGATCAGCACCAAGCCTGACGCGGGGCTCTAACTCACCGACTGCAAGATCATGACCTGAGCCACAGTCGGACGCTCAACCGACAGCCACCCAGGCCCCCCTCAAACTGGTTTTTGAGTCACGTACTCCTTTGAGAATATCGTAAACTTTATGGGCTCTCTCTCTCTAGGAAAATGCATACATACATAAAGAATGTTCTCAGAACCTCTGAAGACCAGTCATTCAGGACTGGTTAAGAATCCCCGATATACGGGCTGGTGAATACATTCTGCCTAGACCCTACTCATCACCAAGCAAGTTGCCCTCTCATGATCTGATACTGAAATGCACATTTGGAATATTGTAGTCACATAACGTCAGGTCAAGAAATGTAGTCTGGGAGTCTACTGTCAAACTCTTCCTATAGCAATGTGACAAAGGCTTTGCATAATCCATCGGGACCTCCTTCTGGACTATTTATGATTCCTCCATATTCCTGCAGGATGTGCAATAAACTAACATGTGAAATACACAGGAGCTTGTCTTAATCTGAGCACATCAACAGCTTTCAGAAAGTGCAGGAAAGTGAAGCATCAGAGAAAGTGGAAATTGCCCCTAACGGCAGCTCAGAAAATGGGGCTATAATTAGGCAAATAGTGTCGCCCTGGGTTATATTGGGTATCAGGCTTCACGATCACCAATTACTGTTATCAACCTCCCAGGGGCATCTTGCTCACTTGTTTGGCAGTCAAACTCAATAGATGTTAGAATGGATTTTAAGAGTCAGGCAGCCTGGATTTAACTTCTTGGCTGTAAAAATTTGTGGAGGTTGCTTAGCTTCTCTGAACCTTGCTTTCCTCATCTGTAAAATGGGTATAAGAAGATTCTGACAAACATGGGATTCTGATAAACAAGATAAAAGTGCCCTGCATCCTACCCAGTCTGCAGGAAGTACTCAGTAACATAGCTGTTTTTACGGACAGTGGCCAGCGGTGATAACAGACAGCATAGCCAAGGGAAATTTGGCTCCAAACCCTGAATTCACCAATAACTTACCTGCTTAACTGTGTGCAGGTTAACTAACCTCTCCAAATGTCTGTTTCCTCAACTGAGGCATAACTGAAGCATTACACACCTATTTCAAAGGGCAGTTAAATGAGCGACGACGTGTACGTGCTTAGCTCAGTGGCTGGTACATATTAAACACGCAGAAATGGTGGCGATGGTGATGATAATGATAATAATAGTGGTTAATCCTTATGGAGCTCTTATGAAATGCCAGGACTTGATGCTCTACACACCTTACATGTATTACTGCATTTAATCTTCACCACCGAGGGAGGTCCAATTAGTACCTTTACTTTACACATGAAGTCTGCAGAGGCTGAATAAATTGTCTAATGTCACAGAGCTGGATTTAAACCTAAACAGTCAGGGTTTGAGTTCATGCCTTTAACTACTTTGTTTTCCTGATTATAACGTGTCAAAATCAGTCTGTCTGTTTGTTTGTTTGTTTGTTTGTTTATTTATTTATTTATTTAAGGGCTATTTATTCATTTAAGTAATCTCTACACTCAATGTGGGGCTTGAACTCAGGACCCTGAGAGCAAGAGTTGCATGTTCTACTGACTGAGCCAGCCAGGCACCCCAAAATTGGTCCTTTTAAACAGCACTTATATGTTCAATGTCACACCAAGGACTCGCTTCACCAAGGTCAGAGGCATTTTCTATTTCTGGCCGAAGCTCCCTCACCTGTGCCCATCACTTTTCATGGCATCCGGGGGCGTCCACTGCCCAAGAGCAGGTGCATTGCTAGGGCTGGAGGTTGATCTATGAGAACTAAGGCTACTACCTTCCCCAAATCCTCCTGGATCCACCGGGCTCAGTCTGCCAATGGTCCCTAACTCCTCTAGCCTGAGAGGACAGCCCATCTGCCTGACCACACAGAGAGAGAGTGTTCGGGGTTTGCTGGCTGATTTCAAAAGGGGAACATGTTGGAGCAGAAGAAGTTTCCTGCATGTTGTTTTGCTGCTTCACAGTAGCTTGGGCAGGCCCTAGCGACAGCGGCGTGATTAGGCAGCCCAGGCTCATGGTAGACCCATGGCTTCCTGCTGTCCTCCAAGCGCCATGAGGATCCCACTGTCATGGTTCACAGGAAGCCAAGGAGAGCACCAGGGAAGGTGGCTGGCATCCTGACACCGAAAAAGGTGGCAACTGAAGACAGCCAAATTACACTAACAGCCCGGGGTCAGAGAATAGAACCAGTAGAGAAGAGAGGAAAGAAATCAGTCCGGCCTTTCTGGTCAACTGGCAGAGTGGCAGGGCTAGGAAATGGCTTTATGTGGGGGATCTAGCCCCTGTGATCTCCATCAGTACTCCCTTTCTTGCAAATCACTCCAAAGAAACCTCCGATTTAAGTTTCAAGGCATGCCCCAATCTCCCTTCTAATGAGACCAGTGCCCCAGGCTCCCCCTGTGCAGAAATATTGACCACCACGACTGCTCAGCCTCCTGTGGTTTAGTCAGGACGTAGAAGGCCTGCGTTGGTACTAGTGGAGTCAGAAGGAAGGGAGCCTTGAAATGCAGGGCCAGCCTCCTAGGTCTCATTATCTGCAGGACATGGTCATTATCCTCTCTGGGATGTGTATTCTGCAGACCCTGCATTCGACTGGGTCTGTGCATCTGGCACTGCCTGGAGGGTCAGTTTCATAAACTATCCATTTAGGAGCTGCCCTCTCTCTGTTCTGGGGAGAATTCTGGAATGGAGACCTGGAAGGCAAGATGAGGCATGCTCACTCAGAGCCAAATACAGATATATTCGAATACAAATCACTCCCAGGCTGCCCCCTAGGCTTCTCTGACAGGGTTACAAGGCTGGTGGCTTGGGGAGCTTTGGGAGACGGAGACCTGCACTTCAGGGAACAGAAGCTGCAGGGAGTTGTCACGTGGTCTCTGATGTGTAGATGATCTAGATGAAGATATGGAAGGTATTCTCATTAGGACAGACAACACGAAGCTAGGAGGCAGACCCACTTGGGATAACAGAACCGGGAATCCAAAGTAGGGGTAAAGCACGGATTACAAGATGAAATTTGTGAATAACAGCAATAGATAGGGTTCCGCACTTGGGTCCAAAAAACCGAAAAACCAAAAAAAAAAAAAAAAAAAAACACACCAAGAAACAAAAACAGAAACCAACTCTACCCTGGGCACAAAACATAATCTTCTGAGGTTCCATTTCCTTACTTGTAAAACCGGGACAACATAACCTTTATCGCGTGAAGTTGGCATGAGGATTAAAACGATTGCTGTGGGCAGGATGCCTGGATGGCTCAGTCATTAAGCATCTGACGTCGGCTCAGGTCATGATCTCACAGCTCATGAGCTCGAGCCCCGCTTTGGGTAAAACACGAGCCTCACTTCTCTCTCTCTCTCTCTCTGCCCCTTGCTCACTTGCACCCTCTCTCTCTGTCTCTCTCTCTCTGTCTCTCTCTCTCACACACACACACCAGTTATTGTGACCAAAGCCCTTAGCACAGGGATGATGATGATACTCATGATGGTGATAACTACCAACGACATGACTCTTCATTAAGTTCTTCACACCTAGGCAGTCTGGTTCCAGAGCATGTGTTCTTAGCTATCCTATTATACTAACTCTCATAAATGTTAAGTCTGATTACTACAATTATTACTGACTAGGGAGATGCAGCTGAGCCACAGCATGTATGCAAATGACTTTGAGGATGTGGTTGGCAATAAGTTCGACAGGAGTCACATAAAGAGTGTAATGAGGTGGTGACAGTTTTTGATTGCTGTTTGCAGTGTGGGCATCACAGGTGGAGAGGCCCTGGATGTGCAGAGGCAGAGGCAGAGGAGAAGGGCCAGAATGGCCAACTCATGGCATAAAAAGAACAGCTGTGCCTGAAGAAGAAATGACTTGGGGGCAACATGACGGCTACCTTCTAAGGCCTTGAGTCTGATCTATAGGGACCCAAGAAGTAGGCAAAGTGGGGTCAGATCTAGGTAGACGGATGCCAGCTCGATTTCAGGAAGGCCTTTCTGATGTGCTGGCGCAGGATGGACAGTGAACACCCTGACCCGGGCGCACCTGAGTGCCCGTGAGTACCACAGTCTGGGATCCAACTACTGGACAGAAGGTCTTTTCCAACTGTGACCTTCTGAGGCTGTAGGTCCATTGGCCCATGTGATGACCATAAGGAAGCAGGTTGTTTCCTTTAGGGACACACTGTGATCTCTGGTTATTTCCCTCCTCTTTTAAATCAAACTGCTAGCTTGTCTCTTCTAGGGATGCCATTGGCTGAGAGCAGCACTTTGCAGAATGACCCGTAGAAAGGCCTGGAGGTGGGAGGATAAAGTGGGGAAGGAGGATGGGGAGTGAAGGTAGCTCAGGGGCACCAGGAGGACAGGAGGGTTGTTGGGGCAGGAGAGGAGAAACGGGGGCCAAAAAAGGAAAAAGTAACTTGAGGCTACACAGATCTCTTTAGAGTCTTTTTTCTTTTAAAGTTCGTTTTATTTATTTTGAGAGAGACAGAGACAGAGACAGAGACAGTGTGAGTGGAGAGGGACAGAGAGAGAGAGAGAAAGAGAGAGAGAGAGAGAGAAAATCCTAAGCGGGCTCTGCACTGTCAGCACAGAGCCCGATGCGTGCCCCAGTCCTACGAACAGTGAGATCATGACCTGAGCCCTAACCAAGAGTCAGACATTTAACGGACTGAGCCACCCAGGTGCCTCTAGAGCCTTTTAAACAGCTATAGAAAGTGTGGACCCAGGACCATCACGTGGGGCTTGTTAGAAACAGGACCCAGAGGTCCCACCTCTGACCCACTGAGTCAGAATCCGCCTAGCGACAAGCTTCCCAGGAGATCTCTGCGTGCATCAAAGGTGAAAGGCGCTGATGTGGAGAGCGTCTAAGGGAGACCCAGGCTCAGATGTGCTTACATTCATCTCAGTTTAAAAAAAAAAAAAGGTGGAGAGGAAGGCGGGGGCCATGGGAAGAGCGGGAGCCTGGTCTCCATGGGGACGGCCCAGCTGTGCTTGCAGCCCAGCTGCTCCAATTATGTCTGTTTCTTTATCTAGCCAGCCTCGGAACAGTCAGTCAAATCTGCATAAGGAAGCCCGGTAATGGGGCTCGTGGGCACAGGTACTCATCTGACACCTAATTAAGCCATCTTGGTATATCATCTCTACAATGCCTGTTATTATTTTAAGAAACAACATAAAGAGAATGATAATTAAAAGTAACACCCCGGGTGGGAATTTTGTCTCCATTCCAGTGGTTGGCAAGTAAAGCACCCTGGGTTTTTTTTTTGTTTTGTTTTTTTTCGGTTTTTTTTTGAGGTAACATTTCTATAAATTTTCATAGAGCACACAACCTCAAAGCTTGTCTCTGCTGCAGTTTCCCCCGATTTCTCTGCCAGTGCTTTGGGTTTGTGGCTTCGTTCCACTGCTGTTTCCTTTCTTTTTTTTCTTCTCCTTTTCACTGAGCGTTTTCTGATTTTACTTGAACTTGCAATGGGGGAGGGGAGGGTGTATTGCTTCTGGATATTACATGTCATCTGAAGCATAAAATGCTAAACCCAGTTACATGTTGTTTTCAGGTGAGAAGGCAATTTTACACTTCACGGTTGGGCCCACACGAGGCATTTTCATGCAGGGAAATTTTCCATCCTAGACTCACATCAAGATGGCGCCCAGGGATTTGCTGCCAGTGGAAAGTTTGCCCACTGTCTATCTGCAGCCTTGGGCATTCTTGATAGACCTGTTCTCCAGAGTGCCGCTATCTACCCCTGGTCTTCAGGTTCCCCTGACATAGCGTCCATCAGGTCCCTGTGTCCTTTGCTACCTGCCTGGGTCCCGTGTCTACGACTTGAGCCACTTTGGTTAGTAACACTCTTACTGACCTGCCATACACCCTGTCCTCTTGTCCCTTGTACCAGACCAAACCCCACCTTTGGATCATCCCACAATCCACCTTCTCTGCTCCTGACGTGAATCTGGAGAAAACTCCCAGTAGCACCAACTGAGGCCACCACCGATTCCTGATCACAATCCTCACCTGGCATCCTTTGACAAACACTTTACTTGCCCTCAATCGTCTCCTTTGCCCCTAAAAACCCTCTTCCTTGACCCTGTATCTCCACCTCATGGAAACACCCCGTCTTCTTCCTTTCACAGATTTCTGAAAGTGTATCCAACACCAGCGGCTCCCATGAGCTCAGTAGGTAGCTTATACAGATTCCCAGGCCCCACACTAAAGCAAATCTCTGAGGTGGGGCCTGAGATTTGTATTCAAGAACGTTGTCTTCATTGGGAACTACTCATCGGCCTATACTCCCTGACTTTCCTTCCTCACTTTCAGTGGCTTCTCCAGCTGTCATAGCCTGGCTTCTACCCTCACCACTCTGTGAAACGAGGTCAGCAGGAACAGCCACGACAGCCCGCACACTCCCAGGTCTCCCCAGAGAGAGTACTCTCTGGAGTACTGATGTTCTTGGTCACTCCAAGACTTCCGGTCACCTCCTCTCTTCCTTTGCCTTCTACCTCTGACCATCTCCCTCAGCGCCTTTTGTGTATTTCTTGCACCTTAAATACTGGCGGTGTTTTCACAAGTGCATCTCGCGCTCCTTGTTGCTAGATCCTCAGAGACACTAAGAAACTTCTCGAAGCTCAAGGTGATCTTGAGAAAGCCTCCTCCTACCGTTGCCTCTTTCACTGTCCTAACTACCTTAGATTCTTCACTGCCTGTGAGCTTCTCAAGGGCAGAGACTGTTCAGTCATCTTTCCATGGTCAGTGCCTCAGGAAGCATGTAGCAATTAGGAGGCGCTCCATAAATGTTAGCTGAACTAAGTATAAGTCTGCTCCGAGTACTCGCGTGAATCAGCCTTGGGCCCATGGTGCGAAGCTCAAAGTTACCTCTCAGCCTCTTCAGAACGGGGTGACCTTGAAGGTATGAATTAGAGCCAGCCCCTGTCCAGACCTGGGGTGGGGAGGGGTGGGTGTTAAACAGCGGTTCTCCAAAGGTGGTAGTCAGAGCTCTAGCAAATAACATCTCTTCTGGCAAATTTACTTGTTGTTAGTCTCAAATGTTCATAGGAATGACATCATGCCTGGCCAAGTGCTAATTTCTAAGCTTTCTTCCTGCCAAATTTCCACCATGCTGGCTCATGCTTGCCAATCTCGTAGCAGTGATGTGTTTTCTAGCAGGGAACACAAGTATTGCTTTGGGAGTTATTCTGGAGCCTCATAAAACTGTTCTTGGGGCCCCTTTATAGGGAAGGATTCCATAATGCACCCGGTTGGAGAGTGTTATTGCTATCAGGAGAGGTCCTTACAGTTTCTGTAGTGAACATCCTTGAATACTGTCTAGGACGGACCTGTCATTGAAGAAACATCTCTAACTAACACCCCATAAGTTCCAATATCATGTTTCGGGTTTTTAGCGTCATTCAAACCCTTTCCTGAATAACACCAGTCTTATTTCTTTGAGCACGGGACCTGTACTATATTCATGGCTGTAGGTTCTCCACGCAAGCAGGGCGTATCTGTTTTGTTCAACATTGCTTCCCTGGGGCTGGCATAGCACCCGGCTATTGGTGTCAGTTGGTGATGGAGAACGGAAAAAGAAGAAACTTGGGGAGCAGACTCACAGCTGGAGGTGCTTGTCTCCAGAACTGTGGAGCTGAAGGTGACAACCAGGACACCATGCTCTGGCTTCCCACTTACGGTGAGGCCCCAGGGTTCCTGCCTGCTCCTACCCTCCATGGACTGATGGCCAGGCCTGGAGTCTTGACGGCACCAAGGGCTGGTGGATATTGAAAGGCAAGTTCATTCATCTGGTCAGGCAGGAACTGGAAAGCTGCCCATCCAACCCTCACCCCTGGCTGCTGTTTCTCCTCCAGACGGAAACTTGGGGAAGTTTCTTTCCTTCTGGGTGTGCCATCTCCTTCCTCTAGCTAATCTTCTAGTTTCCTTCCAAAACTGTATTGATGATGAATTAGCAAAATAAAAAAATTTAAAGCCACCCTGAAGATTACAAAAAGAAAAACATACTACTGCTAAATCTCTAAAACAATGGCTGTCTTTATATACAATGATACATAGTAGGATAACCATAAACTATCATTACCTTAAGAGAGGAGAGAAGGGGCGCCTGGGTGGCGCAGTCGGTTAAGCGTCCGACTTCAGCCAGGTCACGATCTCGCGGTCCGTGAGTTCGAGCCCCGCGTCAGGCTCTGGGCTGATGGCTCGGAGCCTGGAGCCTGTTTCTGATTCTGTGTCTCCCTCTCTCTCTGCCCCTCCCCCGTTCATGCTCTGTCTCTCTCTGTCCCAAAAATAAAACAAAAAACGTTGAAAAAATTAAAAAAAAAAAAAAAAGAGAGGAGAGAAGACCAGACCCTCTGTGGACCAAGGTGATGTGATCAACTCATACAGGGTTTTACACAGAATTTCAGGGGCCCGTGAATCCCCTGAAGATCTCTCATCATCTTCCCAGACATACACGTATGGACCCTGGTTATGAATATCTAGGTTAGAGATTCCACGGGGTCTTTGACTCAGTGTTAGAAACTGACAGGACCTCAGAGTTCAAGTGATGTGACCCTCATCTGATGATAGTTAGCAGATTAGGTATGAGGCCCAGAGAGTTTTCCTGGCTGACTCAAAGAGCGCACAGCTAGTGGACAGCAGAAGGGAGAACTTCACCTAGGTTTTCTGAATCCTGGTCACCCTGCAATATTGTGTTAATATGCTCTGTGGAAAACAAATGTCAAGAAGGGAGAAGAATGGAGAGAGACTGAGTATAGGGAAAGGAAGGAATATCTGTTCCTAGAATGTACAGACTGGCTATTACTGGGTTTCATTTTTGTATTTGGCAGAGTTTTCCAGCTTCGAGCCAAAGAGACCAAGCCTGAAGCTCCCTTCCAGCCCCCCTACTTCAGACCTGTAACTGAATCCTGATAGGTCATCTCAGGCAGACCGGTGAAGGGGAAGATAAGAAAGGTGAGCTCTGGGCATGTGGTCAGCTCTACACAGTGTCTGTCATTGCAAAAACCCTGGAATAAAAAGAATCTATTGTTTCCAGGAAATGGGGAAAAGATTTCTAAGGAGAAAAGTGTAGCCTTGAGGAAAGAGTAGGGGTTTATGTAGCAGAGAAGGGGGAGTTGGGTGGTCCCTGTGGGTGGGGGGGGGGTATGAGTGAGGCATGCTGGGAGATGGGTCTGGAAAGCAGCTGGCATGTGGTCCTGGAGCCACCTAAAAGGTTTTTAAGCTGTGGAGTATCAAAATAAGATTTGCATTTTAGATAGATAACTTTAGTAACCAGATGGAGGATAGATCTAAAGAGATTCACTCCCCCCCCCCCCCCCCCCCCCCCCCAGTTAGAGAGCTATTTTCCAGATTCATTTGTCCAGTCATCAATCCCAATTTGGTGAAACTCATAATATAAGCCAGGCACTGCTCTAGACAAGAAAAGTCAGTATAGTCAGGATAGTGACAATGGAAATAGAACCATATCATCAACAATACATATTGAGGAGACAGATTCCAGAAATAGTTAGAGGAGTGAAAAATCAGCAGGACCTGATGAGTAACAATGTTGGGGGGTAGAGGGGGGAGACTGTAAAGGAAAGAGGAAGAATACTGATGGGTGGTTGAAAGCAATATTATGGATTTTTAGGGCAGTGAATACTTTGTGTGCTATCGTAATGATGGAGAGATGTCATTATACATTTGTCCAAGAGTGACCCCAACTCTTCAAAGTTCAAACTATGAACTTTGGGTGATGATGATGTGTCAGGGTAGGGTCATCAGTTGTCACAAATGCTCCACTCTAGTGGGGGATGTTGAAAAAGGGGGGGTGCTGTGCATTTGTGGGGGCATGGAGATATATGGGAACTCTCCGTACCTTCTACTCAATTTTTCTGTGAACCTAAAAGTTCTCTAAAAAAACAAAAAGGTTTTATTTTAACAAATCGGCAGCACCCGATGAGTAATGATACTTGGGTGTGGGGAAGTAGCAGGAAAAGAAAGAAGACACATTCTGGTTCAGGTTTGAAACTAATATCACGTCCAACATTTTAGAGTCATATCAAATCTAAAGGAATTTTCTGTAAGAAGTCCAGAATGATTAAAACATGTAGATAAAAACAGTCTCCATTTGCACCATCTCGGAACCAGGAGGCTACTTTGGAATTCGTTATTTCTCCGGGGCAGCGGCTTAGCCCTGCCCTAGGGAAGTGATTATAAAATTGGCTGAATTGTCAGTTGAACCCCGAGAGGGTGAAATAAAACACAAAGGTTTTGCGGGGCCTTTCTCCACAGCCTCATGGTAAGCCTTTCCTACCAGCATTCTAATTTTGTCAAAACGGGGTTGCTTTCATGTAATTTTAGAAGGCGCTTTCAAAAACCGAGAGCTGCAAGAACAGCAAGTGAACACAGATGGGCTGGGGGACAGAATGGGTTGGGTGAGTTTCTATAAAAATAAAAGGTATCTTTTCTCGAGAGAAAGAATAAGACAGAATTTTACTAATGTTACTTTAGAGGCAAAAGACCTAGTCAAAGCATTCATTTTTTTTTTTTTTTTTTTTTGCTTTCTTAATTCCTTATCTACTACTGCAAATAAAGAACAGCAAAATTAAAAGGGGGAAAAAAAAAAGCTCCGTGCTGCAAATGCCTATACAGACACATGCTTGGTTCTGTACAATGTTGTGTACATGATAATATCTTGCTGGGCAGGCTGTGCCCACACTGCCTCCAAGTCTCACGGTTCTGAAGACAAAAAGAGGCTGTGTAATATTTACAACCCTGGGAATGAATTAATCCCTCGAGAAACAGAAGGCCTGAATTTTCTCACCTGCTCGTATTTAGGGGGCTTAGTACCCGAGCAGGGCTCTGGGGACCAATTTCCTCTTGTCGCCACAGGACAGGACACTAGACTCAGGCCCCAAAGCTAAATGCCTGATGTGGCAGCCCAGAGATCTGGCACTGGAATGTTCTCTCTGTGGACATCGATCATACACTGGTCCTTCCTGGTAAATGTCTTCTAGAATTTCCACTTTTGGGAAATGACAGGGACAGTCCTGATAACAACAAATATAAACATACACTCAGGATATGTCCCAGGAACAGAGTGTGAGCCTATCCTAAGTAGTGCCAAATGCTTTACAGGGTGCAATTTTTTAAAAATTCTTTTTGTAATGTTTATTTATTTTTGAGAGAGAGAGAGAGAGAGAGAGACAGAGCATAAGCAGGGGAGGGGCAGAGAGAGAGCAAGACACCGAATCAGACCCCAGGCTCTGGGGTTTCAGCACAGAGCTCGACAGGGGGCTCGAACGCATGAACTGTGAGACTATGACCTGAGCCGAAGTCGGAGGCTCTACCGACTGAGCCACCCAGGCAGGCGCCCCCTTTTTTTTAAGTAGGGAAGAATAACTGCTCGGAAGAAGCAAAGCTAAATTAACTGCTGACGTGCAAACCCGGCCCGACAGCTTAGCTGCAGACTTTGCTCTTGGTCTATAGGTGAACCATCTCTGCAGAAGCCTTTCTGTTGGTGCAGCTGTGGCGTAAGAGAGGCACCTGTGCAGAAGGACGCCGTGCCCCAACCCCCACTGCCGACTCCAAAGTGCCCAGAACTACATCCAGAGCAGTAGCTTCAGAAGTTAGGTGTGGATTCTACTCTTTCATTCAAAATATTTTCTTCTTCTTTTTTTCTCCCCCAGAAGAAAAGCAAAGATGCTGGAGTCTTGCAGCCTAACAACACACAAGGGATATTGTTTGCCCGGAAGCCTCCAGGGATGGCAAAATGGCAGAAATTTCCAGTGGGGAAAATGTGGGGTGGGGGGTGGGGGTGCTAAATTATTTGAATGGGACCCTTTGAAGGCTTCTGCTACCCCTACACCTGCTGAGGCTTTCCACTGAGCTTTGGGAAAAGGCTAGCTTTTCATAGCAGAGTAGAGAAAGGGGGAGAATGAAGGAGGCACGTAATGCAGGCTGCTGTCTTCTGTGTTTTACTGACTGAAAGGGCTGAAGACATTTTATATGCTCCAAGTTGCCAACAGGAAGAAAGGGAGCTCGAGATTCTCAGAGGGCCCTGCCTGAGGTAGAGGTCTAAATGGAGGCTATATGTTTAAGACAAGGGGATTTCATGGTATGTGCTTGCTTTGGCTCCCTAAAAGTGTATGCCAAGGTATCCCTTTCCTTTCTGTGTGACAACGCCCGATCAGTAACGAACAAAATGGAGGATAAGACTCCACCCCTCCCCCAAACACACACAGGGGAAGGTCCCCTTTTACTGAGTACCTCGGCCACAGTATTACAACTGCTGTAAAAGAAGAGGTGCTACTTTCTCATGACAATGGGTTTTCCCTTCACCTGAAAAATTATTTACCGAATATCTATAACCAAGGTGGAAAATCACCCGCAAGGTTTAGACCTACATCAGCATTTCCCTCAAAAATAGTTTTTATAAAGGGCAAACAAAAAGAAGGAGTTGAAAAACAAACACGAGTATAAATTAATAGTCACAAAAGGAGGGGCTTGGGACTATCAAACACCCTTGTATCACAGAAAGACTCAAACTTAGAAGCAAACCTGGGGGACTTGGCACAAAGTCCAGAGGAGGCTGGATAAATGAAGGTCAGAAATCACAATTTGTCAGATGAAGCATTTGGGACAAACCCGCACAGAATTCAAAGAACGATCTGATAAAAAAAACCTCACGGTTAAAATGTTGCTTCCTGAGCTTCCTCCTAATCCACCACCATAAGTTGGTCATGACAAGATTTTGCAGATGAGAAAACCAAGAACCAGCAGGACAAGAGATGTGTCGCCAAACAAGGTACTATGTTGCAACAGAGCAATGACCTCCGAGATTACTGAGGGGCACAGGGAATAATTCTGAGCTTTTTTTTTTTTTTTAATTTTTTTTTTAACGTTTTATTTATTTTTGAGACAGGGAGAGACAGAGCATGAACAGGGGAGGGTCAGAGAGAGGGAGACACAGAATCTGAAACAGGCTGCAGGTTCTGAGCGGTCAGCACAGAGCCCAATGCGGGGCTCGAACTCACGGACCGCGAGATCACGACCTGAGCCGAGGTCGGCCGCTTAACCGACTGAGCCACCCAGGCGCCCCAATAATTCTGAGCTTTAAAATGGACTGTTCCTTTCCTACATTCCCTTCCTGGTCAGTCTAACATGGCCAGACACTTCTACTCAGGCTCTTTAGTCTCGGGAAAACCTCTTAAGCCGGCATCTTTGTCTTCCCTCTGTCCCCCATTTTTCAATATACTTTGTTTTCTGTTTTCTATGCAGAAAAATCAAAATAAATTTAAGAGAAGGAGAAACAGGGAGGAAAAGAGAGAAGCTGTGAGACTACCTATATGAAAGGTAGACAGGAAATGAGAACACTCAACTGTCAGAACTTCTTTTTTTTCTTTTTGGCTTACTTCCCATTTCTTGACTACATGGTTATCTTGGCTATCTGTATAGTCAAGAAATTACTTTTCTTTCTTTCCTCTCCCCCCACCCCCCCGAAACCTTCTTGACATCTAACCACACTGTCGGGTCTGTAGAGTACAGGTCTAATTATAAGCAGGAATTTTAATACCAGTCTACCTAGGTTTGAATCCCAGCTTTCCACCACTTGTTAACTGCGTGATCCCCAGTTAAGTTACTTAAACTCCTTGTGCCACAGGGTCCATAGCTGTTAAATAAAAATTAACAGAACCTACCTTTTAGTATTCTGGCATGGATTATCATTTATAAAGTCTTCTCTGAAATACTAGCTATTATTATCATAAACCTTTACCTCCTCTCACAGATAGACAAACAGTATCTTCCCTTTTCTCAATTCAGCACAACCACCATCTCTAGATACTGTATATCAATTACCCAAAACTCGTAACAGAACATGGCTGGTCTAACGGGTTTCTTGCAGCACGTCTCAAGGAAGTGGCCTTGTGGTTCAAGTCCACTTCTAGCTGAACATCCAGAAGTTTGAGACTGGACTCAGGTACACCTGTGAGTCTGCCCTGCGTGGAGCGGCCTTGAACTCCAGGCCAGCCGAGGGTCATCCAGAGCCACCCCAGGGATTGTAGCTGTACCAGAGCCTGGTGCAGATCAGACATGGCTCCAGCCAACCTCTCCAGGCCCATCGGTTTTCTGCTACCAAACACATGCCCCGAATGCTCCAGAAGCCCAGTGCTGGCCTGGGGGGTATTCCTGCTGTTTCCTGCTCTCCTTATTCTTATTCATCTCTATCCAGAACACCTTTCTTCTGGTTGCCTGGCAAATTTCCACTTGCCCTTTTGGGTTTTATTTAACTCTCATCTCCTCTATCCAGGGGTCCCCAGACAGTGCTTTCCCTCTATAACAAGTGTCCGAGTTCTACCTATCCTGATATTTTCCAGGTTAATGGATACTATTCTGGCTGACTCTCCACTAGGCTGTTGATTCCTGGCAAGCCCAGCAACATAGGGGAGGTACTTCCAAATGACCAAATGACTTTGGACTGGTCTCAGAATGAAGCCACATGCTCATGCACTTTTGGTCCGTGTTAAGAGTCCAATGAAATCTGGGCTCCTGGAGATTTGCTCTTGGCTGAAAGAGGGCCAGACATGTGAATTCTTCCATCATGGCAGTGCAGAGTGGGAGTTGCCACCCATTTTGGAAGGCAGTTCCTAAGGAAACATATACTTTGCTTATTTCTTATGGCATTTCTGAGGAAGGGGAAGAAGAAACACCCTATAATTTCAGTCGAAGTGTTTCTGGGAAAACAGACATAACCTATGTTGGGACTGGCTAGTGTATGGATAGGTAAAAGACTTATGGATTTTTTATGTGCTCTGAAGTTGTTGCAACTTATTTACTTTCATGACAGAGTTCTAATGGATTTGAAGGGTGGTAGAACTAGCAGTAAAATGTTATATTGAGAGCCTTATAGAATCACAGAATGTAAGAGCTACAAGTGACCTTTCAGACTAATTGTTGGTTCTCAATCATGAGTCCATGGTAAAATTTTTACTGGTTCACAGAAAACTGAGACATATTTGGATAATCTACTATCACATTTCTTTTAAAAGCAAGACGAATTCAATGTAAAGTGTTGTTCTTTGTTCTGAGATTAACATCTCCCCCCTTTTGTGGTGTTAAAATATTTTCTTTAATGGGACGCTTAGGTGGCTCAGCAGATTGAGGGTCTGACTCTTGATCTCTGATCTCAGCTCAGGTCATGATCCCAGGGTCGTGGGATCAAGCCCCATGTTGGGTTCCACACTGGAGCATGGAGCCTGCTTAAGATTCTCTCTCTCTCTCTCTCTCTCTCTCTCTCTCTCTCTTTCTCTCTCTCTCCCTCCCTCCCTCCCTCTCCCTCTCCCTCTCCCTCTCCCTCTCTCTCCCCCCCACCTCTCTCCCCTGCTCAAGCTAGTTCTCTCTCCAAAATAAATAATTAAATAATTAAAGTATTTTTCTTTATGAAAAGATGGTGATTATAAATGGCAACTTGGGTCTTAAAAAAATGAATTCAGTCTATTTCTTTTTTTTAAAGTAGGCTCCACACCCAACATGGGACTCAAACTCATGACCCCAGGATTGAAGAGTCACGTGCTCTACCGACTCAGCCAGCCAGGCTCCCCTAGTCTATTTATTTCTGTTCCTCATTATTACCCTGGTTAGTTTAATTTTTTTTAATTGAAATATAATATACATACATTCCCATTAGTTTTAATAGCCCTATATTTATGATTGCTTTCTAACTTGGCAAAACAAAAAGTTGGGCAACTCTACGTAAGTCTGTCAAATTATTTTCTAAAGAAAATTTACTGGTCCATAAAATTGGATTGAGTTCAATATCCCTCCTATTTGCAGAAAAGGAAATGAGGGTCTAAGGAAGTTGAATGTTAAAATGTTATGCATACATTGAAGGTCACCTAGCTAGTTAACAGCAGATTCAAGGCTACAGCCATGGTTTTTGCCTCCCAGAGCCCAGAGGGCCTGCAGCCGACCCAGCTTCACAGGTGTTCAAAATTAGTACAAAGTATAAAATTTGATCCTAAAACCACTCACAGTGCAGAACTGGGATGGACATGAGTTTTACGCGTTTCATTAGATTACACGTTAAGTTCTACTGGGCTTTGCCACAATGATCACTTACAATCACAACAAATAATCTTCCCACGGCATGAATTATGCATTTTTGTGATTTTCATCTGATCAAAACTCAATAGGACAATGTGAGGTTTTATAAATCTACACAAATAAATATGCACTTATGTCATCAGCTCCACCTGTAAGCTACTTAACTCATTTTCTTCTTTATCAGTCACAACAGAGTAGCCGCCATTTTCCCCTTACAGTTCACAACACACAGTTCCAATGTAATCAGGCTGCATCTAGGACAAGATGGACCAGTTTACTCAGCCTCACACTGAGTCATGTAAATATCAGAAGATGACACATGTTACCAACACAAACATAAGAGCCTTTAAAACCAGCCCCAGAGCTAGGAAAACCTTCAAAACTGCAATGCAAAAAAAAGTTTTGTAATGCATTTATCTTGATTTCTCATTATTATTCTAATTAATTTTATAGCCCCTGTATTTATGGGTTTCTAATTCCCGCTGTTAACTGAAGTTACCGTTTAGCATGCAGGCTCACATTCTTATTATTTTCCTCATAATTTTGAACTAGAGGCCATAAACACAGCCTCACTGTTTTAAAGAGAACAAAATAAAACAAAAGCCCTTACCTGTAAAGTAAGGCAGGTGTCCAGGAAAATTAAAGTCATATCTTACTTGGATCCCTGGACTATTTTTTTTTTTAAACTTCGAAATAATCTTAGACTTCAGCAAGGTCACAAAAATAGTACATCTCTGGGGGTGACTGGCTGGCTTAGTAAGTCAACAGAGTATGCAACTCAATCTCAGGGTTGTGAGTTCAAGCACCACATTGGGCATGGAGACTACTTAAAAAAAAAGTACATCTCTGTATAACCGTCCTTTCCCTAATGTTAACATCATACACGACCATGGTATAATGATCACAACTAAGAAATTAACATTAGTACTATACTATTAACTGAACTACACACTTCACTAGAATTTCACCAGCGTTCCCACTAATGTCCTTTTTCTGACTCAGGGTCTAGTCTAGGATTCTCACATTCCACTTAGTTGTCCTATCTCCTTGGTCTATTCTGTGACCAATCTTCAGCCTTGCTTTGTCTTTCATGACCTTGACACCATTGAAGAATACGGATTAATTATTTTGCAGACTGTCCCTCAAGTGGGTTCGTGTGATGCCTTCTGCTGAATGGAATGAGGTTAGGCATTTTTGACAGAATATCACACAATGTACTTTTTCAGTACATCGTACGAGGAGGACACAATACATCTTATTACTGGTGATTTAAACTTGGTTATTTGGTTAAGATGGTGCCCTTGGCTTCAAACTGCTCCTATGCTATCATTCTACGTTCTTTATTAGCAGAAATGACAACCAAAATAGTAGCACACTTACACGGGGTGGGAACAGAGAGAAAGGCCTTCCTGACCTTCCACACGGAGCTGCCAGCAGATGGGCTTATGGAGGGCTGGAGCTCTGAACAGACGCCCCAGAGGATGGTACACAGGATGTTAATGCTCTGGCAAAGGGGCTCTGAGGCAACACCTCCAAGTTGCCATCAAGCAGGAGACCTTGGCCAGCCCAAGGCCAAGGCGGGCAGCCTTTCTTCCCAGGGGAATAAGGGCTGATGAGCAAGTGTTTGTGTATTTCTGGATTTCTGCTCTTCTTTTCTTTCATCCTCTACTTTTGTTTTCTTTCTTTCTTTTTAAAAATTTTTAATGTTTATTTTATTTTTGAGAGAGAGACAGAGCGCAAGCAAGGAAGGGGCAGAGAAGGAGACACAGAATCTGAAGCAGGCTCCAGGCTCCGAGCTGTCAGCACAGAGCCCAAGGCGAGGCTCGAACTCACAAACCATGAGATCATGGTCTGAGCTGAAGTCGGACGCTTAACCGACTGAGCCACCCAGGCGCCCCACTTTGGTTTTCTTTGACTAAGACTTCTACACTTACCTCATCTCTGATTTTAATGAAATCCCAATAAGAATATTTATCTACTGCTCTGGTGGTAATTACTTCAAGTGAATTTCCATAAGCTGACATGAATAGCAGCACCCCTGCCGGCCATCTTGCCATCATCCACCTGTCCCCTGGAGGCAGATGGCAGTGCACCTACAGTCTAGTACAAATCCATACCACCTAATCCTGGAGACTCCACAGGAACCAAGGTTCATTCGTTTTCTTTCTTTCTTTCTTTCTTTCTTTCTTTCTTTCTTTCTTTCTTTCTTTCTTTGTTTTTAATTGAGATATAATCCACATACCACAAAATTCACCCTTTTAACAAGTACACAATTCAGTAGTGTTTAGTATATTTACAATATTATCCCACCATCACCACTATCTAATTCCAGAATCTCTTCATCACTCCAAAAAGAAATCTTGTACCCACTGGCACTCCCCATACCCCTCTGTCCCCAGCCCCTGGCAACCCCCTAATCTACTTTCTATCTCTACGGATTTGCCTATTTGAACCAAGGCAGTTTTGATCCCAAATAATAATAACCAAGATGATCTCAATCCAGTTAACCTAGGAGATGCACACATACACCAATAAACTTTGATTCTGGCAACACCTCACCTTCCCTTTTGATACTTTAGACTCCCTATGCTACCCCATTCCCCCAACTGTGTCTCAGAGGTGACATATGCATTTGTCTTTCTCGGGGTAGAACGTTTCATCCTCCATCAAAAACCACGTTGTGTTCTATCAGTGTCCTGCAGTGGTGAGGTAATGTTTAGGTAAATTTATCTCTGCTAAGGTGCTAAGAAGTACCAGATTTACATTTTAGCAGAGAACTTTTGCTGTCTAAGGCTCAGCCAGGATGGCCATATGACCCAGCTTGTTTAGAACTGTTCCAGGTGAGGGGAGCCTGGGTGGCTCAGTTGGTTAAGCATCCAACTTGGCTCAGGTCGTGATCTCACGGTTCGTGAGTTCGAGCCCCGCGTCAGGCTCTGTGCTGACAGATCAGAGCTTGGAGCCTGCTTCGGATTCTGTGTCTCCCTCTCTCTCTGCCCAGCCCCTGCTTGTGCTCTGTCTCTCTCTCTCTCTCTCTCTCTCACTCAAGAATAAATAAAACACTAAAAAAAAAACAAAAAACAAAACCTTCCAGTTGATACCTGTTGCCCTGGCTTAATTATTAATAGCATCTCCTTTTCTTCTCAACAGTGTCCCGGTTTGTTTGTTTAATTATATGGTCCCCCAGCCACAACCAACATAAATGTCTAATCATGGTAATTATAGGCAATTTGGCAGGCCAACAGAGAAAATACATTTAGGTAAATGAAGTTTCAATGTTCCTCCAATCACACCCCAGCTCTGCATTGCCATAAAGATGTTTAAATTCACCAACCTGTAGGAATCAGGGTTTCATCTACAGGCAAAAAGGCATCAGCTTCTATAGTGACTTCATGGTCATAGATGTTTGGGGAACCCTGGGAAGGAAAGGTAGAGAAAGAAAAGAAGATTTAATGCTTAATCTTATTTTACTTTTTTTTAAAGACAGAGAGAGAGTGAGAGTGTGTGCGCAAGCAGGGGATGGGCAGAGAGAAAGCAAGAGACAATCCTAAACAGACTCCATGCTCAGAGCAGGAGGCCAACGTGGGGCTCAATCCCATGACCCCGGGATCATGACCTGAGCCGAAATCAAGTGTCAGACACTCAATCAACTGAGCCACCCAGGCGTGCCTATATTTTTTGCTTTTTAACTTCTCTTGCAGAAATGTTTGCAGGCATTGACAAGAATTTTAGAAATCCCACTTGACCTATGGTGATCATTAATACGTTCATTTAAGCATCGGCAGATAGGTCCTCGACAGAGCAATGGATACATTTGAAAGAAGTTTTCAAGCGTGACCCCAGCATGCATCTTCTTTTCTAAATGGAATTATGAACGTGAAAAGTCAGAGAGACATCACTGGTTTGAAAGACTTTTGAACTTTGGCTTATTAGCAGAGGGGTTTCTCCCACTCTCCTCACACATGACAGGCAAATAGAAGAGCAAGAGCTGTTGGCCCGGAACACACAATAACTGGTTGGCCTGGTATCACCTCCAGGCTTGCTAGAGGTGGGGTATCTGTCACCCTTCTCTGGCCCAGCTCCCACCCGGAGGACCCATCCTCTACCACATGACAGAAGCCTGGGAGTCAGAACTGGAGTTCCTGCTTTTGAGAGCTTGCCCATCTCTTCCATTAAAGATGCAGCTTGCCCTTGGGGCGCCTGGGTGGCTCAGTCAGTTAAGTGTCTGACTTGGGCTCAGGTGATCTCACGGTTCGTGGGTTCAAGCCCCGCGTCGGGTTCTGCGCTGACAGCTCAGAGCCTGCAGCCTGCTTCAGATTCTGTCTCCCTCTCTCTCTGCCCCTCCCCTGCTCTCACTCTGTCTCTTTCAAAAATAAATAAATGTTAAAAAAAAATTTTTTTTTAAAAGATGCAGCTTGCCCTCCCCAGTGGGGTCAAAGATAGAGGGTCAGTAGTCAGAAGGCCTGTGGTCTATCTCCAGCTCTATTGAATGGCCCCAGGTAGAATCTCTTTCTTTCTCTTCTTTCTTTCTGCCTTCCTTCCTTTCCTTTCTTTCTCTTTCTTTCTTTCTTCCTTTTCCTTCTTTCTTTACAGAGCACAAGCAAGGGAGGAACAGAGAGAGAGGGAGAGAGAGAGAGAATCCCAAGCAGACTCCACACTGTCAGCATAGAGCTCAGTGTGGGGCTCAAACTTACAAACTGTGAGATCCTGACCTGTGCCGGAGTCAAGAGCCGGACGCTGAACCGACTGAGCCACCCAGGTGCTCCTAGAATCGCTTTTCCTTCAAGGTAAAACTGGGCCAGTAATGCCTCCACCTTTTCCAGGATTCTTGTGAAGAGGTTTAGTAAAGCCATGTTGTGCTCCTTGCAAATTGGAAAATACACGTATATGTTTCTGCTAAAAAGGATTATATTCTAATAGGAGTAAATTTTCAAGCTTCATAGCAGAAGACATGGAAGGAGAACCAGGAGAGGGCTTTTGCTAAGTGAACGCTCAAAAATAAGCTAACCTAGTGGCTCCCAACTGGGGATGATTTTGCCATAGGGCAAAATCTGACGATGTCTGGAGACAGTTTTGATTGTCATAATTGGGGGTGGTAATGCTCCTGGCATCTAGTGGGAAGAGGCCAGCAATTCTGCTAAACACCCTACAATGCCCATCCCTGCAACAAAGAAATTATCTGACCCAATGTGTCCACATGCTCAGGTTGAGAAACCTCGAGCTAAGTCGCACTGAAAGCCCTGCTGGGTTCCTGAGAAGCAAGCAGAGGGAGGCGGAGCCCTGCGGGTTAACTGAAACAGATCCTCTAATCAGAAGGACTCAGGCCTCCACAATCAAATGGAGTCGTCCTGAGGAGAAATGCCAGGATCTTAGAGACCATAAGAATCGATGTCTAAACAGGCCAGAAATTGCTTTAATTGCACTCCGAGGAGGCTCTGGTTCTGAAGAACTGCCGTGGTCTTGTGTTCTCCTGGTGGGTACAGGCGGGCAGGGGTAGGAGTGGACGGGGGGCGGAGATAAGGCCAGGCCTCTGTCCACAGTCTCTTCCTTAGCCATTTGTTTGGTCCTGTTCTGACCTGAGAAGGCGGGTCCAGAATGGGAAGGGTCTGCACCACCACCTAGAGCAGCTCTGGACTAGAGGGGTCCCTCTCTTGCCCGCCTCCCCCTGCCGCTATCCTCTCACGCCTCGGTGGTACCACCAGCACCGAAGAGGCCTCGGGGTCTGAGGAGAGTGGAGATGAGGGAAGAGAACTGGGGACTGTTTCCTTGGTTCTATCTGCTCAGTGCTCCAGCGAAGGCTGAGGAATATTCCATTGTACGAATGTATCACAATCTGTTTATCCCTTCTCCTGTTGACAGACTTTTGCTTGTTTCCAGCTTTTTATTATGATGAATAATGCTGCTTAGGACTTTCCTTCTCTGTGTGTTTTTTAGCATTAGGGCAGGAAGCAAATGATTCCATCACATACCAAAATAAATTGCTAAGTCTAAGAGGCTAGGAAGAAGCCTGGCGGGGGGTGGAGAAGGAAAGGAACATTTATTAGACAGCCGCTCTCTTAACAGGCACTGGGTCACAAAGCAGCACCTACATTCCTTTATTAAAGGGAAGCATGCTTCATTTTATGATTCTTCTGACCTGGAATAATGCAATGACCCACTTCAGTGGAATATTACTGCTGGATTCATTTCCTTTCCAGGCTGATGAAAACCTGGCAAGAAATGCTGATCCACCAACAGATCCTGAGGCCCATCTTTGGGTTCAGTGTTGTTTTGGTTAACTTTGCTCAGCTGCTGCTAGCTCAGAACATTAACCATTTATAGAGCTCATTATGGCCTGCAGGGTTTTCTTTTTTTTTTCCGTGCATTACCCCTACCACTGCCTTAATTCAGCTGTCATCACCTTTAGCAGGATATCCTGGACACTATCATACCACCCAAAAGTCATAGCAGCTCCTTTACGGACACCCTCCTTTTTCTCTGGCAGAACCCTGCCTTGTTGATTCATCTTATGGTAGGCTGTATACTCAGGGAAAGGGCTCCCTCCCCAATCCCACCGGGCCAATCATGGTGGCCTAATTTTCTTGCTGGTGATTAGGTTAGGCAGGACATGGGACACACTTCTGGCCCATGAAATGTGAAGGAAAGTCTGCTGGGGAGCTTCTGGGGGAAGTTTTTTGTCTATTCTTTAAAATGGAGCATTAGAGATATGAAGAAAGGAATAGGTCCTTTTTTGTCTCTGGTGGTGACTATATGTAGAGGTGATTCCTGGGGCTATGGCAGCCATCTTGTGACCATAAAAGGATAAGCCTGAAGGCAAAAGCCAAAAACACTGAAGGAGCAGGGTGGAAAGGCGGAAGAATCGGGTCCTTGCTGACATACCTACCCAGTCATACTGGAACCACCGCTATTCTCATCTCAAATTCCCCGAGGCTGCTTTCATACCTCTTTGGGTAAAATTTCAATTAAAAACAAAAAACAAAAAACAAAACAAAACAAAACCATGTTTGCCCAGTTTTGGGTTAGATAAGGAAGGAACAACAACAAAAGCCCAACCAACCTGCAACCTATATACCTTTTCCACTCTTCGAGAACCAGTTCTCTCCTCCCTCCAGGTCTCCAACACTCAAACTTAGAAGTGATGAGTCAAAATTTGGCCCCAAGTAGCACAAACATACTGCTTATTAAATAACAAATAAACAAAACAAAAAGAAAATATATAAGATGAGCTGACCACTTTAAATGATCAAGTTTTGAGCTATTTCCCTGGGGACAGTTTAAGACATACAGTAGTGCTGGGGTGCCTGGGTGGCTCTGTCCATTGAGCGTCTGACTTCGGCTCAGGTCATGATCTCACGGTTCATGGGTTCCAGCTGACAGCTCCGAACCTGGAGCCTGCTTTAGATTTTGTGTGTGTCTCTCTCTCTGTTCCTTCCCCACTTGTGCTCTCTCTCCCTCTCTCTCTCTCTCAAAAATAAGTAAAAAAATGCTTTCCTGGGTAGGGTAAGAGATGATTTGAAGATGCAGAAGCCCTTTGACTCCAGGCCTCATAAACAGCTACCCACTCTTGTTGTGATGCTCCCCAAAAGGCTGATGGCTCCCTCCTATCCTCAACCCTGAAGTTAGTGGCTATGGGTTCGAGCTGCACTCACTAAGACAGTATACAGAAGGGGGCTAACACTGAACACCCTTTTGGGTGGGGTCTGTGATCTCTGAGAGTCCTGCCACGTAAATGGAAAGAGTTTTAGTGAATGTTACATTCCCATTTTGTCTCCTTGATTGGAATACATTGGCAGGTGTAATATTTCATGCATAATTTCTTTCCTATCTCTGAATCTTTCTTTAGGCCACCTCCCACCCATTACAGAATAGGATGTCCTCAGTATACAAAAATGTGGAAAACAGTAAAAAACCACCATGATCTACTACCTATACAAACCCACTAATATTTTATTCTATTTCTGCCAGGTTCCTTTTGAGCTTATTATAAAAAGTTGGGTGTATAAGGGGCGCCTGGGTGGCTCGGTTGGTTAAGAGTCTGACTCCTGATCTCAGCTCAGGTCTTGATCTCAGGGTCATGAGTTCAAGCCCCAAATTGGCCTATTTAAAAAAAAAAAAAAATTAGGGTCTTTATGCACATTATTGCAGAGGCGCATGGCTGGGCAGCTTTGGTTTTTGGTTTGTTTTTGAGATCTCAAGGAGCATGGCAGAAGTTTCTGAGGATAAGGGATAGACAAGTTTATAATCCTCTTTATTTTTCAAGGGAGAACTTTGGAAATTACATAAGAACCAATTAATTCGTGCTATTTGAAAAGATCCTGGAAAAAAAAAAAATCAGCACATCGTGCTATTTGAAAAGATCCTAGAAAAAAAAAAAAATCAGCACATTGTCAGCAGACTCCTAAAAGAGTGTAAAAATGCTAGATATTACTAGTTGGCTGTGAACATCATCTTGTGGTAGGAAATCATGCCAAAGTGATTCAAGTAGAGTAGACAACAATGAGTTCTTCAGATGAAGAGGAAGCAATAGATATAGTCTACAGAGTTTAGCTAAACTTTTCCCTCTGCCTCATGTAACAGCCTCCTCAACAAACTAAAATACTACCATTAGTTGGGAATAAGGTAGTGTAGAGGGGATTACCTAAGAGGGGTGAGAGTGTCTCTATACCCCTCTTAGGGTGGGAAGTACAGCAGAGACATACGAATGTTGGTGGCATGCCTAAAGGGGCTGAGCCAGGCACATTTTTAAAGTCCCAAGGGTGGAAAGTGGAACTTAACTGGAAGTAATTTTTTGGGAGTAGGAGTGGAATGAGGGAGCAAATGTAAACTCATGTTACAGTTAGAAGAGAGGGAGTTCTTGAAACAGCTGGGTACTTGTCTGAACCTATGGGAAAGAGAGAGTTCTCTTAGTAACACAATGTACTCATTCCACCTTTCTCTGTAACTTCCATTTATTGAGCACCTACTATGAGTCAGCTGTTTTGCTAGGCATTTTTCCTCATCACCAGGTGACTCCATTGCCAGGCTAAGTCCATTCTGGGTGGGTCTATCCAGCTACTCCCCAGGTCATTCCACAAAGCACGTGGCAGGAGAGGAGAGGTAAGTCACATTTTATACTAAGCAGGAGAGCAGAGGTAAGTTCTCTTACCTGGCCTGCCAGGTTGAAATAAGAATGGTTGGTCAGATTGACCGGTGTGGTCTGACTGGCCTGAGCTCGGTAGTTGACCATAAGCTCCCCACCATCCAGTGTGTATGTCACCCAGACTTTCAACTCTCCAGGGTAACCTTCCTCACCATCTGGACTGATCCTCGAGAACTGGACACCATTTGACAGCACCTGAGGGGTCCAGACGACCTAGAAAAAAGTGTTTTCAAAGCTGTTAAGTCACTGCAATCTCCAGCTAAACGCCACATTTCAATATTTAAAGACAGTGATTCTAGGAAGAGAAATGGTTATATGATCTTTAAGATGTTGGAATAATAGCTTGGATTCTATTTTATTTTAGTTTAGTTTAGTTTATTTATTTATTTAGCTTGGATTTTAGTTGTTCTAAAATTTTGTTTTATACAGAAAAGTAGATTTTGAGAGAAAAAATTTTTTCTTTCTCTTTACCTACTCCCCTTCCCCATTCTCTTCCTCCTTAAATTGATATGTATGTGCCTATATTTTCTTCTTCCCCTTATTTAAAAGGTTATTTTTTTATCTTGGTGACCCATTCTGATAAATGTCATATAGCAATATCTGCTAATAGTATTAAAAAATGACCTTGGGACGCCTGGGTGGCTTGGTCGGTTGAGCGTCCGACTTTGGCTCAGGTCATGATCTCACGGTCCGTGAGTTCGAGCCCCGCGTCAGGCTCTGTGCTGACAGCTCAGAGTCTGGAGCCTGTTTCAGATTCTGTGTCTCCCTCTCTCTCTGCTCCTCCCCTGTTCATGCTCTGTCTCTCTCTGTCTCAAAAATGAATAAACGTTAAAAAAAAAAATTTTTTTTTTAAAAAATGACCTAAATAAGTCAGCTCCTCTGTCCCAGGGAAGTACTGTTTATGAATATTAAAAAAAAAAAAAAAGGGGGTGCACCTGGGTGGCTCAGTTGGGTAAGTGTCCAACTTCAGCTCAGGTCATGATCCCATAGTTCATGGGTTTGAGCCCCATGTTGGGCTCTGTGCTGACAGCTCGGAGCCTGGGGCCTGCTTTGTATTCTGTGTCTCCCTCTCTCTCTGCCCCTCCCCTGCTCACTCTCTGTCTCTCTTTCTCTCAAAAATAAACATTTAGAAAAGAAAAAAGAAAAAAAAAATTTATATAAAAAAAAAATGCTCCAAGATTCTCTATATTCCCTGGGCAGAGTTCCAAACAAATAAGAAGGTACTTGTTCTGTTAGAAAGAGTCTTACCCACAAGTCAGGAGTCCTGACTTGGGGACAAGGTTTGTTCCTAGCTCACTGTGTGATGGTGGGCAACCATTCCTGCCACAGAGGGCTTGAAAAAAGATCTTGAAGTTTTTTTCTCATTCTAGAAAATATGGTTCTAAGGGTGACAAGAAAAATATGAAGAAGGGGCGCCTGGGTGGCTCAGTCAGTTAAGCGTCCAACTTCTGCTCAGGTCACGATCTCACGGCTCATGGGTTTGAGCCCCGCATCAGGCTCCGTGCTGATGGTTCAGAGCCTGGAGCCTGCTTCAGATTCTGTGTCTCCCTCTCTCTCTGCCCCTCCCCTGCTTGCGCTCTCTCTTTCTCTCTCTCTCAAAAATAAACATTTAAAAAAAAGAAAAATATGAAGAAAAGTTTTCCAGGAGTTTTTTGCTTTCGGAAATAGGAATCTGGCACTGACACAGTGATTCCCCTCTCCCTTGCCCTAGAGGCCTCAATATTACCTTTATGGAGGAGGGACAACCAGGATTTACGGAGTGCCCATGATGGGCCAAGACATTTTGCTAGAAACTTCACAGACACTATCTTATCTGTCTCAGAGCTGACTTAGGGTAGGCACCATGATCCTCACTTAGACTGAGAGAGCTGGGACTCAGAATACACTGCTTTCCCTAGCTTCTTTTGGCTAGGAAGACAGTGGATTTGAACTAAGTGGTCTGATCCTGAGCTTGTTTCCTTATTCTCTATCATCCGAGGACACAGTGTGCAGAGACCCCAGTCCCTTCATGGAGCCCTGGGGTCACTAGCTAAAAGGCCTTTTGTTGACATGAGATCTCCCTTTGTTCAGTGCTCACCAGCCACTGGTGCTTACACAAATCATTTTGTTTTGTTTTAAATTTTATTTACTTTGAAAGAGAGAGAGAGAGAGAGAGAGAGAGAGAGAGAGAGAGAGAGAGAATTCCAAGCAGGCTCCACCCTAGCAGTGTGGGGCTCGAACTCATGAATCACGAGATCACGACCTGAGCTGAAACCCAGAGTCGGACGCTCAACTGACTGAGCCACCCAGGCGCCCCTACATAAATCATTGTGTAAGGTGAGGATTTGGTTGAATCAAACGAAATGACTGTCTTTGTAGGTCAACACAGTTGAACACTGGCAGTTTCAAATGGCTCCAATTGATACTATGACCCCATTTTACAGATGAGCAAATTGAGTTCAGTGGCATTACCTTGTCCACTCCTACCTCCCACATTCCAGGAGAGTTGAGTAGAATCCTTTCATACTTCATGCCCATTGTTTAGAGGGGGGAAAAAAACCCCACCTTGTTTAAAGTCATACGTGTCATTAGTGACATGACTGGGATTCTAACTCAGGCTTGGCAGTCTACCCCATTCCACATCTTCATTTCAATGTTTTGTTTGAATCTCCTTTTTTCAACAGAAGAGTTGAGGCCAAACACTGTCATTCCAAATAGACCTGAAAGATAATAATTCCTGAGGGCCACAGGAATGGCTCTGCCCACCCCCTCCTGGTGTGGCCGGCATTGCTCACTGCCGTTGAGTGAGCCCACATTTACCAGGAAGGGGAGTCCAGCAGGAGTGGAGGTCTCTGCGTTCACCTACGGTGAAAGCAGCTGGGATCTGAAACAAATTCACTGACCTTAGTAAAAAATTAATTTTACACCCTAGTTATCTCCCAGAAATGTTGAACTTTCAAGACACTTATAACATAAAGCTGGTTATATGCATGATTCAAAAAAGAAAAAAGAATCCCCCAAATGGAAAATTGTAGGAATAAAATATTTGAAATAAAATGTTCTTAATTTGCTACCTAGTTTTTGTCCTTCAGAGAAAGAACACAGTGGAAAGTTTTTTTCGTGGAAACCAGTATTATCAGATGAGTATAATTCTGTGGAAAATAAAATTCCTATTCATGGGAGAATATCCCAGAGCCTGAGGTTTCCACATTTCCTGAAAATTTCCATGTTTGCATATTTAGGCCTACTTATATACCATTTCTAATCCTGTTAGGTTACTCAAATTTCATCTTTTTTTAAAAAAAATGTTTATTTTTTGAAAGAGAGAGAGAGAGCGAGTATGAGTGGGAGAGGGGCAGAGAGAGAGGAGGACAGAGGATCCGAAGCAGGCTCTGCACTGACAGCAAGGAGCCCTATGTGGGGCTCGAACATATGAACCATGACCTGAGCCAAGTTGGACACTTGACTGACTGAGCCACCCAGGCACCCGTCAAATTTCACCTTTAAAAAAAAATGTGTTGGGGCACCGGGGTGGCTCAGTCAGTTAAGCGTCTGACTTCAGCTCAGGTCATGATCTCGCGGTTTGTGAGTTCGAGCCCTGCGTCGGGCTCTGTGCTGACAGCTCAGAGCCTGGAGCCTGCTTCAGATTCTGTGTCTCTCCATCTCTCAGCCCCTCCCCTGCTCATGCTCTGTGTGTCTGTCTCTTAATAATAAATAAACGTTAAAAAAAAATTAAAAATAAGTAAAAAATTTAAAAAATGTGTTGAAATAAGTACAAGAAGACTTACCTATAAGCCAACAACTATTCAGTAATTGCTGAGATGAACTACAACCTGAAACAAAGCTCCTCTCATACTGTTCATGTTACTGTATGAAAGCTTACAGCTCAAAGGCTTTCAGTATCTCCACGATAACATTCCACGTCTTTCCCTACCTCTGTCTGGGCTTCGGCATCAACACAGCCATTATCTCCAGTATCTACTTACCAAACGAAATGCTATTCTTTCTTCAAGGGTGATTCAAATCCTGCCTCCCCAGTTACTATGTGTTTGTCCACACCCAGATCCTTTAGCGCACCACTGGCATCCATATTATGGGGCTTGTTGCCTATAACAGCTATTCATGTAAGGGTCTGGCTCCCTCACTCTACTGGAGTCTCAGGAACGCCCACCATATTATGTTCCCCACTTCACCGAAGGGGCTCAGTAGGCCCAGTGCACTGAAGGATATGTGTACTCACTATCTTGCTATGTTCTCATGGGGCACACATGTTAAGCAACCCCACAGAAAATACTACAGTGAAATAGAAGGGACAGGAACAAGCTGGAACAGGTGCTGTTCTGAGGCTCCTCTGAAGATCCCTGTTAGAACAGAGCTGGGCCCAACTTCCTCTGGAGGAAGCTCCATATGCCTTGTACCTGGCACATTCCAGAGACCCTCTGCCCTAGTATTGCAGGACAGAGGCTCTCTCTTGCCTTCATGCCTTCCTGATGTGAGTGGTTCAATCATGGAGGAAAGGGGAACAGATGAGGCAATGTGGTTCTAGGCCACAAACAGGAAATTGGTGAAACAGGGGAAAGACAGTAACCAACTTCCTTCAGTGGGACAGGTGGCAGTAAGAGGCAGAAAAGGAGAAACTGTGACCTTTAACTGCCATACACGTTCCTGTGTTTTCTGGCTCTTCCCTGGGAAATAAACTGGGTGGTATAATTTACAGGAGAGTTAGCTACCAAAATTACCTCCCTGAAATTAGACTAGTTAGAGAGTCACTGGGGGGTAATCCGCAGACTCCCACACAGCCAGGAAGCAGGCCAGGCATTTCTACCTCAGGGAGAAGGTGTTTGACCAATTTGCTTTCCCAGCCTTATTTTTCCAGGGGTTCACTTAGGGAATAAGACTCTTAGTGTGGAAAGAGGTAACTGGGGAGAATCTGAGGTAATTTTGAGGCGTGAGGCACTTCGGTGGAAGGGTAGGCCTGGATGTGGCGCCACACTGCCCAGGGAGGGGGTTGAGCGACAGTCTCAGGGGTGTGTGTTGGCCTGGGGGCACCTACAGCAGCTGTGGAGGACACCAGCGGGTTTGGTCTGGAAATGAGGGCTTCGGGTCAGGCAGCCCAACTCAGGAGTTATATGGCCTTTCATAGCCTCAGATTTCTCATTTGGTGAGAATACAGGGTTCTAGAAAGCATGGGAGAGAATAGGTGCAAAATGCCTTGTACAGTAAGTACAGTAAGGTAGGTATTATGTTTAAGCCACTTTTCTGTTGTGCCTAACGTCAACTGGACTTCCTGATCCAGACGCTGTGAGAAAGTCATTCTCCCTCTTTCCCAGGTCAAGGGCTGCCGCCCTTTCACTCAGGGACCCCTGCCTGTTCCGGTCAGATGAGCTACAGAAGGACGGGTCCTGGAACGGGGCCAGTGCCTTGACTGCCCTCGATCACTGGACCAGCCTCTTTCCCGTATCACCCATTTGCTGTAGGGCCGAGGGTCGAGCCTGGCAAATAGAAGGTATGTTTGAAGGGGCTTGTGAAGTTGCCAGGTGAGGACTGCGTCCATGCCCCTGACTCACCTTATCAAAGCCCCTGACTCCTCCATGCAGACTGTTGGGCCCATTGTTAACGGCCAGCTTATACTCCTTCCCGTCCACCGTGAATGTTCCTTTGGCAATTCGGTTGGCCACCCTGCCAACCACTGCTCCAAAGTAGGGCTGCTTTTGGAGGTACCCTGCAGGGACATGGGATGAGGGACATGGGATGAAAGTGTTTTTTAAAACTTCAAACCAAAGGTGAGGCTCACGGTGCTGCCCACCACTCTATTCATTCTTTTTTTCTTTTCTTTCTTTCTTTCTTTCTTTCTTTCTTTCTTTCTTTCTTTCTTTCTTTCTCTCTTCTTTCTTTCTTTTTCTTTCCTTCCTTCCTTCCTTCCTTCCTTCCTTCCTTCCTTCCTTCCTTCCTTCCTTCCTTCCTAGAGCACACAAGTAAGCAAGGGGCAGACAGAAAAAGAGAATCCCAGGAGAGGCAGAGAGAGAGAAGTAGGGCTTGATCCAAGCAGGGCTCATGCTCACCCAATGTGGGACTTGAACTCATGAACCGTGAGATCATGACCTGAGCAGAGGTCAGATGCTTAACGACTGAGCCACCCAGGTACTCCCCCCACCCCTCACTTTCTTCTGAGAGAACCTGAAAGTAGTAATAATTTAGGCATATCCAAGCCCTCAGGGAAACACAGAAAAATGGCTGGCTTTACACACAAACTGTCCCCTTCCAAAAGTAATGCATGCTCCTTACAAACATTTTGAAAGAACTTTATAAAGCACAAAGAAATTAAAAAAAATTTTTTTTAATGTTTACTTATTTATTTTGAGAGAGAGAGAGAGAGAGACTGCAAGGAGGAGTGGGACAGAGAGAGATTATCTCAAGCTGGTTCCATGCTGCCAGCACAGAGCCCGATGCGAGGCCTGAACCCACAACCTGTGAGATCATGACCTGAAGTCAAAAGTTGGACACTTGACCAACTGAGCCACCCAGCCACCCCAAAACACAAAGAAATTTAAATCATCCCAGTCTCGTCACTAGAGAGAACTACTGTTAATATTCTTATGTATATATCGCCATCTTTTATGGATATATGTGCTTTTCTTCTTCTCTTTATAAAAATGGAGTCTTAGTATACATGCTGCTTTGTAATCTGCTCTTTTCTAGGCCAACTTTTTAAAAAAGTTTAAAGAAAGCAAAAAAACCTCCCATTTGTTTTTCACTCAGAATTCACCCTCGGAATTCTATCCCCCTTTCTTATGGTTCTTTGCATCCATCCCATCTGTGTTGATACGAGAATATGCAATTCGAGCCTATGAACTATTTCTACCATGCCTGGAAGGGCTCTCAGGATATAGACTCTTAAGCATTCACCCAGGCTCCCGTTACTCAACTGGCTGGGCATGAGTGAAATATTAATCATTCTCTTCCAGGTCTTTCCTGGTTCACTCCCTTGCTAACCTGTAGGTCCTCAGAGTCCTACCCACGGACTATCATAACATCTCACACCACATTCTTCCTAAGACAGCCACTTTCTAACTACTCTACATCTAACTCATTTCATCTTCAGGATACTTCTATGAGGTAGACACCATTATTACCCTCATTTTACAGATGTGGAAACTGAGGACAGAAAAGTTGAGAAACTTGCCCCAAACACACAGATCGTTATCAAAAGAACCTGGATTTGAACATAGTCTGGCTCCTAAGTTTTTGTTCTTAATATTTATTTACCTTTGAGAGAGAGAGAGAGTGAGAGAGGAGCAGAGAGAGAGGGAGACACAGAATCCAAAGCAGGCCCCAGGCTCTGAGCTGTCAGCACAGAGCCTGACGCAGGGCTCGAACTCATGGACTCTGAGATCATGACCTGAGCCAAAAGTTGGGCGCTTAACCAACTGAGTCACCCAGGTGCCCCAAGGCAGGGTTTTTGTGTGTGTGTGTGTGTGTGTGTGTGTGTGTGTGTGTGTAACTAGACAAGATAATTCTAACCTTGCTGTGAAAAAGCAAAGGGCCAACATAGTTATAAAATTTTGAAGAAAACAAGATGAGTGATTTGCCTTATAAGATCCTAAGACTCACTAAGTTAAGGCAGTGTGGTGCTGGCCCAGAAAGATGAACAGACCAATGGAACAAAAGAGACAAACCCAGACAGGTCCTGTACCTATGAAGACCGATATGTGACAGACGTGACACACAGATCCGTGGAGAAAGAATGAAACCAAGAGTCAGACTCTTAACCGACTGAGCCACCCAGGAGCCCTGTGGGTTCTTGTTCTTAAGCATCACATTATTTGAAAAGCACAAGGCTTTCTGGTGAATTGTGCTTACTACCATCTCTTCGAATAGGCCAGGCTGACCTCTCTACCTGCTTCCCCCTCCCTCCCCTCCCTCCTGTCTGAAGCTACAGCTTTAAAACTCCTTATACCAGGTAACCAAAAGGAGTTCCAAAGGGCCAAACAACCTTCTTTGGTTTTGCTTCATCTACTTTTGTTTTATTTTTATTTTTTAAAGATTTTATTTTTAAGTAATCTCTACACCTTACAGGGGTCTTGAACTTACAACCCCGAGATCAAGAGTCACACGCTTTACCAGCTGAGCCAACCAGGAGCCTCTTGTTTCATTTTTAGTAGACTTTATTTTTTAGATCAGTTTTAGGTTTACAGTAAAATTAAGCAGAAGGTACAGATTTCCCAGATACCCTCTATCCTAACACATGCATAGCCTCTCCCATTATCGATACCACCCCCCACCATCTGAGAGACACATTTCTTTAAAAAAATTTTTTTTTGGTAATGTTTATTTATTTTGGGAAGACAGAGAGAGACAGAGAATGAGCAGCAAAGGCACAGAGAGAGGGGGGAGACACAGAATCCGAGGCAGGCTCCAGGCTCTGAGCTGTCAGCACAGAGCCCGACATGGGGCTTGAACCCACGAACCATAAGATCATGACCTGAGCCAAAGTCAGTCGCTCAACCGAATGAGCCACCCAGGCGCCCCGAGACACATTTCTAATAACTGATGAACTCACATTGACATATCATTATCACCGAAAGTCCACAGTTCAACAGGAAGGTTCACTCTTGGTGCACATTCTGAGGGTTTGGACAAATGAATAATGATATGTATCCATCATTATAATATCATTTTTTTACTGCCCTAAAAATCTTCTCTGCTCTGCCTATTCATCCCTCCCATCCCCTCAGCCCCTGGCAACCACAGATCTTTTTACTGTCCCCATAAATGTGCCTTTTTCAGAATGTCATAGTCGGCTTTGTATACTTTGTAGCCCTTTCCGATGGGCTTTCTTCACTGAGTAGTATGCATTTTAGGTTCCTCCCTGTCTTTTCATGGCTTGATGGCTCATTTCTTTTTAGCACTGAGTAATATTCCATTGCCTGGAGGTACCACAGTTCATTTGTCCTTTTCCCTACCAAAGGACAACTTGGTTGGTTGTTTTAGTAATTATGAACAAAGCTGTGAGAAACACAGCTGTGTGTGCAGGTTTTGTGTGGACATAAGTTTTTAACTCCTTTGAGTAACTACCAAGAAGCATGACCACTTGATCAAACGGTCAGAATATGTTTGGTTTTGTAAGAAGCAATCAAACTGTCTCCCAAAGTGGCGGCACCATCTTGCACTCCCGCCAGCAGTGAATGAGAGTTCCTGTTGCTCCGCTTCCTCATCAGCATTTGGTGATGTCAGTGTCCTGGATTTTGGCCATTCTGATAGGGCCTCACTATTGTTTTAATTTGTATTTCCTCGATGAGGTACAGTGTGGACCATTCATCTGCTTTTCAGGAGCTAAAACATGTGAAGAAAAGCAGAATTTTTGTTTAAAAATTATTTGGTTGTGTCTACTTTTGATTCCTACTCTGATCCATTCAACAAACGTACACGGAGTCCCCACTCTGCCAGCCACATGCTCGGCTGTGGAGACAGTGACAACTCCAACAGCAAAGCTGCTGGTTCCTGGGCTTACAAGAATTCCCTCAGAAGAGATGGCTTTCTGGCAACAGTAAACAGCCCACGGAGAGAAGCAGTACCTGCCAGTCCTTGGTTTAGATGAAGAGTTTTTAACACCAGAAACCGCTGCTCTCAACTGTCTCTGAAAAATGCTTCGGAACAAATGCATGTTATTTGTTGCAAAGATACTAATATCTTCATAAGTTACTAAGCTTTCATATCAAATCAGAATTACAAGAAGTGACATTCCCCAAATTCTGAATAGGACATGACTAAAACGCTTGTTTTCAAATGCAGAAAATACTGTTTTCCATAAAAAAGGGAAAAGTTTCTAGGTCAAGCCATGAATGATGATTTTTTTTTTTCAATTGCTGATGGGGGGGTATAGGGTAGAGGAAAAGTCTGTCCCTTTTCTTGAGCAAAGGACTGGCCAGAGTATATTAATAAATCCTTAACCAGCCTTATGGACTTTTCCACTCCTCTAACGTCCCACGGACCCCAGCTATGCTATCCACCTCGTACCGCCCAAACTTCAGCCAGAGTGCCCTAAAAGCGTGAAATGAAAGTACCTACTATTTCCAATCTAAGCTTCTACAACCTGTTTTCGGAGGAAAGCAAACATTACTTTAATTGACAAGAACTTTAATTGCCCCCAATATTAAAAAAAAATTTCTTTTAAATATTTATTTTTGAGAGAGAGAGAGAGACAGAGACAGAGAGATAGAGCGCGAGCAGGGGAGGAGCAGAGAGAGAGGGAGACACAGAATCCGAAGCAGGCTCCAGGCTCTGAGCTGTCAGCATAGAGCCCGACGTGGGGCTTGAACCCACGAACCGTGAGATCATGACCTGAGCCCAAGTGGGCTGCTTAACCGAATGAACATCCTCCTTTAAAAAAAAATTTTTTTTAATTTGTCCCCAATATTTTAAATATTTTCAAATAGCTGCTGGCTGTCCACATGGATCTTGATGCCCTTTTTTGCAGTATTAATCAAGCGAGGTAAAACACTCAAGTAGTGTGAAGGAAGACATTTGGGGGCAAGGGAAAGAAAGGCGATAAAAATGACGGATTGCTCGCTACAGTCAGACACCATCACAGGCGGCAGCACATTTAGTCTCCATTAGTTAAGGTGAAGAAACATGTCTGGAAAGTTAAATAACTTTAAGGGAGAAAGCAGAGATTGAAACCAGGAATCCCCAGTACTCCTACAAGGGCACTCAGGCATCTGCAAGCCTACACCGCGGTCTCTGAACCGGTCCCTTTTCCTCCACCCGCTATTGGCCAGGGTTTTCTAAAAGCACTAGGTCTATTTTTTCTATTTTTTCCATAGTGACTCCCATGGCCGTAAGAGCCGGGTGTTTGGTGGTAACTGGAGGGAAAATGAAGGGCAAGAGTGCACTGGTTGTGTGGGTAGGTTGTTTAAACCTGTGGCTTATAGGCAAATAGTCTCATCACAGATTTTGAAAGAAGTTATAATGACTGTAGGTGAGGCATGAAGAGGAAACGCATTTTTAAATATTTTAGGTACAAAAAATGGCAGAACAATTCATAGGAGGCATTAATGACTTCTCTAGGCTGTAACTAAAAGATCGTATGATTTACCTCTTTAGAATTCTACAGAAGAGAGCTCTCATTTTCCCAGGGAAAAACTGAACCAGTCTGACCTCCGTTCATGGCCATGATCCAAGCAGTTTATATAATCTATCTGGGAAACTGGAGATTGTTCACATCTAACCTGGCAGTTAAAAAGGACCATGTTTCATGGAATTATACATGCTTAGCTCCTCCCTGTGGTTTAAAATATTCTGGGGCATAGTAATGTCAAGATAACCCCTTATTCTGTCATGTCTTGTAGCTTTAAATGATTCACCTCAGTTTTGTTTACATAATACTTACACATTCAGATATTTGAAAAGAATAGACAGTGAAAATAAAGTCTCCTTCTTACCCCTGCACCCTGGCTATGCAGAGCCTCTCTTGAAGGCAATCGCTGCTGTCAATTCCCTTTTTTTTTTTTTTAAGATTTTATTTTTTTAAAAGTAATTTCTACACTCAACATGGGGTTCAAACAACCCCAAGATCAAGAGTTGCACGCTCCCCCAAGTGAGTCAACCGGGCGCCCCAATGTCGCCAATTTCTTAACATGGGTTTTAATACACAAGAACTGATCAAAACTGTAGCAGAGCCCCATTTCACACTATTCTGACTGAGACAAGAATGCTCCCCGTTATGACATACATGAAGTCTTCTTTTATCTTTAGCAATATCTATCTTTGTAGAAAGAATCTACGAAAAAACTGAAAGACAGGCGTGTAGAAAAGGAACAAAGGAGCCGCTTCCAGGAGCCATGATGATGGCTGCACATATTAGAAAGTGTTACTTGATATTCCAAGGGCTTTTTTCCAACTTCTCCTCTTCTGAAAATAACTCACTTTCCTTCTAGAATAAATAATTCAATCATCTAAATTATAGCCTAGGAATGAGCACCTAGAATATTTTGGATGCTTTGATTCAACCTGGCATTATGTGAAGTCTGTGATGTATGCTAATAAGAAAATGCTATTTAACATTCTCAAGAGATGTTACTAAGATGGAGGGCAATAAAGCACACGTTAGATCACTACAATCCAAGGAGATCGATTTCTTTTTCTCCCTTTTAAGAACATTGGGGGATAATACTTTCCTCATCCAGACTGCCCCAAGAGGCACGGACTTATAGAGACAACTCCACCGTATTAATGCCCTCACAAAATCAACACTTCCATGCCTAATAAGACACCAGTGCTATGGCACTATTAGGTATTTACCCAAAGGATACAGAAATACAGATTCGAAGGGGCACATGCACCCCAATGTTTATAGCAGCACTGTCAACAATAGCCAAACTATGGAGAGAGCCCCAATGTCCATCTGATGAGCGGATGAAGATGTGGTCTATATACACAGTGGAACATTACTCAGCCATCAAAAAAATGAAATCTTGCCATTTGCGACAACATGGGTGGAACCAGAGTGTATTATGCTAAGTGAAGTAAGTCAGAGAAAGACAAATACCATACGGTTTCACTCAAGTGGATTTAAGAAACAAAACAGATGACACATGGGAAGGGGGAGAAGAGAAGAGAGGGAAACAAACCATAAGAGACTTTTAAGGATTGAGAATAAACAGGGTTGATAGAGGGGAGGTGGGTGGGGAATGGGCTAGATGGGTGATGGGTACTAAGGAGGGCACTTGTGATGAGCAGTAGAGGTTGTATATAAGTGATGAATCGCTGAATTCTGCTCCTGAAACCAATATTGCACTGGATGTTAACTAACTAAAAAGAAAAAAAGAAACAAGAAAAGACAAGACACTGGTGCTTCCCAGCGGTCATGCCCTCAGGGCACACATTTCATAAGAATTCCACAAAGACACTTTGTATTTTAAACTCTATGTGACCCTTACATCTAAACGAACACTGATAAGGAGCGAGAGCAGTCATTGTGTGTGTGTGTGTGTGTGTGTGTGTGTGTGTGTGTGTAGAGGTGCAGAGGGAGGGCCATATGATAAGGCAGAGATGGAAATGAGGCGATAAAAGCAGAGGCTGACAGCTTAGCGTCTCCAAAGCTTTGCTGGCTCTGATATTCTAGGACGTAGGTCCAATTCTTCGACGCCACTGGGCAATTTTGCACCAGCCAAGTAATCTCTTTGTGATTCTGTGTCAGCCTGGAAAATAGTTATGGTACTCACAGAGAGAGAGGTGACTCAGCAAAATCATTCTAAAGAATCCTCTTTTGTCACTTGTCAACTCTTGCCTTGTGACTGAAGATCTGAACCCCCACCAAAGAAAACCAATACTCAGTTTTCTGTTAACTTCTAACCATGAGCCATGTTATGTATCTAAAGAACCAAACAGATAGAAGAAACACACACCTAAAGGAAAACCTCAAACCTCTTCTCTAGCAGGCTGTGCCCACGCCCCTACCACGGAGCAAAGCGTACTCATTTTCAAGCAGTTTCCTTTTGCCACCTTTATTTCAGACCTCACCTCCTGTCTAGCTACACAGTAGGGCCAAGATGGCACTGCAGACCCTTTCCTTTGCTGAGATCAAACTGCAACTGTAATTTTTTTTTTAATGCGACTATCTGGCTAATGTCTAACCCCCCAGCTAAAGTGCAAGCTCCATGAGGGTGAGGACCTTGTCTGTCTCGCTGAGTGAGTTGACTGAATGAACAGCTTGTGGATGCATGGATTAATTCATGATCCTAATTGCCCATGGAACCCCATAAAATAAAAGTTGGTCCTACTTGGGAGACCTCACTGCTAGACCATGAGTTGGTCTTCTGCTTGGTTGGTTCCCGAGCAGCCAGCCCGAGCTGGGCGCTTACACCAGACCGGGTGGCTAAGCCGTCTGTACCCACTGAGCCATGTCGAGGAGCATTTCTCAGACAACCAGGGCTCAAGGAGAATCTGATGAAGGAGAGAGGTAGAGGAGACAGGTCTTAGATTGTCCTACAGAAAGAACACAAGGCAAGACCTGGAGCCACACCCCCTCTAGCCAGCTTTTTCCTCTCCTGCCCTGCATACCTGGCAGTTCAAAGATCGCTCCAGGGTTGCTGGGGTTTTATCTTACCCTGAACTATTTTTTTTTAATGTTTAATTATTTTAGACAGAGGCAGAGAGAGAGAGAGAGAGAGAGAGAGAGAGAGAGAATCCGAAACAGGCTCCAGGCTCTGAGCTATGAACTCACGAAACTCTACATCATGACCTGAGCCGAAGTCAGAGGCTTAACCGACTGAGCCACCCGGGAGCCCCAGACCCTTAACTATTCTAAATTAAGGCAAAGCCTGAATGGACAACCAGAGACCAAGTCCTACAGCTGTTTCCATTCATGTGTCTTTTTCCGAACACAGGATGGAAACACAGTGGGTCTGCCGGTTGTAAGCACTCCTCGCGGTGATGAGGGTGACGAGCTCGGGTACTCGCCCTGGATCCTGGCCACCTCGGGGGCATATGCGGGAGGGCTGGGGACCCGGGGCCCGCCCGCAGCCCGGGACAGCATTCAACCCACCTTCCAACTCTGCAAAGCCGAGCACCACATCTGACGCCCTGCCCTGCCTGTCTTTGACCTCCAGGGCCGTAATGGTGCAGCCCCAGGAGATGATGTCCACTTTCAGCACGTCTGACTGCAGCTGGAACTTCTCCACTGTCCCTGCCCCTGAGGGCAGGTCTCCGAACACGGCTCTAGTCACCGAAACCATGGGGAAAGCGTGGGGCGTGCAGCTACTCCCAGCCCTTCCGACTCTGCCTCCAAACCTGGAGCCGGAGAAGTTTACTGGAGAAGGGCGGGACACGGCCCAGACTCCTCCCCTTCCTTGCCTGGATTTGGGGAGTGACCGCTCCTGCAAAAAAATACCTTCTGGCGACTTTCTAAACCTTTCCTTTGCCTGAGGGCCACAGGAAGGCAAAATTTCCAAACGGGGTTTTCCTTTGCTAACTCTGGCTGCATTGCATGTTGGGAGTGGTAGTCTTTGGAAAGTGAAATTGCATTTTGGGGCCTGTAGTTTTCCTAAACCCAAATGCTGAATCTGCAGGATTGCGGGGGCGGGCGGGGTGGGGGGGTTTCTCCGGCTCCCGGTTCTCAACAGGCAGTGAGCTAGCAGTTCGTTAACTTTGGTGGCTGACTTTCAGATAAAATGCTGGAAGATGCAGAGCGCAGAGTTAGAGAAAGATGAATGTTGGGGGAGATTCTGGTTTTAAGTTAACTCGGATCCAGAGGAGAAAGAAATACAGAGATGATTTAGAGAAAGGCGTCTCTGCACACTGGATTCATTATATTTGTCCCACACAGTGAAAATTCTAGACATGTTTGTGCTGGAGCCACTGCCCAGAGGCTTTCCTGGCTGGTGGCCTGGAGTAGCAGCCTGGACAGGGTCAGGTGTAGTTACACGGAGGTGCTCAGAGGCAGCCTCTGACTTTCTTTTCCTCAGGGGACTGGGGAAGGGTCTTGAGGACATACCCCCATCTCGTTCCTGAAGTCCAGAGTTCCTTTAAAAAGGGATTGGGGGGGGGGGGGGGGGAGGGCCTGGGTGGCTCAGTCGGTTAAGCGTCCGACTTGGGCTCAGGTCACGATCTCGCTGTTGGTGGGTTCCGGTCCCGGTTTGGGCTCTGTGCTGACTGCTCAGAGCCTGGAGCCTGTTTCAGATTCTGTGTCTCCCTCTCTCTCTGACCCTCCCCCATTCGTGCTCTGTCTCTCTCTGTCTCAAAAATAAGTAAACATTAAAAAAAAAATTAAAAACAAAAAAAGGGATTAAGGGGCGGTGGTGCCTGGGTGGCTCAGTCTGTTAAGTGTCTGACCAGCTGAGGTCATGATCTCACTGTTGGTGGGTTCCGTCCCGGTCTGGGCTCTGTGCTGACAGCTCAGAGCCTGGAGCCTGCTTTGGATTCTGTGTCTCCCTCTCTCTCTGCCCCTCCCCACTCACGCTCTGTCTCTCCCTCTCTCTCAAAAATACATAAACATAATTTTTTTTAAAAAAGGGATTAAGGGAGTATTTATTGAGGTCCCCCTAAATGTCACGTACTATACTTTTATTATTTCCTTTCCACAAGCAGAAAAAGGTTATAAGTAGGTACCGATGGGAGAGGAAAAGGCAAGCAGACCATTTAATAACTGTCATCCTTTCGAGTGCCTCAGAATTTTGTGAGATTTTTCAAGAATATATATTTCCAGGCCCATCCCTGGAATTTCAGATTCTGTGAGTCTAGGGCAAGACTCAGGAATCTGTCTTTTTCACAGGTTTCCTGGGTGATTCTAATGCAGATTACCTGGGACCAGACTTTGAGAAGTACTGCTCAACTGTTGGGTGACTAATCTTAGATTTTTTTTTCCTCCAAATAGACTCTGATGGCATAAGACTAAGATAGAGCTCCTAAAGGCCTTAATAGGATTGCCAGATGAAATATAGGAGCCTGTGTACTTCTTTGCGAAATGTGTCAACTCTAGACAGTACTGGGCCCAGGAAGAGAGAGGATGCTGGAAGCCGGAAGTGTTTTACTTGATGGCCTTCATACTCCTCTGGGCTTGACACTGCTTTTGGTTCGGTTTCTAGGTACTTCAGAGGGGTTCCAACTGGACTGTGGTGGGTGCCAAAATGCATCTCTGATTAGGAAATTAGGAGAACTGGGATTGTGTTCCTGGAATCAGATGCGAATAAAACATAACTGCCTCTCAGCCCTTTCTGTCTGTCGTTTGAAGGAATACTTAGCATTCTTGCCACAAACCTCAATTCTCATTCATGAAGCAGGGGAACTGTGGTAGCAAAGGAAAAAGAGAGCTTGCAACAAACAGGCTTTAGTGAGGCGTCACACATGATAACAAAAAGACCCAAACAAGTCAAATTACAGCCTGCGCCACACTCACACAATAACCGATAGCACTCTTGCGTGCTGCTTCATCAGAAATTCTCATAAACTCTGCAATCCTCATCAACCCACCTAACATTTGCGGCTGATTCATATACAAGCCCTTTCGGCAATGCTGTGTTAGCACGGATGTCTCAGAACCTCTTCTTCTGTGGGCAGGAAGACGGCATTTTCTTTTCTCAGCCTCCAGTTCTCAATGTTCTGCCAAGCTCATGTTGTCACAGAAAGAGATGAATGCATTTGAACGGCCAAAGCCAAGTGTCACTAGGGGAGATGTTGTAGCTAGGCTTGGTGGAAAATGAAACATACCATGATGTGTCTCAAAGATGTAAGGAGTACATTTCATTTCATTTCCCTTTCACTTTTAAGGGCTGAACATATTGTCGTAAATAGGACTACCTTGTGCTAGGTCAGCCGTCGGGCTTGAACCTTGACTTTTCTTACCAAAATATCCTATTCTCCGAGTCCCACAGTGATGCTCTAAAGGAATATTTGTGCACTTGGGGCACCTGGCTGGCTCTGTCAGTAGAGCATGCAGCTCTTGATGTCAGGGTTGTGAGTTCAAGCCCCACGTTGGGTGTGGAGCCTACTTAAAAAAATAAGGTAATATATATAAAGGAATATTTGTGCACTTAAAAAGAACGGAGGAAGAAGCACCCTAAAGGGAAGGAAATATTCTCCATCTCCAAGGTTGGATTGGGTCAGAAGCCAGGTAGTGCCTTTGAAAATGAAACATCCTCAAATTTGAGGAAGTATTTCTTTTTATTTTGGGGATGAGAACTGGGGGTGAGGTCATGAGGTAAAGAGAGAAGGAATTGTGACATTGATGTCAAGAGACGTTACTTAAAGCGGCGCCTGGGTGGCTCAGCTGCCTAAGTGTCTGACTCTTCCGCGAGGGTCATGATCTCACAGTCTTGTGGCTCTGCTCGGCGCTGACAGCAGGGATCTGGCTTGGGATTCTCCCCCTCTCTCTGCACCTTCCCTGCTCACACTCTCTCTGTCTCTCTCCAGATAAATAAACAAAACAAAACCAAAACCAACAAACCAAAAAGAGGAGTTGCTTAAAGTGGGTACCTTTTCTTTCAACCTGAGGACTCAGGGTAGACAGGTAAAAAATGAGGTCAGTTTCTCTTCTCTACTGGAAGTTAGTCCCCAAAGCTGAGTGCGTGGGGAGCCAGGAATGAGGAGATCTGAGCCCTTAGACCCTGGACTCCACCTTCTCATTCTACAAAGACACTGCATGTGTACTATTCCTGGGATCTGTCAGATCTGGGGCCCATGGAGACGGCTCCAAAGCTTTAAGCTGTTGACAAGATGCCTAACTCTCTGAGCTGTAATAATAAAACCAACTCATGATATCTCACAGTTTGTCTATAAGGAGACCCAGAATAGATTCTCTTCTGTTGATAAGTTACCATCTTCCTGTTCTCTTTCTCATTGCTCTGAACTCGGATGGCATTTATTGTCAATTTGCTTCATTGGGTGCTCAACTATGCAATATCTTAGATGGTTCATTATCTGCCCAGGAGCACATTTTGTTGTTATTGTTTACTTAACGTTTGGCTCCCAAACTCCATATTTTGACTCACAAATTTTTTGTGACGGAAACAACACTAGGTTTCAGAAGAAATCTGGGAGCCAGGGAAACCTGGAAGAACCTCTTCAAGTTGACAAGAGGCAGAATTCTTCATAGTTCAGGTCAAGTCGATTTCATCATTAATTTTGGAGCAGCTGCTGGGGAAGGCATTATGGGTGCAGATGAGAAGCTGTTGAGAAAGACGGATTAAATTTTGCTGTATGACGTGCTCATTGGTCAAATATTTGAGGAGTATGTGCCAGGCACTGTGCTAAGCGCTGGCTGTACATTGATAAGTAAAACATGATCCTTGCCTTCAAGGAGCTTACAGCTTAATATGATATAATGCTCATCTCTGTCTTCCGTAAAACCTGCAATAAAATCTCCAGAGTTCATTACCAGTCAATGCTGGGTGAAACAAAGCACTGGGATCGGCCTCGAAGTAGTTGTAATTTAAGGGTTGCCCAGAGATGTTCAGTCATACTGGGATTATTTTAGAATTTCCTAGAAGCAAGCACAGGAACTGGCAATTTTAGATGCTCAGTAAATAACTGTTGAATGAATACATGATACATTCATATTTACGATGCTGTAGTGGAGAATTGGCTCTGATATCAGAAAACCTGGGTCCGAAAGTCATCAGAACTTACTGGTCAGGCAATTTGTTCAACCACTCTGAACTTCAGTTTCCTCAACTATAAAATGGAAATAATATCACATGAATGGCCCATCCAATTATTATTAATTATTACTAGTAAATATAAAGTGCTAAGAATGAACTGGGCACCACGATAAGCACTCCTATGAGTCAGGCACCATTATCTGATACAGAAACTGAGACTTACCAAGGTTAAGCAACTTGTTCAAGGTCACATGGTTAGTAAGTCAGGAAATCAAGATTTGATCCTGGGCAGTTTGACTGCAGAGATAGGAGCATTTAACCACTTCCTTATATGCTGCCTGGTATTATGGTCAATGGGGAACCTGGAGTCCAAAGCAGCCTACAAATTTGAACACATTATGCCAGGGCAAAATGCTCATCTCCTAATTTTTATGGTAATTACAAGTTTAAAAAATTAGTTTCTGGAATTAGGTCACAATGGGCTCAAGACGGCATTGCGTTCACTTACTGTAAGTACAGAAGGGTCCAAGGAGAAGAACTAATCCTTGGCAGCCATACACTCTGGAAACGAGGCACCCATCACCTCCAGATCTATTACGTTGTCATTTGTTGATTTGTTATTATGTCTTCTGCCAAGAAAATGGAAGCTCCACGAGAGTGAGAACTTTCACTGCTATATTCTAGTAGCTAGAACAGAGCAGTGGATTGCTAAAAAATATCTGTTGATTGAGTGTTTGAATGCTGGAAAGGATGGGAAGCATCTCTCATACACAGCTGGTAGAAGTCTCAATTGCTAAAAACCACTTTGGAGGACAACTTGTCAATATGTAATCAAGTCTGTTTGCACAAAACTCAGAAACAGCCCATGACCCAGCAACTCCATTTCTTGGAATATACCCTGGATGATGTTTTGCATATGGACGTAAAAATATTTATAGCAGTATTATGTGTAAGAGTCAAAATTTGGAATCAACCTAGAGTCCATCAATTGAAACATGGATAAAACAATTTTGGTATACGCATGTAATGCAATGTGACGTAACAGGAAAATAAATGCACTAGATACTCCATAGGTCCTCAGGCATAAATGTCATAATTATAATGTTAAGGAAGAAAAAAGCAGTGCAGAAGGATGCAAATATGTCATTTACATCAAATAATAAACCTTGCAAAGTAAACTAGATCTCCCTGAATTTAAGTCATTAGTCCAGGGTCATTTAGCCTGGGGGGTTATAGAGCTAGGATTTTAATCCACAGCACTTTCCACTGTATCATCCTGCCTCAGGTAAGCATTGATAGCCAGATATGTATTAGACCCCCGTAGTGCTCTGGAAACCCTATTGACTGATCTTTCCTTAGTTTGAGTGAATGTTATTGCCAAGGGAGTGGCTTGGGGGAGGATCTCTTTTCTCTGCCCTTCCCCCCTTTTGATATGAATAATAGATGTTTAATCAATTTCATGTAAAGCACCTTCAAAACAAGTCCCTCATACATTCCCTTTGGCTCGATTGTGGCACCTATTTATAGAAATTCTAAAGCCACAACTGGCCTGAGCACATTCCTTGGTTTTATATAGACTGGATAAACACTTCTAGTTGTCCCTTGTGACAACAATACTTTCAAGAGTCAGAACTCTTTTAATTCCACAAGTTATAAATCAGCTCAAATTTGGCTTAGGCAATAAAGGGAAATTATTGGCTAACATAGTGAAAAGCCTGTGGATGAATCTCCCTTCAGGCATGGCTGGATCTGGGCTAAAACTACGTCAACAGAACTTGGTTTTTCTCTTCCTCTTGTTCGGTTTTCCACTGTGTTTGCCCTATTTTCAGACTGTTCTTTCTACCTATGATTTCTAGCACCTCCAGACTTACATTATCTTACAATAGCAGTCTCAAGACAAAGCAAGCTTCACATTCCCAACAGTATCAACAAAAGTCCCAGTGTTGAGTCTCACCCAGTCCTGTGCCTTCTGAACCAATTGCCTGGTGCTTGGTGTGGTTGAGTCAGCCTCACACAACACTATGGACTGGGGCGTGGGGAGGGGTGATTATCCAAGGGACAATCTAGATGCTATTCCCAAAGTGAGAATGGATGCTGACCAGGCTAAAACAAGATTTGCCCACCAAAAAGAGTAATGGGTAATTTCATTAGAGAATTGTGAATGTGTTAGAAATCAAAAATAAGAAATAAATGCACTGGGAATTCTTGTAGAGAGTTCAAGCATTTAGAATATTTGACACATCAAAGTACCTGCGTCTCACAAAGGGCTTTCAGCATTCTGTCAGTCGCTCGGTAGCAGGTGTTGCCACATCCTTGCTTCTATTCTTGTTTTATCTTTGTCGGCCTCGGTCTCCTAACTAATGTGGTAGTGACGCAAGCTTGCTTGAACCTTTCTCAACATCTTCAATTACCCTGCTGTTTTTCAAAGGACAAGAGCTGCCAACATTCGAGAAAGAATGTTAACTCGAATTCAGCCTAGCCTGAAGCAGATTCACCCCTGCCTTGTCTGAGAACAAGGCGGATCAGGGAATTGCTCTCCGAGTTCATCTGGACTCCATTCCTCATAATATGGAATCTTACATCAAAAAAGCATGGCTGAATATAATTCTTGGCAGAAAGTAACATTCAAGCACCTAAAACATCTACAAATTATCTTGCTCGAATAAATGTGGAGAATTTGCTCTTGTGAATTTGCCAACCTGATTAAGTAACCTTTGGTTTACTGCCTTCAGTATCTGCTAACCAGTCATAGTGTGATCTTCATTCTTCTATGACACTTGTTCGAGAGGTCCCAAGTAACATATACTTCTTATTTTTATAATTTCTTGCTTTTCCATGATCACATTTGGCTCAGCTTGAAAGATAAATTTCTCAAAAGATGTAATAAGCACTTTTTTTGTTTTGCCAAATCAGAACTTTGAAAAGTTACTCTTTGATTTGTTAGAATTAGGTTTGGCTGCCTATAACAGAGATCCAAAATAACAGTGGCTCAAGAGAGATACAAGTTGATTTTTTCCCCTAAAAACAGTCCAGAGGTAGGGATGTCAGGATCTGGGATCGTACCCTACTTGCAAATTGATAAATTACTGTTTCATGGAGGCTGACAGAAGACACAGATTCCTGGGTCTGAGACAAAGGATTTCACCACTCACCGCATAGCAAGCAGCATGTGTATCCTGCTGGTGCTGGTTCCCTATGCCCTCCAAGACCCATGGAGGTTACAAGGAGGAACCAAGCTGGGCATGACACATACAGTGGGTTTGCATTACAACTGGGATCTACCACTTTTATAGTGAGTGGTAAGCAAGCCTGCTCTTTGTCTGGGAGAAGATGAATCTGCTCACTGGAAACTCAACCCCAAGAAATGGTTGCCTAAAGAGTGGTCAGGGCCTTGGATTCTTAGCATCCTCAAAAGGGGTGTTCAGGGATGCTCAAGGCCTTGGTGGATTGCTTCTCTCAACAGGTGGTCTGGGGTTAGTATGGCAGTTCTGCTCAATGTGGTCATCTGGCACGTAAGTTCCCTACAGCTTGTTGCTTCACTATCTGAAAGGTGTGGCCTGAAGTCCGCTTAGCCAAGGAGGTATGCCACCGTGTCAGGATGGAGGAGAGGAGGTGAGGACAGGGAATGTTGGAGAAGAGGCAGGCCTCTTGTATCCCCTTTGAGGATACATCCTGAAATTTCCATACGTTACTTCCCCTTATATCACATTGGCCAGAAGTTATTCACTTAATCATATCAGACTTCAGGGTAAGTTGGGAAATGTATAATCTTGTTTTCTAAGGGTTCTGTTAATGTAGTATAAAGGAGAAGATATTGGAGCAGTCTAGCACATTCTTTTCTAAAAGTTGATAATATTTCAATAAATATTTTCCAGGGACCTTGTAGGGTTGCTAAAGGTCACTTTGTGCGTCCCATTCTTTGCACACAGTGAAAATCTTGAGCCTGTGGTTTGGACGTGTGTTAGCCAGACAGCTGTGAGCACACACGGAGGATGGGACTACAGGTGTCAGGTACACTTCAGGTACTGCCCAAGGTGAGAACACAAAGGAGTCGTAGGAATTCCAGGGATCTGGAAGAAGACAGGGATATTAGTCCAGATGATGGTGCCTTTGTGAGCGTGGAGCTAAAATTCCAAGGATCAAAGTGACGAGGTCTGAAATAACTCTGCGTGGAGAGGTTCGTGTCCAGAGGGTGGGTGGTGCAGGGTGTGGTCTGTTGTGATGGTGATGAGTTTTTCAACGGAGGAAGAGCTCAAGCCACATAGGATTTCCCCTAGCCCTCCCAGAACTGGCTCCCCTGGAAGACGTGGAGAAGTCAAAGTTAGTCAGCCACATTACATGGGCTCTTTGTATCTTGAAACAGGACTCTGAGCCAAAGTTGGAGGGAGGGTTTTCAGGAGTCAGTGTTGACCCAGTGTAGTCACAGGAAGAATTTCCTGGGAGCAAGTGACTGGGCCACTACACCAAGTAGAACCCAGCTGAGGTCCCTGGGGATGACCTTGAAGCTGGCAGGTACTCTCCACTAGTTGATGGTGGCTCTGTGGTATAGCCCTCTAGTTCCTGGGGAGCTCTCTTTCATGGAAGACTTGAGCCTCTGCTCCAAGTAGAAGCACTTAGCTAGTTCATTCCACTTGGACTTTAGCACATAGGGCCTCTGTCATGTCCCTCAATTTTGTGCCACCTTTTACCAAATTGACCATGACTCCCTCCCTGCATGTGGGCAAGGCAATCATTGACCAGGTAACTTTGTCCTAACAGGGTCTTAGTAGAAGAAGTCTCGTCAAAATTTACCACATATTAAAAAAAAAAAAAAAAAAAAAGATGAAGAATGAGGGCCCTCTGAATGGTTTCAGGTATGTCTAGGAGGTACATCAAGATGGGTGGCATTGACTGATAAAAGAGTAAGGCTTCTCTGGGAGGAGAGGGAAGACAAGGCAAGGAAGGGAGGAGAAAGATCCTAATGGCAAATACTGGAACAGCAGTGCAGCTGAGACCTCACACGTGAAGCCAGGATAGGAAAGCTTATCAGCAAAGCCTTCACCTGGACTCCTGGGGGCATATTCTGGTGGAAATGGCTGAGAGAATTGATTGTAGAAATTTGGGGGCATAAGGAAAGGCTTGATGACTGATAAATAGCCGAGAGGAACTAGGGCAAAGAATCTAGCTAGATGGGAAGGGTCTGGCAGACATGTGAGCCTGGCTCAAAAAGTCAAGGGGCACATCAAAGTGGTGTCCAGCCAGAATCAAGGTGGTCAGTGAGTCCATAAAATGATTCCAGAAAATGGACTCGCACCCTGTTCTAGAGTGAGACCTTTCCCTGGCCTGTTGGAAATTGTCCACTGTCTGTGTTGTGGATTACAATCGGCAGGTCGGAAGCCTGGAGGGAAATTCGGCCCTCCTTAGAGTAGGTGTGAACAGGGAAAATTTAAGCCTCCCTTCTACTCGCCTTCAAAAGGCTCACGCTGAATTTAGGTCAGAGAATTGCAACAGAATTGGCCATTTTTTCTGGGCTTAACCACATTCTATAAAGAAGTGTGGTTGTACAAGGGCCAGGTGAAGTCAGAAGATGAAATGTGACAGGGCCCCTGTGTGGTTTTTTTCTGACACTTAATGTGTCATGTTTTTACATATACCAACCGATTCTATGACACCAATTGGGCGCCCAACGATTCAACTCAATTCTGACACCATTCACTTAGAGTTTGGGTCACATCTCATGAGTCAAAGGGCTCAGACCCATAGGACTGCCTCCATGTCACACACCAGTCGCAGATGTGTACCCAGGCTGCCCATACTTCTTCAAGCCTGACTATAAATGTGGGAGGTTTTGCGAGCCCCCTTCAGATTTGATAATGTGCTAGAATGACCCACAGAATTCAGGAAAACACTTTACTTAAGTTTACCAGTTCATTCTAAAGTTCCTTATAATTCAGGAACAACCAAGCAGAGGAAATGCATAGGACAAATTCTAGGGGGTAGGGGTGAGGGCTGGGGGTTGGCGCAGAACTTTCATGTTCTTTCCTGCTGTGCCATCAACCAAGTGCATGAATGTGTTCACCAACCTGGGGGCTCAGTGAACCTCCCCTTTAGGGTTTTTATCAAGGTTTCACTAGGTAGGTATGGTTGATTAAACCTCTGGCCATTGATGATTGAACTCAATTCCTACCCTTCTCCCCTCCCAGGAGGTCGAGGGGTGGGGCTGACAATTCTAACCCTCTAATTACTTGGTTGATTTTTCTTGTGACCAGTTCTCGCCCTGAAGCTTTCTAGCCTCCTACCACAAGAGATTGTCTTATCAGCATAAAACACTCATCACTTAAGACACTCTTCTCACTTAAGAGAGAGTCCAAGGGCTTAGGGAGCTTTGTGCCAGGAACTGGAGACAAAGACCAAGTATTTTTTTTTTCAAGTCTTTTTTATTATCCCACAGCCCCCAAGTGGGCCCTACCACCCACTCTGTCTTCAGGGAGTAACCAGGTCAAGGAGGAGGAAACTTTGGTACACATTAGCATATTCTGGGGACCTTATTAAAAATATAGAGTCCTGGGTCTGACTCTCAGTGGCTCAGTGACTCTCAGTCACTGAGGAAGGGACCTCCTGGGTATCTGTATTTTTAATAAACTCCCTAAATAATTCTATGCTCACTGGAATTTGAGAATCATGAGCGAGGGTTTCCTTGAGTCGTCTCCCTCTCCTCCAATCATGCTGAGGGAAGAGCCCCAAGTCTGCCCTCAGGTTACAATCTTCCCCCGACTAAGGACAAGGAAGAATTACAGCTGAGTACAGAGGACCCCGAGGTGAGGCCAATCTTCAGGATCCCGGAGATTCTGCCTCAGGTTAGAATCAGAAATTCAGAAAAAGGAATCAGAATTAACACTGGGCAGTGCCTGCTGTGTGTCAGGCGGATGTGCATGCGAGTCTATCTGCCGGAGAGGTAATAATCCTTGTTATTCTCACGGTTGAGAAAATGGAGCCTTGGGGAAGACTATGGCTGAGGAGGCATGGTGGGTATTCAAATAAGGCCTGCCTAGCTCCACCCTCTAGGTCAAAATGGTGAGTAATGAAAAGGGAACGTGTGGAGCAGGGGTGGCTTGGTTGCGAGCTAGAGTCATGGCAGTACAGTACACGGTGTCAGTCACCCCACAATTACTGCTGTGGAAAGGGCAGCGCTGATAGGGCGGCTCTGCCCCACCCCGTGGGAAAGCTTCAGCCCATACATGTGACTTACTGAAGCGACTTACTTTCTCAGAGCCTTCCTGGGAAGTCACCATTCCTGCTGAATGTTTCCTGGGGTTTTACTGTTTTGTTTGTTGTGTTTGTTTCTTTGTGTGCTGGACTTGAATCCTTAGGGCAGAGCCCAGCCAACGGTTCTAGAAATTACCGGAGTCTCTCTGACATGAAGAGTGTGCCCTGGACGGTCCCATGGGTGGAAGGCTGCATGAGGCCTGCTGGGAAAGCAGCTCTTCTCTACAGGGTTGGTGTAGAGGCAGACAGGCTAAATATGAAAGGTGTCACCCTAGGCTTTAGGAGTTGGCCAAGGTCAAATCCAATAGGAACAGTGGGGAAACAAATAGGAGAAGGAATATAAAAATCGGCAGCCAGAGGGGCGCCTGGGTGGCTCGGTCGGTTAAGCGTCCAACCTCATCTCAGGTCATGATCTCATAGTTTGTGGGTTCGAGCCCCACGTTGGGCTCTGTGCTACAGCTCAGAGCTTGGATGGAGTCTGCTTTGAATTCTGTGTCTCCCTCTCTCTCTGCCCCTCCCCCACTCATGCTCTGTCTCTCTCTTGCGCTCTGTCTCTCTCTCTCAAAAATAAATAAACATTAATTTTTTTTTTTTTTAAACAGCAGCCAGAACTTTAAGAGCAGGTCAGAGGGAAGTGCACCAGGTGATGGGAAGAGGGTCAGGGATGAATCATCGAGTGAACGGCTTGGCCAATACCCCTGCACTGTCTTGTGGGGCCGGCATGGGAGCTTGGAGGAAATACGTGCACCCCGCTGGACTGTGTGCTTCTTCCACGGAGGTGCAATCCCAAGCAGGCTCTGCACTGTCAGTGCAGAGTCCAATGCAGGGCTCGAACCCACAAACTATGACATTATGACCTGAGCTGAAATCAAGACTGAGCCACCCAGGCGCCCTAAGCCCATTCTATTTCTTTAAGGCAGGAGGGGTTTCCTTTTCCAGGACCAGTCTCTAGTATGAAAGAACTGATGACAATGAATTAATAATCAAGGGCCATTTGATGAGCACAGATGGGGGCAAAGAGCTGGGGCAAAGAGTTACCTCTGGTGACCAGATTGCTGATGTCCCCAGATTCAATGCCACCCATGGATAGCCCTGGATATAATCTGCCAACGTGGGTATGTTTGACTCTGCTTTCTTGGTGCTTCTGTACCACACCTGCATAATTTAACTTGTGTTACTACTGCGTCTTGCATAGAAGATGGATTTTCCGATTATTTTGTCCATAATTGCTCCGGGTTTCTCTGGAGCTCCTACCTACGTGGTTAGTTGTTGTTGGTGGTGGTGATTAGCCAAATGTCTAATTTGATTTAAAGCATGGTGGGGCACCTGGGTGGCTCAGTCACTTAAGCTTCCAATTTCAGCGTAGGTCATGATCTCGCATTTCCTTGGTTTGAGCCCCGTGACGGGCTCTGTGCTGGTAGAGCAGAGCCTGGAGCCTGCTTCAGATTCTGTGTCTCCCTCTCTCTGTCCCTCCCTAGCTCGCACTCTGTGTCTGTCTCTCTCAAAAATAAACATTAAAAAAAAATTTTAAAAAAAAGCATGCTGATAATTGGGTGGCTTTGGGTGGACTAGAAGATAGACTTGAGGCATATTAAAAATTTCAAGAGCTTATTTGAGTAAAAGTCTACTCGGATGGGCAGCCCCAAACTGGAGGCGGTTAGGAGCAAGACTTTCCCAGAGAACAGGTGGAAGCGAAGTAAAGAAATTATTGATTGGCTATAGTCGAAAGCCAGTTGGCTGTGATTGGCCGTCCTTATGTTTCAGTTTCCTAACCTGGAGACATTTATAGGCTTAGATTTTGGTTCACTTACAGAGGCTGCCATTCAATTAGGGCCACCTCAGTGGCCTCCTTGCTTAACTAATTTAATAGGTATGTTAATATTGTAACATACCTATTACTACTGTAACTTCAGATAACCTCCCCCTTTGCCGGCTTCTTTCCCTAATATGGTAAGCAGGTGTATGGAGAAGAGGGAGGGGTGCGGCTTAGGAGTCTGTCACAGCAGGAAAAGCCACCATCTCAGGCTGGGGGCCCTTTGCCTCCTCTGCTGCCTTGTCCACCTGTTTGCTACGTGCTGTGCTGGTTCCTAAGCTGCAGCCTCCGGCCGTTGACAGGTGGCCCTTTACACCCTTAGCAATGCCTCCTGGGAACACTGACCCCCCTCTCCCTTCCAGACTTTGCCTCCCCTCAGCTACCTCTGTGGACCCTCAGCCTCTGCTTTTTCCTCCATTGGATCCCTGCCCTGGGGGTCCACCGCAGACTCTTCAGGGGGTCTTTTCTTTATTCGGTTCCTAATCCTTTCTGAAGTAGTCTCCAGGTAGCCTCCCTACCTACAGCCCCCAATCTCTTTTTCTTTCTAAAACATCCACACGATCCTATCACTCCCTGCCTTCAAAACCTCTAAGACCTTCTATATTCTGCAGGATAAAGTTTAAGAGACGTAGTCTGGTACACAGGGCTCTAAAGGATTTGGTCTCAATCTGCTTGGTAACATCATCTCCCCTTCTCCAGCCTCACGCACCCATCTAGCACACCATGATCTTTCATGCCTCTGAGTGTGTGTATTCTGTCAGACTGGAACTTTCTTTTCTCTTCATTCTTTAGGGCCTCGCTAAAATGTTTCTCTGTGAAATGTTCTTTTCTTCATCTGTGCACAGATCTCTAGTATGGCACGTACCTTATTAGAACTATAAGGAAGGTAAAAAAAATAAAAATAAAAATAAAAAATAAAAAATAAAAAATAAAAAAAAAGAACTATAAGGAAGGTAAAATATTTTATTTTATTATTTTTTTAAATTTTATTTATTTTTGAAAGAGAGAGAGAGAGACAGACAGACACAGAGTGGGAGTAGGGGAGGGGCGGAGAGAGAGGGGGACACAGAATCCGAAGCAGTCTCCAGGCTCTGAGCTGTCAGCATAGAGCCTGATACGAGGCCTGAGCTCATGAACTGAGATCATGACCTGAGCCGAAGTTGGATGCTTAACCGACTGAGCTACCCAGGTGCCCCAGAAGATAAAATATTTTAAATTAAACCTTAAGGTTTAAGCAAAACGTGATTCTTCAATAAATTATAAAATAATTTGTACCCCAATTAATTATAAATGTTTTTTTCTGTGTATAAGAAGTATCACCTGGCCATTAAAAGAAAACCACTTCAGGGCGCCTGGGTGGCTCAGTCAGTTAAGCATCCGACTTCGGCTCAGGTCATGATCTCACGGTCCGTGAGTTCGAGCCCCACGTCGGGCTCTCAGCTGTCAGCACAGAGCCCACTTCAGATTCTCTGTCTCCTTCTCTCTTTGCCCCTCTCCTGTGCACTCTCTCTCTCTCTCAAAAGTAAACATTTAAAGAAAAAACCACGTCGACACTGGCATATTTACATAATTTTTAAATAGGAAAGTCTCACAATTGGCTGGTCAGAAGTGCTTTTGGTTGCAAGTCACACGATACCTGTTTGCAATAGCAAAAGCAACAGTAGGTTAGCACAAGAGGGTTTCCTTTTTCTCATAAAATGAGAAGTCCCAAACTGAGCAGTCCAGCACTGGTACAAGAGAAATGCTGACAAGGACCAAGGCTCTTGCAGTCTTTCCACCCCACCTGTCTTGGCTTATGGGCTTTTATCCTCATGCTTGTCACTCCGTGTCCCCAACTGGCTGTTCCACCTCCAGGCCTCCTGTTTGCTTTCTAGGCAGGAAGAAGAGGGAAAGGCCACAGGGATGAAAGGAGCACCGCCAGTTGCATCTGGAAAGGGAAACGTTCCTGGAAACCTTAGGTAAGAGAGTTCTATCTGCATTGCATTGGCCAGAACTGAACCATCTGTCCGCTCCTTACAGCAAAAATGCAAAATCGGGTATTTTGCTTTCTAGCGTCTTGTAGTAGGAAAAGGCAAGCGAAGAGGACCCTGTGAATGGCTTTGGGGCTAATTCTAGCGTCTGGCACGGGGCTACAGTATTCATGAGATAAATTGTAAGGAAGGATCATGTTGGGAAGTGGAGGGAGAGTGGGGTGGAAGGTTAGGATATATTGGACCCAAAATCTCTGGTGTGTATGGTGTATATTCACACCTGTGCAGCCACCGCCCAAATCTAAGGTTGGAACGTTTTCATTATCCCCAAACTAAACCCCCGCCCCCTAGCACTCACTCTTACTCCTACTCCCAACCCCCAGGACTAGGCAAGCATTATTTCACTGAGAACAAGTGTTTAAAAGGATGATTTTCTGGGGGTGCCTGGGTGACTTAGTTGGTTAAGCATCCAACTTGTGCTTGAGTCATGATCTTGGAGTTCGTGAGTTCGAACTCCACATCGCGCTCTCTGCTGTCTGCGTAGACCCCACTTGGGATCCTCTGCCCCCTCTCTCTCTGCCCCTCCCCTGACTGTCTCTCTCAAAAATAAATTAACAATTAAAAAAATAAGAGGGTGTTTTTCTGCTAGAAAGTCAGTAGAAAGCATTGTAAAAATGAGCTTCCGGGTAGTTACATAGGCTTAAACATATCATGAAAGGCAATTCATCTGCGGTGGTAGAGTCTTTTGTGAAGGAAATGATTCAGTATCTCACTCGGTGAAAGCAGAATTTCTAAGCCCCTCATCCCTTTCCTCATTTTGTACGATAGATCATGCTGTTTTCTAAATCTTGTCTGTTTTATATTCCAAACTTTCTTACAGTAAGTGAGATGTTTAAAGACATAGAGTAGATATAAAGTTACAAACTCAAAATTCAAATTCAAAATCTCACTAGTGGGAAGGCTTTAATTAAAGAATACAGGGGTGGGGGGCCTGGATGGCTCAGTCGGTTAACCGTCTGACTCTTAGTTTTGGCTCAGGTCATTTTCTCACGGTTCGTGAGTTTGAGCCCCACATCTGGCTCTCTGCTGTCAGCACAGAGCCCGCTTCGGATCCTCTGTCCCCTCTTTGCCCCTCCCCCACTTGTGCTCTCTATCTCTTTCAAAATGAATGAACAAACTTAAAAAAAAAATGCAGGGGTGCCTGGGTGGCTCAGTTGGTTGAGCGACCAACTCTTGATTTTGACCCAGGTCATGATCCCAGGGTTGTGGGACTGAGCTCTGAGGGCTTTGCACTGAGTGTGTGGCCTGCTTGAGATTCATTCTTTCTCTCTCTCTCTCTCTCTCCCCCTCCCTCCCTTTGCCCCTCCCCCACTCGCCCTCACTCTCCCGGACATTAAAAAAAAAAAAAAAAAAAAAAACCAACCCTCCCCCTCCCCCAAGGCCTGAAGAAGTCAAACAAGCTGCTAATTGATTGCGATAACTGGAGGCAGGTGCCGTTTCTTGTCTCCTGGAATGGGTGCAGCCTGTCCCACTTTAAATGCAAGAGATGATATCGTTTATCTACTGAAATGCAAACAAGCAAATGCACCTAAGACTCAAGAGTAATTGCTTTCATTCTTGTGTGCAGCATTCCCTCTAACCGTCTCGTATCTTGCTCTGCTTGGTACCTGTTGTATCTAGATGTGAGAGAAAACAGGAAATGAGGCAGGTAGTTAGCACAGGCAAACCACCATCACCTAGGGGTTCCAGGGTCAGGGCTTTCTTTTTTTCTTTCTTTTAAATTTTTTAAAATGTTTATTTATTTTTGAGAGAGAGAGAGAGAGCGCGCGCACGCATGCAAGTGGGGGAGGGACAGAGAGAGAGGGAGAGAGAATCCCAAGCAGGATCCACACTGTCAGCATGGAGCCTGATGAGGGGCTTGATCCCATGAACTGTGAGCTCATGACCTGGGCCGAAATCAAGAGTCGGATGTTTAACCCACCAAACCACCCAGTAGCCACTCCCTCCTTTTTTTTTTTAATTTTTAATGTTTATTTATTTTGGAAAGAGAGAGAAAGAGACAGAGTGAGAGTGGGGGAGGAGCAGAGAGAGAGGGAGACACAGAATCTGAAGCGGGCTCCAGGCTCTGAGCTGTCAGCACAGAGCCCGACATGGGTCTTGAACTCAAAAAATGGTGAGATCATGACCTGAGCTGAAGTCAGATGCCAAAACAACTGAGCCATCCAGGCACTTCCTGGGGTCAGGGCTTTCTGATCAGAGGTTTGAGGAGCTGTGCAGAAAACCAGAAAATTTGTGCCAGGTAACACTGAAAAGAGAAAATCTGTGCAACAGAAGTGGGGGGAACATTTCCATGAGCCAGCTTTTGATATGGGGTTACATGTCACTTAAAGCAGAGATCTTACCCCAGAGGACCGCAGATTTGAATGTTGTTCCTTTGGTTTCAAACACAATCAAACTACCTAGTTTCATTTCCTCTTAGTTATTTTATTTTATTTTATTTTATTTTATTTTATTTTATTTTATTTTATTTTATTTTATTTTATTTTTTACCCTTTATTACCATCATTATAGCAGAAAGACGTTTTGTACCAGTTTGCCACTAAAAGTGGTATATGGCTACATTAGCTTTATGCTTATTTTTATCTTATTTTCTGAGATTTAAATAAACCAACCGCTAAGTGGGTGCTTTAAAAACCAGTAATTTCATCTCTGAAGAAAAGATAACTCCCTATTTTAAAATCTTTTTTCCAATTTAACAAGTTTGTAAATGAGAAATATTTCCAGTTTCTAGAATTGCATGGGCTTCTTAATAAGCATTGTTTTTATTCTCTGCTATTTTTATTCTTTTGTTATTAAATTTTTGAAGCGCGTAAAAAAAGGGTAGAGAATAATATAATAAATACTTAAATTTCAACTATTTCCTTAAGAAATAAAATGTGACAAATAAAATTGGACCTTCTGTATATCTTTTCCCTAGTGCATTCCCCATTTCTCCCCACAGGAAAAAAACTTTAAGATGTGTCTTTATAATTGTGGTACATACCCATGTAAACTTTGTTTAAAACAAGACAAAAGGCCCCAAATAGAGCTGTTGATGCTAATCCCCACATCATGAAACTGAGACAATTATAGTTTTGGCTGTCCTAGGAATGGAATCCTTTTTTTTTTTTTTTTTAATTTTTTTTTTTTTAACGTTTATTTATTTTTGAGACAGAGAGAGACAGAGCATGAACAGGGGAGGGGCAGAGAGAGAGGGAGACACAGAATCGGAAACAGGCTCCAGGCTCTGACCTGTCAGCACAGAGCCCGATGCGGGGCTTGAACTCACAGACCGTGAGATCATGACCTGAGCCGAAGTCGGACGCTTAACCGACCGAGCCACCCAGGCGCCCCCCCCTTTTTTTTTTTTAAGTTTATTTCTTTTGAGAGAGAGAGTGTGTGTGCGTGGGGGCATGAGTCGGGGAGAGGGGCAGAGAGAGAGAGGGAGACAGAGAGGAAGAGAAAGAATCCCAAGCAGGCTCCATGCTGTCAGCGCAGAGCCCAAATTGGGGCTTGCTGCCACAAACCTGAAATCAAGAGCTGGGCGCTTAAGCAACTGAGCCACAGGCTTCCTTCTGTAACTTTTTGTGTGTTGAACTTCTATCAGTGGTTGAAGTGAAAATACGTATGTATTTATTTATTTATTTATTTTTTATTTTTTAAAAAAGTTTTTTAATGTTTATTTATTATTGAGAGACAGAGAGACACAGAGCACGAGCAGTGGAGGGGCAGAGAGAGAGAGAGACACAGAATCCGAAGCAGGCTCCAGGCTCTGAGCTGTCAGCACAGAGCCCGACGCGGGGCTCGAACTCACAGACAGCGAGATCGTGACCTGAGCCAAAGTCAGTTGCTTAACCAACTGAGCCACCCAGGTGCCCCTGTATTTATTTTTTAAAAAAATAGGTATTTATTGTTGCAAGAAGAATATACTGCAATAATTGATGATTATAAGAGCTGTTAATTATATATAAAAAAGTAAGAACTTTTTAACAGTGAAGTAGGAAAGTGGGCAGCTAATACAAGTATTCAGTACATTTGCCAAACAATTTTAGGAAGAACAATAGATTTTTATCATGTCAATAAAGGGAAATCCACATAAAAATAATAATACAAGTCAGAATAATAGAGATTAGGCTATATCATAATTTTCATAATTGTACAACTGTTTGTATACTAGTATCTAAAACATTAACTAAAACAATCTTTAAGAACTCTATTTAATTTTTAGTTTTAAAATTCCATTTCGATCACGGATTGGTTAAGAAGGGTCACTGGGAGTATTTTTTTAATGAGGATAAATTTAAAGGAGAATGTCAATCTTGCCATCTCAAAATTTCACCAAGAGGGAAAACTCCAAAATCATGCACAATATTTATAATAAGTCATTTTGATTCAGACAGCACACAAAATTCAAAATATGAAGGAAAAAGTATTAGAGAAAAATTAGATGATCTCAGAATAGCTTGCTGTTCTGAGCTCAGATGAAAATGTGTCTGTTAAACATCACACACAGTAGGGGCGCCTGGGTGGCTCAGTCGGCTAAGTGTCTGACTTTGGCTCAGGTCATGATCTCACAACTCAGGAGTTTAAGCCCCACGTCAGGCTTTGTGCTGACAGCTCAGAGCCTGGAGCCTGCTTTGGATTCTGTGTCTCCCTCTCTTTCCGCCCCTCCCCTGCTTGCACTCTGTCTCTCTCTCTCTTAAAAATAAACATAAAAAATTTTTTTTCAACATCACACATAGTACAACAGTGGCCGCAGGAGCATGATATCACCTGACGGCACTACAGAAATGATTCTTTTATGTACTAGGATGTAATTGCTACTAAAATTAATGATCAAATAGCAATATTCTAATTATAATTTCAGATTCATTCTTGTGCCCCGGAAGCCATTCTTGGATGTTGACATTTGTCTTTGTCTTCAGCTAAATATTGATTTGAACCCATGGGCCCCATGCCAAAGTGCACGTTTGGGGCACCTCCATTCATGCTGTATGTTTTAAATAGTCTTCTTCAACCTGATTTCTGACTCAACTCTATATTTGTGAGGTTGGTTCATGTTGTGACATGTAATTCAAGTGATCCCATTTCACTAGAGCTGTGCAGGTTAGCACAAATTGTATGTCCAAATCATTTATCCCCGTTCCCGGGGATGGATGAATCTTGCTGCTTGCATTTGGATGCACACATATTGTCTTGTGATGGCTTCTCTAATATTTATACCTAGAAGTGGTAGTGACATGCTGGGTCAAAAGGTACTTTTTCTTTTTCTTTTTCTTTTTTTTCTTTCATATGCTTTCTAAATCTTTATAAACTTGAAAGTGTACCTTTTGACTGATGACTCCCCAAGTCAACACCTCTGATCTTGTCCTGTCTTCCAGGCATCAGACTTCTATCTCCACCCGCCTCCTAATAAGTATTCTAATTAGAAGCTTGGATGTGAAGCCGCCATTGTATACTTGTCCTATTCAGGACAGAGCTCACGGTCTCCTCCCAGACTTTCTCCTTATAAAACACGTGTGGGGCACTTGGGTGGCTCAGTCGGTTAAGCGTCCAACTTTGGCTTAGGTCTCAACCTCACAGTTCCAGCCCTGTGTCAGGCTGTGTGCTGACAGCTCAGAGCCTGGAGCCTGCTTCAGATTCTGCGTCTCTCTCTCTCTCTGCCCCTCCCCCTGCTCACACTCTGTCTCTCTCTTCCTCAAAAATAAATAAACATTAAAAAAACATTAAAAAAAACCCCACATATGAGTGTCATAGTTACAAAAGCCTTAGGCATACAAACTGTTCTTTACAAAATGTGATCATCTATTTAATGATCTAATTCTTTCTAATTCAGATGTATTTTCCTCTTTTAAAAACGTTTATATATCCATACACACACATAGACACAAACATATCAATTTTAAAACCTCATAAATACAAGATAGATAGACAGGCTGGCCTTTCCAGCGTTGCTCTAGAGCAGGGATGAGGAAATTTTTTTCTATAAAGGGCCAGATAGTAAATACTTCAGGCTTTACTGGGCCATATGGTATTCTTCACAGCTACTCATCTCTGCCATTGCAGTTCAAAACAGCCACAGAGACTATATGAACAGATAGGTGTGGCTGTGTTCTGATAAGACTTGGAAAAACAAGCAGTGGGCTGGATTTGGCTGATGAGTCATATTTGTGATCCTTTTCTAGAAGGTCCACAGTTATCACATAATAAATGATCATTTGCTTCCTGGACCACCCTATGTAGAACTGTGCATGTGAGAAGTATCTAGGCTGCAGTCTGCACATTAACAGTAAATTTGCTGAGGCTGATCCTGTGATTTAGTATTTGGGTATGGTAATTGAGATCATTTCGTGTTTTCTCTGCCTGTAACAGCTTTGTAAATGCTGTGTGTCTCTCCCAGTGAGCGCTCCCAATGGTCTTGTGTTATACTTCAGTATCAGCTACTCTGGACAGTCCTCTCCAGTCCTCTCCCAAAGCGAGTTTTTTTGTAAACTATGTAGCCTGTATCTTAAGTCGGATATTTCTTCACAAACATTCCACCTCAATTTGGCAAAAAACTGGCTGAGTCCTAAATTGTGGATACAATTAGTTACGCACCATTTACTTCTTATGTGATTTTGGCAGATCGTGTAATTTTTCTGCCTTTCTACTTGTAAAATGAGACTAATAAGACTCACCATGTAAGTTTTCTGCCATGATGAAGTGAGCCTATGTGTACAAGGGATCTCGTGGCCAGGCCCAGAGTTTGTGCTCACTAATAAATGATGATGAGAGTTATAGCAAACACTCACATCGCACTTGCTATGTACTATGTGCACTTGTTCACGTGCCCTGTGCCTGTAGTGACTTGAATAAACCTTACAATAATCCTGTACATAGGTATCAATGGTTATCCCAATTTTATAGATGAGAAAGTGAGAGAAAAAAGAGGTCGTATATCTTGGATGTAGCATAGCCTGGACTTAAAACAAGGCAGTCTTGCTCCAGAGTTGCCCTAATAATGTGGACCCCCCAAAAAGAGTTAAGAACACACTCTAATTTCTTGGTTGTTATACGACTGCCCTGCATATCTTTGTCCACAAATTAGATTACTTCCTTAAGACTCTTGTATAGTGTCATTTATAATAGGAAATCAAAGTATGGAAGGAACCTTGTGATATGGAAGGGACCTCAAGAATTTGACACTATTTCAGTAATTCCAAGAGAGGAGAGGAAGGACCCCTCTGCATGAACTGCTGAAGACTCCTTATTTCACAGCTAAATAGCCTGGGAGTCCTTTCTGAAACATCAGGAAGGAGAGCAAGATAATTAAACTGATTCTGCATCATGAGCACTTCTGTGAAATAGTGTATGTGAGGTGTCGGATAACAAGGAAAGCATTGTGCACATATATTATGTTTTTATCATCGTGTCACTGTAGGCCACCTCCTTGTCTATAAACGGAACAAACAGGGTCTAGGAGACAACTTTTCTCTTGCTTCCTTTTTCTTTGCATGTGGCTCAGGACCTATTAAGGGCAATTTGATACAGTGGTTGCCATGGTAAATACTTTTCATAAGAACCAAGTGATTGTTAGAAGCTCTTATAATTTATCATCGTTTCAGAGGGATTTGAATGTTCTCACTTTCTTCACTTATCTTCTTCATTTTATCTGCATCAGAATTTCTTTTTTGTTTTAAAAAATTTTTTAATGTTTATTTATTTTTGAGAGAGACAGAGACAGAATGCCAGTGGGTTAGGGGCAGAGAGAGAGGGAGACACAGAATCCGAACCAGGCTCCAGGCTCCGAGCTGCCAGCACAGAGCCCGACGCGGGGCTCGAACTCACGAGCTGTGAGATCATGACCTGAGCCGAAATTGGACGCTCAACCGACTGAGCCACCCAGGCGCCCCTACATCAGAATTTCTTTTTTAAATTTCTCTGGAAGAGACATACCTCAGTAAGGACTAAGATACAGTAACTATAGTGAAAATACATGGGTTTGTCCCCAAGGAAAATGGTCAATATGGTGTTAATGCTTTGGGAGCTTCAGGGGACTTACAGGACCTCACATTACAGTTGCTTTAAGCCAGGCAACAGATCTCAGTCTTCGACACTTGAGGAAAAAAGGGCAACTGAACCATTTCATCACAGAGGAAGCGTTTGTGAATGCTCACACTAAAAATGTGCTCAATGGTATCATAATGGAATCATACTTCATTCAGACTCTAAAAGACAAAATTTAAATACGGTCTTACAGCAGAAATGAGCTCTGCAGCTATGGTAACAGCATCTATTTCCAGGTGTCCTGGGGCTTACCCTGTTACTTGATACACGGTACGCAAAGATACCAAGATAACGAATGATCTCAAAAAGAAAAGGACTCTAACACAAAAATGACAGCAAGAGCTTGAGTTGATATAAACAGCATCGAGAAACAAGAGGTGGAGGATTTTTGTTGTAACCACACAGTCATGAAAATAGCCAACCCCACAGAGCCAAAAATGTTCCGGTGTATTTTAATCACAGGGTTGTAAGACTTGCCACATATCCTTCTAGGGAAACCTTTGCTCTTGTCTCTCAAAATCTAAGACTTCTTGCTTTCTAAGATGATATTGTGGAACATCTATTGTGGACTTACTCGGTTTTTCTTTCTTTTCTAGGATGCGTGATAATCCTGTCCGTTAGTGAGTTCTCTGCACATATATTGAACTCTCTTTGGTCTCCTCTCCCTCTTTCTGCTTCTCTTAGTTTCCTGTCCACTCTTCCCTCCCTCCCTCCCTTCCTCTCTCTTATTTTCATTTTTATTTTATTTATTTTTTTAATATGAAATTTATTGTCAAATTGGTTTCCATACAACACCCAGTGCTCATCTCAACAGGTGCCCTCCTCAGTGCCCATCACCCCAGTTCCCCTCCCTCCCACCCCCCATCAACCCTCAGTTTATTCTCAGTTTTCAAGAGTCTCTTATGGTTTGGCTCCCTCCCTCTCTAACTTTTTTTTTTTCCCTTCCCCTCTCCCATGGTCTTCTGTTAAGTTTCTCAGGATCCACATAAGAGTGAAAACATATGGTATCTGTCTTTCTCTGTGTGGCTTATTTCACTTAGCATATCACTCTCCAGTTCCATCCACGTTGCTACAAAAGGCCATATTTCATTCTTTCTCAATGCCAAGTACTATTCCATTGTGTATATAAACAACAGTTTCTTTATCCATTCGTCAGTTGATGGACATATAGGCTCTTTCCATAATCTGACTATTGTTGAAAAGTGCTGCTATAAACACTGGGGTACAAGTGTCCCTGTGCATCAGCACTCCTGTGTCCCTTGGGTAAATTCCTAGCAGTGCTATTGCCGGGTCATAGAGTAGATCTATTTTTAATTTTTTGAGGAACCTCCACACTGTTTTCCAGAGCGGCTGCACCAGTTTGCATTCCTACATCTCTCTTATTTTTAGACCATTCCAAAGAAATCAGAGGCTCGGTATTGGAATAGGTACGGGTGAGCATGAGTGAGGAAGATGAAAGAAATGGAGAAGGTGTGTGTGAGGTCGAGTCATGTGGAAAACTCTGAATTATTCATTCTGATGTAATTTTTTTGCTCTCTCTGTTATCAGTAATAAGTGATGTAACTTTCAACTCTGTGTAACTATGTATTGGCATCTAGGTATTTCACACAGGTAACTTTTATATCCCTAATTAGCTTCTAGAAAACAGGGTCTGTTTTGAAACAGAAAGCTCCTTAGTCTTTCACTCTGGCATCTCTCCCCGGGACCATCCAAGCCCACTTTTTATACTTGGCCTCAAAACTCATCTCCTCTGGGAAACTCTTACTGTTATACCCCCTTCTACTACCATCACCTCTATTTTTATTTTTAAGATTTTAAATAATTAAAAAATACAGCGGTGCCTGGGTGCTTCAGTCAGTTAAGCGTCCGACTCTTGATTTTGGCTCAGGTCGTGGTCTCAGGTTCGGGTTTGTGGGATTGAGCCCTGTGTTGGGCAGTCTGTTTGCGATTGTCTCTCTCTCTCTTTCTCTCTGCCTATCCCACGTGCACTCACTCTCTCTCTCTCAAAATAAATAAGTAAATTTAAAAAAATACAGCTAAGTACAAAATACAAAGCTGTCTCACCTCCCAGAATTGTGAGTTGTTAGCAGGTGGGCATTTTTGCTTTTTCACGTATACTTCCGTGTATTTAATTTGAAGTACCTTTGATCCCCACCCGTCACCCCATTCCCATCTCGGCCTCACCCCTGCCACGACTGACCATACATTTGCTGTGAATCTTTCCACTTCATTTTTCACTTTCTGCTATTTCTTCCTTTCGTGTCATGAATGCTTTTCTTTCTTTCATTTTTCTTGGTTGCTCGAGGGCATTTGTTTTCTTGCTGTGGGATGCGGATGAGCCAAATGGCAGCTGTAACCCCCAGAGGCCGGACCTCTCTGCAGCTGGTGTGTGACTCCCCCAGGAGCCACCAGGTTTGGTGAGCAGTTTGCTCTTCCCTAAATATGGCCTGTCTTCCCCCGACTACCATTCTGCCTCTTGGCCCTTGGTACCAGATTCCTACAAGAGCTCAAATAAATGCATGATGCTGCACTTAACAACATCTGGGCCCTGTTTACTTGGGCTCTGTGACTAGAACTCCAACCTGGCTTTGATTTATTTCCTAACTGATCTAGATTTGTATTTTTTTTTTTCTTGCTTGCCTGCTAGAAGTTCAAAACCAAAGATACAATCCCCCTGTATTAACAGCAAAGATCCTCATGGAATGGCTTCTGTGTATTCACTACATCATGACTTTGTTTTCTCACCATCATTTACCATTTGTCTCAATGTCTTTCATTTGTACACTTTTTTTAAAAATCCTGTATCATTTATGAATCTCTCTAAGATGCCCAACATTTTTTTTTTTAAGTCAGGAGAATAAAAAGGAACAATCTGCTATAGCGGGTAGGAGTTAGCATTGTTCCTGATCCAGGAAGACTCAGTGAGCTGACAAGTAACAGAAAAATAAAATGTATAATTAGAAGGGTTAATTATTTCTCATACCAGGGTACAATTAGGTGTGGCAGATAGTGTCATTTATTATTTTTCTATGAATGTTATGTGAGTTTCCTTTGTCTTGTAGTTAAATATGTTTTGAATGTATTAAATGAAATGGATGACATATGGTTTGGAAGCGTGGCTTGATCTTTCGCTTCAAAAAAAAAAAAAGAAAAAAGAGAAAATGTATATGTTATCCGTTTAAATCTTGTCCCTCCTACTTTATTTGAAGGTAGAAATAATCAGGTTTCTTTTTCTCTGGCATTTTCGTGAACTGGGATTCACCTTAAGCAGGTGGCATATGTGACTAACCTGTGTACTATAATCAGGAATGCTGATACATCCCCCCCGTCCCCCACGTCCTAGGTTCCCCACCAGCCTCTTATAAGCTCTAAAATGTCAACGTCAGAGTTATGTTCCTTTTGGCCTTTAGAAGTCTTTTTTGAAATGTGAGTATCCCTTGGAAAAGTAAATCATCTTAATGAGGATTTGTTTGTAAGATGACATCTGGCCGGGAACAAGAGTTTGGAACAATATGAAACGGAAAAGTGGGAGGGGGTACTGGGAGCTATAATAGCAGCAGACGGAAACTTGCTTGTAAGTTTGTCTAGGATGATCCCCTAAGGTAACTGAGTACCCCTTTTTCATTACCCCCAGAATTTTAAGACTTCCTTCCATCCTTTCCTTCTTTCTTTCCTTCCCCAAATATGAAGTTCAAAGGGCTTTGTTCCATACAAAGAATTGTTATCAGAATTGACCAAAGAGGGGAAAGTAATTTATACCACATAGCAAATATCCCCTAAAGGAAATGTTCAGTAAATTGTTCCTCCAATGAGTCTCTGTGTTAGAATTTTTCCCTTCAGAAATTCTGATTTAAATTGTCCCATAGAAAATCAAATTATACATCTCTAGACTGTGGTTTCACAAGACTGTCAAATTTTCTAAAATGAGATTCCGCATCAGCAATGGTGGCACCAGTTTAAATAAATTCTTCTATGGGATTGTCAGCACAGCTGATAGGGTTCAGGGCAAAATTTCTGCCAAATTTTGTAAGATAACAATCAAGTACAGCATGACCTTAATAGATTCTTTTCTTATTTTAGCAAAACCACATTCTTCTCTGAGAAAGGTCAAACTCAGAGCAAGGATATAGCTGCTTCTTTATTGGTCTTTCATGAACTTGTCACTTGATATAGGTGCAGTCAGAACAAAAAGGGAATTTGCTTTATCTAGACACTTTACAATTTCATCTCAAAGTACCTAATTCTCTGGGCCAATCTTTCGTGGGTTTATCTTGCTTTTTTTCCCCCTGATGAATAATGTGAAGTCTTACTACTTTGAAAAGTTACTGACTAATCCGAGATTTCAAATATAAATGTTTTTTCTTCCATATTGGGTGAAGAGCTTACTTAAAAGAAAAAAGAAAAAAAGGGCACCTGGGTGGCTCAGTCAGTGGAACATACGACTCTTGATCTCAGTGTGGTAAGTTCAAGCCTCACTGTGAGTGTAGAGCTTAAATTTTTTTTTTCTTTGTATAACTGCAGATTTGTGCTTCCTTTTCAGGCTTCTAGAAAGCCCACATATTCATGGTTCCACCTGCTTCCTATGCTCTATCATGCATCACCTTTTCTCTCAATGTCTTTCCTGGAAACGTAGAATTTCCAATGTATTTATTGCCTCAGGGCTATAGATCATAAAATTGAGCCAGATTTTGCCAAGCAAAAGTCTTATATAGTTTTTTATAGTGCAGGTAGACCTCACTTTTGAAGATCCAAGTGCACATTTGGGCAGCAAAGATATGGTATCAGAGTGGGAGTTGGCCAGATTGAACTGTATTCAGTTTAGTCTTCAAGAAAGTGATAGCGATACCTGGAATTCTTTTTTTTTTTTTTAATATAATTTATTGTCACATTGGCTTACATACAACACCCAGTGCTCATCCTATACCTGGAATTCTGAGGAGACATTTATCACAGGGATATGCTGACCTCATTTTCAAAACACAGCCTAGAATTCTATCAAAACTCAGCACTAAGTCAAGCTTGAAAACACCCCATAAAAACAGAATGAAATGTATGGAGTCCACTTTCCCAAACTTTACAAAGTAACCCAAACCTCCACTGTTGCCAAATAACGCAGAGAGGTATGGGAAGTGGGGGAAGAAAAAGTCCCATGCTGGGAGGCAGGAGCCTTGAACTGTCCTCTAACCAAGATGAATAGTTTAATGTGACCCCAAGCCTGTCACTTAAATGTTTTGTGTTAGTTGTTTCATCTTGGCAGACTAAAGGCAAAAGATTGGGTCAGATGACACTTGAGCCCTATTTTTTTAAAATTTTTTTTTTTTAACGTTTATTTTTATTTTTCAGACAGAGAGAGACAGAGCATGAACAGGGGAGGAGCAGAGAGAGAGGGAGACACAGAATCCGAAACAGGCTCCAGGCTCTGAGCTGTCAGCACAGAGCCCAACGCGGGGCTCGAACTCACGGACCGTGAGATCATGACCTGAGCCGAAGTCAGACGCTTAACCGACCGAGCCACCCAGGCGCCCCACTTGAGCCCTATTTAAAAACTAATGATGCTTGGGGCACCTGGATGGCTCAGTCGGTTGGGTGTCCGACTTCGTCTCAGGTCATAATCTGGCAGTTTGTGAGTTTGAGCCCTGCATCGAGCCCTGTGCTGACAGCTCAGAACCTGGAGCCTGCTTCCGATTCTGTTTCCCTCTCACTGTCCCTCTCCTGTTTGTGCTCGGTTTCTGTCTCTCAAAAATAAATAAATATTAGGAAAAAAAATTAAAAACTAATCATGTTCATTCTTTCAAAACAAAATAAGGCAAGAAAAATGCAGAAAAGGATAAAGACTACAGAGGTAACCCATGTAACGCATAATCCCACCTGCCCTGATAGATTAGTTAATGTTGACATAAAGAATGATTTCCTTTTACTCTGACCCCCCCCTTTTATTCACATAACTGAAACCATTGATATATACAGTTCTGTGTATACGCATTGCTTTTTGAAAAGTAGTGGTTCCAACATGTGTTGTCCTCCACAAAAGAAGGCTGGGGCAAATGGAAAAGCAGGGCATGTTCTTGGGTAGGAAGACCTAATGGTATAAATGCATTAGGGATTGGTAGTATCCATCAAAACTATAAATGGATATACATTTGGACCTAGCATTCTACTTTCCTTTTTATTTATTTATTTATTTATTTATTTATTTATTTGAGAGAGAGAGTGTGAGCGGGGGAGAGGGGCAGAGGGAGAGTGAGAAAATCTTTTTTTTTTTTTTTTTAAATTTTTTTTTTTCAACGTTTTTTATTTATTTTTGGGACAGAGAGAGAGACAGAGCATGAACGGGGGAGGGGCAGAGAGAGAGGGAGACACAGAATCGGAAACAGGCTCCAGGCTCCGAGCCATCAGCCCAGAGCCTGACGCGGGGCTCGAACTCACGGACCGCGAGATCGTGACCTGGCTGAAGTCGGACGCTTAACCGACTGCGCCACCCAGGCGCCCCGGGAGAGTGAGAAAATCTTAAGCAGGCTCCATGCTCAGCACAGAACCCAATGTGGGGCTCAATCCCATGACTCTGGGATCATGACCTGAGCAGAAATCAAGAGTCAGACGCTCAACCGACCTAGCCACCCAGGTGCCCCTGCCAGCATTCTACTTTTAACAATGATTTCTAGAGATAAGATCTAAGAAATATTATTCATTGCAGCATTTTGTCATAATAGCAAAAAACTGGAAGCAACACACATGTCAATTAATATAGGTTTTATTAAATAATTTATGGCACAGCTACTTTGGAATACTCTACAGCTATCAAAAAGAATGAGTAAGTGCTTTTGGTCTTGATTTAGAAAGATCTTCATCAAGGTAGACTAAACGAAAAAAATCGAGCTCCTGAAAAAACGTGTGTAGTATTTCATTATGTGTGTAAAAAAGGAAAAGGACAACAATTGTCCTCTTTGACCAGGAACAATCCCCTGGAAGGCTAACCAAGAAACTACCGGTATTGATGAGCTGCGTTGGGGTTAGGGAACAGACTGGAACAGACTGGATCTGGGACAGAGCGGGAGGGAGACTTTCTACTGTGTATATTTTATACTTGTTCGGACAATGTGAATGTCTTATCTATTAACACTAATGTAAAATAGAAATGCAAAAGTGTTCTCCTTTGCTTACTAAGATGATGCTATTGATTTACCATAAGTAGGACTTTCATTTTTAGTTTAACAGTAATACATTTGCACTGAAACATGATGCCACATTTCTTCAATTCTAAGATGCATATTCTCCCATGTATTAACATTTTTCTGAAATGAGTAATTTCCCCTTCTTATTGCCCATAAATGTAGTACCATACTTTATTGTGCTATTTGGTGTTGTGGCTAGTTTTTTTCCCCTTCATTTCTTCCCCAGGAATAAGTGTCTCACACTGTCTAATGGATTGGTAAGAAGTGTTCTGTTTTTTTTTTTTTTTTTAAGACTTTATTTTTCAAAAAAAAAATTGTTTTTTAAAACATTTATTCACCTTTGAGAGACAGAGACAGAGCATGAGCAGGGGAGGGACAGAGAGAGAGGGAGACACAGAATCAGAAGCAGGCTCCAGGTTCTGAGCTGTCAGCACAAAGCCCGATGTGGAACTTGAACCCACGAACTGCATAGACCATGACCGGAGCCGAAGTCGGATGCTCAACCGACTGAGCCACCCAGGCACCCCAAGACTTTATCCTTAAGTAATCTCTACACCCACTGTGGGGCTTGAACTCACAACCCCGAGATCAAGAGTGGCTCCACCAGCTGAGCCAGCCAGGCATCCCAAGAAATGCTCTGTTTTGTTTTGACAATTAGAAACAGTGCTGCAATGCTCCAGTATAGTGTGGAACTTTATAAATAGAGGTTCTAGAATCACACTGCCTGGGTTTGCATTGGGCCCTAGTATCTCCAGCTGAGTAATCTGGGCAGTAACTTAGCTCAAGTCCCCTTATTTGTGGGACTGGGATTAATGACACCACCTATTCATACGGTTTAGCACCATACTTAGCATATGGCATAAGCATTCAGTAAATATTATCCTCTCTGTAACAAAAAATAATTGTTGATGTATAAGAATAAGGTCTATAGAACAGATTCCCGGAAGTGGTATTATTTAACCAAAGGGTACAAACACTTTAGGACTCTTGATAGGTATTGATAAATTGCTTTTCACAAATTTGTACTAATTTACCTGCCTATCAGCAGTACAGTGCCAAAAATGAATGTGGGTTTAATCTTTTTAAAAATTTAAGACATGAAAATATTAAGTTTTAATTTCTTTTTACTACTAGGTTGACGGAAATTTTTTTTTTTTTACTCTATATGTTTATCTTCTATTTATATTTATCTTGCTTGAATTTATCTATTCTCGACTTCTGTGCCATTTTCTAACATGGTCTTTGTATTTATCTGGTCAATTTATATGAGTTGTATACAGCACTGATAGTTTAATTCTGTATCATTTAGGCATTTTCTAATTGTTTCTAATTTAATTATTTTAAAAATGAATTCAAGTTACCTTTTAAATTAAAAATACGAAGATATTAAAACAAAAGAGCATATATATTTGTACAGTTTAAAGTTTAATAATAAATTGAACACCTCTGTACTCCCCACTCAGTGTAAGAAGGACCAACACTTTAGATTGCTGTGAGCAACTCCACAATCCTATTCTCCCCAAGCCCTGGGGGTGTGAAAGTTTGCATTTCATTTCCTGTTTTTAAAAATAATTTTACCAGATACTCATGTATCCCTAAATAATATACTGCTTGATTTTGCCTGTTTTCTTCTTTTTTTATTAAAAAAAATTTTTAATATAATTTATCGTCAAGTTAGCTAACATACAGTGTATACAGTGTGCTCTTGGCCTCGGGAGTAGATTCCCATGATTCATCACTTACAGTGCTCATCCCAACAAGTGCCCTCCTCAATGCCCATCTCCCATTTTTCCCACCTCCCTGGCACCCCACCCCCATCAACCCTCAGTTTGTTCTCTGTATTTAAGAGTCTCTTGTGGTTTGCCTCCCTCTCTGTAATTATTTTTCTTCCTTCCCTTCCCTGATGGTCTTCTGTTAAGTTTCTCAAATTCCACACATAAATGAAAATATATGATATTGTGTTTCTCTGATTGACTTATTTTACTTAGCATAATACCCTCCAATTCCACCCACATTGTTGCAAATGGCAAGATTTCATTCTTTTTCATCACTGAGTAGTATTCCATTGTGTGTGTGTGTGTGTGTGTGTGTGTGTGTGTGTATACCACATCTTCTTTATCCATTCATCAGTTAATGGAAATTTGGGCTCTTTCCATCATTTGGCTATTGTTGATAGCCAAAATGTAGGAGTGCATTTATACGAAAGTTGAAAACAGGCAAAATCACTCTGGAAAATTGTGTGGAGGTTCCTCAAAATTAAAAATAGAATTTCCCCACAACCAATTTATAGCGCTGCTATAAACATTGGGGTACACGTGCCCCTATGAATCAGCACTCCTCTATCCTTTGCAGTAATTCCTACCAGTGCTATTGCTGGGTTGTAGAGTAATGCTAGTTTTAATTTTCTGAGGAAACTCCATACAATTTTCCAGAGTGATTTTGCCTGTTTTCAACTTTCGTATAAATGCAATCCTACTGTGTGCATGTCTCTATGACCTGTCGTGGTGCTGGGTCTATTATATATCGGGTCTCCGCTTGTAAACCTATTTCTGGGTTATCTAGTCTGTTCTGCTGGTCTATTGTCTCTGGGTTAATACCACAAAGTCTTCAATATTATAGCTTTATAATAGGTCTTAATATTCAGTAGGACAAACCTCTGCATCTGTGTTTCAGGAGTGTCTTGGCCATACTTGGCCCCTGCTCTTCCATCTACGTGCAAGAAGAGACTTGTAAAGTTCAATGGAAAAAACCTATGATTCAGAATTGTACCGAATCTATAAATCACCTTGAGAGAATTGATAGCTTTATGATGTCTTGTTTATGAAAAAGACACGTGTTTCCATTTGTATTTGTGGTAGAGGCAGATTTTGCCATTTGTTTTTTCTGCGGACTTTCACTCACGGAGGTGAGGTCATGTTCTTTGGAACTTTGTGGAAATTCTCTGAGGCTTGGGTTTAAAGTGTGGTCCCAGCAAAGAGAAATTTTTTTTTGTACCTGCTAAACGCTTGGGAGTACTGGCAGTCTCGGACCACTTGAGCTAAGTTGTCAGATTGGGGGGTTTCAGGCCATAGAGGCAGGGTGGATGCCCAGGATTTATGTGATAGTACCTGGTTTGTGGGTTTGGAGATCTCAGTGCTAAACCAGATGAGGATTTCCTCATCGCACTTCACTAGGTTAGTTTTTTTTTTTTCCTCATGTCATCCATTTAGTGGGTTATCTTAGAGCATTCCAGTGTTGAGGGTTTCTGTTCTGATTTCCCATCTCATAAAAAACTCAGGCGTTTCTCCTGCAGCGCTCACACTCAAGAGGTTTATTAAAGCTCGAGTATTAGGTCACCAGGGATCAGCAGATGGCTCAGGGCAGACACTCACCACATAACTTCTCTGGCCCCCACGGATTTCCTTGGCATTCCAACCAGCTTGACCGTGCATTTAGAAGAACTGCTTTTTTGTTTAATGTGTGTTTTTAAAAAAGAAATACTTTATCCAGCATTTTTAGGTGTTCTTTACTGGGAGAGTTACTCTGAATAGACAGGACGCTATCTGGCTAAAAATGAAAGTCCATAATCACTTTTTGAATTTTTTTCTAAAATCTTAATGTTTTATGATGCTTTAACATTTTATTTATTTTTATTTTTTTGTGGTTTTATGGGTTTTCAAATGTTTATTTTTGAAAGAGTGCTAGGTGGGAGGGGCTTTCTTTAGGCAACAGCACAAAGCCTGACATGAGGCTTGAACTCACAAACCATGAGATCCTGACCTGAGCCAAAGTCAGATGCTCAATGGACTGAGCCACCCGGGCGCTCCTGTAGTTTTTTGCTTTTATTAACACAAATGTGTCATTCACCTAAGCTATGTGTCATTTTCTTCACTGCCTAGCCTGGCATTCGGAGTGGTGACTCTTGATGGCCAACTGGGCTGCTCTTTCCACAATGGCTTTGAGGTTCTTGGAAGAGACACTGTGGGCAATCTCTGCACAATAAAATTTGTTGCACATCAGCAGCCCTTCAAGCTCCTTGACACTGTGGACTAGAAACTTCCGGAAGCCACTGGGCAGTGTGTGCTTTGTTTTCTTGTTGTTCCCAATGCTTTGGCCTTTTTATTTTAATTTAACTTTTTTAAATGTTTATTTATTTTTGAGAGAGAGGGAGACAGAGTACAAGTGGGGGAGGGTCAGAGAGAGAGGGAGACACAGAATCTGAAGCAGGTTCCAGGCTCTGAGCTGTCAGCACCGAGCCCTACTTGGGGCTCAAACTCACAAACCGTGAGATCATCCCTGGAGCTGAAGTCAGATGCTTAACCCACTGAGCCACCCAGGCGCCCCTGCTTTGGCCTTTTAAATGATGAGATATTTGAGATACACAAAAGTATATGGAATATTGTAGTGAAACTTCATCCAGTTTAATAAATCAAGCGTTACTAAACATTGTTTGCTATGATTTTAGCAGTGTGGAATTCCCATAGGTAGTCACTTTCCTTCTTTCAGAATCACGTGGTAGTGAAGAACTCTGGCTCTGGAGTTACAGAGACCTGGTTCTAATCCGATCTGAAGCACTGGAGAATACACATTCTGCGAGTCTCCCCAGACCAAAGCCTCCTTTTCTGAGAACCACCCCCAGGAATGTACCCTATAATCATGTTTATACTGTGTGGTGGCCTGCCTGGACATATATGATTGGATCAGAGGAGGAAACAGGATTAATCAAATTCCCTCTCCAAATATTTAGAGCTGTTACCACCTGGATTTAAAACAAGCAAACTTGGAAGCTATGGTGGGTGGGTGGGGGCAACTCTATTTGGCTCTGCACATATGGAGCAGAAGAGCCAATGCCCCCAGCATAGAAAAGAAGGAAACAGAAGGAAGAAGATGTGCAGAGAATGAAGCAAGAGACCTCGAGGACGAAAGATAGAAAGGAAGACACAGATGGACTTTTAACCACAAACATGAATTCTGGGAATTCACACTGTTCCCAGCAGATTTCGAATTCCTGATTCAAGTGCATCTTGATGCCTGATGTTCCTACCCTTGGGTTCCTGGTAACAGGAACTGTTCTTAAATCTCCTTTTTGTGTAGGAGGGGGAGCCGGATCAACTCAAACAGGTCTCTATTGCTTACAGTGTAAGAAAACCTGATTCTAACAATTATTTACCAGCTGTGTAACTTCAGGCAAGTTCTTTAACCTCCTGGCCTCGCTTTCCTCGTTGGTGAAATGGGACAGTAAGAGCACTTATCTGCCAGGGTTGCTGTAAGGATTATGTGAGTTAATAAATGTAAAGTGTTTGACAAAGTGCTTGGCATGTGTTATGTTGTCAATACATTAGATGCTATTTTTATTACTGATTTTTTTTCCCAGTCAGGTTGTAACTATACCGAGTACAGGACACTCTGTGAAGCCACGGAGGAGGATTATGCAACACCACTATAACAGATTCAGAGCCACTCCCTGTCTTGTCACCCTCTGAAACAGAGATGTCTACCACCTAAGCACTTCCCTGAAAGTCTTGGGTCACAGAGAGACCAGAGTGAGGGCTGAGAACAGTGGCGGAGGAAGCAGACTGCTGCTGGCCCCTCGCCTTTTCGGGGAAATGGAAATCTGTGAGAGTCCTGAGGGAATTGTTAGCAGGAGGGAATGTTTAGCTTGATGGCTGCCAAAGTCTCAGAGGCTTGTTTCCTGGTTTTATTTATTTATTTTTGTTTAAAAAAATGTTTATTTTTTTAAAGAGAGAGAACGTGAGCTGGGGAAGGGGCAGAGAGAGAGAGAGAGAGAGGGAGAGAGAGAGAGAGAGAGAGAGAGAGAATTCCAAGCAAGCTGCATGCTGTCCACACAGAGCCCGACTCGGGGCTCAGTCCCACAAACTGTGACATCGTGACCTGAGCTGAAATCAAGATTCAGACACTTAACCTACTGAGCCACCCAGGCGTCCCACGTTGCTTGGTTTCAGTACAGCCCGATCCCGATTTGATGACGCTTGGTTTAGACTATTAATTGTTAAATATGGGTCATCAGGGTAATGATCATTGGTAAATTAGCAGATTGTGTTGCTGCTGACATCCGTTTCCCTAAGGAGACTCTCTATCTAGTTCACTGGCGGTTAGTGTGCCCATGTGGGACTGTTAACTACCAGCAACAACAACAACAACAACAAAGCAAAATGAGTCTTGAGAAAAGAGTTCTATCAGCACATCATTTTTAGGGTGTGCAATGAGATGATGACTTGCTATATGAATATACTGTTAAAGTGACTACCACAATGGGGTTAGTCAATACCTCTGTCATCACCTCACAAAGTTACCTTTTTGGTTTTTTGGCAAGAACACTTAACATCTACTCTTTTAGCAACTTTCAAGTGTATAATACAGTATTGTTAACTAGAGTCACCAGTCACCATGCTGTACATTAGATGCTCAGAACTTATTCATCTTATCACTGGAAGTTTGTACCCTCTGATCAACATCCTCCTATTTCCCCACCTCCCAGCCCCTGGCGATCACTGCTCTACTCTCTTTCTAGCATTTAGGCTTCTTTAGATTCCACATCTTAGGGAAATCATATAGTATTTGTCTTTCTTTGTCTGATTTACTTCACATAGCGTAATGCCCTCAAGGTCCATCCATGTTGTGGCAAATGGCAGGACTTCCTTTTTCGTGGCTGGATAATATCGTGTGTGTGTGTGTGTGTGTGTGTGTGTGTGTTCTTTATCGATTCATCTGTGCACAGATGTTGTTTCCATCTCTTGGATATTGTGAGTAATGCTGCAGTGAACCCAGAAGTACAGATGTCTCTTTGAGATAGTGATTTTATTTCCTTCAGATGTATACCCAGAAGTGGGATTGCTTGATCATATAGTAGTTCCAATTAAAAAAAAAAATTAATGTTCATTTATTTTTGAGAGAGAAAGAGAGACAGAGAGAAGGAGGGAGAGAATGGAGCAGGGGAGGGGGAGAGAGGGAGACAGAATCCGGAGCAGATTCCAGGCTCTGAGCTGTCAGCAGAGAGAGCCCAATGTGGGGCTCGAACTCAAGAACCGTGAGACCATGACCTGAGCCGAAGTTGGATGCTTAACCAACTGAGCCACCCAAGCGCCCCGGGAGTTCTAATGTTTTGAGGAACCTCCAACTGTTTTTCCATACTGGCTGTACCAATTCACATTCCTTCTGACAGTGCACAAAGCTTCCCTCCTTTTCTCCACACCTACATTAGCACTTATCTCTTGTGTTTTTGAAAACAGCCTTTCTACTCAGCCATCAGAAAGAATGAAATCTTGCCATTTGCAATGACAAGGATGGAGCTAGAGTGTATAATGCTAAGCGAAATAAGTCAATCAGATAAAGAACAAATACCATATGATTTCACTCATATGTGGAATTTAAGAAACAAAACAGATGAACATATGGGAAGGGAGGGGGGAGAAGGGAGAGGAAGAATCCACAAGAGACTCTTAATGATAGAAACAAACTGTGGGTTGATGGAGGGCAAGTGGGTGGGAGACGGGCTAGATGGGTGATGGGTACTAAGGTGGCACTTGTGATGAGCACTGGGCATTGTATGTAAGTGATGAACCACTGAATTCTCCTCCTGAAACCAATATTGCACTGTATGTTGACTAAAATTTAAATTAAAAAAAATTAAAAAAAAGAAAAAGAAAATAGCCTTTCTAACAGATGTGAAGTGATATATATCTCACTATGGTTTTGATTTGCATTCCTTGATTAGCGATGTTGAGCATCTTTTCATATACCTGTTGGTCATTGCTACTGCCATTCCATAGATTGCTTTTTCATTTTGTTGATTGTTTCTTTTGCTGTGCAGAAGCTTTTTAGTTTGATGTAGTCCCACTGATTTATTTTTACTTTTGTTGTTTGTGCTCTTGGTATCATATCCAAAAAATTGCTGCCAAGAACAATGGCAAGGAACTTTTCCCCTATGTTTTTTTTTTTTTAATTTATTTTTGAGAGAGGGACAGAGTACAAGCTGGGAAGGGGCAGAGAGAGAAGGGGACACAGAGTCTGAAGCAGGCTCCAGGCTTTGAGCTGTCAGCACGGAGCCCGACACGGGACTCGAACCCGTGAACCACGAGATCATGACCTGAGCCGAAGTCGGGCACTAACAGAGCCACCCAGGTGCACCTCCCCCTCCCTGCCCGGCTATGTTTTAATTCTAAGAGTTTTATAGTTTCAGGCCTTACCTTTAAGTCTTCAATCCATGTCAAGTTAATTTTTGTGAGTGGTGTAAGGGATCTGATTTCATTCATTTTCATGATTGGTTATCCAATTTTCCCAAAGCCATCTATTGAAGAGACGGTCCTCTCCCCAATGAGTGCTCTTGGCTCCCTTGTCAAATATTAGTTGGCCACTGATACATGGTTTTTTTCTGGGCTCTTGATTCTGTTCCATTAGTTTATGTGTCTATTTTTATGCCAGGACTATACTATTTGATTACTATACCTTTCTAACATAGTTTGAAATAAGGCAGGCATGATGCCTACAGCTTTGTTCTTCTTTCTCAGGATTGCTTTGGCTATTTGAGGTCTTTTGTGGTTCCATACAAATTTTAGGACTTTTTTTTCCTGTGACAAATGCCGAATGCCATTGGAATCTTGATAGGGATTGTACTGAATCTATAGATGGTTTTAGATAGTATGAACAATTTAATAATAATAGGTCTTCCAATCCATTAGCCCAGGACATCTTTCCACTTACGTGTGTCTTCTCAATTTCTTGCATCAAAGTCTTATAGTTTCCATGTCCTCTTTTTTTTTTTTAATTTTTTTTTTAACGTTTATTTATTTTTGAGACAGAGCATGAATGGGGGAGGGTCAGAGAGAGAGGGAGACACAGAATCCGAAACAGGCTCCAGGCTCCGAGCTGTCAGCACAGAGCCCGACGTGGGGCTCGAACTCACGGACTGTGAGATCGTGACCTGAGCTGAAGCCGGTGCTCAACCGACTGAGCCACCCAGGCGCCCCTCCATGTCCTCTTTTGACACAAGGTAGTAACATTAAAAAAATCATAATTTGTGGGCGCCTGGGTGGCTCGGTCGGTTAAGCATTCAACTTTGGTTCAGGTCATAATCTCATTGTTTGTGAGCCCTTATAGTTTTCACCTCCTTGGTTAAATTTATTCCAAAGTATTTCATTGTTTCTGATGCTATTGTAAAAGGGACTGTTGTCTAGATTTCTTTTTCAGATATTTCAGTGTTGGTGCATAGAAATACAACTGAGTTTTGTATGATTTGTATTCTGAGCACATCACTTTTCAAAGGTTTGATACTTACCATTTAAAAACTGTATTTTGTGTTATGTATGATACATAAAATGTCCTTAAGTTGTTTTAAAATGTGTTGCTATGACCATGTAAGTCTAGAAGTGTTCTCTGTTCTACAGAGTTCTCAGCTCCTCAGGAGATTAATTCAGAGGTTTACCTAGGCAAACTTGGTAATCAGTCTCTGGCACTAGGTTGTGGATGACAATAATTTTTAGCCTTCTTTTCTTAAAGCATAAAAAGTTCAGGGGCGCCTGGGTGGCGCAGTCGGTTAAGCGTCCGACTTCAGCCAGGTCACGATCTCGCGGTCCGTGAGTTCGAGCCCCGCATCAGGCTCTGGGCTGATGGCTCGGAGCCTGGAGCCTGTTTCCAATTCTGTGTCTCCCTCTCTCTCTGCCCCTCCCCCGTTCATGCTCTGTCTCTCTCTGTCCCAAAAATAAATAAAAAACGTTGAAAAAAAAAAAAGTTCATAAACATCACTATGTAATGGTGATATAAATCAAAACTATTGAGGGAAAGTCACCCATAATTCCATCACCTTAACAAATTAACCATTTTTATTTTTCCATGTCGTCTATATATCTTTTAATGCTGACTAACATATCTCTTTAAATTACAAATTACTACTAATCCAAATGCAAGCTGTGTGAGCTATGAGAGATGCTTACAACGTATTTGAGGGATAGGACCACACAAGAGGTTTGATTCATCTGCCTTTAGAAACTTTTGACACAAGGTAGTAACACTAAAAAATCATAATTTGTGGGCACCTGGGTGGCTCAGTCAGTTAAGCGTTTGACTTTGGCTCAGGTTATGATCTCATGGTTTGTGGGCTCAAGCCCCACATCAGGCTCTGCACTGACAGCACGGAGTCTGCTTTGAATTCTCTCTCTCCCTGTCTCTCTTCCCCTTCCCCGCTCTCTCTCTTTCAAAATAATTAAACATAAAAAAATCATAATGTATATACACATCTCCTCTCCTGCGCTAGATTATAATCTCAGAGAACAAATGAGGATCGTGGTTTTTGTTCACTATTGCACTTCCTGAAATACACAGTGTGTACCTTGTACATAAAGGACAATAGTAAATATTTGTTGAAGTGAGTGGGGCCCTCAAGATGGATGTGCAGCTACTGGAGACTGAGACCAGGAGGGGAAAGCAAAGTTTCCTGTTCTCTCAGTTTCTCCCTCGCTTGGCCAGTGACAGTCTTGCGCGAGAAGAGGGCCGAAGGGGTGGGTGTGGGGACACCACTGTGGATCTACTCAGTGTTAACTCTCTGGAGTCCCTGTCTACTCGCAGCTACCACAGGCTCTCATCTCCACTTAGCTAGAGACCAGAGAAAACCACTGGAGATCTTTGAGACACTCTTGTCTTCCATAGCAGCCAGAGATTCAAGAGGATTCATGAGGGCATAGCCAGAATAACAAATACACAGTCCCAGAAGAGGCACCCTAGGGAGTGCCCTGTGCAGTTATGGGCCTGAGGACACGATGTGAGTTGGAAATAGACAGTTGTGGGGTTTTTAAAAGTTGGTTTGTTTGTTTATTTATTTACTTATAGCATGAGCAGGGGAGGGGGAGAGAGAAAGGGAGAGAGAGAATCCCAAGTAGGCTCTGAGCTGTCGGCGCAGAGCCCAACATGGGGCTTAGGAATCCGTGAGATCATGACCTGAGCCAAAACCAAGAGTCGGGACACCTAATTGACAGAGTCACCCAGGGGACCCTGGAAATAGACAGTTGTTAAACATGTAGCAGCACACCTGTGCCAGGACAAAGAGCCACACACGTGGAGATTTTTGTGACTAAAAACAAATAGACAAAGCCAGCAGCTTCATCAGTGATGGTTGCCTAATATCTCATATGGCCAGAGAGGAGGGAACATTTGCACTCAGAATTCATCATGTAGGGACAAGACCACGCCAGCTGTTCCCAGTAGAGACCAGCAAGGATCCCGGATACCACCTGGATCTGAGGTCCCTCTCCCCCACTACCTTGCCGTCCCCATCATTGAACCACTATCCTCAGGACATCACTGAACACCTACCCTGGTGACTGAATTATCCCAGAGACCGCTCAAAAGCTAAGACAGAGAGACTTTGGATTGGCTAGTTCAACAAATTTCATATTGTAACCGAAGAAAGTAAAGCTTGACAAAGTCTCCTTGGCCAGTAGGAAATGAATTTCTATAGGAGTTGAGATCCTTGTATTTACTGAAAGAGGAGAAAGATTTTTTTTTTTTTTCTACTGGTGAGAAATACTGGCCTAGACTAGAGGAGAGATACTTCCTGTAGACCTCATTGATTATGTGATCTTTGATGATCTGATATACAATTAGGCTGAAAAAAATATATATCAAACAGGATCTATTATTCTAAGTTCCAAAAATCATCATTAAATTAAAAAACAGTGTCTTGATAATAGTGCTGACAGGGGGTAGGCTAAGGTCAAGAACGTAGGCTGCGTCCATTACTTGGTGCATTTTAAAGATAGTGATTTTACATTTTACAGGCTATTTGGACCTGGCTACGTCAAAATGCTGTTTAAAAAGGCCCTGCTTCAGGGGCACCTGGGTGGCTTAGTCAGTTAAGCGTCCAACTTCTGCTCAGGTCATGATCTTATGGTTCGTGAGTTAGAACCCCGTATTGGGCTCTGTGCTGATAGCTGGGAGCCTGGAGCCTGCTTTAGATTCTCTGTCTCCCCCTCTCTCTGCCTCTGTCTCTCTCTCAAAAATAAACATTTTTAAAAAATTTAAAAATGCCCTGCTTCAGACCCGTGTCTTGTCTGGTCTTCTAACCACAGTCTACTGTAACTGCTGTACATCCTTCTCCTTAACACTTCAGCCTAAAGAACACAGGAGTGGTTTCCTGGTGGCAGTGGTCACTAAGGATCTATTCATAAGCAACCAGCAGCAGTGGCAGAAGGAAAGGCTGTGCAATTTATTTTTCTTCATCACATTTTGGGGGGCATAAATTTTAAAAAGGCTAGTCATTCAGAGAGTTGTAGAAGGTGGATAATACTCTTTGCTGGCTGGACAATGTGAAAATACTGTAGTGCAGAATGGGAACTAGAAGACAATTCCATTTTTGTAAGAAGTCCCTCATATGCCTGAGATGTTACAGTTTTCTTCAAACAGTGGGAGGTGAGGGGTGTCTGGGTGGCTCAGTCAGTTGAGCATCTGACTCCGGCTCAGGTCATGATTTCATGGTCCATGAGTTCAAGCCCCACGTGGGGCTCTGTGCTGACAGCTCAGAGCCTGGAGACTGCTTTGGATTCTGTGTCTCCCTCTCCTGCTCACACACTGTCTCTCTCATACAAATAAATAAACATTAAAAAAAATTTTTTTTTAAAAGAGGCAGGAGGTGAGGTAGGGGACCAAGGAGTAAAGAGGAAGAGATTCATTCATTTCATCAATATTTATTGAACCCTACCATATTCCAGGTGCTGTTCAAAGCAAAGATCTTTGAACTTGGAGCTTGAGTTCCAGCAGCCTGTTGCTGAATTTTTAACTTCTCTTTATATGATAACGGCCTCGTTTTGTCACTTGCAACTGAATGTGATCCTAGTGATATGGGACTTTTCGGGCACAGTAGTGCTCACTCTGCTGATCAAACATCCTCAGAAGCAGTGACTGTAACTCGACTTTACTCTTTCCAGGGTCAAGGACTCTCTGGCTGCCATTTTCTGTTTGCTTGGGGATATTTCTTTCATATTCCAGGTTTTCCTCAAATGTCTGGCTTCCTTGGCTGGCCACTAATCTTTAAGACTGATTCATGAAAAAGCTCTTTGGGAGCTCCAGGTGCATTGACAAGGTTTATTGCCTGAAGAGCCTTGCTGTAGGGGCCCTGGGTCCAGAACCAGCCTTATTATTTGGGGACTCTCTAATGTCAGTGTCTGGAGGTCTTTCCTCTGGGACTGTCTAGTTTCTTCAGAGGAGAATCTCTAATTGAGTGCGTACGAGCAGGGGACAGGGACATACCTGACCTAAGCTAATAGGTCAGTGCTAACTTCTTACCTAATACTCCAGTTTTTAACTCAATGACTGGTCCTCACCCTGCATGTGGCTTAGTCTCCAAGTCCAGAGCTTCTTGGGTTAATTTTCCCAGAAGATAAACTTCCATTCTCCTGTGAGGTGGCATTTCTCTGGCTCCTTAGCGTTGAGAAGGGGACCTGGGACTAGAGGTCCAACCATTTTCCACATAGAGCTCACCAATCCTGTTACTTTTAGAGTCCACCTACACTTCTACCTTTTGTGGTCCAAGCACCGAGACTCTCAGTTTCTAGCTCATTATTCACTGGAAATCCCCCTCTGAGATGCTTGGATTTCAACTTCCTCTGTTCCATTGGGTTAGTTATTACTTCTTCATTCACTTTTCATCTTTTAGAAGCTTGTTGAATCGTCTTTGTTTCTGTTTCCTCTCCGATTTTTTCTTGTTGGGGCGAATACCTCTTTGCTGTATTCTTTTACTGTTATTTTACTAGTGTTCGGGAGAAAGCACAGGTGTGTGGTCACACTAGAATGTTTTCCTTCATTTTCCCAATTGACCTCATTTTGAATCTCAGGAACTGCGATAGTAAATATCCTAATAACTGGCTGTAGGAAGGAAAGCCCCCGAGAATGGTTTAATGGGTCAGCACATCGTGGTAGGAGCTTGAATCACTTGTCAGTGAAAGAAACCCTACCTAAACAGGCCTAAGGAGAAGAATTTATTGGCTCATAAAAGTTGGGAGGTTCAGGGGGTTGAATGGACAATTTTGGTCTAAAAGAGAAATTCACGGAGGGCGCCTGGGTGGCTTAGTCAGTTAAGTGTCCACCTTTGGCTCAGATCTTGAGGTTTGTGAGTTCAAGCTCTGCATCAGGTTCTGTGCTGACAGCTCAGAGCCTGGAGCCTGCTTTGGATTCTGTGTCTCCCTCTCTGCCCCTCCCCCGCTCTCTCCCTCTCTCTCTCTCTCTCTCTCTCTCTCTCTCTCTCTTAAAAATAAACATTAAAAAGTTTAAAAACAAAAGAGAAATTCATGGAGAGAATCTATCATGTAGGAGGAAGAAAAGCTATCTCCATTAGCCAGTGAAGATAAAATAAGTTAAAGCAGTAAATTCAGGGCAAAATGAACATGTCAGCCAAAAGCTTTGGAGACAAAACAAGGAAAATGGGCAGGAACTGCAGAACATCTGTTTTTGTGAACACAATGGCAAGAGGAGCCAAGCACACAGTGGGGATTGAACTTGGGATGGTTCAAGCTTCATTAAAGTTGTGATGTGCTCCTCTTTCTCCACAAGTGTTCTTTCTTTCTTTCTTTCTTTCTTTCTTTTTCTTTCTTTTTTTTTTTTTTTAAGTAATCTCTACACCCAACGTGGGGCTCAAACTCACAACTCCAAGATCAAGAGTCGCGTGCTCTGTGGACTGAACCAGCCAGGCACCCCTACCCACAGGTCTTCTGACGATGGGACATCTTCTTTGTGATAATGACAAAGAGCACATGCAAAAAATTAAGTAACAATTAGCAGCAAAGCCACAGGTAGTGTAGCTAACTAAACCGTGGGAGACTATCTGGAGGGGAGTTTTGGAAGTGATTTGATCACACATAAAAGAATAATGTCATTAGGAAAATTATTTGTTTATAAAAAGTATTACCTAGATCCTGTGGGCTTGAGAGGGCTTCTAGATACTTCTACACTGTTGTCTCTCTCCCTGACTTTGACCCAAGTGAATGAAAGTAAAGAACCATGTGCTTGCACACTCTTATTGCCTCACCAGCTGCTTCATTGGCACCACTGCCCAGAAGCAAATCCCAGGAACCCAGGACTGGGAAGTGGTAGGAGTTTTTACTCTTGATGAGCCAGGGAAATTGATTTGGGATTGAAGTCATTGAGCCTCCTCCTCCAGAATGGATGGCAGGAGAAGCAAGGTGAGACATCACGAAGCTGGCTTCAGGCATAACTGGATCCAGTTCAAATGGTGTCATCAGGCCTGTTTCCTAGCTCTGCTTATCTCTTGCAATTTCATTCTGGGCTTCTTCAGCCCCAGATGCCTATGCTCCCAGCTTAGCAGATCTAAAGAAAAGGAGAATCTTTCCGAATAGTTCTGACCAAAAACTCCTGGAAGCAATTCTGATATGTTCTGCTGGGTTACATATACATCTCTGAAATGAGCAATGACACTGAAGAAACAAGGAACTCTGACTGGCCTGCCTTAGTCACTTGCACACTTCTGCGACGATGGCCATGTGAGTGAGAGTTCAGCCCCACCTAAGACACGGGAGTGGGTTCCTCCCAGGAAAGAAGAGTTCTGACATAAAGGGGAGGAATCAGACTGTTAAAAACAAGAGATGTCCATAACAGGTTCATTTGCCACTAATGGATTAGAATCTCGTCCTTGTGTGCTGACCAGCATGGCCCCTAATAGGGAGTATAGCACTCGAACATTCTAAGCTTTTGGAATGAAGATGGAACTGATTTATTCTGCATAATTTTCTTGAAAGATTTTTTTTAGTATATGTGCTGCTGAAGCGAGCACTTAAAAGGTTTTTTTAAAGTAATCTCTATACCCAGTGTGAGGCCCAAACTCACAAACCAGAGATCAACAGTCATGTGCCCTACCGACTGAGCCAGCCAGGCGCCCCTGTTCTACATAATTTTAAGTAAATTTTAATTTGGTGTGATGACCATAGCACCTGCAGAAATGATGCGATTACAGTCTCATTCTTTAGACTCCGTAAATACCAGCTTAAAAATCTGGTAGTTGTGGCGGCATTTGGGTGGCTCAGTCAGTTGAGTATCATGGCTCAGGCCATGATTTCATGGTTCACGAGTTTAAGCCGCATGTCAGGCTCTGTGCGGACAGCATTCAGATTCTATGCCTCCCTCGTTATTGGCCCCTTTCTCACTTGCACTCTGTCTCTCTCTCTCTCAAAAACAAATAAAAACATTAAAAAAAATTTTTTTTTAATCTGGTAATTGTGAACATGGAGACTGGCAGAGGCTAATAGCAGAGGAATAATTTGAGTAGGGGATGTGCCCCTATTGACTTGTCAATGCCCAGCCTGGCATTTCATTTCAATGTCCCCCTTTATCAAAAGTTTTCAGTCCCATTTATTGGAATTTTTTCCTCCACTAGAAAATAATTTAATGATTACCTTGTATGTAAATTATACCAAAAATAGCTACCTATGAGAAAAAATTACTTGCTTTACATTTTATTTATAGTCGACTTTTCTGAAATACAATTTTATAAAGTGAGGAGTACCTATGGAATATAAAATTGGGAATGAGTGGGGAATTTTTTTGTGGTAAACCAGCTGTAGTTGGAATGTTCTCACACCTGTTCAGCCCATGGAAACCAAAGAAGTCACATTAACAATACATGCCTATCTAAAAGACTTCAATAACTTTCCCCCATAAAATCTTCACTAATTAATTTGGGAGTTGTGAATGAGTTTCTTACATGTGCTTAGGAACAAATGTGCTCATGTTCCTGTGGTGGTCCATCTCCTGGTAGAAGTCCCTTCTTCAAAATCTATTTGAAGGAGGCACCCACCCTGTTGCTAGGACCTGCCATGTAAATTCTGCTTTTCTGCTGCTCTGACCTACAGGCACTTGGTAGGCATGATTTGCTCCATCCACTCAGAAATGAAGACAATGCCCTCAGCCCACTCTGTCCTTTCTTACCTGGGTCTCAAAACAGCACTGTGTGTGCCCAATCCAACGAAGTATCATGAGAAAGTTTCAGCTTCTTCTTCTTTTTTTAAAGTTTATTTATTTATTTTGAGACAGAGAGCACAGGTGCGGGAGGGGCAGAGAGAAGGAGAGAGAGAATCCCAAGCAGGCTCTGCACTGTCAGCACAGAGCCCAACACAGGGCTGGAAACTGTGAAGCGTGAGATCATGACCTGAGCTGAGACCGAGAGTCAGACGCTTACGTGAGTGAGCCACCCAGGCACCCCATCAGCTTCTAATTCTAACACTTCTTTCTGCAAGGACCTAATGAGTCCATAGGAACAGGTAGGTTGGGGTGGAGTAGACGTGGAGAGGTGAGAAACCATGCCTTCCACTCTGCTCTCCCAGATTCTTGCTTGAAATCTTCTCTTTTCCTTTCTTTCTCAGCCTCCAAATTCTCCAAGGCTCCGAATGTAACTCACTGAATCAAGTGTCAAACACTCCTGTATTTGTTTATAGATTCAAATTTACATCGCAGAACAGGAGAAGGTGTGTATCAACTACCCACATCCCCACCTGTGCCAAAGCTTAGTAGGTCCACCGGATCACCTGCCTCTCAGACAGATTCCTTTTCAGAACCATGTCTTTGAGACTTGCAAAAATCATTTTAATCATCTGTACTAATGGAGCAAGGAAGAGAATGGCTGTATAAGTGTTGACAATGGTTTTTTTCTTTCCGAATCCTACAGTGTTAGAGTGGCCTACACTTTGTCCTATATTATACACTTGCCCTATTACTCAGCATATGTTCATAACTGAGGTTCTATTTCTTGTGTTCACATCCATTATATAAGACAAGTGCTGTAAAGTATTCTGCACATTAGATGCTGTAATCCCTAATACATTTTTTTTTTTACATTGGGCATCATCCAAATATTTTCAGTGACTTTCTTGTTGAAGCCAAACACAACATTAAGTTCTTACTCAAATCATAGGGATCAGTGATGAAATAATTCTCAATTCATTTTTTTTTTCTTGCACAAAGTTTCTTTTGAAATCAGTGGGAATTTTGAACGTAGGCTAGCTCCAAGAAGCATTCTGCAGAATAAGAATCATTTCCAGTATTGGGGCGCCTGGGTGGCGCAGTCGGTTAAGCGTCCGACTTCAGCCAGGTCACGATCTTGCGGTCCGTGAGTTTGAGCCCCGCGTCAGGCTCTGGGCTGATGGCTCGGAGCCTGGAGCCTGTTTCCGATTCTGTGTCTCCCTCTCTCTCTGTCCCTCCCCCGTTCATGCTCTGTCTCTCTCTGTCCCAAAAATAAATAAAAAAACGTTGAAAAAAAAAATCCTTTAAAAAAAAAAAAAAAAGAATCATTTCCAGTATTAATGGGTCATTGTGTCCTTTTGCATCTGAATCACCTATCAGTTTGGCTCCCTTAAAAATGATTTTGCAACCATCTGAGGAATTTCTTTTGATGATACGACTATAGTGGGAAGGTGAAAATTATCTCTTGCCGTTTGTAATGACATGGATGCAGCTAGAGAGTATGATGGTAATGAAATGTCAGTCAAAGACAAACACCGTATGATTCCACACATATGTGGAATTTAATAAACCAAACAAATGAGCAAAGAGGAAAAGAGAAACAAACCAAGGAAGAGAATTTTTTTTTTTTTAAACTATAGAGAACAAACTGATGGTTACCAGAGGGGAGGGGATGACAGGGTGGGTGAAATAGGTGATGGGGATTAAGAAGTGCACTTGTGATAAGCACAGGGGGATGTATGGAAGTGCTAAATCACTATATCGTACACCTGAAACTAATATAACACTGTATGTTAACTAACTGGAATTAAAATAAAAACTTTCAAAATTAACAACAAAAAAAGAAAATTATCTCTAATAATGAAATGTATAATAATCTTTAAAGATTAAAACTCTTAAGAAGAGTTTGTGAATCATAACAGTGCTCAGTTTTATTTTAACCCTCTTAATATTTTTATTGCCAAAATATTAAAGAGAATGTTTAAAAGCTTCAATAATTTCATCACCCTGTTAAAGATGTCTTTTTAATTTTTCTTTAACATTTATTTATTTTAGAGAGACAGAACATGAGCAGGGGAGGGGCAGGGAGAGAGGGAGACACAGAATCCGAAGCAGTTTCCAGGCTCCAGGCTCCAAGCTATCAGCACAGAGCCCGACGCGGGGCTCAAACTCACGAACTGGGAGATCATGACCTGAGCAGAAGTTGGACGCTTGACTGACTGAGCCACCCAGGTGCCCCTAATTTTTCTTTAAAAAAATTTTTTTTGTTCATTTATTTTTTGAGAAAGAGAGAGAGTGGGAGGGGAGGGGCAAAAAGTGGGGAGACACAGAATCTGAAGCAGGCTCCAGGCTCTGAGCTGTCAGCACAGAGCCTGACATGGTGCTTGAACTCGCGAACCGCGAGATCATGACCTGAGCCGAAGTCCGTCGCTTAACCAACTGAGCCACCCAGGAGCTCCATCTTTTTAATTTTTCTAAATTTCCTTCCACCTTTGTCCATAGGTGCCTATATTTTATATAACCATGATCACAGAATATGCATGATACACATAATTCATCTACTAAGGATTCTCAGCTAGGGGAGATTGTCCCCCAGGAGACAGTTGGGAAGGTCTGCAGACATTTTGATTGTCCCTGTTAGGGACAGGTCGGTGCTAGTGGCATCTAGTGAACAGGCTGTTCAACAAACATACTACAGTGTGTAGCTCCCTCTCAAAAAAAGAATTATCCAATCCAAAATGTCAATAGTACGGTAGTGCCAGGGTTGAGAAACCCTTGTATGCGCGCACACACACACACACACACACACACACACATTATGCTTTTAACAACTATTAAATCCTTCTTTATTTTTACAAGTTTTTTATAATTTTCACTTATTTCATCCAGTTGACGATCACGATTTATGTAACGATTTCCCCACTCTTAGATATCACAACATTATGAAAATTTTCATACAGATGGCTTCTGTATTAGTTTGAATTAATTTCTCATGAGTAAAATGACCTCAGTAAAGGGTATTATCGTTTTTAACGACTCTTAAACTTGGTAGGGGGACCTTATAAACATTAACTTTGGCAAAATACATTAATTATTATTATTAGTTTCTCAAAGCCAATTAAAATTTGCCTTTAACCAGTTTCTAATGCTGTAATTTTGTGCTGAGAGTTCTCTAGCAAGGTAACTCTAGTTTTTGTTTAATTTGACAAGGATACAAAGGCACTAACAAATTAATGAGTTGATGAATTAAAAAAAATTTTTTTAATGTTTATTTTTGAGAGAGAGAGAGTGCCAGCTGGGGAGGGGTAGAGAGAGGGGGGCAGAGGATCTGAGGTGGGCTCTGTGCCAACAGCAATGAGCCCGATGCGGGGCTCCGACTCACAAACCATGAGACCATGACCTGAACCAAAGTCAGACGCTCAACCAACTGAGCCACCCAGGTGCCTCAATTGATGAATTTTTAATAACTAGGAAATATGTGTATATGGCACAAAATTGTAAAGTGTAAAAGAATCTGTATTCTTTTTTTTTTTAATTTTTATTATTTTTTTTAATGTTTATTTTTGAGACAGAGAGAGACAGAACATGAATGGGGGAGGGGCAGAGAGAGAGGGAGACACAGAATCGGAAGCAGGCTCCAGGCTCTGAGCCATCAGCCCAGAGCCTGACGTGGGGCTCGAACTCACGAACCGTGAGATCGTGACCTGAGCTGAAGTCGGACGCTCAACCGACTGAGCCACCCAGGCACCCCTGTATTCTTTTAAGCTGTGGTTTCCAGCAATCCTGTATCCCTCCCTGGAGGGGCTAACATAGGTATGTTAGGTACAGGCTAGACACTGTCATTACCAAGAGATCCCAAACTAAGGCATAAAAGCAAAATAGAAGTTTGTCTTTCTCATGTAACAGTCTGGAAGTATGTGGTTCAGGCTGCGGAGTGGCTTTGCTCCATAAAAATCATCCAGGGACCTAGTGCCTTCGATCTTGCTGCTCTGCCATCTTTTATAGTGTTCTGCATGGTGAAAGCTAATTCAATCCCACATCTGCACTCCAGCAGGTGGGAAGGGAAAGAGAGAACATGGAGGCAAACAATATCTTTTTTAAGCAAATCATGCAGACAGAGAAGGGATTTAAGTTCCACCATCCTACCTACTCATATTCCGCTGGCAAGAACGTTGTCACATGGCCACAGCCGGCTACAAAGGGGGCTGGGAATGCAGTCTTTACTGAGGTGGCTGTAGGTCCAGCTGAAAATGCAGAAGAGAATTGATGTTGTAGCTGTGGGTGTCTAAAAGTAAGAATCGATTCATTCCCAATGTGGCAATGATGTCAACTGGATTATGAATCACTGAATCTGTCTCAGGATTGAATTGTGGGGATGTCTGGCATGTCACAATTAGATGCCTTCAAAGAACCAGGAATACAGTAAACAGCAATCAATACAAGCCTGATTCTTCAGACCATTTCATTTCTAGATCATTTATCTTCTTTAACCCACTCTTCTCTGTCTTATATTTGAATTTCTAAGGCTGGGGCTTGGTAATCTGGAGGTCACTGGCAATCTTCCTTCCCCACAACAATACTGGGCAGACTTAATCTTTTGAAGCTGTGAACTGGGTGAAATTTATCTTTGGGGTTCTCAGCTCCTTGCCCTCCATCCCTGGGCCTACAACAGCCATGGTGCCCCAACCATTCAGGACCCCACACCACCGGTCTCGCAGGCTTGCTCTCCATGTAAGGCTATGACTACAAAATTCTCTCTTTTCTTTTCCTTTTTTTTTTTTTTTTAATTTTTTTTTTAACGTTTATTTATTTTTGAGACAGAGAGAGACAGAGCATGAACAGGGGAGGGGCAGAGAGAGAGGGAGTCACAGAATCTGAAACAGGCTGCAGGCTCTGAGCTGTCAGCACAGAGCCCGACGCGGGGCTTGAACTCATGGACGGTGAGATCATGACCTGAGCCGAAGTCGGACGCTTAACCGACCAAGCCACCCAGGCGCCCCTCTCTTTTCTTTTCTTACCCAACAACTACACTTTGAGGCGCTCCACTTCTAGCTGGTTGATAAGGCTGGGAGGTTGGGGACAGAGAAGGGATTTAAGGAGTGGTTGAAAGGTTGCTGCTTGTGAAAAAAACAACTCAATTTGACTCACTGAAACTGTTGCCTCACCTGGTTTGAAAGGATTAGAGTTTGTCTTACTGTCTGCAGGACACACACACACACACACACACACACACACAGATTTTCTACGTCTAAATTGCAGATGTACACATTGGTATTTATGAAGAAACAGTTCCAAATATTGTTTTTATAAATTTCCCCTTCTTTTGTGCAAAAAACCATTGCACTCTAGAAATAATCAAGCAGATTGACTTTCTCTCCTCTCCCTACCGATGGTCATTTTGATGTCATTGGCAGAAGAGCTGAAGCCATCTTAAAGGCCTTGCTTGAGATAACATGATATACCAATACTATCTTTTCTCACTCTAAATCTTCATTATAAGAGTTGACTTGGTAATATGTAAGTTGACTACAGATATCTTTAGTTCTCTAAACTTGTTGCAAGAATAGTTGATATTTTTAAAAGATTCCAGAAAGAGCACATGAATTGGCCACTACTTGCGAAGACTCAGTAACTGACATGTTTATTCAAATAGTTCAATGCTTCCCACATCACAGTACAGGGAAAAAATATTGGTACTTGCATGGCACACTGAGGGAAGCTGGAGCCAACTGGCTTGGAGGCTGTGTGTGCCCGTGGCCTCACCTAGCTGTCCCAAGGGATGAAGGGAATCATCACCTCAGCACACCGCATTCACTGGGCAGCCTGGTGGAGGAGACGTATCTAACACGCTGCTATGCGAAATGTGGTCTTCAACATCAGCAGCAGCAGCAGCACCTGGAAGCTTGTTAGAAATGCAAAATTGTAGGCTCTATGCCAATTTACTGAGTCGGAATCTGCATTTTCATAAGATTCCCAGGTGATTTATATGCACATTGAAGTTTGAAAGCACCAATCTAAGAAAACAGATCGACTTCTTTAGGTGAGTGTGGAGGATAGGGAGGATTGCTCCTGGCAGTCATTACATCCTCCTTCTCGCTTTGGAGTATGCTTCCTGTGCTGCAGTGGCTGATAAGGACAAATGACATCCTCCAGACTCTCTTGCAGCTATTATCATGGAAGTACTTAGGTTTCAACAATTAGCAGAGGCTTCCACGGAAGCCCTGGAAGGCTGCCTCTCCGCTGCCATGATCGTGGAGGCACTGTCTCTTCTGTATAGGTTCTAGCGTTCAGTCATTAGCTTTGTGACCATTGGGAAGCTTGGGGTGGGGCATCCATTTCGCCGGTTCGGGTGATGGTTAGTATCGTAGGACTCTGGGGCTGGCTGTGGAAGTGGATTCTGGTGGCTGCCAGATAGCGGCCGTGTTGGTGCAGTTCTGCAGCTGTCAGGTCTGAGTGAGGGAGAGCACAGCTCTTTTGGTATCCTAGTTCTGAGGTGGGGTTTTGAGAATCATTCTAGTAATACTCTCCATTATTCTTAAAGTACTTTAATACCTCCAGCTTAAACTAACTGGAATGGATTCTGTTCTCTGAAACTAAACTTTGACTGATAAGAGTCTGTGTTTTCAGGATCATGCATGTATTCACTGATGTATTTAGCAAGTATTTATTGAGGGTCTTCTCTGAACAGGTATACACACACACACACACACACACACACACACACACACATTATATGATTAAATATTATATTCCTAAGAAAGTAGTTCCATCCAAATAGGGCAGAAAAATTAAAAGTTCCAATTCTAATCTAATCACTACAAAAAAATACTTCATATGTCCTCATTGTTATACTGGAAAGAAGATGGCAATTAATTTTTTTTTTTTAATTTTTTTTTTTTTTACGTTTATTTATTTTTGAGACAGAGAGAGGCAGAGCATGAACGGGGGAGGGGCAGAGAGAGAGGGAGACACAGAATCGGAAGCAGGCTCCAGGCTCTGAGCCATCAGCCCAGAGCCCGACGCGGGGCTCGAACTCACGGACCGCGAGATCGTGACCTGAGCCGAAGTCGGACGCTCAACCGACTGAGCCACCCAGGCGCCCCAAGAAGATGGCAATTTAGAGACAAAAGATTAACTTTTCTGAACTTTGCCACATGGAGATAGTAAGGACTTACCCTGTCTACCTCATAAAGTTTCCGTGAAAATCAAATAAGGCAAGATATATGAAACTGCTTCGGAAATATTAAAGTGCTATGTAGTGCTGGTTATTTTATTTGTAAGTAGTAATAATAGTAAATTTATCCTACAAACTTTTAGCTTTGGATGCTTATTTAAATTTTTTTTAACGTTTATTTATTTTTGAGACAGAGAGAGACAGAGCATGAACGGCGGAGGGTCAGAGAGAGGGAGACACAGAATCTGAAACAGGCCCCAGGCTCTGAGCTGTCAGCGCAGAGCCCGACGAGGGGCTTGAACTCACGGACCTCGAGATCATGACCTGAGCCGAAGTCGGCCGCCGACTGAGCCGCCCAGGCGCCCCTTGCTTTGGATGCTTATGATAGCACCTTTAAAGAAAACTATTTTTGCTTGCCTAATCCTTCTTTCGGTGCAAATTCTGATGTTCATGTAATGGCATTCTTAAAGATAAATCAGAGACTGACTGCTTTGTGAAAGGAATTTTCACTTTTGAAGAGGATTCACAATAGGAATTCTTTCATTAGATGTGTCTCATTTAATACAATTGGTTGATTTATGAATTTAAATTAAAAAATTTTTTTTCAATGTTTTATTTATTTTTGAGAGAGAGACAGAGCATGAGCCGGGGAGGGGCATAGAGAGAGGGAGACGCAGAATCCAAAGCAGGCTCCAGGATCCGAGCTGTCAGCACAGAGCCCAACGTGGGGCTCGAGCTCATGAACCGCGAGATCATGACCTGAGCCGAAGTCGGAAGCCCAACCGACTGAGCCACCCAGGCGCGCCTATGAATTTAAATCATACACATTTTGGTACATCCAGTGTACAAAATGAGCTTAGTTGGTTGAAAAATGTAATTATTATGATGATGATGATTATTTTATTTATTTTTGAGAGAGAGAGAGAGAGAGAGAGAGAGAATGAGCCGGGTAGGGGCAGAGAGAGAGGGAGAACAGGATCCGAAGCAGGCTCCAGGCTCTGAGCTGTCAGCACAGAGCCCAATGTGGGGCTTGAACTCACAAACCATGAGCCAAAGCCGGACGCTCCACCAACTGGGCCACCCAGACAGCCCTGTAATTCTATTTTTTAAGTGAGCTCATTTCAAATATGGGTGAGGAGCAAATCAAATTATAGATCAATCTTTGAGACATACGCATAGACATATCGTGCAAAGCTTCCATTCTTTGTTTTATGTCCGTTTTCTTGAGGTATGTGAAAGAGAAGCTTAATTCAGACCAATAAATGTCTGGTCAGTGCCTTCTCTGTACAACGTTGTAGGTGACGAAGACGCAAAGATGAATGAGACAGTCATTGCCTATGCTACAGTCCAGTCTAGCATGTCAAAAGCAGCAGCCAGTCATACGTGTGGGTATTGGTCACTTAAAATGTGGCCAGTGTGACTCAGAAACGGAATTTTACATTTTATTTAATTTTAACTAATTTAAATAAAAGTAGCCATGTGTGACTAGTGGCCACTGTATTGAATGGCACAGGCCTAGCCAAACTCAGTAGCTGACTTGTGGTTAGGATGCATGGAAAAAACACTTTTCTTCTGTCTTAAAACAAAGGTGGTCTATTAATTTTCTGGTCTTAGGGGTGGTGGTGGGGAAAGTGCCACGATGGTTTGGGAAAGTACATAGTATCAAGGGAAACAGTTATACAATTCTGTTAAAAATCTATTCTATTTGATTCAAAGGTCCCCTAACATTTTCAGAATGCAACGATACCACCAGGCCAAAAAAGCTGAAGACAGCAAAGGTCAAAAAACAGGTCTAAGGGGCGCCTGAGTGGCTCAGTCAGTTAAGCATCCGACGTCGGCTCAGGTCATGATCTCATTGGTTCGTGGGTTCGAGCCCCATGTTGGGCTCTGTGCTGACAGCTCAGAGCCTGGAGCCTGTTTCAGATTCTGTGTCTCCCTCTCTCTGTCCCTCCCCTGCTTGCGCTCTGTCTCTCTCTCTCAAAAATAAATAAAAACATTAAAAAAAAAAAGGCCTGAAAAACCTAGTTTATGTGTTATCTGTAGTATTCCTTGTCATTTTTAGAGTGGTCCCAGCATCAAAGATCAGGAAGGAAGAAGGAGTGAATTAGTAACTTACTAAGGAAACTTCCCTGATGGGGTGAAGTGGGCCATTTCCAAGATATTTTTATTTTTCTCAAATTAAAAAAGACAGAAAAGAACCAAGAGCTCATACTTAACAACAAAAAGGCATTAAGAACTACTGATTACTACCAACTATTTCACATTCCACACAATTGGGAATGATCAGTAGCACTTAATACCCTTTTGTTAAGTGTTAGCAACTACGTGTTAATTTTGTTTTATCTATATTTTCATATGCAAGGTGAATTTGCTTTGACAGATTCTACTTACTCTCAACTATGGATAGAAATGCCAGGATTTGACTCTTTTTACTTACGAAAATTATTTTTAAAGATGTGTAAAGCAGTCTCAATTCACAGGAGTTAGAAGTGGAAATAGTTTAAGTATTATTTCTAAGACTAAGTGGCTATAACAAGAATCTGAACTTTACCTATCATTATTTGGTATATGAGCTAGTTCTGTAAGGTTAATCTATTTTACTTTTGCTGACTTATCACAGATTGTTATTTATTTATTTATTTATTTTTAAAGAGGCCAAACATGGTTGTAGTTCTAGCCCCAAAGGAGATGTGCATGATGATAGCAACTGAAAAAGAATACCACTGTGGTTACCCTTGACTGCACAGTGAGCTAATAGTGCTCGGGGCACTTCCTGCGGGGTGCATCCTCTTGGAACAGTGGCTTCTTTTGACCCTAACAAATCAAATGTGGATCAAATTAAAGGGACTAGCTTGGGTAACAGCACCACAGTGCCCTTTCTTGGGGATCTCTGTGAAACATGGCAGTGGTATCATCACAAACATATTCTGGATTTGACAAAGTTTCATGGGAACTAATTGATTTCATAGGAACTAATTGACTGGGATTCTCCCGCTTTCTCTGCCCCTCCCTGCTCATGTTCTCTCTGTCTCTCTCAAAATAAATAAAACTTTAAAAACTTTTAAAAAATAGCAGCAATATTGAAAATTGAGTTTGGGCATGAAAAGTTCACAATTTGCATCTCTGGTTCAAATGATGTATCCATCAGAAGATTGTGATACTTTTCTCATGATTTTTGAGCCTTTTTCTATAGAAATTAAATTTATAAATGAACATTAAATTGGGGCATCTGGGTGGCTCAGTCAGTTAAGTGTCCGACTCTTGGTTTCAGCTCAGATCATGATCTCATGGCTCATGAGTTCAAACCCCAAGTTTGAGCCCTGTGTTGGGCTCTGCACTAAACAGCATGGAACCTGCTTGGGATTCTCTCTGTCCCTCCCCCCTTCACACACACACACACACACACACACACACACACACACACTCTCTCTCTCTCTCTATCTCTCTCTCTCAAAATAAATAAACATTAAAAAAAAAAGATACTAAAACAGTGTATTATATTTGTAATTTCTTACGGAGGCGAATTGAATTTCCTTATGCCAATGAAAATGGTGAAAATTATAATCTATTCACCTCTTTCTAGACATACAGCTGCATAAACCCTGGTAGAAATTAGCGAATAAGGGGCGCCTGGGTGGCTCAGTCGGTTAAGCATCCGACTTTGGCTCAGGTCATGATCTCATGGTCCGTGAGTTTGAGCCCCGTGTCAGGCTCTGTGCTGACAGCTCAGAGCCTGGAGCCTGTTTCAGATTCTGTGTCTCCCTCTCTCTCTGACCCTCCCTCGTTCATGCTGTCTCTCCCTGTCTCAAAAATAAACGTTAAAAAAAAAAATTAAAAAAAAAAAAAGAAATTAGCGAATAAATTAGTATCATGATAAAGGACTATAAGATCTGTGTTCTGATGGCAGTAAAAAAAATGTAATAATTCAATCATTCTTCTTGATGAAGTATACTGGCTTTGGAATCAGATTGCTTGGGTTCTAATACCGGCTCTCTGGTTTACTTTGTCTCTAGGGCAGGTCCCTTAACCCTTCCTACACTGTTTTTTTTTTTTTTTAATCATACAATGGGCATAGCAATAATAATGCCTGTTAGAGGGCTTCTGTCAGAATTTGTTCACATGGCCCTTAACAGTGGTTCGCACAGTGCCTGGCACATTGTAAATGGCTGTAATTATTACTGCATGTATATTACATGTGCCTTGTTTCCTCGACTTGATTGCAAGCTTTGAGAAGGCAAAGACCATCTCATATAGTTTTCTGGTCCCTTCATCACCCGGCACAGTATCTTAAAAATTACATAGTCAGCATGGAGATTTAAAACTAAAGGGCAATTCGGGGTTAGATAAAGGACCTTGACTATCGATTTCCCCAGGGCTCCTCTGGACTTGTCTCTCACTGTAGTATAACCCCTGAATCCACTCTGAGTTGTGGCAATGGTAGTTCAAGGCTGCTTCTTACCCTAATCAACAGCGGCCAATCCAATCAAACATTTAGACAATCAGCCAAAAGACTGAAGCTATGTGTCCTGCAACAGAAATTCCAGAAAGTCATGGCATTTAGGAGCTGTTTCTGGGTTTCTTAGGCATTTCTGGCTACTGGACAGCAAGTAATTTCTTTATTTCATCTAAGTTAAACCATGCAGAGTATAATTTATGCCCTCCTTCTTTAGCTCTTCTCATGGTAGAATGATGAGCTAGCTAGCATTTTCCTTATCGAAGGACTTACTGTCACTGAACAACTCATCAGCAACAAGCTCACAGATAACCCATGGCCAACATACTGATCTATGTTTTTTAAACATGCTTTCTACATTTTTACTTCTTCAGTTTTTGTTTTGTTTTGTTTTTTTTACTTAACAGTTTGATGTGAGCTATTCATCAAAAGATGAAGTTTCATGCTGGTACATATTGATTCCTACCCTCTGTTAGTAAACAGTATAGCAACAAAGTTCAGTAAGGCTGGGTTTCCTTATGGATTGGTGTGAGACTTGCATATTAAGTTGGTATAATCTACGGGTTGGAGGTAGGTTTTGAGACTTTAAAACATTTTCACCATTACTATGAAATATTTGGAAAGTTTGTATAAGGCCTTCCTTCTGGCTCTTCTCATTCTTCGCAGTGCTCTGCCAATAATATTTCTGCTCTGTAGCTAGCACTGCAGCTCCCCCCTTTGATATTTCTTCTGTCCACTTCCATTCTATCTTAATTTAAAAAATACATTTCTAAAATTTTTTGTTGTTCTATTTTGTCAGTAGACACTTGCAACTGCGCACAAATCTGATTATAAGCTGTATGGTGCTGTGAAAAACTTGCAATTGTTTTCCAAAATGACAGGCAGTGTAAATTATAAAACATAAAATAGTATATGTTAAAGCATTGCCAGCAATAAATAAAAATGGCTTATTTGGAGGAAGTAACCTTGGAAATGAGAGAACTAGGCTGGAGGAGGAAACAATCCACATGGTTAGGAAAGGAAGAGCCACATTTAGGGGAGCATCTGAGGGACAAGGACAATGGAAACACTCAAGTGACTCCTGATCCTAGACAATCTTCCAAGGGTTAAGTCACAGAGGGCAGTTAGGTTGGGCTAGATTTTCCAGTTTCTCTCCTGAAAGATACTGGACCTTTATTTCCTAGGGATCACTCATTCAGCATTGCTGAGTACCTAACTTGTGCCAGGGGTCTGCACAGGAACTGGATTTGCAAAGATGAAAAGAGCAAAGTTCGTCTCCCAGCGTTTCTAGAACACTCTAGGAGGTTAGGTATAAAAGGGCCTTGTTGCAAAAAGAGAAAACAGCAACCAGAAGCTTGGAAGAATCCTCAGGGCTCCACAGAGGAAGTGAGCTGTGGCCTGAAGGGTTTTGATAGGCTTTTGTATGTATCTTTCAAGAATAAATGATAATGTGAAATAAACAGATCATCCCGAAAGGAAAGGGCTGGGAAGAAGCATGGCATATTATATGGGAGATTTAAAACATTTAACTGGAGCAGGAACTTATAGACCAGTCCCTTATAACTGTCAGGAAAGAAGGGTTTAGATGACAAATGAGTGTTAAGTGATCAAACTGACATTCACCCATGTGGAGCGTCTTCTTCTGACTGGCACCTTGCTAAATGGAAATGTGGGCTGCTGTTCTCGAATACCTAGTTAGGGGCGGACAGGGTGCACCCACTTTTATCAGATTTTGCACACCACATAAGGCTTCTTCCTAGAAGGCTACTTTTGATGGTTCCAAACCCTTTCCTCCCCTCAGCCTCTGTAGTTTTAAGGGCTGTGCGAGGTCTATCTGCAGGGATTTTAGAGGTTTTCCTCATTCTCTTCGGAAGAGAAGTAATAAAAGCATTTAAATTAGCGGGAGGGCGGTTAACACCCGCAGCCCTGGCTTCACTGCACGCCTCGTCACCACCCGGGTTCACTCAGCGCCTGGCTTCGGGGAGCCGAACAACGTTAACGGCCGCCGGGCAGCAACGGCTCCCGGACAGCGCGCTGCGGACGTCGCGCGCTCGGGACTGGCAGGCCAGCGGCGAGTTCACACGGCGCAGGGAGAGGGGGCGAGGCCGAGCCGTGGGCGGCACTTGACGAACAGCCCTTGCAACCAATTGGAAGCCTGGTCGACTTTTCCCCCTGCCAATAGGGAGCGGGACCCAGGCTAAGGGGCGCTTCCCGCGGGCTGCGGCTGGATTCGATCCTGCGCGGCGGCAGCTAAGGCGGGGGCGGAGGCTCGGCCTGGGCGGCGGGGAGCGGATTAGGGGAGGAGGGAAGACCGGAAGCCACAGTCGCGTCCCCATCCTTAGATTCGCTCCCCCGGGCTGGGAGCGAAGACGGAGGAGGAGGAGGGAGAGGCTGAATGTTGGCTCCGTAATAAAGGGGAGCGGCCGCTCCGGAGCCTCCTCCCGGGGCGCCCCCTCATCCCGCCCGATCTCTGCACCCCCACTGGCTCCTGGGCGCCTGGCCCCCGCGGACGGCCCGGCAGCGCAGACCTTCGCTGAAGAGACGCGGCCAGTGGCGGGGACTGGCCGGCGGCGTCCGAGGCCCGCGCCCCGCCGCCACCCCCACCCGCTTGCCCGCCGGTCCCTCCGGCCGCCGCCATGTCCTCCTCCTCATCCTCTCCCAGGGAGGCGTACGAGGAGGACCGCGAGTACGAGAGCCAGGCCAAGCGCCTTAAGACCGAGGAGGGGGAGATCGACTACTCGGCTGAGGAAGGCGAGAACCGCCGGGAAGCGACGCCCCGGGGCGGGGGCGATGGCGGCGGCGGCGGCCGGAGCTTCTCACAGCCGGTAACAAAGCGCGGCGCCCTGTCCGCTGTGCCTGGCGGCTCCCTGGGAAGCAGGGCCGAGCGGCGGGGACTCGGCCCCGGGGCCTTCCGCGCGCCTCGTTGCCCTCTGCTGCTGCGCTGACCGCGTCGGGAAGCGCCGGCTCTTTCTTCTCTTCGGGGTTTTTATTCTTTGCCCTACCTGTTTCCCGCATCCCGACCGCGAACCCGGCTCCGGCCTGGCTGCAGGCCCCGCGTGCGAGTCGTCTGCCGGCCCTGAACTTGGGGAGGGTAGCCCGGCGGGGGCGGCGGGGCGGCGTTGCTTCCGCTCCCGGGGGGCTTCGGTGCGCGATAAGCTCTTTGTTAGTTCAACTCCGGCTGCTGGCCGGCGTCGGGACGCCCGGCTCCCTTCTGCCCCTGTGCCCGCAGCATCTGCGCGCTGGTCACGGCCGCAGGATGGTTGTTGCGTCGGTTCCGCCGGGGTCTCTCTTCACCTGGGTCCTGAGCAGAGCCGTAACTGAATGACAAATTACGCTCTGGAGCTCACACCCTAGTTCGCCTGGAGGTCTAATTTCAAAATTTTTACTCTTGGCAGGCATGGTGCGCATGCTTTGCTACCCAGTTTTAGGATTATTGCTCAGTACAGATCTTAGCTCTTCGGTCAAAAAAACAAGTGTTGGTAGGTGTTAACACCACCCTTATTTTCAAGTAAAACAAATCTTAAAATCACCACAGTTCGTGGACGGTTTATTCCAAATTTGCCCCACGAAAGGAAGGACTGAGCTCGGAATTGGATTAAACACACCTTCCTAGATTCTTGTTGCTCTTATCAGAAACGTTAGCTGGAGGCAGAAGGAATGTGAAAATCGTCTTATCCGCAGCAAGTAGTAACTCAGCTTCAGTTGCATGGAGACTTTAAGGAAACAAAGCAAAGCAAAAGTCTTTGCCCTTTTTTGGTGTACTTAATATGTGTTAGCGGTTTAGATGTCTTTTAAACATTTGACACATTTTAATTGATTTTTTGAAAGGAGACTTTTCCTGAAATTTAAGAAAATGTACACATATATTCTATTAAAATGTTTTTCACCCTTTATAAGAGGCCAATGATAAACTTTTTAGGTATTTGAATTTTTAAAAAATATTTATCTTGAGATACAGGGTGGGGGGGGGAGGGGCAGAGAGAGGGAGAGAGAGAATCCCAAACAAACCCGAGGGATGACGATCCGATCGGAGCTGAAATCTAGACTCTGGTGCCCAACCGGCTGAGCCACCCAGTGCCCCTAGCTGTTTGAATTTTTATATAAAAAAAATTATGGTCAGTAGTTACCAACATTAGTTTCCCAATTTGAAACTGTGACATAGGTTTCAACACATTAGAAAAAAGGAACTTTTTCTTCTTCTAAGTTAATGTTTCCTTATAGCTAGATATGTATGACTTGATTTTTGTGCCTAGGTATTTGGCATACTCCAAATGTATCTTGGGCTTGTGCATTAAAAAATGCATGTCTTCTAAATGTTTCAGTTCAAAGCCAATTCCATTGTGGAAGTTTGGAAACAGGAATATTGTAACTGATCTTTTAGAAGGGTCAGTGTATTTCTTTTGCCACAAGTCTTGAGTTTTTTGTGCAATAGCATGAAATGTCTTAAGTGTGTTGGAAAGATACCTAAATTCTTTAATGAAAAAAAATCTTTTTTGAGAAACAGATTAAACATTAAGGCAATAGATTATTTTGCATGTTGGGAAGAAAATAATATATACTTAATATATCCAAAGTGAATGGTATCTGGCAGTGGAAATAGTACTTGTCAGGGCTTGGGGAGAGTCAGGAGTCCTAGCTCGCATATGATCTGTGTGCCTTTGGGAAAGTCAATTCACCCCTAGTCTTGAGTTCTTTTAGTATAAAAGTTGAGCCTTTCTATACCTGAAGTTATAATTCAGTGATTAATGTAATGCAGCTTTTAAATTACCCAGACAGGATCTAATAAATGCAGATTGAGTTATAAATTTTAATTTTTGTTTATTTACTGCTATTTTGTTTCTCAGAGTGTGAATTGCTTTTAACAGTAGGAGCAGTGCTGCACTGTGAAATCTAATGAAGGCTTATTTTTCCTGTGTTTAAACCTTTTTCTTCATGCGATTTTTGGTACTATTTTGAAATTATTGCAACTATGGAAACCTGTACATAATAAAATTTTATTAGGATAGGCATTCCCTGGATAAAAGTTTAACGTCTAGTGCGTCATCAGCCAGAAGTATGGTAATTTATCTAACTGAAATGGTTTTGGCTCAACCTCAGTTGTCCTACAGTCCAGCCAGAGAAGAAATACTTTGTGGTCAAACTGTTAAATAACAGCAAATGCAGATTAGGTACAATGATGGGCAATCTTTTCAACTCAGTTGGAGGTTTGTCAAGTGCAAAGTAAGTCTTCAAGGATTTACATTATTTAGCTTTTGATAATTAAGCTTCCATGAGTGCTTTAATCTATTTAATCTAATCTATTAATTTAATCTATTAATTAGATGTAAAGAGGAAAGAAAGTATTTAAGAAAAGCCATGTTTCTACAAATGCTCCTAAGTTAAAGATGAATTGATCGCTGTGAATGATCATGATGTGTTAAGGTGTATAGAGAAGTGAGTTAGTAGTTCAGATATGAGAAATAAGACACTCTTCAAATTTATGTCTTCTGGTACTTAGTTTGAAGACCAGAAATTCCTAGAGTGTTTCAGATTCACTGTGCTGCATTGTTGAACAAAGCTGGATTATGAAAGTGTGTGCTGTGTATTATAAGTTACTTTATTCTTGTGGAGTAAGTGGTGGTCTTAAATTTAGAAGTCATGACCTTCAACCTTCAAGATCATATGAATAGTAAATTTCTATATCTGTTTATTTTTTAGAAAGCAGCTTGACTTCAAATATTAGGGCTCTACTTGGTGAAACCAACTGAAGAATTAAATTGAGAGGTTACCTAGAAAGATCTGCTTATATAAAGATTGATATCGATAAAAATTTATGGAATGCTAATTCATTTTGGAGACTTTCAAGTTTTTTTTTTTTTTTTTTTTTTTTTTTTACTGTCTTCTGCTAGTGAGTAAACAGGCAAATCAGATTGTTAAAGTGGCTTGTTTGCTGATGAGATGAAAATATAAGTTTCTCAATGTTTAATAAATAGACTTGTAAGATGGCAAAATGTCATGATAAAAACGTAGATCCTAGGATTTCTTAGCGATATATATTATGTGGAGGAGCTAGTTTGAATTTAAGATACACTATTATACTTTAAGGATCTGAATTACAGAGATGTATAGGAATATTAATGATGGTTTATTAGATGAATACGGGATGGGGGATAAGGTGAGGTCACTTTGTTAGCTTAGTTCCCACAGGAAAAGTTTAGAGGCTGACAGTGAGCATAGTAAATACACCCTGGGGAATGAAAAAGCTAAAGGATGTGTGTGCCCTGGAGGTAAGCGCCAGAGTTTTAATTTTTAAGGCTTCTATAGCAATAAATGTCCTCTGTCTCTAGCTATGCTGCTGTTGTGAGGATTTTCAGGCCTTGTATTAGGAAAGAAGAGAAAGGTAGTAGGTTTTGTTATCTTTTGGTTTTAACAAGTGACTACATTTCTTCGTGTTAGTACATACAATGAAAAGAGCTTTTTAATGGACCTATAAGCCCAACCAAGGCAGGTGTTTTGGTTCTGCTACCAACAACATGCTTTGTGACGTAACCTCTCTGGAACTCAACCATCATGAGGAGGTTGGATCAGATGATCACTGTGATCTCTTAATTCATCAAAAAACAATACTTGAGCCCCTTTTATGTGCCAGGTGCTGTTGTCTGTGATGGGGTTATAAAAGTAAAGAAAAAAAAAATTCCAGGGGTGCCGAGGTGTTTCAGTTGGTTAAGCGTTGGTCTCTTGATTTCGGCTCCAGTCATGATCTCACAGTTTGTAGATTTGAGCCCCAAGTTGGGCTCTGCGCTGATGGTGCAGAGCCTGGTTGAGATTCTCTCTCTCTCTCTCTCTCTCTCTCTCTCTCTCTCTGCCTCTTCCTGGCTTGAGTTCTCTTTTTCTTTTTCTGAAAATAAATTAATTTTAAAAATTCCATATCTAAAAATCTGTGACTCTACGTCATTTAATGCCTTTTTTTTTTTTTTTTTTTTTTTTTTGCCTCTGAAATTGAATACACCTTTCAAAGCTTGTAGTTTCAGCCACAGCAACAATTCAGGTGAGCTTAAGCAAAACAAAAAGTTGGCCCGCGTAACTGAGAAAGCTAAGTTGTGGTCGCGGTTTCAGGCATGGCTGGATCTAGGGATTTAGATGATGTCACTGAAACTTGATTCTATATGCTCTATTTCCTCCATGTAGCTATAAAACTAGACTTGCAATTTTTATAGCTAGCAAATAGAGAATACTCTTCTCCTCTCCCCAGTGTCCATATTTATCCCTTCTGATCAACACTTTTTAGCTTCCCTAGCCCTGCAGCTAATCACTGGGCTACTTCTGAAGTTGGATAGGCATGATTGTGTGATTGAAAATACCAGTGGAGGGGCGCCTGGGTGGCTCAGTCGGTTAAGCGTCCGACTTCGGCTCAGGTCATGATCTCACGGTCTGTGGGTTCGAGCCCCGTGTCGGGCTCTGTGCTGACAGCTCAGAGCCTGGAGCCTGTTTCAGATTCTGTGTCTCCCTCTCTCTCTGACCCTCCCCCATTCATGCTCTGTCTCTCTCTGTCTCAAAAATAAATAAACATTAAAAAAAAAAATTAAAAAAGAAAAAGAAAATACCAGTGGAATAATACAGAGTTCAGGGTTGTGTATGTGTTTAACCAGAAGAAGGGGGAAGGAGATCTGGGTAGGCAAAACCAGATAATCCCTGCTGCATGAGTAAAAAAGTAAAGGTTATTTTTTAAAAAGTTATTTGAATGGTATGGCTGTTCTTTTTAATTTTGTTGTGTTATGGGATCAAGTGTACCTGAAAACTTAGATAAGAAAATGAAAGGGTTTCTCATATTTTGGATCTGGTGTATTGTTTCTTTAAAAAAAGAAAGACGAAGAGATGTGATTGTTTAGTTTAATTTAGTAAGAAAAATTATGTAGTTAACTCTAAGCATAGAGTGGGTTAAAAGATATTTTCAGCTGTCCCTTAAAACTCCTTTTTCCTTGGTCTATATGCAGTATCCAAAGTAAAAGGGAAAACCTTAAATACCTAGAAATACTGTATTCATTTTTTTGTATAATATTGATAAATTCTTTTTTTTTTTTAATGTTGATGAATTCTAATGCATCCAGAGAATGATTACTAGAATAGAAAAAGAAACTTGAAATCACATTATAAGAGGAATGACAAGAATGGTGGTGGGGCAAGGGGGATATTTAGCCTCTAGGGTATATTTAGGTGTGGTTTGAGAAATCATTACAAATAATTGGAGGTTTGTCATGTAGAAGAGGGAAATGTAGATAAGGGTAAGGGTGCCATTTAATATTTCTTTTTTTTTTTTTTAATGTTTTTATTACTTATTTTTGAGACAGAGACAGAGCATGAGCAGGGGAGGGGCAGAGAGAGGGAGACACAGAATCTGGGGCAGGCTCCAGGCTCTGAGCTGTCAGCACAGAGCCCGATGCGGGGCTCGAACTCACGGACCGTGAGATCATGACCTGAGGATGCTCAACCGGCTGAGCCACCCAGGTGCCCCAATATTTCTTGAACCCTTAATAACTCCATCTTGCACTGTACTAGACACTTTATTTTTGTTCCATTTAGTGTAATCTTACATGATAAGGATTTTTTTTTTTTAATAGTGAAACTGAGGCTCAAAAAGGCAATTAGCTCAAGATCACTGGAGCCAGTGAACATCCAAAGATTCAAACACTGGTCTGACTTCAAAGACCATTTTGGATACAAAGCTACAAGGAGACAGATTTGGATACATACGAAGAATTTTCTAAAAATATAATGGATTGTCTCATGAGTAGTATGTTTCCTGTCACTGGAAGTGTTTAAGGAGAAGCTGGATAAGCACTTGGCAGTAGTTCTGTGTCTGGTGTTGGGGGATGAATGATTGAACTTGAGTTTGGTCTTTTTTATAATTCTGAGAGGGCAGAAGAAGGTTGTTCAGTTGCTGTTGAGCAAGTGTTATGCTGTTAAGCATGTGTTGGGCATGGAGATGTTGGGAAAACAAAAAAGCCTAATAAGGACATTGTGCCTGGCCTTTGCCAGTTTACATTTATTTTACTATGTGAAGAGGCGTTAACGGGCCCATCTCATTCCTCTCAGAAGCTTCACTTATACTCTCCTGAGCTTCCCTTCTTTTCAGTAGCGCTCAGTCTTCAATCTGCAATAGTCAAAATTAGCACTGAAAATTGGTATTATTGGAGTTTGTTCTTGAGATAACTTTTAAGGGGCTGAGAGTTTGGAATGGTATGACTAGACTGGTCGGTAGTCTGCCCAAGGGACCAAATAATGCCTCCATTATAGTTGACAGAGTTTGCCCAAAGAAGGACTAGGGTAACTAAAAAAAAAAAAAAAAAAAAAAAAAGTGTATATAAATTGCAGGCATGTCTTCGTTTGCTGGGTGCTTATTTGGAATACTGTTTTTAGTCTGACAAGTAATGGACATAAATAGATGAAGAGGGAACCTAGAAATGGAAGGACTTTGGGCTTCTGTATGAGAAAGGATTAAAAAAAAAAAAACTTTGTTGAACTGGAGAAGACATGATCAAAGTGTTAATATATGACAATGGGGCAAACAATACTCATTTATTCACCAATTTCAGACTCAGATACATAGTATGATGCTTAAAAGAGGTAACTTTAGGGTAGGTAAAAGAAGCTGTACAGATTGCAGATTTCTTACCACCAGTATAAAGCATAAGTAGAGATAAGAAAATACTGATTTAAGAAAAGTTTTAGTATTGGGGGAAAAGGGGGGTTGTGAAAATATTGTTTGAAAAGATACCATTAATATATCAGTTTTATATTTGGAAACATCCCTAGGGTTTTTTTCTTTTTTTGTGGTCCCTCAGATGTGACTCCTTCAGGTTTTTGTTTTTTTTTTCTTTATTTAAACTACAGATGGGAAAATTTTAAGTTCAAGAAAAGGGGACATAATGTAAAGATTAGAGAAATCTCTATGAATGGCAGATGAATTGAGTGGAAATAGGGAAATACAGTGGATACAGGGTATGTTTTCTGCCTTGAGGTTGAGATAATCATATCTTCCCCTAAGTACCATATTGTTTGCATTTAATAAGTTCCTACTTCTGAAGAATGACTTTAAGTCTGGAGCTATTCCAATTTAGGAAATGTAATTAAATAATAATATATTAAAATCAGATATTTTTGAGGGATTTTAAAATTGGTCCTGAGATCCATTTCTTTGTGAGAAGACCAATTTGAAAAATAGTCATATTTTTTTTAGCATTATATTCAAGACAGTGGCTATCCATGATGGGAAGGGAGGTAGGAGATGTATTCAACTGTTGGGTAGTGTTTTATTTATTAAAGTGGTTGGTGAGTTAATGACTATTTATATTGTTCCTCATACCTTATTATAGGCCTTAAATACATAATAAAATAATTTCCCAACTTTTTATTCTGAGAAATATTCAATTACATATGCCCTTCACCTAGATTCAGCAGTTTTTAACATTTTGCCATTTGGGATTTTATCTCCATATGTGTATATCTATATTTATATACATTTTTTCACCTAAACTGTGAAAGTTGGAGACATGATGACAGTCCATCTTTAAATGATCCCAGCTTTCCTAAGAATAAGGATATTCTTATCACATAAACATTACTATTATTATAATGTTACCTAAGGCAATAAGTAGTTCTATTACATAATATAAAATCCTATCTCTATTTAAATTTCTCCATTTGTCTCTAAAACATATTTCATAGTAGTTTTTATCCATTATAAAATGAAGACTCAAATAATGCCTTTGTTGTCTCTCTCTTTTTTAAAAATGTTTATTTTTGAGAGAGCACGAGCAGGAGAGGTACGGAGAGAGGCGGGGATAGAGGATCTGAAGCCAGCTCATTGCTGACAGCAAAGAGCCCCATGCAGGGCTTGAACTCACTAAGGGTGAGATTATGACCTGAGTTGAAGTCCTTCGCTCAACCGACTGAGCCACCTAGTCACCCCTGTTGTCTCTTTTTAGCTAACCTGAAATCCTCCTTCCACTATTTTTTTATAGTAGCTTTTTGAATAGTCTTGGCCAGTGAAGTTTTCTTTTGCACTTTTACCTTTGCCAGCAGATTTCTAGGGATCAACTGAGAGGACTGTCTTATTTCTTGACTTCTGTTGTTGTCTGATTATTTTTAGAGTAAAATTTGTTATTTATACTTTAAATATATTTAAATATATGCTCTACATTAGGTTTTAGCTATGATTTAGAACTCTTGTATAGTTGTCCATTTATGCTTAGTAGTTTAATGATGACAGTGCACATTTGGTTGTTGAGTTTCATTTAGGGAAAGAGTCTCATTTGTTAAGGTTGTAATAGTGTTGGGTTACATAGTGTACAATCAGAATGATTTATTTCAAACTTAGTGGCATGTAATGAATATCTGCTTGACTCAGCATAAGCAATTCAAATGAAATTCCAAGTATTGGATTAATATTTGCAGAGGACTAAATTTATTTGTTGAATTTGACGATAGTATAAGAGAGTAGTCCCATGGTTACTTTATATTTTTAAATCAACTCTTTAAACTGTGACATAACATTTTTATTGGCAGTGCACAGGACTGTTATATTTTTCTAACAGTCTTTATAATATTATAAAGAGAAATTGGTGAGTCTTTTAAAATAGCCATAAAGACATTTAATTTTCTTAAAATAATTCTTAAGTTTTAATGATAAAACATTTATGCTTTTAGATTAGTCTCTTTGTAGGAGAAAAAACTTTTCATTTAATAGATTTTGAGTGTGTGTGTGTGTGTGTGTGTGTGTGTGTGTGTGGATCGTATATGGAAGTCATTTCTGAAGTGATGCAAGAGAGGTGCCCAGTGGCTAGTTGTAAAATACAGATTTTTGTCTTAATAAAACTTCAGGGGAGCCTGCGTGGCTTAGTTGGTTAAGTATCCAACTCTTGATCTCAGCAGGTCTTGATCTTAGGGTCATGAGTTTGGGCCCCGAATTGGGCTCCACACTGGGCATGGAGCCTACTTTAAAAAAAAAAAAAAAAAAATAGAACTTGGAAAAAAAAAAGAACTTGAATAAGTAAATGACAGAGCCATTTTCACGGTCAAAATAATTCTCATACATAGTCCATATCATACATAGTCCATATACGTGTATTTTAAAACTACCTCCTGGGTGTACTCAAAAGATACAGAGTATTCCAGAGAAGCCCAGGAAGGCTTGCATTTTTGAGCACTACTTGTTCATCAACAAAGATGGTACCTTGTACAAATTTAAGCTGTCAAGTGTGCTGCTTAAGTAAGCACAGTAGCTTTAAGTTAGTGTGGAACGAGATAACCAATTAAACAAGGACAAAAGATGATATAAAGTTTGTAATCTTTGTATTAAAGAAACATTTTAAATTGGGTTTTTTTTTTGTTCATTTGGACTACTTGAGATTTTGATATTTTGTAATGAAATTATCAGTATACGATATAATTCCAGTCATAACATACTCTGCATCTGTTGAAATTTTTTCTGAGATTTTATTGCAGTTGAAATAAGTTATTAATTTATGTTGTACTTCTTTTTATTTATTTTGAGAGAGAGTGTGCGTGCACAATGGGGGAGGTGCGGAGAGAGAGGGACAGAGAGAATCCCAAGCAGGCTGTGCACCTTCAGCACAGAGCCTGACGCGGGGCCCAAACCCCACACTGTGAGATCATAAGCTGAGCTGAAACCAAGAGCTAGCCCTGAGCTATCTAGGCACCCCTATGTTGTACTTCTTATTAAGAGAAAATACCCCCTTCTAAGAAATCAAAATTTTCATGCCTAACAATCGATGATTTTTTTTCTCAGGTCCTTTTGCTAACTTGTGAATGCAGTTTGGTTTGGAATTTTTTTTGATGTTTGCTTTTTAATGCAGAATTGAATCTACTATAGATGCAATTTAGACCTTTAAAATTTTTAACTAGAAATTATTTTCTTTTGCTAGGAGGCAGGTGGAAGTCATCATAAAGTTTCTGTTTCACCTGTTGTCCATGTTCGAGGACTCTGTGAATCTGTGGTGGAAGCAGACCTTGTGGAGGCCCTGGAGAAATTTGGGACAATATGGTAAGGACCCTAGGGACTTCATGCAGATTGAAAACAGTATAGTAAAACAAGCCTTGCTTGCTTGCTATAATATAAGCTTTGATGTTTGACCATAGTATATATTAAGTTTGCCTGTGACAGTATTTCTTTAGAACCTTTTAAGCCTCTTATTTTTTTCCTTCCTGGGATGATGCAGAGATGTATTTTTGTGGATCCATGATCACCTATCACTCCCCAGCCAGGCTATATGCAAAATGGGTAATTTCATCTTTTATCTGACTTTCAAAATGAGTCCATGACTCCTTGTTAAACACTGCTTTCATGTTTGAATGAGTTTACGCCCTTCATCTTTAGAGTTTCAGGTAGCAGTACTTAAATACTGATTTGCTGTTGTTTATTTTGGAATGTTTAAGAATTAATTGGCAACTAAAAGTGAGTAGATGAAGGGTAGGCATTATTTGCCTTAGGTGTGTGCTGCCAGGAGTTCTTCTGCAGATCATGAGAAGTAAGTGTTTTATCCTAGTTTCTTTTTGTGTTTTGTATTCACTCAGTCTCCTCCTTTCTCTTCCATAGTTAGCGTATGCTTAAGAATATTGACTCAAATGAAAATATAATCAGAAAAGTGAATGTACTGCCAAAAATAGACACTCAAAAATTCTTTCTAAATTATTTTTGGAGTATGCCTGGCTGTTGTTCTCTTATTAGTATGGATAGTGTAGAGTTGATTTTATTTTATTTTTTCCTTGGTGAATACGTTGGTTAGAGGCATCAGAGACACAGTCCAAGTCAAAATACATAAACAGGGGAGAGATTTCAGTGTATTTGCTGAGATAACTTGATTGCTTCAATTTTATGGAAATTTATGTGGAGTTTTGGGTATTGAAAGGATGCATAAATAGATGGTGAGAGAGTGAGCAGAGATGTCCAACAGAAAGGAATCATTGCCTCAAAGGAATAGTAGAGTTAGGTGACACCTTCCATCATGGCATCTTCTTTAATTTCTTTGATGATCTTACAGAGAGGTAGGTGACGTGGCAAACCTGTTATCCTCAACTTATGCACCTTAGAGACCACTGTTACGTATTGTTTATTATTGGATGTACAGATTGGCGGTCCACATGGGCAAAGGAAAGTCCGTTTCTTGAAATGTCATTCAGATGACTACATCCCTATTTAGTCATTTGAAGAGGATATTGGAAATTAAGTTTGTCGGGAACATTATATATTGAAGCAAACTTAGACCTTATTTAGATTTGCACGTTGGTACTAGACTAACCCCGTGGGTTGCAGTGTCCTATGGGATTAGAAAGAGATGGTTATTTCTGGTTTATTTTTTATTTGGTAATTTTATTTTAGGCTTTTAAAGTGATTTCTTTAAAGCCAAGAGATACTGGAGTCCTGTCAGAAAACAGGTCGACGAGCAAATACTGGTGGGAACTTTAGAGCAATCATAACTATATTGACATTTTTATGTTAATTATGACACAAGATTTGAATGTTCGGCTTTAAAGAAATAGAACTATTTGTGGAAGTTGTTGAATTATTTGAATCACTTCTTCTTCTTTTTTTTTTTTTTTAATGTGAATCACTTTTGAGTGGCCTGTATACTTTTTGATATTTAGTCCATGGTAAAGTGTTTTATATGTGAATGTAATTCTGTTAATTTGCATAGTACATCATTCTGCCCTCAGGATTGGTAGTTTTGTGGATAAAAAAGTCGTGAAATAATTGGAACAAATTAGTGTAAAATTAAAAGTTTAATTGGCATAAATATGTGCACTAGGAGTTTTAATTGTGTGAAATGATCTTGAATAAGAGGTGGCTGCTGTTAAAACTGAAAGAACCCTGAACAGCCTCCGGTGAGGAGTAGGTGTTTTGCTTCAAAATGTTGCATTTATAGAACCTTTCTCTGTTTGTTTATTTCTTTAGTGGTGTGTGTGGGATTATAGACATGATATAGAAACTGCTCATGTAAAAAGGTGCGTCACCAAGTTCAACATCGAGTAAGTTTATACCTGAAAACTAGATGCGTAGGAAAGAAGTTGAGGAGAAACTGTAAGATGTTGAGAATGGTTGTGTCAGTCTAATAAAATTCTGTGTATTTGTTGTCTTTATTCTGTAGTATGTTCATCTGTTAGGATCAAAAGAATGTTTAAAAAGATGTACTCTCTCTTCTTCCCTTTTCCCCTTCCATTAAAGGAGAGCATGCTAGGTATAATTAGCTATATTGGTTTAATATTTTAAAACAAACCTTTTGGGACCCAATTTGTATAATAAAATCTTTTGCCTCCTCCAGCTTTTGTTTAAATATTAGTAAATGTGTTTTGAGTTATAAGTCGAAAGCACTGACCCTACCATGTCCCTTAGCCCTTTTATTTTTTTTCTTTGTTACTCTCATATCTTCCTCATTATGCTTTTCAAGATTTCTTAAAAATTACGTGACAGATAATTTAGGTGCATTCTAAAATGTCTGCAACATTCTAATTTTCCCTTCTTTATTTTCATGTGATGCCACTTTTTCACTTCTAAATCTGTGCTTCTAGCTCACTTCTTATTGTAGTTACCATAGGCAGTTTTACTAAGACCAAGTCTATGACAGGTCAATAAAAAATTTAATTTTCAACCTTTATAATTTTCTGTGTTCCAAAGAATCAAAGGGCATTATTAACATACTTACTTGGTAATACTATTTAGCTATTCAACCACCTTACATTTGTGGGAGGAGAATGTTTATTCTTTAATTTCTTTTGTTCTTTTTTTTTTTTAGATTTTTTAATGTTTACTTATTTTTGAGAGAGAGAGACAGAGCACCAGCAGGGGAGGGGCAGAGAGAGAGGGAGACACAGAATCCAAAGAAGGCCCCAGGCTCTGAGCTGTCTGCACAGGGCCTCATGCGGGGCTCGAACCCACAAACGCGAGATCAGGACCTGAGCCGAAGTTGGACACTCGACCAACTGAGTCGCCCAAGTGCCTCCTTCTTTAATTTCTTTAGCATAGTCCTGATTCCAGGGTTTTCTGTTTTTTTGTATGCACGACTTCAGAACTTCATCAAGAAGTTTCTAAAAATAATATTTCTTTCTTGGAATTTATATTTTATATTCATAATTGATAATTCTTTATCTTACTGTTTCAATAGTTTCTTTAAGTTTGAACAATTGTGGGTGGGGAGAGCTAACAAGCCTCATAGACCAACAGATATTGATTGAATGCCTGTTACGTGTCAGCTCTGTTTCTAGATTCTGAGGATATGAAGATGAATGAGGCGAGGCAAGCAGTTTGTATTCAGTAACTATAATCTTGACAACAGTCTTTCACGTTTTATAAATGAGGAAAGGTGAAATTCATAAGAAACTACATACTATGCCAGGCTACAAAGTGGTCTGTTTCTTACTAGTAAATCATTTGCTGCTTTCTAAAGGGTAGCGATAGGTCTAGATGCCTGATTCAGAAATAGTGCTGTCACTGAGTACCTGACCTGATGTTCTTTCTGCAGCCTTCTGCTATTATAAAACCCGTGCTAATTGTATTTTAAAACCTTTTTTAAGGTGCTTGTTCTTATGAATAGAGGACATAATATTTCCCCGACTGTGATCCATGTGCTTTGATTTCTTTCTTCCCTCCCTCTCTTCATTGCTTTCTTTTTCATTTCATGTGTTAAAATATGTTCCTCCCCAAGAGTATACAATGAAATGTAAATAACTTCACCCTCTTTGTTCACAGACAACCATGATTATCATCATCTGCTGAGTATCTTTTCATGGATTCTTTAATATTTAAAAAATATTTTGGAAGAGATTATTTGTGTGAAATTTGGTTGGTTTGCAGTTGTTTCTATGTATATTTTAATTCTTTTGTTTTTAGTAAGATAAGCGAAATTTTATAGTCCTTGGTTATTAGTGTGGGCACTTATTTATTTGGAAAATTCAGTAGAGGTAGGAGTTTCTGTTGTTAAAGGTCCCATCTGCTAACTTTCTGTTCAGTTTTATCTCCGCTGGTTTCTGTATCTAGAGATTTTCTAGTATTGCTTGGGAGTGGCAGCCTGAAGAATAAACAGGGAGGCGTCATTGGTAACTGATAACAGAATTGTGCTTGAGGAAGGCAAAAGATGGAAAACCTTTCTGTCACAGGAGGATAAGCTTTCACATATGAACCATCTGCCTGGTGTACCACAGTTTATAAGAATTAACTAACATTAGGTAGGGGTGCCTGGGTGGCTTAGTCGGTTGATTGTCTGACTTTGGCTCAGGTTGTGATCTCATGGTTTGTGAGTTGGAGCCCCACATCAGGCTCTGTGCTGACAGCATGCTTTGGATCCTTTGTCCTCCTCTCTCTCTGCACCCCCCCCCCCCCCCGAATAAGTAAACTTAAAAAAAAAAAAAGAATTGACTAACATTGAATATAGGTAGTGAAAAATACTAATCTGTATGATTTGACACATTTTTATTAGAGTCTGCCTTTCCTTGATTGAGAATCAGTGTTAACTGAATTTATTATTTCGGTATTCCTTCCCAATCTGCCTTTCAGCTATGTTATGATGATGCCATTTAAACGGCAGGCTCTAGTGGAATTTGAAAACATAGATAGTGCCAAAGAATGTGTGACCTTTGCTGCGGATGAACCTGTGTACATTGCTGGTCAACAGGCTTTTTTCAACTATTCTACGAGCAAAAGGATCACTCGGCCAGGAAATACCGATGATCCATCAGGAGGCAACAAAGTTCTTCTGCTATCAATTCAGAATCCTCTTTATCCAATTACAGTGGTATGTATTTTAGTATGATAAACTAAATTAACAGTGACTTTGAAATTTGCCTTCAGAGTGACTAACCTACAGTTTTCTTCACTGCCATCTAGGTATTTAAAAACAGTGTTTTTTTAAAGAATTTTTAAAATGAATCTTAATTTTGACTGTCATGTTTAATGAACAAAGAAATGGTGAGCACCAAAGGTAAAAAGGTCAGAAGTGCAGTGGTCATAATTAAATAAGCACATTTAAAAATGTTTATTATTCAGCATCAGAGTTAACTCTGTTTCTGGTAAGGAATTAGACTTGTTAGAAGTGATCCAAGAAACTTGTTTCACTCATGTGCCAGTATGTGTGTTAAGAGTGTCTACTAGGTAAGGACAGAATCCCATAGTATATAATAAAATGCATATATTATTATAAGTGGTTTTGAGATAATTTATTAAAAACCTGATTTACTTAAAATTCCCTGTTTAACTCTTTAAAAAAAGTGGTATTAACAGAATTTTTACAAAGGATTCATGTCCTGAACCAGTTAAGTTTTCTACTTCATAATCACATGATGTTTCATAATAAGCTAGTGACAAGGACACTTTATTTTTGTGACGAATAGAATATCACAGTGAGGGAAGCTTCAATTAGAATGATTCGTGGCGCCTGTGTGGCTCAGTCGTTTAAGTGTTTGACTTTGGCTCAGGTCATGATCTCACAGTTCCTGAGTTTGAGCCCCACATCGGGCTCCCTGCTGACAGCTCAGAGCCTGGAGCCTGCTTCAGATTCTGTGTCTCCCTCTCTCTCTCTGTTCCTCCCCCGCTTGCACTCTGTCTCTCTGTCTGTCTTTCAAAAATAAACATTAAAAGAAAATAAAAAGTAAAAATAAAAAAAACAATGATTCTAGTAAAGGGCACGTGGGTGGCTCCTTTGAGCATCTTACTTAGGCCCAGGTCATGATCTTGCAGTTCGTGAGTTCAAGCCCCACATCAGGCTTGCAGAGACCACTATAGATCCTCTGTCCCCTCTCTCTGCCCCTCCCTTGCTTGTGCTCTCTGGGAAAGAAAAAATGATTTCTATATGATACTGGGACATAAACTAAAAAACAAAGCATAAGATACTATTTAAATTTTGTTAGATATTATTTACCTCTGTAATATTTCTAGACTTATTAATAAGCAGTATTAATAGGTGTTTTGGGAGAAAGAATGTTCCTAATCTAGTACAAGTACTCTGCTTTGCTTATTGTTGTATCCCTAGTACCTAATGGTGCCACTGTATAATTGTAGGTGCTCAAGAAATTTGACAGTTGAAGAATTGTTCTTAAGGGGGTTTTTAATTTCTCTCTTACTTAATTTAGGGATCTTGTTTGCTGACATCTAACATTGTATAAATGATCTTTCCTGAGTCTTTCCTCTATAGTCATTGTCCCTTGAAAAATGAATACTGAGTTGATTATTACTACCCCTTAATAAATATTTATTACTGTAATTCAAGTGATTATAATATTAAACATTCCAGAGTCACATTTGGAAAACAAACCATTAATTGATTATAGTTTTGGCTTATTTATTGTGTATTGTCAGATATTATTTTAAGTACCTGTTAAAATAAGAATTGAGGGTTTATTTAGGAGATAAAATAGGTACGAGTCTTTTTGAAATGTTTCATTATAACTTCTCTAATGTTGGGTATATTGTATAGGTGAGGAAGTAATTTTAGAAGGATAACAATTTTTAAAAGTTTAATTAGTAATGAATCAAAATGACATCTTGACAGGTGTCTTTTTAGTAAAAAAAAAAAAAAAGCAGGGTGTAACTTTGTTGTTTTTCCAAGTATAAAATGTGAAGAAATCTTGTATGTGAAGAAATCTTGTTTTCTTTCCTTTATAGGATGTTTTATATACAGTATGCAACCCTGTTGGAAAAGTACAACGTATTGTTATATTCAAGAGAAATGGGATACAAGCAATGGTTGAATATCCTTTGATTGTAAATTTTTTAATTGATGTATATGAATGCTGTGTAATATACGTCTTACTTTTAACTGCTTAATGATATCTGGACAAGTGGTATTTATTCTCTGTTCCTCCCCCAAAATCTATTTGTCTTAGATTTAAAAACTGCAGTGCCCACAGGTAATAACTTGCTACCTAAAACATTCCAGTGCTTCATCTCATAGTGTGCTTTGTCTTTTTAATGGGAGAAGAAATAACATTATTTGATAATATGTACATCTCTACCTTTTTAAATGTATCCTAAACGGACTTTTCTGAATCTCTCCTTAAAATAGGTGGTTTGGAAGTACCAAAACTTTAGAGTCAGTAAAACTATTCTTACCTTTTTTTATTGACTCTTTTAAATGGTCAAGGTTTATATAAGAACTTTTCTTTGTTAGATATGTGATATGTTGAGTAAAAAGAACAAGTAGCAAAATAGTATGTACTGTATAATCCCATGTAAACAAAAGAATAATAACTACCCTCGCCCCACATCCTATATGTACATGTGTATGCATAGAAAAAGATAGGGATATACAGCAAATTCTTAATGGTGCTTACTTCTAGCAAGGTATTTTTGCCCTTTTTTTAAAAAACCACGTTGGTGGGGTTTTTTTTGTTTTTCTTTTTTAAACAATATATAGACTCAAGTAATTTTTGAAAACCAACAAAGTGAAGATAGTTTAATGGTTATAAAACCCTGTCTTCTCAGAAATATAATCAAATATTTGTTTTATATAACTTTGGTTTTGTTGTAATGGTTTTCCTACTTTTTTTTTTTAAATGTTTATTTTTGAGAGAGAGTGTGAATGGGGGAGGGGCAGAGAGAGAGAGAGAGAGAGAGAGAGAGAGAGAGAGATACGGAATCTGAAACAGGCTCCAGGCTCTGAGCCGTCAGCACAGAGCCCAACGTGGGGCTCGAACTCATGAGCTGTGAGATCATGACCTGAGCCAAAGTTGAACGCTCAACCGACTGAGCCACCCAGGCACCCCTGTTTTTCCTACTTTTAAGAGTAAAATATTTCCTGTTTTGAGATAGCAAACTGTCCTTTGCCTGGGAATGTAACCATGCTCCATTTTCCCTCTTCCTTTCAATTTATGAAGTACTTCAGGTGACTTGGAAGGATTAATGTAGATAGTTTGGTTTATTATGTTTTCTTTGGCACCCTTGATTTTGAAAATAAGTACTCCTAAAATTCATCTAGAAATTTTATTGGTAAAACATTTCTAGAAGTGAGAGTTCTGATTATTTTCAGTCCTTTTCTGAGGCAACGAATAATGATAAAATATTGGATACGTTAAACCAAATTTCCTTAATAGAGCTTATGTTTGAATCAGTCCTTTGTGCCCAGAAAGCTAAAGCAGCACTCAATGGAGCAGATATATATGCTGGATGTTGCACACTAAAAATCGAATATGCAAGGGTAAATATTTTTTCAACACTTCGCCAAAGAAATATTTATGCTTTGGATATACAATTTGAGCTTACTTTCTTTTTAATCTTAACAGCCAACTCGTCTAAATGTTATTAGGAATGACAATGACAGTTGGGACTACACTAAACCATATTTGGGAAGACGAGGTAAGTATTTTATGCATTTTAGAATGTGCTTACATCTGCTGACAAATTTTTACATGCAGTTAGATTCCTTTTTCCTGAGGTGAGCTAGTTCATTCAAATGAAAACCTTGTTGGTGAATGCTTTTGTTGCCAAAGGCCATGTAATGCTGGAAAATAACCTTGAAATTAGTGCCCCCTACTGGTATGTACGGAGTTATTTATATTTAGTTCAACCAGGAGCCCACACATACAGGCACGCCCGCAGTTCAAGGACTTGCATTTCTCCAAGCAGCTCTCTCTCTTTGGAGGAGAGGAAACTGATTCAGAATATTCCTTACAAACTGCAAACTTGCACACTGCTTCTCTATGGAAAGGACTTTTCCCCCAAGCTGGACAAGGCATTAAGAAGGATAGAGGACTCCAGCAGGCTGACTCTACACTTCATCATGCACAACATCGGCATCAGCAGAAAGCCCTCTGAAAAACTCAGACTTGCAATTCACCTTGACTGCATACTGCATGCACCATCACCCCAAGTTTTTAAAGGAGGACACTTAACAGTACTTCAGACTTGCATGGGATGAACACCATGATAGACTGTGCCCATTTATTCAAGTTGTATGTATATATTGGTCTGATTTCCCTTAAGGTTTCAGTTGTAGAATTTAAGATTTTTCACTAACGGGTACTAGAACTTTATCTATGATGTTGTAAATCTTAACGCCCATTACTGTAACTGTTTGCAGCCTAGATTCAAATTGTTAATTGGCAAATAACCAGGGCCAGATTATCAACAGGTCTTAAGAACTGCTTATGCTCAACCAATCCACACAGATATTAGAAAGAAAAGGAATAGAAAGGTGCACACCTGCTGCACCTAAGTTTACTCTTTTGGGTTTTTTTTTTTTCCTTAACTGTGGACATTGACTAGATTAACCTGATGATGAAAAGATGCATTATATGTAAAAGACGATCTCTGTGTGGTTTGATTTTTTTTTTTTTTTTTTTTTTGTAAAGTGGCTGTTCATAAGTTGTCACTTTTTGTAACAATTTAAGGTTATCACTCATGTTAACTTCTGTAACTAGAAATTTTGACATTTCAAATGTAGGTGAAAGTAACATGTCTGTTCAAGGTAGACAATATTTAAACTTGATAAATCTTAAAGTAAGAGCATTTCATTTGAGATGCATTTTCACCTATAACTGATAAATGCTAGGTTTCACGAGCATAGATCTGACTGATAAAATTGTTCAACTAACTGTGTGGCAATTCTGGAATATACAAATTAAAATGTGGATCTTGTAAAAACAAGGGGGCTGCAGTATTGGCTACACCTCAACTACAATATTAGTGTTGGAACCACGTGTTGAAAAAACTCACCAAGATGAGCATATCTGTAAAAATCCGCAAAGTAGGAAAAATTTTTATGGCATCCAAAATATCGTGGGCAGTAGGTACTCTGTAGTGCATGTATTCTTGCCAAAAGAAAGAAGAAGACAATGTGATGATCTTTTGCATGTTCAAATATTTAGGACTTTGGGTGATTGGCCCCTTAATTCTCAATTCTTAGGAAATCATCTTGTCTTATGCATGGGTTTGCAAACAGGTTTGTATTATAATGCAGCTTCGGCTGGACCCCACGTTTTTCACTACTCACAAATCCACTTGGCATAGGCTTAGTACAGTTGAATACAGCATTGGAAAACAAAGCCTTAGTACTCAAACAACAGAACAAGTGGTTGATGAGAAATCTCTCACTTCTGTCAAATTACAGTCAGTTATTGAACACTTTTTTTTTTTAAACTCTTTTGAAATAGCTCTGGTAACCTTCCTCTTAATGTCTCTTAAAAAACATTGTAGATATGTTTCTTATTAGTGTTCACATCTGTTCTTTTAGAAGGTCTGAAGTTTATGCAGAGCCAACTTAGATTAGTTTTTCATACAAGTAATTAGTGTCAGAAAAGGTTACAAATGGGTGAGATAGATATTTAAATAGCAAAATATAAAGAAGTAAAGTAGAATTTTACTTGGTTATGTTTCAAGGGAAAAACTCTTGTTTTCTAAATCCTTACAGATACTTGTCTGGTGAGACCATACCAGTTTACATTCTTGAAGTCTTGTGACTTCCTCTTCTACTCAAGTTGATACTGAATTGTAACTTTAAGTTTATTCATTTATTTTGAAAGAGAGAACACAAGAGACAGCATGAGTGGGGTAGAGGCAGAGAGAGAGGGAGAGAGAGAATTCCAAGCAGGCTCCACGCTTTGTGCCGGGCCCGACGCAGGGCTCATTCTCATGACCTGAGATCATGACCTGAACCAAAATCAAGAGTCAGACACTTAACCCACCGAGCCACCCAGGCATCCTGTGAATGAATTGTAACTTTTTCTACTAAAAAGAGCTCTGTAATAAATATAACCTCATTTTTAAAAGTCCTTTTCAGCCCAAACTACATTTTAGTGTGAAAAATTCTTAGCCTGGACTCCAGAGAATCACTCCCGAAACGTTAAGCAAAACTTGTCTATGTGTACATCTTTTTGGGGAGAATGTACACAGATTCCATCAGATTTCAGATGAATTCATGAAAAGCTTCAAACTACTATTTATAGACTGATGTAATTAGTGTTTGACTCTTCTGCACACTTCTGTTTTATGTGACCTTATATTAGGTAGTTAATGCTTCAAATCCAAAGAACTATTAATAATGACAATATTCGGCTGAAAGATACTTTAGGAGATTATCTACTCTTAACTCCTTCATTTTATGAATGAAGGTTGTGAGTTTATGTAATTATCCAGTGAATTAGTGTTTAAGTTGGAATCTTCTGATTCCCAATCTCTAGTGCTCTTTCCTTTATAGGACACTGTTAACTATATCAATAAAACTGAGTGATGAAGACATTATGGTGGTTTTGGTTTAAGATTGCTTAGATCAGATGAGGAATTGTATGTAGTGTTGGGTGGCATACTTAAGTAGAGGAACATTAACAGAAGGGATTAGCAGACTGGATTGATTCAAGAGGAGTGAGACTTAAATGATGATACTGGATGCTGGAACCCGTATAATGGAAAGAAGGAGCTGTGAATGACTGGAGAAGAAATGACTGGGGAAATGGAGGGAGGATCTTAATAACTTGGAAGCTTTTGAAAGGGTCTTTGGAGAAAGACTAAGTCTACGAGGCCTCAGACGGGATAGAATATGAGTAGAGGACCAATTTCTATACAATATAAACATTAATTTTCTCATTATTTAGGACTAACTGAAAATGTAAGGGAAAGTCATGAGAACCTTGTTAATTGGTGTTGGGTAAGCAGAGGCTAGATGATTCCAACTGATAGGGATAATGTAAAGAGAATTTATACAAAATAAATGGAACAAGATGACCTCTTAGGTCCCTTTTAATGCTATGATAACTTCAAATAGGTACTTAAAATTGTACTTCTCTAGGCTGAAGTGAAAATTATTTCTCATCTCCCATAAACCTCATTTGTTTAGGTGACTAAGGATTTATAGAAGGCCTCTCTCTGAATTTTCAAAGATTAGAATTACCAGACTCTTAAGATACATTAAAAAAAAAAAAAATCTTATTGGGTGCTATGATTTGATCAGCAAACTTTCTAAAAAGCATTGTACAATAATTTCTAAAATTTACCAACCAACATAGGAAGTGCTATTTTAGAAACTTGTAAGTAATTTTATTAATTGATCTCTCATTCTAGATTTAGGAAAATTGGCATGCCTTTCCTGAAAACATAGCTAGAATAAAAATTATCTTTTAGGAGTATTGTAGTACTCTCATCCAATAATGTAGCCCCCTTGGTTAGCTTTATCTTGGCGTATTTAAACTTTGGAGGGTGCTCATAGTCCTGCCTGGTGTTAAGGTCTATAGACAATGACCAATCCATGCTATAATATGGGCCAGTGATGTGCAAATTTCCAGCTCTCAAGTCAGTAGGTGTTTGTAAATATGTGTATATACATACAAAATACTCTGTGTTTACTGATTGTGAAACCATGTAATACAGGTTGTTGTTGGCTTATGCTGAACTTCTTGAAAGAAGCCCACTTTGAAAATGTGTTGCTGTTGAAGCTAATAGTATGATTCAGGTACTGTCTTTCAAAAGTACTGCACTTAAAGCTTGTTTTAAAGACATGTATTGGTAAAAACTTCTGTACAGTGTCAAACTCTAGCATTGTGTATGTTCACTTTCCGAAAAGTATCCATTCTTTCCTTAAATTTGAAAGTGTGATTGTATTTGGCACTTGCCAAAAAGATATTTTCAAGTTAAGTGGAATTTGTTAGATAGAATTACTTCCTTAAACTTTTGGTGTTTGTATTTAAATTGGATATGAATGGATGTTTAAAGTTAACCAGGAATCCTATTTCTTTTATGAATTGTAATGGATGTTTTGAATGGGTGTTTCCCATGTGAGAACTGTTAAGTACTTGGGTCAAAATTGTTAAAACCATGTTTCTACTTTTGTGTCAGATAGAGGAAAGGGTCGCCAGAGACAAGCCATTTTGGGAGAACACCCTTCTTCGTTTAGACATGATGGCTATGGTAAGTTTGTCAAGGCAGAAGGAAGGTAGTATAGACAAACTACTAGAATTTTTGCATTTCTGATGAAGAATAGCACATTTCTTGTCTCTATTTTTCCTGCTCACCTGACTTGGTTTATAGGGGCTTAGTCACTTATAATGTACTCCCAAGGAGTTGTCCAAAATCCTTTGTTTTCTTAGGATATTGATATATAATCCTTGAGATGAATGAGAGCTATTGGTTGGAGATTGAAAAGCTTTTTTTACCATTTTGTTTTGTTTTGGTTTGGTTTTGATTTTGATTAGTAGTGGGTTCTGGTCTGTTAGAAGACCAAAAAGAGATACTGCTTTAGTAAGTATATTTTCTTCCATTATACCAATTATGAGCAAAGAGGAACTTTGAGTAATAAAGGCAGAAAGGATGGAGTATTTGTCCAAAAGAAATATGTTTTCTTGTTAGAGCCTTAAGTCTTTTACAGTTAAGACAGTTCTACAGTTGGTATTTTGGCTTTGGCTAAATTTGTTTGTATTTAATTCCTCTTTTAAAAATTCTTAGTTTTAATGTTTGGTATATTGATAAGATTTAAGATTATGAAACCCAGAATAATACTCTTCCCCAGGAAAAAGTTAGGTATCAGACTATTGTCCTTATAGGTAGATGTTGAGAATTGCTATTGATAAGTCTTGAAACTGGTTAGAAGTTCTGTGATTTTAAATATTTTTTAGTTTTAAATAGTTAGTGACCCCACCTATTCTGTGGTTTAAAGCTGAAGTATGATGCTATTAGAAGTGGTATAGAAAATAGAAATTGCTATATTGTGTTCTCAGGATTTATCTTTGAAAAGCTTCCAGTGTTGCCTGTTTTCTGAAATGTTTTCAGCATGCCTGTGTGTTTGATCATTATTCTTAGCTGTGAGCTTAAGCTTATTCCTTAGTTTGTTTTTTTGAACTCCAGGATTTATTACGTGTGTGTGTGTGTGTGTGTGTGTGTGTGTGTGTGTGTGTGTATGTTCAAGTTGCTATGGTAGTCTATATGGCAGAAATGATTGAAACAATCTGTGTTCTGTCTAAACAGTAAGTGTGGTATAGAATGAAAATCTTACTACAATTATTTTAATGAGCTCCTTGAAAATTTTTCTTAGCTGTTTCTTCGATAGCATAAATATTAAATCTGGTCATATGGATGGCTCTGCTCCTGTAGTAAAGAAACACTTAAGAGCCCACTATGCTTTCCATAATGGAGGGTTACAAAGAATTGTAATCACAAGTTTGTAGTGTAGTTGTGGAGTATATGTGTCATGGCAGTCAGCTGAATGCTAAAAATTGTTTAAATGTTTTGCCAAAGGGGTCTAGAATAACCTGTGAAAGAATAAACGAAGGACAGAACCCTACTGTGGTAGTGTTGACACTATTTTCTTGGTATGGATTTTCAGAGTTGCTTTTCTTTGTAAAATCCATCTTACCGAAAAATTATATAAACAAAAATATGTTATGTGCCCTAGAAGAACTTTATAGTTTTAAAAACTTATTGTCCAACTCTTTATCAGTTTCATACCCCAATTTAGTGTGTGTGTGGGTGTGTAAATTTTAAAATGTAAGCTTACTTAAAGAGAGGTGTAAAATTCTTTACATTGGTAGTTAAATAGGGATCATTCTGGAGAGTCCTGCTCAGCAGGAATGGTTGTGTGTGTAGGGACCATTCTGAGCTCTGTCCATTGAAGCAGTTACCTCTCTGAGGAAAACTTGTTCTTCTTTTCTAGGGAAGTAAGCAGAATAGAGTATAAGAGGAGAGAGAGAGAAAGATGAATAAAAAGAGGTAGAGAAGTAAGGTGAGGAAATGGGAGAAAAAGTAAAGAAGATGGGAATAGGTGCTAGTGACATTGAATCTTTTTTTTTTTAATGTTTATTTATTTTTGACAGAGAGAGAGACAGAGACAGAGACAGAGCATGAGTGGGGGAGGAGCAGAGAGAGGGAGACACAGAATCCGAAATAGGCACCAGGCTCTGAGCTGTCAGCACTGAGCCCGATGCGGGGCTCGAACTCACACACCGCCTCACACACCATGAGATCATGACCCGAAGTCAGACACTCAACTGACTGAGCCACCCAGGTGCCCCAGAGACTTTTTTTTTTTTTTTTTAAGAGAGAGAGCGGGGGAAGGAGCAGAGAGAGGGGGAGAGAGAGAGAATCTCCACGTGAAGCTAGATGTGGGGCTCTATCCCACAGCCCTGGTATCATGACCTGAGCCGAAATCAAGAGTCAGACACTCAACCGACTGAGCCACCCAGGCGCTCTGATACTGAGCCTTTTAAAAAACATTGCAAATCACAGCTGTGTGCCTTCAGATGAGTAGTTCAGCAAAACCAGTGTATTTGCATTTTGGTGTCATACCGTAAGTGGCTTTTCTTTTATGATGGTATAGGAGAAAGAGGGAATAGAAAAGATTTAATTTTTAATTAAATTTATTCATTGATTTATTATAGCAGTATAAATCTATGCTTTCAGAATATTTTAAATTTTTTAATTTGGGGAGCCCGGTCCTATGAGATAAACTTGCAGATGCCCTCATATTTGAAAAGTATGATTTTTGCTACTTTTATACAGATTTATTTGCTGTGAGCCTAAGAAAAGTTTATATATTAATTGCTAGTGTCTTTGGATATGCTCCTGGACCAAAGATTTTAAAGTATCAAAGATGAGAAATGCTATTAAAATGACAGTAATGCCATTTAGGTAGTATTTTCCCACATAAGTGAATTTTTTAAATACCAGAAGTATTAGCTTTTTAAGGATCAAAATATTTTGCGTGAACTTTTTGTTTTATATATAGAAAGCTTTTAAAGATTTCTATTTTTTCTTACCTTCTTAAACAATATAGGCAGCAATGTAAACAGCGTAGATAACATAATTTAATCCTGATGGCTGAGGTCATAATTACAAACGTCAGTTATTCTCTTGCACTGAATTCAGTTACCTAGGGCAGTGAATCTCAGCATTTTTGGACCTTGGGGAACTTAAGTAGAGTGGAAGTTTCCACTGCCCATCTAGCACATACACACATCTTTCTACTTCCTATGAAAAAGAATATTTAGTGATAATAGTGAAATGTCATTACTGTACAAGCAAATGGTGGTAGTGTAATATGTATGGTATAACATGTATGTGTGTGTTTGCAGTAGGGGTAAGAATGATTGATATTTGACCCCATTATATGTATCACTCTAAATTAGAGGCCAAAATATGTATAGTTACTAACAAGTATATATTGATGAGCTATATTGATTGTTTTAATAAACTATCAATTCCCAGCAGGAAGAGCAGTTGAATTCCAATTTAAGGCAACACTGATAACGATGAATTGATAAGGTGTTTCTGCCTTCATGAAGTTGTAGGAATTCACACTGTATGTGTGCTCAGTGGTAGTGTTGCAGAATTGTTATGAATGGCAACTGTATTTAGAATACTGAATTCTGAATTGGAGTCCACATAAGTTCTAATAGCATGCTGTGAATACCAAGATGTAGTTTCTTAGTGACTTACTTAGTAGATGACAGTTGTCCCTTAGTCTTGGATAAAAATGAAAGTCAGTAGTATTATATACGCTTTACTTCTTGAGAAATGAGGAAAAGACTTGGGTTTTTGGATTGGTTTCTTGCACATCAAGAAGACCTTTGCATGTTACCAGAGTATGCTTCGATTATGTAATCACTAACTCAGGAGCCCTGAAGGTGTATGGATTTACGTTTCTGAGCTATATCTCCATCTTAGTTGCTGCTTTTTTTTTTTTTTTAATTGAACTACAACTAACATACACTGTTATATTAGTTTCGGTTATACAATATAGTGATTGGACATTCTATACATTATGCAGTGCTCACCACGAGAAGTGTGGTACCATACAACGTTACTACAGTGTTATCGACCATTTTCCCTGTGCTGTACTTTTTATCCCTGAGACTTAATTTTTTTTTTTTTTTTGTAACTGGGAGTTTGTACTTCTTAATCCCCTTCCTATTTCACCCCCCTCCCTCCTTGCCTCCCACAACCTCCAGTTTATGAGTCTGTTTCTTAGTTGCTTCTCAGTTCTTACGCCTCTCTTCTTGCTGTTGTGAATGTGCCTTATGCCTGCTTTTAGTATCAGTTTCTCCAGACTCCGTCCTCATTCCTGTCTGTTCCATTCACTTTAGCTTTATTTTTCTTGTTACTTCCAATCTGTTATGGATGGGAAAACCAGATAAAGTTGTTTAGAACTACTCTAAAGTTAGCATGTTGATTCTTAATAAGGATTCTCAGCGTGAGACATAGATTTATGTGTGTTTCTGTGACAACGGTTTCAGACACTCAGCCATTATTTTCTTCTGGGCTCTTGATGTTGTTTCAGATAGTGCAGGGTGCTGAATAAATGACACCTTTGAGTAGGTGAGATATTAACTAAATTAGAGGTTTAGTTTCCTAAATTAGAATTAGGGGATAAAATACTAACTAGAAAGCACATTATAGTAAAATATATTCAAGGAGGCAGCTTTTCATTGGAATTAAAGAGATGTTCCTTTTGTTATATCTGTATAGAGATAGTTTCTGAGATTTCATTGTGTATGTTACTGTATTATCCTCCAAAAGATTTTGGCAGGAGGCTTTTAAAAAACTTTTGAGGTATAATTTATACACAGCAGCCCAAAGTTTTACACTGATTTCCCCTTATTCCCACTATCTATGGCCTGATTTTGTATACTTCTGGTTCAACGATATTTTTAAAAATACAAACTTAAAGCCTGATGTATATGCAGGGGTGTGCAGGTCAATGTATATAGGATCTGAAAAAAAGAATTACAGATTTTATTAATCCCCACAGGTTATATTTGAATATTAACACATTTGAGTTTTCCTGGGACATACACCAAACTAGCTAATAGTAAGAGTTTACTTTTTGTGTGATGAAGCGTATCTGCTAAAGTTGTGTTTTGTTTTGTATCATTTTTATAGGCTCCCATGGTCCATTATTGCCTTTACCAAGTCGTTACAGAATGGGCTCTCGAGATACACCTGAGCTTGTGGCGTATCCGTTACCACAGGCTTCTTCCTCTTACATGCATGGAGGAAATCCGTCTGGTTCAGTTGTAATGGTTAGTGGATTACATCAGCTAAAAATGAATTGTTCAAGAGTGTTCAACCTATTCTGCTTATATGGAAATATTGAAAAGGTAAGTTTCATTTCATATTAATTTCTTTTGCTAGGATATCTAGCAGGAAAGTCTGAAAAGGCAGTAAATACATGTGTCTTCGCCTTTTATTGGGAACATACAAGTTCTTTTAGTAGTAACCAATGTACGCTAAAAATTCATTAGGTAGGAACTTCAGAAATTGTTTTTTGTTGGTAAGTCATCAGTATAGGTTGTTGGTACTAAAAATACTTTAAAAATAGAAGTCCAAAATGGTTTAATCAACCACTAGAGTATTATAGACATAAAGCCTGTATTAATTTTATCATTACAAAGAGTTTCTGTCTAGCTTTAACATGTTGAACTGTAGAATTTGAAAGAGCAGTTACTTTCGTGGAGCTTGAGCACAAGTCATGAATTTTTAGGAAAATCCTGGATTTATATACTTGGCCTTCCAAATGCCAGAGTTCTAGTATCTTCTGAGGAACAATGTGCTTTTAGCTCTATCAGTATTTGAAACTGACCCACTTTGAAAGAATGTGTCCAAAACTTTGTCTGGAGGCTTATACTCACTCAAAAAGTAGCAAAACATTTAAATTTTATATATTTTAGAGATCTTTAAAGAGCTGTAACCTTGTTTTCACTAGGCATCTATTTCCCTGGATCTGTGATGTTTTGTTCATTGATATAAATACTTAAAATAGTTCTTATCTTAAAGTAGATGCTAAACTGTTTTTTAAAGAATCATGGAAAATTTAACTGGGGAAGTGACCGGTAGTCTTAAGTCACCAATTGTTCGATACCCTTGCCAATTTGAGTTTCAGTACTGAGGTAATGTTATTTTTCTCTATTGTTTTAAGTGATTTTAGTGTTCCCTTTTCACTACAATAAAAAGGTATAAGCATGTGAGTCATAAATGTGTGGGAGGGGGAGCATGGCTTGAATAGTTGGTACTCTTAGTTCTTACTTGGTTTATTAATTCTGAAGCCTCCTTGATCTGAGGAAGCAACTCAGAAAATCTCTGAGACAAGAATTTCCTCAACATAACAATTTGACCACATTTAGAAAAGAAAGAAAATTCCACTTTTGGTCTAGGGCTAACATATGGGATATCTCTGCTTATGTAACTAGCCAGGAATACAGGGGATCGATTTAGCAATACTGGGAGAAGTAGTCCAGAATTTTTTCACACAGACATTTATCTTAAGACACCTAGGTGTTAGTTAAGGTTTAGGAACTGCATGTTTGATGACTAAATGGGCTTTAGTGTGTATTTTAGCCTTATCACTTAGGTTGTCTCTTTGTGCTTATCATATTTGTAGATAATCAGAATCAGGCAGTTCAATCAACATCTTCAGTATATCTTTGTCTTTTGTGTTATGAACTAATTGTCTCATGATTTAGAAACATAAATCACTTTGTGTGATAAATGCAAAATCTTCTGTGTGCTATTTGAACAATTCTAGTCCCATATCTCAAAAATTTTTAAACATTTTGTCATGATTTTTTTTTTTTTTTTTTAATGTTTGTTTATTTTTGAGACAGAGAGAGACAGAGCATGAATGGGGGAGGGTCAGAGAGAGGGAGACACAGAATCTGAAACAGGCTCCGGGCTCTGAGCTGTCAGCACAGGGGCCCGATGCGGGGCTCGAACTCACGGACCGCGAAATCGTGACCTGAGCCGAAGTCGGCGCTCAACCGACTGAGCCACCCAGGCGCCCCAAAAATTTTTAAACATTTTAAATAATATATTATGATACACTAATCTCAAGTTATGATAATCCTTTAAAAGGCCTATATATAGTTAATTATTCCTCACCTTTTTTTGAGATTCATGAATATAAGAGCTCCATATTTAATATATTTAGTCATTATTAGATTTGTAGGATGTTATTGGATTAAATCAATGTATAGAAATTTTGCCCACAAGAAGACAGTTGATTTCAAGCAAAGCTGAAAAGTTCTACTATAGTTGAGTTTTGTTTAAATACAGGAGCAGTATAGAAATGCCAAGATAGCCCGTTAAAAAGGATAGTTAGTTGCAAGGGTGGGTATAAATGCTATGCTGCATTTGTTGTGTAAATATGTTTGTAGTGTTATTTTAAGGCTAACAAATAAGAAGGGAGTATATTCAAGGTATCGTGAATGTTAGTGGTACAGAATAGCTATTTTAAGGACTTTCCAAGGGGCGGGGTACTATGCTGAATAATTATCATACTTTAACCCGTCTAACCCTCATTACTACATTGTTATATATTAAAATTGGAATAATATAAGAGGATAAGTATGGCCTCTGTCCAAGATGTTATGAGAACTTGTGAAGTAAAGCCTGTGTTTTAAAGTGCCCCTAACCTTGTACAAGCCTTCCTCCTGGCAGTGCTGTCTCAAGGCCATCTTGTATTATTTCTTACAGTATCTTGAGTATTGCCTTAACAGCATTCTGAAAAGTCAGTAATTACTATTTACTTTAAAATTTTTGACCTACCTACCAGAATATAAGTTTCAAGAAGACTGTGTCTATTATGTTCACCATTAATTCCCAGCACCTCACACAGTGTTTATCAAAATATTTGAGGCACCTAGTAAATGTTTGTTGAATGAGTAAATATTGTTGAATCCTACTAGACGTTATCGTTATCTCCATTTTATAGGGAAGTCTGTGGCTCAGGGAAGTGAAGTAAATTGCCCCAGGTCACACAATAAATAGCAGAGTCAGGGTAAGCCTGTGCTCTTCTTTATTGTGCTATATAATAGAATTATAGTCTTCCTTTTTTTTAAAGCTTATTTATTTATTTTGAGAGGGAGAGTGCATGCACACAAGCAGTGGGAGGGGAGAGAATCCCAAGCAGGCTCCATGCTGACAGTGGGAGCTCAGTTTCATGACCCATGAGATCATGACCTGAGCCAAAATCAAGAATCAGACATTTAAGCGACTGACCCATCCAGGCGCCCCTATCATCTTCCTTTTTAACTGTTGAATTTTGATAAGAGCTAGGAGTGTGTAATAGCACAGCAGAATAAAGTCAAGATTCCAGGTGATCTTCTGTATTTGACATCAACCACTTAAATCAAACTATCTTTCAGAAATTCTGTTACTGTAGAAGGGAAATAAATAGTCACCTTTTTGGGATTTTGTATTTACAGGTAAAGTTTATGAAGACCATTCCTGGTACAGCACTGGTAGAAATGGGTGATGAGTATGCTGTAGAAAGAGCTGTCACACACCTTAACAATGTCAAATTATTTGGGAAAAGACTTAATGTTTGGTAATTATCTTAAGTGGTAAATTTTAAAAGTGTTAAAAAAAACTTCATTTTTATTAGAAACATTAATTTCAATTTCAGAATATTTTAATGTAATTGAGAGCACATTTGAAACTAGCACCTATAATGTTACCATTTTAGACAAAGTATGTTAGGGTCATATAATTCAGGTTTTGCTCACCTATACCTAGTTTTTAGTGTTACCATAAAACAGCATGTAAAAATGGGCAAGTTTTATGTAAAGTTTCCTAATACAAGACTGTATCTAAGCTATGAGTGATGGATTATAACTCAAACTAAATTTAAATATTCAAATAAGTGTTTAAAATATTAAATATTTAAACCACATTTAAAATAGCTACATTTGTCTTATTTGTTAAAATTGAATGCAGGCATATGTATTAACATTTCGAGACTGTCTACTTGCTGCTTTTTATCTAACAAGCTATGTTCTGTACGTTTTTCCTTCCCAATCTTTAGTGTGTCTAAACAACATTCAGTTGTTCCAAGTCAAATATTTGAGCTGGAGGATGGTACAAGTAGCTACAAAGATTTTGCAATGAGCAAAAATAATCGCTTTACAAGTGCTGGTCAAGCATCTAAGAATATAATTCAGCCGCCCTCGTGCGTGCTGCATTATTATAATGTTCCATTGTGTGTCACAGAGGAGACCTTTACCAAGGTGGGTGCTGAAATAGAGTTGTGCAGAATGTTCTGTCTTATTTTAAAATTTAAAATATTTTAGCCTCATTTTAAAGTCTTGTGCTGTTCATCTACTTTTGATGTTAATAGTATTCTATTATTTATTTGGTACTTTATAGTTCATTCTTTGGTCATTGTACTTTTCTGGCTTCCATTCTGCATTAGTCTTTTGTTGGTTTGTGGCTCAGTCTTTTTGAGAGTTGGATTGAGAGTGAGAGACCTTACTTCTGGATTCAGAAAGTTCTTTTACTATGCCTTTAAATCTTGCCCATAAAAAAATGTTATCTATCCCTACCTTTTTGCCTAAATGTAGGAAATATTTCAGAAAAGAATTGATTTTCTGGAACTCCACTCCCTACCTTAGAGACTAGATAAATCTTGGTCAGCTCTGAAAATACGTATTTCAGTTACCAGTTTGTGGTTTTATTGTATAGCACTAAATAAGTTACATAGTTTATAGAATATCACTTTTTTTAGTTGATTTTCTCCTAGAACTTACTAATCTAAAAAGTGTTTGATTTAATTCATGCATGCCAGTCTTAAATGCTGCCATAAATTTACTTTCTTAAAAAAACAGGAATATTATTATTTTGGCCATATTTTTAATGGAGTTTTATATTTCTTTGACAGTTATGTAATGATCATGAAGTTCTTACATTCATCAAATATAAAGTGTTTGATGCAAAACGTAAGTGCACATTCCCTCTTTTTAGGTTTTCTGGTTAAACTGATGACAAGCAAATAACAACTGGATTTGTGTTTCTTTGTTTTGTTTTAGCTTCTGCGAAAACACTTTCTGGGCTGTTAGAATGGGAATGCAAAACTGATGCAGTGGAAGCCCTTACCGCACTTAATCACTACCAGATAAGAGTTCCAAGTAAGTGAAATTGTGTCATAATTATTCAATAGCAGTTACTGTCAAAACATTAGTAATTTTACCGTAACACTTACTATCTTTTTAATATAGAGAAGTACAAAGAAAAAAGGCATATAAATCCCACCCCCCACACAATCCTTATGTTAGTTCCCTATTGCTTGTATCACAGATTACCACTTTCAGCAGTTTAAGATAGCAAACTGAGGGTCAGTAATCTGTGGACAGTTTAGCTGGGTATTTCTAGCTTAGGATCTCTCGAGGTTGTGGTCAAGCTGTTTTCTGGGTCTACAGTCATTTCAAGTCATGCTTGGGGACTGGGAAATCCATTTCCAAGTTCACTTACGTGGTCCTTTGCAAGTCCAGTCAAGTTACATTGGCCATTTCATGGTAGCTGGCTTTCTTCAGAGTAAGTGATCCAAAGGAAATGAGAGCAAAAACCAAACCAGAAGCCACAATGTATTTTATACCCTAATATTTGGAAATGACATACTATCATTTATGCTGTATTTTAATTGCACAGACCAACTGTGGTACAGTGTGGGAGGAGACTGTACAGGGCTATGAATACCAGAAGGGTGGATCATCGAGGCCATCTTGGATGCTGGCTCCCAACAATCCCTCTTGATGTTTTTAGAAGAAAGTAATACATACATTTATATGGTTAAAAAGCTTAAAGCACATAAGGGTACAAAATGAAAGTTAAAGGTTTCTACAACTTATAATCTGTTTGTCTTCTTTATTCCTCCTCCAGTGTATGTATATCTACATTTTAAAAATTTACATAAAATGTTTTGGTTTTTTTTTTAATATTTTGAGAGGGTGCATGCATGCACCTGTGTGTGTATAAAAGTGGGGGAGGGACAGAGGGAGAAAAAGGGAGGGAGGGAGGGAGGGAGGGAGAGAGAGAGAGAGAGAGAGAGAGAGAGAGAGAGAAAGAATCTTAAGGAGGCTCCTTGCTCAGTGTGGAGCCAGGTGAGGCTCCTTGCTCAGTGTGGAGCCAGGTACTCAGTCTCACAACTGTGAGATGGTGACCTGAGCCAAAATCAGGAGTTGGATTCTTAACTGACTGAGCCATCCAGGCACACCCACAAAATGGTTCTTCTTTGTTGTTGTTGTTAGTGCAAGTTGGGAAGAGGGACTGAGGGGGGATAGAGAGAGAGAGAGAATCTTTTATTTTTTCATTTGAGAGAGAAAAAGCAGGAGAGAGGGGCAGAGGGTGAGAGACAGAGACAGAATCCCAAGCAGGCTCCATATTCAGTGCAGAGCCCAATGTGGGGCTCAGTCCCGTGACCCTGGGATCATGACCTGAGCCGAAATCAAGAGTCGGATGCTCAACCAGCTGAGCCACCCAGGTGCCCCCAAAATGGTTCTCCTGTACATATTCTTCTTTGCCTTACTGGTTTCATTTACTATGTCTTAGAGCTATTTCTGTATCAGCACATGCAAAGCCACTTTTTTTTTTAAAGCATAGGCATAGTAGCTATTCATGGTAAAGATGTACCACAATTTGATTTACCATGAATACTGGTTTTAATTTGTATCAAATGAAATTGTCTCTCTGTTTAATCTTTCCAAAATGGTAAATGGCCTCTTTTTCTACCATGCAAAGAACACTCAAGTATATAACTTCTGAAGCGTTGTGCTGTGTACTTTGATCCTGGATCTAAAGGGTGTTAAAAGTTTATTTTTCTAAATATTGGAAGAAAAAATATTCCTAACTTTATTAGGTATGATGAGGAAAGAAAGGAAAAATACACACTGAGGATTTATGGGTAGAATAACATCTTGAGGATTTACTTTAAAATATTCTAGCTCCCAGGGGCACCTGGGTGGCTCAGTCGGTTGAGCATCCAACTTTGGCTCAGGTCATGATTACACAGTTCGTGAGTTCAAGTTCCACGTCAGGCTCTGTGCTGACAGCTCAGAGCCTGGAGCCTGCTTCAGATTCTGTGTCTCCCTCTGTCTCCGCCCCTCCCCCACTCACGCTCTGTCTTTCTCAAAATGAATAAATGGTTAAAAAAAATTTTTTTTTATATTCTAGCTCCCAAAAAGTGTGTGGAGGGTAGGTAGATAAAGTAAGACTGTCAAATTTTGACAATTATTAAAATTAGGTGATAGAGGGGCACCTGGGTGGCTCAGTTGGTTAAGCGGCCGACTTTGGCTCAGGTCATGATCTCGTGGTCCCTGAGCTTGAGCTCTGCATCGAGCTCTGTGCTGACATCTCAGAGCCTGAAGCCTACTTTGGATTCTGTGTCTCCCTCTCTCTCTGCCCCTCTCCCACTCATACTCTGTCTTTCTCACTCTCAAAAATAAACATAAAAAATTAAAACAAAAAATTAGGTGATATATAGGGGTTTGTCATACTAATCTATAAATTTTTTTATGTTTGAAAATTTTAATTAAAAGATAAATAAATAGGAATATCTCCTCATTTAACTTTTTAGTCACAAAAGTAAATTTTAGGTAGTGAATCATAGCTTAATATTAGAAGGTTTTTATTTATTTATTTTTAAAGTTTATTTTTGAGAGAGAGATTGCAAGCAGGCTCCACCGGTAGTGTGGAGCCCGATGCAGGGCTTGAACCCATGAACCGTGAGATCATGACCTGAGCCGAAACCAAGAGCCAGACACTTAACTGACTGAGCCTCCGAGGCACCCCTCAATAGAAGTTTTTTAAAGGCTTAAAATTACATGTATATTTGAGACCTAGACAAGATAGTATATGAATTTTAAACTCCTTGGAGGCTAGAACAATTATTTATCTTTTTATCCTCTCCAGTGTCATGCACATACTTGTTATTTATAAGCTTTTTCCTTTATAGGAATGTTTTTCTTGAAGGATGATAGCTTTTAATACATTAAGATACCAGAATTATTTCTTTGCATAATCAAGTAAGGAAGAATTATTTCTGTCTAGTCTGAAAAGTTAAGGAAAAATGTATAAAATGGAAAAATTTTTGTGGATCATACTGTTTTTATTGAGTAATTTTAGAATTTAATAGTAGATCTTCTGGAACTTTTTCAGTTTATTAATATTTTCCTATACATTCCAGTCTTGTCCCATTTCCCAGCCTGTATTTGAATTGGCTTTTATAGAGGAACTGCCATTCTAATGTATTCTGCAAAGGGAGCTTTGCTGGTGAACATAAGCCTAATCCTATACTATTTATCTGTAATGATTGATTAATTCACTAAGAAGCATTGAGTTCCTCTGTGTGTCAGATAATGTTCAGCAGTAGGAATGTAACCGTGGACAGAGTCCCTGTCTTCATGTAGGTTAACTGCCGGTAGCGATGTACAGAAGTAATCTTCCCCTTTCCTTGCATAGACATTTTCCTTCTTTATGTTTCTGCTCCTGATGCTATATGAAGGTGAAATAATTGACTCTGCTAATTCAAGGTAATCTTGAAAGTTTGATGAAGTGAACTGTTAACTTTGTTTTTTAATTTTTACAGATGGTTCCAATCCCTACACATTGAAGCTTTGCTTTTCTACATCATCCCATTTATAAGAAGAGAAGAGCATGTTAGAATTTATGTTCACCTTTATTACAGTTTTAAAGCTACACTTCATTTAAAAAAATCTAAATTGTTGATCTAATGTTGCCTTGCTTCCTTTGATTTAAGATCCTGTTCTGTAATAAACAAATATTTTGCCTTGAGTAAATTTGTTGTAAAGTTAAATATTGAATTGTTTTCATTTTAAAATAGAATATCATAATGTAGACTATCTACAGCTTCCTTGTAGATTACTCAAATATATGATTTCTAATCTTATTATTTTTCTTCCACAGTGAAAATATATTTGCATTCTTAATGCTAACTATCTGCAAGTATTTTTCCATTGTGTATGAGATTAATGCAGGTGAAAGTATTGCATTTTAATATTATAGAATTCCTATTATATGTTTAGATGTTTACGTATGTTGCAGTTATTCATATTAAACATAACTTGTATTTATTAAGTATTTTAATCAAGTTTGAGAATAACATTGCACATAATGAATTTTAAGTACTAAAGATTTAGCTGATTTTATATTTCTGAAAGGCTAACAGACATGGGTACACTTGTACAGTATGCACTCAAACTTATTTAAATTGGTGTAATTTTTTTTTTTTTTTTAAGTCATTGTCCATTTGTATTGACATGCCTCTGTTTCTAGTTCCAGTTTGGAGATTTTATAAAGTTACAACAATGAGTTAATGTGTTCATCTTCATTTGTTGCATGTGACTTGATCTTGAAAACACATGTGGTGTTTGGCATTGAGATTTTAATGGAAGTTATGATTAACAGTTCCTCTTCTTGCTAACCTGAGATCCATGGATGGGCTTTAGGGAGTTCGTGAACCCCTTAATATTGGATGTAGAATTTTGGGTACTTGCATTTTTATTTTTTACTCTTGAATCCATCAGTAATATATGTATTTTTCTATATGGTGCAAGGTGTAAGGATCTAATTTTATTTTTATTCCAAACCAGATAGCTATTTGTTTCAACACCATTTATTAAACATTCTTTCTCCCATTGGAACTGTTTTTTTTTCCTTTTTTTGGAAAATAATATATCTCAAGGAGGTGTAAGGACTAAACATGGTATTAAGAGACTATAGCACACTTGTTATCAAATTCATAGCTTTTTTATAATAAAAATGTGATGTAGCCATTTTATATTTATCTTTAATAGAAGGGAATATGTTTCATCTACCTAGAATAACTGAAGTCTATAGTTAGCAGTAGCAGTTTTGTGATCTTGAGACTTCTAAACAAATTTCCAAGTAGAAGTTCTATTTAGATCTTTTGTAAAAGTTTTATTTTGAATTTTAACATAAAAACAGTCTGCCTTAATCCATTTAGAAATGAGGCAGGGGTTTAAAACATTTTAGAGCTGTTGAATAGGAAGTTAAGATGGAAAGTAAACACACGTTAACATTTATTTCCCCTTGAATTTTAACAGCTGTGAACCAGTGTCCCTTTAGCCCTCTAAAGATCTAGAAAAATTTAAATTCAATCTAGAGGCATTACATGGAACCCAGTAAGTTATGCCAAGGGCACCTTGTGTATGAACTGTAAGTGTATGATACTGGGCTCTGTGTGTTCCTCATTCATTCGTTGCCAATTTTATGTTTACCTAACTCTACGATAACCAAATCTTTTTTTTCCCCCTCCCCTATACTTTTTACATTTGTTGCAAAATGAAATTATCTTTATTTTAAAAGGTAATTTCTGAGTTTATGTAATAGTTGTCTCCCTCCCTTTCCCTTTTCTGAAAACTAATAGTGATGTCAGCATTCTAGATTATTTTGTGCCTAAGATTTTAGGAAACAAACCCATGGATGGTGACAAGTCTTATTTAATTTAGATTTGGTTTAAATGGTATTGACTTTTAGATATGAACTCTGTCTTAATGCTCTTTCCCCAGCAGAATGATGAGTAAATTCCTAAGGTGTAAAGTATTGTTAAGTTATACCTTGCTGATCTAGACACTGGTATGTCAGCCCTATACTGTTGTTATCAGTAATGTCTTTGACAGTTTACTTGGGTGTCACTACTGTTAATACCTGATACTATCTGATCCTGGAATGGAATTGGCTTTGGCAACATTCCGTATTTCCTTAGCCTTAACAACAATGTTAGATAAACATTTTTTGTGCTATCTTTCTGCTTTTAGGAGAACATGAAAGAGTAGATGCTGTAGCTATAAAGAAATAATATTAGCTTTGAGTTTATTTTTTAAGTATTGGAATCCTATCCCATATCTAAATCCCATTAAATATTAGAAAATAGATCTGTATAACTGAGTTAAGGAATATAAGCTGCCTTTTAAAATCCTCACTTTCCTGCTGAGGGTATTACCTCAAATAAAATTTACGGTTGCAGCTGACATGAGACTTACGAACATCCTAGTGATTTGGTTATCCAGACTATATTTTCTAGGACTCCAGTTCAGAGAAGAAAATAAAAATTACCAAATGGGGTTAGTTACATTTCATCTTTTCTTTTCTTTTTTTATTGCAAGGATAGGTTGCTAGGTAACTGCTTTTTAGTAGTTACCATTGATACTCCATTCTTTCTGGAATAAAGAAATTTTGGCCATAGAGCATTCTTCCATAATTAGGAAGCAAAAGCACAAGGAACTTTGCTTCACTTAAAAAGTTCTTCAGGTGGAGCACCTGGGTGGCTCAGTCGGTTAAGCGTCTGACTTTGGCTCAGGTCATGATCTCAAGGTTCGTGAGTTCAAGCCCTGTTTTGGGCTCTGCCCTGACAGTGAGGAGCCTGCTTGGGATTCTCTTTCCCTCTCTCTCAGCCCCTTACCTGTGCATGCATGCCTGCTCTCTATATCTCTCAAAAATAAGTAAACATTTAAAAAAAAGAATTTTGTCAATACAAACTCTTTTTGTATACAGTACAATGAATTTCATAGGAATGCAACTACCTTGTAAATCAAGGAAAGATGATTGCAGTATTTCCGAGAGTTCTTTGCTATTTTGGAAAATTAGGTCATTGAACGATTGAGTTGACATTACATTGATATTATAACACATCAGGGTCAGTTTTCATTTGCAGCAGTCATACTCATCTCTTTGTCTTCTACTGTAACCATTCCTGAACATTTATGCTTCACAGTATGCAGGTCAGGTTTTATATAATTAAGGTTTTATGTTGTTTTCCTTCAAATATTGTGTGTGTGTGTGCATGCATGTGTGTGTAAGTAGGTGGGAGGGTAGGTAGGTATAATCAAGGAAGTTTATTTGAGCATAATGTTAAAGGTGTCAGATTGTCTGGATTGGGAACCATTGCTTTAACCTAATCTGGTTCTGGGTTGAACTGGTAAACCTAGGTTGATCCAAAGACAGTGAAGCCTAGGATTTGTTGAAGAAGGGGTAAGGAGATGCTCTCCCAAAGTCGTGTGGTCTGCATTTATGAGGTAGGCCTGGGACTGTATTGCCATTTTGCTATCTTGAGAGATACCAGCAGGTGGGGAAAAAAGGAAACAGAAGAGGATAGAACTAAGTTAGACAGCTGTGGAAACCACTGTGAGCATAGGCTACTTTGCTCATGCTCCATAGACTCCTGTCTTCAGAGTTCCCTTTTGAGTTTGAAGTCCTAGCTAGACGTTTTTAAGAATGTCTTAAGTGCCTAAATCTCACAAGCCATTGTAGTGTACAAACAACACAAATGAAAGAGTACAGAGAATTGTTTGACAGGTAGCCCTGTTTTTAAACTGAGCTATTTTTATCTTTTTGCCAGTCTGGGCTTATAACTCCCATTGTATTTTCCCACTTTGAATTTTTTTGTCCTAAGTAGTACCATAAAGTTTAAACATAAGTCAAATACCTCTGGACACTTTTCTATACTGAAGCTATTCTCTGTAGGTTTGTTAGTGAGTTGCTTTTAATATATACTCAACCTAAAAATTCTCTCCGTTGTGTACTTCAATCCTTTTATGTAAATCTTACAGAATTTAATTGAATGAAGTAGAAGCACTGAATTAGTGGCAATTTCTGATTTGCAAACATACACAGCTCCCTAATATGACACAGTAATCAGACCAAAGCTACTGAACAACCTTGAAATATTTGCTTTGAGTTGATTTGATAATCTGGTTATCATTTGTTTTTTTCTCCTGAGAAACACCAAGAGAAATCAAGAGCAATATTAATTCTTTCTGGGGAATAGTTATGGATTATTGAAAGTCTGGAAAGTAAACTAGTAAATGGCCTCAAATATTGTGATTATTACCATAATTTAAGTATTAGCTAATTAGGTAACTGAATACCAGTGGGATAGTTGGGGGACTTGAAACCTGATTATAATTTAGGATTGTGAAACTTAGGTTGTTAAGATGGTTATTGAAGTGGTTTTGTTTATTTGAAATACCTTTTTTTTAAGACAGTAGGGTGAGAAAAACATAGATAACACCTGTGTTGCATAGTAATACTTGGCATGATTTGCAACAGTTAGAAAAGAGGATTTCGCAGGTGGCGGGGGGGGGGGGGGGGGGGGGGTCAGACGGTTAGAGAGCTGAAGAAGAGGAACGATTCCATGAGTAGAAACTAGAATCCTACTGATAGCCAGTCCATCTGCAGATTTTGCCTTAGTTTTGACAAAAACCATTCCAGAAATGTCGCTTGCAACAATTTGGCTTCTTGGACATTTAACTCATTTATTTTTTTTTAATATCTGTTAAGTGCATGGAATATACCAGACATTAGAAGTTCAAACAGACAGTTAGCTTTTAACAGTCAGTAGGTTAATTTGAGCTTACAAAGGAACCAATAGAAGAATGGCAAAGGTATCTTCCCAGATAGGAAACACTATTTCCTAAGTAGGAGGAACTAAAAATCAATTAGTGAATCTCTGATCTTTGAGTAATATATTTAAATCTGTTCTTTTATGAATTCTATAAAATGGAAAAATGAGGTCAAGGAGTGATTAGCACTGCGTGGGTGTGTGAAGGGCAGCGGTATGATAATTATGTTTCACAAACTAATGATGAGAAGCCCAGATACTGTGATCTGTTAAAGTTTAACAAAACCTTGTAGGGATGCTATGACCTGAAGTTCAATTTGACGTAAAACCCAGATGTTAATCCTTAAGATTCTTATATAAACAAAAAAGCCCTTTTGTTTCATGAAGTTAATTGATCTTTCTCAGTGACTGGAAGTGTTAGCTGTATTTGCCTGAAGTATTAATTGCTGTGGTAAAATGACCGAAAATAGAATAGGTGGTTGCTGGGGACTGGGGGAGGGGTGAGGGGTGAATGGGGAGTGACAGCTAATGGGTACAGGATTTTGGTGGGGGTGGTGTGTGATGATATTCCTCTGGAACTAGATGGTGGTGGTGGTTAACCAAATTGTGACGTACTAAATGCCATGGAATTGTACACGTTAAAATGGGAATAAAAAAAAGGTCTGGCCCAGCGACCCTTCAGTTTAGAGAAGGGTCAATACAGTGAGTGCGTCAGGACTTTCATGTAGCTGGCTAGATAGGTTGAGGAAGGAATGTGGGGCATAGGGGGAAAGTGGGTTACTTTTACCAACACCAGCAGAAGATGTGATTCTAGATCTGGTTTATGGTTGTATTGCTCTGATGGCCGGTCACTTCTCGTCTGTCATCCTGGACTATGGGGCAGGGGAGTTGGAGCCAGGAAAGAGCCCACTGGAGTTTTGTGAACAGTGAGCAGTTGGGAAAGAGGGTTTGGGAAAGGGAGGGATGATTCCATAAGTGAAAAGTAGAATTTCTCTGCATTCCTAAACCAGGGTAGTGCGCTAGCTGCTCAGTTCAGGTTCTGCTGGGACTCTGTCCTAAGTTTTGAGCTGTCTTCGCTTAAGGAGCTTCAGCCTACAGGCAGACGTTTATAATTCTACCCAAATTTCCTTGAAAGTTCATAGACTGTCTTATCCCGTCTACCTGATTGTATTTGGACTTTGATCCATTTGCTAACATTCATAGTTGCTTCAAAGCCTTGAGCAGTTAGACACTGGCTTATATAGAAAATAATACGTGAAACCAAAAATGTTTATGTATATAATATATAAATTTTTGCTCATGGTTTGCTCAAGAGAGCTTTAGGAGACTTATCTAAAATGAGAAGGCTAATGCATTTTGTTTTATGCGTCTGTATGGTACATGATAAAACCTAAGCGTTTTCTGCCTAATACAAAATAATTGAGAGGACTGATGCCAATATCAATGACCTCAATCGTGGTAGAGCTTTTCTTGCTAAACTGTTATAAGTAATATCTACAGAGCTGTTGCCAATCCAAATTCATTGTTCTAAAAAGGCCTCATACAATTGTTTATTTAGCAGCAAGATACTTCTCAGCAAAGTGCTGTTGTTTGAGCTGAAATTTCTACCACTGGACCAAAAAGACCAAAATCGCTTCACAGCCTATTGTACCTCCTCCTGCTGTGTAATAACCCTGTGCTCCCTAGAGTTTCTGCTCTAAACGCTAGTCTCAGTTAGTAAAACCTGTTATTTTCCTTAGTTCATTTATGTTTCTGAGGAAGGTAGGACCACTTTGGGGAATTATTTCCATTATGTGTGAATGAGGACCACGTGGTTTATAAATTATAGAGTAAGACCCTGAAAATGCACAGGGCAAACATCTTAGAGCCCCACCCTCAACCTACTTGCCATCAGGTGTGACACATTGGACTGAGCTGTAACTATAACCCAAGGTTGTTTAATGGGCTGTGGTGCTTTTCCAGTGAAGAGCATGTGATTGTATTTGGTGCAAAGGGCAGAGACTGAGGAAGGAGAGCTGGATTGTAGTAATGGTTCCTAGGTCTAGTGTTGATACAGTGTAGGGTTTAGGCTGGGTGATGCTGTTTGCTCAAGAAAGCAGTTCTATTTGGTGGTGTTTTGTTGTTTCTTTTCTGACCTAGCAGTTCTCAATTGAGGAAAGGGGCTGTTGAAATTATTTGGATAAAATCGGTAAAATTGTTCCTGAGTAACAGGCGTTTTTTTGTCTGAATTATCCAGATAGGTTTCCTAAATGGATCAAATTAATTATTTTTGTTGCCTAGTAATTTTGCCCTCGGTAGCAAATTTTTTAGTGAATAGAGGAAAGGATCAGGCTGCCTACCAATTTCTTGCATCTGGAATGTTCATGTGAAGATCCTTAAAGCTGGTATATGTCACAGAAGTAGCTTGGATAAGGGGAAGAAATTTCTATCCTAGCTTATGGGAAGCTAGCTGAGGAGATCATTGCCAAGCAACAGTGGTTCCATTCCATGGTATTCCCTAATGACATCAGCCACCTCTTAATGCGGGTTATGGGTAAGATAGATGGGGCCAGGTTATGTGATGGAGGAGGGGAATGACAGTGTTGGCATACCTGGGTATTGGGTTTGCCTTTCTAAGCTTGCAGTATCTGAGGTACACCGGATGATTCCGACTCAGAGTGGGAGCAAAGAAACACAGTAGTTAGAATTTTTATTTTGTTCCCCCCAAAGTTATGTGGCTTTGAGAAAAATCTAGACATTTGTGATCACAAGAAAATCTCACTGTGTATTGCCCATCTTGTGAGAGGGAGTGATCGTAGGCATTTTAAAAATAGCTCCATTAAATGGGCGACACCTTACTGGAAAGACCTGGATTATAGTCTGTCTGGACTATAGTCACACTATATCAACCAAAAGTCCTGCTGTGATCATCTTGCCAACTTCCAAAGATTCTTAGAAGAAACCTTTCTGTCCTGGCAGACAGGTGAGTGGATACAATGCAGGAAAAGACACTGTGCCTTGATTGTGGGACCTGGCTTCTTTGTCCCAGCTACTCTACTAATGAGCTGTGTGACCTTGAGTGAAGTCATTTAAGGTCCCTTAAACCTTAGATCCTTTATGTGTAAGATGAGAATAATAGTATCTGTCCTACTTATCTCACAATGAAATAATATATATAAAAATACTTCTGGTGGTAGTCCATACAAATCTTTAGGACCGATAGGGGGCACTTCCATTGGAGAGGGCCTCTGCACTGCCATGGGGCTGACACTTGGGATGGAAATATAAGCGGTCACAACCCAATCATTGTCATTTCAAATTCATGGTCAGCTGCTCCTTTGAGAATTTTTCAGCAATAAAAAAGGATTTTATAGATTAAAAAGTAGGATAGCTCAGATACAGAAAATCCAACAAGTTGATGGTTCTAATTATTTCAACCTAGTTGGACAGTTTTGTTGGTGTTTTTTTGTTTTTTTTTTTTTTATGACTTGGCTTACTCCTACAATCTCAATAAAAGCCCTCCCAAATTATTTTTTTTTAATTTTTTAAAAAGTTTATTTTGAGAGACAAGAGTGTGAGCAAGGGAGGGGCAGAGAGAGAAGGGAGAGAGAACCCCAAGCAGGTTCCTCACTGTCAGTGAGAAGCCCCATGTGGGGCTCAAACTCACAAACTGGGAGATCATGACCTGAGCCAAAACCCAAGAGTAGGATGTTTAACTGACTGAACCACCCAGACAACCCCAAAAGCCCTCCTAAATTCTAAAGGCAGACAAAATTAAACTGTTTAAGAGAAGTTTGTATGATAGAATTTCACTTTTAGTATTAAATATACATAAATTACATATATTTGTATACACATGTTATAGTACATTGAGATCTCTTACACCACCAGGATGTGGTACATATCGACCCTTTTTTTATGAATACGGAGTTTTGAAGTCATAATACTGGATTTTCACCTATGTTGGCTGTATATGTGATGTATTTGACATAATACTCCCTTGGTCAAGCCTCTTTATCATACTGCTGGGAAATGGGAAAACACACTATAATTCCTAATGATCAATTTGTAAGTTTTTTCCAGGAACTCACTGTTATGAAGACTGATTACCTGAATATTTCTTGCTGGCACTACATGGAAATATAGAGTTGGATACATTTATGCTCTGTGAAGAAGTACTTTAACAGGAGTTTGAAAGGCGCCAGCTAGATTATAGCAAATAGTGCCCATCAATCTTAGTTTTGTTAGTCTGGATTTGATTTTTTTTTCTCAGTTGTAACATTTCTAGGCTGAAGAAAAGAGTTCCAATTTTTCCTTCCTTCCTTCCTTCCTTCCTTCCTTCCTTCCTTCCTTCCTTCCTTCCAGTGAAGTATCTCTTCTTTCATCAAAGACCCAAGATTTCTTCCATCATTTAGTTGTCTCCTTTCTGGGGCTTTTCCAGTTCCCAGATGTGGTAAGCAGAACCCTTAGAAGGAAGAGTGCTAAGGGGGAAAGACGGTAGGATTTGGAGTCAGAAATCCTGGGTTCATGGCCTCACTCTGCCCTTTATCAGCTATAATGAGCCTGAACAAGTCCTTTAAAATGGACTGAGCCTCTGTTGTTTATTAATGTATAAAATGGAGATGTAAATATCTCCTTTATCCATTTAAAAATAAATCGTCTTCGAGTAGGCTTTGGGTGCCATTTTGCAGTGACCCTATTTTTTTCTCATTTTGAAAGGGGCCGTTAGACTAGTGTCCATAAGTGCAAGAGGAATCTTTGTATTTCCTTTCCCTTTCTTAGCACCTGATCCTTCGAGTCAGGGTCTGTCCCATGAAATTGTTTTCAAAGATGAGAGCTGTCTCCATTCATGCCAAAGCTACAGCTTGACCTTGCCTAACTTTGTGACCGAGAGGAAGGAGCAAGCATGCTTATCAAGGGGAAAATAACACAAATCTAAAAGGAAGTTATAATATTGAAGACCACAGAATTGAGATTAAAAACTATCTTGACAGCCTGCGGCCCTGAGTTGGAAAGAATAAGATGAAATTTAATTGAGATAAGAAAAGGTTCCTCATTTAAGTTTAAATAGCTAACATTTATTGAGCATTTATGTATGTGAGGCACTGCTAAGTGTATGTGTTACATAGTTCTTATGATAGTTGGGATAGGTGCCAGCATTATTACAAAGATGAAGAAATTTAAAGTAACTTGTCCAAGGTTGTTCAGCCATTGGCTATTAGAACCAAATTCCAACCCCTGAGGATTCCAGAGCACACATACTTAATTGCCCACCGAGATGTCCCAAGTCCTAATCCCCAAAACTTGTAACTATGTAACCTTTATGGCAAAAAGGATTTTGCTGATGTGAGTAAATTTACTTTTATATGGGGAGGGTATCTTGGATTATCAGGTGGGACCAATCTAATCACATGAGTCTTTGAAACTGAGACACTTTTCTGTCTGCATTGAGGGAGGAGATAGGAGGAGGGATTCAAACATGGGAACAACTCGACCTGCTGCTGGTGGTTTTGAAGATGGAGGATGGAAGCCACAAGTCAAGGAATGTGGGCAGCTTCTAGAAGCTGGGAACAGCCATCAAGCTGACAATCAGAGAGCAAATGGGGGTCTCAGTGCTGCAACTGCAATGAACTGAATTATACCAACAACCTGAATGAGCAAAGACGTGGATTCTCCCCAGAACCTCCGAGCAGGAACACAGCCTTGATTTTAGCCAAGTGAGACCAATGTCAGACTTCTGATCTATTGAACTGTGTGGTAATTAATTTGTGTTGTTCAGACCATTAAGTGTGTGGTAATTTGTTATGACAAGAATAGAAAACTAATAGAGTTGCATTAGTTTTCTGACAGAAACCTGGTTGGACCTCTGGGGGCTTCTGCTGACCACAGTCTAAATACAGGTGTACCTCAGAGATAGTGTGGGTTCAGTTCCAGACCACTGCAATAAAACAATAAAGCAAGTCAAACGAATTTTTTGGTTTCCCAGTGCATATAAAAATTATGTTTATACTATAGCCTATGAAGTGTATAATAGTAGTATGTCTAAAAAACAATGTTCATACTCGAGCCCACAAAGCGCGAGATCATGACCTGAGCCGAAGTCAGACGCTCAACCGACTGAGCCACCCAGGTGCCCCTATTTTTGTGATATTCTTGATGTGGAATTTATATATTTCTTGTGAAGCTTACTTCTAGCTGTATTGTTTATTTTTACTGTGAATTGAAACTTTCATTATGTTTTCTAACTAGTTATTGCTACTATAGTGTTAAGCTATTGAATTCAGAATACTTAACCCTTATTTTCCCATTCCACTGGATTCTCTTATTAATCCTGATAATTTTTAAATTGAGTATCTTGGATTTCCCTCGGTAGACAATTGTAGCATTTGAAAATAATTGCACTTTGTCTTTTCCTTTCCAGTGCTTAAACTTGTAATTTTGTTTTTGTCTCGTCCCATTGACTTATTGGCATTTTGAGTCAGCTGTTTTGACAATAGAGACATTTTTACACAACCTAAACACAAATCACTAAATAATCTTTGTTTTTCCAAAATGAAATAATAACTAGTGCATATCAAGTGCTTATTGCATGCCAAGCAGGTTCTTTGCATTTTACATACATTAATCTACTCCTTAAAACGACCGTATGTAATAATGGCAAACTGAGGAACAGAGACACGAAGCAACTTGCTGAAGGCTGAACGAGGGAGTGGTGCTCAGATTTGAACCCAGGTCATAGCCTTAACTACTATTTTATTTTTATTAAAAAATATATATATTTATTTTGAGAGGTAGAGAGCGTGCGTGAGCAGGGGAGGAGCAAAGAGAGAGGAAGAGAGAGATCCCCAAGCAGGCTCTGCACTGACAGTACAGAGCCCGACACAGGGCTTGATCCCATGTACCACAAGATCATGACCTGAGCTGAAATAAACAGTTGGATGCTCAACCGACTGAGCCACCCAGTGCCCCTTAACTATTTAAAATTGCTTCTAAATGAATAAAACAAAAATGCCTTTCTTAATTCTTCTGACTGTAAAAGTAAGACATGCTTATTACAAAAGATTCAGTCAAATAGGTGTAAACAAAAGGAAAATCATCTCTAAGTTCACTGTCATCTTCTCTGCAGAATATTCACCGTGAGATAGAATGGTAACTTAATTTCACACTGATGGGCTTTGCATGTAGCTTTTGAGCACTTGTTTATATACTCCTGATCCTCTGGGGGCACGTGGGTGGCTCACTAAGTGTACGACTTCAGCTCAGGTCATGATCTCACAGCTCGTGGGTTTGAGCCCTATGTCAGGCTCTGTGCTGACAACCCAGAGCCTGGAGCCTGCTTTGGGTTCTGTGTCTCCCTCTCTTTCTGCCCCTCCCCCACTCATGCTCTGTCTCTGTCTCTCTCAAAAATAAACATTTAAATTTTTTTTATATGCTCCTGACCTGATACTCCGGATTGGCATTTCTTGGTCAAAAAGTTATTCACATTTCAAATTTTGGTGGAATTGTCAAATTGAACTGCTCACTCCAAGAAAGACTGAACTATTTTTTTTAAGGTTGAACTGTTAAACTTTGTTAATCTCACAGGTGAAAATTAGCTCAATATTATTTTAATTTTCACATTTATTGTAATGTATTTTTATATATTTTAACCATATTTCTTTTCCTTAAAAAATTTTTTTTAAGTTTATTTATTTTGAGAGAGAGAAAGTATAAGCAGAGGAGGGAGGGACAAAGAGGGAGAGAGAGAATCCCAAACAGGCTCCACACTGCCTGATGTGGGGCTTGAACTCGTGAACTGTGAGATCATGACCTGAGCCAAAAATCAAGAGTCGGACGCTTAACCAACTGAGCCACCCAGGTGCCCCTATTTATTTTCTTAGCGTGCATCCTTTTACTGATTTATAAGCATTGTTTTTGTTCTTGTTATATTGGGGCCATTCTGTCTGACGTACATGTTGCAATTTTGTTAACCAGTTTGTCATTGAAATAGTGATTTACATTTTCTTATATATCTTTACAACTACCACGTATGGATTTGAAATTACAAATTACTGAGCAGACTCCACCTTTCAGCCTCACTCCTTCCGTTAGACTTAGCCCCACAGCCTCATTGGATGCAATGAAGGGTCAGGACTGCCACAGAGGGTTACTGGTAATTCAAAAGCTGTTTGACTTCTAGATAAATGTTGTGGCCTGCACCCTTGTGCAAAGGATAAACACGTTTAAATCCACACGGGACAGCAGAAGCTAGTGAATTAGAGATGTCAACAAACATTAGAAAATGGGAAGCAAATGGACAAGTGGTAACTGACCTAGCTTATAGAGGAAAGTGCCAATAGGCATGCCAGTTTGCACAGCAGAACTCTGCCAGTTCAGGGAGAGAGGGCTCATAACAGGATGATTTGTTGAAAGACTTTAAAAGGAACAATTAAACCGCAGATTCCATGGGGCGCCTGGGTGGCTTGGTCGGTTAAGCGTCCGACTTCGGCTCAGGTCATGATCTCACGGTCCGTGAGTTCGAGCCCCGCGTCGGGCTCTGTGCTGACAGCTCAGAGCCTGGAGCCTGTTTCAGATTCTGTGTCTCCCTCTCTCTCTGCCCCTCCCCTGTTCATGCTCTGTCTCTCTCTGTCTCAAAAATAAATAAACGTTAAAAAAATTAAAAAAAAAAAATAAACCGCAGATTCCTTTCCATATGCTACCCTGAAAGAGGACTACCTCTCCTGTACTCCGGAAGTAGAAAGGAAGTGTATTTTTTTAAGAAATTCAACTAGAGAAGCATCAGACTTAGGAGCAAAGGCAGAGAGGATGCACGCTGAAGCACAATCCTGAAAACGACAATTAAGTGAAAATCTACATGCAGAAAACTGAGACTCCCCTTCGGAACCTTGTCCTCATCCCACCCCCTCTCCCTTCTTGGAACTAGGCTCTCTGGGAAAAAGATTGGAAAATTCTTCTCTGGAGAACCTGTCCAGTCAAAGGCAAAAATCCCTACAGATTCCAACATTTTGGGGGTTTTTGTGTTTGTGAAATGGACAGTTACCCTACAGAGATGGCTAGTAGTGAACCGTGCTCGCCCATGCATGCAGAGCTCTAATTGGCTTTTTAGTGTCTTTCTCTTCAATATGAATGGATTCCCCTCTGCCCCAATCAATACTTTAACATGAAAGATAAAGACCCAAATAAGCAACAACAGAGAAACCTGGAGATAACAGACTATTCAGGGAGCAGAAGAAAATTTAAAGCAAAAACTTACATTCTTCAATAAGATTTTGCATCCCAAGTATGGGGTGCTTTTAAACAACAGCAACAAAAAAGAACAGATTTATAAAAAAAAACCTCCCAAGAAATTTAAAAATAGAACTCAAAATTTAAAATTCAATGAATACTAGCAACAAATTGCAAAAAAATTTAAGTACAACTTACAATAGCATAAAAAATATGAACTGTTTAGGGACTAAACCTGACAAAAGATGTGTAAGACCTGTGCACTGAAAACTACAAGAAATTGCTGCAATTAAAGACCTAAATAAATGGACAGGTCTACTTTCTCATGGGTCAGAAGACTCAATATAATTAAAAGGTCAATTCTTGCCAATTGATCTATAAATTTAAGTCAATCCCTATCAAAATCCCAGCAGGGTTTTTTTTTTTTTTTTCCCAATTAAAACTTACAACCTGATTCTAAAAATTCAAATGAAATGTGAAGGACCCAGAGTAGTCAAAACAACTTTGAAAAAGAACAAAATTGGAGAACTAAAACTATCTGGTTTCAAACTCAGTGGGTGGTGGTACAAGATAGAAATAGATCAGTGGGACAGAATAAAGAACGTAGGGATCTACACATACACTGATGACTATTTTACAAAGATGAAAAGATAGTTCAGTGGTGAAAGCATGGTTTTTTCAACAAATGTTGCTGGAACAATAGGATATACAAAAGCGAAAAGCAACAACAAAAGAACTTCTAATGCATATGCTGTACCACATACAAAGATTAATTCAAGGTGGATCATAGATCTAAATGTAAAAAAGAGCTAAAACTATAAACCTTGTAGGTAGGGGTGCCTGGGTGGCTCCCTCGGTTAAGCGCCCAACTCTTCAACTCAGGTCATGATCTCACAGTTTGTGGGATCGAGTCCCACAGCGGGCCCCACGCTGATGGTGTGGAGCCTGCTTGGGATTCTCTCTCTCCCCCTCTCTGCCCCTCCCCTGCTCATTCTCTCTCTCTCTCTCTCTCTCTCTCCCAAAATAAATAAACTTTAAAAAGAAAACACCTTGTATACAAAAACATAGGAGAAAATCTTTGTGACATTGTTAGGTTAAGATTTCTTAGTTACAACACCAAAAGCACGATCTATAAAAGAACAAACTCATAAATTGGACTTCATCAAAATTAAAAACTTCTGCTCTTGGAAAGAATGAAAAGACAAGCCATGGACTAGGTGAAAATATTTGCAATGTACGTATCTGATAAAGAACTTGTATCTAGAAAATATAAACAAGCTTCAAAACTCAATATAAAAAAACAACCCAATTAGGGGTGCCTGGGTGGCTCAGTTGGTTAAGCATCCAACTTCAGCCCAGGTCACGATCTCACGGTTCATGAGTTCGAGCCCCGTGTAGGGTTCTGTGCTGACAGCTCAGAGCCTGGAGCCTGCTTTGGATTCTGTGTCTCCCTCTCTCTCTGTCCCTCTCCTGCTCCTGCGCTCTCGCTCTCTCTCTCTCTCTCTCAAAAATAAGTAAACATTAAAAAAAATTTTTTTTAAAACAACCCAATTAAAATGTCAAAAAGGTTAGAATAGAGATTTCACCAAAGAAGATCTATGAATGATCAATAAGCATATGCATAGATGCTTAACATCATTAGTCACTGAGGAAATGGAAATTAAAACCACAGTGAGATACCACTCCATACCTATTAGAATGGCTAAAATTGAGACGACTGACCATATTCAATGTTGGTGAGGATGTGGAGGAACCGGAACTCTCATACACTTCTGGTGGGAATGTAAAATGGTTCAACACTTTGCAAAAAGTATTTGACAGTTTCCTAAAAGTTAAACCATATACCTGCCATATGACCCAGCCACTTACTTCTGGAGAAAAGAAAGAACATGTCCACAGAATGATTTGTACACAAATGTTCATAGCAGCTTTATTTGTAATAGCACAAAATTGAAAACAGCCACATGTCCATCAACAAGCGAATGAAAAAAAAAAATGGTGGTATATTCTTACATAGTGTCACTTCTGCCATGCTGTAAGCCTGCCCAGATTCAAGGGAAGGGAACACAGACCACACCTCTCACTGCCAGGAGTGTCAGAGTGACAATGTAAGAAGGACATGTACAATGAGAGAGATTGTTGAACATGCCACAGTGTCTGATGTATGATCCCTCGGAAATGCTAACTCTTTTTAAAGACCTATGCCACATGTCAAACTGCAAACACAAAGAATCATTGTCCCATAGCTTGGTACAGTGCTCATGTTTCTTGAAAGCCCATTAACTAGAACAATTCTGCCTCTACTTAATGAAAGCTCATTTCTGAGAGGCAATAGAATGTGTTTTATCATAAACAAAGTGTTCTTTAAGAACTTCCTGAGCTCAAAGAAATGCAGTACAAGATTGTGGCTTGAGGGTCAGATGTGAAAATTGTAGTTAGCTTAGGTCAACACTTATGGATACTCTTTTTGATAGAGTATTTCTGGTTGCCAATCATGTCTGAGCACAGACACAGATATTGCACAACTGACTCCAGAAATTGGGCCCATGTGGCTGTTAAACTAGCTCCTCAATTGGAAAATGGTAGAGAAAAAGAAATTTAACCTTCCTTTTCAATAGGGACTGGTAACCAAATGGCCTCAGATGATGCATAAAAATCTCGATTTTACCAAACAATACCTGCCAATCATGTAGTAGGATTGATAGATTTAGCAAGTCAACATTCTGCAACATCCCTAACTCAGGCAATAGTTATCAATGGTGCTAAAAGCATTAGGTGTATGGTTGATGGGAGACTGTATGTTCATATAAAGCCAAAGTGAGGCTGTACGGATTACTTCCTAGGTGCAAGGGAAACAATGTAACTCTCCCATGGTAGGATCAGAAAGTTATCACCTTCATCCAGTGGTTGATCTTAGCATCAATAATGGTAGGTCGACCAGATGGTACCTGTTTCCTGATGTGACACAGAGGTGAAGTAAACATTACCTATGATGTATAGCCAAACTTGACTCCATGAAACTTTAATTTTTAGTTGATAAGCAATATGGAAAACAGGGGAGCAAACTAATTAACAAGTATCCAGAAAAATCCAAAAGATGCCATGGCCCACAGTGCATCTAGCCTGGTCTAGTTGATAAGACAGGTTGTAAGGAAAAAAGAAACTGTTTTCAGTTTAGAAGAGAAAACTGTTATATATAAAGCAATTATAATAGTTATAACCATTATAAAACGATTACATATTGATTAAACCAGATTTCAGGGATGACTGAAGAAATCTGAATATGGATTGGTATTAGTCAAGATAAAACTTCATTTATATCGAAAAGTAGGAATCGTCAAATTAAAAAAAAAGCCAGGTTATAAAATAGCATGTACAATATGGTCTGATTTTTGGTACGAAAAATACAGAGATATACACGTGCGAATGGATTGCCTGCACTGGAACACTTAGGAGAATAAAGGGGGTGCTCTTGCCACTTATGCTCGGACAACTGGGTCTCCCAGGTGAGCCAGGAGGCATGGCCTGTCGACAAGCAGCTGTTCTCAAACATCCGGCAAGCAGCAGTGTGACAGAATTGCCTGGGGGGTCGGGGTGGTAGTGGAGGGAGGCATGTGTCAGGAGGACTCCTAGGCCCCATCCCCGGAGATTCTGACTCAGTAGGTCTGGAATGGGCCCAACAACTGGCCTTTTTCCTAAGTGCCCAGGTTCTTCTGCTGCTGGAACTGGTGAGGGAACGGAGCTTGCCCCACAGCAGTTTCGGTTGACATCACCACCAGGCAGGGACTGGCTGATCTTTGTGGAAATGTTTAACTGATTTTTTCTTTCTTTCCTTCTTCCCTTCCTTCCTCCCTTCCTCCTTTCTTCTCTCACTTCCTTTTTTCCTTTCTTTCTTAGTGAATCACTCGGATATCTATCAAATGGCCATTAAAGGAGACAGGAAAACACATTGGTTAGAACTGACGATAGAACTAGTTTGAGGGGCGCCTGGGTGGCGCAGTCGGTTAAGCGTCCGACTTCAGCCAGGTCACGATCTCGCGGTCCGTGAGTTCGAGCCCCGCGTCAGGCTCTGGGCTGATGGCTCGGAGCCTGGAGCATGTTTCCGATTCTGTGTCTCCCTCTCTCTCTGCCCCTCCCCCGTTCATGCTATGTCTCTCTCTGTCCCAAAAATAAATAAATAAAAAAAAAAAACGTTGAAAAAAAAATGTATCTTTAAAAAAGAACTAGTTTGAGTACCAGCTGTAGCACTTATTAGCTGTATGATATTAGGTATGCTTCTTAACATCTCTGTTTTCTCGTAGGTAAAATAGGAATAGTGATAGGGTTGTTATGTGGGTTAAACAAGATAATACATTTATAGCACATAGTAAGTCTCAGTAAACAGTAGCGATGCACGTCATCACTATTACCGTTATGAACAAGCCGCAAATGCACTGTGCTAACCTTGGAAGTGCTGCGTATGTTATCTTCTGCCTTTCAGATAGAGAGTGTTTCCTGGAAAGCAAAACGAACACCTCTTCCCATTCTAGCTTGGAGAATAGCTTATTGCCGCACATCTGTTCCCTGGCAGCCCCCGAGAAGTCTGCGGGACAGTTGAGCCTGAGTCTTTGGCAGATGGGAAAGCTACACGGTGCATCCTTCAATGTTTTGCTCCGAAATCTCGGGCGTGGTTACCATGGAATGGAAAACTGACGACAGGGACTAGAAGAAGGTTCTCCAGTCTTTGGAACTCAACTTGTCCTTTCTGACTACATTTTGTTTCTTACCCAGGGTAAGTCTAAGGAGGCAGGATTTTCTCGGCCACGTGATTATTGCTGCCTACTAAGGGAAGGTGATTTCTTTTTAAAGATTCCTGCTGTTTTCTTAGAGGGTAGACACTTCTGTCTCTGCAGAGGCTGTGCTCCATTATTTTTTTTATTTTTTTTTATATTTTATTTATTTATTTATTTATTTATTTTTTAATTAAAAAATTTTTTTTAATGTTTATTTATTTTTGAGACAGAGAGAGACAGAGCATGAACAGGGGAGGGGCAGAGAGAGGGAGACACAGAATCTGAAACAGGCTGCAGGTTCTGAGCGGTCAGCACAGAGCCCAACGTGGGGCTCGAACTCACGGACCGTGAGATCATGACCTGAGCTGAAGTCGGACGCTTAACTGACCAAGCCACCCAGGCGCCCCACATTTTATTTATTTTTGAGAGAGAGAGACAGAGCACAAGTGGGGGAGAGGCAGAGAGAGAGGGAGACACAGAATCCGAAGCAGGCTCCAGGCTCTGAGCCGTCAGCACAGAGCCCGATGCGGGGCTCGAACTCACAGACCGTTAGATCATGACCTGAGCCGAAGTTGGACGCTTAACCGACTGAGCCACCCAGGTGCCCCGGCTGTGCTCCATTATTGAAGTTCCCGGGTTTGTTTCTTCCATTCTGAGACAGGAAGCAGAACATCCATAGGAAGCAAGTAGGAGTTCTGTCTCCATTTGGACTCATTTGGTGGGGAGAGGGAAGAGGATTGGTTTTTATTTTATTTTATTTTATTTCATTTTATTTTATTTTATATTTGTTTGTTTGTTTTCTTTGTTTTTTGTACCTCTTTTCTATCACATTATCACCTACATTTTTTCAAGAGACATCATTTGACATATGGTCTGATAAAATATTTCAAATAGGAATTGTCCTGAAAATCCCAAGGCTTCTGGTTACTGTGTGTCCTACCTCCCAAAGGGGTCTGACCAGCTTTGTTCAAAGACATGTGAGGGATCAGAAAGGGCACCCCAGGTATGTCCTACTTTACATTATGTAAGGCCCAGGGGCAATTTTACCCTGAAGCTAAAGAAAATTAATCTTCAGCACCCCTCACTTTCCAGGGCCTGGCCTCTTCTAAGGCACAAGGAGGGGACCTAGTGATGTGTTTCTGCGTTTGTATAAATAGCAAAAAATAAGATTTTTTTGCATCGTTTCCCATTTAAGATGATCTTAAAAATTTTTATAAGCTGTAGGCCCTGCAAATCTGGATCCATTCTTGACAAGGGGTTTCCTCTCTGTCCACGCCTGGTGGATTTCAACCTTGTATAACCAGAGAGTGAACAGCTCCAGCTCCAGGCCAGGGCACATTGGAATGCCAGGGATCATGAGGAACATGAGGAGAGAGGCGCATTCACCACCCAGTTCACTGCTGGATGCAGAGAAGACTGCAAACTGGAACCAGAGCAGAAGTGGGAGAAATGAACTATAGACTCAGTATCTGGTAGAAGGAGTTCCCTTTTCAGAGCGGTGGGTAGCGAGTGGCACTAGTCAGTCGCCTGTTTCAAAGTCTTGGAGAAACATTAATAAGCTACTTTCCAATCTGCCTCAAATAAAAGTACCATTGCCTGTGCGCCGAGCCATCCTCACCCCCAAGCCCTGGAGGGGCTGTGCTGTGCAGGGGAGGGAGTCATCGATCAGTCCAAGCCCCAGGTGCTCTGCTGAGCGGCCATGGGACTTTGGCAAGTTTTTAATCCCTTGGAGCCTCACTTTGTTCATTATTTATTTATTTATTTATTTAACTTTATTTTTTATTTTTTAAAATTTACATCTAAATCAGTTAGCGTATAGTGAAGCAATGATTTCAGGAGTAGGTTCCTTAATGCCCCTTACCCATTTAGCCCATCCCCCCTCCCACAACCCCTACAGCAACCCTCAGTTTGTTCTCCATATTTATGAGTCTCTTCTGTTTTGTCCCCCCTCCCTGTTTTTATATTATTTTTGTTTCCCTTCCCTTAGGTTCATCTGTTTTGTCTCTTAAAGTCCTCATATGAGTGAAGTCATATGATTTTTGTCTTTCTCTGACTAATTTCACTTAGCATAGTACCCTCCAGTTCCATCCACATAGTTGCAAATAGCAAGATTTCATTCTTTTTGATTGCCGAGTAGTACTCCATTGTATATATATACCACATCTTCTTTATCCATTCATCCATCGATGGACATTTGGGATTTTTCCATACTTTGGCTATTGTTGATAGTGCTGCTATAAACATGGGGGTGCATGTGTCCCTTCGAAACAGCACACCTGTATCCCTTGGATAAATGCCTCAGAGTGCAATTGCTGGGTTGTAGGGTAGTTCTATGTTTAGTTTTGTGAGGAACCTCCATACTGTTTTCCAGAGTGACTTCACCAGCTTGCATTGCCACCAGCAATGCAAAAGAGATCCTCTTTCTCCGCATCCTCGCCAACATCTGTTGTTGCCTGAGTTGTTAATGTTAGCCATTCTGACAGGTGTGAGGTGGTATCTCATTGTGGTTTTGATTTGTATTTCCCTGATGATGAGTGATGTTGAGCATTTTTTCATGTGTCGGTTGGCCATCTGGATGTCTTCTTTGGAGAAGTGTCTATTCCTGTCTTTTGCCCATTTCTTCATTGGATTATTTGTTTTTTTGGGTGTTGAGTTTGATAAGTTCTTTGTAGATTTTGGATACTAACCCTTTATGTGATATGTTGTTTGCAAATATCTTCTCCCTTTCTGTTGGTTGCCTTTTAGTTTTGCTGATTGTTTCCTTTGCTGTGCAGAAGCTTTTTAATTTGATGAGGCCTCAGTAGTTCATTTTTGCTTTTGTTTTCCTTGCCTCCGGAGGTGTGTTGAGTAAGACGTTGCTGCGGGCAAGATCAAAGAGGTTTTTGCCTGCTTTCTCCTCGAGGATTTTGATGGCTTCCTGTCTTACATTGAGGTCTTTCATCCATTTTGAGTTTATTTTTGTGTACGGTGTAAGAAAGTGGTCCAGGTTCATTCTGCATGTTGCTGTCCAGTTCTCCCAGCATCACTTGCTGAAGAGACTGTCTTTATTCCATTGGATATTCTTTCCTGCTTTGTCAAAGATTAGTTGGCCATACGTTTGTGGGTCCATTTCTGGGTTCTCTATTCTGTTCCATTAATCTGAGTGTCTGTTCTTGTGCCAGTACCATACTGTCTTGATGATTACAGTGTTGTAGTATAGCTTGAAGTCTGGGATTGTGATACCTCCAGCTTTGGTTTTCTTTTTCAAGATTGTTTTGGCTCTTTGGGGTCTTTTCTGGTTCCATACAAATGTTAGGATTGTTTGTTCTAGCTCTGTGAAGAATGCTGGTGTTACTTTGATAGGGATCGCGTTGAATATGTAGATTGCTTTGGGTAGTATCGACATTTTAACAATATTTGTTCTTCCTATCCAGGAGCATGGAATTTTTTTCCATTTCTTTGTGTCTTCTTCAATTTCTTTCATCAGTTTTCTATAGTTTTCAGTGTATAGATTTTTCACCTCTTTGGTTAGATTTATGGTTTTTGGTGCAACTCAGTATTTTATGGTTTTTGGTGCAACTGTAAATGGGATTGATTCCTTGATTTCTCTTTCTGTCCTTTCATTGTTGGTGTATAGGAATGCAACCGATTTCTGTGCATTGATTTTATCCTGCAACTTTGCTGAATTCATGAATCAGTTCTAGCAGTTGTTTGGTGGAATCTTTTGAGTTTTCCATATAGAGTATCATGTCATCTGTGAAGAGTGAAAGTTTGACCTCCTCCTGGCCGATTTGGATGCCTTTTATTTCTTTGTGTTGTCTGATTGCAGAAGCTAAGACTTCCAATATTATGTTGAATAACAGTGGCAAGAGTGGACATCAAGTGTCTTGTTCCTGACCTTAGGGGAAAGCTCTCCGTTTTTCCCCATTGAGGGTGATATTAGCTATGGGTCGTTCATATATGGCTTTTATGATCTCGAGGTATGATCCTTCCATTCCTACTTTCTTGAGGGTTTTTATCAAGAAAGGTTGCTGTATTTTGTCAAATGCTTTCTCTGCATCTATTGAGAGGATCATATGGTTCTTTTCCTTTCTTTTATTGATATGATGAATCATGTTAATTGTTTTGCAGATATTGAACCAGCCCTGCATCTCAGGTATAAACCCCACTTGGTCGTGGTGAATAATTTTTTTAATGTATTGTTGGATCCGGTTGGCTAATATCTTGTTGAGGATTTTTGCATCCATGTTCATCAGGGAAATTGGTCTATAGTTCTCCTTTTTAGTGGGGTCTCTGTCTGGTTTTGGAATCAAGGTAATGCTGGCTTCATAGAAAATTAGGAAGTTTTCCTTCCATTTCTATTTTTTGGAACAGTTTTAAGAGAATAGGTGTTAACTCTTCCTTAAATGTTTGGTAGAATTTCCCTGGAAAACCATCTGGTCCTGGACTCTTGTTTTTTGGCAGATTTTTGATTACTAATTCAATTTCCTTACTGGTTATGGGTCTGTTCAAATTTTCTATTTCTTCCTGTTTCAGTTTTGGTAGTGTATATGTTTCTAGGAATTTGTCCATTTCTTCCAGATTACCCATTTGATTGGCATATAATTGCTCATAATATTCTCTTATTATTGTTTTTCTTTCTGTTGTGTTGGTTGTGATCTCTCCTCTTTCATTCTTGATTTTACTTATTTGGGTCCTCTCCTTTTTCTTCTTGATCAAACTGGCTAGTGGCTTATCAATTTTGTTAATTCTTTCAAAGAACCAGCTTCTGGTTTCATTGATCTGTTCTGTTTTGTTTTGTTTTTTTTGTTTTGTTTTGTTTTGATAACATTAATTTCTGCTCTAATCTTGATTATTTCCTGTCTTATGCTGGTTCTGGGTTTTATTTGCTGTTCTTTTTCCAGCTCCTTAAGCTGTAAGGTAAGGTTGTGTATCTGAGATCTTTCTTCCTTCTTTAGGAAGGCCTGGATTGCTATATACTTTCCTCTTATGACCGCCTTTGCTGCGGCCCAGAGGTTTTGGGTTGTGGTGCTATCATTTTCATTGACTTCCATATACTTTTTAATTTCCTCTTTAACTGCTTAGTTAGCCCATTCATTCTTTAGTAGAATGTTCTTCAGTCTCCAAGTATTTGTTACCTTTCCAAATTTTTTCTTGTGGTTGATTTCGAGTTTCATAGCATTGTGGTCTGAAAATATGCACGGTATGATCTCGATCTTTTTGTACTTACTTAGGGCTGATTTGTGTCCCAGTATATGGTCTATTCTGGAGAACATTCCATGTGCACTGGAGAAGAATGTATATTCTGCTGCTTTAGGATGAAATGTTCTGAATATATCTGTTAAGTCTATCTGGTCCAGTGTGTCATTCAAAGCCATTGTTTCCTTGTTGATTTTTTGATTAGATGATCTGTCCATTGCTGTGAGTGGGGTGTTGAAGTCTCCTACTATTATGGTATTACTATCGATGAGTTTCTTTATGTTTGTGATTAATTGATTTATATATTTTGGTGCTCTCACATTTGGCACATAAATGTTTACAATTGTTAGGTCTTCTTGGTCGATAGACCCCTTGATTATGATATAATGCCCTTTTGCATCTCTTGATACAGTCTTTATTTTAAAGTCTAGATTGTCTGATATAAGCATGGCTACTCTGGCTTTCTTTTGTTGACCATTAGCATGACAGATGGTTCTCCATCCCCTTATTTTCAATCTGTAGGTGTCTTTAGGTCTAAAGTGGGTCTTTTGTAAACAGCATATAGATGGATCTTGTTTTCTTATCCATTCTGTTACCCTGTGTCTTTTGATTGGAGCATTGAGTCCACTGACGTTTAGAGTACTGAAAGATATGAATTTATTGCCATTATGATGCTTGTAGCGTTGGAGTTTCTGGTGGTGTTCTTTGGTCCTTTCTAATCTTTTGTTGCTTTTGGTATATATATTTTCATCTTTTCTTCCCTCAGAGAGTCCCCCTTAAAGTTTCTTGCAGGGCTGGTTCAGTGGTCACAAACTCCTTTAATTTTTGTTTGTCTGGGAAACTTTTTATCTCTCCTTCTATTTTGAATGACAGCCTCGCTGGATAAAGAATTCTTGGCTGCATATTTTTCTGATTCAGCACACTGAATATATCCTGCCACTCCTTTCTGGCCTGCCAAGTTTCTGTGGATTGGTCTGCTGCAAACCTGAGCTGTCTTCCCTTGTAGGTTAGGTACTTTTTTTCCCTTGCTGCTTTCGTGATTCTCTCCTTGCCTGAGTATTTTGTGAATTTCACTATGATATGCCTTGCTGATGGTCAGTTTTTTTGAATCTAATGGGAGTCTTCTGTGCTTCCTGGATTTTGATGTCTGTGTCTTTCCCCAGGTTAGGAAAGTTTTCCACTATAATTTGCTCATATAACCTTTCTACCCCTATTTCTCTCTCTTCCTCCTCTGGGACCCCTATGATTCTGATGTTGTTCCTTTTTAATGAGTCACTGATTTCTCTAATTCTTAAATTGTGCTCTTTTGCCTTAGTCTCCCTCTTTTTTTCTGCTTCATTATCCTCTATAAGTTTGTCCTCTACTTTGCTGATTCTCTGTTCTGCCTCATCCATCCTTGCTGCCACTGCATCCATCCATGATTGCAGCTGTTATAGCATTTTTAATTTCATTCTGGCTATTTTTTACTTCTTTTATCTCTACAGAAAGGGATTCTAATCTATTTTCGACTCCAGCTAGTATTCTTATTATTGTGATTGCAAATTCTGGTTCAGACATCTTGCTTGTATCTGTGTTGGTTAAATCCCTGGCTGTCGTTTCTTTGTGCTCTTTCTTTTGGGATGAATTCCTTCATTTTGTCATTTTGAAGGGAGAAAAGGAATTAATGAGGTAGAAAAATTGAAATTAAAAAAATTAAAAAATATTAAAATTAAACACACACACACACACACACACAAATCCAATAGATGATGCTAGATCTTAGGTGTGTTTTGGTCTGGGTGTTGAAAGTGGTTTGACAGATTAGAGAAATGAAAAAAAAAAAGGGGGGGAAGGAAATTGTTTGAGAATTTGAAAAAATGAATACACTAAAATAGACTAAAATGAGATGATGTGGGTAAAATAGAATTTGAAAAAATATACACAAAAGTAGAGAATATAGTAGAAAAAAATTAAAATATTTTTAATAAAAATTAAAAAGAAATATGAATTTTTTCATTTTCTGTATTTAAGAGAAAAGAAAAGAAATGAAAAAGAGAAAAAAGATAAAAAAGAAAAAAAGAAATTGAAAATTTGAAAAAGTGAATACACTGTAGTAGACTGAAATAAAATATGGGAGTAAGATAGAATTTGAAAAAATTACATAAAAGCAAAATATATAGTAATAAAATTTAAATAAAAATATTTTTAAAAGAAATTGAAAGTAAAAATGAATTTTTTCTCTTTCTGCATTCAAGAAAAGAAAGGAAATGAAAAGAAAAAGAGAAAAAGAAAGAAAAAAAGGAAATTGAAAATTTGAAAAGGTGAGTACACTGAAGTAGACTAAAATAAAATGATGCAAGTAAAGTAGAATTTGAAAAAATTTACACAAAAGTGAAAAATATAGTAATAAAAATTAAAGACAGATATTTTTAATAAAAATTGAAAATCAAAATGAGTTTTTTCTCTTTCTGCATTCAAGAAAAAGAAAAGAATTGTAAAAGAGAAAAAGGAAGAAGAGAAAAAAAAGAAAAAAAAATTGAATGGATGAACCTGCTAACAGATTGAAGTAGGACTGAAATTGCTTCGTTTTCCCCTAGAGGTCAGTCCATGTAACTGTTTATGGTCCATAAATTAGCCGGCAGTGAGGCTTGTGTTCTTGAAGAACAAATTTGGCCCAAGTGGGCGGGGCTCGGTGTAACAGCTCCACTCTCCACTAGATGGCGCTGCTAGCCTACTGGGGTGGATTGTTGCGGTGCTCATAGGTGCGCATGCGCATGCGCATGAGCAGGAGCCGTGAAAAATGGTGCCACCCAGCCAGCCAGTCTGTTCTCCCGGATCAGCAATTGCGCGCAGGTCCTCCGTCTTCAGCTCTTGTCCACTCCCCGCTTTTTCACTCTCCATGATCAGGCCCCAGCCAGTACCTCTCTCCCAAGTTTTGTCTCAGATGCGGCTGTTTTCCCCGGCCCCTTACTTCCGAAGGACTGCGGCTTTGACCCGGTCCGCCTCTCAGCGGGAGGGCCTCACCGAACAATGGCCGAATGAGTAATGGCCAAATGTCGGCTGCACTCAGGAACACCCGCTGGACCCTGCTGCTGCCGGTGTCCCAAGACTGCGGCCCCGTGCCAGCCCGCCCCCAAAAAAGATCGCGAGACAGTGTAGCATCAGCGTTTCAGGGATTATGGAAAATTGCAACACACATCTGGCACCAGGCTTTACCCTCAATGACCTTGCCCCAGGACCAGCGAATGTGGCCGCCTTCCGGGGTCTGCTGGGACCAGGTGGCTTCAACAGTCTCTACCAAATGTCCTTCCAACGGTGGAACCGCTTTTCCCGTGTGGCCCAAGAACCTCCCGGACCCCACTCTGTTCCTGGGGATTCACCTTTCCCACCAGAGCACCGCCAGGTATCGAGCTGCGGGGTTGCAACCTTTGTTCTCCTCTTGTTTACAGTCTTAGTGGAATTTAAACCCTCCCCTCTCTCCTTTCTCCCTTTTTAGTTTAGTCCCTGCGGCTGTTTCCAATTTTCCACTTTCTCTCCAGCTGCTTTTGGGGAGGGGTGCTTTTCCCGTATGCTCCCCCCCTCCCCAGACTCTGTCCTCTCTCCACCCACAAAAGGAGTTCCCTACCTTTCACGGCTTCTTGCTCCCCAAGTTCAGCTCTTCATGTCGCATGCCTGCTGAATTCTGTGGTTCAGGTTATGCAGATTGTTGTGTTAATCTTCCAATCAGTTTTCTAGGTGTGTATGATGGTTTAGTGTTGGTCTGGCTGTATTTCATGGACACGAGACACACAAAAAGCTTCCATGCTGTTCCGCCATCTTGGCTCCTCCCTATTTATTATTTTTTAATGTTTATTTTTGAGAGACAGAGATGGAGCGTGAGTGGGGGAGGGGCAGAGAGAGAGGAGAGACATGGAATCTGAAGCTGTCAGCACAGCTTGAGCTGTCAGCACAGAGCCTGACGTGGGGCTTGAACCCACGAAGTGTGGGACCATGACCTGAGCCGGAGGTGGGCGCCTAACCCACTGAACCATCCAGGTGCCCCATTTTGTTCATCTTTTAAAACAAAGGTGTTTGACCAGGCAGCCTTGCTCTGAAAATGGAATTATTTTGTGGTGCAGAGGTTTGAACTTAAATGATTTCTGTAGTGATACAAGGGCGTTTCCACGGGAAAGTCTGATGCACGTGTTGGGAAGGAGATTGACATATGGAGAAAAATTGGACCATATGGGATTAGGAAATTAAAAATTATCTCCTCCTGCTCAGTAAACGTGCCAAATATGAGCCTGTCATCCTAAGAACGGTCTTCCTTTTAGCAAAAGAAGACATTACGAACATTTCCAAAATTAAAAGAATATTCATGTCATGTCAAATGTGTGATGTGTGTAGGCAATGATGTGTTAGGTTCTAGGAAGGAAATTTGTATTTCAGACACAGTCCTTGTTAATTAAGAGATTACAAGTAAACAAGACTAGCCCAGATGTAACAATCAGCAAACAAAGCTGATGAGAGAGAACCATAACCCATGGTTAACGCTGGACTGATTTAATAAATTATGGTACATCCATTCTATGGAATATTATGCAATCATCAAATGAAATGAACCACACATTTATATGTATTGACTTGGAAAGTCAATACATTGTATTGTATTGTATTGTCTATATGTAGAAGACATTTTGTTAAGTGCAGATAAGCAAGTGGTAAAATAACATGAAGAACATGATCGTGCTTTTGTCAAAAGCAAAAGTGAGACTCTAAATAGGCAGTTCTGTTTGTAGAAGCATAGAGGGTGGGATGATCTGATAAGCTAACCTCAGCTCCTTTAAGAGCGTAGGATCGGGCAGAGGAGGAAGGAAGCATCTTAAAAAATCTTTCTGTAACTCAGTATGTTTCCATTGTTACCGTGAGTGGGTATTATAATTTTTTTAAAGTGCTTTTGTAAAGCACAAAAATGGCATAACCTTTGTCTCCCAATCTGTGGATGTATGTTGGGTCATATAATGGTTCTTTCACTCTGCAGTCCTCCCAGCTCCCACTGGATCTTGCCCAGTGATTTCCAAGCCAGCCCTCTCCTTAGCACAACATCCAGGCAGGTGTCCTCCCCGAGGGCATGCTCTCTGTGCTGGGGATCTGCCAGGGATACAAGGTAGCAGCATGTTCCCTCAGATTCCCAAACCCCAGCAGCACCTTGGCTCTTCAGGAAGGAGGAATCCCTTTCCTCCCCCTCCCCAGTCACTCTCGGCTGGGGGGGGGGGGGTGGTCACATGAGTGGGCCCTGCTGGGGCTCCCTATGCACATCAGCATTTCCAGGCTGGTCTCCAAAAATGCCTGCACCCCTCTACATGGGTTCAGCCTCCGTGGGGATATCTACATGTCTACAGGGAGTGCTAAGTTGTATGTTGGAGGCAGAAACTCAGCGAAGGGAGAGACCTAGAGTCCAGACAGGATTGTGGGGAGGGGACATCAAATGTGCGAACTGTAACACCAGCAATACGGAGAAAGTGGAACGAGAGAAGAGAAAGGCAGCCGGCCTCACACTATTGACTAGTCTGTGGTACGCTCTTGTTGAATAAACATAGACAATCTCACAGAACACCTGTGTCAGACAAGGCCACTCTGTAACTGTGGTGGCTTAAGACAAAAACAAGACCCATCTGTAACTGTGATCATGTCTGACCACGATCAAAAGCAAGAAATTGTCCAGGTCACAAAAGTGACCACCAAACATGCCTCTGTTCATGGGTAATATGAGTGCCTGCTGCTTCTTCATCAGTTACACCTGTAGGCTCGCTCCCTGCCCCTGCCTTCTAGATAAGAATTAAGGTACCAATCATAGCATCGCCTCTGCTTGACAACATCCTACCCCGAGCAGAGCCCCACTTCCTTGAAGCCTCTCCAGAATCACGGAACACAATCCCAAATCCTGTCATAAGCTCCTTTTTACACCCTCTTACTGAGGCTTGCAGTAGCCTTCACTGTGATGAGTCCCGAAGCCCCAGGTGACCGTAGGCGGGTCCTGGTGGCTCTTGGTTGGAGGGCAATGACAAAGGGCAGGATCCCAGGTGGGGCAGTCAGTGCCATCGAAGGCAGAGACCTAGGGGTTTTCGCCCTGCCATTTATTTTCCCAGTTGTGAGAGGTCAATTACACCATTGCACCTTCTGTGTTTATTCATGGCCTGAACGAGCCAGGTATGTGAGCGCCTTTCAGAGAACCATCTGACTGTGGCCGAGATGTCTCTGGAGAGTACTAGAAGGTGAGGATGTGTCGGTTAGGTGGGGACAGATGAAGGAATGTTTGAATTCCGGGGTGCTTTACCAATCTGTATTCTACCCTCATGGGCAACTGGTGTTGAGGGTGTGGACTTCAGGATCGGTCCTGGCTGATGTGTGACCTACAAGGTGCATGGCCTGGAGCAAGTTTGTTAACCTTTCTGAGCTACAGAGCCTGCATCTTAGGAACGAAGAGATTATCACTTACCTCACAGGCTTAAATAGAGCATGGAAATCCCTGGTACGTAGGGCAGCGGGGGCTCACCACATATGCCATTTTTTCCCCTCCCCATTAAGCGATGGACAGCCACTGTAGATTCCTGGAAGAGGAGCGGCCCCAGGAGAGTAGGAATTCTAGGAAGATAGAGCTGACGGTGGTGTGGGAGACGACCTGAGTGGGGAGGGTGCGGGCAGACCCTGGGGATGCACTGCAGGGATCGCACCAGGTTCTCACAAGCAACACAACTGTCCCGCGTGGACATGGGCAAAGAAGGAATGATGGAGGCATGCCACGCGGTGTGTCTTACGACAAGTCTTAGTGGGATAGGATAGAAGGAAGAAATGTTAACTTTAGCAACACTTCTCGAAAGGCAGCCAAACTCTGAGATGCTTGAGGCAGCAAGAGGAACGGATTCCTTCAGGGTGCAGCGGTCAGCAAAGAGATGCTCATTTCTTCTTTTTTTAAAATTAATTAATTAATTAATTAATTAGAACATTTATTCATTTTTAAGAGGAAGAGAGAGAGCACATAAGGGAGAAGAGCAGAGAGACAGAGACGCAGAATCTGAAGCAGGCTCCTGACTCCGAGCTGTCAGCACAGAGCCCGACGCGGGGCCCGACCCCACGAACTGTGAGATTGTGCCCTGAGCCGAAGCCGGACGCCCAACCTACCGAGCCACCCAGGCGTCCCAAGAGATGCCCATTTCTAACAAGTAAGTCCAGGGGCCATAACATCTTCCAGGTGTGGATTGTTGCCATGGCTTTGCAGTGACGCCGAGAGAGTTTGCTTCAAATCCGGAGGATGATGCTGTGCGCTGAAGGTCGGCTTGGGCTTTGTCTCACGTATGACTTGTTGAGCGAGCAAGGCAGACCACTCCACTTTAGCCCAACGGCAGATGACTCCCAGGAGGAGAAAACGGATGACTGACGGCAAGAGCTACATCTTGCAACCACTCTTTCCTCGCCAGCTCCACCTCTAGTCGTTCTTAAATTTTATAGTTAATAGTACCCCAGGGAGACTTCAGGCTGCTCCGTTCCTCACGTAGCAAGGAACTTTGGCACCTGGCATGTTTGTGTTAAGTAAGCAAACAAACAAAACCCCAGGCGATTTGTGACTGTAAGTTAGCTGCAGATGGTGTGAGAGCCAAGTCAAGGTCATAGCAAGTTGCCCCAGTGATTTGAATCATAAAGTCAATTAACATTTGTCGGGCTCCTACTTTCTCTAAGGTTGGGCCCCGAGGAAGCTGCAGATGAGCGGGCCCATCTCCTCCTTCACAGAGTCTGTCATGGAGTGAGGAGGCTAACGAGTAAACCAGTGGAGCACAAGGGCATAGGAAATGCACCTACGCCATCATGGTAACGTGGAGAAGGGGAAGATTACATTTTACCAGAAGGATCAAGATTTTAAAAGGAAAGGATTCTGATGAATTCTTGATCTCAGCCTTAGCTCATCTGCCAACAGCCATAGATATAACAGTCACCTCCTTGCCCCTCTCCTGGAGGTGTGTGAGGTTGCTGGACCCTACAAGACTCTACTGTCCTGGACCTTTATGCCTCTGGCTTGCACGATTGACAGAAGGCAGGATTCAGGGGAGAGTAAGCTACTGCTCAGCTCTATTCATCCCTAAGGAGTCTCATCCTCAAGGTGCAGAGGCCCTAGGAATTGGAGACCTATCCTATGGGGCTCTTGGAATCCCAACCCAGATACTGGAGAATAATGTCCAGGAAAAGGTGTAATAGTGCTGACTGAAAGAGAATGGAGGAAATTGGGAAGTATATACCTAGGCCTAGACACTCTCTCTGCTTGATATGATATGGTTACATTTTTTCCTGTTTTGAGAATAAGTGGAAGACAGATGCCGACTTTATAAATATAACAAGAGAAGAGCACCGCGATTTGTATACCAGTGTCGATTCAGTGAGCGAATCCACTCAGCTTCTTAAACTACAAACTGGGATACTGTATGTGTGTGGGTGCACGTATGTGTGTGTGTTCCTGGATTCCCTCACACTTTAGTTGTAGTGTCCTCCTTTGTAGAATGGGTATATTCCCAACCACATAGGTTCGTGAGGATTAAATAGCCTTTTTTTTTGTGAGACCCCCTTATTAACAGTAATATCGACACTACTCACAAAGTCTGAGACACCCTGACGTTGGCTACTGTTATTGAGTCTACTGGAAAATAAGATAACCCTTTCCAGAGAAACTCAAAACCGTCCCAAAGCGCAGCGTGATCCTGCCTCTTATCACATCAGCGTTGTCTGTCGGTCAATTAGTGTGTAGTGACAGTGGGGCTGAGTTTCAAAAAGATACAGTTGAATGAGGACCTTATTATTTGCCCTCCTTTCTTCTGTCTCAAAGGGCTCTCAGTGTAAGGAGTTTTAGGCAGATGTATTACCTGTGTATCTTAAATCGATGGTTGAAAATCTTAACATAGTTACAAAGTGCTTTGAAGAAAAAAAATTCGTTCCATCTTCAGTGTGAAAGTGACATTGGTACTGTATAAGAAACACTCCAGGCAGACAATGGTTTAATCCCTGAAGTATTGGGTGTATATCCTAAAACCTTCAAGTGTCTGGAGAAGTGGTTTCCTTCTTAAAATGGACCATATCCTGCTCTGCGTGCCAGAAATCTGACTGTGTAATTAGGAGACATCTCCTTCCCTGGCTGTGAGCATTCAGCCTGTGCTGGGTTTCCATGGATAAACAAGGAGCCCCTGGATTCTCACCAGGCGGGAGCCAGCCGCTGAAGGCAATGTTCCTTCCTTGGAGAGGGCACATCTTTTTTGAGAAGTGAAATACTTTTTAGCCAAACAACAACAACAACAACAACAACAACAACAACAAAAACCCCAAACCTGTTGCTCCAAAGTTTTCATTACTGACTCAGTATTCAGTTAGAATTTCTGTGGCAAATGCTGGTGTGGAAGAGACAGCGTCAGGGGAAATTGCACACTGGTGAATACAACAAATGATGCATGCAGGCAATATTAAATAAATATTGAACTTTAAGAAATACCGTGTGATAGTCAAGTGTGTAGGAATGAAATAATAGGAGATCTGGGGTTTGCTTTAGAATAACCCAGCTGACTGCGGGAGGGGACATGGGGTACAGAATGAACAGAATTGGCCATGTGCTGATAATTATTGAAACTAGGTGATAGGGCCATGGGGGTTCATTACATTATTTTCTCTAGTTTTATAAACAATTGAAAATCTCCATATGAAAAGCTAACAAAGGGCGCCTGGGTGGCTCAATCGGTTAAGCAAGCATTCGACTTTGGCTCAGGTCATTATCTCACAGTTGGTGAGTTTGAAATGACTCTCTGCTGTCAGCATGGAGCCTGCTTCAGATCCTCTGTCCCCGCCCCTCTGCCCTTCCCCTGCTCATGCTCTCTCTCTGTCTCTCTCAAAAATAAATCAATAAAACTTAAAAAAAAAAAAAAAGCCCTGGGGGCACCTGGGTGGCTTAGTTGGTTGAGCATCCGACTACAACTCATGATCTCCCTGGTTTGTGAGTTCAAGCCCCACATCAGCCTGTCAGCACAGAGCACACTTCCGATCATCTCAAAATAAATGTCTCAAAATCCGATCATCTCAAAAATAAATATTTAAAAAAAAAAAAAGAAAAGCCCCAAAGGTGTGGCTTTCTCGTTTGAATGAAAGATGTTTTTAAAAATTACTAATTCATAGGGGCGCCTGGGTGGCTCAGTCGGTTGAGCGTCCGACTTCGGCTCAGGTCACGATCTCGCGGTCCGTGAGTTCGAGCCCCGCGTCAGGCTCTGGGCTGACGGCTCAGAGCCTGGAGCCTGCTTCCGATTCTGTGTCTCCCTCTCTCTCTGCCCCTCCCCCGTTCATGCTGTCTCTCTCTGTCCCAAAAATAAATAAACGTTAAAAAAAAATTAAAAAAAAAAAAAATAAAAAAAAAAAAAATAAAAAAATTACTAATTCATAGATGTTACATACTGAAATATACAATATAGCTAACATTACATTATTGGTGTTATGTTAGGCATTTGTATAATATTACATATATACCTATAACTTCATATATATTATGTACATATAGAATAATATAATTTATAGATATATACATATACTTTTATATGTACATATATTATTTAATATGTACATATATTAAGTACCCACACATACATACATAGTGTATCAATTCATGCAATTCCTGTTAACGACTCCATGTGTGAGTTCTATGTAAATTACCTGCATTTGCAGATGAGGCAATGGGATATGGAGATTAGTTCACAAGGTCAATAAGTAGGATTCCAATGCATTTTGATTCTGGAACCCATGCTCCTTCTTAAACAGAGCCCACTATTGCTGTTAGTATCCATGCTATTCTGTACTATCACATTGTTATCAACAACTTTCCTTACCACAGTTTATTTTTATTTTTATTTTTGGATGTATAAATCTTATAAATTATAATAAATTATAATTTATTTATTTTTTGATTTACATCCAAGTTAGCATACAGTGCAGCAATGATTTCAGGAGTAGATTCCTTAATGCCCCTTACCCATTTAGCCCATCCCCCCTCCCACAACCCCTACAGCAACCCTCAGTTTGTTCTCCATATTTATGAGTCTCTTCTGTTTTGTCCCCCCTCCCTGTTTTTATATTATTTTTGTTTCCCTTCCCTTAGGTTCATCTGTTTTGTCTCTTAAAGTCCTCATATGAGTGAAGTCATATGATTTTTGTCTTTCTCTAATTTCACTTAGCATAATACCCTCCAGTTCCATCCATGTAGTTGCAAATGGCAAGATTTCATTCTTTTTGATTGCTGAGTAATACTCCATTCAATATATATACCACATCTTCTTTATCCATTCATCCGTTGATGGACATTTGGGCTCTTTCCATACTTTGGCTATTGTCGATAGTGCTGCTATAAACATTGGGGTGCATGTGTCCCTTCAAAACAGTACACCTGTATCCCGTGGATAAATGCCTAGTAGTGCAATTGCTGGGTCGTAGGGTAGCTCTATTTTTTAGTTTTTTGAGGAACTTCCATACTGTTTTCCGGAGTGGCTGCACCAGTTTGCATTCCCACCAGCAGTGCAAAAGAGATCCTCTTTCCCCACATCCTCGCCAACATCTGTTGTTGTTAATGTTAGCCATTCTGACAGGTGTGAGGTGGTATCTCATTGTGGTTTTGATTTGTATTTCCCTGATGATGAGTGATGTTGAGCATTTTTTCATGTGTCGGTTGGCCATCTGGATGTCTTCTTTGGAGAAGTGTCTATTCCTGTCTTTTGCCCATTTCTTCATTGGATTATTTGTTTTTTTGGGTGTTGAGTTTGATAAGTTCTTTGTAAATTTTGGATACTAACCCTTTATGTGATATGTTGTTTGCAAATATCTTCTCCCTTTCTGTTGGTTGCCTTTTAGTTTTGCTGATTGTTTCCTTCGCTGTGCAGAAGCTTTTTAATTTGATGAGGTCCCAGTAGTTCATTTTTGCTTTTGTTTCCCTTGCCTCCGGAGATGTGTTGAGTAAGATGTTGCTGCAGGCAAGATCAAAGAGGTTTTTGCCTGCTTTCTCCTCGAGGATTTTGATGGCTTCCTGTCTTACATTGAGGTCTTTCATCCATTTTGAGTTTATTTTTGTGTCTGGTGTAAGACAGTGGTCCAGGTTCATTCTTCTGCATGTCACTGTCCAGTTTTCCCAGCACCACTTGCTGGAGAGACTGTCTTTATTCCATTGGATATTCTTTCCTGCTTTGTCAAAGATTAGTTGGCCATACGTTTGTGGGTCCATTTCTGGGTTCTCTATTCTGTTCCATTGATCTGAGTGTCTGTTCTTGTGCCAGTACCATACTGTCTTGATGATTACAGCTTTGTGGTATAGCTTGAAGTCTGGGATTGTGAGGCCTCCAGCTTTGGTTTTCTTTTTCAATATTGCTTTGGCTCTTTGGGGTCTTTTCGGTTCCACACAAATTTTAGGATTGTTTTTCTAGCTCTGTGAAGAATACTGGTGTTATTTTGACAGGAACTGCTATTTTTTATTTTTAAATTGATGTGAGTGGTGGATGGGGTGGGAAGATTTTTTTTTTTTTTATAAGACTGTTCAGGAATTCTGCTGGAACTGCCTGCGCCCCTTGGCTCCAGGCACAGAGCTGGTGTGACCCAGGAGTGAGGTCGGGCGACTTGGCTCAGAGACGTCCTTGGTCCTAGGTTCCCTGAACCACCTGCCACCCAGGAGCGGCGCGCTGGCAGCCGAGTGCGCCACCTGGTGACCAGAAGCCCCTCAACAGGCTTCTCCAGGGCGCTGGGAGCCTATGGGGTGGGGTGCGCGGCCCCGAGCGGGCGGACCTGTCACTGCATCCCATAGGGCCCCCTCCTGCCCTCCGGTGGGGACGAAGCACAGGTGTGTCTGAGTCCTTGCGTGACAAGCCCAGGGCAGATGGACCCCTGCCTGATGCGTCTTATCCGGCGGTGGGAGGGCGAGCTGTCCGGGCCAGGGGAGACTCAGGATTCCCTCCAGGGGCCTGCCTTTGCAGCCCCAGCCAGGGCTAGAACCTGTCCCACCTTCGAGAAAGTGGGAATTAAGTTGAGAACAGGGTGCTTTTGCCTAAGGGTTCTTAAAATGAGCTCTTTTTAACATTTCCAAGTACTTAAAATTCATGTAGTTATGTACACCGACATAAGTATATTTCTGTGTATCCTTGCCTCTTTCCAGAAAGGGCATTAAAGTTGGAATGGTGTCACAGACTGTTCTTTTTTCCTCCCAACGGTCACCTTAGGTTTGTGAAGAACAAAATGCTGGTCCCGGGGAGCCAAGGCAGAGTAAACAGTCCTGTCCAGAAGGCATGGAAGGGCATTTGGCCACGGCCTTGAGGACCCAGGGCTCAAGTTCTGAGACACCCTGAGGCCTGCAGACAAGCCCTTCCTCCTGGAGCTGGAGGAAGATGGCTCAGCTCTAGAGCCAGAAGAGTACTTGAGGGCCTGGCAGAGGACACAGTGCTCAGTAAGGTGCAGCCCCCATTCCTGCAGGGGCCTAGGCCCCGACCGTCCCTCTCTCCGCCAAGAAGCTCAGGGAGGCCCGTGTAACCCACTACCTGCCCAAGGTGGATCTGCAGGACTTCCTTGGCCACTTGAACCTGAAGGCAATTCTCTATGGCATGTGCTCTTTTTCCTGCTGTCCGTGCCGTTCCAGGGCTGAGCACTTCCTGACGGGAGCTCTTTGCCAGATCCCTTCAGTATGCAGGGCACAGGACACGAGCTGTGTGGGAGCCATTTCCTATGCTGGCAGCTCCTGTACCAGCAGAGCCAAGGGAAAAGCAACCGACGAGGGAAGGAGGGTGATGTCCACACTTAGACTCCGACTGTAATGGAAGGCTGTGGCCCCTGGGTACCGGTGCAGTGTTGACATGGTAACAGAAGTGAGAGAACCTACAGATTAATGGTAGAGTAGGGGTTCCTTAGTCATCCTTCCTCTTGGACTTCTCCTCCTGATGCCAAACTTTGCAGGATCTAGGGTTAGCTTTTTTTTTTTTTTTAGGAAAAAGTTGTTCCTCATAGCCCATGAGTTCAAGAAGAGCCAATAGAGAAAGTGGTTCAAAAGGCAAATGCAATGTTGGCTCACATTAGTAAGCAGCACCAGGCTGTGGGCTGTAGGCATCCTGCTGGAGTGCACTTAACTCCTTGTTGACTGTTGGCTGTTACTCTGTTGGAAGGAGATAGAGATGGCTAGATCTCAGCCAGCCCTCATGGCTGGGCAAGCCTCAAGCACTCCTTTCCCCTGGGACTAGATCTAGGCCCAAGGCCGGTGAGAAGCCTCTCTGGGCCCCTTTATCTGGCCTTTTTCCTTGGTTGATGAGAAAGCCCGGCTAGAGGGACCGCAGCCCTTCTTGGCCTGGAGTACACCTGTAGGCGAACCATTCCGTATCTGCTTTGCCTGGCTTCCCCTGGATCCTGTTAGCAAAGGCACCTTCCCTTCCCACACAGGAGGCAAACCCTGGTCCTTTCGACAAGACCAGAGGCGTGTGCTTGCAGGAGATAGAGATGCTAACAAGGAGAGTGGAAGAAGCCAGAAGAATGTTTGCTTGATTCTGTACCCTTTTCCAAGTAGTAGCTTCCTTCTCTTCTAGGCAGATGAAAGGAGCCTTGAGCTTCCCCTTGTGGCTAAAGTGTGCTATGACTCTGGTCAAACCATCTCTGAAAGGATTCATTGTAGGTTAACGTATAGCTAATGGGGTTGGGGGTGGGGGGGCATCATAGAGACAGGCCTGGGAACCAAGAGAGGATTGGAGGAACTAAGGATGTTTGGTTTAGAATAAAGATGATCTGCAAGGACCAATCTCTGTTTAAATATTTAGAACATGGAAGAGAAGGTATTTATTCTGTGGAGGATAAGAGGGCAAAATTGGGATCAAGGAGCAAGTTAGTAGGAAGCAGATTTTGGCCTCAGTATTCAAACTACCCCCCCCACCCCCCCATCATGGAGATATTCAAGCAGGTGCTGCTGACCACGTGGAGGTGCTCTGGGAAAGGAACATCCTGGCTGCAAAGTTGCCCATTCCCACCATCCCTTGTCACAGGCTTTCCGGAGCAGCCTTATTTTCAATATTCACCTGTGATGATACACAGTGACATGTCCCCGGAAACTCCAATATGTCCACATTCACTCCACACCCTCTTGAAGACATCTTGCCCTTGGAAATAGAATGAGGATGTTCTATCCTGACTTGTGGTTCGTAAACCATGGGCCAGGTGTTAGAGTTTCCTCCAGCTCTGAAGGTCTGTACCTCCACATTTATCACAGGCAATGAAGTAAACACTTTAGATCACCTGGGGACATCGTGGCGGAATGGGAGCCAGAACCAAGGATCTGACTCCTCTTTGGACGTGAGTTGAGACTCTTACAAATTCTGCCTCGAAGGGGGCTGGCTTCCCATGGTAAGATAAAAGAATCCTCTCTTGGTTTGGAATCAGCTTTCCCAGTTTTGCTCCACCCACTCTGTTCCGCAGGTCTCCCCTCCCACCCCCTCCTCCCTTTCACACATCTCCATAGTGACGGTTTTCATCTCTCATTCGGGATGCCCCTGGTACAACGTGAGATGAGGCACAGCTCGCTTCAGGGTTGAGCTGGTATTTTTCCGGAGACGAACTGTCATCTGTGTGTGTATGCACCTCTGGCAGGGACACACCCTGGTGTAATCTAATGTCCCTGCTCTGGTTGTATATCTGGAGAGTCTGCTATTGCCTTAGAGTCTGTGAGTCCTTGAGGGCAAGGGACAAGGACTCATTACTCTAAATCTCCAGGCAGCTAATAAGGTGTTACCCGCTGTGGACATTTGATAGATGGTTGGCATTTACTTCTCTTCTTCTCACGATTCCATCATCCAGGGAGATAGATAGTTTCACCTGTCGCTTCCCTTCCAAGCTCAGCTTCGGGAGATAAGGCTTCAGAAGGGAAGTGTGTCTTCCCACATACGGCTCTGTTTTAAACTTAATGTGTTTATTTGAGTACCTAGATACCATGGTGATCGGTGCTGTAGGAAGAGAGAGAAAGCAGGGAGGCAGAACAGAGAGAGGGAGCAGCCCAAACACCAGGGGGCTGGAAGCAACGTTTTGTGACACCGCTGTTTATTTTGAGCCGGCGGTATTATTTATCACGTCCTCCGTGCACACATCTCTCCCCTGGGAGCGTACACGCTGCTTGTTTCTTAGGCACTTACGTTCTCTGGGCCTTGAGAGGAGGAGACACGTTGCCTTTGGCATGTAAAGGTACACATCACTGTCACCGCTTCTGACATTTGTATGTCATTGGACCCTGTTCGGTGCACGTTCATGCACCTTACTTCCCTCCTGTAAGCCTGTGTCAGGCCAGATTGGATTCACCCTATTTTTTGATGAATTTGAGATTCAGAGACTAACTTGTCCAAAGGCACTCGACAAGTGAGTGCTCAGAGCTAAAAGCCACCTGTTTCCTAGAGCAAAGCCCCTTATGCTACGATCGGGCTGTGCAGCGGTGGGAATTCATGGCAGGCGGGACAGACCTGGTGCATTTGGGGCAGGGTCCAGGCTGGAGTGAGCTGCGTGGAGTGTGGTCCAAGTCACAGAGAAACAGCTAGAATTTCTGCATGGAGCCCACAAAAAAATGGGGCATTGGCTGCAGAAGGAATTTTGCTGATTTTATGTCTTGAGACAAAAGAAAGTGTAAAGTGTAAACGCACCCTGTGTCCAGACTGACAGCCATTGCAAAGAGCTCCCTGCAGCACAAGTGAACTCTGGTGTTTCCGCTTATCTGCCTGGACTAACCCAAACCTGGTGCCGAGACTGGTGCATGGCTGCTGGCATCCTTCCTCAAGGCAGACTAAGATGAATGAGATCCAAGATAGAATCCTGGGGGGGGGGGGCATGCGCCAGCCTCATTTCTATGGCCCCTTCATACGTGTCTAAATGGTGCTACTACAAGTCCCAGAACTTTTTGTCACAGGCCTTTATCTCTGCTGGGCTCACCACCCAGTGCCCTCTGCTCCCACCCTCCCACCTGGCCAGTAGTTTCTTTTTTTTCTTTTTTAATTTTTATTTATTTATTTTGAGAGAGAAAGAGAGAGAGAGAGAGAGAGAGAGAGAGCGCAAGTGGGAGAGGGGCAGAGAGAGACTCCCAAGCAGGCTCCTTGCTGTCAGCACAGAGCCTGAGGCAGGCCTCGAACTCACAAACTGTGAGATCATAACCGGAGCTGAAGTTGGATGCTTAACTGACTGAGCCACCCAGGCACCCTGTGACCAGTAGTTTCTACTTTACCAAATATGATCTATCCTTGGAGGTCCAGTTCAAATGTTTCCTTGGCCCCCTGCATTCCCTATTTTTGAGAATGAGCTCTCCCTCTTCTGACTGCTTATGATTCCCCTAGTTTGAGCTAGGGTTTAATGGTAAGAATCAAAGGTATTTCAGTTTAGAGAGCCCCAGTAAGCCCCCAGAAGTTGGGGTCAGCCAGGCTCCTCACCCATTATAAAGGGGAATCAGAACTGCCCTCCCACCAACCCATCTGAGCTATCTTGCCCCTCTCCCCCATCAGTCCATAGAAGAAGAGGACTGAAAAAGGAGAGGCTATTTACTCCATTCCTTGGAGCCAAGGAAGGGGGTGGGATCTAAAAGAATCAGAAAAGAACAGAGGTGTTTATGACAAGAGTCAGGCATTGTGTTTCCGGATGGTTGTTTGCTTGGCCCAATGACTTGTTGATCTCTCACAGTTTGGCGTTGGGGCAAGAGGACAGGAAGGAGAAGATGCCAAAGGGATACTGTGGGGCAGAGAGGGCCCGAACCGCTGCCTTGAGGAGTGTGGAAGACAGAGCCATGTAGCCTCTCTCCCTTAAGATAAGGAGACACCTGCCTGTTACCTCTTGCTTCCTGGTCCAACACTGCCCGGGGGCCTAGAGAGGGGAGAGCCCCATGCATAAAGAGAAGAACAAATCTAAGCTAGAGCCTCAGACAGGCCCAGCCTATACGGAAGCCTGGAAGGGGAGGTGATCAGGTGAATTTCAGGATGGACAGGACTGAGTCTTAAACCTGAAATAATCAGAGATGACTGGGAAGCTATGGAATACAGCAAAGGAGTGATTACAGGACTCACCATTTAGAAAAGGAAGGACGCACAACCTGGATGAATGAGGGGCAATTATAGGACCAAAGATCACATTTTTGTCCCCTGACTAGTTGAGATTATTCAATAAGTTGTTTGAAATTAATTTCGTACCTGGTTTCTCTCTCTCTTTTTAAGAATTGTAATAAAAATATGTATAAGATAAAATTTACTATCTTAAACAGTTCAGTCCAGTAGTGTTAAGTATACTCATATTGTTGTGCAACAAGTCTCCACAATTTGCAACTCTGTACCCGCAAAATGACCCTCTGCTCCCCACCCCTGCAGCCCCCGGTAACCACCACTGTACTTTCTGCTTCTAGGGATTTGACTTCTGTAGATGTCTCATGTAAGTGGACTCGTACAGGATTTGACTTTATGTGACTGGCTTATTTAACTTAGCATAATGCCCTCAATGTTCCTTCACGATATGGCATGTGTTAGGATTTTCACCCTTCCATTGTACATATTCGCACCTTTTATTTTATTCGTATTGATGGACACTTGGGTTGCTTCCGCCTCTTGGCTATAGTGAATAGTGCTGCTCTGAGCACGGGTGTGCAAGTAGCTCTTTGAGATCTTGCTTCAGCTCTTTCGGATATATGCTCAGAGGGGGCATGGATGGATCGTGTTAGTCTGTTTGGGCTACAATAACAGAATACCCTAGATAAGTGGCTTAGAAACAACAAAAATTTATTTCTCACAGTTCTCGAGGGTGGGGAGTCCAAGATCAAGGCATTGGCAGATTCAGTGTCTGATGGGGATCTGCTTCCTCCTGGTTCGTGGACAGCTGTCTTTTTGTTGTGTCTCCACATGGTTGAAAGGGTGAGGGAGCTCTCTGGGTCTTTTTTTTTCCCCTTAATTTTTTTTTTTTTTAAGTTTATTTTGAGAGAGAGTGAGAGAGTGAGAGCGAGTGGGGGAGGGGAAGAAAGAGAGGGAGGTAGGGAGGGGGGGAGAGAGAGAGAGAGAGAGAGAGAGAGAGAGAGAATCCCAAGCAGGCTCCATGCTGTCAGCATGCGACATGATGTGGGGCTCAAACCCAGGAACCATGAAATCATGACCTGAGCCAAAATCAAGAATTAGATGCTTAACCGACTGAGTCCCCCAGGAACCCCTCTCTGGATCTTTTTCTTTTTTAATTTTTTAAAAAGTTTATTTATTTATTTTGAGAGGAAGAGCAGAGGAGGGGCAGAGAGAGAGGGAGAGAGAGAATCCCAAGCAGGCTCCATGCTGTCAGCACAGAGCCTGATGCGGGGCTTAAAACCACAAACTGTGAGCTCATGACCTGAGTTGAAACCAAGAGCTGGATGTTTAACTAACTGAGCCACCCAGGCGTCCCTAGATCTTTTTAATAAGAGCACTTATCTCATTCATCGGGGTTCTACCCTCATGATCTAATCGTCTCCCAGAGGCCCCAGCTCCAAATGCCATCACATGGGGTTAGAATTTCAACATATGAATATTGGGGGGACACAAATGTTCAGTCCTGTGCCTGGTTAAGATGATAGTTCTACTTATAATTTTTTGAGGAACTTCCATGCCGTTTTCCACAGTGGCTACACTCTTTTACATCCTCATCAACAGAGCACAAGTGTTCCTGTTTCTCCATATCCTGGCCAACACTTGTGGTTCTTTGTGAGGTTTTTTTTTTTTTTTTCTTTTTGATAGTAGCCATCTTGATGGGTATGAGTTGATATTTAACTGTGGTTCTGATTTGCATTTTCCTAATGATTAGTGATGTTGAGCATTTTTTCAGATGCTTTTTGGCCATTTGTGTCTTTTTTTTTTTTTAATTAAAAAATTTTTGGGGGCGCCTGGGTGGCGCAGTCGGTTAAGCGTCCGACTTCAGCCAGGTCACGATCTCGCGGTCCGTGAGTTCGAGCCCCGCGTCAGGCTCTGGGCTGATGGCTCGGAGCCTGGAGCCTGTTTTGGATTCTGTGTCTCCCTCTCTCTCTGCCCCTCCCCCGTTCATGCTCTGTCTCTCTCTGTCCCAAAAATAAATAAAAAACGTTGAAAAAAAAAATTAAAAAAAAAATTTTTTTTTACATTTATTTATTTATTTTTGAGAGACAGAAAGCACAAGTGGGGGACGGGCAGAGAGAGAAGGAGACACAGAATCTGAAGCAGGCTCCAGCCTCTGAGCTGTCAGCATAGAGCCCGCATTTGTGTGTCTTGTAGAAATGTCTATTCAAGTCCTTTGCCCATTTTAAAATTGGATTATTTATTTTTTCCTGTCATTGTTGAATTGTGAAAGTTCTTTATATATTCTGAATATTAATCCCTTATTAGGTATATGATTTGTAAATATTTTCTCCCGTTTCATCAGTTGCCTTTTCATTCTGTTGATTGTATCCTTTGATGAGACTTACCTCTTTTTCCCATCCAAAGTTTTTGGGGGGCAGGATTGTATTTGAGGGGGGTCTTCAGTGAATGATTGTGCAGAGAAGCAATGAACATACACTAAGAGTGATTAGGCAAGCATATTTTTTTTAAGATTTTAAAAAATGTTTTAAAATTTATTTTGAGAGAGAGAGAGAGAGAGAGAGAGAAAGAAAGAGAAAATGCATGAGTGGGGGAGGGACAGAGAGAGGGAGAGAGAATCCCAAGCAGTTTCTGCACTGTCAGCACAGAGCCTGATGCAGGGCTTAATCCCATGAACCTTGAGATCATGACATGAGCTGAAATCAAGAGTCAGACGAGGCAGGCCTGTTTTTAAAGAGGTGGGATTTAAGTTTTGATGGGCAAGGCGGGCCCCAAGGAGAGATGCGGACCGGCATTTTGCCTGTGGCCCCCTTTCTCTTCTGACGCCCTCCTTCCATCTCCTCCTTCCTGCTCAGGCGCTAGGTCCTGTCTCCACTGGGTGATACTGCAACTCAGTTCAGTTTAACAAGTGGTCCTCAGACAGCTCCTGTGTGACAGGCACTGTCCTAGGGATGACAAAGGAGAGCAAGGCAAAGCTCTCTCATGGTCAAGTGCCATCCTGCAGGGAGATGAAGAAGATGGAATTTCAGTGTAATGTGATGAGTGTGCCCTCGAGTAGTGGTTACCCACTGGAGGCAAAAAGGCCAAGGAGGGCACCTAACCTGGGCCACGGGATGCAGGAAGGCTTCCTGGAGAGGAAGTAGTCCTGAGATTGTTTGGCACTTGGTCCGGTCTGCCTGTGTTCCCCCACTCCTCAGACCCCAGGGGTCACCGGAAGAGGACGCATCTTTGTGGGAAGGGTGCTGGGGGAAGATGTAATGATCTGTTGTGCTATATTTCCCTTCTAACATGCTCACTATTTAATGATGCAAAAATGGGAGGTTGGTTAAGCATCCAACTTCAGCCGAGGTTAGGATCTCGTGGTTTGTGAGTTCAAGCCCTGCATTAGGTTCTGTGGCGACAGCTCAGAGTCTGGAGCCTGCTTCGGATTCTGTGTCTCCCTCTCCCTCTCTCCCTCCCTCTCTACCCCTCCCCCACTCACATTCTGTCTCTGTCTCTCAAAAATGAATGAATGTTAAAAAAAATTTTTTTTAATAAATAAATAAATAAAATCTTAAAAAAAATTTAAAGATGCAAAAATGGGGTGGCTAGGTGGCTCAGTCGATTAAGCATCTAACTCTTGATTTCGGCCCCGTTTGTGGGATTGAGTCCCGAGTCAGGTTCTGTGCTGGATGTGAAGCCTGCTTAAGAGTCTCTCTCTCCCTCTCTCTTTGCCCCTCCTCTGCTTGCTCTCTCTCTTTTTCAAACAAACAAACAAACAAACAAACAAACAAAAAAAAAAACAAGATGCAAAAATAATTCTAGAAACAATAATCTCCCTAGAAAACTAAAAGGAGCAATATATGGCTAGCAAATTTATTCCAAAAAGGAAATAAATAAAAAACGGTTTATTGTATTTAGTAACATATCATGCTTCATATGTACCAGTTACTGTTCTAAGCACTTCCTGTGTACATAACTTAATTAGTCCTTACAACCACCTTATGAGGTAGGTATTATTATCACCCCCCTTATGTAGATAGGGAAACTGAGGAACAGGGAGGTTAAGTAACTGGCCCCAAGGCCATAGAGGAGGAAGTGACAGAACTGGAGTTGGAACCTGCAGCCTGGTTCTAGAGTCTGTGTTCTCTGCCTTGAGTGGTTTGATTTACACATGCCAAAAAGTTCTTTCCACTTTAATCAACTTGATCCAACAGAATATATGTTTTAAGGTCATTCCCTTTTAGGCTCCAATTCTCACTTGCACCTTCTGAAAAGTTCACCGTTGACTTAGGTGTTTGACATATGACTCAGTGTCCTAGGAATGTCTCCCTGGAGCTCTAGATGGCACCACTTAGTTCCTGGGAAACTTACTTGAAGCCACACTTTAGAAAAAATCTATAGACATAAGGGAGAAAACAAATCTCTGAAAAAGGGTTAAAAAACCCACAACCACTTTATTATTATCACACTCAATAAAAATGATAATAATTCTTAATCTCACCTAATACTAGAGTTCAGTTTGCTTTGATTATTTCAAAACTCTCTGTTCACAGTCGCATTTGGCTGTAGGTGTCTTAAGTCTTTTCTAGTCTGGAAGAGAATGTCTTCCTTTTCATTTTTATCCGTGTTATTTGTTGGTGAAACTGGGTCATTTGTCCTGTGGAATAACTAGGAAGACTGAGAAATAAGGTTTAAGATGTCTTTGTGGCCATAGGTTCTATCCCACTGGGGTTCTTCAGTCAGAAGGCTGGGTTTTAAAGTCACTTGAAATGCTTCTCCATGTGATTATGAAATCCACTTGATACACTGTTGGTTTCATTTGCCTCAGTTTGTGTTTGATGGATAGGCGTTGCCTTTTCTAAAGATGATTTGGTTTTTTAATACTGCAAAATATCTACATGGCTAAAAGTCAAAGTTATAAAAAAATATACAAGCAGAGAAGTTTAGCTTCCATGTCTGCCTTCCCCCTCGTTCAAATTGCCATCATTTTGCTTCCTTAGAGATCACGGTTTTTCATGAGTTTTGGCTTTATCCCTCTCTTGTTGTTTATGTGAACACATACTTGCAATCCTCCTTCTTTTCTAACCAAACAGACAGCACACTTTTCTTACCCTTCTGACCGTGTATTTCTGGAGGCCATCCTTATTCCTTTTTACAGTGGAGGAGCACTTCTTGTGTGCATATTTCAGGATGTAGTCAACGGGTCCCCTACTAATGGGCGTTCGAATTGTTCTGTCTTTGCTATTACAGATAGTGCTGCAGTGAATAACCGTGAACATATGTCATTTCACAATTTTGGTAGTTATATTTGGGGTAGGCTCCTAGAACTATGATTTCTGGGTTGAAGGGAAAAGGCTCATGCATGTTTGCTGGACATTACAAAACTCTTCTCCACAGAGATTGTATAATTTTGAATTCCCATCAACAATGTTGGAGAGTGACTGTTTCCCCAGATACTCACCAATAGAATATACTGTCAAATGTTTGGACTTTTGCTGGTCTGAAAGGTAATGAAAGATAATGAATAGGTTAAATTTACAGTTCTTTTGTTATGTGCAATGGTGAACATATTTTCATTTGCTTTCCACTTTCTGTGAAATGCCTATTCATATCTTTTGCCCATTTTTCTATCAGGCTATCTGGCTTTTTCTTCTCTGAAGTTCTCTGTTAAGGATATTAGCCCTTATTCTGTGATTTATTTTACCAATTATTTCTTCCAATTTTTCACTTGCCTTTTGATTTTACTTACGATGTTTTTATGTTACCATGGAGCCAAATTTATTCATCTTTCTGGATTTTGCCTCTCCTAGTTTATAAAATACTTCACCCATTTTTTCCTTTGATTTATATTTCATTTTTACATTTAGATCTTTGACTCATTTAGAAATATTCTGGTGTTTAGTGTGAGAAATGGATTAAATTTTCTCTCTTTCCATATGGCTATCCAATTGTATGATATGTGAATTATATCTCAATAAAGCTGTTATTAAAAAAATTATTGGGGCACTTGGGTGGCTCAGTCGGTTAAGCATCCAACTTCAGCTCAGGTCATGATCTTGCAGTCTGTGAATTCGAGCCCCACGTTGGGCTCTATGCTGACAGCTCAGAGCCTGGAGCCTGCTTCGGATTCTGTGTCTCCCTCTCTCTGTTCCTCCCTTCTCTCTCTCTCTCTCTCTCTCTCAAAAGAAAAATAAAGATTAAAAAAAATTTTTTTAATATATTAAAAAAATTATCTACCTATATAAATGTTTGAAAGGCCATATCTTAACACTTAAACCCTGGTTGACTCTGGATGGTGGGATTATCAATTGTTTCTATTTTCTGTTTTTTCCCTGTATGAACAGATATGCCCTGTTCCATTCTCCTGTACTTAGGAAGACCTTCTTTCTATGTTATAAGTTTCAGAAGGCTGGAATATCTACTTCTGAGAAGATATAATCCAGGTCCAATAAATTTTTTTTTAAAGAAGTTTGTCCATAATCCATAAGAGCAGTCAAACAATAAGTATTTGAGTGTCTACCGTGCACACAAAACTGTGCTATTTGCTCGGGGAAATGTCAGAAAAAGTAAAATCATCTGAGTAGACATGTCTAAGAGTCAAGTCCACTAACCTGGAAGGGAGTAGAGGTCATTTAAAAAGCCAGATGAATGGCAGAGACAGGCAAGATGAATAATTCACAGGAAGGAGAGATCTCCATGGGCAGGGATGACCTGGGAAGCTTCAGGGAGGAAGTGTCTTCCAGTTAATCCTTGAAAAATGAATAGGGAGAAAAAATGAGTAGGGAGAGAAGAGAGACACATCCAGACAAGGACAGTATTGTGAGTACAAACAAAGGAGAGCCCCTGAGGGTGTTCAGGGGACCAGGTAGGCAAGGTTGATCAAAGAGGGTGCTCCTTGAGCATTTGACGCAGTTCACTGTGACTGGGGAGCAAAGCTATCTCCTCCTGAAATGGGGTGAGGCTGTCTTCAGTCACTGAGACTGGGAGTCTTTCAGAGGATCCAGTTCCATGCAGAACTCTTCCCCAGGGGGCCCCTTTCTGGTGGCAGACTGCTTGCAGATGCCGAAGGAGACCGTCAAGGTTTGGATTTGATTTTGCTCTTGATCATTCCATTCTTGGCTGGCACCCATGACGTGAGGACCTCTGAACCTGCACCCTGTGTTTACAACCTTGTCCTCAGTTACCTGACACCAGTCTCCACGGGAATTAGCAAAAGGCAGCTCCAATTTCAGGGTACATATTTCTATCCGAGGTTGAGCTGTCTGTCTTCTCCCTCCATGGACCTGTACCACATCCTCCCAGAAATAAGTGACCCACCTTCTTGTGGAATGACCTTTACAGGAAGCCTGCCTTCCTGAGTGCAGGACGAGAACTGGGACAATACACGAGGGAGAGACGAGGCTCTTGTGACTTAAACAGGACCCGCATAGCTGGTCAGGAGCCAAGTCATTAATGTGCCTGCTGATTTCCCTTTTGGAGCGATCAGGAGCTGTTTTGCTCACATCTTCCCTCCTCTCTTTTGTGTCTGGCGTCTGCCTAGATGATCAAGATGGCGGTACACAAAGCAGGTACCCCAGTACCTCCCTGTAACTACATTTCAGTGTCTCTTTCCTGGGGCAGCCACTCTCACACCTGTCTTCAGGCTGCCCTCTGCCCCCATCTCATTTTCCTTGGAGCTGGTTTTAGCCATGGTTCTACCTACAGAACTTCTTTGTGTCTATCTCAGCTCCAAAGTGTTAACAAACGAACTCAATGAATGTTGAGAGAACATTCATTCTGAGAGAAGACCAAGGGTCCTCTCGGTTCTCTGTTGAGTTCCCTGTGTAGTTCTAGTCATCTCATCCCTGACTTTGTGATTCTGATGTTGGAAATTTCTCAGAAAGCAGGAGATGCTTTTGGGCCAATGGATCATTCAAGTACCCTCATATTACACTGGATACCAAGTTCTCCATTAAGTAAAAACAAAATTATGATGGGCACCTGGGTGACTCAGTCATGGTTTCAGTTCAGGTCATGATCTCACAGTCTGTGGGTTCGAGCCCTGCATGGGACTCAATGCTGATGGTGTGGAGCCTGCTTGGGATCCTCTCTCCCTCTCTCTCTGCCCCTGACCCCCCCTGCTCATATGCATGGTCTCTCTCTCTCAAAATCAATAAACTTTAAAAAACGCCACAAAATTATGAAATCATCATGCTCATTAGCAATAAACTGAATCTTGCACACTGATGATTGGGACCAGTACTATAATCAAGATGATCTGATGCCTATTTGGTGATTATTTTATGCTTTCTTCCAGCCTTCGTTACAACTAGCCATTGAGAAAAAGTATCTTTCAATTTGATTTTTCTGTGATAGAGTATAGCTTCTGATAAGTCATAGTTTCTCCAAACTGTAGAGTAGTGGTCTTCAAGGTATGGTTGGGAAACAGCATCAGCATCACCTGGAAACTCATTAGAAAGGCAAAGCTTCAGGCCCCACAGACATGGAATTCGAAATTCTGAGGTGGTCCCAGCAGGGTGTGTGAGAACAAGCCCACCAGGGAATCCTGATGCTTACTCAAGTCTGAGAACCACCAGTGGAGAGTAACTCATTAACCAATTAATAGTCTGTTATACCTGCTCTAGCTCAGAGCGCTGGTCTGTCCCTTTCCAGGAGGCTTCCCAGAGAAAATAGAATTCTTGTCAATCCTGTCTCTTCCCTAATCAATTTAACTTGTTTTGCCTGGAGTAGTGAGATGAGGTGGGGAAAAGGGAAACAGCCTTAGAACGGCAAGGAACTTGCTCAGCTCAGCTCAGCTGAGGGCTGCGAGCAGAAGGTGCACCTGGGATTAAGTCCCGCTGAGTTTAAACTGAGCCAAAACAGAGACACAGGCACCCTTCATGCCCATGAGGGCTGCTGGGCCCCACCATCCCGGGAGCGGGTTCCTTACTGATCTGCCCGTCTCTGTTCATCAGTGGTGATAAGAAGAGCTGCATACACATTGTTTATTGGTGTGTGGTGTCTGGTTGTAAAGTAAGTCTTGAACAGGCTTTGCAATCACAGGGATGGTCTACAAGGGTACAGCATTTCTCTTGGTTGAGAGGTGGTTAATTAGATATTATATTGGAGTGATTTCTGACCAGAGGAGATGCTTAGAATCCAAATAGTTCCCACAGATGTAGTGTTTCTTGTCAGTATGACTACAACCGCTGATGAAGCCTGGTAAAATATCAACTACCTCACTGCACTGGCTACTCATGACCCTTCAAGAGAGGTACTATTAGCCTATTTATAGATGGGGAGACTAAGGCTCAATTTATTGAGTCAATTGCCTGGGAGAAATCGACAGAATTGGTGCCTTGACTAAGCAGCCTCAAAAGCCCACACGTTTAACCACCATGAATTTCATGGGCCAGAATCTTCCTTCGTTAGTTCTCTATGAAATCTCAGCTTCTCTGCTCAACTCCATTTTCTTGTCTCTCTCTCCCATTTAGTCTCCCTCTTCTTCATTAGTTTGCTGACACTCTTTTCTCCACTCTGACTGAATGCTTTGCGTTTTGGAGGTCCCCATGGGCTGCTCTATGTCTGATCCATCCATAGTTAACCCTAAAAAATGATCAGAGGCAGAAATTTGTATTAAAAAAATTGGCGGGTGGGGAGCACCTGGGTGGCTTAGTTGGTTGAGCATCCGACTTCGGCTCAGGTCATGATCCCGTGATTCGTGAGTTCAAGCCCTGCGTCCGGCTGTCTGCTGACAGCTCAGAGCCTGGAGCCCACATCGGATTCTGTGTCTCCCTCTCTCTCTCCTCCTCCCCTGCTCACACTCTGTCTCTTTCTCAAAAATAAACAAAGATTAAGAAAAATTTTTTTAATAAAAGTAAAAAAAAATTTTTTTTGTACTCTCTAGGGCTTAAAAAAATAATAATTTTTGAATAACACTTATTTGCTGAATGTAGGACCAGCAAGTGTATCCCTCGTAGATGCTGATAGTGTTGGGGTGGGTGGATATTGTAAGTAAACCAGCGGTTGTTGGAGCCCCAGAGCAGTAATTCTCAAGTGAGTTTGGACGAGTGGGCCACACCCCACCAAGGGGTTACATTTGAATCTGAGCCTGGCTGTGTCAAGTCCTCTCTCCCACACTGATCCTTAATCCCCCAGGGCAGGGGCCGGGACAGCAGTCTTCTCAAGAGGTCCACAGCAATACTTAAGGTTAGGTCAATTTGGGGTGGGGGGTGCCTGGGTGTCTCAGAATCCGAGCTGAGAGTGCTGATCCTTCTTGGGATTCTCTCTCTCCTCCTCTCTCTCTGCCCCTCCCTGGCTCTCGTACGTGCGCGCACTCTCTCTAAATAAATAAATAAATAAATAAATAAGGTTAGGCCAGTTTGGGAAATGCTGGCTGGAAGGAGTAAACTCTGTTTCTTTTATTGCTTCTCCAAATCACCTGTTTCAGAAGCTTCCTCTGGGGATCCTGAGGCTAGATTCCTAGGACCAAACCTTGAGAACACTACTCTTAGAGTGGATGCCCTCAAACTTGAGAATGTACAGAATCCTCCCAAGGCCCCACACAGACTGTGGGTCCCACTCTCGGGTTTCTGATCTAGTTGGTCAGGGACGATGTTGAGGAATTTGCATAATTCCCTAGGTGTCACTGATGCTGCTTGCCTGGAGACGGTTGGCCCTCAGCCCAGACCAGAGAGACCCTGCCTTACTTCAAGCTAAGATGTATAACAGTACTACCATCTGACATGGCCGGGCTGCCTCGTAAATCACCAGGCTTCTGTAGTCCAGAGCTCTGCTCTTGCTAAGGTCCCCCGAATGTTCTATTTGCTATTAAAACCAGGTGTTGGGAACCTCAGGCCCGAGGATTCCAGGACCCAGACACTACTCACAACCCAGACACTAAATTTGTAAATGACCACAAGGAAGTCATTTATCTTTCCCGGGCCAAATGTGCCATCTGGAAGAGATGAAATGAGAGCATAAATTCAAACACATTAATCAAAAATTCGAAGCTCAGGGTACAAATACTGGCTATTACCTTCAGACTCTGAGGAGGTGGAAGATAGTTGCTCCCGGGTCTTGGCTTTTCACTAACTTGTAGGGTGACGTGGACCCAGTGGCCAGGCTTCCACTTCTTATCAGTCAAATGCAGGGATTGGCCTGGGTCGTCTCAAAGGTCACCTGTAGCTGGAGAATTGTGGGATGTCAGTCCCAAGCCCAGCACCTGAGATTAGTTTCATTCCTATGTTCCTCACACAGAGCTTTGTTTCTTCAGGTTGTAACGTAGGTTTGAGGCACCAAATATTCCCTTTAAAGTATCTGGAATGCTTGAAGCAAGCGGGAGGAAAAAGTACCAGGGCCAGTTAACACAGAACAAAAGCAAGTGAAAACAATAAGTAAAACTCGGCCGTGGACCTCTCTCTGTAGAGTGATCCGACTTATCTCGACCACAGCAAAGCCTCAGGGATGCGGGTGAACACAGAACAAAGGGAACCAGGCGACTGGCAGCAGGCGGGTGAGTGAGCAGGCCTTCTCCCTCTCTTTCCATGGGCTGTCCACGTCACAAGGCTCTGAGTCTCACGGCCGGCCGGAAGAGGAAGGCAGGGCAGACAGCAGAATCCCTATTTCCCCAGAAGGAAACCCTGGCTCTGAGAGGTTATCTGAATTTCCCATGGTCCTCTGGACAGGACTCAGTGTGGGATCAGCTCTTTCATGAAACGAGGAAGGTGAAGAGAATGAGGGTCTCTCTCTGAGCAAACAGCCAGAGGAGTACTTGGATGGCCAGCAGGTCCTCAGTGACCCGAGAAGCCCTGGCTTGCACTCAGGGTGGAGGGAAGTGAAACAAAGACCTAGGTCTGGAACGGAATCTCTGCAAAGTTTGCTGTTTGCTGGTAGCTTGCAAGTTGCATTTAAATGGTCTACTGATTGCTTTAACATTCATTCTCAGGCCTGTTTGTTAAGTTCTTCCATTTGTGAGGGAGGGAGCAATGTCCCAAGGCCACTGTCTAGGTGGGAGCAGCAGGCTTTTAGACAACGAAGCCTGGGGGTGGGGGACAGGGGCCTGCTGCCTCATCGGCCTTAATCTGGGGAGCAATTTTTGGTTGTTGAGGAATGATATGACAATTCGGGAGATGTCATTAGAGTACATAAAGTATAAACAGCTATGGAAACTAATTTTTGCAGTGTTTGGGGACTGACTGATAGTAAGGGAGAATATTCAGCCACGATCACCTAGAAAGGCAACTGGTGCGCAATTGTATTCTAATTGTCTGTTTACTTGCCCACACCCACTTGTCTGTACCCAGACTAGAAGGTACAATTGGGTGGGGCCCATCTTTGTCTTTTTACTGATGTTGTCTCACCTTTATTAGGGCTGGCATTTACTAGTTATTTGCTAAATTAAATTACTGAATGCAGTTGATGCGATTACAAATTATTATTGCAGCTATTCATATTATTGAATTACTGATGCAATCGAATTAACTGAAAAATGGCATCTTTGGGATTACTCGGTTTCACCTTAAATCCATTTTGCAACAAAGCAGGGATACTATGTCTAATGAAGGAGTGAATAAATGAGTGAATAAACCAGCGATGAAAACAGTGAACAGAACAGGCAAACAAGAAACCAGAAACAAGCCTCTTGACGTGTCCTGATGGACGGAGGCTCTGGGCATCCCTTGCTCTAGAGCCTTTCGTGCTCTGCAGAGGTCTGTAGTTGTCCAGCCCAATTTTAACGGAGACCAATTTTAATGGATGAGACTGGGATGGTCAGTTTGATTCATACGGGAGCCACTCGGTGCTGTGCCTTGCGGCGCAGGCTGCAGCGTGGGATCAGACCCAAGTCGAGCCATGTTTGCCTTCTCAGGACCCCTCCAAGGGCCCCTCCAAGGACAGCTGTCCATGCCACATGTCCCAGGAGCGCATCCTGTTTGGGTCTCACAGGACTGACAGTGTCCCATGTATCAACTGTTCCCTTGATGTAAGTCATCGCAGGTTCTTTCCCATGGCATTCTGCTCTGCTCTGTGGACAGTGGGGAGGACCCAGCTAACCTAGTCAAAGGGAATAGCCCTCCAAGAGGTGGGGACTGTCATGGTGTGAATGTCAGACATAACTGAAAGCCAGAGGAGAAGGCGTTTCTGGAAAGATGGGCCACCAATTCCTTCCTTCTATAAGGTAGTTGTTTATGTGTTAGATACCAGGCCAGGTGCTGTAGAAGATTAAATACAGACACAGATGGACACACACACACACACACACACACACACACACTTTTCACCTCCAGAATCTTAAAAATGAGTGGAAGAAACCATACAAATGCATACACAGAAATTATACAAATGCACAGAAATTATAATAGGCAGTATATAAAAACAATCATTTTTTGTTTAATGATTTGTTGATTCCTGTACACAGCCTCTTTTGCCCCTCTTTTCTTCCCATTAACCTTTCTTTCCTCTCTACCTTTATCTGATTGCACTTTCCAGCTAGGTGACTTTATTCAGAATAGCAGTTCCTGGAAGGGTCCTGTGAGTCTGTGAACTATTGCTCCTGGCAATTGAAATACTTAATTTGTCATCTGAAAAAGAGAAGTCAGCACTGCCCTGGAGCTTAGCTAAAAACCATGGGGTTACCTGAGGTCTGGAACTAGGTTGCCAGGAAAGGAGAAGGGAAATGACCCAGTGGGGCCAAGGTCAGCACAAACTTCCACAAAAGGATGCAGCTTTTTAAAAAATATCTTTTTTTTTTTAATGTGTGTGTGTGTGTGTGTGTATGAGAGAGAGAGAGAGAGAGAGAGAGAGAGAGAGAGAATGAGCGAGCATGAGCAGGGGAGGTGCAGAGAGAAGGGGAGACAGAGAATCTGAAACAGCCTCCAGGCCCTGAGCTGTCAGCACAGAGCCTGACGTGGGGCTCAAACTCACGGACCTTGAGACATGACCTGAGCCAAAGTTGGATGCTCAACCTACTGAGCCACCCAGGCACCCCAAAGGATGCAGCTTCTTATCACAGCTCTTCTGTAGCTTGCCTCTGACTTCAGGAAGTCGTGTTGATTCTTGGAACCTTGGTTTCTTCATTTGCATCATGGACATAATATCTGTCTATCCACCTCACAGAGTTACCCCGAGGATGAAATGGGTTAACCTACATACATGAACTCCATCCTGAGCATACAACATTGGATGTTGTGGCTGCTCATTTCAATGGGACTCACACTTCCTGGTTCACTGGAAAAGAGGTGAGATTGGCAAGTACCCAACATTCCATTAAACTAGAGAAGTAATCTAGTGATTTCCTCCCAAATCATCCAAGGACTCAAACACTTTTATCAGGCATCAACTCTGGTGTGACGTAAATGGTTTAATTTAATCATCTCAACCACCCCACAAAGGAAGTATTTTCTTCTTCCTTAGGCAGAGGGAGAAATCAAAGCTCAGAAAAGTTGACTATACCATACTTGAGACAACCCGGGGATTCCAACTCAGGTATGTCTGACTCAAAGCACAGTCATTTTTCACTGTGTCCCACTGACTCATAGCTTTGATGCATATGGGAATAAAACCTAGGCCTTCCCTTTAAGACCCTATATACTCAAGTAGGCCATGGAAAAATGAGAGAGGAGATGATGGGATCTCTGGAAAAGTTACCTCACCTCAGGACTGTTTTGTGGAGATAGCTGAGGGCTGATGAGAGGCCTGTGTCCACTAAATGGGCATCACCTTTTTGTCCTGTCTGTCTCCAGTATCTACTTTGGATGACCTTGAAGCCAATGGTCCACAGAGCTCATCTTCCTGGCCTCACCTAGGTTTCTGGAAACTGCTCAACTGCCCTCCAGCAGTCAGGCCAGATGGACACTGGAGGTGGAACCCGGTTTGGGAACCGCTTGAGAGCTGAGCAGGGGTGGGCTGGGCGAGGGGCAGGCTTCACTCTAATTCCCTTTCTCCATGCAGTGCTGCCTCCTCCTTCTGGCCTGGTTTCTGATGTCCCCAAGGCCTTGTCAAGTAGGGAGAGTAGAAGGACAGAGTGGATGTGGCCAATCAGGAAACGACATCCCGTAATCAGGTCATGCAGGCAGTCCCCTGTCTAACCCGGCTGGCTCGGAGCCTTTAGCCTGGGGATCAGTTTTGTAATAGGAAAGCTGACTTCCAGCTAGGCCACTCTGTCTAGATCCTTGTTTGATCTAAACAAGCACAACAGCAGTCTGGCGGGAGAGTGCTGTCTTGCTGGCAGGTCTCCAGAAGGGGGCGTTGCTGTTTCACCAGGGAAGTCAGCAGAGTGGCATTGCCCCCCTTCTTGGACTGCTTAGGTGAACCGAGGGTAAGAGCCTGCTGATGGACTTTCCTTGGGTACAGAGGATCCAGATTTTCTAGAGAAGTGTAAAAAAGAGCCTCATACACTTAAGAGAGATGCATCAAGTTTGCACAATAGAAGATCATTATACAAAAACCAGTGTGCATTTTTATGACCAATCACCATTAGAAAATACAAGTGTTTAAAGCTAACATTGAGGGGCACCTGGGTGACTCATTCGGTTAAGTGTCCGACTTCGGCTCGGGTCATGATCTCACAGTTTGTGAGTTTGAGCCCCATGTCGGGCTCTGTGCTGACAGCTTAGAACTTGAGCCTGCTTTGGATTCTGTGTCTCCCCCCACCCCCACCCCCCTACTTGTGCTGTCTCTTTCTCAAAAATAAATAAATAAACATTAAAAAAAATAAAGCTAACATCTAAAAAAGAAACAAAAGCTATAAGGGAGCAGAAATCTAATTATATATATGCATGATCTTTATGGGGAAAATGATAAAACTTCACTTATTCAGGTATTCTTTGATAGATAAGGTGTTCACGATACAAGGATTCACCGTCATTTCAATTCCTTTTTTTTTTTAATGTTTATTTTTGAGAGAGAGAGAGAGAGAGCATGAGCAGGGGAGGGGTAGAGAGAGAGAGGGAGAGAATCCCAAGCAGGCTCTGCACTGCCAGTGCGGAGCCCAATGCGGGGCTCGAACTCTAGTTGTGAGATCATGACCTGAGCTGAAACTAAGAGTCAGACACTTAACTGACTGAGCCACCCGGATGCCCCCATTTCAGTTCTTCCTAAATTAATCTCTATGTGACACCAAATAAACTAATAAATACCTAATAAACACTGTGACACCAAACCAAATCCAGGCAGGTGTGTGTGTGTGTGTGTGTGTGTGTGTGTGTGTGTGTGTGTGTGTAACTAGACAAGATGATTCTAACCTTGCTGTGAAAAAGCAAAGGGCCAAAATAGTTATACATTTTGAAGAAAACAAGATGAGTGATTTGCCTTATGCTGGGACTTGCTAAGTTAAGGCAGCGTGGTGCTGGCCCAGAAAGAGACGAACAGACCAATGGAACAGAAGAGACAACCCCAGACAGGTCCCATACCTGTGAAGACTGATATGTGACAGAGGTGACACACAGATCCATGGAGAAAGAACGAACCATTCAGTCAATGGCACTGGGAATCTGGTAATCCATACAGGAAAACAAAACCAACAAGAACCCATCAAATTCCAGGTTCTGGAAAAGTTTGAAAAGCAGAACTTTAGGACTTCTAGGAGCGAATACAGAGAACTTTCAAGATCACAGAGTAGGCAATAATATCTGAAAACACAAAAAGAATAAGCCACGAAGAAAAGTAGCAGATGATGACAGTAAAGAAAAGTTTGATGGCATTAAAATGGAAAGTTTCTCATCAAAAGATGCCATAAGGGAAAAATGAAAAATAGGTGAGCACAAACTAGAAGGTCTTGGCGGTGTGGCAGCCATAGGAGTGTGCTGCTCAGCCTCCCTTCACGGGAGAGGCACCTGCCAGATGTGTGTCTGGAGGACAGCCTGTAGCTACTGTACCCTTGAGATTCACCACGGATGTTCAAGTTGAGCCTGTGCTCTCCCTGGCTTGATCCCCACTAAAGACTGAGCATGGCTGGAGAACGAGAGCTGAGCCATTCCTGCCTATTGGGCTCATCTAAAAGGCAAACTCTCTTCTAGGGCTCATTATCCAGGCAGTGACTTTCTCAGAGCTGCCCTACACGAGAGTCTCTTCCTACCCAATCCTCCCTTCTTCTCTCTCCCCCTTTCCAGATATCAAGATCTGTGTTGGTATCTGAAGCCTCTCCCCAACCACTCCCATCCCACACCCCATTGCCCTTCAGAAACATTAGCCAAAATAATTGTCTTTCACTTTTATTTTTTTATGTTTTTTTTACTTATTTAGAGAGCCCAAGCGGGGGAAGGGCAAAGAGAGAGAGAGACAGACAGAGAGACAGAGAGAGAGAGAGAGAAAGAATCCCAAGGAGGCTCTGTGCTGTCTCTGCAGAGCCCAGTGTGGGGATCCATCTCACAAACCTTGAGATCATGACCTGAGCTGAAGTCAAGACTTGGATGCTTAACTGACTGAGCCACCCAGGTGCCCCATCTTGCACTTCTAATTCCCTCTTGGTATCTGCTTCTTGGAGGACTTGAACAGACTGTAAATGACAAAAGAATGGTATCCAGAATGGGTATGAAAACCAAACTATAGACTGATACAAGTCAATAGAAAATCAGGTGAAAGATATGAACAGGTAGTTCACAGAAGAAATCTAAAAGGCCAATAAATGCATGAAAACATACTTGACCTTAGCAGTAGTCAGGGAAATGTAAATTACAGCAAACCACATTCCATCTTATGCTGTGACATCAGTGAAACTCCAGAACATTTGCGAAGTACTGGGGAAGATATGGAGCGACAGGAATACGTGCGGTTGGTGGAAGGGTGAATAGATGTGGCCATTTTGGTAATAGTTTAGTAATTACAGTACTTACTTAGTAAAGATGAGGACGTGCTCACCCGTCAAGTCCACACAAAAGACTCTCCTGTGTGGGCATGAGGAGTCTTGTAGAAGAATATATTGCAGACTTATTTGAAAGAGGAAAAGACCCCAGCCTACCTAAATGTCCACCAAGAGAAAAATGGATGAATGCCTGGTGGGCTAGACATGTGATGGTATATCACACAGCTGTGATAATAAATACACCAAAGCAAAAATTTCCATATGTAATGGAAGTGAAAAGCTGAGTTTGGGCTGTGAAAAGTTCTAATAATATTTATTTTAAGAAAGTAAAAAAAAAAAAAAAAAAAAAACAGAAAGAGAGAAAGAGATACTTGTTTATCCTCTGGTCCATAACTGAGTTGACAAGTACTTTTGACATAATTTGTCTCGGCCACACTAACTTGTGAAGGAGACTATGATTTTGTAAGTCTTTCATTTATTAAAAACAGATGGAAAAGGGTCATTGTTAATGATTTTTCCTCATCAGCTGTTGAAGTTGCTAGAAGTTTGGTGGTACTCTCTTAAATGTCTGCCCACCTTTTTAAAAAAATTTTTTTTAATGTTTATTTATTTTTGAGAGGGAGCAAGAGACAGAATATGAGCCAGGGAGGGATAAGAGAGGGGGAGACACAAAATCTGAAGCAGGCTTCAGGTTCTGAGACTGATGCGGGGCTCGAACTCAAACCGGGAGATCATGACCTGAGCCGAAGTCAGATGCTTAACCGACTAAGCCACCCAGGCACCCCTACCCACATTAAAAAAAAAAAAATGTTTATTTATTTTGAGAGAGAGAGAGAGGGTGAGCAGGGAGGGGCAGACAAAGAGGGAGAGAGAGAATCCCAAGCAGGTTCTACACTGTCAGCGGGGAGCCCAATGCGGGGCTCGAGCTCACGATCCGTGAGATCATGACCTGAGCCGAAATCAAGAGTCAGACACTTAACCAAATGAGCCTCCCAAGCACCCCAAATATCTGCCCCCCTTGAGTGGGCCTGGCATGCAGGGGTACAAATTGAAGGTGAGAGGTATGCAGAGGGGCCTCCGGTATGGGGAGAGGTGAGGTAGGCGTGGGAGGGCGGTGGGCCCCCAGGAGTGCACCCCTGGTCTAGCATAAGACTGACAGTCCAGCTGACAGTCCTCACGGGTGCCGTCCTGGAATTCTGACTACGTCGCAGGAATCCAGCTCTGGCTAGTGATGAAATTACAGACGGCAGGGTCCAGCCCTGCCTATGTGACCCAGGAGGGGAAACCTCTTTTCTGGATCCTGGCTTTGGAAAACCTCCCGGGCCTCTTTGCCAGGGCCTTGTCCCTAGTTGCCTTCCTGATCTGAGACTGACCGACAAGCGCTGAACTGTTTACTGGCCCCTCCGTGTCCACAGGAAAGTGTCCCTCCACTCACTTGTCCACCACACCTTCCATCTGAGTCAACAACAGGTACAGTAGCCCCCCTTTGTCTGTGGTTTCAGTTACCGGAGGTCAGCCTCCGTCTGAGAGCAGATGATCCTCTTTCTGGACGTAGGGACAGAAGCAGTAGTTGCCTCACAGTATGCGTCACAACGCCTACATCATTCACCTTGCTTCATCTCGTTACGCAGGCATTTAATCATCTCACATCATCACAGGAAGAGAAGAGTGAGTACAGTGTAAGATATTTTGAGAGGCCACATTTACATAACTTTTATTCTAGTATATTGTTATCATTGTTCCATTTTATTGTTAGCTGTTGCTAATCTCTTACCGTGCCTAATTTATAAATTAAACTTTATCATAGATATGAGTGTGTAGGGAAAAGCACAGCATACATAGGTTTCAGTATTATCTGCAGTTTGGGGCATCCACTGGGGGCCTGGGAATGTGTCCCCACAAACAAAGGGAGCTGCTAGGGCTGTACGTGAGCTCCTGGGACCCAAAGACTTTTTAATAAAGGGAGTGTTACTTTTTTATTTTTAAAAATCTGATTCAGAAATATTTATTGAGTCTTACAACGTATGTGGGGACAACACAGAACAAGATGCCCTCAGGGCATACAAAGCTCAGAGGAGAAGACAGACGAGCGGACAGGCAATTACAAGCCATGAAGTAAGGCTGGGGCAGATGAGAGCAGGGCTCCACGTGTCCCCTGGATCCCTCTCTGACCTAAACCTGGAAGTCTGAAAAGGCTTCTGGGGAGAAGACAGAGCCACCGGGACCGAAGTGCCACCACCCAGCCAGGTGCTGTGTGTGGGGGTTGGGGTACAGTGAGGATGACTGTTAGGATGGCACAGAGAGAACCTTCCAGACAAAGTAGATGCCCAGGAAAAGCTTGGTGGCAAAGAGCAAGGGCAAAATGGAATCATACAGCCAAGAATGGTTTCGAGAGGGGAACATTGGTGTCAGGGAGGTTCGGTGAGAGACGGAATGAAGGTGTCCTTTCCCGCCAGGGGGCCATGGGAAGAGGTGCCCTTCCCTTCCTTCTGTTTCTCTTTCTTTCCTCCTCCTTCTCTCCCTCTTTTCCTCTCCCCCTCATTGAATACTTCATGATTCGTCTATGCATTGACAACTTTTGGCGGCTCCAGATGAGAGGGGCTGGTGACAGGGGTGTTGAGGAAGAGGTGTGTGGTCGGTGGAATAACTGCCCAACTGGCAGAAAAAAGAGTTCATTCCCTCAGCCTGGAAGCTGTGAATGTGTCACCTTAAAGGCAAAAGGGACTCTGCAGATGTGATTAAATTAAGGATCTTGAGATGGGGAGATTAATCTGGATTATCTGGGCGGGCCCAACGTAATCACAAGAATCCTTAAAAGATGGAAGAAGGTCAACGTCAGACGGAGACGGGAAGAAACTGCACCACTGGCCTTCACGATGGAGGAAGGAGCCAAGGGCCAAGGAATGCCGCGGCCTCTTGAAGCTGGAACACATCACGGGGATGGATTCCCCTTACAGCCTCCGGAAGGAACCCAGCTGGGCTGACACCTCAATGTTAGCCCCGTGACACTCACTTTAGACTTGTGACCTCCGGGAACTGTAAGATAACAAATGTGTGTTGTCTCAAGCTACTAAGTTTGTAGTAATTTGTGACAGCCGCTACAGGAAATGAGTACGAACTAAACAGATTCTAGAGTGATTTAGTAAATAATTTGCTTAGAGAGAGGAGGTGAGGGAGAGGTCTCAAGGGGTTTCTGGGTGTGAATTGGAGAGGAGGAGTGGTCATCCCAGATCACTTTTGGACACATTAGGTTTACTCAAAGTCCATGGGGGTTCAAGGTAAAGATGTCCAGTAAGTAGTTGTCTTCCTCATGGGTGCAAATGGGCAGATTTCTGTTCCGCCCTCCTGGATTCTCCCTGTGATCCCCGGTTATGCCCTCCCAGACACAGCAGGCCATGTCTTGAAAATGTTCCTGGGCTCCAGCTTCTACTCCTTCTTCAAGTAGAGCAGCCCCCTCCTATGGTTGGGGGCGTTAGGGTCTGCACACAGCCGTATTTGCATGGCAGCAGTTACCCGGGCCATCTCAGTGAGGCTGGCTCTCCTGAGCAGCCTCCCCACGGGCCCAGAAAGGTGGCAATGCTAGCTGATTGTCAGAGCCACCTCCCTGGCTACCCTTCCCCCCGGCCCTTCCCTGTCCATTCAGTCCTGACCCGTTCTTATCGTCACTCTGGTTTTCCTGCTCGGATGTTGGCCCTGCAAGAAGGAGGCAGCCATCTTGACTCTGCTTTTGGCATTTGGGCCTTAGCTTAATGTTACTGTTTCAGGGGGTGCCTGGGTGGCTCAGTCAGTTAAGCATCCGACTTCGGCTCAGGTCATGATCTCACGGGTCATGAGTTCGAGCCCCGCATCAGGCTCTGTGCTGACAGCTCAGAGGCTGGAGCCTCTTTTGGATTCCTTGTCTCCTCCTCTCTCGGCCCCTCCCATGCTTCTGCGCGCTCTGTCTGTCTCTCAATAATAAATAAATGCTACTGTTTCAGGATTAGAGGACCCAAACCTCAATCCCCAGCTTTTGCACACACTGTACTCTCTGCCCGGAATGCCCTTCTGGAAGAAACCACTGGGTCTGCCTGCCTCAACTTTCAAAGCACTTCTGCAGGAATTTTGTACACAGATGATAGTTTCATTTTATGTATCATACGGACCGTAAAGGACTGTATCCCTCTTCAGGACCTCAAGCTACTTGTGCACAGGGACCCTGATTTATTTATTTCAGGATCCCCAGCGCCTAACAGGGTATGTGGTTCAAAAAATGTTTTTGTTGAGCTGAACTAAACCCTTCTGGATTGCATCTTTATGTCTCCACTCTGATAGCTAGGTGAGTTTGCACCAGCGGGTGGATTTTTTTTTTTCCTGACAGAGTGCACTAATTAGCAACAGGTGAATAGCAGTGCTCCAATCCACGTGCTCCACTTACATAACAGCCCCTTCTCCTTGGTTAGCTGTCTGCAGGCGTTATGCAAAAGCCCCAGTTGCCTTCTCCTCTCCACTTGCCAGAGGCTGCAGGGATCACTTAGATCTTGCCCCCCCCCCCCCCCCCCCCCCCCCCCCCCCCCCCCCCCCCCCCCCCCCCCCCCCCCCCGACAGATAACTGTCTTTGGCCTCCCTTATCTTGTTTGAGGATGTGAGCCAGGTGGGAATCACCGCTGTCTTGGCAGGTCTGGAACCCAGAGGAGAGGACCGCAGGGGATGTGTGGCTTGGGGGACCGAGGGGGCAGTGCCTAACAGTGACTGACTGTAGCTGAGTCTCCGGGGCTATAAAATGCCATTTTCCCTGGAGTGCGACAGGGAATCAGTGTTGAGAACTGCTAGAACAATTGACCTTGAAAATGACAAGGAAATGGGGAAGCGTATGAGCAACGTCGGGGCCTTACGTGCTGCCCTTGGGGCCGTTATTCCCAAAGGGAAGGATGAGCTGGTGCAGGTCTGAAGGACACTTCTCAGTTGCCTCACTCCTTCAGGCGGCTTTGTTTGGAGAGAGGGAGCCTAATGCGGCTGGAGCCCTGTCCCCTGCGTCTCTTTGTTCACTGTGCTGCACTTCCCCAGCCTAAGAGGAAAGGTTGATCTAATTACATCCTGGCCCTGCCTTTCGGCCTCCTCACCCCCAAAGTTAAAGTAGGAGACTCATGAATGTGCATGATATCCCCAGAAACATTGAGCCACGTGTCATAGAAACCCTGTACATTTTTGCAAAGAACTTTTTAAAATGTTTCTTTATTTATTTAGAGAAAGAGAGAGAGCGGGGGAGAGGCAGAAAGAGAGAGAGAGAGAGAGAGGGAGGGAGGGAGAGACAGAATCCCAAGGAGGCTTCATGCTGTCAGCACAGAGCCCGACGCGGGGCTGGATCCCACAAACTGTGAGATCATGACCTGAGCTGAAATCAAAAGTCAGCTGCTTCATTGACGGAGTCCCCCACGTGCCCTGCAAAAAACGTTTAAATACAAAAGCCAAACATCAATCAATAAACAGCAAAAGGGTGAAATATTCGATGTTTTCATAGTTCAGTGGACCTGCCATTTTGCTAAAGTGATGGTTCTCAAATGAGCCTGTGTCGGCCTGACTGTCACTGGAAGGGCTTGTTACAACACAGGTTGCCACCCCAAAGTTTCTGCTGCCTTGGGTCTGGGGTCAGAGCATGTGCATTTCTAACAAGTTCCAGGTGATGTTGATGCTTCTGGTCCAGGGACCCCTGCTTTGAGAACCACTTTTTGGTTTTTTTTTTTTTTTAAGAGCTAAAGAAACTTATTTAGAGAGAAATTAACAATAACACTTCATTGTCCCCTCTGTGTGGTAGATCATCCTTTCCAGAATCATCCAAGGTTGAGGAGAAATGGCTTTTCTACAGGGGGTGCTTGGGATTCATAGCCTCTCCCCTCTTTGGCTCTTGCAACGCCCGTCCCACAAGGGACGGCTGTAGCCGTCTACACATCCAAGCTCTTGATGCACAGCTAAGTGAAGACGAATGTCAGGGTGCAGTACCTCTAAGAACCTGGGATTTGGTGGTTAGAAGCCTCAGGTTGTGTTAACCAAAAATACTGCTGAGTTATCTCCAAATCTTTCTAGTTTCCTGCTCCTCTCTACTCTCTCAGCCCCGGCTTTGAGTCTTGTGTCTTCTACCACAGCCTTGTTCTCTGTGAACAGTCTTCTTTCCCAAGAACATGTGTACTTCTCTGTAGAAACTGAGTTATTGGTTTTGTCCTTAGTTTCCCCAGGTGAGTCAAGATCATTTTCTGCTTGACTCTATGTCCACCCTCTGTTGTGACTCCGATATCATTCTCTCATAGGCTCCAACAGCCTCATCGTCCTTCCACGGGCCTTCCTGAGCTGGACTTTGTCGCCTCTTCCTCTTGAGATGACAGCATCTTGCCTGGCTCCCCCAGAGAATTCTCATCCCTCCCCCAGCAAACCCCCAACTGCTGTGGTCTGCTTCAGACCCCTTTGCAGTGTTGGGAAGGCTCTCTCTCTCCCCTGAGGCAATGACATCACTCAAATGCAACCCCTACCTACCCCCACTCCCCTAGGCTGGGTTGCAAATTTGGTGGAGGGAGGGGATTGGAGGCGTGAAGTAGGGGGTAGAAAGGCGGGAGAGGTGGAGATCGTTTGCTGATGAAATATTTATCATGGGGAAAGTCAGATCTTTGTTCTCCTTCCCTTATTTTTAAGAAATGCAATTCAATGTTATTTTTATTTGGGGTGAGTTTCCTTAATTGGTTCTGTACTTGTGGTCTCTAAAGGTCTATATTGGGCTCTGACCACCACTGTTGAACCATCTTATCTGTGACCAGATGTGTGTTTTAGTGAGGAACTTATACACTGCTTAGCAGGTTGTTTTGGTTTTATTCTGGTTGAAGCACAGAATGAATTATGCTCTTGTGATTCCGGGGGCCTTAGCAGTATAATAGGATTCTTAATAGTAGTATCATATCTCATGTAGACTTCACTTCAGAAAATCTCTTACATTTCAAAAAAAAGTGTTTTTGAGGTTGGAAAGATAACATGTGCAACACTTTTTTGGTCCCCATAGAGAAAACCTCAATGCCTGTTCTCCTTACTTGCGTATCAAGAGAGTAATTCTCTCCGAGGGGAAAATGACATCAGTCATATGACGGCCTGACGAGTCAACGCAAGACTCTCGGGCGTCTTCTCTTCTAACCCACAGCCTCTCCGGTACTGCACGCTGGCGTCCTTGGTGAAGCTTGAGGATGGACTGTGCATTTCTTACCTCTGATCCCATGGAACAATTGTGAGGACTCAAGTTACGAAGGGACTGTGGAAGCCGGGACAGCAGAGTTCAAGGTTTGGCTTGAGATCTGACTCCAGGACAAAGGTCTTGTGCCATCTGAGCAAATACCAAGACCTGGTCACTGTTGCATGTCATTCTTGGCTCACATCTGGGGGTTAAGAAATCCAAAGCCAGCGCCAGAGAGCTGTCATTCTGGCTGGACATGACATGTCACTGACCGACACCGCAGCTGAGTGTGGAAACCCAAGCAGCAGCTAACCAAACACAAAAGAGTCTCTCAATGTGCCATGGTCACCCTCTCCCGGGTCAGTCCTCCTGCTCCGGAGGGGATCTTCTGGGTTTCCCTGGATGATCCTTTCTGGCAGCCTGAATTATCACCACCGCAGAAACAGCAGAGCAATCCGTGGCAAAGACCCGGCCCTTTGCCACGCAGAGTCGTCAGCCTGGGCCAGGCCCCCAGAATTTGGGGCTTGCTCGCTCAAGTGGCTTCCTGGGAAATGGCAGCATGAGGTCACAGCAGGCTGGGTGCCCGCCCTCCCGAGTCCCAGGCCCACCAATGGGGTCAGTGACTGCTGCTCCCGATAAAGGGCTTTGCTGAGAAGAATAGACTATGTTCTGGAATAAAACTCCTTTTAACTTTTCTACCTCATTCTGAACTCAAGGAGGGAGTTCAGTTTTCTAGAACCAGGGAGTTTTCTAGAACCAGGGAAAGTACAGGCAAAGGAAAGGTTGAGGAAGTACTTCTTTAAAGGTCTTGACAGCAACAATAATTCTCTGCTCCTTCCCAGTGGAGTTCTCCAGGCCCTGAGTTGTTCCTCTTTGCGAGGCTGTGATGTGTGTTTGTTAATGCTCTCCGCTGCAGTAGGGCGCGTGCCAGGGAAATCACAGAGCAAGGGTTCTTCCCAGATACCACAAATGGAGCAATCCAGATGATTGTGGGACAGGTCATTATGGTTGTCTTGCTTTTCTGGGAGGGGTGGTGGGGGGAACCGAGGTTCTTGGGCCAGAAGGAGTTGCATGAGGTCCCACAGTAGCAGTGCAGAATAGAAGGCCACGTGCTTGCTCTGAGGGAGGAGTTGTACTGGACCCGGCAGGCTTTCCTTCCCAAGGCCTAGGCAGGCTTTCCCCAGTGCCCACCAAATGTGCTTCTGGCCAGAGGAATGTGTTGTTCGTAATAACAAAAGACATTAATTGAGCATTTACTATAGGTTATGCACTGTTCTAAGTACTTGACATGCATTAACTTAATTAGCCCTGTGAAGCAGGTCCTATTATCATCATTCCCATTTTATGGATGAGAAAACTGAGGCACACAGAGGCTAAGTAGGCCTTGTAGGAAGTGCCAGAGCCGTGATCTGAACCCAGTCAAGACTAACTCCAGAGCCAATGCTCTTAATTTCCACATTCTGCTGTCTCACGTCCTTCACTGTCTGGGTATTAAGGACAACTGTTTATACAGCACACCGTGTATACTTAAGTAGGTTCACGTACACGATCACATTTGATTTCTTTCTACAACAGCCCTCAGAGGCAGGTAGACTGAATAATATCCTCAGATGCTGGGGAGACCAAGGCAGAGGTCAAGCACCTTTCCCAAGGTCACCTTACTAGTTAGTAATAAATGAACTACTCAGGGTCCGGATTTTGAAGAAACGTTTGCTCCATCGACCCACAAGGAATTAACCTACATATTGGATTAGGAAGGAGCAGTCATGCCCAATCCGAATTCAAGGTGTTGGGTGATTTACTCCCCGGGACTTCCCCATCGCGACCGTGATGCACTTACAGAATAGAATGGAATAATCGCCTCTAGGTGCTTTTGTGTTCCAAGGACAAGATGGGCCTGGCTCTCCTCAAGTGATGAATGTGAACCGGAAGCCTGTGAGAGGAAGTGAGGAGTCCTGGAAAGTCATGTCGATAGTGTAGAGCTGTGCTTTGTCCCCGGGCTCCTGGAGCTGGCCTGTGGGGTTCCTCTGAAGGAGAACAACGGCCGGGCCTTGTTTAGGGGCGCTCTGTCTTACTGCGGTTGCTCTAGCATGTTGTCCGTACGAACCTCACACTGGTCCTCCTGACGCAAGAAAGTCTGATGCTCTGGCCACCATCAGTCAGGAGGGCCGCCTGCCCCCTCCCTGCCAGCTAGCCTGGTCCAGTGTGTGGACTGCTTTTGGCATCTGTTCTGGTCTAGCTGGTTCCTGGTAGACACAGTTGCAAGACCGATTTCATTCAACATGCAGGACACTTCCCAGAGTAATGTCACCAAAAGAGCCTTGTGGGCCCCCTTCCTTAGAGGGGAGCCTACGGTCTTGCCAGGCAGTAACCACCAGTGGCCTGTTAAGCACAAGGGTAGGGCTAGAAGAGACCGTAGAGACTGCCTTTAAATTTTATCCAAGGCCAAGTTTAGCGAGTCAAGACATTTGCTTAGGGTCACTGGAACGGCTCCTGGCAGAGCTGGAAGCAGAGCCCGGCTCCGACTCCAGGTCCAGCACACTTCCCACTGCTCCCAGGAGACGTCAAGGAGGAGTCTGCATTCTGCTCTGCTGGACGCTTGCTAAGTGCTGCACGGTAGTTAAAGAAAACAAAACAAAACAACAAAAAACCCCCCAGGACTTTCTCGGGTACGAACATTTCCATATCTTCTCTCCCCACCCCAAATCCCTGCTGTCTACTTTGACGCAGACTCGATATAGAAGGGGTGAGCAGGCATGAGGAAACCCCACGCGACAGAGCCAGGAATCTGTCTGCCAGAGGGAGAGATGTGGGAAGAATCAAGCAGGTGGGCAGGTATCAGACACCACGTGTCTGGGACATGGTGGCACTGCCACCCAATGCTGCCCAAGCTTCCTGGCACCGTCTGCCCCCCTCCCCCTACCCCCTCACACACAAGAGCGATGATTCAGCCAGAGGGCACACTAAAACCTGTTAGGCATGGAACACCAAGTAAACAGCCCCTAGGAATTTCTCTTACTTGAATTTCAACTTACTTACTTGGGAGCATCTGTCCTGTCTGGTTGTGGGGGAAGGGAGAGTGGAGGTGGGGAAGGCTTAGGTTACAGTGTCCTGCCGAAAGGAGCCTGCAGGGTCTAGAGAGGTGCGGAGATTCCCAAACACTGTTCCCAGGATGTCTGCTGGGGGTGTTGCAAGAACAGAGGGTGGGGAAAGGGGACACCGAAGAGGAAGCTTAGCCCCTGCGGCCGGCTGCTCAGCTTCTGTTGGCTTTAATAACAGTGGATTCTGCCTAAATTTGTTTTCAGGTGAAGATTCTGTTGCTGAAACTTTTTAAGAAGCACTGATCTAGTGGGAAGGCATAGGTTGGCAGACAGCAAGGTTTTAGGCTCACGTTTCCCCCAGCTTCGGAGTAACCTGCATCAAGGCTGCTCAGCCCAAGAGCCAGACCTTGGTCACTTCCACCTCAAGGAAGGCTCACCTGGGCTGTGGCAGCTCAGACAGGCTATCCTCCCTCAGAAATGTCCTCAGACTTCTACCTGTGCTCCCTCACTGCCCTCTAGGGTCTTCCACTCGCCCACCATCCTATCCCTAAAGCCTTTCTGGGATGAGCCCAAAGCGGTGACACTAACTGAAAAGATAAAAAGGATGATCAAAGATCAAGGTGCTATTCTCGCATAAACTGACAAGGAAGAAGAGAGACTGGGGGTGGAGTGAGGGAAAAGGCAGGAAGAGGGATGAGGAATCCTGAGCTTGTAAACACTGTCAGGGCTACTTTTAGCAAATAAAATTTCCTATCTAGTCAAAAAAGCTTCGTAGATCCAGGAGGGAGGGAGGGAGGGATGCGGAGAGTTTGAGGCAGCTCCCGCTGGCTCTGGTTAGGTAAAGTACACTAATTAGATGGAGTGGGAAGCCAGAAAAGACGTAATTACTCATTCGATTCCGAACGAGGCTCATTGAACCAATGGGAAACTTGCCACAGTAACACACCCTATTGGAAAGGTCAGAACCATCAAATGCAAACTGCGGGGCGGCTGGGGAGAGTACTCTGACATTCACCCGAAGACTGACAGGTCTCCATAAAAAGGACGGGCACCTTTGCTGACTGCTGAATTCCCAGCATGAGCTTGCTCTCCAAATTCCATGACGAGCAAAATACGCCGCCTCGCCCAAGTGCCTCCTTGCTGTTCTGTGCAGTTATCTACAAAAGGAACAGTGACTTTCAGAACAACATTCCCTGTGCAGTAGGTGTTTGATGGGGGCGGATCTTAGGAGACTTGGGGAGCGGTGATGATGACGGAGAAGAGAAAGATAAAGAGAGAAAAACAATAAGGTTATATACAGGTTAGCAAAATCCAGATTTTTTTTTAAAGTACTTTTTGGAGAATACCAATACTCCAAGAATAGAGGTTATAAACAAAAACCAAAAAACAACAGGCCTAAACTTTCCATTCAGATTCTTAGGAACAGATGGATTTCAGCTCAAGGGGATGATAGCATAGTAATTCAACTCCCTTGTCCCCATGACTAAAAATAAGGATGATTAAAGAATGGAATCTTAGCTCTCTGTCATCCCAGACAGCCAAGCCTTGTCCCTGGACTTGTAAATCAAGCAAGCAAGCACACTGGAGAAAAATAATTGCCTTTATAAATATTTTGATAGTTATTCACCCATTATTAAGGCAGTAAGGTTGAGGACCACAAGGTCACTAGTTGGTCCCCCATTGGGTCCTTCTCTGGCCAGCTGCTTTCTGGGTGGGTCAGAGTACATGCTCGAAATGACTCCGAAGTCATCTGGCCGCTCTTAGGCCATGTGTTCTCGCATCTTCTGTAGCTGGTAGAGATTTGCATGTCCTCCAGAATTTCTCAGGCTGGATCTCCAAATGCCTTCTGCACGATTTGGAATGTCATTCTCATCTCACAACCTGTTCTCTCCAACCAGGGATTTCTCCCACGGCAATTACTGCATTTACATCAGGCGCTCACATTGCCACAGCTGTGAGAGCAGAGTCAGTGGACAGGGGACACTGTCACTTCAGCTACTTCCTCAGACATGGCAAAACAATTCCAGCAAACAAGAGAACCCAAAGAATGTCTCCCTTGTGGGGGCCAGTCAGCGAGACACATGAATCCTTAGGGGCAAGGCTCAAAGACTTCTGAATAGGGTCAAGGCCAGTACTATGGCCAAATGGGACAGTAAAAGACTTGGGCTCAGACGGGGAGAAGGAAAGGTAACGGACACAAATACATCCTGAGGTCCCAAGCTGGGCCAACTAAAGACAGGTTGTACACAAGACAGATCTCAATTACCTTTGGGATTCCCCTATGTTAAGTTCTCTGAGACTTTGAAGTTACAACAACTACAGGGTGTAAATTGCTCTGTGTTATATTTGCCTTCTATTAGAATCATACAGTTTATGATAGTCTTTGGCTTATGTAGGTTGGCTATTACCAAACTGCATAGAATTCCATGAAAGTTAAGGACATTTTTATTTAAACCCTCCCAGAACCCCATGTAGGGATCTACACACACACACACACACACACACACTTTGCAGGACTTTACTATTTTCTAGGTTGAGCCAATATTTCTGTTGTCCCAGGAGAAAGAAGGGGATGGGGTGTTAATGGTATCTGTATTTACCTGAGTTGGTATAGATTTTTTTCAGGGTGTGCCTCTGGCAGTGGAAACTGGGAAATCAAACTTAAAAGGAAGAAGACAAGTGACCCTGCCATCTAGAAATCTCAGAGACAGGTAGCACAGAGTGAACTGGTGCTATTGCTGTGTCCAAGGCTTCCTCTTGGCTCCAATCATCCCAGAGAACCCGGAAGAGCAGGATTCTACCCCATCTCCACCATAATCCTGAAATAGTGATACCGATGGGTGGGCTGACCCCATGGGCTGCTCCAGGAGGAAGTGAGCTCCTACACATCGCCAGTGAGGACCATGGATTGGATAACAAGGATGTTCATGAGACACGGTGTGCTGCAAAAAAGCCCTATTTAGAATCTGGGCTCCACCATCTACCAGCTGTGTAATCTTGCCCGTGTGCCTTAAACTGTCTGGGCCTCAGTTTCCTCATGTGGCATGATGATCAGAATTGTCTAAAGTGGGTTCTTACTCTAGACTGCTTGGACAGTGAGCCTGCGGGGACCAGGCGGGAGATTCCCACTACCTCCCCAGGGAGACACAACATCTCAACTTAGCCCGTGGGTTCAGTCATACTTTCCCTGACAGGAGGGTCTCTAATATCCGATGGATCCCAAGATCTGGGCAGTTGGCATTCTTGGACAACTCCTAGAAACAGCTGGCAAATCCAGACCACCTGGCACCACTGTCAAGTGTGTTTTTAGGCTTGTGCTATTTAGGAGAATGGGTGGATCCAAGGGATGGCTGGCTTCACGTATTTTGTAGATCCTTGCTTGATTCATCTGCCCTTTCCCTGATACAGCATATTTCTTAGCTCATGCCTGTGACGTCATGGAATTTGCCTTGGATCCTGGTAACAAGGACCCATCTTGCGTGATACATCATTTGCAGAAATGGGGTTAGTGTATTAACCTTAAAGGACTGTGGTAGAAATTCACTCACAAGCCAGGTCCAGAGGCAACAGCCTGAATAAAGGCATGAAGTTGTGCCTGGGCTTATATATTCAGGAAATCTAAATATTGAGGTAGTTGCCAGCAGTGAAATGAATATTAAGAGATTTCACCTTATTGGATAAAGCTCGCTTGGTTCACCTATCTTTCCTAACTTCCCTTTATAGGCAAGTGGGCTCATGACTCCTGTATGATGCAAATCAGCTTCCCAAACTAAATACTTACATTAAATTGTTCACTCTTATGGGGCACCTGCATGGCTCAGTAGGTTGGCTCGGATCATGATCTCGTGGTTCATGACTTCAAGCCCCACATCAGCTTCTGTGGGGACAGCTCAGAGCCTGGAGCCGGCTTCAGATTCCGTGTCTCCCTCTCTGTCTCTCCCCCACTTGTGCTCTGTCTCTGTCTCTCTCAAAAACAAAGAAACATTTAAAAAAATTTCTAAAAAGTAAAAACAAAATAAAATAAAATAATAAACCGAGTTCACTCTACCAACACTCTGGCAGAAGTTCCTGCCCTGGGACCTGAGGTATATGGTTATGTGTGTAGTCATAGGGGTATAGATGCTGGTGTGAAAATGAGAGAAGGGATATGGAAGCATAAAACCTGTGGGTTCTCACATCTCACTGCAAGTGCTCTAGAGCCGGCCCAGCAGGTGCTAGCTTCTTGAGGTCTCTGTCCCACCCCCACCCATACCAGAACACAGCCTGCCTTTCCAAGGATTAGTTCTCTTTGCTGCAAAGGCATGAGAAACATTAACACCAAGAGCACCTGTTCAAGACCTGTTCTATGTTGGTGGTGGGGCAGGGCAGGGGGGGGTTGGACTTCAGCTGCCTGATGGAATGACCAAAATCCTGGGAGAGCACTGTCTGCAACAAATCCAGAAGTTTCCCCAGAAACTGCTGGTGACTGCAGCCCTTCAGGCTGGCCTGGGTGCCGGGGAAAATAAAATCCAGAGGGATTTTGAAAATGTCGCATCTCTTAGTCAGTTATGGATTGGGTTTTTTGTGTTTTGTTTTTGTCCTTGAGTTTTCTACAGCTCTTTGAATTTGCCCCAGAATGAACAATTATAGTAAACATCATTTATTTTTTGATGTTTTATTGAGATATAATTCACATATTATATAATTTATTCATTTAAAGTATAATTCAACAGTTTTGGATATATTAAAACATTAATTTTAAAAATTGTAAAATATAGCATAAAATGTGCAATTTTGGGGGTGGCTCAGTCGGCAGAGCATCCAACTCTTGATCTTGGGGTCATGAGTTTGAGCACCACATTGGGCATGGAATCTACTTAAAGAAAGAAAATGGGTGCCTTTGTGGCTCAGTCGGTTGAGTGTCCAATTTCCGCTCAGGTCATGATCTCACGGCTCATGAGTTCGAGCCCTGCGTCCGGGCTCTGTGCTGACAGGTCAGAGCCTGGTGCCTGCTTCGGATTCTGTGTCTCCCTCTCTGCCCTTCCACTGCTTGCACTCTGTCTCTCTCTCTCTCAAAATTAATAAACATTAAAAAAATTTGTTTTAAATAATAAAGAAAGAAAGGGCAATTTTAAGAAAGTTTATTTATTTTTTAGAGAGAGAGAAAGAGAGAGAGAGGAGCCAAGAGAGAGGGAGACAGAGAATCCCAAGTAGGCTCCATGCTGTCAGCATAGAGCCCAATGTGGGTCTTGACCTCACTAACGTTAAGATCATGACCTGAGCCAAAATCAAGAGCTGGACACTTAACTGACTGAGCCACCCAGGCACCCCAATGAAGTGCAGATTTTAAGTGTAAATTTAGGGTCAGTGATTACATTCACAACACTGTGCAATAGGAAATCCCTAATTTCCAAAACCTTTTCTTCACCCCAAACAGAAACTCTGTAATCATTAAACAGCAACTCCCCACCTTCCCCTCCTCCCAGCCCCTGTAGCCTCTAACATACTCTCTGTCTCTATGAAATTTGCCTGTTCTAGATATTTCATAATAAGTGAAATCATACAATAGTTGTCTATTTGTATCTGGCTTATTTCACTTCGCTTAATGCTTTCCAGGTTCATCGATGGCATAGCATGTATCAGAACTTCATTCCCTTTTAAGACTGTATAATGTTCCATTGTACACATATACCATGTTTTGTTTATCCAGTCATCTGTTGGTGGACACCTGGGTTGTTCCCACTTTTTGGCTATTGTGAATAATCCTGCAATGGGCAGTTGGTGTGCAAGTCTCTGAGTCCCTGCTTTCAATTCCTTTGGATGAATTCACTCTTAGGAGTGAAATACCATCCACTTTTAACTTCCTCCCCCATCCTGGGTGCTTACACCAAGCCAGCAAATTAACTCTGATCCTAAAAATAGACAGAGATTTAGATGTTCTAGGGCAAGCTGACTGCAGTGTGGCCACATAGGAGTACCTGTGTGAATCCTTTGTCTCTTCAAAGCTACAAATGCTGCCGCTGCCTCTGTTTGCAAATAGCCAAGCCTGGTGGATGGCAGTGTGTGGGGAGGTCAGATACTCTCCAGGGGGCTCCTGCTGCTTACCTTCTCCCCCTTCTCCCTGAAAGAGCAGAAAAAGAGAAAACACTCCATTGTCCCTGAGAAGAGTGGCCCATTTAGGACGAAGGAGAGAAGAAATGGGCATATTGAATTTTTTCCAAACGGCAGATACCGGGGTAGGGGCAGTTGGCTTTATTTTATCCTCTGGAGTATTATTCCATTTTATTGATCAGAAAGTTGGCTCAGAGGAGGTACCTCACTGACTCAAAGACCCAGTGGCAGAAACCAGAAATGCAAAACTTTGAAAACCCAGGCAGATGATGCATCCTGAAAGAGGCACACACAAAATGCTGTGGGAGCTCAGGATAGGGGGAGGCCACCACTGTGTGGGGGGCTGGGGGGGGTTCACGGAGAAGGTGGGCCATGAAGCTGGACCACGAAGGATAATTTTATTTGCACAAGAAGATGGGGTGGGGGCAGCAGGAATGGATGCTGTGGAAAAGTATGGATGTTGTTTGGAATCCTTTTCTGTTAAACCTGGTTGAATCCACAAGTCCAGCAACTGCTGTCCTAGACTCTGGTGCTGCCAGGGGTCTCCTGGGAGGCAGAATCTGAGATGGAGGGGTAGATAGAGAGCAGGGAGTTTACCGGGGAATGCCACTGGGGTCAACACCAGGGGGAGGGAGCGGAGTGGCAGAGCGGGAGGTGGGACTTCGATGAAGGCAGTCCCTGACCTGTCCCAGGATGGGGGGGCGTGGCCTTTCTCTCCTGCAGTGGTCAGTCATTGGATAGGGCTGCCCTTGGAAGGAGCGCGTGACCTTGAGTGAGGCAGTAATCTTCAACCAATATAATCCTCAAAGGAGGTGGACAGCTGAGGCCTATCAGCTGACAACTTTTGTAGCATCTGGCAGAGTCAGCTTTCCATTCCCAAAGGGGGATCCGATGACACATCACAGGGTCCCCGTGCACTGACTCCCTGAGGGTCTCCTTGCCCTGTTGTGCACTCAAGGCTGAGGACCATTAGATTCCTGGGGCCCCTTGTCTCTTCTCATTTACACAACAGTTTAAAAAATAAATCAACTCGAGTGTGTTGATCAGCTCATTTGTGCAACATCTTTGATATTAGACAGGAAAATGAATGTATACGTTCTTATTACTTTGTTTGATTAAAAAGAATATGTTAATTCATCCAAAATGCAAAAATTTAAATATATATTTGAAAATATAATAATGCATTTCTAATATTTTTTAAGACTTTTTTTTTTTTTTAAGTAATCTCTACACCCAACGTGGGGCTCAAACTCACTACCCTGAGATCAAGAGTCACATGCTTTTCTGACTGAGCCAGCCAGGTGCCCCTGATATTATTACTTCTAAATGGGATGCCCCAGGAAAATGTTAAGACCCCTGTAACCTTTCAGAGCAAAACTAATACATCCCCAGCCCACCGGGGATTCAGAGACAGGAGTGGTTTTTATGTCAGTGAAGAAAAGAGAAGGCGGCAGCTGTCCATGCTGTAGCCCTAGCTCCTCCAGCTGCTCACATCTCTCCATTGTCTCTGGACTTTCTCACTTCAGTGTGAGTGGTTAACTCTTAAGGAGCTGGGGTACTAATCTCAATGAACCAGTGGCTGCCTCCTGCATGTTCAGGGGAATGATCAGAATGGTCTTGGAAACACTCCTGTGTGTTCCCCCTCCCACCCCCCCCACCCCCAATGACAATTAAAATAAACTTAAAAAGAGAAGATATTGGCTCATGTACCTGAAAAGCCCAGAAGGTTTCAGGAGTGGCTGAAACCAGGGGTTCAAAATGTCATCAGATCCCAGTCTCTCTCTGTCTCTTGGCTTTGCCTTATCTCTGTTGGCTCCATATTCGCAGACAGACTTTTCTGGGGGTAGCAGCTTCAGATTTTTTAGGTTCATGCTCAGCTGGAAAGAATAAGCCTCCTTTCTAGGAGCTTGGGCCAAAGTCCCAAGGTTTGATTGGCTCGAACAGCCCTAACGCATGTGTCTGCTTGAGTCAATTACCGTGGCCGGGAGAATGAGGTATGCCGATTGTCATGTGCTGTTCCTATGGACTCAGGGATCGACACCCCCCTGGCTCCCACGGTGAACATATGGACTGAGCCAATTAAAGTTAAAGCTATAGCCTGAAGAAGAGTGTGGCAGACACAGTGGGTGGCTGTGGCTGCTCAGGTGGGGTTGGAACTCAGTGTCTTCCTTCCTTCCCCTGGTGTGCCTCCCTACATCACAGGTGAGTAAGAGCTAACAATGACACTTCCCAGACTCTCTTGCAGCTAGAATTTCCGCTGTGAGTTGATTCTGCCTAGTGAATGCTCGTCTATGAATCTTGAGCCTCTGAAATGAGATGGAGCCAAGATCCTGCAGGCAAATTTGGTTGGGATGTGTTTGGTTTTTCTGTAACAGCCAGAGCGGAGATCTCAGCGCCTAGTCTCTGGTCTTGTGGGTGTCAAGAGGCAGCATGGGCCATCCGTGGAGCTGGTGTGGACCACAGCAGAGGTGGCATAGTCAAGGAGCCGGAAGCAGTGCTGGTGGCTTCCTGATCATGGCATGGCAGTGTGGTTCTGGAGCCTGCTGCTTTCTGAGCACAGACGAGGCAGCAGGGTGACTGTAGGGTTCTTTCCTGAACACTCAACCCAGAATCTGCTTCTTCAGGCTTCACAACAATTTTGTTGGCCAATTAATACTCTGGAACAAATTCTTCTGATTCATTTAGCAAGAATTAACTCCACTCTCAGCACCCAAACTCTCGCCAACCCTACAGATGTCTCCTCTCTGCTGCTGCCTTGCAACCCCACCCCCTGCTTTTTTCTTGCTGGCGGTGCTCACTCCCACTAATGATGCTGAAAACCTTTCTCAGCCCCTTTGCAGCTTGTTCTGTGTTGAGTGTGAGGAGGGGAGCATTCCCGGACAAGTTTTCTGCCCTAATGACAGAAAAGCCCTTGGAGACATCTAAGAAATATCTTCCCTCCTGCTTTTGGATGTGGTTGGGGGAGAACGTGCTGTGCGGTGTTGAAGCAGCCCTTTTGCCACCCTGTGGCAATCAGCCCGAGGACAGAGGCCAACTGATGTGCCACTAAATTAACAAATCTTAAAGTTGGAACTCATATGAGAATTTTCTATTGTTTAAGCCACTTTCAGCTGGGTTGTGTGGCTGTCTGCAGCTGGAAGTGGAGAGAGAGAGAGAGAGAGGGAGGCAGAGAGGGAGGGAGGGAAAATGAACAGAGAGGCAGTGGAGGAGGACAAATTCTAATTCTGCTAATGTCCCTTGCAGAATTAAGTGCCTTTGGGTGTAGGCAGGAAGCCACGGTTTTCATTTTTGGGAGAGACAGACACTGATCTTTTGGCTTGTTTAGTGCAAGGTCCATCAAGCCTGACAGAGGGGAGTGGCGGCCACTCCTCGGCTGGTTGGCGTGCATGGTCCTCCGCCCACTCCCCATTCTCATTTACGGTTTATAAAGTAGTGTAGCGCGTGTATCTGCTCCCCCGGGGCTTTCTTACGCCTATTTTTATGGGATCTTTACAAAAATTCGTCCAGGCGGCAGGGTAAGTAGTATTCGTCCTGCATTTCTAATGACAAAACTGGGGCAGGGACTCGAATCGCCCGGCCAGCCTCTCGTAGCTGATTAAGGGCGGCACAGATTTCCTGACCCCTGCTCTAGTTTGATTTCTACCGCGCCACATTGCTGCCTCTAAACTTTGGCGGAATGATTTGCGGGCAAACAAAATTCAGTGCCCAGCGGGCAAACAGCCTGCAGATTCACCCTCTTTGCTCCCGAATGGCAAAGGGCTTGAAGGGTCTCCCTGGGACCACATCATGCTTCCAGCCTTTTGTGCTCAGTAGGGGCTGGCGACCGTTTGCAAAACTGTTCGCAGTTTGGCTCATTTGTTAGCCAGGAAGAGAAACATTGAGCTCATTCAAGTAGGCTCAGTTGGGGGTGAGTTTGGTATCGCCCCACACAGAGCAATGAGGAAAATTGCACAGAGATGCAAGACAAGGCCCACCCGGGGCCAGAACTCACAGAGAAGGGGTTGGAGGGTGGTCTGGATCCTGTCTGGCTCAGCGGACCCTGTGGTGGGTGTCAGTAACATGTATTCCAGGCTCTTCCTCCGTGTGACTCAGTTGCCCTGTGTGTCTGCTTTTCTGTCCCGCCATTGGCTTCCTCGTTGTTTCTCTCCTGGGTCACTCCTTCTTCTTTTTTTTTTTTAACGTTTATTTATTTTTGAGACAGAGACAGAGCATGAACGGGGGAGGGTCAGAGAGAGAGGGAGACACAGAATCTGAAACAGGCTCCAGGCTCTGAGCTGTCAGCACAGAGCCTGACGCGGGGCTCGAACTCACGGACCGTGAGATCATGACCTGAGCCGAAGCCGGCCGCTCAACCGACTGAGCCACCCAGGCGCCCCTTGGGTCACTCCTTCTTGACTCTGGCCACTCACAACCTCTTTGGCCTCCTCTAAACTGCTAGGAGAAGGGGACATTCAACAGAGCAGGGGTGAAGACAGCACTAGGTGGAAAATGAAACTCTTAGGGCAATACCCAACTGAGCGAGGCCGCCTCGCCCACCGCTGGCGTTGCCGGGAGAGGTGGAGCGGCCCAGCCATCTGTTCACACAGGGCCTGGGGTTCTGGGTCACTGGCCAGGCACAGCCTCCTCATGCCAGTGAACAATGGTGGTGGGGAGGGATGGAAAGAGTGCGGGATCAGATGGTCTGAACACCCAGGGTGCTGGGCCCAGCCCTTTGTCAGAGGGCAGTTTCTATTGGCAGGGCTGAGGCTGGGTAGGAACCGTGAAACTTGTCTAGCATAATCCCCTTTGGGGGCTCTAATTTCAATGATCCCCTCAACAGTGGAATCCCCTGAGCAGTTGTGCCTTGGCCAGACTCAAGAATGAGCTTTGAGGATGGATTTTGTTTCTCAGACCACTGCCCTGCATTACAGCTGAGTGAGACACAAGCTTCCCCACTCGGGCCTTGCTTCATTCTCCGTTACATCCCCCGGGCTGACCTAAGTGAGGGCCTGGCCCACAGGACAGGCCAAATCGTTTGGGAATTTCATGGATGACCTCACTGCGGTTCTAACTTCATTTGTCTGAAGGGAGACAAATCAAAAGGAGGGCTTACTAACTCTCCTTCTAAATCACGTCCAGCCTTTCTTAGCCCCAGACAGCTCCGCGTTCAACATTTTCTTCCTGGTCCCCAAACCACTCCATTCTTGGGCTTAGCTTTGCATGATGGGTCAGTGTGGTTGACTATAAAGATGGCGGGGGACACTCTCTTCCCTTCCAGGCGTTGGTCCCACAAAGTCAAAGAGCCTACAGACAAACTGTGAACCCAAATGAGCATGAAACCCAATAGGGTTTGGGCCCTAGATGGAATTAGACTATTTTTAGATGAACTATTTTAATAGTATCCCCACATGCTTTGCATTCATAGTTTTTATGCTTCTCTTAAAATTTCATTTGTCAATATTCTGTTTCATTTAGTTCTAAACTGCCTCTCAAGGTGTGATGTAAGCACCTGGCCTCTGAGGGACTGGGGGACCACCTCCTGATGGAAGGGCCAGCTCTCTTGCTGCCTTATGTTAGAGACCAGCTTAACTTGCTCATCAGCTTTGCTAAACTTCCTGTTTATATCTTGGTACTTGACGCTAAGTCCAGAAGTAAAACTAAGGTGGGGATGTTGGTACTCAATATATGCTTTTGGAATAAATAAATGACTAAGAAAATGGAGGAATAGATGAAGCCCTCTGTGGCACCTTGTGTCTCCTTTCTGGACCCCTCCCCCCCATCCATCTATTGGTGGCCTCCACCCTTGGAGGCCACTGTCCTCACAGCACCACCAGCTGACTCCAGGCTCTCCCCTTTGGCACACGATCCAGGCCTGTCCTCCAGGATTCTGTTTTCAAATGGGATTCTGGGAGAATAGAATGGTTAACCCAAAGGAAAGAATCCTCTAAGGGTAGACTTCCAGACATCGGCAAACTGGTCAGCAGACAATGTTAGTTGGGAATGAGGTGCGAGTGGGGGACAGTCAGGAAACTTTTCTGGAATCCCAGCTCTGTAAGTCTGGCCCTGGATATCTGAAATCCAAATCCCATCTAGTGGAAGCAATGATACTTGTTCTTATCCGACCCTTTCTCTGGATGACCTAAGCAAAAGGAACAATATATTTGCAGAGAGCTGTCCCTCATGAGAGTGAGTGGAAGAACGAGAAGATACCAAGTCATTGGACTGCAGTTTAGATTACAGGACATGTCTGCAAAATTTTAAAACGTATGTTCTAAGATGTACATGCTTACACGAAATTTATCCTATACCAGGAGGAGGTCACTAGTTTCTGTGCTTTCTTTAGCTTTGTTTTTTAACAAAAACCAACCCAGGGGCACCTGAGTGGCTCAGTCGGTGAAGCGTCCAACTCTTGGTTGCCGCTCAGGTCACGATCTCATGGTTCATGGGATCAAGCCCCCTGTCAGGCTCTGTGCTGACAACATGGAGCCCTGCTTGGAATTCTCTCTCTCTGCCCCTCCCTGCTCACATGCGTGCTCGTGTTCGTGCTCTCTTTCTCTCTCTCTCAAAATAAGTAAGTAAACATTAAAAAAAAAACCCAACTTGCATGGAAATTGTCTTCAAGTCACCCCGGGGGACGCATAAGAAGAGTATTCTCTTAAATCTTCATTAAAAAAAATTTAAAAAGGAGGGGATTCCTCAGCATCATGAGTCTCAGGCATTACTCTTTGCAATAAAGAACTTTTAAAAATAGCTTTATTGGGATGTAACTGACATACAATAAACTGCACATATTTAAGTGTACATTGTGATGAGTTTTGAGGTATATATTCATGAAACCATCACCACAGTCAACATGTGAATACATCCATCACCCCCAAAAGTTCCCTTGTGTCCCTTTGTATTTCATCTCTCCTGCCCTATGGCCCCATCTACCCTGTCCCAGGCAACCGCTGGTCTTTTGTAGCAAATAAGCTTCTTTTTTTTTTAATTTTTTTTTTTATTAAGTTTATTTATTTTTGACAGAGACAGAGTGCGAGCATGAGCTGGGGAGGGACAGAGAGAGAGGGAGACACAGAATCCGAAGCAAGCTCCAGGCTCCAAGCTGTCAGCACAGAGCCTGATGCGGGGCTCAAACTCACGAACCATGAGATCATGACCTGGGCCGAAGTCAGACGCTTAACCGACTGAGCCATCCAGGTGCCCCGCAAATAAGCTTCTTTTCTAAAAATTAGATTTTCCCTAAAAGGCTGAGAATTTTCCAGCTCTGGGGATACGGTCACGAAGGGAGGTCCTCAAAAGAAGTCCAAGGCAGTTCTCAGCAGGTGCAGCACTGTGGGAATAATGTGTAGCCTCCACGGAAGGTAATATTCGTTTGGATCTGTAAATCCTGATATGGCTTTTGAAGGGTTAACCACATGTATTTATATTTTATGTTGCATTTTATGATATTCTGTGGTTGGAATTGACTCACCCGAATTAACCGTCCAGTTCTACAATTACACATTAAAGCCATTATCTGTGAAAGTAACAGTCCTTGTTTCTATGACAATGGTGTCATTTGAGAAATTCCAAACATCCTTCAGGACATAGTTTTTCTTTCCCACCTCTGTCTTCTATGAGAGAATCACTCCCTCTTCCCCTAAACTTGTTTCTCATGCCCCGTTATCGCATCTGTCACCAGTTTGTGTCCATCCTGTCCTTGACATGGGGGCAATTCCATCCCACTCTTTCCGTGTCTTCTGTCAACCTCTTAAGGGACCATCTGTCTTTCTTGCCTGCATTACTCTGGACCTGTGGGCCCCTTCAGCCTCTTCACTGATTCTCCTGCTTCCAGTCTCTCCTTCCTTTTCATCCTCTGTGTATCAAAGGATCTTCATAAAAGGCATATCTGATCAAATCATTCTTCTGCTTCAAATATTTAAATTTGTGACTTTATAGTGTGGCCCCATCGACCTGTCCAGAGCCTTCCCACTCACTTCACTACTTCCCCCAACTCAGCCTGCTTTTTGGGGGCTGCAACCAGGAAAGATTTTTGATAGTGTTCCAGAGAGCACAGTGGCACCACATTTACTCCCAATTCTGTCCTCATTTCCTGAGACTCACCTTCCAGTCATACCAATTTGGGAGCCCTGGAATGTAGCATCCGCTCTCCTGCCCCTATACCTTTACACAAGCCTGTTACTTCCTCTGCTTGAAACTCTCCCTTCCTCCTATTCTGGAAGATTTTTCATGCTTTCTTTCCTCTGCAGTGCTCTTACTACCATCATAGCCCTGATCATTGTGGATAATAATTTTTTGATTGGTCACTACTCCTAAGGGGCTTAGGGACCATCTGTATCTTTCATTACAGAATCTCTGCATTTGGCATTTACGCTTGTGAATGGAACGAATCAATGCAACTTGTCTTATCCCTAAATCGACAACGAATAACTTTTAGGACTGTGTCACTGGTGAGGAGGATTTAACAAGTCGGATACTGGGGACACCTGGGTGGCTCAGTCAGTTAAGTGTTCGACTTCGGCTCAGGTCATAATCTTGTGATCCATCAGTTCAAGCCTCCCACATCGGGCTCCGTGCTGACAGCTCAGAGCCTGTAGCCTGCTTTGGATTCTGTGTGGCCCTCTCTCTCTGCCCCTCCCCTGCTCATGCTCTGTCTGTCTGTCTCTCTCTCAAAAATAAACATTAAAAAAAAATTGAAAACAAAAATCCAAGTCAGACATTGGTACTTGATGGAAAGTATTTGTAAGCCTGATACTTAAAATGCTGTTCCCTTATTGTTTTTTTCTTTGCCAGCACCTCCCTTCTGACCTGCCTCACTCTCTTACTTCCTTCAGATCTCTGTATTTTCATTAGCAAGACCTTCCCGGACCAGTCCCTATGGAATAGTAATAACCCACCCCCAGCAATCCCTATTTTCCTACATCTTGCTTTCCCCCTTCCGCCTTCATACCTATCACTGTCTGACACACCTCTTACCTGAGTATTTGTTTATCGTTTGTCTATTTGTCAGCATTGGAATATAAACTTCGTGGGGGCAAGAATTTTTCCATTTTGTTCCCTACTGCATCCCTGGTGACTGGTCTAGTGCCTGCCACATAGTAGCTGCTGGTAGATATGCACTGAGAGATATGTGCACAGAGAACGGCACGTGTTCATATGCAGGGACGGTGGCCAACTGGGGTCATAGGGTGGTTTAGAGAGTTTCAAGAATGCAAACAGCTTCTTTCAGGTGCAAGCAATATAAAAAATATAGTATAAAAAAAAAGTTCTCATCCTGTGTCTGGAATACTAATCGTGCCTGTGAAGAAACAAGATCAGAGCAAACAAAGAAAAATGAACTCTAATAAATTGGAGAAAGAGAGAGGCTCGGCCACCCCAGCCTTTTGATGCTACAGCAGATCTTTGGTATTTGCTCTAAATTCTGTAAATCAACTGCACTGACCTATGAGAAGAGACAATGGCAACAACAAACTGAGAGCCGGGGTTTTATATTAAGAAGGAACCCCAAAGGTTATGGACGATTTCACTGAGATTCAGCTCAAACTCACAGGAGCTTTGAGCTGGTGTTTCGTGGGCCCGGGTCTGGTCTTCACCCTCTCCTGTCTGCAGGGCCCAGGGCAAGTGGTTCCCTCCTTCTGGGCCACCGGCAGGGGAGTGAGGGGGCTGGTGAAAACCGATTTCCAAGGGCTCATCCACCTACAAAGTTCTGTGATTCTGCATCTTGACAGGGTTTTCAACCTGTCCTCATTAATGCAGAGATTCAAAGATTCAATTAACCAGGACAGTAAATTCCCTGAGAATTCTGCTTAATTGGATTTTTATTAAAATAGCCCCCAATTTTGTTTATTGCATTAAAAAAAAAAACCAATGTATTTTTTTTTGTTATTTTACATCTGTGGGGAATGTAAAAGCATTTAACTGTGACAGCTAGAAGTTTGGCTAGAACTTATTCCGTAAAGCAGAATTTCCAAACATTTTTGACAGTGACCCATGGTTAAAAAAAATAAACCTTCCACATTACACACACACACACACACACACACACACACACACAGTAATAAAAATTTTGCAAAACAAGCCTTCATCTTCCCGTATGATACAGTGTGGAATTTTCTATTCTATTCAGAAAATGTTAGTTGATACACTAATTGATTTCATTATTCCCATGAAAATTTTAGACTCAAAGTTCTACAGGCTTCTACCTGTCTCTTGAAGAGTTGGGTGTCTAGGTAATAAAGTGTCCAAAATGTCCCAGGGCTGTCATTTTGACAGCTGTCCTCTACACTAATGCTGAGGGAACTCTATAGCCACTTGACTGACTTTACATTTTAATTTACACCATTGAAACTGTCTTTGGCATTTCCTGAGAGGTGATCCAAGGAAGTAGAGAGAAAAGAGCAGGAAGAGGCATAAGAGTTTCTGACTCCTAGCCTGGGTTGTTACTACCTGGCTGTGTGACCTTGGATAATTCACTGAACCTCTCTGAACCTTAGCTAACTTCAATCACGAGAGTGCCTGCCCTATCTACCCCACAGGCTGCTTATAAGAATTGAAAGCCACAAAACACTTTGAAAAGTAGAAAGCATGATATAAATAGGATGCATTATTAATAATACCCTTTTTGATCTTAAGTGAGAATTTTAAGTGTTTCTGAAACAGATGAAAAATTAAGTGAAGCTGGAGTTTTCGGGGAAAGATTTGAGAAGAAAAAAGGGGTCCCATTACCCTTCCTGAGGTTTATTTCCCTCATGTTGCCAATTTCTCTATGTCCCTGTTCCATCTTTGGTTCCTTTCCTCTCTCCCTCCCCCCTCCTCCCTCCATTCTTTCTTGTCTTCAGATTGTGAAAGGTGTCTTCATGTCTTCGAAAGTTAATTCCTCCTTTCCTGACTCAAGCAAATCAAGAAGGGCATCTGCATTCGGGCTGGCGTGTGTCTGGGAGTAAGGAAACGAGTGTGGGGTCACTGGTGGCACACAGGCCCTCCGGGCCTCCCTTCTGTGGGCAAGGTCCTTTACTTCTGTGCTCAGGTAGAAGGGCACAGATTTCCAATAGATGCTGCCTATGGTCTTCGTCCTGTTATGACCAGAACTTTTATGATCAGAGAGGATCGGCCTCATGAAGGACATCAAAGCTTCTGCTAACTGAACCAACTAAAATGGTCCACAGTGATTCATTCCTACCTTTCCAATGAGTAACAAAAGAGGAGGCAGATGAATCAGAATTTCAGATATATTTTACATCCCCACAAGTTACACGTATTCCATGATGTAAAAGTCTGGTGTGCCAGAACGTAGAGATGCTCCAGGTCTTAGAGAGGTCCCCAGGTGAACGAGCAGTATCATGTATCCTAAAGAGACATGCTAAGGCTTACTAAAAGATATCTTCAAAAACCCTAGCCTATCATCCTTTTTCAGCCCACATTCAAGAAAAGGAGAAAGTGACAGAGAAATGGATGAAAACAGTTGGCCCAGTGGGCAGGGTGCTATGTGCTTCTCCTCCCCTCCCGTGTGACTCAAGCCAAGTGATGGGAGTTTGAAAAACATTAACATGGAAGACGGTGCAACCGTAAGGGGAAATTGACATCTCCCATTGTCCCTCTTCTGCAGCTCAGTTGAGATGTGGCCACGTGCTGCTACTGGAGAGACCTTGAGAAAGTTCTTGGGGGCAGCTTACAATTCCTGCATATGGCGGACACCAGTGGAAGGGGAGATCTGGCTTGAGTTGCCCTGAAAGTTTTGGCCCAAGAAGATGACCTATAAGAAGAAGGTGGCCCCAGCAGAAGAGGATTCTATCAGTGTGACTTTGGAGGAATGAGGAGGAACTAGAGAGCAAACCCACAAAAGCCCTTTCTTTGAGGAAGACCCCGTGTTTGGGCACTGACCACACAGAGCTCACCAAGGGCAGATTACAACGGCACCAGCTGAATAAGACCTTTAGGCCCACTTACTGTTTCTCCCACCACAAGCTCTCTCACCACTACCCAGGATAAGCCTGGGCATCCTTACCTTGGATATATGGTCAGGGGGAAGCAGAGAGAGAGACAAGTGCAGAAAGAATGCAGAGTGACCATTGAATTACTTCTATCTCTTGTCTGCAGTTGGAGGTTCGGGATGGAGCTGGAGATGGGATGTCCTTAAAATTTTTTTTTTAATGTTTATTTATTATTGAAAGACAGAGAGACACAGAGCATGAGCAGGGGAGGGGCAGAGAGAGGGAGACACAGAATCCGAAGCAGGCTCCAGGCTCCGAGCTGTCAGCACAGAGCCTGACGTGGGGCTCAAACTCACAAACCGCGAGATCATGACTTGAGCCGAAGTCGGACGCTCAACCGACTGAGCCACCCAGGCGCCCGGAGATGGGATGTACTTTAAACTGGACGTGAGATAGATGTCTTGGTTTCGATCTGACGATGCCTTTTCCAGATCTGAAAATGATACAATTACTTAACTGTGAAAGTGGCTGGGAAGCGCATAGGCCCACTTGAGCTGTCATTTGGGGCTGGGGAGAGGGATCCCCGGATTGGGGTTAAAAGGTAATGGTGAGAAAGAATAAAGTTGTTTTCTCCTTGTACCCTGAGGAGCCTGGGTCGCATAGTAAATCCATTACACCAGGTAGTTGTTATCTTTCCTTCCTCGCCAAATATCCTGTAGGGCTCATTGAGGGCCTCTCTTTCCCCTTGGATCCTGAAATCCCTTTAACTTGTATGGCATGCCGGCTGGGGCTGTATGACATATTGTCATCTCAGTTGCTCTCAGCCTAATTCACCTTTGTGAGAACTGCCAGTCTGGCATGAAGGAGACTGCCAGGCCTAACTCACTCACCAAACATAATGGGACATGCGGTAGCAGGAAAACACGGAGAACCAGCTGGTGAAGACCAGATTCTAGCCCCAGCTTTGTAACTAACTAGGTGGCTTTAGATAAATTACTTAACCCCTCTGGACCCCGGTTTCATCCTCACACAGGTGAGAGGTCACATCAGCTCCAGCTTTGAAATTCTACTTTTGACATGTTTTGAGTTTCCTTCACTTCGTCTAGCTTAAATCTTGAGTCGCTAGGAGATAAAAATTAATACCAAGTCCCACAATATTTACACCTAATATGTACCAGGTGTTTTCACAGATGTCAGCATATGAATCTTCCAGCAGGTATTATTACCCCTAATTAAGACGCAATTTAAGAACAGACTGAAGGCCACAGAGTAGAAGATGTTTGCTCACTGCCATTGAATTAACAAGAGACATAACAGTGGTTTGAATCCAGGCCTTCTGATTCCAAGGTCAGTGTTCTTTCTACTCACAGCTTTTGTTAACTTACAGATTATTTGACTTATTTAATAGGGTTCTCAGTCTGGGCTTGAAGCCGAGAGGGAGGTAATGAGTCCTACTCGTTTTCAACTCCTGCAAAACACATCCTCCCGGATACACACTCATCTCTTCTTTTGACTGAGGGAGGAAAAGAAGGGAGAGAGAAGGAGGAGGAATGAGAATGATGTGTGATGCTCTCAAGTGGGAGTAGGTAACTAAGACTCACAGAAGTACAGCCTTCTTTTCTAACCCCATCGTCTGGCTTCCACATCATTCATCCACACCTGAGACGGCCAATCCTGAGCCAAAAAATATCATTCGGTAAATATCATTCATGCATCAGTGTTCATCGCTAGTACTCCTTGACCTTGGTACTATATCCCAGGCCCTGGTTCTGTATACCAGTTACTATATACCTTGCCCTATATACCAAGCAGTCATGGGACTGCTTGGAGGCTGGGACATAGAGAAGCAGAAAGGAGGAGAGAGAAAACAGTGAAATAGTACACTTGGCCCCCTCTCTCTGACCGTTAGGATTCCCTTTTCTGCTTTGAGCCAGAACTAGAGTGTCCCCCTGTCCCCACCCCAGAGCACTCACCGTCTGTGACCCACTGTCCTTTTCTGGATTTTGAGCTGCTTTGAGTGCAGGCAGGGAGCTATAGAGGGAAAAATAACGGCAAACTCACCACCAGGACAGTGGTATTTTGAATCCCTGTCTTCCCCCACCCCGTCCACCTGCTACTGTTTACTTTTCTAAGTTCTCAAATACCTGCTCCCCACAAGCAGTGGAAGAGATAGAGCTGTTCCAGTCTGAGTCAAGAAAAGGGGCTTTCACACTCTCCCACCCTCATTTATTGGCTAAGGGCCATGGGATCGGGGGGTTAAATGGCCAGCCACTTTCAGCTCCTCCGGTCATGGGGAAAAGGGGTTTCCATAGCCTGGAAGGAGCCCTGTAAAGAGAGAGAAAACAGCACAAATTGAAGGGAGGGTGCAGAACCCATCAAAAGAGACCTGAGAGAGTCTTGGAGGAGCGCCAAGATCATCTACCACAGGGGCATGCCCAGGTTGGGCAGATCCCAGAACCGACCATGACCAGGTGACCCAAGAACACTCGAGGTGCTCATCTAGGAGTGAGGGGTGGGGCCGCCCGATCTGTTCCATCCACTCCTGACACCGCGATCGTGACTTAATTGTGCTTCATGTCCACCTTCGGGTGGAACTAAGATGAAATGCCTGCAAAGAGCTTTCAATTTCTGCGGTAAAATAATTTAGAAGCCCCTCTGGCTTTTAAAGCAATTATTGCTGGATCGAATGTTCCTCAGGAGACTCCTGCTATTTCTTAGAGCCCTTTGCTCAGTGCTTCCTCTCGTCTCCTTTTATCAACGCATCCCCGACTGTCCGAGCTGCTGTCAGACTTGCTTCCTGGACATTTGCTATTTAGCTGTTTTCCCCTCCACATGCGTGTGGATTCTATTTGGATGGGGGAAAATAGCCTTCCTGGTGGTGTCACGTGGTAATTCGAATGCTGTACCACAGAGGAAAACCCCTGGTAAAGAGGGCCTGGCAGGCCTGGTGTGAGATCAATGTTGAGACACGTGAGGTCATGACCGTACCCCACGCAAAACCACTGAGTGGTGTTGAGAAAGACTGGAGTGACCTCTTCCTACAATAGGTGACTTCCGATCTCCCATTTGCCTGTAATTTTTTGCCTGGTTTGGTTTCGGTTCTGGTCTGGTGTTTGTACCAACACAAATCCAGAGGACAGCCATTCTTCAAAAATATCCGTAAAAGCCAGCTTTGCAGTCCAAAGGTCCATCTTGATTCCAGCTTTCTGCGGCTTATGAGGGCTGAAGTGTGGAGTATTTATTTTCTTTTCAGACATGGAAACACAGTTCCAATCTGCTCGGGCAAAATGGAGAAGCCAAGAATGAGGCCGAGTAACCTTGTGGAAAGGGCAGGAGGCACGCAGCCAGGCTCCGCATGGTCGAATCAGGGACCAAGGAGCTGCCAGGTTCTAGCTCCTATTCTTGTTTCTACTCTGTTTCTCTGCTCCTTGACTCAATCCTCTGTCATGGCAGACCTGCTTCCTCCCAAGCCGGGGAAGAGGGTTGCCGATGGATCGTAGGTTTCCCATTGGAGACAGAGCGACTTCCTTTACTGGTTCCAGGATGAAAAATCCAGAAAAGTCTTTGATTCTCCCATGTCAGGGCTTGCCCCTCCTCCACCCTGGACAAGTCAACTGGGGAGATGAGGTTCGTGGAAGAACATGGAAGCTCCCGAGGTAGAGGTGTGGGCGGAGAAGGGCAAACCATTCTTTCATCCATCCATCCATCCATCCATCCATCCATTCATCCATTCATTCAACAGATTTTTGTTGAGCAAAACATGGAGACTGAGTGAGGAGCCAGAGTCCTCACTGGCTGGGGAGAGGTGACCCAGAGGTCGGTAGATGAAGGTGAAGAAATAAGGGAAAGGGCACCTCCTGCTCAGCAAGGCACCAGAAGTAAAAAGAAACGAGGCGCTTGTGCCAGAACGTAACTCAACTGCTCCTTCGCAACGAAGTTCTGCTGCGGAAAAAATGCCAGTCCAGCCACACAGTGCACTTAGTAATGTAGTTGCTTCATGTTCTGGTGCAAGTCCCTTAACTCACTGTAAGGCAATGGCAGTCTGGGCACCAGCAGCGGGTCTGTGGATCATGCCCTGAGTAGCTGTGCCCTCGGGAATTCTTACACATGTTCCATAGGAGCCATGTACAAGAATGCTCCTAACAGCTTTGTTTATAATAACCAAAAAAGGTAACAACCCAGATGTCCATGAACAATAGAATACAGAAGTAACTGTGCTGTGATCAGACAATGGAATCCTATGTAGCAGACACAATGAATAAACTCTTGCTACATATATCAGCATGGACGAATTTCAAAAATACCGCGGAACATAAAGAGCAGAAAGGCTATAATTACTGAGTATTCAGAGGCGCATGGGTGGCTCAGTCGGTTAAGTGTCCAACTTCGGCTCAGGTCATGATCTCGTGGTTTGTGAGTTCGAGCCCTGCGGTGGGCTCTGAGCTGACAGCTGAGAGCCTGGAGCCTGCTTCAGATTCTGTGTCTTCTTCTCTCTCTGCCCCTCCCCTCCTCGCTCTCTGTCTCTCTCTCATAAATATAAACATTAAAAATTTTTTTTTTTAATTTTTTAAAAATCAGTATAGATTCATCGTATGAACTTCAAAAGGCACCATTAAGGCACCATTAAGTAGTATAGTGGTAATATAGTAATATAGTGGTTAGGGATCCATTATAAATCGATTAAAACTGGGAAGAAAAGCAAGGGAGTGAACAACACATGTGTGGGGTTGGTGGCTTGCCCGGAAGGGGGTGGGGGTGGAGAGCCAATTGGGAAGGGGCGAGTACACAAAGGGCGTCAAGGTATTGGCCGTATTCGAATTCCATGAGTTGGGTGGTATTGTATGGGTGCCCGGCTTTATTTTTATTCTTTGAACTGTACATATATGTCAGGCACACTTTTTTTGTAAGGACTATCTATTTCACAGTGAAAATATTAAAAAAATATATTTAGTCAAAGCCAAATTTTCCTCCCCTCCCCAGGCCAAAAAGGTTGAAGTTAGTGTGGGCGAATGGTATGAGCCTCAGAGGAAGGAGGACTTTTCCAAATATGGTGCCTTGAAGATCTAGCATGGCGTCAGTGAGAGAAGAGAAGGGTAAGCGACTCCCTGCCCACCTGCCCTGGGTACCAGCCGCTGGACTGACGTGTCCTGCCACGCCTGCTCACACGGCCCTGGGACCTCCCCTTGCCCGCCTTCTATGCCTTTCTTCCCGCACCACAATCCTCAGGATTTAGCCTGTTTGGCTTTTCTTTTCCAAGCTGTCACGGCATATTCCATTGCTTGCTACTTTCCCACAGCTGCTCGCTGAGTAGGACTCAACAATCCTAACTTTTCCAATTTTTTGACCCCCTGCCCCCCAAACAAGGGCACAGATCCATTGGGAGGTGAAAGTGTGAGAGCATGTTGGATGGTGTAGAAATCTTTTCTAACACCACTTCCAAAGTTCGTTCACTCACTATCTGATTACCTTTTTAGGGAAGGTTTATCATTTGCCGGCTGAAGTTTATTTTAAATTCTGTCTGGTTTGCAAACACATTCTTTGTCGACAGCTCTGGTTTGAAATGTTTGGGCACACTTTGCTCTGGGTAAAACACCGTTGTCAAGTCTCTTTTAAACCGCTTTTGTTAGATGGTCTTTCTGGCCCCGCACGTTGGCATCCAGTAACCTTAGAGACATAGAGACTTTGAGTTAGAAGGGACCCTGGAAGTCCCCCATCCAACTTCCCACCCGAGAAAGAATTCTCCTGAAGCATTCTCTGCTCTCCAGCCTCTGAGAGCTTGCTTTTTAAGGGCCTTGCTGGAGGGACAAAGAGTCCCCTTACAGGTTACAAACTCGCTGTGAAACTTTGCATCCGTTTTCACTTTGTCATCAAGAATCAGTAGTCAGCACGAGCAAGTCCAAGTTTGCTAATGGAATTAAAATGAACGCGGACTTGCAAAACTAGTTCCAGAGGTCCAGTGGGCCCTACATTGGTCAGACACCTTTAATCTGCTTCATATAATCATATCCTGGATTAGGAGGGACTGAGGAACAACAGAGAAACTGGATCTATCCACACACTTGGAAATAGGGCAGGGAAGCCAGGGGGATTTGGTGAATCGCTTGAGAGTCCTGTGTGCACACTCTCCTCTGTCCCTTTGTCTCTGCTTTCTTGCCTCCTTAAAGGTACAGAAACAAATGTAGATGGTGCCTTTCCTCCAAGAGCCCCTGCTGAGGGGCGCGGGTCTGCTCTGTCTCCCTTCCTCTCCCCTCGTCTCCTGAGTTGCTGGCTGCCTTTTCCCATTAAGCTGGGCCCACCCCAGTTTCTGAGCCCACCCAGAGATGGTGTGATGTGTGTTGATAGTTGCCTTTTCCACCTGTCTCCCCACCTTTTGTTCTGCTCTGCTAGAGCTTGGAAACAAGCCATGACCCCGGCTGCCACCATAGTTAAATGGGTTTGGGCCCTGAGCCATGCTGGGACATTGATGGCACAGGTCCTTCAGGGTGAGGGAAGGAAGCCAGCCTGGAAAAGGCTGGAATTAACTAATGGAACAGAAGGGTTGTTCCATGCCAGAACCCCTATCTTACACAAGCTGGTGAATTTCTGGATAAAGAAGGGAGCTGAAGATGCTCCTTAAGAATTGGGGATGGGAAGTCCAAGCACAGGAGGGCAGGGGACAGTTAAGGGTGCGGACCCAGTCATGCATGCAAGATGCAGTGGGCCCGAGGAGCTCAGGCAAGGTTGAGAAATGGTGCGTGAGTCCTGATGGGTGGAGCAGGGCCTTTGCCAAAGGAGGTTCACAGACCCGGGGACACCAGAGCCTTCACAGCAGGATGTCGCTGGCAGAGCCCAAGTGGGCGGGAATTCAGGGACAGGGGTCAGCCCATGCCGCAGGGGCAGACTACAGCCAGGCAGGAGGTCAGGGCCCCAACCTGATGGTTAGGGAGGCCAGCGTGCCCCAACAGGGAACCAGAGGCTCCTGCCGTGTTGGCACCACTGGCATACCCGGCCTAGATACTGGCATGGCGCTGATGCGTTAACAGACCTGCCTGGGGCCTGTCTGAGGAGGCGGGGGCTGACTTCCCCGACTCGCGTGTGACAGAGGTGTGGCAGGAGAAAGACCAGGGGGTGGGTGGCTGACTGGGAGGTGGATTAGGAAACGCCATCTGCATACCATAGAGATTATTCAGAGGATTATAAAACCAAAGCACACCCCTTCAGCAGTCGATAAGGGCACCAGGTGGTTTGCATGAGGGAAGGGGAGGGGAAAGTCAACGCTGGGGGAGGGAAGGAGGAGAGATTTGCACAGATGCAGGGCAGTGCCGAACTCTGGCCTCCTCTCCCAGGCCAGGGGGACCGGCAGCAGGCAGGGGCTGAAGGGGCCATTTTCTCAGGATCTCAGGGAGGTGGAAGCCGTAGCTGTGTGCTTTGGTTTTCAAGTTAACTTGCAGGGATACTGAATGGAGGAGGGGCATTGTCCTGATGCTCCGGTACAGCAAAGCATCTCTCTTGCGTGTGAGGATAGCAGAAAGGGGAGCTCCATGATGGTCCCTGCTCCTTTGGTGTCATGGAAACAGCGCCCTGGGCAAGAATACCCACGTATTCCCAGAGGGCAGTCTGAGAACCCAGGAGTCTCCCTCCAAGACTCTGGAATGCCAGGGCGACTTGGGAGGGGCTAGAGGGCCTGCATCGTGTAGGTGGAGGCAGGAGCCACTGAAGTTCCCGAGCCACCTGCTTCTTTCGCTGGGTAGGGACCCACAGCCCAGTGAGCCCTGGGAACACTAAGCTTTGGGAGCTGATGCTACAAAATGCCAGGTAAAGCAATGGAGCATTTCAATATCCACCTTTTAAACAAATTCCTTGCCTCTTTTAATTTCATAGAGGTTTTCTGAGTCTATAGTTACCTTGGTCCAAGGGTAAGCACATTTTTAAAAATTTTTTAAAATTTTGTTTCATGTTTATTTTTGAGGGAGAGAGAGAGGGAGACAGAGTGCGAGCTTGGGAGGGGCAGAGAGAGAGAGGGAGACACAGAATCTGAGGCAGGCTCCAGGCTCTGGCTGTCAGCACAGAGCCCAACGCAGGGCTTGAACTCGCGGACTGTGAGATTGTGACCCGAGCCGATGTTGGACGCTCAACCGACTGAGCCACCCAGGCGCCCCGAGCACATTTTTTTTTTCTGTCAAGAGCCAGATAGTAAATATTTGCAGATTTGTGGGTTATATAGTCTCCGTTACTACTGCTCAACTCTGCCCCTGGGGCATGGAGGCAGCGGCAGACACTACATCAGCTCATGAATGGGATCCTGTTCTAATGAAATTTGATCGGTGGGCACTGAAACTGGAATTTTATATAACTTTTTACAAGTCACAAAATAGCCTTCTTTTAATTATGTCACTAATCCAAAAATGTAAAAAGCATTTTTAGCTTGCCGAGTGGAGAGACAGACTGTGGCCATAAAACAATTTAATCCCTATGGCGGTGGGAACTGGCTCACGGCCGGGTCCCCAGTGTCTAGCACAGCGTCTGAGGTAGAGTAGGTGCTCAATAAATTTCTGTTGGAGGAAATGTACATACTTGACGTACAAGGAAACCACCGCTCAAACAGGTTAATCGACTCTCTCAAGTGCGGGGCTAGTACTCAAACTTGCATGGTGTTTGGACGGTTGCAGAGTTGGGTGGGTAGTAGTTCTTCCAAGTCCTGTGCTCCTTCTACTGAATCACAGCTTTAATCTTTGCAAAAAAAAAAAAAAAAAAAAAAAAATCAGCACATGGAAGTTCACAGAGGTTGGAACTGGAAACTACCTGAGGCGTAAACTAACCAACACGAGAGATCTTGTGGTGTCACTTTTCAACATGGCCGAGTTGTAGAAACTTGACTTTAATTCCTCAGCTGTTTTCTTTTTTTAAAGTCTAGGGCCCGTGCCACGGCCAGTCTACCTTGGACAATGGCTGTGAAGAAAAACGTTAGGGGCTCTGCAAATATTAAGAAGTCCCCTTGAGGCCTGAATCATATGTAAGTTCTTCAGATTGGGCATTTTCTCAGAATCACAATTTTGTTGGTGTTGTCTTAAAGTTTTTTTAATGTTTATTTTTGAGACAGAGAGAGACAGAGCGTGAGCAGGGGAGGGGCAGACAGAGGGAGACACAATCTGAAACAGGCTCCAGGCACTGAACAATCGACACAGAGCCTGACGCGGGGCTCGAACTCACAGGCTGAGAGATCATGACCTGAGCCGAATGCTTAACCGACTGAGCCACCCAGGGGCTCCTTTTGGTGTTGTTTTAAACAATGGCTCTGTGTAAGCATGGTGGGGGGAGGCTACAAAACCTATAAAAATCCAGTTCCCTGGTGGAAAAACTGGTTCTTCAAAGTTAGCCTAAGTCAGTCTGTATCCCCACCTGTATCAACTCCTACACTGTTTCGACTTAAGTCTCCGTCTTAATTACTACACTTCTTTTTTTCTCACTCCCATGACTCACTCCCACACTCCATTCTCACTTGGCCTCAAGCCTGCCGGCTCTTCAGGGCGTGTGGTTAACCACAAACCACCCAGCATTCCAGGATGCATGTCGGGACACACTGTCCTGTCTTAGAACCCGCACCCATGTTTTGCCCTCAGCCACTGGTTTGGGTGGACTCATATACTGCAGGCTCTGCTGAGGCCTTGGCCATGGGCTGGGCACCACTGTGGTGCCTCCCTTGGGTGCTGCCCTGATAACCAGCAGCAGCAGAAATGGAAACTGGAGTGAAAAGCTCTTGCGCAGCCCAAGGGAGCGGTGTCTCAGGACGGGCAGTTGACCGAATTTCCCGAGGACTCTCCTTCGGAGGCCTCGTATCTGACCGGTTATGATGGTTCTCATACTAGGAAGTATAATTAATGTCAACTTAAGACCCCTCCCCCATTTTTTTTTTTTAAATAAAAGCAATATACAGTCCGTGTGGAAAGTTTGAAAATATTGATGAGCACAATGAAAATAAAAATCCACCTATAATCATTGTACTCAGAGATAACTGCTATTAAATACTTTGTGTATTCATAATTTTCCAAACATATTGCAGTGCTGTTTTGTCACTGGATTTATATTCTGTCACCTGATAATACGACACGAACACATTTCCATGTCATTAGGCATCTTTTTATAATATGATTTTTTATTGTTATATTGGATTCCATGATAAATGTGGCACAGTATATTTCATAAACACTGACTGTTCAACATTGAGGTTTTTTCTGGTCTTTCATGCCGAGATGAACATCCTTAATTATAAATGCTTTTATGCATCTCTCGCTGCTTCCTTAGGATTTATTTCTATAAGTGGAATTAATTAGGTCAAAGGCTGTGCACATTTTTAAAGGCCAGATTGCCTTCTAGAGATGATCCAATTTTTGCTCCTACCACGAGTGCAAAAAGTCTGTGTTCCCCAATGCTTGCCAACATATTTCGGATATTTAATAACTTTTCATTTCATTGGTGGAAAACAGTATTTCATTATTGTTTTATTTTCTTAGACAGACAACTGAATTTGTCAGTGTGCTTTTCAGCTATTTGAACGCAAGTAGGATTCCTCTTGGAAGGTGGAAATGTGCTCTGGTACCCAGCAGCAGGGGTTATTTGAATAAAGTAACATTGAGTGGATGCACAGCATATGAATGAGAAGCAAAGGGAGAAAGAGGGAGAGGGTGATGACCTTCTAGAAGAGTCTCTTGTTATTTAAAGAGGTTAGTGATGTTCTCATTTCTTTTTTTTCTTTCTTTTTTTTTGTTTTTAATCTCAAGTTTGTTTCTGAGCAGGTAATACACTCACATAGTAATTCAAAAGATACAGACGGGCACACAGTGAAAATTCCTTCCATCTGTGCCCTCAGCCAACAACGTTCCCCTTCCCTGGAGGCAATTATATTAACAATTTTTATGGAGCTCACAACAGCCTTAGTCCCTGGACCAGTAGCAAAATAATCACTGGGGAACTTGTTAGAAATGTAAATTCTCAGACCCCACCCCAAAGTTTCAGAAAGTTGTGAGGGGAGGTCCAGAAATCTGTGTTTTTAATAAGCCCTCTTGGTGATTCTGGTCACGCTGAAGCTTGTGAACTACTACTCTAGATATACTCTAAGCATATAAATACAAATATACATCAATTCCCCCCCCCTTTTTACATGTGTTTTACATTAATATTTTTGGAGATCACAGTCCCCTTTAAAATATTTGTAATGGCACATACAGTGTTGAAAGTTTTGCAAATACTTTTAGGGAGTTCACAGTCCTTTCATGGACTTGATATTGAGGACTTTTTTTTTTTTTTAATGTTTATTTATTTTTGAGAGAGACAGAGCATGAGAGGCAGAGGGGGCAGAGGGAGAAGGACACACAGAATCTGAAGCGGCTCCAGGCTCTGCGCTGTCAGCACAGAGCCCCATGTGGGGCTCGAACTCACGGAGTGAGAGATCATGACCTGAGCCAAGTCAGCCGCTTAACTGGCTGAGCCACCCAGGCGCCCCGATATTGAGGACTTCTATTGAGTAGGGAGAGGTGGCAAATGAAGCAAGAGATAAGGTGTATTTGGAGAAATGGTGCATTCTTTGAAGGGAGGGTCAGGTTTAACAGTAAAGAATGGAGTGAGCAAAACAGGTTTAGAGTAAAGGCACTTTTTAAAGTGAAATTTGCATATATTCAATGAGCTATTCTAAAGCATACAACTCAGTGGCATTTATTGCAGCTACAGTGTGGTGCATCCCACCGCCTCCCTCTAGGTGTGAGGGGAACTTTGTCCACTTTGAAGTCAAGTTTCCTTGAGAGGAGAGTATTCAGGACAGCCAAAGGTGGAGTATGAGGCCGGGCACCAGAGGAGTCGAACGAAGCAGGTGAGCACAGGGATGGTATCTTGAGGCAGGGGGGTGATAAGGCAGTCAGGGAATCTGGAGTGATGGAAGCCCAAAGGAGATGCACACGGCAGGCTGGTGAGGTGGGGGCCGGGACGAATTGCTGCTGGAACTCATGGATAGGTGGGGAGAAGGACCAGGTTAACTGAGAGCCAAAGGTACAGGCAGCCCACTGCAGCACTAGAAACATGTGCACACACACCTTGCGGAGGTTCAATGGTCTTACTCCAGCATTCCCAATGGGGTGGTTAGTGTGGCAGCCGTCCTGTCCTCCCAGGACTCAGTTTCAAGCTAGAAGAAAGGGAGCAGAAAGGCACTATTCTTTCCCACACCTCTCTATGACGCGGGAGCCCCAGAAGCTCCAAGACCGATTACTCCTTACATCCCATTGGCCAGAACTGGGTCACATGCTTATCCTTAGACCAATCGCCATTCATTCCCAAAGCCCAGCCCATTGTCTCTTGGACAAAGCCCACGATCTGTTAGCGAGGGAAGACAGGTGAATGGCTGTTGCAGGGGTAACCAGCTGCATCTGAGGCAGATCTCTGGGGTCCCTCCTAGCTTAATTCAGTGGGTTGAGGGGAGAAGAACGGAATTTACCATGTAACAGGGGAGATGAGACCAAAAGGAAATATACACGAGGATATAGATAACAAAGACTAGGAAAGCAGAGGCAACCAATGGACAAAGACAGTGAAGTCCAGTGGAGTCAGTGTGGCATGGGAGTTTGAATAATCTTTATTTATTAAAATGTTTAATAATATTTATTGAGTTGTGTGACCTTGGACAAGTCTGTTAACCTAAGTCCATCTTCTCATGTGAAAAGGGGACTGACTATAAGATTTCACTCTTAGATATTAATGTTGCAGTGAGGTGCAGTGAGAGGGCATTTGGCCAAGAGAACCAAGTATATCAATGAGGTAGACATATGTCATACCTTTTTGATCATTTCATCCTTTGTGGAGTGCACACCCCATCTTCTTGCCACAGGAGAAGATCAGATACTTGCTTTCCCAGCCTCCCTTGCTGCCAGGGGGCCAGCATATGAGCCTGGTTTATTTAGTGAGACACCCTCCCCAAAGACTCTGAAGTTGATTATGTAAGGAGCAGGTGCTGTGTGAACCCATTTAAGTGAGAGTGGCAGCTGATTGGCCCATTTCCTAGATGGTGTGGACGAGATTCCCAGGGCAGTGTCCGTGGCCCTAGCTTGGGGATGTTGAGGGGGGGTGAGCTGGAGTGTCTGAACACAGGAGTGGCAAAAATGGTGTCTCCCCGGGACCACTTTTGTGGTGTGATTTAGGGTGTTATTCTAGCTGTTTCTAGGCTTGTTTCTTTAGCCCTCTGAGAGAGTCTGTGAACTACCTAACATTCTTCAATAAATACCTTTTCTACTTAAATTAGCCAGTTTGGATTTCTGTTATTCAACTGAGAACCATGACTTCTTCAGTCACCTTTCCCAGTGAAAACAAGAAAGTGGGGTACCAGCCATTTTCCAAGGAGATCAAGCTTCAGGCCAAGACTGACTTCTTCTTCTTCTTTTTTTTTAATGTTTATTTACTTTTGAGAGAGAGAGAGTGTGTGTGTGTGAACAGGGGAGTGGCAGAGAGAGAGGGAGAGAGAATCAGAAGCAGGATCCAGGCTCTGAACTGTCAGCACAGAGCCCAATGCCCGGCTTGAACTCACGGACTGCAAGATCATGACCTGAGCTGAAGTTGGATGCTTAACCGACTGAGTTTCCCAGGCGCCCCCAGGAATGACTTCTTGACCAAAGCAAGTCGAACCGGGAGAAAGTAAGAAAAGGAGGAGAGCTGGATCTGGCTTTTTAAATTTTTTTCTTTCCCAATTTGGACTTAAGAAACAGAAGAAAATGCCACTTATTCTGATATTCTGAGACTTGTAACCAGGCAGAGTGGCTCTTCCCACTAACAGACTAACACAGTGGCCGATAAAACACCCTCTGGGAGAGCAGCACTCCTCTGAAGGCAGAGAGTGACGCTACCTCTCCGTGAAAAGGACACTCATGTTCCCTCAGAGACCAACATTCACCTGCAGGGTTGGCTTGGGGCTGTAATCGACGCAATGCACTTGGCCATCTGTAGGTCCTGATTCAAAAAAATACGTATTGAGTGCCTGCCATGTGGCGCCCACTGCTCTAGGTACTGGGCATACAGTGAACAAGGTGGACGAAAATCCTGCTTTCCTGGAGCTTACGACCTAGTGGGAGAAGACGATAAACACATAAATAAAAAGTTAAGTTATGTCCAAAGGTAGAGTGTTCTGTGGGGAAAAATAAAGCAGGGACAAGAGCTAGGGAATACTGTGGGGGGACTGGGATTGGGGAAAGCATACATTTGGTTATCATGTCCAAGAAGGCTTCCCTAAGATGGGGGCATGAAGGTAGCGAGGGACTTGGTAAGAGATCAGTTATTACTAAGGGGGTGTTTATGATGCTGTGCATTCCAACCCTCCCCTTCTCCCCACCGAAAATACCTGTCAGACACAACCTAATTGTGGGGACTTTAGGCGAAACACGGGAAGGAAATTCCAGACCATTGTGAGTGCTTCATGCTCTGGTGGGTAGAGGTTAAGAGCTTCCTTGGGTGCCCTGGGCCACCAAGCTGAGAGGGGTCAGCTGGGCAGGGCTTCCCCAAGGAAATGACTTCCGAAAATAGGAATGACAATCACCCAGTCCCATCCAGTTGGCAGGCAAAACCCTGTTGATAGGCTCTGGGGCTTTACTGAAGGCAGATACCCTTCCTGATGAGAGAGGAAGACCCATCTTTGCATCAGTCTTTCCGCCCCAAGCAGTAAATCTACATGTGGCCCTGAGAAAATGTACCCAGTCTTAAAACAACAAACAAGCAAACAAACAAACAATTAAAACAAATTAAATACAAATACAAACAAACAAAGCCCCACTCTGGATTCTCTATCTGGAATTCTGATTCCCTCAGAGTCCTTACTTGCCAGGCTGGGCCTTTTACTTCCTTTCCAACCAGACTCCTCTTTTTAATACAACAACCCTGGGCTATAATAGCCCGCTCATATTCATCCACCGCTCCACCCCCCCCCCCCAACCTCTTCCCCAAGCTCTCATTATCACTATGATTCCTAAGAGACCACGAAACTATAAGGGAGAAGCACAGTAGATTTCCCCAGGACACCGATGGAAGGGAATAAAGAGAATTGCGGGGTTATTGGGGCCTTGCAGCTTTTTATTACTAAGGGATTCTGTGCCTTAGAAACTCTATATCGTAGGCTTTTGTTGCTGTCAGGAGTGATGCTTTTTACACACCACTGTGCACAGAAACACCGTCTGACCTATGGTATAACAAATCCAAAGTACCAAGCAGCCATTTGTAACAAGATTTTAATGTATTTTCTCTCATTATCCAAGAGGAACCTTCCCTATGAGTACTCGCTCTCCTCGGAGTCTGTGATGGGGGTCAGAAAGATTGCAAAGAAAGAATACACCCCTGGATATGTCTTTTACTACATTCCAGAGACTAATTTAATGTCTTCCCTGCCAAAGTTCTTAATTTCTTTGCCTTGCACATGGTTATTGCCGGGGGGACTATGTGGCTTTTGAGAGCCTTTTGAAAGGAATAAAAATTGAGATGCAAATAGGTGTGATGCATCTTTTTTGCTTTGCAAAATTCCTATATGCAATCTAACCCAGTCCTGCAAAGCAGCAAGATCTAAAGAATTTGGATTTAATGCCTCAAAAACAATAGGTGGCAGGTATGGGAAATGAGTAAGTATTAAACCCATGTCTCTCCAATCTTAGACTACATATATTTCTTGGGTACTGATACCCATAAGCAGTAGAAGTCATATTCAGCTAGTAAGTTGAAAAAAATATCCATGCATCCACGCACAAATATTTACTGACTATCTAAGAATGTAGAAAGACTGTGCTGACCACTGGCTCGTAATTGGTGTCCTCAAGGAGCTTGACATTTTGGTGGGAGCAGCAGACAGACAACCGACAGAAAGAAGTAAGGGCAAAACAGAGGAGGAAGAAGTGTGGGAACCTTTTAATTATTTTTTTCTTTTTTCTTTTGTAAAATTTATTTCTTTATTTTGAGAGAGACAGACAGTATGAGCAGGGAAGGGGCAAAGAGAGAGGGCAGAGAGAGAATCCCAAGCAGGCTCTGTGCTGCCAGCACAGAACCAGATGTGGGACTTGAACTCATGAAACTGAGATCATGATCTGAGCTAAAAACCAAGAGTCAGATGCTCAACCGACTGAGCCACCAAGGTATCCCGGGGGAATTTTAATAAGCGAAGATGTTCCTTTCTTGATCTTCCTTGTCAGTAGATAATGGCTGTCAAAGGGATATTATGCCCGTCCCATCCCAGAGTCATAGCACGTTAGTGGGCCATGTGTTGGGTACCAGCTATGTGCCACACATGTGCTACAGTCTTTATATACGCTCTCTCATTCGATTGTCACATCGATTGTAGGAAGCGAGTACTATTGTTAACTTCACTTTACAGATGAGGAAACCGAGACTCAGAGAAATTAAGTAATTTGCCCAGGATCACATGACTGTGTATCGCAGAAGCGATCTTTACAACTGGGTCCAAGACCAAGTTCTGAGGATTAGCCGTTGGTGGTCTAATTCTTCATCATTGCAAACATAGTCACAGTAAAGAGCAGTGGATAACAATCTGTAGTTCAAACACTACTGATGAATGTTGTTGGTCTCTGGAACTGCCCAGAATAGGTGTCCTAAGCCAGGGGCTGAGGACCTGAGGACTAGAAACAACTGTAAGGGACGGGAGCAATATGTCTATTCAGTACTCTCACTTGAAATTAATGACTCTTTAGACTTTGATATTTACTACCGTGTTTTTGTGTTTCCTGGGGGAAAGCAAAGGTGAGCCGTTTTGTAGTAATTCCTCTAAATCTTCAGACTCTGGCAGCACAAGAAAAATAGCAAGGAGAAGAGACCACACCTTCTGCATGATGAACTCATAAAATATGAGCTCAGTTACCTGCATCATTCTCTTAAAGGCACAGCTGCAGGATAGCTTGAGCTGCATTGGTTTGGAAACCCTCAAAAGTGGGCCAAGACCTTCAGTCTGGTTTTGGAATGGGTGTTATTCCTAACCCCCCTCTGCAGGGAGAGGGCGGGTCATGAAGACTGCAGTTGCAGGCTTTGGACAGATGAACCAACCAAGATGGCGGCACTGCCAGTCATGGGCAGAAGGCATGGAGTGACCCTGCCCTCCTGCCTCCTGGGCCCTCCTGTTGTGTACCCTCTTTCCCAGGCTCAAAGATGTGTCCTGTGCTAAGAGGAAAATTGCAATATAGTTTGGCTTAGTTGTCACTGAGGCAACACATAAAAGACAAACTGCAGTAAAGGCAGCAAGTGAGGCCTAGAAAAATCTGATGATACAAATTAATTTGAGAGCTTCCAGTAAATCCTGTCTCATAGGGCTAATGTCATACTTTATGGTCAGTCTTCTGCTCTCAGCAGGGAAAAGGACCTTCTGGCTTGCCATTTCCTCTCTCTAGTCTTACTCTGTGTTTTCCCAGTTCCTGGTAAAGTGCCTGCCACATAAGAGGAATTTAGTTAATGGCAAATCCATCCAGAAGGAGGCATTGGGGGAGGCTTTGTGTAGGATGGAGCATGTCCTAGAGAAGGGAGGAACTGCTGGACGGGACCTTAGATGCATCCCAAATCCTACCATGGTGTCAGGCCGCAGGGGAGGCCCAATGTGGACTCAGAATGTTTCGGAGCTGGAGTCTGCAAGGACTTCATGTTGAGGTAGAGAAATTCTACAGCTAGATCCGGAGGGACGGAGGTAAGAACCTCCTTCTAAAATCAGAGTGGAAGGAGTACAATCTGAAGAGATGGCTGATATTTTTCCCTGAAAACTAAAATGGTGTATATCGAGGACCCAATCCAGCAATGCTGGAGGTTGAACTTAAGGGCTAGGGCAGAAAGAAGCTGGCCTTAAAGAATAGTATCAGGCCAGGCAGCCGGATGGAGAACGAATTCTGGAGGCTTCCAAGCATCATCCTGAAGAACACATCCACCCATCTAAGCAATGGGTGCTATAGAAACACTCTGGATGCCGGCATCATGTTCTTGATTTTGGCTAACTTCTTTTTAACCTGCCCTTAGTATGATTTCACGGCACCCTATATCTGCCGTGGCTTTCAGGGTTTCAAGCCGGGCTGCCACTCCACAATTCCTCTGGGTGACTTCAAGTTGACGGTCTCCGAGGAAGAAAGGCTTTCCTATCTGGGGCTTTCCACCAGACCTCATTTTCAAGAGGGTGACAGTCCTGAATGTAGGCCCTCCAAAACTGAACCTGCCTGAGAGTGATGACGGGCTGGGCCAGCCCCACCTGCTTGCCCTTGTCCAACCTGTATATCTTCTCCTACAGTAATTGCATCTTGTAGAGAAGAGCCAGGAGCTTCCCGCAGAGCCAAAGCCTCAGGGGGAATTTTGCCATGCGGTTACACGCTCTCAGGGTCCCAGGGAGGAATGTAGCTTGTTTGGAAGGTGTTTGCTGTCCAGGCATCAGCAGAGACCTCGGTAAATCTCCCACTGACCCACTGACGTATGTGCGGCCAAGAGGGGCTTTTCCCTTCCCCCTCTTTCCCATGATTCTCCTTACCCCCTCCTCTGTCCCCCTCAGCCCCTGGATACAGAGCCTTAACTTGAACACCATACCTGCCACAGGGGAACAAGCGTGCAGACAGACTGTTCCGGATACAATTATTCCTTCTAGTTTCAGCAAGGCTGCCCTCAAGCAGAGATCTGACTGCTGTGCTGAGTCAAGCTCTCTTCCTTCAGCTGCCAGCTCAGGCTCAAAATCCAGACTTCTTGCCTGGCCATGTGGCTTAAGGGGAGCCCGGGTGACTCTCAGATATACCAGCTCTCTCACAGTAGGGGGGCCGGAAGACACCGCCGAGGCCTACGTGTTTTCCCTTCAAGTTGCCACAGCCCCCGAAACTGCTATGAATCTTCCAGCACTTTCAAAGGTAACCCCGCGGGAGGATTAGGATAGCAAGCCCCCACCCCCCACTGGTGCACGAGAGTGTATCCATTCATCAGAAGTTTCTTCCTAACACCCAGCTAAGAGAGATTCCTGGAGGGAGAGGTGCTTCTGAAAGATACTGGTTGCCTGAGGAGGTGGGGAGAGGGCCTCACCCCAGGGGGAGTTGCCCAGATGACAAGGATAAGCCTCACTTTTCCTGGGCAGGGCAAATTCTTGTCTCTACCTTTCACTCCCTGCCACGGCTCCAGGCCCCTCTGAGGGAACGCCCTAGAAGCCATTCTCAAAGTGCGGTTCCCAGCTTTGTTCGGGAAGTCTTCTGCGCGGTCTGCAGACCGGTTCAAAATGCACGCGTGTACTTCCCGAGTACAACAGTCCACCCTCGGGCGTCACCCGTCGCCGTGGCGTCAAATCTGAGGTGCCCTAGGGTAAGCGGGGAGAGGGGGTCCCGGCATCCTGTAAGCATCGTCATCATCATCATCACAGAACATTCCCAAGATTCATGAATTCGGCCTTGACACGCATTCATTCGGCCAACTTTCCCCAGGTATCGTTTCTCCGTGTGCTGGGTTAGGGCAGGAGACAGAATAAGAAGACAGTGCCCTTGCCTTTCAAAAGAGCCTCTTTACAGTTCTCTGCATTCTGACAGAGGAACGCAAAAGTGCTGTGGGACCCAACCCATGTCTGCAGAGCTTACCAAAGATCTTCCCGGAGCAGGCGGCTTTCAGCAGACTTGTGAAGCAACGGTAGTTTACCACGCAGACGAGAAGGAAGACTTCCCAGGAGGCACCATGCCAAGACCTATTTCTGGGAACACGTCAGAGAAAGTTGCTGAACTTTTTACTCCTTCGTTCAGAAGCCAGATTTTTGAAGGGAGCAGCATCGGTTTGAGACCCAGTCAGAGATCTATCCTTAGAGAGATCTTTGGACATTTGGACATGGGGGAGGGATGGGCGTCCTAGGCTGAGGTGCCAGCAGCATCAAGGGCGGTGGGGAGTGGGCCATTCGGTTCTGAGTATAAGAAAAGGCATAGGGAGGAGTGGGGCTGGAATTGGAACTTCTCACCCCTCGGCCAGTCAACCACCTCGTCCTATCCATTCCATCTCTAAATGCAGTGAGTCGGGGCAGAGATGAGCACTCAGGTCTTATCTGTCCTCTGCTCTCAGTCCTTGTTGCCCCTCCCCAGACCCTCATCATTGCTCTGCCTTCCCTCTCAACTGCTGTCCCCGCCTCTGGCTTCTTTCCCTTCCCATCCATGATCCACACCCCCATTAGGGTTGCTTTCCTCAAAATGCAAGTTGTTCTTTGCCATTCTTCTGCGTAGACCTATCTCAGTGTTTCACCATCATTTTGGGGTAATCCCCGAGCCTTAGAATGCCTTGTATCATAAGGCCCTTTGGGATCCAGCCCCTGCCTGCTCCCTAGCTCTGAATCCACTGCTCCCACATGGCACCCTGCTTTAGATACACCCAACTACATAGGCTGTGTCGCCTCATGCCTTCAGGCCTTTGCACATGCTGTTCCCTCTCCCTGGAAAACCCTTCCACATCTTGTCCTCTCAGCAAACTCCTATTCATCCTTTAACGTGGACTCAGATACCACCTCCCTCAGCCTTCCCATGAAGACTTAATCATTGCCATTACTCATCTCTATTTATATTGTTACTCTTATCAACTCTGTGGCTGGAATGAGCCCCTCACAGTAGGATCTTCTGCCAGACGCTGAACATCTTTAGGGCAAGAACTGAGTCTGATGCCTTTTCCCAGCTCGGGCCCCTAGCACAGGGCTGGGCTCATCCTGGAACAAAATGGAATAGATTGCTGAGTCAAGTTACACCGGGGTGCAGGGGCCCTCTGCTGTGGGTGCACTGCCTATCACCTGAGGAACTGTAAAATGCCCATGTCCTGGCCCCACCCCATCCCACAACCAGGATCTCGGGGGGGGGGGCATGATTTGGTTTTCTGTTTTTTTAAAGCTCCCGTGAAGCCAAGCTTGAGAGCCACTGGTGAGGCAAAGAGGAGGAATCTGGGGATCAGGAGACCGGAAGCCCAGACCACCACTGAGTCATCCTGCGATCTTGGGCAAGTCAGTTATTCCTCTGGCCTCGTTTTCTCATCTGTAAATTGGGAGTTCCAAAGCAAAAGCTTCCTAAGACCCATTCCACATCACTGACGTTTCCTGAAACATCATTAGGCCTCCCAGGTTAGGGCGCGTGCTGGGCACCTGGCTTGGTTCTGCTCTTCTCCCGACCGGTGAGGGGATGACTGCTCATCCCTCAGCCTTTCCCGTTCTTCCCTCCACCACGTGTCCTTCTGCCCTTCCTTTCCGGTGGTCCCCAGCCTCAGGAAGCAGCTAGGAGCAGTTGGGGCCGCAGGTGGGCTCCCAGCCCATTTCACACCGCTGAGCTGAAGCGGGATCTCGGGAGCCATGGGCCGGGGCCACTTTCAAATCACCGGAGATGATTTCTTTCAGGAATAAGTGTGCTTCACACACCACTTTTTCTTTTCAAAATCTCAGGCTTCTCTTTGGAGAGCACATGTACAAGGATATAATTAACAGTGAACTAGAAATATAAATGGTGTTTCCCTGGTACTTAGCTGACGGATCCGGAGGAGCGGGACTCTGGGTGGGGAAGGTCACTGCTTGTGAAACTCGGGCTTCTCTGCTGGGCGTACGGAGATTCTCCAACAGTTAGTCCCTGAGCATAAGAACGGCCTCTTGCAGCCCCTGCAAACAATTTCTATCATCGGCAATCCGGTGTGTCCCGATCACAGACGAGACTGTGTCGTGTGGTAATAAGCGAAGACCGTGCCCACGATGCCTCCATTTTCATTAGAAATAAATCATGTCAGCCTGTCCCCACAGTCAGTATGAATTTGATGTGTTGCAAATAAAAGCAGCTCTAACTTGAGCAGACACCATCCATTATCCTGCCATCTGTTGTGTCCCGGTTTCCATTTCAGGATAACGGAAAGATAGGGCTTTCTTGAAAGCTTGGCACTGTGGGTGCAGAGGAAAACACACTGCCTTCAAAGGATTTTATACTGGGTCTCCCGGATTACATACCATGAAATCAGCCTTGGGTCTGTATAGTCCCCAAATTGCTGGGTTTTCCCATTTTGACTATTTTGTGTCCTTCGTGATGATTAGGGAGGAGGAATAAAATCACTTTTCCTTTCTCACTTATCTGCCCCTTTTAAGGGTCATCAGTTCCTAACCCTGGCTGTGCATTAATTTTCTGGGAGCTTTGGGAATGTCCTGATGCCAGGGCGGCCCCCATCTTTCCAAGATTTGGGTTTAATTGCCTAGGGTGGGCTCCGGGCTCCTATAACTTTGAAAAGTTCCCTAGGTGATCCTAATGCACAGTCACGGTGAGGACCACTGGGCTGAGCAGTGCGGAGCTTGGTCTGCCCTTGTTGTACAAAAATAATTCACAGATGTTGAATACGCTCTCGCGAATCTTTTTTGTTTCAGATTCAACACTTATTACACCATGGAGGGCAGACACTATGTGTCATATGGTTCTACCTTATGCTTTGGAGTTGACCTCTCTCCAGCCCATCAGTCTCCAAAACCTGTTTCTATCCTATTTATTCGTTTATCTGTCCCATAAGTACGTATTGTGCGCCTACTTTGTGTGAAAGGGTCTTGGCTGGCATGTGTCTTTACTAGTCTCCTTTTCAGTGTTTTGCCCAAGTGAGTGCTTACAGACTCTATGTGCCCCCAAATTACCAGGGAGAGATAAAAAATGCAGATTCCTAGGTCTCCCCATTGAGTTTGAATTTAGTAGATAGAGGATGTAGCTAAACTGATGCTATTCATTCTAAATAAGCCTCCGGGGTGTTCTGAGACAGGCAGGGTGTTTACCCTGGTTTGTCTTCCATAGCGCTGGCAGAGCGATCTTTCTAAAATGTAATTCTGTGTCACTCCCCAGTTTAAGATACCGGAATGTCCTCCCATGGAATATAAGATGGAGCCATATTCCTCAGTTAACAGGATTCACCCGTTGTGATCAGCTCTGCCCCGCTTTTTGGGTTGTGCTTCTGCCTGTTCACGTCTCCAGGAACCTGTGTTTCTGTTCTGCTGAGTACTCACTGTTCCCCAAACACTCACCTCTGTGCCTGGAAACTTGTCTGTTCTAGTCCCTTTTTTTTTTTTTAACTTTTATTTTATTTATTTATTTTTTTAGTTTATTTATTTTGAAAGAGAGAGAGAAGGGGGGAGAGAGAGAGAGAGAGAGTGAGCAGGGCAGGGGCAGAGAGAGAGAGGGGCACGGAGAATCTGAAGCTGGCTCTGTGCTGACAGCCAAGAGCCCGACACGGGGCTCGAACTCATGAACCATGAGATCATGACCTGAGCTGAAGTCAGACGCTTAAAGCACTAAGCCAACCAGGCACCCCTAGTCCTTCCCTTTTAAACCAGACCACCCCACCTCGCGGCTGCCTCCAATAAACAGGAAGCTCTGTCTCTTCTCCATCTCCTCTCTCCCTCTGTTCTGCCAGCTTCTGACCCTTTGACTCTGTTGTCAACTGACCTGGCCTTTGTCGGTGATGACCTCCCAGCTCTCTAACGGGCTTGGCTGGCCCTCCTCTCTGGCTCTCCCTTCTCCTTGTTTCGCTTGACTTTTAGGTTCACGGCCAGCTTGCCTGGCCCATGCCCTGGAGGGACCCATTTTGGCTCGGGTGAGCAGGGATTCAAACACATTTGCTTTTCACCTGGAATGCCCTTTCCTCACTTCTTGGCCAGCGGAGCTTCTCAAGACTTCGCTTCAAAGCCACATCCGCATAGATACGCTTTCCAGTGTTCCCAGGAAGAATGAGTGGCTTCTTTCTCTGGACTCTCCGGGGACTCTGGGCACACTTGGAACTATCCTTATCACACTCTTGCTGACCTACCACTCCTTGAGGCCGGGAACTTATCTTAATGGACCCGCTGCTGTTCCGGATCTTCAGTGAGTGCTTCTTAAATATTTGCACAATGAACAAAGGCTTTCTGACTTCTCCTCTGCCTCAGGTTTACATTCTGGGCTCCAGGTGCTGGCTACCTAGGGAATGCTAACCACAAATTGCACATCAGTAACAACAAAGTATAGAAATGCGCCGATCCTAATCGGGCTGTGTGTCTTCCTTCCTGGGCTGGGTCATTCAGATCTCTTAGGTGAATTTATGGCCTTATTGCTCCAGGATTAATTGCCCTATGTCCTGCACACTTTGACACTCCTGCTCCACATCACCCAACCTTAGGAATTAGTTCACCTTCTGAGAGTTGTGCACTGAGTGGTAGTCCCAGATGAGAATTAACCCGAGTCCCTCTGCAACTTGTTAATAATTATAAGCAGGGAGAAGCTTAGCAATGCTTCATATATGTATGTTAAAACCCAGTACGTAATCCTAACAGATAAATAATGCAACCCTTATTCTCACAGTGAATTTCAGCTTTTTCGTTTTATTACTCACCTCACTGGAGGCTGACCTGTGAAAGTATAGATCTGTGTTAGGACAGGTTATAGTTTATCTGAGGGTTGTTTTTGCTGGCTGGGCTGGGAAGAGCTCATTATAGGAGTTTTGCTGTGACCTGGTCCCACAGCATGGCCTCTAAGGACAGTGCTGGGCTATAGTCAGGCTCCAGTGGATTCTGTAAACTTTTAAAAGTCATGAGGGGTGGGGGTGGCTGGGTGGCTCAGTGGGTTAAGCAGCCGACTCCCGGTTTCGTCTCAGGTCGATCCCAGGGTTGTGAGATCAAGCCCCGAGTTGGGCTCACCTCGGGGCATGGAGCCTACTTGGGATTCTCTCTCTCTACCTCTCTCTCTGCCCCTCCCTGCCTCTCTCTCTCTCTTAATTCTCAAAATAAATAAACTTAAAAAAAAAAAGTCATGAGGTGTGTAAAATGTATGCCCACCTCTCCACTTGAGATGCAGTACAAACATGAGAAAAACACAAATGATGACCAGCATTATCTGGTACCAGACAATAACTGGATATTTAGTGACAAGGACTAACTGTTGCTTAGAAATTGGAATATTCTCCATTAAACAAATGTTTACTTATTTATTTTGGAAGAGAGACAGAGTGCGCACGAGCAGGGGAGGGGCAAAGAGAGAGGGAGAGGGAGAATCCTAAGCAGGCTCCACCCTCCACGATCCTGGGATCGTGACCTGAGCTGAAATCCAGAGTCAGACACTTAAGCAACTGAGCTGACCAGGCGCCACTATTCCCCATTTCTTTAAAGTAAGCACAATTCCATGCAGAAACAACTTTAATGATACCTTTTCGTTTTATAGGCATTGTCTCGTTGAATCTCTATAGCCAGGTATTATAAACTCTGTTGGTAGGCAACGAAAATAAAGTTAAGCATTTTGGCCAAGATCACAAGAAACGTGAACATTGCAAGTAGGTTTCCAGCTCTAAACTTTAATATTTTCTACACAGTGTGGGGTTCTGTTGGTGGAGCAGCCAGAAGTGCCAAGCGAACGGCTGTGGCCAAGGTCATGGGCTATATGCCCAACTGGTTCACTTAGCCACATGGAAAAAAGGACTATATGTTTCATCATCCCTTCCAGTACACGTGGTTTCAAAAATATATCATTGGTGTTTCAGGTGTTTCAGGCAATCAAACTTTACTGAGTGTCTCTTTTATGCCAAGCTCTGTGCTTGGTGCCAGAAATGCAGTCTTGCCCTCAAGAAACTCAGACTTTTTTTCTTTTTTCTCTTCTTTTCTTTCTTTCTTTCTTTTTTTTTAGAGAGAGAGCATGTGTGGGCACCCAGTGCAGAGCCTGACACAGGGCTGGATCTCACAACCATGAGATCATGACCTGAGCCAAAATCAAGAGTTGGATGCTTAACCTACTGAGCCACCCAGGCGCCCCCAAACTCAAACTTTAATAGCAAAGACAAACAAATAAATACAATGTGATAAGGACTTTGATAGAGACAGGTGAAGCATCTCTAATTCAGAATGGGGGTTGATATTGGTAAGAGTTTCCAGGAATCTTCTGACCGCACAAATCTTGGACACTAGTTAGCTAGCCTAGTTGGAGGCAGCCGGGGAAAGGCATGACAAGAAGAGGGGACAGCTTGTGCAGATGTGCATTGTAGTGAAACAGCATGGGCAACAGCAAATGTTCTAGCATGGTGAGAACTTGGCATAGACAAGGTGAGGTGGGAGAGGTGGGTGGGGTCTAAACTGAGAGTGCCCTTGGGGCCCTGATAAAGAGTTCAACTTTGTCTTGACTGTTTTAATCAGTCATGAAGGATTTTAAATTCAGATGGGGGTGTATATTTCATAAAGTCCCCTTGGGAAATCATATGGAGGAGGGAGAGTTGGGGAGCAAGCCTGGATAAAGAGCCCCGGATGACCCAGGGTGCAGGCAGGAGGGGGAAACGGGGAAGGCATCGCAAAGGGACATCACGGAAGACAAAGTCGAGCCAGCATCATGACAAGGACTCTGTGTGCCATACTAGGTGCTCATCATGCATTGTCTCAAATCATTGTCAAGTTAACACCAGGAAGTGCGTGTCAACTACCCTCGTTTACAGATGGTAAACCTGAGGCTGCATGTCACACAGCTATCAATATTGGAGCAGGTGTTTGAACTCAGCCCTTAATTAACTCCAGAAACTGTGAGCCTAACTCCTCCATGATAACTGCCTTTTGTTGAGGACTGGCCTCATCCAGAATACCGAACGAGGTCTTTGTCTAAGACACAGGGCCTCTTCAGACAGGGCAGCTCAATTGTTTTTTTCTCTATTATACAGTGACAGAAAAGGGATCTTCTGTAACACAAGGCAATAATTGGTAAGGATTCCACAAGTGGCTGATCTAAAACAGATTGCCGCCTCTATCTTTTGACACGGCTGGGATGCACCAGGGAAATGCTTGTTTTTGCTAAGTGGGACTGGGAGATTGGTAGAGCTCAGGAACAAGACAGGGTGATAACCCCTACTTCGTCTGACCAACTGTGAGAATTCCCTTCTTGGGGGGCCGGCATGTCTTCCTGTGACGCGCCATGCCCTCACCCGCATCAAAAGGCCGCAGTGGAAGCCGCCATGTCACAAAGTGGACCGATGAGCGCCTTCTGAAGATTTAGAGTGCAGTGAGGTGGATGTCTTCCTTCCAGTGGGTGAAGCTGCAAAATGAAATAGTCCGTGTAGGCAGCCACACATAAAGTCACAGACAGGTGCATACAGTCTCTCTTAGCCAGAGCACATGTTTATACCAGGTCTGCAGCTGTTTTCAAAAGGCAAACCTGCCTTAGCGTGGCTTCTTAGTCTCTGAGGCCTGACGGGTAAAACAGGTTGGCTACTTCTGGTTCTCTGTTATAGTTGGATATCTGAACAAGCTGGGATTCTAGGAAAGGTCCAGTAACTGTTCTTTCTGGTTGTCATAACTGACTCGTCTTCCATTTCTGTCCAACCCTCTATGTAAGAAACTTGAACCTGCCCAGTGGAGGGGCTCACTGGTGCCCAAATGCTGGGTGTGGTACAGGGAAGCTTCAGGATTAGTGCATGCCCAGTGCAGACAGTCAAAAGCAAGGAAGAAACTAGATCGTGTTCTCCAGGGGCCCAAGAACAAGGCACAAAACCCAAGAGATCTCAGTTTGTTTGTTTGTTTGTTTGTTTGTTTATTATTATTTTTTAATGTTTATTTTATTTAGAGAAGGAGAGAGAGAGCACGAGCAGGGGAGGGGCAGAGAGAGGGAGACAGAGAACCCCAGCAGGTTCTTGGTACTGACATTACAGAGGCTGATGTGGGTCTCTACCCCACGAGCTGTGAGATCATGACCTGAGCTGAAATCAAGAGTCAGAGGCCCTACCAACTGAGCCATCCAGGTGCCCCTCAAACAGTTTAGAAACCAAAATTGAGCAAGGGGTCAGAGCCAGATAGAAAACAAAGGCAGACAATCTAAGGAAGTGGCTGCCAATGGGACCAGTGTGCCCAACTCCCATTTATTGGTCTCTGACTTGTGTGCGTAGGTCTATTTAGATGAAAACACTGGTTACAGATGGGCAATTCTAGCAACCATTCAAAGATTAGGTTACCTGATGTACAAGAACCATGGGTTTAGGGGAGGACCTTAGGTGTGTCCGAACAGGGGAGGCACAGAGGAATGTCAGGTTAAGCAGGATCCTTAGCCCCAGGAAGCCCTCTGCTTCTCCTTTCCTTGACTTTGGAAGATGCCCAGCCATGAAATGGAACACAATCAAATACTCTTCCATTCTATGTCAACTTGTGTTGAAGTGACAGGGAATTTCATAAAACATCTTTATTTATCCAAACATTTGACTAGTGTGGGTGAAGATAAGTAGCATTATCTGGGCTCTCTGCAGAGGCTCACCAAACATAAATAGACACAGTTGCCTAAAAGCATGATTTTTGTTCTAATAGCTGTCTGGGACTCACTAATCAAGCCAGTTGAATAAATAATGCCTCTCTCTGACACTCACTTTATCAAGCGTGATGTCTGCGTGCCTGTGTCTTCTCACAAAGAACTGTTTGTTTTTTTTTTCATGATCTGAGCAAATAAAGTACAGAAATGGTTATTGAACCAACAAGCCTAGGGGCCCCGTGCTGCTTTCTTGTGGGGAAGGAGCCAGCCGGTTGCCCCAAACAGCGATGCGAGTCACTCTGGGGGTCTAGAGAAATGGGTGTGGCCATCAAAGGAGAGTCAAAGTGAGCCAGTGGGAGGTGGGTGAGGAACTCACTTAGTGAGCCCTCACTTCCTATGTGGGAAGCAGACCCTTGAAGTTCAAAGCCTAGCTCCTTTTGTTTTACCATTGCTGTCAAGATAGTTATTTAATAACTTGAATCAGAGGGAAGGAAGGTAAGGTTTTTGCAGTGCCTAGAAGTTGAAAGACATCCTTTGTTTTATAGTCGTGAGTAGCAGAGAATGCAACGGAGACCATGGCCGACTCCCCTTTCAGCTATGGAGAAGTAACGGCCGGTCAATGATTCGACAGACACCCGCTTCTCGTTTCCTTTCCTCCAAAAGGAGGATACGGAACAGGTATCAAGGAACACCTCTAGATCCTCCCTCGAAGTCTTTCCCCTACCTGGCAACAGGGCCACCCGGCCGCTGGGCGGACCTTTCCACACGTCGGATTACACCACGATCTTGAGTAGAATTCTTTGGGGGCCCTCATCCCCTACGAGACAAGGTCCACACTCAAGCTGGTGTATGCTTAGCTCACATCCGAATATAGTCCTACCTGCCTCTTAGCCTCAGATCTCTGGTCCATCCGTAGATGGTTCTGAGATCACAGTAGGCTCTTGCCCCATATGCCTATGTGCATGCTGTCCCTTATCTGGATTGTTTCTTAGTCCAGTTGACTGATGTCTACTCACCCTTTAAGACCCAATTCAGAGGCTGTTACTGAGAGGCTTTCTTTTCCCTGACCCTCCTGACCCTGTGCCCAGGAAGACCACTCTCTTCTGGGCTTCACCTTGCCCACACACAGTCCTTTATTATCTCATGCAGTACTTAAGTGTCACTTGAATGTCTCCAACTCACCTTCACAGTCCCCTAGGCCTCACTAGGTTGTGTGCACAAGTGAGGTCGCATTAATACTTAAAGCCAAATCTGACTGGCTGTTTATCCCTACCAGGATGGTGGCAGGACCTCAAGTCCCCTTTCTGGGTCCCCTTCCATCTAATCTTTGGGTGAGGTCTCAGGTGAGGTCCCGCAGTTCTGGGGGAGGCCGCAACTACCCTGGCTCCTGGAGATGCTGGCGTCTGGGTACCACACCAGCCCAGAGGTTGGTCACACACTTGTCCTTAATTCTACCCCACTGACAGCTCTGGGAAAACAGGAAGGAAAATGGAGACTCCTCTGCTTGGCTTCTAGCCAGCCCACAGACACAGATCTGTTCCCGGGTTTCCTTTTCTGTTCCCGTTTCCAGGGGCTTGCCCTGTCAAATGACAGAGGCACCTCCTAGCCCACCCCTCGTGAGCCAGCTTCCCTCATCGCCACTGGCAAGGCTACCTATGCCCACAGCTCTAGCAGGCAGTGTTTTTGTAAAAAGTACAACATGAATGGCACCCCCTGGAGTTGTCCAATAGCTCTGAGTGGATCTGCTTCCCAGGCTTCTTGGGAAACTCGGTCTACAGTAAAGCCAGAAAGGCTACAAAGTTCCTGCCTCTCCCCCGTTCAAGGCCCTCCTTCCAAGCTCTCACTGAATATTTTAGCTTTTGCCTCTTCCCAGCATGCTTGACAGTGGGGGAGCCTACCCCGCACCCACAGATTGGGGTGCCCTCTGGGGCCTAGTTATCGAATGCAATATAGAGTCCACGTCCGACTTCTGTTACACAATTTACGTGCCTGTCTCCCAACTAGGCTGTGTACTAGGTTCTGCATCGTTTTCATCTTTATATCCCTGGAATCCAGCCACCGTCAGTAACTGGTGAGTGAGCGGATGAATGAAAAGCTTTAGTTCTATAAGGCATCAGTAGGTGATTACTGAAAACTTGCCAGCTCCCCATGTGTTGGGCTTTTCCTTTCATCTCCCTGTGGCTTCCCTGAGACCCTGACCATGACCCCGTCCATTCCTTCCCACCACCCCCGCACCTGAGCCAGGTGCGGCTTAGCCTGGTGGTTCTCAACCATTGGATGCACATTAGAATCACCTGGGGAGATAGAAAAATATTCCGATGCTCAGCCCCCAACCCAGACCAGTCAAATCCAGCGTGCAGCCGGGGTTGAGAAACTCCATTACCAGCCTCCCAGAAAGTCCCCGGTGATGTTCTCTGAGGTGGCAATGTGTTCAAAAGCAACACTTGGTATTCACAGCACTCGGCATCCACAGTGCACATGGAAAGTCCAGAAGAGAGTAAACAAAAAAGCAGGAAGGGAATAAAATAATGTTTATGCTCTGGATAAGAGCTCTGTCGTAATACACGGGGCAGCTATCCTGGGAATCTGCTGTGAAATCGACAGAAGTAGAAGTAACCAGACATTACTTCTGCCCTGGGACTTTGGTCCTGCAATCAACCGTTGCCCAATCTTCCATGGATCTTTCAGTCACCGTGTTCTAGCGTGTGACGAATGCATGCCTTCCCTACTGGTTACAGCACAGTAGCATCCACTGTTCACTTACCCCCCATTGAAGCCCAGGCTGGCCACCATCCTTGTCAGACCCAGGTGACCTCTAGCTTAATTGGCACTGGAGTCCTCCCAAGAGGTGGAGCTGAGGTCGCAGCTGATTCCTCACGGCCTTGCACCCACTTTGGGGGCAGCTGGGTAATTGCGTAACCATTAGGGCAAGGAGGCCATTCCCTGGGGCTGCGCCCACTGACTTCAGAGCCAGTGAAGCAACTTAATTGTGAATTTTCAGCCGCCACTGTGGCTGTGAGCCCCTGGAGCAGTTTCTACTTGAAAAAGTGCTCACCGGCTCTGTCATCATGACCCCCTTTTCCTCGACTTCCTTTTGTCAGGAGCCAGAGACTTAATTAAAAACGCTTAACCTTTTTTGGAAAAACTTGCGGTCATTTTAATGGGAGCTCCTGAGTTGGGTTCTGTCCAGAGAAGCAGGTCAAAAAACAGTTCCCTATTATTTCTCGGGATCATAGAATGTCAGAGGTGGAGTTAGAGCTCACCTGTCACGGAAGTTCTCAAGCGTGGTAACACGTTGGAAGCGCCCGAGGGGTTTTAAGAAGTACGGCTGAGTGGGTCGGACTAATTAAACAGCACCTCCAGGGACCGGGGCTCAGGCACCGGTGTTTTTAAAGCCCCCTTGGATACGAATATGTAGTCAGGGTTGAGAACCATTCGCTAATTAAAATTCCTTTATTTTTCATTTGAGAAAATGAGGGCTGAGGTGTTGGGAGGCAATTCTGAGCTCTTAGCCCTGCTTGGATGTCCAGTGTGGCCAACGAGTCAGAGTAATAAACAGCCATCAGGCAAGTTCTGCTCTTTTCTGCCAAGTAGATCTCTCTGGACCACTTGCCTGCTCTCCCTTTACTTTCCCCTCACTGACTTTACATTTCTAAGTCAGAAATCTCAGAAGTTCTAGAATCTCTCTTCTTTCTAAAGCAGAGGCTGCCTGGTCCAGGACCACCCAGCAAGTGGCTGTGTCCGGGGTCCCATTTGCTGTCCTCATTCGGGAAACTGCGGAACTTGAGCCCTCACCAGGGGGCTGTCGGAAGGACTGTTCATATTTAGTCCTGTTTCAAAGCTGGAGGTTGTGACATTTAAAACTGTAGTGGTTGTAACTTGAGGAAAGCTCGAAATGTGGGGGTTTTGTTGACCCCTTTTTACTCTGTAGGTGTGAAATCATTGTGACGATATCGCAGGGGTGGGGTAGTAGATGGGGAGGTGGTAACTGGGCTGGGACTGGGGTGAGGCAAGCAAAGGGCCCAGGGGGCAAAAGTGAGGGAGGTGTTTATTCTCAAGGTTGTGTAAGGGCCTCCTTCAAAAGTGTGCCCTACGCACCTCATTTACCTCATTTGCGTCACCCTAGACCTGGCTCTGAGGCAGGAACGGTGAGGGCAACGAAAGAGGGAAATTCTGTCTTAGCCAAAGAGCTCATTCTAGAATCTATTTCACGTTAAATATAATTGGAATGCTAGTCAGTCAGTCCTAACCTGCCTTAGGCACCGAGTCCAGCTCAAAGATCAGTGACTCTCCAGGCAGGAAAGCGGAGCTGAGAGGCATTCGAGGATACTGGGGTTCTGCTGAGGAAAGCCCACCTTGGCTCCCTTCTGGCCGTGGCTCGCTCAGTCTAGCACCTGCTGCACCAGCCCTATGTAGCCTCTGGGCCAAGGTGGCCCCTGGAGAAGCCAAGCAAAGAGACTCCTCAGAAGCAGCAAGCCTGAATATTTAATTTGTTATTTTCGTTCCTTTGACTTGAGAAGTAAATTCAGAAATAAGCCTGGATCTGGAGGCTTTGCACCTCTGCCAGAGTGCAGCACAAAACAGTCACACTGATCAGGGCGTGGGAAAGTCTCTCCTCTCATGCATAGAAATGCTCAACCTCTTGTTCCTCTCTGGTCCCAGAGTCTGTGGTTGGAGGCTTATACTCTCTGTCCAATGTGAGCTGCAAATTCCTCAGGCATTTAGCACACTGAGGCCTATGGAACATTCCTGAGAGCTGGATGCCTGCCCTACCCCTGGAACACATCCCATCCAGGCACATCGGGCATCCCACCAGTTCTGAGATATGTGCCTAGACCTCTCTCATCCAGAGAGGATGCTCTTTTTATTGTCTGCATTTGATAACTACTCATCCCGTGACTTTTCCTGTATTATTAAATGCATTAGTGCTCAGCATGGAATCACTGGTGAAATCTGGATAAAGTCTGGAGTTAATAATAAAAATGTAGCATGTCGATGTGTTGGTTTGGACAGAAGCACCCTGGCTAGGCAAGACGTTAACATTAGGGGAAGCTGGGTGAGGGATTGCGCAGGAGCTCTTTGTGCTATCTCTGCAAATTTTCTGTCAGTTGGGAATTATTCTGAAATCCAAAAAATATTTTAAAAAATGCGTTAGACGTTTTATCCTGTAGCACAGTGGAGAGACTGAAGCTTTAGAGTGAGAATCTCGACCCGACCACTCAGTAGCTGAGAGCTCTTGGCCAAGCAAATTACCCTGGGTCTGTTCGGCCGTGAAAGGCAGATATGTGCTATGTGGTCAGGATTGGACTTGCCCACTGAAACTGGTCCTCCTCCTCTTGTACAGTAATAGAACCTGGCTGGCCACCTTGAAGTTCATTATGGTCAGGTAGCTGTTCTGCCCGGAGCCAAATACCTGATCAGATTCTGGAAGCCGGCAATGGGACTGACTAATGCTGAACACACCTGGCTAGGGGAACCCACATCAGTGAGGCTGCAGGGGAGTTTGGGTAAGAGTGGTTGTGGCTACGGTGTTTCATGTTAAATCACCTGGGAGCCGTAAGGAAACCCAGATGCCTAGGCCACACCCTGGACCAGGAAACTCAGAGGCTCTGAGGGTAGGACCTGGGCTTTAATATTTTCTCAAGCTCTCCAGGCGACTCCAACACACATCAAAATTGAGCACTAGTGAACAAAGTCCACTCTTGAGCTTCTGGATAGTACGCAAACCATGCTTTTGGACTTTAGAAGGTGTTTCCATATCAATCAATAATGGGTGTGTTTGGGAATGCAAAACACGCTGAATGAAGTCTGGAATCTCACACTGAAGTAAGAGAATGTAAGAGGATTTAGGAAGTTAAATTTCCTCATTCTGACCCCCTTCCAACCCTGCTTCACCCTCTTCTCATTGTCTAGAACCAGCGTGACTTTTCCAACAGATGAAATCACCATTCTTTGAATCACTGTTTTCTGGATCAGGAAATTAAGTGGGCTTTGGTAAGGCCTTAGAGAGAGAGGAGAATTTGTGCAGTCAAGAAATAATTTTTACCAAAACAAATGTGACCATTTAGAAAAGTACTCATACGACTTGTATGTGTCCATACTAGTTGGAAAAATACAGCAAAGTGCAAAGAATAACATTTAAATCACTCGTATCAATTTCAGAGATATAAATCATTAACATTTTGGTATATTTAGTTCCCCTTTTTTATTTACATAAAAGTGGGATAATGGTGAATATAAAGTATTGTACCCTACCTTACCACTTATTATTAGTGTTTTGCACTAAATATTGTTGAAATCCTGATTTGAGTGGCTACATAATATTTTATCAAATGGTTGTTTCATATTTTATGTAACTGTTTTTTTTTTTTATACGTGCCATTCCATATTTTCCCTTTTAAAATTTCCTTTTAAATTTCCAACTGGGTGGCTCAGTTGGTTAAGCGTCCGACTTCGCCTCAGGTCATGATCTCATGGTTCATGAATTCGAGTCCTGCATGGGGCTCTGCACTGACAGTGTGGAGCCTGCTTGGGATTTTCTCTCTGCTCCTTCACCACACTCTCTCTGTCTCTTTAAATATATAAATAAACTTAAAAAATCCCTTTAATAAATTTATGTGTTAAATGGCTACCTTTGGCCAAATGCCTTAAGATTTCCTGTGTGTGTGTGTGTGTGTGTGTGTGTGTGTGTGTGTGTGTGTGTGTGTTTGAGGCTGCTGCAATCATCTGAGCACTTGCTTCCTTGCACAGCAAAAATCTGCTCAAGCATATTGTTTGGGAAAGTCTTGCTTGTTTTCTTAAAGAGGTCTGGAGGCCCTAACAAATACCTACGGCTTCCTTCTATTCATTTCACATATTTTGGTTCAAAGATTTCATAACTCCATTCTCACCCTAACTATTCCCTAGGGCATAAGAGAAAAAGGAAAATATTTTTTAAAGGGCAAGGATCGTAGTCTTTTGTTGGCATGTTCCCCAACAAAGCCCTGTGTACACTTAAGGCTCTGTATAAATAAATGACATAAATATAGAGCTTGTGGGGGAGGGTTCTTGCCTGCTGTTTTTCTGGGGCCCAACGAAACGGTTTCGTTCATATGTTCGTGAACTGAGGCTGCTTGTGTTTTGAGTTGGGACCAAGCAGAGACGTATTTGAGTGTTTGAATTAGACCAAGTCGAGACATGCAGATATTGATTTTCACACATGACCTCATTTGAGAATTGGGGGAAGAAGATGATGAAAGATGAAGGGGAGAAGAAGAAGAAGAACAAATACAAGGAGGGGATGAAGTTGCAAGGGCCATAGAAATACCATGGCTTAATTTCCTGTGCATCCAGTTCCCTGGAGATCCTGTTAAAATGCAGGTTCTGATTTAGTAGGTCTGTGTGGGGCCTGGGCCTCTGCATTTCTAACAAGTTCCAGGTGCGGTTGGCGGAGCCACGCGGCCCTCACTTGAGAAGCTCGGTCTTCGTGCGGGTTGTACCATCTTAGGACCAGTGCAAAGGCGCTCTCTTTCATTGTCGCTCTTCCTATGTGCTGGTTCTCTCTCACTTCTGCTACCTCCTTGATCACTGACGATGCTCTTTCGTGTTCATGTTTTACAAAGGTGCCTCAACGCCGAATGGGACTTGTCTTCACGCTCCCTCTTTCCAGCAGCTTCTCTTTCCCATCCACCATGATTTTCAATTTCTCCATCTCATCTCCAGCCCTTTCTTGGCTTGAATCACTCATTCAATTCTTCTGTCCTCCTCCCTCTACCAAACCTGGGTTTATTTCTCTAGAGGTTTTCATGCGCAGTCTTTGCCCCAAGAACGCCTTCCACCTTTTCTTTCTCGTCCTATCTCAGAACAAAATTGCAAATGGAATTTCCTAGCGGTGGATGGGTTTAGAGTAGACCAAACTTGTAGCCTTAGTGGACAGCTTTTGTTCAGCTCCCACTTCGCTTCTTTATGAAGTAATGTTCACCACAATATATGGTTTCTAGAAAGTCTGCAGGAAGACCGGTGTTTTCCCTAGAATGCAGCTCCTAGTCACCGTGGTAAATAGGCATATTCAGACTTGCAGTCAGTGAAGGTCTTTAAGATACCCTTTGGATGAGACTAATCCCAAAGGCTGCCTAACCTCCCTATAAATAAGAATTTTACGAGGCTTATTGCCCAAATGTTTGATTCTCCTGGCCGAAAACAGTGGTTTGAGTGTGAGTCACTGACCACACATCGAAATGCCTGACACCATCCCTCCAAACCCACTCGGGGCCAGTAAACCGTGATTAAGCTTACAGAGCTGAAACAATCCTTTGCAGACCTAACTATGCGTTTCACTCACAAAAACTTATAGCTGTTTTGGCAGTAGCCTCATTATATCGCTCCATGGTGTGTCCGTTCAGAAATAATACAAGGTTATTTAAAGGTTGGCTTATACAGCATTCTAGCAAATGGAACTATTAACTGGTATTGCCACAAAGTTATGATATAATGGTAAATGACGTTTGTAACGAAGAGCCCAAAGCACTTGCTGCGGTGTCTTCTGAATCATAAAAAAAAAAAAAAAAAAAAAAAAAAAAAAAAAAAAAAAAGATGTGATTTTTGCTCAATAATTTTGGGGGTTAAATATATTTGGAGTTTACTCTTGGGGAATTGGCCAGGTATACCTAATGATATCTTATGTTGGCAGACCAATTTGCTGTTTACCCAGTATTTTACACAAGAAAACTTTATAATCCACAGTCTAAAGTGGAAGGAATGGAGACGAAGTGACTTGCCCAGAGTCCACAGAAGGTAGTAAGTGGAAAAGCCAGGACCCGGGATCCAGGTCTCCTGTTTTCTTTTATGATGGTTCTTTACCTGATTAATCAGAACACCCACTTCTCTTTGCGACCACTGATGAATCAAGTTAACTGAATGTTATCCTGAGTCGAGAGCAAGACTGTACACTAAGGAGACAAATTTGGTTTTACCTCCACGTACACTTTGATAGAATTTGTATGTCCAAAATTCACATAGGACTTGCTCTCTAAAGTAATTTATTTAAAGCTGATATGCACCTATTACTTTATCTTTTCTTCTCACATTGTTTGTGAGTTGAACAAGAAAAAGAAAATGGCTTGTTATGTCAGAGCCATACTCAATGTCAATTCAATTTGATTCAACAAACATTGGTGAAGTATCTGGTGTATGTCATGCAGAGTGCTGGGCACTGGAAGTAGGGAGGCGGACAAGACATGGTCACCCCCACCTGGAGGGATTTACAGACTTATAAAATCAGTGAGTCTAATAAAGTGGTGAGGAGACTACCGTAGTGGCCCAAGGAGGGAATGGTCACCTGGGGAAGGCAGGTTGCTGGGGGGCGGGGGGATCTGATTCTTTTTTTCGTGGGGGGATCTGATTCTTAAGGATGAAGAAGCAATTCCTAGGCACCGGTGTGGGCAGAGATTATTCCAGCATGAGGAAAGCTGACACATGGTCAAATAGTTGCTAGATCAACCCAGTCGCTAGCAATCTAGATGCCTGAAGTTGAATGTCTAGAGGTCTTGTCAAGAGATAGGGCCCAGCCAGGTCCTGTGTGTCACCCTCATGGACAATGGTGATTGGTGTTTACCCTTCAACAAGGGAAAGCCGCAGAAGGATTTTAAGTTGAGGAGTAACCAAGAGCACAATACTTGGCAATTCTGGCTTTTGACCCTCATGAGGTCCCTTCCTCCTCTTCTCTCATTGGTTACCTTTGCTCTCTGCAGAAATGTCCTTTCTGCTGTGTAGTTAGAGAGCAGGCATTTCCAGCAAAGCTCCTGAGAGCCATCTTAGTCAGGGGCTCACCTGCTCACACTGTGATTTGGGGTCCCAGATTGTATATACCTGTTTTATTTACCAGACTTGACCTAAACAGTCAACCACATTACTTGATAATCAAGATAAAAGTAGAGACTTCCCACTAAACGAAACGAAGTGGGAATCCCTGTTGCAGATGCTTAGATATTCTAAGCTTGAGACTGTGCCCATCTTTGGTGCTGCAAGATCGGTGAATTTCAGAGGTGAGTAGATTAAGTTGTGACTTCAGGAGAAAGTCATGATCTGCTTTCTGACCAGCTGCGGAACAGCAGGTGAAGTAGCATCAAAAACAGAAATGTCTTGGGGCACCTGGGTGGCTCAGTCACTTAAGCATCTGACTTTGACTCAGGTCATGGTCTCAACAGTTCATTTGTTTGAGTCCCTTGTGGGGCTCTGTGCTGACAGTGCAGAGCCTGCTTTGGATTCTCTCTCTCCCTCTCTCTCTACCTCTCCCCTGTTCCCACTCTTTCTCTCAAAAATAAATAAATAAACATTAAAAAAGAAAACCCCAAACAAATAGAAATGTCTTCAGTCTTTCTCTACAACCAGGGACCTAGCCTTCTCGCACAGGCTCCTAGAGGAAGAGAAGCATCCGGACCCACCCGATGCCTAAATGGCTCCCTCCCTGGCCATCCCAAAGCTACAGAGGCTTTATCAAAAGCAGCTCCAGCCTCTTTCCCAAGTAGGCAATTTCATATCTCTGCTTCCATCTCTGTCTTCCTACTTCGTCTTCTGAGTGTCCAATCCAGGCCCCCGAGGTCACTTCTCACCAACTGCCACTTGGTTCCAATCAGTGTGTGTGGTTCAGCAGTGTGTGTGTGTGTGGGGGGGGGGGGGGGAGAGGGGGCAGTTAAAGATGAAGCCACTGGGAGTACTCTCCTCTGCTCGAGGGACAGCACTGAGGGACACTCTACCCTCACTCAGCCACCCACAGTCCACTCCTGCCTGATCCAGCAGAGGAGCAATCATCACATGTCATATTTGCAAACTGTTAGATAAGTAACGAAAGCAACCTCACTTTGTTTGGCCTGATAGTTTAATGTCTTTTTTCCACTTATTTGAGGATTACCCGGAACATCAACGCAGTGTATACAACATACAATCATCAATGGTGTGTGCAGTACCTACAAGGTATATTTATTTCACAGGCAATCAGGGTTCTACAAATTTCATAACTTCAATTACTTAAGTTGTTTAAGTGGAAAAAACTTTTTTAAAGGGATAGCACCTTAATTTATAATTTAAAGAATTTGCAAATGTAACTCATCTACCTGTGCTTCCCTCACTAATATTTTAATTATCTTTGATTCTTCCTTTGAAGGATGAACATTTTGGAAGTACGTGCTTATCTCTTTTGAGCCTTTTATCTTGTGCCTTTATTGTCTTTGCTGAAATTTTTGGAGAAGGATATTAAAATTTGTCATTACCAGTACTGTGGGCTCCCAATGGGGCGGAGGGAGAAAAAAATTGCAACTGATGCTGATTACGGGTGAGGGGGAAATAGCTGGGGTATAGGAGAATGGCAACAGACTCCCCCTCCCCCAGGAGTAGAACCCATGGTTCAAACCACTAAGCTTGGGGAGTGGTACTAAGTGTGATCTGGACAGGGCTGGTCCATGGGAGAATTGTATCCAAGTTAAGCAGGTAGAGCAGAGGGTAGGATATCTAAGGAGAGTTTGGGTGTACTATGTATATCCAACATGTTTATCCAACATGTCCATCTGTCCTGGGGAAGAGACAGGAATGAGCAGGGCCCCAGCCAATTGGACCGGAGCTCAGGAATGGGCCCTAGTCCCAACAGGGAGCTGGAGAGGAAATTGGAACCAGAAATCATGGCAGAGAACAGTCAGACAGATGGACCATATGTGGTTGCTTGGGATAGGGAGACTGCAGCTCCCATTTCTGTGGACACCCAAAGGCAGATTCATTCTTGCCAGGAGCACTGGACACTGGGCATGGGGCTCTTTCCAGCTCCCCGTCAACAGCGGAGAAAGCTGCAAGCCTGCATTGCAAGCCTGGCTTTGCATGGGCTCAGAGACCAGGCTAAATGAGCCTACAGATCTTGGAGCTCCTTTCTCTGAAAGGAGAAGCTTTCTTTTCTGAAGAGCTTTCTTTTCTCTCTCCCTCCTTATCTAGCCATAGATATTACCATCTTACATTTACAGTTGGCACTTTACCGGTTACAAAGCAATTTCATACATACTGCCTCAGACAGAATCTAATACCAGCCTGAAAGATGAATCAAGGAGGAATTACTACATATGAGGAAATGGAAGTCAAGTAAGTGCCCAAGGTCACACAGTGAATCCTGTTATTATGCCCCCCCCCCACTCAAGTACAGGACTGCCCACATTCTGAGATAAATTCCGAGGATGTCTATAGGAAGCCGCTGGCCCAGAAAATCTATGATTCTGATGAGCTGCATGTTGGGCACTGGGAGCCTTACCTGAGTGAGTTCCCTGGGCCCTTGCTTCTTGGGTCTTTAGTCCTCTAACTGGGCTTTTCCATCCTGTAGTAGCTGTTTCTGAGATGTACCTGCCTAAGCTCATCGGGCTTACCTGCTCCCCTCTCCCTTGAATGATGCCCCTGGAGTTGGACCTAGGTCCTCATAATTTGCCTGCAAAGCCTATACCTGTCTCTTGTAAGGAAGTGGTAGGCTAGTTATCTCTAGATCGTTTAGGGCTAAGGGCCTGGGGGAGCAAACACTTGGGTACATCCTGCCCCACATTTTATTCCCTTTCATGAGGAATGTCTTGTGTGTCCTTTTTGATGGTTTAAAAAGTATGCCTCTTTTATAGACGGTGGTCTTGCTATTATGATGATCTCTCTCCAAGAATCTTTGCTCTTTGTGGGGTATGACAGTAAGTGTTGATGCCACACGTGCAAGTGCTGAAAGGTGACAATTAATTCGTTTAAGGTCACAAACCAAGTCAGAGATGAGACAGAAACAGCCTCTAAATCTTCTCTTTCCTCCTAAATTGTCTTTCTCCAAAATGACAGGCAACACTGGAGAGTCCGGATTCTTTTTCTATTCAGCTGGGACAAAGAACGAGTTATAAATCTCCTGCAGTAAAAAATGCCATGAAAATGATCAAAAGAGACATGATGTTAGCAGTCATTCTTTTCTCATTGTTTGGTCTCCTTCTTAACATCTAAAGCAAGCGCTCAGAGAAGATACTAAGGGTGGGGCGGGCACAGTTTAGAGTTTTACCAAATGCTCAACATCACTACCTCCACCCTCCCACTGCCTAGTTCCAAAGGTCCTTATAACTCTGGATCTCTGGACTTTGTTAGGGGCCCAGGATGGGCCTCAGACAGTGATGCTAGTCACGGAATTAGTAAGCACTTCTGTGCAGTAGTCTGAGCATTGGTGCAGTGGGTCTCAGGGGCTTTTTGACTATGTTTGAAAGTGGACCGGACGGGCTTTGGCATGGAAATAATGAGGAAGAAGCTAAGCCAGGATGTCATCCCAGCTGCAGTCTAGCTTTGTTTGATATGATCCCAAAGGAGCACGGATGGTATCCCAGAGCTTGTTCCACCTTGCGATAGGGCTGCAACTGTTTGTATAAGGGGCTACTCCATATCAATCAGACATTGGCCCACTGCCCCAAACGGAAGGGATGGTGCAATCTCCAGGACGAGGGGCTCCCATGCAGTGAAAGTCAATTCTCCAGAGATGAGGCCAGCAGTGAGCCCTTCACAGCTATCCAGGAGGGGGACCAACAAAGTCCATCTGGTACAGGGGGATGAATGGTGATCATCACAGGCCACCTGGCAGAGCTGAAGCCATAGAAATACCTATCATATTTTGACTTCCTGGTACTAGACTGAGCAGGTCTTATTGGGGGACTGATCTAGGTTTTGTGAGTCCTGAAGCTTATTACAATTTGGGGAGCCTTCTCTAAGAAAAAGGACACAAAACTATGTCAAAATTAGGTTCCCAGCCTGTGCAGATAGTAGGTCCTGAAGCTAAAGCTGTGTAGTCCCATCCCATCTTTTGCTTCTTTCTGCAGAAGAGAAGACTGAGGATCAGAGTTTAAGGAAAATTGCCCAAGGACATCAGTCAAGGAAGTGGCTGGAGCTGGAGCCCTATCCTTCTGGCTCGTAGTCCAGAGCCTGCTCTGTGATAACACCAGTCAAGCCCACAGCAGAAGGCTGCTAGGAAGGTCAGGAGATAACAAATGGGAACATGCTTTGTAAGCTCTCCCTGAAGGGTCATGTGGCTATAAGGCATTATGATTAAACGGGCAATTGATCTGGGAGACGGGATGTTGCCAAAATGAATAACTTGGTCAAAGAATATATATATATTCTCTCCTCCTGCGTTTTCCACACTGGTTTGCTAGGTTTATACAATAGCAAGTATCTCTGGCTTGATTCAAACCTGCGAGCTCCCAAAATTGGCATGAGTAATAAATTGATAAATCTCCCAGGCTTGTGGCTCCTTGCCTGAGCATGAACGCAGAACACAAAAACTTTATCATAGAAAACAAGAGCATACCTCCTTATCACTCTGCCAGAATGAATAGTTGATGAGCCCTCAACGGTTCTTAAGAGGCTGAGGAGATAAGAGAAGTAAGGGGGAAGGGGTGGTCTCCTGAATGATAGAGTAGCTTCCTAAAAACATTTTCTCTGTCCAAAAACCGTTGCCAATGGGCACAGCTAACTCTAGGTCTTGGATACTCCAGTTTATGCCCAGTGAGTTTTTCTTCACCCAAGTTTCATCAGCAATGAGTCAAAAGGGCCCACCAATCCCCTGAAGGTAACTGGGGGTCAATAAACTGGGATTCTGTTGAGCCCAACCAAGCTCATTTGCATATAGTCATTTGCACTATATAGAGAATTAAGGCATGAGGGCTTGAAAATTTGCCCTTTTCTATTTTTAAATCACTGATCTGGGCTCCTTGCCTGAGTAGAACTTACTAGTGGCATGCTCTTTCTCCATCCTCTCCTGGCCTTTCTTGGTTTTCGTACGGCAAGGCCATTTCCTTTAAGTGTGTCTCAACTTCTGGGGCCCTGGTGCTGGGGATGGGCCTTGTGGGGATTCCCTGTCACCACTTTGTTTATAGAGCCACTCTCTGCTGGAGAGTGGAGGAAGGGGTGTGGGTAGGGGCTGATGGGTACAATGAGACTGTTTTCAAAATCTTGGGAGTTTAGAATCTTGCTGCTTTGAAATGCAACTTTAATTGCCCAGGTTGTACGTTGCAGACCAATCCCTTGAAGCAGAAGTGAGCCATGCAGTGAAGCTAACATGTGGGCCAAAGAGGGAACCACATCTTTGGAATTTCCCTAACTTTTTTGCATCCCAGAATTCTAGGTCAAGGGCTGCAACAAGCAGGCACTTAGATGTTACATTTAAGGAGGTATTTGACTATTTACTTTCGAGAAGCAATAACCCCAAAGCCAATTGTAAGGAACTCCTAAATTAGAATGTACGCTGCTTAGACCATTGTCTGTATCATGTGACCCTGCTTGCTATTGCGCCAAAGGAACAAAGAAGAAAACAAATTGATTTCCTCTTTCCCTCGGAACAGAAAATGCACAAACATGGGATATGGGGTAGAAGGTCTACACTTTCTATCTGTGCTAACTTTCTAAATTTGGCCAAGATCAATAAAACGGAAACCACTCTCGTCAGTAAAATGGAAGGGACGATGGGAGTCACTGTACCTGAAAAGAGGGAAGTTATGAGGATTGTGATTAGAAATTGTTGAAGTGTAAGAGAAAAAAATAGCTTCTACTGGAACGAAGGACTTCAGGTGACATCACGGACATGACCCCTTCATTGTCCCCACATTTCCATTTCTAACACTAATCCTGCTGGAACAGGTCATGTGGCCACAACGCCCATGCCAACAGCCCTTCTCCTCTCAGCACTACTTGGATAGTAGTAAAAGTAACTGCAGCCAATGTTTATTAAGTATGTGCAATGAGCTTTATCATCTCACTTATTTTTCACTATAAGCCTTTGTGGTATCATCATTTTTCAGATGTGGGAGCCCAGGGGTTAAGTCACTTGCCTAAGATTACACAGCTAACAGAAATATAGTTCTTTCGCTTTTTCTAAGTGTCCTCATTCACTCTGGCTCAGATCATCTTCTTGTTGTTGTTATTTTGGTCTTCTGGTCTTTTTCTGAGGTTTCCACCTTACGCTGCCTGTTAATTTCATTGACATATCTCCAAATTCAAGGAGATCCAGTGAGGTGAATCCTACCAGATTGCATACTCTATGAGAATAAGGAACTGTGCCTGCCATGTTCATGCCTATATCCTCTGACACATAGTAGGTGCTCCGTACATATCTGTCATATGAAATATTTGTTAGTGAAAGAATATGTCCATGGGGATTTGCTTTTGGGTTGAGGTCAGGCTTCTTGAAGCTCTGGGTCTGGGTTGACTGTTCCTGGGAAGTATTCTCTGGGATTTGAAAGGTCTGGGCAGGCAGATCCCTCCCCTCCACACCCCCCCCAGAGCAGCCCTGATAGAACTACAGAGACAGGATCCATCCAGAATATATGGCTGGGTTCTGAAGACTGTTTGGAAGAATGCATAAAACACCATAAGGTGGAGTAATTGTTCAAGAGACGTATGTATGTGTGTGGTATTAAGGCCAGAATGAAATTTCTGCTGAGAATCCTCATAAAGAGATGGTGATTATACCACGTCTTCGATGACATCCATGCAGGAGACACCATGGAGATATTCTATGGCTCTTTTCTGTGGCTATACTCAGTAGAGGTGGATGGTAGTTTCCAGAAGTGCAGTCAGAAGTCAACAGGCCCACCTCTTGGATGCCACTGAAGAGGCAGCCTTCTCTCTGTTTCTACTCATCCCAGTCCCCCTGATTGATTCATTGTAGGGGCTTTGCCCCCTGGGACCAGTTGGGCACCCTGGGGAGACTTCACTCTTAGATTGTTCTAAAAGCAGCCCTAAAAATTCAAACACATGCCTTCATACACCCTGTGCCTTCTCTCTGACCCCTTACTAATCCCGAAATATGCTGGACCCAAAAGACCATTTTGCTTGGAGGGAGACAAAATAAGGAATAGTAATATTTGCTTTCTAAATAAGATGATGGAAAAAATGCAAAACAACCCAGCAATAGCCGCCCATTTTGCAGCTGGTGTCCTTTGTTTTGATGCAAATTTAAGACAGACCCTGGCTGGTAAAGCGAAAGTGGCAGCACAGGATCTGGTTCCCCAGAAATGTGAGTTTTCATTCTCTTTGGTGTGCTTTGCTGATGCCAAAGGCTTTTGGAAAAGCCACTTATTCAAAATCAACACTTACAAAATTTTCCAGCCCACGGGGAGTCTTACAATTTTCTTTGGAGCAGCAAAATAAATTCCAGACCTTATCATTTTGTCATTTAAAGTCCCCAAATCTAGAGCCAGTGTGATTAGGAACGCTGGCAGAGTCAAAGGGAAAAAGCTCTCTCCCAAGACCTCGTCGCGTCCCAGTGAGTTTGCCAGTTCTGCCTGTCTGTCCAGCAAGAGATTGTGTAATCCCAACGCTCCTGGGAGCCTACCAGTGCTGAAAGAGCCTGCCTGGTACTTTAATCTAGCCCAGCAGGTACCCCAAACAAAGAACTTCTTCATTGTCCCTCCGCAGAACCAGCTTGGACCACATCGTGCTGGATTTAAAGCTATAAACCAGCCACCAACCAGCACAGGAGGCTCAGAGACAAACCTCATCTTATTTGCGGAAGTCAGGACTTGTGAGCTGACTACTGTTGCACATCCCCAATGAGGATGGCACCTGAGGGTGTGACCTCCGAGTACAGCATGGCAAATGTAGGATCCACTGAAGGAAGAGCCTCTGGCTGGAGCAGGTGACAGAACCCTGTTCCCTGAAGGAGGTGGTGTCCTGGAGGTTGGGGAGCTCTGATTCCCCTCGGAGCAGCAGTATTACCTGTAAATTCTAATCTCAAGGAAGTCTGGAAAGCTTCCTGTCTTTCAGACAGAATTTATCTTTTAAATATGTCCGCTGTTACGACTCTGTTTCTTGTTGAACAAGCTGTCCAGCGTTACAAAGAGTGCCCTTTTAAAATGTAATTACTTTACGGTAGGTTCTGCCTTAAACATGACCAGAGACTTTTTTTTTTTTTAAGTGTATTTATTTGGGGCGCCTGGGTGGCTCAGTTGGTTAAGTACCCGACTATTGATTTTGGCTCAGGTCATGATCTCACAGTTGGTGAGTTCGAGCCCTGAATCGGGCTCTGCGCTGATGGTGTGGAGCCTGCTTGGGATTCTTTAAAAACAAAACAAACAAAAAAAAGTGAGTTTATTTATTTGAGAGTGAGAGAGAGAGAGAAGGGAGAGAGAGAGAGAGAGAGGGAGCACATGAGCAGGGGGAAGGGCAGAACAAGAGGGAGAGAGAGAATCCCAAGTGGGGTCTGCACTGTCAGCACGCAGTGATCATGACCGGAGCCAAAATCAACAGTCAGATGCTTAACTGAGCCACCGAGGTGCCCCTAAACATGACCAGTTTTCTAGAAGTGACAATCAGGAGCAGGGAGGAAAAGGCTGGGGTGGGGGTGGGAGCCCAGAGCCCAGACAGGGCAAGGCTTAGATGGGAAGAGATTGAAAGAGAAATATTTTGTTTCTAGACCTCATTGCCTCCCAGTGCCACCAGTAAGACAAAATAATGCGACGGGATCCCTCTGTTGTAAATGGGTTGAGGACAGAGCCAGGCTGGGAAGGAAAGGGGAAGAAAGAAGGAAGGAGGAGAAAGAAAAGGGAGAGGTGAACCCTTGGTGGGGGGTGGGATTGGGGCTAGTCTCAGAGTGTGCAGGGGGCGGTGGGGACATGCCCAGTTTTGCCCCCTCTTCCCCCCACAGCTCTTGGCTACTGATCGAGGGTCCGTGGATGTGTCTGAAGGTGCAGGCCGTGTGGTGGAGCAAAAGTGGCCCTGTCCCGGATGGTGGACGTCCTGGTCCCTGTCCTGCATGACCTGGCAGGGTGACCTCCAGGGTTTCTTATCCTTAACAGGAGGGGCTGGCAGAATGGGACAGTTCTCCAATTGTGAGAGGGTGATGATTTGAAAAGGCCTGGGATTCCACCACCAGTGGGGAGCAACCCCCTGCCCAGAAGACGTCCTAGTTAACCCAGGGGAAGGCTAGCTGTAGAGGCCCCGTGTTCCCATGCCCAAGCCTCGAGCCTTCAGCCTCGAGCCTCGCTTCTTGGCAGAAAGTTTACAGGAAAAGTGCTTGGAGACTGCTGCTAGTCTTAATTCCTTTCTTTAACCTTGAGATAAGAATGCCTTTGTTTGAGTCTCAAGCAAGTCTCAAGTTATGTAACTCACTCTTATTAAAACTCTCCCTGACTGTTTTATATTCAGCCTTTTAGCTGCCCTGGTTTGTGGCTTTAATTGAATAGGTGGCCTTGTATTGATGCTAAGTTTTTTTGTCTTTGTCTTTCAGATCTTGACAGGATAATCACATGGGTTTGTTTAGTAAACACGGAGGCGGCTCCACAACCCAGCTGCCTGGCAAAGGGCCTGTGACTGCTCTGGGAAAGCTTTGCTCCTAGCACAGCGCTTCAGAAAGAGTTTTCAGGGGACCCAGTCCCAACTGAGCCAGATCGGCCTCCTTTCCAAACCCATAGCCCCTTCAGAGAGCCAGACAGTTTTGCAGGGGAGCTGTCTGTCGGTGCCCGCAGGGGAACTTTGCATTGGGTAGTTGTATGACTATGCACCCAACAGCCACTACTGAGGCGCTGGGCTTGCTGGGATGGATGTGTATGTAAATTAAAAAAAAAAAAAAGAGCCTGGAGGTATGTTGGTAAAACTAGAAGTTTCCTTGAACCCTCGTGTTCTGTCCTGCTAAGCATTTGGGAGGTTCCCATCCATTGATTAGCTACTTGATGTGCTAGGTACAGGGATGGGGTAAGGAGATGAATAAAATAAGACCTGTTCTCAAGGAACTCAACCAGTCCAGTGTGCGGCTGGGGGGGACATGCAAGGACACACAGGTCAATGACTAACTCTGATACAGTGAGGTTGGTGCCTTAACTGGGTGATGCACTCAGTGTCATGGGAGCAGTAATTGGAGGAGGAGGAGGAGGAGGAGGAGAAGCCTTCAGCTTTATAGAATACGGGTGCAACAGGGGTTTGACAGGAGAACGGGCGGAAGGGCATACAGGCATGAGGAACAGCAGGTGCAAAAATATGGGGCCAAGAGAAGATGTGGGTGTCGCCAGAACAGGAACACGTTGCTGGAGGTTTTTACAGGTGCCGGGAAGGTAGTGGAGGTGCAGGAGGGTAGAAGGCTTGGAGGAGCCATGGGGACTGGGGCTGGGAAGGTTATCTGGGGCAGGATTGCGGAAAACCTGGCTCCAGGGCCTCCTAAGGCAAAGAGAAGGAGGGAGTAGGGCAGCCCGTAGAAATGTAGATCCCAGACTTCCTGGGCTGGTGAGAAGGACCCTGAAGTAGTCAAAAGGAAGCATATTTACAAGCCTCTGGGTCCTGATTGTTGCTGAAGCTGATTCTAGAAATTTGTAATTGCGTTTGGGTACATTCAGGAGTAGGGGCAGGTTTGGAAAGATCTTTTAAAGAAAAAGAATACCAACTTTGATTACAAGAGTGCTGGAGTGCCTTCCCGGGCCCGGAAGAGCCTTGTACAAGCAGGGCACTCTGAAGCTTATCTTCCATTAGCCTCAAAGTGAACCCACCCCTGGAAACTGAGTGGTGTTTATATAAAATACTGCAAGTCAGAAGTAAAGCCTGATTTTATGATTTCATAGCTATTCCCCTGGGAGAAAAGTCTTTTGCTGCCAGTTATTTCTCTTCTATAAACAAGTCTTAGTCCTGTGCCCTCTTTTCTACCGACCCCCTTTCCCTAGCTGACCAGCTTCTGGCACAATCCGTGATGTTTCCTGCACTTGAGCCCCTACCTGCCTTTCCAGCCACCTCTCCGATCGCTCCCTGCTCCAGCCCCAGGGCCTCTCTGTCTGGTCCTCGCACATGTCAAGCTCCTTCCTATTTTAGTACCTTGGCCTCAGCCTTCCCTCTCTGCCTGGAGCACTTTTTTTCCAGAACTTCCTCCTCACTTTCAGCACACAGCCTCAACGGCCCCCTCTCTGACGTCCCTGCTCACCCAACCTAACGAAAACTCCTAGGCACACTCTATTGCATTGCTTTGCCTTATTTTCTCCATGGCACATTTTCACGAACCAAACTCACTTATTTATTTATTACCATGGAAGTACAGTTGACATACAGTGTTGTGTTGGGTTCAGGTGCACAACATTCAACAACTCTATACATTACTCAGTGCTCATCATGGTAAGTGTCATCACCACCTATTGCCACACAACATTATTACAATATTATTGGCTGTCAAAGTCGTCTTGTTTTATTTATTTACTTTTTGACTTTTTACCATCTATAAAAATACCTCCTCATCACATGAGTTGCTCGAACACTGGGACCTCGTTTGTCTCGCACACTGTGCTATGCTTTAAAACAACAGAGTTTACTGGTAGCATTCTTACGTAATTATAATACTTTGCATCTGCGTAGCCCTTTCTAGTTTCCAAAACATTTTTACATACATAAGCTCACTTTTCCCTCCAAACAACCCAATGGTGTAAGTAGGAGAGGGATTGTTTTGGCTACATCTTAAACATGAGTAAATTGAAATTTAGAGGGGTGGAATGACTTGTTACAGTTTTCCAGCTGATAAGTGACGGCCCCAGGTCCCCTTCCATCAAGACGAACTCTCTTTTCCTCCTGGCTCGTATTTTGCTAAGACTTGTTTCTTCTCCTGTTCCCCAGAGCAAGGGAATCCATCCACGTAGGGATTGAGAAAGCACCTGTCCCTGTCTCTCCGAGAGGAAAGGAAACGAGAGCACATAAAGATTTATGGCAGACAGCCTAACCTTCACCTGTGGGCTGAGCAGAGAATGAGACTGATAATAATCTCCTTTGGACAATAACGACACATTCCCTATGTGCAGCAGAATTGTGTTACCTATCATGAAAATTGAAAGGGACTTGAATTTTCATTTTGATTTAATGTTGAAAGCATCAACTGCTGGGCAATTTCACATATTTTACCCTTAAAGGCAAACCTATTATTAAATGGTGATTGAAGAATGAAAGCCAAACTTGCTATTTTTAAAAATAGAGGTATGACAAGTAATGTTTTTCTAAAGTTGTCTAGAGACAACTAGAGAATCAGTAACAGAACAGGGAGTTCAGAAACCTGCAATTCCTGGTCCCAGTCAGAGACGACTGGCAGTCAATTTCTACAACTCTTCGGGCTTTGAATCTCGACTGGTAGAGATCTTTAGAAAATGTTGATGCATTTGAAACACTTGACGTGACCCTTATATGGATTACTTTATTGACAAATTACGTAGAAATGTGTGCAAATCACAGACCCAGATGGGGCACCTGGGTGGCTCAGTTGGTAAGCGGCCAACTCTTGATTTCAGCTCAGGTCATGATCTCATGGTTTGTGAGTTCGAGCTCTGCATCAGGCTCTGTGCTGACAGCTCAGAGCCTGGAGTCTGCTTCAGAGTCTGTCTCCCTCTCTCTCTGTCCCTCCCCTGCTCCAGCTCTGTTCTCTCTCTCTCAAAAATAGAATAAACATAAAAAAAAAAAAAGTGTGCAAATCACCTACAGCTCAGTGAATATGCACAAAGTGAACATTCATTTGACCACCTCCCAGATCAAGAAATAAATCATGATTATCACTCCTCTTGCCTGTCATTCCAATAACTACCCTCCCTGAACAAAGGTAACCACTATCTTGAGTTCTACCACAATAGATAAATTTTATCTGCTTTTGAACTTTATACAAATGGAATCATGTTGTATGTAGTTGTCTTTTTTTTTTTTTTTTGGTCTGGCTTTTTTTGCTCCACATTATGTTGGACTCATCCATATTGTTGGGTATAATTATGGTTTGTTTATTCCCAGGGCTCTTTAGTGGCTTCTTGCCTGAGTATGTGACATATCTATTCTGCTATTGATGGCCATTTGAGTTGCTTCCGGTTGGGGGCTGTTATGAACAGGGCAGCTATGACCATTTTTTATATGTCTTTTGGTGAAAATATATATGGATTTCAACTGGGTATAAATCCAGGAGTAGAATTTCTGGATCATAGGATATATTTATATTTACACGTACTGCCGAAGGATTTCCCAAAGTGGTTTTACTGATTTGTTCTTCCATCATTGATGTATGGGAGGTCCAGTTGCTCCACATTCTTTTCAACACTTGACATTATCTATCTACTCATTGTAGCTATGCCAGAATGCAATCATGTGTGTATATATATGTATATATATTTTTTTAACGTTTATTCATCTTTGAGAGACAGAGCATGAGTGGGGAGGAGCAGAAGAGACAGAGAGAGAGAGAGAGAGAGAGAGAGAGAGAGAGAGAATCTGAAGCAGGCTCCAGGCTCTGAGCTGTCAGCACAGAGCCCAATGTGGGGCTCGAACTCACGAACCATTAGATCATGACCTGAGCCGAAGTTGGATGTTGACCAACTGAGCCACCCAGACGCCCTGTTGGTGGGTTTTAATATATTAAATTATAATTGGGGCGCCTGGGTGGCTCAGTCGGTTGAACATCCGACTTCACCTCAGGTCACGATCTCGCGGTCCGTGAGTTCGAGCCCCGTGTCAGGCTCTGGGCTGATGGCCCAGAGCCTGGAGCCTGCTTCCGATTCTGGGTCTCCCTCTCTCTCTGCCCCTCCCCCGTTCATGCTCTGTCTCTGTCTCAAAAATAAATAAATGTTAAAAAAAAATTAAAAAAAAATAAAAATAAAAAAATTATAATTAATTTAATTTGTTATAATTTATTATATATATAGATTAAAGTTTATCTATTTATTTTGAGAGAGAGCGGGGGAGTGACAGAGAGAGGAGAGAGAGAATCCCAAGGAGGCTCCACACCGGCAGTGCCGAGTCCAATGTAATGCTCAAACTTATGAAACGCCAGATCATTACCTGAGCCAAAACCAGCATTCAGACACCCAACCAACTGAGCCACCCTAGCGCCCCAATTTGTTATAACTTAATAAATGTATTTGCGGAATGGTACCTAAGAAACCCGAGATTAGGTAAAGATTAGATCAATTTTGTTTCACAATTATATTCTTACGTTCTCTAATTCCTTCATATATATAGGTTCAGCCTACCCAACAAGACGGCAAGTCTCCTGAGGTCAAGGGTTTTGTCATAAAGTTCTTTCACATTTGTTATAGCCCTTAGCACAATGCTGGGCACAGAGTAGTTGTGGTTAAATTGGGCTAAACTAAATAATGGAGGCAAACCCACTACAGTCTATGGAATATCTCTCTGTTCACAGATCCTTGCCAAATCGCTGTTTTCAGGCACTTCGTAGGGTGATGCAAGGATCCGAGAGGAATTCTAGAAGATGTCCAATTCCTTGATGTTCTACCAGGACCTACATTCCAGGCACTAAAATTCTTTAGGTAGAATGAGCCCTTCTATTTTCAACAGGATTTTCCTGAGGCATGTTCCTTAGGCCACCAGAAAGTAGACTGTCTTACCCTGAGTTATCAGGAGGAAGCTGTGCTTGTGCCCTTCCGTGCTTAAAGGGGTGCTTTGGACTCAAAATGTCTGATCTTATTACACTAGCCTAATTTCCCTATGGCTGCATCCAGTTTGATAGAAATTTCTCCAAAGGCCACAGTAATCTCTGTGAAACTCAGTTCCCTGTTTGGCTGATTTTTTTTTTTTTTTTATCTGTCCTAATTTTTAAGTACTATTTCTGTCATCTCATCAGCGAAAGGATCTGTACTCAATTGCCCATTTCAACATGCAGCCTTGTATCATGCTATGCACATTTTTGTTCATATTGAATATCGGCTATTTCTGGAGTGAGATCCTGAGACTTTAAGTTAGTACATTTGAACAGTTCTGATTTAGTTTGGAAGCAGGCACTCGCTGAAAATAATTGGTAAGAATATTCCTCCACTCCCATCCCTGGCCTTTCAGTTTTGGATTCTGACCTTCAGCAAGGAAGATAGGTTTAAATGGATGTGGTCTTTAAGTGAGGGTTAAAGAAAGAAAGAAATGGCCCTCAAGAAACATGTATAGAATGCTGACAAAACAGAGCCAGTTTCCAGACTCCATTTGGGCCACCTACTGTCAGACCTATCCAAGTAAGAGTGTGTGTGTGTGTGTGTGTGTGTGTGTGTGTGTGTGTGTGTGTGGTGGGGGGGGGGGAGGGGGAGGGAGGGGAATGGTATAAGAAACGAGAAATCCCTGAAAAGAATATTGTGGTAAGATCCCAAAAGCATATCAGTCAGTAATTGTATACAGTCACTAATGGGAACAGCCTTGTTCTACGAGCTAAAATCATGATCGTTAGGTAATCAGATCTACTGCTCTGGGGCCTCCCCCGACACGGTGATTGTTGTAGACTAGATCAGGACATAATAGCATGTTTGATTCTTTCCTCCTTCTCTCCTATCAGGGCTGGCCAGTCGCCCAAGATTTGCGGGGAGAGGGAGGAGGGCTGTGAGTTTCAGAATGTTGTTTTCCTCGGGGATGGGCCTCATGTCTCAGCCTTCCTAGGAGATCATATGTCTCCTGTTACGTGTTATGCACACGTATGTCTCTCCCTCCATATGTGCATTTGTTCTTCAATCTCAGGCTGAACTGGCTATGACTTTTGGGTTTATCAAATTCAGGTGCATCAGGCAACCCCATGCATAGTTTTGATCAGGTGGTCAGGGGCCATAAGCTCAGTTGTTTGGGTTGGATCAAGCAGGCAGCGTGAATATGAAATGGGAGTCTGCAACAAGCTGGAGAATCTACTTCCCTTCCCAAGGAGGGTCATAGTCAGCTTCAGACAGTGGTTGTCATGTGATCCCATGATCGGACCTTTTGATTTTTTTGAGAAAATCCAGAAATCCAGATTTTTAAAAATGTAATTTTCTGATTTTAAAGGTTTGTAATTAATTAACATTAAAAAAAAAATCACTTTATAGGCTAACTATGTAAGGATAAAATAAGACAAATCTGTAGGTCTCATTTGGCTCCCAACCCTAGGCCTCCAGGTTAAATTGATTTTCTACAGAGAAAAATCCAACTTATTCAAGTTACTCTAAGTTATGGGAGACTATATCATAAGGATATGTGACAGTAAGATAAACCGGATTTTCAACTATGCGTTCAGGCCTCATAGAAACCCAGGACCTCTATTAAACAGCCCAGATCAAGCAACAAACAAGAACAACACTTGACTGATTGGTACTTACTGAGAATTGGAAGGCCCTTTATCATCATCAATGGTGTAACTTATGCTTCTTCTTTTTTTTAAATGTCAATTTATTTTGGGGAAGGGGGCAGGGCAGAGAGAGAGGGAGACACAGAATCCGAAGCAGGTTCCTGGCTCTGAGCTGTCAGCACAGAACCTGATGTGGGGCTCGAACTCACGAACCATGAGATCATGAGCTGAGCCAAAGTCTGACACTTGACCGACTGAGCCACCCAGGTGCCCCCTTGATGCTTCTCGGTCGGTGGCAGGTTTCAACATAAGCTTCTTATGGTTCACATTAATTTTTCTGGTACTTGTAGAATTCTTGACTGGGTCCCAAGGCTTCCAGTCTGTTCCTAACCTGTTTGCGAAGGCCTTCATTACTTCAGTTATGCCCAACTTTGGGAGTAGAAGGGGGAAGGGTCCTTTCCCTTGTGGCAAGTGGATTGCTGGGGCAGGAGGAGCAGCTGGTAGGTCAGGGTAAATTAGGAAAGCATGTTCTTATCTATGACACCGAATATGGCTGTCTCTCCATCAGCCATTTGTCCCTTCTTCCTTACTAACACTATCTCAGCTTTGTTCAGGTATCGGGCAACTTATGTGCTTCAGGGAAAGCTGATTTCAGCCCAAAGCAGGGTGGATCTTGACTACATGGAACCAATCATGGCAAGGCCATTTTCCTTGTCAAAGATTAGTGTAGGAATTGGCATGGGTAGTAATTTTGAGCAGTGAGATTGCAAGAAAGTTTAAAGGAAACTTAAATGAAAATTTGGAAAACGAAATTAAAACTTAAAATGCCCTCTGAAGTAAAGAGTTTCAAGGCAGGAAATGGACCCTCTTTTATTCACACGGCTGCATCTCTATGGAGCTCTGTGTTGCACTTACAACTCTGGCAGCCAGTTTGCAACTACGGAGGATAAATGTGTGGACAAAAGTCAACCTTTTGGTTGGAGGAAGGAAGAGCAGAGGAAGGTAGACGTAGAAAATTGGAAAACAAAATGCAACCGGATGTCTTAATGATGTCGTTGAACAGTGACAGAGATTACCAACCCTGAAACCGCTCTACCTTTGAACTTAACTATTACGTGAGATGCTACATTCTTGTTTTTGTTGTGAATGTTCCTGGTTGGGTTTCCTATTATTTTCACCTTAAAGCATCCTAATGGATTATCAATTATTATTCCGCTTGGAGTAATAAAAGAGACTAGCTTTCCCTTCAAAATTAGACTGTATCCTCAAAAAAGCATTTCCTAGAAGCAACCTGTGAGTTTTTTTTTTAATTTTTTTTTTTTTTAACATTTATTTATTTTTGAGACAGAGAGAGAGCATGAACGGGGGAGGGTCAGAGAGAGAGGGAGACACAGAATCTGAAACAGGCTCCAGGCTCTGAGCGGTCAGCACAGAGCCCGACGTGGGGCTCGAACTCTCGGACCGTGAGATCATGACCTGAGCCGAAGTCGGCCGCTCAACCGACTGAGCCACCCAGGCGCCCCGAACCTGTGAGTTTTAATGTTGCTCTTTTAGCTCGTAGAAGAAGCCTCTGCAGTTACAACAGTCTATGTTGGAGGAATCTGCTAGACTTGCAGATGTGATCGGAGGTCTCAGTGGCAGGAGAGAAGAGCTATTTTGGAAACACATGGTGGACTAGTAGTTTGTGCCCAATACCTATCCTTACTATACTACCTGGGGAGTAAGGCAGTCTTAGATTTAAAACACTCATACTCATTGAACTGCAAATGATGTACATTTCAATGGATCTACTGAACTCACGAAGTTGCCTTTGTGTTGTGATCACTATCAAGGAGCCCGGTGTAGACCCCCTGGGGCGCAGTCTACCAGATCCCTCCCCCCCCCCTACAGATCCTGCGCTTATCTCTGGGTGTTTCCCCAGCAGCACGTCCCAAGTCTCTCTTCTATTGCAGTACTTGATGCTTTGTCCTTTATGTTCCCTTCCCACTTTTGTTGTCTGTATGCTTCTTCCTTTCCCTGCCACCCAAGAGGGGATAGGTGGCCATTTTGCTTTAGTGGGTGCTGGGGAAGATAGAATAGAAACCAAGGTCATCTTATTCTTTGTTTCCTTGCTGTGGGGTTTGGGAATACCCTCATTTATTGAGCAGATGCAGATTCCCTGGAATCATGTGATTCTAATACATTCCATTTATTCTCTTTATTTGGGGTTCCTGAATTTATTTTTTAATTTTTGAGAGAGAGAGAGAGAGAGAGCAGGATGGAGAATCCGAAGAGAGCTCTGTGCTGAGAGCAGAGAGCCTGTTGCAGGGTTTAAACTCACAAACCGTGAGATCATGACCTGAGCCGGATGCTTAATGGCCTGAGCCACCCAGGCGCCCCAGGGTTCATGAATTTTTGTTGCTGAATTTCTCTTTCCTCCTTCCTGGCTCTCAAAGGGCACTTCTTTGCCTCTCAGCCTTTTCTTACCTTCCTAAATTGAATTTCCTCTTAACTTCCTCTTCTTATTCTTGACTGTTCACATCTAGCTCCTTTATCCCCAAATATCTCTTTTCCTGTTCTGTTTTGTTTTGTTTTTTCCACCAGAGACCTGTTATTTTCCTTCCAACCCTCCTGGAGCGTCTATGTGTGCACCAGGAATTTCGGTGGTGTCCTGGAGCTCTCCTGTCTTAATTTTGGGGAGTTACCACATATCAGTCTTCTGCCCATAATGTTTAACGTCCTTCCAGAGCGGCTACCGGCGCCTCCCTTCTCACATAGGCATTACGGAAGATGTTAAAGTTGCTCTGCAAACAGTTTTCTTCGTTAAAATATTAGGCTGAAAGATTTTGTGTGTTTTTTTTATGCAACTGCAACCTTTTTTTTTTTTTTTTTAATGTTCATTTATTTTTGAGGGAGAGCATGCATGCAAGCAGCGGAGGGGCAGAGAGAGAGAGAGAGAGAGAAAGAGAGAGAGAGAGAGAGAGAGAGAGAGAGAGAATCCCAAACAGGCTCTGCACTGTCAGAGCCTGACGCGGGGCTCTATCTCATGAACCGTGAGATCGTGACTTGAGCTGAAATCGAGAGTGGGATGCTCTGCAACTTTTATGGTGAGAAGTAACCGCTTATCTTGTCAAGAACAAGTGCCCTACCTATAGTCCTGATCAACTTCCCCTAGTGTTTCTTCAGTGCATTTGACAAATCCTATCGCTCGCCATCATTCAGGAAGAAATAAAAGAAAACATGAATGTGTGTGAGGACAGAGTTCCAATTTGGGACAGAGGGTGTTGTTGGTCTTGACCTTCAGATTTAAATATACCCATGACTAAAATCTAAAAATGCTGTTTTCCAGATGGACATGCACATTTTTGGTTCTACATACTTAAAATAAAAACAGGAAGAAAACATTTAACCCATGCTGAAATTCTTAAGTATTTTTAACATCTGTTACAGGGCAATTTTGCCTTATTGCACTAGGGCCAGAATACAGCTGGCGAGGACAATGTTTCTCCTTCAAGTCCCTTTCGGCTTTGCCCCCACTTTCATCACGAGCGCGTGCATTGTTTTGTGCCGGGTGGGTCAAATATCCATTGCTCTTGCAGAGAGGACAAGTAGGATTAATGAGGAGTCACAACATCTGGAAGGTGCTGCAGACCCCTGGTTAGAGGGGAGAGGCCAGAATCCGAGGAACTGGCTTCCTGAGACTTCGAGGCACTCCCGGCAAGAGGTGAGAGGAAGAAACCGCAAAGTCTTGAGAATCTTTAGGCACAAGCAGAACTGTTTGGAACAAAGCGTGGCGGGGCTGGTTGGAGCTTGATCTCCCCGCCTCTGCATGGAATCTTCTCAGCTGTGGTGCCCAGTGGACCAGAGGCTCCAGGAGCATCAGCAGTCTGCATGTTTGGCAGCGATCCTAGCTCTCGCCATGGGCCCTGTCAGCACCAGCAAGGATGTGGCTTTGTCCTTAAGAGCTCTGAGGGAAGCGGAGGCTGAGGGCAGGGTGCTGGAGGAAATGGCATGGGTGGGCAAACAGGTGCGCTGAGCACGGATACTTGCTCAAGGGGGAACAGACCAACCAGTCTGTAAGTGATAGTAGCAGGTTGCCTCCCCTCCCCTTTCAGTTTTATGGCAACGAAGGTACATGAAGTTTAAATACATTTTCAGGTGATCCTGTCACAAAGTCAGAATTGCAAGCCAGAGCCCTTACTGCTTCAGTTTCTGGGTTATCCATAGCAAGGGTGGTTATTTCTAAGGATGAATTTCCATGGATTAAAATACGAAACACACATTGTGCTGGGAGTGAGCCTACCTTTAAGATGCTCCAGAGGCTTCTGGAATGGAGCAGAGAATGGGTATGGGATTTGGATGTACTTGGCCTCTGCCAGGGTGGCCTAGTGTAGTATCCACAGTTATCCTGCCCCTCCCCAGCTCGCGGGCTGTCCCTCTTTCTCTCAAAAACAAATAAACATTAAAAAAACAAAAACAAAAACAAATAAAAATGGGGATAGTAATAGTACCTCAGATTTGGAGATATCGTGAAGCTCAATTGAAAAAAAAGTGATATAAATATATTATCTTATTATGGTAATGAGAATTACCAGACGTATGTAAGAACCTGATAGACATTGTTAATAAGTCTTACTAGAGAATTCCAGGGATGTTCCCGTGATGTGAAAATCTGACTCTGGTGTCTTAGACTCCATTGTTTCTACTCCCCCCTAGAATAATAGCTTAAGGAACAGGCTTGCAGAGAGAGTGGAAAGCTTACTCAGGTGGCCGTCTGGCAAGGGGTGGGGGACGTGGACGTGCCTGTGTCCCAGTGCTCTGTGTGGGGTCTTGCTGAGCTCTGCGGTGAGGCGGCTTGGCCAGTCGGGTCACTGGGCACCTTGCACTCATCTGTGACGTTGCAGTCGGTCTGCCTGTGCTTTGGTCTTTGTGTGCCCAGGACCCAATGCACATTTTTGCGGATTCGGGTCACCTTGGTGAGACATGCCTGTCTGAATCACAGCTACAACCCTCATCTGACTCCTGGTTTAGGTTGAACACTCTGTACTCACAGTCATGACCTTCGGTTCCCAACTCAGCTAACTTTATTACTGGTCCTTCATAGTATCTGTGGTGACATCCAGGTCCCATCGCCACCTAACCCCCATGCACCATTATTTTTAATCTGCTGTGAGTGTTTCTTAAAGGAGCAAGTCCACTCTGTGCCATAGGTCCCTCCCGAGTTCCAGATGAGGGAGGGTGGAAAACCCACCTCTGCTTCCTGTAATCCCTTCAATCTATTTAACTTCCACTTCCTGGATACAAGCTCTAGAGGAGCAAACTAGGACACATATACCCTTTGTCTCTCTAGTCCTGCGTTCTCTAACTCAAAGGTGATAGGAACATGTAAAAGAAAAGAAGTAAAAGAGTTCTACAGTGGCCGGCTCCAACCGTATGTGGAGAGTAGAGGGAAAACATTGTTTGAGAAGTACGGAAGAAACCTAGTCTAGGGGGAAAATCCTTCCAATCACGAGATGGGTAAAATCATAAGAAGAAGATTTTGATCCCGTCAGTAACGACGAGAAGTGGAATTTCTCCCCTGTCAAGAATCTGCTGCAAAATGCAGCATATGCAATTATAAATGCCACATGCGTTTTCAATTCAGAGTATTTGAGACTAGTCACTGAGAAGAAAACTTGATATGCCCTGAAATCTGACACTCCTGCACAAGAGAGACCTGATAGAGATCTACCCGAATTTGACAATAATCCTAAAACTTCACATGACATCAACAATAAAATGTTCAAGGCTGACAGAGACTTTTTAAAACTATCAATAAATAAGAACTTTATGAACTATGCAAGAAGAAAAACTAAATTGTCTTTCCATTTTGTCTTTAGAAAATGATATCCCTAAATTGGTATATTATGAAGAGCCAATCAAAGACTGAATTTTAGAAAAAAAGTATTTTTATTTTATTTTATTTTATTTTATTTTATTTTAATTTTTTTATGTTTATTTCTGAGACAGAGACAGAGCATGAGAGGGGGAGGGGCAGAGAGAGAGGGAGACCGAGAATCGGAAGCAAGCTCCAGGCTCTGAGCTGTCAGCACAGAGCCCAACGTGGGGCTCGAACTCACAAACTGTGAGATCATGACCTGAGCCGAAGTTGGTCACTCAACCGACTGAGCCACCCAGGCACCCCGAAAATTTTAGAAAATTTTAGAAAAAAAGTATTGGAAATGTATGCCATAAAGTTAATAAATTTTAGAAAAAAAATTTAGAAAAAAAGTATTAGAAATGTATGCCATGAAGTTAATTAATAAAAGTATTATTTTTCTGTATGTTTGTGGTATGTGTTAGCTTTATAAAATTTGTGGTTTCTTTTTTCAATTCTAGCATTCTTTTTTTTTTTAATGTTTATTTATTTTTGAGAGAGAGAAAGAGAGACAGAGTGCAAGTAGGGGAGGGACAGAGAAAGAGAGGGAGACACAGAATCCAAAACAGGCTCCAGGCTCTGAGCTGTCAGCACAGAGCCTGATGCAGGGCTCAAACTCACGAACCGTGAGATCACGAGCTGAGCTGAAGTGGGATGCTTAACCGATTGAGCCACCCAGGCACCCCTCTTTTCTCATTCTAAATCAACATTTATGGGGCTTCTGGGTGGCTCAGTCAGTTAAATGTCCGACTCTTGGGTTTTGGTTCAGGTCACCATCTCATGGTTCATGGGATTGAGCCCCACATGGGGCTCTGTGCTGACAGTGTGGACCCTACGTAGGATTCTCTCTTGCACTCTGTCTCTGCCCTTCCCCCTCTAGTTCTCTCTCTCTCTCTCTCTAAATAAACTTAAAAAAATTTTAAACATAAATATTTACTTTCACATCTAATTTTGATTCAGAATTTGTTTTCTTAAAGAGGTTCCCCAAATTCGTAGATGCTTTAGGCGCCACAAATCCTGGACCGGCTCCTGATGGGTGCTTCATGGCCAGTAGTCTAACTGACAGGGGCCACCAATGGATATTTGAGCACGCCTATGGGAACATGTCCTGCAAATGAATGCCATTGCACGCTTGTATTCCTGTCAAATAAAACAAAACAACGACAACAAAAAATTAAAACCCACTCTTCTAGACAGCAGAAGCAAGCAAGTAATTTTACCAAAGAGTGATTACCATGACCCTGAATTCAGTGTTTACTGTTGTTACATATTTGCTTATTGTTTTGCCGCATATATATGTTTATGCATTGGTATCACACCATGTGCATGCATTCTCGTTATCTATTGTATAACAAATAGCTCCCAAACATAATGCCTTAAAACAACAGTCATTTCATTATGTCTTATGATATCTCACCTTCCTGGAGGACGATCAGGACAAGCTTGAAAGATAAATATTTGCCGATCAAGTGCCAGTGGCATTCCTTGCTGACATCTCAGCTCCAGGAAAGAATGGTTGTGGGAAATAGAAAGGAGGAGCTCATGTTCTGAGCACTTGTACTTGAAGATAGATCCCAAGAATATGAGGGAGGGGAGAAGTGACGTGGGGCTTGGGGAGCTGTATGAGGTGAGGTGCAGATCTGTCCAAATATAACGATGAAATTTCTCCGGTGGCAGTGAATCCAAGGATTACATAGGTTACAACAAGGACAATCAATTCTAAGGACATTGTCAAGGTGGAGTGTTCTGTCTGCCAACTGGCCAGTCAGATTTTGGGAGCTTGGAATTAAGCTTGGGTGTGAGATAGGAAAGGTTTGGCTGCTTTCCAGCTACAAATGAAATATGTTGATTGTTATAAGGCCAATGTAGATAATGTCCTAATCTTAAAAGAAGCTAAAATATGCAATTCCTTCAGGGAGGCCTGGATTTCCCACTGACTTCAAAGGCATTCCTGAAGGCTGGGGGTGATGGTGGTGATGTTAGGTGTGCCCAGATAGGCTGCTTCTGCTTGGGGACGGTATCATTTCCTGCCCTGTTCTCAGATGAATTGAAAGCACATGGCAGGGTTCCCCCCCAAGCCACAAGCACGTTTTCTGTATCATGATGGTTCATTCACTTCCTTGTTATTATTTTTGAAAAGATGTTATAGAATATGATAATAGTTCCTAAGGAGTTCCGGACCGTGTTCTTTTCTCTTGCATGCTGATCTTCATTTAAAAACCGGGCTCTGTCTGCTCTCCCAAATATCCTCAAGCAAGTCTAGTTCACAGATTTGGATTTTTGTGGCTCCTATTATTCGACTATTTTAGGGACTACAAGATACCTATGAATTCTGTAGAAGTTGGTCGTTCAAGTAGATGGTCCCGTTGCATTTAGGAGCGTGCTTCTCAGAATGCTGGGGGACGCCCTTGTCCTGGACTTTGAGTGGCGTCTGCCTCCACTCCAGCAACCTGAAACAGTTTCCTGGACATCCAGAAGCTGCTTCTAGCTACTTAGTGGTCTGTACAAATGGCTTCTGATTATAGAGTTTTCAGCTCCTAGCCTTTAGACCAGTGTGTAATCTGGAGATACATGGTTAAGAACACAGGCCCTGGAGGCAAACAGAACTGCATTTGAACTTCAGCTCTTCCATTTGCAAGTTATGTGGCCTTGAACAAATTATGTGACCTTTTGAAACCCCAGTTTCTTTTTCTGTAAAAGGCTGGCGATGCCAATAATACTTGCCTCATCAAGGTATTTTGTAGATTAACTGAAATTCTGAATAGGTACTATTATTATTAATTGTGTCCTTGCTTTTCAGTCTCTTCCTAGACTCAAAAGAGCTGCTTCATTGGAGCAATAATCATGATGGCTACCATTTATTACCGTGTGCCAGCCACTGGGCTAAAAACTTGATCTACGTTATCTGTAATCATGGCAAAAATGCTAAGAAGAAACCATTACTTTACAGCAGAGGAAACTGAGGGTCAGAAAGGTTAACTAACCTTCTCAAGGTTATAAAACCAACCTGCAGAGCTGGGGTCTGAACTCTAAAGTTGGTGTTCTTTTCACTAAGCCACACTGATGCTAACGTATCCCAGTTCAAGTCGTTCTCTCTCGGGATCGATATGGGTTGCGGAGGTCATTGTTTCCCTCTTGCTCTGGAGAAAAAATGGACAGCTACTATTAAGCAGCAAGCCCAGGGGAAACCCAATTGCCCACAGTGTTCCATATGGAGCCGTTGCCTTTCAAGATGCAGACAAATACGAGACAAACACGGTTGTGTTGGAGAAGCATGCACTCACGTCCAGGCTTCTGCAAGTATTAGTCTCAAGGAAGCTTTAATGTTCTTGGTTTGCTCTCCCTTTTTCCTTTTTCTTCTTTTAAGTTTATTTATTTATTTATTTATTTATTTATTTATTTATTTATTTTTTAACGTTTATTTATTTTTGAGACAGAGAGAGACAGAGCATGAACGGGGGAGGGGCAGAGAGAGAGAGGGAGACACAGAATCAGAAACAAGCTCCAGGCTCTGAGCTATCAGCCCAGAGCCTGACGCGGGGCTCGAACTCACGGACCGCGAGATCGTGACCTGAGCTGAAGTCGGACGCTTAACCGACTGCGCCACCCAAGCGCCCCTTAAGTTTATTTATTTATTTAAGGGAGAGAGGGGGGGGTTGGCTAGGGAGAGAGGGTGAGAGAATCCCAGCAGGCTCCATGCTATCAGTTCAAAGCCCATTGCAGGGCTCGAACCCACAAACCATGAGATCATGACCTGGGCCAAAATTAAGATCATGATCATACCTTAACCGACTGAGCCACCCAGGCACCCCTCGGTTTGATCTCCCTTGTAGAATATAACCAAACGACCCTGGCTCATCAGCTTTGAATCTAAGTAAAATCTCCCTGCCAATCAGTAACCCTGAGTCCCTATTCTTATCTACATCCACTCTGGTTTCCCTCTTCTGCTGCAAAACATTTCCTCTCTGGCCTCTCCCTCAAAATGTTTAATCCCAAAGAAATCCTCATGGTGGCCAAGCAGTTTTCTAGCCACAGTCCCGTGCAACTTCTGGCATTAATCAGTGGCCACTACCGCTGATCCTGTGGAGTCCACCAAGGGATGGCAGTGATTGGGTCAAGCTCAGTGGTTCCTAGTGCTCCCGACGCTACCAGACCCCAGGCCAGTCCCCCAACCTTGTTCTTCTGTTTGTCAGCTTGGCCCTGAAGCAACTCTGTCTGTGCGCAGAACTCTACGTGGTCGCGGGGAAACGGCTCATTCGTCTTCTGTCAGCGAGTCTTGCGCGAGAAAGAGAACATCTTCGCATGAAGGATCAGCAGCTCGCAAGCATGGCGTAGCTTAAATTACATTTCTAGGAGACACAACGCTGATGACATAACAAGTCTATCTGTAGATGCAGGGTGCTCCTAACGCAGACAACTTTTTCACCCTCAGAGAGTTAGTCGTCTCGTGTCAGCCTCAGCAGTACCCAACACCTGTTCTATTGCAGCCACTATTTTATCTTTGTTTACCTGTTCCCTGACACGAACCCTGCCCCATCCATCCGATGCCCCCTAAACCAAGGGGAGAGTTTCGGCCACTGGATATCCAAATCTCTACTTCTTACTGGGAGGAACCGTCCTTCCACCTTCCATTGTTTCCATGAAGGTGAAAAAGATCATAAGGTCAGTTTCCGTCAGTTCTCATACTCTCGGTACCTTGTGTTTTCCTTCCATAGAAAACTCAGCAAGAATCCCTGAGATAGGAGAGTGGGAGGTTTTCTTTAGGAATCACTGCCTTTTGTCTCTGAGAAGGCCTTTTTCTTTCTTTTTTTAAAATAAGGATTTGGCCCATCTTGATTCAGGCATAGTAACCACAGACTGGGGTGGGGGTGGGGGGCAAGATGCACAGAACACCAAAAGGAGAAAAGTATATCGGAGGAAAAGAAAGGGAAACACATGGGGAACCAGACTGACAGAATTGGATTCCTTAAAACTGAAGTGAGGGAAAACCATAACGTCTCTATTACATGACGTTTTGAATCTTCCAAAAGAACACCTACGCACAAGAGTAGAGAGTAAAATGACTTCTCAGGTAAACTTACAGGTCAATAAAGACCGCAGTAGCATTTCTGTTGACTATATAAGCTTTAATTTAGCAAATGATCTATGCTGTCCTGCTTATAAACTGTTTATTTCTATGTGTCTTGGCAAATTTTTTAGTGAGTAAATGACAATGTATAAATCTTTGTGGAATGATCCTTTTAGAGCTTTTTTCTTTCTTTGGTCTTTTAAAAAAATATACGGTTTTGGGCGCTTGGGTGGCTCAGTCAGTTAAGCATCCGACTCTTGATTTCAGCTCAGGTCATGGTCTCACAGTTCGTGAGTTCGAGCCCCACATTGGGCTCCTCTCTGACAGTGCGGAGGCTGCTTGGGATTCTCTCTCCCTCTCTCTTTGCTCCTCCTGTGCACGCGCACGTGCTCTCTCTCGAAATAAACAAATAAACTTAAAAAATAAAAAAATACTATATTCTTCAGGCCAATAATAAAGCAGAAAATGCCCTGACAAAACAAGCATCTCAAACTGTATGTCACTCCGATGTTAGGAGGATGCAACTTAGAAGTTGATAAAGGTCCTGCCATTGATGTCCAGATGAGGGAAAGGTTTATTATTCTTTGATTGTGGTGGTGGTTCAGGTCCCAGAACGGGACCTAGAACCCTCGGACAACCTTAGTTACTCAAAGAATATTGCCAACCATGGAAATGCTATTTCCTTAGTTTTATGTGACAACTGGAACAGACTCCTGATTCAGGTTAAATATATTTAGATTGAGTCCATGGCTTTTCTGTACATCAGCTTTATTCTTCCTGTTCAACTTTTCAGGGAAATCAAGCAATTTCCAGAGGTCCTGTAAGAAAGGAAAAGGGAGTGAGTAATTATTAAGAGAAGAGGAAACGGGGAAGGAAGTTCTCCAATTCTCCTCAAAAGCATAGTGATGACATATTCACAACTGAACATCTGAATGCACGATTTCATACATAATAGGGGATTATGTACGAAATCAGAATCAGCTGGAAAATCCAGACTGGATGGTTCGAGAATATGCTGAGAGTTTTCCTTCTGTTCTAGGGACATAGAATAAGCTGTGAAGAATATCCCAAGGTATTTTAGCTATGTTCTATATAAAAGGAACAAGCTACATATCAGAAATGGAATTTGAGAGATGTTGGGCCATTAGTTACCCTGTTTAAAATTTTTCTATTATTGCTAACTTGTGCAAATATTTTTTTAGATATTTATTTTTGAGAGAGAGAGAGAGAGAGTGAGTGGGAGAGGGGCAGAGGTGGGGGTGGGGGGAACAAAGGATCTGAAGCAAGCTCTGTGTTAACAGCAGAGAGCCTGATGTGGAGCTCAAACTCATGAACCACGAGATCGTGACCTGAGCCTAAGTTGGACGCTTAAATGACTGAGCCACCCAGGTGCCCCATGTGCAAATATTTTCTAAGATTTCTTCCAAGAAGGAAGTCATGGACATTAGAATGTCCAACTTAAACACTTCCTCTTGAAATCAAGATCCCTTCTATCCTCTATCACAGAAATTTGTTAGAAGCCCAAATGAGCCACTTGCAAAGTAATTTTTTAAAATATTTTGGGCAATACAGCAGGACTACAGAAGATTTGTAAAATAGAGAATAAATATAATCCCTGTATCATCTTACCAGTTTTTAACATACCTCCTACCAGTTTTTCTATGTCCATACATGTCTTTACATAGTTGTAATCCACTTTTTTCCTCCTTGACATTATAAAAATTTTCTTCTGCCACTAAGTTGTTAATGGTGATTATTTTTAATAACTGAAGAGTGAGACATGAAGTTTTGATCGATCTTTGATCCAATTAAAGAGATAGGTTTTGTCCTTTAAAAGAAACAATTAAAAAAATTTTTTTTACATTTTTAAAATTATAAAACCCAAACAAATCAATTTTGGAAATAATTTTAAAATTACAGAAAAGTTTCAAGAATAATAATAAATATTGACCACCTATAGGTTTGATATCCAGATTCACTATTGCAAATAATTTGCCCCATGTGCTTTATTGTTTCCTTTCTTCCTTTCTGGTTTTTGCTTTCTTCTTCTTCTTCTTCTTCTTCTTCTTCTTCTTCTTCTTCTTCTTCTTCTTCTCTGTCCCTCTCTCTTTCTCTCTGTCTCTAATATTTTCTAAACCATTTGAGGAGAAATTTTATACATGCTGGCTCTTTAAGATACTCCTGTATGTATTTTATATAAATAAGAAATAAGAATATGCTTTCACAAATTTACTACTGATACGGTACTTTTACCTACCATCTGTATTCCAATTTTGTCAGTTGACTCCATAGTGTCCTTTATAGCATTTCCCCCTCCTGTACAGGATCCAGGCTAGGATCAGATCAATATCTGATGTAGTTGGTTGTTATGCCTTTTCAGCCTCCTTTAATTTAGAACATTTCCAGTCCTTCTTTTTCTTTTATGACACTGACGCTTTTGAAGAAAATATCCCCCCCCCCTTTTTTTTGAATAGAATGTTTCTTGTTTTAGGTTTGTCTTAGGTTCCCTCATGGTTAGGTTCATGCCAGATTGGCATACTACATAAGCGATGCTGTGTTTTTCTCGGGGCATCACATGTGGAGGCACATGATATCCACTTGCCTCCTCACTGGTGATGTTAAATATTTTTTTCAGTACTCTACACCCAACATGGGGCTTGAACTCATGACCTCGAGATCAAGAGTCACATGCTCTATCAACTGAGCCAGTCAGGCACCGCTGGGGATGTTAATTTTAATCACCTAGTTAAAGTGTTGTCTAATTTCCATTTCTATTTTTCTCTTGCAATTAATAAGCAGATGTGAAGAGAAACTTGAAGACACACAAATATTCGACCCTAGATTTGTCAAATTTTCACCCCAAGATTTAGTATCCATTGATGATTCTTGTCTGACCCAATCTTTGCTGTCATGGTTGCAAATTGATGAGTCTTTAACTCTAGCACGGTCTCCACATTTACCAGTTGACCCTCAGCATTCTACTGTAGACAAGAGTCTTCCCTTTATCTGTCTGTCTACCTCCTATCTATCTATCTATCTATCATCTATTTATCTATCTAATCTGTCATTGGTATAGACTCATAGATTCTTATTTTCTCTATTTTCTATAATTCATTGTAGTCCTTAATTGTGTTAGTCCTTAAATTGTTTCAAATTTGGCCAGTGGGAGACCCTTCTGTGTCTTTTTGATATGCCCTATCTTTTTTTTTTCTTTGAGTACCTCCTTATTCTGTCACAAAATGATGCTCATGTATCATCTTGTACCCACCCTGTTCTAGCTCAGAAACCAGTGATTTCTCTATGGACTCCTGCTTCCTTTCAGTAGGGAATCATATTAGAGACCAAGTTTGGGCATTGGGTATGATCATTGCTACTTGGGTGTCTTTGCTTATAGGCATATTCTGTGGATAGGAAAAGGAAATATATGCACGTACATATACACACATAATCTGTACATATGCATATACGTATATATGCACATTTACACTTACATACACACATGTATGTATTCATTTTTATAAAGCTTCAGTCCATATCAATACCTTCAGTGTAGTCTATCCCATAGGATTCACCTTGCTTTCCCCCTTTCATTATTTGTATGACCCTTCTTCCACATTGAGAACCCTGGCTCTCAACAATATCAACACATTTACTCATCTATCATTCAGCTAAAATATGTTTATATATTTACTCATATCTAAATACACTTATATACTATAGAAATATATATAGATTGATGATATATATCAATATTATATACATCTATAATACAATCTATAATACATCTAAAATAGATTCAGAATTGCTTTGCCCATACCTCTACAAAAACAAGCCTACTAAAAAGGCTTCAGGATTTGTTTGCTGTTCTCCCCCTACCCTGACAAAGATTGAGAAATGTTTATAGTCTGATTCTATGTTTGTAAAGTACTTGGATTAGTTGGCTCTTTTTTCCTCTTCAGTGCGGTTATGTTATTCATTTAAATACTTTTATAATCATTTATTTGGTTTGCTTTTAGTTTTAGAAACCCCTTCCCAACTTTAATTTTTTGATCATGTGAAACATGTTTTCAAGAGTCAACACTATATAAAATGGTATGGTGAGAAAAGCATCACTCCATTCTGTATTCCTTTTGCCTTATTCCCCACGCACCCCCCTTTCAGGGAACTATTGTTTTCTCTTTAGCCTTTCGGAGCTTCTTTTTGGACACATAAGTGGATACACGCACGTTTTCTTATTTCTCCCCGTCACTCGAAAGGTAGCATACTACAGATGCTCTTCTGCAGTTTGATTTATTCATGTAAGAATATCTCTTGGGGATTACTCCCTATCAGTTCATAGAGGTCTTTCTTTTCTCCATTTACAGCAACGAATTACCCCATTATGAGTATTTATCATAGTTTATTTAACTCATCACCGATGCCCAGATAGCTCGTTTCTAATATTTTGCAACTGCAAATAATGCTGCAGTGAATAACCTTGTGCAATTTGTGTGTGTGTGTGTATTATTGGAGTTGTGCCTTCAGAATTATTGCCCAGAAGTGTGATTGGCAGGTCAAAGTGTAAATGCGGATGAAGTTTGTTGGACAATGCCAAATTCCTCTCCATGGGGGCTGTACCATTTTGCATTTTCAGTGAGAAAGCAGTGTGTGAGTGCCTGTTTTCCCCCATGTCCTTGCCAACACGATGTAATCATAAGCTTTTGAATTTTTGCCAAACTGATGGGTGAGAAATGGTGTCTTAATGTTGTTTTGAGTTTCTCTTATTACGAGTGAAACTGAACATTTTCTCGCATGTTTAGGGTCCATTTTTATGATGCCTTTGTCGCAAATTGTGGACATCTTTTGCCCATTTATTCATCGGATTTAAAGATTTTTAAAGTTGTGTATTTGGAAGACATAGCTTTTAATACAATTTACACTAATGGAAGGCAGAATCCCAAAGTACCTGCTGTGGATAAGCTATGGTTTCTGCCCTCCACGAATTCACAGTGTGTAAAATGAACACTATCACAGTGGATATGAGCAGAAACTCTGGACCCAGATTGCCTAGACTTCTTCAAAGGCCAGTCCTGACACTTAGGCACATTTTAAGCCTCTTGGAACTTTAGTTTTTTCTAACTGTAAGATGAGAATATTCAGAGCATATACCTCTCAGGATTAAGGATGAAATGACTTAACACATGATAAGTACTTTGAAGGGTGGCTGGAACAGTAAACATTTCACAAATGTTAGCTATTTAGCAGTCAAGAAAATGCTCTGAAACCCACTCATCTGAGCCCATAAGAATTTTGTTTTAAATAGTTATAAAAAATGAGGACCTGGAGGTTTTGAAACATTAGGTGAATCAGTGGTAGAACCTGAGTTTTTTAAAAGTAATCTCTACACCCAGCATAGGGCTTGAAGTCAAGATATTGAAATCAAGAGTCATATGTTCCACCACGGAGCCAGTCAGGCACCCCTGAATAAGACAGATCTTTGAGCCCCTGGAGCTCACTTTCTTATACTGGAGGGGTCTGTGGGCTGTAGGAAGGAAAAAAAAAAAAAACAAAAAAAACCTAAGTAAACTAATTTTGTCTGTCTTGTTGATTACTCGTCATTCAGCACACACAACAGTGTTAGAACTCATTTGTTAAATGAAAAAAATGAGGAATAAATGACTGAGTAGTGAAAAACGCAGCTCGATACGTAGTTAGGGCCCAAATCATGAAAGGCCTTGCCAACTATTCTGAAGAGTTTGGACTTTATCCTGAGCAGAGAAATCACATCACCGAACTTGCATGGAAGAAAACTTAAGCCAGTGGCTGCGTGGAGGACCCACAGCAGAAGGGCCCCCAGCAACAAGCCACCTCGGTGTAGTGGGAAAGAAATGATGAGTGCGGAATCAAGAGGGAGTCTGAGGGGATGGAGAGGAGAACTGGACAGAGATTTAGAAGTCAAGACTGACTTTACACACGCTTGGTGTAGAAGGAGGGTGGGGGAGGGACAAGTCTGCAGTAACACTGAGGTTTCACTGTGATGAGATACTGAAGAGGGATAGCTGACTGGGGAAAACAAAGAATGGATTTTCCAACACACGCAGATATGAGGCGACCATGGGACAATGCTCAGTCTCTTGACTGTACTTGCATTTAGCTTCTCGACACTCCTTGAACTTGGGAGCTGTGTGGGCCTGTTCGGGGCACTGTAGTAGCAGTCTATGACATTAATATAGTGTCTGACCCTGGAAAGGATACCAGTTAGGTCGATTGACTAGGAGGAGTGCAGCCTTAACTCCCTGGGGGTTCCTGATGGGGGTGCACCCAGTAGTAAGTTCACTGCTGACTCTAACGGAAAGTTTATTCTTTCACTGCAAAAATACTCCCTTTTGCATCTTTTTTCATGCCCAAGATGATACCTTGCAGAAAGCAGATTGTTGGCCATACTAGATAGATGCCGCATAGGGAGATTATGAAAGGAAATCCATCATCAGGCCAGGCTTATGGCTTGAGCCTTGAACCAGGATGCAGGGAGTTAGGAAGTCCAGGAGGAGCTTCAAGTCCCTTTCCATAAAGACAGAGAACAGATGAATAAACAGACAGCCCAATGAAAACTCCTCTAAAATGGCACCCTGAAGCTTTCATGACACCAGTGCTTTCCAAGAGATTGTGCAGGAGGTAAGGCTGTAATATTTAGACTTTTGAGAAGACATGGACAAGACAGCAATTCAGATACCTGGACGCCTGTCTTTACCAAGGAAAAGGAGTTTTTAATGCATTGGTGATGTAGTAGAAATCCAAAAGAAAAGAGACTGTGTTTCACAGAAGCTTCCACGGACTGGTGTTTATTTTAAAAAGTGACCTGCACTTTCTGCAGGATATCACTGGATCCTCACAAGGAGGTTTCATCATAGTTAGGAAAGGACCTACTACAATTCATTTTCTGATGACAGTGCTTTCTGGCTTGTCCCTGCAAGGTACTAGGGGCAAGAAAAGGTATGCAGTCAAGAAGATAGGGGGGAGGGTCTCATAAGCAGATGGGAGCTATTGCAAATAAACCATAGGATGGTCTCTGGAGGGGAAGCAACATTAGGGACTTGGGCGAGGAAAGATCAAGAGGAAAAGCAGGGCAGAGCAATAGCTTAGGAGGAAGGCAGGTAGGGTGGTATCCCCCACAGAAGGTGGCGGATAAAAAAGAGAAAGAAAGGCGTGCGAAAGCAACCGCACGTGCAGGGCACGAGTTAAGGATTATGAAGAAGAGCTGTAAAAAGAATTGGGTTACTGAACTGGGAAGGAGGGACTTGGTTCTCTGGAGATCCCTTCTGCGTTCACACAGACCAGCCCAGCGCTAAGGGGGTGTGGTACTGAGCTCGCAGCGGTGCGGATGCCAGGTGACCGCGGTGGGGGCGCCGCCCAATCCCATCCAGTAGCGGGAGGCCAGGAAAGCCTAGGGACAGGCTGACAGTCGGGCAGGGAGGCTGGCAGGGCGGAGGCGGAGCGAAGGCGCCGATGGGCGGGACGGGGGAGGGCGTGGGGAGGACAAGGAGGCGCTGGCTACTGGCGGCGTTAGGACCCGCCAGCGTCCCGCCGGCTCCCGGGAGGTTGATAAAGCGGCGGCGGCGTTTGACGTCAGTGGGGAGTTAATTTTAAATCGGTACAAGATGGCGGAGGGGGACGAGGCAGCGCGGAGGCAGCAGCCGCACCAGGGGCTGCGGCGCCGGCGGCGGACCAGCGACCCAAACACCGGGGTTAACCACGTCTCGTCCACGACCTTCCTAGGTACGCGCCGGCGGGGCGGAGGCCGCAGGGTCCCGGTGGGGAGAGGGCGCGGGCCGCTCGGACCCGCGGGCACCGGCCGCAGGCGGCGGGGTCGTCGTCCGCGGCTGGCTCAGCTCTCTTCCCGCCGTCGCGTCTGGCGGCCGCGGGGCCTAACCCCCGCCGCGCCCCGAGCTCCCGCGGCGCGCGGCCTGAAAGGGCGGCCCTCGGGCCGCGGCTCCCGCAGCTGTCGGGTGAGCGGGCGGCGCGCGCGTCTGCGCCCGGGCGGCCCGGCCCCCTGCCCGCCCGCCGCGTGGCTGCCGCCGCGTCCGCCCCGACCTGAGGGGGCGGCCTTGAGCCGGGGCCGCAGACCGGGGGCGCGGGGAAGTCGGCGGCGCAGCGGCTGGGTGCTGGAGAGCCCCGGACGCGGCAGGGCGATCTGTCTGCCGGCGGGCACTCGCTGCCCTCTGTCTCAGAAAGGGAGGACGGAGTGGCTAGGGCTTTATGGGCTCCACGGAGGAGGAGGACGCGGAGCGCGTGGGGGGAGCAGACACCTCGCTGCCAGGTCGGAAAGCTCTCCAGACACCCTTCCAGGAGGGAACCGCAGTCCGCAGGCCAGGGCTGTGCCCCGGGGCTCGCGTTCCGGGGCTCCTCGGCCCCCGAACCCACTCCCGCCGGTTGCGCGTGGCTAGGATGCAAGTCCAGATTTAGTTGTTAAACTAGGCTGGTGAGCCGTTTACTAGTCACCCAGACGGTAGTGAGGCCCGATCAGACTGAAAGGTCTGTGGTGTGAAGTCACCTGATCCTTCGCTCCCCGGTTTTGCTGAATGTGAGCTCCTACTGTACGTGTACCAGGAGCGCCCCTGCCCCCTCCAAGACGCATTTGCTTTGGCAGCGGAGTGTTGTGTGTCCCTCTCCTAACACCCCTATTTTTAGGAGTTCAGCATTTGATCTTTTGCTGTGGTGTGAACCGAACGCATGAAATCCTGATTGAGAATTTTGATAGTACTTAAAGGCATGAAGTTTTTCAAATGCTTATAAACAGTAAAAGCTTACGGTTAGGGAAGTATGGCCGGGGCATAGAGAAGATTTTATAAACTACACTAAACGTGAACTTGTGTTCTTCAGATTCCTCTTTCCACAATCTGATAATGGTTTAGTGAGATGAGATGTAAAACATTTTGATAAGATGTTATCCGTGAAGACACTTCAAGAGAAAAGTTTATGTGAACTATGTATTTCATCATTCATAGTAACCCTTGGACATGGTGACCATATGTCAGAGGCGACGATAAACTTTAGAGTTTTGATACGGGATAAAGAACAGGAAATAAAGTTTATTTTATTATTGCCTGCCAAAGAAAGCACTTGACAGAACTGTTTACATAGAAAAACCAAAATACAACCAGAGAAGAGGGGTTTTGCTTTAGATCTCTTCTAGTTGGAATTCTCAAATAATTAGTTTTGGAATGCTGATGGATTGATTAATTTAGATCTTTTGGACCCTAGGGGTCTGTAGTGTGTGTGTGTGTGTGTGTGTGTGTGTGTGTGTGTGTGTGTGTAAGCTCTTGTGCTTTATATATATATATTTTTAAGGTGACCGTTTTAGATGTTGTTTCAGAGTGTTTTATGTACTTGCCTTATTAGGAGAAGCAAAACTTTATGACTTAGTCATGGTGATGAACATTGTTTTTATTTTGTGGTACATTGGAAAGAGATGTGATTCTTAAGAGTTGATAAATAGGGCTCACTATTTATTAAATGTTCTGTCTGCTACTCAGAGGTGTTTGTGTGCTTTTTCCCCCCTACTCTGGAGGTAGCCCTTCACTTGGTAACGATACCTATCAAATGACTGCCTAAAACCTGCTAATTTGCTCTGAAGTCTCTCAATACTACATTAACATCCAAATAAAACTTCTTAAGATTTGTGTTTAAAGTCCTTGCAGACAGGCTGTGAATGAGTAAGGGACTCATCTATTTTTGACTTTGTAGAAGCAACTCTTTGTCTCCCTCTGCTTTCTGAATAAGTAAAGTTGAAGAACTGAGTTGGGGTGAGTCAGGTGCCACTCCAGTAGTTCAATCTTACGAAGGTGCTTTGTGTCTCTTAAGAGAAATGCTTACTCTCTTTAGGAATGTACGATCTTTATAAAGTACTTATGTACTCTTGTATTTTAATGGCTTTGTGGGGTGATAGGAATCTGTGGATGTGATTAAATCTCCTTAGTAAGGTGTTTCAGAATTCCTGGAAATTCTTTATTTGGTGAAGAAAGATCTGCCTTACAGTTAAGAGGTAATTATTATAGGGAAAATAAACTGTGAGTTAAAATGAGATTCTGGCCTTAAGTCAAGTGTGTCCATTTGGGATTCGATTTTAGTTTGCCACTATGTTTTAACTTTAGGATAAAATTTTTGAATATTCACAAGTGAAAGTAACTTTCTTGAAATTGTTAGACCTTTTCCAAAATTGTGCTTTTTCCACTTGTCTAGTATTAAACAGTTGTTAAAAGTACCTGGAAAACTGTCACCTCGTTCCATGCTGGAGTTCAAGACATATTGTGAGAGGGATGCCTGGGTGGCTCAGTGGGTTAAGCGTCCCACTTCAGTTCAGGTCATGATCTCACGGTTCGTGGGTTCGAGCACCGCGTTGGGCTCTGTGCTGACAGCTCAGAGCCTGGAGCGTGCTTCGGATTCTGTGTCTCCTCCTTCTCCCTCTGCCCCTCTCCCGCTCGCACTGTGTCTCTCAAAAATGAATAAACATTAAAGAAAAAATTTTTTTAAATTGCGATACTTTTTAGCAAGATGCATTAAAAAATTGTTTATGCTCGTTTCAAATACTTGTTTGACATGATTGTGAGCAAAGCCTTTTGGCAGGCTCTCAAAGTTAAGAGACAGAAATGTAAAGAATGGGAGTGGAAGTCAAACTTTTTTGTAACGGTGATTTATTGCTTTACAGAAGTTTTCTCTGGGGTGGCTACAGGGAAACCCCCTTTTTTCTTTAAAAAAATGTAATGGTATTCTGTGTAACCATTTTAGGGTTCTAAAATCCAGGTATGTTAACTTTCTTGGGCATTATTTAACTTAAGGAAGATAGATGTGAGTATTGAGTTGCTGAACTTGATCCCCCAATGAATTCATTACCCATGTTAAGTTTCTTCCTATCCTTTACTGTTCCCTATCACCTTTATTACAGAAGAATGGTTGAGGGCTTTCTCTATAGCTTTAAAAGTGAGTAGTTGAAAAAACTCCACCAATCTGAAAATATGGTGGCAATAGGATAATCCTTGATATTTTATAAAGTGCTTTAAACATCTTGCTTTGATTTTTTTTTTTTTTTCTTTCTTAAAATCTGCCTTTGAGAGATCCCATTGGAGGGAGTGATTTTGACTTGTCTACAGTCACAGAAACTACTCAGAGGCACTCTTACCCCTGTAGACTTGGAGGAGAGTATGGGTCTTTCTTCCTTGAAAATTATCACAGGCATAATTAGAAATGCCAGGGTAAAACTGTTGAATGATGTCTGAAATCATACTAATGATTTTTTTTTTTTTTTAGTTTTACAGGCATTTAATAGCTTACCAATTGATACAATAGGATTTTTTTAATATGCACAAAACATGAATAAATTTTGTTTTACGCAGTCTGAGAGCAACAACTCTTACTGTAAAACACAAGAGCAATATTATATACATTCCTTTACTGATTTTTTTTTTAATTGTGTTAATATCTTCAGTTAACGTTTACAATCTGGGAACTGTTTTCTCCACTCACCACCACCTCTGCAACATTCATATGAAATCAGTGCTTGCTTTCATGTCAGTGTCAGATCAACTTCTAACTCGAAGATTTTGTGTTTGTTTCTGTCATCTTCATAGTGAGCCTTAGGGATGCCTGAAGGATAGGCAGGACAAAAAGCAGTTGTGACTTGTAAATCCAGCTTGCCCTTCCCCCACCCTACTGAAAACAAACAAACAAACAAACAAACAAAAAAACCCCAAAACCTTTTTCACCAATTTTGTACATGTCTTTTCTCTACCAGGAGATTCTTTTTTGCATCATCTAGATTAATTAACACATTGGACTTATATACAGCTGGACAGAAAGTAACCATTTTAAGTGCCTTTTCCTTCAACAATTTTAACTTCAGTTGCTTAAGGATTGGGACAGTTAGTGAGTAACGATAGAGCAAGTCACTAAGTGGAGTAGGAGATTTTAAAGTAGAAAGGGAAAAGGTAGAAAGAAGAATTCATAGAAAGAAGTAGAATTCACGAAGTAGAACAACTTTGCTTATTAAGTACATTGAGAAGTACAAAATATTCAGAAGTGCAAAGCCAAGATAACTATTTTACAAATGAGTTTTCAAGTCATTGGTAATCCTATCTCTCTGTTTAGGTGTACATATATTTGCTAAACTTAGGTAGATTTTTGTAAAATGTGTATTTAAGTAGCCACCCTCACTATCTACTGTGGGATAAATGGCTGTAGGTAGGCGGTTTTATGGGCAGATGATATCTATTAGAAGGAAGTGTTAAGTCATGAAAGACTTATTTATACATTCTCTATTTTCCCAAGGAGATAGTGTACATTTTGATTAATTTGGGGTTTAGTTTTCTGACCAGTACAGGTAGGATCTAGGGGATGCCTGGGTAATGTACTATCTTAATAGAAATTATTCATACAAATTATATTTCTGTGACTGGCATCAAAATAACCAGTAACTCTAGTAACTTGTTGGTGAACTATGTAACTTATGAAAGAGCTTATCAAGGATCTATAGTACATTTCATCTTTTTATTGCATAATACTCTGTGGGGGTAATGTTTCTTTAATTACAGAGAAGCAAGATAGTGCATTGGGAAAGAATGAGGAATCAAAAGCTGAGTGACATCACTTAAACTCTCTGAGCCTTGAAGCCCCGCACATATAGCAGTGATGATAATCCCATGATAGGGCTGTTGTGGGAACAAATGAGATGACAGGTACAAGTGTTCTGTAAATTGTAAAGCTGTCTGTGTTTAAGAGACAGTAATGTACATGTAAGAATGTGCCAATTCGACTATGCTGTTATATAGATGTGTATATTTGCAGTCAGTCTCTTCTAATTTTTTTTCACTGCAGTGTGGACAAAGGTTTATTTTGAGCAAGGGTAGTGGGTACATTTTTAACTTTATCTGTAAAATGCTGATAATGTGTTCATGATTAGGGATATTGCAAGTATTAAATGTGATAAATGTGCTTAACCCACCGGCAAACATTCTGTTGATGGTAGTTATTACTATAATGTATAGTTATTTAAGATGAGACTCTGAACTAAAAGTTAAGTTTCACAATAGGTGACTTGAAAGACCTTTGTTAGTTTTTATAAGATAAAAATATACATGCATATTTCTCAGCCGTCTTCATTTTAATAAATTTGCACTTTAGAGAATCAGTTAATCATATGGCAAAACAGTCTTCTGAAATTGTTAATTTTTTTTAAGATTATTTATTTTTTAGAGGTAGAGACAGTGTGAGCAGGGGAGAGGCAGAGAGAGAGGGAGACACAGAACTCAAAGCAGGCTCCAGGAGCTAAGTTGTCATCACAGAGCCTGATGCGGGACTCGAACTCACAAACTGTTGAGATCATGACCTGAGCTGAAGTCGGGGGCTCAACCGACAGAGCCAGCCAGGTGCCCCTGAAATTGTTTATTTCAATTATAGGATTCAGTATGAAGTAATTTCTTAGTTAAGGTCATGGCAGTTTCCAAGTGGAGTGAATTGACTTTTCAGACAGTAAATGTGTAGAATCTAATGGGTCTGTTATGCCCAAGAGTGCCTCAAGAATAATTGACTTGATTATACAAATTGTGAATCCCAATAAAAGCTTTTTTCCCCCTACATGTAATAATCATTTGTAGTAGAGTCATGGATAGTGCTTAGGACATATTATTTTAACCAAAGACTTACTTTTGAATTCTATACACTTCTTACGATCATCAGAATGGATTTAGAATGGAGGCTTTAATTTAGAATGGAGGTTTTAATGCTAGCTCTATAATAACATTTTTTCCTTCCTGGGAGGTAATATCTGCCCTAGCAAACTTAAGCCAATTTACAGGTGTTTTGGGTTTTGTTTTTTTTTTTTTTTTGATTGTTAAATAGTCTGTGAAGGCACTTTAGAAACTTTAAAGCCTTCTATAAAGAAACTTTTTAAAGGGGGTGAAATTGGAATGCTAAATGAGCTACTCTTTCATATTTGAATGAATGGGTTTATGAGATATTAAAAGTTGGATTAAATTCACTTTTATCAGAATGGGAGGGAGTTGATTTTTTTGAAGTAAGTTGTAGAGAAACTTTGACACGAAATCACCCTTCTTCTGAGATTTTTTTTGAAGACCTTTGTTAATCACATCTTCAGAAATTGCTCTTTTCTTTTCATCAGCCCTTTAATTTTAAAAATAGATGTGTCAATATGAACTGTGGAAATTTTGTTTAGAGTTGAGAGACTTTTTATTGCAGGAGAATGGCTGTGGCCTTGGGTATTTATCAAATTCTGAAGTGTAGGCTAGAAGTTCTCAGAAAGGTTGAACAATGTTGTTGATGCCAAATGTCTTACAATTAGATATTAAGATAGAAATGTACTGCATTTAAATTACAGCTGAACTTGTGATTGGTCAGAGCTTTTAATCTAATACAAGTCGTGGATAATTTATACCTTGTAAAAGTTTTAATTTTTGTAAAATTTCAAAAGCAGTAAATCTTTATAGACTTTGGAAAATACAAATAAAATAAAAAAGAAGAAATAAAAATAATATCAACTAGTGGTAAGTGATATGGGAAACAAAGGCAAAAGAAAAAATTAAATTTCCTTGCTACTTATAGCCCATTGACAAGTCTTTGAGACAGGCGTAGTGACCTTCCTCTAGGAACTCAGCTGCCTCAATGATGACACTTTGCTAAGGGCAAAAGGCAATATTAGCTTAACATCCCGATCTCTAGGGTCCTAGAGGATTCTGTAAGTCTACTTTAACATATAAAAACTCCTTAGGAAACTTCTTTTATCTCTACCCCCCAAATACATGTCAGCAATCATCCTCCAAGTATATGGCCCACTGATATACATCTCAAGGATCTGGTGACTAAGGTTTTATTAGACAGTAATAAATGAACTTTTCCTAACAGTAGCTAGCCCCCTTAAGGTCCTGGAAACCTTGTTTCCAAAATTCCTTAGAGACTTGCAGTGTCCCTAAACCCCCTCCCAACCTGAAGGTATGTAATCAGTCATCCATCACAACCCTAGTGCAGCTCTTTCTGCCCATGGAGCCGGTGCCATGCTTTAATAAAACCACCTTTTTGCACCGAAGAGGTCTTAAGATTCTTTGTTGGCCGTTGGCCCTGAACCCCAACATTTCTACATCAGTAAGTACTGCTAACATTTTAGTGTACATCTTTTAGTATATATCCTTTTTGAATGCATAATTTAATTTTTCCTAAATTGGGATCTTACTGTAATTTTGTAATTTGCTTTTTCTTTAAAAAAATATTTTTTTAATGTTTTATTTACTTTTGAGAGAGAGAGAGAGAGAGGCAGAGTACGAGCGGGGGAGGGGCAGAGAGAGAGGGAGACACAGAATCTGAAGCAGGCTCCAGGTTCTGAGCTGTCAGCACAGAGCCTGAAGCAGGGCTCGAACCCATGAGCTGTGAGATCATGACCTGAGCCGAAGTTGGACGCTTAACCGACTGAGCCACCCAGGTGCCCCTGTAATTCACTTTTTCATTCCATATTGTATTTCCTTGTGTGATTAAATAATCTTTACAACATGATTTTTAAAGTGGCATTAAAAATGGGGATTTTTTTTGTGAACAATGCTGGCAAAACATCTTTGTAGATAAATTTTGACCTTTAGGATATGGTTTTAAAAGTAGGTGGGTCAAACTACCTATACGTTTTCAAGATTGAAGACACATCAGCAAATCATTTGGAAAGGTTGTTCCCATATATTCTGTGTTCATTTGGGTTAGGTTTGTACTTGTTTACAAATACTTCTGTTCACACGTGGATGTTGTTATTTAAAAATGAATGCCAACACATAGGTAAAAATGAGGACCTTACTGTTGCATTTGCATTTGATTACAGTTGATCTTGAAATTTTAATATGGTAACTGAGTATGAACTCAGAACTTTTTATTAATTGCATTTTTATAATCTTGGACCATCTCAGTGTTACTATTTTGTAAAAGTCCTGTTGTGTATAAGAAATTCTTTTTCATATTTGCTTTTTAATTTTGTGGGGGAGGGGGTTGGCGAATAGTGTTTTTTTTTTTTAAAAAAAAAAGGTTAAAATGGCTCCATATGAGTGCTTTTCTTAAATAAATCGGCAACTTTTCAATTTACTGAGGCTCGTCTCTTCTGAATCTTTAGGTATGCTAGAGGGTTTTCTTTTCTTTCTCTCTCTTCCTCTCTCTCTTTTTTTTTTTTTTTTTAAACTGTTTTGAATTCTTCCTGAGATATTGTTTGTTCCTGACTCATTAATGACAGAGTATGTGCATCTGCTTTGGTGCCCATAGTGTGATAGAAGTTCCTAGCTTAGGAGCTGCGTTCATATTGTCCCACCACCAAGCTTCAACTTCCTTAACTAAAAAAACCTACTTTGGAAGTTTTTAGATTAAAAGATAATGTCTTAAAAGCACTTGGCATGTATTGACCATACAAAGAAAGTTATCACCCCTTCAGGATGAAGAGAGCCTGAAAGGGCTGGGACTTGTTTTCTTTTGGGAGAAAAGAGGGGGAGTAGGGCAGGCTGATAGAAGACCATTTTTAGACAAAGAACTAGCTTTTTTTCCCTTGATGCTATCAGTTGACATATTGAACACCTACCTTTTGAAAGGGCTTTTCAGTTGTGTGTAATGAGTACCGGTGTGGAAAAGTGTAGAACAGATCCCTGTTCCAAGCTTTCATGTAGTTGGGAGATCAGATAGACCTTATGCATATTTGTGAGTAAAGTTTATCATTAAGTTTATAATTTCAGAAGTAGGAACCCCTGTGTGTGAGGGTGGGCTTTGTCAGGCCTTGAGGAATGAGTGGGTCCTAGGAGGCCGAGTGTAGGATATCCTACTTGTTTGAAGATAGCCAGTATTTGGTAAGTTTTTTTTTTTTTTTTTACAAAATAGTTTAAGCACTTGTCTATTTCTAAGAATTTTTCTAAAAGGGATGTTTAAAAAGTATTTAAAAGCAATTAGATAGTGGTGGCTGAAAGATCAAATGGTGTCCGAGCATGTGTAATAAAAAAAGAATATGGGGCACCTGGGTGGCTCCGTTGGCTAAGTGTCTGGCTTTGGCTCAGGTCATGATCTCACAGTTCATGAGTTCAAGCCCTGCACTGGGCTCTGTGCTGACAGCTCAGAGCCTGGGGCCTGCTTCAGATTCTGTGTCTCCCTCTCTCTCTGCCCCTCCCCTGCTTGCACTCTGTCTCTCTCAAAAATAAATAAACATTAAAAAAGAGAGAATGTGGGCTGTTTTTATAGCCAAGTTGAGCAAAGAATTAACTAACTGTATAGTTCCTGGAAAAACTGTCTGAATAGCCCCAAATGTGACTTCTTAAAAACTATGGAGATATGTTTCCCTTACCCCTGTTTTTAAAAATTATTTATTTTTGTTTATTTTTTGAGAGTGCACAAGAGAACATGAACTGGGGAGAGGCAGAGAGAGCGAGAGAGAGAGAGAGAAAGAGAGAGAGGGAGAGAGAGAGAGAGAGAGAGAGAATCCCAAGCAGGCTCTGTGCTGACAGCAGAGATCCCAACGTGGGACTCGATCTCCTGAACTGTGAGATTCTGGTCCAAAATCAAGAGTCAGATGCTTAACCCACTGAGCCACCCAGGTGCCCCACCCTGCTATCCCTGTTTTTGAGCCATGTGTATTTATCTACCACAAGAAACTCTGCATGTACTCTAAAAGTTGCCAAACTAGAGAAAGGATGAAAGGAGAATATATTGAGAACCTCTGACTTTCTTATTCCTTTTGTTTTTTCAAATTAGCCACATTTATCTACTTAGAAGGATGTTTGTCTGTTTTGGCACTATTCCTTTCTTTTTACAGCTGTTCTCGTAGTAGGAATTTTGCCTGTATTGAGCCGAGTTTGGGATTTGAGTGTATACTTTTGTTTTTGTTTTTTGTTTGTTTTTTGGTTTTTTTTTTTAACTGCTCCTATAATGAGCCATGTGAGGTAGAGAGTTGTGACAAAATGGAATGTAGCATCTTATTTCCAGAGTCTTGGCAGATACCTATTTGAGATTTGTCATAAAAACCTTATTCTAAATTTAAGCTTGGGTCCCTGTGTATGTATTTTAATGACTCCTTTGCCAACTGGTTATCCCAAATTTCAGTCGCTTTTCTATGGATTTAATATCTTTTAACTTACTACTGAGTTAATTTTGGGACCAGATTAAACTGTTTGCCTGAGTTAAGGAAACCTACTCTGGTCTTGATGGATTCCTGATCCCTGTTAGAAAACCTTAGAGTAACTGTTTCAAAATTACTTTTGGAAATGGAAATTTAGTGCACCATAGTTTTTTAAAGACTTATAAGAAAAGAATATGCTCCTTATAAAAATATGGAATAATTTAGTGTTATCAGTTGCCTAGTTCAGAGAAGGATGTTGAAGAACTGGCTGGCTCTTGCATTCATTGCTTTCTATTTTTACTGTCACCTTCTGACTTCGGGCTTCTCACCTTGTACTCTGGCTCTTCTAGTTGCTTAATATCTGATTTCCCTGTTTTTTTAGGTTCTCATTATACTTCTTACTCACTCATCACTTTTGGTTTATCTCTGCAACACAGCTTTGATCCTATCACTCCTCTCCTTCCAAATTTTCCATGGCTCTCAGGATAATGCCCAGTATTCTTACCCTAAACTTTTAAGGTTAGCCTTAATCTGCTTTTCAGGGCTCAGAGAGATGCAACCTTCTCCAGGATGTCTTCATTGATACACTAGTTTAAATAATCGAACATGGCTCTTTCTTTATACTGTTCTTTTGCACTTATTTTGTCGGAGCCTTGAGAGTGAGGACCATTATCAGCAAATTGTATTTCTCAAGTATCGAGTATAATGCCTTGCTCTCTAATTACTACTAGCTTGAAGTGGGTAGAGTGGGGGACCTTTCTCACTTATTCATGACACACTGTGTACCATAAGAAACAATGAATTACACATTTATTTACATGTAACTGTATATGCATGTCTTACTGAAAATTGGCAAATAGTTTTATTGCATCTCATTTAAAAAAATTTTAAGAAAAAAAAATTTTTTTTAATGTTTATTTATTTTTGAGACAGAGCATGAACGGGGGAGGGTAAGAGAGAGGGAGACACAGAATCTGAAACAGGCTCCAGGCTCTGAGCTGTCAGCACAGAGCACGACGCGGGGCTTGAACTCACGGACCGCAAGATCATGACCCGAGCCGAAGTCGGCCGCCCAACCTACTGAGCCACCCAGGCACCCCTAAAAAAATTTTTTTTAAAGTTTATTTATTTTGAGAGAGAGAGAGAGGAGAGTGCTGAAGGGGCAGAGACAGAGGGAAAGAGGGAGAGAGAATCACAAGCAGGCTCTGCACCATCAGTGTGGAACCCAATGCAGTGCTTGAACTCATGAACCAGGAGATCATGACCTGGGTCAAAATGGAGTCGGATGCTTAACCAACTCAGCCACCCAGGTCACCCTGCATCTCATCTTTTAAAAATCTGCAATTTAAAACTTGCCCTTCTAGAAAGCTTATGAAGAAAAAAAATTGTTTCCCAAATGTTGGGGGATGGTATAAATGATTTGCTGACTGTATAAATGATTAAATTTTGACAAGGAAACTTTTGGGAAAAGGGAAAAATAGCTATATGCCAAGATTTGTTAATAAAGATGAGAAGTAAACCCTTCTTCCGTTTTTCTTTTTTTAAACAAACTACATTTTTGGTAACTTTTTTTTCAGCTTTCTAGAAATCTTGAGCACGTAAGTATTCAGCTCTGTGTTTATTCAACAAACATGCTCATTTGGCATAGTTGCAAGATGATGAATTTGACGAAGACCTGAGTGTGTATCCAGATTTGATTACTTAGGAAATACGTGTCCTTGCAAATTGCTTAATGTGAGCCTCAGTGTCCTCCTTTATACAAACAAGGAAACTCCTAGCTTACCCAACAAAGTGATTTTGAGGATTAAACAGATATTATGTACTTATGAATCCAGAGTAGACACTCTTAAGTATTTTCCTCTGTTCTCCAGTAAAAGGTACACCTAAAATACTTAATTTGTACAATAAATTATTTCATAGAGTGGGGAAGTTATTAATAATGTTTTTACTTCTTTTCTCAGATATCTACTTCTTTCAGTTCTTTGCTCTAATAAATGTTTCCTCATTAGGGAAGCATTGCCTGGCCACTCTTGTACGAAGTAGCAACCCCTGTTTCCATTTCCCTTAACTTGCTTTATTTTTCTTGGTAGTACTTGACACCAGCTGATGTCATGTATTTGTTTTCTATTTCTTCATCTTTAGGATGTAATAAACTAAGGGCAGGATTTTTTTTTTTTTAATTTTGTTCACTAGTGAATCTTACAATTCTTAGAACCATATTGTAGGTGTTCAGTGAATATTTGTTGAAGGAGTAAAGACTTAATGCACTCCCACTTCTAATCCTTTAACCCCCTGCATTAGAATTACCTTGGTGGTTGTTAGTGGGGGTGCTAGTAACAAATGTAGATTTCTGGACCCTGCTCCTGATCAGCTTAATCAACTCTGGAGGTGAGATCCAAGAGTGTATTCCAAGGAAACCACCCAGGTGGTTCTTAAGCTTCAGTGTACATGGGACTCATTGTTTTATGGTGTAGCTTTGGCTAATTAAATATTGGCAGTATAACTCAGACCCAGCTATAATTAAATTATGGACGGACTGACTGTACTGTAGCAGTGTTTTCCCCTGTTGATCTGTCAAGGGAGACTTGTTTTTCTGTAGTTTTGATTATTTTGGTTACTCTTATTATTTTTGTCCAGAACTCCAGTTTAATCTGGAACTTTAAGGATCTAGAAATTTCTTTCAAATATTAGATATATATAAGTCCACCTCTGCCAAACAAAATCAAACCCTTTAAGCCCACACATAATCTGTACTTGTCATTTTTTACTCATGAGAACAGATGAACTGATATCAAGGATTTGTTTTAAGTGATAAACATTATTTAAAAATATGGGCTGTTTTTCAGTGTCCTTTCTATGACTATACATCACTGGAAACAATGATTTTTATAAACATTATCCTGTAACATTGAAAGGCAATTTGGTATAGAGGAAACAGCATGGGCTTAATTAAAGACCTAAATAGAAGTCTCAGTGCATATTACTTTTTACCTGTAGAATCTTGAATTTCTTTTTAAAAAACTTCTTTGTCCAGGGGCCACCTCGGTGGCTCAGTTGTCCAACTCTTGATCTCAGCTCAGGTCTTGATCTCAGGGTCGTGAGTTCATTTGACATTTTGGGTTTGAAGTTTATCTGTGTATACACACTTACATCGTATTCGTTAATTTCAGTTTTTTCTATTTCATCGTTTATTTATCTATGAATATTTAGATTGCTTCAAAAACATTTTTTTTTTTTTTGCAATTTCAAACAGTACTTCAGTGAACGAGAAACCTTGTTTTTCTCTTCCTGTGCACATGTGTAAGTATTCCTCTAGCATATAAATAACTTCCCAGCGTGGAGCCTACTCAAAAAAAAAAAAAAAAAAAAAAAAAAAGCCCCCAAGCCCCAACTTCTTTGTCCACATTTCATCTCTCTGAAATGGGGATAATTGCTAAGTCTCAGGGTTGTTGAGAGGATTCCTGTCACAGTTCCTGGCCTAAAGTCATAGAGTCATTCGATAAGTATAAGTTCCTTTTTCTGTGGAAGTAAATTCTGAAGTAACTCAAAATACTTCATTGAAAACAGTTATAACCTATTTCAAACTTACAAAAATGATAGACGGGTGCCTGGGTGGCTCAGTTGGTTGTGTGTCCAACTCTTGATTTCTGCTTAGGTCATGATCCCAGCATCATGGGATCTGTGCTAAGCCTGGAGCCTGCTTGAGATTCTCCCTCTGCCCCTTTCCCCCCACTTGCTGTCTTTCTCTCTTTCAAATAAATAAAGTTTTTAAAAATTATAGAAAAAATATTAAAGATGTCCAAGTGCTCATTGCATAGATCTAATGCATTGTATATGCCCTAATTGTTTTGAATCGTTTTTAAAAATGTTTTTAAATTTATTTTTGAGAGAGAGCGTGAGCGGAGGAGAGGCAGAGAAAGAGGGAGACACAGAATCTAGAGCAGGCTCCAGGCTCTGAGCTGTCGGCACAGAGCCTGATGCGGGGCTTGAACCCACGAGCTGTGAGGTCATGACCTGAGCGGAAGTCAGACACCTAACTGACCCACCCAAGTGCCCCCATTTTTAGTTTTATTTATTTTTATTTAAACAAAAATCTTTTTTAAGTTTATTTATTTTGAGAGAGAGAAAGAGCATGAATGGAGTAGGGGCAGAAAGAGAATTACCAAGCAGGCTCCGTGCTGTCAGCATAGAGCTCTATGTGGGGCCCTGAGATCATGACCTGAGCTGAGATCTAGAGTTTGATGCTTGGGGCACCTGGGTGGCTTGGTCTGTTAAGCAGCCTTCCTTCGTTTCTTCCTTCCCTCCACAGACACACACTTATCTTGAAGTCGGTATACATGTTTCCTGTTTTTTTAATAGTCCTATAACATATATGTATTTTTTAAAATAAACAATATACAATACTGTGCTGTATTTAAAAATTTTTAGTAAGTGGCTTAAAGTATGTACTTGTGGTTTGATTTGTTTTTTTATTTGACATTGGTTTTGAAGTTTATCCATGTATACACACTTAAATCTTATTAACTTCAGTTTTCTATTTCATGGTTTATTTATCTATGAATATTTAGATTGTTTCAAAATTTTTTTTTTGCAATTTCAAACAGTACTTCAGTGAACAATAAACCTTGTTTTTCTCTTCCTGTGCATATGTGTAAGAATTCCTCTAGCATATAAATAACTTCGGTAAACATTTTTTTCAGTATTTCGTACTCTAATTCTTTAACAACTGAGACCACAGAACAAAAGTGTATATCCCCCCCCCCCCAAAAAAAAAAGTACATAAGAACAGATGTGAGACCGTTGGGGGTGTCTTGGGTGAGATTTTCCACAAGACTTAATTTTGGAAGAAAATTGAGAAAAACCTTAGGACTTTAGGTTGCAGAACCTAAACAGAATTTTTCTGAATTTCTACGTTGTTGCTTAGAGTCCCCTGAGCCATTATTTATTCTAGCATGTCTTAACTAGCTAACAAGATTGACTTAATAAACTGCAGCCTCATTTAAAATATCTAATTTAAATTAACTTCAGTTGAAAAGTGTTTTTCTGATCTCAAAATACACTTATATTTAAGTGCTTAATATTTGGTTATAAGCTTTGGGAAAAAAACCTCACATTTATATGTTTGTAGTCTGTTTTACATTTTTCTTAATCTAGATGAGTTCATAAAAACATTTTTATGCCTCAGTATTCTTTAAATGGGAACAACAAAAATTCTGTGACATCAGTACTGGTTACTGTGGAAACAGTAGTTTTCAAGTGAAAAATAATATGTGAATCTTCTAAGAAAACAACTTTTGTTTCTCTCCTGATTTGACAGTAATTAAGGAAGGAGATGAATTACATTAGATACACTTTAAAAGCATTTTTAGCAAAATGATTAGCAAAACAGGCAGAGCTGGTGTGGGAAAGTATCTGATACCTGAAATTGTTAATAGATCTTCTGGAATCTTTGAAGTTTTTATTTTTGCAATTTGCATTCTGGTTCCCATTTTACATGACAGAAGTTTAATAACTTTGTGAGTTCTTAATAACGCTATTTTACAGGAGCAAATAGTTAAAACGTTTTCTTGTAGGACCTGACTGGTTAATAGCTGCTTCTCTTTTTCAAAAAAACTATATTAGGGGCGCCTGGGTGGCTCAGTTGGCTAAGTGTCCAACTTCGGCTCAGGTCATGATCTTCCGGTTTGTGGGTTCAAACCCCGCATCGGGCTCTGTGCTGACAGCTCAGAGCGTGGAGCCTGTTCCGGATTCTGTCTCCCTTTCTATCTGCCCCTTTCCTGCTCACGCTCCGTCTCTGTATCTCTCAAAAATAAATAAACATTAAAAAAAAAAAACTATATTAATGAAGTCCAAGTTTGTGTCAGTAATCTTATTCTGGGCTGCCTCTGTCTGGGGGAGAGGGAGGGAAGCCCAGCACTGTTTTAAAAAGCTCACCCAAGCTTTAAGAGACTCTTAAAAACTGAGAACAAACTGAGGGCTGATGGGGGGTGGAAGGGAGGGGGGGTGGGTGATGGGTATTGAGGAGGGCACCTTTTGGGATGAGCACTGGGTGTTGTATGGAAACCAATTTGACAATAAATTTCTAAAAAATAAAATAAATAAATAAATAGCTCACCCAGGTGACTGATGATGGCTGCAGACCAATAATTTTCAACCCCAGCTATATATCATGTCAGCATATTAAAACATTTTCTGCACTTGTATTTTTAAAGTAGGGATATCTACGTTCACTGCCTTATTTCCCTGTTTCTCGAACCCTCAGTGGCTAGGCTGGAGGTTAGTTACATCAGAATAATAGCAGTCTCCCAGGAAGAATACAGGATTATAGTTTGGCTTGAAAATTTATCTCCTTCTGTGAAAACTTTAACATAGGTAGAAACTACAAAATAAAATTAGTTTACATATTAACACCTGTAAAATACAGTGATCCTTGGTATTTCATTAGGTTCTGAGACCAGCAGTATTGGTATCACTTTGGAGTTAGAAATATGCAGTTTCAGGCTCCACTCCAGATTTACTGAATCAGAATTTGCATTTTAACAAGATCCTGAAGTGATTCATATGCATGTTAAAGTTTGAGAAGCCCTGCTGGAGAGGAAAAACACTAATAAGACCTGGCCCAGTTCTCCCTGCAAACAGAAGTCTAGTCCTGTGTTTTCCTTACCTGTAAAATGAGTGAATTTGGCTGCCTAATCTCTAAAACCCCTGTGAGTGATATATTAGATGAAATGTTAGGTAGTGAGGCTAATTTTTAGCCATAGGTACTAGAACTTGAATGTCCTCATGTATCTTCTAGACATGTATTCTAGAAAGCATATGTATAATCTGTTGATGCTTAAAATACTTGTAGGATTAAAAAAAAAAAAAGCCCTTCCTTCCTCCCCAGTATGAACAGCTGTCTTGAGTTCTTTAAGAAAATAACTATTAGTAATTTCCTAATACCTTTTTGTTTTCTTTTTTTTTTATTTTGAATTTTATTTTATTTTTCTTTCAATATATGAAGTTTATTGTCAAATTGGTTTCCATACAACACCCAGTGCTCATCCCAAAAGGTGCCCTCCTCAATACCCATATACCTTTTTGTTTTCTAACCAAAATATTTTGGCATGATGAGGTAGTGGATTCACAGGAATTCATTTATAGAGGAGTATGTTTTTCACCATTGGAGACAATCAAAATTATATTTTCCAGCTCCCGAATTCAGGTCAAGAGAAAAAATTTTAAATTGAATTTGAGCAATGTCAGAATTATTGGACAGCTCTAATTTTTTTTTATTTTTTATTAAAATTTTTTTTTTAACATTTATTTATTTTTGAGAGAGAGGGAGAGACAGAGAACCAATGGGGCAGGGGCAGAGAGAGAGGGAGACACAGAATCCGAAGTAGTCTCCAGGCTCTGAGCTGTTGGCACAGAGCCTGACCTGGGGCTCGAACTCACAAACCATGAGATCATGACCTGAGTGGAAGTCGGCTGCTTAACCGACTGAGCCACCCAGGCACCCCTGGACAGCTCTAATTTTTCATCACATTGGAGTATAACCTTCATGGGCAATATTCCTTGATGGGGACAATACTAATTAGAGTATTTTTGTTCTGGAAAATGATTAATAAGTTGGTTGTATTGCTTTATCCTCTCATTTAATAAATGAAAGTGCTAAGGGGAATAGGCTGCATGTGATTTTTTTTCAAAATCTGCCCTACTGAAATTATTTACATAAAATTCACTGAGTTTTGAGTACCTTTTGATGAGTTTCGATGAATGCATAGTTTTGTAACCACCATCACTGCCACCACAATCATGATACAGAACATTTCCATCATCTGAAAATGTTCCCTTGTACCCCATTATAGTTGTCTTAACTTGGGATGCTATAACAAATTAGCATAGACTGGGCAGCTTAAGCAGACATTTATTTTTCAGTTATGAAGGCTGGGAAGCCCAAGATCAAGGTGCCAGCAAATTTGGTTTCAGTCCTCTTTTCTGGTTTGCAGATGGCTGTCTTGTGTGTCCTCACAGGTGGAGAAAGAGGTTCTCTCTCTCAAGTCTCTTACTAATCCCGTACATGAGGGCTCTACCCCCGGGATCTTATTACCCCCCCCCCCAACAGGCCCCACGTCCAAATACCATCACATTGGGGATTAGGGCTTCAACATATGAATTTGGGGGACCCACATTCAGTTTGTAGCAGTAGTCAGTTTCTCTTCCCCTACCGTCAGCTCTTGGTAGCTAGTGATCTGCTTTCTGTTACTGTAGTTTTACTTTTTCTAGAATTTCATGTATGTAGACTCAGACAGTATGGCATTTTGTGTGTGGCTCCCTTTACTTAGTATATAGCTTTTTAGATTTATAAGTGTTATTGTGTATTTCAGTAATTCATTTCTTTTCCTTTTTTTCTTTTCTTTCTTTTTTTTTTTTAAACATTTATTCACCTTTGAGAGACAGAGACAGAGCGTGAGCAGGGGAGGGACAGAGAGAGAGGGAGATACAGAATCAGAAGCAGGCTCCAGGCTCTGAGCTGTCAGGACAGCACCCAACACGGGGCTCGAACCCATGAACCGCAAGACCATGACCTGAGTCAAAGTCAGACACTTAACTGAGCCACCCAGGCGCCCCCATTTCTTTTCCTTTCTAAGTAATAGTCCATTGTATGGATTTAACACAATTTATGCATTCTCTGGTAAATGGATATTTGGGTTGTTTCCAGTTTATGGTCATTATGAATAAAGCTACTATGAACATTCATTTTCAGGTTTTTTTGTCATAATGTTTTAATTTCTCTTTTAAGTACCTAGGGGTGTGATTGATGGTTGTATGGTAAATATGTTTAACTGGGGCTCCTGGCTGGCTCAGTCAGTGGAACACGCGACTCTTGATCTTGAGGTCGTGAGTACAAGCCCCACATTGGGCATAGAGATTTTTTGGGGGAAAAAATGTTTAACTTTCTGTACGGTATTACCAAAAAGTTTTTCAAAGTGGTTGTATCGTTTTGTACTCTTTTTTTTTTTTTTTTTTCTAAACCTTTATTCATTTTTGAGAGACAGAGCGCAAGCAGGGGTGGAGCAGAGAGAGAAGAAGACACAGAATCCGAAGCAGGCTCCAGGCACTGAGCTATCAGCACAGAGCCTGATGCGGGGCTCAAACCCACAAACCGTGAGATCATGCCCTGAGCCTAAATCAAAAGTTGGACGCTTAACTGAGCCACCCAGACGCCCCTAGCATCTTTATTTTCTTACAACAAATTCCTACAAATAGGTTTGCCGTGGTATGAACTCTTTAAGGCTTTAAAAAATACGTGCTAGAATAAACTTCTGAATACTTAGATACTGTTTTCACGTGGTTATACGGTGTAAATGTTGAGGGCAGGTGCCAGACACCAAAACATTGCTTTTGTCAAACTGCTAATTTTTGTAAATAGACTGAGTAGACTGAATCCAGGCTACTTTCCATAAGAATGTGTTTCAAGTTTTTAGTTGGAATGTGAATAACTTATACTTTCATTGCTTTTGAATAACTATACTTTCATTGCTTTTGAGAAGTGAATTACTCCTTACTTGGTTCTCTCTCTACAAATTTAATTTTGGGCTGAAATAATCTAACGTTAGTAACATTTTATTGTAATGCAGATTTCTAGCATCTTTATATTGCCTTAGTGTGTAATTATGCCTGAAGTTTGCAGACGGATCTAGGTCAGTTCTGAAGTGTAAATTTTGCTGTTGGAATGTATACTGACTGTATGAATTTGGCAGATTTAAGATCAGTGTGTTTAAAGAGCAATCAAAAAGACAAATGTCGGGGCGCCTGGGTGGCGCAGTCGGTTAAGCGTCCGACTTCAGCCAGGTCACGATCTCGCGGTCCGTGAGTTCCAGCCCCGCGTCAGGCTCTGGGCTGATGGCTCGGAGCCTGGAGCCTGTTTCAGATTCTGTGTCTCCCTCTCTCTCTGCCCCTCCCCCGTTCATGCTCTGTCTCTCTCTGTCCCAAAAATAAATAAAAAACGTTGAAAAAAAAAAAAAATTAAAAAAAAAAAAAAGACAAATGTCTTTTTTTTTATATAGACTTCTTTTTTTAGAGCAATTCATAGCAAAATTGAGTGGAAAATACAGAGTGCACATGTACCCCCTGTCCCCACACACCAACAGCTGCCCTGCTCCACACCAGAGTGGCACCTTTGTTACAACTGATGAATCTTCACTGACACATCATTATTCCCCAAAGTCCACAGTTTTCATTAGGCTTCATTTATGGGGTTGTATATTCTGTGGGTTTTGACAAATGTATGATGCCTTGCGTCTGTCTCTGTAGCATCAGGGAGAACAGTTTAACTGCTGTCAAAATCCTTGTGCTCCACCTGGTCGTGTCTCCTCCCCCCCAACCCCTACCAACCACTGATCTTTTTTTCACTTAGACAAGTGTCTTTTTGTAGGCCTTGTGGCAAATAGGTTAAGTATACTTAGTGTTAAGTATGGGGAAATAGCTGAGGAACAGTTGATCTGCTGTAGGTATCTTTCAGCTTTGACCTTGAAAGATGCATTAGGCGGTAGAGTGGGGGAGAACTGACTTGAAACAGTGAATCAGGAAAATTTATTGGATGGTCAAAGTCTACTTCAGTCATTTTTTGGCATTGAAAAAGAAATAAAATCACTATTCTCTGCCTAGCATTTAACTTCAATTTAAAATCTTAGAGCAATGCTAAATTTAAAAAGATTTCCAGTTGTAGGTAATCACTGAATGTTAATGTTTACAGGTAGTCTGATGAAATGTACAATTCTTATATTTAGTTGCTTATATCAGTGTTTGATGAATGAAGTACTGTGTCTGTAGTTAGTACAAAAATGGTAGAGAAATCATGGTGGGGGAGTAAACTTAGTGAACCGTGTCATTGTGCTCCATCATGCTTTTGAAACATGTTTGCTGCACTTCACTTTAGAAGTCTGTAGCCTAGAAATGGTGACAAAAACGTAGACACCTGCTGCCTGTATATCTGAGGTACCTATCTTTATCCATGCTAATAAAAGAAAATTGGCTACATGGTAACTGTAGTCAACCAATCTAGGTGAAATTTCAAGTTAATAACTTGTTAAAAACAAGTGGTTTGTTTTTCTTTATTTTTTAATGTTTATTTTGACAGAGAAGCAGAACGCAACGAGTGGGGAAGGGTCAGAGAGAGGAGAGGGAGAGAGGGAGGGAGGGAGAGGGAGAGACAGACAGACAGAGAATGAGAATCTCAAGCAGGCTCTGTGTTGTCAGTGCAGACCCCAATGTGGGCCTTGATCTCACGAATCATGAGATGACCTGAGCTGAAATCAAGAGTTGGACGCTTAACCAAGTGAGCCACCCAAGGGCCCTTGTTTGCTTCATTTTTAAGAAACTAATGCTTTCTTTACAGTAAGAACAAGACTGTTTGTTGGTTTTAACAAAATCAGCAATCTCCAAATTTGGTCATTGTGATATTTTAGCACTTACTCATTTTGGGTTCTTTTTAATTAGTGTATTGGTAGAACTTCATACTTCTAACTGTAATTTTGTGATTAATATACTACTCTTGAGTTGCTGGAAATATTTTCCCAAACTAGTTATGTGATTGTCAGATTTGCTTGTAAAATACCTAGGGGCAGGTAGGTATAAAACTCCTGAGTAAAATGTGTAAATTTCTTTCATTCAAGAAATATTTATTAAGCACCTGCTAGGTGCCAAGCACTATTCGGGGTGCTGGGAGATAAAGTGGCCAACAGGATGATTGAGATTCTTATTTTTGTGGTATATACTTTCTGTGGAGGGAGTGATATAAGGCACAAATGTAAACAAATGAAAAAGGGTTATTTTAGATATTGAAAAGGACTATGGAAAAAAAACCCCACAAAACCTGTTTTGTTAAAGTGATGTGGAAGGGTCTGTAGACTGAATGGTCAAGGAAGGCCACACTTACGAGAACATTTGAGCTGAGACCTAGATGATGGAAGATAAAGCCACATTAGTTTCTAGGGACAGAATATTCCAGACAGGGGAGAACACAGGACAAAAATTCTAAGGTGGGAAACAGGTTTGACCTGTTCAAGGAACAGAAAGAGGTCCCGATTGCAAGGGCCAGATCACATAGGACTGTGGAGGTCATGGTCAGGACCTTCACAGTTTTGTTTTTTTCTGTATATTTTCTGGTTACAGTGGGAAGCTAATTGAGGGTTTTAAACAGAGGATTGGCAGTCTAGAGGGGGAGACCTATAATAAATAAGCATTTACATAAATATTCAAATGATGGGTAGATTCAGATTAGGGGAGTATAGGAGGACTAAACTTGATTAGGAACCTTAGGAAAGATATTCCTGAGGAAATGACGTTTAGGAAATGACGTTTAAACGGAGGCTTAAGGAATAAGCATGAGTTGATTAGGGCAACAACGTGGAAAAGAATATTCCAGACAAAGGAATATCCTCAGTGAAATATGAGTCTAGAAAGAGCTTTAGTAGCATAAGAATCTGAAAAAAGGCTAGCTTGTCTATTTGTAGTTTACACAGGCAAGAGTAGCACCAAATGTATTTGGGGCAGGAGAGATTTGGCAGTGAGTACAGGATTTTATAAGGTATGTGTAGGATTTTAGTTGTTAATGCTCTGTAACAGTGATTTTAAGGAGAGTAATTTAATAACAGTCACATTTATCTATATTATTTTGTCACTACTCTGTGGAATTTAGATTGGTTTAAATTTTTTTTTTAACATTTTATTTATTTTTGAGACAGGGAGAGACAGAACATGAACAGGGGAGAGTCAGAGAGAGGGAGACACAGAATCTGAAACAGGCTCCAGGCTCTGAGCTGTCAGCACAGAGCCCGACGCGGGGCTCGAACTCACCGACCGCGAGATCATGACCTGAGCCGAAGTCGGCCGCTTAACCGACTGAGCCACCCAGGCGCCCCTAGATTGGTTTAAAGGAGGGAGCAAAAAGGGAGACCAGTTAGGTACCATTCTGTATTTGTATACCACTGAAACTGGAAGTGATAATACTGTCTTTAATTAAATATTGATTGCTTTTACTTCCAATGATTCTCCTTTGAAATTGCTTGCTCTTTATATATTGTCACTGTTTGTAGCACATTTTGAAATAGTGTTGCTGCTTTTGCTATGTCAGTTAAAGGTGCCTTGTGATGGAAGAAAAGGCTCTCATAGTTTTTGCAAATCAAACAAGCTAGATATTTCTTTCTAGGGGAAAAAAGGAGCCATGAATGTAGATGTATAATCTTTAAGAATAGTGGTTAGTTGGATAAGGTATTCTTGCCGTGTTGGCTACTAATATGCCACTCCTCAGTGGACTGGCTGTCTCCTGGGAGAGAAGGGATTGTCATTGCACTGAACACAGTAGATACTGTATGTCTCCTTAGATTGCAAAGGGTCATTTAGTACACAGACTCAAGGGGAGAGTCTCTTAAAAATGTTGGGGTGGGGGAGGATAAGGTCCCTACCAGTGATTTGGCTACATGGGATCAAGCAATTGATAGGAAAGAAAGCCTGACAAGGGATAGAAGTCTCTGAAATCAGCTATTAGGTGTTTTTGTTTGTTTTGTTTTATTAAAAGGACAGAAACCTAAACTTTAGAAACTCGTCTCTGCTGTTGCATATCTTTTTTTAAGTGTTTATTTATTTTGAGAGAGAGAGAGAGAGAGAGAGAGAGAACAGACGACCATGTGTGTGCTCAGAAGAGAGAGAGAGAGAGAGAACAGACGACCATGTGTGTGCTCAGAACAGGTTTAGGGGCAGGGAAGGAGGGAGGGAGAGAATCCCAGGCAGGCTCTGTGTTGTCAGTGTGACACAGGCATTTCCTGCTGTTGTGTGTTTTATCGTTATTTCTTCATTACTATTCAGTAAAGTTCTGCAAAGATTACCTTGTTTTGGTGTGCTGGGTGAACAAAGGAAGAGTTGATATACCTGTTTTGGGGAGTTAGGTAATTTGAAATGGTGGTTGTGGTCTGTAAGAGCCCAGAGGCAGATGAAACTATAGGATATAACTCTGTACCTCACTACTATTCATTTTGTGTTTTCCAACAGAACATCAATCCTGTGCTTTGCTTTAATAAAGGAAGCTGTACTATTAGGTTACTCTTACTAAATTAGGGACTCATTAGCTTTACCATTAGTGTCGGTTTTAGAAACTTCTTAGGACCCCAGCGTAGCCATTTAAGTTTCATAGTGAAAAATGTTTACAATTCATATGTTTTAATCTTTGTAACTTGGAATAATATCCAGGAAATGCCTACCAGGAAAATTGGAATTTGAATTATTAGGTAAAATTGACCCCCCCCCCCATCCTCCCCTCGCATAGATCCAGTTTCAGTGTGCATACAGTAGCAGAAATTGTTTATAGAATAATGCAGTGCTCAAGAAACAGCTACTGTTCACAATTAGCTGTTTAGACTTAATAGTAGAGGCTATACTTACTATTGTGCTTATCTGTGTGTATAGTGGGAAATCTTAGCAATATTCTTGGTCCTACTATAGAGGGAGGGAGAAATCCAACATGTACTTGAATATCACTTTTTGCAGATGATCTGTAACAAAGGGGAAGTTACTTGAAGTTTTGGTTTAGTTGTGATCCTTTAGGAGAAGTTTGTAATGCAGGAATTCAAGTAACCTTTCTCTCTTTTTTTTAATTTTAGGTGAGAATCATGAAGATGATGACCTAGTAAACTCTGATGAGGTTATGAAGAAACCATGTCCAGTACAGATTGTTCTTGCTCATGAAGATGACCATAACTTTGAGCTCGATGAAGAAGCTTTGGAGCAGATATTGCTACAGGAACACATACGAGATCTTAACATAGTAGTGGTATCCGTGGCAGGAGCTTTTCGTAAAGGGAAATCATTTCTACTGGACTTCATGCTTAGATATATGTATAACAAGGTGAATAGTGTCTTTTAAATTGAACCCAGTTAAAAACAAAAAACAGCCAACCAACCCTGTTTAAAAATAATAGACAAAAAACAGTAAGAGCTGTGTCTTTCATTTTTCAAAAATCCAGTTCTTGCTAAGACTTCTCAGTGAAGACAGTGATCTAAGTTCGTTTGAGTTCTTGATTCTTCCTCATCTCCATAATTCCATTTTGCGTGCAGTCCATATGGATGCATATGACTGAGCATCTATGTTACAGGCATTGTAGCTCTAACCCAAGGTGTCTGAGTATATTTTAAAGCCTCTGATACGCTGTTCTCTCCCTTTTGGTTATTTCTTCACGCCTCCCCTTTTTTGATCACCTTTACAATAATGGGTGAAGTAGGCTGATAGAGACTTTTGTAGAAGTACACCTGTGCCCTTTCAAATAAGTCAGCTTCAGTGACTATTACATTTTGAGATAAAGTCAGGTTCCTTAGTGTGGCTTCCCTGGTCTTCGATAATCTCTGAGTTTCATATCTTGCTTCTCTGTGTCAGGTATACTGTAGTTTTTGCAGTTCTTCAGCTGTGTCATGTTACTTCTCAAATGTTGCTATATCCTTGGCTGATCTTTTCATAGGAGGCCTTTCCTGATTTTTTTTTTTTTTTAAGTAGGGCCACGCCCAGTGTGGGGCTTGAATTCATGACCCTGAGATCAAGAGTTGCATGCTCTACGACTGAGCCAGCCAGGTGCCCCGAGGCCTTCTCTGATTTTTAAGACTATATTATGTCCTTCTCCCAACTCTCATGGCACTAGTCATTTGTTTCATTGAAACTACTTTAGTTACTTATTTTTCCTGGCTAGTTTAACTTCTGTCAGGAATGGGTCTTCTCTTGGTTACCATGTCTCCCTCACCTAACATTAACTAGCCTGCTGTAAACACTTATTTTCTGTTTTGATCATTGAATCTCCCTCTGTCCATAAATTTATACTTGATTTATTTTTAATAAATATAAATCAAATTTATATTTGATTCCAAATACTTTTTGATGGTACCAGGCAATTGTTATTTCCCTCCCCCTTCCTGACTTTGGAATTTTTCCTCTGAAAAAAAGCAAAAAATAATTTTACTTAAATCAGTGTTTTTCTAACAGTTGAAAGTTGGGCTGAGGGAATGGGAATTTGATAGGGACGAAGAAGAAGGAATTGGAAATTTGGAGTGGAGCATTTAGAAGAAAGGGCTTTCCTTACATGGCGTTTGACATTCAGAAGCCACGTGAAGATGCTAGAAATAACACTTTGACAGAGTTATGTAATTATCTAAGCTCTTGTCAGGGTGCTCACCTTTATGAGTTCTATATTAATCCGAAACTGGGTGTGTATGCATCTGCCTTAAGGTAAGTAACAGTTGATTTTCCAGGAAGCTTTTCAGTAAATTCTTTTTGTAGGGATCTCTTTAGGCATCATCAGGAATGCCTGAGTATCAGGAATGTAATTCATATTAAATGACACTATTTTACATGTTTAGCAAATTGAGAAAGATACGGTATTTCATCCATTTAGACTTGATTATTTCCCACAGTTTTACATCTGAAATAGAGAAATGAATAGTGGCATATTTTTTTTTAAAGACTGTGCCTTTAAAGATGATATTTGAGGTTCTGACTCCTTAAGTAAGCTTGTATATGTCATATTTATGTGTGTCTGAGCTGTTCCTGCAAGTGTATTTGATTCCAAGTAGGTCACAGACCGAATGTTCAAAGGGGAAAGAAGCTTAGATCATTTGCCTAGCAATGACAGATAGGTTTCACCTCAGGTGCCATTTCTGAATCCATCTCTGATCAATTGGTAGTGGTTGTTCAGAGGAGAGTAGCAGCCCACACATGTGTCATGCGTTTGCAGTTCTTTTCCTGGGGAAGTCGCTGAAGCCACGGGAAGGTTAGGAGGGCCTGAGTGAGGTTACACACCTGGTTAGTGGCTTCTAGGCTGAAATATCTTTATTAATTTTCATTGATATGCTTTCCATAGAGAATTTATGCTATAAATAATTTATTCTGTTAATTGAAAATGGCATTAAACATTGTTGAGTTTCGGGATAACACGCCTCAGCTTACACTGATTTGGTGGTGGGTCATGCTTTTCCTAAGAGAATGAAATTAAAGAAGGAGATAGTTTTGAATTTATTTCATTAACCTATCTGCCTGCAAAGGTGGGATGCTAACTGAGGGAGGTAGGAGATGAACATGACTTATATTGACTTCATATGTCCTTTTTATTGAGCTGGGTAAGGGTGTAGTTCACTAAAGGAGCTAAATACAAATTTTTTACATATGATTTAGAAATAGATGACTGTTTTCATTTTAAGTAGTTAGTAATCATAACACAAGAGCACATGAACATGAGCTCTTTTCTGTTGGATACAAACAAAAACTTCAGTAGTTCTTAAAACTAAGACTATTCTGAGATTTTTACCAAATCTTTTTTTTTTTTATTTTAATTTTTTTGAGAGACAGCAGGAGCAGGAGAGGGGCAGAGAGAAAGAGAGAGAATCCAAAGCAGGTTCCAAGCTGCTAGCGCAGAGTGCAGAGTGGGGCTCCAACCCACAAACTGTGAGATCATGACCTGAGCTGAAATCAAGAGCCAGATGCTTAGCTGACTGAGCCACCCAAACATTTACCAAACATTTCTAAATTATAGGGGAAAATTCTGACTTTTAGTTCTCCTCATTCTCTTGTGAAGTAAACAGCTTTCTACACAGTTTTCTTTTTTTGAATTGCTACTTATATTTTGAAAATAGGTTGTTTTTAAAGTATAGGAGGAAAGAAATTAGTCTTTTGTAAACTTAAGAGGTGAACTAAACCTTTTTCTAGAATAAAATTCTCTTATGTATGTTGGAGTTAATCAATTCTGTAGTTAGACTCTAACCATGAAATATAACAGAAGGTGACTAAAATTGCTGATTTACTGGATTCATAATGTAGAAGACCTTTTGAACTTCCAAAGATATCACTTAGGACATTTACTATGAATGCCGTATATGAGAAATACCACAAAAATTCAAGTTGTTAGTGAACCTAACAATTTGTAAGTAGAATATTTATTACTTGTAAAAGTCATTCTTAAAAAGCTATAGATGAAATAATTATAAAAATTTATGTGCAGGGGCGCCTGGGTGGCTCAGTCAGTTAAGCATCCAACTTGGGCTCAGGTCATGATCTCAGGGTTTGTGAGAGTATAAGCCCCTCATCGGGGGCTTGAGATCATGACCTGAGCCGAAGTCAGACACTTCGCTGACTGAGCCACCCAGGCGCGCTAGATAAAGAAAGAGTCTGAATTGTGTACAGAGTTGCTTGTACTTTTATATCATTCTCTTTTTTTTAAATAACTGTATTATGAAGAATTTTTAACACACGTAAAAGTAGATAACAGTATAATGAATGCTCATGTATTTACAGTTATCAACTCTCAATCTCATTTCATCTATATGCCAACTCATTCTATACCTTTTATATTGTTGTGAATATGTCCAGATATATCATCTCATTTGTAAATATTTCAGTATGACGGGTTTTTTGGACCTTACAGTAATATCGTACATAAAAATAAATAGTTCCTTAAGTTAGGTATATATAAGGTTAATATATGGGATCAATTTTCCAGTTGACTCAGATATTTTAATTTTTTCATTTTTAACAGTTTGCTTAGAGTCAAGAGCCAACTAAATGAGGTACACATTGTGATTGGTTGTCTTTAAAGTGTTTCTAATTTTTTTTTTTAGGCTTCCCTCCATCTATTTTTCTTAGCAGTTTATTTGTTGAAGAAACTGACTGTTGGTCTTAGAGAGTTTCCCAGTCTGGATTTGCTGATTTTATCCCATTAGTGTAATTTTTACATGTTCCTTTGTCCTTTGAATTTGCTGTAAATTGTTACTTAAATCTAAGGACTTGATCAGACTCAGGTTTGACTTTTGGGTAAGAGCACTTCCAAGATGATGTATTGTTCCATGAGAAAGTGCAGATTATCTTTTTTTTTTTTTTAGCTTATTTATTTATATTTGATAAAGTGAGGGAGGGGCAAAGATAGATGGAGAGAGAGAATCCCAGACAGGCTCCTTGCAGTTAGTGCAGAGCCTGATGTGGGACTTATCTCACGAATTTTGAGATCATGACCTGAGCCGAAATCAGGAATCAGGTGTCCCCAGATTATCTTTGACGATAACAGTTTTTGAATCTTTACTGAATTCTAGGTATTCTGATTACTGAACATTAAATAGGTATTATTTCCCTCAGTAGTCACATTCCCCCTATGCAGTAGTGTTAGTATTGCAGCCTGATAGTTGAGGAAATGAGGTTCAAAGGAGGTGGCGAGGCTGAGATACAAACCAGGCAATTTGATTCTAAAGCCTTTATTCTTAAAATTACTATGTAAAATGATGTTTGATCCTTTACCTACACTAAACTGGTTTTTTTTTTTTTTTTTTTTTTTTTTGTTAGTGTTTACTTTTCACTGTTTACTTCAGAAGTTGAGATAGCCTGAGAGGAGTGCATGCTTGGTAACTTTTTTGCTGCCCACTGGTATCTATATGCTTAATGAGTAAAGAGTTTTGACTCCATTTATAACATAATTGCTAAAGACATTTTAAGAGAAATTGTAGATGATATTATTATTATTATGATTATTATTTAAAGAGCTGCTTCCAGAGATCAGGAGTAAGAACAGTTTTTAAAGATCATATGTACTGCTACGTATAATTTGCCAAAAGCACAAATATCTCCAAATTGGCCATATGGGATATTGAACTTGATTTCACCCTTTTTTTTCCTAAGGCTAACATTGTCTGAGATGTGGGGCTTGTGAGAAATGTGTGAATGCATGAAGGAAAACTTGGTTTGTTTCATGTTCCTTTTTTAAGAAAGAAATGTATTTGGAGGATGAACGGTATTTTTAAAAGGTTCTGCCTAGGGTCATTTTATTCTGTTTTTTTTGTGTGGTATAACTTGCATATAATAATAAAGTGCATAAATCTTAGGATAGCCAGTAAATTTGTGTGTACCTATACTTTTTGTAACCACTGCCACTCAGATCAAGAAGGAGAATACTACCAGCACTCTAGAAGGCTCTCTCATTTCCCCTGCCAAGTATTACTATCTCCAATACTCAGAGTCCACCACCATCCTGATCTACATCACTATAGATTAGTTTGGTCTACCCTTGAGCTTTACATAAATGTAATCATAAAGTATGCGCTCCTGTGTGTGATTTCATTGACTCAACATTGAATCTAAGAGATTTATCCATGTTATTGCATGATCCAGTAATCGTTGTTTGTTAGTGCTGAGTGGTAGGTTATTGGGTGAAGATACCGATTTATTTACTCCTTCTTTTGAAAGACATATGGGTTGTTTGTAATTTTTGTCCATTATGAATAAACCTACCATGAATATTTGTGTGCAAGTCTTGGTGACATAATCACTTATTTCTGTTGGGTATATAACCAGGAGTAGAAATGCTAGGTTCATAAAGCCCATTTCACTGTACTAGGGACTGCCACAATTTTTTTCCAAAGTGGTTTTACCAATTTGCACTTCCTTGAGCAATGTAAGAGACTTAAATTTGTTATACATCTTATGAACAGTATTGTCAGTCTTTTTAACTTTAGCGATTCTGATAGGTATGCATTGTGTTAATTTTAGGTCATCATTGTACTCTATACAGGGTCATGCTTATAAAACTGTTACCATATTTACTGTAGAAACGTAGCTTATTCATTTAATTATTACTTTAACTGCATTCACGTTTGTGAATTTCACTCATTATATGTGAAGCAATGTATGTAACTTATGTAACAAGCTGTGGAAATTTTAAGTGTTATATTATTACTATTTTTGCCTATGCGAGAAGCCAGCCAAATTTGATCAGAATTTTAAGTCAGTAAGGAAAATAAAAATTGGTTCCCTTATTTTTATCCCTGAATGTAAGCTAAGGAGTGAGTATAGAAGTTATGTGGACTGTGGACTACCTTTTTTCCATTAGCTCACTGGCTTTCTTTTCCTCCTAGATTTTGATTTCTGCGTTGAAACTAATCTGTTCTTTCATGTGCAGGTTTAAAATTAGTGTGAGTAATTTCAGTTAGAAAAACTTCAACAAGTGTTACCAAAGCTGGAGGAAGCAGAAGCAGAGGAGTCTACAATATATTGTTCAAAGTCCTTATAGCACTGTCTTAGGAGAGGCTTTCTCGGCTGCATTCCTGAATCTATTCCCTGAAAATGTTGTGTCATTTGTAGTCTTTCAAACAGCTCTCCAGCTTTAAGCCCCAAATGTATATACTGCCTGTTTTGTATTTTCATCAAAAATATACTATGTCATCACATATGTGGACTTGAGAGAACATAAATTATTTGTTCTAACAGACCTTTTTCCATTCTGAAGTCTTTGTTCCTTTTAAGTTAAAATTTACTATTTCTAAAGTACTTGATTCTATTTAGGTCATCTATTAAAAGATATCGTAAGTAATAGATGGTTAACATAAACACTGATTACTCAAACACAGTTTTAAGACATTCAGGGAGTTAAGCAGTCTTGTATAATTTAAATTTCTTTTACATTAATGGTCTCTGGTGAAGAAATACGTTTATTTATTTATTTATTTATTTGAGAGAGAGAGAGAGAGAGAGAGAGAGAACGAGCGAGCATGTACAAGCCAGGGCCGGGCAGCGCAGCGGGTGAGAGAGAGAGGATCCCAGACAGGTTCCATGCCCAGAGCAGAACCTAACATGGGACTCAGTCTCACAACCCGGAGACCGTGACCTGAGCCAAAATCCAAGAGTCGGATGCTTAACTGACTGAGCCACCCAGATGCCCCAAGAAATACTTTCTTAAAGTCATTAACCCCCTGCCTCCCTCCCTTATTCTCCTAGACAGTTTTACTACTTAACTCATGAGTTTTACTTCAAGAATGTTTCGTTCTCACTATTTGAAACATTTTTTTTTCTTACACATTTTTTAAAAAAGATCTAATAGGATGCATTTTCTGTAGATACTTTGGATAATGTTCACCATAATCCTTTCATGAAGAAGCAAGTTTAGGGGTGCCTGGGTGGCTCAGTTGAGTGTGTGACTTTGGCTCAGGTCACAGTCTCCTGTTTTGTGAGTTCGAGCCCTGCACCAGGCTCTCCACTGACAGTGCAGAGAGCCTGCTTGGGATTCTCTCTTGCTCCCCTTCCCCCACTTTTGCTTTCTCTCTCTCTCTCTCTCTCTCTCTCTCTCTCAAATAAACTTAAAAAAAAAAAAAAAAAGCAAGTTTAGGAGTGCCTGGCTGGCTAAGTTGGTAGAGCATGCTACTTTTGATCTTGGGGTTGTAAGTTCGAGTCCTGCATTGGGTGTAGAGATCACTTAAAAATAAAAAAATCTTTAAAAAAAAAAAAAAGCATACTTAAGCCATAGCGTTTATGACATATTGCACTATAGATGGATATATAGCAGAACCTCCAATGACCTTCCTTTTCCTCCTAGACTTTTGTAGTATTATTGGGTGGATTTTGTATGACTGGGAGTCTTTCTTAAGCTTGTGTACTAAATATATTTGATTTTTTCTTTTTCTTTTAACAGCTTTATTGAGATATAATTGACATACCGTATAATCTATGCACTTAAACCACACAGTTTCATGAGTTTTTAGTATATTCCCAGGGTTGTGCAACCATCGCCACAATCGATTTTAGAACACCTTTTTCCCTTCACAGTGAAAAAAATGAAACCTGTACCCTTTAGCTATCACTTCCCCTTCCACCATCCCCAAACCTTTGGTCTTAAGGAACCACCAGTCTGTTTTTTTTTTTTTTACAGATTTGCCTATTCTGTGCATACATATAAATCAAATATAATATGTGGTCTTTTGGTGATTGGCTTCTTTCACTTAGCACTTTTATTTATTTATTTAAAAAAAAATTTTTTTTTTTTTTAACGTTTATTTATTTTTGAGACAGAGAGAGACAGAGCATGAACGGGGGAGGGTCCGAGAGAGGGAGACACAGAATCCGAAACAAGCTCCAGGCTCTGAGCTGTCAGCACAGAGCCCGATGTGGGGCTTGAACTCACGAACTGTGAGATCGTGACCTGAGCTGAAGTCGGACGCTTAACCGACTGAGCCACCCAGGCGCCCCTCACTTAGCACTTTTAAAGGTTTGTGTTGTAGCATTATCATGTTTCATTCCTTTTTAAGACCTGATAATCTTTTGTATAGATATACCACATTTTATCAGTTAATGGATATTTGGGTTTTCCACCATTTGGCTTACAATGCTATAATTATATGAATATATACTAATATATAATATTTCACTAATTATAATACATTAGTATATAATCATGTTAATGAAATGAGATAAGGATCTAGCTTCAGTTCTCTTATATCTGCTTATCCAGTTGTCCCAGCATTTGTTGGAAAGATTATTCTTTCTCCATTGAATGGTCTTGGCACTTTTGTTGAAAATTAGTTGATCAAACTAATTTCTGGACTCTCAATTTTATTTTTGGGCTCTCAGTTTTATTTCATTGGTCTATATAGGTCTGTTCTTATGCCAGTACCATACTGTCTTGATTACTGTTGCTCTGTAGTAAGTTTGTAGTAAGTTTGTCTATTCTTGGCCCCTTGCAATTCCGTATGAATTTTAGATTTAGCCTGTCAGTTTCTATGGGAGGTTAGCTGGGATTGTTGGTGATTGGGTTGAACATGAAAGATCAACTTGAGGAGTATTGCCATCTTAAGTGTTCCAGTTCATGAACATGGGATGTTTTTCCCTTTATTTAGATCTTTATAGTTTGCAGAGTATGTGTTACTTCTTTTGTTAAATTTATTCCTTTTTTGATGCTTTTACATTTGGAATTGTTTTCTTAATTTCATTTTCAAGATCATTCATTGCAAGCTTATAGAAATACAGTTGATTTCTTTTATGTTGATCTTGTATCCTGCAACTTTGCTCAATTCCTGCATTAGTTCTGATAGTTTTTTAGTGTATTCTTTAGAGTTTTCTGTATACTAGATCATGTCACCTGTAAATACAGTTTTAGTTTTTCCTTTCCAATCTAAGTACCTCTACTCTCTCTTTGAAGTACCTCTGGCTAACTGTCCTGGTTAGAACCTCCAGTACAATGTTGAGTACAAGTGGTAAGACATCCTTACTCTTTTCTTAATCTTCAGGGAGGAAGCAGTGAGGTTCTCACCATTATGTATGACTTCAGCTGTAGGAGTTTTTTTGAAGTTCCTGTTTATTCGTAGTCTGTTGGGAGGTTTTTTGTTTGCTTGCTTTTGTTTCTTGTTTGTTTTTTTTTTTTTTTTTTTTTTATCATGAACGGATGTTGGATTTTGTCAAATGCTTCTTATGTATCTATTGATGAACATGTGATTTTTCTTAGCTTCTTGATATGATTGATTATATTGTTAATGTTTTAAATATCGAGTCCATCTTGCATCCCATGGAATAAGTCCCATTTAGCTGTGGTGATAATTCTTTAATAAATGTTGTTAGATTTAACTAGCTAATGTTTTGTTGAATATTTTTACATATGTGTTCATGGGATATATGGATCTGTAGTTTTCCTTTCTTTTAATGTCCCAGAACTTTTTTACCTTCCCAAACTGAATCTCTGTACCCATGAAACTCCCATTTTTTCCCCTCCCCTTCCATGGACCATTTTCTTCTGTCTCCATGAGTTTAGCTACTCGAGGTACTGCATATGAGTAGAATCATAAGGTATTTGTTATTTTGCGGCTAGCTTACTTTACTTAGCATAATGTCTTCAAAGTCAAGGACATCTTTTAACTAAGTTTTTAAAATTCTTAGGACGTACCTAGGTTAATAGACTTGTCCTTTGTCTGAGCTTGTGACTTGGGTCAGTCATAATGTTATCTATTTGTGTAGCCCTAAAGGGAGGAATTGGACATGGGGGTAGGTAAGATGTGAGACAGTTTTAAACTGTTTTAAGACTCTAATGCTTCTTAATTTGTTCTAGAACTTGCGGAGTATTCTTACATATTTTAAGTGAAAACACTAAATGATGCTTGGTGGTCAGAATGTGTATATTTTTCTATCCACTCATTTGGGTGTTATTAATAACCTACCTCCTAAATGAGGTAGATTTATAAGATTAAGATTTTCTTTTTTTTTAATTTAAATCCAAGTTAGTTAACATGTAGTATAGTAATGGTTTCTGGAGTAGGATTTAGTGATTCATCACTTACATACAACACCCAGTGCTTATCTCAACAAGTGCCCTCCTTAATGCCCATCCCACATTTAACCCATCCCTCCACCCAACACCTCTCCGGCAACACTCAGTTTGTTCCCTGTATTTAAGAGTCTCATATGGTTTGCCTCCTTCTCTGTTTTTATCTCATTTATGCTTCCCTTCCCCTATATTCATGTTTTGTTTCTTAAATTCCACATATGAGTGAAATCATATATTTGTCTTTCTCTGACTTGTTTCGCTTAGCATAATACACGCTAGTTCCATCCATGTTGTTGCAAATGGAAGATTGCATTCTTTTAAAAAAATTTTTTTTAACATGTATTTGTTTCTGAGAGACAGAGACAGAGCACGAGACGGGGACGGGCAGAGAGAGAGAGAGAGACAGAGACACACACAGAATCTGAAGCAGCCTCCAGGCTCTGAACTATCAGCACAGAGCCTAATGTGGGGCTCGAACCCAGGAACCGTAAGATCATGCTCTGAGCTGAAAACAGATGCTCAACTGACTGAGCCACCCAGGCTCCCCTTCATTCTTTTTGATCGCCGAGTAATATTCGCCATTGAATATCATACCACATCTTCTTTATCCATTCATCAGTCGATGGACATTTGGGTTCTTTCCATAATTTGGCTATTGTCGATAGCGCTGCTGTAATCATGGGGGCGGGGCACATACCCCTTCCAATCAGCATTTTTTTATCCTTTGGATAAAGTTTACCTAGCTGTTGTTTCACTTTGTTACCAAGGAATGTTATCTTTCCTATGGTGAAGTAAGAATTTGTGTCTTACTATTTAGAGTAGGTAGGGGTTCTTATGTTGATAATTACATTGGTAAGTCTTTTTGGCAAGGGCTTATGTTTATTTGTGGTATTTGAAGTTTGGGTGTTTTCAGATTACTTTTTACCATTGAGGTTTATTCTAAAAGATCTTCCCTTTTAATTTTACTGGAGGACTGATTATTTTTGGAATTTTGAGTTTTAAGGCTTTTTTTTTTTGCCTCCACAGTACTAAATGGTACCAGATTACTATTTTTCAAGTTCTTAGATTTGTTTTTAGTAATTTACGACAAATAGTATCAGTGAGTCTGCTTCTAGAATTAACTAGAATGCTCCTGGAGGGGCAGGAATGTTTGTTATCATGCACTGCTGTATCCCTAGAACCTAGAACAGTAGCTGGCACATGGTAGGGTGTTCAGTGAATACTTGTTGAGTGAATGTATGAACACATTTTATGTAAGTTATCAGTATTTAGTATGATACAGAGATAGACTTCTTAACTTCAGGTTTAAAAATAGCAAAACTTATTAGTCTGGATTAGCTAGCTCTCTGATTTGCCTTTTCTTTCATCCTTTTATTGACTGATCAGATCAGTTACAGGGTAAACTAAAAAAAGATGGTAATAGATTTTTTTTTTTATGAGACACTAATTTTTTTTTTTGAGACACCAGTTTTTTTTGTTTTTTTCGTTTTTTTGTTTTTTAAGTTTAGGTTTGAGAGAGAGTGAGCACACGTGAGTGGTAAGGGGCAGAAAGAAAGGGAGAGAGAGAGGCGGGGAATCCCAAGCAGGCTCTGTGCCGACAGTGTAGAGCCCATCGGGGGGGCTTGAACTCACCAACCATGAGATCATGACCTGAGCTGAAATCAAGAGTTGGATGCTTAACTGACTGAGCCACCCAGGCACCCCTGAGACACCGATTCTTTTTAACGTTTTAGAGAGGGTCAGATTAACAAACGTGTTAGCCTATGATTTCAATCATCTCTACTTCTTGAAGTTTATTTTTACGGTCTTGTCTGTGTAATTATTTTGAAGAATAGTAAAAGGGATATTTCTTCCATATTTCTTACTTATGCTCAAAAAGGAACACATTGAAGCTTAATAACTAAAATTTCTTATGTATTCATTTATTGAATAATGTTTCTTTTTGAGAGAGCAAGTGCAGTGCATGAGCAGGGGTGAGACAGAGAGAGAGGGAGACACAGAATCTGAAGCAGGTTCCAGGCTCTGAGCTGTCAGCACAGAGCCCAGTGAGGGGCCCGAACTCATGAACCGTGAGTGAGATCATGACCTGAGCTGAAGTCGGACGCTTAACTGACTGAGCCACCCAGGTGCCCCTAAAAAAATTTTTTTTAACATTTTATTTATTTTTGAGAGAGAGCGTGTGTGTGCATACAAGCAGGGGAGGGGCAGAGTGGGGGACAGAGGATCTGAAGCAGGCTCCACATTGACAGTATTGAGTCCAGTGCGGGGTTTGAACTACCAACCACAAGATCGTGATCTGAGCCAAAGTCAGACACTCATCCAACTGAGCTACCCAGGCACCCCTTGAACAAATATTTTGAGTGCCTGCTACAAGTCAGTAATTGTCACGGAAATGTGGTTCTATGTTTTGAGGAAAAAAACAGACAAAACTTCCTTCTTCATGGAACTTATTTATCTTATTTCTCTATATCCTATATGAGAATATAAGTAAAATGTAGAATGAAAACAGATGTCTCTAACAGGGTAGATTCTTTTAAGTTATTTACGTAGGTTGGACCTTTTAAAAATAATCAGTTTGTTTAGTGCCACTTCAACATTGTTAGCGGAATGAGAATCCACATGTGAGAGCCAAAAATGGGCTGAGATACTTTGGTAGGAGCAGTTTGGTAAACAGGTGGAATTTATAGCCTGTGCTCTTAAGACTCACACAAGAAGTGCAGTGTAAAGCTGTGTAAAGATAACCATCTGTAGTTATAATATTCTTTAAGAGTTCAGAAAAGTTGGGAGTTTCTTGAATTGCTGGCTCAGTTCAAGCAGAGAACAGGTAGAAAAGATAGAGCTATACTAAACAACTTAAATATTTGGGAATAGCGACCTTTTTGGTATGGTAGCAACAGGAATTATGTGTGTGTGTTAGGGGGACTATCGGGAATATTGGGAGCAGAGATAGGAAAAGTAAAGGTTGGTTATGTTCAACAGATCTCCAGATAGTTCTATAGGTAAATGAAGAACTACAGATGGCTTTTTTTTAGGACAGTAGCATGATTCCATCGCTTGTTGGGAAAATTAAATGACTACGGAAGAATGCGTTGGAGAATACAGCATGGAGGTGTAAGAAAATCTATTTGGAGCATCCAAAATATAGTCCAGGGGCACAGCCCCCACTGGGCTTGTTTAGGGCGTACCGTTAATCTTCTAATCCCCGTGAAGAGTCCCTTCTGAAGCACAGGTCCTTAGTATATAGTGTGAATGGAGTTGTGCTATGAGGCAGCCTTGTCACCAACAGAGAGATGAGGGCCTTACGTCGAAGGTTCTGAAAGGTGAAGAAGAGAATTTTGTGATTGATAAAGTTGGTAACCTACTGGGGATGGGAGTTTTGTGGAATAATTACAGATGGTTGGAAGTTTAAGGCTGATCTTCACATTAGGTGGTGGCCTGGACAACACTTTTTTTCCCCAACCTTATCTGTTTTTCATAAATTTCTACATCCCTCGTTGGGCCTACCTTAAACATCTTTACTCCTAATTTGAGTTGTTTTTGTTATTTGTTTTGAACTATGTATCTAAGCTTGTCAGAAGTATTTCTGAAACAAAGGAATTTTTCCTATGGGGTACTTTGAGTAAAGGTTGTATGGGCTTTAAGTATGCAAAAGTATAGAGGTCTTGATATCTGTCAAAGGTACTCATGTATTATGTCCAAGATATACTTTTCCAGATAAATTATCTTACAAGTATTTTAATTTTCATATTATTTCACAATTTTTAATTAGAACCATTTGGCCCTGTGATTTTATTTAATTTAGTTTAATTTATGTTTTTTTAAGTGTTTGAGAGCGAGCGAGTGTGAGCAGGGGAGGGGCAGAGAGAGAGAGAGAGAGAGAGAGAGAATCCCAAGCAAACTTGGGGCTTGGCTTGATCCCACAAACTGTGAGATCATGCATGACCTGAGCCCAAATCAAGAGTTGACGCTTAACAACCAACTGAGCCACCCAGGCGCCCCTAGTCCTGTGATTTTAGTTAAAACATTTTATTATGGGGAAAATTTTAAACATATCCAAAGATAGAATAACATCATGAATCCCACTGGATGTGTCAACATTTTGCTGATCTTCTTTCATCTGTATTCCTCTCTGTGCTTTTAGTTTTTTGCTGCAATATTTTAAAGCAAATATGAAGCGTATTTTTCATCATAAACTTGAGTTTTTAAAAGATAAGAACTATGTTATTGTTAGTATTACCCACAATACTGTTATCATGCCAAACAATCATTTTTACTCTGAGTTAGCACCGCCTAGTAAAATAGCATGAGTTCAGATTTCCCTTTTGGTTTTGAAAAAGACTTTTTTTTTTTTCTTACAATTGTTTGAATCAGGTCCAAGCAAGTCTTGTGGTTATTTTTAAAGTAGATATTTTTTAAAGAGAAAAATTAAGGCAGTGTGAAAAGCATTTTTAGTATAAGCTATTCTAAGAGAGCAGTGCTTTTTTGACAGCCATTCTCTCTGGAATTGAGTTGTGCTTATCTGTACAAGAAGATGTCACAATAGCTGGCATCTATTTTTTATGCTTTTTAAACATAGGAAATTTTCAAAATGGGAACAAGTGGGTGTGGCCTCACTTATATAGAAATCTAGATAGCAAAAATCTGAGATTTGAGAAGGTTCGGGTTTGTAGGAGACCACATCTCTAAGACAAAGCACCTCAGGTGGGATTTGGGATTGCTCTCGTAACTACTTGTGTAATGTTACCGTGTATCTTATCTTGCTGGGCTCATCTATAAAATAAACAATGGGTGATTTCTTACACTTCTCCTCAGTTCTTTATTTTTTGTGTTTTATTTTACATTTATGCTTGACTTTAACAGGATTCTCAAAGTTGGATTGGTGGAAACAATGAACCGTTGACTGGCTTTACATGGCGAGGTGGTTGTGAAAGAGAAACAACAGGCATACAAGTCTGGAATGAAGTATTTGTGATTGACAGACCTAATGGAACAAAAGTAAAATTCTGTTTATATTTTTTACTGTTTTTTTTCCTTCCATATTCTTTTTTGAACTGTTTTCTCATACTAAAGATCAAAACAACACAGAGCTATTAATGTCTGATAACTTTAACATAACATATATGGATTATGTCAAAATGTGTGAGATGTAGCGTACTTTTCTTGACTTAATTGCTGATTTTGACATTATTTCATTTTATTTTCTTATATATTTTTTTATTTGTCTCTTTGGGTTTTGTTTGGTTTCGTTTCAAGTTTTTATTTAAATTCTAGTTAGTTAACATATAGTATAATACTGGTTTCAGGAGTAGAATTCAGTGATTCCTCACTTACATACAACACCCAGTGCTCATCACAAGTGCTCTCCTTTTTTTCCCTTAGTTTTAAGTTTATTTATTTGTTTTGAGAGAGAGAGAGAGAGAGAGTAGGGGAGGGGCAGAGAGAGAGAGAGAGAGAGAGTAGGGGAGGGGCAGAGAGAGAGAGAGAGAGAGAGAGAGAGGGAGGGAGAGAGAGAATCCCAAGCAGGCTCTGTCTGTCAGTGTGGAGTCTAATGTGGGGCTTAAACTCATGAACTGTAAGATCATGACCTGAGCTGAAACTGAGAATTGGATGCTTAACCAACTGAGCCACCCAGGTGCCCCAGCCCTCCTTTTTTTTTTAAAAATTTTATTTGGTTTTAGTTTGTTTTTATTTTTGTGAGAGAACATAAGCAGGGGAGGGGGAGAGAGGGAGGGGGACAGAAGATCCAAAGTGGGCTCTGTGCTAACAGTAGTGAGCCTGATGTCGGGCTCAAACTCATGAACCGGCTTATGACATGAGCCAAAGTTAGATGCTCAACTGACTGAGCCACCCAGGCACTCCAACAAGTGCCCTCAATACCCATCACCCGTTTAGCCCATCCCCCTGCCCACCTCCCTTCCATCAACCCTCAGTTTGTTCTCTATGGTTAAGAATCTCTTATAGTTTGCCTCCCTCTCTTCTTCCCCCCTTCTTCTATGTTCCTTTCTTCTGTTTAAGTTCCACATATGAGTGAAATCATAAGTTAGTTGTCTTTCTCTTTTTTTGCTTAGCATAATACACTGTAGCTCCATCCACATCGTTGCAAATGGCAAGATTTCATTCTTTTTGATGGCTGAGTAATATTCTAGTGTGTACACACATCTTTATTCATCAGTTGATGGATATTTGGGTTCTTTCTGTAGTTCGGCTATTGCTGATAATACTGCTATAAACGACATTTATCATTTTAAATTTGGTTTTAATAGTCATTACTCATGAGTGTTTTACTTAGTATTTTAAACTTTTAAATTCCTAGGTGGCTGTGCTGCTAATGGATACCCAGGGTGCCTTTGATAGCCAGTCAACTATCAAAGACTGCGCAACGGTATTCGCTCTGAGCACCATGACTAGCTCGGTCCAGGTGAGACATGAAGTGCTGTGCTATGATTGGGTCAGATAGTCCTAATACCTTTGCTTTTTCTCAAAATGCCTTTTCATTGGAGAAAAAAAGATTAAAAAAATTTTTTTTAAATAAACATTAAAAAATGTTTTTGAGAGAGAGAGACAGAGTGTGAGCGGGGGAGGGGCAGGGAGAGAGGGAGGAGGACACAGTTTGAAGCAGGCTCCAGGCTCTGAGCTGTCTGCATAGAGCCCGATGTGGGACTCAAACTCACAAACCATAAGATCATTACCTGAGCCGAAGTCGGCTGCTTAATCAGGTGCCCCCCCCCCCCCCCCCCCGAGAAAAAAGGGTTAAAGTCAGAGTTATTTACATTTCTCATTGGTCGTGTACATTTCACGCTTACTGTTCTGGCTCACAATGTGAAATTTCATACTTTGGTTATGTAGGAAGTAATAAACCAAGATCCAGGCCCTTTGGTTTTTCATCATAGCATCTATGCCTTTTTTTTTTTTTTTTTAAAGGAAAAGCTATTGCATGTTATTTTTAATTGAATTCAGTCATGTGGTTCCCAGATACAGTAAGGTGTACAACATGTCTTTTATATTTTGGCTAACCAACTAAAAAAAAAAAACCCAAGTAATTAAACTTAGTTTTTTTCTTAACATGTATGACAACTAGTACTTGATTATTTGAACTAATGGTGATAGAGGCATAAGAATTAATTCATATTTAACTTAGGAAATGTATGTGATGTTTCTCTGATACACTAAGGACTTATAGGACCCGTTTAATTTAGAAAGGGGTAATAAAATCCCTTCTGGTTTTCACTTACTCTATATTCTAATTGTGTTTGGTATTGTATCAAGTTCTTGCCTCTTCAAGCTAGGCCATCTCTTTTCTGTATAATTTAGACTGATGGACTGAATTAAACCACCACATGTCATTTTGTATCTCTTTATTGTCTCTTTGTGAGATCATCTGTGGTCGATGCTTCTCTGACTGAAAAATGAATTATTGAGTAAGGTGGTTAGCCCTAGCTGGTGATGATGTATCCAGAAGTGTATATGCAAATATTAGAAATATGTGCTCCTTCTGAGATAACAGAGGTTTCTTACTGATGGTAGATCATAAGTGATTCTGTCACAGTGTCTTGGAATTTTTGTAATGCTTTCTGGTTTTCTTTTCTGGTAATATTCAGAACATATGTCTGGTCTCTGTAAGTTCCCATTTCCTTCCTTCTTCAATTTGAAATAGCTGTCAGAATGGAAGGGAATTTGGGATGTTATTCTGATATAAAAAAGGAGTACTTTTCAGCTTGGCTTCTGTTTATTATAGGGCTGGGAGCTCTCTTACTACCAATTAAATGATACTTTGGGGGGAGCCCTTAGAGTATCTTTTCTCCATTTTGTTCTACTTTTTTTCTTTTTTTTCTTTTTTAATCCTACAAGGTGGCACAACTGCCATTTCCTTGAGGCAGGCAGAAGCCAATCTTTGTGCCCCTCGAATTAGCTGGCTCTGTAGCTTACCTTAAAATATTATATAAGGGAATTCTCTGTTCTGAAGCTTGTACCTTGGTGTTCTCTTGTTTATATATTCAACCTGATGATAGTAGGAGGCCTGGTTTTGGATAACCACTTAGAGCCACTCAGCCACTTTCTTATCTGTAAAATGAGGATTTTATCCATCTTAGCTGTGATTGTTGTGTGGAGGTAGAAATAAGATCTAAATGAGATAATGCATAAGAAAGTGCTTTGTAAACAATAAATAACAAAGGTTAAAATTATTTTTATTATTGTTTTCTTCCTCTTTGAGACTACATTTCTTTTCCTTACATAAGTTATCTGGTTGATAAATAAATGACAAATCCTCTTGTCATTTATTCTTTCAACAAATGATTATTGAGCATCTATTAAGAGTCCATGTGCTAAGTACTAATGATCTAAGGTAAACAGATCCTCTTTTTCTCTTTGCTGTTTGCAACCTGGCCTTGACAATGAAAGTATCTCAACCTGTTTTCTAAAAGCTAAGGCCCTATGGGTAAGAATAGGTTGGTCATGTTTTTAGATTGTAAGTTTGGCTCCAGTATAATCATCTCAGTCATTAATTACTTTTTAAGTACCATGTTTGGAGTTAGTCAGCTGAGAATGTCATTTTAGGTTTGCTGGCCTATTTTGGCTGTTTATGTTCTTGACCTCTGAGTGATTCAGCTAGATTATCACTCATTTGCCCTTAGAACAAATTGTTCTGTCTTTGGAGTAACCCTGTTTTCTTAGACATAAGTTGTCTTTCAGCAGAGGTGACATCTGTGGACACCCGCTTTTCTCCTGTGATGACCTATGTCACTTTTTAACCTGACTCAGAAGGATTGGACCTTTTTTTCAAATACAGTCTTTTCTCCAGTTTCCCTTCCTTGACACTACTTATACCTTCAGCTCTGGGCTCTGTGCCTTGGAGAGCCTCCTAAAAAATTCTAGAAAGGGAAAGAGTGCCACCTACTGTTATTTGTTCAGCTACTACAGGCTGGTAAAATTTTCATTTTTTAAGTTATTTAGACAAACGATTTACTTAAAGTAAAAAAAAAAAAAAAAGAGCCATATTAGAGTTTGTGGTAGTTGAGACACCCACCAAATAACTATGAACTACTTATGTAAGCTATAAACTATATATATAAACTATATGTAAATATAATATATAAATACGTGAATATATAAATGAATACATGAATATATAAATATATAAACAAATATAAACTACATATAAACTATAAAAAACACTCACTCACTCACACTATGATTATACCAGGGAGGAAAATATCTTTGTAGAATTATGCCCCTCATATTCATTGACTTAGAAAAATAATTGTGGGGGGCGTCTGGGTGGCTCAGTCAGTTGGGTGGCCAATTTTGGCTCAGGTCATGATCTCACGGTTCATGAGTTCGAGCCCCGCGTCAGGCTCTGTGCTGTCAGCATGGAGCCTACTTTGGATCCTCTGTCTACCTCTCCTCTCTGCACCTCCCCTGCTCATGCTCTCTCTCTCTCAAAAATAAAAAACATTAAAAAAAAAAAAAAGAATTGTGAAAGCAATCTTCACTCTATTAAAAAAATGATTATGTTATAACATTAAAGAAACTGAAAAGGAGGAAAAAAAACCTTATTACGTGACATACTTTTAAAAATGTCTGCCACTTTCTAGGTCCCTTATGTGTGTATTCATGATTTTTACCTAATTTCCTACCGCTGCTTCCCCCTTAATGTTTATCCTGTTAGGAAAAAAGAGAAAATCCTTTTCATGTGCCACTGGTTAAGCTAATGGCTAAATGATTCATTTGTGCTAAGGTTATAAAATAATCTCCATTTCTGCAAGTAAAGTTAGAAACAGCTGGGTATTAAAAAAAAAAAATAAATAAAAAGATTATTTTGTTTTAACAGGTATATAATTTGTCTCAGAATATTCAAGAAGATGATCTTCAACACTTGCAAGTATGTATTTCTCAAAGAATGTGTGCCAAAGAATTGAAAATATAATTCGTGTTTAATCGTGACTTTCCATCTGGAAGCCCATTTTAGTATAAGAAGATTGAATATTATATGAGTTTAAATTGACGTATGACTTCTTAACTAGAAGAAATTTTAATGTATGCCCAGTCTGTTAGAAAATTAAGTGCTTAACTTTCAAATGATTTTAAAGGCTCTGATGTCTGATACAGAAAGGCTTTACAGATACCTTCTTCCAATCTCTTTGGGGGCGTTATTTTAAATAACTTGCTTTAATAGTTATTTACAGAGTACGGCAGACTTGCGATGGAAGAAATCTACCAGAAACCATTTCAGGTAAATAAGCATTTTATCCTTTGTAAAAACTTACCTATAAATAGCTATCAAGCCACCTGTCTTTTAAGTCTGAAGATACTTAAAAGGTAAGAGGATATTACAAAAAATTCATTTTTAGCAGCAGATTCAGTGGAGTTGAAACTAATGTCATTACCACCTGATCAGCAGTAGGCTCACAGAATAGGAAATAGAACTAATGAATATAGTTTGATCCTTAATACTTAGATTAAATGGTTAGTGTTTTCTCTTAGAGATTATTTAATTCCTAAACTTTAGACAGTCATGTAAATTTCTTTTATACATGGTAAACTATTACAGAATAATATTACTGGGTTTTTTTTTTGGTTTTTGTTTTTTGTGGTATATTACAAGTTGAGGTTAGTCCTGTTATTCTTTATTTTGGTTTCATGTAGAAAAGTTCCAGAATTTATTAGACCTGTCCCCTCCCTCCACCTCTTCAATCTCCATATGTTTTTTATTCCTTTAAAATGTCAGGTACGGAGTATTAAGTCAGAAATTAACCTGGGTGGCGTTATTTGAGAAGCATATGTTATGCTTGCTTCTGTGGAGTCCTGTCATGACAGAGATTTAAAAAAACAAAAACAAAAACAAAGTTAATTTCAGATAGTTTCTTTTTTGAAGTAAGTGTAATTTATAAGTTGACGTTTAGTACTATTTAGTCGGTTGTGTTATAGGAGGTGGGAATGACTCCACCCTGTTTGCTCATCAGTCTCTGAAATTCTTTCTGTGTGACAGCATTGCTGGTGATTCTCAAGTGTTGGTGGGTTTACATTGATTCTGCCTCAGTCTTGTCTGGCTCAAGTGATCACTTTTATGAAATATCTGGGCAGCTTATGGCTTTTTTGTGTATATGGATACATATACTCCATTTGGCCTATATCAGTTTTTTTTGACCTGGGATAATTTTGCTAATGTCTGGAGACATTTCTGGTTGTCACAGTTTTTGAAGGGAGGTTAATGCTACTGGCATAGTGCGTGAAGGCCAGAAATGCTGTTCAGCATCCAGCCACGCACAACTAAGAACTGGTCCAAATACTTAGGGGCTGAGATTGAGAATCCTAAGCACATGTGAGTAAAAAATTTAGTCTAAAATTAGATTAGTTGGTCTTTTAGTTATACAACCTTGATTTAAAATTATGATCTGTATGCCCTGTTAGGCCTTTTGTTCATTTTTTAAGACCCTGTATTATTGCTTGTGGTGGCTCTTTCTTTACATACCATGAAGTTCTCAGATGGAGGCAGTTGCTTGGTATAGGGGCTGGGAGTGTTGTTGACTGAGGGAAGCCCTTGCTATCACTATGAGCAGTATTAACCATTTGGTTACTATAACTTTTGATAAGGAATTCTTAGGGGAGTGATTGTTAAATTGTTAAAGTAGTGATTTTCTTGTAAAATCTTGTAAGAAATGATTTCCACTGTTTTCTTTCTATAGACATTAATGTTTTTGATTCGAGATTGGAGTTATCCTTATGAACATTCATATGGTTTGGAAGGTGGAAAACAATTCCTTGAAAAGAGATTGCAGGTAAGCCCCCATTTCCCAGTGAGGAGAGCATAAGCACCCAGCCAGATGAAGGAGCGGGCTGTCTGGACTACGGCTTAGACTTCCAGTCTCTCAATGTCTTTGGCATAAGTCGTGTGTCCCAGGTTAGCCCAGGTGGCTCCATACAGAATGGATGAAAAGTAAATTGGTCGTATTTCTGCCAAAGAGGCCAATGCCCTTGGATAGAAATTAAGGAACAAGTATTTCTCTTTAGAACCAACTGTAAATCAGTACTCAAAATATAAAAATTTGAAGGAGACTAACTTTTTGAATTTACTTAGATTGCATGTGTGTCTCTTTCTGGCCCAGCTGAGCTTCTGAACATTTGGGACAGCCTGGATAATATAGTATGCATATATTGAACACAGATGATGTGAGACCCTCTCTCCAAAGAGATGTCACTATCCTAGATTGACAGCATATAGAGCTAGAAGAGGGATCTTAAACATCATCTATTTAAAAATTTTTTTAAATTATTTTTTTTTATTTTGAGAGAGTGTGCACAAGCTGGGGAGAGGGGGAGAGGGGGAGAAGGGAAGAGAGAGAGAATCTTAAGCAGGCTCCATGCTCATCACGGAGCCTGACATGGGGCTTGGTCCTACCACCCTGGGATCATGACCTGAGTTGAAATCAAGTCAGATGCTCAACTGACTGAGCCACCCAGGTGCCCTCACCCTTCTTTTTTTTAATATATAATATAACTGGAACCCAAAACAGTGACGTACCTTTCGTCGCTTAATTAATTGTTGATAACTGGGACTAGCACCCAAATATCCGGACTCCTGGCCCATGCAATATGCTACACCAAGGCCATTCCTAAAGAATAGCCTCACCAACATGATCCTTTCTTCCTAAAGTTACCCTCCCCTGGAAGTACTTGGGGAAAACCTCAGGTCAGATACTACTCACCTACTCACATACACAAAGAATACATGAAAATCCCATAAATTCATAAGTAGAAGGGTCATCTTTTTTTGGTTAATAAAATTTTATTTCCTTTTAGGATGATGCATTTAGTTTCTCAACCACATTCAAAAACTTGGAGTATAATATAATTATTTTCTTATCACTAAAATGAGATTAAGCCAATTCCTCATTTTTGGGCTTTTTAGAAGGCATTTCTAGACCCTGTTGTCAGAGATAATTTCAGCTGTCAGAGTTTTCTCTGGTTTGTTCAGAAGAAATTAACACAAAGCACATCAGGCATGTTAGCAACTCAGAATCATGTACTTCAAAGACAAGATTTTTTTTTTTTAAATCTCATTGACATGATACAGGAAACTGCTCAGATGATGATGAATTTATACAAACTGAACATAGGTGCGTAACAGCACCCATTTTCATCCACTAACCCCCAAGCCCTCTGGTACTGTCCTGACCTGACAGGTGCTGTGTGTACTTTTTATGAAAGGAATCACATACAACATGTATTCTTTTGTGTCTAGCTTCTTTTGCTTAATGGTATGTTTCTGAGATATTGTTGCATGTAGTTTCGTTCATTTATTCTCATTGCTATGCGGTATTCCATTACATGAATAGACAACAGTTTCTTCATTCTACTCTTGATGGAGATTTAGGTAGTTTCCAGGTTTTGTCAGTTATAAATGATGCATTTTTTTTTTTTTTAAACGGTGTTTGAGAAGAGTCTGAGTGAGTATATGAGTTATATTGGGATAAGTAGCTACTAAAAAAAATCGAAGTTTGAGGGGCTGGGTGGCTCGACTCTTGATTTCTGCTCAGGTCATGATCTTATGGTTTGATCCAGCCCTGTGTTTAGCTCTGCGCTGACAGTGCGGAGGCTGCTTGGGATTCTCATTCTCTCTCTCTCTCTCTTTCTCTCTCTCTTTCTCTCTCTCTCTCTCTCTGTCTGTCTCTCTGCCCTCCCCCCCCCCCCCATTTGCATGCACTTGCTCTCTCAAAATAAACATTAAAAACAAACAAATAAATTAAATAAAAGTCTAAGTTTAGGATTTTCTTCCAGAAAATACATAGCAGTCTTTCTTCCCAAAACACTGGTAACTAGCATCAATCATAAATAATCATGTGGAGTAAGTACTGAAATTCCAGTAAGTTTCAGAGGTTCTTTGGACTTTATTGGAGCTTTTTCACTTGAGCTGTTATCTTGCTCAAGGGCTAACCTTTTTATTAGCAAATTAGTACTTTGTTTTTTCTCTTTGCTGTTATAAATACTTTAAAGGCAAATCCTTCATTTATTTACTGGTTTGTACACCACAGCCACTACTTGTTAGTCTGGTGTTGGATATTCTGATTAGTTATTTGTGTATTTGTATTTTTTCATATTTAACATGGGAAAAAACATCTTTTCTAGTTTTAAGACAAAAGTGGGTGGGGTCTTACTAAAGGGGTCAGAAATGCATCTTCAGTAAAATTTTATATTGTCAAAAAATACCCATCTGGAGTAGCATCTGAGTTAAGTGTGCACACTTGTGAGTGGGTGTGTGTTTTCTTGAGAACTTTTTTTCCTTGTTTGTGCCTTTACGCTGTCTCCTTCTGCCCTCAGGTAAAACAAAATCAACATGAAGAGCTACAGAATGTAAGGAAGCACATTCACAATTGTTTCTCAAATCTTGGTTGCTTCCTTTTGCCACATCCTGGTCTTAAAGTTGCAACTAATCCTAGTTTTGATGGGAGATTGAAAGGTGGGAATTCCCATTCTTGCTAAAATCAGAATTTATTTTTTAGAGGCTGAGAGTTTTAAAAAAAAATACATGGTTCCTTAAATTTTCTGTCTTCTACTGGAAGACATTTTGATGCATTGTTAATGAGGTGATATTAATGCTCTGTGTGGTCTGTCTAGCTTTCCATTGGGCTGTTGTAGACTTGTAGTGTATGGATTAGCGTATTTTATAATGTGGTCTGTTGTTCATCACCGGTGTCCTAAAAATCCCGAAGGCTGAGAACATTTCAGTATTTCATCTGTTTGTAGTCTGTAAAATGTTTTATCAATATATCGTATTCATGTAATCAGATTTAAGTCTCTGTTTTAGGGATGATGTAATTTTTTGAGTATGTCCTAGGATTTGAGCATGACGGCAAAAGGCTGGAGGAATAATGAAATTTTTACAGAATGGCTGGAAAACAAAATCTAGTATTAAAATTTAGTATAATTTCATGAATTGTTTGCCTTTTGAAAAGGATAGTTTAGTCAATACTAATGTGGAATTTATTGCGGTAGTCCACAATTTATTATTTGACCTGAAAGAATTACTGTGGCATGAGGGAAATGGAGCAGGGGCGGAGGGGGAGAGTATATTTTTTCCTAGGAGATACGATGTGTTTGGATAAGGTTTTTTAAATGAATGTACTCGAGGAATAGATCGTGTATACTGTCATTTCGTGAAACAGAATGTTATTAGCTCTTACCAGTGGGGACTTCTTTACTCTGTCTTCTTTTGACTAACATGTTGGTTTATATTTCGTTTCCATTAGATATTGATGAAGACTTTAAGCGAGAGCTTCGAAATCTGGTTCCATTGCTGCTTGCCCCTGAGAATTTGGTAGAAAAAGAGATAAGTGGATCTAAAGTCACTTGTAGAGATCTTGTAGAATACTTTAAGGTAGGAAAACTGCTACATTAAATGACTTGGTCTCAGTTAGAAAAATAGCTGACTCAAAACTCATATGTATGTACAAGAAATTTCCTGTCTTTATTTTACAGCAAAAAAGTGAAATTTATAATTTTCCCTTCTTTGCATTGGCTGTACCAATTTTTAAGGATATCTAAAATGATAGCAGACAACTTGTATGTTCTAGACGGTAGTTTTGTTTATGGGATTATCCTCCGTTTCCTCCAGCTCTGGTAGGGAGAGAGGAAGAGCCATTCACCATGTAATTAATTGTAATGCCACTCTCTCATTTGTGAGGGACAGTGGATATGCGGAGTGGCATTCTGCCTCTCGAGTTCTCATAAAAGAGCCTTCTCTCTGAGTTCTTGAGGACTTAATAGGAGCAGCTGAAAGTATCAAACTGGTTTCTGAATCCAATTACTTGTAGATTTTTTTTTCTCTCTCTGCTCTTCTTTAGTCTTGGTAGCTTGCTTGCCAGAGCAAGACCATTATCAGGGTTCTAGTTATTCATAGTAGTTACGGGTAGATGGAAGGGAAACTATAGTTAACTAAGAGTATATTTTTGGTCATTTATTGGACAGTTGGTCACTTTCATAGCATTTTTGGTTAGTTGTGAAGTAATTCAGTCAGTAGAAAGTTGAGATGAACAATTTCTATATGGACTTGTTAAAAACTGTCATCTTTCCTTCTTACTCTTAGAGCACAAATTAGGTAATTTTTTTCTTGAACTGAAATATCATTTAACTTGATTGAAGTGAAACATTGAGTAAAAATGTCTAACATTTAAAACAGTAACAGTAGGGGAGAATTATGGATTCCTTTTCGTAAAGTGGGTGGCATTGTATATGTTACTTTTAAATATAACTTTTATGCACGTTGGAATTCTATTTAGAAACATCTCTCTAGGATATTATTTAACATATGTTTAAAAGTATGAATTATTTTTATATTTAATGGATTTTTTTTTTCCCTTCGGAAATCTAGAGCCAAATTGTTTAACCTGCCAATGTAAAGAGTCTTTTATATTTTTAGGCTTACATTAAGATTTATCAAGGAGAGGAACTTCCACATCCAAAGTCCATGCTTCAGGTAGTGTGTGTGTTGTACGTATATTTATTTTTGAAGGTGAAGAGCCTTTGGTTTAGAGATAAACGCTAGAAGTGGGATTATGCTTCTTTGCACGCAAATGAATTTCAGATATTTAAGTCAATACGGGTCATGGGTCCTGAAGTTTTTCTATGATTGCAGACCTTGCACACATAGGCCATCAAAAATAAAGTTGCTAGAGAAGTGTAGAAAACTTCCTCTTGCAGGAGATAGCTTAATAAGGGCCTGTCTAAACCAAACTTCTTCTCTTCTCTGAGTCTGTAACATTGAATGTTTTTAGTAAGGCTTATTTCATCTTGGTATTAATGATTTAGAGCTGCTTCTAGTACATACAGGTTTTTTTTTTTTTTTCTTTTTTCTCTCTTTTTTTTAAAAGGTGTTCTTTGGGGACAATGTTATTTTAACCTAAGTTTATTTTTTTTAAAAGATAAAGCAGCTTAATTTAATAAATCAAGAATAATTAATATTCATGTCCGTCACTTCTTACTAAATTTTACTAATTTCATTGTGTTCATACTGTTAATTTTTCACCCAAATTTAGGTTTTATTTCTTTCAGATACATATCGAGTTTATGTTTTTTAAGATTTGCTATTTTGGACAATTTTTCAGTTTTATAGTGGATTGAATAGTATTTTCTTCTAAAACTCCTGTAGTAAGCAGTTTTGTGGATTTAAAAATCTCTTGTGTCATACTGATATGAGAGAGCAAGCATATGGGTAATTTTTAATTCTATACATCTGGAGACTTGACACTTCTTAGGGTATGTCTAATTCTCTACAATTTCCTGAGCATGTGTGGTATTTTTTCTTTTTTTTTACAAACCCATTTTAACAAACCTAAGCAAAACAAAATTAGACAGGCAGTCCCATTAGAAGCCATTACTATATCCCTTCCATTGGAAAGGAAAACTGGAAGTTGATAATGTTTTCTCTGGTTCATTTTCAGACTTGTTCACTCTATAGACTTTATTGTGTTAGTCAGAATTTATAGAGCCGCTGGGTATTTTTTGCATAAAATTGGCACATCTTGTTTTATTTTTCTAGGCAACAGCTGAAGCTAATAATCTTGCTGCGGTAGCAGGAGCAAGAGAGATCTATTGCAAAAGTATGGAGCAGGTTTGTAAGCGACATTTACATTTGACACTAAAGTGAGACAGAGGATTTTTACAGTTAAATAATTGAAATAATTTGTGCTCCTTACGTACTGTCACAATACATCATTCACTGATTCCCCTTCATCATCTCTGCTGGAAATAACTAAGAAAATAATTCTCATGTTTAGAGTGCACAATATAGGTGGCAAGTTACTACGTAAATCGTACTAAAATAGTTTTGACGCATGATTCAGAGTGCTCTTATTAACAGCTTCTGATGTAATATTAGTTTAAGGCCAATGACAACTTCTGTGCTAAACTTGTTAACTAGAACGTTAAAGGACCTTTTTTATGTGTTCTCTTTTACCTACTCTCTGCCCATAGTCTTGTGAAGTCGGGTACAGATTTTTTTTTTTTTTTGTCTTTACTGGTATTAGTCATACTTGGAGAATTTATTTTACCCGAGTCCATTAAACATACAAGAAATAGGTTATGATTACGTACGAGATATTATGAACAAGTTTAAAACTGAACCATGTAGATGGCTTGACTTTTTGAGACTGAAAACTGTGAACCGGGAATGTTTTTTAAGTGTGAATTGTTTCTAGCCAGTAATCTGTCTTGTACTCTTCTGTACAGGTATGTGGTGGGGACAAGCCTTACATTGCACCTTCAGATCTGGAACGAAAACACCTGCATCTCAAGGAAGTGGCGATTAAACAGTTTCGTTCAGTAAAAAAAATGGGCGGAGATGAATTCTGCCATCGTTATCAGGACCAGCTTGAAGCTGAAATTGAAGAAACCTATGCAAACTTGATAAAGCACAATGATGGCAAAAACATCTTCTATGCTGCTCGTACCCCGGCCACACTGTTTGCAGTCATGTTTGCTATGTACATAATCTCAGGACTGACCGGCTTCATTGGCCTAAACTCTATAGCCGTCTTGTGTAACCTTGTCATGGGGTTAGCACTGACATCTCTTTGTACTTGGGCATATGTAAAATACTCTGGGGAGTTCAGAGAAATTGGAACAATGATTGATCAGATTGCTGAAACACTATGGGAACAGGTTGGTATCTATCTTTTGGTTTTTCAGTGACTAATCTCATCCCTGTGACATTTCCCTACCCTTCTCCTGCAGTATTCGCACACCTCCTTTTCCTTTATACGAGGAATGTCAAAAGGATGTTTTCTGTTTTGTTCGGTTACGGTTGTGTAATCTGAATATAAAGTATGAACTGAGTAATTTTTTTTTTCTTAAAGTCATAATTTTAGTGTGCTTTGATTGGCTTAAATCTGTAATATCTTTGGATAGATTCTTAGTCATAGGCCTGATAATACCGGACAATGGGCAGGGCCAGAGTCTCTACGGACTTTTTTCTTAGAGGAAAGAAAATATAATCAGTGTAAGAAAGAAATTTGGAAGTGCAGTGCTTTAAGAAAGCAAAAGAAGTGTCTTATTAACCCTGGCAAGAAGCAGTTCATGCCTATATTTGAGGGAAAATATTGATATTCAGGTCTTTGTTGCCTTCCGTGAAGATAGTGGTGATTTACTGATGGAACAACCTGATAGGGATTTCTTTTACCAAAGGAATTTTGTTTGCTGTCCGTACTATGGAAACACTAATGAACAAAACAAAGCGCCACAGAGAACCAGCTTCTCTTAATCATAATCTTTGACTTCAACCAGAATTCAAATCATAATCTTTTACCTCAAACCAGAATTCAAAGTCGGGCCTGACAAGAATCTACTAAGGGAAGCCATGTTGAATGTCCACCTGTGTGCTGGAATTCCCCAGGTTCAGAAAATTCCGTTCAAGGATGTTGTCATTAAAATGATCATCGTGAAATACTTGAGCATCATGTCAAGGATCAGAATGAAAGCTGCAGTTAGTATTGATGGACAGCAGAATAGGCATTTTCAGATACCACTTCTGGGCATAAGAAGTATTGGGCTTATTTGGAGGTCTAGGACATGCAGGTCCGTGTTGGTTTTGCCTTTAAATTTAAAGACGGAAGAAGTAAATCATTTTTTGATGAAGGTTGATTGGGCATTGACTTTTCTTGTAACAGTGTCATTATTTTATGAAGTGACCCGCCATATTAGTTTGGATTTTGTATTTATTCTTTAGAGAAATTTGGATCTGATTTGGAAGCTCGTGTTTGGATATTTGTTAAATTTAACCCTTCATTTAAAAAAAAAAAACTTCACTCTTGATATTCCTTTGATATCTTCTAATAGAGGATGGATTAAAAGCTATTGCAGCCTCGCTTTTTAAAAAAAATTCTCTACTTTAAAATTGCGGACCATCACTAATTTTCTGCAGCATGAATTTTAATCATTGTGCGATGTCTCCATTTGAAAACCAGTCATCCTCCTATATCATGCTCCGGTAGCACTGATTCTAGGACTTTAGAGGTGCCATTATTACAAAACAATTAAGTGGAAGAGTCTAAAGTGTGTAAAATTACCAGCGTAGTTGAGGTAGGTTGATCACTAGTCAGAGAAGATGTGTGCTGTGTCAACAAACCTTGCCTAAATCTTCTTGCATTTCTCTTTTCTTTTGCTTCAGAGGAGTCCCAGGAAGGTGAGAAACTCACAGTCGCAGATTCTTGTAGTCTTAAACGCTTTAACTTCAAGGCGCTCTGAGTCATTGTCCTAACGAGTCACTCCATGTTTTAGGTGTTTTCCAAACTGTTTGAAGTTACTAGACGTCGAATGGTCCGTCGTGCTCTTTCATCAGCACAGCGACAGAGACTGTCATCCAACAATAACAAGAAGAAAAATTAGACAGTATTTTTAACTTTTTTCTCTATCTGAAGTTGTTCACCCTTAAACATGTAGGACAATAAGCAGGACCGTCTGGGCCGGTCTGCATAAATGCTGTATACTTACCAGATTTGATGCTGCATAGAGGGTATGGAATCGCACGTCCATCTCATAGGAATTGTAAATGGTTTGAGTAGGAGGAAAGTAATTTTTGTTGCATTATAAGATGTCTAACTGCATTATTTGTAGCCTCATAGCTTTTTTGGGGAGAAGCATCTTTTTTATTTCCCACATTCCTGGTTATTTTCTTCATTGCTTTGGATTGAATTTTTATATCTATTTTTCTATGTACCTCTTTTTTTACCTCATGTTTTTATTTGTTTTGCACATCTCTCATACCACAGGTATTGAAGCCCCTGGGTGATAATTTGATGGAGGAAAACATAAGGCAGTCTGTCACAAACTCTATCAAAGCAGGCCTGACTGACCAGGTGTCTCATCATGCCAGATTAAAGACAGACTGACAGTTCATCTCCTCATGGACTCCACTCTCCCTTTTTTTCATGCTTGCTGTACAATGAGAACTCAAATAAAAATAAACCAAAGTTTACAATCAACTGTAGAAGTAGTTTAGTATAACTGGCTTCACAGATGGCTGCCACAGAGTGTGAAAATTGTTTGTTGGTTTTAAGCATTCTGTTCTTGGCTCCTAAGACATGGAGATTGGCTGAGGAGCATTAGTTTATCATGCACATTTGTGCCATGTTTCTTTCTTTCTTTCTTCCTTTCTTTTTTTTTTTTTTTTTTTTTCCTTTTTACTTAATCTAATGTTAATGAAATTTGTCTTATGTAAAAGGATATTTCAGGGAAATCTTTTAAGAAATCTATTTAGAGTCTTTTTAACACCAGTGTCCCATTGAAATTTTAATTTCTAGTGAAGTTATGAATCACTGTATCAAGAATCAGATCGGAATGACAATGAAGCCTTTATTGAGCCACTACATTAAAAGTATATATTGCTTTACTGCCTTCAATACCAGTATTACATAAATGCATGTGTCAGAAGTCTCACAGAAATTACATGACAACTCTTGTAGCTAAGAAAGTGATTCTGAGGTGTACATTTGTCTTGCCTTTTTAAATTTATAAACCTGCCCTAAAAGGAGATGCATATCTGGGAAACTGAACTGTCTTTATTCAGTTTAGCCTTCGTGTACATAAAATATGCCATTAATTTTATTGGGGGAGAAATTCCATCCAAAAATGTTGCCTACAGCTATGAGTTCAGAGTGTCTGTACAGTGTGTAGCTTTTATTTTCTAAAACCACAGATAGGGCATGTATATGAATTATAAATATATAAATACGATTTTGTATTAAAAGTTTTGTAGTTTATGGCAAAATCTGGTTCTGTGGTAGGCTAAGTGCAGTCCCTGTGAAGGAATGTTTGTGGCTCATGTCAGTGTGTGAATGCATAGACAATTTGAAGTTTTTGATATATTTGTGATATTTATCTTCCTTGAGCACTGCAGTCTCCCCCCCCACCCCCCCAAGGGAATTCAATGGGAATGTTTATCGTGACTTTGTCCTCTGTTGCATTTTAAAGTTATTTCCTGTAATTTATTTTCAGTACATAATTAAAAATTTGTTGTATATATAAAATGAAACTTGTGATTCTTTTTTAAGGAATCCTTCAAGTATGTATTCCATTACATAAACCGTATTTGTTTATACTGAAAAGAGCATGAGCAGGAAACACCCAAGTGAGAGCTCTAAGGTATTGTACCCAAAGCTAAGCTTGTAAAACTCACTTTTGTCTGTCTCTGTTAGGGAAAACTGAACTGTGATTAGCCTAGGTATAGCTGGGGATTTGTTCATTTCTTTTCTCCCTCTTTCTCTCTCTCTCCCTTTCTCTTTTTTTCCTCCCTTCCCTTCCCTTCCCTTCCCTTCCCTTCCCTTCCCTTCCCTTCCCTTCCCTTCCCTCCCCTTCCCTTCCCTCCCCTCCCCTCCCCTCCCCTCCCCTCCCCTCCCCTCCCCTCCCCTCCCCTCCCCTCCCCTCCCCTCCCCTCCCCTCCCCTCCCCTCCCCTTCCCTCCCCTTCTTTCCTTTCTTTCTTTCTTTCTTTCTTTCTTTCTTTTCTTTCTTGTTACATGTAAGGCTAACATTTTTGCCATTCTTTTGTAGCCTTCTTTATAAACACCTATTAAAGTACCTATTTTGGTTGTTAAGTGAAGAAAATTCAGATGTTGAGTTGCATGCCTGAAAGCTCTAAATTTACTTTGGTTGATATATCTCCCCCCACCGCCCCTTTTCAAATCCTGATTTTATATGGCTTGTATTTGTTTCCATCTGTATTAAATTGCTACTGACTCATCTGTTCTTCTTAAAACATAATGAATCCACCTGAAAAGTCTTTTTATTTCTTCTAACATCCTGTTTTATGAATGCTGTGGACTGTTTTTATGAATGAAAAAAAATAAAAGGTTTGTTGTATAATAGCAATTCTTCTGAAATTAAAGGCACACAAATTCACTTAAACAAAACAAAACAAAACAAAAAGAGTTGTGAAATCTACACCATGGATTTGTTAGTTTTTCTTGTTGGAGAATGTGTTTTCCACAAAGAAGATACAATTCTATAAAGGATTCCAAGAAAAAACACTTCGGTGTCAGCTGGAAGACTGTGAAAATCACTATTAAGGAGCAATAAAAGGGATTAAAGACAAATACAAAGCTATTGGCTGAAATAACTTGGGTGTTAGTATGTTTTCTGTGGTACAATTTTGTAGTAACCCACGTAATAAGGTAGGTTTTTAAAAAATACTTAATGACAAGTGATTTCCTGGTTAAGACCCAAGTAATTTTGTGGAACGGACGGTCGTTTACAACCTACCGAGTCTGCCTTACACATTTCTCCTGAAGATAGCTAGCCGGTCGGTCATCCTCACTTGCCTGAACATACTCTATCTGTGAACTTGAATAGCAGTGTTTCGCTGGTGAGCGTTGTGTTTTCAGCAAACTCCGACCTGGACTCGCTTTAGTTGTTTTATTTCCGGAATGGGACAGACCAGGGGCTTCATCTTGCTGGAGATGGGAGTGCTGTTGGTGTCAGTTACGTTGTTTCATTATTATGGGATCAAAAAAGAAAAGGTTTGTCCTTAACTTGGTTAAAAACCTGTTAAAAATATATACCGTCAAGGGTCAGAAAACACGGCGGTGCTGCTGTTAGTGGTGCCCTGTATAGATATTCGAAATGGCCCTTCACAAAGTTTTTTAAAGCACTTGCGGGAACTGGCTCTTTGATCGGCCGTGTATCTGCTAACGGGGGTTGCTTGTGTCTGATCTCCACGCTATTAGGCTTCATTCGTGGTCTGAATTCCCAAACTTTGATCAGAATCAACCTGTGCGCCTAAGTGTTTTACCATTCCCATCACAGTTGCGGGATGATGATAAAAATCAGCCTAGAGAGCTGTCAGCTGTGCGGCTGGCAGCCAGCGCTTACCAGTCTCGCAGGGTTTGCTAACCAAATGGCTGGCTGTCTTGGATTCATTCAGTCTGGAGCCTCTGTCACAGAACTTTGGGGAGCCTTCCAGTGGGCTCCTGGGCAAACAAAGCTAAAGTAGAGCTGAACCAAGCAGGAGAGAGAACTGCTACTTTCTCCACCCAAGTCTTAGATCCTAGGGATTTATCCCCTTTCAAGTTTGGGGTTTTTGCCGGAGTTTAGGTTGAGGAACTGATCTACCCTTGACATCCTTCAGTGCAACTGAACAAGTCCTGTATGTTCTTTTAGATTTGTGACTTTGTGGCTTCTTTGGAGCCAAAGCTAGCAGTTGGCCAGGTCAAAAGTGCCCAAAGATAAATGCAAGCAGGTTAAGAAGAGGGGGTCACAGCCTTTGTATAACCCAGTGAAGCACTTCCACGTATGTTCGCACTTTTCATCCAACAGTCCTGTGAGGAAGCTAGGAAACCACGTTATCACAAAAGCGTCTGGGGGCACCTCAGGCTTGCAAACCGGGATGCTAGCACACGCCTCCAGGGTTTCAATCCTTCAGAAGTTTCAGACCCAGAGAGTAATGTTCCTAACTCAAGAAGAAAGCTTTGTCTTGGTGGCATTCTGTGAAGCACCAAAAGGTGGAGAAAACATGATTTTATTATATTGAAACAAGGTGGAAATCACCTATAATATTACTCTTAAAAGACACGAAGCAAGAAGTGAAATTTTCCTGTTCTTTTGATTGTGCACCTCAAAGGTAACTTCCTGGGTGTGCTATTGAAATCATCCCCATGCTTATTGACACATCTGTAGGTGCATAAAGTATACTCTTGATTTTTATTTTACACAAAAATAGAATGACCCCGTATATGGTTTTCTGCGCCCTTAGAACACATTTTCCTAAGCCACTAAGTAATTCTTTAGTGCTCACATGATTGCTTTGATTCTTCTGAGGGTCGAAGGGGTTTTGAGGAGAGAACATCAGACCTTGGATTGCTGCTGTGGCTTTCTTATTTTTTATGCGTTCTCCCCACCACAGGATTGGTGAGAGAACCCAATAAGAACATGTGAAGGGTGTCTGGGAAGCACATACAAGAATAGAAAATGTGCACTCTCAATTTTTCTTGTTCTAAGGCTCCACGTGCTGCCTTCGTTTGGCCAGGAGTCAGATAAACTACTTCCTGAAGCTTGGCCATCACTAACTTTTTTTTTTTGGGGGGGGGAAAGGGCTCATTTGGGCCTTCGTGTATACTTCCCAGTCACAAAACATGAAGACTACCAAAAAAACTTGGAAGAATACTTTCCTTTCAATTCCAGGAAGAGGAGCTAGATCTTGGGAGTTAAAACTTTGACCCCAGCACCCCTGCTTTCCACTTGTGAATTTGGGTAAGCGCTTTGGAACAGCCTCGCCTCGGCTGCTTTGTCTATAAAATGGAGAGAATGCCTATCCCTCAGGGTTGCTCTCAGGATGGGGTGAGAACCTATTTTGAATCCTTTTTATGGGGATGATGTTCGAGAAAAATGCATCTATCTTCCCAATCCTACCTACTTTTAATTTTATACCTTCTGCTTCCTGAAGAGACAAACAGGATAAATCTTGGAAGGTGATGGTCATTGCTATCTTGTCTATAAAAAAATGCAGTGTCAGTAAGTCCCCAACTAGTTTAAGCTCCTTGGAAAGAATAAATCGATACTTTATGCATTCTTTAATCTTTCACATTATCCACTATTCTTGTGCATGGCAAATGCACGGAATATTTTATTTTATTTATTTATTTATTTATTTATTTTTTAACATTTATTTATTTTTGAGACAGAGAGAGACAGAGCATGAACGGGGGAGGGTAAGAGAGAGGGAGACACAGAATCTGAAATAGGCTCCAGGCTCTGAGCGGTCAGCACAGAGCCCGACACAGGGCTCGAACTCACGGACCGCGAGATCGTGACCTGAGCCGAAGTCGGACACTTAACCGACTGAGCCACCCAGGCGCCCCTTGCACGGAATATTTTAACATGCGTTGGACTGGTTCACTTCATCCCCTCCGCTCACCTCCCATACTTGTACCATCTACTGTAAATGAACCAGGTTGTCGTTTGGCAACTGTGGACTCCTAAATATCCATGTGTTTTCTCCTCTTGGCTTCAAAATGCTAAGGAACATGATTATTAACTAAAAAATACCTGGTAAAATAATTTTGGCGTAGGGTGAGTGTGGTCTACCCTTAACAGATCCGGATTATCTTTAGAACTTTAGTTATACTGATTTGATCTGATGCATCTTAAGTATCTGCTCTTTTAAGTTGTTCCAAAATTTGGTTCACAAGCCTGTGCAGTAAGGAGTTAAGAGTTGTTCTTACATTTATCGTGTCTCTCTAAGAATGTTGATGTTGCTTAGAACGCTTAGGATTCCTGGGAGGACTGAAGCCCTTACAAGAGGCTAAACAGCAACAACAAAACCCAAAACCAAAAAATCAACCAACCAAATGAAAAATCCAAAAACCCCCAAACTAATACATTTAACATCTAAATACCGCCAGTGCTGGGGTAATGACTTTGGGGTGGGTCCTCTTTACCTTCATGGCAGGGGTGGGGCAGAGAGAGGGAACGAAAGAATCCCGAGTAGGCCCACACCCAGTTCAGAGCCGAAATAGGGCTCCATCTCAAGACCATGGGGCTCGATCTCAGGAGTTGAGATCCTGACCTGGGCCAAAATCAAGAGTCGGATGCCCGACTGACAGTCACCCTGGCGCCGCATCCTTCGTTTTGATAGAGGAGTCCTCTTGAGTCTCAAAGACGTTGTCTGTGTTTACCAAGGGGGTGCGCTCCGGGATCGGAAGCCGGGCCTGGCTTTAGAGTCCAGAGAGCCAAGTACTTGCCCACCTTATCACAACGAGAAGCACGCATCGTCCTCCACGGGCAGAGGAAGGAAGTGGAAAAAAGATCAACAAGGAGGAACACAGCCGGGCTCCAGTGCAGGTGAGGCGGGTGTGGGAACGGTGGATGTGGCCCCGGGAGAGAACTGTAAACACAGACGGTCAAGATTGCCGAGGGCCCACGTGGGCGGACTTGGCGGTTAGATGTTGAGGATGCCCGAACCACTCTTCGAGACTTGGAAGACATCAGTTAAGCGGCAGTTTTAATAGCCTTAAGGTAGTTTCTCAAAGTATGGTTTTATTTATTTTCTTAATCAGAATTGCCTGGAGTGACTGTTTCGTGTACGCACCCCTGACCCCCCTCACACAGTGGGTAATGAATTTAAATCTGTATTTCTAATAGGCTTCTTAGATAATTCTTAGATAATGCCTACTGAAGCTTAAGATCCAGTATTAGAGCAGTGTCATGTTAGAGGAGTAGTTGGATTATAGATCTCTCCTGCAGTTTTTATACTGACTAGGAAAGCTTTCTGCAGAGACGTGAAATGATGTTCTTGTATTCGGTTGTTTAGCTGAGAGGCTGGTGGAGAAGTAGAGAAGGACATGTTGACCAGAGGTGGAAAGTGTACTCCTCTCCCATAGGAAGGTGGATCTCGTCTCTCCCAAGTTACAGACCCATTCTTTACCTCAGCCCTTCTTTCAGCATTGCCACTGTGCCTCGCGGGCTTTGGACTGAATCTCTCTTTTAAGATACTTTCCTTGGGTAACAAGCTAGATACTGCTATCATTGCGGTCTTCTTATTTCATTAGGGAAATGTTCGAGATTGATGAGACTTTTCATAGTGTTGTTTGTTTTTTCATCCGCTTTTGAATGCAAGGAAAAGAGCCCCAGGGCTAAATCCCCCAATGTCCATAAATCAGCAGAGAGATTACATCTATCAAAGTATAATCTTCAGAAAATCAGACATGACTCATACAGGTACATAATGAATTTTTGTCAAATTTATTTGCCTCCTTAATGAGGAAATCGTTAAGGTGGCGAAGCTGGTTCAAAGCATTGGAGCAACGGGAGTTATGTAGGCCACCGGGGGAAGGGTTTGGAAACCAGTATGCCGAGGGATCTGAGCTCCTCAGAGTAAGTAGCAAAGATCAGCGAGTCTCAGACTTTGTGGTCTTAGGACCCCTTTACAGGCTTATAAAGGACCCCAAATGGTCTGTTAATATTTACTTTGCAAATTAAAACAAAAGCTTAAATATTTATTAATTTAAAAATAAACCCATCATACGTTAACATTTTTTAAATGAAAATAAATAAAAATAGCTCCATATATATATATATATATATATATATATATGAAAAATAGCTCCGTGTGTGTGTGTGTGTGTGTGTGTGTGTATAGGCATTCTTTTACATGTTTGCAAATACAACACTTTAACTGGCTTAGAGGACAGCTGGATTCTCATATCAGCCTCCACATTCATATGTTACAATATGTTGTTTTGGTTGAAGTATATGAAGAAAATCTGGCCTCACATGGTTATGCAGTTGGAAAAGGAGGACCTTCTAGAATCCCCAAAGTGCATGCTGGGGACTCCCAGGGGTCTTTGGATTACATTTTGAGAACCACTGCCCAACATTAAGAAATACCCTTGGCAGGTATGTTAAACAATGCCCCTGTATGAATTTGCAAGGACATGCTGTACTGTCTTACGCTTTATTTCCAAGTTGGGGATAGTTTTTCTTAATACTACGAAGCCCATGTCTTGTTCCTGCCACTAGGAACAGGTTGGGCCAGACAGAGCAAATTCCACTTGTAAACAGTAGGAATTGGAACTGCTTGTAAACCCATTTCTTTTTTTTTTTTTTTAAACGTTTATTTATTTTTGAGACAGAGAGAGACACAGCATGAGCAGGGGAGGGGCAGAGAGAGAGGGAGACACAGAATCGGAAGCAGGCTCCAGGCTCCGAGCCATCAGCCCAGAGCCCGACGCGGGGCTCGAACTCACGGACCGCGAGATCGTGACCTGAGCTGAAGTCGGACGCCTAACCGACTGAGCCACCCAGGCGCCCCTAAACCCATTTCTTTAAACAATCTGCCCCCGCTCCCCAAAAATCTTTTTTTCCCCATCAGTAAAAACATGTGTGCAAGAGATTTTGAAAATATGAAGTACTTTGAACTTGTCAGAGATGAACACCGATACCTTTTTTAAGGCCTTCCAGTCTGTTATCCGTGTTAGTGTGTCAAAGTCCATCCCGTTTCATTTGGTACCGTGCTCTACGTAACGCCTTTTTGAAACTGCATTCTCCATTTAATATATCATGAGTCGTTTTTCATGAGAGTAGATCATATTCTAAGTTTTTTTTTTAATGGCTACATTTTATTTTTGTTACGCTTTATCTAGTTTTGTAACATTGCATATTTTGACATTTTCATGTTCGGTGTGTTAATAACACAGCCATGGATGACCTTGTACCTGCAATCTTGTGCCGCTCTCTGCTAGTAACCAGGAGATGGGCACAAACTCCTGGAATTAGAAAATCCCTGCCCTCTAGAAGTCTCGTAGCAACTTACGTCTTCCCCAGCGGTACCTGAGACTACGGTCCCAGCGCCAGTGGCTCCAGGGCCAACCCCATCAGGCCTCACTACGCGTCTCCCCCATTGGACATCAGAAAATGAAGTCATTTCTCTTCACGTTGCTTCACATATCACTTGAGCCAGTGGTTCTCAGCTCTGTGTATCAGGATCACCACACCCCTGGAGCTTGTGACCCCTTGTCCTAAAAGTTCCCTCCCCCAGGTGGTTTTGTTGTGCAGGTAGGACGGAGAACCACCACGTGCTCTTACCCCAACCTTACCCTTCCCTGCCTTCCTGCCCCTTTCTTCGCACTCTGTGTAATCCAGGGTCTGTTATTAGCGAATTCGCCAAAAACGTTATCTCTGTGTGTGTTTTCTCTTCACGTCTCTCCAGAACTGAAACCTGGTTTCCTTTTCCACTCCCCAGCTCGATGTCTGCCGCGCAGCCTGCTCGAGGCTGGTGTTCCCCACACCCTGTGATCTTCAGGTCCTAAAGTTCCCTGTCCTTGCAGTCCACGGCTGACTTCAAATCTTCTCTGTTGAACAACAACAAACGAAACAGCTTTTTCACAGTTGTCAGAATTTTCCACTCGTCACCCCAACGTACCATGGGCAACCTACCCACTACGCTGGCGCTGTCCCCTTTTGTGGTCATTCTTGGCAACCTCACCTCCGATACGTGACTCCACCCATCCCACAATTGTTTTCAGTTCTCAGGATATCTCCTCCCCCTCCATCTCCAGCCGTTCATAAGTCATAGCCTCCCACTGTAGAATTCCCCACCTCCCAAATCTAGAATTTTGACAGCAATCACTCGTCAGCCTTTCTCGGATTCCCTTTCAAGACATTCTCTGATCCTTTCAAATCTCTCTCCTCCTTTGGCCCTGCTTTCCATACATGTCATCCCGTGTCACCCCCTTCTCAGTCTCCATGGATGCAGTGGCCCAGCACTACACGCATTCCTTCATACACGTCCTTCGCCCCTTTGTGGCACCTGTACCTCTACTCTAGCAGCTGAATATTGCTGGAGGAGATAACAGAAGGCTGATGGCTAATGTTCCTTAAACTGCATTACCGCAGATCTGAAATGGGTACTCGGTCCTGCCCAACAACCTGACCACACTTCTCTGGTAAATTGAGGGGCTATTTTATACCTTCTTGCTCCTCAGATTATTAAAATCCTTTCTCTCCTCTACTTCTGCTCTGCTGACTTCACCTTACATCCCACAGAGAAAAAGCCATACAAGAAGACAATAATTTTATCTTGCCACGAATGATCTATGAGCGTGACTCTAAATGTGCCCAGATGATTCTGTATTTCTCTCTGTTACACAATGGATGGTGTCCCTGTTCATATCTGAGGTCTACTCTTTTCTATGTGCTCCGGAATCCATTTTCTTGAGGACTTTGATCCTGCAAATATCCTTTTTCTTTGCGTCTCTCTGTATCATCAAATTCTCTGCTACTGCATCATTTCTTTGGGCTTTCCAGACACTCCTTAATATCACCCAACTTCAAAAAAGCAAAACAAACAAACAAACAAAACCTTTCCCTTATCCTGTCCTTTCCCTTCTAGCTACAGTCCTTTTTTTTTTTCTATACAGCAAAATTTTCTGAAAGATTTATATACACAGACTGCCTCTATTTTCTTACCTGAACTGACTCCAAGCTGGCTTGTCTCCACCAGTTTATGGGGACAGTTCTGATTAACATTACAAAAGACATCTTTGAAGCTAACAGTCAATCTAATATCAGAGTCTCTCAGTAGCAGTCGATATAGTTGATATAGTTGACTACACCCTCATTGAAACGCGTTCATGATTATTCCTCTTACCACACTCGTCAGTCTCCTATTCAGTGTCTTTTGCTGGATCCCATAACCACCATCTTTACACTGGTGACTGTTACATCTGTATCTCCCACCCGCACTCTGTACTGAACTACACCACACCTCCATTTGTATGTCCGTGTCAATTTATGCCAAGAGTGGAACTACTGATTCTCTCCCCACGCCAACCTAGTACACTCGGAAGTGTTCTGTCTCAGTCAACATCTATGTATGAGTTCTCTTCGATTCTACCCTTTCTGTCATCTCCACATTCAACCTATCCTAGGCCCATTGGTTCTGTTTCAGAACATATCTTCAATCTGATTTCTTCTCTCCAGCTCCCCTGCTCCAACTCTAGTCATACACTGTCCTCCCTCTTTGGCTCAAACTGATCTGTTCACCTTCTTACCGTCTGTTCTCCCCAAAGTGGTCGGAACCACTCTTACTCTAAAGAGAGAATCAATCGTACTTTGCTGTTTCATTCTCCAGGGAGTTCCCCTTGCTGCTGAAATAAATCTCTGGCTCCTTACCATGGCAGAGAAGCTGGCCCTTGCATATCTCTGTGAGTTCATCTTTTTCCTCATTTCACTGTGCTCCCGCCACAGAAGTGACTCTACCCTTAATCACACGAAGACCATCTCAGGGCTTCGATGCTTGTTTATTCCACAACATTCTTTCACCAGATCTCCCTTCTCATCCTTCAGATCTCAACTCAAACATTACTTACCTTCTCAGAGGCACCTCCTAACCACTGTTATCTCAGGAGCGCCATTGCTTGACCCTATTCTAGTATTTTCTCCTCAGTACCTGATGTCTTATTTGTTTGCGTATTAATAGGTCTTCCTATAGTAGTATGTTAGCTTCTAAAGGTTAGGGATTCTCTTTGTCCAACTGCCATGTTTCTAGCTCTTCGGAGAGTGCCTGGTTGAGTCAGAACACAATATTAACTACTTGAACTGTCTGTAAACACTTCTTTTAAAAGGTCTTTTAAAAATGTTTATTTATTTTGAGAGAGAGAGAGACAGAGAGTGCGAGCAGGGGAGGGGCAGAGAGAGAGGGAGAGAGAATCCCAAGCAGATCATGTGGGGCCAATCCCATGAACAAGATCCCATGAACCGCGAGATCAGGACCTGAGCCAAAATCGAGAGTCAGACTGTCAACTGACTGAGCCGCCGAGGTGCCCTGTAAACACTTTAAAAAAACCAAAAAACTATATATATACATATATATATATATATATATATATATATATATATACACAGTTAAGCTGTTTAAAGAGCTATTGGATGAAAGAATTGCAGATCTCTCTCTCTGCCACAGCAAATGGTCATGAAAACACCCTCATATCACAACCTTGGAAGGGTCTTGAGAAGTAAATGGATAAACTTAATATTGAAAAGAACAGTCTTATATCAAGTATACTTAACTACACGTAGTTGGCAAATACTTTCAACGCTTAAAAAGATACTATACATACATTAAGCGAAACTCTCCCAAATCCTTCAAGGGCAATGTAGGTAGAATAGTGGAGAAAAGGCTTCAGGGAGAGGAAAGAAATGCAGGAGGCACCATGCAGGTAAGCTTCACACTGGTTTGACTCTAGTAATATTTCCCAGGGAAGCTGACTCTCACGTGTCGGCAAACAGCAGTTGTTGAGTAAATGTCAACGATGTTACTTCAGGGCTGTCTGTGGTGTCAATATGTGCATTGACATTTTTTAATGTCACAATGTCATATCTTTCCTGTTTGAGGATGTGTGGTGCCGGGCAGAGGAGATCAAATGAAGAGTTAATGTAAAAGTCCGTCAAGAGATGCTTAAAGACACGATTATGAAGATTTTCAAACATAAAGAAAGTGGAACAGTCGAATGAACTTCCATGTGCCTGTCATCCAGATTAGATAGTGACCAGCATATAGCCAGACCGGTTTCATCTATGTGCTGCCACTCCTCTGTCCCCAGACTCAATTGTTTTCAAGGACGTGTCAGATATTCCATTATTTCAAGCATCTCAGTATGTATCTCTAAAACATCAGGACTTTCATTTTTGGCAACCTCAATACTCTTATTTTTTCTAAAAGAATAACAGTATCGAATAGCCAGTCGGCATTCAAATTTTCCTAGTTATCTTATAAATATCTTCATGAGGCCAAAGTCCCTGACCATCCACTGCAAGAAATTGAACTTACTTGTCATGGGCATTGCCCTAGTTGTGTGGCACAGGCTCTAGATAGATCTCACAGATTTCCTCAAAAATTAAGGGTGATCCATTTACCTTGCCTCTTAATCCTTTAAGAATTGCACATCTAGGCTGAGTCACTGGGTTTCATTCATTCATCAGGGCATTTATTTTTATTTTTTATTATTTTTATTTTTTATTTGAGAGAGAGAGAGAGAGAGCGCACAAACATGTGAGCAGGGGAGAGGGGCAAAGGGTATGAGAGAGAATCTTAAGCAGGCTCCACACTCAGTGACTCTGGGACCATGACCTGAGATTGAATTCAAGTGTTGGACGCTCAATCAACTGAGCCACCCAGGCGCCCCAGCTCTTGGACAGTTTCTACATCACATCCAATGGCATTTGATTATATTTCCTGTAGAACTGTTCTGCATATACTTATTTGCTGACTCCTCAATGAGACCTAAGGCTCTCCAGGGTAGGTATACCGATGTATCAAATGTCAAAGTCAGCCCTACCATGACTTATTTCATATTCAATAAATCCACCTCCAACTAAAGATGATGCCTCTCTGTCTCATCCTTGCCTTCACTAATCCTTGAGAGACATATGGATAATCATTGGAAGGCTGGTAGAAACAGGGGTCCCTGGAGAAAAGGATGAAAGATAACACAAAGAACTTTATGATCTCTACTTGTTCTGCCATCTTGGAGAAAATCATATGTGTTCTTTTCTTTCGTTCTTTTTTTAATCTCACGGCTTTTAGTTCCTAAGCTCTCAAAGATTTATTTCTTGGCAGTAACATTTAGAAAATCTACCTTTATCCTGAAGTCTGCATATTCCAGTTTTATTATTTTGTTCAGCCCAATGGAATTATTAGAGAGAGAACGCCAGCCATGCTGATTGCTACCAATTTATTTCAAACATTTGTGAAGGTAGAATCACAAAACATCTGCACTAGTTTTTTCCTTGGGCCAATATGCTCTTGGTATTATGCCTATGCAGAGGCTGTAAGCCCATCTTTCTTACCTGTATGTTTACTCGTTTGGCACGTATCTATTGAGTGCCTGGTGTATTCCACCTCTGCTACATGCTGGGAGCACAGTGCTGAACCACAGGCACAGCCCCTTTTGCCACAGCCTTTATATTCCGCAAGCACCCCCCCAAATTTGGCCCCATCTCCTGCTGCCGTTAGGAAGTCCTGTCATTTATGTAGAGTACAGCAGGGGGCAGAGGAAGGCCGCCTTTCAGAATCGGTTGTGGCGTCCTAGCATTTCAGCTGTAGATTAGAATTGTGACTTCAGTTTTTGAAGGAAACTAGAGTCTGGTTTTGCATTTTGCTCATTGCTCCTCTGACTTTGGGTACCTCTGGTACCAAATTTGGGAAAAGGCGAAACATTCCATCTTTCAGAATCAGTATTTTTCTGGAATAGTCGTGAGAGAAGCTTGCTAAGGGAAGGAATTCTACTCTGGATGCTTTCAAAAATAAAGACTATTCAATGGGTTTAATATTAATTTAATGTTTTCTGTGGAGCTGAATTTTCATTTAGGTGTTTGCTCAGATTGAACTGTAGCTGCATTTTTATTGTTACTGAGAGAATGGGTAAAGAAACCGTGATTCCCATCAGCTAATCTTGTTCTTATTTCAGCAACAGTAGCTCTCCATCCTCAGATTTTGACAGTGAATAAGAGGAAATTTTAGAAATGTAGAGATAGCAAAACGTGTGTGTATGTGAGTGCGTATGAGTGTGTGTGCATGTGTGTTTTACATACTATTGGGACCTCAAGAATGATATCAGAGGGGCAGGGACAAAGAAAGGGTCACGGATGTGGGGTATTAAACTGGGGGCAAAGACCTCAAGAGAATATTCTAATTTTGGACTTTTTAATGCTATGCTAGATGTGCTGGGTGCTTTCAGGCAATCAGTATTTATCTGAGGTCTGAAGATAGATACTCATTTGAGGTATGAAGATAGATATTAGAGTTTCCTTTGAAAAGGAAAATCTGAGTCAGAGAGAGCAGAATCACCTGAGCAGACACCTTTTTTTCCTTTCCTCCTGTTCTGCTACTCCCTATGGGACAAACACAGGAAAATCGCACCAACTCTCCCTGGCTATGGCTCCCTAGAGAGGTAGTGGGGGAGTAGAAGGGGAGGGGGGTAAGTCAATTTCTAGTAAATGTGAGAGTGAGTCACATCTCATATTCTGTGGAGTTATTTATCTTCCCCACTAGACAGGAAGTTCTGTGGAACAGGGTCATGTTTATCTTGCTTGTCATTGACTTTCGTGTGCCCATGTCATTTTTCATATGCCAATACTTTAGGGGCATAAATAATAGTCTTCCCACTGACTTCATTAAAGAAAGACTAAAGAGATTAAGAAACATGGATAATCCCAGCCATGAGTTCTTTTTAAAATGTATGTGTAGGTGTGTGGGGGTGTGGGTGTGGGTGTGTGATTTCTAATCATCTGTCCCTGGTCCACCTATGAATATGATGGGAAATGCAGAGGAAATAAATAGGAGTAGCTACATAGACTCTGAAATGCCTTCCAATCTAGCCATCTAATATTCTACATTCTTTGAATTAGAAGGGCCCTACTCTGACGCACCCAACTAATTTAGGATTCCACAGTGTCCCTAAGGGAAGTCACTCATATTTTTTGGAACATTCACCATATCTTGAGGCAGCTATTCCACTACTAGACAGTTCTTGCTTCTTTTTTGGGGGAGGGGGTGTTGGGGCAGATGTTTATAGAAATATGGAAAAATACAGGAAATAATATAATGACATGCATATGCCCACTGACTAAGAATTAACAAGCTCCAGTGTTTTGTCCTTTTTTGCCTCAGCTATCCACCATTGGGAAATAACTTTCCATGGGTCTCTTACCTTTTTAAACATCCGCGAGTGGACTACTGGCCGCTCCTTATTCTGGACTATCTTGTATAGAGGTTTGTACTGTGAACAGCTATGAAAGATATAATGATGTCCTTCAGAGTAAAGGGCAAGTTTCTTCCAACCTTGGAAGATAGACAGTGTGTCGCGTTCTGGAGCAAAGAGCAGGTAGGCTTAATGCCCGTTATAAAACAATCAGGTTCCTTAAACTCAGGATTCGGCTCCTGTAATCCAACCACTGCACGTCTGGTCCTCTTCACGCTGCCTGTGGGAATCAGGGCTTCAGAGATTGGCACACACATGCTGGTCTCTCGCTGCTGCTAGTGCTGCGAATAATAAACTGTCTTTTGGGTCACCTGGGTGGCTCATTTGGTTAAGCGTCCAACTCTTGATTTCAGCTCAGGTTATGATCTCACAGTTTGTGAGATTGAGCCCTGAGTCAGGCTCTGTGTGCTGACAGCATGGAGCCCACTTGGGAATCTCTCTCTTCCTCTCTCTCTCTCTCTCTCTCTCTCTCTCTGCTCCTCTCCCACTCATGCTGCATGCTCTCTCTCCCTCTTTCTCTCTCAAAATAAATAAATAAACTTAAAAAAATAACGTCTTGGGGCACCTGGGTGGCTCAGTCAGTTAAGTGCCCGACACTTGGTCTCAGCTCAGGTCATGATCTCACGGCTCGTGAGATCAAGCCCTGTGTTGGATCCTGTGTAAACAGTGTGGAGCCTGCTTGGGATTCTGTCTCTGTCCCTGTCCCCCTCTCCCCAACCCTCTCTCTATCAAAATAAATAAATAAGTAAATAAATATTTAATACTATTATTTTAATGTTTATTTTTGAGAGAGAGAGAGACAGACAGAGAGACAGAGAGGTAGTTTGTGAGCAGGGAAGGGGCAGGGAGCAGGAGACACAGAATCTGAAACAGGCTCCAGGTTCTGAGCTATGAGCACAGAGCCCAACGCAGGGCTTGAACTCATTAACTGTGAGATCATGACCTGAGCTGAAGTTGGAAGCTTAACTGACTGAGCCACCCAGGTGCCTGTAAATAAATAAATGAATTAATAAATAAATATTTAAAACAAACAAACAAAATCCTGTCTTTTACATTTGATCCAGGAGTTTTGTGTCAGCATCTATTGAAACAGTGGTGGGTTATTTTTAAACTATCCTAAGCAATGAAAAAAGGTAGAAATAGTTCCCACAATAATATTAATATTAAAACTTGATAAAGGTAGAAAAAAGAAAACTAGACAAATTCACTTATGAATGTAAAGGCTAAAATACTAAAAAAAAATAGTAAGCAAAATTCAGTAGCAAATTATAAAAAGAATGAAAGGAAATTAAGTCAAGTTTATTTCAGGTATGTAAAGATAGTTGAAAATTTGGAAATTTATCAAAATAATTTCCTATTTAGATTAAAAGGGAAAAAATCTTTTATAACTATTGTTGGTGAAAGGCATTTGATAAAAATCTAGCAACAATTATTAATAAGAAACCCCATGTAAAATAAGGATGGGATAAGACATTTTTAACATGATAATGACTATATCAAACTATGAAATAGTAAAGCTATTTTAAAATCAGGAACAAATAGCACTGAAAGCTTTTACCATTACTAAGTATATTTTGGAAGTTTTAACTAATGTAATACAGCAGTAAAATATGTAACATATTGGAGGAAAGCCAAATAAATTATTTCTCTTTTTTGCAGAAATATAAATATATATTCAGAATTTAGTGACAGTAAAAACCTACTAGAATGAAAAGGAGAATTTGGTAAGGTGGCTGGATGTGATAAACATATAAAAAGGTCAGTAGCTTGTCTCTAAATAAGCATATCCAGTTAGAAATAAAAACTACAAAATACTTAGGAATGAATCTGATGCAATGGGTAAAAGACATACATTAAACAAACAAACAAACAAACAAACAAACAAAAAACTATAAAATCATGTCCAGGGACATAAGGCAGGATTTAGAAATGGAGATACATACCAACATAAGATTTAATTTGCAATTTAAATATCAATCCTTGAGGCACTTGGGTGGCTCAGTTGGTTGAGCATCTGACTCCTGATCTTGGCTCAGGTCATGATCTCACGGTTCGTAGGTTTGAACCTACATGGGGCTCTGTGCTGATGGCTCAAAGCCTGCTTGATCTTCTGTCTTGCCTTCTCTCTGCCCCTCACCTGCTTGTGTTCTCTTTCTTTCTCTCTCAAAATAAAGTAAACTTAAAAAAAGTCAATCTTTATTAATAATCCATATTAATATGCAAGTTTAGTTCAAAATGTAATGGAATAAAAATCATTATTTTGAGTAGGTGGAGGGAGTTACACAAAAAGATATTAATGTTCCTGTGCAAGAGTAAACGTCTGAGAGGAACTGAGAAAGATGGCTTGCTTTAACAGGTAGTATAACTTAAAACAAAGTTAACAACATTTAGACAGCCAGGAAATGGTGCTGAAATAGATCAATGGAAAGAAGAGAGTCAGGAGCAGACCCAGTGAATATGGAAACATAATGAATTCTAGACAGGACTTTCAATTCAGTGGGAGAAAGAAGATTAAAAAAAAAAATCAATTGTACCACGTGTACATGGGTGTCCATTAAGACAAAATGATCTATACTTCTCATTCACACCTTACTGAAAAATAAGTTCCAGATAGATTTATGATACAAATCTTAAAATGACATTAGAAAAAAGGCAATATTAATAAAAGTTTGGAGTTTCAGTGTTTTCCTATATTCTTGGCCCAAGACTGTCATAAAAACTAGATCAGGAGCGAGGACTCAATAACCAGCCAAAGTATTTCTCTTCACAGACGTTTAGATTACTAAGGCCCTGGGGAGGCCAATCTCAGAGAGGCAGTCTGTACCACGGAAAGATCAGGAAGTTGAGACAGATAGACAAGGGTCAGAATCTCAGTTTGGACCCATATTATATGTGGGACTTTGGACAAGCTATTTAGTTTCCTTAAATCTCAGTTTCCTCCTCAGTGAAATGGGTATAATAACTTTAAGAGGTCATGCAAGGATTAAATATTTCTCTGTCTTTAAAAAAAATTTTTTTAAATGTTTATGTATTTTTGAGAGAGAGAGACAGAGCATGAGCAGGGGAGGGGCAGAGAGAGAGGAAGACACAGAATCTGAAGCAGGCTCCAGGCTCTGAGCTGTCAGCACAGAGCCCGACGCGGGGTTCAAACCCGTAAACTGCAAGATTAGGACCTGAGGTCAGACCCTTAGCCAAATGAGCCACCCAGGAGCCCCAAATTTTCTTCTGTCTTGTAAAGGGGCCTAGCTCAGTGCCTGACATATATTTGGTATTCAGTAAATGCTCATTTCCTTCTTTCATTTTCAACTTCTGACTATTTGAAAAGCATCAGATTTTGGATGTTTGTGAAGAGTGTCATTATAGTACTCTGTGAATAACAGCAAAACCAATATAGAGACCCCAATTTCAATTCTTTTGGTTCGAGCTTTCTCTGGAAACCTGAGAATTTTTAATACTGGCAAACCAAATTGATGATTCTGCCTCTTACAAAAGAAAATCAATAAACATTAGCTCTTCTGAGGCAGACAAATCACAGGAAACAAAAGTTCCACAGTGTTTCATAATCTTATGACAAACACCATCTGAGTTACTTACAGTTCCTGGATGAGGAATCTTTTCCTACGAGGATTCACTGGCCAGGCCCAAGTTGGCTATGTCTCCTCCTGGTTTTGTCGCTTTGCTCATACGATTTGTTTGCACTTTTGCCTATTATGAGCTTAGCCATCTCCTGATCTGGTGAATCCTCAGCCCTTAGAACCAGTCAATCTCGACAGAGGATCCCGCGAGGCTTCCTGATCTGGCCACTAACTGTTGGTGTTCAACTCCAGCAATGACATGCCAGGCTGAAGCTTAATTCTTTAGAATATTTTTTTTGGCTAGCTTATGGCTCAGCTTCCTCTGTTCATCAGGGAGCAGTATCTCAGGCTTCTCAGGGAAGTACCACTCCTATCATCAACTTTGGGATTCAGGGTCTGTCCTGGGCCCCAGGAAAGCCCTCTGACCTATCCCTGATTCAGGTAAGCGCTCATGTCTTAGCCCTCATCGGTGTCTTTTTCTTTCTCTCTGTAGGTAAGTTTGTATCTGTTAATAAGAGACTATGTCTTGTTTGCTCAGTGTCTAAATAAAGATTATTTGGGTAAAAGGAACAGATATTCCAACCTCCATCCCACTCCTTGCTTAAACAGAGGGATTTATTATACAATGTCAAAGGAAAATCTCTTGGACATCCAAGCACAAGACAAAAAGTGCAGTCGGCCTGAAAACACAACTGGAATATTGGGAACAGAGATTGCCCTCTCCATTTGTAAGCCTCAGATAATCTTTCTCACCTCTATTTCTCCATCTCCTGTCTCTGGTGGCTTCTTGGACCAATATGGCTGCCCAGTCATGGCTCTACATAACACTTCTGTTCAATCACCTACTTTCATTTCATGATTTTTAAAATCTCTGTGACAGTCCAAAGACTGCAAGAGCCTGATTGCAGCTTATCAGCCAATAGACTGACAGATCGGTCAGCCAATAGCTTGGTCCAATCAATTTTGAACAAAAGGCATGGTCGGGTAATAATCGGCCGTGGGCCAGAAGAGGTTTCTTAGAAGGGGGCTTGGTAGATCAGGTCAGCTACCCAGGAACTAGCTTGATAGCATCCTTAGCCCTTCACAATGAAATAAGGTCCAGTAGTTTACAAAGTGCTTTTACATACTCTATGTTAATTTTCTTGTTTGCTTGCTTAATGTATTCATTCAACATTTGATGACATGGCCTGTACCAAGAACAGGAGTAGGTACCACAGTACTAGGTTCCATGTTCCAATATGAGTATGTTGTCGTCCAGGCAGTTCTATTAGGAGTGGGGTTGCAGGATAAACAAATAAGCAGGGAATGTGATAGAAGGGCACTGATGGAGAAAGTTGGGTTGCGATGGACAGTAATGAAGTACATAAATTGTGCGTGGAAGTGAAGGGTACAAGTCAGGAAGATTATTTTGTAGCTTGATCATCTTTACACATCACAGAAATCCGGAGGTTGGCAAGGCAGGTAAAAATGTCACCTGATTTGACAGTTGAGATAACTAGGACTCAGAGGGGTTGAGTGATTTGCCTGACACCACATAGCACTGCAATCCAGGCTAGATCCAGATCTTCTGACTCCTGGTTCAGTGCTCACTCTTTTCACCCGAATTCCTCCCCGCCCCCCCCCCCCCCCCCCCAGGTTTGCTCTGGCAAGGGATGTCTGACTCACGGACGGCAGGGGTGGGCAGTGGAGAAATCAGGCCAACCTTCACTGTGCCTCTAACAAGTCATACATTAGGTAGGAAGGATACAAAAGACATGGAAGACACTCTCTTTGCTTATAGGTCTTCTTCTGGGGTGGGCTTGGCAGTATTGGAAATCTCTACCCAAGCTAGGCCTGGATGTGCAGACCCTACTAGATAGCTGTTCTAGGTAGATGATTAGCACGAATGGTGGTGGTGACATGAATTTGGTCTGGGAGGATCTTGGGAGGAAGTTAGGACAGGTGGAGGTTTCAACATCCCTCCTGTGACCCATCCACTTTTCTTATATTTGGCTTCCTTCTTGACCCACATCCCTCCTTTCTGCTGCCAAATAAGTGGTGAGGTCTATGTCGTGTGGACAAGAGTCACAAAAAGTCACATGCATTTTTCAGAATGTGCATTCATGCCCTTTCCCATTATTAGGAAAAATGCAGTTTCCTTGAGATTCACCTTACCATGTTTCTTGCTTTGGCTTTCTTTCTCTTGAAGTGTGGAGCCATCTGTCACATCTGTGATGGAGATGTAGAAAGCACTTCTTTACTTTAAGAAGATCAACACCGTGGATATGATAACCAATGGCAGCTGATATTGGGCCTTAGAGCTGGGGAGGCCATGGGACTGGTGAGGTCCAAAGAGAACACATGCCAAGCAGGAGGAGCTCTGCTTCTCTGCACCCATCTCTGACTGCTGGGAAAGCATCATCAGCTCTTCCTATTTTTTAAAGAGAAGTTAGAAATCTGAATTGAAAAATTTCAGGCCAAAACTGGCACACAATCTCTTAAAAATACAGCTAGAACAAACAAAATATGATTTGGTTTGACAGCAGGTGGGTTATAACTTCTGAGTTACTTGTTCTTTAAAAAATCCCTCCCAGGCACTCACATTCGGGTATTCTTTCTCAAAAACCATAATCTTAATCTATTCATGAGACAGTATCAGACAATCCCAATGGAGGGAATTCTATGAAACATCTGACCGGCACTCGTCAACATTGTCACGGTCATGATAAACAAGGAAAAGAAGACTGAACAAGTGTCACAGATCAGGGCAGACTAGGGACACATGATGACCAGATGCAGTCTAAGATCCTGGAATGTTAGTGGAAAAATTGGTGAAAATCTGAATAATGTCTGGAGTTTAGTTGATGGTATGTTAATTTCTTAATTTTGACAAATGCAGCATAATGAAAAATGGTAACATTTTTGAAAAGTGGGTGAAAGGTATATGGCAACTCTCTGTACTACATTTGCAACTTTTCTGTAAATCTAAAATTATTCCAAAGTCAAAAGTTTATTCAAAAGAAAAAGTCCCTTCCAAGCTCGAGATAACCTTTGGTTGTTATGGTTCTGCAAATGAGGCTGGGTTTCCAATGTCAAAACACATGCTGTTCTATTGGTGTTCCTTCTTTCAAATGGTGAGTGCTTAGCACAGTGTTGCGCCTTACTGTCCTTTCCTTTTAGATCACACGGTTCCAAGACTCCTGAAACGGGCCTGCAGGTTAGCCCAGAAGCATACAGGTGGTCAGGCAACTTTGCTATACAAGATGGCATCTCTCTTCCTATTAGTAAGAGAAGGTCTACTTTGCAGTCATGCACACTGCCGCCCTCCCACTGGAACTGCCTTGCAATGGCCGGAGTCAGTTTGAAATTCACAGGCAGAGGCTTAGGTGCACTCCCAGCGCTGACATTTTGCCTGAGGATATGGAGGTTTGACCTGAAAGCCAGGCTGTGCAGCTGAATCATTTTCTATATGGCTCCTGGCTTGGTGTCGTAGGATCCAAGAAGACCCCCTCCTCTCTAAAACAACATTCCCAGAGTCAGGAAAATTGGCGAGGCAGACAGGGCTGAAGTGAGCTATCAGGGTGAGGAAGGGGCCTGCATGGGAGTGAGAAACCCTTACAAATGTTTTCATCTTCCCGGAGGAGTTAAGTTTCTCTAAATTTGTGGTCCCTCCGACTCCACAGGAATTGTATCTTTCTGCAGTGTTCCCAGGCAATTATTCCTCCTCACAAAGCTGAGCCTCCGCTTTCAGGACCCAATCAAGTGGCCACAAATCAAAGATAGCTTGGACTCATTCCACTAATAGCATTGGAAAGCCATTAGCTGAAGTTGTTTGAAAAGGGAAGTGGCTCAGATATCTCTGGGCTCACAAGAAAAGCTTCTGTAATGTCAGATTATGGTTACCAAATGGCTTAGTGGACTGAGGCATCACATTTCTCATAATGAGAGGTTATTTATTGCACCACTGAACCAACACACTCTCCCTTGCTCACTTGCACAAGATAAGATGAAGAGCCCTTTCAAGTTGAATTAAGTTTAAAAGGAAAAGCAACACACATGCTCCCAGCTAATGGTGGGGTTTAGCTCCGGCTGTGTAGGGACGAAGTGTAGATGGCTCCCTCTGTGGGTGGTCAGAGGGGCTCTGCAAGGCTTTCCTTGCCCCAGTCTCTAATGCTTGCGGATGAACTCCCTCGGACCATTTCTTTTGGTTAAGGCACTGTTTCCAAGAAAGCCTTTGTCAAAATGTTAAAAACTTGCCCCATTCACCGTCCTCAACCTAACAGGAGCTCCTCTTTCTTCGGGGGGGAACTTCCTCCAGCGCCCCCTTCCCGTGGTTCCGACAGGCTGTCAATCCCAGCACTCCTAGCTCTCGCCCGCCCACGGAGGGGGGCATGGGTCCCTCCCTCGGGGCACAGTGATTGGCTCAGGGATGGGCACATGACAGAGCTTGGGCCAATCAGAGGCCTCTCCTAGGAGTGATTTGAGGAGAGCTCAGAGAGGCAGCATTTTAACCCAAGAGGTTGGAGGGAGGGATCGGAAGCGAGGCTTGTAGAGAAACTGTTTTTGGTGGCAGAAAAAGCCGCATGTCCACTGGACAGAATGAAAGCACGTGAGGTAAAGAGAGAGGAGAGACAGAGGGAGGGCTCCTCATGGCATCGAGGCCCAATTCTAGCACGGGGAACCGAGATACGTGTCCGGATGCTCCAGTATCCTTCCAATAAAGCCCTTTTTAAACTAAGCTTGTTTGTACTGGGCTTTTACCACTCACGGGACGGAATACTCTGACTAACGCAGCCATCCATGTGCCCGTCTTCTACGGCTTTCCATAAACATTCCTGCATGACGGGCAAGTGCAGGCTGCCTGCCCCTGATGCTGGGCCCCCAGGTGCCAGGTGCCTCTGCTGGTCAGGAGTGGAAGGCAGCAGAGGAAGGAAAGTAAAATGCAAACACGTTGGCCTCCTGGAAGTGAAAGCAGAGGGCAGACACGTGGGCTCTTCTTTCTGGGGTTCTGGGAAGGGTCTTTGGAAGAAAGGGCTCTGCAGCCAAGGTAGTTGTGTGTGGGCGTCGGAGGCCTGGGAGCTCAGGCCGAGTGCGGAGGAGGGAGGGAAGCAGGACCCCTCCCCCCCCCCCCCCAGCCCAGGCTCCCCCCTGGACTCTCCCAGCGGCCCCCAGCCCTTCCCTGACCCTGCAGCCTCTTTACCGCCCCCCAGATAAGCCAGGAGGGAACCGGTCCGGACTGGTTGCGCCTCAGCTGGCCTTTCTGCTCTACCGTGCTCCACCCCGGGGTGGTCAGGAGGGGTGGTCAGGAGGGTCGGGCGGTGTGGTGTAGATCCCTGAGCCCGGGGGTCCCGGTGGCAGGTGCTCGGAGGCTGGTGGGCGGTGGGCTGGGGCCCAGGGCCCGGAGAAGCATGCGGGGGTGGAAAATAATGAACTCCTTCGTGACTGTCTCCGCAGGCTTTAAATTACAAATCATCCCGGCATTGGTTCAAAGCGCCCCAACAGCCCCTGGAGCCCTGCGGCTGGGCAGAGCGGCCCACGTGGCTTTTTCGATCTCCAGGGTGTGACAACCTCGCTGTGGCCTTGGCAGTGATGGAGGAGGGGCGCTGGGAACACGCTGGAAGACAGGCATCGAACTGAAAGCAAATTTACCAGCACACGTATTCTTGGGTCTTTGCGCAGGTATGTTGACAGAGAGCGCTGAGCTGGCAGTGGGGTGGGGAGCGCTCCCTGACGCCAGGCCCTATGTGCCAGTCCCGCACGAATCATTTGGACGTTGGGGGAGGCAGAGAAAAGTAAGTCATTATTCCTGAGTTCCAAGGCAGTGGGCGAAGCAAACACTAGAGGAAGATAACGTGCTACAATACAGGCTTTGCTCAGGTCCTCCAGAACATTCCTCAGAGCAGAGAGGTAGGTGTAGTGGCCCAGCTGGGTGGAACTGGTTCCTGCAGGGCAGTGGGAGAACCAGGCAGGAGGACTGACCTCCGGGTCCTGGGGAGAAAGCTCAGGAAGTGATGGGAGTCTGCAGTTTAGCGCCCAGGAGTCGATGGAATCTGATGGAAACAAAGGGTCTGTGGGAAGGGCGGGGCGTGAAGGGGTGGTGGGTGTCTGAAGGGGTGGTGGGATCCGTGAAAGGTGGATGGGGGGGTGTCAGGAGGTAGACCCTGAAACTGCCCCACAGCACTGAAGCAGAGGCTGTGGTCTTTTTTTGTGAAACCTGCGGCTGATGGCGGGAGGGAAGAACATTCCCTGAGAAGGCACGGAGGGCCTGAGAGCTGGGAGAAGGAGTGTTGGCTCCCGGCTGCAGGTGCCAGGCCCAGGGTCCCAATCTGCTCCAGCGCTCCACAGCTGGCCGTGGCCGGTGCCCAGATGTTTTGAGTAGAAAGAAACACTTTTCAGGCAACCTGAAGAAGTCCCAGGAAATCTATCACTGGAAGAAAATCTCCTTCTAGGGTTTTGATGTAGGTGGAGGGAATGCAGGGTGGAGTTCAAGCTCATGTTTGCACCGAAAGGAATGAAACGGTACATGGCGTCCTTTCAGACGTGGCTCGACTGTGTTTGGGAATGCCTTGGGCTCTAGGGTATAGGGGAGGGTAAAATTATCTCACCGTAATTTGAGAAAAAGCGTCTATTTTCTTATTCCTTGAAGAAGTAAAAATAAGGCGTGTGTGTGCGTGCGTGCGCACGCTCGTGAACAGCGGGGGTGCTGGCTGGGCTACCCGAGGACAGGACATCTGATAAAAGGCTCTTGTTCTATGAGTTATTCAGTCAGTTGCTTTTGTCAAGTCTTTCCAAGTCAACATTTCCAAGCCTCACAGCAAAGACACCACCAGGGCTGTAGGAAAAGACATGCCATCTTTCCCGGTTCTGTTCTCCTAGCGCTCTCTTCTCCCCTCTGTGATGTCTTCTTAGGAGGGAAGAAATTGGTCAAAGGCTGGAAGGTTCAGGACACTGCATCAGGACCCCCTGTGCTCCCCTAAACTCCATCTCTGACAGTTTATTTTCCAAACTTAAAAGGTTTTGTGGACTTACTAGAAGCCAGGTGTTCCCAAGAATAGAAAACATGTCGTCTGAAAGTCCCCAAGTGCCCAGGGCTGGCAGGACATGGTGGTAGAGGGTCTTGTCTGGCTGTTGAATGTATGCTCGTGATGCCTGGGGGGAATCCTGGACGTTGGGAATGTGGCCGGAATATGCAGCAGACACACAGAATGAGGGAGTTTGACTCCACTGTCTTCGGGCCCTGGAGACAAGTCTGGCTCTGGGAATGCCAGGATCATGGTGGGAGGCGTTGGGTGCCAGAAAACCTAGACAGGGACAGACCAGAGAGGTGTGGGTCCCTGGGGATTGAGCATGTTTCAGTGAAGCCCCAGTTCACTCCTCAAAGTCTGGGGGTGGAGAAAATTCCTCCAATCTCACCCTTCCCTTTTAATTTCCTCTCTGGGCCTCATTTTCCTTGTCTGATGAAGAGAGTGAGCTGGATAATCTCTAAGGTCTTTTCAGCTCGAACCTCCTGGGTAGGGCTGGCTACATAATTTCTTGGGCCCAAGGCAAAATGAAAATGCAAGGTCCTTGTTCGAAAATCAGGGGAAAAGGACTCTTCAAGGTCTTAAAAATATAAAGCATTTCCGTTCTCCTTTGTTCTCTCGAATAGTCATGATGTTTTTCATTTACTATTTAATGTTACTCTAAGTAAAGACCAATTAAAACTTATATTATTAGCGTGAATTTTACCATTCATCTTTATATTGTGTAATGGCAGTTATAAATTATAAACTGTAAGAGCATTGAAATTATAGGCAAAATCACGCAATTCATGTTTTGTAGCTTGTGCATGCACATATATTATTTTGTTTTAAGCAGAACAGCAGAAGCACTGCACACCACTAACTCAGATGTTTGCACTTAACTTTTTAAAAAAATTTTTTGAAATGTTTTGAGAGAGAGAGAGAGAGAGTGTGAGCCAGGGGAGGGGTAGAGAGAGGGAAACAGAATCTGAAGCAGGCTTCAGGTTGTGAGCACAGAGGCTGATGTGGGGCTCGAACTCACAAACCTTGAGATCATGAACTGAGCTGAAATCCAAGGCCTAACCGACTGAGCCACCCAGGTGCCCATTCACTTTACTTCTTGATATGTGCACATTGTCCTCACGCTCTCTACCTTTGGCTTTCTGATGAGTAAGGAGGGCATAAGAGGAAGAGGAACAGGGGAGGACTCATTTTTTCCCTTTCCTTCCATGTTGCTATTTTCAGCCTAAGTGGTTGATTAAGGGCAGGGAAGTAACATGAGTAAGAGAGCAAAAAGCTGATTCAGAAAAATATCACCTGTTTCTATAAAAAGTAACAAAAAAGGAACCATCACAGAATCTTGGAATATACAAAGATGTTACAAGAAAAAAAAAAAAAAAAAGGAAAGGAAAAATAAAAACAAATATCAAAGTACACACTCCAGAAAAAGTGTTGCAGTCTCGCTGGTAAAAATGATGACTGCGCTTTGGAATGGCCAAAATCTGACAACACCAAATGTTGGAGAGGATGTGGAGCGACAGGAACTCTCATTCGTTGCTGGTGGAAATACAAAATGGTACAGCCACTTTAGAAGACAATTTGCTGGTTTCTTAGAACGCTAAACATACTCTCACCATACAATCTAGCAATCCTACTCTTTAGTATTTACCCAAATGAGTTGAACACTTATGTCCACACCAAAACCTGGACACAGAAGTTTATAGCAGCTTTATCCGTGATTGCCAAACCTTGGAAGCAACCAAGATGGCCGTCAGTAGGTGAATGGATAAATAAACGATGGCACATTCACACAATGGAATATTACCCAGTGATTGTAAAGAAAGAACTGTCAAGTCATGAAAAGACCAAGGAACCTTAAATGCACATTATTGCTAGGTAAAAGAAACCAATCTGAAATATGATTCCAACTATATGACTTTCTGGAAAAGGCAAAACAATGGAGACAATAAAAAGATCAGTTGTTGTCAGGGGCTATGGGGTGGAAGGGATGAGTTGGTGGAGCACAGGGGATTTTTAGGGCAATGAAACTATTCTATATATTATAATGGTGGACACGTCATCATTCCTTTGTTAAAACCCATAGAATGTACAATGCCAAGAGTAAACTCTAATGTAAACTGTGGTCTTTGGGTGGTAATGATGTGTCAATATAGGTTCATCAATTGTAACAAACATACCACTTCTAGTGTGGGATGTTGATAGTGGGGGAGGCTATGCATGTTGGGGGGTGGGGGCCATGTGGGAAGTCTCTGTACTCTCCACTTGATTTTGCTACGGTCTTAAAACTTCTCTAAAAAAATAAAGTTTGTTTAAAAATCTATGACAAAATCCTTTGGAATTAATTTCAAAAATAATCAAATCAAGAGCCCAAAGCAGAGATATGAAAGATCAGGGAGCTGTATTGCAATAACAAAGGTTGCTGAAATGTAAATATGTAAAATATAAATTACCAAATAAGGTTCAAGAGAAGATAGAATATCTATATAGACCAATTATAGTAAAAGATATAGAGAAAGCTGTCAAACATCTCTCATCTCCAAAAAGCACAGAACCCAGAAATTTTTAAAAAAGCAAAAAAAACCCTATGATTAAAATTAAGGCTATATTGGATAGAACATGAAGGAAAACAGATACTGCTGAATATAGAGGATATAAATGAAAAATCTGAGCAAGATGATAAAACAGCTTTGATGATTAAGAGGCACTACCAGTCTGCATAATAGACTCCCAGAATAGACTCCTCCCCTTTTGCCTTCTGTAAAATGAGTTTTTTCTTTGTATAAATTGACCAATAGATCAAGTTGGGGGCGCCTGTGTGATGCAGTCGGTTAAGCGGTCACCCTGCCATGCATAGCACCTTCCTGCCCATCACAAACACTATTACACGTCCCGCACAACTTTCGAATGTCCCATGGCACATTAGTGTAAAAAACTCACTGGCCATTGCTTGAACCTAGATGTGAACTCCATTTTACATAGAAATACAAATACTTTTTTACATGGTAATAAAATACATTGAGTTTTCCAGGAATGCAAATGTCCTGTAAATCAGTTCACTGTTTTACTTTCAAGTAATAGTATCCTGACTTTTTGCTGATTCCTTGTAGGTGTAATTTGAGAATTACACATTTTTGCTTTTCACTTAAAGTTTTCCTCCCTCACCACAGACCCATGAGGAATAAGTCTGTGTGGTAAAAATATTTAATGTACAACACATGCTGAATAATATCTTGAACATATATTTATAAGGTAAGATTTACGAAAGACCAATGATTAGTTAATAGACCACATGCCTCGAAATGTTGGCTACTTATACCTGAATTTCTCACACAGGAGAGGTATAGATTGGCCCCAGATTCTCTAGAAAATGCTTACATTTTATATTTCTCTTATGATGACAATTTAAAAAGGAATAAGCAAGCATGTTCTGGATTACTCAGGCACTCACCTTCTGATAATTACTGCCACCAATTTAGTACATGTGTTTAAGGTTTTGTTCATGATCATCTTGGGAACCATAGCATGGATTTAATTGCTGTTGGCCAATGATAAAACAGTTAAGAAATTAAGCATCAGACACTGAAAAAATTGATTTATCTGAAATACCCATCTCTTTAAAGAAACACATAGATGAGATCTTACTCTAGGTCTCAATCTAATTGCTTACTGTGTTTTGCATAAAAGATATAAGGTGGTGGATGTTAGTTGGGTACCACTGGTTTAGACTGTGCCCTCCTGAGAGTCACCCTATTCCAGAATAACTGGGACTAGCAATTTGACTGAAGACTATGGGCAAGCAGTTCTTTGGCAGAATTGTCTCCGACACACGCATTCCTCATGTCTCTATTTCCTCTTCCCTTTCTGCACTCTTGAAAGCAAAACTCTTTCAATAAAGCCAGTACAGCCCTCTACTGTGAGATCTAGACAAATATGTTGTCCTGACCTCAAGCTCTAGCTAACATAATTTGAAATGTAGTTGATAGAAAGGCTTACCATTAATACATTAATGCTCTTTAAGAAAGATAAACCATGGCACCAGGTCACTGTGTGGATACAGATGTTTCAAGTTTAAAAAAAAAAAAAAAGGCTTCCTATTGCCTGTGAACTATTTTCCAAATATATATCATAGAGTCAGGACCCTATAAAGGTCAGTCTTGTATCAAATCTGGTGTGGACAGCACACATTTGTGATTCTGGAGGTCGCACAAGAAGCCAGAATACCATGACATAAATAAGATAAAAGTTTATTCCTTTGTCATGTGTCTAGACGTGAGTGTCCAGGTGGTGGGCAGTTTTTCCATCCTTCACTTATGGATTCCATATCTGGGTCCAAGGCTCTACTTGTTGCCATTTGCATCCGGGAAGAAGAGGAACAAGAGAGGTCTCAGGTAGGGGGCTTGGTCTTTAGGACGTTAGCTCAGGGTTTTAGCATGTCATGTCAGTTCATGCACTGTTGGCTCAGACCAAGTCACATGACCGTACCTAGCTGCAAGAGAAGCTGGCAGTTGTACCCTGTAGCTGGGTAGCCATGTGCTGGGATAAAATTGGGTTTTTCTTAACAAAAGGAAGAGTTGCAAATGGATACTAGGAGGCAATGATCAGTCCCTACTTTGGGCCATGTCTACCTTTACTTTTCCTATGTTCTAGCTGTACAAATATACTACCTGGATATGTGCTTTGTCTCCTAGGATGTGGGCCTTTTTGCCCATATCTCCCTCTGTCTAGGACATCCTTTCCCTCCTCCACTTATAAACAAAGAGCCAGAGGGAGAGAGGGGGAGAACTGAGAATTTGGGAAAACTTCATGGACAAAGAAGCATGTTATTTTGTGCCATGAAGGATACATATTTTGACAAGTGGAGGAGAAAAAATGTGCCCCAAAGGGAGGTGTGACCACAAAGACCCAGAGCCAGGAAACAAAGCACATGTTGGGGGTAATCAATGGTATTACCCATGATATATCTTCTATTTCTTTGTTTCTTTTAAATTTGTGAATTTCATTTATTTATTTACTTATGAATGTGTCTTATTTGCGAATAGGTTTTGCTTTTCATGATAGTTTTGAAGCTTCTTGAAATAAGGCTCAAAAGTTGACATTTTGTGTTTGAACTCCGGCTCTGCCACTTAGGAGCCTTGTGACCTTGGCAAAGTTACTAAAACTTGCTAAACATGGTTTTTACCTTCAGTAAAAATGGATGAATGATATTACCTGCCTGAGGATTACAGATACTTTCTGTGAAGACTTTAGCAAAGTGTCTGGCATGTAGTATGTGTTCAATAAATAGGAACTAGTATTACTATCGTTTTTGTGCTACCAGAATCTCTCATATTCTGTTTGCATATAAGCGCTAAATAATTGTTGTCTTGAAATAAGATATTTATGGGACATCTACTAACATTCTTAGAGTAAAATTATAATAGCTAGTGTTTGTACAACTCTTGGGCAAAGTCATTTGTGCCTCACCACAATCTTAGAAGGTGGGTATTACTGTTCCCATTTTCGGATGGGATGAAGCATGGGGAGGTCACATGACTTGCTCAAAGTCATGTATGTGGTCTTAATAAGGTCTGACTGGAGCATAGCTCTTTGAAATCCATATGCAATACTCTTTCCAGTTTCTACCCTGATGTCTGGTACTTTTAAAAATTAAAATACTGCAAAAACTATGTCATTTTTGTGAATTGTAAGGGAAGATTTCTGCAGAATTATGAATGACACCATTTAGGAGGAGTTGGCTGTTTTGCATTCTTCAAAAGACAAAGGAACCAAGCAAGGATAGGGTGGGCAAGTACTGGAGGGCTGCTGAGCGAGCCTCCCCCAGCCTTAGAAACCCTGCCTCTTCCTGCCCGCCTCTTGTTCCTAGGTCTACCAAATGGCAACTTCCTCTTACACACAACAGATGTTCTGTACATTCCTGGATGGCATTTCCCATGAAATCAGATCTTAAAGGTGGAAAGCCAGAAGTTTAAGCCCAAATGTGTTGGAAATGAAAAACTCAATTTAACAAAAAGCACAAACACATGCATCATCTATAAATCAGGCCTTATAGACCCAAGTAAAACTGGCTTCAAATCCAGAGAGCCCATGCATCCTGAAGGCCCAGGAGAGGCAATGTAAATTAGAAAGGTGTGCTGGTTTGTTAATTTTAGCTACTCTGACTGGTGTGAGGTGGTATCTCAGTGTGTTTTTGATTTGTATTTCCCTGATGATGAGCGATGTTGAGCATCTTTTCATGTGTCTGTTAGCCATCTGGATGTCTTCTTTGGAAAAGTGTCTATTCATGTCTTCTGCCCATTTATTCACTGGATTATTTGTTTTACGGGTGTTGAGTTTGGTAAGTTCTTTATAGATTTTGGATACTAACCCTTTATCCGATATGTCATTTACAAATATCTTCTCCCATTCCGTAGGTCACCTTTTAGTTTTGCTGATTGTTTGCTGATTGCTTGCTGTGTGGAAACTTTTTATCTTGATGAGGTCCCATTCATTTTTGCTTTTATTTCCCTTGCCCTCAGAGACATGTCAAGTAAGAAGTTGCTGCGGCTGACGTAAAAGAGGTCGTTGACTGTTTTCTCCTCTAGATGGTTTCCTATCTTTCATCTGCTTTGAAATGGATTTAGGTCGTTCATCCATTTTGAATTTATTTTTGTGTACGGTGTAAGAAAACGGTCCAGTTTCATTCTTCTGCATGTTGCTGTCCAGTTCTCCCAGCACCATTTGCTAAAGAGACTGCTTTTTCAAAGATTAGTTGGCCATACATTTGTGGGTCCATTTCTGGGTTCTCTGTTCTATTCCATTGGTCTGTGTATTTTTGTGCCCATACCATACTGTCTTGATGATTACAGCTTTGTAATACAGCTTGAAATCCGGGATTGTGATGCCTCCAACTTTGGTTTTCTTTTTCAACTTTACTTTGGCTATTTAGGGTCTTTTGTGGTTTCATACAAGTTTTAGGATTGTTTGTTCTAGCTCTGAGAAGAATGCTGGTGCTATTTTGATTGGGATTGCATTGAACGTGTAGATTGCTTTGGGTAGTACTGGCATTTTAACAGTATTTGTTCTTCCAATCCATGAGCATGGAATGTTTTCCATTTCTTTGTATCTCTTCAATTTCTCTCATAAGCTTTCCATAGTTTTCAGCATACCTAACTTTTACCTCTTTGGTTAGGTTTATTCCTCAGTATTTTATGGTTCTTGGTGGATTGTAAATGGGATGGATTCCTTGATATCTCTTTCTGTTGCTTCATTATTGGTGTATAGGAATGTAACCAATTGCTGTACATTAATTTTATATCCCGCGACTTTGCTGAATTCATGGATCAGTTCTCGCAGTTTTTTGGTGGAGTCTATCAGGTTTTCCATGTAGAGTATCATGTCATCTGCAAAAAGTGAAAGTTTGACTTTTTCAATTTGGATGTCTTTTATTTCATTTTGTTGTCTGATTGCTGAGGCTAGGACTTCCAACACTATGCTAAACAACTATGCTAAACAACTATGCTAAACAACAGTAGTGAGAGTAGACATCCCTGTCATGTTCCTGATCTCAGGGGGAAAGCTCTCAGTTTTTCCCCATTGAAAATGTATTAGCTGTAGGCTTTTCATATAGAGCTTTTATGATGTTAAGGTATGTTCCTTCTATTCTGACTTTCTTGAGGGTTTTTAATTAAGAAAGGATGCTGTATTTTGTTAAATGCTTTTCTGCATCTATTGATAGGATCATACGGTTCTTATCCTTTCTTCTATTAATGTGATGTATCATGTTGGTTGACTTGTTAATGTTGAACCAGTCCTGAAGTCCAGGAATTAATGCCATTTGATCATGGTGAATAATTCTTTTAATATATTGTTGAATTCAATTTACTAGTATCTTGTTGAGAATTTTTGCATCCATGTTCATCAGGGATATTGGCCTGTAATTCTCTTTTTAAGTGGGGTCTTTGTCTGGTTTGGGAATCAAGGTAATGCTGGCTTCATAGAATGAGTCCGGAAGCTTTCCTTCCATTTCTATTTTTTTTTTTTCTTTTCAAACTAAACTTTTTATTTGGGAATAGTTCAATTTACAGAAAATTGCAGAGTAGGACAGAAAATTCTCATATATCCCTCACTCACTGTCTCCCATTGCTAACATCTTACATTACTATAGTACATTTATCTAAAGTGTGAAGCTGACGTTAGCTATTAACTACACTCCAGATCGTATGTGGATTTCACCATTTCTGTGGTGTTCCTTTCTGGTCTAGGATCCAATCCAGAGTAGGAACCACTCGCTTTCAGTTGCTGCCTCCTCTGTCCCCTTTGGTCTATGACACTTCTAAGTCTTTTCTTGATTTTCATGACTTTGACCGTGTTGAGGAGTATGGGCATCCTGTGAAATATTTCTCAATCCAGGTTTGTGTTTGTTCTTCTCGTGATGAGACTAGAATTCTGGGTTTATGGAAGAATTACCACAGAAGTGAAGTTTTCTGTTTTAAAGTATCACAGGATCCATGATATGGACATAATGTAACGGAAGATGGTAATCTTCATCACTTGGTTGAAGTGGTTTTTGTTGGATTTCTCCACTGCAAAGTTACCAGCTTTGCCTTTCTCTACTCTGTTCTTTGGAAGTGAGTCACCAAGTACAGTCCATATTCTAACGGAGCAGGCACTATTCTTATCTCCAGTAGGAGGGAGTATCTAAATATATTATTTGTAATTCTTTGGTGAGCCATTTCTATTTTTTTAAACAGCTTGAGAAGAATAGGTATTAACTCTGCCTTAAATGTCTGGTAGAATTCCCCTAGGAAGCCGTCTGGCCCAGGACTCTTAATTGTTGGGAGATTTTTGATAACCAATTCAATTTCTTCACTGGTTATGGGTCTGTTCAAATTTTCTGTTTCTTCCCGTTTGAGTTTTGGTAGTGTGTGGGTGTCTAGGAATTTGTCCATTTCTTCAAGGGTGTCCAGTTTGTTGGCATATAATTTTTCATAGTATTTTCTAATAATTGCTTGTATTTTTGGTGATGTTGGTTGTGATCTCTCCTCTTTCATCAGTGATTTTATATATATGAGTCCTCTCACTTTTCTTTTTGAGGAGTCTGTCTAGGGGTTTATCAATTTTGTTTATTCTTTCAGAAAACCAGCTCTTAGATTCATTGATCTGTTCTATTCCGTTTTTGATTCTATATTGTTTATTTCTGCTCTAATCTTTATTATTTCTCTTCTTCTGCTGGCTTTGGGCTCTCTTTGCTGGTCTGTTTCTGGTTCCTTTAGGCATGAGGTTAGGTTCTGTATTTGGGAACATGGAAAAAAACAGATGTTGCCAAGGATGTGGAGAAAGGAGAACCCTCTTGCGCTGTTGGTAGGAATGCAAACTGGTGCAGCCACTCTGGAAAACAGTGTGGAGGTTCCTCAAAAAATTAAAAATAGAATTACCCTATGACCCGACAATAGCACTACTAGGAATTTATCCAAAGGAGTGCTGATGCATAGGGGCACATGTACCCCAATGTTTATAGCATCACTATCAACAATAGCCAAATTTTGGAAAGAGCCCAAATGTCTATCAAGTGATGAATGGATAAAGAAGATGTGATACATACACACACACACACACACACACACACACACACACACACTGGAATACTACTCAGCAAAGAAAAAGAATGAAATCATGCCATTCGCAACAACTTGGATGGAACTGGAGGGTATTATGCTAAGTGAAATAAGCCAGTCAGAAAAAGACGGATATCCTGTGTTTTTACAAATGTGTGGAATTTTAGAAATTTAACAGAAGACCATAGGGGAAAGGAAAGAAAAATAAGTTACAAACAGAGAGGGAGGCATCACAGGTCATGATCTCACGGTCTGTGAGTTTGAGCCCCGTGTTGGGCTCTGTGCTGACAGCTCAGAGCCTGGAGCCCGCTTCGGATTCTGTGTCTCCCCCTCTCTCTGCCCCCTCTTCTCCGCTCATGCTCTGTCTCTCTCTCTGTCAAAAATAAATAAACATTAAAAAAATTAAAATAAATACAGAGAACAAACAGGGTTGATGGAGGTGAAGAGTTGGGGGTGGGAAAATGGGAGATGGGTATTGAGAAGGGTACTTGTTGGGATGAGCACTGGCTGTTGTATGTAAGTGGTGAATTACGGGAATCTACTCCTGAACCAAGACTACACTGTATGCACTGTATGTTAGCTAATGTGACAATAAATTATTAAGAAAAAAAAAAGAAAGGTGTGCTGGCCTGCAGAGGGAGGGCATTAGCCAACCTAAGAAGTGTGGCTCATGGAGCTCAGCTGCGAATAAGGCATTTCCTGACATCCGCCTACATCGCCTCCTATGCGTAGTAACTAAGGCAGCCTGGGTCAAGGACGGTGACCAGGTGGTCACATCTGTTCTTGACATTACTGTAGTGTGAGGAACCATGCTCTGGCTTCCACTGCAGTGGGTAGGGCCCTTTCTACATACCCTTGGGGAAGATCTGTACAAATGGGAAATTACAAGCAAACACCTGGTGTTAAACCAACCTGCAGGAAGATGGTGCTTCTTCACGGGAGAGATGTGGTTTGTTTTCAGTAAATGAAGGGTGGCCATCTTGGAACCTCTAGTGGCCAGCAGGTGTCTATAAATCAATAGATTGTTACCCCAAGTCACCCCAAACAGAGCATTCCTAGGAATATAGTTATTGAGAAATGAATAGAATTTGGTGAAGAAAATGAGAAGCTTTTTTGAGCGGGCATTTGAATAAAGGGGGAGATATATTACATTTCTGGATGGAAATTCTCAAAATTCTGGGTCTGTCAACACAATCCTGAAGGTGTTGAGGTGAAGTCAGATATCCTGGCTATTGTTAACTGCTGCCAGGGATACCTGGGCATCCTGAGACACCTTGGACCTAACATCACTCGGGGTGGGGGGCACTCCCACAGCTTTGCTTTAGGAGCCTTTGCTGAGGATTCTTCCAGACAAGAGCTGGAGAAGGAGGCTGGCTGCAAATTTCCTACTACCAAGGAATATGTCTCAGCCTTCAGGTGATAGGGAACATCTGGAAAAACATAAGGGACAAAGAATAATGATACTTGAGGGAATTTTCACCACACGGAATCAGGAGCTAGGGAAACCTGAAGTTCAGGGAAGCTGTCAGTGAAGTAACATGGAAACCACTTGGTTTGCCAGGAGCTTAGTAATATGGCGTGGGATCAGCCAGTCTATTATGCAGATATAATGGAAGAGAAAGTGCTTCCACTGCTCATTCCACAGCCAAACCACAGATCCAGGCAATTCCTTGCTCCGGAGGCAACAAAGACACACTCATAGGGTTTGGCTCCTTTCTCTTGAATTCTACACCTTTAGCTAACAAAGTCAGTCACGCGAAGCTGGGCTGCTAGGAAGTGCATCCATGGCGACTGCAGAGATCCCTGCCCTCCTTTCCCTCAGATATCGCCTCCCACAAGCCCCCACTCATGCGTTCTCAGAATTCCTGTTAATCACATGACTGATCATTTCTTCTAGAAGTAACCAACATTCTGAATTTGATTTCTATGAACCCTTGGTTAAAAAAAATAAGTTACTCTGGGGTGCCTGAGTGGCTCAGTCGGTTAAGCGTCTGATTTAGGCTCAGGTCATGCTTTCATGGTTTGTGAGTTCGAGCCCTGCAACAAGCTCTCTGCTGACAGCTCAGAGCCTGGATCCTTCTTTGGATTCTGTGTTTCCCTCTCTCTCTGCCCATGCCCTGCTCACACTCTGTTTCTCTCTCTCTCTCAAAGTAAATATTAAAAAAACCAAATTATCACATACATATATAATATCAAATAGTGTATTTTTTGCTTGTTTAAAAAATGGTATTTTATGGGGCGCCTGGGTGGCTCAGTCGGTTGGGCGTCCGACTTCAGCTCAGGTCATGATCTTGCGGTCTATGAGTTTGAGCCCTGCGTCGGGCTCTGTGCTGACAGCTCAGAGCCTGGAGCCTGTTTCAGATTCTGTGTCTCCCTCTCTTTCTGACCTTCCCCTGTTCATGCTCTGTCTCTCTCTGTCTCAAAAATAAATAAACGTTAAAAAAAAAAATTAAAAAAAAAATGGTATTTTACTATACCCAGTCTTTTTTTCACTTGCTTTTTTCACATTTTATTGTGCATGAATAAATGTTTATTCATTCTCTGGCCACTTTGGACAAGGGTTATTTGCAGTTGTTATTACAATGCTGTTAAGAATGTTCCTATACGTAAATGCTGTGCAAGAGATTCTCTAGGATTTATCCTCAGAAGTAGAATCACATGAATCTTGGACATGTATGCAAGAATTTCTTTATAGTAGAACTGCTAGGCTATAAAGTATGTGAATGTTCAGCTTATTTTTTCCAAAGTTGGTTGTACCAGTTGACTCCTGCCAATAATGTATAAAAATTCCAGTTGATTCACACCCTCACCAAGACTTTGACAGTGTTGAGACTTCTTATTTGCTCATCCACTGGGTGAAAAGTAATGGTGTCTGAATGTCTCCTTGATTACTAATGAGGTTGAGTGTCCCTTCATGTGTTTGGGGGCCTGTCATGTTTCCTGCTTTGTCCTAGTCCTATCTTTTGCTCATTTTTCTGTTGGGATTTATTTATTTATTTATTGGACTTAGAAGATAAAAAAAGTAAACTGTCTTTATGTACATTTTATTGGTCATACATGTTGCAAATTATCTTCTCCTGATTTGTGGGGTTTCTGACCACTTTCATCATCATGGGATGTATTGTTAAACAGATGTTCTTAATTTGAATGCAGCTGAATTTATTATTTTTTCTTTTGTAGTTTGTCCTGTTTATTATTTTTTAAATATTTATTTATTTTTGAGAGAGAGAGTGAGAGCAAGAGATTGCGGGAGAGGGGCAGAAAGAGAGAGAGAGAGAGAGAGAGAGAGACAGTGACAGAGACAGAGGTTCCAAAGTGGGCTCTGTGCTGACAGCAGTGAACCCGAAGTGGGGCTCGAACTCACAAACCACGAGATCGTGACCTGAGCTGAAGTTGGACTTTTAACCAACTTAACACTTAACTGAGCCACCCAGGTGTCCTGCAGTTTGTACTATTTATTTATTCATTCATTCATTCATTCATTCATTTAATGTTTATTTTTCACAGAGAGAGAGAGAGAGACAGAGCATGAGCGGGGGAGGGGCAGAGAGAGAGGGAGACACAGAATCTGAAACAGGCTCCAAGCTCTGAGCTCTGAGCATCAACACAGAGCCCGACACGGGGCTCAAACTCACAGACCGTGAGATTATGACCTGAGCCGAAGTCGGATGTTCGACCGACTGAGCCACCCAGGCGCCCCATGCAGTTTGTACTTTTTAAAGTAACCTTCACTACTTTCAGGTCCTAGAGGTATTCTCCTGCATTGTCTTCCAAATTTTAAGTGTTTTGCCTTTTACATCTAAGTCTTAAATCCTCTAGGATTTGACATTTCTGCATGGTGTGAAGCAAGATCTAATTACAGGGTTTCTTTTCCATATAGAAAACCAATTGGTCTTGCACTGTTTATTAATGAATTTTCTGTTTCCTTGCCAATTTGCAATGCCTTCTCTGTCGTATGTCAAGGATCCACCCTCTTCACCTCTCTCTCTCTATGTTTCTGGGCCTTTTCATCTATTTCATTGGGCAATTTGTATATAACTGTACCACTACAATACTGTCTTTATTATATAGACAACTTTGTACAACTTTGTAATGAATCTTGATAGTCCCCTTCAGGAATGCCTTGTTTGTTCTTAGGTCTTTGCTCCTGCATATAAATTTGAGAATTATCAGTCAAGTTCTTCAACAATTCTATTTGGCTTTACTGGAATTGCATCCAGTCTTTAGATCAGTTTGGGAAGAAGTGACATATGTATGATATTTCCAAAAGATTATATTATGGCCCTTGAGTAGCAGAAGCTCTAGTGGGGGAAGACAGACATAGGTACACCATTATAATACCATGTGGTAAATATTACATAAACATGAAATACCAGGGAGGAGTTAGGGAAAATGTTACAGAGAAGGTAACGTGTATAGATTCTCAGTGAACAAAGATTTTGTATTCTGGCTTCAGATATAAAATGTCTATTCCATTTTGTCAGACTCCTTCAAGAAATAACCACCACGGCTACCCTTATTGAAACCCAAGGGTTGGGCTAAAATTGCTGGGATGGTTGCACAGCTAGATCAGTTTGCCCTGGGCCTAAATCCAAACCAGTGTGCCTCATTCATTCTTTCTTTGTATCCAAACTTGGACATCAGCACATGGCATCTCTTCTTGGATTCTTTACCCCATATCCTAAGTGTTTTGATTACTTTAGTATGTCTTCCTTGTCTTTCCCAGACAGATCTGCTTAGGATCTACTCATATTCTTTATGAAGCCAATTTGTACCAGCTTTACAAGTTCAACTTGCAATAGCTTAGCCTCTAAGGTTTTATTCAATTCTGGACCAAGTTTTCCTAGTCATATTTCAACAATCAATTAGTACAAACCATGGAGTTTGGTTTGTACTAAACCTAAAAGGTTTTTAGGAGCTACAGAGTCAAGGGATTTGGAATCACGTAGACTGAGGTTCAAGTCTCGACTCTACCTTATTAGCTGGGTGGCATTGGGCCAACCATTTAACATTTCTGATTATGTGGTTCTTCATGTATAACATGGGATGATAATTCCGGGTTGCAGACAATATATATAGAAGGTCTTGCACATTTAATCCTTTAATCAAAGGAGGAACAAAAAAAAAGTTTCAAAAATTAGAACATCAAAGGTAACTAGATACAAGAAGACAACTAGGACAGGAAGATAACTTGATTCTGACATCAGTTTTTCCTTGGCAAGGTATGTGAAATGGTGGGAGCATAGGCACTCACGGAGGATGTGCTGAGAGAACAATGCATGCTAATATAGTCCACAGATTCACATGGACACTCCACTTTAGTCCAGAGATGATTTAAGATATCATGTGAGAATAGAGAAGCTAGAATAAGGTAACACTTTAGAAGGGATGAAAAAGGCAAATCCAATCAAGGGCGGGGACACACAGCATGAAGTGAAGGAAGGAAAGAGGAAGTATAGAAAATACACACGAGGGAGTCCATTCCACACTCTTGCTTTAAGGGGGCCATGGATGTGATGCCAGACTTTCCAGTGGCCACTACCAATAGTCATGATGACAAGTATAGATAACTACAGGGAATGACAAATACAGGGGAATGATGAGCCTGGAGAGGGACTGGAGACGGGAGGCTCCTTGACCATGGTGAGGTCTGAGCCAGGTTCTGAAGGATGTTAGGGCCGTGGGTTCCAGACAGAGACAGCCACCCAAGCAAAAATACATAGGAAGAGAGTAAAGAGGTTGTCCTGGGGGTACGGCGCACCCTTCGGATAGCCTAAAGGTAGGGCAGGCTGATGACTGAGGTCTTTGATACTGTTCTTTAGATTTCACACAAAAGGGAGCCTCTACTGTCCCTGAGGAGAAAATACCCTGAGAAGAGTAGTATTTGCAAGAAGTGATCCTGGCACCACACAGCTGCAATTTTCCCCTTTGCAAATTATAATTCATCATGAGCATTTAGGAAAACGCTGTCACGCATGTCTCTCCTGATGTGGTTCACATCTGGCTCTGCCATTGGCAATCCAGAATATTTAGAAAATCTGTGCAGCATTAGTGTCTAATAACCTTTGCTTTAAACACAGTGAAGCAAACCACAAACTTAGAAATGGCACATATCCCTCTGCAGTAATTGAGTCCAGGTTTCCTGTGTAACCTAGGAAATCCCTCATTGTTGCCGCATCTAGTAGTCTGAACCATGGCAGGAGTGCAGAAAACTGGGGAGGTTGAAATTAATCTCAGAAATAAGGGGAAACTTACTGACTTTCGCTTTCAGTTTGCTTTCCTTGCATATGTAAAGTTTTGAGAATTTAAAATGGCTCTAGACTTGAAAGGCATTCTGCTTAGAATACGTACAGTACAATCAGCAGGGTTTTAAAAAGAGGAAGTTATAATTTTGTAGCATGTGGACATCAGTGATCAGTTCAAATATTTAGATTTAAAATTTAGGCTTGAACTTTTGGCCGAATGGAGTTTTCCTTTGTTGTATTTAGAGGGGCTAACGAGTTTCTTCAGCCCTTAAAAATAAAAAAATGAGGGCAATAGCTCCTTTGTTGTTCAAGGACAGAAGCCTGCAGAAGACAGAAGCATCAAGTACCACAACGGCTGAGCGTTTGGGGTCAGGGAAATATCTGGAGGAACACACACATTTTCAGCTCTTTTTTAAAAATTCTTTTTAATGTTCATCTATTTTTGAGAGAGAGACAAAGCGCAAGCAGGGGAGGGGCAGAGAGAGAGAGGGAGACACAGAATCCGAAGCAGGCTCCAGGCTCCGAGCTGTCAGCACAGAGCCAGATATGGGGCTCGAACTCATGAACCATGAGACCATGACCTGAGCTGAAGTTGGATGCTTAACCAACTGAGCCACCCAGGCGCCCCGGGGGAACTCTTTTTTATGAGACTGTGGGCGACCTCTTCTTGACTCCATTTGGTTGTAATCCATGTATAAGTCATCCTCCAGCACAGCTGTTATCAGGCTACATGGGGAAAGCATGTCCCCCCGCTAATCTCTTGATGGAGAAGTGGAAAAGACAAGTCTTCATTGCTTCGACAGTCATGCATTCACCTCATATAATCCAAGTGGCTGTTTTGTTTAGAGGTCTTTCCCAATTGACTCTTATGAAGTAAGTTGAATTTGTTGAAAGTGTTTGGTAAGATGAACCACACACCCGTCTGCCTTGGTTTGTCCCTAACTCTCGGCTAGGGAGAGCATTTCGTTCGCAAGTGGCAGAACCTTTGGGAGAAAGACAGTCCCGGTGAGCAGATCTGATTTTGACTACTTCCATGCCTACATGGACTGTCCAGATTGGGCAGTTCATTGTGATCCTGGGTGATTTATTTTCTTTGTAGGGAAGTGAAAGTACAAGCCAGAAGAAATACAGCAAGTGTAGAGCTTTATGGGAAGTCAGTTTTTCTTTCTCCCCACGCCTCCAACCCTTTTATAAAAAAGTAAGCTCTATGCCTAACATGGGGCTTGAGCTCATGAACCTGAGGTCAGGATTTGCCTGCCCAGCTGACTGAACCAACCAGGCGCCCCAAGTCAGTTTTTCATAATTAAATTCATTTATTCACATATTTACCAATTCTTACGTAGAGCCCTCTATGTGTTAGCTGCTGGAGATATGTGGGAATACTGATGAACAAGATAAATTGTGGTCCATGAACCATTAATGTGACATATGGCAGAGTGACAGTTTTCAAAATGTGTACCAAATGATGTTATCTAGTCCATGAAATTATCTTGCCTCCGCTGAAACAAATAAAGTAGAAAGTAGGTGGTGGTAGTGAATTCTTTTCTCAAACAAATTTGGGAAACACCATTTCTGTTCTGGAGACACACATTGTACCATCAAGTAATAAAGGCTTTGATATATTCTGCTGTATTTGTGCTATTCATTAGTTCAATCCAGTATTTATCAAAAGCATTTAACCACAGAAGCCCACCTACTAATATCTTGGGGACTAGTTTTCTATAAAGCACCCTTTGGAGAACACTGTGGTGGAGACAGCTTAGTGGAAATGAACGAGTGTCAAAAACGATCAGGATCGCAGATTTGGCTGTGGTTACTGGTGGTCAAGTGTTGCTGCCACTGAGTGAAATGCACCTTGGAAGCCACCGGGATCTGTCCTCTGGGCGACCAAAAACACTTCCGTTCAGGACATGGGGTTCTCTTGCTGTGTACTTCTCCTGTGAGACAGGCCCTTGTCCCAGCCACCCTGCCCCATTTCATTTGCTTTCACACTCCTGGCCCCAACTTCACCTTCACCTGGGAGCACTCTCCAAGGGGGCCTCCTTAGAATAAAAGGAAAATGACTTTTATTATTTTATTTTCTTGTGACTGCAGCAAAGTAAGCTTGAAATAAACACTATGAAACAATGTGAACCAGTGAGAGGAAACACAAGCCCATCAAGAAATAACTACTGTTAATACCTTAGTGACCTTCCTCTCAGAGTTCTGTACCCCACCCCCACCCCCAGACACACATACTTATCAAAAATGGGATCATTTGGCGTTTTTCACTTACTGTGTGGGGCTGTCTTGTTTTCATCATCCATGGAGTGCCTCACACAGAGAGTGACACTTTGTAAGTGGTCAGCAAATACTGGAGGAACAGATGACCAGTTCTAAGGTCTCTTCTGGCTTTAAACCTATTTGATCTTTATCATTCTTCTACCCTGCGAATGTTCCATGTGGCCTCAGTTTACCTGTATTGGCTTTTTAAAAAACATAGTAGGCTTTATTTTTTAGAACAGTTTTAGATTTACAGAAAAATTGAGCAAATACTTGAGAGTTCTCATACATGATTCCTCCCCACAATTCAGGTTCCCTGTTATAAACATCTTGCATTCATGTGGACCATTTGGTACTGTCAGGTTCCCCCCCCCCCCATTTTATTTTATTTTAAGTTTACTTATTTATTTGTAGAGAAAGACAGAGAGAGGGAACGAGCGAGCAAGCAAGTGGGGAAGGAGCAGAGCGGGAGAGAGATCATTCCAAGAAGGCTCCATGCCTAGCACAGAGCCCAACCCAGGGCTCGATCTCACAATTGTGAGATCATGACCTGATCCGAAATCAAGAGTCGGACTCTTAACTGACTGAGCCACCCAGGCGCCCTTTCCCCCTATATTTTAATCATTCTAACAGGGGTACAGTGGTATCTTACTGTTGTTTTTAAATTTTTTTAATTTAAATTGAAGTTAGTTAACAATTAGTGTAATAATGATTTCAGGAATAGAATTTGGTGATTCATCACTTACATAGAACACCCAGTGCTCATCCCAACAAGTTCCCTCCTTAATACCTATCCCCCATTTAGTCCATTCCCCTGACCCAGCACCCCACCAGCAACCCTCAGTTTGTTTTCTGTATTTAAGAGTCTCTATGGTTTGTCTCCCTCTTTGTTCTTATCTTACTTTTTGCTTCCCTTCCCCTAAGTTCATCTGTTTTGTTTCTTAAATTCCACATATGAGTTTCACTGTTGTTTTAATTTGCCATTCCCTAGTGACAGTTCTCAAAGTGTGTACCAAATGATGGTATCCAGTCCATGAAATTCTCTTTCCTACACCAAAATGGATAAATAGAGCAGGAGGTGGGTGGTGGGAGTGAATATTTTTCTCAAACAAATTTGGGAAACGCTATACTCTGTTCGGGAGATATACATTGTACCGTCAAGTAATAAAGGCTTTGTTGTGTTCAATAAATATCTGTATATTACTTATATATTTATGTAAAGTTTGTTTATCTTATTTAGTGAGGTGTCTGTTCAGATCTTTTGCCTATTTGTTAACTGGCTTGTTCATTCCTTATTGCTGAGTTTTGGGAGGTTTTTTTTTTTTAATATCTGGTGACAGTTTTATTGGGTACAGAATTCTAGGTTGATGGTTTTTCCTTCAACACTGAATATTTCACTTCACTGTCTTCTTGCTTGCATGGTTTGTGAAGAGAAGCCCAGTGTAATTCTTCTACAATCAAGTGTTCTGTTCTTTTGTCATTTTCCCTGGGTCTTTAATTTACTGTGGTTTGATACATCTGGGTATAGATTTTTACATATTTATCTTGTTTGGTGTTCTCTAAGCTTTCTGTCTCTGTGGTTTGGTGTCTGTCATTAATTTTGAGAATTTCTCAGCCATTATTACTTCAAATATATCTTCAGTTCCTTTCTTTGTTCTCCTTCTAGTATTTCTATTTCACATATATTCTACCTTATGTGGTTGTTCTGCAGTACTTTGATATTCTGTTCCATTTTAAAAAATCATTCTTTCTCTTTTCATGTCTGTTTGGGAGGTTTCTATAGACCTATTTTCAAGCTCACCGATCTTTTAGAATTTGCATCTCTCTGTTTACATTATCCATTGGTTCTTGCATATTGTCTAATTTTCTGTTAGAGCCCTTAACATATATATATATATTATATATATATATATATATAATATATATATATATTTTTTTTTTACATTTTATTTTTGAGAGAGAGAGAGAGACAGAGCACAAGTGGGAGAGTGGCAGAGAGAGAAAGAAAGAGGGAGACACAGAATCTGAAGCAGGCTCCAGGCTCTGAGCCGTCAGTACAAAGCCCAATGCGGGGCTCAAACTCACAAACCGTGAGATCATGACCTGAGCCGGAGTCGGACGCTCAACCAACTGAGCCACCCAGGTGTCCCATAGAGCCCTTAACATATTAATCATAGTTATTTTAAACTCCTTATATGATAATTCCAAAATCGATGTCCTACCTGAGTCTGATTGTTATACATTCTTTGTGTCTTCAGACTATGTTTTTTCTTGCTTTTTAGTATGTTTTTGAATTTTTTGTTGAAAGCTGGACACGATGTATTGGGTAAAGATCGAGGCTTTTAGTGTGAGGTTTTATGGTAATCTGGCTTGAAGCTGTGCTATGTTTAGTGTCTTCTGTAGCTGTAGGTGCCAGAGGCTTCATTTTCCCCTATTTTTTCTTATTTCACTCCCTCTCCTGTTGCCTTCATGTCTCCCTAAGAACTCCTTCTTAAATAGGTCTTTGCTTTACAGTTCTTTCATTTATATGCCCTAGTCACTACCAGAGCCCTAGTGATGTGGCAGTTGGGTGTGGGAGAGGGGAGGTGTTCTACCATCTTATGATTAAAAAACTTCAGTGTTTTAGTGGGGACTGTGTCCCTAGACTGTGACCTTTAAAAGCATTTCTTGGCCTTTTTCCTCCTCTTATGTGGGACAAGGCTAGAGGGAGTTGGAATTGGCTATTTTCTCTTCCCCTAAGTCAGATAAGGCTCCAGTAATTTCCCTTTGAGCACAGGCCTTTGTTACAGGGAATACTCTCAGCGTATTTCAAAATGGTATTTTCCTCTTAGTCTATTTTGAAATGGTTACTTTTCCTTTGGTGTGTTTTAAAAAATGGTTACTTTCCCCCCTCCCTCTGCTGGAAGCAGGGGTTTTCACACTATAGTCTTCGCTGTGAGAACATGGTAGGAATTCTTAAGATAAAAACCATGAAAGTGTAGGGTTAGCCCCTAAACACAAAAACTAGATTCCCAAGTGTTTTTAAATATCAAGAAGTGCATACTCAGTTTCCATCAAGTCTTTAAAATCACCATTTAGGTTACTGGTTTTGGTGGCTTCTGCTTCAGGTGAACTGATCTCAGCTTTGGTTTTCCATATTCACCCATCTCCTCAAATTTCAGGATGGTGGTTTGCCCTGCGATTTCAACTCTCTGATGTTTCCAAGAAAAGTTGTTGGTTTTCAATTTGTTCAGCTACGTTTTCTTTTTCTTTTCAATTTTATTTATGTATTTTGAGAGAGAGAGAGTAGTGCAAGAGAACACATAGGAGGGGCAGAGAGAATCCCAAGCAGACTCTGCACTGTCAGCATAGAGCCAGATGCGGGGCTTGAACTCACAAACTGTGAGATCATGACCTGAGCCAAAGTCGGCTGCTTAACCGATTGAACCACCCAGGCCCCCCTCGGCTGCTTTTTCTTATTTCGAGGACAGTGGTGATGACGTCCAAGCACTTTCGATGTCCGTGCTTAAACCAGAAATCCTCTATTGATTTTGACTTGATTCATGAAATGGTCACGTATTGAGCATTATCCTTTGTTAAGATTTTACTAGACCTAATAGAGAACATGGCAGCCAGTCCAAGCCTCTATTCTCAGAGACCATCTGAGGTCATTTTTATGGTGTATACATTGTCTTTCAAACGGAGCCATGGTTCTGCACTCCTGGTCTGTGTGCTTATATTCTGGCTTCCTTAGGCAAGCTTTTCTCAAACAAGTCCATAGACTTCTCAAGAGTCCAAGAGTTCTGTAAGATGATTTTTAAACCGTATGTTTGCATTTTGATTATAACATAAAATTTAGCAGAATTTGGGGAAGGAAAAGAAAAAAGAGAAAGGTTAGAGAGGGAGGGAGCCAAAACATAAAAGACTCTTAAAAACAGAACAAACTGAGGGTTGAAGGGGGTGGGAGGGAGGAGAGGGTGGGTGATGGGTATTGAGGAGGGCACCTTTTGGGATGAGCACTGGGTGTTGTATGGAAACCAATTTGACAATAAATTTCATATTAAAAAAATAATGTTTAAAAAAATTTAGCAGAATTTAAGGATATTCTAGAACAGGTGTTGGCAAATGATGGCCCATGGACTAAATCTGGGCTGACACCTGTTTATTTATAAAACAAGTTTTACTGGAACACAGCTATGATTAACGTTATAGCTCCTCCACCACATGGCCTTCCTCCCTGCACTGTCTAGAGAACACAGACCATAACTTAATTCCAATTTTCACTTCCACTTTGCACAGAGGAGGTGCTCAGTATGGATTTGTTGAATAAATAAACTAAGGAGCAAAGAATTCCTCATTTTGCTTCCTGTGCCATTGCAAGAGGAACAGCAGAAACATCCTTTTCAATGTTTATTTATTTTTGACAGAGAGAGAGAGACCGAGCATGAGCAGGGGAGGGGCAGAGAGAGAGGGAGACACAGAATCTGAAGCAGGCTCCAGGCTCTGAGCTGTCAGCACAGAGCCGGACGCGGGGCTCGCACTCACGGACCGTGAGATCATGACCAGAGCTGAAGTCAGACGCTCAACTGACTGAGCCACCCAGACGCCCCAGCAGCATCCTTTTCGGTTTATGAACAACCAAGTTGCACAAAGCAGGTGCTGGCTCATGGCAGCTGTGCTGCTAAAACGTGTGCTACTTCTGGAGTTGCTCATTTTGACACAAACGTGAGTCCAGGAATGACCCGGGCAGTGTATGCAACGGTGTTCTGGACAGAGGAGACGGTCAAGGTAAAGAGCCGGAAGCAAGAAACCCCTGCACGTTAATGGGCTATTGGTTAAATAACTGTAATGACAACTTTGATTGTGGACATACTATGTCCTGAGCACTCTGTGAAATGTGGATTAAACAGTATTTTGTTCGTTGCCACAACTCTTTGAACAAGGTATTGACGGTTGTACAGGTGAGGAAACAGACTCAGAGTGGTGAAGAGGTCTTTGTAACATGACAGTGCTGGCAGGTGGTGGGAGATATTTGGATGAAGACTCCTGGGGTACCAGAGGCAGCTCTTACTCCTACCTGCTGTTCTGGGCTGCCTTTACCAATCAGCTGTGACTGAGGAAGAGCTTTCCGTAGATGTTGGGGTGACCATTGCTCTAGGCAAGCCCGTGAAATCAACATTTAGCTGGACAGAACAGATCCAGATGGCTACTCTCACTCTCTTCTTCACCTGACTCAGCCACCTTGCAGATGCCCCTTAGGTCAGTGCAAATCACTGCCATGATTGGCTAAACAACAACTCTCAAAGACACTCCCCATTAAAGGTGTGTTGCGGGTGGGGTGGGTGAGGGAAGGGAGAGCTGTCTCACAGGGTGAGAGCACTGTACAGCTCCAGGGGGCTCCAGGCACACAGAGGACTGCGTGAATGGCACCTGCCAGGGTTGGACTGAGTGGCAGCCTGGTCAAATTCAGATGACCTGGTATGCTGGGATTTTTTTGAAAAAGTGAGTTATTGGCTTGATTTTAGAGCTCATCTGTTTTTCAGAGAATTTTGTAGAGAAACTTTCTTGTAAGAGTTTGGTCAATTTAAGGCATAGTAATGACTTAAGAGGAATATGGGGTAAGAGGGATGCTGGGAGAGATAGGTCGATGTCATAATTTAAGTAAAAATATTTCAAGTCTTCAAATAAAAAGTACACTTGACAGACATAGAAAACAACTGACGCTTGCAGAGTTCCATCTTTCCGGACATCTTCCATTGTTAGATTGCCTGCCATTATCCTGGGCGGTGTATAGGATGGCATTCTACAGAGGAAACAATAAATGTAAAGACCCATGATGAGCACACAAAAAGATACCCAGCATCACTAGTCATTAGGGAAATGCAGATCAAAATCACAAGGAGATACTACTTTATCTAATCTTTACAGGATGGCTATAATCAGAGAGGCAAGTACATACTAACAGGTGTAGCAGAGATATGGGGAGACTGAATCCTCACACGCTGCTGGGGGGAATGTGAGATGGTACACTATTTTGGAAGACAGTCTGGCAGCTCCTCAAAAGGTTAAACATGGACTTACCGTGTAACCCTGCAGGTCTACTCCTAGGGATACAGTCAGAGAAATGAAAAACTAAATGCAAAAATGCAAAACCAAAACCTTGTTGATGTTTTTAATGTTCACAGCAGCATTATTCACCATAGCTCAAACATGGAAACCATTCAGACGTCCTTCAGCGAAACTGCGTACATCCACACAACAGACTATCCGGCAATAAAAAGACATGAAATAGTGATGAACCTCGAAAGTAACCCTAAATGATAAAAGTTAGTTGCTAAGGATCATATAGTGTATGATTCCATTTATAGGAAATCTCCAAACTGGCAGATCTCTGCAGACAGAAAGTCTGAGGCACCGTGGGGGAGTGGGGAGAAATGAGGAGTGACGCCAGTGAGTACAGGGTTTCTTTCTGGAGTGACGAAGACGTTCTGATGGGGACTGTGGTGACGGTGAGAACACTGTGAATGTACTGACGCCATTGAGTTGTTCACTTTCAGCGGGAGAGTTATGTGTGCATTATATCTCAAGTTAGTCTATAAAACAACCATTAGGAGCAGCAACCCCCACACCTTAGGGGGAGGGTGCCAGGGATTTAGCAGCACGTTGTCCTCTCTGTTCAACACTGATCACAGTCCCATTAGGCAGTGGAATAAGGAAGCCACGTTTACTGGATGAGAAAGCGAAGACACAGTGAGACCATGGGGCTTCTCCCAGCTCGAGAAACTTTGTGGAAGATCCATTAGGCACCCAGGTCTTCTGACAACTAGTTCCAGACACGGTTGGTAGAGCTGTGGTTGTTCAGCTGTGTTCTGCAGAGCCTCTTTAGGGGATACCGTGGGTGGGGACAGTGGAGTTGGGGTGGCACCAGAAGTAGGGTTGCAGGTCAGGGGAGCTCTGGTCTCCTACTTGGTGTAAATCAAAGCACTTCTTGGGGGGCGCCTGGGTGGCTCAGTAAGTTAAGCATCTGACTTCGGCTCAGGTCATGATCTCGCGGTTCATGAGTTCAAGCCCCGCGTCGGGCTCTGCGCTGACAGCTCAGAGCTTGGAGCCTGCTTCGGATTCTGTGTCTCCCCCTCTCTCTGCCCCTCCCCCACTTGTGCTCTGTGTCTCTTTCTCTCAAACATAAATAAAAACATAAAAAAAAAACTTTTTTTTTTAAAAAGCACTTCTGGGTTTAAATTGACATACTGGGTTTGTGCATATGCTTTTTCTGGAAAAATAAAAAGTGTTTCTCTGCCAAAATGTATTGTCCCTAGATCCATGGTTCTCAAATTGCAAAGACAGTGAATGGAACCCTTCCCTCGACCTCAGCACCCAAAGCCCCGACGGATCTTTAGAAAAATGTCTACATTTCAAACAAAAAGTGATAACTCGGGCTGCCAAGATCATGTTGCTGTGGTGTTGATTCTTTGCTGAGGAATGTGCCCACGAGGTATCTGTTTACAACACTAATTGCCAATGAACAAGTGAGAAATAGTGCTCTTGGCCAAAATATATTCTGTTGCTAGAAAACAATACAGCTAAAGTATTTGTGAAATTATCAGAACACAGTCACTTATTCATAATATTGTACAAGATGTCCTTGTCCCCAGAAATGCTCCTATCCTCATCCAAGACTGTCTTTAGAAGCAAACGTTTCCCAACAAAATCGAGTTTTGTTCTCAATTTGTCTTAACAAGGAATGACATAAGTTTACCAGACAAAGGAGTTCCATTTTTTGTTCCCTGTGTTTAATCTGTGCAGACAGAAGGCTGTAAATATCGTAAGTGGTTGTTGCCGGCTGGCCGTGGAGGGGCCCAGTTCGTTAAGGACCATGGTTCGCTGGTTTCTTGTATGGCCTCCAAGGGCCAAGAGAGTGCTTCCCCATCATCACTATGAGGCCTGGTGAACAAAAGCTGGGGCCCAGGAGCCTGTGTGGATGGATGGTGTGACCTCTGACCTCCACTAGCGGGGCCTGGAGGGAAAGAGGCAAAGTCAGGCTCCAGTAACGTTTAATGACAGATCTTGTTAGGGTTAAAAAAACAGCTCCGGCATCCAGCTGGGACTTCATCGGGGGAGGTGCTCAGAGGGCCTTCAGCCGTTGACAGGCACGGGGCCCCATGCACGGTTGCAACAGGTGCTGGCTAAGCGGTCTTTTTGATCCTGCCCTTGCCAAGGACCCCCACCTCGTCAGTCTGACTCCACAGGAAGATTCGTTCTTTTTTTCCCCCTATTGTCTCCAGAGTCTCTCACCCCTCTGGGTGCGACAGTGAGGTTCTGACAGTGGCGAGGCTCTGATCCTGGTTTTTCTTTTATAAAAATAATAATCAGGATTTTTATTAAGGAGACCCAAGAGAGTGTTCCAGTCCCTTCCGCCACTTGAAGTTACAGGGAGAGGGCAGCTGTCTATAACCCAGGAAGTGAGCCCTCACTGGAACCCGGCCACGTGGGCACTTCAGTCTCCAGAACTGTGAGAAATTCACGTCTGCTGTGTATAAGCCACCCTGCATCTGGTATTTTTGTTTCAGCAGCCTGGGCTAAGAGGACACGTTAGGTAAATGTAAGGATCTGGTAGCGAGGTGTGACTGGTGTTTACCTTCTAAGTCAGATGGAATCAGATGAAGGTCTTGGCTGTAACTCTCCACTGAAAGATTCAAGCCAACTTCAGATTGAGAGTACACCACAAATGGAAGACCTTCATTCGCTTCACTTCTGAATAATTTCTACCTGGTTGGCACATCTGAACAGACACCAATGATCCATTTCATTCACACACACACACACACACAAAAACAAAAACAAACAAAAAACAATGAGGACGTAGTGTGCCCTTGGTTCCTCTGCATTTAGCACCACGGTGCCCACTAATCTTTCCAGCGATTTGGCGTTTTACTGAGGTATGGAGTTGAGCAGCCCAGGACCTGGCATCTGTTGCTTCCTGAAGCAGCACCAGGGCTCCCAATTTGTTCGTGGGTGCAGTGACTCGGGTCACAAGGATCGTGCTGTGGAAATGGACGTAAAGGGAGGGGTGAGCTCCAGCACAAGTTGAGTGGGGAGGACCGAGGCTGCGCGGGGATGGGTGATTCTGTGGGAAAGGTGATGCGGGAGAAAGCCTGCACAAGCATGTCCGTTTCCTGGTATTTGGGGATTTCTGAAGGTTTGGATCTGTTATTCTGAAATACCAAGGGTCTCCTATAAAAAAGAGTGTGACACGTAAAAAAAACACTTTTTATGTTGAGACCATTGGAGATTCACATGCACTTGTAAGAAGTAATACCGAGAGATCCTGTGTGCTGCTTACTTAGTTTCTTGCAAAGGAAACATCTCGAGCACTTACGAGGCAATCCTACAACCAGGATACAGACAGCAATACAGTCAAGATACAGAACATTCCATCAGTACAAAGGTCTCTCCTGATGCCCTTTTAGGGCCATGCCCACCTCTTCCTCACCCTCATCCCCTCTTTAAATCCTTGGTAACCACTCATTTGTTTTCCAGTTCTGTCATTTTGTCATTTTGGAATGGCATATAGATGGAATCATACAGTATGTGGCCTTTTGGGACTGACTCCTCCCTTTTAGCATAATTCAGAGATTCATCCAGGCTGTTGTATGTACCAATGGTTTGTTTCTTTTTATTGCTGAGTAATATTCCACGGTATGGGTTTACCACAGTTTGTTCTTCTTTTTTCTTTTTTCTTTTCTTTTCTTTCCTTTCCTTTTCTTTTCTTCTTCTTTTTTTTAACCAGTTATCCATTGAAAGACATCTGAGTTTTTCCCAGTTTTGGAGCTATTATGAATGAAGCTGTTATAAACAGTTATGTGCAGGTTTTTGTATAAATGTAAGTCTTTGATTCTCTGGGATAAATGCCCAAGAGTACAATTGCTAAGTTTTGGGATAGTTTAGTTTTAAAAGAAAACTAAGTGCTTAGTTTTATAAGAAAATTAAATGCTTAGTTTCCTCAGAAACTATCAAATTGTCTCCAAACTGGCTGTACCATTTTACACTCCTACCAGTAATGGATGAGTGACTCAGTTTCTCCACATGTGTGTCAGCATTTGGCATCATTGCTATTTTTTTATTTAGCTCTTCTGACAGGTATTTAGTGACATCTCATATGTGGCTTACTTTCACCTTGCCAATGTAATGTTTGAAATGAGTTTCTTGTTTACAGAACATAGTTGGATCATGCTTGGAAATCTCCTCTGCTAGTCTCTGTCTTTTCATTGGTATAGTTAGACCTTGTACATTTCACGTAATTATTGATATATTAGGGCTTAAGTCTGTCATTTTATTTTCTGTTTTCTGTTTGTTCTGTTTTTCATTTTTCTGCCCTCCTATGGGTTACTCAAACATTTTAAAGAATTCTGTAGTGATTTATCTATAGTGTTTGAAAGTGTATTTCTTGTATAGCTTTTCAGTGGCTGCTCTGGGCATTACATATGGCTGCTTTTAAATCTTTGTCCAATAATTTTAATAGTTTTCTCATCATGGTGGCATCCTTGATGGTTTTTTTTCATCTAGTCAGAGACATTCCTGGTACTTGGTAGTATGGGTGATTATAATTAAAATGTGGACTTTTTTTTAAAGTTTATTTATTTATTTTTGAGAGAGAGAGAGAGAGAGAGACAGAAAACACACGAGTGGGGAGGGGCAGAGAGCTAGGACAGAAGTGAGAATCCCAAGCAGGCTCTGCACTGGCAGCTCAGAGCCTGATTCGGGACTTGAACTCATGAACCATGAGATCATGACCTGAGCTGAAGTCGGATGCTTAACCGACTGAGCCACACAGGTGCCCCCAGACGTGGACATTTCCTAATTATGAGACCCTGGATTTTATTGAAATGATCCGTTGTAGCTGGCTTTTTCTGACATCACTCTGGCAGAGAAAGGTAGGGGAGAGTACTGCTTTGTTACTTCCAATGGAGGTAGAAGTCCAGAGTCCCCACTTAGCCTTCATTGACACTTGCCAGGGTGGCTCCTCATGGCTGCTGGGCAGGAGAGGGAGCTCCAGCTCTCCCTTTCACTAAAGGTAGTCTTTAGTGATGCTACAGTAAGGGTGCGCCCCCCCCCCCATTACCCCTGGGGGATAAATAAGGTCCTGACTGTCCACCTGACTCTGACACTACCCTGTGGGGTAGATGGTGGGGCCATGTTATTGCCAGGTGGGAGTGGAAAACCAGGCTTCCTACAATAGTTGGGGGTGGAGGGGATGTATACTATTGGCCAGTAGGAATGAAAGTACTGGTTTCCTAAAGTACTGGTCTTCTCTAATACCACCCTGTCAGGAGTTTGGGGAGCCTCGATACAACCTGGCAAGAGTGGATAACCCAGCTCTCATTCAGCCTTTGCACGTGTGGGTGAGGGTTGGCCCCACAGTTCTTTCTGTGGTGTTCGGCTGGAGTAGCGTGATAATTATCTAAATTGTCTAAAGCTTTTCTGGCTTTCTGGGCCACCCTTTCTTAGCCCTTTGGCTTAAGACAGCAGTCTTTGGTTGTTTTTTTGTTTTGTTTTTGTCTGCGCCTGTTGCTGTTTCTGGGCTGCTGGCTTCTTCGGTTCCAAGTCTGGGGTGTATGGAGAAGAGAAAGCCCATGGAACTCACGTCATGTTGTTCCGTGGCTCTTAACATCCCTAGCTGGCCTGCCTTCTTCTCTCCTCCTTTCAGAGTTTTCTTATGTTTGCTTTATATACAATGTGCAGGATTTTTAGTTGTAGCTCGTGGGAAGAACGGAAAATTACACGTATTCTATCTTCCTGGAAGCAGAAGTCGACACATCTTTGAGAAAAGAAGAAAATCTATTCATAATCTCATCTTAACATAACTTTTCATTTTTATATATTACTTTCCACTTCTTGCCGACATTCATATACTCTTTTATGGATTAGTAATCAGTGTATGCACATTTTTATGTCCTGGTTTTTTTTTTCCTTATCATATTTTAAAATATGGAAAATATTTCCCTGTGTGTTTGTAGACTTCATAATTACCATTTGAAAAGTCACTAATACTTGTTCTGTTAACATCCTATTTTACAAAACTTTGTCCATTGTCTGTTACTCTCACTTTTTTTTTTCCTATTAGAAATAGCACTACAAAATTATCTTACCATATATAGCTTTCTGTTTGGCCTCTCTTGAACTTCTTCCTTAAAATAAATTCTTAGGAGGGAGATTTTTAGGTTAAAGGATATTTTAAAATAAGTTTTATGATTTGTGGCCCTGACACTTTCTGGAAAAAATATAGGAATTTATGCTCCGTGTTCAGAGTTGCAATTTCTTCATAACATCATCTCTTCTGGCTTCTACTTTAGTTCTCTGTGGTCCAGTCTTATTCTTACTTGAAACCCTGATGAACTTAACTTGTCCAAAGTCACGGGGATAACCTGTTTACCCTAACTCTTGCAACAGCAAGATATCTAAAGATACAACAGTACCTTTCATAGAAGGCAAATATCTATTATTCAGTATGTGTTTTTGGCTTCTTTGGATCCCTCTGTGAGCATACAGGATGAAGATAGACTCATTCTAATTTTCACATATTTTTTCTGTCACTATCAGCATTGAAACAAAAGCCCCCTGAATGATGTAGGGATTTCAATGAATCTGATAAATTCTAAAGAATTCAGTGCCATAAAAAAGACATTTTTGATTGCTCACAGAAAACATAGAAGCACAGAGAAATTCAGTGTATCTCATTCAAAGATGTATTTTTGAAGGACGTGATGTAAGTGGTTGAGATGTCCCTTGGAAATAGCAGGAAAGTTAGGACAAGAGCAATACTTAGTTACATCAATACTTACATCAATATGTCAATATGTTAATACAGCTAAACTTAGTGTCGCCATGGGGGCTGCCCATCAAGGGCACCATTGGAAAAGAAGCTTTGGAGAGAACCGTTAAGTCAGTCTTTATGAACAATTGTCTAGGATTTCTCCTCTTCTCTCCTTCCTGGGATGGGTTTCTAATGGGGAAGCTTCTTAATCTGAGAAACAGAAACTATACCCTGGCATTATTTCTAGAAGATAAGTATGGCTGCATTCAGACTCCTCAGCCAACTGAGAAAACCACTGTTTCTTCCTGGGCCACTTGCTTGGAGGTCCCTGTCTAATGGGGACCCTGGCTGACCTATAGCCTCACTCTCATATCTGGAATACAAGGGAGTACTAGGAACTGGAGAGGTTGAAGGTGACCAGACCCTTTTGCCATGTTAGAAAGGTTCACCTGTGGTCTTAGGGATACTGGTTGTTCATCATTGGTTCACTCTCTTAGTATTTATTTTCTTACCAAACTTCTGCCCCCTTCCCCCAGTGCTCTCCAAAATTGGCTCCAGTTCAAGTCCTAACTACTGAATCCATCCGTCTTCCTCACACTTCTCATCTTCTTGGGGCTGTCTATATAAGCAGGTGCTAGCACTGTTCAGATGAACTAACCTAATGTGGTAGTGTCCATTTGTAGCCCCATTTGGCAGATGAGGAAATGGAGATTCGAACCCAGAAGCTCTGGCTCCAAAGTCCATGCTCTTAACCACTGCGGTGCATTTGCTGTTGCTATTAGCTGCTCCTCTCCTCTTTGAAGCATTGTTCTGCTTTGGCTCATGTGCATGCATTTCTTGACCCTTTCCTACTTCTTTGTTCTTTCTCTATTTTTCTTCTTCCAACACCTACGGGTAAGCATTCTTCAAGATTCTTTCCTTAGCTTTCTCACTCCGTTCCCTTTATCATTATCCATAACTGTTTTAATGAATGACACACATATGTTTATCTCCGGTAACCTCCTATCAGCTACTAACATAGACCCTCATCTCCTGCTTGTTGAACATTCACCAGGTGGGAGTGGAAAGCCTGGTAGCTGAGGCACAAAGAAGCTCTGGACATAATAGCATGAAGAGAGAAAGCAGGAGGGTGGGAAGAACAGCAAATAGCACAGTATCAGTGGAGCACAAGTTGTGTGAAAATAAATGGGAGCAATGAGGTCAGATCTTGGAAGGCCTGAATAGTAGGCAAGGAGTTGGGGCTTTAGCAGCTTTTGCTGGTGTGGTGCCGCCATACAGCTTAAGCACTAGTTCCTCTATGGGAATTCCCATGATCCTCTCTCACAGCACCATATTTGTTTCTTTCTTTTTTAAGTTTATTTATTTATTTTGAGATAGCGCACACATGTGCATGCGAGTAGGGGAGGAGCAGAGAGAGAGGGAGAGAGAGAATCCCAAGCAGGCTTCATGCTGTCAGCGCAAAGCCCAGTGTGGGACTTGATCTCATGAATGGTGAGATGATGACCTGAGCTGAAACCAAGGGTTGGATGCTTAACCGACTGAGCCACCTAGACACCCCAATATTTGCTTCTTTTAATGCTACTCATGTTACAGTTACCTGTGTATGTGTTTTTATTTCAGTCGTAGATTGTTAGTTTTTGGAGGGTAGGGATGCAATCTTATTATCTTTGTATCTCTCCTTAGGGCCTGAACATAGTTGGGTCTCAACATATATTTATTTAATATTAACAAGAAACCAGTAAGAAAGTAAAATGATAACTATAATTTGTTGAGTCATGTGGTAAGAACTAAACATGCATTATCTCAAATATCACGGAGTTGTGAGGATTCAAGGGGATATTGCAAGTAAAGACCTTGAAATATATTAAGTACTCAATAAGTGGTAGCAATTATTATTATTATTATGAATCATTATCGGTATTATTATTCCTATTTAGCAGGTGGGAAAACTAAAGCAAGTAGAGTGAGTCACAGCTCAATGTTGCATAGCCAGATGAAATTGAAACCTGAGCCCATCTGTCTGCCTTTTTTTTTTTTTTTTTTTGGCCTGGTTTTTTTCATCTAGTCCAATGATTTTGAGATTCAGTCATGTCGTGTATATCAATGAATCATCCGTTTACTTAATGAATAGTATTCCCTTGTATGGATATAGTACAATTTATTAATCCATTTACCTGTTGGACAGTTGGATTGTTTCTAATTTTTTGCTATTACAAATAAAGCTGCTAAGGATTTTCATGTATAGGGGCGCCTGGGTGCCTCAGTCATTTAAGCGTCTGACTCCAGCTCAGGTCATGATCTCACAGCTCGTGAGTTCAAGCCCTGCGTCAGGCTCTGTGCTGACAGCTCAGAGCCTGGAGCCTGCTTCAGATTCTGTGTCTCCCTCTCTCTCTGCCCCTCCCCTGCTCACACTCTGTCTCTTTCTCCTACAAAAATAAATAAACATTAAAAAAAATTAACAACAAAAACAGAAAATTCATGTACAGTATTTGTGTGGACATACATTTTTTGCTTCATTGGTTAAATACATAGGAGTGAAATGATTGGGCATTGCATGGTAGGTGTATATTTAACTTTTAAGAAACTGCCAAATTATTTTGGCAGTGATTGTGCCATTTTATATTCCTGTCACCAGTGTGTAAGAATTTCTCCACATAATTGCAAAGACTTAATGTGCTCAGTGTTTTTAATCTTAACCAATGTGTGTGGAGTGGTGCCTTATTATGGTTGTAATTTGCATTATTATACATTTGCCACAATGAGTTTTAATGATGTTGGACATCTCTTTGTGTATTTATTGACCATTTATATCTCTTCTTTGGTGAAGAGTCTGTTCATATCATTTTGAAGTCTAAGAGTTCTCTATATTTTTTGGATGGAAGTTCTTTAGCAGATGTGAATGTGTTGTGAATGTTTTCTACCAGTATTTTATTTGTTTTTTATTTTCTTACTGGTGTCTGATCAAAGAGCAAAAGTTTTAGATTTTGATAAAGTTTAATTGTCAACATTTCATCTTTTACAGGTAATGCTTTTAGTGTCATATTTAAGAAATCTTTGCTGGCCCGAGGGCTAAGATATTTTTCTTGTGTTTTCTGGAAGTTTCATAGTTTCAGGTTTCACATTAGGCTACAGGTTTCATTTTGAGTTGATTTTTGTGTATTATAGTCAGTATGGATTGACATTTTTAAAATATGGATACTTAGTTCACTGAACATTTATTGGAAAGACTTCCATCTCCCCAGTGAATTGCCTTGGCATAGTTTTCAAAAATCACTTTGTCTATTTCTGACTCTATTCTTTTCCATTAATCTATATATCTATCCCTAAACAATACCCAACAGTGTGAATCACCACAATTTTATCGTAAGTATTAAAATCAAGTAGACTAGGTTCTTAAACTTGGTACGTTGTTTAAATTGTTCTGGCTATTCTAGATTCTTTGAAGTTCCATGTAAGTCTTAGAATTAGCTTATCAAGTTGTACAAAAATTCCTATAGGAATTTTGATGGGGATTGTGTTGAATCTTGGAGGAAATTTGGGCAATGTTACCATTTTAATAATACAGAGTTTTCTAATCTCTGAACATGCTACATCTCTCCATTTATTTAGGTCAGAGAAGTTAGGGTGGGAGTCAGAAAGAAAAGAGGTTTAAGAAAGTTGTAATTCTTTTTCAGAAAATAGGAATTTGATATGAATTAAAGCGTGGAATATCTAATTTTGTGATCATACTGAAGTAGGTGAACAAGTCTATAATATTCTATAGAGAAACAAGAAGAGTTAATTCATTAAAGTGGTTCAAGTAAATTAGAATTTCTTTTATGAGATGAAATATTGATAAATTTTATAAACCAGTTTAGTTCTAATATATATAGAACATGTATAAACCTTGGTCACATCCATACTCAAAGGGACTCCTCAGTAGGTTTATCAAGTCCATTCCCCCAAAGAGGGTGTCTCTCCCTAAAATGGATTAGCCAATTTTGATTTTCTCCATCTTGTTCCTCTTGAATTCTCTGTGCTTGGCACATTGGTGAATGATTGTAAACCACTCCATGGATATGTACTTCAAAAGGGAGACTGTGAAATTTTCTAGATGCTTTAGGTAAAAAATCCTGCTCTTGAGGCCAAAAGAATTGTTCCAAAAAAACTTTTTAAAAAAGAAATCTATGAAGATTAACTTCTCTTATATAATCTCTTTTTTGGAAAAATGTTTATTTATTTTGAGAGAGAGAGAGAGTAATGGAAGAGAGAGAGAGAGAGGGAGAGAGAGAATCCCAAGCAGGCTCCACACTGTCAGTGCAGAGCCCAAGGCGGGGCTCAGTTTCATGAACTGTGAGATCGTGACCTGAGCCAAAATCAAGAGTTGGACGCCCAACTGAGCCACCCAGGTGCCCCTTTGTATAATTTCTTAATTCATCTCTTCACTTTGGCCTTAAAGGCACAAAGTATAGATATACATGAGTAGAAAAATCTTTTTAGTTGAATGGAGTAAAATTTCTCAGAAATTTTACCATGGACTTTTTGTTTTTTGGTTTTGTCTCCTTTGAAGAATTCTGGTTGACTGGATCAACAGTCACATTCCTTACATTTTTTTAACCGTATGTTTTTAGTATTTTAGAAAGTGGTGTGGCATTCAGTCTCCAGATGGCTCCCAAAGATTCTTGCCTCCTCATATTCACACCCATGGTAGTCCCTTCCTGCATTAAATATTGGCTGAGTTGTGTAATCACTAAGATATTATGGATATGATGGTGCATGATTTCTGAGGCTAGATCAGTAAAGAAGTTGTGGCTTCCATCTTTCTCTCTCTTGAATTATCACTTTTGGAGAAGCTAGTGGCCATGTTGTAAGGATACTCAAGTAGCTGTATAGAGAGGATGTGGCAGGAACTGAGGCCTCCTGAATACAATCAGCACTAATTTGCCAGACATGTGAGTGAGTTACCTTGGAGGCAAATCTTCCAGCCCCAGACAAGCCTTCACACAGTATCACAGCTCTGGTCAACATCTTACTGCAACCCTATGAGATTGTCCACAGAAACTATGTCGGATAATAAAAGTTCATTGTTGGGGCACCTGGGTGGCTCAGTTGGTTAAGCGTCCAGCTCTTGATTTCAGTTCAGGTCATGATTCCATGGTTCATGAGATTGAACCCCTCATCAAGCTCTGTGCCGACAGCATGGAGCCCGCTTGGGATTCTCTCTCTCCCTCTCTCTCTGCCCCTCGCCCCACAAAAAAATAAATAAACTTAAAAAAATTAATTGTGAAGTCACTATGTTTTGTGATAATTTGTTATAAAGCAATCTGTAACTAGTACAACCAGTTAGAAATGCTTCAATAAAAGTTTCCTAAATTGCATTATAAAAACCCTTGTGTGACCTTATTGAATATAGTGATAAGCTCTTTTTCTGAGATCTGACTATTTTTTTGCAAGACCTGAATGATTCTTGCAATTTTAAGTGAAGTGGTAAATGGGCAGGCATTACTTACAGCTTTTCTAGAGAAGGCATTAAGAAAAGCAGTATGAGATCCACTCTCATCCTTATCCGTAGAATGAGAGAGGGGCAGAACATCAGTAATGGTGATCTCTTTTCAGAGTCTCAGGCTCTAAATGAAGGTCAAGAGAGCTCCAGGGTTTCTTCTTCGAACGTCTCTGTCTCAGAAAACGTCTGGCAAAGCAAACAAAAATCTGGTTTCATTTCCCTATTGTTTCATGGATGTATTTTGATGTGGCAAAGTCCGTTCTTTGTGCCACATATCAGCATTGAATGACCGAGGTATAGACTCTTGTGAAACTTTCTTTTAATTACACATGAAGCTCCATAGAATTTCACCCCCAGAACAGTAGAGTTGTTTTGTCAAGTGTTCAAGACCTAAATTTGCCGTTGGCTCACCCCCAGCGCAGTCATGCGATTAGTCACGCAAGTAGTCACAAACCCCCTTTGCCATAAAGGAATCATAGCTAACAGCCTGACCAGGGCTCTTTTCCCAAAATATGTCCCTGAAAACGAAACTCAAACATGCATGTCGGTTTAGACTTATTTTTCATGTTTGTTTTGCCCAAAGCATGGACCATGTCAGGGAAGATGGAGACACCTTCACGGCCGGTTAGTCACATCTCACCAAAGCTTCTCAATGGGCTGTCAGACAAGAAAGGAGCCTCATGTAGCCACCTTAATCAGCATCCCCCATCTGTGAGGTCATCGGGATGTTTCAAACAGTTTCCAGCTCTCATTAGTTCAGCGTGTTCCACAGGCAAGTCCTTATCTTTTGTAACTTTTGCTGCCACATCCTGAGAGAGCCTCTCCTCGGAATGACACTTTCCCCATGGGTCAACCCGCGGTAATGAGCCACCAATTGACGTGCCCTTTGCACTCACTGGCAGTATATGTTGATATTAACCTTTCGTGTTGTGAGATGTCGCTTTTACCCTTGGCTTCTGCCATGTAAGTCTCATTATTTCTAATAGGCTGTGGCAATTAGGGTCTTGGGGCTGTTGATCGCAGCCATTTGGAGCAGGGAAGGGGCACTCAGGGAGAACAGCCGCTTTTTCTTTACATGAACAATGTGAGGCATAGCTCAGCCCAAATATGCAAACAGCGAGGCAGTGGTGGACCTCTGGCCACCGATGGGAAACTCCTCACCAGGTCTTTTCACATGTGCTTTCCTCACACTAGCTACTGGCTGTTTTCAAACCCCTTTTGTGCAGAATGCCATGCTCCGCCCATATTTCAGTGCATTGGATTTGGCCTAATAAGGGATTCATTAAACACAATTATTTGGGAAAGAAATGGGTACGTTCAAAGAGACCTTTCCTTTTTCTTTCTTTCAAAGATGGTTGGCTGGGAGAGAAAAAGGATGACACAGCCAGCTAGCCATCTTGGGTGGCCCATGGGCCCTGTGAGGAGGCAGTGTTGAGCCCAATGGCCCCAGGAAGGCCCCTCAGCCTCGTGATTGGGAAATCTTGACTCCTGATGGAATTCTGTGGTTGTTGAAATCTGGTAGGCCTCTCATGGCTGTGAATAAGTTAAGAATCCATTCCCTTAAGGTTAGAAAAATAAACTGGTACAATCCTAAGAGCCTGAGGGGTAAGGAAATGAAGGGGGGAAAGTCTACACTAGAGAAAGTACACAGGAAACCACAAATAACCAAAAACATATAGAGTCAGCACTCACATTCTCTCAGTTTCTTGACCTGAACTGCTTTCTATATTAGGAGGGCAACAAAGCAAAATTAAGCATGCTTGTTGCTTCAGATGGGGTGAGATGGAAGGCTAAGGGACAACTGAGAGGAAAAGCTGGAGTTTATTTGTAAGCGGTGAGGCTTGAATGTTCTACATCAGGATGAAGTGTTTCCAAACAAATGCAAGAAAAATCCCCTATATTAATCTGATTGTTTATGACAATAGCATTTGGGAAAGCCCCTCCAATGACTGCCTCATATATTAAGGGCATGCAGTGTCAGAGACTGCTGAAATGATCACTCTTGGTGATATAATGGTATGGTCTATTTCTGAGAGCCCCTTGCTGATTTATTCTTTGCTCTGCAAAATGTCACATTAAAACGTAAGTTCATTTCAGTTGGGTTGGTCCACGGTATGAACAGATGGCAGTTGTGATGTGGAGACTTCAAAAGGTATAACCGATCATTAAAAGTTAATTCTTCCTTGAGTAAGTAAGAAGTCTCCTGAAGCAAGCCGTAAGAAGTTTCCCTCCTCCCTCCCCATTTTCCTTCCTTCCTCCCTCCCTTCCTTCCTTCCTCCCTCCCTTCCTTCCTCCTTCCTTCCTTCCTTCCACAAACATTTAACCAACTTGCATGTGAGTAGGTGTTGGGCTGGGAGCTATTGACAGCCCAGCAGTGTGTGAAGCAGGGCCTTGTTTCCGGAGGGCTCCAAAGGGGACTAGATGTACAGAGGATGCCAACCTCAGACAACACAAAAAGAATGATTCACATAAGGGACAGCTGGAATCCAGAAGAGAGGTAATATAGTTAATTATTGCCAGGCTCTGAGGTGCCACACTTTATTCTTACCCTCTGTACCAGGGCCGGAATGTAAGCTCCAGTGGGATGAGCACCTAGAACAGTGCCTTACATCGAGATGCACTGAATATTTGTTAATGAAAAACACAGACATCTTGGTAATGAAACCTCTTGGTAATGAACTCTTATTTGCATTCACAAAGTGTTTTTATCAGGTCACTCTCTGGGTTTTCTACCCCACCTCCACAGCTCTATGGTTGGAGAAAAGGAGTGTGATCAGTATCAAGGGGGAGGATATTACTGGGGGAGTTTAGGGGAGTTTAAAGGCATTTACTTATTTATGCCATTGAGCCTGGCTTTTCTTTTTTGAATCCTTTCCCTCACATTTAGAATCTTGCTACCCAGGCCTCTGGAGGGGTATGAAGGGCTTGGGGCTACATTGCGTGTGGGAGCATCCTGTTCTGGGAAGGCCAAGCAATAACAGGGTAGGGCACAGGGAAGGATGACTCAGGCCAGCTGCTCTCAGCCCCAGGGAGGAAAGCTTTTATTCCTCTTGTTTTTTGGGCTCGTTCTTCCTGACTCTTTCAAGCTGTTAGACCTTAGGCCACCAGGTGAAAGTGTGAGCCTTAGGGAAGGGGCCAAGTTGACCACTGTACTGCTTTTGGTCTGGGTTGCTCAAGGCTTCTGGGCAACAGAAGTCCTTTCTGTTTTCATGTCCAGCCCAGATCAGCAGATCAGCCAAGATCAGCTAAGGCTCAGGCCCAAGGTCCAGTTGGCAATGAGGAGTTTACATCATTCTGGAGTCTCCTAGTTTCATAGTTTTCTTAGGAGCTTGTAGAAAGAGTTGGTGGCTTGGAAAAGTGGGGATGTGGGGTTCTCAGGTATTGTCTTATATTTTGAAAAGTGCAACCAAAATCTTTGTAATACAGAGCACATCTACACAGAAACTGTTGACTCTGCCAGAATAGCATTACAAAGGGTGCTCCTTATTTGGTTTGCTAACTTTGAACTCCACAATCTTAGTAACAACAGGTCTTTCTGGTCCACATTATCTATCTATCTATCTATCTATCTATCTATCTATCTATCTATCTCTCTATCTATCCACCTACCCACCCATCCACCCACCCATCCATCCATCCATCCATCCATCCATCCATATACCTATGCTAGTTTTCTAGGTCGACCATAACAAAGTACCATAGACTGAGTGGCTTAAACAATAGAAATTTATTTTCTCACAGTTCTGGAAGCCAGAAGTCTGAGATCAAGATATCAATGGGGTTGATTTTTTTTTTTTTTTGGTCCTTGGCTTAGACATGGCCATCTTTGGGGTGTGTGTGTGTGTGTGTGTGTGTGTGTGTCCTAATTTCCTTTCCTTTTCTTTTGTTTTAAATGTTTTAAAATATTTATTTATTTTTGAGAGAGAAACAGGGCACGAGTGGGGGAGGGGCAGAGAGAGAGAGGAGACAAAGAATCTGAAGCAGGCTCCAAGTTCTGCACTGTCAGCACGGAGCCCGACATAGGGCTCGAACCCATGAACTGTGAGATCATGACCTGAGCCAAAGTCGGATGTTGAACCGACTGAGTCACCCAGGCGGCTTTTCTTATAATTTCTTTTTCTTATAGGACACTAGTCCTATTAGATTAGGACTTACCCATATGACTTCCTTGTATCTTAATTACCTTGTTAAAGACCCAAACAAAACTACATTCTGAGCTCCTGGGGGTTAAGACATCAACAAATGGATTTTAAGGAGACATAGTTCAGCCCATAACATACCCACCCACCCATCATCTGCCTATCTGTCTGTCCATCCATCCATCCATCCATCCGTCTCTCACAATACCTAAAGGGGATTTTAGAAAATAATAAAAAGGATTGCAAATTACTGAACCCATTGAACAGTTGACAGATGAGAAAACTAAAGCTCAGAGAGGGCAAGCAGCTTTCCCAGTGCAGCACATCTAGTGTCTGGTGGAAACTGCACTCAGTGCTAAGTTTTTAGTCTTAAAATCCAGCATTTGTTTTCTACAATGTCATGACTCCTGGAAAAGCTATTAAACTTCCTCCCTCTTGCATCCCCAGTTAGGATCCCATAAGTGACCCTTATTAAGAAGAGTCTTCTAAATGTAATAATAAAGACCTCATGGGAGAGGGTGAATTATGAAGCTGGATCTGGAAAGAATTCTGTGGCGTGACTAGGCTGTTCATGCTGTTGTCAGCTATAATTCAACAAGAGCTCTTACAGAAGACTTTTTTAATTTATGAGACACAGAATTTCAAGTCCCCCCCCCCACCAAGTACTGTGTCTATAAATGGCCAAATGACTTGGGACCCTTTTCTTTTGTATGTTTATAGTTATCTTGTGCCAAAATACAACATTGAGGTACTTCTTTCAGAAAATACAATTAAGTATGCTATGGTAAACTAGTATTTGGAAGTAAAGTTAGTGGTGAATGGGTACTTCCCAGCCACAAGGGGACCACGTGGGGACCACGTGGGGCAGCAAGATCGGCCCTCTGACCTTCCCTTCAGAGGGAAGAATTCTAAGGAAGAGTGCACACACCTTACACAAGGTCATCATTTTCTCCATAGCTTTTTCAATATTGGGTGACAAACCACAGCTAGCGTCTGTTCCTAAGAGACTGTAAGGCATTTTTTTCGGTTTAATTTTAAACTACTTCTCAGAATTGAGAGAATTTCACGATTTTACAACCTGACCAGTGGTTTGGGCTTTCAATTATTTGGTGCATGGAAAATCTCATGAAGAAGTGTTTTCTTTATGTATTTACATATGTATGTATGTATGTATGTATGTATGTATGTATGTATTAGAGAGTGAGTGGGGGCAAGGGTCAGAAGGAGAGAGAGAGAGAGAGAGAGAGAGAGAGAGAGAGAGAGAATCTCAAGCAGGCTGCACACTCAGCGCAGAGCCCAATGCAGGGCTGGATCCCACGACTCTGGGATCATGACTTGAGCCAAAATCAGGAGTCAGAGGCTCAACCAACTGAGCCACCCATGCACCCCAAGACGTATTTTAGATAGAAGGTTCATGTTCATTTGTATTTCAACTGGATGGCTGCATACCAAAATCCAGTGGTGTGGTATCTTGCAATGAACAGATTCAGTTTGACATTGTGTAAAATAATATTCCCTGGGTTTCAAGTTTTCACGTTTCAAAGTGAAAAATAAGCCTTGTATTGAAATGGCTGATTCTAGAATCCAAAGGACCTTGAGATCCCACAAAGGTGAGAGATGGGGGGTGTTTTGGGTAAGGAGAGAGGGTGTTTGTGGGTAATAAAGACAGCATCCGAGGGCTTTACTCCCTGTACCTCTCCCTCCGGGAGAATCTCCTATCCTGCATTGGTTTTGCAGACCTACCTTCTAGAGGGTCCTCTGATGAAGGGAAGGGGAAACCAGGCTTTGCAGCTAGAAGACCAGAGCTTCTTGAATGAGAAAATTGTTCACAGCTGTGTGTTTTCTAGGTTAAACAGCTCAACCTCTTCCAGCTTTGCATGTAATTATCTTGGCTGGATGAGCTAGAGACTGTCTACACTGCAGCATGACTCTTAAATTCACATGAGTGATTGCCTTACATGGAAATCCCAAGCATATTTTTATTCTGTCCTCCAGTATTCTACTGAGCAGAGTGCAGAAGTGATGAACTCCTTCAGCTGTCCTGCTATTAGGTCACTGGCAATGGGGTGACCACTTCATCCCAGTTGGCCTGGGACTATCTTGGTTTGAAAACAGAAAATCCTGCGTCCTAGAAACCCCCGCAGTCCTGAGCACCCTACAAGCAGCACTAAGGCTGCTGGGTGGCAAAGAAAGGTGGAGGAGTAAAGCAGCAAAGTGGAGATGAAGAGTTAATCCTGATAGAAATGCAGCTCTGGGAGGAAACCAGGCAGCCAGGCAGTGCCATCAAGGAAGCTGTAAGCCCTGCTGTTCTCTCTCCAGGGTCCGTGCAAAGCTGTGTGCCCCTATCTTGAGGAGGGGGTATCTCTGGGAGCTTCTGCCTCACTGCTTAGCTGGAAAACTACCTACCTTTAGACTGTCTAGGAACTGTCACTCTATTTTTCTTATGAGACCTTGGCTGACTAAAACCTATAGCAACATAATATGCTCTACAAGGAAAATCAGTATGAATTCCTACCCTACAAAAACATCTTTCCTGGCTGTGTCACAAAATAGGCCCCAAGCCACAGTCGTTAAAGGCTGGGCACTTCTCTGCAACACACAGACGAGAAGTTTGGACTGTCATTTCTAATATTATTCTGTTCTCAAAGCAATCAGGATTTCTTGGAAGTTGGTTGAGTCCGGTTGTAGGATAGGAAGAAAAAACACACAAAAAACAGCATCTTGTTGCTGTGGCCTGAAAACAAAGGGATTTCAAGAGTTTCAGTACGGTGCTGGATGGAGTTTCTACTCGCCCGGCTGTGGACATATGAACATCAAATAATGAATACAATGATGGCAAATTGGTACAGGGTGAGCCAGTGAAAGGTGATGCGTTCATAATAATACGCTAGAGCGATAAGCATGTAAAAACCATAGTTTTAATACAAAAGAGAGGTGAATGTAATCGAACAGTTTATTAGTATATGTAAGTGTTCTTTTAAAAAATATTGAGTACATGTGTGTTTCAAAGTATTGATTTGTGGGGCACCTGGCTGTCAGAGTTGGTTGAGCCAACTGAGTCAGACTTTGACTCAGGTCATGATCGCTAAGGTCACGATCTCACATTTTGGGGGTTCGAGCCCCATGACAGGCTCTGTGCTGACAGCTGAGAGCCTGGAGCCTGCTTTGATTCTGTCTCCCTCTCTCTCTGCCTCTCCCCTGCTTGTTCCCTCTCTCTCTCTCTCTCTGTCTCAAAAATAAATAAACATTAAAACAATTATTGATTTGTGTTTGTTTTATCACAAGCAGGAGAGAAGCAGCACAGGGGGCTGTGAGTCAGCCACCCTGTCCCTGGAAAAGTAGGATCTGTTCCAAGAACAGAAGGAACCCAGTGGCATCTGCAGTCATATTTATTAATCAGGTGGGAAGGAGGGTTTAGTGAATACAAGAGAGCTGGCTCCGGAACGTGTTTCACACTGATGAATTATCTAGTATTCTTGAGAGGGGGAGGTAATCTTTCACTTCTTAAGAGAAAAAAATCTCAAGATGGCCCCACCAATGGAAACAAACAACTGCTAAAGGAGGCAATGCTTTTTCTGGCGGGGGGTAGGGGTGGTGGTAGGGGGAGAAGGCAGAGCTCTTTCATTGGGCAGCTCGTGCTGTGGGCAGGCCGGCTGGGTGCGCGGCGTCAGCGGTAGAGGTAGTTGGCCTGGATGTGGCCATGATCACAGCCTCCCACCTGTCCCTGTTGTTGAGCATCTTCTTGTTGAACAGCAGCTCCTTGTGCGTCTCCACAGAGAACTCGAAGTTGGGGCTCTTGACGATGGTGTCCGCAGGGCAGGCCTCCTGGCAGAAGCCACAGTAGATGCACTTGGCCGGGTGGATTATCATAGCAGGTGGTCCGAGGCTGGACCTCTCTGGTGATGACCTGGGCGGGGCAGACAGCCTCGCAAAGCTTGCAGGTGATGCTGCGCTCTGGTCTGGATGGATAGTGGCACAGTATACGCTCCCTGCAGATGCATGGGCTCAGCGGGCCCTTCTCAAGTGGGTAGTTACTTTTACAAAGGAAGTAGTCCTTTTACAAAGGAAGAGACAGAGACGAGAAAGATGTAGTAAATCAGACTATCTTCAACAAAGCTTCTTTCTTCCACCATTTCAAATGGGATCAACTAAGACCTCAAAGAGAAAAAAAAAGAGTATGAAAGATAATGCAGATAAAAGAGCTAGTTAGGTAGATTTAAACCTGAGCTCTAAGTAGACTGAAAAAGAGGAAGCTCTATTGATGATATGACCGGATTGCCTGCAGCCTGCCATGAGATTTGGTTACAAAAAATAGCACATGCTGGGCTGCAGATAGCAGGGTGTGGGGAAGGGGTTCAACCAGAGGCAGTAGTGACTGGTGCGGGACAAAGGAGGAGGAATGATCTGGTTCCCAAAGCTGGGGATGGAAATGTGGAGCTCTCTCGCCTTCTGTGCCCTGTGGTGACAGTGCAGAGGAACCGAGCCACACAAAGTGAATGGCAAGATGGGAGCTGTGAGAACATGGTGCCTTGGCTCTGGTTAGTTCCTACTGGGTATTGAGTAACTTTGCGTGACAGGAGCAGAGAGGCTGGGAAGACAGATGAGGCCGGGGAGTAAGGGTCAGGGCATGTAGATTTCAGAGACGGGGGAGGCCATGGATGATTCTTTGGAGCATCACAGCTGCCTCTCTGGGGAGCAAACAGGCCATTTCAAGATGGGGAGAACCGCGTGTCTGGTGGCTTAGGGTTGCTGTTGTCAGCAGTTACTAGAAAATGTTTTTAAGCAAATATGCTCATGCAAACACACCCATGCACACTCATTCATTCCTAAATACAAGCTGGACTTTTTCCTGCAGAGGCAAAATGCCTACAGAAGGGTTTCTGCACTTTATTGACTAGGAGAGTAACACGTTAGAATTCCCTTCCCGCAAGAGCTGAGTGTTCGTTCTCCTTGGAATGCAGATCGGGTGGTCAAGCTAGACCCGTGCTGCCTTTTCCTTTTCTGAATGTTTGGCATCATCAAGTTTTACTTACAGGCAATCGTGTGGCTTCAAGACAATGTCCCTTGGGCCATTTCTTTACTCTGGTAATTCACAAGGTGGCTTGTGCTACCCTGGGAAATGATGGGAGAAGGACCACTGGTGGCTGGAGAATGATTGAGGTCAGGAGCCAAGACAAACTTGGAAGGATGGCCAGCGTGCTAGGTACCAAATGAAAATAAACAAAAGAAAACCAGCCACAGAATCGACCTCACAGGACCTGCATGGTGCCTCAGAGGCCGTAGAGTAGTGGCTCTGGCTTCCCCAAACAGAAACCCTTGGCCAAGCAAGAATTGTCCATGTCAGGGGCTGCAAGGTGCTCTTCCCAATCACAAAACAAGAGAATGTGAGGTCATTGTCAGAAGTCTGAGCCTGAGGCCAGAGTAAGCCCCTACCTCTCTGATACTGAGCTTGAGAGCTAAGCATGCTCCAACACCCAGGGGAACCCCCTTGGCTACACCTTGTTACCTCCTTAGGTAGCTGTTCCCAAGCACCATAGGCCCCTTAGGGAAATTAATGGTGATTGGAGATGAACCTAGATCTGCAGTTAAGTTGGAGGCATTCTAGGAGCCAAACGGGAGGAAATAGGGGAGGGTATAAATTAAAGAGACAAAAAGCGTTTTTGTTTTGTTTTGTTTTTTGGTTCTGGTGTCTGAAGCAGTACTGGGATCCAGACTGAAACTCTGTGGACCCATGACCTATAGGGGATGGAGAACTCTGCCAATCTGAAAGCTTAACAGCCAGCACTGAATATGGCTCTGAATCAGCCACCTAGTGCTTCTCTTCCGTGTACATTGTCATGGGATCTATTTGGGAGAGAGAGACCATGGGGGTATCATACGGGCCAGGGAGCAAATGACCAATCAAGCAGCAGAGAGGTTGAATCACAGGAAACTGTCATTATGTAGGTTAAAAGTTATTAAAAAGCCATTGAAAATGGCTGCTATTTTGACCATTTTTTGGGGGCAGGGGTGCTGTAAAATGGCTGTTCCAGGCGGTTCTAATATTTTCTAGTTTTCTGTGCCTGTGTCATGCTGGGCACTGTGGAGGTACCAGAAATTTCAGAACCACCCTCGTCCGTGGGAGTCAGCAAACTATGATCCACAGGCCAAATCCAGCCCAATGCCTGTTTCTGTGGTTTCACTGGAACACAGCCACTCCCATTTGCTTACTTATTGTCTGGGACTGCTTTCCAGCTACTGGAGTTGTGAGTTGAACAAAGACTGTACCATCCACAAAGCTTAACTATTCATTGTCTACCCCTTTATAGAGAAAGTTTGCTGACCCCTGCGTTATATGGTATGAGTGACCAATGATCACTCGGAAACATTACCATTTTTCATCACGATTTAGCTCCTCTCTTTTTCTGCTTTACCTTTCATCATCATTCTTTTTTCTCCTCTACTTGGCTGAATTTTCAGCCTCCCCTTTCCTCGGACTTCTTCACTGTTCTTCCTTGTTCCCAGTCTGCTCCTTTATGTCCGTGTCCTTTCCTGCTCTCCTCTGTTCATTTCTTCTCCCTCTGTTTCCCCGCTTCTGCTTCATCATTGTTCATCTCTGCCACCTCTTATGTCTGCTTCAACTTCTTTCCCTCCTTCTTTTCATCAGTGTCTTCTCCTTGGAACGGTTTGAATTAGGAGGGATGGGCTGGCTTCCCATTCCCCCATTTAGAGCAGCCTTCTCTTGCTCTAACACAGCCTTGTGTTTGTTTCCCTCTTAGGTCTGCCCAGTCCATGGGTGAGGAAAGGTAGCATGTAAGATCAGTGACCATTGAGGTTGGTTGGCTGTCTGCCCTGATTGGTCAGTGTCAGATATTTTGAAAACCATTCCTTCTGTGAGATCATCTGCCTCAGCCAGCCAGCCAGCTCAAAATTTAGAAATGCTGTCCATATACCTTTCTCTTAGGAACTCCGTTAGTCACTGTTCGTGGGCTCAGCTTCCGGAGTTTTAATGAGACTCTTTTATTGTTTTTAATAGCATTGTGAGGCAGTGTCTAGAATCCAGAAATTAAGTCCATTCAAAATTAGGATGGGTCTGTGTGTTGGGTGGTGCCTTTCTTTCCACAAAGTAATATGTGTTTTGAATCTGAGACACTTGTGGTCAATGCTTCTCAGAAGCACGTACCACTGGTTGCTAAAGACTTTCTTATGCAATAGTGTAGGGAGAAAAATCAAAACCGGGAGTCATTTTTAAGTAATTTTCAAAGATACACCAAACCTTGTCACACCCCTCATCACTGATTCCAGAGTGACAAGTAGCCTCATATTGTAGAGCCATCAACCACCAGCCCAGCCCACAACTGAATCAGGGGAGAAAGTATGCAGAACACGGCAGCCTCAGAATTCACCTGGCTTTAGAGGATGCTCCTAAAATATGTTTCAGGGGCAAAGACTGGGTTGCATTTGTCCAGAATTTGAATCTATTCACTCCAGTCACTCTTCTTACCCTTTCAAAAGTTTTTGTTAAACACTTGCTCTCTTTTCTCAACACTGTGGTGAGTACAGCGGTTCTGATTTCTGTATAATACATTTTTGAAACTTTTGGGCAAACCACTTAATCATATCTAACAGAAAAGTCATAAATAGAAACAAAGAGAAAAGGATTCAGCCAAACAATATATAATAGATATTTGGGTTAATCCTGCAGCTTCTATTTAGTTTTTGCCCATTAGCCCTCGTTTCAGTTTGGGAATCCATTTGTCTCTACAGAACCTGATTCTGGGGGTGGAGCATGTGACCCCGATCAGCATATTTGACTCCACGGTCATTGTGATTGGTTCTGGGTGGGCATGTGACCAAGCAGATCCAGTTAGGGTGAATTTCAAGATTCTTGCTTGGAATTCTGCTCAGTATCAGGGTCTATCAATTCTTTTTTATTTAAAAAATTTTTTTTAATGTTTATATTTGAGTGAGAAAGAGACAGAGCATGAGCAGGGGAGGGGCAGAGAGAGAGATACACAGAGTCAGAAGCAGGCTTCAGGCTCTGAGCTATCTGCACAGAGCCCGATACTGGGCTTGAACTCATGAACTGTGAGATCACGACCTGAACCGAAGTCGGATGCTTAACTGACTGAGCCACCTGGGTGCCCCTATCACTTCTTCTTTTGAAGTGTCTCTTATTTTCTTCCCTTCCTTCCTGTTCTTCCCAGCATTATTCACTTCGAGGCCTTGAATTGCTCCCTACATCTCCCTACATTGTCTACTCCCTTGAATTCGTCTTCCTCTCTCTTGCTGGACTCGTGTACCCAAAGAAACTTTTAAAACTTCACTGGATTCCCCATTAATGGAAAAACAAAGTGTACATAGCTCAGCATGGCATTCTGTGTGGTCCATTCATTGCAGCCATCTAGCTCTTTAACCTGGATCTCCTACAGTTTCAACTGAAGCACAGGAATAGAATGACGGTCTTTTTGAGGGCAAAAACTTTATCATGAGCTGTGTTCATAGTCCTTCCCAGGGACTTTTCCCAGGAAACACTGAAATCTGAGCCTAAGTCTGCAGCTAGATCCACACTGTAGGCATCTATGCTGGGGAGTACCAGTGCTAGCAGAGTCAGAGCTAACAACCCTGGGCTCTGTGAGCACCGCATCCTTTATAAACTCCTCAGAACAGTGTGTCCCAGCAAAATGTGTATCCCTTCCAGATGTTAAATAAACTTATTAAAGCAATATGTATCTTGCATGCGGTCAACTCTGAAATGATGGCCGTTTTAAACATTTGTGACTTTAACATAACTGAAACAGATATTGGCTAATGTCTAATTGTTCTGCCTTTTAGAACAGATGTCAATCCATCAAGGATGTACTTTGTTGGGACACTCTGTAACAGGAAGCCATGACAAAAGTGTCTGTTGACTTATTGTAACCTGGGAATTAGTGCTGTGTTGAGAGAAGTCTCTATTTGCTTTTTTAATAACAGAAACCCTGGCCCACGGTGGCCTGTGTGCTCTGAGAGAATGTGCCGAGCCCCAGCCTTGTTTTTCTCTTGCTTTCTGTGACAGGGTGCTCCTCCCCACAAGCCTTTGCCAAGCCTTTATGCAATTTGAGTCAAAACATTCTGCATCTGAGCTCATCACATGTGAAAAAAGGGTTTCAACAACAGCTCAACATGTAAAAGTACTGGGGGCTTTTTCAGTCAGTGTTTTAATTCGAATTTACTGAAGCTTGGAAAACTGCATGCAGTTTGTTCAGTGTCTTAGCATTCCCCACTCTGGGCCGAAGTGAAGCAGTTGGCTTCCTGCTGTCGACTAAACAAATGAATAAAGATTCACTTGAAGGAGGTATGTAGACAGTGTATCCATGGCTCTAAGTATTGTCCATTTCACTGGGTGACTTGGGGGTGTTTTTACATATCCAGTGGCCCATTCTGTGCTGATTCTGTGCTCAAAGTAAGAATCAACATTCGTGAAGACCATCTCATCTGGCCAATGTGGATTTCAGCTAGAAGGCCCTCTAACTTCTAAAAGGAGAAGTAGATCCAGTTTGTATCGATTCTTTACTTTCATGGAGGGAGATCTAGAAGTGAAATTAGGCTTCTTTTAGGACTCAGGGTCAGGAAGAACCAGGTGAGAATATATGAAGAAGACAAGAATGGCTTGAGGAGGGAGAATGGGGGATGAATGGATGAAAGTCACATCTACTCTTCACTGCTTTGTCAAGTCATATAGGGACACCAGCACCTACCTGGTGCTCCCTTATTCTTCTCTCTGAGGATTTCTTAGCCCAAGACCTAATGACCACCTCCATCAGAAGGTCATCATATAGTCACGTATTTGTGCTCCAATAACTGAATTTGATTTTTTAAAGCTGCCCTAACCTGCATCCCTGACTTACTGATGGTGAGACTGTATGACCCATACTCCCAAGAATGGTGAAGAGGATGGATGAAAATCAGAGGAGATGATTCATTGACCAAAGATATATAAACCATATTAAGTTTAATCGTAGATAATACAGAGAGGAAAATTTCTCCCTTGGAATCATGCATGTTTATCAGTTTTATGTAGATATTGACTGCCTTTGCCATATGTAAAATTTTATGCTTTTATGGGACTTTTCTTAAAAATGTCTCTTGGTCAAAGTTGAACAAGTTACTGACTTGAATTTGGGGTAGAGTGGTCAGCCCATCAGAAGGTAGACATGAGCTCAGTGGAAAGTAGATTCACAGATGAAAAGGCTCTAAAAATGTGGGATTCCTGGAATATCGTATATGTCTTTCTTTTTCTCTTTGCTGCCTGTCAAGTTTTCAAAGGAAAAAAAAAAAAAAGCCTGTCTTCTTTTGATGACTCTGAAGAAATGCTTACCATCAATGGTGGAGGCGAGAAGTGTATCTCTCCTATGTAACCTGGGGTTCTCTCAAAACACCCAAGGTGCAGGGCTCTTTGGGAGCCCAATGTGGCAAAATGGTGCCTTTCCAGATGCATGCTGGTGAGTAGAGCTTCTCCCCAGTTCATGGGCTACAGCCTGAAAGGGACTTTAAATTTCCTGCTGGTTATACCCAGCTTGGTATGGAACTGGAAGAGAATTGGAACCCATGTTCTAAGAGAAGAGGCTTCCCACATTGAGCCGGGCTTTCCAACTTCTTGGATCTCTTCTCCTCTTCTAAATCAATTTGCAATCCTCACTGACCTCAGAGACCCTTGCTTTTTTATCTTTCATCCAGCCCTAAGTCATCTCGCAGGACAGAATTTTGATTTTGGGGAAGTGGGGTGGGGAGGGTCCTTTCCAGATTAAACAAGGAGAAAGAAACAGTATTAGAGGAACACACTGCTCCCTGCCTTGTTGCATAGTTTTGTAGGTAACGATAAAACCTTGCTTGGAATGACTGAAGGGCAGACCAGGTTAGCGAATGATCTGAAATATTGAGAACTATGGAAAGGACGCATGGTTATAACTAACATGTATATGTAATGTACATGAACTAGTGGCTAAGAAAGTGTCCTCAGCACTCCCAGGGTGAGGCCCCGCTGGTTTGCTTTAATGAATTGAGAAATGCTATTGGTATTTCGCATGTTTCTCACTGGCAAGCAACTACATATGGAAATATTTGAAAACGGCTTATGCTCCTGAGTAGCTTAGACTTTCTCTTATTTACCTTGTTGCTGACATAAAATCTTTCGCTGGTGCACACTTTAGACCACTTTGTGTCCCACTGGCGATTAGTGCATCATGGACAACAGACTGAATCAGACTTTAGCACGTGTTCTGCACTAGGAACTTGATAAACTCCGCTGAGGAAGGTTAAAGAAGAGGGAGCAAAGCAGACTCATGCCATTCAACAAATGTTTGTTGAGTCTTTCTCTTTCCTGCCCAAACAGTTCTTGATGTGGTAAACTGGGGCAATATGAGTAGAGCAGCTAAACACAAAAATAAACAAACAGCACCCACACAGTCTAGGAACCACACTCTGGCCACAGACACCTCTTTCCCCCTCACATCTCTCAGCCAAAAGGCCAAGAACAGAGGCCAAACACAGATCTGAATTTCACTTCCTCTCCCTTCTTCTACCCAAACTCTGGGGATTAGGGACTAGACAGTAGGAGGTGGAAAGAAGAGAAACAAAATCTGAATAACCACAAAAGCAAATGGCCTTGGGGTAGATTCTAAAGCTGACCACAGGAAAAGGAAATCACTAAATATTTTGGTTTTATCTGTGTGTGTGTGGACTTTTATTTGAGTCCCACTGCTTAAAATACCGTCTAGTCTCTCTTTGCGTGTATCTCTCTGCTCCTAATTTCCTCCACATCTTTAATGCGCCCTGTGTTCATCTCTGAACATTATTTTCACTTGAAGTTCATGCTTTTTCCTCACTTTAGCTAAAATAGAGACCATTTATGAATTTCTTTACATTCTCTACTCTGGCTTCAAGTGTTCTGCCAGCTTTTGAGAAGTCAGTCATAACTTACAACTTCTGAGTTCCATTTTTTTCTTACTTCTCCAATTGCTTTTTCTCATAGTTCAATATTTGGCCTATCGCTCTGACCCATTCCTTTCCTCTGTGCACACAGAGGCTTTATTTATTTTTGGCCATCCCTTTCTGAAAAGTCCTCTGACCCAGAGGCCACGCTGCATTTATATGAAACCAATGAAGTTAAGAGGGCAGAGGGCAAAGTGCCATTCGACATGGTGTCATTTTGGGGTGAGGACTAGAGATCCTGACTCGTGCACAGCACATCAACATCCAACCCAAACCCAGAGTCTGTCTGGCATCAGCAGTTTTCAGCATAAAGAGCTTGAGGATAGGGTAAGTCAGGGAGGTAAGACCTTCCCACCAGCCTCCCTCTACCTCACCCTTGCTCCCCTCCCCCACATCTCAGGGTCTCTGAGGGTTCTGATGGACACAGCTGTTATTTCTGTTTTGAGAATGCAGCACATCCCCTTGTTAAGCTTGGTATCAGAGTCAAGGGTATTGCCCGAAAGGATTCCTGCTTTCCTAGGAACTACTTTCTCCAGAGGAGGAACTACCTCCTAGGAACTACTGCCACCGCCACCATAGTGGTGATGCCAACAGGTGGCTCGGTGGGGGTACAAGGGCACGCATCTCTAACAGCTTTTCTTCAAACCACTAGCAGTCAGCATGCGGCAGAGCATGTGGCCAAAACTATCATATGAACAAGTATATAAAGCCGTTGAGAAAGCATGTGGTTAAAATTATTATGTGCAACAACATTTGAAAAACAATTGGCAAAGCCTGTGTTGAAAATGTATCCCATCATGATTTGTAGAAGGAAGACACTAAGAAAGTGCTGTACTTTGCCACTGGAAAAATGGATAGTTTAAAGGGGAAAATAGCCTAGATTTTGATCCTGTCAAGTCCATTTAAGAAACCCTGTAGGCGAATTGGGAGCTGCTGGTGGCGGCTGGTGAGTGGGGCAGCTAGCAAGCACGTCCCCCACGTAAGCTCAGTTCCAACTCATTCTCCCGGCGGCTGGCCCAGTCTCCATCATCTCCCAGCCCCTCCTATTGAACAGTTCTAGAGCTTCTCCTGGCTGCGGGTGAGGAGCACGGGTGCAGGGATCAGGACTGTGGGACCATGTAGGGCAGAGAGAGACACTGTGATGGGTGGAGTTTGAAAACTCAGGAGTCCACTTTCATTTCTCCTCACGGTGCTGCCGTTCACTGACATTTATTTGTTATTTTGCATGTGCCAGGAACTTCATCTGTTTTATCTGTAGTCCTTCCAACAACCGTGAACGGGAGATTTTTTTTCTCTCCGTTTTCTTGAATGAAACCCATTGGTTTGCTAAGTTAGAACACACACACCTACAAAAGGCAAAGATCCCACGAAGGTGTCTGACCGTAAACCTGACCCCCTTCCTGCACCCATGTCTCTGCAAGGATCGTGGACTGACCTACAGAATACAGAAACCCCTGCAGTTGAGAAATGGCTTATGGCAAATTTTAGCCTGATTTTATAGACAATTCCATTTTATCATTCAGAGATAAACAAATTTCCCTTTGCAGGCACAAAAGGCCATCTGTGCAGCCTAAAACAACATTCTAACCTCCTATCCAATTTCCTGTCTGCGTATCTTTTTAGAGTAATTATGGCTCATCTCTCTAGGTTTTCCATTGATATCTATGTTCTGTTGATTTTTCTCCAGATGCATTGGGGGGCACATGTCCAAATTAAATATCATTGATTTCCTGCCTCTTATTTTTAAGTTTCCTCTGTCCTTTACTCTCTGTGGGGTTTGTGTTATATTCCCATTAGTATCTTACAAACCTGGGCTGTAGGCTGTTAACTACACATCCGTGACACGAGACAACGAGCTCAAGGCATTCACGTCTACCTGTTATTTAATCTTGAACTCCTCAAGATTAGACCTTGATCATAGGTAATGCTTGGCATCAAGCACTAAAGAACACATCTGACTTTCAGCTTAAACACTCAATTTGCCCTCCTCATCCTCACCTGCCCCCCAAGCCATTAGGCAGGGTGTAATTGTCTATAGCTCATAAATAAAAGTCAAGGCCAGCAGGATTGCAAGGCTTGCCCAGGCTTATGCAACGATAGAACCGTGAACAGGACTAAAAGCTTTTATTGTCATGACTATAAAAGATTAAAACCATTCATGCTTTACGTGCGTTTTATAAAAAAATAATTGACAAGTATTTATTAAATTGCTCTTTATTTGTTGGCGTGAAAAACAACTTTCAGGTTTTTATTTCAAGTGAGCTATGCTCACCTTGGAGCGGCTTTGGGCGAAATGCTGACATCAGTGGAGCATGTTTTCAGCCTTGGGGGCTTCCACTTTTAGTTCCTCATCTCAGGTTTGGTTCCCACCACCTCATTCCTCTGGTGCGCCTAGAGCCTCCTAATCCAACTTCATCTTCCTGGTCTCAACTTTGAAGCTCTGGCCTCTTGGTGCTTCTCAAATCACAGCCTGATGAGGTCCTTTGCCCTTCGAGTCAAAGGTCCAGCTTTTGATGGACTCTCAGTCTGGGACATCTAAGCTCAAAGTTCCTTTAACAGAGAGCTTTTCATTCCTCAGTCTTTAAGAGACACACATGTGCTTAAGAGAGGCGATACTTTGGGGCGCCTGGGTGGCTCAGTCGGCTGAGCGTCCGACTTCGGCTCGGGTCATGATCTCGCAGTTGATGAGTTTGAGCCCCGCGTCGGGCTCTGTGCTGACAGCTCAGAGCCTGGAGCCTGCTTCTGATTCTGTGTCACCCTCTCTCTCTGCCCCTCCCCCGCTCATGCTCTGTCTCTCTCTGTCTCAAAACTAAAGATAAACATTAAAAAAAAATTAAAAAAAAAAAAGAGAGGCGATACTTTGATTTAGAGCCACATGAATAGGTAAGGGACTGATGTCATAGCTGCCCCTGTGCTGGCTTTAACGAGCATGAGAAGGGAGGGTGAGGGCATGAGAACCCGACCCAGCTGTCGCAGAAGGGAAGCCCCGAGAGAGTGGATGAGGCATGTGGGAAGCAGCCTGGGAACGTACGTTTCAGAACCAGTAGCAATGAGTATGTTTCACAAGGGCACTTACTCCTCTGTGGGCCATTGCTTCTCACACTGATCGCTCCTCTCAAGAATTCTTGGTTTGGGGCACCTGGGTGGCTCAGTCAGTTGAGCCTCTGACTCTTGATTTCAGCTCTGGTCATGAGCTCACGGTTGTGAGATGAAGCCCTGCGTCAGGCTCTGCACTGGGCATGGAACCTGCTTGGGATTCTCTCTCTCCCTCTCCCTCTGCCCCTCTCCCCCCTCTTCTCCCCACCCTCGCAAAAAAAAAAAAAAAAAAAAAAAAAGAATTCTTGGTTTTGACCACAAGAAAAAATCCATTTAATTATTCATCTCTGGAGAGGGTGTGGAGAAATAGAAAGTGGATGTTAGTGCATCCCTTTGAAAAAAATTGTACTTTTGGCCAAGAGTCATAAAAATGTTCGTGTCCTTTGAATCAGTAATCCTTTTTCCGGGAATATAGCCTCAGGAAAGAATCCTGCATGTAACATGCAAGCCTGAGCCACAGTGTGAAGGTGCAAATATCCATTTTATAGTTAGGGGCTTAAACTTCCAATGCTCTATTAGCAGGAAGTCGAATGTTGACTTTTTGAGGCTTCCTACAGTCTGCTTTATTGGTCAGGAATACTAGGCACTTTTGTCAATCCAAAGAGGGTCAGAAAAGAAGAGAAATGGACGAGACCACAGCAGAGCCTCCAGCTTCAGTTACTCTGGCTTCTGTCATTACCACCTGCTCTCCTATTGAAAGTGGTCCAGGGCATCCACGTCCAAGGTCAGACTGAGGTCCCTGTTAGCCTCAGCACTTGCCACAGGAGCTGTCTTTGAAATGTAATCCCACACCCCAACGCTGAGCTTTTTAATAGTCTCAACATTTTGGCGCCCAAGGTTCCAGCTCAAATGCTTGTGTTGTCATTGTTCATTCATCCTTCCCAGAATGACAGCATCTTTCCAGAACAGGGTGGCTGGGCCCAGAGGTGCTTCAGTCTCAGCTACATGAGGAACGCAAGCATCCATCATGTTACAGCTGGACCACTAGCCTGAGCCTTCCTTTCCCCACGGCCTGTGCCTCAGTGGTCTCCTTGCCTTTCTTGGCCACAGGACCTTGGGAGGTCACACCGGTTCCTCCACTCTTGGTTTCTCTAATTTTGAATTGTGAGGAACAGGGTTTAGATATTAGTTCCTTCTCTGCTAAGGCAACCACTCAGTGATCTTATATTGAACTAAAATATCAGCTTCTCTATTTTAAAAACAAAAACACAACACCTGTATGTGCATGCAGGTATTTGCTGCACAATTGTTCACAAAAGTAAAATATGAGAAGAAGTGAAGATGTGACATCAGAGGCCTGTGAAGGAAATCAGGATGCGTCCACTCAGTGAGACATCACACAGCTATTAAAATGGTGATTATGAAGAATATGAGAAAACCTGGGTGTTTCCCTCCATCTTCCCAACTTTCTTTTAATTGGTCAAACGAAAAGCAATACAAGACTTATAATTAACTGTTGATATGAAGCTGTTGCCAACAGAACTTGCTGGTGATTCACTTGGGAAAATGAGGGACAGATAACTTAAAGATAATTTTTAAATGTTTGCCTTAAACAAGAGGGTGCGTATTCCTGCTGTTTATTGAGAGCGGGAGGCAAAGCTGGGGATGGGGAAACCAAGAGCTTTGTTTGTCTACACCAGGTTTGAAATGCTTCTTAGACATTGGGGATCCAGAGCAGACAGTAGGATGTAGGGGCTTGAGCTCGGGGGAAGGGTCATTGGTATCAAGATGGGATATTTTAAATTTGAATATCATCAGTATGTAGACGGTATTTAAAAACATGAGATCAGAGGTGCCTGGGTGGCTAGGTAGGTTAAGCATCCGACTCTTGATTTCGGCTCAGGTCATGATCTCATGGTTTGTGAGATTGAGCCCCATGTCCATCTCTGAGCTGACAGTGCAGAGCCTGCTTGGGGTTCTCTTTCTCTTCCTCTTTCTCTGCCTCTCTCCCTCTCTCAAAATAAGTAAATAAACTTAAAACAACCAAAAAAAATCCCCATGAGATAGAATTAGCTCGCTTAGGAAAAGGGTATATAGATGGACAGGATAAGAAGATCCAGACCAAGTCTTTTGTCATTCCAACACATAGTGATTAGAGAAAGGGAAATCAGCAAAAAGTCAGAGGTGGTGCAGCAGGTTAGGAAGGAGGAAAAGAGAAATGGCATCGTGGAAACTGGGAGAGAAGATTTTAAGGAGGGAGTGGTCAAGTGATCAAGCGCTACTGAGAAGTTAGTAAGATGAAGACGGAGGTGATGATGTCCTTTGGATGGCCAAAGGAGGTCGTTCATGACCTTGAAGTCAGCAGATTCAGTGGCAGGGAGAGGAGGAAAGTCTGCTGGAGTTGGCTGAGCTGAAACTGGGAGATGAGGAAGAGAGGCTATGACCATAGATAATTCTTTCAGGAAGTTGTGTTGTGAAAGAGCTAAGGAATGGAAGTGTGCCCGGAGGGAGAAATGGCTGCTCGTGGAAATGATCCAGGGGAGAGGGAGTGACTGCTTACGTACAGAAGAGAGAGGTTCGTGTTCACTGCAGGAGGAGAGGCCTCGGGAAGGATGAAAGGATGGTATCCAGAGCACAGATAGAGAAGTTGGCCTTTAATGAAGAAGGTATGCACATGGAGTCCCTCGCACAGTACCCGGTACAAACAGTAAGTGCTCAGTGAGTACTTGCCATGGTGATTACAAGCATCTGGGTTGAATAACCAAAGGGAACAATTACTGGCTGGCCCAACTCATTGCTCGAAAATCAGGCCGTGAATGATGGCCTCCACAATTGATATGGCCTGGCCAGAGAGGAAAATGAGGAAAAGGCAGAGTGGGCTATTCTTTTCTCCTACAGCCCTGCTCAGACAGGGTGGACTCCCACATTAAGGGGCATTCTTGTGTGCGTGGAAAATGAGAAGATCCCACTGATGGATGAATAACTGGTAATGACTGTCCTTTCATTGAGTCTGTCGTTTTCTTCTTCACTGGATTGTGTTACCCTATTAATAATGCTCTTCAGAGTTCCCAAGAGCAGCTGCTGGGGCCAGGGGGGATGTGAAGAAAACCAAAACCACAATCTCAAAACCTCTCCTATTGCACAATCAAGATGGAAACCACTATAACTGCCGAGGCACATACCCAGAAGTGGCCATTTCAATGGTCCCTGCAAAGACAGCCTTCTAACCAATTTGTGTGGCAACCAAAGAGACCCCAAGTTATAGCTACTATTCCAGAAATTACTGTATTTAAGCCGGGAACTCAGTTTTAACTATGAAGAATGTTACTGTTGATCCCTTGACCTCACTGTTGAGACAGAGTGGGCTGTGTTCCTTGCCAAATAGCTGAGGAAGAAGAAGTCCATGTCTTCATAGCATTGTTAAAAAGAAAGAATTTCTACAGAAATTCTACAGAAAATCTTCAGTCACTTTCCCACTCAATAGCAATCTACAATTAAGACAAAAATGTGTCAGTCAGGATTCATAGCTGCAAACATTAGAAACTAGCTCTAACAGCTTTAAACAGAAAAAGAACTTATCAGGAGAATAGGGGGCACCTGGGTGGCTCAGTTGGTTGAGCATCCAACTCTTGATTTCGGCTCAGGTCGTGATTTCATTTGTGAGTTCAAGCCCTACGTCGAGCTCCAAGCTGACAGTGCAGAGCCTGCTTGGGATTCTCTCTCTCCCTCTCTCTCTGTCCTTTCCCTGTGCTCTCTCTCTAAAAATAAATAAATAAACTTACAAAAAAAGAATAATGGAAATGACCTGTCCATTTAAATGGAACGGATAAATGTATCATAATATACTCAAACAATGAAATTTACCATGAAGAAAAAAAAGAACCAACTACTGATACGTACAACAATATGAATGTATTACATAGACATAATAGTGAGTGAAAGAAGCCAGACAGTATGTATTTCCATTTATATTAAGTTCAGAAACAGGCTAAACAAATCTATGGTGTTAGCATCAGTATGTAGTTAACCTGTGGTGGACAAAGAGCTGAAAGGGAGCATGAGAAGGGTTCAGGGTGCTGGTTAGACAGGTATGCTCAGTTTGGAAAATTTATCGAGCTGCGTACTCTTGATATGTATTCCTTTCTCTGTGTGTGTCTTCATGAAATTCACATAGAAGGAAATCAACAGAAGGGCTATTAGTAGGTCAAAATATCACCAGGAAGTGCTGGAGACCCAGGTTTGGGGCTGTAGGTCCGAGCGTGCCTCCGAAATCTGCCACAAAACTCGAATGGGCACATCTTGCTGTGGCCACTAAGCACCAGCCACTGTCATTTGCTCTGCAGATCCTCCACCTGGGACACACAAATCACTACCTGACATTTGGTTATAGGTGCATTTGTTTATTTTCTGTCTCCTCCAATAGAATGTGAGCTCACTGCTGGCTCATAGTCGGTACTCAGGAAAATTTACCAAGTACAATTGCCTTGTTCATAGCTGAGCAGGGTTCTCCTTCTCACGGATGCCTTTTTTCTTCAGATATCTTATCAGTCAGAATCCAGTCAAGTCTTGCTGTTCCAGGAACACATTTGTTCTTTCGGGCGGTCTCCCTCCTGTATTTCTTCCCTGATTCATCAGCATTGACTTTCAAGTTTTGGTCTTATTCAGTAATCTGATTTCCTGTCATTTCAAGTTCATGGTGGGAGAGTTGTCCTACCGTGACCCCTGTGTGCTCACAACGGAAACATGTGACATCCTGAGGCAAGTGGCGAGGGAGAGGGTGGATGGAGATGAGAACATGTCTATCAGTGAAAGAGTGACGAGGCAATAGCCCTGGTCCCTGACCAAAGGAGACTGCACAAACTCCTTCCGTGCTTATTTCACTTTCACGCCCACTGACACTCTGTCATTCATTTGTGGAACCTGCTGGGGAATCCAACAGTGGAATCTTGCCCTTCCGCCGCGCTCTCTATCATTTAGAATATTTTCAGAAAAAATCTCAGGGGTGCTATGCATCGCCTACAAGCTTTGAGCCTCACCTTTCCCCCACCCCCAAACAGGGCACATGTCCTCCCTGACCTGTGTTAGCCCCTCAATGTCTGTGCTGGGCAGCGTGCATGGTGGCTCTTGGGGACGGTGACCAGGACTTGAGGTCAAAAGACGGATGCCCTTGGCTTATCTTGGTGGAGGGCAAGGTAGAGAGAGTGGGTTGCCCCTTATCATTTTACTTAGAATTCTCACACTTCTACTGAAGCCACCTCAACTCTACCCAACAACAGAAGGGCAGAGAATTATTCCGTGTGTCCACGTGTAAAATTTTGTCCTACATTTCTGCATTTCATTCCTGAATTGGGGTAGATGGTTTGGGGGTGGTGGTGGCTGACAAAGCTCAAAAGGCATCTATACCGTTGAGTTGAGAGAAAAGAAACAGAAAACCTGGCTGGTTTCCTTCCACTGCCCTCCCTTGCCTGTCTACTGCTTTACAAGTTGCCCGCAATGCCTCAGATTTTCTTTCTACCTCCATCTCCTCCCTTCAGCAGACAAACTGTTTCTCACTGCCTGATGGACATTTTCACTGGAAGTTTCTAATGGTATCTCAAACTCAGCATAGCTAAAAGCAGATTAATAATGTTTTGTCCCACACCAGGTTTTTCTTCTGGTATCTTTATTTAGCTTAGCCACAGTACCATTTCTCCTTCTACCCAGGCTCCACATCAAGGCCCTCCATAGGCAATTGTTTGCTAAGTCTTTCAGTTCTTCTTCTCGAGAGTTTGAGCTCTTTGGGTTCCTGGGTGGCTCAGTCGGTAAAGCATCCTACTTCAGCACAGGTCACAATCTCATGTTCGTGGGTTCAAGCCCCTCATCAGGCTCTCTGCTGTCAGCACAGAGTCTGCTTTGGATCTTCTGTCCACATCCCTCACCCCGCCCCCGCCCCTCCTCTGCTCTCGCTCTCAAAAAAATAAACATTTAAAAAAAAAAGAATTTGATCTCCCTTTTTCATCATTGTTGCCGCCTTCCTAGTTCGGACCCTCATCATTTCCTACCCCTTCTGGCCTCCTTAAGAAGGAGTCCAGGGATTTAGAGGAGGTAAGCATATTGCCTCCACTGCTTATCAACTGCACGACTTTGGGCAAGTTGCTTAATTTCCTCATCTATAAATTGGGATAATACCTCTTGCTGTGAGAATTCAATCAGATTATATATACAAAGTAGCACCAGAGAAAAACTCAGTAACAGGGGTGATTATTACCATTTGTCTTCTGATGACTCCAATTCATTTTCCTCACCACGGCTGGATTTACCTTCAAGGCAGCTCCCATCATGTCTAACAAACACCCAGTGCCCCACCCAGGAGCTACCTAACACCTAATATTCCCATCCCCGCATTCCAGATTTTCCATAAAGTACTTGTCTAAACTTCTGATCTTTCTCCCTTCGATTTACCCTGTGTATAGTCAGATGGACCTCTGCACTCTTTCCCACACCCTCTCTATCTATACCACGGCCTGTGTGAGCTGGCTTATGCCATAACTACTGTTTGATTCACCCTCCCTGTCCTTCAAGGTCTAACTCAGATAGTTTCTTTTTCTCTCCTTCTAAAGTCTCAGCCCATAACCACACCTTTCTGCAGGATGCCTCCCTTTCTTCTGGGTCCTAAAGCTGCCTGTGTGTTCATCTTACCTCTGCAGCTGGAAGAATCCTCATTCGCCCAAGTTCACATCTCCATGTCAGGGTGAAAACTGAAACATTCAAGTGTTCCTTTTCCCCTTCAGCTAACAAGATGCAAAATAACCAATTTGAGCTAACTCTCCGCTAAATCAGTTGGCTAGATCAAGATATCGGTCTTGCTCAAATAAGAGCCTAAGCTGGAAAAATATCTGTGACCCTGAGAAACAGAAAAAAATCTGAGTGTTCTGGCTCAAGCAACGTTCTGCTCACCCAGCCTGTTTCCCGGAGGCCTCCCTGCTTCTGAGCTGTCTGCTTCCAAGGGACAAGGGACGCAAGACTGTACAGTGGCCTTGTCTTGTACAAGATGGGGTAGTCGATTCCAACTGATTGAATGTTCTCAAATGAAACTTGGTCTTTTAAGCAGCAGTTAGATGTAAATGTCAGCTGTCTTTAAACTATTTGAGGACCCCAAAAAAGTCCCCCCCCCCCACATGGCTGCTTCTTCCAGAATCCATGCCAGTTTCTTAAAACCCCACTTATGAGTAGCAATGCTTTCCTCCAGACGCTAGCCACAGCCCGGAGGGCTTGGGAGGAAAACAATGAATCCTGCCAGAAAGCTACGCTTTAAATATATGAGGTTAAATTCCGTTTTGAAAAGTTTTAACTCAATTTCCCTTCTCTTCAGAGCCCTACCTCACTTTTTTTGACTTGATTTGAATGTTTTTGAAAAGTCTTTCTTTAAAAATCTAAGTAAAGAATTCAATGGTATATTGCTAATTTTAAAAGGAATATGCATTTAGTAAATATTTTATGAGTGAGGCTAGGCCAGTCAGACTGAAAAAGAATGATAAAGGCTTAAGATGTTTGTGCACATGATCCTGTTTTTATAATTTTGGGGTTTTGTATTGAAATATATCACACAGTGCCCTGTTGACCCATGATTTCATAAATGGTCCTCAAATACATCAGGTTTGTTTGATGAACTTATCTATCTGTAAAATAGCTCTTTTTATTGTTGTTTGAATAAAGATTTATCTGACTTAAAAAAAATTTTTTTTTACTGTTTATTTTTGAGAGAGAGAGAGAGACAGAGTGTGAGCATGGGAGGGGCAGAGAGAGGGGGAGGCCCATAATCCCAAGCAGGCTCCAGGGTCTGAGCTGTCAGCACAGAGCCAATGAGGGGCTCGAACTCATGAAACATGAGATCATGCCCGGAGCCAAAGTTGGACACTTAACTGACTGAGCCACCCAAGCGCCCCTTATCTGACTTATTTTTGCCTGTGCTTATCATGTTCTGAGAATATTTGTATTTGCTTTCTTCTTTCTCTTTTTGTAAAAGAATTGTCTTGGGAAAAATTTCAAGCATATACGAAATTAGAGAAAATAGTATAATGAACTTCAAATATCAGTTACCCAAATTCTACAATTGTCAATATGTTCCCTCTTTGGCATCATTTCTACTTTTTTCCTTCCTTCCCATTTCTTTTGGCTGAAGTGTATTAAAGCAAATCTCATAATTGTGTCATTTCACCTATGTATTTAAGTGTGCATTACTACAGAGGCTCCTGGAAGGCTCAGTCAGTTAAGCGTCCTACACTTGGTTTCGGCTGAGGTCATATCTCACAGTTTCATGAGTTCAAGTCCCGCCCACCCCGCCCCTGTAGGGTTTGCACTGGCAGTGTGGAGCCTGTGTGATAGTCTCTCTCTCTCTCTCTCTCTCTCTCTCTCTCTCTCTCCCTTAATCTCTGCCCCTCCCCCACTCACACTGTTTGTATCTCTCTCCAAATAAATAAATAAACTTAAAAAAAAGATGTGCATTACTACAAATATGGGCATTTTCTGACATAACCACCATATCTATCAAAACTAAAAATAGTTTATTGGTATCATATTGTACACCATCCAAATGAAACTTGCCCTCATTGTCTTTCTACTGTTGCATTAAGTTGGTTTGCTCAAATCAGGATATAAGCAAGGGCCACACATGTTACTGAGTGTTTGGGGCTGGAAAAGAGTTTTAAAGTTTGGTAATGGAGAGCATGTGAAGCACTGTGAGCTAGAGGAGAGGCTCTGGACAAGTGTTACTGAATAATGTGTCTTCAAGACTAGAATGGTTTAGCTGCCAGGCCATACTTCCTTCTGCGTAACTTCCTGTATGGATGGAAATTTGAGGGACTCCAGGATTTGTTCCGTTTGTAGATGTGACTTCTAGAGGAACTATTCCACCTCCTCCATCCCTTCCTTTCCAGTAAATATCACAGAATACCCTTCCCAGGCAGAAAAGAAAGGTAGAGACTTCTACAGTAGCCATTGTCACAGCTTTTGCTGGAAATGCCTTACAAAATTAGCTGTCTCTATCTGCAGAGATGAATTGCATGCAATCTCAGTCTGTCCCTTTATCTACTACTCCATTTTTGGTAAAGTAGACATTGTGTCCGATAGTCCTGAACTTGCTCTGTGCTGATATCAATGACTTCTGGGTCGGCTAACTATACTGGAATATATGTCAGCACCTCTGGTGTTAATAACTTAGTCTGTAAAAACCTATCTAAAATAGTCTGGAAGTATTGCGCAACCCACCTGTTCATTAATATTTTACCATCTGTGGATCCTAGTGAAAAATGGGTCTAATTCAAAGAGTTCACTTCAAATATATTTTCCTTGGCTCTGGAGACCAAATGAATTGGCAATAAGCAGTGGTGGGGCAGCTTCTGTCAACGCACAGTGGGAGTCAGGGAAGAACCCCCCAACTCCCTCCTACAGCTCTTCCCAGCAGACTTCAAACACATTTTCTCGTCGAAAAGAGAGCCCTCCAGGCTCCTAATCACCAACCCAGTGGGATCCTATGTGGCTGGGAATTTCATAAAGCAAAATTCCCCAGGGAGTTTCAACAGAGGTGCTCACGAAGCCAAAACCCCATTAGCTCTTTGGCCCAACACAAAAGCTGAGCTGCAGACTAGCTTCCCACACTCTATGCTCCCAGTCATTCTCTTCAGCAGCTTATTGTTCTCCTCAGTGTCAGTTCTTGTCCATTGCGGGGTAACTCCTGGAAGTCTTGAGAAAGTGACTCCTGGAAGTCTTGAGTAGTTGGAGGTGGGGGTGGGGAGAAAACATCATCACCACACCCATCATCATCATCACGCCATACATTTCTCTAGCACTCCATGGTTGCCAGTTACGGTCATGAACATGGTACTCTTGATCTTAGTGACCCTGTAAGGTAGGGAATGTAAGATATCTTCAAACCTGTTTTATGTGTAAGCAGAGTAAGTTTCACTGAGACTAAGGGCCTTGTCCAATGTCCTGCACTTGGCAGAGCTAGAACCAAAGTGCCAGTCTTTGCCCTCTACTTCAGTGCCTTGTCCTCTTCTCCATGTGACCTCAGTGTGGGCTTACCCCTGCAGAGAGTCTTTGACTCACTTTCCTAACTGGTGGACTCAGCTTGCTTGTGTGGAAAAGAGGTATTCCTGTCTTTGGGATCTGGGTGGACCTGGGGTGGCCCAGGATAGCAACCTCTTCCTCAAATGACTGAGTCCTTTTACATTATGCCATAAAATTATTGTCATTTTCTGTGTGCACAATGACATGAAAAATGTGGCAGACTACCTTCCTTAAAGGAAGGCTTAAATGTTTCATCTTCCCACTGACCTTAATATCTGAATGCCAATTTATAGGCGCTGGTCCTGAAAAGTCAAGTGCATCAATCATAAAAAGGAAATTAAAAATTTAATTGACTGTTTTTCAGTGAATTTTAAAAATCAACAACATTTTGCCCAATAAGCTTCTCATAACTTGCATTATGGGTTGAAGTGCTATTTGAATACTTCTTTTTAAAAGCTTTATGGTCGTTTGCCATGGAAGAACTTCTTGTTCCTTTTCCCTGTCTCCTCTAGCAGAGTAATTAATCTCCATCTCTCCCATCCTCTAGTGTATTTAGGCCAGGTTCCCTGACCTACAGTCTACTTCATGGTATTTAGTTCTGAAACAAAATGAAGCAGTCCCATTGCATGGAGTAATTTCTTTGTTTAAACTTCAAGTTGGATTAGCTCATGTCATTACTTTCACTTGGGCTATTATGAAAAATTTTCTCTCCATGGGTTTTGTTTTTATTAAGTTTTCAATTCTGCTACTCTTGATTCAGGTCCAAAAGCCAGTTAATGGAAACATGGCCTCAGGCAAAATTAAGATGTTCATTTTTAATACATATTGATTCTTTCTATCTTTTCCAAATCTAGCCTCTTCCCTTAACACCCCATTCTAGCATACCCTGGGAATCAGCACCCAGAGCCTTATATGTTTTCTATGCTTCCTCAGTTAACTCTCATACTGAGAAAGTCAAATGCACACTAAAGTATATGAATATTACTTCATCAGTACTTGGTTTACTATTTACAAAGGCATTTCTCATGTGTCTACAAGATTCTGGACATAAGGGTGTATATTATCAGAGAGATGTTTTTGTACCAGTCTATCCCAGAACAGCATCTGGATTATTCTTTTGCATGAGGAATCATTCAATGACCCATGAGAAGAATATTGTATTGTGAACCTTTTCACTTAGGTAACAGAGAACCAACCCAACCAGCTTAAACAAAAAGATAATTTATTTTCTTATGTAGCTGAAGAGTCTATGGGTATGCTTGAGTCATGGCTGGGTTCAAAGCCTCAGACAATGTCATAGGGACCCAGTCACTCTCCAATTCTTGGCTCTGCTTTCTTCTTTTTTCACATAGACTGTCTACTCTTTGTGGACCAGTGGCTGCCAGCAACTTCAGCTTATATCCTCATGACTACAAGTCCAGAAGTAAAGAGTTGGAATCTCTTCCAGTTGCTTGAAGACTAGTCTAGATTTAATTCTTATTGGCTTTATTTGTCTACATCATTGAGCCAATCCTTTGGCCAATGAGAAATCATATTCTGAGTGGGAAGGTCTGGATCACATGTCCACCCCAAGGTCATAGATTGATTGTATATAGACTAAAAGGCAAGGATGATTCCCTAAATCACAATCAGGGGTACTGGGAAGGTACAAAACACTATAGTGCACAATTGTGCAATGCAATTGGTAGTGAAAACATTTAGATGGTTAGTCTAAGAAGAGTATGGACAGACAAGTAACTCACCTTGAAGTGGGAGAGAATAAAGGTGTTTGGCAGACCTACTACTTCCTAATGTTCTTGGTGCCAAAAAAAGTGCTTCTGACCAAACCTCTGGAGAACTGGTTCTAAGTTTGTGGTTGGGAAAACAAGTGCAGGGAAGCAGAGGGAAGAGAAAAGGGGGTACCTGTAACAAACCTGGAATATTAGCTTCTAGATGTTTATAGTACCAAGGCACTGGTAAAAGGAATAGAACACAAAGATGCCATGGCTGGGATCCAGTTAAAGAACCATGAAACTGGTTGATAAAGACCTCTCCCATCTCAGCGAGAACTAAACCAAGACTGTAAGAGTGGGGAGGTCAACAAATGTGATGACAGAAACTATGATAAAAGCACAGAGAAATGGCAAGACCATGCCACACATCCAGCCATATGGAAGTTGAGAGATAGATGAGTGTTTAAAGAGGGTCACAGGAAGAAAGCAAAGGGCATGTGACACATACTGGAATGATAGGCAGAAAGCAAGGTTGGCCAGTACTGGCAGTCAGAGTAGCAGGGTGAGCCAATGCATAAAGCACAGCAGTTAATGGTGTGTATTTCCAGATCCAGGCACACCTTGACTCAGATTCTCACACTTCCTGGCTGAGTAAACTTGGGCACATTTCATCCTCTTAAGTGGGGATAGTGATGTCATGCCTCCCTCCTTGGGTCATGTGAAGATTAAGATCTCATATGTAAAGGGCTTAGTACAATGCTCAATAAATAGTAAGTGGTGGGAACTACGTGTTAAGTTGTAACCACCATGTTAAGTTGTAAGAGGCCATTTGGGGTAGAAAATGCCTGGAATTCTGGGAAGAATCACTTGAGTGATCCCTTTTGGGGTTTGCAGTTTTCAGGCAAGTATTGACCTGTTGGAGGACATTTTTGATTTAGATTTAGATCCTATTGTTATGTGTTGTCATCCTGTGCTCTTCCCTCCCTACCCTCATCTTTGTTTGCTGATGTAAGTTTACGCAAGGAGAAGGGTTTCTCCTGGAGGAGGAAGGATTTGCAGTTCAGATTTGCTAAACTATCTGATGATCAGAGTTGGTCCTAAGTGAGACCATGTGGCAGGGAAGGACTACTGAGTAAGAGGAAAGAAGAGTGTAGACCAGTGATTCCCAACTCAACACCAGGATCCACCAGCGCAATGCAAATGATATGTCTTAGAGAGAACGTGTGTGTGTGTGTGTGTGTGTGTGTGTGCGCGCGCGTGCACTGCGTGTGCACGCACACACATGCATGTGTATGTGTATTGAAAGAATCTAACCCTAGGAGCCAGAACACTCCAGACTTAGTTTTATTCTGAGCACTTGGGGCCTAGCCTAGCATAGAAAGAACAATCTTCTCTTACATCTCAAGGCAGCAGCAGCAACAAATTGGGCTGGAGTTGGCAAAATGAGGGGTACAGGCAGCCCCTGTTTTGACATGACTATAAAACATGTCAAAGAGGAGGCATCTCTGTCTCTATGCTCATGTTACTCTTCTGCCTTTAGCAATGAGGTCAGATTTAGCATTTCTTTAAAGGGGGGGGGGCACATGGGACCTTCCAATCCACCCAAAGGCAGATTTGGGGGTCATTACCCAAATAGACATAGGATGGAAGTCTTTTATGAGTCCTAACTGCAGCGGTGACATATTAATAATCCTTCTTAGTTATGAAAGCAGTCATGTTACCAGTGACAGTAATTAACATTCCAGGTGCTTGTGCTGGCTCTGTTACTGCTAAAGTAATTTCAGCCATTGTGACTTCTGCTAATTAGAAGAGAATGGCTTCCAACTTTCCATTGCTTCTTTGACCTGTTTGTGCCACATAAATGAAATGTTGGGGAGGAACAAAAGCTGAAATCTTTATCCTACAACAATATTTAGAAACCTCTGGGAAGAACAGAGATTAAAATAAAAAAAAAAAAAAACAAGCTTGGTGCTTGTTCAAGAATCTTCCTCTTGGAAATATATAACAGTAAATCTGGAGGGTTCTCCACTGTCCTTTACTCCCAGAGTGCTAGATAAGTGATGGCCAGGAATTCAGTGGAAAGAAGAACGGGCCAAATCTTGCTCTTTATCCCCTCACCAGTCTCATCTAACCCCCACTCCACAAGTTCTCTCAGACGTTGGAAGCCCGGAGGTTGGAGGAGAGATAGAAGAAGCCAAGAGCAGAAGATTACGGGAGAATATGGGCAAATAGTCTGAATCAGTGGTTCTCAAACTTGGCTGCACATTGGAGGCAACTGCCGACCCTTAAACATACTGATGCCTGAGTCCTATCCCCCAAAATTCCTACTTCAATGGTATGTGGTATGGTTCGGACATTAGGATTTTATAAAGCTTCTTGGGGGATGTAACCAAGGTTGAGAAGTTGTTGAGTCTTAAGTTATTTGTATCTAATTCAGAAGAAAGAAGGGGAAAATGAATTTGTGGTCACATCTTATTTTGCAGTACTCCTTAGTAATAGTGTTTCTTAATCCTAGATGAATATCAGAATCATCTTGGGAGCTTTTAAAACATCTCATGCCAGGGCCCCAATGTAGTCAAATTAACTCAGGATCCCTAAGAGTGGCATATAAGCAGTGGTGTTTTTAAACATTGATTCTTCTTGGAGGCAAGGTTCAGAGCTAGTGCTAAGACATGCTTCTCAAACCTTTTAGTGTACATAGGAATCACCTGGTGAAACTGCTCAAAATATATATTCTTGCATTCTATCCCCTGAGGTGGGAATCTTATTTTTAGCAGACTCCACAGGTCATTTTGATGAAGATGGTTATTAAGACCACTCTAGTCTACTATTCTGATTGCTTTCTTGTCCCAACAAAGATGTACTTTGCTCAATAAAAATGCGACTCTGCCATCTGGTCACTGATAGTTCCTGATTGAAAGGTCAGGGAGGAGAAGCAGTACCATATTCCTAGGGGGTATTTGGAAATGTTTAGGCTTCTCTTCTGATGATCATGGTTGGAGATACAACAGACATTTGGGGATGCCAAACAGTCCTGAAACAAAGAATTGTCCTGTCCAGAATATCAATGCTGCTTCCAATGAGAGACACTGGCAGGTGGAAAGGTTTGGATTGTGTGTGATCTGAAGTGTCAGGGTATAGACTTTAGCACCAGGCTGACATCAAATTCAGTAGCATGAGTTTTGAGGAAAGGTCTGGAAGTTCAGAAAACCAAGATATATTATAAAGTTTCTTTCCCAGCTCTCTATATTTTTCTCTTGTCCTTATCTCTCCAAGGGGGCAAATCTAACCCCCCCCCCCCACCTACCCTTTTCACCTCCTCACCCTGGTCCCAGTCTCTATTAGAGACTCATAGATGGGCCCTACAGTCTTATATTTATTTTTGGTGAAGTCACAACACAGGCCATTCTTCCACTGGCTCCCAGACTCCCATCATTCCTAGCAAGGTGACCTTGAGTGAGTCACTTTATCAAGCAGGACCTAGAATCCCCACTTATAAAATTGGTAGGTTGAACTGGGTGGTTTATACAACCCCTTTTATTTCTGACATTCTTTGATTCTATTCCAGGTTAAGAATTCTTAGTAGAGAACTGTCCCAAGATACCATTCTTGTTTGTTCAGTTGATTCCTGAAATACCTTTCCTGGAGCTGAACTTTCAGAACACAATGGGAGATCAGGCTTAAACTAAATCATCATGAAAGAAGGAGTACATTCATTTGAATCCTTCTCTCAACCTAATAACTATCACATGGACCTTGCTTGGGAGCAGAGTTTGATTCAGTGACATATATTCACATTTTTTTTTTTCCCATTAAGCAGCATTAGGTATGTACGCTTTGTTCTAGATCAAGGTTTCTATGGACATTTTGAGGCCTGATAACTTCTTTTTGTGGGAGACTGTCCTGTGCATTGGTAGGTGTTTAGCAGTACCCCTGACCACTACTCACTAGGTATTAGTAGCACCGCCCACCCAGTTATGACAACCAAAAATGTCTCCAGACATTGCCAAATATCCCCTGGGGAGGAAAAAATACCTCTCAGTTGAGAAGCACTGGCCTAGATGTTGGGGTTGTAATGAATGAGATCCATTCACTGCTGTCAAGAAATGAGGAGAGACTCATTGAACAGTTCGTAATGATACCTCACGGGGGTGTTGTGATGAAAGCATACAAGGTATTTAGGGAGGAGAAGGGGCCTCGGCCGAGGGACAGTCTCCTGGGCTGAGTCTTCATTGACCTATAGCGGTTGGCCAAGGGAGGCACAGAAGTGGCCCTGGAGCACAGGTGACAGCAGAAGCAGAGTCAGAGAAATAGCTTGGTGTCAGTAAGGGACATCTTGCTCATCTGAAGGGCAGCAGGAGGGGGACAGGTGGCACTGAAGAGTCAGGCAGGGGTTTGCAGGCCTCATCAGATGTTCTTTTCTAGGAAACATGGGGGCAGAAGGAGGTCTGAGGTGGGAGAGAAACGTGGTCAGATTTGCATTGTAAATAGGTACACTGCACCACCTTGAAATGATGGGATTGTAGCAGACAAATGTGGAGGCTGTTGAGTAGGTAATCCAAATAAGAGAAAAAGGGGGCCAGAACCCAGGTAGGGGTTGGGGGTGGTGGTAAGGAACTGGAGAGGAGGGAGGAGCAGGGCACTGAGGGGCTGCCATCCCAGGAGCAGCAATTAACCTATTTTTGTAACGAACCTAATTAACCAGGCAAGCTTTGGACCAGTTTATCATACGTCAAGAAAAGCCCGCCTTCCTCAGTTTACAGGTCTACAGCAAATGAGTGGTGTTTTCTGATAGCAGACTGTTCTCAGTAAGAGAGCATGCCTTTACATTTCCACATCCTTAGCACATCCAAATTGTAGCAGCCCCCCCGGGGAATATCTGGAACCAGAAGGCCCTCAACCATGCTGCCATACGTTTAGACCAGTGGAAGTTGAAAGATAGATGCACGTATAAAGAAGATCACCAGAAGAAAGCAAAGGGCACGTGACCCATACGGGAATGATAAGCGGTTTGGCACAAAGGTGTGGAAGCTGTTGGGCAGTAGAGTGTTTTCCCAGAGCCCCCCCAAATCATTCCATGTTGGTAACTAGATTGTGCCACAAGTTAGTTTCAAGTTCAAGGCAGCACAAACTTTTCCTCAGCTTGAGTAATGTTCCCAGGAGGGAAGCAGGAGTGACGAAAGAAATGTCTCCAGGTGGAGACAAGCCAAGCCTCAGAAACTGGCTGACGAGAGGGTATTTTGACACGCAGGGCTGACCCAAGAATTAGCCAGGCTCTGTCTCTCTCTACCTCTGTTCTCACGCCATCCCCACGCTTCCCAGGGCTCCTCACTTAGGCTGTTAGGTTGGACCATGCCACATGACACTCTGGTTCTAGACCTTTCCTTCAACCCTCCACCCCATGCAAACTCAGCTCCTCTGTGACTTATGCTAGTGGGGTCTGCTCTCTGATCATGAGGAGAGTAGTTCATGAGATATTAAATAACAGAGGCCCTCTGCATTCTGTGTCTGAAAGGTTTTCTTCTGCTTGGCTAACCCATACCGTCTCTATAAGGGTACGGATTTCCTGTTGTGAAATTGGGTTGGTGAGAAGAGGATGGATGGGGTTTGAACTGGTCACACTGATTTCCAATGATGGGCAAGAAGCAAGTTTGCTGTCTCATCAAATGTGTCCTCAGACACATTTAAATCAATTTTAATTGATTTAAAACAACAGGGGAACTGTTCAGTGAATGCTTTTGACTCTACCACATCCTCTTTGTGTCCACAAGAGAATACTTTGGGTTCAAAACCATGGACTAACAAGGAATCTTATTTACCTTTCACCTCATCCCTCTGGCCAACTTAATTTTAGTACAAATAGCTGGGAGGTGATGGGCGGTTCCAGGTCAGGCTTAGGGCGTGGTGACCTTCTGCCCAAAGAACGTTAATTTTTTTTTTAATTTTAAATTTAATATTTTAAAATATATTTTTTACTGTTTATTTATTTATTTGGAGAGAGAGAGAGAGTGAGCACATGCAAACAGAGGAGGGGCAGAGAGAGAGGGAGAGAATCCTAAGCAGCCTCCAAACTGTCAGTGCAGAGCCTGATGTGAGGCTCAAACTCATGAACTGCGAGATCGTGACCTGAGCTGAAATCGAGTGGGATGCTTAACCAACTGAGACACCCAGGCACCCTTGCCCAAAGAATATTCAACAACAACAACAACAACAACAACAACAACAACAACAACGTCGTACTATACCTTCTCCCCTCATCTGTTTCGTTTTCTTTTTCTTTTTAAAATTTTTTTAATGTTTTTATTTACTTTTGAGAGAGAGAGCGAAGGGGAGAAGGGCAGAAACAGAGAGGGAGACACAGAATCCAAAGCAGGCTCCAGGCTCCGAGCTGTCAGCACAGAGCCCGACATGGGGCTCGAACTCATGAGCCATGAGATCATGACCCTGAGCCAAAGTTAGAAGCTCAACCGACTAAGCCACCCAGGTCCCCCTGGTGGTTCATTTTCTGCATCAAGTGGAATGCTTGGGACCCAGCCCCGTCCTGAATTGCATGACTACCTGACTTGGCCAAAGTCACAGCTAGAGTTTCTCTTTTGCTCACAGTGTTCTTCAGAGACAGACCACTTAGCAAAACACAGGATTTTTTTTTTTTTTCTCAACAAGGGTCACTTCTAAGAAAGGGCTAGCAATTATTTCACTTACTTTCACTGCCAACAAAACAGATCAGAGTGAGCAGCATTTGGCAGCCTCTCCACGGTCCAATTAGCTTTATTAGAAAAGTCTCTCTTCATTTGCAGCCTTCCTGAAATATTTATTTGTTTGGCTTCCTCTCCAGAATGATTTTTTGGTCTGCCCACCATCCTCTGAGAAGAGTTACCAAAAGTAAACAAAGTTGGCGTGACCACCAACTCCAATCCCCATTCTCAGCCTCTGCTCCACACACTAGACTTCTCCAGGGTCTGGTCTGCCCCTTTAGACCATGAAGCTCCAATGTCACAGCAGTCATGTTTGTCCCGGGGCCTTCTAACCCCTTGCTGGAGTTAATACAATAGAAAGCATTGCTGGATTTTATTGCTTGCATTTGGCTTGGTCAGTGCAGTCATTCTCTGCCAAGGGAAATATCAGCAGGGGATAGAGACGAGTAAGAAAACCAAAGGAGCCGAAGTTTACTCCTCGCTAAACCTGAAAGCAAAACTGCCATCTGTGTCCACATATCCACTTCCAGGAGGCTCGGAAGCCAGTTCCCTTGACTTTGACTTGGAAATTCCATATGCTTGGCAGAGATCCCTGCAGCTTCCTTTGTAAGAAGTGCTCTGAAACCTTGCAGCGTTCGAAGTTACCCTTTGAATAACCTATGCGCGGCCTCCAACTCTCAGTGTTTTAGGAGGAATTCGTTGTAATTAATTCCCTGTTCCCTTTTTTCTTCCTGCAAAACTTTGCTATGTGACTGGCTCAGCTCCACTCACTAATATCCCCTTCAGTTCTGTCATTCGTTCCTGGGGCCAGCTGTTGTCGCTGAGGCTTTTATGTCAACTTTCCTCCCACTCCTGAACTTTGCTCCACTTGGCGTCATTTTCTTAATACATATTTATTTGGGACGGAATGCAAGAGCTCAGAGGGTAAAAACTGGTCTCCCAAAGCTGTGCCCACTCCTGAAAGATGAACTGGGAGACCGGCCGATCAGCTGAGTCCCTTAGGCCTAAAAACAACTTTTATCCCCAAACCATGAAAAGCTGAGGAAAATATAGGACTCCAAGGGGACTGAACTAAACAAATAATTATCCCATTTGCCATTTTCTTCCTGCTTATAATGACAAAGACTCTTCCAGTGGGTTCTCCACCTGAACTCCTTCACATGGAACTTTTGTTCAGAATATGGGTAGGAGGGTAAGGAGACCTAAGGGAAGATCTCTGAGCCGCCAGATTCCCGTGAAGTCTTTAGTCTGCTGTGGTGTCCGTGACCTCCATCTGGAGAAGGAAGAGCTCCACGGACCTCTCAATGTTAAAAACTCTGCTCTCTTTCGGGAGCGTCATTACCCAGAAGCTGAGGGGTGTGGTAACATTTTTCTTCCCTCTGCTCACTCACGACAATACATGTTCCCTTCCTCCGAGAGTCAGCCTTCTTCCCTGAAGATGGATCTATTACATGGATCTATGTATCTTTGCAGCTCTGCTAGCCGTCTAATGGAGTGTATTGCTCTTAGCAGGTCCTTAGTAAGTGGCTTTAAATGGAATTCATCAAATGACCACTTTTGGTCCCTGAACAGCCAACACAAAAATATAAGGACACGAGCATGATTTATTCTTATTCTTTATCACCTCCATTGTAGTCCTCTCTCCATTTCTTGCTAATATTCCCAAGCACCCAGGACTCCCAGGTAGTTTCTTGTTGGGTCTTTCTCTCCTCTCTCACTCTACATTAAATCACCAGAGAACTGCTTCCCACAGAACTGATGTGTTAATGGCTCATGATGGTTTAATTCTGTTAAAGCAGTGAATTTTGTCTGATGCCTACATGTGAAGACAGAACTAGGGGGAAGGGGTAGGCACCACCAGGGGCCACTGAGGAGGTTACTTTACAGCTTTGAAGCGAACAGCGTAGTCCATGATGAGCAGGTCAGGATCAGAACTTGTTACAGGCAGCAGGGCAGGGATCATTCCTTCTTCCTGGGCATGCTGTTTTCACTCGGCTTCAGGGACCATACTTCTTAATCTTCTTTTTTTCCTCTCCTTTTCTCTCATGTTTCTGTGAGAAATGCTGTCATCCTAACAATCTGTGTTCATTTCCTAGGGCTGTCATAACAAATTACCGCAGCTTACATCAACAAAATTTCTGGAGACCAGAAGTACAAAATCAAGGGCCTGGCAGGGTTGGTTCCTTTTGGAGGTTCTGAGAAAGAATCTATTCCACACCTCTCTCCTGGCTTCTGGTGGCTGCCGGCAGTCCTTGGTGTTCCTTGTCTTGGGGCTGTGTAACTCCACTCTGCACTTTTTGTGGGCTTAGGGGATGTGCCTTACACTTTTTCATTGTTGGAATGCTCTCTCTTTTAAAGGTTAGCATGAGTCTAGGCTTCAGGGACCATGATATCCTGCTCTGGGTCCCAGTACCTCCAGTGAGGTCCTTTAGCTGTCCTCACTAAATGATCGTTGATTGATAAGATAAATGTTGACTGGCTCTGTCTAGGTGATGCAGTTCAGCCATGCCGAGTACACTTGACCAGGCAGTTCCCCCTTGGAAGCCAAAGCCAAAGCCTTCAGAGGCAATGAATACCATTAGCATTCAGAGGTGTGCCAGTGCCAGCTGGTACTGCCTCTTTAGAGTCAATTGTGCACATCTCTTCTAAAAGCTGCATTCAGTGACCTCACATTAATAGCTTGAAATCAGCCATGGTAGGAGTATTTTCAATATGGAAACTGACAAACTACAGATTAGGGATTTCTGTCCCTCCCAAGAGCCTGTTGTGCAGCATTTAACCAGCATATCACTGTTATGTTGCTAGTCCAATGGTCACTTCTCAGTCCTCATTCTGTCTGACTTCTGGACGTGATGGCACCATTTATCACTCTCTGTTTGGGTAGCACTGTCTCCAGTCAGCTTCTAGGAGACCTTGCTTCTCAAACTTCTCTGCTCATTCCTTGTCTCTCTGATCTCTTAAAATGTGGAGTGACCTGGGATTGCAATCGAGGACCCTTTCTCTTTTCTTCCCAACCTGCAGTCATTCTTTGGTGGTCTCATTTGTTTCATGTCTCTAAATCCTATCCATACACTGAGGACTTCAAAAGGTATATTACCAGTGTGGGTTTCTCTGATTCTAGCCCTGAACACCCAGTTATCTATGCTATATCTCTTCTTGGAAATCTAATTGGACACCTCAACTTAAAATGGGTACACTCGAAACCCTGATATTCTCTCTCACACCTGTTTCATCTACAGTTTTGTTTTTTTCCTTCTCAGTTAATGGCAACATCATCCTTGCAACTTCTCAGGCCAAAAACCTTGGAGTTATGTTTGATGTCACTATTTCTTTCCCAACCTCACATCTAATGCAGTGGCAAATCTTGTTGGCTCTGCCTTCAGAATATATCTGGATTCTGATCACTTTTCATAACTTACCATAACCATCCTTCAAGTCTAGATCTTTGCAACATTCTTCTGATCATGCTCTTATTTCAACCAAGGCTACTGACAGTTTCTCACTCAGATTGAAAACTCCAATCATTACAATGGGCTAGAAGGCCCCGTTGAGCTGAACTTTCTTACCTGTGTGACCTCATCTCCTACTTGCTCCATTCCAGGCACATGAGCCCCATTCTGGTTTGGACATGTCAGGTATATTACCACCCTGGGTACTGTCTGTTCCTTCTACTTTCCTCCCAGAGGTTGCTTAACCTGCTTCCTCATACCTCTTTCATGTGCTCAAATGTCATCTGAATCTTCTTCAGGTCTACCTTCATCATTCTGTTTTGAAAAAACAAAACAAAATGAAACAGAAAACAACAGTGTCAACAACAAAAAAAAACAAGTCCACCCTGGAAACTCCCCATCTCCCATCCCTTGCTTTATTTTTTCCTTAATGGTTATCACCTTCTAACATACTGTATCATTTTTTCCTTTATGTCTTCTTCTCTCCTCTAGAATGTAAATTCCATTTTTGTGTTTTTTTGTTCACTATTTCATCTCTAGGGCTTACAACAGCCCTGATATATATTACAGTTGATTCTCATTACTCATTGTAGTTATGGTCCATAAAGTCTCTGCAAACACTGAATTAGCAGATACAAAACAATTGCTCTTAGGAGAAACACAAAATTAGGTTCCTAAGAGCCTCTGGTCTCAACATTTTTGTCAAATGACCTTGTTTTATGTGTGTACATAACCTTGTTTTACGTGTGTAAAAGACACATATTAAAGGCACCTTAATTAGCATACATCATGGATTCATCAGTATTGAGCTCACAGCCAGCAGCATTCTAACTCATGCCTGAATAAAGCTGCCTGACACATGTAAGGCACATTACAGCCTTAGTGTGCTTAGGACCAATTAACTATGCATCAGCACTACACTCCCAGTGTGAAAGACCTGGTACTACACTGACCACAAAAGGTCACTTGTGTACGGTGTGGGAGAATGGAAACACTGAAGGAGGCAAAGCAGTGTCCGGTGTGACCCAGCTGTTAATGAGCCCATGGGGCAACTCAAATTTCTTGTTGCTCTGCACATGTCTGTAGATGACTGTGAAAGTATTGTGAATATTAATTTAGGGGTTACAAATAAATTGTAGTGAGTAGGCAAATTTGCAAAGGTAGAACCCATGAGTAATGAGGATCAGGTGTATATGCTTAACATGTATGTGTGAAGAATATAAACCTGACCCTTTGATATCAGCAGACATGTGGCCTCTGGAAATCTTGGAGTTCAAGATCTGTAGGGTCTCTACCTGGTGTAAGGGTAAGATCTAAGGGCATCTACCTTAGAGCTACAAGTCTTTTCCCTTACTTCCTCTAGTGTGGTTTGAAAAGCCCACCAGGGGATTCACTCTTTTGGGATGCAAAATATTCTCAGTATGTTGACCACATGTTATAAATAATTAGGACTAGGAACGCAGGAAGGTAGGGTGAGCTAAGGAAGGGAGTAGAGCAGACAGCACTTCTTCATCTGTACTTTAACATGTGACAGGTGGTAGATGGTATTTGCCAAAGATGGCCAATGTCTCCCATCTCACATTCTCTTCCACAGGGTGCCCTTGTCCCTTAATCCTCAAGAGAGTCTACTTTCCTTTCCTTTGAATTTGAGTGAGCTTGTGATTGTTTAAACAGCAGAGTAGGGTGAAAGTGACACTACACTATTTGACGTAGGGAGCTGGATCATAAAAAGTGATAAGCCCTCCTCTCTTTGTTTGCTGGAACATTAGCTCTTAAACCTCTGAGGCCATGATGCTGTGAGCAAGCCAAGCCATGTAGACAGGCCATGAGAAGGTATTTAGTCACCAGTCTGATCTTTGAGTTCTTTCAGCTTAGCAACCAGACATGTGAGCGAAGGAGCTACCTGATGGTTTAAATTCCCAGCTATCAGGTAGCTGTCAGCCTCTGAATCTTTCCAGCTGAAGTTCCAGCATTGTGCAGCAGAGATAAGGCACCGCTACTGTGTCCTGATTAAATATACCTGACCCACAAGATATCTGAACATAATAACATGGATGATTGTCATCTTAAGCCGTTATGTTGAGAGGGTAGTTTGTTTCATAGTAAGTGACCAGAACAAATAGTTATTAAATTCACCGGTATTGCTAAGTCAGACCTTGAGAGAAAGGAAAACAGGACAAGCATATTTTTTTAAAAGTTTATTTATTTTTGAGAGAGAGAAAGAGAGAGAGAGAGAGTGAGCAGGGGAGGGGCAGAGAGAGAGGGAGACACAGAACTTGAAGGGGGCTCCAGGCTCCGTGCTGTCAGCGCAGAGCCCAATGTGGGGCTCAAATTCACGATTCATGCAATCATGACCTGAGCCAAAGTTGGAGGCTTAACTGACTGAACCACCCAGGCACCCCAGGAAAAGCATATTTTGATTGAGGAGATAGTTTGGCATACTTCCTTCTTCAAAAGTCAAACAACTACTGGAACCATTCAAGTTGATGCAAGGTGGCTCTTTTTCTGACTTCCAGCATCCATCAACATTTGTTTAATACATTTTTATTGCATACCTACTGCAGGACACTTTTAAGGGACAGGATTTAGAGTAATGACAAAATGAGTAACAGTTTTATGGAAAAAGAAGATTATAAACAAGTGAGCTAAAAAACAAACAGACCTTGTCACGTTTAAGACCATTGAAACTGGCAGAAGACAATGCGGGCATGAGACAAGGCAAAAGATAAACAAAAGCAACATCTTGGAGTCTTTAGGCCACAGGAAGAAGACTAGACTCTCCTGAATTCAGTGGGAATATACTGAAAGAGAATGACACAATCATCCATCTTTTGATGGATGAAGTAACTCTGGACGAATTTGAAGGAGCAAGAGTGGATATAAGGAGACTGGTTATTAGTTTGGGCAAAAGATGATGGTGACTTGTACTAGGAAAGTGCCAGCGAGGATGGGATGAAATGGATAATTTTGAGACCTATTTTGGAAGTAGAATTGACTGAACTTGGGTTGAATGTGATCCCATTTCTGGGTTGAGAAATGGATGAGTGGGCATGCCATTTATTGAGCTGGGGCATATAGGAAGCGGACAAAGATATTTTACAAGGAAGCAAGTGAAAGATTTGTGCATTTCATGTTAACAGTGTCCATGGGACATCCAAGTGGTGATGGATAGTGGATACTGGAACCAATGATTCTGGAGCTCAGACCTGAGGCTTGAGATTTGAGATGCTATTTAAAGCCATCAGAATGATCTAGGTAGGAAGGGTAGAAAGAGAAGAGATAAAAAGAGAAGCCAAACCCAAGAATTCTAACACTTAGGAGGAGTCTGCCAAGGGTACTATAAAGGACAGCTCTACCAAACAAAGCATGTCTATACAGCAGATTGTACAGAAGGAGGGCGGGGAACCAACCCCCATACTTGGATCAGAATTATAACTTTGCTGTATCACTAGTTCAGACCTGACAATCTATGTTAGGATGTCATTGATGTGTTTGGTCTGACAGCCACTGCCCACCATTCTTTCCTGATTTGTCTGTGTCTTATGATATCAACTCATCTTTTTGTTTAGAATTTTGTACCTGTCTGTTACTTTCAGTTTTGCTGGATTCTTTAGAATCCAATGGTTAAGAAGGCCTTTTTCTGGCCAGGTCATACATTTGTCCCCAAAGCAGTAGTTTTTTAAGAAAGATTTTTAATTTTTATTTTATTTTTGAGAGAGTGAGAGAGAGAGAGAGAGAGAGAGAGAGCAAGGGAGACACAGAATCCAAAACAGGCTCCAGGCTTTGAGCTGTCAATACAGAGCCTGACGTAAGGCTCTAACTCATGAACTGCGAGATCATGACCTGAGCTGAAGTTGGTGCTTAACCAACGGAGCCACCCAGGCACCCCAGAAAGCAGTTGTTTTTTTTAAACTACATCTTTTTGTCTGTAGTATGTCTTGAGAACTGCTGAACTTCCTGACTGGTTCAACTCCTCAGTCTCTCCTAGGTGGGCCATAGAAAAGGAAAGTGAAAAATTGAGGGCAACCATTTGCTCACCTGAAGCCTTTCTTGGAAGTGAGTCTGGGTGTCTAATCTATAACAAAGTAGACAATGTTCTATCGTATTTAATAATCACCCAGGAAACTATGAAAATATGGCTTCTCTCAGTTGTTCAATCTGCTTATCCAGTTTTTAATAATTCGGAATTTGGGTAGTTTGTTTCCACTTGGCTCTGCATACTGTGGTTAGGAAACCACAGATCAGGAGCAAGAATGGGAGATGAAGCTCAAACAACTATTTCAACAACTATTTATTGTTCAGTTTGTCTACTTTGCAACTTAAAAGCCAATTTTTGTTGTTGTCTTCTTGAACAAGAAGACCCAATTCAAGGACTTTTGGATGATTGGACCTTTCATTCATCAATTCCATTGCTAACAAGGATGACAAACTATCTGTGTTCCATTTTATTTCCTGAATTTCAGTTTGCATGATTATAGTACTGTGTGGGCAGCCTTCAAGAAAAACAGCCTGGCTGCAGCTTGTGACATCACCCTTCATCCATCAACTTTCTCCCACAAACAATCTCACTGCATTGAGAGATGGCTGTGGAAGGACAATGACTTTCTGGGAAACTCCCAGGATAGTGAGTCTAGCTGAGAAAAACTCCAGGCCGAAGCCACCTGGCACTGGTTCTAGGTCAATGTTGGGGGTTTGTGTCAGGGACAAGGGCCTGCACAGATCAGGGAGAACTTGCTGGTCATGCAGGACCTCCAAAAAGCCAAGGCCAGCCATGGCTTACCTAGGGGAGCCCAGGTTTTTTTTGGCATCTCAGAGGGAATCACCATTTGCTGCCTTAGCTTAGACCTATATACTGATCCATTGGGTCAACTCTGGATTTGACAGGCCCTTCTAATTAAAGGGCAGGAAGTAATTAGAACCCCATCCAGGCCCATATCTCCGCAGATGAGTCCACTTCAGGGAGGTAAGTCGGGAAATTTTACTTTTTTGGTCATTTGCCTTGATGTGACATGTTATTATTAGGCCAAAGGCCTTCTGATATATACATATATATGATACATATGTATATATCCACATATGCCATCTCACTTTTTAATTGTTTTCTTTTTAAATTCTCTTTTCTATAACTTTTAATGATGTCTTGGGTACAGAGAAAGATGGTCTATTCTGCAATAACCAAAGGTGGGCAAGAGAAGAGGTTTGGAATCCAGCACAAGACTGAAAATCACTGTGGCAGCTGGGGTTGGCTCTGTTTGTGTAGCAGACAGGAGTCAGGGGGGTTCCCATCAACTGACATTGGGAAAGTGTTTCAGGTAGCACAGGCTGCTGCTAGGCTGGGATGGGGACAACGGAGGAGGGCAGACTTCTGTAAGGCAAGGCAGAAGGGTCTCCAGCCATCAGACTGAGGATCAGGGCAGGGCTACCTTTCTGAAAGGGCTTGGGACTAGTTAGGGTTAACACGGCAGAACAAAAGAATAGGCACTAACGCAGAGGCTAACGTGGGTTTGGGGGATGGAAGACAATAACATGACCAATAGTTCATTTAACATGAAGTCAAGATATTTCTTTACCACTCAGAATGGATTATCCCAGGCACAGGGAATGGATGAAGTAGGAATGTTTCTTTGGGTGCCTCCCATGTCTACTTTCAGAGACCCCATTTAGCTCTCTGTTCACCTCTCATCTCATCCCCTTCTTCCTCCTCTCTCCCAACTCCCTCCATTCTTCTGTTTTCCCCCTTCCATCCCTCCCTACAATCCTCCCTCCCTCCTTTCTTTCTTTCTTTCTTTCTTTCTTTCTTTCTTTCTTTCCTTCGTTCCTTCCTTCGTTCCTTCCTTCCTCAAATATTTACTGAGCACCCACTGTGTGCTGTGGGTATAGCAGGAAGGTCTCTTCTCTATGGATCTTATATTCTAGTCAAGTGAGCTGTATTACAAACAAACATGACCATAAAATGCATCAAGTGGTAGAAAATAGTGCTACGAAAGAAAATAAAATAGAATAAGGGTATGAGCAGGATGGCCAGGAAAGATGTGTCTGCCAGAATGACATTTGAGCAGAGCCCTGGATGAAGCGAGAGAGCAGGCCATACAGATCTGTGGGAGCATGACCAGGGTGGGCAGAGGCCGTGAGTGAGGAGCATGTTTAGCTGTTTGACAATCAGCAAGGAGGCCTGAGTGGCTGCAGCCCAGTCCAGCATAGAGGGGAGTGGGAAGACAAAGTCAGAGGTAACTAACGGCCAGATCATGTGGTAACAGCTATCTGTGTCTAACTCAGCTTCAGGAATTTTTCTTCCCAGGGTAAATTTTCTTAGTGGCTTCTTACATACTGAGAAAGATCAGAACTAAGATGAGTGACTCTGAAGTGTCCTTTCAAGTCTAGAGGAGAAATCCTTGAACAAGGGGCCCCTCTCTTCAAACTCCACCAGGGATATTTGCCTTTTTCAGCTTTGCTCCCCTTCTCCTCTATAAAAGTTGTTTGCAGGGCTGAGGATGTGGGGGTGGCAGGGGAAGGGGGACTTCCTGGATCAGGAATGGAAAACATCAGACTGTGTTCTCTGGCAACAGACTTCCCACCCAGTGGATATCTCTGGGGAGAGCTGCAAGACAGGAGGGGGGTGGGATGCGGGTGACATGCCAACTGTGGCCTGGGCCCAGCTGTCCCTGCCCTCCTCATGATGGGCCATATCTTCTAGTGGCCTGAAACTTCTCCGGTAGTTATTCTTCCTAAAACAAGGGCAAGCCTTGGGGTTTTTCAAGCCTTAAAAAGAATGTGTTCACAGAGTTTTGGTAAACTCATGACTCCCACTTGCTCTCTGGAACCTTTTACCTACATCTGTGGGGTTGAATCACCAAAAGCTTCTCAGCTAAATGTGGATGTTGAAATGAGTTATTGACCATTTTGTTTTTCTATCAAGAACTCAGGAATAAAGGGGCCAAATGGCTTTTTTTTTTAAAGAAAAAATATGCATTTAACATGTATAAAGAAAGAAAGTTTCTACTTAGAAATAGACAAGTTGGTTCTCAGTATTTAGTCAAAAAAGGGACGGAGTTCATGCTTTCTTTTCTTTTCTTTTCTTTCTTTTAAGGACCAACTACTTGACTGAAAGTTCTATTTTATTGAGGAATGAATGTCTTTGTGGAAGGAAGGATCAACTTGTCCCAGTACTAATAAGCCACCTAAGAGCTTCTGTCTTGCTCCTGATGTGTTTCTGAGATAACAAAAGTGATGCAAGAATCGGGAAGAAAATATCACATGAAGAGCAAGAACAGATAAAAATGCCTCAAATCCATCTAGTTTACTAGTCAACAAAACCAACTTAACCAGTAATATTTTGTCTTGTGTTCCAGACCAGCACATCCATGGCCTTACTTGTCCCATGATACCTTTCTGCCCCTGACATGCACCCTATCTACTCTAATTTCTGGATCATTCCTTGTATTTTCTCTCATATTTAGTTTGTTTCTTTTTTTAAACCAGACCATGTATTACATTCCCACTTCAGAAGCTATAACTCTCTCTGTAGAAATTTTTGATATGAACTCACTTTTGGCTACCAGGCATTGTTTCATACTTGGTCTTAATAATTGCCTTCACTTCCCCAGGATTACCCTTTTCAATACCATCCCAAACTATATCTTACCCTTAAAAACACTGACCCTCTTACTTCAAGGCAACTATAGCCGAGCCTAGTCAGAGGCTTGACAATGTAGCAGGAGATCTCTTGAAAAGGTAGCTTCCCATGTTAGAAGTGAAGCATTAAAAAAGTGGGTAAAGACTTGGGCTTTGTGATCCCGTTGATGACACAATCATTTGGGTGGCTCAATCATTTGAGGCTTACAGGTAAGAAGGACAAAGTGTACCACCAGTCTCAATAGTAGACATGTTTTAATTATGGTTTTTAAGTTTATCATTCTGGGACCAAAATATCAATTTTAATATTCCAGTTTCATCTTTAAGGAAGAAACAAAGAATTCTTATGAGAAGCCTAATTGCAAGGGACCAACTTATTTTGTTTCCATGTTACTTGATTTTCCTGATTTTTGACCAGTCCCTCAGCATCCTCCCCTGCTTAGAACATTTCTTAAAAAGGCAGAGACAGATCTAAGCATGACTCTAAAAAAAGAACAATGGAAGAGCATTTTGGTTCATTTATTCGCTTGTCCTATAAATATTTATTGAACATCTATGCTATGATTGATGCCTAACATATAAGAGTGAGTAAACACAGACAACTTTAAATTTCATGGGGTCCAAAATTCAGTAGAGGTGTCACACGTGAATGAAGTAGTCGTGAACACCAGTATAAAATTACAACTGTTATAAGCAATACACAATGCATGAGCATACACAATGTATGAGAAGTACATTGTGCCAATGTGAACCTAGAAGAGTGGGTTGGATTTCGTCAAGAGGGGTCAGGCAAGGTTTCCTCCAGAAAAGGACAGTTGAGTTCTAATCTGGTGTAGGAGAAGGTGTTAACCATATGATGAAGAGAGGAAAGCATTTCATACAGAAGGAAGAGTATAGACAAAGACCAGAGGCAGGATGAAAGCTAACAGGCAGACACAGGACTAGGATAACAGAGAGGCATAGGGAGAAGAAGCCGTATTAAGAGGAGTCAAACGGGAGCCAGTCCATCTTAATAATTTTTATTTTTATCCTAAAAAAGCAATGAAAAACAATCAAAGCCTAATTTTATTTTTTTTTTATTCTTCATTTTTTTATGAGTATAATTTATTGTCAAATTGGCTTGCATACAACACCTGGTGCTCATCCCAGCAAGTGCCTTCCTCAATGCCCATCACCCATTTTCCCTCTCCCCCAGCCTCCCATCCGCCCTTAGTTTGTTCTCTGTATTTCATAGTCTCTTGTGGTTTGCTTCCCTCTCTCTCTGTCTGTATCTATTTTTTCCCCCTTCCCTTCCCCTATGGTCTTCTGTTCAGTTTCTCAAGATCCACATATGAGTGAAAACATATGATATCTGCCCTTCTCTGACTGACTTGTTCCACTCAGCATAATACCTTCCAGTTCCATCCATGTTACTACAAATGGTATGATTTCATTCTTTCTCATTGCCAAGTAGTATTCCATTAAGTATATAAACTACATCTTCTTTATCCATTTATCAGTTGATGGACATTTAGGCCCTTTCCGTAATTTGGCTATTGTTGAGAGTGCTGCTGTAAACATTAGGGTACAGTGCCCCTACGCATCAGTACTCCTGTATCCCTTGGGTAAATTCCTAGTACTGCTATTGCTGGGTCATAGGGTAGCTCTATTTTTAATTTTCTTGAGGAACCTCCACACTGTTTTCCAGAGTGGCTGCACCAGTTTGCATTCCCACCAACAGTGCAAGAGGGTTCCCATTTCTCAACATCCTCACCAGCATCTGTAGTTTCCTGATTTGTTCATTTTAGCCACTCTGACCAGTGTGAGGTGGTATCTCAGTCTGGCTTTGATTTGTATTTCCCTGATGATGAGTGACATTGAGCATATTTTCATGTGTCTGTTGGCCATCTGGATGTCTTCTTTGGAAAAGTGTCTATTCGTGTCTTCTGCCCATTTCTTCACTGGATTATTGGTTTTTCAGGTGTTGAGTTTGGTAAGTTCTTTATAGATTTTGGATACTAGCCTTTTATCCGATATGCCATTTGCAAATATCTTTTCCCATTCCATCCGTTGCCTTTTAGTTTTGCTGAGTGTTTCCTTTGCAGTGCAGAAGTTCTTATCTTGATGAGGTCCCAATAGTTCATTTTTGCTTTTGATTCCCTTGCCTTTGGAGATGTGCTGAGTAAGAAATTGCTGCAACTGAGGTCAAAGAGATTGTTGCCTGCTTTCTCCTCTAGAGTTTTGATGGTTTCCTTTCTCACATTTAGGTCTTTCATCCATTTTGAGTTTATTTTTATGTATGGTGTAAGAAGGTGGTCTAGTTTCATTCTTCTGCATGTTGCTGTCCAGTTCTCCCAGCACCATTTTCTTTTTTCTTTTTTTTTTTTTTAATTTTTTTTTAACATTTTTATTTATTTTTGAGACAGGGAGAGACAGAGCATGAATAGGGGAGGGTCAGAGAGAGGGAGACACAGAATCCGAAACAGGCTCCAGGCTCTGAGCTGTCAGCACAGAGCCTGATGTGGGGCTCGAACTCACGGACCGTGAGATCATGACCTGAGCCGAAGTCAGCCGCTTAACCAACTGAGCCGCCCAGGCGCCCCATCCCAGCACCATTTTCTAAACAGACTGTCTTTTTTTCCACTGGATGCTCTTTCCTGCTTTGTCAAAGATTGGTTGGCCATACATTTGTGGGTCCAATTCTGGGTTCTCTATTCTATTCCATTGGTCTATGTGTCTGTTTTTTGTGCCAATACTATACTGTCTTGATGATTACAGTGAAGTCTTCTTTTAAACTGTGTGTGTGTGTGTGTGTGTGTGTGTGTGTGTGTACAGGCAGGCTAGAGAGATCATGAGATTGGTTCTGGACATATTGAGTTTTTTTTTTAATGTCTATTTATTTTTGAGAGGGAGGGAGACAGAGTTTAGTGGGGAAGGGGCAGAGAGAGAGACACACACACAGAATCCAAAGCAGGCTCCAGAGTCTGAGCTGTCAGCACAGAGCTGAACACAGGGCTTGAACCCACAAACTGCAGGATCATGACCTAAGCCAAGGTTCAATGCTTAACTGACTGAGCCACCTGGGCTCCCCTGCACATATTGAGTTTGATGTACCATTAAAACAACTAGCAGTTAGCTTGGAGCTCAGAGGAGAGGTCTCAACTGAATTTATATGCTTTTGAATCATCAGTGTATAGGTGGTAATTACTGCAGAAGATGCAGATGAGATTGCCTAGGGAGAAAATGTAGTGTGATAAAAGACAATATATAAGATTCAGACATGAGGATTTCTAACATTAAAAGGTCGGGAAGAGGACAGACTTAAAGAAGATGGACAGAATACCAGAGAAGTGGGAGAAAAACCCTAAGATTATTGTGTCACAGAGGCTAAGAGAAGAAAATTTCAAGTATCTACAATGATTAGCACACAATAAAAAATTACTAGATACATAAAGCAGTAAGAAAATGTGGCCTATACATAGGAAAAAAAAAATAACAGAAAATAGGACAGATTCAGAGATGTTGGAATTAACAAAGACTTTAAAACAGCCATTATATGTATATAGGTTTAAAGGAAAAGATAGACATAATAAGTTGACAGATTGGAGACTGCTATAGAGAAATAGAAATTATTTTAAAAAGAACTTAATGAATTGAAAAATAAAGTATCTGAAGTGAAAATTTTCACTGAATGGACTTAACAGAAGAATGAATAATGCAAAAGATAGGGCCAGTGAATTTAAAGACAGAGCAATAGAAAGCATCTGACCTGAAAAGAAGAGGATACAAAGGCTGGAGAAAATGAAAAGAACATAGACTCTGTTATTTGTAAAACACTATTAAATGCTCAGGCATAAATGTAGTTGGAATTCCAGAAAAAGAGAAGAGAGATTGAGATTTAAAAAAATCTTAAAGAAATAATAGTCCGTTTTTTTCCAAATTTGATGAAAAATATCACCTCAGTGATTTAAGAAGTTCATTGAATGAACAACAGACTGGAAAAACAACAACAACAAAGAAAACCACATCTAGGAAATCATAATCGAATAGTTGTACAGCAAAGATTTTTAAATATCTTAAAAGAAGCCAGAGAATAAAAGACATATGAAACATACAGTGATATTTCTTCTCTAATTGCCTGGTTGACCCATTCATTCTTTAGTAGGGTGTTCTTTAACCTCCATGCTTTTGGAGGTTTTCCAGATTTTTTCCTGTGGTTGATTTCAAGTTTCAAAGCATTGTGGTCTGAAAGTGTGCATGGTATGATCTCAGTTCTTTTATTTTTATTTTTTTTAATGTTTATTTATTTTTGAGACAGAGAGAGACACAGCATGAATGGGAGAGTGTCAGAGAGAGAGGGAGACACAGAATCTGAAACAGGCTCCAGGCTCTGAGATGTCAGCACAGAGCCTGACGCGGGGCTCAAACTCACAGACTGCGAGATCATGACCTGAGCCGAAGTCGGATGCCCAACCAACTGAGCCACCCAGGGGCCCCTGATCTCAATTCTTTTATACTTATTAAGGGCTGTTTTGTGACCCAGTATGTGATCTATCTTGGAGAATGTTCCATGTGCACTCGAGAAGAAAGTATATTCTGTTGCTTTGGGATGCAGAGTTCTAAATTATCTGTCAAGTCCATCTGATCCAATGTATCATTCAGGGCCCTTGTTTCTTTATCCATCCTGTGTCTAGATGATCTATCCATTGTTGTAAGTGGAGTATTAAAGTCCCCTGCAATTACCACATTCTTATCAATAAGGATGCTTATGTTTGTGATTGTTTTATATATTTGGGGGCTCCCATATTCAGCACATAGACATTTATTATTGTTAGCTCTTCCTGATGGATAGACCCTGTAATTATTATATAATGCCCTCTTCATCTCTTGTTACAGCCTTTAATGTAAAGTATAGTTTGTCTGATATAAGTATGGCTAGTCCAGCTTTCTTTTGACTTCCAGTAGTATGATAGATGGTTCTCCATCCCCTCACTTTCAATTTGAAGGTGTCCTCAGGTCTAAAATGAGTCTCTGGTAGACAGCAAATAGATGGGTCTTGGTTTTTTTATCCATTCTGATACCCTATGTCTTTTGGTTGGAGCATTTAGTCCATTTACATTCAGTGTTATTATTGAAAGATACAGGTTTAGAGTTATTGTGATGTGTGTAGGTTTCATGCTTGTAGTGATGTCTCTGGTACTTTGTAGTCCTTGCAACATTTCACTCACAGAATCTCCCTTAGGATCTCTTGTAGGGCTGGTTTAGTGGTGATGAATTCCTTCAGTTTTTGTTTGTTTGGGAAAACCTTTATCTCTCCTTCTATTCTGAATGACAGACTTGCTGGATAAAGGATTCTTGGCTGCATATTTTTTCTGCTCATCACATTGGAAATTTCCTGCCATTCCTTTCTGGCCTGCCAAGTTTCAGTAGATAGGTCTGCCACTAGTCTTATGGGTCTCCATTTGTAAGTTAGAGCCTGTTTATCCCTAGCTGCTTTCAGAATTTTCTCTTTTTCCTTGTATTTTGCCAGTTTCACTATGATATGTCATGCAGATTGATTCAAGCTACATCTGAAGGGAGTTCTCTGTGCCTCTTGGATTTCAGTGCCTTTTTCCTTCCCCAGATCAGGGAAGTTCTCAGCTGTGATTTGTTCAAGTACACCTTCAGCCCCTCTGTCTTCTTCTGCAATTCCTATGATATGGATATTGTTTCATTTGATTGCATCACTTAGTTCTCTAATTCTCCTCTCATACTCCTGGATTTTTTTATCTCTCTTTTTCTCAGCTTCCTCTTTTTCCATAATTTTATCTTCCAATTCACCTATTCTCTCCTCTGCCTCTTCAATCTGTGCTGTGGCCGCCTCCATTTTATTTTGCACCTCATTTATAGCATTTTTTAGCTCCTCACGACTATTTCTTAGTCCTTTGATCTCTGTAGCAGTAGATTCTCTGCTGTCCTCTATGCTTGTTTCAAGCCCAGTGATTAATTTTATGACTATTATTCTAAACCCTTGTTCCTTTATGTTGCTTAAATCGTTTTTGATCAATTCATTAGCTGTTGCTACTTTCTGGAGTTTCTTTTGAGGAGAATTCTTCCGTTTCGTCATTTTGGGTAGTCCCTGTGGTGGCTCCAAACTGCAGGGCACTTCCCTTGTGCTGTCTGGAGTAACTCGTGTTGGTGGGCGGGGCTGTAGTCAGACCGGTGTCTGCCCCCAGCCCACTGCTGGGGCCACAGTCAGACTGTGTGTACCTTATCTTCGCCTCTCCCAGGGGCAGGACTCACTGTGGAGTGATGTGGCCCCTGTCTGGGATACTTGCACACTGCCAGGCTTGTGGTGCTGCTTCAGTGGGGTCTGGCATATTAGCTGGGGCGGATCCACAAGGTGCACAGGGGCGGGAGGGGCAGGCTTAGCTCACTTTGCCATCGGTGGTCTCCTCCTGGAGGGGCCCTGCAGCACCGGGAGGGAGGCAGACCCATTGGAGGGACGGATCCACAGAAGCACAGAGTTGGGTGTTTCCGTGGTGCAAGCAAGTTTGGTGATGGGAATTGGTTCCCTTTGAAATTTCGGCTGGGGGATGGGAGAGGGAGATGGTGCTTACCCTCACCTTTGATCCCCCGTGGAGCTGAGCTCTGTCTTCCCCGGGCTCAACAACTCTCCTTCCTGGCGTCCTTTCACTCTCCCTGCTCTCTGAGAGCAGAGCTGTTGACTTTTAACTGAAAAATTTGTATTATATCTTTAAAGTGCTAAAAGAAGAACTCTCAACTCTGAATTTTACACCCAGGAAAAAAATCTTTTGGAGTGCCTGGGTGGCTCAGTCAGTGTCTGATTCTTGGTTTTGGCTCAGGTCATGATCCTAGGGTTGTGGATTGAGCCCCACCTTGGGCTCTGTGCTAAGTGTGCAACCTGTTTAAGATTCTCCCTCTCTCTCTCTCTCTCTTTTCCCCCGCCCTCTCTCTCTCTCTCTCTCTCCCTGCTCTGTCTCTCCTTCCCCTGCTTTTCCCCTGTGCCTCTCTCCCCACCTCTCTCTTTCTAAAATAAAAAAAAAAAAATGTAATCATTAAAAAAGAAGGGTGAAATAATGACTTTTCAGGCAAACCAACCTGAGAGATTTCCTTACCCATAGATATACACTAAAAGAAATGTTTACACAAAAAAGTTCTTGAAGCCGAAGAAAAATTATGTCAAATATAAAGTCATGTTTACACAAATTTAAAAAACACTAGAAAAGGAAATATACCTGTAAATACAGAAGTTTTTAATTTCTTGCTTCTTAACTTCAAACTTACAGACTTCCAGGTATGAAAAACAATGGTGGCTGCCTCACTTTGAATCTCCCCACACAATTTCAAAAACAAAAACAAACAAAAAACAAAATCAAAACCCACGAGATAAATAAGGAGAGAAAATTAAAAATAACACGCAATGCCTTCAGCATTACTAAGGAATCCGAGAATATTATAAGCTTCAAATCATCAGCAAGTACAAAAATGAGCCAAATGCCAACAGAGTTCTCTTGTGCCCATTGCTTCAAGCCTGTGGCCATGAAGAGTTGAGTAGTGGGGATTAAAGGGCATCTGAGGGTGCCTGACTGGGTGGCTCAGTCGGTTAAGCGTCCGACTTTGGCTCAGGTCATGATCTCGCGCTCTGTGAGTTCCAGCCCTGCGTCGGGCTCTGTGCTGGCAGCTCAGAGCCTGGAGCCTGCTTCAGATTCTGTGTCTCCCTCTCTCTCTGGCCCTCCCCCGTTCATGCTCTCTCTCTGTCTCAAAACTAAATAAACGTTAAAAAAAAAAAAAAAATTAAAGGGCATCTGAAAAGAGCAGAGAGGCATCAAGGACTTTCCTGAAGCACAGACAATATCAGACCCAGAAAGAGAAAATCCAACTAAGTTAAAAAATACTGGATGTGATTTGGAACTTGGTAGTTCACAACACCAGCTCCAAGGAAAGGAAATGACCATGAGTGAGACCAGAAGCATCAGCATTGGAGGGGCGTTGCTTCTTGGGGAGGATAAGAGATGAGAGGCTGTGGGTATCTTTGAGGGACAAGCAGTAAAAGGAAAGAAGGAAATAAGATAAAATTAATGATCCTGAAGGAAAAAAAGACACATTAAACCCTTTCCTTCTTCCCAACCTCACCATCAACACCCTACATTAAAGAGCCTAAACAGAAAAGGGCAGAACCCATAAGAGATGCTGCCTTCACTCTCGAAACCCCCTCCACAAAATGACCAGAAATAGGAAAAAAGAGATGATATCCAAACTGTTGTTTAAAAAAAAAAAAAAAATGCAAACCAAAGTAATTCAGCTGAAGAAAATATCACTCCAAAGCCTCCATGAAACCGAGGAAAACTTTACCAGTACAGTCTAGTAAAAATTAATTATCTTTAAAGAAGAGTTATTAAATTTTTTTGAATACAAAATATAAAACCTAACAACACAAATGGACCAAAAAAGAAAAGCAGAAGAAATGAAATCCCAGTTGTTGAAATAGGAAAGATATAAAAGAAAAAGAAAAAACAAATCTTACCAGAATTGAAAACTAAACCATAAAGCCTAAGGAAGAGTACATTTAAAGAGATTTAATGAAAGACATTACTGAAAAGCATGAAAACAACCAAGAGAGTAAAAGTGAGATAAAGAAATAAGTAAAAAGGGTCAGAGGAAAACAAATGAAATGAAAGACTGGCAAGGCATGTCCTATTGGAGTTCCTGAACAAGAATATCAAAGCAATGGAACAGATCAGCCCAGAGAGGTATTCTAGCAAAGCTTCTTAGGTTTAAGGAGACAGAAGATAATCAATAGAGGGTCCTGACAAGCACAGAAATAGCTGGAAGGGGGAGAGAATTAGACTGGTCAAAAACAACATATCAAGCAAAACAAAAATGGTGCAGCATTTCCAAGAAACTTGATAACCAGCCACGCTGTTCTTCAAGTATCAAGGATGTAGACAAATGGGTCAAATATGCCCGAACTCAGGAAAACTGAACACAAGTGCCCCTCCTGAGGAGTCCACAAGAGAGTGAGCTGCCTTAAGCCAAGAGATTACTAGGGACATTTCAGCAAAAGGACTGAGGGTGAGCTGTTCACATGTTGTAGAGTGAGGACTAATACAAGATTGAAGACATAGGTATAAAAATGTTATATAAACACTGTATCTTTGGATAGAATAGAAAGAATGTATTTTTTTTTTAAAGATTCTATTTTCAAGTAATCTTTACACTCATGATGGTAGGCTCAAACTCACAGCCCTGAGATCAAGAGTCTCAGGCTCTTCAGACTGAGCCAGCCGGTGCCCCAAGAATGTAATTTTTTAAAAAAATTTTTTAACGTTTATTCATTTTTGAGAGAGAGACAGAGTGCAAGCAGGGGAGGGGCAGAGAGAGAGGGAAACACAGAATCCAAAGCAGGCTCCAGGCTCTGAGCTGTCAGCACAGAGCCTGATGTGGGACTTGAACTCGTGAACTGCAAGATCATGACCTGAGCCAAGTAGGACGCTCAACTGACTAAGACACCCAGCTGCCCCTCTAAGAATGTAATTTAAAATTTTTTTTAATGTTTATTTATTTCTGACAGAGAGAGAGAGAGAGATAGAGCATGAGCGGGGGAGGGGCAGAGAGAGGGAGACACAGAATCTGAAGCAGGCTCCAGGCTCTGAGCTGTCAGCACAGAGCCCGACGCGGGGCTCGAACTCACAGACTGTGAGATCATGACCTGAGCCGGAGTTGGACGCTCAACCGACTGAGCCACCCAGGCGCCCGAGAATGTAATTTTTAAAAATGAGAGAAGGGAGTGAGAAAAGAAAGTAGAAATAAGATTATTGACTTTACACCTAAAAGTAATAGGTGGGAGTCAGAAGACACCATTTAAAATTGACAGACTAGATAGTAAAAGTTTTTTAATTTTTAAAAATTGCTTTCATTTTTTAATAAAATAAAAAATTATAATATTTAAAAATAGAATAAATTTAAAATAAAGGCAATTAACACTACAGAGGTAATCATTAGAGAAAAAATTAAAATTTTTTCTTAATCCCAAAAGAAATTTTCCAAAAAGTAAATAAGTACACCAAATAGAATAATGAACTCAGTAAATATGACACAATCTCATAGCAATCACAATGTAAGATGATATGACAAAATTGCGTCCAAAAATACCGGTCACATCAATAAATATGAAAATGCTTAATTTACCTGTTAAGGGAAAAACAGAGATCTTCACTCCCAGCCTTTAGTTATTAGAATATGGGAGGAGTATACAAAATACATGAAACAAAGTTCAAACATTGGACAGAAAGCACAATTTGCAGTGATTACTTTTTTTTAATGTTTACTTATTTTTGAGAGAGAGACAGAGCAAGGGAGGGGCAGAGAAGGAGGGAGACACAGAATCTGAAGCAGGCTCCAGGCTCTGAGCTGTCAGCACAGAGCCTGATGCAGGGCTTGAACCCACGAACCACGCTATCATGACCTGAGCTGAAGTCGGACGCTTAACCAACTGAGCCACACATCAGGCTCCCCATGATTTGTAGTGATTAAGAGGAGGAGAACAAACAAAGTGAACCCTGATTGCCCCCGCGAATGTCTGGAGGCAGTCTGCAGTTTGCAGTAAAGGGAGGGACAGCTCAAACAGAGCTCTGCCATCTTACTGAGATGAGGTTTGGTAAAACCAAGGAGTATTATCAGATTGTGTTAAAGAACATTTTATATTGATAAAAGAACCAATTAATCAAGAAGATATAACAACTCTATAGGTACATGCTTCTGATAGCAGAGCTTCAAAATACATGAAGCTGATCTGTTAGAACTGAAATAAGAAATAGGCCAGATGCAAGGGTAGTGACCAAATAGCCAGGAAGATGGGAGATCCAGGGAGGACAAAAGAATCGTGCAGGCTCCAGGGCCCAGGAAGGCCTGCAATGAGGCAGTTGCAGATGTCCTAGTCTTTTGTCTCTGATTGCTCTCTCTGCTCTCTGTTCTCTTGTCTCTGATTGCTCTCTCTGTGTAGATGGTGAATTGGCCACTGCCTAGAGCCAAGTGGCAGTAAATTTGGAGAACTTAAAATGCATATCATCACCTTCCATAAGAGTAAACTGAGGGAGTCTAAAGGCTTGTCACCCAGATGAGCATGCCCTGTGACATAGGGGTCCCCATGTCCAAGGACCTCATGCTTCTTTTGGCCGAAAGCACCATAAACATAGATAGGTCTTGTGGGAAAAGACCACACTTTCCCCACAGTCCTCAAAGCCCCATATAGAAGAAGAGGAGTTAAAGATAGCAATTATAGACAATAGGAGTGTTATGGGCTGAATGTCTGTTTCCCCCTGAAATGCATATGTGGAAACCCTATCCCCCACCCATGTGATGGTATTAGGAAGTGGGGCCCTTGGGAAGTTAGGATTAAGTGAGGCCACCGAGGGTTAAGCCTTGATGAATAGGACCAGTGCCCTTAGGAGTCGGGACAGAGCTTGCTTCTTCTCCCTGCTCTCTGCCATATGAGGTCAGAAGAAGTCAGCAGTTAGTTACAGCCTACCTGGGAGAGCACCCTCACCAGAACCTGATGGGACTGGCGTCCTGGCTTCAGACTTTCAGCCTCCAGAATTGTGAGAAATAAATGTCCGTTGTCGATAAGCCACCCAGTTTATGGAATTTTTTATTACAGCCCAAGCTAAGACAGAGAGTTTTGCTGTAAAGAGGGGTAGAGATAGGGGACAAAACCCAAACACTTTCTCTCATAATGTGTGTTTAGTGTGCAAGAAAAGGGCAGATAAGCTGGTATCTATGGCCATAGTTTTGTAAAAAGAAAGCAAGAAAGGAAAGAGGAAGGGGAGAGGAGGGGGGTGAGGAGAAGGGAGGGGAGAGGATGGAAAAGGAAGGGAAGGGAAAGGAAGGGAAGGGAAGAGAGGAAAGAAAGAAGAAAGAAGGAGGGAGGGAGGGAAAGAAGGAAGGAAGGGAGGGAAGAAGGAAGAAGGAAGAGGAAGGAAGGGAGGGAGGGAGGAAGGGACTCCAGAATCCTAGTAAAGAATAATTTAGGATGACTCCCTCCTGTGAATCACAAAAGCTAAGAAGAGATAAGTCAGTGAGTTACTGAGCCACCAACATGCCGGGAACCACCAGGGGACAAATAGATTTTCACTGAGCCCTTTCTTTCCCTTCCTTTCTCCCACACTAAAGCCACATTTCTGAAAAAATAACTTACATTCCCCAAAGTTCCAGTGTGATTCGTCTCAAACCCAAAAGGGGGTTTTTATTTTTATTCATTTTTAAGAAAAAAAAAAACAAGGAAAACTTATTTAGCCATTTCCATGTCACAAAGAGCATTTTAAAAACAAATTTGGAAATGAAATTCTGCCACAAACAAAGGGAGCTGATTTTTTAGTTTTTAGCTTCGTCCCAAACAAGAAAATTAAACCCAAGTGGTAGGCTCCCACACACCAAGTGTTTCATTTAGAAAATTAAACGATCCTGAAAAACAACTTATCTTTTGCTCACGGAACAGCTGAATAGACCCGCTAATGTGCTTAAATCGAATGAAAACTTAAGAAAATGGACAGCAGCTGCCTTGCACTGATTACCTCCTATGTCAGTGCCTGCTGGGCCACATTATAGTAAGACGTCATGCTTCACTTCAGAAGGAGGCGTTATTTGTATCCATGAGCAAACTGAGAAGCAGAGATGTTCATTAGTACTGGTTGACTTCCAAAGAAACGGTACCAAGCTTGAAGTATAAATGTGTTTGACCCCAAGGCAGAGTCTCTTTGCTACTTTATGGTAGGTAGTCCATTGTTTGTCTTCATCACCTCTGTCCTTCAACAGCCTATAGCCCAGAGGAGTGGCTACTTTTGCGCTACTTGCCTGTACAGGCATTCACAACAGTGAGTGCCATGGTGAATTTGCCTGTAACTAACTCCATGGGAGAGTTTAGTCCATCAACTCTGAAGAAATGAAGATTCCCGAAAGAAGACACCTGCTTCTCAGACCCACCAAGTAAGGGATCTCGTTGGAGAATCGGAAAGGCCAGCCGAAGAGCTCTCTGGAATCCCTGCCAGTAACAACAGTCTGCAAAAGTCTGCAGCATGATGAGAGAGAAGCATATCCTGGGTTTCTGATAGCCCCGCTGCCATGGCATTGCACTGTGGTTAATCGCAAATTACATTCGGACCGGGGCAATGCAGAGGGGGCTCTTGTACCACAACTTGGGGAGTAGAAGAGGAAAGGCTATAGGACTTCCAGTAAGAAGACCGCATAGCCTGAGCTATGGAATCTAGATCCCTTTTGCCTCCCAAATGTTTCTTGGGTATGAGATCTGTGGCAGCTTTAAGGGCATATTCTGAACCACCACCACCACCCCCATCCCCATCCAGTAATCTCTGATTTCTACTAGCTTCTTGATGATATTACACTAAGAGAATATGAAACATTCCCTTGCATAAATGCTGTGCTTCTAAACAAGTTCACCTATAAACCTATGCTGCCTTGAAAACAAAGACAGTGGGGCACTTGGGTGGCTCAGTCGGTTAAGTGTCTGACTTTGGCTCAGGTCATGATCTCGCAGTTCATGGGTTCGAGACCTGCATGGGGCTCTGTGCTGACACCTGAGAGCCTGGAGCCTGCTTCTGATTCTGTGTCTCCCTCTCTCCCTGCCCCTCCCCTGCTTGTGCTCTCTGTCTCTCAAAAATAAATAAATGTTAAAAAAAATTAAAAAAAAAAAACGAAGAGAATGGAACGGAGAATGCATGAAAAGGCGGATCTTTGGGACACTTGGGTGGCTCAGTCAGTTAAGCGTCAGACTTCAGCTCAGGTCATAATGTCACAGTTTGCGAGTTCAAGCCCTGCATCGTGCTCTGTGCTGACAGTGTGGAGCCTGTTTGGGATTCTCTCTCTCTCTCTGTCTCTCTCTGCCCCTCCTCTACTTCTGTTTTCTCTCTCTCTCAAAAATAAAAAGGTAACTTTAAAAAAAAAAAGGCAGGTCTTCACAAGAGGCCTGTCAACCTCACTCTTTTGAAGGACCTCAGGGAAATCCCACATTGGTCCTGGAACAAGGCACCTGAACTCAGTGCTGTCTTGAACTGCATTTCCTTTAGCCCCACTGCCTGAAACCTTGAGATCTTTGGCCTATGAGAACCTGTTAAGTTTTGTAGGCAGGTTGGCCTTCCTGGCCCCTCTTTGCTGACATCATCCTGCTTCTTTGGGGACCCTAGGACCTCAGCTGGAGAGGACTCTGGGCAGACACATTTCTCAAACACACGACTCTGCATCCTGAACTCTGAGGCATCCGTTCAGTTTTGTCTTGTTCTCCCCAACCCCAGCCACTGAGTTCTCCCTGGCCTCTGCCCAGCCCTAATGGAGACCCCAGCATGTGTGCCACAAACAAGACAGGGCCCCAGAGTTTGGCAAAGAGTCCCACACACCCTGACTTTTGCGTCAGTGGCGCTCGCCCACGCCCAGCATCTGCGATGTCTTAGAGTCTGCTAATGAACCATTGCGTCTTACATATTCATGATCCTGGCGAAGTCAGAGGCTTGAAGAAGCTCGTTTTTTATACTTTCCAATTTGTGCTTCCACTGGGCGGTTTAGGACTACCCTGCTGCTGGGGTTTATATTTACGGTCATCAGGAAGGCAGCCAGCCAGAGGAAGGATGGCTCAGTGCGTTCCTGTCCTTGGGTTCTGTGCAAACAGTACTTGCAAAGTAAATAATGAGCTTTTAAAACATGAACTTAGAGGGTAATCCCCAACCTCTTTAATCTCTCCATAATACTATAGATATTCACTCTTTTTATTGCATCTCTGGGCATCATTCATGTGATACCTTCCTGGATCTGTTCCTTCAGCCTGTTGTGAAAAGGAAACACATTGAGAGAAGCCTCTAAGTTCCTTGTAACCCTAGGCTTAGTTTTAGGGGCTTCCCTGTGGCAATAATGTAAAAGATTCAGTAAAACGTTTCTGAAAATGTTTTGACAAGTGGAAGCTCCCAGGACATTCTTTGAAAGGATATATGTGAAGCCGGCCCATACACTTGCTACTTTGTTGCTTTTCTGAACTGAGTGGGAATGTGAGCCCCAGGAGAGAGGTCCCAAATAGGGGATGCTCCCCCAACCCATGTAGGAACAAAGACAGGCAACCTGGATCCTTGGTGGGGCCAGGTGGACAGGTGATATGCTTCCATACAAGTGGTCAGGAGAGCATAGGTCCCTGCAGGACACAGCCGGAGGCAGGCAGTTTGAAGGAGAGACACAAAAGCGGAAAGCTGCTGGCCTGTGGTCGTGTCAAGATCCTACTCTGAAGACTGCTGTCTGATACAGTCTGAGCTGGCAGGAAGAGGCTCATATTGTTTCTCTTTTTAAAAAGGATGATGATACACATCCGGTAACACAATTAAGAGACGTGATACTTGAAAGTTGTTGACTGAGTGCCGCTCAGCACTCTTTCCCCTGTACTAGACCCAAGCTAAGCATCCACAGTGCGCGCCCAACTCTCACTGCTGCTGTCAGCCCCACCCCAGAGCCGGGGGCCCCCGCCTGGCAGGGGTTTCCTATACTTCTGCGTTTCCTACACTTCAAGTCAAAGAACTTAGGAGACTATGGTCTATTGTGCCAGTCTGGAGAGTGAGGCTCTGGGCGGGGTGGGGAGACAAGGTACTCATCCTCTGACTCCTACTCCAATAGCCCTTTCTTCCCAAGGCCAACACGTGGCTGGTGCCCAAGACCTTCCTGGGGACCAACAGTGACACAGGTTATTTAGGAGGCACATGACATCAGCTATGTGAAGTTTGCCTTCCCTTATTTTCCGCACCCAATTTTTCACACGTAGAACGCTCTAGTTCCTAAAGGGTTCGTCTCTTGTAGGGGCTGGCAAACTACAGGCTGTGGGTCACAGGCCAGCTCTGATCATGCTCATTCATATAAATATTTTGTCTAATAACTGCTTGCAAATGGCAAGGTTGAGTAACAGAGACTGGAAGGCTCACAAAGGCAAAACTACTTAGTATCTGGCCCTTTACAGAGACCATTTGGTGGCCCCTGCTTCAGAGAAAGACCAGTTTTTTTCTGGCGGTCCAGGATTCTCTTTGCTTTCAGCCAATGCTCCTGGTAGGGGTGGGTGGGAAAGGTAGGCCATCTCTCCAGTGGATTCTGGTGAGCACAACCAGGGTGGTCGACTGAGATGTCACAAGCCCTTACTGATTTGGGCTCTTCATCTTGCTCATTCCATGCAGTTAGAACAGAAGGTTCTCACTGAAAACTATAGAAAGCTGATGAAAGAAATTGAATAAGACACAAAGAGATGGAAAAAGGTTCCACGCTCCTGGATAGGAAGAACAAATATTGTTAAAATGTCGATACTACCCAAAGCAATCTACATATTCAACACGATCCCTATCAAAGTAACACCAGCATTCTTCACAGAGCTAGAACAAATAATCCTAACATTTGTATGGAACCAGAAAAGACCCCGAATAGCCAAAGCAATCTTGAAAAAGAAAACCAAAGCAGGAGGCATCACAATCCCAGACTTCAAGCTATACTACAAAGCTGTAATCATCAAGACAGTATGGTACTGGCACAAGAACAGACACTCAGATCAATGGAATAGAATAGAGAACCCAGAAATGGACCCACAAACGTATGGCCAACTAATCTTTGACAAAGCAGGAAAGAATATCCAATGGAATAAAGACAGTCTCTTCAGCAAGTGGTGCTGGGAAAACTGGACAGCGACATGCAGAAGAATGAACCTGGACAACTTTCTTACACTATACACAAAAATAAACTCAAAGTGGATGAAATACCTCAATGTAATACAGGAAGCCATCAAAATCCTCGAGGAGAAAGCAGGCAAAAACCTCTTTAATCTTGGCCGTAGCAACTTCTTACTCAACACGTCTCCAGAGGCAAGGGAAACAAAAGCAAAAATGAACTACTGGGACCTCATCAAAATAAAATGCTTCTGCACAGCGAAGGAAACAATCAGCAAAACTAAAAGGCAACCGACAGAATGGGAGAAGATATTTGCAAATGACATATTAGATAAAGGGTTAGTATCCAAAATCTATAAAGAACTTATCAAACTCAACACCCAAAAAACAAATAATCCAGTGAAGAAATGGGCAAAAGACAGGAATAGACACTTCTCCAAAGAAGACATCCAGGTGGCCAACCAACACATAAAAAAATGCTCAACATCACTCATCATCTGGGAAATACAAATCAAAACACAATGAGATACCACCTTACACCTGTCAGAATGGCTAACATTAACAACTCAGGCAACAACAGATGTTGGCGAGGATGCGGAGAAAGAGGATCTCTTTTGCATTGCTGGTGGCAATGCAAGCTAGGGCAGCCACTCTGGTAAACAGAATGGAGGTTCCTCAAAAAACTAAAAATAGAACTACCCTACGACTCAGCAATGGCACTACTAGGCATTTATCCAAGGGATACAGGTGTGCTGTTTCGAAGGGACACATGCACCCCCATGTTTATAGCAGCACTATCAACAATAGCCAAAGTATGGAAAGAGCCCAGATGTCCATCGACGGATGAATGGATAAAGAAGATGTGGTATATATATTGAATGGAGTATTACTCAGCAATCAAAAAGAATGAAATCTTGCCATTTGCAACTACATGGATGGAACTGGAGGGTATTATGCTAAGTGAAAGTCAGAGAAAGACAAATATTGTATGACTTCACTCATATGAGGACTTTAAGAGACAAAACAGATGAACCTAATGGAAGGGAAGCAAAACTAATATAAAAACAGGGAGGGGGACAAAACAAAGAGACTCATAAATATGGAGAACAAACTGAAGGTTACTGGAGGGGTTGTGGGAAGGGGGATGGGTTAAATGGTAAGGGGCATCAAGGAATCTACTGAAATCATTGCTTCACTATATACTAACTAATTTGGATGTAAATTTTAAAAAATAAAAAATAAAGTTAAATTTAAAAAAAAAGAACAAAAGTTTCGCACAGTAGGGAATCTTGACTCTTTGGGGCCCACTCACATAAAAAGAAAAAGAATAAGCATTTCATGATTGTGTTTCACATGCCATGAATCCACTTAAGCCTATTACAATCGCTTTGACGTGAAGGCGTCTGGGGTTACGTTTGGGCATATGTGATTCAGAACTTCCACAAACCAGGCCTGTGCCTTCAGTCAGAGGTAGCCCAAACGACAGAACTGCAAACCCTTTCCACCTACCTTGGCTCAGAAGATACCAGATAACCTTACACCCTGCTGAGCTCCTGAATATTCACCACACTCACACCTTGAGGTTCTAAATCCAAATCCAAATGCAGGTAACTGCCATTGTCGTATCAGAGTTTCCCAAAAGAATCATGTGTTAACAGAGGATGATTGATTTTTCCAAAGTCATCTGCCAATTCCTGTGTAAGCAACAGAATCTGGGTCAATGCTTAAAACTGGTGTGCGAAGAGGTTTTCAAACCCAACTGTGCCTTTGTGGTGATTATGTAACAGCCTCCATATGGAGAATCACTACAAACGTTTGCTTTTCTCTCATGCTGATGAAGCATTTTATACTCTGGAGGAATGTTCTGGAGGAAGGTGGTTGGTTAAAAACAGGCAAACTGGAGACACACATTTTAACAAAGTTTCCATATGTATTTCGTCTCAACATGTAGCCCCCAGATTTTTTTTCCAAAGAGCATCTCAGCAGTGAATATTTTTTGGTGCGCTAAAAAGTGGCATATTGATTCAATCATTTTTATGTTATAAATTATACTAATACAACAATGTTACTTTGAAGTTAGTGGTATCTCAAAAGAGCTTCTATCACCAGGCTTTTATAGATAAGGAAACAGAGCATTATGGAAGCTGTGTGCCTGATTAAGGGTCCACCATATCCTCTCCTTCCTTTTGGATTTGCAACCAAATCCTTAGTCTGGTTGCAAAAAATGGAAAAGGTTTTTCAGAGGAAAATTTATTTAGGCTATATTGACTCTATGAAGAGAATTCTGGAAGCAACTCTTAGTTCATCTTTTTCTGCTCATTGCCACCACCATACTCCACCAGCCATGTGACAAGAGTAGCATGCAGAAGAAAGAAAAAACAGAAATGGACTAAAACAGCCGTTCTTCCTACACCCACCCCCATTGGTGGCTGGCATGGTGGTGAGACAGTCACCAGATGTGCCCATGGCCAGAACCGCTGGAATTACTCATCTTCCTCCATCTATATCCCAGGAGTTTCCCCCCTCTCCCTAACTTTCAGGAGGATGTAATGGTAGGTCAGAGTGTCCCGGGTCAATGGGACTAAAATCTGTCCTGAAAAGGTCCTGGATCTAGTATAAATCCTATCATGGGTGGAAAGGAAATCCAATCAGAGACAACATCAAGGGCAAACTTGAAGGGAACAGAAGTCACAGAGTAATATGGATGTGGGATCTGGACTAGTTACACCAGTCATTTCCTCGCTGCCATATTCCCTTCTTCTAGAAGCTTACCTAGCTTACCTAGACTTACCTAAGGGACAACCACATGGCTGACACCCCTGGCCATCAGTGATTGAACCAGATGTGGACATCTGACCCACCTTGAGCCTATCAGATCTCTTGATGTAGAACTTGGAGTTGGGACACCAAGAGCCTTGAAACTGTTAGTTGTCTGTAGGTGCTGAACCCATGAGACACTGTGGCTCCCCGTGTGAGGCAGGCAGCCATCTTCACTCATGCATAAATGAAGGAAGCTGGACTCGAGGGAAGAACAGAACAGATGTTCAGAGACAAAGAAAATTGAGAGGAAAGGAGAAGGAAGAGTAGCTACCTGGGGATGCTGTCTCTTCAGTGCCACAGGAAGAATTCTCAAAATCAGGTTGCATAATATTCCCTTACAAATGTATAAGAAATTCCCATTTACTTATGTTAGTCTCAGTGGGTTTCTGGTCACAGCAACTGAATGCTCCCCTACCCTAAGATGAAATGGTTGGGATGGGGGTTCAGGGCAGGGAGTGAGTGAAGGAGCCACGAGGAAAGACAACTCGGGGCACATTTTGGAGAGACTAAATCTTAGAGTGCAAGTACATGCACAATATCCACACAAGCAAATGTTATGAGATAACCCTGTTTCCAGTGTGTCAGTTTGCCCAAATTTCTGTTGGGAGAAATATGATATATCTATTTACATACATAATCTTAGTATTGACAAGGTCTTCCTAAGAAAGACACAGACCTGGAAACAATAAAGAAAAGATTGACTGATTAGACTTTTCCACCCTTAAATTTTAAATATTCTTTGGCAAAAGACATTGTGAGCCAAATTAAAATGAGGGATCTACATGACAGCTGAGGGCCCTCTCCCCCCACCTCCTCCCCCACACTCTTCCAGACAGACACTCCTTCAAGGCTGCTAGGCAGGGTCCAACCCGGGCTTTGTGGCTGCCATGACTCCTGAGAGTGTTGCAACTGTTGGCAGCAAGACTGTGACTTCTAACTGTCCCCAAATGAGGAAATGAAAGGGAAGAAAGAGGAAATGGGATGGAGTGAAAAATGGATGAGAACAACATAGAGAGAGGAAAAAACACTGAGAAAGATGGAAGAAATGAGCTATTTTTCTGTCCTCTGCCTCTGGACCTCTCCTTTGTGACACCCTAGTCACGCGTTAACTCACTGAGCTGTTACTGTGGAAAGGAGGTTGTAAGTAGTAACATTAACTGAGGGTCATAATGGTGACTTGGGAATTCAACCAACTCCACCTGACCCCACACCCATGCTTGGCTAAATTAAATCTGTGGACCATCTGGTAGGATTCTAAACAAAACTTTCAGGTCTAACATTTCCTCCCAATGCTTAGCATTTCCTCTTCCCTAAATTCCCTTTATTGCTACCACCCACCAGAATGGAGAATCGAAATTAGGTTCTTTTACTTAGTAGCTTGCCAAACTATAAACAACTCTCTCCAACTAATCCGTGTCTCATCTAGGGAGAGGGCAATAAAAGTCATGATCTATGTGGTCAAGAGTCTGGTGAGACATTTTTACAGCATTGCAGACGGTTTTCCAAACGTGGCCGCTTTATTTCTTTCTGTAAATCTCAGTTTCTCAGTCCATAATGTGAAAATAATACTACCTGTCTGTTGCCTATTTCTCAGGTGATTTGGTCAGATCATGAAGGCTTATATGTAAAAACATTCTGAATCTTAGAGAAACGGTGGAGAAATCATATGGGAACCTCATATGATGAGAAGGCTAGGCATATTGCAATGTTTGGGGGGAAGTGATTTGGCCCAGAGAACACTTGACTCCATGAAGTATCAAGCTGCTTAAGAAGACTCGAGTCTAAACAGTGCACCATTATTTCAGATACGTCTTGGATAGCACGCTGTTTGGGATAATAAATGGTGACTCTAATTTTTAATTTTTTTTAATGATTGATTTTTTAAGTTTATTTATTTATTCTGGGGGAGAAAGAGAGAGCACAAGTGAGGGAGGGGCAGAGTGAGAGAGAGGGGGAGCGAGAATCCCAAGCAGGCTCTGCACCGTCAGTGCAGAGCCCAACACGGGGCTCCATCTCACCAACCATGAGATCATGACCTGAGCTGAAATCAAGAGTCAGGTGCTTAACCAACTGAGCCACCCAGGCATCCCTCTAATTTTTCATGAGCGTGTTGTGAAAACATGGTGAAAATGGACAGGGTAATAGTAATTGGATTGGCCACTGTAGAAAACATTATGGTGGCTCCTCAAAAAGTTAAAAATAGAATTACCATGCGATCCAGCAATTTCCCCTTCTGGGTACATACTCAAAAGAATTGGAAGTAGAGTCTTGAAGAGATATTTGTACACCCATGTTCATAGCTGCATGGGAAGCAACCCAAGTGTCCACCGATGGACGAGTGAGTAAGCAAAATGTAGTATATACACATAATGGAATACTACTCAGCCTTACAAAGGAAAGAAATTCTGATGCATGCTACAACATGGCTGAAACTTTAGGACATTGAATGAAATAAGCCAATCACAAGAACACAAATAGTGTATAATTCCACATATATGAGGTACTAAAATTAGTCAAAATCACAGAGACAGAACGTAGAATGGTGGTTGCCAGGGGCTGGTGGGGGAAGGGTTATAGGGGGTTATTATTTAATGGGCATAGAGTTTCAGTTTTGTAAGATGAAGAGTTCTGGAGATGGATGGTGATGATGGTTGTGTGACAATAGGGATGTACTTAATCCCACTGAACTGTATGCTTAAACGGTTAAAATGGTAACTTTTACGTTATTATAGATTTTACCCCAATGAAAAAGTTTTGAAAAAAATTGGATTAGTGGTTCTTCCATAGATGTCATTCAATGTTGGGTTGGTTTTTTTGTTTTTTGTTTTGTTTTGTTTTGTTTGCTTTTATTTACTTCCTCTTACAGGAAATTTCCTCTCTTAAATTGTGGCCAAATAAAATTATTACTTGTGATTTTACAATGTGCCTGACTAAATGAATATACTTTTGATAGTGCTATCATGTTCCTGATTGTTACAAAAAAAAATTGTTTTTTGTCTTCTAGGATTCCAGTGGAAAGTAGGTATTAAATGGATATAAAGTAGGGGTCATGGCATATATCCTTTAAAACCCACCTCCTCCACAATCTTACATTTACATTTACCCATATCCTTGAACTTGGGACCGATCATAAAGGTCTATATCTCAGGGTTCCCAGAAAAAGAAAAAAAACCTAGTAATTAGCTACGTATTGAACATTATTGGTGTGTATTGGGCTAATGCTTTTCATGTACCGTCTCATTCAATCTGCAGCCCTTTAAGACGAGTATTATTATTAGCCTCACTTTACAGATATAGAAACTGAGTCTTAAAAAAGTAAGTCATTGCCGTAGTCACACGTCTAGGAAATGATGGAGTAAAACTCTGAGCCAAGGACATCTGGATCCAGAGCTCATGTTTTAGCCACTTGTTGTAGTTTTAATGCATCACAGTGTGGCAGCTGCAGGCCTGCCTGGACTCGTCTTAGACTCTGAGTTGCTAGGCTATTCCACAACGGTTGACAAACTACCAGGTGTCAAACTACCAGGTGCAGTATCTGCTCTGAGTCCGAAGCTGGCAGGAAAAGCAATGGTATGTGGAAGAGAAGAAGAAAGATGATATCAGATGGATTGTGTGTGTCCAGAATATATCCATATATTTTAAAACATGCAATGCCTAATTTGTAAACAAATTCCACGTGCAGAGAAAATACACATGCATTTCTAAGTGGAACGTAAGTTAGCTAATTCATTCCTTCTTCTTGATAAAAATGGTTAGAAGTCACTTAGAAATGCCTTTATTTATTTATTTATTTATTTATTTATTTATTTATTTTTTTAATATATGAAATTTACTGTCAAATTGGTTTCCATACAACACCCAGTGCTCATCCCAAAAGGTGCCCTCCTCAATACCCATCACCCACCCTCCCCTCCCTCCCACCCCCCATCAACCCTCAGTTTGTTCTCAGTTTTTAACAGTCTCTTATGCTTTGGCTCTCTCCCACTCTAACCTCTTTTTTTTTTTTTTTCCTTCCCCTCCCCCATGGGTTTCTGTTAAGTCTCTCAGGATCCACACAAGAGTGAAACCATATGGTATCTGTCTTTCTCTGTATGGCTTATTTCACTTAGCATCACACTCTCCAGTTCCATCCACGTTGCTACAAAAGGCCATATTTCATTCTTTCTCATTGCCACGTAGTATTCCATTGTGTATATAAACCACAATTTCTTTATCCATTCATCAGTTGATGGACATTTAGGCTCTTTCCATAATTTGGCTATTGTTGACAGTGCTGCTATAAACATTGGGGTACAAGTGCCCCTTTGCATCGTACTCCTGTATCCCTTGGATAAATTCCTAGCAGTGCTATTGCTGGGTCATAGGGTAGGTCTATTTTTAATTTTCTGAGGAACCTCCACACTGCTTTCCAGAGCGGCTGCACCAATTTGCATTCCCACCAACAGTGCAAGAGGGTTCCCGTTTCTCCACATCCTCTCCAGCATCTATAGTCTCCTGATTTCTTCATTTTGGCCACTCTGACTGGCGTGAGGTGATATCTGAGTGTGGTTTTGATTTGTATTTCCCTGATAAGGAGAGACGTTAAACATCTTTTCATGTGCCTGTTGGCCATCCGGATGTCTTCTTTAGAGAAGTGTCTATTCATGTTTTCTGCCCATTTCTTCACTGGGTTATTTGTTTTTCGGGTGTGGAGTTTGGTGAGCTCTTTATAGATTTTGGATACTAGCCCTTTGTCCGATATGTCATTTGCAAATATCTTTTCCCATTCCGTTGGTTGCCTTTTAGTTTTGTTGGTTGTTTCCTTTGCTGTGCAGAAGCTTTTTATCTTCATAAGGTCCCAGTAATTCACTTTTGCTTTTAATTCCCTTGCCTTTGGGGATGTGCCGAGTAAGAGATTGCTACGGCTGAGGTCAGAGAGGTCTTTTCCTGCTTTCTCCTCTAAGGTTTTGATGGTTTCCTGTCTCACATTCAGGTCCTTTATCCATTTTGAGTTTATTTTTGTGAATGGTGTGAGAAAGTGGTCTAGTTTCAACCTTCTGCATGTTGCTGTCCAGTTCTCCCAGCACCATTTGTTAAAGAGACTGTCTTTTTTCCATTGGATGTTCTTTCCTGCTTTGTCAAAGATGAGTTGGCCATACGTTTGTGGGTCTAGTTCTGGGGTTTCTATTCTATTCCATTGGTCTATGTGTCTGTTTTTATGCCAATACCATGCTGTCTTGATGATGACAGCTTTGTAGTAGAGGCTAAAGTCTGGGATTGTGATGCCTCCTGCTTTGGTCTTCTTCTTCAAAATTACTTTGGCTATTCGGGGCCTTTTGTGGTTCCATATGAATTTTAGGATTGCTTGTTCTAGTTTCGAGAAGAATGCTGGTGCAATTTTGATTGGGATTGCATTGAATGTGTAGATAGCTTTGGGTAGTATTGACATTTTGACAATATTTATTCTTCCAATCCGTGAGCAGGGAATGTCTTTCCATTTCTTTATATCTTCTTCAATTACCTTCATAAGCTTTCTATAGTTTTCAGCATACAGATCTTTTACATCTTTGGTTAGATTTATTCCTAGGTATTTTATGCTTCTTGGTGCAATTGTGAATGGGATCAGTTTCTTTATTTGTCTTTCTGTTGCTTCATTGTTAGTGTATAAGAATGCAACTGATTTCTGCACATTGATTTTGTATCCTGCAACTTTGCTGAATTCATGTATCAGTTCTAGCAGACTTTTGGTGGAGTCTACCGGATTTTCCATGTATAATATCATGTCATCTGCAAAAAGCGAAAGCTTGACTTCATCTTTGCCAATTTTGATGCCTTTGATTTCCTTTTGTTGTCTGATTGCTGATGCTAGAACTTCCAGCACTATGTTAAACAACAACGATGAAAGCGGGCATCCCTGTCATGTTCCTGATCTCAGGGAAAAAGCTCTCAGTTTTTCCCCGTTGAGGATGATGTTAGCTGTGGGCTTTTCATAAATGGCTTTTATGATCTTTAAGTATGTTCCTTCTATCCCGACTTTCTCAAGGGTTTTTATTAAGAAAGGGTGCTGGATTTTGTCAAAGGCCTTTTCTGCATCGATTGACAGGATCATATGGTTCTTCTCTTTTTTTTTGTTAATGTGATGTATCACATTGATTGATTTGCGAATGTTGAACCAGCCCTGCATCCCAGGAATGAATCCCACTTGATCATGGTGAATAATTCTTTTTATATGCTGTTGAATTCGATTTGCTAGTATCTTATTGAGAATCTTTGCATCCATATTCACCAGGGATATTGGCCTGTAGTTCTCTTTTTTTACTGGGTCTCTGTCTGGTTTAGGAATCAAAGTAATACTGGCTTCATAGAATGAGTCTGGAAGTTTTCCTTCCATTTCTATTTCTTGGAATAGCTTGAGAAGGATAGGTATTATCTCTGCTTTAAACGTCTGGTAGAACTCCCCTGGGAAGCCATCTAGTCCTGGACTCTTATTTGTTGGGAGATTTTTGATAACCGATTCAATTTCTTCGCTGGTTATGGGTCTGTTCAAGCTTTCTATTTCCTCCTGATTGAGTTTTGGAAGAGCGTGGGTGTTTAGGAATTTGTCCATTTCTTCCAGGTTGTCCAATTTGTTGGCATATAATTTTTCATAGTATTCCCTGATAATTGTTTGTATCTCTGAGGGATTGGTTGTAATAATTCCATTTTCATTCATGATTTTATCTATTTGGGTCATCTCCCTTTTCTTTTTGAGAAGCCTGGCTAGAGGTTTGTCAATTTTGTTTATTTTTTCAAAAAACCAACTCTTGGTTTTGTTGATCTGCTCTACAGTTTTTTTAGATTCTATATTGTTTATATCTGCTCTGATCTTTATTATTTCTCTTCTTCTGCTGGGTTTAGGCTGCCTTTGCTATTCTGCTTCTATTTCCTTTAGGTGTGCTGTTAGATTTTGTATTTGAGATTCTTCTTGTTTCTTGAGATAGGCCTGGATTGCAATGTATTTTCCTCTCAGGACTGCCTTCGCTGCGTCCCAAAGCGTTTGGATTGTTGTATTTTCATTTTCGTTTGTTTCCATATATTTTTTAATTTCTTCTCTAATTGCCTGGTTGACCCACTCATTCATTAGTAGGGTGTTCTTTAACCTCCATGCTTTTGGAGGTTTTCCAGACTTTTTCCTGTGGTTGATTTCAAGCTTCATAGCATTGTGGTCTGAAAGTATGCATGGTATAATTTCAATTCTTGTAAACTTATGAAGGGCTGTTTTGTGACCCAGTATATGATCTATCTTGGAGAATGTTCCATGTGCACTCGAGAAGAAAGTATATTCTGTTGCTTTGGGATGCAGAGTTCTAAATATATCTGTCAAGTCCATCTGATCCAATGTATCATTCAGGGCCCTTGTTTCTTTATTGACTGTGTGTCTAGATGATCTATCCATTTCTGTAAGTGGGGTGTTAAAGTCCCCTGCAATTACCACATTCTTATCAATAAGGTTGCTTATGTTTGTGAGTAATTGTTTTATATATTTGGGGGCTCCGGTATTCGGCGCATAGACATTTATAATTGTTAGTTCTTCCTGATGGATAGACCCTGTAATTATTGTATAATGCCCTTCTTCATCTCTTGTTACAGCCTTTAATTTAAAGTCTAGTTTGTCTGATATAAGTATGGCTACTCCAGCTTTCTTTTGGCTTCCAGTAGCATGATAAATAGTTCTCCATCCCCTCACTCTCAATCTAAAGGTGTCCTCAGATCTAAAATGAGTCTCTTGTAGACAGCAAATAGATGGGTCTTGTTTTTTTATCCATTCTGATAGCCTATGTCTTTTGGTTGGCGCATTTAATCCATTTATATTCAGTGTTATTATAGAAAGATACGAGTTTAGAGTCATTGTGATATCTGTATGTTTTATGCTTGTAGTGATGTCTCTGGTACTTTGTCTCACAGGATCCCCCTTAGGATCTCTTGTAGGGCTGGTTTAGTGGTGACAAATTCCTTCAGTTTTTGTTTGTTTGGGAAGACCTTTATCTCTCCTTCTATTCTCAATGACAGAATTGCTGGATAAAGGATTCTCGGCTGCATATTTTTTCTGTTTAGCACACTGAAGATATCGTGCCAAGCCTTTCTGGCCTGCCAAGTTTCAAAAGAGAGATCAGTCACGAGTCTTATAGGTCTCCCTTTATATGTGAGGGCACGTTTATCCCTTGCTGCTTTCAGAATTTTCTCTTTATCCTTGTATTTTGCCAGTTTCACTATGATATGTCGTGCAGAAGATCGATTCAAGTTACGTCTGAAGGGAGTTCTCTGTGCCTCTTGGATTTCAATGCCTTTTTCCTTCCCCAGTTCAGGGAAGTTCTCAGCTATAATTTCTTCAAGTACCCCTTCAGCACCTTTCCCTCTCTCTTCCTCCTCTGGGATACCAATTATGCGTATGTTATTTCTTTTTAGTGTATCACTTAGTTCTCTAATTTTTCCCTCATACTCCTGGATTTTTTTATCTCTCTTTCTCTCAGCTTCCTCTTTTTCCATAACTTTATCTTCTAGTTCACCTATTCTCTCCTCTGCCTCTTCCATCCGAGCTGTCGTCGTTTCCATTTTGTTTTGCATTTCGTTTAAAGCGCTTTTCAGCTCCTCGTGACTGTTCCTTAGTCCCTTGATCTCTGTGGCAAGAGATTCTCTGCTGTCCTCTATACTGTTTTCAAGCCCAGCGATTAATTTTATGACTATATTCTAAATTCACTTTCTGTTATATTATTTAAATCCTTTTTGATCAGTTCATTAGCTGTTGTTATTTCCTGGAGATTCTTCTGAGGGGAATTCTTCCGTTTGGTCATTTTGGATAGTCCCTGGAGTGGTGAGGACCTGCAGGCACTTCCCCTGTACTGTGGTGTATAACTGGAGTTGGTGGGCGGGGCCGCAGTCCGACCTGATGTCTGCCCCCAGCCCACCGCTGGGGCCGCAGTCAGACTGGTGTGTGCCTTCTCTTCCCCTCTCCTAGGGGCGGGATTCACTGTGGGGTGGCGTGGCCCGTCTGGGCTACTTGCACACTGCCAGGCTTGTGGTGCTGGGGATCTGGCGTATTAGCTGGGGTGGGTAGGCAAGGTGCACGGGGGCAGGAGGGGCAGGCTTAGCTCGCTTCTCCTTAGGTGATCCACTTCAGGAGGGGCCCTGTGGCAGCGGGAGGGAGTCAGATCCGCTGCCGGAGGTTTGGCTCCGCAGAAGCACAGAGTTGGGTGTTTGCGCGGAGCGAGCAAGTTCCCTGGCAGGAACTGGTTCCCTTTGGGATTTTGGCTGGGGGATGGGCGGGGGAGATGGCGCTGGCGAGCGCCTTTGTTCCCCGCCAAGCTGAGCTCTGTTGTCCGGGGGCTCAGCAGCTCTCCCTCCCTTTGTCCTCCAGCCTTCCTGCTTTCCAAGCAGAGCTGTTAACTTATGACCTCCCCGACGCTAAGTCGTGCTTGCTGTCGGAACACAGTCCGTCAGGCCCCTCCGCAGAAATGCCTTTTATCATAAAACGGAAATTATCAGCATCAACCTCATTCACCACTTATTGTTTCTTGTTCCTTCGATTCTTATCTACCCCCTTGCTTTCTTTGCCTTTCTCTTGCACCATTCCTTCGTAAGAATTAAAGTAACTCATTCAAATGTCAAGTCAAACGTTCTTCCTTTTGGATGGAGATCACTTCCCTCCCCTCCACGACTGGCTGGGCCTGTTACCTTTGGGTGACAACTTTGCCAGAGATGTTGGAGAAAAGAGGGATGGCATTTCCTCTTAGAAATCCGGCCTGTGTGACCTTTCCCATCTCGCTATGGTTGTATACGGTTGTTCTGTCCCTCCGTAACAGAGGCCTACACAGCTTACCTTCACGCAGTGCTCACTAGATACGAGGGGAGGAACTTGCTTGCCCACGGTCACTAGTATGTGGCAGATTCAGGATTCAACCCAGGTCTGTCTGACTTCAGAGCCTATGCACTATACTGGCTTTCTAGCCAAGGTCCACCTCAATATGTTGCTCCAAGGTAACTTGCCTAGGCAGTGCAGACCGTCATGAGAGAGACACTGGGTGTCACCTGTTATAGCTGTTTCCTAGAAGTGGCACCAGACAGTGCTGGCCTTTCTCCTCCCAAGGCAAAGAGGAATAAGGGTGATACGTACAGGCTGGAGGAGACTGATCCCCAAGATTTAGGAGGAAGGATGTGGTCAAGGTACCAGATATATGGTATCTGATCATAGCATTCTAGAGCTGAACTGGGCTTAAAAGATAATCTCCTCAAATTCCTTTATTTGCAGGTGAGGAAGCTGCAGATCTGAGAGACCAAGGGAATTGTCTAAGGACACAGCCAGTTAGCTGGATGCCAGCCCATGACCTAATTTTTTTGATTCAGAATAAACTGCTTTTTGCATTCCACTTTCCCTCTGCTTGGGTTTTACTTGTGATTAAGAAGTCACAAAGATCAGAAAATTAAACTGCTTTTAGCAATAGAATTTCATATTATACAGTTCTACTGAAAGTAATTATAATAATAATGCAAGCAAACCTCCCAAAGGCAGGGGTTCCAAAATGTTTCTGCCTCTTGCTAAGCACATATATAGAATTCAAGTCCATCTTTATACCACACAAAATTTCCAAAGAACTGAGCAATTTCCTATAAAAACTCAGTTGTGTACTGATTGCCAAGTTGGAAAACTCAGGGTTTCCCGGCAACTCTCACTTTCCTGGTGCTCTTGGGGATGAAATTCCTCAGCCAACAACCTCTCCTGACTTACCTCCTCCACAGTGGCCATGACCCAGGTCCCACTGGCCCTTCCAGATGTTTCTGCCTCCCCTGATTTCTCTCTCCAGAGCCTATGATCTTGTCTCCAACCCTCACCAGCTGAATAACCTTAGATGGAAAATTCTTGGGATGGAGGGCCCACATTTCTCTTGCACTGGAAGAAATATTGGACTAGAACTTAGGTGAACTCACTTCAGGTCCTGATTCCAACACTAATCAGTCCTGTTCCTTAGTTTTTTAAATGGACAAAAACCCTTTGCTTACTTACCTTTCAGGGTTGTTCTGAAGATTTTGCAAGTTGGAGAGACACAGGACCCTGGGGCCAAACTGGGCCTACTGAGTCTAACCCCTCATGTCAGAGCTGAGGAAAAAGAGACCCAGAGGTTCTGTGACACCTGGCCCCCCCGCCAGGTCTTGGTGAATGGCGAAGTCAGCACGAAGCTTCAGATCCTCCCCAGGTGATTTTCTACAATTCAGTGCCGCCCATGATGACAAATATGAAAGCTTGTTTAAAAGGGTAAGTCATGAATCTGACAACATATAATTATTTAGTTATTAATTAATACACTGTGTATAGAGTCAGCACTAATCCATTTTTTTTCATGCCTTAAAAGGGCTATAGGTTGTCAGGAATTTCTAAAGGTGGCAAAAGTACATCTAAAGACAAATACTTCCCCTTCCAGTAAATACAAGTTTAATTAGAGGTTAAGCTCAGTCTCCTACAGTGGCCATCTCTTGTTGCTTTTTAAAAAATCGTTATCATTGAGATACAATTCACATGCCATAAAATTCACCAATTTAAGGTGTACGCTTCTGTGATTTTTAGTACATTCCCAAGACTGTGTAACCATCACCAGGATCTAATTCCAGAACATTTTCATTGCTCTGCTGCTTTTCAGATGTCAGTCTAGTGGGGTTGAGTGTAGCTTCCCTTGAAGCTTGGCTCTTGGTTTCAGCATATTACATCCAGCCCTAGTGTAGTGATCATCTTGGCTGAGATCAGATATCCCAAGTTCCCTCTCAACTTGGAGAGCTGTGTATCTGCCCGAGGCCTGATTCCCTCTGAGATAGACCAGGAACGAGATAGACATTGAGTCTCAAAATAAGCCTTAGCAATGAGAATCAGAACCTGAAAAGAAAAACTCAGCCATCAGGGCTGAGCTGCGGGATTAACATAGGAGAAGGTTGAAAAGGTTCCCGGAGGCCAAGAGTGAACAGAACTGGAAGGTGGCGAGTGTGGTTGGTTTCAAGACTCAGGGTTTAGGTGGTGGAGGGCTCTCCGTGGTGTCCTTTCTCTGGGACCTGCGGCATTTACACATGCTGAATCATCGCCCCTCTGCCCTCCACTCCACTGCGTTATCACCTGATCTAAGCCTGCAGGGTTTCCTGAGCATCCAAGGGCCATCATAGGTGCCTGGACTTCTCCTTCACAGCCCTCCCCCCCCCCCCCCCCCCCCCCCCCCCCCCCCCCCCCCCCCCCCCCCCCCCCGCCCCGGTACTATGATTACCTGTTTATTCATCTGCATTCCTGAATAGACAGCAGGCTTTGAAACGAAAGAAGCCCTGCCTCTTTTTGTTAGCTACACCTTGCTCTCGGGATCATCTGGCACCACGCACCCTAAAGGTCTCTTGAACAAATTATTAATTCGTCCACAAGCCCAAATGTCTTCTTCCAAATCTCTGTGATACTCACACTAAACTCAAGTACCCGAGCACCCCACAGTTGTCCAAGGTAGATACACAAAACATTGACGACATGGATCAACGCTGCCTACCTGTGGTTTGCACTAAGTAGCCCTTGTTCTGGTCCAAAGAACAAAAGAGAGGAAGTCCCTCCTCTGTACTCTACGAGAACCCTTCAAGTATTTGAAATGAGCTGTCACATCCTCTGTATCTTTTATTTTCCAGCTTAAATATATGTGCTTCTTGACGGTTATGCTTAAAATATGGATTCATTACTTATACATCACTCTACAAATATACATTTATTTATTTATTTATTTATTTATTTATTTATTTATTAGTAAGCTCTACGCCCAATGTGGGGCTTGAACTCACAACCCTGAGATCGAGAGTCGCATGCTCCACCAGCTGAGCCAGCCAGGTGTCCCTCAACAAACATTTTTGATCATGTTCTATGTATAAGGCACTGTGCCAGTGGCCCTGGGTACCAGACGGGACATGACACAGACCCTGCCCTGAAGAAGTCTGAAGTCCGTACTGGTTGTGCTGTTTATTCCAATTTCTGGGGTTTCCTGAATGGGCCAAGTGTGGTTTCTAGAACTTGGCAGTATATTCCCAAGTGATTTGAGCAGGGCAGAGTTCAGAAGAACTACCACTTCGTGATATGGACCCTGTGCTTCCAAGAGCTTTTGATTGTTCATATTATTTTTAGGAAGTGCTCAGGGTATACTCAGGTGTGTGTGTGTGTGTCTGTGTGATAGAAGACAGTTGGTTAAAATTTTTGTAAGACTGCTCTTTGTGACTGAACCAAATATGTGATAGTATTTCTGGTGATAAAAGTTCAAGTCAAACACATGCTCATCATAAAACTCAAAAAACAAAACCCAACTCGCAGGAATAAGCAGATTGCAATTTTCCTATCGGACTTAACTCATAAGGATGAACAGATTTTTTTAAGGGCATTTCACACTGTCATTAATGGATCTTTATGATGTTTCTGAAAATAATTGGAAGGGACGCATGGACATCTGGCATGTAATTAAGGCTGTTTCTAATTATGGGGGGGCTGTTTGTCTTCAAAGCAGAACGGACACCGGGGTACCCTTGGATGGGCTCTTTTTTAAAGATACTTGCTCAGGATTTGGCAGACTCTAGTCTTTACCTATTTGAAGAATGTGGGGTGGGCCAGTTCATTTTAGCTTCTGACCTGAGTAACTTTGGACCTGAAATTCCTTCAGGCTTTTGTTGTTGTTGTTGTTGTTGTTGTTGTTGTTTTTCCTATGGGGTTCTGCTTTTAGGCTGAAAATGTGAATTTTTTGGTGATGCTGTTTCCTGGGTACTTTCCATAATCAGGAGACAGAATCACCAGGGGCTAGAAGGTCAACAGAAAAGAAAGTGCTTCTCATCTGTGACAACTGGGATAAATGTGGGAGAACTCTGCATACTTGGGTGGTCAGGAGACCCAGGAATGAGGCCAGAAAAAGCAGAGTGTATGAGACTCATTCTGTCCTCTACTAAATATAATTGGAAGAAGGGATTGTGCTGAGTATTTAGAAATTAGTGATTTCACTGCTTAATATTTTCAAATAATTTTTCCTGGCCTAGCATCTCTTCATTTACGCAATATTTATTAGGCATTCAACGTATGCCAAGGACTGCAGAAATAATTATTATCATAAGTGTTGTCTTAAGAAGAATCTGTACCTTTTTGTTCTCCTTATGGTCCCCAAAGCACATATTATGCTTTGCTCATCAGCCATGGATACAGTGATTTTGAAGGCAGTTGAGGGCAAGAGATTTTAGAATCCTCACGAATGATGTTTCTTAGCCTAAGATTTCATTGGCACTGAGTAGAGGTCTGTGGGGATTGTTGCACAGGCCACTGTGAGGGCTCTTGTCATTAGTCCCCAACTTAATTTCCAGAAATCCCTTGTGGAACCCTCTGATACCTGGCAGCAATGAGTGAAAATCAGTGTTCTAGTGAAAAGAAAATTATTTCACTTAAAAAAATTTTAAACTTAACAGACATTTTTTTCTAATTATAATATTCCCACAGAAGAAATCCTTTGTTATAGATCCTTACCAAAGAAATTTGGAAAACAGAGGTAAGCACAAAGCAGGAAATTAATGATCTATTATTATTCACTGTGCAAAGATAAGTATGGATAAAATGCTGGCAATTACAGAGGTGCCTGGGTGACTCAGCTGGTTAAGGCTTGGGTCATGACCCCCTGGTTCATGGGTTTGAGCCCCACATTGGGCTCCATGCTGATGGTGCAGAGCCTGCTTGGGATTCTCGCTTGCTCCCCCTCTCTCTGCCCCTCCTCTGCTCCTTCTCTTTCTCAAAATTAATAAATAATCTTTAAAAAATGTTGGCGATTACATCTCTTCACTTTTCTAGACACGATTCTCTTTTACAACAGTTTTGTAGCCTGCTTTTTAAGTAATAATATATTGTGAATGTTTCCCCAGGTCATTGCGACTGCTTTTTCTCCTACAATTTAATTGTAACAGCCAGCATGATATTCTATTGTTACATATGCACTGTCATTGATTTATCTAATTGCATATTATTGGACTCTCAGGTTGTTTCCACTTTATCACAAATATAGATAGATAGATAGATAGATATTCTTTATCTCTTAACTCTTTATTCCCATTCATCATATGGTGAATTATAATAATTTCCTTATAATAATCTCCAGAAGTACAGTTTCTGGGTGAAAAGATACACCAAAAATTTAAACCTTTTTGGAATGTACATAAAGGAGCTCTGGTTTCTGAGTAGGGATGTTTTTGTCCCGAGCTCGAACCAACTGCGTGACCTTGAGTTTAATTGCTCCATCTGTAAAATGGGGAACATGGTCACGCCCCCACTGTATTTCAAAAAGTGATTCTGCAGAGGAGAATACAGTAAGACTTTTGAAATACAGCATGTGGCAGGCACAACCTGATGTTTGCCTGCTCAGCGTTGTTCTGTGTCATTCCGACAAATCTTGTTTTTTTGGTCAGGTATTCACCCCTCCCCCACTGTAGTCCTTGTTCCTTTAGGGGACGCCTAAATTGTCTGAGTGTAATCTCCTCAACCCTGCCAGCGATAGGTTCAGGAATGGCATGTGAACCAGTGTGGTTTCATGAGATTCAAGGAGAAGTTGGCTGGGGCTTCTGGCAAATTCCCCACTCTTGAGAGAGTCATAGGAAGGAAGAGTCTCTCTCTGGACACTGAAATATGCAAACATCAAGCTTGGCCATACTGCTGCAACAGCCATATGACCCCATCCACAGAGCTGTGCATCATGTGGAAGAGGGACTAGAGCCATTGGATCAGTCACCCTGGAAGCTTGTCCCACCTCTGTTATCCAGTGAGACCCACGCCTGGTGGCCTATTCTCTTGGAATCCATCAACCTGATATAACTCCAGTTCTGACCATCATCAGTTTTACTTTCTCTCTTAGTTACAGGAAATGTTTTTTAGTCTCTTATAGGTTTCCTTCCAGCCTCTTATATCCTCCCTTTCCCAAATATCCAAGAAATTATGCCTCAAGGGAATATTTGAGTGAAGAGGCTAGTGCTCACGTAAACAATTCAGAAATGACTCACTTAGATCTGCTGAACTGAAACAGCCCAACCCTGGCCTTCCAATTCCGATTCCAATAGAATCAGAAGATTTTCCACATTGGAAGGAAACTTGGTGTTCACCAAGTCCCGATCCTGCTTTGTAGAGGAGGAAACTGAGCTTCAGAAAGATTTATGGTAATATGCTACAAAGTCCATGCCAGCTGAGCGCTCACCTGGGAGCCATTGTGACTCCTGCCACATTTCAACAGGGAACTTAAGCCAAAATGGATCATCATTGGCTCTTTCCCCACCATGTATTTCCTGGTAAATCAAAGTATCCCATTTGTAGCAAGAACCCAAGATGTAACATTCCTACCCACCTCATTGGAAGTCCGGTCTTCTTCCAGTTCTTCCTAGTGATTTTTTTTGTAGAAGTCCCTGGGGAGAGGTCTGGCAAGTAATCCAGACTTCTTCCTGCAGTTCTGTGGAGCACCTGCTCTGCTCTTGGTCTGCACCTCTTGGTACCCTTCTGCCACTTTAACTATTATTTGTCCCCTATTCCTGTATTTTGATTGTCTTCACAGTCCATGCTGCTGCCAAATTCCCCCACATGTCATCTCTGTTCAGCCCATGGGTCATTCGTTGTTCATGCTCCATGTAACCGTCCTGGATGGCCACCTACTCCTGTCCTTCTTCCTCTTCAGTCAGTAAGACAACGTTTGTTTTTCCTGGCTGTGGAATCTGAATGGGTTCCCCCATTTGGACTTCACCCTCTTAGCCTGCTGTTCTACAGAAGACATGTGCCCTCCTGGAATGGAATGGGTTTTACCAGGACTGGCTCTGACACAGCACCACTCTGTGTGGGGCCACATCTCCATTGCAGAATGCCGCTCTGCTAGGCTGCTTCTTCACATGTAGTATTTCTCAGAAAACCCACTTCCAAACGATGGGATAGCACGACAGCAGGAATTCTCAATCTGTCATGAACTTTGGGGTGGAGGTTGGGCATCCACAAACACTTTAAAGTTATATTCAACGTTCTGTGTAAAATAGCTTCTCATGGGACAAAAGCCTCTCATTTTGTATCAGAGTGTCAAAGGGGTCTGTGACACTAAAATGGTTGAGAATCACTGGTCTCTAGAGGGTCTCTAACCCAGCTGGTCTCTAGAGCTGTTTAAGGTCTAAAAGTCTGTGACCCTGGGATTCCATAATACAATACTGGCTTGTAGCAAATTTACCAAACACAAAATCATTTGGCCATTCTCCCAAACTACTTTGTTTCATTCCTAAGTAGGTACAAGAATTTATGCAGGAACTTTTAGCTTTATTTGCACTGGAGATGTTGTACTGTTTTAAGAGAATAACAAAGGATTAGGAGCTGAAGCTTTTATTAGCAAGACATTAGTACTCTATCCATAAAAGATTATTTATTCTAACCTCAAGTACTGTAAATATTGGGAGATCTTCTTTCTCATAGCAGCAAGATCTTGGAAACTATACTGACTGGAAGGAGGATGGGGAAAGGGTGGCACTTAGGTCTGGCTCCTTTTCCAGGTACTTCCAGGAGTGGAGTCTGGCGGGGTGGGGAGATGTAGGAAGGCCTTACTCCTCTTCTGCCTGGTTGCCTGTAGTTCCACAACTGACCCCTAGATGGTGTCCTGTTAGCAAGGGGCATGGTAACCATTTACCTGGGAGGTGGTGACCACTGAAACTGTCAGGGGGTCAAATGATAAGTATGTCACTTCAATTAGAAGACAGTATTGGGAAAATGACCCGAAACTTTTCTTATACTACTTAAAGTAAAATCTGGAAACATTTAGCATTGGCCCAGTCATTGAAAGTATGATTTAAGTGTGATATTCTGAGGATGCGGTCAAGTTTTTCTTTTAATGGTGAAACGCACGTGACATAACATTTACCATCTTGACCATGTCTAAGCGTACAGTTCAGGAGTTTGAAGTACATTCACATTGTTGTGCAACCAGCCTCCAGAGCTCTTTTCATCTTGCAGAACCAAAACTCTATACCCGTTAAACAGGTCCCCATTCTCCCCTCCCCCAGCACCCCTCCACAACCACCTTCTGCTTTTTGTATCTATGAATTTAACTACTCTGAAATTCATATAAGTGGAACCTTACAGTATTAGTCTTTTGTGACTGGCTTCTTTCATTTAGTGTAATGTCCTGAAGAGGAATGTATCGATGTTTACAAAAGTATTATATTTTTTTCCCAATATTTATTTATTTATTTTGAGAGATGGGGCTTGGGGGAGAAGCAGAGAGAGAGAGGGAGAGCTGTCAGCGCAGAGCCCATCACAGGGCTCGAACTCACAAACCATGAGATCATGACCTGAGCCCAAACCAAGAGTCGGATACTTAGCCAAACTGAGCCACTCAGGTGCCCCATCAATATTATCTTTTAATTTGTAAAGAAAAATTGGCAATTGTTAAAAAAAAAAAAAAACAGATGACTTGGCTCTTGATTCGTGCAGACAGCTTCACAAGCAAATGCTCTCGTTCAAACCCGTGAAAGTGAAGACCTCACCTGTAATGCCCACCAGGAGGTCTTCTAAGTCTCCACTAAACACGCAGACTTACGAAACTGCCTTGCCACACAGACACCAGTAGACTCAGAAGGAGGCACAGGCCAGAATGCAGGGCACCGAATCTGCTCTTCTGCGGGACCACAAAGCCATCCCCACCAAGGTCTTTGGCCCCTAGGCGATGACTCAGGTGTGAAGAAATGAGACTTATGTCAGAAAGGTGTGGAAGTCACCCTGGATTAGAGGCCCCATACTCCATGGGCATAGCTTCTGTAGTCCCTGTGAGATCTTGCCAGTTACACGAGTCACCCCACTAAGGGACACCCAAAGGTATGGCTTCCAATCTGTATTTACAATTGTCCCAGTCTGGATACAGTTTACCGATCAGGGCCATTTTTACTTTCTTTTATCAGGTTTTCAGGTAAGTAGAGTGAGAAAGTTAATCAAAAGGCAAATGTTCATGCCAAAGGGTTTTGCTAATCCTTTATTTTTAGCCCTTCAAATGGTTAAGTTGCAGTTTCTGACAAAGCATCTGGTTAAATAGGAAGGAGTCAGAATGACGAAGTGATATGAAGAACTAAATTACACAGCGAAAGTTGTCATCTCTTACTGACTAGAGTTCTGTTCCCCAACACGCACAGACTGATGGAGCTATAATTAGAACTCCCATGCCTGACAACGTGCCATCACATATCACATTCTTTCCTAAGAGAAGGAAGGGAGAGCATGTGGAAAGGGAAGACGGGGGCTGATCTATGAAGAAAGCGGTGGAGTGAGAAAAGGGAAGGCGTTTTTTCCTGGCAGTGGCTGCCCGACTGGCAACAGATTAGCCGCCCTTAGAGATGCTGAGATGGGTCCAGATGGGGAAAAAGGGGAATTGGGGCAAGAATTTGTGAACACTCTGATCTTGCTAAAGAGGAGTCTCTTTCTGTCTTCAAAAGAGGAAAGTAATTCACTGTCATCATTTTGCAGGAGCTTTGAATTGCAAACAGAAAAACTATGGACCCCCTAAGAGGTAGTGGGTGTGGGCTGGGATCTTCCCCCCCCCATCCCTACTCCCCAGTAAGGTCAGCATTTGTAGTCAAAATGGACTAGATACATCGTCCCTATAGCTTTTCATTTTTGTTGAGAAGAAAGGAGTCCCTCTCTATATGTTACATATTTAATACACATGAAGACATTTCTGGATCTTCATTTATGATAAGGAGGGTATGATGGGAGAAACTTGAAAGATGGATGCAAAGCCAATATCACACCAGGACAAGTAGAAGATGAGTTTCTCAAGAAGCAGCCAGTCCATGAGTGTGTGAAGAGCCAGGTTTAGGGATGGAAAAGGAAAATTTGGCCTGACCCAAAGAAGCTCCTATGTAAACAGTGAGGACAGGAGAGATATCCTGTTGGACTGAACTCAAGACTACGGTCTGGAAAAAGCCAACAAAAGGACCTCCTTTCTCTGACTGAAGCAAGAACTCTAGTCCCTACCGGGTAAGAGTTAGGAAAAAGATGTTTTTCTTTGTGCCAGGAAGGGCTTGAACAGGGGAGCCATCTGCCACAGCTGAGCAAGGTCAAACATCTTGTACGGACCAGAATGGAGTTCCTGTTCAGGGCACCCTCACACACAAGCAAAGCCCTAGGAAGACAGGAGTTTTCTTGTAACCCCAGTCCCTGGAAATACTTAGCATTGAGTAAGCTCTTCAATATGGCTGAACAAATATGGCCTGTTGGGAATGCTGCTTGATGCTTCACTATTGAACAACCAATTCTCCCCAACTTTCCTAGGGCATTCTTAATTTCTGACTCATGGCCGACCAGTGAACCCTGACAGGAGAATGTACTTGCTCTAGGGATGTGAAGAGCTGCGGAGAGTCATTATCAATGAGATGGACCCACGGGTCTCAGGAAATGACAACAGGGGTGGCATTTGGGAAGAGCAGGAATCTTTTGTGCATGTATGCACACACACACGCAACCTCCAAGGTCCTCTCTTAGGACCCAGTTGTATGTGTGTGTGTGTGTGTCTGTGTGTGTGTGTGTGTGTGTGTGTGTGTGTGTGTGTGTTGTTTTGTTTTTTAGCTTGGTGACATCTGGCAGTGTTTAGTCCCTCCTCCAAGCTAATGGATAAAAAACTAAGGTGACTCGGTGTCACTAAATCATCACCAGCTGTGTCTAGCTTTTCAAATCTGCTATTAATATCAGAGCCAAATGTTACTTATTAACCAAACACTGCTTATTAATCATTTACAGGTATGTGATGGTGGTAGAGTTAAACCCCCAAAGACAATGCCCTGGCTGCTAAGGATTTATGGGCTTTGACAAGAGAACAATAGGATGGGAGAAGGGCCAACGGGGCACAAAAGGAAGAGGGCACAGGCGAATATGAACCTTCACCTAATACCTTGTTCGGTTTAAACTGACTTTTAAGATGCTTAGAAGAGGCGGCACTAGCCTGTGAGGACGGGAAGCAGTCACTGTCAGAAGAAATCCAGAACGTGTGAAAGTGAGGATGGGAACATAAAGCTGGAGCATCAGGCAGTTCGTCTCTTTCCTCCTTCAGCCGAGCCAACAACCTGTGGGTGCTCCTCTGGCAGAGTCTCCCTCAGATCCCTGGAGCTCGGCTATTTGAGGGTTCTGCTCCCTGGAGGTGTTCTCTCTAATCCTACAGAATGCAGCACCACCTGTGAGCGCTCCTGCTAAAGGGCATAGGAGCAAACTTGAGGGCCAGCGAATCGTGGTCCTCTCCTCTTCCTCCTTCCCCCATCCCAGAGTGTGACGGTGGAGACCAAAGGCAGGGTCCCTGGTGGCCCCACGACCGTTCAACTAGGAATGGCCACCTGCCAGGAACCCTTGGTAGAAGGCTGGGGGTTCAGTTCTAGGAGATCATCTTTCCAGACGTGTGGTCTGAGGTTACGTGGGGTTTGAGAGTTCACCAGAGACAAAAAGAATTGTGGTTGAGATGGAAGGGAGTAGCCCGGAGCTTTGGGGCACCCGTGTGAGTGCCTTGCACACATATGCATGCCCACACCCCACATATTATACTGTGCGTGATGTGAATGTATGTTTGGGAAGCGTTCACAATCACGGAATCTCCCCAAACTATACTCGTGCTCTCTTTCTCGGGTGACAGTAAAAACATGATCATTGGAGGAAAAAAAAAATCCAAAAACCCAGAAAAGCACAGAGAAGAAAACAATCCCATCACCAAGAGAAACATTTAAACATTTTGTATCTGGCACTCTCGTCTTTTCACGTGGCAGATGGAGAGTTCTTCATTTAGTTTTCTGAAATTGGGATCTTACTCAACGTACTGGTTTGTTTATGTTAACGATGTACTATTAAACCATTTTAAGTTAAGGGTGTATGGTGAATGTTCCCCCATGCTCCCATAATTTATTTTTTTAAGTGTTTATTTATTTATTTTGAGAGAGAGAGAGAGAGAGACTGTGTGTGCGCGCGAGTAGGGAAGAGACAGAGAGAGAGAAGGAGAGAGAGAAAATCCCAAGTGGGCTCCATGCTCAGTGCAGAGCCCAAGATCGGGTTCAGTCTCATGGCTGTGAGATCACAACCTGAGTGGAAAACAAGAATTAGACATTTAACCAACTGAGTCCCCCAGGTGCCCCAACCCATGATATCTTCAATGCTGGTCTAGTAGTCCACGCCTGGATGCACCCAGCCAGATACTTTAACTACAATCGGGATAAGCACATTTACTCATAACCTTGGCTCAAGGCATAAGTAAAGATGATTAGTTCTGTGCTTGGCTCTATGACCCCCAAAGTCCTATGACACCAGCATTTCACTGGCAGCTGTGTTCTCTTTCTTGTGTGTGTATCTGAGGAGAGAGACCTTTTTCTTCCCTCCTGTGACTGGATGGGATTTTTCTCTCTCTCTGCTCACTTGTTGTCTATTGTTTTCCATGAATCCCCATGTCTGTGTGTTAGCATTTCTGACTGGCTGGGGGTAGCGGGGTGGGGAGCACTTTGGGAAACACAAACCTCTGATTCTTGAATGCCTGCAGGCTGACCGACAGGGTCTAACAAGCAGCGCTCACCCTTCTAGAGCTGGACCAGGACAGTAGGCCTGTGGTATGGGTGGGGAGCCTTAACCGCTCCTCCTCCTCTCTGCTACCATTTAAAACCATCTGGAGGCAGGGAGGAAATTCGTTCAGCCCTTCAACTTGTGTGACCACACACATTCTTTTAAGAGATATTTACTAGCTTCGCAGGAAAACAAAATTCGCCATAAAAAAAAATTGAAGAAAATATTCTCCATTTTCTCTGCTTTCCCCTTGTATGACTCTCCACACGAGAGGTATTTGTAGCCTCTCTTCAAGCGTGCTTCAGATTTTCACTTCGGCTTTGGTTTTCCCTCACAACTTCCTCTTGCTACTGTGAAATGTGGTTGGCTCAAGTGACTTTTCCTTTCTTTCCCATCTTTGCAAGATAATCCACAGGCCGTGTCTCCGGAGGCGAAGTAAGAAGACCTTCACAGGGTTATTCTCCTGACCCTACTCAGTCCCACCCTGGAAGAGGGGGTCTGCCTCTGGACAAGCGGGAAGGCCCAGGCTCCTGACAGGACCACTAAGGACTGTACATAAACTGGGCAGAAAAGCACAAGACTTTTCTTTTTCAGAATTATACCCTGTTTCTTCTTCTTATTTTTTCTCTGTGTCAGTGACCCAAGAATAAAACTAAGGAGAAAGGGAAAATGTGATTGGTCAGGCCTAGGGAAGGTGAGGAAAGGCAGGCTAGAGCCACAGATAATAATGAATAACTAAACATCACGGGGGCAGCTGGGTGGCTCAGTCGGTTAAGCATCTGACTTCCGCTCAGGTCATGATCTCATAGTTCGTGAGTTCAAGCCTTGCATCAGGCTTGTTGTGTCAGCACAGAGCCTGCTTTGGATCCTCTGTCACCCTCTCTCTCTGCCCCTCTCCCACTCGCTCTCTCTCTCTCTCTCTCTCTCTCTCACAATAAATAAACTTAAAAAAAAGAACACATCACAGTTGATAGTTTCACAGTTTAAAGATCAATTCCATATCCATTATCTCATTAGCTCCTCACAATAGTCCGAAGAGGAATACACCACAGACATTACCATTATCTCCACAACTATAGACTTAGAATTGCGGGTCTCTAACGGATGCTATGGTGTCCTACGCAGATGTTACCTCAGGACAGAGAAACTCATCCCCCTAGCTGTAGGAGTGTCCACTGCTGAGTCCCTCCCCCCCCCCACCCCCCCACTGGGAACTGCTCTCCATTGAAGGGCTCTGCCTCAACCAACGTTTCACTCCTTCTCTGGGCCCTTGCTTTGATTCCAGACATGTGGAAAGGGCCATCCCAGCTCCTGTACACCCTGTAGGATCAGCTGAAACGCTGTAGCAACTGCATCAGAGTTCAACAAATAGGGTTTTTACTCTATGTGCCTCTTTGAAAACCACAATTTTTTTCTCAGTATCTCATATCTTGGCTCTCCATCCATATCATCCCTAAGACTGTAGACATATAGTCTTCAACAGCTGCAAAACATCCCATGGATATCTCATAATTCACTTATCCCATTCCTTATTGTTGAATATTTAGGTACTTTCCAACTATTTTCTATCAATTATACTTTGTTGAACATCTTTGTATATACATCTTCATAAATTTGTCCAACTGTCTTTAGGATGAATTCCTAGAGGCTGATTGATGGGTCAAAAGATACTGCTCTCCATAAGAGTGCTAACAATTTCTATTCCCACCACAAGTACTGGGAAAATCCCCAAATCTGTCTGTCTCCATTCAGATTCATGACGATAAAACTCAAATGGACCCTCAGCACTGCAATCCTACCACACATTCCTCCATAGTTTGCTTTCCTACTTTTCAAGATAATCCTTTAAATTGGTTTCATTTCTTCTTAACCCTACTGTATCCCTTCCCCTCCCACATGCCCAGCTGATATCCTGGTTTCATACCTGTCCCCCCGCAAAAAAATTGAAGGCATAGAGGGCAACACTCTTACCTGTCCACCCTCAAATCAATACACCCCCAACCCTGCCACATGCACTATGTACCAGAACCCCATTGTCTCTGCCTTCCTCTTTCACTGTAGCAGTGTCCACGTGGCTAGCCATGGTTAACACCTCACTTGAACCACATTTGTCCAACTGCTCAAGGACTTCTGTCCTGCGATATCCCCTTTCCTTCTTACATCATCACCATCCATCATCATCATCATCATCATCCTCATCATCTCTGTCTTCTCTCTCCTGGATGATTGCCAATGGCATAAAATGAACTCTCTCATCCCCCATCTCAAAATACAGACAAATCAAAAACCAAAAATAACAAAATAAGACAAAACTCCTTTCATGGTCCCTCTAGCCTTCACCCCATTTCTCTTCAGTTCCCTTCCCAGCAAAACCTCTGGAACAAGTTGTCTACACTCTTTGCCACAAATTCCTCACTGTCCATCCACTCTCCACACTCTCCCAGTGAGCCCTACCACTCACCCCACCTGTTCTTATCCAACTGATTCCTTTTATGTTGCCACATCTAAGGGACACATTTTGGTCCTTGTCTTGACTGATTCCCAGTGGCAGAGGCAGTGTCTAGAGGGAACCACTCTCCTGAAAAACCCAACCACCCCAACTTCTAGGATAATACACTCCACTGGTTCCTCTTCTAACTTACACATTTCTCCTGCTTAGATTGTTTTGCTGGCATCTCCCCCTCCACATGAACTCTGAAGATTGGAGCACCTCAGGGCTCAGTCCTTGGCCCTGGAGACCCTTCCTCTTGTATCCCCACCCCCTTCTCTGTCTCAATAATCATCACATAAAATCAATACTAAAAATTGACAAAGACAGCTCAAAAAGAAATAAATACAGATCAATGGCATATCATATATTCACTCATTCAATACATATTTATTGAACACCTACTTTGTGCTGAGCATTGAGGGAAGACTATGGTGAAAGAGATAGGAAGTCTCTGTTCCAAAGTTACATACCATAACGTGCAAAATCTCACACTCAAAGCAGAAGTGATCCTTAAATGGTATAATTGCATGTGAAGGCTTTTTTTTTTTTTTTTAATATTTGGCTTTATTAAAGGTTGTTTTTTTTTTTTTGTCCTTTTTTTTTTTTCTTTTAAGGAAAAAGGAAAGCCAGGTTTGTACCTCTGAAAAAAATGTTGGCATAGTTTCTAAACAAACACTCTAAAGATTCTCTAATCTTCTTAGAGTCAGAAGTGAACTATTTCCTTACTTAAGTACAATTAGAAATGGCTTATTTTCTCAATTTTAAATGAGTTTCTGAAACATATCACATGACACCAAGGATGAGTGGAAATTAGAAGCTGTTGCTGCTCTTTCTAGATCATGAATCATAGCTTTTTCTCTACAATTTGCTGCAACTAATGTCTGAAATCTAAGGCCCCCATCCTGAATTAAATTATAATTCAGAGTTAAGAGGACATTACCCAAATCAGCACTGTAGGGATTTATTTACATCATGCATGTAGTGATAAATTGGGAAATCCTTGTGTATTTAAGATCTTCCTCTCTGAACATTCGGATATCCCATAACACTGCCTTTAGGATAAAAATAAGGTGGGGCAGGGGTTGGCCTGGATTTGTTTTCAGACATCTTAACCAACATTTGGACCAAATACATAGAAAGCATAATACATTTATATATGTATCAATTATTATATTCCCTAAATAGCCATAGTGATGAAAGTCTCTGCAGTACACTCACTTAGTCTACTAGCTTTCTGGCTTTATCTTTCCATCCTCTTCAGACTTGGTGGGGTCCACTGTGTGGATATCTTGACTCATGAATTTTCGAGACTAATTATCCCAGCAGATTTAAGCCTGTTGGACACTGGGGCACTGGTTGGTGCTGTTGTGACTGTTAATGGGCATATACTGGGTGAGATTTTTCCTTTCGTCTTGTTTTATGTCCCAAGAGTTTGGCTGGGGGTCAAGGAGAGGGTACCCCAATATGGGCCACTTTGACATTAAGACTATTTTGAGCTGAAAGTAATCAAGATCCTGTGAACTCCAAAGAAACGTTTTGCCCTTCCCTTAACTACATGGAAGAATCTAAATTAGAGGAGATCTTTCCCAGAATAATGGTTATTACCAGAGTTAAAGTTATTTGAGTGACCCATCTGTATACCAGGGCAAAAATCTAACTACCAAACATCTGCTTTTTTTCTTACTGCCCTGTCAATGGCATTTTTTCCCTTTGAAGTCCCAGACCCCTATTCCATTCCCCCGAGTTCAGGATGACATATATACCTCCTTTTGCCTGACTGTTTTTGGAATTTCTGTGACTACGTGGCTTCCCCATTTGTACACTATTAAATTTGATTTTCTCCCTTTAATCTGTCTCATGTCGATTTGATTCTTAGTCCAGCTAGAAGGGCCTTTGAGGGGACAGGAATTCTGGCTCCTTGACAGTTGGCATAGTCAAAAGGATGTTTTAAGTCACTGGACACCAGTCGCTCTGATGCTGCTGGAGCTGAAATCTCCTGGGACATCTGACACACAGCTGGCAGAAGGTAAGATCTCTTACCACGTCAGCCTGCCGGAATCTCTATCTGCGGAGTCTGATGAAGTGAGAATCACAAGATGAGAGTCCTTTTTCTCTCTTTGTAAATTTAGATTAACAGGAGAAAATGTTTGCAAAACTAGTTCCTTGGGCTAAGTGACTCTTTGGTTAAATTTGATAGAATACTCTTTGGTTGCTGATCCATTCCCTCCCAGACATGGTCTTTGTTTTCCTGTCCCTGTGTCTTTTACATTATTTGTCATACAAACTTTGCTGTGAGACATCTCAGCCAAAGCCACAAAGCCACAAAATAGCGGGCAGGGGTCGAGCATGGAAACACTGTTAGAGCAATCACCACCTGAAGAAGACTCTTGTGTTAGGATAAGTTGACCCTGGAACAGGTTAGCTTAACAAACATTTGGACTAAACACGTAGAAAAAATAATACGCTTATATGTGTATAAATTATTTTATTCCCTAAATAGCCACAGTGCTGAACCTCAAGAAAACTTCCATGCAGTGAGGTACACTGTGAAATGTCACAAAACCCCCAACCCTGTGGCACATCCCTCCTTAAGTAAGTATTAGTTTGGCTCCAGGGCTCAGAAGAAGCTGTTAATGGGCACATACTGGATAAGACTTTTCCTTTCGTCTTGTTTTATGTCCCAAGAGTTTGGCTTTGTGGCCAGTGAGAACATTCTCTTTGGTCTTCGCCATCCAGAGAATGGTGGAGGGGCACCTTGGCGGCCTGTCAAATAGACTGGGGATCTAAGTCTCTCTCTCTCTCTCTCTCTTTGTCCAGCCATTCCAGCTCTCAGGGGACTTTGTCATGAGCAGCCCCAGCCTGTAGGAACCTTTGTCACCTCAACCTTCATTGCTTGTTCTTGCTGGAAAGCCCAATTCCAGTAGCGCCTGGAATCATCAGTGTCACAGATGAGCAGGTCGATGGCTGGAGGCATCCCACGACTTTGTGGGAGACTGGAGACACTGTTATTACTACACCATCCTTCCCGCCTATGCAACAAAAGCTTTTGCTTTCCTAGACTAATTGCAGGAGTAAACTTTTTGAATCATGGGGGCTGCACCATCTATGCCCTCTGCGGACACTTCCTGCATCTTCGGTGAAGCCATTAGAAAGCTTATTGGTTTGAGTAACTTTTAATAGATCCTACTCATCAATGGCCAGACAATGGATCCTTTAAATTGGCTAGATTTAAATTATATATATACCTATGTGTGTGTGTGTGTGTGTGTGTGTGTGTGTGTGTATACGTATATAAAATGAAGGTCTCTCAATTGTCTTATTAGTATAATAACTAGTCTGAAGGACTCCTTTGACAAAATAAAAAAGTAGAAATTAGAATAAGACTTAAAGATAAATGTCCATATCCAACATATATTTCTCTTCTTAAAATCCAGGTTCATCTGCCTATTTTAATTTCCCTGTCCCTATAAGATCTACAGAGAACACTCCGCCCTCACTTCTAGGTTCTAAAAACACAGGTTGCTCATGTAAATGTTGAAAGCTAGAAAAACAAATTTAGCAAAAGCCCGTGAGACTGGCAGTGAGGCTCCCTACCTTCCAGGACTCTGGAGTCAGGCTCTACCTGCTTTGGGCATTCCTATACAATGTCCTTTGCTGTTATATCTGAGAGGGCCTACTGCAAAAGAATTCATGTTCCCTGAACAGCGGGAGATTTTTTAAACTGTAAAGCCCTTTCCCTCTACTTTCCGAAGACAACCAAATTTAGAGGGAAATCACAAAGACTATTTGACTATGTTCACAACCTTCTCTTCACAGAGGAAACAGAGGACCAAAATTTCTCACAAGCCCTTCTAGAAATAATCTGCAAAAAGTCACTAATCAAGGGCTAATAGAAGCCAGAAAAAAGGCTTACCCAGAAAAAAGGCCTTTGTTAAAATGCTTTATACAGACTTTACAAAGGCATAAATCTTTTGGTTCCCATTTTGGTTAAAAATCTCACTGATAGAAACAAATTTAGTTTAAAAGGTGGGTCAGTCCTTTGATATTCAGGCTGTGATCTAGGTCTTTGGGGAATTAGGGACAACTGTTTTATTTTACAAATCTCTACGAAACCAGAAATGAAATTTAGAAACAAGTCAAAGTCCACCTATCTTTACCCATCTCCAAAACTCACCTATTCCTCTCAGAATGTTTGTGAATATTATAGAAGACCAAGATACTGAAACAAAATGGTCCTGTATTTTAAGGGGAAAAAATGTAATTTTTAAATAGAAATCACCCTGAAACTCAAGGGAAAAACATTTTTTTTACATTCTTTCTCTATCCCTTGAAATGATAAATCTTATCATACCTTTGAAATATAAATACAGCCCACAGTCTCCTGAGATTGAAGGAAAAAAGGCAGGGTGGTGGCAGGGAAGAGGCCCTTTTAAAATCCAAACTGCTAAAAGGATCCTAATGTCCCAACTATCACATCTGAGAACAGGCAGATAGGTTCTAAATATCCACCTTGGAAAAAAATTTGGGTGTTTTCTCTGTGTCTTTGTGATGTAAACTCCCTCCCTTCTACCCCTTCTTCTCTAGAACCTAAGAGCCATTCCTTGAAATGCAAACTTCAAGAAGTTTCTCGTGGGAGGGAGGGGAGAAGTATTTAGAAATTGAGTCTATAATGTCGGCTACACAAATATTAGTAAGAAAAAAAAAAAAAAAAGCAAAAGCTGGGAAAGATTTTGTTTGTACCTTGTCTTTGTATTTTTGCATCCACATATATTGTAAAGGTGAAATGTTTTCTCTATCTCTGGGTGGTATTGCTAAAATTAATTTGTAAAAGAGGTGTATTTTAGCTGGTTTGAAGGCAAGTACTTGTAAGGATTGGGCATTCTAAAACTCAGAAAGTTAGAAACTAACCTAAATGTTTTTCAGGTTCATATGATTTGGGAAAATATCTGAAAAGAAAGCAGGTTGAAGGTTGTTGGTTTAATTAAAATAGATCTTTAGAGTTATCAGCATTAAATAGAAAACTTGTATTCTGCGTGTGTTGACTAAAAGTCAGAGACGGTCAGGTTATCTCTCTCTTGCCAAATTTGCCAGGGGAAAAAAACAAAACAAAACAAAACCTTAGAATAATGGCTGACTTTGTCTAATGCTTCATGAAGTTTTGTGGGTAGTCTAGGCATAATCCTTAGGAGCAAGTAAATTAAATAGATGTCAGTAAGATAAACAAAAAAGTTTGTAGATAAACTTTTAAATAGCTTCCAAAATCTTTGGTAACCTAAAACTTTAAAATTTTGCTAGGTTGAGCCGTAAGTTTAAATTCATCGATTATCTAGATCATCTCCAAATAAGATAACATAATGAACATTTTATACTGAATATAACTTATCTGCTTTTGTTTTATTACAGAAAAACTAATAATAAATTTGGATCTGTTAATAAACATGCTTTATGCTTTATTGAAAGATAATACTATGGAAAAACACATGTTTTTTTAGAAATTATGAAAAATATTCATACATTTGCCAATCTAAAGAATTATGGTACGGCAGATAATCTGCAACTTCTTATTATTTAGTTTTCACTAAAAATTAAGGTTTCTAAGCATGAAGAATTCTGATGAATGTAATTAAGATGACTGGAATTAAGGGAAACAACCCTGTATGCAAGGAAAGTAAGATATGTGTTTTTGGTAAGAAAAAGTCTAAGAAAAAGGACACATCTTTGTTGAGGGAAAACAAAATAATTTTGTCCTAAAGTGAGACTTAGTTATTTAAAGCTGGAAAGCTTGGGGCAACAGCTGAATGCAAAAAAGAAAGTTGCAGAAGGTTTTTGGACAAAGAATCTTTGGAAAGAAATTTTATGTGTGGTCAGTCCTGGCTAAGATCAAGATAAATTAAGTAAGTAAATTTATTTTAATATCAAAAACACACTGAGGCAAAATTAAAATTTTGTTTTCTCTTTGTGAAAAGGACTAAATTTCCTTAAACTATTGGTCTGCTCTTAATGAGAAACTGTAAACAAAAGTTTTTCTTTAGATTTTAAGTTATCTGCCTAAAAAACAATAATTCTCTTTTGCCAAAATAATTTCCTATGTTTATCAGGCCTTTGATTAGTTAAGAAAACGGAGTCTTTATTAAAAGAGCTATGTTTTGCTTACCACTGTGTAACCTTGCCTGTGAAAACTTATATTGTCATTTTGGCTATTTGTATCATTAGGTATTCTTTCGTAAAAATTTGTGATCCTATTTAATCAATTTTTATATACTTCCCAAAATCAAATTCTAAAATCAAGTTTTTGACCACAGTCTAACTGAACAGGGGGCCCTTAGAACATTTCCAAAAAAGGTTTGCAAGAAATTAAACTAATTAGGCTTATATGGTGTGCTAAATTACATGGGTAGCATTGTCCAATCAGTGATATTAAAGCCTCTTAGATGATATTTATGCAGGTAAACTATGAAAATCAGTGTTCTTTTTATCATAATTATTAAATCTGTGTTCTAAAAAGTTTAGGACTTTTATGAAAGTCCTAAAAATCTGACGTCCTGGCATGACGTGTTGTGGGCCCCAAAGCTAACCAAATTTCCATGTCAACTGCATTGTAACAAGTCTAATCAGATCGTTAACTGTGCCATTTTTAATTCTTCTATTATTTACTGGCAATTATACTTTTACTCAGGTGATTTTATAAAAGCTTCCTGCAAACATGCTTCATCTTCAGGGAGATTCATGGAAAGAACTCTGAGTACAGGTTCCTGATATGCTCAAGATCATCAAACTGAACTAAGTAAAAAAAAAAAAAATCCAGAACTAGTGAAAAAACTGGATTCAAGCAGAATAAGAATTAATAATAACATGGGAACTGCATAAACTAAGGAGGTTAATTATAATTTTTATGACTTTTTGTTTGAAACCTTGCTGAGTTTTTAAAAAAGAAAACTTCTCTTAGGCTAACTAGTTGATAGCAATTTGATAAAATATACCTTTGTGAATAAATTGTAACATTTATCTTTTCTCCCTACCCGAATGCCCCAGAATTCAGAAATTCTCAGTGAGTATTCTTATATTTTTATGGCAATATATTTATTTGCCTAAGTTCAACAAGAACCTGTTCTCTTTATGACAGGACATGATTGGAAGCCTTAGTTATATTACAAAGGCTTTGGCTGGAATGTTGTATTTGAGAGAGGCGTGCATAGACTCAGATATGAACAGACAGCTTTAAGGAACTAAGCCTGACTTTATGGAGCCAATAAAACCCCTTGGAAAATATCAGCCTGGTGCATTGCTTACAAAGGTCCCAGCAGCCTCACCAGGTGAATCAAGAAGGTCACTCCCTGGCAGGTGCAGGAAGCTCAGGATGTTCTGGGGACCTCGAGAGGAGAGGAATTCACCCAAGTCTGTAAGTATTGCAGATTAAGTCAGATGGCAAGTATTTGGCTTGACTTCTGGCCTTAAGAGGCTATTCAAAGTTCATTCTAGGGGCGCCTGGGTGGCTCAGTCGGTTAAGCGTCCGACTTCGGCTCAGGTCACGATCTCACGGTCCGTGAGTTCGAGCCCCGCGTCGAGCTCTGTGCCGATGGCTCAGAGCCTGGAGCCTGTTTCAGATTCTGTGTCTCCCTCTCTCTCTGACCCTCCCCCATTCATGCTCTGTCTCTCTCTGTCTCAAAAATAAATAAACATTAAAAAAATATATTTTTAAAAAAAGTTCATTCTAGAGATTCCTTATGAAAAGTTCCAGCAAAGCAGAGTTTTAAAAGCCTATATGGTCAACCACTACTCTTGCTACACTTGTGTAAATAATCAGGCCACTTTTTTTTTTTTTTTTTGGAAACTAGACTTATTTTGCAAACTAGTGTTAATCTGGCTACCGTTGGTAAAAATGAGGGTGATTATAGAGAAAATGTTTTGATAACACACCTTTGTAAATAGTAAATTTTAACACTATTTATTATTAGCTGGCCTAAATCCTGATTTCTTCTAGTGTTCTCCAGTGCCAGGCTACAACTCTCCAAACTAATGTTTTTGAATGTTCTCCCACCTTTCTGACTTGGAATCATTTGAGAACTAAAACTTCCCTCTTCCTTGAAGCCCTGCAAACTTAATATAAAATGGCTTGGTGTAAACTTCAGAGAAATTGCCACAATGGCTCATGTCTAGACAATCTTTGTACCTACTGCACTGTGGGCCACTCAACAGATTGCCAGAGACATGTGAGCTACAAACCAGGAGAATCTGTCGCATTGCCACGGCCTGCCTTCACTCTGTCTGAAGATGCTCAGAGCCTGACGTCTAGAAGTCTTGTCAGCTGGCTGGCTCAGAACTCAGAGACAGGTTTATAATCTGATCTAATCATTAACCGCTGCTTTTCTTTTATTATTTCCGTAGAAAGGCCTCTTATCTAATACCTGATTACTTGAACCATAGGCCTAGCTTGGAGAAACGCCACCTTCTGAAATGAGTTCAACTAAGCTGACCTATTATCAAGACTCGGGGGGAGTGGTTCGGTGAGACAAAACAATCTACCAGCTCAACTTTTAATGTGTGAACCATCAGGAAGTTTCAGGGGACTGAACTGTGAGGGCCAAAGACAGGCTGTCCCAAGATGGGCCACTTTGGTATGAAGACTGTTTTGAGCTGAAAGCAGTCGAGACCCTCTAGGTCAAGAGGAACTCCTTGCTCCTCCCTGAGCTGCATAGGAGAATCTAGATTGGAAATCTTTCCCAGAATAATGGTTATTACCACAGATACATTTATCTGCATGACCCATCTGTAGGGCAGGGCAGACATCTAAGTACCAAACACCTGCTCCTTTTCTTACTGCCCTGTCAACTGCATTTTTTCCCTTCAAAGTCCCAGACTCCTACCCCTTCTCCTCACCTCAGGATGGCATACAGACCTCATTTGGCCTGTCTTTGGAATTTCCATGTCTGTGTGGATTCCCTGTATGTATGCTATTAAATTTGATTTTCTCCTATTGGTCCATCCATGTCAGTTTGATGCTTAGTCCAGCTGGAAGGACCTTTGCGAGGACAGGTATTCTTGCTCCCCGACCTTACTCTAAGGTAAACATTCTCTCCCATTTCACCCTTCACAAAATCTCCAAGGAAATGTTCCAAACCCCAGGGCCCTGGGGCCTCAGAGAAGGGCCTGCTTCTCCTTGGGTCACATAGACGTTCCCATGACTGCAAGTTGTCTTGCAGAATTCCACAAACAAAGCCAATCTCACATAGTGCTGATAAAACAGGCATTTATCTAATGGCATTTTTAGAGCAGAGGTGAAGGGACACATGCTCACGCTGTCACAATCTTTGCAGAAATTGTTGCTGGAAGTCAGGTGGATACCACACGCATTTCCTGGCATTGCTGGTGGCCATCCTGGCCCTCCTGCTCAGCTGTCCTCAGGGTGAAATCCCCTCCTCAGATTCAGAAGGGAGAACCCCTCCCCACTCTGCTGCCTTTCCCCCAAAGTTGTGTTTGTTGCCCTTCCAGATCTCTGCTTGGTCTGTGGACCTCAACGCTTAGAGTCCTTCCACCCAAGCTGCCAGATGCTGGTTCAGAAGTCCATTTCCCTCCCCCCACCCACCACCCTCAACACTCCCCACAGGCCACTGTTACCTTTCTCACTCCCCTCCTCATCTTCAAAAGCCAGCTGGGCTGTCTTCACTATCATTGCTGAGACATCGGCTTAAGAAATGAAACCCCCGACCCTTCCTTTTCTTCTGAGCCAGCATTCCAGGCCAGCTGGGAGGGGAAAGGTCAGCCTTTAGTTGCCTTTCTCCTCTGGGACCTGAGATTTCATTCATTTCCCCTCCATTTCTGGAATGTTGCTTCCCCATCTGCTCTTGCGGTAGCACACGGGTTTTATCTGCTCTGCTTCCCAAGCTTTTATGGAAGTTGTCTCAGCCTTCTCTGGCTCTCCCACTCTCTGGGAATGTTTTATAAAGTTGCGGCTGTCACGTCTCTCCCAATTATTAAAGCACAAGGACACTAACCTGACATCCATTGAAGCCCCAACCCAGTGCTCTCCCGGTCACCACAAATGACCTCTGTTCCTCCTCTGGCTTTTCTTGAGCCTGGGAGAAATGAAATTCCAACTTTCTTTGCTGTGAGCTACTTACATGCAACAGCCACACGGATTCTGCTTCATGACATAATCCATATATTTTAAGAAAAAGGTAACTCCAAGGACACAGTCATCTTAGCTCTTAATTCTTTCACTACTTACAATATTTTTACCAAGATATTCAGCTTTTCAAGTAGAGTGCTCTTTCTCTGAAGAAACTATTCAAAGTTTGCAGCACCCATGACTCCTTCCACAAGAGGGCAACAATTAAGGGTGGACGGCAGAACCTTTTTGGGGGGTGGTTGCTACTCTTCGTTACAAAATTTTTGTTTGTTCATTTTCATTGGAAAAAGGCTTTGCTGAATGTAATTCGCCTTTCCAATAACACAGCTCTTCCTTATCTCTCTACACTGTGTTTAAATAAGCACCTTGTCTAAACTCGTCTTAACTAGGCTAACCTCAAATCCTTGTTCATTTTATTTTTTTATTTTTATTTTTTGTAATGTTTATTTTTATTTTTAAAAGAGAGAGAGAGAGACAGAGCACCCGGCAGGGGCAGAGAGAGAGAGAGACACAGAATCTGAAGCAGGCTCCAGGCTCTGAGCGGTCAGCACAGAGCCCCATGTGGGGCTCCAACCCACAAACCACAAGATCATGACCTGAGCCAAAGTCGGATGCTTAACCGACAGCCACCCAGGTGCCACCCTTGTTCATTTTAAAATGAGAATCAGATTTCCTGCAAAATCTCTGCCTAGTCAAAATTAAAAAAATTGTTTTAAATTAGAATTTACATTCAGCAAGAAAAAGAGAAGCCCACACAGGGCTTTATGCCTCCAAACATGTCTTTACACCAAAGGCGAGGAAGGCATCAATGCATTCAAGGGTCCACCTTGGACAAAGAGTAGGGCAAAGGGAAATGTGCATAAGAGAGTTACCATATTCTACAAGAAGGAAGGGCCTGGGGCAAGTAAAACTGAATAGCAACTGTTCTTTAAATTTCAGAAAAGCTCTCCTGTAATCTGAGTTGGGTGCTATTTACAAAGCATTCTGAACAGGAGGGCCGACCAGCTGGTTCTAAGCCTGGTTATGGAGAAGGGAATATATAGCCCATCTTATCACGTGAAGCTAAGCCAACCTTTGCTCACCCCCAGAAAGCCAGTTTTCTCCTGCACCCCACAACACATGCTCCTCGGATCCCAACCACCCACTCACTCCCAAGCCCACAGCCTCCTTCTGATCCCCAGCCTAATCAGTGATCCTTGAGGGGGTGGGGATCAGTGCGGCTCAGCCCAGGCTGTGAACTTCTAACCCTCGGAGCATTCTTATCCCATTGTGATAAAATCCACGGGGGCTCAACAGTTTAATTCTTCCACGAACACTGAATGTATACCAGGTCCTGGGGGAGGGAGGGAGAGGGAAGGAAGGCAGCGAGTCTGGGTTGTACAGAGGACGAAGTCCCTGCTCCCCAGGTCTAGTTGAGTAGCGATCTATTGGATATGAAACCAAAAATAACACCAGATCGAATGAAGTCAATGAAATAATAGTGCAAAGTGCTCAAGGGATCAAGAGGAGAAAACAATTCATTCCATAATGGGGAAAGGAGCCAAAGGGAATGAGGCTTTCCACAGCAGAGAAAGGGAGGGGGCAATTTTGGCTGAGGGAACAGCCTTGAAATGTAGGCTGTATTTATAGACCCTTTTTAGCCTCCTGGCGAGGCTACAGGGGAAATTCAATAATTTGATGGGAATGAGTTGGACACCAAACTTTCACATCAAATCCCACCATGGAGGGCTTGGGGGGCTAGTATCCTCCTTGTTTCATGGAAGTTAGGCATATAAAAGTATTTTTTGAAAAGAACTTCAAAAGAAGATTTGTCTGGCTAGTGACTTCTTTGGAATTATAGAAGGGAATCACAGATAATAATAATATAGTAATAAGAGCTACTGATATTTTATCAAACTGGAAGTGATTTAGGGCATATATAGTCTTTTAGAGCTGAAGGAACTTTAAAGACCAACTCATCCAACTCACTTATTTTACAGAGGAGGAAATTGACGCCCAGAGAAAATTTCTTGTCTCTGATCCACAGCTAGTAAGGGGTAAAGCAGGGTTGGGGCACAGATCTCTTCCTTCTTAAACCAGCTTACTCGCCACCAAAATGTGTCAATCTGCACCGCTCCCGGCTGTATTTCAGAGAAGAAAAATCAGTAATGGGAGTTTAAGAGGTTTGCCTGAAGTCCCACAGCCCCCGGTGGCTCAGATGGAACCCAAACCTAGGACGTTGAGGACAATGAGTCAACGTGCTCCTATAAACATTCTTACTGAAATTAAACCCATTCACGAGGGACAAAGCACGAGAACGAAGAGTGAGCGTGGCGATTAGAGCCCAAGAATGCATGCTTCTCCAATCATGACCCGGGTAAGAAATGCAGGGGCTGTAAGGGGTTTGCTTTGCCTCAGCCGCCCGTGCGGCTTCTCCACACACACGCCAAGCTGCAGGGAGCTCTCTTTCTTCACCGAAGGCTTAGCTGCAATATGGTTTAAATTAGACATTTCTTGCCTGAGTAAAACAAATCACTTAGGTTATATGCTGACAAAAAAGGAACAGTCTGCATGCCTGGAAAGCTTAGGGGGAATTAAATTATGTGCTGTCACTTCAGAGTTGTTCCTGTCCTCTCCACCACCACCTCTCGATTGCCTGCAGGAGTCCTGGAACCTTGCGTGCAAGCTAAGCCATAACCCAAGGCTTAATATAAACTTGGGCTCTCAGGTCATTGGGAAATAACAGGTATATCCGGTTGGGTCTTTTGTGCTTGTCTGCACGCAAATTAAAAGTATTAAAAGTTCGTGCAAAGCAGAATTCCTCGGAGCCTCTGATTAGGGAGAAGGGAGGATGCCTTGGAAGAGAATTCTCATACAATCTTCCTGTTTATTTTTGCAGGGAATAGGAGATAGAGCTTGTTTATGAGAAGTTCACACCTCTGGGAGGCTGAACTCAGAAGGGGCGGGCTGTGGAGGTGGCCTCGTGCCAGATGTCTGCTGGGGAGCAGGGCTCTGAAGGACTGCAAGGCAGAGCTTTGAAGGGGTTTAGTTTTCATAGACCTTCCGGAGGAGGGTTCCGGTGGGAGTGCCAATTCCCACACTTGCCCCGCTGGTGGCAACAATGGCAAGATGGCTTATGGGGGCGGGGGGCAGAGTTGGGTTGGAGGAGGGTCATTGGAGGGCCCTGAAAGCAAGGGGCCATACACCCAGAGCTGTCACCTTGGCTCGTCACCTTCCTCAGTCTTTGATGACCCCAATACAGTTCGGCTCTGGGGTCTCCAAGAGGGTGGTTAGAGCTGGAAAGGGTGTCTATCCTGTCCCCATGCATCATCCACTGAAAAGCAGTAACGTTCATGTTTCCTGCCCTCAAACTTTGATTTTTCTCAATCAAGAGGTTGCCCACTTGGTGTGGCTGGGTGGTGGGAGAGAGTTTCTGGTCTGGTAGACCTGAATTCAAATTTTGGCTCAGCTACCGCAGGAGCTGTGTGACCTTTGGCTGATAACTCTAACTCCTCTGGCCTTGCTTTGTTTGTCTGTCGAAAAGGGATTATGGTTAATAGTTACCTGAAAGGGTTGGTTGTGAGGGATTAATGAAATGATTTCTGTCAAGTCCTTGGCATACTGCCTGGCTCAAAGTGCTCAATAAATGGTAGCTCTACATTATTAGTAGTATATTATTATTGTTGCCATTGTTATGATTGGCAGATCCACTATCCAAATAGCTGCTGCATTTCAGGTTGTGGCTCTGAGGCCCTCGCGGTCCCACAACCGAGCAGGATCTGTACCCCGCCCCCCCACTTCTGCCATGATCTCCTAATGCCTCATTCAGACATCACCTGGGCTCTGGCAGCAGAGATTGGGGGATCACTCTATCTCTTCTTCCTGTCCCCACTTGGTGGTTAAGGTGCATCGTCGCAGCCAGACCCCCGGGGATGGATGGTACTTCCGGGATAGCCCAGCCTGGCTGAACACGGTTGTTGTCTCCGAGATTTTCCTCCTCAAACCAGTAGCTGGGTCATTGCTACCTCTGAAATTGACCCCTATTCCCACCAACTTCCTCTATCAAGGCCATAGTCGCTTCGATATTGCTTGGGTGGGGAGACACTCAAAAGAATAATCACACTTTTGGGGCACCTGGGTGGCTCAGTCAGTTAAGCATCCGACTTCAGCTCAGGTCATGATCTCGCAGTCCGTGAGTTCGAGCCCCGCGTCGGGCTCTGTGCTGACCGCTCAGAGCCTGGAGCCTGCTTCCGATTCTGTGTCTCCCTCTCTCTCTGCCCCTCCCCCGTTCATGCTCTGTCTCTCTCTCTCAAAAATAAATAAACATTAAAAAATTTAAAGAACAAAGTAAAGAAAAGCACACTTTTAAGCTTAGACAGTGGTTCTCAGAGTGTGGTCCTGGGACTCCTTGGGAGGGTGGGTGGTCCCTGAGACCCCGTCTGAGGATCCACAAGTTTACAACTATGGTCATAGGATACTCTTTGCCTTTTTTTCCCTCTCCTTCTGTCACGGTCCTTTCAGGGGCTGCATCACATTTGGGATCACAACAGACTGAAGGCAGAATCAGATATGAGTATTCATCTATCTTCTGTTAAGTCAGAAATAAAGGAAATTTGTAAAAATGTAAAACAATGCCACCCTTGCTAATCTTTTTGCTTTTGGAAAATAAAGTTATTTTCCCTAAAAATGTTATTTATGTTAACATAAATGTATTGGGTTTATTCTTTTCCAGTGAATAAATATTTTAAGTTTTGTTGCATTTTCATTTCTAAAATTGTAAATATTGGTAGATGCAACTTAGATCGAACAATAGCTCTTTGGTTTCTACAGTAATTTTTTAGAGTATGAAGAGGTCCTGAAAACAAAACATTTGAGAGGCACTGAGCTCAGATTTTGGCACTGGGATCTATGAAATCATCCCTTTGCTCACTGACTTCTAAATAAAACCATCATTTCTGGGGATTTGGAATAGTGTGAATTTTATGGTAATTTCAATATAATGGCTTCGAGTGTAGTAGATCTAGTCATGAAACCCATGTGGAATCTTCATCCCAGCTCTCTGCATGTTCCAGCCACTGTTTTAAAGGAAGAGTTTCTAGGCTCTCCCAAGACCAGACTGTAAATTACAGAGGTTAAATTGTGCAGGGCAGACACCAGGGGTAGTCTCCACTGGGAGGGGAGGGACAGGGTTTGAATCGCATCCCTCACTGGAACCAAGATAGTTTGCCTGCTGGGGGTCTGGCCCCCTGAAGGGAGTCAGCTCTCCTGGCAGGATGGGGGTGGGTGGAGAGGCTTGGCGTCACCCAGGCCCTCAGCAGCCATAATAGGGCAGAAAAGTCTGTACTCAGCATACAGTTAGGAGGGAGGGGCTTCTATAAGATTCCGGAAGATAGGCGAAAGTTAGTGCATCTTTACTGCTGGGGTATGGATGAGCTTTGCAGCCTGCGGCCCTGAGTTCAAATCTCTGCTCCCTCTCTTGCAATCTGTGTGACGGTGGGCAAACAGTTCACTGCCTCTGAACCTTAATCACCTGATATGTAATGTAAGCTAAAAGCAGCAATACTTTCAGGAGGATGAGGAGAAGTAAATGAAACAGTAGATGTAAAGCATAGAAAAAAGTTCCTGGCACCGGCAGGGGGGGGGGAGATTAGCTCCCTTTCTTTCTCTGTCCCAACTCGCTCTGTGGTGTTAGGCACCCTGAGAGAATAGAGGGGCATAAACCACAGGCTCTCACTTTATGACTGAAACAGAGAAGAGGATCATCCTCCTGAGCCGGACACAGTGGCACTCCCAGTTGGTGTGTTTATTCCTTGTTCGACTAAATGATATGTGTAATTGGGTTTCTACCTCTCTGCTCTGCCTCGGGTATGGTGCTCAGGGCCCAGCAGTGAAAGAGAACAGAAATGAGAGCTCCTGGTAGTCTGGATGCCTCATGTGTGCTGGCTGGGGAGGTAGGTTTCTATCTTACTCCATAGCCCCAGGTATTCCTTTGGCGGGGGGCGGGGGGGAGCCTGGAAACTCAGGGCTCGGTCACATTCTTACAGCGTCAAGTCCCTGAAATAATGAACAGACAGCAAGGACCCAGACAGCACAGTCAGTGATGAGAAGCCCCGGCCACACCTGAACAAACTAGAATGCCATGCTTTCAAAGCCCAGAAACGGATGGGCCCCTCCTTCCTTCTGCATCCAAACCCTTAAAGTGAGCAGGTCGCCAGGGACTGACTCAGCGCAATGGGAAGAGGAAAATTGGAGGTTAGTCACCACTAAAGTACACACTATTGACTTTAACTTTGCAATCTGGATGGGGGAGCATTCTGGACAATTTTCCACCCCCTGGCCTTTAAAAAGGGGGATGCTGAGAGCCTCCCCGCCCTGCCTTCTGGTTCTGGCTCCTGGAGTGGCCTCAGCCTCTTCAGTGTAGTTGTTAGCTGTGCCCGGGGCTGCAGGTCTGGGGCCAGGGTCTGGGGCCCGCTTTGAGCCACACCTGTAACGTCGGAAAAGAGGGCCGGAGCTTCTGGGAAGCTAGATGGCATGGTCTCATTTGCACAAATCGCTGGGAGGTCCCTGGAGTTCTCTCCCACTTGGACCACATGGACTGGTGCTTTCTCAACTTCCCTTGGCAGGGAATTGCGTGAGTGTCGTCCCGGAGCCTCATCACCGCAGGGCTGCAAAATATTCACAGAAACCATGGTGGGACTGGCCCAAAGCCGAGCTTAGAGGGAAAAAAAAAAAACCAAAAAAACCTAGCATGGCCTTGCCCAGAATCTTTTGGGAACGTGGCCTCTGCCTGCATAAAGACCTGCCTCTGCACTGGGGTCCTGAAGTGGAGCACGTCCAAGGTGGGGTGACACAAGGTGAGGGAGAGACTACTGCTCGGCTGCCATCCGCGAGCTGGAGGAAAATGCCAACTGGCTATTGGTGCTGAGCCTTTCTGCCAAAAACAGATGGCTCTGAGGTCAGCCTTCCAAAGGCCTTCTAGAGGCCGCAGCGAATGGCCTCCGACAGAAAAAGGACACCTGAGCCCCTGCAGGGGCTCAGACAGTGTCAGCTCCTTGAGTCCTCGCCACAACTCTGTGAACGAGGTACTGGCATCATTTCCAGTTTTCCCCGAGCGTCACCTGGGCCCAGAGCAATGATCTGCAGCAACCGGAGCCAGATTCTGACGCTGGCCGGCTCTGGGAAGGTGCTGGTAGCCACTCAACAAGCTGCCTCAGAAACACAAGGAGCAGGTGACTCACGTCACCCTAGGCTTTCAGAGGCTTGCAGGTAGCTAAGGGCGTGTCGCCCTGGGAGCCATCACACTGAACCAAGAAGACCACGTCTTGGGGCGCCTGGGTGGCTCAGTTGGTTGAGTGTCCTACTTTGGCTCAGGTGGTTTCGTGGGTTCAAGCCCCGCGCCGGGCTCTGTTCTGACAGCTCAGAGCCTGGAGCCTGCTTTGGATTCCGTGTCTCCTTCTTTCTCTGCCCCTCCCCCACTTGCGCTCTGTCTCTCTCTGTCTCTCAAAAATAAATAAAATGTAGAAAAAAAATTTAAAAAAAAACCACATCTTTATCCCTGCGAGCTCCAAGTCCTTGCGTGACTCAGATTTTACTGGAAAGGGGTAACGGCTTGCTAGGACTGGGAGTAAACGACAACAGCAGCAGTAATAGTAATGGCTCTTGACAGTTCACTGTACCATCAGCCACGCTGACTGGTGTCCTCACAATATCTCCTTGACTCTTCACAAGTACCCTCTGTGGCTGGGATAGTGTTCTCTCTCTTGCGCAAACGTGGAGATGTGGGCTCCGAAGAGTTAAATAACCTGGCCGAGGTCACTGCTTATAGATAAGAAAGCCTGGCCTCACACCCAAGAGTGCCTGGCTGGCCCCAGGAGTCGAACTCCTAATAGTGGTGGCATGCAGGCTTTACTGCTTTTATATATAAATATATATAAATATATAATATATATAATATATAAATAATATATAAAATATAAAATATAATAAATATAATAATATAGTAAATAAATATATAATATATATATTTTTAATGTTTATTAATTTCTGAGACAGAGACAGAGCATGAGCAGGGAAGGGGCAGAGAGAGGGGGAGACACAGACTCCAAAGCAGGCTCCAGGCTCTGAGTTGTCAGCACAGGGCCCCATGCGGGGCTGGAACCCATGAATCATGAGATCATGACCTGAGCCAAAGTCGGACACCCAACCGACTGAGCCACCCAGGCGCCCCAGGCTTTACTGCTTTTAATCTCCTTGGGAGGATTAGACAAACCCGGCAGGCATTTGGGCCTGTGCCCAGGGGCCTGTGAAGAATTGTCATCATCTCAGAGGGGACATCAAGGCACACCGAGGTCGCTCTCCCACCCTGGCTTCTGTGATGTCTTCCGTAGGGATGTGGAGATCCAGAATGTTCCCCACCTCTGACGTTTCACGGACTTTAATCTGGGGATTTCCCTCATGGGTCAAGAAGAGGTGACATCTGCATGCAAGCATGCGTATGCTTTAAAATCAGGAATAGGGCTGAAAGACAAGTAGTAGTTTTGTTTTGTTCTCTTCCTACATTTGCAAAGCTAAATTAAAACAATAGGGCTTCATATTTTTATTTTATTTATTTATTTAACATTGATTTATTTTTGAGAGAGAGAGACAGACACAGCGTGAGTGGGGGAGGGGCAGAGAGAGAGGGAGACACAGAATCTGAAGCAGGCTCCAGGCTCTGAGCTGTCAGCACAGAACCCGACATGGGGCTCGAACCCACGAACCGGTGCTCAAACGCACGAACCGTGAGATCATGACCTGAGCCGAAGTCAGATGCTTAACCGACTGAGCCACCCAGGGGCCCCAATACTATACAATAGTTTAAAAGCATCAGGTAGATCTAGACTGGCTGTTGTGGCCACCAAGACAATATTAGGTGGGGAAAAAAAGCCACAGAACAGTAATTCTATGATCTCCTTTGTATTCAAATTCACACATAGGTACAAACACATGCACATACAGAAACAGAAGGCGCACGGTTCCCGTGGTTCCATCTGAGAAGGGGTGGGAGTGTGGGCTTTCCCATCTTCCTGCACATTCTTATATTCTGATTAAATCATTTGCAGCAAGAATGTATTTATGGACTACGTGTGTGTGTTTTAAGAACTTCTATCTGACCAAAACAGAAAATATACTTTACATATATATACATATCAAATAAAAATATAGCATATAGATCCCTATATCTGCTCCTAGTCTCTGGCCCCCAGGGTCAGTGAGAGTTCAGCATGGCCTCCATGAACTGGAACACTGTCTGAAAGCCCTAAGATGCATTTAATAGGAATAAATGCAAATCTCACTTTTAGTTTTTTAAAAAATCAATTGCATAAATGCAATTAAAGACTCAGAATAGAATCAAATCTTAAAATAAAAGATGAAGACTTTGCTTGATCATAAGTCTTAGTATGGGCATAACAGTGGGATGCAGATTTTTAAAATAGTCCCCAAACCTTAGTTTGTATTGAAAGAAACACTGTGTGTCTGGTGGGAAGTAACTGTGTCCCCTTGTGCTAGACAGGCTGTCACCTTTGGCAGTATCGTGTTCAGCTGCAGGGACATACCTAGGCATATTGAAAAACTGCATTGTCTAGAAGGCAGAGATAAGCTGGATAAAGTTCTGGAAACCAAGTTATTCCAAGGATGATGGAGGCGACTGGGGTGTTTCATAGTTGGTGGAGGGATGTTTCAGTGGCAGCACAATAGCCATCTTCAAACATGTGAAGGGCTGTCGTGTGAAAGGGAAATTAGTTTTGGTTTATGTCTCTCCAAAGGGTAGCTCTAAGTTCAGCAGAAGACAACAACGTTCACTCCACATTCTTTCGTAACACTGGGAAGAAACTTTCAACATCGAGAGCTTTCTAACCAGAGCAGTCCAACCACAGGAACAGGCGACAGCTGAGAAATGACCACTTCCTTGGTAGAATGGGAAAATCCTGTTGGGGGTCAATGGTCAACAAGCCAACGTACAATTATCCAACCCTCGTGTTCCCTTTCGGCAATGTGTAGGGGAGGAATAACCACTTGAGTTATTTATCTACCAATTATTTTCTTCAGCCTGGATGTGACTACAGTTCTTGACCTGAATTTTTGTTCCTTTGTGGAAAGAGAAGAGAACATGTGAGGGAATACAGATCTAACCCTAAAAACTAAGAGGTGAATGGAGTAAAAGAAGACTGGGATCTGGATCCTCAACCAAGAATCTATTCCAGATTGGGAAGCTGTACCAATCAGCATGCCTATGGCTAGATGTTGTCAGTTAGCTGAACCCCACTGCACATTTCTGTTTGCCTGTTTGTTTGTTGTACTTTACTTGCTGTTGCCTTATGCATTTTCTTGGTAACCTGGTAAATATTCATTTTTTAGGAAACAAAGATGAAAAACCATATCCTTCACCTGCCTAATGATTTTCTCTGCCCGATCAAAGGGTTAGGAAATTTTAAGTTGTTTTCTGTTGACCAAGGAAGGTAGTGGACAGCAGGCTTAGTTCTACTGTCAAAAGGGTGAGTTTCAGGAACTGGATGGGGTGATAGTCAAAACTCAGGGTACAAATGTACAGAAGCAACCCCAGACCTTGGCGTCCCTTCCCTTCCTCTGAAGTCATCACTGTCCTGAGTTAGAGGCTGCTTCACCCCACAAACACTGAGCAGGAAAGTCCCGTTGGGTGGGAGCCCATACTGATTGCCGAGGCTATCTGTTAGCTCCGGCATTGGATATTTTGCTCCTTTGTCTTTTCTTAGTTGTTCTATCTCTCTGACCCCTTTTCTTGCTCTCTTCACTCCTCTTCTCTCCTCTGCCTCTCACTCTTTATTGTCCCGTGAGAGAGAAAAGAGCAGTAGGAGGTGGGGAGAGAGGGGGACGAAGGAGATGGTGGTAGCTTGAGGGAAGAATGGAGGTCTCGGAGGGAATGCAGGAGAAGTGGGATAAGAGTGGAGCCAAGGAAAGGGGGAAGGAAGGAGAACGGGTGAGAATAAAGAAGGAAAAATGAAGAGCAAGGGGAACAAAGATGGCGGAGAAGGAAAGAAACCATAGGAAGCATGAAGAAGCAATCTGAGAACTGCACCCCTGGCTACTTTTTTTTTTTTTTTTTTTTTTTTTTTTAATTTTTTTTCAACGTTTTTTATTTATTTTTGGGACAGAGAGAGACAGAGCATGAACGGGGGAGGGGCAGAGAGAGAGGGAGACACAGAATCGGAAACAGGCTCCAGGCTCTGAGCCGTCAGCCCAGAGCCCGACGCGGGGCTCGAACTCACGGACCGCGAGATCGTGACCTGGCTGAAGTCGGACGCTTAACCGACTGCGCCATCCAGGCGCCCCACCCCTGGCTACTTTTATGCAGCGCAAAAAATTTTAAGTGGATTGTCTCCTGAAAACAAGAACACAGTGAAACCAAGGGCAGGAGCTGTTTACATATTATGTTCCTTTTATCTTCAAAAAGAATTGGAGGAGATCATAGGCCCAGATACACTTAGAGCATTCAAAGAGTGAGGGCAGCAAAGAAGGGAAGGGTCAAATCAGATAGCGCTGAGGAAAACCATTCCCGTGGAGCACAGATTTTTTCTTAGCCCCTGGACTCCAAGAAAACCGTATCAGATGAAGGACTCTGCAGGACTCATCAGTCCCGGGTTATTTTCACTGTCCTTTCTTATAAGAGACTCTCAATAAAAACTGAGAAGACATGTAAGATCGTAAGGTTACAAAGATATTTCTTTCCCATGCTCCTAGTTTTTATTCTTAGTAACTTTTAACTTTTTCTTGAGTGTCTTTTAATTTTGATACTATTTCAAATTTACAGACATGTGGCAAGAACATCACAAGGAACTCTCATTTACCCAAATTCTCCAATTAGGGACATTTTACCATGTTTGCTTTATCATTTTCCATTCTCTCTCTCTCTCTCTCTCTCTCTCTCTCTCTCTTCCCCCCCACACCATCCCCCGCCCATCTTTTTGCCTTGAATTGTTTGAGACTAAGTTGCAAACACTGATGCCCATTTACTTCTAAACACACATGAAAGTATTTGGGTGGGAACCCGGAACAATACAGGGTAGCTTTGTGGCTGTCACTGATACCAGACTATAGGGAAAGAGCTTAGTGGGGCACTCCATTTGGAAGGGGAGGAGGGCTAAGAAACTTGCCTTAAGCTGCACTGTTTTCTTCGGTTTGTTTAGGCCAATAAAATCAGCAAAATCTTCCAAAGCAGTTTCTTCCCACGCTTGACATGGAATTGAGAAAACATTAGTTGTTCACATCAAATTTTAAAAAAATGAAAGGGGAGATGGTTTTGGTAGGTAACGCTCCTGGCCCCACTGTCTCATTCTAAGAGCTCCGAGGACCACTACTACTTAATACAAAGGCAGAGGATCCGGACAATCATTGCCAGCATGCACAGGGCTTTGTTGATCCTAAAACACACTTAATTTTTTTTAACGTCTGTGAAATTAGAATATGTCTTATTAATCAGTGGCATCATTACAAATGGCAGCCCCCACCCCCGCCTTTATATTAATGCATAAAATAACAGTGCATCCCACCAATGATAGCTTCTGAGATTCGATGAAATGAGATCGATTTTTTTTCTTTTTTTTAGCTCTATGCTTCTTAGCCTGTGTATTACCAGGAAGAAGGGAATAGAAGGAAGTCAGGTGGGGCACAGGATTTGGGTGTGAACTCCTAAGAATGCTCTCAATTCCCAGCACGTGATGTCAGCTTCCTACTGCTGCTCCCTCTGCCATATTCTCAGTTGCCTCGGACACCTGGTACATCTCCCGATCTCTGTTTCTCTGCCTACTAGCACGGGTCTGATTACTGATTCTTGCGCATCCCCCATGTCAAAGGCTTGCCAGAGACTGTTTCTTCTACTCCACTCTCCTCTCAGGGCCTGTGTATATGTGTGCTTGGAGGGGCTTGGAAGAGCACAGGGTTCAGCCACGAAATTGACACGGGGATTCTGCTAAAGGGAAAAAAGCCCATCAAGAAAACCAACCTCTGGGGCGCCTGGGTGGCTCAGTCGGTTGAGCGTCTGACTTCGGCTCAGGTCATGATCTCGGGGTTTGTGAGTTCAAGCCCTGCGCTGGGCTCTGTGCTGACAGCTCAGAGCATGGAGCCTGCTTCGGGTTCTGTGTCTCCCTCTCTCTCTCTCTGCCCCTTCACCCCCCTCTCTACCAATAAACATTAAAAAAAATTTTAAAAAAAAATAGAAAACCAACTTCTAGCCTGATGACATAAGGGTCATTTCCTGGCTGTTGGCTCCAGGTGTAATGCATCTATCTGATTTGCTGATTTAAAATGATGATGATGATGATGGTGGTAGTGGTGGTAATAGGTTTGGGGTATCCCTCAACCCATAAGGGAGTAATGGACAGAAGCGAGACACATGAGGACTGAGGGGGGCTTTTATCTCTGGCTTCCTAGCATGTTCCCTCTTCCCCCATCCCTCTTCTCCTGATACCCGACCCAGACCATTGGCCACAAAGGTGGACATGTTGGAGTCCTTCCAGGACTGCTCATGGCCAGCTTTCCTAGCACATAAAGAGTCTCCAGAACATAACCCAACCGGACACCAGCAAAATAGGGATTGGGGAGAGCAGCCCCACGTCCTTCCATCCTGTAAGGTACCACGGTTACCCTTCCCTGTGCATGAGACAGTACATTCCTGTTCTGTTTAAACAAGCTTAAGCGGGATTTCTGTTCTTTGGAATCAATACAATACAATCTGCTTTAAACTCTCTCTCTAGCTGAGCTGTTCTTTTTGAAAGTTATTTGCACCAAAACAATTCAAGTTTGAGATTTGGGCGGGGTTATTCCCATACCCTGGTTGTTGACTGAAAGGAGATACCAGGCCTTAAATCCTACCGGCTTTGGTTGAGAAGTTTCGTGGATAACTAAAGAGCCTGCTGGGGATTCTCACTAGAGGGTGGGCCCTACCTTGGGCTGGCCACTTTGGATTTACCCTAAGTCTCTGTCAGGTACCAGCTGGGTCCTCTAACAGAGGTCTCTATACCACAAAGTCAGACAGAAACTGAGGCCTGCAAATTCTGAAGGTGTTAGTAGAGCCAGTCATTCTGGTTTGTCATGATCGATAAGGACCTGTCTTTTTGACAGCATTGGCTCAGCTGGTTCCTCTGTTATTTATTTATTTATTTATTTATTTATTTATTTATTTAGTACGTAAGTACTTCCCACCCAGTGCAGAGCCCAATGTGGTGCTTGAACTCACAACACTGAGATCAAGATCTGAGCTGAGATCAAGAGTGGGACGCTTAACTCACTGAGCCACCCAGGCACCCTGGTTCTTCTGCTTTTTTAAAGCATGTGCTAGAACAAGAGCTGAGCCCAAGGCACCACAGCTTGGAGGCTATGCTTAAACTATGTGCTATGGCAAGAAGGCATGCATCTAGGGGCACCTGGGTAGCTCAGTTGGTTAAGTGTCCAACTTCCACCCAGAGCATGATCTCACGGTCTGTGGGTTCAAGCCCCCGCATTGGGCTCTGTGCTGACAGCTCAGAGCCTGGAGCCTGCTTCAGATTCTGTGGCTCCCTCTCTCTCTGCCCCATCCCTGCTTGCACTCTGTCTTTCTCTTAAAAATAAATAAACATTAAAAAAATTAAAAAAGAAGGCACGCATCCAGTTTATCTAAAAACTATACAGCATTATTCAGGAATTATTAACCGGTCTTCAGAACAGCCTTGCGTTCTACTTTTGAAAACAGTAATTTACTTGGTTTAAAGGCAACCTGCATTTGCTCTGCTTCCCATAGAGATACTGTGCTAGAGGCTTCGGGAATGTTGATAGCTCAGAATTGGCATTAGCCCATAGACAATTCCCGTCTACTAAATTAAAGCCTACTGAGAGATTGATGTGTTCAGCAGTCTAGAACTGAATTATTAGGCAAGGGTCTTGCTAAAGCTGAACATCATAAGGTTATGAAACTCATTTCCAAGGATGTGTAGGCCAACACAGCTCTGAGAAACCAATGCTTACTTACCCAGTTGCTCAAAAACCACCTCATCAGGAATCTGAGTACTCCAGTATAGGCATGAAGTCCTTTTCAGAGGACCTCTCAAAAACTACTGAATGGAGACTTTTACAAAAAAGTGTTTTCTTATCAGGTCAGATAGTTTATTATTGGGTTTCAGTCTCTCACAAAGCTTGATTTTCAGACACCTCTTTATGCTTCTTTAAAATTTAACCACTTATTTCAAGGGCAGCTATGAGGCATAGTCCCTAGGCCTCCCTCATTCAAAATCCATTTAATTGCAAAAGGTGACCACACTATTTCTTCTTTGTGGTCCTCAGAATCCTCACTTTGTAAACAAAAACAACCATTTAAAACAACTCTTCCAGCTGATTTTTTTTTAGTGTTTATTTATTTTTGAGAGAGAGACACACACACACAGAGTGCAAGCAGGGGAGGGGAAGAGAGAGAGGGAGACACAGTCTGAAGCAGGCTCCAGGCTCTGAGCTGCCAGCACAGAGCCCCATGCCCGGCTGGAACCCACAAGGGTGAGATCATGACCTGAGCCAAAGTCGGAGGCCCAACCAACTGAGCCATCCAGGCTGATTTTTTGTTTTAAAGGCAGGCAGGAAGCCTTTTTTTTTTTTTTTTTTTTTTTTTTTTTTTTTTATATCTAAGGATTTCCTTCCACATAAACTTGTATTGATGGATCTGGAAAAGGACTCGGTGGCTTCACATTCTGGTTTCACCTCTTGATAGCAGGTAAGAGGTGGGGAGGGGAGAAAACCATCCCACGGGTCATGCAAGCATTTCAATCACTTTCTTGAAAACAGGAATCATTTAAGATTATACTGTATGGCTATAATCGTATTTTTACAGCGTGTGTGAGATCTTGGTTAAGTCACATAACCTCTCTGAACCCCACATGTGTAAACGGAGACACAATAGAACGATAAAGATTCCCAGCACCCGTAAAACTCAAAGCTCTGGGGGTGTCACGTGGTAAGCACTCAACTTTGACGCGGCCACTTGAAGATCCCGGAGGCCCGGAGATACAATTGCTACCTGGTTAACCACCAGCCGTCCCACCCTTCCCCAGCCTGGCAGAGAAGACCTTTTCTCTCCAGGGTCTTGAAAATGCTCGGTACCAGCCAGTAAGCAAGGACGCCTCGGGCCGGGGAAGCTACCGCGGCCCCAACGCCTGCGGCTTCCCCTTTGAAGCAAGCATCCTCATCTCGCACTCACACGCGCTCGGGGCACTGGTCCGCCTGCCTGACCCGCCGGGGTGCGTGCGCCGCGCTGGGTGGTGGCGGCCTCCACCCATCCCTGGGCCGCCGCCCCCGCCGCCGCCTCGGCGGGGCAGGTGCCGTGAGAAGCGCCGAGGGATATGACCGGAGACGACTTTCCAGGAGCCGCGCACGCGAGGCAAAGCTCCGCACGCAAGGGGGAGGCGACTGCAGAGGAAACTTTTCAACCCCATAAAGTTCGCAGGCGCGCGATCTGCCTCCCGCTCCTCCTCCCCCTTCTCCCTCCCCCCTCTCTCTGCTCCTCGCCCCCCTGTTCGCCCGGCTTGGCTCGGCGGCGGCGCTCGGACTCCGCCAGCGGGGCCCCGAGCCTGGCAGTGGGCGGCGCCACCTGGGGTGGGGGTGGTGGCTTGCTGCGCGGGAAACCTCGCGGCCAGCTGCGCCCCGCCAGCGCTGGCCTTTGTGTGCTAAGGACGGTCGGGGCCCCGGGGCCGCAGCCCCGCGTCTTTCAGGGATTCTTGATCTCGCCGCCCGAGGTGGAAGGAGAACTTTGCGTGCCAAAGGGCCTCATCCGAGGGGCCGATTTGTTTGCAAGAACGTTAAAATAAAAGAACTAGGGAGGCTGTAAGGCCAGCCGCCACCACAACCGGGTTTTCCATGTTCTCAAGCTGACAGGTTCCCTCTCCCGGCCCGGGGGCCCGAGGATTCCGAGCGGGTTTGTCTCGAGAACCAAGCTCAGTCACCGAGAGGGGGGTGGGGGTGGGGGTGAAGGTCGTGCGCTCCGGGAGGGAGGCCTGCTCCCCATGGAAAATGCCGCGCGACCGGCAGGTTCTGTCCCCAGCGCGCTTCCGGGAAACTGCACCTTCGATCGGGAGGGACTGATTAAGACTGGTGTTCTGGCGGACGGGAAGTTCGTAAAGCCAGGGCCGTCGGGGAGCGCCGCGAGCGCCTCGCGTGACCTCCCGAGCGCGGCGACCCAGGACTTGGCCCATCCCGGCGCCCCGCCCCCCGCAAGCCCCGCCCCCCACCAGGTTCTACTCCGCTACACACAGACCTTAGCAGCCAGATAGGAGGGGTGGCGCGTTCGGATCCTTTGGCTTGACTGTGTGCAAACGGGCCACACCTCTGCGACCCCAGCTGTCAGAGACGAGCGGGGGGCGTGAAGGCTAGGAGTTGACTCCACTCGTCGACCCCAGTCTCAAGTGCGCATGCTGTGAGAAAACCCCAGCTCTGCCGAGGCCCCAGGTGTAGCAGGGCTGGGCAAAGGGCTGGGCACCCTTCTCGGTCCTCATCCCAATCCCAGCGCCCCTGGCTCGGACGACACCTAGAGGCTCCAGAGTGGGTGTTCAAGCTCCCAGAGCAGCAGGTGTCCAGGCGAGGCCTCGGACTTCCTGGAGACGTCTTGCTCTCCACGAAGGCTCCAGCCCTATTTCGGACCCGTCCATCCCGCGCCGCTGGAAACCGCGCCACCTCGCAGGTCAGTCTATCCACGGAGCCGCCATCCCCCGGCCTCAGGGGGAACTGAGAAGGGAACTGAGCGCCTCCGCCTTGATGCCCTTCGGGTTGTCCCCGAATTGCCGGAACCGCTACGAGGAAGGGGTTGGGGTGGGGACGGACAGTCCGGGTCACTGAGAGGACGCGCTCCTTCCCTTCTCCTTTGGGGAATGGGTTTGGGATTCGGGGAAGGCGCGTCCTCTGCTGCTTCCCCAGTGAGCCCTCCCTGACCTGCCCCACGCCGGACCTCCTCTCTTCCCAACAGCGCGAGGGAACCCGACGCCTAGCGGGTAGGGGCGTGGGGCGCCCGCTCCTTTCTCTGCACACCTGAGTGTCACGCCTTCGCCCTTCTCTCTCCAGTATGGCCACCGGCCTCGGTCCCGACGCTCCCCTGCAGCCGAGCGCGCTGTCCACCCAGCAGACCACGCTTCTGCTGCTCCTGTCGGTGCTGGCCGCGGTGCACGTGGGCCAGTGGCTGCTGAGGCAGCGGCGGCGGCAGCCGGGGTCCGCGCCGCCCGGCCCCTTCGCCTGGCCGCTGATCGGAAACGCGGCGGCGATGGGCCCGGCGCCGCACCTCTCGTTCGCGCGCCTCGCGCGGCGCTACGGCGACGTCTTCCAGATCCGCCTGGGCAACTGCCCGGTGGTGGTGCTGAACGGCGAGCGCGCCATCCGCCAGGCGCTGGTGCAGCAGGGCGCCGCCTTCGCCGACCGGCCGCGCTTCGCCTCCTTTCGAGTGGTGTCGGGCGGCCGCAGCCTGGCTTTCGGCCAGTACTCCCAGAGCTGGAAGACGCAGCGGCGCGCGGCGCAGAGCACCATGCGAGCCTTCTGCACGCGCCAGCCGCGCAGCCGGCGCGTCCTCGAGGGCCACGTGCTGGGCGAGGCGCGCGAGCTGGTGGAGCTGCTGGTGCGCGGCAGCGCGGGCGGCGCCTACGTCGACCCGCGGCAGCTGACCGTGGTGGCGGTGGCCAACGTCATGAGCGCCGTGTGCTTCGGCTGCCGCTACAGCCACGACGACGCGGAGTTCCGCGAGCTGCTCAGCCACAACGACAAATTCGGGCGCACGGTGGGCGCGGGCAGCTTGGTGGACGTGCTGCCCTGGCTGCAGCGCTTCCCCAACCCCGTGCGCACCGCCTTCCGCGAGTTCGAGCAGCTCAACCACAACTTCAGCAACTTCGTCCTCAACAAGTTCCTGAAGCACCGAGAAAGCCTGCAGCACGGGGCCGCCCCCCGCGACATGATGGACGCCTTCATCCTCTCCGCGGGGAAGGCGGAGGCGGCCGAGGGCTCGGACGACGGCGGCGCGCGGCTGGACATGGAGTACGTGCCGGCCACTGTCACCGACATCTTCGGCGCCAGCCAGGACACGCTCTCCACCGCGCTGCAGTGGCTGCTCATCCTTTTCACCAGGTAACACCTCCAGGAGGCGTGGGCCGGGCCTTCTTTCCTCCCCTGGAAAAGGCTAGAATGTGCTGAGGTCGCGACGGACGCCCAGGGTTTGGGCAGGGTTTGGGGTTTCGCGACAGGTCCCCGTCTCTCGAAGCAGAGATCGCGGCCGGAAAGCGCAGCTCGGGAAGGCAAGGTGCGGGCTGAGACCGCGCGCGGCCCGCATCTTTGATCTTGTCGCCCGCTGCCTCTCCAAGTGGGGACACATTTGTGAGAGCCCCGAAAGGCAAGATCTTTTAAGTGTCTGCAGATCAGCGCCGATGTCTGCCTCCCTGACACAGCAGAGGCAAAATTGGCACGCTTCCGAAAGAAAGGGTAACGGGTAAATATGTTCAATAAACACACGAGCCTGATGGGCTCAGCCTGTCACCGGCGCAGATCCGAGGCCGCCCAGCCCCGGCGCTGCAAGCCAGCCGCGCGTCCGGGCTTTGTTCCCGGGCAGAGGAAGTGCTCGGAGGCCGGCCCCGCCAACCGTGAACCCGCACGGAAGCTTTAGGAAGGCGGCCAGAAATTAGCGGGTTGCGCTGGGTTAACGAAAACGCCGCGCTAGCAGTGTGAGAAGTGTCTGGGTAAAAAACCGGAGAAGCAGTCACTTTTACCGAGCGCAGAGCAGCGTCTCGAAAGGCAAACACGGTATCCAGGAGGCGCCCGCGGACGGACTTTTCTGGTCCCTGGGCCAGGCTTGGTTTGCGAGCCGGTCGGCAGTGCCCACCTTGATTAAGGTCGCCGACCTCTGGGAAGGAAGCCCTGCACGCAGGAAGCAAACATGTTGCTGGCATAGGGTGTTGCCAGACGTAGAAACTAAAAATAAATTCCACATTGGACATACTTCTACTAAAAGATTAGCCATTGTTTATCTGAAATTTAGATTTAACAGAGCAGCCAGGTTTTGTGGGCATCTCTGCTCCAGAGGCAGATGTCTCACTAAAGGCAAATTTTGGTTGCCTTGAGAGAGCAGAAATCCTGGTTGTGCCATTTCTTGGTGTGCAAGGAAGTGGGGGGGGGGGGGGGGGGCGGTGCTGAATTTGTTGGTAACCCAGAAATTGGAAGGCAAGGAGCACTTCTTTTCTTATTAGAATCCTGCAACCTGTGTGTCCTTAGACTGTGCAACTGCTTTTATAAATTGAAGTTTTTGTATATTTAAAATTGCTTTTCAGCATTAAGGCCCCAGAAACGCTATGAGCAATGAGCAAAAATCAAAAAGAAGTCCATAACAGATCAGGAAGAAGACATCCCAAAATGAGAGCAATGGGTCGTTTGCACCCGCCATAAACATTATCTTTAGAAACTGCCTTTTTTTTTTTTTTTTCCATTAGAGATTGAATTGGGCAGCAAAAGTAAATAAAACAATTTTGGAGTCACTTTCAGTTCAATGTAGCTGGTGAATACGTTTTTCTTCATTTTAGCGAAGACAGTAGGACAGGGGTTGGCAAATTACACTGCTCATTTTTGGGTGTAAGTTTTTTATCAAAATACAACCATGCCCACTCATTTATGTATTGTCTATGGCTGCCTTCATAGCGCAAGGCAGAGCTGGCTGGTTGTGACAGAGGGTTTGGTCTGCAAAGCCTAAAGTATTTACTATCTGGCCCTTTATGAAAAAGTTTCCAGACTCCTGAAGTATGCTATTCATGAAGCAGTTTTTTAAATCACCCATAATTTCATCCCATACATGCTTGAATTATTTTTCAGAGATGCAATAATTATTTACTTTATTTTTTAACTTCTGGCATTTTCACTTATTGTAATGGACATTTCCCCATCTTTTAAACTTTATTGTAGTGACTTTTGATGGTTACTTAATATTTTTGCCGTAATAACACCATTATATATAATCGCTTCTTTTAACATTGTTGACTGCCTTTTAAAAATTTTGACTGTTGTTGTAGTCAGATATGTTTGCACCTGTCGTTTCCTGCACATACATTTCTGGACATGGATTACTGGGTTTAAAAAAGGAGTGGGGAGGAGTTAACTCCTATGCATCTTGCTTAGTGCTAAGATTTTGTTTTCCAAAAGGACAGTACTATTTGTATCGCTGACAGTGAATAAGCATTACAGCTTGTACCATAATCTCTTGAACACTGGGAATTTTCTTTTAAATTTAGACGATCTGTACCTTCATCTGTTGGGATACCAGTTTGTATGAAGTGACGGCAGTGTGTCTGCTGGAATTAAAAGGAAGATGTGTGTGTTGGGCGGGGGAAGGACCCGTTTGGGGGGCTGCTTTTTTATTTGTATGGGTCCTGGGTGGTTTTGCCACTGTAGATTTATTACCCCATGAAAACTTTTTAATGATATTTTATTACTATTTGTTTAAAGATAAATATATTAAAATTATATATTAAAATATTCTCTTTGACCTAAACGGTTTTTGTTTTTTTTTTAATGATTTTAAAAGAAAGGAAAACATTTCCATGGGCTCCTGAAAAGTATTGTGGGTCCTTGGCATGGTCTGCTGTGCCTCATGGAGAAGTTGGCCTTGTCTGTTTGGAGCTTTTTCAGGCTGAGAAAACTTAGACTTTTTTCGACTTACAGTAGGAAAGAGCATTAGCCATGTGAGGCTTATTATGGGAAATAGAGCTATTAATTCATCCATCCCGTAATTTAGTGAGAAATTAGGAAACCATTTTAGTTTTTGTGTGTTTGTTTGTCTGGAAATGTTAATTCGGCCAACTGATTCCGACAAAGAAAGTGGAATTAAATTGTCATGTGCTTTGTAGATGAAAGAAGAATTACTTTTCCCCACTCATTTTCTCCTTCTGCATTAACAACCAAACAGGTATCCTGAAGTGCAGGCTCGGGTCCAGGCAGAACTGGATCAAGTCGTGGGTAGAGACCGCCTACCCTGCCTGCAAGACCAGCCCAACCTGCCCTACGTCATGGCCTTTCTTTACGAAGCCATGCGCTTCTCCAGCTTTGTGCCCGTCACCATTCCTCACGCCACCGCCACCAGTGCCTCTGTCCTGGGCTACCACATTCCCAAGGACACGGTGGTTTTTGTTAACCAGTGGTCCGTGAATCATGACCCGGAGAAGTGGCCTAACCCAGAGGACTTTGATCCAGCCCGGTTCTTGGACAAGGACGGCTTCATCGACAAGGACCTGGCCAGCAGCGTGATGATTTTTTCAGTAGGCAAACGGCGGTGCATTGGGGAAGAGCTTTCCAAGATGCAGCTCTTTCTTTTCATTTCCATCCTGGCTCATGAGTGCAATTTCAAGGCCGATCCAGACGAACTCTCGAAAATGGATTTTGATTACGGTCTGACCATTAAACCCAAGTCATTTAAAATCAACGTCACTCTCAGAGAGTCCATGGAGCTCCTCGATAGTGCTGTCCAAAAGTTACAAGCTGAGGAGGACTGCCAGTGTGAGGCCAGAAGCAAGCTGGAATGTTAGAAGTACTCAGGTTTGGGGGGAGAGGGAGTAGAATTTTCTAGCTCCTCTGTGTCACTTTCTCGGTTAGCCTCTAAAGTGAGCGTAGACCAGCTGACCCCCAGATGATGTGCTTCACACATGTGTGCTCAGACGAGCACTGGGCTAGGCAGGAGCTTCTAGAAGAGTTTTTTGAATCAAAGAATTAAAGGGTCCAAAGAATTTTTATGCATAAATCAAGGGCTGGTAACAATAATTTCTTGAGGGAGCATCCTTTGGATTTAAACACACGTAAGCATAGACACAAATGACCTGATGAAGAAGTGTTTCAGTAAAAATGCCTTTGTGGGTGAGATCCAAGATTGATGTTCTGTGTGCTGAGATCTGGTCCTTAGAAAATCACATTAAGCAAAGTTTCAAAATATATTGTTGAATACACAAAGGCAGATAATTTCAGTATAAGCCATGTGATTGAAGGTGATAAGGGAAAAGTAAAGACCAGAAATTCCTTTCTTCACCTTTTCAATAAAAAATAGTTTAGTTAAGCTCTAGCGTCTATGGACGGATTTATCTTTTTGCCTACCGATATGCTTTCTTTTTTGCAAAAGTCATAAACTCATTTGCTTACAGAGAAATTTAATAGTGGCTGATTTAGTGATTATAGTAAGTTTCAGTGATTTATGATGAATTTTAAAGTGTAAGTTGTTCAGCTGTAAAAAATTCCAAGCCGAAGTCATACCTCTGTTGGTGGCCAAAGTACAGAATTTCAGTTATGAGCAAAACAAACAAAAAACCAACCAACCAACCAACAAACAAAAACAAAAAACAAATCAACAACAAAAGATTTACCAGCCCAGCTAAGCTTTAAATGATGTGATTATAATGCACTGATGTCATTCAGTCTCGTACTTTAAAAATAAAGTCACCAAATACTATTCAATACATATATAATTATTCATAAGCAATATGTGTGTTATCGTATCATTAAATAGTATTATTTTTGTTAAGTAAAGTTTGAATAATGTTTGTCTTTCCAAAAGAAAGACCAATCAAAAAGTTCGATTCAACCAATTTTGGCTCAGATACGGGAAACAAGCCTGTTTCGACATCATGAAAACCAAGTTGAAGCAAAGTCTGTTCTCTGATCCACAACTTGAATGAGAACTGAATAATTTCAAGATTGGGTCTGTACGATGTGTTCCTTATTATTTTACAACATATTTTCTAAAATTATATCCGCAATCCAGAATCGCCTTGTGAAATTGACGTAGTGAATATGCCATAATTCTAAACTCTTGGCATGCTTCAATTTGAATTTAATCGTAAAGCCATTCTGATTGTTGAGTTCCAGTCGAAGTTACTGGAAATACAGCCATTATTAGCCTGTGCAAGGCAGAGAGATTTAACCAGTGTCTGCCTGATGAATAGTGAAAAATACAGTGACTTATCTGGATGTTCTCTTTATTAGAGACCAAGGGAGAAACTTCCCATCATAACAGACCTAGTTTTTCTTTTAAATGATGTTTTTTTTTTTTTTTTTTTTTTTTTTTTTTTTTGTAATAGCATTCATGTCTGTGTTTGGAAAGTCAGAATCCGAAGGTAGTCTTGGGAGGCTGTTTTGAAGATTCCATTATGTTCCCATGGAGCTGATCAGATCAGGCGGGCTGTTCAGGATAGTCAACCCAGTGAGTGGTCACTTTGGAAACTGTGAAAACATAAAGCCTGAACGAAATGTATAGGTTCTGTTTATGTAAGGATCCTAAAAACGGAAAAAAAAAAAAAAAGTGCTGGAAGATCGGAGGAGTACAAAGTAAAGGTTAGAGCTTTAACTTTCATTGCATGTGGACTTCAGAGGAGACATGCAGTGTCCTGAAAGCTTGCTTTTCCTACATTGAAGATCTTTGGAATCTTTTCATCAAAATTGTAAAAGAGGAAGGAAGGAGTGCTTGGCGGTCGTGTGGAGGGGTGGTGAGAAAAACGAGCGAGAAATGAAAAGGAAGAAAAATGGTTACGCATTTCCCCACGCGTTCCACATTAATTAATCTGCGGCACAAAAGTTGAAATACGAACATTTAGAAATAAGATACTTTGTGGGCCAACGTTAAATCCCAAGTAGACTTTTAAGAAAAATCTACAACACAGAAGATCTGTTTTGTGATTTGGAATTATTTTGTTAACAAAAATTTCATGGAATCAAATCTCATAGTGCTGCCTCTTGAATATGGAGAACTGTGCCAGTTATTTTTAAAGGCAACTAAATTCAACTGTAGAGGTCAGGCTTACCCAATGTGTTTAAGTTTTTTTTTGTCACCAGCTATTCCAAAACGTCATCACCCCCCTTGCCCTAAGCAAGGCTGAGACCATGCCCTAGCCCGCTGACTCTGAGACGTATGGTAGCAAAAGCAATCGTGTGCTGATCTGGACGCCTCATTAAGTCAACCAAATACAGATGTGCTGTGATCTTGTTTTGTGTGTGTAGGCTCAGTTCATCCAACAATTTTGGCAAGGGAAAAGCTCAGCTTATATACGAGGAAGTAAGGTGGGCTCTTGGAGGTTACCTGGCTTATTTAATACAGCCTAGTTGATTGTATATTTTATAACCTCGTTAAAGGAAGGAAAGCAAAACCAAAAATAAGCAAAAATAACCACACTTGGTTGGAGACTACGATAATGAGGCTACTGGCTTAATCAGAAAACCTTATTTTATTTCTTCCGGAGAAAGAATCTATTTGCTGGTCACTATTGTAGTCAGAATATCTGCTCCAGGTTATTGTAATAAAGTATATTGTTTATTAAATGCTTCCTTTATATATGAAGCTTTGACGTTGTAAGAAAATTGCTTTTTCTCCAAACAGAAAGATGTCTCAGGTTTGTCTTGTGGGTTATCGGAAAACTTTTTTTTTTTTTTTTTTCCCTGAAAGCTCTCATGTCTCAGAACTTAGCCTTCACCTGTGAAGTGTTATTATGGCCTTAACATTTCCTTATTAGATCTATATTAGATCAAATAGTTGCATAGCATTTATATTAATTTGTATGTTCTTAGCTATGATACACAGTGTGATACTTTAGTAGATGTTTATAACTCTATGATAGCTTTTTAACCATTTCTTATTTTTCTATTTCATCACTTATGCTTTTAATATGTACAGAGCAACTATAACACATAGTTGTAAGTGAAATCCATTTTGGGGACACAGCATTCATATGTATCTTTTGCTGTTTGATATGCCCAATTAAAAGCATTCTGTACCTGTAACTGTCTATAACAGGACACCATTGTCCAATAATAAAAATCACTTTCATAATCTTGTTATGAAGTTTTACTTTATGTTGTAGCAAATATAGCCTAATGTATCCATTCCAACTACTACTTGTGTTTGAATTAAAATGTTGCATTGTGAACATTTTATCTGCCCATATTACGTAATAGGCTGCTTGCTTTTTTTTTTTTTTTTTAAATTTTTTTTTTTTTTTCAACGTTTTTTTTTTTATTTATTTTGGGACAGAGAGAGACAGAGCATGAACGGGGGAGGGGCAGAGAGAGATGGAGACACAGAATCGGAAACAGGCTCCAGGCTCCGAGCCATCAGCTCAGAGCCTGACGCGGGGCTCGAACTCACAGACCGCGAGATCGTGACCTGGCTGAAGTCGGACGCTTAACCGACTGCGCCACCCAGGCGCCCCATGCTTTTTTTTTTTTAAATAGGCTTTCAGCGTTCAGTTTCCTACCAAATTCCTGATCTCTATGTTTCTGAATTTATGAGACCCAACACAGAAGTTAAAATTCAATTCAACAGCAAACACCTAGCAAAGTGGGAGTTAATTTTTAACTAAAAAAAATTTTTTTAACGTTTTATTTTATTTTTTGAGAGACAGAGAAAGCACGGGCAGGGGAGGGGTGGAGAGGGAGGGAGACACAGAGTCCAAAGCAGGCTCCAGGCTCCCAAGCTGTCAGCGCAGAGCCTGTCACAGGGCTTGAACCCACAAATGTGAGATCATGACCTGAGCTAAAGTCGACGCTCAACCGACTGGGACACCCAGGTGCCCCGAAGGGTTTTCTTTTTAATTCGATTGATACACATTCATTCATTCATTTTGAAGGCACATGTGCCTTCACTAACAAATACATCTCAGGTCCAGTAAAAATAGGGTGGATGAGAGCATTGTGTCACATACTGCATGGAAATATTTTCTGCTGCCCTTTTTACCGGGTATAAGATGTGACGTCACAGGGCCTCTGCTGTGAACCCTCACAATACGGCAGGGTGTGCAGTACCAAGGCCTCTTATTTCTCCCAGACCTAAGATCCCATTACTGTGAACACAGGAAAAGAAATCGTGAAGCGAAACCACACACAATGTCATTGATACTTTGGCTTAACAGTATCGCTTCAGCAGCTGAAAGGTATACATTGGTTTAGGAGAAAACTCACTTGCTTTCCAGATGTGCTAACGCAGTATCTTCAAAATGGTCATAAAGGTTTAGGACAAATGAACTGAATTTTCCCCCAAGTGAAATCTTAACAAAATTGTAATTGGGGTCAGGTGTTTGCAAAAGTGTCCAGCAGACTTGAATTCTCTCCAGCCAATCCACTAAACTAAAAGACTGGAGTGCGGGGTGGGAAATGCATTTGGCTTTAGACATAAGACAGGCCTGATGGTTGCAAATTCATAGAGGTTATTTCTATAGCCTTGAAGCCAGACCTTTTTTTTTTTTTTTTTTTTGCACAAGCACTACAGAAATTTGGCTGTTAACAATCTCTTACCTCACCTCAGTGACTCACATGCTCTCTGCTTTCCAGCTTTGACCTGCTAGTTATGATCCACAGAGAAGGGAAGAAAAAAAAAAAGAACACATTCTGAAGCAATTATTTTTAATGGGGAAGATTGGAGAAAATGTAGTTTAAATAGATACGGGCAAGCTATCAGCAAACACCAGCTTATGTCTGCGGCTCCCAATATACTTACACAGGCTGTGTGGTCTTCAGGAACACTTCTCAACATGTGTCAGGTGTGAGGGGAAGAAACGGAACTAGGACATGCCAAGCACGTACTATCTTCGAATCACCATGCTAAGCATTATCGCGCAATAGTTCTCTGCAAGAGGCAGTCATGTAACTTGTCAAAAGTATATCTTCAGGAGTGGCAGGGTCTGGATGCCCCCCGGAGATGAACTGACTCCAAAGCCTGCTGTCTTCATGCTGTAAGGTGTCACCTCCCTGTGTGGCTGTGCTTGGGTGGACAGTCTAGCCTGTTTTTCAGTCCTGTGATGCTCGGGTTTCACAGCGGCACACATCCTTCATCTAGGGCACATTCCACACTATAGTCAGGGTGGAACTGGCATTGTGAACTGTCAGGAAGTTTCCCAATACTCTTCTCTTCTGAGAATAGCATCCTCAAACTGTTCCTTACAAACAAGAAAGAAAGAAGGGAGGGAGGGAGAGAGGGAGGAAGGGAGGGAGGAAGGAAGGAAGCTCATGCTTTGTTTTATAAGCCTAAAACCTCAGTCCTATAATCTGTTTGGGCCAGGGATCCTTGCCTGAACCAAAGGCCATCTGTAGGTTGGACCGCTTGCCCATGAAGTGGCCTGATTCAAGAACTCTCTTTGATTGGGGTGCACCACCCTGGATATTGGTTCATGTGACCAATCGGAACCTCTCCTGCTCTCGGCTAACTTGGGTAGGGTAAACACAGAAAATTAGCCAGAGGGAGTGCAAAACCAAGGCATGAATGAGACAGGCATGTTGACGGAAAGCCCGCCTTTGAAAATCACTTCCTGGAGCTCCTGGGACTGGCATTGGACCGCTTAAGATTCCTTTAGGTGATAGAGAGGTTAAATAAAGTCACTAACTAAATAAATATTATACTAAATAAACAACACAGTATTACACAAATTGCACAATATAATAGCACAAACCCAACAGCCACTGAGAGCCCTTCAGGTTGGAGTCCAACCTGGACTCCACCAGCCTGAAAAATCTTCCAGGCTCTTTAAAAAATTCTTAATTCTGTTTTTTATTCCCATCTGCTTACTTTTGTTTGTCTCCCCCTCTTGGCGCTGGATGGGTACTTTTTGTTTGCATGTGTTCCAGCAAAATTTGGATTATTGTTTTATATACATGTGGTTTTAATTTGTGTGGGTGCTCTCTAGATCTCATCCTGTTGCTTAGTCTTCTAAGTACAATATTTTCAATATTGTCTAATCCCATGGCTTCTAACCACTGCCTACTGCCCCTAGGGATTCATCCATCACATTTTTTCTATCCAAGTCTTGGGGATGGGCACCCAAATGGCCTCCAACTTCATGTGTCCCCAAATAATGCTGCAAGGAACATTTTCGTATATGTCCCCTTGCGGACCCGTGAAAAATGTGCAATACCCATTACGCCCATGATTGGAATTGTTAGGTCAGCAAGTCTGTGTCTACGTAATTTAAGGATTGTAAGCACACTCTCCAGAATGCCAACGAGCCACACTCCCGTCAGCTGTGCATGACGGTCCTCTTAAACCTACGTCCCCACCAACACATGGAATGACCTCCTTCTTTTTTACACGAAATATACCATTTAGGGAGGTATAATGCATTAAATCGATTTTTTTAAGAGATGCCTGCACTCACTTTTCAATATGTCCTGTAGATATATTTGCATTTATAGCCACATCTCCTCTCTCAGGTGTTACATTCATTAAAAGCAGGTACCAGGAGTCAACAACTTTGTTTTTGAATAGTTTTCATACAAATTATGAATGAACAAAGGAGTGAATTCTGTTAAATCTGCTTCTCAGCACTATACCTTCATCTTTCTTCAGACTCCATTTTCAGTCGGTGCCCTTGAAATCTGATCTCAGTTTCTTTTCCTTGCTTCAGTGTTAAGCTTATTTAAGGTTTTTAGGTTCTAACTCACTCTGAAACAAACAGAAATGCCAACGCTGGGTCTTCATCCTGTGGAGTGAACAATGGCTTTCAAACATTTTTTACCATAATCCACAGTAGGTCTATTTTGCATTATGACTTAGTATATACCTATGTATGTAATTATGAGCTTACATACTTATAGAAAAATAGTATTTTTGCCATTGTTTTGGAAATAGACGACATCTATTTCCAAATCTGTTTCATTAGTTTTCATTAAAAATGCACCGTGGGGTGCCTGGGTGGCTCAGTCGGTTGAGCGTCCGACTTCAGCTCAGGTCACGATCTCGCGGTCCGTGAGTTCAAGCCCCGCGTCGGGCTCTGTGCTGACTGCTCAGAGCCTGGAGCCTGTTTCAGATTCTGTGTCTCCCTCTCTCTCTGACCCTCCCCCGTTCATGCTCTGTCTCTCTCTGTCTCAAAAATAAATAAACGTTAAAAAAAAAATTAAAAAAAAAAAGCACCGTAATAAGATACCTCCACACACCTATGATAGAGGCTAAATTAAAATCCAAACACCTAATGATAGCAAGTGCTAGAGATAATGTCAAGCTACTAGAACTTTCAAACATTGCTGGTGGGGAGTCCAAAACGGTACAGTGTGATTCAGCAATCTCACAGCTAGGTATTTATGCTAGAGAAGTGAAAATTTGTGCACATAAAAGCTTTACATTAATATTTACAGCAGCTTTATTCATAATCACCAAAGACTGGAGATGACCTAAGTGTGTTGTGTCAGGTGTTGGCTAAACAAACCTTGGTTCCTCCGTACAAAGGACTTGACCCTCAGCAATAAAAAGCTGTGAACTCAACTGCTCTGTGCAGCCTCTTGGATGAATTTCAAGGGCGTACCACTGAGTAAAAGAAGCCATCCTCAAATGATTGTATACTGCATGAATCCAGGGATGGGACAGTCTCAAAAAGGCAAAATTAAAGTGTTGGCGAGCAGATCACGGTTGCAGATCGTGAAGGGAGGCTGTGACTACAGAGCCTCGATGGGATTTTGTGGGGTGGTTTCTGATTGTGGGCAATAGTTATACAGATCCATCGGTGTGTTAAAGTTTATAAAACTGTACATTACAACAGACTGAAGAATATTTGTAAAGGAGAGTTGGTCCAAATGAGCTTAAATGAAGCTGAATCGAGGTTGGCAGATAGCACAGCAGCTGCTGGCAGACATAGAAGCACTGAATGAAGAAGGTCAAGTCCAGGTGTGTGAACCAGGGTCATGGCCTGTGTTGAGTCCTTGTAGGCTGAGGAAAAAGGGTGGTACCAGGTTCTCAGAGCAGAACAGGGAGGTAGTACACCAGCATCCGGAATGAACAAGAGCAGCTAACAGCCGTGGGTTGGAACCTGCCACTCGGCGCAATTTAAATTCAATGCCTTAAGTGTTAATTGAGCACCTACTAGGTGGCAGGCACTGTTCTGGGCACTGGGGATATAACAGTGAGAAAGATACCTGGCTCTGAGCTCTTGGAGCTGATGTTCTAGTGGAGTGGGTGTGGAGAAAGAAATAAAATAACATTGTATTTTAAATAAATAAAATATTTATAAATTTCTGTATAAATTAAGAAAAGAAAGAAGATTCCAGTTAATAGTAAGTGCTGTCGTGCTGTAAAGAAAATAAACAGGTGGTGTGTGTGTGTGTGTGTCCATGTGTGACTGCTCTAGAATGAGCAGTCAGGGAAGCTTTTCTGAAGGAGGTGGCATGAGGGAGGAGAATTAAGGACAAGCATCCTCTTCCTCCCACCTTATGTGAAGGAAATAGCCAGCACTGAGTTTTCAGACAATAAATTAATTAAAAAAAAAAAAAAAAAGCTGGTTACAACTCATTAAATTGATTCTATGGTCACTAGTGAGTCATAGCCCACAGTCTGAAATAAAATAATTTTAATACACCCAATGACAGATGTTGTTGGCAAGCCCTTAATTAGCTTTGGCTTTTGGTTTTGTCGCATGGTATCACTATGGTCCAGACGGTTTCCTGCCTTTGACTCCCAGTTCATGCGTGATCATATTCCCCTGGGAGCGCTGAAACAATTCCAATTCCTGGAGAATTACCAGCAAGCAGGCTCTCTACGTACGTAAGTTATGTTGGCGCTAACATTCTTGACAACGATGCTTTGAAAAATACAAGTTAAAATAGCCTGTGGATTTTTTAACTTCGCAGGCAGCAAAAGATTTCAGATGAATTCTTTGGAACACTTAATGGATCTTCTTCTGGAATATTTCGCAGACTCTCCCGCTGGCCCTCAAGTGAAATGTTTACTATCTGTGGCTGAAAAGGATTGCCACTCTAACATCAGTGTGTTTGCTTGGAAGACGGAGCAGCCTGGGGTTACGGTGTCCAGGGCCTCGCATCCCTGGAATTGTATTGCGTGTTTGGCATTGCTTTCTTTTTTTTTCTTTTTTTTTTTTTTTTTAACATTTATTTATTTTTGAGACAGAGAGAGACACAGCATGAACGGGGGAGGGGCAGAGAGAGAGGGAGACACAGAATCGGAAGCAGGCTCCAGGCTCCGAGCCATCAGCCCAGAGCCCGACGCGGGGCTCGAACTCACGGACCGCGAGATCGCGACCTGAGCCGAAGTCGGACGCTCAACCGACTGAGCCACCCAGGCGCCCTCTGGCATTGCTTTCTTTTGTGACTCGCTCTACTGCTGTCTCACTCAGCTCCGAGTTCAGGTCACACCCAGCTTTGACAGTGTCACACAGTTCCGTCCCTACACTTAGAGAAAGCTGCTAGTGTTGCCTTGAGTCTGGCAGGTTCTGTGCTGGCCCTTCTGATGCCTCCTCTGGTACTCACCACCCCCCTCCTCCCGCCCCCTCCACTCTTCACTGCCTCGTCAGTGGGCCAGGAGTGCACTTCGGTTCTTCCCACTGCCCTTCCCAGCAATCATTGTTTTAAGACTCTGCTTCTGCCATTTCCACAGCCTCTGAGCAAATCCAGTTGGCACTCTGCTTTCTTAGCGCTTGGCATGGACATTGAGGAAAAAAGTGGGGAAACACAAGCTGGACAAAGAGGGGAAGAATAAAGTTGATTTTTTCACTGTTGTGTTTTCCAGTGTGGTTTCCAGAAACTCATTGTGCTTAAAAGTGGAGTGAGCCAGTTTGCCACTTAGTTTTAATTTTTAACTTCAAGAGATGGTTCTGGAAACATCTATCAAGGCTTTGTTAACAGAACACGATAAAAACCGTTCTCCCTCCTCAGTGCCCCCCACAGCCTCATTTTCTTTGTGACCGGGTCGTAAGGGGTTCAGCCCATGATCTCGAGCTGTTACTTGGCCCTGCAGAGTTCAGCTCCTTTGCCATTTTCTTTGCCCAGCCTGCCCCCTGTCCCTCCCTCTAGCCTGAGCTCAGACCTCACCTTCTAAATGAAGCCTACCTTGACCTCCTCCCAGACACTCTCAGCTCACTTTCTCTTACTCCGTTTTTTCTGCTTCTGTTTTTCTTTTTCATAGCACATACCTCCTGTTAATATAATGTAAGTTTCACCTTTCCATCTTGTTTGTGGTTTCTTGTCTGTCTCTAATGGACCTCGCTCCACAGAATATAAGAACGGGCATCTTTATGTTGCTCGGAAAACGGAATATCCAATCATCCCGCTAAGGTTTTCTACACGACGTTTGTGTGATCTGATTATTGCCTAAATAAACAATCCATTCACACACACACAAAATGAGTTAATTATTGTCCTATAGGCCTGTGCTGTCTAATAAGATAGCCATTAGTCACACATGGCTATTTAGAATTGAAGTAATTAAGGGGGCACCTGGGTGGCTCAGTGGGTTAAGTGTCTGACTCTTGATTTGGGCTCAGGTCATGCTCTTATGGTTGTGAGATCGAGCCCCACAACAGGCGCCATGCTGGGTGTGGAGCCTTCTTGAGATCCTCTCTGTCTCCCTCTGCCCGCCCCCCAACCTCAAATAAATAAATAAATAAATAAATTTAAAGTGATTAAGATTGAAAAAATTAAAGGTCATCTCCTCAGTCATACTGGCCATATTTTGGGTGTTCCATAGCCACGAGTGGCTAGTGGCTACTCTTATGGGCAGTACAGGTATAAAACACTTCTGTCCTAGCAGAAAGTTCTATTGGACAGTGCTGCTATAGATGAATCAGTTTGTCAGTATATTGGATTTTTTTTAATTCAAGCGATAGCTGTCTACTTAGTGTCTACTCGGAGTAAGGTGCCATGATAAGAAAAATGTGTCGCGCAAGGAGGATTCAGAGAACGTGCCTCTTTCAGCAAGTGGGTCTGAAGATAAATACAGCATGAAAAGATATGGGTCAAAAGCCTTGAGATAGATACAGATAAAGTACTGCGGGAATTCAAAGGAAGGAGAGATTTATATTTTTCAGTTCAGGGTAGGAAATCAAGGAAGACTTCTTGGAGGAGGTGGGTCTGAAACAGAAAACTGCCCATTTCTGCACTTCAGAAGCTCAGAACACTCAACGCCTTGAGATAACTAGAGGAGACGACCTGTATAAGGAAATAACCTGGTGGGAAAGTTAATTCCCAACAAGGACATTAACAACGATAGTTCCCATGGCTTTGGAGTTCTGCCTTTACTTCTCCCTCACCTTGGCCTCGGGATGAGTCTTCCACCTGCAGAAACAAAGACTTCTGGTCCTGATGTCCTCTGCTTACACAGAGCTGAGAAAAGCAGGTGGAAACTAACAGCACTTGAATAGCTGTTTCTCTAATTCTCCACCTCTGTGTAGGAATTGCAGTCCCTGGAAAATCTTCTGATGCTGCTTCCTTCTGTGGAACGAAGAAGTCTTGACCTAGAGAGCTATATTGTAGGATGATGAGTGATTGAATGTGATTTTTCGGGTATCTGAGATTCTCCACCTGGGCTCGTTTACCCTCTCCCCTGAGCCCATAGGTGCTGACTCATGACCAACGTGGCCTTTGCTCACAGGTGCAGAACCCAATACTCCCAGTGGAAAATAAACCCACGTCAAAGGAACAAGGCATATGGGGAGAACAGTTATTTCCACAGAAAACAATGACATTTCTAAGAGATGGTGTAGTTCTGTCGTGCCACTAATTCAGTTTGAATATTTCTGGAGTGCTTCATCGGCTATCGTTCAGCTAGCCACAATGGCCCCCCCACCCCCCCGGCCACCAGCCATCTAGATAGATGAGTCTTCTGTGTTTTACACCAGAGGTCAGCAGACCATGGCCCATGGACCAAATCTGGCCCATGGCTTCTTTCCTCCAGCTTGTGAACCACAGCTGGTTTCTACACTTTTAAACGTTGGCAACTATCAAAAGAAGAATAATATTTAGCGACACGTGAACATTTTTATGAAACTCATTTCCATATCCGTAAACAAAGTTATGCTGGAATACAACCGCATTCATGTATTTACTTTCTATGTTTTCCTGCTACAGTGGCAGAAGTGACACAGTGTGACCAGGTGGCCTGCAAAGCCTGAAATATTTACTCTGTGGCCCTTTACAGAAAAAGGTTGCCGATCCTGGTCCGGACCATCAACATCTCGAGGCACCAATGAATATTGATAATAACCTTCTCTTGCTTCTCAAGCTCTTTGTGGTTGACAAAACACTTCCCCGGGCACCATTTTCACCTGTGTCTTGAATTGTCCTAGGCTCTGCCAGAGCCCCGGCAGGCTGATGCTGCTTTCACAGACAGACATGAACCCACGAAGCCAACTCCCCAGATGAGGTCATTAGGGAACAGAAACAGGTCAAAGGCATTTTTCACAACAGCTACGTTCAGGCAAAATTCATGCAGTGCACCAGCATCACTAAAACAGAATCGAAAAGCAATGATTTCCCTCTTCCCAAACCATTTGGTTTCTGTAAGTTTATATCATTTGAGAGGGGGCCCTTCACAATTATGACACAGAGCCTAAGACAATGCAACGAATGAAATAAATGAAATTCTTCCTCTTATATAGTCACAGGGGACTCTCTGAAGTGCGTTTTGGGGCAATTCTCCTACGTTCTTATAGGCCGAGCATAGTAAATCCTGCGTAATGGTATACACATTTAGATCAGCCAGGCCATCATTTATTCACATCCGACTGATGCTTCTAAAGCATTGTTAAGCGCTGTTAGATTTTGTAATAAAAGAAAACTATTGTAAAAACAAACACATTTCCTGATTCAGCGGTGTTCATTCTCTCTGCTCGAGGAAACACACTCAAGCACCCCAAACACAGTGGGCTGGATGCGACAGCAGTTTCGCACGAAGCACTCCTGGAATAAAGGTTAGAAACTACCTAGTTCTCCCAGGGAATGTGGGGGAGATGAGGGTTAGAAACGGCTCCGCAGAGGAGGTGCCACCTGCACTGGGCCCAGAAAGATGCTTTGGGTTGACCAGAAAGACACAGTACTGGGGAAGGGGGATGAGAAGATTCTGGATGAGGACCTGAGGTATGAAAGGGCCTGTCTCGTTCCCTGCTGGGTCTCCAGGGCTGGGGACGGGGCTGGCGTCTCATGTGTGTGCAACAAATACCTGTGGGATGAATGAGGGTGATGTGCTTAGGGGTGGTGCTAATCCAGATGGAGTGGGGGTGGGTGTGTGGATGCTATTGGGGAACCATCGTAGGGACGGCATGGGGCTGACGTTTAACATGCTATTTCACGTGTCTGTGGATAAATATCTCGCCGTGGAACCCCTGGAAACAGCTTGTGCTGGTTCTTCAGCGGCATGTCTGAAGCTTTCTCCTGCTCTGGCACATGTGGTAGACGTCGTGCGCGTGTTTGACGTTCCCGTGACACCTCCAAAATGGCCCAGGGCATTCGGCTAATAGTACTGAGATGCCCAGCTGTTAATGACATGTCAGTAACAGCCACCTGTGGGCTGTGTGGTCTTAGGACTGTTGTATTTGGAAGGCACTATCGTTTCTCTCGCTCAAAAAAGCGTATCGAAATTCGAGTGAGCAAGGTCCCTTATTTTTAAGGGACCTTATTTGTGCTTGTTGGAACTTTATTTTTATGAGCAAATTACTTTCAATCTCCCAGTGAATTGAGATATAACAACTGTAGGCGCCTGGCTGACCCCGTTGGTTGAGCATCTGACTCTGGGTCAGGTCATTATCTCAGTGTTCGTGGGTTCGAGCCCCCTGTCGGGCTCTGAGCCAACGGCTCAGAGTCTGGAACCTGCTTCGGATTCTGCGCCTCCCTGTCTCTCTGCCTCTCCCCCGCTTGTGAGCATGCGAGCCCTCTCTCTCTCTCTCTCTCTCTCTCAAAAATAAACATTCAAAAATATCTAACAACTGGGTTTACGAGCCACTACTTTGTATTACAAAAACCCTTGACATTTATAGACTTGGCAGTCATGGACTTAGTGACTGAGGATCCATTCCGTATGGTGATTTTTCTGAAGCACAAATTTGAATCCCATGGCCAGGGAGGCCACAGGATGGGAGTGCCTCCATCAGCTAGTGAACCCGGCCCACTGCCCACCTGCTCGTGTCCACGTAGCATTAACATTTTCTACTTGACTTCAGAGTCCCTGTGATCCTTGGGAACTGATTGAGAGCAAAAGTTTGTAGAAAATGGCCCCAGGAAAAACAGCAGCTGCTGGTGATGACATTAAGACAGAGAAGCCGTCAGACAAAGAAGGATCCTGAGGCAGGTTCATAAATGCCTACGGAGAGTCATTAAGAATACAAAGGTCACTCAAAATTTTCATTTCCACTCGACTGCATTGTACAGAGGGCATGTGAAACTCTGCTGCCATTCACAAACACCTCCAGACACATCCCACCTGACTGTGAAGGGTCAGCCATATCCCTCAACACTCCCTTGGCAATTTGTTTTTGCTGTGAATCTGCGTGACCCTGAAGAAAGAGTTGGCAAATCAAAGATAAACATCAAACCAGACTTGGTCTAATTGCATGAATTCCAGATTGATGAAGCCTGAGCTAATGAGGTTTCATGCCCTAAAGGAAGTCTTAATCCTTGTCACCGTCACCGGGGCTGGGGATGTCTTTCCTGAAGAGGCTCACTCCCCGGGGCTCAGCCAGCCCCACGAGGCTGCGTTGCAACATGCTCCTCCTCTCTGCATCTCCGATCTTGGCACTTAAAAATAACGTGCCCGTGACACTTTCCAGGTTATTCTTCCAGGTGGAAGATTCACAAAAGCACAGGATTACCCATGAGCCTTCTTTGGATGCTGCTCCTCTCTCTCGTTCCCTTCTGCTACTTAGGCATCGGCCCCTGGGAGTTGTCCACCTTGAGTTGTGAAGTTTGGTGAATCTCTCTCATGGCCAGGAAGCTAGACTCAGGTTAAGAATTTCGGTTCAATTTCAAATTGTGATGCTCCTGTTGGGGCACATGGGGAGGAGACCCTAAATAATGATTTTAGGCATAATCTCCAAGGATTAATTAAGAATACATTTCACTTTCTTTTTTTTAACGTTTATTTATTTTTGAGAGAGAGCACCTATGCAGGCTCAGGCCTACGAGGGAGGGAGGGGGAGGGGGGTGGGGGAGGAGTAGGAGAGGGTCAGAGAGAGAGGGAGACAGGGGATCCGAGCAGGCTCCATGCTCTCAGTGCACAGCCCGACACGGGGCTCGAACTCACAAACTGTGAGATCATGACCTGAGCAGAAGTCAGATGCTCAACAAACTAGGCCACCCAGGTGCCCCTACATTTCAGTTTCTTGAACTCATGTCTTTTAAATAGCAGCTTGCTTTCAGAAGGCTCCTGACTTTTAAGGTCTTTTTATATTAATTGCCTGATTTTTTTTTATTTATGTAGATCCTATGGATAACAACATAAATCACAATAATTCAATAGAACAACATGTTATTATACCAATACAGTAGGTGAGGAGGTTACAGTAATCACTCAGAGCCATGTAGAGAAATGGTCCTTTGATCTTACTTTAAGAAATGTATGTGGGGGAGCCTAGGTGGCTCAGTCGGTTGAGCAACCAACTTCAGTTCAAGTCATCATCTCATGGTTTGTGAGTTTGAGCCCCCCGTGGGGCTCTGTGCTGACAGCTCAGAGCCCGGAGCCTGTTTCAGATTCTGAGTCTCCCTCTCTCTCTGCCCCTCCCCTGCTCATGCTCTGTCTCTCTCTCTCTCAGAAATAAATAAACATTAAAAAAAAAAGAAATGTATGTGGAGTTCATGTAGTGTCATGTTTTTTCTCGGTTTCAAGTTCATCATGAGGTGACCAGAAGCCCTATTAGACATTGAACCATGGTGGGATATCCACCCAATTAAAAACGAGATTGCATCCCCGTCAGGCAGGGCAGAGGCCCTATGGACTTTTGAAGACTCCATGAGAACATCTGAGATCTGAAAACAATGTAGTGGACTGGTTACACGGCTTGCTTTTTCAGGGATGTGAGAGGAGAATCAGAGAAATTGGGGCTCTCTGAGGGGATGGGTGCAAGGAGCTATGTGGCCAAGGGAAATCTTTTTTCAAAGTAGGTAATCCTTAGGCGTTGTCTCTGCTGGCCACAGTGGTCCAAAACGGAGGGAGGAGAGGGGGAGGCAGGACAGAAGGAGCCAGTTGTAGGAGTGAAGTCTGAGGAGACAGCGGGTCATGGGGTGTGTGGCACGTGGGTATGCTGTGCCAGGATCACGGAGTTCGTGTCATGTGGGGCTAAGGGCCTTCATCAAATCTAGGGTTCGATGACTGCCCAGAGCCTGCTTGGGATTCTCTCTCTCCCTTTCTGTCTGTCCCTCCCACTCGTGCTTACTCTTTCTCTCTCTCTCTCTCTCTCTCTCTCTCTCCATATAAACACATAAACATTTAAAAAACTTGGGGGGTTCAAATCTTATCTCTGCCAGTTTGTAGAAATGTATGAATTTGTGCAAGTTAACATCTCTAAGTGATCATCCCCTTATATGCAAATTGGAGGGAATAAGGTCTCAAATTCAAATCCCTACCCTGAGTCACACACGCACACACACACACACACACACACACACACACACGTGCACGCACAGACACGCACGCATGCTTGCACATGAGTCACCCATATGTGATGAAAGATTAGGTCCTCAATCTTTCCACAACTTGCCTTCTGTCATTCTCTGTCCTCCCAACCCTCATTGGCCTTCCCCCAACTGGCAACTGCTCCTTGATGCTGGTCTGCTGGGTCTTTACCTGCCTGGGACAAGATTGTGCGGGGACAGCGGGGAGCAGGCTGGGAGGGCAGGATGGCAGGACAGCCGGAGGAGAGGAGGGGATACTAGGAAGTGGGGGAAGGGGCGAGTCGGGATCGCTGCGTGCTTGTCAGACACGGTGCTGGTCATGTTTATATTCCTTGCCTCCTCTAATTCTCACAGCAAGGCCTGGTCCTTGGCATCCAGGGGCGGATGGTGGAACAGGAGACATTAGGGCCTTGAGAGGGCAGGGCTAGCCCAGCAGCCTTCCCTGCTATCTGTCCCGCCTGACTCCTCAGGAAACACACGGTTCAGCCTCAGAAAAAGGATGATTTTGTGGCGAGGGAGGAAGAGGGGTCTTTCTCATCCGTCTGCGAACCTAATTCCTCTGTGAATGGAGGCAGGGCCTTCTGGTTAACAATAGGGGTGAAAGGGAAGGTGAATGTTTCCATCAACACCGAAATGATGTATCAGAGGAGCAGGGAGCGTAGGAAGGAAGGACCGTGCCCCTTAAGTAAAGGAAGTCAGGGCTTCTGAGAAGCAGTGAAAAAACAGGAATGCCCAGGGATGCTCAGGAAAAGCTTCACACACTTCCAGCCATGGCCCATCTGTGGACTTAGGAACCGGACAGTTCTGAGTTAGAATCGCGTTTTTGTGGCTCACTCGTTGTATGACCTCGGACAAGTTAGTTAGCCTCTCTGGACAATAGTCTTTGCGCTTGTAAAATGAGAACAATTCCAAATGACTAAAACCCCAAAGGACAATCCTAAAATGAAGATTGACCTTTCCAGGACAATCACGTGCATTATAATTAAATATATATGGTGTTGAATAGCATCTGGCTTTTCATTGTTGCTTGAAAAAATCATTACTGTATTTTCATTATCACTTAAAAATTTCAAATCAAGGTTGGGTGCAAAAATCCTTGGCTCCCAGGGGACACGGGCCTGAGCACCCCTTAGCGCTGAGAGGGGCAGAACCTCTCAGGGCATGGCTGGCACAGGAGATGCCAAGAAATGACAGGTGGTCTTCTGGTAGGGACTCCAGAGGGGGCTCTGGCGAGATCGAAGGGTCTGCTTTCACCTGTCCAAGGTCTACCTGTCAGTGTCAACCCCGTGGGTTTCTTGGAAGCCCCCGGTGCAATCAAGCCCCTTTCCCTTTTGATTCTTTTACCGAGCGCCTGCTAGGTGGCTGTGTGTACAAAGGCTGAAGATGTTGGTTTCTGTGGGCTGCACCACAGCTCAGGAAGATGAAAGGAAGCCACAGACCATGCCCCCCAACGCGGTGGTCCTTGCCCTGCCCGCCTGGGTGGCTCCCCAGTGCAGGATGCAGACAGCGGGCCGTAGCCTTGAGCCACGCAGGAGACGGTTCTGAATTTCCCAGAAAACAGCTTGCATAACACGGAGTATCAGTTTTCTCCTTGGCTCCTTCCCCCATGTACCAAGATAACCGAACCAGTAACACAGAACACTCCGTTTATTTGATTGTTGGGAAAAACCAAAAACACCCCGAGGGAAGGAAGGCCAAAGTGCCTTGGAAAGGGACTGGCAGATCGCGGCAGCCCAGCCCAGATGTTCCCTGCACCCCTGGATGCAAGGCACACCGCTGTGAAGGGCTCCCCTTGAGTCCAGGCTGAGGCCCTCCAGCAGAAAGTACCCGAAGGCCTCCCTCTGGGCGTGGGAGATTTCTGCTGGCTAAATGGAGCCAGTAAATGCCTTCTAAGGTCTAACTGGGGGAAGAAATGGAAAACAAAGAAGAGGATGAGGGAGAACAGAGAAGAGGCAAACGAAGGAAAGTAGCCAGCGCCCTGGATGCCAGACTTGCAAGCGAAGCCAAAACTGCCAGGCTCCAGAGGCTTCTACAGGCTTATAAAACGCTCCAAAGTATGACATTTAATCTTTCCGTAAAATTCTCATTCCCTCCTCTTCTCTTTCTGGAAGCGTCAGATGCGACCCCCAGCTCAGGCTATCACTGCCCGAGCGATTTCGCCTCAGGGAGCTTGTGTTTTATCACCTGTAAAATGGCCATAATGACTTTGTGGGGAGAATTCGAAGAGCCAAAGTGTGAAAGTGTTTCACACGGCATCTTGCACGAGCAGTTTGTGGGTTTCCTGCCTTGACTTGCTTTCGGGCTCTCAGGAGCCTACGGGAAACGGAAAATGCTGTCAAACAAACTATGTGAATTCAGGAAAGACTCACCAGGATTCTGAACTATTTTCGAGACCCAATTAGGTCCAAAAAACAGACACGGATTCCCCAACTAGTGTGTGTGCCACACGGGATACGGGGCAAGACGATGTCCTCTGTGCAAGGACTTGTGGAGAGTCCTTGGATGCCACCGCGCCCTTCCCCTGGGCTTCCGGCCGGTGGGCTCATTGCTGTGCCTGTCTCTGTGGATATTTATTCAACCACCAGAATCGAGAGGAATAGTCAACAGGCACTTGTGTGGGCAACTTTTGTGTCACTACAGGGTTATGGGGATAAAAAGCAATGTGGAAACATCTAGGGAAGATGTAAATAGCCAGAAGAATCTCTATCCCCTCAGAAGGGAAGAGGCTAAAAAGTCCCATTTCTACAGGCCAATTATTTTGTGGTTATTTTAGTTAGTTTAGTTTAGTTTCAGAGAGTGAGAGCAAGCAGGGGAGGGACAGAGAGAGAGAGAGAGAGGGAGGGACAGAGAATCCCAAGCAGACTGCACTGTCAGTGCAGAGCCCGATGCGGGGCTCGAACTCAACATACTGTGAGATCATGACCTGAGCCGAAGTCAAGAGTCGGGTGCTTAACCCCACTGAGCCCGCCGGGCGCCCCTATGTACATTTATTTAATCTAACAGAATCTTGTATGGCGGGAACTTTTAGCGCCATTTTATGAATGAGGGAACTAAGGCCCACAGAGTTTAAGTCCCTCGTGCAACTTTGTCCACGCAGCAAGTGCCGGGTCTGGATCTGAATCCGATTCTGGGCGCAGTACTTGTTTTATTTTATATCCTGCCACCTTTCCCTGGAAGCCTCAATTTATGGAAAACAAATGAACCCCAGGGAGAAAGCAGCACATTTTCCCCTGTGCTCTGCACGCCTTCCTAATCTTTCTCTGGAAATAGATAACGAAGCCACCAGGACCCCCCAAGGCAGCCGTGGCCCATCCATCCGCACAGTGGATTTGGGGGCCTCATGGCTTTCCCAATCAGGCTTTTGCGTCTCTGCCAGCTCGGTATGGAACACCTCTGGGTCTGATCTCTCCCCTCAGGAACCCAAGAGTCTGTCTCTGCATGTGTTATCAGACCTGCTCAAGAGTTGCACATGTCAGCGCGGAACAGGAGAGCTTTGACGTTGGCCCCGCATCTAGGAAAGCCTCGCTGCTGCCCTGCTCTGGCTGGAGCTCTGTGTCTTTCATCAAGTCCCGCAAGACGCCTCGCCGCCTGCCAGGATGAAGGCAAACAAAGCAGGACACTCACAGGGTCAACGCTCCTCCCGGGGACCTGCCTTTGGACAGGGTGTCGATTACTCTGTGGCTCCCAACCTTAACTTCCTTCGGGGGAGGGTATCTGGATTCTTGCTGGGTCTGCATAGTCCGTGGCTCCTCTGGAAACAAAAGGTTAACAACGGCGAGGTGAGTGCGTGCTCAACTCAAAGCAAACGATCGCCTCGGATCGGAGTCTACAAAGCGTACCCACGTTTGTCATCTCGCGCCCTTCCCACCGGGAGCCTGTGAGCTGGCACAGCTGGAAGAAGTATTCCCAACAACACGTACTCAGCTTGCTGAGATCACGCCGAGCCGTGCCTCTGGGCTCCTGGCGAGACTGTCCTGCAGGTGATGGATGTTCCTAGATGACACCTCAGATCTCTCTGTGATGAGATCTCCAGGATTCTCTATCATAGGCACCTCTTTCTTTATCCCCAAGTTGGGCCCGTCAACAAGGCTCTTCCATTAGGCTCTTCGCTTTCTCCTTCTTCCTCTTTCTCCTTGTCTTCTTTTCCTCTAAGCCTTGAATGCCTTCCTGGTTGGCATGCCTTTCCCTGCTGTGCTATTCCGGGCTAAAGAGCAAGGGCTCCCAGTGAGCAGTTACTGTGCATGGCTGCAGGCACAGTGGGGCACACTTGGAATGGAATGATCCGGGGATCGCGGGCGATGCCTGGACGCGGGGTTGTGGACAATGGTGCCTCGGGAGGATGGATCTCAGGAGGCTGCTGCCTCCTGCTGGCTAATAATTTTACAGGCTGGTCCATTTTTTTCCCACTCTCCTTTTCTTCTAAGGGCCCACGTACTGTATAATCCATTTTACGTGCCCTCTTTATCGTATACCAAATTTACATGTGTATTTGGGTGCACTTAGGGCCATTCCATTCTGTTTCACTGATCAGTTCATCTGTTCATTCACAGTACTGGTTGACTTCTTAGAGCTTCATAATACTTTTTTTTTTTTTTTTTTTTCCTGTCTGGTAGGTATGGTTGCCCTTCATTACTTGACTTCTTCGGAATCTCCATAACTACTCTTGCTGTTGTTTTTCCATTTGAATTTTAGGACACAAAAAGAATCTTGTTGGTGTTTTAATGAGAATTACACTACATTTGTAGATTGAGGAAACTTTGATAACTTTAGGATGCTGTCTTCTTAGTCAAAATACAGTATGTGTTTCTACTTGTTGGGGCCCTGAGATTTCTGCTTGTCTATCAAGCAGTTCTTAGATTTATTCCTAGAAATTTGATTCTATATTGTGGTTATGGTAAATAAGGCATTACCTTCCATTACATCTATTCAGCTATTGCTTGCTACACACTGATTTATTATTACACTGTCTTAGCAAACTCTCTTATTTTTGAAAATAGTTCTTCAGTTACTTCTCTCAGTTTTTTTCGTGTGTACAGATTAATTTACCTACGTAAATAACGATATTTATTATACTCTGTTAATATATCACTTCTAAATAGATACTGTCATTTATTTGTCTTTTTAAATTAGAGCTGCTACTTCCAGAACAATATTAAATAATAGTAGTGATTAATGTCATCCTTGTCTTGCTCCTGACTTCAGTACAAATACTTCTAAATTCTGTGTTAATAGCATGATGGACTCAGATAAATATCTTTTATCATTTTAAGAAAGTATCTTTTTATTTCTATTTTGTTAAGAGTTTCTTTTTTATTGTATTGTATTGTATTGTATTGTATTTTTAAAATGTTTTTATTTATTTTTGAGACAAAGAAAGACAGAGCATGAGCAGGGGAGGGGAAGAGAGAGAGGGAGACACAGAATCCGAAGCAGGCTCCAGGCTCTGAGCTGTCAGCACAGAGCCCGATGCGGGGCTCGAACTCATGGAGGGTGAGATCATGACCTGAGCTGAAGTCGGACGCTTAACCCACTGAGCCACCCAAGCGCCCCAAGAGTTTCTTATTTAATCAAGAAAGGAGGGAATTCTATACTGTGAAATGTTCTATCTGTGTGTATGTTTTATCATGAATATTTTAGTAATTAGCATTTGTTGCTTATAAATACATGAACATAAATATGTGGAGGGGATACCAACTTTATTTATTTATTTATTTATTTATTTGGTGAACGACTTTATTTTTTATACTGAAAGGCTGATGAAAAACCATTACTAATCCTGCTAAAGAAAATCCCACATCTCAATCAGAAAGGATAACTGTATTTACTCATTAAATGCCACTTACATTTCCTACAACACAAATTGAGAACACCCAGCATGCATGTTTAATCTCAGTGCAATGGATTCAAGACCAAGTATACATGTTACAAGCATCAAGGCCAGATTACAAATTATCACAGTTTATCACAATCATCGTCATCATCTTCTTGTTTTCTTTTCAGTGCATGTGCTGATTCATTGGCGGTATTTTGCGATGACACCATGTTAGTGGTAATAAGAATGTTCTTGGACCCGATTAATGATGGATTAATCAGAACATTCTGAACCGCGGATGTTGCAGGAATTGATGCTTTTGCAGTTGGGGGCTGTGAAGTGGGTCTTTGTACTGTAAACCTTTGCCCTGTGAGGGACATTGGAGTCCCTACTTTCGTTGACACAGACATGGTGTGTGGGGTTGGTGTGCCAAGAGTGGGAGTACTTGGTCCGCTAGTAATAACCACAGAACTGTTATTCTTCCCGCAGAAGTAGATGCCTTTCTTTGTAAAGACTTAAGTCTAGGGGCGCCTGGGTGGCTCAGTCGGTTAAGCTGCCGACTTCGGCTCAGGTCACGATCTCGCGGTCCGTGAGCTCGAGCCCCGCATCGGGCCCCTGTGCTGACAGCTCAGAGCCCGGAGCCTGTTTCAATTCTGTGTCTCCCTCTCTCTGACCCTCCCCCATTCATGCTCTGTCTCTCTCTGTCTCAAAAATAAATAAACGTTAAAAAAAAAAAATTAAGACTTAAGTCTATAGTTTGGAACAAGCAATATCAGGTGGCAACCTGGGGCCTGACTATGGCTTGATTAATGGCAAAGGACTTTGATTTCTTTGCCTTTCCATGTCTAATAAAAAATCTCTTGGGGGAGGAGAGGCAAAAGACTGATCAGCACGGCACTGGATCGCCAATCGCACACCATCTGCATCAACAGTAGCTTTCTTAGTATGGCTTGAGTAAATGTTTGCATCATCTAGAATTGTGGTCACATATCAGAAGGCAAACTCCAACATCTGACTTACAACTCTTGGCTCATATTCTGTAATGCTCTTATCCTTCAGGATTTGTGCCATCATCCGTGGATCTTCAGGCATGCTCTTGGGACAAGCCCTCTCACCAGACTCCACGATGTCCGTTGATCAGACTTCTTGAGCTCAATCACCCACATTAATGTATTTCAGTCCCAAGCTTGATGCAAGTTCTTTGCCTAGCATGGTTTTTCCAAGCCCTGGTGTACCAGTGAGCAGGATGTTCAGAAGATGTTTTAAAAGCTGATAAAATCAATGAAATCACAAAAGCTTGGAGACCAATGGGTTTACAGGATTATAGCAAAATTACTTAAAGTTTTAATGTTAACCACATGCAATTTAGCTTTTTTTTTTTTAATGCAGAAAGCACTTGGGGATCTTGAATGCTTTAGGCTCATCATTATGGATATTGATTATCTTCACAGTTGATGGGAGATTGGTTAACGAAGCATTGATCACTGGAAGGTCTTAGTTTACCTCTGGAAACTTCTGATTTCTGTGGCCCTCTAAGTGTCTTCCTCCACATCAGACAGTGTTCTGGTGAAGCAGTAACATGCCAGGTTTCCCCAGGCACACCCACAACTGCGGAGGCACCACAACAAGACAGAGGAGGCGTAGACTGTGAGCCTGCGTAGCCTGGGCCCGGCCTCTCTGAGTCGTGCCTTGGACAAGGAGAGCGTCCTGGCTGAAAGATGCTCTCTCTGGCAAAGGCAAGGTGGTAACACACCTATGTGCAGACCAGTCAAAGGATGGGAAGGAAGCAGACCTCATAAAGACCCTGCTTCAGCGCAGTGGGACTTCCTGTTGGGCCCACTGCCAGAAGTCTTCCCGAGTAGATGATTCTGACAAGTAAAGAAACACAAGTATTCTTTGTAGTCATAAAAGGGAAAAGATGGCTAGAGGGATAAACATCTCAACCAACAAATTCTTTTTATGGGATGTCTGGCTTTTTGCAAATTTTTACTGAACCAAGACATGTGTTCTTTTTAAATTAATACATGCAGTGCAAAAACTCAAAACAATATGCTGATTTATTCCATAAAGATAATTCCCAGGCTAACTGTGGGTTTGTTTTACATTGTCAACAAGAGTAGGGAGTCAGAGGAGGAATCTTGTAAAATCCTGGAAATGAAAAGTTTGGGTCCACATGGAATGACTACTTTACAATCTAGAGTAAATTCAATCTCAGCCTCTTTACTTCCCTCTGTGTCCTTCCCCTCCCTCCCCTCCTCTCTCCCTTTCTTCTCTTTCTCTGTCTCTCTCTCTCTCTCTCTCTCTCTCTGTCGGGGGGGGGGGGTTCCTGTAAGTATAGCAGAGCAAGGGAGAAAGAGAGACATGTGATTTTATATCTTCTTTCTCCCGGCAGTGTTCCAATGCCACAGGTTCAATCTACCTGCTCAACTTTCTATATATGGAGTTTCTGAAGGTCTGTTTTGATGACCTCACCCTGGGACAGGAGGCAAATCAGAGCTTCTGTCAGTTTTCTTATGTCCTGGCAGGGTTAAGGCAAGGAAGAAAGGGTAACACCCTACTAGAAACCGGCAAGGATGTTTTTGGCTGTAGGATTATCGAATTTCGTGCCATCAGGTTAGTCAGAGCGATTGAGTCAAGGAAGAAGATACCCAATGGGCACATGAAAAGATGCTCAAGTCATTAGGGAAGAGCAAATTAAAACCACAATGCGATGCCACCACACCTAGGTTAGAGTGGCTGAAATTAAAGACAGGCTGACCATGCCAAGTGTTGGTGAGGATGTATAACAACTGGAACTCTCATTCCATCCATTCTGATGGGAATGCAGAATGGTACAGTCATCTGAAAAGCAGTATGTTTTCTTGTAAAGCTTCTTGTTTCTTGTAAAAAGTTTCTTGTAAAGCTAACACTTACCATGTGACAACTCCACGCCTACATTTTTGCCTCCACCTTCCAAATAAAAACATGTCTTTGAAAGACTAGCATATGAATGTTCCTATCAGCTTCATTCATAATAACCCCAAACTGGAAACAACCCCAAATAGGTGAGTTGATGAACTATTTATGACATACCAACGTGATACAATATTATACAGCAACAAAATGGAATGAACTATCGATATACCCGATATCATGGGCACATCTCAAAAAATGTGCTCAGAGAAAGAATGATCCCATTTATGTGATATTCTAAAAGACAACCTATAGTGCCAAAAAGCAGATTTCTGGTTGCCTGAGGCTGAAGTGCAGGTTGGAGATTGAGTGGGAAGGGACACAAGGGAACTTTCTGGGGTGATGCACAAATTTTATGCCTTGATATTGCGGTGGAGGTTAAACTGGTGTATAAATTCGTCCAAACTCATCAAACTGGTCGCTTAACATGAACGCATTTGGTTGTATATAATGTATGCTTCACTAAAGCTGATGTAGGAAGAGAAGGAGGAGGCCCCTCTTCTCATGAATGGGTCTCAGGACGCTGAGCCAGGGAGAGACAGCATCACTTCTGAGAAATGCCTGGGGCGGGGGGGGGGGGGGGGTGATGGAACAGTGAGTTCCAAGTCGGCTACCGCGCTGCACAAGGGTGGAGGCTGAGCCATAGGCTGTCATCTGCGATCTGCACAGTCTGCTTGTGTGGATGCTTCTTTTGAGACCCAACTCAGTTCACTAGCTCCTCCGTTGAGCGAGAGACTTGAGTTGGGGTCTAGCTAACTGTGGTTCGGAAGGGCATTTCTCATGGGCTCTGTGCATGCTGAAGAGGGTCCCTGCCCTGAGAGCATTTCCAGTGCGGGATAAGGTGGGGAATCAGAATGCAGCTATAGCCTCTGCACCCCCCGCAAGCTACCCTCTTTGTAGAGAAACTGGATGTTAATAATGCATGGCTGAGTTGGGGAAAATCCGAAGAAACTTCCCCTTTCCCCCCAAATTTCTCGGCCAACTCAGTGGGCCAAATTGAAACAGTCTAGATTTGGGCAGGGAAGATTTGCGACCATGAGAGAGATCATAATCTCAACCATGTATGGCCGGAAATGTAAATTATAGCTATGGAACTGTGAAGAATCACATAATTATATCAAATTTAAAAGGGAAAGTATGAGTGTGAACAACATCTTGTAGAGAAATTACCACAACCAGATGTATGCAAATTGTTCCCTAAGTAGAATAAGGCAACCTTCCAGGACATTCCCATGAATTTATATTATATGGACACTGACATCCCTATCTAAAGCCCATCTTAATTACTGTTTTCCCTTCCAATGAACCATTTCCCCCACCGTGGGAGATACTTGTGTGCTGTTGGCTAAGTTAACAGTTACACGAATTTCAAGAAGTCTATCTTTGTTTTTAGAAGACTCTTTTGTAGCTGCCATAAGCGCTTTTTAGGTAAATAAAAACAAAGGAAAAAGAAACTAAGAGTTCCTAAGTGCGCTAAATCTGAAATGGTTTAAAGCTGATTATATGGCTCTGAATTTGCTTTCTGCCCTCACGGCACAGGCCGGGGCTGGGGGTCAGGGCATCTGGGTCCAGTCTCCAGCAAGTCTGTCCGTGACCTCCAGCCAGCCTGATCTTGTTTCGGTTTCCTCACGGTCAAATTAGGATGGGCGCCGTCCTTACCGATGTCAGCCACGTCAGCCAGCAAAGAGCTTTCACTGAAGTTTTACATCTAGTGCTAACACTTCGAAAAGTTAAAAAGTTGGACATGACGATAAAGCAGCGTTTCTTTTGCATTTAAAAGAAAACTTTTAAAATGTTCTAAACATAATACATGTGCTATCACTATATGTACGTGCTGTGGGATCCGTCCCTAAAGCAATAAAAATCATCTCGTTAAAAAATTTCCCAATCTGTTAGCAACAAGCAGAAGGGCTAAGTGTCCTCCAAAACCAACGCTCAGTCTCACGAGGTTGCCAGGAACGGACCGCTCTAAATCGTTTTACGTTCCACATTGCCGTTACTTTATTACTAAGCCAACAGACTGCAAACCGAGGCCTGGAAATAGAATATGAGCTGTAGGGCTTCTCCATTTCCAGCCCTGCTCTCCCCTCCTTCCGTCTGCTCTCTCCCTGTCGCGTCGCACCCGAAAGTGGAATGACCCTTAATTTTCTCTTTTAGGAACCCTAGGAAACTTTTGAAGTGCTTTCGTGTTTTTTGAGTTATCTAGCTGAACACATGTTCATTGAGTACGTCGTGCTACACAGGTGAATAATACGAAGGTGAATAATACATGGTCTCTGCCCTCACCCTGCTGAAGAGCTGAGGGCCAGTCAGGCTGAAAAAGGACATACAGCGTGTCTTGCTATTCTAAGGAGAGAGCACCTCTGCTCATGCGCATCAGGAGGGCTTTGTGGTAGCGCTTCTGTCACTCGAGCCAGGCCTGGAGTGGGGAGACAGTGGGCACGGGGGAGGGAAGGTGGCCCCGTAGGATGGCAACACCCAAGCCACGGGGCAGAAGAGAATCACGACAACCAGTTCGGTCTGGAAATGCAGACAGGGCGTGTGTGGGCGCAGGCGCATGCGCAGTGCGGGGGCGTATAGGGCGCCCCCTTGGAAAACAGACTGGGTAGGAGGACGGGAATGGAGGCTGTCTTCAAAGCCCTGCTGAAGACGTTGGCCTTTATGCTGACGGCAGTCGGAAGAAGATGGAGAAATATTGGTTCAAGTCTGCTTCTAACCGGGGGACCTCACCTGCATGGGTTGTGCCCACCCCCTCCTGATCCTTGTCCCCTCCCCACAAAGGAGCATCCCCAGCCCCAGGAAGAAGGGTTGGGGAGCGTTGGTGAGAGGGTCCACTACATACCCTATGGAGGATTTGGTAGCAGGGATGGTCAGTGGGTGGCTTCCAACCTCCACATCAGCCGGCCCTAGTGACAGCTCGTTTCTGGGGCCTGTATCAAGCTTCTGACCTTGACTTTGACTCCAAGGATATGAACAAGGTACTGCTTGGCTCCCTACTCAGGGCCCCCTATGACCCAGGCTTCGAGGCTCACCGGGACCTCCTCATGGCTGGGGGTGAGACGGGGCTGGGCATCAGAGGTGCCAAGGTGGAGCAGAACTGGACCCATTGAACAGACCATCCGGGCCCAGCCCAGTGTGCTGGAAGGGCTGGAGTCCTCCAGGGCCGCTCACCCTGGGCAAGCAGTGCTGCGGAGGAAGTCACCACGGGCACTACCAACAAGAAGTGAGGCTGAGAGGAGCTTTTCTAAACCATCAGCAATAAAGAATAAACATCAATCATGCTAGAGGAAAGACCAGTTTTTCTATACTCTATCCTCTCTATAGAAAATGATGTTAAATTAACATGTGATGAACAAACAGTACATGGCAAAATGAAGGGGGAAAAAGTGGCTTAGAGGTGTGCCGCACCCTTAGCACATAATGATACATTATTTTTCTGGATTTTGTAGTATTTGTGACATTTGTCAGCTTTTAAAATTTTGTAACTTATTGTGATGTCTTTTTTAGTTTTTTTTTTAATGTTTATTTTTGAGAGAGAGAGAGAGAGAGAGAGAGAGAGAGCAGGGGAGGGGCAGAGAGAGAGGGAGACACAGAATCCAAAGCAGGCTCCAGCTGACAGCTCAGAGCCTGATGCGGGGCTCGAACTCACGAACTGTGAAATCATGACCTGAGCTGAAGTCAGATGCTTAACCGATTGAGCCACCCAGGCACCCCTGTCTTTTTTATTCTAAATAAAGTTGCTTTCATACCTAATTTTGTATTGGAATTTTTGTATTCTTTTTCTTAACGATTCTCCAAATTGAATAACCTTGAGGCCTCACAAGCTTGGGTCAGCCCTTGGATGATTCCATAATATTAGCTCAATAAATATTTGAGTAATTACTACTGTTATGTACATGGAGCTCCTAGGACTGAAGAACCCTAGGGAAGTAAAGTACATTTCAAATGAAAAGACTAAATAAATAACTGAAATGGTAGCTTGGCTGGAAAGTCACTGTCTTCATGACTGAAACCTTTTAAAACTTATGACAGCCAGGGTGCCTGGGTGGCGTCTGTCTCTTAATTTCAGCTCAGGTCCTGATCTATGGTTGTGGGATAGAGCCCTGTGTTGGACTTCACGCTAAGCGTGGAGGCAGCTTAAGATTCTCTTTCTTCTTCTCCCTCTGCCCCTCCCCTGCTTGCTTGCGTGTGCTCTCTCTCTCAAAAAGGGAAACTATTGGGACAGCCAATGTTGGGCTCCAGATGAACTCCACACACACCATGCCTACCTGACTCGAAGTGGCTGACCACTTAGGACTCGGCCAGCAACATAGTTATGTCACAATAATTTCGAATGTTCTTTCTACTCGTAACTTTCATCAGCTTCTTTTTCCAGTCAGGTTTCCCAATTTAAAATTAGTCGGGCTATATAAATATGAAGTATTCAAGAAGGAGGAAAGGTATAATTTAATTCTTCATCTGTTAACTTAATTTGCCAAAGTTTAAGAATGCTATTTAAAAACAAACAAAAAAAATTATCTGGCTTCTAACCCAAGTCTCAGGAAATAATGATTTTCATAGTACAATTGCTCAACTTGTTTTATATTATAGAATGCATACATTTGAACACGATAGGAACTTGTTTTAAAAAACAATTTAATATGTTTGAGCTTGCCATATAAGAAATAATGGTTTAGAGGCCTGGAAAGTGCTCTAGAATGGCAAGTCCCTGAAGTTACAATGTCTGTTTTTCAAAATCCAAAACGTGGACAAAATATAGAAATCAGTGTCTTTCAAGCTATTGGACGGCAGGAAAGAAAGGACAATAATCCCTGAGAGATTGTAACAAACGAGGAAAGCCCTACAATTGCCCCAGATTACTGCCTTGCGAGAGTTTCCAGACAACACACAGAGAGGGAGCCCTGAAGGAGTCCCATAGTCTCCTTGAGTTGAGGAGACAAATTGGTGCACAAAATCCCAAAATCCTAGCTAGATTTTTTTTTTTAGAAATTAAAAAGCTGATTCTAATCATTAATACTGATAAATAGTTCAATGGAACAAACTAGAAAGTACATATGTAGACCTACACATATATGGAAGACTGATTTTTGACAAAGGTGCAAAGGCAATTCAGTAGGGAAACAATAGTCTTTTCAGCAGATGGTGCTAGAACAATTGTCTGTCCATATACACAACAAGTGAACCTCAATCCATACCTCACGCCATATACAAAAATTAACCCAGAATGGATCACACATTTCAGTGCAAAACCCCAAATATACAATTTTTAGAAGAAAATATAGGGGGAAAATTTTATAACCTTGGACTAACACAGATATTTAGATACAAGACCAAAAACAACATACGTGAAAGTAGAAATTGATTCACCAAGAGGAACAACTTTTGTCCTGTCAAAGACACGTTAAGGGAATTAACATGAAGGGAATTCTCTCTGCCACAGAGAGAGAGAAAACATTGGCAAATTACGTATCTAATAAAGGACTTGTATCTTACAGAATATATGAAGAACTCTTAAAAGTCAATAAAGAAGAAAACAAGGATCTCAAGTAAAACAATGGGCCAACAATTGGAAGGGCCATTTCACCAAAAAAGATACACGAATGGCAAATACGCACGTGAAAACATGCTCAGTGTAATTTGTCACTAGGGTAATAAAAACCCCAATTAGATAGCACTACACATCTAGAGCAGTAGCTCAGATTATGAAGAGTGACCATCCCAAGTGCTGCTGAGAAGGTGGAGGAGGTAGAAAGCTCATTCATTGCTGGTGGGAATGTAAAATGGGCTAACCAGTTTGGAAAACAGCTTGACAGCTTTTTTTTTTAATGCTAAACACAGATCCACCACATAATTCAGCCATTCTAGTCCTACTTATCCAAGAGAAATGAAAGCAGAGGTCCATTTAAAGAATTCATATGAATATTCAGAGACTTGTTTGTGATAATCAAATACTGGGCGCTCCCCAAAGGCTCATCAACAGTTGAGTGGAGAGAAAGAACTGTGGTCTATCCATGCAGTAAAATGCCACTCAGCAAAAAAGGAATGAACTATCAGAACACACTACAACATGGACGGATCTCAAAATAATTTAGTTGAGTGAAAGAAATCAGGCAGCAAAAGAGAGAACATAATGTACAAGTCCAGTTTTATAAAAGTCCAGAAAACACAATCTATCGTGACAGAAAGCAGGACAGTGGTTGTTTGGGGACAGGAGGTGCAGGAGAGTCAGGAGAGAGGGGCTGCAGAAAGGTGGGAAGAAACTTTTGGGGTGATGGAAATGTCTGCTATCTTGCGATGGTTTCAGGGATACATATGTCAAAGGACATCAAACTATACACTTTAAATATGCATATTCTGGTATGTCAGTTGTAACTCAATAAAGCCATTTTTAAAACTTAAGATTTGGCTTCAGGCACCTAGAACAAGATACTGGTTTGAGAGCTGCAAAAGTCATGGAACAATCAAGATATTAACTATGCTTGGTTCTAAAATGTGACATTGTCTTTAACTGTGAAATAACACATTCTTGTTAAACACCCCAAAATAGGTCATAAAGTCTATACTGAGGCTCTCAGGACACACACCGATCACTTGATCGGTAACAAGTCATTTCAAATGGGTTTCACCACCTCCTTTTTTTCTCTTTCCTTATCTTGGGAAAGGAGAAGGTGGGGATATGAAAACAGATTTAATATAAGGCAAGATATACAACAGGTTGTTGGAAAGTTATTTGAAACCAGAAAATGGGTATCAGTATCCAAAAAATAAATACAAGGAAAGATTTTTCTTCACCTTTACCATTTTTTTTTGTATACCCTTTCTTCCTTTCCTGTCCTTTTTCCCTTTCTTTCCTTCCACCTCCTGCCTCTTACCCCCACATCCCACCCCACCTTTGCTGGCAGGGTTGCCCAGAAGTTCAGACTATAGCACGAACTGGAACAGACTGTCCAAGTTCAAACCTCATGCTGTACTCCTGTACTCAGTATGGTATTTAATATCTCATGCTTTAGCCCCCCCCCCCCCCCCCCCCCCCCCCCCGTCTGTAAATAGGGTAATACCAAAAGTTTCTTCTCTCTGGACTGCTGAGGATTAAATGATTTGATAATAGGTAAAGCACTTAAAACAGGCAGAACCACGGGTTAACAGCATGCAAGTGTTACCGTTCTCGTGGCCCCTAATCTATGACAGACATGTTGGACTCCAATCAGTTAAATGTAAAAAGCCCTGGGCTCGGAGAAGACGGCAGAGGGCATGAGATTCCAGGAGCTGGAACCCAGTCCCGGCTTGGCCAGTCCCCAGCTCCCTGCCCCCATCTGTGCTACTACTGATGCATCAGAGCTTAAACTGTTTACTGGGGAAACGAGAAGGCTGGTCTACAGGACGGTCACCATGGTCCCATCCAGGTGTTAGCACTGCTTTTTATCATTCAAAGTTACATAAATATTATCAAATGAAAAGCTTTTAGACAACTGTTAGGCACAATGGAGATTTTCATGTTACAACGTAGGTCATTCATTATTTAGTAAGAAAGACAAGTAACCTTGCCAATTATATGGACGGAACAACTGATAAAACTCTAGCAGAACACCAAGTGACTTCTTCAATGTTTCATGAGAAATTTTAACACGCAGTTTATCGTCTTCTGAAATGGGACCCATGCGAAGTTCTGGATGGGAACTCCCCCTTCTCAAAGCTATGCATGAATCTCTTGAAAGTTTAAGAGTTTGTACTTTGCCTGTGGTGGACGGTCCACCACTGGCTTGGCCTTAGTGACCCCCACGCCCCCAGGAGAAATCATTTCAGAAGTGCCCTGGAGCTATTCTGTCTTCTCCCAGGGTGGCAGCAGGAGCGGTGAGTGAAGTAACCATAGAAAGGAAAGCTAGTCAGTTCACAAGGCTTCCTTCATGGGAAATTCACCGGACTAAGTGTAACAATAAGTGAAACAACCTACCTATGATGCTGCCATCCAAGACAAGCTCTCGACTTTTAAAAGGGGGGAGATTTCATGTGAGCCAGACAGCAGAGTTGTAATGTTACTTTGAAGGGGATACAGTATAGCCATGATGAGGAGGGAAATTTCCTCTGTTAACATCCTCCTGCAGTAGCGGTCAAGTGTGTGAGCAATTCCTCACACTTTAACGATTCAAGTAACTTTTAGGAGTGTTATACTCCCATCGGGTCAGGTCCTTATCCAGAAACGGAATCACTCAACCTGTCCACTCAAGACATACTGACTACAGGGACCAAACAGGGATTTTATTAAAACAAATGGAGATTGATTAGCCCTTATGTCGTTTAATTATGAGTCCCCAGTCCCACGGAGAGGATTTTTGATGTTCCTTATAATTCCTAGCAGAAGTCTTTGCACTGATCTCTGCTCCCACAACGTGGTTCATTCTGTCATTTGCTGCTAGTGACATTCACCCGCCTCAACTGGCACATTGTTGTAGCTGTTTTGAGAAAGCCGGAGGTATCGGTAGCCTTATGGACACTGTGTAATCTGTTGGGGTACCTGCCAGACTCCTGTCCCTTCTAGCTAGTAGTTTCAGAGATTGGGCAAGAGCAGTTGAACTGATTCAGGTATCTCGATGGGTCATTGTAAAAGACCAGAAGCAGGAACTGGCTTAGTTTGATTAAACAGCATCTAGGTCAGGGCTTGAAATTTTGAGTGTATAAATGTATGTGTGTGCCCATATATTTGGGATAGCAAACGGGAAACTCAAATTTTGACCTGATGTCCAAGATGAGGCTGGTTAAAGCGTAGTGAGGAATCTTTATAGATCACTGCTAAGTACCATGGGAAAAAATATCCTTTTAGTTTATTAAAACTTGGGAAATATAAGAAATAAAACACAACTCCACAGAAATATGAACTACCAGTTGAGTGTATTTCCAATAGATGCTTTTCTGTGCACATTTTCATATAGTTGAGATCAGATGTATACACTATTTTGCCTCTTACTTGCACTTAAGATGCTCTATGCATTCACTATTTTTGTAATTTTTTCAACGTCAAAATAATATCCTACTGTAGTTATATTCCAATATGGTTAACCACTTCCTTATTGTTGGCCATAGTGTTCTACTGTAATAAATAATGCTGTCATAAACATTTGTGCATAAATCATTATACCTTTTCTCCTTAGGACTATTTCCCGGAAATGACATTACAAGATTAAAGAATCAATACATCTTGAAGGCTCAGGACATTTTTAAGGGTATTTTGACACAAACATTTGGTAAAGTGTTTGTGTCAAAATACCCTTCTACCGGCTGTGTATGGGAATGTTCCAACTCGTGCCATCATTATCAGCATTGAATATTTTTAAAGTATTTTTCATGTTTTATTTATTTATTTTGAGAGAGAGAGAGAGAGAGAGAGAGAGAGAGAGAGAGCCAGAGCACAAGCAGGGAAGGGGCAGACAGAGGGAGAGAGAGAATCCCAAGCAGGCTCTGCACTGTCAGCACAGAGCCCAATGCAGGGCTTGAACCCACAAACCGTTGAGATCATGACCTGAGGCAAAATCAAGAGTCAGATGCTTAACCGACTGAGCCACACAGGCACCCCGCATATTTCTTGAAAGAAAAAAAATCCTTGCTAATTTAATATTAAAACATTACCTTACTGTAATTTCATTCACATTTCTGATTACTGGTTACAATATATTTACTCTTTTGTTTTTCCTCTTCTGTCAACAATGTGTTCATGACCTCTGCCTATTTTTTTCCGTTTTTCATTCGCATTAATGAAATTTTGTTTTGCCAAGTCTCCACTGAAGCATTAATCAGACACTCACTAGAGGTCATTTTATTGAATTGACTTAAATATTTTATTTAAAGAAATATTCTGAAGACTATAGTTTATTGGTAGGAAAAATAGAAATCATACGTGTTTAAAGATCATTTTGTACTGACATTATGCGAAATCGACTTCTCCAAGTAACATTATTAGTTTCGCAGTGATACTAGTGGAATGCATGCTGCAGAAACATGGTTTTACCTTCAAATCTGAGCACATTACCCTTACATCAGAAAAGAAAAAGGGATAATAAAAAACGCCACTAGGATTAGTTCAAAGTTTAGTAGACCACATCTGATTTGTTGAAGAGTGAGTTCTTTTATTTACCTCTTCAAGGAAGTGCTTATTTTTTTCACTTCTTTCTGTGCATCTTTATCCTATAAAGAAAATACAAATACACAATGAAATTTCACACATTTATCCTGCTCCTCTAGCTACTTTGAAACAATCTTCGGTTGAGCGAGGGGATACTTTGTGCAGGACCATTACAAGGAAACTACAGATTTCTGAGATCCAGGCATGATCCAGATCTCCGAGACCACGTGTAATGCAGAGAGCTACTCCCAGGCTGTTCCCCCGCCAGGTCTGGAGGGGTGGGATACCGGAAGAAGAGATCCTTCGGTGTAAGCTGACATATTGGCCCTCGCCACGGTGTTAATGGTAACATTGGTTTTTTTTTTTCTTCAGCTGTATGATGTGGAAGAAGTCCTAGCCTCAGCAGCAGGATTGGAAGAAATTGGAGATTCCACTGCAAGATCCAGGCTAGCTATACATTTCATCACTGACGTCATCAAGTAGTTTATATTAAAGGTGAAAAACCATATAATATGTTTTCTACATGGTCTAATATATTCCACTTATTTCTTTAAAACAAGAGTGGAGGTTAGAAACAGTGGCAATAAATTTAGATGGCAGGGTACTCCTATGCACTTTTGCATTTAACATTTATTGAGTACCTAATTAGAAAGAATTTAAGGGATGTAACAAATTAAAACAAATAGATGAGAACAAATGAACAACATAATATTTGGAAGTGGCTGTTAGATTAAACAAACAAACAAACAAACCTGGAAGTTCTTCAATAGTTTTAATCATAACGTAGTGTCTGGTCGATCAGATGTCTACCTACTAGCAAATCAGTATTTTTTCAAGGTTGTGAGAAACTATGATTAATGAATTTAGGGGATTAATGCATTATTTAAAATAACGTATAAAAAATACGTTTATCTTGGTAATTCATGTTTATCTTGGTAACCCTGGGGATAGTTCAGTGCCTGGCACCGATAAGTCCCTCAATGGGATATCTATTAGCAGTAACATTTCCCATTAATCGATGTTTAGGGATCAATTTCTTGCAGAATAATGACATAAGCGAGAGAATCATTTCAACTAGATGCCTAAAGGAAAGAACGTGCAGAAACCAGAAGGAAAGATTTAAAATTAAGATCACAGCTTGGCAATATGTGTCCTCGCGCACCCCCACTCCCCCACCCCGATTCAACTGGCAGCGAATTCGCTCACCGCACACCCACAGCCACACCCGCACACACAACACCCCTCCCGTTGTACCTTGTTCCCGGGGCTTCCATCCAAGCATTTTATTTATTTATTTGTTATGTGCAGGTTTTTTAGCCCAAAACGCCAGCTAACGCCGCTACCCCCAAACACGCTTTCCTCTGTTATTGCCCCAAATGTCTGCCCTTCCCACCATCAACCCTCATTGGGTACTCCCCCCAATACCACCCTCCTTGAGTCAACCTCCCACTTTTCCTCTTTTTCTCACACATGTCTACAGAGCTCCCTGGCACTCCTGTTAGGGGACTTGTTTTGAAGTCATTTTTGTATAACCAGCAATGCATTTGCTGAGAATATATTTTGGGGGAAGAGGATAATTGTCCTCTGCCATTTCTTATAGCTGTTAATCTCCTGGTCACTCTCCTTTTACATTTGTTTTTTATGACTTTGGCACCTGGGTCACTCTCCACGCCAAGGCCTGCCATCGCTGTTGGAGACATCCTAGTCCCCATGGACCGTGGATCCCACCTTCCTGGAGTTAGCCTCCTCACCTCCGATGCCCTCCCCCATCACCCCGGTGAGCGGACCCTGGGCTTTGTCATGACCTACAACTGCCCTACCTCTGAAATAGGCGTCCTGCCCTCTGAACACAACTGCCCGTCTTTTCGTGTCATTTATCCAATTACTCTCAATAACAATAATTTTTCAACTTCCACAGATTTATTAAGAGATTTTCTTTCCCTCTTGTTCTCTGCCAGCTTTCTCCTGCTTTGACTTATTTTTTTGTTTGTTTGTTTTGCCTTGACTTGTTTTCTACCCACTTTAGACTCTATATCCAGCGACCTTTGAACTAAAAGACAAAAGCCCTTTCCCCCTCTGTGGCACCTGCCCTGGGTCTCTACAAACCCCCAAGTCCACAAATCCATCAACTTTTCTATTGTGTTGGCAACAAAAAAAGAGAACCCTGATGCGCTCTGGATGCCTTTCTGACCTCCTCAGGGCCTCCCTTATTCTACCAATTATCTCCTCACTCCTTGGTCGTTCTTGAATCCTTCCTTCTTTGCGGACCTTCTCGTCATTTAAATATGCTCCCCTATTTCCCATCTAAAAAAACACAACGATTTCTCACCTCTGGCACCACTTCTCCTCTCTTCCCCATCAAATTGTTGGAAGTGCATCTACCAGCACCGACCGCGTTGTCTCAGTGCTCTGCACGGTCTCTGCGGCTATCGTTCCACTGACAACAGTCTGGGTTAAGATCACCAGTGACACAGACATCATTGAACTCAGCTCATTCCAGTCCTGACTTCTCCAGGGTTTCTGACAGAGGTGACCACTTCCACCATCCTTTGGCTTCTGAGGCCCTGTCTTGTGGGGTCACTTCTGCTGGTCTCCCTTGTAGCTTTTCCTCCTCCCCTTCCATTATGCTGTTTCTCAAAGCTGATCCTCTGCCTGCTGCCTTTCAAACACTACATAACTTCACTGGGTGACCTCTGCCACCTTGTGGCTTCAGATATCATTTATGTGGCAAATATAAAATCAGTTTATGGATTTGAAAATCTCACAAACTCAGAATGTCTATACCTGAGCTCACTTTCTCTACCAAATCTGGTTCTCCAATGCTCCCCGGGTCCTTAAAGGGTACCTCCATCTACCCTGGTCCGTTTCTAAAGCCAGGAACCCCGATCTCATTCTTGAGTCCTCCAACTTCTAGATATTCAATTTGTAAGTCTTGTAGAGAACACCAGCCACGAATCCATTAAGTCTGTGTATCTCCGTTCACTGCTCACTGCCATCCTCTTAGTCGGCATCAGCGGCTCAGGTCTGTGCTACTTGCTGTAGTTAATCAAATGCTACTCCTTCTTCTAGTTTTGCTTCCCTCCAAGCCAAGTCAGTCCCCACAGGGTAGCCGGTTGTGCCTGCCCCAAAATCTCATTTGTCACTTGTTGCTTAAGACCCTGTAATGGTTTTTCCCTGCCTTTAAGAAAAAGACACAAGGCTCTCATCTCTTCTTTCCCTCTCGTGCCCAACATTTCAGCCATATTGTTATTTGATTCGACGCTTTTAGGCCTATTTTTCCATTCCAAGCCTTTGTCTGTTTTTAGCGTTTCATAAAATAGGGCATGTCTGCTACCTGCATCAGTATCACCTGAGATCATGTGAATTACTTGCAAAGTGTGTGTTTAATTGTCCAGGTCTCCATTCGCCCTTGCCATGTACATAACATATTTCAACACTAATATCATCATTAGAACACATTATTTTGTGTTCTACAGGTTTTTTTCAGTTACATTAAAAGTTGTTTTCTGATTGAACAAAGTTTTTGGAAATACGTTGAGAGCTGCAAAAAGAATAGAAGCTGATCAGCTTTCGACAGTGATGTAATAAAGGAAAAATGGCCCCAATACTCAGCATAACGTTTCATTATTTTTTTAAAGACAAATACCAATGCGTTAGATTTTTTACCAACAACTTTTATTAATCTACTGAAGAGAGGTTATCTTATTGCCTATTACAGCTTACAAATTCTGCATTCAACATTTCCAAGAATGCATCACGGTGCATCTTTCTACTACATTTATTTTCAGTGATATGTCATTTGCCAAAAGTCTAAATTATAGACTGAATTGTGTTCTAAAGGGTTCTTGATAGTTTCGTTTTCCAGTATGAGTTTTCTTATATAAATTGTAGATAAAGGCATTTCTACTTTGACTTGAAGCCTGGGAGACTTCCCAGTGTGAGCATTTTAAGGCTGACTAAGGTATATGTGATCACGGAAGTCTTTCCTTCCATCATGATACTGAGAGTGTCCTATACAGTGACAATCCTCTCATGTCCTGTAACGTTGCTCTACGAGGAAAGGGGTTCTCATGTTCATTTCATTGAATTGCTTCTCTAACATGAATCATCTAGTATTTCCCAAATGGCTTCCTCCTCCTGGTAAAGACTTGCTCCCTTCCTGCTTGGTTTGCTCAGTGTTCTGTGCATTTGAAGCCTTGAGCTTTGGCTGAAGGTGACAGAGTTTCTCCCCTGTGGGAACTCTTGTGTCTATAAAGGTTAAAGCTGAGGCTGAAGGTTCTTCTCCATTCATTACATTTATAGGGTTTCGCTCCGGCGTGTATCCTCATGATGGCTAAGGTTAGAACATCAGCTAAGGGCTTTACCACATAGATGACATTCGTGTAGTTTCTCTGCCGTGTGAATTCACTCAGGCTGTTTCAAGGATGAGTCGTTACTGGAGGCATTTCTGCTCTGATTATAGGCAAAGGGTTTTCCTCCTGTGTGAATTCTCTGCTGTGAACAGAAGTTAGCTCTCGGGCTGAAGTGTGTGCCACGTTCGTTACATCGGTAGGGTTTCTTTCCAGTTAACACATGCTGAATCAGTTGAGCTGTGGGTATTTCCCCATTCTCAAAGAGCTCCTCTCCAGTGTGAAATCTCTGCTACTAACAGGGACAGGAGAGGACGTGAAAGGCGTGCCTGCATCCACTCGTCTCTTCATTTTTCTACATACGAATTCTATGCTGATCCTTCAACGATGGTCTCCAAATAAAGTCTCTGCCGCATTGGTTACACTCACATGGTGTGATACTCTCCTCTGTGTAAGCATTTTTCTTCATAGCACGTCAACTGCACAGGCATCTGATCAACTCTGAGGGCTTCACTATGTTTCAAGCACTCGATATATTGTCCACATTTGCTCAAATGTCATCTTCTAAGGACTCAGGTTATGGTTTTGAATTCAGGGTATTCCTTCCTTCTCCAGATTCACACTATCCAAACCTTTCTGCTGAAGCAGCACACTTTCTCTCCATTGAGAACACTGCAGTTTCAAATTCCGGGGATACAAAGCTGCTCACATGCATGAATCTAGGCCCTGGAGCTCAAGGGCTGACACTTTCAATACCAAGCGCAGTGTGACGAGCTTAGGGCTCCCTGGAAGGGACATAAGACGTGTCACAAGTAACTATCATGCCAGGAAGAGGTTACAAGTGCCACAAGAAAGAGGCACATGAGGGAAAATATATCAATACTCTCCGCCAAAGGCTTTGGATAAGTAAGAGAGAGACTTACTTATATTAAATGGTTACACTCCTGGCATGTGCGTGATGATTATCAAACATCAACCTGACTAGACTGAGTGCTGGGTAAGAATGACTGATCCCAGACTGATGCCGTGTCACCAGATATTTTAAGAATATTATTAAAGGAGGTCTAAGAGTGACGCCTGGGTAGCTCAGTTGGTTAAGCATCCAACTCCTGATTTGGGCTCAGGTCATGATCTCACAGTTGTGAGATTGAGCCCCATGTAGGGCTCTGCAAGAACATGTAGCTTGCTTGGGATTCTCTCTTTCTCTCTCTCTCAAAATAAATAAAATAAACATCAAAAAAAAGAGGTCTAAGAAACTTCTTTAAGGTGCTTTTAAGATCAACCTAAGAAATATAAGCAAGGCCATTATATATCAAGAAAGCTTAACAAGTAATATATTTTGGACTGCCAATAAAAGGTTAGAACCCAAAGAGTGGAAATAGGGGGTTGTAAACAGAGTAATAGTCCCTGCCTGCAACTCATGAAAATGTCTCTTCAGAGAGTAGGAATAGTGTGTCCCTTCTTTAGTGGCCTTATTCATTTCCTTTTTAAAAAATATTTATTTTTTTATGTTTTATTTTTTATATTTGAGAGAGAGACAGAGAGACAGAGAGCAAGTAGGAGAGGGGCAGAGAGACAGAGGCAGAATCTAAAGCAGGCTCCAGGCTCTGAGCCGTCAGCACAGACCCTGATGCAGGGCTCAAACTCATGAACCGTGAGATCATGACCTGAGCCGAAGTTGGACGCTTAACCGACTGAATCACCCAAGAGCTCCCCAAAATATTTATTTTTGAGAGAGAGAGAGAGCTCAAGCAGGGGAGGGACAGAGAGAGAGGGAGACAGGATCCAAAGCGGGCTCCACACTGATAGCAGAGAGCCCGATGTGGGGCTTGAACCCATGAACTGTGAGATCATGACCTAAGCCAAAGTTGGACGCTTAACCAACTGAGCCATCCAGGCACCCCTAATTTCTTTTAAAATGCACCAGGAAGAATGAATTCTCCAGGCCCAGAAAATAAGTTCAAACCAGAAATAAACAGGCAAATAAGAATTTCTAACAAATGAGACCGTGGGCAATATTGCTGGGTTTCAGTAACTGACCCTACTCATACTCTGAGCTGTAGCATTCCCTTAGCTGGAAGGCAGGCTGAACATCTGTGGACTAATTATAGCTTATAAACTTATCTGAGAAACCAATGTCTTAATTAAAAAAAAAAATCAAATATGAGGGACGCCTGGGTGGCTCAGTCGGTTGAGCCTCTGACTTCGGCTCAGGTCATGATCTGTGGTCTGTGGGTTTGATCCCCGTGTCGGGCTCTGTGCTGACAGCTCAGACCCTGGAGCCTGCTTTGGATTCTGTGTCTCCCTCTCTCTGCCCCTCCCCCGCTCATGCTCTGTCTGTCTTTGTCTCTCAACAATAAATGTTAAAAAAAAAAATCAAATATGAGGTCTTAATTAAGACAGAAAATTAAAAGCACGATTAGGATTTTATTACTAAGAGTGGTTACTAATGAGAGGGATGATTCTCCATTTATATAACAGGATGGAAATAACAGCCCAGGATTTTAAACAACAGGTTAACTTTAAAGCCAACTACACAACTTGTTAGCCAGGAAGACGTGTTCTTTACATTGAACACTCCTGGAGTCCTTCTCTTCCTGACACTGTTCCCGGTATAGTTTATTTCCTATCCTACAAGAGTTTGTCTTAGAAGGGCAATTAATGTCACTTCAAAATGTGACAACAATTTCAAAACAGTTTTTTTCTTTACCAAATTAGCACATCCCTCGCACATCCCTCGCCGTAAAACAAAAGATTACATAATGCTTCCTGCACCGAACTTTGGCAGCCTGCCCCAGGTCAGTAACTTGGATACTTTGTCCAGGCAAACAACTCCCAGGCTGCCAGAGTGGTCATGATTTCCTTCATCAAGCATTCTCACACTGCCTTCGACACAGGAATCCTTTTTCAGTTTAAAAGTGGAACGTTTCTGGGGCTCCTGAGTGGCTCAGTCGGTTGAGCGTCTGACTCCCATTTTCGGCTCAGGTCATGATCTCATGTTTTGTGGGTTCGAGCCCCACGTCGGGCTCTAAGCTGACAGCATAGAGCCTGCTTGGGTTTCTCTCTCTCCCTCTCTCTGTCTGCCCCTCCCCCATTTGTGCTGTCTCTGTCTCTCTCAAAATAAGTAAATAAACTTAAAAAAAAATTTTAAAGTGGAACGTTTCTCAGGACCCGAGATGACCTTCCTAGAGTCAAGAAAAGGCCACGTGAATAATAAAATACTGTAGTTTCAAGTTCTGGGGATGTAAAGTTGCTCACATGCAGGAATCTGGGCCCTAGAGCCCAAGGGCTGACATTCCCAATGTCAAGTGCAGTGTGGTGAGCTCAGAGCTCCCTGGAAGGGGCAGAAGACATCACAAACGACTCCAATGTCAGGAAGAGGTTACAAGTGCCACGAGAAAGCAGGTATGTCAGGCAGGTTCACATGACAGAGGGAAAACTGATGGCTGGGTTGCCTTCACTGTTATTAGTGGCTCTGCTGGACATTTTGGAAATGAACAGACTTGTCAGCAAAATCACTAATGGGGTGGGTATATTTCAATCTGGAAAAACTTACAGAGATAGGGGGACTACAGATAACTCTCCTCAGTCTATTTTCTAATTGAAAAAAATTGATATTCCTGACATTACATTTACTACTCGAAACAAAACAAAACAACAAAACAAAACAAAACCTCCTAGAAAATATAAATGGAAATGTCATTGGAAAAATAAGTAACGTAGGAAATACTTATTAATGCTATTTTGCTTATTACCTAAATATTTCCACAGTGCCCAGCTTTTTATTTTTATGCTATGAGTCTTCTGATTTTTCCTATCAGTACTTATGGGTGCTTATTACATGCCAAGCATGATAGTTGGCACTGGGAATAGAGGGGTGAATGAAACACACTTAGCTGTGACTTTCCTGGAAGAATCACACAAACAATTATACAACCACAAACCGTGCTAGATGATGTGAAGGAAAAGTACGAGGTACTTTCTTGCCTGGGAGTGGCAAGGAAGTCTTTCCTAAAGAAATGACATTTATGGTGAGGCCTGAAGGGTGAGTAGGAATAAAGCAGGGGAAGGGAGTGGAGGGCTTGGGTGGGAGTGTTTCAAGAAGAGGCAAGAACAGGTCCCGAGGGTGTGAAGCAGGGAAAGGCATAGTGCAGAGGTGGGGGGAGTGGGCAACAGAGATCAGAGCCTTGAAGGACATGCTAAACATTTAGGACTTTATCCCCAAAGCAAAGGGTTTCAAGTAAGAAGTGACATATTGAGGTTTACTCAATCTGTTCCTTTGCTGCTACTGAGAGCCAAGAATGGCCTGGTGGAAGGAAGAAAGCCAAAGACCAATGGGAGGCTCGCACGTCGTAGTTCCAGTGAACTCGGGTGGTTTCCTGCTTGGAGTGGTAGCAGTCGAGTGAGAGGGCAGTTGGCTAACTCAAGGCATGCTTTAGAAGAGGAAGACTGAGACTTGGTGAGTGGGTGGATGTCTGTGTCGGGGGCTGAGGGAGATGATTCCCAACTGATGGACGGATGTGCCATTTACTAGAGAGGAAGCTGGAAAAGACGAGATCCAAAGGCCCAATGACGAGTTGAGTTTGAGATGTCTGCGAAACATCTTGGTATGGATGTCAAGCAGGAAGCTGGATACTCAGGTCTTAGGGCTCAGAAGGGAGGTCTAGAGATACGAATTTGAGGACTCCTGGCAGGTAGACAGCATCCGAAGCCATGGACCATAGGTTTGTGGGGCAGGAAGGAGGAGAGAGGAGAGGAAAGAAGAGGAGGGGAGGAGAGCGGAGGGGAGGCGAGGAGAGGGGAGACTTAGGGACCAAGGACCAAACCCTGGCGGGGGGGGGGGGGGGTCATTGATATTTAGCCCTTGTGTGACAGTTCTGGATATCGTGCACAACTATTTGCACGTCAAACCAGGTATTATGCCTCACTATCATACTGTATGCTAATCTCAAATTCTAAAAAGAATGCACAGACCCTCAGTTTTAAATGACTGCATATAACCTGAAACATCATTCAGGACAGATGGAAAAGTTGGTAGGGTCCCCACCACCTCTATGGAGCAAGCAACCAGAGGGACAAAATCTGTTTTCTGCCCAAACAATTGCACAAAGTGTCTTCCGGAGAAGTGCCGCTCCTGAGCCTAGGCTGTTGTGCGCCTCGACCAAGTGAGGGATCGGAGTGAGAAAGACAATCAACCCCGCAGGAAAGCCCAAACGTAAGCCGTCCGAGACCTTGCGCGGGTGGTTGCCACAAGGCGCAGTGAGGCCTGAGCAGCCCTGTTTAAAGACGGAGGCATCCCTGAACCCTGACGTTCCCGGCAGGTCTTATTACGCTCCCCCCTTTCTTCCTTGTTTCCCAGGACTGCGCTGAACACCCCTGCCCCTCCCCCTCCAGGCAAACAAATCTCCGCTTTTCCACCTCTGTGCCTTTGTTCACCGCCTGCGAGGCACTTCACTCTCACCTCCACCTCATGTACACCTCACGTACACTCTCAAAGTCCACGTCTGATGCTACCGGATCTCTTCCAGGTGAAAATAATTTCTCCCTTTCCACTATTTCCATCACCAGTTATTTGCCCCTCTCCGAGCACTTCAGGCTTTCCACCCTGGGCTACAGTTACTTGGGTATATGGCTTATATTCTCTCCCAGGCTGTGAGCTGCTAGAGAGCTGTGGGTGTGTCTACATTTGAGGCTCACAACAACCATCGGAGCCGGTTTTGCTTCCGCAGAGAAGACAAGGGATGCTCCTTTCTGAGGCATTTCTTTCCGCTGTGATTCAGAGGACGGTAATGTGCGGCGGTACGAGAAGGGAGCAGGAAAACACTGATCTACTTCCTTGTATTCCTACAATACCAATATACGGCTCACAGCAACACAGACTGGGCCATTAACTCTGAAATTCCTAAAACAGAGCACATCCAGAATCCTGAATTAGTGAATAAAAGGGCAAGAAGCAACGGGATAGTTTCTTCTTCGTTAGCGGTAGGCATTCAAAGACCAAGAAAATGTCAATGCATCATTTTTAAGCTTCTTCACGGTAGAGGATAACCACACCCTACTGTGAGCAGAAGACTGAAGACGGCAGACCCCTGGATGGTCTTCTTGCGGTCTAATGCTTAACAAGCATCAGTATATTTTAACTGCTAGCCCATGATTTGTGTGTTCCTTAAAGAGACAGGGAGTCTGCTGGTGAAGGGTTACCCACAGCAATTCTAAAAACTTCACAGCACATGTTCAATCCCAGTGAAATCCCAAATGTTTTAGTATGGAAGAAAAATCCAGACGCATCTAAGCCAGCTGTTCCTATCTGGAGCTAGAAAAGTACTGGTGAAAATAACAGCCTTCGCCGTCCCTGTTGGGACTTACCTCTTTGGTAACACAAGGGAGCAATACTGCCAAATTACAAAACTTCACAGCATCATCTGTTTGTTCAAGATCGATGTAACACTAGAAATGAAAAGTCGACAATGTGAAAGGGAATCCCATTTTCATGTAATGCATTCAAAGTGATCTTAAAACAAGTGGTCTTCCTTACCTTGGCCAAGAACAAGTAATTGGACTTAGAAAAACCAGGGTGCAGTTCTTCAACCTGATTTTAAGAGAGAACAGAAAAAAGAATAAATGGGGCAATATTATAACAACCAGTAAAGAATCAGATATTAACCAAGTTGTCTGAAAAATTTAGATTGGTTGTATTACATCTGACTTGTTTGATCAATTCAAGTATGGTGGAAATACAGCTTTTGAGATTATCCATTAAAATGAGATTATTATTGGGGCACCTGGGTGGCTCAGTCGGTTAAGCATCCGACTTTGGCTCGGGGCATGATCTCACAGTTCGTGGGTTCGAGCCCCACGTCGGGCTCTGTGCTGACAGCTCGGAGCCTGGAGCCTGCTTCGGATTCTGTGTCTCCCTCTTTCTCTGCCCCTCCCACACTCATGTTCTCTCTCTGTCTCAGAAATAAATAAACATTAAAAAAATGAGATTATTATTATTATGCTCATAGAGCTTATGAAACAATGAGATCCTTTAAGATTTCAGGATTCCTTTGTATAACCTATCCTTTCTCTTTTTTTCTTTTCGAGGACAGAAACAATTGGTGATACATGCTCCCAAGACAAGTCCTATACAATTTAGTCTATTTAGAAGACGATTAGAGGATGATAGGTATCCCATGACAAACATCCTCCACCACGTTAGTATTTGATTTCTTATGATTTCAACACATCTCACGGGCTGAATAATATCTAAAGTCCATCGCATCAAGTATTTTTGAAGAAAAGACAGACCTGGGAAACAACTAGTCCAAGTAGCAGACCTACTTACAAATTTTACTAAGTGGGTATTATGAAGGCACTTTACTAAACTCTTATGCACATCTACTAAACTTTTTTTTAATGTTTATTTGTTTTTGAGAGGGAGAGAGAGAGAGACAGAGAGAGAGAGTGTGAGCAGGGGAGGAGCAAGAGAGAGAGGGAGACGCAGAATCCAAAGCAGGCTCCAGGCTCTGAGCTGTCAGCACAGAGCCCAGTGCGGGGGTTCGAACTCACAAACCACAAGATCATGACCTGAGCTGAAGTCGGATGCTTCACTGACTGAGTCACCCAGGCACCCCACACATTACTAAACTTTTATGCATCAGTTCCCTTTCTCTATCTCTGGTGAATAAGAATTCTTGCAGGTGCCTGGCATTGTTACTAGAGAGCACTTCTTAGAACCTAAGTCAATCTTCGGTCAGCTGCTGCTGTATTAAGGGCCAATGCAAATAAGCTCCCAATCTGACCTTGGAACCCAACCCAGAGAGACGTAGAACCCAAGCGAAGGTTACTTTTTTTTTTTTTTAATGTTTATAATTTTGAGAGAGAGAGAGAGAGCAGGGGGAGGGGCAGAGAGAGAGAGAGGGAGAGAGAGAATCGCAAGCAGACTCCATGCTGTCAGTGCAAAGCCCAACGTAAGGCTTGAACCCACGAACTGTGAGATCACAACCTGAGCCGAAACCAAGAGTTGGATGCTTAACTTCCTCCAGGAGCCCCAAGAAGGTTACTTTAAAAAATGTACAAAGATATGCATGTTTTACAAGATACAAGTGATACGAACATTTCCAAAACTAAAAAGTGAGTGCTTCTTTGTTCTGACTTTATTTTCAATTTCAATCTCATCTCCCAGGGGTAACCACTATAAACAGTTTGACATGAATCTTACCAGACCCTTTATCAAGCATATACAAGTAAAAAAAAAAAATTCACTTTGGAAAAAAATGAATATGGGACCATTTCTGTATATTGGTCCAAAACTTTTTTTCCCACAACATATCACAGACACATTTCTGTGTTTGCATACACAGATCTACCTCGTTCCTAAGAGGTGTATTTCATATTATGCATATGCCGTAATTAAATTAAGCATTCTTTATGACACATTTAGACATTTTTTTACTGTTACCAATAATGATCAGTGAAATACTTTCTCCTGTATACTTGTGTACAAGTGTGATTATGTCTGTAGAAGAGATTCCTGGAAGTTGAACTGCTGAGTCAAAGGATACATGCATTTTAAAGATGGATACTATTGGGTGGATCTAAGACTTAGGGGGCTGAGGAGTTCACATCTTTGGTAAAGGGCATATACTCTACAAAACCCAAAAGGGAAGGCTCCTAGGATAAAGTGTCTTGGGCTGGAGAGTCAAACTGGGTGTTTATTCTTTAGGACCGAGTAGATGAACAGTGTGTGGATCTGGCCAAGAACTTGCTAGTGAAACAGCAAGGCTGCCAACAGATGGGAGGACACTGTCAAGTTCAATCCTAGCCAGAGCCTGGAAAAGCCTAGAGAGCCACCCATGGTATTGATGAGTTCTGGTTCTGCTGGTTCTCTCTTGTCCAATCATTTCCATCTCTACTCTTCAAGTCTACTAAGTGCATTTTTTAAGTCTCTCTAAAAGGAAGACTTTGATTAAACTTTGTTGAGTTGCACCTTCTTCTACGTCCAGTAGTTGCCCAGCTCTGTCCAAAACCTGTTCATAAAACTTGCTTCAACATATGAGAATAAGCAGCTTATTTCTTTTTTTAGTTAGTTAATTAATTATTTTTTTAATTTACATAAAAGTTAGGATATAGCGCAACAAGGATTTCAGGAGTAGATTCCTTAATGCCCCTTACCCATTTAGCCCATTTCCCCTTCCCACAACCCTCTGCTTGTTATCTATATTTAAGAGTCTCTTATGTTTTGTCCCCTCCCTGTTTTTATATTATTTTTGCTTCCCTTCCCTATGTTCATCTGTTCTGTGTCTTAAAGTCCTCATATGAGTGAAGTCATATGATATTTGTCTTTCTCTGACTAATTTTGCTTAGCATAATACTCTCTAGTTCCATCCACACAGTTGCAAATGGAAAGATCATTCTTTTTGATTGCCGAGTAATACTCCATTGTATGTGTATGTATATATATATATATATATATATATATATATATATATATATATACACACCACATCTTTATCCATTCATCCGTCAATGGACATTTGGGCTCTTTCCATACTTTGGCTATTGTTGATAGTGCTGCTACATATATAGGGGTGCATGTGCCCCTTCGAAACAGCACACCTGTATCCCTTGGATAGATACCTAGTAGTGCAATTGGTGGATCATAGAGTAATTCTATTTTTAATTTTTTGAGGAACCTCCATACTGTTTTCCCGAGTGGGTGTACCAGTTTGCATTCCTACCAGCAGTGCAAAAGAGATCCTCTTTCTCCGCATCTGTTGTTGCCCGAGTTGTTAATGTTAGCCATTCTGACAGGTGTGAGGTGGTATCTCATTATGGTTTTGATTTGTATTTCCAGGATGATGAGTGATGTTGAACATTTTTTTTTATGTGTCTGTCTGCCATCTGGATGTCTTCTTTGGAGAAGTGTCTATTCATGTCTTTTGCCCATTTCTTCACTGGATTTTTTTTTTGGGGGGGGGCGGTGTTGAGTTTGATAATTTCTTTATAGATTTTGTATACTAACCCTTTATCTACTATGTCATTTGCAAATACCTTCTTCCATTCCATTGGTTGCCTTTTAGTTTTGCTGATTGTTTCCTTTGCCATGCAGAAGCTTTTTATTTTGATGAGGTCCCAATAGTTCAATTTTGCTTTTGTTTCCCTTGCCTCCGGAGACGTGCTGAGTAAGAAATTACTGCTGCCGAGGTCAAAGAGGTTTTTGCCTGCTCTCTCCTCTAGGATTTTGATGGCTTCCTCTCTTACATTTAGGTCTTTCATCTATTTTGAGTTTATTTTTGTATATGGTGTAAGAAAGTGGTCCAGGTTCAATCTTCTGCATGTCGCTGTCCAGTTTTCCCAACATGATTTGTTGAAGAGACTGTCCTTATTCCATTGGATAGTCTTTCCTACTTTGTCAAAGAGTAGTTGGCCATATGTTTGTGGGTCCATTTCTGGGTTTTCTATTCTGTTCCATTGATCTCAGTGTCTGTTTTTGTGCCAGTACCATACTGTCTTGATGATTACGGCTTCGTAATAAAGCTTGAAGTCCGGGGGTGTGATGCCTCCAGCTTCGGTTTTCTTTTTCAAGATTGCTTTGGCTATTTGGGGTCTTTTGTGGTTCCATACAAATTTTAGGATTGTTTGATCTAGCTCTGTGAAGAATGCTGGTGTTATTTTGATAGGGATTGCTTATTTCTTTAATATTGGCATTTTAATCCTGCATATATACCTTAGCACTTATGTTTAATTAGCCATCCTGATTATAAATCAGAACATCTCTTTCTTTTTGTGCTCATGGTTAAAAAAAAAAAAAAAAAGAAGCCACCAAAGGTACATAGGCTACTAACAACACCAACTTCCTAAAATGGAGCAGATTCTAACTTTTTACCAAAGGGCTTGCCTAAATAACAAGGAAGGTAGTTATTTAGGTAAGTACCTAATGTTCAGTAGAATGTTCTAGTTAAGAAGCAGTTCCTAGCTAGGCTCTTAGAACACCCTATAATAATACCTGGCAGAGAATATTGTAGCTGTTTACTTGGTCTTGACTGTACAAGTTCCCTGGAGACAGGAGCTGCATTGGTCATTTCTGCATTCCCTACATTTGCCATGCTGGTACTAGGTATGTGCTTAATAAACATTACTGAATAAGCTAGCATTGTTTTAAAAACATCTCAGAAACTCAAGCCATAGCCCTCCACCATATCAGGGCATAGAAGAAGGCTCTGCAGGTGGTAAAACCACTCAGGGAGATCCAGAGGTCTTATGTTGCAAACAGTGAGTGAGATCAGGGCCGTCCGTCTATCCCCCAACACTGCCACACCTGTTATCTACTACACACACCCAGGCACTGATTTCAGGCTCTCAACCTCGCCATGGGCTGCACAGGAATAGCTCTGAGAGCTTTAAAAACACTGATCAGGTTTTAAAAACACTTTGTTGTGACCCAATAATTCCATTCCTAGGTACTTACCAAAGAAAATTAAAAACATGTCTACACAAAAGCTTGCATATGAATGTTCATTGAAGCTTTATTAATAATAGCCCCAAATTGGACACAACGCAAATGTCCACCAATGGACAAATGCATAAGCAGACTGTGGTATATCCACAAAATGGAATATTACAAGGCAGTAAAAAGGAACTATGGATACACCGATGAAATGAATGAATCTCAAAACATTATGCTGAGCAAAGGAAGCCAGATACACAAAGTAAAAGCTCAATGATTCCATTTATATAAACTTTTAGAATAGGTCAAAAAAACAGAAAAGCAGATCAGTGGTTGCCTGGGGCAGGGGCTGAGGGAAATTGACAGCAGAGGGGCAAAGAGAACTCTTGAAAGTGGTGGAAATGTTCTAAATCTTAAAATGGTGGTGGTTACTTGAGTGTATTAATTTGCCAAGCTTCAATGAACTGCATACTTAAAATGGGTGCATTTTATTGAATATAAACTATATCTTAATATATTCAAAGATTCTGAAATAATTAGTCTGGGTCATGGTCTGGGCTGGCATTTTTTTTTCAAAGTTCACCCACTTATTATTTGAGAGAGAGAAAGAGAGAGAGTGAGCAAGTTGGGGAGGGGCAGAGAGAGAGGGAGAGAGAGAATCCCAAACAGGCTCTGTGCTGACAGTGTGGACTCCATGCAAGGCTCAGTCTCAGCTCTCCAGATGATTCTAATGTACAGCCAAGGGTGAGAACCACTGCCCGAGGGAATTATGCCAGAATTTTGGATGAGGTGGGAAGCATGCTATAGTTTGAAAGAATTCCCACAGAGGATTCACAGATGACTCCTGATCTAAAATCACCTCCCTGGATTGCTGTGATGCTGTGGGGGATAAGATTTCACCAGTTATAAGAGCAAAATAATAGCAGTGAATGTTTATTTGTAGTTAGAGTAGTTAATGTGCGAGGTTCTGGGCCAAGAAAATTACAAGCATTATTTGATGAATTGTATCACAAATCATATAAAGTAGGTATTCATCTGCTTCACAGATGAAGAATTTAAGATTAGGAGAAATAAAGAAACACAGCCAGGTCACAGGGACAGGGAGAGGCCCAGATCTCAAACTGATTCTAAAGCTAATGCTCTACATCTCTCCAGAACTGAGATGGATGGTCTAGGGACACATTCCCGGCCCCTATGAATCCTCTTTGGAGACACAGAGCTGGGGACAGGAGTCCTACAGTCTAGGGTCCAAAAACACGACTTCCTACTGGGACTAGGGGTTGCAGACTCTCCTAGGGCATGGGATCCAAGTTCCTTCTCCTCCCCACACCTCCCAGATTTCTCACTTCCTCCCCAGCCTTTGCCCTTAGCACTCTGGGCTCCTCGGTACCCCCAGATGTTGCAGTCAATGTAGAAGGGAGCTTTCCTGATGCCTTCTGACTCTGAACAAACACCACCAAATGCATTTTCAGACAGAATCTAAGTCAAGACTGAATGGGGAGGTCCCCAAGATGATTTGCCAAGGTGTTTACATTTTAATAACATTAACATTTTCTGAGCTGATATGGAGCACTTCCTAGGAGCTAGGAAATCGCTAAGTAATTTACTTGTATTAACTTATTTAATGTTCACAACAACACTCTGAGTCAGGTACTATTCTCTCCATGTTATTGATGAACTTGAGAGAAAGGTTAAGAAACTCGTCTAATGTTAATCAGCCGGTAAGTGGCAGAACTGAGATTTAACCAGGTGGTCTAGTTCTAGAGGTTGCAATCCTTACCTCTATATCGCTGGGCCTCTGATCACTTTTGATTTTATCTGTGTAATATTTCAGGTACATTAGCACCTTAAGAATTTGGGGGCAGTGTCCTAAAGATCTGATCCCCCATTTATAACTGCTACTATGGAGAAATGAGTTTCAAGCCCCAACAACATTTTTCCTAATTAGCTTAGCACCTTCTATGAACCATTTAGCTTAAATATACCCATGATCTATATATTTTTTAAATGTTTATTTATTTATTTTGAAAGAGAGAGAGAGAGAGAGAGAGAGAGAGAGAGAGTGTGTGTGTGTGTGTGTGTGTGAGAGAGAGAGAATGGGGGAGGGGCAGAGAGCAAGAAAGAGAGAGAGAATCCCCAACAGACTCCACACACAGCGTGAAGTCCAACTCGGGGCTTGATCCTACGACTGTGAGATCATGACCTGAGCAGAAATCAAGAGTTGGTCACGTGACCGACTAAGCCACCCAGGTGCCCCTACTATGATCTGTATTCTTATAAATTTAAAATGAAATAACAAATTACCAGTGGTGGATAAAAGGTGAAGAAATAAGGATGATACAGTTTTAAACTACATTCATGTCTTTGGTCTGCCATTGTGTGACACTAGAAAAAATTAAGCTCCTGAGGTCTTGATTTCCTTTTTTTAAGTTTTAATTTAATTTAATTTTAATTTAATTTAGAGAGAGAGACCACAGGTAAGGGAGAGGGGCAGAGAGAGACAGAATCTTAAGCAGGTTCCATGCTCAGTGCAGAGCCCGATGTGGGGCTCGATCCCATGACCCTGGGATCATGACCTGAGCCAAAATCAAGAGTTGGATGCTCAACTGACTGAGCCACCCAGGTGCCCCTTGATTTCCTTTTTATAAAACAAAAAAGATGACATTAAATAAAAAATAAGAAACATCTGGCCCTTGTACTTTTATTCCCTGTACTTTTTCCCACTGGACTCATGCTTAAGCTCAGAACATTTATTTTTTTCCACAGAGCACAGTAGGTAGGCACTAAGCATTCATTCATAAATGGAAAGTACAATGAAATGTACTTGTGATCTTAGAATATGTGTTCTCTAAATCCCTTTCAGTTCTACAAAATTGATCCCTAAGATACAACAAAAAAATATGAGAAGGTACAAAATGTTGGACAATACAATTTAGAGTCTGATTTTGTCTATATTGTTACAAATCTGAAATAGGTAGCCAAAAAAGATGAAACATCTTAGTCTCTATAAGATTCTATAACTGGTTCCAGAGAAAGATAAAGGGATTAGCCTACCAGAAAGTTGATTATATGCACACACATATATTACTGTTTAGAGTTTTATTATACATTTTAAACAGGAATGAAAATACTGGTTTGGTCTGATACCCTAAGAATGTTCTAGAGAACTGTCTGCAACCTGTAGAATGGCTTTTGAAATAGCTCTCCCTTTCGGCATCTTTTAGTTCTTTAAGATTAAACTGGTTCTATATTAGGCTCATTACGAGAATTTGGAACCAAGTCTAATAATCAGGGCATGAATGCTTTTGCACATGCCCACACAACCTGGAGAGCTGCTCTTGGATTTGGTAGTAAGGGCTGTACCTAGGACCTAGGGAATAACTAGCTGCTCTGGGAAGCAGTTTGGACATGCTAAAACTAGGACTCCACCCCAGGCTTCCATTGGAGATCTACATGAAGAAGGGTAGGGGGAACTAACGCAGCTCATAGCCAGTTCGATACTAAAATAATGGATACACAAAATATACCTTAAGGAAATTTTGCAAAGCTTCTTCTACAGTTGAGGATGGTATTTTTCCAAACAGAGTAGCAGCCATTTTTTTCTCAATCCAGCTCAGTTTCGAGACCTGCAAATATGAAGCAACATCATTCTTAGAGAGTTTTCACTTTTTGAATGAAGAATCTCTCCTCAGTTAGATGTGTGTGTGTGTGTGTGTGCGCGCGTGTGTAGGTGTATATGTGTGTGTATGCATATAATACATAAATATGGACATATTCCTAAATAACATATACAACAGAGATCAACTTAATGATATTAATATTGTACCTTCCCTTTTTTATAATTCTAACAAACTATGAGCTCTAAAAGCACTGGTTACCAAACCAATTTAAAATACTCATGATGAGGGGTGCCTGGGTGGCTCAGTCGGTTAAGCATCCGACTTCAGCTCAGGTCACGATCTCGCACTCCGTGAGTTCGAGCCCCGCATCGGGCTCTGGGCTGATGGCTCAGAGCCTGGAGCCTACTTCGGATTCTGTGTCTCCCTCTCTCTCGCCCCTCCCCCGTTCATGCTCTGTCTCTCTCTGTCTCAAAAATAAATAAAAAAATAATAAAAATCAGAGTCAGGGGTGGGGATGGGGAATAATGCTGATCCTGTTTGTTCATGTGATTCAAGAGTCTGAGATGGCCATACAGTATTTCTTTGCATGGAGTATAGGAGCTACCAGACCCCACCTTTTCTTTCTTACTGCCTACTTCCCGCTGCCAACCTGATCCAGAATACAGCATCACAGAAATGTAAATAGAACAAGGATCCTCAACCCAGGGGGAGTGTAGAGCGAGGTCTCAGTATACATATTTACAATCCAGGAGAAAAATTTTTTAACCAATAACCACCAAAATTAAATTTCCTGTTATCGTTTATTTTTTGCTTCCTTCTCCCATCATTTTATTTTAATTCCAGTTGAGTTAACATACAGTGTTATGTTAGCTTCAGGTGTACAATATAGTGATTCAACACTTTCATATATCACTCAGTACTCTACGAGATAAGTGTACTCTTAATCCCCTTTACCTATTTCCCCCATCCACCTGCCACTGCCCCTCTGGTAACCATCTGTTCGTTCTCTTAGTCAAGTGTTTGTTTTTTGGTTTGTCTCTTTTCTTATTTCCCTTGTTTGTTTCTTGAATTCCACATGAGTGAAATCATAAAATATTTGTCTTTCTCTAACTTATTTCACTTAGTGTTAAACCCACTAGATCTGTCATGTTGTTGCAAATGGCAAGATTCCATTCTTTTTATGGCTGAATAATATTCTTCTGTGTATAAATACCACTTCTTTATCTATTCATGTATCAATGGATACTTAGGTTGCTTCTATAATTTGACTATTATAAATAATGTTGCAATAAACATAGGGGCGCATGTATTCCTTGGAATTAATGTTTTTGTATCCTTTGGTAAATATCCAGTAGTGTGATTACTGGATCATAGAGTAGTTCTATTTATAATTTTTCAAGGAACCTCCATACTACCTTCCACAGTGTCTGCACCAGTTTGCATTCCCACCAACAGTGCATAAGGGTTCCTATTTCTCTACATCCTCACCAACACTTGTTATTTCTTGTGTTTTTGATTTTAGTCATTCCAATAGATGTGAGGTGATATCTCATTGTGGTTTAGATTTCCATTTCCCTGATGATGAGTGATGTTGAACACTTATTCATGTGTCTGTTGTCCATCTGTGTATCTTCTTTGGAGAAATGTCTGTTCATGTCTTCTCATGTTTTAGTTGGATTATTGGTTTTTTGGGTATTGAGTTGTATATGTTCTTTATATATTTTGGATACTAACCCTTTATCAGATATGTTATTGGCAAATATATTCTCCCATTCAGTAGGTTGTCTTTTAGTTTTTTTGGTTGTTTCCTTTGCTGTGTAGAAAATTTTTATTTTGAGGCAGTCCCAATAGTTTATTTTTGCTTCTGTTTCCCTTGCCTCAGGAGAATCATCGAGAAAGATGTTGTTATGGCCAATATCAGAGAAATTACTGCCTGTGCTCTCTTCTAGGATTTTTATGGTTTCAGGGCTCACATTTAGATCTTTATTCCATTTTGACTTCGTGTATGGTGAAAGAAAGTGATCCGGTTACATGTTGCTGTCCAGTTTTCCCAACACCATTTGTTGAAGAGACTGTCTTTTTCCCATAGCATATTCTTGCCTCCTTTGTCAAAGATCAACTGACCATGTAATTGTGGATTTACTTCTGGGCTTCCTATTCTGTTCTATTGATTGCATGTTTATTTCTGTGCTGGTACAAACTGTTTTGATTGCTACAGCTTTGTAATATAACTTGAAGTCTGGAATTCTGATACTGCCACTTTCGCTTTTCAAGAATGTTTTGGCTATTCAGGGTCTTCTGTGGTTCCACACAAAGTTTAGGATTGCTTGTTCTAGTTCTGTGAAAAATGCTGTTGGTATTTTGATAGGGATTGCATCAAATCTAGAGATTGCTTTGGAGAGTATAGACATTCTGACAATATTTGTTGTTCCAATACATGAGTATCGATGTCTTCCCATTTCTTTGTGTTATCTTCAGTTCCTTTCATTAATGTTTTATAGTTTTCTGAGTACTGGTCTTTCACCTCTTTAAGTTTATTCCTAGGTATTTTATTATTTTTGCTACAATAGTAAATGGGATTCTTTTTTTAATTTTTAAACATTTTATTCATTTTTGAGAGACAGAGAGAGACAGAGTGTGAGTGGGGGAGGGGCAGAGAGAGAGGGAGACACAGAATCTGAAGCAGGCTCCAGCCTCTGAGCTGACAGCACAGAGCCCGACATGGGGCACGAACTCACGGACTGCGAGATCATGCCCTAAACCAAAGTCAGACGTTCAGCCAATTGAGTCACCCAGGTGCCCTGGGATCATTTTCTTAATTTTTCTTTCTGCTGCTTTTAGAAATTCAACAGATTTCTGTACATGGGGATTTCTTATCCTGTGACCTGAATGAATTCATTTATTAGTTCTAGTAGTTTTTCGAGGAAGTCTTTATTTTTTCTACATATAGATTCTCCCAACTGCAAATAGTGAAAGTTTTACTTCTTCCCTACCAATTTGAATGCCTTGTATTTCTTCTTCTTCCCCTTCTTCTTCCCCTTTCCCTTCTCCTTCTTTTTGTCTGATTGCTGTGGCTAGGACTTCCAGTACTATGTTAAATAAAAGTGGTGAGAGTGGACATCATTGCATTGTTCCTGACCTTAGGGGAAAAGCTCTCAGTTAGCTGTTTTTCCACATAAGGCCTTTATGATGTTGAGGTAGGTTTCCTCTAAACCAACTTTGTTGAGCATGTTTATCATGAATGGATATTTACTCTGTCAAATGCTTTTTCTGCATCTATTGAAATGTTCATATGGTTTTTATCCTTTCTCTTAATAATGTGATGTATCACACTGACTGATTTGCAAACAATGAACCACTCTTGCATGCCAGAAATAAATCCCACTTGATCATGGTAAATGATTTTTTGAATCTATTGTTAGATTTGGTTTGCTATTATTTTGTTGAGGATTTTTGCATGTATGTTCATCAGAGATATTGGCTTGTAGTTATTTTTTGTAGTGTGTCTTTATCTGGTTTTGGAATCAGGGTAATGCTGGCCTATTAGAATGCATTTGGAAGTTTTCCTTCCTCTTCTATTTTTAAGAAAAGTTTGACAAGAATAAGTATTAACTCTTCTTTAAATATATGGTAGAATTCACCTGTGAAACCATCTGGACTTTTATTTGTTGGGAGTTTTTAAATTACTATTTAATTTCACTGCTGGTAATCAATCTGCTCAAATCTTGCATTTCTTCCTGTTTCAGTTTTGGTAGGTTATATAGTTTCTAGGAATTTATCTATCTCTTCTAGGTTGTCCAGTTTGTTGGGATAAATTTGCATAATATTCTCTTATAATCCTTTGTATTTCTGTGGGGTCAGTTATTTCTCCTCTTTTGTTTCTATTTGAGTCCTCTTTTTGTTTTTGTTTTTGTTTTTGTTTTTTTGATGAGTCTGGCTAGAGGTTTATCAATTTTGTTGCTCTTTTTAAGGAACCAACTCCTAGTTTCACTGATCTGTCCTTCCGTCCTTCCTTCCTTCCTGCCTTCCTGCCTTCCCTTCCTTCCTTCCCTTCTTTTTCTGTATCATTTATTTCTGCTCTAATCTTTATTATTTCCTTCCTTCTGCTGGATTTGGGTTTTGTTGGTTCTTCTTTTTCTAGCTGTTTTAGGTGTCATGTTAGGTTATTTGAGATTTTTCTTGCTTCTTGAGGTAGACCTGTATTGCTATAAACTTCTCTCTTAGAACCACTTTTGCTGGACCCCAAAGATTTTGGATTATTGTGTTTTCATTTTCATTTGCCTCCATGTATTTTTTTTATTTCCTCTTTAATTTTCTGGTTGACTCATCCATTGATTAGTAGCATATTATTTAACCTCCATGTATTTGTGTTCTTTCCAGATTTTTTCTTGCAGTTGATTTCTAGTTTTACAGCGTTGTGGTCAGAAAAGATGCATGGTATGACTTTTTGAATTTGTTGAGACTTGTTTCATGGCCTAACATGTGATCTATTCTGGAGAATGTTCCATGGGCATTTGAAAAGATATACTTATTTTTATTGCTTTTGTACTTTCTACCTTTCTTACTCTTATTGATGGTTTTTCCTTTCCACTCACAGAGTCCCCTTTAACATTTCTTATAGGGCTGGTTTAATAGTCCTGAATTCCTTTAATTTTTGTTTGTCTGGGAAACTCTTTATCTTTCCTTCTATTCCAAATGATAGCCTTGCTGGATAGGGTATTCTTGGCTATAGATTTTTTTCTTTTCAGCACTTTGAATATATCATGCCACTCCCTTCTGGCCTGCAAAGTTTCTGTTGAAGAACCTGTCTCTAGCCTTACGGGGTTTCCCTCATATGTAACTGTTTTATTTTCTCTTGCTGCTTTTAAAATTCTTTACCACTGCTTTTTGCCATTTTAATTACTATATGTCTTGGTGTGGACCTCCTTGGGTTGATTTTGTTGGGGGATCTCTGTACCTCCTGGATCTAAATTTCTGTTTCCTTCTCCAAAATCAATAAGTTTTCAGTCATTGTTTCTTCAAATATTCTGCCCTCTTTTTCCTCTTATTCTTCTTCTGGGATCCCTATAACGCAATTGTTATTACATTTGATGGAGTCACTGAGTTCCCTAAGTCTATTCTCATCTTGCATAATTTCTTTTCTCTCACTTGCTCAGCTTGATTCCTTTCTATTACTCTGTCCTCCAGATCACTGATTCGTCCTTCTGTTTCTTCTAGCTTGCTATTTATTCCATCCAGTGCACTTTTAATTTCAATTATTGAGTTTTTCAACTCTGATTGGTTCTTTGCTATTTCTGCGTTAAGGGTCTTGCTGATGTCCTCCACTCTCTTCTCAAGTCCAGTGAGTAGCTTTGTGATCATTACTCTAAATTCTCTATCAGGCATATTACTTATCTATGTTTCCCTTAGGTCTCTTGCTGTGATTTTGTCCTGTTGTTTCATTCCTCTGTCTCCTCATTTTGCCTAACTCTCTGTGCCTGTTTCTCTGTGTTAGGAAAGTCAGATATATCTCCTGCCCTTGAACATAGTGGGCAGGGTGTGTACCCTTAACAAGGTGGTGCTGGTCCTTTTCCACAGGAGATGTGCAGCTGCTGCCAAGACAGGGGCCAGCTGGGCCACTCTGCAAAGCACATGTGGGCAGGGGCACGGTGCTTGCAAGCTGTGTGCGTCAGTCCTCTTCTACAGGGGATGCACAGTATTTTTTGCTTCCTTTTAAAAACTTTTCTTTTTTCCCAAATATGAATATTAGAGGTTTATCATAAAAGATTAAAAGGATTCAGAAATGAATACTTAAGAGGGTACTGATACTCTCTCAACCCCATCAAGTGCCTTCCTTCCCAGTATCATCTTCTAGGTTTCTAGTAGCCATTAACCTCTATTAAACAAAATTATTCTCTTGCCTTCCTACATAGTGTTACTTATTGCTCTGTTTATTTTTGCTTTTTTTTTTACTTTAAAAAAAATGATACCATGTTGTTTATTTCTTTCTATGACTCATTTTTTTCACTTATTACAGTTTTAAGAGTTTATCCAGGTTGCTGAGTGTGACTGAAGTTCTGTCGTTTAAATAGCTGTGAAACATTCCATCATTTAAACATATGTCAGTGAGTTTTCATCCACTCTTTTGTAAATGGACATTTGGATCTTTTTCATTTTCTTGCTCTTAGGAACAAGGCTGCTGCAGGCATTCTTGTACATGCCTTCCAGAGTACATTTGCAAGACTCTCTCTAGGGTAGGCACCACTGTGGGTCATATGGTAGGCAAGTAATCAGATTTAAAAGCTAGTATCCAATTATTCCCAAAGCAGCATGCTCCTACAACAATGCAAAAGTTCCTGTTGCTCCATATCTTTGCAACATCTTACACGGATATTTATAAATTTTATCAAATGAGTAAGAATAAATGGCATCTCCTTGTTGTTTTTTTAATTATAATTTCTTATTTCAAGACTTATGTTTCTTAAGTTGTTTTATTTCATAATTTGAATTTAATTGCATTATGATCAGGAAACCTGTTTGATATCGATTCTTTGAAATTTATTAAGACTTGCTTCATGACCTCATATTGGTCAATGTTGTGAACACTCTACATATACTGGAAAAATGTGTATCCTCCAGTGGTACATTATTTTTATGTGTGTATTAGATCAAGGTTATTAAATGGGAAGCTCCAATGTTTTACATGCTTAATATGTTTTTTTTTTTTGCCTTCTTGTTTTATTAATTACCAAGAGCACATGAAAATTTAGCACTGTGCAATATCCTTTCTTCCCTTCTATGTCTTTTTATCTTTCCTTCATATTTTCTATCTCTTTGTTCCTCTGTGCTGCACTCCAGGCAACCTTTTCAGATTTACCTTAAAGTTCACTAATTTTCTCTTTAGTGGTGCCTATCAACTGCTAAATCTTTCCACTGAGTTTTCTTTTAATGTGAAATAATAGACTTTTATACCAAAATTTATCTTATCTTTTTTCTAATCTACCTGGTCAGTTTTGTAGTCTCATGCTCCTCATCCATTCCCCTCTCCCCGATTCCTTTTATTTGAAAAAAAGAAAAAACCACACTGTACAAGTAGCTATTTAACGTTGTATATTCCACGGTTCCAAGATCTGAAGTCCTTTTAGATCTATTCCTGATTTTGGTTTCTGTTGACTGTCATACTTGATGGCTTATTTCTTTGTATATTCTATTATTTTTGACTGTGACCTCATCATCCTTGGGCTACTCTGCAGTTTTATAAGGCCTGTGTGCATGTATATTCTTCCAGGGAAGATCAACATTAGCTTCTGCCATTTGTTTATGCCATGAAGATCAGGATCCACTTTAAATCAGAATTTCCTTCTTGGGTTTTTGTTTGCTTGTTTGTTTTTATTTTTATTTTTATTTTTTTAACTTTTAAAGAATTTATTCTATGAAGAAGAGACCAGGTGATGGCCACAGGCATGACAATTGGGGTCCAAAACAGAGAAAAGGTCTTTTTCATCACAAAAATCAAACTCTACCCCTAGTGTCCTTCTCTCAGGGTTTGTGTTGAGTTTCCAGACCCTTAAGCTCTATTAAGAGCCAGCTTTCACTACTTTTAGGTAAATTCACCAAAATTCCGTTCTTGTTAAAAATTGTGAATAACAATGGGGCGCCTGGGTGGTTCAGTCGGTTAAGTGTCTGACTTCGGCTCAGGTCATGATCTCGCGATCTGTGAGTTTTGAGCCCCGCATCAGGCTCTGTGCTGACAGCTCGGAGCCTAGAGCCTGCTTTGGATTCTGTGTCTCCCTCTCTCTCTGCCCCTCTCCTGCTCATGCTCTCTCTCTCTCTCTGTCAAAAATAAACAAACATTAATTTTTTTTTAAATTGTGAATAATATTTCTGTGAAAGCTGGTGAAATCAGTTAAACTCAGCATTTTGGCCGGTTCCATTTTTCTGTTTCTCATCTTAGCATAACTATCATCTGTCCGTACGACACACCCATAAGCAAGGAAAACAAAGACAGAATCCTAGCTTTTAGTTTTTACATTGTCCCCATACTCTCTGAGGGCCAGTAGCCTTCGTGAAGCTTCGTGTGGGAGTAGAAGGCTTCTTGATCCGGGAAGGATTTTCCACAGATGCTGCCCAAGCAGCCATCATCCTCCTTGCGTGAGTGACAGATGCGGCTGTCATGGGCAGCATGGGATGCAAAAGATTTACCAGAGTACTTGCATTTGAAGGGCTTTTCCCGAGTGTTGCCTGATATATGTGCAGAGGATGCTAGAGGCAGTGAACCTCTTTGTGCAATACACACACTGGGATGGTCTGTCTCCAGAGTGGATTCTCGTGTGTTTGTTTAGGCTGGAAGACTGAGAGAAGCATTTCCCACACGTAGAACACTTGTGAGGCTGGTGCTTCTCGTGAACGTGCAGGACAGGGATCCGGAGCTGGTCCCACTTCTCAAAGGATCGTTTGCAGACAGAGCAGGGAAATTTCCTATCACCCTGGTCCACACAAGGGGTGTACTTGAGGTGCTTGTCTCTGTAATATTTGTAGGTAAATACTTTTCCACATCTTTCACACCTGTAGCCTTCTGCAGACTCTTCAGAGGGCCCAGGCACCTGCTTCCTCTGTTCTGTGAGCTAAAGGCTCACGGGAATGTCCAAAAACTTTCCATAGCAGTCTCCATACCACACAAGGAGCTCTTGGTTCTGGCAGATATCCTTGCAGCTCTCGTAAGATATCTGCCTTTGACATTGCAACCAGGCTCTGCTCCTTGGGGAAACAGGCACAGTTGACAGAGGACATCCAGTTCCCTGCACCTCCTTTTCCATCTATAAAGTGGCTCAAATGACCACCTTTGACGGCCTCGCACATCAGAGAACTGTCTGCATAGGTCTTGACTTCACTGGCATTGACCACTTTACCTTGAAAAGGTCCAAACCTGACTCCTTTGGCAACAAGGCTACTGCAGAATGCACCAAAAATGCCACACTTCACCAAACATCGTCTGCTTGAGGCAGAGACCTTCTGGTAGTTGAAGGAGTCTTTACCCAGAGTTCGACAAAGAGAAGCAGATCCAGAGCTGTCTGTGGGGACCAGGAACCCGGGAAAATGACTTCCCTTGCTGGTTCAGGAGTTTGGAGCCCTCCTCAGACCACTTGCTGGGGGAGCAAGATAATAACTGGGAGGCCTCCACCCCCTCAGGTCACCGGGAAGTGTTCGCAGCCGGCGGCGGCATGAAAATTTCAGGTCCACGGCATTGGCCACTGTCGCGTCGGCCACCAGTATGGCCCAAGCCTTCACTGGTGGCGCCTGTATACTCATGGCTGCTGTTGAGGAAGTGGGGCACCTCTCTGGGGAGCTGGGGAACTGGGTACCGCGCTGGTGGCTTGCTGTACCAGGGCGGATCGTAGAGCCGCTCCCTCCACGGGGCCAGGTTGGAGCTCAGCAAGGGAGGCGCGGACCGCACCGGAAGGCAAAGGGGGACGTAGCGTGGGATGCAGGCACGGCGGCCTCCAGCTGCGGGAAAAGTTGAACATCTTCCCCCGCAGCGGTTAGCATGTTCCCATAGCGGCCACAGGCCGGGAAAGGTGTGCAGGAGGCGTCCAGGTGTTGGGGGCATCCTGGGCTGCCCTAGGCAGGTAGCACATGTTGCCCTTGGATCTGGCCTCACCTGGCGGCCGCAGAGCCATCCCGGGGCACAGTGCAGGTCGGGTCTTCCAGAGGGCCACCACGCAACCAGCACCTTGAGGGCCCTGAGGGTGGCGGGGGCTCCGCACTGGTAGGCTGCAGGGTGGTATTTGTTTTTAACAGTCATTTATTTTTGAGAGACAGGGAGAGACAGAGCGTGAGCAGAGGAGGGGCAGAGAAAGAAGAAGACACAGAATCCAAAGCAGGCTCCAGGCTCTGAGCCGTCAGCCGTTCGACGCGGGGCTCGAACCCGCAGACCGTGAGATCATGACCTGAGCCATCCGGGCGCCCCTCCTTCTTGGGTTTTTTAAGCCTAAACATATAATGTACATTCAAGCCCCAGACTCGTGTGAGGTCGGGTTGGTGGGTTTTAAGCCTTTGGAGTCTTGTACCTTCATGAAGACTCAGATTCTTAATACCAAAAACTGGCATAATAAAAACTGCTTACAGGGCTGTTTTAAGGATTAAAGGAGATAAGAAATATAAAGTATAAACTGCACATTTGATACATAGCAGGTGTTCAACAAAAAAGCTTCCTTTTCCATTCCTAATCTTCAAACCTCAACTAACAAGCTTCCTCTTTTGCTTATGCTAATCTTCTCATTCAGAAATAGCATTTCTCTTAAGCATAATTTTTTCATGCATCCCTGAAGACGTATTTTCACATTATGTTAATTTTCTATAAACTAATGTCACTTAACACACCGGGGCTTAGACTCGCCAGCTGCCTTTATTTATTCCTATATATTTCATGTCCTTTTCTAAATTCAGGTCTTTCAAGGCAAGAACAGTAGGCACATAAATGCTCAAGACACTCTGTTAAGTGACAAAGTCCTCTCACGAAACAAAGAGTAGGACACCAACACAGGGCACACGCAGGTAGGTGGCTGATCGCCAATTGAGAGAGCACAAAGGAGACGGTGTGATTGTTGTGAGGGGAAATGGAGAGGTGGTAGGCGGAAAAGCACAGACATCTATGTATACATATAAAACCACATGCCATATGTAACATGGTATATAAACCAATCAATCATAAACTCATAAAACACATACTGATTTTATCATTTTCCCTACAGCAGCCACCTGGTGAGACAACTAAAGAAAGAATAAGTCACTAAAAATATATCACGTAATCAAAGTATATTGAGATAAGAATTATGGATAAAAACATTCGGCTTACAGTATAACAGTATCTTCCTTTGAGGTAATACAAAAAAGGTTCTTCGGGTAAAAACTGGATTGCTTTATCCAGATGCTCCTAAAAGAAAAGTCCAAAACAAATACCATCTCTCAGGGTTCAGGTGGTGTTGAATGCAGCTGTGTCGAAATTCAAAGGGGCTTTATGGTGTTGTTTAGTCCCCCTCCTTAATCCCTACCGTTAACATAAGACGTCATACCAATAATTCAATTATCAGAAATGAGTGCTCACAACTAGAACCTGACTGTGATGATGATTTCATTAAGCTATGGGTAATTTAAAGCCAACGTCACTATAAAAAGTAGAAAACCTCCAAGTGACGCTTTTGTCTGCCCATGACTTGCCTAGCTAATACTCATTCAGCAGCACGCTTGCAAGTTTCAAGTGATTAGGATATAATGGAAGACAGAATAGCAGAACTGGGTTGTGGAGGAAGCTGTTCCCCTGACATTATCAAAATGGGTATAGGGAGCTGGAAAACAAAGAAACTTCTTAGCTCATTTATTGAGCTATCAAAGCTACAGGCACATTACAAATGATTTACACGTATACTACTTATTTTATTCATTTATCACTGTATGTTGAAGTCCTAGATTGGATTCTATTCCCCCCACCAAATCAATACACAAGTATTTTATTCATTTATCATGGTAAGTTTAAGTCCCAGATTGGATTCTATTCCTTCCACCAAGTCAATATGCAAGTAATGTTAACTAATTAGTCCCGATCATGTTTCTGATGTTGGTGAACTCATCACCAAAAGACTAATCCTGTCTTTGAAAAAATAATACTCATCCACTATGTAAGTTCTTTCAGGATCTAGAATAATAATCTTCAATCACTCAAATACGTTTCATTTTTTTGGCACAGTACTATTTAAAGACTGTCACTTCATTTAGATAAAAAAGATAGGGACACCTGAGTGGCTCACGCAGTTAAGCATCTGACTCTTGATTTTGACTCAGGTCATGATCTCACAGTTCGTGTGCTGGAGCCCCACCTTGGACTCTTTGCTGACAGCGTGGAGCCTGCTTGGGATTCTCTCTCTCCCTCTCGCTCTGCCCCTCTCCCCTTCTCGCACATGCTCTCTCTCTCAAAATAAATATATAAACACTGAAAAAATAAAATAAAAATTAAAAAGATAAACTTCTTGAGATTGAGATTAATTTGGGTTTTATAACTTTTTTTTTGAGAGACAGTGAGAGAGAGAGAGAGAGAGCGCATGAGCAGGGGAGGGGCAGAGGGAGAGGGAGAGAAAGAATCTGAAGCAGGCCCCATACCCAGCATGGAGCCTGTCATGGGCTCAATTCCATGACCAATAGATCATGACCTGAGCCAAAATCAAGAGTTGGACGTTTAAGTGACTGAGCCACCCACACACCGTGAGAGATCCATTTATTAAATAATTTGATTTATGCCTTTTAATGGTACACATAGCTACATTAAAATATCTTTAATATCAAGAAATACCTTGAAGCGATGTCCATAGTTGATTTTATTTTGTAAGCCCTCAAACTCAGACACATAGCCACACAAGACTGCATACCTGAAAAGGATAAAAACAGTGGATAGTGCGTGAACTTTTTAATCAAATATACCAAGTAAACATTTTAAGAATATCTTTAAAGCATTCATTAATATTTGATGAAAGGATTCAGATAGATACAAGGGCCCTAAAAATAATAAATACTTGACATTAACATGAGGCTGGTTTCCTCAGCTATTACTGAGGATACTCACACCGTCTACCTCGTATGTGTGCCACAAGGGCAAGATACCTAAAACGTGTAATTGCTTAGAATACTACGTGGCACACAGTGAGTTTCAAGAAATATTAGCTGCTTCTATCACCATCATCAGCATCAAAGTCACAAAGAGGCTCTCAGAAAAAGTCTAGTCATAACAGTGATAAATTGAAAAAATATATTGTGTCATCATATCCCTGTTCCTCCTTAATAGAATTAAAAATAAAAATGTCACGGCCTCCCTTGATATCATTTGAAAACAAAAATAAGTATCATGACTAAAACAAACAAAGTCAAAGGTAATTTCAAAATACACTTTTTTTTAAAAGTTTATTTATGTATTTTTGAGGGGGGGCGTGTAGGGGCAGAGAGACAGGGAGAAAGAGAATCCCAAGCGGGCTCTGCACTGTCAGCACAGACCCCAACACAGGGCTCGAACTCACAGACCATGAGATCATGACCTGAGTTGACATCAAGGGTCAGATGCTCAACCCACTGAGCCACCCAGGCACCTCCACTTTTCTTTTTCTTGAAAGTTTTAAAAAAAATTGTTTATTTATTTTGAGAAAGAGAGAGAGAAAGAGAGTGAAAGTAGGGGGAGGGGCAGAGAGGGAGGAGAGACAGAATCCCAAGCAGGCTCTGCACTATCAGCACAGAGGCTGACGTGGGGCTCAATGACAAAAACCGTGAGATCGTGACCTGAGCCAAAATCAAGAGTTGGACGCTCAGCCATCTGAGCCACCTAGATGCCCCATGAATACGCTTTTCCAAAAAATTCCCCATGACCTTCAATCCTTCCTTGGAAACACTGCATACGAGAATATGGCATCCCATGAATTGTTTGCTTTTTTTTCCCACTGGGAATACAAAAGTTACATCAATAATTATTTGAAATAAGTTGGGTGCAATATTTGTTTAGCAATTTGCTCACTCCAAAACCTGGGGATATATTACTTTTCATATTCAGAGGGTTTCTGTCTGTGCAAAATATTCATTTACCTAAATCTTTGAAGAGTAGGTATTAATTGCTACTTGCATTATCATAACTGAAATGAAAGATGTAACTTTGGGTATTTATCTTGATCATTTCTGTGGATAAGCAGAACTTTCAAGTACAAAAATGAAGTGAACAATTTTCTTAATTTAGAACAGTGAGACCATTCCTGAGCACAAAAGATCCCACAATTTGCACAACTTATGACAAACAATAAAATGGTCACTTTTCAGTTATGACTTTTTTGACCTCTTAATTTTCAGTTTCTATACAATCAACCAAATCTGCAACAGTAGAAACAAGAATGATGACTAAATCAACCTATCAAAAGTGACCTGAGAACTTAACCAGATTAGGAGATGTTACTATTCACAAATTCTACCATCACATTGCCTGACACATACCTCTCACCACCCACCAGAGATTGAGTTTGTAGGAATAGATTACTGGACTCGTGAGCTCCCCTGGAAAACCGTTACTGTCACCTCCGGTCTGACCATGTTCTTCTGAAATTCTCTCTGTCGTTCTGCTTTATCATTCCTCCCAGGGAGTTCCAGAAAGTGGAGCAAAATTCCACACAGCTACATCCCCAAATTCCCCCATTTCTGTTGTGGGCATTATTTGTATTTAAAACCTTAGGTCACTTTATTTAAAAAAATAAGCTTTTATTTATTAAAAAAATTTTTTTTAATGTTTCTTTAATTTTGAGAGAGAGAGAGAGAGAGAGTGTGTGTGAGTGGGCAAGGGGTAGAGAGAAAGGGAGACACGGAATCCAAAGCAGGCTCCAGGTTCTGAGCTGTCAGCACAGAGCCTGATGTGGGACTCGAACTCACGCACTGTGAGATCACAACCTAAACCAAAAGTCTGGCACTTAATCGACTGAGCCACCCAGGTGCCCCAATAAGCTTTTATCTTAAAATAGCTTGAAATTTATAGAAAAGTTGCAAAGATGGTAGAGAGAGTTCCCATATACCCATTACTCAGTTTTCTCCACTGTATACATCTTACGTTACTACAGTACATTTATCACAACTGTACTAACACTGTCAGACAAGATTGATATGTAATTTTTGCAATGTACCCAAATTAATATGTTATTATTAACTAAACTCCCCACGTTATCCAAATTTTCATGTTTTCCCCTAAATTAAATTTTGACACTTTTCTTTCCATCCCTCCTTCCACGTGTATCTCTATTCATTCACATATATGAAAATCTTTTGTTTCTAATGTGAAAGTCTTTTGCATTACTCTTGTCACCCATCATACACTCTGTTCCTCATAATTTTGTGTTACTTGCAACTTTTATTACATACTTATTATATCTTCACCCACTGACAAAATTATGGAACACACTAGTGTCTAAGATACAGACGTGGAATCCTGGAATCGTCTCCAGGTTGATAGTGATGTTGCCAACAGTTACTCTGTTGAACAACTGGCTTAAACCCTTCTCTCAATATGGGTAACCCAGAGGCCTGCCCACATTTCTATATCTTGTCCACAAGAATGTGGTAAGTAAACTGACCTCACTGCCTTGCTTAAATTCACATATACTAGTTCAATTTCCCTACTCTCTACACTGGCAGAAAAATTAAAAAAACAAATCATGTCACATTTTTAGAAAAATCTGTTGGATCTATATGAACTTTCTCAACCAGAGATTTATAGAACGAAACATTTGTACTGGAAGCAAAAGAAAAGAATCTGTGTTCACTGATCTAGGATCAATCATCTATTTTCTGAACATCAGCATCAGGTTGATGTAATGCACACCTCGAGGCATTAATAGTGCTGTCTCAGCACATTCTCTCCAACTAACTCTGAGCGAGGAGAAAAAGGAAAAACAAAAACTATGACTTATGAATACCATTGCATGAAACAGGCACATTTCCCTTATAATAATCTGTCCTACAGTCTTACGCATTTCCCAATCTGTTTTGAAGTTTTTTTCTTTACAGTCTAAAATATTATTTATCTTTCTAGATATCATAAATTCAAAGTTCACCTGACCACTTTTTTCCCAAAGGATCATCATTTCTTTTCTGGCGATCAGTTCCACCTATGTGTGTGTGTGTGTGTGTGTGTGTGTGTGTGTGCGCGCACGCGTGTGTGTTGTTGTTGTTGTTGTTCTTGTATATTGTTCATCTTTAAAAATGCAATTTAAAATCTTATTTCACAAACCATCTCATGTTGATGGGAAGGCTGAAGAATGTTAATTCGCAAAATGGTCTTTTACCTCCATCTAGAGGTCATTCTCACCATACATGCTTTGACAAAAATTCTGTATTTTCTTGGCATTGATATGGAATATACCTTTAATAAGTGACAAACATTCCTGTGTCAACAGCTACTAAAATAACTCCATTACTTTCCCTGTGGTACTTCTGATTCAGCACAAATGCTATTTATGCCGTGAGAAAGCAGAGGAAGAATAATGTAATAGAATACCGAGTATATACGAATAAAAGATCTGGTGTTTGCTTTTCTACTTACTGTGTGACCCTTGCTCACTAACAACCTATCCCCCCCCACACCTCCCCCATACACTACCTTGCTCACCCTAACCCCTAAAACGGAAACAGGTTGTTCTGTAAATCACGTGCTGTAAGTCATGTGGATACAATTTGTGAACAGTAGAGCACAACAAATATGTAAGATATTATTTGTAATTACGGCCAAGCCCATGGAGCTGACAAACTACAAAGCCACAGCGACTTTACTCTCTTGATCCTAGAAGTATTTTGGGCTGGTTCAACAAAAATAACAACATTTTTGTGGACAGCTTTATGAAGACTTAAAGTTTTGAAGCTTTCAGGAAGAAATGAAGATGGAAAACAAGTCTTAAGATGCTATTTGTTTTTCAATGATCCCCTCAGTGTGAATCCTTTCTGATAATTATTCCTGAAGATTGCATCTTGTATTTCAAACTGAAGCTTATAAGCCATCACATAGTCCTTTCAGTCATGGATGTGGAAAGTTGTGCTGCAGGGCCAGGTAGCAAACATTTTAGGCTTCGGGTCAGAGAGTCAAGGTTGCAACTACTGAACCTCACAGCTGTGCACAAATGCACGGACGGGGCTGTGAGCCAGTAAAACTATTTATAAAAATAGGCGGTTGGCCTGGCCAAAGTTTGTCATTTATGACAAACTTATGGGGGGAGGAGCAGATCAGAGTTAAGAGGAGGGCTTGGGTCCTTTTTCTGCCTCTAAATCTGGCCAATTAGCTTCCAAACACTCCCAATATCAGAGGACATGAAGAGAGTGTGGCTTGATCAGTACAAATTCATTATAGTTACCACTAAAAGTGGAAGAAAGGAAGTACTTTAAGGCATACATATGTTAATTTATTGATATTAATGTGCAAATTAGATGAGAAGGTAAATTTGGTTATAGAAATAATACCCTCATACATTGGGAAAATGACCCTAAAGATATGTACCAAGACGCTAACTGCAAAAGTACCTTTCTCCTGGCGGGAGGTGGAGGAGTGAGGGCTCCTGTGGATAGAACTGTTCTGGGGACTGTGGCTTCCACAGTCCTGTGGCTTTCCCCTCGTGGAGGGGGCCGGGGCAAGCTTGCACCTCGTCTTAGGCAAAGTGAGAGCAGGTCAAAAGATCTATTTTTATTTTGGCCTGTGTCCCTCCAGGGACATAGAAAATGTCCTTGACTCCTAACCAGAGAGGCTTGAAGAGGACGGTGTGAGTGGAGCTCCCCCTGCTGGTGGCAGAGTAAATAAACAGGTTTGCACTTGAGAGTTGGTGGAGTGAAACCAATTCCCTGTGGGGCAAATGCAGACCTGCAGAAAGGGAGCCATTTCTGCCTCAAAGTGCTCCAGGAGAATAAAATAATTCCAAAGAGGGGTGGATTTCTGGAAACCGAGGTCTGAGAGAAGGGTCATAAATTAATTTATTACTGTCATCTTTCTAGCACCTGAACTACCTGTATTGCCGCAAGGAACTAAAAAATGTTGTAAAAATGCAACTACAAAGTGTTAGTTAAAAACAATATATGTCTTCTTATTTGTGTTTTATAATTCTAAACAAACAAAGGATCCAAAATAAAACATATTCAAGAATATATTTGTTTCCCCAAGGGTAGTCAGCTACACCCATGCAACGAATTAAATTCCCTTTGTTTGAGCTTTCTTATATTATACACGACTTCTCTTTGACCTGTAGTATTAGTATACACAAGCTCATTAAGGTATAAAAAATGAGCGATATGCTTTTATCCTGTGAAGCATTCTTTTCACATTTCATTTAGAAGCATGATATCACTTTGATATTTGTTTTCAAATAAAATGTTAAATCACACTTAATTAGAATTTATCATGTTCGAAGGGGCTGCACTTGGTAGATTCACTTATGAAATCTTCGATAAAAGTTTACCTTGAATATGTATATTTAAAATATACATATTGTAAAATACATGAGACTAAGAATAGTTACTCTGCTATCTATTAAATATATTTTTCAGTGAATGTGACTGACAGGTTAAAGGGTCAATAATATCTTAAAAATCGATCGTAACTTATATAGAGGCATATGAGAATTCTAAAAGACTGCGTAAGTTCTATGTACTTACCACAGATGACAATGCCCATTCATGGGTGCTCTAGTAATAGCTTTTTCCCCCAATGTCTTCCCTGAAAGAAAAATGTACTTGCATTTAGTACCTTCACATGAGTCGGTGGGGGGGGAAGGGTAGATTACTGAATTAAGTCAGTGGTTCCTAAAATATGCTCCTAAGACCAGAAGCATCACTTACAGAAAAGCAGATTTTTGGCTAAAAGAGAGACTTACCCTATAACAAAGTCTGGGGCTCAGCAATCTGTTTTAACTAGCCTGTAGAGATTCTGATGAATGCTCAGGTTTTAAGCTCACTGGACTAAGCGATGTAACCAAGTGCAAGAAAAGTCATCCAATCATTATTTAAAAGCATTAATAAAAATCGTTCTATAATTGACCGACATTTACTGTATGCCTTCTGAGTGTCGTATCATAATCTCTGGGAATAAAAAGTCAAATTAAGACACAGTTTTTGACTTCCAAGGGTTCACATTTCAGTAGAAAGCAGGTATATAAGCAAACAAATTGCGTGTAAAAACCAAAAGTGAGATGAAAAACAGAGAGCATGTTAGAGAACTCCATCCAAAGGGAAGGCTTCCCAGAGAAGTGCTTACCTAATCGTGCACAAAAACGAACAGGCTCGACACATAAATCACCCTGCCAAATCATTCCACTTAGTTTTAGAAGTAACTTTTCGTAATGTCATAATTACTTTGGATAGAGGTTTGTCTAGCGGCCTGAAAAACCAAAATGCTTGCAATGAAACTGGACAACATTCTGAAAATCCTTCTCCAAAAGGGGCTGCTTTGTTTTATACCATCTCCCTTTACCCTGCTCCATTTTGTTGTCTTGAAGAGAATATCCAGGGATCTGCAAAATGCTCTTCTAAGTTAAGTGGATGATGTAATCTTTATAAATAAGGATCCTTAATTCTAAAACCATTCTGTTAATTTGTTAAGGTGGGACACTTCTATATTTTATAGCTCTATTCATTAAGGGAAATATCTCATGTATAAATCTACCTAAAGTGGAAAAAATTAAAAAGTGAAGTGTTTTAATACTGACATTACATTGTAGACCTATATTCAAAAAGTGATTTTTAAATAAACAATTGAAAAAACATAGCTTTAAATGTACAAACGTTAAAAATGAAATCAGCATGTAGCTACTTTGCCAAATGAACAAAAATAGCTTTTAATGTACAACCATCAGCCTAAAATAGAGGAGAGTCCATAACCCTGAGAATACAAAAGGAAGCTGGGTCGGTCATATGCAGGCTGGTTTTGCAGCCTCGTTTATGTAGCTGAAGTCTGAAAGGACAGCTGTTTCACTTACAAAATGGATACTTTGTGATCTATTTGAGGCACATGTATCGATCACTTAATTCTGGAAATTATAATAATGTTCCTTTAGATATAAGATTCATAGTTTACTTGGAATACAAATTATGATCAGAGTGCTTATAAGACACACTGTGTAATGCTATACCCCATCCTGAGTTTTATGAAGGAATTCTGTGCTCTCCAGTGATCAAATCATGCCTTGGGGTAACAATTTTAAATATGTTATTATGGGGAAAACGAGTCAGCACGTCCTCCTCCCGCACACTGAGTTCCAGTGTCCCTCAACGCTGGTCTCAGCTCTAGCACACTCTGTCATCACCTTTCCTAAGCACTCACTACCCAAACACTGAAGTATATTGGGCTGTCTCCATGTTGATGTATCTAGCAAGTTCCTTAGCATGGCACCAACTTAATCACATTTACCTCCCTCCTCTCTTCCTTCTCTCCCTCCCTCAACCCCTCATTTTAACATCACTCCCGGACACAGTAATTTCAAATAAATATTTCCTAAATGGATAGAAAAAAAAAGAATTATTTTTAATATATTTCAATATGTGAATGAGTAGAATACATCATAGGCTTTTACTCATTTGTCTTGACACTATAAAGGTTTCTCATTTTTTAAGATACATCCTATTCCAATCTCCATTTTTGTCCCCAGATTTCTTCCCGCCTATTTCTTTTTCCATTTTTACCACCTCTTCCATGAACTCAATTAAACTTCTACTCCGTTTAAAAATAGAGATTCCAAGTGATTTCACCTAAGTGAAACTCTTACTTTCACAGTAAAGACTTCCCTGCATCAACCCCCAGCCGCTGCCATCATATCCTTTCTGTGATTACTCTTTTAACACCTTGCATTCTCCTCTACTCACAACGTATTTCTATTTGTTTCTTTATAATATATGGTTATTTCAATGATACTGCTCCCCGCCCCCCCAAAGCCATAAGCTTGTCTACAGTCTGAGAAGATGTGATTTTGCTCTCATTTCTACCTCCTATCACACACAGGACGACCCCTGATGCCCAGGGTAGGGCAGGAGCTTACAGGCAATAAAAAGTCTTTCCTATGTTAGCAGTTTACATAGCTAGACTGTGATTTTCTCAGGAGATACGAAAATAAATCAGTTTTTTCTCTTTGGTTAAATTTTTATTTACCCTAGAGTTAACAAACCTCTTCTCTAGAATTAGATTTTGTGTATGGCCTGCAAGATGGATCACTACAGAAAAACTGCCCCACAAAGCTGATGATGAATAATGTGGCAAGGAAATCTACAAGTGGAAGGAATATAATTACAAGGAGTTTGGAAATATTTCCTTCTTGGAAATAAAAAAGACAGGGAACTACCGTGGAATGAGATGTGTAGTATCATTATTTTCGTGCTGTTTCTTCCTCATGCTAACTTAGAGAAAGAAAGCTTGGAGAAGAGAATGTTTAGAATAAAAGAAGAAATTAAAGAAGTCTGATGTCAGATTATTGCCCCAAAGCTCAGAGAATTGGCAGCTAACAGGCTTTTTGCAAGAAAGAGTTTTGATATTAAGTGACAGAAATAGATATGTATAAAAGCTTTGACATTCTGGCTATTACTATGTTGTTATATGCTGTTGTTACTAGGGAAAATTTCAAAAAATATGCATAAAATGGTAGAGGACAGTATCATGAACCATCATGTACTGGATCAGTCAGCTTAAACAATGATCAACTCAAGACTAATCTTGTTTTATTGAGATAAATTTTGAAAAAAAAAAAAACAAAAAAACACGGGGCTCCTGGGTGGCTCAGTTGGTTGAGTAACCAACCTCAGATCAGGTCATGATCTCGCGGTTGTGAGTTTGAGCCCCGCGCAGGGCTCTGTGCTGACAGCTCAGAGCCTGGAGCCTGCTTTAGATTCTGTGTCTCACTCTCTCTCTGCCCCTCCCCTGCTCATGCTCTGTCTCTCTCGGTCTCAAAAATAAATAAAACATTAAAAAAAGAGAGAGAAAAAAAAGACATTGAAGTTTAAGTAGTTATTTCTTTGTGGCACCTGAAGTTCTCCCTTATAGGAGTCAAGGAAGGTTATTTTAATTGTGCTGGAGATACCTATCCTCTGCCTCTTACTTGTTCCTCAAATATTACCTAATTGTCTTTCTGTCATAAACTTAGTATCTGAAATTTGAGTTTTTCAGCTGTCTATTCTATTATACTCAAATATTTTTAAAGAATATATACCTTAGTCCTGAAAAAAATTTCTGGCCTTAGACTACATGTATTTTCCAGTACTAGGATATATAAAATAGATTAAATATATTGGTTTTAGCTAAGATAATTTGGCTTTAATTAAAATTCATTGATGGGTTATTATAGATAACAATTGCCACTTGAGAATAATCAATCTTTATAAAATACTTACCAATATTAGCATAATGTTTCTTTTCTTGTGCATTAGTAGATAGCTCATACATGTCTCCATAAGCGCGAGCAAACCTCCAAATAAACTCTATTTCATCTCTAAACTGAAAAGAAAAAATAGCACTATACATTAGATTGACTCAGTCACTTGATGAAACTATAAATGTTTTCCACTGTAACTTTTAAAAAATTAGGCAGATGAACTGGTATTTATAGATGACTGAATCTAGTCACGTGCATACAATGAATTTGTGCATAAAATTTGAATTTTAAATTCAAATATTCAGGCTACAAAAAGTGATTTAATAGGGTTACATTTGGATCTCAAAAATAATGAATGTTATCCAGACTCTACCTCTACACCAACATGGAAGAGAGAATTGATAGGTACCAGAATTTGTAAGTTTTCCCTGGTGGTAGTATCTTCTTCTTATTTCTAAGTTACCTACCTTCAATATGATGTCTCAGTGAGCATTAGAGATCACATATACTCGAAAGAGCAGTCACATTTTTAACCTATATTACCTAAAAATATAATCATAATGCTGGAGATTTAAAAACTTTTAAACAATCTGTTTAGAGTTGCTGAAGCCTCAGACAAAGGATTTAAATTGCTCATGGGAAAGAAAGATTCATTGCTCACTGGGCTATTGAGAACCTCTTCTTACATCTGTCCTTTCTTTTTTCCTTCCTTCCTTCCTTCCTTCCTTCCTTCCTTCCTTCCTTCCTCTCTTTCTCTGTCTTTCTCCTTCTTTCTTTTTCTTTTTTTTGGTGGTTGTAGTGGGAAGGATGGGCTTTCCCAATTCAGCCCAATGTTAAACATTGAAAAACGACCATTAGTAGAAATGGACTGAAATACTGTACTGATAGCTGTCACACTAATAACTACAAGACAGAAAAGTTAAAATGTAGTTTTTCCTGCCCCAAGAGGAGTATGTCTTATTCTTTATCTTACAGAGTATGTATTAAATACAACAAATTAATAAATATCAAATAAAAATAAAACTGTATAATCATATCTCTGGTTCTCATATTCATGATCTTAGAGCATAATAAACTCTTAGATTTACTTTTTTAAAGTTTAGTTTAGATTATAGAAAAATTTTGCATCAACCAATTTGGCTTGGGTAAACTAACCCAATTGTTATGGTCATAACATAAATGGGATAGCAGATTAAATAAAAATTAAAACCATACAGATGCTATTATCTCACATCTCTTACCTTTTCTTTGTGGTCACAAAGTAGTTCAAAACTCTCCATCTTGCTAGATTCATTCATACGTAAATTATCAACCTTCTGAAGAAGGACATCTAAATGTAATTCCTCTATGTGTGTGTTAAATGCCTTAGGGACAGGAAAACTCTGTTCTTCTGTGTCAGTATTAGCTGTAATATACCTAAAATTGCAGAAATAATAAATAATGATCAACTCTCTTGAAAGTTATAATAGCCAGAGTGATCCTTTTAAAATGCAAGACAATATGCTATTAGTACAGGAACAGATGAGTGACTGATGGAATAAAACAAAGGCCAGAAGTGGATCCATACATATATGGATGTGGTACATGATAGAGTTGGCAGGTGAGATCAGTGGGAAATTAAGGGATTGACTGGGGGGGAAAAATGGCTACTCCTATAAAAAACCAATGAAATTGAATTTCTATCATATAATATAAAAACAAGTCTGGATGATATAAGGAATTAAATGTTAAAAATAATTTTTTAAACTCTAAGTAGAGAGTATAGGTGAATACCCTTTAGTCTTCGGAGCAAAAAATTTTCTTCACCAAAATATGAAAGCATTAATTATAAATGATTATTAATTACACATGATTAATCAGCTTGACTATATTAAAATGAAAAACTGTTGCTAATCAAAAGACACTTTAAAAAATATAAAAATGCAAAATAAAAACCAGGAATGGATAGTTTTGCAACACAACTGGAGAACACAGATATCAAGAACACATAAATACTTTCCTAAAATTCAATAATAAAAACTCAGTGAACTCAACAGAAATATGCTTGAGAGATATAAATAGGCTTTCCCAAATGAGAAAATACATATAGTCAATAAACATAAGAAAAGATGTTCAGTGTTCAGCCAATTAGAGAAATACTAGCAAAGACCACAAAGAGATATTGCTTTAAGCTCATTTTGTTGATAAAAGGTAAAAAATCTGACAATACCAAATGCTGGGGAGGAAGTCAATCCACAGGATCTGATGAAGTGTAAATTGGTGAAACCCTCAGGAAAACACTTTGGAATTATCTTTTAATACTGAACTTTCACATACGCTAGGACCCAGTAACCCAGGTCTCTTGCCTATGTGCAGAAAGAGATGCATAATAAAAAGAGCAGTACTTTCAAATAGCAAACACCAGGAAACAAACTAAATGCCCATCAAAGAGTGGATGAATATTACACAACAGTCAAAATGAAAGAAACACAGTGATGTGCAAAATTATGAAGAAATCTTTTTTTTAATGTTTATTTATTTATTTGGAAAGAGAGAGAGAAAGAGTGTGTGCATGCACACGCAGTGAGGAGCAGAGAGAGAAGGAGACAGAGAATCCCAAGCAGGCTCTGTGCTATCAACCCAGAACCCAATGCAGGGCTCGATCTCGCAAACCGTGAGATCATGACCTGAGCCAAAATCAAGAGTTAAACACTTAACTATCTGAGCCATCAGGTGCCCCAATATGAAGGAATCTTAACAAACTTATATTAAGTGGGAAAAAAAGCTCTTAAAATTATATACAACACAATCCCCTTTCCATAAAAACAATCAAAATTAAATGTGTTTTAATATACACATGGATGCAATAAAATGATGTATTAAAAAGAAGGAATGAACAATATACATTATAGATTCACGATTATAGTTATCTTCAGGTGAGGGGAGGCAGGGGAGCCAAATGTTTGATGAGGACTACTGTCTACATCCTATCTTTTGTTTTAGGACGTGGTTTCATGGATGCTTTCACATTATTTATAATAACTAACTAAATGAATAAAAGTGGCACATGCATGGACCAGTCATGAGAGTTTGTAAGAGCTAAAAGTAGTTTTAGTCCAATTCTATGCACCTGAGGTATAATAAGAAAATAATAACCAAAAGGTGTAATTAGCTGAACATCGGGCATAATACTCTTTAGAGCAAAAAGCTTTAAATCTAAAGAGGGACACAACACACTAAAAATGGTTCAATTTATGATAAAGAAAGAGCAGTTTTAGACTTCTATGCATCTACAAACACGAGTCTCAGATATATAGAAAACACAAATTAACACATACAAGGAGAAACTGAATCCACTATCAGAATGGGAGATTTGTAACGTAAGATTCTAAGTAATTGATAAAGTGTGAGAGAAAGTAAGGATACGATTTAAACACCGTATGAACTAGCTTAAATATAATCAAGATACTGGAACTAGACACAGAACCCCTGGAAAACAATGTCTCTTCCAGTATATATGGAATATTTATGAAAACAGCCACGTACAGAGGGCCATGAAGCAAGCGACAAATGATAATAATCTATTGTGTAGACCACATTCCCTGTTCACAATGCAACTAAGTTAGACATCACCACTAAAAGGTAGGAGAGAAAACCCCAATATTTAAAAATAATTGATGTGGCTCAGTCAGTTAAGCGTCAGACTTTGGCTCACATGAGCTTGTGGGTTCGAGCCCCGCGTCAGGCTCTGTGCTGACAACTCAGAGCTTGGAGCCTGCTTCAGATTCTGTGTCTCCCCCTCTCTGCCCCTCCCCCACTCGTGCTCTGTCTCTCTCTCTCTCTCTCAAAAGTAAACATTAAAAAAATTTTTTTAAATTAAAACAGTTCACAGCTCCAATCATCATCTCATTCATATAAAATCCTAATGAATCCACAAAAAGTTATTAGAACTAATAAACGAGTTCAGTAAGGTTACAAGATAGAAGATCAACTTATAAAAGTCAATTGTATTTCTGTAAATCTAGCAATGAACAATCCAAAAATGAACACAATTTCACTTACAATATTATTAAAAAGAATAAAATTCTTAGGATTGCATTTAACATAAAATGTGCAAGACTTGTACACTGTAAACTATAAAAAATTGTTGAAATTAAAGAATACGATCTAAATGTATGAAAAGAAATCTCATGCTCATGAATCAGAAGATTTAGTATTATGATGATGGCAGCACTCCCCAAATTTACCTACAGATTCAAAGCAGTTTCTACTAAATCTCAGCTGGTAACATTTTCCCCCAGAAATGAGTAAGCTGATCCTAAATTTCATATGGAAATGCAAGGGACCTAATATAGCCAAAAGAATTTTGTAAAATAAGAGCAAAGTCAGAGAATTCACACTTGCAATTTTCAAAATTTACTATCAAGTCATAGTAATCAAGATAGTACTGTCAGAAGGCTGATAGACATGGAATAGAGATTAAGGGCCTATTAAGAATTAAGGGTCCAGAAATAAACCCTTATGGTTATTATGAGCAATTTGTTTTGACAAGAGTACCAAGACAACTCAGTGGAGGAAATAATTTTATTTTCAACAAATAGTACTGGGACAAATAGATATCCATATGCAGAAGAATGAAGTTGAACCTATACCTCGCACCATATATAAACATTAACTGAAAATGGATCAAAAGTCTAAATGTAAGAGCTAAAACTGTAAAACACTTAGAAGAAAACACAGGAGTAAATAGTTGTGACCATAGACTAGGCAATGATTTCATAGATATGACATTATAAGCACAGGTGACAAAAGAAAAAATAAACAAGATAGATTTTATCAAAACTTAAAATTTGTGGGGCGCCTGGGTGGCTCAGTCGGTTGGGCGTCCGACTTCGCTCAGGTCATGATCTCGCGGTCCGTGGGTTCGAGCCCCGCATCGGGCTCTGTGCTGACAGCTCAGAGCCTGGAGCCTGTTTCAGATTCTGTGTCTCCCTCTTTCTCTGACCCTCCCCTGTTCATGTTCTCTGTATCAAAAATAAATAAATGTTAAAAAAAAAAATTAAAAAAAAAATTAAAATTTGTGCTTCAAAGCAATTTTTTTCACCAAGAAAATGAAAAGATAATTCACAAAATGGAAGAAAATACTTACAAATCATATATCTGATAAGGGACCTACATAGAGAATATATAAAGAAACCTTACAACTCAATGATAAAAAGTGTTGTATAAAAAAAATAACTGAACTTAAAAATGGAAAAAGGATTTAACAGATATTTCATCAAAAGATGATAACAAATGGTCAATGAACACACAGAGATGCTCAATATCTTTAGTCACTAGGGAAACGAAAATCGAAACCACAGTGAAATAACACTTCATAGCTTCTAGGATGCCTAAAATAAAAAAGACAATCACAACTGTTGATAAGAATATGGAAAAACTGGAACTCTCCTACACTGACAATGGGGCTGTAAAATGCACACGCATCAAGTTTGGAAAAACAATTCAGTAGTTCCTCAAAATGTTTAACATGGAGTTATCATATGACTCAGCAGTTACACTCCTAAGTACACATCCAAGAGAGCTGAAAACATATGTCCACACAAAAACCTGTATAGGAATGTGCATAGAAACTTAATTCGTAATGGCCAAAAAATGAAAACAACCCAACTACCCATCATCAGATGAAAGGGTAAACAAAATGAATAAACGATGAAATATTATTTGGTAATACAAAGGAATGAAGTACTATTGTATGATATGACATAACAGCCCTTGAACACATTACTTAGTGAAAGGCCACGTATTATTATGATTCCATTTTATGAAATGTACAAGATAAGCAAAACCACGGAAACAGAAGGTAGAATAATGGTTGACAAGGCCTGAGGATGAGGAGAGAATGAATGGATACACAGTACAGGGTTTTCTTTTGAATAATGAAACTGTTTGGAAATTAGAGAGTGGTGATGGCTATATAACTCTATGAATAAACTAACTCCCACCAAATTATACACTTTAAAAGAGTGAATTTTATAGTATATGAGTAATATACTCAATAAGGACTTTATTTTTATAAGAAAAAACAAAAACGTGAATAGTCCTATAGCCATTAAATAAATTAAACCAAAATCTATTTCAACACACACATACCACAGATTGAGAGAGAAAGAGAGACAGGGAGAGAGAGAATCAATTTCCCTTAAGGGGAATTCTATCAAATATCCAAAGAATTAGATTTATTCAAAATTCTTGCAAGGAATTCAAAAAGAGGGAAAACCTCTTAGCTCCTTTTTTGAAGCTGATAAAACTGACACCAAAATCAAACAAAGATAGTGTAAGAAATGAAAATTATAGACCAATTCCACACATAAATACAGATGTAAAAATATCAACCAAAGGTATCAGAGACATCACAAATATCAACCAAAAACTGCAACAAACGTGAAAGAATGCATCATAACCAAACTGGATTTCTCCCAGGAATTACAAGCGTGGCTTAATATTAGAACATTTCTCTAGCACAACAAGTAGAATTAGAAAAACTGCATGATCATTTCAGCGGTTACCGAAACTTTTTTTTCAATAAATGCAATAATACCATGTTAGGACAAAGGAATACCAAACCCATAAATAAGGAATAGAAGGGGTCTTCTGAACACAGTAAAGGTTATATGCCAATAACTATAATACATTTCACACTTAATGATGAAACATTAGAAGCATTCTCCTTAAAATAAGAAATAGAAAAGGACGTTCAATATTGTTGCTTCTAATCATCAATGTACTGCAGGTCCCGTTAGTACATTAAAAGGAAACAAATAAAAATTATAAGCATTGGGAAAGAAGAAACAGAAGTTTGGAGTTTATTCAATAGAAAAAACTCTAGAAGAAAAATTACACAAAGCTAATCAACATTTATGATCAATTTTTGAAAACCAATCATGTTCTTATATCTATAAAACAAGTTAGAGAATGTAACTTCATAAATTATAATGTTTACAATAGCAGGAAAAATACATGGTACCTAGGGTAAAATTCCACATTGGTTTTTGTTTTTACTTTTCGATAGAAAATTATAAAAATACTATTTGGTGACATTAAGAATATCTAAATAATTAGAAAAAGATACCATGGATAGGAAAACTTAACATTGAACCAATTTCATATAGCCCCAAATTTAACTACACTTTAATGCAATTCCAGTCAAAACCACAATGTTTTTTTTTTCCTATGGAACTTACCTGACTCTAAAATCAATATGGAAGGGCAAGTACAAGAAGAGCAAAGACACTTTTAAATAACAGCCATCAGTGCTGTAATATAAAGGATAAAACTACAAGAAGTCAACATGGAAATGGCATAGCAATAGACAAACTGGCCAATAAAACAAAAGAGAACATCTAGGCTAGTCTCTTCCCCACATTTAGAAACACTCAAGTGTGGGGAAACTGTTTTCCTACTTTGGACAGTAATCTTCTAACTGGGCATTTATCAAAAATTACCAAAAAGTTTTAAAAGCAAATTTTAAAAACAGGGCATATCTAAACAGGTCTGGGAAAACTCGAACATGTGTTAATTTTGGGTTAGAGCTCAGATCTGGACTAGGCCAGGGAAAGGCAGTTCATAGATTATCGGATGTCAGAATTTTCTTTTAGCAGGTCTGGAGAGTCCCACCTTAAAATGTCAAATTTACTTACAAACATTTGTCATTTCATGTACTTTTCTGGCCCTATTTATTGCTCCCAATTTGAATAAGATCTATGCCTTTTCCCCTACGCCTTCATTTCTTCTGCACAATCAATTACTTGCTTCGATAGCAACAATAGCATCTCTAAAGGTATCACTGCACTATTTAAAGAGAAAATGACATTATTTTCTAGGAAAAGAAAGTAGTGTGTTTACAAAAGTATATCAGTAGTGAGCAGCATCAGAATAGGCAAAAACATGCCTGGCTATAGCACCGTGTCATCCCCCACATCAGGCACCCTGATCAGTTCCTTTTGTTCAGCCTTACCTAACACCTCATTCCCTCCAACATTTTTTTTCCAAAAGATACACACCAAGAGAGACTGATGTCAGCAAGATGGTGGATAGGAAGCTCTAGGCTCTCATTCTGACATGGAAACACTAGGTGAACAACAGGCAGAATGAAACGGCTTTGTGGGAGATTTAGAAGCTAGTCAAAGATTTGGAACAACAAAGTGAATGTCAAATCAAGAACAAGCCATACTCGCAGTGGTAGGAAACTTCCTGGCATTTTTGTTCACCCTTGCCTCACCCCTCCCTGGCATCATACAGCATAGACGGGAAGAAGTTGTCCAATTCCCAGCTCCTCCCTTGGGACAGGAGGAAAAGAGTGGATCTTGTTTGCAATGTCCTGGCATGTCTGATGGCTTCCTGAGAGACTGGTTTCTGTTTTGCTTGCCTTAGAGCTTAGACAGAAATGAAGGCATCATTGGATATCAGACTGGAGATTGCTAAAATCAGTGGCAGGCACCATGGCATGTGAGAACTATAGGAGTCTGCAAACTCATGGGTGCATTTGTGAGATTATGGGGAGAGGAACACAATGAGATCTAAAAACAGGGGTAAGGCTCACTGAAATTAAGATATTTAGGGATGCCTGGGTGACTCAGTCGGTTAAGTGTCCAACTCTTGATTTCAGCTCAGGTCATGATCTCATGGTTGTGAGATTAAGCCACATGTTGGGCTCCACACTGGGCATGGAGTCTGCTTGGGATTCTCTCTCTCTCTCCTTCTGCCCCCACTCAAAAAAATAAAATTAAACAAAATTGAATAAAATTAAAATTAATTAAATTAAATACATATGTAAAAAGTCATGTATATAGGATAATTAGGAGGAAAATACACACAAACAGGCCCAGGGAAAACTAATGACTAGAAAAGACCTGACAGTCCTTAAGCCTTTGCACTGGGCTAATTAGCGAGGGTCTTCCACTGCATGGAGTCAATCTACAAAGGCCAGGCTAGGTGGCTGTTTTTCAGATTTGTAATTTTCAACAAAAGATTATGAACCATAGAAAGAAATAGGGAAAGATGGACAAAATAAATGAACAAAACAATGAACAAAATAAATTTCCAGAACCTGACTCTAAAGAAATACAGGATTTAGACTTACAAGACAACAATTTTAAAAACAATGGTGGTAAGTATGCTCTAAGAGCCAAAGGAAAACATGGAGAGAGAACACAAGAAAATCAGGAAAACAATATATGAACATAATGAGAATATCAACAAAGAGCTAGAAATTATTTTTTTTAAATCAAACAAATTTTGGAGCTGAAAAAATAAAATAAGTAACTTAAAAAATTCACTAGAGAGGATCAACAACATACTCAAGCAAGCAGAATAAAGTATCAGCAAACTTGAAGACAGATTATTTTAAATTGATGAATCTGAAAAGTAAAAAAAAAAAAAAAAAAAAAATGAAATAAAGAAAAGTGAACAGAGCCTAAGAAACTCTGCAGAATAACATAAACCAGACCAATATACATATTATTAGAATACCAGAAGAAGAGAGAAAGGGACACAGAGCTTATTTTGTGGAATAATGGCCAAAAACTCCCCAAATTTAAAGAAAGATATAGATATACAAATATAAGAAGCTCAGTGAATTCCAAGTAGGATAAATCCAAAGAAATCCACACCAAGACAAACCCTCAAACTGTGGAAAATTAAAGACAAATTTTAAGTCTTGAAAGCAGCAAAAGAAAATACTTATCACATATAAAGGATCTCCAATAAGATTATGAATGGATTTCTCAGCAGAAACCTTCTGGCCTGAAGGCAGTGGGATAATATATTTAAAGTGCTGAAAGAAAAAACAAACTGTCACCCAAAACTTCTATATCCAACAAAACTGACCTTCAAAAAATAAGAGAGAAATTAAGACATTCCCAGATAAACAAAAGCTGAGTTCTTTACCTCTAGAACTGTACTACAAGAAATGCTAAAGTGAGTCCTTCGAGTTGAAATGAAAGGACATTAACAGCAACTTGAAGCCATATGAAAACATGAAGTTTTTGATAAAGGTAAATACATGGATAAACTTATTATAATTTTGGTTTTTTATTATAATTTTGGTTTTATTATAATTTTGGTTCATAACTCCTTTTTTATTCTTTTACAGTATTTAAAAGAAAAAAGCATAAAATAATGATAAATCTGTATGGCTACATTATATATAAAGATATAATCTGTGATATCAATAACTAAATGAGGGGTGGAGCTATCAAAGGAGAAGAGGTGTTTTTTTTTAATGTTTTTATTTATTTTTGAGAGAGAGACAGAGCGCGAGTGGGAGTGGGGGGAGAGAGAGAGAGAGAGAGGGAGACACAGAATCTGAAACAGGCTCCAGGGTCCGGGCTGTCAGCACAGAGCCCAATGCAGGGCTCAAACTCAGGAGCCATGAGATGACCTGAGCCGAAGTTAGAGGCTTAACCGACTGAGCCATCCAGGCACCCCAAGGAGAAGAGCTTTTGAATGCAATTGAAGTTCCGTTGGTATCAGTTTAAAATAGATTGTTATAACTTTAGGATATTATATGCAGTGCCCATGGTAAACACAAAGAAAATATCTACAGAATACACATGAAAGGAAATGGGAAGCGAATCAAAATGTGTCATTGCAAAAACTCAAGTAAATGCAAAGTAAGGCAGTAGTAACAGAAGAAATGAAGGATTAAAAAAGCTATAAGACATATAGAAAACAAATAATAAAATGGCAATAGTAAGTTAATCTCTATTAATCAATTTAAATTAGTAATTATTTGGTCATTAATTTAAATTACCAATTAATTAGTAATTAACTTAAATGTAAATGGATTAAATTCTCCAATCAAAAAACACAGGTTGGTAGAAAAGATTTTTTCTTTTTTTTTAAGTTTGTTTGTTTTTTTGTTTTGTTTTGTTTTGTTTTTTTGAGAGAGAAAGAGCACCAGCTAGGGAGGGGCAGAGAGAGAGAGAGAGGGGGACACAGAATCCAAAGCAGACTCCAGGCTCTGAGCTGTCAGGACAGAGCCTGATGTGGGGCTTGAACTCATGAACTGTGAAATCACAACCTGAGCTGAAGTCAGATGCTCAATCGACTGAGCCACCCAGGTGCCCTGGTAGAAAAGATTTTAAAAACCAGGATCAAGTATATGCTGTCTATAAAAGACTCACTTTAGAACTAAAGACACATATGGGTTGAAAGTAAAAAGATGAAATAGATGCTTCATGTAAATAATAACCAAAAGAGAACAGGGTTGGCTATATCAAACAAAAATGACTTTATGTCAAAACTTTACAAGAAACAAAGAAGGACATTATATCTCAATAAAAGACTCAATTGACGAGGAATATGTAATATTCTTCATATATTTACATTAGAGGTCCTAAATATATGAAGCAAACATTGACAGAATTAAAAGGAGAAATATACAGCAACATAATAACAGTAGAAGACTTTGATATGTCACTTTCAATAATGGATAGAACAACAGGATAGAAGATCAATAAGGAAACAGAGGATTTGAATATCATTATAGAACAATTTGACCTAACAGACAAATACAGAATAGTCCACTCAACAACAGAAGAATACATTGTTCTCAAGTGAACATGGAACATTCCCCAGCGTACATCATATATTACACAAAACAAGTCTTAATGAATTTTAAAAGATTTAAAATCATACAAAGCATATTTATTGATTGCAATAAAATGAAAGTGTAAGTCAACAGCAGAAGGAAAACTAGAAAATCCACAAATAAGCGGAAATTAAACAACACACTCTTAAACAACAAATGAGTCAAAGAAGAAATCACAAGGGAAATTAGAGAATATCTGGAGTCAAAAGAAAGCAAAAACACAACATACCAAAGTGTGCAGGATGCAGTGAAAGCAGTGGTAAGGGGGGAATCTATAGTTATAAATGCTTTCATTAAAAAGAAAGATATAAAATCAACAATCTAAATTTACAGCTCAAGAGACTAGAGAAAGAAGAGTAAACTAAACCCCAAGTTAGCAAAAGAAAGGAAATAAAAAGATGAGAGCAGAAATTAACATAATAGAGAATTTCTTTTAAAGAGAAAAATCAATGGAACCAAGAATTGGTTCTTCAGAAAGATCAACAAAATTGACAAACCTTTAGCTGAACTAAGAAAAAAAGGATAGAAAATCACATCACTGAAATCAGAAATGAAAGAGGAATATCACTATCAATTTTACAGAAATAAAAAGGGTTATAAGAGAGTACCATCAAGGATAGCGTGCCAACAAACTGGATAACCTAGATGAAACTGACAAATCCCTAGAAACATACCACCTACTAAGACTGAATCAGGAAGAAACAGAAAATCCGAACAGATCTATAACTAATAAGGAGATTGAATTAGTAATCAAAAACTTCCTAACAAATGAAAGCCCAGGATCACATGGCTTCACTGGTGAATTCCACCAAACATGACCTAGTTCCTAAAACTCCCCAAAACATTAACTAGTTCCTAAAGAATTAACTAGTTCCTCAAACTCCCCAAAAAGTTGAAGAGAAAGGAATATTTCCTAGCTCATTCTATGAGGAGGTCATTATTACCACGATCCCAAAGCCATACAAATATGCTATAAGAAAACCAGACCAACAGCTTTGATGAATACTGATGCAAAAATCCTCAAAGAAATAACAGCAAACAGAATTTGAAAGCACATTAAAATGGTTATACACCATGACCAAGTAGGAATGCAAGGGCAGTTCACCATATGAAAACCAATGTGATATACCACATTAACAGAATTAAGGGAGGGGGGGAACATGTGAGCATTTCAATTGGTGCAGAAAAAAGCACCAGACAATATTCAACACCCAGTCATGATAAAAATGTGTAGCAAACCAGCAACAGAAGGAAACTACCTCAACATATTATAGGCCATTTATGAAACGCCCATAGCTAGTATTATACTCAATGGTGAAAGACTGAAAGCTTTTCCTCTAACCACAGAAACAAGACAAGAGTGACTGCTTTTGCCACTTCTATTCAGTACAGTACTAGGAGTCCTAGCCAGATCAATTAGGCAAGAAAAAGAAATAAGATACCTACATCAGAAAGGAAGAAACAAAATTATCTCTTAGCAGATGACATGATCTTATATGTAGAAAATCCTAAAGATTTCACACATGCACACACACACACACACACACACACAATTAATAAGCAAACTCAGCCAAGTTTCAGAATGTAAATCAATTTGCAAACACCAGTTGTTTCTATACATTAACAAGAAGCAATCTGAAAAGGAAATAAAGAAAATGACTCTGTAATAACATCAAAAAGAATAAAATACCTAGGAGTGAACTTAACAAAGGAATGAGAGATTTGTACACTTAAAACTATAAAACATTGCTGAAAAAAGTTAAAGACGACTCAATTGGAAATCTCATGCCATGGATTTGGAGACTTAATATTGTTAAGATGTCAATACTACCCAAACAATTTATAGATTCAGTGCAATCCCTCCCAAAATTCCAACAATGTTTTTTGTAAAGGTTGAAAAATCCATCCTACAAATCATATGGAATCTCAAGGGACTGCGAATAGCCAAAACAACCTTGAAAAAGAATAAAGGTGGAGATATCATACTTCCTGATTTTAAAACTTATTACAAAGCTACAGTAATCAAAATAATGTGGGCTGACATAAAGTTAGACATATACATCAATAGAACAGAAAGCCCAGAAATAAACTCTTACATATATGGTCAAATGATTTTTGACAGGGGTGGCAAGACTATTCAATGGAGAAAGGGAAGTCTCTTCAGCAAATGGTGCTGGGAAAGCTGGATATTCACATGCAAAAGAATGACATTAGACCCTCTATATGCAAAAATTAAAAATTAACTCAAAATGGATCATTTAGTAAATGTAAAATCCAAACTATGAAACTCTTAGAAGAAAACATGGGGAAAACTTCATGACATTGTATTTGGTAATGATTTCTTGCATATGGCAACAAAAGCACAGACAACAGAAGCAAAATAGATAAACTGGACATCAAAATTAAAATAAATTAGACATCAAAATTAAAATTAAATTCTGTCCATCAAAGGACATAATCAACAAGTGAAAGGCAACCCACGTAATGGGAGAAAGTATTTGTAAATCATATATCTGATAAAGGATTAATATCCAGGATATATAAAGAACTCCTACAACTCAACAACAAAAAGCAAAGAACCCAATTAAAAAATGGGCAAAGGGTTCGAAGGAATATTTTTCCAAAGAAGATATACAAAAGGCCATGAAAGGCACATGAAAGAATGCTCAATGTCACTACGCATTAGGGAAATGCAAACCACAATAGGATGCCACCTTGTTAGGATGGTTACTGTCAAAAACTAGAAAAGAACAAGTGTTGGTGTGGATGTGAGAAACTGAAATCCTTGTGAGCTCTTGGAGGACCATAAAATGGTGCCTCTGTGCTATGGAAAAAATACGGTAGTACGTCAAAAAATTAAAAACAGAATTACCATATAATCCCAGTAATTCCATTTCTGGATATATAATCAAAAGAACTGAAAGCAGAGCCTTGAAGAGATCTTTGTACACCCACGCTCATAGCGGCATTATTCATCACAGCCAAAAGGTAGAAGCAACAACAAAAGTGTCCATCAACAGATCAAGAGATAAGTAAAATAAGTATATACATTCAAAGTAATACTACTCAACCTTAAAAAATAAGGAAACTGTCACATGTTGCAACATGGAGGAACGCTGAGGACATTATGCTAAGTGAAATAGCCAGTTACAAAGAGACAAATACCATATAATTCCACTTCTAGAGGAAACAAATTCACAGAGACAGAAAGTAGAAGGGTGGTCGCGGGATGGGAGAGTGGGAGATGATTGTTTATTGGGTCCAGAATTTCCGTTAGGAAGATGAAAAAAATTCTGGAGATAAATGGTGATAATGGTTGCATAACCATATGAATGTATTTAATGCCACGAAACTTAAAAATGGTTAAGACAGTAAATTTTATGTGATGTGTATTTCACCACAAATAAAAAACTGAAGTAGAAAAAAAACTTTTTTAAGATACACGCTAAAAGGAGGAGAAAAACGCAAAAGTAAAAGTAACATCTTAGCCCAATGATATAGGTTTAGGGGGCATTTTATTATGACATACAATTCAAAATAATGCCAATTCCTTTCCTCTACAAAGACCAGCTATATTCTAACTTAAGTATTTTTAATGGCCTATATGCGTTTTCCATTCATTACTTATTCTGATAAACATTTATAAACTTTAATACAGTGTGAAAAAATTGAAAAATATTTACTCAAAAATAAAATTTCGGGAGACATTTTTTAAAATAAAAATTTTATTAAAAAAATTTTTTTAATAAAAATTTTGGAAAAAGTCTGAAAAATATTCACTTTTAAAAATAACGACTGGGGCGCCTGGGTGGCTCAGTCTGTTGGGCGGCCGACTTCGGCTCAGGTCATGATCTCGCGGTCTGTGAGTTCGAGCCCCGCGTCGGGCTCTGTGCTGACAGCTCAGAGCCTGGAGCCTGCTTCGGATTCTGTGTCTCCCTCTCTCTCTGCCCCTCTCCCGCTCATGCTCTGTCTCTCTCTCTCGGTCAAAAATAAATAAACATTAAAAAAAAAATAAAAAAAAAAATAACGACTAATCTATGAATCTATTACCTCTGATATCGAGTTCTCTGAAGTCCCAGACATGCACACACAAATGTATATGAAAATTATTTAGTCAAAATAACTGGTTTCAATATTGAAATATTCTACATGTTTCCATTATAATATGTTTGCATTTATAATTTGATCCTTATATTAGTAAAAATATCATCTGTCAGGGGGATGTCTGGCATGAGAAATGCAGCTAACAAGGCTAATATAAATGAAAATTTGCGAATTACAGAATATAGCTCTAGAGATGACATGGTAGGAATACTGTCCCTCATGATTAGAGTAGGATAAAAGAAAATGTTAAAACTCTCAAAGAATGTCATACATTTAGAAGATCTATATATCAATGTTTGATATTATTTTCAGATCACAGAAATAATTACGATCATCACCCAGAAATTTGAGACTAGTCAATTTGTAAGCAATTTGTTAAAAGCCAGAAACAGATTGATAACCTTTGACTTCCAAACTCCAATAATGTCAATAAACTATCTTTCAAAAAAATGACAGCAGTTACAGTTAAATTTAGAATGCAACATGAAGGTCTTTTTTTCCCCCAAAATGCAGTGAAATTTAGGAAGACAGATTTCTGTGAGAACTTGAGCAACGAATACCATGGACTATGGAGCGTGCCTGGTGGTAAAATTTCTGCTTTGAGCTACCCTTCGAAGAAAAGGCAAAGTCTGAGGCGACCTTATTTTAGGAACTGTAATAGATGAAGATGTGTCTTCATCTTGAGATGAAATAGCAATGTTTTCATCTTCCACAGAATCTGAAGCAATGTCATTCTGAGGTGGGATAAAGCTGGTGGCATTTTTACAAAGTGAAGAAAATCCAACATGACAGAGAAACAGGGGAAGTTACTCTTTGAGAGGGATGCTATTGAATCCTAGGTGGAAAATGAAAGATACAGTGACTTTGAGAACCAGGATGAAAGGAAACTTTCCTTGATTGGCCTCTTCCTTCGGTATCAGTAGCAATCTTGCCTTGTTGACAGGAATAGAAAATAGTGGGAAGAGAAAGTAAGGTGGCCGTGCTGTGTTGGTAGATGCTTCCATCAACAGTGTTCTGATGGGTTGAAGAGTTAGCTTTTGCTTCAAAATTCATAGAACACCTAATGTTATATTTGGGAGAACAAGAGCTTATATATTTTTCAGCACTAGTCATACTTGAGCTTTTAGAAACGGTTTCAACTTCATCTGGATTAAAGATTTTATGACATCTTGATTGAAGATCAAAAAAACTAGTGCTCTCGTAACAGGAAATTATACTAAGTCTAGGGGCAGAGAAAAGTCTTTGGGATCTAAGGCCAAAATGGTTTGAGGAGAATTTTACATCACTGAAGCTGCTTTTTTCTTGAGAATCAAAATTGGCTCTACTTTGTTGACAGTCGGGGAAAATACCGCTTTTCTGAAATTTCACAAATAAAGAATATTTTCTTCCAGAGAAAGATGAGTGAGTAGATGCACTTGATGAAGAAGATAAATTTTTACTTCCTCTGCGTGAACTGACTTTACATACTGCAGATAGACGGGTTCTTTTAGGATCAAGAGATATAGTTCGATGAGTAATGGAAGAGAACCCAAGGTGCCGGTGGTCTGAAGTAACTTGATCTGCAGGATAATTTGGTAGCAAGCTCTGGTCGTCTTTGCAGTGGCTAGAGTGAGAAAAGTGTCAAATGAGGCAAAAAAGTAGGGAGCAGAGGTGGAAACCTGCCAAGGCTCCTGAAGAATAATATCCACTTTATCAATATGGAAACAATGGGGAATGAGAAAATAATGGCGTCTGAATTCATGGTCACCCAGATGTACCCCCACGGAATGCCCTAGTCTAAAAGATTATCTCTACCAACACAATACCTGCCCAATCTACTAAATTGGGGGAAGATAAGTTGAAAGACTCAGGGAAACAGGCAAAAAGAAAGATCAGGGGAAATATACGAGAGGGCTCCAGCACAAAAGTCTCCCCTGAAGGAAAGGGTAGGTCTTCCTGTTTCAAATCATAGTATCTGTTTGAGACTCTTGAACTACTATATTTAAAGGAGTTAAGTAGAATAAATTTATGCCCTGTTGACTACTACATTTTAAAATGTTAACCACGATGGATGAAGTGGGACCTCTCTAGAGAGAAAACTGTAGATAAATATCCACATATTCCAGAGATTCAGTTACTATGGGAAACCAAAGGAAGCGATAAAGCTTGGTTTATGAATGCTTCAGTGTTCTTTAGCACGTGAGACATATGTAACAGTGGGTTTTCTTTTTCCTTCTAAAGGCTTACCTTAAGCATTTTCCCATGTTGAATTTAATCCAAAGTAAATCTCTCCCTTCCTTTCTAAGCCATCATCCTTAAGCCATAAAATGCCCTGTGTAGGTGGAACAGGTCAGAAGACTGAATGTTTAAGCTCCACGTGGAATTAACATGGCAATAACACGGAATGTGATGACAGCAGACTCTAGAATCTAATGACATCAGGTCAGGATAAAATTGTTCTGTGGCTCGCCTTTCTGAAAAGCTGCAATTCACGTGACTGGGGAATGTATTCTCTAATTCCATCGTGTTCAAGGAGTCAGCCAACAAATCAAGGACGAGAAAACAGTAGGATAAAGGCAGCAATGTATATAATATCTGCACAATCCTTTGCCCAGGACTGTCTCTCTCACTAGCTGCCCTTGGCCTACTAATTCATTCTACTTTCACACGAACACTCCTAAAGGCTTTTACACCCTCCGGTGATATGGAAAAGTGACCATTACAGACTTTGGTCAAGAGATATATTGAGAAGGAAAACAGAAACATAAATAGCAAACATCATTCCCCCCAAAATGCAACAAACCTTATCTACATTGGCAGCAAAGGCTGCCATCTGAAAGTGTGGGCCACATGCGCAGATTACGGAGATCTGTGTGTGACTGTTTCTGACCCCGGGAAACAGCTTATACTCATTTCAAGACAAGGTTAACAGAGTTTTCAGAAAAGAAATACTGTCCTCTCCTTTTCCAAACCAACCTGGAGCATTAGCTGTATAACAGGTGTGTGTGTGAAGTCACAGATGACATAAAAAACTGCCTCAAAAACATTTCTACTCCTCAATATCTTAAATACCCTGTTACTACCTCTTGTTTCTGTTCCCTTCCTCACAGTCTTCTTTGGGAAACCTTTGGACAAAATATTTTTCAAAAGGCCTAGGCCTCTCTAATTTTCATCATACAACTGTCAGTTTGGTAATCTGATTTTACCCTCCATACGAGCTAATACGTTCATTACCATTAATGTTTCATATGTGGTTCTTGGGTCAGAGAGACAGGACTTTCTTTGGCGCACAGCAAATCAAGCAGTATGATCACCGGCATCCACGTGCTGGTTCTCCCAGACCCCAGGTCCCACAGGGGCATTTGCGCCACTGATTTGCGTGACAAAGAAAGGATCACTCAGTTTAGGGAATCCACCACTTTCACCACAGACAGGGAGCAAATCTGCTAAGAAACACGCAGTTGGCCCTGGAGGGAAACGTGACCTCATTCCTCAGGGTTTCTCACCACAATCCTGAGATTTGGCCTCGATATACAGTGGTCAGGCAGACCTTACACCCTTCCCAAAAATTAGCTCAAGACGGAACACAGACCTCAGTATAAAATGCAAAACTGTGAAACTCCCAGAAGATACCACGGGAGAAAAAAAAAACCTAGATAAATTTGGGTGTGGCAATGACTTTTTCGATGGAACACCAAAGGTCTGCTCCCACTTCCTGGATCAGTCTTCACTCCTTCTTTGGCAGGCTCACCCACTTCTGCCCGTTCCGGTCGGGTCGGTACTGGTTCCAAAAGGCTCTGTACTCCACCTCTTCGATCTTCCCATGTGACACATTCTGCCCGAGCAATGTCAGCCGTTCCTAGAGCATCAGCATCGTACACATTCTGGAGGGATGCCTGGAACAGGAGCAACTTTCCCCGAAGACATGCTTCTCGCAGCCCCTCGGCTGCTTCCTTTCACAGGCCTCAGGCGGGTGAATGCCCAAGCTGGCAGTGACTTCCATCTATTGCCAAGTCCTGCCCAGAGGGTCTAACAACTGGCTCTACGATGCAAGGGAAGACTTGGCCCTTGTTGCTGTTGTTGGCCTTTGGGGCTCCGGCTAAAACTGGAATACAGTGTCTCTCTTTAACATTCTCTTACATTTTTTTTTTTTGTTAATTCTGTTTGACTTGTGAGGCTTTGTTTTATTTCCTAATGGATCTTGAGTGTGAACCCAGTGCCTAGCACAGAGTAGACGATCTCATTGAATGAATAAAAGGAACGCCAAGTTTTACCTTCCTTTGTTGTTTCATTTTTATTTTTTATAAAGTTTATTTATTTTGAGAGAAGGGAAGAGAGAGAGAGAGGAAATACAAGTGGGGGAGGGGCAGAGAGAGAGAGACGGAGAGAAAGAGAATCCCAAGCAGGCTCTGCACTGTCAGCACAGAGCTGAAGGCAGGGCTCGAACTCACAAACTGTGAGATCACTACCTGAGCCGAAATCAAGAGTCAGACACTTAATGGACTGAGCCGCCTAGGCGCCCCTCATTTTTAAAAGAAATTCACAGGGGCGCCTGGGTGGCTGAGTCGGTTAAGCGTCCGACTTCAGCTCAGGTCATGATCTCACGGCTTGTGGGTTCGAGCCCCACGTTGGGCTCTGTGCTAACAGCTCAGAGCCTGGAGCCTGCTTCGGATTCTGTGTCTCCCTCTCTCTCTGCCCCTCCCCCGCTCATGCTCTGTCTCTCTCTCTCTCTCTCAAAAATAAACATAAAAAAATTTTTTTAATAAAAAAAAGAATGAAAGAGATTCACAGATGAGAAGACCAAAATACAAATAAACTATGAAAAGATGCTCAATCTTATTAGTGTTCAGGGAAATGCAAACTGAAATAATGATTAGTTACTACAACCATCAGGTTGCCTAAAATTAAAAAGCCTAACTATAAGAATTTGTATGGGAAAATAAGAGTTCTCACAAACTGGCACACTCTAAAGAATAGTTTAGTTATACAGAATAACAATATATTTGGTTTACAATTCAGCATCCAATTCTAAGTATATACTTTCAAATCATTCTACATGTACCTAAGGGAATATGAAGGTGTTCAATAAAGCATTGGTTAAGGGAACAAAAAAATGGTGACCTAAATAAACATCTATCCAGGGAGAGAGAAATTAAGGCATATACCTACGATGAAATGCAACATAGCAACCGAAAAGAATGAGATAAATTTACATACATCAGCATGGAAAAAAATCTCAAATAAAAACATTTGATGCAAAAGTGAGTAACAAAATGCTCTATACCATATAATGCCATTTATGTAAATCCTAAGACCCAAACACCATTTATTCATTGTTAACGCAAACATGCACACCTAGGGGAAACATTCAGACTTTCAAAGGAAGAATCTGCACTAACTATAAGACAATAGTTACCTCTGAGAGAAAGGACTGCAAAAAGGATTTCAATTACGTGTAGTTTTTTATTTTCAAAAATCCGATACAAAAACCAATTTTTGTGTGCAAATGTGTACTTCTACAACATGAAAGAATACAGAAGCACCCAGGGCGCCTGGGTGGCTCAGTCGGTTGAGCTTCCGACTTCAGCTCAGGTCATAATCTCACAGTCCATGAGTTCGAGCCCCGCGTTGGGCTCTGTGCTGACAGCTCAGAGCCTGGATCCTGCTTCAGATTCTGTGTCTCCCTCTCTCTCTGCCCCTCCCCTGCTCATGCTCTGTCTCTCTCTCTCTCAAAAATGAATAAATGTTAACAAAAAATTAAAAAAAAAAAAAAGAATACAGAAGCACCCCATCATGAGTATCTGAATTTGTCTTTCTCTCAAGGCCTAGAGAAATGGAAGTCCAACCTTAAAACGGACTTAGCAAAAGTAAAAAGTAGTAAGAATAAAAAATGTAAATGAACTAAAAGCAAACATTGTATTTTGACTCATGAAATGAAAATGTAATGAGTTTTCAATAAAATCTCAAAAGTCTGTTTCTGGGGCACCTCACCATCCCCTGTATTTGCAGAAGTACTAGGTATTACGGCTTGTATCATGGCCCAGTGTTCTTTTGGGGGTAGATTTGTGGGGTTTTTCTTTTCAAATAATCAGAATTGTGTCTGTTGAAGCTATCACATGATGGAAAATGCCTAAGACAAGAAAAAAAGAAAGAAGGCCCATAGGGTCACTATACAACCCTGATTTACCTAACAGAATTGTCTCATTTTGAAACACATGTATTCTTTGTAAAGCCCAGTTGAAATGAAGAAGTATGAGTTTAATATGGGATATTACTTTAATCCAAACTGTTAAAAGATGGAACTGTTGTTGTAAGAGAGGTTTCTAAAGCTTTACATAACACTGTGATTTAAATAACCTTTTAGGAGCGCGCGGGTGTCCTGTTTCGGCTCAGGTCATGATCTCGCGGTTCGTGAGTTCAAGCTCCACGTCGGGCTCTGTGCTGACAGCTCGGAGCCTGGAGCCTGCTTCGGATTCTGTGTCTGCCTCTCTCTCTGCCCCTCCCCTGCTCGTGCTCTGCCTCTCAAAAATAAATAACCATTACAAACAAATCAAGAGCTTTTTAAACTCATGGTTCAACAGAGCAATATAGATAATGGTTGACCGAGAAAAGAACAGTGAGCAGCCTGAAAAAGAAGATAAGCTAAAAAGGTTTCAGAAATAAGGCAGGACTTCAGTTTACGCTGAAAAACACCAACATGAACTTGCAACCTGAAAAATGTTGACAATGACTTTTCTTCACCCTGACCCGAAATGGGCCCAAACAAGCTCCGGTATCATCCTGCCTACAAACAGTGCGTGTCTTTACACCCAGATGCTGCTTTCTAGTGCTACTTGTCACTGAAAGGAACCGATGCTGCCAAGGCAGTAACTGACTCCAAGCCTTGGAGCAGGGACAGAAACAAAATCAGCAAGACATAATGTTACCGAGAAGCACAGATGCTTTCCAAGATGTTCGTGCTGGTGCTAAGAAGGAAAAAGAAGAACCCTGACGGGCCCTCCGTCGGCCCCGTTATGAGAATTTGAGCCTCAGGCATGATCGGATCTACAACAAAGTAGATGAAATCAGCTAAATCCAAAAAAGGCATAAATCCCTAAGTCCGTGATGATGCTGTGAACTAAGACATCATGCAGAAAACGCTAATAGTATCTGCAGAAAACACGTTCTACTGACCTACCCACTCAAGTTGTTGACGCCCCCGAAGGATACAATTAGGTTTTTTTCCTTTCCTTGTGTAAAACAGTGTCAGCAAATTGTGACCGGCATCTCTTTCACTAAAAGAAGTCAAAATCTCTGGGAACCTTTAGCAAATGATAAACTTTACATATGGAACATGCAATTGTCATTTGATGTTTTAATTTTGCTGTCAAGGACACACCCCAACTTAAATGTGGTGATGGGACTAGGGCAGAATCTGACCATGACCAGTCATTTCTGTCCCATGCGAGGTTTATAAGGACAGGCAATCTAAACTTTACACAAGTATACTTTATAAGGACTTTGTTTTTATTTTATCTTATTTTAAAAAATGTTTAACGTTTATTTATTTTTGAGAGACAGACAGACAACATGAGTGGGGAAGGGGCACAGAGAGAGGTAGACACAGAACATGAAGCAAGCTCCAGGCTCTGAGCTGTCAGCACAGAGCCCGACACGGGGCTCGAACTCACAAACTGTGAGATCATGACCTGAGCCGAAGTCGGACGCTCAACCGACTGAGTCACCCAGGCATTTTTAAAAAGTACTTTATTCACTTAAAACGTTTGACTCTAGGTTTTCATTTAGAAAGGTGTGTTAAAAATCTTTATCTTATTCCTCTCTCTCAAAAAAAAAAATCCAAATTAAGTGTTTGGTTGTTTTCTTTATTTTATTGAAGCACTGCTAAATAGGAATAAGTTTTCCTCTACTCTATCAAGAGCCATTCACTGTAATCTAGTCCTGGTCCTTATCTCTATTCTAGTGCTCTGTTGCTAACAAAGGCACCCAAGCTCAATCTTGACATCAGTCTTAAAGTTTTTCTTATCAGCTGTCTGTGACTGTTATTCAGAAATTTCACAAATCCTTTTGAACTCACAAAAACAATTTACGCCTACGCTGCTACTTGAAGTTACTCAAGTCCCACAATGACCTTCTTTTCATTTGTTCCAAACTTATCTCAAACTTTATCAAAGGTTGCCTCTCTTTCTAGAATTTTAGAATTTCTTGAACAAGACTGTGCTCAACCACGGTCTTTTTAGATTAAGGGCCACTCGGCCTCTTGATCTCCACTCCTTCACCAGGACTGCCATCCCCCCTCCCAGTCTAGCGGATCTTCTCTGGCTGGTCCTTAGTTCCATTATATCCTTCCTGAGATGTGATTGCCAAAGGGACTCCTCAGGAGGAAATGCTACAGAGTATGTAGATAAAGGTTGGATAACCGCTGCTGCTCTTCAAAAACTCTCATCGATGTCTAATGTTGTAGTGGGATTTCTGTCTTCATGAGACTACTGAGCTGCTATTCTCTATACCCTTAACGATTAACTGATGTCTTTTGGAAGTTACAGTTCTGGATGATTTAGAACTATTTTTGGTTCCTTTTAAACACGCCATTGCCAATTTTCAAAATCAGTCCACGATTTGTTGCTGCTCAGGAACACAAGTGTCTAAGGCCTTCTTGTTATCTGGATCTATCATGTATCTTCCAGTATCTGAAAGATATTTTCATGTAGTTATGTGTCCGGTTTATGTATAAAAATGCTAAGTAATTCCAGTCCTAGCATGATGTCAAAGACCTGATCAACCATTTACATTTCTTTATCTATGAAATCACACTTTTATCCCTCCTGGTTGTCCCTTCTCGCCAGATCCCTTCTCTCAATTCCATGGTGATTTAGCAGAATACTCACTCGTTCAAGAAATATTTATTGGCATCTACTCTGCTATGTACAAGAATAAGGTGTTAAGAACATGGCAAAGGAAACAGAGTGTCCCTGCCCTAAAGAATTTCCAGCGATTACTTATTTATCTGCCTATTTTACTCCCTCACAAACACTAGTTAGGCACGATTTCTTTACCCATAAATCATTTGTTTTTCTTCTAAAAGAATATTATTTATGTTCTTGGCTTTAGAACTCAAAGGATGACCACTGAGGACAGCGAAAATGACAATGAATCACGCTAACACTTTCAAATCTTTCTAGGTCTGCACTGCCCAATTCGGTAAGCCACTAGTCCTGTGGCTATTTACATTTAAATTAATTACAATGAAACAGGATTAAAAATTCAGTTTCTCAGTTGCACTAGCTACATATCAGGTGCTTAACAGATATATGTGGCTAGTGGCTACCATAACGGCAACATCGATTTAGACCATTTCCATCATCACAGAAAGTTCTTATATAAGGGGTCATACCATGGCCACATACAAAAACAGGTTACACATTTTACAAATAATTACTGGCTTTTTCATTACTCACATGATGTCACCTCGTCCTAGTAAGTTACTTACATTCCTCTCGTCAAAGGAGTCTAAACTATCTTAAATACAGACCACGATTGAGTGTAGTTTTAAGTATGATGTAAGCCAAAATAATCATTCCTTTTTATATCTTATTGATAGCAGGATATATAACTGGACGTGCATAATGAAAGTACCTAAATAATAGCAATAACGAAATCATCAATTCAACATGGGAAACATCGTCAAGAAACTTACCCTCCTTCACTTTCTGCTTCCTCTGAACTATTACCTGTTGTGGGACTTTGAACGGTGGCAAGCCTTCTTTTTCTAGCTCTGTGTTGAGGACTTATCCTATGAACAGTTATTTTCCCTCCAAGTTCACCTTGTATATATTCCTCCAGCTTTGGAACGATTTCTTTAAGGACTCTGATTTCCTCTTTGAGTTCTTCCATATTTGTCAGTAATTCATTTAACTTCTCCAGTATCTGAAGCTGCCTTCCTTGAAAGATTGCGACTGTTCCACGGCCATTATACGTTTCATCTTGAAAAGTCATCGCATCAAACTTACTACCCAGAGAAAGAAATTTGGGTAAATTCAGTGCTGTCCTTGATTTACGAGCCTTGTGGTACCATAAGAGAAGCAAGCTGATTCCAGTAGTTCCCGCCATGATGCCAAATATCAGTTCTTTATTTGTGGAATGAGGCATTTCTTGGGTTTTGTTTCTAAAATCGAAAGCATAAAGGTAAATGAATGTTGTTTCTGTCTTTGCCCAAGACAAAAATATGAAGGCTTTCTCAATCAACAAAAGCCAAGTCTACATGATAAACAACACACACACACACACACACACACACACAATAAATCGTAAATGGGAATATGTTTACCTCTAAAATGTAGTGGCCCAATAGAAATATTTGCTTTGAGGATGTCACTGAAGTGCAGTCTAAAGTAGCAATTCTAATTCAGAATCTGTATTCTACATGACTGATTTGAAACGTACTGTATCATGTATTTTTAAAGAGTATGATAATGATAAAAGAAAAGCATCATTATACATTTCTGAAAAAAAAAATGACTTAAGAATTCAAACTGTGCTTAACTGTGTTTGAACCCCTTATAAAACGAGTGTGCTGATTTCTGGGTCTTATCTTTAAGGAAGTCCAAGGAGCTTTTTCTTAGCACCCAGTTCACATGTATACTTAGAATAATAAACAACATTTTAAAAGCCCAAGGATTTAGAATATAAAACATAGAAAGCTCTGGCAAGTTTGTAACGCACCTCATCTCTGTTTTATTCAACATGGAGAGCAAAAATGCTAACATGTACAGGCGTTATCTCTGGTCTTCTTTTTACCCGGAATTCCTCTGCTCCTTACATGTCTATTTCTGTCTGAAGTCTTAATGTTGTTATTTTCTTTAAATTTTCCTATTTTTTAAAGTAACAAGAATGTCATTTCTTAGAGTCTTTTCTCCATCTGAACTTTCACTGTTTGCATGTAAGGCTCAAGCCTTAGCTTGCCTAATTCCACATAAACTCAGCTACTTTGACTAAATGCATCATAATCTTTCTTTGTTGTACTCCATCTTCCCTAGTTTTATTGCTCATCTCTGGTTTTAAAATCAGAAGACCATTAAAGGCAAAAAAAATATAAAGCTCCCTTTTCTTCCCAGACTTTAAAATGGCAGTAGATATATTAGTACTGTGATAAACTTCTGTGATTAGAGCAAAACACACTGAGGCTTTTTATAGACTTTGAAGTTCTCACAATTATTTTCCCATCAATTTCCACTATTGTGTAAACAGGTAAACATCTATATTAAATGTTGGTAGCAACTTGGGGAAAATGTTACAAATAATGGTAAACTGTCCATTACAGGTATTTAAATTCACAAAATTTTTGGTTTGTTTTTCTTGACACTTTCTCCAGGAGATTAATCACTTTGATTCCCAAGAAAGAGGAAACAAATGAAGTTAAGTCCTATGATCTCCCAGGTTATTATTAATTGGAGGCAACTTCTGGACTATGGCACAGAAGGGGAAATCCAAACAAAGCCTGGTAGTTTACTGAGTTGAACAGAGATCAGAGTTCAGAGAAACTGAAGCACCTAGAATTTGTGTCACACAGTCCTGAAGATGAAGGGGAGTATGTAGACAAAGAGCTCTAGAAATATGCATAGGGGTCTCTTAAGTCTTTAAATGAATACCAGTCTGCATATGCACGGAGTGAAACCCCATCAGACTAGTCAAAAGAACAATTTCCAGAAAGCACATAATATATATATATATATATATATATATATATATATATATATATATGCCTAAGATAAGAAAGAAACAAAAACAAAAACAAGCACAGCCTATGGGCAATATCAAGTAGTCTAACACATATATAAAGTTACAGGGAGGAAAAAGGGGCATAAAAAATATTTGAAGGAAAAATAGCCAAAAATTTTCTAAATTAAACAAAATCTATAAACCCAGAGATCCACAAAGGTCAACATAATCCAAGCAGAATTAAGTAAGCAAAAGTAAACCCAGGCACAATGTTATTAAAACACTGAGACCAGTGATAAAGAAGAAATCTTAGAAGTAGTCAGTGGGAGGGGTGCCTGGGTGGCTCAGTCGGTTAAGCGTCTGACTTCTGCTTAGGTCATGATCTCACAACTCAAGAGTTCAAGCCCCGCATGGGGCTCTGTGCTGACAGCTCAGAGCCTGGAGTCTGCTTCAGATTTTGGGCCTCCCTGTCTCTCTGTCCCTTCCTCACTTGCACTCTGTTTCTCTCTCTCTCAAAAATAAATAAACATTTAAAAAATTTTTTACAAAAGTACTCAGTGGGGAAAAAAAATGACATATTGTGTACAGGGAAAAAGGGATAAGATTACAGCAGACATTGTCTCAGAGACATAGCCTTAGAAACTATTCAAGCAAAAAAACCAATGAAGTGACATCTTGAAAGTACTGAAAGAAATGGTCAACTTACATTTTCATATCCAGTGAAATATTTTCCAAAAATGAGGGTAAAACAAAGACTGTTTTGGGCAAAAGTTGAGAGAATCCATGCCATGAGACAAGCACTGCAAGAAATCCTAACAAAGTTTCTTCAGGCAGGAGGAAAATGATAACAGTCAGAAACTTGATCTATACAAGAGATGTAATTCACCAGCAGTGAATTACACCAGCAGTGGCAAATACGTGGGTAAATACAAAAGTCATTTTTCTTGGGGCGCCTGGGTGGCTCAGTCGGTTAGGCGTCCGACTTCGGCTCAGGTCACGATCTCACTGTCCGTGAGTTCGAGCCCCGCGTCGGGCTCTGGGCTGACTGCTCAGAGCCTGGAGCCTGTTTCAGATTCTGCGTCTCCCTCTCTCTCTGCCCCTCCCCCATTCATGCTCTGTCTCTCTCTGTCTCAAAAATAAATAAACGTTAAAAAAAAAAAAAAAGTCATTTTTCTCACTTTAAGATTTCTTTATAAGGGTGTCTGGGTGGCTCAGTCAGTTAAGCATTCGTGGGTTCAAGTGACACATCAGGTTCTCTGTTGTCAGTGCACAGCCCGCCTGAATCCTCTGCTTCCCCCTCTCTCTGCCCCTCCCCCGTGTGTGCGCATGCTCTCTCTTTCTCTCTTTCTCTCTCAAAAATAAATAAAAACACTAGAAGGTAAAAAAAAAAAAGATTTCTTTATAAAATATTGGCTTATTACAGCAAAAATAATAGTAAACTATTACATAGAAGTAAAAAATTAGGACAACTGTAGCCCAAAGTATGGGAAGGGACAAGTAGGATATACTGTTGCAAGGGTCTTGGATTATAATGCAGTGTCATAATAATAAGTTAAAAGATGTACATTTGTAAATCCAAGGGCAAACACTAAACAAACAAACAATAATAACAGTAAAAAAAAAAAAAAAAACAAAAAACCTCTACAAAGGTATAAATAGTAAGTCAAGAGTGGAGATAAACATGCAATACTAAAGATATTCTATTAGTCCAAAAGAAGCCAGGGAAGGGGGGAAAAAAACAAATGGGCAAACAGAAAGCCAGGAAAGAGAGAAGAAATCATGTCATGACTCTACAGGAAAAATGGTGCCAAAAAAAGATGGAGAAATAACAGTATTTCTGTTTGGGAATGGACGAAATCCATTTTTTTTCTAAAAGGAAGATAAAATGATGAAGTAGAAGAAAGATCAGAGAATCACAGCAGCAGTGAACTTGAGAAGGCAGAGGGTTGGAGGGACTGCAGTGCCCAAGTACAAACATTGACCTTTGATGGAAACACAAACCATTCATTCATAGTAATGAAAGAAAAGGCAGATTATGTGAACAGATTGAAGGTGGGTGGATGTGACAGTGGGAGCTTATGAAAGTCCTTTGTGGTGGCTTCATTGTTCTAAGTGAAATAGGAAACAAAATAAACAGCCGAGAGTGAAAACAGGGGAAGGCACACTGGAAACATATGAATTCCTATGGTCTATATCCCATGATCTCACATACTTAAGCAATGTATTGTTTTGGGGTTTTTTTAATTTCTTTATTTTTTTTAACGTTTATTTATCTTTGAGAGAGAGAGAGACAGAGCATGAGAGGGGTAGGGGCAGAGAGAGAGGGAGACACAATCTGAAGCAGGCTCCAGGCTCCGAGCTGTCAGCACAGAGCCCGACCTGAGGCTCAAACTCACAAGCTGTGAGATGGTGACCTGAGCCGAAGTCGGATGCTCAACGGACTGAGCCACCGGGGTGGCCCAAGGCATTGTTTCTTACACTCTAAATGACCAACTAAATGTGGTGTTTCAAATGATGCTCTATGGGAGAGCGAATAAGAATATTTCCAAGAAGTCTGCCTAAAAGAATGTCTCTTTAGATTCCTAAATAATACATTAGATGATACACATGAACACATGGAGTATCCTATCTGGATGTTCTATTTCATTACAGGTCTAAGTGTAAAAGAGAAGGAGTAATGATTTTAAAATAATTTTCTATGGGGCACCTAGAAGGCTCAGTTGGTTGAGCATCCGACTTCGGCTCAGGTCACGATCTTGCTTTTGTAGGTTCAAGCCCCGCATTGGGTTCTGTGCTCACGGCTCAGAGCCTGGAGCCTGCTTTGGATTCTGTGTCTCCCTCTCTCTCTGCCCCTCCCCTGCTCACACTCTGTCCCTCTGTGTCTCTTAAAAAAATAAAACGTTAAAAAAATTTTAAATAATAACTTTCCAGAAATTACCTCAGATGTTGGTGAATATTATACCCAAGGGAATTAAGAATCCCTTCTCTTAAAGCCAAGGATTCCAGTAGAAAGCCCGTATGCTTAATCTGGCCTGCCTGACCTCAGCGTAGTTTGCCTAGAATTGATTTTTTTAAGCAAAAAGCATTTTTACCTAGTTGCTAGAAACTGAACGGTAAGTCTAACCATTTGCCCACACCTACCCCATCCAGGAGACATGCCAGCAATAGATTGGGATCAATTGTAACTTCAGCTGAAGTTGTAGGTAATTATTCTTAGCCGTACTCTTTTATTTCCACAAAATAATGTATCACCAAACTAAATTATTTTGAAAGACTATTGCAAAAAGGCAACAGATACAAGAAAAGGTCCTACATGCTCATGGCTTCCATTTGCATCGTTCTCTAATGACCATGCGTAGAGCTTGGACATCTTGGCTTTTTGTCAATAAAAAGATTAATGCAGAATGTTCATATGCTGATCTTGAAGTCTATTAAAAGAAATCTTCCTATTCCGATTGTTTCTTGGCTCATTCCTGCCCGGCCTTCCTTGACTTTTACGTGAAAAAACGTAGCCTACTTTGAAAATTTTTTTCATTTAATAAGTAAATAAACGGAAGTCAAAATCTACCCAGGAAGGCGATCTTTTCCCTGAGATTGTACCAGTTTAAGGAGATGGCAAAGAGTATCAATTTTGTTTGAGCTTTTCTTTAGGGATTACACCAATTCCAAATTACCTCTTTGAGGCAGGTCCTACTATTACCTCTATTTTGCAGATGAGCAAACTGAGGCATACAGCTGTCAAGTCATTTACCCGGGGCCCATCCAACTAGGACAGGAAAACTGTCACCCGGGGAATTCCTGGATGTACTGGGGCATGAGGAAGATTCCGAAAGCATCAGTAAGGACATGAAGGAGAATGCTGGCTGGGCAGAGATGTTCAGAGTGGAAATATGACTTCAGAACTATTAAAATCAACTGGGGGGAGGGGAAACTAGAATCAATGGAGCAGGTATTGCTTTTAAATAACCACAATTAGAGCCTAACAGCGCACGATATGTTGGAGTTTTTTAACAGCATAAAATAAATGTGCTTCCAAGCCACGAATTTGAAAAATGCCACACGTTAAAAACAGTAACTAGCAAAGTAATAAATCAGAATACTTGCTTGCCTGCAGTATAATTTCAAAGGTTATGTTATTTACGCAACTTTTATGTTTAATTATCAAATTAGCACACACTCACACTTTAGTATAAAAACACATTGAAAAAAATCTATTGACTAGATAATCAAATGCTTATCATTATTCCTGTTACGAATTTCGATTTGTAAGGTGCTAGTAATAATGGTGGAAAATGATAGGCATTATTTTAATAAAAATTATGGGCATCTAAAATTAATGGGCAATACATAATTATCTGCAGATGAGAACCAAGAATCTTACTGAAGTAATAAATCATCAAAATGTTAACACTAAAGAAATTTTAGACATGTAAAATTTTTAGATATGTAAATTATGCTTTACCCAGTTACTTAGAATGTTTTCAGCAATATCCAGCACATAATCTTCGTTTAACTCATCAGCGGAATCTCAGGGGGAAGTACATAAAATATGTTAATTCTGGTACATGAGATGTATGAAAAATTTTGCAAGGATACAGGAACATCATGGGTTACACGCAGGCCTGAGGTTTATTTCCCAAGGGATTGTCTCCGAGACCTTGACTTGGCAATCAGATTCCCCACAGCGACCTGGATAACCTGATACTTTCTAAATGAATTCTAATACTCCTATTTTATCTAGGTTTTCACTGTTTTTCCTGTAATTTCTTTTAAATTTAGGGGTCGCTGACGTTTGGCTTATTTGCAAATGTTTGTGGCACTGAAAATCTGGCCTTCTTTTCGTGTAAAACAAAGAATTGGGAGTCTCAGCAAAACACAACACAACACAAATGTTTGCCAGAGGCTGAAAGGTCAGACCCAGGGGCGAAGGCTAAAGGCGACCCAGAGTCTCCGGCTGAAACTCCCCGGGTCTGCAGGGACCCGCCGGGGCCGCGGCAGCACACCGCCAGCTTTCCGCGCACCCACGACGGGCGGCCTGCGTGGAAACACCGGCGAGCTCCAGGGCTGAAGCTTCCAAACGCCGGCTCGGCGGGGCCGCGCCGGGGAGGAAGCCGCCCCAAGCCTAGTCTGACGCACCGCGGCGCCGGCCAGCGGGAGGACGCCTCGCAGGGAACCGGTGGCGCGGAGCACTCGCGCAGTACCCGGAAGTGCCGCGGCCGACGCCGGAAGTGCCGCCTCAGCCCTCCGCACCCCGGCCGCGTCCGGCCCCCGCCCGCCGAGCCGCCCGCTGCCCACCTCGGCACGCACCTGAGTTCGCCGCACGGGCCTCTCCGCCGTCGGAGAACCGGGGTCGGGGACCTGCGGCCGAGCGGACGGGAGCGGAGAGGAGCGGCGGGCGAACAGCAGTCCAGAGCCCGCGGGTCCCCTAGTCCGGCCCCGCGGCCGCCGCGTCCTGACCCAGATAGCGGAGGCGCCGGGGGAGGAGCCCGCGGCCGCTAGCCCTACGGCTCCCGCCTCTTCCCGCGGGGGGTTTGACTTAGCCGGGCGGGCGCCGAGAGCACCTTTCCCAGAAGGAGTGTGCGCTCCCCGGGCGCCTTGGCTCGCACCGCACATTGTTGCCGGGATGTCGCCTCCCCTCCAGGCCCGTCTCCCCCGGGGCCACCTGCCCTGGCTCCGGGCCACCCGCGCCTGGCTCAGCGCGTTCCATCCCATCTCTGCAGCTCCCCGAACCCGCTGGCCCCCGCTGGCCCCCTTCCGGCGCCGCCCCCTTCCCCATACCCTTCTTAGTTCCCCCTACGGGACACAACCTTGAACTTTGATCTGCAATACAGGGTAGCTCAGACGTCTTACACTACTTAGTAATCGTGTCCGCAACCACGTTTTCCTGACTTTAGCTCACGTTCCATTTTAATGGAGAAAATCCCCATCCTCTTCGTACCCCCACCATCCTGAGTTGCCTTTATGTGAAAACCACTGTCTTCTCAGATGCCTAACATTCGAGATTTTACCCAGTTTCACGTTCTGTGGTTTGTATAATGAAAACAAACTGCCAAATAAAAACTACACGTTCAAAGAGCCGCGGTGGAGGATAACTGAAGCTCCAAGTTTCCCAAGTCAGACCTGGAAACTGGAGGCAGAGCCAACAGCCACAGCAAAAATACTGGTGATCACGTGTTACACTTACTTCCTGCTTCCTTCATCATACGAATTATCTTATTCCATTTTCCCAGCAATGCAGTGAGATAAACAACATTGCAGGCGAGGTAACCAAGGCTTGGAGAGGTGAAGACACTTGGCCCCGGCCACACAGTCATTTTTAGAGGCAATAATCAGGGGCCCTTGGGTGGCTCAGTCCGTTAAGTGCCCGACTTCAGCTCGGGTCGTGGTCTCATGGTTCCAGAGTTGGAGCCCTGCATCAGGCTCTGTGCTGTCAGCATGGAGCCTGCTTGGATTCTGTCTCTTTCCCTCTCTCTGCCCCTTGCCTACTCTCTCTCTCTCTCTCTCTCTCTCTGTCTCTCTCTCTGTCTCTAAATAAATAAATAAACTTTAGCAGCAATAATCAAACCTAGCTTTGTCTGAGAACCTTTCCTCTTGACCACACCCTGTGAGCCCAGCTGGACTGCAGGCCTCCATGCCTGATGGACCACTTGACCAAGGAGGCTCAACAAAACAGCTTTCCTAAGCACATTACACCAGTTCTTACGTGATACTGTCCTGTCAGAATCTCCCACCCCAGTTATTTGGGATTCAACCCTCACTGCCTCTTACAAGAGGGACTGAATCTCCAGATCAGAGGACTTTATCCTATGGGGAGCTTCTCTCTAGGGGTTTACCATTATCTCTAAGCCACAGGATGCATACAGAATTATGGTGGGTCTATCGTGTTCAGGTTAGGCTAGGAATAGACTTGGGGAAAAGAGGAAAAATAATACTGTGTCTAATGCAAGCAGGGTGTTTTGGGGGCATTTTTCCTTTTGGGGGACCCCTGACACAAGAAACACAAGAAAGTTATTCCCCCCAAGTGATGAGATTCCTATGACTAAATTGGACCTTCCAAGGGAAAAATGCTTTTTTTTGAAAAAGGCATAAGAATAATTTTATTAACTGTTTCCACAAGCCTAAGTAATTAGTGTAATAAACTACGTATTCATCACTTAAATACAATAAAATAGTTGACCCAATATTCCTGTGCTGAATAAATCTTAACAGGTATTTTAGAAAAGTATGTATGAAAGAAAAATTAGCAACAATATTTATGTAATACTAGTTAGCAATTCAATGTTGAAACAATTTATTAAATATGGTTACCTCATTGAAATATGGAGTTCATTTTAAAAACTTTCTGTCTGGCTAAAAAAAATAAGTTTTTGTTCAGTGAAGAAAGTCATCTGCAGAAAGGCATATACTTTGCCTGATTGATACTAACCTTGTTCGACGATGATCAGTTTTTCCGTCACACTTGAAGAGAGGAATGAAATTTCTTCAGAAATTGCAGGCGGCTTTTTAAGTCACATTCTTACACTGAATTTTTTTTTTTTTGTTTTTTTTGTCGGCCTGTTCAAAGTTCAAAGCACAGCCTTGGATCCACTTGAAAATGGAACTCAACGTATTCAGAGTACAGAGTAATTTTGCCCCTCCCCTCTGCCTTTTTTCTTCATCTTGAGAGAAAATGTTCAGGGACATTTTCTGATTTATATGTCAACTTCACAGGGCAAGGTCAGTTTCTTTGTGGCAGATTCAAAACAAAGTCAAATGTTCATCAGTTAGGCAAAACACTGTTGCAATACATGTATGTACAAAGTAGTTAAAATAACTGGATAGTTTTAATTATACATAAGGAGAACAAAAGATTTCATTTTGAACCTGGGTGATAGGCAAATTTTGCAGGAGGTTCTGCTGGGGAAAATTTAGGTTAGCAGTTTCCCAGACCTACTCTCCTCAGACTATACAAACAGAAGTCATTTTCTCCTTAGACGCAGATCTCTTTCAAAAAATTATTCAGTGGACACAGCCTCTTGGTATGCAAATAAATCTGTAGGAAGAATTCATTCTATGCCACAAGAGAGACTCATTAATTAACCAACCATTGTTAAAACTTTTTCCATTTTATAAAGATTGTAGTCCCATCATTATAATTAAGACGAGTAGACTCTCATTCAGAAAAGTGAATCTAAAAACAGATGAAGATTGGAATTCATTCCCGTAATGATTTCAGAAGAAAACTTGCTTCATAAAGCAGGTGACTAACCCATAGGCATTATGATCCAAAATAATTGTGGTTTGTTTGGAACTTAGAACATATCTTACAAGAATCATGCCATAATTGTGCTTTGTTTTCTAAGTAACCCCATAAAATCCTTTGTAATCTACACAATAACATACTATATGATTTCAGTTGAATTCTCACTCAGAACTGCTGATGTCAGGCTATCACCAATCTGTAGCTATGGCCTTCACTGTTTCCACTTAGGAAAAAAAAAGAAAAAAGGGGACTTGTCCCGGCCAGCTGCAGCAGCTAATAACTGTCCGATGAAAAGAGAGAACCCATATTGTAACTATTGCATCTGCTTACCTGCTAATGAAAAAAAAAAAAAAAAAATTCTTCCTACCTCCAACCACAGGATCTGCTGAGTTTTCTAGCAAGAAAAGAACTATCCATTCAGCCACAGGGTAGTCACTCATGGTACAGGAAGTATAACTCAAGGGGTGTCTGTATTTAATAAATGAAAGACTCTTAAACTAATTTTAATCATTGAGATATTCACATAGAAAAATGCAATGCAACTTTCCAGAGTGACAGTAGTTTAAAAAAGTATATTTAATTGTGAGAACCCAACTTTCGACATAAAGGCACTTCTATCATTATGGTTTGCTAAATCCTTGTGATTGTGAAGGCACGACCAAAAGTAAGTAGTAGTGTTTTCTCCTCCTTTTAAGGGGTAAAAGCTGTAAAGATCTTTCAACAAGATGATATAATTGCCAGGGTGCCTGGGTGGCTCAGTCGGTTGAGCGTCCGACTTCGGTTCAGGTCATGATCTCACAGCTCGTGAGTTCGAGCCTGGCGTCAGGCTCTGTGCTGACAGCTCAGAGCCTGGGGCCTGCTTCGCATTCTGTGCCTCCCTCTCTCTCTGCCCCAACCCACTCGCATTCTGTGTCTGTCTCTCTCAAAAATAAGTAAACATTAAAAAAAAAAAAGATGATGTAATTGCCACTCTGGCTCAGGTTAGAGCTTCAACAGCATCAAATATCTAAAGGAAAAATGAAAATTTCAGTTGATCCAAATATTTTTAAATACTTTGCTACCACCAACTATCCTTCTGCAAAAAGCTTCTTAACCCTGCTTTGCCTTTGGTGTTTATACCTTATCTCACACGGGGAACTACCAAAAGCTGTGAGAGAAAACTTTCCATTCACAGACTTCGCTTCTTGATCCCCCAACCATTTACCAGCCCAATACAGGAAACCACTAACACTACTCTCACTAAGGCGACAGAGTCTCCTGATTTCCCAAATTAGTGGCTTTTGATCTCTTTGGAACAGGGTTTTTCAACCTCAGTCCTACCGACTTTGGGGACTAGAGAATTGTTCGTTGTAGGGAGAATTCCCTGTTGTGGGATGTTTAACAGCATCCGTGGCCTCCACCCTCTAGTTAACCGGTAGACCTATAAATTGACATGTAACTTCATGGAATCTCAGCCCTTACTTAACAGTGAATAGCCCAAACACTCGTGCATTCTTCTAAAGAATTAAATACCCCCTGGGCAAGCTTGTTAAGCAATGCTGCAACATTGAAAGAATGTGATGTGAGTTCTGAATTTCTAAGGTTAGATTATTTTTCTTAAAGCATGGGCCCAGGTCTGATTCATTTTTCTACCCTCAGTACTTGACATTTACTAATATACATCTTGAATGAATAAAAAGACTGATGGATAAATTCAAATACCTCAGCATCTATATTCTTTAACCTGAATTCTCAACCTGAAGTTTGGCAAGTGTGCACATACGTAGCCAGCCTACCTGATTGCTTTAAAAAATGTTTTCTTGTAAACGGTTAATGCCAGGTAAGGTACGTTATGGAGGAGAAAGGACCATTGGTCATGGAATATGGAATTTGTGGGGAAACGGAGAAAGGACAACTCAACTATCCAAAATTAAATGGAATATTTGACTTTACCTCAAAGACCTAAATTTTGCCTGAAGCTAGCTCTGGTTATCAAACCACTTTTTCTCATCAGGATTATACTATCCTGTGTTTGGAATTCTTTCTAAAAATGTATACTTCAGAAAGGTTTAGTGTCACTGGTTCCTGCTTTGCAAGGCCCATTAAATCTTGTAGGTAGCATTTGTAACTAAAATAGCAAAGTGAATGATTAGGACATTTATGTGCATATTCATCAACTAGACTGCTTGCTTATTTTGTAGACTCTCTGACCACCAAGACTTCAGATTCTTAGCTTTGAGTTGGGGCCCAGGAACTTGCATTTCAAAATATTATTCTGGGGGCCCCTGAGTGGCTCAGTCGGTTGAGCGTCCAACTTCGGCTCAGGTCATGGTCTCGCACCCTATGAGTTCAAGCCCCGTGTCGGGCTCTGTGCTGACAGCTCAGAGCCTGGAGCCTGCTTCGGATTCTGTGTCCCTCTCTTGCGCTGCCGCTCATCTGCTCCTGCTCTCTGTCTCTCTTAAGAATAAATAAGACATTAAAAAACAATTAAGCAAAATATTATTCTGACTTGATGTCGCATGGGCCACCCTTTGAAGAAACTTTGCACTGTAACAGTATTTCTAAAGTAAAAATGAGGTAAGGCAGCGTTATACTGGAGGAACCACTGTTAAGTCTGTTCTTTATTCATTTTTGGTGTTTTGTGCAAAAACAGAGGTTCAAAGACCGTGTTGAAAAAAGAAACCAAATGAAATTCAGGTTTGGGAATCTGCGTACCTCTTCAGGGGTCCTTCTTGTAATTTTTCCTGTGCACAGGGACGAACAGGTGAACAAGTGCAAAGATAAGGAAGGGTAAGAAAGGCCCACGAGGATCCATTCTCAAGATTCCAACTCTTGGTACTTTTCATTTATCTTGTACACTATGGCTTAGGCACTTATTAGACTCACTTCCTGAGATCATCAATCAGATCGTTGAAGGGAATACACAGGGGATTTCTTTAAGAGTTGTGGTGGGAAGAAGAAAACTGTAAAGAATGAAAATCTAGATGCACACAGTCACGAAAAATAGTACAGAAGCTTTCCACTCTGTGCTCATGTATGTTTGCAATATCTGAATACCCAGGATGATAAGGAAATCATCTATTTGGTCTGTCATGGTACTATGCAAGAGCCATTGAAAATCACCATGGACTGTTTCCGATTCTGTGTCTCCCTCTCTCTCTGCCCCTCCCCCGTTCATGCTCTGTCTCTCTCTGTCCCAAAAATAAATAAAAAACGTTGAAAAAAAAATTTAAAAAAAAAAAAAAAAAAGAAAAGCACCATGGAGTGCCAGAGAAACCCCTATGGGGAACAGATCCAGACTAGGAGGAAAAGCTCTGAGAGGGGTGGTCCTGAGAGGACAGAGGGGCTGGGAGTAGGGTGGACCTCCAGAGAGAATGAAGCATTTAGCTCTGGAGAATAAAATGGAGGTGAAAGGGAAGGGGACTCCCTCCCTTTAAATCCAGGACAATTAGAACACAACCTAAAATATTTTTATTCCATTTTCACAGCGTATGGAAATTAGTTCTCTTTCCTATGACTTTTAATGTATTGCTTGCCTGCAAGTAACAGAAAACCAACTTGACATGTCTTAAACACTTAAGGTTTTTATCATCTCATATCTCAAAAAGTCTGGAGATCAGATTGATTCAGCATCTCAACAGTACCATTAGGAGCCAGACACTTACCATATTTCCGAGCTGCAACCCACTGCGTGTTCACTTTTGCCTTAGGCCTGCGTCCTCATGGTTGGAAAATGGCTGCCCCAGCTCCAGGAATCAGGCCCTTTCACCATTGCTTCAAAGGGCAGGAGGGAAGAAGAAGGCCATCTCTTTTTTGTTTTTTTTTTTTTTTTTATGACTAAGGACAATTTCCCCGGGTGTTCCTTATGTCTCAGTGGTTGTAACTGATCATACCCACGCCATCACCATAAGGGAGCTGTTTCAGAACAACAAACAACTGTCCTTTGCACCTCTGTTGTAGGAGGCAGACTTTGTCAAACAGGAAGAATAGGAAGGAGACTGGCTATTGGGCAGAGCAACTTGTGGGCGAGCAAACAAAATTGTTTCATGAGCAGATATAGTGTTTCTGCCTAGGTGTTTCAATACAAGTGAGTCAGATTTCTAAACCTGGCTTCATATTAGAATAGCTCAGGCCCAGATATTTCCTATCTCCTGAGAGTAATTCTAGCCCATTAACTCACTTGAGAGAACAGGGTGTTGGTTATGAGCTTGCTCTCCCACTAACACGTTTTTTTGCACTTGAAGGAGCAATGTCTGTGTGAAAAAGGAGAATGTGTTCCGACATATTATGGTTGCCAGAAACACAGTGAACAGAGGTCCAAAAATACGGGAGGTCAAGAAAGAGTTTTGTTTTGTAGAGATCACATTTGTATTCATGCAAAAACAGCTTTCACTGCTTTTCCTTTTGTACACATACAAACAAATTTCCAATTGGCCATGAAAGATTTGTGGAGGCGCCCCGTGTCTAATGACACTTAAAAAAAAAAAAAAAAGGATTCTGGCTTTTACATTCACAGTGTGGGAGTCAGGGAGTTAGTGGATCCTTACAGAGATCCCACCAAGGTATCTTCAGTAAAACAAAATATCGCTAGTAGAGTAGATAAGCCTTTCAGTCAGAAGATTCAAATATGCAGAAATGTCACTTTCTTTATTAATCTGTACCTGAACTCCATGCTGGATCTTTTAATCCTGGCTAGCAACGCAACAGCAGAGATTAATATCACCGATTCAGGGGAACTCGGTTGCTTCTAGATTTTAAATCTGGGAATCTTCCACTCCAATTCACCCTCTCTCCTTCTCCCTGAGGGTGAGCTAAGCTCTTAGGGAGGCTCATGTATCATCCTGGCACCTCACTAGTGTGGCCATGCTCTGTTCCCATTCACTTCTCATGCCAGGGAACTTGTTTCTGCCTCCACCCCCCAAACCCTCCCTCCACTCTGTCCTTGGGCTCATACTCTGGCTTCAGGAGCTGGGGTCCATGGCGGCCTTTGATTTCAAGGTCTAGCGTTTTGTTTTCTTTTGCATCACAACTGCAAGCTTTTTCTGCTCTCTGGCCCTCCCAGCACTCTGCACGCCCCCTGCCCCCTCCATCCTTAGGGGTTTTAGAAACTCTTGCCCGGCTTTCTTACCTGGGTGGGGTAACAGAACTTTCTGAGGCAAACTGGCCCGTTAATTTAAAAAAAAAAAAATGGTGACACAATTAAGGACAGCAATCTAACGAAAGACTCCCGACCTCGAGATTTTCCAAATCCTCACTTTCCTTTTATACAGTTGTGTGCATGTGGAGATTTATCACAGAGGAAAATTAGAAATCAGCCTTGCTTCCGACACCACAAGCACGGGTCTGGGAAAAGCAGGAAGAATTTGATCCTCTCTTCTTAGATAAGGGAACAAAGTCAGAGATAAGATAATGTTGCCTTGGGAAAAAAATGTTTCCTTTCAGTGGTTTTCCTCCTGGGAGCCCGATTAGTCTGTGGGGATTCAATACTCAGAGCTGAGTCAGTGTGGGTTTCTGTGCCGGTGAGCTGTGCACCTAAAGCATTCAGTTTCGGGGCGCCTGGGTGGCTCAGTTGGTTAACCGTCAGAGCCTTGGTTTGGCTCAGGTCATGATCTCACTGTTCGTGGGTTCAAGCCCCACGTTGGGCTTTGCAATGACCTTGTGGAGCCTGGTTGGGATTCTGTCTCTTTCCCTTACTCTCTGCCCCTCTCCCCCTTGCCCTCTCTCTCTCTCCCTCTCTCAAAATAAATTTAAATTTTTTTTAAATGTTTATTTATTTTTGAGACAGGGAGAGACAGAGCATGAACGGGGGAGGGTCAGAGAGAGGGAGACACAGAATCTGAAACAGGCTCCAAGCTCTGAGCTGTCAGCACAGAGCCCGACGCGGGGCTCGAACTCATGGGCCGCGAGATCATGACCTGAGCCGAAGCCGGCCGCTCAACCGACTGAGCCACCCAGGTGTCCCCAAAATAAATTTAAAAAAAGCACTCAGCATTGTGAAATGAAGAGCTGCCGAATACTAAGTACCCCCACATTGAATCAGCACCACCAGGCTCTGGGTGCCCTGGGACCTGTGTACTGGAACTAAAACACAGAGGGGGCTCCTGTGTGACTCTGTCGGTTGGGCTTCTGACTCTTGATTTCGGCTCAGGTCATGATCTCACAGTTCATGGGATGCGATTCTGTCTCTCCCTCTCTCTCTGCTCCTACCCCGCTTGTGCACTCTCTCTCTCAAAATAAATGGATAGACTTAAGGAAAAAAAATTAAAAACAAAACATGGAAAGAAAAAGCTGACGGATATAGTTTCATAATTTCTAAATATTCTTTCATACGAGTTACAGGAAGAGTTTTGAATGATGACGGTCTGTGTGTTTAAGTACATACATGTTAAAGGTTAACATTTAAGTTAGGAAGTTTTGCATGGATGTAAATCTATCAAGAATCGTTCTGGGGGCGGTGGTCACCAGGGTTGTTTCGTCTTGGGCTGTTTTGGCTGAATAAAGCTGGGAGGGAGAGCTGGGATGTTGTGTTAACCTCTGAAGTCCATTTGCCTTGTGACTTCAGGCAAGTCACCTGAAAGGATCTTTGTCACGGATGAGTCAAGGACCTAGCCTGGAAGTTGTACTGAGGACCAAAGCAGACAGACTTGTCCATCTGAATGACTGGAGCTTCTCGGAGGGGCAGTGCCGCCAAATGAAGAGGTGTGACTTTCTCGTGCCCTGGTGAACCTGATGGGGACCCATCAGAGCTGGAAGAGGCTTCTGAGGCCACCCAGCCCAGCCCCCTTATCTGACAGATGAGGAAGCCAGAGAGGGGAAAATAACTTAGCAGGGTCACGTAGCCAACGAGCGCGGGACTGGATCCATAACTCGGGTTTCACGGTTGCCGTCGGGGTTCCAGCGTCTTCCATGTCTAGTCAGGAATAAAGAGTTTATTTTACGGTTCGAAGCAGGGCGAGTGTGCTCACCGTGCTCTCAAGGACACACCAGGCTCTGTGTCCTAGAAAACATGCCTTGAGGAAACACCCCCAGTGAGCCAGGCAGTGCTTCTGGTCCATGCTGGCCTCCCTAGCAATGGGCCATCTCTCAGGCTTCACCTTCAAGGAGAAGCAGCCCAAGGAGTGTTATGCCCAGAATTTGTGATCTCCAAAGACCACTAGGGAGCCGAGTCTGATGCAAAAGCAAAGAGCCTTTATTCGAGCTAACTCGAGCTCAATCCCCTACCTGCACCGATGCAGCGGTGAGATACCAGGGAAAAAGAGCGAGTTTCAAAAGGACAAAGGTTTTATTGGGGCCTAGGGGCAGTTGGTGAGGTAATGGCTATGGCCTCAGCCGATTGGCTGGGGAAGGGTCCTGGGGAAGGGTCCGAGTCCTGTTAGGCAGGTGAGGGGGGGGGTTACTCAAGGGGAGGAGGTGTGGTCAAGGTGAAGGACACAGAACAAGATGGAGTCGGCCGGCGTAGGCCCGCCCTTTCAGGAGTTCTTTGTGTTCCTCACACCAGAGATTTGACTAGGGAAGGCAGGAGGAAGAAAGCACTGAGTAAGCAAGGCAGGCTGCAGGGTAGGAGCAGAGGTAGGCTGCCCCTGGGCACAGAACACCTCACAGCTGAGGTTATCCAGGCATCGCATGTGTGTTGATTTTTTGTTTGTGTTTGTGTTTGTTTTGTTTTCCTGGGGGTGCTCTGAAGAGTTGCTTTGAGGGATTCAACTGTTAGATCTGAAGCGTGTAGTAACAATGTGATACCTGATTAGGAAGCCATGTTCTCTGGAACTGGGAGCTTGGGTGTCCAGACTCTGAGTGACAGCCGACGGGTATTGGGAAAACAGTATCTGGTGAGAATGTTGGCCAGGGGGAAGGAGAGGGGAGGGGAAAGGAAGGGAGGGAAAGAAGGGGAAAAGCAAGCCGAGGAGACAGCAGACAGAAAGGGTCCTCCCTCTTCTGATGGAGCAGGGCTGTCGCCTACCTGACAGACGGGAAGGGTAGGTGATCCCTGGGCTAGAGGGTGCAATGCCAGCTTCTGGGCCAGCGCCCTGATAGGGTTTGGAGGAAACAGGCAGGATGGAGTCACACTGGAGCATTTTCTAGAGAGTCTCTGAGTAGCTGGCTGTTCCAAATGGAGCCTTTGGGCAATGGATGCTTCCATCGGGCTCCAAACGACTCCCCCTCTAAGATACAGCCCTTGGAACCCTAAAAGGTCTGGACTTGATAATAAGTAATAAGCAATATGTATTAAATCATGAGGGAGCATAAGGCAAGCTGACAGGCCACAAACACTCCCTCCCCCGCCACCCCCCCCCCCAAACCAAGTGGGATATGTGTGATATTCCTCGGACACTCCTGGCTGCCCAAGAACAAAGGATAGGGGAAAAACAAATGGTTAACTGACAGAGTAACCAGAAAAGATTCTTGGTAGATTTACATCCATGGAAAACTTCTTCCTAACTTAAATGGCGTGATAGAGATCATAGTCCTGCAGGACCTAAGTCTCCATCACCCCTCCATAGTGATATGGGAAACAAAGGCAGAAGGAAATGGCAGAGAGAACTAAATTTCCTTACAACCCGCAGCCCTTTGACGAATACTTGAGGCTGGCAGAGTAAAACGTTTGTCCAGGAACTCTTTACTGTCTGAATGCTAATGCTTTGCTAGAGGGAAACACCACCTTAGCTTGACAATAGCTGGCCCTCCACTCTCTAAAGAAGACTGTAGCATATGAAAATCTCACTGGAAACTTCCCCTGGACTTCACCTCCCCCAACCCCATAGTACACAACCAGTCTCTCCTCACAGTCCCGGGCAGCTCTTCCTGCCCACGGGTCCTCTGTCCCCGTGCTTCAATAAAATCACCTTTTTGCACCAAAGGCTTCTCCAAGAATTCTTTCTTGCTTGTCGGCTCTGGACTCTGCGAACCCCACTCTCATCTCCAAAAACCCCATCGTTACGTACTTCCACGTGTATGAAATGTGATAAGCATTTCTCCGTGCTCTGTCTCATTCAATAATCACAACAGACTTCGAGTTAAACATTGTTATCCTCACTTTGCAGGGGAGGAAATTGAGGTTTAGAGATGTAAAGTAACGTCCCAAGACTACTCGGCATATAAGCGGGCAGAGATTCCAATCCAGCTCTTACTTCAAATTCATTTTTTTTTATTTACAAAAAAAATTTTTTTTTTATGTTTGTCTTTATTTTTGAGACAGAGAGAGCATGAGCACTGGAGGGACAGAGAGAGAGGGAGAGACAGAATCGGAAGCAGGCTCCAGGCTCCAAGCTGTCAGCACAGAGCTCCACGCGGGGCTCAAACTCATCAACTGGGAGTTCATGACCTGAGCCAAAGTCCGAGCCAAAGTCCAACTGAGCCACCCAGGCGCCCCTCCAAACTCATTTTTAATCATTACATCACACCACCTTCCATTGGGCAGGTTATTGGCTCCTGGGGATGAAGTAAGAGCTTATTCACTCGAGAGGGACCAATGAGCATGTACAATAACTTCAGGACTCTAGCAGGGTCCGATAGGGGGACAGAGATGGGGCAAAGTAAGTGGGGACTCTCCACACTTGGGCTCTGCCCCTGGGGTCTGGTCCAGACTCTTCTTTGAGATATAACAATTCTGGTTTTTCTGACGTAACCTGCCCATTCCAAGCTCCATGTCAGGAATCAGAAACTCTGACTGATTAAGGAAGAGAAAGACAAAAAGGAGGGGCGCCTGGGTGGCTCAGTTGGTTAAATGTCCAGCTTTGGCTCAGGTCCTGATTTCATAGCTCCTGGGTTCGAGCCCCACGTTGGGCTCTGTGCTGACAGCTCGGAGCTCGGAGCCTGGAGCCTGCTTCGGATTCTGTGTCTCCTTCTCTCTCTGACCGTCCCCCACTCACAGTCTGTCTCTCTCTCTCAAAAATAAATAAACATTTAAAAAAGAGAGAGAGAGAGAGAGAAAGGAGGAGGGTGGTGGATTGGGGTGGAGAAGCAGTGTGTTCATGGAGCCCCAGAGCGTGCATCCGGCCTGCATTTCTCTGTGGCTTTTGATTCTTAGTCTCTTAAAAAAAATTTTTTTTAAGCTTTACTTATTTTTGAGAGAGAGAAAGAGAGAGAGAGAGAGGAGCAGAGAGAGGGAGACACAGAATCTGAAGCAGGTTCCTGGCTCCGAGCTGTCAGCACAGACCCCAACCCACGGGCTCAAATTCACAAACTGTGAGATCATGACCTGAGCTAAAGTGAGACACCTGACCAACTGAGCCACCCGGGTGCCCCGATTCTTGGCCTCTTAATAGCTCTCATCTTCTGGAAGCCAAAGGACAGGATAGGCTCTTGTAGAGAGGCCAGGACCAGGGGTCTAGTCAGACAGCTGTTTGTTCAGGCAGAAAAGGAGACCAGGTAATGTAGGGCACTTGTGTGCAGATGGCCAGTCCGGGGGGGAGGAGGGGGGGTGGGGGCAGGATACAGAGTCAGGGCATCTCTGTGGGAGGGAGGACCAAGCAGCAGGAGGGTCTGGAGCAGGTGAGAGAGGTCTTTGGCTCCATGAGATCATCTCTGTCAGGAAGAGCACAGATAAAGTTTCAGGTGAGTAAGCCAGGCTAGAGCGCCTAAGACTTCAAACAGAAATGCTAGACAAGCCTAGTGGGTCCTCTCTACTGCGTCCTGGTAGAATTTCAATGGTAGAAGTTCTCAGAGCTGCCACCAAACCTGGACAAGACCACGGATCCCAAGACAGTCCGTCTGCACTCGCTCATCTTGGCTGGCTACTGTGCTCAGTTTGGATGGGAAAATTTGGCCACGAGAGGGCGGTAGGGAGCCACTGACACCCTTAGGTGGCGTACTGTGGGAGACTAGGTGCCCCCAAACCTGGGAATCAACTGACTTGATTCCTTGGCCTCACCCTGGACGTTCTGACTCAGTAGCCTGGGTGGGGGCCAGCGGTCTGTAGTCTTAACTGGGCAACAGATCCACAGTATCCTAAAGTACTCTGAATCTTCTATTATCTTGAGCTCCCTTAACCCAGGACGATGAAAGCAATTGTTAGGAGAATGATGTGCTAAAATGTTTTATTGAGAAAAGAAATCATGCAACAATGTATATCTAAAACATATGCTCATTTCAAAGTATAGTAATAAAGGGAAGAGCTTTGCCGACACCTGGTAGGTTGAAAAGTAGAATGTCGTCTGCACCTTCGAAGCCCTGTGTGTCTCTCACCTCACAACTTTTCCCTCACTCAGGAGGTGACCATAATCCTGAGGTTTGTACAAATCACCTCCTTCCTTGTCTTTAGAGCTTACCACCTCTGGTTTTCGTTCTATTTTGTTTTGTTTTGTTTTGTTTTGTTTATCCCTAAATAATAGATTATTTAACTTGGGCTGATTTTGAATTTTTAACAAAAGGAATTATTTTTTTCAATGAACAGTAGGCCTTTGAGAAAAATCCATATGGACACATGCGTTTGTAGTTCACTACCATGTACATGCCTACATGGATTTATCTCCTCTCTCTCTCCCTCTCTCTCTCTCTCTTTTAAAGTAAATTTTACCCGTAATGTGGGGCTTGAACTTATCACTCCAAGTCAAGGGTCATATACTCTACTGACTGAGTCAGCCAGGCACCCCTCATCTCCTTTCTCAATGGACATTTACAGAGCTTCTGGATTTCTCCCTCCACATTTCTGTGAATATTCCTGTGCCTGGAGAATTTCTCAAGAGTTTTTCTGGGGCATACATCTAGAAGAAGAATTGCTGAGTTTTAGTGTATGCATAATAAGCACTATCCATAAAAGAGACTGATACATTTGATCACATCAATATTTAAAGGTAGTGAAAAGGCAAGCCATGTCCTGGGATAAGATGTTTGCAACAGAATATTGATAAAGGACTAATATTCAGAGTATACGAACAATCATGAATCCGTAAGGAAAAGGGAGACAACCTAGAAGAAAAATGGGCAAAAGTCACACATGCTTCAGAAACAAGGAAATGTAGAAGGCCATTAAAAATATTATGTCCAGGGGTCGCTAGGTGGCTCAGTCAGTTGAGCGTCTGACTTCGGCTCAGGTCATGATCTCACAGCTCGTGAGTTCAAGCCCCGCGTCGGGCTCTGTGCTGACAGCTTGGAGCCTGGAGCCTACTTTGGATTCTGTGTCTCCCCCTCTCTCTGTCCCTAACCCACTCGCATTCTGTCTCTGTCTCTCTCAAAAATAAATAAACATTAAAAAAAAATTAAAAAAAATATTATGTCCAATGTCATTAGTTATCAGAGAACTGTGAAGTGAAGCCACAAAGAGATATCAGCACATAGCTTGTGGATTGGTCAAGATGAATCAGCCAATATTAAGTGTTGTCGAGGTTACGGGACAATAGAAAAATCCACTCACTGCAGAGTAAATGGTATAATTACTTCGAGAAACACCAACATTATCTAACTAGTCCTCTCAAAGCTCTGGTCTTATAGGATAAGTTGGAGAATGCGATGGCATCTGAAAAGCCACGTGTCTAGCTCTAATGTGGGGCTATGAAGGGGAACTCATAAGAGGGTCTATAGGAAGCTCTCGCCTTGGTGTAGCTGTGGCCTCTGTGGGTTCACGGCCAAGCATCTGATGGGAGGCCCAGGGTTGTCATGGCTCAGCATGGCCTATAGTCTGGAAGAGCTAGACATGTAGCCAAGGAGAATGAGGCCAACCTGGATGGCCTCTGCAGGGTACTTAATCACGAAGACTGTCTGAGAGAAACAGTTCCTGCTTCACTCATCCTCACTTCCCAAATCTTGTCCAAGTTTGTCTTTTGGCCAACTCTAACCGGGACATACAGGAAAGGGGATTCTGGGAGACATGGTTTCCAGGGTATTTGTTTCCTATTACCGCTGTAACAAATCACCAGAACCTCAGTGGCTAACACGATGCAAACTGAGCTTGCAATTCTTGAGGTCAGAAGTCCAAAACATGTTCCACTTACTTAAAATCAAGGCATTGGTGGTGCCCCACTCCCTCTGGAGACTCTGTGGGGGAGTCCACTTCCTTGCCTTCTCCAGCCTCCAGAAGCTACCTACACTCTTGGCTTGTGGCCCCTTCCTCCATCTTCAAAACGTGTCACTCCAGCCTCTGCTTCTGTTGCCACATCTCCTTTCTGATTGTGATCCCCCTGACTTCCTCCTATAAGGACCCTTGTGATTATATTGTGCCCACCTGGATAGTCTAGGATAAGCTCCCCATCTCAATATCTTTAACTTAATTACATCTGCTAAATCCCTCTTTTCTTTTTATCAAAAAAATTTTTGTCAATGTTTATTTATTTTTGAGAGAGAGACAGAGCATAAGTGGGGGAGGGGCAGAGAGAGAGGGAGACACAGAATCCGAAGCAGGCTCCAGGCTCTGAGCTCAGCACAGTCCAACATGGGGCTTGAACTCATGAGCCCTGAGATCATGACCTGAGCTGACATCGGACGCTTAACCGTCCGAGCCACCCAGGTGCCCCAATCCCTCTTGCCATGTAAGGAGACACATTCACAGGTTCCAGGGATTAGAACGTGACCATGTTTGGGGGTTTGTGATTCAGACCACCACAGTGACACAGCCCAGCCATCTTTGCACCAACTGGAGCCTTTTTTATTAGATGATTTTCAACTTGCTCACCTAGGTTCTCACACAGAGTATGGCTCATTTTTGTCAGGGGTGAGTTTGGCTGATAATCTATGGATCCTCTGGCTTGTTGAGATCTTTTTAGACTTTCTTCTCTCTCTCAGGCTTTGCTTCTGTCTCACGTTTTGGCACACCCTCCCATACTCTGAAGCTATGAGAATTCTTTTTCACCTAGTTATGTAGAAGGTGTCCTTAGTGTTTTCCTTTTAATCACCCTTGTAGCTATGTCTGTTTTTTATGATTTGGGGAGTTTAAATAAAACTCTGTTGCCACAAGTTCTTGCTATCTGAATGGTCTGCACTCTTGCCGTGGTTTTGAAGTCATGGACAGGTATTATTTTTTTAAGTGAAGTTAGAAAATAGGTATCATGATCAAGATTAATGAAGGTTTTCAAAAGACCTTTTCTGAGAATGGATTTCCTAGCCAATCTCTTCCCAAACCATCCCCTAAAATATGACTCAGCACTAAACTTCAAAGCTGGGTAGCTACTTACACTACTAGAAATAAAATTAGATAGAGAGTTATGTGGCTAAGATATCCTCCCATTATGGTCAGAAATGGAATTGCGAAGGTTTGGGGTCAGGATATTTTCTCAGTTGAAGCATCAGTTTCAAATACCTATTTTCAAGATTCTCAAACAAAGCGGTTTGATTTCCTAGTGTCCTGTAAGTGCTTGGCTTCACTTCATCCCAAGTGAGATTTCAGACTATGAACCACATTGAAAGAATCCCTTGGACCACCTACCTCAAAGCTTCTGCTTGCAACCATGGAACACACAGAGACACACACACACACCCCACCACAACCACACCATTTGAAGTGTCTGCCTAGCATGTGACCATCTTTGTGGTTACAATTGTCAAATATCTATTTTTGTACCCTTTTTATGGAGAATTCAAATCTCTAGCAAAAAACACTCTTCGAACAAAACCTACTCATTGCATTTGGGCAACCGCAGACCACCTGGAGGGCCTTCAAAGACCAGATTTCCAGAAACTACAATTTAGAACAAAAAAAGAATTATGGTGCCTTGAGTTGAGGAGGACCAAAAAGGTACCTGGTACAAGCTCACCCCAAATTTGAAAAATGGCAAAGCACGCAACTTGCCCTGGTTTCCATATTGTACAAAACGCCTTAAAGGGATTAAGTATGGAACCTAGAATTCATCTAAGACCACCTTGCCCATTGGAGATTTAGGAAACTTTCTAATGGAACTTGGGCTGAGCTCCTACATTCACAAATGTTTTTCTGTTTTGTCTCTCCCTCAACCTGGCAACTCAGAGCCTTGGAAACTTATGTACCTGGCCATTCTACTCAATCATCTCTAGAAGTTGATGGTGTAAGAGAGGAGTCAGAGGGGTCATCTGATGCCACACCCCACATTCTGACATCTCCCATGTCTTCCCTTCTTCTCTTCTTCCTCTTCCTCTTCCTAACACCACCTCCCTCCCTCCATAGAAAGCAGACAATTCCATCTCCTTGCACTGTCTGCCCTTCCCACGTGGCCTTGTCACCAGTCTTCACCCTCCTCCCCACTCCCCAGATGAATCTCCTCTGAGTGGGCCTATTGAGTATTTCCCCAATAAGAATGGGACTCCTGTGAAGAGGAATTCACCTACCAGCTGCTGGAAGAACAAAAATGTCTTCATCTCCTTACATATATGGCAGGCAAAACAATCATAAAACCATGAAACTACATGAAGAGCTACTCAGTCCCTTCCTCCACAGAAGAAAATCCACACAAAAAACTCAGACAGGCGAGGACAAGTGACAGAATGTCTACAGGCTTCTCTCTAGAACTCCTTCCATTAGCAGGTTCAGAAAACATGCATTGCCTGAAGTTTTCCCCCTCTCCCAATGCTACAATCAGAGCAGGCTGTTCTTCTTTCTTCTGCATTCTTTCCAAATCCTGGGGAAATCTTCCCCATTCATTGAATCTGTCATCCTATTCTACCTCCTTGGTTATGGGTACTCATCCAAGAAGTCAACTTTCTACTGCTAAGTTTTCTGTTTATTTCACTTGCTGAAAAGGCAACGTGGCAATGAACTGTACTTATCAGTAGAGTAATCAGTTAAGTTCTTACGACCAAAAAAGAGTGGGTTCTTATATTTTTCATGATGAGTCCAGGGGTATGTGTATTGTTTTACTGACAGGGCAGCAAGTTCCTGGGACCCTGTCTTGTACTTCTTTTCAAACTCCACCTAATCTAGCTGCCACCTACTTGCTTCAGAAATGAACATACATCACTAAGCTTCACTGGGCTGCTTCCTGCTAAGTCAAACAAAAGAGGGCCCTGTTTTTATTCACAGGACTTTAAGAAACAACATGACGTAATGGGAAACATTGGATTTAAAGCCTGAGGGCCTGACTTCAGAAACAGCGCGGGCAGGTTATCGAACCTCTCTGAGATTCTTTGGTTTGCTTGTTTGTAAAATGAGTAATAATAATAACTGCCCAGCATGGGGTTGTTGTGAGAAGCAGATACAATCGTGCATGTTAGAGTCCTGTGCAGCCCACAAAACGTTTTACAATATTGAGAAATCAAGCCGGAGTTTAGCCACCAACAGAAGCACCAAATAGGATGTCGGAGGAAGGAATCAGTTAATTCTCGGAGTCTTCAGGTACGTTTCTGAGGACCTGAGCTTCAAATCCCTTCCCGCAGCTCAAGTGTTTGTACAAACTTTTTCTTTACCTTCAGTAGTAGTCTTGAGTGCGTGATGCATCGGCCACAGCTTGGCGACTGAAAACGTCTAAACAAGCAGCTTAAATTTAGCCCTCACGAAGAAGCGTCCCACTGAGCCATGGATGGTCCGGCACTGATTTGCTCACCTCTCCATGGCTGGAGACGCCAAGCCCATCCCTGTGGATTTTTCGTTTCCTGCTTTCCCGGGCCTTGTCTGAGCAGGACACCAGTGCAGAGACTGAGACACAGTCTGGGCAGCCGAGCTGAGTAACTCAATCCTGGGCACATCTTCACCTCCCCGTCCAGCCAAACCCTCCGAGGAGGGCCACCCCCATATTCCATTGTACACTCGAGGAGGCTGGATTGTGAGATACGGCAGGGGCCTGACCAGGGAGGGCGTGACAGTGACTTACCAAGGCGACAGCGCTGGGTTGGGTCTGGAAGTCCGCTGTTGAGCCAAGGTGTTAGCCCTTTGTTGCCAGATCTGGGGGGGGGGGGGGGGGGGGAGGGGGCGGTGGAGATCCAGGGGGAACGAGAAAGGACAGAAGGGTTTGCATAGTGAGGGTAGGGAGGTCGTAGGGGAGCCCCTAAGGGAAGTGTGCCAGCAGCCTCGTAGCCACCAGTAGGAAAGTGTTTCAACACATTAAGACCTGGAATGTTCTTGTAGGAACACACAGGCCAAATACCAGCCCAAGGATTGAGACGTCATCTGGTCTGTCCCTCTGGCTTCACCGATGAGGAAGTTGAGTAATTGGGCCAGGTCACTTTTCCAGCAATGGCCTCTTTGCCCCATTCTCTCCGGCCAATTGTCCTCAGTAATCTGGCCTTCAAAATAGGAGGACTGAAGGGTGCCTGGTTTCCATGGCAACCAGAAACCAGCCGCAATGCTGGCACAACCCTTTATTTAATCTATTAAACTCTTGTTACTGGCACCTTTGGTTTGATTTCCTAACACTTCCTCTGGTTCCTTCATCAGTAATTTACATCACCATAACTTTATTAAGCAGCTACTGTGTAGAATGGACTAGATTTTACAGGACCTTCAGAGGACCAAAGAGCCTCTGGTGTATGTATATTTATTTACGAATTACATATACCTTGTACCAACATTTTAAATATTAAACATTAAGCAAATGTTAAACATTAAATATTAAACATTAGCAAATGTTTTAAATATTAAACATTAGCAAAATTTAATTACAAACGTTCTTTCTTCATAACAGTGAGATATTTACATGATCTTTGATGACGGAAATGGATTCTGTATCCATGGTTTTCCTATGTGTGGATCTTCTTTGGTGGAAAGACTCAAGATGTTCTACCAAACACATAAAGTGTGTTAACTTTTCTCCAGTGTTCCATAATAAGATCATCATCTGCCTCACATATAATTATTGTTGCCACCATATGTAGAAACCGTGACTCCAAGCTCCTAACTTGTGTGTTTGCCTATTGATCTTATCTCACATTGAAGACCATGGTGCCTTCCTTCCTTGCATGGCAACGTCATGATTGTTAAAAACACCAAAGACGTCAAACGCATACGCAAGTCTGGCTGTCTCGTTCACATCTACAGAAGCTGGGACTAAAGTGGTTTCTTACCTTGCAGAAACACTTTGAGCTCATCTCACAGTTCAAACATCCCTGAGTCGCTAGAGCTTTGCCCCTCCATAGCCATCATGCCTCATCAATAAACTATTGTTTTTTTATGGATCAGCATCCATATTAACACATAATAAAGAGAATGATTTGAGTTGGACTTATCAGCCAGGATGTCATTCCACTTTTTTTACTGTATCAGTAAGTACATTGCATAGTTCAGCCAACTTTTAAAGGATGGTTAATAAGATTTTCTTGCTGAATAAAGCAGTGAGTTGATTCACATTCACTGGTGTAAGCTTCTTGGTACCAAATCAGTATGCAGAAGCTTGTCTAACCTAAGCAGTCAGCTTCTTTCTCCTTCCTAACCGGTGCCTGGGTCTAGAGACCAACACTTTCCTCTCCCCTCTTTTTTAAAAAAATTTTTGAACGTTTATTTATTTTTGAGAGAGACAGAATGCGAGTGGGTTAGGGGCAGAGAGAGAGAGAGGGAGACACAGAATCGGAAGCAGGCTCCAGGCTCTGAGCTGTCAGCACAGAGCCAGCTATGGGGCTCGAACTCACGAGCTGTGAGATCATGACCTGAGCCGAAGTCGGACGCTCAACCGACTGAGTCACCCAGGTGCCCCATCCTCTCCCCTTTTTTATTTCCTATATGGACTTTTATGGTCAATAGGGGTTTTCATATGTCAAAGAAGGAAATAACAGAATGTTGGAAGAAATTTCTCTCTCTCTGAATTAAGCTTGAGTTTTACTCGTGGTGTTTTACTACAAAATCCTGTTTTGAATAACTAAAGCTATGATCCAAAATATCAAACTTTTTTTTTTTATCCAGTTTGTGCTCCTGCTGTAACAATCTTAATCCTAGAGACAGGTGATATTTCAGGCTGCCAAGGGAAAAATACATGTACTCCAAAAAACGTAGAGAGAAAAGCATGTTGACATTTCTGGAGTTCTTTACAGAGCCCCATCATTTGGCCACAGACATTTTGCAGTCTTCTCTACAGATCGTGGTTTGCTGGCCTTGTGTTGTGACACTACCAGCCGTGTAATGCTGAAGCTTGAGGCTCTCCGAGGGCTCTATATTTGGGTTCTCTGTCATAAGTGTTTCCCCCGTAAGATTCCAGCTTCAGGAGCTCTGGGCTTTGTTCTTTCATCTTTTCTTGCCCATTGCCACTGGGGACGCTCTCACCCACCCTGGGAAGTCTCCGGTTCACGAATGGTCTGTTTGGCATGTCTATAAGCCTAGCATTTGAAACCCAGAACTCATTTTTCTGTTGAGAGGATGTTTTAAGTGTTTGTTGGGTCTCCAGGTCAACCCACAAAGACTCATTCCACCCCTAGTACAGGTAATGAGTTTTCCCTTTGTTCCTTTTATATAGATCATAGAATTACAGAATGTCAGGGCTGAAATGGAACTTAGACCATTGTGTTATACATTGCCGACAGAGTTGTTTTACAGTGTGTTCTATTACAAATGCCCCACATTCCACCTACTTTAGATGTTAAGTAGGGTCCTGTGGTCTAGCCTGGAAACCCAGTCATCCTTTACAACATGGTAAATGAAATAGTCATAAAGCAGGAATGGTCTTGCCACAGAGAACTTCACCTTGGCTCCTTTTCTTTATAACCTTTGAGGCACACTGCAAGGGCCAGGACTTTGTCAATGGTGTCTCTACACAGTCACGGCCAATACTTACACACCTTAAATCAATGTGATCGTGGGAGCCACATCAGGAAAACCTCTGCTGAGCTGTAGGAGCAAAGGCGTAAAGGAATACCTTCTGGCATTTGCTGAGCCAGGCATATTTGCATCTTAGGGAGCCCTTATCTCTCCTGTCCTTTTATCTTTCCTGTCCTCTCCGTCTGAAATGCTTTACCCCAGATATCATCATGGCGCAGTCTCTCACTTCATCAGCTCTTTGCTCAAGTGTTGGGAAATGTGCTTGTAGGTGAAAGAATGAAGCTGGTAAACACTGGACCAGATGCTCTGTATACGTTATTTCACTCAGTACTCAGAGCCCTTCCAGATGACAGGTTTCTTCTTTGACAGCTGGGTGGCCGAACACCCTTAGGTTATAGCAACTTTAGCAATACAATTTTGTGATTCATATAAGCATTTTATCAGTTTCCAATTGTTGGGGGGGGGGTTTTGGATCTTAGTAAAATCCTTTCATATTCCCTATAGAAGACATCCGAATTAAAAGAAATTCTCTCTAAATTTAGTTATCAAAAAGGGGGAAGGATGGCATTTTACAGTGGTTTGTGTCTAAGGACAATTTGGAGCCCAAATGTCCATCGAGTGATGAATGGACAAAGAATATGTGGTTTATATATACAATGGAATACTACTTGGCAATCAAGCCAATAAATCTTAAATGAATGATGACCACCATTGCTGGCAGGGTAGAATTTAAGGTCTTTGTCCTCAAAGACCTTATAGAGATACCATGTCTTTGTCCTGGGAGAAATAGTATGTAGCCATTTTTCACTCATCCATTTGTAAAAAACTTTGAGAACACAGTGAGATAATAGTAAAAGAGAGGTCTGTGTAAAATGCTATGAGGACACGTGGGCCTAAACGCTTATCGTCCTTTTCATTCTTGGTTACGGTCAAGGTTACATGCCAAACTCTCTAAACTTCTTCCTGAAATTACTTTCTTAAATATACATATGCATAGCATGGTTAGGCAAACTTGGCTCTTCTATGCAAAGAGATATATGCACCAGACCACAAAGGATGGGGTCCATATCAATACCTGACTGCCCCCAAAATGAACGTCCACAGAAAGATATCAGAAGGGAATGCAAAGCCATGTTTTGTGAGTTTTCAGGAATGAGAACAACTTTGGAATCAGTTGAAAAATTGGGTTTAAACCTGGTTCTCACTTAGCTGTGTATAATCTTGGGTGTGGTCTCTCCTATCTCAGAAGCTGGCCATCTCACAGAATTGCTATGAAGAAAATTCCTAGCACAATCTGATACTTAACAGGTGCTCAGTAAATGTCATAGAACAAAGCTACCTTGTTCTGCTAGCTTTGGGGTAAAATTTACATCTATCATTTAATCAGCAGAAGGATCTTATAATTATTCATATTTTACAGGTGAAAATCTGAGGGTAAAGGTATCTACTAAGTGGTTTAGCTGGGAGCCCGTATTTTCCTCTTCCAAAGTTAGTCCTCAAAAAGATAATTCTATTTTTATTTCATCTGGTTCTTTCTGCAAGTTGCTTAAGGAATTCATGATCTAAAGTAAAAAATATGTGTGCACGAATTTATTAGTTAAGTCCCCGGGGATGCAAAATTTCTTTCCTGCACTACATAACCCCTTATTTCATTGACAAGTTATTACAATGCTTCGCGATTTTATTTCTTGACAGTAGATGGCGCTGACGATTGTCGAAAGAGACAAGATGCGGCCAAACACCCCACCCCCTACTCCTTTCCTTGGCCATTACAACAAAATAAAAAACAAACAAGCAAAAAAACAGTGAAAAGAAAGTAAAGACTTTCATTCAAATGAAAGGTTGAAATTAAGAATTTGGAACTGCCGTGTAATTGAGCTGGATGCATATGTGATCCATGTGTGTTTAATTTAGGACTCTAAGGAAGATCTTCTGGGCTCCTTGCAAAATTTCATTAACAGGATTAAAACAAAATATAGTAAAATGTAATTATCCCGACAAACAATAAATTTGGAGTTACTTGTCAGATTTTATTTTCTGCACCATAATTTTAGGAAGAGATGAATATTAAGACAACTAAGAATGCAATTAAAAATATATATAATATACATATATACTAATATATAAAATATACAGAATATAATATATATTATATGTTTTATTTATAAATATATATTCTAAGTTACATATATATATCTTCCAGAGTGTTGAAGACAGTACAGAAGAATACAGTGGTCAAGATGAAAAACAAAACAAAACAACTTAATTATATGACTTTTGGGTAAGTTAACATCTTGGAACATAAGTTTCCTCCTCTTTAAAGCTGAAATGTTTCTTGCCTAATTCACAGGATGGTTGCATAGATCAAAGGCAGTAACGTAGTATAAATGCCTTGAGAGCGATCATGTCCCATATCCAGATGAGCCTTCTTTTATCCTTTCCACACATTCAACCCAACCTCCTCTAAGGCACACTGAAATTCAGAATAAAAGACTCGAGGGTTCAATTTGCTCATCTGTCCATGAACAATGTAATGGCCTTTGGTGTACTAGATTCATGGAAGACCCGGGACCAAGGTGTTTTCAACCATAAAAGGAACGTTTAGGTTAATATTCAGCTATCCAGAGAATTAAATAAAAGAAGCCTTGACTCCAAAGGATATCAGTTTATTGAGGTAGCCTGCGCTCTCCTTCTCACTTTCAACTGTCTTTTCCTCTGTAGGAGCGTGTGTACCCGCGTGTGGAGGTGCTGTGTGTGTGTCTGTGGGGCACGCGTTTGTGGGGTGCAGGTGAAGCGGGCTACCTAAGCGTATTTGCACTGCAGCGACAGTCATAGGTCTGCAGGAGCCTATGTGGAATTTCTCCCTTGATTTTTACAAGAGGCATAGATGTCTTTTTTTTTCTTTTTTAATAGCTTATTGAAATATTTTTGACATGTAAAAAAAAATAGACATGTCTCAAAAGAATAAATTCAAATAACTAACAGCTTCTCAGCATCTTTAATCATCAGAGACATGCAAATAAAAACCACAAGGAGATATCCTCTCACACCTGTCAAGGTAGCTATTATCAAAAAGAGAAAAGATAACAAGGGTTGTCAAGGATGTGGAGAAAAGGGAACCCTTGTGCACAGCTGGCAGGAACGTAAATTAGTGCAACCGTTATGGAAAACAGCATGGAGGTTCCTCAAAACATTAAAAATAAAATTACCATAGTACCCTCTGTTCTTCTTTTAACAAAAGATTCACAAATATTTGTGGGTGAGGGTAGATATATTGTCATTTCTGCTTTAGGAATCCTGGGAGTCTCATGGCACTGGTTCCTGGGCCTCAAGCTGCTGTCCCCTAGAGGGGAGTACCTTCTACACCAGGGACCTTAGGCTGCTAGTTCCAGCTTCTCAATTCCTGCCAGAAATAAGTGACCCGTCTCCGTGCTCCACTATTTAATCTGGGCTTTGGGGACATAAAGCATCCAGGCCAAGGCCAAACAGTGTCTGGCTGGATTCTAAAATCCGGGGGGTGCGGAGGGGGGTCAGATTCCTGTACTCTGCCCTTTTTCTTGCTTTAACAGATTCGGTCACTTCCTCAGGCAGGACTCCTTGCCTGGCCTCCATCGTATTCCCCACCCTGGAGGAAATATTCCCTTATAGCCTTCCCACATTTGTGATTAGAGAGCTGTTTCCATGGTAGTTTATCTCCTCCCCCTAGACTCTACGTTCTGGGGGATGTGACACAAGTCTGTCTCTTGTCCTGCTGTGTCCTCGTACCTGGCACAGGGCCCAGCAGAAAGTAGGTGCTTGGTGAAGGACCGCTGAATGAGTGAAAGAGTGATTGACTTTAACCTACCCTGGGAAAGGCTGGCAGGCATCTAAGGGTCAAACTGACCCAACCACTAAGCGCCCAGACTGACCACCTTTATGCCACTTCTCAGGCATTTCAAGAGGACAGACTGGTGGAAGACAGGGGAGAGTTTTTGGTTGAAAAAGGCCGGATTTGTAGACATCCAGCCCCCATGCTCTAAGCTCTCCAGAACCTTTCCTGCTAAACCACTCACCCCCCAGAGGGCCCCTTCCTCCTCTTTCCATCATTGCTCCCTGCGGGCATGGGGCTGGCATGGAACCTGATCCTAAGTAAGAGTCTGTTCTAACAGGAAGCAAATAATGTTCCTCCCCTGATGGAGGTGTTTCCTTCTTAAAGAAGTTACAAAGGGCTCTTTTCAGAGAGAAAGGGGGCGGGCATGGTGTGTGGGCCACACTGCTGTCTGCCCTGTGCAGATTGAAGCACATTCTGGAGTCAGGGCCTCTGAAACGAACCCCAACACTCAGTGGCCCAGGCTCTCTGAGCTCCCTTTACCTGTTGGTTACAAGCATCCCCCGGAATCCCCTAGGGTCCTTGTGAATCTTTTTCTTTTCTTGACTTCCAGGATAACAGCAATCTGGGTTTTCCTCCTGTTTTCTCGAAGTCTCCTTGCCGGATCCGCTTCTGCTTTGTAATCTCTGCACTGTGGGTGCCCCAGACCTCTGTCCTGAGGCCTCTCTCCCCTAGCCACGTTCTCTTTGGGATGAACACACTGAGTTTCATGGCCATAAATTCCCTCTGTGCCCTGAGGAATCTGTCATGCTTAGTTCTAGCTCTTGCTTTGTCCCTGACTCCAGATTTTTATAGCTAGCTGCGGACTCTACCCCCCACTGGGGGGGTCTAATGGGTGTTTCACACTAACCAGATCTAAAGCTGAACGCTCTCTCTCTCTTTTTCAGAAGACTATTTTTAACGAGCGACAGAACATCCATGTAGACCCAATAGTTGATACCGTGTGCAATAATGAAAAAATAGGGGCCTTCATGTTAAAGGTCAGGAAGAATGGAAAGAGGTAGCCATCTTGATGCTATTTAAACAGTGATCAGGAGGGACGCCTGGGTGGTTCAGTCGGTTAAGCGGCCGACTTCGGCTCAGGTCATGGTCTCAGGTCCGTGAGTTCGAGCCCCGCATCAGGCTCTGTACTGACAGCTCAGAGCCTGGAGCCTGTTCCAGATTCTGTGTCTCCCTCTCTCTGACCCTCCCTCGTTCATGCTCTGTCTCTCTCTGTCTCAAAAATAAATAAACGTTAAAAACAAAAATAAACAATGATCAGGAGCTTCTAGTCAATTAAATAAAATGAGGGGAGAGGATAGAAGAAAGGAGGATGAAAAATATTATTTGCAGATGACATGATTGTCAACACTGCAAACCAAAGAGAATCTAAAAGAAAATAATATAAAAGAGAGATCAATCAGGTAACAGTCAGTTAGAAAATAAATGTGCATATATTAATACCTTTTATACTAGCTCTAACAAATTCAAAATGTAATGAAAAAGGTGCTGTATATGGCAGAAGTTTTTAAAAATATATATAAAATATCTCAGAACCAACTTCTCAAAGAGGCGTAACATGTCCATTTTGGAAAATTTAATGTAAACTACATGTAATTTTTTTCATGTTTTTTTTTTTTAATTTTTTAATGCTTATTTATTTTTGAGAGAGACAGAGACAGAGTGTGAACTGGGAGGGTCAGAGAAAGAGGGAGACACAGAATCCAAAGCAGGCTCCAGGCTCTGAGCTGTCAGCACAGAGCCCAAAGTGGGGCTCGAACTCATGAACCACGAGATCATGACGTGAGCCGAAATTGGATGCTTAACCGACTGAGCCACCCAGGCGCCCCTAATGTTTATTTAGTTTTGAGAAAGAGAGAGAGAGAGAGAGAAAGCTTGGGGGGGGGGGCGGGAAGAGAGAAAGACACAGAATCTGAAGCAGGCTCCAGGCTCTGAACCATCAGCACAGAGCCCGAAGTGGGGCTTGAACCCTCAAACAGCAAGATCATGACCTGAGTCAAAGTCAGACGCCTAACTGACTAAGCCACCCAGGTGCCCCAAACATAAACTACATTTAAAAGCAAGTGACAAATCAGGAAAACAACTTCCCAGTAAATGACAAATCAAAATTTTCCTATCTCTAATATATAAATAGTTCTTATAAATAAAGAACAAAAAGATAGAATCCCAATTAAAAATTGCAAAGGGAAAGTGATTCACAAAAAGAAGAAATAGTCAGTAAGTCTTTTAAAAGTGTTTGGCCTCATTAGCAGCCAAAGAAGCACAAATTAAAACCGTAAAATGGTATTCATGCCTTGTCAGATTATAACCTTTTTCTACAATATTGTTAGCTTTGATAAGATGTGAAGAAATTGGCATACTTCTATGTTGCTGGTGGCATATAACTGGCTGTGATTTTCCTGAGGGCAACACGATAATATGTATCAAAAGCCTTAAGGCATGCTTTGACCAGAAATTTCACTTCTAGGAATATAATCATACTCATCATAAAAACCTTTGCTACAACAGAATTTTGATAAGGGGAAAATTCTGGCAACAACCCAAATGATGAACAATAGGGGACTGGTGAAATAAACTGGGTCCCTCAAAATTAAAGAGACCATAAAGCTGAACTCTTGTTCCCACCCTTCCGGTGCTCCCGCTGGCCTTGGTCTTAACCTTCCCCACCTCAGTAAGTGGCTCAGTCCCAAAACCTTGCAGTCATCCTTGACTTCTCTCTTTCCTTCCCAGTTTGCATCTAATCCATGGGCCTGGAGGCTCTACCTTCAAAATGCATCCCTTGTTTGACCTCTTCCCACCACCCTGAGACACGCTAGGCTTGATGGAGAAGAAGCCACAGTACCTCCCTCCTGGACCACCTCTGCAGTCTCTGTCTCTCTGCTCCCCACTCTTGCCCTGCTATAGGCAATTCTCTATACAGCAGGCAGACTGATTTTTTTTTAAATTTTTTTTTAATGTTTATTTATTTTTGAGACAGAGAGAGACAAAGCATGAATGGGGGAGGGTCAGAGAGAGAGGGAGACACAGAATCTGAAACAGGCTCCAGGCTCTGAGCTGTCAGCACAGAGCCCGACGCGGGGCTCGAACTCACGGACCGCGAGATCATGACCTGAGCCGAAGTTGGCCGCTTAACCGACTGAGCCACCCAGGTGCCCCCAGATTGATTTTTTTTTTAAGTACCTGCTCAAAACTATCAGGGCTTCTCTCACACACGGAATAAAATTCAAACTCCGTGCAAATGTCTAGCCCGCTTCGCTGGCTCTGGTCCCCGCGTATCCTCTGACTTCAGCCTGTATCTCTGCTCCAGCCACGCGGAACTTCTTGGCATTCCCCAGACTCACAAGCTTGTTCCTGCCTCACATTTGCACCGGTGTTCTCTCTCTGGAGTTCTCTGTCCCCAGTTCTTTGCATGGCTGTGTTCTCAGAAGTGCAGAGACGGCCTCATTGGGCCACTTAAGTAAAATAGCTTCCCATCACTTTCCATTCCCTCATCTGTCTTTTTGTCATTGTACTTCTGACTACCTGTGCTAGGAGTAACCTATCCTTAGGCGAAAGCGTGAGAAACCCTGGCTAGTTTAAGTAGAAGAGGGATTTGAGAAGAGACAGAAGCTGGAGGAATGGTTGGGGAGGCTCAGCGGTTCCTAGCCAAGAGCAATGCATAAATCATGCCAGTGGGTAAGAATTCTGCTGCCCTTCTGCCAGAGGGTGCGTCACCGGTGCTACTGTCCCGGATGCTGGCTCTGCTGTACCCACTGCAATCTTCATCCCCCCTGCACATGCCACCACCAGCAGGGAGGATCTTCTGCAGGTCCTGTGTCCTTGAATCACCGGTTCCTGTCCCAAAGTATGTGCTCGTATGTCTGATCGGCCAAGACTTGACCATAGGTCTTGGCCCGTTCTGCAAGGGAGATTGATCAAACTGTCTGGTGATTTCTATTTCTATGTAGTGGGCCATGGGCTCTGCATCCCCATAGGTACAGACTCCCCAGGTATGAGATGGAGTTTCAGATTCTAGGCACCAACAAAAGGATGATAAATGTCTACTGCATTAGCTGGCTTGCTACCGTATGTTTATGTGTCTATTGCCTATCTCCTCTACTAGAATAGAAGCTTCACTAGGTCGGGGACTTTGCCCATTCCCCCCGTACCCCAGGAGTCCAGCACAGTGACTCTGCAGAGGTGGCCTTCCATTAATATGTGTTGGTTGAGTATCACGTACTATATTGAAAGTGTTGGCAATCGTAAAGATTAAATAGTCCGGTTGTTACCACTCTTTCTTTTGGTGATGGATGCTCCTGGCCCCTCTTCTGGCCCGCTCCCCCTCCCCTCACTCCTAAAGCAAAAGCGTGCCAATCTAGCCTGACGTGGTTAGAAATACATTTCTAGGTAGAGACTGTCAGAATCGAGTTGCATTGTAGGACATCCAGCTGATGTCACAAATTGCTTGGTGTGGGGAGAAACCTTCACACGCTTGGTGACCAGAAATGAAGTGCTCTCATGTGTTTAAGTCAAGGAGACACAAAGGGAGGAAACACTAGAAGGGAAGAACTGGGTTTTTCCCTACACGGAAGGAGAAAACGGGTTTTTTTTTTCCCTTACAAGGACACAGACATACGGAATGTCCGTGATGGGGGGGGGGGGGGGGCGGGGGGCGGGGAGAGTGAGATGTGGAATTTTCCTCTTTTAATGAGAAAGAGAGAAAATGATAGTGAAAGTAGTGTCGGGGATGGATTGCCTGCAGGACAAGGATGGGTGGAGGAAGGAGAGAGAAAGGGAATGGGGAGAGGGAGAAAAAGAAAAAAGGAAGGGGGCTCTATGAGGGAGAATCAGGCTGCCCATAATATCGAAAGAACGCTTCGTATATTCTATTTATAGATTCTAGAGACCTTGTAAGAAGAGACAGCGTGAGTCGGTTTAGCTGTGTTAAAAGATTACTAATTACAGTCATTTATGAGAATCGCTGCTTAGCATTTCTAGCTAATCACTGTGCAGGCAAGCATTATCTATATGGTGAATATCTGCCAGAGTGTCTTTTGTTGTAAATTTTATTTGATTGCAACACCTGCTCATGAAGATTCCCTCTGTTCTGGGGCAGCATGGCTGTTCAGGGCTGAAACAAAGCAACCCAGAAGGAATGCTTTCCAAGAATAAAGGAAGAAAAAAATGCCTATAAATATGCCACATAATTTTTGTTATTTGGGGTGGCGGTTGCTAGAAGGTCAACAAAGCACTAAGATTTTTTTTATTTTTGCAGCTTCTTATGTCCCCCATTCTCTATTCTCACCATATCACGCACACGCACACACACACACACACACACACACACACACACACACCACTCTTTGCACACTAAGTCGACGACAGATTCAGAAACTGAAGCATGTAATCTGCAGACCTATCCATTATGGTGTTTTGCAGATGGACAGAAGTTGCTTTTCCCATTTAAAAAAAAAGTGCCGGCTACTAATGGTGCCTGGGTCACTCAGGAAACCTGTGACATATGGAGCAATGTAGGGTTTGGATTCGGACAAAAGAAGGTCAAGTTGAATGCAAGCAAAAGCATCTTGACTTTTAGCTTAGAAACGTGTGCAGTTCCTTCCGTTAGATTCAGTTTTGCAAAGTAACTTTCCAAAACACATTTTGTGGGCGTGTGTACCTGTGTAGCCCTTAGAGCAGTTTGGAAAGAAGCAAGTCAACACGGCCCCCACTCTGAGCTCAATGCCTGCCACCTGATCTCTGCACCCAGCAGATAAACTGGGGCAGCCGACCAGGACTTCTCTACCAAGGTTGGAATGCAGACGGGGAATTGCATACATAGAAAAAGAAAACAGATTGGAATCACTCAGTTCCTCTGTACATTCATCAACTTCTATCCAGTCAACATTTGGCATCAGCGCCTGGGGATCGACCTTTCCAGGCCTGTTGTTCAGATGAAGACATTACAGAACGCAAAAGGCACGTCAAGTCCTCCAACATGGCAGTGGGCCTGAGATAAAAACCAGACTTTGGAGTCAGAGTGGGAACAAGCTATACTGTTTTAAAATGTTACTTGCTGCTAAAAAAAAAAAAAAAAAAAAAAAAAAAAAAAAAAAAAAGTAATCAGGAGTCAGAAAATTAAATATAAGGGCAAGATTTAAAAACTTAAGCATTTCCTTCTTACAAATACTACTTCTATGTAAAATTGCTACTTGACCCTTAGCTACCCCCCAATAACTGGGTTATTGGGGACGAACCAAATGACGAAAAGTTAAAAGTCACCGAGAGCAATTCTCACCTGATATTTGGATCCCTCTTTGTGCCCCCAACATCTTGCCATCTTGCTTCTGGCTCAAAACTTTCAGTGGCAGCAAGCCTGTTGCCTCCTGGGGCAACTATCTGTCTCTGGAACTTGCTGGTTGAGAGGCAGAACTCTCTGCTACCCTATCTCCCCATAGTGCTGGAGATGCCTTTTGGAGACGCGCAAGTCCAATCTCTCTTCCTTGCGCAAGCCCTTCCTTTGCCATTAGGAAACTTCAGTTATATGCCTTTCAAGACTATCTATCTATATATAATATTTTATTTATAATTTATTATAAATATTTATTATATATTATATTATTATTTAATATTATATATAATAAAATATTTATTTATATAATATATATTTATTTATATTTTTTTATATAATAAATATATAACATTTATTTATTTTTGAGAGGCAGAGAGAAACCGAGTGTGAGTGGGGGAGGGGCAGAGAGAGAGAGAGAGAGAGGGAGGGACACAGAATCTGAAGCAGGCTCCAGGCTCTGAGCTGTCAGCACAGAGCCTGATGCAGGGCTCGAAACCACAAACTGAACTGTGAGATCATGACCTGAGCTGAAGTCAGACGCTCAACTGACCGAACCACCCAGGCACCGCTCAAGATGATCCTTATGGCCCCAAGTCTACAAATACTCCTGAGCCATGGTGCCAGGCTCCAATGCTGACTCTCTTGGTTCCAGTTTGCAAACGCTCCTCTTCAGTGTGACGCTGACCACCAAATCCATCCCACAGCCTGAGGTCTGACCAGGTTCGGTAGATACCTGCCATATTTTTGACCACCCAGCAACTTTTAAATACCCCCTCTTAGGAGCCTGGTTATCCCTAAGAAAGAAGTCAGAACTTGCTTTTTTTTTTTTTTTAGTTTTTAAAATTTTTTTAATGTTTATTTATTATTTTGAGAGAGAGAGAGAGAGAGAGAGAGCACCAGCAGGGCAGGGGCAGAGAGAGAGGGAAACACAGAATCCAATGCAGGCTCCAGGCTCTGAGCTGTCAACACACGGCCCAATGCAGGGCTCGAACTCACAAACCTTAAGATCATAACCTGAGCCGAAGTCACTTAACCAACTGGGCCACTCGGGTGCCCCAGAACTTGCTTTCCAAGCCTCCCCTGCAGCTAAGGTTTGGCTATGTGATCCAGGCACCTCTGATCACATACGACCACAGAGATGGTGATTTGGGAGCTATGGATATGAAGAAGGATTGCACTGAAGCCATTCTGGTAAGGGTAGACATGGTGACATCCAAAATTTCACAGACAGGGCTTGTGAGATCCTTCAGTAGAGGCTTTAGCCCCGAATTTAGAAGATGAGCTACTGTGGCAGGCAGAATAATGGCCTTCCAAGGATGCCCGTGGCCGAATCTTTAGAACCTGAACGTGCATCTGGGACTCACGTGGCTAATGTGGCCAAGCTCAGGATCTCAAGATGGGGAGCTATCCTGGATTATCTGGGTGGACCTGATGTACTCTGTAGAGTCCTCATAAGAGGGAGGCGGGAGGGTCAGAGTCCGAGAAGGTAATGTAATGAGGAAAGCTGAGGGAGCGAAGGGGACTCATCCCCTTGCCTGAACCCATGTGCACGGTCACTAAGAGCAAAAGCTCTGGTGTTAGTGACACCTGACTTGGGTAAGTCCTTCACTATGTGGGGCCGCCTCTGTAAAGTAACAACCACAACACCTTCTTCCTGGGTAAAATGGTGCTTTAAGAACTCCTAGCTCATAGCATTGCCATGTAATGAATGAAATGAGACAATGTATAAAGATGCACTTGGCTCAGTGCTTGGCGTAGTAGGCATGTGATTATACATGTGTCACTCCCCACCTGTTCTGCCAATACTCCCCTATCACCCCTGCATTTTCATGCTGACGTTTCTTGTAACTTCAGAGTCCTTCCGGCCTTTTCTTTTGCCTGGCAAAACTATTCCAAGATCGAGCTCAAATATTATCTCCTTGTGGAACCTTCTCTTTGACTCCTTCAAGCAAGTCCCCACCCTGCATGCCTCATCTGATTCTGTTGCCATGGCTTGCTTACAAAGGCACTTCTGCCATTGAGAGTCTTTTTCATTTTGAGGTAGATAAAGCCCAGCGTGATCTCTCCAGCAAACAGGAGCCTCTCGAAAAATGTCAGGTGAACATTCCCAGAATGATGCAATGATGGAGAGGGGAAGGTTGGAACTGCCACCTGCCCTTTCCGGAAAGTAAGGTTTGGCTGGGAGCGTGAAAAGTTCAAACCTGAAACTTCATATGATTGCATAGCAAACCTATGGAGGTGTTCTAGGTGGGTTTAAAGGAAAATGACTCTGAGAAAGTTGAGGATTATAGGTGGCTCGGTTGGTTAAGTGTCCAGCTTGACTTCAGCTCAGGTCAGGATCTCACGGTCGTGAGTTTGAGCCCCACATCGGGCTCTGTGCTGACAGCATGGAGCCTGCTTAGGATTCTCTCTCTCCCTCTCTCCCTGCCCCTCCCCTGCTTATGCTTGCATTCTTTCTCAAAATAAATAAACATTTTTTAACAAAAGAAAGTATAAATTACATAATGGGTGCGTATGAGCAATTATTTTACAGAGGATTTTTCGGTGCACAAAAGAATTGTTTTCTCTAGAGAGGAAGTCGTCCCATTGCTATAAGCAATTATCTGCTTAACAATTCCAAATGCAGGCAGGGCAAAAAGCCCCAGTGGTAGAGGCCACTGCCAAGTGAGGTTCTATCTGAAATTAAGACAAAGCACCTCAGAGCTGAGTGCCAGTGAGAAAAAGACATTGCTGGGCGTGCAACTATTTACACGTTTGTGCAAAGTCAAGTGCATCTGAGTGATATTTGACTGTTTTTTTTCCCAGAAGTCAGCAAGAAGTTTCAAACCCTCCAATGTATCTTTATTTTCAATGTCAAATCACAAATTGCAACTAAGATCACTGGGCAAAGGGTTATTTTGTAAGGGCAAAGGGTTATTTTGTAAGTTACTCGGACTTCCAAACAAAATACACAAAAATGGAGATCACAAAAAAAAAAAAAAAAATGGAGATTACTCCTTCAGGGCCCTATGAATTGGTGAAACAAATGTAGTTTACAACTCAATTGGGCTGGGGCCCACAAGAGGCCCCGTCTGCCTCCACAGAAACCTTTTCTGTCAAGTGGGAATTACACTTAGAACCACTGGTCGACTCTTACCCTCGGCCTGCTGACATTAGCAACAGAGTTGCATTCAGAAATTCAGAGACAAGAGAAACATGGTTGGGGTCACTCAGGCCATGGAACCTTTGTAAGAACAAAAAAACCCAAAAGGTCATGACCTTGGTTGCCTCTAAAGTAAAGACTTCTCTGTTTTAGATTATAAACTGGTTTGGATGAAAACCAGCTGATGTGTGGACAATCTGATGGGTTCAATAGGCTTTTTTCAACCTTTGTAATTATCTCTTTGCTAAAGTAAATGTTAGCATAACCATTGACATTTGGTAAGTTATTCTGTGCTACTCAGGATAGGAGACAGATAAACTTTTATCATTTTTTTTTGAGTAGTTAATATACATTTCCTATCACAGAACCTTATTCTGTTTTGTCGCTATGCCGTGTAGAAATATATTTCTATACAGTTAAGTTCAAATAGTTGCACCTGGGTGCAAATTTTTCTGTTTTCCAGTGTGTGCCTAATTCTGAAGACACGGCACTCCTTTGAGAACAAGCAGTGAATTTCCTCTGCAAGCCTGGAGATCGGGCAGAAGTAACGGAGAGGCCCGGCTGAGGACCTACTGGGGAAACAAACCCAATCAAAGAGGAAGAGGCCCAATCACGGGCCTCTTGGGGCGTATTTTTGCTAAGACTGATCACATGTTGCTCTACTCCGGCAACATAGGATGTACCCCTTCTCAGATCCATGAGCACACTTTTTCTAAAAGATAGGAAACATGCCATTTCTCAATAAGTAGACAACCTGTCAAAATTACGCAGAAGTAAAATTGTAACTAGAGAGCCTTGGTCCTTTACAGCCATTAATCTCTTCTATCCTCTTTGAAAATCCCGAGAGGAAGAGGCAAGTGACAGCAGCTCTCACACAGAGACATGGGTGCATGAAGGACTCCTGTCAACTTGACAGGATCTAAAATAGTCCTTTGGCAACTGAGCAAAGGATGGGTTCCAGGCAGAGGGGCAACTGTGCACATCAGAGGAATGGGTTCCCTCCCTTCGGCTGGGGTAGGTGCTAATCCTGCAGTCTCCCCAGGACGGCAGCTGTGCTCTAAGGGTGGCCATCGGATGCTTGACAAGAGCCAGCTCAGGGAGTAGCCCAGCCCAAGCCCATACACGCACGCTGCTACTGAAAATGTTTTAAAGATTCATAACGTCTTACGTACTCCACTTAGCAAGAGCAGCTGTCTGTGTTCTCCTCCCTCCTTGCAGAGTAGGGCAGTATCAACCTCCCTTTGGAGTTCGACCAAGTAATAGGAGTCCCCACCCTGGGCGTTATCAGCTTGTGTGTGAGTTGCCGGGAGACTGGTTTATTTCACGTTCAGCAAGCGTTTCCTGAGCTCTCACTACGTGTAGGGCTCTGTGCCATGGCTTGGGGGAAAGTTCAGAGAGGAGTAATAATATTCATTAAAAAAAAGAACTGCTCAGGGCGGTGTAATAGAAATAAAAAGATCAGAGGGTTGCCTGGATGGCTCAGTTGGTGAAGCTTCTGGCTCTTGGTTTTGATTCGGGTCATGATCTTGCGGCTTCATGCGTTTGAATCTCGCATCAGACTCTGCACTGGCAGTGCGGAGCCTGCTTGGGATTCTCTCTTTCCCTCTCTCTCTCTGCCCCTCCCCCACTCATGCTGGCTCTGTCTTTCTCAAAATAAATAAATAAATAAATAAACGTTAAGAAATAAAAATAAATAAATAGTAAAAAGATTAGCTCCAGGGTATCACACACCTACTGTGTGTCAGTCCCCATGTTTGCCCTTAATTGTCTCGTGCAATCTTTGGAACAGCCCTGCAAGCTGAGGATCTTCATTCCCGTTTCACAGATTAAGAAACTGAGGCTCAGAGAAATTACATGACTTGGCAAAGCTCAAAATATCAAGGTTGGGAAGGGAATTGATTCAGTGGCGAATGGGGGAGTCCTTGAAGGTGGTTGGGCAGGGACATGACCTGATCAGAGACTAAAGAAAAGAAGTGTGTAGAATGGCAATAGGATAAATCAAGAGGTGGGAAATTAGCCAGGGGTCAGTTAGCATTTGGTGGAAAATGTGCTAAAGATTGACATACAAATCTGAACAACACACACATATGCTTTAAAAACACGATCATCTGCAATAAAAACTACAAAGAAAAGCCAGGAAATTGTAAATGCAAAAATTCAGGCTAATAGTTACTTCTGGGAAGGGGGAACAGAAAAAGGAGGGAGGATATAATGAGGGTTGAAGTTTCAGTGGGCTTAAACTGCATTTATTTTTGTTTTATTTATTTTATTTTATTTTTCAACTTTATTGAGGTATAATTAATAAGTAAAGCTGTAATCTTTTAAAATATACAATCTGCAGGGCACCTGGGTGGCTCAGTCAGTTAAGCATCCGACTCTTGATTTCTGCTCTGGTCATGATCTTGCTGTGTGTGAGTTTGAGCCTCGGGTAGAACTCAGCATTGACAGCATGGAGCCTGCTTGGGCTTCTCTGTCTCCCTCTCTCTACCCGCCCCCCCCCCCCCCATCACACATGCACCTGCACTCACTCTCTCTCTCTCTCAAAAATAAATAAACTTAAAAAAATACACAATCTGATATTTGATATGCATACACATCGCAAAAGGTTTCCCACCATCAGGTTAATTAACAGACCAGTCACCTCATGTATTTCCTTTTTCTTTGTTTTTAATTTTTTAAAATGTTTTATTTATTTTTGAGACAGAGACAGAGCACGAGCAGGGGAGTGGCAGAGAGAGAGAGTGAGACACAGAATCCGAAGCAGGCTCCAGGCTCTGAGCTGTCAGCATAGAGCCCGACGCAGGGCTTGAACTCACAAACCGCGAGATCATGAGCTGAGCCAAAGTCGGACGCTTAACCGACTGAGCCACCCAGGTGCCTCTCCTTTTTTTTTTTTTTCTTTTTTGGTGAAAATGCTTAAGTTCAACACTCTCAGCAAATTATACTTATACAGTATAGTATCCCCGAATAGCAGCCACAGAAGCTGGGGCACCAGGCGTGTGTACAAGCTCTTCCCAGAGAGATGGTGATGATCTGGTTGTTATAGCTGGGATGAACAGAGGGAGAAGGTGGTGGAAATGCCCACTGGCATCCCTGGGTTCCACTGAGGATCGTAGCTAGCCCCTAGATGCCTGCAGATTAGAAACCGGAACCTCAGATAGAGGTTGTAAAGTCTCCTGTGTCGCCATCTTGATTCCTCTCCTTGCCTCATTCAAATAATGGTTACATTCTCCCTGCCTTGTGCTGTTTTGCAGGCACATGGGTGGTCAATATGTTCTCCTTTGAAACCCTGTGTGCTAGCGTTTTAGAAGTTGTCCCAGCTCAGAGCACTCTCAGTGTCTCAGTGAAGTTTTCAGTGTCCTGAGACAAAACCAAATACCTAATAGTTTTGTTTTTCAGTGGTTAGGTCCACATAACTTCAAAGTAGTGGATTATGTGGTGTCTCTTGGACGTTTAAAATACCCAGTGGTGCTCCTGTGATTTCACTGTGGTCTTCTGGATGGCTCAGCACACAATCTATCTTCAGATATGCTCATGGGTATGAAATGTCTCTAGATATAGATATAGATTAATTATATAGATTGATATAAAATATTAATATTTAATATATAAGGGCTTGTTCAAAGCTGAGGTGGATGGAGACATGAAAGGAGCATGGGATTCCCTTGGCTTGGTGATGGATTGGATGTGGGGAGGGGAAAGTCAAGGCCTCATTAGAGTGTCGAGGCAGGATGTTGAGAAAAGCATAACGTCGGTGGTAGGAGCTGATTGAGGGATTATAGGAAGAAACAAATGTAGTTTGGGACGTAGTGAGTTTATGGCAGCAGAAGATATTCAGATTGCCAGAGACAGTTGAATAATTGGTACAAGCTTACATTCCAGAGACCTGGACCCAAGAGACCGATTTGGAGACCACCTACAGACTAACCCTAACCCTAACCCTGGCCGCTGGAGGAGTGTGATGGGAACTGAGGGCAGAGACCAGGGAAGCACCCACACATTTGTACAGGAGGAGTGAGAGAAACTTGTGAGAGGACCGCAAAGGGGGAGCAGCTTCAGAGAAATCAGGGGGAAGGGATTCTGGAAAGGGGTGGGGCTACGGGGGATTGTCAGTGGAGTCCAGTGCTGCTGGGACAGTCAGAGGAGAAAGACGGTTACAAGCCATGGGAACGGACAGTCAGCAAGTCATGAAAAACAGATCATGGGTTAACCTTGCTCTTTCAATAAATTTGAAGGTAAAGAGAAAGTTGGAAAACTGGCCTAAAGGGATAAAAGGGGTAAAAGGACTTTTCATGGCTGTTACCTATGCTCACTTACAGGCAGAGAGAAGGAAGCCAAGGGAGAGGGAAGCTGTAAAGCAGAAAAATAGAAGGGACAAGGACTTCGGTCAAGTGACAGAGGAGACAGGAGGAAACAGGGTCAAGAACACGGGCCAAGAAAGACCAGTGCTCCTTTCTCAGAGACCGGCATGGGTACAAGGGAAAGCGGGATGAAGGTTAAGTCCACGGGACAGACATTGAGAAAGGTCCTGCCTAAAGGCATCGGGTGTCTCAGGAAAGTGTGAAGAAAGCCTGCAGGAGTCAGGTTCGCTCAGGGGCTTTAGAGCCAAGACCAGAGAAGCCGGAAATCAGCCAAAGGGGTGCAAAGGATCCTCCCACAGCCTTGAGGTTCACATAGAGTTTCAACGATCCGATCCGTGTCTGGTGGCTTCGGGGAGCTCTGCTCTGTGGCTGTCTTCCATCAGGGCTCAGCAGCTCCGGAGGGAGTGCAGACGGGACCAGGGTGGCATGGTCAGGGCTGGGGCGGCAGAGGACAGGGCATGAGGGCATCAAAGAGATGTCTGGTGATCATCTGGCCCCAACGCGGGAAAGAGAGGCGGGTCTGACAGGTGCAAGGAGGGGTGAGATCTGGGAGGGGCCAGTGTCCTGTCAGATCCATCCCGACTCTTCCCAGGCTTCCCAGCCCGCCAGCTGGTAGGTAGCATCCACCAGTGGAGGCACTGCCAGAGTACTGGGGGTGGAAGAAAGGGTGACTCGAGGCTATTTATCACCTTCTTCCCCTCCCTGTGGCATCACTGGTGTGGGCTGTGTTTCCTCTTGGGCTCCAGGCCCTACAGGGAAGTCCCTCCCTCTGTGGTCCCAGCTCCCAGCGAGCAGCCCCTGCCCTGAGCTGGTTTCTGGCCTGGTTATGCCCCCTCTCCTGCTGATTCTCCAGTCCCAGCGCCGGTCATGGGTTATTGCAACCGTGAATATCTCTGTGACCCGTGAACCAATTCCCTGGTTGAAATATCTAAAGTGGGTTCTGTCTTCCTAAGTGACTTTCACAGATACGCTGGAATAGAAAGGAGTCGAAACCGACACCTCCTTTTTGATCTGCTCCCATCCCCTTCTTTCTCTTTTGCCTCAAAACAAGCGAGGAACAACATGTAGTTTTTAAATTGTCGAGTGGAGTGTGGCCAAGGAGAGTGCAAGTGTGCACACAGTCTTCACCGTGTAGGGCCTGGGTGGCCATCCCGGGCCTGGGTTGATTGCAAGAGCCAACACGAGCTTCATTGCCACCTTTCTGAGATGGGGCCATGGAGGCACAGAGCCAGGGGTGAGTGTGTGTGGTCATCTATAAGGCCCTCTGACCCAAAGTAGTTCTGCCACCATAGGTCTTGGTAGCTGAAATTCCTCTTTTTTCCCCCTTTGACTCAAGTTACTCTGCGTCTCCAGGAAGCTTATATTTAAATAGGATAATACAAGAAAGCCACTCAGTTAGACCAAGATGGACTACAGAGATGGCAGAAAACTTTAGGAGATGGAGCCCTTGTAGGAAGTTTGGGTTTGTACAGGCAGAGGGGAAGGGAGAAGGCCTTCTAGGGACAATCTGGGTGGAGGGTGGCCCAGGGAACAAAGTGCAGAAAGGCACAGGTTTGCTAGGGGGGAGACAGTGAGCACCTCCACCTGGCTGGTGCTTTCAGCCATAGAGAAAGAGAGAAGTTAAAAAAATTTTTTTAAACATGTATTTATTATTGAGAGACAGAGAGACACAGAGCATGAGCAGGGGAGGGGCAGAGAGAGGGGGAGGCACAGAATCCGAAGCAGGCTCCAGGCTCCGAGCTGTCAGCACAGAGCCCGACACGGGGCTCGAACTCCCGATCTGGGAGATCATGACCTGGGCTGAAGTCAGTCGCCTAACCGACTGAGCCACCCGGGCACCTCAAGAAAGAGAGAAGTTTAGATAGGTCAGCTGGAACCTATAGGACGTTGACTACCAGACTATGGATCTCGCCTTCACTCAGGAGGCAATAGGAAATAGTCGGAAATTTCTGAGTCGAGCTGGAGTGTGTCGAAAGTGGTTATGTGGAGGAGAGTCAAGCCCTGAGCCCGGTGGCCGTGTGGAGAATGGATCAGAAACTGGGGACAGGTAGAGCGATGAGGAGGCCATTGCAATAATCCAGGGTTGTTGTGGTAAGGACTTGAGCTGGAATAACGGCAGGGGGCCAAGCAAGTGAAGGACATGAGAGATATTAGGAACAAGTATTCCATAGGATTAGGCTGATGGGATAGGAGGGTTCTAGGAGATGGATGAGATTCGAGCAAGGTTGATTTGTTGGAAGCACTTCCAAAATGTGCACTTTGTTATGAAACCACAGATATTTATGACTTCTTGAGTGTCATTACCTAACTCATTTACAGTCTGGAAATTCACATCCACTTTATCCATCATGTGGGACTGACTCCTACTCTGTATGTCTTCGCAGATAGATTACCTGACCCTGTAAAGAAGTTTTTATAGCATGATAACAGGTAGTTATTTTTAAAAAAAAACAAAAAACAAGACTTAACAGAATCCCAGAACTCCCAAATCCAGACTCGGTCAAGGATTACTAGAGAAACTCAGAACTGGAAGCTAAGCATTAACTCTGTTTGACCAACTGAGGGACAGATAGCACCGCTCTGCAGGCCAGCTCAGGCCACGTGACAGCTCAAAGCCCAGGTGCCTTATCCAGGAACCACTCCCGTGCCATGCAAGTGGCCCTGGCCTTGTGGAGGAGGGTCACATCTACCAGAAAAGAAGACCATCCTATCACTAAAGAAACGGTTATTCTGTGCATAATACTGGGTGTTAAATAGAGCCGTTCTTAGCATTTTCCAAAAGTTCAGCCAAGACATTTAGACTTCAAGTGTGAATGAAACACACCATACGGTGTGTGTGTATAAACGTAAGGATGTACTTGAAAACAGACAATATAAGTGATAATAGGAGAGAACTATAGTTGATCCAATCTATGGAAAGGGACAGAAATTCCATTACCTTGGTTGAAAGATTTTCTTCTGCGTAATACGGAAGTAATTATGCGATGATCACACGGTCACTGCCACTCTTACCTCGAGAATAATTTCCCTACCAGTCACTCTGACTAGACCCTCAAAAGCAGGATTTCTACCTAAGCAGCTTAAGATGTGTGAGCATCAGGTACTCTTCAGCCTGGTGTGCTTCCTAGAAACCTGCACACTTAGCCCCCACAATGGATGCGGGGTACCAATGCTACAAAGTCCCTGGCAGACCCGGTCAGCTCACAGACCCAGTTCTCAACCCCCTGCCCCAGCCCATTGTTTCCCCCTGTCTCTGTCCTGCTTTTGAGTGTTCAGGTCATCAGCTTCATTTTCCCATTCCTGTCCTTCCTCCCAGAAGATTCGAGACACTGTGTTCCCTTGTAACTTTGACCTTGGTGCCTCTGGGTGACATTCTGACTCTCTACGCTGGCCGTGCTTCCTGTTTTCAGAGAATATTGAATTTATTCACGATGAAAATAATGATAAGTTGCCCCCCTCCCAGTTTAAATGTACACTTCTGGCAAGGTCCTGGTGTCGAGGCAATGCATTCATTCATCTAACAAGTGTTTAGTGAGCAGCTATTAAGTATGGAGCACTGGGCTAAATGCTAAGACACCAAAGTGAAAGTCACGTCCCCGCCCCCAAGGAGCTCTCCAGCTGGAAGGGGTAGAAAATTATAACGCACAAGCATATACTGGCCACATAGGAATTTGCTGCCCTCGGTCCAATCCCAAAATAAAACACTTAAAGCCAACCAGAAGGAATAGGCTAGAGTAAAATCTGTTGTGTTTGGGGGATCAGGAATGATTTATATTCTTATTTAAAATTCACATTAATGTCAAGACAGTATTTATAAGTAAATAGAAAAGTAAATTTTGGATAATGTCTGCTGTGACCAGCAACCCCACCACTCACTGGCCGTGTCTGGGGAGGCGTTTGATTGATGGGGTCAGACCCCCACGCAGGCGCTGGGGACATTACTCGTCACCCCTCCGTGGACACTTATCCACCTGGGCTCACCTGCAAGAACCCCCGGAAAGGTTCAAAATGAACACGGGATGAATCACACAGTTCCTTTCTTCAGCTCTCCTCCACCTCCCTGTCTCTCTTTTGCTCACCCTCTGTCTTCACTCAGTGCCTGCGTGTTGACCTTGATGAGCCCAACAGTGTGTTGAGTATTAGCGTGGATGCAAAGACCACGAGGTCCTTGCCTTCGAGGGCTGGCCCGGAGTGAGATTCTAGGCCCACCTCTGGGTGAGGAGGTGAGGAAAGTGGAAAGAGCAGGAGGAGAGCACGACTGGGAAGAATGTCTATGCAACAGAAAGGCTGCGTGCGGATGTCACAGCTTCAGTGCATGGGGGTCTGGAGCCTCATCTCCACTCCGCCTGGGAACCTTGAGAGGCATTTTGAGGGGTTAACCGAGGTGCGTGTTATGTAACCAGGGCCACTGCCTCTCAGGGAGTTCACAGCAGGACACTCAAGTGCTGTCAGCATTTGCTCTGTGGTGACTTCCAAATTAGGAAGCCCAACTAGCCTGGAAATCCGGGAATGCAGGAGGAGAAAGAGACATGTCCCAAAGAGGGGCTGAGCTAATCTTGCCCCATAGCCTGCAAAGGAAGGGCCACAGGCTCTCTCTCTCTGGCAGTACTCTGATCACCCCCTCCTCAAAGGCAGAGGGAACCTGTAGCCCATAAAGCTAGTTTTGTTTAACTTCTGACAAGGAGTGTATTTGTCTTTATCAAAAGCATCAGGCAAGAACACGTGTGGCTTCATGAATTCTAATTCCATCTCATAGTCTGTGCTAGAAGATGAGTTTCTTTTAACTTATCAGTGCCAATGAGCAAATTAAAACGGGTTTGACTTTCGTCTGGTGTCGGGGATTCAGGCTCAGGCAATACTGGCCAACGATTATCATTTGTGGTAGAATTTAAAGTGAAGTTTTGAGGGGCACCAGTGTGACTCAGTCGGTCCAGCGTCCGACTCTCGGTTTCGGCTCAGGTCATGATCTCACGGTTTTGTGGGTTCGAGCCCCACACTGGGCTCTGTGCTGATGGTGCGGGGCCTGCTTGGGATTCTCTCTCGCGCTCTCTCCCCCACTCTCTTTACCCCTCCCCCGCTCACTCTGTCTCAGTGTGTCTCAAAATAAATGAATAAACTTAAAGAAAAATAAAGTGGAGTTTTGATTCATGAATCTATCATTGGCTGTTAAATCAGGCAAATACATGTTTTTTACGTAGCGGCTCAAAGCCAAACAGGTGCTGGCCTTTGGAGGGGTAGCGAGCAGGAAGCAGGCCAACGCTCTCTCTGTCCTGAAGCCAGATGGGAAAGATGCAATTTGTTGGGTCACAGGCCCCCAGGCAAAATGTCTCATCTCTTCTGCCACCTTAGTGTCTTGCTTTGTGTCCTGGCTAAGCTCCCTGCCTTGGCCCTCAGGCTCTGTGAGGCTGTTTGTGTGTGGGGCGGGGGGCACAGTTTCTGACTCTGCCTCCTTGGGTCCCTGAGAAATGGCTAATTGTTTCTCTGAGGTAAGGAGCACAACGTCTCTGAAGAATCTGGGGAAACTTCCCTGGCCCCAGCCCACCTCTCTGGGTGACCCTGTCTGTGTTTCGGCAAACACTTTCTCCCTTGATTGAACCACTGCAAACCCACCCACCGGACCCCTGCCTCCTGTGACGCAGCTGCCCAGGCCGGGACACTGGAAGGCAGGCAGTGGGCAGGGGACTGTCAGCAGTCCAGCTCTCCCCAGCCCACGCCAAAACGGAGTCAGCCACAGAATACTGCACCTAGAGTCAACAATACTGCATTGTGCACTTGGACATCTGTTAAGATGGTATATACCATGTTACTACACTAAAATAACATTTTTGAAGGGAGTCAGTCAGTCACTTGACTTCTGCCCCGATCACGGTCTCACAGGTTGTGAGTTCGAGCCCCGTGTTGGGCTCTGCGCTGGCAGCGGGGGCGGGGGGGGCCTGCTTGAGATTCTCTCTCTGCTCTCCTCTCTCTCTCTCTCTCTCTCTGAAAATAAATAAGTCAACTTAAAGAAAAAAAAAAGGGAGTCAGTCAATCAAGCTGCTTTGGTCGCTTTACTTCTGAGCTTGTGGGAAGAGAAGAGCAGGTAGAGAAACTGAGGGCCAGAGGGACAGTGACCTGCCTGAAGGTACGGAGTGAGGGGAGTACCGAGCAGCGCTAGGAGCCTGGCACCAAGTCCCAGAGCATCTCCCCTGCCCCCGCCAATGGCTGGAGGGAGACTTGGGGTGAGCAAAAGACGGGCAGGCCTGGTCTGGGGCGTCAGCACCAGGCTAGTGATACGAAAACCACCACTGTGCTTTGTGGAGGTTCTGTCTAGCTGGGAACAGAGACGAACATTAGGAGCTTGGCCTACGTTGTGGGGAGGGCTCCGGGGTGGGGGTGGGGGGGGGCCAGCCTGCCGTGGGAAGGACACTTAGCCTCACTTGGCTTAGGGGGTGGGACGGGAGAGGACAGGCACGGACCTGCAGGCCGGTGGGGGCAAGGGGGAGTTGCTGGTGAGGGTGTTCTGAGCAGAGTGACATTGAGTCCAAAGCAATTTCTGGAAGGCAGGAGGAAGAATGACGGATTCTCTGAAGTGGGGGAGTCTGGAGCGCGGAGCGTGAGGTGCAGCAGCGGGAAGGAACATCCGAGAGAGCCAGGGGATTGAGCGCGAGGATCTCAAAGTCAGGTTGGGGTTCAGCCTAAGTCAGAGGGCTTTGGGAAACCCACCACAGATTTCAAGTGAGTAGCAAGCTTACTGGGTGTGTGCCTGGCAATGCTCCTTTCTGGCTGGAGTGGAGATTGGGTCGGAGGAGGTGGGAGCGGTGGCCAGCAGACCCGATAGGAGGGACGTGCCACGATCCAGAAGACAGCACGGGTGTGAGAAGCTGGCCTCCAGGCAGCCCCATGGTGCTCATGCTTGCATCCAGCTGGTCTCCCGGGTGCTCCTCGGCAGCCCATCACTCCCACTGCCAGGACCATGATCAAAAATACTCTGTGGCCTCCTGTGGGCCTGGCAGGTCCGGGGGCTTGGGACAGAGGAAGGGAAGAGAACAGGGCAAAGTGGGGAGATGAGCAGAGCAGTTTTCCTGTGGGCTGTGTTCTTGTCCCATTCTCTGTAGGGCACCAGGCTTTGGCAGACGCCCTGTGGACCGGTCGGGAGGAGGGGAGGCTCTGACCACTTGTTTTCAGCTTCCAGACTGCCTTACTAAATGTCATTCTTATTTCAGGAAATGAGTTTGAACTTTCCTAGACCATCGGGCCCAAGAGGGCACAGCAGCGCTCGCTGTGTCTAAAAGCCTCCTGATGGCTCAGGTGGCTGTCGGGGGCAGACTTCTTACTCCCTGACCACAGCCCCTTGGCCAAGTCACTGAACTTACCCGGACCTCTCCCTGCTCCAGGGAGAGTAAAAACTTGTCCATAAAGTATCCCCACAGCGTCCACGCTCAGCAGCGGGCTGAGGACCAGGGATGAGAATATTGGCCGACAGGGAGGGGAGGAGGAAGAGGAAGAGGGGTCAGCGGGGCCACGCGGGCAGTGGAAGGAAGGCTTTGCTGACCGGCCGTCCTGACCTTCCAGCTACAGCACCTGACTCACCTTCGACATCGCTCTGTCGCCGTGAAGCGCCTGACAACAGAACACATAAAATGTGGAGGTTCTTTTGTCCAGCAGATTTGCTTTTCCGTCTCGGACGCTGAAGGAGGAAATGCTTCTGCTCTCCTGCCTCTGCCATCTGCCCTCCCTAGACCCAAGGCGACTGTTTTTCTCTGTGCCTCCGCCCTCAGATAGGCTGCCTGCCATCCTACCCTGCCACGTGTCCTGGAGGTGTCACGGGAGCTGCGTGCGTTGGACAACCCAGGAGCCGAAACACCGTTCCTGGCCTTCTGCTCCACTGCGCTAGCCAGTATTTCTTTCCCTTCCTTTTACAGTCTGTTGGCCCACGAATTGACTAGATGCTACTGCATTTGCATAATGAGGGTTCAGGTGAAAATGATAAAAGTGAAAAGGCAACCTGGGGGTCTGAGCCGTGGGTTGACTCTAGGGTTGACCCTGTGACCTTGTGCGTGTGGCGTCCAACGTGAGCCTCGGGAGCTCCGTCCCTGGCTCCTGCCCATGAGCAGCTCAGCGGCTCCAACAATAGGCATGGCTCCTGCCAAGGAAAGCTGGCTGAGATCCTGGAGGGCAGCACCCGGCTGCTCCCACCTCCTGGGCAGGAAGCACGGGGTGGGCAAGAGCTCTGTAACCCACAGCAAGCCAACTGAGTTCCTGGGGGCCGCCCTACCCCGGGCATGAGACTTGCATGCTGACTTAAGCAGGGTAAGGCGCTCTGTAATCCAGTGCTGAACTGAGCGGCACAGGTTGTCACGGTCAGAAGAGCAGCGGGAAGGGCTGGGCGACATAGGCAGGGGTGTCATGGGTCTCTCGGGTCAGGAGGGCTGAGCCTCTCAGGGTCTGTGCTTGGAAAGTTTTAAGTCGATAGTAAAATGCCATTGTTTTGCCTCTTTTGAGTCAACATTCAGTAGGTTCGAAGGCAGGTAGTAGTCGCTGCTATCCACTGCCTATCCAAGCAGACATTTATTTATCCGACACTAACTCCACGCTCTGCCCCGGCTAGATGGTGGGGAAACACAAGGCTGAAGGACATGGGGCCTTCCCTCAAGGAGCTCACCTTGAGGCTTGAGGCTTGAGGCTTGAGGCTTGAGGCTCAGGCTTACTGACGCGTGCTCCCCTTTGCACTCGGTGCATTGTCCCCAGGCCACCAATCTCACGACCAAGGTTAACCCCACCAAATTGTTCCAACGAAATTTGCAAGGAAAACAAGAAGTGATGATATAACTGGATGACACAAGGGCGAGTCCTTTTATGAACTGCTGACCGCAAGCTTTTTGACATCTTTTCCTCGTGGAAAGCTAAGGAAGCCCCATCCATCCCAGTTACCACCTCCTACCCACTATACCATGTCCACTCAACACTGGATGATTAGGAGGCCTGCACTTGAGTTCTGGCACCACCTCTTCCAATCTCGGGCGAGTTGCCACCGTTTTGTTCCTCGGTTTCACCAACGGGAGACAAAACATAACAACAACCAGAAAAACCTCAAAGAGCAAAAATAGAAAATACATACCACAACAGCAAGCTATTAAGTACTAATAGTATCCTCGTATGGGAGATTCCGTAAAAGCCTATTCCAGTGCTACAGCCTAATCAAGTTGTGGTACACAGTTCTGAGCTATACAATCGATGCTGGAGAATGTTAGATTCTGATCTTCCACAACCCAGCAGGAGCTCCATAAATTCCTGCAAAACCACCTTAGATGCTTGGAGGATGATTGGCTTTCCTTTAATGGCTCTTGTGGCTTGGTTTCCCAGTGAGGCAGACTCTGAGATGAAGTTTCACATGCCGGATGTTTATTTGGGAGTTTGTTTTTGGAACAAACACCTGTTGAAGGGAGGGGAAGGAAGCAGGAGTGGCCAGAGGGGGGGAGTCATGCTGCAACGTGGGCCCGTGAGGGCCTCAGCAGGCTGCATGGGACTCTGGAGTGAGAATGGCCTTCAGATTATCCCCTGTTATGCTAACTTGGCCAGGTCTTCCTAGGCCTACACTGATCGTTGTTTTGTTTCATTGTCCTATTTTGTTATATTTTGCCTCTAGATGGAGACACTGAGGCCTAGAGCAATGGTGACCTGCTCAAGGGTGGAAGAAGTAGGGCCAGGACTCAAACCTAGACTTAATGTCTGGTCTCATGTAATGTCCCTACTGCAAAGTGCCTCAATCCCTTGTTTTATCCATTCATTTATTCAATAAATATGCCATATGCTTACTTTTCTATAGGCACTGGGGGTTAAAAAATAAAAGAGGCACTATTCTAGCCTCCACGATCTCACATTTTCCCCTGTCTGTTTCAGTTACAGACTTACTTTCCTGCAAAGTTTATTAGCGTTTCTTCAATATCAATAAGTGCCTCTTTCTCCTTTAACACGCTTGTGACCCTCCTACGATCTTGTCAACACACTGACTCTGATTGAGCGGTCTGGGATGGGCTCGAGTTCTGCACCAGGATGTGATGCTGTTGGTCCCGGACCCCTCTGAGGAGCCAAAGTCTACTCTTTCGAATCAGTTTCTGCTTTGGTCTCCCGAAGTCAACCTCACCACACAATCTCTTCTTGGCTGAAACGTTAGTTGGGTTGCGGCACATCGGAAAGGTTCCATCCACCGACAGCATAGCATCACGGCTGAGGGTATTGGTTTGGGTGTCAGGCTGACGTAGCCTTGAATCCTGGCATTACCTCATACATAGAATCTGGGCAATTCCCATAAGCTTGCTAAGCTTTAGGTTTTTCATCTGAGATGGGAGTGATAACATTAGTTATCTACCTTATGGGTTTGGTATTTGCCTTATGGATTGTTGCAGAAATGAAATGTGTAAATGCGTGTACAGGGTTTACCACAGTTCCTGACACATAGTAAGCACCCTGTAAATTCTTACAAATGACAAAATACCAATCTTTTTTGGCTGCCTACAACATGTGGATCCTAAGCCAGTGGGTCTATCCACAGCTAAAGAATGATTTGCATTCATTGGAGGAGTCACCAGGCACAGGGCATTATAGTAGAAAAAGGGTCTTTGATAATCTTGCTCCTGGCTCTTGCAGAGGGCCAAAAGAGCTGCCCAGTTCCCTGGTCTGGTGTCTGGTGAATGCTTCTGAGAGAGAGACCGATGCCATAAGAAATAACACTGTTTCATGAATGACCTTCTGTTGTCAATACTTCTGAATAACTTTCTGGCACCAGATAGGGCTCCTTGGGCGTCCACCATGGAGCAAGTTGGGGGCTTCCTGAGCCCTCTCTATAGTTCCTAGAAGGATGGGAGGTGCCACTGCCTCCATTCTGATTGTCAGGAGAGGTGGCAATGGCTTTCTGTTTGTGGAAAGGATTTAGTTCTGGAAAACCATACTTGCCCATGTGGATCCTGACCAATGGCAGGGACTGGACCATGAGCTGGCCACTGAAGGTGCCTCGAGATGGCAGGATTGGGACCAGAGAACATCACAAAGGTATCCATTCATTTTGCTGGGCCAACATCTATAAGAAAACGAGGAAACCTTCCCAAATCAGTGCACAGCTCCTTCCCAATGCTGTTGATGTGACTACTCTCCACTATGTTTAAATGCAGTTTCTTTTTTTTTTGTTGTTTTCAATACACAGTTGCTGCTGATGCTGCTAAATTACAGTTTGTGCGTGTGCACATTTTCCCCGCATGTGTAGGTATCAAGCATGTTACTAGTCTAACAGTTGGTGCATCTCCAAACACACTGAACCTGATTTCAGAGAGGACTCACAATGCAGGGGTGTGGTTGATGTTAGTGCATAGGTTGCTTCCCCTTTTGTCTCGGTAAGGAAATACGCTGCCATAGTAACACATTTTGGGGGTTTTATTTCACGGGGAAGGTAGAAAATTGCCTTGTAAAGATAGCTCCACCCAGTAATCATTCACAGAGTTTTAGGTACTGAAATTCACCATTTCTGTGCTTTATATTACTGGCTTCTGTAAACCACCCCCCTCCCCCCCAAAATTAAAGGGCATTTCACTTTTTCCCTGCCAAAGCAAGCAAACAGCAGTGGGATGACCAAACTAAGAAGATGATTTATTTCAGAAATTTTAAATAAGAGAAAAGAACTTTCAGATTCATGGCCCAGAACCTCCAGAAACAAGAGTCAACAAATTTAAGGAGCACACATTTAAGGACACTAGACACACAAGAGAGAAAAAGCAGAGGGGACTCCTTAGGGAGTGTTGTGGGGGACAGGACATAGATAAGGAACAATTCGACAAATAAGTTAATTAAACAACTTCACATCCTGATTAGGACTGTAAAGGAATAACAGGAAATGTGCTGAAGGCTCCCCCTACTTTGGATGGGTTGGGGGGGGCTAAGAGAGACCTTCCTGAGAATGTACATTTAAGCTAAGACCTGTGTAAGGAGAAGTAGCAAGGGCGTGTTCTCTTTCTCAGGCAATTAAGTTAATGTTAATGAAAAGAATGGAATACATAACTCACCACTTCCCAGGCCATGCCAATTTCCCTACTTCTCAGGGCTCAGGAACTCCACTGAAAGGCTCTTGGCAGGAACTTTCCAAACCCCAAGCCCTATGAGTTGGGGTGGGTCCCCACCTTCAGAAGCAGCAAACCATTTCAGAGGTTAAGAAACTCAGCCGGGGCTTCACAGAGTCTAACAGCCTTGGCCGAAGAGTCCTGTGTCAGGAAAATATAAACATTGATCACTCTGAGTTTTCCAAATAACTGATAGCAACTTTTTCTTTTGACCAGCGCCCACCTTGCACAGGCTGGCTGGTGGGGAGGGGAGGGGAATGTAAAACACTTTTAAAGGTATCTCAGTGCATCCAAATGCATTTAGCTTAACTCATTTGTAGTCTGACCTGGGTATGTAAGTTGTTGTCTTGGCTCTCTCCACCTTTCTATTCCTAGCCCTTTCCTTACCAGCACGGATATTGATGCCCGGGGGCAGAGCCAGGGGGGGATGAGTTACCTGTGGGTTTGTCAGCAGTGGCCTGTTGGACTTGGCTCAGTCTTCTGTTGATTGACCCATGAAAGATGTGCTGCTTACTGGTTCCAGAATTGGGCGCTCCTCTGGGTTATTTGATTGGCTCTTTGGCTGGTGGTGGTAGAGGGAGGATGATGTTGAACCACCTTTTCCACCTTCACTGCACAGTGTGGGGCCCACTCCTGAGCCTTCTGCCACTATGGTGTCTTATCCTTGATGCGTGGACTTGGGAGAGGCCATATCAGGATGGCCTAAGTCCCAGCTACTTTGTATACCATCTGACTGACCCATACTACGGAAGTTACTGTCTTTGTTTCTGAATTGGGCAGTAAAAAAATCAGGCTATCTCTCTCCATCCCTTTTCTGACTCCCCAACCCACCCTCTTTCAATGTTGATCTCTCTCATTCCACCTTCTTCCACAGCCTGGCATCACCAGGCACGTCTGCCAGCCCAGTGGCTCAGGGCTAAGTCTGACTAGTGTGAGACTGAGATAGGAAGATGAGGGAAGATGAGGGGGAACACGGTAGCAGCCCTTGATTGCATGGAAAGGGAAGAGGAAGCCACCCAAAGTGAGCTGTATATTCTTCTATCTTGCCTTCTTAATGAAGATGAATGGAAAGTTATTATAAAGGCTTGGTTGGTTTTCTTCCTCTTAGAAAGCCTATGGCAGGGTGTAGACCCTTCTGTTCTTAACTGTGAGCTACCTGTCCAGGCTTGCACTGGGTTGGGTTGAGGGCAGTGTGCCCAATCTATATAATACATTATATATATTATTAGCATATATATAATTAACCATATATATAAAATTAACCATATATATAATTAACCGTGTGTGTGTGTGTGTGTGTGTGTGTGTGTGTATAATTCTGGTAGATGCAGAATTCAAACCCAGGGTTTTGTGGCTCCAAAACCTATGCTCTTTTCTATACATGAGATGTACCATATTTTAGAGTTGGAATATGCTTCCCCAAAAATCCCAAATCAAGAAAAAGAATACAAGTACATGTGCTGTGGGATAAGGAGTGGAGGTGGGTTCATATTTTTTAAGTGCTTGCACAAAGTCTAGGTAGAAGAAACCAAATGGGGGTGAATTTGAGGGAGCTGACGTTAAAATATTTGAACTGCTGATCCTAACACTAAGTGCTTTGCCTGGGCGCCTTGTGCTGACCACAGGAAAGTGGAATAAAGGCTCTAGCCCCGTCCTACCTCCACTTATGATAGATGGCTCCAATGTGTGTTTTCTTCTTGAACAAGCATGCCTATAATGTGTGGGCTTGCTGGGAGAGAGCAGGCATCTGTGTAAGACTACAGAAGGAAGGATCCTCCTAGAACCTGAAGCTATGTTGAACTGAGAGTGTTCGAGGCACAAATCTCAAATCACCACGCTGGTGATGAGGTTTTGATTCCGAAAGCAGGGAAGGGGCAGAGTGGTGTTAGTTGGGGGGATGGAGACAGTGACAAGGCAGAGGAGCTGCAACCAACCGAAGTGAGAGCACCATCCCCTTTCCATTCGGGGACCCTTTACATTGTTCTTCTCATCCTTGTCATTAAATATTACCCAACCGGGACACCCAGTTCCCTGTTATCCACATCTGAATGATGGGCTCAGATTCTTCATAAATTCTTTTAAGAGGTTGAGTGGTTTCCTCCGACTAAGCCAGCCATCTGACGAGAGTAAGTTATGTTATCTGAATGAAGGTATTTTGAGTCAGGATGTGATCTAGGCTGGACTCACTCAGGTCACAGTTTAAGGCAATCTGGCTGTACATTACCAGGAAGTGCAGAGGCCCGCTCCACCCTATTTTAATCAGATTAGGTCTTTAAATCTATGGCCACGACACTCAATTAGTTAAAAACTTCCAAATACTTTATTTGAAAGGTTTTTTTTTCTCCAATTCATTTTCTGCTTATTCCTTATGACTAGTCACTATTCAGTGATGGTAGCGTGTAGCTAGGTAATTTTCTATTGTCAAGAGGAAGGACAATGAGGCTGAGAAGATTGTATATACGTAGACGACAGTAACTTAAGTAAAAATTAAGGGATGTGAGAATTTACCTAATCTTTCCAGGATAATGACGATGATGATAACGACAAAGACTGCTGACACTATATAGTGTCCGTTATGTGCAGGGCACTGTGCTCAGTGTTTTACATGCTGAGTAGGATTCAAACATGTAAGGTGGGGCAACAGCATTCCAGGCAGAAGAACCAGCATGAACAAAGACATGGAGAGGAGAAGGCTCAGAACACACGCACAAACGGAGCAGTGTTGCTAGAATGTAACATATGTGAAGGGGAGTAGGGGCAACAAGGCAGAAAAGGTAGCTGGGGCACACTGTTCAAGATCTTCCTTCTGTAGGTGATGGGTAACCATGGATTCTGAGTGATTTCTATGATTGCTGCCCTGCCAGCTGGTAGAATTTGCATTTCCTTCCCTCGTGCCTAGAAGCACCTGTAACTTGTGTATGTGTCCTAGGCCCCTTTGCTCGGTTAAAAGCTTCCTTGAGAGCAGCGCCTGGTGCAGAATAGGCTCTTATATGTTGGTTGAGGGAGTCAACACGCTGTTAACACAAGTCTGGCTACAGTGAATAGAATGAACAGAGGAGCAAGTGGCCCAAAGGCAAAGAGACCAACATGCAGAACATGGAAAAAGAAGGATGGACTGGGAGAGCAGTAACATGAGTTGAGAGAGGGAAGCCTATAACCTGTGAGAGGTGTTTTGGAAACTAATGTTGGTAAGATATAGCAACTTCGATTTGAACTATATTGGGGCTGAGATAGAGTAAGGATAAGTCAAGGGATTACCAAAGGCTCACAGATAATATATTACCAAGGTAGGCAGAAAGAATCATACTCAAGGGGAAGGGGACACTAACCAGGAAGATATGTGTCTTGCTCAGTTGCTTCCTTTACCTAAAATTCGCCTCACTTCCACTTAAGTACTCAAATCATTGCCATCCTTCAGGAGCATCTCGAAACCCTCTGTCCTTCTACAGACCCATAAGCTTCTCTGTCTCTAGGTATGATCATTCCTTCCTTTCAACTCTTATAGCATTCTGCACCTCTCATTTGGCATGCTCAGTTTTGTATAATACTGTTTCTCATACCTCTCCTTAAAAGAACATATACTCCCTGTTCTCTGTGTTCATACAACTTTATTCATTTGAGTGGAAGAAATGCCCAAATTCCAGAGCTTTATCTTCAGATCCAAAGAGGAGAGGAAGAAATCAAGAGTGACTCCAAGGGTTTTGCTTGAACAATCACAAGGACAGAGCTGCCATTAACTGAGATGAGAGTATGATTGGTAGGAAAGATCAAGAGGCCAATTTTGGACCATGTTTGAAATGTCTATTAGACAACCTATTGGAGATGTTGAGTGAGCACTTTGACACAGGAATTTAGAATCTAGCAGAGCATTACAAGCTAGAGATATACATTTGGGAGTTGTCAGGTCACAAATGGAATTTAAAGTCTTGAAACTAAATGAGATCATCAGTGGACTGTGTGTGGCTAGGAGAGGGAAGACACCCAAGGACTGAACTCTGGGGTACTCTAGAGTTTGGGGAAAAAAGGAAGAATCAGCAAAGGAGACAGAAATGGCTGACGAGAAAGAAGAAAAACAAAGCCAATGTGGAATCCTGAATGACAAGGGATAAAAGGACTTCCTGGAGAAGGGAATGCTTTGCTATGCCACATTCTACTAGAATGTCAAGTAAGAGGCTGACTGGGAGTTGAATTAGCAATGTAGAGATCATTGGTGCCCTTGAAAAGAGTGGTTTTGGAAGAATGGGAGTACAAAGATTAGAAGGTGCATAAGAAAGAAATGGAAAGAGGAGCTAACAGAAACATTCAGAGTTTTCTGTAAAGAGAACAGAGAAGTGAGGCAGTAGATGGATAGGGAAAGGAAATGAGTCTTTTTTAAGATAGGAGAAATAACTATAGACTGATAGGACTAGTCTAGGAAAAAGAAGACGGTTAATGTAGGAGAGAGCGAGGAGAATTACAGGAGTGATGTCATTGAATAAGTGAAAGGAAATGGGAGCCGGTGACCAAGTGGAGGGATTGGCCTTACAGACACAGATGGTTTGTTTATCCGTAGTAACAGGAGGAAAGGTAGAGGGTAGTTGCTGATAGGTAAGTAGATGTGAAATGAAAGTTGTGGAAGTTCTCTTATGTCTGAATAAGTTTTCAAGAAGGAATGAGAATTACCTGGGTGCCAAAAGTAAAGAGAAAATTTAAACCTAGGAAAACAAGCTTGTGTGTTAATGTGCGGGGAGGTAATGGGAGTTGGTCAGGTTCTGCCTTGGGTTAGATTTTAATAGCCACACAGGGACAGAGTCAACATTATGGGCTGGCACAGAAACGGACATGTCTGCATAACATCTGAACTCTTTTTTTTTTTTTTTAATAGTTTATTTAGTTTTGAGAGAGAGAGAGAGACAGAATGCGAGTGGGGGAAGGCAGAAAGGGAGACACAGAATCTGAAGCAGGTTCCAGGCTCCAAGCTGATGGCACAGAGCCCGATGAAGGGCTTGAACTCGCAAACTATGAGATCATGACCTGAGCCGAAGTCGGACGCTTAATCAACTGAGCCACCCAGGCGCCCCCGTAACACCAGAACTCTTAAAGGGCATCAGTGAAAGGTTGGACTAGGAGAGATTCTGCCCAGTGGTCCAGGGAGATGACAGGCAAGTTCATCTAGCTCTGCTGAGGTTCTGAGTGAGTACAAGCACTGTGGGAAATGAAAATCCCAGGACTGAGCTCTTGGCAAATTAGTAGTTCAAAATATGCAACCACTGTGGCACCAATACTCTAAAGCCCGAGCCAGTGATGCCTAACAGGCACCCATAGAAGCAAAAGAAACGCAAATTACCTTTATTCCGTTTCACATCCCTCTGGAGGGCTGTTCCCACAATCAAGCCTGCAGGGATACTCATAGAAAACAATTCCTACTGAGGAAGAAGTCCCAGTAGAAAGTTAGAAAACACAGGAGGTTAAAAAAAATCCAACATGAGTGAGAATAAGAAGGTCTAGCTAATAGGATTACAATCTTAAATAGTTCAGATAATAGAACACTTGCCTACAATTGAGTTTAAATGATTAAGGGCATAAGCAGGAAAAAAAATGAAATAATTGTTTCATTTCAACAGAGAAACTAGAATTTCTGAAAGTAAAAAAAAATCATTAATATTAAAAACTCAATGGACAAATGAAACAACAGATTAGATATGGATGAAGAGAGAATCAGCAAATGAAAAGATCTACTTGAGGAGCATTCACATAGAAAAATAAAGCAACTGAAACTATGAAATAGACATGAGAAGCCTGGGGGGAATCCTAAGATGTCAAGCCTATACCTAATAGGAGTTTAAGAAGAGGAAAAGGAAATTTTAGTTATACTAAAAAAAATAAACCCTGAGTGGGAATTACCATAATTGATGACATAATATAAGAATTACAGGGAGTCTCAAAGAGGATAAATAAAGTCAGATTCACATCTAGATACCTCAGGGTGGAAATGTGGAACATTGATAAGAAAGAGAAGATCTTGAAGAAAGTCAGCATAAGAGACTATATATATATATATATATATATATATATATATATATATATATCATATGTTATATTTTGACTTATAGTAGATTTATTACCAGCCAAATAGAGAACAGATGATGATGGAGATCAATGTTCTGTGCAGAAGTAAAAATCTTACTAGAATTCTACAGCTAGCTAAATTATCACGCAAGAGTGAGAGTAAAAGTTTGAAATTTCCAGACAAAACCTCAGTCTATGGCTTGTAAGTATTGTTGAAAGAACTACTAAAGGATATGCTCCAGAAAGAAGGTAGGGTGTAAAAGAAGCGATAGTGTCTGTTTTATTGGTTTTTGGATATTCCTGTTATGTTTCAAAAAGAAGATAAAAATTCTGTATCTACTTGTGTATCTCTGTCTATAGCTTCTGGCTACTGCCTTCATGGATATTCTTCAAAAAGTTAAGTCCTAGATTTTGGTTAATTCTCAAGATAGTTTTCTTTCTTCACTGAGACATGTTCTTTAAAAAAAAAAAAAAAAAAAGGAAAGAGAGAGGAAAAGCCGAACCTATGAGTCAATCCCTTGAGAACTTCTCTGGTCAAAGTTTGTGGGCCCCAAACCTTTGGAAAGATATGTTTCCAGAGGCAACCTCTGGCTGAAAACCAAAGGCCATTACCAAAAAGTTACTGAAATTGTCCACAAGCAGGTGAATCATTCATTTAGTAGGCAGCCAAAGGCTCGGGAGACCTCGCTAATGTAGATGAATGAGTTGAAAAGAATGCTAAGCCTTTGGTTCACATATTTTATTTCTCTGACTAGATACTTCTCTGGGGGTAGAGGGAAGTGCCTTTGTGGGATAGTAAAAGTTTGTAAACATATGAAATTCGTGGGACATTCCTAAGGCAAGTGTAAGAGAACATTTCTGTGTGTGGAAAATGGGAAGAGGGGCTGTAAAAATGATAGATGCTGGGGAACTGCTGTTTAAAAACCTGTAAGGGGTATAAAGGTACCAATAAAGAGAGCAGTACCATACTGGGAGATGAAATGCAGCCATAAAAATCTCTACGCGGGAAAGGAGCTTTCCAAGGAGAGAGAGAGTCTGTAATTCTATCATTTGGCAAAGGTTGGAGCCCTCCTCTGAGTTGCCAGGAAAGATGCTTAAATCACGATTTTTATAGTTTCCTTCAATGGAACTTCAGGAAAATAGCCAAATATACATGATTGAATATGGATTCAAATCTGATGGGCTGAGTCGCACACTCTATTGGGACTTGGATCCTCGGTCTGGCTCCTTCTTTAGGTTCCCGGGTCATCTCTCATCCAGGGAAGATTTATTGAGCCTGATTCTGTGCCAGGCAGGGCGCAAGGTGTGCAGCGTCTCTACTTCATTCCTCCGGGCCATTATTCTCCTTAGCTGTGATTTCACAACTCCGCTTGCCCCTCAGTCTTCCAGTACTTTCTCTGTCCTGTTCTCTCGCAGCTAATGAGCTTTCTCTTCATCTCACTGAGAAAGCAGGAGTTAGCGGAAGAGAGCTTTCACGGTTTCTGCTAACTATCTACACAACCAGGCTCAGCCTGCTTCCTGGTTACAATGAATTAACTGTCTGGGCTCTTATCTGGCGGCAAACCCTCCATCGGATCACTGGATTCCTTCTCATCTCTTCGACTCGGGGACATGGCTCCAGCCATTGTCCTCTCTCTCCTGCCTTCTCTGTACAGGGGATCATTCCGAACATCAGCCAAGCATCTCCCTTGATTCCGTGTGTACTTCCAGTTCCAATTTCTCTGCTCTTCCTTAATCATAATGATCATAATTATAGTCATAACTGACATAATAATAACAATCACTGATAACGTTCCTACTGCCGAGTCTGATAGTCAAACATCGGTCCACATCATTCGACACAGTTGAACACTCTATTCTTTTTGAAACAGTTTCTTCATTTAGCTCCTGGTTCACCACTTTTCTTGGTTCTCCTTCCTGTCTCAGTGAATGTACTTAAAAAAAATTTTTTTTTAAATGTTTATTTATTTTTGAGAGAGAGAGAGAGAGACAGAGCATGGGCAGGGGAGGGGCAGAGAGAGAGGGAGACACAGAATCTGACGCAGGATCCAGCCTCCAAGGCTATCAGCACAGAGCCCGATGTGGGGCTTGACCTCATGAACTGGGAGATCATGACCTGAGTCAAAATCAAGAGCCAGATGCTTAACCAACTGAGCCACCCAACCACTCCAGTGAATGCACTTTCTCTGCGTCCTTTGCTTCATGCTCCTGACCTCTAGCTGCTGGAACGTCCAGGACTCAGTACTGGGCACGCTTCTGTAAGTACGACCCCTCCTAAGGTTATCTTGTATAGTTCCATGGCTAGAAATACCATCTCTCCATTGATAATTTCCAAATTTATAAATCCAACCTGACTTTCCACTTGAACTCCAGACTTCATCCAGTTTCCTACTTAACACCCCCACTTAAATAACCAATAGGAAGGTCAAACTTTACACTTTCAAATACGAATTCTTCATTCCTGCCCCCACCCCCAATCTGCATCCCCTTCAGTTCTGCTCACTTCATTTAGCAACGGCTACTTTCTACTTGTTGTTTGGACAAAAGTCTTGAAATCATCTTCCCACTCCTTCCCACCTCTCAACCCACTTCCAATTTGCGGAAAATTCTATTGGTTTTACCTTCTAAATAAACCCTAAATCTGATAACTTCTTCTTATCACCACTTCTTACTACTACCCTAGTCAGAATTACCATCGTCCCTGGACTTCTCACTGGTCCCCTCTATATACGCGCTCCCCTACATATTATACTCCGTAGTGTCATTGGTGATTTTTCCCGAATATAAATCAGACCACTTTCCTCTTTTACCTGAAATCTTAAAAGACTTTTAGCTCATCTAGGTAAAATATTAAGTCCGTACCAAGATCCTGCTTCTCCTGGCACGGAAGGGGATGTTATGACTCTGACCTCACCTCCTCCCTCTCTTCCCTTGTCTCGCTCCACGGCAACTAAGAGGGCCTGAGCATGCCCCCAGTTTTGCCTTCACCTTCAGTGTTCTCTCTGCCTGAATACTCTTTCCTGGACACCTGCCTAGCTTCCCCCCCTCTTCCTTCAGACCTCTGCTTAAATGTCACCCCATCTAAGAGGCCTTGGTAGATCATCCTATGTAAATGGCATCCACTCCCTGTCACTCTCTATCACTTACCTTGCTATACTGGAATGTCTTGAGGGTACAGAATTTTCTTTGAATTTTGACATACCACTTCCTCTCAGTTAACTGAAAATTTAAAAACCGTTTAGGCTTCATTGATTTGGGACTCTGATAATTCAGGGTGAAGTTAACATTTTATTTGTGTGTGTGTATGTGTGTGTGTGTGTGTGTGTGTGTGTGTATACATATATTTGCATAAGTTCTTTTTATATTTGTTTCCGTAAATAAGTACAAACAAGATGTGAGAGGCTGTTGTATGCGGTGGAAGAGAAATCGGACTGAAATTTAGGCGATCCGGATTCTAGTCTCTGGTCTACCACCCAAGACCACGTGCTCGTGGGCCTGTTGGTGACGTCTCTAGCCAACTGACCTCTCTCCTCCCAGTTCCTCCCTCTGTAAAATGAGGATGTGTAGTAGTGCGGCCACTGGGAAATCAACCTGATGCTCTGAGTTAGCACTACTTACAATGAACTCCGTTCCAATCCACCCAGTAAATATGTGTCAAATATCTACTATGTCCAAGGCACTATGTTCATGACAGGGAAAGAGAAAAGGTACCCCTTACCCTCACATCATAACCCACAAGGAACCAAAGACCTTGCATATTAGAATTGAGATAAATATGTTTTTAAAAATGATGTGGCCTGGTTTTGTGCCCTACCTTCATCTTTAGATGAGGAAACTGAACTGATGTTCAGAGAAGTAATTTACTCAAGAATACACAGTATTCTACACAGTAGAGTTGGGGCTTTCCAGAGAGGTCAACAAGTTTTATCATTCCAAAGATAGAATCCAGTTCATTCCTCAATATTAGCCACTTAAAAAAAATCAGAATATGGGTTCCGAAGCCGAATGCTTCTTTTCTATTTCGATGACCTTTTAGAAGCAGTATGAGAGGTCTCTTCAGGAGGAGATCTTTATATTTTTTGCAGCCTGATGGTTTATCTATACTGATATGTAAGAGCAGGCCGGATTTCACTGCCTGAAGATGAATAGCTTGTCACCTGTGTACACAGTAAGCATTTGGACAGGATGAGCTATGATGAATTTAAATCAATAACTAAAAAACAAGTCCCTCACCACTCCACCCATCCCATAAGAGAGAATCATGAAATGCACAAAAGGCACCTGAAACGGCCCATAAAAAACAGTCACAGTTAATGCCTGGGTCAACACATCCACCTTTGGTTAATTTACAAAAACCCTGAGAAAGAAACCACAGGGGTCTCGACACACCCATCGTAACTATGAACTAATTTCCCCCAGACAATCGGGGAATCCTTTTCTAAGGACTTCAGTTCCCTGAACTGGACCTTGCTTAGTGACTTTAGAGGGAAGAAGAAAACGGTTGCCAGATTGAAAGAGAAATCCTTTTAGTTTTTGGCCAGCCTCTCCGATCAGCAGAGAAACAAGATACTAATGCCTGGTTGAGTGAGCACCCCTGAGGAGCCTTCCCTCATCTAGTGCTGTAGGAAACAGGGAGTAGCCATGTGGAGGGGCAGGGCTGCTGGAGGCTTTGCAAGGCCCTTCTCCAGTAAATGAGGTCACCGTATCCGAATATGTCTTAGCTAAAAGCGACATGCATCTCCACCTGTCAACCCCTTCACTTCCTAAATAAGTTCGAAAGCTAACCTAAATAAGCTTTGAAAGCAATGGCCCAGCATTATCACACTGATCCGTGGGGTAGTGTAGGCATCAGTATTTCCATTTTAGATGAGGAAATGAACTCAGACAGTGTTCAATGACTCACCCAATGTCACACACAGCTAAGTCTGTCGGGGAGAAGGTGCCTGAATGACAGTTGTGTCCTCTGAGTTTGGTAATTGGCCGTGGCTAATCTTTACAGAGTAGAACCTGAAGGTCATCAAGGCAAGGTGACTTCCCACAATTACCCAGGGGATGAGTACCAGGGTTAAGACTTGAGAGCAGACCTCTGGTTATTTAGCAGTGCTGAGGCGAGCAGTCATTGCTCATCAGATGGACACCTGTCCCCCAGGGCAGCGTCCCATTTCCTTCCTTCCTGTCCCTTCAATGTCTCAGAGATTTGCCGACTGGCCCATTTCTACTTCTACCATCTGTTCTCCCACTTGAAGTCCGATGAAGAAAATGCCACAAAACCTTGACATGCACACAGTCCCTTCCTCCCTCTGACTCTAAAAATCAGAAAACTTTTTTCAGTTTGGGGAGTTTTGCTTGGTTTTCTATTTTAATAGTCATGGGGAAAAATAAGATAAGTTAATGAGGTACCGAAGCTTCTAGTTACTGGAAATTTTTGAAATAATGGTAATCATTTTTCTAGGATAATTACCCCAAAGGCTTAGCACAGGACCTGACCTTCTAGATGCTCAATGGGAGATATCCTCCTCCTTGTTCTAATTACTCTTGGCTATTTAGCAATTAGGAGCAGAGTCAGTCTTCAGACCCCTTGTACAGTGCCCTATGAGACTGGCTTCCCTGGGTTATGATACTTGAACTAGGCTCGGGTAAGAGAGAGGTTGTGAATTTGGAGGAAGAGGAGTCCATGAGGCTGGCAGCTAAAATTACAGCTTATCAGTTACTGGGAATGGTGTATCTAGGGAGGGTTCCTGCATGGGTGCTGGGGAATGCATGACTCAAGTGGAATGCATATGTTGCTTGGCTCCTTGACAGGACTGAAAAAGCTAAAGGCTTTATTTGGCTGCAGAGGAAAGGATTGATGACCGTGGGACAGAAACTATCCCTTGGGCTGTCTGCTCGGCCAGGGTGCCAACCTTTGTCCCTTTGGGTGCGGAGCAAAAGGAGGAGACGGTGAGAGAGGAAAAGTTGGGAAATCCGGAAGGGACTGGAGGTCTGAGGAGAGGAAAAGGTGCCTTCCTTAGCTCTCGACTGCTTCTAGACTATTCCTAATTGTACACTGCCTAAGAAATCGCCAAACTTCTCCAAACCCTGCCCTCCTCCCTGCTCCGCTGAACACTGCCCCCACGCCCTGAATTTATTCCCATCTCTGTCCCAGATGGCCACAAAGCCCGGTGATTCCATGTTTCCCGCTGCTCCTCCCCTGTAAGCCTTTTCCATACCTCCCCTCCCCAGAGTGCCGCCCCACCCTCCCCAGGCTGGCCATGTGGAGTCTGTCTTTTTCTCTCCCATCTCTTTACACTTGTGTATTTGGTCTTTGACGCAGGGGCTGACCCCGCATGTTATATTACCGTGTGCGGAGAACATTCTGCGGGCGAATGACTTACAGCACATGCTTCGTCTTCTGTTCTTTCTATTAGGGGCGTGATTTAGAAGATGAATGTTTATAACATGACCCGAGGAATTTCATCTTCCTCTGGAAAACTGTGTAGGAGAGAATCCTAATGGATAAAGAGTAATGTCTTCTGGACTCCAGCCAAACGTTTGGACTTGTTTTAAAAAGCCTCTGCGCTCACCTTTTATTGTTTATTGTAAACTCGCTACTTCACCATAGTTGCTGGCTCTCTCTGAAGGGAGCGGTGAGCATCCCACTGGTTTTCATGGAGAGACAAATTGCAATCGCAGTGATGATGTATTAATTCCGTATTAAGTGCCTTCTTGGCCAGGCACCTTAAAAAGCCATGCAGCTCTCCTCTCCTGCGTGGCACTGGTGGTGGGATGGGGGTCGGAGGGCAAATCTGAAAGACTAATCACATTGAAGTGCTGGGGGTACCCAGTGCAAGCACAGCTCCTTGTCCCTGGAAAACAACTCAGCAGGGTCTCCCTCCTGTAGGTCCTTGGGACGCAGTGGGGCATGACAGAAAGGCATGGGATTTGTCGTTAATCCCAGTTCAATTGCTTGTAGCCACTCTGAGCCTCAGTTTCCTCATCTGCAAATGAGGGTAATAATAAGTACCCTTTGGGATTATTGCAAAAATTAGATAAACTAAAGTACCTGTAAAGACAATAATAATAATGAAAATACTTCCTGTTGTGTTTTCCTTTGACAGATTTCTTGCCTTATTAGGGCACTTGGGAAGAGAGAGGGTAGATGTTGCCTCAGGAAGGAGAAAGGTGTTATGTGGGAGAATCCCTGTCAGAGAGTATGGGAAATTGAAACTCCCAAAAGGAGTCTAAGAAATAAAATAACTTTAAGGGAATCTTGGAGGAGAGAAGGTTCCCTGGAAAGACTAAGGAAATATTAAGTGTTTTTAAAGAATTAGGGGCATTAGGGGTGCCTGGGTAGCTTAGTCAGTTAAGCATCTGATACTTGATTTCGGCTCAGGTCATGATCCCATGGTTCACAAGTTCGAGCCCCGCATCAGGCTCTGTGTTGACAGTGGGGAGCCTGCTTGAGATTCTCTCTCTCCCCCTCTCTCTGCTCCTTCCCTGCTCATGCCCTCTCTAAGAATAAATAAATTAAAAAAAAAAAAAAGAATTCCTGCATTAAACATGACTTCTCTCAAGCGGTGGACTGGAAAAGGTGAAGTGCTAGGATAATGGTCTAGGATAAGGCAAATGCTTTGTCCAAAAATGAGGCTAACAGGTGTAAACTCCCAGATTTCTAGGGCCTTCTAGAGAAGACTGTACATGCCCTAAGTGAAGCTCTCCCATGCAGAAACCATCTCCCCCCCACACACACACACAATGGCCTTGGAGTAGACTCAATCTAGGTATGGGGGAGAGAGGAGGTCATGCCTCTGTAGTGCCAGGAAGCTATGTAGTGGACACCTTTCTAGTTGTTCAGAAATGAGTGAACATACTGCACAATAGAGTTAGCAGGTAGATGCCACCAGCACCCCAAACCAGACCATTTGAGGGGACCAGAGCTGGAGCCAGCAGTGAACAGACCATGAGTTTCATCAGCCACAGACATCACACAAGTGCTCAGGGTATAGACTTAGCCAACTGCATTGGGTCAGAGACCTCCCTGGTGAACCATCTTCCTCATCATCTTGGGGACACTGGGCGTCCCTTGTCAGCTGGAGGCCATTTTGGTTGAGGGAGGTGGGAAACCTAAGTGGTAACACATTTTTCCAAAGATGGGCATGTTACTTTAATGAATCTCTTTAAACTTGAAGACACTGATTTGAATCTGAAGACTCCTGTAAATGGGAAATTTTCTGTCCCCTGTCGGTCCCTCCCACTCACCGCCCCCGCCTTCGCCCAACCCAGTCCACTAAGATGGGGACTTATGAGGATTTGTTGCAGAGATCAGTTACAGAGAAATAAACAGGCCCAATAGACTTGAACACTATATATTTAAACCCTTCTCTGAATTCAATAGCATCACAGATAGGAGACACTCACTGCCTGTGGGTTTCCTTAAATATGATTGAAAATAATCACATTGGGTGGAATCCCTCAAACTGAAAAGATACATTTCTTTATTAAATTTTTTAATGTTCATTCACTTTTGAGAGATGGAGAGAGACAGAGCGTGGGTAGGAGAGGGGCAGAGAGAGGGGGAGACACAATCCGAAACAGGCTCCAGGCTCTGAGCTGTCAGCATATAGCCCTATGCGGGGCTCGAACTCATGAACTATGAGATCATGACCTGAACTGAAGTCCCACGACGCCTAACCAACTCAGTCACCCAGGTGGCCCCTGAAAAGATACATTTCTTAACTACAGTTGTTAGTCAAAAAAGCTCATCGTTCTTGGTGTGCTAAGTGCACCTACTTCACATTAGGAAGAAAGCTTGTACATTTTTATTGGTCAATAGATGATTTCATTTATTGTAACACTGAAAGAAAAGAGAAATGGAAATATGTCCTTATGTTTCGGTTAGTTTCTTTTTCATATAGAACATAGTTCCGATTTCTTTCCTGCTACCCCACAATTGTGGAGGAGGTGAAGACGTCATAGTAATGTCCCCTTTTCTCACGTAATGAGATTTTTAACACGTGGTGTTCGTCACGTTTTTCCTTCCTAGTGTTCCAGATTTGGGGTCATCCACCTCAGCCAAATTTTGCTACTGTCTCTTTCCACCTTCATTCCAGATTTCTTCCTATTATTTTGTCATCTGTCTTCACTTAATTAGTCCAAATGCCCTCTGTGGAAGATAGTGTTGCCTCCATCTTGCAGATAAGAAAACAATGAACCAGCAAAGATATTCCTAAATATTTATAGTATGTAAGATGAGAAGTTGGTACGAGCTCCAAAATCTTGTGAAAATGTGATTCTCAAAGGAGGCCTGACAGCCACAAACCATAATCTTGGAGGGAAAGGTAGATGTCGGTGTCCCCTACCCTGGCTTCTCCTGTCATGGACCTCTAGGAATCCGGCTGAGGGGCGGTAGAGAAAGGAAATATGTTTACCCAACCTGCACTTTCCCCTTCAGGAATTTCCCCAAAGAAGATCACCAAGCGAGGCCAGTCAATGATTCATTTTTAGACATCAGACTTTCATCTCTGAGTAAGAAAAACAGAAGAGGTCTTTTTTCAGAGAGTGTAATAGCTAACCCCTGCCTGCCATCCCAACAGAAGGTGAGGATTGAAGTTCTTAAGGAAGAACTCCCCCAAAGCCTGAAGCAAATCACAAACCTGCAACACTGCTTAGAAGGTGTCCGTCAACTCCTTAGTCTTCCTCCAGATCTGAGTTCCATCTCCAGCCGTGTCTCAGGTGCGGTGGGGGAAGTCTTGACAGGGATAGTAGTTGTGATGGTGCGGCTACTATCCCTTCAGACCAAGGTTGTTGAGAGTTTTAAACTTATTTGTGCCGGGGGCGCCTGGGTGGTTCAGTCAGATATGCGTCTGACTCTTGGTTTCGGCTCAGGTCATGATCTCACGGTTTGTGAGTTTGAGTCCTGAGTCGGGCTCTGTGCTGGCCGGGTGGAGCCTGCTTGGGATTCTCTCTCTCTGTCTCTCTCTGCTCCTCCCCTGCTCACTCTCTCTGTCTCTCTCTAAATGAATAAACTTAAAAAAGTATTCGTGCCAAATTGAGCAATTAAAAGTCTAATGTCAACTCACCTTCTATCTACTTCAGCCAGAAATCCATTTGATAAGAGAAAACATGGAAGGTGATTGTACTCCCTACTACTCTGAAGTGCCCAGGAAGTGGCTTAATGGGTTTTTAAACTTTTTTTCCCCCCAAAGAAAAATATTACAGGGATGTGCAATATATACAAGAGCCAACAGCTCTGGGTGAAGTAAGGGACTGACAGGAGCCCCACCCTCTGTTCTCGCTCTTTCTGCCCCTCCTACACATCCCTGGGACATCCCTTCTGAACCCCACGGGTTCTGCAGAGCGTAGTTTGGAAATCGCTGCATATATAAAAAATGTGAGTGAGGAAACCACACGTGAAGAATTATTACTAAGGGTTCCCATAAGTGTCATGCTATTCCTTTGGGGAATTGTGATTCATTAACCAAATAAGAACTTACTGCCATTTTTTCAAGGGTACTTCATTCTGGGAATGCTGTGCACACAGAATAGTTGTATTGCATTGCCACAGCGGTCGTTTTAAATGTTTTTTTTTTAACATTTATTTATTTTTGAGAGACAGAGAGAGAGAGAGAGACAGAGCATGAGTGGGGGAGGGGCAGAGAGAGAGGAAGACACAGAATCCAAAGCAGGCTCCAGGCTCTGAGCTGTCAGCACAGAGCCCGATGTGGGGCTCGAACCCACAAACCGCGAGATCATGACCTGAGCTGAAGTCAGACGCTTAACTGACTGAGCCCCCCAGGCGCCCCCACAGTGGCCATTTTAAATTTTAGTAAATACTGTCCCTTTGCTTTGGTTCTACTTAAAAATGCAAAATGGACGCATTTTCATTGACCCAGAGACCGTGCTAGACTTAACAGGGGTTGTTAAAATGTTCAAAACACAGATGTGTCTCAGGCAACTCCCCACCTAGACAATTTGAAAAAACACAAATACTCATAAAGTGTAATAACAATGAGAAATAAACAATTTTTTGTCTTGATAACAATTCAAGACAAATGAAGACGTATCGTAGGACAACGTGATTAAAAGCCAAAGCCATTGTCCAGACAATAATCACTGTAAGTACTCAGTGCTAAAACTGTCTTGGAGCACAGTGGCATCCTAAACACAGTATCTAGAAAAACAAAAAAGCCGACTTCCGCCCTGTTTGGCTCTGGTCACATCTCATAACGTTGACTTCCTTCCTCGGATCTCACGTTCGGGCACATGATTCAAGGGTAACGAAGGGGCTGTGGTGTGAATTCCTGTTCTGTGAAGACGCGTCTATAGAATTGTAGCTGCTTTGCCTGGAGCAGGTAGGGCATCGGTGTGATTCTTTGCCTTACTTCTTTGCCCAGAAGACAAGGGGAGTGAAATTTGAGTTTAGGATGAAGACATCCTAACAGCGGGAGCAGACAGAATGGGCAGCTCTAGAATGGAAGCATTTGGAAAAGGGTCTTGTAAAGGGGAATCCATGCGTCTAAGACCGATAGTAATGATAGGTATCAGTTCACTGTGTTTTAATGATGGGTCTGGCCTCGTGGCTTTTTTTTTTCCCCCTCGAGGGTTCTCCTTAATCACCACTGCAATACTCCCAGGTAGGAACTATAATTATCTTTATTTTATAGGGAAAGACACGAGGTTTGGACAAATAGCTTTACTTTTCGAAGGTTATAGACAGAGCCAATAAAGGAACTGGCATTTGAGCTCAGGTCTCTGGTTCCAGAGTATAAACTCTTAGCTGTCATCCACACTGACTCTCAACAATGAATTAACAAAATCTCCTCTTTCTTAATGGGTTCGTCTGCTTGATTGTAGCTAAACTTGATCTACGAATAAAATCGGATCTGGACCTTATACATCAAAGAGTCAAATCCTTTCTGTGGAACAAAGGTGGGTGGGGTGGGTCTGCCTTGCTCTCACTACTCACCAATATCTGCAGCTTGGACTCAGGGGTGAATCGCACACCTGGGCTCCACATGGGGAAAGCTGTCTTACACACGGCCCATGCTGCCAGATCCAATTCCATCGCTCAGGCACCCAATGCGTGAAAGACGCGCAAAGGCCCACGCCCGATATTTCTATTTTGTCCTTTCCCAAACGGCCTCTCCGAAAGTGACACCTCATGGAGGCAAGATGTGGCCTTATAGGAAATTTCAGAGCCTCTGGCGAGAGCTGAAGGGAGCCGAGCCCATCAGAGCACACTCAACGGGCCACTGTCATTTTGGAATCACTGAGATGAAAGGCAGAGGCAAAGCCCTTCACTACGTGTGTGCACCAACAGCTTTAGCTCTCCCATTGCTGGTGCTGTGTCTGCCGTGGAGACCACGGGGAGGCCTCACCGAGGCTCTGTTAGTGCTAAAACAGATGTTCCTTCAGCACGCACATCTTAGGTGGCCACTTTCACGGGGTGGAAAAGGATAATCGAAACCTTCCTGTTCTTGCCAAAATAACCATGTGTAGGTCTTTGTTCTGCAAGTCTCTGGAACACACAGATAGATTTCCAAGCAGTGGGAACCTCCTGTCCTGTTCGCTCTTTGGACACACTCTTGTTCTGCCCATTTCACCCCAGTTTCCTGAAACCCTGGCTGTGGGGATCCAGTGGGTAGGGGCTGTGAGAGGTTCCTTTGTAAGGAGTGCGTTCACAGTCAAAGCCATCAAGGCAGGCCAGGGGACAGTGGGCTTTAAGCCAATTACAGCAGTGACAGGTAATGCCTTGGCTTCCCCAGGGCTGACAGGTCACCCCCTGCTGGCCTGCTTGCCTCTTCTGGCTCCCTTCCAGGATACCACCCCTGTGGGCTGCACCGGGCGCTGCCTGGCTGGGAGAAGGATGGCAGAGGACCAACCTGTTGCTGATTCAGATGTTTAGGGCTTCTTTTGCTCCTTCAACTCACGGAGAAAAAAGCTGTGGAGCGAGAGAGCGAATGCTTCCTTGCAAGTAATCCAAACACAGAAGCCAGAAATCGATGTGCAGACTTTTCCTCCCTTTTCCTTCCTCATGAGTGTAGGGCATTTGCCACAGAGAGAAACAAATGGAATGAGATGGATTTAGAAAAGACAGACAAGTCGCTCAGAGTCGTATAGAGAGGCAATGTGAGAAAGTAAAAAGAAAAGAGCCTTGGAGCAAGAAGGGTCAGATTTGCCCCTCACCTGTGAGCCCGTGTGGCCCTAAGCAAGTTGCCTTTCAGCTCTCACACCTGGGTCTCTACGGCCTCTTTCAGTCGTAAGACTAAGACCTAAGGGTTCCTTGTTACATAAAGAGAGTTCTTCTAAGGCCATGATCATTCCCATGATCAGGAACTATTTATTAGGTAATCGATGTGTGACTTTCTAAAGATAAGAGCAAGACATGGTCCTTACAGGCTGCATTACTGTGGCATGGACCAAGAACTAAGCATGCGAGAGTCTAAACATTCAACTCGTTCATGATACGAATTAATGGCATCCCTACTCCATACCATAGCCCCCCCCCTCCCCTGCCAATCCACCGGTGCTTTCCGTGGTTCCAGTCACCCATGGTCAGCCGTGTGGTCTGGAAGCACGTGGTCCTCCTTCTGATGTACGCTCCGAAAGCCAGTAGTAGCCTAAGGCAACATCACGATGTCTATACCATTCACCTCATTTCATCTCATTATATAGATATTTTGTCATCTCACATCATCACAAGAAGGGGAAGGGTACTATCCATGGTTTCAGGCATCCACGGGAGGGTCCGGGGACATCTCCACACAGATAAGGGGGGACTACTGTATTAAGAATTTAATAAGCGGGCGCCTGAGTGGCTCAGTCGGCTGAGGGTCTGGCTTCGGCTCAGGTCGTGATCTTGCGGTTCGTGAGTTCGAGCCCCGTGTCGGGCTCTGTGCTGACAGTTCAGAACCTGGAGCCTGCTTCGGATTCCGTGTCTCCCTCTGTCTCTGCCCCTCCCCTGCTCATGCTCTGTCTCTCCCTCTCTCTCAAAACTAAATAAACATAAAAAATTTTTTTAAATAATAAAATAATAATAATAATAATAATAAAAGCATTTAATAAGCAATGGGGATCCCTCAGTGGGGAGGTTTACGTTTTCTGAGAATGCCCATGTGTGGGGCAATGCTTTCCAATTCCACAGCTAGTGCTGTGCCGCACATCTTAGCTGCTCTCGACAACCAAGGTGATATTTTGACCACCTTTTGCCTTATCTCGTGCCCATCTCTCAAATAATTCAGAACTTGGATGGGGGAAAGAGGTATATATCGATTCCTTAAATATACCCCATCAGTTCTCTTTCAAATGGCATTTCCCCCTCGCTGGATCTGCACAAAGCAAAAGAAACAAGAAAATGCTACACATTCTCTCCCTACCCATACTATCCCAATGTTATACTACAACCCTCATTATAATGCATCAGCTTTTCACTGAAATACTAATTACCAAACCATTTGTCACCCACATGTTTCTACCCAGGACTGGCAACCAGAACTTGGGATTCATTGCAAGAGCTATAAAGAAGTTTGTGGACACTTCCCCCCGAGAGCCTCCATGAATAGCACCAAGATGAGGACTAATGACAAGCTTCCGTGCTTCCCAAATGCCATGTCAGGTTATGATGCCTTCTTTCCTAACTAGGGGCCAAGAGAAAAGGCTTTTCAGATCTTCCAAAGTATGTATGACATGAAAAGCTCATTCTAGTAAAGGGAACCAGACCCCGGTCATCTGACACTAATGAGGTGCCCTTCCCTTGGCTTAAAGGGATCTGGAGGAGGACGAGCAGATAACCTTCAGCCTAAATAAGTAATATCATCACGGCTCTGGAATCTCTCTGAAGCATGCCCGGTTACAATGTGGAATTCTGCAGGGCACGTGTCCCTCTTGGACTCCTTCCAAAGGAGTAAGTTATCAGGAGGACCTCATTATACCATGGGCCCCAGGGACAGTGTTCACTGGCCTACTCTGGGGCAGCCGGTAAAATTCTGGTGCTAGTTGGTTCATCACTTGTTCATACAGTCAATCCTCAGTTAAAGAAGCAACAGCCCAGCTTGTGGCTGGCCCAGGTCTCATTCCTTTGCTGCCCAGTTACCTTCTAGCTTGTTCACAGGGCACCTCGGAGCGCCTGACAAGATGAGCCTCTTGCTTGAAATGCCTGATCCAGAGGATTTGCTCATGATCTGTTGCTTTCTGGTACCTGCACCCCTGTTTCATGCCACACTCTTGGCTACCTGAAGTTGCTCACGGGCGCGAGGATTCTGCCAATGGACTCAGCTCTCCCACAGAGGTCAGACATGCAAGGCAATGTCACAACAGTGAAGGAGAGAGCCCAGCTGGCCAGCCTCAGGGGTTAAAAGGCCTTCAGAATCCTCCTTGAGGCCCTCACTGGCTTTAGATTGGAAGCCATCTTGGCCCCATCCACCAGCATCAGCGATTTACTGATGGCCTGCAAAGCACTGAACTTAAACGAGAAAGATGAGCACAAGGCAGGAATTTGGACTCCAGAAGAAGGGCTAAGCACGGATTATTTTTCTATGGTATCTGACGAGAGCAAACTGAAGTTAAGAATTTTCCTTTTGTTCTTCTGGCATTGTTTACTTTCTTTTTATTATTCCGAACAGCACTTAGAGCTCTGGCCGTGTTTCTGTCCTAAAATCTTACTGTCAGGAGTTTATTTTTCAGCTGTTTCAAATCATATCTGATAGAGTGCGTGCTTTGCCTGGACGCATCGCCGTACCTCAGAAGAAATAAAGTTCACCCTTTTAAATGACAATTCTGATTGCCTACAGCTTTAAGTTTTCTACACTTAAGCTGCAGGCTTCGTTTAAAAATCTGTTTTCCCTCATCAAAAAAGGAGCTTTGGTGGAACTTCTCACTCTGCCGGCATCTGGGTAATGACCTAACACGTTATTTTGGACTATCGCTGCATTATGTCAGGTTTTCACTGCATGTAGAGTAATTCTTTGTCGGTGGTTGTTTTGAGGGGACAGGGTTTTTTTTTTTTTTTATATTTGCACTTGAAATTTTAAAAATATACACGCCTTTAACATTTGCAAAGTTTAGTTCAGTTCTCTCGAAAAAGAAACCTAATTTGCCGTAATTCCTCTCCCTCTGTCGGGGCACGTGTGGGAGAGCTTCATAGAGTTTACATACTGCCCTTCTGGAACGTGGACAGATATCAGCACAGAAAAATCATCCCTTCAGCCTTGTGATGATGTGTGAAAAGCTCAGATTAATTTAGCAGGCATTTTCTTGACACCTGTGGAAAGTCAGTGTGTGCGAGGGTGCAGCCTAAGGGTGACGAGGCCACCCTCCAGAGCAAGGCTGCCTGCCTAGGTGTAATGGATTGAATGGGGGCCCTGAAAGATTTGTGGACCTCCTTCCTTCCTGGAAACTGTGAATGGGACCTTATCTGAAAGAAAAAGGGTCTGTGCAGGTCTCTGAGGTGACAGCACCCTGGATTTACCAGGCTGAGTCCTACATCCAGTGACAGGTGTCCTTGTAAGAGACAGAATGGAAAACACAGACACAGGAGAGGAGAAGGCCACATAAAGACCCAGGCGGACTTTGGAACAATGCAGCCACAAGCCAAGGAACGCCTGAAACATTCGAAGCTGGAAGAGGCAAGGAAAAGAGTCTGTGTTAGAGCCTTCGGGGCAAGTGCGGTCCCGCTAATACCTTCACTGTGGACGTCTGACCCTAGAACCATGAGAGAATAAATGATTTCTGTTGTCTTAAGCCACTCAGTTTGTGCTAATTTGTTACAGCAGCCCTCGGAAATGCATACATCACTTACCAGCTGAGTGACCTTGGAGAAGTTATTTAACCTCCACAAATCAGTTCCGTCAAAGGAAAACTCTAGTGCCAGCTCTGTAGTGAGGATAAAACGCTTTCACTTAGGTGACTGACTTAGCACAGGGCCATACCTGGCATGCTCTGGACGAGTGCTCATTCTAGCCTGGCAGCAGGCAGCCACCACAGAGCTGAGGCTTCAATCCAGCAAGTGCTGGCTGAAAGAATCACAATCTCAGAAGTAGAAAACTTCCAAAAGAAGCTGGGTCAGCTGATCTCAGTGCCTGGGCGACATCTCCCAGAGAATAGGAAAGAGGAGCGGGGTTCCCTGCAAGAGCCATTCTTTAAATGCCTCTAAATCTGAGTGGTTTGGGAGAAGTGTGGCGTCTGGAGGGTTATATGCTGAGACTTTACGAGGACGCGTATTGCAGCCCGTGCATGTGATTCCTCTGCACTCCACGGGTTTGACCGTCCTGCCTCGGTAGCCGTAAGGACTCCAGCCCAGGGGGGAGGAATTGTCACCCCTCTGCCCAGAGCCGGGAACCTCGGTGGGTCTGCACGGAGGGGATCTGTTCAAGTGCTTGGGGGTGGGGGTGGGGGGTGGATTGGTGCCTAAGAATCTGCATTTCCTGTCTCACTTCCTATTCTCAGGATCACAGTTTTATTTTGCTATGAATCTGGTGTCTTAGTCCGTCCAGGCTGCTGTAACAAAAGATCACCAGCGGGGTAGCTTACAGACCACAGAAATTTGCTTCTCACAGTTCTGGAGGGTGGGAGGTCCAAGAGCAGGGTGCTGGCAGATTTGTGCCTGCTGACAGTCCCTTTCCCAGACGGCTGCCTTTTTACGGTTGACCTCACCTAGCAGAAGGACCGAGGTAGCTTTCCGAGCCTCTTTTCAAAAGGGCACTAATTCCGGTCATGAGGGCTTCACCTGCAGGTCTAATCGCCTCCCACAGGCCCCACCTCCCAATACTATCACCTGGGAGGGTAATATTCAACATATGAATCTGGGGGAGACGCAAACATTCAGACCACAGCACCCGGGAAGGCATGATTCTAAAATGAGCGTGTCTTCTAAGAAGAAATCATAGATATAAAACCCCACGTCAGGGAAGCCTGGGAAGAACAAATGAACATTTGAACAGCATTCCCATTTTACAGACAAGGAAAGTGACTCTCAGCCAGGCACAACAGTTGACCTCAGTGAACACAGGCTCCGGCGGCAGACCCTGCTCGATATCAGACCCCCGGCTCTAGGGATGTTTGTTCTAGTAAGCGGACCTGGGTGGGAGAGTCTAGAGGGACCAGAGCAAACATTAGGACTTGGATATTTATGACCGCTAGCCCTATGGCTTAGTCTGATCCTTGCCCAAACCCAGATTTGGTTCTGTTATGGAGTGGGCCAACTCTCAGCTCTTCCAGCATCTTCTGACTTTCTAGGGTCTCTAGAACACAGCCTGGGTCTGCGTAAGTAAGCGTGTGAAATTCAGCCCTGGGCTTTGAATCTCTGACCATGTTTTCCAAAAGCAACAACAACAATCATTCCTGCTCAGGATAATTGGGGGAGATTAGAGTATCCATGCCTATCACAGCACCTGATGTACAGTGGGTGGGAGATGCACATTAGCAACTGTTATTTTTATTTCTACTGGTACCTCTACTCACTATGGCTTTGCTTTGATCAAACTCAGCACTATAAAGTGAAGGTCATGGGGCGCCGGTGGCTCAGTCGGTTGAGCGTCCGACTTCGGCTCAGGTCATGATCTCACAGTTCGTGAGTTCGAGCCCCATGTCGGGCTTTGTGCTGACAGCTCAGGGCCTGGAGCCTGCTTCCGATTCTGTGTCTCCCTCCCCTGCTCACACTCTGTCTCTGTCTCTCAAAATAAGTAAAGATTAAAAAAAAATTTAAAGTGAAGGTCATAAAAATGGTCTACCAGAATAGAAGTTATGAGCAATGAACTGAACTGAAACCAGACTGCCTGGGTTCAAATCCCAGTTCTGTCCTTACAAGCTGTATAACTGTAGATCCATTATCTGACTTTCCTGTGCCTCAGTTTCTTCATCCATAAAGGAAAAAAGCAGGATAACAACAGTATGTGCCTTACGGAGTTGTGAGGATTAACTGAATGAATACATGCGAAGCCCTTAAAAGAGTGCTTGGCACACAGTATGTGCTCAATCAAGTGTTTATTGTATGACTTTTACTTATCCCACAGGACAGTGGTGAGAATCAAATGGGATACATATTTAGACTACAGTATATTCAGCTATTAATTGTCACTATCATCATCATCATCAAATGATTGAACCTCTTCCCTGCCATGGTCTGCCCTTGTATTTGTTTAACAGCTAATGCTTCCTGAAATGCAATACTGATGCATTTGGGGAAAGCAGTGTGCAAAGCCTATCTACTTAGAACAATACTGGACTGGAAGCCAAGTTTTCAGGAATTTTCTCAGGCCTCCCTCTTCCACCCTGCCTCTGGTGAATTATTTAAGTAACACCGGTGCTCTGGAAGGACACGTCTCTGTAGGACCCTAAGTGGAATTGTTGTGTGGTTCCCCAGGGTTTCCTATTTATTGGAAACGGGCTTAATGCACTGAGTTTGAGACCCAGCCTTTTAGAACTTTTTAGCAGCTTTTTCAGAACAGTGTCTGGGTCTTATTTGTCCCAAATTTTCATCACCTGACCCAGCCCTGGAGCCCAATAACAGTTTAACTTTTTTTTTTTTTAATTTTTTTTTTTTAACGTTTATTTTTGAGACAGAGAGAGACAGAGCATGAATGGGGTAGGGTCAGAGAGAGAGGGAGACACAGAATCTGAAACAGGCTCTAGGCTCTGAGCAGTCAGCACAGAGCCTGACGCGGGGCTCGAACTCACGGACCGCGAGATCATGACCTGAGCCGAAGTCGGCCGCTTAACTGACTGAGCCACCCAGGCGCCCCCAGTTTAACTTTTTAAAAAATAAATATGTGAATAAGGGCATGCAAATAGCAGCTGATTGATGGGTCAGATGATTCTATGATCTTTCCCCAACTGGAAACTCTGTCACGTGAACCTAGGTTATTTGTAAAGGGAGATCTTGAAGGGGCTCAGTGGAAGGTTCCAGAACTCCAGAGATCGACAGTCTCAATTTCATACTATTCAAATTGTACTTCCTCATTTACGTCTTTCTGCCTCATTGACCCAGGTGGCCTCCAGCACCACTCCTATGGTTTGGAGTTATGAGGAGTTAGTATCCCTCTTACAAATGGAGTAAGAAGACATGATGAAGGGAAAGAGACGCTGAAATTGAGAGCTGACTTCATGAAGAGCTAAGAGGACGCTCGTGTTGCATATGAGTTAGAGAAATCTCCAGAAAGAGAAGTGGGCTGAATTATAAGCTACAAAAGTCAGGGGGGGAGTTGGTGCCTATAGGAACCTTGTCTGATCAGTTGACTCAGTGATACAACTAAATTGACTGACGCTATAGGATGTTGGAACTCTCCATTCTGGCAACCTTAAAGTTCCTTTCATCTGTTTAGCTTGATCCCAGGGAACAAGGGAGAACCTGGCGGCAAAGGGGCACGGATGACTAAGTCTACTTCCCTCATGGAGAGAGACATGGGGCTTTGGGCGATTTCTTTGAAGTCCCTCTAGAGGCTTCTAAAGATTGTTAGTGGCATCTGGTCTTTAATCCTGGACATCAAGCTTGTTGATTTTTGCCCTGGACCATCTGTTTCTCGGCTTTCCATGGAACCTTTCCTTTGTGACAAGTAGGGGAAGAACACTGTATTTTTATTTCTTTCTGTTTTGCCTTCTATCTCAGTCACAGAATTAGAGAGGGAGAATTTATTTGCCTGATGAGGCTCTGAAAGATTAGACACAACATGCTGACCTTGCTATCTGCAGGGTGTTTCCCACAGGATGGATGCCTTTGTCCTTCACTCTATGATAGGAAGTCGGGGACCCTGAGTGCAGCTTTGTGACCATTTAACGTCTGTGCCCGGAACGCTGTTTGTACTACTAACAGTCATCATAATGGTGAGGGGAGTCACTACTTGGATTCCAGCTGAGCTCATTTCTAAGCAAGTGCCTGGACAAGGTATCTAACCTCTCAGCTCCTAGCTTATTAAGTGAGAGAATGATAGCACACGCTTCACTGAGGCACTGTGAAGGTTAAACGAGATAATACGTGTCAAGCACTTCACTCAGTGTCTGCTATTTAGTGAACTCCCATGAATATTAGTTATCATCATTATTTAGTATAATAATAGTATTTCTAACAAAAAAGTGGGAACAAGCTTTGCACTGGCCAGAGAACTTGCACCAAGAAGGATGGTAGGTAGCCAAACAGGCCTTTTCTTGAGTTTATCACACTCCAAAGAATTCAGTGTTGTCAAATATGAGATATGAATGCTCCGGAATGGACTTTTCCAAACTGATGAATTCCATAGGGAGTTTTTCTTCATTGCCGTACATATGGTTGTGCTCTCAGGTTTCAGTCACCATGGTGGTTCCGAAGCAGCCACAAACTGGGCTAAACCAACTGGGCTAAACCCTGGGTAAACCACGTGTCACCCTGATCCAAGCTTCTCTAATTCTACAAACCCCAGTGGTAGGTGGTACAACTGATGCAGACTTCCCTGGAAAATGCTTGCTGGGCATTGTAGAGATGCCCACTTCCAGGGGGCTGCAGATACCTTTCTGGCCATCAGAATGAAGGCTGTACTAATGGAGCTACTCTTCTAGACAAAATGGCAGCTCTCTCATTGAAAGACGTTAGGAGACTGATCTTTTTTTTTTTTTTTCCTTTGCAACCACTATTTATTGCATGAGATTTCAGAAGATGATGATAAAAGGCAAGTTTATAGAGACACCATGAGATTGTATAAATACAGTGAAGTCATATCTGGGAAAGATATACCAAAGAAAATTGAACCCCAAATGTCTAATTTGCAACTGCAAATGTCTGTTTGCTGTTCATACTCAGCCAAGAGTTCCGTTGAATTAAAGCACAGACTACATAACTATGTACACAGAATGCCTTTAAAGTTCTTCCCTAAATTTAGGGAAAAGCAAAAGTCTGTTTAGAGCTACCAAAGCAAAATTCCTCACTGTGGATTTATAGGCACTAGTACAAGTGGTCCCCAAACACCCTTTTTAATTTTTTTTTTATTATAAATAAGAAAGAACAGATTCTACCCTCACAGTTTCCACCCTAGAACTTACAGTCTCCAGGCACGAAGGACAGAATTCTTGGAAAAGAGGAAGGCTGAATTCCAGATCTCTGATAGCAAAGTTATAGTCTAACTGAACATTAATTACATTTTAAAATTACATTTTAAAACATTTAAAACATAAAAACATAAAACATAAAAACATAAAAAACATTAATTACATTTTAAATCCACTGCATTTTTCTTCGAAATCCACATATTATCCAACATCTTGAATGCTTTATGTTGAAGTTGTAGAAAAGTTCCCCCAGAATTTTTAAGCCTTTATCATGACAGTTTTTATCTCTTAATTTTCCTTTTCAGTTAACTGAGAGAATCACATTGAATAAGCAATGATATATGTCATCCATTTAATACAGAAATTCTGGGAATTGTAGCTTTCTTTTGGTGCTTGCCATCACTATGTGTGTTGAAATCAAGCAGTTTCTGTGTCTAGGTGAACCAGTCCTAGGCCATGTATGTCTAAAGGGGCAATGTCTTAGTCCTTGCTGTAGGAGAGCTTGTTACTGCTGAGACCCATGTTTGAGCAGTGACTCGGGGACATGGCTGGCAAAAGAGGAGGCAGTGGCTATCAAGAGCTGTTGCTAAATAGTTGGGGCCACAAACAAACATACATCCAACTAAGTTGTCTCTCTCCCAGTACCTACCATCAGCAAGAATGATAATGTGGAGATAGACATACGGGCTGGGTGGGTCCATTTGCCATTTCTGAGTATTCCTTCATTACAACTCTTAGTGCTACTAAATTCTGATGATGTGACATGGAAATGTGTGGGATGAAGGAAGATTGGGAGGGGATTTACCCTCCATCCTACAGCCTCATGATAGATTGACTTGTCTACATACAAAATAGCTATCAACTAAACTGAGACCATAGGAGTTATATAAAGGTACCACATCACTGCATTTGTGAAAAGATTCACAGTCTTCACTTCATAAATCTTCTCAATAGCACCGTGATGTACATAAGAATTATCATTCTCACTTTATCAATGAAGAGAGAGTGTGAGTGTTAATACAGGAAAAGTGCTTGATCTTGCCAGCTATGTAAGAAGTCACACATTAAAACAAGATAGTGTATTTTAACTATCAAACTAACAAAGATTATGTAGACCATCAAACTAGAAATATTTATAAAAATAGATAATATCTTACGCTGGCAAAGTTGCACTGAGATGGAAATTCTCCTGGTGGAAGGACGCATTGGGTAAGTCTTTCTGAAGAGCAATTTGCAACATGCATCCGGACCTTTAAAAGGATTCATTCCTTTGGATGCAGTAAATTCATTTCTGATAGTTCTTCTAAGGAAGCAGTAGGGAATGTGGACAAATTTTGTCTACAAAAATATTTCTCACAATATGCTTCATAAAGGCAAAAACTTGAAAATAACCTCAGTGTTTAGCCATAGAAAAATAGTTCTGGTGCACCTACATAATGGAATATGAGGGAAGGCCCTACAAGTCATGATTTGAAGAACTTTGATAACGTGAGACAAATGTTTAGAGTCTTAAGTGAAAAAGCAAGATGAAAGACATAATATAGCACGATCACAGTTTATAAAAACATCCATGTAAATGTATTCAAATCGGACTGGAAGAAATAGAACCGTAGTTATCTCAGGTTTCTGGGTTATGCATAACTTTGGATCTTAAGAATAGTCCTCTGTATGTGCCACCTTTTTAGAAGGAGGATGTATTATTTTTATAGTCAGAAGAAAAGCGCAGCAAAAGTTCTCAAAAAGAAATTAAAATGTCAAAGAAATATGCTCAGAGAGATTAGTTGACTTGCCCAAGGTCACACAGCTGCCAAGCAGAGGAGCCAGCACCTGAATCCAGCTCTTCTGACTCTAATCCCAGTGTCTCCTTACCCATACCATGGTGTCTCTGAAAATAGTTAGCTTGAGCAATGCATCATTGATGTTTGAGTCATTAGAACACAAACCATTCATGGAATTCTGCTAGAGTCCATTACTCCTTAGATTAGACTCAGGAATACAGGCAAGTTTTGTGGCCTTGCTCAACTTTCCAAGCCCTGCAAGTTGCTGACATCCACATTTAAAATGCTCAAGTATGCCAAACTCGCTGCGGGGACCTGGTTTCCAAAATGTATCACCCACACTAGATGTGAAACTCTCTTAGCACAGAGAGTCATGGAAATCCATCATAGAAGATGATCTGGAAAGCTTATTTTTTCTAGCCACTTCCAAAGTGAACTAAACAGCCAAATTACCCAATTTTCTAAAAATACAGATCCAGGTGCCACCCTAGAGATTCTATTTTAGTCAGTCTGGGGTGGAGCCTTGGCCTCGGTATTTTTAAAAGCACTCTGGACAGGACCATCTTTAAACTATTGTAGCCAGGGGTAGAAATGTGTCTGAAGAGGTCCCTGTATGAACAGTGAGTCACAGGTGGTGATTCCAGTATTTAAGTTTAGGAACAAATCTTCCTCAAAATGAGGATTTACTTAGAACTTGAGTATACTGGCCACTGAGACCTGTAACCACCTGGCTCATCTACATAATGGTCACCTTGTCTCCCATTGCTACCTGCATTGGTTACCTATTGCTGCTTAACAAATGACACCCAAAACTTAGTGTCTTCAAACAATAAATGTTTATTATCTCGTAGTTTCCGTTGACCAGGAATCTAGGCATGACTTAGTTGAGTGACTCTGGGCCAAGGTTTCTCTGAGGTTGCAGGCAAACTGTTGGTCAAGCCTGTGGTCTCATCTGAATGCCAGAGAGGGGACAAAAGGAGGGGGGGGGAATCTACTTCCATGCTCGCTTACACAGTTACTGGCAGGCCTCTGTCCTTCTCTGCCAGCCTAACTCACCACAGAAAGAATGGCCAGAGAGAGTAAGAGCAAGAAAGTAAAAAGAGAGAAAGAGAGAGAGGGTGTGTGCACTCAAGCCGGAAGCCACAGTCTTTTTATGATCTACTCTCAGAAGTAACATCCCATCGCTTTTCTGTATTTGTTAGCTTCAAGTCAGCAAGCTCAGCGCACAACCAAGGGGAGGGAATTACGCGAGTAATTCTGTGAATACGAGGACGTAGGGATCGCCGGGGGCCATCTTGGAGGATACACGGCCCTCGGCAAATGGCAGAGTTAAAATTCTATACCAAGCCACCTTCACCTTTATCCTTCAATGTCTACTTGGTGGGTAGCCAGAGATGGGGCTGAAGTGAACTCTGTCTATTGATGGCAATTCAAGCAATAGGCCCAAAGCAGAAGAAGAACAAACCTTCGAGTTTAGCATAGGTCGATACCTGAATTTTCACACATACAGCATGAGCTATGGATGTCACCTTAGGCATCAATAGAGAGACTCCATTAGTGAACAGGGTCACTCCCTCTGTTTTTGTCTTTGAAAGGAGTGTACGTTTCAAATGACCTCGTGAACGCTTGTTCTCAACTCCTATCTTTTTTGGCTATAACCTGGGAAACAATACTCAGTATCCCTAGAAAACATAGAACTGGAACTTCATGTCCTGACCTCAAATGCAACTTTCTCAGGGCCTAATGTAACTATATTTTCCTTCCTCTTTGGAAGATAGACCACAAATACTGAGTAAAAAGCAAATATGTTTATTTATAATTTATACATGTATGTATATATATGCACATTGCATACATACACCTCCACATATGCGCACACGCACACACACACACACACACACACACACACTTCGTTGGGACCATCTGGGGCACCTCAGTTTACCCCACTGTCTATAGGTCGGACTTGGTAGCAGACCCTTTTGGTAATGTGGACAAAGCTAGGCATCCAGACGTGACTAGTTTAGCCCCCAGACCTGCCATATATCGTTAATTTCAACTTGCCATCTGCTTGCCGGCTGACCACTGCTACAGCATTTTCCAGCATCTCAACTTGCTATTGAGTCAGAGCCACAAATTAAAGCAGCAAGTACAGCTGCGCCATGGCTGTTCTTAGGATGGGGTGTTTTCCATCTCTCCCTGTGAAATCACTGGTGAGGAAGGAGTCCCCATTGTCATCTCAGCTGCCAAGACATTTCATGCTAATGAGCTGTGAAAGGGAAGTCGCTAATGATATGAAATCCCTTTTTATGGCCAGGGCTGGGCCAAGGCCACCAGACGGGCCATATTTTTCCCATGCTGCTGGACCACGAGGAGAAGTTTTTAACAGCTAAGACCGATCCCTCTGTTCATGGGAAGCGGAAGAAGGACAGGCCCATTCATAAGCGGTGCCCAAGGATTTGGGGGACATTGGCTCTATTCCATAAGCCACTATTTCCTTCCTCCCCAACACCTCAAAATTTTAGCAGGGAGTTTAAATTAGCTTCAGAGCAAAATAGAAGGGGAAATACTTTTGGCAGATCACCTAGGAAAACGAAAAGTAGTTCCCAGGGTACCTGCGTGAGCTATGGAAAGTCACATAAATATCGCTGCCCCCCTGGAGTCCGTCTCCAACCCTAATCCAAGCCAGCTGATGGCCTGAAGACCTGCACAAAGAAACTGCCAAGGGAAGCACTCGCGGTCCGATGGAAAGACCCCTGCTTTGGAATCAGAGAAACTGCTTCCATGTTTCCTGGCTGTGTGACCTTGTGTCAAACACTGGAACTTTCTGAATTTCACATTCTTACCTTTGTATCATTAACTGTTTCATCTGATTGCTATGAAATTCAGTGAGGTCTCACGCGTAGAAGGGAATATTAAATTAATGTCACTATTAAGAATGTCTTTTTTACCATTCCGTCCCTGTGGCAGAAATTCTGCAGCAAAGGTATGACTCTGATAAGGCGCTGTTCTCCTGGTGCCGTCTTTGAGAGGCAACTCCCCCCCTCCCTTTTTTTAAAGGCAACACAGAATCCGTGAGTGATGAGTCAAGAGATTTTGTTTCCCCAGCCAATGGGTATTTAAGGTACTGCAGGAATGAGGGTGTGGAAGGTACAGGAATTTGGGGGAGCATGGATACTGTCTTCACAGAACAGAAATGCAGTGGGGTATCTGCTCTTAATGTGGAACCAGAGGCGCTGGGTGGTGCGGGAACATCACAAGAAGGGCTGCAGGCATCCAGCCCGATGACTTTGCATGCTGTGGGGTGGGCCATCTAGAGCTGTGTCGTGGCACTGAAATGTCAAGGGGCTGGTTTTGTTGAAAGGGGCAGAAACGACTGATCTGGAACAATTCTTCAGTCTAGACAAGCCAAGAAAACACATGAAAATGGACTGTTTGAATTACAAGCATTATCAGAAATATATTTCAAGAATTTTTTATCCCCCCCCCCGCCCCCCACCAACTGAGACTGTGTTTTCCAGAAAGTGTCACTTCATCGGAAAGGGTTCCCAAACCAGTTTCTGAATCTCTTTCCATACTGTCTCCAGTTCTGTTACACACCCGAGGCTCCCTCAGCCTTTGGGTAGAGTCCACTTAGAATACACCACAGAAATAAGATTTTCCTGTCCTTTGCTCCTGTTATCACTAATGTCGGTGAGCACAAGGCTCAGTGTGAAAATGAATAAAAGAAAAATAGCTCCTATGTATCAAGGATACACTATATGCCAGGCACAGAGTTAAGCACCCTATATATATTATTTTATTTTTAAAAATAACTTCATTAGGGGTGCCTGGGTGGCTCAGTTGGTTAAGTGTCCAACTTCGGCCTAGGTCATGATCTCACAGTCCGTGAGTTCGAGCCCCACATCGGGCTCTGTATTGACAGCCCTGAGCCTGGAGCCTGCTTCAGATTCTGTGTCTCCCTCTCTCTCTGTTTTTCCCCTGCTCACACTCTGTCTCTCTCTCTCTCTCTCAAAAATAAAGATTAAAAAAAATTTTTAAATAACCTTATTAACATATATTAATGTACAATAGGCTATGCATATTCAATGTATAAAATCTGATAAGTCTTGACCTACGTAAACAGCCATGAAACTATCACCACAATCAATAATGAACATATTAATCGCCCCATAAGTTTCCTGATGCCCCTTTTTAATTCCTTCCTCCTACCTCTGTCTGCCCCACAGCCCCAGTCTCAGATAACCAACCACTCATTCACTTTCCGTCGCTATAGATTAGTCGGTGTTTTCTATAGCTTTATATAATTGGGATCATTCAGTATGGCCTTTTATTTGTCTGACTCCTTTACTCAGCATAATTATTTTGAGATTCATCCATTCTATCATATATAATAATATAGTTCATTTTTTATTGCTGAGTAGAATTCTGTTTGTATGGATTCAACTTAATTTGTTTATCCAGTCATCTGCTCACAAACATTTGGATCATTTCTAGTTTAAGAGCATGGTGTGAGTCAGGTTTTATAACTGAGGTAGCTTGTTTCCATCAGGTCCTAGAGTGGAATGTCAGAAAATCATTTTGGGTAGTAGCCAGAAGTCCAAAAGTCTAGTCTAACCTTGAAGAGATCGATCTCTTTCCATTAAGAGTCCAGGGATCCAAATACTTACAAATGTCCAGTTCAGTCCCGTCTCAGAGTACTCCTCACAACAAAGGGTTACTGACAGCTGAGTAGACTGTACCCACAGCAGGCTGGTTCAGTGCACTGAAGGGGTGCAGAACTCTAGTTCCCTGCTTCCCCAGAAACATAGGCATGAGGGCACCATCTTGACTCAGCATTTGAATTCTTCATGACCAGCCTGATTCACTTCCATGCATTCAGTGAAGGTGGCTACCAGTCTGGTTGGCTAGGCTCCTTCTCATGAAAGCCCTTCTGATTCCCTCACTCAGCCCCCCAGCACATGGTATTAGGTTGCCCCACGGAGGTGGGAATAGAAAAGGTTCTGGAGTCAGTCCCCTCACAGGCATGAGCAATGGAGGAATAATGCCTATGGAAAATGCAGAGCTGCAAAAGGCAAAGCTCCATTTGAGAACCACTGCTGGTTTCTTCTCTGGTTCCTCTGGCAGCTCCCGGGGATGCTGGTGGCACAGAGATTCACGGTCGTTTTCAAGGGAGGGTGACCTTCCGCATACTGGGCTTAGGTGACTTTGTACCCTCAATCACCTGAGCCACAATGATCAGCTTGTGGCTTTCAGGTTATCACACAGTCACACCTCAGGGTGAACTAGTTATGCATAAGAACTTATTGCCTTGTCTGCAGCCCCACAGACCCAGGACCATACCTTCCTCCCCTTGTGTCTCAGTGCTGGGCTAGCCCTTGGGTCCTGTTAGCTTTTGAACTCAAGGTAATTATGCCAGCAGCCCATAAATGACTTAGAAATCTGTGTTCTTACCACCACATAGCAGCAGTAGAAACAAATTTCTCTATAAATGACCCTTGGGAATCAAGTAGTCAGCTAAGCCAGAGAAGCAGTTCTGCTAGGGTGAGAAGTATACTGCTACCCCTTATGAGCCAGGAAAATGTTCTAAAATTCTCAGGGAATGACTGAAATTGGGGATGGAACCGAACCCTACATATGCTATGTTTTTTCCTATACGTACATATCTATAAGAAAGTTGAATGTATAGCTTAGGCACAGTAAGAGGTTAACAATAATAACAAATAATAAAATTGAAGAATTGTAATAATATACTATAATAAAGGTTATGCGAATGTGATCTCTCTCTCAAAATATCTTTCTATACTATACTCACCCTCTTCTTGCGATGGTATAAGATGATGACATACCCACATGATAAGAAGTGAGGTGAATGCTATAGCCACTGCGATGTAGCCTTAGGCTGCTATTGACCTTCTGACAATAAGTCAGAAGGGGGATCACCTGCTTCAGGCTGCACTTGACCATGGGTAACAGAAGCTGGAAATTGAAATCCCGATGAAGCAAGGGGGATTACTGAAAAGAATACATGTGTCTACAAAGTATGTGTCAGGAATATATTGTGAGGAACATGTTTGTTGGGAACATATATGTCAGAAGAGCATATGGAAGGAAGCATATATGTCATCGAAGGAGGGCCTCACCAGTTCGAAGCAAGTTACGTCATGCTTCTGGCTGGGGTGTTTGCTACGTGGAATTGGTCTTTCCTAGACACTCTGGTTACCTACTTAAGGTTGCCAAGAACTAGGTTGGCCATGGAAACCTTCCCCAATTCAGAAAACTTTGTTCTTAAGAACAGGAGCTCAGCCTTGGGCAACTCACTGTCATCTTCGTGTCTTAGTTTTCTCATCTATAAAATATGGAAAATAACTCATTCTTCTCTGAGGGTTATTGTGAGGATTGAATGCGATGATGTACATAGGATAGGGTTCAACACTGCACCTGTCGTGTGGTAATGGGTCTGACTTACTCTCATGGACATTTCTCCTGACTTAACACTTGAGACAGAACAGACACTCCAGCAAGTTTCAGGGGCACACAGAAGGTTGAAATGAGTCTCCTCTGTGGGTCCCCAGAGTCCTCCCAGAGGACGAGAGCATCCGGAAGTCAGGGCTGCTCCAGTGGGATATTTGCATGTGGATAAAGACTGTTTGTTTGAATCTATGGGGCAGATACAAGGCATTAGTCTGGTTTCAAGAAACTTCTTTATAAGGATAGTCATACTGTACCCAGAGCAATGTCTTTCCTTGCCCTTGTGAATGGAGATTACTTTATTAACACCGAGAATCCACAAGACCAATCGTATATGAAGTTTGTATTTTTTGTACTTTGCACTTCGCTTCTGAGAGTCAAACATGCCTCCACTGCAGCAATAACTTCCTGAGATATTACTATAAGACATCCATATACCCCATTCCATATGCACATACACACGCACACACACACATGTGCACACCTGAACCTGCTGTACAATAATTGAGATAATCTCCAGAGAAAGGGCACGGATCTGAGACTTTAGGACAGGACTGCTCCCTTCACTTGATGCAGCTTAAACGTTTTATGCGTTCTCCTTACCTTCTCCCCAAAGTGCTATACGATCTATCTATGACTGTATTTTGTGAATGACTTACCAAGTCACTCAAATCTCAGCCACAAACAGAATCGAATGACTTACCATGTCACTCAAATCTCAGCCACAAATGGAAATCGCTGCCCTCAGTGATACCCTCAGATCTCATTCATGTCAATCTTGTTGGTCTTTCTTTAGCATGAGTTTTTGGTGGTAGGGGGGGCTCATCTTTATTATGTTCATGACAGCTAGTCACTTTCTGTGCTCTGTGCCAGCTTGGTTTACAGTAAACGTCCTCTGGTAGCCCATCTGGAAGTGAATTCAATCTCCGGTATGTGGGTGAGTGTGTGGACGTGTAACCCTATTTCCTTTTATTAACCTAGGGACCATTTCTCACCTTGTTCTCTAGATTTGCACCAAACTGAGTACAGGGCTCCTCTTGATCTTTGTGGCCTGGAGTTGGGTTGCTCTTGGTGAAATGAAACATACTCAGATTTGTCCCATGGAGTGTGGAGCAAGCAAAGAAATGAGCCATAAATTCAGGTGTACCCAAGTAGAGGCTACAGCTAGATTTTGTTCTTTCTTTGAGTCCAGGCCAAGCACTGCAGTTGGGCTTAAATTGGTCGTGCAGGGCAGATTTTTGGAGCTTGTCCTGTGACACATAATTTCCGTTATTCATCCTACTCACGTGAGTTTTACTAACAACTACCCCTACACAATGGTGCAGTGGTAGTTGTTACTAGCAACTCAGCTTACCTGGGATATTTCCTTGAGGCCAGGTAACTTTGAGACGGGAGAAGATATGGAAAAGAAGGGGTTTTCTACTCTAACATCACTGGGCACATCTGTGAAAGGGGAAAAAGAAATGTCCTTACACTTTATTCACCTTTGCAGGTGCCGTTACTCTTGTGTGCTCGATATGGTTTTATGTTTAAAAGTCAATGGAAATCGGCAAGTTTGGGGAGGGACTGGAGCTGTGTTTCTGCTGTTTCTGTTAGGCAAACACAACTGAACGATTCCTACCTCTCGTGTCGGAGTAGTGGACTTGGTACCCTTATTAATGTTCACTGGGGCGAATCATTATGTTTCAGGGTTGGGATTTCACCTGATTGCATATCTATACATATGCAGAGTGAGTGTATTTCTCACCTAGAGAGAGAGGAACAGCCATGCCAACCCATCAGGCTGTGAGCCCTTGGACCTTCTGATTAATTTCCGAAGAGATTAAATTCCATAAAACTTGTTAACCTCAGAATTTCACACGTTGAAAAGAGCAGAGCCTACAGAGGTCGCTCATTTTAAATATTTTCCTTCTAATTATTTTTTCAATGATATAAAAAGACGGCTGGCTGATTGTTTGTTGTTTTTTAGTGAAACTTCTGTGAGGAGAGTCAAGGTAGAATTTCCTCTCTGTATTTTGTTTGCTTCCTTTCTTCCCACTCCTCTTTGCTCATCTTGCCAAAACTAACGTTTCTCTATGGCTTTGGTATGCTTTATCCTCTAGCAGGACTTTTGATCTTTAAAGATTTAAAGTTTGGAATAAGCATTGGTGGCCTTGAGTTTGAAGAAAAGAAAAAAAAACCTTAATTTTCTTAATGTCTTCCTCTTTTAAACTTGTCATTGCTCAGTAATGTGGCTTCCCTTGTGTAAGATCCAACTAATCAATTCAAAACAGTGTTGGGCAATCATCGGGTGAATTTAAAAAAGTATATCTAGGCTGAAATAAGCTTTTGAGAAATCATGAATTCGCCATATACGACTCTCAGACCTCTGCTTAGCATTATTCATGGAGACGTGGCTCGGAATGTAAATAGAGCCCTGAAGCAAGGACAGACTCTCATCCTTAATTCTAGTCGGTGTTAGTCTAGCAACTTCTTAAGGAACCACTGTAATCTTTCTTTTTTCCCAATCAGTTGTTTATCCTCCTTTAGAGAAAAAGGAGGTCTAGTTGCCTGATTATTATGCAGCATTTTAAGCACAAAACCCGTAAGACCAGTGCCTGTGGCTGATCTCCGTGTGGCCAACACCTATGTTCTGTCCTCCCACCTGGGCTCGTCCTGGCAACCACCCTGCAAATTAGACCACTGATCATGAGAAGGGAGCTAAATGTGTGGATAAATGGAGCAAATTCTTTCCACTTCTGTGAACCTACCATCAGGGAAAATCAGGCTGTTTGAAAGTCTTTACCAGGGCTATGCTGAGTGTGTAATAAGAATTGTAAAAAACAAAAACAAAAACAAAAACAGGACCTATTTGATAATTTTGAAGAGTTAGGTCATTTTTTATGTAATATTTAAAAACTTTATTTATTTATTTCGGGGGGGAGGGGGAGGGGCAGAGAGAGAGAATCCAAGCAGGTTCCGTGCTCTCAGCACAGAGCCCAGTGCAGGGCTAGAACTCACAAACTGTGAGATCATGATCTGAACTGAAACCAAGAGTCAGACACCTAAACGACTGGACCACCCAGGCACCCCTGAGTTAGGTCATTTTTTAAAAGACAAAAGGTCATTTACTTTTGCTGAAGTTGCAAGGCCTTCAGTTCCTGAAATCCTAGAATTCCCATATTCTGATCCAACTGGTGTTTATCGGTCAGGGTTCTGAGCTGCCAACAACAGAATCCACTGCGGTTAGTTTCAGCAGGAAAGGGGTTTATTCAAGGATATCACAGGGGCACCTGGGTGGCTCTGTCTGTTAAGCGTCCACTTCAGCTCAGGTCATGATCTCGCAGTTCACAAGCTCAAGCCCCACGTGGGGCTCTGTGCTGACAGCTCAGAACCTGAAGCCTGTTTCAGATTCTGTCTGTGTCTCTCTCTGCCCCTCTCCCCCTTGCACTCTCTCTCTCTCAAAAATAAAACATAAAAAAAAAAAAAAAGAGAGAGAGAGAATATCACAGAAACTCCAGGAGAGTCAGAGAGTAGGCTCTGTGACGTTTGAAAACAATGCCTGGTCACACCACGGGACTTGTTGAACAAAACTGCCTTTGCCGTCACTGCTTTGCACAAGTGACAAGATTGGGATGGATACCAGCAACACTGTCATTGCTGATCTGGAATCCAGATGCCTCTATCATCACTCCAGTTTCTCTCTATGCAGCCCATCCCTCCAAATGCAAGACTCTCGTGGGTGCATCTGACAGGTGAGATCTAGGTGACCCTAGCTACAGGTACACGAGATTTCTAACTTCTATTTTGGGAAAATGCAACTTACAATGTGAGATATTACCCAAAGTAAAGAGGACGTCATTGAAATGAAAACCTTTTGTCCTTCAAACGACCATCGAGAAAGTGAAAAAACAACGTGCAGTGTGGAAGAAAAGTTTTACAAGTCACATATCAGATAAAAATGGGAAAGGATCAGAATAGACATTTCTCCAAAGAGGGTATACAAATGGCCAATATGCAGTGATAATATTCTCATCATCATTAGCCGTCAAGGAAATGAAAATCAAAACCGCCAAGAGATATTACTACGCACCCACTAGGGTAACTATAATAAAAAAATTCGGATGATAACAAGTGTTGGTGAGGACGTGGAGAAAATGGAACCCTCACACATTGCTTTTGGAAATGTAACCCGTTGCACCCACCTTGGAAAACAATCTGGCAGTTTTGCAAAAAGCTACGCACAGAGTTACCATATGGCTCAGGAATTTTACTTGTAGGTATGTAGTCAAGAGAACTGAATATGTAAGTGCACATAAAACCTTTTACGTGAATGTTCGTAGCAGCGTCTTTCAAAATAACCCCCAAATAGAAACAATCCAAATGCCCATCAGCCAATGGGTGGATTAAAAAGTGTGGTATTTAGGGGCGCCTGGGTGGCGCAGTCGGTTAAGCGTCCGACTTCAGCCAGGTCACGATCTCACGGTCCGTGAGTTCGAGCCCCGCGTCAGGCTCTGGGCTGATGGCTCGGAGCCTGGAGCCTGTTTCCGATTCTGTGTCTCCCTCTCTCTCTGCCTCTCCCCCGTTCATGCTCTGTCTCTCTCTGTCCCAAAAATAAATAAAAAACGTTGAAAAAAAAAAAAACATTTTAAAAAAGTGTGGTATTTCAATGGGCTATTTTTTGGCCATAAAAAGGAATGAGGTACAGATACATAGATGAACCCTGAAAACATGGTGCTAGGTGAAGGCAGCCCGTAGCACGGGATCATATATTGTGTGATTCTATTGATGCGAAACGTCCCTGAGCTAGGTTTCTAGGGCTGCCATAACAAAGTACCACAGATCAGTGGCTTAAGCAGCAGAAATTTACTTTTGCTCACAGTTCTGGAAGCTAGAAGTCCAAGATCAAGGTACCAGCAAGGTTGGTTTCATCCTGAGGCCTCCCTCTTTGGTTTGCAGATGGCTGTCTTCTCCCTAAGTTCACGTGATCTTCCATTTGCACCTGTGTCCTTATTTTGTTTTGAGGATACTGGTCATATTGTAACAGAGCCCACCCTAGCGACCTCATTTTAACTGAATTATCTTGAACTGAATTAAAAGACTATCTCCAAATACATTCACATTCTGAGATACTGGGAGTTAGGACTTCAACACACAGATTTCTGGGAGGCCTGACAATCCATAATAGGCAAATCTATTATGGAGACAGAAAATGAATAGATTAATGGCTTTGGCTGGAGGGTGGTGGGAGATTTGGGGGGCAGCAAAGTTTCTTTTGGGGACGACAAAGATGTTTTTGAATTGATTGTGGTAATGTTTGCAAAATTCTCTGAGTATACTAAAAGCCACAGAATTGTACACTTTAAATGAGTGAATTTTATGATTTGTGAATTAGATCTCAATAAGCCTATTATTAAAAAAAGGAAAAAAAAAAGATAAGGAGAGGGTTCAGAGATATTAGGTGGCCACAAATGAAGAATGTCTATTATGGGATGTCAATGCTACTCTCAGGTGAGAAATTAAGAACACGCCAAGAAATAACAAGTCAGAGTCTCCACAGATTAGGCTGAAGTGTTCTCTCTCTCCTCAGCCTCAGACTCAATGGACTTGACATGCCCAACAGGAGCACTGGCATTCCTGCTCTTTTTCCATGATGCTAATGTCCTTCTGGAGTCTTTGGGAACAAGAGTGACCTGGCTGTGACTGCTGTCATCCCCTCCCCCCCAGTGTTTCTGGTGAATGTGGCTTTCCTGGTGAGTGCCCCTTTCTTTGGCCAAAGCTCTGAGCACTTCCCTGAGAATCTATATTTTGGAGAGGATAATCTTCTCAGGGATACAGTTTTCTCAATCCTGGAATATTTTTATTTCCCAGCCGAGTGTTTCTCAAAAGTCTTTAATTTAGCCCCACAATTATATGGTCAATTAATCTTTGATGAAGGAGGAGTGAATACACAATGGGGAAAAGACAGTCTCTTCAACAAATGGTGTTGGGAAAACTGGACAGCTATATGCAAAAGAATGAAACTGGACCACCTTCTTTCACCATACACAAAAATAAACTTAAATGGATTAAAGACCTAATGTGAGACCTGAAACTCTAAAAATCCTTGAAGACAGCACAGGTAGTAATTTCACTGACATCACCTGTAGCAACATTTTCTAAATATGTCTCCACAGGTATGGGAAATAAAAGCAAAAATAAACTATTGAGACTACATCAAAATAAAAAGTTTCTGTGCAGCGAAGGAAACACTCAACGAAACTAAAAGACAACCTATTTAATGGCAGAAGATATTTTCAAATGACATATCCAATAAAGGGTTAGTATCCAAAATATACAAAGAACGGATACAACGCAATACCCAAAAAAAGAAATAATCTGATTTAAAAATGGGCAGATGACCAGACCAGACATTTTTCCAAAGAAGACATACAAATGGATAACAGATATATAAGATGCTCAACATCTTGCAAATCAAAACTACAATGGGATATTGCCTCATACTTGTCAGAATGGCTAGACTCAACAACACAGGCAACAACAGGTATGGCAAGGACGTGGAGAAAGGGGAACCCTCTTGCGCTGTCGTAGGAATGTAAACTGGTACAGCCACTCTGGAAAACAATATGGAGGTTCTTTGAAGAGTTAAAAATAGAAATGCCCTGTGATCCAGGAATCACAATATTGGGTATTTACCACAAAATAAAATAATACTAATTTAGGGGGATACCTGCACCCTTACGTTTATAGCAACATTATTTACAATAACCACACTATGGAAGCAGCCCAAGTGTCTGCTGATAGATGAGTGAATAAAGAAAATGTGATGTATATATATACATAGATAGTGGAATACTATTCAGGCCTAAAAAGAATGAAATCCTTCCAGTTGCAACAGCATGGATAGAGCTAGAAAGCATACAATGCTGAGTGAAATAAGTTAGAGCAAAACAAATACCATATGGTCTCAGTCATATGTAGGATTTACGAAACAAAACAAATGAGTAAAATAGAAAGAGAGAGAAAGAGAGATAAGCCAAGAAAGACTCTTAACTACAGAGAGCAAACTGATGGTTACCAGAGGAGGTGAGGGGGTGGGGGTGGTGGGGGAAATAGGGGTAGGGGATTAAAGAGTACACTTGTCGTGATGAAAAAAAATAATAAGAAGGGTTTAGCTTAGAAAATTGTCTCTGTAAGATTCAACAGAACCTGCTCTGGTTACATATTTTGACTTTTTATAATGTTACCCCTTAATCCCTAGTTGACCCTTTTGCATCACAGAACTTTTTACTCTTCATCACTGTGACCTTACTCAGACTCTAGTCACTTGCTAATTGTGGCTTCTGGCATTTACTTTTTCTCTCTATGAATTTATTTGAAGTTTTAGTGACTGATTATGGACTTAGGGTTTAATTGTTCTGTATCTGCAGTGCACTTAAGCCTGAGAAAGAACCCCTCAGTCTTTAAAAAGAAAAATAAAGCTGCTTAAAAACAGACTATGTTCTGTTCATTGAATGCCCCTTAATCCAAACTATGAAAGATGAGTTGATGTGCCTTCTTGTCAGCTTGCCATTAACGACCATTCCAACTTGATTTGCTCAGCTGAATGGAGGAGAAGGAGCAGGAAGGAGTGACTGGGTGGCCGAATACTCTCAATTCAGCTGAAAATTGCATCGGAATTTCTCAGTCCATTTTCTAATCTAAACACTTCCCTACCCATGCCCTATGTAGGGAGGTGCTCTCTGTGAATGAAGAACCATAGGTCTATGAGAAATATGTGAATGATGAATAAATGTAAATAAAGAAACTGGGGAGGCAGGGATTGATAGCTAAGGATGGCTGGGGAAGGAAGGAGGAGCAGCAAAGAATTAGCAAGTAATTCTTCACTCAACAAACAGGAACGGGGCGCCTGGGTGGCTCAGTTGGTTGGGTGTCTGGCTCTTGGTTTCAGCTCAGGTCATAACCTCAAGGTTTGTGAGTTTGAGCCCTATGTTGAGCTCTGCACTGACAGCAGGGAGCCTGCTTGGGATTCTCTCTCCCCTCCCTCTCTCTCTACCCTTCTTACTCTTGCATTCTTTCTCTCTCAAAAAACAAACAAAAAACCCCAAACAAACAAGAAACAAACAAACAAACAAACAGGAACTGAATTTCTGGGCACTGTGCTATGCATTGAGGGGGAGAAAAGACAAAATCCTGTCTCTAAGAGGCTTTGTTTACAGTCTGGAAGGGAGAGCAGACATGCTAATAAATAGGACACTGAAATGTTATTGTTGCTGTAATGAAGTCTGTACAGGAGAGAGTACTTGGGGGGTGCATGGGTGGCTCAGTCGGTTAGGCGTCAGAATTCGGCTCAGGTCATGATCTCACAGCTGGTGAGTTCTGGCCCCACATTGGGCCCTGTGCTGACAGCTCAGAGCCTGGAGCCTGCTTTGGATTCTGTGTCTCATCTTTCTCTGCCCTTCTCCTGCTTATGCTCTGACTCTCCCTCTGTCAAAAATAAATAAACATTAAAAAAAAATTTTTTTTTAAAAGGAGAGACTACTTGGTGATAGGTGGAAAGTGGAAGAATTGATGAAAGTCTCTTAGAATGTTCTGGAGATGAGTCTTCAAGGACTTACGGGGCAGGGGAAGAGAAGTGAGGAGAAGTGGAAGAGAGGGAAGGGCCCTTCAGGCAGAGTGAGCCGTATGAGCAGAGTCACAAGATGCTTTCAACAGCCTGGAACATGAGGGCAGCTGTGAGTGGTTTGATTTGGCTTCAGTGTCAGCTGTAGAGCGGGTGGGGCAAGAAATAAAGCTGAGCAGATGGCCTGGGGCAGAGGAAATCGAGCAGAGCCAGACCGCACAGGACAGTTCTGCTACAACATACATAAATTGCTATCGAACTAAAAGGTTGCCAAACACCATTCAGAGATTGGCTCCTTTTGGTTCACTTTGAAGCCAGCCAAATTATTCTAGAAAATGGAATCCAGAAATCCTTTTGAGTAGCAATGTGATGGAATTGGTCTACCTGAGCATCCTCAATGAATATCCAGATAAGCTCAAAATTGATGCAGAAAGGCAGAAAAGGAAGCAGAATAGGCAGTATGATACCCAGTTACTATGTCAAAGGGAAGGGAAAGCCACCTTCCAGCACCCCAAGTGTAAGTCACAGATGGCCTGGCCCCCAGGGGGTTCAGGAGGAAGCAAATACAACCAGCAGAGATAAAGTGAAAGTGGCTGCACATGCTTCTTGCAAAAGTTTGTTTGTTTGGTTGGTTGGTTGGCTGGTTGGTTGTTTTTAAGAGACAGAGAGTGACAGTAGGATCTGGGGAGAGAGAAAAATCTCAAGCAGGCTCCACACTCAGCGCGGAGCCACTGGCAGGGCTCAATCCCACAACCCTCATGACCTGAGCTGAAATCAAGAGTCGGATGCTCAACTGACTGAGCCACCTGGGTGCCCCCTTGTAAAAGTTTTTAAAGACACTGCTTTCTGGACTTAAGAGTTCCAGTCATGACAAGTTATCCACACTTCCATCTATTTATCCATCCATCCATCCATCCATCCATCCAGGCTTTGAATCCCTATGTACTAAGTAATACAGACTCTGCTTCTGGCTTTTGGTTGGGAACACACACACACACACACACACACACACACACACATGTCTTAGTTTGCAATGAATAAGTAAACGCCTACAATGAAAATCAAGCTTCTTTGTAAGTGCCAATAAAGTATTTTTATACCAGAAAAACATTTAATGATAAGGACATCACCACCTCTGCCAAGCATCCTACTTATAAACATCCTTACTTCTTAATTAACCTCCCCATCCTCCAGTAAATAAAGCCTCCTTTCCTACCAGAGCCACCCACAGCAAGTTTTTGTTTGCTTGTTTCTGGAGTAATTTGTAGTCACTATCTAGCTATTCTTTCCAAAATCCTTCCCCTAAATCTAAGTGATAAATGCCATTCAGTCCTCCTCTGATACACCCCAGTTCTAACTCAGATCACAGCCCTTCCCTCAAGGTCAGGAACCCCACATCTGGGTGTTTGCTAAAGCAACACTGCTTTGAGCCTCTGCCCATTCCAACCCCTTTCATCTGGGAGCAAAGTGATCTTACATCCATTTATGAATCCCAGCACATATTGTTGTACTCCCTTGTTTAGGAGAAGTATGATAGTGAGGCCATTTCCAGGTCCTATTTTGGGAAACAGGCAAACCTGATGACGTTTACTGGGATGGATTAAGGGGAAGTGTAGCAGCATCCTGTGTAACGCATTTGACAGAATCTTACACTCACATCTCCCCCAAAATCCCAAAGTAGTGGACAAATTCGAGAGGACGGGAAAGGGACATTTTCTTATTATTTTAAAAAAATCGAGAGGCTCCTCTACTCTGATCCAATTGCCCCTTGTACAGGTGCCCATAGCCCCTTGTGTTTATATCAATCACAGTACTTGTTCCACAGTTGGCTGAGTAATGCCCCCCCCACCCCCGATATCCATGTCCTAATCCCCAGAACCTGTCAATGCTACCCTTATATGGCAAAAGGGACTTTGCCTTATATGGCAAAAGGGACTTTGTAGACATGATCAAGCGAAGGGTCTTGAGATGGGGAGATTGCCCCGGTGGGTCTGGTATCACTGGGGTCCTTATAAGAAAGACACATAAGTAAGAGATATGATGATGGATATTGGGTTGAAGTCATGAGCAAGGAACGCAAGCAGTCTCCAGAAGCTACAAAAGGCAAGGCACACTGGGCACACTGTTAAGATCTTTTAGGATACAAGAAACAGAGGCATATTCCAATGTCATCACAACAATACTTGAGAAAGAATAAAATTGACAAAATTATTCCAGCAGCTGCCCGAGGTCTCTCACCGTTGGAACATCTGTTATCAGACAGTGTTAGCTTTGGTCATTGGACAGCAAGGTCAATAATTCAACACCAACATTAGTGGTCATGCCTTCAGAAATGTGAGTTCATTTTAGTGGCACAACTTCTCTTTCCCCTGTTGCTACAACCACCTGCTAGATTCTGTACCTCTTGTCTTAAAAAAAGAAGCTGATCTTTTGTTCCATTACCACCCAGTATGGAATTCTCTCTGAGGACAAATCTCTCTCCTTAAACCAACTTCTATGACATTGGTCAACCTATAGATGGCTGTCATTGGGCCAGGTGCTGACTCCTGGTTGGAGCAGCTGTGGTCAAAGTAGCAGAGGCGTGTTACTAAAATTGACGACCTCTAGGTATGTTGCTGTGCACAAGGTGGCCACGGGCTTGGCAGTTACCTAGAGCTCAGAATCCACTGGCTAACAAATGCTTTTGAGGGGAAGTGACCAATAGAAAGACAAAAGAAAAACTGTAAAACATGGTCCCTGCCCATAAGGACTTTGTCACCTAGGAGTAAAAGGAAAATATATAGAGAACGACTAGTTACAAGACAGCATTACATTCAACAGTCCAATGTAATAAAGTCTTCTTTGTTAAATAAATAAAATCAGAGAATATTACATGGGCCATATCCTTTCCTCTCTCCTGATGAGAAATTATGGTTTGCATGAATTTACTTCCATGTTCTTTTCTGGCAGTTCTGAGGCTTAGCTTCCAATTGATGATGATGTATGATGTAGAAGTTAAGTTTGTGAAGGTTATAAGCATAGCAGGGTAAACTGAGGCACTTTTTTTTTTTTTTTTTTTTTTTTGCTTTTGCCACATTTCCCTGCCTGTGTAGTTGTGGGAAAAAACAAACCAATGGTTAGGGAGAAAGCATTTTTAAAATGGTACCTCTATATTTACCCAATATAAGAAAACTTTATAATGGCAGGTAAGTTACAGTTATAGATTCTCATGAACAAAGAGGGACTGTAATGGAACCCAGCTGAGAGTCTCTGCAGAGAACTAAATCTCCATAGTGAGATGTGTCTAACTTCAGAAATCTGGAGGAAGCAGTCTCAGTACAGACTGGAAGCCCCCTCACCTTTTCTTCATTGAGGGGATGGGAGCCTCTCCCCTCTCTCTCTTCCCAACTGCAGCTGGGACAGAGGAGGAAGGACATAGGAAGGACATAGGACATAGGAAGACTGGGGAAGACTGTCAGGCTCATACTAGGACACAGCGAGAGCTGAGGATGGAAAGCCAGATAGGGCCAAATGGGGAAGCCCTTGAAATTCAGGACTTCCCTGTGATTCACCATGAGAAGTTCTTGGGTGCTCTAGTCTTAGTTTAAGTGAGAAACTCGCCCATCTCCTTTAACAGTCCTTTAGGCCATTTTTAAAGTGATTGTTTCTGGCAACAGTGATGTTGGCAGGAAGTAAGGAGGCGTGGGTGTGGAGGGAGAAAGAATAGGAAAGAGGTAGTTGAGAAAGTGTGGTGGTTCAGTAGACAATATTTGTAAGGCTAACGAAAAATATTTTGACAAATTTATTCACTCACGTAAATTGGTTTATCTGCTTTGATGGCCCTGGGACAATACCAAGCCCTCTAAAGGCAGGGAAAGTGAAAAGGGGAGCGCAAATGAATTCTTTCACTTCTGTGGAAACCTTTAGCGTGGGTTCCATGCGGAGGTAGATGGCAGCCAATACTACAGTCAAGCTGAGTGGTTTCCATCCCAAGCTTGGACCTTATTAGCTGGTCATTGCACATGACTTTGGTTCACAAATTAGCTATCCCACCTTGGGGGACGTGAGCCCCTCGAGTGAACCTATTTCTCTTCTGACGCATTTCGTCAGGGGAGTGGAGACTGATGGATGGTATTGAGGGCTTCTGTGCCAGACATTTTTCTATATGTTATGCCATTCTGTTCCCCCGATAGCCCTGAGAAGCTATTACTCCTCGGTTCCAGCTGTGGCAACAGGCTGACTGCACTGTAGGTCATGCAGCTAGAAAGCAAGGGAGGGATTTGAACCTGGTTCGTTCTCACTCCAAGCCCAGTGCTCTGTCTGCCCCATTACTGTGGACTGTGGGTTAAAAATGAATGAATTGAGCAGAGGAGCCAGGGAGGAGGGGGAGGAAATACCGGGATGGGGATTACAAGGGGAGTAAAAAAAGAAGAGGTTCGTCTTGTTGTTTAGATGCAACATGAGACTTGGGCCTGCCCTACATGATCCCAGCAGACTAGTTAGCATTGAGCGGAGGCTGGTGAATGTGCTGCTCTCCTTCAGAATTTGTGTTTTCTAAGAGGCATTTCTCTCTCGGTCTCTCTTTCTCTGTCTCTTTCCCAGAGAGTGGCCCTGAAGGAGTCCTCAGGATGATACGAGCTTGCTGGATTGCTGTGAGAGTCTTAATCCTGGGAGATTTATGACTGTGACTTCACTATGAAAACAACACTATTTTCCTCGACCTGTCAGGGGGCAACAATTAGAAGAAGAATGTGAGGTTTACTTTTGACGAAGCATGTGGCTCATAATAGAGCCTCTATTACCAATAGGGTGACTTGTGGCTAAAATATAAAGGCCATGGGCTAAAAAGAAAAAGAATAAAGAAAACATGACAGGATTCCTGTTATCCTCCCTCCAGAACAAGGAAACAAAGGGTAAGCTTTAGGAATAGAATCTGATACATCTTTGTATATTTTTTCCGCATTAAGATGCAAGTCATTCCACGCTTGGAAGTTGGTTTTGTATCAGTGCTGGTCGGGTGGATCTATTTTTCCCTGTTGCTATAAAAACATCTCAAGAAATGCATGACAAGTCTTCAGAGAATGCCACCGATCGCTGAGCCACTGCCATTAATTGCACATGAATATGGATGGCACAAGCACCGTTCTGATACCAATCTGTGCCTGTCGCGATAATGGGAGGTCCAGTCCACCTGTCAGGTAGGTGCAATGGCTTCAGACCATAGGAAGGCCGTAGGGTGTGAAGTCAGAGGGAAGTAGCAATTGCAAAGCCATAGTCTGAATGGTTAGGCAGTTTGGAGACTGTGGAGCTCCAGGTAGTAGCCTCAGCCCAGGAAAGAAATAGACTGAGATAGTCTTGAGGTCATGTGATCAGAGAATCCCAGAGAGAGTCCTACAGGAAAGAAGGAAACAAGGAAAGCTCCACAGGAATTGGTGTTATTTTTAAGGACCTGGAACTACGTGCCCCTTAAGAGCAGGAGCCATGAGCTATACCCCAGGCCATCTCCCCAGTACCTACCAAAGATCCTCACTCTGGAACGATAAACATCAAGGGTTGGTTGAACGTGTGAACTCTATGGTCACTATTTTTGCTCCTGAGCCTCAGGTTTACATGACCGAAAGGAACAGAAATCCCAATGAGAAAAAGTGGTCCCATAGCCTTTTTGAGTGGCAAAATAGTCCCCGAGCCCATGAGCTTTCTATTTCCCTGTCTGAAATCAACATGGCTTTATTCACCTGGGTTAAGGTCCAGTTTGGTTGGGATGGAATAGGTGTTCCAGTTTCTAAAACTGGACTAATGGTCTAAATTTAGGAAATGAAACATTGACCTCTTTTGGAATAGAGAACTTTCTGCTCTAGAGAGGGTTAATAATCACTTGCCTAATCTATTCCAATCCATTTTGGAAGTATGCCTCAGCAACACACGTGGTATAAAGTAGAATGGCAGGACCCCACCCAAAGGCAAAAAAAAAAAAAAAAAAGCCTAAATTATTGTGTAATTTGCTCCTCTTTTCCTGAATTTCTTTAATAATTCACATGAATTTCCATTAGTCCTTTCCATATGTTTTTTTTTAAGTTTATATATTTATTTTGAGAGAGAGAGCAAGCGTGTGTGAGTGAGTAGGGGAAGGGCAGAGAGAGGAGAGAGCGAATCCTAAGCAGGCTCCATGCTGTCAGCACAGAGGCCGACGCGGGGCTTGAACTCACAAACCGTTTGATCATGACCTGAGTCGAAATCAAGAGTCGGATGCTTAACCGACTGAACCACCCAGGGGCCCTCTCATGCGTTGCTTTAATTATTTGGTTTAATTATTACTGTGAACTCTTGGTGGATAGAGACAAAGTGTAGTGCCCGGTACATAATAGAATATCCACAGAGAGTTGCTGATGATGAATCAAAAAAAATTAATGAGATTATCATGCGAACCTGGATAGCAAAGCTAAATCATTCTAATTTCAATCAGCTCAGTGTAGTCTTTTCTAGATAGACAGTGTTTTGCAATCTTCTTTCCACAGCCATTAAATCTTGGCTTAATGAGTAAATTCAGAATGTCTTGGCATTTTGTTATTTTACGTTCATCCCTACTGTGACAGCCAAGCTGCTCACAACTTTCTTCGAGAAAGAATTTGACATTCCACTGTGCAAAGTGCAGTTCGCAGACAGCCTCCGTCTCAGTGCCTCAGGATTCCACCCAAGGCACTGGAGCTGATTTCCTGCTCTGCTGTGGCCCCTGGGCCATGACTGAGCCTTTGGGAGGAGGGGCACTAGGGCCCGGCCATCTCTCTCCACTGTGGACTCCTCTAATGGGCAAGCTTTGTTCTGGAGTTTCCATTGGGATCACCTGAGGTTTTCCTTATTCAATCTTGCTTCCCCTCCCCCTTTCATTTCAGGTATCAGATCTGTATCACCGGCTGAAGACTTACCCTGGCCAACAGCCCCTTTATCTTTCACAGACTTATCTCCCAATAAATTTCTGACATGTCTATCTCTGCTTCCCAGAGGATCCAAACTGACCCACCTACGCAATATCTCATCAGATTCATTTTCTTCGTTAAATACGATGGAGAGATTTTATTAACCTGAATGTTTAGTGTCTCCCCACCACAACAGCTGCCTTTCGGAAATGTCTCCCAAAGAAAACCAGTTATGACAACAAAGCCTATTTCAAATTGTGTCTCGGGCCCTTGTGTTTGTGCAAAAATGCCATCTCATGGGGTGACTCAACTAGAGAACGGGGCATTCTAAGTCAGAACCCCACACACTAACTATTTGGCAAGGCTCCTCAAGCTTGGATCACAGCCCAAAGGAAACCTGAGTGCTCCTTTGAGGGTGGGGAGGGGTCCTGAACATGTTGGGAGGTGATAATGAGAGCAATCGTGTTTGAATGAGGTTTATGAGGGCTTTCCGATGGGGCCCTTGAGAAGTCTAGTGCTTTTCTTCCACTTGGCATTGTGCATTTTGGGCACCAGATATGTTAAAGCTTGCAATGAGGTTCTCACAAGCTACTTGTTTTGCCAAAGAACCAACTACTGCTTCAAGTCCCATGTTCCCTCGTCTCCTGTTTGTTTCTGCCTTGCCAGGGAGATTGCTCTCATTTGGCTTCTGGTAGCCCCCCTGGTAGCCAACAGAGACCGGTGGGAGTTGAGCGAAAGACGCAGCCTAAGAGAATCAAACAGTCCGAGGTCTATCGCTTAATGCACTTGCCACTTCCAATTTGGCATTCTCGCTGACTCTGTTGGAACCCTTCTCCCTATCATGAGGTGTTCCAGCTGGACAGTAGACATGTACTTCTCCCATTATATAACAGCTCAATACTGGTCACCGAAAACATCAATTCCTTCAGCTGTGTGTGACTGTGGGTGCTCGATTATGTGGAAAAAAGGAAAACATTAAAAAAGCATCATTTCAGGCATGCTTTCATTTAATGCATCAATAAGATGGCTGGCATACCATTTCAAGGAGCAGAATGTAAAATGTCAACGCAGTTGACTGCCTCCTCCGGGGAGCCTTCTCTGACCTCTCCTTGGCACCAGCCGCTTTAATTGTGCATCAACCTCTAGGCCCTGTGGAGCTCTAGTTGGTCTCCCATATTTTTCTGCTCGGTCTAGGAGTTGAGAGGAACTGGAGAAGTCATACAGAAAAACCTCTAACTGAAACCAGGAAGCCCTTCTCATAAAGAGTAGACATCGCCTAAGCAGGCGTTAGGTTCCAAAGTCAGCATGTAGGGTGAAATCGAGTATTGTTTACGTCACCTTTGAAAGTTCTAATATGAGAGGCACATGGGAAATGGGCACTAGGGGACGGGGGAGGTAGACCCTGTCTCTGGTCTCACTCTTATCCCAAGGCACAACCTTATAAATGGAACGGTGGGGAGAATCATCCACGCTACTTAATACTTTTTAATTCATATTTTTGTCAAATGTAGTGTTTTAGTGAGTCAAACAAATTCTACCAGATTTGTCACAAAAATTATCGGTGGCCCACCTTCCACTTTCCCTTCCTTAGAGGCAATGACTTTTCCACTTGAACGACTGACTCTCCATATATTGCTCTAAATAGCACACACATATAGCTACTTCCTGATTTTTCATTTTTTGGGCCTTATCTATTGACTTCCTGCCATGAGAGATAGAGAATTTAGTTCTCTTTCATCCCCTTCCCTCCAACACATACCATTCTAGTTCCCCCATTCTCCCTCTGTAGTTATATTATAGTTTTGGTGAGATCAGTATTCAGTGTTTACATTTTTTTGACTATGTAAATGGTATTCGCAACTGGGCCATTGGTAAACTTCTTAGTTGCCTTTCACGAACAACTTTTTATTTTCCATGGAACTAGTAATTATCATATATAATGCTTATAGTGTGCATATATATATATATATATATATGCATATAATTGCCTTTTGTTTGCTCAGTTTTCTATGCACTAATGCTAACACAACCTCAAACTCTCTACCAGTTGTCCAAATCTCCTGCCAGTCTGTTCAAACAGAGCACATGGTCAGTTTTATCTTGGCAAAATCTCCCAGAGCCCTCTGGCTTATATGGTCTGGCTGCCCTTCATAGCTGAATCACAGCAGTTGTCCTGGGTCATGCGTCTACATTATCCTGGGAGTATCATGGCCTCTTTCTTGTGTTGTATCTTCTCTTTCCTTTTACCCCATGCATTCCTCTTCTTTGGCTTAGTCTCCCATTAGGGTAGAGTATATCCTACAAAAACTCCCTAAGAAAGGGTGAGGAGGAAGTACATTTTTTGAAATCTTGGGTGTCTGAAAATGTCCTCCTTCTGTCCTCCACCCTTTACTGATTGTTTGTCTGAGCGTAGACTTTTAGGTTGCAAATCCTTTTCTTTCAGAATTATGAGGGCATGGTTCCACAGTGCTAACTTCTAACCCTTCCGCTGAAAAGGATGATGTCTCCTGATTTTTGTTTCTTTATAAGTGTGTTTTCTCTCTGAAAGCCTGTGGGATCTTAACTTTGTCCTGAGCGTTCCAAAATTTCACAATGATTTGTATTGATACGGGTCTATTTTTATTCACTGGGCTGGGCACTTGATGTGTCCTTTCAGTATGGACACTTGTATCTTTCAGTTCTGGAAAGTTTGTATGTATGTATGTATGTATGTATGTATGTATGTATGTATATACATATGTATCTGTCTTTCCATTCTGGGAAAAAAAAATTTTTTTCTTTATTTCCTCCCCTCATATTGTCTCTTCTCGTCTCCTGGAACTCTTATCATTTGTATATTGGACTTCTTAGAGTCATTTTCTACCCTTCTTAAATTTTCTCTTCTGTTCCCTATCTTTTCTCTACCTTTTTCCTCTATTTGCTGGAAGGTCCTTCAACTTTACCTTTCGACAGCGCTGCTGAGTTTTTTGTTTTTGCTATCATATTTGTGATTTCTAGGAGCTCTTTTTTCTCCACGAATGTCTCATTTTAATAATGCTTCTTTTTAATCTGTTTCATGATTGCAATATCTTATCTCCCTAAAGACAGTGACACAGAGCTAGGAGATACATACGCACACACACGTACACCCACGTGCACACACATGCACACACACATTCACATGCACACACATTCTCTTCTTCCTTACAAAATCTCACTTCCTCTAAATTGCTTTATTGTTTCAAACTTGTTTTTTTTTTTTCTCTTTCATATAAGACTTTCCTCATATGCGTGATGGTCCTTGGTTATCTTTACAGGTTGAAGGCACTAAAAAGTGGATCAGAAGCTTTAAAACATGAGTGGCTCTGGTTGAATGTTAGCTTCCTTATAGACTGGTCTGGCTGGATACCAATGTCAGTATCTTGAGGTGTTTCCTCTTGAGCTGGTCAGGTTTCCTAGAGAAGACATGTCTATTGCTCTGCCTGGGGAATGAAGATCTGGCTGTCAGCTTTCTGGCAGCTGACTGCTTCAGAAATTTGGTAGAATAAATTGGGCTGCCTCCTCAAAACTGCCTGAGAATTCAGCCTTCTCAGGTTTGCTGTCATTACTTCCATCATGTTGCTACCAGTGTTGTTTGCCCATGTTTGCACTCTCGTTAGTTTATGCCTTACAAAACATTTTAAGATAGAGGTGCCTGGGTGGCTCAGCTGGTTAAGCTTTGACTTCAGCTCAGGTCACGATCTTGCAGTTGGTGAGTTCGAGCCCCATATCGGGGCTGACAGCTCAGAGCCTGGAGCCTGCTTCGGATTCTGTGTCTCCCTCTCTCTCTGCCCCTCTCCAGTTCACACTCTGTCTCTCTCTGTCTCTCAAAAATAAATAAACGTTAAAAATTTTTTTAAATAAAAAAAATTAAGATTTTGAGCAGGAATGAAAGTAGATGCATGCATTCAGTTGATCATATATTTTTCAGTTTATTTATTTATTTTTAGAGAGACTGTGTGTGTAGATGAGCGGGGGAGGGGCAGAGAGAGAGGGAGACAGAATCTGAAGCAGGCTCTGCGCTATCATTGCAGAGCCTGAGTCAGCATTTGATCCCACAAACCTTGAGATCATGATCTGAGCCGAAATCAAGAGTCAGACACTTAACCGACTGAGCCACCCAGGCACCCTTCGACTGATCATCTTAATCAGAATCCACTATTCACGTGTCTTCTCTCTTCAGTTTTGGCTTGATAACAACAACAAATTGGATTTAAGTGATAGGCTCATAAGCTTTGTCTCCCCAGGGATTATACTGATATTTGTTGAGTGTCCTATAGTTGACAGTTATTGTCTTACTCTCGATCTTATTTGGTTTTTACCTCATAACCTAAACTGAGAACGAGAGAGGATGAGTCCCATCCAGGTTCCATTGAGTTGGTAAGGAGCTGAGGCAAGACACAAAACCGGATTTCCTGACTCCAAATCTGACTTTTCTTTTTTCACCTGCATCAGGGTTTTTGGCAAACACTTCCTGTAGTCAACATGCAAGGCACCCTCCCTCACCAGTGGAGAGCTATGGTAGGAAGCTCCTCCTGATGAATAGTGAAAGCCTGTCTCTTTAGCATCTTCCCTCCGATTCCGGTTCTGCTACCTTTGGCAACATGGCGTAGTTGTAATTTTTCTTCCCCACGTGAGGCCTTTCACGATGTGTCTTCAGCTGTTGTGGAGTAGCAATGAAGGGCAGTGGGGTTGTAAAAGCTAGGGAACCCTGAAGTTAAGGTGAGCGCGGAAGTTGTCCTTCCTTGGTCATGGCAGGTAGGTGCGAGTGCGTTCCCAGAGGCCTCCAAGAATGATGGTGGTAACTGACGGAAGGTGGGCAGGTCACAGCAGCAAGGCAGGGCAGAGAAGACCGGTGCATCTGAGCAACATGAAGCTCAAAGGAGGAGATCTTGCCTATGGGTGGACCGCACACGTGTGGTGGAGAAGCTGTCCCTGCCTCCCGGCCACAGAGTTAGGTCATAAAAAATTCATGTAGCAGATAAGACAAGGAGGGGGGAGGAAAGAGTGGGCATACAGGTTGAAGATGCGAAGAGCTCATCATAAGGGAGTAAGGTTGAAATGAGGTGAAGTGAAAAGAACTGAGAAGAGAGCTGGTGAAAGGCAGAGTTGGGGAAAAGGAGGCTCAGAACAATTCAAGGGTGTACATGTGACCTTGAGTCCGTTGCCAAAATAGGCGATTCCTCCACCCCTGACCTGAGGCAGTTGAGGACAACACCGCGGCAGCCTGAGCCTTGCTTCTGTCCCTCTCTTCTCCCAGTGGAAGCATGAGTGGGGGGAAAGCCTGCGTCCTCACCTGTGGCATGCCGTGGCTTGCCACCTGGCCCGCAAGGTTCTTGCTTGTCCATTACTGCTAAAGGCACTGGATAGAGGATTTGGTCCGAAGCCAAAGCAAATAGCAGCTAAGAGACACACAACAGTTGGCGTCTGGCTCAGATGGCTCTGGCGCCTTCCTAGAAACAGCCCCCCCTTTCCTCCAAAGAAGTCTGCCTGGCTCGATGAAAACTACAACTAACATGTGTGCAGGGCTTTGGGACTTAACAGGCACTTCCACATGGGGGAATCTCATTTTATCCTGTCAACTGTGCTGGGGGTAAAGTTTATGATTCCCATTTTACAGGTGAAGGAACTTCCAGCTTCATCGTGTGTAACCCAATGACACGGAGGAAGTCATTACCTCTCTCTGAACATCAGCTTTCTTAGTAACGAAGTGGGACTAAGACTTATGGCAAAGTTGTGTTGAGACTTAAGTAGGATTATGTATGTACGATGCTTGCACAGAGCTGGCGTCTCCTAAATGCCCATTCTGTATTCCCACTTATTTACCCCAGGGGTAAAATGACTTACCCTAGTTCGCTCCGCTAGAGAAAGGCAGAATTGGGGTCCCCGTCTGTCCTTGCCACTGAGGGGCAGGCCATTCCTAAAGGGTGATAGGAATGACTTATCAATACAGCTTCAGTGACTGATAGATCCTAAGGATGGCCTCAGCACTTTCTTCCATGCCTAGGTGTAGGCTTCTTTGCAGTGTGAATTGATTGTCCTTCCCAATAAAAGACTGACCCTCTTTCCCCTCCCCCTTGAACCTGGGCTAATCCTGGGACTTTCTTTGATCAATAGCATGTGGCAGAAGTGACATTAGGTCTTGAGTGCCTGCTCTCACCTTCTAGGTGCTCTGTGACTCCTGTGTAAGGAAGCCCAGCCCTTAAGGATGAACAATCACACAGAGGGAGAATTCCAGTCATCCCAGTAGCTCAAGCCGTCACCACTGAGGCACCAGACATGGGACTGGGCCAGCTGGACAAGGCAGCCAGCCCCCTGAGTTGTCATTTCTTCTCTTCACTGGCCAACTCACGGTGGCATACTTGACCCCCATGAGACCAGCAGAGGGACTGCCCAGTTGAGCCTGGCCCAATTACAGACTCCTGAACGAATACATTATCTTGGCCTTAGGCCATTAAATTTGGGTGGTAGATTGTTGTGCAGAAACAGATAACTAATTCCTAAGATAAGATACTAGGGAAGTGTCAGTAAAACTGCATAGATACTAGAATCAGATACCAAAGGTACCCTAGACATGGTTTTGGGTTTTTTTTTTTTTTTTTTCCTTTAAATTATGTTTGATTATCCACCATCTTGTGGTCCTTTTGACTAAAGATGAAACCATGAACCTGATGAATTTACAAGGACTTATTCTTCTGATACCTGTAATTCTTTGAATAAATAGACACGGTGTGCTCTTAAATGCAGGGCTCAGGCCCAGGGCCTCATTTGTTCCCACCTCATCTCTCTGACCAATTAAGGACTGGACCATATATGCCTAATAGAGGGTCTTGGGAATATTCTCAGTGCCAAATGGGAGTCCGCAGTAAAGCTTGGGACCAAGCCTCTGCATCCTTGACCCCCGCCCCCAACTTCCTGTCCCTTTGGGGCCAGTTGGTGAGAACGTGCTTGCCTCTAATCAGCATCTCAGAGACTTCTCAATTGTTCTTAGCAAACAATGCTTAGAAAAGGGGATGCATTCATAGGGAGGATTAAAACAAGGTGTATCAGGAGAGGCTGAACTGATGACTCCAGCCCCGACCCAGCCTGGGTTGTTCTTTTCAGGTCACCCGGCCTGAATTTGCCCAAGAACAAGCGACAAGACTGAGGTGACTTCATGCAGTGGAAAACAGACCACATCCTCCCTGAGAGCCCAAACGGAGGCTGGCTTCAGAGAAACTGATCTGCATGCCAGTGGGAATCATCCTGGTAAAATATTCCTCGGCTCATCAGCTCGTCTTTAAGTAGAGTGAGATGGATAATGGGGGTCACAAGCCACCTGTGAAGCCTACTTTGCAATCTGGGGTGCAGGTGGCTGCGTAGATTCTAAAGTTCCTCCCTCCCCTTCCGAGGCTGAGTCCCGGTGGCACTGTCCCTAATGTTCTAGGTTCTGTTTCATTCGCTCTCTCTCATACTCCCCTCTTGTTCTCGTTGCCAACAGCACAGATAGGGCACAGGAGTCAGGGGCGGCTGAAATGACTGGTTTCTGAGCTGTGTTTTCCCTGTTCACTCCCACTGCCCACCGAGAGCACACAGGAGTCAGGGAGGGGCGGCGGGCTGACCCCTGCTGCTCGATGCCGGGTGCCCAGAGCTGTGATATGCAGTCCACCTGTCAGTCAACAGCATTTATGGAGGCTCTGAGGGGGCTCCAGAGGAAAGTACAGATTGCTGGAATGGACACCGGGGAACAGGAACTCTGGCTCCGGCCCTGACCTGCTGCGTGAATTATGGTGGATGAATAAATGAACATTTTTGGCACACTTTACAACAGGCTTTCAAAAGTACTTTCGATTCATCCTCCCCAAAGCACTGGGACATACGTGATATATGATGTACTGTTCCTAATTAAGACGTGAAGAAGCTGAGGATCAGAGAAGCGAAGCAATTTGCCCAAGGGCACCATAGCAAACAGAACCAGAATCCACTGTCTCCCACCCCTCTGCTTTTCCCACCGTGCTTTGCTACCCTTTGGATGTTAACTTCTCTGAGCCCGCGTTCCATCATCATTGAAATAATGGCAATTTTACTGGGCACCTTCTCTGTGTGAGGTAAGCATGTTACCTGTGTTAGCTCATTTAATCCTTAAAATAACCTATGGGCAGAAACTATTTTTATCCCTGTTTTGGAGATGAGAGAGTTGGGGCTTACAGAGATCAGCCACCTGCCCAGCCAAAGCCAAAGTTCTTAGCCACCTTGCCATATAAGTTCCCATGGGTGACTGGAATGTTTTTTTCCCACCCACTTACCTCACCAGGCAATACAGAAGACAAAATTAGATGATGGATGTGAAAACACTTTTTGAAAGTTAAACATGTGGGGCATAAATATAAAGAAAAATAAAAAATCTCTACTCCTGTAGACCTTATGCCATAACAAAGCCCAAACTAACTTCCAACAAACTGACATAACAAGTCCTCACTGACATAAAGCAGCAGACACAGCTACGGAAAGAAGTTGCAAGGGGAGGGTGACGGGGGTCAGAAGCACCAGTTCTGGAGGTGATTTAAAAGAGGTAAGCTCTGCTTATGTTCCTGGCAGTAAGCAGGCACAGAACATGAGAAAAGAGAGGGATGCCAAGCAGAAACCATGGCCAGACGGGCCACGTTGCCTTGTCCAGGGGGAGGTAGGCAGGAATCCATGCAGCGATGGAGATTCTGATAGAAATGAGCGGAAGTGGGTGATGTTCTTGAGGCCATAGTGTATGTGTGCATGTGTGTGTGAGTGTGTGAGCGCGCGCGCGCGCGCGTGTGTGTGTGTGTGTGTGTGACAGGCAGGGCCATTCACCCCCCCCACCCCCCACCCTCTACAGCGTCATGCACAATAGCTTCATCCGTTATCTCAAACACAGACCAAAACTCATCTTCCACTAAGCACTTCTTGCTGCCATAATCCTTGATCCCCCACAGAATCAAAATACGCTCTCTGATCTTGGCACAGACTCTTGCTCTCACTTGTGGGCCTTTGCTATGGACTTTTATGTCTCTGTTTATTTTGTGTGTTTCATGAGTGGCTCATGCCTTTAAAGGAAATGCACCACCAGCCTTGGCCTGTCATTATGGCCCTTTGCTGGCCATGGGCTGAGCTGGCCCTGCTCCTGGGATGGGTGAGCCTGGGCTTTTAATTTGCTGTGACAGGAGATAATTGTTGCTTGAGTTTCCACCTCTGAAAATAAACCAGGGTGGTACTTCCCGACTGGGAGTCCAGAGAGGCAAGCTCATCCCTGGGGCCAGCGCCAGGGGGAGGCTTAGCCAGGGCCAGAGTGGCTGGTCTCAATGTCCCTCACCTCCTTTCCTTTTCTGGATTTCAAAACATACAATTAGTGTTTTCTTTAAGATCTCAGAATGGCAACGTTAGGAAAGTTCAGGGAGATTTTCTGATAATGTGTGCAAGAATTCTAGAGGTGGGATTCTGTGAAATTTCAGACTCTGAGGATACTAAACCCTCCACTCGGGCCTAATCCCCAGTTACAGCTGCATTCAAGTTCAAGCACATCAGAGCTTGCCCACAAGGGCTACAGTCCATGCCTTTTTCTTTCTTTCTTTTTTTTTTTTAAATATGATATCATGCCTAGAAATATCTGGGCAAAGTCCCACCAATCAAAGCCCTCTGGATTGCAAGTCAGGTCTTGGGTTTTGGGTAAAAGGCAAGGCCCTGCTTAGCTATAAAGTGAGGTATCTGGAGATGACCTTCTAAGGTTCCTTCTGGCGCAAGGATCCATTTATCTTGGACTCCATCCACGGGCTTGTCTCACCAGAGTTGAATTGAACGCAAGGTATTGTGAAGCCTGCACGGGTCATACAAGTTCAGATGATACAAAGATGTCTGGGAGTTGTACATTTTAGCTATGCCTTAGGACTAACATAATATAAAAGGAGAACTCAAAGGCAGGGAAGCTCATTGTGGTAGAGAAGAATGAGTCCATGAGGATACTGTCCCGAATGTTCTGGGACCCTGCAGAAGGTTTCTCCGGTGCTCTGGGTCTCTCTGTTCAAATCCTGACCCTCTACTCATTGGCTGTCTGACCTTGGGAGAGTTGTCTTAGTTTCCCCACCCACAGCCTGGAGAAGATAAGACACCTGCCTCACTGAGCTGTCATGAGCTTTAAGACAGATGGTGTGAGTATGGTGGTCCTTTGTGCAGCTCACTAAAAATTTCTTACCTTCCTCCTTTTAGGCACATGGTAAGGCTGCAAATCCCTAGCCCCTCGAAGGTGGACTTACCCATGTGACTTGCTCTGGCCAATGAAATGAAAGCAGAAGGTCTCAGTGTCGCTCTGTGCAGAAGCATCGAATAGCCAGTAGGAGACGCTGCTGTGCACCGCCCTGCACACACACCCCACCCCCCGACCATGGCAACTATGGATGCAATAGATGAAATAGGTGGAGCGCTTTTATTCCAGGTGGACATATAAAGAAATGTGGAGTGGAGCTCCTTAGCTGACCTGCAGTAGACATTTACCGAGATCAAGAAGTAAACTTATTATTAGCTACTAAGACTTTGTCGGGGTTTGTTATTACAGCAAAAACTAGCCTACCCTGACTTTAACAATATATTTGAAGTACCTCACATAGCCCCTAGAACATAGTGATCTAATAATAAATGATTGTTCCTATCTTGATTCTTCTGACAAAAGTCAGGACCACTAGCCTTTGAAGCAACCACACAGAATCTAGCACAGTTCTGAGCAAATGTTTGTACACTCTTTTATAGTGACGTTGGATGAATTCAAAGTCACTGGGAGCTACCAGAACCAGGAAAACGCGGTGCCCAAGAAAAGTGAAACTCTTTCCAGCAGCCGGAGAGAGAGAGGACTACTATTTGCCTAAGGTGCAGAATGGTCTTTATGTCCTTCAGTTTTCATCAACCAGAAAGCAGGAAGGAGAACAACTGGTTCCTGTCCCCACTCTCAGTGAAGTTATTTCAGGGCCATAAGCCCAGTGCATTCTTTGCTCAGAGTAACAGGGAACAGGTGCTAGGTGCTTGATCCCAAAACTTGGCATTGATTACTTAACGCAGACACCAAGATCTTTGTTCATGTCGTGTCATAGGAGTATTTTCCTCGGAAACTCAGTAAGTTATAAAAACATAAAAATCTTAGTTACATTAGAGTAAAGGGAGCCACAGTTAACGAACCTCATCATTCATTCCTGGTGAGTCTCTAGTGACAAAGGAGTTTATCACAAGTATAGAAGAGGCAGTTCAGGTAGAAGTTAAAAGCATGATCTTGCGGGCACCTGGGGTGGCTCAGTTGGTTAAGCATCCAACTTCGGCTCAGGTCATGATCTCTCAGTTGGTGAGCTCGAGCCCTGCATTGGGCTCTGTGCTGACGGCTCAGAGCTTGGAGCCTGCTTCAGATTTTGTGTCTCCCCCTCTCTCTGCCCCTCCCCAGCTCAAGCTCTCTCTCTCTCTCTCTCTCAAAAAAATAAACATTTTTTAAAAAGGCATGATTTTGGATGCCCATGAGATGTAGGTTTGCATCCCAAATCCTTCACTTACTTGTAAGATAGTATGCATTCAAGAACTTAGAATGGTTTCTTATACGTGAACAATGGTCATCATATACAATGGATTGGCTGATAATTTTTTATATTTCTATTATTGCTTTAGTCACTTATTCATTCAAAAAATATTTGCTTCAGTCTTTTCCCAGTGCCACAACCTCCTTTAATTTTCCCAGCAACATTATGGGATCAGTAATATTGTTCTCATTTTATGAGTAATTAAATTGAGGCACAGAGACAATAAGAATCTCAAGACCACATGGCTAGTTAAGTGGTAGATTTTGGGTTTAAACCCAGATGTGAAATAGAGAAGTCCCACAAAGTCATAGTCTATAGAAAGGGGAACTTGGGGGTAAATTCCAAAAGCCACATGCCTCCTAGAAAGAAAGAAGAGGATATTTTAATACCACCTAACCCACTCTGAAGCCCAGTGAGCATAAACCTAATGGGGTATTTAATATAGAAAGGTATGCTGACAAAGAGTGTGAGTCACCTCCTGAGCATAAATACCATCTGTGCAGGGAACGTGTGGTTAAATGGGGGAAATGCGTGTCATTAAAAAGTATCCAACTCCCCTGGAAACCACGCAGACCCAACATGGCAGCTGAAGACCAGCCTTCCTTGCTGGACCCAATGGGTCCCCAGAAGGAGATGCTGAATTAGGCCTCTAAACCAACCCTTCGACGTGAGTCTAAAGGTTTTCCAGTAAGGTAAACACTCTCTCAGGCCTCTTACTGTCTCACACCTTCGTTGGCGTAATAAGGTGATCCTAGCTCAGACAAAATAGTGGTTAGGAAGGGATTTTCTTTTTTAGAATCCAGTCAATTATCAGTGCACATAAAGAGCACATAGAGATCACCAGTATTTCCTGGACTAAAAGGGAGCGTAAAGGGCCGGAGTGTTTCATGAATTAGCCTTATGAATTTCCTTGACAGATTCAGTCTTTAAGCTTCACTAGCTGCTGCCAAGCTGGAGAATTAGGCTCACTATATTTCATTGCCTTTCACTCAATGATTCAACCAATATTGCTCGGGCACCCCTTAAACAGAGTGTGGTTAGCCTCTGTGAGGGAGGCAGAGATGAATTTCCTGCCCTAGGGGAGCTTGCTTGTATGGTAGAAGAGAGAAGTACCCCCAAGGAAGGTTCTGGAAAGGGAGAGCCTATAACAGAGTACTGGCTGTCCAGCAGTGAAATGGATTTTGGGTTGGAAGAAGGCCACAGTGTTTGAGTCAGGTCTTACCTATTTCATTTGTGAGCCGGTGTTCTCAGGCCTCCCCAGTTTGATGTGATCAGGGAGGCCTGTTAACACGAACACCTACATTTCAGGGCCTCTTGGCCCTTGCCTACATAATTACAGGACCCTTGCACTGCTGTAGAGCCTCCCTGGGGACTATTAGGAGCCCCCAGCGTGCTCATCCCCTGGCGGAGCCCCCGTGAGGGAGGGCAGAATCTGCTTCCCAGCTACTGGGCTGCCACACCCCCCAGGTCCTCTCAGATGCTGTCTCTGTGTTCAGCACAAAGGTGGGAAGATTCTCCTTCTCGCCCCAGATTTCACAAGATACCTCACCAGTGGAGGCCCCTCAGCCTGATTCCCCCAGTCTAGGTCTCAGTCTGTGGTACCTGAGGGGAGAGAAGACCCAAGACTGGGTCCCTTGCTCTGCCTTTGTCTCAACTCAGCCCGACTCACCTAAGCTCAGACACTTCCGTCACCCCAGGCAAAGGGGCTTATGCACATCAATTCCTTCAAATAAAGCCTGAGACTGGGGAAGTGACCTCCCTTCCAGTGGCTCTGTAATTCATCCCCAAGCCAGGAGAGGTAGGAGAGAATTAAATGTAAACCGGATGGGACAGAAGGCATAGTCGGGACTGTCTCAGGAGGCCTGTGGCCACTCTCGTCCCCATCACCCTGGGGTTGTGCCCCGCTGGCACTGCCCCAGACTCTGCGGACTCGGTGCTGAATTTACATCTACCAGCCCAAAGTCGCAAAATAAACACCATGCCCAAATCGCAACTGTCTGCCTAGAAATAGTAAGACAGGATTGGTGTAGAGGTTTGAACTTCCACCATATTGACTCAACCCACCGTGGAAGCCAGAGACCCCAGCTTAGGAGATGGCTATTTGCAGCCCGGTTGGTGTCATTTTGGGGGCAAAACAAGGAAAGCCTCTCTGACCAGGGCGATTTTCTCCTCACTTGTACTGAAATGCTGCTGCATCCGAAGGGATCTTATTTAAGATCAGAATCATCCGTTGCGGGTTGATACCTTGACCAGCTTTCTCCCTGGACTTGGGAGCACAGTGTTTGTAGACATTCGTCTCCAGCCAGGTCCAGCCATCTTCGCCTTACAGCTGGGTTTTCTCTGGAGAGACGGCTGTTTAAAGCTCAGCCCAACACTTCCTGACTTTACTGTGCTCGTATCTACAGCAAAACTGCAGTCACTGGTTTGAATGGACTAATCAAGACCTATGGCTTGCTGTCTGCACTAATCACCACTTTCCCAGAGATCAAAGCCACGTGGCTGTGGAGACAGGCTTTCAGCAGCTTTTCTCGCATCCTTTCCTGATCAGAGTGATGTATTACCCGAGTGCCATGATCAGCTCAGGGTATCTTTACTTCAGCTATTTGGTACCAGACTGTGGAGTATTTGATGATTTAACAGTTTGCGTCTATGCTTAACCTGCCTTGTAAATAACCCTCGGATTTAAAAAGAAAAAGGAAAAAGGGAAAGGAAAAGAAGAAGAAAAAAAGAAAAAAGGAAGACAAAGAGAAAGGGAAATGAGAAAAAGAAAAAGAAAAAGAAAAAAAAAGCCTTTTTCATGTGAGTCTATGAAACAGAAGGAGGTGATACTTGGGAAATAGAAAAGGCCCCATTCAGTCCCGGGGATAGACAAGCACGCTGGGAGGAGGAAGGGCTGCAAGGTCTGGATGAAATGGAGCATGCCCAATCGGAACAACTCTCAGAGGAGGCGGCCCCAGGGCATGCGCTCCTGGCACTGGGCTCACCCTCCTAGCTATGGGAAGCATACCCGTGGGATTCCCACAGACGAAGAAGCCTCTAGGGCAAATCCCAGGTTTCAGGGCCCCTGCGATCTTCCTGCTAACCACCTCAGAGAATGAAGTACAACCATCTAAGTGTTTGGATTCTTTCTGTGCTGCCCCTGTGGGAGCAAAAGGTCTATTCTGAGTCTGTACCAGGCGTTCACATTCAGGTGAGCTGGGTACTGAGCAGGTGGGGCAACAGCTCAGTGGAGGAGGGTTGCAGACCAGCTCTCCAGGTTGCTATGACCACAGAGCCCCGGAGCTCCATGGGATCGGCTATCTCCCCATCCCCCACAGCCTCCCCGAAAGGCTCCCTGGGTACCACTCAGGCTCTTGTGCTGAGTAGTGCCTCCCTCATCTTTTCGCTGCCACGTGATCTCCCAGGACTAACCTGACCTGCCTGGCCTCATCTTGATAGCACCTTCCCCACGGTGTGTATTTAGCACTTGGACCAGGAGGCCGCCAGGTGGTTCCAAAGGCGCTTACTGGTGGCTCAATAAATATTTGGTGGATGAATGAATGAATGAATGAGTTGTAAAATTCCAGGTCTGCCTCCTCCCAGCTCAGACTGGGAGGGTGAGGGGAGTGGTTTGAGCTGCCCACCACCCGCTCCAGTCTGAAGACTGGGAAGAGACACCAGAGTTATGGGAGCAAGAGGGGACTCCTTGCTTGGGACACTTTCTCTAGTGCTGCTGCCATAGGGGCAGGGCAAGGCTCTCTTGTCAGGATGAGGGAGGAAGGAGCATCTCCTCTGAAGCCCCCGCTAAGCGCAAACGACCGCAGCATTTCTCCGTTTGGAGCCTGGAGTGTGTGCAGGACACAAAGCACACAAGCGATGAGTGCTTCCCTGACCCTCAGAGCTCCCTCGTTAGGTTGTTTGTGACCGGATGATCCCCTGGACGAAACGATCCCTACAGCCATCACTCAGATTCCCAAGAACAGGAGTTTCCACGTCACAAGACCTCATCCGCTGGAACTAGCCTACTGCACTCACGGCATCACAAGGCGAGGTGGCTACTGCCCGAGCCTCCTGACAACCAGCCTCCTCAGTCCACCTTGAAGGCAGAACTTCACGGAAGCTGAGTGTGAAGGGGGAATGTGTTAAACCAGGTGTCTTCGGAATCCTCCGGGAAATGTTATAACCAGACTGGCTCTGCAGACTCTGATAAGTGCCAGAGACGGAAAGGGTGGGGTTGGGTGGTGTCACAGTCAGTTATAAAGCTGCGATGCAGGCTGTGTGTCCCATCTGAGTGCTCTCAAAGTCAATTCGTAAGACAGACAGTCCGGAAGAGTGTCTGACAATGGCAGGGGCTCAGTAGATAGTTGTTGATGGACTGGTGTCACATTGTCCCCAGCTTCCTGAGTACCCGGTGGCATAGAGCCATCTTCCCAGAGGCCAAGGCGGATCCCATCATGGTTCTGACCCACCCAGGGCTCGAGGCACAGGTAGCCTGTCCACTTCAGACATCCACGCCCCATGTTGGCCAGAAGAGAAGCTCTGAATGGTCACGTAACTTGTGTTTTGCTGTTAAAAAGGGCAAACCCTGGATACGAGCTCACAAGCTATTTCTTTCCCTGTGGAAAAGTGGGCTCTACATCAGGAAGCAAGCTTCTTCCTTGCCCAGAAGATTCATAGTCAAATGCTTGTAGGGGAGATTACTGAAACTCCAAAAAGGTCAGAAATGCCTCCCGCCTTTCTCGAGCGTTCATTCTAACCCAAAGGGATGGCTCAGTACAGGCTTGTTCGCACCCTGGCTGTGTGAGCACTGGGCAGCTCGAGGAGCCTTGGGCAGAAAGCACATGCGTACCTGGCAGAAGCCACATTGACAGGTGAGGTCTGAAGTGAAGGCAAAAGGAAATGATTTTGTGAAGCCTCGGGTTGACCAGAAACACCCACCTCTTGACCTTGGCCTTGCCACTCAGGGTGATTCACAGGGCGTCCTCAGGGAATCTCACCAGTGCTCTCCAGCAGAGGTATTTGTCACGTGCTGGTATTTCCAGCACTCGTCTTCCAGCTGACCTCCTCTCTGGGGGCTGCTGGGGGCCCATTAAGCTACCCAGGATGGCGAGTCAGCAAGCTGACATCCTTAAGAAGGTGATGGTTGGCTTTGACTCAGGAGCACCCCGGACTGAACGTTCTCTCTCCCTTGCCTAACCGAACCCCCAAGATCACCTTTCCTAAGAAAGAGCTTCTCCAGAACATCTCAATCTTAGCTCCTTCTGCTGTCCCTGCCATGTGGGCAGCCCCTAGGTCACAGTACTTGCCGTCACTTCATGGGTGGTGGCACTGTACTGGTTGCACAACGATCACTTACGGAGTTTCTTGAAAATCCAGATTCCTAGGTGCCACACAAGAAGCTTCCTGTGGGGGAGACAGGACATGGAGAAGAGCAGCTCATATTCTGACTCATTCTCAGGTGCTTCTATGACACCGCAAGGACTGGGGACCACTGGCAATTAGAGCATTGAGACTTTGAAAGTGCATTCATTCAAATATCCGTGCCTCTGTTCAGACCTCCGGAAAAGCAAATTTGACTGTTTTGCTTCCTGACAGCGTTAGAAGAAGCAGTTCCCTCTTTTCTTAAAACAAGGTTGTTCTCTGGCTTCTTGATACATCCTAGACCAGCGGGAATCTGCAAGTGGCTCCAAGGCGATGCGGCCAACAAAGGGCCTTCCTAAGCAAGCATTCCAGACTCCCACAGACGCAGGTCCAGCATGTTCCCAAACTGCTGGAAAGGAGTGAGGCTGGGAGTTTTCCTTCAGGGCTCACCAGATCCCAAAAGCTTCTAGAAGGAGTTTTCCTGGGCTAGCAAGAATTTACAGCTCGGGAAGAGATCCAACTTGATGCATGTTTTGCAGAAAAAACTCCTGGAAATGGCTAAATTCCCCATATCACACGAGGGACAGAAGTGTGTCTTAAAAAAAAAAAAAAAAAAAAAAAAAGGCAGGGTATATGTTGCTAATAACAAGACTGAATTAAGTTCTTAGATTCTGCTTGTTGCCAGTGCTGAGGCAGGAAATAATTCATTCTCCTTTAATTAATCTTTTTGTTTACATTATTTGCTCCCCAGGACTGGCTGAGAGAAGCCCTGTTTCTTTGTTTTGTTTTGCAGTCCTTGGTCAGTCAGATTTGGTGGCATTGTTCCTCAGCCCAGGGGGTCCTATGGGCAAAGCCCTTGTCACAACACACCCACGGTGGAATGAAGGAGGGGCACAGCAAAGACCAGCAACAGGCCCACCCGGTCCTGCAGTCGGGGTAGCACCTGTCCTGTCCATCAGCGCTGCCCCTGACCACTGCCAGCTGGGCCAGGTAGGACTCGCCTGTGTGTTGGGGGTAGAGGGAGGGGGAGGGGAGCCATGTCTGCCTCGCTCACACTTGGAAGCCCTGTTCTTGGCAAGGGGTTAATGAACATCGAATGCAAGAATGATAGGGTGAGGGAAAAACAGATGACTTCTAAAGTGGGCTGGACCGGTTTCTCTATCTCAGTCTCTTCACGCACGTATACATCTAGCGCAGTCAGGGTTGGGGAGGGGAGGGAAGAGGGAGGGAAGGAGGAAGAGAGATGGAGAAGGGGAGGAGAGGAAGGGAGGGAAAGAGGGAGAGACAATGATAAAAGCACAAGGTACTCCATGGGTCAAAATCATAGATGTTGCCAGGGGGTGAAGGCAGGGTCCCCGGTCACAGTGGCTTGGAGATTCCAGGCCCATCAACGGCTCACTTCACCGCGTCCATTCCTCACGTGCCGCGTCGAGAGGTCAGAGCAGGCCATCCTAACTGGTTCTAGACTGGACAGGCAATGTCTGCCCACCCTGCTCCCGGCCCTCCGTCTCCAGCCCCAGAACGCCCCAGGGGAGGCATGTGGAGTCCTGCTTTTTTCACAGGTTGGTTCTTTATCTCTTTAAATTCAAGAAGCCACTGGTTTGATCTCTGGTTTACTCACTTCATGACACTGGGGGGCCAGAGGGGGCCCCACCTCTTCCCAGTATTGTCAGCCCAGGTCAGGGAGAGAAGGCCCAGGAGCCAATGCTCATGAGGGTGGCAGCCATCACATTTAACCCCTTCCTCCCCTATCTGCTTGCTTCCCGGCAAAGGCATGTCCTGGCAAGGTCAGCTGAGTCCGTCTAAGTGTCCATGGTTCCATGGCATGGCACACGCCCTTGGTGAAGAAAGCGGCTCTTCTCGTGTGCAATGGAGAGATCCTACTTTATATATATTTTTTCGGCTTTCAAATAACAGGAGAACATTGCTGTTCTTTTGGCTCAAGCAAAAATAAGATGGTTTTGTTTTTGAAAACCCTATTTAAAGGGTTCATTATCTCACAGGCTGCTAACTATATACTCTGCGCCACACTCAATAAAAGCTTCATATAACTGTCTTTGAAATTAACAGCCACCTCTTGTGCTTTTCAAGTTATTAAAGACGCTGGCATGGTGGAGAGACTGTAAACTTTCTATACTGGTGATTAGTCAGCGGGGCCACATCCCACCAAATCCCCCAGGGCGTTCCCAACAAAAAGTTCCTTGTGACCCAAGCACCAATTTTTCTTTCTTGTCTGTTCATTCTAATTCCACTCAATTACTCCTGAGCAAGCTGTTTTATTCCTGTCAACTCATGTTATTTACTGGAGTCTGTCAGGAGGACTGGAGTGGAGGCTGATATTATGTAGGATGTTTTGAGACTCATTAAAACACTTTAAAACAATCACCTATTGTGATATTCACGGCCCTATATGGGGTGGCCTTGCCTGGGCCATTTGGAGCCTGGATCACTTTATTTATATGCTATTAAAAGTTTCAGATGAGAATGCTTTTTCTTGCTACAAAAATTTTGGACCTGGGAACCCAGGATTGGGTCTGGGCTTCTGGAGGCTTCTGGGCAAAGATCCAAAAGTTAACAGATTAAGTGTGTGTGTGTGTGTGTGTGTGTGTGTGTGTAAGGGTGTGTAAGGGTGTGTAAGGGTGTTATCCAGGAGCAGCTCTACCTCTGACTAATGGGCTGAAGAGGAATGGGGGTCAACAGGCAGTTCCAAATAGCCAGAGACGCTTGCCTTCTGGAAGAGAAGGTGGTTTCCCTGGGACAGTGTGTGTAAGAGCAGTTTTCCTCTGCAGATGGAAAGGTTCCCTGCTGTGTCACTCTTGGTCCATCATTATATAATCACAGAGCAATTTGTAGGAACAAGGCACCACGCTTAGATGTCCTGAGGGCGTAAAGCAGATAAGTTCATAGTCCTTGCATCATTCGATGAAGGATCCACTTTGCTGGCAGCATGCGGTGTCAGGTGCCAGGTGAGTACATGAGCCAGTGAGGGACCAGAGCAGTCACATTATGTCCGCCCCCCCCTCCCACCTTCCTCTTGCTTCCCACGGCAGCCTCCCGGCTTCCTGTGCTCCTGCGGCTCGTCCTCGTCTCTTCTGCTACCCCTGGTGACCCCAGGGCAGCCTAGATAGTCCCTGTGGCTGGAGGTTGACTCCTGTGCTCTAGGCGCCTGGACTCCAATGAAGAAGCCGTGCTCAAGCTGGGGAGGAAGTAGAGAATTTTTGCTCACCAAGTCCCCAAATCTGGAATTGCTCTTTTCTTCAGTGGTTCTAAGATGTTCTATGACGGCAGTGGTTGCTATGGACTCAAAGCAATGCTCAGGAAAAGTCTAAGTTAGGGGCACCTGGGTGGCTCAGTTGGTTGAGTGTCCAACTCTTGATTTTGGTTCAGGTGATGGTCTCACGATTCATGAGTTCGAGACCTGCGTTGGGCTCTGTGCTCATAGCTTGGAACCTGCTTGGGATTCTCTCTCTCTCTCTCTCTCTCTCTCTTTGCCCCTCCCTCGAGTTCTCTCTCTCTCTCAAATAACAAGTTTTTTTTTTTTTTAAAGAAAAAGTCCAAGTCAAAACAGCATACATCACCTCACACACTTCTAGAACATGGTTTTCCCACAAGTGTCTCATCTGCTCACAAATGCCATTCTCACCCAAGTCAGGGAAATAGAAGGGATCATTCCAAAGCAGCACCGGCAGGGGAAGTGAGCCTGCGGGTCTAGAGCTATGTGCCATGGGGCACAGCAGTTCTCCTTCTTCAAATGCATAAAGAGGAGATTGAACTAGACCAACATTCTCATGCTGTACTTTAGGCATGAGATGCCAATCTATGCTCCAAGAGAAGTTGATTTCCAGTCAGATCCACTGAGGAAACGCTACTTGCTATCTCCCTAGTTCCTAGACTGGCATCCTGCTCCCATGAATTTAGAAAGTGCTGTGTTAGCTGATGTTCAGAACTTGTCCCAGCTGGAAATTCTAGGATGCAACAAACAGGAAATGTGGATATCCAAAGTTATACGGCATTTGTCCAGGCACCTGGGGGGACATACATAAAAATAAAATCAAACCCACAGACCTATCTCTTAGCCTGGGGTGAACCCAGCATTTGCATTTCCAACAACTCCCCAGTCAGTTGTGATGGGTAGCAAGCATCATACTGATAAGTTGGGGCCCAATTTAGACCCAGATGCTTTCACAGGGCAAGGAAATGAGGGAAGAGTGAAAGCAAGGTTTTGTGGGGTTTTTTTTTTTTAGAGTTTATTTATTTTTTGTGCACATGTGTGTGTGTGTGTGTGTGAGAGAGAGAGAGAGAGAGAGAGAGTGCCCAAGCAGAGGAGAGGAAGAGAGAGAATCCCAAGGAGGCTCCACACTGTCAGAGCAGGGCTAGAACTCATGAACTGAGAGATCATGACCTGAGCTGAAATCGAGAGTCAGACGCTCCACCAACTAGGCCACCCAGGTGCCCCAGAGAGCAAGGTTTTCAATTGCTCGCTTCTGTTCACAGGAGGGCTGATTGTGCCTTTAGAAGACACTTCACCAGAAGTCAACAGTTGAAGATGCAGTGGGGCAGAATTTGTTTGGTTTGGTTTTAAACATCAGACCAAGGGGCGCCTGGGTGGCTCAGTCGGTTAAGCATCCGACTTCAGCTCAGGTCACGATCTCACGGTCTGTGAGTTCGAGCCCCGCGTCGGGCTCTGGGCTGATGGCCCAGAGCCTGGAGCCTGCTTCCAATTCTGTGTCTCCCTCTCTCTCTGCTCCTCCCCCGTTCATGCTCTGTCTCTCTCTGTCTCAAAAATAAATAAACGTTAAAAAAAAATTAAAAAAAAAAAAAACACCTCAGACCGACACTCAGACTATATCCTAAGGGCAAACGTCTATGGCTCAGTTGCTAGGTAGCCATTGCCTGGGGCCAGATGCAAAGTGATGCTGGCTGTCGGCTCTAGAGGCTTTGGGGACCTGAGAGAAGGGCGCCTGTGAGACGTGGCCTTCTCAGTGTCCTCTGGCTGCAAGCAGAGCTGACCCAGCCTTCTGTCCAGGGGCTTAGAGCTTTGGGGCAGAGAAGGCAGGAGTTCAGGAACAGGGCCAGATCAGCTTCCCAGGCCCGCGAGGTTAGTTCTCACCAACTAGGCCTAGTTTCTCACCGGGGAAAAACCACTGCTGCCCCTGTATCCCTGGCCTTCATCCACACACACACAGGAGAGCTGCTCGGCCCCCTGCCCACTGACAAGGCCGCCTGCTGACTGAGAGAGTCTGCTCTCCCCAGGAGGACAAGCCAGAAGTGATGGATCTTGCACAGACTGAAGTTCAAGGTGAAGTGCAAGCCTGGAAAATAAGCCTTATTACTACTCCCTCTCATATATTCCACAACCCAGACGAGCTAGATGACTCACCACTGTTTAGACAGATTCCGTTCTCCTCCTTGAGCATATTAGCTTCTGTTTTTCCTTCCCCACCCGTCCGTTGGACTCCTACACATACTTCAAGGCCTATGTCAAATGCCTCTTCCACTGATCTCTCCATTAGATGCAGGGATATCACTCCCCTTCGGAATTGCCAGAGTATATTATTTGCATCTATCAACTGGCATTTTTTTTTTTTTAGACGATAGTTGTTTTCTGTCTCCTTCTCTCAGAAGCTGGAAGCCGGAAGGCGGCATGTTTCAACATTGTGCTTTCTATGTAGCAGGTACGCGGTGACCATTTATGGAATGGAACGTATTGTCCTTGCCGACAGTCCTTGCAAAGCATCACAGCCCTCGCTACCTGTTGGAGGGCAACTGTTGGCACTGTCTCCATCTCTGCAGCATGGTGCCATCATCAAGCACGTGACGTGACACTGACGGTGTGGGGGTGCCTCCTGAGCAGAGTCAGCATCTTGACTGAAGTGTCTGGACCCCTTTGAGTTCCAGTCCCCACATGGGGTTGAAAGACACTCCGTTCTCCATTGAATTTGCAATCCTCAAGAAATAATGAAAAAAATGGAAATTTATTCCACCGAGAATATAACTTGGGCGTACACGTGGGCCACATTTTGCAACAGATGGGTAACTTATCTGATTAACAGCGCTGATCATTTGTCATAACGTAACACGTTATATCCCATCTTTATCATCTAGAATTTTCATGTTTGTAAATCTCACCTCCCTAAGAATGACGAAGCTTCGTGAGAACAGAATGAGTGACTTACCCAAAGGTGGAGAAGCCATGGGTGTTAGAGTCAGATCTGGATCCAAAGTTTGGTATCATTACTACTTAGCCAGCCACCTTGGGTGAGCTGCCGAGCAACTTTGAGCTGGTTTCCTCATTTTTAAAACCAGAGCAATGCTGCCCACCCCTGTGGGAACCAAACATGCCAACGGTACAGATTACTGGCACGTTACCTGTCCTGAACTAGGGGTTCCGTGCCTCCCCTTCCCTTCTCTCCTCCTCTGCTCATCCTGTAAAATACACAGATGCTCTAAGATTTCTGCCACCAAGTTTTCCGAACCTAATGCTGAGCGAAAGTGATCCTGGTATACTTATCAGGATGTGCACACAAAAATATTAGAAATTAGGACTGTCACAGGAAATGCAAAACATGTGGCCGCTGTGTTAGGACACTACTTGTTCAGAAGAAGAAAACAAAAACACTCCCTAACGACTCTTGCCACATGGAGAAGTCTTAACATGATTTCCAAACCACCACTTCTCCTTGGGCCACGGGGCCACAGCGTACAAGGGGCAAGAAGGCCATCCTGCTGCTCTGAGCCCTGCAACGGGAGGCACCTTCTCAGATTTATCACCCGGAAACTTCACCTCCGTGACTCCGAGGAGAAGGTTTCCATGCGGTCTGCCCACCTGCTGACCCTGGGGCATGATGTCCCATTTTCCATGCATTCTTCCATTCGTGTCCTGTCCCGTGACATTTGCCTCGCAAGCACTTGAGAACATCAGGCATCTGCTATTTAGTCTATAACCTGACACTCAAATTAAGAAAAATAAATGAGCTTACGCTGGCCTTGGGTATTTCCAGTAGCTGGAAATTCCCGTGGCTGAGAAACCTCGTGAAGCCATCTTACTGCAGCATTTTATAAATCTGGCTGCAGGGGCCAAATTACCCTGCCCAGTGAGGTGGGCAGAAAGAAAGCCTGCTGATGACAAAATCTCTTTTCAACTAAATGATTATTTTTGTCTTGATGTATGTGTGGTTATGTTGTTATGAATGACGGTGGTTTTGTTTAGTTTTTTTTTTTCTTTCCCAAAGTTTCAGAGAGAAGAGAGGCATGTCTTTAATTCACTACCCAGGAAACAGCGAGCGTGGTTCTTCTTCCAAAATCCCCATCCAAGAAGCTGATGGCAGGCCTCTGAAACAGACCACCTGTGGGCACGTCACGAAGAAGTGGGCTTTGTTTTGACCAGGGCCTGTGGAAGGGGACGCTCAGTGCTCCGTCCCTTAAATGCACTAAACGGTCGTTAGCCAAAGTGGATTTAACACACAGCCTCAAAACCAGCAGCTGTCTTTGCCACAGACATTGACCCCATCCCGCGTATAGACAGGCATCGTGTGTAATTACCCGGAGCATTTCCCTCACTGCGGAGTAAACTCGGGGTCTTCCCACCGGGGACGTTGCTGTGATAGAGTGGCCTGGATGTGGCCTGAGAAAGAATAGTTGTGGTGTACATACTCCAACCCAACTGCTTGTTCCCTCTCCGTGACCTACCCTTTGTGGGAAGCCAGGAATGCCAAATATTTCTTGCCGCTCTGCCCAGGCCTTTACTTACACTCCTCCCCACTCTGCGGCCCCAGACCTGGCCTTCTCCCTGGGCAGCTCAGGGCCCTCTGTCTCTCTCCTTGTTGAACGACTGCATTTTTGTTGGAGATGGTACATGAAACGTATTTCAAATAAAGCAAGAAGAAAGCATAAAATGATGTCTACGGGACCACATGCCGCCGTGCTCTGGCAGGGTAGATGTGCAATCCCCACGTAGGAGACTTCCTTGATAATGGCACAGTGTATCAAAGTTTCTAGGCTGGAGATACAATCACTTTTTTCCAAAAATGAAATGAGAGCCAGTCAACTGCAGACCAAAGGAACACAAGGTGGAAAATGGATGGGGAATGTTTTTAAAGAACCCACTGGCCACGCTGGGTGTTTGTTTCCTGAAGGGGAGAATTAAGCTCTCAGATCAGGTCTTTCATTTTTTGGTTTCGTTTCTAATTCTAGAATCTCCTCCGACCGCACTGGGAGGGCAAAGGGGGAAGACGGCTTCTTCTGTAGTTTTTGCTCCACATTTGTGAGGACATTTTCTTCAACAAATCTGTTTTGCCCCAAGGTACATTCTCAAAATATTTCCAGGCAGTATAACTCCAGAGGTGGGGCCTCAGGGAAGCTATGAATGTCTTCATTGCAAATCTACTGAAGAGAAGAGGTAGGCATCCTGAAAAGTTTCCTCTGGCTAATAGCCATGTGTCTCCGTGTGCCTGGGACAGGCTCCATTCATATCTGTTGACCTGTTATGATTATGAATAGTTGCCTCTTTCAAAAGTGTCCTGTTTGGATGATAACTTGTGTGGACATCCCTCCTGTCACGAAAAGTATCATGTCTTATGTCCATGTCAAATATGGTGTAGAAGTAACTGGTTCTGCAGCTGGCCTGGCAGGTGGCCTGGCTCTCAGGAGGGAAGGGATGACATCTGAACACACAGGTGGTGCCGTGGTCTTACAGGCCACCGTGCTGTCCATCCCTCGGGGCAGGTCCTGAGCTTTACACCCAGCTGCTGACTGCACGATATTAATGGGAATAATTGAAAATAAGACACTTGGCTTTAGATTAGAAGGCAAAGTAGACCACTGGGTCTCTTCCCTGTCTCAAGACCTCATGCTCCTTAAGACTCCACCAACATCTGCAGAGTAGACGGTGACCCTGCTGGCTGAGGCAGGACCCCCTCAGCCCAGTTTTTCTTCCATGCCAGGATAGGTGGAACATCCCCAGATAGAAAAACAAAAACAAAAAACAAAAACAAACCCACCCAATACATCTTTGTCAACAAATGCCTAAAATACAATAACGAGCATGTCCCGGACATTATTGCTTGCCCAGATGAGCTATTGGACCCATTTGGAATCCTATGTGGGTATTTAGGTAGTGAGAGAAAGTTTGGAGACAAGGGGGAAAGGAACAAAGAATGGATTGACTGATGATTGTATCCTAGACTCTGAGCTCAAGGCGTGACTATTTGCCTACTGAACATGTACATAATTGCATTGGTGTGGGGAGATTTTTGTCCACTCTTAATTATTTTGAATACATGAGAAGGTTTACTTTTAAGAACAATTCACAGTAACATATATAGCCATTTGTGGACATTCTTCCTAAAGATAAGTGTTTTGTTATCTTTCATTTTACTCCTTATGCAAAACTCATTTATGATTCTGACAGTGTGCCTACAGAATTAATATTCAAAAAAACCTGTTTGATTTGTGTTACTTTTTATTTTAACTGGGGTTCATTTTAAATGGATTGAGAAGAAACTTATGATGCTTTGTCAGCTTCCAAGCTAACCATGACATTGATGGACACGAGACAGATGCAGGGTCTGTTACCAACACTTGCTTGCCAGGTCCCATGTGGTTGAATTCAGAGCGATGTTGCACAAAAGAAATGGTTTTGATTAAATCCTAGGGCTAAAAGAAGTTAAAAAAAAAAAAAAGAATTATCAAACCAATCCACAGCCATCTGCATGTGCCATGAGATCTCAATAGGGTAAGAGATAGGAGCATTGAGAAAATAAAACATGTTGGTTTTAACGTGGGAGTATCTTTCTTCCCTGTTTTATACCTGAGCTAATAGGCTGATGGCTAAATAGTAGAGTATTTAGAACTGGAAAATTATCAGTGGACTATAAAGATATCTCTGCATTCTGTAATCTACTCTGGAGAGACCTTCTAACAGAGGGCACACGCTGCTCAAATAAGGGATGAACACAATGGAAAGAGCCAAAATAAAGCTCACGTACTGAATACCCACGCGTTGGTGAGCTAAACAAACTGAAACGAGTTTTTGGTAATTTACAATAAGAGTGTCTCTTTTGATAAACCGTTTTCGGATGGCAACTTTTCACATCTGCTTTACTAGATGCTTCATCATGTACTGTTTCCTGTGCGCAAAGAACACCTCCATGTAGTTGCTTTGGGACTCAAGGGGCAGCGCTCTGTTTACAGAGAGCTGGTGCTGAGGGACCGCCTCCCCTTCTTTTACTAATTAACATTCTTGACATTTGACTTGACAATAGTATTAGAGAGGCCTAACACACAACTTTTGTAAACACAAATAATCTTCTCGGTGGGAGTTACTGCTGAGTCAATACTGTTTCCGGATATAGTTTGATTTGTCAGTTACAAGTTTCTAAGGTTTCTGTTGTTTTCTAGTTGCTTCAGAACCCACCAGGGACTTCTTCTACAATGAACCTGGTACGGAATTACTCAGCTTTAAAAAAAAAAAAAAATAGCTGCCTCGTGAAACAATCAGAATGTGTTGGAGTTGTTTATTTATACATTTAAAAGTGTGTTTTGCATGTGGTGTATGATATGGATGTCATTTGGTCATGGCACCAAAATGGGTGTAAAGAATAGTATAAATACACGAATATATATAATATGTATACTATATAGAGACCATATACATACACATACATATTTGTATCTGTATATAATATATCCATGTGTGTGTGTGTGTGTGTGTGTGATGTGTAGACACTGCTCCTCTTCTAAGGAAAGTGCTATTTCAACCTGTACCAAACGGTGTTTTCCTTGGTGCATCGCCAAAGGAGACTACACCCCTTCTGATGTCTATTCTGTATTTGTCATGTTCTGCTACCTCCGAGAGGTAACGTAGTGTTTGACTTCTTTCCTTATTCCTCCGATTAAAGTAACATGCAATCTTTGAAATTAGGCTGGAAATATATTAATAATTACTTTAAAAGTGTCATGAATATACAAACTTCTGCTGGTACGGAATGTACAATCGATTTGGTCCTGGACAGACCAAACATTTACCAATATATTAATAACACCAGATATAATAGGTTGCAGACATTAAACATTTACCTCGACAAACTTCTTTCTCTGAATATCCTGCATATCTAAAACTATTCATTGGAGCCATCATACACCTAATAGCAATGTTTACTTACTATCTGCATTAGTTATTAGCTATTTTTACCTGTGTCTCCATTTATTTCACTGAGGAAAAGTTTTATATTTCAAAAGTAAGATCAAAATCCAACTTTCTCTTGACATTGTTTAATACATCTTTGTGCTCTTTTCTAGCTACATTTTGAAACAATTTTAGACTTAGGAAAGTTCCCTTTGCCCTTCACTCAACTTCCCCTATGGTAGCCTCTTACACAACCACAACACAATGAATGGAAGGATGAACATCAAGGCAATACTAATAACTAGACATGGGAGGCGGTTAAAGAGTATCCGAACACCAATTACGTGTTTTTGGATAGTTTCCCCACCAATGTCCATTTTCTGGTCCAGGAGCCAATCCAGGATCCACATTGTTCTTACAGCCTTTCAATATGCCCCTGTCCTTCTGTGAGCACTTCCTTATTACCTGTCAAGCTCTTTTTTGTTTTAATGTTTATTTACTTATTGAGAGAGAGAGAGAGAGAGAGAGAGAGAGAGAGAGAGAGAGAACCCTAAGCAGGCTCAGTGCTGTCAGCCAGAGCCAGACACGGGGCTCGAACACATGTTCCACGAGATCATAACTCAGCCAAAGTCAGACACTTAACCAACTGAGCCATCCAGGCATCTTAAAGCTATTTTTAATAAAAACCATTAAACATAATTCCACTTGAATTTAATAGAAGAAAAAGAAACTAAAATATAATTAGATGTGCTGAATTTCAGGTAAACATTTCTTTATAAGACTATGTCCTAAATTATCTCTCCAAAGGCAAGAAAAAGATTATGAAATACATTCAGATATTTATCAGTTAGGATTTGGTGCCTAATGAACCACTCTAAAGCTTTGTGGCTGAAAACAAACACCATTTCTCATTGCACACAGCTCTACAGGTCCGGGTTGGGGTGGTGGGGGTTGGAGGGGGAAGTGCAGTTCTGTAGCTCTGGATTGGCTGATCTTGGGTGAATTGCCTTGGGTGAAAAGCATCTATGGTTAGGACATGCGTCTGGGTCTGGAGCCTGGCTGCCCTGGGATCCCCACATCACATATGTGGTAAGAGTTGGTTATCTCTCAGCAGGGGCAAAGGGGGTGGCCTGATCATGTGATCTCTCATCCCGGGGCAGGATCAGGATAGCCCAGGCTGGCTCACATAATGGTAACAGAGTTGCAAGAAAGAGACTGGAAGTACACAAGGCCTCTTGGAACAGGCTCAGAGCTGACACAGTCTGCTCTTGGTCAAAGCCAGGCACCGGACCAGCCCAGAATCAAGGCTGCTTATTCTATTCTTCTTCTTCTTTTTTTTTTTTTTCTTTTTTAAATGTTTATTCATTTTTTTGAGAGACGGAGAGAGACAGGGCGTGAGTGGGGGAGGGGCAGAGAGAGAAAGAGAGAGAGAGAGAGAGAGGAGACAGAAGCCGAAGCAGGCTCCAGGCTCTGAGCTGTCAGCACAAAGCCCGATGCAGGGCTCGAACCCGTGACCTGAATCGAAGGCAGATGCTTAACCGACTGAGCCACCAAGGCACCCCTGCTTATCCTATTTTCCTTATGTACTGATGTTGGTCATTCAAATACAGAGTGCTCATGACAGCATTATGCTTTCGGATTCTAAGCATTCAGCAGATTTAAGCATTTATTTGGGAATTATTTTTCCTACTATATTTTTGAACGTATTTCCTATTTTATTTGTTCATTTTTTTCTTTGCAAACACCAGTTATGTATTTTTGGATACACTTTAACTGTCACTCATGTCTATCCTCTTCCTTATAACCTCTTTTTGCTACTATTATATACACCTAGAATGTCCCTTTAGAAATTTGCAGGCCTAAAAGTGTCACGTTATTAATCCAGGTTTTAGATAAAATGCCACATGGTTAGAGAGACCTCTCCTAGTCACCCAATCTAAAGAAGACCTTACCTTTTCATCTCCTATCACATAGTCTTGTTTTACTTTTTTTACTAGGACTACATATATTTATTCTATGTATTTTATTTTTTCTACCCCCTCCCCCACCATCCTAGATTATAAACTCTATGAAGGCAGAGATGCTTCTAATCTTAAACCCCGCTAAAACTCCAGCATTCAGCAGCGCTCCTGGCATATAGGGGGTATTCAGTAATTGGTTGTTGAATGAATGAATGAAAGTCCTGTCTGTTTTAAGGTAAATTTTTTTAATGTTTATTTATTTTTGAGAGAGACAGAGCGTGAGTGGTGGGGGGCAGAGAGAGAGGGGGCCACAGAATCTGAAGCAGGCTCCAGGCTCTGAGCTGTCAGCACAGAACCTGACGCAGGACTCGAACTCATGAACTGTGAGATCATGACCTGAGCTGAAGTCGGACGCTCAACCAACTGAGTCACCCAGGCAGCCCTGCTTTAAGGTAAATTTATTCTAATTTTGTTGCATATAGTATAGCCTTCTTCTCTGTAATATTTTTCATTTACATTTATCTCCTATAATGTCCTTGAGATCATAGAGAAAACTCTTTGTCTGAACTCTTTCTCTGTTTCCTTGGAAAATTTCTCCTGTTGTTATTTATTTTCCTTTGTCTTACTTTTTTGTTGTTGTTAAAGTAAACTCTACACCCAAGGTGGGGTTCAAACTCAAGAGTCGTGCACTCCACCGACTGAGCCAGCCAGGCGCCCCCTTCCTTACATTATTTTTTTCTTTATTTTCTCTCTCATTTCAAAGCAGACCTGTGTGGGTGATTCTTTCTGATCATGGTTCATCTCCTATACTTGCTGAAAGGTAGTCCGTAGAGGCAGGGAAGCAATGTTGGTAAGCTCGAACATACTGCTTCCTGTAGTCTCTCACCAAACCTATTACTTTCCTTAACCTGTGAATGTGCACCATCGTGCAGTTTTCATCATTTAAGAGATTGGCAATTTGCAAAATGCCGTGTTCCTCCGATGTCTACATCTCACCTCACTTCCGGTCGTCTCCACAGTGAAGAGAGTAAGTAGCGGATGAGAATTGTGTCACCCCGGTTTCTCCTTCATTTTCATCGGCCATGTGCTGTGGTGTCAAAGTCGGTCTCTACGGGGAGAGTCTTCTCCTGCAGTGAGTGGCCCTCTGTGCCCCTAGATCTTACACCACTTGAAGAATCCTTGTGGGGCTCCTGGGTGGCTCAGTCGTTGAGCCTCTGACTCTTGATTTCGGCTCAGGCCATGATCCCAGGGTCTGCACTGAGTGTGGAGCCTGCTTAGGATTCTCTCTCTTTCTCCCTCTGCCCCTCCCTCCCACCCCCCTGCTCTCTCTTTAAAAAAAAAAAAAAAAAAAAAAAAAAAAAGAGTCCTTGCCTGCATTTCAGGGTAACCTCTGTTGCTTTGGGGGAAATGGCCATCTTGCCTAAGGTCTGAGGATATGTTGTTAGTTCCCAGTGTTCTTCCTCATTTTGGTCCAGATTTCACAGCATTTGGCAGATTTGCTACATTGTTTGTGGTTCAAGAATGTAGTCGCATCCGTATTTTACTGGCAACTAAAATGTGCCTCCATTTTCTGTTCTTTTTGAGATTTTTGAGGAAGAGAGGGGGAGAATTAACATCTGTACACCACGATCTTTAACCAAAACTCGCTTTGTACTCTGAATTGCATTCAGTAAATGTGTGTTACGCAGTGTGGGAGAGGCCTTTCACCTACCAGGCTTGGGACCGAGATCTGAATTCTCACAAGGTTTATCTAAAATTTTATGGCACAATCTTGCCCCCGCTCCATGTCCTTTCTTCTCCATCCATTTTGCTCTGCTTTTCTGTACCTCCAAATCTCTAGAGGTTTTTGGTTATTTTTGGCCTCCTGGTGCAGCTCAATGTGCTCTCTTCCTCCTTTGACAGCGATTTTCTTTGTCGTTTTTGTGGCGAGAGCTTTCCCGGGCCCTCATCTCCCTAACTTCTCCAACTTAATCCCCAGGGTTGCCTGACCTCAAAGGAGTAGTGAGTTGATAACAACCACCCTCTCCCGCCCCCATCACTGCCTCTGCTTATCTGCATTTACTTTATCCAAGCAATGTTGCCAAAGCTGGTGTGTGTATTATCCCAGGTAATCCTTCCAAAAACCCTGCAAAGTTAATATGATAACCTGCAATTTAAACATAAGGATGTGAACGGGATTTTTTTTTCCCCCTAAAACTGACTCCAGATTTATACTCAGAGATGTCACTGTGTGTGTTCAGGAAAATACTTTGAAAGATGGTTTTGGGGGTGATTGGGCTCTCAGGGTGTCAGAAGAGGTTGGAAAGGAGAAATTGTTGCTTTGCTGCAGGAAGGAAAAGGGGGAAAAGAAAGGAAAGGAGGGGAAAGAAGTTAGAGGCCAGACCTGAAAAAGAGCCAGTAAACTCCCAGGACTGCCCCCGCTGAGGTGTTAGAATGCCATTCCTGTACAAGGTGGCTGTGCCCCCTCCTGGATCTCTCCCATCCCCCAATCTTCCACCCATCCGCTGTGCACCCAATTGCTCGGACGGGGGTAGGGGGTGGTTTCTACAGTTCTTACAGAAAGGTCTTCTTGGCCGACGCCTCAAAAGTCAAACGTGCACACCACAGACCAGGGGCTGGGACACAGAAGGGGCATGAGCACAGAGCCCCTCCGCAAAGGGAACATCTTTGAGCAGGAAGGTTTGGACTTTTTTTTTTTTTTTTTTTTTTTTTTAGCCACAGGATTGTGGTGGTTGTGGTTGTAGAGATAGGCAGATGCCTTGAGCCAATTTTTCCTCTGTCTTAAGAGAGAAAGAGGCCACAGGGTTTTTATGACATCTGGGCTTTACGTCCATACGAAAAACGAGGCTCAGAGAAAGCAAACAACGTGCCTCAGGACACTCGAAATATGGAGGGCCTCTTGTTATTTAACAAACCTGCCCAGTTCTTTCCTGCTCAGGATGTTTCAGGGCAATGTTTTCCCCCAAGTCTGTGCCTTGCCAGAACACTCCCCAATCACTCCCAAATCACTCCCCCAGAGATGTTTTCCTCTACTTCCTATGAGGTACCCCCCTGCCCACGCTCCGTCTCTCGCTCCTTATCATGCTTCATTTTTCTGAAGAATCGCAGATAGCCCCACCAGGGGCAATGTTACAAATGTAATTTTTAGGCTAGCTTCTCTAATAGGATAGAAGCTTCTGGAGGATAGAGATTTTTGTCTTTCAGTCACCACTGTGTCCAAAATGCCGAGTATAGAGAGCTTAGCATTTAGATGGTGCTCAATAAAGATGGGTGCTCAATACACTCAATAAACGTTCACAGGGTGCCTCCTCCATGTAGGGATGGTCTCCTGTCTTTCTCATTTCCAACTGATCAAATGCAACCCAGTCCACTCATTTCAAAGCCAGTCACAGAGACACTGTACTTTCTTCAGAACTGAGCCAAACAATGCATTAGGCCTAGTCTCACAAGTAGCTGCCTCTATTTATTGACTTACTTTGAAGGGAACTTCAAGGAGCTTTGGTGGGGAGCCATTACTACATTAGTCAGATATGAATCTGCTGTTGTATTCTCTCCTCCACACGTGAAGCCATAAGTCTACAGGGCCGGAGACACTCGAGCCCCATGGCTTAAATTTTATGCAACTTTCTCTGGAACAATCATATGCCCATTTCTCAACTCCTCATGTCTGCTGTCTGGGCTACAGGTCAGCCAACAGTGGGTGGAAGGTACCAGGCCATCCTTGCAAAAGACTTCTCCATCCTTTGGCCGAGGGAGAAGGATGTCCAAAGGGGAAGGACGCTTCATTTCATTCCATGTTTTCCCTCACATATTTCTCACGTGATGCTAGCTACGCAGATGAAGCGGGCTACAAACGCTTCGGCCACGAGCTCCAGCCACACCAACTTTGAAGAGCTACAGTAATAATACCTGGGTCTTTCTTTGCTCACCTTGAGACCATGCGGCATTCTTGAACCTCTCATTTCATTGTCTTGGTGAGATCATCTACCCATCAGCAGGATAAATCATTGGTAAGATGTTGGAATGTCACATGCCCAGAAAATTCCTAGGAAGAATATGGCCATAAAAATAAAATCACACTGTTGGGGAAGAAAAAACAACAAGCAACAACAACAGAGACAAAAACATAAATTAATGCAATAAAACACATCTATTGGGAATGACTGGGGCAGGGCAGAGGGCTCTTTCTACATGCCGAACTGAAATGTTCTATTAAGGTTTAAGAAATCATGTTTACAGCAGATATAAATTAAATTAACTGTGAGTCCATAAAAGAGGACAGCTGTTCTCCATCTCCAGTGATGATAGAACAAGAGGAAAGGCTGGTCAGAGGTAAGGAAGACTTTCTTCCTGGCGGTGGGACCTATAACAACATTAAGGGGATAATGTGGGGACACAAGAGTGCTGTGAAGCTGTCGCCTCTGACACACATTGGGAGGGCACAGATCACATGAATTTTACATGTGCCTTGATGTCCTTTGCCCTTGACCAAGATTTCATAATAGCCCCCGATTTCTCTGTACATTCAGCTCTTCCACCGTAAATAAATGGGACTCCTTACACGGAAGCTCCAAGAATGCAAATGCACATCTCAAAGTGAAAACGATCATCTTGTCCTGGCTGCAATAGCGTGGCTCAAGGCTAGGTTGCTGAGTGACTGAAGGGATCTCTGATCCCGCAGGCTTCAAGACCATGCTCAACGGCTGAGTTCACCAGACACACATAATGCCTGGGTCATTCCTATCTCTACTTGCTGGCCTGGTGCCTTCCCTAACATGCTGCATCTGTGACGGGGATCCCACGTGTCTGCCTTGCCTACCAAGCTGCACCTTCACCTCTTGCCCCCACTCCACAGGGCTCTGGAAGCAGCAAATGGAAATGCAGATAAGGAGGAAGAAAAGTATGTGATATCTGGGAATTGTGGCAGGAATCCAGGAATGTCCTAGGGACCATATTGAATTCTGCTTTTCTGATGAGGTTTGATTCATATGAATGAACTACTTTAGGTTTTGGTCAACTCCAGTGTATTATACTGGACAATGTTCCGGAGATAATAATTTCTTAAAGTTACAAAGGCATCTTCAACTTACAAAGTTGTCTGGAGGGATTTTATGTTTGCTTTATTTTTGACTTGGTAGGTTGTTTTATTTATTTTATTTTATTTTATTTTATTTTATTTTATTTTTGTTGTTGTTGAATGCTTTTAATATAGTGGTTTTTAGATTAAGTGTGTGCATGTGTGTGTGTGTGTGTGTGCAGTAATATATAAAAAGGATTATATACCATGACCAAGTGGAATTTATCCCAGGAATGTGAGGGTGATTCAACATACAAAAAATAATTTATGTCATATGCTATATCAATATAATAAAAGACAAAAACCACGTGATTATCTCAACAGATTCAGAAAAAGTATTTGGCAAAATCTAATATCCCTTCATGATAAAACAAAACAAACAAATTAGGAATAGAATGGAAATTCCTCGGCCTGATAAGGGAATCTCCAAAGCAAACAAACCCACAGCAAATATCACAGTAATGGTGAAAGACCAAAAAGCTTTCTCCCTAAGATCAAGCAGAAGACAAGGATATCTACTCTGACCACTTCTATCTTGTATTGGAAGTTCTAGCCAGGGCAATTAGGCAATAAATAAATAAATAAATAAATAAATAAATAAATAACATCCAAATTGTGAAAGATGAAGCGAAATTATCTCCATTCACAGATGGCACCATCTTCTATATGGACAATCCATACATACAAATAATCTAGCAAAAGTAATAAATGAGTTTAGCAAAACTTTAGGATGCAAAATCAATAACAAAAGTCAACTGCATTTCTCTATACTAGCAATGAATAATTCATAAGTTAAACACACATTCCATTTAAACTGGCATAAAAAGAAGGAAATACTTAGGCATACGTTTAATAAAAGTGGGGCAACACTCATACACTGAAAACTACAAAACGTTGTTGAAAGAAATGAACAAAGACCAGAATGGACGGAAAGACATTCCAAGTTCATGAATTGGGAGGCTCAATATCATTAAAACAAATAATTCCAAAGGAGGTCTACAGATTCAATCCTATCAAAATCCCAGCTGCCTTTTTTCCTTTTTTGCAGAAATTGATAAATGGATCCTCATACGCATACAGAAATGCAGACAACCCAGAATAAACAAAACAGTCTTGACTAAAGAAGAACAAAATTTGTGGAATCACCCTTCTTACTTTGAAAATTACTATACAGCTACAGCAGCTAAGACAGTGCAGTTCTGGAGTCAGGGTGTACATAGAGATCACGGGAATAGAAAAGAGATCCCAGAAATAAATCCTTGCATTTATGGTCAATTGGGATTTCAACAAGTGTATCTGTCAGGTTTTTTTCAGAAAAATGGAACCAATAGAATATATGTACGTGTGAATTAAGAGATTTATTTTTGGGGGACACCTGGGTGGCTCAGTCAGCTAAGCATCTGACTTCAGCTCAGGTCATGATCTCACAATACGTGAATTTGAGCCTCACATCAGTCTCTCTGCTGTCAGCACAGAGCCCACTTGGGATCCTCTGTCCCTCTCTCTCTCTGCCCCTCCCTCACTCTCTTTCTCTCTCTCAAAAATAAATGCACATCTAAGAAGCAACTGGTTACCAAAACTCTTTAAAAAGAGAGAGAGAGATTTATTTTTGAGGAATTGACTCATGTAATGTGGGAACTGGCAAGTCTAAAATCTGTAGGGCATGCTGGCAGGCTGGAAACTCAGGTGAGTTGATATTACTGTCTTAAGTCTGAAATCTGTAGGGCAGGCCCAAAGGCTGAAAACACAGGCAAGATTTCTGTGTTGTTGTCTTGAGGTAGAATTCTTTCTTCTCCGGGAAACCTCTGTTTTCACTCTAACGGTCTTCTACTGATTGGATGAGTCCCACCCACATTATCAAAGGTAAGATCTTGTCAACTTAAAATCAACTGACTGTGTATGTTAATCACATCTACAAAATACATCCACGGCAATGTCTAGACTAGTGTTTGAAGGAATGATTGGACACCACAGCTAAGCCAAACTGACACATAAATTTAACCATCACAAGAAGGGTGCCAAGACAATTCAATAGGGAAAAGATAATCTCTTCAACAAATGGTGCTGGGGCAACTGGACACCTACACGAGAAAGTATCAAGTTGGACCTCTTCCTCATATCATATACAAAGTTTAATTCAAAATGGATCTGAGATTTAAATGTAAGAGCTGAAACCATAAAATTCTTAGAAGAAAGCACAGGAGTACTTTGTGAATTTGAATTAGAGAACAGTTGGTTAGATATGACACCAAAGGCACAAGTGACAAAGAAAAAATTAATTGGACTTCACTAAAATAAAAACTTTGTGCTTCAAAGGACACCATCAAAAAAAAAATGAAAAAGGCAACCCACAGACTGGGAGAAAATACTTGCAAGTGTAAATGTCCCAGGTAACTGACAAAGGACTCGTATCTAGAATATATAAAGAACACTTATAGCTCAATAACGCAATGACAAATAACCCAATATAAAAATAGGCAAAGGAGTTGAATAGGTATTTCTCCAAAGAAGAGAATACAATTGGCTGAGAGCAATGCCTCTCACATTTACAAGTTATCCTTTTTTATATCCATTTACCAGGTTACAATTCCCAAAATTTCTTTTTTTTTTTTTTAAGTTTATTCATCCACTGTGAGGGAGAGAGAGAGCACAAGCAAGGGAAGGGCAGAGAGAGAGGAAGAGAGAGAATCCCAAACAGGCTCTGAACAGTGTGGAGGCCAAGGTGGGGCTCGAACCCACGAACCGTGAGATAGTGACCCGAGCAGAAGTCAAGAGTCAGATGTTCAACTGACTGAGCTACCCAGGAACCCCGACAATTCCCCAAACTTATCTTTAAATGTTGGGAGGGGCAAGGCCCGGGCTCCATGATGTACTGATGAGTTAATCACTCATCCATTCTCTCAACAGATACTTCTTGAGCACCTACTATGATTGTCAAGGTCCTCAGAGGAATCCATGTGTGTAGTTTAGAAGCTCAGGTAGGGAAGACTAAAGCACTGTCCCTACCCTCAAGGAATCCACAGAGTTGCCCTTTACACAAATACCAGGAGATGTGGTAATTTTCCAGCTCTGGAAAACAATCCCTATAGCTGTGTTCTGTCCCTGTTGGGTTTTCTGACCTCTGTAAACTATAACATTTCTGAAGGCTACTCTGTACACTGTTAACATTTCTGAAGGCTATTTCCTAGTGCTGCCTGCTGTATCTTTTTGTTTCTTTTCCTTCCTGAAACTAAATTCTTCCTGGGTTCTGGATTCTCAGATGGATTGCAGATGGCTGCGTATATGTCACTGATTTCATTTTAGGAGCATTTGTATTGCTTTCTGCCATTTTTAGTCATTTTGTTTTTAACATGAATAAAACAACTCCACCTGCTTCTTTCATAAGAGGGGTGTGGAAGCGTCAGAGGATCCTACTGGCGCTGAGCAGAAATGGTGGATTGCTGACCAGGGGTTCACAATTCTCTCTGCAGGGCCAGCCACGAGTCCCTAAAGACTTTCAGGTGACCTTGCAGTTCACTTAGTTACTGTGCACCTTCTGTTGATAGAGAAGAAATTACCTGGATGTTGCTGGAATTACCTGGATAATGGCTGTGTTATTGAATATTTTTAGACTTGTGTCATTGTAAATCAATTAAATATCAACTTAGGTCTGGGGGCACCTGGGTGGCTCACTCGGTTAAGCATTCGACTCTCGATTTCTGCTCAGGTCATTATCTTGCGGTTTGTGGTTTCGAGCCTCTCTCTCTCGCGCGCGCGCGCGCGCAAAATAAAATATTTTTTAAAGAATATCATCATAGGTCTGGAATTGATCTCTGGTTTGTTAATTTGTTCTTTTGTGCTTCCTTTTTTTCTTTCAATAAATGCTGTAGTAAATCCAGTCTGGACCATACTTCTTGCTGGCACTGGAGAAGCAAACATATACATGAAACACAATCTCTGTCTCACTGGAAGAAGAAAAAGAAGAAGAGGAGGTCCGATGACTTCATATGAATTAACTCAATTAATCCTCACAGCAATCCTACAAGGTAGGCGAATTTTTATCCCCATTTTACAGATGAAACAACCAAGATTAAGTTCTTTGCCCAAGATCATGTCATTGCTAAGTACTTAATGGCTCTGGGGTCCATGAACTGTATCACTGTGTTAGGTTTCCTCTCTGAAAACACAGTGTTCTGTACCACAGATTCTAAAAAGCATATAAGGGGCGCCTGGGTGGCGCAGTTGGTTGGGCATCCGACTTCAGCCAGGTCACGATCTCGCGGTCCGTGAGTTCGAGCCCCGCGTCAGGCTCTGGGCTGATGGCTCGGAGCCTGGAGCCTGCTTCCGATTCTGTGTCTCCCTCTCTCTCTGCCCCTCCCCCGTTCATGCTCTGTCTCTCTCTGTCCCAAAAATAAATAAAAAACGTTGAAAAAAAAATTTTAAAAATAAATAAATAAATAAATAAAAAAGCATATAAAATGAACTGTTTTGTTCATTTCTTCCACAAATACTTACTGAGCTCTAACTATGTTCTAGGCAGTAGACTAGCCTAGGGGGGATAAAAGGTAGCAAGAAAGACATGTGGTTCTATCCTTGAGAAGCTGACGGTCTCAAAGCAAATAAATCCAAGGACGCCAACCAATTCAAACGTTATGAACCAATTCAGTTCCTCCAACCTGGGATGGAGGGAAACAGCAGGGGAATTTTCTCTAGATGTGGTGGACAGGAAGTTCTGCCTGACACGTTAGCTAAGACCTGAAGGAAGAGATGGAGCTGAGCTGAAGGCAAGAGCATCTGGGATGGGGAATGGGTGGTTTTGAGCCACTGAAAGCAGAGAGAAGAACAGCGAGAGGTGAGTTGGAGAGGTGGGTATCCGGCCATGCGGGGCCTCAGGGGTGATTGTGAGTAGTTGTGATTTCATGCTGAAGGCAGCAGAGAGCCACGAAGAGCTTTAAGTGGGAGCGTAACGAATGGTGTGACCTGATCTCTTTTTAGAAAGCACTTCTGCTTCATGGGGATGGATTACAAGAAGCAGAGACCTTGTGGAGAGACCCAGTAAGAGACTCCTGTAACATTCCAGGTGGTAATGAGTTCACTCTGGAGGGGGCAGCGTAGATGAAAAGTAGGTGAATTTGAGATATGCTGTGCTGGTAGAATCAACAGACGTGATAATAAATTGGATACGGAAGAGTGGAAGGGGCTACAAGGGAACACGAAGAGTCAAGGTTGAGTCCTAAAGCTTTGGGGAGGACGGTGGTTCCATTTCCTGAGATAAGACAGTGTGTGCGTGTGTGCGTGCGTGCGTGTGTTGGGTGAGAGGGAGAGTTACAGAGAGATGCAGTCCAGTCTTGTGCTTCAGATCCATGATGTCATCACATCTCAGCCTCCTTCCATCCTCCTGCTTTGCCATCTAGTGTGTGGCTTGCATTCTCATGGTCCCAAGATGGCTGCAATCCTTCCAGCCCATATCCATGTTTGCAACAGGAAGATGGAAAAGGAAGCAAGCAACATGGAAGAAAGTAGTGACCCTTCTCTGAAAGAAAACTTTCCTTGAAATCCCCCACAGACTTCTGCTTATATCTCCTTGGCCAAAATTCTGTCCCAAGGCTAGCCTTTGTTGCAAGGGATGCTGGGAAATGCGGCTTTATAATGGAGTGAGGTAAGTCTCTGCCACAATCAGATTAGGGTGACAGGGAGAATGGATATTGGGTAGACAGCCAACAGTGTCTGATAGACCATCCTCTGCCTTAGTTAACCTGTGAATCTGAGTAGCCTGAAGGACAATATATTTTTTAATTTACTCAGGTCTCCATTCTTCATGAGTGAGCAAACTGCATCACAAGTGCTGGCAAACCCGGGGCTGTCCTATTTCTGATGATAAAGAATCTTCCATTTGTGAAAAGGAAAGACCAACCTTCTGTCATCGACCTCCTTGCCACCTCCCAAGAGCATCCCTCAGTACCAGAACTTCTCTCTTTTTCAAGTGACCGTGTCACGCAGAAGCATTGCCATCAGACTTGGTATTCTGCCACCAAGCTCATACCAAATATCCTGAGAGGTTGGCTTAGTCCAATTGAGTGCCACTTTTATCTTACAAACTGCCTCGTGATTCTTGGAAGGGAAGCAATACCAGATTTAGCTATGGGAGAGTCTCCTCATCAGGGTCCCCAGGGCAGTCTAGGTGACCCAGGCGTGTGAGCCAGCCATCGCCAGTATGTGTCTCTGGGATGCTGAAGCCTTTATTCTCTGTGCATTGTAGGGCTCCTCTACCTGAGCCGAGAAGAGAATTCCCCGGCAGAAAGCAGAGGCCTGTCTAGAAGCTGTGGCCCATTAGCCTTGTACAAAGATAGACTGTGCTCTGCTGGAATCTAATCTGGAAGCGTTTAATACATTTGCAGCACACGTGCCAGCTGCTTAGAAGGAGGGATGGTCAGTTTTTTCTCTAAAAGAGAAACTTCAAGCTGAATATAAATCAGCCTTCTCAATATGCCCATCATACCTGACACTGAAAAGAGTCTTCGGTGAGGGGAATTGTGGTCTCTGGGGAAGAACCTTGGCCAACAACGAAGAGAAAGAGAAGGAAGAGACCAAAAAAAAAAAGGAAGGAGAGGCTCTCATTGTGTTGAATCAGAAACCACTTTTTCTCTGGAAGAAATTCAGCAAGTGAGTGTCTTGTCAACTTACTCGAGTGAAAACAGGGGCAATTAAGACAGGACAAACCATCCCCAAACGCTCAAGTTTGGGATTCGTTGAACATCTCAAGCTATTTTCCAAATGTTTGGGGTTTGGCACAGTCCGGGCTCATGGTTGGGAAATTTTCCTGAAGATCTGTCTGAATGGCCCTATTTTTATTCCATCCCCTTGCAGTTAATATCCGGCTAACTCATTCGCTCCATGTTTTGTACTGGCTACACGTTGGATATCTTCAGACACTACACGCGTCTGTTCCCCTTCATGTGGTTCACCAAAATCTCGGGATATCTTCCTGCCATTTGTGTCTCTTTGTCCACCATCCTCGGGGATTGGGAGATGGTGGCAAGGACAGAAACGGGCCCACGTCACGTGCAGCGCTGCACAAGGATTCCAAAAATGTTTCTCAAAGCCTCAGGAGGTGCAAGAGCTGACTGCACAGTTTTGAAAAGATTGCATACGGAGAGGGATTGAATTTATTCTCTCTGGCCCCAGAGGGGTGGAACTAGGACCAGAGACATCTGTGGGCTCACTACAAGAAGGAACTTCTCATTTCAGAGCAGCCAGAAGGACAAAGAGCTGTGTTGTCTTCGGCAGAAGACGTGGGTCTCCATCTGAGGTTCGTAATGGTCCTCCATTAATTTTTGGAGACTGAAAAATGTATCAATAAAGGTATTCAACTATAGACAATGGTTGGATCGAACGACCTTAAAGTGCCTTTCTTTTTTTTTTTTTAACACAGTTTTAATGACTGCATGTTAATCTTTATTTATTTTTGAGAGAGAGAGACAGCGTGTGAGCAGGGGAGGAGCAGAGAGAGAGGGAGACACAGAATCTGAAGCAGGCTCCAGGCTCTGAGCTGTCAGCACAGAGCCCGACGCGGGGCTCAAACTCACAGACCACAAGATCATGACCTGAGCCGAAGTCGGGCACTCAACCGACTGAGCCACCCAGGCGCCCCTAAGGTGCCTTTCTTTGAGGGTTGGGCACTGTCTATGCAACACGCAGCAGAGTGCCTGGTATGTAAAAGGTTCTGAGTAATTACTTGTCGAAAGAACCAACGGGTAATTGGATGAAAACTGACACAGCTTGGACAGTTCCAAGCATTGCAACACCCTCAAGAAACTGGGGTAGGTAGTAAGGAAGCTCTGAAAGTATCAACCATGGCCATCCTGGTCTCTTCTCAGAGCCATTCTTTGCCGCCTCTGAGAGGCAATACCTAGAGTTTAAAGAAGACCACCTTCCAGACTCTACTTCCTTCTTCAGCAGTTCCCCAAGCCTCAGGGTGACATTGTTCTTGTGCTGCCACACCAAGTGGCCTCTGAACCTGCAGCTGAGAATGTGTGGGAAATGGGATGCTCTTAGCTTGATTATTAGAATATGACACCCATTTTCTTCATGTTTGCCCCTCTGTGATTAGCCAGATAATTAAGGAAAATCGTGCCATGTTACAGAGCCCTTTTGTGAGAGCTGTGGGATAGGAGTTAAACTCAGGCCACCCCTGTTCATTTATTCAACAACCACATGTGAAGGCCTGCTCATTGCCAGCCCTGTGTGCCCTGGAAAAGGAGGAGATGGCAGGTGTGGAGGGCACCACTGGGGAGGCAGCCTGTCAGGGCAAGTAAGGTGGCGCATCCCCCTCCCATCAGGTAGTTGAAACATAACAAGCCTTGACATTCCAGGAGGTAATAACTACGTATTCAGCTTTTGTAGCTCAAATCATCCTGGCTTTAGTGTCGAGTCCGAGGCAAAACAGAGAAATTCGAGAGCCAGATGCGTGAAGCGCAGGCAGAGGCACTTGCATTGATAAAGCATCTGTGTTTATCGGGATTAGCTAGCATTAAAATCTCAGTTAGTAGTCACTAAAATTCAACAGAGTGGGAATTTGTATACCCATTTTACAGGTGAGGAAACAGGAGTGGGAAAGCGAAATGGGTTGCCCAAAATCACACCGCAAATATTAGCAGAGTCAGGATGTAAGTTGTCATTATTGTTTGCCCTGGACGCAAGAAAGCACCTTTTGTTCCCTGAGGTTGTCACACATAGATAAGAAAAGTCAAGTCATGGAGTGAGGCTGAGTCAGCTGTATCCCAATGCATGCCAGCAGGAGCAGGAGAGGAAATACTGTCCGCAAAAGGAGCATTGTGGATCTGAGTTTGTGAACAATTACTTGTTTTTGGAGGTCTTAGCCCATTTCTAACCACTTCACAAAGCGGGTTCCCACCTCTTTATTTGGGTTTCTGAGACTCGACTAACTTTGTATGTGCAGCCAGTCTGTCATTCCCGCAAATACAACTTCACAGAATAAGAGTAATTCTTCACGGTCAGAAGATGATCTCCAGCCCAGATCCACTGCTTAAAAGCCACATGATGTTGGCCAGTGAACCTCACCTTTGAAGGTCAGTTTCCTCGAGTGTCAGATGAGGGTAGGCGTGACCTCAAAGAACGGGCACAGGACCAAAAAAGGAAAAGTGCATGAAGACATTTTGTCACATGGAAAATGCTAGTCAGATGAATATAGTTATAATTATTTTAGTTCTTCTCTATGGGAACCAAAACACCTTCGGTTTGAAATGGGGGGGGGGGGGAGGAATAAGAAAACCCCGAGTCAAATAGATTTAATAACCTTGTCTGAGTTAATTTAAAAAAAAACAGATAATTTTTTATATTATATTATGCAAAACTGGGAATTTCAAACTAGGTCTCGTGATTTCTAATTGAGCTTGAAGGCCGCTTCCTAAAATAAGAACTGGCTCCTTCATCCACTGGCTCCAGCTACATTATGCATCTCAAAACAATCAGCCCCTAGTTCCAGAAAGTAGAGAACAAAAAAAAAAAAAAATATCTATAGCAGCTTCCAGTTTTTCTTGGATTCTCTGTTTCTTTTTAAACATTTTTTAATGTTTATTCATTTTTGAGAGAGAGGGGGAGATAGAGTGTGAGTGGGGGTCGGGGGGGGGGGCGGGAGGTCAGAGAGAGGGAGACACAGAATCGGAAGCAGGCTCCACAGCTCGAGCTGTCAGCACAGAGCCCAATGCAGGGCTCGAACTCATGAACTGAGAGATCGTGACCTGAGCCAAAGTCGGATGCTTAACCAACTGAGCCACCCAGGCACCCCTTCTTGGATTATTTCTGCAGGATCTTGATATTTCTTTTATGAATACAGCTTCACATTTTTTTTAATTTTATTTTTTAAAATTTATTTATTTATTTTTCAATAGACAGAAAGCACAAGCCAGGGGAGGGGCAGAGGGAGAGAGAGAGAGAGAGAGAGAGAGAGAGAGAATCCTAAGCTGGTTCTGTGGCTCAAACCCACGAAAGGTGAGATTATGACCTGAGCTAAAATCAAGAGTCGGATGCTTACCTGACTGAGCCATGCAGGCGCCCAGAATATAGCTTCAGAATTACACAAAGCTTAATCCAGTGAGGGCTGCCACCACCCAGAAGTTGGGGCAGGGAGAGGAAAAAGAAAGCCAATGGTGACGCCAATCCCACACTCTCCTTTCTTTCCAATAAGTAATAAAGTATATGAGTGAGGGTCTCGGTTAATGAACTGGGATTTGCCGTGCATGGGGAAAACACAAAAGATCGGCCAGGGTAGGGCGATGCCTCTACCCCATGAGCACCCCTGGGGAGGAGAGAGGTGACCCGTGAGCACCGTAGCAGTTTCTGGGGCTCTGCAGAGGGCTATAAGGAAGTGACTTTTTTTTGTTTCTTGGTGTTTCACACAGATGGGGGCTGAGAAGTTAATCATGTCAACTCTCATCTGACAATGACCTAACAGTGGTTTGAGAGTAAATAAACAAATTCAACATGCTCCACCTGTTGATAGAGAAAACAGCAAATACGGTAACTATAATCTGCCTAATAGGTTTACACTAAATATTTTGTTTACATTAATTTATTTAAAAAACAAGGCAGCCAGTATACAAAATTTGAATCAATAATAATAATAAACTTGGGCCATCAGACTCAAAATATGTCCACTTGCTCTACAGTCATAAAACTACTGTTTATATTTAATTCATCTTTCTTTATCATGAAGGCACATTTGCAAGTATTTCGTAGATAGCGTTTTTGTTTGTTTGTTTGTTTGTTTTTTACTTTGCGACTCCAAAGCATTTTTGACCATAGTATTTTGTTTTCATAATTTACGTTAATACAGTGCCATACTTCAGAATTATTTAAGTTTGCTTTTCTGGGGGCCCCTATAATGCCCATTGTTTCTCCCTTCATGAAATGTTGTTGGCCGAATGAGTGACCATGTCCATGAACCCATCACGAATATCTTTTACGTCCACCGGGCTGTGACATAAGGTGGGAGGGTGCACAAGGAGAAACTCTGATTTGGGAGTCCACTTCCTGCTGCTAAGACCTGACAGCAGGGAAGATCGTCAGTGGTGCTGGGAAGTGTGGGAAGGAGAAGCAGAAAAGACTGAGATCAAGATACAGAAATCTCGTCGCTGCCTCCCAGCTGGAGTTTCCAGAGAAGAAGATTAGAAGCTTTGCAGCCCTCTGGAGAAGCTGCCAAGGCCAGGTCCACATGTCAGAGAAGGTGGGCAGTCGTAGCTAGAGGGCTTTGTTTCTGGGAGTTGAGAGGGAAGTTCTTTAGTTACCCACCGTTAGAGCTGAAGATCCTTCCCCTGGGCACCCTTGCCCCACAGCCTTTCACGTACTGCCCCTCTGGAGCTCCCGCCCATGGCCCTCCTCAAACTCTCCTCTCTCACCTCAAGCCTAATACAACTCCCCCCTGCTAATCCTTCATAAAGAATCATGCCCATCCGGGCTCCTAGCGACCCATGAGAATAACCGCAAAGGAGCATGAGGGTCAGGAAAAGTCAACTGGCTCAATCATAGCTCTTCCAGAGTCCCTTGTAGTGCTCTACCTGGCATGGACACATGCAGCATGGAGGAGAGTGAAGGGAAGGAGAAGACAGTGTCCACTTTTCAGTGTTCATTATCAACGATGATGGTGAGGAACACCAATTGAGACCCCCCCTTCTAATTTTTAACTCTTGCAGAGTACTCAAATGTCACCACCATCACCACCATCACCATCACTATCATCATCATAGTTCATGTTTGCTGAGTATTTATTACATGCTGTACAATATTTTAAGATCTTGTTACAAATCCTCATAACTCATAATACATCTGTATGGGAGATACTGTCATCCCCGTTTTACAGATGAGGAGAGGGACACGCTGAGCTCAGGTCGTTGGCCCAGCCGGTCAGTAGGACAGGCAGGACCCCAAATCCCAGGTAGTCTGACTCAAGAGTTCACAGCTCCAATGTTACATTTTACTGCTTTTCACAAAATACAAACTGATTGTGGATATCTGATTCTATTTTTGCATAAAGTTTTAAAACTTTTCTTTATTGTATGTAATACCCAGTAGAGCTAAGACTTTCTTATTATTGTTATTATTATTATCATTGTTTTAGCAATTTTAGATATGATACCAATCCCTCTTTGGAGCAAACTTTCTCTATTTGGAGGGAAATAACCAGAAAGGGCTCTTTGGTTACATAGATATAAAACGTGCTCATGTTTGCTTGGAGAAAAGTGAAGTTAGCATAAACCCGGACACAGAGGCTACCGCCCATCCTATTAAGTTCTGTTTTGTAATGTAAATGCAACGTGTTTTTAGGACGGCCATATCCTTACAGAATTAGAGAAGTTTTTTGGTTTCTTAATACAGACAGGAACTAACTGCATGGTTGGAACAGCCCACACAGTGTTGTTAAAGACTAGATAACCCAGAATTTGGAAGGCAGAGCTCACTCTCTGGGTAGTGGTGGGAGTTTCCCCCTGAAGGAGGTGGATGTTTTACTGTCTGTCATTCTGTGCTCAGAAGGGAGCAGGAAACCAGGGGAGAGGCCTGGAGATGCTTGGTGGGGCCTGAGCTTCTGGGGACAAGGCAGAGAGTTGCGGGTGGGAAAGCGGGAAGTCAGAGGCTGGGGATTGACCTGTGAGCCCTCACTGCAACTCTTTGTGGTACTCACTATGCTACTGTCTGTTATTCTTGGACCATCCCTAGGCTTTCAGTTAAACTCCAGGGCCTGGTCTTAACTGTGCTTTGGGCATTTGAAAAGCAGGCCAGTGCTCACAATAGCAGGCAGATTTGGCTACCAGTGCTCTGGAAAAACACGTGGTTGCGTGGGGAGGGCTGGGGGCCGTGCATGGACATGTCAGCATGCCTCTTGGAGTTCTAGAACTTACAGCGGGAGAGGCACCCAGTAGGAGAAAGGATAACCCATTTGAGAGAAAAAAGAGGTTTGGTCAACCAGAGTTGGGTATTAAAGGACATTCAGTCACAGTTTAAAGAAGTCTGAGAATAAATCTAAGTTATATTGAAACAATTTTCACTCTGAACAATAGCAGCGAAACCAGCTTGATACATAGTAGATGTGATGCTTCATTTTGATAATCAAGTGTTTGTGAAAACTTAGAGACACATTTATAATGAAACAAAATTCTTAAGGATCCTCAGTGTTATTTGTATTATAATATTACTTAAATATAGAACAATATAAAACTAGGTTAAAAGCCCTTATCCTTGTGGTTCTTAGCCAACCATAAAACCAAAATAAATTTCAAAGTTACTACAAACAAAATTACAAACGTGCACTTTTATTAACAATAGAAAGTTAATGTAATTTGTCATTTGTTGAAACTGACTGACCAACATGGTTGAAGAGGAGAAAGGAGCTGGATTAGTTCAGTTCTACATTTTGTCTGTGGCGAGCTAACGTAGAGAGAGTACTATTCCGGTAAGTGAAGTATTTTTAAAAATTGCAAAATTCCAAAGCTTTATTTTCTAGTTCAGGATACGCAAAACCAAATTTAACAATAATAATGATAATAATTCTGCTAGTGTGCAATCCTCAAATGCCAATTTTGATGATCTACCACTTGATAGCTTCATAAAACTGCCTTATATGCTCAAAGATGAGGCTACATTTGTAGCATTTTTGAAACCTGCATTTCATGGGAATGTAATACAACGACGGTGTCAATCAGAAACAGAACATTTTCCATTGTGCATTTCCTCCTCACCAACTGCAAGCTGGTATGAACAAAGAGGCCGCTGGTAATATATCTGCTCACTACCTACGTGAATGCGCCGCTCCTGGCTCAGCTCTGGTTCAGCATGCCTACACCCTCATGGGCGTGTGCTGGTGCAATTCTCCCTCCCCACCCCCTTTTTTCCATTGCAAAACCTTCATTCAAACCCTGTGCTTTGTCATTGTCCTCTGTGTGATGCAAATACGAACAGAAAACAAAATCCCAAAAGCAAGCACTGAACTCATTATTATGTGGTTGTTATGGACTAAATGTTTGTGTCCTCCCCCAAAATCCATACCTTTAACCTCTAACCCCCAGGGTGACAGTATTTAGAGGTGAATTGGGCTTAGATGAGGTCGTGAAAGGGAGGCCTCCGTGATGGGATTACTGTCCTTACAAGAAGAGGAAAGGCCAGAGTTCTGTCTCCAAGTGAAGACACAGAGAGAAGTGCCCATCTGCAAGCCACTGGGAGGGCTCTCGCCAGTAACTGAATTAGCTAACACCTTGATCTTGGACTTCCCAGTCAGACAGTGGTCATCCAGAAGATAAAGTAGAGATTTGATTTTTTTTTTTTTAAGATTATCATCAAAATGATACTCTCCCTCCCCCCAGATAAATTCTTGGGCAGAATACAGACATCCTCAGGAATATATCCACAGACTCTAGCCTGAGAACCAGCAGGGTGCTTAGACTTCCCAGGCAGCTCCAGCTTGGATGTAAGAACAGGACAATCATAACAGCCATGGATAAGAGCCTCCTCTGGGAGAATTCTAGACCCCCTCAAACTCCTTCAAAATAATTCTGGGTGTCCCTGGATGTATCTCAAGCTCTGAAAATGAGTTCTCACAGCCACCATGTAGTGTCAGCCATATTCCCTCCCCCCTCCCCACCCCCCTGCACCCTACCCCCCCCCCCCACCCCCCCGTTTGCTTGACAACACCTCTGGTCACTGCTGAGAAAGAAAAACATACGTTCTGTCCCTTGATGCCCATTAAGGCCACCACCCCAGCTGTTTCTGCTTAGCAAGGGTCCCACTGCCTTAGTCCGTCACCGTTGCAACGTCAGTGCCCAACTCAGGGCCAGAGTGCAGGTGGCAAAGCCAAGGGCACCAAGATGGTGGCACACGAAGGTGTGTCTGCAGTTGTTGCTATTGGAGCTGCTGATGCCTTGGCTTCAGTGCATCCCATGGAGTTTATGCAGCGACTGCCTTCCTGGTCAGTCCAGGGCTCAGGCTAGAAGCCAGGTCGGGTTAAAGCTTTATTTCAAATCACTGCTCCCTTCTTACATACCCGTACTGTTCTGGAACCAAACTGGGACACTGCAACTCTGTTATCTTTAGGCGTTTTTTCTTCTCGGCCTCGGGAGACATATCTAGAAAGAAGTTGCTGTAGCCGAAGTCAAAGAAGTTACTGCCTGTGTTCTCTTCTAGGATTTTTATGGGTTCAGGTCCCACGTTGAGGTCTTTCATCCATTTTGAATGTATTTTCGTGTATGGTGTAAAGAAGTGTCCAGTTTCATTCTTTTGCACGTTGCTGTCCAGTTTTCCTAACACCATTTGTTGAAGAGACTGTCTTTTTCCCATTGGCTATTCTTTCTTTCTTTGTCAAAGATTAATTGTGGGCTCATTTCTGAGTTTTCTCTTCTGCTCTATTGATCTATGTGTCTATTTTCGTGCCAGTGCCATACTGTTTTGGCTACTACAGCTTTGTAATATAACTTGAAGTCTGAAATTGTGATGCCTCAGCTTTGCTTTTCTTTTGCAAGGTTGCTTTGGCTTCTCCAGCCAAAACATTTGTGGTTCCATACGAATTTTAGAATTGTTTGCTCTAGCTCTGTGAAAAATGTTGTTGGTAAACAAAATACATTTTTTTTAATGGTGATCATCTTCTGATCTGTTGCCTCCCTATACCTGAATAAAATTAAAATCCCAGGTACATTTTAAAACAACTGGGAACCTGCTATGGTCGGAGAGCAGGATGATGAACTCCTGAGAACAGAGACCTGGTTTTAGTTGTCTTCAAATACCTCAAAACGTGGTATCCATGTTCCCTCCCTTTTATTTTCCTACTTCTCTGCATCACTGGTAAACTTTGCTTGGATGCCAGACATTGTGAGCTTATCTCGGTGGGTGGTGGATATTTTTGTATTCCTATAAATATTCTTCAACTTTGTTCTGGGACACGGTTGAGTTGGCTGAAAACAGATCCTTTCATTTTTTGCTTTGAAGAGTTTTTAGGCAGGACCAGAACAACATTTAGTATAGAGAGAATTTTCAGCCACTCTTGAGGTAAGACCCTTCTGAGCACTCTACCCAATGCCCTGCGAATTATTAGGTTTTTCAGCCTGGCTGGTAGAAATAGGCATGAGCCTGCTGTAAGCATGCCTACGGTTCCTTCTAATCCTTTCAGGTGGTTCTTTCCCCAGCTTTGGGTAGCCTCCCCACCACACATGCTAATCAATACCCTGTTAAGTGGAGAGGGGCCCTCCATGGATATCTGTGGTTCTCTCTATAGTACTCAACAGTACCCTGCCCTGTGGCCTTCAGTGTCCCAGCCTCTCAACTCTGTCTCTTCAACTCAGGGAGTCCATTGGGCTCCTCCCAGGGTCCCCTCTCTGGGATTTGGCCCAGAAACGCCCTCAAGGTGATCATAGGGACAAGTATAAGGCTCACCTTGTTTGTTTCCCTTCTGGTAGGGGTCACTAACCACTATCTGATGTTCAGCATCTTGAAAAACATTCTTTCATTGAACTTATCAGATACTTTTCTTTCTTTTCTTTTTTTTTTTTCAGGAAGGCCAGCAATTTCAGTCCCTATTGCACCATCTTGGCCAGCAGTAAATCCCCAAAGTGTTTCAGAAAGTAGTTATAGCAATCTACGCAGACAACCGCACGGTGTAGGTGCTGCTGTCCTCTACCTTCTCACAAACCCTTGCTATTTTCAGACTTTCTCATTGTTTTCAGGATTCAACTAGTTCACATAAGGGACTTAACACAATTCCCACAAAGAGATCTAAAATGTAAAGGAAAGAGGACAATATTTAATTCAAGGAATGAATCTCAGGGAGCCTAGGTGGCTCATTCGGTTAAGATATTGACCCTTGATTTCGGCTCAGGTCATGATTTCATGGGTTAGTGAGTTCAAGCCCGTGTGGGGCTCTGTGATAACAGCTCCAGATCCTGCTTGGGATTCTCTCTCTCACTCACTCTCTCTCTCTCTCTCTTTCTGCCCCTCCCCTGCTTGTACTCTCTCTCAAAATAAAGAAACATTTTTTTTTAAAAAAAACTTAAGGAATAAATCTCTAATCATGAAATTGCAGGCAGGAGCACATTAAATGAGGGCATGCCAGCACCAGAGGAACTGAGTCCAATACTCTTTCCCGTCAAATGTTTCTATTTGTTTATTTAAGGAAAGCAAAGTTGTTAACTCATGAAAGCTAATAGTTCTGTGAAATGGAGGTAACATTTAATGCCTATACTATAAATCAGAGAATCTTGGAAGCATTTGATTCCATGAACGGAGAGAACCCTAGATACTCTGGACAAAAGCTTCCTAGTGAAAGTCCAGAAAAAGACACAGAGATTAAGTGCACATATGCATACACAGGATAGCCAGGGTCAGAGGGCCAGCATCAGATGCCCACTTTGGTCACTCTGTGAAACCCCTGCCTCCCTGGGGACCGTGTTGCTACTGTTCAAAGCACTTATAATTGTTTCTTTGAAAATGGCCATACTCTCCAGAGAAGCTCTCAAGGAAGGAATCTAATTATTGTGAAGTTATTGAATTCTATAGGTAACTTCTCGGGGTAGACAGAGCCTTTATTTCATTTTAAGAAAGAGTGTTTGGAATTACTCAAAATGGGCTGTTTTGTCCCTCCCACATGGTTTGGAAGGAGAAGCGGGGGAATTCTTCAATTCCTCCTCTACACCTGGCCCTCATCAAACTTCGCAAACTCCCAACACTGTGTGGAAGCCTTTGGCTTAAGGGGGGGGGGGGGGGGAAGGCAAAGCTCGAGTAGTGAGCATACTCATTAAACTGTGCAAATGTCTCCATAATCTTCATTTTATTTAATTTTTAGTCTTTCTGCATCCATAGTCCTCATTCTGAAATAACATTTGTTTTGTGGTTGCTGACGAATGTGATGAACCGGTCCAAAATCTGCATTCCACAGTTCTTTACAACAGACCAAAATAGCATTCTTGTTCACGCTAGGATACTCCAATGTTGGCACGCTTCCTGGCCAACTAGCAGAGGGCTAACGGAAAGTAGTTGATTCCTTAGTGCTAGCACATCCTCTGTAGAGTTACAACATCGTTTCCTCCGAGCAAGAAACAAAGCTGTTTCTTTCAACGCTTTCTGCTACCTTCTCCCTTAGTCTAACAACAAGGGTGCATTTCCACAAGAAATGCGAGACAAGGGTCATCACAGCGTTCGTTTCTGGAAATAAAATGGTCTCACGTCCTCGTAAATGTGAGTTCCAGTTCACTGGCAAAAATTAATGAAATGTTTTCCATCAAAGAACTTTATTTTGGAGGCTGTAAAATTCAAACGGCCAACAAGCCTTCCACATAACAAGCCAAATTGTCAGTTTCTCAGATTTTGTTTTAAAAGAATGGTAATCTGTATCTCTTATGGACTCCTCAGGAAACATTTGTAGCAGAAAGAGGTAGTTCAAACTTTGCTGGAAAGTGTCGGAGTTTTGTTGCCCACTTCAGACCCATGAGACTAGAGGAAACAAAGGGCCCAGGGGAGTTGTTTAAACAACTATTAGTTCCTATTCAAGATCCTCCCATATCCAAAACCAAGACAAGATCTTGAAGACGAAGCTTCTAATCATGGCATTTCCTTTCTCCATGAGCATTTGGCGCTTTCACACTTGACCGCAGAGCCCCCTCTTAGGGTAAAACCATTCATTGAAGAATCTAAAAGAAGCAATCTTATCAGCTGGATCCAGAAGCTCAGATAGTATTGCTGGCCTCACAGCTGCTGGAAGGAAACTTCAGGATCACTTTCAAGGTACCCTCCCTTCCTGCCACGTCTGACAAGCAGTGATGGGACCTTGCAAATGTCTCTGGCCATTCCTACTTGAGCCGTTCTTCAGGCCCTATCATCACTTGTGTGACTATAAGCCCCCTTGGGGGTGTCCCCGCCTCCTGTCTCTTTTCATTCCCAGCAGTGTTGCCAGATGGACCCTGCAGAGACACAAACAGCCTGGCTCATTGCTGCACATTGGGGTCTCCCCCTTTGTCCTGTGGCTTGGCTTTTAGACGGCCTTTTGTAGAGAGCCCCAGGGGCTAAGCAGGGTGAGCCCCGAAGCCCTCCCTCCACCTTGAAAGAGCTGCGTCTCATCTATCTCTTTTGAATTTTGGAGTTCAGATGAAAGAATTCATTGAAAAGGAAGCTTGTTTCTTAAAACAAACGAACAAACAAAAAACCCTTACAAACCACTGGCCACAGAACAGCCCATCTTACCCAGGAGCCTCGTCTCCTGCTCCTTCCCCGGTGCCCTACAGCGCCAAGCCCTCCTCAGGGGCACATCCCCTGCTGTTTCGGCGCTCTTGCATCCCTTGTTGAACGCCTTTCTGCCTTTACCTGCCCCGCTGAAGAACGCCTCAGCAACCTTGAAGGCACAGCCTGTTACTTCGTCACTGACCCTTCTTCACTTTCAAGTCAATTATCACCATCCTCAAACTCCCAATGGGACCTTTGGCCTTACATTGGCACTTCATCTGCCTTTCTTCCTGGGACCCCATCTCATTGATCCGCAAATCCCTGGCACTGAGCACAGCTTTCTTGGCACGTGGTAGGCATTCTCAAGTTCGTGGACACCCTCGTGTTGTGTAAACCCAAACCCTTCCCCTCTCGCTTGTATTAATGCCTGCGTATGAGAGCTTCTAAATTCAACCCTTAAGAACAGATCACCAAATAAACAAACAAAATCCACTTACCATGTACCCAGAAAAGAACCTTGGAGGAGGGGGGAAATGTGGGCGTGACCGAACAAAACAGAATCGCAGCTGATGAACCAAACCCACACAAGTTGGGAGTTTTGCGGAAATCTATAATTTGGTCACCTTTGGAAACTCCCAGGAGCTTGTAAGCACCCGAGTGAGCTGGTTTTGGAGGACGAGAATGACATCTGACTTTATTTTATGTACAGTACCGTCTCACTAATTCAGAAGACAAGTAGGACAACAGTTTGAATTAATGAAATCCTGTTTCACAGGATGCTTTTAACGTAATTTTTTTTTCACACTCTAGACTTAGTTTAATAAAAGCACAGGAGCCTTTAACATGGACACATTCATCATATGCAAATCAAATTGTTAATCACTTGAGAAAAGTTTGGTCTGCTGTTTGTATCATTGATTCCATTACACACATTACTTTCCGAAGACAGACCAAAGGGAAACTTCATGACACTTGTTCAGATGACCACAGTTCTGAACGGGGTTCATATGAATTAAAAGGATGTCAACATAATTGTGATTTTCCAGCAAATATGCATTGACACATAGTATTCCCAAGGCTGGAATGAAGAGCTGGGCTCAGAAGAGCTGCTCTGTACTTACTTCACGTTTCCAAATTATTTTCATGGTGAATTTAGCCAGTTTTCCATGGCTCACGAAACTCCAGGCTGGCTTGGGTTTCCCGCTTCCTTCTTTGGCAAGACTGCACCAAACCTTTTCAAGAGATGTGTTCTTACTTAGAGGAAAGGAAATATCGGATCCAAGCCATTTTACACGCACCAGATGCCAAGCACCAAACAAAGCAGCTCAGCTTTTCAAAGATTTGATATCGTAACTATAGCCACTTGAGTAAAAGCTCAGTCCAGAATAGCCAAGTTAAATAAGGCAGAAGTAGGGCTAAATTGATCTTCACGTCTAGTGTTCATAAATCTGCATGAAGAAGTTCCGAATCAAAGAAAATAAATTACAAATGTGTAATACTGGCTCACGCCCAGTGGATTTGCATGTTTCGGAGGAGAAACACGTGTCTTGGGGTTGCTGTGGGGACTGTCTTTTCTCAGTGCAGGATGAGTTTGGAGCTGATTATGGAAATGGAATCAAGAAAATCCTGGGATTCTAGAAGACAGCACCTTGGGAGATCACCCACCTGGAATTCTCGCCTCCAAGGAGGAGGAGGAGAGAACCGGTCTCATCGATGTCTTGAGAGCCATTGAGACATTGGAGTGGATTTCAGTGGCTTTCACAGGAGACCCACTGCTTCATTGATCCCTAGATGAGCGTCTCAGACACAAGAATACAGAACTGCAAAGAATGAAACCTGTTTCATAGGTCCGACAGGATTGGTGGAATTTCTGGCCCCAAGCAGAGGAAACATTCTGAGGTCAGGTAAGTGGGAGGGAGTCGAACTGAGGAGGAGGCTGACTTTCTAGCAAGTGCACTTATTTGCTTATAGTAAATGCCTTTGGCAATGGAGACACTTGTCTCCTTCTCAGAGAACTATCTCCAGGCAAGGGTAGGATCTTTCATTGCTAAACTCCACTGCACGGCACACACAGACAACACAATGTGAAAAGTGCCCCTGGAGCCCTGCACTGAGGAATCCCTCCTCCATGTATGACCCTGCCCTCTTGGCTGCAGCTGACTGGACCTGGGCATGAATATGTGACCAGGCTGAGCCAATCAGAGCAACCAGATTCCCTCTTTTAAGAATTTGGAATTGAGTTGAGAAACTTCCAATTAATCTAGGTTGTTCCCATATAAAAAGACAAAGTACCCTTTGTCTTCTGGAACAGGTTGTGTATATGCGTTGGGTGCTGGTTGGGGAGTGGGTAGTCTTCTACCTGAGGCTACATGTTCTGGAAAAGGAGAAGAATGTAGGTGATAACAGGAGAGAAGTAGCTGCAAGAGATAAGAGGCCCTGTAGAGACAGCTGACAACTTCTGTTCCTGGCTGCAGACCTCTCCTGAGGCCCAGCTGCATTTCTGTTCTTGGGTTCCATGAGATCTCTCTGTCTTTAAAATGAAAAGTGTTGGGGTGCCTGGGTGGCTCAGTTGGTTGAGCGTGCAACTTCGGCTCAGGTCGTGATCTCGCAGTTCAAGAGTTCAAGCCCCGCATTGGGCTCTGTGCTGACAGCTCAGAGCCTGAAGCCTGCTTCAGATTCTGTGTCTCCCTCTCTCTCTGCCCCTCCCCTGCTCATGCTCTGTCTCTCTCTTTCTTTCTCTCAAAAATAAGCAAAGAAAAAAATAAATACATTAAATAAAATGAAAAGCGTTACCAAAAGTCACTTAAGTTATTGGCGATTACTACTAAACTAAGAGTTTTAACAGTGGTACTAAATAATATAATCACGTATGAGAAGATAGGCCTTTTGTGCTAGAATGGCCTCCCTCCCCTTTGTAAGCGATGCTTAATCAGGGAGAACTAGATGTAAACCAAATAGGCTTTCTATTATCAATGCACTCTCAGGGCCCTCTAAGAGCAGCCACATTGACTGTGTAATCTGGCCTCACTGTCAGTATGTTTTTCTGTTGTAAAGTTCTTCAAATTCAACCTGTTGTGTTACTTGCTGCAGCTCTGGCCTTGTTCTTATGGTTCTCATCTAAGTGGATTTGGAGAATAAATGACAACCAACCACTCTTGGAATAATAACTTCAAGTGCTAGACGTGGAAATGGGCAGAAATTTCGAGCTAACTTGGTTCAACCCTCTAATTTGTCAAATGAGGAGTCTGAGACCACAGAGGCTTATGTGATTTGCCCAAGGTCACATGTCTAATTGTGGCAGAGCAGGAACTAGAACCCAGATTACAAGCTGCCCCAAAGCCAGATTTCATCCAAAAGAAATGCTAAAAGCAAAGCCAGTCATGTTTCTGCTTGTTAATTTTAACTTCCAGTTATATGATCTGGAGAGCTTCTAACTCTGGGACACTTTCACGGGAAAATTCCTTGCCAAATAGCTGAATGGTTTCTCTGTTTAATTACTGACTCAAGAGTATATAGTTAAGTCATCGGGCTTTTAAGATCATCTTTGCAATTTTGTACTTACTAGGATAAAAAGAACCTTCTGAATTTTGAGTTTATAGATCTCATTAAAAGACTGTACTCAAGAAGTCAGTCAAGTTTTAGAAAAGTGTATACCACGTGAAGTTAAAATTGTTCTAGACCCCTACCCCGCCTCCCAAGAAGGAGGGAAAAAGAATATACACTTAACTATGTGTTAATGGTGTGTTTGTGAGTCATGACCAAGTCCATTTTCAGTATGAGTTATGGGTGGAAATGGCTCTTATTATCACCATTTAATATGACTTTGGTTTCAGATAGAATATAGAAACACATATGTAAGGTGATTTAATCCCACTGAGTCTATAATGCTTCTCTAACATTGCATTGTTCAAAGAAATGCCAGATCCCGGGCAGCCAAATGCATTATTCTTCTTTAAAAAAAAAAAAAAAAAAAGATTAGGTCATTTGAACCCAATTAAAATCCCCTTTCCTTCAAATCAACATGGGCTATTATAATGAAGACTCTTTTTATCAATGGAAAATGAGAAAATAATCAATATGTTTAGAATACTAAGTTCAGTATAATATAGAGAGAGAAGAGAGTTAGTGCTGGGGTTAGGTGTGTGTGTGTGTGTGTGTGTGTGTGTGTGTGTGTGTGTTAAGCTGTGCCCTCAGCATATGACGCCTTCCCGTAAGAGGTAAGGGCTTGGGCTGCCTTGGTCATGGCCCTGATCAAATAGGAAAAAATGGGGTTTCTAGCATGAGGAGAAAAAAAAAGAAAAATATCCCAGATAAGGCCCACTACTATAGAAAAGGAAGGAAGGGAGGGAGACAAGGAGGAAAGGGAGAGTGAACAACAGATTAAAGTAAAACTCTTTGCCTGATCCAGCCATGCCAAGAATTTGCCGTGTGATCTCTAGTTACCCACCTCCCCTCTCGGGTGCCTCCAGGAAAGTTACATTAGAAAACCTAAAGTGTCTACCAATTCTAAATTTCTACGATCCTGGAATATACATCCTGAAAACAAAAAATGATAGATCTTCAAAAACAGTCATCCAGTTCATAGAAGATGTTATCCAAAATTGCAGCTAATACTATACAGGACATAGAATGACCTCACATACCCCATACACCAGGATGATACGTATCATACATGCTGAACTTGACTCTTCAACCAGACGCCTCGTCAATTTGACCCTTACTTTCAAAATGGATAATAGGAAATGGATACAGAGAAGAGGAAATAGAGAATAGGAAATAGATAATAAATAGACGAGAAGTTTTCCCATGCGTAGATTTCTCTCCAGGAAACTCCTGGCAAAGAAATCCTCAGTGATGGTACAGCAGTCAATATCCCGTGAAAGCACTTGCAAGTCAGCTGCTGAATTGGGGCTTTACTCCCATCAGGACAGTGGCCCTAGCAAGGTTATGGGCTCTTTCACCCACTCCAGCCAACATACCCTACCTGGAACCCAGAGAACAAGCCACGCTCACTTGTACCTCCATTCCTTCCATCTGCCCTTCCTTCCACCATCCCCCAAGTAACCCTCCTCGCCCTCCCCCTCCCGTACAGATCACATATCCCCCAGGCCTCAGTTTTGGTCACCACAATCTCTCAGAAGCCTCTTCAGGAAATTTAAGGCTGGATTTGGAGCCCCTTGTAGGTTTGCCTGCACTAGGCCTGGTGTATCAGTCACCTTTTGCTGTGTACATAGTCACAAAATCTCAGTGGAAATACAACCAAAAGTATTTATTTCCCACTCATCCATCTGCAGATTGGCTGGGTCAGCCCTTGTTCCATGTCTTATTCTGAGGGGCAGTGGTCCACCAGAGCATACGTCTCTCACGGTGATGCATAAACTCAAAAACTCAAGGCCAAGAGCAAGCTTCTTCAGCCCCTGCCTGTGTCCTAATTGGCCAAAGCAAGGCACATGGCCAAGCCCAGAACCAAGACCCAGGGAAGTACACTCCCCCCTGGGAAACCCCAGGAAGAATGAATGTATAATACTAATGCTACAGGGAAGTGAGGAATTGGAACCAACAATTCACCCACCTATGTTAAGAGCACCCATCACAGCATATTGTCATGTGTGTGAAACCTCCCTCTAGACTTTTACCTTCTTAAAAGCAGGTACTAGATTTTTTCATCTTTGTGTTTATAATATGGCATATAATAGTCACTTGAAACATTTGAATGGATGAATGAATGAATGAATGAATGAAAATAGGCAGTACTATTCCAGGCTCTGTCCTGTCCTTCATAAGGCTCCTCCTGTGTGCCTACTGAATGTCCTTACTATGGTTGCCAAAAGGAGAGCAGAATCAGTATAAATGAGATCTAGCCCCTGTTGGGAGGGCAATGAGGAAAAAAAGGACTTGCATCCTAAGTCACTTGATCTAGTTTGGTCCACGTCCTTGAATGCCATTGGCAGCCCCCTTGAAAAGAGTTCTCATCATGTCTAACCCCGTTGGGTTCTGAGGTCCCACAGGATCACAGCCTAAAGTGGTGGGGCTCTAGAACACATTTTTAAAAGGTATTTCAAACTCAGATCTGCTGCTCAGTAATTTGATTTAGAGAAAACAGAGGAAATGGAACACATTTCTAAGCAAATATTTCCCTGATTACTTACACATGCAAATACAGGGACTAAATTTAGATGTGTAATTAAGCATCTAGTTATTTTTGAGTCTACTCTTCTAGGCCAAATCAGATGCCCCAAAGAGGCACATGGTTGGTTTATTTCTGTGTACTTGCTTATTTCTGTGTATTCAGGCTCTCACCTGGAAAAAAAAAAATGCACTGGCCCAGGGGTCTCGGTGACCCAGTTGTGGGCCTAAAATAATAAGACGGTTCAAGGGCATGCCAAGTTTTGTGATTTCAAAATATTCATCTGACCAGAATAATGCTTCTCTGGGCAGAGAAATACGTGGTGATGATCCCCTCCTAGACAGTGGGAAATAAGGGAAAAGTAGCTGCCATTGTCAGCTGTCACTCTTGTAATGAAGAATTAATGGTCAGCTAGTCAAAGCCAATAGTGGTTTCCCATGCTGCAATTAGTTTTTAAATATACTTTCAAGATCCATATGAAAACATTAATGCCCTTCAGTTTTTGTGCCAAATGATGTGCTCAAATGCCAGTTTTATAAATATAAAACAGATGAGTGGTTTGGAAAATCTACTCTGCAAGCACATGGTATTAGCCCCTTACCTCCTAGTCACAGTGGCCAGCTGTGCAACTTTCTTGTTGCCTTTCCTAAAAGCATCATTTGCTCTAGAGCGTCCACTCAAATGATGCCTTAGTGACAAACAGTGACTGGGAGCTTGTCCGTGATGGTCACACACGTGCCCCGCTATGGCACTGATGGCCAACTTTGCCGTGACTTCCTGCATCAACGCTATCGAGAACATCCTTCTTTGACACTCAGAGAATGTCCTGTGTTATCTACTCTGTTTCCAAGTCTCTACCCTGCTTCTCCCACTCCTCCCTTCCTATAAGCTTTACGTGGAGGATGACTCTACAGGCTGTTATCTGCTAAGTAGGAAAAGAGGTCTTCTGTTTATAAGGGAGCCCATGTTGCAGGTGTGGGAAATTTTTTAAATACCCTTCAGTGAGAACGTGCCAAGTAATGTGTTTATAAACATTAACACACTCACTTCTTGGGAACAAATCTAACAACCCTACAAGCTAGACATTATCCTCTCCATTCTACAGATGACGGGAAGCAACTTTTCCAAGTTTCAAGTAAACAGAAGAGCTGGGATTCAAGCCCAAGCCTACCTGAATGCAAATCTCAGGCTTTTAACCAATCATTGCAAGCCTCTTCCACTATCCCCACGGAAACCTAGAGAAGCCTTGCAAGTAAGGCCCCAGTCCAGTTCATTGTTAATAATGCCTTGCATATAAGATATTTGAGTTTTTCATCGTGAAGTATCATTGCATCAATGATAAAAAACAAAACAAAACCAAAAGCACAATGCACTCAATTTGGCTGGGATACTTTATGGACATATAGTTCTCCATGAATATCCAAAACTAGGATTGCAGACCCCTGCTTGCCTCTATTTCCCCCAAGGTAGAAATAGTATGCCCACGCTGAAATCTTATGCTGTCTTACCCACTGCATTTTAACAGACAGAAGCAAGTCATGTGATAGCATCTGATTGTCATCTCTGTGTGGTCTGGAACCTAAAGCTTAGAAACATCAACTGGCTTTGGACAGTTATTCTTAGTGAGTTGAGAATGACACCACAAGCCGAGAAACATAGACTCTGACTTTTGAAAGCATGATCTAAGGTTCACACAAGAAGGGTTGTGCTCAGTTTGCCCCTGGTGACCCTGTTATCTAACACAAGGAGTTCTTAGAGTTTCCAACGTGTTGGAATAGTACAGAGGAGAGGCTGGCCATGTCCCACTTATGTGTCAGGGGGTTTTCCCAAGAGAGACATGAGGACAACTGGTCTTCCAAAAGCCTCCGGAATTGCTGGGAGCCTACCTGTGCATTTTGTATCCTCTGCCTGTCGGGAGAAAGAACACATAACGTAAGTCTATCACACTGGCCAAAGAAATGAGAGGTGGAGTCACACCTGGGTGGCTCAGTCCGCTAAGCGGCTGACTTCGACTCAGGTCCTGATCTCAGGGTTCGTGAGTTCAAGCCCCACCTCGGGCTCTCTTGTCAGTGCAGAGCCTGCTTCAGATCCTTTGTCCCCCAGTCTTTCGGCCCCCACTTCTCAAAAATAAACAAAAACATTAAGAAAGATGAGCGGTGGAGAATCGGGGGCTAATGTCCAATTGAAGTGGAAAATAAGAAGTGCTTGTGGCTAAAGGAAGCATTCCTTTTGTCTCCAAAACTCAGGAGCTGGGAACAGGTCTGAGCGGGGGGGACTGTGCTTGGAACCGCGGTCAACAGCTCTAACTCTGCACACCTCCTGCAGTTGTCTCACGAAGAACGCCTCTTCCTGTTGAAGGGAAATGGCCGAAACACTTCTCGGGTGAGCAGTTGTGTGGCTTAGGGCTATTTACTGTCCCTAATGAATGCGAAGCCTGTCCCTCTCCTCCATAATGGTGTGACTAGCACAAACATGATACACAGTGCTCTGCGGCCGAAAATGGCAGATGGCATTAAATTAATTTACGGAAGGCACGTAGTCCAAGTTGGCCATCACACTGCTGCTGGGGTTAAAAAACAAAAGCTTTTCCCTTTATCCTTGGCACTTTAAACTTGTCTTTTCAGTGCAAATGTTTTGTGCTTCTAAAGTTTATATGTCCAGAAAATTGGTCGATAGCAATGTGAATGAGATTAGCTCAAGACCCTCCATGACGGTGACATCGGGGGGTTACCCATGTTGCTGCCACTTGAACCTAAAATACACATCACCAAGATTCCTCAGTTTCTTGCTTCTCTCCCTTTGTGCTTCTATAAGAGCTGTTTCCTCTGGGACATTGTCCACTTACCGACAGCATTTCCATCATGAGTATTGCAAGCTGGTAAAAAAACAAAAAACAAAAACAAAAGAACAAACTGCTCAGCCTTGCCTTTTCCCCTGGTGCTCACTGGAATTTCTGTCGGCACCAGGGTGAACACGTCTCCAGAGAGTCCAAAGAGAAGACTAGCACGATCATCATCACATGTATGTCTTCCTCATATGCCTTTCTGATTAATTTGTAACCTTTTCAAGAATATGCATAAGAGGTAGGGTGTTGGGAAGATAAAAACCGTCTGTGGAATATTACTTCTCATTTGCTTCCATTCTGAAATAGAAACTCCTGCACATCCTTCCAGTCCCAGTTTCAAATGCCACCTCCGTCATAAAATTCTCTCCAATATTTAAGTCAGAAGTTACCTTTCTCCCCTGGGCCCTCCCCAGCCTTTGCAGGGCACCTAAGTCACAGTACTCATTACTTTGGGTCTGATCTTTTAGTTCCGGAATTACAAACGTGCTTCTAGACTATAAACTCCGGTTGGCAATAGTCCTGTTCAAATCTGTACCTACATCGTGCATCCGGTGTGATGCCTCACATGTAATAGGTTTTCAGTACGTGTTTGCTGAATGAATGAATCTACAAAAGTTTTTTGAAATATCGTATTTCAGTGATGCCGAAACTTTGTCATGCTTCAGAATAACTTTGAGGTCTTGCTAAATTGTAGACATCTCAGGTCTGGGGTGACGCTGGATACTTTGCATTCCTAACCGTTTCCCAGGCAATGCTGGTGACTTTTGTCCAGAGGCCTCTTTTTGGGAAGCACTGAACGATCTTGCTCACATTTCAATTATCTCTGATATTAGGTTATGTCTTAAATTTGTTGACATGGTAGTTTAATTGACAAATTTTTGCTTTCATAGTAGTATATAAAATAATGGTTTTACAACTCACGGTATCTTAGATTAAATGAAATGTGGTAAGTTTCCTGTTACAGATTTGACTCTACATTATAAAACATAGCAATGAAATGTTTAAAAATTTAGACCGATACTAATTCTAGAGAACATATGCATTCAATTGTGGTGCTTAATTTTTATAATCGCAACAGAGTAAATCATCTTTAGGAACTCATATGAGATCCATAGAATAAAAGGTAAGCTCAGATGGCATTTTCAAATTCATGTTTGGTGACTGCTAAGGCCAGTCTCTCTCTGAAGTAAAAGTTCCATGAGGTCAGAGTTTGTATCTGGTTTTGCTCATCATTGTAACCCTAGTTCTAGAAACGTTTCTGAATAGGGCTCAATAAGTATTTGTTAGATAAAAAATTTTATTTAAAAAAGCTAGAGGGGCACCTGGGGGGCTCAGTTGGTTAGGCATCTGACTCTTGATTTCGGCTCAGGTGATGATCTCACGGTTCATGGGATCGAGCCCCACAGTTGGGTTGTGCTCTGACAGCGTGGAGCCTACTTGGGATTCCCTCTCTCCCTCTCTCTCCACCCCTCCCTCCCTCTCTCTCTCTCTCAAAATAAATAAATATAAATTTTAAAAAATTAAAAATTAAAAAGCTAGAGTTTCTTACTTGCAATAAAAGATGAATTATAAGACATATGATGATTTACTGGTAGAATATTCAAACCAATGCCAGTACTTCCGACTTCCTCTCTCCTATGCTAACAACTTCGAAACAAATCAAGGGCAATAATGACCAAGGAACCCATTAAACTGAAAATATCCCAGTTACACAAGTATCCCAAGGTCACAGGCACAGATAGTTGTTTCACTGCCCTCCTTGCAGGAGTCGGCCATTTGCCATCTTCAGGAAATGCTGCTTGCTGGGAAGTGGTGAGGACATTGAACTAGACCTGGACATATCATAGTCAAATTGCTGAACACCAAAGTTGAAAATCAAAGTCTAAAAGAAGCCAGAGAAAAAAAGACACATTACACATAAGGGGGAAACAATACAAATGAAGGCTGATTTCTCAGAGACGCAGTGGAGCCCAGAGAGTATGGAATGGCATTTTAGTGTTGAAAGGAGAAAACTGTCGGCCTTGAATTCTATAAAAGTATCTTTCAGAGGGGCACCTGGGTGACTCAGTCAGTTAAGCGTCTGACTTTGCCTCAGGTCATGATCTCACAGGCCATGGGTTTGAGCCCCATGTCGGGCTCTGTGCTGACAGCTCGGAGCCTGGAGCCTGCTTCGGATTCTGTGTCTCCCTCTGTCTCTGCCCCTCCCCTGCTGCTGTTCGGTCTCTCTCTGCGTCTCGAAAATAAATTAAAATGTTAAAAAAAATAGATTAATTAAATTAAATTTAAAAATCTCTTTCAGAAATTAAAGTAAGATAAAAGACATTTTCAGAAAGGCAGAAGCTGAGGGGATTCGTTACTAGCACTCCTACACTACAAGAAATAATTAAGAAGAAAAAAAAGAGTGAAGAACAAGAGAGCGTAAATACCTGGGGAAACACAAAAGAACACCTAAATGATGTATATTCATATAGCTATGTAGATGTAGGTGTTTATAGATATGTATGCACATACCTATATGTCGTCCTTTAAAAGATTACGGACCGAGGCCAAACTAACAATGTAGTATGAAGTTTACCACATAAGTAGAAGTAAAATATAAGAAAAGAAGGGGTAGAAGGGGCCTGAATGATATTACACAGATGAAAGATTCTTATGCTGATTGTCAAGATATTGTTGAAGATAGATTATGATAATTTAAAGATGTATATTTAGAGACACCTGGGTGGTTCAGTCGGTCGGGCGTCCGACTTCAGCTCAGGTCGTGATCTCACAGTCTGTGGGTTGGAGCCCCGCGTCAGGCTCTGTACTGACAGCTCAGAGCCTGGAACCTGCTCTAGATTCTGTGTCTCCCTCTCTCTCTGCCCCTCCCCCACCCACACTCTGTCTCTCAAAATATGAATAAACATTAAAAAAATAAGGATGTATATTTAAAAAAAAAGATTTTTATGTTTATTTATTTTTGAGACAGAGAGAAACAGCATGAGTGAGGTAGGGGCAGAGCAAGAGAGAGACACAGAATCCAAAGCAGGCTCCAGGCTCTGAGCTGTCAGCACAGAGCCTGACACGGGGCTCAAACCCACCAACCATGAGATCGTGACCTGAGCCAAAGTCGGATGCTTAATGGACTGAGCCACTCAGACACCCCTAAAGATGTATATTTTAATATCTAAAATAACCTTAAAAAGATCACTCAGAGGTATTATAAAGAGGCAGAACTTAAAGGTCAATACAGAAGTTTAAGTGGAGTTTTTAAAAATAAGTAAATCACCCAAAAGGTAGTAGGGAAAAAAAGGAAAGAAAAAAGATGGGACAGAGAGAGAGAGAGAGAGAAAAAAAAAATAGCTTCAAAATATATGAAGCAAAAACCAGATAGAAGATGGGGAAAATGGGAGGAAGGCACAAGTCTAAAATCACGCTTCAATAGTTTAACATTGCTTTCTCAGTACCCGATTGAAAAAGTAGCAAAAAGGATACTAAAATTTTTAAAGGTTTGAATAACACTATCAACCAACTTGACCTAATTGACATTTATAGATCACTATGCCCAACGACAGCAAAATATACATTCTTCTGAACTGCACGTGAGCCATTAACCAAGATAGACAAAATATGTTGAGCCATAAAATAAGATTCATTACAATTAAAAGGATTGAAATCACACAGAGTACATTTTATAACAGTAGTGGTATTAATATAAAAACAATAAGATATTTGTACAAAACCCAAATATTTGAAAGTTAAACTATACATGTTTAAATAACCTGTGGTCACAGGAGAAATCACAGAGAAAATTAGAAAATATTTTGAAATGAATGATAATGAACACAAAACATACCAAATTCATGCAATATAGCTAAAGAAGTGTTTAGAGGGAAATTATGTTTTTAAATTTCTCAGAAAAAAAGGAGGATACAGAATAAATGATCTAAGCCTCCACATTAAGAAGCTGAAAAAAGAAGAACAAATACAACCCAAAGTAGAAGAAAGAAAAATATGAAGGTGAGAATGGCAATCAATGAAATAGAAAATTGGCAAATAATAAAGTCAATAAGTATTTTTTCAAAAGATTAGTAAAATTCCAGGCAAAACTGATCAAGAAAAACAGAGAAAATACTATTATACAATTATGCAAAAGAAAGCAAGAGACTATTATAAACAAGTGTAAGTCAATATTAGATAAAATAGATGATTAATTTGAAAAAGACAATTTACCAAAATAGATATTGGAATATATAACAAAATTAAATAAATAAATAAATAAATAAATAAATAAATAAATAAATATTCCTGTGTTGTTTCAAATAACTGAATTCATTTAAAAAAAACCTTTGTACAAAAAAACCCTTGAGACCTAGGTGATTTTTGCTGATGAAATCTATCATTAAGGAAGAAATAATGTTCAGCACAAGCTGTTTCAAAAATAGAGGAGGGAATAATTTCCAATTCATTTTATGAAGCTAGCATAATCCCAATACCAAATACTGACAAAGATATAATAACAGGAAACTATAGATAATATTCCTCATGAACATAGATTAAAAATTACTGACAAAATATTAGAAAAATAATTCAGCTATACATTTAAAAGGAAAATATATCGTGACCACGTGAGGTTTTCAAGGAATGCAAGGTTGGTTTGACATTAGAAAATTAGTCAATGAAATTAAAGAATGAAGGGGAAAAAGTATATGATCATCTCATTCGATTCATAAAAAGTCTTTGACAAAAGTCAACACCTACTCATGATAATTCTGACAAATTTAGAAATAGAAGAATCTTTCTCCAATTGCTAAAAAGGCATTTATAAAAATCTATAGCTAACATAATACTTAATATTTCCTCCTAGATCAGGAATAAGTCAAGGGTATCCACTGTATCATTTCTATTCAATATTTTACTGAAGTTTCCAGCCATTGTAATAAGGTAAGAAAAATAAATAAATACAGATAAAAGCCATAAAAAAAAGGTAAAATTGTTGTTCTTTGAAGATGACATGAATATGTATGTAGAAAACTCTATGGAATATACAAAATAATTATGTAACCAATGAGTGAATTTAGCAGGGTCAATATACGAAAGTCAATTCTATTTTAATATACCAGCAATAAACAATTTAAATAAAATAAATAAATTTAACACAATTTAAACTAAATAAATAAAAAGAGCATTTGCAATAGCATCAAAAATATGAATTACTTAGGAAAAATCTAATAAAAGACATACAATTCTTCTACAATAAAAACTATAAAACGTTGTTAAAAAAGAAGATTAGACAAAATAGAGACATACTACGTTTATAAATTGGAAAACTTAATGTTCTTAAGACATTTTCCCAAGATTTATTTACGGATTTAATACAATCTTTTCAAACTTCCAACATGCTTTTTTAAAGAAATTGACAAGCTGGGTCTAAAACTGTTACAGAAATGCCAAAATAGTTTCAAAAATGAATAAAGTTGAAATAATTTATTACCTGGCTTCAAAACAGAATGTAATGCTATATGAATCAAGACACTGTGGTATTGATATGAAGATAAGCAAACACCAATAGAAAAAAATTCCAGAAATAGACCCACACATATAGAGCCAATTGATTTTTGAGTAGAAGTGACAAGATAATTCTATTAAAAAAAAGAAAGACTTGTTAACAAATGGTGCTGGAAACTGGATAGCCATATGAAAAACAAAAATAAGCTTGATTTCAATCTCACCCCATGCAATGAGATTAGTTAACCTAGAGGAATAAAATTTCTAATAAAAAACATAAAATTGTATCTTTGCAATATTAGGGTAGGCAAAGAATACTTAGAAAGTACACAAAAAAACACTTAGCATTAAAAATAAAAATTGGCTACCTACACATTCAATGTAATCCCAATCAAAATTGCACCAGCATTCTTCTCGAAGCCAGAACAAGCAATCCTAAAATTTGTATGGAACCACAAAAGGCCCCGAATAGCCAAAGTAATTTTGAAGAAGAAGACCAAAGCAGGAGGCATCACAATCCCAGACTTTAGCCTCTACTACCAAGCTGTAATCATCAAGACAGCATGGTATTGGCACAAAAACAGACACATAGACCAATGGTAGAACAGAAACCCCAGAACTAGACCCACAAAAGTATAGCCAACTAATCTTTGACAAAGCAGGAAAGAATATCCAATGGGAAAAAGACAGTCTCTTTAACAAATGGTGCTGGGAGAACTGGACAACAACATGCAGAAGGATGAAACTAGACCACTTTCTTACACCATTCACAAAAATAAACTCAAAATGGATAAAGGACCTGAATGTGAGACAGGAAACCATCAAAACCCTAGAGGAGAAAGCAGGAAAAAACCTCTCTGACCTCAGCCACAGCAATTTCTTACTTGATGCATCCCCAAAGGCAAGGGAATTAAAAGTAAAAATGAACTATTGGGACCTCATGAAGATAAAAAGCTTCTGCACAGCAAAGGAAACAATCAACAAAACTAAAAGGCAACCAACAGAATGGGAAAAGATATTTGCAAATGACATATCGGACAAAGGGCTAGTATCCAAAATCTATAAAGAGCTCACCAAACTCCACACCTGAAAAACAAATAATCCAGTGAAGAAATGGGCAGAAAACATGAATAGACACTTCTCTAAAGAAGACATCCAGATGGCCAACAGGCACATGAAAAGATGCTCAATGTCACTCCTCATTAGGGAAATACAAATCAAAACCACACTCAGATATCACCTCACGCCAGTCAGAGTGGCCAAAATGAACAAATCAGGAGACTATAGATGCTCACGAGGATGTGGAGAAACGAGAACCCTCTTGCACTGTTGGTGGGAATGCAAACTGGTGCAGCCACTCTGGAAAACAGTGTGGAGGTTCCTCAAAAAATTAAAAGTAGACCTACCCTATGACCCAGCAATAGCACTGCTAGGAATTTACCCAAGGGATACAGGAGTACTGATGCATAGGGGCACTTGTACCCCAATGTTTATAGCAGCACTCTCAACAATAGCCAAATTATGGAAAGAGCCTAAATGTCCATCAACTGATGAATGGATAAAGAAACTGTGGTTTATATACACAATGGAGTACTACGTGGCAATGAGAAATAATGAAATATGGCCTTTTGTAGCAATGTGGATGGAACTGGAGAGTGTTATGCTAAGTGAAATAAGTCATACAGAGAAAGAAAGATACTGTATGTTTTCACTCTTATGTGGATCCTGAGAAACTTAACACAAGTCCATGGGGGAGGGGAAGAAGAAAAAAAAAAAAAGAAAGAGGTTAGAGAGGGAGAGAGCCAAACCATAAGAGACTCTTAAAAACTGGGAACAAACTGAGGGTTGGTGGGGGGTGGGAGGGAGGGGAGGGTGGGTGATGGGTATTGAGGAGGGTACCTTTTGGGATGAGCACTGGGTGTTGTATGGAAACCAATTTGACAATAAATTTCATATTAAAAAAAATAAAGATACACAACACTGTATAAAAAATAAATAAAATAAAAAATAAATTAAAATAAAATAAAAATTGGCTTTCATCAAGATAAAAATTTCTGCATATCAAAACACATCATTAAGATAATGAATAGGAAACCAGTCCGTATCTCTGACAAAAGGCTTGTATTCACTATATATAAGGAACTCCTCTAAGTGAATAATAAGGCAATGTAATTTTTTTAAGATGGACAAAAGATTTGAGCAGCCATTTCACAAGAGAAGATATAAGTATGACCAATAAGCATAAGAAATGTTTTCAACATAATTAGTTATCACTAATATGCAAATTAAAACCACAATGAGCTATCATTTTATACTCATTAAAATAGCTAAAATATAAAGTTTGACAACCCACAAGTTGATGGTGATGTGGAGAAAATGGAATTCTCAAACATTGCTGGTAGGAATGGAGAATGGTACTACTTAGGAAAACAGTCTTTCAATTTCTTATAAAATTAATTTTGATAAGTTTAGATAAATAAACAAAAAATATCTTCTACATGCATACTATGACTCAGAAATTCCATAGTCAATATTTCTCAAAAGAAATGAAAATGTATGTCCTCAAAGAGATCTGTACAAGATTATTCAGAGAAGCTTTATTCACAATAGCCCTAAGCTAGAAATAGATCAAATGTTCAGTAGGAAAATGGATAGACACAATGTGATATTTTCATAAATTGGAATAGTAATCAGAAACAAAACAACAACAAACACTGATGATACAACACGTTGATGAATCTAGACTTCCTGTTATGCTAAGCAAAAGAAGCTAACCAAAAAGGCATATACTGTATGATTCCATTTATATGAAGACCAAATTGAGCAAAATTCATCCATGGTGAAAAAAGTACATAAATAGTAGTTATCTTTTGTTCGGTGAATTCAATTGTCATGATGTATTCAATTTTCAAAATCATTGAACACAATATTTAATACTTTTTGATGGATTATATATAAAAATTATACCTCAATTTTTTTTTAATAAAAGCAACTATACCTGGTGGGTTAATAAAAGCAACTATATCTGGTGTGTTATCAAGTACATAAATAACTACTACGTGGGGTAAAGTTCATTCATCCAACAAACATTATCAATAGCTTATTATGTGCCAAGCACCATACTAATCTCTGGGAATACCAAGTACTACTAGACATGATCCCAACATTGAAGAACACATGGATTTGGAGGAGGGGGAGTCAAATGATTCCAGAATGTGGGAACAAGTGCTTCAATACAGCAAGTGACTACGGCTGTGTATAGGAGTGAGCAAGACTTTACAGAATAGGATAATGGCCTCTTGTCTGACTACAGTGGCTGAATCATTGCTTGAGGAGAGAGCGGCTGTTGCCTTTTACTTTCGGCCTTTGGGACATGGGGTGATATTTAGCAGGTGTAAGGACTCAAAATAACAGTTCCTAAAACTTAAGGACAAACTCTTTTTCATAGTGGAAGATTGGAGAGACCTTTTCATCTCAAGGATAAACAGAAAAAGGTCAAACGTTTCCTGAGTAATAGGTTTAGGGGGAAACAGGTCTGTCAAGCCAGGGTCCCTATGCCACGCGGCAAAGCGGCCCACAAAACACCCAAGAGGATGTGGCTTGCTCACCACACCCCTTGGGTCATGACAGCCCTGCCAAAGAATGTAGGGGCCCAACAAAGAATGCTCTGAAAGCCATTTAAGAGCCTTCCAGGAAAACCTCAGCCAGTAATTCACCACTTGCAATGTGTGTGGGCGGGCTCCTGCTTCTCCCTCTCTTGCTTGGCTCCTCTAAATTCCTACCAAAACCCAGGTCTGCTGAAAAGGGGGATCAGGGCCAGGTACAGTTTGCTTACAGGTGATGTAGAGGACAAGGCACGTGTCTGAAAGTATCTGAGGACAGTAATGGGGAGTCTGCCTCTGAATGCCTTCAGGTGTCCCCTCAATGCTCCAGCTCCTGTAGGACTGGAGCTGTGACTCTCCACAGATTGGCCACCCAGAGAGAGGTGACCATGGGGGAAGCTCCCACGGGTCCTTTGCAACCACAACTGCATTAGTTTTCTATTGCTGACCTAACAAATTATCACAAACTTAGTGGCAAAACAAAACGTATTATCTTATGGTTCTGGAGGTCACAAGGCTAAAATGGGTCCATACGGTTTCATTCCTTCTGAAGGCTCCAAGAGAAAATGTTTCTTTGCCCTTTCCAGCTTTCAAAGGTGGCCCACATCTTTTGGCTCATGGCCCCCTTGCTCCATCTTCGAAGCTAGCATCTTCAAATCTCTCCCTGTCCCTTGGCTTCAGTCACCACATTATCTTCTCTCTGACACTGACTCCTTCTACATCCCTCTCATAAAGACCCTTGTGTTTGTTTACATCAAGCCTCATGGTAATTTAAGATCGTGTCCCCCTCTCAAAATCTTTAATTTGGTCACATCTGCCAAACCTCTTTTGCTATAAAACGTAACATGCAAGTCTCCAAAAATTGGGACACGAGCATCTTTGGGGGATCATTATTCATCATACCACAACTCCAGACAATCTCACCTCGAGAATCACAATAATAACAAAAGCATACGGCCATTGAGTGTTTACTGTGTGATGTAAGTATCCATGTGGAGATAAAGATGGAGATAATTTTACATAGATATACATGTATACATTTGGATTGATAGATGACTGTATATATAAATATATATATATTCACGAAATATATATATATATTCAAATATATATATTCATTATTATATACAATCTATCAGTCTAAATCTTCAAAGCCAATGCTCTTGACCTCACTGTCTCTCATCTCTGTTCCATGTTTCAATGAGAAACTCGGACTACGATTTCTTGTGTGCAATCGCTTCAACCTAATTTTTTCCTCCAGTTTGGACTAGCCACATCTGTGGTTGCGAAAACTAGAAATGGGTTAATTCCCAGTTGGCCATATCTACAGAAAGCATATAAATTATCCATTTCCCCCTGTAAATGAAACTGTTTGTTGCTTATCCCTTGTGTCTTGTTTCCTTTCTTGCTTTCCCTTCCTCACTGTTTTTACTTTCCTTATCGTTTTCCAACCTCAACAGAGAACGCATTTTCAAGCAGAATCATTCACCAACCCAAACTCTTTCCTTCATTCTTGGAATCTTCTTCAAATAACCCATCACAAATTATTCAAGCATCCTGGAAGGTGAAGTCCAGAAATACCACAGCAAAGGAAAAAAACTGGGGGCTGAAAAAACAGAAATACATTAAGCCATGGTTTAAAACTGGAATAAAATAGAAATCAGTATCCCATGAAATAAGGGTGAATGAAGATTTGTTTTCAGAACGTCACCTGGACAGCATGCATTCTCAGTATCCTTTGGTGAGGTTTATTTTTAAATATTTTCATCTGTGGATTAAATCGGAGTCATGAAATTTTTAGAAGACAGAATCCCATCCTCAGAGACAATCCTTAAATGGCAATAGCTGATCTACGTTTGTGACAGTCTGTTTGTCTCCATGATAGTTAATATTGCTCTGTTGAGCCTTTTGCTGAGGACAAGAATGAAATATGCTCCTGATTTTTATATGCTTCTGACATTGCCAATGTCAGAATAGGGAATCTGGCTCATACTGCTTTGATATTTTTTTTTCTTACTGCCTCCTCAACGAGTGGTTCCTGAGTATTTATTGATAAGTATGACCATATTAAAATCTGGATCATGAATAAATGATTTCAAACAAAAGTAGGAGAAACTAGAGTAGGAGGGGCAGGAAGGTAATGAATAATGAATCATGTTTCCCCAAACTTGAGGACCTAGACTATGTCCTGGCCCAGGTAAGTACACCAAGGTAAGAGCACTGAGTGCCTCCTGGTGGTCCTCTGGGGATCTCCTTCTCACCTTGCCTCACTTGGACCTTCTTTCCCTCCAGTTTCCAGGGCAAGGACCATAGCAGAACCTTCCATTCCATCAGAAGTTTATACCCAAAGGCGCCTGGGTGGCTCAGTCAGTTAAGCCTCCGACTTCAGCTCAGGTCGTGATCTCATGGTTCAGGTCTTGACCTCACAGTTCGTGGGTTCGAGCCCCACATCGGGTTGTCTGCTGTTGGCACAGATCCCACTTCGGATCCTCTGTCTCCCTCTGTCTCTGCCCCTCCCCAACTCTCACTCTCTCTTTCTCCCTCTCTCAAAAAAATAAATTAAAAAGTTAAAAAAGAAAAGTTTATTCCCAAAACAGTAGAAACCTTCTGGGCGTAATATACATCATCATAATTGAGAAGTAATTTCTTCAGATTTGTATCTGAAATAATACTTAAATGCTTGAAAGGATTTAGTAATCAGAGGATTAGGTGATAAATGAACATTTTGAGAGATTTTACAAGATTATCAGAACCTGTTAACCCTCGTAAAACAACATCTATTTTTCCTTGAATCTTTTGAAAGTCTTCATGCAATACGTTAGCTTGTCTCCAACTTGTTTTCCATACTTAAGTCAGAGGTACTGTTTCAAGACGCAAATGTACTCCCTCCTCTCCTCCTATACCCACCCCTCCCCCCTCCCACTTTTCTCCTTGTTACCTCCTCCTACTCTCTCAGACCCCAGTTTAGGCCAGTGTTTCCTCAGAGAAGCCGCCTATGATTCCTTAAACTAAGTCAGCCCCCCTGACACATGCCTGCATAACTGGGTGGTCCATGGTATCTTGGCATAGCCAGGGCACGTGAGAAATACCTTAGCAGGAGTAAATCAGCAAACACACTTTTTCATGGATGTAGAGGCATCATTAGCATCAGCCGAATGTGGGCTGTGTTTTTTGATCAAGCAAGTGAAGGGGGGGTGGGGGGGTAGGGCGCAAGGAGTGGAGATTTCCCTGAGGTAACTACGAAAGAATGCTAGAGGGATGTAAAGATAGATGCGGATTTGTGTCTGAGAAAGGGGTTGTCTGAGGTAAAAGTCACTCCCTGAACTTGGAATGACCCAGAGAGACACTGGAGGCAGGGGGAGAGGGAGTCTCTTGTTTCTATCAGCTTGAGAGTTTCTTTAGAAAAAGTAAAGTGATCAAGGGAAGGGAAGAAGCAGAAGCAACCAACATTTGATAAGCTCACCTTGTTCCCGAAGGGTTTTAAAAATTCTTACAAAGATGCATACGATACGGTAAAATAAAATACATTCCAGGAAGCAATGGAAGTGAGAAAAGCAAGGTACATGCATGAGATTTACAAGAGAGTCTCTGCAGTAAAGGTGTAAAGCCTTTTGCCAATACTTTATTTATTTATTTATTTATTTATTTATTTATTTATTCATTCATTCATTTATTCATTTATTTATTTATTTTTAATGTTTATTCATTTTTGAGAGACAAAGAGAGAGAGATACAGAGCACGAGGAGGGGAGGGGCAGAGAGAGACGGAGACACAGAATCCAAAGCAGGTTCCAGGCTCTGAGCTGTCAGCACAGAGCCTGACGAGGGGCTTGAACCCACAAACCGTGAGACCATGACCTGAGCCGAAGTCGGATGCTCAACCGACTGAGCCACCCAGGTGCCCCTTGCCAATACTTTAGTTTGGATATACGTAAAATATTTCATTGACTTCTGAGGAAGCCATCTACAAATTGTATGGAAAACCATCATAACTGATATCATTTATGTAAAAACTATGTATATTTGTTTATGGATTTTTTTTTAAGTGTGAAAATGATCTAGAAGGTACATATCAAGTATGACTGTGGTTAGCTCTGAGGAGACAGGGGTGGGGTGAGAGTTGGCATGTGAAAAAAGAGGTGTTTGGGGTTTGTTTCTTTTTTTGCCTTATATGTGTCTGAACTTTTTACAGTTAGCCTACGTTCATGTATGACTTTTATAATTTAAAGAGATTAATAGTAATAGAGCCTCTAAAAAAACCCAACAATATTCATCTTAAATATTGACAGATAGTTTATTATATATGTATCCAGTCATTCACTGAGATCAAATAACAGCATGCAGAGCACTTCTCAGTATTCAGAATATTTACTTCTATTATTACACAGGAGCCACCCAAGCAGGCAGGACCAGGCAAGACAGACCCCACTTTATTATCCCCACTTGAAAAATAAAGAAACAGAGGCAGCGAGCAGGTGGGTTGAGCGGCCCTGGCCATGAACTAGTGACGAGCAGATTTTGCAGACGAACCCAGGCCTTCTGACTCCCTCCCCACGTGCTCAGTTCCTTTTCTCCTAGGTTCACAGTGTGGCTGGACGTCTTAGCATTTTAAAGCTGGAATAAGGAAAGCTCTTTTGACTGTTGCATGTGACTGCTCATAAAAATGCTTCGTTGTAAACTGTCCTGTAACTTCTGAATTATGCTACATAAATGGTTTGAGGGTTTCTCATTACTGCAGCAGAAGAAAATTTACTGCTTTCATTTAAAGCCCTAGCACCCTCAGAAGAAAAGCCGCAGTAGCCGAATATCTTTATTACATGCTTGCCCTCAGAGCTAACGTCCTGAAAAAACCCTGTTGCGTGCAGACAATAGTGTTCGGGGTAAGACATTTCTTGAATCAGAGACTTAAGATGATAAAACATACGTGGCAGCCTTATTGGTAATTTGAGCAAATCATATTTCAGTGTATTTGCCTCCTTAATACTCTTGAGGACTCACGTGCAGGAAAGTAAACCTTCTCACTCATAACTGTCACTTCCCAGGGCGCCTGGGTGGCTCAGTCGGTTGAGCCTCCGACTTAGGCTCAGGTCGTGATCTTGGGGTTTGCGAGTTCTGGCCCCGTGTCGGGCTTTGCGCTGGCAGCTCAGAGCCTGGAGCCTGCTTCGGATTCTGTGTCTCCCTCTCTCTCTGCCCCTCCCCTGCTCACACTCTGTCTCTCTTTCTCTCTCAAAGATAAATAAACATCAAAAAAATTTTTAATAATAAAAAAACTGTTACCATCCATCCTGTGACCCCATAATTCTACTATGGGGTAACTCTAAAGTCCATTCTTGGAGTCTCTGAGACTCACACAGATAGGCAGTCAAGAGCCTACAAGAACTATATTTGTTTAAGAGCATTCAAAAATGATACATTTTAGGTGCACCTGTGTGGCTCAGTCATTGAGTGTCTGACTCTTGATTTTGGCTTAGGTCATGATCCCAGGGTTGTAGGATTGAGCTCTGAGATCCATGCTCATGGGGGCTGCTTAAGATTCTCTCTCCCAGCACCCACTCACCCCACTTGGTGTATACACACACACACACACACACACACACACACACACTCCCCCCCCCCCAAAAAGATACATTTTATCTCTATCAGATATGAGGGTATCTTGTCATTAGGAATCTAATACATTAATTTGAAATCTTACAAAACAGACAAATGAAGAGATGATTATTCACTTCATAAAGCTGGATCTTGGGGCGCCTGGGTGGCTCAATCGGTTAAGCATCTGATTTTTGCTCAGGTCATGATCTCACAGTTCATGGGTTTGAGCCCCGCTTTGGGCTCTGTGCTGACAGCTCAGAGCCTAGAGCCTGCTTCAGATTCTGTGACTCCCTCTTTCTCTGCTCCTCCCCTGCGCTTGCTCTCTCTCTCTCTCTCTCTCAAAAATAAACACTTAAAAAAAATACAGAATAATTCAGATACATAACTTGTGTGGAAGCAGAATAAACCAGGCCAAAAGAGACCAAAGGAGATCATTGGGTTTTTTGTTTATTCGTTTTTGTCTTAGTTTTTTTGGGATTTTTGTTTTTTTGTTTTTGTTTTTTCTTTTTTTAGGAAGCTGGGGGACTTGTTATCTAGGTTCGGAAACAAGGGGAGAAGGTGGAAGGTAAGTCTGAAGTAGACAAACCAGTCCCTAAAGGCAAGGATAGGCTGGTCATTAAGAACCATTGTTTTGAAATCTAAGCTAGAAGGTAAATACTCAAGCAGAGTTATGCTGGTCATCAGTAGAAGTTGAGCAGGACATGGGGCGGGGGTGGGGGGGAGTGGGGGGGCAGTTAGAGAAATCTTGTTCCAGGTATCATGGAGCCTGCGGTTCAGGGACAGGAAATCCCTACACTGAAAGGGGGCTAAAGCAAAAACACAGCCATAAAGGAACTACCTTCTAAACACATACAGCTTTTACATCTTTCAAATCACATTTGCCTGTATTGTTTCCTTTGTTTTGACCAAAAACCTCTGGGAGCTCTGATTATTCCCATTTGATGGATGAGATTAAAGTCAGACTATTGCAGACTCTGAACGACTAGAAGAGATGATAAGATGGGAGGTCATTGTGAGAGGTTACGTGTGGGACAAAGCCACGAAGCGTTCCAGAAGATTCACCTCTTAAATTACTGATGCTGTGGTTCCTCCTACCACATTACTCCTGTGCTAAAATGTCTTTCTATTTTGGACCAGTTATCTGTTGTACCTTCTAATTAGTCAAACGTGAATCGGCAATATCCATATTAGAAACACACAGGCAAAAATCAGAAGGCTTGAGAGGTCATTAGAAGTTGGAATGTATGAGGAAAATGCATGTCTGCTAGAAATTTGTTTTACTCTTGCAAATGACTGAAAACATTTCTTTTCTTTCTTTTTTTCTTTTTAATGTTTCTTTATTTCGAGATAGCACCAGCGGGGGAGGTGCAGAGAGAGGTGGGGACAGAGGATCCGAAGGAGGCTTCTGGCTGACAGCGGCCAGTCTGATGCGGGGCTCGAACTCATGAACAGGAGATCACAACCTGAGCCCACAACCTGAACCAAAGTCCGACGCTCAACTAACTGAACCACCCAAGGTGCCCCTGACTGAAAACATTTCTGAGTAACAAAGCAAGAGTCGAGAGAGTTTAACTTCTGTGATTCTTAGCATTTATATGTTTTTTTAACCTCTTTATTTTTCCCCATTTTGTCTCCATTACCAATGTGGAAGAAAATTTGAAATATTCTGACTAATGAAATGAGTATCTTCTGGCTAAATTCCTGGGTGATGTATACTTTTAGATAAAATCGCATACAGAGATATAGATATATTGGAGCCATTTTTTTGCCAGTCTGGCTTCCACTCAGCACAGGGCTTATAAAGTTCATGAAGGCCATCCCCTGGATGCCACCATCACAGACTCCACTGACACCACTGTCACATGAAGCTGAAATCACCACCACTACTAATCACCCCTGACTGGAACTCCCCAAGGCCAAACCCAAACCCTGCCCTGCCTTAAATCCCAAATTCCAGGGAGGATTTTCAAGGCCAGCTGACTCTACCAAGCCTGAAAGCTATGTCATCCTTGGTCACCAAACAGAATGCCGTGGATGCTCTCTTGACCCTCTCACACACTCATGGCACTCTAAGCCTCCTGTGTCTATCTATCCAACCACTCTCTCTGCCTCTTGCCCCATAGCTTTCAACCTTGCCCTCTGGGATTCCCAGATTCATGATAACCCAACCACCCATGTCTTCAAACTCTTCGTGGATGCTTCTCTACCTCCTGACCTTAACTGAAACTGGGCTCTCCCTTGAAGACATGGCTCTCTCAAGTAGCTTTCTCCAGTTGAAGGAGCCCCTATATCCTCTTGAATATCCCAGTGGGTATCTCCAACTCAACTAGGACAAAATTGAACCAGTCATCTTCCCTATATTTTCCGTTCTCTTCCCTGTGCCTCCATGACAGTGACACAAAACTTACCCAGTCACTCACGCCAGGAATCTGGGGGTCCACCTCGACTCACCTTTCTCTTTTATCTTCCACGTTCTATCACTCACCAAGCCCTGACCATTTTTCCTGCTAACCAGTTCTCTAACCCATTCTTTCTCTTGTGTTTTTATTAGTAAAATCTAGTTCAAGGCCTCATCTCCTGCCTAGATGGTCATACTCCTTTCCTGCTTTTATTTCACCCAACACTATCCTCCACCCAGCTGCCACAGGGATCTCTAACACAGAAATCACCATGTTATTCCTTTGCCTGGACTGGTCCAGTGACTCCCCGGAACCTGGTTGAGCTCCCTCTCAGGGAAAACAGGCCCTCCTTGATCTGACCCTACCTACCTCTTCATTCTTATCTCCCCCAAATTGCTGCCTGCTGCTTTATATATTAAATGACTAGTCCTTTGCTGTACTCATCATGCTAAAATAATCCTGTGCTTTTCTTCATGTGGTTCCCCTTGCTTCAAATGCCCTTCCTCGCTCTACCCCATACTTTGCCTTGTTGTCTCTTACACACTAAGCCTTGACGGGTTTCATCTTACCCAGGAACCATTTCCTAAAGATCATGCCAGGCTCAGCAACCCTCCTTGTGCTCTCCCAGAATCCTCTGCCTGGTTTATATTAGCCATGTAAGTACACGTACATCTTTCCCCTGTATCTATTTTCTTGGAGGTCAAAGGCTCTGCATTTTTACATTTTTTAATACATTTCACTGTTACATTTCCATCTGTGGGTCTAGCAAAGTGACAGGAACATATTAGGTGCTTAATAAATATTTGATGCACCAAAATAATTTCCGCTGAAAAAGGATTTGCCAAGTCCCAGTGGCCCTTGTGCATGCAGGCATTCACTTACTCATTAAACAATACAACACCTACTAAATATTTATATCCTATTTACCTAGCATTCTTGACCTCTGCTGTTTAGATATGCTATAACTTCTTGAAATGCCTCAAGTTCACTTTCACGTAGAAGCACTCTCTCATGTGAACACTCTGGCTTAATAACTGGTCTAGGTGATCTGGGAAGAGGCAAAACTTAGATGGTCCACGTTCCCCTGAATTGACAATCGGTTCTGACTATACACATCTGCAATATTTGGCAATACATAGTTTTTAAAAAACCTTTCAGCATATGTAAATCAACAAAACACAAACTGAATACTTACATGTCTAGAGAATCTGGAAAGAGAAAAAAACTAAAAGGTCCGAACTGGGTGAATTTAATGAGAACTGGCTGCAAAAGGTAACATAGCGACAATGAATGAATTGCCAAATGGTACTATACAGAAAACACATAAACCAACATGCTTTCTGCATTATTCTCATATTATTCTTCTATTTACCAGTCATCTATAACATAATTTGCATTACAGAAACATGTTATTACAAGAAATCGTATTTCTTTATTTCTGAGTGACTAGGCTGGCCTAAATAGGTAAACAATATGGGGGGGGGGGGGAACTGAATGAATAAATGAACAGTAGCCAAAGGTATGTGGATGAAACTGGAAAATCATGTTTCAAGATTCAGCTAGCTACTGATCATAAGATGTAATACATGAGGCCGAGACAGAAAACATAAAAAGTATCCAGGTCTTTGTTGAAGTCTACTTAAAGGCAATGAAGACCGCAAAGTGGCAAATCTGTAGGACTTTATGGAAAGAAGAATTAGCAAAATTGATAAGGGATTGGATGTTAGATATCAACAAGATCCTATGTGTTTGTTTCGGGAACCAGGAAAAGCCAGGTGGTTCTTTGGACAGTAATGAAAACAAAGCATGGAAGGTGACTATCAGAACAAAACTATGTGAGCTTCTTTAATAAACTAAATACATTGTGTAAAGACAATAAATAACATTGTCCTGCAGACAAATAAATATGTCGGATTCTAGACGGGGCCTGAAATAAGAGCCATTTAAACAGTGGTGTTCATGGGGCACCTGGCTGGTTCAGTGGGTTAAGAAACTGACTGTTGATTTCTGTTCAGGTCATGATCTCACAGTTATGAGATCAAGGTCCATGTCAGTCTCCGTGCTGGATGTGGAGCCTGCTGAAGATTCTCTCTCTCTCTCTCTCTCTCTCTCTCTCTCTCCACCCCATCCCTCCCCCACTGATGCTTTATCCCTCAAAAAAAAAAATCTTTAAAAACAGTGGCGATTGTGGGTGCTAGAGGTGAGGGAAAGCCCCCCGAAGCAATGAATCAGCATCTCAGATACGGCATCTGGGACTGGATTAGGTCCAGGCTCCCTACCCAACAAGAAGCGGAGATTTTGACAGGGCTGAACTCCTGGGTGCAGATAAATGACTCCCTTTTCAAAGGCTAGGAATAGATGGAGCAAAATCCAAACAGAGATTTAAGTCAGTGTTTCAAATGTGATACAATTAAGGCAAAATTCCCAGCCTTCCCCCTCCCCAGGTCTCCTGCCTAATTATATGATATGGTTGGAAGCATTGCCAAAACCTCGTTCTAATTCTGCAGTGACAACACCAACTCAGGCTCTGTTTCCTCTTCCCACACCCCAAACTGTTAACTCTTACTTCTTCAGCTATCCTTTCTCTCTCTTTTTTTTTTCAAAATTTTTTTTAACGTTTATTTATTTTTGAGACAGGGAGAGACAGCATGAACGGGGGACGGTCAGAGAGAGAGGGAGACACAGAATCTGAAACAGCCTCCAGGCTCTGAGCTGTCAGCACAGAGCCTGACACGGGGCTCGAATTCACGGACCGCGAGATCATGACCTGAGCCGAAGTCGGATGCTTAACCGACTGAGCCACCCAGGTGCCCCCAGCTATCCTTTCTCAAAAATAAATCCTTTGGGACCTCCAAGCTACTGAAAAATTCTTACGTGTAACACCCACCACAGAAATTCCTCTCACAAGTTCTCCAGATAGTTTCACAGAATACTGCTTTTGCTGGAAGACTCTGCCAACAGCCCCAACTTGCCTGGTAATGAAATAAAGAACAGGTGTTTCTCTCTCCAACACTGTCACCACCAGATTATTTTATTTTATTTTATTTTATTTTTTAATGTTTTATTTTATTTTTGAGACAGAGAGAGACAGAGCATGAGCAGGGGAGGGGCAGAGAGAGAGGGAGACACAGAATCTGAAACAGGCTCCAGGCTCTGAGCTGTCAGCACAGAGCCCGACGTGGGGCTCGAACTCACAGACCTGAGCCGAAGTTGGACACTCAACCGACTGAGCCACCCAGGCGCCCCACCACCAGATTATTTTAATGTAAGTTTAATTAATAGGAAGCAACACGACAAGTAGTATTCACAAATGGCAAATAGAAATGGCAATTCCTAGTCCTACCCAAATCCTACATCTTTATTGATGAGTTTTTCCATTTCACCTCAGGGACTAACGAGGTACAACAATTTCCTGACGTGGCTTCTCCACTGGCTTTGGTTAGGGTTCCTCTGGTGGATCCCTCCTGGAACCCAGTTTCTCTATTCATCTTCAACTCTTCTAGAATACACATACAGTATTTCTGAGAAATCCTCAGTTGCATATGCGCTCAGCTATCTGAAATCCTGAGAAATCTGCTCTTTCAACATCTTAATGGAAAGAGGTAGAAAAGCCTCCATTCTTTGGTTTGTGTAATCCCAGTGGATGCCGCCCCCATTAAAGGTCTCACCTGCTCTTGAAACAGTCCTGCATCATGGTTTCCAGCTACACCTTGAGTCTCCAGATACTCGTTGCCTGTTCACCACTTAAATCTCTGAACTCTCTAGAACTCTGATGCCATTACACTGACCTCAGCAGAAGGTTACATTTCCCTCTACAATGACATTGCTTAATTCACCCCATTCCATTAACAACACAAGGCTGTTGGATTTGACCAAAGGTTTGGAGATGGAGATAATTATAATTTTTTATACTAAAAATGACCATAGGTGGGGTGCCTGGGTAGCTCAGTCAGTTACATGTCTGACTCCTGATTTCAGCTCAGGTCATGATCTCATGGTACCTTGAGTTCGAGCCCGGCATCGCTGGGCTGTCAGCGCAGAGCCTACTAGGGATTCTTTCTCTCCTCTCTCTGTCCCTCCCCTGCTTGCTCTCTCTCTCTCAAAATAAATAAATAAACATTTTTTTTTAAATGACCATAGGGCAACTGGGTGGTTCAATTGGTTAAGCATCCAGCTCTTGATCTTGGGTTCCCTGATGCCTAGCCTTGGTCCCCTGTCCATCCCTAGAAATAGAGAAAGAATATTCTTAAATCCATCATGTTGCAAACCTTTATGTTCCTCTATGAAAATGTAACCCTCTACTTTAGAAGGTCAGTCTCATCCTAAGGGATGATCCTCCACCCCCAATAAGGGCAATCCAGGAGACATCATAGCCACAGCAGTATCTCCACCCAAAGGTTGAGTTGTTCATTGTGGAACAACACTTTAGACCTCCAGCCAAACAATGTACACACTCGTCTCTGGCAGAACAAATGTAGTCAAAATCAATTTTTAAGAGAGAAACATTGGAGCACCTGAGTGGCCCAGCTGGTTAAGCATTCGACTCTTGATCTTGGCTGGGGTCATGGTCTCACGATTCATGAGATCAATTTTCTCTGCCCCTCCCCCTCTCTTTCTTTTTCTCTCTTTCAAAATAAGTAAATAAACTTTTTTTTTAAAAGAGAAAGATGGAAAGAGAAACATTTCCCTAAAGGCAACATGATCTGAACAGCTTGGCCCAAGTCACAAAAGAGATGGCATTTTTACATTATTGACAAAGAGATATCAATCCCTTGTTCCCATTCTCCTGCTTCCAGATCTTTCCCAGGCTTTTCCCTTTGTAAACCAACCAACCAACCAACCAACCAACCAACCAACCAAGGAGCCCATGACAGCATCTTTGAGAATAACAGGACCATCAACTTAATCGCTACTCCATAGATTTTCTTTACCTTGGACCAAACCCTATTCTAGTCAAGATTTCCTCTCATGCTGGTGTTGGAAATAGGGCAAAGACTAACACAGAGGCGTGTAGTCCACCAAAGCCATCTGCTTTCTATCTACAGGACTGCTTTTTCCTATTTTACTGGTATGGAGTTAACATTTAGCTTCTCTGCAAGGCTCTTTGCCATCAGTCCTCAGACGTCATGTCGTTCCTGGGTTGTACCCAGTCCCCCGTCAGTGACAACTCATGGCTAATCTGGCAGCCCACTAATGATGCCTAGTTAGAGTTAAGTTACATGAGCTTTGTCAGTATAGCTTCTTCTTTAAAACATTTCTCTAAAATTGAGCTTTGTGTTAACCAAAGCCATTCAAAACCATCTTCAGCCCGAGCACCTTCTGTTTCTCACATAAATCCCTAACCTTCTAAATCCACATTCTGAGTCCTTTTATTTGTTCCCATTTCTGGGTCAGATTTTACTTCTCATCCTCACATAACTCTGATTTCTTCCAGCTCCTCTGCTCACATCTTTTTTTTTTTTTCCAGAATTTCTCTTTTCCTGCCCTTTCTCTCTTCCACATCTGCACATTTTTTTCAAGCTGCCTGACCGCTCTAGAATACCTTCTCACTTCTCACCAGCTCTCTCAGCTATTAAAATTCAGGAAATTTCCCGACCATGCCAGAGCCAATAGTGACAGAATCACTCCTGCTGTCAGTAGATAGCTCTACAGGGCTCAAAATAAACATGACTTGATTAATCCGGGCTTTGTTGATCATGTTGCAATGGCATAATATATGCATTACTTCAGCTACCTTATGAACTAGAAATGTACCCCAGCTGCATTACTAATGAAACAGCCTTTGTGGGATAACCCAAGAATCTAACCACCATTTATAATATTATCTGTTTGGGGAAATGAGGCCTCCATTCTAAATAACCACAAATGAATTTTTGGAATGTGACTGGTCCGCACCTGACATCTGTAAACATTGTGGCAATTTCCCTTCCACATGCAAGCTTCATCTGATCCAGAGAGCAGCACCTTTTCTGTTTTAAAGACCTAGATAGGCCAAGAAACAAATGCATTGGTGCAACCAGAGGACGCCCACTTGCTGAGAATAACAATAAAACATTTATTTCGGTATATTTTCACCTTCTTATCACATCTAATTTCCACAACAACTCATAAGATTTTAAGAGCAAATGGCATAGACTTGAGCAAAGAGGAAACTATTTAGAGATGGGGATTACGTTAAGGTCTGACCCTACTATGTATTAGACATCTCGTTGGCCAAGTCACTTAATCTGTGTGAGCCTCAGTTTCCCTAACAACAAAGCAATAGTAGGAACAACAATATCCCGCCTAACAAGTTTCCTGGTTCCTCAGAAGGCATGGGGACTCGGGCAACCACTGAAATTCCAACAAGCAGGTAGGACACGGCAGCCAAGGGAATTAAGCGATGTCCAGACGTGATGTAGGCAGACATAAATAGCAGGATGTCCTCACTGGTGATCAAAGCCTGGTGAGCAAAATTGAGTGTGTGGTATTCACCATCCCAGTATTTCATGGAGGTCTTTACCAAAGCCAGGTTAAATCCCTGGGGAAGAGCACTCAGGATTCAAAATTATAGGAGGAGAGACTAGAAACCCAGAATGAGAATCCAAAGGAAACCCAGTTCTATGAAATGCAGGGGACAGAGGACACTTGGAAACAGGTGGCAGAGGATCGTGACACCCTCAAGTGGCTTAACCATGATTCAAGACAAATAAGGAATTCTTGTGATCATGTCTGAGACCCCCAGGCCCAGCAACAAAAACCTTGGCACATGGCATGGGAGCTCACACATTATCAGGGCAAGGTAGAGGTTATAGGAATGTACATTGAGTTGGCAGAGGAAAAAACATTTTCCAGTAGAATTAAGGTTGACCGATCAGGTAGCTCAGTCAATTGAGGTTCTGTGTGCTCAGCTGGGCACTCAGTCCCCGAGCAGGTGGATCCACCTTAGTGGATTCTTGTGGCCACAGGCCTCTTCTCTGCTCCTGTCAGTTCTACCCTATAAACGCCGAGTTCCAGGACACCATGGTAGTGAGGTAGATTGGCACCACAGCAGATGCTCCACAGGTTTCAGGTGAGCGCATGGACAGAGGCTTGAAGACTGAATACAAGTTAAAGTCATGCACGACAAGTGGGGATTCAGACGCAGTAGCTTTTTGTGCAAAGAATAGCCTGTACTTCTTCTCTCATGCAAAGGAGTTTTAAGGACGGTGTCTCGTCCCTCGTAATTAAGCCTACAGAATCCTTAGTCCTCTGCTTTCAGAACTTTGGAAGAGAGAAGGCAGCCCTCTGACGGCATTTTAAGAGCTGTGTAGAAAAAGACAAGCAAGCATCAAAGACCTCACCAAAAGACGAGAAGTAAATTGTCAACAAATCTCAGAGTTTCTATTCGAGGCCAGTCAGAAGTAAGAAAGAAACAAACAAAAAATTTGTTAGGCAGAGAGAGTTAATCACTGAGTTAATACTTTAATGTCCATTTGAAAGTGACTGATTTATCAGGCCTGATAGATCTCCTCTGCAATGCATTCAAGGAGGAGTGCAATATAGGATAGAATCCAAGGTGTCATGGTCTCAGCTTAGTGGCGATTATGTGAGGAATGTGGATGTCTGGTGAGGTCTGCCCTTGAGCCCTGTAGGATCAGAACCTGTGTGTGAGCCTCCAGGAGCCCCGTCTTGGGGAGAGGCGTGTGGACCTGTGCTTCCCCGGCACTCATCCCCAGCAAAGAGACCTTCGCATTTCCTAATTAGGTTATATTCAGTGTTCATAGGCTGGTGATGGATGAGATACTGAAGTGTAATCACAACTGATATTATTCATGTCCCAGGAATGTGCAGCCGAGGCTGCTCTGGTAGCTCCAGCAGAAAACAATGCTACAGTCGACAAGTAGCCTTTTTTATAGTCCAGAGTCTGGTTTGGATGTGTTCCTCTGTTGGGTCATGATTGCAGAACAGGTATCGACAGAAGGCACACAAACATGTTGTAAGTTCCATTCCCAGGTTGTTTGAGCCTCATTAAGTCACATAAAGACTGGCATAGCCTGCCTTTAGAATGTCCAGAAATGGGGCCACTGGGGCAGCCTCTGCATCTGCCTTGAGACACTTGGTTGCCTAGAGGTCCAAGTAAGCACAGAAAGGGTAATTAACTTCATCAGTAGGTGTTGTGCCGGGCATTGTGCTAAAGTAAAAGAGGAAGATAAGCTGCCTGCTCTGAAATGGTTAGCAGTCAGGTGGAAAAGCCAGACATAACATGCCAGTAACTCCAGGAGCCCCACTCCCCCGTCCACAGTTTCACTTTCCGGTCTTAGTTACTCTCGGTTAACCCCACATCAGATATTGGGATGCGTGTGGCTCAAGGTAGAAACAAGCTGACTTATCAGTGAAAGATGCTGATGGCACTCAAATCAAAGCCACATGCTTACAAATATTCAGCAGGCTTATACCAATCCACTCAAATGCACTCTTATAACTAACACTGCTTTGCTAATTACAACTGATCCATTCATTAATTCACAAATACACATTGAGCCTTACTATGTGCCAGGTACTGTTCTTGCACATTCAATGCAACTCAGTAATATCAGAGAGGGATAAATCCTGAATGGCTCCCGGAAGCAGAGGAAGATTAATTATCACTAAAGGGAGGAGGGATACCAAAGACGAGTTTTGAAGAATGAGTAAGTGTATATGGGGAGAGGAGGAATCGTTCAAGAGATAAGAAACGAGACAGAGCCACAGGCAAGGAGCTATAATAACAGAGTCCAGCCAATAGGACCAGAAAGCATTTGACAGAGGCAGGGAGCCTTGAAGCTATGGTGTCGATAGTCAGATGGAGGGTAGAGGGAAGGGTGTTCCCGAAAGAAACAGCAGCACTGCCCAGAGAGATGAAGGTCCATAGTGATTTTGAATACGAGTAACTCAGTGTGTTTAGAACCTGGGGATGGTTTAGAAGATGGGGTTGGAGAAGAAGGCAAGGACCAGGGCACGACGGAAGGGTTTTTTTAGCCATCTAAGTACTCTGTATTTTATCTTTATGGCTACTAGAAGCCACCTGAAGTGGTTCAATCTATTTGACTTGGTGACTAATTGGATGTGGAGAGAAGGTACAGATGAAAGATCCAGGTTAAACATGAATAAACCAGAAATATAACTTGAAACAGAAATAAAGAGCCTTACGTGATCCCACAGGTTTAACTAGGCAGGGGGAAAAAATGGAATAATTCTCCTCTCTATTCAGTAATACTGTTTTCCAGTGATCAGTGTCTACCTTGTTTCATTATTTATGCAAATGTTATCTCCTCTCTTGGATTATCTGTTCCTTCGGGGAAGACCAGAGAGATTCATGTCTAACTCACCTTGGTGTTATTCACACTTTCTGGCATGGGCCTTACACATACTAACCATTCTCTAAATGTGTGTCGAATGAACAGAAGACTCAGAATTTGTGTCTGGGAAGGGCGGGGGAGAGGCGGTACCAGGGTTAGTACTTAAAGAAGAGAAAGTCCTTCAACTACCTGCTGTGCAGAGAGGTTAATTTCTCTCATTCTGCACTTCTTTCAGACAGTTATGGCCACTGGAGACCTTCAAAGACTTCAGTGTCCCAGCTGCCCATCTTAGAAATGATGCGCACTAGAGTCTCTCGAGTCTATATAATTTCTAGAAGATTCCAAAGACTGCCAAACATACACTTGCCAGTGCAAGGCAAAAGTGAGCAGGAGTTTCGTGTCAAAATGTTAAGATATATGTAGGGGCACCTGGGTGGCTCAGTCAGTTAAACATCCGACCCTTGATTTCGGCTCAGGTCATGATCTCACAGGTTGTGAGATGGATCCCTGCCATCAGGCTCCATGCTGATTGTGGAGCTTGCTTGCGATTCTGTCTCTCCCTCTCTCCCTCCCTCTCTCTCTCTCTCTCTCTCTCTCTCTCAATATAAATAAACATTTAAAAAAAATTTTTTTAAAGATAGCCATTCACCTATTTATTGATACCTAAGTGTTCATGTTCACCAGGATTCTCTAAAGACATTCATTTCTAAGCCGTGTTTCAAAGCCAGCAGTATCTCGTATACTAAAGGTATATAGAGTATATAATATAGAGTATAGCTAAATGTGAAGTTTACTTTTGTCATGGAACTTTTATATTTTCATTTCAGTAATGCAAATCAATCGTGCGATGATCAACTCTTATCAACAGTAAGGAAAATATAGAGTTCTATAAATCCCTGTTTTTCGGTGATCACTATCCACCTGGTTTCATTATTTATGCAAATGTTATCTCCTCTATTGGATTATCTGTACCTTGAGGAAAGAGCAATTTTTTTCTGATTTCTTCCAATTTTCTGAAAGACTTTTGGCTCTTTATAATGAGTTAAAATTTATTTATTTTATTATTTCAAAAGTTAAATTTCCAAACTCGAAATTAAAGAACAATGAGCTAGAAATGGAAACCAGCTTTAAGCAAAATGATTAAGCCCAGATCCTCCTCCTAGATCTTTTTAAAAAATAAACCTTTTAATTTTTTTTAAAGTTTTTAATGTTTATTTTTGAGACAGAGAGAGACAGAGCATGACTGGGGGAGGGTCAGAGAGAGGGAGACACAGAATCCGAAGCAGGCTCCAGGCTCAGAGCTGTCAGCACAGAGCCCGACATGGGGCTCGAACTCATGGAGTGTGAGATCATGACCTGAGCCAAAGTCGGACGCTTAACCGACTGAGCCACCCAGGTTAAAAATAGCTGTAGACTTACAGAGAAATTGCAAATACAGAGAATTCCCATATACCATTTCCCTGTTAATGTCATATAAATATGGTACATTTGGGACAGTTAATGAACCAATATTGATATGTTATATTTAACTTAAGTCTGAATAATACACTTTATTCAGGTTTCTTTACTTTTTACCAATTTTTGTTTGTTTGTTTGTTTGTTCTAGGATGCCATCCCACAGAACATTGCATTTAGTTGTTGTGTCTCCTTAAGCTCTTCTTACAATTGCTAAGTCTTTCCTTGCTTTTGACTTTGACATTTTTGAGGAATACTTACTGGTCAGGTATTTTGTAGAATATCCTTCAGTTAGGAATCGTCTGATGTTTTTCTCATAATTTGACTCTGGCTATGATTTTTGGGGAGGAAGACCACAGAGGAAAAGCACCCTCCTCATCCTGTAATGTCAAGGTTGCATACCATCAACATGATATACGACTGTTGATGTTAACTTTGATCTCCCGGCTGACGCAGTGTTTTGTCAGATTTCTACGTTGTAAAGCCATTTCCCCCACCCCCAAACACACACCCTGGCGTACTGTATTCTTTGAAAGGAAGTCACTATATACAGTCCACAATTAAGGAGTGGGGAATTACATTCTACCTCATTGACCGAAAAATATTTACAGAAATTATTTGGAATTCTTCTGCAGGGGAAATCTGTCTATTACCCCCCATTTATTTATCTATTCAATAATTCATTCATTTATTTTTTTAATAATTTTTTTAATGTTTACTTATTTTTGAGAGAGAGACAGAGACAGAGACAGAGAGACAGAGCGCCAACAGGGGAGGGGCAGAGAAAGAGGGAGACACAGAATCCGAAGCAGGCTCCAGGTTCCAAGCTGTCAGCACAGAGCCCAACGCGGAGCTCAAACCCACGAGCCATGAGATCATGACCTGAGCCGAAGTTGATGCTTAACCAACTGAGCCACCCAGGTGCCCCTTCAATCATTTATTTCTATCAGTATGGATTCCTGGATATTTATTTGACTCTTTGGGCTAAAACCCAATACTACTTTATTTTATTGCCCAAATTGGCTTTGGCCGTTGAGATGAGAGCTCTTTCAGTTGGCTCCTGTGTCCCTTAAAACACTTAAGTCATTGTGGGTTCCACAGTATACTGCCTTACTTTCTAGAACTACTAGATGCCCCAGGCTTATCTTGTATGTTTCCTGCTTCTGTCCTAGAATCAGGCACGTCTCCAAGAAGCCCTGGTTCTTTCATTGGAGAATGGTGTTGGAGATCATGATCTGGGTGTGCTGGAAGCTACTGGGGCATTGTTGCTTCTAGACCCTCTTAGCTGACAGAATATGTGCGTGTGTGTGTTTAACACATGTATATACACATAACCTATAAGTATTTCTATAGGTAACTCTCTGTGCCCATATTAAGCTAAATAATGGTCACACTGATATCTCCAACTGTAACTCAGTACCACATGGATCATTCTAGCCTTCTTCCCTTGCTCATCTACATCCTTTCCTACAATGAGAAACTTGGTTCCTACCATCAGCTATCCATCACCTAACTGCTCAATTCCAGTGTACTGTATTTACATCATTGCTAGCCCATAACTTCATAGGAAATAATTTTATAAACTAGAGTGTTTATGTACAATCCCTTTTGTCTTTTTTTACAAACCCCATTTATTTCCAAATTTACTTAGGTCAGCACTTTCCCCACACCCTCTTCAGTGATTGTTCATGCATTTATAACACAGTTACATTCTTTTGTCATATTTTACATTCCATCCTGGGATCCTATAACCTCCTAAATGATTTTTAAATTTGCATAATTAAGGTTCACCCTGTGTGCTGAAAAGTCTTGACATGAATAAAAAGGCATGCTTAATACACTCCATCTTGCGGTGTCTTTATTGTTGGTTCTATTTTCACCCGCATTGCCTGAGACTCTCCTCCCCCTCGACCTCCCTGGTTCCTGAGGACTGAGCAGTGTAAGCCTCTCCGGATGCTTGGGGCAACGTTTCCCTCTTCAAATCCTGGTAGATGAGGCTGCTTCTGGCATTGACGATCCCTGCACACCTGTTTTGTACTTCATGCTTTGCAAGGCATGTCAAGTGCACCTGTTGTGTGGTTCCATGTGACCCTGGAGGTGGGGGATTCCTCTTTCCCTTTCACTGTCATTTAACACTTCTCAAATCTTTCCATTTGCTCGAGAATCTAAACATTTACAGATCTCCCTTATCCATATGTTATCTTCTATGTCCCTCTTTCTTTTCCCAGATTTATGTGCTATTGTTTATCCTAGGCCACTCCCGGTGCTTTATTCACTCGACACATGGTTGTTGCACACAGACTTGGCGACAGGAATTGTGCCAGATCCCACGGATACAGGACAATCTTCCTACCCGTGGGGTAGGAAGAACAGATCCGAACGTATTTTTTTGAGGTTTGAGAATGTGCCAGTCACATTCACGAGAGCTGTTTCACTTAATCTTCATACCCACTCTCAAGATGTATTCTAGGATAACCTCCCCGCCCACCCACCCTTCTTACATAAAGAACTAAGGCTTAGAGAGCATAAGCCTTGGCCCCAAGGTCACACAGCTAGCTAATGGACAGCTGGGGTCAGCACCCAGGTGTCTGACTCCAGAGCATACACTTTTTACCTCGATGCCATGGCCCTCCCAGAGACATAATTTAGAGCCCATTCTAATTTGTGCAGGGATGAGCCTCTGTCTTCAAACAGAAGCAAAATTATTTAGAAACAACAAAACAAACGAACAAAAAACTTTTCTAAACTAGGAGTCTCTGCCAGTAACTGGACAACCTTGAGAAAATCACTCACTTTCTCTCAGCTTCCATTTCCTCTGCTGTAAAATGGGAGGGCAGGACTAGCGACTGTATAAGGTCCCATTACGCTCCGCTGTTCTTTTAATCGACTAGATGCGTCTACAGCACCATTTTGGAGAGCCGTTTGCTTTGGGGTTGAAACAAACCAGAGAAGGAAAGCCAGGTAAGACAAAATGCTCACCCGGTGATAAGAAACATCTCAAAATCTTCTTGGCTGGTGTTTCTGTCCCAGTGTGTCTTTCAGTGTTGCTGACTCTGTATTGAAACCATGGTGTGCTGGCCCCGGGAGTAAACAGAAGGAAGCCATTGCATTTGTCCTCACCCATAGAATGAGTGTACAACACCAGGATGAACCCTAATCTGACCTATGAGCTTTCAGTGATAGTGATGTGTCAATGTAGGCTCATTGATTGTAACAAACATAGCACTCTGATGCAGGATGTTGATAGTGGGGGAGGCTGTATCTGCGTGGAGGCAGAGCTATATGGAAACTCTCTGTGCTTTCTGCTCAATTTCACTGTGCCACTAAGACTGCTCTAGAAAATAAAGGAAATAACTCAACAAATATATATATTTGTATTTAAAAAATTTTTTTTAATGTTTATTTATTTTTGAGAGAGAGAGAGAGACAGAGCATGAGCAAGGGTGGGACAGAGACAGAGGGAGACACAGAATCTGAAGCGGGCTCCACGCTCTGAGCTGTCCACGCAAAGCCCGAGGCGGTGCTCGAACCCACAAGCTGTGAGATCATGACCTGAGCTGAAGTCAGACACTTGACCGACTGAGCCACCCAGGCGCCCCTCAACAAATATATTTTTTAATTAAATTGAATTTTCTGTACAACCCTCACACATTTGTAAATCTGTGTCTTCCAAGTCTGCCCTCCTTGGAAGAAAGCACAACACTCTCTAAGGATGGCAGTGCTCATCCATTGTTGCAGTGACCTGGGCATGAGCTTCTGGGGCCCATTGCTACAGGAATAAGTGTTAGAATCCACTGTAAGTGCTGCTGCTGGGAGAGGACAAATGTCCAGAGGAGCTGAGGCTCTAGGCCTCAGTCCCTTGTAGTTGGTTAGAAGGAAGGATGATAAGGAATGAGGAAGAGAGGGTCAGAGGAGGCCAGAGATAAACCTCAGATCCTTCACCATCATGGAACTCACAAACCAAGTTTGGATCCTCAACTGACATCCTCTGTGGAGGCCATTTACTGGGTCATAAAGATCTGGGCCCGGTACAGGTGCATTCGGACCACATGAAAAGCCCAATGATCACCCTATACGCCTGTTTCAGATGCTCTCTCCTCCATCAGGCCATCCTAATCGCCCTAACCAGAAGCAATCTCTTCACTGACTGATCATCTCGCCATGGTTTCACCTGTGTTTCTGGGAGCCCAGAAGAGTCAGGAGGAAGTTTCAAGAAACTCCTTGGGGCCCCCAGATGGCTTGGTCGGTTAAGTGTCCTACTTGGGCTCAGGTCATGATCTCACAGCTTATGAGTTTGAGCCCTGCATCGGGCTCTGTGCTGACAGCTCAGAGCCTGGAGCCTGGTTCAGATTCTGTGTCTCCCTCTCTCTCTGCCCCTCTCCCACTCATGCTCTGTCTCTCTCAAAAATAAATAAACATTAAAAAAAATTAAAAAAGAAATAAAAAAAAGAAAGAAAGAAAAGGAACTCCTTGATGAGCGTGTGGAAGGCCCAGAGGGGAAGGGCTTCAGAACAGCTGCATTTTCGTCTATCACAGACATCGGGGCCCTGCTTACAATGTCATTTTAAAAGTCCACAGATGTATAGTGAAATACCAATATTATATCAAATATCAAAACCACAAGTGTATAGTGGTTTATACAAGTGATTGATATTACACAAGTGATATAGAAATATCAATATTACTGGGCCATCCATCCCAGATAACCCAGATGATCTCAACTGAGATGCATGTTGTCCTTGTCGGAGAACACATCAGGGTACGTGTCCTCACTTAGCATTTGGAGAATATCATGGGGTTGATGACATTTATCATATACTGCCTATATTAGAGTTACTTGTGCACTTGTCTTATCACCTCTATAAATTTTAAGCTGCTTAAGTGTAGGAAGCATATTCTCCTTTGCATCCTTTAGACTACCTGTCCCAGTGCCTTACCCTCTGGCGGTCGACAAATATAAGTTGAATGAGAATAAGAATGTCAGATCACATTCACTGGCAAGCCGATTTATGGGATGAATGTGCTAAATTCTTATCTTTGCTTTCTAGACAGACACACGGACAGAAGCAACTTGAAGATAGGACTTGACAAACCAAAAAGGAAGTCTTAGACCCCTGTAGGAGAACAGAGATTTTAATATTGTGCCACAAAGGAGACACCTACCTTAGAGGAAGCTCAGCACTTGGTATTCGTTTGTGTGAATCTCAGTGTTTCTGGGCTAAGGGACAAAGCATGGCCTGGGGTCACCGAGTATTGACTCTTACATGGGTGCCTAATTTGCATCACATGTCCTTCCACTCAGACAAGTCACCTGACCACAGTCAGGGGCACCGAGATGACCCCGGAGGATTGAGATGAAGGCCTTTGGAATACAGTTTCCACATTCAGTCAAGCAGGTTTGAAAGATGAGAGAAATATAGGTCAGCCCGAGAGGAACGCCAGCATTACTGGCCTGATTCCTTGGCACAGAGCGGGTGCCTAATAAGTATGTGTTGAATGTGTGAAATGGCCCCCCTCCCCTCCTGCTCCAACCTGTTCAGTCAGTAGACAGCTCAAAGCACTCTCAGGGCCACACACGTGCCTATCTCTTATCCTTCTTAAGGAAAATACCACAACCATTGTTTCTGGAGACTTGATGACACAAGCTAAGGAGGGCATCCCCTGAGGAGAGGGGAGAGGTGTCCTGGGAGTCTGGTACGCCAGCAGGGTGAGCTGCAGCACAAGACCTCGGTCCTGAGCCCAAGTGACCTTGGGGTCCTAAGAATAGGAGGCTATTGGCAGATCTGGTTTTCAAACAGCCCTGTGGAACATTCTCTGTGAAGCAAATGTAAGGACAGTTCCAGCGGTCCCCCCACTGCGCATTTCCTGGGCTTCTTTGTGAGAGTCCAAATTCAATGACCTGTAGCCAACCCCTCGAAAGATGGTCTGTCCTTTGTGCACAGGGACTTCTAACCCCGGGCAACACAAGACAGGCAGAGGCTGAAGACGACATGTTCCTGTCAGGTAGGAGCGTGTTTTGTGCGTGTGTGGGGAAGAGTGCATGTCATTCCATGTGTGTGTGGGGATCGCGTCGGGGAGCAGGAGAAATGGGGGGGTGCGATTGTGAACCTCTCTCCTCCCCTGTCTCTTTTCATCTTGTCTCTCACTAACCCAGAACATCAACTGAAATGATCAATTTCATTTCCTGCTCATCTTACAATCACTGAAATAAATAGCCCTGTAGTGTTCACTTTGGCAGGTAGAAATCGGACGAACAAAGAAACTTTGACAATACAGTAGTCTGGACTTGCCGGCAGATATACAAACGAAGAAGCTGCAGAGAAAGAATTAGTAGGGATTGAAATCTTTATGAATCCAGTTATCACTATCTGCATGACCTTGCATGAATCACAGACGTTCCTCTAACTCACTCATGAAGGTAGTGTTTTATTCAACAAATAGTCATTGAGTGCCATGTATCTGTATTAAGCACTGAGGAATCATTCATTCATTCATTCATTCACTCAACAAATACCTAGTAAGTGCCTACTAGGAGCCAAGCACTAATCAGGTTGTTGGGATGCAGCAGTGAATAAAATAGGCAAACTTTCTCCTCTCTCGGAGGGGACGTTAGAGTGATTGATGCAGGGTGGAGGAGATAATCAACAAATAAATACACAATATGTTGAGTGATAAGCGCCAGGAAGAATAAAGGCAGTAAAGACATAAAAGGGCCACGAGTGATGTTTTATATAGAGGGTCCCAGAAGGACTCTGGGGAGCTACATTTGAGCAGAGGCCTGAAAAAAGCTAAGGTGGGAGACGTACAGGTAGGTATCTGGAGAAAGACAACATTACAAAGAGCACAACAGGAATGACTCATTACACACAAAAGACTTTTAAATTGCCCTAAATCCCTTCTGGAAGGAGAGGCAAAGTGTAAATCAATCATCAGGGCTTTACCTACCCAACATGGACCAACAACCTAAGAGGAGAAAGAAATGAAACGAATGCAAAGGGTTCTGCAAAGCAAAGAAGGCTATCTAAATATAAGGTAAGGCCATTTACTAGTCCCTGGTTTCCAGGCAACAATCAAATATGCATCTATACTTGAAGGCCTTATCCACAAATAAAACTGGTGCTGCCTGAGTTCAAAAACTAATTCAAATGCTAAGAGAGTCCCAGGATTTGGCAGTGTCTGTGACTGACTGTCTAACCTGCCCAGAACTACATGCTAGGCCTGCAGTCTACATGAACTTGCAGTCTCACAGTACACCAGTTCCTGCTGCCTTCGATTAGGTGACATAGATGTGACCTGCAGGTCTTCATTTACAAGGAAATCACTGGCTCCAAAATTCCTTAGCTTTCGCCAATTGTTCGACCAAATTCATTAGCATGGGTTAGCTCTATTTCCAGGACTGCTGAAATTCTAATTGAGAAGCAAGGAGGGGAATCCGCCAGCTACAAGGGCATTCGCGTTCAGAATGTTCTAACCTTCCAGCTTCTCTTACATTTTGCCTTACATCTAACGTAGGGGGATAATCGGGAACATACATGCACAAATTCAATCTGAATGTGGCATTTTGGAGGAAAACCCCAGTTGGGGACACGAGAGTGTGTTTCGGCTTCGCTAGAAGAGAAGTAGTTATGCATTATACATGGGCTATAAAGACATTTTTTTGTAAGCCTCACTTTTAAATGTTTGAATTTTAGAACTTAAAATGTTCCATGTGTTTAGTAGTTCTTGTTCAGCTACACTAAAGAAAAGTGGTCAAAAATTCAGTCTCAGCATATGTGTGGTGTTATTTCAGGAATGTTTAATATATTATTATTTCTGGAGCTATGGAGTTTGTGAACACGGCTTTTACGTTCATTACTGGCTGTAGCCAAGGGGTCATTTATTGAGTACCTACTGTGCACTAGCTCCCGTTTTACGTAGGAAAGATACAAGAGCAAATAAAGCCCACGCATCAGAGGAAACAGGCCACAGATGAATCTATAAATAAATATGATGTAATGTCAGGTAATGAAGAAATCCTTCTTGCTTTAAGCCCAGGATGGAGATGTGGGTGGGGCTACTGTTTTCGAGAAAACGCCTCTCCCCTGAAGTCCCATTTGAATAAAGACCTTAATGGATCATTTGGTTATCTAGGGAAGAAGTGTCCAAGCAGATGGAGTGCCCCAGGCACTGCTGGAGTTCCTGGAAAAGCCTGAAGGCCATGTGCAGTGAGAAGGATAGCTAGTAATCGGAAATGAGGTCTTACAGGAAACCATATGTCATAGGGTTCCTGGTGTCCCCAAAGTGAAAGGGCCATCGAGCCCAGTTTCATTTTCTGGAGGTTCAAACAATGAGAATGCATTGCAACGGAGAGCCTGCTACCAAACTACAATCTCATTAAGTTTCACTTTACTCCAGATAAAAATGGGATATTTGGTGTTTTATCTCCTGGGCCCATTCACCTAGGCATTTCTCCTCCCTGAAATGTCCTTCTTGACTCCTCTCCCTATGTAATTTCTCCCATGTTCCAAAGCGTAATTTAAGCTCTGCCTTCCATTAAGGATGTCCCCCTAACTGGGGATGCTCTGGCTGACCCAGAGTGGCTCTTCTGGCTCTGCGACTGGAGGCTTTTCCAGGACTTCCTCACCACCTGCAGACTGGCGTTCGGGGAACTCTGGAGTGGCAAGTTGAAGCGCTGGTGTGGACAGTTCTGTGTGTCTTTCAGGCAAGGGTATTCCTAAGTACCATGAGATTGTGGAATGAACCCCTGACTTAAAAAGGTTGAGAACCACTGCCCTTGACCAGTGCTTCTCCAACATCGTATGTGCACACGAAGCATCTACATTGCATTGAAATGAAGATGACAGTTCAGTAGCCCTGGAGTGAGGCTTGGTGCTGTTGGTCCCACGGCCACGCTTGGCGGCACGATGCTAGAATAGTCCCCGCCAGCGCTGGCGTGCACACACTGGCATGTTGCTCTGCCCCTTAAGTACACTGCAGGTTTCTGGACAGCAAGGGTGCTGCTGACACTTCTTGGCTCCTTTCCTACAGTTGGGGCTCATAGAAGAATATGCACTGTCAGGCCTGCCAGATGCTTGCTCTACAGACATTAGTGTGTTCATTGAACCCGAAAGAATATCTTCTCTATGTCCACTTCCTTCGTGTCACTTAGGCTTCCAAGGTTACCACTAGGTTTTCAAGGCTCAACTTTTCCGTAATACGGAGCAGAATCCCAGAACCCCTAAAATCCTCCTCGGACAAACCTTTTCTTCCCCCATAAATGAAATAAAGATCCAACAAACCCCAAAGCCTTCAGAGTTAGTACATGAAATGTTCTCACTTGTAAGGATAATTCACTGTATATATATATATATACATATATACACATATACATGTACATATACATGTACACACACACACACACACACACACACACACAAGGGCATTCTCCCTGAGGACCTTCAGTATCAAGAAGATGGCCAGTACAGATAAATAATGTGGAGCATCAAAGAGACCATCAAATCAGCACCACTGGCTCTTGAAGGGGCAGGTTCTGGATAAACTGTTTAGAGCCCAGAAGGGAAGTCTCACAAAGGGCAGAAAGGTAACATTTCTAGAAGGTGAGGAATGGTGTAGGAAAACAAAAATGGGGTTTTGGGATAAAATAGCTACCCCAAACAACCTGCCACCCTCCATTTGCACAAGCTGTAAAAGAAGTTATTTACTTAGTCATGTGGACAAAGTGTTTTTAACAGCAGCTAACTACAGAGCAAATGAAAAAAAAATTTTTTTTACACGTAAGACATGTGTGAAGAATGTCTTCGTGTGTGCAAAAGAAATTTTTCATGTGGTATTTAATAAATATATACACATACTATTTGTACTTATAAAAATACCACATGCAATGAAAGCTATGCATAAATATTTGTAAAAATCCCTTTATCTAAGTAGGCCAGTAACATTTAACATTTTTCAATAAATCCATACATAAAATATATACATTAGTGCCAAATGGAACATATATTTTGAAATATGAACCCCGAGTAAAAAGTCTTAGGAATCTGGAGTAAAATCCAGGTATCTGCCAAAGGAAACTTTGGAGGAGTTGTCAATTGAAGAAAAGAAACAACGCAGGGTCCCTTATCTCCCTGGACTGTTTTGCTGGTCAGATTTCTAACATCACTTCAGCTGAGCTTTGTATTTGACTTCCAGCCTCACGGCCATTTGACCTGTCAACTATTATTTTCTTTGAGGGTTTTACCACTCCACCCAAGACCTTTGCTTTCCAGAGCAGTTGCGTCCGTTTCCTTTTCACTTCACCTTAACGTCAGCCCTGGTTTACCACGCCGGCTTAAAGTGCATCCTCTAAGGTTTCAGACCCGGGGGCTTCGCCGTGAGGACCTGAAGCTGACAGCGCTCTGGAAAGTCAAGGTCCTCTGCAGGGTATCTGCTTTGTGCCAGGATTTCCGTCCAACCTGAGCGTCCCAGGGCCCCGGCCAGGCCCGGATCGCCCGATACGCCCCCCCTGCCCCGGGCTCCAGCCGCCTCCCCGGGCCGACCGTGCGGGCTGGGACCTCACAGCCGGAAAACGCCGCCCTTTCCTGTCGCCTACTCATTAACCCAGGCGGAGGACTCAAGAAGGAAGAGACGGAGACGGATTAAGAAAATTAATTAACCCGGTCCAAGCTGGGCCTCCGGACGGAGGGGCGGGGCGTGCCGCGGCGGTCGCCGGAATGACCGGCGGGCGCAGGTGCCTCCAAGGGCGGAATTTTAGGCTCCCGGGCCGGCAGCTGCGCCACTTGCGCCTCGTCGCGCGTCGGGGGCAGCCGCCACCCGCCTGTTCCAGCCTCAGGCAAGTCTCTTTAGGGACCCCGCAGGAGAGGAAACACCTCCCCCTGGACTGGAAAAACCTGCAGCGTCGGCTGTTCGCGTGCCCACTTGCTCAGCCCGCAGCCCCGGGCGTCTCCAGTGCGCCAAATCCACTCTCCGGGTTTTGGCAGCAGCTCCAAAGGGAGCGAGCTGGAAACTGACAAAACAAGACCTTTCCCCCGAGCCAGGGCTACGAGTGGCTGGGGGACCCGCGGCCGGGGAGGGTCGGCGCGGTCAGGTGGCCCCGCTTTCCCGAGAGTCACCCGCCCGCTGCACCCTAGCTTCGCCGGGCTAGATCGGCTTGTTGGGACGAGGAGAGGTGGGCGCAAGAGGTTTAGTGCAGGTGTCCAGGGTGCGGGCGGAGTCCCTTTGTCCTCGGGCACCCAGGCGCTAGCAGCCGGGGGGGGGGGGGGGGGGGTCCCTCTTTGAGGGAGGTCGCGCTAGCTTCCCAAGACCTCTCTTTGTGCCGAGGGAGCCCTACGCAGCTCCTCGTAGGGACGCCGCATCCCTAAGGGTGGCGCCCGGGTGGTAACAATGGGCGCCCATTGTACTCCCGGGGCCCGCAGGCGCTGCCGCTGCTGACCCCCTCCCGCTCCTCCGGGCCCCGGCGCAGGTACAGCGGCGGCGTCGGTCTTTCGGGGCCGCGCGCACCCTCCGCCCCGCCCCGGCCCGCCCCCTGCGCCGCCGGCCCCGCCCCGTGCGGCCCCGCCCTTCACAGGTTCAAGCTCAGCGTCCGGCAGCCGCGGGCTTAGTCCGGCTCGCATCTTCCTACACCGCTGCGGCCGGAGTCTGCCGGGAGCGCAGCGGCGGGGCGGGAGCGGGGGCCGAGCCTGGAGACCCGCGGCCTTGGGCGCCTTTACGCCCACTCGGAGTGGATAGTGCTGTGAGGTGCCTCGCGGGCCGCCTCGGCTGGATCTGCGGGTAACGGGCTGGGACTGCGTGTGCCCTCGGGAGGCGTCTGTGCGGGGCGTCCCGCCCAGCGTCAGCGGCTGGGATCGTCTGGGTTGCCGGTGAGTTGCTGCCTGCCCAGGGCTCCTTCCTCTCTGCCTGTGAGTCTGTGGGACCCGCGGTCGTGGCCGCTTCCGGCGTGCGCGGGGTGCTAGGCTTGGAAACGCACAGGGAGCGGGGATACGGAGAGCATCGCCTTACCAGCTGGGGTCCAAGGGACCAAAGGGGACGTAAAGCAGACGGGGAGGGGTTCGGGTGGCAAGATCGAGACGCAGAGCTCTACCATTTGTGCCCACCACTTTTCAGGGTGGGGCTGCACGGCTGCACTGCACCCTCCGAGCTATTTTGACAGCCATTCTGGGCGCGTATTCCATTTTTCCATCTCAGAACAAGCTGCACATGGCTACCGCCCCCCTCCCATCGTGGAATGGCACCAGGGCCGCACATGGGTGCCCCGTGCAGATCTTCGATGGCACTATCCGCCGGGTACCCTCTCACTTGACAGGGGGCATTGTGGTTGGAGCTCCAACCTGCAGATCTGGCAGTTTAATTATTATTATTGTTATTATTATTATTATCATCATTATTTGACGGTGGTTCTGAATGGCTGAAGCGTTTTCAAGATTTTTTTTCCACCTTGGAACTGTCTTGACACAGACAAGTATCAGACACGTGAGGACGAATGGATCTGGCCAGTAATTTTTTTGTTATGAATTATTGTACTCCATCCCCCTCTCGACTTCGAGAGGCATGTGTTTCATCTTATAAATAGAAAGTAGCATATTTTTTGGCAGGACCTCCTTTATACTGTACAGTCTAGGAGAGGTCAGTTTAAAAATAAATATGCACTTGAATGTTGAATTGCCGAGAGCCAAGCTGTGGCTGGGACAAGCTGCGTGGACAGCAGCATCAAAGCCCGGAGCGCAGCTGTGTTGAAAAGAGTAAAAGCCCCAGAGCGCAGCCCAGGCTGACAGTCAAGTAATTACATTTTGTTTAAAAAAAAAAAAAAAAAAAAAAGTGAGTGAATTAAAATGAGGGCGGGAATAGGAATGTCAGGAGAGTACTGCAACATGAATCTTTGCAGCCCTGATGTATTTGGGGGAGTCGCTGCTTATGTGTGCTGAGGGTGTAGGGGGTTCTGGAGAGGGAGGTGCTTGGAAGGGGGAGGGAATTGATGAATGTGTTAGGGAGACAAAGATTTCCTCCCCACCCCCAACTTTTAGGCCTCACAATATTCCAGAGTTTCTTAGGGGTGCTGCTTTTTAAACAGAACAAGAAATTTGGAGTGCAGCAGATGTCCGTGTTTGAATAGCAAAGCCAGTCTTGCAGACTTCCCCTTAAGATCACAAGGAGACAAAAGGCTTACCATGAAGTCTGATGATGGGGTATCCCTAAGGCTATCTAAAAGGCTCCTATAACATTCTAACTTAGAAAAGATCGTTTTTGTATCTAAAAACCAAGAAATGCAACGTCTCTTCTTTTCTGGACAGTTCTAGAGGTCTTCTCTCTGATACCACCTGTAATTTGCACGAGCCCTTCTGGGCAGTTAAATAAGCTAGACAGTATGTGTGTGCCACAAACCCTTTTCAGAATAGATTTAAACACTCAAGAGATACGTCAGGGCAGGTTTGAAATGCCTCGCATGGTCACACCTGGCATAAATAACCGACTATTTGGATAGTCAAGGGATGGTTGAAAGTTCTTCATTAAGTCTCCCAAAGAATGTAGATTTCCCAATCATACTCACTGAATACAACGCTGAATACCAGCCTCTGGGCCCGAAGATAAGAACTTTACAGAAATTTGGAAGTGTTTCTGGATCCATGGCAGTTTCTGTTTTCCAGTGGTATCATCTGCAAGAGATTTACATTATGAATTCCATGATTGGAACGTGATGCTGTGACAGCAGCTACAGACATGAAATAAGATGAGCCCCCCCCTTCCTTCCAAATCTGAGCAGTGAAATTCTGTTCTCAGTCTGAATGTAACATGTAAAGACCGCTAAAGTAAGGAGCGTTGCACTTTTTTTTAATTGTAAATTTAAATGTGCAAGAGGAATAAATACAAAGGCATGGGCTCACATGAGCTGGTTTGTCTCTCTCCAGCTTTTCCTTTAATGTGGTGTTTTGTTTTTTATGTCCAACATGTTCACAAACGCTGCCCTTTTTCTCTTCTAACGTTCATGGTATTCAACAGCAATGGGGATAAGGTAGTTTTAACCTATATCACCCACAGATTCTTACCAGCCTATACGTTTTTCACAAGCTCTGTGCCCAGTAGCCATTGCATGCATCCAGTGGGTGAAGTGCAATACCTAACCTGAAGAAACCCTCCAGAAAGACTGTTTTGATGTTTTCTTTTTAATTATTAAAATTCTTATTTGCAGTCTAATTTCGTTTAGGCCTGGCCTAATTTGTTTCTAACCAGACTCTTGTAGACCCGACTATTCATTGAATAAGAACCTCAATCTATTTTTAAATACAGTATGTTTGCCAGAGAACAAGGATAGTCATTTGAAACTAGTAGATTGAGCCAGCTACAAAATCTCCTTTACCAAGTGCTGGAGCCCAAGAATTCTGCTAAAACATCATGCTGTTCAGGACTTTGGATGATAAAGCCACTTCCTACATGGAGCCTGTCCGAAATGCCAAGCAGTCTTCTCAGCCCTTCACCCTGGTTAACTCATTTATTTCTAGTAATCATTCTATGAAGGAGGAACTGTTAATATCCCCATTTTATGGGTGTGGAAGCTGGGGACAGACCTGTTCTATACGTGCCCAAAATTACACCAAAAGGAACATACCTAAATATGCATATACAGTTTAACAACCCAGTATGTGCATGTAGGAGTGGCTAATCTTGCTTACATGTCAGCACCTCTTAAGGGCAAGGAGATGGGGGGGAAACCCTGAGGTTAAGAAACCTCTCTGAGTCAGGCTGCCTGAGCTCATAGCCTAGCTCTGGCTCTTAATACTTGTGTAATTGGGCAAATTACTTAGCCTGTGTGCTTCAGCTTACCAATTATACAATGGGGATAATAATATTACTCAGAGGATGAAATGAATTTAAAAAAGAAAAAAAACAGTAATTCACTCAGAACAGTGCCTGATCCAGAGTAAGTACAATAAAAGGTTGATGCTTCCTTGTTGCTTTTATTTTTTTCCCAGGTGCTTAATAAATACTCTCTTATTTAATATTCATAACTACTCTTTAACATAGAGAGTATTGTTTCAAGATGAGAACACGGCCTCAGAAAGGTTTAGTAACTTGGCCAAGGCCACACAGCTAAGTAGCTGAATCAGGTCTGGATTCAAGTCTATTTGACCTTGTACTAAATACCACACCCCCACCACCTGGGAGGAGTGGCAGTAAGGCTATTAAATCTGACTCTTCTGAGGGGTTTTGGCCTCCAGCAGAGAATTCATTTCATAGTACTCTATATTCAAAGGAAAATGGTAGTAATTGCCAGCCTTGGGGGATACCGGGTGAATTATTTCATTTTTGAAGATAGTTTAATCTCACAGGTATGGCCATAGTCTTCTCCTGCAGGGGATCCAGAATCAAACCGCTAGAGTTAACGTGAGCATTTAATTTACACCATAAATGAAGAGATTTGCTATTGCTATGTGAAAATGTAGGACTCAGGAAGGAGGAAAAAAAAAAAAGGCCCTGCAACATCTAGGTGCCAGGAACTTCTGGGACCAAGGATGGAGTGGAGCTTAGAGAGGACCACAACCCTGCGTTGATGTTCAGGAGAACCAGGGGCTGCAGTGTTCCGTAAGCAGTCTGGATGGTCCCGTTCTTCAGGCCAGTGTCCACACCCAATGGTGCGTGGCCCTTCAGTCCCTGGCACCCAATGGACATTTAATACCTATTTCATAATGACACTGCTTCAGGAGGAGCTAAGCAAGAGGCAGGAGCCGCCAATAAACTGGGCAGGAAGGTTCTGTCCTTGGTGGAAGGCGGGCCTCCTTATAGTTCTGCACCTGCCCCCGGACCCTGCCAGATAAGCTTCTGGTGGGACAGAGTAAGGAAGCCTTTGAAACCTAAGAGAGGTACCCTGGATCAGCCTGACTGGCCTCTACTGCCTTGGACTTGTGGGATTGTGATTAGGGGGGGACCCAGACCGAAGTAGGGGTTCTGGAAAGCATGGCCCAAAGTAACTTACATTGCCTCAAAACCAAGAGCAATAGCCTTCAAGCTGTCGGCTTCCATTTGGAATCTTCCCTTCTCCTGCCCCCACCCTTTAATGGTTACAAAACAAAACAGCACCCCACAAACCAAAATAATATAAGTAGCCAAATAGTTATGTAGCAATAGTAGGGTATTTTTCTTTCCTAAAAAAAAAAAAAAAAAAAGCCTTGTTTGGCCTTGATATATTTCCTCAGTGCCAAGTTCACCAGTGTCTCATGATGAGGGGCCGAGTTCGACAGTACCTCTTGTTTCATTTTTAAAATGAAAACCCATAGTTTTAAAATATGAATCATGATACTGATATTTTCAAAGTTTACTGTTTCTGAATAGCCAGGCGAACTGAGGCATTTGAAAGCTGGTAAATTCCAAATTAGTAGTATTTGATTAATCCTTATTGCTGGCTAAAGTCATGAATGAATAGTAGAAGCCTTGAATCTCAAATATGAACCTGAAAGAACCTGATTTTCAGGGGTTTGGCTTTTGTTTGCATGTTTGAAAAAGTCACTATTCGTCTTCTAGCCTTTGATTCTTTGTTAAGCCATGTTGCATTGATAACACATCTGCAGTTAGCTAGCATAACACCACCTAACTTGCACCCTGAGATATGAATGGCACCAGAAAAGGATTCTTTGGGAAACTGGCTTGACTAAGGTCCCTTTCTGCAGGACTTCTCAGAGCATTTAATATGCCACTGTGTTCGTTGAGTCTCCACGGGGAGACAGTGTCCAGAGTCTCAAATCATTAGCCCGCAGAGCAACCGGCAGGAGTGGTCTGGCAGGCAACCCACTCTGGGAAGCAGCAAGCCAGAGGCTGAAGCCATCCACTGCAGTCTGCCCTACAGAGCTGAAGGATCCCAAGGACATTTTAGAGAGTCAAAGGATTAGAGCCACAAGAACGCACCGGGAGATGTGAGCACACCTGTCATTCTGCTGTTTGATAAAATTAATACAAAACTAATGGAAACAGTCACAGAGGTGCTGGAGTCGAGAAAACAGATTCTGGTCTTGGCTCTGATCCAGGCATAAACTGACTTCAGGGTCTCTGTCTCATAGATGAGGCGTTTGGTGCTAGGTGGTTTCAGATAACCTCTAGCCGTAGAACCCAGTGAGCTGGAATCAGTGACACCTATCAGCCTACCAGTCTTACTACTAATAATGTGAAAACCCTGGGTTGAAAAACAGACCAGTGCAGCTCTGTAGCAAAGCAGTCTGAGCCACCGTGGAAGGCAGAGAACTTCAAAGTCAGGCCTCTATTTAGACAGCTTCCACATTTGGGAATCTGTCATGTTCTGGTGACAACTTGAAGGTCATATCTGTGGACACATCATTGCCAATGATAAATCACTGTGTGTTTAGTTGAAAAAGACCGGTTCTGTTCCAATTCATTATAGGCCGCACCCATTTCCTAAACAAGGCATTTTTGGTTTAATGTGGCTTTGCCATTTCAGAATGCATTTGATTTCTTTCCTTTTGTTTCTTTTTTATTTATTTATTTATTTATTTATTTATTTATTTATTTATTTATTTATTTTGCCAAGGGTCAGTTCAGACGTATAACATTGATTTTAACACAGCTGGAGACGAGGCTGTAAGCCCTTGGCTGGCCAGCTGTGTCACAAGGCAAACCCCTGCGCTTCTCTGGGTAGACTCTGCCCCCTTGTCTGTGAAGCAGTGGAAGGGGAGGGATGGGGGCACGGAAGAAGCAGACGTTTTCCAGGCTCTCTTCTGCCTGTAGACTGCTGTCATTCTATCACTCTTCCCTCGCTTGTACCCGAGGCATTTCCACAGTGTCTTGTACTTGGTGTTGTAACACTTACTGTTTGAATGATCATCTTTTGACCCTTGCGGCTACCTAGTTAGACTGCCGGCTCCTTGAAAGTAGGGACTGAACCTAGCTTAGGTCAGCTTTCGTCTCTTTTACAAACAGGACCTAATGGGAAAGCAGACGGTCTAGTCCTAGCCTGTTCTATGGTTCTGCCTGTGGCACAGTCTTCTCCCAGTGTTGTCAAGCCAGAAGTCATTTGCACTTAACAGCTTATGCAAATCCTGCGGTAGTAGGGGTGGCTGGGTGGCTCAGCCTGCTTCGGATTCTCTCTCTCTCTCTGCCCCTCCCCACTTGTGCACGCTCGTTCTCTTTCTCTCCTTCTCAAAAATAAATAAACATTAAAAAAAAAAAAAAAAAAAGAAATCGAATCCTGCGATAGTAAAGTTACTCCTTCCCAGGCTACAGAACCTTCACATTCAAAGGGAGGCGCCATATCATCCTTCGATTCTGATGGTCATGATCACCCAGGGTTCTCTGAGAAGGAAGCCACCACCAGAACCTCCTCTGAGTCTCCTCTGGGGAGTTGCAGCCTGTTCTGAAGCTTCCTCCTGCCCGGGTGCCACTGCGGGGGCTCAGTGCCACCCGGGCAGTGCCCGTGTCAGCGCCACGTGTCAGCCTGGTACTGGGCAGAGTAAGGGTCGTTGTGCTTCCTCCTGCTTGCCTGCATCTCTCCGGCCGTGACCGTGTGAACCGTGGACTTCCTGATCCTGGTGGACGTATTGATCATTGGCTTCTGTCTTGTTCCTTATCCAGCTCTAGTTTCTTGGAATATTTAATAACAATTGCCTCTTCTACTGATTTGTCAGCTCATTGCCTAACAGAACTCGGTCAAGCACGTTACACGTGTGTTGTCTCCTCCTAAGAAACGCTATTCCTATCTCCACTCCGCAGAGGAGCAAAGTGAGGCACCCAGAGAAAATTACTGGCCTGCTTTGTACCCTCAATTTGGTACCAGGAAGGATGGGAAAAGATGATGAACATTTAATAGGCTGGTAACAAGTATTTTGATTCTATTAACTTCATTAAAAAGTGTCGTTTTTTTCTCCTTAAAAATTCCCTGGAAACTAGATGTTTCTGCAGATGTAGAATCACAGACCCTAACATTTCACAGATGGAAGGGTCCTTAATTTCGGCCCTGCTCTCATTCTGACAGGATAAAACCAAGGCCCTAAGAGTTGAGTGACAGAAAGCATGAGACCTCTTTCGGACTTTTTTTTTTTTTCCTAGCTAAAGCAAAGAAAGAAAATCTTAATGTAAACCCAGTATCTTAAATAATAGATTTTGGAATCTTTTGGTTAAAGAGGAGGAAGGAAATGGGTAGGGACGTTGGCCCTACTCTTCTGTCTCCCTTCCCTTCACCAGTGACCCGCAGGTGCCTCCCTTGAACTCTGGGAGTTCCAGGGAACACAGTGTGAGGAATCTCTATCGTAAAATGCTTTGTCTGTAATACCAAGGATAAATCTTACAACTCTGTGGTGATATCATCTCTGTGCAGCTCACAGGCACCTGCCACAGACTGCTACTTTAAGTTAGCGTCGCCTAGAGGAGATCTACCCTAACTCCCTCCCTTCCCTGCTGGAATCCCGACAGCATCTCAGACTCAGCAGGAAAGCCTCTCCTCTTCTTCGGACTGATTAATTCAAGTTGTTCTAGACTTCTTCCTCAGACCCAGCCCCACCTGGCCTCACCATGAACTCTAATCACATGCCTCCTTCTTTCCTTGGGACTCTACAGATGCCCTCTCACCTGACAGCTTGCCAAATACTTAAAGAAAATAACTGGAGGCCCTGAAATTTTTCTTCATCTGACCAACAACGGTTGACGATAATTTTCCCAGCTCATTGAAGTCTCATTTGTCCTCAAGCCTGGGAGAATCGCACCTGGAGAGAAAGGGGGCCTGTACATTTGTAGGAGAAGCTAGCCCCGTGCCAGAGGAAGGAATTATCCTGAGTCAGCTGGAGGTGGCAATTCCTTCCACTCGTGGAGACTGTTCACAGGGTGGACACGAACCATTTTTTTGATGACAACTACAGACAACATTTAAGGAGAAAATGAAAGTGGTTATTTTGGCAGTTAGAGTGGTTCCCCTCCTTCATGTTGAGTTTCAGTAGACGTTCTGGTTTTTCATTTGGGGTCAAGATGATACTTTGCGTTTGCATAGCACTCAGCTCTTATAATCACCTTTAAGAGAAGCGGGTTGGGGGTAATTATCTCCATTTACATAGAAGGTAACTGGCACATATGTGTGTGTCTGGAGTTCTCCAAGGAGCCTGCAAGCCCGGTTCAAAGTTTTAGCTTCTCCCCTAAGGCCTAGAACCTCAGTGAGGGCTCTATTGTTTTGTTTGCCAAAGTGTTCATTCATTTGATACGCGTTTTTCTTAAGTACCTGCTCTGTGCTAGTCCCACATTGATATTCAAAACAACCCTTTTCTGTAGAATGTCCATTATAGTTTCTTGAGGTTTCTTTGTACCTCTTGGGCCAAATAATCCAAATTTCCCCCTTAACTCACTTCCTTTTGAAAGGAAAGGTCAGGAGAGCGAGCTCATTGTTTCTCCCAGGGCCTCATTCTTTAAGATTGACTTAAATATAACTAGTGGGTCTGCATTCAGGGGAATGTATTGTCAATTTATTCTTGAGTCTTGCCTGTCTCTCTGAGATGCTATTTGCACATTGCAGTCAAGGATTGACATCCTTTCCCTTTCAAATAGCACGATAACAAATATTCTCTGCCTTAATCCCAAAGATCTGTAAGAGCCTATAGAATTACTGTGGCTTGCATTGATAGGCTGTAAAATTCTTACCCAGCATGGATAGAGAAAGGTTAAAATGCCTTACAGATGGAAAAATGAAAGAAAGGTTTTGCCACAAGAGGCCACAGCTCCTTTGTTAAAAGATTTCATTTATTTTTTCCTGTAGGAGTCATAGAAAGACTCTATCTTGGATTTTCAGCAAGGAGGGCAGGGTTGAAGGGGAAGCAAGACAAGGCAGTCTCTTTCAGACTTTCTCATTTGTTCCTTCATTCAACAAACATTTATTCAGTGCCAGCTGTGAATTAAATATAGTTGTCTCTCCCCAAAAGAAGGCAACCTAGTGGGAGACACAAGCAGTGACGGCAGCATAGTGTGATAATTGGTGGCTTTGAAGTATAAACAAGGTACAATAGGGGCGCCTGGGTGGCTCAGTTGGTTAAGCATCTGACTCTTGATTTCAGCTCAGGTCATGATCCTACAGTTGGTGAGTTCAAGCCCCATGTCAGGCTCTCCGCTGACAGCACAGAGCCTGCTTGGTATTCTCTGTCTCCCTCTCTCTCTCTGCCCTCCCCTGCTCCTGCTCTCTGGCTCTCTCAAAATAAACATTTAGAAAAAAAATAAACAAGGTACAGACGAGGCTCAGTTTAGGAGGCTTTGGGGGAGCTGGTGGGAACTATTAGCCACAGGGGTAGGCAGGACCCAAATGGCTTATTCTGTGTCCAGGTTACAAGGGTGGGCGTGCTATCGAAGACCGAGAGTGACCAGGTTACTCAGGCATTGTCGCCGGCTCACTCAAGATGAGGTTGGAGGCAGGGAGACCAATGGGGGGCAAATGTGCTTGTGCAGGAGAGAGATCTTGAGGGATTAAAAAAAAAAAAAAAAGGCTGAGGCAGTGGTGTTGATGAGAGGAGACAGCTCTGGGCCTTGTTATGGAGAATGAGGCAGGGAGACTTTGTGGGGGACTTCCTGCCATTTACCAAGAGAGGAAAGTACAGAAGGCCTGTGCCAGGTCAGGGAAGGGGGAAAGAAAGATGGCACGTTTGTGTGGGGCGAGTTGAACAGGAAGTCCCTGGGGGAAGCCAAGTGAAGTCTCAAAGACTGGGGGAGAAAAGACCAATGCTGTCTGTGAAGGAGCAGTGTTTTTTTAGTGTGTTATTTGTTTTAATTTCCAATCCGTTGTATACTGATACTAGAGTGCAAAGTGAGTACCTCGGGCCCACACCCAGCTCCCATGCAAGCCAAACGACACAAACTTGTCAATGGCCTGTCCAAGAAGAAGAAGCCACTCATCGTGGGCTTGATTGTTATGGCAATGTCAAAAGGTTTCTAGTAGCTTCCTTTTGCTTTTTTCACTTCTCTTGTCACTAGAGGAGACAGTTGAGGCCACGTGTGGGGGTGTGATTGCAGGGGGATTGTGAAAGGTTGGGGGAGGGACAATAACCATCCAACCCTGTGGAAATGCCATATCTAAGGCAGGGGCTCAAACTTTTTCTGTAAAGGGTCAGTTAGTATTTTAGACCGAGAGGCCCACATAGTCTGTCACAACTACTCAACTCTGACCTTGTCATGTGAAAGCATCTCTCCCAGGGTTTCCCAATGCCAACACTACTGAGAATTGGAGCCAGATAATTCATTGTTGTGGGGGCTATCCTGTGCATTGCAGAATGTTCAGCATCATCCATGGCCCCTCTCACTAAATGCCAGTGACACCACCATCCCCAGTCCTGAGAATCAAAAACATCTACAGGCATTGCCAAATGTGGGGGTGTGAAGTCACCCTCAGTTAAGAACTACTGAGTTGTAGACAACATGTAAGTGAATGGGCATAGATGTGCTCTAATAAAACTTTATTTACACAAACAGGCCAAGGTCTGGATCTGGCCCACTGACTATAATTTATCAATAATAGCTCTTACTCATAGCACCTTTGCCCACCTTATTTTTATGGAGCTTACCACCTATCTGGAGATATCAGGCATAACATCACAAAACAGAAAAATAACAAATGCAGGCTCTTCAGGAGTCCTAAGAAAGCCTCTGCCAATGCAGTACTGAGCCTGGATTATGTGAGGTGAGTTGGAGAATTTCTCTGGGAAGGAAGTGACTAAAGCAGGTCTTGGAGGATGTTATGAGTAAGGGTCGATGGTAAGCAGGTGGGAGGACAGTCCATGTAAGGAACACAGGGTTCTTCATTTCAGAAAGTTAGGGGGGAAGTGAAGTGTCACTAGTGAGGGAAGGGAGCCATTGTCCCCGGTGAAAGCTGTGTGGTTGTTGTCAATGGCCCCATGCACGTGCTTCCTCTGGGAAAGAATTAACAACAGTGAACACTCTTTTCTAAGAACAGGATGTTTGTTTTTCTCCTTGAGACTCAGGGGGCTTTCTTACGGCAAAATTTTCATCTTTAGGCTTTTCTTTCACATAAAGTCAAATTCCTTTTGAGATCCTCTTTGAGAAAATTCTTTTGGTTGGTGTCTAGGACCATTTTATTCATTCTTGCTTCCCAGCAAGGTTATGATCTCTGCCTCTCATTGATGTTGAGACCATAGTGTATCACTTCTTCGTGCTGTCACAACTCAAGGCAGGTAGCCTGCAGAGGACATTCCATTCTGAACTCACTTACATGCAAGTCCTCACGTTAGCCAACCAGCAGCAATTAAAGAGCCCAGACTGTGGAGTCGAGCTGTGGCAGAAATCGCTCCTCCGTATTTTGGCTGGTTGACCTAAGAGTTGGGCTTAATCTAAGATCACTTCCTGAGAGGTGTTTTCTAACACCTACCTGGCCCGCAGCAAACACTCAGATGTTTGCCATTAATATAAGTGTGAATTCCTTAGAGAAGCAGGCATTTCAAACTTGCCGCTTCCTTGAGGAGCCCCTGCAGACTTGGACTGGGGGGTGGAACCTGGGAGCAAACCAGTTCCTCTCTCATGATGGAAGGTGTAGCAGGGGTTATGGATTTAAACACTTCTTAACTTGATGTTCACTGTGTGCCACATGTAGTGGGAGGCAAACAGGACCCAGTGCATGTCCCTAGAAGAGCTCTCGGCCCAGTCTGAGGGGACATTCATTCATTCACTGGATAAATATTTGTGTACAGATATTTACATACAAATGACACGGGAGAGCCTGCCTTGGAAGTGGGTGGAGAATGGGATGGCCACTGCCAGCTTCCACATATACCCAGTGCTGGTATGATTGGAGATGTCATGATTCAGCCCATCCAGTGAGAATGAATGGTTATCGAGGACCCCAGCAGGTTGGGAGAATAACATGGAAGGCCCCCTATCTGTCTTTTCACCCCATTAGGGAAATAGAGCATTCAAGGGGCCTAACCTTTGGGGTCAAGTTCTCTTTCTATATTGATACTGTCCCCGCAACTTTGCAGATCAGGTGGGGATCCATTAGTTATGGAAGCATGCAAGCAGTTCACATATCCACCAAACTCTAGAGTGCCTGCCTTGGTCCTCCTGACTAGCCCTGAGTCTGTGCCCCATGTAAAACTAGTCATGATAGGGGCGCCTGGGTGGCTCAGGCGGTTGGGCGTCCGACTTCGGCTCAGGTCATGATCTCACAGGTCATGAGTTCGAGCCCCGCATGGGGCTTTGTGCTGATGGCTCAGTCTGGAGCCGGCTTCGGATTCTGTGTCTCCCTCTCTCTCTGCCCCTCCCCCACTCACGCTCTGTCTCTCTCTGCCTCTCAAAAATAAACATAAAAAAATTAAAAAAAAAAAAAAACTAGTCATGATAAATGAGTCGGCATTTCAAGAGAACCTGTCCTCATCCTCCTCCTGCCTTGCTACAGCTGCTGGGGATCGATGTCCCTATTGAGTCCTCCCCAGTAACTGATTTTAACAGGGAGAACAGGTGTGGCTTCAAAAGTGCAGACTCTCGAGGTGGATGTGCTGTCTTCCAGTTTTGCTTCTAAAAAATCTTTCAACTAGTACAATTAGAGCCCGTAAATGTGAGGTGTGTACACAAATGAGCAGTGAGTCCCCCATATGGTATTTGTGGGTTGCTACAAAGCAGGTCGTAAAAGAAAAATAAATACAAGCTGTAGCTGAGTCATAAACGAGAAGTCCATTTATAGGTAAGTGAAGGTGAGATGTATCAGCCTTTCTGAGTGGGTCCATAAAATGCAGTCTGTTCAGTCTGGCTGTAAGTTCATGTGCATGAAAGCTAGGCAGCTGGGGGCTGAGCGAATGGAGTTTCGCTGTCTTGTCACATATAGCTATGTCCTCGGTTTGGATGATGTAGGAGAGGGTAAGAATCTAAAAATAGAAAAGGCATCTTATCTTTTTAGGGGTAGAGTAAATAGACCAAAAATATGAAAAGCATCTCTTCAGGATGCTGTTTATCGGGTGTTCTCTGGTTACATTTTTTTTCCCTCTTGGATTTTGATTGAAGTTCAGTGTGGAATTTCAAATACTATGATTTTTTTTTCCTGTGAATTTCAAATTCTTTGGAATTTGAGTAAAAACACAACCATCTTCAAATGGAAAGTCTTCTAGGTAAAGTCTGTGAGTGTTTTCATAGGCGAATGTGACAGGAGGCCATGGGGAAATTGACAGCGATCATACTCCCCAGTAGGAGACTCAGAAGGAGCAGAGACAAAACACCACACATCATGCACCACTGAGGAGGCTTGGGACCAGGGCTGCTCCCTGTGACATCCTCAGACCTTGATCGCCGTCCCCATCCCACAGCCACCCTTTCCATCTTTGAGACACCCGGGGTCTCCCTTGGAGACCTTCTCCCTTGGAGAAGCCAGTGTCCCTGTACCTGCTTCTCAGCTTCTCTAGGGCCTCAGAGAATCAGTTAATCCCTTTTCTATTAAAGTTTAAATGACTCCTTGAGATTCCTAAAGATTTGTTTTCCCTTGCTCTGAGTTTTCTTTCAGTCGCTCCCCTCCTTCAGCTTCTCACATGTCACGACCAAGTTCTTTGTCTCCCAGTTGGGACTCCTCAGAACATGTAGGAACATGTTCCAGGTAGCCTTTATCCCTTCCAAAGTGTGGAGTCCAGGATCAAATACAGTTTTTCAGGGCTTATCGCTGTGGAGAGAAATACCCCGAAGATGGTTGGGGGGTGGAGAGGTTCTTGACTGAGTCAACATCCTCCTTCCCTGGGACTGATGGTTCAGATTTGAAGGAGGAACATGTCACATTTTTGCTTGGGGCCCAGGTGGTGCGGCAGTGCTGTGTCTGGATGTTAGGAAAAAGGGAGGCAAAGTGAAAAGTGATGAGAAGGTAGGATGTCCTTGGAGGATGTGACAACCAAGCAAGAAAGGGGAAGTCTGGTACATGCTCACTTCCCGAAAGTAGAAGAAAGGAAAAGCCTGGAGGTCCCTCAGGATGATGTCCCCACCCCCCACCTGCCCCTGTCTTTATACATGTGTGTTTTAAATTAACGTCGCAACCTATTTTGCAGGATGCAAGCACGTGTTTGCTCTCTTTCTCCACTAAGAATTACTCTAAAAATAATTAGTAGACCAACCAAACATTCCTTTCTTAAAATAAATGGAATTTAAAGAATCTAAACCTCTTTGTTCTTTTCGGATGAATTGCCAGTCCTGTCAGCTCTTAAGTGATTCAAGAACTGATTTTTTTGTGTGTCACTTCTTAAGAACCCCCTGTTTCTCCCCGCCCCCCCCCCCCCCCCCCCCCCCCCCCCCCCCCCCACCGACTGGCCACTGCCTTGCTTTGGTCTTTTTGGCATCATTCTGTTCACCAAAAGGATGGTAAGGAAATGAATCAAAGGGCTGCTTTAGTTTTTTCTTCATTGAATTATTATCGTAGCAGTGATGATTTCTCTTATTAACACTGTCACTCATGCTTCATTCAGTCACCAGAAAATGGAATTGGCCAGCTTGGTGCAGGAAGGATGGCCCCGATACTCTGCCATTCTTATCAAAACCATGACTTTAACTTCTCCTTGAGTCCTTCTGTGTCCTGGAACGCTTGAGCTTCTCCCAGATTCCTGTAAGTGGGGGCCTATGCATTTGCAGCTGGACCCATGTCCCCGCATCTGCCAGACATTCTCTCTCACCTTGATAGAGGGTGACAAGCAGCTGACTGGGATGTTGACCCCCTTTGTTGGCAAATCTAACCTCTCCTCAGTGCCCCAGGACTGGGACCTTTGTTTTCTAAGGGATCTAATTTCCCAGATGAATATGCTCTCCAGTGTCCTCGAAGGGGGGAAAGAGCAGCAAACAGTGATCCAAGAAGGGAGAGAAAAGGATTAGCCCTCATGGAGAGTTCAGATTTCAGGGTCAAGAGGAGGGTTTCTGAGAAAAAGCCTATACATGGGAAGATTTCTGTCTGTCTTCCTCTCTTTTTCTTGTCTTCCTGCCTTCTTACTCTCTGACTTTCTGTCTTTGGATTTGAGGAAGATAGAACAGAGGAATCATGGCAACACAAGAAAGCAGGAAGGCCAGGAGAGCCCCCAAGTGTGGGTGGGCAGCATCCTTTGGGTGGTTCAGTACTAAGTGTTTATGATGGATGGTAGAGTCTTGACTGATAGTAAAAGGCTAACAATTCTCTTCATTTGACCTGTAGAACACCCAGAGGGCTGCTCACCGATTCTGGTTGTGTAGCTCATATCTGGACCGGTTGTGTAGCTCATATCCTCTCCCCACTCCATCCTACGGCAAGTAATCCCACTTCCTTCTGGGCAGAGGGCAAAGCCTCTTGGGTGTTGCCTGATTCAGGCTCTCCCACTGGGATTCATCCTCCCTCTGCCTCCTGCCTCATCTGTCAGCTGCCAGCAGCCTCTTGGAGCCCAGGTCTCCTTTTCTGCAAGCAGTGAGCCAGGGACAGGATTTCGTGTTGAGTGTTAGGGACCATCCTGTTCTAGAGCATGGCCCGTGTCACTAGCCACTGCCTGAACAGGAGCTGCACGCCCAAGCCCCAGTGCCTCCTCTTGTCTGTGCTTCCCTCCACGTGGACACTTATGCCTCTTGCCTTTTCTCATGTCTTTGTGACTAAAAACCCTTCTCTTAGGAGATCTTTTCCATTCTGCAAAGTAACACCTGTGCTACCTCTTCCGTGAATGCCTAGTCCCTGCAGGAAGAGGCGATCTGTCCCTTGGCCATGCTCCAGCGAGACAAGGTCAGCCCTCTTCTGAGGTCTTCATATACCCACAGGCCACCACCTTACATTTTGGCTTTTGAACACAACCGCCACAGACGTGTTTACATTATGATCCGGTAACAGGTTGAGTAGACTTTTCAGGACCTTTGTATAAAATTCGCTCCGAGGTGCAGCCTGAAGCTTAAGCAGCCCTTTTTTTTTTTTTTTTTTTTAAATAGCTAATGGCTAATTCATTCAGGTGGTTCGAAAACCCAAAATCATACAAGGATATACAGTGAGAAGTTTCTCTCCCACCTTTGCCCTATCCTGTCCATCCCTCCCTGTGGGCAGTCACCATGATTAGTTTCTTGTGTGTGCTCCCAGAGATATTTTACAGACACACAAGCCAATGCAAGTGTATCTATATACTTCTGCACCTATCTTTTTTTCCCTGTAAAGATAGATATCTTTGAGCTCTTTCTGTATCAGCGAAGAACTGTTGAATCCTTCGTAAGACCTGTATGATATTCATTTGTAATTGATGATACCTTAATTTATTTAACCGGTCCTTTATCGGTGGACAGTTAGGTTGTTTCCAACTCCAGACTGTCGTATCCTCCTGGATTTGATAATCTTGTACATGTATTATTTCCCCTGTGTGCAAGTTGGGTAAATCTCTGTAAGTGGAATTCTGGTGCCAAAGGCAACCAGCTTCCAATGAGGTGGGATCTGTTTTGTGCTTTCACCATCGGTATATGCAGGGCCTGACCCCACCCTTATCAGCCCAGTGTGTTATCACATATTTGTATCTTAAAGAGACTTTGGGATGCACCTCCTTCATAATTTGGGAGCTGACTGAATTTCCAGCGAGTGTGATTATTAAGAGACAGGACCTTAAACTCTGGAGCCTGGCGACTTGGCTTAGTGCCTTCATAGCCACGTAGCCTTGGCAGAGGGGACTCAAGACTCATTGTCTGGACCTCAGTGCATCATTTATAAAATGGGGATATTAACAGTAGCAGCCTCATGGGTTCTTGTGGGTGAGCTGGTACATATCCAAGGTCGGCACAGTGCCCAGAACATAGAGATGCTCTCAGTAATATTTAGTGTTGATGGTTCCCGGGAGCATGCACATACCCTCCCCGGGACCAGCTCTTTTGTTAACAGCTAAGAAACTGTGCCCATTAGATTTCTGCATTAGCAATGACAGAGAAGGTGCGGAAAGAATAGTCAGGCCAGGAAGGGAAAGGGACATTGATGTATGTTGGCTGATAAGCCAGGGAGCCCAGGATATCCAAAAAGGAGGGGAGGAAGCAGCCAGTGTAAGAAATCCTCATTATTAGCTCAAGCATGGTTGCCCCTGAGCTGAAAAAGAAAGATAAGATAAAGGGATGGGATTAGAGCTCTGGTTCTCTAACACTACATTGCAAATAGCAGCTCACCTAAAGTTAAAAAGACATTTTTGTCCAAAATTCCTTAAAAAAAAAAAAAAAAACAACTTCCAATGTATGGGAGCTCAGAGCACTGGTACATAGTAGACATTCAATACAAATTGTTTGCAAAGCTCTAGAAGCCTACATCCCTGTCACACAATAAACACTATGTAAATATTTATAGAAAGAAAAATGTATCTTCTCTTCCACTCCAGGCTCACTGCCTGCAGCTTATCTAACCTTCACTCACCAAGCCTTTTCTTCCTTTTTTTCTATTTTTTGTCCCTTCCTTCCCACCTTTGTGTCTGTGACCCTGATGTAAAACCCAGCTTCTACCAGTCTGAGCTGGCCTCTGGCGAAGGGCCTGCAGTGCCTGTGGCCGTGGCTGTGGCCGTGGCCTGCAGGGACTGAGGGCAGAGCGTTCTTCCCCTGAGCCTTCCGGGTGCAAATGTTTCCTCTCCCTTCTCTCCCCAGCGCAGCCAGGCACTGTTCAAGTGAAGGGCGATTGTGAGTGATCCGGTCAGCAGGGCAGGGAACTGTTCTCTGGCTGCATCCTCGTGGCATTTTTCCTTTTCTGCATGATTTGAAGTGCCTTGCCCCGGTTTCTGGCCTCGCGTAACCCTGGCTCCACCAGCTGACCACGGGCAGCCCTCACTTGCCCCTGAGTTGGCGGTGGACATGCTGTATCTTTCCCTGGCAGCTGTGCTCCTGGCCGTGTGTGCCGTGGACACCGCTCCGGTGGGCAGCTGTCCCTCGGGGCTGCCTCCCACCTCCTGGGGGCCCGGTGCCCTGGCGGCTCCTGCAGGCCACCATCTGCCACGCTGTGCCCAGAGGTGCGGGAAGGCAACGCCAGCTTCCCCCCGAGTGGCAGGGGCCCCAGGCTGTCGTGCACTTACAGACGGAGGAAGTCCTGCCATTGGGATCCAAGGCTTTGGAGTTGTGACATTTGCTACTGCCCCCAGACCCAAATTAGCGTCAAAGCCGAGAGAATATCCGGACCCACCAGCCTGGCTTCTTAGGCACATCTCCATTAGTAACAGTGTTTCCACGCGATCCTAACCTCAAGTGGGAAGCAGAACCAGGGGGTGCCTCTGTGTGGCCACAGCAGCAGCACTTTGGGGAGGTTTGAACCAGGTCCTTACTTGGGACCAAACGGAGAGATGCTGAGTGTGAGGTCCTAGGTGGCAGCTTCAAGGTCGGCTCACTCGAGGTGCAAACCCACTTGTGCTGCGTGGACCACCTTCCCACGCACGAAGCCAGGGCGGGGTGGGCCTGTCCAGCTCATCATCGGTCCCTGCCTTGTCCAGTCTGGGTGCAAGCCACTTCCCAAACGGAGCCTGTTGGTGCCTTGCCACTGGGTGCCAGAGCACGGTTCTTTCCACCTGCCACGGGGAAATGAACTCGAAATTTTTATGCGTACAGCCTCCAGCTGCTACAAAGCAAATGTGGCTGGCTCTCTTCAAGCCACCATCCAACTCAGCTCTTGGATATTTATTTATTTATTTGCTCCTCTGCCAGTGAGGAGGAGAGCCCGATGGGAGAGGTCTCAGCAGAGCATTTCAGGAATTCCCTCAGTGGGAAAGGTTTTTAACTTCTTCACGTCAGCTGATGGGACCAAAGAGTCAGAGGATTTATTTTTAAGAGATGAAGAGTTTCTCATCTGTAAGATGAGAACCCAGAGCCCCACACCTCCTGGCTTAGCACTTCTCATTGTGTTAAGTTGCATGTGCAGGGAGGGTGTGTGCATTTTCTATGCTGGTAACACACTACCAGAAACTTAGTGGCTTACAACACCACCTAAGTTATTGTCCCACAGTTTCTGTCAGTTGGGAGCCCAGGCAGGGCTTAGCTCCAGGATCTCATCAGGCTAGGAGACAGATGCCAGGGGGCTTTGCTCTCATCAGAGGCTCAACTGGGGTGGGGGGGATCTACTTCCGGTTCCCTCAGGTTGTTGGCAGAATTCATCTCCACGGGCCCTCCCTCAGCACAGCGGCTTACTTTTTCAAAGCCAGTGAAAGGCACCTTTCTCCAGTCTGCTAAGATGGACTCTTTTACCATGTCACCTAACCACGGGTGACATCCCATCACCTTTGCCACATTCTGCAGTTTAGAAGCAAGTCCCAGGTTGTGCCCACACAGGTGTTAACACCAGGAGGCACATCATGGGGGTTACCTTGGGGTGCCACCTACCACAGGGAGAGGACACAAACTTTATCAGGAAGTGTTCCAAAAGTATTTCTAAGACCCAGCCAGTTGTAGATGATCACACTGGTTTTTGTTTGAAAAGAATCAGTTTTGTTCTTTTCCTTCTATCTCAGAATGTCTCCAAGACCTGAAAGGCTTGACAGCCCAGTTTTCTGTGCCACAACTCGATCCCAGCTCGGGCTCTGTCATGAACTGACTGTATGTTCTTGACAAAGGGTGATTTATTTTGTGACTCCTGAATCCCTATTTTCTCATTTGTGCGACTGGATTTTGCTAAGATTTTGTTGGCCACTGGCACATAATAGCCGCTGTCACTTAGTAAATGGTATTTCTAACCCCTTTCCTTATAGGACTATTTGCTGCATTGCATTAGTTTTATTTAGATACAGAACTCAGCAACAAAATATTATCAAACAAAAGGGAAAACATTTTAAAGCAAATCTACTTTGTATCTAAGGAGCTGAAATCACTCTGGTCATGTGCTGACAGCAATTCTTATAATAGAGAAAAATCTAAAAATCTTAGGCATGTGCAGAAAATTGTGTCCATGGCCATGTTTAGAAAGTACTGATGTCATAGGTATGAGTTTTTTTCCATCTCTTTGTTTCCCCCAGAAATAAGACCAAGATTAGTAGACCCTTAGTAAAAGACCCTAAGATTAAAGTTCTTATCCTACTTGATGGAGGGAAAAAAATAGAGTTTGGCTTTAGATGGGAACTGGTCCTGCCTTTATTCACAGGCTCTTGAGAAAGAGGCAGGCCCAGTGAACCCTAAAGGGTCAGCTGAATATAACCTGCTTTGGTTTCCTTTCCAGGTTTCTCCCCGCCGTGGGATGGGTTGGATGATGTAACTGGCTCTCCAGGACGCCCCACTTGGCTGTGACTTCAGGAAGGCCTTTTCAACCCAGTCTCATTTCAGAGCCACTTCTAGAAGCTCCTTGAGAAAAATGATGTGACAGATCCTATCAGAAAGGATATTCGGAGCTTAACATCAGCGAAGAAAGTGGCCCTTTTCCCTTTTGCAAAGTAGACCTCCTCCAACTCCAAAATGCCAGCCAAGACCCCAATTTACCTGAAAGCTGCCAATAACAAGAAAGGAAAGAAATTTAAACTGAGGGACATCCTGTCCCCCGACATGATTAGTCCTCCTCTGGGAGACTTTCGCCACACCATTCACATCGGCAAAGAGGGCCAGCACGACGTCTTTGGAGATATTTCTTTCCTCCAGGGGAACTACGAGCTTTTGCCTGGAAACCAGGAGAAGGCCCGCATGGGCCAGCTGCCCGGGCACGGCGAGTTCTTCCGGGCCAACAGCACGTCCGACTCCATGTTCACAGAAACGCCCTCCCCGGTGCTCAAAAACGCCATCTCCCTCCCGACCATCGGAGGCTCCCAGGCGCTCATGCTGCCCTTACTGTCACCGGTGACGTTTAATTCCAAGCAGGAGTCCTTCGGGCCGGCCAAGCTGCCCCGGCTTAGCTGTGAGCCCGTCGTGGAGGAAAAGGCCCCGGAGAAGAGCAGTCTGTTGGAGAACGGGACAGGCCACCAGGGAGACGTGTCGTGGGGCTCCAGCGGGTCCGCGTCGCAGTCCAGCCAGGGCAGGGACAGCCACTCCTCCAGCCTCTCCGAACAGTACCCCGACTGGCCGGCCGAGGACATGTATGACCAGCCTGCCCCGTGCGAGCTCGTCAAAGACAAGACTAAATCAGAGGAGTCCCTCTCCGATCTCACGGGGTCCCTCCTCTCCCTGCAGCTCGATCTGGGGCCCTCGTTTTTGGATGAGGTGCTGAATGTCATGGATAAAAATAAGTAACAGACACCACCAGCTCTTGTCCTCGGGGGTAAAAGGTATCATCAAAAAATAAGAACTAAACCAACCACAGTCGGAGAGAAGAGCTTCACTGGCTATGTTTGCCACTGTGTGATAGGTTTTCTAAAATAATGTTCCTACAAAGTATTTTTTGTACCTGTTGTGCCCTGTTTGCAAAAACAAAACAATAACAACAAAAACTGTCCTGGCGAAAAGGAAGTGAGTCGGTCAGAACCCATTTTTTTTCGGTGGGTATTGCTGACGTTCAGCTCACGTTTTTTTGCTTCCAGACACGTTAAGAAATCTGGCCCGGCCAAGATTGGCACTAGCTCGAAGGGCTGCACAAGTCACATTAAAGAACTTCACAGTACTCTAGCATTTCCTGGGCAAGAAGAAGTCAAAGTTTATTTAACACCTAAGCCTTTTTTCTAGACTCTTTTCTATATTACATCATTTGGGCTCGCCATAGCAAATTCTTCAGTGTTAACACTATTCTCTGTTTTCACATTTGAACAACTTTATGGGTTTGGGGGATTTTCTTGTAGCTCTTATATATCCCTATATATTATATCTATATCGCGAAATTTTGACTGTCCGCTACATGTTGGTAAGACACAAGCAAAGTATTACTGTAACTAAGTTATTTTTAAAGTTAAAATATATTTTTATGTGCCTTTGGCTTTTTATTGCAGAGTCTACATTTTATAGGTATCACATCAAATGTTGTCATTTGACTTGTTTCCATTTGGGGTCCCATTGTAAGCTGCGTATGTATATGTTTGGAAAAGTGTATTCATATTTAGCTTTATCTCTTTTTCTTCATCTGTTAATCATACTTTTCACAGCAACCAACAATGGATTGTAAAGTATAAAGGCACAGGTTACTCAAGATGCTTCTGCAGAGACTGTGGGCTACACCATATAATGTTATTTGGAAATATAGATATTTTAGTACAGTACATACTTGCATTACATAGGTACTTCATGCAACACAATAAAGAGTAAATGTTAAAATGAAGTTGCTTGTTTATAGTAATAAGTAAAAACATAAGAGAATAATAATATTTTCCTTAAGTCCAGGACCAGAAAAATTGCTTCTCTGAAGTATGTGTGAGCCTTTAAAATAAGGTATGAGGTGATTTCCATCCACTCTGCAATTCTGATTATTTCCCAAAGCTTTGAGATTCCAGAAACAGCACCCCTCAATTTTAGGAGAAATGAGCGAGATCAGAATTTTTTTAAATATTTTGGGGACAGTGTAAGTCGGGGAGGAGCAGAGAGAGTGGGACAGAGGATCCAAGGCAGGCTCTGCACTGACAGGCTGACAGCAGCAGGTCTCGCGGGGGGCTCGAACTCACAAACCACGAGATCATGACCTGAGCTGAAGTCAGACGCTCAACCCACGGAGCCACCCAGGGGTCCCTCAGTACTTTTTAGGTCAATCGATGCCATCTTCTCAAAATTCATTTCTGTGCATCTCTTACTTTAACACACTATGGCAAACTCTTGTAACCCCAATCCCATCCTTGTTGGACAGATGTTTCCTTGCTGCAGGTGCCATATAAACAAGATTAAGGAGGCTAAAAAGAGGGCAGTAGAGAACACTCCTCTCTCTCCCCCCACCCCCACACCAAGGAGGAGAGATGCCTGAGGATGTCAGTTAAGGAACGGGAACAGGAAATGTACACAGCGATTCCTGCCCTGCTGTCAGCACCCTCCTCCCCCTTCAAAGTCAAACACTTGCATATCATAACTTTCATTTCTCCTTGAACTGTATCCTGAAATGACTTCCTCTCTCAGACATTTCAATGATTGTCCCACCTGGTTTGGAGCTGTTGCAGTTCTATCATCCGATCATCTAAAATAACCTCTGACCTTCAGGTGAAACACGGGACAACTAACCACATAGAAGAGGAAACCAGTTTCCTTGGAGCACCGAGTCCCTGCCCTAATTTCCCAGCTGTATTTCTATCCCACGATTGTCCAGTGTTCTTCGGTTCAACCAGACCCTTTTAACGCTTTCCCTGTCTTAATTATTGGTCACATTTATTCTCATGTTACTCTTCATCTGCAGCATGACCTCAAGGAAAAGGTTAAACTACTGGATAAAATGATAATGTTTGTGCATTCCCTCTGCTACAGTATTGTTTGTGAGAATCTAAGCAATGATGCGTCCTTGCAGGTATTTAACTATTATACTTTCTCTGGGTCTTTTCCCATACAGTCTCCCAGTAGATTAGGTGTAATTGAGACGGTACAAATATGCCTCTACGGGAGAGGAAACAGCTACATCTGCCTTATGGTTTGGTTAAGGCATTTCTCCCTTGGTAGCCCTTCTGATACCTGGTTCCTTCTCCAGGGAGCAGGTACAGAGCTGCTGGGGGCTTTCTGCACAAAGGCACTTTCCACTTGCTGAGAGCCGAATTGATGTTCTCGGTCTATGAACATTCTCCTGCTTTTAACCTTATTTATCAAGATGCACTTTATTTGCAGACTCAGAATGGCAAGCAACCTGTGACCCAACAACCAGGAAAGAGACCATGTAGCTTGTCTAAGTTGAGACCCTTCGTGTGGAGGCAAGGTTCTCGTAGGTAATCTTTTCCCTGGGCGATGAGACCTAACAAAGGACATGGATATATTACTTCTGCCTCAAATTATTTGCTTAAAAAAAAAAATGGAAACATCAGGGTACTTAGCTCTTTGCAAATATAAACAGACAAAAGGAAAAGTATACATTACATGATGGCTATTCTCCTCCTAGTATGAAGCCTGGTGAGACTGAATCATTTTACTGTGAAACCTAAAACAAGTCAACATGATGGTTTCTCTCCAATAAGAATTTCTCCTTTGGAAATCGTTACCAACCTAGTCCCTGATTTAGCAATTCTAATAAATAAAATCTTCAGACTTTAGAATTCGCTTACCAGACTAATATGAATGACTGACTAAAGTTTTTTTGGACAAGTCAATAAGCCATATGCATAACTAGGTTATTGGCTGCAACCCTGTGTCTCCACCCATACTTTTGGGCTAGATCCAGCAAGATAAAAGAAATTTCCAGATGCTAAATGATAAACTAGGATTGACTCAGATGGGTAACCTGGTTTATTTAGCTGTATGGTACACTTGGGAATGTCACAATACTCAAAACTATGTTCACACATTAACTTATGTGTGGTTAAGCAATACAATTATTTTCTTTTTTTTTTTTTTCAAAAAAATTTTTAATGTTTTTATTTATTTTTGAGACAGAGAGAGACAGAGCATGAGCAGAGGAGGGGCAGAGAGAGAGGGAGACACAGAATCCGAAGCAGGCTCCAGGCTCTGAGCCGTCAGCACAGAGCCTGATGCGGGGCTCGAGCTCACAGACTGTGAAATCATGACCTGAGCTGAAGTCGGATGCTCAACTGACTGAGCCACCCAGGCGCCCCTACAATACAATTATTTTCTAAAGAAGAAGATGATCTCCCTGCTTGCTTGATTGATCGACATGTTTGTTTCATCTGATGATATCTGGAAAGTTGCATGCTTCATTGGGATAACACACCATTTCATCCAGCCAGTCTTCCATCTGAGAATGTTTAATTCTTAACCTTATTCTTAGAGCAAGTGATTATTCAGAAGTAGGCCTAACCATTTCTTACTTGAGTTTCCAGGGAGTCATCATTCTGTGGTAAAATGCTGCAAAGAAAGTCATGTGGAAGAACCCTGCTTGTTCTGTGAAGAGATGTATAGCACAATGAAGTCTATTTTACTACAGTTAGTCCTCCTTATCTGTGGTTTTGCTCTCCAAAGTTTCAGTTACCCATGGCCATTGGGTCTGGAAGCAGATTATCCTCCTAATGACCAATCACCAGAAGGTCAATAGTAGCCTAATGCTTTGTCACGATGTCTACTCACTTTACGTCATCTTACTATGCAGGCATTTCATCAACTCTCACAGGAAGGGGGAGTACAGTACAATAAGCTATTTTGAGAAACCATTTACATAATTTATTACAGTATATTATTATAATGGTTCTATTTTATTATTGTTAATCTTGCTGTGTCTAATTTAGAAACAAAACTTTAGGGACGTATGGGAAAACAGTATATATAGTGTTTGGTACTATCTGTGGTTTTAGACATCCACTGGGGGGACTGAAACATATCCCCTGTAGATAAGAAGGGACTATTGTACCATGCTGCCTTTAATTGTCTTTCATTTTTACTTAAAAAAAAAAAAATATCTGATAGTGAATTCACTTCCATTGGCTTCCACGGGAGGTCAATAATCTTTGTCCTTTGAAGGTCAGCCAAATTTCCCTCATGGAAAGCAGATTGACATTAGTGATAGATACATAAAAACATCTGCCCAAATCAAAGCCACTTTGCCAAATACATTTAATATTCCAGAGTGTTCTTGTGCAGACAGAGATGCCTGCCATATATCAAAGTCAGGAAGGCTGAATAGGTGAAGTGGGTATTATGCTTACCATAAAACAATTATCCAAGTAAGTCATAAGACATATGTGTGATTCATTGCCAAAAGATGGTTGGGAAAAATGAGCTCTGAGTTCTGGGGAGGGAAAGATGTGGATGGTTTTATGAGAGAGGAGGAGAACCCAAATGGACTTTTTTCAGGAGAGGGGGAATTCTCAGGAGGAAGATCATAAGCAAACAAAAGGATGCACTATAAGCTATAAGGGTTTCTCTTCAAAACAGTCCAGGAACAGGGATTGAACTAGAAAATCCTCGGTTCCAGGCCTGAGAGATTTGGGCCCATGCCTGAGAAGGTTCTCCCAGGGGAGTAAGAAGACTTCGGAATCTGGGTTGCTGAACAGGTGGCTCCCAGGGTTAGAAATGTATATACAATAAGCCACCATCTTGAGAAAGCTCATGTCCAGTTAACGGTTCCTGTGCTATAACCTGAAAGCCAGACTGGGGACACTTCAACTGTGGGATCATTGGGTGTTCAGGGAAAGTCATTTATGCTGATGGAAGAAGCAAGAGGGGCTAAGTATCTCCTGAAACAGCACCAGATGAAACAAGTTCTTATTACAGTCCCTGGACTAAAATTACTTGGGCAGCTGTCCCACCACAGAACCTCCAGGTTGCTTCTTCAAGCCCCCTCTCAACCATCTTTTCCTGGCTGGGTTACAATTTCTGATTGAACATCCCCAAGATTAAGGGATAAACCTCCTCAGGAAATGGAGAGAGAAGTCCAAGTGTCATTAAAGAATCTTGGCTGGGAGGAAAAGCAGCTCAATGGAGGAGAAGCAAACAGCCCCTGACGTTCTCTCAAATTCCTTGAAGTCCAAACTCACAAAAGTGAGACTCAGAAAGAGGCAGAAATTCTGGACTTCCATCCAGCCAGACTCAGGACCTGCCTGAGGACTTGCCTCTTCCCACAGGTGACTTCTGGGCTGCCCACCCCTCAGGGAAGACCAAATTCACTCATTGGATTAGCCCTTACCCTTGCAAGGTACATTAGGAAAACAGTCATGTCAGCACAGCACAAAGTCCCCAACGTTTACACCACAAATAACCACCAGTGAGAAGTGGGAAGATCCTTGCATGAGGTTTGGGTCTTGAACAAAGACGCCCTTGAGGTACTGTTTCCATGGAAAATTCCATCTTTAATTTGAGTCACAAGAAATGTGAATTAAAACCCCCAAAGGATGTTGTCCCCATACCCATGCCCAGAGTTGTTTGTAAATGGAATTGGCAGAAGTTGAGTGACCTCAGAAAGACAACCCTGCTCAAAACAATTTCTCCTTTATATAGCTGTCCCCAGGGCCAGAAAATCTGCCATTGGAAATGGGTTCTTTTGGATACGGCATTATGCTAGGCATGGAGTTCCCTTAGAATACTCCTGGAGTATCAGCATCTTAAAGCCATCAACAAGGGGATGTGGACTAGCTTATCAGATGTCTACTCTAGAAACACAAGCCTCTAGCAAATGGACTAGGGTATGGGAGATACAGAGAGTCAGAGAAACTGGGAGAAGCATAAAAGAGTGAGTTCGCTTAATGTAGAATTTTGCCTGGAACCCAAAAAAGAAGGGGTGGGGAGACAGACTTTTCCACGATCCTGTCACCAAATGTGGCCTTCACCAGAAGAGATCAGAAAGGTTGGTTGGCTGGTTTCCCTGGTCCCAGAGGAGTAAATGCAAGCATTGCAAGTCAATCTAATTTTGAATCAACACAAATTAGGTAGTACAGGAAGAATTTAAAGGAAAGCTTTCAGTGATTAACATGGTTCATTAATGCCTTGATACCAAATGGTGATATTTCTGAATCACTGTCTGATCTTCCCTTCTCTCCCCGAGACAAGGCATCTTAGTGACATGGCTTCCTTAAGGAGAGTATGACTTTCTCCTAAAGTCTCCTTTGTAACTTTATAATAGTTTTTCTGCATTCTGAGGTAAACCATTAGCAGTGCTCCACAAACACATGAAACTTTGAAAAGCCTGAAACAACATTAAAATTACATATTGAATTTTTCGGAGTAAGCAGTAATGTTTAAACTTATCTTTGTAAAGCAAGCAGAGGCATTGTTAAAAACAGGATAAGAAAATCGCTAATTATCTTCTAACCCCTACTCTCACTGCATGAAAATGAAATTGCGATGGGACTGGACACAAGAAAGAAAACATTTACAGTGTCCTGGCCTCAGATTTTTTTTTACCATAAATGGCCAGAAGGAAGAGCAGACAAACACAAGCTTAGATATTAGATTAGCATCCAATAAAGTTCTCCCGTCCTCATAGCGGACCATGGGTCCTGTGACCAAATAAAGCACTGTTTGTGAAGATTCACTCTGCAGTAACCCCCTTCTTGGGGAAAAAAAAAAAAGCGGTGGCTTCACTATTGATTAAAATTGCTAATTTTCAACACAGTTGGCTCTCTGGACTTCATAAGCACATTGAAAATTGATCTGGTGTTTTAAGTAATTGAGAGGGAAAATTGTGTCATGATGGAAAAAGAGAGAGGAGGGGCAGACCCTGTGGTCTAAGTTTGGGGGGGAAGCAGGGTCTCCCTCCTGAAGACCCCAGGCTCAGAGATGGCTCGAACCAGAGGTAACCAAAGTAATAACAAGTTAAATAGCCCACCCTTCTAACTAGCCATGAAATAAGAATGCAGAGAAGGCTCCTACCTTCCGACCCCTGATCATGTAAGCATTTCCTCTCCCAGGAGAACCCCCAGCCCCCAGCTCTCAGCCCTCCCTTCAGATCCTATGAGAAGCCATGAGAGAGGACAGAGCCACCTGTCTGGAAGGTGATTTGCAGAGTGTGATCTCACCTGGAAATGCCCAAGAAAGACATGTTTGGGGCTCTTGCCCTTCCAACAAGGGCTCCTCTCATAGATTGACTCCCCTATTAAAACACCAAATGATAGCATATGAACAATACACCTATGGTGGGCTGAATAATGGCCAATGAAGATATCAGGTCCTAAACCCTGGAACCTGAAAATGTTACCTTATTTGGAAAAAGGATCTTTACAGCCATGATTAAATCAAGGGTCTTGAGATGGGGAGTTCTCCTGGATGGTGAACTATCCAGGTGGTCCCTAACTGCAATCACAATTGTCCTCATAAGAAAGAGATGAAAATTTGACATGCAGAAGAGGAGAAAACAATGTAACTACAGAGACAGAGATTGGAGTGATGTGGCCACAAGTAAGAGAATGCTGTAGGCACCAAAATCTGGAAGAAGCAAGGAATAGATTTTCCCTCAGAGCTTGGAGCTTCTGGAGGGAGTGTGATCCTGCTGACAGCTTGATTTCAGCCCAAAGATACTAATTTCTGACTTCTGGCCTCTCGAACTGTGAGAGAATAAATTTCTGTTCTTTACGCCACCAAGTTTGTAGTAATTTGTTAAGGCAGCAGAGGAAACTGATGTAATACTCAAGCACTGGAGACAATGAAGAAAAATGGAGTAATGTTAAGGTCAAAGAATGCTATGGACTGAATTGTGTTCCGCTTAAATTCGTATGTTGAAGCCTTAACCCCTGTGTGACTATATTTGGATATAGGAGGTAATTAAGGTTAAATGAGGCCATAAGGGTGAACTCTAACCTGCTAGGATTGGTGGATTTAGAAGAGGATGAGAGAAAGATCTCCCCACCCGCATTACACCCCTGTCTCCACACACATACCCAGGGCAAAGGCCATGTGAAGACACAGCGAGAAAGTGCCATGTGCAGACCAGAGAGAGGCCTCAGGACAAAATAGCCCCACAGGCGCCCTGATCTTGGACTTCCAGCCTCCAGAATGGTGAGAAGATTAATTTCTGTTGTTTGCAGCACCCAGTCTGTGGCATTTTGTTATGGCGGTCCAAGCAAGCCAATACAGAGAGTCAACAAAGAAGACCCCTTTTAAGAGCGTTCTTTAAGGAGACAAGGCCAGGGTGGCCCCATCTCCTTGGGCCTCAGTGTCTACTGTAAGATGGGGGATAAGAGCACTCTGCGGTGCTCTGGCTGGTGGCGAGCAAGGGGAGAATATTCCAGGCAGGAGATCAGCAGGAGTAAAGTCTAGCCCTGCATTACCATTTCCAGAAAGCATCCCCCTACAAGTGCACGAGAGAAAGCTGCTTTCATGTGCCACATGTTCAGACAGGGTAGCACAGTGTCTAATCAGACGCAGGTGTGATGCCAAGTTGGCTACCTTCAGGAGGGTCACTGTCACTCACAATTCATTGTTGCTGTGTAATATAAGTCAAGCGTGTGCTTGGTGGGCAGATTTGGGGGAGATGGAGAGAAATAAAGGATTTAAAACACGTTTTGAGGCTTGTTTCCAGCCCCAGACAGGATCTGATGTGGGCAGGGGTCAGATTATTCCTGTCATCCAGATAACAGCAAAAGGGAAGCAGAGAAGACCTCAGAGGGGTGCTAGGTTGTTGATAGGAACATACTCCTCAGTAGCTCTTTGCCTAAGAAGTGTTCCCACACAGATGCAGGCAAACTTAAATAGGCCTTCCAAGTCTGCAGAGATCAAATCTAGGAAGAAGCCAGAGAGCTCACTGAAACCCAGGCGTGATGTGAGGGGATCGCAAATACCCTCCAGGAAGCTGACTGGCAAAGCCATAGCCGGTGTGCTGGAGGTGGAGGAAATGGAGGCGTTTGAAGGATGCCCTGGGGAAATGAAAGAGCTGTTACAGCCGAGGCAAGCCCCGCCTACCACCACAGGTGCTGTGGGTTCAATGCCTCAGCACCCTGGTAACGCATGGGCACCCCACAGTGGCACTGATGTTTGCCAATGACCAGAACATTACAACTGCCAGAGCTGAAAAACCGATAGCAACTGAATGCCTAGAAGACCACACCCTACACGTCCCCTTGTCTGTCCATGGTCATGAGTTGAGCACTTACCCCAGACCATGAGCTCTCTGCCTGCTCGACTGCACATACCCCCCTGAACCTCTCCTGTAAAACTCTAGTGACCATCTTGTAGGTGGAGAGGTTGGTGGTTAAAGATTGCACCTGCCACCTCCTGGGGTTGCCAGTACCTAAAATTAATCTCTCCCTTTCTCTCTTCCAAACCCTCATCTCTTGAGTTATTGTCTTCTCTTGTGACAGAGTTTATCCAAGTTTGTTAGGCAACAGTGTTGGCGAGCCCAGACGGGAGCTGAGCTTCCTCTGTGTCCAGCCCTCTCAGAATTCCCTGGGAGGAGCAGGTGGCCCCGGCAGTCAGGGCTCACACGTTTGTTTCCTGAGTTAGTGTCTGGGATAGATCGGTCGTAACACTGTCACTACTGTGCACCCAGGGGTCATCCTCGTCCTTCTCTGTGTCCCTCTGCTTGTGGCAAAGCTTCAACTACCAGCTACTTATTGATGACTCCAGCTCTGTATTTCCTGCCCAGGCTCAACTCTTGGGCTTCATACCTGAGCACCCAGCTGAACACTGCAAAGCTCTGCTTGTTTGTCCTGCAGGAACCCTGAGTTTACCGTATTCCAAACTGAGCTCACCATCACCAACAATATGCTTCCCTCCCCTTTCCCCATCCTAGTGAATGACAATCACCAGCCCACCAGCTGCTCAAGACAAAAATGTGGGAGTTGACTCCTCCTTCCCTACAACCTTCTCCTTCACCCCCTTGATATTTCTTACATCCAACCTCTTTTCTCCATTCCCGCCAGCACTAACTTTGATCAATTCCTCATCATCCCTTGCTTCTATTACAGCAACAACTTCCTAACTATTACCCTATCTTCACAATGACCCCTGCCCATGTTTTTGTATTATTTTGCTGGTGGCAAGTTTTCAATATTTCAATATTTAAAAGTTATTTTAGGGGCGACTGGGTGGCTCATTTGGTTGAATGTCCCGACTTTGGCTCAGGTCTTGATCTTACAGTTTGTAAGTTTAAGCCCCACATCGGGCTGTCTGCTGTCAGTGCAGGGTCTGCTTTGGATCCTCTGTCCCCCCTCTCTCTGTCCCTCCCCCTGCTCATGCTCTCTCTCTCTCAAAAATAAATATTAAAAAAAAAGATTAAAAATATTTTAGTTTTCTCCAAATATCTAATCCTATAAAGTTCCAAGTTAACAACCTTCAGAGATTCCCTCTTACCGTAAAAGCCTAAACTCCTAAGCAGGCATGTAAGGCCCTCCATGAACTCACTGTGTTAGTGGCAGAACCTGGACATAAAACCCAAATTTCATGAATCACGTCTAACGCTTACCCCCCTTCCCAACACCCTAGTCCATATCCAAGGAGGTAAAAATTGGATCTACACTGTTCAGGGTTACGTTTAGAAGGTAAACATCCTTGCTTCTGGGTGGGTACTTCATTTAGAACTTCTTCCTTTAAAGTTCAACTTTCTTAAAATTTAGATCATGTCTCTCTCCTCCCTTCCTAGCTGCTGGTGGGATAAATGGGTCTAGGGTCTCCTTATGACTATAGAGCATCATTGTATTTCTTCCCTCTCTTAAAAAGCCATGCAGGAACTAGGTCAAGTCCAGGAGAAAGGAGTCAGGTATGTCCTCTCACCTGCTTCTGGTCTTGAGCTTAGAGGAGGCAGGGGGTCCTTACATGTCACCCAAGGCTTATCCCAGGGGCGGGGGGCCAGGATAGGCACCCACATAAAGTGTGAGGGCTAAAACACTAGCTGGTAACAGCATGTCCCTTCCCTGGGGACTGGTAACAAGGAATAGGACAGGATTTGAGGTTTTAGGGCCTTGCCTACTTCTCTTTGTAGGTATGACTAACGAACCTCGTTTACACGCCTGGCTTCCGTCACAAGGACTATTGCTGACCTCCCCACATACCCAACTTTTCAGCCTCTATGTCTTGGCAAGCACTCCTCTTCCATTCCCAACCCACTGACACCTTCTCTGGGATGCCCGCATGAGAAACTGATGGTCAGCTGCTCTCTCCTTTTTGGCCCATCACGCTTTGCTCAAGCCTCTCTTCTGTGGGTCTTCCACGGCGTTACGGCGAGGTCAATCCTCATGATGAGATGACACCATTGTCAGACCTGACCCCAGCCAGGCACAGGAGCTGTTGTTCAATGAAGGAAACATTGAGGAAAAGAACGACTAAATGGATAAAAAGTAGACCCGGAAATTAATGCTCGCCAAAGAATTTTTTTTTATTAGTCCACAATATATACAGTCCACCAGAAGTTAAGACTCCTCAGGAGCCTTAACTACATGAGAGCCATGTCATAAATGCTGAAAAATAATTTTTGAGAAAAACAAAACCAGGTATGAGGCATGTCTCTAATGTATTCAAAGGAGAATCTGACTAATAGGACTGAAATTTTTAAATATATATATATATGTATATATATATGTGTGTGTGTGTATATATATATATATATATATATATATATATACTTAAAAATGTTTCCATGGATCTGGTTGGTTTTTCTATATTTATACATTATTGTTATCTACCTTATAAAAGAATATAGCCCTATAGAAATTTATTATTGCTTGCTATAATAAGAGAGAGCCATTACAGCAAGCTGTTAAAATGTTGTTGGTTTAAAGAAGGACAAGAATGTGATTCGGAGCCTGTGGGCACTTACAATCCTGAGCAAGCCTAAACAAACATTTTTAATCAGTGCTAGTGCTTTATGAAATTTTTAATCTGCCACTTAAGAGACACTAATGTGCAAGTTGGCAAAAAAGAAAAAAAAAGCTGTCACCTTTCTCATACATTATCTAAATGTGCTAAAGCAAATGCATTTCAAGTGCCCTTCCCTGCTGATGCATGAACACATAATAGGACAGAAAGTCAGCAGCAACTGATTTTATGTCCTAATTGGTGGCATCGGCTGTTTCTAGGACAGCCAGACAGTGCCAGGAATAAAGACGTATAAATTATCTGTAATAACAAAGAGGAACAGCATGTAAAAATGGATTGTATTATCTCCTGGTAGAAAGCACGATTTGGATCTTAGGCTATCCAAATATTTTTAAATGCCATAAAATGTGATTTTAGTTCAATAGCTTTCTCTAGTGAAAATGTAGACGCACAGCCATGAATTACACAGAGCATCCCTTATCTCATCCAACACTGCAGCTGTCACAAGTCGCAGGACACTTGATCCACAGGCAAGTAAAGATTTAAAGAGCCAAGTTCTAACCACAGACTGGAGCTCACAACAGGCCATCTAAAAGAATTCCCACTTGTGTGCCATCCTGGCATCTTGGCATTCTTCACATGCTATGTAAGACCTCACTGTCCTGATGCTAGATCTGAGAATGAGGGGGAGCAACCCTGGACTCTCTGACTGTACCAAATGCAAGCCCCTTGAATTCATGAGTCTCATAGTTCCTAAAGCAAGAACAAATCCCACGGAAATGTGCTGCCTACACATCAAAGCATTATGTTCATTAGTTGTGTGCGTGCCTGCGTGATGTGGCGTGTGTGGGTAGGGTGTGTGTGTGTGCGTGCGCGGGTGTGGGACAGAGAGAAAGAAAATGGCTGACAGATGATCAAAGAGACAGAGAGAAAGGGTGGCAAATTGTCTGCTTGAAAAGAAGTCAAGGGGTACACAGTATTACAAAGCCTAGGTTGATTTTTGCAAAGGAGACAAGAAAGAGCAACATAAATGAGCAGGAAACATGTGGGAAAGCACAAACCTGAAAAGATACAGGAGAAGCCACCAATGAAATCTAGAGTGACTCATTTGGAAACAAAAGGTCACCCCAAGCAGGATGGTCCCTAGAGTACATGCTCTAGGCAAATATTTTTTTTTGCAGGACCCCTGTCTATACAAACAATTTGATTTTTTTTTTAATGTTTATTTATTTATTTTGAGAGAAAGAGAGCATGTGCATGTAAGCAGGGGAGGCACAGAGAGAGAGAGAGAGGGAGAGAGAGAATCCCAACTGGGGGCTCGATTACACAAAGAGCCATGAGATCATGACCTCAGCAGAAATCAAGAGTCGGATGACTGAGCCACCCAGGCACCCCTGATTTTTAAAATGTTTTACAAATTGGTGGACCTATGTGAGGTATAAGGATTTATCGATGGAGATTTAGAATCATGGGTAGATTAATATTGATATTTGTTTCTTATCCAGTCAGCATATGTGAAGATTATTCATATTGCCTTCCCTTCCTGTGCAGGTGCCAGAATCATCTATTTGTGTTTTTTTATCGTTAGATGTGCTAATTTCACCTTTCCTACTGGGAGGAAAGGGTAATGACATTGTTATCATTCACGCTATGGTTCTTCAGAATACGTTTATATTGAAGCTACATAGATCTTCTTGCCTCTGCATTTCCCTAATACCCTTTATTTCATGCTGATTTGTCATCATTCAGGATGCCACATCCATCCTGACACTCATAAATCCCAGTTTCCAGTGACTCTCAAAGGCTCTTACTGGCTTTGCGAATGATGACCACAAAGGCAGTCTTACCCAGAGTGTGGCGGTAAATGGGAATGCTAATTACTTTCTCAGCATGTGAAATTCACTGTTTGAAATTTTACAGAGTAAGCATGGAATGGCACATTTTTCTAACCTTATCTTCTCTTGAACTCCTCTGAGTAATCGCTGAACTCCGAGAATGTGATTTCTTTCAATGCTAACAACACTTCTGCCTTCTACCTCCAGTTGTGGTGGGGGGGGGGGGGGGGGGCTATGAGTAGTCAAAGAAAAGTGGTCCCATTTGTGCAAAGAATGTCTGTCTCTCTCCAAAATGGCTTAAACTGGATGTCAGAGTCAACAGATTGATTGGTGCCTCGAGAGGGCATCAGTCACAAGGGTCTCCTGGCTTGAAAGCTGTTGGAAGAGGATGACATAGCCACCTCTGGAGGACCGCTCAGGGTGGGGACTTGACAATCCTGGCATCTATGATGAGAGATGAGCAGGATGAAGGATGCATGATGCCACAGTTAGTGTCCTGGAGTGCTACAGACCACAGGCTGCTCTATCTTGGAACATGGAGGGGTAAGAGCTGACACATGGACCCAAAGTGTGCCAGCCCAAATGTTGGCAGTGTGCCATGGGTACCCAGATTCCTGAACTTGTGTCTCCTACCCGAGAGTCATCAAAATCAGTATGTCTACACTTGTACGGTAGCTCAAGTTCATGAAGTCTCATCAAAGAGAGACGGGGGTGGGGCGCCTGGGTGGCTCAGTCAGTTGAGCGTCTGACTTCAGCTCAGGTTATGATCTCATGGTTCGTGGGTTCGAACCCCGTGTCAGGCTCTGTGCTGACAGCTCAGAGCCTGCAGCCTGCTTCAGATTCTGTGTCTCCCTCTCTCTCTGCCCCCCCGCTCAAGTAAATAAACATTAAAAAAAAATTAAAAAGAGAGAGAGAGAGACTAGGCTATCCTGGGAACAATCACTTGTCAGACCACCCTCCTGGAATCAGGGCTAGGCCAGGAGGCCCCAGAATGATCCCATATATATGAATCCTGAAGCACTTTGGGGGCATCTGGTTGATTCCACATGGTGAATGGGGAATAGAGATCAAAGAATACCCCAAAGGGGAGAAATGGGGACCAGAATCCACAAAGATATTGATCCTAAGGTCCTGCCCAGATAACACAGCCATCCTAGTTGTTCCCAGGTACCTGAGGCGAACTTTGAAAATGTTGAGGAAGGCATCCAAAGCACGGAGGTCCTGAGGTACAGGGCCTAGGACAGACATGTTGGGGTCCAAGGGCTATGCCGCTATCAAAGATGACCAGCGACATCTGTTAACAATTGGAAGAGTTCTGGAGAAATCTAAGATACAGGGCGGTTAAGCAAAATGTCCAGTATGCAGCTTCTAAGTGGTGGAGTCTCAGTGGAACCCAGTCTGTCTCTAGGATCTGTGTTCTCTGCTACAGAAATATCTAAAAAGATTATAGACTTGATATTCAGACATACTTGGTTTTGACTCACTACGCTGACAATGCCAGTGTGTGACTTTGGGGTCAAGTGGGGATAATGGTATTTACTGCATAGGATTGTGTTGCAAGGATCAGCTAACTTGTTCTATAAAGAACAAGATTATAAATTCCTTAGGCAGTCCATACACTCTCTGCTGAAACTGCTTGTTCTCTAGCACGAAAGTAGCCAGAGACAATGCGTAAGTGAATGGCATTGCTCTGTCTCAGTAAAACTCCATACAAACAGACAGTGGGCTGGACTTAGCCCACAGGGCTTAGTCTGCCAACGACTTGCTCTGAGTATTAATTCAGATACTGCCAATAAAAGTTTTATAAAAGTTATCCACACTTAATAAACATTCAATAAATATTAACTGTTATTATTATACCAACAAAATGTCTACGTTCGAAACTTGTTAGTGTAAGATTCTAGTTATGTCTGCCACCTTTTTTTTGGCTCATTATTTTACAGTTACATTATATATACTTGAGGGAAAATAATAGGTGATTTTATATTTAATTATCTGAATTCTTCCTCTACGATTATTTTTTAAAAGTTTTCAGACTTCTTTCACTCCTGAAAACTGTCATTGTCTTTGAAATGTGTGAGTCAAAATGTGTGAGTCAAATGTGATTTCATTTATATGTGGAATCTAAAAAACAAAATAAACAAACAAACAAATTGAAAAACCAGACTTTTAAATGCAGAGAACAAATTGTTGGTTGCCAGAGGTGGGGGAGTTGGGTGAAATAGGTAAAGTGGATTAAAAGGCACAAAATTCCAGTTATAAAATAAATGTCACAGAGATGAAAAGTACAACACAGGAAATATAGTCCATAATACTGTAATAACATTGCATGGTGACAGATGGTGACTACACCTACCATGTAAACACTGACTAATGTATAGAGTTGTCAAATTACTCTGTTGTATACATGAAACTAATATAACATTGTGTCCTAACTATACTCGACAATTATAAACAATGAGCTGGAATCTCTTGAGTGTGGCTTGATTACGTATTTAAAATAAAAATTTGTCATCCATTCATATTTTGATTTCAGTATATAAAATAATGAAAATTTTAGATGCCACAAATCAAATTTTCCCTTGAAACCTACAATTCACAAACACATGTAATGTATCAAGAAAACAAAATGACAACCTACTAAGTGGAAGAAGATATTTGCACATGATATGTCAGATAAGGGGCTAATATCCAAAATATATAAAGAACTTCCACAACCGAACACCAAAAAACCCGCAAAGAATCCAATTAAAAAATAGGCAGAGGACCTGAGTAGACATTTCTTCAAAGACCTACAGTTGGCCAACAGATGCATGAAAAGATGCTCAACATCAAGAACCAGAGAAACGCAAATCAAAACCACAATGAGACAACACACTACACCTGTTAGAATGGCTAAAATCAAAAAGAGAAGAAATAACAAGTGTTGGAAAGGATGTGGAGAAAATTGAATCCCTGTGCACTGTTGTTGGAAATGTAAATTGGTCCAGCCACTGTGGAAAACAGTATAGAGGGTCCTCAAATAATTAAAAATAGAAATACCATGTGATCCAATAATGGTACTTTCTATCGGGTACTTACCCAAAGAAAACAAAACACTAATTCAAAAAGATATAGGCACTCCTATGTTACTGCAGCATTATGTACAGTAGCCAAGATATGGAAACAAACTAAGTGTCCATTGATAGACAAATGGATGAGGAAGATGCGGTATACACACACACACACACACACACACACACACACACACACAGGAATATTATGCAGCCATTAAAAAGGGATGAGATCACGCCTTTCAGACAGCATGGAGAGACATAGAGGGTATTATGCCTAACTAAAATAAGTCAGATGGAGAAAGACAAATACTGTATAATTTCACTCACAAGTGCAATCTAAACACCACCACCAAGAACAACAAATGTATGAACAGAAAGCAGAATCTGACTTATAAACTGTTGCCAGGGTGGGGGGTGGGGTGGGCAAAATGGGTGAAGGGGAGTGAGAGATACAGGCTTCTAGTTATTGAATGAATAAGTCACAGGAATAAAAACACAGCATAGGGAATATGGTCAATAATATTGTAATAGTGTTATATGCTGACAGATGGTAGCTACATCAGGGTAAACATAGCATACTGTATAAACTCATTGAATGTTATGTTGTCCATTGAAAACTAACATAACTAATGTAACATTGTATGTCTATTATACTCAAATAATAATAAATTTCTTGTATATTTTATCTTTGTCCACAGTTCCTGGTTTCCAGCTCCTACACCCCTTAGAATTTCTTAAGGGGTGGGAGCAATAAAGATATCTGTTATTATGTTAATGAAGTTATTTGGGGAACCACACCTAAGGATGGAGGCTGGCAGTCTGAGAAACAACAATTGACTAGAGGGTTGGAAATTTCAGCCCCACCCAGATCTCGAGGGAGAGGACAGGGGCTGGAGGGGAGATTGAGTTCAATCATTAATGGTCAGTGAGAGAGAGGAAGGAAGGAAGGAAGGAAGGAAGGAAGGAAGGAAGGAAGGAAGATTGGAGGAAGGAAGATTGAAGGGGGGAGGAAGGAAGGGAAGAAGGGAGGGAGGGAGGGAGGGAAGGAGAAAAAGAAGGAAGGAAGAGGGAGGAAGGAGGGAAAGAAGAAAGGGCAGGAGGAAGGGCACATGTAATGCATACATAATCTGCTTTATTATCATTTATTTGTGATTTCCATGGCCATTTATAGGGTCATCTATTTGGAATCTACATAGCCCCCTCCTGCACAGGATTTTTAACTTTGGGGGATGATCTCTTCCTCCATTCTATTCATGTGGTTTGAAACAGCTACCATCAATGCCAGCTGGTTTTGGAGGTGAGCCCTGGATCCAAGCAGTGAGCAGCTTCTGCTGGTCTTATTTCCAGCTGCCAGGAGGACATTTGTCAGAAAGAATGGAATCACTGAGTAGCAAACAGCAGGGGGGCTGGGTTGGGAGGGTGGAGGCTTACAATGGTCGAGTGTTCACCCAATCACCCCAAAGCCTTGCCACAATCCTGTCCTCTCCCGATTTGGTTATGAGAGACAACAAATCCCCCTTTGCCTAAGCAAGTTTCAGCTGATCTTGGACTGTGATGACATCACCCTTGGGTGATGTGAATCACCCCCATTTGGCTCATCCCAAGGGAAATTCCCATCTGCCGTTCACCAGATGTGTGGCTTTGGCATCACTGAAAGTAACTTCCAAAGAATAAAGCCTTCATTCGAAGGCACTACTTTCATCTAAAGGACCAGATGGAACCAACTAGGTCAAGAAGAGAATGACTTTAAATGACCAGACACGGTTTTTGCCTTTAGTTTTTACAACTAATACAATTGGGAATATTGTGCCCAATCAGGGAAAACTTTTCTGAAGGAAAACTCCAAGCTGGTATCACTGGGCTAAGAGAAATTATGGATAATTTTATAGCAAGTGACCTGTACTCAGGGTTTTATAGCAAAACACAACTTTAAAAAAACCTAGTAAAGAAGAATTCTCAGGCTTTTTTAGTTTTTGTTTTTGTTTTTGTTTTGTTTTGTTTTTTGTTTTCTTCATAGTTCTTGCCTGGTTTCTTGGGCTTCGTCATGTGGACATTTGAGAAACAGCAGATAGGGGTACATGGCTACATGTTGGCACAGTGGTCCCCATGCCCTCTGGGTTCTCCTTTTTTGTCAGTTTGGGTTGCCTTAACAAAATACCATCGACTGGGTAACTTGAACAGCAGAAATTTATTTTTCCGTAGTTCTGGAGGCTGGAAATCTGAGATCAGCGTGCCAGCAGCATTGGGTTCTGATGAGACTCTCTTCCTGGCTTGCCTTCTCACTGTGCCTTCAGACGGCAGGGAGAGAGAAAGGGAGCAAGCTCTCAGATGGCTCTTCCTAAAAGGGCACTAATCCTGCCATGAGCACCCCATCCTCACTACCTCCTCTAAAACTGGTTTTCTCCCAAAGGCCCCACCTCTAAGCACCAACAAGTTGGAGGTTAGGGCTTTAACATATGAATCTGAGGGGCGATTCAGCCCATTGCACCCCCCTTAGACTGCTTACCTTTAGAGATTAATCTATTAGTCATCCTGAAATTTAAGAAGAATTAACTATCAAAATATATTTTCATCTGTTGTTCAGGCAGCAGAGTGTGAAGGAAGGAACAAGGCTCCTCTTGGAGCCAGAGATCTGGGTTCAAGCCTTGCCTAGATTATTTATTTAAGTAGGTGGAGTTTTTTGAGCTTCAGTATCCCCTTCTGTAAAATTGAGATAGTAAGATTATCTGCTCTACAGGGGTGAACAAGATATATATGTGAAAGGATAGATAGGAAATATTCTTAACCACTTGGCTTTAAAAGATCTCTTATAGTGTGGGGGAGGGCTGAGTGGCTCAGTCAGTTAAGCGTCCAACTTCAGCTCAGGTCATGATCTTACAGTTCATGAGTTCGAGCCCCACATTGGGCTCTCTGCTGTCAGCACAGAGCCCATTTCGGATCACCTCCTCCTCTCTCTCTGCCCCTACCCCACTCATATTTCTCTCTCTCTCTCTCTCAAAAAAAAAAAAAAAACAAACAAACAAACAGATCTTCTATAAGTGAATAAACACCTTAATTTTCCAGCCCCCCAGAGCATCATCAATCATTCACACCTTAGTGTGAATTAATCAATCTGATTGCTTCTTCTGGGATCAGCCCCTAGGAAATGGACATTCTGAAGAGGTGGGGCTAAGGATCATTTTGAAATGGGGGTACATACAGTAAAAGAAAAGACTTTGATGGTGTTGCAAAAGAAGATTAAACTGGACATTTGGGGAGTAGGGCAAAGGTATCTGTCAACGGCGTGGATGGGCTGGTATGGAGGAAAGGGTCCCAGAAGAATACAGGAGAAATAGAAGTAGGAGGTCTTCAAAAGTCAGCTTTATGGTTTTCTAAAAATCAGGGACTGCTGTCACATCTTCTTTTTTTTTTAATTTTTTTTTTTTAACATTTATTTATTTTTGAGACAGGGAGAGACAGAGCATGAACAGGGGAGGGTCAGAGAGAAGGAGACACAGAATCTGAAACGGGCTCCAGGCTCTGAGCGGTCAGCACAGAGCCCGACGCGGGGCTCGAACTCACGGACCGCGAGATCATGCCCTGAGCCGAAGTCGGCCGCTTAACCGACTGAGCCACCCAGGCGCCCCTCCTGTCACATCTTCTAATAATTGGTGCATCTGGGGCAGGAGACGGGGAGCAGAGGTTGGAGGTCCTATTCAGCTGATGCCTATCGCCACCAGAGCAGCTCCTGACCCAGAAAATACGCAAGCCATGGTCAGGGCCAGCTGTAGTCTGCTGAGCTCCCTAGCGGATGCCGCCAGCCAGGGTTTTTCTGTGAGACGCCTTTGTAACGCTATGCCAGGAAGTGCCTCTGGAAGGCAAAGAAACAGAGACCAGACACCTAACTTCATAAAAACTAACAAGTGTCTAATCCTCCCAGAGGCTTGCTTATACAGCTGTACCCGTTGCTTGAGACATCTCCTTCACCCACACGCTCGCCAACCGAAACACTCAAGGAGAATGCTCTTTCACAAAGGGTCAGAGGAAACCAAATACCACCAGGGATTCTTTCCAAAAGTGATTGGAGGGTGTCCTTCCTCTCTGGATTACTTGATCCAACTAATATTCGTCTTGCTAATATTCCTCTGTCAGACACTGTGAATTTCAAACGACAAAACTCTATTTTCTGGAATCTTCCACATTGTAACTGCCTATTAATTACCTCCCCTCGTCAGCTGGCCCCACACACAGGGCTTAAATGTTTAGTCTGCATTTTGTATAATCATTCCCCTGCTTCATAATTACTTTCCAGAATTACTTAACACTGAAGGCATCACCACAAAGTCTATGCTTTTCATTGTCTTACAATAATGCATTATCAGCTCTGTGTTCATAAGCCTCCCTCAAAAATTGCCCTGAATCTTTATGCGATACCTGTCCTTCGAGCAAATTCCCAATTTTACACCTACTTCTCAGGATCTTGGGTCAGGGACCAGGTGAGTGGGTTCTGGGGCCAGTGAGTAGGAGAAGCCCTCTCTGTCTCCACTGTGCACACAGGAGTTTCCACACGATGCTGAGGCAAGAGGCCTTCACCGCTCCGTTTTCTAAACCAGGTCTGTTCAAGTTGGAATACTAATGAGTTTTCAGGAGCTCTCACATGGCCTTGTACACTCCCCTGCCATGCCTAGACTTGTGTCAGAATTGGACCATGGGAATGGACTCTTGACGTCAAGGGAAAAGCAGAAAGGGAAAGAAGGCCCTGAAGGCCTGAAGGAAAAGTGGATTCCAGACATGGTTACTATTTGTTTTTTGTTGTTTTTTTTTTTTAATGTTCATTTATTTATTTTGAGAGAGAGAGAGCGAGAGAAAGCACGGGAGGGGCAGCAAGAGAGGGAGACAGAGAATCCCAAGCAGGCTCTGCACTGTCAGCCCATAATCCGACGTGCGACTCGAACTCACGAACCATGAGGTCATGACCTGAGCCGAAATCAAGAGTCGGACACTTAACCGGCTGGGCCACCCAAGCGCCCCCAGAGGTGGTTACTATTTCAGAGCAAGGCTTTCATGGTGCACAGTGGGTCTCCTACCCTAAAGGTCAAGGCCCTCTCTAGTCTAATACACAGGCTACTTCCAGTGCTATCTCTAATTATCCATCATCTGAAACTCCATTTCAGTCAGACTGCTTATGTGTCATGCTCTTGTGGACCCAGGTCTTTCCCCGCCTCTGTGATTTCTCCTTATACCATCTGCGGCCTGGAACATCCCTTTTCAGTACTCAGCTCAAATCTACTTCTTCCAGAGAGGTTTCCTTTCCTGCCAACACCAAATAATCTCTTGTGCCTCGGAGACAACCCTATACATTCCACGTATATAGGAATCACCTCCACCTGTCTTGTGTCGTTACCTTCAAGTGTCATTCACATCTTTCACGGTTGCCTAACTTCGCACTGTTGGTGTGCTTTCTTTACAAATATAATTTCCTTGGAGGTAAGGATCTCATCATATTGTCCTCACGTCTCTCCCACCATCAACAACAATCCTCAGTAAGCATCTTTACTGGACTTAGTTCATTGGCTGCAATACCTTCAGAGTTTACAGATTCTTTGCTTTCCTAGTGAAAGCCAAGTAAAGGTCAGTGGAGCGGTGACTCAGACCCTGTAGCAACGGTGTTCACTTAGGTCCTTCACTGATTGGTACTGTGGTGTCAAGTCTTTGTTCTCTGACTCCTGCATTCTGTGTGCCGGCTACCAGAATGTGAATAAGTTGTTTGGGGTGTATGTGTGTGTTTTGCAAGGCTGAGGGCCAACTTAGTCTCTCTACTCTCTGTGAGAAGAGGAATTAGTCACGGTTACTGAAAAGAGGAGAACACATTTAAAGTAGATATCAGTGCACAGGATTGCTTTTCACTAGGAATCTAAACACCCACATGAGCCTGAATTTGTAAATATTTACTGTAAGTTATGGTAAAAAATATTGGCTTCCCAAGCTCTATTGCTGCCAAAATATTTCTTTCGTGCATGCCTGCCCAGCGTTCTGGCCTGTGGCTGGCGACATACCCTCTGTCTTAGGTTAACCTCATAGCAATGGTAAAGCTATAAGTGTACTTTTGTGTATTGTGGAGGAATAAGAGAGACAGAGAATAAAAGGAAAGAAACTTGAAAAAGAATTAAACTGACAACATAACTAATGACAAAATTATCATTTCCATTGATGTCTGAAGTCTACCATATGAGTTAAGCAAAATATTTTACCTTCAAATGCAAAAATCTTATAAAGAGCATGAGCAAAGACGATTAATCACCAAAACTGATAGATTCACCTGGGCTTCACTCACTCATAAATTCAGAGAGTGCCCACTAGTCCCCTACCACCAAAATTCAAGTCCATATACACTCACTCTTGCCACCTCACCATGGCACAGCTGAAGTTCTCATTGAGGCCACGCCACCCAGAAGCCAGCTGCCCACTGTCTCTCTGTCTTCTGGTTCCTGAGCCCATGTGAACAGTATTTATTTTCATGTTGAATCAACGTGGCCCTTTTTTGGGGTTCCCCAAAGAGAGCCAGTAACCCAAAACCATAAGGAACAATGGCAGCTCTACTGAAAGATGTCATAAGAGTTGGAGAGAGCCTGAAGGCCCTTCCTTGGCCATTTGACCACTGAGAATTACCCTCTTTGTTCCTCTCCCAGCAAAGCCCACCTCCAGCACAAGGGTCACACCAGAGAAGGCACAGAAGAGGGGGTTCCTCATCCTACCCCTTAACCCTTCCAGGGTGATTGGTCTGCATTAACCTCAATGGTCTTGATCAGATGGGATTTTAGACCATGGGGAGACCTTTGGGACGTGATCTCTTTCTGCAAAAAATCAGACTGCCCAGATTGTTGTGCCCGTCACTCTACTAGGTAGCCTCAATAAGACTTAAAGCCAGCTGAGCTCAGCCTCAAGAATAAGGCAGAGGCCTGTGCCAGAGGGATCCATAATTTGCAGAGTCAGCCTAAGGGGAAAATGGGGGGCCCCTCGTTCAGAAATCATTAGCAATTTCAAGACAGCGACCTCAGAGCATTAAACCAAGCGCGGGCCTTCCTGGGCACGGGGTCCTATGGGACTGCACAAGTTGTACGCCCACAAAGCTGTTAAGAAAGTCACAGGAATTACAGCCATGTACACGAGACGCGTACCATTTGTGGTCAATTAGTGTGTGGCATAATAACAGTTGTGCATTTCATGATTATGTAAGCAAAAACATGTAGTCATTACATAAACACTGCTTTGTAATAATACAATGCCAGGTATTGTTTTTACCAGGTGCAGGATTTACTCTGTTGAATGGTATATTAATTAGAGAACCAAACCCTGTTCATACACAGGCAGTCTTCCGAGGAGGCTTGTGGCAATTCCTCCGCTCACAAATTTTACTTTGAAGAGGCTGTGGATGTTGGGGCTCAAAAAGGCATCGTCTTTTCCTAGGAGCAGTGGATATAGGAGATGAAAGTTAAGCCTCCTTCCTACCATTTCATGTGAGACACACTAGTTAATTGAAATTATACTAAGACTCAAGTCACATTAAGAGAGCTGGTTCCTACGCGTTTGGATTTTCTACACCAGTGAATGTTCCAAGAAATTCAGGAGATGGGCATAAAGTTGACACATTTTAATTTCGCCACATAAGGACAGCTAAAAATAACCACTAATTTATAGAAGAAAGGACATTTATAACAAATAACGTATACAAGAACATGATTTCCCAAAAAAGCCTGTTCTTGAAATTCAATGGACTTCGTGTTACAAGTACCTCACTCCATTGCCATTTTTCCTCACTTAGCCAGAGACAGGTGAAAACTTTGCCTCTATCACCAGCACAGTCAGAGGACTGACATTCATGGATTACGGGTCCAAGGGTCAGTGGCTACAGGAATGTGTATAAAGAGGATTGAAGTGTCATTTTGCTTTAACATGAATGATTCCTTACAACACTTCACGGCCAATTCTTTGCATTGGAGGAACAATTCACTTTGGTATTGTCATCTGGTCAATACCAGGTGACAGTTCTCCCCTCCCCCTGCACCCTATCCACCGCCCCCCACCCCCAACCAGCTCTATTCCTTAGGGATTTGGTTAAACCTGGCCCAGACCCTAAATCTATGTCTGGACCTTCAGAAGTCCTTTTCATGCTTCTAGTAGTCCCTATGCCTTGCTTTTCTCTTTGCTTCCCTGTTCTAGTATTCACACGTATTCATAGTATTACAGTATTCACAGTATTCAATGTCTCTGGTTCGAATCCATACATTGCTTCCATGAAAACAGAAACATTTCTTCAGTTCAGACTCTTCAGGATTTCGGCAACCTCGATGAGATTTGTTGGCATGTGGTCTTTAGCTGTTGTCCTCGATCTACCTCCCTGTTCCCCTTCGACATCACTTCCTCATCCCTAATTTCCCTGGGACTTGAGGTAAAACCCTTTCCTGGTGCAGACAGTCCTGCCCCCAAGCAGATCCTTAGCAGGGCTTCATGTCTAACACAGTCTTGCTCCCAAGCTAATGCTCTCCCTAAAGATATTCTGGTGGGCTTAATGTTTTCTCCACTTGTTTCATGTCATCAACTAATTCCGCACACTTACTGAAACTTTCCCTGTTTACCTTGACTTTCAATAATCTCCTGCTCATTTGAATTTATGCACTGCTAAGGGGCTGTAAATACCATAGCATATAATACATTGTCCAGCGTGTTTCCTCGTGTGTCTTGTCTATTTGTCTTGCCCCTCAGTTAGGCTGTAAGGTATCTGCGGGTCAGGGCAGTAACTTTTACATCTCTGATCGTTCATTCATTCAGCAAGCCTCTGGGTGTCTCCTATGTGCCAGGCACACTGCATACACACAGCAGCACCTGACCTTGAGGAGCTCATGGCTTAGGAAGGGGCAGAAGCAGATATATAACAGATGAATTACAATATGCTGCAGGAAGTGCTAAGTAGAGATGTGAACACGGTGTACGGGAACTCAGGAGAGGAAAAATTAACTCTACCCAGGAGAGCTGGAAAAGGGCCTCCGCAGGATGCGTAAGAGTTCCTAGAGGAAGGCATGCTAGACAGGAAGGCTGAAATTGTAAACACACAGAGAAACAAGTTATGTAAGAAAAACTAAAAAGCTCAATGTGACGAGGGCATGGAGCTCCTAGAATGGATGGGAAGGAAGTGAATCAGGAGCGGTTGTCAGGACAGACTATTAAAAAAGCCTTCTGAATTTCTCATAGCTCCTGGCCCATTGCTGGCTATCTAATCTGTGCTGGATAAATAACAGTAGTGTACCTTTACAGAGCACTTTACCATCTTCCAAGAACTTTTACATTCATGATCCTTGTTCTCATAATAACCCTGTAGATAAAGATCTCCCCCCAATTTACAGATGACAACATTGAGGCTTGGGAGAGTTTTAGCGATGTGCTTCACCTCACTCGGCTAAGTCCTACCTGGTAAGACTCTAATCTAGCTCTTAATTCTGGATCCAAACCTCCTTCCACCACCTAGATAGAAGGTGAGAGGGCCCATGGCTACTGTTGCTACAAAGCCTTGTAGAGTGAGATTCACAGCAATTAAAGAGAACAGAATGAGCTTTATGGCCATAATATCCTAATTCAAGTCCTGGCTCTATCACTTATCACCCATGTGACCTGAGGAAAGTGACAAAATCTCTTAGCCTCTGTTTTGTCATCTGTCAACAACATTACGTGAAAACCTTTCTTCACAGAACCACCGATGAGATCAAAGCAACCAATCCCTATACATCAATGCCACAAAACTATTTTTAAGCAATTATTCAATAGACAGAGGAAACTTTAACTGCAAATCATATTTAAAAAATATATAGACCTGGGGAGCCTGGGTGGCTCAGTCGGTTAAGCCTCCGACTTCAGCTCAGGTCACGATCTCACGGTCCGTGAGTTCAAGCCTCTCGTCGGGCTCTGGGCTGATGGCTCAGAGCCTGGAGCCTGCTTCCGATTCTGTGTCTCCCTCTCTCTTTGCCCCTCCCCCGTTCATGCTCTCTCTCTGTCTCAAAAATAAATAAACGTTAAAAAAATTTTTTTAAAAATATATAGACCTATTTTTTTAAGTTTATTTATTTATTTTGAGAAAGAGAAACCGCACATGAGAGGGCAGAGAGAAAATCCCAAGCAGACTCTGTGCTGTCCTCGTGAAGCCCGACGCGGGGCTTGAACCCATGAACCATGAGATCATGAACTGAGCCGAAATCAGGAGTTGGATGCTTAACTGACTGAACCACCCAGGCGCCCCCTACACCTATTTTAAGTTATACCAAGTATTTTATTTTGGCCAGAGTATCTGATGCACCCTTAAGGCTATTCATTCTTCCTTATTTTTCCTGGACTATACTTTATGGGCTCAGCTTTATTTCTAAAATGAATTATAAACTCACTTATGTATGAATCATTTGCTGTCCTCGTGTCACACCACAAGGTCTATTTTGGGGGACTGGATGGGGAGAGTTGATAGCGATTACAAGCTTCTGTAAGAATTTGTTATTTGCTCAGATAAAATGAGTCCTTTCTCCATGGGCTTCACTTTGAAAAAAAACGGTTAAGAAATGTTGTTTTCCAGGATTTTTGTACCATTAAACTACTCCACTAGGGTGCAGGGTGGGGGGAAGCGGACCAGGGAAATGCCATGCAAATGTCAGTCAGATGTGTGGACACCCGCCCCAGGGATTTGGCAGACCTTTAACCAGTTTTTCCTCCAAGTGTCAACATGCAGAAAAACCAAGCAATCTACTCAAAATTAAAAATTACCTCTCAGACCAAAACAATAGTGAAGTAATGAGCCATAGGGATGAAAATAAAAGACACCCCTTCCCCATGATATATCAAAAATCACACGGTCTAATTTTATCCCTTGCCCTCAGGGCACCCCACCTCCCTCCAAACAACCAAGCCCTTCAGTCAATTAGTGCCATCTAGCATGGAAAAGGCAAAAAATAAAAAAATTAAAAAAAAAAAAAATCAGAGGCGATATTTTCCACTGAGCCAGCCACCCGCTTTTTTTTCTTCCCTGAGGTTAATAGTGAAAGTTCTGTTTGTTTCACAATGTATTAATTCTTACTGCTTGCAAGAAATTATTTTTGGAGGTATCATATTTTAACGTAAGTTTCCATTAATCTTTCCACATGATTCCCTTGCTTTTAAGTAGTGCCCTTGCAACCAGGCTCACCCAACAATGCCCACGCTTCATACACACTCAGCCCTGAGACAGGCCAAACACTGTGTTCATCGCCTGGAACGCAGCCCCGGGTGCTGGTGGGGAAGGGGAGAACATTTGCAACCACACAGGAGTGTCACGGTGGTTTTCGGCTGGCAGAAGGAACCGAACATGAGTCGTTGCCCTTTTCATGCTCATGAAGGGATTTTCCAAAAATCTAAACTATGTTTTGAAATCTGCGTTATTACAGGGTATAGCTCCCTCCACCTCCCCATTCTTTCTCCAGCTCTCTGCTTCCCAAATTGTTGGGTGGGCAGGCGGGGGACGTTTGGAAAACACAGGCCAGCGGAAAGACTGGCCCTTTTTGCCAAGGTTGAAAACAAGAGGCTGATTAAAAGAAAAGTTACATTATATTCTTTCACATTTTGATTAGCCTAATTATACCCACTCCTGCTTACTGACTGTGTTCTCCATTCCAAATGCCAGAACTGGAAAGAATGACTGCAAATGTAAGAAAGGCAGTCTGGGGACAGGAAGGCCCCATACACAGGATAGCACCCAGCATGGAAGGCCACTGACAAGCACTCTTCTTTTTTCTTTCCAAATTCCAAGGCCTATTGTTACATTAAATTCACCCCCCTCCTTTTTTTTTTTTTTTTTTTTTTTCTCCATTTTCTACAGACCACCCATCTCTCTCTTGTGTTAGGACTTTAGAGATAGAATGACCAGTGTTTAAATTCATTCTTGTCATCTTGTCAGGTCACTTAGAGTTTCTGAGGCTCAGTTTCCTTTCCTGTTCCCTGGTGATAAACATACCAAGCTGAGAGGTTGTGTTACTATGGTGATGGGAAGAGCAATCACATTGGCTGGTGCATGGTAAGTGCTCAATAAGTAACAGAGTTCTACTATTACTATTATTACTGGTGTGGTAGAATGCGACATTGTGGCCTCCCCGGTAAAGGACACCTGGTGGTATTCATCCTCTTGTAAAGTCCCCTGCTACATAAAAAAAAAAAAGAAAGAAAGAAAAAGCTTAGCTTGATCATGTGACTTGATTTGGCCAATGGGGCCTTAGCAAGTGTGATAGGCGCAGAAGCGTGATCAGCACTTACAGGAGGAGTTCTGTGGGATCCCCGCGGCCAGGTCAGGAGGAGTCTGGGCTGTCCTGCTGGCGACAGCCACCTGGAGATGGCCCGGAGGGAGAGACACTGCATGCAGAGAAGGGCTGTACGCATGCAGAGAGGGACCCTATGGAAGAGAACTGATGTGCCCCAGCTGAGCACCCACTGAATGTGGCCAGTGCCACTGAGAGCAGAAGAACCCCCGGCGCCACCCCCCCCCCCCCCCGCCCGCCATAGAATTGTGAGAAGGGGCGCGTGGCTGGCTCAGTCGGCAAAGCGTTCGACTCTTGATCTCGGAGTTGTGAGTTCAAGCCTCACTTTGGGTGTAGAGATTATTTTTAAAAAAATTAAAAATCTTCAGAAAAAAAAATGTGAGAAATAATAAACTATTGTTGATAAATAACACCCAGGGAAGGAAAAAGAAACAAATTTAGGAGATGAGTTTTACTCAACTGACGAAGATGACACAGTGGCAAGGACTTTGGGGTCCGAACAGCCATAGATTGAATCAATTACAAACTACATGACTGTGGGCAAATTCACTCTGGCGAAGCCTTGGTTTCCTTATCTCTGTGTGAAAATAATAGTGGTTATTGCATAGGGCTATTGCAAGGACGGAACAAAATAATCCACATAAAATACTTAGTTCGGTGCAAGGGGGCACAGCTAGCATTTAGAAACATGTTAGCGATATCATGGCTGTTTTCCTTGAGGTAGAAATAAAAACAACAATGTTGTTTGAAGTACTGAGATGTCTTGTTAATAACCAGTTGGGCAAAGGGCACTACCCGACTCTGTGACCCTAGGCACACAGAGTGGCCGAAGAAGCCAGCCTCAGCTCTCCTGGGCATCTCGGCTAGGGCAACTGCGGCAAATGACCTGCGCCTGTGGACAAGCTTTTCCTTTAAAGAAAATATTGATGTGGAGTTTGCCACAGGTGCTTTCGATTTACTCACCGGGGCCTTTGCAACCACCTGTCCTTGCTTTTCTTGTACACAGGAAAGGGGAGGTAATACTAAGACCAGCAAACCTGATTTGGCTCCAGGAATCCAACCCAGGAGAGAAAGAACAGGCCTTGCCTTTTTATGAGAAATGAGGAGTTCACCAGAGTAAACACATCAACACCAGGCTCAGGGGGATTTCACTCCCCACGCACCACAAGGGCAGTCGGCCCAAACTCAGCGCCAACCAAAAGCCAGGACTTTACAAAAATCCAAGTGATCCTAGAGCCATCTTGCCAATGGGAAGGGGGCAGGGGGGTTGCTGAGTCTGTGTTAAAGAGAGAGAGAGAGGCCTCTAGCAAATGCGGCCAGTGCACATTAGAAGGCGCCTAAAAGATGTTATTATAAAAGAAATCAGGCTTGAACAGGGGCAGTCGTAAACCTCAAACATCTGTTCCACGGCCCATAACCCTGCACATTTTTAGAGGAAAACATGGTGTTACCTTTGCTGGCAGCACGAGCCTGCTGATAAGGAAAGATGGAATGTGTTTCAGGCGAGTACTATTTTTGAGCGATTTAGAAACTTCATAAGTGGCTGGTGGAAATGGGTCCCAGCACTGGGAGGGACTGTTGGGCTGATACCCACAGCACCGCTGTCTTGCTCAGAATCCTTTCATGCTTTAGAACTTAATAGTGGCCACGTCCTCCCTCTGTGTAATTCTGGCTCACCTTAAGGCAGCTGGGTAGTTGCTGGAGCCAGTGGACTCTTGGCCGGCCGACTGCATTTCTCTGGGGCACCTCGCCCCGCGCCCATCATCCACCATCGACTCCTATTGGCAGACCCCTTCTTATGTCCGCAGATCAGCTCAGATGCACTTCCTGAAGCCCCAGTCAACTTCCCCACATGCATAGATTGCCCGAGGAACCTCTGCTTAATTCATTTCATAGCTCTCAACATAGCAGGTGAAAGGCGAGGGGTGGAGTTGGACCAAAAAAAAAAAAAAAAGAAAATTACAAAAACAAGCCAGAAAGGCTGGTGTCACCAAGAAGCCAAGATTCTATGAGAAGGGAACAGATGATGTGACCCTACAAGGACAGGGCAAAGGACTAAAAAAAGGCAGAGGAAACAAGCGGCCAGCCAATGGGAGACGACCGGAGCAGGAAGCAGAGGCTGCTACAGGCTGAAAGAGGACAAGGTTTCTGCCCAGTGCCTCCTCCAAGGCCCTGACAACCAAGTCTCTGCCAGCCTCACCCCCTGCACCCACACCAGGGGCCACCAAGCCTCTGCCACGACCTGTAAGAGGATTAAATACTGGGCTGCCGGTATGGGATTCCCAGATGATGGGAATGTCCATTTGGATCATTTAAAAGACCATCTGACCCAGGAGAGCTTTCTGGAAGGGCCAGGGTGACCACAGTGGAAAAGGTTAGAAGCTGTCGTTAACAGGGACCCCACAGGAGAACATTCTGAGGAGTGTTGGCCAGAGGAGAGCAGAGGAGACCAGTGCCAGATCACAAGAGGACCACCAAGCAAGAACTTTCCCAATCTCTCCTCTTCCTCTTCCCCAGCATCCAAGGGAGTCCAGAGACTTGGAGAAGAATTATAGATGGGCTCTGCAAGAAACACAGAAGAAGGCAGACATGCCTCCCCTCCCCACCTCATGAACATTTCCAGGCTAAAGCCAAGCCGTGCAGAGAACGAAACAGCCTCCCCCTACCTGTGACTTATAAGTCCTGGACACATTTGTATTGCAAATAAGATATATTTTGGGGGGCCTGGGTGGCTCAGTCGGTTAATCGTCCGACTTCAGCTCAGGTCATGGTCTCACAGTCCGTGAGTTCGAGCCCTGTGTCGGGCTCTGTGCTGACAGCTCGGAGCCTGGAGCCTGCTTCGGATTCTGTGTCTCCCTCTCTCTCTGCCCCTCCCCTGTTCATGCTCTATCTCTCTCTGTTTCAAAAATAAATAAAAACATTAAAAAAATTTTTTTTAAAAGATATATTTTACGGTTTTTAATTTCTGTCTGAGAATAACCAAAAAGATGATGGCATCTACGTGAGATTTCACCCAAAGGTGGGAGGTAGGAGGAAGGACCTAATAGGTTTGCCAGAGCAGTCATGAAAAAATATCCCTTCATGATCATACCAGATCAAACTCCACGTGTTCGATATATTGGTTCGATGTCCATTGGTAGAGGCAGCCTTTGGTTAGTGTCTCTCAGAATCAGTCTGGTAGGCAGAGATGAATGGAAAGGCAGTTCAACCAGAAGACCAGGTTGGCAAGGTCCCACGACTTCTGTGGTTGTGGGGGGTGGGGTGACCAGTGCCCTACCTGTTTCACCTCTGTTCCTTCATTTCTCCACCATCAGCCAGTCCCATGGATCCCCACCCCAAACCCCCGCACGGCTAACCACCCACAGTGCCAGAGATCAGAAGGTTTCAAGCCTTTCTAAAGCCTTCCTTCAAAAGCTGTTATTGGAATTTTAGAGAATTAATACAAAGCATCCCTGTCTTTTCTGCTCATATAGAACCAATAGAAAGAGAAAAACACAAGAGGCAGGCAGATGGAGACTGAAACATCATTCTTTTACCGATCAAGCTGTTGGAGACCGTGGCTTAGAAGTGAATGCCGGCTCCACAGCCCCAACTTGAGCTGTCCACAGCAGCTCTGGGAGGCCTCCAAGGCTCCCATGAAGGACTTTGCCCTGGTAACACCTAGGGTACATGGTCTCTGAGGCAGACTGGTGAGGGGAATGGGGGCGGCCGAGCCCCTCATTCTCAGGAGTTGCTCCCAAGTTCCCTAATCAGATAGGTCACATCCTCACCCCCGGGGAGAAGAAATGGAGGGAGCAAAAGTGGTAGAACAGGGGCAGAGATAGAGGAGAGAGAGAACCCCAAGCAGGCTCCACACTGTCAGTGCAGAGCCGGATGTGGGGCTCCATCCCGTGAACTGTGAGATCATGACCTGAGCTGAGATCAAGAGTCAGACGCTTAACGGACTGGGCCACCCAGGTCCCCTCCAAGTCCTACTATTGAACAGAGCAGAGCCGGGTATCCCTGGTGGAAGTGCCACCCACTCCCCTCCATCCTCAAGAGGCAGCCTGAGCAACAAGTACACTGGCTGAGCACCCTTGGAAAATGCCCCCGGGGCCTCCTGAACAGCCTCCTAACCCAGACGAAGGACATGCTGCTATTGTGGCTCCTTGATTTTTTGGTAGATTTCATTTCTGAAACTTGACGGCCAGCTTCTTGAGACTTAAGAGCCCTCTGCCACCTCTGGTCCAGCACCCCTGCCTCCCACCTGCCCCTGTATGCAATCTGGCACAGTCAGAAGGCATCTCTGTGCCCAGGGAAGCCGAGAAGGGCCCTCTGCATGGGCCTCACTTAGAAGCAGGGTTTCCCTGTGGCCCTGGCCCCTCTCTGGTCAAAATCCAACCATGGGCTTCCTTGATTGTGTCTTGCTTTGAACCCGACCCACAATAGCTATTCATCTATTTGCTTGGTCAGAAGGAACAGTTCTGGGAGAGACCAAAAATAAATGATGGTGTTTATGGACGTGGGGGAAAGAATTGAGGGTAGAGCTGTGTGGATTTGTTTTATTGGATGTTTATTTCCAGGTCCCTTCAAGTCAGTAACTATTAACTTTGGAAGTGGAAGAGTGGACAAGAAGAGTCGTAAATCCTTTGGATAAATTAACAAAAGCTAGAGGCGCTTTCCCTCCAAAAATGTGCACATACACACAATGGATATGTATATGTGTGTATATACACGTTATTTTACATGTATTTACAAAGTATTACATGTTGATATATTATATGTATTCTATATGAAGAATTATGTGTGTGTATATAAAATATATAGACTCCTTCAAAGCATATTTATATTTATAATTATATTTATATACCTCAGAATAAGAACTCCTGTTTTAAATCATACAGAATTTTAGGGGCACCTGGGTGGCTCAGTCAGTTGAGCATCCAACTTCGGCTCAGGTCATGATCTCACGGTTCATGCGTTCAAGCTCTACATCTGGCACTCTGCTGTCCGCGCAGAGCCTGTTTCAGATCCCCTCCCCCGTCTCTCGCTGCCCTCCCCCACTCACACTCTCCCTCTATCAAAAATAAACATTAATAAATAAATAAATCATAAAGAGTCTTAGCAATATAGAACATTAAATATAGTTTGTTACAAAAGAGAGATTCAATGGAACGAAGGAATCTCATTCCTTTTCTTTTATGAAAGTGATATCCTATACTCTTTTAAAAGTTGAAATACAAATAGTAAATAAAGATAATGGCAACCATATATAACATATGCAGAATTAATTATACCAGCAAAAAGATTGTTACTATAATTAAACTCATATTTAACTCTGAGCTTCCTGGCAGCCAAGATAAATAAGGAAATATCAAGAAAAGCAACCAATTATGGAGAACGGCGTGTTTGGTTTTCTGAGACCCACAAAGGATACAGAAGATACAAAAAACATGTTCTTTCTTTAAGGAGGAAAGAGTAATTTTCTTTAAAAATTTTTTTTTAATGTTTATTCTTGAGACAGAGACAGAGCGTGAACAGGGGAGGGGCAGAGAGAGAGGGAGACACAGAGTCCGAAACAGGCTCCAGGCTCTGAGCGGTCAGCACAGAGCCCGGCACGGGGCTTGAATCCATGAACTGTGAGATCATGACCTGAGCCGAAGCCAGACGCCTAACCGACTGAGCCACCCAGGCGCCCCGGAAAGAGTAATTTTCTTAAACACACAAACACACACACACACACACACACACACACACACACACACACACTTCACAGGCTAAAGGCAGGGGCAGGGTTTGTGACGGGTGCCTTGTGTTGTAAATGGAAGTTTCTATAGTTCTGTGTGATACAGGAAAACATAGCCTTGCTTACAGGACAACTCATTTGAAATTCATGAAAAATATTTCAAATAGACTTTGAGGGAAATCTAGTTTGTAAAGCGAGGGAGGGGAGTTAGGATCAGTCCTTCTTTCAACAGGGTAGTGGAGTGCCTCCAGGAAGAATCTCTAGCCTCAGGAGCCCTTTGGAAGACAATGAAATGCTCAGGGTCAATTTTTTTTTTTCAGTGGGTGTTCCTTAGGAGTACAAAGATAGCATTACAGCCAAATGTGCTCTTTCTTTAGAAGCATCAACTCCAGAATAACTGCTGGATTTTACATTTCCCTCAGGACCCTATCCAATCCAATGTCAGTCCAACTGGTCCCTTACATTCTTCCAGGGAAACCCTGGAAACGCACTTGCATGAGAAGTGGCTCCGTCTCCCATGGCTGCCGGGAAGATCATGTCCTTCCACCTTCTCAGAAAGCCAGCAGAAGCTGACCTGCTTCTACCTGTGACATGAATTAGCCCCTTCCCATCCCCATCCTGAGTTCTCACTGAAAAATCATTTATAAATAGGAAACATGCCCTACAGACTGTGAAATTACCTCGCTAAATATTTAATTTTTTTTTTTCCCATGAAAGAGCATCTTCCCAGAAATCAGTCTGCAGGGAGGCTGGTCTTTCTGGTAAGAATTCCTGCCATTAAGTAGCCAGTCCAGTGTCTTAAGGGGACTTTGGGAACCAGTAAGGAAATCACAGGAGGAAACCAAAGGAAATCAAAGTTCTGCTGCGGTTAGAATACCTACAGAATATCATCAGATCCCAACCTCTCTTTAGAACAGCACAGAAACACGCTTATTTAACAAGTGCTAGGTACTGCTTACCATGTGCCAGGCGCTCCCCCCTTATGACCACACTTTGAGGGGAGTGTGACTATTTTCCCCAGTTGGTAGAAGAGGAGATTGAAGTACAAAAAAGTTAGATAATTTGTCAACATTACTCTGTAAGTAACAGAGACAAGATTGGGACCCAGGCAGTCTGGTCCAGGGGCCAGTCTGTATCCACTGCAGTGGTCATTCTCAAACAAAAGGATTCTCTGTTACACAACAGAATTCCTGGCAAGTTTTCTTAGAAGTGCACTTAAAAATAATATTTGAATTGCACAAACACATAAATGAAGATCTAAACCTCTGCAATGGTGATAGTTGTACACAGTTGCTGATATAGGCAGAATCCTTTCAGAACATCGGTTTGTTCTCCCTGGAAGGTCTGCTCAAAAAACATCCCCTCTGAGTCACCTCGTTCTCATGTGCATAATGCTGCAGGGAGGGGTAAGGCCTTCAGAAATCCCTGAACTGTTTTCCCAGCCCTCTGTTACCAAAACAGACATGGACACAACTAAAGAATGACTCAGGTGATGGTTTATTTTTCTGGGGAAAACCTAGTCCAAGTTACTCATTCGTTAGTCTTCATGAAAGGGTCTTGAGCCGATAAAATGATTTTCACTCATCAGATTATGCCAGCCGCAATCAGTCCACTCACATGTTTTCCAGACTCACATCGATATTCTTTTCTAGCATAAATCTGCAGCACATTACTTGGGGAAAAATTTTTTTTTTAATGTATTCATTCATTTTTACAGAGAGAGAGAGAAAGAGAGAGAGTGACCAGGGGAGGGACAGAGAAAGAGGGAGAGAGAGAATTGCAAGCCGGATCCATGCTGTCAGGGAAGAGCCCAATGTGGGGTTCGATCTCATGAACAATGAGATCATGACCTAAGCCAAAATCAAGAGTTGGATGCTTAACTGACTGAGCCACCCAGGCGCCCCTTTGGGGAAATTTGTAACAGATGACAGCATTACTTCATAAAAGAGGGGTGGCAAGATGCCCACATAAATTCTAAATTTTAAGATAGCCTCCTAAGGCCTAGTATGGTGCATAGATATGACCCACGAAGGATATCTATGCACCAAACTGGGCTATAACTGCAGCTCCTGAATAACAAACTCTTCCCTATCTATACCTATCTATAACTGTATTATCTAAATCTATAAAGATACCCTGTCTTTACACATTCCACACTCTAGTTCCTTAATCCTTTCAACCTAGCATCAAATTCACAGATTTGGCACACACACACAAAAAGATGTCCAGTTATTTTTGAATTTCACATAAGCAATGAACAAAATTTTAGCATAAGTATATCCCCCACATTGCATGTATTTTATCTGGTAACCCTATCTCTGCACCCTCTCTGAAGATCTAAGGCTGGAGTACTTATTGGGTTTTTTTCTTTTTCTTTTTCTCCCCCGCCCCACTTCAGCCAACTTTTCTCTCAACAAAGATGAAGTATTAAAGAGATATCTGTATTTCTACATTCATTGCAACACTACTCGCAATAGCTAAAGTATGGAAACAAGTGTCCATTAATGGAAAAATTGAGGAAGAAAAGCAGTGTGTGTGTGTATATATATATATGTATATATATACACACACACACACACACACACACACACACATATACATATATATGTATGTATATATGTATATATACATACTCTAATAACAGAATATCATATATGTATATATACATACTCTAATAATGGAATATCATTCAGCCTTAAAAGGGAAGGCAATCCTGCCATTTCTAGCAACATGGATGAACCAGGAGGGGATTCTGCTGAGGGAAATAAGGTAGACACAGAAGACAAATACTGAAATACTGCATGGTGTCACGTATATGTGATATATTTTAAAAAAATGAAGTTGGACTCATAGAAACAGAATGAAATGGTGGTTGTCTGGGGCTGGGGGGTTGGAGGAAATAGGGAGAGGTTGGTACAGATTTTCAGTGAGAAGATGAAAAAGGTCTAATGATCTGATGTATAACATGGTGGTATAACTGATATTCCTATTTTGTAGAACTGAAATTTTCTAAGAGAGTAGAACTTAAGTGTTCTTGCCAGAAAAGAAAAAAAGGTAAATACGTGGGGTATTGAATGTGTTAATTCATTGGCGGGAATCTTTCCACAAGGTATACATATATCAAATCATTGTGTTGCACAATTTAAATATCTTAAAATGTTATTTGTCAATGATACCTCAGTGAAGCTGAATAGAATGAGTTAAGAAGGTTGTGGAGGGAGGGATTGCCAGGGTGTGGAAATGTTGCTTATCTTGATGGCAAAGTACAGAATCTTGATCGTGTTGGTGGTTCATGGGTGTATATCTGTCAAGACTCATCAAATTGCATATTTTAAAATGAACTGCTTTTTGTTGGTCAATTTTACCTCAATCAAGTTTTGAATTCAATTTCAAAAATTGAATTTGAAAAAGAAAAATTAAAAAATCAAGTCGTGGCAAATGCTGATTCAAAATAAATGCAGTCTTGGGGCACCTGGGTGGCTCAGTCGGTTGAGCATCTGACTCTTGATCTCAGTTCAGGTTATGGTCTCACACCTCGTGAGATCCAGCCCCTTATTAGGCTCTGTGCTGAGAGTGCAGAGCCTGCTTGGGATTCTCTCTTTCTCTCTCTCTCTGCCTCTGCTCTGCTAGCCTGCTCTCTTTCTCTCCCTCTCTCTCAAAATAAATAAACTTTAAAAAAATAAATGCAATCTGGAGGCAGACCCACAATGTCATAAGAGAAATATATCAACCAGACAATTTGGGGGAGCCAAAGGGATAAGATATGCATTCTCTCTCCCTCTCTCTCTCTCTCTCCTCATCCAGAATCATCATTTTTCATCATTGCAGATTTCCAGTCTCCAGGCTCCTCCCACAGTCAAAATAGAATAAAGGTGCTGGGGAAAAAAATCACCTCAGCTTTCACTCCTTGTTAATGGGCCCAGATTTCCTGTCCACTTTGCTCCTACTTTCTATGACCCTCCTGTTTGCTGACTTTTACCTGGACACTTGACTTCCTGCTTTCTGCAGTTTCTAAAACATCCTTTAGTAGATGTTCATGAGGACTTTGCTCCCCACCCTTACCTTCGCCCTGTGTCTGGGCTCATTTCTTCCCCTGATTCTGATTCCGTTATCACTGTAACCATTTTCTCCATCTCAATCTTCAGATTTCTCTGCTTCCTTCATACCCTCTAATGCTACAGTGTATGACGCAAGATGACAGGGACTCCCAGGATCATTTGCACATTGGTCAACAGTTGTCAGGTTACAGAATAAATTTTAAAACCCCAGTCATTGCTTCAAACATCTGTTAGGATTTCAAAACTACTTAGGAAAATAAGACTTTATCTCAAACATAAACTTCAGAGTTGGAGAATGAAAACAGTTAAGCTATTTCCCAGAAATGAGAGGACCGTTTTTGAAAAGTTGAAAAGCCTACCAAAATTTCAAAGCACAGTGATAATGCATTCCCAATATCCTCAGTCCAAAAAGACAATATTGCTCACCAGTGCAGTTTATCACTGCTTTACCGTTGTTAACCAACTAAATTTCCCTCTTCTTTTATTCCCCCCTCTCTTTTCTATTGTTCTTTCATTCTCTTGGGTTTCCTCTGCTATAGTTCCAAAGTCTCATCATATATCTCCTTTCAACTTCCTCCACATTAACCACTTATGATATGGAATTTACATTAAATCATCTATTCTATTTCTAGAACATAAGTTTTGCTATATCTTATTTTAGCTTTAAGATTATAGATTACAGTTGAATCATGGTATTTCCCTTCCCAGTGTCTAACAAAATGAGAGAAAGAAAAAACAAAAACAAAAAATTAAAAGCTATGGAGAAAATCACCAACAGTCACAAAGCAAGAAAAGGGGACTGACCTGATGTTATAGACTTCAAAAACCGGCAAATAGGGAAAGATATAGATGATTGTGAAATAAAACAGAGAAGTAACACAGTTTTGCTCTTACCCCTGTTCAAACTCCCAGAAATTGTACTGTTGGGTTTATCAGATCAAACCTGGAAAGAAAACAACTCAGTCATTATCTTTTCTTTTTTCAATCTGAGTACTGGGGGTGGCAAGGCTATTAGGGGAAAAAGAAGTGAAATAGGGACTGGCTGTAGAGAAAAAAATTTCCATGGCTGTACAGTCTACAGGTCAAGGCTACATTCCCACTGGAAAGGAGCACACCCATCAAGTAGACCTTGACACAGAACCATTAGCAAAACTCCCAACACAATGAGCAGGGCCTATGTTATCTAAGAAAGACTATAAATATCTCAGCTGGACTCTCTCCTGCTGTCATTCTCTTGAGTTATAAAAGAGTGTGTAGAACACATGGAAATTCAGCCATCAAGCTATAGCTTAGTTACAAAGAATGTGGAAAAAAAATTAAGAAGTAACCCTCAGTGTGTTAGAACAAATAGAATGTCTGGACAGAGCCACCCAAACATAAACAGTAAAAAGAAATGGCATGGCAATTATATCTGTATTATATGGTAAGGAAGGAAGAAAGCAAAGGAAAGACAAGTAATAAGAAAACATCAAGGATGAGAAGAAAATTGCTTCACACCATAGAATAACTTGATAAGTGCATGGTCTGGATAAAAGAGGAATTCAACGGCTTTATAGTAATAACAATCTACCAAGATGAAAACAATGACCATGGACCTCAGGAAATAAAGACTTCCAAGAACAACATTAAGGAATTAATAAATAATTTAGAAACAAGAAGAAACACAATAGTTATTGCTATTGATCACATACTGACATAGAAGAAAGATGAGCTAATCATGATGAATAAAGTTTAAAAAGAGAAATCAAAACATTCAGAAATGAACTAATAGGTGTGGAAGACAGACAAATATAATGCAACATAAGGATAATTGGTGTCCTTGAAATAGCAAAACCAACAAATAAACAGAAAATGAATTCAAACCTATGATGCAAGAGAACTTCACTGAGTCCAACTGGGAAAAAACCTAAATCTTTAACTTGAAAGGGTCCTCTATTTTCCAGAAAAGTTGGATACAAAACACACTACACTGAGCATAGCCCAGATACGTCATTAAAATTAAAAGATAAAGAAATAATCCTTTAAGTGACCAGTCAAGAAAGTAAATCCTGTACATTGGGGGGGGGGGGGGGGGGGGGGGGGAGGGGGGAGGGGGGAGAATCAGACTTCTTCATAACAACAGTAAATGCCAAAGACAGTGGAGTAATGTTCAGAATGTTTTGAAGAAAAGAAGTGTGATCCAAGAACTTAGTACCCAGCCAAGACACTGTTTGGCTGAAGAGCAGTGGGCATACTTCCTCAAACATGACAGAATTCAGTGAATACAACATTCATAACCACTTCCTGGGGTGGGGTGGGGTGGGAGGATGTTAAAACACAAATCAAAATAAAGAGCATAGGAATAAAAATTCCATATTTTTAAGAATCTGATAAACATTAAGCTAAATATGGAACTAATTGAACTAAGAGAACTATGGTTACAGGAAAAAAATGTGAATGTATTTCTAGACAATATAAAAATACTAACAATCTTTGGGAAACAATGGGAGAAAGTTTGAGAATGCTAAAATTGAAACATGATGCTTTAACATTGTTCTGATTATTGTTTTATTAAATTTCTTGTTCTAATCTGAGAGGGAACTTTTAGAAAATAATATATCTTGTTTAAGGAAACATTTACTTGAAATTCAACCATCCCTTCGGTTTTTCTTCTACTAAATTCAAGTAAAATACTTTTTTCATTAAAATGTCTTCTATAGTAAGATTTCATCATGATAAAAATTTCTAGTTGGTCTATCTGGATATATGGAATAAAAGATAGACTCTAAAACGATGTTTGTCCAGTGTTAACAATGGTTTGGCAGGAGTGGCAGGATTTGGCGGTGAATGTTTTCAACTTCATCTCTATACTTTTCTCAAATGTTGAATTCTGTATGAGTTTCTTTCTTTTTAATGTTTATTTATTTTTGTGAGAGAGAGAGCACAAGAGGGAGAGGAGTAGAGAGAGAGGGAGAGAGACACAAAATCAGAAGCAGGCTCTAGGCTCCAAGCTGTCAGCACAGAGCCCTATGTGCAACTCGAACCCACGAACCGTGAGATCATAACTGAAGCCGAAGCCCGATGCTTAACCGACTGAGACACCCAGGCATGCCAGGAGTTTATTTTTTTTAATAAAAATAATGGCATTTTTCTTTTTTTTTTTTTAATGTTTATTTATTTTTGAGAGAGAGAGACAGAGACAGAGAAACAGCGTGAGTGGGGGAGGGGCAGAGAGAGAGGGAGACACAGAATCTGAAGCAGGCTCCAGGCTCTGAACTGTCAGCACAGAGCCCGATGTGGGGCTTGAACCCACGAACTATGAGATGATGACCTGAGCCGAAGTCTGGCGCTTAACTGACTGAGCCACCCAGGCGCCACAAAATAATAGCATTTTTCAAAAAAGCATTCTAATTTACCAAGATGATAAACATTTATCACAGGGAAGTGAAAATACAGAGAATTGTTATTTTTTTGTATATTTTTATATTTTATAAATTAGAAAAAGTACATTGGTAAACTACTTTCTAGTTTTCTTTTTTCATTATTACTTTTTGAGGCCTCATTTGATATTTCCTCTATTGGTTTGTGGTTCTTGATTTTAAAAAAAATGTTGCCTTTCCCTAATTTAGGAGGAAAAAGAAGGAATATCTACCAGTTGTCAATTAATAATCAGCTGAGTACATGCTGCTTGCTTACCCTTAGAGGAAGAAAAAAGTGGGTTCTGGAAAACTGATGTCAGGAAGACCATTTCATTATAAACTACATTGTAATTGAGCACATAAACATAAAGAATTTCTTCCAGAGAACAGGTACGCTATGTAATAATCATCCTCCAGATACTTCGTACTGAAATAGGTTAATGGAATTCTATACCATAAATCCAGTCTCTTCCCCTAAAAGGAAAATGTTTAGGCACCAAAATTTGCCACATCTTTGTAGAGAGAAATACCAACTCCAGATCAAACTGAAGCACATGTTTTTCACTGATATAGGTTGAAATTTTCTTTAAAAGCATGACAGGGGCACCTGGGCGGCTCAGTCAGTTAAGTGTCTGACCTCAACTCAGGTCATGATCTCATGGTTCATGGGTTCTAGTCCCACCACTGGGTTCTGCACTGCGTGGTCCCAGTTTGGGATTCTCTCTCTGCCTTTCCCCCACTTGTGTGCTCGCTCACTCTCTCTCTCTCTCTCTCCCCCAAAATAAATAAATAAAATTTTTTAAAAAAGGTTAAAAAAAAGCATTACAAAGAAATTGAGGGAATAATAATAGAATTATCCAAGGCAAGTTAAGCTAATCCTCAAAATTAAGTAAAAAGCCTCACATTGAAGAGTTAAAAAAAAAATACTCGGTAGCAGGCATTGGCTCATGGAAGTCTATGCAATGTCCCCAAACCAACTCAGAATGTCCTGTCTCCAGTTTCTAGGTTCAAACTGTGAATTTACACATACAGCGTATGCTATGGACTTGTTTCCACCTAAAGTTCACGTACGTATTTTATATCATGCCCTCTAACCCTCAGTAGTTGGTTTTCCATCATCCTGGAATATCGTGTTAGTTTTTATTTTGTTGGCTCAATTTTAGAGGACAGAGAGGGGTGGAGGGGGTGGGCTTAGTGGTTAGACCAGTCTGTTGCCAAAATAGTTTTCTCACACAGCCTGGTATGATGCCAAATGGAGCAACCAAGATGTCAGAAGTATTTCACAATGTTGAAGCTCCTCTTCATGAATCTTTGGATCCCAGCAGCTTGTTTACTACATCCTCTGAGGAGCTCAGGAATGCAGCCTGGAGTTCAGACAGTCACTGGATTCTTTTCTGGAAGGTGGTACACCATGTTTCTCTGCGTAACAGCGTGTTTTAAGTTTTCTCTTTCAGGTACAACCACAGCTCTACCACAGACGGGAGACAGAACAGGAGAGACTCAGATGCCAAACAGCTACGGAGATTCTGCAGGAAGCCAATTAACTACCACAAAAATGTCCTCACAGAGCCGGGCTGGCTCCTGAGGTATTCTCCTTTCGTCTCCCTGGGCTCCCAACTTCCTAAACGGGATTTGTAGCTCACCTGTCTTCTTGTTAGATGACCCGCGCACTCCTCAGCTCCTTTCTCCGTCTCTCTGTCTCTGTCTCTCTCCTTTCACTTCCAACCATGTAACTGCATCTAATTTTAAGCCCCCCACCTCCAGCCCCTCATTTTTAAAGTGGGGGCTGCTTTGGCTTATACTTTCTGTCCATTAATTTCTTTTTAAAAAAATGAAATAAAAAAGAAGCCCCACGCAGAGAAAACAAAATCATACACATCTGAACAAATTTCAAGCTCAAATAGTTATCTGAATAAACCAGAAGGAGCTCTTCCTTTAACAAATAAACCTGAGTAATGAGATAGTTTGCAGGGGTACCCAGCGATTTTGTTCCTGAATTCACCACATCATACATATGCAAATATGAAATACCTTTGGGGAAACGCCCTGCCACGTTTTGTGTAGATTTTCATATGGTTGTTCGGGGATAAATAAGAAATAACTCTTTCTCTCTACATCCGTGAGGAAATACCAAATATCTCTAATGGTAGGACATCAGGACAGAATGCAGGGTTTGGGCGATGAGGGGACAGAAGAAGGAGGTTTAGAGTCCAGGTTGGCAAACATTTTCTGCTAAAGTCTGGAGGGTAAACCTTTTAGGCTCTGTGGGCCATAAGGCCTCTGTCATACCACAAATACAGCCCCAGAGCACAGCAAATGAGTATGGCTGTGTCTCAATAGAACTATTCATGGACCCTGAAATTTGCATTTCATGCAATGTCCATGTGTCATGACTAATATTCTTCTTTTGATTTCACCTAACCATTTAAAAATATAAAAGCCCTTCTTAACTCCGGGTGACACAAAATCAGGAGGTGGGCCGGATTAGCCTGTGGGTCAGTTTGCCAAGCCCAGTGTAGAGGAAACTGCATGCCAGAGAGAAGGCACGTCTTCGCATCACATCCTACATGAGGTAGCGAGTCCTGTTAGCAAAGCGTTTCCTCATCCCCTGCCTCGGCCAGTCTTCACTGCAATCTGTGAGATACATAGGGTTCAGAGAAGACAAGCGTGATCGTTCAGTTAAAAAATATGTGAGTCTATTAGTAGGTGCTGGGCTTGCGTTGGGCTCTACAGATATGGTTACGACAAAGGCATAGTTTTTGGTTGTTTAGGGACCAGGGACAGCCCAGGACAGCCCAGGTAATTATGACACAGAACGCAGGCTAGAGAGACACATACAGGAAGCATTTATTTCAGTTTAGGGGCTCACGGAAAGCATTCTGGAGGAAATGATATCCAGCTCAGATGGGGAAGAGATAAATGGGCAAAAAGGAGAGAAGGGGGAACAACTATACAGATTATAAGGAACAGCAGGAGCAAAGGTGTAGAGGTATGAGAGCACAACACATAAAGGAACTTCAAAGTAGTCAGGAGGTTCGTATCATGGAGCAGCCAGAACAGGTATATACATGGAGGCAGCACAAGAGCAGAAGAAACACTATTCTAGAAAGTTGGGCAGGGACCATTTTATATCATGTTACAGAGGGTGGGCTTTATCCTGGGAGTAGTGGGAAGGGAGCCAGAGAACAGGTAGAAGCCAAGAGGTGATATGGTTCAGATTCACTCTCCAGTAAGATCATTCTGGCTACAGAGTGGAGAATGGATTGCCAGAAACAGAAATGCCAATGCTCTCATTTCACAATAAAGAATACTGACACCCTCCCCTCATAAATAAGCTGACTTGAGCAGGTTCACTGAGCTGGTGAGATGTGAAACCAGTCTGCTAGACCCATGCCCAGTGCCCTCTGCCCACAATGCCTTTCCCACGCACTCTGGAGTAGACAGCACATATCAAAGTCATAAATACATCTATGTACTCATTTTGGTTGGGAATGGTACTTAGAAACCAAGATCTAGCCGTCAGCTTCATTCATTGCTAGAGGGATGCCATGACTTCTACAGACTTGCAGCTGACAAAGCTATGAAAATAAACACAATGCCACACACCCTTTGCACTGAACTAATAATATGTGAGTAATGACCTAATGACTTTCATTTAGGTCCTGAAAATGCCAAATTCTCTGCCAAAGCAGAAAAAGAAAACCAGGCGTGCCGATGAGACAGTAAAGTCCCTGGTGATGCCTCTTAAAATTTGTACACTGGGTAGAATTATAGGGGGTTTCATACCAGGGGGTTTTATAACAGAGGGTGAAGCATGCCATCATCCTATACAGAAGGATAAGAAGTCAGATAGGGTCTAGTAGATTTTTATAATAACAGGTAGAGGTTGCAATTCTGTTCTTTTTAAAGCTCAGCTCACAGCTGTCATGGAGATAACAGTTTTGTGTTTTGTGGGTTTTTTTTTTTCTAATCTGTATACTTTACAGGTTAGGACCCTGAGTCTGTACATACCTGAGGCTTGGAACCCTGCTTCTGGGAAGTCAAACATACCTGGGTTTGTGTCCCCACTCTGCCCATCACTTGCTATACAGCTTTGGGCAAACAACTTTTCCCTCCTAGTAGCTTCACCTGAACCTCTTAGGTTTGTTGATTTGAAAGGAAGTAATGCCTGTTAAAGTCATTCAGCTCTGTGCTTGCCACATGGAACATGGTCTTTAAATGATATTTGTAATTATTATTCATAATTATAACAAACTTTTCTAGTTGTAATAATAAGTATTCATAGACTGCTACCTTACTACCATTATTGCTATTGTTATTTAAAGAATAACAATAAACTAGAATCACCTCTGCTCCAGACCTAAACTGCTACTGAAAGTCTTTTTCCACTTTAACAGTGACTTTCAAACTATTTTCCAAAGAGTCTTGGGGTTTGGGAAAGTAGCTAAAGGAGAAGCTGGCTGTCTCAGAGCTCTCAACCTTTGACCCTGACTTCTATAACTCTTTTGAAGCAAGAGCACCACTATGAAAAATAACTTTGAAAACCATTGCAAACCATTGAATTCCACCACACTGTCATTAAAAATGAAATTGGTAGCAAGCAAAGGACAGGACCATATGCCTTGATCCTAAAGAAATAAAAGTCAAGCAAGTCAAGTCAAGCAGTCAAGCAGTCAAGCAAGACTTGAAATACATTATGCAAGTCCTGGCTCTCCTTTCTTTTCTGTTGGGTATGATTTTCCCAGGAAGCTCAGTGTAGAGGGACAGCAGGATGCCTAACATGCAGAATAGATTCTCCACACAGGTTTCTAACCTTCACCAACACCCACGGCCACTGTCCCTTCTCCACTTAAACTTGGCCACCTTCCTTGCATTACGAACATTCCTTGGGTGCCTACATGTGTTACAGCCTGAGAGGTCGACTGCGGAACATCTCTGGAATTTGCATCTGGAAAAGTTGAAACTCAGACAGGCCAATTGTTCATCCAAAGGTGGAATTTCATGTCCCCCTGAGCCTTTGACTTGTCAGGCCCCAATTTCTCTCTCACATGAAGATAAGTTTATTACCTAGACTCAGGGAAGCAGAATATGAAAAAGGAACTGTGAACATGTCGGTCAAAGTGAATGAGAAGATGATTTACATGATAGGTTCAACTGACCTTTAGTGGCCTAATAATTTTGAAAAGTTCCTTGCAAAGCTAAATATACCTGCAGAGTGGTGTTCAGAACTGCCTTTTGGCTTATAGCTCAGTTATGCCCTGTCCTCTTCCCCTGTTGTAATATTTTGGATCAACTCCTTCCGTGTAACCAATTCTCAAAGTGTAAAACAAAAAGAGACTAACTTTCTTCCACTTTGAAAATTAATTCTTCACCTTAGAAAAGGATTTATGTCTCTGAGTCATAGAAAAGCCAACACCCTCCAGCACTTAGAAGAAACACCACAAAGAGAAAAAAAGAATAAAAACATCCGTGAATCAATTTCCCTTTCCGTATAGATCTGAGAGGTGAGATAGTTCTCATATCTGCCAAGGGGCTTCCGGCTCTGACAAGTTGAGTCAGCATGCTGCAAATTGTTCGAGGTGGTTTTTGGGCCACATCTGGTAGCTGGAAGAAACTGAACTGGGTCAAACTAACTTTTGTAAGGTGCCTTAGGATTTTAGCAAATAAAGGAAAACTCTTAGCACCTTAACTCAATGTTATAGTCCTTGTAATCGTCTACAGTGTGGGTGCAACACACACACACACACACACACACACACACACACACACACACACGATAGCTGGGTGACCAGATACCTGAGATGAGCTCTTGCCTGTTTTGAGCTCTGATACTAATGTGATTCATGGGGTGGCAACCACAGAAAGATGCTCAGATCTCCCTTTAAGAAAGACTCTTTGGTGACAAGTGTGCTTATCTGCCCAACTGCAGTTTCCAAAGCTTTGGGATGGATCCATTGCAGCATTCACACAGGCTGGGCTATGCTTCTCCAGAGCAGCTCCTAGCCAATGACTGAGCATGGGATGGGGACAGGGGTGGTGGGTGGACTGAAGCCAGGAATTCCTGCCCAATGGAGAGATTTCTGCAGTGGGAATTGTTTTGGGACTTCTCATCAGCCTAGCCAAGACTTTTCTTCGAGCTGCCCTGAAATCGGAAGCCCTACCTATCCAATTCTTCCCCCTTCCTGTTCTCCCTTTTCATGGTTGTCAGACTTGCATCATGATCTGGGGGCTCTCCCCAGTGCCTCCTGCTCCCTGTCCCCTTTGTCTTTGGCAAGGATTTTCCCCCAAGAAACAAATTACATTTCTAATCCTATCTTGGTTTCTGCTTCCTGGAGGACCTAAATGGAGGTGATGGAGAAAGAGCAGAGCTTTTTCTGCCTCACCCTATCTCTAACCTCTCCTCCACACAATGCCTTGTGTTTCCAGCCAGCCCATGCTTTCCCCCTTGGGCAGTGTTTGCCCTTGGAAGTCATGTGGTCTTTTGCCATTTACTTTCCCAACAGAAACACCAAGCCTAAGCAGATTGGAACCAGCAATGTATCTCTAATGAATGGAAAATATAAAAAACCAACAAGGTGCTGAGATGCTGAGATGTTACGGCAAAGTCTGCCCCAACTGGATATTTTGACTGCGTGTGTGTGTGTGTGTGTGTGTGTGTGTACAGTGTGTTCGCTCTCAGTTGCAGGAGGAGGAAGTGGTAAACATTCCAAATTTAGAAGTAACTTCCTCCTCATAATTTTAAGGAGAGAGAACAAATGAATATAGATGCATTCTTTCACCTTTTCAACTCCCCTGTTTACCTCTCAAACTACAAGATCACTTGGCAAGTAGTAGAATGGATTCACTTCTATTTTATTATATTTCCCTCTATTTTCATAATCCAGTGAAATACTCAAAAAATGAGGGGTGGGGGAAAAGCCAGGGAAAACAAATACAAATGAGTTGAATGAGCCACAAACTCTTCAATCAATATTTAATCAAGCAATTGCTACAATTTGGAGTGGTATAACCTGTTTTAATTCTTCCAAGTAATCTATCAAGCTTCGTTTTAATTACTAAAATGAAAAAGACCTAGGAAATCGAGGTAAAAATTGCTTCTCCCTATAGCTCGTTGTGACTGAGTTACCTACCTCAGGTAAAAAGAAAGGTTAAAAGTCTCTGACGACTCCTTCCAACAATGGATTCTTAGGTCAGGAAATTAATTTTTAAGGATTAAAACACACACTTAAATGCTATTTATTCACAACTAGTGAGTGTATAGATCCTGTTCACTTTGGCTCGGAACATAAAAGATGAGTCACCTGGTCAAATCCCAGTCTCCCCACAGAGATTTCATTCTCAGGTAGGCAGCAACTCGGATCCACTCCTTCTCTGTCTCTGCTTCTCCTTCTGCCACCTTTCCAAAGCCTATAAGGACACCCTAAGTACATTCATTTGTTGGGATTACACTACCAGCATTAAAAAATACTTCAAGATTTCACATCATGTTCGACCTCCCTATTCCCTGCCCTCCACCAACAATAAGGTGGGAAATCCATATTAAATTATCTGGACTCAGTATTGTAACAAATGTACACACCCCCCACACCCTCCAACCCCGCTTCCTTTCATCTGTGTATGGCTTTAAACAGCTGACCGGGACAGTTTTCATCTCTAATCTAATCAACTGACTTTCCCATGGGAAACAGCCAATGAAGCCCAAACCTACGTACCAAACTCTTTCTAGACCCAGGCAACTCACCACATCTGACACTTCAAAAAAATCTGTAGAAGTGGCTGCTATGAGTCACTAAGGACAAACAGCATTCCTGAAAGGAATGGACATCACTAGCAGAAACATATTAATGCTTGCTTTGAAAACTCTATAGGTCCCTACAGACCTGAATAGTATTTAGGCCTGAATTCTCTCCATCTCTAGGATACCTTCTATTTGCTATTCAATTTTCTATAAATATAACTATCTCCCGTCCTTTTTTTTTTTTAACAATGACAAACTAGCATCAGAAATACTTGGCATCTTTTTTAATATTGTTCTTTTAATTCTTGTTAGGAGCTTAAAGGAGTCACCAACTATAATTTGCTCTATACCAATGGCTTTTAATTTGGGGGACCATGATCTACATATTACATCACATATTACACACACACACACACACACACACACACACACACACACATACACACGTACACCCAAAACCAAACAAAAGAAGATCCTCAAAGGAGAAGACAGGACAACAAAACATAATGTGGGATTCAGGAGGACATATCCTAGAACAGAAAAAGGACATTAGGTCACAGTGAAGGAAATTCAAATAAAATATGAATTTCAGGTAATAATAATGTATGAGCTATTGGCTCACTAGAGTGAAAAATATACCATAATAATGTAAGCTGCTCACAATGGGGAAAACTGTGTATGGAATGTATAGGAATCTCAGCACTACCTTTGCAACTTTTCTAAAATAAAAAGCTTATCAGGGCGCCTGGGTGGCTCGGTCAGTTCAGTGTCCAACTCTTGACTTTGGCTCAGGTCATAATCTCACAGTTCATGGGTTTGAGCCCGGCATCAGGCTCTGCGCTGACCCTGTGGAGCCTGCTTGGGAGTGTCTCCTCTCTCTGCCCCTCTCCTGTTCTCTCTCTCTTAAAATAAATAAATAAATAAATAAATAAATAAATAAATAAATAAATACATACGGTTTTTTAAAAAAGCTTATGGAGACAACACTGACAACAGTAATGGCAGCGGCTACCATGTAGGGCAGTGACATCAGGCTCTTCCTTCATTCGTGTATCCACCCCATCCCCGCTGTAAAATGCCGCTGTGGATTCACAGTCCCTTCCCAACCAGGCAGATGGAAGATGAAGCCATAAGATGAGGAAGGTAAAGCACGTTCCACGTGCACCAGAAGAGCAACTGACTAATGCAAGTGGGCTTAGCAAGCTACACCTAACCTCTCATTGTTCTCTAACAGGGGTCCAGAGGGAAGCAATAAAGCTCTGAGAAATTTACTCTGAAATCTGAAATCTGGCCAAACACCAGTTGCCAACTAACCTGCCCAAAATCTGACAGGAGATTCAAACCAGCACATTTTCCTGTTTTAAGAGAGGTGTCATTTTTGCCTCTTCTTTTCTATCTTTTTTTTTTTTTTTTTTTTTTTTTTTTTGCTTTTACTTCTTGTTAAGAACAACTATGAGCTGGTAATGAAACATTCGAATCAGATGGAAGGAATAAAACTTGGGATAAAATGGCACAGAACCAAACAAATCCCTGGAGCAGAAGAAAATCCTGGCAGTGATAGGAAGTCAGGCCTTTCCAATATGGATCTGAATGAAGCAAACCTCAAAGCCAAATGTATGGGCGTGAAACTTCATAAAATGAAAGTGTGGAAATGCAAGTGTGCACAAATGGAAGCGGATTAATTTTCCAAAACTCCATCGAGTACAGGGTTTCAGATCAGCTGAAGTTCAAACTGCTGCTGACTCCAGGCTCAGAGCAAGAATAATATGGAGAGTATGAAAAACTCTTGGATCGAATAGCCTCTGGTCACTCCTTCTTTGCATTTGTGAGAAGATCCTTTCTGGCTCCTGTATCCTAATGGAAGAAGGTTCTGATCCTTAAGTGGCCTGAGCCACGGGAGTAGCCTATCCAAAGAGGTTTTCAAACCTCTTTTTCCAAAGGGAAATTCTTGTATGAAAGAATCTTAATCAATTACAATCAGAGCTACTCTGGATGAGGAGGAAGAGAGGACAGAGAACCACGTCATTTGATGACTGTATTATGTATGCAGTCGACACTGGAATAGCTCAGGGGTTAGAGGCACCCACCCTCCCCACTCTGTGCAGTTGAAAATTTGTATACAACTTTTGACTCCCCAAAACGTACCTACTGTTGACTGGAAGCCTTACCGGTAACATGCACAGTTCATTAACACATATTTGTAGGTTATATGTATTATATGCTGCATTCTTACAGTAAATAAGCTAGAGAAAAGAAAATTCAGAAAACCCTAAGAGAAAATGCATTTTCATTACTGTACTGTATTTATCAAAAAAAAAAAAAATTCATGCACAAGTGGGTCAAGTTTATGTTTATTTTATGTGTGTAAAGATCTCATCATTTCTAAGAATGGTGTTTAGAAATTGTCCTGGGGCGCCTGGGTGGCTCAGTCCGTTAAGCAACCAACACTTGATTTTGGCTCAGGCCATGATCTCGCAGTCATGAGATCGAGCCCCTTGTAGGCCTCTGCACCGAGTGTGGAGCCTGCTTGAGATTCTCCCTCTCTCTCCCTCTCTCCCTGCCCCCCCTCACTCTCTCTCTCTCTCTCTCTCTCTCTCAGAAGAAATAAATAAACATTAAAAAAATAATAAGTTGTCCCAATGATTACTATCTAGTTTATTGATGTGGATAAATATATTTTTCATTATAAATTATATTAACAAATAATCTTACTCCCCATTTGTATAAGTGGTAGACTTCCTTGTCCCTGGGAACCCTAGGGACTAAAGCATTTCAGAACAGACCTTGAGAGGAGAAGAAAAGCCCTAAGATGAATACTTGATTTGGCAGAAATTGGCCAAATGCTCATCCATCCCGCTTTCTCCTCCTGGGAACGGAGGAACACCACATATTCTAGTTGCCCTTGCCAATAAGTTAGGAGCATGTGGTTGAGTTCTGGCCAGTGGAATATGAGTGAAAATAATATGTATCTCTTTCAGGCCTGGTCTCCAAACTTTCTCCTGCACTCCTCCACCCTCTCCTCATCTGTCTTTCTTATCTCCACACTGGAAAGTAAGGACTGCTAGTTGGTAGAGTTACAAGATGGAAGGAGTTTCTGCCTGATCCTTGAGTTTCTGTTTAAATGAGAATGACTCAGGAAACCTACATTGGCAGCATCACACTATGATATGAGCAAGAAATAAGAAGTTCAGGGGTGCCTGGGTGGCTCAGTCGGTTAAGCGGCCGACTTCGGCTCAGGTCATGATCTCGCGGTCCGTGGGTTCGAGCCCCACGTCGGGCTCTGTGCTGACAGCTCGGAGCCTGGAGCCTGTTTCAGATTCTGTGTCTCCCTCTCTCTGACCCTCCCCCGTACATGCTCTGTCTCTCTCTGTCTCAAAAATAAATAAACGTTAAAAAAAATTTTAAAGAAAGAAATAAGATGTTCATGGGTTAAGCCACAGGGATTTGAAGGTTTGTTACCACAGTGACATACAGAAGATACAGACTTCTAAAATTTATTTAATTTCCTTGAAAAAAAAACTTTCTAATTTTGTTAACAGAGCTAATTTCAGCCTGAGTTTCCTCCATAACATAGATTCCTTTTTAAATGTTTTATTAGAAAAAGGTTCTCTTTCATGAACTAGCATGGACTTGCATTTTTTCGGTGCAGTATTTTAAAGTTTACATAAAGTTTATTAAATATCACAGTAGATCTAGAAACTAAATTGTAGCAATTGACATGTCACAGCTGGAAACATTTAGAAAAATTATGTTTCCTTGTTCTTTAATTGGAATTAATATTAACATCAATGGAGACACTGAATGAATATGGAAGTTGATATCCCCCCACGATGTGTTTTTATCCAAGTAGATAAAAACTATGTTACCTATCATGCTATCCTTGTGCCCTGGGTACCAGAAACCTTGGGTCAGAATTAATGCTTAATCACAATAATTGGGTACTGTATTTGCCACTGATTCCCTTACATGGGTTTGATTTTTCTGTGTCTTTCTTAACAGTTTGTTGTTTTTTACTGTTGGAATCACTTGCTCTCAACAGGTAAATCTTTCAAGAGAAATGACACTAGAAAAGAAAATGAAACACATGTTTGGAATTCTCTTTAAAGTAACATTTCACTTGAGTGATATTGAAAAGTTTTCCCAACCACTGTGCCTATTTAAGTGGATGCTACATCACAATTAAATGGAAAGGTTTTGTACAGCGTAGGTATTTACAAAGCACCTACCCTGTGGTGGAGGAACTCAGACATGATCTTTGGTGATGGGTTAGTCAATGAATGGATGACCCCTTGACTATACTGCAATCATTTCTTTACAAATCCCAGATATATGAAGAGCATGAGTGGCAAAAAATTTTCTATTTTATCAAAATTGGAATCAGATTTTAAAATCAGACTTTAGTTCAGGGGCATCTGGGTGGCTCGGTCAGTTAAGCATCCAACTTGATTTTGGCTCAGGTCATGATCCCAGGGTCATGGGATAAAGCCCTGGGTTGGGCTCCGTGCGGAGTGTGGAGTACGGCTGCTTGAGATTCTCTCCCTCTGCTCCTCCCCCCACTTGCTCTCTCTCTCTCTCAAAATAAAATAAATCTTTAATAAATAAACAAATAAAATAGACTTTAATTCAAATAACTTTTTTTCTATCAAACCCTAAAGAATCCCCCATAATTGTTAACCTGATGCCGAGACGAATAAAACATCTTTTTGCAGCAATTGCTGCTATCGTTTTATATTTTGTAAGGGTTTCTACTGGAATATTAATATACCATTCTTCCTTTCTAGTGATTGAGTGAATAAAAGCTGGTTTGTAGCAGGGTCTGCTTCCACTCGTGGAAGCCTCACAAAAGAAGAAGGGCGACCATGAACGTGAGCAAGCTTGTTCACCTGCCTGGTAATGGACTATTTTCATATTATGAAAGGAATCATAAATATATACTTCCCTTCCTCTTCTAATGCCATGGCTGTTTTATTTTAAAGGTCAGGCAGTGGTCATGATGTCTTCCGGCCGCAAGGGGAGCATCTGAATTCTCATCTTGGGAAGGAGTGAAGAACGGTAAGAGTAACCTTCTGGATGGACCTAAGGCATCCGAGCAATGTGCTCACATTGCCCTCTGCAGCAGGGGGGTGGAGCATCCCTGCACAGTGCCCAATTTCAGCCTCCATTATAACAGGCCTCCAACTCTGGTAGCAGCAACAACCACATGGTGACTCTTTCTGGAGTATCCGGTCCCCCAAACTGAGTCCTCTAGCCTCAAAGAGACATTCATTTCTGGTTCCCACTCTGATAGCAGCACAAGATGGGAGCAGCTACCTTATGGTTGGATTAAGTAAAGTGAGGAATTCTTGTACAGGAGGGACTCCAGTAATGAAAGACATTTGCGTAATAACGGGACAGGCACTGAAAGTCATTTTAATTTGAATATTTAAGAAGATGTGACCTTATATATTTCCCTCAGGATGGTGAAGTACACATCAAGTGAAAGTGTAAAGATACAGCCCCAATCCAAAGGAAGATATGTATAGACCTTATCAATATAATCCTTAGTGCTAACAAATCAGCAGAATGTATACAAGATGAATTAAATCAATGTAATATTTATTTATTAATAATACAAGTGCCATTAATGCTACTTGCTAGGTATATATAGATGAATAGTATATGATGCCTGTCCATAAGAAGGTGATGGTCCCTGAACCTCTATCTGACCACTGGGAATATTCACCCTTAGCATCACCTGACCAAAATATTTTGCCCAAGGCTTGTCACTGTTTCATGAGCCAAAACTCTGAATGACATTTCCTGGTATTCTTGCCTCATTTTATCTTTCAGCTAGAGCAGCTTTGGTAATTGATAAGCAAGAAGCCACAGGCATAAGATAGAGACTCTAGATCAAAGAGAAAGTTCCATTCAAGAATAACCTCATCACTGGTTAGTAGTAGTCAGGTTGCTTTCATATGACTCTTCCCTTAGGTCAGATGCTCATAAACTTGAGTCCTGGGAACTGTGAACTTCCTAAAGTTGTATGCAATATTGTATGTGAGTGGGGGTATTTTATTGAGTCATTAATGGCTGCCTTCATCAATTTTTGTCTGATGGAAATGAATAAAAGGATAATTTCTCCTTTCCTTCTCCTGGAGAGATAAACAACTTTCCTCTCTCAGTGTTCCTGGGACCTAGTTCTGCCCTGAAGATCACCTCCATCTGCTTCTTTGCCGAGGGCAAAGGACAGAGATGGGAAGTGCTTGGGAGAGGAGAGACCAGGAGACTATGGTAGGCGGGTAGAGGTGGCATGGATCAGGGGTGGTAGTAAGAGATAGCTCCTGGGACTAGAACTAGGGGTAGGGAGTGAGGGGAGAGATGCTGTTGATCTAAGCTCTTCTGATAACAGGGCTCACCCAGCAGTCCAGAGAAATCAGGGCCTCCCATGAGAATGGTTGAAAGTATGTTCTCTGCAGAGGCACCTGGAGAGTCTGGACACTAGTACAGCAGACTGGGGGCTCAGCACAGATTCCCGAGCAGAGCCAGACATTGTCGCCTGCACCTCTGAGCGAAGGACAAAAACCCCAAGAGGATTGGACTGAAATCTTGAGGCTCCCCCTAATATTTTTGGTCCAAGTTTCCAGGGTGATCTCAAGTGAATAGCAAGGAAGAATGAGAAACGCCCTCCCACAAATACTTGAACTTGGATCTCTCAACCACCTGGTGGGTGGAAGGCTGAGTCAGATAGGATTTAGAAAAATTAAGGATGAGACATTTCTTACACTTCCAAGATCATGGAGCAAAGGCAAGCCAATTACATGCATATGTACACTTTCTTTTAGGAAAAGTGCCCAGAACTTTCTTCCAATTTTTAAAGAAACCTAAGCTTTAGGAGATAGGGGGTGTTTTTAGGCTGGGCTGTCTGAGATGAGAATTCAAGATTTGTGAGCGAGTCATTTATTAAGAAAGTGCTTCTAGGGGCGCCTGAGTGGCTCAGTTGGTTGGGCATCCAACTTCAGCTCAGGTCATGATGTCATGGTTCTTGAGTTTGAGCCCCACTGTGTGCTGACAGCTCAGAACCTGGAGCCTGCTTTGGATTTGGATTGTGTATCTCCCTCTCTCTCTCTGCCCCTCCCCCACTTGCATTCTGTCTCTCTCTGTCTCTGTCTCTTTCTCTCTCTCAAAAATAAATAAACATTAAAAAAATTTTTGTAAGACAGTGCTTCTAGAGGAGACTGGCAAGAAAGTGGGGAAGCAGAGAGAAGAAGGAGGGAGAAGGGGGAAGAAGGCAAGTAAGTTTGCATCTTAGGCAAAGCCCTGCAGAGGAGGGTTTGGGCAGATCCCACGGGGGGGGGGGGGGGGGGGGGGGGGGAGGGGGGGGACTTCCGGGATGTAAGTTACACTTCTGAGTAGGACAAACTGAGGCAAGACAGCTGGGCTTATAACCCTTTGCTCAAGGGCCACGGGCAGGGCTGTGGAGAACAAATCCCCAGGCACTTTGGGCTGATAGCTCTCTGTACTGGCTCTGGTGGAGCTAAGGGCAGATTTCCTAAGAGTTTCAAATGCGGTCAATTTGAATCAAATGCACAACAGAGGAAAGAGGGAGCGTGCATGAAAATGGTCAAGGAAAGCCAATAGGAAGCTGGGGGGATCTGGGCAGCAACACCAATATTGTCCACTCCTCCCCCTTAAAGTTGTTCCTAAAAAGGCCAAGGTAAGTGGAGGGCCAGGGACTGATGCCCCAAGCATGACCATGGGAACACTAAGGAAAGAAGAGACCTAGCAGAGACGGGTCAAGAAAAGGGAGGCTGTGCATGTATAAAAAGGAGAGCTTCCAAAACCAGTGTTTCTGTAAGTCCAGTAGATCTGCTCCCCATCCTTCCAGAAAATGTCTCCTCACTGGGTGTCAGTTGTCTCTGCTTTACAAGTCCATTACTCTTTCAGGCAGAGGCTCTTAGTGGCCATTTATCCATTTCAATCCCAGCCTCTGACCACTTTGCTGGGCCTTGTCTCCTGCTCCTTCCTCCTCCTGATCCAGACCCCTCTTTCAGAATCTCTATCTTTCTGGTCACCTCACTAATGTCTTTTTCTTCTATAATGTCAAGAAGTAGAATCTCCTATGTTGTAGTCCTAGTCCAGCCAAGCTGTGCCCAATGGATCTCATTTTCATAACCAAACACACCCATAGAAAATGTGTTCTTAGGTGGAGCCAGCTCGCTCCCTGAGAGTCTGGAGTTGTCGCCTCACGTAATTCCCCCATTCCTGTCACACACACACACACACACACACATGCATGCACTCACACACAAGCACACGGAGAATGAGGCCCACGGAAATGGCAACTTGCCCAAGTCCATTTAACTAGTCAGTAACAGAACCAGACAAAATCTCAAGTTCTTAATTCTCTTATCAGTGTTCCATACCTCCTAACACGCTGCCTCCCTTGTGTTCAAGCATTTTTTATCAATGGTAATAAATATAAAGGCCTTTCTTGGGGGAGGCAATTCAAGCTAAGTGTCAAATGCATTCCACAAATACATGGAATTCTTTTTTTTTTTTTTTTTGAATCTGGGAGGCTGAGGCACATGGTATAAATGTGGGGAAACAGAAATTAGCATACATTCCAAAATGAAGTAAAGGGGCCCTTCCAAAAAGAAAGAGGCAATCCTGCAGAGCTGAAAGGCACTATTTACAGAAACTATTAATTTGAAAACCTTGTAGCATCAATAAAAATACTTTCTTTGCTGAGTATTTTCTTACTAATTTCACCAAAATCATAAGATGGATGATAAAAGTCAAAAGGTGTTTCACATAGATACTCTGACTCACTTTCCTACTTTCAAACAGAAAGAGGTAGTCTTATCTTTGTCTCCAGAAAAATTAGGTGAGCACCAGCAGTCACAGTGTTACTATTGGCTCAAGGACCATTTAGAGTTCAGATCACCTACTGTCTCATTCTCTGAAGCCACACCTAACACGGTCCTTTACAGATTACAAAGCACTTTTTCCCCATCGAACTTGATGTAATTCTCATAGCAACCTTGTGTGACAGGTAAGTTGCTACCTCATTCTACAAATAGGGAAACTGAAGCTCCAAGAGGTTACCTAAAAGCAACCCACTAACATATGTTACAGCTCAGACCCAAACCCAAACCCTCAGCTCTAAACCCCATGTTTTTTTTTCTTTTCTTTTCTTTTTTTTTTTTTTTTTACCAGTCTGCCTAAGTTACTATTACTACTAGGGGAGCCAGGTCTTGTTGGGTCACTGGTTTGGATGTTACAGGCCAGAAAGGAAACCCAGCCAAACTGTAAGTCACTGTGGGTGGGATCTTTCTTTATGAAACAGGAGGTCTTGGCTGGACAGGAGCTGAGTGTCAAAGGCCTCAAAGTGAATGGGTAGTTACTCCACACCAGACTCTCTTCCAGGGACAGAGCAATGACCAAAACAGAAAAAGTCCTTGCCTCCTGGAATTTATATTCTAGGATGAGACAAAATTGAAGCAACTAATGAAATATAAAATATGCAAGTGATGGTAAGTGCTATGGAGGAAAATAAAAACAGAACGAAGAGTCCCTGAAGAGAGAGTGGGAAAAAGGGGAAGAGAGGCAGAAAGAGAGAGAGAGTAGGGGGAATGTGGTTCTATTTTACATATTAGGTGTTCAGGAAAGGCCATCGGATAAGGTCACATTTGAGAAAGGACCTAAAGGAAGTGAGGGAGCAAGTTTTAGGGAGATCTGGGAGTAACAACCCCAGATAGAAGAAATCAGAAATGCCAAGGCCCTAAGGGATGTGTTTGGTGAGTCTGAAGTCCAGGAAGGAGACCAGTATGGCTAGGGACGTCCATCAGCCCTGAACTTCCTTTTATGGAGCAAACAAATTCATAAGAGAAAAAGAAGTACACTCTTTGGGACATAAAGAAAAACACAAAATAAAATTGTGTAAGTGTTACAAAGGGACCTAAATTGAGTCTCGTGGGATTGCAGAGGAAATAAGGGAGGCTCACAACCATAGAGTCAGAACTTGATTCTCTAGTCCAAGATACCGATTATTTTTTTTGCACAGTAAAATAGACTTCTGTCAAATTATATCTCATGTGGGTTGCCAACATGAAAACAAATGGAATCAAAATACTCCTGTTGAAGTGAGGGTGGGAAGGTTAGCCTTTCCAACTTGGCCTTGCTCTTTCTCATCTCCAGCCACTGAGGCACCTTTAGGGAACCCTAGTGCTCTAAGAAACGGAGTTTGCCAACAGCTGATGGCAGCTAGTCAAACTAGTGCATTTTATGAAAGAGGAATCTGAGGCCCACAGAGGGACTCTTCTGGTGTCTACTGGAGTGAAGTCCACCCTGGTCTTCTGTGCCTGTGCTGCCACTGATGACCACAGAGCCTGCTTCAGACTCCCACCTCCTTGTATTGACCTGGGCCTCGCTGACCCAGAACCCCAGGGCTCTCGCCTTTCCCTGTATGTGATGCTGCACCGGACCAGTTGCCTCTCTCCACTCTGACTCAAGGCTGAACACAACGCTCAGGAGGGCTTGGCTGGCCATTTCCCCAGCAGTCATTCCACCGGGGGGACCATGCGTTCGTCATTTCCAAGGGACAGACTGAGATGATTGGAACAAAGAGGTCATTGCATTTCAAATTAGACTTTTGAGTCCAAAGTGACACGGTGGGCTTGAACATCGGATTTCCTGGGAGAATAGACCTCCTGACGCACAGAAATGATGACCATGGCCCTGCCCTGAAAATGCTCAGCACACGCTTGGCTTCTCCTTCATACCTCATGTATTTCTTAGATCCTTCCTTTTGGTAAATTCTAATCCTCCTTCCAGGAAACTAAATTCTCTTCCATTTTGATACTTTCTCAGACTTTCCCAGGCAGAATCAATTGACTTTCTATCTGTGTTCCTGCAGCACCTCCTCCGTGCATTTATTATAGCTCTCATCTTATTGCATTGGAAAAACATGTTTACATACCTTTCCCACTGGTTCTGAAGTTCTCTTGTGAATAATAAACATGTCTTATTTGTGTTTGATGCCTCAGCTGCCACTTAACACACTGCTCTGGCTCTTTTTTTTTTTTTTTTTTTTTTTTTTTTTTTTTTTTTTTTTTTTTTTTTTTTTTTTTAACATTTTTTATTTATTTTTGGGACAGAGAGAGACAGAGCATGAACGGGGGAGGGGCAGAGAGAGAGGGAGACACAGAATCGGAAACAGGCTCCAGGCTCCGAGCCGTCAGCCCAGAGCCTGACGCGGGGCTCGAACTCACGGACCGCGAGATCGTGACCTGGCTGAAGTCGGACGCTTAACCGACTGCGCCACCCAGGCGCCCCTGCTCTGGCTCTTGATACATTTGTTGATTGATGTAATTCAGCACTGACTGAGGTTATAAGAAATGAGGATTCTTCCCCATTATAGATATTTTGAGAGATTACCAACTCGTGATAAGTCACCATCAATTATTTTCTTGACCAACTTGATAACTTACTGAAGTGTAAAATGATGGGTAAACACCCTGCTGTTGGTCATTGGAAGTTTCTGATGGACGGCACCAGCTTTCACCCTTGGTCTGTTTCAGTTGCATATCCTCTGACACATTTTTCTGTTTGTTCGTCCACGCTGGATCTGTCCCAAGGCAGACGTGTTGCTATGGCCAACACAGCCAGCAATGACACGTTCTCCCTCGTGCCTGGCCACAGCCCCTGGTAACTGTCAGCCTTTCAGATATGACTGACAAGGGTGGAAAGCAAAATCTGTGGGAAAAACTATGAAATCAGGTCCCAGTTCTTCTTTGCTCACTGTGTAGAGATGATCTCATGTTTTCTGAGCCTTATGTGGTGAATCTCACATGATCCTGAGACAGAGAGGGCTCTACCAAGAGAGAACTTATTTTTCTGACAGACACATGGGCTGGACTAGTGACACCTCCAGCCTCTTAACAGTGAAAAACAAACTTAAGTTCCATTTCCCAAATTCGCACTGCACGTCGAAGTGACACGGAAGAGTCGTTCCTTTTCAACGACGGCAGCATGACCAAAGCCACCTCTTTTGCAGGAGTTTATAAAACCTAGATTATCCCAAATCTACTTTCTTAAGCCAAGAACAAAACAATTTCAGTAATAGAAAAAGTCAGCTCTCACCTGTCTCTTGATCTCTGCTTTGTCCAGATTTTTCAGATTTTGTGCTGAAATACAAGTGTCCCCACCAACAGGTCACCTGCCCAGTCATTTCTGGTCCTTGCTTTATAGTTAACAATTCAAAGTGCAATATTATTGCTTTCATTTACAAGCATTTATTTAATCACATGGGATTTGCCATGTTTATTGTCAAACAATTGATCTTTTCTTCCTAAATCCCTCTAGGATTTCCATGTAGCTGATGCAGCTTTCATGTTTCTGACAGAAATAGCAACCAAGAACACAAGAGAGAAATATTTGTATGGTGCTGAAATGTGGAGTGTCCAGGGTTATCACTCAAAGGCACTTGAGACATGACCACAGAGGAAAGAGAATCTGAGAAACTGTTTGGGAAGACAAATCACATGAAGGATGTTTATTTGGATTTCCAAAATTTCCCTTTCTCTGGATTTATTTACATTTCATGAGTAGGCAGATATCCAACCTGAGTAACATTTTGTCCTGCATAGTTTACTAATTTGACTTTTGCAAGCAGCCAGACAGCAAAAGAAAGGATTCTAAATAAGTTCTTGGTTAATGGGAAGCTCCATATTTATTGAATTAGAGAACATGCAATAAAAATTACCCTTTAAATGTAATCTTTCCAAAGTATCAGGGCATATTCCCTGAAGGAAGCAGGTAACTTAACTCCTGCAACTTTAGGAAGGGGCACAGGTCTGTTACCTATAACCTAAGAAGGTGGACTGCTCTTAAGGGCAGGAGTGGAACTATAGGGTTTTAATTCCCAAACTGGACCAACTTCGATGGGCTGTAGCCTTGATTCTTTCCAATTTGTGTTAGCTAAGTTCTAATTAAGCATGGTTCATTTTCATGAAGCCAGAAGCCAGGTCTTGCCTCCTCTACCTAGACTTTCAATATTGCAGAGGTTTGTTTTTTTTTTTTTTTTCTTAATTAGGGTGAAGAATTCCCTTTGGCATCCGCAGCCAAAATTTTCCATTTGTTCCACTTAGAACGCCAGTTGGCTTCTACCCTTCACAACCACGTGCCTCAGGCACAGCTGGACAATTTATGAACTACTTTGGGATTAAAAAGGTGCTATGTCCTTGGGAAGCATTCCTAATAACTTGGATTCCTATTTGCTCTCAACCACGATTGGTCTGATCTAAGCTACAACAAGCAAGTGAGCAGAGGAGGCGGGGAACAAGGAAGTTTCAACAGCAAAGCATCCAAGAGAGGTCTCTTCTCTCCCTGAGCCTGGAGCCTGAATTCGACAAAGACTGATAATGAGAGTAGATCTGAAAAGTTCTCATCATAAGAAAACAAAACAAAACAAAAACCTATAACCGTTTGTGGTGATGGATGTTAACTATCACTTTGCAATCTATACATACATTGAATCATTATGTTGTACACCTAAAACTAATGTAAGGTTATATGTCGAGTGTATCTCAATTTAAAAAAAAAACTCACTTTAGAAAATTTAAAGAAGAAAATGTCTTTGAAATTGTTCTCCTATTTGACATGGGTTATGTAACTATTCTCTAAGTTTGTCTTTAACAAACTTAAGTCTCATCCAATATGGAGCATACAGTAGGCATTTAATAAATGTTTGAATTATCAATTTCTTCTTTTTTCTTTTTTTAATTTTTTTCTCATTTTCATTTCTTTTCTTTTTTCTTAAATACAGAAAACGAAAAAATTCATATTTATTTTTAATTTTCATAAATGTTTGAATTAATGAGTAAAAAAAAGAAAATTACCAGAAAACTAATAATAATTGGATGTAGCAGCAATGTTAAGGCGCTATAAATGTTTCTCAATGCTTACCCTCACTTGCCATATTTATCTCCTCGTGAATGGGTAACAGTGTACGGACCGGTGGCTCGTCCATGCCTTCAGGGGCACTGAACTTGCCAATATCTTCCTTCCCTCCCAGCTCCTGCCTTGCCCCTCTGCTCGGGTTGCCCAAGACCCAGTGCTGAGCTTGGCGGCAAGGTCAACGTTATGCTTGTGGAGTAACAGAGACCAAAACAACCACTTGAACAACTAACAGTATTTCCATCTCTATATGTCCCTTTGCCTTGTCAATCTCCCCAGCACCCATCTGGAATTCTGGCTCCACTATTTAGTATCAGGTGACCAGATGCAAATTACTTAACCTGTCTGTGCCTTAGTTTTCTCATCTCATAAGAATCGGGTCTTTTTCCAGGGGGGTGTTTGGCTCCACGTTTATTTTGTTATCGTTTCAAACCTACAGAAAAGTCGCTGGAATCAAACAAAGAAATCCTACTACTCTTCAGGATTACTCCTTCGTAGTCTTTCCCCATTTGCTCTGTCATTCTTTTCTTACCCTCTCTATTATTTTCTTTCTGAAATATTTGAGGGAAACTTGCAGCCATCATGTCCCCAGGATTGTTCTCAGGATTAAAGCAATTAATAGATGTGAAATACTCAAAATAGTGCCTGGTGCACATAACGCGCTCTCATAAAATATTAGCTCTTACGTTTGATTTTCAAAGGACTTTCTCGACCTCTGGGTTCAATCTACAGGGACCTCAAATTCTAGTGATTTGGTGGCTACCCCATGTGCAATCTCCAACATGCTGGGGGCCCATCACTATGACTGTGCCTCTCTCACGGATTTATGCCAAACTCACTTATTTTCAAATGTGTTGGATAGGACTGACCTAAAAAATATTTTCTATACCATATGCGTCTCCCCTTGAACACTGGTATTGGCTGTATCTGCTCCAAATTACTGTGTTATTAAATCCAAAAAACTCTGGTATTTTTTCTTCAACTCTCACAAAGCTGCTGCACTACTGTTAACGCAACATTAAATTGATCAGCGGTGACTCGAAGGCCAAACCCTCACTCTTTGTGTTCTTTAGGGAAATGATAGGAACTGTGATTTCTAGGAAATTCAAATTTGAACAAAACTCCCCTAAGCAGCTCAAATGCTTCCTAGTGCTGTTATTCCAAATGTCTAGGCTTCTGATTCACAAGCAAAACGTTGATTAGCATAATGTCTCGTCTACCCCTGGTGTTGGTTCAACTTAAGCTGAGCCACAACTCTTCTTTCTCACACTCACCCTGGGTTCCTTTGCTTCCTGGTTTCTTGCCTCGTCCAGATCCTGCTGTGCTGAACTGAATTAAGTGTGGAAAAACTCCTGATTCAGCTTCAACTCCATGGCTCCACATTGAGCTGCAGACGAGAACAGAAAGACTGTTCAGTCCACGACAATTTTAAAGTCATTCCAGTTGAGTCCCTCTGCCAGGAAGAAATCAAATCACAGAGGCATCTGGTGTCCAGAAAGACCCACTCTTTGGCCAGAATCTAGAAAGTTGGGTGGCTTGCCCAGGTGACACATTGCTCTCCGTAGAACTTTAGAACTAGGCCCATATGTCTCCCGGGCCCTTTTGCTCAGGATTACCATGTGACCAAAACAAATCCCATCACTGCCACAACACAGTTCATCGGTCTTGTAACTTTTGTGCCAGACAAGTCCTGAGGAACGAAAAGGAGGCAAAACAGGTGCCTCTTCTATCCCAAGATGAATTATGTATGTACAACTAAAGCCAGCTTAGTCTCGCTTCACTCTCCCTGGGGAGCCTGTGAACGTGGGGCTCCCATGTATATTCATAGCCCACGCCGAATGCTCTGTTCCCTGGTAAGTCATAATCTATACCACACAGTTTGGTATTTGTTCAAACACTTTTGCTTGACACGTTTCTTGGTTTAACCTATCAAGTCCTATCAAGCCAAGGCCATGTGCGCCCTTCAGAGCAAAGCCACAAAGTACACAAGAGGTGTGAATTTATTTCTCCGGATGGTCTGACATGAACAAGAAAATAGGGAGACCAGTCACCCCAGCCATCAGGTCATCGGCTCCTTACCCCCCACCCCAACCCCGCAGTTAATAGCAGGAGTTCCTGCTCTTCAACCACAGCATGCAAGTGCTTTTCTTCTAAAGACAAGCCATCATTTCTGCTGCCGTCAGAGACTCAGACTCCTGAACGGGCAGCCCCGACTCATGCCATTCCTTAAACCACCTGGCCTACGTGTGCCTCTGCTGGCACCACCCTCTCCCCAAAGAATTCATGGAGTTTACAGAGATGAGGAGATACGCTGACATTCACATGGCTCATTTAAAAGTCTAATGTATCTCCTGAATGCAGAGAATAAAAACTGAGGGTTGATGTGGGGGGAGGGCAGGGGGCGGTCAGGGAGCGGGGAAATGGGAGATGGGCATTGAGGGGGGAAATGGGGATGAGCACGGGGTGTTGTATGCAAGCGATGAATCATGGGAATCTACCCCCAAAACCAAGAGCCCACGGTATACACTGTATGTTAGCTAATTTGACAATAAATTATATGATAAATAAATAAATGAATAAACACACAAACAAATAAAATAAAAAGTATGATTCCTCCAAAATTTACACATAGAATCACCCAGGTATATACCCCAGAGGGCTGAACATATATGTCTACACACAAAAAAACTGTATGTCAATACTCCTAGCAGCATTATTCCTAATAGTCAAGAAGTAGAAACAAGCCAAATGTCCATTAACTGATGACTAGATAGACAAAATGCAGCATATCCGTATAATGAAATATTATTTGACCATAAAAACAATGAAGAACTGATACCTGCTACCATGTGGGCAAACCTCCAAAATATTACACTAAGCAAGATAACCCAGACACAAAAGACCACATGTTGCCTGATTCTGTTTATGTGAAATGTCCAGAATATGCAAATCCACAAAGACAACAAATAGATTCGTGGACGCTAGAAGCCGGGGCAGAAGTAGGAATAGAGAGTGATCGTTAACAAGCCAGGGGATTTCTTTTTGGGATGAGGAAGGTATTCTGGAGCTGGATAGTAGTGATGGCTGCATAACTCTGTGAATGTACTAAAAACCACTGAACTGTACATTTTTAATGGGTGAAGTTTATGGTATGTGAATTATATATCAATTTTAAAACTGATTAAGGGATTAAATAGGCCATACATTAAAAAAAAAAAAAAAAAGGTGTGAGGGGCGCCTGGATAGCTCAGTTGGTTAAGCATCCAACTTCGGCTCAGGTCATGATCTTGAAGGACAGGTCATGATCTCAAAGTTGGTTCATGATCTCACAGTCTGTGAGTTCGAGCCCCACTTCAGGCTCTGTACTGACAGCTCAGAGGCTGGAGCCTGCTTCGGATTCTGTGTCTCTCTCTCTGCCCCTACCCCACTTGTGCTCTGTCTCTCTGTCTCTGTCTCTTTCTGTCTCTGTCTCTCTCTCAGTCTCTCTCAAAAATAACTAATAATTAAATATATATATAAAAGGTGTGAGTCAAACTGAATCCCAGGTCCCAGGCTGGGATTGATTTGACTATAGTCACAACTGAACTTACTTCCTTTCTCCTTGTTTCTCTCAGACGAGGGGCCTCAAACACAGTCTTTTCTAAAACATGCTGTGTGCCCTGAGGCTCCACCCGATGTCCAGACCAGGACTATCACCCAGGCTGCAGGGTCACATCTCCAGTGGGTTTTGATCTGGCCCCATATCTGGGGCATGAGCCTCAGGGCTCTGGCTTCCCCATTTCCACATCGTCAGTACTTTTTTTTTCTGTCAAAAACGATCATCTGTCTTTCATTCCTGTGCAGATGACACCCAAATGTTACCTTCGTCCATCAAACTGTCAGGCTAATTGTTTATAAAACATCCGGAACTGGTTGTCACAGAATATCAGCAAACTGAGTCCAAATAAAACAGATCCCTGTGGTTGGATCCAGCCCCTGGGCGAGGGGAGAGCCCTGCTGACATTTCCTTCACAAACGTCTTCCTTTAGCCAATGACAGTCAGAAACCTAGGGGTGTTGCTGCCATCTGGGGACACCCAAACTGCTCTCAGGCAACTTAGTTATTTCTAGCTTTTGTCTGGAGAAGCTCAGAGATTTCTTTCAGATCAACGGAGTCATAAGTGGCAGAGCGAAAACCCAGACATTCCCCGCACAGTGCTCTTTCCAGAGCATGAAGAAGACACTGGGTCTAGCTTGGGTCGGGACACAAGTTTTCCAGGGCACCGTTCTCTTCCAGAACTTCCCTGTCCTCTGCTCAGCCGCCAGAGCCTTCCTCGGGCACAGTTTCCTATCATTTTTCCTTCTAAAACCTCTGCTTGTTCTCATTCCAAGCCTTCTCTTTCACATGGTCAATTGAGCCAATCTCCATTGAAAAAGAATGGTTAAAGGGGCGCCAGGGTGGCTCAGCTGGTTAAGCGACCTGCTCCTGGTTTCCGCTCACGTCATGACCCCACGATTCGTGAGTTGGAGTCCCGCATCAGGCTGCATGCTGACAGTGTGGAATCTGCTTAGGATTCTCTCTCTCTTTCTCTCTCTCTTGCTCTCTCTGTCTCTCTCAAAATAAATAAATAAACTTAAAAAATTATATATAAAAAAAAGAATGGTTAAGTTTCTAAGTACCAAACACTGTGCTAGGCAGATACAGAAAAATATGGCCACTATCCCTTCAGATGCTCAGAGCCTAGTGGTCTCCAGCCCTTACTGACTTCTGACTCTGAACCACACGCCTTTTGCATCTACTGGTTTTCTAGAACTTTTAGGTCTGTCTTCTGCCTTCTTTCTACCCTACAAGTCAATCTCCCTTTGACCTATTTTCTCAGGGCTTTAAAGCCATTGGTCCCTCCAGGTAGACCAAGGAAACTTTATCAAGTAGCTTTGGACAGAGAGCACACATAAATACTCATAACATACATAACATGCAGGATGTGTCCACTATAGTGATGGAGGAACACGGAGCAGATGTGCAGAGCCTTGGTCCCCTTATGTTACCTGGGCTCAGTCACTTAGAGTCGCTGCTCTCTAAGAGGCCACAGGCGCTGGGGTAGAGCAGGTTGCTGACTATAATTGCTGCTCTGATTATAAAATCGATACCCATTTGTCAGTGTCTTTCCAAAACCTGTGTTTTTCAATTAAAGCTGCCAACTCTGCAGAGAGCTGTCTGCTCTCATAACACAGCAATCCATGGTCCTGTCAGAAGAATAAGATGTAAGTAATAGCTGAGTGTCTGTGCTCAGCTACCTTCCCGTTCGCAGAGCACCATCAATGCTTTGCCTCCCATGCCTGTAACAGATCAGGATCTGTTAAAATGTAATTTTCAAAAAGGTAAAATCATGACTCTCAGACAAATATAAAAAGTACACTTGTTGAGTGTTTTATTTAACTCATTAATTAATGAAGTAAACAGCAAGACATTAGAACTGGTTCAAAAAGCATTTGAGAAGCCATATACATATATATACGTATATATATATACATATATACATATATGTACATATATGTACATATACATGTATATATATACATGTATATATACATATATACATATATATGTATACGTATATATATACGTATCAACCAGTTATATATATATACATATGTGTGTGTATATATATACATGTATATATATATACGTATATATACATATATACGTATGTATATATACATGTATATATATACATGTATATATACATATATACGTATGTATATATACATGTATATATATACATGTATATATACATATATACGTATGTATATACATATATACATGTATATATACATATATACGTATGTATATACATATATACATGTATATATACATAATACATATATATACATATACATAATATATATATGTATATATACATATACATAATATATATGTATATATACATATACATAATATATATGTATACATATATATATACATATACATAATATATATGTATACATATATATACACATATATATATACATATATATATATATATAACTGGTTGATGTCTTCTGGGGTTATAAACCTTTTGGGTTATCTTTTCCATTAGACAGGAATTTTTTTGTATCTCTTTAAGAAAAGATCCAAAGTTAATCTTTGTCCCCACTGAGGTTTAAAATTTATATTCATAAAAAAATAAAAAAGATTTTATTAAAAAAAAACAGGCAACCCATAGAAAGTCAAACCCCCGGACTTCACAGAAAAACACTTAGGGCTCTCTTTTGGCTATTTTGAAGTTACTAGTAACTTCCTGACAGGTCTCTGGTGTTGGAACTAGAAACAGACTCAGAAAATCTGTAGGAGCGAAGTCTGTATCACCTAGTGTTTAAAAGGCAAAACTATGGAGACAGTAAAAAAGATCAGTGATAGCCAAGGGTTTGTAGGGGACTGCATAGGAGGAGCACAGAGGATTTTTCGGGCAGTAAGAATACTGTGTATACTGTAGTGGTGGATACATGTCCTCATGGATTTGTCCTGAACCACAGAATGTACAATGCCAGAGAGAGCACTACTGGAAACTATGGACTCTGGGGGATTGTGATGTGTCAGTACAGGTTCATCTGTTGTAACAAACCTGCTGCTCCAGGGCAGGGCTTTGACAGTGGGAAGACTGCACGTGTGTGCGGACAGGGGCATATAGGAAATCTCTGTATGTTCCTCTCAATTCTGTTGTGAACCTAAAACTGCTCTTAAAAACAGTTTTGAAAACACAGGAATGTTTATCAATAAACAAATGTCCACAGCTCTCCTCCAAGCTGAGAGGTACAAATGACAGTCTCTCTCCCACATAGCCTTCAGACACTCCTTGGCCAAATTTCCTCACCTTAAATATAACCCAATTACATTAATGGGAAAAAGGAGAAAGGAAAGCAAACCTGATGAGCAAGTGGGTCAGACAAATTCAAGTTAAGAATTCCTACCCTAAAAGCCTGAAGAACTAAACGTGCTTGAAGAGGACTTCAATTATTTGGATGCTATGACTTTTCTTTCTTTCTCTCTTTCTCTCTTTCTCTTTCTTTCTTTCTTTCTTTCTTTCTTTCTTTCTTTCTTTCTTTCTTTCTTTCTTTCTTTCTTCCTCTGAAACAGACAAATGCAATTTTGAGTGTACTTCTGGGATTGCATGATTTTGGAATCCAACAGTAATATTTATCATCAAATAAAGAAGCCATCGACTTTTTAATTTTTTATTTTTTTTAAAGAAAACCACTTTTTTTTCATGTTCAAGACAGAAAAAGAGACAGAGCATGAGCAGGGGAGAGGTAGAGAGAGAGGGAGACACCGAATCCGAAGCAGACTCCAGGCTCCACGCTGTCAGCATGAAGCCCGACATGGGGCTCAAACTCACGAACTGTGAGATCATGATCTGGGCCAAAGTCGGATGCTTAACCAACTGAGTCACACAGGTGCGCTGCCATTGATCTTTTTAAAAGATGTCAACCATCTGAATCATTTCCATTCCCTGCCACCACCATCCTCTGCTCTCCAAAAAAGCAATTCAAAGCTTAAGAAAGCAAGTAAAACATCACCAAAGTCAAGCTGCTAAAATTAAGTCATTTCTGGCAGGTAAATTTAATGACTGAAGAGTTTGGGTATCTTACAGAATCCATGCACATTGCTTAAGACTGAGTATTCTAAATTATAATGAAATTCTATAATTATTGCATTTTTATTTTTGGAAATACCTGCATCTCTGTCTCATATAAAGTTACTTATATCTATAACATCTACAAGTTACATGCATTATTGTTGTATTTCTTTGCTGCTGAATCCTTGATTAGAAATGCAACTTCCAATTATACTATTCTCCATCTAATATTTCTGTGGGACTGTATTATTTATACTTTAGAGTGGAGTTTTTAGAAACTAGTTACCTCTGTGTCAGTCAGGGTAGGGTCAGTTATATGGTAGACAAAAACTCCAGGAAGTCGGTGACTTAAAACAACAAAGTTGCATTGCTCATTCACACTACATACTGCTTTGGGCTGGTGGGGGCTCTGCTCCCCCTTGCCCTCACTTAGGTCTGGGGCTGGTGGAGTCGCCATTATCAGAAACCTGCTGGATGTCATGGCAGAAGAAAATAAAGTATGACACATATACATAGGGCTCTCGCCCCACAGTGACACATGCCACTTTCCTTCACATTTCACTGGCCATGTGGCAATGCTTAATCTTAAGAAAGCAGGAAGTGCAACTCTAAAGAAGAGAGAGAGGGGCACCTGGATGGCTCAGTCAGTTGAGCGTCAGACTTTGGCTCCGGTCTTGATCTCACAGCTCATGGGTTTGAGCCCCGCTGTCGGGCTCTGTGCTGACACCTCGGAGCCTGGAACCTGCTTCAGATTCTGTGTCTCCCTCTCTGTCTGCCTCTCCCCCACTTGCTCTCTCCCTCTCCCTCTCTCTCTCTCTCTCTCAAAAATAAATAAACATTAAAAGAAATTTTTTAAATGAAGAGAGAGAATATTGGCGACCTAAGCCCAGTAACCACCAAAAGTTATTTTGAGATGCAGGGTCTCCTATTTAAAAAAAAAAAAAAAAAATTTTTTTTTATTCTTTTAGCTATATTGATTTAGCTATCAACCAGTGACATATTTATCGAGTTAGATTAAGTATAAATTTTGTCCTATCTATTTAAACCTTTGTCCATCTGAAACTTCATCCAAATGCAGATTTTGTGTGCCTGTGTGCCCTTCACCTTAGGCAAAATGCCATAGAAATGAATAAGACAAAATCCCGGTTGGGTAATTTGGTTTTGCGCCAGGAGACACAGCTTTCTTTTTGGAAAGGGCTCATGTTTGGGACTGGCTGTAGTTCCTTTTTCCATAAGGTCTGAACCTGTCAACTCCACAACACAGAGAGTTCATTTGTCACCCTGGCATTCATGTGAGGATTAAATTAACGCTGGTGTTTTGAGGAAATTTCATTTAGCAAATTTGAGTTAGTGGTGATTTTGTGGTTTCAACTTTCTTTCCTTATTATTAGTTTTCTACAACCAGCTTAGCGTTGCTGAATCCAGACTTCAAAGCATAAAATTCTCTGGACACAGCAGAATGAGGTGTATATGGAATAAGGGGAACCATTGCCAAGGATTCCCAGGAGGTCAGAGGCCAGGTTCACGGCATTGCTGTAACTATGTGTGGCAGGTGTCTCCTCAAGAAGAGGCCTGCAAGGAGAGGCGGGCTCAGAGTCCACTCTGGTGATCAAACCTGAAAACAGACTCCTCTAATGACAAGGTGCTGAAAGAAGGTCGTGTGGACCCTTATCTCGTTAAATGATTCAATAGCACTGTGCCAACGCAAAGAGGGAGTGGCAAGAGGAAATGCCCTAAATGTCTCCTCCTGTCCTCCGATCTCCAGCCTCCTGACACTTTCTCCCACTGGCCAAACCCAAGTGCAAACCAGAGGGCAAGGGATCCTGGGAGATACAGTTCACTGAGGCCAGTCTCTTGGAGCACAGAGCAAGGAAGGGAATGGATTTGGCTGGCTTACCACCTCACCCAATTAAATGGTGCTGTATGCAAATGTGTTCTCTTTTTTCTCTATTTGGCCAGACTACTTATGTTCTATTTATCTTCTCCTTAGCATTCTCTATCTGAAGAGACTTCAGTTTTCCTTACTTTCATTGCTGAATCCAAAAGAGCTTAATAATAAAAGCCAATTTATAAATTAAAATATAAACAAGCAATGCTTCTCTCTGTTATCTAGGAATATTACAAATTTATTGCATGTTTACTAACTCATCACACACACAGCCAGGAAGGGAGAGATTTTTATTTAATTTTAATTTTTTTTTAAATAGGTTTTATTTTTAGAGCAGTTTTAGAGTCACAGTAAAATTAAGAAGGACAGAGATTTCCCATATACTCCTGGCTCTACATATGCACAGCCTCTCCCACTATCAAAACCCTGTGCCAGAATGGTGCATTTATTATAATTGATGAACCCACACCGACACATCACAATCACCCAGAGTCCATAGTTTACAGTAGGGTTCACTCTTGGTGTTGCACATTCTGTGGGTTTGGAAATATGGGTAATGACATGTATCCATCATTATAATATCATAGAGTATTTTCATGGCCCAAAATATCCTCTTTGCTCTGCCTACTCACATTTTTCATTTTTAAACATTATAATCAGAAATCTCAAGAGATTAAATCTTGAACTTTAAAAAGCTTAATATGTTCCTGGCACATAAACAGAACAAAAAATACCAGAGTGAACTATTGCCTGAAATTTTTGGGAAATGGGATGACATAGGACTATTCCTATAGACATCATAACTAATCTATCAGTTTTCAAGGCTCGCAACATAATTGTAACCAGCAAGCCAAACAAACATATCCCGCAATGTATCAAAACACTTTATTTTAAATATGTACTTGGTGGAGGTAATCTTCCCTAGTCCCTGGAAGAAAACACCGACTTTTCTGGCTACCTTAAGTCATAAAACCTAGGCTCAACTCACAAATTGAAACTATCCAGCCCAAATAGTTTTCAATATCTGAGGTCAAGTTAGAGTAGTCTTTTTCCCTTTCCCATCTAGAACCTGTTTCAAGCAGAACACTTGCAGGGGCCACGGGGGTTATGGTTGCTACTCCTCATTTCCTATTCCTTGTCTTAGCTTGGTAATCAGGTCTCAGCCCTCTGGGTCTGGTGTGAGAGATGCAGGAAGGAAAAGAAGACCAAGAGAAGTGTCTTCCTTGGTGAGAGCTTTGTTCTCTCTGGGCCCCTCATTCAGAACTTCTCAGTTTGATATTTTGTTCCCGTTCTCAATTAGCAGGCTGCAAGTTCTGGTCTAGAAACTCTCCTTTTTCTACCTACTCCTTGGACTATTGCGCACAAGGGCTTAGTTTCTCACTGGCTTTGGCTGGAGGTCCCACTCAGATCTTTGCCATCTGAGCCTTTCCAACACGGCAGCTTGTTTCATCAAAGCCCACAACCTGAGAGAGCAACAAAGGGAGTCCAGCAAAACAGAAATCACATTCCTCTGTCACCTAATTTCAGAAGAGGCATCCAGCTATAATCTATTCATTAGAAAGAAGTCACTAGGTCTAGCCCACACTCAAGGGGAGGATATTACATAAGGGCATGAATACAAGGCCGTAGAGAACATTGAGGCCCATCTTTGAGAGATGCGTGTATCACAGACTTAAAACAGTTTCAGCTCATCTCTCTCTGCCTGACCTACTTAAGGAAACACTCATGTGTCCTCCACTCTCACAAATGCTGGGACAGAACTACCAGCTCTATGTACCTGCCACTGGGCTCCTTAGCTCTCCTAGGTGTGAGTCGGGCATTTAGGTCATTAGAACAGCTGCAGTTCCCCTCAAGGAATGTACAGAAAACCCTCCAAACGACCCTTTGATGCCTCCTCTCGTGAGACCTGGGATTAGGAGATACTTCCTCCAACCTCTTTTTTCCCTGTGAGGAAGAGGGATAGGAACTCACAAAAAACACCACTTCTCTCCCACAAAAATCTGCTGATAAAACCCTCCCTCCCCTAGCTCTACTCTCTCTACCCTTTTATTTCCCAAAGTCAACTAGGATGCTCTAGAGTTTCCAGAATGGTGAAAGTGCTTCTTGGGCATTGGTTTTGTAAAGTCTGAACATGACAATGTGCCTCACACTCATTTGGGGGATGAATGTCTAGCATATTGTTGCCTCGGCTTAGACTGAAGAAGGAAAAGATCCATCTTAACATCTTCTACTCATTTCAAATAATCTCCTTGATGGTCCAGAAGGCTCTCAGTAATTTTCTAGTATTATCATTATGATCATCTGTTTTTACTTTCCTGGGGAAAAAATGCATAAGCATCTACTTTATTAATACCAGAAGTCAGTTTTTACAATATAATCATAGCTATAAACTGATTGCAAATAATTTATTCAACATGCACTAATATATCCTTTAATGCTTTACTATAATTTTTAAGCTCTATTCTGAGGTAAGGACGTCATCTTTTTCTTTTTCTGATTTTCTTATTAGATGGAATTTATAAAGTAATCTCCCTATAGAAAGACAAAGGGATAGATAGCATGTGGTATATACTCCCCGTCTGCTGGGTTTTCACCAGAGCTCATTTACGATCACTCCTTTTATAAACCCTTCTAAGGCACCTAATAAGCCCATTTAGCTTTCTAACCACCCTGGTTTGTTTCCTTGAGTACGATTTCCATTAACTCAAAATGCCACATTATCAGCAGACTTGGATATTTACTTTTAGAGTAGTCAGAGCTACATTCTCACTTTCCGTATCACAGGAAGACACTCTTAGCAGGATGTTATTCTGGTTCATAAAGTGGCAATCTATTTCATTTATTATCCCTAAGTGCTTTATCATCCATGTCATCAAGTTTGGCCCTGGGCAAGGAGGTTAGGAATCCCCTTTAAAAAAAAAAAAAAAAAAAAAAAGATTATTTTGAGAGAGACAGAGTGCAAGTGGTGGAGGGGCAGAGAAAGAGAGAGAGACAGAATCTTAAGCAGTTTCCGCACTGTCAGCACAGAGCCCAATGCGGGGCTCTATCTCACGAACCACGAGATCATGACCTGAGCCGAGACCAAGAGTTGGACGCTTACCCAACTGAGCCACCCAGGCACCCACCCCCCCCTTTTTTTCTTTAAGAAAGAGATGTAAAGAATGAGATGTTCATTCTGCGACTGAGTCAATGAGTTCAGGGGACAAAATAGTTCCAGGAGTAAGTAGAAAGAAGAGAGCTTCCAAATCTGAACTTGCCACCTGTTAACAGAAGACTAGAACAAAATACCAAACGAAGAGGTTCTGAAATGAGGGGTCAGAGAAAACTAACATAAAAATTCCAAGACACATTATCTCTGAAGACCCCGTGAGAGAGCCGCGGAGAGGAGAGAGTAATCACAGAGGCTACTTGAAACTGTGAAGAAGGATCCACACAAGTTTGTTCCTCTCTGAAGTCTTCCCTGACAGTGTGGACGTCAGCAGAACTTGTACCCATCTCCCCTACGACACTGTCAAAGCCCTAATCCTTAGATGAGAGAGTCTGTCCTGGATATGTTTGAGAAAATGTTGTTCGAAAAAAAAAAAAAAAAAAAGCATAGTTGAATTTTTAAATATCCCATTGGTCATAGAATGTAAGAGAGGATGATGAGGAGGGGTGAGGGTGGGGAAGGAGGAGGAGGGAGGGGAGAAATGGAGAGGAAGAGAAAAAAAGATGGAGATCTGAAAGAGGAGGTGGGGAGGAGGAAGAAAAGGAGAAGAATTGCCTTGTTATATAAGATAGCATGACTCTTTTCCCTAGCCAACAACTCACAGAAAAGAGCCTGATTGATTGATTCATTGACTACATCTCAGCCCATGGCCTGCTTGATGCCCCTTCCTGAATCTCACTTGCATCTGCCTCTATAGCATCTCCAGTCCTGATTTGTTTCTTGATTCTCAGTCTTTTTTGTAAAGTCCACAACCCTATGTTTGTTCCTCAAGGTTCTCTCCTACATTAACCCTATGGGATGGGATGGGATGAAGTTAATTATTTCAAAGCCTACGTCTTCAGCCTAGATCTCTGCTCTGATTCATGTATTCAACAGTCTTCTGAACAGCCTAACCCACATGACTGGCAGACACTTGGAATTCATTGTATCTAGCACTGAACTCATTTACACCACTGCCAATCCTGTTCTTTCTGTATAATTTATGAGTGAGATTGGTATCACCAACCAACCACCTTATTAATCAAATTAGAACCTGGGGTCCCCATACTCACACACAAACCTAATCCATTCCTCTTAATTTCACTGCTTAAATTTCTCTTGAATCCTTCCCTCCATTCCCTCCCTTGAGCTCCTGGATCACCTCCTATTTGAGATTGATGTACCCACTTTTGGCTTCTCCGATCCCTTCACCGTGTGGTAGCTGTGATCTTTCTAAAACACAAATCTGATTGTGTTCATGTCTTACTTAAAACATTTCAATGTATCCCCGTTGCACACTGTATAATGTGTAATCTTACTAATGCAATCTAAAAGAACCATCTCATCAGGTTGTTACTTATCTGCAGCCCTTTAATGGTCTTTGTGCTCCTATAACTGTTTTCAGTTGCTCAAATATACCATGTTTTTTTTTTCATGTTCCATTCCTTACCTTGCTTTTTCTGTGCCTGAAAAAGAGAGTTCCTGCAAAAATTGTTGGATGAACAAATGCTTGAATATGAAAAACATCTATAGTTGCTTGTGATTTTTATTTAAAAACAAAGAAACAAACAAACAAAAAACCTGTAATTTATTCGGGTGTGTGTGTTTTGGTCCTGGAATATATAAACTAATATTATACAAAGACACACAGTGTCTTCATAAGTATGGCTTCTGTCATTGCTGCAGCAAGAGACTATCCTAATTCCTTTAGCATAATTTAATTTTGCCCTTTTTTTTATTAAAGTGCATTTATTATACAGAAGGTTTTATAGTCCCTTAAATGTATGCTTGCTGTTCTCTTTGCAAATTGTATTTTCTAAATGGCTGTTCTTCTTAGAACTATTTTCCTATTAGAAGCTAGCTGTTATTTTTCCAAGAATGGCAGCATGATGTTCAGTTATTTGTTTATAGTGAAGTCATCCTGGAGATTTGGGGTTTATTTGTATTTCCCCAGATCCCTGTTCCATAGTAATGCAGAATTCTGAATTTGTCCAAACCTCAGGACTTCTGCCTGTGGTCCAATAAATGGGTGTGCACACATTTTTTAAATCAGTCAAATATGCTAGTGATGTCTACCCCTCGATTCTTAGCTAGGAGGTGAACTACAAAGTGACCACAGAAACTCACAGCTAGTTTATTACAGGAGTTAGTTTTCTCTGTGCAAAATGCAGTCACTTACCCTTGATACATACACCAACTGCCAAGACTGTAACTTCTTTTTTCTCATGTTTAATTTTAATTATATAATTCACTTGGAAGATAATCATACATGGTTGTATCAGGGCATTTCAAATGGAACTGGCTCCAACTGGTTTAAGCAGAACAATTTTTTTTTTTCTTTTAAGGATATAGGGCAGCTTAGGAATGATCAGGAAGGCTGAAGAACCAAGCAAAGTTATGCATTTTCCTCAGAGGTACAATCTCCCTTTTGATTTAAAACTTTTGTATGGAGGAAGACACCTCCATCAGTGTTCCAGCCATAGCCACATGCACCCCGAGGACTCCACCTGGTGACAGCCACCACCACCACTAGACAGGATTCCTGCTCATCCTGCTTTCTTGAAGCACCGGTCCAATTTAAAATCTAGAGCAGTGGGTCACATACCAAGAGACTGGGGAGGGAAGAGGCTGTCATGTTTGGCTACTACTGTGGGAAGGCAGCTCAGTGTTCTAGAAGATATCAGAGAGAGGAAATTCTCAAACACACTAATCAGATGCTGGGCCGGCAAAGTAATGACAGATGCCGACTGCAAAGTATTTCCGGATTAAAGCTTCATCAGGATATTTGAGATGGACATGCCCACAACCCTTGTGATTTAGTCTCGCTAGTTTCCTTCAACTGGCTCATGGATACAGCGATACCATAATTTATCACATCTAACATGCCCTCAGTAGTGGCTCATGCCATTATTTTAGGTAGCACTAAAGAAATGTTGCCAAGTCACTTATGATTTGTTAAAAGATAGTTTTCAAAAGTTTAAAGAACAATACTGTCACGTAAGTTTAAAACAAACACACATCGAAGATTTGATTTAACTCATTAACTATTGAGGCAACCAGTAAGATGTTAAAATCAGTCCAAAGAGAAGCTGAAAAGCTAGATATAAAGAGGAGATTTAGTAAGCTGCTGGGTTAGACTTTACAAAAAACACTAATTAATGTCAGACAAGGCTATCACCATAATCATTGGGCTTCTCTGTTCCACTGGGTGGAAATTATTTGCAGTTCTACTGGACATAAATCTAGAGTAACCTCTGCCCCTACAGAGTTGTAAAATAGCCAAATAAATAGAAAATCAAATCTAGCACTGCACTGGAAGAACAGTTAGTAATCTCTTTTGTCTATTTCCAAGTTTGGGATAATAATTTTTAACACTCTCAATGCTTTCATATCAATTAGAACCCTCTGGGCTTTTTTAGAATAGAGTTTTATCATGCATCTGTCATGTGCATACATAAAAAGGAATATGTTACTTAAATAAACTGGAGAGGTCTATGCATTCACATTCAAGGTCAAGCTCTTATAATTCATTTTTTCAATCAAAGTCATCAAAGTTTGTATTTTCCCACCCACTAATGTTTCCCCTGCCATCAAGAGCATTGGCAGTGACGCATTTCTTTGGAACATTCCACTTTTTTCTCTGAAATCTTCTGAGAAGCTGACATCTATTGTGCAATTTTCTTTTCTTTTCTTTTTTTAATCTTTATTGTGATAAGAACACTTAACATGAGACCTACCCTCTTCACAGATTTTTAAGTGTACGAGATACCATATTGTTATCTATACCATTCTGCAATCTTGATGCTGAAGGATTCTTGACTTTTCCAGTTGTCAATAGAAGATTATAAAGCAAAACAAACACTCATATTCCCTTCTCAAATGGCCCTTGAATATTTTCCCCCCTGTGGAGAGTTTGTTCTTTAATTTTTTTTTAATATTTATTTATTTTTTGAGAGACAGACAGAACGTGAGTGGGGGAGGGGCAGAGAGAGAGGGAGACACAGAATCCAAAGCAGGCTCCAGTCTCTGAGCTATCACTACAGAGCCGGACTCAGGGCTTGAATTTACGAACTGTGAGATTGTGACCGGAGCTGAAGTTGGATACTTAACTGACTGAGCCACCCAGGTGCCCCAAGAGTATATTCTTTAAAGGCTAAGTTTTGGGGAACCTGGGTGGCTCAGTCGGCTGGGCATCCGACTTCGGCTCAGGACTTCAGCTCAGTGATCTCGTGGTCCGTGGGTTCGAGCCCCGCGTCGGGCTCTGTGCTGACAGCTCAGAGCCTGGAGCCTGTTTCAGATTCTGTGTCTCCCTCTCTCTCTGACCCTCTCCCATTCATGCTCTGTTTCTCTCTGTCTCAAAAATAAATAAATGTTAAAAAAAAAGTTTTTTAAATAAAAAAAATAAAGGCTAAGTTTATGAATGTACAGGTAAATAGCAACCACATCATCACTGCTTCCTGGCTGATGGCGACTGTAAGACACCATGAATTGTTAAGACACATTTCAATTTCAGAGCTCCTATAAGGTAAAAATGTATGTCCTAGAAATGATGAAATATAGGTAGATCTAGATAAACAGATCTAGATATATGCATATGTGTACATATGTTAACTTTGTAGCATGCGAATATATTTTTTCTTAACTTTTTGGGTATCAGAATTGAGCTCTAGATGAGGCAGAGATGGTTAAGTACTCCCGAGGATACATTTCATTTTCATCATTTTAATTAAAGAACACCTCTCCCACTGAATTTTTGCAGGGCAGTGACTACTCAGCTCAATATACATTTCCAAGCATGCATTGTATAAAGCTATGGCCATAAACTTCTTTTTCGTTGCCCTAACCTGTGAGTCGGAATAAGGACCTGGTGCTGGGAAATCAGGTTCAATCACGTGAATGGAGCCACCGTCTAAGTCAGTAGAAAAATAAGAGTGAAGGAACCAAGTCACTGAATGACCCTCCGGGGCAGAGATTCCTACCTGCCTTGTTACATACAAGAGAAATATTGGTCAAATGGCTATATGTTTAGGTCTTTCACAGCAGCCTGGCCCATACCCTACGTTACTACACTAGGTCTTAAAATTATGATTTTTCTAGAATATTTTGGCTCACCTTCTCTTTGCATGGATAGGATTAGGCAATTTTTTTTTTAATTTTTTTAGGTTTTATTTATTTTTGAGAGAGAGAGGAAGACAGAGCGTGAGCAGGGACGGGGCAGAGAGGAAGACACAGAATCCAAAGCGGGCTCCAGGCTTTGAGCTGTCAGCACAGAGCCTGATACGGGGCTTAAACTCATAAACCAAGAGATCATGACCAGAGCTGAAGTCGCACACTTAACCAACTGAGCCACCCAGGTGCCCCTAGGCAATTTTAGATTAACGCAGGCCTGGGCATATCTGATGATTAGACGTCCACAAAACTTCAGAGACCAAGTCTGTTCCAGCTTGAAGTCAATTCCACTGTAACCTAAATACTCCTTAGGCCCCACCAGCTGCCGATACTGGGAGGGGTTTGTTGTTGTTGTTGTTGTTGTTGTTGTTGTTTTAACATTTTGTCCCCGGTTCTACCATATCAGTGGACACATGCCACGTGACAAGAATCCCAAGAAGAGCTTCTACATCTTGGTCCGCAACGATCAGTTCTCGCTCCAGAGCACTGCTCTGGTTTCTTTCCGATCACATTCTCAGCACTGTCACATGGCACCAAACCTCTCCCATCCATTCCATCCTCACAAGGGGACTGGTGCCCCGCCCTTCTTCTCTGCTGCTCAGCGTGGCAACATGTTAGAGGGGAAGTATGCTACGGTTTCAAGGGAAGAAAAACAAGCCTTAGAGTCCACCAGATTTCAAAACGTGCTATAAAACTAGCGATCTTGTTAAGGGAATGGGTGGTGGATTGTGGAAGAGAATAGGGAGTCCAAAAAACACTTTTATATAATGGGAATTTAGAATAATAAAGGTATAATTCAATCAGAAAATAAATGACCTTAGGATGGCACTTAAATTTCTATTTCAAATTGGACCCTAGAACATATTTCAGAGGGAGTTCTAATACTAAAAAAAATATTAAAAGAGTGATAATTATTTTTAAATAATTTGATGATTAAAAAAAAACGTTTCTACCATGTCTAGAATTGTGGAATCACTACATTCTACACCTGAACTAATATAACATTGTATGTCAACGATATGTCAATGATACACACATACATTTTCTAAACCCCTAAAGCCAAAAGCCAAAAATGAAAATATTTGATGATTCTGAAATTCTAAATTTGTTTATGGCAAAATATACTATGTGAAAGTTAAAAAAGACACATAGATCTATATCCGTATTTTAAGTAAAGAATTATATACAGAGTATGAAAAAGAGTTCCTACACATCAACAGGAAATAAGATACAGGCACACAGGGTATTCATGGAGGAGAAAATACAAACGACAAAAAAAGACATAAAAAGACAAACAATCTTATGGAAATGAGGGGAATGTAAGTTAAAATAATAATGGCATATTTTCACTCATCCGATGGACAAAGGTTCAGGGTTGATATTATGATGTTGTTTGAGTCAGAGCTCACCCACTGGCTGTACTGGGAATGTGTGGCAGGTGCTGAGATATTTCTCTCTTCGCTCTTAGGGTGATGAGATGTCTGAGGCCCACACAGCTCCCAGCCACATGCCTCCCAGTGGAGAAGCATCTTCTGTCTATTCTGTGTATGGTAAAATATTGTCATTTGTAAACATGTTACCTTCTGATAAAGTCTAGGTACGATTGGTCCAGGGTTTGGGGAAACAGGACACACCTGGTGCTGCCCTCTTGAAGGATAATTTAGTAAAGTCTCAAAATTAGTCATGAGCTTCGTATCATAAGCTCCACTTTGGAGAATCTACACTGCAGAAATATTTACACATGTTCAGAAAAACAATATATATGCATGTAAATGTATGTTCGTTATAGCATAGTTTCTAGTTGTGGACTGTTAGAAACAACTTAAATGTCAACTAATAAAGGAATGGCTAAACAAATTGTTATATGAATATCAAGGAATAACATGTAAGAAATGAAGAAAAGGAAGAGAAGGAGAAAAAAGATGCATTGGATGATAACTGTGTATGACAATATGTGTAACAACTGTATAACATCATTCCATTTATCTTTAAGATATATATATACCCAACACACACACACACGTGTGTGTGTGTCTTGGGTGTATGTATGTGTGCATAAATATATGGACAAAGGTCTAGAAAGACTGCAGAATTTTAAAAATGGTTATGTTGAATTTATGGCCGAAATAATTCTGTAAGTTATCAACTGTGCCTCTCTCCCCCACCCTCCAAAAAATCCACATAGAATCAATAAATATTTTTAACACACTGAACATACATAGCTGTGCTCAGAAACAGGATAAACATTCCTGGGGTCCAGAAAAGGAACAGAAGAACACAGGACTTAATGAGTTTCCAGCAGGAAATCACCGAGGATGGAGAGATTCAAGTCAGGCAGGGTAATGGGTCTGTGGGAAGGGAAAGGCGCCAGGGTCACTGTGCAAAATGGGAATGAGAAGGCCTTTCCTAGTAGTGAACAGAGAGCAAAAGAGAGCTGCAGCCCCCTTGCTCTGGACTCCCCCAGCACCCAGCTGCCTCCGGGTGGAAGGAGGAAGCATGGACAGTCAGACCACCGTGAACTGAGCTAAGATGTCCACTGGATCACAATTAGAAGCCTCAGGACAACCTCAAGTCATTCACGGGAGATCTGATTTACAGCCAGAGAGCAGGGGTGGGGGGGGTCTCATGGAGTCTCACACATCACCCAACAGGGAGAGGGAAGATCTGGGAAATGGGACACACACACACACAAACTCCTACTTGAGATGAACTTGCACACTTGAATTGCACACTATCTCTGGCCACATTGACTTTGAAAATATGACCCAAAAGTTTTATGATACAGCTATACTAGGTCTATTTGCCCTAGAGAAAATCTTGCATATATGGACAAAGACATATAGATAAATATGATCACTGTTCCTTTGCTTACAAAACTAACAATCGCAAATAACTGAAATGTCCATCAACAGGAAAAGGTTAAACAAAATACGGTATATTAATACAACAGATTACTATACAAGAAGTTAAAGTGATTAGATATTTTTCCATATTAACAAAGATCTCAAAAACATAATAAAAGGAAAAGGTAAATCAAGTAAAATGGAGACTAATTTGCATAACAATGCATACAGACTGTAATTTATGGGACTCAATTTTATATGGTTTGCTGATTCACTGATGTATTATTAAGAAAATATGAAGGATGCACACACACTCAGGATAGGAATTGCCTCTGAGAAAAGGCATCTGGTGTGATTGACAGTGGACAAAGAGATTTCAACTTTGTAATGTTTTATTCCTTTTAAAAATCAGGAGAAAATGTGAAAATATGCTACTTTTGGCAATTTTTTAAATTTTTTTTCTCTTTTTTTATAATATGAAATTTATTGTCAAATTGGTTTCCATACAACACCCAGTGCTCATTCCAACAGGTGCCCTCCTCAATACCCATCACCCACCCTCCCGTCCCTCCTACCCCCATCAACCCCCAGTTTGTTCTCAGTTTTTAAGAATCTCTTATGTTTTTGGCTCTTTTGGCAATTTTAAGCCATGGGTTCATAACACAGGTGCTTACTCTATTATTCTCTGCATTTTTTTAGTTCCTTCAAAACTGTTCAGAAAAAAAATAAGTGGAGAGAGGTAACATTGGGGGGGTGCATGGAAAAAAGAATTTCAGCTTTCGCTCGGAAGTTTCTATAATACTGAATGCATGTAACTGCTATTTTAGAATCCATAACTTAAGCCTCAAGCTGAGCACCGAGAGGCACTAATACCTTACTTTCTAAAGAGAACATTCAACTGGGAAGAGCAAGACAGCTCCTCTAGGATACACAACCCAGTTACACCAGACAGAGGCATGTTGGACAAACATCCAGGAGCGTAGCAGGCACAAGCTAGTCATCTGATAGACTCTGGAACGCCGGGGAGTGTTCCTGAGGTTCTCCAAGTCTGTGAGCCACATCCCCTCAGGCATGGCCACATGCCTCAGGCAGAATCCCATTCCCTCTAATCAGAATCATGCCCTCAGAAATCTTAACCTGAGGTTCTCAACTGGGGCCACTTTGCCCCCTAGGGGACATTGGCAACGTGTGGCAACATTTTTCCTTGTCACATTGAGGGGAGTCTACTACTGATATCTCTGATGTAGAGGCCAGGGATACAGTTAACATCCTACAATGCACAGGACATGCCCTCACAGTAAGGGATTACCTGTCCCAAAATGTCAATAGTGCTGAGGTTGAGAAGCCCTGTCCCAAGCCAACGGCTAGACACAGAAGCACATAGGCACCAAGCCTCTGGCAGCATCTCTAAAGGGACAGGATACAAACCTTGCCAAATTCTGAAACTCTATTCATGCAAAGATGGAGATTGTGTCTTTAATGTATTTCAGCCAAGCTGCATGCATTGAATACTTTTCACCAAAGGGCTCTCTTCTCCAGCATTTATCACGCTAATTAACAAGTCACTAGCTTCATCCATTAACAAAAGTATTTTGACATCCAGTACGTCAATTAGTAAAGCTTTAGTTGTTGATTAAGCTATAGATAGCAGAAGGCATGAGACAGACTTAGGAAGTAGCAAATATTTCGGTTTAGCCACGATGTCAGATCCCTGCGGGGGAGGTCTCAGACTATAAGGCTGGCCAAGCAGGCCAGAGCAAGAAAAGAGCTTAACGGTCCATCTGGGTCACTTTTGTGCGAATTCCCCACAGAGTTAAGGAGTGTACTGTAAGCATTAAGCATGAAGCGCTGTTAACTCCTCCCCTGGCTGTTCATTTGGATGGACGGTAAATGCCAGCAGAGAACAGGCACCCTTTGCCCCATGTTGTCATCCTGCCTGGAAGCTGTAAATACTTCACCTACTTTTATAGAGCTAAATGATTTCTTTCCTAAGTACTTATGCGATATTCTGCCCTTCACTTAGCCAAATCCTGCCCCCAAGGTCAGGGAACCGTATGTCTTCTAAATCACTAAAAATTCTATACATTTTTCTGTAGAGCTTCTCTCGGGGTGGGGGTGGGGGGAAAAACTTTAGAGACTTCAACAAACTTTGAGTTTTACACATCCTCCAAAGGAAAAAGAAACAAAATATATACTTGTGCGTTTAGACATATAGAGGTTGCATGCTAAATATATGTGCTAAATACACACATTTCAGCTTCTTTTCCTAAGCTGATTAAAAAAAGGCACCAACACTAGTTATTAAATACAGTTATTTACTACTCAAAGTTGGAAAATCAAGATAGAAGCTGTGAAAGTTTGGTTTGAGGAAATGTACCTAAATATGCAGGTTTTCAAAGTTGGGCAAGAAATATGCTTCACATAAAAGTTGAAATTGAGGGGCACTTGGGTGGCTCAGTCGGTTAAGCATCTGACTTCAGCTCAGGTCATGATCTCACAGGTCGTGGGTTCAAGCCCCGCGTCAGGCTCTGTGCTGACAGCTCAGAGCCCAGAGCCTGTTTCAGATTCTGTGTCTCCCTCTCTCTCTACCCCTCCCCTGTTCATGCTCTGTCTCTGTCTCAAAAATAAATAAACATTAAAAAAAAAAGTTGAAATTGATTTACATTAAATAATCAGAAAAATGTCAGTACATAAATTTGCTAATCACTTTATAAATAAGGGCTAGAAATCATATATAGCTACTAAGCTATGATGAGATTTAAATCACTTTGTCATCATTCAAACACGTATCAGTGGAGAAGAAAAAAAAGCCTTGTACCAAACTATTATTATACTCTTTAAGAATGACAAATGGTATCAGTTATTTGGTTTTTAACGTTTTGGTTTTTTTTGTTTTTTTTTTTTTTATTTATTTTTGGGACAGAGAGAGACAGAGCATGAACGGGGGAGGGGCAGAGAGAGAGGGAGACACACAGAATTGGAAACAGGCTCCAGGCTCCGAGCCATCAGCCCAGAGCCTGACGCGGGGCTCGAACTCACAGACCGCGAGATCGTGACCTGCCTGAAGTCGGAAGCTTAACCGACTGCGCCACCCAGGCGCCCCAGTTATTTGGTTTTTAAAAAATGAAAAAGAAAACGTATTCAAAAGCCAGAACACATAGAGGTCATAAAAATATTTTCAAAAGTTATCATTCATAAACACTATGAAAAGTTTATTGAGCTACGCTAAAAATGATTCAGTGATTTAAAGAGTTTACAAATGAACATGCACCAAGTGATTAAATACATTTTATATGCTTCGTAAGTAGCTGAGGCTACTCTATAGCATTCATGAATGAAGAAATAAATTCTAACCATTCACCTATGATAGTCCCAATTACCGAACAAAACAGATCATATATACAAAGCGGGGGAGGGGTTCCCTAGGGAGCATACTTCTTTTGAGAACATGTATTTAAGATATAGGTAGTGCTGACTCTCTAGGCCCTTCACAAATATTGACTCATTTAATCTTCCTAACAAGTAGATAATATAAAATACTGTTATTATGCCCTTTTTACAGATGAGGAAACCAAGGTCAAAAATTTTCCTAAGGTCATAGCAAAAGACTCACAAATCACCAAGAAGCATTAAGTAGCTGAGATTTATAGAAAATATTTAGCTCAACTATGTTTAGAGTAAGAACACAATAGGTCTTGAATCTATTGGAGAAGATGGTCTAATATAAACAGATTACACAGAAATCAATTACTTCATTCCAATGTGGCTTAATCTTTTCCGTGAAGAATGACATTCTATCTGGGGCACCTGGGTGGCCCAGTTGGTTAAGCGTCTGACTGGCTCTGGTCACGATTTCACAGTTCGTGGGTTCAAGCCCCACATCAGGCTCTATGCTGACAGCCTGGAGCCTGCTTCAGATACTGTTTCTCTCTCTCTCTGTCTCTCTCTCTCTCTCTCTCTCTGTCTCTCTCTCTCTCTCTCTCTGCTCCTCCCCCACTTATGCTCTCCCTCTCCTTCAAAAATAAATTAATTAAACAATTTTTTAGATTATATTAAAAATGATCTTCTATCTAAAAAAGGACAAAACAAACACCTTGGTAGGAAATTAAAGACATTAATGTAAGGTAAATTTTAAAGGAAGCATCTAATCATGCTAAATGAGTTTATGCCCAAATTAATGATGTTTCAGGGGCTAAAATAAATGCAGGTACAATTACGATAACCTTTGAGAAATCATGAAGAGCAAAACATGAAAAATAAAACTGGACATGATTTCCTGATTTACAAAAATGAAAAAAAAAAAGCGCTATTGCATGCATCCCTAGCAAACTGTTAGGAAGGATTCATAAACAGAAGTTCATGAGCACTTGGAAAGCAGACGGTGGTTACCAGGAGTCAGCGTGAGTTTGCAAAGAAAAACACATGGCAAACTAACCGCATTCCTGTTAAGACCAGTGAAATAGGTCTTTTGCATCCATGATTCCCTTCTCTGTCTCTTTGACAGGACAGGAAATGGCTCAAAAAAGAAAAATCATATGTTCCATGGCATGCCATGAGCAAACAGCAAGATTTACCCACCTGCATTTCTGCTTGGAAGACCAAGATTTCTAAACTGGATCCGATTGCTTGAAAATTTCCTCCCACACAGTCCTCCAAATAGCCAAACTTGACATTGAAGCCAAGGAAGGGGAAGATCAACGCTAGGTGGGGGACCAGGAAGCAAAAAGATAATAGTTGATGTAGTCGCCACAAGTAAGGCTACACGCTCCAAATAAATACAGTCCCAGAATCTTAGACCAATTGAGACGGTGATAGTCTATAAAACCGAAGCTAGGAGAATCAACTGAAAAAAATAAATGACAGGAGTCATCCTCAGAACTTCATCCAAATCTGTTTGTAAATGAATTTCTCAGAAATTTAGAGATTCCCAAACCTGATTAAGAGACCCAAAGTCTCAAGCACAATCAAGGTTACCTGCTGACATTACTAATGGAAAGAAAGAAGTAAGCAAATTAAATTGATTAGCATCTGACTGAGGAAATTATGAGTTAACAGAATTTGTGGTTCACCACATGGCTTCAAGAGAAAACAGAGTCAAAGAATAAGAATTTGGCTGGATTTATCCAACATGGTCCAAAATACAGTTATATTATCCCTGGCCCTGATGACAATTTTTGTGAATATTTCAATGACTCTCCCTCCAGCCTTTTTTAGAAAGCATATCATAAGGAATTAAGTACTTTTATCCTTTTGCCTAGCATTATAACATACGCATTTCCCCTATTAAAAACTGCTCAAAAACACATTCTTAATAGCATCACAATATTCCTTAATATGAAGATACTAGGATTTACTTAGCTATTGCCTAATTTCTTAGTTTTAAAAAATGTTTCATGACTTTCGATATTCTGCAGAGATGCAAAACTGTTGCTCTACTTTGTATTATTTTCTCAGGACAGATTCTGAAAATAGAATTATAGGGCCAAAGAGTATTGACATTTTAAAGCTCTTGACACATATTACTAAATTACTTTCCTCTACAACCTTTTCAGTGTGATCACTCTTCAAAACAATTAAATCTTGGATAATTTAGAAGGTGAAATTATACCTCATTTTAATTCACATTTCTTAATGAGGCTGAACATTTTTCCATATGTTTATCTGCCATTTGATTTTTCTCTTTTGTGAATTGTGTGCCCATGCCTCCTGCCCCATTGGTTTTAGTCATTTTTCTTATGAATTTGAATGAGCTCTCTCTGGTAAAGAAATTAAGCACTTCTTTGTTGTAAATACTGCCAATTATTTTTACACGTTTTTCCTTTTAATTACATAAGTTGTTTCTTAATGTTTTAGATTTCCACATAATACAAACATTTTTCTTTCCCTCTGTTATTTTTTCTATCACTTTTTTTTTTTAGAGACATAGTGCATGTGCATGTGCACAAGAGGGCACGTGGGGGTATGTGTGGGAGAGGGAATCTTAGTAGAGCCCAACATGGGGCTCAGTCCCACTACCGGGAGATCACGACACGAGCTGAAATCGAGACTCTGAAGCTCAACCCACTGAGCCACCTAGGTGCCTCTCTTTTATCACTTTTTAATTTAAAAGCCTTCCTAACCCTCAGAGTTAAAAAATGCTTCTGCTTTAATCTAGGTTTTGTTATGGTTTTATTAATAAGACTTAACTAATTAACATTGGATATATTTTGAAATATGGTACAAAATGTGGATCTAAATTTGTTTTTTTCCCCACTATTTTCTATTGCCAAGTAAGTATGTGCAAGTAAAATTTACTAAATAAATCTTCCTCACCTTTCTGATTTATGATACTTCCTTAGAAATATATTAAATTATTTTACACAACAGAATCTATTCGGGGGCTTTCTATTCTTTTCCATCAATCTACCAATCTATTTTATATTGGTATTACACTGCTTTAATTATTATAGCATTTTAATAAAATGTAAGTAGGGCCATAGACTTCATTTTCAAAAATTTTATCTATTTCCTCCAGTTTCTTCTTCTAATAATCCTTTGCAATAACTTTTTCAGGTTCAGAAAAAATCACAATGGAATTTTAATTGTCATCTGCTCCATAGGAGTCAGCACTGAAATACCAATACTCCAGGAATAGCACATATTAGAAGAGCAAAATTCTCAGTGCTCTTCCTGACACCATCCAATACCTTGGTTTGAGTTTATGCTCACTAAAAACTTCTTTTTAAATTTTTTTTAATGTTTATTTATTTTTGAGAGAGAGAGAGAGAGACAGAGCATGAGTGGGGGAGGGGCAGAGAGAGAGGGAGACACAGAATCCGAAGCAGGCTCCAGGTTCTGAGCCATCAACAGAGAGCCAGACGCAGAGCTTGAACTCACAGACCGCGAGATCATGACCTGAGCCGAAGTCGGATGCTCAACCGACTGAGCCACCCAGGCGCCCCTAAAAACTTTTGACTATGCATTAGCTTTATACATGCCTTGATGTTGGTCAAACAGTGTCCTAAAAAGCATACATAAATGTTTTTCCTTAGAACATATTGCCTATTAAAATAAATACATAAATATTCTAACACATCAATATACTGTCACTTTACAAGATAACAAAAAAATTGCAAATACTATGGTTTTTAACTGAAAAGCTAAAAAGCTGGGAATCAGAACCTATATGGGTGTTGGCCCCACAGTGGTTAGCTATTCTGTCAGTCTCTTGAGTAAAAGAACCAAAAAATTAAAAGGACTGTTGAAAGTCAACTCTTGATTTACAACTGTTGTTGAAGCCCCTTGACAACATCCTTACCAAGTGGTATTCAAATTATACTTAAATAATATGCTTCAATAAAAAGGAGCTCACTGCCTCTTGAGATAGTCAACGTCACCTTTACAAAGCTCTGATTTTGAGAATTTCCTACATGGAATGAAATTAATCTCCCTGTAACTTCCCAGATGCAGAAGACCTAATCCCTATGATACCTGGACTCATGAACCATTAGATCATGACCTGAGCCAAAATCAAGAGATGGGCACTTAACCAACTGAGCCACCCAGATGCCTCTGACTAACCATATTTTATACTCCATGGATTATCTCATCTATGAAGAAGTTTCTAATCTTATGAGTAGTTTATCTAGCAACCCTAACTAGTTTCTCTAATTTCAATGGGACAGGGGATTGGGAGAGGGAGGGATTTGATCTTCAGAATCTCTCTTAAAATCCAACACCAGCACTAACCACAAGAACCCAGCTGAATGGGAAAGGCCCTTCTACTCAACCCAAAGAAAATATTTGTTAAAACTATGAAAAGATTTTGAGTTGGACTTTTGCGCATTGTTGCACTGAAGTCTGTGACTAAAACTCAGATTTGCAAATAAGAGTCTTCAAGCGCCCTAACGTTCCCAAGTGTCCTTCAACCTTTCTTCTCAGGGACTTTCAAGAGGCAAACAAACGTCAAAGAGACTTTAGGGGACACAATCAGATGGACTGGGGAGGAGTTAAAAGCTTGGCTGGATCTCCCTCATTAAGAAATTGTGATTGTGGGACTCTCCACAGTCCCCTCTGAGGAATCTACACGACTCCCACAGAAAACCAGCATGTTCAAACTTGCCACTTAAACCTAGCAAAACCAACAGACACAAGATGGCGTTGTACTGGCCTGGAAAAAAAAATTTCCCCGTTTTTCTCTTCTCCCTTCACCTAATAGCTGAGCTGTTGTAGCCTAGAAGAGGGAGACAGAGGGGGTATCCCCCCCCCCCGCACCCTTCAATCCGGTGCTCAAGAGCCAGGAGGGGTGAATGAGTGGACCATGCCCCCCTCTCTCAGCTGCCCTTGGAGCCATAGGTAAAACTTGCACTGGAGGGAGGTGAGAAGGGAGATTTAGACAAAATTGAAAACAGGTTTTAGCTGCAAAAGATGCCTAAAAAGTTATAGAATCTGCCCAAGATATCTTCAAGTGATGGGGAAACAGATTTAGTGAAACAGAGGTGATAAAAAAACAAAATAAAACTATTCTGTATTTATACCCCACTGAGGGGCAATTTCTCAATAAACCAGTTGTAAAACTGTCTTCCTATTTTCCTTTGATATTTTGAGGTCAATACAGGGAAATACTAAGGCTGATTAGAATCGATTCCAAATGCTTGAAGTTAACTAGACTTCTATTGTGTTCCAAGATACCATTAAACAAAGCCCCAAACACCTCCAGTTTGAAATGGCATCTGTAAAGTTCCTTGAGCCAATTCTGCATAGTTGCTCTGTGGCCAAAAACACTCCCTTTAATCAACATGAAGCAGAGTGGAGAGAACTCCTTTAACATTTCAAAAGCAGCTTTGGGTTCTCCTAGTAGCAATTGTTTAATGTCAAAAGTTCTGACTGTTTAATCTGAAGTCTCAGTATTCCACTTTCCACCAATGCTAACTTTCATTTCCATGCCATTTTACACCTTCAGGCCTTTCCTCCATCTGTTCTCTCTGCCTGACAAGCCTTTGCCCCGGCCTCTGTGGATGGCTGTCCTGGCCTTCTGTCACCACTACATCAGGTGAGATCTCTCTGGTATCCCTGCCCCGACTCTCATCCACAGGCCCTTTCCAATGCCCCCATGTTATCATTTAACCTGCCATCACATCTCTCTGTTTAGACAAGGAGACAAGAACAGAACTACTGTGTTTTGTCTCTTTTTTGTAACTCCAGCATCTACAAGATCAAAGCACATAATTAGTGTTCAATACTTTTTTCAATACTTCCTATTTGTGGATAGAAATACCTACCAAACATGGAAAGAGGGAACAACTGCGGGAAGTAGCATGCGTAATCAAATCACGTGCTCTGATTCCGAGGGTCGCTAGATCCTCCGGCTGGCATGAATCCCGGTGGCTTAGGGCGTTCGCCTGTAGAGGGCGCTGAAGAAACAGCCTTGGAATAGGGCAGAGAAATTACCCTACACAGAAGGTGGTACCCAGGAAGGAATATACCTTCAGGAAAATGGCGAACAAGGAGGAAAATCCCTTCACCTGCACCAGCCAACAGTAAGGAATATGGCCTGCGACCTGGGGGCGGGGAGGGGGAGTCTTTTTAAAGATTCCCTAGGAATAAATGGCCACAGACCAGCTTTTATGTACATTTTGGAGCTGGATCTATCCTGTTTGCATGGTTCTAAAAACTACAAATAGAGACATAATTTAAGATGGACTCAGATTTAATGCCCATAGGTGCCTAGCAGAAGCGACAAAAATCTTCCCTAGGAAAATGCATGCTCAAATTCAGCTTCAACAATATCCCACTGATAGAATTACAACCAATACGAGCTCACAATAAAAAATCACATACAAAACAGAAATGAAAGCAATATAACATGAGCAAGAGTCAGAGGAAAATAAAACAGTACGACGAGATAGGCAAATATTAGATGGAATTATGATACAGAATAAATGTGCATAATATTTTAAAAATAAAAGAATTAAAAGAATAAAAAATAAGCTTCAAAATACATCATAGAAGGAAGGAAGGGAGAGCCATTTTGAATTCTTTGCTTAAACAAAATTGACGTAGAACCTAATTATTAGCTACTAGATCATACACTGAAGGAATGGCATACCTTTTATAATACTCATTGTCTCCTTAAAAATGTAATAAATTTAACTAAATTTTATACTGCTTTCTAACAAACTAAGTAATATGAAACAATATAGATTCATTTTTATAGGACAACATAAAAATTAAGTATATGACCTATACCATTTTCTTGTTGACATTATTGTCATCTATAATTTATTTTTAGTGGATTTTATAAAATTACATTAAAATAAATGTAATTATATTTATTTTAATAAAAAATGAAATTAGACCTTTTCCAACAGAAAGTATGTCTGGTTTGTCTAATTCTTTTGACAAAGGGAACTGGTTTTGGGTATAAGGCCAGATGGTGGACACTTTTTTAGAAATCCAGTGAGCTAAACGTTTTCATTAAAAATTTCTAAAACATGTGAGAAGTTAAAATCATTTGAAAGAAAATACAGTATTGATAAAATTGTGTTGAAATTAACAATATTTTTATTTCATAACCTTTTCTAAACGTGTTATATTCCAAGGGGTGCCTCTAAATGTAAAAATAGCAGGTAAAATTAATAGCCATTCTCAAGACCTTGTGAAGACTTTTCAAGAATAAAGATGAGGTTTTTTGGTATTTTCCCAGAAACAGAAATGAATGACTCTAATGACTATATATTATATCCCTCTGAAGGGCAAAGATATTTTGAAATCTTTGCTTCAAATGAAACTGAAGTAGAACCTAATTATTAGTTACTTGATCCCCGTGCGATTTGTGGTATAGAAGTCAAAGTAGTCAAAAGAATTGAGTGACATTACTATAACAAAACTTAGTCTATTCACATCTATCTGTTTATAAGAACAAGATTTACACAGACACCTATAAAAATGAAAAACAGTTATAAAATTAATGCTGAAATCCCTCTAATTTTGGAAATAAGTCATTTTCATCCAATGGAATCACAAACTAAAAAAGTAAATGCTCTATCTCATTTAGAGAAGCAATTCCAAGAAAATTTTGCTTTATTAGTTATTTATCAATATTTATAATATATTCATTATATTTTGACCAATTGTATACCAATAATTATGGTAACTCAATTCTTTTGTGTGTGTGTGTGTGAAAGAGAGAGAGAGAGAAAGAGAGAGAGAGAGAGAGAGCAAGCGAGCATGAGTGGGGGAGGGGCAGGGAGACAGGGGGACAGCAGTGAGCCTGATGCGGGGCTCAAATCCACCAACCATGAGGTAATGACCTGAGCCGAAGTCCAACACTCAACCAACTGAGCCACCTAGGTGCCACAGTGGTAACTCAATTCTGCCCAAAAAGTTTTAACGTGTGGATCCTTAAGTTACACAAAATAAAATGATGTTAAAATTTCAATTTATATACATATTTTTCTAGCAGAGAATTATCATAAGGTGATTGGTAAAAGGTTTTCAATAAAAATTAGTTTTCTAATAACTTTCCTGGGTTAAATGAAATGGAAATGTAAGTTTAAGAAGATATATAAAGGTATGATAGGGGTGCCTCAATGGCATAGTCGGTTAAGCGTCCCACTCTTGGTTTTGGCTCAGGGAGTGATCTCACAGTTTCGTGAGTTTGTTTGAGCCCGGTGTTGGGCTCTGTGCTGGCAGCATGGAGCCTGCTTGCTCTCTCTCTGCCCCTTCCCCACTTGTGCTATCTCTGTCTCTCTCAAATAAATTTTAAAAACTTTGAAAAAAAGAGAGAGATGATAGGTAGATAGGCAGATAGATAGATGATAGATAGATAGATAGATAGATAGATAGATAGAGATGGATAAAAAGAAAAGATAGATAATTTCCAAATGTTAAAAAATCTTGTTCATGTGTTTTTAACTGGACATGGTGATTATCCAAACATTGTGTTATTTAGAGCCCATTGAATGCAATTAAAAGAGAAGGGTAACAATTTTCTTTGAAATATCGATGTTTGTAATGTATCAGAAATGATATTTTATTTTTAAACTTAAAAATCTACCCTTCTGATAACTGCAGCACCAGCCAACATCTTGACTACATCCTCATGAGAGATCCCAAGTCAGAAACAGCCAGCTAACAGTTCCTATTTCCTCAACTACGCAAATTACAGAAACATAATAAATGTTTATTGCTGTTTAAAGCCACTAAGTTTGGGATTTTTTTTTTTTTTTTTTTTTTTTGCATTAACAGGTAACTAATAGAGAGTCACTAGGAGATGCTTTGGCAATCACTATGGAAATTTCTATTCTTACTCTCAATTTCAGTACTTGTCTTTTCACATACCTATAACAGACAATTCATGGATTAGCTCAGATTCATGGATCGTGCCTTGAGTAGCAGTGTTCTTGACATCTTGTCATTACCTCAAACACAGTTGCCCATAACTTCCTAGGTTCATCTTTCATTCATATTTCCCAACCAAATGGTTTGTTGCCTTCTTTCTAAACAATTGTCTTTGAGTTGGGCTCCAGTCCCTGATCTGGGCAGTTATGAGCAGGGTTACAGAGTAACATGATATAATGCATGGCAAATCTACATGGAAAGAGCTTCCAAAAGGAGGATGGAGCACATGGTGGGCACTTAGATTTTCATGGACTCTATGGCACATTCTTCAAATGCCATTTAGGTCTTACTTCTCCCATGAAGTCTCCCAAATCAGTCTAACCTAGCCAACCAATGGTTGGACACCATGACCTTCCTACCCTTACTGCCCTGTGCTTCCACAAAAGCTATGCTGTTCTCCATCGTATCAATCACCAATACCAAGTTGTAGATTGCTCAGTACATTGTCCTGGACTGTGACCAGCTCTTTTTCTCATGACACTGTAAACTCCCCCAAAGGTCTTTATTTCTATATCCCTAGTGTTGAGTGTAATGCCTGGCTAGAATCTATTAGAGGGTATGTTTGGTATTTTAATGAAAATGCAATCATAATTTAATTCTTTTGATGAAAAAATGAGGATTTGTCACACAAATTTTCATACACACACACACTAAACGCCAGTTTATATACTTGGCAGTTTGGATTCTGAAAGCAAAGCTCTCTAGCTGGAGACTGTACAGTGTTGCAATTAGCATAAGTCTTTGTGGGCAGACCTGCCTGCTTAAATCCACCTTGTTACTTAATAGTTTAGTGATTCTAGACAAGATAATTAAAATCTCTCTGCTTCAATTTCTTAATTGTAAATAAAGATAGCAACAGAACCTGGCTCTGAGAATTAGATGAGTTAATACATGTGTCTGGAACATAGTGAGCACTCAATAAATGTTGGTTGTTATCACGTATTCCTTCAACTTGAATGTCTTTACCTTCTTACTTCTAGTTATATGCATCAATTGCAGAGGCCACAATTTTCCCTTCTTTTCATCTCCCTGTTGTGTAATTTAATGGTCTACCCAAAGTGGAATTTGTGGACCACCTGCCTCAGAATCATCCATGGGTCTTGTAAAAACAAAAAGAAAAAAGGCTCATTCTTCAACTCCACCCCAGGCCTGAATCAGCATATCTGCATATAGGGCAAAGGAAGCTGCATTTTAAGCAAACATCACCCAAGGAATTGTGCTACAAAATTTGAGAAAACACTCCATAAACAGGTCTACTGATACACTCAGCAACTCCACCAGGCGAGTCAAAGGCAACGAGGAAGCCCCAAGAGAATTACAAATCACAAAGCCACAGTCATTCTCCGCAAATTTCTCCACTAGCATGTGTCACTAAATAGCAAACGAGTGTAAGAAAGTTAAGGTTGCTGTGATGTAATTTCAATGCAACATGGCAGCTATAACATTGTCCATAACGAGAAATAAAACCACATATAGGTAGTACACTCACGGGCGATTTTGTGCTTTGGTCAGAGAAATGTAAGTGCTCTATTGAAATGAAATGCCAAGGCACTTCAGCTTTGGTCGGGTTGCATATTTACACGGTCCTAACTTTAAAAAATTAAAAAGGTCACATGTGCCCCAGTGCAGGTTGCCCTTGTCAGATGCTTGTTGGTCACCACCATTCCAGCGTGATGGACTTAAAAAGTGCAATCGTGTCGCTGCAACACATCTGTAAGAAATTGAATACAAATTGCAGCTGAATTTATATTTCAAGGTAGCAGCTTCCAGCTGCACATCATTTGTTTTGTCTTGTTTAAAATAGCTCCACATCGCGTGCCAGCTACTGTAGGCTCCAGATTCTATTAATTAGGGCTAGAAAACTAAAGCAGCAGCCGGTCCTCTGGGAGACGATGCCAGGTTCCAAAAACCTGTCTCAGTCTCTGCAGCCCCATCAGAGGCTTCCAGGTAATCGGGGTGGTTTTTCCAAGACAGTGATTCTCAAGGTGTGGTCCAAGAATGACTTGCTCAAAAATCACCTGGAAAGCTTATTTTAAAATGCAGTTTTCTACACCTAGCCCTGGACTCACTGAATCCGAATCTCTGGGAATGGGCCCAGAGATCTGCATTTTAAGCATATTCTTATTCGTGGTAAAGTCTCAGAAACATGGGAACCCGGAGACCACTCTAAAATGAATCATTTTCCCTGGAACCAAGCAGGATTTACTCAACCAGAAACCTCAGTCTGCCTTTCCTAATTTTCTCCCAACAATACGTCTTTATTCAAGGTCAAGTAAACTCTCATCTGCTTTATGGTTCTGACTACCAATTGTAGTGAAACTCAGGATAAAGGATCTTACTGACTTTGACTAGTCAGTAAAGTCCAAATATAAAATATCTCACCATTGTGTGAATAGGATATTCAGATTGCATCCTGATTCATTGTGAAACAGAATGCATCTCTCCTTAAAATAAAATAAAATAAAATAAAATAAAATAAAATAAAATAAAACAAAATAAAATACAATAAAATAAAATAATAAAAAAATAAACAACCTCCCACAACAGGTGTAATGGGTAAATAAGTGTTACCATGGCATTGTGCTCCTCTGTGGCTTTCCCTTATTACAGATTTAGTTGTAAACATCGTTCTTGGCTAAGTTCCTCATTTGTACGACTCTTTTGTGATCTACCAAGTGTGAATATATGTGATCAGTCTTTGAGTACATTAATGTATTGATGTTGATCCTGACCTTGAGATAAAGGAAACCCCGCCCCCCCCCCCCACCAGTTCATCCCAGGTGGCTAGCAGGCCCTTGATACGTATGTGTCAAGGACCAAATGAATCCACTGCCCTATTACTTTATCACGTATAGCATAACCCTACTGAAGAGCTATTCCAAAAATCACATGGGCTCTACCCAAACCCACAACAGATACCTGTGGTTTTGATGCCTTACTAAATTTCTCATTATGTATTACATCTCTCCTTTTGCAAGCTGTTTCCTTTTCTCCTTTCTACCATATCTCCTTTTCGTGTAGATTTTGCACATTTCCATGACCCTCTGTTTAAAATGTTTATATCTCCTGGGGCACCTGGGTGGCCCAGTCGATTGAGCATCCAACTTCGGCTCAGGTGGTGATCTCGCAGCTCACAAGTTCGAGCCCCGTGTGGGACTCTGTCCAGACAGCTCAGAGCCTGGAGCCTGCTTCAGATTCTGTGTCTCCCTCTCTCTCTGCCCCTCTCCTACTCGTGCTCTGTCACTCTCACTCAAAAAAATAAATAAACATTAAAAAACATTAAAATGTTTATGTCTCCCAGGAACTGGTAGTTGCTCCTTTCGGCTTATAGATGTACTAAAATGTGTTCTTTTTGCCTCTAGAATACTGATGACGGTAAATCTCTTTCTAAGAATAGTGCCGTACTAAAGCCCTTCCTGATCTTGAACTCTTAACCAATTATTGTTTCTTTTGTATTGCAGCCTACTAGTCAATTTCTACTTCGTCTTCTTAAGTGAATCAAAATGGAATTCATCTGGAGGTTAAACATTCTGGGAGCTGATACATGGAATCCCTCATATTTCAGCAAAATATCCAGCCACAGGAGAAAACTTAGAACCACTTCTGTATTTCCTGATGAGCTTGTCATTCATTCAATTCTTGAGAATGCCATTTTTCAAATGTGGTGCCTATCTTTCAAAGAAAGCAGGCAGATTTTCTGTGTGAATTGATACTTAACTGAGCAGTGGCTCAGATTTGCCTGAAACAGTCCCTGTTTGCACTTACTGTCCTGATATAATCTTCACAGCACTCCCAGAGTGTGCAATTTAGTCACTGAATTATACATAGCCACCCTGCTCATCACCCCCAAGTTTTACATGGAATAAGAATACTACTTTTGCAGACGGTAGCTACACTCGCGGTGAGCACAGCATAACTTATAGACTTGTTGAATCGCTCTGCTGTACACCCGGGGCTAATGAAACATTGTGTCTCACCTCTACTTCAATTAAAAAAAAATAAAAACAGAGGGGCGCCTGGGTGGCTCAGTCGGGTTGGGTGTCCCACTTCGGCTCAGGCAAGATCTCCCGGTTCATGACTTTGAGCCCTGCATCGGGCTCTGCTGACAGCTCACAGCCTGGATCCTGCTTCAGATCCTGTGTCTCCCTCTCTCTCTCTGTCCCTCCCCCACTTGCACTCTGTCTCACTCTCTCTCTCAAAAATTAATGAACGTTAAAAAAAATTTTTAATAAAGAAACAATACTACTTAGCTCAACCCTCTGGCCTCTATCTTCTCATCACATCCTATCCCACCAAACTCTCCATTCGAAACAACAGAGAGCTAAGTAATTGCCACTTTCAGACTAGTCCTAGGCCTTGGCCTCTTATCAGGTAAGTTGGGAAGCTGTGACTCAAGGTAGAAACAATCTGACTTATCATTGAAAGATGTGGATGGCACTCAAATCAAAGCCACATGCTTACAAATATTTAGTAGCCTTATAACAATCCACTCAAATGCACTCTTATAACTAACACTGCTTTGCTAGTTACAACCGATCCATTCATTAATTCACAAATACATATTGAGCCCTACTATGTGCCAGGTACTGTTCTAGCCACTGGGGATGCAGAGGTTAACATAAGATTTCTGCTCTCATGGAAATTACATTCCGGGGAGGGGAGACAGACAGTAAACAAGTAAACAAACAGATAAATAAGACAGATAAAGATGGTGGTAACTGCTACAAAGAAAATGAAGTAGATGGGGTAGAGAGTGTATGGTTTCAGTTATAGCTGGATTTTAATGACAGATCAGAAATCAGACACTCAAAGAAAATAGAAATATATATTTTTTTGTTCCCAGATATGAATCTGTCCAGGGCTAGAAGGTGGCTCCATCTGTCAGGGCTTCCAAGAACCAAGATTTCTTTGATCTCGCTGTCCATGCCCTAAGGTGGTGTCCTCGTGTGCAAGTTTGGGACAGCTCACCAGCCTGTGTCTGCATTTCAGCCTATGGGAAAGGAATAGAGAACATTCTTGCGGGCATCTTGGCATTAAGGAGGTGGCCCACATGTGATTTATTTTCATTCCTCTCATTTCCCATTGACCCAAACTTCGTCACCCAGCCACAGCTACTTACAAGGTCATCTGGGAAATGCAGTGTCTATTTGGGCAGTCAGATGCCCATCCAAAGCCCAGAGAGTTCTATTATTTTAATAATAAAGGACTAAAAGGCCCAAGTTGTGATCTCTGCTGTAATTGTCCTGTTGCACCCTGTGCTCAAGAGATAGGGCTGTTTTAGATAGGAATTTGTTTAGATAAAGTAGTCAGGGAAGACATAAGACCTGAAAGACAAGGAAGAGGCAGATGTGTAACATACACAGGAGTTAAAATCAGCAGTCATGAGTTAGGATGACAATGAACATATGTACATTTCACACTAAAGTTTTAATTCATGTTTAGTTTTGTTAATTGTTACAATATGTCCTTATTCAGTATAAGCTCACTGACAAAGCATATCCATCTATCATCTATCCATCATTTTTCCAAGTTGGTGAGATTCTCAGTTGTTTACATTCCATCCCTGGTTGTTTTCCATACATCTGACACATAGCTCCAGTGAAAATTTTATATAGATGATTGTTGGGTGGACACTAAATTCTGAAAGCTTGATATTTCCATTTGTTTTTCCAATCATCTTGAACTTCTAAACAGCAATTACCATCTCCTAAACACCCTTTGCAATCCACCCCATGACCTAAGCTACTGAGTAGCTCCATGGAGAGGCTAAGAGACTATAGAATGGGGAAATCTTGTTCTAAAGTGCAAGGGACTTCTAAATTTAAGACTCACTCATTAGTCAGATGGATTGTATACAAAGCAAGAAGTGTTTTGACATTGATTATGCGGGAATAAAATGCTTGTTGGAAAGGCATCTCGTCCTTGCCTGATTCTGGGCACTTGCCATGCATTGGATCAATTCAGGTCTAATTAAAACCGTAAGAAACACCACCCGAGGCAGACCTGTAATCCATCTGGCCAAATGTTCAAGCTACATAGAAGCATCCAAATATTCTGGATGAGGTGGTCCAGTGCCCAGTCTGATTCAGCCTCAGCTACGTAGGAATATTGCCCTAATAGCCCTGACTTTCATCTACCGAAATGGGGAGCTATGAGTCAGGATGTCACCTCCCAAGTCTTTGCTCCCTCTCAGGAAAGCCATCATCTGCCTCTAAGCCCATGAGCATCTATTAGTTAAAAAACAGACCTGGCTCCTGACAATGATCCCAGGCATGTGTGCTTCACAATAATAAGTCTAAAATGTTGGGGATAATAATGAACATAATGACACATTCTTAGCTCTGAGCTCAGATCCTGGATTTTCCTGAAATCCAAAGCTCACACATCCCTAGCTTTTTAAACCCTTGAAATATAAGATACGTGAAGGAGATGTCTGCAGACTGAAAGTCTGGCACTTGGAAGCTTTGGGAAGTATTTTGCACTTAACTAACAAGAAGACAGAAAGCTATCCACAATACACAAAGGCACAGAAGCATTCTTTGATCTACTAAGACGTTCCTGGCTGGACAATGTTTTGGAAAATAATCAAATTGAATTTTAATTCCAACCTTTCTCCATTTGAAAAAGGAGGACTCTGGGGCACAGAGGAATTCAGGCACTTGCCCCAGGTCACAAAGTCAGTGAAGAGCAAAGCAGTAAGTGAACCAAGTGTCCAGGGCCCTTTTCATTCTACCACGGTGTTGCTTGTTGAAAATAGTGTATTTCTGTTTTGGCATTCTTGAGTCTACAGAGCTGCAAAGTAAGATCTTGGCATAGTATAGCACAGTGTCGTAATCTTCCTCCCAATTCTTAACGCTTCCCCCTGTCCTTACGACCATATAAGGAATCGAATCTTTATCAGGGTTCCCAATTAGCTTTGACAAACCTGATGTCTCGCCAACCAGTATACTGCATCATACCCACTGACTCCAACAGGCAAATGATTCCATTAAATTCCTAGACTTAATATCTCAGCTAAAAACGACCATCTGTTCACACTTAATTACCATCTTCCCAAAACGTATTTATTTGACAATCTTAAAGGATAACTCCACTTGTAGAGAGGACCGAGGTTTGAATTGTTAGCCTTTCTGCTGAAGAGCCGTCAATTAAACTTAACATTAGCTCAAATCCAGTTCAAGCCCTACTGGAAATAGAAACACATTTTTTTCAGATGGTTCTGAAAACATCCTCGGATTTATTTCTTAAAAAGAAAAATTTTAAGAACAAATGGCAAAAAAAAGCAGCTACTTTTTTTTGGCATTTCTTTCTTCTTAGTATTCTTTCTTAAATATGCTTTTCTTGAAAAAAGAAATGGGAGGGGAAAAATTCAGCTGCCAGATAGATGTACCTTATCATTAATTGGCTTAACATACCAGACAAGAAGCCAGCTAGCTGCATTAACCTCCTGTCACCAGCCCTGTGTGCCTCTCAGAAGGACTTTTGTGGGTTTCAATCACTGTACTCAAGCAAACCTTTATTCTTGCATCCCTCCTGTAGTGACTGGATTTGTGTGGCCATTCAAAGTCTCCTCTGAATGTTTTAAATAGCCAGAATCTCAATAGCTCTCAACTTTGCAGATGATTGGGCTTTAGCTTTGGTTGGATTCTACATCAGGTGCTTTTACAAAGTTACAGCAGAAAAAGGAATTCACTGCCCATTTCGAATCAACTTATAAAACCTGATAGTCAGAACATTCATTACCAAGACTTTTTTGGCTTAACTATTAGCTATCCCACGAGACAAAATATCCCTATCAAAAAAGCACTGTTCTATTTTGGGAGTTATTTTCTGGACTGAAGAAGAACGAGTTGAACCGCCTCTGGCCATCTGTATATGTTTCTTCACTTTCGTAGCCTTTGCTGATTGGAATGCATTCTGGTATCTTGGCCTCTCTTAGGCAATTAAGAAGCTTTCCAGAGACCAACAGTTGTATAGGAATAGCTTGTAAGCAGCCTGTATTCGCTTATTTAAGAAATAAATATTATTGGGGTGCCTGGGTGGCTCAGTCAGTTAAGCATTTGACTCTTGATTTTGGCTCAGGTCATGATCTCACCGTCGGTCATGAGATGCAGCCCCATGTCAGGCATGGAGCCTACTTAAGATTCTCTCTCTCCCTCTGTCAAAAATAAAAATAAATAATAAAAAATAAAATAAATAAATATTATTGCCTACGATGAACCAGTTTCTATGCTAATATCTGGGAATACATCCATGAGCCAGGTAGACAAGTTTGCTGTCTTCATAGAGCTGACAAGAGAGAGAAACAGAGACAGAGAGACAGAGAGAGCGAGAGAGAGGAAGGGGAGGGAGGGAGACTAAAATCACAACCTAACTACACAGAAAAAGAAAAATTGTCAAAGAAGTCTGGACTTTAAAAAATAAACCTCAAAAAATAGTATACTGTTTCAATGTTTTAAAGACCGATCTATGAAAAATATAGGAATTCGGACACCTGGATCGCTTAGCCAGTTAAGCATCCAACTCTTGGTTTAGGCTCAGGTCATGAACTCATGGTTCACGGGTTCAAGCCCCATGTTGGGCTCTGCACTGACAGTGTGGAGCCTGATTGGGATTCTCTCTCTATCTCTCTGCTCTCTCTCGTCTCTCTCTTTCTCTCTTTCTCTCTCTCTCTCTCTCTCTCTCAAAAACAAATAAATAAACATTAAAAGAAAAAGGAAAAGAAAGGAATTAACCTTGTTTCATTGTTACTGTATGTCAAGGGCTTTACATATATTGTTCATTTTATTTTTATAAAAATCTTTGTAGGTAGATACAAAGGAAACTGAGGCTCAAAAAATCGAAGTACCCAGAATAAAAATATGCCCTGTAAATTATAAAGCTAATAATCATATCCACAGTCATCTGATTCAAAATCCATGCATGTACTCCCATACCTACTGAATTCCTGAGTCTTCTTTGGCACTTTAGCTGAAAAAGTCACATTGCTTCAGACTTCTCTTCAGTTAGAAGTAAGTATGCAAGGTTCTCTAGCTGATATCTTTTTCCCTAACAGGAATAAGTGTGTAAGAATCCAAAAAAGAGTCTCAACCTTATGTAAAATCTCCAGAGATGACAACCTCCCCCATCTCTAGTGACACACTCTGATGTTTCTGATTCCATAAGCCCACTAGTACTCAATGAGCTGCTTCTTGGATAGCGAGTTCTCATTGCCAGATCAAGCTTCTGTGCTGATCTGGGATTGAGCTCTTGTAAAAAGAAAGCCCAGAACTGAAAGGTCAAATAGTTTATATATCTCAACATTCATTAGTCATAAAACATGAATGAACAACAACAAAATCTAGTTTCCTAAGCGTATTACAGTCTGCTGGTACAAATCTTTCATTTTAAACACCAGTAAAGGATGGTCCTGAAAACTACAGAACACTGCTAAGAGAAAGTGAAGAAAACCTAAATAAATGGGAAAATATACCATATTCACGGATTGAAAGGCTCAATGTCATTAAGATAACAATTTTCCCCAAATTGATTTACATTTCCATACAAAGCCAACCAAAATTCCAGCAGGCTTTTTTTTTTTTTTTTTGGTAAAAATCCACAAACTGTAAAATGTGTATGGAAATGCAAAAGACCTTGACTATCCAAAGCCAAAGCACTTGTTTAGAAAGGAAAACAGGGGCACCTGGGTGGCTCAGTCAGTTAAGTATCTGACTTCAGCTCAGGTCATGATCTTATGGTTCATGAGTTTGAGCCCCATGTTGGGCCCTGTGCTGACAGCTTTGAACCTGGAGCCAGCTTCAGATTCTATGTCTCCCTCTTTCTGCCCCTTTCCCGCTTGCACTCTGTGTGTGTCTCTCTCTCAATAATAATAAAAATATTAAGAAACATTTTTAAAAATTTAAAAAAATAAAAAGGGAAACAAAGTTGGAAGACTTACCCTACCTGATTTCAAAAATTCTTATAAAGCTACAATAATCAAAACAGTGTGGCACTGGTAAAAAGATAGACATATCCATCCATGGAAGAGAATAGAGAATCCAGAAATAAACCCACACACATTTGGTCAATTGATTTTTAACAAAAACGCAAAGGGAATTCAATGGAAAAAGGAAAGTCTTTTCAACAAATGATGCTGGATAAACTATACAGAAAAAAAATTACCATTGACGCTTATCTCACACCATACATAAAAATGAACTCAAAGTGAATCATAGACCAGAACTTGAAACAAAAACTCTAAAGCTTTCTACAAAAAGCATAGGAGAATTATGACCTTGAAGTAGAAGACAGATGTTTCTTGGATAGAACACAAGAAGCACACGCCTGAAGAGGGAGAAAAACGATACATTGATCTTTGACAAAATTAAAATGTTTACTATTTGAAAGCCACCACTAACACAATAAAGCAGCAAGCCACAGACCTGGAGAAAATATTTGCCAAGCATATATCAGACAAGTACTTACATCCAGAATATATAAAGAATTCTTATTACTCAATAGCAAGATATCCTAATTTTTAAAATAAGCAAAAAATAAATAAATAACAAAACAGGGCACCTGGGTGGCTCAGTCAGTTAAGCATCAGACTCTTGATTTCAGCTCAGGTCATGATCTCATGGTTTGTAAGATCAAGCCACACATCGGGCTCTACGCTGATAGCATGGAGCCTGCTTGGGATTCTCTCTCTCCCTCTCTCTCTGCCCCTCACCCCACTTACGCTCTCCCTCTCTCTCTCAAAAATAAACATTTAAAAAATAAATAAAATAAGTAAAAATTTAAATCGACACTTTACCTTAAAAGGCCTACAGTTAGCCCATAAGCATATGAAAGGATATTCAAATTATCAGTCATTGGGAAAACGCAAATTAAAATCGTGAGATTCCACTATACATCCAATAAAATGACTAACATACATTTTTTAATTTTTTTAAGTTTATGCATTTACTTTGAAAGAGAGGGCCCATGTTGGGGAGGGGCACAGAGAGAGGAAGAGAGAGAACCCCAAGCAGGCTCTGCACTGGCAGCATGGAGCCCAATGTGGGGCTCAAACTCACAAACCATGAGATCATGACCTGAGCTGAAATCCAGAGTCACATGCTTAACCACCTGAGCCACCAAGCACCCCAGTTTTTAAAGTGACAATAGTAAGTGTTGGAACTGCTGTTGAAAATAAAAAATTGGACAATCGTTTTGGAAAACAGTGTGGTAGTTCCTTTAAAAGTTCAACAGCCACCTACCATACTACTTTGCTAGTTTACTCATAGGTTTTTACCCAAGGGAAATGGAAACATATCCACTCTAAGACTTGCACACAAATGTTTGTAGCAACCATATCGGTGATAAACAAAAACTGGAAACAACTCAAGTGTCCATCAACAAACAGGTAAATGGATAAACAACTTGTGGCATGTCCACATAATGCGAAACTACTCAGCAACAAAAATAAAGAAACTATTGGTATGCTTAACAAATTGAAATCTCAGAAGGACCTCAAAATCATCATGCTGAGTGAAAAAAAGCATGGCAACAAGAAGTCTATACTGTATGATTCTATTTACATGAAATTCTAAAAAATGTAAACTAATCCATAGTGACAGAAGGCAGATGAGTGGCTGCCTGTGGATCTTGGCAGAGGGAGGGATGGATTACGAAGGAGCTAGAGGAAAATTTAGGCGAAGAGAAATAATTGTTAACTTGATTATGGTGATGGTTTCATGAGTGTATACATTTGTCAAAACTGATAAAATTGTATGCTGTAAATATCTGCAGTTCACTGTACTTCAATATTATCTCCATAGAGTTGTAAAATACATTGAGGCATTTCATCTAACTGCCCCAACTCCAAGTCAGTGCAGTGGATTGCTGCTGTCTTTGCTACATATTTAGATGTATCTCACATGGTCCCTGTTCCCGAGCCCAGTTCCCAAGTTGGTCACACTAGACTGTAGAGTAATAAGATGTCGTTTCTGAAATGTGGAAAGAATGAAAGCATTAACTAACACACAGAAACCAGACATGGTGGTTAAGATTAAGGATCTCAGAGTTATGGTTTTCTATTCCTTGTCCTTGCTAGTGATCTATCCTAATTTGGAACTCCCTCCACCTGGTACACAGTTGGAACTCAACAACTGTTAATGCTTTTATTTCCCTAGTTCAGAGTTTAGGCTTATCAGCAAGCCCTGAAGTGTCCACAATAACATGTAACTCACATGGGACTATTGAGTTCAGAGATAGATCTGCAGCATATAAGTTTATGCTGATATATAAGTTTATGTCCTATGTCATAACTGACATATAAGTTTAGCAGATGCATTGTTTTAACATTACAGCTGCTTCTGATCCTAATAGTAGCACTCTATTTTTATCATTCCAAAGTACAGTAAATGTTCATTTCATTGACTGTAAGAAGATAGGGACCTAAGCATATGGGTATCTACTACATGCCAGTCACTGTGCTAGAAGCTTCCTATACCATTTCTATAAATGATCCTCACCATAAACCACTCCTGGCTTACACCTGATATGATGAGGCTTGGCTTCCTTAAGGCTATGGACACAGTGTGGAATAATGAAGCAGGATTTGAACCCACCCAGGATTTTGGGTACGCAACCTACATTCTGTGCATTGTGCCATATCCTTCCATATCAATGTTTGTGGGTTTAGAAAGGGTCACTCTACAATTTATCTTCCAAATGGAGACACTTATAAGAGTGAGTGTGGCAGAGGGTCTTTTAATAATTATTCCAGGACAGTGGTATAGACCAGGATTCTGATGGGCAAATTGAAGTGGATGGTCACCCTAATCTGAGTTACCAGCTGTTCAAGCAGTATTTCAAAGCAAAGAGATATCAAGCAGGAAAGTGAGAAGAGACGTGTCACAGGCTGAATGCTGGTCCAATAGGCTCTCTGGAAAGGAAGACAAGACTCTAATTTCGAGGAAAAGATTTTGAGACATGACCTAGTTTCTTCCTTATTCACAGTGTGATTTGCAGACCAACAGCAGCATTAGGGAGCTCTGTTAAAAACACAGAGAATCTTGAGCTCCATTTCAATCTTACTGAATCAGAATCTGTGTTTTAACAAGATACCCTAGTGTTTCACACATCAAAGTTTGAGAAGCACTGGTCTAAAGGTCTACAACCTCCCTACTACCCATCCGAGTAACCATGGGTGGCTTGAAAAAAGAGAGCGATTCCAAGGGCCCATCACCCAGAGATCCTGATTCTGTGGATTGGGGGTGCAGACCTAGGAATCTATATTTTAAATTATCTCTCCATGAAACTGTTGAGGAGAGGACAGTTGGTTTGGGTCCCGCTAATCTAGAGTATTCAATGCAAAAAGCACTCGAGTTTTCATTAAAAATCATCCAGAAAGTTAAAATGGAGACAGCTTGAGATACTCTGAGATTCACTATATTTACATTTTTATCTAGATATTTATCTATTTTCAGCCATAAAATCCTTGGAGAGCTAGATTCCATAATAGGAAATTATGTTAGCCGAGGAAATTTTAGTGAAATGAAACAAAGCATAATTTCTCTAAGGAAGACCTTCCAGATCCTGGAGCAAACCCACAGCCATTAAGTGTACCCAGACATAGACACAAAGATACAATCAGACCAAGAAGATAGCCAAATGGTGCTTCCCAGTACACTCACAGCACCGTGGCCATGATTTCTTGGTCCTTGTAAGGATCTGCCCCCCTAACCTCTTCCGCAGGCCCAGAGTTGTGTGCACAGACTATGTTTCTCTGTCATTTCTCAGGGTACTGAAACACAACAGAAGCTAAGCCTAAACAATTACAGACACCTCACCGTGTTATACTCACTCTTCTTCCCACATTTCTTCTTGGCAGTAAATTTGTTGTTATGTGTCTAATGGATTTCTAGTGAAGTAAAATTCTGCTATTAAGGTCAATGACTGGAATGAATCCAGAAACCCAGATCTTTATCTCTGGTGGAAAAGATGCAGGATCAAATGCATAAACAATGTAGTCCAGAATCGGGACAAAATGTCAAGGTCGTGTACACAGATGTTCTCATTCAAACTCTCAAACGAGAACAGTTCAGAGAAGTAAAATAAGATAGAAGGCAAAAAGAGAGTGCACAACCTGGCCTTCTGAACCAGGTCCAGCAATAGGTCCCCACAGTTATTGACCTCAGGTGGGTCCTTGGAAGGAACACTGGAAATTTTAAATGTCTCAGATACAGGCTTCCCATTCTTTTTATTCTCCACCTTTTGACATGATGTCTCATTACTTCTACTGTGTTTTACCTTTTCAATATTTTATAATGAAAAAAAAAAAGGAAAATATACATCCCAGTAATCATGGTCTAGATACAACCACTGTTAACATTGTGCCCCATTTGCCTTATTTAAATTTTTGGTGAACCACTTTCAACTGAATTGCAGATATCATGACCCTTTACTGTTAATCATTTTAGTTCACTTATCCTAAGAGAAAACCCTCATGCATAACCACAATACCACTAAAACGCTGAAGAAAACTGACAAAAACAATTCCCTAATATCACCTAATATCCAGTCCTTATTGAACTTCTCCCAATTGTACCCAAAATGTCTTTACCTTTTATTTGGACAATTTCCAAGGAGCCAAGTTAAAGAACTCATTACCTACCACTCAGGTGGTACCATTGATTTCTCTATTATATCTGTTTTACCACATGTCTTTACATCTGCCCCTATGTGTTTTTCTTCCATAAATTCACTTCAGTTTTTGACATATTTCAAAGTAAAATGTATCCGTATAGTTTACCCTTAAATATTCTGTATGGTAATCATTATGTAGAGTTCAATAATCTTTTCTTCTGGTGGAAAGTTTATATACAATAAAATGCACAAATATTAAATTACATTGCTGACTTTTAACAAACACATACAGCTATGTAACTCAAGTCCATATCAAGAAATAGAACATTACCAGGAAGTTCTTTCATGACCCTACCCAGACAACCCCCCCCTCCTCCACTTCCCATTCTTACACAAACACTTTTATGGTGTTTTTCACCACACATTAGTTTTGCCTATTCTAGAACTTCATGTAAATAGAATTGTGCAGTGTATACTTTTTGGAGTTGGCTTCTGCCATTCAAACTAATATTTTTGAGACTCATCCATGTTGTCGTCTGTATCCACAGTCCCTTCCTTTTTATTACTGAGAAGGACTCCACCTCGGTTGTTTCTAGGCTTTGGCTAGATGAAATGTCTATGAAAATTCCTGTACAGATGATTTTTGTGAACATATCTTTTCATTTCTCTTGGATAAATACCTAGAAGAGGAATTGCTGGCTCCTAGGGTCGAATATGTTTCATTTTATGAGAAACTTCCAGACTTTCTTCCAGAGTGCACGTATCATCTTACATTCCCGCCAACAGGGTATGAGATTTCTAATTGCTGTTTTCCTTTTTTCCTTTTGCTCTTATCTTTTTAAATTCCTTCCTTCTACTTACTTTGGGTTTACTCCATTCTTCTTTTTCTAAAGAGGATCCTCAATTACTGATTTTGAACCCTCTATTCAAATATAAGCATTTATTTTTTTTCTGTTCTTGATATCTACTTTATTTTATTTTTTTAATATAATTTATTGTCAAGTTAGCTAACATATGGAGTATACAATGTGTTCTTGGCTTTCGGAGTAGATTCCTATGATTCATCACTTACATACAACTCCCAGTGCTCATCCCAACAAGTGCCCTCCTCAATGCCCATCACCCATTTTCCCCTCCTTGCCCTGCCCACCCATCAATCCTCAGTTTGTTCTCTGTATTTAAGAGTCTCTTATGGTTTGACTCCCTCTCACTTTGTAACTATTTTTTTTCCTTCCCTTCCCCCATGGTCTTCAGTTAAGTTACTCAAATTCCACATATGAGTGAGAACATACGACATTTGTCTTTCTCTGACTTATTTCACTTAGCATAATATCCTCCAGTTCCATCCACGTTGTTACAAATGGCAAAATTTCATTCTTTCCCATTGCCAAGTAGTATCCCATTGTATATATATACACCACATCTTCTTTATCCATTCATAAGTTGATGGACATTTGGGCTCTTTCCATAATTTGGCTATTGTCGATGGCACTGCTATAAACATTGGGGTACATGTGCCCCTATGAATCAGCACTCCTGTATCCTTTGGATAAATTCTTAGTAGTGCTATTGCTGGGTTATAGAGTAATTCTATTTTTAATGTTTTGAGGAGCCTCCACACTCCTCCGGTTTGCATTCCCACCTACAGTGCAAACTGGTGTAGCCACTCAAATATAAGCATTTAAAGTCATACATTTCTATAAGCATCGCTGTAACCACTTCCCACAATTTGGACATGCTATGCTTCTGTTTTCTTCTAGTTTAAAATATTTTCTAATTTCTTTTGTAATTTATTTCACCCATAAGTTGTTAAAAAGTGTTTTGTTTAATTTGTAAAATGTTAGGGGGTTCCTAGATATTTTATTGTTACTTATTTTTAACTTAATACTATTATGATCAGAGAATCTACCCTGTGTAATTTCAATCCTTTTTGAATTATTGAGGCTTGTTTTATGGCTCAACACACAGTCTATTTTGAGCAATCCACTGTATACTTGAAAAGAATGGTTATTTTTCGGTATGGGGGTATAAGGTTTTGCAAATATCAATTAAGTCCAAGTTGGTTGGTAATCTGGTTTAGATATCCTATACCTTTATTGATTTTTTTTTTTTGGCTTTGTTTTTCTACCAGTATGGAAAGAGGAGTTTTAATCTCCAGCTATGATTTTAGAATCACCTATTTCCTCTTGCTTCTGTCAATTTTTACTTCAATGTATTTTGAAGATCTAAAATGTGTTTTATAACTCCTATTTTTCAAAATAGATATAGTCAAGTATTCTTACCAAAAGGCTGAAACTGAATTTTATCAAGCCTTTAGACTTATCTAATTCCCTACCTTGAAGAGTAACAAGTTAAATAACATTATGAGGAAACAATCAGGTACATCCAGAATGAGGGTCAGTATACAAGATCACTGGCCTGTTCTCTTCAAAATGTGCAGTTCATAAAAAGAGAGAGATTAGGAGAACGGTCCTACTTTACAAGATTTAAGAGATACATCAACTAAATGCAATGCTCTCTTTTAAACCATCGATCACATTTACATAAGCAACCAAGACTTGAGAGAGATAGTGTTATAATATTCCACTTTGAATATTAGAGAGGATAGATAGCCAGGTGAGATAGTCCTGAGTGCACAAAGAAGATAAGGTTCGTTGAAGGCAAGGAGATCAACCCAATCCAAGGAAGAATCCTTTGGCAGTTTCCCCGTTAGAGTCCCTGAGCCAGATCTACAGCATCAGGGTGTCCGGGAACTTTGTGTGATGCGGCTGGAGGTAAAGAGACGGAATTCTCAGGGTAACCACGCATGCCATAAATCATTCTGTCTCAACTGGAGGCCTCTGACCACCATAAAGGAAAGCAAAGTTGTTCATATGTGCTGCTTCTAAGTTGGTTTTTATCATATACACTGTGCTGTGCAGCCACAATCCCCACATCAGGAATGCAGTGCTGGTTTCCCACCTGCTAGGAATATTTTCAGATGACAGCTCTCTACTCTCTGGAAGTGGCCTCAACTCAAGAAACCATTGCACCCAACGTCACAGCCCACTTCTAGGGAAGCCTATCTTCAAGGCCAGGTCAACCTAGTTAAAGAGTTTGCTCCCTCACTCCAACCTGGCACAACTCCAAAGGACTATATCAACCTCAGACCTTCCTATCGGGTTGCCTGAGCTCTTGTTAGTTGGAACCACATCCAGTCTGTCCCTCTGCCGTGTCCTCCTGGTTCCAATCATTCCATACTTGTTGATCCCAAGAACTCCCTAGTATCCTTCCTGTGTACTTATCTCCATCTCGGAGTCTGTTTCCTGGAGAATCCACCCTGCAGCAAGGTTACCTAGCCAATTACCTTGAGAGAACTCATGATGCTTTTATTATTATTAAACCGCATTTATTCGGATTTTGCAGAAGGAGAAATCAAGGCACAAAATCTCTGCGACTTGCTCGAGATTATACGAGGTGCCAACATTGCGTGAAGGCAGTGTGCCAAGGCATGAGCGAGAACCACACAAACACCCTGCCAAGTTTTCATCTCTGTATATAATTTATTTTTGCTACAACAGAGTAAAACTCACCATTCCAGCAATGTGTGCCAGATGGAATGTCAAGATTTGTGGATTTGCAGAGTGGGTGCAGAGTGGGGAGTAACAGGTTTAGAACAAATATTAAGCAGAGTATTCAAAGAACGATAGTGTGTTTACTAGAAATGTGATATGCTCTCCTCATGAGTATAGAAGAGAAGGTGGGCAGGACAGGAAATCTGCTGAAATGGCAACACCAGGCCAAAGAATGACAGTGACTGTTGGAATAGCCGTAGGTGTTTTAGAGACTCTGGCGGTTTTGCAGTAGGAGTAGAGTTGATTGTTTTGTTGTCCACTTTAAATGTTTGGAGATTTGCCATCAAAATGTCTAGGATTCAAAAGTCAGCACTGAATGCCAAAAAGTTGAGACCCCTGAGCTGAAGATGAGAACCCAGGAAATCACCCCACTACCCACCCCACTTCACCGTGAGCTCTCTCTGCACTCATGTTAAAACAGAAGAATGGATATAATTCTTATTATCCCAAATTGAGAAGCTTGTGATATTTCCTAGGAAAATTAAGCATATTGGTATTTTAAGCATTATGAACAGAGGGTTGGCAACCAGAAAAGAATATAAAGAAGGAGGGAGGCATTAACTTAAGAAGGGGAGCCGGCATTTTATAAATGTGGCCCCATAGAGTGAACAAAAACATGGCACTTCATTTTGACAGTGTCTACACTGTCTCTTTATTTTCTTTTCTCTTTCAGTTTGTTGGCACATTCCCTGCCATCCACATTCCCTCCAGCGGAGCCCATCAGCTGAGCAGCACAAAGCCCTCTTTGTACCCTTGAAAGTGAAGTATTGATAAGCCCAAAGGAATCAGATGAGACAGGTTTCTGATTCTTTCAGGCATCAGTGAGGTCTGGTTCTTTCAGGCATCACAACGTCTGTGGCTGGGGCTCCAGAGTCCCATATGAACTACCATATTCCATGACTTATTGGCAAATCTGCGACTGTCTTACACAGACCGAAGCCCAAAGCCTACTCCCTGATGTCAGGATTGGCCACGGTCGTGATCCCAAATTCATCACATAACCACACAACCTTTTATTTCATGCAAGCCCGTGAAAAAGTCACAAAATTCACTTACAGATCTTGGTTGTAAAGCTATTTAAAACAAAGGAAATATTTTGACTAGGAAGCCAAAAGTCGAGGAGAGTTTTAATCCTCTGCCACATCTTATCTACGGCCCCTTCTTGTTATTCTCCTAACAGACGGGGGTTTTTTTTCATTAATGCGGCTGGCAGCACTGACTTCACCTAGAGGGGAATGTAACCCAGAGCAGCCAACAAGAACTTGAAATTCTCTGGGTTTTGTCACTTGCTGTTAGAATCGCAGCCTTTTCTAAATTTAGGGTGGTGAATCATATTAAGTAGTGACCTGACTGCAAAGCTTCATCAAGTTTGTGCAAGGGTGCAATTAACAACGTATCTGACTAAAGGTCAATAAGGTTTCAGAGCCTCCTCCTGGTTCGACACCACAAAAGAAAATGACACTGTGAACTGGGCTTTGTTTGCAGGACAAAATGCAGATGTGTTTGCTTGCATTTTTTAGCTTCCTTTTCTAATGCTCACGGTATAGTTTATGGATTCATAGCATATGCATATGTCAACTTGTGGCTCTAAAGGATTAATTTCACTTTATCCAATGTGCTGCTAAACCTCTAAGGGAATTCGTGGTTTAGTGTGATGGGCTGACATAGCATTAATTTAATTCAGATTCTGTTTCTCATCCTGTCACAATTTAACTAATACAGCATTGTTTGTGGGAATTCGGATACGGTTATTTAATGGAAGAAAAATGACAAGTAAGACATTCTTCAGCTCTCTCTGATTCCAGCCAATCCCTCATTCCTTATGTCCACAGGGCATCAAGAGCTGAGGACCCTACTTCCGTCCAGCAGCTGGCTTCCCATCTTCTCCCGGCTCCTGTTGCCTTAGTTCAGAGGTCTCCGGCTTTCCCAGGAGCATCACAGAAACCTCCTACCTGGTCTTTCTTTTGCCAGGGTCTCTCTGCTCTGCACCTGAGATTCTTTCTAATCTGATCATGTTGCTCCCTTCCTAAAAACCCTTCTTGGGTAGGTAACCTTTGCCTGAAAGATAAAATAGAAAGAAAAAAAAAAAAAGGCTTTATGGAAGTACATAGCAGTTCTGGCTTCGTGATGTTACGTGAATGAATGAATTCACCACAGTCTACTGCCTTATCCTCAGATTCATAAGCTCAGAAGTTTGATCAGTATCTCAGCATGGACTCACATTAACTAATCCCACCAGATTCCTGTAGGAACCAAAATCATCGGCATATTAATTCTCACTGAATCACATCTGCTAGACAAGCCTTAATCCTCATTTTCTGCTGGTCTACATCTTCCTCCCCCAGAAGCAGAGTTACAGGAATAATGATTTTATAATAAGGTTCTTTATGGCCATGGAGTTCCCTCAAGAGGGTGAGTTGTTTGATTATTTGGGGCCTTACGGGAATGATGGTCCTGGCTGTGACCGCCAGGCTGCCCATGTCACTGCAGGTGCAAAGCAGAACCAGAGAGCTGTTTCCCATAACACCACGTTATTGGGCTTCCATTTTCCACAGTCCAGGCTGACCAACCATTTTCAGGTGCCACAAAACAGCCCAGTAGGCTCCCACATTCTGCACAGAATTCACACCATTTCCCTGAGATTGCATGTCTCTTGGTATTCTGCAAGAAATTCTGGAACTCTTCGATAAACTCACTGATGAGCCCAACTGGGTCCTGCTCCACTCTCTCATTCCATTATGTCCTCTCAGAAGATAGCTTTATTTCCAAGTTCTTTGGGGTCTTTTCTTGTAACTCTTTATTTTTTGTTGTTGCTGTTGTTTATTTTTGAGACAGAGACAGAGAGAGACAGAGAGAGAGAGAGAGGACAGGCAGGGGAGGAGCAGAGAGAGGGAGAGAGAGAATCCCAAGCAGACTCTGTACTGTCAGCACAGAGCTCAGCATGGGGCTCGAAACCATGAACTGTGAAATTATGACTGAGCTGAAATCAAGTGTCAGCCACTTAACCTGAACTGACTGAGCCACCCAGGCGCCCCTCCCACAGAAACTGTTTCTGGCTAATCTGAGAGAAGAGCTTACTAGGAGTATAATAGGATTACTTACAGCATCAAAAGGCGAAACTGAAAAACCAGGTTTCAGAAAGGATATGAAACCAGAGCAGAGCTGAAGACCTAGAAGAGCAGGGCCATCTCTTCAGGGAGACACCGTGAGGGTGGGTCAGCCCAGACACTTCCTATCTGCCCAAGATTCAAATGCCCACATCCCACACTTCAGCTTAAGAAAGGGAAGGCTCCTTTCCCAAACATCTCCAAGATTCCAAGACCGTCCAGAATGAGACAGGGACCACTTCTCAAAAGAAAGTCCATGTCCCAGAACTAAACATCACAGTGAAGGACGTGGGGAGCAAGACTGATCGAATAGGATAAACTGTGGATCCAAAGTATGAAGTTGAACTTAAAGACTCAGCAGAAATGCTCAAGTGCACAAGTAACTCGACAGTTGAAAGAGGAAGTGTCTAGGAAGGCAGCACCCTATCTAGAAAGGAAATGGGAGAGATGAGAGGAGGGAAGAAAATGAAATTCTGAGTGCATGTGAGTGATTTATGGAAATTGTACATGATAGTAAGAAAAGTAGAAGAATGCATAATATGTAAATAATTTCAATAATTTAAAATGTTGAAGATTGAGGGGCGCCTGGGTGGCTCAGTCGGTTAAGCGTCCGACTTAGGCTCAGGTCATGATCTCGCGGTCCGTGAGTTCGAGCCCCACGTCGGGCTCTGTGCTGACAGCTCAGAGCCCGGAGCCTGTTTCAGATTCTGTCTCCCTTTCTCTCTGACCCTCCCCCATTCATGCTCTGTCTCTCTCTGTCCCAAAAATAAATAAACGTTAAAAAAAATTTTTTTAAATAAATAAAATTTGAAGATTGAGTGGATTTCAAAGAACAGAGTCTTGGGGGTGCCTGGGTGGCCCAATCGGTTAAGCACCTGACTCATCATTTTGGCTCAGGTCATGATCTTGTGGTTTGTGGGTTTGAACCCCATGTCAGGCTCTGAGCTGACAGCAAGGAACCTGCTTGGGATTCTCTCTCTCCCTCTCTATGCCCCTCCTCTGCTCATGCTCTCGCTCTCGCTCTCTCTCTCGAAAATAAATAAATTTAGGGGGCAGAAAAAGAACAGAGCCTTATGCGAATTCAAGGAATTAATATTTACAGTTGTGTTTTAAGTCCCAGCTCTGCATGAATGACTCCACAACACAAAATTCTGGCCTGCCTGCTCCCCCAGCTGCTAGCTTTCCCCGCTTCAGCAATACCATCCATTTTTTGTTCCCTCAAACACCAGCTCCCTCACCTCAGAGCCTTTGCACATGAGGTTCCTTCTGCTAGAGTCTTCTTCACTTCCTGTCTTAGTCAGGGGTCTCCAGACATGCTGAACCAAAAGGAGATATATATGCATCTACATCTCCGTTTACTACCATTAATCTCCCCCACTGAAATGTAAGCTTTATGAGGTTAGACCGTTTTCCTTGTCACCCTGCCCCTAGTGCCCAGCATAGTGCCTGCCCATCAGAGGCACTCAGTACTTCTATATTGAATGAATTAATGAAGAATTTATTTTTTTTTTATTTTTTTTATTTTTTTTTTTTATTTTTTTTTTTAACGTTTATTTGTTTTTGAGACAGAGAGAGACAGAGCATGAACGGGGGAGGGACAGAGAGAGAGGGAGACACAGAATCGGAAGCAGGCTCCAGGCTCTGAGCCATCAGCCCAGAGCCCGACGCGGGGCTCGAACTCACGGACCCTGAGATCGTGACCTGAGCTGAAGTCAGAGGCTTAACCGACTGAGCCACCCAGGCGCCCCATGAAGAATTTTTTTTAAATACTATTGAGGTTTGTGATCATGGCACATTAAACATTTCCAAAGGTTAAAACAGCCACAGACATCAGCAGAAGCCTTTGCCCACTCCCTACCATTATCCCAACACAATACAAAGAGCATCATATAAAATGTTTTTCCAGAAGTTTAATACAAAGTGCCTCGTGAGACTGTGCCCATCTTAACCAGAAAATCTGGCCTAGCTTTCTCTTTGCTTTTCTTCCAATTCCAAGGATAATAAAGTTAAGAAGAGCCATTCTGGGTACAAAGTACCTCCTTACGTGAGCAGACATCACGGGAGTCTGCAGGCAGAGATTCTGTGACAGATTGAAACTCTCAAGAAAACCTCTTCAAACATGTGGAATGGAGAATGCTATTACCCCGGGAATCATCTAAATGCATAGAGTTTTTCACGGATAATGAATTTGTTAAGCATGCTTAGAATATTCTCCGTTCTTAAATAGCTCTGAATAATTGCAATATTCATAAATTACTAGACATTAGCAGACTAAGCAGGTGCACTGCAATCAAATTAATTCATTAACCCTTTTCAGAACTCTGATCTCAGGAAGACTGAATTGATATATCCACAAATATAAATCAAAAAACTTAATAAGTTACCTTCCTGAACAAAATACCACCAGCTTTCTTTTTTCTCATCATGATTTAGTTTGATGAGACAAAAGACACTATGAAAAAGAAATGAACAGGCAAATGTGGACACATCGCATCTTTGGAAAACCATTATTCCTGTTGCTGTCTTCCACATATCCCTGCAGCCTGTCCTTGACTTTCTCAGCACAAGTTTTTTCAGCCTCTCCATTTTCTCCTGCTGTCTTTGCCCAACTTCTCCTCTAGATTTTTAGATAATGATAAGGCAAGATCATAAGTCTAGACAGGAGATTGCTTTTGTGTTATATTGGAAAGAGAGTACATTTGAAAACTTATCTTGAACATTGTCTTCAATAATAAGATGCTTAATATGCACTGTAACAGTCATTTGAAAACATAGATACTTCAGACACAGATGAGGCAATGAACAAAATATATGTACAGACACGGATGGTCAAGCGCTTTTTCAACATGAGATACCAAAGAAATAAAAGGCATCTCTGTCAGGGATGGGGGTACCAGTGATCACACTGGGAATACTAGAAATCCAAAGCAATATATGAGACCATTCCTCATTGCATACACAGATTGATTTCTAAACTCAGGAATGTCTAGGTCAGTGGAAATGGACATGGGGGTTTGGTGGGGGCATGATGAGCAGTGAAGTCCAAGGAATTTGTTTTTAATTTTTTTAAAGATTTTATTCTTAAGTAAACTTCACACCCATTGTGGGACTCAAACTTACAACCCTGAGATCAAGAGTCACATGTTCCACTGACTGAGGCTACTGGGCACCCCAAGTCCAGGGAATTTTTAGACCAGGAGATCAGGAGAGAGCTAGAAATGAGAACTAGAGGGAGGGAAAAAGAGCCTCAAAGTAAGAGGTCACAAATAAGGACAACTGATGTGACGGCTGGGCCTTGCACACTTAGCTGCAGAGAAAGGGGGAAAAAAAACATTGCTATGATGATCAGAAAGGTAAGCATAAAGAATTCAGATGCAGAGTGTCTCGAACGCCAACACTTTAGGTGAGGTCTAATGAGCAACAGCAAATCAGCCCAGGGAGTAATGGAAATACTGTCAGGGAAGTCAACAATGGAATCACTAAAAGATCCTTTACTCTGTCTCTTATTACTTTTTGACTCAGAAAAAAAAGCCTTAGAAGTAGCCACTGACTTAGGACCACAGTGAACCAATAAAAAAACAAAAACAAACAAAAAAAAATGTGGGTTTTGCTAGCATTTGTGGAGTACAGATTGCAGCCCAGGGAAGTGGGATGCGGTCTAGTAAAACAAATATTTACCGCTAAATTATTTGTGCTTATTTTCAAGGGCAATTACATATTTTATGCATGCTTTCAAGGGATTCAGATTATCCTCATTTGATACATGGTGGTGATGAACTGTATCTAAAGATTTACTCAAGTGATTTCTAAATGCTGGAATGTCAAGGGAACAGCCGTCTTGAAGAAGCAGCTCACCCTGGAGAGGTTGCATGGCACCATGGGTTAGGACCCTCCTCCAAGAGCCTTCAGAACAATAAACCATGATGGTCTAATGCAAACCAGAAATTCGCAAGTGCAGGCTTTCCGCAGTTTACACACACTCCATTCCCAGCTGGAAAGCTAGCATTTTAAGTCACAGTGGATAGTTCCAGTTGGAAAAGCCTCAGCTCTGAGCAGCAAGGGAAAGGGAGGGAGGCTCTAAAATGACACTGTGAAGACAATGAAAGGAATTGGACAAGGCAGCATGAATAAAAACAATTGATATTTAAGCTCTCTTTGCCCAGATGTGAAAATCAGATTTCTTTCATTAAATGTTGGATTAGAAAGATGAGTAAAGAGCAAAGCACAGCTAGAGCTAAAATTTGAATGTAGTTGTCTAGGGTTCACTCCTAAAGAGGCTGAAATATCTGAAAAGACAGGCATTATTATTTGTTTTTTCCCATAGAATCATCAATCTAGACAGACCGCTTGCTTTCTCAGGAGAGAAATAAAATTTTATTTCCCAAAAGAATGGCAGAAATGTTTCAATCATTAGTATGGTGGTAAGAGCTATATCCTTCAGTCACTGCATGTTTCCATGCAGTATATGTGCATATTTAATTACAAAGGCTGACAATGAATGCTTATTAGATGGGACCCATGTGCTTTCTGTGTATATTCTAATCCTCCCAAGTACTCAGAGAGGGTGGTACTCTTATTGCCTGCATTCTACAAAATGAGACACTGAAGCAACTTTGTCACTGGTAACCACTGGATAGGGGCAGAGCTGGGATTTGAACCCAGACAGTCTAATTCTCAACCTCGGCAATAGGTGTCTTTCAGGGAGCGTTTCAAATAGCTTCTTCTTCTTCTTTTTTTTTTAATGTTTTATTTATTTTTGGGACAGAGAGAGACATGGCATGAGCTGGGGAGGAGCATAGAGAGGGGAAGACACAGAATCCAAAGCAGGCTCCTGGATCTGAGCTGTCAGCACAGAGCCTGACGCGGGGCTCAAACCCACAAACCATGAGATCATGACCTGAGCCCAAGTTGGACACTTAACCAACTGAGCCACCCAGGCGCCCCTCAAATAGCTTTTTTATGATGCTAATGATAGTATTAGTTCAGGAGTAGAAATTACCTACATTAAATGGCAAGTAAAAAAAATTTTTTTTGACTACTTGTGTACTGTGAATTCAGTGTAGTTACCCTAAGAGTTGTCATAAGTAGGGGCGTCTGGGTGGCTCAGTCAGTTAAGTGTCCAACTCTTGATTTGGGCTCAGGTTATGATCTCCCGGTTCATGAGTTTGTGTTCCATTTTGGGCTCTGTGCTGACAGCATGGAGCCTGCTTGAGATTCTCTCTCTCTCTCTCTCTCTCTCTCTCTCTCTCTCTCTCTCCCTTTCTTTCTGCCCCTCACACCCCCCCACTCTCTCTCTTTCTCTCTCAAAATAAATAAACTTTAAAAAAACTTCAAAAATTAAAAAAAGGAGTTGAAATAAGTAGGAAGTGTCAAGAAGGCTCAATACAACAAATTGTTAGATTGTTCATCTCTTAAATGAAATCAATGCCCACGTATCCTAAAGTTTAAGATTATCTGGTAATGGTTTAGGGCTGGCCTCAGGCAGACCACGTAAGGAAATGTGCACACGTCCTGGTCACAGCAATGGTTGATTAGCCTTCTCTCCACCTTCAGCTCAATCTCCACTAAAGTCCTTCGGTTCAGTCAAACAACAAGCTTTTAGCAGAAGGTAAAGTCAATGGTCACTCTTTTTTTAAATGACTAAATATTCACCAATGTCAAAAGCTGGAAAGAACAATTAGATATTTATTAGTCAGGATCCTGTTTTTATTTATTTTCCTGATTATTTCAAGGGGCTCTATCTTGTAAATGCACTGACACGTATGAGTTTTCAAATTTATTACTTAGATTATTTGTCACAGTAGGTACCTAAATTCAGGTAGCACCTACAAGTTATCAGCTTGTATATAATCAAGTTACTGATTTTCCCTAACCTGTTCAATTATTTTTGTTTTATTTTTTTAGAGGGAGTGGGTGAGGGGCAGAGGGAGAGAGAGAATCCTAAGTAGGCTCCACGCTCAGCACAGAGCTTGACACGGGGCTTAATCCCGCGACCCTGGGATCATGACCTGAGCCAAAATCAAGTCAGACGCTCAATTGACAGAGCTACCCAGGCACCCCAGATGTTCAATGCTTTTTAAAACAAAACAATAAACATTTCTGAAATTATCTGCATTTACCAACTGTCCCTCTGCTTTTTGAAATGGTTTCTGTAACAATGCAAAGTAAAAATCTAGTATCAGTAAACATTTTTTAAAAAGGAGAGAGCAGGGGCACCTGGGTGGCTCAGTCGGTTAAGTGTCCGACTTTGGCTCAGGTCATGATCTCGCGGTTCGTGAGTTTGAGTCCCGCATGGGACTCTGTGCTGACAGCTCAGAGCCTGGAACCTGCTTCAGATTCTGTGTCTCCCTCTCTCTCTCTGCCCCTCCCCGTTCTCTCTCTCTCTCTCTCTCAAAATAAATAAACATTAAAAAAATTAAAAAAAAAAAAAAAGGAGAGAGCATCCATATTAATTTGTATTAGTTAATGTTTCAGGCTCTCGTCACTCTGGCCAACCAACAGAAATGTCTATTGCCTACAAAACTTCATCCCGTCAGAGAAAATCAGGCCTAGAATGGGAAAAAAAATTCATCTTTAGGAAATAAATTCTTAGTAGTCTCCATGTGGGGGAAAAAGCCTGTATCTATGTTTAGAACTCAGTGAAAAAGCAAATAAGTGCAAATCTTGTCAACCTATCAAAATGTCAGAATCCAAAATTTTAGACATATAAAACTACACACATCATTTTGAGCTTCTTGGCTTTCCACTGCCCAGCAAGGTCTGACTGATCCTGGTCCAGAGACTTGACAGTGATGTAAAGGTAAATATTCCTATAAATCAGCAGTAAACAGAATTACATCTTCTCCCTGCAGCCAGGACTTGTCTTTTTTTCCCCCAAGGTTCTAGGACAACCTGAAGACACAACTGTAACTCACACTTAGATTTCCTCTCTGAAAGTGAGTTCACTTAAAGTAATTACGTGTACCCGGCTTTAAGGAAAGCTGACACATAAAAACAGGCACCTGGGTGGCTCAGTCGGTTAAGCATCTGACTTTTGATTTCAGCTCAGGTCATAATCTCACCAGTCATGAGGTGGAGCCCCTCACTGCACTCTGAGCTGACAGTGCAGACCCTGCTTGGGATTCTCTTTCTGCCTTTCTCTCTCTGCCCCTCCCCGCTTGCACTCTCTCTCACTCTCAAAATAAATAAATAAAAATAAATGTTTAAAAAAAAGAATAATTCACTTCAGGAATGATAGTTTGCAGTTCAAGATAAGAAGTATCTCTAGCTGGGGTGCCTGGGTGGCTCAGTGGGTTGAGCATCCCACTTTGGCTCTGGTCATGATCTCGCAGTTTGTGAGTTCGAGCCACCCGTTGGGCTCTGTGCTGACAGCTCAGAGCCTGAAGCCTACTTCACATTCTGTGTGTCTTTCTCTCTGCTCCTTCCCTGCTCTCATGCTCTCTCTCTCAAAAATAAATAAAGATTTAAAAAAAAAATTTTTTTTAGTTAAAAAAAAAGAAGTATCTCTAGCTTACATTTGTAAAATTTTACATTGGTTATAACAAGTTTGTCTGCTCTGACAATGCATTCTCTCCTACTCTTAGGAAATTAGAAAACCTAAAATACAACCTAAACTTTTAAATATACAACTGATCTCAAAAGGGAATTACCAAAAGGAAGTTACTCAACACTAGACTGGTAAGCATGCAAGCTGAGGGCCTCAGTGGTCCAGAGGGCCTCCTGGCTGGGAGTGGAGTTACAGTGTCCACCCAGAAACACAAGACATTTTTTTTTTAATCCCATAATAGGGCAGAGGCTAGAACTGAATCTCCTACAAAACAAGAACTCCAGAAGGGCAGCTTCTTACCAGTCCGGGCAGTAATGGCATATCATCTACAGGGCTTTTAGGAATAGGAAGAATAGAAAGTTCATGTGAGGAAACAGAAAAATCCCAAACCTGTGACATAGGTGGATGCAGGGTTAAAATTTATACTAGCTGTGTGATAAAGAGATAGCAAGCTGAGACATTCACTGAAAAACAGGTCCTGGTGCATTGAAACCCTGAGACTTCCAGTAGAAACAAATACAAAATACCTTGTAGAGAAACTTTCACAGCCAAAGGCACAGGAAACCCATGTAAAGACACCCCTGCTGAAGATGAGTTCACAGTGAAAAACTCAACCAACACTTGGAAATGATTTGCAGGGAGGGAAAACCAACAGGCATAACAAGCAGGGTCAGTTAGGAACCCTAGAGCTAGGGAACAGAAGAGAGAACAGGCTGAAACAGACATAAAATAACAGCATTAAAATTATTATAAAATGCCATAAACTTAGAAACCAATAACTGAAAGATAGGTGAAAATATGCATTTGGACATTTAAACACATGCTTCCAAATCATTCATAATCAATGAAGACATTTTTAATACTTGGAACTGAATAGTAATGAAAATATAACACAAAATCTATGAGAAGTAGCCTAAGTATTCTTTCAAAGGAAATGTGTATGCCTTTCGATGCACATGGTAGGAAAGAAAAAAGAGTTAGGAGCCCAGTGACTCTAGAAGTGAGAAGAGCAATGGAGTTGGCCTAAAGGAAAGATCAAATATAAAAGCAGAACTTAATAGAAGAGAAAACAAAGACATTTTTCATAATTGATCAGTAAAACAGAAAACTGATTCTTTGAGGAAGAAAACACATAAAGGAAATATAAAGCTCTGGAAGACTGAGCAGGGGAAAAAAAGAAAAAGAAATAGGAAAAATACTGGAAATAAAGAAGGTATATGATCAGATAAAGTGGAGTTTTTCTTAAGTTTATGAAAATATTATATAAAGCTTTATGCCAATAAATGTAAAGTGAATGAAAATTCTAGGAAAATTTAAATGACCAGCATTGACTAGCGAAAAACATGGGAAACTAGCAAAATCATATCTAAAATTTCAAAGTGATCGGTTAAGATCTAACCACACACATGAAAAAAGCTTCAAAGGGTTTTCAGGCATCCTTTACCTAATCTTCAGATAGTAGATAATTCATATTCTATACAAATTATTAAGAGAAAGGTCCATTAGTCATTTTATGAAGCTAATATAACCTTAATGCTAAAATGAGCTAAACTACTGTATGAAAAAAAATTACTAATCTCACTCACAATATAAATATAAAATCCTAGACAAAATACTAGCAAAATAAACCCAATTGTGTGTATATATTAAATTATGACCACTTAGGGTTTATCCTAGATATACAAAGATAACTCAATTATTGGTAATCTATTGATTTAACTCACCTTTATTTCCTCTATTTTTTTTTAAGTTTATACATTTTGAGAGAGACAGAGAGAGTGAGCAGGGGAGGGGAAGAAAGAGAGGGAAAGAGAGAATCCCAAGCAGGCTCCACACTGACAGACATGGGGTTCGAACTCACAAAATGTGATATTATGACCGGAGTCAAAACCAAGAGTCAGATGCTTAACCGACTGAGCCACTCAGGGGCCCCTATAACTCATCTTTTAAAGAAGAAAAGCCATAAATTCATCCCAATACATCCAAAAAAAAAAAAAAAAGACATCCGATAAGTTTTGATACTGGTTCATGATTAAAAAGCAAACATACTCTTAGCAGTCTAGAAATAGAAAGAAATAATCTTAATCTAATACATGGTGTTTCATTACAGTGAATATCATACTTAATTGTGAAGTATTAGAGACAAATTATCTGTTTTCTTTTCAGCTTATCATATTGGTGCTTTTAGCTTAGTGCAATAAAAAATTAAGGATTAGAAAGAAAAAAATAAAACCATCATTATTTTCCAACAATTTAATTAAACCAAGAAATAAAAGAAAATACACAGCAAATAACTGGGACTTATGTGAGTTCGACAAAGTGGCTTGATTAAAAAATATGTTAAAATTATTAACAATCTTACAGGCAACAGCTAAGGAGAAAATTTTAATTTTTAAAAAAGTATCCAGTCACAGAAAGAACAAAAAAAATTAAGAGATCACAAATATACACAAAAGATGTTCAAGATTTTACAGGACATTTTAACACTATTGAGTGACATTTAAAAAAAACAAACGAAGTAAATGGAGAAATATATAATGGTGGTGGAAAGGGGACTCAATATCGTTAAGATATCATTTTTCTCATATTTATCTATAAATTTTAACGCAATTCCTATAATATTGTCACCTGCCGTTTTACAGAATTTGACAAGTTGATGAGAGTCGTAAGGAGAAGGGAGGAGCCAAGAACAGTCACAACCATTTGACAGCTAAGAAGATGTGCAAGTATGAAAACAAAGTTATATTAACTTGAAGAAAATGTGGTATGTGTCCAAAAAACGAGGAAATAGGCCAATGAAATAGAAGAGAAAGCCCAGGCAGGAAAAACAACAACAACAAAAACCCCCATATGTATATGAGGTGTCATTACAAGTCAGTGGAAAAGGATCAAGTATACAATGCATGTGACTGCAGTTGTCTATAGGCAAAACACAAACAAACAAACAAAAAGTACAACAGATTCCAACCTCACTTCATAAACAGATTAAAAACCCAAATGAGAATACTAGGACTTCGAAAGAGAAAAATAGAGACAGAGTATTTTTTGTGAACATAGGGAAATGAGTTGTTTCTGAAAGAAAATGCCAATGGAACCAATCAAGGAAAAATGTTGATTCTTTTTTTTCTATTAAATTAAATTTGATTATATCGGAAATTTAAGTTTTCATGACATAAGGTATGGCAAACTTAAAAAAAAATTTTAAATAAAATAAGATAGAGCAAAGTAAGTTAAAACACAAACCACATACTTGGAAAGAGCTGTTTGTCACATATGAATTAAAACATAGGTATAATTCTTATAAATCAGTAATAAAAGTACAAAGAGTACTGTAACAAAATTAGTAAAGGACATGAACAGGCAATTCACACAGAGAAAACTGAAACATGGAAAATTTGTCAGTCATGGGAACTATCAAGGAAATGCACATTGATGTGAGATATCATTTCAGAAAAACAAGACATCTAAAATACTAATTTTTGAGGAGAAAGTGGAGAAACTGGAACTTTCCTATGTAGAACCTATAAATACCTTCATGAGCAATTTGTCAATAAATATCTAGCAAAGCTGAAGAGGCACATCCCTATGGCCCAGAATTTTACTTCTAGATGCACCTTCAGAAAAAAAGAAAAATCCAACATAGGCCCAAGAAGAGACGTATAGGATGTCCATTGAACCCTTATTTGAACAGCAAAAACTCAGAAGCAAGTTCAAAGTTTGTCACTGAGGAAATGGAGAATTACATGCAATGGGACAGGAAAGTAGCTTAAATGAAATAAACTACCTGTTAATGTTTCAACATGGCTAACTCCCAGAATCAGTGTTCTGTGAAAGCTGATTGCAAAAAGATTTAAAGCTATTTTATTTACGTAAATATGTAAAAGTTGCAAAACAATACTATAATTGTTGAAGGATACATACATACAGAATAAATACAAAAGTACAGATGGGAGAGATATAGACCAATTTTAGGATAGTGGTTAACTGTGGAGGAAAGGAAAGGAAAGGAGAAGGAGCCATCAACTGCAGTTTTTTTTTTTTTTCTAAAAAAGAAAAAAGAAGGGGCTCCTGGGTGGCTTAGTTGGTTAAGCGGCTGACTTTAGCTCAGGTCATGATCTTGAGATCTGTGAGTTCGAGCCCCACATCCAGGCTCTGTGCTGACAGCTCAGAGCCTGGAGCCTGCTTCAGATTCTGTGTCTCCCTCTCTCTCTGCCCCTCCCCCACTTGTGCTCTGTCTCTCTCTCTCTCTCTCTCTCTCAAAAATAATAAACATTAAAAAAAATTTTTAAAAGAGGAAAACTAGACAAATGTAACTAATTTTTATTTTATTTTTTTAATGTTTATTTATTTTTGAGAGAGAGAGAGAGAGAGACAGAGTGTGAGTGGGGGAGGAGCAGAGAGAGGGAGACAGAGAGTCCAAAGCAGCCTCTGGGCTCTGAGATGTCAGCACAGAGCCCCATGCAGGGCCTGAGCCCACGAACCGTGAGGTCATGACATGAGCCGAAGTCAGACGTTCAACCAACTGAGCCACCCAGGCGCCCCAAATGTAACTAATTTTTAAATCTAGTGGTTGGTATGTGGGAATCTCTTAGGTTATTCTCTGTATTTTTCAATTTCATAACTTTTAAAAATTAATAAATAAAATCAACAAATCAATACATATCCATGATCTCATTTTGATAGACCCTCGCAAATAAGACTGTATGGTGTTTATTTTATGGATGAGAATACGGGTTCCTCAAGGTCAAATCCCTTACCAACCATCACGAAGCAAGAAAGGAGAGAAGCAGGAACTCCAACTTAAGTCACCTGCACCAAGATGCCCCTCTAAAAATTCCTTATCTTGCAAAATGATCATCCAGACTCCTGTAAAGATCAAGTTATATCACTGCATTGAATATTTACTCTGATTTACCAAAATCTGACAATCAACTTTTTAAGAACACATTGATTTTTTTTTTCAATCAATCAATCAATTTTTTTCAATCAATGCCTACCTGAATTCAGAGGTTGACACTGTACGGCTGACAAAAATGTGCCTGTAACAGTGCCACTGTCTGGTCCCAGTGGCATTTCCATTGGAGGGTCTGGGACCCTCAGCAACTGTGGTTCTAGAAGGATTTTTTCCCCTGCCCAGTATCTTTCCAAAGTCAAAGGCTCTGGGGCAGAAGAAAGCCACCAACAAACTCTTATCTGCATGGCCTTGAGCCATCATGAGATTGTTGAAGAAAATCTGTGACTTGGCATCCCTACTGACTTACAGACTCAGTTTAAAAATATATGTTACAACAGTGGAGCAGCTGTTATTTCTTCTTCCCTTGCCAACTGATTATGTATAGCAAGGTTTGTCATTTTTCCATTATTCACGACTCTTGGGTTATCAGTCTTCTGAACAAATGATAACATGCTTTATTAGAAGACAAACTGTTTGAAGATGGAGTTGGAAAATAAGTTATTCAGGGCAACTGAGAAGGGTTTTTGTGCATCAGATGGTTTTAATTAAAGGAATCATATCAAATCTGCTTCTAGTTACAGAGGCGAGACATCTCCCAGGGTCTAAGATTAAAGCCTTTGTTAGTCTTTTTCACCAAAACTCTACCTGGGTCTTCTGAAGTTTTCTATTTTCTTGTTAAACGCCAGAGAAGCTTTGGTATACAATCATGGAAAAGGCTAGTGCCAGTGACTTACAACAAAAAGAGAAAGAGGGAGGGAGGGGGAGGGAGGGAGGGGGAGAGAGAGAGAGAGAGAGAGAGAGAGAGAGATGACAGGGTTTTTGTTCTTTTTTTCTGTTTGTCTCTGATTTGTTTGTTCTGTTTATGCAAAATTCTCATTATCTTGAGTTTCTTAGCACAGAAGATGTACGTAAGAACCTGTTGCCCCCCCAACAGTAGCTGTCTCTTTCTCTAGCAGAGAGTACTTCTCTCCACTCTTACTCCTATCACCCAATGCTCTCGGCACCCTGCGGTTTATGGCGCAACCCTTTCAGTGTCCCAGAAAGGTGTTTAGGATGCCCTGTCATTTTTATGAAGATGATGGGCCTCCCAGTTCACAATTTTTGTCTACCTAAGAACCTTGATTTCACCAACCATGAAGTCCCTCGTGGATGTGGACGAGGGCTCTGCTCCCCCTGTCAAGTTGCTGGCTTTTCCCAAGTTCCTTTAAAATAATATTTGAGAGACAGGTTTTTACATACAATAATTCTTAGTCAACCGTTTTACTTCTGCCCAACACTGCATTTGACTCAGAGCTGTACTGGTTCCCTTTAAATTTCAAATTTGAATACACCTGGACTACCCCTTACAAAAAAATACACTTTAGCCACATCTCTATTATCCCAGAGACAGAGAAATGAGCTCATAAGGATACATTTACATCAAAAAGTAATCCCCAAACTTCATTCTTAAGTCTAGCCACCAAAGCAGGTATGGGATATTCTGATAGTAAAACTGGTTTGTTAAATGTTTGTCTCTTTCTCATTTCTGATCTTCTCTAGCTCCCTTAGGTAGATGGAAATTTTCCATGAAATCTTTCTGGAAACAGTTTCCAAAACCACTGGACACAGTCCCTTAAACTTTCAAAGGGTGGGGCACTTGAGTGGCTCAGTGGGTTAAGCGTCTGACTTCGGCTCAGGTCATGATCTCACCGTTCCTGAGTTCAAACCCTGCATCTGGCTCTGTGCTGATGGGCTGGAAGCCTGGAGCCAGCTTTGGATTCTGTGTCTCATTCTCTCTATGCCCCTCCTCTGTGCTCTGTCTCTCTCTGTCTCTCAAAAATAAAAAATTAATGTAAAAAAAATTTTTTATTAAAAAAAATAAACCTTCGACGGGAAAAAAATGGAGAAACTTATCTCACGGGACCATCAGCAGTGCTGCCTGGATAAACCACCTTGACGTCTGGGTCCCATTCTGAATAAGCAGGGCCATGGCCCGACCGTGGACTTGGAATGAAGACAGAACAGTCTTATGTATTTCTTGTTTCCCCCAGCAATGATCACGGTGCCCAGCAGATAGCAGAGTCTCAATAAATGAGTGTGAAGTCTACAAAAATACCTTCTCCCTCTAACTGACTTATCAGTTCAGGTACAATATCCTCTGAGATTCATCCATTTTATTTGTTCATTCAACAAACATTTATTGAGCACAACGTGAGCCCTGGGGTGCAGCAGAAACAACAACAGCTATTCTGCCTCAGGGAGCTCGCATTTTAGTGGAGGGAGTGAGGCAATTAATAAAATAAAGAAGTCAAATGCACAGTATTTAGATATCATTAAGTCGTGTGGGGAAAAATCAGTCAAGGAGCAGAGACAGGTGGTTTTGTGGATTATCCCAGTTATACATATAGTAGTCAGGGGAGGCCTCCCTGAGAAGGTGCCATATCTGAGCAAAGAGGTTTTCAGGCAAAGGGACAATAAATGCAAGGTCCTGCTGAAGGGCAAGGGTGCCATATGGCTAGAGCAGATTGAAGGAAGGGGTACTCCCTGCAGGCACTGCTTCCTGGGGGCAGGTGTACCCCCTCAGAGGGCCCCTGCACCGCCCACCCAAGTCCAGGGGAATCATTTTCTAAACTTGGAAAGAAATCTGTGCTCTCCTTTGCTGCTCCTACACCTGCAAATTCTCTCTCATCTCTGGGCTTTAACATTTTAAGAACAAAACCCGGAAAGACTTACCCTCCTGGCCCCATACCCTCCCATGAACCTCCTCCGAGAGGATGTGACTTATAGTACCTGCCTGAACTGGGGGATGGGGAGGCAGAGGGATCTGAACTTAAAGTCTTGGGTTAGGATAGAAAAAAAATGGCTTCTTTTGAGGAAATAAAATAGTCCAAGGACTAGTCCTTGCCCTTCTGAAACTTACACTATAATTGAGATGACAAAACACACACACGCAACTGTACATATTAAACATGAAATTCAAGACATTACATTAATTCTAGCTGAAGTTATTAAGAAAACAAGCCATGAGAAGTAGAATTTAGGGGCGGCTGGGTGGCTCAGTCGGTTAAGCCTCCAACTCTCGGTTTGGCTTAGTTGGCTCATGATCTCACAGTTGGTGAAATTGAGCCCCATGTTGGGCTCTGTGCTGACAGTGCTGAGCCTGCTTGGGATTCTTTCTCTCCCTCTCTTTCTCTCTCAAAATAAATACACTAAAAAAAATAAATAACTTTTTAAAGTTGAATTTAAGCTTCAACTTAATGTATTGAAGAGTCAATACATTTTTATTTTAAGCGAAACTTGTCACTTTTAGCAGGAGGGGAAATTACAACATTCCCTAAAAGCTTTGACATCTGAATGCCCCAGTGATTCTACCTGTAGTAATGGATCTTCATGATATGTTCAGAGATCTAGGAACAAGGGTGTCCACACCTATCTGTAAAGTGGAATATTATGTTGCCGATCAAAATGCACATGTAAGAATACATATGTTGACTTAGAAAACCATCCATCAAAAAAAAAAGAATTAGACAAGTAATTTCACAGCATGAGTCATCCCAGTTTTAAAAAGTATATACAGGTGGATGTGCCCATGCCCTTGCCTACTGAAAAGTCTAAAAGGATGTTTGCTCCAAATGTTGCTGAAGGTTATGGTAGGTAACGGTCCCCTCCTGCCCTGGGGCGGGGGGCGGGTACACGTCTCTGCCACAGTTATGTTAGGCTTGACCAAGTGACTTGCGCTGAGCAACGGAATGTGAGCACATGTGTCATCTAAGCTAATGTTTTCAACATGACAGTGTGGTTTGAGCTCAGCCTCTTACTCTTCCCCTCTGCTGTGAGGACAGGGATGTTCCAGAACAGGGTTGCTTCCTTAACCTGAGATCCAGAATGAGATGACACGTGGAGCACATCCCAGCACCTGGAGCACGGGACAGCCGAGCTGTAACGTGAGGGAAAAATAAATGTTTCCTGTGTAAGCCACCACTATTGTGTGTCATTTGTGACCAGGGCAAACCTGAGAAATACAGTAGCTATCGCTAGGTGGTTTTTATTTTCATTGAAACTACAGGGGATTTTTACTTTTTAAAAAACACATATATTTTTTAATGTCTGAAATTTTAACAGTGGGTATGGTATATACCTTTATTACCAGAAAAATCAATGAAGATACAAAAATGTAAAAATAAATGAATTTTTTCTTAAAATATTGACAACGTTAGAAACACCTAGGTGGCTCAGTCAGTTGAGCGTCCAACTCGGTTTTGGCTCAAGTCATGATCTAACAGTTTGTGGGTTCAAGCCCTGAGTTGGGCTCTTCGCTGACAGTGCAGAGCCTGCTTGGGATTCTCTGTCTCTCTGTCTCTCTCTCTCTCTCTCTTTCTCTGCCCCTCCCCCCTCACTTTCTATCTGTCCCTCTCAAAATAAACATTTAAAAAATATATCGACAACACTAAAAAACGTTTAAAAAAAAAAAAAAACGAAAAACTGAGAGGAGCCCCTAATCCCACTAGTCATAACCTCTCTTGACAGTTTTGGAAAATGAGTTTCTAGGAAGACTTTTCTAAAAATTTTTTAATAGTTAAGCTCATACTGTATATAGAGTTTGGTGGGATTTTTTTCTTTCTTATTGAACCATGTTTTCTTATGTTAACAAATCTGTACACACCATTTTTATCGGCTACATTTTACAAATGTGCCACACTTGTTTCTCCTTGCCTGAATATTTAGGTTGTAACTTGTAATTATACAAACAACTCTAATGGCCTTTTGCACATTAAGCCTTTTTCTTTCTGAAGAATTATTTCCTCAAGAGTGGGAAAAATTGGGGGCACCTGGGTGGCTCACGCGGTTGAGTGTCTGATGACGGCTCAGGTCATGATCTCGTGGTTCGTGAGTTCGAGCCCTGCATCAGGCCCTTTGCTGTTCGGTGTGGAGCCTGCTTCGGATCCTCTGTCTCCCTCTCCTCTGCCCCTCCCCCGCTTGTACTTTCTCTGTCTCTCTCAAAAATAAATGAACATTTAAAAAAAAAAAAAGAATGGGAAAAATTTTAAGACCCAGTACCTACCATCAAATTGGTTGGTGGATTAAAATTTGACCAGAACAAAGTGGGGGGAGGGGGAGGGAGTGGAGGGAGAGCATGAAAAAAGCACAGGCCCATGTTCAGTTGGGCCAGAGCAGAGCTTCATGCTTCTGCATAGAATAAGATGTTTCAGCTTGATGAGGTCAGCAGTGGGAAGTCATTGCAGCACTTTGCAAAAAGATTGACAGGATGAACATGACATTTTGGGAAGATCTCTCAGCCAGCCAGACCCACTAGACTAGGAGGTACAGGAGGCTGGGGGCAGGAGACCAGCTAGGAAGTTGCAACAGTGGTTTTGGTACAGGGGTGATGAGGGTCTGGATTAAGGTGGGTGCGGCAGGAATAGTAAGGACACCTGAGACACAGCAATGAACTGTGTATGGCAAGATAACGGTACCGGTTCCCTACAAGTTTATTATCAGCAGATCCAGTAAGTAAGTTTCTCCACAGCTTGGCTCTGGCAGAGGGAAGCTTTTGATTGGCCTCCTACCTGTCCGTTTGTTCTTTTAACACAAAGGGGGACCAGAGCCATGCTTCTGCTTCACATCTGATCACCTTACACACTAACCAGGAATTTTTCCGATTACCTACAGAGTAGCCTTTTTTGTTGTGTTAATGCCATAAATCAGCAGTGGTCTATAAACCCTGAAATCCCACCAAACCACTGCTATATCAGAAAATCACTCCATAAAATAACATAGCCTGAGACAGTTCACAAAACTGTTCAAAGTAGGCCCAGTCTTAGGATGGGTCTGGAGGACTCTGAGATCAGCTTGCTTTTTGTTTGTTTGTTTGTAATGTATAGTTGCCATTTGTACTGAAGATTTGGGAATTCTGATTTTGAAGGGACCCAACAAAAAAAATTGATCCTTGGGCAAAAAGAGAGAGATCGGAAGAACGTTATTGTATTTTTTCATTAAAACCTATACTACATGAAATCTAATTTCATTCATATGCAATCATTACCCTGATGCATAAAAGAGAGATGGGACAGTTGGAGAATCAATAATGACAGCTCAGGAGAACATCTCTGGATTTCATTGCTCAGTGTGTGCCTTGAGCAGGAGGACAAAGCCAGCAGCATTTTTCTTGAAATATATACTGAGTTCACAGATGTTATATAATCACTTTTAAATTGGCAGAATAATCTGTTCAAAATGCTTGTCTGTACAAGTTTTTAGAACTGCAATATGTCAGCCAAACATATACCAAATGAAACTTCCTTTTTAAGTATGAATATAAGCCCTTCTTGAGGTGTTGTATGACTGAGATATTGCAAACTTTCATTTGAAGCTCCAGAGGATAGAGAATTGGCATGAATAAGTGATTTTCAAATTTATCTAATAAAAATGTCAAAACAGCTGGAATACTCTTCATTTACCCATGTAAAAATAACAGCAAAAAAAAAAAAAAAAAAAAAAAACCCTGGCAAACTCAAAGCAATGAATTCCAATCAAAGATAATAGACCTTTGCTGTTAAATGTTCTGGTCCCCTTCCTAGAAGCCCTAACTTTTATCTAAAGAGTCACAGAGATAATTCAATGAAAGCATATTTTTTAAAGTATCTTTCCTAACCTCAAAAATGTATTCTGAAGTTTCAAATCAGCCTCAGATTTCGTAAAATTATTGCTTTCTTAATGGAAAAATTATCCCACAATTTAAAAATACCTCCCATCACATTAGCTATTTATATATTTAATACATTACCTCCAACTTCATTCCTAAGAGCAAAAGCATGACTGGAATACAATGAGGAAGAGGGTCTGAGCTAAAGTCACAGAAATCTGTAAATATTTCTACAGTGAGTTCAAAGCGTAAATATTTGATTCTTAAAGAATCTTTATTACTGCTTGAAGAGTAATCTTGTCTAATAAACTTCTTCAAACAAAGAAAAACTATGTTGAGAAAAAAACTTCACTTGGTGCCACCCCCTTCCAAATAAAAAAGAAGAAGGAGGAGGAGGGGAAGGGGGAGGAGGAGGGGGAGGGGGAGGAGAAGGGGGAGGGGGAAGAGGGGGAGGAGAAGGCCGCGTTCTCTTTCCCCATCTGCCCAGCTAGTTAGGCACAGGGATGGATGGTTCAAAAGTTAACAGGGTATTTTCATTCCCAGCCACACCAAAAAATAACATCCTTGAGTGCTGTTTCAGAAATTTAGGAGCACCATTCTAACACGTCGAGTTATTTGTTGAAGAACATGTGCTAAAGCCCTAGAACTGAACCTTAAAGTCTGTCCTAAAAACTGGAGCAAATATTGGGGCCTTTCCAAGCAAAATCAATTTATGATTAAAATTTCACCAAGACCAGTCTTATATTTTGACAAGGAAAAAAACATGTTAGGTATTTTTATATGGTCAAGAATTTCCAGAAATAGCAGCTTTGGGTACATGTCAAGGGTAGGTTGGCAGCAGTCTGATCCCAAACCTCCTCCAGGGAAAATCACACAAAAACTGGAAAAGAATTCCTGAAAGTAGGCGAAGGGTCAACAATGTAATTTGTAACAAGTATCTGTTTCCTGGCCACACGTGCAGCAAAGAAATGGAGTATAGGTTTGAATCCAGAGATCCTAGATTCAAACTCTACCAGGACAAAACCCTAGAACCTTCTGACATTCTCCCTAAACTGAAGGTGCTTTGACAGGAGGAAAGAAGGATCCACCCTTCCCAAAAGAATACAGTGAGACAAGGACACTGAGCACCTCCCCATGGCCGACACCAGCAAGGCCATGAACACCTCGTCCACTTCAGTCCTTCTGCCTCTCCTCACAGGCCCTGTCCTCATCCCTCTAAGACTGTGTCTCCCATTATTACATCTCCCTCTGCTACAAAACTTAGCCCAATTCAGCACTTCTCAGGATGAGTTTGAGAGAACTCTATCCACAAGAGGTACACAAATGTTCACAGGTGCTCCTCCCCAAAATGGTTCCAAGATCCAATATTTCTGGGAAACCCAGGTTGAAACAAGGTTTAAGATGTTTGCTTTGCAGGACTTCTTAGAGCTTTCAAGATGCTAATGTGTGTTAAGGATATCTCATTTCCTAATTTCTTTTGACCACGGATGCCTCTTTGTTGTGTCATCCTTATTAACATCTCACTAAAGAGTTGCAGTGAGTGAAATCTTTTTGGAGTCTAGCAAGAGTCTAACTATTTGACTCTTGGGCTATCTGACACAGGATGAACCCTGGAACATTAAACAATGCCTTAAATAACACCCTTACTTTTGTTCCTTTTTCCTCTCCCTCCGAGTTACCGTCTGATGGTCCTAAATTGGGGGAGGAGTTCAACTATTGCCTTTGCCTTCCCAGCCCCCATTTCCTTCCCTACAGTGGTGTTTTAACTCCAAATCAGAGGCAAAGAAGATGTCAAAAGGCTTTAAATTGCCCTCGAGGTCCTCTGTACAGTTCCTTTGCCCATAAGTCTTAGGGGTCCCTCTTGCAAGCTGTGTCCTGGGTCTCCCAAGTCTCGCACATCTCCTGAGACAAACGTGTGAGACAGAAATAGTTGGAATGGCTGTGTTAACAGAGATAGAGATAGTAGTATGATGGCACTGACTGTCATAAAACATAAGAGGTTATTACTATTTTCGCATCATTAAATCAGCCCCTTTTATGTATCACTATGCTCAACGAGGCACTTAATAAATACTTTTTAGTATTCTATTGTATGATTGAGCAAACTGAATCCACGCAAATTCAGTCCTGCAGTTAGTTTTCTGCCACGCAGAGATACGGAATGACATATGGCCGAAGTGGGGGAGAGGTGGGTGCAAAGCTCAGTGTTGAAGTGAGTATTTGAGTAAAGGAGACTGTGGCCCAGCAGGACTGGTTTGACAGGCTGAGATTTGCCCCAACAGGGGCCAGAGATGACATCATGGGAATCCATATCAAGGCCAGTGAGGTGAGGTTATATGGCTGAGAACACCAAACCCATCTCAAAGGCTGGGGTATGAGTGTTCATGAACAAACCAGCGCCTCCAGGTATACAAAGATGAGAGAATATTCTGGATTAGCCAGACTTGGGAACAATGGCAGGCGAAGAGGGGCAAATATGAGAAGAAAGTAAGAGGAGTTAAAAAGGCAGAGGCCCCCCTCCCCCAGGTGAGTACCCATCGGAACTTCTGCTGTCTGGAAAGACCAGGACCTTTTCCACTGAGTTAGCTGTTACTGAGAAGTGACAGCTTCCGTGGGTCCCATTGCTTTCTAGAAAGAGTATCCCAGGCTCCATGGGTTCAACAAGGGGCAACAAAGCCTCAGCAACCCCAAAGCACCAGCTGATGCTGCCAACTATCTGGAAACACAAGAGAAACTGCATGGGGGCGGGAGAGGGGAACAAAATTAGGGGCCCAGATGACCCAACAGGAGGCTCACAGAGTGACCCAGGGAAGAAGAGAGACTGGAGGGAGGCGCTGAACCCCCATTCACACCCCCAACCAAGTTCAATTCAAAGGAGAATGATGGCAAGTAAAATGTTAATGTTGGGGCTAACATTTCCCAGATAAAATAATAATCTCTTGAAGGATGCAGTCTTCTAGGGGACATAATTAACACGAAAAAGCAGGGCTCTGGGAGGGCAACCCTCATCCTGCTGCTACCTGGTTGTGGGAACTTGAAGCAATTTCTTCTCTCAGCCCTTCAATGACCACATCTGTAAAACAGGAGGAGCAAGAGAGAGAATGAAGGCGAAGGTGCTTTGAAGCTGTAATGCACCATAGCACACAGAAGCCTGTTCCAGACCCACCATGCACGGCCTTTCCGATGGGTCTTACCTTTGACTGGCGGCAGCCATTGTCATGGAACCTAATGGAGCCCATTTCCCTCTTGCATCCCCCACAGACGCCAAAACCAGCCTGGATTTAATCAGGAGACCTAAGTTTATCCAACACACTTAGCTCATAGAAGATTGTCCATGGGACCCCAGTGCCTTCTCCTTTTCTCAGGGTAGCCACTTGCATTTTCTTGGTTGTTTTTTACTTTCTGTATGTGTCCAATTTTATTTTCAAGGACTGACCTGGATTTTAGGTTTTAATAGCCTAAATATCAAATTTTGTTAGTTCAGCTGTATGGTTAAAATGCTCTTACTCTTTTGCTCTTAATTAATGGATGCCATTCAACAATGAAGGATTCTGTTTAATCTTTTTTTTAAAATGAGATTTAAATTATTCTTTGTTTGCACATGGCCCAAGAAAGGCTTTTCTGCAGGGGAGGGGGGGGATGGTAGAAGAAGTGATACAAGTTGGTTTTCCTTAATAGAGAAAGATTCCCTATGACTGTAAAAGAGAGAGCTTCTCCACCTGGTAGTTATTTAGGACACTGATTTTTTAACCTAATCACAGGATTTTTACACTTATATTAAATTCCACTTTTGTTAGTTTTGACCCAGCAATTCAGCCTAGACATCCGTTGTTAAATTAAGCTTTTATTGTGGTTTTTTTTTTTTAAGACTTTTTCAAAAAGCAAAGACTTCAAAAGCCAAGAGAGGGCCTTGTTTTCTTTCCCTAGACCCCACTGTGCCACAGTCAGAAAACAGAGTATGTAATGAATTGCTATTTATTCCATATTCAATTTGGGTAAATAGAGGGGAGGAATACCCTCAAAAGCTATCTTCTCAGCATCATATATCCAGATATAATATTATTTTGAAAATAACCCAAAGGCCAGATATGTTCTTGACCTTTTCCATGTTTTCGAGATGATAAGGACATCAAATAGAGACCAACCCCCAAATACACACCTTAGCCTGAAGACTATAAAAATTTATTAGGTGAGCCCACTTTCGGGTATTGCTAAATTCTTTAGCTGGCAGTGATCTTGGTTTCCATTAGGGACCAGCTGCCTTAACATAAAGCCCTTGAAAAGAGTTATTCCAGACCCTTAGGGCCAGGAACTGCCAAGTAATTTCAGAAGAGAATTCAGTCACTTTGGAAACAGGTTTTGACAATGGCTCTATATGCCAAAGGGCTAAGCATACAGAGGGCACCGGGTTCCCGCCCCTTGAATGATACTTGAGGTTTTGTTCACCAAACAGATGACTTCATTCTGACAACAATGCTTTTTTTTTTTTCTGAGAAGCTGCCAGTTCATACACATTATAAAATAAATTCTCTCGTTGACGCTGGAGTGGCAGGAAATACAAACATTGCTTTTTTAAAAGTGTATGAGTTGGAAAAGGTAAGCTAGAAAACAAGTAGAGTTTCTTTCAGAAAGAATTTGTGGTAATCATGGAAACCAGTCACCAATCAGCAATCACTTTATCAGCCCTACCATTGATTAAGGAGGAAGTATGAAGAATGCTTTTAACCTTAGTTCAGTCTGTGCAAGATGTTTTGAAGCATGAGTTCCCAGTAATATCTGAATCTCTTCCTTTAGCCCTCCAGGAAGCCATGTCTACTAAAGGAAGAAAAGACCCAACAGATAACCAGTTCTTCTCCAAAGGCTCACTGGTTTTTAACATCCTGTGTCTCCCATCCTCCAAGGGTTACAAGTGAACAGGTGTACAGGCAAGAAGGAGTCTTTGCACGTCATTCTTCTCCCTTCAATACAAACACTGAGGAATAAAGGGAATCAACTTCCCCCTAGATATGTTTGGCCTGAGCCCACATATGTCATGACTGTACACGCCCCTGGATGATGTAAAAATGAGTTTGCATGTGATAAAACTATGTCATTATTCCTTGCACCTTAAACCTTTGATTCCTTTCTCTACATCAGCTGTCCTCAACTTTTTTTTTTTTTGTAAAAGTCCAGAGAGCACATGGTCTAGGCTTTGCAGACCATATATGGTCTCTCTCCTGCTCCCCTCTCCTCCTCCCTTTTCCTCCTGCTGCCCTCACTTTATAACCCTTCCTCTATTTACACTTCTTTTTCTATTTATAACCCTTACTCTTCTATTTATAACTCTTCAAAATGTAAAACCCATTCTTAGGTTGCAGATTTGACCAATAGACCATAATTTGTTGACCCCTGCTCTATATTATGCCACAGAAGTTCTGACAGCTCAGTCTCGTAGAATGTAAGCCACTGTTAGTCCAAGTTTCAGCCAATCAATTAAGCACACTGTCTAGTTAGTTCATACACTAAATCCATAATCTCTGGTAAATTTACCCATTTCAATAAATTCAGCCTGACCTCCTATTATATTCTGTTCTCTTTGGTTTAATACACTGAGAATTGATTCCCACACATTTGCCATACTCCTCAGGTTCCAGCTGAGAGAAATTAGCTAGGTCGTGCACTTTGGAGAATATGCTATATCTTCCCAGGTCAGATTCACACTTGTACTCCTGTACATGATGGGCTCTGACTCTAGCTGTAAGTCTAGAGACAATGAGAAGGGGGTCTTGACTGGGTTGTCTCTCACAAAACAACAGGGCTAGTTGGTCTTAAACAGAGTTTTCAAGCAAAGGAGAGAGAGATCAACTAAAACTAGGGAGGAGAAGCTCATTCAGCTAGCAAGGAAGATTCAGGGACACTTGGAAGGATTCAAAAACTTCAGCTTTTTCTGAGTCCACCCAGAGAACTCTCATTCCAAATCTCAGGGCCTCACTCCTTCCCAACCACGTCCCTAACTTTCATATAAGAAATTTGGTGAGTCTGTGTTTTTAATTGATGTAATTCTGCAATCCACACAATTAAATTTGGGATTAGTTTTCAATAATATTTGTTCCACAACTAATAAATATAATGGTCTTTTATAAAACAGCCATAGAAATTCTCTAGTTCTCTGACTGAGACTTAAGCGAAGATTTTTAACCCCTGAGTTTGTCATTTTCTTTTTGTTATTCCCCAGGGCAGACTGAAAAAGCCATCTCATCCCACAGTCCCTATAGGCATTATTGCTATAATGTAATAGTCACTTTCTCTCCCAAGGAACTTACTTTAACAGGAACTTTATCCCAAGTGACCATCATTGATAATTTAATGATTATGGCAATGTAGGCCATGAATTAAGAGTATCCCATTTTCCTTTGGAAAACAAGTCAACACTACATTCAAGACCAAGGTCATAACCAAACCAAGCCAAGAATACCAACATTTATAGTTATTTTAGTAGGACTATTCCTATTAGAAACTGTCTATCTATGGAGGGAAGGAAAGAAGGAAGGAAGGAGGAAAGAAGGAAGGAAGGAAAGAAGGAAGGGAGGGAGGGAGGAAGGAAGGAGAGAGAAGAAGGAAGGAAGGAAGGAAGGAAGGAAGGAAGGAAAGAAAGAAAGAAAGAGCGAGAGAGAGACAGGGAGGAATAAAGATGGGGAGGGAAGAAGGGAGGAAGAATAACACAAGATATTTAAACAGAGAGGGTTTAATATGCAGAACTGATTTCACAGATGTTGGAGAAATAAAAGAATAAAAGCAAGAACTTAGAACCTAGAGGTGATAACTACAACATGAATCTATAAGCTTTAGGACTAAGTGAAGAAAAAGGAAGGGGTTGGGGTTATCCAAACTTGGTAACTCAGAAAAGAGATACCCATTAAGCTGGGGCTTAGTTCTCTGAGAAAGTAGTATGTCCTACAATCTCAAAAATCAGAGAAGTCTGTGGCACTGAGAAAAGGGAAACACTTGGCTACCGATGATACCTCTGAGCAGGTAAGATATGGCTAGTTTCCAAAGTCAAGGCAACACTGACACGACCAAGTAAAAATAAGAAATTCCTTAGTCCCCAACTCATACCTTCCAGTCTCCCTCTAGTGATAGATATTAACAGAACCCGACAGGAAGCCAACTGGCCCGAGTCTGGGGAGGCTATTTGGCAGAGCTATAATCTCAGCAGCACAGAGCACAGTATAGAATTGTGGGTTTGGGACTCAGACTCAATAGGCAAATGATCAGCATAGATAGGGGTATGCTTCTCAGCTCCTTCTGTTTAAAACAGACCTGGTATCTTCCATGATGCCTTTCAATTTTTATGCCTTTCCCACTCAATAGTTTACAATTCTGTGTACACACGTGGATCTGAGTCTCGGGCAGGAGAATTACACCTACAAAGGGAAAAGTCTGCTTCTCCACTCAACTCATAAAAATGACCACAATTTAACTTGAATTTTCTTAACTCAGGTCTTTTCTTGGTGTTGGCAGATAGATCTGAACGCTCAGGTAGATCCGTTATCTCAACCATCAAAATGTGTTTCCTAAAATATATGCTAAAATGTGTTTACAGATAAATGCCACAAAAAAAGCTATAACAAAGCCAGAGAGGGGCCAAGTTCCATACAATGAGTCTTAAGGTAACCGAGAAGCATTAGTTTGCATCTATAATATATAACAGTAGTAAAAGCATATTGAGCTATATATTAGGTACTAAGTTATTTACATGCATTAATTCATTGTATCCTTCTACCCTTTGCAGTAGAAATTAACATTACCCTTTATTACAGAATATTAAGAAATTACGTTCCACTGGCTTCATCTATATATTAAAACATTATGTAAACTATAAAGAAAATATGTATACCTATAGAATAAATATATTCAGATAGATAGATAATGTCTGTATGCATATTTAACTTCCAAGACCCACCCAGATAAAGAGCCCAACAGCTTAGCGAACAATGCTGCATTGTGTAATGGGTATTAGCCACAGAAAGAGCTTGGGGCAGTTTCTTTGGTACATTTCCAGTAAAAATAGAGAGCAATGAACTTGCTCCAGATTCTGATTCCAGAACATTCAGAGGCTGGAGATAGTGGTGATCTGTCTGTGAGGCCCCTGTGTTTATCATTTCTCAGAAGCCAGCTAGTAGAGCAGGCCACCTGCCAGTATATGGTTAGCACATTTATGTCAATTGGTTTGTCAGCCAGGTACCATGGCTTTTCCTAAGTCACAGCTTCCAACTTCTGGGAACATAAAACCACAATGCGAGCCAAGATAGCAGTGAGAGACCTTCCTTGAATACCACACTAGTGGCTCTGAAAAGGTATGCAATTTGCTTTTGTGCCCTGTAACTGGCAGTCCAGAGAAGCCCAATCCCTTCTGATTTCATGTGCCTCTCTTCCAGCTCTTCAGAATCCATTTTCTATAGACAAGAGCAGAGTGACAGAGAGAATGAAGGATATTTCAGTGTTTGTTAAAAGGGACTGAAGCCAAGTTTCCTACCAAATGATTTCGGACTCCTGTCCAGTAGGCAAAGGATACATCAAATTAATTCACCTCTAAGAGTCTAGTTCTCCTCATGGAAATTTTTATTTTCTAAAAATTGAGCTAAGAGGATTTTTTTTTTCAGCTAACCAGTCATCAGATAAAATTATGTATGCCTACAAAAAGTAATGGAAAGGGGCGCTTGGGTGGCTCGGTCGGTTAAGCATCCGACTTCGGCTCAGGTCACGATTTCACACTTTGTGGGTTTGAGCCCTGCATCGTGCTCTGTGCTGACAGCTCAGAGCCTGGAGCCTGCTTCGGATTCTGTGTCTCCCTCTCTCTCTACCCCTTGCCCGCTCACACTCTGACTCTCTCTCTCTCTCTCTCTCAAAAATAAACATTAAAAAAAAATTTTTTAAATAATGGAAAAAAGATGATTCCATTTTGCCTTAAAATCCAAATTTATAACTTCTTCTTCCAGTATATGATATAGTAACTAGGACTACATTTGCCTTCCCGCTATAAACTACGTTTTCTAAGGGGCAAAATATATAACTCTTTTCAAACATGAACTGCAGACTGCACCAGACTTGATCTTTGAAAGAAGGGAAGGAAATAAGATTAGCGCTAAAACTGCCACTGCTTTCTACCTGGAGACTAGAACATATGAAAGTAGAACGCCAAGTAAATCACAGGACCTTGCTGAATCAAAGAAATAACATCAGAGTTTGGAGAAGCCAGGGTGGCTTAAATTTGCAAGGCACAGTACCAGAGAGGAGAGAGTTACACAGAGAAAGAGCTCCAGAAATCTGCATAGGTGGCCCTTTGAGTCTTTGGCACAATATCCAGTTCTGCATATGTGTGGTAAGACACCACGAAACCAGGCAAAGAATAACTATGAGTGAAAGAACAACTAACAAGGAGCTGTAAACTGAACAATTCCCAGAACTCATACAGGGCTGGGAGTCATCCAAGTTCTAACCAGTTGTGGTGGAGAAATCTCATTGAACAAGCAGAGCATTTAGAAGAGACTCCAGAGGCACTGAGGCTAAACTATGCTTGAGTGAGGCCACTGCAGACCTGCACTAAAAACAAACCTCAAAACGATCAAACTGATCTGTAGGTAACTTAATTGTCTGCCAAAATAAAGTTTAACGATCTCTAAAAGAAGACACCGAAATCCATTTAACAACGTGATATTCACAATGTCTCATATCCTATCAAAAATAACTAGCCCTAGTAAGAAGCAAGAAAATGAGAACTGTGGCCAGAAACAAAAACAAAAACAAAAACAAAAAAAACCCATTCAATAGAAACATACGCAGAAATTACATAGATGACCAAATTCACAAAGATTTTTTAAAGTGATATGTACATATGTTCAAAGATTTAAAGAAAAATATAAACAAAAGAAATAGAGAAATTGAAGATATAGAAGAGGACCAAATGGGACTTCTAGAGCTGGGAAATACATGAGCTAAAATGAAAATTTGACTAAATGTGATTAACAGCAGTTTACATACTAGAAAAGATCAGTGAATGTGAAGACATATAAATAGAAACTATATGAAATAATGGCCAAAATTTTTCAAAATTTGATGAAAAATATAAATCTCTGCATCCAAGAATATCAACACAGCTCACACAGTATAAACACAAAGAAAAACATATAAAGGTACCTTATATTACAATCGATGAAAACTGGAAATAGAAAATACTAAAAGTAGAGAGGAAAAAAAGACATATTTGATATAGAAAGATGAAGATAAGAAAATCACTGACTTCATATCAGAAACAAAGTAAGTCAGGGGCACCTGGGTGGCTCAGTCAGTTAAATATACGACTTCAGCTCAGGTCATGATCTTGCAGTTTGTGAGTTCGAGCCCCATGTTGGGCTCTGTGCTGACAGCTCGGAGCCTGGAGCCTGCTTCAGATTCTGTGTCTCCCTCTCTTTCTGCCCCTCCCATGCTCATGCTCTGTCTCTCTCTGTTTCTCACAATATATAGACGTTAAAAAAAATTTAAAAAAAAAGAAAGTAAGTCAAGAGACAGTTGAATGGCATTCTTAAAAGTACTGAAAGGAAGGGAAAAAAGTAAATCTATAATTCTACATCTATCAAAAATATTATTCAAAAATAAAGGCAAAATGAAGCAATTTTGAGATAAACACAGTCTGAGAGAATTTAAGAACAGCAGACCTACACTAATATAAAAGGACGCTCTTCAGGCTGACGGAAAATGATAACAGATGTACACAAAAATTAACTCAAAACTGATCATAGAAATAGAAGCTAAAATATAAAACTTACAGAAAAAGACATATAGACAAAATCTTTGTGACCATGGGCTAGGTAAAGATTTTTTAGATACAGCAGATAAAAAGTACAAAAAAAGAAAAAATTATAAATTAAACTTTATCAAACTTAAAGACTTCTAGTCCAAGAATACCATTCAAGAATAAAAAGATGGGACAGCCTGGGTGGCCCAGTCAGTTAAGCATCCAACTCTTGATCTCGGCTCAGGTTGTAATCTTATAATTTCATGAGATCAAGCCCTGCGTTAGGATCACACTGACAGTGCAGAGCCTGCTTGGGATTCTCTCTCTCTCCCTGTCTCTCTGTCCTTCCCCCACTCTCTCTCTCTCTCTCCTTCTCAAAATAAATAAATAAATATTTAACTATTTTGTCAAGTTTTATTTATTTATTTGAGAGAGACAGAGACAGGACAAGCTGGGAAGGGGCAGAGAGAGGGAGGGAGAGAAAGAATCCCAAGCAGGCTCCATGCTTTCAGTACAGAGCCCGATGCAGGGTTTGAACCCATGAAACCTCGAGATCATGACCCCAGCTGAAACCAAGAGTCGGATGCTCAACTGACAGAGCCACCCAGGTGCCCCTAAATAAATAAACATTTTTAAAAAGAGAATGAAAAGACAAGCCATAGACTGGGAGAAAACATTCACAATACACATAGCTCCTGAAGATCTTGTATCAAGAATATTTTTAAATACAATTAGACAGGAAGAATGATTTTTTTAATGGACCGAAGATTTGAACAGACAGTTCACAAAAGAAGATATACAAATATCCACTAAATGCATGAAATGATGTTCAACATCTTTGATCATCAGGAAAGTGCATATTTAAATTTTTTTTAATGTTTATTTATTTTTGAGAGAGACCAAGTGTGAGCGGGGGAGGAGTAGAGAGAGAGGGAGACACAGAATCTGAAGCAGGCTCCAGGCTCTGAGCTGTCAACACAGAGCCTGACGCAGGGCTCGAACTCACAAACCACGAGATCATGACCTAAGCCAAAATCAGATGCCCAATCAACTGAGCCACCCAGGCGCCCCAGGAAAATTCATTTGTAAAGCTCTGCAGACCGTTAAATTGTCTACAATTAAAAACAGACAGCATGAAGTTTGGTGAAGCTCTGAGCCACTGGGACTCTTGTAAACTGTTGGAGACAATGGAACAACCACTTTGGAAAACAGAATGGCAGCTTTTATAAAGTTCAACGTATAAACCCTCCCATATGACCCAGCAATTCCACTCCTAGGTATTTACCTAAGAGAAATAAAAATGTCTTCCCACTGAAAAATTTTTGTTCATGAATGTTCATAGCAACTTTATTCATAATAGCTCCAAACTGTAAATAACCCAAATGTCTATCAACTGGAAAATGGATAAACAAATTGTAGTATATTCATACAGTAGAGTAGTAGGCAGCAATTATGTTGATACATACAACAAAATCAGTGAATCTCAAAAGATTCCCAGCACCTGGTTGGCTCAGTTGGTTAAGCGTCTGACTCTTGATTTCGGCTCAGGTCATGATCTCACGGTTCATGGGTTCGAGTCCCACATCAGGCTGTGTTGACAGTGCAGAGCCTGCTTGGGATCCTCTCTTTCCCTCTCTGTTTGCCCCTCTCTTGCTCATGCTCTGTCTCTCACTCTCTCAAAATAAATAAATAAACATGAAACATGAAAAAATTTAAAAAATAAAGATTCCATGAAAATCTAGAACAGGCAAAACTAATCAATAGTAACAGAAAGCCAGATCAATGGTTGCCTGGGGCCAAGGATGGCAGGGATTTACTACAAAAGAACAAGAATTTTGGGGGGAGGGGGGCAGAGAAGTATTCTGTTTCTCAACTAGAGTGGCTGTCACCCAGTAATATACAGTTATCAAAATTGAACTGTACAGTTAAAATGTGTGTATTGTATTGAATGTAAATTATACCTCAATAAAACTTACTCTAAACTTCAAAAAAATTAGGTGTCACAGAATGGATATTTTACCATTCACACTGGTTTATAAGATTTTGAGATCCTAGAGCTTCCTGAATGGCCTCCTGCCAGTTGGACTGTCCCTTTGTGATCCTTTTGTCCTGAGCAGTGCTGTACCTGTGACAAATTATGTCTTCCAAACATGGCAGCAGCCCAACACTATAGTAACACATGACCTAGATATCCCTCCCATCAAAAAGTGGGGTCTGTGTTCCCTCCCCTTATTTCTGAGTTCTCTTGTGACCTACTTGGAACCAACAGAAATGTAGCAGATGCAACACTGCCATGACTCCCAAAGCTTAGTTTGGAAGGGCGAGGCAACTTCCCCCTGCCTCACTGGAGCATTACAACGCTGAGCTGCCATGTAAGCAGTCCAACTTCCTGAGGCCATCACGCTGTAAAGAAGCCCGAAGTATCCCAGGTGGAGAGACCACATGGAGAGCCCCCCAGACGACGTGGAGAGAGAGAGGGAGAGATGCTCAGCCAGACTCCAGCTCCTACGGTTCCAGCCACTGCCTCATTCCAGTCCCTGAGGAGACCCCGTGCCAGAACCACCTACCGTTGTCCTTCCCAAATTTCTGACCCACAGAAACTGTGGGGTGATCCGATAAACTACACAAATATCAGTACAAAACTCCCAACAATACCACACTTGATTCATTGCTCAAAATCAATGGAGGGAGAGAGAAAGTACTTGGGAACTCTCTGTACCATATGCTCTTTTCTACAAACTGCTCTTTAAAAAGTCAACGGAAGGGGGCGCCTGGGTGGCTCAGTCGGTTGAGTGACTTTGGCTCAGGTCATGATTTGTGAGTTGGAGCCCCACATCCAGCTTGCTGCTGTCAGCACAGAGCCTGCTTCGGATCCTCTGTCTCCCTCTCTCTCTGCCCCTCCCCTGCTTGCTCTATCAAAAAAATAAATACATATTCTTTAAAATATATTTAAAAAGTCAATGGAAGGAGGAGCTGTGATATACCATTATTCTTTCTAACAAGTCTAGAACCATTCCCGTTTTGGGGGGCTCACTGCTCCTATGTAGAAATCAGCACCCCTTCTCTTACTTCAGAGACTGATTAACCACATGCATTAAATGATTCCCTTGACCCTAGAAGAGTGGCATTGAATCAATCATCAGTGAGACAGCCCGGCTGTTTCACAGGAGTGGTGACAGACAAACTGCTAACCCCACAAGCACAATACATTCCTCTTTTCTGCACCCTGGACTCACTCTGAGGCTACTGGAAAGGAGAATCTTGCCAGAAATTTATGGGTAATCGGGATTGCCCTAAGCTGGAGGGCACTTCAGAAACATGGGCCTGTTGTTTCTTTCTCCGTGAAGGTTCATGATATACATTATTATGTAAGACATGGCACTGGACCAGGAGCGAGCCCAAACAGACTTTGAAAAATAATTCCACCTCGAAACACATCAATCTTGCTTGGTTGGAATGTTGACAGACATGCAGAACTTCAGGGAGGCCTAACCCACTGGTCAGCGTAAGTCCCCCTATGGCACATAGTGGGCAGGCTGCCTTTACCCTGATCAAAATCCGTCCAGCCATGTCTGCTTGGCAGCCAGCATGAAATAAGTTGAAGCAAACCAAAAATGTAGCCCCAAAGAAGCACACACACGCACGCGCGCGCGCGCGCACACACACACACACACACACACACACGCACACACACCTTTCTCACTCACTAGTCCAAGAAAGAGTACAAGTAGAAACTACATTTGTCTATGTGTCTATATGTGTTTATTTTTAGGTAGGTGTTTATTTTCCAGTTTCCATAGGAAATAAGTGAGCTAATATTATCTTCCAAAAGTAAATACTTTTATGCAAAACTCCCTAAAACTGATCGCAGGCCAAGATTCCTGATGCAGCCTCCTCCTTCCCTCATACTTCCAAATTCTCACACTGTGGTCTGAAGCACAGAGGTTTATTAACAGAGAGGCAAGGCCTTGCTTTTTCTCCAACTCTTCTGAAAGCTGAATCACAGAGTCTTTTGTGTCCCTCTTGCCAGATCCTACTGCTTGTGACAGGAGATAAAATCTAATGGAAAACCAGAAATGTGAGGACTCCTGGAGGTTTGACCCTGTCAGTTCCTCTTGGCCATGGACACCTTATGCAGTCAATTAATCCCCTTACCGGGTCTTTTCTGGAATTATGTAAGCCAGGAGGGCTGGAGTCTGGCTTGGACTGTATTTTTGTAGAGCCCTATGAATTTTGTGCCGCTGTGGTTTTGCCCCAGTAATGTATTTTGGGTTTTGTTTTCTTGCCTCAGTAAAGGACCATTAGTAAGTTCTTTCTCACCAACCATTCTTCATCAACACCACCACCAACTTTTTACCATCATCTGCCTAATTTTCTAAAAGCGAGGTTATCTTAAATACCATGTAATGGTCGCTATGTACTTTTTTTAATCACCAAAGACTATATTTCTAGGCATCCTCCTCTTTTGGAAATGCAATAGGCTCCTGACATTTTGAGGGGACAGGTCCAAAGACCTTCTCCAACCCCAAAATCTCAGACACAGGAATGTTTATTCAGGCCTCTGGCTCAGGGTCAAGAGTCCTGAATTTCCTTTGTATGTCATCACTTTAACCACATTTTGACCTGGATAAATGCATATAAATGGAGAAAACATACCAACTACAGACTAATACTCAAACAAAGATTAAATTATTGAAGATAAGTATGAAAGGAGACCTGAAAGGAATTGAAGGTTTCTGCTCTTCTTAGGAGTGAAATTCATGTGTATTGAAGATCATTGTATATTGAAATCATTAAGCTGACTACAGAAAAATTATTAAAACTTTTTATCATTAAAAAGTACATATTCTGTTGTTGCTCAGTGTATTCACTGGATGAATTCTAGCCTTACTATAAATCTTAAGGACTTTATGTGTCATTAGAACATAACTGTCAAAACACTGTACATGTCACCCAAAAGACAAACTTGCAAAAACTGTTAAAGAAACCAAAATAAGTAAATATTCAGGAAAGTGTTCAAAAGAGCCCACTGATGATGTGAAAACATTATACTTAACCAAGATGTCCATCAAAGGCAAAATAATTAAGGAAATAATTGTTAATCCATTCAATGAACCATAAGGCAAACATTAAAATTATTAGTGTGGAATCAATCATTGCATTACAGATGCTACTGTCCCAAAGAACCCTCGGTTCTTTAGTGGATATCGCTCCATTTACTCAGCTTAAGCCGTCAGTCAAGAAATAATCCTCTTGGATAGCTAAGCACTCCTGACTTGCGGAAACTAATTCCACTTAGTCATTCGTCCAGCAAGTTCCTGCATATTGGTACTGGAATGCTACCCTCATGATTGAGTTTAGTCAAGAAATAATATTCTTGATATAACAGCCACCATTGTCAATGATTTATTGACACCCTGGCTTGGAATCCCAACTCTGCCACTCGTTGTGGGTCTTTGGGAAAGACAGTTAACCTGCCCATTCTTTAGTTTCCTTATTTATAAATGAGATAATAACATGTCTCTTTGAGGGTTGTAAGGATAAAATAACATATGTAAGGTGCCCAGCACATAGTTAAGGCTCTATTGATAGGTGTTAATGTTTTCCTTGCCACGTGCCTGCCTACCATTCAACTATTCACAAATACACAAAAATCAAATGTAATTTACACACAGAAGAAACATGTTGTTTGTCTTCCATAGACATTTATAATTCATGGTAGAAACTATGTGGTCTCCTCTTCCAAGGTGGAATTTCAACCAAGGTCTTTTTTTTTTTTTTTAAATGTCTATTTATTTTTGAGAGAGAGAGAAACAGAGCGCAAGCAGGGGAGGGGCAGAAAGAGAGAGAGGCACAGAATCTGAAGCAGGCTCCAGGCTCTGAGCTGTAAACACAGAGCCCGACGTGGGGCTCCGAACTCATGAACCATGAGATTATAACCTGAGCTGAACTTGGGCACTTAACCGACTGAGTCACTCAGGTGCCCCATCAACCAAGACCTTTTGTGAGCTCTACACCTCCTTGAGCCTGAGCCCTGAGGCTATGGATGAAAATGTCATATCATGACAAAACTACAAAGGAATACCTATCAAAAGCCAATTCCATATTAAGCACTGCTCAAGACACATATATACTTTACAACATCACTATCCCCATTTTACAGATGAAGAAACAGAGGCTCAAAATGGTTGAGTAACTTGTCCTAGATCCCGACGATATAAATGACAGAATCAGAATTCATAGTTGGGGTCTGTTCAACTCTAAAGACCATACACTTTGTTATGTTCGGCTGCCAAGTTTGGTTTCTTACCACAATGTCATGAACTATTGTTACAAGAAAATGAGACCACTGTTTACTCTCCATCATGGCCAGGTTTTAAATCAAGCCTAAGGATATAAAACTTATGACCTCTACATCTTAAATAAAAACCCACTTGAATGAAAACAAAACAAGGGAAAATGCTAGTAATGCTATTTGAAAAATCCTCAGAATGCAAGCTATCAACTGGCTTTGTGTAGTGGAATGTCTCTGCACAGAGATGGATGGACATCTGTGGGTGTCAGAGTGCTCAGTTTTGCCAGAGTGGAACATGTGAGTCTAAAGCTGTATTGTCTCTTTCTGGTCACCAAGCCATAGTTTAAATCTGCCATGATTACCCTTTTCTATAGTTTGTAAACCTTCATCCCAATAGGATTACAGATTCTGGCTAGGCTTAATTTTAAATGGAAAAACAAAGTAATTTCATTCCTTCCTTATATGGGTCATGTAGGCAAAGAAAACAGTACCTACAAGAACCTTTTTTAGTTCTTCAAAGCTCTGACACACACACACACACACCTCTCCAAAGAACCACTGCCCAAGGCTGAGCCCTAGAGGGTGTAACCCTCTGCCTGTGCCCCCATCACCAGCCCCTGCCACATGCCAAGGGCTCGCTCTTAACCCAGCACCTTGTACAGGACCTGGTGCATAGTGGATGTTCAGCAAATATTTGTTCAATGAGTGAATGAATGAAACATGTCTGCCAAATCCAGCAAGGGAACTTAAAATCACTCCTTCCTGATTTTCTCATAATAAGGTTGGCTTTTCTTTCTACCTGTGCCTCCTGCTTGCTAACTGCAGGTTTCCAACTCACAGACCAAATGTAGTCCCAGGTTTCCATCTTGAAGGTCCTGATACCTGTCTACCCCCACAGGCCTTGAGAGGATCAAAATAGACCAGGCTGTCAGAAACTCAAGAGTCACAGTGTGTGCTCCAAACTTTCAAGAGCAGAGCAGAAGGAATGTATCTGATTTCCATCCTTGGCCACATGTTAAAATCATTTAAGAAGCTTTCAAAAAATAGAAGCCCTAAGTCATACTCCAGTTAGATCAGAATGTCTGAAGATGGGGCTTGAGCCCTAACATTATTTGAATGTCCCCCTGATAATCTGAAGTTAAGATTAAGGGTCACCAGCCTGGAGGAAGGCAAGGAGGAGGAAGATGAGCTCCACACAAACAAGAATGAGCATCTTGCTCTCCTAGAAAAGGGGGTAAGAGCATGGGAAGTGCAATATGGAGCAGGGCTACTATTATTGCCAAAATGCCCTTTCCCAGCCCTGTAGTTCTCACGGCTGCCCTTGACCTGCCTCTACAATCCTACTCCTCCAAACAGTTCTGGAGCAGACTGAGGTCTCATCTTGGATTGGCCAATGGGAACATGCCCTGGGCATCTTCCTCTTTGAGAACAGAACTAGCCTCTGGGTCCTGATCTCTGTCTACTATCTCCGTCCCAGTCCTCACAAGCCATCTCCAGTCCCACCCCTAAACCCTGCTTAAAACTGGAGGTTCCAAGTGACAAGCCCCAAACAAGTGTTGATGGACTGTAGAAAGGACCACTTCTCAGTAAGTCCTAAAGGCCAGCTGGAGAAGGGAGCATAACCAGACACTCAAAATGTCAGCCCTCCTTATGTCTTCCATGTTGTAAGAGAGTCACTGAGGGGTGCTTGGGTGTCTCAGTCGGTTAAGCTTCCAACTGCGGCCATGTCCTGATCTAGTGGTTCTCGAAGTCATGATGGGCTTTGTGCTGACAGCTCAGAGCCTGGAGGTTGCTTTGGTTCTGTGTCTCCCTTTCTCTCTGCCCCTCCCCCACTCACGCTCGCTCTCTCTCTCTCTCTCTCTCTCTCTCTCTCAAAAAATGAATAAACATTAAAAAATGTTTAAAAACAAAAAGAGAGTCACTGAATAATCACACTGAAAAAAATGCCCCTGAAATCTAGCGTGTGCTGTAGGAAATACACATGTGCAATTTCTCTTTCTCTCTCTCTCTCACTCTCTCTCTCTCTCTCTCACTCTCTCTCTCTCTCTCTCTCAGAAGCTGAAGCCCTACGATCACAGCCCAACTGTTTATAGACTACATGTTTATGCCCTCCAAAATTCATATGTTAAAGTCCACACCCCTAATGTGGCTACATTTGGAGATCGGCCCTCTAAGGAAGGAATTAGGATTAAATGAGGTCAGAAGGGTGGGCCTGCTCTGACAGGATTAGTGTCATTATAAGGGACACCAAGGAGCTTCCTTGTTCTCTCTCTCTCTTTCTGCCGTGTGTGGACACAGTGAGAAGACTAGTATCTACACATCAGGAAGAGGGTTCTCACCAGGAGCTAACCCTACCAGACCTTAATCTGGGACTTCTAGTCTCCAGAACTCTGAGAAAATACATGTCTGTGGTTTAAGCCACACGATCTATGGTACTTTGTTACTAATACAGTAATCGTAGACAAGTCACAACATCCCCAAACCTCAGTTTCCTCATTAGGAAAAGAGAGATAAACCCTACCAGCTCATAAACACCAAAGGAGGTGACATATGTTTTGAGGGTTCTGCAAACAGGAGAGTGTTAAATCAGCATTAATCATCCACTGATCTCTGCCTGTGCGCTCTCATACTTTAATCTTCACGCTAGCTGAGCATTTACCACATTGTATTACTTTGGTTCTTTTCTGCCTCTTCTGTCGGACTATGAAATCCAGATGGCCAAGAGCCATTCATCTTTGTGTCCCCAACACCAAGGCACATAGTCACTGCTCAAGAAATTAGGCAACAGTCCCCAGGTGGCATTGGAAACTTTTTCTCTGTGTCCCATAACGCCTCCACACATCCTGCCATCACTTAGCATCAAGTATCGAAGGTACTAATTTTTGTGTTTTTCTTCCCTACTGAATGAAGCGTAAGTGCCCAGATGGTAGAAATCACATATTATCATGACTGTATCCTTAATGACTAGTACAACGTCGTGTACCTAGTAGGAATTCAGCAAACTTTGATGGAAAGAAGGGAAAGGTTTCCTTTCTCGAGGAATTTGCATCCTTGAATTTCAGAGTTCACAGCTGCCCCGAATTCAATCTGCCATCTCCGAAGGAACAAACTAAATGCCCTTCATCTCACTGAGTCCTTTTTCAAAGGGCGCCTAAAAGGTCCCAGCTCATGCAGCTCTTGTATCTTATTATAACCAGCAACGGATCTGAAGGCACCATTTTATTGTATAAATCAATATCATCCCCCAGAGAATCAAGACTAGTCATTTACACTAAAGCAGTTGCTATGCAACCTCCTTCCAAAGCTCAGGTTGAAAGATCCAGAGCTAAGGTGGTGATTTTTTTCCCACCTGGAAACAACTGTAATTTCTAAGGAAAAACACACCATTATGCAGAGTCACTCAATCTTCTTACAAAAGGAAATTTAACCACATCAGAAAAATATATGTTCTGGGTTTCCTAAGCTATGCATGTATATAGCCTTTTTATAAATAGATGTGTATATTTAGCTACTGGAACCCAAACACACACTATATATAAACACATGCTATATATAAATTACAATTTATAAATATTTGTGTATATGCAACTATGTATATATGTATATTAGACAGAGAGTAAATAACATTTACTTTTATGCCGAAGAAGTTCCAGGAGGGTAAATCACCTCATTTCTTTTTACAGAAATAAACTTTTTAAATAAATTTCTATTTTCTTGTGGCAAAAAAAATTCTCAGAAAATGCAGAAATATTTAAAGAAGAAAATAAAGTAGCTATAACAAACACCTAGATAAAACCACTGTTAGTATTCGCTATGTAGCCTTTCAGATGTTTATACATAAAAATAGTATACACACACACATTGTACATATGTATACAGTAATTATATATGTAATTTGTATATACAAGAACAATATATATATACATATACATTGTATACATACTTACATATATAGTAATTATATATATAATGTTCTTATGTATAAATGGCTAGAAGAGAAATATATGTATAAAACTAAATATATATTTTCTCACTAAAATGGAAACATAATATATGCAAACTCTGGATACCTCCTTTCTTTAAAACTTTTGCTCCATACCACGGATGTCTTTCCAAGTCAACATATAGTCATATCATTTTAAGGCTGCATAATATGTCATAGCTTAAATATATCTTTATATATTTAATTATTTTCTTGTGTCTATTTTCACTATTACGAATAGTGGGAAAAAATCTTCATGCACACATCTTTGAAAACTCATTTGAGGGGCACCTAGGTTGTTCAGTCAGTTTAGCATCCGACACTTGGTTTCAGCTCAGGTCATGATCTCATGGTTCTTGAGTTCAAGCCCCACATCGGGCTTTGCACCATCAGTTCTTGGGATTCTCTTTCTCTCTCCCTATCTCCCTGCACCTCCCCCATTTGCACTCCCTCTCTCTCTCCCCCAAAATAAATAAACTTAAAAAAGTAAACCCTCGGGGCGCCTGGGTGGCGCAGTCGGTTAAGCATCCGACTTCAGCCAGGTCACGATCTCGCGGTCCGTGAGTTCGAGCCCCGCGTCAGGCTCTGGGCTGATGGCTCGGAGCCTGGAGCCTGTTTCCGATTCTGTGTCTCCCTCTCTCTCTGCCCCTCCCCCGTTCATGCTCAGTCTCTCTCTGTCCCAAAAATAAAATAAAAAAAAAAAAAAAAAAAAAAAAGTTGAAAAAAAAAAAAAAAAGTAAACCCTCATCTGATTATTTCAGTAAGACTAATTCACGAATTGGATCAGAGATTATGCACATACTTTAAGGTTTTTAGAACATTTATAAGTAAATAACCTAATATTAGGTGTTTATCCCCAAAACCAGGATTTTAGATCAACACAAATGCAGTCAAATCTTTGCATAATTTTATTTTTTTAATTTTTTTTAACATTTAATCATTTTTGAGAGGCAGAGAACAAGTGGGAGTGGGACAGAGAGAGAGGGAGACACACAATCCAAAGCAGGCTCCAGGCTCTGAGCTGTCAGCATGGAGCCTGTGTAGGGTTCGAACTCATGAACTGTGAGATCGTGACCTGAGCTGAAGTCGGACGTTTAACCGACTGAGCCAGCTAGGTTCCCCTTTGCGTAATTTTAAATATTTTTAAACTAATAACCCAAGATTCTTAAGGACATATTACGATAAAATAATTTCGTTTCTCCCCTCAATTTGCTGTATACCAATCCACTCTATGCCCTGCTGCCCTTTACCAAATCAATCAAGCTGTCTTTCTTTGCTCCTTAAATCGCTTCTTCCTGCCTTCAGTCCCTATAGCTCCTCTCTATCATACCTGTCGTTACCAACTGCACTTTAGAACTGACTATTGATGGCTCTACTTGGGCTCACAGCTAAGCCTCAGGAAGCACTTCAGAAACCTAATGTAAGATCTAGAACAGGTTCCTGATTCATGTACATATGGAAGTTGGACGTCCTAAAACATTCAATTTGGAGTATAATTACCGTTGCCTTCCAAAAGATATGTTGACTTTTGTTCAAATTTCTTTCTGCATTGTTGAAAACAGTTAAAAGACTAGCTTTCCCACTTTCAACCTTGCCTTGTTTTTCAAAGTTAACACATACCTTTCTGCCAGAGTAATCTTCGTAAGTACACAATTCATTTCAAATCCTGTTCAAACACATTAAGACTTCCCACATCAATAAAATCCAAGTTCCCAAGAATGACATTCAAAGTCCCTCTGATCTTACCCCATCCAATCTTACTCCTATACACATCATTTGCCATCCTGTGAACACAATGTATTTCTTTTCCGTACCTTTGCCTTACCCCAAAATCTATCCACCCATCAAGTTTTCTTCCTCATTCACCTCCTATAAGAAATCGTCCCCATTTCTTCCAGTCAAAATAGAACCAGAATCAAGAGACACCAAGCGTATCCAGGACCAGGTGGCAGAGATTTGGGTCTACACTTGGCTAATGGCATCTAAAAGTTTACTGCCTTGGAAATAGTAAAAAGCAGTCCACTGCATTAAAGTTATTCTCAAACAGCAGAAACTAAAAATACCAAATGAAATGAACTTGGGCCAGAGAGAGGATATTGAGACTACAAGATTAATTCTCACCACTTTCTTTTCTATCTCCTAACAACACTCAACAGCACCTGACCCAAAAGGTAGGGACAGAGCCTTAATAAGTCCTAGGTGGTGCCAGGGCCCTTGCTTCCTGGCACTTCCCAGGTCCTCTCTCTCTTCCTTCACCTCACTCACTACTCAGTAACTGAATATGTAAATGGACAATGGCCAGACTATATACAAAAAACAGAGCTGGGACCCACAACCCACAGCAACCTGCCTAGAAAAACAACCTACCATCTACAATAACCAGCTCAGGAAGCCAAAAAATAACCCCTGTGGCCGTCAGTCCAAATGGCCATGACTTGATTAATATCCGACAGCTCCTCTTATTTTTGGTTTTACTTCCAACTTAGGAACAACCAGAGAAAGCCAAATACGGACACCTAAGTCATCACGTAGGATGTTAGCCGACCTAAGCTTCACCGTGCCCACCACCCCCAAACAGGGCATACCTAAAGCATTCCCTTGTGTTCACGATAAAGCCTTTCCACTCCTCTGCCTGCCTTTGAGTCTCTGCCAACCCCAAATGATGGTGACTGAGTCCCTTGCGATAGCAAGCTCTGGGTAAATAGCCTTTGCCTGTTCTCACTTGGGCAGGCTTCATTTATTTTCACAACCTCAGCTCTAGCCCTGGTGCTGGGAGGTGACTCAAAAAAAAGTTTTCTTTTCTTTTTTAAATTAATGAATTTATTTTTGAAAGAGAGAGACAGAGAGAGCAAGCAGGGGAGGGGCAGAGAGAGAGGGAGAGAGAGAATCCCAAGAAGGCCCCGCACTGTCAGCACGGAGCCTGATGCAGGGCTCGAACTCACAAACCATGAGATCATGACCTGAGCCAAAACCAAGAGTTGGACACTTAACCGACTGAGCCCCCCCAGACGCCCCTTCAAAAAAGTTTTCTAATAAACACTCTTCATGATCTTGATCCAACCTAAAGTAAGTGGTCGATTGTAACCAAAAGTTAGTCCTGTTTCACTTGAGATGTCAATGCCCAGAGGCTAGTGTAGCAACGCAGAACCAGAACCACCAGGACCCCCTGCTGGGAATGCAGAGTCCCCTCCCGGCCCTGCCAGTTAACTTGCTTTACAACCTCAGGCTTCTCTCTCGGTTTCAATTCCTCATCTGTACAATGGGGATACATCCTCTGCTGTTCACAGGCTCGGTGTAAGAATGAGACAGAATACAATACACAGCTATGCTTTGAAATTGTTCCTAATTATGAAATGTAAGATGTTATCACGGACACATGCAGTCCTTCTTTCAACACCCCCTGGTGTCTCAGACATGGGAGAGATCAAATAGGGATAAAGAAGGAAGAAAAAAAATTGGCTCCAGGCACATGAGCTGGATGGAGTGAGGAAGCGCGAGCTGGCCAGCGGCTGGAGCTGATTCCTGGTCATGTTATTCTATGCTTTTAAACTCCCACACACACCCCAGCCTCCGCCAAAATACATAAACCTCTTTGAATTACACTCCTTCTCTTACAGGAGCAACTGACTACAGTTGGATGTGATTTTTCCTTTGTTTGTTTTAATTTATAGATGACCAGGAATGCTGCCCCGCCTCTTTTTTTAAACACCCACCGCTCTCCCTCAGAGGTCCCCTTCTGGGGTCTTACTTTTTGAGTAAGTTTTTTTGATAAGAATAGTTGTGGTTAAAGGCAGCTCCAAGCACAGCCCCAGGCTCGTTAGGACTTTCCCCAACTCAGCCTCGGGCAGTAAATCACTGACTCTGCGAAGGAGGAGTGTGTTGGGTGGGAGGGCACCTGGAGAGCCCTTTAGCTAGCTTTAGGAAGGAAGGCTGCATGGATCTCATTCCAGGATGACAGACCCCATAAAGGAGAAAAGTTTGAAGAACATAAGAGGGAAGGAACCAAGACCTAGAAGCACGCTTTTCACTTCTCAGCCAGCACCTGTTATTTTGCAAAGTTTGCGAGCAAAGCCAGGTAAGGAGAGGACTGACTTTACTCATAGATTGCACAGGAAGGCATCTCGGCTTAGAGACCCTCACTTGAAATCCGCAGGAATGACTTCTGTCCCACACTCACCTCCCAATTACAAGGTAGCTTTTGACTGAGGTACCTCCTAGAAGGGCAAAGTACAGGAGAACATCTCAATCCAACATTGAACCATAAAACTACTCTTGCTCTCTCCTGACTTCAATATCCGTAAAGGACTGTACTTCTAAGGCTAGCATTTACCAAAGTTGTTCGTACGTGCACACCCAACATCAAAACAGAGTCTGTGAATTTAAAAAAGTTGACTACTTCCCTCTCTTGGAGAGTCACCATGCATCTGAGCATGCGAAATGCTCTGAGAAGTGCTGCATTGAAGCAATGTGCTTCTCTAACATCTAGTATTCCCCAAGTCTGCCTGATCAGAGAACCATTTTGTTATGTGTGAAACCTATCAATATTCTGCAGAAAACATTGTCCCCTCCCACCTCCCCACCCCCCACCCCCCAAAAAAAGAAGAGCCCGTATGTGGTTCATTTCGTTGTTCGGTCTGAAGAAAAAGCAAATTTGCCTCCAGGGTAAATCTTCTCAATGTATGATTCCTCACTAGATTCACATGAACCCCCGTTCCTGGACCAGGAACGGTGGTGTTTGCTCTCAACTCTTCTTCTGTCCCCGACTCCCAGCTCCCACTACCTGCCAGGTCTCTTCTGCTACACTTCCCTGGTGAAGGCGAGCTGATCGTTTCCTAGAGTCCATGTGGCAGAGAGCAAACAATTAAAATGGATACCAGCCAAAGAAATCTGTGAAGCAGATGATAATGTCAAATATACATTCAGAGCATTTTTATGTGGTTCCTAAATGGAAAGAAAGATTTCTCTTCTTTTCAATCCTTCTGTTCATAATTTTTAACAAATGGGCTTCTTGGAATAAGCAAATTTAGCGATGGAGGGGAAAGATCTGTGTATGGAACTTGAGTTTTAATTAAAGAGAGCATCCCCCCAAAAAGTGTCAGGCGATCTGCAAGACCCAGCTGAGGAGCAGCTTCAAGTTTATCCATGAAAATTTGTTCACAATGTATTGTCAAGGGAAAAAGCAAATTACAAAATGGCATATGCAGAGTGACTCATCTTAGCAAATGCAGTAGACTCAATGTTTGTGGAAAGAATAAATATGCATAAAAAGGCTGTAAGAGTTTACACCAAATTGACAGTAGTTAGGTCTACAGGGAAGAATTTTCTTATTTCCTCTTTTTTTTTTTTTTTTTTTTTTTGGCTTACCTATTTGTTCTAACTTTTCTCAAATAAAAATGATATTTTTGACAATAAAAATCACATTTTAGAACTGCTCTCATCTACCACTCATGTTATCCGTGGAGAAATATCTACGTTCATCCTTAGAAGCAGCTTCTTTTGTGGGGAGGGAGGATCATGAGACCAGGCAGTGTAGGCAATGAGCAGCCAAAGACAGGACGATACCTGCCATAGCACGTGCTGCTGGCTTTTGTATACAGTAGACAACACGCACTTGCCATAGAAAAGAGAAACTAGAAGGTAACCACAGGAAGTCATGATTCTAAATACTGGGGCAACCAGCACACCCCAAGCTAGACCATCTAATGAGCACAGACAGCTTACAAATAAGATCCAAGTCTCAATACTCAGTACCAAAGCACCACCACATTACCCACTGTCCCACAGACACCCACACCTGCTTCCCAGTTGGAAGTCCAAATTTGGGGGAAGTACGTTCCTAAAGCAGCCCAAAGCATTTATAGGACCATAACCCAAATGTCCACCAGTTGGTGGGTCCTTGGATTGATCCCCCTAGGAGTCACAAAGAGCAGGGTAGGGGAGTCATGTATACGATCATGGTTTCTGCCTGCCCTTTTCTGTCCTGCCCTGTGGACCACCGTTTATGTGGTTCACTTCATAACTTGCACGCCACTACCCACTCAAGGCCAACTGGTCTCTAAACTACCAAGCTCGGCTGCTCTTTTTCTCCAGACATTTGGGGAGCATCTGCTTCTCATAAGAACTCCTGCAGAGGGGATTCCCACACAGAGGTGCTGAGTCCCTCTGGTTCTTTCTGTGGCACCACACCCTCATTCTGGTGGGGGCTGGTGGTGGTGCAGGTGTACAGGGGAGTAAAGGCCATGTCTGGGCTGATGAGCACATCTCTGAACTCTAATACTTAGTCCCTGCTGCCCATCTTGGTCCAACCTGCCAAAACCCCTCACACACAGTCATTTAAAAAAAAATTTTTTTTTTTAATATTTATTTTTGAAACAGAGAGAGAGCATGAGCAGGGGAGGGGCAAAGAGAGAGGGAGACACAGAATCGGAAGCAGACTCCAGGCTCTGAGCTGTCAGCACAGAGCCCGATGCGGGGCTCGAACTCACAGACTGGGAGATCATGACCTGAGCTGAAGTCGGACGCCTAACTGACTGAGCCACCCAGGCGCCCCCACAGTCATTTCTTTTAATGAGGGTTTTGTTGCTCTGGCTTCCTATAGACCCTTTAAGTACCTCAAAAAGTTCAGTATGTATCAAAAGTCTAAAAATGGCCAGAATTGACGTGTTTTCCCCACAAGGCGCTTAGGCTGCCAACAACCCCCAGAAATATGGTTAAATCTCATTCCCTGGATAGTCTATGATAGTTGAGATGTTAAGAAGTGCCCCCCAACTTCCAAAGATGGTGACAAGATGGATCAGCCTCCAAACACAAAGATACTCATTAAAAGTAGTATGTGTTGCTCATTCCACAGGCCAGCCTGACCCAGTTGTACTTCTGACATGGCCATAATGCCTGGCACACAGCAAAGTAAAAGAGTTTTACTCAAAATTCCCACTAAGGGTGGGGAATAGTTTTAGTCATCTTCTCCAACCTCCCCAGATTACAGGAGGGACTACGGGCTCATAGCCATTGAAGCCAGACAGTGTTAGACTAGATCTAAGGACTCCCAACTTTCTAATTTGGTGAAATGGAGTATCAAACCCCTTGTATATCGAAAAATAACAATAGTTATAGCAAAGCATACATAATTAGAAACAGTTAATCAACTCAAGCTCTACACTAGTTCATATTTTGTTTCTCCTTAGTCTTTAATATTATCCTCTTTTGACAGATAAACAGAGGCTCAAAGATGTCCAGAATCACACAGTGTGGACATAGGGAAGCTAGAATTCCAACTGAAGCCAGTCTGACCCCAAAGCCATGTTTTTTCTGCTACACTAAACTGATCTCATGAAAACCAGGGGAGGCAGAGTGGGTGAGAGAGCCTATAATTAAACATAAAGTGGTGATTTATCAAATGGATTTGCAAAGAAAATAAAGCTCTCTGTGCATGTTGAGTGGCCCTGAATCCTCACATTAAAAACCAGTTTCAAATAAATCAACGTCCTGTTTCAATGGACTTCTCAAAATTACTGTGATCTCTTCATTGATTACATAGAAGAAAGAGGAGAGCTACTGTGAGGAATAATAATATTATTATTATAATCAAGTGACTTTGGGGAAAAATTAGTGCAATGCCTATGTGTTACAAGGACGCTGCAAACATCAAATAGCAACTCATAAAAAAGAAAAAGAAAATTCTTTTTAAATCAATGGTAAATAATCTCCTTCCATTTATAAAAACAACTAGAATGTGAGCAAGCACTAGTTAATTAAAATTTTACAAAATCTAAATCAAAAAAATTATCATATTTTTGAAAAATGATCTGGTGCCTAAATTCTTTCAGACTGCCAGATGTGAGCTAAAATAAAGGAGAAAAAACACTCCCCAACACTTGTTGCCTGAAACACAAGAATAGATTGTGCGTGTGTGGGTGTGTGTGTGTGTCACCCCATACATGAGTGTGTAAAGGTTTTGCTCCTACTAAATGAGTTGGTCGAGATAAACATGATTCATTTGAGTGGTTGCATGTCAAGGTTGTTCTGAATAAAACAAAACAAACCAGAAAAAAACTACAAAACAGCAGACACTATCAGCATCCGGAGTCATCTTCTTAAAACAAATTTTTGCAAATAACTACCCAAAGTAGAATTACTGGGTCAATTTTTAAATTCTTTTCTTCTTTTTTATTCAACTAATATTTTCTTTCTTTTTTTTTTTTTTTTTGAGACTCAATATAAAGAAATATCTTTTAAATTTTTTTTTTTAACGTTTATTTATTTTTGATACAGAGAGAGACAGAGCATGAAGGGGGGAGGGTCAGAGAGAGAGGGAGACACAGAATCTGAAACAGGCTCCAGGCTCTGAGTGGTCAGCACAGAGCCTGACGCGGGGCTTGAACTCACAGACCGCGAGATCATGACCTGAGCCGAAGTCGGACGCTTAACCGACTGAGCCACCCAGGCGCCCCAAGAAATATCTTTTAAAAGTAAAATCCCCTTTTCTGTCCACCTAATCCCTTCTCATCCCTAGATCACTATTTCTGTCTTGAGTTGATTTCATTCTAGTATTTATCTCTTTTGTTGAACTTCTTTGTTTTGACAACACTATTTCCAATTTTCAAAAACCTTCTCATCTCTGATAGCTATGTTCTTATAGCTACCTATTCTTTTTTATGAATACAATATACTTTGGCGTTCTTTTTCCAAAGATAGAACATGGAATTCTTTTAAGAATAGAATTGTTGTTGTTGTTGTTGTTGTTCTCTGAATTTTCTGTCTTGTCCAGGGTCCATTGATCAGTTCATTCATCTTGAACCCCTCTTCTTACTTTTAACTTTTCTCATATATCTGGTACTCTTGGATTCCCAACTCATCTCTTTGAAGGAAGGCTTGAGAACCTTTATTTCCACAGCTTTGCAGTTGTAGAGGTCTTTTCCCACCCCACCCCAGATAACCTGATTGGGAGGACTGACTTTATACCCTCTCGGACGCTCCCAGAGAGTCTAACTAGCAGCCCTCCCCAAACAGCAGTTCATACCTCTGTGTGTAGATCCTAGTGTTTTGAGCTGGAGTTATACCCCACTGCCCCCACCCCCACTGCTGTGACCTGTGATTCAGTGGCAGAGGATTTATGGGCACAACTGGCCCCTGTTCAGTAATAATGGCCCACCTATTGGCACATAGCTCCTCAAATGTTCTTTGTCCTCTTGAAATTTCTCTAGATCTGCTCTTATCTCCCTGACCATTTTCTCTGTGTGTTTTAGGCTGGGGTTTTCTCAATTCTTATCAATTCAATACTATTGCTTCTCATTTTCCAGGAATTTCCACATAATTTTTGATATGTACATGTTGCCCTTTATTGGTTTTCTGGAAAGTAGTGGGTCTAGTCTTTAGTCAATATATTTTTCTGTCATTTCAAGGGATTTAGGAGGTGGGTCAGGGTGGTCAAGTGTGCTTAAACCACCACATAGATCCAATATACCATCCCTTTTCTCTATTGTAAGAATGATATTCTTTTCCTTTAGACTTTTATTCCCTGTCAAAACAATCATTATCTTCCATGTTAAAGTAATTGTCTCAGAAAGTTGCCGAATACACATATCAGAAAATGCTGACCCATATTGACTGGAGAAGTAAAGGGAATGCATTGATCCACATAACTAAAAATTTTAGAGGTCATATGAACTTCAGGTGAGGTTTGATCTAGCAGTTCAACACTGATACCAAACTGCCTCTGTTAGTGTCTTCTTCGTCCTAAAGCTTCATTCTGTGGTTGGAAGATGGATGCCAAAGGATTTCGGAGCTGCTTACTTTTTCAGTAACATCCAGCAGGAAGAGAATGTCTTGTCAGATAGGCTTTTTGAAATTTCCAGAAAATGTCTTTCGCAGAGGCCCCTAGAGAATGCCTCCCCACAGCTCATTGGGCCAAAATGGGTCACATGTGTGATCATTGTGATCAGGGAAAAGGAGTATGCTGATTTGGTTTAAACCAAAACAGGCACACTCTGGATCTGAGGTTGGTTGTGGTCATCTGTCTCATAAACCAAGGTATGTATGGGATGGGGGACTGGGAAGATGGAGAGGAGTGAATTCTGAACAGAAATCAGAGTCTATTACAAAAAAAGAAGGGGAGAATAAGCTAAAATGGCACATGGTCACCTTAGTCATGAAATAACATGAATATCTACCCCTGCCCCCCAAAAAGCCATCCAAAAGGAAGTACAGCACATCTGGGTTACAGAGTGAGAATCTGCACTTCCCTGAACAGCAGTAGCTACACTTGCCCATTGCCTACATTTTCACTTCCAAACCCTTTTCATCCTTTTCACATAATAATGAATATATTATCTCAAGGCCCTCCCCTAGGAGTCTTCAAAAATCATTACATGATTTTTGTATTTTATATGAAAGCTTTTAAATTAAAATATTTGCAGTGAACTTTCTGAATTGCCAAATCTGAGAACACAGTTCTCCAGAAGACAGCTCTCACTTAAGACACCAGCTGTAAGTTTGGGGGTCCCCAAGGCCACTCTCATTTCAGACAAGCTGGCTACAAATTTCGGGGTTCCCCACAGAATCCCTCAGCGTTCGTAATCCATTAGAATTACTCACAGAACTCAGGGAAGCATGATACTTAAAGTTTTATTGTAGCAAAAGGGTAGAATTTAGAACCAGCCAAAGGCAGAGATACACAAGGATTAAGTTTGGGAAGGCTCCAAATGGGAAGCATCTGTCATCCCTGGGGATATATTGTCCTCCTAGTATCGAAGTGTGAGAATACTCAAAGAATACTGCCAACCAGGGAAGCTCACCTGAGCTTCAGTGCCCAGAGTTTTAATTTTATTTATTTTATCATTATGAATGAATGCATCATTGGCCATGTGATTCACTCTCCAGCCCCCTTCCTCTCCCTGGAGGTTGGACTGATAGAGAGATTGGATTGATATCATGTAGCTCAAAACCCAAACCTTTAATCACACATTTGACCTTTCTGGGTGACCAACCCCCATTGTGTGTCACCTCATTATCATAAACTACCAAATATTGTCTGTGGGTCCACCATGGATAACAAAGACACTCCTATTGCACTAGAAATCTCAAGGGTTTAGAGGTTACATTCCTAGAAATGAGGACAAAAGCCAGCCAAATTCCTTATAATACATACTTCATTTAGATCAGTATATTACTAACGTTGTATTAAGTTGATTTTATTACCGTATTTAAGATTTATAATAAATCAAGGAAAACATTCATCTTTTCACAATTTAACAAGTAACATAAGGGCTTAATTTAAGTTAATTATGTAACATAAAATATAATTTCTCAACAAATAGATTTTAAAATACCTTAAATCATGTTTGGATTTGAGCCTAAATATTTATGAAACTATAGACTAAACTCATCTATGTGTTCTAGCATCAAAAACAAATAAAAACTGTTATTGTGACCAAATGTCAATTTTATGTGTAAAGGCATTAAAGGATTTATTTTTATTATTTTATTTCTTTTAAAGACATAAGAGAGGGGCACCTGGGTGACTCAATCTGTTAAGTGTCTGACTCTTGATTTCGGATTTCGGCTAAGGTCATGATCTCACAGTCATAAGATCATGAGCCCTGGGTCAGGCTCTGCGCTGGGTGTGGAGTCTGCTTAAGAGTCTCTCTCTACCCCTCCCCCACTCACATGCACACTCTCTCTCTCTTTCTCTGTTTCTCAAAAAAAAAAAAAAAAACAGACATGAAAGATTTTCAAATACTATTTAGAAACATTTCTCTACAAATAATCCATTTCAGGGTATTTAAGCTTTATTCTCAGTATATGAAAAGTCAATTGGGTTTAATCACTAACATATTTGCTCTTTTTTAAACTCTGGAGTTTTTAAATTAGTGCTTGGATTTCTATTATAATGCTGACAGAGATGTTGATTCATTGGTTTAATTCATCAGTTTATTCTAACATGGAACTCTGTAGTAGTAGTAGAAAATGAAAATGAGGGGCGCCTGGGTGGCGCAGTCGGTTAAGCGTCCGACTTCAGCCAGGTCACGATCTCGCGATCCGTGAGTTCGAGCCCCGCGTCAGGCTCTGGGCTGATGGCTCGGAGCCTGGAGCCTGTTTCCGATTCTGTGTCTCCCTCTCTCTCTGCCCCTCCCCCGTTCATGCTCTGTCTCTCTCTGTCCCAAAAATAAATAAAAAAAAAAAAAAAAAAAAAAAGAAAATGAAAATGAAATATTATTTAAAGAATTATTTAAATATTATTAAAGGGTTTCTTTTTTTAAATCAACCTACAGAAGTGTAATTAACGCATTATAAACTGCATCTATTTCAAGTTGAGAATTGATGACTTTGACAACTATATATATACACGAAACCAGCATGATAATCAAAATTCAAAACATTTCCATCATCCTCAAGAGATTCTTCCTTCCCTCCACCCCAGCCTCCACTGATGTGCTTTTCATCACTACAGATTTGTTTGCATTTTCTGGAATTGTGTATATATGGAATCATATAGAATGCACTCCTGTGTTTGGCTTCTTTCCTTCAGCGTAATGACTTGAAATTCTTCCATGTTACTACATCTATCAGTAGTTCATTCTTTTAAATTAGTGAGTAATTTTTCATCACCTTGACATAGCACATTTTGTTTGTCCAATCAGCAGATATTAATGGACATTTGTGTTATTTTCAGCTTTGGACTACCATGAATAATGATGCTATGAACATTTGCGTACAAATCTTTCTGTGCACGTAAGTTTTTATTTCTTTTGGATAAATGCCTAGGAGAGGTATCCTGGTTTGTATAATAAATGTATGTTTAACCTTTTAAGAAACTGCTATAGTCTTCCAAAATAATTGGACAATTTCCTATTTACATGTGCAAATCTTTTGCTCATTTTTAAAACTGAATTGTAATTCTTTTTATTCAGCTGTAAGAAGAATTCTGTATACATTCTGGAACTGACTCCTTTGTCAGATATATGCATTGCAAATATTTTCTCCCATTCCATTACCTGCATTTTTATGTTGTTAATGGTGTCTCTGGATGACCAGAGGTTTTCCATTTTAATGAAATATAATTCATCGTTTTTTTTCTTTTGTGCTTTGTGCTTCATGTGTTGTATCTAAGAAATTCTTGCCTATCCAAAGTCAAAAAATTTTTCTGCCGTATTCTTTTAAAGTTTTTATAGTATTGGCTTTTACAGTTAGGTCTTTGATTAATTTTGAGTTAATTTTACGTATGGAGAAAGATAAGGACTGATGTGTTCTCTTTTCATATGGAAATCAGTTACTCCAGCACCATTTGTTGAAAATCAATTGAACGTACATATGGGGGAACTATTTCTGGACTCTGTTCTCCCCTCCATCTATTTTACTTCTATTGATCTACGTGACTATCCTTTCACAAATACCGTGGTGTTAATCACTCTACCTTTGCAGTAAGACTTAAAATTAGGTAGTATAAGTCCTTGAACTTTGTTCTTTTTTTAATTTTTTTTATATATTTTTTTAATGTTTTATTTATTTGAGAGAGAGAGAGAGAGAATATGAGTGAATGAGTGGGGAAAGGGCAGAAAGCGAGGGAGACACAGACTCTGAAGAAGGCTCCAGGCTCGGCTGTCAGCACAGAGCCCCACGTGGGGCTTGAACTCATGAACTGCGAGATCATGACTTGAGCCAAAAAAAAGACGCCTAACCAACTGAGCCATCTAAGCGTCCCTGTTCTTTTTTTTAAATTCCTTTTTTTTTAATTTTTTTTTAACGTTTATTTATTTTTAAGACAGAAAGAGACAGAGCATGAACGGGGGAGGGTCAGAGAGAGGGAGACACAGAGTCTGAAACAGGCTCCAGGCTCTGTCAACACAGAGCCCGACGCGGGGCTCGAACTCATGGACCGTGAGATCATGACCTGAGCAGAAGCCGGCCGCTCAACCGACTGAGCCACCCAGGCGCCCCTAAATTCCTTTTTTTAACTCATTTGCATTTCTAAATACATTTTATTTAATTTCTGTTTAAACAAATTTTGTTTAATGTTTATTTTTTTTGAGACAGAGAGAGACAGAGGGTAAGCAGGAGAGGGGCAGAGAGATACAGAATCCCAAGCAGGCTCCAGGCTCTGCACTATCAGCACAGAGTCCAAGGCAGGGCATGAACTCATGAACTGTGAGATCATGACCTGAACCAAAGTTGGACACTTGATTGACTGAGCTACCCAGGCACCCCTATTTTATTTTATTTTTAACTTGAGAGAGACAGAGAGACAGAGAGAGAGAGTGCATGAGTGGGAAGAAGGGCAGCGGGAGAGAGAGAGAATCTCAAGCAGGCTTCATGCTCAGCATGGAGCCTGATGCAGGGCTCAATCCCATGACCCTGAGATCACGACTTGAGCTGAAATCAAGAGTTGGTCACTCAACCCAGGCTCCCTCTATATATATTTTAGAATCAGCATTTCAATTTCTACAAAAAACTTCTTTGTATTACTCTTTTTATATATAGTGTTAGATTCAATTTACTACATCTTTCTAAAGATTTTTCCAACTAGATTTATGAGGGTTAATGCTCTGGATTTTTTTTTATTATTATTCTTTTTGTCAGGTTTTGGTATCAGGATTATGCTGACCTCAAAAACTAGGCTGAAAAATGCTCTCTTCTACTCTTATTTTTGAAATAGTTTGGGTTATTATTCGCTTTGAATGTTCTACAGAATTCACCAGTAAAACCATCTGAGCCTGAAGTTTTCATAGTATGAAGGTTTTTGATAATGAATTCAATTTCATTAAAGAGGCTATGCAGATTTTCTATTTCATATTGTATCAATTATAGTTGAATTTTTTCAAGGAATTTTTCACCTAAATTATGTTGTTTTTAGCATACATTTGTTCACAATGTTCTTTTATTAGCCTTTTAATATCTGTGAGATCTACAGTGATAATGCCTTTTGTCTTGTCAATATTGATAATTTAAGGGTATTCCTTCATCAGTTTAACCAAGAGTTTATTCATTTTGCTGATCTTTTCAGAGAACTTACTTCGGGATCGTTTTTTTCTATTTCATTGATATTTATCCTTGCCATAATTAACTTCTTTATTTTCTGTACTTTGGATTTACTTTGCTCTTCTTTTTCTAGTGCCTTGACGTGGTATCTTAGATAACTGTTCTTTTTTTCTTTTCTACTATAAGCATACTGTGTACACACTTCTTGCATACCAGAAATTCTAATGCATTATACTTTCATTAACAGTGACTTAAAAAACTATTTTAAAATTTATTTTGTGACTTCTTCTTTGACCCAACAATGTGTTTTTTAATTGCAAAGGATTTCGGATTCAACCAAATATCTTAGTGTTATTGATTTTTAATTAATTTCACTGGGGTCAGAGAATATCTGTACTATTTCAATCCTTGTAAATTTATTAAGGTTTATTGTATGGCCCCAATGTGGTATATGTTGGTGAATAAACCATATACAATAAAACAAATGTGTACCATAGACTAAAATGTATGTTTATTTTGCAGGTGTTGAGTGAAGGTCCCATAATTATTAACTAGGTTAAGACAGTTGACAATGTGTTCAGACCCTCTGTATCTTTACTGATTTTTGGCTATTTGTCCTTATCGATTCCTGAGAGACAGGAATCTCCTACTAAATTCTGGAATTATCTCTCAATAATTAGGTCAATTTTTGCTTCTTGTATTTTGAGACTGTTTTTAGGTACATATACATTTATGTTTGTTCTGTTTTCCTTATTCCTTTTTATCTCTGGCAATACTCTTTTTATTTTTTCTTGAAGTCTACGCTATCTGATATTAACATGGCCAGGTTAGCCTTCACATGCTGTTGTTAGGGCACATCTTGTTCCATCCATTTGTTTTCAAGCTATTTGTATCTTTATGTTTCAAGTCCATCTCTCCTAGGCATCCAGAGTTGGGTGCTGCCTTTGTATCCATTCTGCAATCCCTGCCTCTTAATTGGAGTGTTTAGTCCATTAACATCACACATGCAAGCTCAGCTATTATGGTTACCTCAAAGTCATAGAACTGAGGCCTCCCCTTGATGCTGGCAGAGGGATCAGAGCCATGAATCTTAGCACTAACAGCAACCGCAAAGACAAATGTGCAAAAGTGTACACTTAGGAAAATGAACAAGGGCGATTTAAACTGACTCCAACAGAACATTTGGAACCTCAGTAAACTTGAAACAAACCAGCTGCAAGCTCCCTGGGGGATAAAATTCACTTTGTGTTGCAACAGTTTTGATATATTTAAATCCAATGTCATTGTCACTGCTTAAGCAGCTGATGGGTTTACTGAGTTCAGGAACTCTTTCACTATTTAAGTATTTTTGTTTTACAACTGATTGATAAAATTGGAGAAATAAATTCCTCATGAAAATCTTCTGCACTCAGAATTCTAAAGAGACCACTAAAAATATCAAAAACCCAGATTTTTTTTTGTCTTGACTAAAATATTTAAAACAATAAATCAAGCAAATTTTTTCTCTTTCCCTGAATCTCTCAGGCAGTGGAAGTCAGAACTAAATTAATGGCTTATACTTTCAGGGATTCTGTTAAAAATGTGATTCAAATATTTTCTATTTAAAGATGATTCACAATAGGTAAGTAGTTCAAACAAGAAATGTGTAATTTCTCACTAATACACATCTTTCAAAATTAAGTGATGGCTAAAAAAATGAATGACTAAGGATTGTTTTGGTAGGCTTCTAATTCTCATTGAAAAAAATCATTCTACCCATCTTTGAAGGCTCTAGTTAAGACTCATGTCTTTCCTGAATCCTTCAGACCATGATCAAGAACCAGAGCATGCAGGGGCCAGCTCTCAATAACCAGGGCGCATGCCAGCTGAAGATCAGCCTATATAGCCCAGCATCTCGGCAGCCAGAAACTTATGTTATTTCCATCATTAATTCATTGCATATAATGCACCAGTCACCATGCTATGTCTTAAACATACATGATCTCAGTTAATCTTCCCAGGAACCCTTCACAGGAAATCCAGGCCCAAGGGTACATGACGTGTCCAAGATCTCACAGCTAGTAAATGGCAGAGACAAAATCTAAAACCAACTGTTTTGTGCCCATAGCCCATGCTCTTCATCTCCATGGTATCTCACTCTGCCAGCCACCCCCTTCCACCCCATCCCCACCATTACAAAGCCTTTCATTCTGCCATGAAAGATGTAAAGCCTCAAGTGCACATATTCCTGGAGGAGCCAAGGCAGGAATATAATAATCCCACACGAGTATTTAAGATATGAGACCTAATCATATTCTAAGGGGAACTTGTTATAGGATCTAAGAGCACAAGTCCCTCCAAAGAAAGAGAGGAAAGGATGAAAGCAAGCTGGTGACCTGTGTGCCCTCTCATCCCTGCCTGCCCTTCCAGCCCCACCCTCCTCTCCCACAATGGTCCCAGGACACAATAGTAACTCCTATCTGCCACCAGTGTGACCCTCTGGTATCTGAAAAAGAGCTCTGAAAACATGCGGCTCAAATTGCCTTCTCAGAACTTGCCTGCTTAGGTTTAAACCCGCACACATACACACAGAGAGAGAAAGAGCAAAAAAAGGGAAAGGAGTTATCTCCTCTTAGCTCCTGCATAGATGGCCTAACCTCCACTCCTCAGATACCATGACTCTCAAGAGAGGTCCACACCTAAGGAAAGGCAGACTTGCGTACTGGCTCAGCAAATGGGAGAAGGCACCCAGTATATGAGAAACACTTTAATCCCTACCAACATACACACACACACACACACACACACACACACACACACACAGACACACACACACACACACAGAGCTAGGAGCCACAGAAGCCCTTACAGGGAGCATTTCACTTCTCTACTCTAGGCCTTAGTTTCTTCATTTCCAAAATAAGGTGGTTCCACTTGAAATGATCTCTAATGCCCCAGCTGATTCTGACATTCTGGGCTGAAGCAACCATTCTTTCGAGATGATAAAAGCTGAATGCATTCTTATCCCTGTGGAACAACTCCACAGCTGTGTGACAGCCTTACCCCCTTCACATGCCTCCACTGCCTGGAGTGAAGAGAGAACCCCAGAATACCACTCTGGCTTTTTCTATTTACACTCACCACCGTGGTGATCTCACCCAGGCTTGAGGCAGTAAATACCCCCTGTCTCTGCAGAACAACAACTTAACTTCCAGCCCAGACCTGCCCCCTGAACTCCAGACTCATATGAAATAACCATTTCCACTGCATGTCTAATAAACAGCTCAAACGCACATGTCCTGAACTAAGCTTCTGGTATTTGCTCATCTCCATTCTTCCCCATCTCAGTCCATGGCGATTTCACCCTTCCTGTAGCTCAAATGCTTCACTCCTCTCTTTGTCTAATGTCCTACATTTGATCTCTTGTGAAATCCTGTTGGCACAACTTACAAAATGTACCCAGAATCCAACTATTTGTCACCACCTCCACCACCACCACCTTCGTCCAGACACCATCATCTGCATCTGTGTTGTTGAAATAGCCTCCAACTGATCTCCTTATTTCTACTCTTGTCCCCCTAGAGTCTTTCCTCAGCAGAGCAAACAGAATTAGCCCTCCTAGAGCAAAAGTCAGACCACACTGTTTTCTGCCCAAACTTTGTGATTGCTCACCTTCTCCCACATTGCATTGGCTTTGCATGGCCTCTCTGACCTTATCTCCTTCCATTTGCCCCTCCCTCTCTCTGCCCCTGTGCAATGCCCTCCTGGATATTTCTTGAATTTGCTAAATGTTCCCTGCCTCGGGGCCTTTGCACTTTACTCTTTTATCTGTCTAGAATGTTCTTCCACAAGGAGTCACATGACTGACTCCATCACCTCCATTGGTGTCTCACTGTTGAAAATTGCAACCTCACCCCTACCTACCCTCAGCAGTCCTATTCCCCTCTTGACCTTCTTTAATTTTCTCCATCAAACACCTATCTCTATCTCTCTCTCACACACACACTCACACACACACACACACACACACACACAAATGTAGGCTCCACAATGACTTACTTTAAAAAAAATCACTTTACGGGGGCTCCTAGGTGGCTCAGTCAGTTGAGCATCTGACTCTTGATTACGGCTCAGGTCATGATCCCAGAGTTGGGGGATTGAGCCCCATGTCTGGCTCTGCACTGAGTGTGGAGCCTCTTTGAGATTCTCTCTCTCTCTCTCTCTCTCTCTCTCTCTAAAATAAAAAATAAATCTAAAAAAAAATCACTTTGCCGAGATATGATTGACACGTACAATGGCTTACATTTTTGCACGTTGCTCTACCTTCAGTACCTGGAACTATGTCCGACATATAGTAGGCACATAATATTTGCTACATGGATTATTTGAGATGAGCATTTTAATTTTCAATGCAGTTAAGGACTCGGGAGACGTTAGTAACCACCCAAGTCTCTGATAACAATATGCATGTCCAGGGGGTACTTCCAAGTCTTCTTGCTTGCACGTCCCTGTGACCAGCAGCTGAATACATTGCTGTCGACTGCACCTAGCAGACCCATCCAGCTGGTGGTCCCTGTGAGCTCTGAAGGGAAGATTACATTCATGCCACCAAGTCTTTGAAGAACAATCCTCCTTGAGTCACCACGGGTCTATGGTCATTCATTTGGGCCTCTATGGAAGGCATGTGGATAAGCTGAGCCGAGCTCATCTGGTAACTCCATAGCTGGGTAAGACAAGTCCGGCTGGCTCCCCAAGGTCCCATCCTGTCATCATCGCATCTGGCACAGGACAGGGACTCTGGATCCAGAATTATTTGAGGTTGAATCCATCAGTGCCTGAGTAGCTTCCCTCCCTATGTCTCTCCAAGACTAGAGGCAGCCAAGAATGTGGTGTGAGCCTTGCGTGATTCTGAGAGCGTGTGTGGGTTTGGTTCTGCACGCAGCCTTGATTTCCTCATCTGGGCCATCTTCACACAGTGTAAACATCAACAGGATATTGGCTCAGAATGAAGACTCAGCAGCTGAGATTCAGTATGACAATGTCCTCTAGAAGAGGGAGTGCCTTCGGCCCCATGAGTTCCCTAGAGTCAGAAACAGTGTGAACTGGATGCATATAGGTTTGAAACAGTTTCAAGTTTATTTCTACACAAAGTAGAGCTCTTGGTTTTCACATATCTGTCATTATCATGACCTCCTTTAAAACAGGGACTGGGTCTGGTTTATCTTTACTTCCTCGGCATCTGCTCCTATGCCCAGCACGTGGCATGGCTCAGTAAATCTGCTGTAGTACACTCAACTGCCCATAGCTCTGGAAGGATTCCTGTTACCCCTTTGAAGTCACAAATAATAACCATGAACATATTCTTTGTGCTTATCATTTCTAAATTAGCTACAACAGAGTCTGATTTTTCTTAAGGAAAAAAAGAAAGTCACTGTCCTTGCCTTTTTCTCTTAACAACATAGTTCAGCCACTGTGTTTCTCTCCGGCACGGCAAACACATGTCATCGGACAACCAGAGTTTTTGTAGAGTAAGGGAGTGTGTGATATAGTAGAAATTAATTACAGAGACAAAATATTCAAAGTACTATTTCATGATAGTTAATCATCTTAACTAGGAGTTTTAAAGTACTGTTTCTGAAGCAGGAAACTATTCAGAGAGCCACTCTCAGGAAATAAAACACAATGGTTAAGAGCCTGCTGGCGGCGTTAGCCATCTTGCTTCCAAATTCTGGCCTTCACACTTGTGAGCTGCGTGACCCTAGTTAAGTTACTCCCTGAGCCTCGGCTTCTTTGCCCCAGAAGTGGATTTCTTTTTATGCTTATTTATTTATTTTAAGAGAGAAAGTACAAGTAGGGTAGGGGCAGAGAGAGAGGAAGGGAGAGAATCCAAGCAGGTTCCACACTGTCAGCACAGAGCCCTATGTGGGGCTTGAACTCACCAACTGTGAGATCATGACCTGAGCCAAAATCAAAAGTCAGACACTTAACCAACTGAACCACTCAGGTACCCCCAAGAAGTAGAGATTTTTTTTTTTAATGGTGCCCACTGTATCATGAAGAGAAAATAATGTCTGTAAAGGGCTTGCTTAGCACCACATCTCTGTAGAGTAAATACTTAGCAAGTGATGGTTACTGGGATCATTATTGTTATTAACTGGACCTCCCCAGACCTGCCGTTTAGGCTTCTCCTTAGGTGTAGCTCCCATCCAGTCTTAGAGAATTCCATGGTATAGCCAAGTCCTCTGCGTCACTGACTTTGGTGCCCTCTCGGGTTCCTGGATCCTGAGGAAAATCTCACTGCTACCATTTCCTCTTCTGACTTTCAGGGTAGGTCCCATGCTCTTTTCAGTGAGTTCTGAAACCTCTCTTTCCACCTTTAAGTCAACTAGAGGCTTAACCTGTTAGCTCTAGCCCTGGGGCCCTATGCTCAGCTTTCCCATGACAGTCTTCTCTCATCTCCTCTCTCTGGAGCGAAGTTTTAGGTTTACAGAAAAATGGAGGCAAGTACAGAGAGTTCCCATTCACCCATCTCCCCAGTTTCCCCTGTTGCTAAGCTTTTGCTTTAGTGTTGGCACATTTGTTACAACTGGTAAGCCAATACTGGCACATTGTCATTAACTAGAGCTCATGGTTTACAATGGGGTTCACTCTTGGTGTATATATTCTTTTCTCACCTCTTTTTCACCCACTCTTCCCAGGATCTCTCTGCTTCCTGTCCTGGTTTCCCTTTTACCTGCAGGCCCTGCCCTGCTTCATCATCTGCCCAAGCCCTGTCCAAGCCCCTAATGCCTTTGTCAGATTCCTTCTAACTCCATAGAACAATCTATATTTTCAAAGCAACCTCTTTCCACATTTCAAAATAGTTGGGTCCTCACATACATGTTTAACACAAGACTTCCTTGTGTTAAACTCTCTCCCCTCTCGGAGTGAATCTTTCCTCTGCAGAGCCCACCCTGGGATTCCAGAGTCAGCCCACCTACCCTTGCTTTTTGGACAAATCTAACCAAGGGGAAAGTCCATGAGCGAGGGCAAGAGACACAGTTTTCCCCGTCAGGTATGTGCTCTCCCTGGCCACTTATTCCCCATCACTCTTGTTCTGATCAAACCAAAAGGAACAGAAAATGAAATGAATACCAACAGACTCTGGCCCCCACCTTCCTTCCTTCCTAGAGCCCCTTAATTAACTTAACTAATTAGTTAATGAGAGAACATCTGCAAAACGCCCTAGGCTTGAAAGGAAAGGCCCATCAATATAAGGTGTTAGTGCTGGTGCTGTCATCAGAAGGTGACATTTCCATTCTTCTCAATTTCCCTGTCATCTGTGCTTATTAACACCCCAGGAGTCTGTCCTCAGGCTTAGAGATGTCCCCCTAGCAACAGCCCCATCCCCTTGGCAACACCTGAACTTGGGTTTGTCACCAACTCCAACACAACTAGAAACTCAATACCTGCCAGAGCCATGATGTTAGGAAGCTGATATTTGAGGACCGCGCATTGCTTTATGAGAGACTTTCACATCCAATTTACTCACTGAGTTTCAAGCCAATGGAACATTTAGGTTACATCAGTAATGAATCAGTTTGACTGGATTCAGTAAAATATGTGTGTATAATTCAATTAGATAGCTGCATTTTCTTTACCCAAATGACACCAGTGATGAATTTTTCACTCTTGAATCAGTTGTTTTGACAAGTGTAGTCATAGATGAAGCTACCATTTTGTTTTTCTGTTTTCTAGGAGCTGAGTTAGGAAAAAAAATCTTTTGGCACAAATTTTTAAATGGTATTTTCAAATCACAGAGGGGATTTGCCATTTCCTCACAAGCTAAAATGCCTTTAGGATGTGTGTTTAACTACATTCTCACCCCATCGTGCACTGCACAGAACTTACAAGCCCCGGTGGAGAATTCAGGTCCAATTTTATCATTAAATAAACTCTGGAATGCCCCAGGCAGGGTCGTTAACTTGTCTCCACTACAGACTAAATGTCGAAATAGCCACCTCCCTTCTGTGGGTTCCCACAGGGCTCTGGGTGTGCTCCATAGCCCGCCCCTGGCATGAGGGGACAATTAGACCATTATATTTGCACCAAAAGCAAGCAGCCAGCTTAGTTCAGCTCTGTACACAGGGATGAAAAAAAGGGGCGTACCAAATTTAGACCACTGGGACAATTTATTTGTCTTCAGAGTGTTTAAGACACACAAGCAAGCCCCAGCAGATTATAAATTGTCAGCTTTGTGCAATTACCACACAAATCTGAAGAATATTCTGTGTGGATTCAGTTCACAAACCCTATGGTGGGTCACACCCCATAGGTAGCCTTGACAAGAGTCTCACTCTTTGTATCCATGACAACCCAGGAGATTAAGGACCCACCCCAACACCCTTCTCCACATTGTGTTTTTAAGGATTGTTATCATTGTCTTCTTCAAAATGTCCATTTGAAATTCCCATTTTTTTTTCCCCAAACAGAAAATGTTAGAATTAATGAGAGTCTTAAAACTTCCCAAAGTTCCTGTCATCCACCTCTCTAGTTTTCAGAAGAGGAAACTGGTGACCACAATGGTTCATACACCAATTGAGCCATCTCTATTCCAATTCTAGCTTTACTACCAACTCACAGTCCAGTCTTCTTTTAGCCTAAGTTGTTAAAGGGGTCACCAAAACCACTGACTGTGACTGACACACATATCTGTGTAACTACAGGGCTATTAGAAAAAAGAAAGGAAAAAGAAAGGAAAGGAGAGGAAAGGAGAGGAAAGGAGAGGAGAGGAGACGAGAGGAGAGGAAGAAAGAAAGAAAGAAAGAAAGAAAGAAAGAAAGAAAGAAAGAAATTGATTTAAGAGCCTGGATTTCTCATTTTTCATGTATAGCATGTCTTTGGGATAGAAATATTGGGGGGCTCCCCATTGTCCCCTAAGAACCCACTCCTCTCTGTCAGAGAGGACCCATTCATCCACAATTTCCAAAGATTTCAACTAGCTGGACTGGCCTCTCACGCTTTCCTGGAGAGGTAGATGTGTATTGCAGAAAGAGACTCATAGGAACAGTGACTTAACCCACAGCAGGAAGAGGCTGCCACTGCCTTGCCAAGTTTTGAAGTCCTGGAGAGTGACTTTCCATGCAAAGGCAGCTCCTGACAATGACAAGGATGGGCTGGGTGTGGAAACGTGTAAAGGTTGCCTGTGTGATTCCTGTGAGCCTCTCTCTTGAATACAAGTGGCTCAGGGACAGGAGGCTGGACAGAGAAAAAACACATCCATATGAGCAGAGGAATACAATTGTAAGATGATTTAGCCTTGTATTTCAACACTGCTATGGACAAAACTAAGCAAGAGTAGTAGAAAGGAACCCAAAGTACCTGTTCCTTCCAGGAAGGGATTGCTGCCCCCCACTGTCCACAGAACCCACAAGGCAGTTCCAAAGCCAGGAGGGTTGCATAGTGTTTTTCTTCCATCTGCCCCATCCATCCCAGCTTGTTCTACCCAAGAACACAGGCAATCTCCAGTCACCCCAAGCCACAGTCAAGGTGGCCACAGCCTACAAGCGCCTGGAGGTTGATAGAAGAGTCTGCCACCTAGCAGCCTTCTACTGTTTGTGTTAAGATCTCCTCCACTTGTTTCCAGCACAGAACTCTTCCTCTTCCTTCCTTGGGCCCTTTTGCAGATGCTAAAGATATAAGATAAAGAAAGGAGACACTCTGGACCAGGAGAAGGAACACCTAGTCTAGACTTCTTCCTGAGCCAGCTAGGAGGGGGACAAGTCCTTTACCCGGCCTGACCTCTGTCAGATGGCTCCTTAATCTGTCAAGTTGGGATAACAACTAGGAACACAGTTTACAGTTGAACCCACTTAAAGTTAAGGGGTTAAACATGCAGCTCTGGGGTCGCAGGCTTTGAGTCTAAATCTCAGCTCAGCCACTTCCTAGGTAGGTAACCTTGGATAAGTCCCTTGACCTCTCTATGCTTTGGTTTCCTCCTTGGCACAGCTGGGTAATAACGTTGTGTTAATGAGCTGAGACAATGAACCTGGGAATTACATGCGATAAAGAGTATAAAGTAGTTAGCAAGGTGCCAAGTACAAACACAGTATGTGGTAACCATTTGCATTGCCATCGTCACCATCCTCGATGGAAACAGAGGATGGTGAAAGGGGGTTCATGTCTCCCTGAGAGGAATCAAACGCTACACAGATTATTATTAACTTACCATAGGGAGTTTTGATTGCCAGTCCCCTCGGTCTACTTTTCCGAGGTAAAACGAAGGGCAAAACCACCCTTTTGTCTCTTTGGGGAGCCAATGGGATCTAAGAAATGGACATTTCGCCCTCAATTCTCATTGGATTTAGAACAAAAGAAACCTGCAAAGCTCTGATAAATGTGGAACAAAAATCGCAGAGCTCGGCTCTTCTTTGAATCTTGTGCATCTCCTAGTGGTGATCTCTTAGAATAACTCTGCAAGCTCATCCAACGGAGGAAGGAAGAAACTACAGGAGTCATTCAGACTTTCAGGGAAGACTGGGCAACACACCGAGACGTTAGTTGGGTTTTTTCCAGCTTTCTTGAGATATGATTGACATATAACAGTGTGTAAGTTTAAGGTGTACGATGTAATGATTTGATGCACCTTTCTATTGCAAAATGTTGACCACAGTAAGCTTAGTTAACACATCCTTCATCTCAAATAACTACCGTTTTGTTGTGGCTGTTGTCATGGTGACAACATTAAAGGTCTACTCTCTTAGCAACTTGCAAGTATACAATATTGTTAAGTACAGTCACCATGCTGTACATTAGATCCCTAGAACTTACTCATTTCGTAACTGAAAGTTTATACACCCTGACCAACATCTCCCCATGTGCTCCCACCCTTCTGCCCCAGGCAACCAGCATTCTACTCTCTGTTTCTAGGAGTCCAGTGTTTTTAGACTGCATATGTTAGTGAGATCGCACATTATTTTCTTTCTCTGTCCAGCTTATTTCACTTAACATAATGCCTTCAAGGTCCGTGATGTCACAAAGGTCAGGATTTCCTTCTTCTTATGGCTGAATAATATTCATGTTATATGAAGATATATATATATCTATATATATGTATATAGATATATAGATATATAGATATAGATAGATAGATAGATATATCTTCTTCATCATTCATCAATTAGTACTTAGGTTGTTTCCATGTCTTGACTATTGTAAATAACACTGCAGCATCAATGACATTCTCCCCTATGTTTTGTTCTAGGAGTTTTATGGTTTTAGGTCTTACATCAAGTCTTTTTAATCCGTTTTGAGTGGATTTTTGTGCATACAGTGTAATATAGCAGTCCAGTTTCATCCTTCTGCATGAGAATATCCAGTTTTCCCAGCATCATTTATTGAAGACTATTCTTTCCCCATTCTTGGCTCCTCTGTCAAATATTAATTAACCATATATGCATGGGTTTATTTCTGGGGTCTCTAATCCGCTCCATTGGTATGTGTGTCTGTTTTTCTGCCAGTACCATACTTTTCTGATTACTATAGCTTTGTAATATAGTTTGAAATCAGGAAGTGTGTTGCCTCTAGCTTTGGACTTCTTTCTCAAGATTGGTTTGGTGATTCTAGATCTTTTCTGGTCCCGTACAAACTTTAGGATTTTTTTTTCTATGAAAAATGCCACTGAAATTTGATAAATTTTGATAAATAAAAATGAATCTATAGATGGCACTAGGCAGTATGGACATCTTAAAATATTAACTTGAGCCATACATATGAAGTACATTTCCATTTATTTGTGTCTTCAATTTCTTTCCTCAATCCAAGACACTTCCCTTCTAAAGGGCCAGATTATAAATCAAGCTTCTCTACAAAGAGACATCAAGGAAATTGTGGGCCAGTGAAATCTCACCTCCAGCCTTGTGGGTGCAAGAGCCACAAGACACAGTGTGTCTTGTGGGCCAGAAGGAAAACTGGCTAACAGTTTCTAGTGCCCTTTTGCTGTCTCCCACCCTAATTCATCCCCAGATTCCTTTCCAGGCATGATCAGAGCCCTGTGAGACGTTAACTTAAAAAGAGCTAAGGAACTAGCCTTCCACACATGGGCTCCATCCCCAAATTGGTTATATCCCTTAGAGAATATAGCCTCTCAACACAGATGTATATATATTGCTGTCAAGTTCTCTATCTCACCCACACTGAACAAAGATGTCCTTGGCAGTGTTTGCAACTTCGTCTGATGGCAAAAATATATAAACCGCCGCACACTCACGTGATGGAATATTATATGCAGCCACTCGAATGTTTTTAAAGAACTTGCTGTAACATGGAAAGTGTTTATGCAACAACAAAGTTTGTAAGGCAAGAGGAATGTTTGTGTATGCAGTGTAATCACAACATTGGGGCACCTGTAGGGCTCAGTCGGTTAAGCATCCGACTTAGGCTCAGGTCATGATCTCTGCATTCGTGAGTTCAAGCCCTGCGTCGGGCTCTGTGCTGACAGCTCAGAGCCTGGAGCCTGCTTGGGATTCTGTTTTTCCCTCTGTCTCTCTCTGCCCCTCCCCTGCTCACTCTCTGTCTCTCTCCCTCTCAAGAAAAAATAAACATTTTTTTTTTAATTTTTTAAATCACAACAATGTTAACAACACAAAAAAGGGAGTCTGGCAAGAAATGTACCAAATTATTAATCAAAGTTTTCTCTGGCAAGTAATACTTGAAGTCATTATTTTCTCTCTATTTTTTAGTCTTCAAATTTTTTTCTGATTGCAATGCATTAATTTCTTAATGAAAAATAATAAGATAGATTAGGAATTTAACAGGAACCAAGATGACAACATTGGAGACTCCTGAACTTCCCTCCTCCCTTGGCCACACCAGAAGTACAGCTACACATGGAGTGATTCCCTCTGAGAGAAGTCCTGAAAATAGCAATAGTGTGAAACCAGAAATTAGTTGTAAGAAAAAAAACTGGAAAATTCACAAATATGTGGAGACTAAACAACATGTTCCTGAGCAATCAATGGCTTAAAAAAGAAGTCAACAGGGGGGCGCCTGGGTGGCTCAGTCGGTTAAGCGTCCGACTTCAGCTCAGGTCACGAACTCGCGGTCCGTGAGTTCGAGCCCCGCGTCGGGCTCCGGGCTGATGGCTCAGAGCCTGGAGCCTGCTTCCGATTCTGTGTCTCCCTCTCTCTCTGCCCCTCCCCCGTTCATGCTCTGTCTCTCTCTGTCTCAAAAATAAATAAATGTTAAAAAAAAAAATTAAAAAAAAAAAAAGAAGTCAACAGGGATATCAAAAAATATCTTGATTCAAATGAAAAACCAAAACCTATGAGATGCAGCAAAACACATTTCCAAGAGGGAAGTTAATAGCAATAAATGCCTCCCTTAAGAAAAAAAGAAAGATCTTTACATCTCATAGAACTAGAAAAAGAACAAACTAAGCCCAAAGTTAGTAGAAGGTGAACTGGGTATAATCTTAAGATAAGTTCCGTTAACCCGGAAGCATAAAGCTCTTAGATGAAGTTACACTGGTAAAAATATTATTAAAATAAGCCAGTGGGTCATTATTCCCATTGGAAACTAGGTCATTTGGCCATCGAAGGATAGAAGAAAAGGAAGTAAATTAAGAATGGCCTTGGCCTCTCCCAGGGTGCTTACCGCTGGCAGTGGGAATGTGTTTGAGTGTCCCAGGGCCATGGACCCAATGAGGAGAAAACAGCCATATCTTTGCCTGCCAGATGGCCAGGATGGATTCCAAACTAAGAAAGCATCCATAAACTAGGGCACTCGTCCCAGCTACCCTGACTCAGAGCCCAGAGGACACTCCGGGAAAGGTCAGTCCTGGAGTAAAATAATTTTCCAAACAGGAACACTTAGCTCCCTTTTGGTGTTAACCCAGCATGGATGTGCCTGAGCACATCCTGAGCACAAACTCTCCTGCCCACAACAGGGCCTCGAGCCCTCCTGATGGACAAGAAATACATTCAAATTATTCCATTTAAAAATTAAAATCAAAAAGCTAATAAATTTTAAAAAAAACTAAACTTGCTTTCCCATCAAGCTACTGTAACTTTATTTTTACCACTAACTTTTAAAAAAAATTTGTCTGTGCTGACTCTTCCTCACTAGCAATTCCCAGGGGTGATATTTAAGAGATTTAACAACTGAGATGGCCTCAGTTGGAGTGGAGCACACACCAGGCAGACAGGGCAGGAGGCTTGCAGAGCCGGGGTGACTCTGTGGGGGGCGCTCCAGAACAGCAACCTTCCCTCACACACTTGCAAACGAAACTTCTAGGCCTCTACAAGTTCAATTAACAAAAACATTCAACTTAATAGCAACATGATCATTAAGATCAGATGTGGGCACATTCTCTCTTCCCTAATTCCTCACGGTATTTTTCCAGGTCTGCAAGTTTATGTCCTGACTTGGAAAATCTAAGGGTCGTCACCCCACTCCATTCTCATGCATTGTGGCCCCCCTCCCACCCACTGCTGGAAATCCAGAATCACTGAGTGACTTCTCCGTCTCTCCTCCCAAGAAACTGCAGGACATGCAACAGCTCTTATGGGTTGAGTTTGTGTCCCTTCAAAAGATACGCTGAAGTCTTAATCCCCGGTACCTCAGAACGACCTTACTTGGAAATTGCAGATACAATTAGTCAAGATGAAGTCCTAGCAGAGCAGAATGGGCCCCTGCTCCAATATGCCTGCTGTCTTTATAAGAAGAGTGAAATTTGAACAGAGACTCTGAGGGAAGACAGCAACACAGGCAGAGATTGGAGTGATGCTACCACAAGCCAAGGAACACCTGAAGCTACCAGAAGCTTCAAGAAGCAACAAACGATCTCCCCCTAGAGGGTTCAGAGGGATCATGGCTCTACCAACACTTTGATTTCAGACTTCCAAGCCTCCAGAACTTGGAGAGAATGAATCTCTGTTGGTTTAAGTTACTCAGTTTGTGGTTCTTGCTACAGCAGCCCTAGCAGACCTCTATAGCAGCCATCTTGAATTCTCTCACACAGGTCACACGACTAGCAGGGCCCTTTAAAATGTCACAAGAGGGGCGCCTGGGTGGCTCAGTCGGTTAAGCGTCCGACTTCAGCTCAGGTCACAATCTCGCGGTCCGTGAGATCGAGCCCCGCGTCGGGCTCTGGGCTGATGGCTCAGAGCCTGGAGCCTGCTTCCGATTCTGTGTCTCCCTCTCTCTCTGCCCCTCCCCCGTTCATGCTCTGTCACTCTCTGTCTCAAAAATAAATAAACGTTAAAAAAAAATACATTTTTAAAAATGTCACAAGAAAGGTTGAACCTCAGTTCTTCTGCTTCCTTTTGTGGCTGGCTTCTTCTTCCTAATTCTACTGAGTTATCTTTTATCACCTTCAGTCTCCCTTAGGGCCTCCCTTCCCACGCAAAAGCTGTCTGAGAGGATCACCCTTTTGCATCTTAAAAACCAGGGTGCCTGGGTGGTTCAGTCGGTTGAGCATCGGACTTTGGCTGAGGTCATGATCTCGCAGTTTGTGAGTTCGAGCCCCGCATCGGCCTCTGTGCTGACAGCTCAGAGCCTGGAGCCTGCTTCTGATTCTGTGTCTCCCTCTCTCTCTGCCTCTCCCCCGCTCATGCTCTGTCTCTCTCTGTCTCAAAAATAAAGATAAACATTAAAATTTTTTTTTTAATTTTTTTTTAAACCAATATAGGGACACCTGGGCAGCTCAGTTGGTTAAGTGTCCCACTTACAGCTCAGTTCATGATGTCGCAGTTCATGGGTTCAAGCCCCGCGTCAGGCTCTGTGCCAACAGCTCGGAGCCTGGAGCCTGCTTCGGGTTCTGTGTCTCCCTCTCTCTCTGCCCCTCCCCTGCTCACACTCTCTCTCTCTCAAAAATAAATAAACATGACAAAGAAAACCAATATAGACATTAAAATGAAAGTCTATTTTTCAATTAGGAGATGACAGATTTAAAAGTTTTTTGTGAACTTCTTAGAAACACATTTCATCCCACCCTGGGGTACTTTATTTGAGGGAATAAAGTCAAATGTACTTCTGTCTTAGAAACATAGCTAGCTAATAGCTCTGCAGAGATTTCATCCTAGTTCATTTCTACTTGTTTTATTCAGTATTGCCACCAAACAATTTAGACGTGTCCTGGGCATGATTTTACAAAAAACAAAATTTGCAAATTTAAGGAGAAAAAGTTCAGATATTACTGGCTATAAATGATATGTAAACTCTGATAACCTTATTACTAAAGGTTAGTCTTGCCTTTATCAACAATATACTAGAGTTGATAATTATAAGTTTGCAAATATAATCAATACCAGTGGTCTCCAAGTTGTTTTAATTACTCTCCCATCAGTTAAAAAAAAACAGTTTTGGGGCACCTGGGTGGCTGAGTCGGTGAAAGATCCGACTTTGGCTCAGGTCATTATTTTGTGGTTTGTGAGTTCAAGCCCCACGTCGGGCTCTGTGCTGACAGCTCAGAGCCTGGAGCCTGCTTCAGATTCTCTGTCTCCCTCTCTCTCTCTCTGCCCCCCTCCCCCCCCGCTCACATTCTGTCTCTCTGTGTCTCTCAAAAATAAATAAACATTAAAAAAAATTTAAGTTTGTGTAGGCACTCACTGTCTGTGTATTACTTATAAAATATAAACATAAAGTGTACATTAAAACATACTAAACGCTGACTTTTTAAAGGATGAAATTAAAAACTAAATATAAGTAATAGGTTTTTTGTTTTCACGTAGACCATCTTGAGCTCCTCACTTTGGACACCGCTAGCTTACATAGTAGTGTATATGATATCAGTAAATTATAAAATCCTGAGTTACTACGGCAGTAATTAAAGGATGCCTGGAGGTATTCAAAAGTCTCATAGAACTGGGCTCCGGGGAATCCTTTTCAGGCCTTCTCTCACTTACACAAAACCTTTCCTAACATCGTAGGACAAGTTAACAGGCTAGCAAGCACAGAAATGGTCAGAACAGATATTTCACCAACAGATGATAAATATTTGCAGCCCATAATAAGCTGAAGAAGAGCAAACCTTAAATTTCAGAATGATAAGGATGCGTACCAATAGAAATAATAGTAAAATAACCACATATTGGGACGCAATATGTAATAATTAAGACTCTGATGTTAGACCAGGTTGAGAAGAGAGGATGAGTCAACAATGCTAAGTCATTTCTTTCTTTTTTTCAAGTTTGTTTATTTATTCTGAGAGAGAGAGAAAGCGCAAGAGAGTAAGGGAGGGGAAAAAAGAGACAGAGAATCCCAAGCAGGCTCTGCCCTGACAGTGCAGATGCAGAAATCAAACTCACAAGCCGTGAGATCATGACTTGAGCCGAGATCAAGAGTTGAACGCTTAACCGACTGAGCTACCCAGGTGCCTCACTAAGTCATTTCTTAATTTCAGTTTCTTTATACACTCACAAACAGTAAATTCATATGATTTCCTGTATGATTTTTACAAGACCCTATGTAAATGCTTTTTTGTACATCTTTCTGGATTTGGTATGGATTTTCTCCAGACACCAGGAAGACCATTGGTAAAAGACTTACTTGACGAGAGATTCCATTCTGGGGTAATAAGACTTTATTGCAGCTCTGATTTATGGAGTGCTTGATAAGCAGCTTACAGATGTTATCCCACCCAACTTCTTAGGGTCTGTTTTCTCATCTACAAACAGTAATAACCATTGTCACAAGTAACTCCTCCAGAATTGTCACACAGCAGTTAGGCCCCAAGGACAGGATTCCAGGCCAGGGCAGATAAACGCCAATGGACTTCACCACTCCTATACTGTCGGGAGGAGAGATTGCCTCATTCCACTTGATCACAGAAAAGACATCAAACTGTCTTGTCAGCAAACCTAATTACTCTGTTACATCTTCTTTCCTATTTGGCAAGTTGGATAGGGCAAAAAATCATTAAGCAGTGGGTTACCCCATTCTTGTTTTTATCCTTATCAGCCTCAGATAAGGAGGTGCTTGCTGGAAGGAGCATTTGAGGGGAGTTTATGAGAAGACGGGCATCCAGAATCTTAACCGCTATCGAAAGAGACATCCTTGAACTTCTTCACTATGAGTTCAAGACTGACCTGGTTATTGCTGACATCGCTCTCCAAACTGATTATATTTTGATCTTATTTTATTTTACCACAAGGACGGTACCAGACAGTCTCTGGAAGAAATGAGCCATTGACTTGGAGTGCTAAAGACTTCCTCTCAGTTTAATGATTTAAACCTGAGGCTGGGAAAAGGAGGGTGAGGGTAGGGAGCAAGTCATTTCAAACATCCTGGGCATTAGGTACTAACTGAATAATAAAAGGGGACTTATTCTTATCCAGTGTTATTACACTGTTAGGCAATATTCTTATGAAAAAAATTATTGGGGTTCGAAAGGACCCAATAAACCACACTCTCTCTTCTACCAGAGTTCTGGATTTATGGAAAGTGACAAAGGAGTAAAGCAGATGGTGAGCATATTAGCGTCTCTATTATTAATAGAGGCTATGTTGAACAGTGACAGTTTTGCCCCAGAAGGCTCTAAAATAGGCCCTACAAGTTCCATCAATTAAGTTGATCCCATTGCCACTTTATCCTAGGTCCAACATTCACTTCCTATTTTATTTTCCATTTCTAATTAGTCCATCCACATTATCCAGAACACCTTATTAGCAGTTCTGCAGAAAATAAAACTAGTATCATAGAAACACTCCAACGATTATATGCTAAATGTTCTATGTATACATTTAAGCCTGCTTACGATAAGATTTCTAGAGAGACATTTAAATACTCAAATTAAATCCCATTACAAATTTGTCTTAAAAACGGAAAATTTCAAATGGACTCAAGTCTAAAATCAAATTCACTTTCCCTTGTATATTGAAAAGACTAACCCTCTAAAACTTCTCTCTATGGCAATATAGGACTAGGTATCATGAAAACTTCCACTAATAAAAAGCACTTAATAATGCTGAAAAAAATATACAAAGTATTTCTTTAAATGCCTAGCAGCTGAGCTGGCCAGGAAGTATTGGAAATACTTCATGGCCAAAGTTGTTTAAAAAAAAAAAATTCCAAATCCAGCAAGATAACTAAACATTGAAGCCAACAGCTGCCCCCCCCCGCCCCCCCCCCCAGGATCTACTGATCTCTGGAAACCTAGAACTTGAGTTTCAACCAACCATTGGCAACAAAGCTTATGTCCTGGGGAAAATGAGACCAGATGGATGACTCCTGAAAAAGGATGGGCCCCTATCAGATGATCTTTTCAGAGAAAGAAAAGCAATAACTCACAAAGATAGACCATAAAGAACCTTGACTCTTAGTTATGAATCTAAAGGGGAAAAGGCATATTCTCTGAGAATTTTTACCCATAAACGGATCCCCAGGTGGGTTTAGACTGGAATTTATAGTATGCATGTGGCCAAAAAACATCCAAGTTGCAAATTTAAAGTCATCCTAAATTGGTAGCGCCACCAGTCACACACAAGAACCAAATATAAATCCTCCCTAAAGGAATGCAACGTAATCCAGCCCTCAAGGAATTTTTACAACTAAAAGTTCTCAAGGACAGGAGCTCATACTTCAAAATCCCCAACAAATATAAAAATAAAAGTAAAACCAAGAGAACAAGCCAATATAATTGAGAGTTGATAGAAAAACAAACCACTCATTCATATCCACAATTAATGCAGGTATTAGAATTATCAAATATGAAATATAAATTATATGTTTAATGAAATGAACAAGTCTGAAATTACGATAAAGTAGAAAAAAAAAAAGTTTAAGCAGGCTCGAAAGTAAAATGGCTATTGGAGCGCCTGGGTGGTTCAGTAGGTAAAGTTTCCAACTCTTGATTTCAGCTCAGGTCATGATCTCATGGTTCATGAAATCAAGCCCCAATACCAGGCTATGTGCTGACAGTGAGGAACCGGCTTGGGATCCTCTCACTTCCTCTCTCTCAGCTCTTCCTGAGCTTGTGCACTCTCTTTCCCTCTCTCTCTCTCAAAATAAATAAACATTAAAAAAAATAAGTAAAATGGCTATTACCCAAAGGGCAAGAGATAATTAATGCAGGCAAGTATGCAGAAAAAAGGGAGCCCTCTTCTTGTTGGTGGGAATGTAAACTGGTAGAGCCACTATGGAAAACGGTATGGAGATTCCTCAAAAAATTAACATATAATTACTATCTGACCCAGCAATCTCACTGCTAGAAATCTATCCAAAAGGAACGTAAACAGGTATCAAAAAGATATCTGCCCTCCCAGGTTCAATGCAGCATTATTCACAATAGCCAAGATATGGAAACAACCTAAGTGTCTACTGACTGATATATATATACATAAATATTACTCAGCCATAAAAAATGGAAATACTAGGAGGGGCCAAGATGGCAGAACAACATGGAAGGTTTGGGTTTTTTTTGTATCTCATGTCCATGAAATACAACCAGATCAACACTAAACCATCCCGCACACCTAGAAAACTTATTGGAGGATTAACACAACAATCTGCACGACCCGAACCACAGAACTCAGCAGGTACACGGCACGGAGAGGTGAACTGGTGGAGACAGAAGCTGCAGAGGGCAGGGAGCTGTTTTTGTGTGCAAAGAGAGGACGGAGACGAGGGGCGGGGGAAGAATATGGGGAAAACAGCCCCCCCCCCAAAAGCAGCTAGAGAGAAAGTCGAAAAGTGGAAACAGCCACAGGGACTGAACTAAAAAGGGAGAAAGGAGAAAGGAGAGGGTTTAAATTCCATTAAGACCCAATAAACAGGGTGAGTGCAGAGTCTGAAACTCCGCAGCTCGATACCTGGCGGTGCTCTGGTGGGAAGGGCGAATCCCCAGGAGCAGAGTGAAGTCCGCAGTCTTCGGGCCGCATGGGGAGAGGCAGTTCCCCTGCTGGGAGGACATTTGGTAGAGGCTGTGTGGCCCTCAGTCCCAGCAGACCCCAGAGAACAACCACATTCGCTGGTGCTGGAACAAGGTCGTTAAGGGTGAAGCCTGGTACCTGACGTGTGTTGTGATTTTCCATAATCCCCGAAACGCTGCTGCTGATACATGATCGCATGAACTTTTTCTGCGGTGAGCTGGCCCCCAGCAGCAGTCTCTGGGCATTGGCAGCAGCATGCTCCTGTGAACATTCCTGGGTGCGGCCGGCCCCTGGCCATTTCTCCGTCAGACCCTCCCTCAGAGGGGCAGAACGGGTCAAAGCCACAGTCCCTCGGAAGTGTGGAGTCGGGAAACACAGCCGCATGAGATAAAACTCAGGACGGAGGTGCCGCCTGGCAAGCTGACGGCTTGGTCATAGTGTAAAAGCGGGGAGTGGACCGAAGCCGGAGACAAAGGACAGGTGCACGATTGCTGATTGGGAAGAACACAGTCTCAATACTAGAGACCAGGTAGTGGGTGATCCCATTTTTACCCCTTCCACGCATGCGTGTACACACCTACAAGCACGACAACAATCCACCCCAGTAAGCTAAGCAGCGCCATCTAGTGGAGAACGGAGCTGTTGCACTAAACCCAGCCCAACTGGGCCGACCTTGCTCTTCAGGAACATCGCGAGTCTCTCTGCCTGCTTAGTTTACAGACTATAAAGTGCTTCATAGGTGGACTTCTAGGGAAAAATGATGTAATTTCCATTGTATTTCAGTCTATTCGCTGGTCCATCTATTCAATTTTTGTGGGTTTTTTTTTTCATTTCTTTTTCTTGAATACAGAAAGAGAAAAAATTTATTTTTATTTTCAAATTTTATTAAAAATATTTTTCTTTATGGGCACCTGGGTGGCTCAGTCGGCTGAGCATCTGACTTCGTCTCAGGTCATGATCTCGCAGTTTGTGAGTTCAAGCCCCACGTTGGGCTCTGTGCTGACAGCTCAGAGCCTGGAGCCTGCTTCGGATTCTGTGTCTCTCTATCTCTCTGTCCCTCCCCTGCTCACGCTCTGTCTCTCTCTGTCTCAAAAATGAGTAAAACATTTAAAAAAATTAAAAAATATTTTTCTTTAATTTTTTTCTACTATATTTTTTCCTTTTTGTACATCTTTCTAATTCTATTTTACTTCCATCATTTAATTTTATTCTATTTCATTGTATTCATTTTTTCACATTTTCAAACGTTTTCCCTTTTTTTCCTTTCTCCTTTTTTCTCTAATATATCAAATTCCTCTCAACAACCAGACCAAAACACACCTAGGATTTAGCATCATTTATTTGATTTTTTGTGTGCTGTTTTTAATTTTATAATTTTAATTTTTTTTACCTTATTAATTCCTTTTCTTCCTTCAAAATGACAAAATGAAGGAATTCACCCCAAAAGAAGGAGCAGGAAGAAATGACAGCCAGGGACTTCATTAACACAGATACAAGCAAGATGTCTGAACCAGAATTTAGAATCATGATAATAAGAATGCTGGCAGGGGGTGAAAATAGATTAGAATCCCTTTCTGCAGAGATAAAAGAAGTAAAAGCTAGTCAGGATGAAATAAAAAATGCTATAACTGGGCTGCAATCTCGAATGGATGAGGCAGAGCAGTGAATCAGCGATATACAGGACAAACTTACGGAGAACAATAAAGCTGAAAAAAGAGGGAAACTAAGGCAAAAAAGCACAATTTAAGAATTAGAGAACTCAGTGACTCATTAAAAAGGAACAACATCAGAATAATAGGGATCCCAGAAGATGAAGAGAAAGAAAAAGGGGTAGAAGGGTAATATGAGCAAATCATAGCAGAAAACTTTCCTAACCTGGGAAAAGATGCAGACATAAAAATCCAGGAAGCATAGAGGACTCCCATTAGATTCAACAAAAACCTACAATCAACAAGGAATATCATAGTCAAATTCACAAAATACTCAGGCAAGGAAAGAATCATGAAAACAGCAAGGGAAAAAGTCTTTAACCTACAAGGGAAGACAGATCAGGTCTGGAGCAGACCTATCCACAGAAACTTGGCAGGCCAGAAAGGAGTGGCAGGATATATCCAATGTGCTGAGTAAGAAAAATATGAAGTCAAGAATTCTTTATCCAGCAGGGCTGTCAAAATACAAGGAGAGATAAAAAGTCCCAGACAAACAAAAATTAAAGGAGTTCATGACCACTAAACTAGCCCTACAAGAAATTTTAAGGGGGACTCTGAGGGAACAAAAGACGGCGGGGCAGCAGGGGGGTGGGGAGAAGACCAAAAAGCAATGAAGACTAGAAAGGACCAGAGAACACCACTAGAAACTCCAACTCTACAAACAACATAATGACAATAAATTCATATCTTTCAGTACTCACTCAACATCAATGGACTTAATGCTCCAATCAAAAGACATAGGGTAACAGAATGGATAAGAAAACAAGATCCATCTATATGCTGTTTACAAGAGACACACTTTAGACCTAAAGACACCTTCAGATTGAAAGTAAGGGGTTGGAGAACCATCTATCATGCTAATGGTCAAGAAAAGAAAGCCGGAGTAGCCATACTTATATCAAACAATCTAGACTTTAAAATAAAGACTGTAGTGCTTGCTTCAGCAGCACATATACGAAAATTGGAACTAAAATAAAGACTGTAACAAGAGATAAAGAAGGACATTGTATCATAATTAAGGAGTCTATCCACCAAGAAGAACTAACAATTGTAAACATTTATACTCCAATGTGAAAGCACCCAAATATATAAATCAATTAATCACAAACATAAGGAAACTCATTGATAATAATACCATAATAGTAGGGGACTTCAGCACTCCATTTACAACAATGGACAGATTATCTAAACAGAAAATCAACAAGGAAACAATGGCCTTGAATGACACACTGGACCAGATGGACTCAACAGATATATTCAGAACATTTCATCCTAAAGCAGTGGAAAACACATTCTTCTCCAGTGCACATGGAACGTTCTCCAGAATAGATCACATACTGGGACACAAATCAGCCCTCAACAAGTACAAAAAGATCGAGATCATACCGTGCATATTTTCAGACCACAGCACTATGAAACTCATAATCAACCACAAGAAAAAATTTGGAAAGATAACAAATACTTGGAGACTAAAGAACATCCTACTACAGAATGAATGGAGTAACCAAGAAGTTAAAGAGGAAGTTAAAAGTACATGGAAGCCAATGAAAATGATAACACCACAGCCCAAAATCTCTGGGACGCAGGAAAGGCAGTCATAAGAGGGAAGTATAAAGAAGGAAGAAAGGTCTCAGATACACAACCTAACTTTACACCTTAAAGAGCTGGAAAAAGAACAGCAAATAAAACCCAAAACCAGCAGAAGACAGGAAATAATAAAGATTAGAGCAGAAATCAATGTTATCAAAACCAAAAAAATAGTAGAACAGATCAATGAAACCAGAAACTGGTTCTATGAAAGAATTAACAAAATTAATAAATCCTTATCCAGTTTGATCAAAAACAAAAAGGAAAGGACCCAAATAAAATCAAGAATGAAAGAGGAGAGATCAAAACCAGCACAACAGAAATAAAAATAATCATAAGAGAATATTATGAGCAATTATACGCCAATAAAATGGGCAATCTGGAAGAAATAGACAAATTCCTAGAAACATATACACTACCAAAACTGAAACAGGAAGAAATAGAAAATTTGAACAGACCCATAACCAGTAAATAAATTGAATTAGCAATCAAAATCTCCCAAAAAACAAGAGTCCAGGGCCAGATGGCTTTCCAGGGGAATTCTACCAAACATTTGAAGAAGAGTTAACAACTATTCTCTTGAAGCTGTTCCAAAAATAGAAATGGAAGGAAAACTTCCAAACTTTCTATGAAGCCAGCATTACCTTGATTCCAAAACCAGACAAAGACCCCACTAAAAAGGACACCTATAGACCAATTTCCCTGAACATGGATACAAGAATCCTCAACAAGATATTAGCCAACCGGATCCAACAATACATTAAAAAAATTATTCACCACGACCAAGTGGGATTTATACCTGGGATGCAGGGCTGGGTCAATATCCACAAAACAACCAATGTGATTCATCACATCAATAAAAGAAAGGACAAGAACCACAAGATCCTCTCAATAGATGCAGAGAAAGCATTTGACAAAATACAGCATCCTTTCTTGATAAAAACCCTCAAGAAAGTAGGGATAGAAGGATCATACCTTGAGATCATAAAAGTCATAAATGAAAGATCCAAAGCTAATATCATCCTCAATGGGGACAGAGAGCTTTCCCCCTAAGGTCAGGAACAAGACAGGGATGTCCACTCTCACCACTGTTACTCAACATAGTATTGGAAGTCATAGCGTCAGCAATCAGACAACACAAAGAAATAAAAGGCATCCAAATCGGCCAGGAGGAGGTCAAACTTTCACTCTTTGCAGATGACATGATACTCTATATGTAAAACCCAAAAGATTCCACTAAAAAACTGCTAGAACTGATCCATGAATTCAGCAAAGTTGCAAGATATAAAATCAATGCACAGAAATCAGTTGCATTCCTATACACCAACAATAAAGCGACAGAAAGAAAAAATAAAATAAAATAAATAAATAAATTAAAAAAAAAATAAAGCGACAGAAAGAGAAATCAAGGAATCGATCCCATTTACAGTTGCACAAAAAAAACATAAAATACGTAGGAATAAATCTAACCAAAGAAGTGAAAAATCTATACACTGAAAACTATAGAAAGCTTATGAAAGAAGAAGACACAAGAAAAACTGGAAAAATATTCCATGCTCCTGGATAGGAAGAACAAATATTGTTAAAATTTCAATACTACCCAAAGCAATCTACATATTCAATGCAATACCTATCAAAATAACACCAGCATTCTTCACAGAGCTAAGACAAACAATCCTAAAATTTGTATGGAACCACAAAAGACCCCTAATAGCCAAAGCAATCTTGAAAAAGAAAACCAAAGCAGGAGGCATCACAATCCCAGACTTCAAGCTATACTACAAAGCTGTAATCATCAAGACAGCACAAGAACAGACACTCAGATCAATCGAACAGAATAAAGAACCCAGAAATGGACCTACAAACGTATGGCCAACTAATCTTTGACAAAGCAGGAAAGAATATCCAATGGAATAAAGACAGTCTCTCCAGCAAGTGGTGCTGGGAAAACTGGACAGTGACATGCAGAAGGATGAACATGGACCACTTTCTTACACCATACACAAAAATAAACTCAAAGTGGATGAAAGACCTCAATGTAAGACAGGAAGCCATCAAAATCCTCGAGGAGAAAGCAGGCAAAAACCTCTTTGATCTTGCCCGCAGCAATTTCTCACTAAACACGTCTCCTGAGGGAAGGGAAACAAAAGCAAAAATGAACCACTGGGACCTCATCAAAATAAAAAGCTTCTGCACAGGGAAGGAAACAATCTGCAAAACTAAAAGGCAACTGACAGAATGGAAGAAGATATTTGCAAATGACATATCAGATAAAGGGTTAGTATCCAAAATCTACAAAGAACGTATGGAACTCAGCACCCAAAAAACAAATAATCCAGTGAAGAAATGGGCAAAAAAACATGAATAGATGCTTCTCCCAAGAAGACATCCAGATGGCCAACTGACACATGAAAAAATGCTCAACATCACTCATCATCTGGGAAATACACATCAAAACCACAATGAGATACCACCTGTCAGAATAGCTAACATTAACAACTCAGGCAACAACAGATGTTGGCGAGGATGCTGAGAAAGAAGATCTCTTTTGCACTGCTGTGGGAATGCAAACTGGTGCAGCCAGTCTGGAAAACAGTATGGAGGTTCCTCAAAAATTAAAAATAGAGCTACCCTACAACCCAGCAATTGCACTACTAAGTATTTACCCAAAGGATACAGGTATGCTGTTTCGAAGGAGCCCATGCACCCCTATGTTTATAGCAGCACTATCAACAATAGCCAAAGTATGGAAAGAGCCCAAATGTCCCATCGATGGATGAATGGATAAAGAACATGTGGCATGCATACACACACACACACACACACACACACACATGACTATTACTTGGCAATCAAAAAGAATGAAATCGTCCCATTTGCAACTATGTGGATGGAACTAGAGGGTATTATGCTAAGCAAAATTAGTCAGAGAAAGACAAATATCATATGACTTTATTTATATGAAGACTTTAAGATACAAAACAAATAAACATAAAGGAAGGGAAGCAAAAATAATATAAAAACAGGAAAGGGGACGAAAGATAAGAGACTCTTAAATATGGGGAACAAACAGAGGGTTACTGGAGGGGTTGTGGGAGGAGGGATGAGCTAAATGGGTAAGGGACATTAAGGAATCTACTCCTGAAATCATTGTCGCACTATATGCTAACTAACCTGGATGTAAATTTAAATAAATAAACAAACAAACAAATAAATAAATATCAAACCAAGACAAACAATAAAACAAAGAGAGAAATACTGCTATTTGCAACAATATGGGTGGACTTTGAGGGCATTATACTAAGTGGAATAAGTCAGAAGAGAAAGCTAAGTACTTTTATTTTTTCACTTATATGTGGAATCTAAAAAAGCCAAACTCATAGAAGCAGAGAGTAGAATGATGGTTATACGGTTGACTCTTGAACAACCTAAGCATTAGGGGTACCGACCCCTGTGTTGTCAAAAATAGGCATATAACTTTTGACTGCCCAAAAACTTAACTACTAATAGCCTAATGTTGACCAGAAGCTTGACCAACAATGCAAATAGTTGATCAACACGTATTTTGTATATTATATGTATTACATACTGTATTTTTAAATTAAGTAAGCTAGAGAAAAGAAAATTATTAAGAAAATCACGAGGAAGACAAATATATTTATAGCACCTTATGAAAAAAATCCACGTTCAACACCATGTTCTTCGAGAATCAACTGTATGTCACATTTTCTTTATCCATCCATCCACTGATAAACACTTAAGTTGTTTCTTGTCTTGGCTATTGTTTATAATGCTGCAATTAATAAGGGGGGGGGGGGACAAATACCTTTTCGAGAGAGTGATTTCATTTTCTTCTGATACATGCCCAGAAATGAAATTGCTGGATCACATGGTTCTACTTTTTAATATTCTGATGAACGTCCATACTGTTTTCTATAGTGGCTGCCCAGATTTACATTCCCACCAACAGTGCGCAAGGCACTAAGATATTCTACATATGATAGGATCCCATTTATATGAAATATCCAGCAATGGAAAATCTAAGGAGACAGAAAGCAGACCAGTGGTTGCGCGGGTCTGGGGATAAATGGTAAATAAATGCATACCGGCGGGAGGGAACTCTTTGGGGTGATGGAAGCATTCTAAAACTGGATTGTGGCAATGGTGCGCAACTTAATAAGTTGACTAAAAATCATCTAAATGTACACTTAGCAATGGATGAACTTTATGGTGTGTATGTAAATATACCTCAATAAAGCTGCCTTTAAGTAGATAGAGAAAAGACATTTATCTTTGTTTAAAATTAACTTTCATGGAGCACCTGGGTGGCTGGGTCAGTTGAGCATCCGAATTCAGCTCAGGTCATGATCTCACAGTTTGAGGGTTCAAGCCCCACACCGGGCTTTGTGCTGATAGTGCAGAGCCTGCTTAGGATTCTCTATCTCCCTCTCTCTGCCCCTCCCTCCCCCCTCAAAAATAAACATTAAAACATCAGATCCTTTTAAAAAAATGATAGCTTTATGAGGAGCCTGGATGGCTCAGTTGGTTGGGGGACGACTTCGGCTCAGGTCATGATCTCGCAGTTTGTGGGTTTGAGCTCGCATCCGGCTCTGTGCTGACAGCTCGGGGCCTGGAGCCTGCTTTGGATTCTGTGTCTCCCTCCCTTTCTGACCCTACCCCGCTCATGTTCTCTCTGTCTCTCTCTCTCAAAAATAAACATTAAAAAAATAAATAATAATTTTTTTTAAATGATAGCATTTTTCTTTCTGTCCCTGTTATTTAAACAAATGGGGTTTTTTCCCTGTCATTTCCTAATCACCTATTATGAGACAAGCACTGAATATCTCACTTTTACCATTAGTAACTTATTTAATAGTCACTTCAACTCTATGAAGTGGGTGTGATTATACCCATTTTTGAGAGGAAGATCCTGAGACACTGAGCTTAAGTAATCAGACCAGGATCAGACAGGTTGTCGATAGCAGAGTTAGAATCCCAGTCCAGGTCTGTCTGACCTGGAAGCACAGGCTGGGTCCCTAAGCCACACTGCTCCTCTGCTAAGGAATGAAGAGAGTTTCAGAGAATCTTCTTTTAGCAAAAGAAAGAGGAGTTGTTGCCCAAGCAACGAGGCTCTCAATTTCAAAACATATTATATGCTCTGGGCCAAGTGAACCCTAGAGTATTTCAAGACTTTTGCTGCAGACATAAAGGGAGGATCCGACAAGTGACTCAAGACTCAGACCGCCAAGGTCAACCCACCTCCCTCTAGTCATGACCTCCAATTGGTTCAGTTGGTCATGGAACTGACAAAACAGGTGTCTCTCTTTAGTACACATATAAATCTTCCAAGGTCTTTTAAATGCAAATTCCAGGGCCCTGTGCCCAGATATTCTGTTCCAATTGGCTTAGGGTGGGGCCTCAGAATCTATATTTTTAACAAGCATAGGAAAATTGTCAAAATTACAGACTTTGGGGATAAACGTACCTGGGTTTGAATGTTGCCATAAGCCATTTAGTAATTGTAGCACCTTGGCCAAGATAGCATCTCTGAACCTCAGTTTCTTTATCAAGATGAGGGCGTTAATAATAATCCTTATCTCTCAAAATCGTTGTGAATGTTTCATTACTCTATGCTTTGAGCAAGCTCTCAATAAGCAGTAGCTTTTTTTAAACATTTATGCGTGTTGTTGTTTCTTTTTCCTAGAGAGTCTGAAAGGTTGGAGTTTTGCCAGCAATCCAGATTGAACACTTTCTCAGAATCAGGTCAGCAGCAAAGATGCTGTTGGGTTGGATGAAATCAACCCAAAGGAGGAAGTAAAATAAACAGGCCTGCAGCCCTCAGGCACTGTTGATTTGTGTCTCCTGTGGGAGATTTTAACATCTAAAGTTGAATTCCATTGACTCGCAAATTTATTGTATCCCTGGCCTTCCAAAGCCATCCTGGCAGAAGCCGGTTAAGAGGAGAAAGGACGAGGCAAAGGTGACACCTACTGGCAGCAAGAGGTCCCTGCAAGGGGCATTTCTAATTGGCTGCTTGGCTTGGCTTGGCTGCTTCCAGCGCGGATTAATCCTTGCTGTTCCTCTCGCTGCCCTCTTACACAGGAAACACTGTTGTCAAGGAAATAACCAGAGATGTGGACAAAGGTTTACATTCAAGTTTTCTTTCTTTTTTTTTAAAGAATTTTTTTAAGTTTATTTATTTATTGGGGGGCGGGGGTGGGAGGGGCAGGAAAACAGGGAGACAGAGAATCCCCAAGGGGCTCCGTGTTGTCAGCACAGAGCCCAAAGTAGGGCTCAAACTCACCACCCATGAGATCATGACCCAAGCTGAAGTCAGATGCTCAACTGACTGAGCCACTCAGGCGCCCCGTGAAATTTTTCATCAAGTACCATTTATAAACGTGAAATATTGGAAAGACATAGCGTCCAACAGTGCAACATGGCTTAAATAAATTTTGGTACATGTGTGCCGTGAACTATCGATCATCCATTTGAAGCTATGTTCTCAAATCATTTTAATAACACAAGGAAATGCTCATATAAAGATTTTTAAGTGCAAAATGAGGATTATAAAACAAACCATGATAGATAATGATTAAGTAAAATTGATGTCTGTATATGCTCAGAGAAAGGAATCTGGAATGAAAGGCAGAAGATATTGATAGTGGTCATTTCTGAGTTCAGCGTTTTCTTCTTTGTGCATTTCTATATTTTTCAACATTTCTGCAATAAGCTGTATTACCTTACTGAATAGAAGGCAAAGGAATAAATTTTTTTTTATATTTTTTAACTTTTTTCCAGCTTTACTGAGATACAGTTGACATTCAACATTGTGTAAATTTAAGATATACAACCTGACGATTTGATACATATAAATAGTGTGACATGATTACCACAATAAAGTTAGGTAACACTTCCATCACCTTGTGTAATAATCATTTGTGTGTCTGTGTGTGCGTGTGTGTATAGTAAGAACATTTAAGATATATTCTCTTGAAAAATGACTTGTTAGGGGATTCCTGGGTGGCTCAGTTGGTTGAGCGTCTGACTTCAGTTCAGGTCATGGTCTCAAGGTTTGTGGGTTCAAGCCCAGTGTAGGGCTCACTGCTGTCGACAGAGACTGCTTCGGATCCTATGCCGCCCCTCTCTCTGCCCCTCCCCCCCTACACACACACGCAAAATGGAATAAACATTTTTCAAAAGTTATTTATTAAAAAAGAAAATGACATTTTATGGGAGAACAGGAGCCCCAAAACAGAAATGGATGGAATAGTGAGGGTCCGTGGTGACATTAACAGCCTCTGATAGTGCAATGTCACTGGACTGTAGAACAACAGGATAAATGGAGGTCATTGCACTGTCTAAGGAAGAGAAAGTGTTTTTGTTTTCCCCGCCGAATCACCACTCTCACAACTGGCTCTCCTTTTGTACATACGTCTAGAGAATTTTCTCACATAATGACTGTGAGTCAAGGTCTCCCCTGCTGGGCAAGTGAATACACGTAAGTCTCTTCCATGAATGTCTGGCAAGGCTCAGGCTCTGTGAATCACCTGACTTCTCTGAGTTTCACCCTTCTCATTAGTAAAATAAAGGTGACAATAGCCACCCAGCTGACCTCCCACAGTTGTGAGTCTTACACCAGATCACTTGTTTTGAAAACAGTGCTAGGAGAATCACATGCAAGGGCATAGAAGCCTACATCCTTCACTGAAGGATTTTGTGCCAGGCACAGGCGTTTTCTCACATATTATTTCACTTAGTCATCACAAAAAGCCTGTGAGTGAGTATAATCCCCATTTCATCAATGAGAAACCCGAGTGTATGACCCGTACCTTTTACATTGCAGAGCGAGGATTTTAACTCAGTTCAATCTCCAAAGGCCAGGCTCTTGAATATTATGCTGTATGACTGCATAGACTCTTAGTGCTCAAAGGGACCCAACAGACTGTTAAGTTGAATCCCTGTACTTTGCAGAAGAGGACACCAAGGTCCAGAGAAGGACATGGTCTGCCTATACAACCAACAAGAAATGCCACAAACTTCACTTCACAGGACACGAAGAGCCTCTGCATAATCTGCCGGCCAATGTGGTTTCTGGTTACTCAAGCCCAGGGAGTGGGCTGAGGTTTCTCTTCTCAGCTCCACTTCCCTCTTGCTGGAAACCAGAAACTCTTGGATCCACCCTACTATTCAATGGTCGAATTACATATTCTAAACTGAGTGCAACTTTGAACTCCTGGAGAAAGGTGACTTCTACACAATCACCACAAATATCCACATCTTATTTAGCTTGGGGCAAAGTACTCCAGGCAGAGGGAACAACCTGTGTGAACATGTAGGATCAGGTCTGACACGTTCCAGAAGCTGCTAATGTCGCCGGAGCAGAGTGAGCAAAGGGGGATACTGGTCAGAGATGAGGTCAGGGTGGTGTTAGGGGACAGATCACAGGGGGTCAAATAGACCACTCTAAAGACGTTGGTATTTATTTTGAGTGAAATAAGAAACTATTGTTCCGAGCATAAGAGTGACACAATGTGACCTATTTCCTTAAAGTCTTAAAGGATCCTTCTTGCTGCTGCATTAACAGACTGAAGGAGCCAAGACAGAAGCAGAAGACTTGATAAGAGGGTAAGAAGGTCTTGGACGCATCAAGGAAGAGATAATGATGGCTCAGACCGGTGTGGTAGCAATAATACACTTTGAACCCAAACCTGGTCGAGCTATTTCCTGACTAATTGGATGTGGCTTGCAAAAGAAAGTGAGGAGTCAGGAGTGACGCCAACGTCTGTGGCTGAGCTACGGGAAGAATGAAGCTACCTTCCACTGAGATGGAGAAGACCGAGGGGAGCAGGTATGTAAGGAGAAGATCAGGAGTTCAGCGGAGGGATGTTGAGTTTGACCTCCAACTGGAGCTGTTCAGTAGACAATGGGATACATGAGCCTGGAGGGCAGCTCAGAGCCCTGGGAGTCCTCAACATACATGAAGTATTTTAAAGACTTGAAGCTGGATGAGGTCAACAATGGACTAAGTGAGAAAGAGAAGAGAAGAGGACCAAGGACTGAGCCATGGGGCCCTTCAACATTAGCCAGTCTGGACAGTGGGAAAAGAGCCTGAGAAAGAGCCACCAGTGAATTGGAGGAGAACAGGGAAGTGCAATAAAACAGATTCTAATCTTGATGGGCACACAAGCCAAGAATATTCTATTTGGTTCCCTGAATCGGTGTGAAAAAATCCCACATCTCTGAGTGCTTCTGTTCTTTGTACAGAACGCCCAATGGTGCCCAGCCCTCTCCCTGTGACTCCCGTGTAGGTCCGGTAGCAGCCAGAGCAGTAGCACTGATGTCAAGAAAATGGCTCAGACAGGCAGCCTTTCGGCTGCTTTGATACGCTCCGTGTCCAGAGGGAGAACTGCCAATCTAAACAGATCCCACAGATTGTGCCCTACCCAACGCTATCAAAACACAGAATGAGAGAACGCTCAAGCCGGCTGTCTGGGAAAACCATCCAGGTATCGCACAGCTTGTGGGGGCCCAGCAGCATGTAGAAGATGATGCCCGGAACCCGGGGAAGAAGACAGAGAGACCCAGGGGCCTGGAGCATCCTACAGCTTGACGCTCATAGCTTGTTGCCCCGGCAAGCGTCTTGCTCTAAATCCTTGAGGGCAACGTGCTGAAGTGGCTCGGAATTGATTTCCGCATTTCTGAGAGCACAGAAACATCTTCAAAGCTTCAAGTCTACAATCTGATTTAAACAGATCCTTGTTTGAAATTCCACCATTATCAGAGCTTAATCTCTCGATTAAAAAATGTTTTTCACAAACCCTGCTCTCTATCACTTTGAGCTCAAAAAGGACACATAGAATTTAATAGAGAGGAACAGGAAGGAGGGTGGGGGCATGGAGAATCCCTCAACACCACCACCTCCCAGGGTGGAAAATGGTCCCGAAGAGGGAGGCAGAAAAATGGAACCTCACCATCTGGCATTTCCCCTGCTGACAGATGTGGGAGGGAGTCACCGGGATGAGTCAGAAACTCTTTGGTCGATGCCTCAGAGCTGCCTATGCAAATCTTCTTGGGCCTTCTTTACTTCCACAGAGGAAACACTCTAAACGCATAGGCCCTGCTGGCACACAGGAGACCACGGGAGACGGAGCGTGGCTATTCTGAGGGTCTGAGGGCAGGCTTCTCACTCAAAGCCTAAGGAGCCTCGGGGCATCTGAGTGACTCAGTCAGTTAAGTGTCTGACTTCCACTCAGGTCATGATCTCGCGGTTCGTGAGTTCAAGCCCTGTGTCGGGCTCTGTGCTGACAGCTCGGAGCCTGGAGCCTGCTTTGGATTCTGTGTCTCCCTCTCTCTCTGCCCCTCCCCTGCTCATGCTCTCTCTCTCTCTCTCTCTCAAAAATAAATAAACATTTAAACAAACAAAGAAAAAAAGCATAAAAAGCCCCAACTCTCTGCCTTTCCTCCTCTGTCAACTTCTTCTGGATTTTTGCCCTCCACCCAAGTCTATATCTCACTCCAAAACTCCACCCAATGCTGAAAAATCCCAATACTGTGATTCTTCAGTCCACTTCATTTCATATCCCATATTTCTCAGCTGCCTTCCCTGAGCTTTGCTAAAACACCTTTCTTTTGAAGGATAAGCGTAAGAGGAGGCAAGCAGGGTACAGAGTTCTCCAGACCCATTGACGTTTGTTGCTGTGCTGGTTCCAAATCAGCCGCTTCTCTGAAGGCAGCTCTCTCAGAACCTGCTGGAAACTGATGGCCAGTTGCCAGCCTTGAGCCCAGAGCCTGCCTCTAGCTGCCCCTGGATAAGGAGGCCAGGTGCAGACAGCTCACAAGCCAGCATCAGGCTCCCGGCTCATGCGCCATGATTTATTGCCAAGTCTGCTTCCCGGGTGACTCAGGAACATGCTCAGCTTGTTTGGGAAAAGCCAGGAGGTCAGCGTGACCAAGGTGAAGCGAGTGAGAAAAAAAGTGGTGGGAGGTGAAATCAGAAAGGTACAGAGGCTGGATCACATGGGGCCTGGCCAGCCATGGAGGAGGCATGATTCCATTTCAGGTGAGGTGAGGGGCCATTGGAGGGTTTCAATCAAGCAGTAATATGATGTGATTGTAATGTAAAAGGATGGTTCTGGCTCCCGTGTGGAGAGAAAACCAAGGGAGCAAGGATGGAGTACGGAGGCCGGGTGAGAGGTGATGGGAGCAGTGCTCGAAAGTGGACAAACCCAGGACATAGTACAAAACACATAGGATTTGCTAGTGTCCTGAACAGAGAGAATGGAGTTAGCAACTGGGTCAAAAGCTTCCATTAATTGAGTCAGGAAGGAAAAGATTTAGAACCATGAGTCCAGTTTCACATGTCTTCATTTGAGGTGAGCTTGGGCCATCCCAGTGGTCATGTGTGGAGTTCATGGAGAGACTGGGACTGGATATATAAATCTGAGAGTCATCTGAACATGTCAGAGCTGACGGGGGCAGGGGGGATGCTGAATGAGATCTCCGGGGGAGTGAGTATAGGTATAGCTGGAGACGAGGTCCAGGAACTAAGCTCCAGAATATTCCAATTTTTAAGAGTCAGGAAAACAAGAACTAGCCAACAAAGGAGATGGAAAAAAAGAGATTGATCAGGTAGGAGGATCAAAAGAAAGTGGTGACTCAGAAGCCAATAGTGAGAGAATGATCAGCCAAGTCATTTTCCCTGAGAACTGAGTTTAAAAATGGCTGAGAATGAAATCAGAGTCCCCAGGGATGCTCTGAAGTCCTGGGTTTCATGCAGGCCCCGTGGGGGCTTAGCCAAACAGGTTCTAGGCCTTTCTCCCTGTCTTTTAGATCTGGGATTCCATGTGAGAGTTCCTCTGAAGGAAGGGTTCTAGCATGTAAAACACAAAGCTTTGGAAACTGTTGGACACCTGCTACCATTGGGAAAGGGGCAGGAATATGGAGAGGGACTGTCTCTGCACTGCCTCCCCCAGGGAAAGAAGGAAAACCATTGAGTGGATGATTTCCAAGGCCTTTTTCAGTTCTAAAACACATGGGTTTCACTCTCTTGGTTTCAGTCCCCAGACAACAACATCACTTAAGACTCCACCCATGCTCTGGTCTGATAATAACCTTGAGGGACCTGGCTGGCCCTCCTACATGGGCTTGATAACATTTGGGAGCCTTTGAGGAGTGGTGTAAGAAACATTTATTTGAGGGACACCTGGGTGGCCCAGTAGGTCAAGCATCCAGCTCTCGATTTCAGCTCTGGTCACGATCTCACTGTTCATGAGATCGAGCCTTGCCTCAGGCTCTGTGTTGACAGCATGGAGCCTTCTTGGGATTTTCTCTCCCCCTCTCTCTGCCCTTTACTCATTTGGTGCTAAATAAATAAATAAACATTTTAAAAAACAGAAAAGAAAAAAAAGAAAAAGAAACATATTTATTTAATCCAAGGACTGCCTTGAACTCCGATTTTGAGGAGAACTGCTGGACTGAAACTTCACATTGAGCCAACAAACCCTGCCTCCTCCTACCTCTCTGATCTTAATCAGCTTCACAGTCTGTCTGGAATCAGGCAGTGTCTGGACAAGGTCTAATCTGTGACTGCCAGCCTCCTGGAGCAGAGCAGTTTCACTTTCCTGGTCAATTTTTAAGGATTATGAAGTTTTCTTGGTTTCTCAGATACCGTAGCCTCTCGGTCTTCTGCCAAAATGAAATGTTAACAAGTTCAGGTATTCAAAGATGCCCTTCCCTTGAATGTAATTTCCTAAGCTCTGTCGACTTGCAATCTAGGTCTAGGGAAGAAATGCAACAATCCTGAAGAAAATCCAAAGTTAGGGAAAGCAGCTTGGCTTTCCTTGGACAAACTCTCACTTCCAACACAGGATCCAACTACAAGGAAATGAAGTATAAGCAGCGGGATTCAGGAATCTCCTAATCCAGACTCAAGCCTGAGGCATAATTTAGTCTTGTAACTCCTGTGTTCCTTTTCCAAGGTTTTGACCCTATATTTTAAGAATTTTGATGGAGAATCAAGTATGTCTTTATCCTAAGAGATTATATAATGCCACATCCTATGCAAGGTAAGAATAAAGGCAGCGTGGTACCAGGCTTAGGATTGTGCATAAGCACAATAAGCAAACTCACTTGCTTAATGTGGTGACCATTTGTTGCCCTTGACTGTACAGCATCCTTTCTCTAGACCTCCCTTTGGGGAACCACCCCTGCCTCACACTCATCCCTGTGGTTTGGTGAGGCTAACCCTGCTCCCATCTGTAGGGTGGGCATGAGCCACAGGCCAGATTCACTCAGTGCAATCCATTCCCCAACCCAGAGACTAAGTCAGGAATGGACCTAGAACCCAACTTGGGCAATCAAGCCTACCACTTAGTGTTAGTGTTGGACAGCAGATGGATACTCTTCTTTCATTAAAACTAAAGTTAAGGGATGGGTGCCTGGGTGACTCAACTGGTGGAACGTGTGACTCTTGATCTTGGGGTTGTGAGTTCAAGCCCTACATTGAGTGTAGAGATTACTTTAAAAAATTTGTTTTTAATCTTTAAATAAATGAGTATATCTCCTTTAAAAAAAAAAGTAAAAATGAGAAAGCATATGGAAACATCTATAAAAAGTAAAGTTAAGGGGATATGATACTGGGGCTACTAGTCTCCATCTTGCCTCCTAGATAAAAAGCTGTCTTAAGTTTGGAGCCTATTCAGAGGTGGGATGAGAAGAGAGTTAAGAAGATATAGGATTCTGGATTCAGCTGTGTCTGAAACCAGAGGCATGAAATAAATTTTCTTTTGGCTTAGGTAAGTTTGAATTGAGTTTTCTGTCACTTGTAACAAAAAGAATCATAGATCTTGATATCTGAGCCTTTAGAATGAGGATATTTAAGACTAGTCAGTGTTTCTCAGTGAGGACACTAATAGCATTTGGTGGGACAATTCTTTATTGTGTGCACTGTTCTGAACATTCATCTTTTTTAATGTTTATTTCTTTATCTTGAGAAAGAGAGGGAGAGAGAGAGAGCTGAGCACAAGCAGGGGAGGGGCATAGAAAGAGGGAGAGGGAGAATCCCAAGCAGGCTCCACACACAACACAGAGCCTGATGTGTGGCTCAAACTCACGAACGTGAGATCATGACCTGAGCTGAAATCAAGAGTCAGATGCTTAACTGACCGAGCCACCCAGATGCCGCTGCTCCAAACATTCATTTTTGCCCCCGCCCACAAAATACCAGAAGCACCTTTCAGTTATTATAGCAACCAAAAACCCACCACCTATCCCACTAGACAGACAGACACACACACACACACACACACACACACACACATGCACATTTCCAAATGGCTCCTATGGACAAGTTATTTCCCAAGTTGAGAACAAATAAACTAGAAAATCTCTAAGCCCCTCTCAACCAAGCTGAAATTAGCCATGTCATGTACCAGAAATCAAGTTCACTAGAGTCTAGTCTTAGCATCAACTGCAAATAATAAAATTTTTGCATCCACTTATTTTTAAAATGAGGACACTAATATACAACTATTAAGGGTAAACTTATCAAGGGATCATTGTGATAAATTACTTGAAGTAAATCTAGCATAACCTGAAATAGATCCATAACATTCCCAAGGGAAATATCTTAAACATTCTTTTTCCAAATTTATATGGACCACAGTTGATGTACCCATTCACTTACCGAAGGACATTTTGATTGCTTCCAAGTTCTGGCAATTATGAGTAAAGCTGCTGTAACACATGTGTGCAGGTTTTCATGTGGACATAAGCATTTAGCTCCTTTGGGTAAATACCAAGGAGTCTAGAGACTTTTGAACACCATTGTAACTTATAATTGGTCCATAAAACGATAATTTTTTAGGGGCACCCACCTGCGCTAGGTGTGGAGTCTACTGAAGATTCTCTCTGTCTCTCTCCCTCTGCCCCTCCCCTGCTCACTCGTTCTTGCTCTAGCTCTCTCCATCCCCCCCACACACACAAAAAAAATTTCTAAACCCTGAAAGTTCATGGTTATATTTTCACACTCTTAATTCACCTACCAATAAAGAGTTAAAGTCACTTCTAAAGCTATCCTGTGTTACCATCATTTTTCTAGACCTCTTTAATTGCATCTCCAGTGGGAGAGATTGGCTTAGGAAGTGGGGAGGGGTTGTTTTAATCAACAAATGGGTTTCATTACTTCCCAAGTGTTACTGCAAGGATCGCTGTAGAACAAACAGTGAGGTTGATGGCTGGCAGTCAGCTAAACTCATGCACTTCTCCACACCCATCTCTTAGTTCCCATAGTTTACTACCTGTCATTCTTTGTTAGTCAACCCCACAAATGTTAAATCCTTGAATGCCAAGGTCCTCTTGTAGCCCATGGTGCTCAGTAAATGTAAGAGGATAAAGTTTTCAGTGCCTTTTAGAAGTCATCGGTTTGTAAATCGATTTTTTTATGGTACCTTTCTAATCTTTTCTCTTTTTTTGGTCTCTTCTTGGCAAGTTTGCGCTCTGAAGATGAATTCTCAAACAAATGGCCTAAACTCTCCACTGGCCAATTCGGAGATGTCGGGAGAGTGGGCTCGGTTCCATGTGCTGCCTTTGAAATCTGAGCACAATGAGATGACTTCACATTGCGTGAGCACAGCCAGCCAAATCCAGGCTGAGGGTTACAGCCACGACAGACCCTGCTTTCATCTCCACGCTCTTCAAAACGGCCATAAATTATTGCTGCTGAAAATAGTGCTGGGATCCTGGGGCCAATTTTCAAGTTTAGGAGGACTTGAGGGGTATCCTATCCCACTCTGCTGGCTCAACTAGCTAACGAGCTCTCCTCGCCACCTTGGCCCTTGCACAAAACATGGCGGCGACTTCTCAGGATGGTACCTGCCCCTTGAGACAAAGCAGGAGGGCAGTTATTTGAAGGCTGAGAGATGCACCATAGAAGCCAGAAAAGTGAGACAGAAGGCGAAGTAAGGGGAGGCAGTTAAACCACTTCAAAACCACTTTTTGACTCTCAGGCTGCGTAGAAAGCAGCTCTGAAACTCAGAAAAGTAACCTCAACCTTTCGCACATTCATCTTTGAAGCCAAAAGTTGGTGGGGAGGCTGGCTGTGAATGCACAGCCCCACATTTTCATGAGCAGCCAGTTTAAGCAAGTTCCCCAAATTTCCTATAGAAGGATTGCTTGAAATTGCTACGGGTGCTGTAAATACTCTTCTTTGCTTCATGCCCTTCTTTCTCACATTGAGGGTTCGCGAAGAAATGGAGATTTCGTTTTCAACGGAAGATGCCGTGACCAAGCACCACGTGGGGCCCTCTGTCCGTTAGAGAAATGGAAGAGTCTTGGGTCCTGTCCATCACTCCTTCATACGAAGGAATTACCTCCAGCTGGGCCAAATTGATTCGGCAAATATTCCATTTTCACATGATTTTGCTGCAGCACCATAATGAATGTACCTCTTTCATGGAAGAAAGAAGGTCCGTGAAAGAAACAGTTCAAGGATTTGGAGCAGGAGCTGGAAACATGGGCTGCTTTGTTCTTACGGCAACGGCTTCCCCATCTAAAACATTCTCCCGTTTTGAAGGATCTGTCTTTTCTCTTCCAGCCTCAACCCTCAAGCTACAACAACAGACTCATGATTTTTTTTTTTTTTTGATGCCAAGGTTATGAATACTCTTTCATGAATATTTTCCTTTGAACTCATTTTTCTTGAAGACGAAAAATAGCCTCATGTATTGCACGGCTGACAGTAATACACGAAACATACAAATTGTTCTCTCAGGGGCAGTAAAATGCTCCGAAATGCACATAGAAAAATTCCAAATACAACGTACTGTTTATGGAGCACTGCCTTTGCAGCTATAATTTTTAAAAAGTAATATTTCTGACTGGCATATATTCCATAGAACATATTTCAGAGATTAATACCAAGATTAATAGCTTAAAATGTCTGCCTTTACGGCATCGTGATTGCTTTTCCCAAATCACTGCAAACTCTTAGTGAATAGCATTTTAGGATGTGCCATTTGGAAGGAAGGAAACCTTCATTGGATTAAGCTGCTTCTGTTTTATTTTTCCTTTTATCTCATTTCAACATATCCTCCAACCTCCTCCTCTAAAAATAATTCAACTAACGCCAACATAACAGATTATACCAGGTTTATTAATTTCATTCTGCCTCAAAAGGAACTGATTATTGAGGCTCATAATTACATGTGTAGTCCTGTCAACTAATGTTTACGTTCCTTATTAAAACTTCTTTTCATTCTGTGTTAGTATCATCAGTGCAATAATTTCTTTTCTGGTGTTAAAAATATATGTGCTTTCCCTGAGCCCCTTTCAAAAGTTTTATCTCATCCAAAAGTGAATCCAGAAAACAGCCTCCCTTAATCCTGCTTTGGGGCTTAGATTCCTTCACCCTGGAAGCATTCGTGTTGATTTCTGTTATATCCATGCTGGTGTAAAAACCTTTGCTATGGCAGAAAAATAATTCTGCGTGCAGATGATGTGCCTCTTAAGACTAATATTGTCAGGTGAACTACGGCTAGGGTGATTTAAGAATACTTCTCCAGGGGCGCTTGCGTGGCTCAGTCCGTTAAGGGTCCAACTCTTGATCTCAGCTCAGCTCATGATCCCCCAGTTCATGGGTTCAAGCCCTGTGTTGGGCTCTACGATGACAGCATGGAGCTTGCCTGGGATTCTGTCTCTCCTCTCTCTCTCTCTCTCTCTCTCTCTCTCTCCCCTTCCTCTGCTCTCTCTCTCTCAAAATAAATAAATAAACTTAAAAAAAAACCAAAAACTTCTCCAGACTGAGTGAATGACCTGTAAAAATTCCAAGATACAATTGTTGTTTGGCATTTGGCATTAAGAATATTCTACAAAGCTCTTTTCATGTGGAGAGGCAGTACTCTACAGTGGTTCAGAACATGTTCAAATCCCATTGTTGCCACTTACTAGCTGTGTGATCTTGAAGAAGACACTTAGCCACCCGCATCACAAAATAGGGTTAATTGGGGCGCCTGGGTGGCTCAGTCGGTTAAGCAGCCAACTTCGGCTCAGGTCACGATCTCGCGGTCCGTGAGTTCGAGCCCCGCGTCGGGCTCTGTGCTGACAGCTCAGAGCCTGGAGCCTGTTTCAAATTCTGTGTCTCCCTCTCTCTCTGCCCCTCCCCTGTTCATGCTCTGTCTCTCTCTGTCTCAAAAATAAATAAACGTTAAAAAAACAAAAAACAAAATAGGGTTAATTATACCACCCGCCGCTCAGGACTGTTGTGAGGGTTACGTTGGTAAAAAACATATACAGCACTTGGGACGCTGTCCGACATAGAGTTGGTACCCAGTGAGTGCTAGCTCGTAATATCATCCACCTCACAAGGCATGACATCCTTTTATATATATAACTTTAGAAACAGACTTGTAAAATAAAAAGAAATCCTAGAAAAATCTAATTCCGTATAACTTACCAACATGAAATTACAGACAGAAAATGTTATATACACGATTTAATAAAACTCAGGCTATTCTTTTATATAATTTCATAGAGTCAATAGATAAAAATATATTCATCCTTTTTTTTTAACCTGGAAAAAATGTTTTCATAAGTAAATCCCTTTCCCTATGACTTCTTTTGTCACAGAACTAAAGCTGTCATTGCTTCCTTATTCAGTTTGCCTGTCTCACATCCTACCCAGCCCCAACACATTAATTCAGTGAGTATTTAGTAAATATCTGCTCAGAAAAACACCACATGAACAAGAGGGGCACCAGCTAACTACATCTATACAGCAGGATCAATTTCCTAAACGTTTAATTGAGCAAGTTTGCTTTCTAGAGAATTGTTTCCTGTAGCTAAAGAAAAATCTGTGAATTCCTATGTTTTTCCGGCCCAAACAATTTTGCTTCCATGAATCTCTGGAAAGAAGTGTGCTATAATCAGTCCAAATTGAATGCCACATAACTTAACTACACAAAAATTATCATAAAGTGCCACACTACTATGTTACCTTACTGTTAACTCTAGAGGTTACACTCAAAAGTCTTCATATTCATCTCAACCCATGATCCAAACAGCAAATAAATGTCTGGTAATTATGTAATTTAACAGAAAAAAAGGCTAAAATATTGTAGATACAGTTGGATTATAATCACATATTTTTAATTTGCATTGAAAATATGTGAGGTTGGGGCGCCTGGGTGGCTCGGTCAGTTAAGCATTCGACTTTGGCTCAGATCACGATCTCACAGTTCATGAGTTGGAGCCCCGTGTCGGGCTCTGTGCTAACAGCTTGGAGCCTGGAGCCTGCTTCAGATTCTGTGTCTCCCTTTCTCTGACCCTCCTCTGAGAAAGTCCCCTGACAACTCACACCCTGTCTCTCTCTCTTTCTAAAATAAACATTAAAAAGAAAATATGTGAGGAAAAACTAAAGAATGAATGGCAATCTTATTGGTATGAGATTGTGATTTTCTCCATTTTCTGATTTTTGACTGACTATATTCTTTTTACAATAAAAATGTTAAATTTGTAAAACGCTATCAAAATTGAACTATAGGGGTGCCTGGCTGGCTCAGTTGGTAGAACATGTGACTCTTGATCTCCGGATTGTAAGTTTGAGCCCACATTGGCTGTAGAGATTACATAAAAAATAAAATCTTTTTAAAAAATTGAACTATAAATTACATAAGTTTTCATTTATGTATAAACAAAGGAATTCACGTGGCATTTAATTCTGATTTAATTTTTATGAAATAAAACCTACAAAGAGTTCTCAAAGAAATCTGAAGGTCTTCAAATTACATCTCTGTTTTGTATGATAAGCAAGAGATTCCCAAGTATTGAAAAAAATCATAAACCTAAGGTTACATGTTTCACATCACCATCATATTTAAGTACTGTTTAGAAGACCATGATACTACATATATCAATCTGATTTAGTTTCATAGTTTCTTATCTGAGTTTTTTAAAGATACTTGTTTTCTGTTTTCCTAACATTTTTCTTCCTTTATCTCTCAATGAAAATAACATGCAATTTAGGACATGATGTAAATCTAGGGTTTATTGATCACAGATTCAAAGACACCTACAGAATGAATCTATAGGATGGGAGGTTCCACATGGCATTTGCCTGGAGTAAGAATATTTTAGGTTGTGCCTTGACTTCTGAATGTGAAACTAGATACGATTACCATAAAGTTAAGACAGGATAATTACAAATGAAGATACTCTAACACAAAGACTTGTAGGATTTTGTTTAGATTGTCAACGGTTGTTTCATCCAAATTTTCTTCATTGTCATCCATGGTGTGCCAGACTTCAGGGAAAGGTGATGGTATCAGATGCAGAACTGGAACACCTAAAAAGAAAGAACCAACTTGTAATTGAGTGCTTATTTCCAGTGAGTAAAGAAGAGAGTACCATTCTTCAAGCGCAAGTCTGAGTGGGAGCTCTGTACCATTTAAAGACAGCTGATAACCCATCATTTCCTGTGTACCTCCTTGTATCTTACCCTTTCACTCCAAAGTCATTTGGCCATTAAACAAATGTTCATTAATTCAGTAAATAATTATAAAGCACCTCCCATGTACCAGTCCCTATTCTAGGAATTGAGATTTCATCAGTGAAAAGACCAAGCCCTGCTCATACGGAGCCTACATTCCAGTAAAGAAAGAAGCAAGGAAACAAATATAAAAATAATTTTAGAAAATGATAAAGATTCTAAAGAATAATAAAACAAGATAAGGTAATAGAGAATGAGGGGCAGACAGCTGGGCCAAGAAATATGTATTTAAAGTCAGGGAAGGCTTCTTTGAGAATCTAACCTTTAACTAGAGACATGCAACAAAGGAGAAAGCAAGCTGTGCAAAGATCTGGGGATGAGCATTCCAGGTGGCACTATTCGCAAGTGCAAAGGTCCTGAGGTGGGAGTGTGCTTGGCCTGCTTGAGGAACAGCAGGAACACAATGTGGCTGGATCAGAGCAATAATCAGAGAGAAAAGCAGAAAGAGATGTTGGAGAAGAAAACAGTCAGAAAATGAACGCCCTTATAGGTCATGGTAAAGACTTTCAGTCTTATTCTACATGATGGCAAGCCACCAGAGCTTGAAAGCAGGGAAGAAACAAAATTTGATTTACATTTTTAAAGATAACTCTAGCTCCTATGTAAAGTATAGGGAAGCAAAAGCAAAAGCTAGAGACCAACTGGGAGGCCATGGCAAGAGTCCTTGAGTTGATTTAGACTTCCACCATCGACATCAAAGATATTGCTTCTCTATTAAGCAAAAAACACCAGAGTACACAAACTGTAAGAATATTGTCTTACTCTGTGAATGAGAAGGCAAGGTCAGTGGAATATGAGCTTTTATAAATATTCTAGAATGAGGGTGAAGGCTCAAGGATTTGGAATGACTTTCATGAAAAAATAGAAACCATAAGATGCTTAGTAGATGATTTAATTTATCAAGAAATTAAATGTAGTGGCTCCTCATCCTTCTAGATTGTTGCAAATACACACAAAAGACAATAAATATAAAATAAGTAAAAAATACATATATGCACGCACATGTACACACACACACACATATATATATACACACATTACCTCTTCTTAAAAATGGGATATGGTCATCCTGAATCACACCTCCATAACCGTAATTCTGGAAATACCACCTCTCCCACGAGTGATCCTTGAGCAAACCTAATTTGTGGAGTTCTTGTTCTGCAGGTGATAGACAGCAGATGATTATCTGTTCTTATCTGATAAATACTCAGAATGCATAAGGACTTTGAACTCTTGGCACATGTGGTCATCATTTTTTAAACAAATTACAGCAGTGGGCACAACTACAGCCATGACAGTAAACACCTAGGCTCAACTTGGGTGTGGACGTTCAGTAGTAGTTCAAGGAGAGAAGAGTCACACATGGCTCTAACATTACAGGTGAGAACCTCCTTAGAGGTAGATACCAAGTAGGAAAATGGAGAGGAACAGACAATGAGAAAACCAGAGGAAAATGGCGGCGGGCGGGGATGGGGGGTGGGGGTGGGATACATAGGTTTACCTGAGACTCCGTTCGAAGTTTCTCTTATAATATTCTAGATTTGGATATTGGCAAATTCTGAACTCACAGCAAAAGTATGAATGAGATGGCAGTGTTTTTCTCGCTGCTTAGAAAGAATACAATTCTATCCTGCTCCAGGAAGTCCATACAGTTCCTAAGGAATTCCTAGTCTGAAGCACTTGCCTCAAAAGCAGGCCTTCTGGCTTGGATTTTATCATAAAGATCTATCTCATCTACTTCATCTCTCCCTGAGGCCAATTGCCTTTTTTTTTTTATTGTGTGTGTGTGTGTGTGTGTGTGTGTGTGTGTGTGTGTTATGGAGTAGGAAGGGATAGTGGAGGTATGAAGGGAAGAAGCTATTCCCCTTTTCCTTCTTCAAGCCCTATGCCTCTGTCTTGAGCTATAGATATTTTGTTTCTTTGCCTGGCCTGGCTTGACCTGGTCTGGACTAGTCTACTCTCATTTAATTGACACTAACCTGTCTCTAAAATGACTTTTGAAGGATCTTGGCTTTCTCTTGCATCCCGATCTCTTACTTCCTTAGAAAATAGAGATTGTTCTAGATTTAAAGGGAAATCGTGTCTGAATAAGGCAGGAAATAAAAGATGACAAAGACAGAGATAAAAAAAAAAGAGAAAGAAAAATTAAAGAACATCTTTTGGTATCATAAAGACATAACATTCATCATTAGCCAGCATGCTTTGCTGACTGGTTTTCCCTAGACATGCATTCCATATGCTGCAAACAGGACTCTGGGAAAATAGTTTCAAACCATTGCTAGGCATGTGCAAATATTAAATGTAGCACTGTATGTTTCCATTTCCAAATGCAGTCTCATGCAGGAAAATAAAGGAGCCTACTAAAAAAGATAAATAGGAACAATAAACTAATAATCATCAAAGCGAGAAAAAAAGCCAGCGAAGTACATCACATCTTCAAATCACATATTTAAATCATAACTTTTGAATTTTAAAATGTAGTTTGGTGCGTAGGAAGGAACTAAGTTGACTTTTAGTGACAGTGGTGCTTACCAATTGCTTCAAGTCTATCAAACCATCTGGCAGAGTTTGGGAAAAAATTGGGAAATGTTGGGTTGGGAGCTCCAATTAAATCCAATAAGACCAACAAATCCTAAGGGAGAAAATAACATTGTTTAATCACTGTCACCAAAACACGTTTCAGATCCACCAATGGGAGAAAAAAAAAACCAGTCAAAACTAACTGCACTTCAACAATTGAGAATAACCTAGAGAGCTGTATAAATGAACAAAAGGTTTAATAACATTGTAAACTAATCATTTTGAAGAACTTTAAAAAATCTTGCTTATGCAATATAGACAAATGGCAAAGTGTAGATTGTGTCTGTAACCCCAGAAGGATATCACTCAAGATACATTAGAAAGAGAACATTTACATAACATTTTACAGATTAAAAAAGAACGTTTATCTTTATTTTCAAATAGGATTCCAAGCCTGTCTGATCATCTCTTCCATTCGAATTAGTCCTTATATCCTTAGTCTGCAATGCTACAGCTGCGTATAGGAAAGCACTTGGGTAGTAACTATTTACTCCTCAAGGCAGCATCTTGGAAAAACTTCTTGACTACGAGCTCTGTGACCTTCTGTCTCTGGATCTCCATTTCCTTTTCCATCAAACCAGAAGCTCAAACTTGCTGGTCTTTAAAGGTGTCTCCTGACGATAAGCCTCCATCATTGCCCCAGGGTTTCTCATTTGAGCCAACAACAGCAGGCTTGAAGACTCCCTGAAGACTACTTCCCACATTAAGAATTCCTGATTTATATCAGTGAGACAACATGTGGGTAGATATGTAGCACAGGTCCTGACCCACAGTACATTAATACTTGCAGAGTTTATGATTCTAAAGACATAAGATCTATTAACTTATGGATAATGATCAAATATATTCTTGGAGGGGAAAATAGGTTTGTTTGAAATAAGAGTATGTATACAAAGCATGATAAGCTACTAAGAGGTCCCTCCCCGCCCCCCCCCCCCGCCCCCAGGGAAGAAAATAGTCTTCACCATCACTACGGATTCATAGATTTGGACTCATAAATAAATAACTTTGTTCTTCCTACTGATCAATCAGGTCTCTCTCCTCCTCCTCTGAACGCTTTTTAGCCACTTGGTCCAAAGGAATGAACGAGGTGCCAACCATATTCCCCTGACCCATTATAAGGTGCCAACAGATAACAGGATGGAGACAATGCCAACATGATGTGTTAGAGCCACAGAGGACACTTAACGTGGCCAGTTGGACTCACAGGGTGAAGGTCAGTGATATGGCAAAGGACAAGGATGAATGGAAGGAGTTAGAAATAGACTTTCAGTTCACAGCACAGGGATGGATGAAAGCATAGGGAAGCAAGAAGTCTCAAGAGTAGCATGAAGTTCCCAACTGGGGTTAGTGAGGACATAAGACCAAGTGAAGGTCAAATATGGGAAGAGAATCAGGATAGGAAGAGAATTCAAAGGTGGAGTGAGGGACTAGCAATGAGGTATGGGCCCAGAAATGGAATAAAAATGGGGCTGTGTGCTGCACTAATTACTTGATAATAAGAACAGGATATTAAGGCAGCATCACAAATGTTTCCATCCCCATGGCAACAATATTACACCAAAACAGACACGTCCAACACAATGTCCCCTACACATTTGGAGTCATTATAACACTTTGAAGCCACCAAGGAAATCCTTCACTCCCATCCCTATACCATGTCTCACTCCCCCTCCAGTTCCCAAGACCCAAGCCTCCTCAGGCTTTGTAGAGAAGCTTCAAAGAAGGGATTTGCTCTCACCATCTCTATACAGAACCAGGGAATGTGCTCCCATTGGACCGAACTGAACCTGGGATGTTTCCTTAATCTAACTTTTTACGTCATTTTAATTAAGCTCAGTCAAACGTAACTTCTAACCCAGAATCATTCTTTGCAGCTCTGGGATTCCTCAAAAGCCCAATGCCTGCCAAAGAATGTTCTATAATGAACGCTCTGTTCCAAGAATGCCGTGGCATTTTTAGGTCTTTAATTGGCTTTAGGTTTGGCTTCCTTTGACACAGAGCCCACAGCTGCAGCACCATGAAAATTCCCAGGACTGACCATGCCGTGCAGTTGGTTGGTGTCTTTTGCTCCAGGTGGGTGCGGTGTCGATGCCATCTTGGGAGCTAAGTGCCGAGATCCATACAGAGAATCTCGAGGAGACCAATGAAGAAAAGCCTCTTCCCCATCAAAGAAAATCAGCTGGAGTGAGAGATCTGGCTTGGAGTCTGAAACATTCTGGTAAAAAGAATAGTAAAAAGATAGCAAAAATACTGTGAGGGTTTAAAAAATAGCATACGTTCTTATTAACTGGGCAAAAAACACAGATATGCCATGAAGAAAAGGAAGATACCAAAGCAGGTGAGAATATGCCAAAATGTATTTTGTACCACTTTGCCTCCAAAAGTCATCCCATTCCCCATGGTCTTCACCCGTGTAAGTCTCACTTTCTCCTACTCCCTCTGAAAATAGAAGTCTTATATTTTTTTCTTACTCCTTAGAGAACTTAGAAACTATGAAACTGTCATGGCAGACACAGAGACACCCACCCAGTTCCCTTCCAGAAGGATATGTTGCCCCTGCTACCAAGAGAGCTGTCCACAGGTCTTTGGCTATTAGTTCTTTTAGAGATTGCCTCAGCCATAGGGGTGTCCTATATCCAATGACTAATCTAAGCAGGTCCTGGCGGCTCTATGGGGCCACTCCACCTCCCGAGCTCCCCAAGGTTGGCTGAGCCTGTTGTTGAACCTGCATGGTGGATTGACTTCTGCCTCTGCCTAATCCCATTTCTCTCCCCTCCCTGCTGCGGGTGTTAAACCAGGGCCACTCCCTTAGGAATGACCTAAATGCTAAATTCCACGTCAGTGTGCATCCCAGGGAACGGAACCCGAAACAACTGCACATTGTCCTTGCTGCCCACCTTAATTGAGTCTGCAACTTTTTCATTGAATCTAGGCTCAAGGATGCACCTTAGGAATGCAACAGGGACACAAAGAATAATAATTACAGCCTCTCTTTTGAAAGAGTCTACACTTCAGCTGGGTTAGGAAAGATAAAACAACATGGACAACACGTGCCAAGGGTCACAAATGGAACACCAAAACTTTTGTGGGAACTGGATAGAAAGACAGGTCAGATCCCTGGGGTGTCAAGGAAGACTTTATGAGCCAGGATTCAAGCAGAACTTAGAAGGGTCAGGAAGATTCTGATCGATTTTATACCTTTCACTGTCCGCTCACACTTTTCAGATTAGTCCTTCTGGTACCTTAACCCCCACAGTCCTTCAGCCCCACTGAAATCCCCGATCTATTGAATCCTTCACCTGTTCACAGTCCTTCACTCCCATGAAGTCCTCACTTCCCTCCATATTCACCTTAAATTCCACAGCCAATCATTCTAACCACTCCCTTGCATACATGCTCAGCTCCCTGGCCTCTCTCTGCCTTGGCCAAACTCACACGGCAAAAATATAACCTCTAAGCCAGCTCTCTGCCTACTCTGTGCCTGCACGCAGCCGGACCTCGCTGAAGAAAGATACACAACCATTTGGTCTCTGCACCTCAGGACAGCACTGGGGGACATGCTCCCATCAGACCGAACTGAATCTGACATCTCCCTAATCTTTTATGGACGTAACTTCTCCTCTTATCTCTCTAAAGATATTTAAAACAGTGTCCCTTTAAGTTACCTCCTGCTTCTTACGCTCTATTTTCTCTTGAGTTCATTTTTTGTATTGTTCTTATTGTTCTACTCTTTCTTTCATGCTGGAGACTGTCCTCAAATGTCTGGTCGTCCTTTGTGTTCATTCATATCAGAGAATAAGGTACTAAAACACTGGTCAGAGACAGATTGGTTGGCTTCAGCGCAGGGCAATCTGGTGCCCAGTTGGGTGTTTTCCACTGAGCACCTCCAGATCTTGGGTCTTTTTCATGAGGTAGTTCACACTCCCCAGAGAAGGAGCATCCGGTTTGCTCTCTGAGGGGCATAAGCTGCGTGCTGGCTTTCTCATGCTGAAAACAGGGGAAGGCTGGGGACCTCACTGCTCAATGCGCAGATTTTCACCTAATCTCCTTGACTTCCATGGGAAACTTCATTCTTATCCTCCTCTGTATCTGATGTCCCCACATCCAGAACCCCCCTGGTTCAGTGTCTCCAGAAAAATTATCCTGTCCTCTCCTGCAAGGGTACTGGTGGCATAGTCACCCATCTGCCAGAGATGGGGTGGGAATCTATATACCAACTGGTCCTTGTGCAGACTAACAAACTCTCCCCTCCCCAGCCCCCGGCCTCACTATCTCCACCGATCCCTGAGCCACTCCAGGATTTTGTCAAGGAACCACTGGCTTTTCCATTTCCTCCTCGCTCTGGAGGCTGTGACTTCTCTCTACTTGGGTATGTCATTCTCCATTTACCTTCTGTCTTCATATTGTGGTTCCCATTAACACATGTTCCCTAGTTTCTTCAAAGATGGAATTTTTGGGGCGCCTGGGTGGCGCAGTCGGTTAAGCGTCCGACTTCGGCCAGGTCACGATCTCGCGGTCCGTGAGTTCGAGCCTCGCGTCGGGCTCTGGGCTGATGGCTCGGAGCCTGGAGCCTGTTTCCGATTCTGTGTCTCCCTCTCTCTCTGCCCCTCCCCCGTTCATGCTCTGTCTCTCTCTGTCCCAAAAATAAATAAAAAACGTTGAAAAAAAAATTAAAAAAAAAAAAAAAAGATGGAATTTTCCTGATTGTTTTAGGGTGATTTCCTAAGATGGAAAAAAATGTCTTTATCATCTGAAAACTAAGTTATCTTTGTATGCTAGTCATTGCAATTGTTTTAATATTGCCAACTGGTTGCAAAGTTGTAGTTCCAAATCAAATAGCATAATAACGAAACACCAGCACAGAATAAGACTGCCCGGTACCACAGACATTCTGCTCATGTCGGGGCAGAAACAAAAGCAGTTTTCACATTCTACAGGCTTGAAGGTTCAGATGCCTCCCTGAAATTTCAACAGCTGAGTGACTTCAGAGGTCAGCGCAACGACTCACTTTCCGTCCTCCGAGCGTCTGATCGTTGAGACAGGAGTAGACCGTGTAGACAGTGATCCTGAGTCCTGTGAGGCACTTTGCTCTTTTTGCTTCTTTTCAGGATTAGCAGGAAAATAACTTGTGGTCTTCCATTTTTGGTAACTCAGTCTAGAACCTTGGAGCTAGGAAAATCTGGTTTGTGAGGGTCTTTCAGTCTTTCATGGTAATGTGATAAATCTAGTTACCAGTGTCAATGTAGCAGGTGAATTATCTGCAGGCTTTCCCCATCCAAGGTTGCATCAGCTAATGCCACAATAAGAGGGTGTACAAACCCACCCCAAACTCAAGTGGCTTAACACAACACTCATGTGTCCTCCCAGGTCTGTAGGTCAGCTGGAGGACTATTGATCTAGGCTGGTTGCAGGAGTTCTGCCTCACCATGCAGTCATGAAGGTTGGCTGGGCTCCACACGTCATATCCTCCCCCTAGGACTGGCAGGCCAGCCAGGGCGTGCCCTTCTGGTGGCGGCAACGGCACAAGACAGCAAACCCAATTGCGCAAGCTCATTCCCAGCCTCTGCTGGTATCACATCCACTAGCATCCCATTGGCCAGGACAGGTCACATAACCAAGTCCGGAGTCAAGGAATGAGAACGTACCACCTGCTACAGTGGGAAGGCACAGCAGGGTTACAAGGGAAAAGATGGGAATGCATAACTGTAATCTTATTCCTGGAGGGGTGCACGCAGTTGGGACAATAATCCAGACTATTCTGCCATCCTCAGCCAGGTCACATTCCACTCCCACGTACCCAATCCATGACAGCTGAAGAGCTTCCAACAACACCTTAATACAAATTTAGTTAAAGTACCCCTGGAAAAATGAATCTCATACTCTTCATGTTTCCATCAAACATGATCCATTTTTTTTAAATGCCCACATCACTGTTACTTCTATGAGAAAGAATAATTAAGAGAATGTGTGGAGCGCCTGGGTGGCTCGGTCGGTTAAGCATCCGACTTCGGCGCAGGTCATGATCTCACGGTTCGTGAGTTCGAGCCCCGCGTCGGGCTCTGTGCTGACAGCTCAGAGCCTGGAGTCTGCTTCGGATTCTGTGTTTCCCTCTCTCCCTGCCCCTCCCCTACTTGTGCTCTGTCTCTGAAAAATGAATAGACTTTAAAAAAAAAAAAAAAGGAGAGAGAATGTGTGTGTGTGTGTGTGTGTGTGTGTGTCTGTGTGTGTCTGTGTGTGTTTTAATGAGGATGTCCACCTAACAACCCATTTGGCCCTTTCTGTTTCTGGTCACTATAAGCAGGTATGAGCTCCAGAGAAAACACACCCACTATACAGACTGTGCCTTTCATTTAATGTCCTTAGAATGTAAACATGGAAAATTAAACTTTTTATATCAGCTTCTGAACTCCCTCACCCAATTGCTGGGAAGGGTACTAGTTAAAAGCAGGACAGAGGATGGGACAAAGACATTATAGAAGGTTCAGGAAACAAAACAAAACAAACTAAAAAAAAATAGTGAAAAGGATACTGAGAGGTTACAAACAATTCTTGCTTTCAAGTTCAGCATATCCAGCAAAAAAAAAAAACAGAACCAAATATCTCTATTCCTTCCATTACAAGATAAACCTTTTACTACTTTACTCCCATTGTAGCAAAGGCTGGCCTCTTCATAAAACTCTGAGGGAGAAAAATGCATTTGCTGCCTGCGAACAAAGTTTTTTGTTTTCGCTTTGTTGTGTTTACTTGGTTATGAGTGATATCTGAACAAAATGTCTTCATCTAGGTTAGCACTTTTTTCCAATGTACCCTTCAGAACACAGAGACTGAAATAGCATCTGAGAGTCCCAGAAGTATTTTGAGCTGAGAACGTACAAAAGCTCTGCTATGCTACATAAAATTGAGCCGAGATTCACAGATAATAACAATAATGCATTTCTGCTCCAAGTTTTTCATCTTGATATGTCTGAAAAACCCACTCTCTACTTCAGAAGCACTTTTCAATGAACCCTTTCCCCCCAACTCAAGAGCCACACCTCTCAGATTAGGAGGTTGTGATGTTTCATGGCTACGTGAACAAGAAGAAATAAACATAGTTCTCATACATATGCCTGTACCAACCATCCACCCTCTTCATTTTTTGCAAAGAAATGTTGCATTTAATTTAATGTGCATGCAAAATTAAGCAATTAAGTGCCACTGAATAAATTCACTGTCATGTATCCTAGGTTTATCGTCCATGGTTGACATTTCAAATAGTGTAATCTTCCAATTAATATTCATTCAACCTCATGTCTTTTTGCAACAAATTATTACAAAATGTACTGAAAGTCTACATTTCTAAATGGCCTTCTTACTCCCCCAAGGATTCTAGAATTCACTCTGCGTTTTATTCCCAGAATCTTCGAGACAGAAACAAATACCTTCAAGGAAAGGAGTCGCTTGTCTAAAGCCCGGGCAAGCTCCAACAACATCGCGCATGGCACTGCTGAGTCAGTGGCTCCCACAAACACCCTGTTGTCCCAAGGGGGAAAATACTTGGAGTCGTAGTGACAGGCGAGGACCAGGTGTCGTTTAGCGGTGGGATTGAGGGTGCTGATGATATTTGAGAAAGATCGGTACCCATAGGGTGTCTGACTCAAGAAGGTGTCTATTTCCAAGACCCAGTCGGCTTGAAGTCTTTGAATTCTCTGCATGATGTGCTGATCAAAACAAAAACCAAAATTTCAGATCTAGACAGTTTCCATTGGTTCACTGTGTATATATATATATAAATTTATGTGATGTCTTTCAAGTTAAAAATGCAATACGTGGTTATAGAGGTAATAGCAAGGGTGATTAAAAGAAAAGCTATCCCTCTCCCTCTCCCTCTCCCTTAACCATACCCCTGCCAAGCAATCCCAACACACTGTTGGTATTAACTGATGTTAATAGTCTGATGTATATCTTTCCACACCATCCTTAATGTTTATATATACATATACTAGCACACAAACATGTCTTTGGCAAAGGGGTACATGTTTTTATAGGAATAGAATCTATACATTATTCCGACCCCTGCTGGTATTTAACAATACCATCGGGGTCATTTCTACATGTCAGGAGACAGAGACCAGTTCAGTATGTATTACAGTCCACTTTCAATACTTCTAGGAGGCTGAGAAGGCATTTTGAGAAGTCAGATACACCGAGGTCCTACAGATCTCAACTTCTACCCTAAGTTCTTTGAGAGCAAGAACTGCAAATGGTAACTCTTTTGTCCCAAGAGCACAGCATGTGCTCCAAATTCAGCAAATACTTCAAATTGTAATATACGCTAACAAAAGATTCTGATGGTATAATGTCCCACAAGGGGATTTCTAGGAGATATCTGAGGTCCCGCCCATTTTAAGAATCAATAAACAACTCTGAACCATAATGACACATCAAGTAGTTTTCCTCGGCACCAAAGGCGAGTTCAGACCCCACTACAAACGGTAAACATAAAGAAGAATCTGTTTTCCTATCTCTCCTCATCACCTGGGAACTAATGAATCACACAGTGTCTGATAGGAAGCAGATGGAAAAGAAACACCACTTCTGAGACTGGCCGTGTCTTCCTTCAGAGTCTAGACTTCATGGTGCGACAAGTTATGGTGAGGTCACTACTGTTCCATTCGCCCTTTCCTGCCTTCATTTCTCCTTCACCTCATGTTTCTCAACTAGGTTTCATTTATTTTATTTTATGTTGAAATATTGTGTACATCTTTGTAAGTGTGCCTTAAAGGATCTTTTAAAAAAGTCAGACGACAAACTAACCATCAACAGGACTGGCAATTTGTTGCACCGTGAATATCCAGTAGGGAAGGACCGTGAGGTGACAAACATATAACTCATAATCACTGGAAAAGAATCGAGGCTTGGTTTTTGGTTGTTTTTCCCCCACCCCCAAGGAAATACAAGATTTTCTAGCCTAGCCAACTCTTGTATGGCCTGTCATAACTAATGTGACAAGACACGTAGGCAAAGGCTTTGGAAAAACTGTGGCAGGAAGCTTCCAGGAAAATAACCAAACCAGAACGAGGACACTGATTCCCCATTCAATTCTGTAAAAGCCAAATAAACAAACGGTTCCCTGATACTCATTCCCTGCTTTCTGCAGTGACGCGGACTTTGGCCACAATGGCATGTGTACACAGTCCCTTACCTTTTGTATTACAAGTTCACAAGTTCTCTTTCCAAATAATAAAAAGAAATGTTAATAACCTTTCAAATAATTAAAAGAAATCGTCATTCATATCTCATTCACTTTGTTATCATCCACAATTCTTAATACTGGGCTTTGCTCACAGTAGGCTATTGCTAACTATGGGCTGATTCTAACTAGTAAGTTATTCTCAATGAGAACAATAAAATTATATGATATCAAGCTTGGGGAGCTTGAATAGAGACAAATCACTGCGCATCCAAGATCGGCTTTCCACAGAATATGAAAATAAGTTATTCCCAGACTTTAGGGAAGAGAAATTTTTCCATAAAGGGGTCATCTTTAAAAAAAAAAACAAAAAACAGGCGTATATTCCAGAACATCTGGCATCCAGATGATGAACGATTCCAAATCAATAGCAGCCCGTATGCTTACAGAAATGAACTGAGATTTAAAAATATGTATCTGTTAGCTTCATTCAGCTGAAGTCTCACACACAAACTCATTTCTCAACTACTAAATAAGTTGTGGACATAATTTCTGATATCTTATGTTGACACTCAAATCCACAAAAGCCTCAGCAAATGTCCCCAAAAGAGTCCTCTCTGAAGGAATCTTTTTTTTTTACTCAGTGTAAATTTTTTTTTAATTATCTTAGCAACGAATTTCTTTATAAACAATCGTATTGGCTCCATAATCTCATTAGGTCACCAATATCCCTTGTTGTGCCTTTGGCTTTCAAGCTTAGTCTGCAAGTTCCCACTGCAATTCTCTAGAGTGGGCTCCCCAAACCACCGCTCTGCTCACTAGAATGCCCTGAAACCAGGTAGGGAGTGCTTCCTGAAACTAAGTAGCAAGAACCCAGGCCCGCCAGGAGTGCAAAGGGCAGTTCAGAATATAGATTGTATTTTGGACTATTCTAGATTTATTTTTTGGATGGGGAAGGGAGAAAGAGACAGAGAGAAAGAGATGGATGGATAGAGAGAGAGAGATGAACACAGAGATAGACGGACATTGAGTAGAGCCAAAAAGAAAAGGATACAAAGATAAAGGTGGAGGCGAGGAGAGAGAGTGAGAGAGGAAGAGAAAGTCAGACATAAATATGACATTCTACTTCCAGGAGGGAAGGCCCCAGGCATTGTAGGTTAACATTAGTGAATGACCCTGGGTCTAATTTAATTTCACTTAAATTCTTATTTCCAGGTTCCAAGAAACAATAACATTAGCAGCCCAGGTTTGTTTGGAGGAAGCAGATTCTACAATGTTTGTCCCAAGTCTACAAACATTGTCATTCTCAGGATGCTGATTCCTGACACGGGGGACATCAGGTACCTCCTCCTTCTTAGACATGTTGGTCTCCCAGGCTCCATGCTGAGTGCTCTCCACACGGGGCCCTCCACTCAGGGACAGCCCCACCTTGGGCTAAAGAAGGCCAGCTGCCACTTCTCACGTGTACTGTGCATCTACAGGGGATTTTAACCCCACAGTTTGTAGCTTGCCTCTTTTAGACAAAGTTTCTGGCTTGCTCCTCCTTACGAAGATTTCATCATCCTGATTTTTTAGTTATTTTTTTTATTCCTATCTCAGATAGAAATTACCAAAAAACCCCAAAATTTCATGCCTTCAAATTATTTATTCTACAAATAATCTCCTAAAAAAATAAAACTTCTAAAAATCCAATAGGCCTCTTTAGGCTCCATGATGAGAGGCAGTAAAAATGGAGACTCTGGGACATCGTTCTCATATTATTCTCTAAAAAAGAATCCATTGGAATGCACATCTTTATCGTCAACTGCACAGGTCAGTTCAATAACCAACTTTATACCAAGTCCACGTATCTTTAGATTTGAGAGTCTTCTCTAGCTACAACCCTGAAACGCCATAAATTATAAAACATCGAATCCAATGCTCCAAAAGGTCTCAGGAAAAAAGCAGATTTTCCACCATTCTTGTTTGGATTTAGTTCTGAGTGACAGGTCAAACTGAGTGCATTAGTGTGTAATTCCCTCATCAGAACCCAAGTGTCATCTACCTCATCTTTTTTTTTTTTTTAAGTTTATTTATTTTGAGAGAGAGAACTTGAATGGAGAAGGGGCAGAGAGGAAGAGAGAGAGAATCCCAAGGAGGCTCTTCATGTCAGCACGGAGTCCAATGTTGGGCATCGGGGCTAGGAGCTAGGATATCATGCCCTGATCTGAAGTCGGATGCTTAACCAACTGAGACGCCCAGGCACCCCTACCTCAGTTTTTAAAGTTTATTTTGAGAGAGAGAAAGAGAGAGAGAGAGAGAGAGAGAGAATCCCAAGCAGCACAGCTCTGCAGAGCCCAACACGGGGCTCGAGCCCACAAACTATGAGATCATAAACTGAGCTGAAGTCAGACTCTTAACCGACTGAGCCACCCAAGTGTCCCCACCTCATCATCTAAAGTAGAAATCCCTCTCTTTCCACAGCTTAGACAGCAATTCTGGTGATTTTCAGGACACCTGGGTAGCTCAGTAGGTTAAGCTTCCAATTCTTGATTTCGGCTCAGGTTATGACCTCATGATTTGTGAGATCGAGCCCCATGTCAGGCTCTGCGTGGACAGCATGGAACCTGCTTGGGATTCTCTCTCTCTCCCTCTCTCTCTCTCTCTCTGCCCCTCCCTGGCTTGTACTTGCTCTCTCTCAAAATAAATAAAAAATAAACTTAAGAAAAAAAAGAAAATACTTGGGAGATGAAGTCCAGGAATATCACTGAAATGAGAGGTATGTATCTCACTCTCCAACTTAGGCAAGAGAAGAGCCAGAGCTGGAGACGTTTATGAGCACACACTGGTTCGCCCCAGTCACCGCTTTTCAGTGATAGGATTGTGAAGTCAAGCTGAGTTGGGTCCAAATTCTGGTCTCATCACTATTATGTGTATAACCTTGAACAAGTTAACTCATATACCTAAACCTCAGGCCTTTTGATCTGTAGCACTAGGATAATAATAGTACCCACACGACAGCATGGTTGTGAGGACTGAATGCAAAAGTCCATAAAGTACCTGACTTCAAAAAACAGTGCTCCATGAAAGTCAGCCATCATCATTATTATACCTCGCCCCGCCCAAAGGTTAGAAAGAACTAAGGCGCTCTTTGGGTCTCCACCATCTAATTCCTTAGGAGAAACAGGTGCTTGGTTGGAAGACAGGAGCCTAATGGGGCAGCAGACAATGGCTATCTGGGTTGGACGTCAGAGGCAGAGTCATATACTGGGTACAAGGGATGAGCCCAACGGCTGTGTTGCTGGACCTTGCAGATGTCACTCTGTCACAGAAGTGGGGTGCCAAGGTCTTTTGCCTGGAGAGTGAGGCAGATGGAGTACTCTCAGAGGAGGATTTGAGGGGTCAGTCTCTCCCCATTCTTTCCTGAGCTGCCCCTTGAAATGGGGCTATTTTGAAAAACATTCATTCAGAGGTGGGATATCAGATTCCTTAGGAAGACTGGCACTAAGGAGGCAGAGACACAAGGTCTAGCCCAGCTATGGTATAATTTACCCTCTATAGCAGTGTCTTTCAAACTGCAGTGGTAAAATCAGTGAATCTCGAAATCAGTTTACTGGGTCATGACCAGTATTAAAAAAAAACAATACAGAACAAACTAGTAAAGTAGAATTAACAATATCAGAGCAAATCACAGGTAATGCAGGTAATAAGAGTGCAGGGTTTTTTTCATGAAACTTTGGCGTCAGTTAAATCTATTTTTATATTTGTGTGCACAAAATGTAAGTTTTTTTAACTTTTCTATTTTTTTTTTTACATGGATCAGAATCAGAAGTTTGAGAAACACTGCACTGGAGAAAGTAGCTTATAACTGATCTTGACTTGCCCTCCAGGGAGAATACAATTTTCCAAGAGGAATGAAGGCCTCATAGGACAGAAAACCCACTCTTGGCCAGAAACTGTCAGTTAAGGACTGCTTAGGGCTAGTGACGTTGGGTGGTTAGGGTCCAAGAAAACGTGCTGGGGTGCCTGGGGGTGTATTATAAAAATGACCAAGAGCTGAACACTTAGTACCCTATCTCATGTTGTACCCCAACAGAGATTTCACACCTAAATTGATTTAGATGAACATGTATCACTCAGTTCAGAACAGACATTTACTCTCAGTTGTTTGGTTTTTTGAGTTGCTTATTTTGGTGGATGATATGATGAGATGAGAGATCTGAATATCAGACAACTCAGAACTTGGGACATAATATTATCTCCCACGTGCAAGCAAAGTGTTCAGCAACCTCCAGGTTTGTGTGCCGCGTCCTCACCTGGCGAGCCGCATAGCTTCCAGGGGATCCCGGGTATCTCTCTATCAGCAACGGCCGTAAGTCATTTTGCCACATTGCTGAAATACTGGTGCCTTCTGCAACTTGTCGAAGAGACGATGAATTCAAAATGGCTGGTTGGTGATAATTCTGAGGATTAAATAACATCATTTAACTGGCTATCATTTCATAACACGGTCAGGACTTATCCTGAGACATTTGCAATAGAAAACTATTTCTTTTGAATCTCAAACTAAAGAGATAGGTCTTATGCCATAAAGTAAGTTAAACTACTCAACTTTCAATTGGCCCATTACATCTAGAAAGTTAAACTAACTGTTTTGGCAGCTTATTTTAAAAAGAAAATGGGGGCACCTGGGTGGCTCAGTCAGTTAAGCGTCCAACTCTTGGTTTCAGCTCAGGTCATGATCTCACACCTCGTGGGTTTGAGCCCCACATTGGGCTCCACGCTGACAGTGCAGAGCCTGCTTGGGATTCTCTCTCTCTCCCTCTCTCTGCCCTTCCCCCCCCTTCTCTCATTCTCTCAAAATAAATAAATAAACTTAAAAAAGAAGAAAACCTAAAATTACATATGTACTTCTCATCATATATTTTCGTTGTAGAGCTCTAAACTAGATGATCATTGAAATTCCTTTCAGCCAGAGTTTGATGATTCTATAACCCGCTAAATAGTACACTTTTTATCTTCCCTTAAAATTATTGTAAAATTCTATTAACACTCACATTCATAGGAACATTTACATATTAGCTGAATTAACCTTAAAGAGCTAAATAAACATAAAAATTAAATTTGCTTTTTTTAATGTATATACATATATTTTTCGAGAGAGAGAGAGGGTGCACACACACACACACACACACACACACACTCAATGTGAAAGCAGAGGAGGGGCAGAGGGAGAGGGAGAATCCCAACCAGACTCTGTGCTGGCAGCACAGAGCCCAATGCAGCGCTCCATCCCACGACCCTGGAATCATGACCTGAGCCAAAATCAAGAGTTGATCGCTCAACCAACTGAGGCACACAGGTGCCCCTCAAATTTGTACTTCAGATATAACCTTACACACACTGTATTTTCTTGTGACACTAGTAATGATGAATCAACCATTCATTGCGTGTTTATCAGGCACTCAGCAATGGAATGTGTTACTCCTCCCCTAGGTAAGTGAGTGATTGATCAGCTGATTTCTGCCCTAAGGGGAATGATGAAGGTCATATAGGATATTCAGTTCTTCGGAATGCAAAACAGAAACTGAAGGAGCCTTTTCTTCTTCACAGTTCTTTCCAGCACCAGTGTTGGTTAAATATGTCCCGGTAATCACATAGGTATTTCCTCTCCAAGTGGCTGGTGAGAAACTCTGGAATTAAAGAATGCTAATTGCCAATTACTTATACTCATCTACACTTTGCTATGTCTCAACATTACTCTCCAGTGTGATCATGCAGAGAACATGGGCTATGGGTTCAGACAGACCCTCTCAACTCAGCCCCCCACCACTCACGAGGTGTGATTCTGGTGAGTTACTTAACCTCATTAAGGCTCAATTTCCTCATCTGTAAAGTGGAGGTAATAACACCTACTTCCTAGAGTAATTATAATTACGTGAGCTAACATATACAAGCCACCATAGTAAACATTCAATAACTTTTCATTCTGTTACCTTCTATCATACATGAAAGAGGTATAGAATTTAGAGCTGGAAAGACACTTGGAGATGATCTAGTCCAACCTCCTGAATTTATGTCAGTGGAAACTGAGTTTTTCTTAGAGAGCAGATGATTTTCCCAAGGTCATAGGAGAGCTCCAGGTAAGTCCATGAAAAGATCCGGGTTCCATGGATTCCCCCTCCCATGCTCTGCTCTGCCTCCCTGCCTCATCTATGAACCTCCAATTACTTCCGAATGTGGATGCTGTGCCCAAACATCTTAAGGTTTATCTTTGTTTACTGATAATACATCTTTAAATATACTTCATAAATTTGTCACCTCAGCCTTTCAATTCCCTGGTATGTTCAGGATCTCAGTCCTTATGTTAACTCTCAGCACTTTGAAGTAGAAAGCTGAAGCTAACAGACAAAACAACAGAAATGTGAAAAGGGCAAAGAAGAACCTGGAGGCAAGAAGTGGGATGGTTTCTATGGTTAATTACTACTTAACCAGGCCAACAGGAGCCTGTCTGGTCTCTCCTGCTGCCTCACCGCCCCCAGGCAGGGCCACTCGCCCCCAGGGCACCATGCTTCACTCACCCTGGCCTCCATTCAGGTCCCAAAGCAGTGTGAGACTCTGACCTGTTGAGGCTTTTGCCTCTGCGGTGATTTCTGGCTTCCAGGCTCTTCCCTCTCTCTTCACCTAACTCAGGTTATAATTTGGAGACCCCTTTCTTGTGTGTTTACTTGTTTAACATCTATTTCATATTGGATATCAGCTCCATGAGGGCGGGAACTATCTTTACTTTCTAGTCTTCCCAGGTCCACACAGTGCCCTGGGCATATTGAGAACTCGAGAAATATTGGGTGAACTCATCAAATAAGGAATTGACAGAGGAACTACCTCTCTCAAATTGTCTTCACTAAGACGATGCTTATAGAATAATAAAGTAAAATGGGCATTATACATATCAAGTCAGTTAAATGTACAAGCAATCATAAAAACAGGAAAACAAGAAGCTACCTACTGCAAAGGGCCAGGAAGTGCTATGATTCAAGTTTTGTGGTCTTTGCTCTTTTTAAATTTCTAACAGTCAGTGCTTGTGATGCTTTAGAGTTGGTTTGGCCCGGGGCAGTCTCTGCGATAACCAAGAACTGTTGTGTCGGGAAGGCTGTCTGACCAGTGACTCCTTTTCTGTTTAGTGTCCATTACTCTATCCCAGAGCCTACCTGGTCACCGTGGACAAGGTCCTTCACTGCATGTCCACAGCGGGAGGAAATCAAGCTCATGTTAAAATGGGCAGTTTATGGAGACTCTAGAGAGTTCTTAAGAGATTTGAGGAAAAGCAGGAACAAAATAAATAACGCTCCAGCATCACTAGCTGTAGCAGATATGCTACATGAAATATAGTTGAGAAACAGCACCAAAAAATGCTTAAGCCTTTCTCCCAGAACCCAAGAAACATAAAAATCTCTGCAGAGATCAGAGGAAGGAAAGAGAGGAGAAACCTGGACAGAAAGTGTGGGCTGGACATGAGGAAAGTAAATGAGGCAAAAACAGTGTTGAGCCTAGTGCTAAATGCAAACCCCCAATTAGTCTAGGATTATTTCAATTAAAAGGCACATCGACAAGTTTCTTTAGTATAGGCATTCTCAGAGGAATGAGTCTCTATTACAGCCCCTGCTTTGTCTTTTCAGCCAGGCAGAAAGGACAATAAGTCTGCTTTGGGTGACAAGAATCTTTCAGCTAAAAAAGTGTGAACCAGATATCCTGAAACATCTCCTCTAGGCTAATCACATGATGCTAGGCCAAAGAGGGTTTTAATTACATAATTTGTAGCGCTGGCCCAGCTTGCAGGGGGATCTGAGGTCCCAAGCCATTGAATTAAAGGGAGATCGTTACAGAAGCCCAGTGATTTCAATTCTAGTTCCCATCCCATCTGAGTGTCTCCCAGACAACACTCAGGTTAACTCCTGTGTCTACCAGTAAATTCAACCCAGCCAGCATTTACAGACACCCTTCCAGTGTGTCCGAAGCCCCTGGCATGACAAATGCAGTTGTGGAGAAGTTGAGAACCGAATAAGGTAAAGTTCTGCCTTCTTTGAATGCAATGAGCCCTCTAGCTAAAAGAAAAGCAATGTAGGCTTTGAAACCACAATTCAGAGTCAAATCCCAGGACCCTGGCTTACTAGCTGTGACAAGGAAAGGTTTACCTATCTGTAAGGATGTCAGAGTACTCACCTATCAGGTGGTAGAAACTAAAAAAATGGCATATTTTGCCTTTCTTCCCCTACCAACACCCAGCCTATCACTGACCGCCCCGTCCCCTGACTTGGAGTCTCCATTGTTGCTTCCCTAAGAATCATGGCGGGTAGATGGGAGAATGGCTAAGAGCTTTTAAAACCATGGAAGAGGGGAACCCTAAACACTCAGAATATGTGTGACTCCAGGAGCAAAAGTGTGAAGTGCTGAAGACAGCAGTAGCAGCTTGCCAGAGATGACCATGGAGGAGAACCCCTAGGTGAGGCCAACCCTCCTGTATGTCTTGCCTTGCTTCAAAAACTCTGCCCCTCCACATCCAATATGACTTGAAATTTTCTACGTCACCCTTGTTATAATAAAGGAAGATTCTACCAATACACGGAGTCCCAACTTTATGATGGAGAAAGTTTGGAAACAACCTAAATGTCCAACAATAAAAGGATAGGCAAATTATGGAATGCTGATGATTTTGCAATTATCAAGTGATGCTTTCAATGGGTTTTATCGGTTCAAGGTAACACGCATACTTTTAAGCGACATACTAAAATATGAAACCATATATGGAGCATAATCCCTAGTAAGAAATAAGTATTCACATGTGTTATTTTAAAAATAAATAATTAGTGTTTATTGAGCATTTACCACATGGCAGCACTGTGCTAAGTGCTTTAGATGGGAGCTCAATTCTCACAAAAACCTACAAGATTGATATAATTGTTGCCCATTTCTATAAATAAAAATACACACATATATACATGTGTATGTGTGTACATATAAATATGATATATATCTATAGAAAGAAAGAGGGAAGGAGAAACAGGAGGTAGGGGAGAATGAGAGAGAGAGAGAGAGAGAGAGACACTAGGAATCAAAACATCAAAACGGTTAACAGCAATCATCTCCAAATGTGGGATTATGGTCACAACAGTTTTCTTTTTAGTATACTTTTCTGTATTTTCCTGGTTTTCTAAAATGAGCACATGTTAACTTTATAATGGGGAGACTTCAATAGAAGTCATAATTTTTAACTAACAGCTTCCTTTAAAAAAAAAAAAAATTGCAACTTTCCTAACAGCCATTCATCTTCCACACCTAAGGGAGGACTGATCTAACAAGATTCCTTTTAACAGTCAGTTGACAAAGTTGTACCAAAGGAAAGGGTCTGTAGCAAAGAAATAGGATTGGGGATCTAGGATGGGACAGGATTCCAGAGAAGTAGTTTTGGAATAAGGCCCAAGCCCCAGATAATTAACCTTTAAGCTCCATGAGGGAGATCCGGAAAGGGGCTAAATAGGGACAGAAGGTTCCAGAAAGAAACAATCTATTCTGGAATTCCATTTAGGATCCACTCTGACCCAGGAAAAGAGAAATAAGCTCTCCCTCTGGTCCCCCCAACCCTCCCACCAGCCCCACCCTCCTTCACTCCCTGGACACTGTTCCCTGTACCCTCAACCAGGACTCATCTACCTTGGAGAAGAGAGTGGAAGAGGAAAGATGAAGGCTCTTCAGTTCTCTGGTGTAGCCATAGCCAAGTGTCCTCACTTATAAATTGGGGATGAAACTTCTCTCCTCCCAGGGGCACTGTGAGGTTCAAGTGAGATGGTTATACATGAGCGTCCCGGAACCCAGATGCCAATGCCTCTAAATATACACCTGTGGGCCCACCTGAGAATCTAACCATTTATACTACTGCCTCTATGGGAAAATGTTTGCAGGTTTCAAACAACCCAATCACAGTCCCCCGAACTCAACCACCAAGTAGGGTTGAACTGTTTTATGTAGTAGATGCCACTGAAAGAGACACGCCTTTACTTCAAAGCAAAGGAAACAGATTTCAGAATCAATGTTTTCTTTACTGTACCTCACCTTTTGGCAGACCAGTGTACCAAGGGCACACCTCAGTGATTAAAATAGTTAAATGCCATATATAGCAGGAAGGCATGTGTTTCGATTTGGACCAACTCACTTCCCAGGCCACAAGCTATACTGGACATCTGAAGGACTTTATGTAGGCCTGCCGAGTAAGGGAGGAAGGAACCAGAAACTGAGAACCGTCATGGTTAATCTTGTCATTTGCTCACACCATTTGAATGTACTCTTTTTTTTTTAATGTTTATTTATATATTTTTTTTTAATTTTTTTTTAACGTTTATTTATTTTTGAGACAGAGAGAGACAAAGCATGAACGGGGGAGGGTCAGAGAGAGGGAGACACAGAATCCAAAACAGGCTCCAGGCTCTGAGCTGTCAGCACAGACAGCTCGAACTCACAGACAGCGAGATCATGACCTGAGCTGAAGTCGGCCGCCCAACAGACTGAGCCACCCAGGCGCCCCTGTTTATTTATATTTTTGAGAGAGAGAGACAGAGTGCAAGCAGGGGAGGGGCAGAGAGAGAGGGAGACACAGAATCCAAAGCAGGCTCCAGGCTCTGAGCTGTCAGCACAGAGCCTGTCGCGGGGCTCGAACTCACGAGCGGTGAGATCATGACCTGAGCCGAAATCAGACGCTTAACTAACTGAGCCACCCTGGCCCTTGCTTACACCATTTGAAAGCATCCGGTTTCCTAGTAGAACAGTATTTAGAAGCTTCTTAAAATAAACATAAAAGGGATTTACCCTTTCAAAGACTTTTCTCAAAAGTTAGTCTCGTTAGTTTTAAACATGTCCAGAATCCAACACCTTCTCCCAGCTAGAAATACACCCTGCCTACAAATGATGCCTAAAGAACAGCTCATTCAAATACTCCCTATCTCACTTACTCACCCATTCAGATGTATCAGAAAAACACAGTTGGTGTGGCTCCACATTCCGGTTATTAATGCCCCCTTCCCAATTTCTGATCAGGAAGGTACCCAGGATGAAGTGAAGAAGGAAAGGATTTAAGTGTAATTCAAGGTCCCTTAAGGGACCTTACTCCTTCTGAACGCCCACAGAAATTTTTTCTTATAATGCAGTTATTCTTGAGTTTGCCTTCCCACATCCTCACCAGGTTCCCTGTGGCTGGTGGTCTCCACGTGTAGGTCGGGGCACATTGTGGGGTCTGAACCGTGAAGCTAAGTAAGCATAACCCAGAGAACTCAAGCAGGCTATTCATATGCACATGCACGCGGCGGGGTGCGAGTCCACGGGTGACCACACAGGGCCCGTGCAGTCGCCAGTGTGCCCTGTATTCCCAACGTGCCAGTAAATACAAGCATACTGTAAGCATTTAAAAGTTCTGCTCAGCAACGCGGTCAAGGTTTATAACCCTGGACTGCTTTTTCTTAGTATTTTTAAGGGCATTTTACTCCGGTATCATTAACATATGCATAATTTCCTAGCAATTTCATGATTTCAAAACTGTTACACAAGAAAAGGAAATAATTTTGAACCTGTTTACTGCACACAGAGGAAGCGTGCCTCCTAAGTTCCTTATATGAATTTCCACCTACAACCAGATACATTGCTCTGACAATTGCATTGACTCTCTTAAGGGGAAAAAAAAAATTTTTTTAAGTGAAGCGGGTCTCCGGTTAGAGCTGCTCCGCTTAAAAAACCTAAAGCAAACGGTAACACGCGTCTGTCTCGAGACTGCACGGAAACTCCAGTGTCCCAAGGGCGTCCGCGGCTGCAGCGGTGGGGGAGCAGTAGGCACACCCCCAGGCGCGCCGGGCACCCCAGCGACAGCCGAGCGCCGCGACCGCTGGCCTCCCGGGTCCCGAGTGGGCGGCGGCGAGGCGATGCGCCCTCACCTCCCCGCTCGGCCGCCGCCGGCTAGACACACTTCCTGTGCCTATCACTACCCGCATCAGACCGCAGCCGAGGGGAGGCTGGTGACATCACCCAGCTCCCGAGGCTTCTCCAAAGCAGTCCCGAGGCCAGCGAGGCACCCCGACGAGGACGCAGAGCTCCGATTCCTCCGGGTGCCCGTTGCGGGCAGGGCTGCCTGGGCCGCGGACGGCGACTCCGCCTGCCTCCCCACCCCCCTCGCGAAAGTGTGGTCGCCCGGTCCCCGGTCCCTGCGCGCGCGGCACGAACCGCCCAGGTGCAGTCGCGCAGCGGCAGCCGCTCACCTTCTCCTGGGTCCAGTCTGCGGCGCCTCGGCTGACCCCCCGGGCAGCCAGGGGCAGGGCAGCCGCCAGCAGCAGCAGGTGGAGGGTGCCCACGGCGCGCCGGTCCCCGCCGCCTGCCATCTCCGAGGCTGTCTAGGCGCCGGCTCCCTGGGCCACCGGCGGTCACGAGCCCGGGAACGCGCGTCCTTCGCCGTCCCCCTTCTCCACCCTTGGGTCGACTGCGCCCGCCTCCCCATCGCCTCCCTGCCGCCTCCCCACTGCGCGGCGCAGGCCGGAGACGCAGCTCTCCTCCCCCCACCCCCAACCCCCGACCTTAGCACCCCGGGGGATGGGCTGTCCTGGGAGGCGAAACCTTCCGAAACAAGGGAAGGGAGCCGGCCACTTCCTTGTCTTGGAGAGGAAGGAAGAAAGGAAGAGACAGGGAAGAGGCGTTTTTATGATCTCCAGTCCCATAACTGGGAATAGAAAGGGGAGGGACAGTTCATCACACCCTATGAGGTTATGGAGTGTTTTCCCACAGCTCTGCAGGAAGGGATGGACAGGGAATCCACATTTACTGTACCAGGCACTGTCCTAGGTGCCTGGCTCTTCCCATGTCCCCTTATGTGATCTTCATAACCAACGAGGTAGGTATTAACCCCACTTTACAGATGAGAAAACCGAGACTCAAACCATGTACAAAGCCTGAACTAGAACCCTCAAAGTATTTCCTTTACAATAGCCCATTATATCTTTTCTCTTTTCTCACAGGTAGTTGCCTTGCCTTATAGGAAACAGATCATCATACTCACAAACTGAGTATGGTTGAGTGAATCTCCATAATAAATGAGATCGAAAATGTTCACAGTGGCTCTTTACATAGTCATCTTCCCCAGTGCATGCTCCCAAAAGGAATACCTAAATATAATTGTATTTACTTTGTAATATCAGAGATCACTGTTATCAAGATAATCTTAGGGAAAAGAAAAACAAAATAATATTTCAATTTTGTCTGTAGGTATGTAGTCTATGTTGTCAGGACAATTATGTCACCATTCTCTTTTTCCACAGTGAGGATCAGGGTGTAACCTGCCTGAGTCATCTCCCGGTAACCTATAGATCCCAGAAAAATCAGGACAAGGACACTGAAATAGATATATTTCCCAGAAATCAAAGGTCTGAAGGTAAAGGAGGCAGTCAGAAGACTCACCTGCTCTGTCTCCTAAACTCTTTTCTTTTTTTAATGTTTATTAATTTTTTTAGAGAGAGAGAGAGAGCGAGCGGGGAAGGGGCAGAGAGAGAGGTAGACACAGAATCCGAAACAGGCTCCAGACTCTGAGCTCTCAGCACAGAGCCCCACACGGGGCTCCAACCCAAAGCCAGGAACCATGAGATCATGACCTGAGCCCAGGTCAGACGCTTACCCTACTGAGCCACTCAGGCGCCCCCCTGTCTCCTAAACTCGTGAGTTCAAAATGCCTGGGAATCCACTGTTCTGCCCTCATCTGGAGCTGTAGGAGAAGACAGGATGGTACCTACTTTCCTGTTTGTGTTTAAAATTACTAATCCTCTTCAGGTCTGAGACTTCTAAGTGAGCGTCGAAATCTTTAGGCTTAAAATTAAATACCTTCTTTATTATGTTCAGGGACAGTGCTTCCAATAATCAGACCACTTCATAACTTTCTGTTAGTCTAATGTTCAGAACAAAACCACTGTCACATTTCCCAACATGTTTCCTCACTTGCTGCTTAGGCCAGCCTTGAAATCATGGATTTCCTGAGTGGTCGGGGAAGAAACCACCTAACTGTTTTTCTTACTCTGTTACCTTTTTATCTTTCCACAGTATGATTCCTGTACAAAAGGGGAAGTAGACATAGCAAACTGATAGGAAACAAAGTGTTAAAGTCACGCTCAGCGTAAGCAATTTAAAGTGAAAAACAAGTGAACCCTTGAGTTAAACGTTAACACATAATTTTATGATGATTTTCCATCCCCAAGCGTTCTCCAGTTTTCTTCAATTTTGCTTATATTTTAGTCAGTAGATGCTGGTGTAGTTTGGGATCTGCTGGAAGCTGACCCTGAGACAGAGTTTAGCATTCAGGATGTGCCCTTGGGACAAACCCCTGAGGCAGGGAGAAGGAGAGATAGGACTGGGCACGAGGGAAAAGTTAGCAGAGAAGGGGGTCCCCGCTCCACAGCCTCAGCCAACCCCACGGGGAGCCCTGGAGCTGAAAGCCGGGTCTGAGCGGTGAGCCAAACGTCTAGGGCTTTCTCCCCCCACCTCAGTGGAGTGACTTCCTGAAATCAGCTCTCTACTGCCAAAGGAGCTGACAGCTAGAGGCCGTCTGCCAACAGCACTCCCAACAGCTGGAGCAGAGTCCTTCCCTGAAGGGGCATCCGAGCAGTGCCTCTCTGTATCCACCACAGATGCAGCCATGTGATCTATCTCGTACCAATAAGTGAAGCTGATTTTAGCAAACCGTTTCTTACACATGTAGGCTTTTCTGACAACTCTCCAGAAAACTGCAAGCCTCTATCTGTGTATCCCGACCTTCGTTATTCGTATCTTTTCTTGTGCCTTAGACACTAACTGTAAAGGGACTTTACATAAAGACACTAAATATAAAGGGACTCCTTCGCTTTTCCTTCACTCATTCTTCTTTTCTCCCTTCTTTCATTCTAGAAACTGTCAGAAATCTCTCGTACCTACTATATGTTTCCCTGTTGCAGCCTTTCCTTTCTTCACACTCTTCCTATGGAAGAAAGCCTGTGACTATTATATCCAATAAAACCATTTCAGGCCCTGTTTTTCGTCATGGAAAATAATCAGTTGCGTACGCAGTGATAGTACTAATCACAAGTGGGATGGTTATCATCTTTATTATAGTCTAGATTCTGTACTGTGATTTGAACATATTAAGGTACCAACTGCTATAAAAGATCATATCTGTGCAGTTGCCATGGTAGGATTTTCATATTGCTATAGTCCCATCATTGGACTAATGCAGCCATAACCACAAAGTTTTGTTAAAGCAATAGTTCTTGGGTGCCTGGGTGGCTCAGTCTTAGGTTAAGCGTCCGACTCTTGGTTTCAGCTCAGGTCATGATCTCACCGTTTTGTGAGTTCGAGCCCCACATTGGGCCTTGTGCTGGCAGTGTGGAGCCGGCTTGAGATTCTCTCTCCTCTGTCTGCCCCTCCCCTGCTTGTGCTGTCTCTGTCTCTCTCAAATAAATAAACGTAAAAACATATATTTTTAAAAAATAAAAATAAATAGTTCTCAAAATGTGATTCATGGACCCCTAGGGATTCTCCAAGACCCTTTGAATATCTGCATGATTGAATCAATATTTGTAATAATACTAAAGCAAAATTAGTCTATTTTACTATATTAACTCTACACTGATGATGCAAAACTGCTGGTAGCTTAGCATTTATCAAGAGAGGACACAAAACTGTACTATTAAAAACAACTGTTTACTTAGAAGTATTACTCACTGCTACACAATAAAAAAAAAAAAAAAAAAAAGGAAAAGGAAAAGAACAGACAAAAGAAAGCAAAAGAGCCAATCTCACTTAAGAATATCACAATGAAGGGGCACGTGGGTGGCTCAGTAGGTTAAGCATCCAACTTCAGCTCAGGTCATCATCTCACAATTCACAAGTTCGAGCCCCAAGTGGGCTCTGTGCTGACAGCTCAGAGGCTGGAGCTGCTTCGGATTCTGTCTCCCTTTCTCTGCCCCTCCCCCACTCAAGCTGTATGTGTGTTTGTGTGTGTGTGTGTGTGTGTGTGTGTGTGTGCGCGCGCTCGCGCGCGAGTGTCTCAAAAATATTTATTTTTTTTTTTAACGTTTTTATTTATTTTTGAGACAGAGAGAGACACAGCATGAACGGGGAAGGGGCAGAGAGAGAGGGAGACACAGAATCGGAAGCAGGCTCCAGGCTCTGAGCCATCAGCCCAGAGCCCGACGCGGGGCTCGAACTCGCAGATCGCGAGATCGTGACCTGAGCTGAAGTCGGACGCTTAACCGACTGAGCCACCCAGGCGCCCCTGAGTGTCTCAAAAATAAATTAACATTAAAAAAATAAAAAATAAAAAGAATATCACAGTGAAGCCATACAAATTGTGGTTATTATGAAATCTCAACCCTTGAGTACCGGTCATTTTTTTAAACAGCTTTATTGAGATATAATTAAAATACATTAAATTATACAAACTTAAAGTACATAATCTGATGAGTTTTAACATAAGTTTACACCATGAAACAATCACCATCATCAAGAAAATGAAAATATCCGTCTTTTACCCATTGGTTATTTAAATTGTGTTATTTAGTTTCCAAATACTTGAGGATTTCCCCGATATCTTTTTGTTATTGATTTCAAACTTAATTCCATCATGGTCAGGGAACAGACTTGATATGGATGAATCTTTTAACATGTTTTGAGAATTGTTTTATAGCCCAGAATATGATCCGTCTTGGCAAATGTTCCTTCTGCACATGAAAAGAATGTGTATTCTGCTGTTATTGGGTAGAATGTTCTATAAATATCAACTAGATAAGGCAGTTGATAATGTTCTCTGAATCTTCCAATTAATAACTGGTTTTCTTCTACTTGTTCTATTGATTACTGAGGGGCTGCAGCTTAAATCTCTGAGTATAATTGTTGATTTGCCTATTTCTTTTAGTTCTATTAATTTTTATATCATGTATTTCTAAGCTTTCTTATTGAGTGCATACATATTTAGGATTGCAGTGTCCTTTTGACAAATTGAACCCTTTATCATCATGGGATGACCCTTTTTATACTTGGTAATATTCTTTGCTCTGAAATCTACTTTTTTCCTAATATTAATGTAGCCACTCCAACTTTCTTTTGATTAGTGTTAGCATGGTATATCTTTCCCCATCCTTTTTACTTTTAAACTATTTCTCTTATTTACATATAAAGTGGGTTTCTTGTAGGCAGCATATAGTAAGCGAGGTCTCACCTTTTTTAGCCAATTGGACAATCTCTGGCTTTTAAATGGGGTATTTAGATTGTGTATATTTAATGTGATTATCGATATGGTCAAATTTCAATGTACCACTATATTATTTTTTCATTTGTTCCATCTGTTCTTTGTTCATCTTTTACCACTTTTTCTGTTTATCTTGACTAACTTATTTTTTATTATTTCATTTATCTCCTTTGTTAGCTTGTCAGCATAACTTTTTAGTGGTTGTTTTGGATTCATAATATATATCTTTAACGTATTACTGTCTACCATCAAGAATTATTATATCACATAATGTACAGTATGAGAATCTTAAAATAGCATACTTCTATTTCCCTTCTTAGTCTTTGTGCTCTTGTTGTCAGATATTTTACTTCTAAATATTAACCTCACGATACACTGCAATTATCTTTGCATTAAACAATTACCTTTCAAAGAAATTGTTAAAATGAGGTTTTTAAAAGTGCTTTTCATTGACCCACATATTTGCCATTTCTGATACTCTTCCTTCCTCTGTGTAGATACATATATCCATCTGGTATCATTTCCCTTCTGCCTAAAGGATGTCCTTGAACATTTCTTGTACTGCAGTTATAGTGGCAATTTTTGTATGCTGAAAAAAAAATTTATTTTGCCTTCATTTTTGAAAGACATTTTCACTGAGTGTAGAATATTATGGTGACTTTTTCTTTTCTTTCAGTACTTTTAAGATATTGCTTCAATGTCTTCTTGCTTGCTTTGTTTCCGATGAGAAACCGTCATCCTAATCTTTGTTTTTCTGTATGTAATGTGCATCAGTCTGCCTTAAGATTTCCCCTTCATCACAAGTTTTAAGCAATTTGATTATGATATTCTTTAGTGGAATTTGTGTTCTCATGCTTGGGGTTCACAGACTTTCTTGGATCAGTGGGTTTTAAGTTTTCCTCAAATTTGGAAAATGTTTACTATTGTTTCTTCAAGTACTTTTATCTGCCTCCTCCATTGGGGACTCCAATTATACACATATTAAATTGTTTCAAGTTTTCCCACAGTTCACCAGTGATCTGACAATTTTTTTGTCTGGTTCATTTGTATATATAGTTTCTATTTCTATATCTTCAAGTCCACTTCTTTTTTTTTTTTTTTCAGTGCTTAACCTGTTATTAGTTATCCCAGACATTGCTGTTTTCCTTCTCTGGAGGTTTGATTTAGATTTTCTTTATACCATCCATGCCTCTCCTTAATGTGTTCAACCTTTCCTCTACCTTCTTGAACATATAGAACATAGTTATATTAAGACAACCGGTTTTAATATCCTTATCTGCTAATTTATCGTCTGTGTCATTTCTGTGTCTGTTTCTATTGATTGATTTTTGTCTTCATTATGGGTTGTATGTTGCTACTTCTTTGCATGCTTGGTAATTTTTTATTAGATATCAGATGCTGTGAATTTTACCTTTTTTGGCGCTGAGCATATTTGTTTTCCTTTAAATAATCTTGGTATATGAAACACAGTCGAGTTGGAAATAGTTTGATCCTTTGGAGGCTTGCTCTTAAATTTTGTTAGGCTGGAGCAGAGCAGCTCATAATCCAGGTATAATTTGGCCCCCAGCTGAAACAATACTCTCTGGGCATTTACTTTTGCCCCTTGTATGTTGGGGTTTTTCCACTTTGACTGGTGGAAACATAAAATATTCCTGACCCCATCTGTGTCCTGGGGCTTATTTTGCCTGCTCCTTTTTGTTAGCTCTTTCCTCCACCTTGAGTAGTTTCCTCACCTGCAGTTGCTGCCCTGTACTCAGGTGAAGACTTATGGAGAAACCTTAAATGATCTCTGAAGTACTCTCTCTCTCTCCTCCACTCTGTACTGCAAATTCTAGCCACTTTCCCATGTTCTCAACCCCGGTTCTTTCATCTCACAGAGACCACTTGGTTCTGTTGGGATTCCTCCTACCGACACTGCATCCTGGAAGCTCCTTAAGGTGGAAAGTGGGGAAAGCACCCAGCTCATTTCACTTCCTTTCCTTCTGCCATCACTCTTCTGTGATATTTGCTTCCCAACATTGGAACAACGTTGTTTGATTTTTGTTTTTTTCAAGATGGGATGATAAATCAAGTCTCTTTTACTCCACTTTGACTGGAAGCATAAGTTCAGAGTATGAATATTTTTCTGTTCTACATGACAAAACGGGAGGTGCAAATAAAGTACTCCTACCGCATACTGAAGGACAATTGTTGTCTCAAGGAGAAGCACTTGTACAATTGCTTGAGATGCATAGTGAACTATCTGCTTTTTCAGAAAATTCTACTTTTTCTGGTAGAATGTTAAGTTACTAATAACCTATGATTATTTAGATTTGGATATTTGGCAGACATTTGTTTAAAAATGAATAAAGTATAGGGGCACCTAGGTGGCTCAGTCAGTTGAGCATCCAACTTTGGCTTAGGTCATGATCTCATGGTTCGTGGGTTTGTGTCAGGCTCTGTGCTGACAGCTCAGAGCCTGGAGCCTGCTTCAGTTCTGTATCTCCTCTCTCCCTGGCCCTCCCCCTCTCGCTCCCTCTCTCTCTCTCTCTCTCAAAAATAAACATTTTTAAAAAATGAATAAAGTGTGCTTATGCCTTCAAGGAAACTAACTGGCAGTTTTTATCACCAATGAAAAAACTAGATCTTCCAAATAAACATTCGAATTTTGGAAAACTTGTATATGTTCCCATAAGCCTGACAGTTTCCTTATATGTGACAACTTTTCTGACCAAGTCAGTTATTTTAACAAATGTAATTTTTAAATAATACATAATTAAATTTCAACATTTGGAATATCTGTATAACTTAGTGAACCAATATTTTCCAAATGCTCAGTGCCTAATCACAGAGAGAAGATCGATTCAAAGTATAAGAGTGACTAACAGATTTTATTTATTTTAGAGTTGCTTTTACACCTTTATTTTTCATTTCAAATATAAAAATGTTAGAAATAGCATACAGTGCTCAGAATATTATATGTGTAAGAAGGATATTTTAACCTTAAATCAGTCTTACTTAACTAAGATAATCAAGATCAACAGATTTTAATGTAATGAAGTAAAAAATGTTTATTTATATGGTCTTAGATTCCACTTTGTGACTAACTTTTACAACATCACCTTCTATCATATTTTGATTGAATAACAAAGATTACCCATAATTATCTAAAGAAGCTATTACAATACTTCTTTCTTTTCCGACTACATGTCAGCATGAGGCCAAATTTTCTTCATATCCTTCAACCAAAATAACGTATTACAGCAGATTGAATGCATAAATAAATCCAGTTATTTTCTAATAGGTCAGACATTCAAGAAAATTGTTAAATATTCAAGAATGTCCATTTTTTCACAAAATTATTTTTGTTTTTAAAAACAGCAAGTTTTCCATAAAAAATGTGTTACTTAACATTCAGTGTTTTTGTTATTTTTTTTATTTTTATTTAAAAAAAAATTTTTTTAACGTTTATTCATTTTTTTGAGAGACAGAGAGAGACAAAGTATGAGCAGGGAAGGGGTAGAGAGAGAGGGAGACACAGAATCTGAAGCAGGCTCCAGGCTCTGAGCTGTCAGCAGAGAGCCCGACACGGGGCTCGAACTCACAAACTGTGAAATCATGACCTGAGCCGAAGTCGGACGCTCAACCGACTGAGCCACCCAGGCGCCCCTCGTTATTTTTAAATAACTCATGATTAAATATTTATAAAATGCCTGTTTTAATTTTCAATACAAGAGCTATTGATAGGCATAATTCACACAAGCAAAAGTTATTTTTGGTCTTCAATAATTGTTACTAAGGCACAGGAGTCCTGAGACCAAAATATTTGAGAGCTGCTGTATTTAAGCTATTTCACCTGGGAAAGATAATACATTAAGCCAATGGTTTAATGGTTTTAACTTGAGCTACATAGTGAAATCATGTAGAAAGCTTTTTTTTTTTTTTTTTTTTTAAATAATGCTTGAGTGCCACCCCCTGAAGGTTTTGATATGATTAGTCTGGTGTGTGGCCTGGGCATCAGGTCTCTTCAAAACTTCCCAAATGATTCTAGCAGGCTAAGAACCATTGCAGTAATCCCATGCTCCGAGAAATACATTACCAAAAATCATATAATCAGATTAATGATAACATTAATCATCATGTTGTGAAAGCTCTGAGGGAAATGGTAGTGAAAAGAAAAAAAAAAGAACTTGGTAAAATGGGACAATCCTAGACAAATTATGAAGTAGACAAGTTGATAATTTTTTTTTTAAATTATTTTAGAGAGAGAGAAGGCACGAGTGTGGGAGAGGGGCAAAGAGAATCTTAAAGAGGCTCCACACTCAGCACGGAGGAGCCCAATGCGGGGCTCCATCCCACAACTCTAGGATCATGACCTGAGCCGAAATCAAGAGTCAGATGTCAACCTACTGAGTCACCCACGTGCTCCTGAAGTAGACAAGTTTGGGTCCAAACCTCCCACCCTTCCCCTCACTTTTTGCCCGTGCACAAGCCTCGCGCTAAAACACCTTGCCCTTTGTTCCTTGAATAGCCACAGCGACTATAAAGACGCCCACATTATATTCCTGCCCAAATCTGCCCACCACAGCTTTTAATAATGGAATGAAAGGGGCGCCTGGGTGGCGCAGTCGGTTAAGCGTCCGACTTCAGCCAGGTCGCGATCTCGCGGTCCGTGAGTTCGAGCCCCGCGTCAGGCTCTGGGCTGATGGCTCGGAGCCTGGAGCCTGTTTCCGATTCTGTGTCTCCCTCTCTCTCTGCCCCTCCCCCGTTCATGCTCTGTCTCTCTCTGTCCCAAAAATAAATAAAAAACGTTGAAAAAAAAAAAAATTAAAAAAAAAAAATAATGGAATGAAAAATTAGAATGTTTGCTTCCTCAGTACAGAGTCAGACCTTTGCTGTTCCTCAGAAATCTCAGGAATCCAGATTTCCTGTAAATCTTCCCAGCTCCCTTCACCTTATCAGAGGTCAAGTCAAGGTGGCAATAAAAGTTAGGAAAAAAAAATCCCCTTTCCTCTGGTTTTCTGGCCCTCTCCCTTCCCAGCCGTTTAGAATAACAACTCACTCTCCTCTCAAAGAAGGGGAGGAGAACATTCCCCTTGACCCCTGATTCCTTTCACTGACACTCATCTTGCTCCCAAACAAAATTCCTCTTACTCCTTTTTTAATTTTATCCTGCTTTTTTAAATCAATTTTTCTCTGCAAGCTCTAAAAACCAAAAGCCTTTAAGATCCAAAGAAATGAATTTCCAGTAAGGAATTTTAATCTCCTCACAGAGATGAGGGCAGAGAGAATCAAAAGATGAAAAACCAAAAAAAAAGTTCATCTCTTTACTGCTCACAGAATAGACAGCTCTGATCTGCACGCCCAAATTGACTGTGGTTTCAATTAACCGATTGTTATGAAGAGTATGTGTTCATATAGTGTATGTTTGCGTATCCATTAATTTTTTTTTCTTTTTTTGCAGTTTAAGAATTAAGTAGGTGACGAGGCACCGATTTCTCGAGAATATTAATGCTACTATGTGAATGACAAAAAGCTGTTAGTGCACAAACTTATTTGCATCCAAAATTACTAGCTAAATTTTTTGATGCAAGTTAAAACTATGATCAAAGGTGTTAGGCATGTCAATGATATATTTTTAAAGATCCTCTAATTCTATATATGAGTATGATGAAAACCATTATTATTATCCTTGTTGTGAATGATAAGAAAATAAAAGCACAAGGAGGTCAAGTAACCTGCCCCCGGTGCATACAAAGCCAACTCAACTGTAGGTAGTGTACTTTTGCTGTAGTCCATAGGCTTTTCCAGTTTCAAAGGAGAAAATTTAAGTAGTTATAAAATCTAGTTTTTAATATGCTAAGGTAAGCTTGTCCTGAATGTAAACCCAGACAACTTTGAAATGATTTTATTTCCAAGTGTTAAGCAGAGTACTCATTTTGTATTGCTTTCTCTCCTTTCATCAGATGTCTAATACCATACCTATTAATTAGAAGGGGAAATGCTAATTTTTTTCTAAAAAAAAAAATGAAATACTACAATGTAAGTTAATACACTCTAAACCCAGGCACCCCTGAAGTAGACAAGTTTAGACCCAACCTCCCACCCTTCCCCTCACTTTTTGCCCGTGCACAAGCCTCACGCTAAAACACCTTGCCCTTTGTTCCTTGAATAGCCACAGAGACTACAGACGCCCACATTATGTCCCTGCCCGAATCCATCCACCCCAGCTTTTAATGATGGAACGAAAAATTAGAATGTTTGCTTCCGCGGTACAGAGTCAGACCTTTGCAAAGACTAAAGCACTGGTTATCTTTTGCTTTGGGGTCATTTATGGATTTTCTAAGGTTTTATATTCAATTTATTTATGTTCTAATGATAGGAAATTGTGAGAATTCTCTACTGATGAAGCTACACTGTCTGTAATCAGAGTTAATTGTAAGAGCACTTCTTTCAGTTTTGTAATCCGGCAGCGGTATTAATTGGGGCTGTTAATTAAGCCCTTCAAAAGAACAACAATTCCAAGAGTAATTTTCAAGTCAGAAACAAACAAACAAACAAAGAAAAATTGTTTTTCAGATTCAGGTTAGGCCCAGCGGCGTCAAATAAAGTAGGAAGAAAGGCTCTAAAATCTCTTTTTGCAGGATTCGAAAATAAAATGTTAAGAAAGCAAGTAAATATGATACAAATATACAGAAACTGGCAACAGTCATTAAACAAAAGAGTCAAGTGGACAATGCCACCATAGCTATTAATAATAATGATAGAAAGTTGCAACACGATACCATAACCCAAATTCTGCCTTAAACCACATATGTTCCTAATATATCTTCATTTTTGCTTAAATTTAGGATGAATTCATTGTTTTATTTACATATCTGAAGACATTAGCAAAGTATTTCAAGTGTTTTAATAATTTTAAAACAGCATGGACTGTGGTCATAAAAAAATCCTTTCAACCCTACGATTTACATATACAACATTGTTCAGACCGTAATAAATTAGATGAGCTAATCCACCTTCAATTTTAATGTTTGAAAACGCATTTCAAGAGAGCAGCCATTGGCACGAGGCCAAGAGTATACCTGACTTTCCCTTTAAAAGAAGCTTAAATTACGGAGCATACAGTTTTAGTAAGACTAATCCCCTTCTGTCACTCGCCAAACCTTGATTTTTTGTGTGTGTGGTTCTCACTGGGTGAAGTCCCATGCCTATTATGGGGAACGCTAACGTTTGAATTCAGAGATCTGTGAGAAAGTAGAAGAGATTGAATAATTGCCTTTCATAATACATGTGTTTAGTCTTTCAAGAAAATCGTTCCAACAGTCTAGGGTTGAATCTGTCTTACAAATTAGGAACAAGCAAAGTTGTAACTTTGGAAAGCAGGCTGGGAGGAAATTTTGCAAGCAAAGGAAGTGACCAGAGAAGAATGGTGCATCATCATTTCACTCTGAAGTAAGATGGTCTTCTTTCAACTCTCCTCTTACATTAGAGAAAAGGAACACCAATGAGAAAACAAGCTAGTGGCTGAGACAGGAACTACATGACATTCAGGCCATGCTGTACGCATAGGATACGGTAAAAATTATTACAGGGTTTTTAGAGACGAAAGATATAAAGGAAACATGGGATGGTGGCTAGGTAATAGCTTATTCCATGCATCTCTGTGTGACAGTGTTTCACATATTCACCTTTATTATATTCTGCAGCTAGTTATATAATACTATTATTTTACAGTACACACATATCTTTAGCATATGCTTTACATATGCTTTACATATGTAGAAGGCTTGATAACATAATCCTTACAAAAACAGGGACCTGGATGCATACTAAATTCTCAGTAATTCTCAGTAAAATATTGAATGTCTGAAAACAAATACCTTATGATTATTCAGAGTGGTACCTTCTAAAACATATGAGGAAATATTTGACTTGTCATAGTGCCTAAAAACACAGCCCAACCAATCACAACAGGCAATGACCTACCTTCTTTAATTATTGCCCTCTTTCCTTTAGCTTCCGTTTTTTATGTAATGAACACCATTAGTTCCCAAATGCCGGTCCCATGTTAACACTTGTCCATGACTCTCCTTAATGAGAAAATTAAGAAAAATGTTTTGTCAATAAGGTAACTGTATTTAATAGTTATTATTACATTCTTCCTTCATATTTGATGCTAAATATTTTTAAATTAATGCAACAGTTGGTGTAAGTTCCTGAGTTAGTTTTGCTCTGTTATTGTTGTTGTTTTTAACTGTGGCAAAATATACATAACATAAAATTTGCTGTCCTCACCAATTTTAAGAGTGCAGTTTAGCATTAAGTACATTCACACTGTTGTGCAACCATCACCACTATCTATCTCCAGAACTCTTGTCATCTGGCAGAACTGAATCTCTGAATCCGTTAAATAATAATTCTCCATTCGCTCCTCCCTCCAGTCCTTGGCAACCACTATTCCATTTTCCTGTCTCTATGAATTTGACTACTCTAGGTACCTCACATAAGTGGGTATTTATATTTTTGTGACTGGCTTCTTTCACTTAGTATGATGTCCTCAAGGTTCATCCATGTTGTAGCACGTGTTAGACTTCCCTTCTGTTTCGAGATCGAATAATATTCCATTACATATAACCACATTTTGCTTTTCCATTCATCTGTCATTGGTTATTCAGGTTGCTTATGCTGCTATGAACATGGGTGTACAAATATCTCTTCAAGACTTTCATTTCTTTTGTATGTATACCCAGAAGCGGAGTTGCTGGGTCATATGGTAACTCTATTTTTAATTTTTTGAGAAACTGCTATACTGTTTTCCGTAGCAGCTGCACCATTTTGTATTTCCGTCAACAGCACCTGAGGGTTCCAGTTTCTCCACATCCTTGTCAACATTTGTTATTTTCTGTTTTTTGACAGTAGCCATCCTGATGGGTGTGATGTAGTATCTCATTATGATTTCGATTTGCGTTTCCCTAATAATTAGTGATATTGCAATCTTGCCTTATTTTAATGTTTTTAGTTGGTAAAACAAGAAGTTGGCAACTCGGCAAGGCTCTCCAGTTTTTCTTGTAAATGTCTTGGTCCTTGAAATCTGAACATCTGAGAGCCATCAGTGTCCTCTCTGTCTTCTCATCTTCCATTTACCTCCTCAATTCATTACAGTACGGCTTTGGCCCCAATCTTCTCCTGCCACCTCTGTCCTCAGAGTCAACACATGATGAACTTATCATTGCCAAATAGAATGGATCTTCTTCAGTCCTATTATAATTGGTGAAAAGCATAGAACTCTGGAGTCAAACCTTAGGATCCTGTCTCCTTCGACATAGTAGGACCCCAATAAATGTAATTTCCACTCCTGGTCTTCCTGCAGGATAATTTCATCCCTTCCCATAGTTTCATTCTCCATCCTATGCACTGACTCCCAAATCTCAGGGGAGTACTAAGAGTGGGCAAAGCATACTGCAAAGAAGATAGGGATGAGTTATGTGGTCCCTGCTTTTCAGCAGCTTACAGGTGTTTGTTTGTTTGCTGAGAGACAGAAAGAGAGAAAGAGAGAGAGAGCGCACACAAGCAGGGGAGGGGCACAGGGAGAAGGAGAGAGAGAATCTCAAGCAGGTTCCAAGCCCAGCGCAGAGCCCGATGCTGGCCTTGAAATCACAACCCTGAGATCATGACCTGAGCTGAAATCAAGAGTCAGATATGGGACACCTAGGTGGCTTAGTCGGCTGAGCGTCTGACTTCAGCTCAGGTCATGATCTCACGGTTCGTGGGTTCGAGCCCCGTATCAGGCTCTGTGCTGACAGCTCAGAGCCTGGAGCCTGTTTCAGATTCTGTATCTCCCTCTCTCTGCCCCTTCCCCACTCATGCCCTGTCTCTCTCTGTCCCAAAAATAAATAAACATTGTTTAAAAAAAAAAAAGTCAGATGCTTAACCAACTGAGCCACCCAGGCACCCCAGGATCTTACAGTTTAGTGAGAGAGTTGTGTGATAAAATGTCACAGGTGCTATGGAAGCAGCATGTCTGGACCACAAGGAAAGGCATGGTGATTCCCAGTCTGTCTGAATCAGATAGGAAAGACCTCATAGATGGAGCTGGAACTGAAATAAGTTTCCAGGTGGAAACGGGGGAGACAAGTATCACATTAGCAAAAATACAGTGGGAAACTGTCAGTAGTTCACCACTGCTTGAGGTGGTAGGTATGTCAGGAATTGGGGGTAAAGCAGGAAGAGGCACATTAGGCACCATGCTAAAATGTTTGCATAATGAAGGCATTGGTTAGCTCCTGAAGGACTTTAGCCACAAGGAATCATATTCTGCATTTTAGAACTATTACTCTGGTGGCAGAGTGGAGAGTGGGCTAAAGAAAAGATTCAATCAAGGGGGGAAATGTTTTAGAAATCTCTTAGATGGCTAGTGAATCAGGTGAAAGCTAATGGAGGCCTGAGTTAAGACAGTCATAGTGAAAAAGGAGAAGAAGAATACAACACTAGAAATAGGACGGTCTGAAATTGACAGGACTTGGTCGCTAATTGGGTTTGAGAACAAGGAAAAAGAAGTCTAGGCTAACCAAGAAGTTTCTGTCTTAGATGACTAAATAGATGGTAGTACTGTGAACTAAGATTGGAAATATAGGAAGAAGAAAAGGTTTTGAGGAAAAGGTGAGTTTAGTTAGGCACACTTTGAATTTGTGATCTTTCTATGGAACATTGAGGTGGTTATATAAAGGGATCAAGGCTATGGATAAAGATTTGTAAGTCTGTGATTGAAGCCATGTGAGGCGAATACAGCAGGTGTCCTGCCAATATCCACCCCGCCCCCACCATTCCCCCACCTGTCCACTTAAGGGCTTCCAACTGCAAGCACCTGTGACTCCATTGGGAGCCTCCTGGGAGGTCCAGCCACCTCTGGGGGTCATGGGCAGTGACTGCTAACGGATATGGAGTTTCTTTTGGGGGTGATGAAAATATTCTGAAATTAGATAGTGGCAATATTGCATACCTTTGTGAGTTAACTCAGAACCACTTTAAAAAGGTGAACTTTTATAGTTTGTGAATTATATCTCAATTTTTAAATGACTGTGTGAGGACTGGTCCTATGGCTCAGCCTAACAAAACTATTTGGTCCACAACTGTGCGCCATGTTTCATACCTCTGTGCCTTTGCTCACTGTTGCTTCCACTTGGAATTTTCTTTTTTTTCCCTCATTTCCCTCCCCCATATTTTCCAATTCTACTCCTTCAAAGCTCAGCTAAAATCCTCTTTGTCCATATGTTTAGCCTTCCCAGGTCAGACATATGTCTTGTACTTCTTTGCCACCTTCTAACCTTTTATTTTGCTTCCTATTTCTTTTTTACTCTTTTCTCTGTACGATAGATTTGACATACCTTATTAATAAAGGTTAGTCCCCCAAGATCAGTAACTGTTTCACCTATAGGTCCTGTCTAATGCCTTGCACATGGCAGCCTCTCAAAAAATGTTTATTGAATAGAGGCACCTGGGTGGCTCAGTCGGTTGAGCGACCGACTTCGGCTCAGGTCATGATCTCACGGTCTGTGGGTTATAGCCCTGCATGGGGCTCTGTGCTGACAGCTCCGAGCCTGGAGCCTGCTTTGGATTCTGTGTCTCCCTCTCTCTCTGCCCCTGCGCTGCTCTCTCTCTCTCTCAAAAATAAATGTTAAAAAAATGTTTATTGAATCAATATATCAAGGACTGTAAAGTCTTTTTTTTTATTTAAAAAAATTTTTTTTAACGTTTATTTATTTTTGAGACAGAGAGAGACAGAGCATGAACAGGGTAGGGTCAGAGAGAGGGAGACACAGAATCTGAAACAGGCTCCAGGCTCTGAGCTGTCAGCACAGAGCCCAATGCTGGGCTCGAACTCACAGACCACGAAATCATGACCTGAGCCAAAGTCGGCTGCTTAACCGACTGAGCCACCCGGGCACCCCAAGGACTGTAAAGTCTTAAGGGGGAGCTAGGAAAAAAGGCATGTAAGTCAAATTAACCTCAACTAGACTTCAGCTGCACACTTCATCATCATTTAAGGAACTACGAGTTTAAAGTCTAGGGTTATATAGTCAGAATTCTTTCTGGAGGTATCTGAGATTGTGAAATTTGAGATATATGATCAGAGTACAAATTATAGTAAAATGTTCATCTCAGTAGAGTCTGATTAACTTTATTAAAAACAAAACCAGGGGGCCTGAGTGGCCCAGTCAGTTAAGCATCCGACTTGGGCTTGGGTCATGATCTCCTGGTTCGTGAGTTCAAACCCCACATCAGGCTCTCTGCCTTCAGCACAGAACCTGCTTCAAATTGTCTGTCTCCCCTCTCTCTGCCCCACCCCTGTTCTTTCTCTTTCTCTCTCAAAATAAATAAGCTTAAATAAATAAATAAATAAATAAATAAAACAAAACCAACAAACAAAACCATGTAGTGATTTTATCCTGGACGGGACACCTGAAGCTATTAGTGGAGAAAGTGATGGTTTCTGGTCAACTGAGCACCAGTGCAGTAGGATATTCCCTTGATGAAGTGAAAAGGACTTTACTCCATGGTCACAGGGATTCCTGTGTCATTTAAACTCTTCGCTATTATTTTAAATTTCCCTTCACAGACTCAAGCTTATTAACTTTTCCCCTCTGTGCTTCCAGGAGGAGCTGTGGCACTCTGAAAAGCTCCACCTCTTAAATGTAATAGCTAACATTTATTGAGCATTCACTGTGTGAATTCTTAAAAGCGTCTTCCATTTGTTATGTCATTTAGGTCTTGCACAGCTCATGGGATAAGGACCGTTATCATCCAAGTTAACTGAGGCTGAGAAGGAAGCTCACTGATGTTGGCATGCCCATGACCGCAAAGCCGTTCAGTGGCAGAACCGTGATGCGTACCTGGGCAGACTACCTCCGATGCTCATTGCATGTGTGGTACACTCAAGGCATCTCTTCATTCTCACGACCCCATGGTGTACATAATTATCTCCCCTCATTTCACAGGTAAGAACACCAATTCTTAGTGAGATTGAGCGGCATGCACCCGTGGCATGGCAGGGACTAGGTTGGATTCTGTCTTCTAAGTCCCATCCCAACCCTCTTCTAACTGGCTCTTTAGGGCTGGTGCGGTTTCCAGACTGTGAGTGAGGGAGCCCACTTGTCTAATTCCTTTGCTCTGACCAGTGTTGGTACAAGAGTTAATTTTAATACTGGCTCCTTATCCAGGTCTGTAGCACTTGTGTTCTCTTTCTCAGTTGACTTTCAAGATATATTATGGCCAGTTTACAGTATTTCAAAAGCAAGATTTATAGTGAATATTTAATTAAAATGAAATCCAAAGGCACATTTATGCATTATTTTGTCCTTGGAGAAACGTATTTTACAACCACAAAGATAAACAGGAATTACTGGGGATGAGCAAGGTAATTGGTTTTTGATTACAAATTACCTGACTATTAAATTTTAGGGACACCATATGAAATCCTGGGTGGAGTATATGCAGTAGCTTCTCCTTATAGTTACTTGGTTTTTCTAATCCTCCTTTTAGTTGGACAATCCTTTCGCGATTCTTTGCTTATATACTATGTTCTACATATATTTGTAGATACAAACATGAATATATTTGCAGTTTATTTCTACAAATATATTAGAACATAGTATGTAATCAAACAGTAAATTATATAAAGTTAAATATAAGTGCATATAAAGAAAAGGGAGGTGTTATGTGTAATATACAGAGAAAGTGATATAAAAATGGATGAATGTGACTGGCCCAGAGCTGATGTTCAATAAATGATAAATATTACTCGCCTTTATATCCATGATCTTCTACAAGTTCAGTAGGGGGAAAGACACATTCCTATGAAGGGGGAATCCAGGTAGATCTGATATATACTCAGTTAAAGAAATTGTAGTTTCTGTCAAGCAAAAAATTGCAGCTACAAAGATAGTCTTATGCTAGAATGCATTGTTGAAAGATTCATCTAAAGTGGAGGAGACAATTTAGTTTTTAAAAAGAGAAGCAGAACAGTGGAAATGAAATGAATTCTCTCTCTCTCTCTCTCTCTCTCTCTCACACACACACACACACACACACACACACATCCTTAAATCTCTATATAATACCAGGTTGATTCGTTTAGAAAAGTTACTTCTAGGAAGAGTAACTTCTGTCCCTTTAAGGACCACGAGAGAACATGGAAGTCACTAGTGACATGGGAATGGCTGTAAACTGCTCCAATGAGGTCCTGGGAATCTTGCTGAGAGAGAGTATTTGGGGCTGGACTAAAACGTCTGTTGGGAAGTGGAAGGAAGAAAAAGGCAAAGTTAGGTAAGAGTGTTCTTTAAAAAGAATGTAAACTTGAGTGGAGTTACTTTCAATTTTAAAATAAAACAAGAGCAGAAAATAAGTCTAAATATAAAATATTAGATCGAATTAGGTAGATACTACTGGATATGGGATATGGGACATTTAGCAGCTTCCAATTCCTGAGAATGTTTCAGAAAGGTCTTTTCTAAAAAACAGCTTCAGAGTACATTAGAATTATACACAAGCTTACTTGTCCCATCTTTAATATAATTTTTTTTTTAAATTCCCATTTCTTAAGTTTAAATACAGGGACATCGATTAAGATTGACAATTTAGGGTAAAAAGAAAGGACCCACTTAACTTTCTTTTCTTTCTATTCTCAAAAGCTGCTTGGGAGCGTCGCCTGAGGATGGATGGATTGTTGACAGTAGCCTATCTAGCTTGTTACAAGATATTTTACTTAAGTATTTTTGAGACAAAATCTTGAGAGAAGGAGAACTAGGTCGTTTCTGGGACAACTGTCGGCTGCTCAGGGTTTTCTCTCACATTAAAGTTGTAATTTACCACATAGTGTATTTTCCCTCTAGATCCTCATCCCGACACCCACCCCTCCCTCTGCCCCTCCCCAAGCATTGTCACTCTCTTTCCCCTGGGGGTGGAAGCCGAGGTTTGTGATGCTTGACTGCACTTCACTTTGATGGTAGGGGACCCCGTGGAGTTCCATGATGGACAGAGAGGAAACACAAAACACATGCAAAGTAGCCACTTCGATTTACTCTGTTTAGATGGAGGGCTCTTGATGTTTCTGCCTCCGGGGCGGGATGTCCGGGGCCCCGGCGCCAGGCGGCCACCTGGAAGGCAGGCCCGAGGGAGGGAAAGGCGGGGAGCAGGGAGAAGAGCTCTCAGGGGGGTAGCTGTTCTCTGCTGTGGACCTCTTGCAAGCCTCCCGCCCAAGTTGCCACCTCTTGGTTCCTTGCCCCGGTCGCCTCCGTCAGAGCGGACGACAAAAGAGCAAGAGGCAATGATGGGTATCAAGCGCCGTGTGTAACTGGTTCAAATACCCGGTGGCGCCCCGCTGCCGCGCGCCCACGGAGACACAGGGATCCCCGAGGGCGCAGGGCCAGCCCGAAAGGACCCAGCGCTCGCGCTGCCCCTGCACCGCGCGCAGGCATAGCGTGACTGACATCCCCGCGCGGAAACTACAGCTCCCGGCAGGCCCCGCGCCGGCCGCGCGCCCCCGCCCCGCACGCCCCCGCCCCCCGCCCCCGGGCCTCAGGACGGGACAGGGAGGAGGGCGGGAGGGAGAGGGAGGAAGGGGCGCCAGCGGCGGGCGGGATCGTGCGAGGCGCGTGAAGCCTCGCTGGCGCCTCGTCCGGGACCCAGACGCTGGCGGCCGTGGAGTTTCTCACGACCGGCGGAGCTCTCCCTCTGTAAGTCGTCGCCTCGGGGAGCGCGGATCAGACACCGAAAAAGTTAGCGCCGCGGCGGCCGCCGCTTTGTTCTCGCGGCCCGTCGGGTGAGGCGGCGGCGGCGGCCCCTCCCCCACCCGCACGCGGCGGCGGCGGGACTCCGGGCCCCGCGCGGGGCTGGGCGGCGACCGCCCGGGGCCAGGCGGGAAGTTGGCGGAGCGCTGGGCGGGAGGCGCGGGCGGGGGTGGGGGTGGGGGCGCCGCGGCGGGCCGGGGGCGCCGGCGCGGCCGCCAGATGGGGCCAAGTTCCGGCGTGGGCGCGGAGGCCAACTTGGGTCCGCGCTCTGCGGGCGACCACCGCGCGTGCGGCCGCCTCGGGAGCGGTCTGTTTCGGGGTCCCTCCAGCTGGCTCCCGACGCCGGACCCGCGACAGTCAAGCTGCCGAATTTGGGATGAGCCTTTTTTTCTTTTTCATTTCATCACTTCGAGTTGCAGCCGTCTCAGAGCGGGGAGTAAATGGTGCTTAGAGCATGGGAGCCCCCACCCCAGTTTCCTGACTGTGCTTAGTTTTGCAAGTTGCAGCCTTGCTCGGAGTTGTTCTTAACCCCGGGAGGTTTTTCTTGAGATGAAACGCTGAGGAGTGCGACTGTTTCTTTGAGCAGCAACCATAACCGCGTACTACTCGATTGCCTGTTGGATGTTTTATTTGAAGTCATCGCAGGCAGAAGCATAGGCCTTGCCGACTGCAGGCACGAATATAAATTCCAGGGACAGGCGTAAAACCTGCAGACTTTTCCATACACAGATTGATGGCTTGGACATAACTGTCTCTTCGACCACACCCATCCCCACAGGAAATAAGATATCGGTGTCATCTTTGATTAGGAAGAATAAGTTCCACCCTGAACTACAATTTTGTACTACCCAGCCTTCATAAGCTGTAGCCGCAAATGAAACAAAAAGTTTTCGAATGCCTTAATCTGTACCCTAGAAAATGCTATATTGTGTTACTCTTACAACTGCTTCTACTTAGTACTTAACGCTGCAGTTCTTTCCTACGTTTTTAGCGACTATGATTTTGCTTAGATCAAGCTTACTTACTTACCAACTTCTCATGCCTTGAAGGCTGGGAATACCTCTGGATTTGCTGCCGAAGACGTCCATATAAAGTACCCCGATCTAGGTCTAGACTAGTTTAATTTTATCAAGGAACCTTTTCTTCCTCCCCTGTTAGGATCTGAATTGAGAGCAAGCATGAAATTCAGCTAAAAAAAAAGTTACAAGTTTTAGTAAAAGTATTTTAAACATGTCACTTAAAGCCTTCACCTTACGTTTTGCTTTTTAGCAGTTAATATACATGTGGTAGACCTGATCAGATGAGTTTGGAGTATTTGACAAGCCAGTTTCCATACAATAATTTGGTGGCTAGCATTTCACTTTTTAGGATGATTCACATTCAAGATATCTGGAGTAGTTTTTTAAGCATCTCAGATAGTAGTGAGTCTTTTAGATATACAAATTTTATAAGCTTTCAGTGTCATCAGACGACCCCTTTAAAAGAGAAATTTCTCTTGTGGGTTGTTTTTAATTTAACACTGGCATATGCAAAAAAAAAAAAAGGCTTTAATAAATCAAGTTTTGGGACAGTAAATTTAAAAAATTAAATTAGAATTGAAAAAACCTCATAGAGAAAAAACGAACTGATCATTTAAATGCACTTTTAAGGGACATTTTCTCATTTAAAAAAAGACATTTTAAAAGTGATGAAAATATTACCATATTGAAGTGAATTGCTCATTTTTAAAAGAAATTACTCTTACAGGCCTGGATATATGAGGAAATTATTTGCTAGTACAGATTTTAACTTGATTTAATAATCGTTCTTATGGTTCACAATTTTCTGTTAGTACTTTGAGTCTCTGATTATGTAATTTAAATTGAACTTGTATGTGCCCTCTTTGGAGCAGTTGTCCTGTTCGTCAAAAAATTTGAGATGATACACTTAGGAAATGTTTTTGTTTTAATTTCATTGCAGAAAAGTTTTCTCCACTTGTGTGGTTAGTTTACAGTGACATTGTGTGAGAAATTGCTCATTGGCTGTTAGCCAGTCAGATTTCTCAGATACCACTGGGGCGAAGAGAGGCGATGAAGGCCCATCAAGCCCAGCATAGATTCCTACAGCACTGCCAGATTGGCAGTCTGTAATCTTATTACCGGATAAACTTTTCAGTGGCTGAGCAGAGAGCAGACATAGTATGCTCTCTGTCCTCTCTCTGAGAGTAGAAGGACTGAGATTCAAATGTCACTGATCCAGATAAACAGAATTTTAGCAGCAACAATTTAGTTGAATGCTGATCTCTTAGGAAAAGTATTATATTAACCTAAGGTAATAGTTTTTGAAATTGTATTTGCTGCAAACTGTGATTTTAAAAAACCGAAAAGTTATTTGACTTTAATGCGATATACAGTATAAAAGCAACACTAGGATCATTAAGCCAGATCAAGCCTGTTATTAAAGCAAAATGACCTCAGGACACTGGTCAGTATTGCACTGAAAAAGGGCACATGCTTTTTTACGTGCTAAAAGAATACGTCTACATATTAGCAGGAGGGAAAAAAAAATAGCATTCCTAGCACACAAAACTAAATTGAACAAGGACAACCCATTACTAGTAGGAGTCATGGTAAATATTACGCTGTTCTGAATAAGAAAAGCATTTTACCTCTTCACTTTAGCCCTGGTTACAAAAAGGACACTGGCTACACTAAATAATGAGCTTCCTTTTGAAGTACTGTATGTAAGAATTGGATTTGTTTTGTCTTCCTGGAATCCTCCCTTCTCTGCTTCCCTGACTCCTACTTATCCTTTAGGTCTTAGCTTAAGCACTACTTCCTTAAAGTCACCTTGCCTGAGACCCCAGTTAAAATTAGGTCCTTTTGGTATACTCGGTCATTTCACTTTCCATAATTTGTAGTTCCCTTGCTGTTTATGTGAATGGTGTTTGTTTAATGTGTGTGCCCCACATCACACTGTAAGCTCCAGAAAGAACAGTAGCCATATCTGTATTGGTTACTGCTATATAAGCGCAGCGACTGTAGTAACAGTCTGGCAAATAATAGGCACTCAGTAAATATTTGTTGAATGAAAATGCTGTTGTTAGAGCTTGTAATTAGAGGCTTTGCCAAGATATGAGATATGTACGTTCAGGGGGGAGGTAAGGGAGTGGGAGAGAAAGGTAGATCAACTTGTGATGTTACTACGAAGTCCTAGGCCTTTGTTTTACCTTGTCTGTAGTAATATGGCAGGTTGGGCTCACGATTCCTTTCATATTTCATCTTTTGATTCCATTCCGCAGTGGTGATGGATCCTGTAAGCTCATTTGAATGGGATATGCGACAAATTAACTCCCCCCAAAGAATATTTGAGATGTTCCAAGTAAACGTATTAGAAATGCTTGCCAATCCATAGCTGTTAGAAGTAAAGATATCTAATTGATACATAGCTTATAAATTAGTAATTGTCTTTTGTCTCCGTTTTCTAATTGAAACATAAAGACAAAGTAAATTACACTTCTTGGATTTTTTTGATGTTTAGTGTTAATATTTTGAATCCTACGTCTTGCATCTTACAGAGAAAATCAGGGTTCCATAAAATAAAAGGAGAGAGAAAACAGTTGGGATGAATGGGCAGAAGCTTAAAGACAGCTCACTTAGTTTCTTCTATTTGTTTTCATGCTGAAACTGTAAAAAATATTTTTATACAAAACTATAACATTTATATAGTTTATTAAGTTATCAATAGTTCTGATAAATTGGTTGATTGTATTACTAGACAGTTATAATAAAATGGAAATTTAGTGGGAAGACATCCATTGAAAATAAATTATTATTGAACACAGCAGTATCTTGTATTTTGAAGTATTTGACCTGAATACAGTATTATTGGTAGATATTTTGCTACCTTTTTCATGACAGTTGTTCAGCTTTTGAAACTACTTGTAAGTGACTGACTACTTCAGGAGAAAACCTGGTGGGTAGTTAGGCTGTTGGAGGTGGAATGCAACAGAAAGAACACGGGCTTTGGAGTCTGGCAAACTTTTGTTTGAATCCCAGTTCTATCTCACATTAGCTGTGTAGTTGTGAGCAAGCAACTATAAACTTTGGTTCCTTTTCAGTAAAACAGAGTGGAACAAATCTAGAGTGGTCTTGAGAATGTAATGAAGTATCATATATCAATTGCTGCGGTTAGCATAAAGTAGGACCTTCCTTCTTAATTTCCTCATGGAATCACTGTAAAAATCGTTAAAACTTACTGAGCACTGAACTGTAAGCCGGGTACTGTTGAAAGTACTTTACATGCAGTAGCTCCGTGCTCTTGACCTCCTGTGAGGTAAGCAAGTAGTGCGGTTATCTTCATTTTACTTCTCTGCCGATTATTCTCTTAACACCTTTTCAAATGTTTGAACACCATTATTCTGTTTGGCTTTGTTAAGCATGTATTTGTCCCATGACATTGTTTTCACCTTTATCTAGATGCATGCTGTTACTACTATTTTTTAATCAATATGGCTCTTAAAAATGTGGACTGTAGAAATGAATACAGTGGTAAGGTAGGCTGACTGGCAACAGAGTTTACAGGTTGGTGCTGATGTGTTCTCAGTGTCCTGGGGGGTTAGATTTGCATTAGTTCTTTTAGTTACAGATTAGCAGCTCTCGTTAAACTCTTAGGTGGCTGACTCCCCTTCTGAATACCTTCTAAATCAGCACTTCTCCATTTCTTCTCCATTAACTTTTTGAAACCAAATGTAAAGCTTTACACTCACTGTTGTTACATTTCACTTTAATTTTAGTTTATTTCTCCCGGATCGTACACTCTGAGGATTTTATAAGCATGTTTTCTGTGTCTTTATCTTATGAATAATCAAAAACAATATAGGGCCGAGGACAGAGTTCTGAGGCACTCCCCTAAAGACTTCTTTCATCTAGGCTGATCTAGAGTAGTGAATTTACCCAACTACACTAACATCCAACTCACACTCAAACAACATATTTGCAAAAATAGTGTGAAAAACCATCTTGAATACTGTTTTGGCCAGAATACACTTTTTTCTCCCTGGCTTTGCTAATTGTGTGATTTTGGGCAAGTACTTTGATTTCTAAGCGTGTTTTTTCCACTATACAATGGGTTGTTGCAGAGGATTAAATGAGGTAATGCATATAAAGTGCTTAGACAGTGTCTGGCAGATAGTTGGAGCTCAATGACTATAAGTTATTATTTTTTTCCCTTGCATCTGAGAAGTCTAGTAATCCTTCTTTTCCAAGATGTAAATGCAGTTGATTTGGCATTATTTGTTCTGTTTTAATTCATGCTGACATCTAGTGATTATTATATTCTTTTCTAAATATTCAGAAACCATTTCCTTTCATAATCTATTCTCAGATTTGACTAAAAATTAAGTTTACATGTCTGTGATTTCTGAAATCTACTTCCCTACTCCTCCAGCTCCAAAATTCGAAGCAACCCTGACCCATCTCCAGGCCCTGATTATTTTTTTCTGAGCTCTTTCTCTAAGATTTTAGGAGTCAGCTTTGTGATTACACTTGCTAATTGCTTTTGCAGTGTGGAATGAATTGCATCTGGAACCCAAGACTTACTACATAAAGTTGTTTTAGTCTCTCTCATTCACCAGACTGGGGTTTCGGTTCTCATTGCCCTTCTACAACTTTAGTTTAAAAACTGAGAGAAGATCAGCAAAATACAAGTTGAGCAATTCTGCCTTCTGTACGTGCTCAACCTTAACAACATCCTCTCTGAGCAGTGATTCTCTCAGTTCCTTGTTCTCTTTGAAAAATAATATGTTATTTTATGGAGATAGCACTTAGTAAGAAAGTATGAAACTTGGGTCCTGATTCCCACTCTGCCTCTTAATTACCTGCGTGATGCTGGGCACGTTGCTTTATCTGCTTGTGCTTCTATTTTCTCATCTGCAAAAGTCATATTTGTCTCCAAAGAGGTGTGCACGAGGTAAAGTATGTAAAGCATTTATGAGATGTTAAGTGCTGTACTGTATAAGGTGGGTTAATATTTATTTGAATGTAGCTATAAAAGCTTTTGTTATCTTTAAGTAATTTTTTCTAAGCCTTAGTTTTCCCTGAGCTTTCTAATTCCTGATACTACATCTGTATGTTTTTGCTCTTCTGTTGTGTTCATCCTGATTTATTTAGCCCCATTAACTGCTGTCCGGAGAGTCATTCTGCAAGCACATTGGATGCTTCACTCTTTTTCATCATTGGAATTGTTTACAGTTATATATGGAAAATTTAGAAAGATTTCTTGTGAGCCATTTCACTTAGGCCATGGGGGTCATGCCTTTTGTTTTGTTTTTGAAATGTCCTGTTGTAAACTGTGATACATACATAACTGAGTCTACTGCTGTCTCTCTTTTTACTTACAGAAACCCTTTATGATAAGGTCACTTTCTCCTATGTTCCTGTCTTAAGTATGTTGTTCACATTATAACTGTGCATAGTATGTCCCCTTCTGCTTTCTTGGCCTTATGGAAGAAATCTGTCAAAAAGCAAGTCAGCAATCATATTTTGGTAGAATTAGACTTTTAATATAAAAAAGAATACTCTTAACATGTCTTTATTAGGACAGTGTTCTACTTCTTTGGTATGGCTGAGTGGTACGTGCTTTACTTCTATGACGATATCAGTTTTAACCTTTTTTTAGTCCCTTCTGTTTTTCTCTGTTTTTGTCTTAATTCAGTTGTGTATTGTGGAATAAAAGTGTTTGATCTTCAGATTTTGGGTGTTAGTGAGGGGTGCCATGGGCTTGGTGGTGGTGGTGGTAGTGGTGAGCAGAAGGCTCTCCCTAAAATTATATCTACAGTAAAAGAAAAAGAAAAAAGACTCTGATAACTAGACCTCCAGAACAACTACCTGTTAGGATTTATTGGTGAATTGTAAACATGCAACCAAAACTTCTCATTTAAAAAAATTAAAGGGATTCTTGGCATTCTGAAAATAATGTCAAATGAGTATAAAATATTAAGAGTGTTTTTAAAATTCCTTCCAGGCTGACTACATTTCAGAAAACATCAACTCTTCTCAGCGGACCAATTCTTCAAGTGAAATATACCTGTACTGTTTTAAAAAGCTTTGTGCTTCATCATGGAAAAATTTACCCCCCCCAAAAATGAAAGTGAAGACATTTGAGAGGTGATTTAAGGTGTGGATATTTGAGAAAGTATCCCATCAAATCATTGAACCTAACGATAAGGATTAAATAGATTAATCCTAAACACTTCTCTTTTAAACCAGGAGGATTTCATCTTAACAGAAAAACAACTTTTATTCAATATGTATTTTCTGAAATTAAAAGAGAGAGACAAAAGTAGACTTAAAAGAAAATAGATGAAGATGGTTAGTAAATAAGCAGTGTCAACTCTTTTCTGATGAGGATAATTCAGTGATGTTAAATCCTTTCCAAATCCCTGGTTGTGGTCCTGAAGACAAGACTGTTTTTTGATGGGACATCTGATACTAGGGGAAGTGGGACCTTCTGTGTATTCAGCTCACAGTTGTAGAAGATGCAGTCATTGGCATGAGTGGCTTAAAAGAGGAAATACAGCAGTTTTCAATTAAATCCAAAAGTACAGTCATTTTTTTACTCCTGTGATTGTAAAAGCCTCTTCATAACCACTGAAAAAGAATTGACAACTATTTTAAAAGATTAAAGAAAGGCAGATGTCTGCAAACAATTCCCCTCCATCAGCCCAGAAGTCTGTATTACCTGCAACTCTTCCTGCTGTGCTTCCCACTCCTTCTCCGTGTTCAAGTCCTAAAACAGGACTCTCTGCCCGGCTCTCTAATGGAAGCTTCAGTGCACCATCACTCACCAACTCCAGAGGCTCAGAGCATACAATTTCATTTCTGCTGCAAATTGGCCTTACACGGGAGAGTGTTACCATTGAAGCCCAGGAACTATCTTTATCTGCTGTCAAGGATCTTGTGTGCTCCATTGTTTATCAAAAGGTACTGTGCATACTATTTATGTCCATACTTTTTCTAATTAACGTTGTTCCTAATGCTTTTCTATAAATTATACATGCAACAATGAGTTAACACGTGAGTCAATTGATTATGTCCTAATTTTGATCATTTTGGGAAAAGTGCTAATAGGCTAGAAGCCTAAGGTCTGAAATTTCAGGTCCTAACAACTGGAGCCTATATCCTAACTTTAAAATACTGCCTATTCAATTTTCCTTTTTAAGAGCATGAAAATCCATATAGAATCAAGAGGACTTAAGAAATCTCCTTTGTTTTTAGAGAAAACAGGAGTTAGAGGGTGCAAGCCATCCAGATGGCTTCCCTAAAGGATAAGACCCAGCTGTGGCTGAGTCCCAGGTGCATACGTGTTCTTCCTAGGTGCGCTGTATTCCGCCCTCTTTTTTATACTCTCTTCTTTCCCTTTTGGTCTTAATTTCACCTAAACTGCCATCTGATATGAGAAGACCACTCTCTCTTGCTTAAAAAATAGGTAAATGAGTTTTGAATATATGACAATACATAAAAATTGGAAATTGAGGGTAGTTTTTGTTTCCTCTCTACCTGTCTCCTGTCCTGTCCTGTACTATACCATTTTTGTTTTTGAGAGAGAGAGAGCGCGCGCGCAAGCAAGCATGAGAGTGCTAATGGGAGAAGAGCGGAAGCAGAGGGAGAAGGAGAGAGAGAACCTCAGTTAGGCTCCATGCCCAGATCCAAGCCCGACACAGGGCTGGATCTCACAAGTGTGAGATCGTGATCTCAGCTGAAACCAAGAGTCAGACGCTTAACCAACTGAGCCACCCAGGCACCCCTATACTATACTATTTTTTAAGGAACCTTAGCTAAATGTCTTTAATAATCTTGATTTGGTGGATAAGCAGGGACGTTCTCTATTTTATCATGAAACTGTATATTTACATAGTGTGAATCGGGTACATTTTATTTTTGATGGACTGAGCATATGGTTCAAACAGATTAGTATATTTTTTATTTTAAAAATCATTGCACAAGATTAATATATTTGGATTCATGCTCTTTATCTTCCTGTTTTTGTTTTAATTTCTTTAAAAATTAAAAAAAAATTTTAATGTTTATTTTTGAGAGAGACAAAGCACAAATGGGGGAGGAGCAGAGAGAGAGAGAGAGCAAGCCGGACATGGGCTTGAACTCACGAACCATGAGATCATGACCTGAGCTGAAGTCGGATGCTTAACTGACTGAGCCACCTGGGTGCCCCCCAAAGTATTTTTTTAATGTTTATTTAGTTTGAGAGAGAGAGAGAGAGAGAGAGAGAGACCAAGCATGAGTGGGGGAGGGGCAGACAGAGAGGGAGACACAGAGTGTGAAGCAGGCTCCAGGCTCTGAGCTGTCAGCACAGAGCCCGATGCAGGGCTCAAACCCACGAACCTGAGCCAAGATCATGACCTGAGCTGAAGTTGGACGCTCAACCAATGGAGCCACCCAGGCGCCCGCCCCTGTTTTTCTTTTAATTTCTTATCTTTGTTTGTTATTATCTTCTGATGTAGATGCATTTAATAGTCTAAAACATGTGATGTGGTTTGTAAAAATAATCTGTGCCTGTGTGTCAACAATAACTTGTCTGTTGAAATGTGGCCTAAAGATTCACTTTCCTTTTGTAGATCTGTAGAACTGTCTGCGTGCCTTTAAGTATTTTTGCTTTTATTTTCCCTTTCATTAAATGTCACAGAGGTTTTTCACAAATATTTTTGCGAAAAGGTTTTTAATTTAAAGGTAAGCTTTTAACTTAACTATAGTTTGTAACTTTAATGTTTCTTTTTTATTTGAGTGCATAGAAATTCTAAAAAATGTTTGTTTATTTTGTGAAAGAGTGTGCCAACAGGGGAGGGGGAGAGAGAGAGGGAGAAAGAAAGAAAGAGAACCCCACACAGGCTCCACACTCAGTGCAGAGTCCGACACAGGGCTCCATCACACAACCCTGGGATCATGACCCAAGTCGAAATTAAGAGTTGGACACTTAACCAACTGAGCCACCCAGGCACCCCAAACCTATAGAAATTTATAACCAATGTTTTGGCAGAGTCTGTATTTATTGTTTTCAATCTTCTAAAATTTCACTTTGTTCTTACATTTATACAGAGGCATGCTGATTTCCTACAGGATTATTTTAGAATTCATGTTACTTCATCTTTAATATAGATGTGAGAAGTGGGTCAGATGGGTTAAACTCTTAGAAAACTTGATTAAAAATCATAATCCATGAAAAATTACAGTGATACCAAGGAAATAAACAGGATAGAGCCGAAGGGAAAAAAAGATAACTTAGGGTGAACTTTATATAGAATTATTGATTCTAGAAATATCATAGTGAACTGAATTTGTATCAGTATTATAGTGATATGGGGATGTATCTGGCAAAAATATGTAGCATATATAGGGCATAAACATACTACACATTTCTAAGAGTTTTGAGCTTGAAACTAGGTCAGCTGTATTGCTTATTTACTGTTTAACTTTGCACAAGTGATTTGACTTCTCGGGATTACAATTTCCAGATCTATCAATGACTGAGTTGGGATGATTTCTAGTGTGTAATTACAGTGGTGAGATTATGAAACATTTAATCAAAATTGGGTCTTCACTGCTAGAGACAGTTAAAGGAAAAAGGAGTTTCAAGGGATGACCTACTCCAGATCCTAACCAGAGAAAAATCTTAAGGCAACTAGCTCAGATTCTGAGATTTTATAGAGACATCTCATGGATCCCTAACTCATTTGGAGGATGGAAAAATCACGTCAGAAGTTCTTTTGTTTTTTCCTTCCCTCTTGGGTACTTGCTCATTAGTCATCCATTTTCATTACCTACATCTCTACAGCTCCAGGTTAGCTGCCAGGGCTCTGAGGGTCACATACCTGCTTTTCTTATATCTATTCTTAGTAAATGCATTTACCTGAACCTTTTAAAAGATGGGGTACTGGTTAAATTTTAGGTTGGGAAGATTAACCATATATCCCTTCTCTCAAAAAGCTTACAGTCTACTGAAGGAAACAGAGTAAAACATGAAAAGTAGAAAGTGAGGTTAAGGTAGAGAGTGCTCTTCTCAGGTTAATAAAGGATGTGGAAGACTTCATACAGAAAGTAGCATTTTATTTGACATTTAAAGAATGAGCAAGATTTCAATAATACAGGAGGTGAGGAATACATTCCAGGTAAAAGAATTAAGATGATTGAAGATACAGAAGGGGACAAGAGGAAGATTATAATAACATTTACTGAGTGCCTATTCTATGTTGGGAGCTTTACACACATTTTCTAGTTAATCCTCACAATAGTTTGTGGTGCATCTCAAATTTTAATGTATATGCCAGTTATCTAGTGATTCTTCTAAAATGTAGCTTTTGAATCAGTAGGTTTGGGGTGGGTCTAAGCATTTGTAATATGGTCTTAGGGGAGGTTGATGCTCCTTCTCCAAGGACCTCACTGAGTGGGAAGAGTGTGGGTAATATAATTGCTGTTGAATAAAGGAGGAACTGAATTTCAGAGACATTTAATTACTTGCTGAAAGTTGGAATTCAAACACAGGTCTTTTTTAAACTCCAAAACCTATATACTCTTTTCAGTGCACCACACTGCCTTCTTCATGCAAAGGAAATTTTTGCACTTGATTCCTGTAAGAGCAGAGATTTAACTAAGGTCTGCGTGCAGCAAAGCAACATGATCAGATTTGTGTTTGGGAAAGCTTAAATGTGTAACTCAGTGTGACATAAAATAAGGAGATCAGGTAAGAAGCCACTGTAATGAATATCTGAACTGAGATGGTTGGGAAGTGAATATATTTGAAGAGCGTTGGGCAAGTAGTGTTGGTAAAACTTGACAGCCTATTGAAGAAGACGGGAGCGCGGGTGGCTGGATGGGTGGTGATGCTGGTAACCAAGTTAGAAAATTCAGAAAGAAAAGTAAGGTTTTTACTGGGGGGAGAGAATTCTCTCTCTGGGGGGAGAGAATAGGACTGATTTTTATCAAACTTTAATAAGATAGAGTTCCCATGTTCTAGAAATTTTTAAGGATTTGGGCCCTAGTGTTCTGCTGTGACTCTTGAAATAGAATCATGATTCCTTGAGAAGAACCTTCCCAACTTTCTTTCTGTAGAGAAACCAACAAGGCGGAAAAGTGATGAAAAGAGCTCTTACTTTGAAGGACCAGAGGAAAGGTCTCTAAAAGTTAGTGAAATAAGCCTGGAGGGCAGTCCTCCTTTTGAATTAGTAGAGGAGGACTGCCTGAGATATGATTTCATGTTAATGATATTTTAGATTTTTTAAAATATTTTTAATCTAGTCATAATACCAAATGTGTATTCCATCTATTTTACATTTTTGCCATCCAGTGTTAACAGTATATTAGTAATAATCGACCTCAGATATAAGGAATAGGAATTTGACCTTAGGTACAAGAATGGAGTTTATTAATTTGTAAGGCTTTTTAAAGTACCCCTGCAGTGATCCAAAGTGTAGTTTGTGGGATTCCATAAAAGTTTTTGCAGCTATTAAAAAAGGAAACATTTTGTGTGGACATGGTTGGGGGAGGGAGAGATCTGCAAAGTATATAGGACATACAGATAACATAATAAGTGTAGAACAGGGCATGCTGTGCTATCATTTTGTACTACATACACTTACACATACATATGTACATGTATATATGATCGCTTGATTGCTTTTTGATTACCTTGGAAGGAGAGAGAGATTTCTTCCAGGAGGGGACTGGTGACTGGGAAACAAGAGTGAAAGGGAGATTTACTTTTCATTGTATACCCTTGTGTACCTTTTAGATTTTGTGTCTTCTGCATGTATTCCATATTCAGAAATAATATTTCAATATTTTTTTCAAATAACAGCACAGTGATCTAAACGGAATGACCATTACATTTTTAAATTAATTTATTGGCTAAGATTGGATTTTATATTGCTTTATTTTCTAGTACCTCTCAGGCATTAAATAGAAGTATGCCATACATGTAGTTTTTTTCCCTTTAATAGCTATTTTAATAAGGTGTTTACTTTTTTAAAAATCAGACGTAATATATATAATTTACCTGTAATAAAATCCATTGATATTCATGAGTTTGGGGAGTTTTAACAATTGTAGGAAGTTTGTGCAACTATCACCCATTCAAGATACAGAGCATCTTCATTACCCCCTAAGTTCCCTCTTGCACTTTTGCAGTCTCCTTTCCTCGTCCTGGTCCTGGGCTCCCGCTGCACTACACTCTGTTACTATAGTTTGACTTTTTCTAGATTTTCATATAAATGAAGTCATATAGTGTGTAGTCTATTGTTCTGCTGTCTTTCACATACTTTGTTTTTAATTCATCCATGCTGTTACGTATGGTAGTTCTTTTTTGTTGCTGAGTACTGTTCCATTGTGTGCATATACCATAATTTGTTTATTCATCAGTTGATTGATACTAGAGTTGTTTCCAATTTGGGGGAATTTTGAATAAAGTTGCTGTTAACATTCTCATACAAATCTTGATTGTAGATATGTGTTTTCATTTCCTTGGGGTAAATATTCGGGTGTATAATGGCCATATCCTTGCCAGCACTTGGTATTTCCAGTCTTTTTAATTGAACCATTCTGGTTGATGTGTAATGCTATCTCCTTGTGACTTTGATTTGCATTTCCCTAATGACTAACGAGATTGGTTATCTGTGCATGGGTTTATTCACTTATTTTCTTTGGTTAAATTCCATACAGATTGTTTATGTTATTGAAGTATAAAAGTTTTTTAACATCTTAGATACAAGTTCTTTTTTTTTTTTTTTTAATTTTTTTAACGTTTATTTTTGAGACAGAGAAAGACAGAGCATGAACAGGGGAGGGGCAGAGAGAGAGGGAGACACAGAATCTGAAACGGGCTCCAGGCTCTGAGCTGTCAGCACAGAGCCCGACGCGGGGCTCGAACTCACGGACCGCGAGATCATGACCTGAGCCGAAGTCAGACACTTAACCGACTGAGCCACCCAGGCGCCCCTACAAGTTCTTATCAGATATGAAATGCAGATATTTTCTTCCAGTCTGTGGCAGCTTTTCATTTTTTTCTCTCTCTTTTTAATCTAAGTAATAGTGTAAATAATCATCATTTTAAAGGCTTCAGTTATATTGATGCATAGTAGTTTACAACCAGTTTCTTATTTTAGTCGTTTATGTTGCTTCTCATTTTTTCCAGTTTTATGGAGATATAATTGATATATTTGTATTAGTTTTTTAAAAATGTTTATTTATTTATTTTGAGAGAGAGAATGTGAGCATGAGCAGGGGAGGAGCGGAGAGAGAGAGAGAGAGAGAGAGAGAGAGAGAGAGAGACAGTCCTAAGCAAGCTATGCACTGTCATTGCTGAGCCCAAGATGGGACTCAGTCTCATGAACCATGAGATCATGACCTGAGCTGCAATCAAGAGTTGGACGCTTAACCTACCAAGCCACCCAGGCATCCCTAAATTTGGATTAGTTTAAGGTATACAACATAATGATTTGATATATGTATATTTTGCAAAATGATGACCACAATAAACTTAGATAACATACATCACCTTCCATAGTTAAATTTTTTTCTTGTGATGAGAATTTCTAAGGTCTGTTCTCTTAGCAGCTTTTAAGTATACAATAAAGAATGGTTAACTATAGGGGCGCCTGGGTGACTCAGTCGGTTGAGTGTCCGACTTCAGCTCAGGTCACGATCTTATGATCCATGAGTTCGAGCCCCGCGTCGGGCTTTGTGCTGACAGCTTGGAGCCTGGAGCCTGCTTTGGATTCTGTGTCTCCTCTGCACCTCCCCTGCTCACACTCTGTCTCCCTCTTAAAAATAAATAACCATTCTTTTTTTTTTTTTTAGTTAAAAAAAAAAATGTTTAACTATAGTCACCGTGCTGTACATTACATTGCCAGAACTTATTTATCTTATAACTGGAAGTTTGTACCCTTTGACCACCTTCACTCATTTTCCCCAACTCCTGTCCTCTGCCTCTGGTAACCACCAATCTGCTCTCTGTTTCTGTGAGTTAAGTTATATGAGACTCCATATAGGTGAGATCACATGGTAGTTGTCTTTCTCTGCTTGACTTACTTCATTTAGCATAAAGTCCTCAAGGTCCATCCATGCTGTGGCAAATGGTAGGATTTCTTTATTTTATGGCTGAATAATATTCCATTGTATATATACCACAACTTCTTCATTCATTCATCCATGGATGGACATTTAGGTTGTTTCCATGTCTTAGCTATTATAATGATGCATTGACATGGAGTGCAGATTATTAAAGGTAGTGTTTTAATTTTCTTCAGATATATGCCCAGAAATGGAGTTGGTGTGTCATATGGTAGTTCTATTTTTAATTTTTCAAGGAATGTCCATACTGTTTTCCATAGTGGCTGCACAAATTTAGATTCCCACCAGCAGTGCACAGGGGTTCCCTTTTCTCCACATTCTTACCAACACTTGTTATCTCTTGTTGATGATAGCCATAAAGTGATATCTCCTTGTGGTTTGAATTTGCATTTTCCTGATGGTTAGTGATAATGAGGACCTTTTCATGTACCTGTTGGCCACTTGTATGTCTTCTTTGGGAGAGTGTCTATTCAGTTCTTCTGACCATTTTTAAATTGGATTGTTTGTTCTTGTTGTTTTGCCATTGAGTTATATGAGTTCTTTATATATTTTGGGTATTAAACCCTTATCAGATATATGATTTGCAAATACTTTTTCCCCCTTCTGTAGGTTGCCTTTTCATTTTGTCAATGTTTTCCTTTGCTGAGAAGAAGGTTTTTAATTTGATGTAGCCCTTGTTTATTTTTGCTTTGGTTGCCTTTGCTTTTGGTGTCAAATCTAAAAATCATTGCCAAGAATGATGTCAAGGAGCTTATCCCCTATTTTTTCTTCTAGGAGTTTTATGGTTTCAGGTCCATTTTGAGTTGATTTTTGTGTATGGTGTAAAATAGGGGTTCAGTTTCATTCTTTTGCATGTGGCTGTCCCAGTTCTACCAGCACTATTTGTTTAATTATTTAGATCGCACAAGTGTGGAAGAGGGCAGAGGGAGAGAAAGAGAATTTTAAGCGGGCTCCATGGTGGTCTAACATGGTCTGTCCTAGAGAATGTTCCATGTTTGCTTGAGAAGAATATGTATTCTGCTGCTTTTAGATGGAATGTTCTGTAAATGCCTGTTAAGTGTCTGATCTAATGTGTAGTTTAACTCCAATGTTCCCTTTTGATTTTTTGTCTGGATGATCTGTCCATTGTTGAAAGTGGGGTATTAAAGTCCCTGGTTATTATTGCATAGCTGTCTATTTCTTCTTTTGGGTCTATTAATATTAACTTTATAGATTTTATGTATTTAGGTGCCTCTATGTTTGGTGCATAAATATTTACAAATATTATATCCACTTGAAGGATTGACTGCTTTATCATTATATAATGATCGTTGTCTCTTTACAGTCTTTGGCTTAAAGTCTATTTTGTCTGATCTAAATTAGTTTGTATACTTTTCATTATAATACACTATATATGCTCTTTTCATTCTCTTAGTATCATCTGGAGAACCAAAATTTCTAATTTTGATGAAGTACAATTAATTTTTTCCTTTGTAGATAGTGTTTTTGTTTCACGTCTAACACGTATTTGCCTAAATGAAGATAACAGATTTTTTTGTCCCATGTTTTCTTCGGGAAGTTTCATAGTTTTAGCTTTTCCTTTATGTTTATGATATGTATGTTAGTTCTTGGGGCTACCACAGCTTCATGACTTAACAGAAATTTTTCTGACAGTTCTTGAGGCTGGCTGTCTATAATTAAGGTATCAGTAGGGTTTGTTCCTTCTGAGGGCTACAAGAATCTGTTTCATGCCTCTCTTTCAGCTTCTAACGGTCTCAGGCATTCTTTGGTTTGTAGATGGTATTCTCGTGTCTTCATATTGTTTTCCTTCTATAAATATTTGTGTTTATAAATTTCACCTTTTTATAAGGACACAGTCATATGGGATTAGGGCTCAGCTTAATGACCTCATCCTAACTTGATCATCTGTGTATAAAAACCCTATTTCCAAAGATTACATTCCCAGGTACTGGGGGTTAGGACTTTGCATCTTTTGGAGGAACACTGTTTAACTCATTACAATCCATTTCAAAACAAAAATTTGTATATGGTGTGAAATAAAGGTTGAGCTTCATTTCTTTGCATCAGACATCAAATTTTTCCAGGACCATTTGTCGAAAAGACTGTTCTTCCCTCATTGAATTACTTTAGTACCTTTATCGTAAATCAGTTGACCACATATGTTTTGGTCTATTTCTGAACATTGTTTTGCTTTATTGACCTACATGTGTACCCTTAAACTAATTTCACATTGTCTTGAATTCAGTTTTATAAAGACATGAAATCAGGTGCATTAAGTCCTCCAACTTTGTTCTTTTTCAAAATGATTTTTACCAATCTGTATCCTTTGCATTTCCATTATAATAAAATCAGCTTGACAATTTCTACCAAAAATGTCTATTGCAATTATGTACATCATTTGTTGTCTGTGTTTCATATTTTTGATACAATTATAAATGGGGTTCTAAAAAATCTCTTTTTCATTTTATTATATAGAAACACTATGATTTTTGTACAATGTTATTGTGTCCTGCAACCTTGCTAAACTCATTTATCACTTCTAGTAACTTCAAAAAATTCTGTACAGTTCTGTACATAGATGATCTTGTCTTTTGTAAATAAAGATAGTTATATGCCTTGTCTGCTAATATTTCTTTTTCTTGTTTTGTAATGGAGGCTAAGCCTGTATTGTACTATATTGCATAGAAGTGATAAGAATGGACATTTGTACCTTGTTATCAGTCTTAAAAGGAAAAGCATTTGGTCTTTCACCATTAAATTTGATGTAATTTTTTAGATGTTCTTCATCAAGTTGAGGAAATTCCTGTCTGTACATAGTAGACTGAGATTTACTATCTTGAATGATTGTAAATTATATACTTTTTCTGTGTCTATGTGTTTTTATCTTTTAGTCTGTTAATATGATGAAGTATGTTGGCTTATACTTTTTTTTCCATTCCTTTATTATTTATTTTTATTTTTTTATTTTTATTTATTTTTTTAACTTTTTTATTAAAAAAAATTTTTTTTAATGTTTATTTATTTTTGACAGAGAGAGAGACAGAGCATGAGTAGGGGAGGGGCAGAGAGAGAGAGGGAGACACAGAATTGGAAGCAGACCTCAGGCCCTGAGCTTGTCAGCACAGAGCCCAACGTGGGGCTCGAACCCACAGACTGTGAGATCATGACCTGGGCCGAAGTTGGACGGTCAACTGACTGAGCCACCCAAGCGCCCCAACTTTATTTTTTATTTTTTAAAATTTACGTCCAAATTAGTATATAGTGAAGCAATGATTTCAGTAGATTCCTTAGTGCTCCTTACCCATTTAGCCCATCCCCCCTCCCACAACCCTTCCAGTAACCCTGTTTGTTCTCCATATTTATGAGTCTCTTTTATTTTGTCCCCCTCCTTGTTTTTATATTATTTTTGTTTCCCTTCCCTTATGTTCATTGGTTTTGTCTCTTAAAGTCCTCATATGAGTGAAGTCATATGATTTTTATCTTTCTCTGATTGACTAATTTCACTTAGCATAATACCCTCCAGTTCCATCCACGTAGTTGTAAATGGCAAGAGTTCATTCTTTTTGATTGCCGAGTAATACTCCATGGTATATATATACCACATTTTCTTTATCCATTCATCCATCGATGGGCATTTGGGCTCTTTCCATACTTTGGCTATTGTTGATAGTGCTACTATAAACATGGGGGTGCTGGTGTCCCTTTGCAACAGCACATCTGTGTCCCTTGGATATATGCCTAGTAGTGCAATTGCTGGGTTGTAGGGTAGTTCTATTTTTAGTTTTTTGAGAAACCTCCTTACTGTTTTCCAGAGTGGCTGCACCAGCTTGCATTCTCACCAACAATGCAGAAGAGATCCTCTTTCTCTGCATCCTTGCCAACATCTGTTGTTGCCTGAGTTGTTAATGTTAGCCATTCTGACAGGTGTAAGGTGGTATCTCATTGTGGTTTTGATTTGTATTTCCCAGATGATGAGTGATGTTGAGCATTTTTTCATGTGTTGGTTGGCCACCTGGATGTCTTCTTTGGAGAAGTGTCTATTCATGTCTTTTGCCCATTTCTTCACTGGATTATTTGATTTTTGGGTGTTGAATTTGATAAGTTCTTTGTAGATTTTGGATACTAACCCTTTATTTGATATGTCATTTGCCAATATCTTCTTCCATTCTGTTGGTTGCCTTTGAGTTTTGGTGATTGTTTCCTTCGCTGTGCAGAAGCTTTTTATTTTGATGAGGTCCCAATAGTTCATTTTTGCTTTTGTTTCCCTTCCCTCAGGAGATGTGTTTAGTGAGAAATTGTTGCGGGCAAGATCAAAGAGGTTTTTGCCTGCTTTCTCCTCAAGGATTTTGATGGCTTCCTGTCTTACATTGAGGTCTTTCATCCACTTTGAGTTTATTTTTGTGTATAGTGTAAGAAAGTGGTCCAGGTTCATTTTTCTGCATGTTGCTGTCCAGTTTTCCCAACACCACTTGCTGAAGAGACGGTCTTTATTCCATTGGATATTCTTTCCTGTTTTGTCAAAGATTAGTTGCCCATACGTTTGTGGGTCCATTTCTGGGTTCTCTGTTCTATTCCATTGATCTGAGTGTCTATTCTTGTGCCAGTACCATACTGTCTTGATGATTACAGCTTTGTAGTATAGCTTGAAGTCTGGGATTGTGATGCTTCCTGCTTTGGTTTTCTTTTTCAAGATTGCTTTGGCTATTCGGGGTCTTTTCTGGTTCCATACACATTTTAGGATTATTTGTTCTAGCTCTGTGAAGAATGCTGGTGTTACTTTGATAGGGATCGCGTTGACTATGTAGGTTGCTTTGGGTAGTATTGACATTTTAACAATATTTGTTCTTCCTATCCAGGAGCATGGACTCTTTTTCCATTTCTTTGTGTCTTCTTCAATTTCTTTCATCAGCTTTCTATAGTTTTCAGTGTATAGATTTTTCACTTCTTTGGTTAGATTTATTCCTAGGTATTTTATGGTTTTTGGTGTGGCTTATACTTTAAATGTTACCACCCTTGCATTCCTGGGCATCATATATTCCTTTTTATGCTTTCCTTGGTTCAATATATCTCTGTTTTCTTAATATTTTTCTAAGATAATGGGAAATGTATTGGCCTATATTTTTTCCTTCTATTATCTTTGTGTGGTTTTGGCATCAAGGTAATGTTGGCCTCGCAAAATGAGTTTGGAGGTATTTTCTTCCTGTCTTCTGAATAAATTTGTATAAAATTGATATTATTTCTTCCTTAAATATTTGATAGAATTCACCAATGAAGCCCACTGTGCCTGGAATTTTTTTATGAGAACATTTTTAAATCGCTTTCTATTTCTTTAATGAACATAGAGCTGTTCAGGTTATTTATTTCTTTGTGAGTGCAGTTTTTATTTTGTGTCTTTAAAGGAAAATTTTCATTTCATCTAAGTTGGCAAATCTATTGCCAAAAATCGTGCTTTATGTTGTTTTATTATCCTTTAAAGTGATTATTGTCTGTTTTCTATTTTTTTAATTTTCTTTTTTTCTATCTTCTTTATGCATAACTTTATTTTTTCAGTTTCTTAAGGTAGAACATCGGATCATTGATTTGAGTCTTGTCTTTTCTGATATGTGTCTAGCACTGTAAGTTTTCCTCTAATCACTACTTAAGCTGTATGCCACAAACTTTGATATGTTGTATTTTCATCTACATTTTGTTTAAATTATTTCCTAATTACTTTTGTGATTTCATCTGCAGTCCAAGGATTGTTTAATTTGGAAACATTTGAAAGTTTTCCAGATATTTTTCTGTTATATTGATTTCTAGTTTTATTTCAATTTTGGTCCAAGAATATACTTTAATTTCAATCTGTTTAATTTGAGGGTTTTGTTTTTTTTTTCATAGTGTAAGATTCTGTCTTACACTACATTCTGAATGTTACATATGCAAATTTTTTTTTTTTAAGTTTTTTTTTTTTTTTAACGTTTTATTTATTTTTGGGACAGAGAGAGACAGAGCATGAATGGGGGAGGGGCAGAGAGAGAGGGAGACACAGAATCGGAAGCAGGCTCCAGGCTCCGAGCCATCAGCCCAGAGCCCGACGTGGGGCTTGAACTCAGGGACCGCGAGATCGTGACCTGAGCCGAAGTCGGACGCTTAACCGACTGAGCCACACAGGCACCCCAGTTTTTTTTTTTTTTAAGTGGAGTTTTCTATAAAAGTTAGGTTAAGTTGGTTGATAGTGTTTTCTGTATCTTTATGGATTTCTTTTTATTTGTTCTATTATTTATTGAAAAAGGAGTATTGAAATCTTTGTAATTTTAGATTTGCCTATTAGTCCTTTCAGTTTCAATTAATTTTTGTTTTATTTTTGAAACTATTATTTACAGACACATTTAGGATTTTTACAGCCTTTGATATATTGATTTATTTTTCAGTGTAACTTTTCTTCTTTATTTTTGGTAATGTACTTTGTTCTGAAGTCATCTTTGTGTGATATTAATATAACCATTCCTACTTTTTCTAAAAAATTATTGTTTGCATTGTGGTATGTTTTTACCACATTTATGTTTTTGCTTATAACCTCTCATATGTGAAGTGGGGTTTTTTTTTGTAGACTACATATGCTTGGGTCATTCTTTTTGAATTCAGTGTGACAACTCTGCTTTTTAAAGGTTTAGACCATTTATATTTAATATGATGTTTAGTATAGATGCATTTAAACATACTGTTTTCTGTTTGTCCCTTCTGGTCTTGGGTCATTTTCTCTCTTCTTTGGAATTGAGTATTTTCTGTAATCCCTTTTTATCTCTACTATACCCTTCAAAAAGTTTTTTCAGCAATTGCTCTAGTGCCAGGGTCAGTAGACTACATTTGTGGGCCAAATCTGACCTACCTCCTCTTTTTGTGAATAGAGTTTTATTGGGACATAGCAGGTTCATTCATTTGTATCTTGCCTGTGGCTGCCTGTATGCTACAGTAGCAAAATTAAGTAGCTATGACGGAGACCATGTGGTATACCAAGCCTAAAATATTAGTATCTGCTTTCTACAGAAAATTTTTGCCAACGCTTCCTCTAGTTTATGTGCATCTTTAACTCATCAGAGATGTCTTCAAACAGTATCGTACTACTCTGTGTATGATGTAATATATACCTTAGAATAGTATATTTCTATTTTCTTTCTGTTGTCACTTGTACTACTGTTGTCATACATTTTATTTCTGTAGACAGTTGATTCTCATTATTTGTGATAGTTATGTTCTATAAAATGACCTCAAACATTGAATTAGTGAATGCTGAACAACTGCTCCTAGGGGAAATACAGGGTTAGATTCCTGTGAGCATCTCGTCAGAAAACTTTTGTTAACTAGTAAATACGTAACCTTGTTTTATGCATGTACTTAAAAGACGTTTAAAGACACCGTACTTAATATATATTGTTGATGCATTGATATTGCTCTCATGGCCAACAGTACTGTAACTCATGCCTGAATGAAGCTTATCTAACACATGTATTTTCTCCATAAGGCATATCATAGGCTACTTGCTCTTAGGAACATTGAATAGCACTTCAGCATGATGCTTGGGGGTCATTTTAAATAGAAAAGTCACCATTGAAACCCCCAAATTCAGAACACATGACACTAAATAAATAGCCCATGAAAAGGACATGCGTTTTTGTACTATGATAGTTGAGACAAGAAGTCAGAGCATCACTTTGTTTGACTTCAGTTGGGAACGTGCACAGTGACAGATTTTTTTGTCTTCTGTCCATGTCTGCAAATGACTACAAAAGCACAAAATATTGATTTTTGGTTACAAATAAATTTTAGCAAGTTCATAGATACAGAATCTGTGAATGATGAGGATCAACTGTTGCCACAGATCCCACAACACATTGTTATTCTTGCTTTTAACAGTAAACTATGTTTTAAAAAAATTAAAAGCGAGAAAAATGACCTTTTATCACATATTTAGCATTTGTATTACTTTGTGTTAGATCCAAAGTGTATGCAATATCTTCTTTTCTCTGCTTCATTTACAGTTTTTCTCTTCTTGGTTTTCAGCAATTTGAATATGATATGCCTTGTGGTTTTCTGTTTTTGTTGCTGGGGTTGTTGAAGGTTATAGTTTCCTCAACTTGGGAGACTTTTTGTATTCATTAAAGCTTCCTTGAGTCTTTTCCTGTGTCCCATTTTTACTACCCTTACAAATTTTCCTGAACATGTTCTTGTTTGCTTTCCTCCTTACGTTCTTTCTAATACAGGCTTTCACTTGAAATACACAGTGTAATGGAAAAGCTGTATTTGAATTACTTCTGGGTTGTGCCATGACCACATCTGAATGAATGCATTATTTTAAAACATTTTTCATTCCCAGCCTACTGTTGGAAATAGATTGAAGAGGTGTGAACCAAGCTCCTTGTTAAAGTTTTCCACGATTCAGTAATTTTTGGTAAGATAGTAAATTGTTGTAACCAGTTTACTTATCTTGATTCATTCAATCAAATGAACAAGCTCTAATACGTGTACTTTGATAAATGTACTTTATTTCAACGTGTGTGCCTATTTTTTTAACCTATAAAATCTTATATACTATCTACTTTTAAAACCCCCCACAAGATATTTTGATTACTCTGACAGTGAGCATTTTCTGATAACCAGCTTTTTAAATTTTTAATTAGGAGCAAAATTTTCAAGCTTTGTTTTGTCATATGTGTATGCAAAAGTGGCTACACTTCTAAAAATCTTTTGTCACAGGCCACATGTTGTGAAAGATCAAGATTCTTAAAATGTTTACAAACTCCATGTATGTGGTTTCAAGGTTTTGTGCAACTTTGTAACAGTGATTTTCAATTCTGGCTGCCCCTGAGAACAACCAGGAAACTTAACAGACCCTTTCCCAGACCAGTTGAGTCAGGCTGTCTGGGCATGGAGAGTCTAACAGCTCTGTCTGTGGTTCTAAGAAGTATCCAGAGTTGAGAAACTCAAGTATAATGAAAATCAATAAACTTAAAGGGCCAGATAAGTAAATAATCTGAAGATTTTTTTCCAAATACTTAAATTGTATATTTTGTTATGAGTTTACCATTATATAAAATAAAATTATATATTTGTTGAATCTTGCATGCAAATTCAAAAATTCAGTGAGGTCTGCATCTGATTATAGGTTAATATGATAGTTGAAAATTTTAGATAGAAGAATAAGTACTAGTGATTTTGTTTCTTTTACTTGGCAGTTTGCAGAGAGCTAAATAGTGTAGTACAGTGACCCCTTACCTAGGTGCCGTTATCTGTTACGGCTTCATGCAATTGAACAAATATTTGTGGTGCACTTACTCTGTTCAGTCACTGTGCTAGAGAGACTGTGGAGTTACCAAGATGAAAGATAAATTTCCTGCCCCAGCGATTTATGCTTTGGAAAAAGAGAAGTTGAGTGAATGTAAAATTACTTTAGATCATGGTAAGACCTGAGGTAAAAGTACAAAATGGTAAATGACTCAAGGAAGAACTACCATCTCATTCAGGAGTTATGAAAACTTGTTTTAACCTTACTTTTTGCTTGTATTATCACCAACTATAGCCCTTCGCCTGGGGAAATAAACCTTAGCAGCTGGTACAATACCCTGCTACTGCTTTGATAGCTTGTGGCATGGATAAAGCAAGATGCCTTTAACATCCTCAGTAGTCAGAAACCTGTGTATTTATGTACATGTGGACCTTTTTTTTTTTTCATGGTTAAATGAATAAATCTGTATGATTGTGCTTCCTTGTGCTCTAAATTTTAGGTGAGTTAGACCTAATTATTTAAGAAATTCATGGTGATTTCTGTTCTGTTCGTGGTAATCCCTTTACAATCCCCCCCATCATTTTTCTTACAGTACATTAAACCATCAGTTGCCTTTTATGGAGATTATGAGAATAGTAAAACATAACATTTTTTGTATATCCATTTAATTACCGTGTGCTATGCTCTTTACTCCTGGACAACTTATGTTTAAAGTTTTGTTGTATTGATTGTGATTGTTCTTTTACTTGAATGTAAAAATCGTAAGCTCTGTAAGGTCAGACATTGTGTCCACAATAGATGTTCAACAAATGTTTTTTGGTTGAATAAACAAAATAAATTCATATGAAACAGTATAGTATGGTTGTTAAAAAAAAAATACGAGCTTCAAGGGGCACCTGGGTGGCTCCGTCGGTTAAGCGTCCAGCGTCGGCTCAGGTCATGATCTCGCAGTTCGTGAGATTGAGCCCTGCGTCAGGCTGACAGCTCGGAGCCTGGAGCCCGCTTCGGATTCTGTGTCTCCCTCTGTCTCTGCTCTTCCCCCGCTAACCCTCTGTCTCTCTCTCAAAAAATAAACTTCTTTTTAATAGGAGATTTGGGGTCAAATTTGGGTTTTATCTCTACCACTTACTAGTTGTGTAACCTTGGTTTCTTATCTAAAAAATGAGGTTTAAAAGTGCTCATTTCATGGCTTTGTGTGTGTGTATGTATACCAAATGGTACATTTATAAAACACTTAGCCCCGCACCTAGCATAGCAATTTCATTGTTAGTTCGTCAATAATATTATTTATTAATCTGATCTTAGTGGTTTCTAAAGTGAAAAAACTTTAGTCACACATACTTTGGGAACGCTTTTCTGTGAGTTTATTGGAAATTAGTAGTGGTCCAGAAATGAGTGAAAACTACTAGTAGTTGAGTTTATGTTTTGCTTTTGTGCTTTACAGAATATACACGTGTCATAAACTGTTTTCTGCTGTGTAGAAGGCAACTGAGTTTTTCTTAATCTGTATAGGTAAATTATTCACAATTTTCTGTTCACTCTGCAAATGCTCCTTTTAAAGGTACAGAAAATTGGAGGTTAATGGTATATCAGTTCTGTGGTTTATTTAATCACCTATTCTTGGGCTGTTAGTGTCTATTTCACGTGCATTCTTTAGCTCCTGAAAACCTGTGTTTTTGTCTTAGAATATTGTACTATATTCCTCAGGGGATGAAGTAGTTCTGTGATTCTTTAGATTAATGGTGATTACAGATGTGACTTCAGAATAATAATTGTGAGTTCAACTGATTTAACTAGTTAATTACTATTATTGAGCAGTGAGTAAACATGCCTGTCGGTGTTTCTATACCCTTAGACTGTTGTATCTAATATAATGGAATTAGGATATTCCTGTACAGTATGCACATTCTCAAGAATTAAACTGGCAGAAGGAGCCTATAGAGCTACTTTAAAGGCATAGGGATAGTTAATTGAAACTTTTGATATCAAAAGAAGGACATGTGGGGTGGTTCAGTCAGTTAAGCATCCGACTTCAGCTCAGGTCATGATCTCATGTTTCGGTTTGTGAGTTTGAACCCTGTGGTGATCATGACCCTCAGGTCATGATCTCATGTTTCGGTTTGTGCTGACAGCTTGGAGCCTGGAGACTTGCTTCCGATTCTGTGTCTCCTTCTCTCTCTGCCCCTCCCCCACTCACATGCTCTCTCTGTCTCTCAAAAATGAATAAATGTTAAAAAAAATTAAAGAAAAAAGAAGGACATGGAAACTAACCAAGAATACTATCTCCATTAGGAAAAAAAAAATGATCAAAATATTTATTGATAACTGTCTTAAGAATGGATGAATCCAAATGTAAATAAAATTTAAAAATTTTGTGAAATAGTTAATAAAAGACTTTGTGAAATAAATGTATACTCATATTCCTGAAAAAGGAAGACTAATCATATATAATTTCTACTTCCCGAATTAAATTAAATTTTCCATTCAAGATTTTATTGGGATTCTTTTTACCATGACAGTATTTTTCTAAACTTTATTTAGGATAAAAAGTAATTGAAAGCATTAAGTTAAAAGTCTGAAAAAGAAGAGAAAGAGAGAAAAAAAAAGCTACAGTAATGGAAACTATATACTACTTAAACAGTAATAGAACCACAGTACTTTTAAGTATGTGGTTAAGGAAATGAGGAATAAAGGAGAATCATTTTTCAGAAATGGAGTTTAGAAGAGATGCCTGGTTGGCTCAGTCAGTTAAGCATCCAACTATTGATTTTGGCTTAGTTCATGATCTCATGGTTGTGAGACTGAGCTCCTTGTCAGACTCCTTGTTGGGCTGGGTTCTGTGCTGGGCATAGAGAGCCTGCTTAAGATTCTCTCTTCCTCTCTCAGATCCCCTCCCCTGCTCATGCTTGCATGCACTTTCTCTCTCTCTCAAAAAAAGTGTTTAGAAAACAAGTTAAGCAGTGAAAGGGGCATTAACATAGACCTGGCACTTAATATCTGGTACTAGGATAAATTTCAGAGGAATTAAAGGTTAAGTATGAGATTCAAATAAAAGGAAAATTAGAATAAAATGGAATTGAATATTCATCATACTTACAGATATCTCACTTTCAGATCAGGAAAAGGAAACACAAGGAAAAAGAACCATTTATGCATCAGGCTCTGTGCTGACAGCTCAGAGCCTGGAGCCTGCTTCGGATTCTGTGTCTCCCTCTCTCTCTGCCCCGCCCCTGCTCACACTCTGTCTCTCTCTGTCTCAAAACTAAATAAAAACATTTAAAAAAAAATTTTGTTTTAAAGAACCGTTTATAGATTTGAGTTGAAAATTAAAATATTTACATATGTTAAAACAATATAAACAAAAATAAGATTGGGTAAATACTACACAAGTATTCTATAGGTTAATATCTTTATTCTGCAAAGAGTTCATGTATTGGCAAGAAAAACACTGATCTCTAAATATTTAGTCAAATGATATAAAAATAAACTTCACAAAAATTTTAAATTAGTAAACAGGCATGCAGGGAAATGTTCAAAATGTAGTAATAAATACAGGTTAGTTATGTTGTTCAATCGGGAAAAATGAAATTGGTATTTCCAATATAGATGAGGGTGTGGTAAAACTTCATAGAAATAGAGAACAATCAGTGATTTCAGGCTTATAATTAGAAATGGGATTGAATTGTAACTAACACAGATAATACATATACACCAAAGTTTTTTTTTTGTTTGTTTGTTTCCAAGAAAATATCTAACAGATCATTTATAGTTGAACTTTGCTTAAAACTTGGATGTGACCGAAAGTGGTCACTCTTTGAATTCAGTCCAATTTCATGACACATCCAGAGGGTGGAGTGGGTGGAGTTTCTTTTGTTGTTGTTGTTGTCTTTAACATAAGCCAAAAATTCAGCTTCCTTTCCTTGAAGATTTGAAATGCGTCCAACATTTGTATTACATTGAGATTGGTTCTGTTTTATTCACCTTTCTGTCCCCGCAAATGCCTTAGTCTCAGTAGACATTTTTTAAAGGACACATTGTACTTTTACTGCTGAAAACAATACTGTAGATAATCTATAGTGGTAGTTCCCTCTAGTGATGAAATGACTTCTAGAAAGAAATAAGCAGATAAGCACCAATATTCTTTTCTGATCCATTTCGTGTATCAGTTCCTTAGTTGTGTCCAATCTGCTCTGACTAGTTTAGATTTTCAGATATTTAGTTCAAAGAACTCTTTCTTCCTGGGATTGTGCAAAAGGCCAGCTTCTTGAAATACTTGAAATTCTCAAAGTTATTCACTCTGAGGACATCAGTGAACTTTTTCCTTTTTCCTTGTAAGAATGTAGATTAGCATGATTTAAATAGCAGATATTATAGCTCCAATATCTAATTTTAATGTATAAGATTAAATTAAACCAGTGATTTTGATCCCTGACAACCTTTAGCAATGTCTGGAGACTTTTTTTGGTTGTCACTAATGGGGAGAGAGGGAGTGCTACTGGCATCTGAAGGGTAGAGGGCAGGGATGTTACTCTGATGTACCAGGAAGCCCCCCACAGCAGAGAATCATCTGGCCCCAACTGCTAGTAGTGCTGAAGTTGAAAAACCCTGAGTTAAACTATGTAGAAATAGAATTTCTGAACTTTGGAGAAATAAAAAAAAACTTCTGTTACTGTTGTAGGGTCACATTAGGGGTGCCTGGGTGGCACAGCCTGTTGAGCCTAGGACTTCAGCTCAGGTCATGATCTCACGGTTCCTGTATTTGAGCCCCGAATCAGGCTCTCTGCTATCAGCACTGAGCCTGCTTCAGATCCTCTGTCCCCCTCTCTCTCTGCCCCTCCCCCACTCACACACTCTCTCAAAAATAAATAAACATTAAAAAAATTGAATAAGTTGTGAATATGAATATCTTGATGTGAATTGTAGCTTGAGAGCTTTCAGGTAGGATTTCTAGTTTGGCTTGGGTGTGTTTAAGTATAGTATACAGTTTCTGTTGTGAGCATGGAAATAATTATACAATGTAAATCTTAATTTTTATTGAAATCTAGTTGACATGCAATTTATATTAGTTTCAGGAATGAACATAAATTTTTAGACTTACACATTAGATTCCTCTATCTACATAGGAGCTTATAAAGCAGACTTAGCAACAGACAGTATCTCTGCCCTCTAGGAGTTTATCCACTGAAGAGAATTCTTAAACTGGTGAAACTCAGAGGGCTAGTGAGAGTGGCTATCAGGAGAACTGAGAAGGCAGACAGATCTGACCAGGAGGTAGAGTTGGGGTTGAGCCAAGCAGAAACCGGACCTCTGCTAGGAGGTCACTATCAAAGAATCAAATTACAATGAATGAGCAAATCAAAACGGAGGGAACAGGTCAAAAGCTTTGCCCATCTTACAGTGATTGTGCATGGATTCTCAATGTCAAAATTACATTAGTGTTTAAACCTGTACTGTTATTTTTTGTTATTGGCATATGTTTAAAAAAATAATCCAAGAAAGAGGTAGCACTGTTCTAAAGCCAAAGAGACAGACTCAGTTGGAGATTTTGAATTCTTTCACTTTCTTGCTTTATGATTATAGACTCTTTTCAGGTCACTTACTTCAGATTTTTGTGTGTGTGTGTGTGTGTGTGTTTTATTTTGGGGGAGGGAACGGCAGAGAGAAAGGGAGAGAGAGAACCTTAAGCAGGCTTCACACTGTCAGCACAGAGCCCAACACGGGGCTCGATCCTATGAACTGTGAGATCTTGATCTGAGCTGAAATCAAGAGTTAAACACTTAACCAACTGAGCCACCCAGGTGCCCCTTCAGATCTTGATCTGCAAAATTGGGATCATGATTCCTTCCTTCATTAAAAAGTTATGGTGATAAATGTAAAGCCCTTAATTCAGTGTCTGGCATATAATTAGTACCCTCAAAACAGTAATACTCAGTTTTAAAATTTCTCTAATCTGGGAAGATCATCGATACTGTAGTGTTCTTAAATTTTTAGTAAATACCAAAACATGTATAGCATTCTTTCAATACACTGACATTGCTTTACTTATGCTTTTTGATTTTAGTATTTAGCATATGACAAACTATAAAAAATAGAGATTAAGTGTTTATTAGAGGACTGGGATTACTCATTTTAGGAGTTTTGAGGAAATTAAATGAGATAGCCTATGTTGAGTGCTTTACATGATGCCTGGTGCATAGTAACTACTCTCAGTGAGTGTTAGTTCCCCACCTTCTTGATTTCATATTGCCAAGAAGCTTAGAAAATAGCACTGTGATGCTACTGCTATTGTGTTAATTTGTTGAATGAATAGATGTAATAGGAGTAGGAAAGGAAATTGGCCAACAGCAATTCGTTTTAAGCTGTGATGGTGTTTACTGAAATTGAAATGAATCTTACTAGAGCAGACTCTGCTTTTAGCTGATTTAAAACATTTGTTTTTAGTTTTGACCATTTACATGACACTAGACCTAAAGAGTCTTTGGTTATGTATCCTAGTTTAGGAGTGATTTTGGTCTACTCGCCAACTGAATACATTGTTTCTGCAGACATAGATTAGGTATAATTTTCAGGTCCTGCCAAAGTAGAGCGAAAACCCCAGCTGTATCTTTTGTTTTCTGGAAACCAGTTGTCATTATGTGTTGGGTTTTTTTTTTTCCTGCTCTATTCTTTCTACTACAGCTGTGTTGCAGTGGCTAGGTGACATCTAGCCTGCATTTTTGTCTTGGCAAAATAGTGCCAGGCAACCATTACTAATCTGGAGGCTCAAACCGGAAGAAAGATTTTTTTTTTTTAATTCTTCTGGATACTCAGGTTAAGATGTTGGATAGACTAGAAAGTTCCAGGAAGTTTGAATGAAAGATAATCAGAACTAATAGCAAAACAAGGAAAAAAGGTAATGGAAAAAGATCACTCTGGTTTGTGTCAAAGAGAAATGGTGTTAAATGAAGCAGCTCCTCTACTGTGTCATATCCAGAAAATCCTGGGTTGGAGATTAATAATGAAAGTGAAGAATAAGTTCAGAGTACGGGCACCTGGGTGGCTCAGTCGGTTAAGCGTCTGACTTGTGCTCAGGTCATGATCTTGGGGTTTGTGAGTTCGAGCCCTGTGTTGGTCACTGTGTTGACAGCTCAGAGCCTGGAGCCTGCTTCAGATTCTGTTTCCTTCTCTCTCTGCTTCTCCCCGCTGGAGCGCACTCTCTCTCTCTTAAAAACAAATACACATTAAAAAAAATTTTTTTTAAGAATAAATTCAGAGTAAACATTGAATAATTTTCTCATTGACTCATCTAGACCCTAGTGCCTACTATCTGTATATAAAAATAATCATTGGGAGCCCCTGGGTGGCTCAGTCAATTAAGTGTCCTACGCTTGATCTCGGCTCAGGTCATGATGTCAGGGTTTGTGAGTTCAAGCCCCGCATTGGGCTCTGTGCTGACAGTGCAGAGCCTGCTTGGGATTCTCCCTCCCTTTCTCTCTGCCCCTTCGCTGCTTGTACTCTCTATCTCAAAAATAAATAAATAAACAAAATACATGAATAAAAGAAATAGTCTTTGAAATTCTTCTCTTCAACTACATACTTTCCCTAAAAATGATGTTAAATAGTATATTTGTTTCTGGGAATTATATTAGTGTGAAACTCGTTACCTTTGCTCTGTAATCAACAGTTGTTTTTTGTTTTTGTTTTTGTTTTTTCCCAGTAAGTTAAATACCAAGTTCTAGGTACTGGATGTCCAGTAGGGAGCATGAAAAGAGAATGCCCTTGCCCTTGTGGAGCTTATTTACTATGACCTGGTTTATTATTAGACTTTCTATGATTTACTTGACATCAGATTTAAAAATTACCTTAGTATTCAGCTTCTCAAATTAAGTGAATACAGATAAACCTGTGGCACTGAGAATGTTCTATATCTTGAGCTGGGTGGTAGTTACATGTGTGTGTGTGTGTGTGTGTGTGTGTGTGTGTGTGTGTAGCTATCTATTTTAATTAAGATTATTGCATTTTACTCATTATGTTTCGATGTAAACTGTTTTTATTAAAATTAGATGTCCATTGAAACACTCCAGTGGTTTCCCTTTGCACCTAGAAAATCCCATAGTCCTTTAAAAAGGTGTACAGTAATAATTTTTTGTTCAGATAATGTTAAATTCTGAAGCTTGTTAACGTGTAAAAATTGTATTTGACCAAGTAGAATTAAAAACTTATAAACTTCTACCTCATCTAACATTTTACTGATAGAATTTTATGACATGACATGAATTTTATGACATGAACTTTAAACTGTTCACATTAAATATCTCTCAAGTTATAGTATTGCTTGAAGGAGTTTTATTTGCAAGTATTGGGAACTTTTAATTACAAACAAATTAATACTATCAAAAGTAGCTTCCATAAAATGGCTATCGAAAGATAAGATCTGTTTTTTATTATTGAAGTTGTCTTTACTGCAAAAGTAAAGATGTACAGAATGTGAAGTGGGCAAAGAGAGCAGTGCATAAGGAGTGAGAATTTCACTTACAATGAAATTCCATTACTCTCCCATATGGACTGGGAAAAGACTTCATTTGGCACAATCTGTAGAAAGCAAGTGTAGAAATGCCTGGGGCAATTTGGAATGAAGTCAAATTAAAGGCCTATTTTGCGCTACCTTGCTAGCTCTTTTGCTGTTTCTTTCATTTCCTCTTTTCTTCTCTTAATCAAGGCTGAGGTAGGCTAGGGAAGGAAATATGGGCATGTCTAGTTTTCAGAACTTTGTTAACTTCCTTCCACATTTTCCAGTCTCTCAATATTCTTGACCCCTTTGTTGCCCAGAGCAGGGTTTCTCAGTTTCAGCACTATCAACATTTTGGGATGGATAATTCTTTGTTCTCTGAAGTGTCCTGTGCCTCAGAGGATGTTTAGCCACACCCCTGGTTTCTACCCCCTTGATGCCAGTACATCACATTGTAACAACCCAAGTGTCTCAAGACATCACCACATACTTTCTGGGGGAAAAAACTGCCCTGATTGAGAACCTTAGTTTAGGATATTCAATAGCCCTTGACAGTAACTGACAGTTACTAAGCGTGTTACCACCTCTGCTCCTCTTCTAATCTTGTTCCCTATTGCAGATTGCTTTCTTCCCTATGAAAGTAGAATGCTTAGAAAGCATTATACCATTTTATTAGCTAAGACTTGCATTCTGGATGATAAAGAGAAAGCCCAATGAAAACAGTGGATTCATAAATATAATCAAGAACTGATTTTCATTAGTTTGCTAGAATATTTCTTCCTCTTAAAATTATACAACTTTGAAAGGGAAAAAAAGTTCTCTTTTGTTCTTTATTCTGCTGGAGTCTGGCTTAGGTAAACACGCTGTTGCTTTGGTAAAACTCCCTTTTTCTGTATAGGATGTTTTATTGCATCAGATCATTTGAGAAATTCAACATATATACTGTTAAATAAACAGGGTGTTTTTTGTGTGTGTGTTTGATATGTTGTCCAGGACTTATTAAGTATCTCCCACATAATGAGATGCATTTTGAAGAATGGTTGGATTTGGAGTTTTAAAGATCTGTCAATCCATTAGAAATGGGCAAAGAATATGAATAACCAGTGTAGAGAAAAGGAAATACAGATGTCCCTTAAACATGTAAAAAATGTTCAACTTCTTGGGGCACCTGAGTAGCTCAGTCATTTAAGCACCTGACTTCAGTTCAGGTTGTGATCTCATGGTTCCATGAGTTCCGACCCTGCGTCAAGGCCCCACATCAACAGTGGGGAGCTCTCTGTGTCTCCTAAGAGTGAAGAGCCTGCTTCAGATCCTATGTCTTCTTCTCTCTCTGCCCCCTCTTGCTCGTGTGCATGCACTCTCTCTCAAAAATAAGCAAGCATTTAAAATGTTCAACTTCTCATGATTAAAACTATACTGAAATACCATGTTTTACCTAATATTAACAGATTTGCTAAGGATTAAATTGTGTCTCTCCACCCCAACCCCCTACATCCATATGTTGAAACCCTAACCTTCACCTAGTGTGACTTTGGAGATAGGACTTTTAGGAAGTAATTAAAGTTAAATGAAGTCATAGGGTTGTAGTTCGATAGGATTGGTGGCTTTATAAGAAGAGGAAGAGAGAAAGAGGTTTGTCTCTCTCTCTCCCCATGTGCATTTTGGAAGGAGAGCTCATCTGAGCACTTAGCGAAGAAAGCTGCTGTCTACAAGTCAGGAAGAGGCCTCTCACTAGAACTTGACCATGCTAGTACCCTGGTCTCAGGACTCTAGCTCCCAGCAATTTGAGAAAATAAGTTTGTGTTGTTTAAGCTACTCAGTCTATATTTTGTTATGCGGCCTAAGCTAATACAACACTATAAACTAGAATGTGGAAAAAACAAGCACTCAGTTTATTACTTATGGAAATATAACTTGGTATGACCTCTTTAAAGAGAATTTTGGCAATATCTAAAAATGTCAAATGTGGATGTTCTTAGACCTAGCAAATCTACTTTTAGGAAGTAGTCCTAATCATATACTCAAAAAGTAGAAAAAGGTAAGTATGTAAGATTATATATTGGGTGTTGTTTGTAATAAAGGATTTGAGGGACACCTGGGTGGCTGTCGGTTAAACCTCTGACTCTTGATTTTAGCTCAGGTCATGATCTCACAGTTGGTGGTTTTGAGCCTCACATTGGGCTCCACTCTGAGTGTGTAGCCTACTTGGGATTCTTTCTCCCCCTAGCTCTCTGCCCCTCCCCTGCTCGTGTGTGCACATGCACCCACACACACTCTCTCTCAAAATAAATAAACTTAAAAAAAAGATTTGAAACAGTAGCTAAGATTTATAGAGTGCCCAAAATGGATCAGGAGTTCTAACTTTTTATGTGTATTCATTCATTAATTCTGATGACAGCCTTATGAAGTGGGTACTATTTTACAGATAGAGAAACTGAGGTTAAGTAAGTTAGCCACAGTTAAATAGTAAGTGAAATGATCAGGATTTGAACTCAGGAGTTTGGGCTTAGTTTTATTCCTTGATCCATATCCCATCAGTGGGAAACTGGTAAAATAAAACTATGCAATTGTAAAAATAAATTAAAAAATAGAATAGAATAGGAAAGAAAGGAAGAAAGGAGAGAAAGAAGGAAAGAAAAAGGGAAGAGGGATGGCTGGGTGGCTCAGTTGGTTAAGTGTCCAACTTTGGCTCATGTCATGATTTAGTGGTTCGTGAGCTGGAGCCCCACATCGGGCCCTCTGCTGTCAGTGCAGAGCCTGCTTTGGATCCTCTGCCTCCCTCTTTCTTTCTGCCCCTCTCCTACATGCGTGCCATGCACTCTCTCTCAAAAATAAATTTAAAAAAGAATAAGAACATTTTATGCATAAAATATCTTCAGAAGGATGCTAGGGGAAACTGGCAACAGTGTTGACTATGGCAGGGATAACTGGACAACTCAGGCATAGATTTTGCACTCTACTCTTCTGTACTGTAAAAATTTTGAACCATGTGAAAAAATTGCCTATTAAAAAATAAATAAAATTCTATTTTTAAAGAGTGTATATTGTATCCCAAAGTATTAGTAAATATCTGTGAGGCCGTGTGTGTGTGTGTGTGTGTTTAAAAATGATTAGATGAATAAATAAATGGGGAAAATAGATAAATCTCACATGTAGAAGAACTCCCAATAATTTATATAGATACTCTGCCTTCAAGGAGAAGGAATGTAACCTTCCATTCCTTAAGGGTGGACTGCACACGGCGACTTCCTTCCAAAGAGCACAGTATTAGGGGTTCAGAGGAAACAGCTTTTCAGTGAAGAAACTTGACAAATACTACCTTAGCCAGATAATCAAGGTCTACATCAGTAGCAATAAATCATGTTGGTAGTAGGTACACTTGATATGATGTGAGGAGAATGGCACTTTACCTTTGTGGTCTTTTTCCCCAAAACTCATAATTCCATTTTAATTATGAGAAAAACGTCAGATATATTCTAATGGTGGCATCCTCACACAATACAGCAAAGTTTGAGAAAGCATTGTCACAGCCAAAAGTGGCCTAAGAAGACATCACAGTGAAAGATAATGTGGTATCCTGTGTAGGATCCTGGGACGTAAAAAGGAAATTGAGTAAAAACTCAGGAAACTTGAATAAAGTATGGACTTTAGTTAATGAGAATGTATCAATATTAGTTCATTAAGTTGTAATTAATGTACCATACTAATATAAGATGTTGATAACAGGGGAAACTAGGTGTGGGGTATATGAGATCTCTATGTATTATCCCAGTTTTTCTGTAACTAAAACTGTTCTTAAAAACAAAATCTGTTTTTTAAAAAGAGTATACATAACAAATGTATTGAATAATGTAAAAGTAAACTTGAAATTCAGATGTCCATGACTCATTCCACAGAACTTAACCATAAACTTGGGAAGGGAGCCTTAGCATATTTCATTTTAAGGTCCACTGGTGATTCTAGTGTATGGTTAGAATTGAGACATGGCTTAAGAATTTACTCTTGCTTGAAAATCTTATTTCTGGGGACGCCTGGGTGGCTCAGTTGGTTAAGCCTCTGACTCTTGATTTTGGTTCATGATCTCACGGTGGGATTGAGCCCCATGTTGGGCTGTGCACTGACAGCTTGGAGCCTGATTCTCTCTCTCCCTCTCTCTGCACTGCCCCTGCTCACTCATTCACACACACGCACACACACACTCTCTCTCTCTCCCTCTCTCTCTCTCTCTCTCCCTCTCTCTCTCTCTCTCTCTCTCTCTCTCTCTCTGTCTATCTCTCTAAAAATAAACATTTAAAAAAATCTTATTTCTGAATTTTTAAAAATGATGAATAGTCAATACCTGTACATTCAAATCATTTGGTTTTGGGGTTCTTATGGGGGCATTTTCTCAGTATAATCTTTTTTAGATCTTTTAAACTGTGTGCTCATGGTTTATTTCCCTGTTTCTTCTTTTTAGATGTTTATCTTTAGTGTACACATGCCTTAAGACTTCAAAATGTTTTTAAAGCTTGGGTACATTGTTTCTCTGATGGTCAGTATTTAATATTCTCTTGCTTTTTTTCAGGCCCTACTTTCTGTTACTTCATTTTGTGCTGACTCTTCACTTTCAGATGATTCCTAAATATTCCACGAAACACACCTATAAGTCATAATTGGTGAATAGCAGAAATCTATTTTTTTTACAAGCTGTTTAATACACTTTCCTCTCTTGGAACTCTGTAATTTCTCAAACATATAGATGAAGAAAGTATGTAAACATTTGCTAGTCCAGAAAATTACTTCATTCTTTATCATTGAGGGCTTTCCAACCTGGTACACAAATGCTTATTTCAAGTAAATATTCTTAATACTCCCTATCATTTTTTTTATTTGCTCTTCAGTTTCTTAATGCCAGTATGGATTCACTAGGTCATGTGTTTATCAAGATTATTTTATACACATTTTTTTTTCTCAGCCACACATTTTTAAACGTTTTTCTTCTGTCATTAATGTGTTTATTTAGCTCTTTAGTTATTGGGACTTCTGGGCTGGTCAAAACAATGCTAATGATCCCTGTAATTTGCCAAAGATAGATTTTAGAAGTGTTCTTTCTTGTCTTGCTTTCCGTCTTACTGAATAGTCCAGACCCTGATGCCTCTTTCCTGACCCATGGCTTCAGCCTTCTTTAGGAGCTTGCTCTGGTCTCATCCTGTTTCCTTTTAAGATACAGATTTTATCATGTCACTGCCTTGTTCTGGTATCCTTTCTCTCTCCTCCCCACCCCCTAACGTATGGGATATGAGCCCCTAGTATTTACCGATCATGGTACTATTTTATAACATCAAGTAATTTAATTTTAACAAGAATCCTATAAAGCCAGTACCCTTTTTATTCCAAATTTATAGACAAGAAGCTGAGCATAGGGAGGTTAAGTAGCTTATCTAAGGTTCTATAGTTAGTAGGTGGCAAAGCCTGAACCCCATTCTGTTGACTCCCAAGTTTCTTTAAGTATAGCCCCCTTGGAGCTCCTGTGTGCATTTTTGCCCTCTTTCTGCACAGCCGTCCCCTCATTCTTCAGTCATAGGGGTCCACTTACTTTGTCCCATTTACCTTGTATTTTCTCAGCTATGACCCTTGTACTTTCACTTTCACTTTCTGCCCATAGAAACCCTGCTTTTCTTTTTATGATTCTCTTCAAATATCACTGTTAAAGTGACATTCCACCTTCCCAGTTAAAGTTTTTTTATTCCCTCTTCTAGAATTTTTTTCATTTTTCATTTTTGTCATTTCCATTATCAGGTTATATATTTGTTTTATTTCCATCTTCCTACTAGATTGTAAGTTTCTGGGAGGGGAGGGGCTGTCTTACCTTTAGAAACCATGGGGCCAATGCCTTGCACATAGAGGACATGCAGAAATGTGAATTTTTAAAAGGAATTTTATTCATACAAATATTTTGTTAGATATTTTATAAGGATAGAAAGTGGAATCTTTTTTGTTAATACTTAAGAATTGTTGCAACTAATTTATGGAGATTTTCTAATTTGATGATACTTCATAAAATTTTAATTTCAAGTTTTAATATTAAATAAAACTCCATTTTTGATTCTGTACTTTTCTTTTAAGTTTGTTTATTTTGAGAAGGGGAGTGGGGAACAGAGGATCCAAAGTGGGCTCTGTGCTGACAGCAGAGAGCCTGATGCGGGGCTTGATCCCACCAACCGTGAGATCATGACCTGAGCTGAAGTTGGGCACTCAACAAACTGAGCCACCCAGGCACCCCTACTTTTATATTTTCAGTTGAAAATTATGTACTGTTAGGTATATGTTTAAAGCATATTATAAAGTTTTGGAAGTATTATTGGTAACTCAGATAATTGAAAGGAGAACTAATATAAAGATTCTGAATATTTCTGTACTTTTTCATTATTTACTCAGGTTTAAAAAAATTCAAATCAACTCAAATTTCTAATTAAGTCATTATTTTCAATTTTTTTAATTTAATATTTTCCAATAAAATTTAGACCTTTTTAGAGAAATATACAAGAATTTTTAATGGGAAAATTAAATTCAGAAGATAAGGAGAAGGTATCTCCACCTAAAACACATGCCTAAGATCCTAGACTCACGCTAGAAATGAACTACATATTTGACTTTGCTTTTTCCAGTGGGCAAAGTAAACATGATTAGTTACATGATCAAATTGTTCATATTCTAAAACCAACCAGATAAGTGTCTTTTATGAGTCCTCACAAAGAAGGGCTACCATATGAAGTAGGTCCGTATCCTCAGCAACATCCCTGCAATAGATACATTTATGGTTTAGTATGACATACATATCAGACTATTCAGTGCAGGCCAGTGACATACCATATAGTCCATCAAAGGATACTCTATGAGGAGCCAAAATAAGTCAATGAGAGTATACAATCCTGAGATAAACTAAAGAAATTTGAAATACTTTGAGCAGCATTTCCCAAGACACTGATATTTTAGAAGATGGTCTTGATTTTGATTTAGAAATTAAACAGTTATTTTGTGAGGCAAAGACAAGTTTCCCTTACATAACTTTATTAACTATAAAAACTTTTAGAGCTCATACCTTCATATTTTTAGTCCTTGGTATGCCAGTCCCCAAAGTGTCAGCTCTGTAGTCACAAACTGTAGAAGCCTTGAAATAATATACATAGGGTATATATGAACAGATCTGCAAGTCTCCTGCTCTGGCCAAAGGTTTTTTAAGAGGAAAGTATTAGGTAAATGCTGGAGGCTGTAGGTGCATTTGTCAAAAATGTTGGAATTGATACTCTTGTGACTATAGTTTGGGAATTGCTAACCTTCTACCAGCACTATTCAGTAGAGTTTCCTGTGATGGTGAAAGTGTTCTATATCTGCACATTCCAAAATGGTAGCCAAGCCAGTAGCCAAGGTGGTGATTGAGCACATGTAATGTAGCTAGAGTGACTGAGGAACTGAACTTTTAATTTTGTTTAATTTTAATTAAAATAACTGCATGTGGCTAGTAGCTGGAGAGGAAGCTCGGTTCTAGAGGACAGGAAAGAATGCTGATCTCTCAGGCTGTGTGAGATAGAGTAGCAGCTAAGTTCAAGATTATATTCTTCATCAATAACTGAATAAAGAAATCTTGTGTTTTTAAGAGACATGAGCTTTTACTAAAGATAATGATTATATTTAAGTTTGCTGTTTTGTTTTTGAGCTTGACAATTAACCAAGGATGCTTGAGTCCATGGTTGATCTTTTAGATATTAATACAATTGTTTTCAGACCGTGTTAGGCTAAAAACTACACTTAAAATTATTTCATAAGATTGAGACATTTACTTATAAAACTGGAAACCTGTGGGTATACTGATATAAGACTGTTTTCTTGTAGTTTCCAGAGTGTGGATTCTTTGGCATGTATGACAAAATTCTTCTCTTTCGCCATGACATGAATTCAGAAAATATTTTGCAGCTGATTACCTCAGCAGATGAAATACATGAAGGAGACCTAGTAGAAGTTGTTCTTTCAGGTAAGTAGCTTCTTTTATTTTGTTGCCTTTTTTTTTTTTCCCAACAAGCATTATTTTTTGTGCTAAATGCTGTGTTCTGTTATAGTCTTTATACTATAGTTGCTTAATTTCTTTCATCTATTGTAATGGCTACCAGGTGATTTTTACTTTCGGGAAGGTTATATCACAGATGACACAGTAGGAAAATAAGCCCTGAATTGTTTATTTGAGTGTTACTAAGCTAAGGGAATTATCATTTGAACTGGCAGAAGAATATATACTCTTTGAAATAAATTGAAATAAAACAATTATACTAAAATTCAGTTCGCTTATCCCCATTTCTATGAAGAGCATGGAAGAGAATTGAGGCTCAAAAAAGAAAATCAGGAAAAAAGGAGAAGTAATGAAGATGTGGAAGAGAAAACTGCAGTGCTGATCATTCTCATGATTTAAATAATGCTCCTTCCCTATGTGTTCTCAGTGGACATTTTCTTACCTCCCTCCTTCCCCCCCCCCCCACCCGTTCTTGCCACCTGTTGTTCCTTAGCTCCTTCTGTTTCTGATCTCATCCAATGGCAGGTGGGCAGGATTTAGTGAGGAATGTAAAGGAACAGCAGCTAGTAGGCCTGCAGAATTTCTTGTTTGACAGGAAAGGAGGGAGGGGGAGAGAGAAGGGTGTGAGAGGAAGGAAGAGAAGGAAAAGGAAAGCCAGCCAAGAGTTCAGAGTCCTGCCACCAATTTTTCCTCTTTTCAGACTCATCTTTGTCACCTGTTCTTGAGATCCTCTCTCCCCTCACCTTTCCTTATTAGTCCTCGATCCTTCCCATTTGATAGCTGCTGTTTTTTAGAGTCTCTTTTTCTTAACTACCAGGACTATGGAGAACAGACTCTGGAAAGAGCTTATACTGAGATCCTGTTAGAACTCAGAGTGTTTACCATTGAGGTTAAGTTCCACAGTTTTATGGGTTTTTTTGTTTGTTTGTTTTTTGTTTGTTTGTTTGTTTTTACTTTAGTGTTCTATTTCCCAGTGTGTTCTAAGTTAAACAGTTTTAGACCTAACAACTATTTGTGATCTTGTCACTATGAGAATATTCTTTTGGAGATTGAAATATCTACCCACAGACCTCCTTTTGGAGCTCAAATTATTTGGACCTGAGGAACTTCCTAAAATAGTTTGAAACCCACAATAGTAAATGCCGAGAATAGTTTATGATGAATGAAACTTACAAAGAAAGAAAGATTCCACATGCTTTGACATAAATGAGTATGGTCAACATTCTTAATATTATTGTAATTGCAGATATACGTTTTATTTTGGTACTTGTCTTTTTTAAAAGCTTTGGCCACAGTAGAAGACTTCCAGATTCGTCCACATACTCTCTATGTACATTCTTACAAAGCTCCTACTTTTTGTGATTATTGTGGTGAAATGCTCTGGGGATTGGTACGTCAAGGACTGAAATGTGAAGGTATGTGTTCTGAGTTTTGGTGTCTTTTGAAAGGGGATTTTGCATTTGCATTCTCTAATCGTTAATGAAAGAATAAGATCATTGGTTAGTGACTAGGTAGTAACCAGTGTTTAGAACTGGACAGATCTAGTTTTTCTGCATTAGAATTGCTAAGGGGTAGGAGGCAGGTGCACATTTCTGATTAGTCTTCTGAGTACTCTAAGGTGGAGGGTCAATAAAGTTTTTCTGCAGAGGGCCAGAGAGCAAATTTTTAAGTATTATTGGTTAATAGTCTCTGTCACAGCTACTTAAATCTGCTTTGGGCCAGGGAAGCTATAAACAAGATGTAGAGAAATGAACAACATGCTGTGTTTTAATAAAATTAATTATGAACACTGAAATTTAGATTTCATACAATTTTTACATATCATGGGAGGAATTTGGTACACAGTCTACAGTTTGCTGAAGTGCTTTAAGCTAATTGTTCTCAAACTTTACCATGTATCAGAATTACCTTGAGGACTTGTTAAACATACTTTGCTAGGACCTACCCCCAGAATTTCTGATTCAGTCGGTCTGGGGTGGAGCCCAATAATTTACACTGAATTTTTTGGCTTCTGCTTAGTTTGTCATTCAGGTTCTTAATTAGGATAACTATTGCTGCCAGAGAAAGTAAATTAAATAAAAGAAGCGTCTATTTTTTATGTAACATACTTACATATTTAAGTTTCTTTAATCTATTTTTTTACCTTTTAAAATATATTTAGGCTGTGGATTAAATTATCATAAACGATGTGCCTTCAAGATTCCAAATAACTGTAGTGGAGTAAGAAAGAGACGTCTATCAAATGTATCTCTGCCAGGACCTGGCCTCTCGGTTCCAAGACTCCTACAGACTGAATATGTACCCCTTCCCACAGAGGAGGTATGTATTTTAAGGCAATAAGAGGGCATTTTAGTACTTGTTCCTTATGTTTCTACGAGGTATATGACATCATCCTAGGACATAAATTATACACTAAAGACTACAAACATTCCTACACTTAAGAAAATTAAAATATATTACTGGAGACAGAGGTTACCAGTAGTAATGAGTTGCGTATTATCTTCTTTGGGACCACATTATCACTTGGACCACTGTGTTAACCTCCTAACCAGTATCCTGGTTCCCATACTTCACCTCATCTTTTACACTACAGTCAGATCATCTTATTTCACTAGAGCTTAATACACAACTCTGATTATATCACTCCCCACTAGGAAACCTTTATATATTCTCTTTCCAACAATCTGTTCTATTTAGCATTCCCTGAACACCCGATTGTTCCCTCTACCTTTGCTCTTATTGGTGTCCCTCCTCCATGCTTTTTTCAGACCTAGCTCAACAGCTGCCTTTCCTGAATTTTCCTCTTACCCAGAAGTTATTTTATTGGTCGAATGCCAAACCACTTTTCAGACCTGTCTAATGGTGTGTATATCATTCTACCTTAATATCATGGTGTCCTCAAGGAATTCATGATCTGTTTAGAGAAGACAATGCCCATGGTCTTTTGTGTGCCCTACCATGCCCAGCACAATATGTTATACTCTGTATATGTTATACTCACTGAATATGTTATATTCAGTGATGTAAGAATGAGTGAATGAATGAACCCAGTGATTATCACAATATTCCAGTGAGATATTTTAGTAGATCTGTACATAATGAGATAGTTGAGACTTATAATGGTTAAGTAGTAACTTGACTCAAGTCACCGAGCAAATTCGTAAGCAACATTAGAATTAAATCCAGATTTAATTATTTTTAGATCAGGGATTTTTCCTAATATATTGTACCCGTGAAGAGTAAAATAGTAGATCAAGAGAGAAAGAAATAACTTCCTTGTTCTTTTGATAGTACTTAAAGTGACCTCCATCCATAGATTGCAATCTTATCATTTAGTTGTTTCTGTAACCCCTTTGGTCTTCCATAAATTAATGGCAGAACCAAGCCTTTGGGCTATTGGCTTGATATCCTGGTCACAAGATTTTGCTATACTGAGGCACCTTAGAATAAAAGCTTCTGAAGTTCTTTCACAAAAATCCCATATTTCCCTGTTGCTTAGCACTAATGTGAGATGTTTAACTTAGAAAAAAAGAGTGCTGTGGCATAAGAACTGAGAGCAAAGAGTTATTAGAAACATATACAAGAGCTTGGGAAAAGACTGGTGATTGAAAAGTGAGTGTATTTTATACATGAACTACACAGGAAACTTAGGTCGCAATGGGGTCTGTAGGATAGAGGCGTGTTGTTTTAAGAGCCCCACAACTGATGCTGGGATGCCAGCTCCCCCTAGATGAGGAGTACTAGATTAGGAAATAGGACAGAGCAGATGAATCAGGTTAAATTTAATTCATTAGTTTCTGTTTTATCCTGAAGATGAAAATTCCTTGGGGAAGTGTATGAAGTAGAGTGACATGTTTGAATTGGTTAGATCGTGCAGAGGATTGTAGAATGAGTAGAAATTGTAGAGTGGAATGTGTGAAAAAAGGCTGCTTCTATCAGTCCACGCATGCAGTCTCAAAAAGGAAAAAGGTACAGTAAGAGAAGAGCTCATGGAGGAAAATCAGAGGGAAGCGTGGGAAAAGAGGACACACTAAAGGAATATAGGACATACCAATGAGGAGATGAGTGCAGCCTTGAATCTGAACGAAGGTTAGAGAAGAGCTGACTCCAAATGGCTGCCCGGTGAGAGCCTCCTAAGTTCCACGTGCCAGGCTTCATGATGAATGCTTTACTCGTCTTTTCTCATGTAATCCTCACCACAGTCCTGGAAGGCATAGCAGCTCTCATCCTGATTTCTTAGATAAGATGTGAGGAAGAAAAGTTTCTGAGTAGTCAAGATACTAAACTTCACTGACCACTGAGATAAGCTGGAAAAAAGGCCAGGCGGGGATAGAAACTTCTGAATCTGACTCTGGGGTTGTCATTGTTTACATGTAAGAAGGCAGTTTCTGTTGCAGTGTCTGAAGTCATTGTAAGGGAAGTGAGTAAAGAGACAGAGGAGCAGAAGCTAGTCTTTGGGACTAGAAGATGGTCACTGAATTTGGTTACAACAGGACCACTAAGACTAGAGAGACCAGACTTGAATGATGGCTCTTTGGAGATGAGAAGGAGGAATATTCCTTGCAGTACATTTGGGCAGAGGCCTGAGGGGCCAGGACAGGACAGAATCAAGGTAGAAACTGTTGGAACTAAGCGTATGCATAAAAGTGGAGGCATTTTTTTACTGAATAATATTCCAAAGTCAAATATGTATAATTAGGGAATTTCCCCCCTTTGAATGCTTTTATTGCTTTTATTATTACATCTGATTGAGAGTTGGCAACATGTTATAAAGTTTTTGTAGGCAAATGTTCACTTTAGACATTAGTTGAAACCCATGCCATGGAAATAATCGGATTACTTTTAGAGAATTTCTGGCTTCTCATTAATAAAGAAGTAAGAATTTTAGTAGTTTGTAAAGAGGGGCCATTAAATCAAGGTAAGAGAAGAACTTTCACTCTAGTTACTCTAGTCTTAGTGGTCCCATTTTCACCAAATGTTCCACAGGTAATTTTACCAGTATCCTCCTTCCTCCAAATTCTGGTTCAGTCTTCCATACCTTTCCTGCCTTCCTCACTCAAGAGAATGGGAAACCATGGTCCCTGATGAGATTGTAGCCTATGCTCAGGTGTGTTTGAGATGGGAAAAAGATGGGACTGGACTTTCATGGAGAAGACCTGGGGCTAAGGGCATCTGCCTAGGTGGCAGGGGGTGCGGGCAGTTAAGCGTCCAACTCTTGATTTTGGTTTACATCATGATCTCACAGTCATAAGATCAAGTCCCGTGTCAGGCTCCATGCAGTGCATGGAGCCTACTTGAAATTCATTCTTTCTCTCTCTCTCTCTCTCTCTCTGTCTCCCTATCATGTACATGTTCTCTCTCTCTCAAAAAAAAAAAAAAAAAAAAAAAAAAAAAAAAACCCCAAAAAACCCACAGACAGAAGACCTAGGGCTAAATCTTGATTATAATGCTTGCACTTAAGTAATATTAATCCCTTTGAGCCTATTTTTTCATATTTAAGTAACTTTGTACTAAACATGAAAAATTAGGTGGCTGCTGTAGCCCAGTCTCCTGAGTAGCTCCTTGCACACATGCTTTGTACCATGTCCCTAATACCCAGTCCCAGGAGGGCCTGACCAAAGGCAGTCAGTCACTAGCTGGCCACTGGCATATGAAGGGATTTGTTATGACAGTTCTTCCTTACAGGGGTGTCCTACATATTTGATGATGGCTGGCAAAATCGATCTTCTTCCATCTTGTGTGCTTTAAACTTGAGACAAACCGAAAGTGGTAGAGGCAGGAGCAAGAGGAGCAGAGTGTTGAATCACCACTAGAATAGGGAGCCAGGGGTGAACAAAAGCCTACAACATCTGTTTCTCGTTCCCGCTGGCTTCCATTACTAGCTTTGCAGGATCGCTGCGGTGCTCAGTACCCAGCGTCACGGTGGAAGAAAAGGGCCAGGCTAGAGCGGGAGATCCTGAGAGCTGAAGCAAGTTTGGTTTGGGTTTTAACATTGTTTTTGTAACTTTTCTTAAATTAAACTGCTTCCTAATATGCTTTGGGACATTTGTGGCTACACAGCAGGGAAAAACTATCCATCAGAGACCATTTTTGTGTTCTTTTTATAATGTTCTTCTCCATTTGAATGTCCTTTTCTGTTTCTTCTTAACCTTCTTCCTGCTTTCTTCCAAACAGTCTTTTTTTTTCTTCCTCCCTTCATTTATTTCATACAGTTCTCTAATATATTTCATACATTATACATACATGAAATATTTATTTCATACAGTTTCTTCTGGCTTCTTTTGCTTTTATGGGTTGACTCAACTTCTCTGAGTTAGATATTACAAGTTATGGAAGGCACATGAAAGGCCTCAGGACTTCAGTTCTGGCAGTGAAGATACAAGCAGCTACAACAAAATCTATAATATGTCTAGATGATAGGTGTTTTGTGTTTGAGAATGTGGACTATACTGTATTCATTTTTGTTTCTGCAATACACAGCAGAGGGTCTGGTCTGTAGTATAATAATCAGTGAATGCTGAATGAATGGGATGAGCCATATTGAACTGGCCTGTAATTTAACTTGATTATTTTCTTTGTACATATAGAAAGTATCATAGTTAGAAAAATCTAGTTATCTCTCAGGTTACACAAAAATTTTTAATCAACATCTTTAATTTTCCTCTTTGCTCCTCTCGGGGAGTAAAGCCCAAATAACTAGAAAATACTTAAAATATCAAGGGACTTCCTAAAACATCAGTACTGAGGGGTAAAGTTGTTTTAGCTAATTTTGTATCTGCCATTTTTTATGTCATCATCATTAGACTTAAGTTTTGTTGTTTTTTTTTTAATTTTTTCTTTTAACGTTTATTTTTGAGACAGAGAGAGACAGAGCATGAACAGGGAGGGGCAGAGAGAGAGGGAGACACAGAATCCGAAATAGGCTCCAGGCTTTGAGCTGTCAGCACAGAGCCCGACGCGGGGCTCGAACTCACGGACCGTGAGATCATGACCTGAGCCGAAGTCGGACACTTAACCGACCAAGCCACCCAGGCGCCCCTAGACTTAAGTTTTTAACAAACATATTTTAGTATTTGTAAAAATACATTTGAAAAACCAAGACTTATTTCAAAATATTTTTAGATATCATGTTCAGTAATTCAACATGAACAACAATAAACTTTCTGAATTTATTATTATTCAGAAAGGTTCGTGATTATGATTCGTTTCTTGGTAAGGTTTTTCAAGGGATTTAAACATGTCATAAATTCATTTTAAGGCTTTTGTTTTTTATTTGTAAAACGCTATATATGTCTGGCAAATAGTTCATCAATGAATATACGTATGTGAGGATGAAAAATTTTTTTTTTTTTTTTATAAATAATAGCAAAAAAATCTGCACTGTTCACATTCAAATGATGGTAAGTTAAGCTTCCAGAGGAAACTGCTGAGATGCACATTTTTAGATTTTTGGCTTTAGTGTTCAAAATAAATGACTTTGATCTCAAGTCCTGCTCTTAATACTTTGTTTTTAATATACTTAATACTTATGGAAATTACTTATGTTTTAGTCACATGTTCACCAAGAACCAAGTAAGAGAATTCCTTCTTGGAGTGGTCGCCCAATCTGGATGGAAAAGATGGTAATGTGCAGAGTAAAAGTTCCACACACATTTGCTGTTCACTCTTACACCCGCCCCACAATATGTCAGTACTGCAAGCGGTTACTGAAAGGCCTCTTTCGCCAAGGAATGCAGTGTAAAGGTAGGATTGGATGTTCTTCTGAAATAAAATTCATAGGTTTTTGTTAGGAAATTTGTTTCAAAATATTTATATTTCAGAAGCATAGGCAAAGAAATTGGGTTCATAGTTGTTAATTTAAAAAAAGAAAAAAATGCATGCATGCACACACATTCATATTTATCAACAACTATTGCTCTCTGTAGTATATGTACTATGTACCAGGACCTACAATACAGAAAAGCTAGAATTTGGATCTGTAAGGTATGGCTGCTCTACACCTATCCGTATGGGGCAGTTAGTAAGCAGGTGAGCAGATATTTGAGCTTAAGTCTTTCTGATTCCAGAGCCAAATGCTACCCAAAATATAAAATAATGCTTTCCTCTTTCCCTTAAACATTCACACACACACACACACACACACACACACACACACACACACACACACACAAATTTATTACAAGAGTTTTCTTGTTTTTATTTATAATTATGTAGCTAGGAAAGCTGTACCAAAACTGTTATTCCAGAGACTAATCATACTGAAATAGGAAGAATATAAGTAGAAGCCACTGGAAATGTGATAGGGATTATCCATATTCGGGTACTAACCCAAAACACTATCATCGTATTCTAAAAACATCTCTCATTGAACCAGGCTTTTAATAGAATAATGGAATATTTTTTCCTACAGTTGTGTTATTTTTTATGTTTTTAAAGATGATTTTAACTTTTGTTTCATATCTCCTTCACAACACTCCTGAACAATATAGTGAAAACCAAAACAGTTTAAAATGTGTTATTAATTATTGAGCCAGGATGGGGTGTAAGTAGCCTGTCTATAATTTTATGTACTTATTTTTATGTGATTATTTTAATGGTTCTTGGTAACATACTTTTTATATAATAGAAGTGATGTGGAATTGAATTCTCTAGTTTTATATAAATAAAACATTAGAATTGAGGTCTTTGCAACAATAAATCCTATTTACAATACAGAATAAAATAATTGTACATAAATTTGACTTAAGTATATGAGAAAACTTTTCTTGGCAGTATATGGCAACATGGGAGAACATCAGATAGAGGACAGGTTGTGCATTTGTTGCCAGGTAGTTAATAACTATCAGGCAGGCATAATTAAATGTTGAAATTTTATTTCAACAGCTTACTTTTAAATATGAGTTAATATATAAATTAATACTTTAAAATATCAACACTAAAGTATATTGGCAAGCAGCCACTAAGGAATGTTTTGGGAAAGAACATCAATAACAGATGTACAAATTCTAGCCAACAGATAATCTTAGAAAAGGTTGTAGGTAGTGCTGCTCTGCTGAACAGAACAGAAACATTCTAAAACCATATGCAGAGCAGTACGATAGTTTGTAGAGGACCTAACATAAATATGTAGATTGATGAATTTTGAAATAAAACCAGTTAACTCTGCTACTGGGTTATTGATTTAATTTCTTAGCTCTAAAAAAATAATGTTTCATGCTTGTATTGGTTCAGAAATATATATGTATTTCTGTATAACTAAGCTATTTTAATTATCAGTCAGAAACATTCACTTATTTCAGTGACTTCTTTTTTGTTTTTTTTAGTTTTTTTAATATTTATTTATTTTTGAGAGAGACGGAGTGTGAGCAGAGAGTACTTATTTTTATGTGATTATTTTAACGGTTTAACGGGGCAGAGAGAGAGGGAGACACAGAATCCGAAGCAGTTTCCAGGCTCTGAGCTGTCCACACAGAGCCCAATGTGGAACTCGAACTCATGAACCTGAGCCAAAGTCAAACTCTTAACTGACTAACCACCCAGGCACCCCAGTGATTTCTATATTTTTAAGATATGAATTAGGATATTAAAAAGTAAAACAGTCATTTTCATTCACTTGTCAAGCTAAGAAAGAAAACAGTAATTTAGTTAAAACAGTTACACTGGATCATTTGAGAAGATACACAGTTCCAAGAGTAGCTACTCATTCAATCACCTGTTTTTTTGTTTAAAAAAATTTTTTTTAAGTTTATTTATTTATTTTGAGAGAGAGAGAGAGCGGGGAAGGGGCAGAGAGAGAGAATCCCAAGCAGGCTCCATACTGCCAGTGCAAAGCCCAATGTAGGGGCTTGAACCCACAAACTGTGAGATCATGACCTGAGCTGAAGTTGGACACTTAACTGACTGAGCCACTCATGTGCCTCATCACCTGCTTATTTTCTACTTTGTAATATTAAAACTTCAAGACAGCTTGAAAGCATACATAAAATATAAGAAAATATGAACAAGTTAATAAGAACATGAGTAAGAGTACAGAGAAATAAAAATGCCTGCCATTAGAACCTACCTACTTGCTGCCGACAGGCCACAAATTTGGCTCTACATTTTCAAAGCGAAAATGGAAATCTTGTTATTGTTACGGTTTGCATACCTCATGAGATAAAAAGCAAATCAATTAAGATAAATGGAAGATGTTAATATTAATATCATATATGAATTTTTCTAGGGCCTTTCATTTAAAAAGACAGTGTTATTTAATACAAGTTGGGTCACCCACCAAATTGTTAATCATGGGGCTTTTTCTTATAATAACCTTTACCTTATGCCATTGGTGTGATACCCAGAACTTTCTTGAATCACAAGGGCTACAAAATCATTCTAAGTCAGGACTTGAAATTATTTTCTTCCCGATATTGCTGGAAGATGGAATTCCAAGGTGGAAGGGCGTAGTAGACAGTAGTAATAGCAGAGGGTCTCAATTTTGGTATCACCTAAAAAACACTTTTAAAACACATTTCTCAGCCCCACTCCCAGAGCTGCTGACATAATAGGTTTGGAGTAGCGCCCAGAAATTTGCATTTCTAACAAGTTCTTTGTAATGCTGATTATGCTGGTCTGGGAACCAGAGTTTGAGAACCACTGAGTTACTTGTAGTATTGAATAGCTTGTACCTGACATTCATCTGCAGTGCTATCAACTCGGATGTTCTTGCAGGCTGAAGAGAACTATATATAAAGGTGGGAGACGTTGTGCATGAGAAGCTCATGCCTTTCCTTACAAGGCTGTATAGGAAAGCCCTTACTAATTCCTAATAAAAGCTTGTAGAATCTCAGTCTCTCTTCTGCATATGCACCAGGTCCTAATAATTAGGAACTGAAAGTAAGTGCTTGACATATATTGGAAAGTAGTCAGCCTGAGAAACTGTCAAGGGGAACATGGAAAGATGAGTATGAGTTAATGGAGCTGCCAGCAACATTTTGGCAATTACAGATAAAGAAACTGAGCCCTAGAAGAATTGGGGAAGATGGCAGCAAAGTAGGAGGAACCTAGGTTCGCTCATCCCACAGATACAACTAGATAATTATCAAAGCATCCTAAATGTCCCAGAAATCTACCTGAAGACTGGCAGAACAAACTCTACAACTAAAGGTAGAAAAGAAGCCACAATGAAGAAGGATGGAAGTGTGGGATGTGGTTTAGGGAAGAAATGGATCTTGGCTGCTGTGGAAGACAGGGAGCCATGGTCATGAGAAGGATGAGAGAGAATGCACAAGGGAATGCACAAGGAGAATGTTTCCTCATCCATTGGCTTGGAAAGCAAGAGGGGCTGAATTACTTGAGTTCTGGCAGTCAGCAGAGATTAAAGCCTGAAGTTTTAAGCATCAGCGGACTGGAATCTGGGAGTCTAGAGGTATTGGGGCTGCCTTCAGAGACAAGACAGGCAAACAACCTAGGGGCAGACAGTGTGGAAGCAACAATCTGAAGAATGCCTGGGGCACACAGTGAGGAGATTATTTGCTCTTCTTGGAGCATGCCCCTGAGAAGCAGAGTTCACAAAGAGCCCTTTCTGGGAACAAAGGAGCTGGTGCCATTTTTTTCTCCTGCCAATTAGTGGTCATAGATCAGTGGAATAGAATGGAAAACCCTGAAATGAACCCACAACTGTATGATCAGTTAATCTTGGACAAAGTAGGAAAGAATATCCAGTGGGAAAAAGACAATCTTTTTAACAAATGGTGTTGGGAAAACTGGACAGCAACATGCAAAAGAATGAAACTGGACCACTCTCTTTTACCATACACAAAAATAAACTGAAAGTGGATTAAAGACCTAAGTGTGAGAACTGAAATCATAAAAGTCCTTGAAGAAAGCACAGCAATAATTTCTTTGATATGAGCCATAGCAACTTTTTTCTAGATAGGTCTCCTGACCCAAGGGAAACAGAAGCAAAAATAAACTGTTGGGACCACATCAAAATAAAAAGCTGCTGCACAGCAAAGGAAACAATCATCAAAACTAAAAGGCAGCAATCTATGGAATGGGAGAAGATATTTAAAAATGACCTATCCCATAAAGGGTCAGTACCCAAGATACATAAAAAACTTATACAACTTAACAGCCAAAAAATGAGTAAGCCAATTAGAAATGGGCAGAAGACATGAATAGACATTTTTCCAAAGAAGACATACAGATGGCCAATAGGCACATGAAAAGATGCTCAACATCACTTATCATCGGGGAAACACAAATCAAAACTACAGTGATGTATCACCTCACACCTGTCAGAATGGCTAAAATCAACAACACAAGAAACAAGTTTTCGTGAGGATGTGGTGAAAGGGGTACCCTTTTGCACTTTTGGTGGGAATACAAACTGGTACAGCCTCTCTGGAGAACAGTATGGAAATACCTCAGAAAGTTAAAAATAGGGGCACCTGGGTGGCTCAGTTGGTTAAGCGTCCAACTTTTGATTTCAGCTCAGGTCATGATCCTACAAACTGAGATTGAGTCCCATGTTGGGCTCTGTGCTGACGGTGTTGGAGTTTGCTTGGGATTCTCTCTCTTCCTCTCTCTGCCCCTTTCCCACTCATGCTCTCTTTCTCTCTCAAAAATAAATAGACTTAAAAAAAACAAAGTTAAAAATAGAACTACCCTATGATCCAGCAATCCCACCAGAAGTATTTACCCACAGAATACGAAAGCACTAATTCAGAGAGGTAACATGTACTCTTATGTTTATAATAGCGTTGTCTACAATAGCTAAATTATGGAAACAGCCATTATCAACAGATTGATGAATGGATAAAGAAGATGCGGCATATATATACAGTGGAACATTAATCAGCCATAAGAAAGAATGAAATCTTGCCACTTGGTAGATGGGGCTAGAGAGAATTATGCTAAGCAAAATAAGTCAGAGAAAGACAAATACCATATGATTTCACTCATATGTGGAATTTAAAAAACAAAACAAACGAGCAAAGGGGAAAAATAGAAACAAACCAAGAAACAGACTCTTAGCTATAGAGTTAAACATCTTAACTGATGGTTACCAGAGGGGAGGTTGGTAGGGGAAGTGTTAGAAAGGTTATAGGGATTAAGGAGTGCATTGTGATGAGCACTGGGTGATGTATGGAAGTGTTGAATCACTATATTACATACCTGAAACTAATATTACATCATGTTAACTAGCTGGAATTTACATTAAAACTTAAAACAAATAAATTAAAAAAAAAGAAATGGAACCCTGAGGAGTTGAATACCTGTTAAGAGGTGGCATCAGAATTTGAAACCAGACCTTTATTCCAAGACCTGAGTTCTTAGTAAAGGAAAACTTTAAAAAGTCTCTAAGCATATCTGATACTGCCTGACTTTTTACATACATTAATAAACCAAATATTTTATTTCAGATTGTAAATTCAACTGCCATAAACGCTGTGCATCAAAAGTACCAAGAGACTGTCTTGGAGAAGTCACTTTCAATGGAGGTAAAATTCTTTTTCTTAATTTGCCTAAACGATCAGAAAAGGTCACAGTTCTTTTGTGTATTATCTTTGTATAAGGCTATATTTGCATGTTTTATTTTGTTTACTTTGTTTCTTAAACTTTGGCTTTTTAAATTTAATAATCAAGGAAAATACAGATAATCAGTAAAAGTACACTTACTGTATTGTATTGTATCTTATTTTATTTATGGCTTCCCATTTTTCCTATAGCCACCTACCATTTGTAGTCTAATGTTGCCAGTGGTGTTGCATATTTTCTTCCATCCTTAGACATAAAATACTTCTTTTTACACCCTGCTGTTGTCCCTAGAGGTGTTCATAGTTCTAATACTTACTGACTGCTTCTGTGTGCCAGGCACAGTTCTATACTCTTTACATACATTGATATTTAAACCTAAGAACAGCCCTTTGAGTTAAGTATTTACAGATGAGTAAACCTGGGCACAAAGACATTGAATAACTTGCCCAAGAAATATAGCCAACAGTTTATAGAGTTGGGATTTGAACCCATATGATCTGGCTTCTTAGTCCATAGTCATTAGAACACATTGTGCTGCCTCACTGTCTCTTTCTCCATCAAATAATCATTTGCTAAACATATTCCCTCATGCCTTTTTCTTTTCTTTTTTCAAGATTATATATTAATTATGTTTTTGGAGGGAAGGAATAATGATTCCAAGCATAATTTTTTTTTATTGTTTGCCTGTAATATATATATATTTTTCAATATATGAAGTTTATTGTCAAATTGGTTTCCATACAACACCAGTGCTCATCCCAAAAGGTGCCCTCCTCAATACCCATCATCCAAGCATAATTTTTATTTAGCATTTACAGGACTGGTAAAAATTAAATGTAAGTAGTTCTGTAGGATGAAAAGTATAAGGAATGGAAATTGAATTTCTTAAGATTTTAATGTTTTCTTTTATGGCATTTTTTTTTTTAAGTTTATTTATTTTGAGAGAGACAGTGCGAGGGCGGGGTGCAGAGAGAGAGGGAGATAGAGAATCACAACCTGGCTCTACGCTGTCAGTGCAGAGCCCAACTTTGGGCTCAAACTCACAAACTATGAGATTATGACTTGAGCCAAAACCAAGAGTCGGTCGCTCAACTGACTGGGCCACGCAGGCGCCCCTGTGGCATGTTTTTTATGGTTGCTATTTAACACCATTGACAGATCGTGATTGGTTTTCTCATTTGGGTTACTCTGAATTAATGCAGCTTTGCTATAGACTAAAGTTTCCTCCAGATTTATGGTTCATGTATTTTTGTACTTTACTGCTGTTTGACAGATGGATATGAAATACTATTTATATTGGTTTTAATGTATACTAAGTAGTTTGAACATCTTTCAAATGGTTACTGGTTCTTAAGGGTTTTTTTTTCCCCTATAAATTATCTGTTCACATGTTTTGTCCATTTTTCTGTTTATTTGTTATTGATTTGTAGGGAGTTGTTGATAATTCTACCTAATAGTTCTTTGTCAGTTATACTTGATGTAAATACCTTCTCTGAGTTCTGGATTATCATTTTTTTAAGCAGTGTTATTGAGAAACTTTGCATACTTGGCACATTTAGTTTATTCACAAAGTTAGGCATGTATCAGTGCAGTCCAGTGTTAGGACATTTTTCATTACCCTGAAAAGAAACTCCATACACATTAGCAGTCACTCGTCGCTCTTCCCCACTAGCCCATGGCAACCACTAATCAGCTTTCTACTGCTGTGGGTTTGTCTGTTCTAAACTTTGCATACAGATGAAATCATAATATGTAGTCTTTTGTGACTGGTTTCTTGGACCTAGCTTAATGTTTTCAGGGCTCCTCCATGTTGTAACATGTATCGGTACTCGTTCTGCTTTGTTGGTGAATAGCATTCCTCTGCATGAAGATACCACGTTTTATGTATCTGTTCACCAGCCAGTTGATGGACATTTGAGCTGTATCCACTTTGGGGCTATTACGAATAATGCTGCTATGAACATTTTGAGTACAATTTCTGTGGACATATGTTTTCATTTCACTTGGGTAGATACCTAGTTGTGGAATTGTTGAGTCATGTGGTAACTCCGTGTTTTAAAATTTTGAGGACTGCCAAACTGTTTTCCAAAGCAGCTGCACTATTTTACACTCACTTTACCAGCAGTGTATGAGGATTCTAGTTTTTCTGAAAGGTCACCACCGCTTGTTATTATCTGTCATTTGGATTGTTGCCATCCTACTGAGTATGAAGTAATACTTCCTTGTGTTTTTGATTTGCATTCGTGGATGGCTAATTGATATGCACATCTTTTCACATACCTGTTGGTCATTTTTACATCTGCTTTGGGAAATATCTATTACTCTGGTCCTTTGCTCATTCAACTGGTTATTTATTTTTTTATTATCGAGTCTTAAGAGTTCTTTAAACATTTGAGATACAAGTCCCTTATTTGATATATGATATGTAAATACTTTTTTCCCTTCTGTTGGACAGACTTTTTGCTTTTTTGAGGTATCATTTGAAGCACAAAAGTTTTTAATTATAATCAAGTCCACTTTAATTTTTCTTCTGTAACTTATATTTTTGGTATTTTGTCTGGAAGGCTTTGCATAACCCAAGGTCACAAAGATTTACTCCTGTGTTTTCTTCTAAGAGTTTCATAGATTAACTCTTACATTTAGATCTGTGATCCACTTTAAGTTAATTTTTGTATTTGGTTTACAAAAGAGGTCGAGTTTCACCTTTTTGCATGTAGATAATCCAGTTCTACCAGCACCATTTTTGGAACAGACTATTTATCTTTCCCCAACAAATTGCCCTGGACCAGTTAACCCAACATACAATAGTGGTGGCTAATTTTTTGCTTTGCTTCTAGTATATTTTGTCATACAGAAATTTAAGTTCTAATTATTAAAAAAATTTTTTTAAATGTTTTTATTTATTTTTGAGAGAGAGAGAGACAGAGCAAGCGGAGTAGGAGCAGAGAGAGAGAGGGAGACACAGAATCTGAAGCAAGCTCCAGGCTCTGAGCTGTCAGCACAGAGCCTGATGCGGGGCTCGAACTCACGAGTCGTGAGATCATGACCTGAGCCAAAGTCAGACACTCAACTGACTGAGCCGCCCAGGCGCCCCTAAGTTCTGTTTAAGCAAATTAATTAATTGTCTGCCTTAGGGTGTGTGCATTTTATATCTTCCTTAATTAAATACCTCTTTATCCATAAAGATATTTTCCTATTTTCATTAAGAGTTTTAAAACCTTTTTTTTTTTTTCACATTTAATATACTTTTTCTATTTACATGTATTGCTCTCCCATTAATTTGAAACTCTGAATTCATTTAAAACTTTGCCAGAACCTTCCAGTCTGGGAACAGATACAGATATACCAATGGATATTGACAGTAGTGACATGAACAGTGATGGTAGCCGGGGCTTGGATGACATTGAAGAACCATCTCCTCCAGAAGATAAAATGTTCTTCTTGGATCCGTCTGATCTTGATGTGGAAAGAGATGAGGAAGCTGTGAAAACCATCAGGTAATGCACGTGTGTGTATTGCAAGCTACTTCCAAATGCAGGATTAGTCCAGGTGCTTCATTAAGAAAGAAAAAGCCACATTTCTTTCAATGGAACCTAGAATGTAATTTACAATCCAGTTAAAGTATTGCTAATTCCTTTACATGCACCACAGTATTTCTGAAATAAATTATACACTCTTGCCATCTACTCAAGATGGGAAAGTATGAGAATCCTTGTTAAAGAGAAAAATGCTTTATTTAAATGTAGTCTAGATATTATATCTGGCTGTGGAACAGCCACCACAAGGTGCCGGAATTAAACTATCAATTAAAGCAACCAGCTTCTTCATTTAGGCAAATTATCAGATGTTAGAAACACCAGTGAGAATATATACCTGCCGAATGTTGCACAGAGATGATGGTGACAAATTTGGGGGCAGTTTTCATTTTACCACAATTAGACTGTTAGCACTTTGTAAAATGCTATTGGATTATAAAACTTATAAATATCCCCTTATGTTTGTAGAAATTCAGTTTTTTGTGTATACAGCTTTGTAGGATACACTACTTTGTAATAAAATGTGAATATTTTGGCAGGTTTTGTTCTTCACTGGCAACAAAGAAGTATTTAGAGAAAATGGATCATTTATCAGTCTCACATAACTGAGTGGTCATTTATTCATTTTGGCTTGTCATTAGATTACAGCTATTATCATTATCATTATGAACTAAAACTTACTGTTTACCCAGTTTGGAGACTGTGAAGAGAACTTAGCTAGCTTCCTAATCATGAATATTTCATAATTTAAGAGAAAATATTTAACTGAGATTCAAATTGAAAAACCATATATTTTTCACACATATCCCATCAAATTGTTCTTTTACTTCCAGCTGTGCTGTTTCTGACCCACGTTTCAATATTACCTGATTTGACGCAGTACTTTATTTTTTCTTAATTGGTAGCTATAAATCATTTTATTAGTATCTATTAGAAATACTTCTTGTTAACAACATGAAAAATGGAATTTGACATTTGAACCATGTGATTTTGTGAATAGGTATACTTGCTTTTTACCTTGTTACGAATTTACTAATTAATCATGCTGCTTAGGGCAAAAGAAGCTTTCTCAACAGCAGTCCCAAATGAGACCCTCTTCCAGGCTCCAGATCTTCCAGTTGGGGAAGATTCTTTCTGCTCTGTTCATTGTTTTGTGTTGGGACCTTCCAAAAAATATTGATGACACATAATGAGGACTTTCAGGATTGTCTTAGTCTTTTATAAATCAACTGTGTATCATCATGAAAGGATTAAGTTCTTTTTCTTAACCTATTTCTGTAAGATATTTTGAAAAAATTTAGCTCAGTTATCTTTAAAAAGGCCAGTGAGCTTACAGTATTCATAGGATTTTTTAAAAATTCAAATTATCAATATTTTATCATAAATGTTAAATGTTTTGTAGTCCGTCAACAAGCAGTAATATTCCGCTGATGAGGGTTGTACAGTCCATCAAGCACACAAAGAGGAAGAGCAGCACGATGGTGAAGGAAGGGTGGATGGTCCATTACACCAGCAGGGACACCCTGGTCAGTAGTCACAGATATTTTAATATGGTAGTGAAAGTTTGTTACGTACTTTATTTTGTGCATTTTTAAAATCAAAATGAGGATGTAATATGTATTAAGACATAGTATATTGGAACTGTAGTTACATTTGTAAAGAGTTCTTAAAAGGCAGAACGTTGAAATATCTTTACAAACCAGTAGAGCAGTAGAGATTCAGAAGAGGTCTGGGGATATAACATCAAATACAAAATCCATGAAAGAAATAATAAGAGGGACTTCATTATAATTATAAACTCCTGCTCTGCAAAAGACAGTATCAAGAGAATAAGACAACCACTGGCTAGGAGGAAGTATTTACAAAAGAGACATCTGATGAAAGACTTCTCTAAAATATACAAAGAACGCTTAAAACTCAACAGTAAGAAAACAAACAACCCAATTAAAAAATGAGTCAAAGACCTTAACATATACCTCACCAAAGAAGATCTGTACAGATGGCAAACAGGCATATGATGAAGATGTTCCACATCATATGTTGTCAGGGAGATGCAAATTAAAACAACAGTGAGATACCACTACACGCTTATTGGAATGACCAAAATCTGGAACACTGTCGACACCAAACGCTGGCAAGGATGTAGGGCAACACAAACTTTCATTCATTGCTGATGGGGATGCAGTGGTGTAGATACTTTGGAAGACTGGTGGTTTCTTACAAATTATGGGCTTTGTGATTATGATGTGTCAGTGTAGGTTCATCAGTTGTAATGAATGTACCACTCAGAAGGATGTAGGTCACAGGAATGCTCTGCATGTGTGGGCACAGGGGATATATGAGAAATCTTCTGTACCTTCCCTTTAATTAGGCTATGAACTTAAAATGGCCAAAATCTTCATTTTACAAAATTATTTTAAGAAACATGAAAAAAAAAAAAGCCACGTGTCAAAAAAAGCAAAGACAAATGACAAACTGAAAAAAGTATTCTGAAGTCATGTTCTAGACAAGGATTCATTTCATGATGTGTAAAGGATACCAACAAATTGATTCAAAAAAAATACAAACAAAGAATGGGCAAATATTATCTACAGAGTTCACAGGCAGGAAAATATAAATGACTTTTAAAGATGAGCGCTTGATCTCATATTTAATAAAAAAGTACAATTTAAAATTTCACTGAATTACCTTTTTTTTATCAGTATAGCAAAGATCAAAAAGTTTAGTGACATACTAGATTAGTGAAGGTTTGAGTAAATAGGTACTCATGTTGCCGATAAAACTATAAATTGGATCAAATCATATGTAGGATAATTAATACTGTCAAGGAGAATTACATGTGTACATATCTTTTGACCTGGCAAGCCAATAGGTAAATTAGAAATGTAGCCTACAGATGAATTACATATCAGTGCATGTATACCACACGTGTATTTGCATGTGCTCACATAAAGTTCTCTAAAAGGATTCCCAGAAACCTACTACCGTTGCTTACGTGGGGTAGGGTGGACTCGAGTATGCTTATGACTACGTATCCTTTTTCTGTTCGCAGAATTTTGACCCCCGTGAATTTTAAACCTATTCAGACATACAAACTTATGAGTAGAAATGAAAGGAAAAGGAAAGAAAGGCACAGGTACTTTGGAAGAATCGTTATTTTTATACCTAACAGTTGTATGCCCTTTATTTTATAGAGAAAGAGGCATTATTGGAGACTGGACAGCAAATGTCTCACATTATTTCAAAATGAATCTGGATCAAAGTATTATAAGGTAAAGATTCCACATTTAAAAAAATAACATACATTAAAATATCGTATGTTTTCCAGATAAAGTAATATTTGTTAGTTATTATATTGGCATATACTGTGTATTATGACTCTGCCTAATATCGCTTATAAGTCACTCTCGAGTTCCTTGTTGAAACAGTTTTCCCCCACCCTCCATTTCACCCCCCACAGCAGCCCTGCTACCAAAGGATGTTTTTTGTTGTGTGTTCCTTTGGTCTTGGCCTGCCTGTCAGGTTGCTGCTGATTTCCTTCTGGACACCATGATTTAGATTGGGCTGTTCGTGATCATTGCCTGTCCAGAAGAGGCCGGTGTGGTATCCATGTTCTCCCTGCTCCATTTGATCTTAGGCCCCTATTCCCACATGCTGCTGCTTCGCTTTTGTATAGTCTTCTTTGCCTGGCTTCTTTGCCTTTGCCATGACACTTGGCCATGTCACAGACCGACACCAAACAAAATTGTAAGTGGAGCGATTGTATCCTTAAGAGAGAGATCAGAAACTGATGACTTTGAGCTGGTTGGGTTCTTTTACATAGGGGTTTTTTTTGTTTTTGTTTTTTTTGCCTCAGGGAGTAGACTACACATACAGAGTTGTTACAGTTGTGGGCAGAACCAGAATGGAGTGTGTGAACAACCTGTGCTAGCGTTCTCCTTTTGCTGTTGTTTTTGCTTTGTTTTCCTTTGAGGGCTGCATCTTGCAGACAGCAGCTGGCAGAGAAGTAATTGTTGAGTTGATTTAATGACAGTTGGAAAGGGACAAGTGTTGGATACGGTGGCGGTTAACTCTCCCCAGTCCTCTCCTTCCTTGCATTCTAACAGCCTGCTATAGGCTGGAACACTGGGTTAGTACGCTCCAGGCTCTGCCTTTGGCAGATCACTGATGGCAGACACTACTGTAAAACTTGACTGCGTGCTCCGTGTACCACATACTTGTGTTCATCTTAGTGCATTCGCTAGAAATGTGTGTCTTTGATCGTTTAGCGTATTTGAAAATAAAAACAAAGATGTATTTATATTTTTTAATGCTTAATTTTTTACTGCAGGAAATTCCACTTTCAGAAATTCTCCGCATATCTTCGCCACAAGATTTCACAAACATTTCACAAGGCAGCAACCCACACTGTTTTGAAATCATCACTGACACTATGGTATACTTTGTTGGGGAGAACAATGGGGACAGTTCCCACAATCCTGTTCTTGCTGCCACTGGAATTGGAGTCGATGTAGCACAGAGCTGGGAAAAAGCAATTCGCCAAGCTCTCATGCCTGTTACCCCTCAAGCAAGTGTTTGCACTTCTCCGGGGCAAGGGAAAGATCACAGTAAGCAATAAGCTTGTTGATGGCTTTTTTCCCCCCTTTGGTTCTTAAGCGTTTTGTGGGTGTGGTTGTGTTTATGTATTTCTAACGCTCATTTTAAGCTTCATCGTTAGTAACCAATACTGCGGGTTAATTCCTTTATACAATTCACGTTGGTTATAGTGTATACATACAACCCCCAGAGCTAGATTCCAGAGTCAGTCTCCCTCTCCAGGCTGTGCCAACCTATTAGGTGATCTTAGGCAAAACTTCACCTCTCTGTGATAGTACCTACTTTGTGGGGTTGTCAGCATTCGAGGAAAGAGAACCAGTAAGGAATAGAACAGTCTTTAGTTTCCATGAACTCTCAGTGGATTAAAGTAAATTGCTAGTATTAGTATTTTGCTTCATGGTGGGATATAAACAGGTGATCAAGAATTACGGTTCACGTCATACTTGTGAAATCTATGAAGCCAGAAATGCTGTTTTTCTTTTAACTGAATTAAGACATTCAGAAATACTAAAAAAAATTGTTGAAACACATGTTCTTTGCACCAACAAAACTTATAAAATAAAAGCTAAATTTTGTAAAGGATCAAATGAAAGCCATAATATAATGTCACTTTTACGCCATTGGTATTATGTTATTTCTGGGGAAACACCATTTATTAGATATATTTAAATTGAAATAGGTATCAGCCAGTTCCTACATGTACTTTATTTCTGTTCAACTGTATTATTTTGTGCACCTATTCTTGGCATTATGTTACACTCTGAGCTAGAGTATGAAAGAAACACAGAAATTAAGGGAGATAGGACACACATACATAAGAAAGTGTTACGTAGCAGCATAAAGCAGTAGTGCGCAAAAACGAGTAATGCATTACTTGGAGGATGCGGATATGGATAGAAGGAGTAAGCAGAGACTTCATGATTTGGATCTTGACCTTGGATCCCAAGTAGGTTAGGATAGGAAAAGCTAAAAGAGAAGGGTAGAGAGCTAGTGTTATTCTAGTTAAGGAGACAGGTGTGATCAATGGGATGAAGATAATGACCATGACCATGTTTGGTGTTTAATATTGATTCTAAGAGGATGAATTAATGGATATCTACAGTGCTGCTAAAGTTTTGGGGGATTTTAGACAGAACTCTGATAACCTAACTAAAGCCATGGACCTATTCCCCCAGAAAATAATACAGGAGCATACATACAAATTTTATGTATAACTGGATGTGGGAACCTCCTCTAGCCCATCATCCATGGACCTCCTCCCTCGGGTTGAGAATCTCGAAAAGCGGAAGGGTTGCGTGAGAGTGCTAGAGAATGACGCGCAGTCGTGCCGCTTACTGTCTGTGTGACCTTGGTCTCTACAGTCTCTCATCTAAAGTGTGAATCATAATAAATGCATACAATGCACAGTTCCTGATGCACTGGTAATACTGTTATTGTTGTTGCTGCTGCTTTTTGTGGTGTAAAGTTCTGGGAAGCAATGGAAATTAAAACTGGGTGGAGCTGGACAGTGGAGGCCTTTGAAACAATCTGCGTTGACACTAGGAAACCGGAACAATTGGAAAGCACAGTGTTAGATACTTCTGTATCGTTGATGCTGTGCCTTTTTTTGTTTCATTGATATTTAATGTTTTAATTATTTAAAATATTTTAAGATTGATTTAATATTTTTAAATGCAGGCTTTGATAGTCATTTTTTGATGCATAGTTTTTGATGCATAGTTTGCTTACATTTTGTTAATTTTTGTATTTGGGATTGTAAAGGAAATTTCATATTGTCTTTGAGTTGTCTCCAAGATTCTAGATGTTTGAGACCTAACCTCTTACTCACTTCCCATGCTGCCCTTTTCTCTTGTCAGTTACTTCTGTTGTGTACCAAAATAATACAAACATTTGAATTTTACAGCATTATGGAATATAAGATGAAGAAGTCCTTCCTATACACTTGTAACGCCCCCCCCCCCCTTATTCCTGATCCTATACCTCCTCCTTCAGAAGACCATTATGAACAATTTGGTGTATATTTCTTGCTTTGGGGAGAAGGGAAGCTTATGCTATCTGTGCTGTATTGTTATATTTTATTTTTGTAGAAAAGTGTGGTCATACTCTGTGTTCTTTTTGGAACTGGCTTTTATCCACTATTTAATATATATCAGATATATTTCAATGCTAGTATATGTAGATTTGTCTAATTTTTAATTTTAATTATTTTTTAATTTTTAAAAAAGTTTTTGTAATGTTTGTTTTTGAGAGAGAGACAGAGACAGAGCATGATGGGAGGGGGCAGAAAGAGAGGGAGACAGAATCTGAAGCAGGCTGTCAGCCCAGAGCCTGACACAGGGCTTGAACTCATGAACCACGAGATCATGACCTGAGCCAAAGTCAGACATTTAACCGACTGAAGCACCCAGGCACCCCAAATTTTCTTATTACTAAAGTAATGCATGCTTTTTATGTTTTAGAAAATGAAGGCAGTATAGAAGTGTATAAAGAGCAGGCTTTGTTCCCCAACCCTACTTCTCTCACTCATCGGAAGTATCATTTTCTTCATTAAATGCTGCTACTACCTTACAACTTGCCTTTCTAACTTAATATGCTGTGGATAGCATTCTAACTCAGTATTATAGCTGTACACCATTAAATGTTTAGATAGGATTTCTTTGTGTGGATGTTTCATGTTTTATTTAACCAGTTTCCTGTTACTGGGTTAGTATTGTGTGTGTGGATAAATTTTTTTAAGGAACATAATTAGCCAATTTTTAATTCAGCCAGTTTATAAAACTTAATGTACTGTGGGCACTTGCATGTCAGCAGATGTTAATATTATTAAGTCCTATAACAATTTTGTTCTTTGCTCATACATCGTTCTTCTGTTTTACAGAAGATTTATCTACTAGTATCTCTGTATCTAACTGTCAGATCCAGGAAAATGTGGTAAGTAAAAATTGAAAATTATAGCTAAGATATGCAAATTGGATAATTAAAATAGGTAAATGAAGATGTGAAAATCAGTGCAAGAGATAAAAAACAAACTCTTAAACACAGCAAACTGGTGGTTGCCAGAGAGGAAGTGAATGGGGGGGTGGGGAAATAGAGGGGATTAAGAATGCATTTATCCTGATGAGCACTGAGAAACATATAGAACTGTTGAAACTAACACTGTATGCTAATTATACTTGAATTAAAAAAAAATATATGGGGCGCCTGGGTGGCTCAGTCGGTTAAGCATCCAACTTCGGCTCGGGCCATGATCTCGCGGTTTGTGGGTTCGAGCCCCACGTTGGGCTCTGTGCTGGCAGCTGGAGCCGGGAGCCTGCTTTGGATTCTGTGTCTCCCTGTGTCTTGGCCCCTCCCCCGTTCATGCTCTGTCTCTCTCTGTCTCTCAATAATAAATAAACGTTAAAGAAAATTCAAAAAAATAATTCTTAGGCCAAAGTATTGACCATTTGGCCTAAAGACACCAGGCAGGCTAGACTTCAGGGCTGATAACTTCTTTAAGGAATTCTGCCTTATGAAGGAAAGTGTGGCAGATTTTTTTAACTGTGAAAATAAAGTTAACTTTTTCATAAGTGTTAGTAGACTATTACATAGTGACAGACTAGTTCAAAGAGAAGGGAGAGACCACTTCTTGCTGGGTCAGCAGAGAAAGCTTCCTACAAGAAGTGAATCCTGAGTTGTGCCCAAGTGGATGGAAAGGGATTTTGACTCAAGGGCTGAGAGGGTGAGGGCAGGGAATACTACTTCATACAAGACAGGGACCAGGATGGCACATAGAGAGAAGCAGGACATACAGGACTTGTAAGGAATAGTGAATAGGTTCAGTTTGGCTGGTATATATATGTAGGTATGTGCTGAGGATTGTAACAGGGGTCAGCAAACTTTTTTTTTTTTTTTAAACATTTATTTATTTTTGAGACAGAGAGCATGAACAGGGGAGGGTCAGAGAAAGAGGGAGACACAGAATCTGAAACAGGCTCCAGGCTCTGAGCTGTCAGCACAGAGCCCGACGCGGGGCTCGAACCCACAGACCGCGAGATCGTGACCTGAGGCGAAGTCGGACGCTTAACCGACTGAGCCACCCAGGCGCCCCAGCAAACTTTCTATAAAGGGATAGATAGTAAATATCTTAGGCTTTGTGGACCACACCCAATTACTTGATTCTGCCATGGTAGTGAGAAAGCAGCCTTAGTACAGAAAGGAATGAGCATGGCTGCGTTCCAATAAACCTGCATTTATGGACCCTTGATTTTGAACTTTATGTCACTTTCATGTGTCGAAAGATACCATTATTTTCTCTTTTTAAAAAAATGTAAAATCTGTTCTTTGATCAGGAGTCTGTACAAAAAGACCCAGCAGACCTACCAACTAGTTTGCCAACCATGGATTAGAAAGAAAAAAGGCTAGAAAAAGAAGTCATAAAATATTTCGTTGACTATATATAAATTTCTCTGATAAAAATCTCTCACCATCTTCCACCTGGGGCATCCAGCTGTTCTAGCTCTTAGCATATAAATGTTGCCTATTCTAGGATTGCGGTGAAGACACGTTATCCGTTGGCGCTATGGGAAATAGAGGGTCTCAAGGAGATGTAATCTGTGTATGTATCTCTTGTGGTAGTGGCAGGTACGAGAGATACCAGATTCTCGGGGAGGGAAGGAGGAGTAACAAGAACGTGAGGTCACTAACTTTGAAGGAGCTTGAGGGACATGCACATTCATAGCTGAAAGGGGGAAAGGTTTAGAGCTGATCTTTGTGAAAAAACCTTTTCTGGCAGCTATTATTTGAATAGCACATGTCCCCTCATCTAATTTGATTAGAACCAAAATTTGGTTGGTTAAACAAAAAGTTGATTAAAGTTAGGAAGCATATAAAAATGATTCTTACAAACCTTAAAATTTTCATGGTAACTTAAAACATACCTATGCACATTCATTTGCTGTTGTCAGAGGACTGAGATTCTTATGGGTCTGCTAAGCAGACTTGCACTTTGTCTTTCTTGTGTCAGTCACATCTATAATGCAGTTCCAATGCTAACCACCCAGATTTCGTGCAGACTTCACAGACTAAGGGTACAGTTCCCAAAAGGCTGCCCGCACTTGAGACACCAGCCACAAGTGCAGGGGTCTCCAGGTCACCCGTACTTCTGACCAACTGGCTACAAATCCAGAGGATTCCCACGAACCCACACTGAGGTTCAATAATTCACTAGAATGACTCTGAGAGCGCAGGAAAACTCTGGACTTCTGATTACAGCTTAAGTATAAAAATCGGGACCAGGCAACTAAAGACACCTAGGGTGCGGTTTGGGAGGGTTCTGAATGTAGAGCTTCTGCGTTCTCTTGCTGAAGTCCGGGTATGCAACCCTTCCAGCACATAGATGTGTCACCAGCCCCGAGCGTTACCTGGATTGTGGTGTCCAAAGGTTTTTTTTGAGTTTCATTAAGTATGATTGACTGAATCGTTGGCTACATGATTGAACTCAATCTCCTGCCCCCTCGTGTCCTCCCCTGAGTTTGGACTGTTCAAAGGCCCCAACCCTCTAATCACGTGGTTAGTCTTTCCAGTGATATTTCCTCATCCTAAGTCATCTTGTTAGTTTAACACAGGTGTGATCCAAAGGGCTCATGTATTACATGAATGAGATATTCCTGTGACTTGGGAAATTCCCAGGATTTAAGAGTCTTTCTCTGAGAAACCAGGGAAAGAGGCCAGTCAAATTCTTATTATACAACACCCATAATATCTATAATTTCCTATTTTTGTTTCTTTAAAGTAGAGCCAGGGATACTTGTGAAATATTCTGAGAACAGAATCCGCACTCCCCCAATCTGGAGTTTGTAAAACTCCTTAGTTTTCATAGAAATCTTGTGTGTTTCATTGACTTATCAAATATATTTATATTTAATTTTGTGTAATCTATAACAAGTACATTTGGCAAAATGGTTTGGGGAATAAATTCAGTTTTAAGAGCTACTCATTGGGATACCGGCCACAAGCATTTTGTTAGGCTGTGGTAGACATCAGTCAATATATGCTTTTCAGAGGGAATGGAGAGTGTAGGTTATTCTGGTGAGTTAGTAAAAGAAAAGGTGTTAGGATAGCCTCTAATGTAGTACTTATTTGACCCTGATATGGCCTGAATTCCTTATCTTTTTAATAGATTTTTCTGCTTCCCAAATACATCATAAGGCCCTTAACCAGGTCTCTTCCACAAATTAGCTACCTTTTGCAGAGCCCTGTGTACAGTTAGGGTTCAATAAATGTTGATGATAATCATAAAATCATAGGCATTTTTTAAATTAGGAGGAACCTAGGGATGTAGACCAATACTTTTTTTTTTACAGATGAGAAAACGTCCCAGGGGAGTCAACAATTTAAGATTATCTAATTAAAACAAATTAGGAAATCAGATTTATAGAATTAGTGATTTTTATATGCTAAGCACTGGATTTGACACTTTGTAGATATCTTTATTTAATTTGCTTAAAAATCCAGTGAAATAGGTGTTACTATATTCCCTTTACCAATTGAGAAAATTGAGGCCTATGTGATTCTATTTGAGTTACTACCGTGAGACAGGCACTGGCTGGGAATGTAAGAGCCACGGAGATCGAGCCCCTGAGTTCATGCAGACTGGCACAGACCCCAAACAAAAGGGAGACCGGGATCGAAGAGCTGTGGAGAGGACCGGGGATTGCCCTCCCAAGAATATTCCGACAGCAGCAACCACCACCAAGAGAGAGCGGGGCTGGGGAGAAGATTGGGGAGTGGGTCTCACTGACAGACTTTCTCACACATACGCTGTCACCAGCCTTTCAAAGTTAGCCTAATTTCGATAATATGAACCTTGTGAGTTTTTCTCTCAAATCAAAGATAGCAAATTTCTTTGATGGTGAAATAAGTAAAATACTGTTCTTAATTTTTTATGTTAATTTACTGTTTATAGATGATTACTTAATAAATGCATGATTTCTTTTATTCAAGGCATTTCCCCCCCAAAGATCTTGCTGAATATATTATACTTGCATATTAAGAGTCATAGTATTAAAACTGGGCTTTTCTAGGACATGGGAAGTCTATATTCATAAAATGTTTGCTATGAAAATTAGCTGCCTCATAAAAATAAAAATGTGTTTAAGTGTTAGAATGAAGAGTTAGAGATGCTGACCATGTTTCATAGGGCAAATAATGCTGCTTACTCCTTCCCAAATAGGACATTAGTACTGTTTACCAGATCTTTGCCGATGAGGTGCTTGGTTCAGGCCAGTTTGGCATCGTCTATGGAGGTGAGTGACTGCAGCCTGCTGCATATTATACGTACTCCAGAAAATTGTGAAATTTGAAAACCTCTGCTAGCTGTTACGTCTTGTCACAATTTTGTCCAGTGGCTTGTTTCTGCAGGGTTGACTTGCATTCTTTCAGCTAAGCCCTTTTCACTGTAACTGAGTATTCATTCTTCATTTCAACCGCAGACTTTACAAAGTAACAAAGAATCAGGAAATTAGTTCCACAGTAGTCTTACTTTATCTCTTGTAGCATAAAGATGTTTGTGAGGGAAAAATCAATGGCTCAGAGGTTTGTTGGGCGGCGTGTGAGCTTGTTTATTGGAGGTTATGCCCTACTGGATGTCCAACACAAATGGCCCCGTTCATCTGCTGTTGGCATGAATGTTATATCACGTCTGAGGACCTGAGATCTCACTGTGACTTATGATATTGGCAGAGTCATTTAAGCTCACCGTGCCTTTGTATCTTCATCTGTTGAATGGAGTTAATAAACCTTTACCTGCATAGTTCACAGGGTTGTTAATTAAACCTAATTGTACATAAAAGTACTTTTATGAGCTATGATCCGAGGTATAGAAGGAAGGTAATGTTAAATCCTAGTCCTCACTTGCTGGCACTGTTTAAGTAGTCTCCTCCTCGGCCTTTCTGCCTCCAGGCTTGCTCTCAAGTGTGGTTAAATAACTTTGTGCTGACTCAGTGAACCTAGTAAAATTAATTCATTGATACAGTGTTTCTATCTTGACAGTCTCTGAAGACTAAGAGTAGTTAACTAATAAGGTAGATTATTTTTCAGCACCCAAGTTCATTCAAATTTCCTGCTGTTTTGAGTAATGAAGCTGTCATTAGGGACAGCTACTATTAAGGGAAAACAATTTACTTCTTAAAATTAAAGGTGAGTGAAGAACAAAATCAGCCAAAGAAAAGAAATATAAGAGTAAATACATATCAGTTTTGGTCTGTGGACAACTTCCTGATAAAGCTTTTATGTTGTAGATGAGCTGACAGTTTGCTGCTTCTTACTTTTCTATACTTTTTTTTTTTTTTTTTTTTTAATAGGAAAACACAGAAAGACTGGAAGGGATGTGGCTATTAAAGTAATTGATAAGATGAGATTCCCCACAAAACAGGAAAGTCAACTCCGTAATGAAGTGGCTATTTTACAGGTAAAGAACAAAAAACCAAGTTGCTTTGTATTGGTTTTAATTTTGATTTATGAGTTTTTAAATACAGGTCTGTTTACTGTGCTGATAAGAATAAGGCTTGTTTTCTGTTTTGTTTTCATATTATGCCCTTTTGGCTTAGTGAGAGGTTGGTGGACATCTGCATTAAATCCTTAAGTCTTTTTTTTTATTTTTTTTTTTAAAGGAAAAATTAAGTTACAGTAACCTAGGAGTTACAAGAACTGCCGTTATGGTAGTAGGTTTGTTTAGAACACATTTTCATAAGTAAAATCTTAACAACAAAACTCTTAATTCGTCTCTCCAGAAGCTCAAAACACTTGATAGTTCTGTATCACCACATTTGATTAGGAGATCAGTGCTATACCCGTTCAGTTCTCACAGATGATCTGCTTGATGATTATAGCAATTGCTATAAAAAAAAAAAAAAAAGTCTGCTTAAAAATTGACTTTTTAACAGTAGCATTTGCTATTTTATTAATTCACAACTCCAAAGATTTAATTTTATAATGGTTTAGTCCACTAAGGTGTATTTTTAAAGATATACTGACAATGACTTCCATAAAATAAATTACTGTCTTCTTATTTTCATGTAACATTTTTACCTCTTTTGGGGGTCATCTAGAAGACTAAAATGTAGCTTTATCTTTATTTTTATGAATATCCTAAATCATTTATAATATGCAAATATCTATTTACTGTGTAGCTTTTGCATAATATTTAAGAAATCATGGTGATACAATAGTTAATGCTGTCAGAGCCCCCATTTGCTTGTGGGTGAAGTTCAAGAAGATAGTCTACTGAACTTAGGCTTCCTTGAAGAAGCAGGTAAGAAATGTATAAACAAAGGATTAATTTTACATGTATTACATTATCAATTACTAGCAGTAATGTTTGCCTCACTTCTTTTTCAGAGGCGTGATAATCAAAAGATTATGATCAACAAGCTACCTGTGGTCCTTTCAAGTTGCTTCCTCCTATAAAACTACCTTCATACAGAATATTAATAGCATTCAGACTATATTAGGATATGGTTAGAAATCTTTTTCACATCTAATTTTGGAATCTTGCTCATTGTCCAACTAGTATGCAAAAAAAAAAAAAAACCATTAAGGATATATATTTTTTAAGGTTTTTTTTTTTTTAATGTTTATTTACTTTTGAGAGAGACAGAGACAGAGCGTGAGCAGGGGAGGGGCACAGAGCGAGGGAGACCCAGAATCTGAAGCAGGCTCCAGGCTCTGAGCTGTCAGCACAGAGCCTGACGTGGGACTTGAACTCACGGACAGTGAGATCATGACCTGAGTTGGACACCCAACTGACTGAGCCACCCAGGTGCTCCAAGGATATATTCTTAAGACTTGATTCATCCTTGTCGCTTTGATCACGAACACATCTTTGAATTAAACACTGAAGCTTTTTTTCGCCATGTTATGAACTGTGGCTCATAATAGCTAAATTTCGGGGTTTCCAGGTAATGCACAGTGCAAAAGCTGTATTCTGTCCTTCTGGGTTTTTTCATTGATATTGCCCTATGGGGAATACAGTTAAGTGATTATAGTATGTCTCCAAATATACTATTTTCATCTTAAATTTAATACCATATTCTTTGTTATAGATTCTGTTCAAATCGTATGTCGTGAATGGCTTACTTTGTGCCAGAAACTAAACTTAATTAACATCACCCAGCAGGAAGAAGACAGGTTCAGAGTGTGAATCTAAGTCTGTCTCCACACCACATGCTCTTTCTTCTCTGCCACATTGGATCTCCTGTGTGTGTGTGTGTGTGTGTGTGTGTGTGCGTGTGTGTGTGTGTGTGTGTGTAAAATTGTGACTTCAGTTTCTTTGCAGTGTGTAAGTTCAGCGAATGTTGAGTGTGAGGACCAGCTTTAGGCTACTTTATATTTGAATTACAGTTCTCTTAGAACAATGTGAATATGGTAAATACATTTTTTTAAAGCAGACTTCTTTCAGAGAGTAACTCATTTGCTGAAATTCATTCCACAAGATTTGGTTGTATGAGCATTTCAGCGAGACCCTTCCACACGGGTCACGAGGCACTTACTGTACTCGGTCACTCGCTCCACCCTTTGGTTCCCGCCTCCCCTGGCAGCCCGGTCATCCTTACTTTCCAGTCACGGCCCCTGATTCTTCTTGTATGTAGTCCTCCTTAAACAAATCTAAAGGTCTGGGTGAACGCAGCCTGGTAGTTGATCCTGGTACTGTAAGTCCCCTGCAGCTCCACTGACAGCCGTAGTTTTTCTTCCCCATGTCCTCATCTTTTTTTCTTTTTTATGAATTTTTTTTTAATGTTTTTATTTATTTTTGGGACAGAGACAGCATGAGCAGGGGAGGGGGCAGAGAGAGAGGGAGACACAGAATCTGAAGCAGGCTCCAGGCTCTGAGCTGTAAGCACAGAGCCCAACGTGGGGCTCAAACTCACAGACTGTGAGATCGTGACCTGAGCTGAAGTTGGACACTTAACCGACTGAGCCGCCCAGGCGCCCACCGTGTCCTCATCTTTATAAAGAGAGGATGGGGTGAAGACCAGGCATATTATTGAGACCATACTTTTGGCCTTTCCAATGGCAGAGAGAGACAATTATAGAATCATTGACTTAGGAGTGACCTTACAGTTTACCCAGGAACATCCAGCCTCTCTCTTGAGTGCCTGGTGATAAGCTCTGTATTTCTATCAATTTAATAGAAATGAGAACGTGACATTTTTGGACATCTGCACATATTCTATTCAGCTAAATCAAAATCTCTTTAAAAAGGTTCCATCATAGACACCACACTCAACACATTGAGTCTCTTTTCCAGATGGTGACCACACTGTCTTTCTGTTCCTCAAACTTGCCAGATATGGTCCTGCCTCAAGGACTTTGCTTAAGCTATTCCCTGTGCCTAGAATGCTGGCACGCCCCATATCTGCATGGCATATTCCTTTATCTCCTTCAAGACTTTGCCCAGATGTTATTTCCTCGTGAGGCCCTTGCATTCCGTTCAGCATTATCCACCCATCTACCCCCAGCGCCCCTTCCTCTTCTTTCCGTAGCATTTACCACCTTCACACTGGGTCATTTACTAGTTTATTACCTAGTGTCTACCCAACCTTGCTAGAATTAATAAGCTCAGTGAGATGAGACATATTTGTCAATTTTGTGTACTCATGAATCCAGACTACCAGCATAGTCCTGGCACATAGCAAATACTCATTTAATATTTATTGAATAAATGTGTTTATGTGGGGAATTAACCCATAACACATTGTTAAAATTTTGAATGGAAGCGTGGAATGGTTTCACTTGTATAGTTCCTTAAGGTAATGTGTTACTTTGTAGATGGGTACAAGTGGTTATGCAGAGAAAAGGTCCATACCTACGTAAACTGTTAACACGGCCACATCTGGGGAGCGTGTTGTGGGGCAGGAAGGAAACGGAGGATTTTTACCTTTGTTTCATGGGGATAAGGTAATATAAAATGTCTTTTGCCCCTGCCTGAAGAGGGTAGGTATAGAGTAGTAATGGGGGAAGATGTGTGGCACTCTCACGGCTACTGTGTTAATGGGAAAATGTCATCAGAAACTTCAGAGAGAAATTTCTGGTTATACGCTGTGGTATAAATTCAGCATTTCCCCCACCTCTTCTTGGAAATTACCCAAAAGCTACAAGAAAAATGATAAACAGAAATGTATACTGTGTCTTTAATAAAAATAGAAGAGAGTTCAGACCTACAAAATAGGTAGGAGTTTTCCAGAAACACTGCAGGGGGAGCCAGGGGTGCGTGCAGGAAGAGGGGCCGCAGTCAGAGCAGGTTTTGCTGGCTCTTTCTGACCTCTCCAGTCGTGATATCCTCTCCAGGTCCCTCCTCAAATAGAAGGCCAAGGGGGTCATGATCTGGTAAGATTTAATTCAAGGGAAAACAGTAAGTGAACTGAAGAAGGGCACTTTGACAGTGGAAGAATGCAGATCACAGCAGATTAACAGTGGCAAGATTTATAAAAGGAAACTAGAGCCAGGGAGGAACTGGCAAGCACTTAGTGGTCCTGGCAGATGAAGTAGCCAAAACTAACAACGTAGAAGGCCTAAACAGTAGAAGCTAATCTAACCACTTGATACTGACATCTGTGTCCCAAAAACAGGGAACAAAGAATACCTCATTAATTCAAAAAAGCCATAGGATAGTGTTCTTTGATCCTAATGCAATAAAACTAGAAATAAATTACAAAATCAGAAAACAAAAAGCTCCCACCTCCTGAATTTTTTTTTCTTAAGTAGGCTCCACGGCCTGCGCAAAGCCCAGTGTGGGCCCGAACTCCCAACCCTGAGGTGATGACCTGAGCTGAGATCAAGAGTCAGCCGCTCAACTGACTGAGCCACCCAGGTGCCCTCTGAAACAAATTTTTTAATATCTTAATTCTTAAAGAGCAAAGTCAAGATGTCAGAGTATTTAGACAATAATCATGAAAATACTGTATATCAGCTTTTAGACTATTGCTCAGAAAAAAAAAAAACTATAAGCTCAAGTATTTACACAAGAAAGAATGAAAATAAATGAATTAAGAATCCAACTTGAGAAGTTAGAGAATGACGGGGGCCTGGCTGGCTCAAGTGGGAGAGTGTGCGACTGACTCTTGATCTCGGGGTCGTGAGTTGAAGCCCCACATTGGGTGTAGAGATTACTTTAAAAAAAAAAAAGTTAAAGAATGAACAATAAACTTAAGGAAAGCAAAAAATAAGAAATATGACCACAAATACTGAAAAAAATGTAAACGCATTTTGAGATTTTAAGATGCTGCCGTGACCAACTTGATCAGATAAATTTGAAAACCTGGAGAAAATGATTCTCTATGAAAGTATAACTTCCCAAAACAGACTCCAGAGGAAATAGGACATCTAAACAAATAGAAGTTAAGAGACAATAATGTTACAGCGTACTTCTGGTTTTGTATGTGTATACATATGGCTTTACAGGAGAGTGGGAGACAGACAACTACAGCATGGGGACAGCCAGCCACACTACCAACCCTTAAGTTGATCAGAGTTGTGATATTCTGTCTTCCCCTTGCTTACCGCTATTATCACACGCATTTCACTTTTGTTTATTTATAAAGCTGTGACGCTTTATATTTTGCTACTTGGAATACCACCTCATTAAGCTGTTTTAAACTGATTAGTCAACAGTATTTATTTCGTGCTTGCTAGTCATTTTTTAAAACACCAACCATGATTCAGACATTGACCTAAAATGACTAAGACAGAGTCTCTGCTCCCAGGGAACTTCCTAGGCTACAGAGTAAGATACACATGACATAGTAGCATGGGGTAAGTATTGCTACATGGATAGACGGTGTTTGCTGGAAACTACTGCAGTCGTCCCAAAGAGAGGTGACGTGAGCTGAAATTAAAGCAGTTACAGTGGGAATTGAGAGATGGCGGCAGGTTCAAAAAACATAGAGATGGCACTCAGCCTCACATAAGCCAAAAAGAAGTTTGCCCTCTTGGCATAATTAGGTACCCATAATAAGGAAAACAGCGTAAGAAAAATAGATTTCTATAAATAAAGAATGAAAGTTAAATCACTTGGACCAATAGAGCATATTTAAAATTGAATAGGGCGAATGAAGCCATGTTATTGAAGATGTGAAAATACAAGCCGAGGAATAGATTTATGTCCAGAATAAAAAGCCATTGAATGTTTTTGAGCATGACTGACTTCTCAAATTTACTTTTGAGGAAAGTTTTTTGGGTTTTTGGCTTTTTTTTTAAACCGGTAAGATAGATTGCTTTTTTTTATTAGCAGAAACCGTATCACATTCAACTTTCTATTTCACTAGCCCTGGTAACGTAGTGGTGCTCAAGAAACCTGAGGGGATGGAGGTAGAGATGCTGAGCCCGAAAGAGGGAAGACCAAATCGAGGCGTGATTGAAGATCCGGGCTTAGACAAAAAACTACCTTAAAAACAGAACCATTTCTTGAGCAGAGATACAGCCCCAAAGAGCCACAGCTCTGCGTAATTGACCATAAAGTTTGATTGGCAGTTGGTGCCTACTCGTGGACAACATAAACGTAGAGTAGAGGCAGAAGACAAAAGATGAGAAGGTAAAGGAGTAGTAATGGACAAGGGCAATTATGTAATCAGTTAGGAGGACCTTCCTTCCCCTCAGGGCATCCACTCTCCACTCTCCACCACAGATCTTGGCAAATCAGAATCTGTGATGCTGTTTGTTTGCTTTTAGTGCCTGTTGCCCTGAGCTGGTTTTCTTCCCATACCATGTGTTGCATACAGTTAATCGTAGCACATTGCTAGATATTTGCATAGTAAAACCATTTCTCTACTTAAGTCGGTCATATAAACATCCTGCAACTCTTCAGAATTTGCACCATCCTGGGATTGTAAACCTGGAATGCATGTTTGAAACTCCGGAACGAGTTTTTGTAGTAATGGAAAAGCTGCATGGCGATATGTTGGAAATGATTCTGTCCAGTGAGAAAAGTCGACTTCCAGAACGAATTACTAAATTCATGGTGACACAGGTATTTTAACTCTTTTTTGAAACGAGAATACTTTAAAATGAAGAGAATTAAATAGCAGTGCTTTTTACATAAAGGGATATGGTGGGAATTATTAACCGTGGAGAACAAGTGACTAACACTTCGGTTAAATCTTGACGAACTGTGGTGGACTTCTCCAATTATGCCATTCGAGAGGTCAGGTGGGGGTGAACTATGATTTTTTCCAGGCACTGAAAAAACTGTTTTCTTCAATAACAGATCCTTGTTGCCTTGAGGAATCTACATTTTAAAAATATTGTGCACTGTGATTTAAAGCCAGAAAATGTGCTGCTCGCATCAGCAGAGCCATTTCCTCAGGTGAGATACTCTCCGGAACCTTGAGCGTCTGACGTTACAAAGCACCCGTATAATGAAAGGCGGTGGTGTCGGTTCGGATACATAAACATATTGACAGAAGTAATTAGCCTGTAACTGCCAGTGAGGATTAATCCTTGAATAATTTGAACTCAGAACTTACTCATATTGTTTATTTTCATGAAGACTTTTTAGACTTCAGCAGACCTTAAGGAGTATCTTTTTTGCATGTAGACTGTTTGCAGGTCACTTCTTCTCGTGGGCAGGGAATGAAGTTAGGAGAGGCCACCTTGGTTGGTGCCTGGTGCTCAGGACAAACTCCCCATAAAATGAGGCAGAGGGGTGACCCTACGTTGGGGGGCATAGATTTTGAGGCAGGCAGCCAGCTCCTCTTCCTCTTTAGGGTACTTTATTTCAAACATTTTCACCAAAACCTATGTCAGAATTACCTTTCCCATCACTGCCATCACTCACATGCGTATCCCCTTTGTGTGTGTGTGTCCTGTGTGTGATGCACTGATTGTCTTACTTGGTGAAATTTCATTTCACTGAAGAGTGTTGACCTTGATCCAAAATCATTTAATAACCTACAAAATGGTTCATAAACCCAAAGTTTGAAATATTTTCCTGTGGAATAATATGTGTTGGCAGTGCCCATAACTATCAGCTAGACTCTCTCCTTCAAACTATTGTTTATGTAGATTTGAAACATGCACAATTAGTTGGCTACACTAAGGACAAGTAGCTGTTTCACTTGAGTCAAATACAACTCAGATCGTCTTTCAAAGAAAAAGACGTATTTTTAAAAATTACTCAACTCTTTTAAGGAGGTAATCCTATTCTTTTACAATGCCTGTGTGCTTAAAAGTGATTCCCTATCATTGTGAGGCCAAAAAAGGTTCCCAGATAGTTGGCGTGATGTTTTAAATAAAGTGCTTCCATACGTCATTACCTCATTTGATCTTCAGAATAGTTTGGGCAAAGGACGCACACCCCTACAGTGAGGCTAAAACTCCGTCCCTCTTACCTCTGTTAGGAACAAAGGGAAAATCACATCATTTACTTGATGTGCCTTTTTGCCTAAGTGCTAGCCATGGCCACACTTTATTCAGTTGCCAAACTGCCAAGGCAACTTTTCTTTATCAAGATGTTAGCTGAAATTCGACATCTAACAACAGAAGAGTTCATATGTCTTCGTGGTCGATAATCCTATTCTTCCAATACTCAAAGGGAATCACATTCAATAATGGCACGGAACAGTTACCATAAAAATGTGCGTGAGGGTCCATGTCCTAGAAAGCCAGCAGCATTTGAATACACCTTCATCATACACTCTCCAGGCAATGTTGGTACCGTTGGTTTGTAGAGGCCAAATCTCTTTTTTCTCAATGTATCATAATGCTTGTTGAGAAGACAGTTTATGAGGCAGGGCATTTCCTCCGGAAAGTACTTGGCATTTGCTTGTTCGGCATGGATGCATCATTAATCACCAAAATCTGAACATCACTGGAAGATGGGCAGCAGAAGTGCTCTGAGCTCTGCCAAGCTCATCACACTTCCAGAACTTTCTTCCCAAAAGGACATTGTAGTAACCGTGACTACCTTCAGACAGAACTTTTTTCAAATCTAAACATCTCACTAGTAATAATTTATTCCACAGTCACAGGAAACACCTTTGCTCCTCTTTCAAGCAGGCTCGTAGTTCTTTACTACACTCAAGTTATTTGCCAATTGACAGTATCCTTGGGAATATAGGTTCTAGGATTAAACAAAATAAAGGGTAAGTTTTAAAATATCAACTTATTTTTCATTCAGCAAACATTTACTGAGGGCCTTTATGTTTTCAGGCGCTGTGAAGTCACTGAGGATTTAAAAATGAAACCTATAATTCCTTTTCACAGAAAATTATCTCCTTTAAAGTCAGATGCTGAAAGATCAACACCCTCCATTTCATCAAAAAACTTTGTGACCAGGGGCGCCTGGGTGGCTCAGTCGGTTAAGCAGCCGACTTTGGCTCAGGTCATGATCTCACCGTTTGTGAGTTCGAGCCCCGCATCCGGCTCTGTGCTGACAGCTCAGAGCCTGGAGCCTGCTTGGCATTCTGTGTCTCCCCCTCTCTTTACCCTTCCCCTGCTCATGCTCTGTGTCTGTCTCCCAATAGTAAATAAATGTTAAAAACAGACGAACAAAACTTTGTGACCACTTACAGCATCCAGCTGGTGTTTGACATTGTGGAATCTAAAACTTCAAAGTGGTTTTTTGAAATAGGCACTAGGGAAGTTTGTCATACCATGTTGGCAGAAGATCACAGGATCATAAATGTATCTGCCTTTTGGGAAAAGCATATTTTACAATTTCCCTATCGACAATCATTTGACATTTGTGATCTGTACAGTTGGCAAGTGTGTTGAAATGATACGTATCGGGGAGCTTGGGTGGCTCAGTTGGTTAAGGGTCCAACTCTTGATTTTGGCTCAGGTTATGAGCTCACTGTTTGTGGGATCGAGCCCCACCTAGGGCTCTGCACTGACAGCGCAGAGCCTGCTTGGGATTCTCTCCCTCTCTCTGCCCTCCCCTGCTTGCTCGCTCTCTCTCAAAATAAAAAAAAACGTAACTTTTAAAAATGAAATGATACAGTATCATTCAGGGACAAGCATAATAGATTGACACATAGATAATAACACAAAACTAACATTTTTTTAATTTGCAGGTGAAGCTATGTGACTTTGGTTTTGCACGCATCATTGGTGAAAAGTCATTCAGGAGGTCTGTGGTGGGGACTCCAGCATACTTAGCCCCTGAAGTGCTCAGGAGCAAAGGTTACAACCGTTCTCTAGATATGTGGTCAGTGGGAGTTATCGTCTATGTGAGCCTCAGTGGCACATTTCCTTTTAATGAAGATGAAGATATAAATGACCAAATCCAAAATGCTGCGTTTATGTACCCACCAAATCCGTGGAGAGAAATTTCTGGTGAAGGTAAAAAAAAAAAAAAAAAAAAAAAAAAAAAAAATTTATAGCTCTGTGCCCTTTAGTCTAAAAATCTTTGTGATCCCAAATCAGCCTATTTCTTCTGACTTCTCTTTTTAATTTCTCATACTCCTCTTCCAAATTCAACCAGTTACCAGTTCGTGAGCACTCTTCCTCCTGACGGTCTTGTCTCTAACTTCCTTAAAGTTCCCACGCCTAGCACTAACCCAGGACCCAATTTCCTCCCTTTGAAACTACTAAAATACCTAGGGTTCTACCCGTTAGACTCTTTGACGGTGCTTCCCAGTCACCACTGCTGCCAGATCGGTCTTCAGGAAACCCTCCTTCCATCTTAACTGTGCCCTTACATCTTGGCCTCCCTTTAACCACATTGCATCTGTAGGTCTCTCAGAGATAGCCCAAGTTCACCTTCTGCCCTCCCCTCCACTGTTCCCGATCTAAAACCTAGCTGCTGACTCTTCTCAGCTGCTTTCTGCATTTTGCTTAGACCTTTCCTGCCTTCAGTCCCTCCTCACTATTGAAATCCTTCCAGTCCTTCAGGGACCCCTTAGCCTGTGGCTCATCTGTGAAGTCTTCCCGGAGCCCCTCCTCTGAACTGTGTAAGATCTACTTAGGCTACTAGGAGGAGATATTCTCCCTGAAGTATTCTTTCTTTTCATAATTATTTTCAGAGACCTTTATTTCAGGTTCTTTATACATACAATGAATGATATAGACATTCTTCAATTTTCAGCTCCCCTGTGGACCAATCCTAGGAGGCATGGTAACATTTGTTTTCCCTGCCTGGTGAAGGTTTTTGAGCTTGCGGGCCCTGGTTCTGTACCCATCAAGAATGCCTTGGTTGGGTCTCTGTAGTTTACGGACACTGACAGGAAAGGCACACACTTCTTTGACAGCCCCGTACTGAATAGAACCCTACTGGGGAATGCCCCCACCTGGATTTAGCCAGCCTTTGGAACACGGGCCTTTTTTGTTTTCCAAAAGTACCAGACCTAATCTTGGGGATTTGACAGTCCATTAAACTGGGAAGGTTTGAGGAACAACATGTAAAGGCAGTAGCAGGCTTTCTTTGTAATGAATACCTAATTGAAGAATATAGGAGGGTCTGGGTGTTCCAGAATCCTCTTAGAGTTCCTGGGGCAGTGTGGTCTGTAGACTTCAGACTAATCAATTGGTGAGCGTACTAAAGCAAAAACCTGTGGCTAGATCTCAGAGATTCCAGTTCACCAGTTGGAATGACACCCAGGAATGCATTTTAATGAACACCCCAAATGACTCTGATGCACATGGTGGACAACCATTTAAGGAACAATGGATAAAAGTTTGAAGTACTGAACCCAGGGAAGTTCATACTTAAATACTGTGGTGTGTGGAAGAGAAACAGAACTGGTATAATGGGACTCTTCCCCTTGGTTCAGCCCTGGGTCCAGGCCTTAGTGTCGGTATTTCACGCGTATCGCCATACAGGTGGAAGTCAGTATGTAGCTACATGGTGGTTTTGGTTTTGTGGTATTCCGTTTCTTCAAATAAGTGGGCAAAATAAGTATGCCAAGATCTCCCCACTCACACCAAAACACCATGAACATATTTGTATAAAACCTGTTAAGTATGCACTTTTGATGAGAAGTGATCGTGCAAGTCCGGCCACATCTGTAGAGGCAAGGCAGTGGCTTTGGCTCCCTTGCAGACCAAGCCGGGGACTAGAGAACGGTGTCACTGGAGGACAGCAACAACACGTCAGTCTGTAATCAGTTTTTTAATTCATTTGGAAATAATACTAACACTTACGTGCTAAGTAAGCACCGTCCTAAGCCCTTTATGTGTGTTATTTCATCTTCTCAATAACCTCATGTTACAGAAGAGGAAAGTGACCCTCTGGCACACGCAGTAAGTCTACACTGTTAACCTGTACTCGACACCGCCTCTGTAACAAAACAGGCACACTTCATAAAATAGGTGCTCTAAGTTCAGTGAACGTTTACAGGCCACTAACGTGTCAGCGGGAAGGCCATGTTCTTGAGAAAAGTCGCCCACCCTGTATTTCTGTGGCTTGAATGCCTTCCAGGCAGAGTCACGGTATGTGTGGGTGCCCCATACACCCAGTTCACCGGTTGGATTTTCTCTCCTCTTAGCAATTGACTTGATAAACAACCTCCTTCAAGTGAAGATGAGAAAGCGCTACAGTGTGGACAAATCTCTCAGCCATCCCTGGCTGCAGGTAAAAAAACAAATCTCTCTCTGGTGATCCCCATTGGAGCCATTCATTGTAATGTGTCTCACCTAATCAAACTACTCTAAGATCAACAGATTCTACACGTTTTAGAATATTGTAAGTGTTCTTCAGTGATTACTTTGTACTATGGCTGAATCTCTGGAAGGTTTGCTGTATACCATTCACATGCAGAACTGATAGGCAGTTCAACTCCCATAAACTGAAAGCAATGATTTAGCCTTTATATAGGGCCTTTTATGCTTCATTTCCCCTTTCTGTAAAATAAGCATGTTATTTTGTCAAATAGATTTTGCTTTTAAGATGCCCACTTAAAAGATTCATATTTGCATTAATGACAGATGAAATGCCATTTAAAATGTTTGGCTCAGGGGTGCCTGGGTGGCTCAGTCAGTTGAGCATCCGACTTCGGCTCAGGTCATGATCTTGCAGTCTGTGAGTTCAAGCCCCACGTCGGGTTCTGTGCTGACAGCTCAGAGCCTGGAGCCTGCTTCGGATTCTGTGTCTCCCTCTCTCTCTGCCCCTCCCCCACTCATGCTCTGTCTCTCTCTCTGTCAAAAATAAATAAACATTTAAAAAAATAAAATAAAAATGTTTGTCTTAATTCCCCCAAAAGCTATTGCATAGATTTCTTAAAAGGAACCCCCGAGCTTCAGAGTAAAGAGAAGCTTTAGAACTACTCTAAAGGGGACTGGGGTGGAGGTTGGCAGGTAGAATTAACTTCACAACAAATGCACAGTTGCAGTGATTATTAAATTATCCTGATAGTAGATTCTAAGTACTTTCCCCTATTTTGAGGAGTAAGGTGGGGCATAAGGTCAGAATTTAGAACAGAATGTTTTAGTGATTATTATTAGCCATCTCAGAAGCCTCAGGCAGTTTTTAGTTTTAGAAACTAGTTACTTCCTTCATTAGAGACTCTAAATTTGAAAAAGTATCTTAACATTGCTAATTTAAAATATTACGAATGGAACTTACTGTATAGCAAGTACTGATAGTAGAGACTGTCAATTTTGCAGCTATGGGGTTAGGAAAAAAAAGTTCAACGTATTTTATTTCTTTTATAGTTTATAATTCCATTTTTTTCTAGGACTATCAGACTTGGCTTGACCTTAGAGAATTTGAAACTCGCATTGGTGAACGTTACATTACGCACGAAAGTGACGATGCCCGCTGGGAAATACATGCATACACCCACAATCTTGTGTACCCAAAGCACTTCATTATGGCTCCCAATCCAGATGATATGGAAGAAGATCCTTAGTTGTCAATGAGCTAACGTCAGTAAGGAAGGATTTCACGTTATGGACTGATACTTTGCCGCACAACTGTTGTTCTTTGTAGGTTATCTGCAAGGATGCGAAGATACGGGGAAATGTGATAAGGAATCCGTGACACCAATACTGTAGTTCATCGTGAGAAGGTACAAGAGGGGAAACTGAGTAATAAGAACACATAACGGAACCAAGATGAAGCTTTTCATAAATTTTTATAGCATAAGCAATGACTGGTTTTTATATTTTTTTCCTAATCCTTCACTTTAATACTATAGTGGCATTTAATTTATCTTCCCTTTCCTGTTACATTATTTTTTAAAAAGGAGAAAAAGGCAGGCTTAGAGTCCAGCCATTGTATAGCTTGACCAAATCACACAAGAGTTTTAAAGTTGATTACTAAATAGGTTTGCATTTAAAGAGAGAACTGAGGAAGGGCTCCCAGCATGCGATTTCCTGTGAGAACTCTAAATATTTGACCACAGAGGCATTGAGGGGGTTTTCCTGCATGCCTAGAAGAGGAGCTCTAGACTCTTGTACCTTTTTCTTTTTCTTTAGGTCAGTCGACTCCAAAACAGTGATCCCTAACGTTTTGGAGTTGAAATTCTTAACGTGCTCTCTACAAGATAGAAATTAAGTTGTCACCTTTTGTGAGTATATTGGAAGGCCCTCTAAGATAATTTTGGGGTCAAATGATACTACAAACCTGGGGGGAGAACCCACTGGTCTAAGTGCGGAGGTAGTAAGTATGTCTTTTCGGAGCCCAGCCCCCCTGTTGCGTACTCGAACTCCCATGTCTGTGACCCACAGCTCTGTGACACCGTGGTTGGTTTCTGACATTCAGTAGGTTTAGGTGCGAACTTTCATTACACAGTTTATCTTTACACGGAGTTGAGTAATTTGAGGAAGAAAATTACTAAAAGTAAGGCCAGTGCAGGATCAGTTAATGCTGCAGGAAACAGCAAAGAGCGTATCCAGTTTTTCTTCCCTTAGCTTATTGGAAGGTTTTACAGATATCCAGAATGTCTGTAAATCAATCATCTCAAGCAGTTTGGGACAGTGGGTGGGGTAGAGCATGAAACACTTATTCTTTCATCTGTTCTGCTGATCACGTAGCCCTGCCCTTATAAATTGGGGGGGGGGGGGGTTGTTTTGTTTTTTTACATTTCAGCACTGGCAACCAGCTAACGAAATGTTTTTCTACTCAGATACAATGTTTAAGAGGTTAGATTTTTCCATAGCTTTTAACAAGTTACTAATAGTTCCCCCCACCCCCGCAAAAAAGTTTAAGATCTAGCACCACCCACTTATTAAAAAACTAGTGGCTTTTTGTTTTTTCACTCCTCAGTAATCACTGTAAGTTTTTTTCCTACAAAAAGAGCAACAAAAGATTGGGAGTCAGAAAATCCAGTCTTTTACGTCTTGGCTCCAATCTGCCTAAGCCTCAAGTTCCTCATCAGTCTAAAAAACGAAGATTGTAACCCTTGCCTCTATTTTCCTCACAGTGTTGTGATGATCAGATATATAAGAACATACCCATATTCAATAAACTAAAAACCATAAAAGCGTTAACTATCACTGCCCACTGAATTTGAGGTGGCAAAGGAAAAGAATGTCCCTGTATACAGTGTAAGAGAGGGTCTTCAGAGATCCCTGAAGCTACTCCCGTATCTAGGACTAAAATTACTGTGGAGATCGTAGCAAACGTGGTTCCCATGCTTTCGACTCTGTATGTCTTTCGTTCCCCTCCTGACAGCCACGAGGGGGAGTACGTTACGGACTCCATCTCACAGATGAGGAAACTGAGGCACAGGAAAATTAAGGACCTAGATGCTGGAGGTCACAGTTGGTATGTGGATTTGAACTCAGGCAGTGTGGCTCTAGTCCCTTTCCTCCCTCCTAACCAGGTTGCTGCACTGCCTCCCATAAACCTCTCCAGGAAACATTCCAGTGTCTCCTGGTATTTTCTTCTCCTACAGGAGTTTAAAAAATTCAAATTAATTTCACAAAACCTTTTAGAACTATAATTTCCCTGTGGGAAAGGATGGCTTCCCAAATGTGTCCAAACTGACTCTGTTTATATCAATGTGCTAAAATGGAGTAGTTCTAAGTCACTAGGCACCCTGTTGTGGTTTTACTACAGAAGGTGAAAATTAACTGGAATGGTTTGCTCTACTTATGTAATCAAACTACAAGCCATGAAATTAATTGCACTCTTTGTGTCTGTGTTGTTGAATGCCTAAGAAGTTTTCTTAAAAAATTTGTAAAGGCACTGTCAGATAATTTGGAGTAATTTACTCCAGATACTGTATAACCTGCATAACCTTTTTGTCTTGAAGTTGTTTTTGTATAAGAAATAATTGTTAGAAACATTTGGTGATGTACAAAGTAGTCTATAATGACACTGTTCAGTACATTTTTATATTTTTTGTTACATCCCACTTTTGTAAATATCCTCAAAGAAACCTGATAATAAAATGTATTTCCATATCACCATACTTTTCTATGTGAAAACCTGAGCTTATCTCTAGTAGAGGTATCCAAAGAAAATTTTATTAGATTGTGTTGTTTTCCCAGGCCTTGGTAAAAGAACTATTTTGGAAATAGTATTTGTAAATGGAACTAATGCTATATTTAAAACACTGATTTTTTTTTTTTTTAACTACCTAAAATAAAAAACTCATTATTTCAATTTATATGAAATCTGAGGTAATTATCTGGAGGTCTCATTTCTTGGAATGAAAGTTTAGAGTAATTACAACTACAGATTTTTCGGGAACTCTCATCAAATATTCAACTACTGCCACTGCTAGAAGACTTACCATTCAAAGTAAATGTTCTAAGTTTTAAGATACAAGGCATTGCCTGATTCCTCCCATTAAATGTAAAACTACTAGATAATTGAGAGGGGCCAATATGAGGCATTTTCACCTTCCAAATTCTCCCAACCAAGTTTTTGAGAAAAGAAAATGCGGGGAAAAAAAAAATAAGGGTGGCTATGAATGGCCCAAGGCTGGGCAGCACGTGAAAAATAAGTCCTCTCCATCTTCATTTTAAGAGTGAGATTCAGAATGTTAGTCCTGTTCTGAGGGAAGCCAGAGAAGCAATAAAAAACCAAGAGTTGATCACTCCGCCAGCAAACTTCGAATACAGTTAAGCTGTACGTTCAAAACATGGCTGGTATTCTTTTCCTTTAATCTCATAGGGTAAAAAATTTTAAATACCACAAAGGAGAATGAATTTCTACCCCTCAAACCCACTTCCATGTTGGGTTTTTTGTTTTTGTTTTGAGTGAGCGAGCACGTGTGCACATACAGCAGAGGAGGGGCAGGGGGATGGAGAGAAACTTAAGCAGGCACCATTCTCGGCGCAGAGCCTGACGTTGAGTTCTGGCTCACCACCGTGCAAGCACGACTTGAGCCAAAATCAAGAGCCAGAGAGGCTACGTTGGAATATTTAATAGTAATTACTGGCATCCTTTCCTCACTTTTTATATATAAGTAACTATCACAGAAAACCACCAGTCTGCATTATTAATTTCTATGAAATTAAGCATTTCTTTAAATGCAGCTTTCCCCCAACAAAAACGGAATCATAACTATAAAACATTTTTACTTGACTACATTTTTCATTTACTACCTTCTTAGAGGTAAGGACATACTCTACCTCTTTTTTTAAAAATACTTTATGGATAGTTCTATTTAACCCATCCCCTGTGAAAGGCCACTTAGATTTCCAGTTTTTACTAAACCAATCAGCGTTCATATTTACTTTTTAAAATAAAAATACAGCAACTAGCCTTATTAATTAAAGGATATTCATTTCAAGGTGCCTGAGTGGCTCAGTTGGTTAAGTGTCCAACTCTTGATACAGCTCAGATCACGATCTCACAGTTGTGGGATCGAGCCCTGCATCAGGCTCTGTCTGCACAGATGGCATGAAGGCCGCTTGGGATCCTGTCTCTCCGCCCCTCCCCAGTATGTTCACATGTACGCTCTCTTCCACAAAATAAACTTTAAAAAAATTAAGGATACTCTGTTTCATGGTAACTTGTTTCATTAAGCTGAAAGCACACAATTGTGCCAAAAGCCACACACAACCTTAAAAGATCAATGTACTGTATATAAAATGGGCTATTTTTATTGGCTGTGAGACATAAAATACTGCGATATGGATTTTACCTGTGATATATGTGAATGGGTTCCCTTTATTTTGCTTTCTTAGGCAGACTTAGGGGTAAAACGTCCACACTGAGATATCACCTCCAGGCAAGTTCACCAAACCCAGCCACAGGTGACGGAGAAGGTTTTGACTGACATGCATTCATCGGATGGCTTCCACCATGAAGTCTCTGATGAGGTAGCAAGGCAAAAAAGTGAAATCTTTCTCCCATCTTCTTAGGATTCATCAACATATCATACCCCTGAAGTAACTGCTGCCTGGATGGCTCATCTGATTTGTCTGCAAGAACCTGAAAGGAAAAACTTCTTAGAAGAAATAACCAGAAGAATTCCTAGTTACATGCAGCAACACTCATGACTGTTAGCCACTCAGTAAAGCACTACTTAAGATGGGATTTCTGATCACCTGCCTCAAGAGTCATGGGGTGCTCACTAAAAGCCTAGGTTGCTGGGGCGCCGGGGTGGCTCAGTCGGTTAAGCGTCCAACTTTCGATTTTGGCTCAGGTCATGAGATTGAGTCCCGTGTCAGACTCTACACTGAGCATGGAGCCTAGGATTTTCTCTTCCTCTCCCTCTACTCTCTCATAATAAAATAAAAAATAAAAATTACTGGGGGGGGCGGGGGGAACGTAGGTTGCCAAGACCCAAACCTGTGGATTTGTAGGTTTAGCAAATATTCCCAGGTGGTTTGATCTACCGATAAACACAGTCAAGTTTTCTTAACAAACACGAACACCATTTCGAAGTCTTAAATCTACCTCACACAGAGACGCAGGAACTTACAAGGCTCCCCCGCCACAACAGGCGATCTGGTTCCACCATACCCTACAATAGCAATACCAAGCATCTGGCTAACAATAGGAGCACTGAGGCCAGACGTACTTATTATTTTAAAGGTTTTTTGAAATACTACAAAATTTTTTGTTTCAAGTTTTTATTTGAATCCCAGTTAGTTAACACATAGTGTAACATTAGAAATACTACAAAATTGAAATATTTAAGATAGTGAAATAAATCATTACCTTCAGCCGGACATCAATGCCCATGTTTTTTAAAAACGTCTGTTGTTTTATTGGACCCAGAGAAGCTACTTTTCCCTCTGCCATTCTGCGCAAATAACTGAAGTCCACATCAGCTGTTAGGTCTGCAGTTCCCGGGGCGATAAGGACATCATGAAGCTTATGGCCACAAAATCCCTTGAAAATAATTTTAAAATGATGAATTTTTGTCCTTTTGTGGTTATCAAGATTAAGGAAATGCTATCATTTTAGTACATTTTACATAACAGCTGTTAAAAAAAAACGTAGCCTGCATCAGTGGTTCCCAAACTCTTAAAACAGCACCCTTTCTTCAAATGAGATGCTATGTGGAAAACCCAATATAAAGTGCCGCCTGGAGTGCCTGAAGATGCTGCCCACAGTGATGGAATAGAGAAGGACAATTATAATACTATAAATGAATATTCATGACAAAATAATGTGATATTACAATGCTAGCCACTGTAGAAGCCAAAGATAAAGATCTTCAATGAGTTTCAAACCTAAAAACTTAATAGAGCACGCCAATTAACTTTTGAGAAGTCATCTTGCTGAATTATACGTACTCTGAAGGTGTCTGTCTTAGTCCCATCATGACCATAATCGGCAATCAGCGCAGCCCCTCCAGTCAGCGCAATGCGTTGAGAAAGTTCCTGAATAATTACACCAGCTTCAGGACACACTTCCACGTGATCCCTCGTTTCATCACTCTGGTAAAGGAACAGCTGCATCAAAATGCATCACTGAAAAGAACGGTTTCCTTAGGGTTTTTCTATAATGAGCATTTCTTGGTTACAATACACTCCTTCTCAATACGCATTATGTTGTCCACACTCAACTTTCCACATGACGTCCTCTTTATTATATGGAACTCCCTAGTGCTTTGATGCCGTCCACTAAGTTTACAAAGATATTTTAATTTTAATCCCTCTTATAAAAAGGCATATGCCTCCCAAACCCCTAGATGGCTGGTTCATTATAGTTTTATTTATGGTGATATTATGCTCGTAATTCATATAAATATATTCCCCTGGGCTGAATGCATGGGAAAGGAATTTTTGTCTGCCTAGAATAGTGCCTGGCAAATAACATGCTCTAAAATTTGTGCTGAAAGAACAAATGATATAAATCCAATATAACAAGATAGACCCTAGCAAGTATGTTTTGATACCTTCTTTTAGGGCAAAAGATACTCCAATGATATGCCCTCTGTCTAGAAACCTCAGCTCATGACCTTGTACCTGAGGCCGCAATTTCCCAAGATATTCAACTATTTACTAAGGGTCCTTAATAAGTGCCTAATAGTCTAGATGATTCTTTTGATGTTTATTTATTTTAGTGCCCATTAGTCTAAAAAGTGAAATGACAGTATTAGAACTTGTCAACTTGACTAGTATATATGACATTACACTAACTCCTGAGAAAATGGGAAAAAGCGTTGGTCTTTATTATGAAAACCTGTATTAACTTTTGCTCCTTCGTAATATACTCTTAAAAATGAAGTTTTGGGGTGCCTGGGTGGCTCAGTCAGTTAGGCCCACGTCATGATCCTGCACTTCTTGGGTTTGAGCCCCACGTTGGGCTCTGTGCTGACAGCTCAGAGCCTGGAGCCTGCTTCAGATTCTGTGTCTCCCTCTCCCTCTGCCTCTGCCCCTCCCCTGCTTGTACTCTGTCTCCCAAAAATAAATAAATATTAAAAAAAAAAAAAAATGAAGTACTGACCTGCCCTGATCTTGCCTCTAATGGCACAGAGCTAACAGGTATGGAGTCACACACACTTAGCAATTGAGTCTCTGCTCTTCGTACTGCTTACTAGAAACAAGTTACTTCAACTTGGAGTGCTTCCTCATCATGTACACACAAGGCTTATTGTGAGGCTTAAATCAAACAATAAAGCACTTAGCCCTCAGCTTTATTATTATTTTTTTAATGTTTATTTTTGAGAGAGAGAGAGAGAGAGCACGCGCCCACGCACGAGTCGGGGAGGGGCAGAGAGAGAGGGAGACACAGAATCGGAAGCAGGCTCCAGGCTCTGAGCTGTCAGCACAGAACCCAACGCGGGGCTTGAACTCATGAAGTGCAAGATCATGACCTGAACTGAAGTTGGACACTTGACCAACTGAGCCACCCAGGTGCCCCATCCCCCAGCTTTATAAAATACATTACTGTGGTTGAACTGTAGCCCCATGAGATTAGCCACTTCAGGCATAAACTGACACCTCGGGGTGCTGTGGTGACATACCTACCATCTTCGACCACTCTTCAAGATGGCAGATTCTGTCACCATTTGCCCCATTCAGATGAGAGGGAAAGTCATCGCTCCCTCTCTCGTGAGTACCACTCACTCAAGTCAAGAACTGAAAACAATTGTATCTCCCAGGAGCAGGGGGTTAGCTCTTGGTAGCTATGAATTTGCTTCTCACTCAGGTAAAAGTGGGCAGCTAGAATATGGAAAAACAGAAATGCCCCCAAGCACTCAGGTTGCTATTTGAATTTAATTATGCTCTGGAAAAAAAAAAAAAAAAAACTTAATTGATAGGTTCATGTTTAAAAGCTCCTGTGATTTTGAAACAAGTAACTTCTGAGGAAAAAGTACTTAGTTATGGCCCAAAAAGTAGACCTTTTTACAACATGCAATCCAAAACCTAAACATTCCTCACAAGTATAGGGTTTTTTGAACCCTAAACACAAGAATGGCTCTTGTGATTACTCCTCGAGGGCAAAAGCAGCAGCAGCACATGAACCATTTTGGAAGTGTAGAATGAAGCTTACATAATCGTCTGAGAATTAAATGAGAAAATACAGAGTCACATATACAAAGTACTCATTAAACAGTTGTTGCATTACTGTACCGTCAGGTAGGCAATACTATCACCGCGTGGTAGGGAAGTGAGTGAAGGGAGAAGGTGAAGAACTTGCAGAGTAAGCGCTTACTAACTTCCCTGTTACGTTAAGGTCACGCACCCAAGAAAGGATTTTACCCCAGGCTCCTGACTCCTTACCTCTGCACTTCCCACTCATAAAATGCACCGCATATGTTATGAGCAAATCTCTCCTGGCCCCTGTAAAACAGTAACTCAGAAAACAAGACTATGAAGATTCGCTTGGTATTCCTACTTGTATGAAGACTTCCGCTGGGGTGACACAAGGCGCCAAAACAAACCGCAGTTTATCAGAAGCTTGGGGATCAATATCGATGAATACTTCTCGCCATCCTTGCGGAGTTTTCTAAACACAAAATAACACATAAAAACTAATTCTTACAAGTTTTTTCCTCAAAACTGCCTCCCAAAAATAACTATTAATTTTCTCCTGCCATATACAAGATAGATGACTAACATTTACAAAGGATTTTACCACTTAAAATCACTTGAAGGCATTACTTCAATTCCTTCAAACAGTAAGACGGACAGATGAAAACTACTAGTATTGGTTAGATAAGTGATGGAGCTGAAGACAAACTAGGCAGCATGGAAAGTGCCCCCTAACATGGAAAACAGACTCTGAAGGACTAATCAAAAGCTTTTGCTAACAAATCAACGCATGCTCTTAGCCTTAAAAATTACCAGGACACATACATTACCACCAAATCTTAAGTCTGCTCACTTCAGTTTCAATGAGGAAAAATTTTAATCTTTGGATATCAAAACTATTGGCTAAAACGTAATCCTTCCTTGCAATAAAGCCATTTACCATGTTATATTCTCACATATCTTTGTCCTTGGAAAAATAAGCTTTTTTATTGAAATTCAAATTAGTTAACATACGGTGTAATCTTGACTTCAGGAGTAGATTCCAGTGATTCATCTCTTACCTATGACACCCAGTGCTCATCCCAAAAGGTGCCCTCCTTACTGCCCATCCCTGATTTAACCCATCCCCCCCCACCTCCCCTCCAGCAACCCTCCATTTGTTCTCTGTGTTTAAGAGTCTCTTATGGGAAATAAACATTCTTAATAGTTATCCGAAGACAATTAAGATTCTACTTAACCTTTTACTTTTGCTTTTCAATTATTTATATTCATCAGAATTCCAAACAGAGTTAACTTTAACAGTAATCAAATACCATTCACGTTTATTCTTCCAACATAAGGCCCTTTGTTATTCAATTATAAATATGACTTTATCCCGTCAATACCTGAAACTTATGCACAGGAAGAACATCGAAAAATTCATGCGCAAGATAAAAGCTGTACCCTATTTAAAAACAGAAGGAAAAAATAGTTTCAGCATTAAGGCAATATCTAATCGTTCTTTTGAACAGCAACAAAAGAAAGCGCCTAGCGGATCGAGCAGGAACCTGAGGTGGCTTCCACAACCATCGCTACCAGAGAATCATCCACCTCAGGCACTGCTTTGCCTACTCTGAGAACACGCTCAAGAACAATTACTACCGTCCTCATTTTCCACATATCCGGACCCGACGGCCAAAACATCCCAATTATAAATTTAACCCTTTATTCATCACAGGGCATGAAAGAAATTAGAACCCAAATTTGTTAGCTAAAAGAGGCTTTGGACTTCCTAAAATCATCTGAGACAGCTGAGCCCAGGACTCGCCGAGGTGGCTTGCCAAGGTCAGAACACCACTTTAGGTGGGAGCAGAGGTCCATCAACATAGTGGATGGTCCCTGCCGAGTGCAGGAATTTTCCCACCTCTCTGAAGGTAAGCAAGGATGTTCAAAAGATGAGACAGTTAAACTCAAACCACCTAACTCTGCTTCCATCAGTCCCCACCGCCTTGGACTGCTTCAGCGTCAGTGCTATCTTAGGGGTCAGGAAAAACTTAAAGGTACAATAGGGATCTATCTACATTTTTGTGTAAAACCATATGAAAGGCATTTCTCCTTATTGTTAGGCATGTTATTTTTTTAATACAATGCTACTTTCTAGAAACAAATTTGCTATTCCCTATGAGTAAGGGTCCTGGTGGCATCACGTCAACGTACTATAGTGCTCTACACGTTTGTGGTCGCCTATCATCGCTGGGATGGGTGGTAATCAAAATTAGCTCATCACGCAGTGTAAACTAATTACCTTTTGGAACATCTTGCAGATCTCGGTACCAGGAAATTGGAATCCCAGATTTAGTAACACCTTTCATATATGCAGGGGATCCAGGATTTCGCTCTAGAGGGACCTTCTCTTCAGTCAGTGTTAATGCTTGAATCTCACTCAGTTTTTCGCTCACCTCTACCAGATGTATTGAAATGTCACAGTTTTTCAGCACAGATCCCAGCTGACTGAACACCTAAATACAAAAAGAAAGAAAAAAATGGCAAAATACAATGTGTTGAGTAGATTTTAGGTTTTCTAACCATTTCCCTTAACACTTTGCTCATGTCACAGAAGTAAAATTTGGTTTCAGAGGAACTTCACACAAGCCACTCTCCAGCAGTCCGTGAGATTCATAAGCTATCAGTTATTACAGTCTACGTGAAAGACGAACAATGCACAATTTGGTTTCCTAATGAGAAAAATTAGAATTAAGACTAACAAACATTAAAGATTTAGCATCCAGTAAATAATCAGACTAGGGAGTCTAAAGAGAACAAAAACATGAAATGTATATATCCCCCTGATTTTATGAAGCTGCTATGTCTATGAAATAATCTCATCTTTGAGATGTTTCAACTGTGTTCTCAGGAAATCAAATTCGAAGGGCACTAAAAACTTGACAGTTTAACTTCGCAGTTCTTTCAATTTTTAATTTTTTTTAGCCACACACATTTATAACTGTTGTAAACATGAACAAAAAAGGAGTACACTGATATTTTATCAATATCTCAATGCTAAAAATTCAATGCCAAGGCATAAAGTACACCAATAGTATTTTTCATTTGAATGTAATTTTCACTGCTGATTTGCCTCCTATTTTTGAGATCTGAATAAGCAGGTATAGGCTAATAATAAGACAATTTTTCCAAATTTCGTTTGGAAATGAAACTACAAATGGAAAACTTCCCAAGAGAAAAATCCTTCAGAAATTATGATCAAAAAATGAAAACAAGTCTGTAATTATGTCTTTGTCCATTTTCTTAACATTCTTTTAAATTCTTTAGCTTTTTAAAGTTCTTAGGACTTGATCTAAAGAAGCATCCTGTATGCATTTTAAGAGCTGTGGGCTTGATTTTTATTGTACCTGAAACAAGACAATATTATTTGAGAACCTTATTAAGCATTTTGTATTCAAATGACTTTGCCAATTTAAAGCGATAAAATAGAACACTGGAAACCTAAAACAGTGGTTCATTTCTTTTACCCCCAAATATGATATAATCAGGATTATCTGTCAGATATTATACGTTTTTTAAAATCCTTTGATTCCAAATTTCAAGCAAAAATCATACTGCATCAAGACATTCAAATGTATACTGAATATGTGTTTTTGTTTTTAAAAGCCTAATGGATTCCAAAACAGTGTAACTACAAAAGTTTAACACACACAATTACTTACCATGTACTATAAACAATACTCCTCCTCTTTAGTGTTTTTACAAAACATTAGGTAGAGTGCTAGAAACAACAATACATGGAAAGATACCGCATCTTTGGTTAAAGTGGCACGACCCTTCCCTTCGAAAACGTGTCCTCCCTCACCCTCAGATGCCACCACCATCATTTCCTGCTTTTTCTTTATAAATGTTCCTAATTGCATTTGTATCACCAAACACAAATTGTTGAATGTTGACATTTGGGGATTTTATACAGATACAATCATATGATCCGGATTCTTTTACAAATTGTTATTTTCACTCACAAGACACTGAGGTCCATCTGAGTGTTGTGCATTCTGCTGTGATTTCATGCAGTTTCACAACCCTTGATGTTCCACTGTATGTCTGACTGTACCACAATTTATTGATCTATTTTCCCATTGATAGGCATCTGGGTTGTTTCCATTTTTTTTGCTCTTCTAAACAATGCTGCTGTCTTCTTGACCATGTTTCCTGGTACACATCTGCACTAGCTCCTGTAGGGCACACGTCTAGCAGTACAAGTGCTGCTGGCTCATACAGTATAAGTTACTGTGACGTTAGCAGACGATGCCCACTAAGCACATCTCAAAGTGCTTACCCCAAATTACACTCTTACAAACAGTGTCTGCGAGTCCCCATTGCTCCCCATCTCTCCATCTTCAACAACCCTTGGTGATGCCAAATGTGCTAATCTTGGACACGGTGGTATCTCACTCTGATTTAACTTTCATTTCCTTGACTACCAATCAGTCTGAACATCTTTTTGTTTTTACTGCCCGTGAGGACTTCCTCTTTCATGAAAGGCCTGTTCACATCTTTAGCCTGACTTTTCTATTGAGTTATCTGTCACCTTCTTAATGATTGAAAGGAATTCTTCATGTATGCTAACTACCAGTTCTTTATGTGTTGCAAATAACTCCTCCCAGTTTGCAGCTTGTCTTATCACTCTCTTTATGTGTCTTTTGAAAATTTTTTTTAATGCTTGTTTATTTTTGAGAGAGAACCAGAGCATGAGCGGGCGAGGGGCAGACAAAGAGGGCTCCAGGCTCTGAGCTATCAACACAGAACCTGACGCGGGGCTGGAACTCACAGAGCATGAGATCATGACCTGAGCTGAAGTCGGACGCTAAACCAACTGAGCCACCCAGGCGCCCCTACAGTGTCTTTGAAGAATAAAAAATTCCTAATTTCTTTAAAGAACAATAATTTCTTAAATTTAATGTAGTGGAAATTATCCCTCTATTCATCTTTACCTTTATGGCTTCTACCCTTTATATAATTCACAAATTCTTTTCCCACCTAGAAGACAAATAGATTCTCCCATGATGTCTTCTAAAGGTTTTAAACTTTTCCCTTTCACATTCTCCCCTACCCTCACTTTTTAGATTACAAACAGACAACAATAAGTAATGATTCATTATATCATTCTGACATTGTATTTTAGCGGAGAAAGAGGAGGTAAGGAGGGAGGACCGAAAGCCACTGAAGTCAATGAAGTTTGCAAACAAATCAAAAGAACAAAGGTTCAGGCAAGTACACGAGACTCTGAAGACGTTCCTTTTATTACTTACCCTCAAAATATCTCCCGAGAGGGTACCCCTGCCTGGGCCCAGTTCCACCAGTTGGAAAGCTGCATTTTTTCCAGTGGCCATCCATTCACTAATGAACCATATGCCTAGCAGCTGCGACAAGGAAAAAAAAAACTATACTGAAATATTATAGCATAAAAGTATATAAAACTCCAAGGAAATATGCCAGAAAGCAAAATATTTGCCAACGACCACATGTCATTTACTATGTACATATATGTATGCACACCCAGAAGCCTCATGGAGGCGGCATTACAAAAGACACCACTTAGGAAGCCTAGTAACAGAGCACCATTAAAAGGCAGCCCCACTGTAAGAGGTCCCCTGACACAAGGAAGAGGCTAGCACTTCCAGAAAGGTGCTGCTGTTGGGACAGCAGACAGACATATGAAATAAGATGATGCCATTTCTTTACATTCATATGACTGATACGATTACATGGCTTTTTAGGCACAATTACCATTTTTAATACCTGGATTCCACTTCCTTTTGTGTACTACTTTCTATTTCTAAATTCATCGGGGGTTTTTATGTGGAAATCAATGAACTGGAACTCCTGAGGAGAATTGAAAATTTGTGAGGGGGGTTTCCACTGGAACTATGGTACAACCACAGCAGGGTGGGGCCTGAGAGCACATCTCGCCCCATGAACTCCTCAGGGTTTTGCAACTTTTCTCCCTTCACTTTTCTCTCTCTCTTTTCTCTATTATTCTGTATTCCTCCAGCATACAAATGATTAAAAATTAAAACTTTTGATGAATCACAAAAGCAAAGGTGTAAAACACTACTTATTACAGAAGAATACAACAACCTGATCTGCTCTCAAGTGTTTGTGATACTAGCTTTTTTAATTAATGTTTGTTTTGAGAGAGAGAGAGAGGCGTGCAAAGACAGAGGGACAGAGAATCCCAAGCAGGCTTTTTTTGCACCTTTAGCACACAGCCCAACACAGGGCTCGAGCTCATGAACTGTTAGATCATAACCTGAGCCAAAATCAAGAGTCAGACACTTAACCAACTGAGCCACCTAGGCGCCCAGATATTAGCTTCTTTTATAGTTGAAATTGACGATTACCTCCCCAAAGATCTGACTTATTTCCGGTGAAGTAATGAAATCTCCTTTTTCTCCTAGCATGTCACGATACACGTAATATCCCTGAGTAAAAAGAGAAAGTGGAGAAAACGGATTAACTTTCAAGTAAGTTTTGTAAAACACGCCTCCAGAATCTTACATAACGTATACAATAACATAATCATTTGGTAAGAAAGTTCCGTCTTCTAAATAAACATGATAAGCACAGTGACTTGATTTAAACTTTACACAGCACCAATCACATTGCAGAACTATACTATCCCAACATGACCCCTCCTTGACCATCCAGGCAGAAGCCAGCCACACAAGGGATATCCCTGGAGCATCTGGTTCTGGTGACCAGGGGAGACCGCACATAAGGTACCACAAGACCTGTTTTACACAAGGCCACTACTTTCAAGACCAAAAGATGTAGCTGGTTTAACAAATACATATATACAAACACAGAAAGTGAAACAAAATGAGGGGACAGAGGACTATGTCCCAAATGAAAGAACAAGGCAAAATCACAGAAAAAACAGCTAAATGAAACTCAGATAAGCAATAACCCTAATAATAAAGAGTTCAAAGTAATGGCCATAAAGAAACTCAGCAGACTTAAGAGTGAATGAATGCAGTGAGAACTTCAAAAGAAGATAGAAAATATTCAAAAAGAACCAGTCAGAGCTGAAGAATATAATAACTAAAATGAAAAATATCCTAGAGGGACTCAACAGCAGATTAGAGGATGCAGGACAGATTAGTAATCCAAAAGGGTAATGAAAAGGAAACAAACTGAAGACCAAAAAGAAAAAGAATTTAGGGGTGCCTGGGTGGTTCAGTTGGTTGAGCATCCAACTTAGGTTCAGGTCATGATCTCACAGCTCGTAGGTTTGAGCCCCACATTGGGCTCTGTGCTGACAGCTCAGAGTCTGAAGCCTGTTTAGATTCTGTGTCTCCCTCTCTCTCTCTTTCTGCCCCTCCCCTGCTCGTGCTCTGTCTCTCTCTCTTTCAAAATAAATAAACCTTTAAAAAAAATTTTAAAAATGAGAGTAAGTTAAAGGAATTCTGCAACATCTTCAGGCATAATAGCATTCACATTATTAGGAATCCCAGAAGGATGAGAGAGAGAGGTTGGCGAAAATCTTATTTCAAGAAATAATAGTTGAAAACTTCCCTAATCTGAGGAAGAAAGCAGACATCCAGGAAGCACACAGAACACCTAACAAGACAAACCAGGGAGGTACACAACAAGACACATAATAATTAAAACCGCATAAAGTAATGATAAAGACAGTCTTTTCTTTCTTCATTTTTTAAAAATCTTTATTTTTGAGAGAGAGAGAGACAGAGTGAGAGCAGGGGAGGAACAGAGAGAGAGGGAGGTGCAGAATTCGGAGCAGGCTCCAGGCTCCAAGCTGTCAGCACAGAGCCCAATGTGGGGCTTGAACCCATGAACCATGAGATCATGACCTAAGCTGAAGTCAGACACTTAACCGACTGAGCTACCCAGGTGCCCCGATAGAGACAGTCTTCAAAGCAGCAAGAGGGGCCCCTGGGTGACTCAGTCAGTTAACCATTCGACTTTGGCTCAGGTCACGATCTTGCATTTCATGACTTTGAGCCCTGTATTGGGCTCTGTGCTGACACTTCAGAGCCTGAAGTCTGCTTTGGATTCTGTGTCTCCCTCTCTCTGCTCCTACCCAGCTCATTCTCTCTTAAAACTAAACAAACATTTAAAAAGAATTTTTTTTTTTAAAGAAGCAAGAGAAAACTGTAACATACAAGGGAAACCTCATAAGGCTATGAGCTGATTTTTCAGCAGAAACTTTACAGGGAACAAAGGAGTGCTATATTAAAAGCACTGAAAAGAAAAGACCTACAACCAAGAATACTCTACCATGCAAGATTAAAATTCAGAATAGAAGGAGAGACAAAGAATTTCCAAAACAAGATAAAGGAGATCATCATTACCAAACCGGCCTGACAAGAAATGTTAAAGAGAGGGGAGGAGCCAAGATGGCGGAAGTGCATGGAAGCTTTTTGCGTGTCCCGTGTCCACGAAATACAGCCAGACCAACACTAAACCATTCTACACACCTAGAAAACTGATTGGATTAACACAACAATCTGCACAGCCTGAACCACAGAATTCAGCAGGCACACGGTGTGGAGAGCTGAACTTGGGAAGCGAGAAGCCGCGAAAGGTAGGGAACCACTTTTGCGGGTGGAGAGAGGACGGAGACCGGGGGCGAGGGGGGGGGGGGGGGATACGGGAAAAGTATCTAAAAGCAGCTAGAGGAAAAAGTGAAAAATTGGAAACAGCCGCAGGGACTAAATTAAAAAGGGAGAAAGGAGAGGGTTTAAATTCCATTAAGACTGTAAACAAGGGGAGCACAAAGGCTGCAACTCAGCCGCTCAATACCTGGCGGTGCTCTGGTGGGAAGGACCCCAGGAACAGAGTGGGGTCCAGGAGGTTCTCGGGCCACACAGGGAAAAGTGGTTCCACTGATGAAAGGACATTTGGTAGAGACTGTTGAAGCCACCTGGTCCCAGTAGACCCCAGAAGGCAGCCACATTCGCTGGTGCTGGGGCAAGGCCATTGAGAGTGAAGCCTGGTGCCAGATGTGTGTTGTGATTTTCCATAATCCCTGAAATGCTGCTGCTACACTGTCTTGCGACCATGTTCTGGGACGGGCTTGCACCTGACTGCAGCCTCAGGACATCGGCAGCAGCAGGGTACAGCAGGCATTCCTGGGTGCAGATGACGTTCGGCCATTGCTCATTCGGCTATTGCTTGGTGAGACCATCCCGCAGAGGGGGCAGAATGGGTCAAAGCCACAGTCCTTCAGAAGTAAGGGGCCAGGGAAAACAGCTGCATCTGAGACAAAACTTGGGAGAGAGGTACTGCCTGGGGCCTGATCATGGAGAGTGAAAAAGCGGGGAGTGGACAAGAGCTGAAGACAGAGGATGGGTGTGCAATTGCTGATCCGGGAGAACAGACTGGGTAGCTGGGAGGCACCATTTTCTCCACTCCCGCGCATGCGCATATGCACCTGCAAGTGCCGCAACAATCCACCCCAGTATGCTAGCAGCGCCATCTAGTGGAGAGCAGAGCTGTTACACTGAGCCCCACCCAATTGGGCCAACCTTGCTCTTCAAGAACACAAGTCTCACCACCGGCTTAATTTATGGACTATAAAGAGCTACATAGACTGACTTCTAGGGGAAAATGAAACAATTTCAGTCCTATTTCAATCTGTTAGTAGGTTCATCTATTCAATTTTCTTTCTTTTTCTTTTTCTCTTTTACAATTCTTTTTCTTGAATACAGAAAGAGAAAAAACTCATTTTTATTTTCAATTCTTATTAAAAATATCTTTCTTTAATTTTTATTACTACATTTTTTACTTTTGTGTAAATTTTTTCAAATTCTATTTTACTTCCGTCATTTTAGTCTACTTCAGTGTATTCATACAATCTTTCAAATTTTTATACAATCTTTTTTCTTTCTTTTTCTCTTTTCCATTTCTTTTCTTTTTCTTGAATGCAGAAAAACTTCATTTTTACTTTCAATTTCTATTAAAAATTTTCTTATTTAATTTTCATTACTATATTTTTGGCTTTTATGTAAATTTTTTCAAATTCTATTTTACTTCCACCATTTTATTTTAGTCTACTACAGTGTATTCACTTTTTCAAATTTTCAAACGATTTTTATTTTTTCTTTTTCATTTCTTTTCTTTTTTCTTAAATACAGAAAATGAAAAAATTCATATTTATTTTTAACTTTTATTAAAAATATTTTAATTTTTTTTCCTATATTCTTGATTTTTGTGCATATTATTTCAAATTCTATTTTACCCCCATCATCTCATTTTAGTCTACTTCAGTGTATTCATTTTTTCAAATTCTCAAACGATTTCCACCCCCCCCCCCTTTTTTTTCTCTAATCTGTCAAACCACTTTCAACACCCAGACCAAAACACACCTAGGATCTAGCATCATCTATTTGATTTGTGTGTATGTGTGTGTTTTTAATGTTTAACTTCAATATTTTTTTAATTTTAATTTTTTTAATTTCAATTTTTCTACCTCATTAATTCCTTTTCTCCCTTCAAAATGACAAAACAAAGGAATTCACCCCAAAAGAAAGAGCACGAAGAAACACCAGCCAGGGATTCAACCAACACAGATACAAGCAAGATGTCTGAACCAGAATTTAGAATCATGATAATAAGAATACTAGCTGGAGTCGAAAATAGATTAGAATCCCTTTCTGCAGAGATAAATGAAGTAAAAAAATAGCCAGAATGAAATTAAAAATGCTTTAACTGAGCCGCAATCATGGATAGATGCAGCGGCGGCAAGGATGGACAAGGCAGAACAGAGAATCAGCAATATAGAGGTCAAACTTATAGAGAATAACGAAGCAGAAAAAAAGAGGGAGATTAAGGCAAAAGAGCATGATTTAAGAATTAGAGAAATCAGTGACTCATTAAAAAGGAACAACATCAGAATCATAGGGGTCCCAGAAAAGGAAGAGAGAGAAACAGGGGTAGAAGTGTTATGTGAGCAAATAATAGTGCAAAACTTTCCTAACCTGGGGAAAGACACAGACATCAAAATCCAGGAAGCACAGAGGACTCCCATTAGATTCAACAAAAACTGGCCATCAATAAGGCATATATATCATAGTCAAATTCACAAAATACTCAGGGAAGGAGAGAATCATGAAAGCAGCAAGGGAAAAAAAGTCCCTAACATACAAGGGAAGACAGATCAGGTTTGCAGCAGACCTATTCACAGAAACTTGGCAGGCCAGAAAGGAGTGGCGGGATATATTCAGTGTGCTGAATCAGAAAAATATGCAGCCAAGAATTCTTTATCCAGCAAGGCTGTCATTCAGAATAGAAAGAGAGATAAAAAGTTTCCCAGACAAACAAAAATTAAAGGAGTTTGTGACCATTAAACTAGCCCTGCAAGAAATTTTAAGGGGGACTTTCTGAGGAGAGAAAAGATGAAAAAAAAAAAAAAAAAATATATATATATATATACACACACACACACACACACACATACACATACACACACCAAAAACAACAAAAGATTAGAAAGGACCACAGAACACCACCAGAAACTCCAACTCTACAAGCATCAAAATGGCAATAAATTCATATCTTTCAGTACTCACTCTAAATGTAATGGACTCAATGCTCCAATCAAAATACATAGGGTAACAGAATGGATAAGAAAACAAGACCCATCTATATGCTGTTTACAAGAGACCCACTTTAGACCTAAAGACACCTACAGATTGAAAATAAGGGGATGGAGAACCATCTACAATGCTAATGGTCAACAAAAGAAAGCTGGAGTAGCCATACTTATATCAGACAAGCTAAACTTTAAAATAAAGACTGTATCAAGAGATGCAGAAGGGCATTATATCATAATCAAGGGGTCTACAGAGCAAGAAGACCTAACAATTGTAAACAGTTATCTGCCAAATGTGGAAGCACCCAAATATGTAAATCAATTAATCACAGACATAAAGAAATTCATTGATAGTAATACCATAATAGTAGGAGACTTCAGCACCCCACTCACAACATTGGACAGATCACCTAATCAAAAAATCAACAAGGAGGGGTGCCTGGGTGGCTCAGTCGGTTGAGCGTCTGACTTCAGCTCAGGTCATGATCTCGCAGTTCATGAGTTTGAGCCCCGCATCGGACTCTGTGCTGACAGCTCAGAGCCTGGAGCCTGCTTCGGATTCTGTGTCTCCCTCTCTCTGCCCCTTCCCCGCTCATGCTCTGTCTCTGTCTCCCAAAAATGAATAAATGTTAAAAAAATTTTTTTTTAAAAATCATCAAGGAAACAATGGCTTTGAATGACACATTGGACCAGATGGACTTAACAGATATATTCCGAACATTTCATCCTAAACCAGTAGAATATACATTCTTCTCCAGTGTACATGGAATGTTCTCCAGAATAGACCATATACTGGGACACAAATCAGCCCTAAGTACAAAAAGATCGAGATCATACCGTGCATATTTTCAGACCACAATGCTATGAAACTCGAAATCAACCACAAGAAAAAATTTGGAAAGGTAACAAATACTTGGAGACTGAAGAACATCCTACTAAAGAATGAATGGGCTAACTAAGCAGTTAAAGAGGAAATTAAAAAGTATATGGAAGTCAATGAAAATGATAGCACAACCCAAAACCTCTGGGATGCAGCAAAGGCGGTCATAAGAGGAAAGTATATAGCAATCCAGGCCTTCCTAAAGAAGGAAGAAAGATCTTAGATACACAACCTAACCTTATGCCTTAAGGAGCTGGAAAAAGAACAGCAAATAAAACCCCAAACCAGCAGAAGACAAGAAATAATAAAAATTAGAGCCAAAATTAATGCTATCGAAACCAAAAAAACAGTAGAACAGATCGATGAAACCAGAACTAACAAAATTTGATTAACAAAATTCTTTGAAAGAATTAACAAAATTGATAAGCCACTAGCCAGTCTGATCAAGAAGAAAAAGGACCCAAATAAATAAAATCAAGAATGAAAGAGGAGAGATCACAATCAACACAACAGAAATAAAAACAATAATAAGAGAATATTATGAGAAATTATATGCCAATCAAATGGGTAATCTGGAAGAAATGGACAAATTCCTAGAAACATATACACTACCAAAACTGAAACAGGAAGAAATAGAAAATTTGAACAGACCCTTAACCAGTAAGGAAATCGAATTAGTAATCAAAAATCTGTCAAAAAACAAGAGTCCAGGGCCAGATGGCTTTCCAGGGGAATTCTACCAAGCATTTAAGGAAGAGTTAACACCTATTCTCTTGAAGCTTTTCCAAAAAATAGAAATGGAAGGAAAACTTCCAAACTCTTCCTATGATGCCAGCATTACCTTGATTCCAAAACCAGACAGAGACCCCACTAAAAAGGAGAACTATAGACCAATTTCCCTGATGAATATGGATGCAAAAATCCTCAACAAGATATTAGCCAACCGGATCCAACAATACGTTAAAAAAATTATTCACTACAACCAAGTGGGATTTATACCTGGGACGCAGAGCTGGTTCAATATCCACAAAACAACATGATTCATCACATCAATAAAAGAAAGGATAAGAACCTTTCAATAGATGCAGAGAAAGCACTTGACAAAACACAGCATCTTTTCTTGATAAAAACCCTCAAGAAAGTAGGGATAGAAGGATCATACCTCAAGATCATAAAAGCCATATATGAACGACCCAATGCTAATATCATCCTCAATGGGGAAAAACTGAGAGCTTTCCCCCCAAGGTCAGGAACAAAACAGGGATATCCACTCTCACCGGTGTTGTTCAACACAGTATTGGAAGTCTTAGCCTCTGCAATCAGACAACACAAAGAAATAAAAGGCATCCAGATCAGCCAGGAAGAGGTCAAACTTTCACTCTTTGCAGATGGCATCATAGTCTATATGGAAAACCCAAAAGATTCCACCAGAAAACTGCTAGAACTGATTCATGAATTCAGCAAAGTTGCAAGATATAAAATCAATGCACAGAAATCAGTTGCATTCCTATACACCAACAATGAAGCAACAGAAAATCAAGGAATCGATCCCATTTACAGTTGCACAAAAAAACCACAAAATACCTAGGAATAAATCTCACCAAAGAGGTGAAAACTATAGAAAGCTTATGAAAGAAATTGAAGAACACACAAAGAAATGTAAAAAGATTCCATGCTCCTGGATAGGAAGAACAAATATTGTTAAAATGTCGATACTATGCAAAGCAATCTACATATTCAATGCAATCCCTATCAAAACAACACCAGCATTCTTCACAGAGCTAGGGCAAACAATCCTAACATTTGTATGGAACCACAAAAGACCCCGAGTAGCCAAAGCAATCTTGAAAAGAAAACCAAAGCAGGAGGCATCACAATCCCAGACTTCAAGCTATACTACAAAACTGTAATCATCAAGACAGTATGGTACTGGCACAAGAACAGACACTCAGATCAATGGAACAGAATAGAGAACCCAGACATGGACCCACAAACGTATGGGCAATTAATCTTTGACAAAGCAGGAAAGAATATCCAATGGAATAAAGACAGTCTCTCCAGCAAGTGGTGCTGGGAAAACTGGACAGTGACATGCAGAAGGATGAACATGGACCACTTTCTTACACCATACACAAAAATAAACTCAAAGTGGATGAAAGACCTCAATGTAAGACAGGAAGCCATCAAAATCCTCGAGGAGAAAGCAGGCAAAAACCTCTTTAATCTTGGCCGTAGCAACTTCTTACTCAACACGTCTCCAGAGGCAAGGGAAACAAAAGCAAAAGTGAACTACTGGGACCTCATTAAAATAAAAAGCTTCTGCACAGCAAAGGAAACAATCACCAAAACTGAAAGGCAACCGACAGAATGGGAGAAGATATTTGCAAATGACATATCAGATAAAGGGTTAGTATCCAAAATCTACAAAGAACTTATCAAACTCAACACCCAAGAAACAAGTAAGTCAGTGAAGAAATGGGCAAAAGACATGAATAGACGCTTCTCCAAGGAAGACATCCAGATGGCCAACCGACACATGAAAAAATGCTCCACATCACTCATCATCAGGGAAATATAAATCAAAACCACAATGAGATACCACATTACACCTGTCAGAATGGCTAACATTAACAACTCAGGCAACAACAGATGTTGGCAAGGATGTGGAGAAAGAGGATCTCTTTTGCATTGTTGGTGGCAATGCAAGCTGGTGCAGCCACTCTGGAAAACAGTATGGAGGTTCCTCAAAAAAACTAAAAACAGAACTACCCATGACCCAGCAATTGCACTACTAGGCATTTATCCACGGGATACAGGTGTGCTGTTTCAAAGGGACACATGCAACCTCATGTTTATAGCAGCACTATCAATAGCCAAAGTATGGAAAGAGCCCAAATGTCCATCAAAGGATGAATGGATAAAGAAGATGTGGTAAAAAAAAAAAAAAAAAAAAAAAAAAAAAATGTGGTATATGTATTCAATGGAGTATTACTTGGCAATCAAAAGAATGAAATCTTGCCATTTACAACTACATGGATGGAACTGGAGGGTACTATGCTAAGTGAAATTAGTCAGAGAAAGACAAAAATCATAGGACCTCACTCACATAAGGAATTTAAGAGACAAAACAGATGAACATAAGGGAAGGGAAACAAAAATAATTTAAAATAGGGAGGGGGACAAAACAGAAGAGACTCATAAATATGGAGAACAAATTGAGGGTTGCTGGAGGGGTTGTGGGAGGGGGGATGGGCTAAATGGGTAAGGGGCACTAAGGAATCTACTGAAATCATTGTTTCACTATATGCTAACTAGTTTGGATGTAAATTTTAAAAAACAAAAAATTAAATTAAAAAAAAAAGAAAGTAAATCCTAGGAGTTCTCATTACAAGAAAAAAATTTTTCTCCCTTTTTGTTTCCTTTCTTCTTAATGTATCTACATAAGGTGGATATTAACTGAATTCACTGTGGTAATGTCACAACGTGCAAATCAAGCCATCATGCTGTACCCCTTAAGCTTATACAGTGACGTACATCAATTATTTCTCAGTAAAAATGGGGGGGAAAAAAGAAGCTAATGCAAATGGTGTAATTTTTATTCCCATCCAAGGTCACAGCCCCCTGTTTCTATTCAAGGATCCCTAGGTTAAGAAACTCTACTTTCAAATGGTAGCTACATTTGTGGTGAGCATAGTATAAGGTACAGTCATCGAAATCACCATGTTGTACACCTGAAACTACTGTGACATTGTATCAACTATGCTCCAATTAAAAAAAAAGGTTTAACAAATTTTAAATAAAAATTAAGGCTGATTTAAAAAAAAAAAAAAGCCTCTACTCTAAATTCAAAGAGTTTCCTTAAGGCTTAATCCAGGGTAACCTTCGGTTCTCTAAATATATTATTTCAGATTCCTTGGATTTTAACACCATCCATACGCTGGTGAACAAATTAATATATGCATATCCAATCTTTCTCAAGAACTCTAGACCCTTACAGCCAGCTGCTCACTTGCTGTCTCCGCCTGGATGTCATCACCAATATGCATCAAATGCACCTCCTGATGTTCTCCCCTTGCACTAACACAAAAGTCTAAATTCCAGGAAAGCCTTGAATGAACTGGCTCCTCCCTCAAACTCATCTACTTTCCTCACCATTACCTGCCACCCCCAGTCACCACCCACCAGCCATACTGGTGCCTTTTTTTTTCTCTGTGAATGCCAAGACATTGGCCAGCTCCAAAACTTTGTACTTCCCCTTCCTCCATCGGGGACTCACTCCCAGTTCTTTGCCAGGCTGGCCCATCTCAACCATCTGGCCTTTCCTGGCCACCTACCTACCAAGGGAACTTTTACAACCCCTACTCCCACTGCACCACTTATTTTCAACCCCACCAACCTGTTGAGGTTTTTTTTTTTTCTTCTTTTCCTTGCCTTCAGAAGCACTTGCAACAATTTATAATTATCTTGTTTCCTTATTTATAGATCATTTCCTCACTAGAACATAAGTGCCATGTTCCACTGTCCACTGCAGTATTCCCAGTGCCTAAGATAGTGCCTGGCCCTTTTGGAGCCTGAATCAATGATGAATGAACCCTCACTCTAACACACAGAATGTTTGTTCTAAAGTTTCTCCCTATGTGAACTGTTGGTATGTGGTAGCACTGAGTACAGGTATGAAAGGATCCCTGCCTTCACCACATCCAACAGCAATAGGCCAAACAAACCCCAGAAGTCCAGATTTCGTATTTTGATCCACCAACAGGTAAAACATTCTAAACCAAAAGGACCCCAGCTTTCACCAAGTGGCTTTGTTGAGCAGAGAAGGAAATCCAGGACAGAGAGCAGGGGTAGTGCTTAATCCTTGAAGCGTAAAGACCTAGACCTTCCATTCCCAAAAAGGAAACCCAGAATATGCTTCCAATGCCTGCTAATGCCATCCCAACACAGACAATACTCCAGGACTAAATTCGTAATTCCAGATGCCTATTGTAGATTTCCACTTAAGTCCCGTCTGCACTTCAGGTTCATATATTGGATTGAATTCTGTCCTTTCTCTCCCTCTTAAAGAGGCTACTGCTCTTTCTCCTTCTACATTCCCTTCTCCCAGAGAAATGATACCACCAGCTACCATCAATCAGCCCAGGTAGGAAAGACGTCCTCATTTCCTAAATTCAGTGGGTTACACTGCCTCCTGAACAGCTTTGGAATTCGTTCTCCCTTCTTTATGGCACTGCCACTGACTTGTTCCATCCCTAACCACCTGACACTAATTCTCCATCTCCAGGTCTGTGGGAGTGGCTCTTCCCCTGCAGAAGGCACCACCGCTGCCTGGACTTGGGGCTTCCCTGTGCACACCCCTCCTAGCTCACACCTCAAGGCCGCTAGAGCAGGGCCTGGTCCTCGGGCTCCCCGACTGGTACCTTGGCGGGGTTGGTCAAGACCTCCTTCATGTACTCAGCCACAGTGATGGGGCCAGTTGCTTTGATTTTGTACACAAGATGCCGCAGCATTGGTGTCACCTGGTTTTCTGCCGGCTCTCTCCCGGAACTGAAGTATTTCCCTCTCCAAAAACAGGGAATGACTGCGAAAAACAGTTAAACGGGAGCATGAAAAAAATCTTAGTTTCTCTGCAAGTGCAAGCAGCCTGAGTGCTTCCGAAGCAGCTGCGTTAACTCTTAACCTCGCACGAAGCAAGCCCACCAGGCGCCGGCAGGAACGCACAGTGCCCGCGACCAGCCATTTGTGGTCTGAGGCTGGACTCGTCTGCACCTCAAAACCCCCAAGAGGCGTCCTGCACCCCAGGAGCGCCCAACTGAGGAAAGCACCCCAGACAGTCTCTACCGCAACCGGGGCTCCGGCGAGGCGAACGCTTACCCGCGCGAGCCGCGGAGCACAGCGGCCCCACGCCTACCCTTGCAAGGACTCTCATGCCGAACTTCGCAGGCTGCAGCGCGCAGTCCCAGGGTGTGGAGTAAAGCTATTTCCGGGAGAGGGCCCGCCCCTGCAGGAAGTACGTCACTCAGGCAAACGAAAGGAGGCTCTGGGCTGTTTGCGCGTGCAATGCTGGTAATGGCGGCCGCCAGGAAGCCTTTGGAGTTCCATGCCAAGCGGCCCTGGGGCGGAGAGGAGGCAGTAGAAGATCCGGACGAGGACAGCGAAGAGGATAACGATGAAGCCGAAAATGGGTTCTCTCTGGAGGAAGTATTACGGCTTGGAGGCACCAAGGTAATGGCCTCGGACTCAGACAAGGGGACAGAGGCGCCCGGGGTGGTCTCGCAAGTGATCCGGCGAGTGGCGTGGGAGGGTGTCCTGAACCCCGATTCCAGCTTCGAAACTGTGTTGTGCCCTTCCTGTACTTCTTTTCCACTGCTCTCTACGAGAGAAGAGTGCTTTAGAATTGAACGTGTTTACGCTGTGGCCTTTCTTAGAATGTAGGTCACTCATTTTCACTGATGGATAATTGGCACTCCATAAGGTCAGAGAGGACTGACCTTTTTTGGGTCCTGACATCGTGGCATCAGTGTGCTGTACTCCAGTGCGGTTGGAACGTTAACTTCTGTCCTCACGGAGTACATGCACGTGTTTACTGTGCGCTCTAGAAGCCTTCTGCGCTCTTGGAATTTACATCCTAATTAAGGAAAAGAAACAGTAACCAACTTTTGAATGCATAGAACGTCGGATGCTGAGTAGTGCCACGGAGAAAGAGAAAACCAGAAAAGAAAATCAGAAAAGGGTAAAGAGAGGGAAGGGCGTAACAGTTTCACATGAGGTGATCGGGAACTCATCACGGAGATGTTTAGGCATAAAACTAGGAAAGAAAGGAGTGAGCCATGCTGCTCTCTCAACAACAAAAATGTCAAGTGTAGCTGAGGCCCAGTGAGGTAAGGAGAGAGTGTAAGAAATGAAGTAAGAGAGGTAAGAATGTAGGCCTGTCTCTGGGTTTGATGGAAAACCTTAAAAGGTTTGGAGCAAATACCTGGCAGAATTTAGCTTATTTTTTTAGTAAATGTTTGAGACTATAGCTTGGGGAGGGGGAGACATGGGGGCAGGAGAAATGCAATTTACAGGGGCAGATTGACAATTTTCCCTGTACTTGGGTTGTATTTAATTTTTGAATATATAATATTTCCGATGTTACAAAAAGGTTCTCTTAAAAAGGAGGAGTACACGGTAAAAAGTCGTCTTTCCCACTTTTATGTCCAGCCATGCAATTTCCTTTCCATTATTTTTATGTGTCTTGGATATCTTCCAAGCAAACACACAACACAGGTTCTTTTTTACACAAAAGATACCATATTGTATAATATTTTGTCTGTCTTTTTTTTCTTGCTGTCTTGAAGATTTTTCCCTATCAGTATATGCAGTTGTGTCACTGGTTTTATTGGTTTTATGCCTGCATAAATCGTTGTTTAATCTGTCTAACCAGCCATTTATTGTGGGTTGTCAACTTTTTGCTATCTTAAATAATGCTTCAGTGAATACCTTGAAAATAAATCCTTTCCCACATTGTAAGTGTTATGTATAACCTAAATTGATAGAAATGGAACTGCTGGATCGAAGGAAGTGTGTCTTGTATTTTGATTTGAAGGTAGCAAATTGCCCTCTATAGAGGTTGTGCTAGTTTGCATTTCCATCAACCATGTAGGAAAATGCCTGTTCCTCACACTCTCCCCAGCACCAGCTGTCATAATTTTATCTTTGCTCATCTGACACATTAGAAAATCGTGGTGGTTTTAAATCCTATTTTTCTTTTAATGTTTTATTCATTTTGGGGAGAGAGTGCACACAAGCAGGGTAGAGGCAGAGAGGGAGACAGGATCTGAAGCAGGCTGTGTGCTGACAGTACAGATTCATTTGACGTGGGGCTCGAATCCATGAACCGTGAAACCATGACCTGAGCCAAAGCCAGATACCCAACAAACTGAGCCACCCAGGCGCCCCATAATTTGGATTTTTCTTAATGTCAGTGAGGTTGAGCATCCTTTCATATTTTGAAAAAAATACATTTTTCTCTGTGAACCATTTGTTTATATCCTTTGCAAATCTTTCTTTTTGGTTGTCACTTCCTTAATTGACATGTAGGAACTTTTGTATTAAATATTAAGCCCAATTACTTTGATGTCAGTTGCCATTACTTTTTTCCCCATATTTGTGTTTTGACTTTTGCATGTTTTCTATGAATGACAATCATACCCATCTTTGCCTTTAAAGGCCTGCAGTTTACGTCAGATTTGGAAAGATTTTCTCTACTCTGAAATTATTTGAATTACAGTGTGCATCCTCCTATTTATGGTTTTATTTTTCACATAAATCTTTAATTCATCAAGTATTTATTTGGTTGTGGGGTGGGAGCCCAGGCAATACCATGGTAATTGAATTTAATTGCTTTTGAAGATACAGATTTCAAATTAACTTTTGAAACTTACCTAAACTGTTGGATTTGTAATTTAAACTTTCTTATGTTTTAATGCAGCAAGATTACCTTATGCTGGCTACCTTGGATGAAAATGAGGAAGTGGTGGATGGAGGCAAAAAAGGAGCAATTGATGACCTTCAGCAAGGTGAATTAGAAGCATTTATTCAAAATCTTAGTTTGGCCAAGTATGCAAAAGCTTTCTTAGTTGAAGAAGATGAACCAGCTAAAAAAGAAAATGCAAGCGAATCTAAAGTAGATAAAAAAAAGCAAAACGCAGCAGAAAGTGAAAGGACATCACTCGGTAAGGTGAAGAATAAGAAGAGGCCAGAACAGCATTCTGGTGAGAACAACAGTGCCACACCAAAAGTTAAGAAAGATAAACAACAGGACGTCTTTGAATTTTGTGGGAGACAGACATTGTTGCTCAAGCCTGGAGGCAAATGGTATGATCTAGAATACAGCAACGAGTATTCTTTGGAACCCCAGCCTCGGGATGTTGTGTCTCAGTACAAAACCTTAGCTCAGAAATTGTATGAGCATGAAATCAACTTATTCAAAAATAAGACAAATAATCAAAAGGGAGCTGCTTCTACCTGGATGAAGGCAATTGTGTCATCAGGGACGCTAGGTGACAGGATGGCAGCCATGATTCTTCTTATTCAGGATGATGCTATTCACACACTGCAGTTTGTAGAAACTCTTGTGAGCCTTGTTAAAAAGAAGGGTAGCAAACAGCAGTGCCTCATGGCTTTGGATACTTTCAAAGAGTTACTGATTACAGACCTTTTGCCAGACAGTCGGAAACTACGGATTTTCAGCCAGCATCCTTTCAACAAACTGGAACAGTTGTCCAGTGGCAATAAGGACTCAAGAGATAGAAGGCTGATATTATGGTATTTTGAACACCAGCTGAAACATTTAGTGGCTGAATTTGTGCAGGTCTTAGAAACTTTAAGTCATGATTCATTAGTGGCCACTAAAACTCGAGCCCTTGTGGTAGCTCATGAACTTCTTTGCAACAAACCAGAGGAAGAAAAGGCTCTTCTTGTGCAGGTGGTAAATAAACTGGGAGATCCTCAGAACAGAATAGCCACAAAAGCCTCCCATCTGTTAGAGACCTTGCTTTCTAAACATCCAAATATGAAAGGAGTTGTATGTGGCGAAGTAGAAAGACTGCTCTTTCGCTCAAATATCAGCTCCAAAGCACAATATTATGCAATTTGCTTTTTAAATCAAATGGTCCTTTCCCATGAAGAAAGTGAATTAGCTAATAAATTAATTACTCTTTATTTTTGTTTTTTTCGGACTTGTATCAAGAAAAAAGATATTGAATCAAAAATGCTTAGTGCCCTTTTAACAGGAGTAAATAGAGCATACCCTTATGCCCAGACTGGTGATGACAAAGTGAGGGAGCAGGTTGACACGCTCTTTAAAGTGCTACATGTTGTGAATTTTAATACCAGCGTCCAGGCTTTAATGTTGCTTTTTCAAGTAATGAATTCTCAGCAGACAATATCAGATCGATATTATGCAGCATTATATAGGTAAGTACATACCATTAATGACATGATTTAGTAATAACGTGATTTACTATACAGCACCTGTGCCCCACTTTGGGGAAAAAGACTTAGAAAACTTGATTTTAGGCCACCCTCCTCAGCAACTTGCTAATCACCGACTTTGAGTAAGTCACTTAATCTTTGTTTCCTTCTTGGAAAACTTAAATGTTTTGCATACATTACTTTTTGTTTTAAGAAGTTGTTAAAATTCATAAGAATACCCTCCCCAAAGAAAGCATCCATATTCTACCACCTAATATTTCATCTTTAACATTTTGCTATATTTGTTTTAAATCTTTCAAATATTAAAAAATTAGAACTGCTGGGGCACCTGAGTAGCTCAGTCCGTTAAGTATCCTGCTCTTGGTTTTGGCTCAGGTCATGATCTTGTGGTTCATTGAGATCAAGCCCCATGTCAGGCTCTGTGCTGACAGCGAGGAACCTGCTTGGGATTCTCTCTGCCCCTCCCCAGTTCACATGCATACCCTCTCTGTCTCAAAAATAAACTTTAAAAAGTAAAGGAAATTTAAAAAATTAGAACTGCAGTTAAAATTTCCCGCCACTCCCATCCTCAGCCCTATATTTCTTCCCCCTGCCCTTCACACAGCCATTTAGTAATTCATTTAACAGGAATTTTTTTTTTTTTTGAGTGCCATCTATATGCTGGACACTGTTATAAGTGCTCCAGCTATAGCACTGAACAAAATTCCTACTTCTAGAGGTGCTTACGTTTATAATAGGGAAGACAGATGCTACATAAGAAAGTCTGTTAGGAAAAAAAAAAAAGAGAAAGTCTCTTAGGAAGGGTTAGGGTTGCATTTTGGGAATTTTTTAGTTATTAGAATTAAGATTTTGTTTACTGAATTTTGCAGTTGTCCTGACACCTATTGAGGGGTGGTATTTTGAACAGTGTATAAACAAACACTTTGGAACTGTTCAAGTATACCAACAAGCTATATGTTCCTTTTTTTTTTTCTTTTTTTCTTTTTAGAGAAAAAGCGTGAGTGGGGGAGCAGGGCAGAGAGAAGGAGAGACAGAAACTTAAGGAGGCTCCACACCCAGCAGGGAGCCTGACGCATGGCTCAGTCCTGGGACCCTGGGATTAGGACCTGAGCTGAAATCAAGAGTCGGACACTTAACCGACTGAGCCATCCAGGCACCCCTATGTTCCTTTCTAATTCATTTTACTAATTTTACATACATGTATTTTATAAGAAATACAATGTGCTAATTAGTATTTTGAACTTAAGACCCAGTGCCTGGCTTTGAGTCCCAGCCATTAGTTTTCTGTATAACTTTGGACAAATTACTTAATCCTCTTTAAAACCCTGTTGGTAAACATGATTGATCCCATTTTACTGTGGCCCAGTTTGTCTGTAAAATGGAAAGGAGTGCCCCTATCCTGTAGGGTTAATTGTTCTAAAACTTCCCAAGGTTACATAGCTAAAAAATGACAGAACTGGGGCTTTATTGAGTCCATGTATATGTTAACCCATGTAATCTTCACATGTATGTTAAGTGTTTAATAATGCCTCATATACAATAAGTGCTCTGCAAGTGTTGGTTGCTATTGTTATTAGTGTTACTCACATGAATTTCTTCCTCTTTAACACCTCTCCAGTCTGTGAGGTACAGTGATTTGTGCAAAATCACACAGACATGACAAGGCCAATTGAGATGGCAAATCCTAGTCTGCGAGCTCTGGGAATTCATAATGTTGCATGGTATTGACTGCATTGGTAAACTAAAGAAAATCTAAGAGTCCTTTCCATAACTCCTAAGAGTCTACAATTTTTTTAAGTAATAAAAACTTCTTTACTTTGGAAAGAGTTCCAGGACTGAAAATGTAGAGGTTTCAGGGTCCTAGGGGTTTTTTTTGTAACTTTTGATGGTCACAAGAACCTTTTGGACAACGTTTAGAGTCTATTGGAAACATATTTTTCTAATATCCATTTACTATCTGTTTAACACAACAGTCTAATATCTGAGGAGTACATTCTTAAATTCTTTAAATTATTGCTTGCCAGGAGCTCTCACAGATGGATCTCCTCAAAGGGCATCTAAGCCTTCTTATAGTATTTTATTTAAGCAGAATTCCCTATAAACAAAAATTCCCTAATATTATTTGAAGGATAAAGGAAACAGATGATTTCGTTTACAAAAATACGATTTATCAAAAACTTGCAGAGCATGTTCTCTGCCAAATGGTGGGGACACACCCATCTAAACTCTCAAGTGTTTTAAAAAATGAGTCATAAAACAGATGGAAATACTGAAAATTTTAAATATGAAGAGAGAAAATTGAGTATCAAAGATTAGATAATATAGGAGATCTCAGAATATCACCAGAATTACAGAACTGACAAATGGGGAAAACTGGGTATGCAGAGCAATATGAAAATGTTTCACAAGATCAGATATTTCCATTTCTAGTATTAACGGGAAAAAGTTAATAGAAGTGCTTAGAATAAGAAGTAATACTGCACATGAGCATATACCAAGGATTGTGTTAATTCTGGATATCCTAATGTCTGGAGGACAAGAACAGTTGAAGCATCTCTAGGATTCAGCAACTAGGATAAAGAGAGAATTATAAAAGTATCATGTTCGGTTTTCTACTCTACATGTATGTTTTTCATTAGAAATATGTCGAGGCTGCCTCTGGTCCCCAGGTAGGAGGTAGTACTACAAGGATAGGAAGAGCCCTGGTCTAGTCTACTGCTTTCATAAGTCAGTTTTCATTATTTGGTTTTGGATTAGCCTTTCATGTACAGTTTTGTATCTATATAAAAATTAGGCTGTTATCCTAGAGAATGGAGAAACACTTGGAAAAGAAACCCACAAAAAGTCTTTCTCCTGTGACAACTCCCGCGCCCCCCCCCCCCCCACACACACACACCCGACACCCCCAAGATCATCATTCTTTCTGTTTTGGTCATTGACTTCCATTTTACCAGAAATGGTCTCTTGTTGTAAAATAAACAGGAAGGTTATCCCTAACTAAGATGAGGTTAGCAGCTGCCTCTGCTGCTGGTTGTGGAGGTATTTTATGAATAAATATTTGATCTTGTTTTTGTTTTATAGGAAGATGTTGGATCCAGGGTTGATGTTGTGTTCTAAGCAAGCCATGTTTCTTAATCTTGTCTACAAGTCTCTGAAAGCGGACATCGTGTTGCGCAGGGTCAAGGCTTTTGTGAAGAGGTTACTCCAAGTTACTTGCGAACAGATGCCACCATTCATATGTGGAGCTTTATATCTTGTGTCGGAGATCCTTAAAGCAAAACCAGGTTTAAGAAGCCAACTAGATGATCATCCGGTATATTTCACAACTGCTTTTTAAATCGAGTGGGTTCTGAAATATATTGGTATTTTCTTCTTTGCTTCAATAACTTAGTTCTCTGGAGCATGAACAAGTGTGAGTCCTGGATTTGGACAGACCTAGATTTTAATCCCAGGTGTACAGTTTACTAGGTGGGCATGTTGCTTGATCCTTTACTCATAATAAACTGTACTAAACTAAAATTATGTGAGGTGGTTATAGATAGTTACAGAGCTAGTAGATCTCTTAAACCTGTTTCCTTGGTTGTGAAATAGACATATCAGCACCTACTTCATAAGGTTATTTATAACACGTCAGAAATTTGAGGGTTGAATGTTTTCATGTAAAAAAAACAAAAAAAAAAATCCCCAAAGTCTTCAGGGAATTGAAAACTTAATTCCTTTTACATTTAGGAAAAAGAACATGGAATCCTCTCATTATGAATTTGATTGATGGAACTTTCATGTTTCACCATTATTGCAATAAGTGGATCTTCTTCAGAACTCCCTCACTTAACTAAATACAGACTTTCAGCTGATTAATGTACATTTATTAAAACATTGTTTTAGGAGTCTGATGAAGAGAAATTTATTGACATAGGAGATGATGAAGACACAGAACAATTCACTGATGCAGATAAAGAAACAGATATAGTAAAAAAAGCTGAGACAGAAGAAACTGTGTCTGATGGTCCTGTGGGGACAAAAAAATCAGAGTCTGCTTCTTGGGTGCACTTTGATAATTTGAAAGGTGAGTTTCTTAATCTTCAAATTTTTCTCTTGAACTTTTAAACCAGGGAATTGGATTCCCCTTTGATCTTAATAGAAATTAATAGTATACCATTTTAGAAGACCTCAGTATTTCTTTTTTTAAAGTAGAGCTTTTATAACCAGATATATTCAGGAACTTAGAACTAAATTTTTAATATAGTGAATCACTGATACGTTTATTAATAATAGTATAGATAATAGCACATTTTAAAGTAATTTAGATCTTAAAAATTAAAGCAAATACCTTTTGGAAATGCAGCCTCTTCATTTGAGGCTCTAAAAGAAAAGCACACTAACCTTGGAGATTAAGAAATGGGCCAGATCCATTTCTTCAAACTTGTCTTGGGACTCTTAGTCAAATTATTTCATCTCCCCAGACTTCAGTTTGCCTGTGAAATGTAAAAGAGAAGTATGATAGCAAGCAGGAAAGTTTTTAAAAGAATCCATCAGAAAGATGATGAGCATGTACATTGTGAAGTAGAGACATTGTGATGTGTTCTGAAAGTTCTCTTACATTTTTGATCCTGAGTTTCTGCAAGCATGAAGATAATGTAAAACTTGTTCAGAGTGAGAATTATTTTTGCACATAATTTAATAACAAATATTCAGTGCTCTTAAAGTTCTGAAAGAATTTAGACGTATTTCATCGTCAGATTATTTGCCATTTTAACACTAATGACCTAATTGACCCAGATTTGGGTACCTTTTGCTGCCTGGTTTATTCAGTTTGCTGTTTCAAGGTAGCAAATGCTATTTTGGGTACCATAACTAATTCTCGTTGGGGCTTAGAATTTTTAATCTAGGTAGATACCTGGCTAACTAAGAATGTTGAAAATTGCAGTTACATATACACATACATATTATAGTAATTGGAGACAACATTAATGGTGATAGCTTTTAGTGAACTCTTGGGCTGGGAATAAAGCATTTGAGAAATAGTATTTTTTTGTTCTCAGGTGGCAAAAAGTTAAAGACCTATGATCCATTCAGTAGAAACCCTTTGTTCTGTGGAGCTGAAAACACAAGTCTTTGGGAACTCAAAAAGGTAAAGTAATTTTAAATTGTCTTTTAATTCAATAGTGCTTTCTATTTGCCCTCATGGATTTAACACTTTGGAAGTTTCCATTTTTCTTGTAAATGATAGTGTTTACTTACTTAATTAGTTAATTGGCATAAGGAAGCAATTTGAAGTATGTCACCCAGCTGTAATGCTTTATAACTCATACTTCTGTGGCCTCTGCTAAACATTAAATTTACACATTTATTTATTTGTTTGTTTGTTTGTTTGAAGCTTATTTAAGAGAGCATGCATGTGCGCACGGGAGGGGCATAGAGAGGGGAGAGAGAGAATCCCAAGCAGGCTCTGCACTGTCAGCGCAGAGCCCACTGCAGGGCTGAAAGTCATGAACTGTGAGATCATGACCTAAGCTGCAATGAAGAGCCGGACGCTTAACCAACTGAGCCATCCAGGCACCCCTAAATTTACGCATTTATACGTTTCTACATTCACATGTAGAAAATCTTAAATAATGCGCATGCAAAATTAATAAATAATAAATATAACATCTTAATAATATTAATAAAAGAAATTGTGTTTTTAGCAGGTTATTGCATATAAGGACTCTATATATAGGGTGGATTTTGCTTTATGCATTAGATCTTCCTGAGAAGTTTTGTGTAGATAGAACTATTTACAAATATAGTTACTTTTTAAGTGCATTAGAGAAGGGGCACCTGGGTGGCTCCATCCGATAAGTGTCCAACTTCGGCTCAGGTCATGATCTCACAGTTTTTGAGTTCAAGCCCCGTGTCCGGCTCTGTGCTGACAGCTCAGACCCTGGAGTGTGCTTCAGATTATGTTTCCATCTCTCTCTGCCCCTCCCCTGCTCACACACTCTCTCTCTCTCAAAAATAAATAAATTTTAAAAAAAAGTTTTTTTAAATAAATGCATTAGAGGAATTAATATATCCGATAAACTTTCTATGATACCTTTGGTTAAACAAGTGCTTCATTATAGACTCCTGTGTGTCCTTCACACCTTTTCAATGAGTCTACAAGGTCACAGCTACTTTCATAGTGATACCAAGGCACATTATTTGCCTTTGTAACTGTGTTGACCGTGGTACTGATGATATTAAAATGGATAAAACTGTGCCTTAGCACACATAGGGACAGTAGCACCATACTGCATTCATGGCCATTATATTCTTCATTACCACTTACTTTCCAAAAAAAGCCAGTATCACAGGAATGATGAAACAGGAAAAATTAGTGATGATCTTTACCCTAGAGTACATGTCTTTTTATATTCTGTGTGCATATGCAGCAAGAATCCATAACACACTTGTGCATACCTAAGTATGAAGGTTTTCTCGTGTCTTAGGAAAAGTACATGTGTAGTTTGTTGTAAGCTCAACTAGCTGCTTTTTTCATGAAAGACTGGCTGACTGATAAACCGGTTATTCAGATTTGGGTATTTGGGAGACATTTTCTTGAAAGTGAATGAAGTGAATCTCTTATTTCAAGTGAAACAGCTGACAGTATTTATGGTCAGTGATAAAATTCAAGCTTTTTTTTTTTTTTAATGTTTATTCACTTTTGAGAGAGAGATAGTGCAGGCGGGGAGGGGCAGAGAGAGAAGGAGACACAGAAACCGAAGCAGTTTCCAGGCTCTGAGCTGTCAGCACAGAGCCCAGTGTGGGTCTCAAAGTCATGAACCACAAGATCATGACCTGAGCTGAAGTCGGACGCTTAGCTGACTGAGCCACCCAGGCACCCCTAAAATTCAAGCCTTTAAGCAAAGACTAAAAGTTTAGAAATCTTGTAACCACCACCTTGAACTAGACATTTTCTCAATATGTAAAAACTTTTCTGATAAAATCAGTGGGATACCACCAGTGTAATTTTTGTGATAATGTAACCAGCATTTGGAAGAACTACATAACTCAATCAGTATTTTCCAAATGACTGATGCACAGTGTTACAAAGTCATGAATAAGAGATCTATTCAAAGTAGACTAAGTTTAAGCAGCAAGTACGAAAAGCTGATTGATAATGGTTTCAGATTCCATATTGCAACTAATCTTCAGTTTGGGTGTAGTAGCAAAGAAGAAAATCCACAATTATGTGAAAGACTATTAGTTAACCCTCCTATTTCCAACTATGTATCTGTGTGAGGAAAGACCGTTCATATACTTCCAACTAAAAATAACATGGACTACAGAAGCATGTATGCGAATCCACTGTCTTCTATTAAGCCAGCCATTGAGTAGTTTTACAAAACTGTTAAATAATTCTGCTCTTCTAATAGTTACTTGTCCTGAAAAACTTACTTTTGATAAACCGTGTTATTTACATTAACGTATAATAGGCTCATTGTTATTTTAAGTTGACTGTAAACAGTTGTTTAAAATTTTTCTGTTGTGGGGCACCTGGCTGGCTCAGAAGAGCGTGTGACTCTTGATCTCCGGGTCGAGTTTGAGCCCCCCTTTGGCTGTACAGATTATTTAAGTAAATAAAAACTTAAAATTCTTTTGCCGGTGGCTGGGTCGCTCAGTTGGTTAAGCATCTGACTCTTGGTTTCAGCTCAGGTCATGATCTCACAGTTCCAATCCCGTATCTGGCTTTCTATCAAAATTAATAAACTTAAAAAAATGTTTTCTGTTGTAATTTCTAATTAGGTAAATAACAGTAGATATATCCCACTTAAATTAAGGAAGCTCTTGAGGTCCCTGACTTTTAAATGTATAAAGTACTCCTGAGACCAAAATTTTGAGAATCATTCTTCTCTAATGTATTGGCTCAAGTTTCAGTTTTTTGGATTTACTGTAGTAAAAGTTGACTTTGCTCACATTTTTCTTTTTAGCTATCTGAGCATTTTCATCCCTCTGTGGCCCTTTTTGCAAAGACTATCCTTCAGGTAAGTCTAAAATACTACAAAGATAAGAAATAAGAATAAATAATCTAGTTTTAGATAATCAATAATTGGTCATACACTGTTTTCTGTCTACCACATAGAATCATAAACATTTTCTGCTGTTGTAAAGGAGCACTGGCTTGTCTAATACAGTCCAGCAGATAAGTCTTCCCACTCTGAGGTGAATGGAAGGAAATACAGGATATTAGAAAACTTCAGCCATTACTTAACTACATTCTGGCTTGTCTCCTGAGGAAAGAGTGCCCATTCCTTTCCCATTTGCTGTGTTTGCCACGTCAGTGTTTGGTTCCTGGTTAATAGTTAGATTACCTATAGTATTAATATCATTGGCCTATTGACAAAGTCAGCAGTGCATCATAAAGTACATATGTGTATGTATGAGTGTGTGTGTAATTCTTCAAGTAAAGAGAGATGAGACGGATATTTGAACCATCATTTATGGCATATTTGTGCCTTTGTGCATTGTGTTTTTCCTTTTTTTTTTTCTTATCTGGATGCATCTATATAACTTGATTTAAGCTCTTAATCCTCCCACCCTCTCCGCCTTTCAGGGAAATCATATTCAGTATTCAGGGGACCCACTCCAGGATTTTACATTAATGAGATTCTTAGATCGATTTGTATACCGAAATCCAAAGCCACATAAAGGCAAAGGTATGCTTCTATTTAATTATTTGGTTTTCAGTGTTGATATTTAATAAATAAAATGAGCATACAAGTAGGTTTTACATTGCACTGTCTTGATTTTACATTTCAGAAAACACAGATAGTGTTGTGATGCAGCCAAAAAGAAAACATTTTATGAAGGATGTTCGTAGTCTTGCTGGTAAGCATCAAGCCTGGACAGTTGAAATGAACAAGTCAATAATACATAAGTTGTGTTATTCTTTCCTCCACTTTACCAGAATAAAACTGAGCACCAGAGACATTATCCATCTCTTATTCCCAAAAATGTGTATGCATTCGCGAGTTTACCATGTCTGACTGGGCTTTTTCTTTTCTTTTCTTTTTTTTTTTTTTTACATTACAGAAAGTTTCAAACATATCCAGAGTAAATACACATATCGTATAATGAACCCCCTATAACTGTCACCAGCTTGAACAGTTATCAATATTTTGCCATTTCTGTATCATCTATAGCTTTATTGGTGATGACCCCCCCCACACACACACACATATAACTATCTTTCATAGTTAAATACCATCTTAAGCTCTCTAATATGGGTTCAGCAGAAAACCCACAACTGCTTTTGTCACAAAGCATCATTTTTTTTAGTAGGTTTCTCCCCTTTTTTTAATGTTCATTATTTTGAAAGAGAGTGAGCATGTGCGCTCACATGCAAGAGTAGGGGAGGGAAGGGGCAGAGAGAGAATCCCCAAGCAGCAGAGCCCAACGTGGGGCTCGATCCCACAAACTGAGATCATGACCTAAGCTGAGATCAAGAGTCAGATGTTTAACCAAGTGAGCCACCCTGGTGCCCCACAAAGCATCATTTTAAACTAGTTGATAACCTTCTGTGGGTTTTGAGTACCCATCTTGTGGACCTGATTCTGTTTCTGTATTCAGATATTTCTTTATATAATAAGTCACAGCTTTTTGTTCAGAGACTAGGGTTAATTTGCACCTTATAAATCATTTAATTACCAACTGATTTCACAAAGACCCAGAGATGTAAATGGACTTGCCCAAAGTTAATAGTTAGAATTCACCCAAATCTGCTTTTAATCAAGAGGAGTTAGAAAATTTTATTGTGAAGAGGGAAAACTAATATTCCTATAGTGCCTTGTTCTTGTTCCTTAGTTTCCGTCTTAGTATTATGTAAAATTGTGGATAATTCTGTTTACGTTTACTTCCTGTTCCAGAATGGCAGGCATTATTGCCTTTTTTCTGAGATGAAAATGTCAAGTTTAAAGTGATTAAGAGAACTCTAATTTTCTCTTGAAATTGGGATCCTAGATGCAGTTGGAGGACAATGAGAGAACCATGTTCTTTCTCTGTGATGCACTGGTGGGGTGGCTGCATACTTCATTGTAGCTGACAAATAGTTTCAAATGTTGGGTCTTCTGCACTCAGACTTTTCCAGAGATTGTCCTATGCACTAGAAGATGCCTTCTGTCCATCTTCCTTAACATTTTGAGACTTTAGAGTTATAGGTATGCTGTATGTAGTCTTAAGAGCTTGAATAACATAAAAAAGGATTACTTTAATAAAATTTTTGTCTTAATCTGTTTTCATAGTGAACAGTAAGGAATTCCTTGCAAAAGAAGAAAGCCAAATACCAGTGGATGAACTATTTTTCTACAGGTAATATACTTAATACAGTTTCATTTGGGGTACTATTAAAATTGAAATTTTTAGATTCCATAAAATGTTTCATTAACATAGGTGTGTCTTGAAAAGATTAGAAGGTAGGTTTTTTGTTGTTTTGCAAAGGGAATTTATAAATCATTCAGTTGCTAATCTTAAGATATCTAAGTGAAATCTGGGGCACCTGTGTGTCTCAGTTGGCTGAACGTCTGACTCTTGATTTTGTCTTAAGCCTTGCCTCGGGCTCTGCTGAGTGTCAAGTCTACTTGGGATTCTCTCCCTCTGCCCCTTTCCCCAGCTTGTGTGCATTCTGTCTCACTCGCTTTTTCTCTCTCTCAAATTAAAAAAAAAAGGATATGTAAGTGAAACTTCAGAGCAAGTAAATTTGGGGGAATTTTTTATGACTCTTGAATTTATGAAACTTATCTTTCTTATTTTTTTAATATAGTAATTGTCTTATAGGCTTTAAATCATTACCAGTCTAACATGATAAGCAACTCAGGAGTAAGTTGTCTAAAACATGGTTCTAAGCAGAATTAGCAAAATTCACTGTGCTGCTATAGAGGGAAGTCCTAAACCTACTAGTACTGTTATCATTATCTGATTGGTTAATTCCATTTGATTTGATTTTTAAAAAACATTTTGTGTGAAGAATTTTGAGGGTATGATCCCATTTGCAGAATGCCATGTTTCACTGCACCCTTGTAAGAGGATGCGTCTGACATAAAATATTGTGATTAGATATTCTCTAGAGTCACAGTTGGTCTTATTCTAACACTTAGATCATTAGTGTTGATGCTAAAACAACTTTTTACTATGCCGTTTAATTAAGATGAAGTCTTTTTATGAAATCTTTGAAATGTATTATACTTCACATCCAGAGGCTTCTATTTTAATTCAAAACTTTTTCTACAATAAATGCAAATTTTAGTCATTTATATCCAGCTGAGTTAAGTTTTTACACTTGTTTGTGTCACTGGTCATAGGTGCTTTAATTATAGTTAAATGGGCTCTTTCATAAAATTATCAAATATATAACATCTATTTTATTTTAGATACTATAAAAAGGTTGCTATTGTTAAGGAGAAACAAAAACGGAATGCAGATGAAGAAAGTATAGAAGATGTGGACGATGAGGAATTTGAAAAGATGATTGGTAATTTGTTTTTGTCAGCTCTTCAATTTGTAAAATAATCTATTTCTATTTCCTTTTAGAATATTGGAATATTAGTTGTAGTAATAATCTTAGTTTTAGATAAATCATTTAGCTAAGAATGCCATGAAAATGACAACAGAGGATTGAGAAGTACCTTGGTGGCATATGGTAGTTCACCTACACTTGCTCCAGAGAAATGTATGGGATTGTGCATGGACTGTTAATGGGAAAAATAAGTTTGTATTTACATGGTATGTATTCCTTCTTAAGGCCTAATCTCTTATAAAAGAGAAGCCATTGTTACTCTTACTAATAATCTCCTTGCACTATTCGTAGCAATAGTCTGCTGTTTCATCTGTTTTACCTTTGTGATCCACAGAACTAGAAAAATTTTAATCTATATTTAGGCTAAAACAAAAAATGGGAAATTAGAAAAGCTTACATTGAGTTTGTTTTTCTTGTGCATCGTATAGATAGAATACCATAAGCACTTAAAAACAACCACTTAAAAGGACTACAAATTGCTAAGTATTTTGATATTTACCCTCTTTCCATAAAAGAGTTGTAGAAAGAAGTTGAAATTAACTGGAATCCACTTTAGTTTGGGGATTTAATTAATTAAGGTCAGTATTTAATTAAGGTCATAGGTTTATGTAGATTAATCAAACACACCAGCAGTAATCAGATTTATATCGTTTTAGTGTTTACTTGTCACAACTAGCACAGTCATGACTGTGTTAATTGATTCAAATAGAAGACATAGGTCAACTTTGTTATTCCTTGCTATATCTGACAATTTGTATATTGTTCTCTGACAGACACATTTGAAGATGATAATTGTTTCACCTCTGGAAAGGATGACCTTGATTTTGCTGGGTAAAATACTTCAATTTTTTTGGTCTTTTCTTAACTTTGTTGTTTTCTCAGCATTTCCCAAATTGTCCTCAGAACAGTAAAGTACAGGACTATGATGTGTAGGAGAAGTTTATTGAAATAAGTTTGGGAAATGGATTTGTACTTTCATTTTAGACCTTTATAATACACATTAGTGTATTAAATAGAGATTCTGTGCTTATTAGCCTAATACCCTCTGGTCACCAAAAAACACTTAGGAAAACAATGTTCTCCATTATAAGTTTTTGGTTTTCTTCAGCAACATGAAAAAGAAAAAAAAAGGTGCTAAGGAAGACCCAGAAGATGAAGATTCAGAAGGCAGTGATGATGACCTATTTGATAACTTGGATGATGATGAAGTTTCTTTAGGAAGTCTGAATGAAGAATTTACTGAAATTGATGAAGATGGAGGAACATTCATGGATGTGTCAGATGATGAAAGTAAGGGCATTTTTTAAATATGGGCCAAAAAAACATATCTTCCTTTATTCCTCAGTGTAAGCTAGTTTTTCTACTACAGTGTTCTTTTTTTTTTTTTTACATATTATCCTGTATTCAAATTAATAATGAGATCGGCCAAAAATTTAAATAGGACCTTTTCCCCTCTTACTTTTATTTGGAACTGAAGGGTTTTTTTTTTGTTTTTTTTTTTTCTTTTAAAGAGTTGAGTTTTGGGCATTTATTTATATATGTATATATATTATATATATATATATTATATATACACACACACATATATACACGTAAATATATATATGCATATATATACATATATGCATATATATATTATTTTATTTTAAGGAGCATGAGCTGGGGAAGGGGCAGAAGGGGAGAGAGAGAGAGAGAGAGAGAGAGAGAGAGAGAGAGAGAGAGAGAGAGAGAAAGAAATACGAATCCCAAGCAAGCTCCATGCTCAGCGCAGAGCCTGATGCAGAGCTTGATCCCACCACCCTGGGATCATGACCTGTGCCAGAATCAGGAATTAGACACCCAACCTACTGAGTCACCCAGGTGTTTGGGCTTTTATTTTAATCAGCACTTAAGCTGTCTCTTCAATACCTGTTGAGCTGTTACATTCCCCCTTTTAAATTTTAGAGTAGTAATTATTTCTAAAAGTCAAAATAATCATTTTTCTTAGCCCAGTGGCAGTTCTGTTTTTTAAATTGCTTAATAGCATGGTGTTGTTTTTTGTTTTGGGTTTTTTGAAATAGAAGTTGATGACGTCAGCTCCAAAATCAATACAAAGAGAAGCAAAAGGAAAGGTGCAAATGATTTGGACTTTGCTGGATCATTTCAAGGTAAGGAATGCATTTACTCTCTTTTAAACCTAAACAGTGGTTATGGGAAAGTTACCACTCATTATTATTTTGGGAAACTTCTTAATTGGTTAGTACAATGTAGTTTTTGCTTTTATAATGGATAATAACAGTTTTCTGTATTTTTAATATGTGAAAGTTGTTTGCCACATATGCCTTCAGTTTTTTCTTCATAACTTTTTTCTTATTTAAATCTCTCGATCATCTATAAAGTATATCATAACAGATTATGCCTTTTAATGTTAACACTTGTAAAGTGGTAGTAAAAGAAAAAGGTACTGTATCAGGTGACAAGTTTAACTTTTTAATAAACATATAGAAAGCAAGGGGCTCCTGGGTGGCTCAGTGGGTTAAGCATCTGACTTCAGCTCAGGTCATGATCTCACAGTTTGTGTGTTCAAGCCCCACATCAGGCTCTGTGCTGACAGCTCAGAGCCTGGAGCCCATTTCACATTCTGTGTCTCCTCTCTGCCCCTCCCCTGCTTGTGCGCTCTCACTCTCTCTCTCTCAAAACTAAATAAACATTAAAAAATTTTTTGTAATGTAGAAAGCATTATATTTTATTCCTGAAATCTGTGATAAATTCATAGGCTTACTTTTTTTCTATGCTTTGCTTCTAATGTCTCGTTTCTGCTGACTAATAAATACTGATAACGAATAAAAATAGATTTGCAAAGTTCAAAATAATTAAAATGCTTGACAACATTTCTTTTAAAATTAAATGTTAAAATATTTTGGACATTAAATATTTTTGCTAATAAGTATCAAAAATAATAACTATATTTTGGTAGTAGTCTCTCAGACATTTATACCTGCAAAACTTTTATAAGCCCTTTCAAGTACTGACAACCATAGTCCTCTTAATTAGATTGACTTACCTGATATGTAAATGATAACATTATCTTTCAGATTTTGTCATCCGCTGAGTGGTATAAGGTCACAATTTAATACTAGCCTGTGCTCAAATATAAGACAGCTTTCCCCAAAATCATCTCCAAAAAGAAACGTTGGGGCTCCTGGCTGTCTCAGTCAGCAGAGCATGCAACTTGGAGTTCTAAATTTAAGCCCCATGTTGGGTGTACAGATTACTTAAAATTACGAAAACGGCACCTGGGTGGCTCAGTCGGCTAAGCATGCAACTGTTTTGGCTTAGGTCATCATCTCACAGCATTCCTGAGTTCAAGCTCCATGTCAGGCTCTGCACTGAGTACAGAGCATGCTTGGGATCTCTCTCTCTCTCTCCACCCCTCCCCCATGTGCTCTCTCAAATAAGTAAACTTAAAAATGTTGCTTTATCTTAAGTCCTACTGAGACTTTCATTAAAAGATGCTCTCTCAGTGACCTTACTATTATTTCTGAAGACCAGAGCCTGAAAGATGTTAGATCTCAGCTGACAATAGTTTTGAATTAAAGGATACCTGACATAATTGATTAAAACAAAAGAAGACAAAGGAATTTCAAACATTGATAAATTGCAGAGGGAGAGGTGGGTGGTATTCACCCTATATTTGCAAATGTTGGATATCCTTAAGGATAAACAAACCTTAAGGCAACTTTAAGAGGGCAGTAACAGGGCTCACCAGTTGAAGTTATAGATATATACATATAAGGTGAGTGAAAACCAAAAACGCGTTTCCAGGTGCTATACACAAATGGGAATTTTAGCTAAAGAGAAAATACTCAATAACAGTATCCCATTTAAGGATACACAAAATTTGAGATGAAAGGCTGTAGAAGCTATTTTATCAAAAGTGGCTTTGGTATCAATGCACAGACTTCACATGATTGTTAGTAGCACCATTATTATTAACTGCCAAAAAGTGGGAACAGTTTAAATGTCTGTTGACTGAAGAATAGATAATGGAATATTATTCAGCAATAAAATGGTATTAAGTACTGATCTGTTACATGTTATAACATGGATGAGCTTCAGAAATACTACGCTAAGTGAAAGTAGCCAAATACAGAATACCGCATAATGATCCCACTTACATGAAATAACCAGAAAAGGCAAAAGCCTTCTTGGGAAGAGGGCACATGACTGCAGATGGGCACCAGGATCTTCTGGAGTTGATGGAATTGTCCTAAAATTGCATTGTGATGACGTTGAACAACTCTGTAAATTTACTAAAACATACTGAATTACACACTTAAAAACAGCTGAGTTTTATTATGAATTTTATTCCCTAATAAAGCTATTTTAAAAATTGGCCCACTATGGGGTGTCTGACTCTTGATTTTGCCTCAGGTCATGATCTCATGGTACATGGATCAAGCCCCATGTCAGGTTCTGTGCTGACAGTGTGGAGCCTATTGGGATTCTCTCTCCCTCTCCTCTCTCTCTGCCCCTCCCCCACTCACACATGCATATTCTCTCTCAAAAAATAAAAGTAAATAAAAATCAAAAAAAGGTTTTTTTAATGTTTATTTTTGAGAGGGAGAGAGAGACAGAATGTGAATGGGGGAGGGGCAGAGAGAGGGAGACAGGATCTGAAGCAGACTCCAGGCTCTGAGCTGTCAGCACAGACCCTGACCTGGGGCTTGAACTCACGAACTGAGATCATGACCTGAGCCAAAGTTGGATGCTTAGCCAACTGAGTCACCCAAGTGCCCCATAGTGAATAAAAATTTTTAAAAAATGGCTCTACTAGATGCAAAGAATTTGAGTAATATCGTTTCAGAAAAAGTGAAAATGGATAAAAACAGTAAATATATTAACTAGAAATACTGTTTTTATCCATTTTCACTTTTTCTGAAACAATATTACTCAAATTCTTTGCATCTAGTAGAGCCATTTTTAAAAAATTTTTATTAGTGTATGAATTAAAATTTAATGAATATTAGAAATAGATGTTCTAGTTTTTTATTTTGAAAAGTTTATGTTCAGAACCTGGGTGGCTCAGTCAGTTAAGCGTCCAATTCTTGATTTCAGCCTAGGTCATGATCTCGCATTCATAAGTTCAAGTCCTGCGTCATGCTCTGTGCTGGTAACGCGGAGCCTGCTTGGGATTCTCTGTGCCCCTCCCCCTCTCTTGCCCAATGTCTCTCAAAATAAATAAACAAACTTAAAAAAAAGTTTATATTCACAATTATAAGTTGAGTGTTATTTTTTCTAAGGAGAACCATTTTGAGAAGTGTAAACAAAAATTTCATTTACAACATAATATACCTTCTATCACTTTCTTCACTGTTAGTCCAAAGAATAAAACCTCTGACTTAATGAGAATTTACAGTTTGCCTTAAATATTCCAAAATTCATCCATGTCACCCTTAGAATTAATCTTGCCTGATACTATGAAATTAGGTAAACCTTGATCAGTGGCCAAATCGGAAAGACAGTCAAGAAGACAAACTATTTGTCATCTAAACAATTTTATTAGGATACGATTTTAAAAGTACTATATACCAACTCTTAAATAAAATATATTTATTTTAAAATGCTAGCTACTTAATGGTGCTATGAGGAAACTGTAATTTTGTATTTTAACCCAAATACAACTTTTTTACAACAAAACTATGTTGAAAGATTGTTGAATCACTGTGTTGTATACTTGAAATTAATGTAACGTGTGCCCACTATACTTCAATTTAAAAATGTTGTATTTTTCCAAAATTAATGGATTTACAATTTAATAATCTACACTTACACTTTTTTTAGGACCAAGGAAAAAAAAGAAAGGAAATTTCAATGACTCCAGCCTATTTGTATCAGCTGAAGAGGTAAGGTTAAAATACTGCTTCAGGATGTTAGCTACTCTGGGGGTAACTAGCTGGCTCAATTGGTAGAGTACAGGACTCTTGATCTAAGGGTTGTGAGTTCAAGCCCCACGTTGGGTGGAGAGATTAAAAAATAAGATCTTTTAAAAAAAAAGCTAGCTATTCTACACTGCTTTGAGTTTTCTAATAAATGTATCTCTTTTTAAGTTTGGCCACCTACTGGATGAAAATATGGGATCCAAGTTTGATAACATAGGCATGAATGCCATGGCTAACAAAGACAATGCAAGTAAGTAACTTGAATTTTTATGGAGGTTTTTAAGTAGCCTTAACTTACAACTTCCGAAGACGTAAGTATTTTTAGACAACCTTTTTTAGTAAGGATAAATAAAATGGTTCCTTACAACCCTGAAGGAATGGCTTTTTTCATCAGTGTCTGGGGAGCATGTAGGATTAAAAAGCATTTAGACTACAGCAATAAAGATTGTAGTTACGTTTGGGGCACCTGGGTGATGCAGTCAGTTAGGCATCCAACTCTTCATTTTGGCTCAGGTCATGATCCCATGATTTGTGGTCATGATCCCATGGTTTGTGGGATCAGGCTCTGCACTGACAGTGCGGAGCCTGCTTGGGATTCTGTCTCTACTTCTCTCTGCCCCTCCCCCACTTGTGTACTCTGTCTCCCTCTCTCTCTCAAAATAAATATAAAAAACATTTTTTAATAAAGACTGTAGTTACTTTAAACTGTTTAATTCTTTTAGAGAGGCAGTTTTTATATATTGTTAGTATGCTTAGTAGCTTTATAAGTACTTTATAGACATTATTTCTGATATTGTTACTGGCTTCTGTTCTTTTGCCAATAAAAGCGTTCAGGGGAAATAAAATCTTTAGGGTATTTGTTCCTTTGTTGACCTAGTCTTTTATTTGTTAAACAGTAATCTTTAACAATAAATGCAGAAGGAAAGCAACAAACAAGAGCAGGGGATTTGCATAGTGGATGGGAAATGACTAAGCCATAGCAGACCAGAAGTTCCTGTTTTGTTCTGTGGGGCCAGGAGTCTACAACATGGTGTGTTCATCTTTCTTCTTCCCCACAAAGGTCTCAAACAGCTTAGATGGGAGGCTGAACGTGATGACTGGCTACACAACAGAGATGTAAAAAGTATCATCAAGAAAAAGAAAAATTTCAAAAAGAAGAGGCCAAAAACCACTCAGAAAATTAAAAAGCAAAGAAATTGATTGTTTTCTAAATAAACTATAAGTTAAAATTGTACTTACTCTTAATTTTTGCTATTCAGCCATTTTTCTTGATCTTGCTCTCTGACTCCATACATTCCAGACTGTTCAACAGATTTGTAATAAACTATAAATAAAGACAGCTGTCATTTATAAAATCATGTAAAAGTGTCAAAATTAAACTATATTGAAAGAAATCAAACCTCTTTTCCTTATTTCTTAATAGTAAAGTAAAAAAGACAGTAGGATACATATTTCACTTACAAGCCCTCTAGCATCTATACTGTTATAATAAGCACTATTTATTAAGCATTACTTTATAGCAGATACTGCGCTAAGTGATTACACAATGTCATCTTGTTTAATCCTTACAACAGTTCATAAAGATGGCCATTATTATCACTACTGTATGGAGAAACAGCTCCCAAGAAATTAGCAAACCAGAGGTCACTCAAGTTTTAGGTAGTGATTTGATTCCATCACCACCTCAGATAGGTTTCATTCCAAAGTCTACATTTTTAACCCCTGGCTAACTACTCTCATCTCCAAATGAGAATTTTCTCCACCCTGTGTTCTCAGAGGAGCTAAAATAGGGATAGGCAGTAATTCTTGGAAATTGACACCACAAAATTAAAGTCTTAACCATTAATTGGTCATTTAAAAAATTACTTAAAGGGTACCTGAAAAAGTTTTTGTATACTCTTAAAACATACCTTCCAAGATGAAGGGGAATTTTTTGCTCATTGTTTGCCTGAAATCTGATGGAGAAAAAGTGTTAAAATTAAATATTAAAGCATAGAGTCCATAATTAGTGCTAGGTTTAGGGTTTATGAGATAAGAATCTGTGTTAAGGTCCTTCTGGCAATCAGGAACTATATCCTTTTGGACGGGGTGCAAGTTGTACTTGCCTTACATGTTGCCTCCCATAGTTCCTTTTGGAGTTTTTCAAATTTGGCTTGTATACATGATGTAATTTATTTAGAAAAGGGACAAAAAGCAACTTTTCAGTGTTAATGTGTAGCTATGATGTTTGAGATAAAAAACTGAGTAGACGTATTTCTAATTCCATAGTAAGGCAAAATGGAATCCATAAAAACAATTCATTGTTCGATGGATTCTATTTTACCCTCTTAATATAATTAGAAACTTTAATTTGCTCTTAAATTCCATGTCGATGTTTTCTTTTACACCCTTACTTGAAAAGTGTAGAGATCGAATAGCATCCAGAACACAGTGTTGCACTAAAACACTTTAAGAAGACACATGATAAGTTTCAAAGATGGCCACCACCCAGGACTACTATTATCTGCTTTAGGAAAAGAAAGCACCACTTAATTCAAAAAGTTGAGGACTCTACAATTTCCCCCCACAAAATGTCAAGCACTTTCAGTGATAGCCGGTGGCATGGGAAAGGTTTTTAGTGTCCAATATTGACACACAGGAAGAACTCAGATATGATAGCCTTTGAGAGTGGTTATTTGATGATTCAGCTATGCCACCACTACTCTACCAGATGATGAGGTATAATTGGCAGGCTGAATTTCTTCCACCCATGTTCCCAAACTAAGCCAGACCAAAAATACTTGCTCTATGCCCCCGACTAGTAAAATCCATAGAAGTGTGAAACATTCTCTTTCATCTACAAACAACATTTAGGAAGAAGAGTCATTAGGTCCATAATTAACACCAAGTTTTCCTCTTATACCCAAAAAAAATGCCCAATACCTGGAAGAAGCAATTTCTCTAAAACTGTTTAGCACCTAAATGCATTAATAGACTGTACACCCCTCTAGAAAACATTAACTTCTGAATTAGAATTACCTTGACTTGTGTTCATCTTATTAAACAAAAAATACGCTCCAAAAACGCCCACAAGTTCAACTACTAAAACTCCTTTAAAGATCTTCTTTGCCAGTGGTTCCATAGTGCGGGCCATCCTAAGTTTAACAATAACAACATGTAAACCTGAGTGAACACATACAAACTTAATACCACTTCCATAAAAATAATTCATTCCCAGTTTGAATGATGTATACTGTATACTTATTTGTATTAGATGTCCCACATTCCTAGTTTTCAATCTCCACCCCTAAGGGGCACAATGAACCAAAGATACCATTGGATAAAGCACGGGCAGGAGATAAAACTGAAAAAAGCACTGTAAAAAGAACTAACAATTTATGGAACTAAGATTTTTAATTACCTAAGAATATAGAATGTTGAGAGAGAGGGTAAATCCTTTCTTTTTAACCAAAAAAATATTAAGATGATCTAAATGGGCAGCATATGTGAAAGCCCTTTGTAAGTACCCTACAAAAGTAAGGCTATTCTGTAAGTGGTTGTACATGTTTCATAGCTGGAGGTTTTCATTTATTTATACAGCATATAGTGAACTAGGTGCCACAGCCCAAGCATTTCAAAGTTGAGCAACAAATCAACTTGTTCTGGGGAGGTGCTATTCTAACAGTACTTTCAAACTAAGTACATCACCCACAAGGCTTCATAAAAATGCACATTCCTGGGCCTCACCCTGCAGTTCCCGAGTTCCCAGCTTTCTGATTCAGCAAGTTGAGGGTTAGCATCCCAGTAAGGTGCCTATGTGCATGCAACTCCAATGACTTGTATACAAGAGGCCCCTGTACCACATTAGGAAAACTGATCACCACCATCCAGTAAGTGGCAACCTAGACTTCAGATCTTGATTCGCTTCAATTAAAATAAAAGCCAATCAAAAAGGGTTTGAGTCTTCATTCTCTTTCTCTAATGTAAAAGCTAAACAAGGGAAAGGGGCTATATAAGTCAAGAAAATAACATATGACTCTTACTGAGTGTATGAAACATAAACTCAAGTTATTACTCTGCCTCCCTAGAACCCCAACAACAGGAGAAACCAGTCGTTTTTAATCTTAGGATTTTGATATCGTCAATGTATGCTGTGTCATACTGTTTGTTCTCTAACATCCGTGCAGAGATGGTAAGCTCTGTGATACTCTACAGTCCCAGCTCTCTGCTCACGGTCATGCGTTTGCACCATTTCCTTTTGACTCCTTTTTATAATGCCTGAGACGGGGTAATTAACTACCCTACTTTGTGGGATTATCCGATTAATCTCTTTACCAGGTGTCCCTTCCCTCCAAAATTCCTTTCCCTCATTTTGATAATATGATCACCCTGGGGACTAAAAGATTAAAACTATTGTTCGTATCTTTAAAAACCGAAGCAGAGGAAGTTAATAAAGAACTTGCATGTAACCAACAGGCAGCTGAGTGGGTGGGAATGGAGAACTGTTTTGTTTACAATGCTGTACCTGACACCAAGTAAGTCATGATTGGTACAGGGACCTCTCGTGGGATAAGTTTTAATGTTCAACGGGTGAAAAAAAAAATATTCTTTTAACTTAAAAATAAAGCCTGACTGCAGCCATAACCACAGTGTAAGGAATCCAAATAAAATCTGGTTTTGTTCTGTTGGGAGGTGAGGTTAAGGGTTCAAAACATAAAGTACAAGTAACACTGTATAATTCAGTGTTTACCTTTTTGAAAAATATATACACACATTTTACATTACAAGTCCCTCGACTTCAGTAAAGGTGTTTATAACGACTGATAAAGCCTAGTTAACAAAGACCACCAAAGGCATACCTGTCCACGACGAAGTTAGGTTACTAACTAGCAGAGGAGGAACAAGATTAGACAAGATTTTGGAGAAGGACAGAACTTAGGCGAAGTTTAAAAGAAAGCAGTCCCCGAATGGGCTCGAAGGAAAGCAGGGCTGTGCGTCATGGGGGTTCACAAAGCACCCGGCTGAGAAGCTGATTCAGGGTGCACAAGCTTAAACGTGCAAATGTTGCGTCTGAAAACGCCTCATCCGTCCACTACAGCTGGAAACCGACACGGCTCAGCATCTGCAGGCAACACGATTTATCACACAGCAAGGTCTCTCACACGCACGCTAGATGTTGGGAGAGCAAGGTTTCTCAGCTACGTCCCTGGGTTTGATTAGCTAAAGCACTTTGTCCAGATTCCCACGGTCAAGAACCAAGGAACCAGCGAGGCCTCCGGGAGCTGCCTCAGGCTGGCTACCCATGATCCTCAGGCCCTCGCGCGGCCCCCAGGCCCCCGGGTCTCCGGTGTATCTCGGCGGCCCCCCGCGCTCTCCCGCCTGCCCGGGCTCCCCGGACGCTCCCGCCCGGCCTGCAGCCGACTCCCGCGGGCATCATCGCAGGCTGCACTGCCCGCTCACGGGGCCAAGGTCGCCGAGCGACCCGGAAACACTCGGTCCTCTCCCGCGACTCTCCCGCTGAATGGATGGATATAGCGACACCCAACTTTCCTCCGTATGAACCCAGAACTTTAGCGCGCACCCACCCCCACCTCCTACCCCGCCAAAGAAAACCTGCCCGGCTCAGCGTTCCGAGGATCAAGAGTCAGGACTCTCAACTAGAGCCAGCCCTCGCTCTTACCTGAGGCGCTTACTGCGGACTGCGCATGCGCGAGTGTTGCCAAAGCCCCGCCCCTCCCGGCGTTGGCCCCGCCCCGCCCCGTGATTACTTTTTATTGCGCTCCTTTAAAAAAAAAATTTTTTTTTTTACATTTATTTATTTTTAAGAAACAGAGTGAGACAAAGCGCGAGCGGGGGAGGGGCAGAGAGAGAAGGAGACACAGAATCCGAAGCAGGCTCCAGGCTCTGAGCAAGCGGTCAGCACAGAGCCTGATGCGGGCCTCAAACACACGAACTGTGAGACTGTGACCTGAGCCCAAGTCGGACGCTCAACCGACTGAGCCACCCAGGCGCCCCTATTATGCTCCTTTTATTTTTTTAAGTTTTATTTATTTTTAAGTTTTAAGTTTTATTTATTTCAATAATTTCAACACGTGTGGAGCTGGAATTCACGACCCCTAGATCAAGGAACGCATGTTCTTCCGACGGAGCCAGCCAAGTGCCCCGTTGTTGTGCTTTCCTTACAGAAAGTAGATCCTGACTGCCGCCTATGTACGTTAATTTATTTAATCCTCAGAAAAACCCTATGTCATACTAGGTGGTATGAGTATCTCATTTTACAGAGAAGGCGGGAGTTTTACCCTGCCCACAAGCACAGAGTTAACAAGAGTTAAAATTGGATTTGAACTCGGGGCACTGGAAAACCTGTGCTCAATTATTTTTCTACACTCTGCAACCCAAAGTGTGATAGAATCAGCAACCTGGGAGCTTCTTAGAAATGCAGACCTAGGAGGGCACCTGGCTGGCACAGTCCGGTAGAGCAAGCAACTCAGAGACATGAGCTTGAGCCCCATGCTGGTCATGGAGGCTACTTAAAAAACAAAACAAAGTTGTAGGAAATGCAGACCTACTGAATCAGAATCTGCATTTTAGCCAGATCCCTAGACAATTCGCTTGTAAATTGAATTTTGAGATGCACTGCCTATACTACCCAAAAGGAAGAGAAGGAGAAGCAGAAGGGGAGAAGGAGGAAGAGGAGAAAAGGAATATAAAGGTCTATTATGGTACTATGTACAAGACGAAGCCTGGGCTAGCCAAAATAGTTACACAGATCTACCTTCATTGAGGTTATAGTCTAGTGGGGGAAAATACATTCACAAATAGCCAATGAAAAGTACACAGCGATTAGGGTCTTGCTTCTGACTGAGCCAGCCAGGAGCCCCTAGGGTCTTGGTACTAATCTGAAGGACCCCTGAGGTTTTAGAGAAGGGATGAGTTGTCTTTGGCAAGCTAGTTGGAGCTGTCTTTGTCAAAGCCAGGTAAAGGAAGTGCCTCTGAGGAGCTCTTTGTGATGTCCCCAGTTTTCCTGTACAACCCCCACAGTGCCGCATACATGGTTCATTTACACAACTAAACCATCATAAGTTGTGAGAAATGTGGATCTGCAAACTACTAATTTAAAGCATGTCATTAGTCAAGATCACTCAGGTCCCTACAGATCCAGATCCCCAACTTCCACAACACGGCTTTATCAGTATCCGCTTAATGTCTGGGCTTTGTATAGTCTCTATCTCTTCTATCTGCTCTATAGTAACTATCTCTGGCTTGAACCCCCATTCTATTAATATTATATACCTGACTTTCTCTCCATTTTTTCTCCCAAGATCTCTCTTTTTTTTTTTTGTCAGTTATTGTTTTTGCTGTCATGATCTGTTTTTCTCAAAACTTTTCAGAACTCCACCCCCAGCTATTACCTACTCTGTTAATGTTCTTCTTTTTCCTCCAGCCGAGACATGTGCAGTCTTTAGAGATTCATTTCTATTCAAAGATTCACCCAGGATAAATATTTCCCATTTCAAAAGCAGCCCCAATGACTTCCAGGAATTTGTTTAATATATATTGTATTTAATACACAATATGATATAATATATAATTTATATTTATATTTGTTATATACATACATACATAGATATATGAACCAGGGTGACAAAACAAGACGAAAAGGTAAATTGGAATGGTTCAGATTGAGAAAAGAAAAGAAGGGCGCCTGGGCGTCTCAGTTGGTTGAGCATCTGGCCCTTGATTTTGGCTCAGGTCATGATCCTCGGGTTGTGGGATCAAGCCCAGAGTTGGGCTCTGTGCTAAGCATGGAGCCTGCTTAAGATTCTCCCTCTCTCTCTCTCTCTCTCTTTCTCTCAAATTAAAAAAAAAAAAAGAAAAGAAAAGAAAAACTTGATAACAAAGGCTGAAATAATTGCACAGAGACGCAATCACTTCCACTGAGAGTGTATATAAACTAATTAAAGGAGGCTGTCCATTAGAGTGGGAGTTTCCTGGTATTACACAAAACTTATATGGCATCCTCATATTCATTTTTTACACATCCTGGACCCCATCATAGATTTCACAAACATGTTTGCAGGTAAGGACCATTTGCCCACAAGGTTTAGAACAGGAGAAATATAGACTTCAATGGAGACTTGTGTTAAGTTAATACAATCAGTGAATTGGGGTAGAGGGCAGAGGGTATTGGGGGTGGTGGGAAAGACTCTGATGGCAGATTTTCAAAGTGGCACCGATTCCCACCAGTGTCAATTGGAAAGACTCACAAGTAGCAGGTGTAAGGCAGCAGGGATCTCTTCACTAATAAATGCGTAGGAGGTTTGCTGACCATTCTCCCATGCTTATCTCAGAGAAAGAGCAGCTACCCAACCTGTCTGGGATCCTCCAAATAAAGCTCTTTCAATTAACTGGCATGAGGTTACAGAGATTAGATGACCCATGGCCACTGGTGCCCAAAGGCACCTACTGGAAAAGAGAGGCCCAGGATCTTGGTGACAACCCAGCCTTCCCTTAGGAGGGCCACAGAACACAGAACAGCGGGTGACTGAGCCTCTGGTGGCATTGTCCCTGAAACACGGGCAGTGGAGACAGGACCTTGCCAGCTGCCCAGGGCTGGAGTTGAGTGGTTCTTCATTGTCCCCATTCTAGGATGTCAAAGTGTCACCAGATAAACCATCCTGGATCCTGAATGTTTTCAGCATCCACTAACTCATACACATCATCCCTGACTTTCTGGTGTTCAAGTTCTAAAGAGGGAAGCCAATTTTTAATAAACTCCCCCAACAAGAGGCTATGCCCTCTCCCTGCATGTAGGATTCCAAAGTAAATTTCAATCCTGTACTACACTAGCAAGTAGGACTTCTCTTGCTAAAGAAGACAAAAAAAGCACAATTTAATCCTGAAGGGGCATCCCACTCCATAAAGGGAGGGATGGCACAGGAGGGGCCGATTTACCTGCCCCTAAAAATCAGCCTGCGGCCAATGGGCACATATGCTTCTTGATCCTCACTTGCTTGCTTTACTAACCAGACTTGAGTTCAATCACCCTAGACATTTTTTGTCACCTGTTTTCTCAATCTCTCTTTCCAGAATTCTGTCTCTCTCTGTCATCTGGTGTAAGTCCTTAGCCTAGAGAAAAAAATAAAAAGAAAAGAAGTTAAGAGGGAACAATGTCTCGGGGCACCTGGGTGGCTCAGTCAGTTACGTATCCAACTTCCGCTCAGGTCATGATCTTGTGGTTTGTGAGTTTGAGCCATGTGTCAGGCTCTGTGCTGACAGCTCAGACAGAGCCTGGAGTCTGCTTCAGATTCTGTGTCTCCCTCTCTCTCTGCCCCTCCCCTGCTCACAATCTGTCTCTCTCTCTCTCTCTCAAAAATAAATAAACATTGGGGCGCCTGGGTGGCGCAGTCGGTTAAGCGTCCGACTTCAGCCAGGTCACGATCTCGCGGTCCGTGAGTTCGAGCCCCGCGTCAGGCTCTGGGCTGATGGCTCGGAGCCTGGAGCCTGTTTCCGATTCTGTGTCTCCCTCTCTCTCTGCCCCTCCCCCGTTCATGCTCTGTCTCTCTCTGTCCCAAAAATAAATAAAAAATGTTGAAAAAAAAAAATTAAAAAAAAAAAATAAATAAATAAACATTAAAAAAAAAATTTTTTTTTTAAAGAGGGAGCAATGTGTGTAATCTCAAGAAAAGGAGCTTTGAACAAACCTTCTGTGCTGCTCCCACCAAGGAGCGTGAACCAAGCCTGGGCAGTGCCGTCTGAGAGGTCCCCCACCACTTATCTCCAGCCTAGGTGGATCCAGGAGCTAAATGGAAGCTGGGGTTGCACAGAACCTGGGGCCTACCCGCACTCAAAAGCACACCAGTGCACACGAGCATATAATCTAGGTTATTTTACAATCATTCATGCTGTTTCCCTGCATCATGCATGTAGACACTTAAGAGTCAAGTAGGGGGGCACCTGGCGGGCTCAGTCAATGGAGCATGCGACTCTTGATCTTGGAGTTGTGAGTTCAAGCCCCACATTGGGTGTAGAGAATACTTTAAAAAATAAAATCTTGCAGATAAAACAGAGTCAAGGAGGTAGAACTGTAAGACTGACCATTTGCCCTGAGCCTAGGGAGACTAAGAAGAATCAGAGCTCACATTACGAAGTCCAAACAGTCCTCCAAATCCTCCTATAATTACAGGCATTAGTGTCAAAACAGGATCCAGGCATATTGTCTTTTTTTAACATTTTACTCACTAAGAAGCAAGCTAAGGACAACAGCAGTATTTGAATTAATACCTTAAATTCTACCTTCCCCAGGTAAACAAAGACTCTTTATAAGGTAAGGGACAATCCCACTAAGCAGCTTGGCAGGGAGTCCAGTCTTACCTCCCTTTTTGGCGGGGAGGCGGTGGGGAGGGAGATTCTGAAATACACCACCTTCCCACCTACAGTGAATAGCATCCCATTGTTACATAAGGAAATACAAAAATAGTAAGACAGTTGGACATTCCAATTCTACCTTTTTACCAACATTTTAAAAAGACATTATTATAAATAAAGTGAAACCCAGAACCCTATCCAACTGGGAACCCTCTTTGGTCAGCTCTTTTTTCCCTCTGTAAAACAGAGATTGAAAGTTGCTCCCCTACGTGTACTACCTGCCTCAGTAAGATATGTTCTGCTGACTTCTAAAATTTCCTCAATTCGGTGATGGAAAATTGTATGTCTGATTCAATTAAAGAACTATTTGCTAGATAGTTATTATCTATTATCATCTGGTAGGAGATTCTACTCTTACTTTCCTTGGGAGGATTGTCCATAATGGTAATATAATCAACCCCTGGGGTAATACTCCCTGATCCTCAGCCTGTTTTTGCACCTGTGGTTTGCCTTTTGTCAGAGGTGGGCGTGCAAACAGGCAGGTGGGGGGAGGAAGGGGTGAGAATGAAATGACTTGTTTCTCATGTGAATGGGAGGAGTCCTTTATTCCACCTCCTGAAAAACTCCTTTAAAAGCGATGGCTGCCGCCAGACAACCACAGAACAGGTTCATTAGCAGAAAGCCAGCATGGCCAACAAGTCGAAATTTATTGACTACATTGATGAAGCTCTGGAAAAATCAAAAGAAACTGCACTTTCTCGCTTGTTTTTCACCCATCAGGGGATTCCGTACCCCATCACCATGTGCACTTCAGAAACTTTCCAGGCCTTGGACACCTTTGAAGCCAGAAGCGATGATATAGTGCTTGCATCTTATCCAAAGTGTGGTAAATAACAAGTCATTTTCTACAAGGGCGCTTTTTCATAAGGAGTAGGTTGGGCAGGGTGCAAGGCAAAGGTGGGAGGAAGGCGGTTCCTCTCCGCACGAAGCTGGCCAGAAGTCAGGGAGGAGAACGACCAAGATGGTTAAGAACATAGCTTGTGAAATCAATAACCAGAACTGCTAGATTTAGAAATCCTGGGGTCTGAGGGAAGGATGATGGATGCAGAAAGGGAGGCATGGTGGGGCTAGCAACCAGAAAGAGAAATGCAAGAAAGTCCATTTGCCATCGGCCACTGAGAGCAGGAAAGATTTTCATCTTGGTTTTTGACTGAGGAGCACGGCCATGTCTATAATGTATATGATGATTTCCATGAAATTATTTTTCAGGATCAAACATCATCAATCCACCAGCTTCTCAAACCAGTGTTACAATGGTCATTTATCAATGGAGGATAAATTAAGAATCTGTGGGGCACCGGGGTGACATAGTCAGGCATCTGACTCTTGATTTCAGATCAGGTCATGATCTCATGGTTCGTGGGGTCGAGCCCTGCATGGGGCTCAGCGCTGTCAGCACAGAGCCTGCTTGGGATTCTTTCTCTCCCTTTCTCTCTGCCCCTCCCCCATGAGCTCGCTCTCTCTCTCTCTCTCTCTCTCTCCCTCTCTCTTTCCCTCTCAAAATAAATAAATACATTTAAAAAAAAACAGAATCTAAATCCCTATTTTACACAATCTGATTTTTTAAACTGTTATTTCATCTCTAAGTGTTTACTAAAGTCATCTTTATTTGATATTTTTCTTTCTATTATTTGATGCTGAGTTTTTATAAATTCAAAATTATATATACTTTTTTAGAAAATATTCACTGGGGCACCTGGGTGGCTCAGTCAGTTAAGCATCTGACTTCAACTCAGGTCATGATCTTACGGTTCGTGGGTTCGAGCCCCGCATCGGGGCTCTGCACTGACAGCTCAGAACCTGGAGCCTGCTTCATATTCTGTGTCTCCCACTCTCTCTGCCCCCCTGCCCCCTGCTTAGGCTCTGTCTCTCTCTCTCTCTCTCTCTCAAAAATAAACATTAAAAAAATTTTTTCAAAGAAAATATTTACTAATGCAAGGTACAATAATATGTGATATATGATAAACAATCATTTCTATAACATAACATTGTTCTATAAGGAACATATTGTAGATTTAAGAAGAATTGCCTCTTGTTAAAAGAGAAATCTGAAAAATAAGGTAACCTGAATTTATACTAATGTAAGTATGTTCTATTTTCCACAAAACTCTATTTCTTTCCATAGCCCAGTTTATTTCAAATGCAGAAGAACCAATTGTACACACCACAGAGTGGCTATAGATTTTAATTTTTATGATGTATATGCACAAGTAACATGCCTTTGCTATACCAAGGTTCTTTTAATGAGCTTTGATTCTCTGATTTTTCTTATAGGTTCAAATTGGATTCTACATATCATTAGTGAGTTAATATTTGCTGAATCTAACAAAAAGTATGAATATCCAGAATTTCCAATTCTTGAATGTGGGGACCCAGAAAAATATCAGGTTAGTACAAAACAGCCTTTAAACTTATAGTAAATTATCATAGAAAGACTTCTTCCATTTGGGGGATTTTTTTAGTTTTGGGTTCAGAAAGTACTAACACTAATAATCATTGCAACTTATTTTGTGCGTACCATCTAAGCCCAGCACCTTTCAAGGATTGTCTCATTTCAGGGCAAAAAAACCTCATCACCGTTTCTCAAAAGATCAAACCGTCAGAGACTTGCCCAAGGTCAAGGGGCTTATAAATATCAGGGCCAAGATTTGAACCCAAATTGTCCAATTTGAGCTTCTTGACCTCTGGACAATATAGACAGCCTACTTATTAAAGAGAACTAGGAGGGAAAGTAAGCCGAGAAACCTGAAGAAAAAAATTAAAATGAGGGGCACCTGGCTGGCTTAGTCAGTAAAGCATGCTACTCTTGATCTTGGGTTTGTACGATCAAGCCCCATGTGGGGTGTAGAGATTACTTAAAAAATAAGATCTCTTTTAAAAAATTAAAACCATAAAAACTTTCTCTCTGAAGACAGAAACTTGGTGGGATGGCAAGAGAAGGGTTCCTCTAAAGCCTGGATCATTCTGCTTTCAGTTTATGTCAGCACCCCCCAGTCTTTTCCTAATAAGACACTATCTTTGGTGTCCCTGTATCAGTGATGTCTCTGGTGTGTGGGGGGATGGGAAAGGGTAGTAGCTGAGAGAGTAAGCCACTGATGTGCATAAAGGTTCTTTTTTTTTTTTTTTAATTTTTATTTTTGAGAGAGACAGAGAGGGACAGAGTGCAAGCAGGGGAGGTGCAGAGTGAGAGAGGGAGACAGAATCCGAAGCAGGCTCCAGGCTCTGAGCTGTCAGCACAGAGCCTGACGCGGGGCTAGAACTCACGAGCTATGAGATCATGACCTGAGCCGAAGTCAGACGCTTAACCGACTGAGCCACCCAGGCACCCTAAGGTTCTTTCTTTTTTTTAATGTTTATTTATTTATTTTCAGGGAGAGAGAGAGAGAGAGAGAGAGCATGCATGAGCAAGGAAAGGCCAGAGAGAAATAGAGAACACCAAGCAGGCTCCATGCTATCACCACAGAGCCTGATGCAGGGCTCGATCTCACAAACTGTGAGATCATGACCTGACCCAAAATGAAGAGTTGGACACTTAACCGATTGAGCCACCCAGGCGCCCCCTTACCTGTTCTAATTCACTTTACTACACGTTATTGCTCCCACTACCAATATAACCAGGTGAGGCTTGGGTGTGAGACAGAAAGTTCTGTTCCCAGGCAGGAAAGGCAAGGACAGGGAGGGAGGAAGGATCTGCCTCAAGACTTCAGTGCCTGGACAGGACAGGTGGGAGGAGGGCCAGCCCCAGCCCTGCCAGAAACGCATTTGGTGGGGAGGCGGACTACAGTCTCAGCAAAACTTCCAGAGATGCTTACTGCCAGGACTCCCAACAAGCAGACAGAAGAACTCAGTTACTGAGAATTAAGTCACTGGATCGGGACTGACGAAGGGGTTTCTGGAAAACGACAGAGACACATGGCATGATGACAAATACAAACTGAAAAGTTGGATCCTAGGGGGAAGGAAGCCCATTTCCATGGATTGGGTTAAAGTAACGGAAAAACACAGGCAGGTAAGGTATTCAGGGACTTGGGGCTGGGCTGGAGTGGGGAGCTAAGCGTGCATCCTGGATCTGGTGGGTTGCAACGTCAGGAGGAAGCAGAGGCCTAGCAGCCACAGCAGGGCCCAGAGGTGGGAGGTCAGGACCAGCTCAGGACGTGGGGACAGGAGTTTTAAGAAACTTTCCTAGGTAGAGATGAACGGGCTAATGAAAAGCCTCATTGATTTCTCCTTTCCGGGCCACTGCATAACCTTTTTTCTAAAGAGGGTGTGTATCATCACTTTTAAAATTTATGCTAACATTTCTCTAGCTTTCCAACTTTTTTTAAAACGTAATTTTTATTAAAAAAAATTTTTTTTTCAACGTTTTTTATTTATTTTTGGGACAGAGAGAGACAGAGCATGAACGGGGGAGGGGCAGAGAGAGAGGGAGACACAGAATCGGAAACAGGCTCCAGGCTCCGAGCCATCAGCCCAGAGCCTGACGCGGGGCTCGAACTCACGGACCGCGAGATCGTGACCTGGCTGAAGTCGGACGCTTAACCGACTGCGCCACCCAGGCGCCCCAAGTAATTTTTATTTAAAATTTCATTTTTGAGAGACAGAATGAGACGCAGCATAAGCGGGGGAGGGGCAGAGAGAGAGAGAGGGAGACACAGAATCCGAAGCAGGCTCCAGGCTCCGAGCTGTCAGCACAGAGCCCGATGCAGGGCTTGAACTCACGAATTCGAACTCGTGAGATCATGACCTGATCCGAAGTCAGACACTTAACCAGCTGAGCCACCCAGGTGCCCCTCCAATTTTTTCTAAAGTAAACTCTACATCCGAATTGGGACTCAGATTCACGATCTGGAGATGAAGAGTTGCATGCTCTGACTGAGCCAGCCAGGCTCCCCTCCAACTCCCCTTTTATTTATAATTTTTAAAATTTATTTATTTACTTTGAGAGAGAGAGGGAGAGTGCATGAGCAGGGGAGGGGAAGAGAGAGGGAGACGGAGAATCCCAGGCAGGCTCCGTGCCTCAGCACAGAGCCCAATGAGGGGCTCAGACCCACAAACTGTGAGATCTTGACCTGAGCCAAAACCAAGAGTCGGATGCTCAACAGACTGAGCTACCCAGGTGCCCCATGTGAGCTCTTGATCTCCGGGTTGTGGGTTTGAGCCCCACATTGGGCATAGAGATTACTTACAAAAATAAATAAAATTAAATACGTGTGTTTTCTTAAAATATGTCTATATCCAGTCTTTACATTGCTTATAGTTTGGCCCCATCACACATTTTAGTTGACACATCAGTTTTGTTACATTTATTTCCCGTTTTCTCCCTGGATATTTCTTTAATCCTATTAGGAACTTTACCATTTCTCATATGTCTTTTTGTGATTTTTGGCCATGCAGTGCAGTGGAAACTGCATTCTATAACTTAATCTGAAAATTACCATCTGTGCGATTTTGCACAAAGCCCTTAAAACCTCAAAGTCATTTGTTAATCTCTAAAATGGGGGTTATAATATCCACCTGAGGGGATTGCTGTGAACGAATGTAAAAGTGATGTTCAAAACTAAAAATTAGGGAAATTTGATGTAAATCAAGTATTACGACTACTCTATTCTCTTCTTTTTTAATGTTTATTTATTTTTGAGAGAGAGTGCAAGCAAGGGAGAGGCAGAGAGAGGACACAGAGGATCCAAAGCAGGCTCTAGTCTCTGAGCTGTCAGCCCAGAGCCAGATGCAGGGCTCAAACTCACAAACTGTGAGATCATGATCTGAGCTTAACCGACTGAGCCACCCAGATGCCCCTCAAGTATTATGACTATTAATTGCCACTGGAACCCATATCATTGACTTAAATTGGTTTTTTATTTTTAAAATCTCAGGTGTTTTTTTTTTTCCTTTTTTTTTTTTTTTTTTGGCTCTTGCTTGAGTTGAGATGTCCACTAAGTTTCTTTCTTTTTTTCAAAAATTTTTATGTTTATTTTATTTTTGAGAGAGAGAGAGAGAGAGAGCGCACAGGGGAGGGGTAGAGAGAGAGGGGGAGACACAGAATCTGAAGCAGGCTCCAGGCTCTGAGCTGTCAGCACAAAACCCAAGGCGGGGCTCCAACTCATGGACTGCAAGATCATGACATGAGCTGGTGTCTGATGTCCACTAAGTTTCTACAGAAACATTGGCTATAAACGTCTAAATATCATTTTACCACTTGAAATAATGTGCCCCAGCTGCGAGTGACCTCTACAAGTGTGGAAATGAAACTCGAGGCTTTAGCCCATATAACGTACTAAAACCCTTAACGCTGGCAGATTAAACAGGTAACTTCATTTTTAAAATTATCAGTAGAAGCAGACACACACACACACACACACACACACACACACAAAGAATCAATCACTGAGTCTTACATTGACAAGAATTTCTCTAGTAAAATATTTCTCAGATATTCAAGTGACTGTGCACTTCCAGGTTCTGTTAGGATATTTGATTGCATGGAATTTTGTTGGCAAAAAAAAAGTCTAGATATTAAAAGTGGGTTTGGGAGACCTATGGAAAAACTTGAATATTTCTGGTAAAGACCTTGACTATAGAAGAGAGCCAAATGAAGACAGAATAGATCACAAATTATGAGCTGCAAAGAGTCAATTCTAAAAAGAATTTAGTGTGATTGTAGAAGAGGTAAAATTTTCAAAAAAAAGACCCCTCCAAAATGGTAAGCCAAACCCTATAAGGCGGTCCAGAAGGATGATTTAAATTATTTATGACTTTCTCCATTCCTCATCCCCACAAATTAAGAAAACAGAAATAAATTTTTAAAAACTAGAGGGGGAAATAGAAAAGGCACAGTAGTGATACTTGGAACTACCATTCAGATACTACACTTAAGAGCAATTCACCATAAGACATACATGCTTTTACTTTACCATGTCTGTTTTTAAGAGAATGAAACAGTTTCCATCCCCAAGGATTCTGGCAACTCATCTCCATTATGACAAATTACCTGGGTCCATCTTCAAGAATAAAGCCAAGGTGAGTGTCCCTCCCTACTCGTATTTCAGTTTGAAGTTTTTAATGTCTAGATATTGCCTTTCTGAGCTATGTGATGAAGTCTGCATCTTATCATAGAATTTTGAGAAATGAAACGTGTGATTTAGCATTTCTTCTGTTCTTTCTTCAAATATATTTGCTATTGTGCTCAAAGTGAATGCATTTTCAGCTAGGATATAAAACATATACCTAGAATTGAACATATTTTAAAATCTGTTTTATAGTGAATAGATTCCAGAATCCCACTAAGATATTTAGAGAGTTTAACAAAAGAATGCGATAGGAAAATGAGAAGTTGTGTTTTTTTGTTCTTTCTGGTGAGCATTATTTATGTGAGGTCTGAAGCAATTTTATTTCTGAATTTCACGTATAATAGCAAACTTCATGTCCTGCAAACATAACTATAGGTGCTTTGGCTCCTCTTATCATTGTTTGATCTTCGCTGACCAAACTCTGAACATTATTTTCATTGTCCTTAATATTACTTTTTCTTTAATATTATTTTGCAATTTTTACTTTGTGGTTTACCCTTCCAGATCATGCCCTTATGACTATTCTAATGAGCTTGCCCTTTTTTCCTTTTTGGTATCTTCTTTTTTTTTTTTTTAACGTTTATTTATTTATTTTGAGAAAGAGAGAGAGTGTGTGCACTGCTCACGCATGAACACATGCTAGCTGGGGGAGGGGCAGAGAGAGAGAGAGAGAGAGAGAGAGAGAGAATCTCAAGCCGGCTCTGCACTGTCAGTGCAGAACCTGGCTTGGGGCTCGATCCCACAAACCATGAGATTGTGACCTAAGCCGAACTCAAGAGTCAGACACTTAACCGACTAAGCCACCCAGGCACCTTGCTTTTTTCATATCTTCTACACATGCCTTCTTAATGTCTAAGTTCATTAGCAAAAGTTCTCTGCTACAACATCAGTCTGCTTTTTCTTCTTTTCTCTTCCCTCTCCCCAGACTTCCCCATCTGCCACCCCCGCTTCTTCAATTTCTCTGTATGTTAACAAAATTATGTCGTATACAAGATTACACAATAATATTGTTCACCCCTTCACTTTTCCAAAGTTCAAAATATAGACCTGAATTAATTAACTTAATTTTCTCTTTCTAGATATTGGTGATATTTCGAAACCCTAAAGATACAGCAGTATCTTTTTTCCATTTCCACAACAATGTCCCTGATATTCCAAGCTATGGCTCCTGGGATGAATTCTTCAGACAGTTCATGAAAGGCCAAGGTATGGCTGTTGGTGAAGGAATTCTTACTTTGACAGATGACCACAAAAGTACAAAAAATCAAATGTATTTTAAGGTAAAGAAAGAAGACTAGGGAGGATCCAGGAACCAAAAAGTTGCTTTTATTTAAAAATTTTTTTAACGTTTATTTATTTTTGAGACAGAGAGAGACAGAGCATGAACGGGGGAGGGTCAGAGAGAGGGAGACACAGAATCTGAAGCAGGCTCCAGGCTCTGAGCTGTCAGCACAGAGCCTGAAGCGGGGCTCAAGCTCACGGACCGCGAGATCGTGACCTGAGCCGAAGTCGTTCGCTCAACCGACTGAGCCACCCAGGCGCCCGCCAAAAAGTTGCTTTTAATGAAACTTTAATGAAGTTTTATAGCACCACTAGTTCTGCACATCAAACAATAATACATTACTGTTTTTAAAAATAATTTGGGCAATTTACATGTTGCCTATAAGTATGAGGTGGCCATAGAACAGACATAGGACCAAGAGGCCTATACGGAGTCATGTAGAAAAGCATCTCTGGTTAATTTCCCCTAAGTCTCTATATAACACAATGATAAAAAAAAAAAAAAAAAGAGAGAGAGAGAGAGAGATAAAACCATGACATTGAGCAAACACATCTAAGATATTTGTTTGCCAGAAAAGAAAAGGCTTTGTTAGACCATGTTGATGTTTTACCTCTGGTAATTGATAACTGCAATTTTGTAGGTGCCTACTGAGGCTTCGGGCTGGCTCAGTCAGTAGAGCACGCAACCCTTGATCTTGGGGTTGTGAGTTCGAGCCCCACATTGGGTGCAGAGATTACTTAAAAAAAAACTCTTGTAAGTGCCTACTGATGCTCCAATGTACTAAAGGAGGTGTTGTATGTGCATGATTTCATTTAAGACTATAACAAACTATGAATAAAGTATTTCCAGCCCCTTGCACAGATGAGAAAACCAGTCCAAAAAGTTAAAACACTTGCCAGTGGTCCCACTGCTTGTAAGTCCCAGTGACTCTACTTCCATGGGTATAATGGCCAGAGATTAAAGATGCCTTCTTTAGTTGGTGACTCTTTTCAGTCTTGGCAGTGTCATAGAAGGCAGAGTTAATGCCACATGATCCTTGAGAAGTTGTTGACAGGTCACTCTAAGAGAACCACTTTTATTTTATTTTATTGGCTAACAAACAGCGTGTACAGTCTGCTCTTGGTTCTGGGGGTAGATTCCCATGGTTCATCGCTTACATACAACACCCAGTGCTCATCCTAACATGTTTTTTAAAGTTTTATTTATTTATTTATTTATTTATTTGCTCACGGACTTATTTATTATTTTGAGAGAGACAGAGCAGCGCAAGTGTGGGAGGGCCAGAGAGAGAGGGAGAATCCCAAGCAGGCTCTGCACTGTCAATGCAGAGACCGATGTGGGACTTAAACACATGAAACTGTGAGATCATGACCTGAGCTGAAATCGAGAGTGGGATGTTTAACCGACTGAGCCACCCAGGCGCCCAAAGAGGACCACTTCTAAAGGTGACCAGCACAGCAACGCCACGCCCCACATGCATGGCCACTGGGTACAGTATTGGCTCCTAAGCACAGATTAAGTATTGGGATGGAGGGGGGGGCAAGTGTACAGAAGGTGCTTATGAAGCACCACGATCAAAGTTTTGTTTGTCTGGAAACCACTCACTAAGTGGTACAAAGTTTCTGCTTTGCACGCTTTGTTACGTTCAAGTTATAAAGGAAGCTCAATGTACTGGAAAACATGCAGGATTTGCAATGAGAGGACTGGATTGGCTTCATCACTTATTATTATATATTAGTAATTAATATTAGATAGAATAGTTACCACTTACTGAGCAATTACTACATGCCAGGCACTATATACTATCTCTCACGTACATTTTAACATTTCATTTTTTTTTTTTTAATTTATTTATTTTGAGAGACAGAGAGCAGAGGAGGGGCAGAGAGAGACGGAGAGAGAGAATCCCAGGCAGGCTCTGTGCTGTCAGCGTGGAGCCCGATGAGGGACTCGAATACACGAACCATGAAATCATGACCTGAACCGAAACCAAGAGTTGGACGCTTAACCGACTAAGCCACCCAGATGCTCCCCAAAATTTCCATTTCTCTTAAGAACCCCATGGGGACAAATACTATACTTGTCCCCTTTTGTAAAGATGGAAATAGAGGCATAAAAAGCTCACACAGCCACTAAGTAGCAGAGCTTGAATTTAAATTCAGGTTCAAATCACTCACACTGGGGTGATGTTGAGCAAGACATTTGATTTTTTTTTAATTTTTTTTTAACGTTTATTTATTTTTGAGACAGAGAGAGACGGAGCATGAACGGGGGAGGGTCAGAGAGAGAGGGAGACACAGAATCTGAAGCAGGCTCCAGGCTCTGAGCTGTCAGCACAGAGCCCGACGCGGGGCTCGAACTCACGGACCGTGAGATCATGACCTGAGCCGAAGTCGGACACTTAACCGACCAAGCCACCCAGGCGCCCCTCTTTTTGCTTTTCTTAATGTGGTTATTGGAATATTTAAAATTACAGATGTGGTGGGGGGATGCCGGGGTGGTTCAGTCAGTTAAGCCTCTGACTCTGGCTCAGGTCATGATCTTTCGGTTCATGAGTTCGAGCCGCAAACCAGGCTCTGTGCTCTCAGCACAGATCCTGCTTTGGATCCTGTCTCCTTTTATCTCTGTCCCTCCCTTGCTTCTGCTTTCTCTCTCTCTCAAAAATAAATAAATAAGCATTTTTTAAAATTTACAGATGTGGCTTTCATTAAATTTCTATTGGACAATGCTGATTGAGAAAACATCTGTCTCATCATTTCTTTTCTTTCTGGTACTATCTGTCGTTTTTCGTGTACCTTTCACTATTTCTGAATCATTTTATTCACGTAAATATTCATGAATGTCTGGTAGTTTTTATCAAACCACGTTTGCAACTTGCTTAGTTATTATTTATGAAAATAATAAAATGAATAGAAATCTGACACAGGAATGGCCGTATGCCAGTTCTTCTGGAGCAGGGATTTATAATGACATACAAACATCTTGTCTGAGCATATACACACACACATATATAGTTTATATTTTAAAGCATAAATTAACCATCTATAATTTTAACCTCAATTATTTGAAATTCCCTAAGAATTTTTTCCTTATATTTTTAGTTTCCTGGGGAAGCTATTTTGATTTTGCCATTAACTGGAACAAACATCTTGATGATGAAAATGTTAAGTTCATATTATATGAAGACCTGAAAAAGGTAAGATTTTGATTATTGACATTCTATAGCAAGATTTATTATAAAATATCACATAGAGAACCTACTTTTAATGTCTGGTTGTGTGAACAAATATTGTATTCAATTAAAAAAATAAATATTCCAGATTTGTGGTACAATGCTAGGGAAAAAAAAAAAAAACAGTGCATAGGGGCTTAGGTTGTTTATTTAACAGAAATAAAATAATGCTTAGCAACTTATTACTAACAGTGGCTGCTTTATTTTCCTTCTGTGATAGATAGTCCAACTTAAGAATGGCAGAAATAATAAGTAGGTTTCAACTGAGATGGAAATGAACATGCATTTGGCTATGAATTGATTTTTCCATATAATGTTATTTTTTAAATTGGTATTCATGAACATTTATTTATTTTTTTAATATATGAAATTTATTGTCAAATTGGTTTCCATACAACACCCAGTGCTCATCCCAAAAGATGCCCTCAATACCCGTCACCTACCCTCCCCTCCCTCCCACCCCCCATCAACCCTCAGTTTGCTCGCAGTTTTTAAGAGTCTCTTATGCTTTGGCTGTCTCCCACTCTAACCTCTTTTTTTTTCTTCCCCTCCCCCATTCATGAACATTTAGTGCTGCCCAGCATTGTTCTAGGCCCTTGTGATACATCAGTGAACAGACAAGACAAAATTCACTGCCCTGGAGAAGCTTACCTTCTAGCGGAAGAGGCACGGAGAGAGAAAAACAATAAATATAACATTTTAAAAATGTTTATAATATGTGAGAAAAAAGAAATGGTATAATTGATTAAGGAAAACTGGAAATGTCTGGGGTAGGGAATTGGGATGTTGGACAAATCCCCATATAAGATAGCTGGTAGAAACCTCATGGAATGGATGTGATTTGAGCAAAGATCTAAAGAAGATGAGAGAGTAAGCAGAGTAGGTAACTGGAATAAGAATTTTCCAGGCATACAGAACCAACTGGAGCAAACGCCCTGAGGTAGGAGTGTTCCTGGTATGGTTAAGTGATATGAAGGAGGCGGATGTGGCTGGGTCAGTAGGGGTGAACCAGGGGAGATTAACCAATGAGAACAGAGGCAAGGGAGTGGGGTAGAGAGGAGTGAGGGGAATAATGTGGCCAGCCATTGAAATTACTTTGGCCTTCACTCTGAGTGAAATAGAAAACCATTATGGGATTCGAGCAGAAAAGTGATAGGAGTTGTGTTTTTAACAGGTTCATTCTGGTTGGTGTATGAAAACGTACTAGAGAGAAGAAAAGATTGTGTAGAGAAACCCATGAGGAGCGTACTATAGTAGTCCAGGCAAAGGAAGATTGTGGCTTAGACCAGAAGTGGCAATGGAAGTAATAAGTAGTTAAATTCTGAATATTTGTTGAAGAAGAGCTATTAGGATTTGCTGCTGGATTGGATGGGAGAAAGAGCAGTGAGAGAAAAATGAAGTCAAATAAGACTCCAATATCATTGGCCTGACCAACTGAGAGGACTGAATTGTCGTCCCTTGAGTACGAGATGCCAGCAGGTGAAGTGAGATTGTTGGAAAGATCAGGGGTTTGGCTTTGCACATGCTTAGTCTGAGATGTTTATTAGTCATCCAAATGGAGAGGTCAAGTTGACTATAAACGTGTTGAATGGAGAGAGTGCTGGGCTGTATATATAAATTTGGCACATAGATGGCATTTAAAGCCATGAGATTACATACTTACATGTACGTAAGTATATACATAGGGAAGAGAAGGAGACCAAGAACTGAGCCCTAGAGTCCCCCATATAGACTGTTTGGGAAACAGGAGGAACCAGCAAAGGAGATGGAGGAGGGGCTAATGAGGCAGGAGGGAAGCCAGAGTCCTGGACTCCAGTGGAGAAAGTATGTTAAAAAGGGAGCGTGCCAAATGCTTTCTAGAGGAATTGGGTTATTAACACCAGTCTCCTCTGACATTCTTATCAAAGGGAAGTATGAATGAATCCATCCCTTCTGTTTCTCGAGTGCATTTATGTAACATGAGAGAACATACTAATTTAGTCTTTTATCCTTCTAGTCTACAATGATGTTTCTGAAACTTGTGTTCCATGGAATGCCATGTTGCCCAGATGTTAATAATTCTTGCTTGGAGGTTGCCTATTCAAACTGATTTGGGGACTGTGGGTCTTTTGGGACATTCACATTGCAAGCTGACATACTCAAGAGTGAGAAATCCTGTAGGAAAAACAAAACAAACTTCTCTTTATTTAACCAAAAGGATTCCAAACTTACTTGACCTCACCCTTCACTCTCCTTTTCTTTTCTTTTTTTTTTCTTTTTTCACAAAACATCTATAGCCACCTTGAAGTAAATTAGTGTTTTGTAGAATACAGTTTAAGAAACTGTTCTAGAAGATTATGAATCTTCATTGGTAGGGATACTGGTTACAAGGGTATTTAGACAAGATTAATTTCAAGATTCCTTCTAGTTTTCAGGATTCTAAAAATTAGACTTTCTGGATAGAATTAAACATTAGCTATAAATAGGATTCAGAAGAAAAGAGAATTGGAATGGGCATGTACAAATACATTGATTTCCTCAGCTCATTTAGACTGGTGCTTTTTTTTATTATTTCTTTTAATGTTTATTTTTGAGAGAGAGACAGCAAGAGTCAGGGAGAAGCAGAGAGAGAGAGGGGTAGATACAGATTCTGAAACAAGCTCCAGGCTCTGAGCTGTCAGCACACAGCCCGATGCAAGCCTTGCTCACAAACTGGGAGATCATAACCTGAGCCAAAGTCGGATGCTTAATCGACTGAGCCACCCAGGTGCCCCTAGACTGGTGCTTTTTAATAAAATGAGTATCATCTTAGATAAGACCTACTACTTAATGCTTGCTATCATTATTTGTATCCTGAGGAGTTTAGTAAGAGTCACCCATTGAAACTACAAAGTAAAAACAATACAGAATATTTTGTAGGGCTATCTGAAATATTGATACAGAAGTATCAAAGAAAGTCTAAAGAGAGAGATGAAAAGGTGAGTTGGAGAGGTAGGCTTAGTAAATCCATTCTGGCTAAGAAACCTGTCTTTGCTCGGGCACAATTCCCATAGAAAGAAGTTTATCCTTGAAAATGTTGTTTTCAGAACCTGACCGCTGGAATAAAACAAATTGCTGAGTTCTTTGGATTCTCTTTAACCGGGGAGCAGATCCAAACCATCTCAGCCCAGAGTACCTTCCAAGCAATGCGAGCAAAGTCCCAGGAAACACACGGTGCCGTTGGGCCCTTCCTGTTCCGCAAAGGTAAAGTCGCATTTGTTTCTGGGACATCCATTGGTTTGCATGTAACAGGCAATCCAAATACTTTATTTTTATAATTTTTTTAATGTATATTTATTTTTGAGAGACAAGAGAGACGGACAGAGCACCAGCAGGGGAGGGGCAGAGAGAGCGGGAGACCCCAAATCCAAAGCAGGCTCCAGGCTCTGAGCTGTCAGCACTAAGCCAGATGTGGGGCTTGAACCCACGAACCATGAGATCATGATCTAAGCGGAAGGCAGACACTTAACCAACTGAGCCACACAGGTGCCCCAATCCAAATACTTTTATCTTCAGTTAAGACAGGATTTTCTTGTTTCTCCCTTAATAAGTTTGGACACAGTGAGTTCAAAGTAGACTGAGTTCCACTGAGTAGTATACTTCTACTGTGTACTAATTCCACAGAAGTAGACTGAGTGAGTTCCACAATATCTAAAGTATCTTTTAGAGTACTAAGTTCCTTGTACCTTTCTGCTTGCCAGTATGTGATGGCAGGACAACAGCCAGAGCTCCACCATTACATTAAAACTAAAGGATTCTATATTTTTAAAATAAACAGGGAATAGCAAGATACAGAATCGCATGTTAGCTGAGTGAGGCCCCTTTAAAGAACTTTGTGGGAAGCCTCATCAGTGACTTCTTTATACCTCACTGGCCACCTCTTACTGCCCTGTTGGTTGAGAACTGTGATTTTTTTAAAGGCAATCTAACTTCTTATGACAGTTTATGATAATATAGGTTAGGTATTACCAGTTTTTTTAAATTATATATATATATATAATATATATAATTTTATAAATTATATATATATATAATTTTATAAATTATATATATATAATTTTATAAATTATATATATATAATTTTTTAAATTATATATATATAATTTTTTAAATTATATATATATATTATATATATATATAGTATAACATGATTTAGAGGCAGCACTATGTGTTAGACCTTTTCCTAGGCATAAATTTTACAGCAAAAAAATTCATGAATTCCTTAATGTTATAAATGTGGGCACCAAAGCTCAGGGAAATTAATTTGTCCATTGCCACAAAGCTAATGATCGATGGAGTCAGGATTTGAACGTAGGTTTACTTGAGTCTACTCCACTTTACTTTATCAAATGAAGACCCATCTAAAATACCCACTGTGGGGGCGCCTGGGTGGCGCAGTCGGTTGAGCGTCCGACTTCGGCTCAGGTCACGATCTCGCGCTCCGTGAGTTCGAGCGCCGCGTCGGGCTCTGTGCTGACGGCTCGGAGCCTGGAGCCTGCTTCCGATTCTGCGTCTCCCTCTCTCTCTGCCCCTCCCCCGTTCATGCTCTGTCTCTCTCTGTCTCAAAAATAAATAAATGTTAAAAAATAAAATAAAATAAAATAAAATACCCACTGTGAATGGAACATTGAATGTAAATCTAGCTTGGGCTTGATTCCTGACTTTACCCCTGATTTTTATGCCTTGCTTGATTAGCTTTAAAGGAGGGGGAAGAAAATAGAACTTCTCTTTATATTGCTTTTTAAAAATTTTTTTTTAATGTTTATTTTTGAGAGAGAGAGAGAGAGAGAGAGCGAGCAGGGGAGGGGCAGAGAAAGAGGGAGACACAGAATCCCAAGCAGGCCCCAGGCTCTGAGCTGCCAGCATGGAGCCCAACACAGGGCTCAAACTCACAAACCTGCAAGATCATGACCTGAACCAAAGTCGGACGCTCAACCAACTGAAACACCCAGGCGTTAATCACGCACTATTCAGAACAGAAAAATTCTAAAATAAAGCGGTAACTTAAGTATTTTACAATATTCTTTGCAAAAATTCAGAAGGCACAGGTAAATGTGCAAGAGCGTTAAAAATTATTCACATTTCTCCCACCAGAGGCAAGTTTAACTTTTTGGCATATTTCTTCCAGCCTCATTCTGTGATGTTTTTTATAGTGGATGACATTTGTAAACAGCATTGTGTTTTATGTTATTCCCTTCATACATCCAAGCACTTCCTTGTCATTTTCCTTCTTTATAAACATACATTTCAATGGCTATGCAACAAGGAACTTGCAACTTCAACCCAAATCACCGAAAGATTCTAAAGAAAGAAGTAACTTCCTTTGTTTTTAAAAGGAATAAGAAAAACATATCCTAATCTTAGGCAAAGTAGTAACTTTTTACAAAATTACCAGCATCTGAGGTCTTAACCAAAACCTGTTGTAAAATGATAACTTCTCAAGGGGTAAGGTATTTAAAAGACTTTACAGAGGGGGAAAAAAGAATGACTCTCAGATAGTGGCATTTTAGGTCTCAAGTGTTGAGACAGGGGTGGGGCTAGGAGATGACTGAGGCCAACAGTCCCTTCGGTGATATAAAGAAAGCACATCACCTACTATGCCACAGATGGGGAGGCCCCAATGGATACCATTAACTTTACAGGAGCAATTACATTCATTTTTAAGACTGCTTAATTTTCTTCATGTCTCCATTTCACATTTCAAAGTGAAATGCTGCACTGAAAAAATGGTAAAATCAAGAAGAAATAGGGGGATGGGTAAAATGGGTGAAGGGAAGTAGGAGGTACAGGCTTCCAGTTAAGTAAGGAACAAGTCATGGGACTAAAAGGCACAGCACAGGTAACGGTATTATAAATGGCATTGTATGGTGACAGATGGCAGCTATACTTGTAAGCACAGCATAGTGTGTCTAGTTGTCGAACCACTATGTGATACCCCTGAAACGAATGTAACACTGTGTGCCAACCATACTCAAATAAAAATAAAAATAAAATGTAATAAATAGCTAAAAAAAAAAAATGAGGAAACTATCTTCTAACAGGTGTCCGGGTCTGTTATTTTTGTGTGTATTGTAGGTGAAGTTGGTGATTGGAAAAATTTGTTCAGTGAAACTCAGAACCAGGAAATGGATGAAAAATTCAAACAGTGCTTGGCAGGCACTTCCCTAGGAGCAAAGTTGAAGTATGAATCCTACTGCCACCCTTGAAGTAGGAATCCTACTGCCATCCGATTGCCAATTCAGCAGGCATGGGTATTTTCTTTTCCTGAATGATTATTAAATAATGAAATAAGTTGATCAAATAATCAACTAATGATAATTAAACAACGTTTAGATATACATAATATGAATTTAATAATAATGATAACATTGGGGCATCTGGGTGGCTCAGTCGGTTGGGCATCTGACTTCGGTTCAGGTCATGATCTCGCGGTCTGTGAGTTCTAGCCCCGCGTCGGGCTCTGTGCTGACAGCTCAGAGCTTGGAGCCTGCTTCGGATTCTGTGTCCTCTTCTCACTCTCTCTGCCCGTCCCCTGCTCATGCTCTGTCTCTCTCTGTCTCAAAAATAAATAAAACATTAATAATAATGATAACATTGAAGTTTTTGAGTGCAGAATTGTTTGTTCACTTTCTTTTTAACTTTTTTTTTTAATGTTTATTTTTGAGGGAGAGAGAGACAGAGCATGAGTGGGCAAGGGGCAGAGAGAGAGAGGGAGACACAGAATCTGAAGCAGACTCCAGCCTCCGCACTGTCAGCACAGAGCCTGATGCGGGGCTCGAACCCACAGACCACAAGACCATGACCAGAGCTGAAGTCAGATGTCCAACCGACTGAGCCACCTAGGTGCCCCTTTAAACTTTTTTTAATGTTTATTATTTATTTTTGAGAGAGAGAGAAAGCACAAGCGGGGGAGGGGGAGAGAGAGAGCGAGACACAGAATCCGAAGCAGGCTCCAGGCTCTGAGCTGTCAGCACAGAACCCGATGCGGGGCTCAAACCCACAAACTGTGAGATCATGACCTGAGCCGAAGTCGGATGCTTAACCGACTGAGCCACCCAGGCACCCATTTGCTTTTTGAGGAAAGACCATTTAGCTGTCTAAACGGGATACTCTTGCTAATGTGGCATGTTGGGGTTGTAACTTCTTTCATGCTCTGGGTTCACATAAGAGCATAAGCAGATACTATCAGAGACACACGTAAATTGGTGTCTGAATGGTGTGTAGATGAGACAGGCCTCCCAGTGATGCACAATTTTTTGTCCTCCCAGAATAATTCCTCTGTCCCTCACTACAGACCAAAGCACTTGTGGTTATCTCAGACTTACTGTTGGGGGGAATTTAATTCCAACTCTGCACTGAATTAAGATGAATAAATCCTATCCTCATATAATTCAAGGAAAATGCATTCACTGCTCATCTACTCTGTGTATGTCCCTGCAGTGAGCCCCGTGGAGGCCCCACTCTCAAGGGGCATTTTATGTCTATTTAACACAACCTTTAATTCAAAGCTAAATATTAGAGATTGTGTCATTCTGGCATAAAGGCTTTTCGACCACAGAACCCTAGGTAGTAAGGTGGAACTTAGGAGAGAAGGTAAAGAAAGTTTTGGACGAACCCTCTCAACAGTCCCTAATCTTTACACCATAGCTAGTCACAGTGAAGAATAGAAGGGTTCATAGAAAAGTTAAATAAAATTGCTTTGAGAGGGGTGCCTAGATGGCTCAGTCAGTTAAGCATTTGACTTCGGCTCAGGTCATGATCTCATGGTCTGTGAGTTTGAGTCCTGCATCAGGCTCTGTGCCGACAGCTCGGAGCGTGGAGCCTGCTTCGGATTCTGTGTCTCCCTCTCTCTCTCTGCACCTCCCCCGCTTACACTCTGTCTCTCTCTCTCCCTCTCTCAAAAATAAATAAATATTAAATTTTTTTAAAAAAAATCTGCATTGAGAAAGACTGCAGGACTACTATTTCTGGTAGTATGGTGGATTACATAACCTGAAAACCCTTCCCTCAGAACACCAAGAAAGTCTGGATAAAAATTCTTAAAAATTCTTTTAGTTGAATTTCTCAGCCCCCAGTAGAGTAAGTGGACTCATCAGGGCCCAAAACCACAGATGGAACAGAGAAGGAGACCAAGTAATAATCAGAGATGACATTAAGCCACCATTTACTGAGAGACTTGTCAGCAACAGAGGCTTGGGTTTTAATGCCCAGACCCCCATGACTGGTGCAGGAGTAGACAAATAGAGCAAAACAGAGCTGTTGAACTGACCCATAGAGGACAGGGCTGCCATTGCATATCTAGGAAGAAATTACACTCTTCCATATTTGCTACTAAGACAATTGGTTATGATACAGAAGAAGTAAAATCAGATTCTCACATTCTATCACTCACAAAAATGAATTTCTTGCAAATTAAACAACCATATGTTTAAAAAAGATGTTAAAGCTTTAGTTTTTTGGAAGCAAATACAAGATAATATTTTTATAACTAGAGTGAGATTTCTTAAAGAAGGAACAGAAAGCACAAAGAGGACACAATTTATGTTTTTGGCTACATTAAAATCTAAACATCTTTGTGGGGTGTCTGGCTGGCTCAGTCCTGACTCTTGATCTCAGAGTTGTCAATTCTAGCCCCAGGTTGGATGTAGTTTAAAAAGTAAAAAAAAAAAAAAAAAAAATCTTAAAAAGTAAAACTGTGTCATTAAGAAAGTGAAACCCAAAAATGTAAAATGGCAGGGCAGAGACTTGAAGAAGTTACTAAATAAAAGGCTACTATTTAGAGTATATAAAGAACAACTGAGAGGTGCTTGGGTGGCTCAGTCAGTTAAGTGTCCAACTATGGCTCAGGTCACAATCTCATGGTTCGTGAGTTTGAGCCCCGCCTCAGGCTTTCTGCTGTCAGCACAAAGCCCGCTTTGGATCCTCTGTCCCCCTCTCTCTCTGACCCTCCTCCACTCATTCTCTCTCTTTCTCACCAAATAAATAAATAAACTTAAAAAAAAAAACTCAAAGGGTACCTGGGTGGCTCAGTTGGTTGAGCGTTGAACTTCGGCTCAGGTCATGGTCTCACAGTTCGTGGGTTTGAGCCCCACATCGGGCTCTGGAGCCCACTTCGGATTCCGTGTCTCCCTCTCACTCTGCCCCTCCCTGCTCACTCTCTCTCAAAAATAAATAAACATTAAAAAATTTTTTTAAAAACTTAAAAAAATAAAGATCAACTGAATGGCTGCTTCCTTTCTTACACTCTATCTTTTTGAAACTAATTTCTATATAAACACTTAAGGACATAATGTCATCATCGTGTATCCAGTACAATGCTGCACATAGTAGGCACACAGTAAATATTTATTGAATAAATTAATGAACGAAGGGACTTTTTTTTAAAAAACCAAGAAGTGTTACTTAGAATATAAATCAGTCAGGATCCTTTTGATGTAATAAACAGAAAATCAAACACATACTGGTTTATAGTAGAAAGAAGAGGAGGGGAGAAGTCTTACAACTGACTGGCCTAGGATGGGTCTGGTTCAGATTAGTCTTGATCCAGAGCTCAAAAAAGGGCCTGATTCTCAACCTTCACTTCTCAACTCTACCCCCTCAGTGTAGCCTCCATTTTGGGGGAGATTTCTCTTTGGGAAGTACTGGAAACAGAAACCACTATAAGTATGTCAAGCATAAGGATTCAGTGGGAAATGAATGCATATATGTCGGAAAGGTTGGCAGAATGAAAACCAGGAGACTTCCACTGCACCTGCCATCCAGAGCTCAGGACCTTGTCACTGACACTGCTTCTACCACGGCTGCCGCCACGGATGCACCATACCCTTGGAGAACTGACAAGGGCACCTGGAGTCATGAGCACAGAAGTTTGCTCATCAGCTCATTCTATCACATGAGGATGGCCTTCTCCTTCCTTCCATCTTCCAAATCTTGCACCACGGCTCATCAGTCATTAGCAGAACTCCAGAATTTTAATTCCATAAAAATCTGGACAATGTGATTTTAACTTTCCATACTTTATAATCCAGGAGACAGGGAGACATAGAAAGGAGTGAGATTGGAAGCTAAATAAAAATGAACAATATCGTGCAGTCCACTGCTTGCACTAATAATCTTTCAAGCAGACAACAGAACTATGTTCCCACCTAATGCACCCATTCCCTTCTTCAAATGAAAACATGCTTATCCGAGCCCCTAGTCTTTATACCCATGGCTATGTGATATTCCTCCCTCTTCTCTTTTAGTCACAAATTCTACCGTAAGACACTCTAACCAGAAGACTATCTTATAAAATTAACCACTACCAGCAAATCTCATAGAAAAGGAAAGGGAAAAGCAATGAAAAGAAGTTTACTAATACAAAAACAAAGCAAGGAAGAAAAATGCAACAGGTCATGAAACTGTAGTTGGTGTTTATTACTTCCTTATTCCTTATTCCTTATTCCTTATTCTCTTTGCCCTCAGAAATTTTCCCAGCCAGTAGGGTGACATAAACCTTCAATCCTGAAGGATCTGAGCCCTAAACAGTCCTGTCTTGTTGAACAGCTGTAGATTTCTACTAACATGTATCATTGAACAGGGAGTTACTAGAAGGAACTCAAGAGGAACTCCTGAGTTAAAGACATGCTTGTCTCTAACTCCGTTGTGTGGCTACATCACTATTTTCCCATAAATCAGCCCAGCTGGTTTGGTAACTTCCTTATTTCCTTGATGGCCTGATGGCATCATGAACCTGAAATGTCCAGATGCAGTTTCAAATTCCTATTCAAGGAACTATGTGTCTCCTACTGGAAACACAGCCCAATGCCATAGGAACAGGAAGCACTATTTTGCAAGGGCATGACTAGGTTTCATTGTGGAACACAACCCTCTCACTTCTACTGTTTCCTGAGTTCAGGTGTACTGGCCATGAAAGAAACAGCAATCTGGTTTAGAACATCCACTGCCCATGAAGGACAGTACACTCAGCTGAGTATACACTCAGTATACTCCTGCTTGGGGCTGCACCTGAGCCTTCAATACTCCACCCTACTGCCCTGTACAGCCAGCTGCTTTGGGGTGACGAGGTTCATAATAAAACTACTGAATTCTACAGCAGTCAGTATACTGCCTCATTTTTCTGTAAAACGGGTTTCTTAGCAAGACAGGCCGTGATGGTGAGCAAGTATACAGAAAATCCAACAATGATGATGCTGGCAGAAGCACTGCAGGAAGGAAATGCAAATCCGTACCTGAAATAAATGCTCACTCCCCACAGGGCAAATCCCTGTGCACTCCAGATGGAAGGGCTCCTGTGTAACCTGTCTGCCACCAAGTGGCCGCTTGGTCTACCTTGGGGTATGGTACTCGACACTGGGCCTCAGAGTTGGTCCCTGATGGGAGACTGCTGGGTGCTCAGCAGCCAGATGAGCCTTGATGAGAATTTCGCGTCGATGAACTCACACATTCCATACCCTGCTACTGCTGTCGTCTCCTTATTCATCGTGAACAAGCACTGGGTGTGCTGGGGAAAAGCTGACTGACCTCCACAGAAGTCTTCCTGGCCACCTGCTCCTCAAAAGCCTCCTCAGAAGTAGTAGATGCCTTTGATGAACATTCACTATATGCTCATAGTGTCCAAGGGGTTCACCCACACCATTTTCCTCAGACCGCTTATGACCAACCCTCTGATCTTCTTCCTTCCAAATCTCTGCATCTCCAGCTAGCCTGCAAGACACTGGGTGTGTTCAAGCCACTGGCTTGCTCTCTTTCCAAGTGACAATGAAATGTACTGCTCAAAGTTCTGCCTGCTGGATTTCCTTTCTCCCAATACCCTTTAGGGCCACCTTCCAGAGGGGCTGTTTTAATACATCAATCCACTTCTGATTAACGCCAGTATACTGTGCTTCATTTGATTTTTTCTTTCTTAGTCATCTGGTCACAGGGAACTCTCCATGAGCTCAGTGCTGTGGGTTGACAGAGCAGGGGTGAGTGCCATGGGGGTCTTAGATACCTGCCATAATCCCCACTGAAATTAGGGAGCTTTTCCAATGGCAGCACCTCCCACTGACATTCTCTAAACCTACAGTGGTCAGGCATTACAGAGTTTTTCAAGGATACATCAAGGATACATCACTCCAATGGATCCTCACTCCAATATTTTCCTCAATGCCTGAGGAAGAAGGGTCCTTTGGATCTTCTTGGGAGCATGGCTACGGAGTGAATGAATGCCATCATTCTACTCCAATATTCCTGACTCCCTGAGTATTTTTGATTTATCTGTATTAGTTGGCATCACAATTTCATTTAATGGGGGCCACCCCTGAGCCCAGGTTGCGGTAACATTTCTAATGAGCCATTTCCAGCTGCTGGAGCCAGCACACTGAGTGCATAATCTGAATTACATTCATTTCTAAATGCCACCTTTCGAATCATTTCCATGCATATTTCCTGCGTTTCTGCTGATAAAAATTAGTGGAAGTTTGCAAATCTTTTGTTCCATAAACTATCTCCTCTGGATCAGATCTTGTCCGTATCCTCCTGGGGCATGCTAGCATCTGATTCTAGTTCTAGGAGTGAAAGTGTGAGGTAGGGATGGGGCATTTGGAGAATCAGCACCTCCCTGCAAGGTGATTACTTTATAATCTTCAAACCAGGCTGTACCACTCTTACCAAACATGGGCAGAGGACTGTTGAAGGCTCAGCAGTATTTGGGAGGGCAGTAGTACTTGGATTCACTCAAATCCCCCCAAATTCCCAGGGCCTCATTCTTTTCCAATCAATGCCCTCAATGTTCATAAAAGAGACCTGGAGAGGCTGCAAATTAAATTTGTATTGCAAAATTCTGTTACCTGCAGCTGCAGACTCTGCACCTAATTTCTGCAACATCAGCCCTGAGTCTACATGAAATAAGAGGTCCTTCTGGGCATTTATTAAAGCTTGTATCCTCTGACCACGCTTGAGATTGTCATTTCCTGCCTTTAAATTCTCTTGGGCAGTTCAGGGCCTTCAGAAAACCTGTCACTGCTACTGCTGTTGCTGCTGTCACAGACACCACGCACCCACAAACCTGGTAAATGGTCTCATGCAAATCCCTGCTATTTCTGGAGCTTTCCGTCATCTGGAAATCCCACAGAAGAAAGATGGCTCTGTCTCCTATCTATCTTTCAAACTTTCCACCAGTACTTCATATTTGCATAATTTAAATCCTCTGCCCAGGACCTGGGCTCTAAAGAAAATATAGCGTTTAACCACCGAAAATTTAGCCATTCAGTTTAGCCACTGAAACTCCGGAGGGATGGAGAAGAGGAGTGGGCAATGACTCCTAGAGCCAATGCCCAGTACCAATAGTATATCGGAGGTCCATCTTGGGACCACCTCACTCCCTCACTCTAGCTCAGATGTTGAGGGTACAGACTTGTAATTCTAATTCTAGCTCTCCGGCTTACTTAACTTCTGTGTCACTGAACTTCTCTGTGCCTCAGACCTCAGTTTTCTTATCTGTTGAATGGGTACAGTAATGGGTACCTACTTTGCCGTATCGTAAGTCCTCAGGACTCCTCAATCGCTGTGTCAGTTTCTTATAAATCGAGGACTACCCGTAGGGGCTTCGGGAGCAAAACTCCACGAGGTCCCACAGGGAGCAGGTAGCTCTCCTAATGGCTGGACCTGCGGCCGGTGTTTAGAACAGCGCTGGCAAGAACCTGTTGAATGAATAGACAAATGGGTGGAAACTGACCGAAGGAAGGCTAGGCCTTCAGGTCTCTTCATCCCCAGCCTCGTGAAAGTGAGGAGGCAGAAGGGAACGGGGACGGAGTACTTCGGTGTTTACAGGCCTGACCCTGAGTTGACTGCTGATTTTGCCACTTATCAGCAGCAGGGCTCTGGACGAGTTAATTTACTCAGTTTCTTCGATCCTGAAATGGGGCGAATAATACCCACCCCGGCACGCCACGGGCGCTTGGACACCTCTCTGTCCTCCCTTCCTCCCGGAGGACCCTTCCGGCCGCAAACACACCTGGAAGCCGGAGGGCTTGGAGCGGGGGGTGCAGCAGGAGGGTCCCCGCGCGCCCCGCGGGCAGCGGGCGGCACGTGGGCGGCAGCGCGCGCGGCGCGGACTCGGAAGGAGACTCGAGTTTCCCGCGATCCCGAGTCGGTGCGGGAGGGGCCGCGCGCGGTCATAGAAGGCGGAGCCGGCGGGGAAAAGGAAAGCGAGAGCGAGCCGCCCGGACCCGGCAGGCGGGCAGCGGCAGCGGCAGCGGCGGTGCACGGTGAGCAGCGGGGCTCCGGGCGCGCGGCGAGTGCGCGGGGCGGTGCTGGGCGCGGCGAGGGGCGCGGCCCCGGCCCGGGAAGTGGCGGCGGAGGTAGAGGCCGCCGACCCCCGGCCTGGCAGCGCGGAAGCGCTGTCCGAGGCCCGCAGCTGGGGAGGGGATCCCTTAGCGCGCTGGCGACTGAGAGCTGTTTTTTTTCCGCGAAGAATTTCGGTCAGAGCAAGTAACGAATTTCCCAGGCAGGGGTGGCGGGGTGGTGGGGTGGGGGTGCGGGGGCGGGGGGATCTAGTGGAAAACAGATACGTGGGGAATGTGACAGACAGATCGGAAATACGGAGGCCTGGACTTCTCATAGATTGGCTAAATAGGCCCTGGCTAAAAATCTCTTGCCTAGACAGTTCTAATTGTTTCTCAATTGCTTGGCCTTAGCCCTCCCCCCACTTCCCCCCTCCCCCCCCCCCCCGCCCCGTCCCCTCCTCTCCTCTTCCCCCGCCCCCATCCCTTCCTCCTTTCCCTGCCCCAACTTCGTACCACCCTTTCCCCCTTGTCTTTTTTCAACACTGCCGCTGCCCCAGGGGTCCTTTTAATCAGAACAGGACACTCCTTTGCTCGGATCATCCCAATGGCTTACCATCTCATCAGAATTCCGTAAATGGCACAGACAAGGCCCCTTGCTCTCTCCACTCAGGCCATGCAGGCCCCATTGCTGTTCTTGGGATACAGCCAAGCATATGCTTGCCTCTGGGCCTTTGCACTGCTTGTTTACCCTTCCTGGAAAGCTCTTTCCCCGATACCTTCTTGGGCCGTTCTTTTACCTTACCCTGCACTTCTTCTTTTTTAGTGTATTTGTTTTTGAGAGAGAGAGAACAAGAACAAGTTAGGGAGGGGCAGAGAGCGAGGGAGAGAGAGAGAATCCCAAGCAGGCTGCCCACTATCAGCATAGAGCCTGATGCGGGGCTCCAACCCAGCCACAGTGAGATCATGACCTATGTATGAGATTATGACCTGAGCCGAAGTTGGACCCCCACCCTGCTGAGCCACCCAGACTCCCCTGTTTTACCCTGTGCTTCCTGCAATGTCTCTTATATCAGAGTAGCTTTCCCTGAATACTGTCTATTATTAACAAACAAAACACCTCCCTTCCCTGGCAGTCCCCCCCTTACTCTGGTTCAGTTTTCAACATGGTAGTTTTCAGCCTGTGACATTTTTTATGGATTTGTCTGAGTTCCTCCGTTAGTAAGTTCACAAGACTATTGTTCACTGGTACTGCCTGGGCACCTAGTACATAATAGGTTCTCATTAAATATCTGTTTAATGAATGGCGATTCATAAATTCTCTTTTGAATTACAGAATAACGAGACTTCCTATTGCCTGTGGTTTTTTTTTAATTTATTTTTAAAATTTACATCCAAGTTAATTAGCATATAGTGCAACAATGATTTCAGGAGTAGATTCCTTAATACCCCTTACCCATTTAGCCCATCCTCCCCCCACAACCCCTCCAGCAACCCTGTTTGTTCTCCATATTTAAGAGTCTCTTATGTTTTGTCCCCCTCCATGTTTTTATATTATTTTTGCTTCCATTCCCTTATGTTCATCTATTTTGTATCTTAAAGTCCTCATATGAGTGAAGTCATATGATATTTGTCCTTCTCTGACTAACTTCACTTAGCATAATACCCTCCAGTTCCATCCACGTAGTTGCAAATGACAAGATTTTCTTCTTTTTGATTGCCGAGTAATACTCCATTGTATATATACCACATCTTCTTTATCCAGTCATCCATCGATGGACATTTGGGCTCTTTCCATACTTTGGCTATTGTTGATAGTGCTGCTATAAACATGGGGGTACATGTGCCCCTTTGAAACAGCATACCCGTATCCCGTGGATAAATACCTAGTAGTGCAATTGCTGGGTCATAGGGTAGTTCTATTTTTAATTTTTTGAGGAACCTCCATACTGTTTTCTAGAGTGGCTGCACCAGTTTGCATTCCCAGCCTGTGATTTCTTAAGCACTAAAAATGTCTTGCTGAAGGAGGGCTGAAAGATAGACTTTGCTGTCACTTAGGAGTTTTGAATTTGGGGCAGATTATGCTCTTCTTCCATTTGCTTATTTGACCCTGAGGATCCATAACCCTGGACCTATAGTTTACTCATTTCATTAGTCAGATACTAAATGATACATGTTGTGCGGCAAGCATTGTGGAGGCCCAGGAGGGGGCTGGGCCCACAAGGAGCTAACAGTCTGCCAGAAGGGGCAAAGGCACAGTCATAGTGACTTCCGGGCATGAGTAAGATGGATACATAACACTCGTCAGTGATTTAGGTGGGGATTTCTTTTAGGAAAATGATAACATAGATTTAAAACAAGATTAATTTACAGTAGTTGGAAAAGAAACCTGCTGCTTCTTTTTTCCAGGCTTGTAAGTACTTTTGCAAACATGTTAATTCAGCACTTTCTTAGGTTGCACATATATTTCACTTAAATTCTGATGATGGGCAGTTACTTAAAATTAAGAGTACAGAGGATTTAGAGCATTTGAGAGAACTTACGGTCTCTTCCATAACTGCTATTTTGAAGTCTGTGATCCCCTCCCAATCTGACATATGGTCTCATAGTTGTGACCAAAGTAAATGACACTGTTCTGTTCCTAAGGTACGTCTACAGATCCTTATCAAAAACCCTTGGGCCTCGGGGCGCCTGCGTGGCTCAGTCGGTTAAGCGGCCGACTTCGGCTCAGATCATGATCTCGCGGTCCGTGAGTTCGAGCCCCGCGTCGGGCTCTGTGCTGACAGCTCAGAGCCTGGAGCCTGTTTCAGATTCTGTGTCTCCCTCTCTCTGACCCTCCCCCGTTCATGCTCTGTCTCTCTGTCTCAAAAATAAATAAACGTTAAAAAAACAAAATTAAAAAAAAAAAAAACAAACACCCTTGGGCCAGATGTGTTCTGGTATTCAGAGGTTTTTGGATTTTAGAAAGGTAAGGCAGCATATATCCTGTCTATTATACCATGCTCTCAGCGGGATTTGGGGGCAGCACTCTCTAATAAAACAGTTTCTGTAGTGAACTGTATAAGTGGACAACAAAGTATCATAAAACTAGCTCGTGTCATTTCAGGTCTAGACAGGGGGCTACACACCTATCAAAAACAAAACAAACAAATGAAAACAAAATAAACCTCAATTTTCAGTGCCTTTTGGATTTTGGAATTGCAGACCAGGAGCACCATTGATTGAAGGTTAATGGTGTGGGAAGAACTCTGCTGGATGCTTTTCATCTGATTTATTCCCTACAACGTTGAACTCAGGTGCTTTTATTCCTGTCTTCAAGTCATAAATAAAAGGTTCAGAGAGGGTGTAGCCCAGATCTGTGTGGCTGTAAAGCCTGTCTCTACGACACTAAGCAGTCATGTGAGGGCTTTACCTTTGCTCGGGCTCCAGGCACTGGGAGCCACCAGCACCGCTCGCCCAAACCACTGCAGCCGCCTCTATTTGGTCTCCTTACTTCTGCACGTGCTCTGCTTCCCTTTCCACACCTGTCCTTGCCCCCATACCTTGTTCTTTACATAGTATTAGAGTAATCCTGTAAAACGTAAATCCAATCACATCCCCCCACTACTTAGAGAACCTTCTGTAACTAACTTCCTATTGCAATTGTAGTAACATCCACCAGTTCTGACCGTGAACCACAAGGTCTATGTGGGTGGCACTGGCCCACTTCTCTGTCTCACTTCCTACTCTTTACCCCTCATTCAATGTGCAGCAGTCCCCTTGATCTTTTTGTTATCCCTTCAAAGGCCATGCTGGTTCCTGAGATACTCTTCCCCCATATCTTAATATGATGGACTTTCTCATTGCTCAGTCTTCATTTAAATATTGCCTCCTAAGAAAGGTCTTTCCTGACCGCTGTGTCTACAACCACCTCCCTCTGTCCCCGCCAACAGAGCTCATCCTCTATGCCGCACCCCTATTTAATTTCACTGTGGCACTTTCAGCCATCTGATCGTCATATTATCCATTGCTTTTATTTGTTTCTGTACATGATCATTTTCTGTCTTCCCTCAGTGGAATGCAGGTAGGGTTATAATCTGTCCTGTGCACATCTGTATATACTCATGGTCAGAACAGTGCCTGACACTTGATAAACATTTACTGAATAAATGAAGAAAGGATACACAGAAAACAGCAGATGAAGAAAAAGGAGAAGACAAGGGGATTGAACGTGGAGTATTTAATTTTAATGAGTCATTCTTTCATTCTCCTGCATACCGTTCAACTGTTCAGCACTTACCACTGCCCACTGGGTGTTGATATACAAAGATGAGTAAGACATAGAACCTACTTCCCAAAGAACTCACTGGGCTGTTATCAGAGCTGGGCAAAGTGGAGCAGCCGGGCCTTGGAGGAATACTAGTGGGCCCTCCAACATCAAAGAAGACTTGTGGAGCCTCACAGATGAGTGGGAGTTGCCTGGTAGACAGAGGGCTCACATATTGCATTCACAGCAAAGAGAAAAGCATGTGACAAGTCATGGCGGGGGAGGTCTGGGGGGGGGAGGTCTGTAGATACTTGGGCATCCAGTCATTGATTATTGAGCCACTACTATAACAGCCTGCTCCCTTCCCTTTTACAGCTTGTGAACTCTTTTGGCGCACAGTTATATAAGCAATTGCAGCAAAGGGGACAAGAGCTGTGATAGAGCACCAAACCAGGTAGAGCACCAAACCAGGACCTCTTCAAGGGTGTCTGGGAAGTGACATTTGAGCTGAGATCTATAGGAAATAGGAGTTGACCAGGCAAAGGCAGTGGAAGGGGTAGAGCCAAGAACATTTCAGGAGGCGGCGTGTTGGACAGAAGGAGTTAGGAGTCAGGAGGGAGGGGTAGAGGTGTTCTTTTGCACACCACCATTGTGTAGGTGGAATTTAAAGCCATAATTCTAGAGGTGATCACCGGGGGAGTGAGTGTTAGAAGAGAGAGGAGATCCAAGGACTGGACCCTGGGGTACTAGAATATTTACAAGCAATGTCTGTTCAAGTCCTTTGCCAGTTTTTAATTAGGTTGTCTTTTTGTTGTTGGGTTGTAAAAGTTCTTTATATATCTGGATATTAGACCCTTATCAGCATATGATTTATAGATATCCCATTCTGTACATTCATTTTCTTCATAGTGGCCTGTGTCACACAAATGATTTTACTTTTGATAAAACCCAGTCTATCTGTGTTTTCTTTTGCTGCTTGTGCTTTTGCTGTGATAACAAAGATTCCATTGCCAAATCCAAGATCATGAAGATTTACCCTTATGTCTTTTTCTTCTAAAAGTTTTATAGTTTGAGCTTCTGTATTTAGGTTCTATATATTTTTTAGATTTTCCTTATGATTTAAGTCATTACTACTCTCTTGGTCCAATGAGACCCATAAACTGGGGTCATAATTTACCCAGGTAAATTTACCTAAAATTGACTTTTCAAAGAAAGATTTTGGAGATTTCATATGGAAGTCTATTTCTGTATTGCAAAGTCTTTAATGATTTCATAAACTTCACTTTATATATGTACTCTCGACCTTTTTCTTCTCAGCATGAAGAATTCTGATTCTACTCCTGTAACCTTTTTACCTTCCCAGCCAGGTAGATAAACTTGTACCTGACATTCACTAGAAACAGAGAGTGGAGTGGAAGAGAGAGATCCCTTTCCTTTTTTGGCCAGTTGAGTTATGAAAGTAGAAAGTTTTGGTATGCAGTTCATGAGAGAAAAAGATTTTTTAACAAAGTCTTCTCTGTATGTGGGGCTGAAATGAGTCTCTTTTTTAATGTTTATTTATTTTTGAGAGAGAGAGAGAGCATGTGCATGTGAGTGGGGGAGGAGCAGAGAGAGAGGGAGACACAGAATCAGAAGCAGGCTCCAGGCTCTGAGCTGTCAGCACAGAACCCAACGCGGGGCTTGAACTCATGAGGTGCAAGATCATGACCTGAGCTGAAGTTGGACACTTAACCAACTGAGCCACCCAGGTGCCCAGAGATGAGTCTTCGAAAGAAGATTCTTCTTACCCTGTTTTGTCTCCTAAACTGGACTGGGAAAATCAGATTAAATATGTTCTGTGTTACTTTTTTCAAACATCTCTTCTGTTCTAGGTTACTAGAAGAAATGGCCAATCATCGTCCACCAAGTTTTTTTATAGAAGAACTTAATGTATACTGTCAGAAGCACAACATGGTACTTAAGTATCAGGAACTGTCTAAGACAGGACCTCCACATAACTTAAGGTACATTGCTTTTTTCTTTTTTAAGATTGTATTTCTTTAGTAATTTCTGTATCCAATGTGGGGCTCGAATTTACAACCTTGAGATCAAGAGTCGCATGCTCGACTGACTGGGCCAACTAGGTCTTTCAAATTGCTGTTTTTTTGTTTGTTTGTTTTGTTTTTTTTAACATTTATTTATTTTTGATAGCCACACAGCACAAGTGGGGGAGGGGCACAGAGAGACAGGGAGACACAGAATCTGAAGCAGGCTCCCGGCTCTGTACTATCAGCACCGAGCCCGACGCGGGGCTCAAACTCACAAACCTCGAGATTATGACCTGAGCCAAAGTCACATGCTTAACCGACTGAGCCACCCAAGCACATCTGATTGCTGGGGTTTTTAAAAGGTATATCTCCATAAAATATGAACTGGGAAAATGGCCACTCTGGCATAATTTTGAAGTCAATAATTTAGCTATGGGGGCACCTGGGCGGCTCAGTCGGTTGAGCATCCAACTCTTGATTCCTGCTCAGGTCACAATCTCACAGATTGTGAGTTCAAGCCCCATGTTCAAGAATGGGGAAAGGAAACAGTGTGAAATGAGCCAACAGGTCCTGGCAGGTCCTTGGGATTCTCTCTCTTTCTTTCTCTCTCTCTCTGCCCCTTGCCTGTTGTCTCTCTGTCTCTGTCTCAAAATAAATAAGTAAACTTAAAAGAAAGAAAAAATAATAATTTAGCTTTAGAACAAAGATGATGTGCTGTTTGGTGTTTGGGGGTGACTGTTTAAATTCTATGTGGAATGGGTTAAAACCTTCAGGGTAGTCACAGGAGGCAGTGTAATTAGAACACTTGTCTTTAGATAATGTATGAATTTTATAATATTTTATGAATATTGTCTTTGTAATCAGGTTTAAATACCAAGTTATCATAGATGAGAGAGAATATCCAGAAGCTGAAGGTAAATCGAAGAAGGAGGCCAGAAATGCTGCAGCCAAATTGGCGATTGAAATACTTAATAAAGAAAACAAAGTGAGTAAATGCCCTTTTTAACTTTTCTCTGTGAGAAAATACCCTTACAGAGTAAAGCCATTCACAAGTTCTTTTTTTTTTAATTAATTAATTAATTAATTTTTTAGTTTTTAAAACAAAAATTTTTTTTTAATATTTATTTATTATTGAGAGACAGAGAGACACAGAGCATGAGCAGGGAAGGGGCAGAGAGAGGGGGAGACACAGAATCTGAAGTAGGCTCCAGGCTCTGAGCTGTCAGCACAGAGCCCGACATGGGGCTCAAACTCACGAACTGTGAGATCATGACCTGAGCAGAAGTCGGACGCTTAACTGACTGAGCCACCCAAGCGCCCCTATTTTTTAAAGTTTTAAAAAATGTTTTATTTATTTTTGAAAGAGAGAGAGAGACAGAGTGCAAGCGGGGGAGGGGCAGAGAGACAGGGAGACACAGAATCGAAGCAGGCTCCAGGTTCCGCGCTGTCAGCGCAGAGCCTGATGCGGGGCTTGAACTCACGAACCGTGAGATCATGACCTGGGCCGAAGTCGGACGCTTAACTGACTGAGCCACCCAGGCACCCCATCTTTTTCTTTTTTTAAGTTTATTTATTTATTTTGAGAGAGAGAGCGAGGGCAAGTGGGGGAGGAGCTTAGGAAGAAGGAGAGAGAGAATCCCAAGCCGACCCCACGCTATCAGCACAGAGTCTGACAAGGGGCTCAGTCTCACAACTGAGAGATCACTACCTTAGCTGATATCAAGAGTCGGTCTCTTCACCAACTGAGCCACTCAGGTGCTCCCACAAGTTCTTTTACATTCAGAAGTTCCGCCCCCCCCCCCCCCCCCCCCCCCCCCCCCCGTCTCCATTTCTGTAAAGCCCTGAATGAAAGATATATCTAGGAGATAGTGGGCAAAGCTTGGCCATACCTATTTAGAATGCTAATGGTAGTGGTAGCCTCTGAAGTTAGAAGAATGGGGAAAGGAAACAGTGTGAAATGAGCCAACAGGTCCTGGCAGGACCCCTCCTCCTAAATGAGCAGTGCAGTGGGAAAGGACAAAGAGGTGGAGGGACTATGAGGAGGGTGATGTATCAGGAGGGCAGATGATCGAGAGCCTGATCAAGAGCTCTGTTCTAGGTGAGAACAGAGTAAAGAGTACAGAAAAAGCTGTCTGAAGAGATTCCAGTCGAAAATGTTTCTGAAATAAAGGAAGACCTGCATCCAGATTAAAACAACAGATCATAGAAAAATACGGAGCCACCAAGAACAAGATCGATCAATCATTGGGAAAGTCCTGAGCTCTAGGCGTGATGACAAAATCCTGCAAGCATCTAGGCAGAAAAGAAATTTTTTTTTTTAATTTAAAAAAAATTTTTATTTAAAAAAAATTTTTTTTTTCAAAATTTCTTTTAATGTTTATTCATTTTTTGAGAGAGAGAGAGAGAGAAAGACAGATCATGAGCAGGGGAGGGCCAGAGAGAGACAGATACACAGAATCTGAAGCAGGTTCCAGGCTCCGAGCTGTCAGCACAGAGCCTAATGCGGGGCTCGAACTCACGAACCTCGAGATCATGACCTGAGCCAAAGCTGGACACTTAACCGACTGAGCCATCCAGGCACCCCCAAAAGTAAATTATTTAAAATGTAAAAACGGGGGCACCTGGGTTGCTCAGTCAGTTAAGCGTCCGACTTCGGCTTGGCTCATGGTCTCACAGTTCGTGAGCTCGAGCCCCGCGTAGGGCTCTGTGCTGACAGCTTGGAGCCTGGAGCCTGCTTCAGATTCTGTGTCTCCCCCTCTCTCTGCTCCTCCCTGCTCACACTCTGTCTCTCTCGGTCTCAAAAATAAATAAGCATTAAAAACAATTTTTTTTTAATGTAAAAATGAAGGGGTGCCTGGGTGGCTTAGTTGGTTAGCTATCCCACTTCAGCTTCATGAGTTTGAGCCCTACATCAAACTCTGTGCTGTCAGCGTGGAGCCTGCTTCGGATCCTCTTGTGTCCTTTACTCTATGCCCCTCCCCTGATTGTGCTCTCTCTTTCTCAAAGATAAATAAATACTTTAAAAGTATATAAAAATGAAAAAAAATCATACTGTCCATAGAAACATTAAAAGCCAAGGGATAGTCGAGAAATGGCTGTAACAGACAAGAGCTTGTTTATATGTGGGACAAGAGAGGATCATTCTCACATATTGAACATTTGAAAACATTGACTTTCAAGATACTTTCCTGAAAAATCTTACTCGATGATGTCTCCCTGGTAACTCAAATTGGGAAAAGTAAATCAGGCAAAATTGTAAACTCATGAATTGTTAATGAGCCAGAAAATCGAATCAAGAAGTTAGAAAAAGAACAATAGAATGCCTTCCCCTAATGAAGCAGAAGAAAATAATAACAAGGTCAGACGTTAATGTACAAGAAAACAAAGAAATAATAAAGATGGTCAATAAAACCAAAAGTTAGTTCTCTGACAAGATTAATTACATAGAAAAACTTTGGACAAGCTTTCGTCAGATTAAAAAAAGTACATTCCATTCTTATAATGGAAGGAATGTGCTATTATATTCATCTTTCCCACTAAGGTGTGATCCAGGATATGGCTTTACTTCAATTTTGGTTGTCTTCATTTTTGAGATTTACAAAGGGTGAGTGAGACAGTGTTATAGTATTTTGCGTGGATAAACAAGAAAGTTAACTACTTTGTTTTTCTTTAGGAAACTATCAAAGGAAAATGGTGGCTCCTATGGTTAACACCCTTGTGGATTTTTTCTGGTAGAAAAAGATACATACTTAGACTTGTACTCAAGGTAGTAGAGTAGGACAACACATAAGATCTAAGTTGTCTTTCAAATTATTCTTCTAGTAATCTTATTAAATTTTATTAAATAAACTAAATTTTATTTAGTATTTATCAAAATAGTTCAACTTCTGTTTTCATGTATATTAAGCAAGATTTTTCTTTCTTTGTAGGCAGTTAGTTCTGTATCACTGCCAACAACACATTCATCAGAAGGATTAGGATTAGGATCCACTGGGAATTTCATAGGCCGTATCAATAGGCTTGCCCAGAAGGAACAACTGTCTGTAAATTATGAACAATGTGAATTGAAAGAACCTGGGCCTGAAAGGTGAGACGCAATTCAGCTTTTCCTTCTGTTTCATTGTCTCTAAGCAATATAACAGCAATAGAACGGGCTTGTTTCATGTCTAATTTTCCAGAAATATTTGTCTTCCTTTTTTGTATATTCTGCAGGGAAGGTTTTATAGAACTCATACGCAATTGGACATCTTTGTAATTGAAATATTAAAATGCTTACTTGCTGAAGACTTGGGACCCATGTACCATAATAGATCAAATCTGGGGAATCCTTTGTTTCTGAGATATATCTGGATGGTTTAGTCTGCAGGAGACCTATGAGAGTGTGAGGTGCCCCTGCTCGGGAGTGTGGGGGTGCAGAGATATTTCCATCCCAGGGGTCACAGCGGGAGTGGCTAGATGAAAATGGCTGTGCCACACGTGTAGGCAAAATGACTCTCCTTCTACCATCATCAGATTAGAGAGCTGTTTGTCCAGGTGTTTGTCCTACAAATTCAGTTAAATGTTGTCACTCCCTAGACAAATACCAGGTATTAAAAGAAATGGGTTTTAGTCGTAGACTGTGAGGAGACCAGGATTTTAGGAATATGATTTGAGGGATGGAGTAGAGCTTCAGAGCTGCCAAGACTTTGGAAGTAAGGATAAAGAATAGATAAGAACTAGGAAAAGCAGAAAGCAAATGAGTCTGAAGGGGATTGTTTCTTGGCTACAACCAACCAGGTAAATGAGAGAAAAAAAATCTGACTGACAAATAACCCAAATAACTACCTTAGGATACTGTCCTCTGAATTTTTTTTTAATGTTTGTTTATTTTGGGGAGACAGACAGAGTGCAAGCAGGGGAGGGGCAGAGACAGAGGGTGACACAGAATCTGAAGCAGGCTCCAGGGTCTGAGCTGTCAGCACAGAGACCGACGGGGGGCTTGAACCCACAAAGCACGGGATCATGACTTGGGCAGAGGTCGGACGCTCAACCTACTGAGCCACCCACGTGCCCCACTGTCCTCTGAATTGACTCAGCTATTGACTATTTTACTCTGATGGCTTTTAGGCCAGAACCAGGATGAGAAAAGCAGGATAGTATTCATTGGCATGAAATAGTGAAGTGTGTGGGTCAATCTCAATAAAGTAAGAGGCCATTTTATTTTTTCATAGCTCACCTGTTTGGTTCCTTTGGCTTAAGTGCTCTAACGTCAGTTCCCTAAAAGAGAGAAGTCTAGTTAGAGGTGCCTGAGAGAATAAGAGCCATAGAAACCCTCCAGTCATTCAACCTAATTCTGCTTTCAGGGCCCAGCAGCAAAGACTCAGCCTGGTTGGATGTATTTGCCTCTATGGCAAATAATACTAGAATAATTTTGCGGTAATATATAGTAACTCGATGATACTTACCATGTCCATTGCTTTGCTACCTTAAATATAGTTCTCATGTAATCGTCCAAGTATCCTTGCCTAACCACAAATATTCTTACATATAATATGAGGGGTGTGTGGACTTCAGCATGGGGCTTTTGTCTTTTGTACTGTGGAGATTTTCTTAGGTTTGGGGGCACATGAGCAGGGGACAGAAAATGCTGAAGTTAGAACAAATCTATGATTTGCCCATTCCCTACAAAACACTATAACCTTATTGTTTCTACTGTAGATGTCCTACTTTCCCTACTCAGGCTTTTTCTTTCCATTTGACCATCTCTGAAAAATTTACCAGATCTCTCTCGTCCTTCTTTTCCTCCATATCTTTTGATCTTTGAGGAATTAAAAAAAATGTTTTTAATGTTTATTTATTTTTGAAAGAGAGTGAGAGCACAGGGGAGGTGCAGACAGAAAGAGGGACAAAGGATCTGAAGCGGGCTCTGCATTGACAGCAGAGAGCCCGATGTGGGGCTTGAACTCACGAATGCTGAGATCATGACCTGGGCTGAAGTCAGAAGCTTAACCAACTGAGCCACCCAGGTGCCCCAAGAAATTTTTTTACAGTTTTTTAAAAAAATTGTATCTATTTATTTTGAGAAAGAAAGAGAACATGAGGGGGGGAGGGGCAAAGAGAGAGGGAGAAAGAGAGAATCCCAGACAGGCTCCACACTGTCAGCACGGAGTCTGATGCAGGGCTAAAACTCACATGACCTGAGCTGAAGTCAAGAGCTGGATGCTTAATAAACTGAGCCACTCAGGTGCCCCAACCTTTGCAGAATTTCAGTGAAGCAACAAAGAGAAGTTGGCTGGAAAATGCAAGCTAGGATGTCAACCAATCCTGGTTATTCTGGGAAACTGGTCAGCCAGTTTTGAAGATTTATATCATACAAGCTACCAACTGTAACTCTACCTATCACATCATATTAAGGTCTTTGTTAATATATGTTTGTTTCCACATCATAAATTAGATTCACTGTTTTTTGGTATTTGGGTTACATATTCTCCATCATTTCTCCTAGATTTCATTATAGATGCAAAATTGGACAGAAAGAATACGGTATTGGTGTAGGTAGTACTAAGCAAGAAGCCAAACAGTCAGCCGCTAAGCTTGCATATGAGCAGATACTTTCAGAGAAAACCTCAATGGTACGTACTGCCTTTGGATTTAACTTTTAAATTTTAAAATTCCCTTTGAAGAGTGCAAGTTTGACTTCCTCCTTGCCGATTTGGATGGCTTTTATTCCTTTGTGTTGCCTGATTGCTGAGGCTAGGACTTCCAATACTATGTTGAATAACAGAGGTGAGAGTGGACATCCCTATCGTGTTCCTGACCTTAGGGGGAAAGTTCTCAGCTTTTCCCCATTGAGGATGATATTAGCGATGGGTCTTTTATATATGGCTTTTATGATCCTGAGGTATGATCCTTCTATTTCTACTTTCTTGAGGGTTTTTATCAAGAAAGGATGCTGTATTTTGTCAAATGCTTTCTCTGCATCTATTGAGAGGATCATATGGGTCTTGTCCTTTCTTTTATTGATGTGACGTAGCACATTGATTGTTTTGTGGATATTGAATCAGCCCTGCATCCCAGGTATAAATCCCACTTGGTTGTGGTGAATAATTCTTTTAATGTATTGTTGGATCTGGTTGGCTAATATCTTGAGGGTTTTTTGCATCCATGTTCATCAGAGAAATTGGTCTATTCTTTTTAGTGGGGTCTTTGGTTTTGGAATCGAGGTAATGCTGGTTTCATAGAATGAGTTTGGAAGTTTTCTTTCCATTTATATTTTTGGAAGAGCTTCAAAAGAATAGGTGTTAACTCTTCTTTAAGTGTTTGGTAGAATTCCCCTGGAAAGGTTAGACTGTGTTTAGATGATGCCAGGACAGCCAGTAACATAGCAAAAGGATTCCTCCATTCTGTGTTTCACCAATGAGCCATGAGCCATGAGCCGTGGGGCCATGAGGCCCCAGAGATCAAAGTTCTGTTGGCAGTTCAGGGTTTGTTTGTTTGTTTGAATATTTATTTATTTATTTTGGGAGAGAGGGAGAACACGTGCATGAGCGGGGGAAGGGCAGAGAGAGGGAGAGAGAATGAGTCTCAAGCAGGCTCTGCACTCGTAGCACAGCCTGATGCAGGGCTGGAACTCACAAACTGTGAGATCATGACCTGACTGGAAATCAAGAGTTGGTCATCCAACCAACTGAGCCACCCAGGCGCCCCCCTCAGGGTTGTTTTGTAAATCCAGATCAAGCATTCATAAATAAATGTGGTAGTTAGCACACAGAGACTGAGTCAGTATGGAGCAATAATTTAATTGCTCTTCAAACTCCTAAGGGGTACTCTTTCTTTCAGAAAGCTGACTCGGTATTAGCTGGTTCTTTGATTACTTCGCCTGGTGACTCTGGAAGCAACACTTTGGTGAAAAGCATATCGTAAGTATGAGCAAACAGCTGTGATATTTAACAAATTAAGATTGCTGCCTGAAAGTGCACATTTTATGAAAATGTTGAAGGAGAATTTAGAGAAAGAAATTACTGATCAATAAAAAATAGGCAGAATTCACAAATTAACAATTATTCCCCTTTCTTCCAGCGCTTCTGAATCACCATCTGAAAATGATTTCTTGGAAAATTCATCAGGAGGAAGTTGTGACAGGGGCCGTGTAAACAATTCTTCATCTCCTATGGTATAGTATTAGCCTCTAGCTTCCTAATTAGTTTCCTTATTTTCTTTGTATTTCCTCATTTAAAAATTATCTCCCGTACCCAACCGTAATTTTTCTATTATCTGGTGCACTCTTATTTCATATTGATATGTGGCAGCATTTGACTTCCTCCTTTATTAACTCCCATTCCTCACATGCAAAATTCCTCCACTATTCACTCTCATCTTCTCCCTACTCACCTTCATGTTTTCATATATTCCTATGATCATGCTTATCTTCTATCAATTAGTACTTGAAAGGTCCATTAATATAATTCTGCTCCTGTTTTATTTTCAAGAGAGAGAGAGAACACGAACATGTGTGGGGGAGATGGGCAGAGGGAGAGAGACAGAAATCTTTTTTTTTTTTTAATATGAAATTTATTGTCAAATTGGTTTCCATACAATACCCAGTGCTCATCCCAACAGGTGCGCTCCTCAATGCCCATCACTCAACCCCCCTCCCTCCCACCCCCCATCAACCCTCAGTTTATTCTCAGTTTTTAAGAGTCTCTTACGGTTTGGCTTGAGAGAGAGAAATCTTAAGCAACCTCCACACTCAGCACGGAGCTTAACACAGGGCTCAATCCCAAGACCCTAGGATCATGACTTGAGCTGAAATTAAGAGTCAGATGCTTAACTGACTGAGCCACCCAGGCGCCCCAGTTCTGCTCTTGTTTTAAAAAATCAGAACTAATGTTAAAAATCAGATAATTTGGGGGGCGTCTGGATGGCTTAGTCGGTTAAGAATCTGACTTCAGCTCAGGTCATGATACCACAGTTCACAAGTTCAAGCCCTGTATGGGGCTCTGTGCTGACAGCTCAGAGCCTGGAGCCTGCTTCAGATTCTGTGTCTCACTCACTCTCTGCCCCTCCCCCCTCATGCTCTGTCTCTCTCTCTGTCTCTCTCTCTCTCAAAAGTAAATTAAAAAATCAGATAATTTTTGTGGTGATGATTAGTGTTATAAAAGTGTCCTGTTTATAACGAGCGATGAACAAATCAATAAGAAAAAGAAAAGTGGCTCAGTATAAAGATGTGCAAAATATCTGAACAAACGGGTCAGAGAAGAGATACCCAAATAGGCCTCAACATATGAAAAGATGCTTCACTGCATAGTAATCGTGAACATGCAAATCAAAACACAGTTAGGTATCATTTTAAGCCCATTACCATGGCAAAATTTGAGTCTGGCAGTACTAAACATTGGCACAGCTGTGTTCCAGTTATGACCGCTATACGCTGCTGCTGGTGGAAGCGTAAGTTGGTGCAGTCATTGTGGAGAACGGTCTGGCGACACGTAGTGAAGTGGAGGGTGTGTGTGCCATGCCTTCAGGCAGTTCCCTTCCTGGGGAATATGTACTAGAGAAACACTCATACGTATGTACAGAGACATTGGATAAGCACGTTCTTTGCAACAGCATTGGTAACAGGAGGAGATTAGAAAAAAAACATTGTCCATTAACAGAATGGCTAAGTTAACCATAGCTTAGTCATCACACAATACTGAGGCTGGTAGGTGCTATGAGCTCAAAAGTTCTTAGTTCGATGCTCCCCACTCTGTGTCAACATACTCAACTTGGTAAAACTACAAAGTTACCAAACCTACCAGAATAAAAGTGAATATGAATAAAGAATAGCTATGTATCGCTTCTCGGCCTTTTGGCTAAGATCAAGTGTAAGAATAGCTATGTGAAATTAGTTTTTGAGATATATCCAGGACTTCTCTTTTTTTCTTAACTATTAAAATTAAATTGTTGGGGCGCCTGGGTGTCTCAGTCAGTTGAGCGGCCGGCTTCGGCTCAGGTCATGATCTCGCGGTCCGTGAGTTCGAGCCTGTGCTGACAGCTCAGAGCCTGGAGCCTGTTTCAGATTCTGTGTCTCCCTCTCTCTGACCCTCCCCCGTTCATGCTCTGTCTCTCTCTGTCTCAAAAATAAATAAACGTTAAAAAAATTTTTTTAATTAAATTGTTAATTTTTGCTAAAAATGAATATTTCAGCATTGCCATTTTTTAAAACAGTTTGGATTTTTTAAAAATTTTATTTATTTTTGAGAGAGAGAGAACAAGCAGGGGAGGGGCAGAGAGAGAGGGAGACAGAGGAGCCCTAGCAGGCACTGCACTGCGAGCCCAGAGCCCGATGCCGGGCTCAAACCCACGATCTGCAAGATCGTGACCTGAGCTGAAGTCAGACGCTTAACCGACTGAGCCACCCAGGCGCCCCAGCATTGCCATTTTTAACTGATCAGATCAGAAACACTTGGGGAATTACTTTAAACTAGTCCCTGAGCTCTATTTCTTCTTCATTAGCACTGTGGATGACTTGGTGAGACCCACCGTCCCGGGGCATCGCCAGGGAGGCCACGTTCTGTACCAGGGGAATCTGTGCTTCTGCTGAACATGCCCTAGGACTACCTTTTTGCCCTTCCCACCATGTCTATTTGGTTGCTATTATAGATGAGAACACTGATGTAGCCAACCTGAGAAGCAGGGCGTGACGAGAGTACACAAGTTGACGCTGTTCATCTAAGGGACCAAAAAAATGTCACAGAACCATCTAGAAGTACAGCAGGAAGAAGAGCAAGTTCAAGCAAGAGAATTGATTTAATCATCTGAAACTATTTTTCATTTTCTTTTATTATAGGACAATGTCAGAAATAGTGAAAAGAAGGTGAAAAGGTGAGTATCATTATGCAGTGACTGTATTTTGAAACGAAGTTTTATTTCAGACTTCGTTTGTTAGCCTTATTTACTAAGTCTTTAGTATTTGTAGAATACTATACATCGTCATTTGTGTGGAGTTTCAGAGGTGGGGAAGCATGGTTGAGGATCACAGAAAGCTTGACATCTACAAACAAATAATTGTAAATATGTAGAGAAATCTTTGAATGGATGTACATACTGCACTGTGGACATAAAGCCTGTAGGGGGTCACTAAAGTCATTGGTTAAGGGCATTATTTTGGATGAGGCTGACAGATGTGGGCTTAGGGAAGTACTCTCCAGTGAAGTGTGTTATTTTACAGACAGCCAGGTAGGGTAGAGATGGTGTAATGACTTGGGCAAGAAAAGAAAAAGACCAAATGTTACATAAATGGTGGTGGATTGGTTTCTTTCTTCTTCTTCTTCTTTTTTTTTTTTTTTTTGATGTTTATTTTTGACACAGAGATGGAATGTGAGCAGGGGAGGGGCAGAGAGAGGGAGACACAGAATCTGAAACAGGCTCCAGGCTCTGAGCTGTCAGCACAGAGCCCGACATGGGGCTTGAACTCATGTACTGTGAGATCATGACCTGAGTCGAAGTTGGACACTTAACCAACTGAGCCACCCAGGCGCCCCACGTGGATTGTTTTTTTGACCTGAAGAGAAAAACGAGGACGTAATTATAAGTCAGCCGTGAGGGTGAGGTGGCAGTAGGAGCCATTATGAGCCACCGATATATTCTGAAGAGTAGGAGGTGTGTCAAGGAAAGACGATTCCTGATGTGGGTGTTTGGGTGGAGAGAAGAGAGATGTACATGTGAGGTGATCCAGACATCAGCCATTGGTTATCGTGGCAGTGAGGAGGGTGAGGAGAATCTGCAAGACAGACCATACGAGAAGAGTGGGCAGGGTTTGAGGGAGTATGGTTCCAGTAACTGGGGGAAGAAGCAATGGAGAAAGGATTTTAAGACTATTCCTTGTGGGTGAGATGTAGATGGGAATCAGGCATCATGGCTGATGGCCTAACAGCTGATGGTGTTAGGAACCTGAGGGCTTAAAGGGAAGATAGCAATTTGAAGAGGTTTAGTTTTAAGTGGGGTTTGAACTTCCAAAAGCAGGTGTCATGGCCAGTAAGGAATAAAGTACAAAGGGTAAAATGACCGGAATGACAGTGCAAGCAGATAGAAGTCCTTTGGTTCTGAGTCTGGAGGGAGAAAAAGGGAGGCTGGGGCACACCAGCAATAAATGTGTTCAGGCAAAAATAATAAATAAATAAATAAATAAATAAATAAATAAATAAGGAATCAGAAAAGGAATGAAAAATCATTAGTTGACAGAGGAGAACTGTTAAGTTTATTGTTTTATAAAGGAAAAGGTGAATGCTTTCAACCCTGTAATTCTAATAGTTGACTGAATATATTAAAAAAACTAGTGTGTGACATAAAACCTCTTCTAACGTTATATTTGATTTCAATTTTATTTGAGTTTCATATTCTTGTCTTAAATCTTAGAAGTTTGGCACCTACATTTAACTCTCCTGTGACAAAAGACAGCAGGTGTTCTGTGGAACTCAGGTAAGAGGGAAAGCTGTGACAAAGAATCTGGTTACAGATATGTTCGCCCCTTCGACAAAAGTTTCTTAAGGGACTGTTGTTCGTCAGCCAGGCTAAATTATATTTCTGCCTGAACAGTTTAATTTTTTAGTACACTCAGATCCGCAAAGGATCATTGTCTCCTGGAGACGGAAAGTTTAGATGAATCCAGATGGAATGTGGTGAGTGTAGATCTACTGGGTAGTTATGTGAATTTTTCTGACATCCATGGACGTTTTTAATATCGAAGGTAAATATTTCTATAAACCAATGATTTCTTAGAAAAGACTCTTGCAGGAATCTGAACAGCTCCACTTGAATATGTTTTCCACTTTCCAGCTCCATTCCAGATTTCACTTTGGAAAAAGGTTCCCCTTGTGGTAGATTGCATGTTTGGGTTTGAATAAAGTATCTAAAAAAAATGAAGCCTATTTGCAATAGGAGGACACTGAATACAAGTTTAAAAGAATCCGCAAACATTTCATAAGTCCCTAATACACACCTGGCACACTTTTGGGCATTGGATTTAGAGTGGAACAAATAGAAACATCTTCCGCCCTCACAGTTTTGTGGGGAGAATAATTCCATGAAAAATCTGTAATTACCACGCATGGTCTTAGAAGCAATGACATGGTAAGAAGTGGAAATAGGAACCTTGGGTTTAGTGTGAGGGGTGAAGCAAGGCTTCCTGTGGGGTCACTGGTGTGGGGGCGCCTGGAGGATGAGTTAGGACAGGGAGGTGGAGAAGCTCTGTGGCTCTGCAAAAGAGCCACATGTGGAAAAGTAAAGGTAGGAAAGGTAGGTGAGTGTTCAAGGAGCAGAGGCTGTGTGCTTGGAGTGCAGGGAACAAGGACACGGTGCCATGAGACAGGCTGGGCAGGGAAGTAGGAGACTCCTTATGGGCCATCTAAGGACTTTCTGGCTTTGGCTTAATGAAAAGGAGGCTATTGGAGAATTTAGGCAATAGAGAGACATGATCATACTCCATTTTTTCACACTGGTTGCTGTGTGGCTCATGAAGGAGCCTGATAGAAGGTTGGACTAGTGTATAGCTGTTGGAGATGAGGAAAGTGGGTGCATACCAGTGATAGGTTTTGGAAGTAGAATTGGCAGGGCTTAATGATGGAATGCAGGACAGGAGAGAGAGGGGAACCCCAGGTAGTTACAGACCTAGGCAGGCTCAGAGAACATGCTCATTTCTCTTATGACAGCTTGGTGATAGCTGTGGAACATAATACAACACTTCTCTCTATTTTTTTTATTAAAAAAATTTTTTTTAATCTTTATTTATTTTTAGGGAGAGAGACAGAGACAGAGCTCAAGCAGGGGAAGGGCAGAGAAAGAGAGAGACACAGAATCCAAAGCAGGCTCCAGGCTCTGAGCTGTCAGCACAGAGCCCGACGCGGGGCTTGAACTCATGAACCGTGAGATGATGACCTGAGCTGAAGTCGGACACTTAACACACTGAGCCACCCAGGCGCCCCATGGCACTTCTTTCTAAAGTTTTATACTTGAGATAAAATTATCATGGCTTTTGTACCAGCCAGAAGTTGAACGTAATTACCAGAGGTGGTCTGTTATTTTGGGAGCAGGAGCAGGAGTAGCTATCCTTTGTGATTCAAGAGTTTCTGTGGAGTAGACTCTTCTCATTTAGAAGGAGAGAGCCATGTTTCTTGTAGAGTCCATTTTGCCAGTGACATTAAGGGAAAGTGGAAGGGTTGGGAGGCTGGGTGGGCAGTGACCATTGAACCTCAGAATAACCATGTATTTTTATCTTTTAAGGTTTACCAGCGATTTTACAGAAATAGAACCGATTGGCTCAGGTGGATATGGCCAAGTTTTCAAAGCAAAACACAGAATTGATAGGAAGACTTACGTTGTTAAACGTGTTAAATATGATAGCGAGTAAGTAGTAAATGTTTTATTTCTTTGAATGAGGTGTGTGAACCTGCACTATTCTTTTTTTTTTTTTTATGTTTCCCTCTTCTTCCTTAGCATATTATTTAGTTTTTTCTAGTCTTCCTTAAAAATGTTGCTCTATCATCAGGGGCTTGGCTTACTGTGAAATGACCTCACTTTACTGTGGTTATTAAAAAAAAAAAAAGAATATACCATTGATCATTCTTTTGAGCTTGTCTTGGTGAAAACGGAAGTAATAGAATCATCTGGCTCACAGTGACCTTTGAGATTTTCTGGTCTCCTCTCTTTGTTGGAAGGACTAGGAGACTGAGACCCAAAGCTGGGAACTGATTTGTCAATAGGTGACTGTTTGTCTATTATTGCATCATACACCACTCCAAAATGTAGTGGCTTAAAAATAACAGGTATTATTATCTCTCATGGTCCTCTGAGTTGGCTGTGGCCATCTGGGCCATCCTCACACGGGGTCTCTCACGCATTTGCTGTCAGAAGTCATCTGAAAGCTTGGCTAGTGATGGCTGTCGCACATGGCTAGCAGTTGATGCTGGCTGTGGGCTGGAATTTCAGCTGTTAACCAGAGCACCTCTACGTGGCCTCTTTATGTCACCTGGGCTTCTCACAACCTAGTCGCTGCATTCCAAGAAGGATTGTCCTCAGAGAAAGTCATCCCAAGAGGGAACAGCAAAGGCTGCTTTTGACCTAGTCTTGGAAGTTCCACATAATATTGGTTAAACAACATCACTAAGGCCAGCTCAGACTCAGGTAGAGGGCAAATAGACTCTACCTCTTAATCTGAGGAGTGGATGTATGTATGGGGAGGACACGAATTGATGACCATCTTTGGTTGCTACCTACTATGGTAACAAGGTGGAGATTTAGAACTTGTTTTCTGGAATGCTGATCCATTGTGTTCCCACTATAACCCCTTGCTCCCCATGTTTGTTTCCTGTATTATCTGCACCCACTTACTCCCACCGTTCCCACTTACTGGATAGAACTCCTTCAGAAAAGAGAACATGTGGGAAGGAAGTATTAAATCACAAGCTCACCGGTTCACCAATCTTGCTAGTTGGTTTCTGACAGTTGGACTATGTATAACTTGGTAGACCTATCCCTCAAGGACTAGGGAAGGATATGGGGAACAGATATGAGCTATGGAAAATGACATGAGTAAAGGAGAAGCAGGCGTGGAGTCCTGGCCATTCCTCATCTCAGCCAGACACACCTACTTCCCTTCCCATGGACAATGCCTTGCCTTGTCCACCTGGCATCAAAACAAGCCTTTTTTTTCCGTTACATTATTTTGCTTAACATGAATGAAGTGTTGTTCTTTCCATTCAGTAGCATTTTTCTTAATGGTAATATGTAATGATGATAAGAGTACAGTATGTTGGACATTTTTAGTAGCTTCATAAATTGATATAACACAGTTAAAAATATACGTGGAGGGGCACCTGGGTGGCTCAGTCGATTAAGCATCCAACTTCAGCTCAGGTCACGATCTCGTGGTTCGTGAGTTCAAGCCCCACAACAGGCTCTGTGCTGACAGCTTGAGCCTGGAGACTGCTTCAGATTCTGTGTCTCCCTCTCTGTTTGCCCCTCTCCATGCTTGCGTTCTCTGTCTCTCAGAAATAATTATTAAATTAAAAAAAATATACTTGGAATATTTATACACCTTGACCCGTGGATTTCCCATCTGGGAACCTATTCTAAGGATATTATCCAAATTGTGGAAAAAGTTATACAAGAAGATGTAAATCACTGTGTCATTATAACAGTGAAAAATTAGAACAAACTAAAGGTCCAGCAACGAAGAAATGATTACGTATGTTTTGTTCTCTCCCCTGTTCGATGGCTAAGCTTACATAAGGAAAATATTCAGACATGAAATGATATGATGCTGGAATTTGCTTCAGAATAATCCAGGGAAGATGAGGGAGTGGGTGAGAGTACAGATGAAACGAGATTGGCCAGGAGTTAATAACAGTTTCATTTGGGTAATGGCTAGTTCATGAATCTATTTGCTCTACTTTTTTATACTTTAGAAATGTTACATTAAAAAGTTTACATGATGGTTATACAAATTGTGTAACAAGGAAAATGGTAAATATAACCTGTTATGTGGAGAAATAGGATAAAAACTATATACTATAATTACAAGTATATAAAAATGTATAGGAAGAAAGACAATAAGAAACAATCCAAAACAGTAACTGATTGTGTTAGGGCTGTTGATGCATGAGTACTTTTTTCCCTTTATTTTTATAAATGTTACGTCATGTAGTTATGGAACTTTGCAAATTAGAAAATGGAATTGTAAAATGTTTGCTTATCTTTTCTCCTCATTGAAATCTCAAATTTATTTATTCCATGTAGCATAGCATTTTCTCAGCTCTTGACTCCAGATCACTATAAAGCTCCCACACATACAGTGAAGTCTTGCTTTCTCTGCGTAGATATCTCCTTTGTGTATTTCTGTTATACATTTAAAATTTTGAGTTAGGTTCATCACGTTGCCTATGTTGCCCTTGCTGCCCTATTAGGGTTTGCTTATGAAATCCAAAGTGATTTCAACACAAGGCTAAACAAAATATGATGTATGAATTAGCAACCAAAAATTGCTTGACTGGCATTTCAAAGATGACTACAAATGGCTTTTAAAATGTCTGATGCTTGAACTTGATTAAGTCACTGCTTTTTCTCATGTTGAGAGTGAGGACAGCCATGTTTTTTCTGTGTGTTCAGTTTTTCCTTTCGAGTACTCCTGGCCTCCATTCTAAAAACTCAGTGTGTGGGAACCACGGCAACTGTTTCATAAGGGAGCATAGGTAGTTGTCTTCTGTCACCTGACTTGTAGTTCATAGCAGGGATGATGCTGACACTTTTATGTTCCCTGTTTCTTTAAAGCAGGAAGGCAGAGCGTGAAGTAAAAGCTTTGGCAGCTCTCGATCACCCAAATATCGTTCACTACTACAGCTGCTGGTTTGGCGATGATTACCATTCTGTGGACAGCATTAACACTTCAAGGTAACTAAAAAGAATTCTCATAGCCCTAACAGGTTGGAAGAAACTGTTATTTACTAGGTGTAGGCCAGAAGATAAGGCCATTAGTTATTACATTTAATAATCACCAACCACGCGGGGCGCCTGGGTGGCTCAGTCAGTTAAGCGTCCGACTTCAGCTCAGGTCACGATCTCGCGGTCTGTGAGTTCGAGCCCCGCGTCGGGCTCTGGGCTGATGGCCTAGGGCCTGGAGCCTGCTTCCGGTTCTGTGTCTCCTCTCTCTCTGCCCCTCCCCCGTTCATGCTCTGTCTCTCTCTGTCTCAAAAATAAATAAACGTTAAAAAAAAAAATTTTTTTTTTTAAATAATCACCAACCACAAACACCGTTTGAGACAATAATCTTGTCCTTGCTTCTATCCCTTGCTCCACACTTGCTTAAAAAAATTTTTTTATTGTCCTCAACTGTTTTATTTTTTTAAATGTATACCTTTTTTTTTTTTAGTTTATTTATTATTTTTAGTAACCTCTACACCCAGTGTGGGGCTCGAACTCACAACCCCAAGATCAAGAGTTGCATGCTTTTCTGACTGAGCCAGCCAGGTATCCCTGTCCTCATCTGTTTTGAAAATCTCAGGTTTAGCTTTTTGTCTCCATTGTTTAATTTGTAGGCTTGCTCACTTACCCCGGCTTCAGGCTAGGCTGTACATGCAGTCTTAGGAAGAAGGTTTGAACACATTATGGATGCTACAGCTGGAAACCCCTCCTCAGCTGCCAACACTTTTATGTCCCTCTCAGAGACTCCTGATTGTTGGGGTGCAGTTAAGTGGTCTGTCTCTCTCTGTCTCTCTCTCTTTTTTAATATTTTAAGTTGGCTCCATGTCCAACGTGGGGCTTGAACCCATGGCCCTGAGGTCAAAAGTTACATGCTCTACCAACTGAGCCAGGCAGACACCCCAAGGGGTCCCTTTTGAATACAACCACACCACTTACAGTGGAGTGGTGGGCATTGAAAATAATTTAAGACCAAGGAGGTACCCCACCTTGCATCACTCATGCTTTGTCTCAGGTAAGACCCTGACAAAGGACTGGAGGGCTCTAAAGACCTGGCATCTGCTTCTGAAAAGTCAGCCAGTGTTTCTTGGGGACTGTCCTCACTGAAATCCTGAGGACAATGAGGGTCTGTTCATTCATCGACTCCCACCCCCAGCACCAGCTCCATCCACCCCAAGTGACTGAGAGCTTTATCATTAGTTTCAGGACTCATCCACCATCAGCATACAGACAGGACTTCTTCAGCTTTCAGCAGATTTTTGGCTTTCTTTTCCTATTTTCTAACCAACATAAGTTTGAAGAAAATAAATTAATATTGAAGCCAACTTAGTTTATAAAGCAAGATAAAAACATGGTTAGCAAAATTAGTCCTCGCAAGTATATGTCAGAGCAATTTGTTGGCATTTCTCTTTGAGAAACGATCCTTACACTATTGTTTTCGATTTGTTTTTCCTGTATTTCTCTCTCCTTAAACTAATAACCCCATGACAGCAAGGATAGTATCTAATTTGTTTTCTCATCTGTAGGTGACTGTTCTGGGCCTTTCACAAAACAGATGTTCAGTAGGCCAATAGTGAATTAAAATGTTCCAGAATTACTTTATGTAGTAATGCAATTTGGTTTTCCTTAATTCCATTGTATTGGTGTTCCTATTCCTTTCTACTAGCAAAGGTGATCAAGGACCCTTACCATTAGAGAATGGGCAGTGTCATACTTTGTAAATTACTTAACAAATAAAGCTCTGGACATTTGGGAACTTACAATTTAAATCAAAAATGATTTATTTTATTTTGATTCAAGTTTATTACATTTAGATTTTCATGTTTTTTTAAGTTTATTTACTTATTTTGAGAAAGAGAGAGCATGTGTGTGCACATATGTGAGCAAGGGAGGGGCAGCGAAAGAGGCGAGAGAGAATCCTAACCAGTCTCTGTGCTGACAGCTCAGAGCCAGATGCTAGCAAGATCTCATGAACTGTGAGATCATGACCTGAGCCAAAATCAAGAGTCAGACACTTAACCGACTGAGCCACCCAGGCACCCCTAGATTTCTGCTTTCAGACATGTTTTGGGATTCTTAAGAAGATGAAGTATAATTTTAAAAAGAAATGTTATTTTTTTATAAATTTCTTTTTATTGCTATTTGTAATATACTGTGAATTTTATATCCAGACCAAAGACTAAGTGCCTTTTCATCCAAATGGAATTCTGTGGTAAAGGGACATTGGAGCAATGGATTGACAGCAGAAGAGGCCAGACACCAGACAAACATTTGGCTTTGGAATTGTATGAACAGATAACAGCAGGTGTGGATTATATACATTGCCAACAGTTAATCCATAGAGACCTTAAGGTAAATGAAAATGTACTTTGTTAGGAATTGATAAATATGATTTAGTAATTTTATTTTTTTTAAATTTTTTTAATGTCTGTTTTATTCTTGAGAGAGAGAGAGAGAGAGACGGAGTGCTAGCGGGGGATGGGCAGAGAGAGAGGGAGCACAGAATCTGAAGCAGGCTCCAGGCTCTGAGCCGTCAGCCCAGAGCCCGACACGGGGCTCGAACTCACGGACCGCGAGATCATGACCTGAGCTGATGTCAGATGCTCAACCGACTGAGCCACCCAGGCACCCCTATGGTTTAGTCATTCTAAAAAGTATCTTCTGTAGTTTTAGAATTGATTAACAGTCCTGAGGAAATAATATCTCTGATCCTCTGAAGTTAGAATGGATCTAGATCTTGCCCCAAATACCATTCCCATAGGACCATTCAGAGGATCTTCAGGACAAATCAATTTATTGAGACAGTGAGCCTATATATACTCAGGCTTGTTTGAGAAGCAGAAGGGACTCTGATGACTGGCTTTGGGAACATGATTCTCCCAATTTCTCAGTCATTACTCTTTTTTTTAATATTTATTTTTGAGAGAGAGAGAGAAAGTGGGGGAGGGGCTGACAGGAGGGGGCCAGGAGATCCAAAGCAGGCTCCGTGGTGACCGCAGAGAACCCAATGTGGGGCTTGAGATCATGACCTGAGATGCAGTTGGATGCTTAACCAAAGGAGCCACCCAGGCGCCCCTATCAGTCATTATTCATGACGGCAATCATAGCTACTGGGTCCAGAGTCTAGAACTTTCCTGGCATTTGGTTAGACATTTCTACCCCGTGATTGGAAAATTGTAATCCAAAACTTGTAACACACAGCATACCTTTGTATTTTTATTTTCTGCTGGCTTTCTAGCTTCTTTCATGGTTGAGATGAGCTGTTTTCCCATTTTACCTCCTCATCAAAATCAAAGAAGACAGAACAGCTTTTCACAGCCTCCCTCACTCTCTCTTCCCTGTGATTGGCCTCCTTCCATCACACTTTGGCCATGCTGAATCCTATCACGGAGGCTTTGCTCCTCTTCTTCTTGCGTGGAACATTCTCCTGCTTGTCTTCTTTGGTCTCAGGCTCTTCAGGTAGCCTTTCCTGATGACTCTGGATCCAGGAGAAGCACCTTTTCTGTGTAGATCTTGGCTGTTTGCTTACCCCACCCATCTAAAACAGTCAAGAATAAGGATGAAACAAAAGAGTTTCTTGAGTAAAAGAAGGACGCGTAGTTGTAGTTGTTGGGCCTACATAGGAATAATTGGCCCATAAAAGATATTGTGTCTTTGGTCTTCCCAGGAGCTGGATGGCCAAGGCCTTTGTGTTGGAGTCCACCTACTTTCATCTGCTTTAATATCTGAAGGTGCTCTTTGAAGTTGGAATGTCGTAAGAACTGTGTTCAGAAAAATACATTTCGATTGGCTATGCCTTCACCTTGGAATAGGTGATATATATATATATATATATATATATATATATATAGTTAAATAACAAATTAAGCACATTTATTTACTTGTAAAGTAACCTGCAAATAAATGCAGAAGTTTGGGTATTAACTCCCAGGCTCCCCTGCTCTGGATGAATTCTCGAAACTGACGGGTGCTGACTGGATGTTCCTTTCTCTAGCACGTCTCTTGCCCGTTCTCTCCTGTACCCCATACTTCCTGTTGCCCTGTGTCACAGTGTTCTTTTCTTGTGTCTGTTTGCAGACGATGTTTGCTCCGTGTCTGTAGTTGCTCAGAGATCAGACCTTAATTCTCCTGAGCCTTCTTTCCATCTTCCAACTTTTCTAGCTTCTCTACTACGGTTGCTGCATGCGCTATCTTACAACATTATTGACAAGAGACTCATTCTGAGAATCTCAAACTTAGAAGAGATCTTAAAGGTGTCGACTTCAATCCCCAACAGATCCTGGACTCATACTTGCAACATTTCTAACAAGTGGGTGTCCAGCCCCACCTTGAATACTCTCTGACATGGGGACTCTCAAAGTCCCATTCCTTGGACCACACTGTTAGTTTATTAGGATATATTAAAGCAAACCTTTGGGTTTTTTCTTCCCACCAGTCCTGGATCCATCCCTTTGCACCATACAGAGTGAATCTACCTCACATTAAACATGTCTTCAGAGATTTGAAGGCAGCAATGCCCAAAGCCTTCTCTTAGAGAAATCCTTACTTCTTCAACTGGCATTTTAAAGACATGTGATATTAAATACCCTGTTTGGGGCTACCTGTGTAAGGGTAAATGTCTTATAAGGAAATATAAAAATAGCCCTTGTTAAATGTGATTTGGATATGTGTTAACAGTCCGTCAAATTGGTGCTTATAAATTCAATATTGGGTTTTTTTCTTTTTTTTGTAGCCAGGTAACGTGTTTTTGGTAGATACAAAACAAGTAAAGATAGGAGACTTTGGACTTGTGACATCCCTGAAAAATTACGCAAATCGGACAAGGAATACAGGAACTCTTCGATACATGAGCCCAGAACAGGTGAGGTCCCTTTCCTTTCTGTCTATATAGTTTTCATTTCTTTTGTATTTTTAATTAGAAAGATAACAGACACCTCTTATAAAATTAAAACATCCACAGAAGAAAGTGAAAAATTCCCTTTAACCCAACTTTCTATTCCTACTCTTCTCATAGAGTCTGTTGTTTATCCTTTTGGATCATTTTCTGTGAGTTATAGTCATTTATAAACACACATTTGTATATATATGCAGACTTTTTGCACAAAAATATAAAGAGATGTTTCTTTTTTTTTTTTTTTTTTAATTTTTTTTTAATGTTTATTTATTTTTGAGACAGAGAGAGACAGAACATGAATGGGGGAGGGGCAGAGAGAGGGAGACACAGAATCGGAAGCAGGCTCCAGGCTCTGAGCCATCAGCCCAGAGCCTGACGCGGGGCTCGAACTCACGAACCGTGAGATCGTGACCTGAGCTGAAGTCGGACGCTCAACCGACTGAGCCACCCAGGCGCCCCTAAAGAGATGTTTCTATAACTGACTGTACTGTTATTTTGTGGCTTTTTTTTTCACTCAACAATGTATCATAATCTTTCCGTACCAGCACAGACGGATCTGACATCCATTTTAGCAACTATATTGTATACTGAAGTATAGCTATACCATCATTTATTTAACTGTTTCCTTATTGATGAGTGTTTATTTAGGCTGTTACCAACTTTTTACGTGTTTTCTGCTTATCTTTGACTCTAAAAACACATATTTCTTTTTTTTTTAAGTTTATTTATTTATTTTGAGAGAGAGTGTGCTAGTGAGCAGGAAGAGGGGCAGAGAGAGAGAGGGAGAGAGAGAGAGAGAGAGTGAGAGAATCCCAAGCAGGCTCTGTGCTCAGTGTGGAGCCCGACACGGGGCTCGATCCCACAATCATGAGATCATGACCTGAGGCAAAATCAAGAGTCCACCAGTTAACCAACTGAGTCACCCAGGTGCCCCTAAAAATGAGTATTTCCATGATAATCTGTAATAGATTCCTTTAAGTGAAATTACTGAGTAGGCTGACAGGTGCATTTCAAATTTGGTAAATACTGTGAAATTGTCATTCAGAAAAAAGTGATTCTATTATGCCCTCCTCCCAAAGTGTAGGAGAATGCTGCTTTCTCCTTCACACTCCCAACCAGACTAGGGTGCTAGCAGACTGCATTTTGGCCTCAGTGATGAATGAGGAGTATCCTGATGTTTTAGTTTGCATTTTTCAGATTTTTAGTAAGGTAGGCCATCTATATATGTATGTACTTACCACTTTTCTGCAGATTTTCTATTCATGTGCTCTCCTCATTTTTCTTAATTAGGTTATCTGTTCCTAATTTCTTTGTAAGGAATATTTATATATTTTGGATATTGATTCTGTATCTGTTAACCATATTACAGAAATGTTCTTGTATGACAACTTAAAATCTTCTATGCTACATTTTAAACAAAGAAATAACAAGAAACCATCATCAAGGAAAACATTTGAATGTTTGTCTTATGTGTAGTTTCATTACTCTAATAGTCTCCATTTTTGGTTGATAGCTTGTTGTCTGTTTTCATCTTTTTGATGTTTGAGAGCCTAGGGTAGAGAGGAAATCCACCTTTTCCCCTTGGGGACCATGTGGCATAAAAACATAATTTTTTTTTGTGGAATAGGAAAGTGGAAGACAAACTTTAACTCCTGCACCCTGTATTGTCACCCTAAAATATTTTTGAAAAAAATCATTCCTCATTGTGCTTTTCATTTACTTAGTGGTTTTTAAACTGAAAAACATTTTATTGAGAAATAATTTATACATCATGAAGTGTATGTATTTTAAAGGTACATTTGTCATTTGACAAAGGCATCTATACCTGGGAAACCCATACACTTGCGAAAATGTAGGACATCTCCCTCGCCTGTGAAAATTCCCTCAGGCCCTTTCCAGTCCCTCCCTCCTTCCCAGAGGCGGCCGGTGCTCTGATTTCTGTCACCACAGATTAGTTTTCCCTGTCTTGAGCTTCATATGAGTGGAATCATATTTTATGTATGATTTTTTTTATTGTATTTGATTACTTCAGTCAAGCTAATGTCTGCTGGAGAACCTCTGGTGGTTGTTTATACCAGCAGATTATTCCTTTTCATTACTGAGTACTATTCCATTGCCTGAATATACCACAGTGTGCTTCTCTATTCTTCTGATGGTCATTTGGATTGCTTCCAGTTATAGAACATTATGAATACATACGAACATTTGCATGAAAGCCACTTACTGGGAACTCTTAACTGTTTCGCCTCCTGCATCTTATTGAACACTACTGTCAAGTTCTGAGGCTGAAATTTTTGTTATCCCCATTTTATGGCTGAGATTATTCCACCATTGATGGTTAATTTACATGAGTGATGCAGCCAGTTGGTGACACATTTGAACCAGGGCAGTGAGACTCCACAGATCTTGCTAATAAACACACATTGTTACATGATATAAGATAGTTTGGTCAAATAGCTGTTTTGGTTTCAGAAGCCATGGATGTTTATATCAGGTATCAGTAACAAATATATCAGTAACAAATATAAACATATTTTGGTCTCTTTAGATTTCTTTACAAGAATATGGAAACGAAGTGGACATCTTTGCTTTGGGGCTAATTCTCGCAGAACTCCTTTACATATGTCCCACTGTTTCAGAAACATTACAGGTAAATAATATCACAAAAAAGAATTAAGCAACAAAAATTATTAGCAGTCATCTCCAAAGTGCTGCTACAGTAACTGCCCTTATGTGAGGATAGACTTGAATATATTAGTATTGACTGGGAAGGAAATATGGATTTAATCTTTCACACAGTTGGGCAACCAAAACTTTTTGCTTCAGACCAGAAACTTTGGTCTTCTTTTGAAGGTGTGTACATCTCACAAAACTAAAGCTGTTTCTTATTTGAGTCAGTCAGTAAAATTTTATTGATTGCCTGCTTTGCCTAAGACACTGTGCTAAGTGCTACAGGGTTTTAAATGTGAATAAGCCTCGTTCTCATGGAGCTTTTATTTTAGAAGGGAAGATACTATAAGAGAATGCTCTACATGTTTTTGGGAAAAGACACGAAGTCTTGGGGAAACAGGACAGAGATCTTTCTAGCTGTAGGGATTTAGGTTTCATGGGGTATTTAAGTTGGGCTTTGAAGGATTGGTTGGCTTCTAATAGTCCAAAATAGAAGAAAGATCATTCCAGCCTTCCTTGTGCAGAGGGTGGGACTAGCAGACAGAATCATTTTTCTTGGAGTGGTAAGTGACAAGGAAGGGATGGTTGGCCCACTGGAGAGATGTGTTGGGACTAAATTAAGGCGAGATTATGGACTTTCTTATGGGGGCAGTGGGGAACTGCTAAACGTATTAGGCAACCGGAGGGATATCTTGGTCTGAAGCTCAGTAAAGGGACTTGCTGGAGCCAACAGCCTTCCCTGGACAGCGGGGATAATGAAAACACCTAGCACGTAGGATGCCAAAAAGGATGAAGGGAAGTAATGCAGATGACGCTCTTAGCACTTCAACATGTTGATGTTAAGGATGGGGAAAGGTGGGAGAGGAGAGTCCTGCTTGCCTCTGGGCCAAGAAGCAATTTGGTTTTCCTCCTGAGTGAATAACTTCCTCATGAATATATATATATATATATAATATATATATATATATATATGTGTGTGTGTGTGTGTGTGTGTGTGTGTGTTTTATTTTCAGATTTTTAAAGAGCTAAGGGACGGCAAGTTCTCAGATGTATTTGATGGCAGAGAAGTAAGTACTTGAAAATAATCAGACTTTTATTCATTTCAGTGTTCTATTTATTAGTATTGACTCACTATCATTACAGAAAATTCTTCTGCAAAAATTACTGTCACCCGAACCCGCGAAACGGCCTCATGCATCTGAAATACTGGAGACTTTGAAGGAGTGGAGGAATGTAAAAGAGAATAAGAAACGAAGCACATGTTAGAGCTCTTCTAAAAAAAGTATCCTGCCTTGGATATTCAATTTTTCTATAACTGTCTAAAATCTTCTAGGGACACCTATTAGGTATTTACCTTCTATTTTTATTTTCCTCTTAATTTTTCACTAAATTTTAAGAAGGTTTGAATCTTTTTTTTTTTTTTTTTTTTTTTTTTTTACTTCAAAAACATTCAGACACTTTTCTTTTCCTGAGCTTATCTTCTTATTATAAACATAGGGGAGAATATCTCTCAAATTTTTAAAATATTAGCAAATCAATTAATATTCATTAAATGTCAACTGTTTCTAGGCCAAAAATATATGAGATATCTCACTGTTTGAAATAGCTAATTTAGAGAAATATGGTACTCATAAGAAGATAAGTGATATACAATCACTTTGGAAAACAATTTGGTATGATCTGGTAAAGTTGAAGGTGTATATACCCTCAAAGCCATCAATTTTGTTCCTACATGCTTGCCTACCAGAATGTTCATAGAAACCTTGTTCATAACAGCCAAAAGAACAAAAAACAATGTGCATCACAAGAAGAATGGATAAACTGTATTTTTCCATACACTGTAATACTATATAGCAGTGAAAATGAACGAATTATATAGCTAAGTGCAGTAACATGATACATCTCTGAGGAACATAATGTTAAGCCAACAAAGCCAGTTACAGAAAACATATACAGAATGATTCTATTTACATAAAATTGCAGACCCCGCTAAATGAAACACTTTGTTTAGAAATCCAAACAAATGTGGTAAAACAATAAAGGGAAAGAAAAGAATAAGAAATTCTACATTTTGATGGTGGTTTTCTGAGGAGGGATGGAAGTGGTGTGATAGGGGAAGTAAACTTCAAAGATAACAGTTCACTTTGTTTTAAGTTTATTTATTTACTTTGGAGAGAGAGAGAGAGGAGAGAGAGAATTCCAAGCAGGCTCTACACTTACAGCATGGAGCCAGATGTGGGGCTCGAACTCCTGAGACACGAGATCATGACCTGAGCCAAAGTCAAGAGTTGGATGCTTAAGCATCATGACTGAGTCACCCAGGCACTCCTCACTTTTTTTGTCTTAAACCAGATGTTGCATTCACTACTGTTTACTGTGTACTCTTTTTATCTTAAATACATTTTGTATCTATTAGAACAAACACTTTAAAGAGATAACTGTGCTAGAAGGCAGTAGGTAAGCACAGAGAAGAATCGGTCTGGAGAAGTTTCCAGGAGATCACTTTCTACTGAGGTATCATGGCATACGGCTTAGAAGTGGCATTCCAGTGAGACTTCTAAGTAGGCTAGGGATTTAGACAAGTAGTGAGGAGCAAATATGGGCAGGAGTCTGGACGAGAGCCATGGCTTGAGTTCTGGAAAAGATATACCTAAGAATGTTGGGTATACTTTGTTTCCCTGAATTGCTGGAGAGAATACCAGAAGATAATTTGGGTGACATCTTGGGAAAAAACCTGAGGGAAAAAACCTGTCATATAATTTTACAGTTTTTAAAGTGAGCCAAGTTTAGGCTAGGCAGAAAAGTCACAGAGAAAGGCTTTTACAAAGGCTATAGCTATTTCTAAAAAGTTATTGAAAGCAGTTAATATGGTTTTCAACTCTCAATGCAGTATTTGATCAAGGCAAGGTTTATCAATGGAGGGTAAAACCATTGGTTGAAAAGGTGTTGGGGAACAAGATCTTCAAAGGATTTAAATATAATCCCACAGATGATATATCAGTTACAAGGGGGAAAGGGAAATGTACCTTTACAATGGAAAGACCTCCTGGTCTCCTTAATAACCATGTGATTAAATCAACATCACTGAAGGTGGGACTGACTACCTATTATTATGCCTCTCCTGATGTAAGAGTTATGTACTATCACCTATTTAGTTTTCTTGCCAAAGCATTTAACTGGAACTCAATCATGAAGAAATTATTAGACAAATCCTGAATTAAGTCATTCTATAAGATAATTACCTTGGGCTTCTCAGAAAGTCAATATTGCACAAAAAAAAGTAGAGGAAGTATTCTAAATAGAGACTAGAGAGGTATAACGACCAAATGTGATACTTGAACCTTGATTGTATCTTGGATGTTAAAAAAAAAAAAAAGAGATTAAAAAAAAAAAAAACCTGGAGCGCCTGGGTGGCTCAGTGGGTTAAGCGTCTGACTTTGGCTCAGGTCATGATCTCATGGTCCATGAGTTCAAGCCCTGCATCGGGCTCTGTGCTGACAGCTCAGAGCCTGGACCCTGCTTCAGAGTCTGTGTCTCCCTCTCTCTCTGTCCCTCCCCCACTCACACTCCCTCTCTGTCTCTCAAAAATAAATAAACATTAAAAAAAAAAAAACCATCAAATTATAAAAGACGTTTTGGGGACAGTTAACATTTGGGTATGGACTGCATATTAGATGGCATTATAGAATAATTTTTAACTTTCTTAGGTGTGATAATGATATTGCAGTCATGCAGGAAGAGGTCCTATTCTTAGGCAGTGCATGAGGAAATATTTAGGGGTGAAGTGGCATGATAGGGACAACTTTCAAATGTTTAGTGAAAATCACTATGTATGTGAAGGGAGAAAAAGCAAATGGGGCAAAATGTTAACAACTGAATCACTGATAAATCCAGGAGGAAGATAAAGTTATTTATGCACATATGTGATTTAGCTTTTATATATACACATATACATAGATAAGTGTGTGTGTATGGGCAGCTACATAATTTGGGACCCAGTGAAATGAACACATGGGGACTTTGTTCAGTAATTAAGCATGGGTCACTTCTTGAATATGGAGCTTTGTACAGCTGCACAGTTTCCACAGCCGTAAAGCCAGACATGTGTGAAGATATATATGTATACACACATATATACGTGCACGTGCATATGTATCTGAGATGAAATGTTTATAAGTCTAAATACCAGCTTCTCCAAGACTCAAATTATCCAGGACCCTCACTAGAAACAAACTCACAACATCCATTCCCTACTGGAGTGTCCACCATAACCTGAGGTTCCTGGCATGTTAACTTTTCATTATGGAATATTGGAATTCATTGTGGAATATTTCATTATGGGATATTATGGAATATTGAATGATTCTAATATTATTCACATTTAATTTAATAAATTTTGTGTTAAAGCATACACAAAAACAGAATAATGAAACTCTATGTTTCATTCATTCATTCAAATATCAACATTATGCCTTCTTTGTTATATATACCTCCTTCCTTTTTTTTTAATGTTTAATCATTTATTTTGAAAGAGAGAATGAGCTAGCTTGTACAAGCAGGGCAGGGGCAAAGAGAAAGGTAGCGAGAGACTCCCAAGCAGCTGTGCACTGTCAGTGCAGAGCCAGACATGGGGCTCGATCTCATGAACTGTGAGGTGACCTGAACCAAAATCAAGAGTCAGATGCTTAACCGACTGAGCCACACAGGTGTCCCAACCCCCCTTCCTTTTTTAAATTTTCTTCTACTGGAGTATTTTAAAGCAAATCTCAGTCCTTGTATCATTTCACTTGTAAATACTTAAAAATGTATTTCTGACATAAGATCTTTTGAATTTTAACAAAGCCATGATACACTGTCATTCAACAAAATTAATATTTCCTTGATGGTTGTATAGTAACCAGTCTGTATTCAGTTTTCTTCACAAAAATATATTTTGGCCAGTTGTTTAAATCAGGATCCAACATTGCATTTAGCTGATGTCTCTTTTGCTTTGTAACATTTACCCCTGTTTTAAATTTCTTTCCTCTTGCCATTTATTTGAGGAAGGAACTAGATCATATATCCTGTGGAATTTCCTTCATTCAGGACTTGACTGATGGTATCCCCATGGTGTCTAGTTAGGACTAGAAGCTTGACTTGATTCTGGTTCAAGTTTTTTCCCCCAAGAATACTGCATAGATGATGCTGTATACTTGCCTTGACATCTCTTCAGGAGTAACATAATGTTTGGTTGTTTCATTTTCAGTGATCTTAAGATTGATCCGTGGGTTCTGGTGGTGTAATCTACTATAAAGTTTCTTTCCAATCTTCCACCTAATGGTTGGAGATTGTTGTTTGGATCCATTATTTCATTAGGGGTTGCAAAACAGAGATTTTTGGATTCTGTAATCTTTATCATCTGTGGTTATTCTATAAAGAACTTTCTTTAAAGCAGAATGGAATAGATGGAATAAATATTTTAGAATGAGTTGGTGCCCTGGTAACCCCCAAAGGCAACAAATAAGGCTTTCATTTTTTGAGCAGCGGTATGACCCAGCCAGCTCTTTGAAACAGTTGTGTTTAGAATGGGTTGGAGCAGGAGCAGACTGTATTTGAAAGACCAGAAGGCTGAGAGGCTAAGACGGCCTGAAAGATACTGGGGACAGAACCAAGAGGAGTCAGTGACTAGTTGTGAGGATTAAGGAGAAAGTACCACCAGAGATTACCTCCAGGTTTGTTTGAAGGTGAGTAGCCGGATTAGGATGTAGGCTTCAATCGGATTAACCCCCAAAGAGCCACACATATTTGAGAGATATTTTGTCTCACACTTTTATCTATTATACAATTTTTCGTTAGGATTTAAGCCAATAGGAAGGCCACCGCACATCTGTCCACGTGATGAGGGCAGCACGTATGGGGTGTAAAATGTTAGCTGTCATTTGTAGATGCTGTTTGTGTTGCTGCCAGAATAGTGAGGTGAGGAGGTCGAGCAGACCGTAGAAAACACATGAGAGAAAGGATGGATTCATACACAGAGTGATGTGTATGTTATCTGGAAGTAACCCCTGAGGCTCAACTTTGAATCCAGGGGAGATTATGCAGAGGAAGGCAGACTAAGGAACAAAGTATGGCAAACACTCCATTTAGGTATTTACTCTTTATATCTAAATGTCAACCCTGTCCTTGACGTCTGTGTGATTCTCTATCTGTAACTATGGCCTGTCCCAATCCTGCATGTCCTCAGAACAGTCTCAGATGAAGGGACTACAGTTGATAGATGTACAGTGTTCTCACTATTGGTTTAAACTCTGACTAAGAACAGTAGAAGAGATAAAACTGTGAGGCAAATACCTCTCAAATATGTGTGACTCTTCAGGGGTTGAGACCTGTATTAGTTTTCTATGGCTGCTTTGAAAAACTACCACACACTTGGGGGCTTAAAACAACACTCATTTATTCTCTTACACTTCTGGAGGCCAGAAGCCTGAAGTGAGTTTCACTGGGCTAAAGTCGAGGTGTTGGCAGGGCCACGTTCCTCTGGAGGTTCCCACTCCATGACCCATGTTCACTGACTTACTTGACTAAGCTCCTGCCACACAGGTCAGCTGTGTTACCTGAATAAGGTTTTGCACTCAATGGCTCTCAACTATGGTTTCTACCTAAAATCTCCTTCTTTTTTTAATAACAATTTTACTGAGATGGAATACATACCATACATTTCACCCATTTAAACTATACATTTCAGTGACGTCATGTATGTTGAGAGTGCAACCATCACCACGACGTTATCTTTTTAATCTTTAAATTTTTTTTCTTTTTTTTTAGAAGGAGAGAGAGTGCACAGAGGAGGGCAGAGACAGAGAGAGAGAGAGAGAATCCCAAAGAGATTTTTTGCCCAATCTGGACTTTCATTTAAATGGAATCATACAATATGTGGTCTTTTCCATTTAGCAGAATGGTTTTGAGGTTCATCCACGTTGTGGCATGGATCAGGACCTCCTTCCTTTTTATGGCCAACTAATAATCAATTCTATGGCTCTATCACAATTTATTTATCCATTCATCAGTTGATGGACATTTGGGTTGTTTCCACTTTCCTGCTATTATGAACAATGCTACTATGAATATTCATGTGCAAGTTTTATGTGGATGTATGTTTTCATTTCTCTTGGGTAAATACTGGGAGTGAAAGTGCTGGGTTATATTGTAACCCTTTCCTCATAACTTCATGTATTGAAATGACACTCAGAATCAAATTCAGTGTGACTTCATCGTGTTCCACTGTCCCCCACCCAGAATGGAACTGTTTCCTAGTTCTGCTCTTGTCCAGTGCCTCAGTATTATGCTTACTAATTTGCCTTGGGAGCTCAGTTTTTCTTGTGTGGCTCTTTCGATGAATTTAAAGCAGGGACAGGCTCTCTCATTTTTATTTACCCCAAGGCAGTGAGCCTACTGACCTGCATAAAGCAGGAACTCTGTAAGTGCTTTTGAATCGGTGGGAAATAAAAGTATTAAGGATTTCATACGCTTGATCCTACAAAATGTGTCTAATACTAAATAATAATGTTCACTTTCAAATTTCAACAGTTAAATGGCAAATAACACTAAAAAAAGGTATTTAAGGGAAACAAATTTTGTATATTAAAGTCTATTCATTTTGAATTGTAGAAGCTCCAGTATTTTGGATTTATATTTTAGGAAAATGAAAGACTTTAGAAATTATAGATTGGACTTTGAAAATAAACAAAGCACTCAAAAAAAAAAAAAAAAGAAAAGGAAACAAAGCACAATATAAATAAAAGTAAATGACAACACGACATATTATGTTTCAAATTTTACATAAATTTCACTGAAGCAAATTCAAATTCCCTAAAGCAAATTTAAAAATTCTAATGTTTTGCTTACCTTGTTTTTCATTATTGTCTAGTTTTGAAATCAGTAAAGGCTTATGTTAATAAAAATAATTTTTTACTCATATTGGAAGCCTGTATTTTTTTTTTAAGTTTATTATGTATTTTTGAGAGGAAAAGAAAGTACAAGCAGGGGAGGAACAGAGAGAGAGGGAGAGAGAATCCCAAGCAGGCTCTGTGATGTCAGTGCAGAGCCAGATGCAGGGCTCCATTTCATGATGACCTGAGCCAAAATCAATAGTTGGACGCTTAACTGACTGAGCCACGCAGGCGCCCTGGAAGCCTGTATTTTTAATTGTCAATGGATAAGAATAAGGAATGTTTCCCACTCTCCAAGGTAAGCCTAGTTTTAAGCCTTGACCTGGAAATGTGAACCACAAATCTGGTGGAGTCATGGATTCTATCAAAGTTATTCCCGTATTCTGAGCATGAACGTATTAAAAATATTCTTGGCCGTTAGGCAGGTGGATGGTTGTCCCCACAGTAGTAGAAAAGGAAGCTGGTAACTAACTCCATTCCATCTGAAACAACCCACATGGCTTTGGGAATGACTGCATGGATGTCAGTATACTGGCTGAAATGACGGGAGAGTATCTGACTGTAATTCCCAGGAAAGATGAACTCCTTTGTTTCAGCTACTAATACAATTTTATTGTTAAGTGAAAAAGTAAATATTTAATACTATTATACAACAGTATAAGCTCTAGTATTTTATATGTGTGTTTATATTCATAAAAATAATGCTTCATTTTCTGGATGAAATGAGGAAGAACTGAGGCCCACCCAGAAGTTAACTAGTGTAGTGATTCTCAAGTTTTGCTGCATCTCAGAGTCAAAGGTGGTCACGCTCAGGCCACAGTGACCAATTACATCAGAACCTCTGCCGATGGGAAACTGTCAGCGCAGAGCCTGATGTGGGGCTTCAACTCACGAAATTGTGATGATGAAGAGTCAAACACTTAACCGACTGAGCCACCCAGGCACCCCTTGTATTATCATTTTTAAAGCTCCCCAAGCTAAACTTGAGAACAAATGAATTAGGTTATATTAGGGCAAAGGCTGATACAAGTTGTGCTATTGATTATCTTAACTTATGCAAATACAGGTTATGCTTTTGCTCTGTTCTTGTGTATACTGTTTCTAATAAAAGAGGCTGATCTCTTGCTCAGTGGTACTGAGAGAGAGGTTAGCTATAAAACTGGATCCCCAAGAATGTAACAGTGCTCTGTATTTAACCTGTAGCACTAGTCCTAACGCACAGGTGCTTATCAGATGTATTCTTAGCACTTTATACAAATACAGATATCTAGAAACTACCCTAGACTAGCCGAATCAAAATCACTAGGGGTGGTACCTGAGCTTGTGAACTTTAAAAAAAGTTCATGATTTTTGATGCCCAATTTTGTCTGAAGATATCTAGAGGTGTGCTACATGGTATGTCCTTAGCTATATGTGGTGACATTATAGAGAAGCAGATTTTAGAAAAATAACTTTAAAAATCACTTATAGCTACCCAGCAATGGAACAATCCATTTTAAGGCAGTGAGCTCTCTGTGGCTGGAGAAATAAAGGCAGAGGTTAGATTGCAAACTGCTGGGAATGTTGTCCAAGGGCTCCCAAATTTAGGAAGTACTTGGATAACCTGATAGTTAAGATTACTTCCAATTCTAAAGTTTCTTTAGCTAAAATTTGCAATCTTCACTTATAGTGGATATACACACTGTCATGAAAACTCATGATTTTCCCACAAGTATCATAATTATTTTGTTTCTGAAATTGGCTAGAATGAAGTAGTGTTAATGGAACATTGCCTGACATCAGTCGTATTGAGGGGGATGCTTTTCCTTCCTCCTATCTGCATGGAGGGAAGGAACTTTTTCTTGCGCCTTGGGAGAGAGAAGTATGGGAGCAAGCTCTGTGAACCGTCGCTCATTCCCTCTCAACAGAGAAGTGTCTTATCTGAGATGTGATTTTGGGAGAAGGAACTTAGCATGTGTGGCCCCGCCCCTGGTGGGTCCTCTCTCCTTGAAAGCTAAATGCTCTCAGAAGGCAAAGGTAGGCTCCATCCCCGGCAAGGCAGAGGTCTGTAGTTGTGTCCAGTCAGGGAGATATTTTAGGGAGCCTAATAGGAGAACAAGTCAACCTTGCTCTCTATCTCAACATCACTGATAATAAAGCTGACATGTTAATCTCTCTCTGACTCCCATGTCTTACTTCTCACTTTGTTCCAAAGTGAAGAGAGGAATGAGGGAGTTACCTGTTGGTGTCCTTGAGCCCCATAGCATCACAACAGAGTCACAAATTGTGTTTGCCCATGTCTATAACACTTGCGTTCTGAAACAGCATTGTTATTTTTTTTTTTTGAAATCAATGAACAACTATAAAGTACAAAGTGCTTCTAAAATCACAAAAAGAACAAAACATATAAAAAGGCCCTCTTTCTTTAACTGGCATAATTTGGGAATTCTAACTGCTCAATTGTTTATTTTTAGAAAACAGTAACATTTTCCAAATTTCTACTTTATTGAGAATAATCTTAGTCATGATCTGCAGAAGTTGGTCCTGGGCAATTTGAAGAGAGGTCTTCTTTATCTGTAATTTATGTGAGGAAAATAAAAGATTAATACTAGTATAGTAAACTACTCTAGAAAATTAGTTCAACATAACATGTTTTGTAGCTGTGTTTGCTACTTAACTGAGCTAAACTGGGAAAAGATACAACCATAACCAACAATTCTTTACTGCCAAGTGTAAAGTCCTCAAATTCAAGTTAACAGGGCCAACTTGGGGAGAATGTGTTAGAAGGGAAAGTGCTTGACCCTATAAGGTATCTGGCAAATTTTAAACCCATTTCTTTCCTTATAATAAAAAAAAAAAAAAATGGAGTGGATTTCAGTATTCTGAAACAATATTCTATCTACATAAAAGCTAATTCTAAAAATCTGAAATATCTTGCAAGTTAATGCAGCTGAAGAAAGAATCTTTAAAAATAAAGCATGAAAAAAAATTCATCCTCAAGTAACTAAAAAATTCTTCCTTTTGAAATAGAGAACTGAAAAATTCCCTTCTGCACATTTAGTTTCTGAAAAGGCCTCGATTATTTCTATATGTACCACTGCTTTAAGACATTGACCCCACACTGCCATTTGGATGGAATAAGAAATTTCCATTGTCTATGGGAGATGTGACTTACACACACGTACACACGCCACACACACACACACACACACACACACACACACACATACACACACACACACAAAATCAAAGTTAAAAAATCAAAGAGCATTTGTATTCAATATTTTTAAAAAGTGCAAAGTATCCTCTTACCTTCATAGGCTGTTCCACACCAAATGCAATACAGATGTTCTTCTCTTAAATAACCAGTCAATATTTGTAATTTTTCCAGTACCTACATGTAGGACACAGGCACATTAATAGTTCAAATTGAACATAATCTTGGTATTCTGGTCTCTTGGATCCTGCCAAATTAGCCCAAGGCTATAAATCTTCTGCTACTCTCTTAACCATGTAGGATAGGTATCAAGGGAAGAATATATTAGAACATGTCCCAGTTTACCAGCCACCCTGATATTTTCACATGTTTGACAGACACAAAGAGACCACTTGTTAACATTTGGAAAATACATTTGGGCTGGCTCTTATTTTAATCAGGATCCTTTAAAAACCTCCCTCTACTTCAAAGAACCTACCTCCCCAGATGGAATGAGAGTGAACACTGCCTCCCTTTGTCATTAAAGTTCTCATCAATGGTCTCCCAGTTAAGTGGAACACTGGTTTTTCAAATTGCAAATGCTTCCTATAAAATTCTTATACACAAAAAAACACAGAAATGGGATTCCTTTCTTGAATAATTTCCACTTCCTTTGAGCTGTGTTTTTTTGCTTTGTTTATGGGTGCAGGAGAGGGGTATTCATTAGAATCACTTCCTGAGGTTTAACAGGCAACAAAGTAGAAATTAAGATAATTTATATTTGTGGCTCATCTGTCATCCAAACTGAAGCTGAGAGTGTACACCGAAGCTAAAGGAAGAAATTATATAACGGTTTGGGGTCAATAAAATAACCCTATGATATAGTAGTTCTCAACTAGAGGTGATTTTTCCCCTCGGGGAAATTTAGCAATGTCTGGAGATATTTTTGGTTGTCACAAGGGGGAAGTGCAACAGGCACCTGGTGGGTGGAGGCCAGGGATGCTGTTAGAACAGTGTGCCCCAACAAATAATTAGCCGGCTCAAAATGTGAATGGTACCAAGGCATACACTTAAGACACCCTGCTCGAGGAACTGGTACCGAAACATACACTCAAGTCTTCACTCTTATATTCATCTTCATCGTGTTCTTTTTCTTCCTCTTCCTCTTCCTCGGTTTCCTCTTCAAGCCCCAACCAGTACCATGATTCCCTAGGAACCTGAATATTCTGAAAATAAAGAATTATTCCCAATTAAACACAGCTAACCAGAAGACTATCACAAGTACGTTCATATCGACATGGATTATTTCTTTCAATGAAATATTTACTGATTGCTGCTTCAAGAGTAAAGCCCTGGGCTGTATGAACCATAGGGATGAAGACTCAGTTCAAGTATTGTCCCCCAGTGGCTGCCAGTCTATTAGGGAAATAAGCCATGGGTATACATATCTTAATGGGAATAAAATAACACACATAAGAGGGATGTAGGTGAGGGGATGGGCATGAAGGAGGGCACTTGTTGGGATGAGCACTGGGTGTCATATGTAAGAGATGAATCATTGGGTTCTACTCCTGAAGCCAAGACTACACTGTATGTTAATTAACTTGAATTAAAAAAAAAAAAAATCTCATGAGATTTGGTTTTAGATCTCGCGAGATTTACTTGTAGAGCGCACACACACACACACACACACACACACACACACAAAGTACACATCAGCTAGGAAAGTGTCATGACAGACACAAAATAAAGTGCTATGGGAATACAGAAAAGTGAGAGATTGCTTCCAGAGATCTATTTACATACAAGGGAAATGTTTTAGAGACTTTAATTGAAGTCATTTTATTCTAATGGAAAGATCAAAATAAAAAAATTGAAATAAAAATAAAACCAAAAACAGAATTTTAAAAACAGCCAAAATATATAGTAATCTACCATGACTTTACTAGTTAGGGACACAAGAGGTACTGAAGATGGACTAAAAATAGGCTATTCATCAAATATTCTGGTGGACAGAATTTCCACACACACTAGCTCTGAGTCTCCACTATCCAAATAAGCAGAGAACGATTAAATATAAAAATGTTATTTGAGCCTTATTGGGTGATTCAGACTACTCCGGTTCCTGCAGCGACCAGGTCATCGTCATGAGTGTCAACCATCAAAGATCAGCCCTGCATGTTAAATGAAAGCTTTAACAGGTAGCGGGCTAGATACCACAGGCCTGGAGTTTCTTTTCTTTCTTTTTTCCTAATTACATGGCAAATCACACTGGGCACCGAAAAACCTCTCCAAACGGAACACAGGTGAAAGGCTTGCCTTCTGAGTATCCAACTGCTGGCAGGCTCGCTGGCTTCTTCTAAGGTCCCCTTCCAGCTTCACTTCATCCTGCTTATGTTTCAATCGCAGTCTAATCGAAAGAAAACAATAGTCTACCGAGAGTCTGCCCTCCCTTTATCCATTTAAATGCCCAACTACCAGAAAACATCACAATAAACACGGGGTAAAACCCAAAATAGCTCAAATACCAAGTGTTACCGAAACTGCTCTGCGGCTTTTTCTTCGGCTTGGGTTTTCACGTGGATCTTTCTTCTATAGTTTTCTAGTTTTTCCTCTGCTTTCCGCTTCAGTAATGCCTCATGACCGATGCCACTTTTCCCTGTTCAAACAGCAAACTGCTTTAGAACCCGATGACTTCACACTTCAAAACATGACCTCTAACCAGGTGCAAATTACACACAATTCTGATTTGAGTACAATCACTCGAAATCATTTGACATGAAAACACTGGAGATTTTTTTTTTCCTAAACCCAAACACACAATTTGAGTTTTACAAAGATCATTAGTCTGATTTAATGAAATAGTCACACAATACAAAATTCCTTAAATTGGGAAAACAGTATCAACTATCATACTTCCATATAAATATAATAACCAAATAAAATATGTATTTTTCTCCTTAATTCATCCAAAGTCTTAAGAAAAACATTGAATGGATAAGTCTGTCTCAGAATACTTTCAGTACATTCCTTTTTTTTTTTTTTAAATGTTTATTTATTTAGAGACATAGCACAAGCAGGGAAGAGAGGGAGAGAGAAAGAATCCTAGGCAGACTCTGCACTGTTAGTGGGAAGCCTGACATGGGGCTCAAACTCACAACCTGTGAGATCATGACCTGAGTTGAAATCAAGACTCAAACGCTAAACTGACTGAGCCACCAAGGCACCCCTTAGCACATTTCAATGGGCAAAAAATAGCTTTGCATTTTTAATGGTTATGATTTCCCCCCATATTTTTAGGATTTAAATTTTATTTTATACTCAAACTGTTACTTTTAGTTTAAAATATTGAGAAGTTTAACTAAGAAATATTTTACTGGGGGCTTCCTAGGATAAGAACTGTAACAGTGCTACCACAAAAAAACCCATTTAGTATGCAAGTTTATGTGCTAGATCTAAGCATAAGTTATTATTACTGGTAAATATGCTCAGAAATAATTATATACCTGTTTTGACGTTGAGAGGAATTGGTTCAACAATACCACCTCCTAAGAAAAGAGAACAAAACACACACATGACTTTAGAACTTCTTCTTCAAACTACAGGTGAGCGTAGTACACAGCTTTGCAATGTTCTATACATATCCCTTCCAGTTTCGATGCCACTTGAAATTGAAATCTGAACATGAATACTCTATAATCAACCACCTCCCTTGCCTTCAAATATCTACTCCTCAGTAAGACTGACCCACAGCCTCCTATGCCATCTGAAGTTAGGGTTTCAGGAAGGGAAAACACTGATGTATGTCCAAGAAAGTGGCAGCTTCCAGAGAAAGCAAAGCCTTGCTCGGTGAAGATCAAAGCAATTATAATAAGGAAGAAAAGAAAAATGGCTTACAGAATCTACTATGAATATATGGCCTCTACACCTTCCTAAAGAGGGAGGCGAGAATGGAGCTTCTCCAACCACATGCTCACTGGGGTACCTGGCACAGGTACAGAGCGAGCAGGGCGGTGTCCTGCCATCATCCTCAATGTTGCTTCACTGTCCTTTGGCTGTTGTACTTCTCAACCCTTCTCTTATCACCATTGTTAGCTGCTGCCTCCGTTGTAAGCCTCGTCCATCCCCGCTGTTGGTGCCTTGAAGGCGAAGTGGGGCTGGTAAGTAGCTCTTGATGACACACACTTGTCTAAAGTGGTGTAGGAAGACACCGTTCTCTATATGCTTGTTTCACCTAGTAGCTATGTTGCTTTACTTTCTGTGTAGATGGATAAGGAGTCCTCTCTGGCACTCATCAATAGAGCACCATTTGGTGGTTAGGAACACCTGCTTATGTCCAGATGGAACTTACCACTTTTGCCAAGGGCCTGACCACTTTTATATCCCATCTTTTGGAGCAAAGCAAACCCTTTGTTTTCACAGCCTAGTGCATTCTTCAATCCAATGTCACGTCTTTCTTGTTCTTCTTCTTTTAAACTCTTCTGTCTGTTTTTCAAATTAGCTTCCTGTTGCTTTTCTTCTTTTCGACGAGCTTCTCGGATTTGCCTCAGCATTGGCAATCCTGGTCTGATGTCTTGTCTGAAGAATAATGGAGAAGGTTATTTTAGACGAGGACATGCAGTTTTCTCGTAACTTTGCTACTTACTTACCTGATGCTACTTAATATTTCAGCACCACCACGATGACCACCTTTGTTTTCATTGATCTTAGAACATAATCAGTGACCTCTGAGAATGGCTATTTTAGTAAAAATAATGAAAGCTGGTGCCAGATTGTAGGAAGCTGAAGAAAATAGAGAGTTGAAGAAACAGTAATTTTAGACTAATTTTTCTAGGAGGTTGGAAATAATAAAGAGCAAAGCTGAATACGAGCTAGAAGAGACAGTAAGATGAAATAAAGCAAAAGTGTAAACTTGCTTGGAAGAGGAAAATAACAAGAATCAAGGGCAGAAGTCAAATGTTTAGCATTAAAAGGGAAGAAAAGGCTCCTGGTATCTTTGTACAGAAATGTAGGAGGTGTTTCCACAAAGCAACAAAACTGACTTTTCAACTCACATTTAAAATCAATGTCATCACTTACGAGTCTACATTAATGTCTTATATATATCACTACATGAGGTGTGCAAATTTACTTACTGGACATTAATGAAGGAATCAGACATATAGTCCTCTTCTTCCGCCATGTTCAACTTCATATGGCAAAAGTATCTACAAATCAAAGAGGATAAAGTAACAGCACCTTTTTTTGTTGTTGTTTGGTCGACAATGGAAATAAACCTTTCTCTGGAGCTCTACCACACATTCAAGTGCCTTCTGACATCTTTCTGTGGGAAGCTCTCCAACGACTCGTTCTCTTCCATTCCAAACCTCCATTATCCCCTAATTTTTTCAAATAAATGTCGCTACAATCTCCCCATTCCTGACCTCGTATAGCCCTCTGCCAATTCTTCCTCTACAATATCCTTCAAAAGCTTTTTTCCTATAGTTGTGACCATTGCTTCAGTTCAGGCATTTCTTTCTCACCCGAACTATTACAACAACTTCCTAATTAGTTTCATTGTGTGTGGCCTCTCCTCTTCCAGTGCATCCCCTACACCCTCTGCAGTGTTTTTTTTTTTTTTTAAAGACAACTTTTTTTTTTTTTTTTTTTTAAGTTTATTTGGGGCTCCTGGGTGGCTCAGTTGGTTACGCATCCAATTTTGGCTCAGGTCATGATCTCATGGTTCCTGAGTTCTCCTTCAGATCCTCTGTCTCCCTCTCTCTGCCCCTCCCCAACTTGCGAGCTCTCTCTCTCTCTCTCAAAAATAAAATAAACATTAAAAAAAGTTTAAAGTTTATTTTTTTTTAGTAATCTTTACACCCAAAGTGGGGCTCAAACTCACAACCCTGAGATCAAGTGTTGCATGCTCTTCCTGTTGAGCCAGCCTCTCCAGAGTGGTTTTATAAAAAACATAAGTCAGGTCATTTAATCTGTCTATTTCAATCCCTCAATAAACTTTACTCTGCAGGCCCTGGAGGACTAGTCACTCTAACACTGTAGCAGGAGGATCCTTCAAAATCTCACCCCTGACGCTCCTTTAGGGTTCCATATTCAAGTCACATGGGCTTCTCATTGTTCTCTGAACATACACAGACATTTCCTTCCTCCTTGGCCTAAGCTCCCCTCCTTCACGAAACCCATCCTAACCATTCCAGGCCTCTCTCTACAGCACTCCATGTTCAAGCTGTCCACTTGGAACTTGGTATACTTAACATCTCACTTATATGGAGACATTTTTGAGGAGAGTTTCCATCCAAAATAGTTAAAATCATGTAATTATTTTCTCTTACAGGGATAAAATAGTTATCCAAAAAAGCACACCTCAAACTTTATTATGTATATGAATTGCTTCAGGATCTTCTTAAAATCCAGAGTCTGATTCTGAGCTAGAGCTTGAAGTTTTGTATTTCTAATAGGCTCCCAGATGATATCAATGCTTCTGGTCCAGAAGCCAGTTACAGAGGGCAGTCATTTGCTGCAGTACACACAGGCTGTTTTGGCCCACCCACCATCCTTTTCTTTGGGAACCCAACCCTCTGCCCTCCACTGGGTTCTAGTGGAGGGTGGCAAGCTCTGTCTTCTATACTTCCCTGGGCACAAGATGGCCAATTATAGTTTACTATGTCCCAGCAACAGAGGAGGTGATGACTTAACCAGGTCAGATAAGCATGTCTTATGGGGGAAAAGAGATCTCTTCACTGGGGTTTCTGAACAGAGAGTATGTGAAGGTGGGCTCCAAAGGGCCATCTTCCTGGCCATATGAAGAGATCCCACTTGCAGAATGAAGCCAGATAGAAAAAATGGGCAAAGATAGGCCTGACACCTTGCTTAGCCACACCCCCACAGGACACAGCAGCGATAAAAATTAAGCCATGAATGAAAGTTCAGCTAAGCCATATTAAATTAGGGTTGGTAAATTTCATGCCAGCCACTGTGGTCATACAATTAACACGAATTAATAGACCCACAGCATAAAGCGTGTTATAGAGGAACCCCTCCCCACCCTGCGCTAAAGTTAAATTTTAACTCAGCTGTAAAAAGCTACAGTTAACATAAAAATATGGCACGAAAGTAACTTAACACCTCTGACCACACGATAGCTAAGACCCAAACTGGGATTAGATACCCCACTACGCTTAACCCTAAACTTAGATAGCTAACTAAACAAATCTGTCTGCCAGAGAACTAGCGACAGCTTAAAACTCAAAGGACTTTGCAGTGCTTTATTTTATATCCCTCTAGAGGAGCCTGTTCTATAATCGATGAATCCCAATATACCTCACCACCCCTTGCTAATCCAATACCGCCATCTTCAGCAAACCCTAAAAAGGAAGAAAAGTAAGCACAAGTATCTTAACATAAAAAAGTTAGGTCAAGCTGTAACCTATGAGGTGGGAAGTAATGGGCTACATTTTCTATCCTAGAACACTTTTCCACGAAAAGTCCTTATGAAATTAAGAACCAAAGGAGGATTTAGTAGTAAATTGAGAAGAGAGAGCTCAATTGAATTGGGCCACGAAGCACGCACACACTACCTGTCACCCTCCTCAAGTGACAAAACCCAAAGACAATCTATTCAAACTATAAAAAACACAAGAGGAGACAAGTCATAACAAGGTAAGCATACTGGAAAGTGTGCTTGGATAAAACGAGATGCAGCTTAAACAAAGCATCTGGCTTATACCCAGAAGGTTTCATATCAAACTGGCCATCTTGAGCCAAAACTAGCCCAAATAACCATAAATTCAACTAACGTAAAACAATAAATCAAAACATTTAGTTAATTCTTAGAAGTATAGGACCATATAGCCCTAATTATTGTCGCAGTTCTTATCCAAACACCATGAAGCTATTTAGGAGCAACAGCCCTAATAATTGCCCACCGATTAACATCATCAATACTATTCTGTCTTGCAAACTCAAACTATGAACGAGTACAGAGCCAAACAATAATCCTAGCATGAGGTCTGCAAACACTCTTCCCCTTAATAGCCACCTGATGACTACTAGCCAGCCTTGCAAATCTAGCCCTACCCCCTACAATTAATCTAGTTGGAGAACTATCTGTAGTAATAGCCTCATTCTCATGATCCAATATTACTATTATCCTCGTAGGCACACACATTATTATTACAGCCCTATATTCCCTTTATATACTAATCACAACCCAACGGGGCAAATACACACACCATATCAGAAGCACTAAACCATCATTTACATGAGAAAATGCCCTAATAACTCTCCACCTACTCCCGCTCCTACTTCTATCACTAAATTCCAAAATCGTTCTAGGTCCTATTTACTGTAAATATAGTTTAATAAAAACATTAGATTGTTAATCTAATAATAGAAGTTTGAATCTTCCTATTTACTGAAAAGGTATGCAAGAACTGCTAATTCATGTCTCCATGCATAAAAGCATGGCTTTTTCAACTTTTATAGGACAGAAGTAATCCATTGGTCTTAGGAATGGGGCGGGGGTGGGGGGTGCCTAAGGGGTTCCAGGTTCTTTTTAAAACCCCCCCTTTGTGGGTACGATACACTTCAGCATCATCCATTCGCATCAAGCATAAGGATAAACTTTGTAAAGCCACCATGACGGTGGCTTGGACCACCAGTGGAAGTGGACCACCGGCAGTGGAAGTGGTGAGAAGCGGTCGGATTCTGCGTATATTAAAATTTTTTTTTTAAGTTTGTTCATTTTCGAGAGAAAGAGACAGGCAAAGAGAGAGCAGGGCAGGGGCAGAGAGAGAAGGAGACACAGAATCTGAAGCAGGCTCCAGGCTTTGAGCTGTCAGCACAGAGCCCGACATGGGGCTCGAACCCACGAACCACGAGATCATGACCTGAGCTGAAGTCGGACGTTTAACCAACTGAGCCACCCAGGCGCCCCTGAGCGTATTTTAAAGGTAGAGCTAAGGAGACTGGCTGATGGATGGGAGGCGGTGTGTGAAAGAGCGATGTCAACGATTATGTTAAGGCTTTTGGCCTGAAAACCTGGAAGAATGGAGTTACCAGTTGAGAGTGGTTAGACTGTAGTAGGTTTGGTTCGGGTGACGTCTTTTGTTTGTTTGTTTTTTTTTTTTTTTTTTGACATAGAGCAGGCAGAGGCAGTGGCAACAAGAACGCTGCTTCAGACACACGGAGAATCCCATTATACATCCAAGTGGAGAGAAGGGCTAATTAGCTGGACATACAGTAGAAAGGTAACCAAAAAGCTTCAGTCCCCAAACCCCCCCTTAGGGACGGCTGATTTCTCCCTTCTCGTGTCCCGCCCAGCTGCAAGCGTCACAGGCAGGAATGTGGGTGATGGTGTGATAGGTCAGTCACGACCAGCGCACAGACCACCGCCCTTTACATTCTATCAGGTGTCCCCATCCCCTTACCTGGTAGCTCTACTCGCCCCGGCTCGGCTTGTGAGAGCGCGCGCTGCGCATGCGCCCACCCACCTGCACAGGACTTCTGAGCCTCAGCTCCCACCCGAGCTTCTTAGCGAGCAATCGATTGGAAACCTGCGGCGGGAGGAGCCAGGAGGATGTAGTTAGTGCGCTTGCGCAACACGAGCCTTCCGCGCACGCGCTCTCCTCTCGTTTCCTGCTGGCAGGCGTGCGGGAGGCGGGGCATCCGGGTCGTTTGGCAGCTGCTTCTGGCCCCGGAACTCAGCTGTTCAGCCCCTGCCAGACTAGCAGGTGAGGCCATCCCCGTTGCGGCCAAAGCACGCACGGTGACACGCACACACACCCCTGTCCCCCCCGTATGTTTTCAGAGGACTGGGGAGGAAAATCGAATTCGTAGGGAACATTTTTCTTTCTCAGGCTCCGGGCTTGGTTCCGAGTCACTGCCTCCTGTCGTTGACAGCCCTAAGTGGCTCCTGCGAGGCCTGCGGCGGCCTCTTAACATTTCCCCCCAGGCCGGGCGCTGCGCTACGGCGGTCCTCGGAGTAGCCGGGCTAACCCAGACCCGCAGCGCGCGCAGCCTTTGTGGGCTGCATTTCCCCGACCGCCCGGGGTTGTCACTAAATCTTCGGCCACGGGGATCTGGCCTTCCCCATCCCGTCACCGTAGGAAGACTCTTGTTGGAGACTTCCAGTGTGAAATCTTTATTCTGGGAGTTTTGACGTCGTCCTGCGCCAGGGGAGGGTAAGGGTGCTGTGCACTGAGCCGTGGGCGAGAAAAGAGGAGGGTGGATTGTCAGGCCCAACCGGTGTATGATCTTGGTGCCGTGGTTTTCCCATTCGTGGAATGGGTTAATGACATATGTTTTGCTAGGCATATTTCTTTTGGAATAACGTCTTCTTTGCAATATTTTTTTTAAAAAGCTATCTCTATGCCCAACGTGGCGTTCAAACCCAGGACCCCGAGTTCAACAGTCGCATGCTGTACTGGCTGAGCCAGGCAGACGCCCTGTTATTTGCAGTATTGATTTAAATTTTCCTTTTTTCATTCTTCACCAAGCATGACTCATTTATGTTTGTTTTTGTTTTACCCTTGTTCTTTAGAATTAGGTTCTTGGGTTTTGCCTCAAAGAAGTAATGTAAATTTCCCGCAAATGAAATGAGAAGTAAAACCACACTTTTCAATTCTTAGTGGTTGCATTCACTAAGCTTTGACTTTTAACATTAAAAAAAAATCCTTACAAGTATTTCTTGATTCGTTAAGGTGTGACTTTTAAACTTCAGTAATGGAGCTGGCCCACAGTTTATTGCTAAATGAAGAAGCTTTGGCTCAAATCACTGAAGCAAAGAGACCAGTTTTTATCTTTGAATGGTTGAGATTTCTTGATAAAGTATTGGTCGCTGCCAACAAGGTATAGTATTGCTTTTTTTCCCAGCTGGATTTACATAATGAAGAGTATTATATGTTCATGCTTTGTAAGGGAGCACACATTATGTTTTGGAAAGGTTGTGGGTCACTTATGGAATTGAGAATATAACACAGTAATAGAAATTTTTGTCTGGTCTTTTTCTATTTTGTGGCAAAACCAGAATCTCATTTGAACCTAGCTCTTTGCCTACTTCATGTCTCTACCCGAACAACTGAATGTGACTGGAGAAAAATATGATTATATGACTTTTAAATTCACTTATCTCCACCTTGCAAATGGTCCCTCCACGCTGTCTAGCAATCCCAATATCTTCACTTATCTCTCTGAGGAGTTATAATGGGGTGGCTTTTTTTCTGTTTTCTTCTTCCTACGTAGTCTGTTTTAGCCTTCTTGCTTTTCATTATGTGTTTTGTTTTCTGTCTTTAAAATTAGATACTTTCCTCAAATATCTGATAATGTTTGGCTGTCTGCTCAAATTTAAGAATGAGTAGTACGTTTCCTGGGCAGGGTGAAGTTTGTTAACTGTGCTTCACTGTAGGCCAGTCCTGTGGTTTGAAGAACCCCTGGCATTGGCATCATAGATTTCCCTTGGCTAGTCATTCCCAGGAAGAGACTTTTCTACTCTAGTGTCCTAGGGCATATCACTAGCTGCCTAGATTCTAGGAATTTGGGGAGAAGGCTCCAGGCTTCAACATCCAGTATGAAAACTTCCGTTTAATCCCCTGTTTTCAGTACAGTTTTTCCAGCCCACAGCTGTGCTGGAGCTTCCTAAGTCCCGAATGGAGGAGAGAGGTATGAGAGTCTTACAACTTCTAGACTCTCAACCATTTCCTCCAGTTCCAGGCATAATTCACTCCCTCCTCCATAAGCACCTGGAGCTTCAAACAACAACAGCAAAACAGACATGAGCTTCATGGGATTCTGTGTTGTAAGTTGCGTCTCTTCTCAGCTTTGCCCATTGGGGGTACCTGGCTTCTGTATATTCTGTTGATTTTTTTCCTGTTTTCTTTGCTCTTGTGGATTTGTGCATTTGTGTGTGTGTGTGTGTGTGTGTGTGTGTGTGTGTGTGGTTGCCCTTTAATATAGTTTTACTAGTATTTCTGGAAAGACAAAGTTAATGCATGGATTCACTTATGGCCCTTAGCTAGAAGTCTCTATTTTCTCTTAAACCCCTTCCAACTGAGTATTTGCTGCATCCATTTCACTGAAATGGCTCTTGTCCAGTCATCAGTGATCTCACATTGTTCCAGCCAATGGTCAGTATTCCATCTTAGTTGACCATCAGCAGCTTTTGACATAGTTGATCTTCTCTCTTGAAACACTTAATAGGTATTTTATTTTGTTGTGAAGAGTATATACAAATATTTATTCCCGCAATGATATCATCTAATTTCATGATTTTTGCTACCATCTATACAGTAATGACTTGCAGATCTCCAACTACCTCTTTCTCTTTTAAATAGCATCCCAAAATTAACATATACGAAGTTAAATTCTTGATTTCTCCGTTCCAAACCTGTCCTTTCCTCAGTGGTCACCATCTCAGGAAACAACCATTTCTTCCTTCCAGTTGCTCAGGTCATAAACCTTAGAGTCATTCTTCTTTCTTTTGGAAATTTCGCATCATATTTATCAGCAAATCCTAAGGGTTCTATCCACTAAACGTGTCCAGAATTGAATTATTTGTTATCATTTCCATTGTTCCCACCCTCCTCTCTCATCTGGATCATTGCAACACCTTCTTAAATGCTCACTATGCTTCTGACCATGGACCTTGTGGAGTATTTTTCACTCAGTAGTCAGAATGTGCCTGTTAAAACATTTTGATCATGTACCTCTTATGCTTCAGATTCTCAGGATGAAATAGAAAATTCTTACAATGGTGTATAAGGGGCTATACAATCTGGTCCTTTCTATTCTTCTGACTTCATCTCTCATTACTTCCTCTCTCTGACTCTCTGCCAGCCAGACTGGCCTTCTTGCTGTCCTCGCCCAAGCAAGTTCCCACCTCAAGGCCTTTGCCCTTGTTTCTCCTGCTTGGAATATTTTTCTCTCAATATCTGCATAGCTCACACCTTCGCTTCTTTTTAGAGAGGCCTTTTCTTACTAATCTGAACAAAACAGTAAGAACTCACACTATTCATTTGTTTACTCGGTAAACTTTGCCTCTCCCCACTAGAATATAAACTCACAAGGGCAGAGACTTTGTTGTGTTCACTGTTTCATCCCAGTGCCTAGAATAGTGCTTGGCATATAATAAGTGCACAATAAGCATTTCTTGAATGAATGAATGAATTAATGAACTCTCAGTATTGACTATGAGTCTATTTGAATATCTTTTTTTACTGCCTAGGGCTCCTAGAGTTTCTTTTGGTTTCCTTCACGGACCTGTGTCTTATGAACTGCTGACTTGGCTTTTACAGGGCAGCCTAGCTAGGTTCTAAGATGTCAGTTGTCCACGTACCCAATATTTTACATCCTTTGACTGTTGGTTTCTTAGTAAGTTGGTGTGGAAACTTTTTCATCTAGAGCAGTCACTTGTATTAGCAGCTAAATTTTTGGTATTGGAGGGGAACGAAGGATAACATTTAGGAAAGAATGGTTCATTTATTCTTTTTAAGACTTTACTTTTAAGTAATGTCTATACCCAGTGTGGGGCTTGAACTTACAACCCCAAGATCAAGGGTTGCATGCCCGACGGACTAAGCCAGCCAGGTGCCCCAAGAATGGTTCATTTCTTACCAAACTTTTCCTTATCTTGAACATTTTCATTTATGGTTTTATGCCTAATGTAATATAGATTTTAACTTTTGAGTATTTTTTATTTTGATTGAAAGGTAATGAAAGCACACATAAGAAAAAAGCTGATAATGTTCTTTATTTTTTATAACAGACTGACGTAAAGGAAAAACAGAAAAAACTTGTTGAACAATTAACTGGATTAATAAGTAGTTCACCTGGACCACCTACACGAAAATTGTTAGCTAAAAATCTGGCAGCCCTTTATAGCATTGGGGATACTTTTACTGTTTTTCAAACACTTGATAAATGTAATGATATTATCAGAAATAAAGATGACACTGCAGCCTACTTACCAACAAAACTGTAAGTACTTAATTTGACGTTTTGGTTTTTTTAGAGTAACTTATCTTAATAAGGGACTACTGATCATAAAGACCCCAAGGTCAATGGAACCTGAGGCATGCTGCTTGACAATGAAAGCTCTAAGTAGGTCTGGGGAAGGGTTTCTTTTTCAATATGTGTTTCATCGCCCCTGGGACTTTTCAGTAAACTACAGAGAATTGGTGTGGTGTCCGCAATTTGCACAGCGATCTCTTGGTAAATTTGGATGGAGAGAATATTCTTGACTGAGATAGAAAAGTCAAGAATTTCTAAGTGATGGGATTAAGGCAGGAATGGGCAAACTAGCCCACAGGCCAAATCCAGCCTGCTGCCTATTTTGTAAATAAAGTTTTATTGGAATACAGACATATTCATTCAGGTGGTAGCTGCTCTCATGTTATAATGGCAGAATTGAATAGCTGAGACAGAGACCATTTTGCCTGCAAATATGATGACCTCTAAATTAAGGGCTTACCCAACTCGTGGCTCGAACTTGTGGTTTGGGTCAAAGACAGACATTTTCAGAGCAAGCCTTAAGAATAATGGCAATGGGGTACGTCCTATGAAAGGGTCAAATAAGAAAATCAGCAGTTAGAGTACAGTGAGGAGTGTTGTCCAGGGTGGGGTGGGGAGGGGAAATGACACCTAAATAAGCTTAGCTGTGGTGTGAGCGGAGAGCAGTGTCAGGAAGGCTTCTCAACAAAGCATCGGCCAAAGAAGATCAACAACAGGGAAGGACACATGGAAATAGTCAAGTAAGTGGTTAGATGGGAAGAAGGGAAGGTGGATGTGATAGGCCAGGGATTGACAGACTTCATGAAAAAGAGCCAGGTAATAACTATTTTTGGCTTATAGGACCATATATACATTTCTGTTGCAACTACTCGCCTCTGCCCAAGACTGTATGTAAATAAATGAACATAGCTGTGTTCCATTGAAACTTTATTTACAAAACCAGGTGGCAGGCTGGATAATGGGTCAGATTCGGCCTGCAGGCAGTAGTTTGCCAACCTGTTTTCTAGGCAAAGGAAACTTCTCATTGGAAACAGAAGTAGGTTCTTTATACTTTACAGAGTTTTTCAGAAAGATGCAAAGTAGAGGAGGGAACAAGTCATGAGGGAAAGATGAGAAGTTCAGTTCTGGGTGTGCTGACTTGCAGGACAGGAGGCAATATCCAAGGGACAGTGTGTATAGTCGGTAGTTGGAAGTCGTGGTCTGGATATCAGAGCCCTGAGTTGAGAACGTAGCTTTTGGCAAGTAGAACTCTTTGGTATGGATAGTTACCTAGAAAGAGTTACTGTTTGAGAACACAGACTGGCCAGAGATACATCTCTAGAACACCATGCAAGGGGCCTGGGCCAGTTTAATAGCTTACAGAGGAAACAGGGACATTATTCTGAACCTGGACACTGATTTTTAAGTCTGTTTTCAACTGCATAGGTATGTTGTGATTAGATTCTGTGTTGTTTAGGATAGATGTAGATCTCAAAAGTTTTGGAAGAGATTAGAGAGCACCAGTGCTTTCCAGTTTAATTTGGAATTTGAAACTAAACTTTGATGGTTTAGTTCTCCACCACTTAGCAAATCCACACATGGTTTTCTAGTTCTGCTTAAGTAGAATTTATTACATATTGCATATTATTCATATGTATTTCCAGTGGATTCATGGATTCTGTGTAGGAATTCCCTGAATATTCTGGCATGTGACCTCAGTCATTTTTAGTTTTGTTATCAGCCTGGAGAGTATTGAAAAATGCACAGGATTTAGAGTCAAACAGATGAAGGTTGATTCCATGATTCTGTTATTTATTACATATGTGATAGTGAAGTGAGCATATTTAATGTTTCTGCCTCAGTAACTTGCTCAGGACCCATAGCTATTAGGTGGCGGGTCCTAGGATTTAGACATAGATCTGCCAGACTTCAAAGCTTATGCTTGTCACATAAATGGTCAAGTCACAACACAGTAAATAACATAATTTTGTGAAAATGAATAGTTGACATGGAGTGTTATATATAATGAGAGAAGAGAAGGAATCGTTGTGGATTGACATAATTTGGGAAGTTTTCATGAAAGGAAAACTTCGTTTTTTTTTCCAAAGGATGGGTAGGATTTCTTACATAAATATATTTCTTCTCTTGTATTCCTAACAGTACAGTTCGATTAATGGTAGTATTTGTTGTGATCGTAATGAATAGGTAGGTAAACAAGGTGTTTTTGAAAGCTGAAAATTAAGGATTTGTAGCCAAAAGTGTCCTGCACAAATACAAATTGATTTCTGAAAATGAGAAAGGTATCATGAAAATTGTTTTATTAACCTGAACAGTGACCAGTGAAAGCATCACTTCTTACAGGGCTGCAGTGGCTTGTGTTGGAGCATTTTATGAAAAAATGGGGAGAATGTTAGGAAGTGCATTTCCAGAAACAGTGAATAATCTTTTGAAATCTCTGAAAAGTGCAGAGGTAAGTTTTACAACAAATATTATTTAAATGTTTTGCTTTTGGCAGGAGTTAGATGTCAGTTAAAAATATGTTTGCCTTTTTTTCCTGTCACTGTGGTACTCCTAGTACTTAGCAAGAAGGCAATTTAAGATTATTACTTGCAAAAAAATACATCGCTTGCCCCTTCTTTAATGTATATTACCTTATATTTCAGTGCGAAGGAAAAGAATGCTTTTCCTTGGCACCTGGGCAAAAATAGGTTTACTTATTATTTTTTATTTAGCCCTATGGATATTTTTGCATTGCCATTTTATTTGTCATAATTAATGTATTAGGCTCCAAGAGTTGCCCAGGGTAATGAATGACCATGGGGACTTAAAACAACAGAAATTTGTTGTCTCACAGTTCTGGAAGCTAAGATCCCAAATCAATGTGTTTGGCAAGGCCATGCTTTTTCTGAAGACTTGTGAAGAATCCTTGCTTGCTTTCTTCCAGTGGTTGCTGGCAGTTCCTTGTTGTTCCTTGGTATTCCTTGATTTATAGACACATTTCTAATTTCTACTTCTGTTGTCACATAGTGTTCTCCCTCCGTACCTGTGTTCTGCATCCAAATTCTTCTTTTCTTATGAGGATGCCAATTATTGGAGTAGGGCCACTTCAATAGAGTATGACCTTGTTTTTATTTCATCCGCAAAGTCCTTATTTCCACATCAAGTCGTCTGCACAGGTAATGGGGCTTAACACTTGAACTAATCTTTTCGGAGGACACTATTCAACCCACAGCAGCTGCTATTTAGTAAAAATAGTTCTATTTTGTGATGTCAATTTCGTGTTACTTCTGAAAGTTCCTTATCAACTTGGTGTTGACTAAAACTGGACCAAGCCCTGGACTCTCACAGTCTAATTCCTTCATCTCGGAAAAGTAAAGGTTTCTTGGACAACCCTTCTTCTGGGAATCATTTGTCCATTCATTTATTAAACAATGATTGAGGACATACTGTCAGGTAGTAAGCACATAAAGATGAACAAGATGTGGTCCCTGACGTCATCAAGTCTAGTGGAAGAGATCTGTGTTTGAATAAGTGTAAGAGTATGAAAACAGGAACAACAAAAAGGTGAAGGTTTAGCATATCTCTGTGACACATTTTTTAAATGTGTTGGATGGTTCTTCTCTTAGAATGCCTATATTACTTAACTACTGTTTTGCTTAACCATTCACATTCTGAGGTTTTGGATCCTTGAGATACACTTATAGTGAAGTTTTTGAATTTGTTTTCATGTTCTCATTAAGCTGCACTTCAACATATTGTGGAAACATTAGAATATGTTTTCTAGTTGTAACCTAATTTCTCAGAAAGGTATTACTTAATTGAAATTAATAACTACTCTTACCTTTCAGATACTTTCTAGGATACTTTATTTTATTTTGCTTTTCATTACTTACTGTTTACAATTTAAAGGTAAGACTATGAGACCAGGAAGCCCAGAAAACTGTTGTGTTTTGGTATGTTCTTGTTTAAACATGGAATTTGTTTTGCAACAAAGTTTTCAGTTTGATTTATGTTCACTTCTAGTCTCAAGGGCGAAGTGAAATCCTAATGAGTCTACAGAAAGTTCTGAACGGACTGGGAGGTGCGGCAGCTTCCTCTCATCGTGATATTTACAAGAATGCCAGATCCCTCTTGACTGACCGGTCAATGGCTGTTCGGTGTGCAGTTGCCAAGGTTAGTGCTTGGCCACTTTATAATGCTGTTCCTTCTCCTGCTTGCTCTTTTTTTTTTTTTTTTTTTTTTAAGTTTTAAAATATGATAGTATGCTTATTGTCCCCGTGGGTTAGTTTCATTTTATAAAATTATGTATAAATGGAATCATGTGGTATGTGCTCTCTCTCTCTCTCTCTCTCTTTTTTTTGGGGGAGGGGTCTGCCTTCTTTCACTCAATGTAATTATTTTAAGATTCATCTATATTGTTACACATGTGTCAATAGTTCATTTTCTTTTCATTGCTGAGTAGTATTTCATTGTGTGGATGTACTACAGTTGGTTTATTCCTTTACCGGTTAGGGACATTTGAGTTGCTTCCAGTGTAGACTATTACAAAAAAAGCTATGAACATCTGTGTACAAATTTTTGTGTGGACATATGCATTCATTTTACCTGGGTAAATACCCAGGAGTAGAATAACTGGATCCTATGATAGATTTGTGTTTCATTTTTTAAAAAATTGCCAAACGATTTTCCAAAGTAATCGTACCATTTTACATTTCCACCAGCAATGTATGAGATTTCTAATTCCTCCACATCCTCACCAACATTTGGTTAGTCATGCTTGTTCATTTTAGCCATTCTTGTATATATGTACACACATCTCATTGTGGCTTTAATTTCTATTTCCCTAATGACTAATGATGAGCATATTTTTTTATCATTTATTTATTTGTTTATTTATTTTTACATGAAATTTATTGTCAAATTGGTTTCCATACAACACCCAGTGCTCATCCCAACAAGTGCCTTCCTCAACGCCCATCACCCACTTTCCCCTCTCTCCCACCCCCCCTCAACCCTCAGTTTATTCTCAGTTTTCAAGAGTCTCTTACGGTTTGGCTCCCTCCTCTCTAACTTTTTTTTTTCCTTCCCCTCCGCCATGGTCTTCTGTTAAGTTTCTCAGGATCCACATAAGAGTGAAAACATATGGTATCTGTCTTTCTCTGTATGACTTATTTCACTTAGCATAACACTCTCCAGTTCCATCCACGTTGCTACAAAAGGCCATATTTCATTCTTTCTCATTGCCAAGTAGCATTCCATTGTGTATGTAAACCACAATTTCTTTATCCATTCATCAGTTGATGGACATTTAGGCTCTTTCCATAATTTGGCTATTGTTGAGAGTGCTGCTATAAACATTGGAGTACAAGTGCCCCTATGCATCAGCACTCTTGCATCCCTTGGGTAAATTTCCTTTCCCCCTGAGATCAGGAACACGACAGGGATGGCCACTCTCACTGCTGTTGTTTAACATAGTGTTGGAAGTTCTAGCATCAGCAATCAGACAACAAGAGAAAAACAAAGGCATCAAAATTGGCAAAGATGAAGTCAAGCTTTCACTTTTTGCAGATGACATGATACCATACATGGAAGACCTGATAGACTTCACCAAAAGTCTGCTAGAACTGATACATGAATTCAGCAAAGTTGCAGGATACAAAATCAATGTACAGAAATCAGTTGCATTCTTATACACTAATAATGAAGCAACAGAAAGACAAATAAAGAAACTGATCCCATTCACAATTTCACCAAGAATCATAAAATACCTAGGAATAAACCTAACCAAAGATGTAAAAGATCTGTATGCTGAAAACTATAGAAAGCTTATGAAGGAAATTGAAGAAGATACAAAGAAATGGAAAAGCAATCCGTGCTCATGGATTGGAAGAAATATTGTTAAAATATCAATACTACCCAAAGCAATCTACACATTCAGTGCAATCCCAATCAAAATTGCACCAGCATTCTTCTCAAAGCTAGATCAAGCAGTCCTAAAATTTGTATGGAACCACAAAAGACCCCGAATAGCCAAAGTAATATTGAAGAAGAAGACCAAAGTGGGAGGCATCACAATCCCAGACTTTAGCCTCTACTACAAAGCTGTAATCATCAAGACAGCATGGTATTGGCACAAAAACAGACACATATTTTGATGTGCTTATTGCCATCCATACCTTCTTTGGTGAAGAATCTCTTCAAATCCTTTGCCCATTGTTTTATGGAGTTTTCTTATTATTGAGTTTTGATAGTACTTTATCGTTTTGTTATGTATTCCTTTATCAGATACATGATTTGTAAATATTTTTTTCTCAGCTGTGGACTGTCTTTTCATTCTCTAAATAGTGCTTTTCTAAGAAGAGAAGTTTTGAATTTCGTCCAAGTCCAATTTACCAATTTTTCTTATATAGACCATACTGCTGGTTTTGTATCTTAAGAAAATTTCCTAACTGAAAGTTTCTCTTATGTTTCCTTCTAGAAATTTAGTAGTTTTATACTTAGATATACACTCCATTTTGAGTTAATTTTTTAATATAGTGGAAGGTATGAATCGAAGTTCTTTCTTTTATGATCCATTTTGAGTTATTTTTTTAATATGGTACAAGGTATGAATCAAAGTTCTTTTTTTCGTTTTTTTCTTTTTTGCACACGTATATTCACTTGTTCCACTACCACGTTGAAAACACTATGCTTTCTTCACCTAACTTGCATTTGAACCTTTGTTGAAAGTTGATTGTCCATAAATGTATGGGTCTATTTTTGGGCTCTTATGTTCTATTGATCTATTTTGATGTCAATAACACTATCGTAATTACTGTACCTTCATAAGTCTTGAAACTAGGTAGTATTAACCTTCCAACTGTGTTCTTTTTCAAAATAGTATTCTAGGCTCTTTGCATTTCCATATGAATTTTAGAATTTATCAGTTTGTAGAAAAATAACATGCTAGGATTCTGATTCATGCTGGTATTTTGCAATGAATCTATACATCAATTTAGGAAGAGTTGATATCTTTTTTCCTTTTTTTTTTTCGTTTTCACATTTTTATTTAAATTCTGGTTGGTTAACATATAGTGTAATATTGGTTTCAGGAGTAGAATTTAGTGATTCATCACTTATATATAACACCCAGTGCTCATCACAAGTACCCTCCTTAATACCCATTAGCCATTTAGTCCATTCCCCCCCCCCCACCTCCCTCCATCAACCCTGTTTGTTCTCTATCACTGAGTCTCTTATGGTTTGCTTCCCTCTCTCTCCCCCCCTTCCCCTTTGTTCATATGTTTTGTTTCTTAAATTCCACATATGAGTAAAATAATATGGTATTTGTCTTTCTTTGACTTATTTCACTTAGCATAATATGCTCTAGCTCTATCCATGTGATTGCAAATGACAAGATTTCATTTTTTTTGGCTGAGTAATATTCCACATATATATGTATATATGTATATGTATATGTATATGTATATGTATATATACACATATATATACACATGTGTATATAACCACATCTTCTTTATCCATGGAAGAGTTGACATCTTAACAATATTAAATCTTCTAACCCTTGAATATGATATATTTCTCCATTTATTTAGGTCTTTGTTTTCTCTTAACAACACTTTGTGGAGTCTAGGTGTAGGTCGTGTACATCTTTTGTCAGATTTATTCTTAAGCATTTTATATTTTTGATGCTATTTTAAATGGTATTAATTTTTAAAATTTTAATTTCTAATTGTTCATTGCTAACACAGAAATACAATTGGTTTTTGTATATTGACCTTGTATCTGTCAGTGTTGCTAAGTGACTTATAAGTTCTGTCAGCTCTTTTAATGGATTCTGTCAGATATTCTACATAGACAATCATGTTGTCTAAGAATAAAGGCAGTTTTATTTGTTTTCCAACATGGGTGTCTCTTGCTCTGGCTAAATCCTTCAGTACAATGTTGAATTAAAAACATGAGAGCAAAGGGGCGCCCGGATGGCTCAGTTGGTTAAGTGTCTGACTTTGGCTCGGGTCGTGATCTCATGGTTCGTGAGTTTGAGCCCCACGTTGGTCTCCGTGCTGACAGCTCAGAGCCTGGAGCCTGCTTAGGATTCTGTGTCTCCCTCAATCTCTGCCCCTCCCCTGCTCGCTCTCTCTCTCTCTCTCTCTCTCTGTCTCAAAAATAAATAAAACATTAAAAACAAAAACAAAAACATGAGAGCAAAGATCCATGTCTTATTCCAGATCCTTAAGGAGAAAATATTCAGTACTTTGCCATTTAGTGTTAAGTGTTGGTTTTTCTTGATGACTTTTACCAAATTGAGGAAGTGCCCCCATATTCCTAGCTTGCTAAGAGGTTTTAGCAGGAATGGATGTTGGATTTTGTCAAATGCCTTTTGTTTTATACTTGATTTCTTGTGTTGTTTTTGTTGTTGCTGTTTTTGAGTTAAACTTCTTACTTTAAGATAATTGTAGATTTACATGCAATTATAAGAAGTAATATAGAGAAGTCTTTATAAACTTTTAACCAGTTCCCTCCAATGGTAATATCTTGCAAAAATATAGTACAATATTACAACTAGTTTAATACAGTGTTGACATTGACACAATCCATTGATCTTGTTTAGTTTTCCCAGTTTTACTTGTATACAAATTCAATTTTAAAAATCAATATTGGGCTATTTAGGTTATATATTTCTTCTTCAGTGAGTTATCTATCTCATTTAAGTTGTCAAATTTATTGGCATCAAGTTGTTTATAATATTCTATTTGTTCTTTTAATATATATTGAATCTGTAATGATGTGACCTTTTTCATTCCTGATTCTGGTGATTTGTGTCTTCTCCCTTTTTCCTTCATTTGTCTGGCTAGAGATTTGTCAAATTGATTGGTCATCACAAATAAGCAGCTTTTGGTTTTATTTCTGTTTTTCTTTTCGGTTTTCTACTTTGGCTCCTTTATCTTTATTATTCTCTTTTTTTCCCTGCTTACTTTGTGCTAAATTTGCTCTGCATCATCTAGTTTCTTAAGGGGAAGCTGAGGCTATTGATTTAAGACTTTTCTTCTTTCTAATATAAGAGTTACTGTTAAATATGTTCTCCAAAGTACTGAAAACTCAAGGCAGTAAGCTGGGACAATTATAGGGTTAACTTTATTTTCCATCTCCTAAGGCTCACTGTGCTTCATTGCCTGATGTCCAGTGTCTTGAAAACTATTGTTTCATATATTTTAATTTAATTTTTTTAGTTATTTCAGGAGAAAGAGTAAATCTGATTCTTATTATATTTATGGAAGTGGAAGTTCTAGGATGTACTTTATTTTTTTTTTCTCTTTTCTTTTTTTTTAATTCCAGTGTCTACTAGAACTACAGAATGAAGCTGTGTTCATGTGGACTGCTGAACTGGAAAATATTGCCACTCTCTGCTTTAAGGCTTTGGAAAACTCAAATTATGGGGTTCGAGTGGCAGTGTCTAAACTCTTAGGAACAGTCATGGCTACAGCATTGATGCCAAAACAGGCAACAGGTATTGTTTGCCAGCCCCTAATGTACATTATAACAGATACTTGAAGGTATATGGAATTCATCTGAGAGAGTTCTTTCTTAGGGGCAAGCCACTTTAAAGTTTTAAATTGTTGAGTATCTTTGTCTACTACCCAAATGGAATTTTTCTTAATATAGGCATTTTTTATGGTTTTAACATACAAGATAATATATATCAAGTATACTGGATATATAAGCAAGTAAGATTTATGAAATGGTATTGTGTAATCGTCAAGGGACCAGAGTCTGGCACTTTATATGCTTTCTTTCAATCTCTGTGAGTAGACCCTTCTTATAGTACAGTATTTGGTTTTTTTTTTGTTTGTTTTTTTGTTTTTGATGACTATTTTAAGCAGAATCAGAGGCATCATTGATTTGTCATGTGATTTGTGCTGTGCCTCACAGTTCCGCAGAGATGCCTCAGTGAGGGAGGGTTGTGAGTAGATGCTCTGAACCACCGTTTGCTACTGTCCCCACCCCTACTTCACCTCTATATAGTAGAAGGAGAATCAGATGTCATAGATTCAAGTCCAGGCTCTTATGTTAATTAGCCGTGAAGCCCTCTGAGCTGTAGTCTCTTTATCTTCAATTATTTCAATCTGTGCAATTAGATGATGATGACAGGTAACATTTACCAAGCTCTCTGTGCCAGGCACTGAATTAAGCGTATAACAAAATTGTTTTATTTAATCCTCACAAAAGCTCTGTGAATTATAAGTACTATTATTTATTTATTTACTTTTAAATGTTTATTTTTGAGAGAGAGGGTGTGCGCACATGCGGGCACATGGGAGGGGTAGGGGAGGGGGACAGAGGATATGAAACGGTCTCTGTGCTGACAGCAGAGAGCCCGATGCGGAGCTCCAACTCATGAACCTTGAACTCATGAATTGTGAGATCATGACCTGAGCCAAAACCAAAGTCGGATGCAACCAACTGGGCCACCTAGGCAGCCCTATAAGTACTGTTATTTTATAAACAAGGAAGTCGAGCGATTGTATTAATTTATATTCTGTTAAGTGTCAGAACTGAAATTCAAACCCAGGCAGCCAAATTCCAAAGTTAACATACTTAATCATGAGCTTTATACCTCTCCTACAGACTTTTTGTGAGGATTATGTTTGTAGCTGTTTGTGAAAGGACTTTGTAAAATATGAAGCTCTGTATAAGGGAGGGCAAGTCAGCGGCAGTCCAGTGACATTTTAATTTATTGCTAACCATTGTGTAAAGAGCATGTACTTGACAAAGTTCCTTTGAGTCCACCTCAACTGGGAATGAGGGCTGTGATCAATGAGGGCTGTGGGTGTGCTTTGTCCTCGTGTTACATATATCAAGGTTAACAGTATTATTAAGCTATTTTTGACATCAATTTATTGAATTACCTTTAATATCTAGCTCATTCCGTTTCCTAGCATTTAGCTTCAAAGTTGAATTTATTTTTACAAGTACATTGTAAATGTAAAGACTGTAAGAGAACAAAAGGACCCTATCTCCTTTGTAGTAAAGAATCCTTGAAAATAATTCCTTGAATTTTAAGCTAGATTTGTAAGTGTTACTCAACTAATAGCAAGATATATTGCTTATGAATTTATTTTTCTTCCTGAAAGTAATGCGGCAGAATGTGAAGCGAGCGACATTTGATGAAGTCTTAGAACTCATGGCCACAGGATTTCTACGTGGAGGGTCAGGTTTTCTAAAGAGTGGTGGAGAAATGTTAAAAGTCGGAGGGTCTGTTAATCGTGAAGTGAGAGTTGGAGTCACACAGGTTTGTAATGTATACATATAAAAGAATTCTGTTTGCATCGCTTATGAAATCTCATGGAACATTCTTACTAAGTAACAGTACACCCAAGTTTTTAACCTTGTCTGGTTTCTTTCAAAACATTTATTTTACCAAATGAATGAATTACATTCAGATTCCAAATTACACACTTATATGGAAAGATAGATTCTTAATGATGTGTAAATAAGCCTTTGTCTACTATATTTATATAAGTATCCAATAACATTTTCCCAAATTTTACTTGGCAGAAAATCAGATGTAAAATAATTTAGTTTTATTTGAAATTATATTCAAATAGCTTTAGGCATTTAGATGTTAATGTACTCCAGCTACCCTGTAGCCAACCATATTGGTTAATACTTTGATTGGATTATCATTAATGATTAATCACCAGTGTAATTATGAAATGAATCCTGACTTGGAATTATAATTTCAAAATAATAATTAACCAAATAAGGTATTATGGGTAATGATCCAAGAATAATTAATACATTATAAGATAAAATGTTTCTTTGTGATCTTAGTCAAAATCACTCCAGCTATACATTGTTCCTAAAACAAGTGTAAAATAATAGTAAGCCATTTTTATCTTACTATCATAAGCAACTATTTTCCAGGTCCATGTTTGTTTAGGATGTGCGAGTTTTCTTAGTCCTATAACCTTTTACCTTCCTCAGTATTAGGGTGAATTCAGCTTTCCCTCCCCATTCTCTTTTTGTGTTTTTTCATGAAGCTATTATCTTAAGGACAGTTTTTAATCCACCAGGTCTCAAGTTTTCAATTTTCTCAACTTTCATCTCAAATATAAGTTATTTTTTTTTATTTTTTTTTATTTTTTTTTATTTTTTAATATATGAAATTTACTGTCAAATTGGTTTCCATACAACACCCAGTGCTCATCCCAAAAGGTGCCCTCCTCAATACCCATCACCCACCCTGCCCTCCCTCCCACCCCCCATCAACCCTCAGTTTGTTCTCAGTTTTTAACAGTCTCTTATGCTCAAATATAAGTTATTTTGCGTGCTGTCATCATGTATTTCTGTGTTTGCTTTATCTGTAATTTCGGTTCATTTATATAATTTATCTGAAGTTGTATCTTTATTTATAGGCATATGTCGTTTTTGTGACTACGTTGGGTGGTCAGTGGTTGGAGCGTAGCTTTGCTACATTCTTGTCTCACGTACTTGATCTGGTCTCCCATCCTCGGGCAACACAAACTCACGTAGAGGCTGTGTACTCAAGACGATGTGTCTCCTTTATCCTAAGAGCTACCGTGGGCAGTTTGCTAGGTGAAAAAGCCCAGATTGCAGCTGCCAAAGAAATATGCCAAGCTATTGGGAAACAGATGAAAGCAGTAGGTAAGAATTGATATCTTGATGTGTCTGGTTGATTAGTCATTTAGTTTTGTATTAGTATTCTTGATAAATATAATAGATCTGATTCATTCGTGTCACTTTCTGGACTGTGTTTAATAGTTTTATTGAGGACTCTTATTTTGTTATTCAAACAACATCATTACAGTGAAATAGAATTTTTACAGATTTTGGTAGCGTGTTTGAAAGGTTAGGTTTTCTGTTTTATTTCCAGTACCTATACTGGTGTTAGAGCTCTCCTGGTAAGCTCTATTGTGCTTTGCTGTCTTTTTTTTTTTTTTTTTTTTTTTTTTAACATTTATTTATTTTTGAGACAGAGAGAGACAGAGCATGAATGGGGGAGGGGCAGAGAGAGAGGGAGACACAGAATCGGAAGCAGGCTCCAGGCTCTGAGCCATCAGCTCAGAGCCTGACGCGGGGCTCGAACTCACAGACCACGAGATCGTGACCTGAGCTGAAGTCGGACGCTCAACCGACTGAGCCACCCAGGTGCCCCTGTGCTTTGCTGTCTTTAAGGAACAGTCTATTGTAATTTTTCTGCTTGGACCCTTTTTTTTTATAAACACAAGTTTGTTTGTTTGTTTTCCCTCCATTACTAGGCTTACTGTGAAGATGTGGTTATTAGCCCACCAGAGGATACACTGTGAAACCTCAGTAATTCATAATTAAAAGAAATCCTTTTCAAAGAAATGTCCATTTATAAAATTTTCAGTTAACAAATATTGAGTATCTGAGATTTGCAAAGCAGTAATTCAGGGTTTGAATAATGAGTGACATAAAAGTTTCTTGCAATCCAGTTGGCTTGCAATCCAGTTAGGGAACTATATAAGGTAAAACATAAATTCTGGACAGTTCAGTTTTATTAATTCTAATCATGCAAATTATATTGCCTACTAGTGCTCTTTAGAAATAAGAATTTCATGAATAGAGAATACTCGGTAACTTACATTTAGAGAATATATATTAAACATTTTCTAAAATCCATAAAAGTAAATTCACAAATAGTTATAGTTTTGATTGTTTTTTTCTTTAAGTTTTTAAAAATATTTATTTTTTTAGGAAAAGAAAGAGACAGAGCATGAGTGAGGGAGGGGGAGAGAGAGAGAGGGAGAGAGAGAATCTGAAGCAGGCTTCAGGCTCTGAGCTGTCACCACAGAGCCCAATATGGGGCTCGAACTCACAGTCCCTGAGATCATGACACGAGCCGAAGTCGGACGCTTAACCAACTGAGCCACCCAGGCACCCCTAGCTTTCATTGTTTATAATAGCTTACTTAGCAAACCATTTTTAAATGTATAGGGTTAACTAAAAGTTATGAATTGTGAATTAAAGGGTGTTTAAATGAATGAGGCATCATTCTTTAGTTATCTTAAAATAGTAGTCCTAGTTTCACAACTTGACAAATACTTGTACATTGATGTGTGGAAGAAATGTTTGAGTGCCAGAAACACTGCCAGGTTGTGGGAATAAAATAGCAAACCAGATATAGATAGTACCTGGTCAAGGGGCTTATGGTTTAGTAATCAAAAGGTGGAGTTAATGCATTTCCAAGTCCAGAAATAGGTAAAAATAAAGAGGTCCATAATGAAAATTACAGTCTGTAGTGTATTAATCTATTCTCTTCCATAATTAGGTATTATATATTTTTATAGTCTGTCAATACACAATGAATGCAATAAAGGTAAGGAAGTTTTACAGTCACATAAGGGTCTTAATCTTAAGGCAACAGACTAGCCATTTGATTTTTTAAAAAATCTTACAAGGCGTGCAGATGGCGTCACTTGGAGCTTCAGTTGCTGCACAGGGTTATCGAAGACAATGGCCAAGAGCAAACTAAGAGGGCAAAGGTCCAGGAATGGATTTCATATAGCCAGCCAAAAAATTTTAAGACTAAAAACAAAGCAAAACCAGTTACCACTAATCTTAAGAAGATAAACATTGTGAATGATGGAAAAGTTAACAGAGTGAATAAAGTTTTTGTAGATATACAAAAGGAACTTGCATGTTTCTCCAAAGGACTTTCCCTTGAACCTCTGCAGAAATAGTTGATTCCTCAGCAGTGTCATGAAAACGAGCCAGTTAATGTTGATGAAGCGACAAGATTAGTGGCTCAGTTGTAAGACACTGGTGATACATCAAATACCCCAAAAAGACCAATAAATTAAATGTTTTGTATACAGTTTTAGTTTAAAAATAAGTAAATAATAAATAAATAAAAATTTAAACAATCTTAAAAGCAGAATTGAATGTAATGCTATATGTCTGGGATTTATGGGCCAGAATATATTCTCAATTAATTTGACAAAGAATCTTCAGTTGTCTTTATGTTAAATACATTTTAATTCTAATGAAGGGTCAGGGGAGGGGGCACCAAAGCTAAAGGAGCTTTGAGGAACATCTCAGTAAGAAGTTCTAAAGCCAGTTTCCTTATAGATCTACTTCCTTTCTAGTCAGAAATTTGACAGTGTTGCAGCACTTGAGATAGCAATAATAATAAAGTGACAGTAATGGCTGCTGACATTTGCTGAACATGTATTGCGGGCAGCATTGTGCTGTCTTCTTTAATCACCACAGTACCCGTTGAGATAGGCCCTTAACCCTCTCAGCAGATGAGGAATTTAAGACTCGGGTCAGCGGAGTATCTTGCCCAGAGTCACATAGCTGACGTGACTGGTGGAGATGGGACAGGAACCCAGGTTTCCTTTCTCCAGAGCCAGTGCTTTGTACAATGTGATTTGCTACTGCTTACTAGAGCTAGGTGTATTCCTGAAAGCAGACAAGATATCCCAGTATGTATTGAAGTGCTGTCATGATGTCATTAATCAGTGTTTTTAAGTCACTTCATCATTTAATTACACAAGTGTTCTGCTAAGAAATAATTACATACAGAGTTTTTAGCATGCAGACATCAACTGGCATAAATGTTGATATAAAAATACCAATTGTAGGGGGCGCCTGGGTGGCTCAGTCGGTTAAGCATCCGACTCTTGGTTTCGGCTCGGGTCACGATCTCAGAACTTCATGGGTTCGAGCCCCGCCTGGGCTCTGTGCTGGCAGTGCAGAACCCGCTTGGGATTCTCACTCTCTCCTTCTCTCTCTGCCCCTTCCCCACTCGCCCTATCTCTGTCTCTCTCAAAATAAATAAATAAACTTAAAATAAGTATCAGTTGTATAAATCAAAAACATTATGTCACAATTTAACTCACCCACATCAAACACGTGATTGTGTGTTTCCAGAAGCAGTCGTGAATGATACTAGTGCTGAAAACAAATCTGGAGCGGCAGACATTGCAGCAAGCCAGCATGTGATGGTCTGTGCCCTCCAGGAGCTCGGGAGCCTGGTGCAGAGCCTGAATGCTACCGCCTCTCCTCTTATTCAGGAAGCATCTATAGGTATGAGAATTCATTTACTTGCTGGGATTCTTTTCACTATTTAAAAAAGAAAGTCAGAAGTGTGACTGATACTTAACTCCTGATTAGTTGCTTGTCATCATAATTAGCAGTTTTTAGATCATTTAGATCAGTTGGGTTTTATTTGAGTTAAGATTCACTGTAATTGTAAATGTTGAATAAATAGTGAAAGAAAGTTTGGGGAGACAAAGACGTCATGGTAGTTTGTAATAATTGGCTAACGTTTGTTAAATATTCATTTAATTTTTACATCATTTGTATTTTATTAGATGTAATTATACTCTCTTTTGTAGAAAATGTCTCTTTGAAGTTCTCTGCTGTTTCTGAGATGATACGTGTTTTGTGGCAAAGTTCTGAATGTATGTGACTAAAACCATAATGATTATGATTTTAATCATTGTGTTACACGTAGTCTTCTAGTTCATGGAATCATTGGACTTCGTTAAAGAGTAATATTTTGAGTATTTCTTTTTAGGACTTTTGGAGACTGTGACTTCCGTGCTTCTTCATCCGAGTATGGCTGCTCGGCTTGCTGCCGCATGGTGTTTGCGCTGTGTGGCTGTGGCATTACCTTTCCAGTTGACACCCTTTCTAGACAGGTGTGCAGAACGGCTCAACAACTTGAAAACGTCACCGGAAGCCGTTAGTGGATACAGCTTTGCAATGGCTGCTCTGTTAGGTGGAGTTCATCAGTGTCCATTGGGCATTCCTCATGCCAAGGGAAAGGTACGACGGAATTATGAGTGCTGTCACGTGGGCTTTAGTCTTTATTGGAACACCTTCTATGTTTAATGCTGAGCTGGGTGATCAAACAATTTTACTGTAATAGTATAAAATATAGTGTTATGCTAATAGGGAGTTGACAGACCCTAATTCATATTTGATATTTAATTCTTTAATTCTGCTGTCTGGGTGTAGTATCATTTTATTTTAGAGAAAAAAAAAAAAAAACCCAAACCCTTAACAGTTATTATGTAGAAATCAGAGCTATTCTTTCAGCTTTTAGAGATAAAAATTCACGTTGCTCTATTCAAAGATATCAGGAGAATATGCAATTGCATTTAGCATTTTGGTAATGATAATCAGTAGTTATTATGAGTCAGTTTTTTTCTTTTTCTTTCCACTATACCTACTAATACTATTATGGGTTTTTTTCTCAAGAATATTAAACATTTATGCAAATACTGTCTGCAACTTTACATATGTAGATTGGGGCTAGGTTTTTAACTTCTTACTCTTTCTGGGACATTAGGCCCAGATCCATTCACTCTTACGAGCTCCATAGCTACCACTCGAGTGTTGGCTTCCATCTCCCTTTGTCCTTCAACTGCCTCCTCTCTGATTATCCTGCCTGCAGTCTTTCTCCCGTCTCCCCACACCACTTGCATTTTTCACATTAGCTCCGAGACCCTTAGGGACTACCCAGTGCTCAGAGAGTAAATAGAATCCCCTCGGTCTGGTAAACCGGCACCTCCACAATTTGCTGTCATTCTACCCATTCATTCTGCGTTCCCACTGCTCTACTTAGACTAGTCGTCTTGCTCTCTTTCCATGCCTTTTGCAGCCTTCATGCCTGTGTTCACACAATAGCATCTCATCCCCCTTCTTGGTCACATGAACCAAACGTATCTGTTTGTTTAGAGGCCCAATTCAAGTTCCATCTCTTTTATGAAATTTCTTCAGAGCTACTCTGTCTGCGATAACCTTTGCCCTTGTGGACCACTACTACATCTGCTTACTCTTTTGTCATTCATGTGCTGCTTGTTACTTCCCATTTCCCTGTGACTTCTTGAAGACTGTAAGTGCTGTAAGATTATTTTAATGGCAGAAACATGTTAGGAGTTCAACAAATCATTTAATATAGGATAATGGTGCTACCAATAATAGCATTTATTAAGTGGTTTCATGGACCAGCAACTGTTCTGAGTGCTTTGCTGTATTAACTTATTTAATCCTTGCTGGAGTGAGGTTGGCATTCCTATTATTCCTATTTCCCCAGTGAGGGAACTGAGGCAGGGAGGTTAAGGTGTCCCAGATCAGAAAGCCGGGAAATGACAAAGCTGGGCTGTGAACCCAGGCAGTCTGGCTCTAGAGCTCTCTCTCAACCACTGTGCTGTTCAGAGTCTCCTCACAGACGACAGTGTGATCGAGATGAAGTAGGTCTTGATGTTGGATCTTTTAAAACATGTTAACAGGAACAACAAAAAAGAACAACTTCCTTTTTTAATAAGGCGCACTAGCTATGTATTTTCTTACTTGGTTTTTTTAACTTGTTTCAGTTAAAATCCAATTCTGAACTTCTCTTGCAGATGGTAGTTAGTATCGCTGAAGATCTCTTACGAACCGCTGCTCAAAATAGCAGGCTGTCTTTACAGCGCACCCAAGCTGGATGGCTTTTACTTGGAGCACTTATGACTTTAGGTATAGTTATATCTGAGTAGGATGTCGTCTTACTCTGTAAGTGTCAGTAGATTATAAATAAAGTGTAATTTAAAAGTATTAAACTTCACATTCTAGACTTTGAATGACATGGTAAAATGGTGAAGGTGTTTTTCCTTTCATTTGGGAGTAGATTTCTATTTCTGGTAACTTCTGCTTAAGTACATTTAAGGAGAAAATGGTTAACAAAGTTTCACCTTAAAAAATAACAAAGTGTCACCAGAATAGCCCTGGTCTAACTAACTGGCTTAGTGTTAACCAAATGAGATAAGAGTATGGGGCCCATTCCATCCCCAAAGTGACGTGAGTGACATGATTTTAGTGGGGTGATAAAGTCACATTCCAGTGGTCTTGTTGGTGCGGCTTTTCTGGAGTTCCCCTTCTCCCCTTCACTTTCCCAAGTGCTATGACAAACCTGACATGCAGGCAAAGTCTAGCACTGTACATAGAACAGAACTGTTGTCATGGTGATGGCGTGTGTCTTCTTTTTAGTTCACATGTCCAACTTCCAACTTTAGTAGTAGATATGTGTTTTACTTACTGAATAAGAAGCACTTTGAGTTAGGGAGGAAGTGGGGGAAGGTGATCAAAAAGTAGAGACTTGCAGTTCTGAGATGAGTAAATACCAGAGATGCGATGTCCAGCATGCAGATATACTGCTGTGTGACAGACAGGAAAGCTGTCAAGAGAGTAGTAAATCCTGAGGCTTCCCATCACAGGGAGAACATTTTTTTAATCTCTTTTTCTTTCCTTTCCTTTTCTTTCCTTTCCTTTTCTTTTCTTTTCTTTTCTTTTCTCTTCTCTTTTCTCTTTCTCTCTCTCTCTCTCTCTCTCTCTCTTTCTCTCTTTCATTTTATTGTATCTATATGAGATGATGAATGTTGGCCAGACCTGCTGTGGTGCTCATTTCACACTATTTGTAACCCAAACCTTCACCTGATACAGTGACATATGCCACTTATTTCTCAATCACACTGGAAAATAAAAGAAACATTTTGAAACTATTACTGTCACAGATGAAGGTAGAGTGAAATGATATTAAAGCTTGTGTGGGGCTCTTTGACTTTTGTTAGTAATGTTTGTTTTATGTATGTATGGTTTCGTGTTCTCCTTTTCTCCATTAGGACCATCTGTAGTTCGATACCATCTGCCCAAGATGTTGTTATTGTGGCGAAATGTTTTCCCTCGTTCTCTAAAAGAATTGGAGGCTGAGAAGGCCCGAGGCGATTCTTTTACCTGGCAGGTAACATTGGAAGGTCGTGCTGGAGCTTTATGTGGTAAGAACTGAAAGGGGTGTGCTCCCAGAATATAATTTTATTACGAAAATATTTGTGAGGTTAAGGAGAATCACTATTTCAGATTTTTGTGTTAATGTGTAGTGATGAACTCATAGACTTGTAGATTTAGAAAGAAACTTTGGAAACTAATTTATTTATTTTGGGGGGTGGGGAGAGAGAAAGAGAGCCTGCGTGCACATGTGCATGAGTAGGGGAGGGACAGACAGAGAGGGAGGGAGAGAATCCTAAGAAGCCTCTGCCTGTCAGCACTGAGCTCAAACTCACAAACCGTGAGATTATGACCTGAGCCAAAACCAAGAGTCTGACGCTTAACTGACCGAGCCACCCAGGCATCCCATAAATAACCTAATTTTGAGATGGAAATGAAGCAGTGACTTGAAAGAGGAGGTTAGCATCAGTGGTCAGACAAGACTTAGAACCCAGGCCTCTTGAGTCCAGTTATTGCAGTCTTCTACCTGTCAAAGAGGCACTGTCACCACATAGAAAACCCAGTAGGTATTTAAAGGAAGAAGACACTCAGGATCTCCCAGGTCACTGAGTTGACAGTGAGTCTTTTCATGATGGACAAACAGCTGTTCCCTCCAGCATTATCAAATCTGCAAATGTTGAGATGCATTTTTTTAGACATCCACGTTACAAAAATTATGAATAAAATTGTTTTTGTTTAGAAGTCAGCAACTTACAGGAAAGGCTCCAGTTTTGTTTGTTTCAACTGGGAACTAGAATTACCCTGGGTGACTCTGTTCTTTTTTGGTTGGAAAGTGCTTCTTTTTCCAAACCGTGGGAAACAGATATATGCTTAAAGCATAAGGGTGGCAGGGCAAGGTGTCAGTTTTGTTCCCAAACATCTGAGAGCTCTTTTTGTCTTAGTTCTATTGCTAAAGAGGCAACAAAGATATTCCTTCTCACTGAGCCACTTTGTCCACCCTTGGTTCTGTCTTGCTTTCTTTGAGGTTATCTGAATTCAGTGATGTTAACAGACCTTTGAATTCCCACTCACAGAAATCTCCCTAACAGATATCTTCCCTCCCTCCACCTTTCTTCTAGCCTTTTCTAATGATGTTTCTCTGTAGTTGCAGTTAGTTCTTCATTTGATTTGACCTGATTTCAGAACCTTATATTTCATAATAATTAAGAATTAAAAATTTTATCTAGCAATGAGGAGTTTTGTCGCACATTGCCCTGAGCTCCTGACTGAAGATGTGATTAGAAAATTGATGACCCCAATTGAATGTGCCATGACCATGATGTCACAGTAAGTAAGCGATTATAACAAGTTAATGTTCAGTTTTACATATTTATAAATAATCATGTTTTGCATTCCCCTCTAATGTTATACAGGAAACATGTAAAACTTTACTTTTTTAAAATGAACTTAAAAACTATAGTCATGGAATGAATTGAAATAAAATTGTATTTTATACTGTTCCAATAAAGGTCACAGTACAAACTAAGGTGAAAATATTATACTTGCCAATGTATTTTGACAATACATCGATACATTGCTGACGATGTCTATAACACTTATTCTACTAAGCTGACACCAACTGTACTTTTGATATTTTAGCATTCCGTCTGTAATTAAAGCCCATGGAGCTCATCTGAAAGCTAGTGCAGCAATGGTCCGTTTAAGACTTTATGATATCTTGGCTTTGTTACCTCCAAAGACTTATGAAGGTAAATGAAATTTGCATTATCTAATAAAAATTCTTCAGTGTATCTTTCTAGTTCTTCACAACATTACAGAGTTCTGACCAAGGCTGTCCCCTGACCGTACAAAGGAAGACAACCATTTTACTTTTATTCATGTAGAGTAGCTAACTCTCGTTGAGCACTTACTGTGTTCCAGGTTTGTGCTAATCCCTTTACGTGTATTATCTCTTTGGACTCTAACCACAACTTTATGAGGTAATTCACCTATATTTTATAGATGAAGAACCTCCGGTACAGAGAGGTGATGTAACTTACCTAAGTCTGAGATCTAGTAAGTGGCAGAGCTTGGATTCAGACCCAACTGGTTCAACTTCATAGTCTCTGCTTTGAGTGGCTAAAATGAACAAATCAGGAGACTACAGATGCTGGTGAGGATGTGGAGAAACGGGAACCCTCTTGCACTGTTGGTGGGAATGCAAACTGGTGTAGCCAACTCTGGAAAACAGTGTGGAGGTTCCTCAAAAAATTAAACATAGACCTACCCTATGACCCAGCAATAGCACTGCTAGGAATTTACCCAAGGGATACAGGAGTGCTGATGCATAGGGGCACTTGTACTCCAATGTTTATAGCAGCACTTTCAACAATAGCCAAATTATGGAAAGAGCCTAAATGTCCATCAACTGAAGAATGGATAAAGAAATTGTGGTTTATATATACAACGGAATACTACTTGGCAATGAGAAAGAATGAAATATGGCCTTTTGTAGCAACATGAATGGAAGTGGAGAGTGTGATGCTAAGTGAAATAAGTCATACAGAGAAAGAACAGATACCATATGTTTTCACTCTTATGTGGATCCTGAGAAACTTAACAGAAGGCCACGGGGGAGGGGAAGGGGAAAAAAAAAAGTTAGAGAGGAGGGAGCCAAACCATAAGAGACTCTTGAAAACTGAGAATAAACTGAGGGTTGATGGGGGGTGGGAGAGAGGGGAAAGTGGGTGATGGGCATTGAGGAGGGCACCTGTTGGGATGAGCACTGGGTGTTGTATGGAAACCAATTTGACAATAAATTTCATAGTAAAAAAAAACAACAGAGGTGCCTGGGTGGCTCAGTCGGTTAAGCGTCCGACTTCGGCTCAGGTCATGATCTCACGGTTCGTGCATTCGAGCCCCGCGTCGGGCTCTGTGCTGACAGCTCAGAGCCCGGAGCCCGGAGCCCGCTTCAGATTCTATGTCTCCCTCTCTCTCTGCTCCTCCCCCGCTCACGCTCTGTCTCTCTCTCTCAAGAATAAATAAACACTAAAAAACAACAACAACAACAAAGTCTCTGCTTTTAATTACTGTCTGAAACTGCTTCATATATATTATAATATAGCCAATAATTTAGGAATCTTGAAAGAGAATAATAATGTACTCTATAGATATCAAATATTATGTAAAATGTTAATATTAAAATAAGCCATTGATTTGTCTTCACTTCAGCCATGTCCAAGAATTCTGATGTGCTCGGCTTCAGTGTCTGCACATCACTGGGTAATTAATAATAAGTAATCGTGTCATATTTAGTATATTTAAATAAATATTTAAAGCATGAAAAATTTTAATATATTAAATTTAAATGTTTTCAATTTAAATAGGAAATGTAATAGTTATTGTAAATATTTTCTCTAAGTTTTTTGTTCCTTTAAATAACTTGGGCTAAAACGCATAATACAATAATAAAAAAGAAAGTACCATTATTGTATTTTAAAACAGCATTAAAGTATTTGATACAGATTTTTTAAAAAAGAGAACAGGGGGTACTTAATTATTTCACTTGATCTTAGCCAAGAGGCTGAGAAGCGATGGGACTTAATTATTTTATCCCTGTTGAACATGGTGCTTCTTTTTGTGGGCAATGATTGCAGTTTTCATAAAAGCTATTCTTTCATGTCTGATCTGAAGTTCTGTTTTTTTAGGATCTTTCAACGCACTTCTTAGAGAACTGGTAGCAGAATTCACTTTGACTGACAATTCAGCCAACACAACCACTTCCCTCCTCAGATCCCTCTGCCATTATGATGACAGTGTTCTTCTTGGTTCCTGGCTTCAAGAAACTGATCATAAATCAATTGAAGACCAGGTAGCAAACTACACAGGGAATGAAATACTACGTCATCAAAAGCAATGGGGCTATTACAGATTGTTATTTAAAAAGGAAATATTTCAGACTAAAGTTTAATTTTATTTTAGCTTTCTTAGACATTTAAAGATCGCTTCCTGGTGGTAGAAAAAAATAGTGAAAAATGGTGAATTTCTTACGTTCTTTTAAAAAAAGACTTACTAATGCCTCTTTTAGTCAGTTTTCGTGAGTTGAAGTTATTCCTGATATTGTTTTGCTTACACATTGTAAGGTGGTCAATATACAAATGTTAAAATGAATAAGTATTTTCTTAAAATTATACAAGGTGTTACTGATGGCTTTTTTTAGTGGCCAAATAATATTTTTATCTATTTAAAATTTTTCAGATTCAATCATTTTTGTTTTTTTCTTTTTTTTCAAATTCAATCATTCTTGGTTTTTCTGTTTTTCATGCCTAACTAATAATTAGTGAGTTTCTTAAAGTAGATTTTGAATGATTTTTATGTCCTTCTTTTTGTAGCTCCAGCCAAACAGTGCATCTGGAAGTGGGGCTCTAGAGCACGACCCATCCTCCATTTACTTACGAATCCCTGCTGGAGAAGCTGTGCCTGGTCCTCTCCCTCTTGGGGTTTCAGTCATTGATGCTTCCGTGGCTCTTTTTGGCGTAGTGTTTCCTCATGTTTCTTACAAACACCGGTTAGTATAAAATCAATCAAATAATTTTAGTTTAATATAAACTATACCAGAGAGGAGGTGGGTGGGGGAATGGTTTAAGTGGGTGATGGAGATTAAGGAGGGCTTTTATTGTGAGGAGCCCTGGGTATTGTATGGAAGTGTTGAATAACTATATTGCACACCTGAAACTAACGATTACACTATGGTAGCTAGCTGCAATTTAAATGAAAACTTTTTAAAAATAAAAATAAAAAAATAAAATAAAAAATAACACTTTTTAAGTATTTAACATAATAAAGCTGTCAGGAAAAACATATATATAAATTATATTTAAGCAATAGATTTTCCCATCTCAGTTACCTGCAATAAGGTAAACTACTACTTAAATAATAGGCTTATAAATTTAATAATGTAAGTGACACATACATGATGAAAAAAATTGCTTGAAAATTCCACATAATTGAAACGTTTTAAGATTTGGCTCTGTGAACTGGCCTCTGACATCCATTGTCTTGTGGACTGTCTTAAAACAGCAAGATTTTCATTTCAATAATTCGTTTGCGAGTTTTTAAGTAGGTTTTCCATATCTTTAATTACAGACATCACTTTGCTAACTCTTTTTTTTTATTACTGAAGAAGTTAATGAATGTGAAGTCCATTCTCTAATAGTGTTTGTCTGTCATATGGTTTAGTCTGGGACTTAGGAAACTAAAGTAACAGGTTGTTTTTCTAATAGGAGCATTTTGGTTTGCTGTATTCTGTGTCCATAGACACTATCCCTAATTTTTGTAGGCATTTTATCTATTTATGGTGGTTTTCTCAAGAGGAAGAGTGAAAATGAATTAGTGTAAGACACTCATAGGTAACTTGTTTAACAAAATATGCTTTTAGGGGTGCCTGACTGGTTCATTCGGTGGAGCATGTGACTCTTGATCTCGGGCTTGTGAGTTCAAGCTCCACGTTGGATATAGAGACTACTTAAAAATAAAAAATCTTTTTAAACAATGCTTTTGAAACATTGTTAGGTTTGTGTATAAAGGTAACATAAATATAAAAAATAATGTAAATATTATCTTTAAAAAATGCATAGGTTACTTGGTTAATTGCTTTTTAATTTGAGGAGAAAAATTTCCATGTAAAATTTCACTTTACCCAGGTATCTTTAAGAACATTTGGTTGTCACATAAATGAAGAATATGAAAGGGGAAAGAATCTCATAAAGCATCTACTTTAATATCCTTGTTTTAAATCAGGAAATCTAGGTCTAAGAGTTTGTGGTTTGCCCAAAGTTACACAGCTAGTTATGAGAGCTGTAAGTAGAGTCCAGGGTTATTTTGACTATATTAACTCACTTTTGTAGAACAATTAAATAAATTACATTAACAATTAATAACTTAAATATCCAGTGATAGAGGAATGAGTCAATCAATTATGGAAGGTCAATAGGTTAGAATGTTTTTTTACATGGATAATGTTTTGATATGCTCCTTATACAATGTTAAATGATAAAAGTAAAATAAAAGGCAAGAAGTGATCCCAGTCCTGTATTTTAAAGAAAAGACCTGAGAGGAGCCTGGGTGGCTCAGTCGGGTAGGAGTCCGACTTTGGCTCAGGTTGTGATCTCACAGTTTGTGAGTTCGAGCCCTGCATTGAGCTCTCTGCTGTCAGCAAAGAGCCCACTTCAGATCCTCTGCCTCCTTCTCCCTCTGTCCCTCCCCCCCTCAAAAATAAATAAACATTAAAAATAATGATAAAAAAAAGACCTGAAAGAAAATGTATCTGAGGGTAAGAGTAGTTATTTCTGGATGTAATTTTTTGTTACTAATCTTCAAATTAAGTGAAACAAATATTTTATAAAAAAGAAAAAAACATTTTTTAAAGTAAGGTTTTTAGGGGCGCCTGGGTGGCTCAGTCGGTTGAGCGTCCGACTTTGGCTCAGGTCACGATCTCGCGGTCCATGAGTTCGAGCCCCGCGTTGGGCTCTGGGCTGACGGCTCGGAGCCTGGATCCTGCTTCCGATTCTGTGTCTCCCTCTCTCTCTGCCCCTCCCCCGTTCATGCTCTGTCTCTCTCTGTCTCAAAAATAAATAAACGTAAAAAAAAAATTTTTTTTTAAAAATAAAAAAAAAAATAAAGTAAGGTTTTTAAAAAGGTTATGTATTTGAGATCAGTCATAGGTAAATCATGCTTCCAGTAGTGTTGGAGACCCTGTGTGTCTTCTTATGTGTATGCTTGAAAGCAATGCCCAGTTTCCTCATCCTTAGAAGATGTGGATCTATGTCAGAGCAAGTACTAAGTAGTCAATCTTAGCCCCCAGTAACTCTCAGTGGAGTTTTACTGAAGGATTAGATGATTTCTTCCTATGTGATATTTGAAGAATACTTTGACCTGAGACCTATGGCCTATTGTAAATTGAGCTTAAATCCTTATAGTGACCTTAGGGAGATCCTGATTTCCTACTTTAGATCATAGTTATTTTGGTACTGAATCCAACATCCCGGATTCCTTCGCCCATCTGATTTATTTTTAGAAGAATCTGAAATCTCATTCTCTTTTATCGGAATAGTCTCAAATGGCTGTGATTTTTTTTTTTTTTTCTGACTGTCTCATTTAAAAAATTTGAAATAAAAAAAAATTCACTTCTGATTTTTTACATTAAAAGAAAAAAAAGACCAAAGCTAAATCCCTTCAAAAAACCTCCCAGTTGGGGCGCCTGGGTGGCTCAGTCGGTTGAGCGTCCGGCTTCATCTCAGGTCATGATCTCACGGTTCGTGAGTTCAAGCCCCATGTCGGGTTCTGCACTGACAGCTCAGAGCCTGGAGCCTGTTTCAGATTCTGTCTCCCTCTCGCTCTGCCCTGACCCTGCTTTGCTCTGTCTCTCTGTCTCTAAAATAAATAAACATTAAAAAAAATTTTTTTTTAAATAAAAATAAAAAAATAAAATAAAAACCTCCCAGTTAGCTTCTGAGAATAGGACATGAGGTACAGTTTTCTTCCATGTGAGTGTATTTTGAAAAGAAGAAAAAAATTATGCCTCATTTAAAAATTTCCAACTGAATCTTCTACACAGATGCAAAATTAATGATTGCTAATTCTGTTCAAGAAACCTTGAGCACCTACTGTATACCAGGCACTTTGTTAGATTCTGGCGTTAATGTTAACACTGAAATTATGACCTTATTTTGTTCATTGAAACTTAATATTTAGTCTCTTGCCTTGTTCCACTTAAAAACCGCATGCCCCTATATCAATTCAGGAGGAGCTCCGGTTTGAACCAGCTGCAGGAATGAAATAAAAATGAGACAGCGTGGGGCATTATTTGTTACCAATTAGCTTATACTCTTTTTATGTATCTTTTTTGAGCCATATTTGAATAAAAAGTATTGCTAATGTGATCTTTATTCTATTATCATAGATTACAGATGTTGGACCACTTTGCTGAATGCGTTAAACAAGCCAAAGGCGTCCGACAGCAGGCTGTGCAGCTTAATATTTTTACTGCTGTTCTTAGTGCACTAAAGGTATTTACTTTTAAAACATAAGTATTCTGGGGGCAACTGGGTGGCTCATTTGGCTGAGCATCTCTTAATTTTGGCTCAGGTCATGATCCCACCATTGTGGGAATAGCTCCGAGACGGGCTCTACACTGCATGTGGAGGCTGCTTAAGATTCACTCTCTTTCTGTCTTTGTCTCTCTGTCTCTCTCTCCCCACCCCCCTTCCCCCTCTCTCTCCCTCTCCCTTTCACCCTCTCTCTCCCTCTCCCTTTCACCCTCTCTCTGTCTCTCTCCCTTCGTTGGCCCCTCTCCCCCACTTGAACAAGTGTGTATGTTCTCTCTTTCAAATAAAATAAATAAAAATTAAAAAAAAAATAAGTATTCTGAACTAAGATTTTAATTAATGCCTTTAATTAGGCAGGTATATCTAGACCATTATGATGATTATATGTATATCACTGGAAAACTGTGTTTTTATATTAGTTTAACTAAATTATTAGAAACTATTTATTAGACTTATTGCAATTAAATAAGTGTTTTATAGTTTAATAATGTTAAAGTTCATTTTTTGATCTGATCTTTCAGATTTTATAAGTTCTAGTAAGTTCTCTTGGAATTTTCAAAGATGTCTGACTAATAAAATCTTGTATTCTACTTGAGGTTAACTAGATAAAGTTTGAGTTCCATTTGTGGTTTAGACCATAAATCAGGAGAGACTATGTTGTACAGCTGAAAAAAGGCTACATTTAGAGACTGTGTTCTGGTTTAGATCTCATAGGTTTATGTCTTAAGCAGTTCCTTAACCTTTTGAACCTCGGTTTCTGTATGTTTGAAGTGAAATAACCAATATTTTGCCTATCTCTCAGAGTTCATGCACTGTTCTATGCAGCCTATAGCCTCTCGTGACATATTTGAAAACTTTTTTATATTATTCAGCACTAAGCTTGTTATAAGGTTTACTGTTAAAATGGCAGCAAATACAAGTGTTTAAATGGGCGTGAATTAAATTGTGTTTTGTAAACATCAGGGCAAAGGGACATAGACATTGAATACAGAAATAGAAGTTTGTGTCATTTATATAACTATTAGTATATGCCCTATTTAGAGACCATCAGCTAATACGAACATCTGAGTTTTTTAAAAAAGAATTGAGTAGTCAGCCTTCCTTAGTGGTTGGAAGATGAATGAACCAACTGTAATATTGCTCTACAGTATACTTTTCTTCATAGATTTGCTTGCTAATGCCCCTGCTATGGCTAACATTTTCTCCAGGCACCATGAGTTGGATTTTTGGTCTCATGTAAGCTAAGTTCCATGTTCTAGGTGTACTTAGAACAGAGATATTAACATTTAATATGATGAACAAAGTGTGTTGATATTCAGTTACTGATTATTTTTACCTTATTTTATCTTTTTATATATATTGAATGTACTCTTGATGACATAATTATCTTCTCTGGAATTTTTATAGAAACATGTCAAATTTTCATACTCCTCAGCCTTTTTCCTTACCTAAAGTTCTAATGGTAAATGTCAATTAGTTGAATACCAGTTGACTTAATAGTATAGCATCCTTTATACATAAAAGCAATACTTTTATATAAAAAGCATTAGTCTTTGGATAAAGACACGTCCAGGGATTGTTCATCTTAGGGCTGATTGACTATAACCTTGTTATATATCATGTTGTGAATCATGTTTAGGAAAGTGATTAGTTTAACGGGTATTGATTCTAGGCATAATATATGCATATGAAAGATGGCTGAAGAAGGGGAGCAGGTAGGTGAATGGGTAACATAGGTGAAGGGGACTAAGAGGTACAAACTTTCAGTTACAAATAGGTCATAGGAATACAGCATGGGAAATATAGTTAATAATAGTGTAATAATATTGTACATTGTACATTGACCGATGGTGACTACACTTATCATGATGAGCATAGCTTAATGCGTAGAATTGTCTAATCATGATGTTGTACACCTAAAACTAGGTTTGTACAGTATGTCAACTGTACTTCAATTAAAACAAAAAGATGGTTGATACATAATACCCCTATTTTATAGCAGCATTATTTACAATAGCCAAGATATGGAAGCAGCCCAGGTGCCCATCAACTGGTGAATGGATAAAGAAGATGTGGTATATATACACAATGGAATGTTACTCAGCCATCAAAAATAATGAAGTCTTGTCATTTGCAGTGACATAGATGGAGCTAGAGAGTATAATGCTAAGTATAATAAGTCAGAGAAAGACAAATACCATATGATTTCACTCATGTGGAATTTAAGAAACAAAACAAGCAAAGGGAAAAAGAGAGAGAGAGAGAGAGAAACTACTCTTAACTATAGAGAGCAAACTGGTTACCAGAGGGGAGGTGGGTGGGCGGACGGGTGAAATAGGTGATGGGGATTAAGGAGTGCACTTGTCATGGTGAGCACTGGGTGATTAAAATAAAAACTTTAGGGGCGCCTGGGTGGCTCAGTCGGTTAAGCGTCCGACTTCGGCTCAGGTCATGATCTCACGGTCCGTGAGTTCGAGCCCCGCATCGGGCTCTGTGCTGACAGCTCAGAGCCTGGAGCCTGTTTCAGTCTGTGTCTCCCTCTCTCTCTGACCCTCCCCCGTTCATGCTCTGTCTCTCCCTGTCTCAAAAATAAAATGTTAAAATAAAAACTTTAAAAAATTAAAAAATAAAAGATGGTTGAAAAAAAGTGGGTGGAAATACATGTATATTTACAAAGATTGCAGCACATCTTTTTCTTTTATGTACTGTGAATTTTGAATTTGCCCCCTTCCCCCACCCCCTTTTTTGTTTTTAACAACCATAGGGCCTGGCTGAAAACAAAAGTACTTTAGGACCTGAGGAAGTTCGTAAATCTGCTCTGACTCTGGTTATGGGCGCTCTTGACAACCCAAACCCCATCTTAAGATGTGCAGCAGGGGAAGCTCTTGGAAGAATGGCTCAGGTGGTTGGGGAAGCAACCTTCATTGCTAGAATGGCCCAGTATAGCTTTGACAAGTAAGTGGGTCTTTTTACTGACAAGTAAGTTTCTCATAGAGACAAAGATGTCTTTTTAGTAGTCAATAATTATATTAACTGGGTGATATGCTTTCCACATGGTATAGCATATGACAAAATTTTGTGTGTTTTTTTATAATGATTTTAATTTTCAATGCAGTAATTGTTTAAACTCCAGAACCTGGGAAAGTTGTAATATTATAGGTACTTTTAAGGTGGTCAGGTTTCAGCCTTTGAATATTACATAATGGAATCAAGCAGATTGTTAATACAACCTCTCTTAGTTAGTTATATGTACTCTGCTCTGAAGACGTGTTCTGGAAGTCCCTTTCTCTTATCTCTGCTCCTTACATTACTCTTTTTGTTAATTATTCATTTTTTGGAATAAGCCATTCTTTTTATAACTGCCAGCAAGTTTATCATCTTTTAAATTATCCCTGAAATGGGAAAAGTTGGTGTTAGGTTTTAAGGATTTCTTTTTATATTAATTAAAAAGAGTGATCTCAGAGTTCCAAATAAGTATGATTAAGATGATGCCCTTATTAGTGACTCTTGGTTGGTTGTTAATCAGGTACTTAAAGTAGACAAGTTGAAAATCAAGTGTGGTCAAGAACTGATACTTGAGTTATGTAAATTAACCACTGTATATTTTGAGTACTAATTATACCAAACTAGGCCATAATCTTTAACGAGAGAGGTGGGGGGGAAGCAATGGTTGTGAAGCAGTAGTTCTGAATAAAAAGTATTTTCTGAATTCTTGGTTATATGAGAATGGCTTTTCCCTGTCTTCAGACATGAGCAACAATTTGATTATAGGGTAATGCCCCAGTGTGTTGTTTGAATCACTAAGGATAATATGAGCAAGCAGAAGATAAAATAGTCCCTGACACTCGATCTTCTGTAGGATGACTTTTACCATTTTCTAACAATAGATCAGTTTTGCTTTTCCAAGTATGTCATTGATTCTGAAATCCAACTTCCACTAAAGATTTTTTAAAATATACAACCAGTCTTACCTGTTTAATGATTTGTGCTCTGTTAATAATAGGTAAAATAGAAGTTTTACACATCCAATAACTTCAACAAACCCGAGGTGGAATAAAGACAAAAGAAAAGCATAGCATAATCAAATTTCATAAAGGCAGTGATAAAGAGAATGTCATAAAAGCAGCCAGTTGGGGGAAGACATCACGCAGAGGAACAAAGATAACAATTTCAGCAGGCTTCTGATTATAAACTATGCAAGCAAAAGGCAGTAGAGTGACCTAGAACTTTATAGCCAGTGAAAATACCTTTTTAAAACTGAAGTTTTAATAAAGACTTTAAGACTGTGAAAAGTTGGAAAATTCATTGCTTACACGGTGCACCATAAGACGTGTTAAAAGAAGCTTTTTGGAAAAAAAAAAAAAAGATGATAGTAGATGAAACTTTGAATGTAACATACAGAAATGAAGAGTGCCAAGAGTGGTAGGTATGTAGATAAATATAAAGACTTACTCTTTATATGTCTGTTTTAAAATGACCTATTATTTTATTCTCATTTATTTTTTATTATATTTTACTTTTGGTTATCGTTTAGTTTTTATTTCATAATCATAAATTTAACTCTGCAATCCAGCTAAACTTGGAGGGGAATAAGGAAATTATGGAACCCACAGAACTGCAGCGAGATACAAAGATTACAGCGAGAGCAGACAAGGGCAAAGCACTGCTCTCTTGAGCTACAGCAGGAATGGTCTGGTAGTTAAGATAAAACACAAGTCAAATTTAATAGATTTGTCCACAGTCAGCAATGGTGATCTTCTTTCTAGTCTTGCCATTCCTGGACCCAAAGCGCTCTGTGGCTTCCACAATATTCATGTCCTCTTTCACTTGCCAGAGACCACATACTTGCCATCCAACCACTTACTCTTGGCAATGCGGATGAAAAAACTGTGAACTGTTGTGTTGGGTCCAGCATTTGCCATGGACAAGATTCCAGGATCCCTATGCTTCAGGATAAAATACTCATCATCAAATTTCTCCCCATTGATGGACTTGCCACCAGTGCCATTATGGTATGCCAAGTCACTGCCCTGACACATAAATCCCAGAATAATCCCATGAAAGCAGGAACTTGTATAACCAAATCTTTTCTCCCCAGTGCTCAGAGCATAAAAATTTTCTACTGTTTTTCAAACTTTGTCTGCAGACAGCTCCAAGGTGACACAGCCCAGGGGCTTACCATCCATGGTGATGCTGAAGAACATGGTGGAGTTGACCATGGCTGAGTGGCACAGGCAGCTCCTGGGCAACAGAGTTTGCAAGCTATTTTTAGTCGCATTTTTTAAATGCCTTGGGAAGATAATTGACCCTTTCATGTAAAAATGATAATGTATGGTAGGATTTTAATAGAGAGAGAAGTAAAAATACATGACAGCAGTGCAAAGAATGGGAAGAGGAAATGGTGGCATACTCTGTGTACAATATACATGAAAAAATATAATATTCTTTGAAGGTATATCATAATGGGTTAGAAATGTATAATGTAAACTCCAGAGATCCTACTAAAAAACAAAAATGTATAACTAATAAACCAATAGTGGAGATAAAATGGTTTATTAGTTATACATTTTTGTTTTTTAGTAGGATCTCTGGAGTTTACATTATACATTTCTAACCCATTATGATATACCTTCAAAGAATATTATATTTTTTCATGTATATTGTACACAGAGTAATAAACCAATAGTGGAGATAAAATGGAATAATAAAAAATACTAAATCCAAAAGAAGATGGAAAGAAGGAAAAAGAAACAAACTGATGTGACAGAGCACGAATAGCAATATGGGAGACTTAAACCCAACCTGCTGATAATTACATTAAATATAAATGGTCTAAACATTACAAGTAAAAGTTAAAATTTGTCATATTGGATAAAAAGCAAAATCTAACTGAATGCTATCTACAAGAAACCCCTTTAACTCTAAAGAAAGAAATAGGTTAAAAGTAAAAGGATAGGGATAATATACCAGGAAAACACTAACTCAAAGGAAGCTAGAGTGGCTCTGTTATTATCAGAAAAAGTAGATTTTGTAACAAAAATTGTTACCAGAATAAATGAGTGCTTTCATAATGATAAGAGGACCAATTCCCCCAAGAATACATAGCAATTCTCAATGTATATGTATCTTATGATATAGTTTTAAAATACATGGAACAAAACCTAATAGAAGTGAAAGTAAAATAGACAAGTCTAAAATTATATTTGGTGATCTCAGCATTCCTGTCTCAGTAACTAATAGAACAGACACTCCGATTATTAAAAATGTAGATTTTACCAACGCTGTCATCTAGCTTGGCCTACTGACATTTGTAGAATACTTTACAAAAGAAGCAATATACATTCTGCCTTTCTCTCTCTCTCTCTCTCTCTCTCTCTCTCTCTCTCTCTCTCTCTCCTTATTCTCCTTATTCTCCTTATTCTCCTTATTCTCCTTATTCTCATAATTCTTTTTTAAAAAATCAGGTTTGTATTTCATAGAGTTTTTCTATTGTCTCTCCATTTTCTCTTCCACTGATTTCTGCTTTATTTTTATAACTTGCTTCATTATGCTTACTTTCAGTTCAGTTTACTTTTCTCTTTCTAGATTCTGAAGGTGGAGGTTTAGATAATTCATTTAAAACCTTTCTTCTTTTCTAATACAAGGATTTTGATGCTATAAATTCACCTTGATACACACTTTAGCTGCATACCATAAATTCTGATACGTTTTATTTCCTTATTGGCTCAATTAATTATCTATCTTGGTAAATGTTCTATGGATACTTGAAAAGAATTACCATTGGTGAATTTTATTTTATATAAATATATCCCAATAAAGCTTATTTTTTAAGTAATCTGCAATATCTTCTTTTTATATTTTTTAATTCATTAGATATATTTCACAAAGAAAAAGACTGATGCATGTTAAAGAGGTTCAGATCATAATTATAGAGAATTTCTTCAGTTAACATTTTCTGTAATTTTGTAATTTCTGTAATCTAAATTTTTAGATTTTTAAAACCAGTTATAAAAGCAATTCGTGTTTATTTAAAACACCCATAATAAAAATATGTTTCAAATGATTCTTAACTTTTCAAGGAATAATAAATGTTAAAAACTGAGAAGTGGTGATTCTTCTTTCAGATTTTCTCTAAACTTAAAATGAAATATGTGACTTTAGCCAACCATTTTAAATTAATCTCTGACTCTTGGTAGGGAGTGGAGAAAGAAGTAATCATGATTGTAGTCTTTTCTGATTTCCACAATAAATCCTGTTTGTGGTGTGACTCATAAGCTTGTTATTGTCATAGGGAAATAGAAAGGCCAGTTCCTGAAGCATATAATTATTTTCCCAGGTTGAAATCAGCCCGAGATGTTGTATCCAGAACTGGGCACTCATTGGCCCTGGGTTGCTTGCATCGTTATGTTGGTGGTATCGGCTCAGGACAACATCTGAAAACCAGTGTCAGCATTTTATTGGCTCTAGCACAAGATGGAACATCCTCGGAAGTCCAGGTATAATGCTGATTTTGTTTTTATTTATGACATTTTTATGACATTTTTAAATAATATTTTTAGGACTGTCATTTGTTTTATAAAATAGTAATGATTCTTATAATTTGTTTGGAAAAATGTTACTAGGGTCTTTGTTTTATGAGTTTGATTTGTAAAACTGTAGAACAGGAATTTGTATTTTAACCTAGTCTTAAATCTGTCTTATTCTGGGAATTTAACCCATTCACATATATTTCTCGAAATATAGTTTCTTTTTATTAATTTACTATCTTTTGTACTTGTTTCCTTTTTTTTTGCATTTCCTTACATTTGCTAAGTTTTTGTTGTTGTTGTTGTTGTTGTTGTTGTTGTTGTTTTTGAGAGAGAGCAAGAGCAGGGGAAGGGCAGGGAGAGAGGGAGACACAGAATCCAAAGCAGGCTCCAGGCTCCAAGCTGTCAGCACAGAGCCCAACGCAGGGCTCGAACCCACAAACTGAGATCATGACCTGAAGTCAGACGCTTAACCAAATGAGCCACCCAGGCGCTCCACATTTGCTGAGTTGATCAAGTTTGTTTTAATGGCTATCCTGTCTCTCTTCCCACTCAGACACCAGTCCAAGTCTGGGTTCTTTGGTTGAATTTTTAAGTGTTCTCCTGGAATTTTTGTTTGTTTATGCTCGAACATTTTATATACAAATAAATACAACCACAACGAAAGGCAAGAGCTTCACATGTCTGAAAACATACTACACTAAGGATTTGCCACCATGCACTGATGCACCTAAAAATATTACGAGTATATGACTATAGTAGCATTCAGCTTGCCAGCTTCATACTGGGACTGTAAGTTGGGAGAAGAAACAATTCAGTTGCCATTACTACATACCATTAGTTTGTTGATAAATTAATTCCTTCACAGTTAGACAAGAAGCAGTAAATCCGGCAGAGGCTTCCAGTCTACAGGCTTAGTTTGCCTTTGACTTCTTGGTAAAAGTTTCCAGCTGTGTAAAGCAGCCCAAAATTCCCAAAAAGGTTAGAAACAAAAGTTAAGTAAGCTTATTACTTGTTAGGCGCTACACTTTTTTTAAAAAAAAAATTCTGTTTTCACAGTAGACTGCGAGATGAACTGCGAGATCATGACCTGAGCTGAAATCAAGAGGTGGAGGCTTAACCAGCTGAGCCATCCAGGCACCCCTACATGATTCTTTTTATATGAGAGGACATTTTACTATAATTTGTATCAATTGCATTCCCTCAGCACTACTGTATGTCTGCACAAGAAGACTACAGTAGATATTCTTAAGTTTTCCCTAATTTGTCTTCTGTTTTAAGAATCCTAACTCAAGGAGCATCTGCGTAGTTCAGTCAGTTAAATGTCCCAACTTTTGATTTTAGCTCAGGTCATAATCTTACGGTTCACAGGATCGAGCCCTGTGTCGGCCTCTGCACTGCACGGATCCTGCTTGAGACTCTCTCTCTCTCTCTCTCTCTCTCTCTCTCTCTCTCTCTCTCTCTCTGCCCCTACCCCATTTGCATGTGCACGCTCTCAAAACAAATAAATAAACTTTTAAAAAAGTAAGATGTTAGTAGTTACTAAAATTTAAGTTAAAAAAATCAGCTCAGTATACTCTAATTATTCCTTACAACTAAATGAAATTATATTTCATTCCAGACATGGTCTCTTCATTCACTTGCTCTTATAGTGGATTCTAGTGGCCCAATGTATCGTGGATATGTGGAGCCAACATTATCTCTAGTTCTTACCTTGCTGTTGACTGTTCCACCTTCACATACAGAAGTTCATCAATGTTTGGGTAGATGTTTGGGTGCCATAATAACTACGGTTGGCCCTGAGCTACAAGGTGAGTGAATTCATCTTAAATGAAAGGAACTACATTTTGCTGTCTTTCAGTTTCCTGCATGTCACTATCATGTTGCTAAATGAAAACTTATAATAATAATAATAATAATTACTATGTACTGAATGCTTGTTATTTACCAAAGACCTATGACTCTTCTTTTTACATATGGTATTTAATCTAATGCGTACACCATACCTATAACTGACTGTTATTTGAAGTTTTGAGCAGAGACAGCCTTTCCAAATTATATTTTACCTGGATCCCCATGAAGACAAGATGAAAGTGGAGTCCCTGTGTCCCGGAGTGCCATCCACTTGTCTTCATGGACTTTTGCTTCACTGTTTTCTTTGAACTCTAAAGCTCAGGATCAAAGTTTGAAAACCCACTGCAATAAAGGGGATAATATTATGTAATTTCTCTGTGAGGAAGCAAACTCAGAGAAGATAGGTATGATCCTAAGGCCCGCATTCTAACCACACAATTCCACCGACATAACTTTACTAAAGGTTGAATGAAACATACAAGGCAGAAAATTACTGTGAATTTATCCTGAATGTACCAGCCATTTTCAAAATTTTCACTTTTTTCCCATCATTCAGTAAATGCTTTAAGTGGGTCAAGATGTTTATACACATTATCTCATTTAACTTTGACAACATCCTGAGATAGGTATATCACTCCATTTTATAGATGGAACTCTAAGGCTGGGAGAGGTTAAGAACTTTTCCAAGTTTTGTATAGCCAGCAAGTGGTTGGAGCCAGAGGTGAAGCCCAGATCAGTTTCCTTTGCATGCATTCTTAACCACTCTGCTGTCTGTGTTGCCTCCATCCAGACAGATATTTTAAAAAAAGAAGCCGTGGGGCGCCTGGGTGGCTCAGTCGGTTAAGCGGCCGACTTCGGCTCAGGTCATGATCTCGCGGTCCATGAGTTTGAGCCCCACGTCGGGCTCTGTGCTGATGGCTCAGAGCCTGGAGCCTGTTTCAGATACTGTGTCTCCCTCTCTCTGACCCTCCCTCGTTCATGCTTTGTCTCTCTCTGTCTCAAAAATAAATAAACGTTAAAAAAAAAAAAAAAAATTTTTTTAAATAAAAAAAATAAAAAAAAGAAGCCGAAATAAAAAGATCTTAATGAAGAATGCTAGAAAGTGGAAAATACGTGATTTAGACATGTCTTTTTTCTTGGACTCAGTGTCCTCTTTGAGAAAGTTGATAATTCTTTCTTTCAGTGTTATCATAAGGATATACACAGGATAAATATACAACTTTGATTAAACATAGGTGTTTACCAAGTGCTTTCTAATGCAGTGATAAGGAGGCAATGTGTATTTCAAATTAGAAGTGACCCTATGATTTCCTTATGTCTATAAAATTATTTTTTATTTTACATTGGCAAAAGTTTGAAATCACTTATATTAGGCAATTAAGCCATTTTTTTTAAGGTTTATTCATTTTTTTTTTAAGAGACAGAGACAGAGATGGGGCGCCTGGGTGGCTCAGTCGGTTGGGCGTCCAACTTCGGCTCAGGTCATGATCTCGCGGTCTGTGAGTTCAAGCCCCATGTCGGGCCCTGGGCTGATGGCTCAGAGCCTGGAGCCTGCTTCCGATTCTGTGTCTCCCTCTCTCTCTGCCCCTCCCCCGTTCATGCTCTGTCTTTCTCTGTCTCAAAATAAATAAAACGTTAAAAAAAAAAAGAGAGACAGAGACAGAGCATGAGTGGGGGAGGGGTAGAGAGAGAGGGAGACACAGAATCCGAAACAGGCTCCAGGTTCTGAGCTGTCAGCACAGAGCCCGATGTGGGGCTTGAACCATGAACTGTGAGATCATGACCTGAGCTCAACCAGCTGAGCCACCCAGGCGCCCTGGCAATTAAGCCATTTTTATACAGATAGTATATAATACTACAATTATTTTTCCTATCTCTGTAAAAATTTCCATTAATCTTCTTAGGAAAATATAATTTAAAGTTATTAAATACTGTCGTGATAATATTGGTTGAACAGAGAAACAGAATGAGGAATTTTCTGTCTCTTTCAAATAAAACAATGATGGATTTAAAAGACAACATAGTTTCCTAGGGAGTATATGTAAACCTAGCTAAACCTGGAGGGATATATTGTTGTCATCGATAGACAATCATGTTTTGAAATCATTTCTATGGACTTCGTAGACTTTTTGTCTTCAAAACTGTCTGTACAGTAATCAGAAAGAGAGGTTATTTAGAAGACAGTTGTTTTCTAGGAATATTTTTGGTAATACTAATAATTGTGTTTTGCATTTTCTTGTATTTTTCGATTAGGGAACGGAGCAACAATTTCCACCATTCGTTCTTCTTGTTTGGTGGGTTGTGCCATAACCCAGGACCATTCAGATTCCCTTGTTCAGGCTGCTGCCATTTCTTGCCTTCAGCAGCTTCACATGTTTGCACCACGACATGTCAACCTATCTAGTCTTGTTCCTAGCCTGTGTGTAAGTATAAAGCTGCTTCGTTTATATATTTATTTATTTAATATTTTCAAAGTTTATTTATTTTGAGAGGGACAGAGACAGCACAAGCGGCTGGTGGGGGGAGGGGGTGCGGTTGGCAGAGAGAGAGACAGAGAGAGACAGAGAGAGACAGAGAGAATCCCAAGCAGGCTGTCAGCACCAAGCCAAACGTGGAGCTCGAAATCCCAAACCGTGAGATCATGACCTGAGCCGAAACCAAAAGTCAGATGCTCAACTGAATGAGCCACCCAGGCACCCCTCATTCATGGATTTATTTAGAGAGCCCCAGATTTGTTTCCCAAAAGATTAAATTAGACCCAAAACAAAAAATGGAAGTTTCCTAGATTGTGAATCTTAGAGATTCAGCTTCAGTAGTCATTTTATGACTGTTCGTTTTATTTACTGGTTTCCTTTTTCACCTTTTAAGAAATATTTTGATGAGCTGTTTATGTCTTGGCTAAGGATGTATCATATTTTTAGCTTTTCCCATTCAGAATTTTGTCTCCTGAAGTTTGATTGATAACTTCTGAGGGGCAATTGCTGTCATCACAGTCATTAATCTGTTCACTTAATAAATACTTATTGAGAAACTGCCATATGTCATGTACTATGCAAAGTACTGGGAATACATTTTATAGATGAGACAAGATGAAGTTTCTGTCATATAAAATTTATAGTTTACAAGGGAACATGGCCAATAATAATTTACCAATATGACAATTGCTAGAAAGGGCTATAGGAAAACATGTAACAGGGAGCCTGTCAGAATCCAGGCATTCAGAAAAGATTTCCCTGAAAAAATGATATTCAAGGTGTGATAAATAAGAGTTAGTTTGAGAGAAAGCATGGTATTGGTATAGACAGCATTTATTTTTAGGGAGAGAGAAAAATGTGAAAGGCCCCAAGATGGGAAGGAGTGTGATACATTCAAGAAACTGTTTAGTCAGTGTGGTTAGGCTGAGAGAGAAGGGGTGGATAGGGCCCAGGCACAGGATGAAGCTGGACAGTTAGCCAGGTGAGAGATCATGCAGACTTTCTAGATGTAGTAAAACTTTGGACTTTTTTGGCTTTGAGAATTACGGTGGGGCGCCTGGTGGCTCAGTTGGTTAAGCGTCCAACTTCAGCTCCAGTCATGATCTCATGGTCCATGAGTTCCAGCCCCATGTCAAGCTCCGTGCTGATAGCTCGAAGCCTGGAGCCTGCTCTGAATTCTGTGTCTCCCTCTCTGTCTGCCACTTCCCCACTCACACTCTGTCCCCCTTTCAAAAATAAGTAAACATTAAAAAAAATTTTTTTAAAAAGAGAGAGAAATACAGTGGTCTAGGAGAGAGATGGTAATGACTTGCTCCCTATTAGTAGCAATGAGAATGCAGAAAAATAAATGGATTTGAGTGATGTTTAAGAGAAAGAATCAGTGCAATTCGCTGATTAATGGGCTGTAAGGAAAAAGGAGAAGGATATAATCCAAGTTCCTGACTTGCACATAGTAATGTAATTTTCTGAGATTGGTAACACCAGAATAGGAGAAGGTTGGGAAAGGTGGATGTATGAATTCAGTTTTAGACATTTAGTTAGTTTCATGAGCTAGAGCTCAGAAAAGAGAAGTCTGGTTGGAAAGGTAAATTTGGGAGGCATAAGCATTTAGATGGGCAATAAATACAGAAGTAGATAAGATCACCAGGGAGAGTGCTGCATGAGGAACCCAGCATATAACATTTAGGGAAAGAAAAAGAATCAGGAAAAATATGAAGCAATCTGAGTGGTTAAAGGAAAAATAGAGTTTGTAGTGTTCACGGAAGCCAAGTGGATTAGAGGAGTGGGCTGCTATAACATATTGTTAAGAGATAAGAATGAGAGCTATAATGTGTCCTTTGACTTTTGTCACATGATGGCTTTAGCAAGAGCTCATCTTGCAGAGTGGTACCAGTGGAAGCCCAAATACATTGGGCTAATGGTGGGATATGAATAGAAACTTCTTTCCAGAAGTTCACTTTGTAGGAGAGGACTGAGGACAGTAGGTCAAGGGGGAGATGGACTTTTTCTCCTATGGTAGTGAGATGTGAGGGTTTAAATGCTGAGGGGATGGAACCAGTAGGGTGGGAGAGTTTAAGGTGTGGGGCGGAGAGTGGAGAGATAATTAATCACCCAAGGTTTCTAATGGGATAAACTTCTCAGGGCACAAGGAAGAGAATCTCTCTCCCGGTACAGCATGAAGAAAGGGGGAGAGGATGAGTGTACATCCAGATGAGTTTATGGATTTGGTGGCTTGAAGTTGGGGGGTTATCATCCAATGACTTTTACTTTCACGTAAAAGGGAAGATAAGTTTTATGAACAAAAGAGCAAAGAAGAGGGCCAGAAATTTGACAGGAGTAGGATGTGGGAGATTGAACTAACTGGAGACATAGGAGTTTCTGTGGTAGGACTAAGGCTTCAGCGGAGAATAGTGACCCTTTTGGCTCCAGTGTGTGATTTGTAATGGTAGCAGTTCACCTTGTAGGATTTTTCTCCAAAACCTGTAATCAACTGAGCTCAGTCACTGAGCAGCCAGATAGATGCTTTGGTACGTTCATGGTTGGACTTTGGCCAAGTAGGTTCAGTTAAATGACAGCAGGATGAAAGAAATAAGGATACTAACAAGATAGTGCTGAGATTATGAGCTCTCATTTCAGTAAAGGAGGAAGGAAAAGACAGTATGAGGCTGATATACAAGGAGAAAGAAAGGCGCTACAGATGTAACCATGGGAGGATATTGCTGAGAAAAAGGGAGGAGGTTACCCAGAATGAGGTGAAGGGACTGAAAGGCCAACATATTAGTTGTTAGATCTGATGTGGTATATTTAACGGACGCAATAAGGTTTGCTCTTGTTTCACCGTAGACCAGGGGAATGTGAATCCGTCCTAGACCATCCCAGAATCTGAGAGTGCTGCAGGGCAGAAACCAGATGCACATGAAATGTGTACAAAAAACATCCGCAAAGAAAATAGTCGATTAATAGTTCATGTCTGATTGCATTCTGCAACAAGATACGTAGCATCCTGCCAAAAACCATGGTTTAATGCCTAAGCTCCGAGGGCATTGATGGCATCTCTTGAGCAAGGTGACTCTGTTACGTGATACAGCTTAGGTTACTGACAAACGTAGGTTACTGACAAAACACAGACATGTATTCTTTAGGTTGTCTGATTCCTCTCTCCATTTTTTTCTCCTTAAATATAATTATACTATGGCATTGACCTTATGAAATAGAGCACATTTAAGAGGATCTGGTAAAGTAATAACATGAGTTTCTTTATCTCAGTGGAGGTTATCAATAAGCCACAGGCTGTGCAATGAGCCTCAAAACTGATTCCCTTGGCAGAACACCAAGGGTTTTATTACAAGGTGTGTTGGAGCACTTTCCTGAACCTCTTCCAAGAGGCTAAGTAGTGAGATTTCAGGTAGTTGGTTGGAAGGAGGTGGCTTGGCAGGGTAGCGATGAGAAAAGGGGCCATGCAAGGGGTTGTCTTGTTTCCACATTGCCAAAAGCCCCTGTGCTGTCTCCATACCAGGTCTTTCAACACTGAAAATTAGTCCACACGTGGGTTCATCCAAATTAGTGAAATCGGTTCAGATTTTTACAAATTTCATGTTTATTCCTACTCAATCATTGCCATCAGAAATGGCAATATTATGTGATACCATGTGTAATACCTCACACAAATGAAATGTGATTTATTTTTTCAGCAAATGTATTGAGAGGTGAGTTTCACCATAGTAATCTTTAAGTGACATAAAAGTGTTAAAATTTGTGTGATGTTAGAACTATTCAAAATGTGTCTTTGAAAGAACAACCACCACTCTGAAGCATTGTTATTTCCCTCTTGGCAAGCAACTGCTTTTCTACCAGGCGACCACAGTTACTCACTCTCCCGTCCTGACAGAAGTATTCCACACATAGGCATTGATGTCATCTGGGGTAGTTGTAGGAAATGTCAGTGAGAAAAAGACTTGAACTGAATGCCCAGGTCATCAGTGTCAGAGCAGGGACGTCCAGTTGTCCAGGATGTATATGCGGTGGGTGCAACAAGAGATAGTAAGATGATGTAAAGTATAAAATAACAGGCATTTTTATAGAAAGGTGGAGGTCTACTGTAGGAGTAAGCAACACAATGTTCCTGAAGTTTGTGAAATATAAGACAAAAAAGTTTCTTTGGAAAACAATTAGGCATAATCTAAACTAGTTTAATATATGCATATGCTATGACCCAGAAACTTCACTCTTTTTTTTATAGGCTTTTTTTTTTTTTTTTTACATTTATTTATTTTGAGAGAAAGAGAGTGTGTGAGCGGGGAGGGGCAGAGAGAGAGGGAGAGAGAGTATACCAAGCAGACTCCGTGCTGTCTACGCAGAGCCTGATGCGGTCTCAATCTCAGGAACTGTGAGATCATGACCTGAGCTAAAATCAAGAGTAGGCCGCTTGGGGCACCTGGGTGGCTCAGTCAGTTGAGTGTCTGACTTCAGCTCAGGTCATGATCTCACGGTTCTTGAGTTCGAGCCCCATATTGGGCTTGCTGCTGTCAACACAGAGCCTGCTTCAGATCCTCTGTCCCTCTCTCTGCCCCTGCTCCACTCATGCATGCGTGCGCGCCCTCTTGCGCTGTCTCTCTCTCAAAAATAAACATTAAAAAAAAAAAAAGAGTAGACACTTAACCAACTGAGCCATCCAGGTGCCCCCAGCAACTTCAGTCTTAAGTAAATAGCTGAAAGAAATACATGCAGATGTGTGCCAAAATACATGTGCAGGAATGTTCATTGATTGGTTATTCAGAATAGCCAAAACCCAGAAATGACCTATATGTCTACCAGTGAGCAGTGGATAAATAGTGATATAATATTCAACAGAACACTACACAGCAATAAAAACAAACTGAAATGTAGTTACTTGGATGAATCTCACAGATAAATTTCTGAGAAGTCGGACATAAGAGCACATTACATAGTTCCATTTATATAAAGTTCAAGAGCAGGCTAAATGAAACTATAATGATGGAAGTCACTATAGATTCTCATTATCTCTAAGGAGCTAGGGAGGGACATTAGGAAGCCACATATTTTTAGCAAATATTGATTCAAACAAATATGTCTTTATTTTACCTGATTTACAGTGACTGTAAGACACCATCGATTGTAATTTGCATCTCTAATACTAGAGATGTTAAAATGGAAAAAAAATATATATGCCTCAGAATCACTAAAATGGAGTATTAAAAGTACTTTGAAAACAAAAGTGTTCTATTTTTTTCTCTTCAGCTCTCCCAATCAACATTTGTTGAATGTATTTTCTTAGCTACAATTCTTTTTTTTTTAATATTAAAAAAAATTTTTTTACGTAAACTCTGTGCCCAACATGGGGCTTGAACTCACGACCCCAAGATAAAGAGTTGCATGGTGTATAGACTGAGCCAGCAAGGCACCCCTCTTAGCTACAATTCTATTTAGTTGCAACTAAATTAAATTTTTATGATGTTTTGTTTATATATATTTAATCATATGATTCTTACCACAATCATGTAAGATAGGGTGGGTATTGTCCCCAATGTACACATGAAAAGGCAGAAACTCTGAGAGACTAAGTGACTTGTTCTTTGCATCTCATGTGACCATGCTTAAGCTTTCTAATTAGAGGATATTTGAAAGTTCCAAAATGTCTTAATTTTAAGGAAATGGAGTGAATAAAACATTTTATTGAAAAAAATCTGTCAGGTTTTCTCTCCTCAGTTATATATATATATATATATATACACATATATATATATATATACACACACACATATATATATATATACACACATATATATATATACACACACACATATATATATATACACACACATATATATATATACACACACACATATATATATATATCTTAAATACTTGGTATAAGTTTCACGGGCTATGAATTTTATGCAAATATATCTGGAATTAAAAATGCTATATTGGTAGTATAAAAATATACTATCTAGCATTGTGAAGGGGTGGTGTATTCCATATAATTATTCCCCCTTTCGCTATTTCTGGATGAGATTTTTTTCTAACATATATTACTTACATTTCTTATCTCCTTGCTTAAAAAGTAGCTCATGGGACCTAATTTAATATTTTCTTGGTGAATCAGCTTTATAGTAATAATAACTAATCTGTATTGAGTAAGTATGTCAATCATTGTTCTAAGCAAAATACTTGCATTAACTTATTTTATTTTCACTATATTCCTGCAAAGAATTACTCTCCACATTTTGCATATGGACAAACAAGGCACAGAGAGGTTAAGTAACTAGTCGAAGGTCACACAGAAGTAAATGACAACCAAGATTCAAACCCAATCTAGCAATCAGAGCACAAGCAATCAGAGCACAAGCTCTTAATCATCATGTTATGCTGTGTCTTATACTTCATGTATTAAAGTGTGCTGCATTGATTCTTTCAATGTCTTTCAGGATCTTTTGAGATGAAAAACAATTCTTTTCCAAAAGGACCCATTTTGGAATTTTTTCCAGGTGTAAATATTGGCTTGATTTTTTTAATTTTAATAAACAACCCTTCTTTGCTTTCATTCCTTGCTAACTTTTCATTGACTGCATATAATCTTTATGCACTTAACAATTTTTAAATTTTTTTTATGTTTATTTATTTTTGAGACAGAGGGAGACAGAGCGTGAGTGGGGGAGGGGCATAGAGAGAGGGAGACTCAGAATCTGAAACAGGCTCTGGGCTCTGAGCTGTCAGCACAGAGCCCAATGCGGGGCTCGAACCCACGAACCATGAGATCATGACCTGAGCCGAAGTCGGATGCTTAACCGACTGAGCTACTCAGGCACCCCTGCAGTTAAAAATTTTGGATGACAACATTTAGTAGGACCGTGTGTAAAACAAGATGTGCAAGAGATCCATCTGGATTTTTATGTAAGTGTATTGTATGGTCTTTAGTGACCAGGTCTTGGGACAGTTGTTTTGGCCACTAAAATATTCCTTATATGCTTTATTGGTATTATTATTTTTCCAAAAGGCCATTTATTTGGCTATATATTTAACAACTGATGTTGTTCAATGAAGAGCCTCTTCCCAAGTAAAGTGTTAATATATATTCATTAGGTAAATGAGATCACAATGTTTTTAAAAAAATTGTCTAATATGTTATGGTTTACAGGTTCACTTATGTAGTTCCCATTTGCTGCTTCGACGCGCAGCCGTGGCTTGTCTCCGGCAGCTCGCCCAAAGAGAAGCTGCGGAAGTGTGTGAATATGCCATGAGCCTAGCCAAAAATGCAGGTGACAAGGAGAACAGTGGTACTAGTAAGTTACCTTATCGGTCATTATTCTTTTTGTTTAAATACTTAACCATTTCACAGGAGTATTGCTCTTTAAGTAACATTTTTGCTTTCAAGGATAGTCATTCTTCCTGTCCTTTTAAATAAAATAAAACCATTATCACTTAGAAAACACCTCCAGTGTAGTTTTTAGAAAGATTTTTTTAATGCTTATTTATTTACTTATAATTTTTTAATGTTTTTATTTATTTTTTAGAGAGAGAGAGCAAGTGGGAGAGGGGCAGAAAGAGAGAGAGGGAGACATAGAATCTGAAGCAGGCTCCAGGCTGCGAGCTGTCAGCGCAGAGGCTGATGCAGGGCTCGAACCCATAAGCCGTGAGATCATGACCTGAGCCAAAGTCAGACGCTCAACTGACTGAGCCACCCAGGCGCCCCATAAATGTTTATTGATTTTTTTGAGAGAGAGAGAGAGAGAGAGAGAGAGAGAGAGAGAGAGACAGCATGAGCAGGGGAGGGGCAGAGAGAGAAGAGAGAGAATCCCAAGCAGGCTCCACGCTCAGCACTGAGCCCGACATGGGGCTTGATCCCACAACTCTGAGATCATGACCGAGCTGAAATCAAGAATCAGATGCTTAACTGACAGAGCCACCCACACGCCCCAAAAAATTCCAGTATGGTTTTCTTGGTAATTTTACACTTTTACCTTTTTTAAGGTTTGGAGCTAAACAGCATTTAATATCAAGATACTTGTGCCATGCCTTGAGGATGATTTAGCTATATATAAAGGATAACTAACTCTAAGGATGTTGCTCAGTATCACTGATAGACTTCTGGAAAGAGCAGTGATCTATTTGGGGGGTACCTGAAAGCTTTGGTCCCTTTTGAAAAGTGATGCAACTTTTCCTCAAGAAGGTAAAGCTAGAGTGACCAATAAAACAAGAAATGTCAGTATATGTTTGGGTAGCAAAGGTAGATCTTTGCTTTCTTCAATTCTTTCTGTTTTTTGGGGGGTTTTATGTATAACTTGAATTTCATACTTGGTCTTCTGGTCCCTAGCGATTGGTTGCTTGGGAACTTTTTCAGAGCTTAATTGACAGATATTTCCCTATTGTGAGAGAAAAATTTTTACTTACAAGAGCTTTCAAATGCATAGAAGTTGCTTGGGTACTAAGAAGCAAGATACTAAAATATCTTCAATTTTGGCATAGTGTAGGAGCTCTATTAACAAATATACTGTATTGTAGAAATGTGAAAGAAGCTATACAATAAACATTATTGCTTTTAAGAGAGAAAATATAGAACCAAAAGTAATTACAGAATATTCCTGAATAAGATATAAAATTTTATTTTAATTTTTTTATTTTTATCTTTTTTAAAAATTGAGGAGTTTATTAGAGAAATATGAGAGGTAAAGACACCCCAAGTGACAGAAAGAAAATTATGAAAATGTCCCTTCAAGCCAAGTGGGCGCCTGGCCTTGACCTCCCCAAAAGGACAAGAAACTGGTGGGTTACCAACAACATTCTCTGGTGGCCACCTTGCCAGGGCATAAGTGTTCTCAGCCAGCACCGCTCCACTCCACTCCCCGCCCCTCCAAAGGTGGAAAGGAGACAAAGACTGTTTATAGAACCAATGCAGAGGCAATGGGAGCTATGAGGAAAGTCTGAGAGAGAGAGAGAGAGAGAGAAAAGGAGGTGGGGAGGACCTTAACAAAGAGTCCCGGCGGCGTTTGGCTCTGCACGCCTCAAATACATTGACAAACAGTTCTACAAAATAGTTACTTAAAAGGTAAAATGCCTGGGGGGCCTGGGTGGCTCAGTCGGTTAAGCGGCTGACTTCAGCTCAGGTCATGATCTCGCGGTCCGTGAGTTCGAGCCCCGCGTCGGGCTCTGTGCTGACAGCTCAGAGCCTGGAGCCTGTTTCAGATTCTGTGTCTCCCTCTCTCTGACCCTCCCCCGTTCATGCTCTGTCTCTCTCTGTCTCAAAAATAAATAAACGTTAAAAAAAAATAAAAAATAAAAATAAAAGGTAAAATGCCTAATGTTGTTTCTGAGAGTGCCCCTGGACTTCTTCCCACATGCCACATCACACACCAATGTATGTGGCAGGGCCCAAAGGCCATGCTTTGGAAAAAAGTAAAACAAGAATAAGCCCTGTTGCTCTTTAAGGAGAGAGGAAGGAGCGGAGGCTGCTGGGGCCTTTCCCATGTACGCCTCCCAGCAGCAGCATGGCACGGTGCTAGGTCTCACCTTTTGTCACCTGTGCTTCAGTGTACTCTAGTCTCTGTTCAAAGGCTGTCAGTTTCTCGTTTAGTGTTGCAAGTCTTGACCAACAAGATGTATCGAATGAGTTGAGAAAGTCCACAATTTGTTGATGTTGCTGATGATGACCTCAGTATACTCCCAGTTCGCTCAGTCCTGCTGAACCTCCCATAGTACCGACCCTCTTGACCCACGATGGCTGCCCAAGATATAAAATTTTAAAACGTTTACATTCAGCCACCATCATTGTAGTTGAAAGACAAACTAAGAGGGGGAAATATTTGCAAAATATATTTATTGCTTTATTTATTGAAGTGTGTATATTTATGTTTTAATATTTTTAATTTTTTTAATGTTTATTTTTGAGAGAGAGAGAGAGGCAGAGCATGAGCAGGGGAGGGGAAGAGAGAGGGAGACACAGAACAATAAGCAGGCTCCAGGCTCCTAGCTGTCAGCATAGAGTCCGACGCAGGGCTCGAACTCACGGACCGTGAGATCATGTCCTGGGCTGAAGCCAGACACTCAACCAACTGAGCCACCCAGGCGCCCCTGTTTTAATATTTTTAAAGCTTAAAAGCTTAGTGTGTTGGGGGTCCTAAGACCACCCCATGTTTGATGATGCAGTAGGAGGAGTTAGCATATAGTCATGCTTATGGCTATGGTTTATTACAGCAACTGGATACAAAGCAAAATTTGCAGAGGGAAAAGGTACTTGGGGTGAAGTCTGGAGCAAACCAGGCTCAGGTTTCCAAGCGCCCATGCCCCATGAAGTCACACAGGAGCTGCTTGACTCCCCAACAATCTGTTTTGACAACACACATGAAATGTCTACCAGGGAATCTTCTCAGAGACTCAGTCCCCAAGGTTTTTATTGGGCCCTGATTGACGGGGTATGTCTGCCTAGCATGTTTCAAAAGCCCAGATGTTCAAAAGTCAGGCGGATGTTTGGCATAAACCATACTATTTGTACAAACAGGTTAGGCATAGTGAGCCACTTTTACCAGGAAATGGTGGGAACCCTCCTGAAACCCAGTTCTCTCAGATGCTAACAGAGGGCTAACCTGAATATCAGGCCTTACTAAGTATTCTCAGGCCTGCTATGTTAACTGTCTTTTGCATCTACAGAAATCATGAGAGCATAAGAAACATGTTTTATCAAAGAACAAGTATCAACATAGGAAATATTTTCAACCTCCAAGGATTAAATAATAATTAAATTATAAGTCAGTGCAATAATAAGATAGCATTTTTCTTTTATGAAACTGACCAGATTAAAAATAATGATTATAACTAGCGTTGGGAGAGGTATGAATAGAAGACAAATGTCTTACACTGCAGATAGGAAGAAATGTAAAGTCATACACATTTTTTGGATTTGTCAGTATTTTTTGTCAGCTTACCCTTTGACCTAGCAATTCCCCTTTTAGGAATTCATCCTCAATGAGTTAATCAATGTTCTCTTAATTCAGTGGTTTGCTATGTAGCTATGAAAATTCATGTTATAGAAGTATAATTCCTGATATGGGAACATATTACCTGCTGCTAAGTGAAAATTAAGCTTCTGTGTCTAATTTCTCACTAATGTTCTCTTTCCTTGGAACCTTTTCTTTTGACTTTTCCTACTGTCTGAATTCCTTTCATTGTGGCTGTTTTCTGCAGACACCCCTCATTTGTCTTTGGAGTGACTCAACTAAAAGAGTCACTTTTCAGTTTCCATCCATCTGTCTCACTCTCTTCAAGGTTCAGAGGACCTTGACTTCGGAGACTTCGGAGCTCGCAGTATTCATTATTATTATTTTTTTTAATGTTTATTTATTCTTGAGATAGAGACAGAATATGAGCAGGGGAGGGGCAGAGAGAGAGAGGGAGACACAATCCCAAGCAGGCTCCAGGCTCCGAGCTGTGAGCACAGAGCCTGATGCAGGGCTTGAACTCACAGACCATGGCATCATGACCTGAGCCAAAGTCAGATGCTTAACCGACTGAGCCACCTGGGTTCCCCCACGGTGTTCATTCTTAAGGCTACCTTTTGTACAAGTTTTGCTGTTTATAAGAACAAAAAGATTTTCAGATAAAGCAAGACATTTACTATCTTATAACAATATTGTTTTTTTTTTTTTTTAACGTTTATTTTTTTTGAGACAGAGAGAGACAGAGCATGAACGGGGGAGGGGCAGAGAGAGAGGGAGACACAGAATCAGAAGCAGGCTCCAGGCTCTGAGCCATCAGCCCAGAGCCCGACTCGGGGCTCGAACTCACGGACCGTGAGATCGTGACCTGAGCTGAAGTCGGACGCTTAACCGACTGAGCCACCCAGGCGCCCCTCACTATTGCTTTTAGTTGAAGTATAGGTAACATACAATGTTATGTTAGTTTCAGGGATACAACATAGAGATCCACAATTCTGTACATGATGAAGTGCTCACCATGATAAGTGTAGTCGCCATCTGTCATCATACGACATTATTACAATATTGTTGACTGTATTCCTTATTTGTACTTTTCATCCCTGTGACTTACTTTATAGCTTGAAGTTTGTGCCTCCTAATCCCCTTCACCTATTTTATCCATCTCGTCATTCAGTATTACTTTTGGATTGTATGTTTCTTGGAAAGGACTTTCCCAGTTTTTAAGTGTTTGTATAGTTTATAATCCATTTATGATTTGTGTTCTGGCTTTATAGATTTTTAAAAATCTGAACTATAAGACTGAATGAATTTCAATTTGTTCTTCCAACAAATATAGCAGTAATTATTTTTTAGGCCATTAAATTCAATCTCTAGAAATATATCTCTTTCCCACACTTTTTCTTTTTTACAATGAAATATATATCTATTTAGCATTCCCTAGAGATTTGTTTAAACTACCTCAGAATAATCAGTCTTAAAGATCAGATTTATTGTCAGATTAAATTCTAAACCTAAGGATATGTATGTAAACTGGAGAACATAAATTGTATGTGTAGCTAGCTTGTTTTGTTGTAATCCTGAATTTACATGTAAGCGTTGGTATTTAATGTAATTGTTACCTCTAGTGTGCAACAAAATCCTGTACAAGTTCATTTATAAAATTTGCTTTTCAGATGTCAGTCCTTTTGCACCTGGAGTTAGTTCTCGAAGTGATATCCATTGCCGGCACCAAGGTGTTAATATAACAGAAACTGGTCTTGAAGGGCTTCTTTTTGGAATGCTAGACCGGGAGACAGATAGAAAATTATGTTCTGATATTCACGATACTTTGGGGCATATGCTGTCATCACTGGCTGTAGAAAAACTTTCGCATTGGCTAATGCTTTGTAAAGATGTCCTGGCAGCTTCTAGTGGTATGTATTCAATATATAAAATATGTTCTTAAAATAGTGAATATTTTCCCTCTCGTATACTTTTGTATATGTAAATATATGGATACAAATACATAAAAAGATATATAGATACATAGATTTAAATTTGAGCTTGCATTTAAAAATACTAATACATTTTAATCTATAAATCCCTATATAAATGTTGAAGGTTAAATTACATTACAAAGTAATATGCTTTCTTTGATTTGGGGGAAACAGCTAAATTCAAATTAAATTTTCATGTATGAAAACCCCCAGTTACTCCGTAGTTCAACATAGTATGTAAAACCAGTGAAATATGTAAAAGGTTTTTATGTTACCCTTTGCTTGGTTTCTGATTGTTTTTTTTTTTAACTTACCAATTCTACTGTTTTCAAAGGAATGAGAATTTAGTCCTTTTTTATTAGCAATCTTCTAACATGAATGCAAGTTCTAGAACATCATTTTTGCTATATGGAAATTTGTCATAATATGCTGTTTTTTGTTACAGATATGAGCACTGCAACTCCCTTAAGTAGTGGAAAAGATGAGGAATCTGAGAAGAAAGATGAAATGGATGATGATACCATGTTCACCACACTAGGCGAAGAAGATAAATCAAAGCCCTTCGTGGCACCTCGCTGGGCCACTCGGGTGTTCGCTGCCGATTGCCTGTGCCGAATCATCAATTTGTGTGAGAATGCAGACCAGGCCCACTTTGATCTTGCGATGGCACGTTCTGCTAAACTACGAAACCCTACAAGTAAATTTAAAATCAGTACTTCTTCTATAGGTTTGAGATATTTTGCTGCTAGGTAACATGCTTTAGATTCTGCCTTTCATGTCTTGCATTCATGTGCCTTTTACCTTTGTTTTCTGTCCCCTAAACATACTACCCATCTTCTGCTTTGTATTGGGAAGATAAGTTGAAGAAAGTGGTTCAAAGGTATATGTCTACGTATCTTAAGGTAGATGTATCTTAATCATGTCCCCTCAGGATAATAATGACAGTAACTTACATATCCTTTGTACTTTGTCCTAGTTTTAGCACTTCAATGTAAAAGAGCAACGCTTTAAGGTGCATAAGCAAAGTGAATTTTGCAGTCCCCAGCCATGGAGAATGTCAGAATTCATGAATGCTATCATTCAATTCAACTCAAACTCTCAGATTTCAGAAATGCTGCTAGGTAGTTTGAAAAAAGTGAAAATTGTTGGTTACTGAAACCTGTCACTTTTTTATATTTTATGAGCTTTTTATATTCCATAATTCCCTGGATCCGATATTATAGGGAGTTTGCAAAGAAATCATCGCATCCAATATCCTCATTTTACAAATGAGAATCAGAGAAGCCGAGGGCAGTAAGAGAGTAATAGACTCTGTCTAGTAATTTGTTGTCTCTTCATTGCCCTGTCATTTTCTTACATATGTAAAGACAAACTGTATATGTTAGTAGTGTTGAAGTCTGTACATTAAAATGCCTTCCAGTTTGTTTTGTTACTAAATGCCTTTCAGTTTACTAGAGCTCACAAATGGATTAAAAAACAAAAGGTAAAACAGTACTCCCATGTATAGAATGTCAATCTGAAGGTACAGTTATCAGGAAAGCACAATTATCACGAGCAGTGTCTTTATTCATGTCATTATTTATCAAATATTTACCAAATCCTGTTCTTTGCTACACATTGGGGATACAAAGAAAAAGAAAACAGAGTCCATATCCTTGAAGAATTTCTAGTCTAGAAGACAAAAAGCCTTGTCTCAAACAATTACATGTCCCATAGTGGTATGACGGAGTATTTGGGGAACATAAAAAAAGTAGTGTTCATTTCCTGAAGAGCCAGGGAAGATCTCACAGAAAAGGTGATTTTGAAACTGGATTTTAAAGACAGAGAAAAGATTTTGCAGGTAGAAGAAGCTGGTTGCATTAGTGTTCTATTGCTGCTGTAAGAAAAGACCGCAAATTCAGTGGCCCAGATTATTTTATCCTATAGTTCTGTAGGTCAGAAAGTCCAACATGAGTCTCCCTGGCCTAAAATCAAGGTCCCAGCAGGGCTGCATCCCTTTCTGGAAGCTCTAGAGGAGTCTATTTTCTTCATAGCTTCTGTCAGCTGCCTGTATTCCTCGACTGGTGGCCCCCTCTCTCTGTCTTCGAAGCCAGCAACATTGACTGTCTCAGTGATCCACCTTTAGTTGTCACACTTCTCTCTGACTACAGCCAGAAGAGGTGCTCTGCTTTTAAGGCACATGTGATTAGATTGGGCCCACCTGTTAAATTTGGGATAATCTCCATGTACAAAGTCCCTTTAACATTCACAGCTCGTAGGGATTAGGGTGTAGAAATATTTGAGCACCATTATTCCGCCTACCGCACTGGTTTATTATAAGCAGAGAAAGTAAGAGAATTTGTAAAGGCACAGAAGTATGCATATTACATTTAAGGAAAGGTGAAGATCCTTAAGTTGGCTTTCCTTTCTTTGTGTTTAATTGTTTTTTCTCTCATTATTTGTATCTTGTCTTTTTCCCTGCATTCTCAGAGATCCTCACAAGGCTTCCCTTTATGTCATGGATATAATGTTTTACTGTTTTCTGCCCCCCATAGCGGATCTTAAGTCTTCTTTTATGTTTTTAGTTTTCGTTTAATTGTTTTGTCTTCTTCCTTCATCGTATCATATCATTTGGGCTCCTTATGATTTTCTGTTCTTATTCTATAGCAACCGTGACTTTGTGCATCCTGTCGAGATGCCAAGTGATTTTCTGTATTTTATTCTGATTTTTATAGAACATTATTTTTTAGGTGCATTTTATTTATTTTGAGAGAAAGAGTCCGCACATGTGAACGTACATGAATGGGGGAGGGGCAGAGAGAATCTCAAGCAGGCTCTGCGCAATCAGCAGGGAGCCTGATGTGGGGCTTGATCTCACGAACCATGAGATGATGATCTGAGTCTAAATCAAGAGTTGGACACTTAAGCGACTGAGCCACCCAGGTGTCCCCAGAAAATTATTTTTGAGATTAGTTCTTTCGGAATCTTCATAATCTTTCTTTTGCCTGGGTATATTTTTTTTCCACAGGCTTATTTGTTTATATATCCTTGAAAGGGTAGAGTGCGTATTTGGAATTTGCTCACATTGTGTGTGGGTGGATTGCCCGTATTCTCTGTCTTTGTTAACTGGGTGCTTCACATTGGTAGCTGGATGGTGAGCTGATATAACAGCTCTCCAACCTAGATTTCAGTATCTGACATGCTTTGTTCTGCTGGACTGAAAGAGGATCCTTTCTAGTTCCCATTGCCTGCCGTCCTGAACAGTAATGTCAGTGTGTATGAAAAGTTACAGATCAAATAAATGTGCTATCCAGGCTCTTCCTGTATCATCCTTATCTCCCTTTGCATGCACTGTGCTTTTGTTGTACGGAACTACCAGTCCCAGAATATAATAAACCTCTAACCGTGACTTTGTGCATCCTGTTGAGATGCCAAGTGATTTTCTGTATTTTATTCTGATTTTTATAGAACATTATTTTTTAGGTGCATTTTATTTATTTTGAGAGAAAGAGTCCACACATGTGAACGCACATGAATGGGGGAGGGGCAGAGAGAATCTCAAGCAGGCTCTGCGCTTGAGAGGCTCTAACAGTCCCCTAATTCCCCATTTTAGAATTTCTGCCCCATGTCCCTTCCCACTCCCCTGCTTTAGGAGTTCATCTCCTAGGATTTGGAAAAAAGAGGTCTTGATTTAAGAAAAGTTGGAGGTAGAGAATTGTGTAGAGAAGCGATAGCACTTTCATTTAGGAATTATTGCCTACTTTTTCGTTGTGAGAGTGCTGTCATTCTAGACCTTTTTAATTAGGTGGCAGAGAGTAACAGAGGAGTAATGGGCCTTTTAATTTACTTCTGGGTTGGCATAATATGAATAGGCCCATTTTAAGCAAGTTCCATCTACCTTGGAAATTTCCTCCCAACTTCTGGCAGCATTTCATTATTCCTGATTTTTATTGGTGGAATGTTTTTGTTTCCCTGAGGTGAGGAAGCACTGTGGGCTTCTGACTAAATGTTCTTTTTCTCTCTCCTCTGTTCCTCTTCCCCAAACCAATAGATATTCTTTTTTAAACTTAAGATTCTGAAATAAGAATTTTAGGTAGGCACAGGAAAAAATTAGAAGAACTTGTCTTACAACCTTCACAATAAGAATAACAGCAAAAACCTGTTTAAATAGGAGCTGTTTGGGAATCAGGCTGAAACACAGACTTGCCACTTCTTCAAAAAGACTTTGAGAGTCTTGCAGCAGCCTGAAGAACTTTAGAGTACTTGAGCTTGATAAATTATTTAGATAATTTTAGTTGCTATGTCTTTAAGATCACCAATCTTTTCCTCTTTGGCACTAATCCCTAATAATCTTATCCAATTTATCTTTCATTTCCAATATATATATTTTCTAATTTTTACAAGTCCCATTTGTGGTTTTCTCTTTTATTTCTGTCTTCATTATGCTCGGGCTTTCCTTTTCTTTCTTGAATATAGGCAACATGTTTATAATAAACTTGTTTTAGGCTGCCTGTCTGTTAATTTCATCATCCCTTTCATTTCTGAATCTGTTTCTATTCACTGAATTTTTTCCCTTGTTATGAAATATATTTTCCTGCTTCTTTGCATCCCTGGTAATTTTTTTTATTACATGCCAGATATTGCAAATTTTATGGTAGTAGTGCTGGATTTTGTTGTATTCCTTTAAATAGTATTACACTTTGTTCTGGGATATAGTTAAATTACCTGCTATCTTTTGAATACTTTGAGACTTGCATTTAAGCTTTGTTTGGGCAGATCTGGAGCAGCCTTTATTCTAAAAGGAAAAAGTCTTCTCCTTCCTACGTCTTACCTTGCAAAAGTCTTTTCCATAAAGTAGAAGTTGAGAAACTACTGCCTACAGTCTAAATCCAGCCCATAACCTTTTTTTTTAAATGAAGTTTTATTGGAACACAGCACGCCCATTTATATACACATGGACTGTGACTACTTTCATTCTGCAACACCAGAGTTGAGTAGTTGTGTTAGAAATTATATGGCCATGGATGCTTGGGTGGCTCAGCAGGTTAAGCGTACGACTTCGGCTCAGGTCATGATCTCGCACTTCGTGGGTTTGAGCCCCGCGTCAGGCTCTGTGCTGACAGCTCAGAGCCTGGAGCCTGCTTCGGATTCTGTGTCTCCCTCTCTTTCTGTTCCTCCCCTGCTCACGCTCTGTCTCTCTCTCAAAAATAAATAAAGATTAAAAAAATAAAAAATAAAAAATAAAAAGAAATTATATGGCCAGGAAAGCCAAAACTATTTACTATCTAGTTCTTTACAGAAAAAAAAAAAAAATCTGCCGACCCCATTCTAAAGAATTATAAACTCCTTTGGGGAAAGTTAGGATAATCAGTTACTTTGCTTCAAATGTTGTCGTATAATAATGTCATCTATTTTACCATACTGTGTAAAAGGTTTACCAATGTTCTTGAGAAATTATGATAGATAAGCTTTCTTGAAAGTGTATCTTTGTTATTTTTAAACACAGTGAAATGTATGGAATGTAAGTGCTTTTTTATTTTTTTATTTTTTATTTATTTTTTAATTTTTTAAACATTTATTTATTATTGAGAGACAGAGAGACACAGAGAATGAGCAGGGGAGGGGTAGAGAGAGGGGGAGACACAGAATCCGAAGCAGGCTCCAGGCTCTGAGCTGTCAGCACAGAGCCTGATGCGGGGCTCGAACTCACAGACTGTGAGATCATGACCTGAGTCGAAGTCGGTCACCCAACCGACTGAGCCACCCAGGCGCCCCCATAAGTGCTTTTTTAAAGAAGTTTATTTCATTTCATATTAAACCTATTTGGGCAGAAATTTTCCTTTTTGCCGTCTATTTTATTTTTAGATGACCTGTTGGTACTTCATCTCTCTGACCTGATTCGCATGGCCTTCATGGCTGCAACAGATCATAGTAACCAGCTGCGGATGGCTGGGCTCCAAGCACTTGAAGACATTATCAAGAAGTTTGCATCTGTGCCTGAGCCAGAATTTCCAGGCCAAGTGATTCTGGAGCAGTATCAAGCTAATGTGAGTGAGATACTCTGTTTACTTAAAAACTTAAAATTGATTCTTTGTGTGGTGAGTAAGGGGACAAGGATTCCCTGGAGAAATGTCTTTGGAGCTTCAACTATATGTCTTTATTCCCATTGTCTGTTGCATAGTTGAATCCCACAGTTGAAGAAACCATAGGATAAAACTATTTTTAAGTTATGATAGCGTATTCATGATAAAACTAGAATAGAAATCGCAGGCTAGCTTTTCAGTCTTGTGTTTAGATGTTTAGCCATGCCATTTAAAAGATAAAAGGACATTCAAAGAGTGTTGTGGATTTGCTGACATTACTTTTATATGTCAAGACTTGATAAGCATTTTTAAAAATACAAAGGGCAACTTTGTACGCTGAAGGATAACTTTTAATAATAGCAGTTAAAAATATTACTGAAAGAATTATATACCTTCAAAAATATTTTTATTTTGTTCTAAACAGAGATACTTTTCTCTCCTGAGATTTATAACTTTGTTTTCTTCGCCTGAGGCACAATAGATATAATCCTGGTAATGATGGGTTATATGAAGACAAAGTTAGCAAGGAAAGAATACACATTTTTTTTTTTTACTGTGATCAAAATCTTAGCTTCAGATACACAACACCTTATCTAAAAGCTATACTCAAACATACATAAAATTAAAAAGTACGAATAATTTTTAATCCATTGTTTTTCCATCATAAGTACTGGTGAGGAAGTTATAGCTTCTAGCCCAGCTGGCTATAGAAAATCCATATTCAACTATTTACTCCCAAATACCCAACCTATCAAAATGAAGGTTTGTTGTTCTGTTTTGCTTTATTTTGACTTTTTATTTAGAAATAATTTTAAACGTACAGAAAAATTATAAGAATAGTACAAAAAACTGTCTTATGCCCTTTACTCATATTTACCAATGGTTATTTTTGCCTCATTTGCTTTAGCATTGATTTTATATTTCTCTCTCTTTATACACACATTTTTTTTTTTCTAAACCATTTACAGATAAATTATTTAAATCATGTACCTTTACCTTTGAATACTTCAGTCTGTATTTCCAAAGGACAGGAACATTGTCTAACATAGCCACAGAACAGTTCTCAACTTCAGGAAATTCAACATTGATATATTACTTCTATATAGTCTGTCATATTCCACTTTTATCAGTCAAGCCGGTAATCTCTTTTATAGTATATTCTCTTCTACCTTCAGTACAGGATCCAGCACCAGCTCTGTGATTAGTTGATGATTGTACCACCAATACTGCAATTAGTTGCCATGTGTGTTTAGTCACAGAGAGGGACTCAATCCATTTCCAAATGGCTACTGATAATATCTTAGTGACTGACTCTTGTGTAAGGGAAGATGTCTCAAATTAGGAGTTGAATATATCTAATTCCTTGTTCAGTTCATGCACATTAAATTTAGCATATCTAAAAATCAATGACTGGGTTGGCTTATTAAAACTAAAGTTCATGGGGTACCCAGGTGGCTCAGTTGGTTAAGTGGCTGACTCTTGATTTCAGGTCAGGTCATAATCTCACAGTTGGTGAGTTTGAACCCCACATTGGGCTCTGTGTTTATGCTTCAGATCCTGTCTCCCTCTCTCTGCCCCTCCCCTGCTCGTACTCACTCTCTCTCTCAAAAATAAATAAATGTAAAAAAAAAATATTTTTGAAAGCTAAAGCTAATATTCCTTTACTTATTACTGTAACAATGGTACACAAATGAATATTTCTTGAGAATCCTTCTCTGAAAGCACCTCTTTTTGAGGTAAAATGGCTTCTAAGGTCTTTAAATGACTATGTGAATTTTTAGTATTACTCAGTTATTTAAAGGAGTTGATCCAGTTATATGAGATTCACCCATGAGGTAAATACTGTTAGAAATACATTCAGGAGGGGCGCCTGGGTGGCTCAGTCGGTTGGGCGTCCAGCTTGGACTCAGGTCATGGATCTTACACTCACAGGTTCAAGCCCTGCATCAGGCTTTGTGCTGACAGCTCAGAGCCTGGAGCCTTGCTTCAGATTCAGTGTCTCCCTCTCTCTCTGCCCCTCCCCCACTCGCACTCTGTCTCTCTCTTTCTTTCAAAATAAATAAACATAATAAAAAAAAATTTTTTTAAAGAAATACATTCAGGAAAATATAGACAGAATAAAAAAGAATAGCAGTTTTCTGTTATCTCTAGGAGCCTGTGACTTTGTCAGAAAATCTTGTTTACTATTAAACAAAAACAAAGGAAAAAGAAACAAGATTAATTGCCTCTTTGGTATAGCATTCATACAGATTTGATAATGATTATAACCTCCTGGAAAGCAAAAGAAAAACGGTATGTTTGAGTTTATTGTAACTGAGAAGAGAGATAAGGGAGATGTGATAAAAAGGAAAGTAACAATGATGTATTTTGTGTGTTTTCATCTCCAAGGACACAAGAGGCTTTATGTTTACCACGTATCTTTAAAACAAAACGCTCATATTCATTTTTTTTTTTTTTTTTTAGGTGGGAGCTGCTCTAAGACCAGCCTTTTCACAAGATACCCCATCAGACATAATAGCAAAAGCTTGCCAGGTAAGAAGAAAAATAGGGTTTTCTATAGTTACCTTCTTTTTTTTTTAAATTTTTTTAATTTTTTTATTTTTTTTTAACGTTTATTTATTTTTGAAACAGACAGACACAGCACGAACAGGGGAGGGTCAGAGAGAGGGAGACACAGAATCGGAAACAGGCTTCAGGCTCTGAGCTGTCAGCACAGAGCCCGACGCGGGGCTCAAACACACAGACTGCGAGATCATGACCTGAGCCGAAGTTGGACACGTAACTGACTGAACCACCCAGGCGCTCCTATAGTTACCTTCTTTAAGTTAATAGATGCCTTAGAATTTCACCTCCAAGAAAGAAGAGGGAAAAATCAAATAATATTTGTTTTTTATCTTGAAAACACAATAGTGACAGTTTCCTTTTTTATTCTGTATCAAATGATGAAGTAGTAACTTAGTCGCATCCCTTTTTTTGTCATAGCTGAGGAGATGACTTTGGGATACATAGCTTTTATATTATCCAGAAGTAAACAGAGGTATGAAAATCATAAAAACAACTAAAAACTAAAGTAAGATTACAAAATAATTAAATAATGTATTATTAATGATAATTAGGTAATAGAAAATTGTTGGGGGGCATCAGGGTGGCTCAGTCGGTTAGGCATCTGACTCTTGATTTCAGCTCAGGCCATGATATTATGGTTAGAGAGATTAGACCCCATGTTAGGCTCTGGGCTGAGAGTGGGCAGAGACTGATTGGGAGCCCCTCTCCTCTCTTCCCCTCCCCCATGCTCTATCTCAAAAATAAATAAACTTAAAAAATAAACATAAAAGAAGATTTTTTTTTAATTAAAAAAACTTTTTTAATGTTTATTTTTAAGAGTGAGAGACCGAGCACAAGCTGGGGAGGGACTGAGAGAAAGCACGAACCCACAAACCGGGAGATCATGACCTGAGCTGAAGTCGGAAGCTTAACCGACTGAACCACCCAGGCACCCCCAAAAAAGACTTTTTTCATCACAAGTTTTGAAAAATTTACAAGTTTCTGGGAATCACTTATCCTAAAGAGAATTTAACAATATGGAAATTTAACTGTAAAATTAATTGCAGGGGAATTGTTCTAACATTATTACATTTGAAAAGAGTCACAAAAGCAAGCACTTATATTCCTACACTTTTAATAAATTCCTCTTTTTCATGCCTCATTCTGAAAAACGATTCATGCACTAAACTCCCGTGTTTCAGGAAATCCAATTCTTTTTTTTTTTTAATGTTTATTATTTCTTTTTGAGGGAGCCAGACCGACAGCCGAGTTGGGGAGGGGCAGAGAGAGAGGGAGACAGAATCCGAAGCAGGCTTCAGGCTCTGAGCTGTCAGCACAGAGCCCAATATGGGACTCGAACCCACAAACTGTAAAATCATGACCTGAGCCGAAGTTGGATGCTCAACCAACTGAGCCACCCAGGAGCCCCCGGGAAATCAGAGTCTTTATCTGCTTTCCTAAAGATAGAAGAGAGGCAACCCTCTCCTTCCCAGTTTTCTGGAGTATGGGTTTGGGTCCATCATTATTGCTTAGAATCCATAATCAAGCTGTGACCTCTAGAAAGAGAATGTTCTGCTGTTTGCAATGGTAAGTGTGAAGTTCTTACTGTGTTCTCTCTGTGGCTGAATGGGTTTGCCTCTAGAGCCTGGAGCCTGCTTCAGATTCTGTGTCTTTCTGTCTCTCTGCCCCTCCCCTACTCACTCACTCTCTGCCTCTCAAAAAAAATGAATAAACATTAAAAAAATTTTAAAAAGAAAAGAGAAGTCTGTGGATCATGATACAAACCTCAGAGTTAGAGGAGGCCGTTTTGTTTGGGATACCAACAGACAATCAGAAATCATAGTTATGTATAAATAAATGTATCATGGTGATGTTTTAAAGCATAGTATTTAAGCAGAAGAATCATACAAAGCTCCTGTTCATAGAAAAGCAAAGGCTATTCAGATTTCATCTTGTGGATGAGTACTATGAAAATTTCCTCTTACTGAATTTGCCTTCAACGTCTTATTCTTTATGTGGCTGTAGCTGCTTTTTCTATAAGAAGTTTCTCCTTATCTAGAGGCAGGCTTAAGTTTTGACCTCCTATCCGTCTGTTTCTTGAAGGAAACCTGGTTTTGAAACAAATGGAACAGTGGGTTGCAAATTCCTTTTCCTTAAAGAAAAGTAAGGAGTTGGCTTTGGACAGGTCATGAAACATTGCATCCCACCTTATTTACTGGAATAGATGTTATGTTAAACCTGAAAATCAGGATAATTTTTTATTACAGGAAGACTCAAGTGGAACACACATGTGGACAAGTAATCAATGGCTTAATAAAAAAATCATTTAAATCAGCCTAGCAATCTTAAACATAATATATACTTTATCTTATTTCAGATTAAAATTTATAAATGTACATTCACGCACCCCTCCTTTGATGTAAGGCCAAGGTCTTTTCTCTGAAAATGATTTTGCTGATTCAGTGCTGCTCTGCCTTTCTTGATAAACCAAACCTATAATGCAGTACCTGCAATATCTAGTTTCATCTTCTTTAAAGTGGAAGAGATAATCAATGTTTTTACAAATTAAACTTTGTGCCAAATCCTCAGTGTTTAGTTTCCCCCAACTTTTAGTTGTATTTCTACCTCAAGAGAAATGTGTATCAGATCTCTTCAATATGTTGCTCAGTTTCCTAAAGAATAGCAACTCTATTTTCATAATCATATTTAAAATCTTTCTACTCCAAGTTTCATTATATTTCCAACAATATTTTGACTGGCATTTTATTTTGCCATCAATATGTTCATAATTAATAACAATCAATTTTAAAATGTCCTTTTTAATTTTTATTAAACTTAGTTCTGAATTCTGGGAGGATAAGATTATAAGAGAATAAAATGATTTACATAAATATTTATTCTCAGCTTAAAAAAATTTTAAATATAGAAACATAATCCATTAATTATGATTTAATATCCAAACGCTCTGAAAAACAAAAGCTTTTTCATTATTTATTTGCTGGTGAAACCTGAGCTGACTGTCCTCATTTGTCTTGATGTGAAGCTGAGTGGGGCTAGAGTATTGATCCGTCCCTCTTTACTGTGATTCGTACTGCATTTCACGACAGAAGTGTCCTTCTGTTAATTGGGGGGGTGCTGCCACACGTCTTGCTTGACGTATTTCTTAGTGAGGTTCACTGGCCGTACTACCTTTCATCAAAAAGTTGTGAATTGTGACCCACATCTTGACCCAAAGATTTCAGGTAATCAGAACGTGAGGACTTGTAATTGTGGAGTAAAGGTGGCACTACCAGGCCACCCCTTACTTCTTGACATTCTTCCCTTGGCTCCAGTGTGACCGCACTTGCCTGGTTTTTCTTTTGTTTTTCTGGAATTGTCTTTTCAATTTCTTTCATTGTTTATTCTTACTCCACTTGTCCCTTAAGTATAAATATTTGCCCTGTGTTCTGCCCTTAACACCTTTTTTTTGTACCTCAGTCCTTGAACAAATTTACCTGGTAACATTGCTATTATTACTAAATAATAACCAGTGTTAACTACAGTGTTATATTAGTTTAGGTGTACAATATTAGCGACTCAACAATTATGTTGTTCACTCTGTGCTCATCGTATTAGCTTACTCTTAATCTCCTTCACCCTAGCTCCACCCACCTCCCCTCTGGTAACTATCAGTTGTTGCTCTATAGTTAAGAGTCTATTTTTTGGTTTGTGTCTCTTTTTTTTTTCTTTTGTTCATTTATTTTGTTTCTTAAATTCCACATATGAATGAAATCATATTGTATTTGTCTTAGTCTTATTCATTTAGCATAGGCTTATTTCATTTAGCATAATACTCTCTAGATCTATCGATGTTGTTGCAAATGGCAAGATTTCATTCTTTTTATGGGTGAATAATATTCAATCATATATACATATATATAATGTGTATATATGTAATATATATAATGTGTATATATGTAATATATATAATGTATATATATGTAACATATATAACATATATGATATGTGTGTATATATGTGTGTGTGTGTGTATACACACACATGCATATACACCACATCTTTATCCATTCATTTGGACATTTTGGACACTTAGGTTGCTTCCATAATTTGGCTATTATAAATGATGCTGCAGTAAACCTAGGAGTGCATGTATCCCTTTGAATTGTTTTCGTATTCTTTGGGTAGATACCTAGTAGTGCAGTTACTGGATCATAAGTTATCTCTATTTTTAACTTTTTGAGGAACCTCCATACTGTTTTCCATAGTAGCTGCACCAGTTTGCATTCCCACCAACAGGGCAATAGGGTTCCTTTTTCTCCACATCCTCACCAACATCTGTTGTTTCTGGCGTTTTTTATTTTAGTCATTCTGACAGGTGTGAGGTGATATCTCATTGTGGTTTTGATTTGCACTTCCCTGATGGTGACTGATATTGAGCATATACTTCGTTATTTTTTACCTTCCTCCTGAAATCCAGAACCAAGGTTCCACCTGTCTGCTGAATATCTTCCCACAGGTCCCCTACTAGTACTTTGAACTCAGCATGTTAAACTGTGCAAGGTTAAAAATGCTCACTAACTTCTCATCTCCCCCAACCTTTCCTTTTTTCTTTCTTGTCTCTTAAGCAGTGGCCTCACTTTCCTCACTTTCATCCAAGTTAGAAGCTTTGGCAGTCTTTGAGTCCTCACACTTTTTCTAAGGCCCCGCCCCCTTCCCCTAAAAATATTTAATTGGTTTCCAGATCCTGTGATTTCTACCTCCAAATCTCTCTCAGATGACTCTCCCTTTTTATTCCATTCCCAGTTTCATCTATATTCTCTGTCCCACAATATTATAATAGTCACTTTACTGAACACATGGCTAACCATCTAAACACCCTCTTTGCTGGCATAAATGCCAGAGCAATCTTCCTAAAGCATAATTCTAATTGTAATCTCCCTGCCCAGAGGCCTTGGAAACTTATGATTGCCCATAGAACAAAGTCAGTATTCAGTTCTCCTGGAATTTAAATTGCACCATAATCTGATCCCACATAACTTTGCTAATCTCATCACTTTTCCCTTGTAACTCCTCTGTATCTATACACACAGACCTTCCTGATCTCTAAACATTCCCATTTCTCCTCCTGGAAGTGATGTCTCCCTTCTCTGTTTTTAAGTGTAGTATTGCAATCCTAAAATGGTCGTGTGTGTTCACTTAATCTACGTTCTCTTCCTTGAGAACAGGGACCAGATTTTAACCCTTTATTTATTTTTTAATCTCTTCCATAGCGCTCAGAATAACGTTTTATCTGTGGTAAGCAGAAATGTTGTTGAATTGAAGGATTATTCACAACTGATTCTGAACTGATATAGGCAGAAAATTTTTTCTATGAAAATTTTTGTCAAATTAGAAAATGGAAGCATAAGTAAATCACCGTTCATTTTCCACATAAAAGTACAATAAATCCTACTCTTGCTATTGATTTCTGATTCAAAATAATACTGAAGCACAGCATTGGGGTTTTTTTGTTTTGTTTTCTTCATTGGTTTTATTTTATGTTTGTTCCCCAAGGAAAAAAATCATATTTATACTCTTATATGTTTTGTGTTAATTTTTTTATACAGCATTAACAGTGCTTTCCTTTGGCCAGGTGTGTAGTACGTGGATCGGAAGTGGAGTTGTCAGTGATCTCAATGACCTCCGTCGAGTGCACAATCTGCTTGTTTCTTCTCTGGACAAAGTGCAGGCTGGAAAAGGATCTTCTAGCCAACTGTACCGAGAGAGTGCCACAACCATGGAAAAACTGGCTGTTCTCAAAGCGTGGGCAGAGGTAACCACAGCCTATTGTTTTTGAACCATTTCCCCATCCATGAGAAAATGTTCCCCTACTCCTCCTGTAGGTAAAAAAAAATTTTATTTGGTTATTGTTCTTTTAAAACTGATCTTTGGTATGGAATGCTTTTTGAAAATCTATTATTTGCTCCTTCTCGCTGAAATACGTATATGTTTATGTCTCAAAAGAGCTCTTATGAAGCCTTTGAAAATTACAGTTTTTAATCGGTTTTTTTCGAAATTTCGATATTGAGAAATTGATCCCTTAACTAATTATGTGGAAATTAGGCAGAGAAAACTACAAATATAAGTAATATAAAATATTTTATGCCAAGAATCTTTTATTTGACAGTTACCTGGCTGGCTTAGTTGGTGGAGCATGCGACTCTTGATCTTAGGGTTGTGAGTTCAAGCCCCACGTTGGGTGTAGAATTTACTTAAAAAAAAAAGTCTTTTATCTGATTAAATTTCAAGAGACTTGCCACTGCTCATTGATACCAAGATTGCAGTTTTCTGTTTGTGTGTTTTGTTTTGTTTTGTTTTGTTTTGTTTTGTTTCTATAGCTGGCTTTACCTTTTTCATTCCACAGCCATTTTTTAAAAAATTGTGATATTGCTTTAAATTCACTTTTCCAAATTCCTTCTGCCATTTGCTTTCAAATTCTTATTATCTGACCTACAGTATTTCAAGTAACCCTCCCTCTGCCAACCAGTACCTGACTTCTCTATTTCTCTAGTATCAGTGGCTGATGACTACCCAGTAGACACTTGCTGACTCAGAGCATGCAGCATCCACGTGATATAGTTCAGATAAAGGACCTCTGAATTTTTGCTGTGCTTTTTTCCCCCCACAAAAATAAAAATGGAAAAATATAGAGCTCAATAAGATATGGAAATTAGTTTTCTCTGATTTTTAGACTGTAGATCAAGCTATCCTTCAAGTAGATTATCCATGAAGGTTCCCTTATTTTTCCCTGCTGCCATTTTTGGCTTAGAAAGCAAAATAATATTTTTTGTTTGATTGATAAAATGATTGCTCTTATTGATAAAAATTTAGTTTTTTTTTCCAAATCAATGCAAACCTTTTTAGATGGAAAGTAGTATAAGAAAAAGTTACTATAATATGACTTATCTCTGTTTTCTCACTTTGAAAATGATAAAAATTCTTTGTTAATTTTCATGTATCTGAGTTTTTATCTAAAACTGCTACTTTTCTTGTCTGTAGAAATTACATTGCAGTTGATGTATTGATTTTTATCTGAAAATCCGCATTGTTCTGAACTCTCCAACCCCATTCACTCATTTCCCCAAATGTAGAGACCACTGTGGGGTCTGAAGTTCAGCACATTGGTTGCCAGTCAGCTAATTCTTTGCTGACCTGCATTAATATGCTTGATTCACCTACTAGGAAGCCTGGCATAGTTTAGTATAAAAAGCATTAAATATTGACTCAGAGGCCCTAGAACAAATTCTGTCTCTGGCATTTACCATCTTTGTGATTTTGGTCAAGTGATTCGACCTCTTAGAGCCTTTGTTTTTTCATTAGAACATGGAGATAATATCTTGTAAAGCAATGTATATAAAAGGACCAACCACTGGGACTGGGACTGAATGGAAGACAGATCATTACTTTTAAAAAGTTAGATCAGAACCTCACATAATTTTTTTTTAATTTTTTTTTTAACGTTTATTTATTTTTGAGCCAGAGAGAGACAGAGCATGAATGGGGGAGGGGCAGAGAGAGAGGGAGACACAGAATCGGAAGCAGGCTCCAGGCTCCGAGCCATCAGCCCAGAGCCCGACACGGGGCTTGAACTCACGGACCGTGAGATTGTGACCTGAGTCGAAGTCGGACGCTTAACCGACTGAGACATCCAGGCGCCCCAGAACCTCACATAATTAAATTAACAATGTACATTTGTATTTGACACATTTTTCTTTTGGGGGTAACTTGTGCTATAATTTAATGATTTGCACCTCACACCTCGGCCTTCAATGCTGTCTAGCAATTCTTTCCCTGCTTATCTTCCTTTCCTTTATCATTCTCTTCAGATGGCCAGCATATTCTAGATTTCTCTCCTCAAGACCTTTCTTTGGTTATACTTTTTCACTCAGAAAGCTGAGGATTTCTGTTGTCCGTCTCCTCAGATTGTTTCCTTGAAATCTTTAGATTTACATGGTTTGGGAACTTTCCCATTAGGCATGAGTAGGAAGGGGAGACTGTTTCCAGCTCAGTGCCATCAGTCCTGCCCACCTGTGTATCTTCAGCCTCTCCCTCTACATGCTTGGTCTTCTTACCTGCTTTCCTCCCCAACTCCGCATTCTCTTTTACTCACTGCTTTCTGTCTCTCCTCATCACATCTCAGTTCACTGAAATTTTAGTATCTCCACTTCCTAAGCTCTTGGCCACCCACTTCTCAGTCCCCCACAATCTGGGGTCTTCACTGATGCAGGCTAGCTGGGTCCGAGGACCCCGAGGGGGCCCTACAGGACCAACCAGGAGGGTCTTTGGCTTTGCTCAGGATAGAAATCAAACATGAGCTGAGAGGAAGTGGGAGCAGAGTTTACTGAAGATATAGAGAAAGCAGATACAGATACCAAGTCTCTGGGAGACTTGGAAAGGAAAGGAGAGTGAGTCTCATCTTTGCTTGGGGTCTGGGGTTTTTACTGGGGACAGTGGTCTGGTGTACATGTATTCTCAGGCATCCACGGACTGGTCAAAACAAGAACAAGTGCTCAGACATGCTCCGTGAGTCACTTGTGCCCTGGAGCCTGAGGTCTCAGTGTCAAGGTGTCTGGAGTCAGTGGTCTTGGAAAACTGATGACCCTACCTGATCACTCCTTAGATATTATCTGTTGTGCTAGAAGAATCTAAGTATTGTTTAAAAGACTATGAATATGTATATACAACTTATCTGGAATGTTAACGATATTTTCTTATTTTCTTCATTTTATACTTCTCATTTTTCTGTTTTTCTTGTGTGATATCTAATAAGAAAAGCCAAAATTTGTTAAAAAAAATAATTCTAAAAAATATATTCTCCTGTATTGCAAGTAGCAATATAAATTATAGAACCCTTTTGGAAAGGTTTTGACAGTGTCTATTCACAGCCATAAAAAGATTTATAATCAGTAATGCAGTAATTCTGTTTCTGAGACTTTAGGGAAGAATATCCAAAGTGTAGGAAGGAAGTGTTTACAAAAAAGGTTTACTTGGAACATTATTTATAATGTGAAGAACTGAACACCTTTTGTCTTTGAAAACTATAAGTAGTCTTTTTTAAGATTCTGAAGGCTGACTAGAGAATCAGAAGTAAATATAAAATTTCAACGATGGGGAAATTGTTAGACCTATTATGGCTCACCCCCTGCAGCCATGAAGAGTTATGGTTATGAAGACTAGGATTCCATGGGAAAACCTTATGATATGTTAGAAGATAAAATTAAACCCAAAGTTCTCTGTACAACAGCATTCCAGCTTACAAAGACAGAATATGATAACCTGGAAATTGGAATTATAGTAATTTTAAAAACCCATTTCCAAGACTTTTTATAGTATAATTTTTTAAATAACATCAAAAGTTAAGGGAAGATACATAACATCTGGTCTATAAATCCTGTAGTGACCTCTTCTCTTCCCCACTGCATATAGAGTAAAACCTTCACCTACTTTTTGCCTCCTAGTCTCTGCTCGGTCTGTACCACTTGCCAAAGCCTAAATGCATGTACAAAAACAAACGTGTATAACTGTAACAAAGAAGAATCTTTAAAATTATGATTTAGGAGGGGCGCCTGGGTGGCTCAGTCAGTTAAGCATCCGACTTCAGCTCAGGTCATGATCTCACGGTTCATGAGTTTGAGCCCCGCGTCGGGCTCTGTGCTGACAGCTCAGAGCCTGGAGCCTGCTTTGGATTCCATGTCTCTCTCTATCTCTGTCTCTATCTCTATCTCTATCTCTATCTCTATCTCTATCTCTCTCTTCCCTCCCCTGCTCACGCTGTGTGTGTCTCTCTCAAAAATGAATAAACTTAAAACAATTTTTTTTAAATTATGATTTAGGAAGTTGCTATTATACATCCTTTTGGTTTACCAACTGGAGAGAAAGGATATGGATAATATATATGTAAGCAGTAAATTATATGCTCATCTCTCTGTTATAAAGACTAGATTGCTAACTATCACTTAAGGGGTTAGAAGGATATTTATGGAAATCCTTTCTGTGGCCCTTCCCCCATGTCCCAGCCTTTTTCTTTGAATGCTGTCCAATTGTGTCTAATAAGTCTGTGAAAGTAGAGACAGTAAACAGGAAGTTATACCCTATGACGAAAAGAAAAAGTTAAAAAAAGACACACATAAAAGGGGGCTTTGTAAAGTATAGCAAGAGAAACCAGAAGAAATTCAGAGAACCCTACTCAAAGAATATTTTATGAGAGGAATAGTCAGAAGTCAGAGCAATAAAAACAAGTTACCTCCAAAGCAGGTGGAGTTATTCTTTGGAGGCTCTCAGGAACTCATGAGGCTGTATCCTCTCCAGTGTCTGTACTCAGCTACTTTTGGTAATTCAATTGTATAATCATAGCAACTTAGATTATGTCATTTCTTAGTATTATGCCTTGTTATTTTCTCCTCCTGAATACCGCACTAGGTATATGTGGTTGCTATGAATATTAAGAAGGAAGCGGAGTCAAAACCAAAAAGAGCAATTAAAAGCACTGATGATGATGATGATGATTTTGGTACCATAGATGAACTACCGCCAGATAGTTTAATCACACTTGTGCAACCCGAGCTGCCAACACTCAGCCGCCTGTGGTTGGCGGCACTAAAAGACTACGCGCTTTTGACTTTACCAGCCGAATTTGCTAGTCAGCTCCCCGCAGATGGTAAGTACTGCGTTCAGAGTTTGGCCTTTATGGAGTTCAGAGTAGTAATGAAACAAAATGTAATGGGTGGAAGCTAGCGACAATCACTAATAATATTATGATATAACTTCTACATCTTAAATTTATAAAGATAGTATAACATCTTAAATTTAAATTTTTAATTATTGATAATTTAATAAAGTGATTTAAGATGTAGCAACAACATTTTCAATTTCTGTGGACTTAAACTTGGCATTCTCTCACTTGGAGCCTGTTCTCCATATTGAATTTCTGAATTCAAATACAGCCTTAAGCTTATTTGTTAACCCAAGCAAACATGTTCTCCCTGTTATGATAATAACTTTATGAGCTAACATACTCTAAATAATTATGCATAACAAGTCATTACGCATAACTATAATGAAGTTTATTGCTGTGCTGGTCAGTGAATGCACGGACAGATGGGGGAAATCTTCAGTTTGGCAGTGTAAACAGGAGATGAGGGAGAATGGCAGGGGGAGTTGAAAGAAAGAGAAACAAGGGACAGAGTTCCCTGTCTCTGCGACAGAGAGAAAGGCAGAAAGGCGACAGAAAGAGTGATGGAAAGCGAAGGCGACCAGGGCTTTAGGGAGTGTCTGGCAGCAGTGGAGAGGAAGCCTGTGGCCACAAGGTAGAGAAAGGTACTGGGTTCCCAGCAGCATCCACAGTTGCAGAGGAAAGACTGGAAACCCTAGCATTGGTGAGGAAAACACAGGCACTCCAGTTCAGCAGTGGCAGGAAAGACGTTAGTTTTGGTGGCTTGGTAATGAAGAGAATCTCAATTGGTCAGATTGCTCTTTTGTATGTGCTGTGTCTGAATTGTGTGTGTCCCCTCAGAATTCACGTGTTGAAACCTAATCCCCATGGTGATGGTATCAGAAAGTGAGGTCTTTGGGAAGTGCTTAGGTCATGAGACGGAGCCCTTCTGAATGGGATTGGTACCCTTGTAGAAGAGACCCCACATGGAGTCAGAGAGGTGGCCCTTAACCGAGCATGCTGGCACGTGATCTCAGACTTCCTGCCTCCAGAACTGTGAGAAATAAATTCTGTTGTTTATAAGCCACCCAGTCTGTGGTGTTTTGTTATAGCAGCCCAAATGGACTAACACAGTAAGTGATGAGTATTTTTAAGTTAGCTGTGGATAAATGGTTAAACACTTACAATAAAAAGTAATGGCTTTGATTGGCTTGATTATTTTACAGGCGGAGCATTTTATACTCCTGAGACTATTGATACAGCTAGACTTCACTACCGGAATTCCTGGGCCCCGATTCTCCACGCAGTGGCACTTTGGTTAAATAGCACAGGATTCACGTGTTCAGAGTCTGCAGAAGCAGCAGCGATACCTGGCTTACAAAAACGTTCTACACCCGTCAATTTAAACCAGGCATCAGGAGCAACACCTAGTGCTAAATCTTTGCCAGAAATTAACAAAGATAGAATGCATCTGATTTTAGGTAGGTGTGTCATATTACTGTATTTCAAGATGTGTCATTTCTGAAAATTCATATCTGTAGGGAAGAAAAAAATCTCTTTTCTATCTTCTTAGGTTCTGTGGCTGGCCTAAGAATTAAATTGATATGAGACAGATTAACAAGAGAAGAGCACACAGATTTTTTTAATATTTTCAACCTGAAGTAGCCATTAGGCCCAAAAACTTACATGCCGTTCTGCACAAAGAACAGTAAATGATAAGAATGTGACAAGAAAGGGCTTTGGGCCAGGGGCAGTAAACTGTGGGACAGGGCTAGGAAATATGTGCAGGAAACTGGTTTTAGTAGGTTTGTTTGTACAGGTCTATTTCAGCATTGACTCCCAGTCTGGTCTTCCTGATACAGGGAGGGCACCTTTCTCATGAGAAATTTTATGACCTGCTTGTAGGTAGAAAGGGGTCTGCTGTTCATCAAGTACCTTCAGCTCAAAATAACCAATATGCCAGAGAGGCATATTTTGGTGTGGCATGTTCTGAACTCCTCCATCTTTCATTTTAATGCCATAGAAAAGTTTTATGTATCGCAGTTCAGAGAGGGAATAATAAAAGAATTTTTAAGTACATTTTCTAAATTACTAACTGAATTTTTAATATAAAAATTTAATTATTAAAAATATTCTGGGGCGCCAGGGTGGCTCAGTCGGCTAAGCATCTGACTCTTGATTTTGGCTCAGGTCATGATCCCAGGGTTGTGGGATTGAGCCCTGTGTTGAGCTCTGTGCTAAGTGTGGAGCCTGCTTGGGATTGTCTCTCTCTCTGTCTCTGTCTCTGTCTCTGTCTTTCTCTCTCTCTCTCTCTCTCTCTCTCCTCCTGCCCTTCTCCCCTGCTCACATGCTCTCTCTCTAAAAAAAAAACAAACAAAACTACTCTAAAAATTTTACCTGTCGTGTCTACTCACAGAGCAGTACTGAATAATTTTCAAGAAAAAAAAGCTACATTTTTCTTTTTCAACAACAGATTTTATTTTTAGTTGGCACTTAACAAATTGTCCCATGAGGAAATAACAAATGCAAAGTTAAAGCAAATTTGAATAAATTTCAATTTATAATTGCTTTATAGGTGTTCTTTTAACATTAAGATATTATAGATTCTAATGAGGCTCTTAAGTGGTCTTATCTTTTCTGGGAGGGGAAAGGAACACAGTGGTAAAATGAAATTATAGAACTCGTCAGTAAATCTTATACATGAAAATATGAGAGACTTCTAGAACTATGACCTTACCCTTATGCAAATTAAAAACAATTGTTACCTGGAGCTCCTTGGTGGTTCAGTCAGTTGGGTGACTCATTCTTGGTTTCAGCTCAGGTCACCATCTCACAGTTCATGAGTTCAGGCTCTGCGTTGGGCTCCACAGCTGGTAGTGTGGAGCCTGCTTGGGATTCTCTCTCTCTCTCTGCCTTTCTCTCTGCCCCTCTCCTGCTCACGCTGTCTCTCTCAAAATAAATAGATTAAAAAAAAAAAAATTGTTACCCAAGATATCCGTTGTGCATCTGTAGCTTGCCACTAAAAAAACTTTGTAGATATGAAAATTGTCTGGCAACCATTTAATGAGAGTTAATTGTATAACTTTCATAAGTTTATTTTTAAAAGTCCTAGAAAGAAAAAATTGAATATCTTCTTAATCAACTTGATGACTGTGGAACTGCCTCCCTCCCCCAACCTCCAATTTCATTGGAGGCTACAATCTGTAGTTACAAATCTGTATTCTAAAAAGCTAGAATCTGTATTCTAAAGTTTGGCTGCTGCTTTTGGTAACCATTTGGAAGTCTACTTCAAGGTAGCATTAAATATATGCTAAAGCATCTGACAAAGAAATAGGAAAAATAGAGAAAAAAATTGATGCGGAAGCAACGAAGTATGTGATGGTGACAAATGTGTATCTTTATTATGTACATCGCAGGTGTGAGTATACAGTTCCTTTGTTCCCCTAGACCCGAGGAGCCTATTGAACACGTCACAGCATGTCTACAGGCCTTACACACCTTGTTAGATTCTCCTTATGCCCGAGTCCATATCGCAGAAGATCAGGTACAGTGTATTTCTATAACAGTTTCTATAAATCGTATGCTTTGTTTTCGTCATATTTATCTTAAGATAATTTTCTCCCTTACGAGATAAATCTTATGTAGTAACTATTCAGGATTTTGGCTTTATCTAAGACATTATACTGAATGTTGGATGACCAGGCACAGCCCGCGTAGAGATTGGTCAGTATATCTTCGGAGATGTGTTCATCGGCAGTCAAGTACAACTAAAAATTAAGGGATGCCTTCCATCCCAGTTAATGATTCTACTAAAAAGGGGCTGAAGTAATTTATAAGGCTGTTAAGTAAATTATACCACTTTTAAATGTTTGATAAAGTTTTATCTCTCATTTAATGAGATTGTTTTTTGTGCTGCTCAAGTACTCCTCTAAACAGTTTAATGAATTGCTTTTTCTAATTTCTGTGTGGATTATTTAGAGGCCTTTATTCATGCTCCAGAAGCAAGCTACCAGCGGATTTGTTGCTCTTCTTTTTAATTCGAAATTCTTTCCCTGGGGGCACCTGGGTGGCTCAGTCTGTTAAGCGTCTGACTTCAGCTCAGGTCATGATCTCATGGTTGATAGGTTTGAGCCCCGCATCAGGCTCTGTGCTGACAACTGGAGCCTGGAGCCTGCTTCGGATTCTGTGTCTCCCTCTCTCTCTCTCTCTGCCCCTCCCCTGCTCGTGCTCTGTCTGTCTGTCTCTCTCTCTCTCAAAAATAAAATAAAAACATGAAAAAAATTTATGTTCTTTTCATAAGAAACATCTTTTTGGTTGCCATCACTACCATGTGGGGTAATTTTCTACAAACCACAAACTAACAGATAAAAAACAAAGTTGCTGTCATTTCATTATATATTCATTGCACCCCAGCCTTGCATCCTGAAGCTATTCCTCAGCTGTACTACAGATTACTGCAAGAAACTTCAGGGTTGTCTTCAAATAGTCACACATATAAAATTCAATCTGTGAATGAAAAGGGAATACTATATTTACACTCAGTAATTTGGGTGTTAACATAATTTGTCCCACACCTAACTACCTAGCTATTTTTTGCACATAATAGTGTTTTGTTTATGCAAGCACTGCTTTACACTTGGATGGGTTTTGTTTTTTTTTTCTCCTGAGTTGGTTCCTGTGATTTCAATATCATCAGAGTACATTGACTCAAAAATTGTATTCATTCACCCAACAACTTTTACTCTGTGCCTGTCCTGGCATCAGACACATTTTGAGGCTATGGGTATCAAAAATGGTTTCACTGCACCTGGATTAGGAGACCAGTACAATATGATAAGTGCTGAGCTAGCGGATGTAACGGTCTGAGGAGGACAGAGGGGAGGAGTGCTGACATTATCAAGGAAAATAAAGATTGGGTTGTCAAAGGAGATGATGGTTGGATTACATCTTAAAAGAGTTATGAGTGAGGCAGCACAAGAGGAATGGGTTTTCGTCTCCAAGAGAGAAGCAGATACAAAGACAAGAAGGTATGAAGAACAGGACCAGTTCAAGGACACTACTATCATTTACTATGGCAAAGGCAAAAGGAGCATGTGGGGGTTGTTAGATGAGGCTGGACAATGGGGAAAAGGCCAGCTTATGAAGATTCCTTTATGGCATGTTAAAGCGTTTAAAATCTATCTTGAAAGTGGTAAGGAATCATTAAAAATGTTAAAATAGGGGCACCTGGGTGGCTCAATCGGTTAAGCATCCGACTTCAGCTCGGAGCATGATCTTGCAGTTCATGGGTTTGAGCCCCATGTTCGGCTCTGTGCTGACAGCTTGGAGGGAGCCTGCTTCAGATTCTGTGGCTTCCTCTCTCTCTCTGCCCCTCCTCTGCTCATGCTTGCTCTCCCCTCTCTGTCTCTGTCTCTCTTTCAAAAATAAATATAAAAAAAAAATTAATGTTAAAATAGAGGAATGACCTGATTAAACTTATATTTAAGAATATGGTAGATATAGATTTGATCACTTTAATCAGTCTTGTAGAGATTGGTCTGTAAGAGATGATAAGGGAGGCAGGGTGACCAAATTAAGAGGCTCTTTTCATAATTCCAAAGAAGTGATGAATTACACTGGCCTAGGAAACTGAACAAAGGAAGAAGAAAAGAGGGCCAAGACTGGAGCCTGAGGGATAAATAGCAAATAAGGATGGAGATGAGGGAAGTAAGTCAACAGTGGAGATCACTAGAGTGGTAGGAGGAGAACTAAGAACAGAGTTACTAGGGCAAGAGAGAGTTTCAGAGATAGACAAGTCTCAGAAGAAACAGGATCCAGTATATAAGGACATAAGAGAGTCCCAAGGAGGTTACTGGTGACTTTGGGCAGAGCCAGACAGTGGAAGAGTGAGGAGTAAATGAGAGGGTGAAGGAAGTGGAAGCATCTATCTAGGCTGGGAACAGAGGAAGAGATAGAAAGGACATAGAGGCAAGAGAGAAGGATCTGACTGGGTTCGGGGGAGGAGGGCGAATTAGACAGGAAAGACTTGAGTGTTTTCCTTATACTGGGGAGAAGAGCCTAAGCAGAGGGAGAGAGGTTGATGATATATGAAGTACAATCAAGGTCCTTGAAGAACCCTTGGGAGGTCAAATAGGATAGGATAGGAAGCAAATGAGGAAAGATGAACCAGCCTTGGGTAGAGCCTGGATACTTAGTCTTAAGGAAAAAGGCAAAGGTGGCTTTGGTTATAGTTAAGTGTTTTTTTTCCCCTTTGAAATCTGAGGCAGGGTCATTGGATGGGTTTGATGTGGAAGATTGTAAGAAGCTTAAAATGAGTGGTGAAAGTTTGTAATAATTGCTGAGATGAATTGGACAGGGACTTACTAGAAGGGCTTAGAATCCCTGGTAGACAACTCCTGGTGCTCAGCTAGGATTGGAAATCATACATTTAGTGGCATTGTACTTTAGCAATGCCATTTAGTTCAAATGGAGGAAAGAAATAGGAGAATGATCATTTTTTAATATAAAAATTATTCAAACGCAAAAATAATTTGTTGACTGAAAAGGTGTTGACCATTTTCCAAGATTTCTCCATTTCTTGACCATTTCTCAAGATTGTTATAATTTTCTTATTTGTTACGTAGTCATAAATGTTAACTTTAGTTACCAACTTTATTTTTACACGCATATTTTCTTAGATTTTAATAACCTAAATTTATCCTTTGAAATTAAGATAAATTAATTTTACCTGAATTAATTTATAATAGCTGATTGGCGTAGAGTTGCTGAGTGTTTTGCACCGCCTCCTGCTGACCTGGAACCCCCCATCTGTCCAACTGCTGGTTACTGGAGTTGTACAACAGATAGTAAGAGCTGCTCAGGATTATTTGCAAGAAAAAAGAAACACTCTAAGTAAGTACTAGAAATTATGCTAACTTTGAAATAGATCTTATTTGTACTCTGACATTTTAAGTATCAATGCCAGCAAGTTTTTAATAAAAATTTTAATCAAAAAATTTAACCATATATATAGAAGATTTGCAGTTGATTTTGCTTTAATTAGAAAGAGACAAATGAGGGGCACCTGAGTGGCTCACTCAGTTGAGCATCTGACTCTTGGTTTCAGCTCGGTTATGATCCCAGGGTTGTGGCATTGAGCCCTGTCGGGCTCCGTGCTGAGTGTGGAGCCTGTTTAAGAGTCTCTCTCTCCCGCTCCCTCTGCCCTGCTTGTGCTCGCTCTCTAAAAAAACTAAACAGGGGCGCCTGGGTGGCTCAGTCGGTTGGGCGTCCGACTTCGGCTCAGGTCATGATCTCGTGGTCTGTGAGTTCAAGCCCCACATCAGGCTCTGGGCTGACAGCTCAGAGCCTGGAGCCTGTTTCGGATTCTGTGTCTCCCTCTCTCTCTGACTCTCCCCTGCTCATGCTCTGACTCTCTCTGTCTCAAAAATAAATAAATGTTAAAATAAATAAATAATTAATTAATTAAAAAAACTAAACAAACAAAAAACCCAAAGGAAATTGCTGATAGCTATTTCTCACCTTCAAAAGTGTCAAGTTGATATGGTTCAATCTAGCATGTGTGTTACTCGTAATATGAAATACATTCCAAATAAATTGTCCTTTACCTTTTGAAAAAAATTTTTAACGTTTTTTTATTTATTTTTGAGACAGAGAGAGACAGACCATGAACGGGGGAGGGGCAGAGAGAGAGGGAGACACAGAATCAGAAGCAGGCTCCAGGCTCTGAGCCATCAGCCCAGACAGAGCCCGACGCGGGGCTCGAACTCACGGACTCCAAGATCGTGACCTGAGCTGAAGTCGGACGCTTAACCGACTGAGCCACCCAGGCACCCCTGAATTGTCCTTTACCTTAAGGAGACGTCAATAAACAGAATTATAGGAAGGCAGAGAATTATTCTGAAAGACATGTGCTATCAGTTAGACATTCAGTTATAAATTCTTTTGAAAGAATTTCTCAAATATACTTATTGTGTAGTTTTATCTACTCTGTGCTATTTTTTTTTTTTTTTTTTTGCTGGAAATTTTACCCATTTTTTCCCCCCAAGATGAAGATGATATGGAAAAAGAACCCTGTCCTGTAGTAGGAGAAGGAGGTGACAGCGGTGGTCTTGTTCCTGGAAAATCTCTTGTGTTTGCAACTATGGAGCTGTTGATGTTCATTTTAGTGCGACATATGCCACATCTCAGTACCAAGATGTCCGACTCCCCCAGTCACGTAGCCACTAAAACTCGACTGTCAGAAGAAAGTGCTCGTCTGGTGGCAGCCACAGTTACCATACTCTCTGACTTACCGTCCCTTTGCTCGCCTGCTGGTACAGTATTGAACACTATTTGCAAATGCATTATATTGCAGTAGACAAAGATGAGCCTTCCTTTGTTTTTAAGTGCTGTTATGACTTATTTTCCCTCTTAAATCTCAAGTATGAAAGAAGTCAGTCTTTTATGACGTTTACCTTTTGGAGCCTATAAAGGTTAAGGATTTAAAAAACCAAAAACTCAAGATGCTCTTCAGATATATTTCAGACAAACCAGCAAAGAGATAGAAGCACAGCTTGAAGCAAGACACTGAATGTTAGTGGATAGACATAAGGCGGGACGACTAAACCTGTTAGTTTCTGGTCTAGTTGCCACTTTTGAGTAACACTGACAAACTAATAAACATCAGATGACTGTGACAACCAACTGTAAGGAATAACTAGAGAAATTATAGCTGCACAGATTATAGCTGTCTGCAGATACCTGAAAAATACCAGATGGAAACTTAGACTTTCCCTCTACTTATCTAGGAGGAGAAATAGGAGAAATAGTATCAGGAGATATAGAGGCAAATTTCAGCTCAATGCAAGCCTGTGGATGTAAAAATAATGAATTCTCTATTGCTGGGGCTTTGCAGGCCAGCTACGATGGCTGCATGGAAATGTGGTGAGGGCCATCTTCCCTGAGGTGGGGGTTTGAATTCAATGACCTTCGAGTTCTTTTAGCTAGAAATTCTGGAATTTTTTTCATTTCTTCTTTGCTTACCCATATAGTCTTTTCATCATTTTTCCCAGCATGGGAAAATGGTTAAGGCTGACTTGAATACACTGGAGATTGATTACATGTCTTAGAATTGTTACATGATTCAATAAGTTACTCAGATGCTTCTCAAAGGATATGGTAGTGCTTCCCTTCTGGTTCTCTATCTTGCTTTCTCATTTTCATTTTGAAGGGTATGATTAGATGAAATACTGGAAATAATAAAAATAAGGCTAGCCAGAATAAGAAAGAAAATATTGTCTTCTTTGAAATAACTTGCCACTTTCTCATTTTCTTTTTTAACATTGAATTAAGTAATAGGAATGCAGTACATTTTGTAAAACAACAAGGAAAAAAATAATATTAAACCACAATCAAATGTGAAAACAATTGGAAGAACTGTAATATGAGAACTGAGTAGTTATGAGGTAATCTGATTTGTTTTCAATTCAGGATGTATGACAATCCTGCCCACAATTCTGTTTTTAATTGCAAGAATATTGAAAGACACAGCAATAAAATCGGCAGATAATCAGGTTCCTCCACCAGTCAGTGCAGCTCTTCAAGGGATTAAAAGCATCGTGACACTCTCGATGGCCAAGACGGAGGACACTCAGAAACAGTGGACAGCTCTAATTCGCAGCACTCTTGCATGCATCCTGGAATATTCTCAGCCAGGTAACCTAAACAGGGCTTAAAATCCATAATGTATTGGGATATCTGTATGCCAATAAGTAGTTGAATGAGCTTATCAGAAAAGTGCTATAGAACACTGAAGCAACTCAGAGATGTCTTGTAGTCATGTTAGATAGGAATGTTAGTACCCCTTTCTGGATATTTGGATATTGACTGTAAATGTCCTTGTCGTAGCACTTAAATACATGTTGGAGGTTCCCCAGGCCAAAAAGGACAGAAAATTTCAGAAAACATACTCAGAATCAAATTGATATGTGTTAAAATATTTTTTTGCTTCCATTTTTTAAAATAAATAAAATAGAGAAAGTTGAAGTATCTGTCACTCACCAAGCTTATCCTCAAATGAAACCACAGTCTTGATTTAGATATATTTCATTCCAGAAATATTTTTATATGTAAATAAATATACTTTTTGTATTAATAAATATATGTCCTTATTAATAAATAATAAAAATAAATGTATATATTAATAAATGTATACATGGGTTATATATAAAATGAGGTAAATAACCATGTGCAATATATAATATTTTTGTGTTTTAAAAATTTTTTAATGTTTTTATTTATTTTTGAGATAGAGACAGAGCATGAGCAGGGGAGGGGCAGAGAGAGAGGGAGACACAGAATCAGAAGCAGGCTCCAGGCTCTGAGCTGTCAGCACAGAGCCCGACTCACGGGGTGTGAGATCATGACCTGAGCTGAAGTCGGATGCCCAACCGACTTGAGCCATCCAGGCGCCCCTCTTTTGTGTTTTTCAATCGACATAAGTAATGTCACAGCATATCATTCTGCCATTACGTTCTCACTCAAGAGTAAGGTTTTTTGGAGCTATTAATGTGTACATATAAAACTCTCATTTATTCCTTCTATATAACTTCTATATAGTTTCCATCACATGAATTTTTCAGTTATTATTCATTCTCTGTCAATTGATATTTCTGCTGTTTCAGATTTTTCCCCATTATAAAAATTGCTGCCATGAACATCTTTATAAATTGTTCACACACTTGTGCTATGCGATTTTCTGGGGTACACCGCTAGAGATGGAATTGATGACATATTTTAACTTTAATTTTATCAGACCTGGCCAAATTGCTCTCCAAAGTAACCATGTGAATTTAAACACCCACCAGCACTGGATGATAATCTCTGTTTCTCCATGTCCTCACCAAGACTTGGTATTTCAGACTTTTAAATTTTGCTCTCTGATGGGTAAAATGTACTGTCTCGTTGTTTTAATGTGCATTTCTCATTTTCCTAGTGAGTATAATAAGCATTCTTTTAATTTTGAGGGAAATGCTTATTTGCACTTTTGTTCATTTCTATTCTGTGTTTGACTTTTTCTTTCATTTTATTTCTGTTGTAAAGACAGAAACAAAGACTGAAGACAAAGAATAATAAAGATTTGCCATGTCACGTTTCACCTATTAAAATTTGCCACGTCACCTTTCACACATTTCCACACTAAAACTGTGGAGCAGGCCCATAAATTAACAGACAGGACAACGAAACACACAAATTGCTTTAAAACAGACATTTATCCACATGAGAATATAATACATGATAAAGACCATTCATTATCCTTCAAATGGTTTGTGTCAGGTAGCTGTTTGAGATATCAGTTCCAGTTAGGCCCTCACCTTAGATCATGACTCAAAATAAATACCAGATAAATTAAAATGATAATATAACATTTTAAAAATAGTTACAGAAAATACATGTACAACTTTTATGTAAGGATGGCAACAGAGTGTGTAAGTGTAAGAACGGAAAATATCACAGAGGTAAATATCAACATACTAGGCTATAGAGTAATTAACTTCTACCTGTCAAAACCTCTTACATTAAAAGGTAGCTGAAAAAAAAGACAGCTGAAAAACTGACAACAATATTTATGTTAGTGTTAATATCATTAATATACAAAGAAGTCTTGTAAGATAAACATTTAACACCCAATAGAAGGGGAAAGAACACACATTAGTAAAAAGTAGAGATGACCACCAAGCATATAAAAAAAAAAAAATCAACCACATTAATAAGCAAAGAAATACGAACAAAAATGAAGTAATATCAAATTTTTCTTGTAAAGTTGATTTTTTTTTTAAATGTGATTGTACAGTTGGCATTGGTACCCGTAGAACATTTTCATAGTTTGCTGAAGGGAGTTTAAAATAGTTTAAACTTTTAGGGAATCAATTCTATAGAATGTACAAAGCGTTTTCAAGGATTCATTATGTTCAAGGTTATTTGTCACAGTCTGTTTTACAATAGTGAAAATATGTGATAAATATAATTACCTGGCAGTGGGAAAAATTATAAAATACATGATTATATATTAATTTGGATGAAATATCCATTATATCTATTAAAATCATATTTATAAATACATACAAAAAGAACGCAGACCAGAAGGATTTAAAACAGTACCTAGAAATTAAACTGTCACTTGATGGTAGAATTACTTTTATTTCCTTCCCTAGACCATTTTTATATGTTAAACAATGACCTTGTGTTATTTTTATTATCTGAATTTTTAAAAATTTATTTGGAAAGGAAAACTTCAATTAGTTTTATTAGTGCTACTGGAACTATTTTAGCTGTATCCCGAGTGAATGTTTATAACCAACTAAAGAAATGTTAAATGCCATATTTATATATGTATGTGTATGTATATATGTGTAAGTACATAAATAGATATGAGTAACAAGATAAATAGTTAAGAATTTGTTTAAAAATCTAAATATTGTTTTAATTTTCACGGGGCAGTTCCGTAGTCAATAATCATGTTTTTTAAATTGTCAGTTATAAGGGAAGGTTTTGATATTTTATCAGTCTAGTAATATTAAATTAATTCAAAAGTATGATAAAAGAATGAACTTGCCTAAGATATTCTGTCCAGAACTGAACTCTTAGGAGATGGTCAATATGAAAATGGGATCAAGGCCACAAGTACCATTGTGTATAATATATGCATAGTATATGTAAGCAAGGCAAGCAGAATCCCTTGCTTTACAAGAAAAGTTTTGTAATTGAGAATTTTTATTATGGAAATCATATTTCCTAGTATAAAATCTGAGACTTCCACTTAGAAAAAATGTACATATGTATGTATGTGAACACATACACCCATGAATAGAAATCTCCTTGGATGTAGTGTATACTCTTAATATTGCTGCAGTTTTTTTTTTTCATTTCTAAAAACTTCAATGTTGAATAGATTTCAAACTTTTTAAAAGTTACAAGAATAACATAGTTAACTACAGTATACTCTTCTCCTCAATTCACCAGCTGTTAACATTTTGCCACGTATCTTATTACTCTATAATCCACATGTTATTGTTAATATTATCGTTGTTAATTATGCTGAGCCATTTGAGAATACACTGAAGTCATCATGACTCTTTACTACTAAATGCTTTATGGCTATTCTAAGAACAAGAACATTTTCTTACATAACCACAGAAGAATTATCACATGTAAGCAATTTAACACTGATATAATGCTATTGTTATTCATATTCAAATTTACCAGTTGTCCTAATAATGACTTGAATAGAAGTTTTTTCTTTTTCTTTTTGATACAGTCCAAGATCACGCATTGTACTTGTCTTAATGCTTTAGTCTTCTTTAATCTGAGGCAGTCTCTCTCAGCTTTTCTTTATCTTTCATGATATTGTCCTTTAAAAGTGCAGACCATCTATTTTATAGATTGTTTTTCAGTTTGGAATTGTGTGTGTGTGTGTGTGTGTGTGTGTGTGTTTCTTGTGCTTAGATTCAGGTTATGCTTTTTTGGCAGGAATACTGTATGATTTTGTTAGGTCTTTCTCAGTGCATCGTGTAAAGAGGCATATAATGGTGTTTCGTCTCATTATTAGGAGTCTTTTTTTTAATGTTTATTTTTGAGAGAGCGAGAGACAGAGAATGAGCATGAGTGGGGGAGACGCAGAGAAAGAGATGGAGACACAGAATCCGAAGCAGGCTTCAGGCGCTGAGCTGTCAGCACAGAGCCCCATGCAGGGCTTGAACTCACGAACCATGAGATCATGACCTGAGCCAAAGTCAGATGCTTAATTGACTGAGCCACCCAGGCACCCCCCCCCCCCATTATTAGGAGTCCTAACTTTAATAACTTGATTAAGATGCTGTCTGCCATATGTCTCCACCATAAAGTTTACATTTTTCCCTTTTACAATTAGTAAGGAATTTGTAGGGAGATACTTTGAAACTATGTCAATTATCTGTTTCCCATCAAGCTTTTACCCAATGGTTTTTGTTTTTGTTTTTGTTTTTGTTTATTAAGTAAGCCCTACCCCTAGTGTGGACGTTGAATTCATGACCCTGAGATCAAGGGTCACATGCTCCACCAACCCAGCCAGCCAGGCGTGCCATACCCAGTCATTTTAATATCTGTTATACCTGAACCAGTTCTTACTGTGATGATGTCAAAATGATAATTTTCTAACTTCTTCATTAGTTTTCTTCCTTTTGCATTTATTAGCTGGCATTTCTCTGAAAGGAAGAGCTTTTTCTTTGCCTTCATTTGTTATTTTTTTTTATATGGTTATTGTTTATTACTATCAGTACAGACTTATGATTCTTTTTTTAGTTCAGTGGGTCCATTAATGTCATTTTGACATATCTCCATTATTTCCTGAGCACATTTTTACTTTCTGGCACCAAGATGTGGCAGACTTACCTTATGTTTTCCCTATTACTGTTCTGGAATTAGTCACTTCTCTAAAAAAGCCCTGGTTTCTTTTAGTAGGAAATGGTATTTAGATAGCAGATCTTAAAGTCGCAATTTTAAAATAAAGTGTTAATTTTCCAACAAAAAATTGCTTGCAGTGTCACAAACTCTGAGTTAGAGATTGTTCAATAATATTCCTACTACAATAATACAGTAATATTCCTATGATGGAGTTCTCAGGTTTTTAACATCTGTGACTTAGGTTATTATAGATTGGCTAAATCCTTCAGATTTTACATCTCTTCCTTTTCTTCAAGTTAGTGGGCTTCTTCTCAACTATTTTTGTAGCACATTCTATTTTATGCTGGTACCCTAATTAGGAGATAGTGTTAGCATATTGAATATATTCATAATCCTGATAAATTACTGATTATAGAGTATTTGCAATTTCCAAATTAGTCCAAATTCATATGTAAAGAATGTTAGTAAGTTCAGCTGTGGAAGAAATGATAATGACAAAATAGTTGAGGTCTCTTCTTTTATGTTTTTTTTTTCTTATTTTATATGTTTAATAGTACTTTTCTTCAGAAAAAAATGTATATATTTCCTGTGTTTCTAATAACATACTGTATTTCCATTAGGTTAAAGTCATATCTATTCCCAAATAAATGGTTGCAATAGCAAGAAGTTCTTTAACATTATGAGAATACTGCCTTCAGGAAATTGTACGAGATTTTTTTGATTATGGTTGTGTAGAACTTACAGGTTTCATATTTACTGAATATAAAGGTGATATCACTAACAAAGAACACTCTGGATTTTTAAACTACTTAGAATATCTTATAATCTCCTGGCTTTGTTGAAGGAATAGCTGTATTTGGAAATTGTTGATCAGTCTAAACTACAAGGAAGTTACGTAACTTTGAAGTAATTTTACATTACAGTGTTATCTTTCCTATTCCAATTTGCTTTCCCTTGTAGAGTTCTTACTAGGATTTATGCCTGAATTTTTTTCAGTTAATATTGTATCATCCAGAAAAACAAGGAAAAAAACCTTAAATACAGGAAGTATCCCTGTTTCCTTAGTAGTAGATGAGTTCTATCCATAAAGTTGTTTATGGACTGCATTAGATTGAGGCACATGCTGCTGTAAATGTCTTTTAGGGGAGAGAAGGTTATTGTTCATGTTTGGAATTCCAAAGCATGTTGGAAACAAGACATTGCTTTCATTTTTCACGTATTTTAATATTATTCATATATTTCAGAAGATTCCATGCCTATGCCTGATGAAGTAAGCATGCTAACAGCGATTGCGCTCTTCCTGTGGTCTGCTAGTAGTGAAATAATAGGAGTCCAGTCATTACAGAATGGCTGCATGAACAGATTTAAGAATGCATTGAATTCATGTGACCCATGGGTAAGTTACACTTAAACATAGAGGTAAACATTCCCCTTTATCAATAATATTTCAGATTGGTTCACTAAAAGGGGTAATACATCAAATGAGAACCTAAATATTTGCTATGTGGTTTTTAAATAGAAAAGCTGGAAAAGATCACAGGGTTTAAGCACTAGGAGACACGTTATGTGTATGTTTATTCTCCAATGTCTAAAATATTTTATTAACTCTGACTTATATTGGTAGAAATTTTACATGAGTCTGCGATTATATTTTTCACTGTTTACTTAATGGCACCAAGAACATTAAAAAATAAATTTGTATTATTCCATGTTTTGATGAACCTATTGGAAACTAGTTTTTCTAGAAAATAAATTTTTTTGGCTTCACAGTGTCAAAGTCTGAACTAATGATTCTCAAACCTGCTTCGTATCAGAAAAAAAAAAAATCAGTTTAGTAACATGATTCCTAGAACTCTGCTACAGTCTTCCTGAATCATAAATCTGTATTTTAAAAATATTGCCCAAGTATTTATGTCCAGCAAGGTCTGGTAACTTCTTTTCTACCAAAGTGCTGAAACACCTTTATTCCACTATTTGTCCCATATGGTGATGGACCTTCCTTTGATCCTTCCTTCCTTCCTTCCTTCCTTCCTTCCTTCCTTCCTTCCTTTTTTTTTTTTAAATGGTAATATGAAGTATTTCTAAGCTAAAGTGGAGTCAATGAGATTTTACTTTCTAGAGACCTAAAAACTTAAGTTGCCATAAGCAGTTATTTCCAGGGAATTCAAATGAATGTGAGGTGTCTTACCAGTGTATTTTTATAGCATTGTTTGACATCAGTTAGATATTCGCCTTCCTTACTAAATATGTTAGGTTAAAGTGGAAGGGACAATTGTCGAGTAAAGAAAAAATTAAAAACAGAAATTGGAATTCCTGGTTTCTAGCGTCTTCCACACTATCGAAATATACAAATTATATAGGCTTGGTAATTTGGCAGTTACCATATAAGGAATGTTTTTTTGATTAATTTCTTTTAAGTTAGTTTTTTTTTAGTTAGCTTATTGGCAATTTTGTTATTTTAGCTTCATTTCTATAAATAGAAAAGGGCATTAATTCATCCTGCATTTTAATTTTCATCCTATAGTGTCGTATCTTTTCTTCCTCTATTAAGTTGCAGTGTGAGTGTACACAAACAAGAACTATTGCACATGTTAATTAATGAAATTACTTTCTTCTATAGGTTCAAGCCAAGTGTTACCAGCTTCTCTTGTCAGTCTTCCAACATTCCAATCGTGCCCTTTCAACTCCTTACATCCATTCCTTAGCTCCAATAGTAGTTGAAAAGCTGAAAGCTGTTGAAAGAAACAGACCAGCCAGTAGCACAGAACTTTTAGCTGTTCAAGAAGGAATCAAAGTTCTTGAAACGTTAGTTGCTCTTGGGGAAGAACAGAACAGTAAGTATTTGTATAAAAACCCAAGTCTCAAATGAAGAACTGTATTTTATATATATATATATATACACATATATATGTGTGTGTGTGTGTGTGTGTGTGTGTGTGTATATATATATATGTATATATATATATAAAATTTGATATTGGACACAGGCCATTGCAATAGTAAGTTTACTAGGAGTGGTTACTACCGGAAAGCTTAATATTTTTCTTAGGGTGCTAATAATATAGTGTATTGAGTTGATTTATATTCATTTTTTTATGAGCAAGAGGTTAAAATAAATTACTGATGGCATTATAGCACATTGATGTTTTTTCCTAGGAATGTACTCTTTAAGAACTAGGGGAAAAAAAAAAAGAACTAGGAAAACTATGGATGTTTAATAGATTTATAAAAATAATTTATTGTTGTGTTTATAATAGAAGTACAAAAGCTTTATAACAAACATGATGAGATTAGTATTAATACCACACATCATTACTAAAATCCTTCCAGTTTTGAAATTTAAAAATTATTTTTATTTAATGAAAAGCTACCACATACATACATCAATTTAATCACAGACTTAGCTTAATACCTACTCTTTATTCCCTTGATTTCATCACAATCTAAAATTTGTCTTTAGAAATATGACTTTTAATTATTGCAGAAAGACTATACCTTTTAAACTAGTACCTTATGATTGAACATTAAGCTAGTTCCAATTTTTCAAAATCATAAATAATTGAGCTAAGTATCCTTGTACACATTTGGGATTCTTTGTATCTTTCTTTGGGATTCTAAGTATCTTTGTACAGATTTTTTATTCTGTTTCTCAGACAAATTCCTTAAAGTGAAATGACTGGGTTGAAGGAAATGTACATTTTTAAGGCTTTTAATATATATTGCTGGTTTATACTCCAGATAACAATTATATCCATTTTTTCCATCATAAGTTTTTTCTTCTTCCCTTGAAAAAAATTTTTACAGGAAATTGGGAAGATAGGAGAGATTTTGAAAAAGCTATTGTAATAGTTTCCCTATAAAGTAATGATCCAGGGGTACCTGGAACCAGGGGCTCAGTCGGTTAAGCATCTGACTTCAGCTCAGGTCATGATCTCACACCCCGTGAGTCGGGCTCTGTGCTGACAGCTCAGAGCCTGGAGCCTGCTTCAGATTCTGTGTCTCCCTCTCTCTCTGACCCTCCCCCTCTCGCACTCTGTCTCTCTCTCTCTCAAAAATAAATAAACACTAAAAAAATTTTTTCTAAATAATAATCCAAAACTATGATAGTAAAAAAGGATAAACGTAAAGGTGATTATGAAGAAAAAGGTTTTTTTTTAATTTTATTTATTTATTTATTTTAAGAGACAGAGACTGAGTAAGTGGGGGAGGGGCAGAGAGAGAGAGAGAGAGAGAGAGAGAGAGAGAGAATCCCAAGCAGGCTCCAAATTGCCAGTGCAGAGCCCAGTTAGGGGCTCGAACTCACAAACTGTGAGATCATGACCTGAGTGGAAATCAAGAGTTGGATGCTTAACCGACTGAGCCACCCAGGTGCCTCTGAAAAAAGAAATTGATGTGACTTATACACCAGTCTTATTGTACGTCTTAAAAGTCTTGGTATAGGGGTGCCTGGATGGCTTGGTCAGTTAAGCATCTGACTTCAGCTCATGATCTCACGGTTTGTGAGTTCGAGCTCAGAGCCTGGAGCCTACTTCAGATTTTGTGTCTCCCTCTTTCTCTCCCCCTTCCACCTCTCGTGCTCTGTCTCTGTCTCTCTCTCTCTCAAAAATAAATAAACATTAAAAAAAAAATTTTTTAAGTCTTGATGTAGTACACAGCATCTGTTATCTGAGTGAAGCAATCTTAAAAAATGAAGAAACTATGATAATACTTATTGTTGATATTTCACTAATATTTAATATGAGAATATATAGCAATTTACATATATAATATATAGTATAAAGTTATACTTAATACTACAATACATAGTTATAGAAAATACAGTACTATAAAACCCAAAGTGTAAATTTTCAGCTTTTAAATTTGCTTTATCAGTGTTTTTCACATCAGTTCCAAATGCTAATTTTTGTTTTTAACTTGATAGTATCCATTACAGAAATAGACAATGAAGTTTTTTCACTCGACATGACCAGGGTTACAAGCTAAAGACATTGGATTTATATTTGAGTCTTAATTTTTATTCATCTTTATCCAATCTGTTACTCAAAACTTATCCTATCTTTTTTTGAAACTTCTCTAGGATTCAAGAGACTCTGACTTCCTATTCTTGTATCTAATCATCTCATAACTAGATAACTATAATAATTTCCTAAGAGTATTCCCCATCAATTTTACCTAGAACAATTTTACCTCTTCTTTGTTTAAAAACTGTGAGTAGTTTCCTCTTGCATTACTGCCTCAAGTCTGAATATCCTTGCTCAGTTCTCAAAACTTTATTCTACTCCCTAATGTGTACCCACTAACCTGACCAGTCCAGTTTTCTCCTTCAGCTTATTTTAATCTCTATACAGTCTGAATTCTGTTTTCACTTTTCTTGGGTGTGTTTCTTCCCCCTCTTTCTCCTTATACAAACAGATTCAACCTATGTCAGATCTCATTTCTTTAGGGAAATGTTGCCTGATTACTCAGCCCTCTCTGACCTCTCCCTTCATACAATTTCTTTGGCAGTTATGATCAACCGTATTCTATGGCCCTGAGATTTTAAGATAATCACTAAAAGTATAAAATCCTAAAGTATTCCTCAGCTGTGTGAGTTTTTTGAGGAATTCTATCTCAGATGCCAACCACAGATTTTTAGCACTTAGTTCTATAATTGTTTGGTGTACTGTATACTCATTTTTTTTTTAAGTTTATTTGTTTAATTTGAAAGCGGGGGTGAGTGCCAGCAGGGGAGGGACAGAAAGAGAGGAAGAGAGAATCCCAAGCAGGCTCCATGCTGTCAGCCCAGAGCCCTATGCAGGGCTCAAACTCAGGAACTGTGAGATCATGACCTGAACTAAAGTCCAGAATCAGACGCTCAACCGGCTGATCCACCCAGGCACCCTGTGCTGTATAGTCTTTTCAGCTAGGTAATAACAGTTTTAAGTATAGATGAATTATTACATATTTCCTAGAATGCTTAGCACATTTCTAGATACTTGATGGGTACTTAAATAATTTATAATAGATTTTTTCCAGTTAATTAAGTGTTAAAACCAAACCTTGCTTTTCAACGTAATGGTGGAAAGCTTTGTCTGCTCTAGTATGCACAGTGTACTGAAGATAATTTCATATTTATTTGATAATTTACTATTATATGTTCATTATGAAAGTTCTTATTAAACAGTAATGTTATAATTCTGTGTGAGGAACATTCAACTAACTACCTTATTTGAGGATTCTTGGGACTTTTAAAATATCAGCTTGTTGTCTTCTTTCTTCTGAAATTTTATCATGGAAAAATCCAATTGATAAGAACCTCTGAGTGGTTTTCAAGAGAAAGGGTGTTTATGTGTTTGCTCATGCATTCAACAAATAGTTACTGAATGCCTGCTATGCACCAGGTGTGTTCTAGTCATGAAGTAAACACACAAAGATCCTTGCTCTTTAGCCCTAAATTCTTGGTTTTTAACCCTAAATTCTATATATTCCATTATTTTTGTGAGATTCTTGTCCCTCACTTACTGTGCGTTTGGGGAGATAATGAAATGGGAGAGAGTTATATTTCCATTTTAAAAAGAAAGAAATACTTAGTTTTAGTTAAATGTTAGTAATTGGATGCTGTTCAGATATCTGTTTCCTACTCGAACCTCCCTATTCTGGAATACCCTTAAAGATGTCATAATCTTACTAGCCGAATACATTCCACCAGATGGCAGTTGTAAAATGCTTGTTCCTTTTTCACCTTTTTAGGCAGTAATTTTTTTAATAGAACAAATTAATATAAACCTAAGATTTACAGTGTAACATATCTGGTCTCAGCCAGATAGCTTAGCATTAAGTAAATATTTGATATTAATTATGAGTTATTGTTGAGTCTAAAACAGATTGTGTATGTGTATTTGCTTATGTTGTATTATGATTGAGACCACCATGGTAATTGCATAATTTTAAAATTAAAGTTTATTGTAATTGACAGACCCGGGATGATCTTCAGACTTTACCTTTGTTATTTACAGGAGTCCAGTTACTTGCCCTTTTAGTTCCCACTTTGATCTCCTACCTGCTGGATGAAAATTCCTTTGCCTCAGCAAGCACGGTTTCCAAAGATCTTCATGAGTTTGCACTCCAGAATTTAATGCATATTGGACCTCTGTATCCACATGCTTTCAAGACAGTAATGGGAGCAGCGCCTGAGTTGAAAGTGCGTTTGGAAACTGCTGTTCGGGCAAGCCAAGCCAGCAAAGCTAAAGCAGCTACCAGGCAGCCAGCCCCGACCGTACATTCTGCACCAACGATTAAGCTAAAAACAAGTTTTTTTTAACTTGATATTCCATTTGTTTTTATTTATACTACCTAGTGGCACCTAATTAGCGATAGCAACTGTATCATTCCGAGCTATAGGTTCTGCGTCATTTGAATTGTATGCCTCAGATAAGCAGGACAAGTAAAATAACGCTCATGCCGCCGCTTTCTGATTTTGAAGGAGTGATCGTTTTTATCCATGTGGTAGGTGTGCTTTCATTTTTCTCCTAATAATGTTTTGTTTTTGTTAATTAATTTATTTTTAAACACTGAGCCATAGGCTCTTAAATTTAAATGCTAAAAACAATTATATCATGTAGTTGGGCAGCCTATTGATATTGTCAGGAAAAAACAGGTCAGTATTCAGCATCTGTCATGAAAAAATTTAATTGAAAAACGTGCAGAATTTAAATTCTGAAGTAACCAGAATAACGGAAACTATCTGTTTTGCGGTGTATATATAATATGAATAAAATCCCATTTTCTTAGCATTTCTCAGAATGTCCTTACCTTTCTGATAGATCTTTTTACTTTCATATTAGATTACTAAATTATGCTTTGTGTGTAGTTTAATTGTTAACTGAATTAAAACTCGCATTTAAAGATCCATTAAAATGTTTCAAATGTGGAATAATGTTCTGTGTGGTGTTTTTTTTTTTTTTGATGGCTAAAACTTTGGCCTTGGTTGTGTTTTATAATTACAGTGGAGAGTCTTGAGACCTGACTATGATGGTTACTCTTGTTCATCAAATATTTATTGAGTGCCTGCTGCATATAAGGCCTCAAGCTGAGTGCTGCAGGGTATACAAAAATGAATTAGTCCTAATTATGATTATGCCAGTCTTTTGTGCAATGGGAATTTTACCACATCAAATAGATAATTGATGAAACGAACATTTGCACAGTGTTGAGCAAATATTAAACACCAAGTTTTACCAGACGGTGTTACGTAGACCACAGGTGTCAATAGACTGCAGGTGTCTCATGGACTGCAGGTGTTGCATAGACTGCAGGTGTCACATAGACTGCAGGTGTCACATAGATTGCAGGTGTCACATAGATTGCAGGTGTCACATAGACTGCAGGTGTCTCATGGACTGCAGGTGTTGCATAGACTGCAGGTGTCACATAGACTGCAGTAGCAACAGCAAGTCACCTTTTTGAATATTCCAGATGCACACCTGTTTCTCATCGCCTGGCCTTCTATTGGCTTGCATACATACCCTCACCAGCTGGCAGCTCCCATCTCCTTGCTGGCTTTCCTTATTCAGTCTGTTAGGCCTCTCAGAGGGGGCTTTCATTTGCCCATTTCTTACTTTCTTTTATGGCTACAGGGTTGTTGTTTCATCTCAAACTTGCTTTTCCAAAGTTATTCTTGTTTCAGGGGAGATATTTTTGGTCACGGTTTTATTGAGATGTAATTCAGACACCATATAATTCACCATTTAAAAGGTATAATTGAGGCGCGCCTGGGTGGCTCAGTCGGTTAAAGAGTCTGACTTTGGCTCAGGTCATGATCTCACAGCTCTTAAGTTCGAGCCCAACATCGGGCTCTGTGCTGACAGCTCGGAGCCTGGAACCTGCTTCAGATTCTGGGTCTCCCTCTCTGTCTACCCCTCCCCAACTCATGCTCATGCTCTCTCTCTCTCTCTCTCTCTCTCTGTCCTTCAAAAATAAATAAACTTTAGGGACGCCTGGGTGGCTCAGTCGGTTGAGTGTCCGACTTCGGCTCAGGAAATGATCTCGCGGTCCGTGAGTTCGAGCCCCGCGTCAGGCTCTGTGCCAACAGCTCAGAGCCTGAAGCCTGTTTCAGATTCTGTGTCTCCCTCTCTCTCTGACCCTCCCTCGTTCATGCTCTGTCTCTCTCTGTCTCAAAAATAAGTAAATGTTTACAAAAAAAAACTTTAAATAAATAAATAAACTTTAAAAAATAAAAATAAAAAATAAAAGGTATAATTCAATGGTGTTTAATATTTTCAGAGTAGTGCAACAACCATCCCTACAATCAATTATGAACATTTTCATTACTCCAAATAGAAGCCTCATGCCCTTTAGCAATCACCCTACAATCCTTCCATTTCTCCCTAGCCTGTCACTACAACAAATTTACTTTCAGTCTCCATCAATTCTCCTATTATGAACATCTCATATAAATGAAATCATAGAATGGGGTCTTTTGTGACTGGCTTCTTGACTTAATGGTTGTTTCTTTCTTTGTTGGTTTTGGTGGGGGTTTATTAGCCTTCAAAAAACTTTACTGGGGGATAAGCCTAGCTCTAGTGGAAAAAGCCCACCTATGAAAGAAGACTGATTATTTAAGTTGGTCTGATGTACATCTATGAATTATACATTCATGGCTCAAAATAAAGACCCTCAGGGTGCCTGGGTGGCTCAGTTAAGCGTCTGACTCTTAGTTTTGGCTCAGGTCATGATCTCATGGTTCATGAGTTCAAGCCCCACATCGGACCCTGCGCTGACGGTACAGAGCCTGCTTGGGATTCTCTCTCTGTCTCTCTCTCTCTCTCTCTGCCCCTCCCCAGCTCACACTGCCTCTGTCACTCTCAAAATAAATAATCTTTTTTAAAAAGGGGGGCGCCTGGGTGCCTTAGTTAAGCTTCCGACTTCTGTTCAGGTCATGATCTCATCTCAAGCCCCACATTGGGCTCTGTGCTGACAGCTCAGAGCCTGGAACCTGCTTTGGATTCTGTGTCTCCCTCTCTCTCTGCCCCTCCCCTGCTAATGCTCTGTCCCTCTCTCAACAGTAAACATTAAAACAAAATTTTTTTAGAAGGACCCTCAAATACAAATGATTCTAAAGCCATTACAACCCATGTGATTCACTTATATTGGCTCCTAAAATACGACCTATGTACAGAGGAGCTATACCTTCCTCACAATTAACTGAAGCATGGGGCCATTAAAGGGAGGGAGGGCAAAAATGACAAATAGAGTATTAGGTCCTCCTCTCTACACTATCCAATAAACATATATCCAGAATGAGAATGAAATGGAATCAATGCCCAGGTGCCTCTCAAAGAGAGCAAGTCCTTGTGGCGCATGGGGTTTGGAACTTTTCTAGCATAATACATCCCAACTACTCTGGGTACACACAGTTTGCACCTAGCCCCTGTGCAAGGTGTAGCTCCACTATAGTTTTGATCACTTCCCTTAGGGAACAACCTTTATGCCTTATTAACACCAATCCGTGGCCCTCACTGACTCCGTGGTGCTTTTTTTGTTTGTTTTTTGGTTTTGTTTGTTTTTGTTTTTGTTTTTATAAAAACAACCAAAGAGGTGGCAAATGGTTGCAACAGACATCAGGTTACAGCAATTGCAAAAGCTGAAAAAGCTCTCCATCCACTGGTCCAATCTTCTCCCCTATTGTTACTAGTTTTGCCACCAAAGGGGGAAAGATGGTGGACAACTACTTTGCAACCAGTCCTTGGCAAAAGTCCATAAATAAGAAAGCTTGTCAAAGGCAGAACCATTATATGGGCTACCTCCTCTAGCTGCAAATTTGGGGCTTGGGAAAAGAAGGAGCCAGGCGTGTGTGCAAGAAAGAGGTAAGAGTCCCTTTGTCAAGGGTTTGGTGACCCATCCCCAGATGCCCATCTTGGTGCCCACAGACCAGGGCCCACCAAAGCCCATTATTCAGATGGAAAAGGAAGCGAAACACACACACACACACACACACACACACACACACACACAGAGTCCAGAAATTTGCACAAGTGATACTTGTTCCTAACAGTAAGGACTTGAATGAGAATCCGGAAACTTGAAGAACACACATTTGTCTTCAGGATTTAAAAAAATTTCTCCTGTACTGAAAGATTACTTCAGCGTGGGTCAGGTCCAACAGCGTTTGCTAGAACTCAGTTGTTAAGCACACCCAGCACTGGGAGGAAAACTTCATCTGAGCCAGTGGCTGGTGGACTGGCCAGAAGCCACTCTTTCATAGGTCCCCAAACCCTGTCCCCAATTGTGTCTCCCGCCTCCACCGTTCTGATCAGCAGCTCGCCTCATGCTAGCAGGGGGCACGCCAAATTCACACCCCTCCCCTCCTGTGGCCAGCGAGCGGTGCCAAGTGGGCGGGCTGATGGGACTGAGTTTGCCCACCAAGGGCATCGTGACAGTGGCGACGAACCAGTCCCAATGCCCGACATCTTTGCCTTGGAGATGGCCAGGATGCGCAAAGCCGCCTGACTCCAGGTCCCAGGCCCCTCATGACATGGCCCCCTCTGCAACTGGCAGGTACGAGGACGCAGGAGCCGCAGCTAAGGAGCCGCAGGCGGAGATACCCGGATGTGGCGCCTCCCTTGACTTCATGTTTTTAAGCTTCCTCCACGTGGTAGCACACATCAGTTCTTCATCCCTCTTTATGGCTGGATAACACTCCGTTACACGTAGACCACATTTTGTTTATCCATTCGTCAGTTGATGGGCACTTGGGCTGTTGCCACCTTTTGCCTATTGTAAATAATACTGTTGTGAGCAACTGTGTGCAAGTTTTTGAGTGAACATATGTGTTTTCATTTCTCTTGGCTATATACCTAGAAGTGGAATTGGTAGCTCTTCAACTTTTTATGGAACTGCCAGATTGTTCTTCAGTCCCTTGTTTGTGGCGCATATAACCCCTTTTCACTCACCTATGTGTAGAGAATAAAGTTTATTTCAGCCTTGGCTGTTTTCTTCTGTTCTTGGTACCTCCCAGACTTTTCCCATCATTTACTACTTTGAGGTAGGCTGCATCATGCATTGGCAATGATTCTTTTTTCCCTCCCTCTCTCCCTCAGTATCTTCCTTCCTTCCCCCTCTCCCCAGTTCTTCTTTATACTTTCCCTAAACTCTTCTGAGCCACTTACAACCTAACGTCTAGGTTTCTGTGATAATATTTATAAAAGAAGCTCTGTTTGATTTGAAGAATTATATTTATTAATTTGTTTCACTGCCCAATCCATGAGCTTCTTCTCAACCTGAATAATTGTATCTATTTGCTTACAAACATCCAGTATCAAGAAGCTAAAAGGAGAAGCATCGTGGTAGCCAATGGATTCTTTCTGAAGCGTAGTTTGAGCACTGTTAACATTAAAAGAAATAAAGTATTTTCTATTTCCTTTCCAGGTTCTTGTTAATATTGTCCATTTGGATTCTGAATCTAATGAGAGAGAACAAAACTTTGAAGTCAGGTTTCCCTTTTCCAAATAGGTTCTGCCATCAACTAGGGATAGAACTTTGGACAACCTAACCTCTTGGGGGCTTCAGTTACCTCCTCTAGAAAATGAGAGGAAAATTTACTGGGTATTCTCTGTGTGATCTTTTGCACATCTAAAAAGTACGTATGTCTGTATATTTATCCTGCTTATTTTTATCAAGAGAGGGAATCTTTGGCTGATCCTTTAATATTAGCGCATAATATTGTTTCATCTGATAAGTAGTTGTTAAGTGGATATAAAATAGCTATCATGGTAAGACAGTATAAAATACATTAAATCCAGAGAGCAGTTAAATATTGTAGATTATCACTATCAAGAAGAGTTGCCATTCCCATTGTGTGCCAGGCACGGTGCTAGGCACTTTTATATCCATTATTTCCTTCTATGCAAACAATGCTGAATGAGGTATGCAATTAGCACAATTTTCAAAAACACCTTTACTTGTATGAATCACTATACCTCACATTTTCTTCCTTCTTAATTGGAATTTTTAGGTCCATGCCAGAAATGGCTAGAGTCCAGCTATAAATAAATGTCTTGCCTTAATGCTTTCCATCACATGGATTATTTCAAAAACCTAATTTAATCATCACGAATCTATTTCTACTTGTAAAAACGTATGAAATTATTATTGACAGACTTCACAAAATTTTACCTAAAAATTTCATGTCTTAATCACAATTTAGAAAAATTATCCTGAGCTAAGTTCTTGGTGCTGTCACTAAACAAACATGTGAGGACCATGCATGCACAAGTAACAGTACAGCTGTTTTTTCTTTTGTTTCCAGAGCATTTGTTTACAGCCTTGGGCCCCTATTCACAACTCCCTGTCTCTTTTTACCATTAGAAGTCAGGGTTTCCATTTCAGGCATCGTTTTTCTCATACCCATATGTCCTGTTTGCCCTTCCCCCCCCACCCCCCCCCCCCAACTTTCAATGCAAGTCAAAATAATACATGAAGGGGCACCTGGGGGGCTCAGTCAGTTGAGTGGCCCACCAGCTCTTGATTTGGTTCAGGTCGGGATCTCATGGTTGGTGGGATCAAGCCCTGCCTCCAGCTCTGCATTGACAATGTGGAGCCAGCTTGGGATTCTCTCTCTCTCTCTCTCTCTCTCTCTCTCTCTGTCCCTCCCCAGCTAGTGCATGTGCGTGCACTCCTTTCTCAAAATAAATAAATCAACATTAAAAAAAAGAATACATGAAAATTTAAGTGAGTTTGTTTGGCTTTTCCAACTTCTAACTTTGATTATTCATTCTTTCTTTAAACCTCTTCCTTCTTTCCAACTTATTTCCATTTGTATAGGAAAATACCTCTCTTATTTGTGAAGAAAATGGAGGGGGGAGGTGGGTGGGACTTTAACCTTGTCTAATGAGCATAAAAATAGACTCAAGAGGAAAAAGGAAAATAATTTTATATGTTATTCTAAATTGATTTTAATTTAAAAATGTGCATTCATTAAATTTTGGGGAAAACTTATCACAATTCACCACACAGAGACAATACTGTTGATATTTTAATCTATTTCCTTCTACATTTGTAATCATCCTGAAGTGGATGCTGTATCCTGCTTTTGCCAACTTATTTTATAAGCACTTCCCCTTGGAATCACTCTAATAATAAAATGAGATAGATTTACTTAATGGTGGCTGTACCACTACTGACCTATGCTGGGTACTAGTTTTTACATTTTTATAAATAATGCTGCATTTGACTTTTAAAAAATGTAACTACATAGATTATTTCCTTGGGATAGATTGCTTTTTAAAGGGGTTATAAAAAGATGACAGATTTTAAGTTTTGATACACATTGCTGAATCTTAGAAAGTGATGCTTTTTGAAATAACAGATGTGAAAATGAAACTGGGCCATTGTTTTCCAAAGTCAAGAATATACCTGGGAGTATCATTAAATCACAAATATTTGGTTATACTTAACATTTTTTAAAATGTTTATTTTATTTGTTTTGAGAGAGAGGGAGACAGGGAGGGGCAGAGAGAGAAGGAGAGAGAATCCCAAGCTCAGCTGACAGCACAGAGCCTGACGTGGGGCTCGATCCCACAAACTTCAAGGTCGTGACCTGAGCCGTAAGCCCAAATCAAGAGTCAGATGCTCAACCAACTGAACCACCCAGTTGCCTCCCTAGACATTGTTTAAAAATGGCATCCTAGTTGACTGTAAATCATTATGAAGCTAGCAGAAACACTTAATAGAGTTTGGCTGTTTTTAGTCAAAATATGCTAGCTGAAACAAGAAAGGTGACAGTCCTCCTCTATACCCTGAAGGACCCAGCGTGTATGTGGGAGGCCTGGGCTTGGGGTTAGAGGATCAGCTTCAGATGCCACGTATCAAGAGCAATGACAGACTAAGGTGTATCCAAGCCACGTGATAAAGAGGAACTGAGAAAAAAATGGGCAATTTGGTCATTAGTCTTCAGATAACAGGACCAGATAGTGGATTGCACCAACAGGTCAATGTTTCAAATAAGTGTGTGCAATTGAATATAAAATGAGAACTTCTGAAGAGAGCCATTAAAAATGATTGCCTTATCATAGTGTGTTCCTTGACACTGGACATGTACAAGGAGAACTTGAATTCCTGTTGGTCAAAGATTTTGTGATATGGTTGTCTGATGCTGTCTCATTCGCTCATTGGGCAATTATTTATGGCACACCTATATTCCAGGCATTGGGAAGAAAATAGCGAAGAGTCAAGCAAAGAATCTGCCATGATATGTTTACATGAGGGATATGAAATCGTCACAGGTTGTGAGAAGTAGTTGGAGGGAATGGTATGGAGTATGGTTTGAGAAAGAACAGGCGGGGATTTCTATGTAGAATTGTTCAGAACTCCAGACTCTCATCTACTCTTCATACCTTAAATGTGACTACCCACCCTTGGTTGTCTCAGAGATTCCTCAAACCCAATTAATTTTAAATTGAATTCTTCACCTGTATCTAAAACCAACTTCTGCACTCGTGATCTCCCAGTAAATAATACAATTATTATGCCCTGTCGTGTAAAATATAGATTGTGATGTCATCCCTGACACTTTCCACCTTCTCCCTCACTATGCTTAGTTCATCAAGTTTCCTAAATATCTTGTCAAATCCCTTCACATGTCTTTATTGCCATTATTGCCGTCTTAGTCCCAATCACAACATCTGGTTGCAGTATACCAAAGTGGCTGGTGTGGACTGTAGTGTCAGCTTTCCTGGGTTGGAATCTGGCTCTATTATTCACAAACTGTGCAACCAGGGGTAAGTCACTTGTTCTGTCCGTGCCTCAGTTTCCACTTTTGCAAAATGAAAATAACAATACCCGTTTTATAGAGCAGCTGTGGATTAAATGAGTTAAGACTTGCAAATGTCCTGAAAACAGTGCCTGACTCTTAGAAAACAATTTAGAAGTGTTAACTAGGGGCGCCTGGGTGGCTCAGTTGGTTAAGCGGCCGACTTCGGCTCAGGTCATGATCTCGCGGTCCGTGAGATCGAGCCCCGCGTCGGGCTCTGGGCTGATGGCTCAGAGCCTGGAGCCTGCTTCCGATTCTGTGTCTCCCTCTCTCTCTGCCCCTCCCCCGTTCATGCTCTGTCTCTCTCTGTCTCAAAAATAAATAAACGTTAAAAAAAATTAAAAAAAAAAAAAAAAAAAAAAGAAGTGTTAACTAATACTATGTGTTCCACAGAGAAACTGAAGTGATCTTTATAAATTCAAATCTGATACCTTGCTGAAAAGTCTCCAGTTGCTTACCTTAGCTAAAGACCAATTCTTTAAGGGGACTTGAGTAATCTGGCCCCTGCCTACTTCACCTACTCATTTCATCCTGGTCTTACGGCCATATAGTAGTGTCCCTATCTGTTAAGTGAAAATGATGTTAGTACTTACCCATTAAGGACATTGTAAGGATCAAGTTAATGCATAGAAAACGCATAATTTTTTTTTTTTTTTTTTTTTTTTTTTTAGTAAGCGGTGAATAAAAGTAACAATTGTTATTACTTTCCTCTTGCTCTTTATGTCAGGTATATCGGACTTCTTTCAAATGCACGATGTACTTTTCTTCCTCAGGTGTTTGAATTTGGCCGAAAAAGCTCCATTCCACCCCGAGCTAGCTAATTTATACTCTTCCTTCATGTTTTAATCTGGTGTATTCTCATAAAAATGTTGCAGCGTTAATTTGATTATTGCAATATCCTAAAAATGGTATTTTTAAATGATCTTTTTCTCCTCTAATGAAAATGTATGTGTTGGCTCCTTCAGCTTGAATACAATCAGCTCACAGGCGGTAATGTTGCACATTATGATTTCGTGTGAAAGTGTGTTTGAGCTGGTTCAAACCCCTCCTCCTCTCGTTACTTCATGTCCTGCAGCTGGGGGGAAATCTGGGCAAGGAGATAACATAGATAATGGGTAGAATTTTCCATTACAGAGAACAACTCCAAGTGCTAAAATTAATACCGACTCGATAGCAGTAGCGAATTGAGGGCCTGCAGGGGAGAGGGAGGGAGACACACTCCGTGTATCTTGTTTGGAAAAAGTTAAGAAAACAGGGGTCTTCAAACCCTAAAACAAAAACGTATCAGACTTTAACCTCACTCATTTTTCTTATTTTTCTGGCACAATATCCAGATTTCCCATCACGTTTACAAATAATAATACTGATGACGCACCACATTTAAATTCTTTTGAGAACTGACTTAGTTTATATTTAAGGACTATCAGATAGGAGTTTGGGGAGGGGAAGCTGCTGTTCTGAGCAATTCAAATCTAAATGAAGGTTGGGTGTCTTCTTCTGAGCAAAGGCTCCACCTGGAAATCAGTATATCTCTTGTTTCATGGCTGGCAAGGAGAGTCAGCTTATAAAAAGGTTCTCTCCCCACCTCAAGCCTCACAACGGTTATTTTTACGTAAAGAAGTTATGTGAATTGTAACGAAGTTCTGTGAATTGTTTAAAGTTCAATTCCTGCTTTAGAAATAAGGGCACCATAGTTATTAAGGAGAAAAAGAGGAGGAAGGCAAGAACCAGTTGAGTAGAGCTTTCTTTCACTGGAAATATTAAAATAGACAAGGATAGAGAAGCAAGGCATGGAGTTGTTGGAGAGGATGAAAAAGAATGTTCAAAAACCAGTTGATCTTTGCTGAGAGGAACAGAATCTTAAGTTGGTCACCACTGACATTCTGAGAGAAGTCTTGCTACAGCTTCAGAGCTGTATTATCATTTTAGCCTCCTGCAGTGTTAGCTATTTAGATCAGTGAAAGTAATCCTGATTTTAGGTTTTAAGTATCTATTCCTACATATATCAGCCACTACAAAATTAAAATTAATTTTAATTTCAAAATGAAATTTTATTTAATAGTTGAATTTACTAAAATGTGTTAGTAACATAAAATTTCTTAAAAAAAATTTTTTTTTTAATGTTTATTTATTCCTGAGAGAGACAGGGTGAGCTGGAGAGGGGCGGACAGAGAGGGAGACAGAATCTGAAACAGGCTCCAGGCTCCGAGCTGTCAGCGCAGAGCCTGACGTGGGGCTCAAACTCACCAACTGTGAGATCATGACCTGAGCCGAAGTTGGATGCTCAACCAACTGAGCCATCCAGGCGCCCCGGCATCTCTCTAATTTCAACCACACTCTTCCAAAAGAAAATAATAGTAGTAATAATAAATAATAGTAGAGGCGATTTTCCCCATCCTATCATGTGACTGTGAGGTAGATTTAATTCTTGGACTCCAAGAACATTTTCAAATAACGGAGTTCCTTTACTACCCAATTTTTTATTGGCTGTTCTCCCAACCCAGTCATTTTCAGACTTCCAATCTAAGAGGGAGATTGGAAGCTGAGGAAAGGTAGAAGCAGGGTAGGCAGAAAGGAGAGGTGAGGGAAATTAGGTAGTGGCCAGATAGTACAGAGGCTGGCAAACAGTGAGCTATTGAACATGTCTGTTCCCCAAAGTTCTCTTCATGCTAGTGGAAGCCTATCTCTACTCAAGTGGTCCACTCTATTCTCTGCCCAGAATCCTGAAAAAGCCATGAAGCTCAATTTGAAGACTCTTCTTGGAGCAGTTAAAAAATCAGAGACCCAAGTGACTTATCATTTATTTATTTATTTTATTAAAAAAATTTTTTTTGAGTAAACTCTACACTCAACATGGGACTCAAACTCACAACCCCTGAGATCAAGAGTCACATGTTCTACCACGGAACCAGTCAGTCTCCTGCACAGTTTTTTAAAAATACCCACTCATTTTAATGAAAAATACAAAAAAAAAAAAAAAAAAGAGCAGATGACTTATTCGTTGTTTTGTGTTCCTATAATCCCCATCCCATATAACATACACATTGAAATAAAAAAAGCTAACACTCTAATTATCTAAATAAACATTTAGCATTTCACAATTTTTCACTTTATACTGGTTATACTGATGCATGAAACAACATTTTGACAGCTCTCTCTGTGCTTGGAAATGAGACTTTATTTTTTGTGTCATAGGTTTTATCAGTTATAAAATGAAATGATCAGGTAATCAGTACCACCTTAAGGTCTGAGGCTTAAGGGTAAGGCATAGACATTAATATTTTTTAAAGATTGTTTTAACTCTGCTGAATTGAATTTCTATATAGGGGATTAGAAAGAAAAAAGAACAATTATTTTCCCCCCAGTATTTATCGTCTTTATATGTTACTCAGTCTTGTGAACTCTGTTATAATAATAGCTATTGTTATTTGGTATATGCTATTGGTCAAGCACTATGCTAGGGGCTTTACATTTTTTCTCTTGTCTAATCTTTGTGGTAACTTAAAAGCTGAATATTATTCTCATATTAAAAGTGACAGAATAGTGAATCAAAAAAGTTAAACCATTTGTCCAAGATTTCCAGATTTAGATAATTGTAGAGTGAGGAATAAAATTGAGGTTCTTCTTTCTCAAGATTGCTTTGGCTATTTGGGGTCTTTTATTGTTCCATACAAATTTTAGGATTAATTGTTCTATTTCTGGGAAGAGTGCCTTTAGAATTTTGATAAGGATTGCACTGAATCTGTAGATTGCTTTGAGTAGTATGGAGATTTAACAAATATTAATTCTTCCAATCCATAAGCATGGAATATCTTCCCATTTTTTTATGTCTTCTTCAACTTCCTAATATCTGGTAGTTTTCAGTATACAGGTTTTTCACCTCATTGGTCAAGTTTATTCCTAGGTATTTTATTTTTTTGGATGCACTTATAAATGAGATCTTGTTCATAATTTCTCTTTCTGATAGTTCATTGTTAGTGTGTAGAAATGCAACATGTCTTAGTGTATTGACTGTATTCTGCAACTTTACTGGATTCATTTATTCTAACAGTTTTTTGATGGAGTATTTAGGGTTTTCTATATATAATGTCATGTATATAGTGACAGTTTTACCTCTTCCTTTCCAATTTGGATGACTTTTATTTCTCTTTCTTGCCTAATTGCTCTGTTTAGGGCTTCCAGTGCTGGGTTGAATACAGGTGTTGAGAGTAGACATCCTTGTCTGTTCCTGATCCTAGAGGAAAAGCTTTCATTTTTTAAAAAAACTTTTTAAGTGTTTATTTATTTTTGAAAGCAAGAGAGACAGAGCATGAGTGGGGGAGGAGCAGAGAGAGAGGGAGACACAGAATCCGAAGCAGGCTCCAGGCTCCAAGCTATCAGCACAGAGCTGGATGCAGGGCTTGAACTCACAAACCACGAGATCATGACCTGAGCTGAAGCCAGACGCTCAACCGACTGAGCCACCTAAGCGCCCCAAAGCTTTCATCTTTTCATCATTGAGTATATGATGTTAGCTGTGGGTTTGTCATAGGTAACCTTTATTATGTTGAGGTACACTCCCTCTATACCTGCCTTGTTGAGTGTTAACATGATGTATCACACTTATTGATTTGCAGATGTTGAACTATCCTTGCATCCCTAGCATAAATGTCACTTGACCATGGTGTATGATCCTTTTAATGTCTTGTTAAATTTGGTTTGCTAATATTTTGTCAATGATTTTTGCATCTATGCTCATCAGGGATATTGGCCTATAATTTCTTTTATTAAGAATTGTTTTAATGCTTATTTATTCTTGAGAGAGAGAGAGAGAGAGAGAGAGAGACAGAGACAGGCAGAGCGTGAGCAGAGGAGGGGCATAGAGAGGGGGAGAGACAGAATCTGAAGCAGGCTTCAGGCTCCAAGCTGTCAGCACAGAGCCTTACATGGGGCTCGAACCCACAAACCACGAGATCATGACCTGAGCCGTAGTCAGGCACTTAACTGACTGAGCCACCCAAGTGCCCCTATAATTTTCTCTTTTTTTCGTGGCATATTTGTGTGGTTTTGGTATCAGGGTAACGCTGGCCCCATAAAACGAGTTTGGGAAAATTCTCCCCTTTTCTGTTTTGTTTTTGTTTTTTTTTTGGAAGAGTTTGAAGATTGGTATTAATCTTTCTTTGAATGTTTGATAGAAATCACCAGTGCAGCCATCTGGTCCTAGACTTTTGTTTGTTGGAATGTTTTTGATTACTGCTTCCCCTTACTGTAATCAGTCTATTCAGACTTTCTGTTTTTTCACAATTCAGTCTTGATAGGTTGTAGTTTTCTAGGAATCTATTCATTTCTTCTAGGTTATAGAATTGTTTATAGCAGTCTCCTATGACCCTTTGTATTTCTTTTTTTTTCTTTTTTGTTTTTAACGTTTATTTATTTTTGAGACAGAGAGAGAGCATGAACAGGGGAGGGCCAGAGAGAGAGGGAGACACAGAATCTGAAACAGGCTCCAGGCTCTGAGCTGTTAGCACAGAACCCGACGCGGGGCTCGAACTCACAGACCGTGAGATCATGACCTGAGCCGAAGTCGGACGCTTAACCGACCAAGCCACCCAGGCACCCCTGACCCTTTGTATTTCTATGGTATCAGTTGTAATATCTCCTCTTTCATTTCTGACTTTATTTATTTGAGTCCTCTCCCTTTTTCTTGATAGTCTAGCTAAAGGACTTATGGGTTCTTAAACAGCTACCATTAAATGTAATTGTTTTATAGTGTGTTATGAATTTATTTCAGGGAATTGTCAGCCATGTCTTCTATTAGAGAAAAAAAAACCACTTTCTAACATTTTAAACTTGTAAGAGTACTTAAATCTTCCAGATGAGAAAATATGCCATAGTGGCATTATTGTCCCTTCCACATTCTGGTAGGTCTGATAAGAGAGGAGGCAACGTGTTAATGGAAAGATCAATGAACTAGCAGTCAGGAATTCTAGTTTCTCATTTGGACTGTGCCACTCACTCAAAGCCTCATTGTGGACAAGTTTCAACTTCTTTGGACTTAAGTTTCTTGAGCTGTAAAATGAGAGGATTGGGCAGTGTCTCAAAGGACACTTAACAGCCAAACTAATTTATGACACAGGGAATTTGGCCAAGCCTGGATCACACTTTTATTATAATAAAGAATGAATTCATGAAGCAGAAACATCCAATAAATGAGAAAAGAGAGCTTGCCATCTTTATTTGCAACCAGGGCAGATACAGTGTGTTTCCTGTCTTTTCCACAAGCAGCCATGGGAAGGGAAGGGTTGGGGGAGGACAGGAACAGGATGTCCTTCCCTGACATGTCACCAGGCAGCTTAAATCTTTACATTTTTTTTCATGGCCATCAGGTCTGATATCCCAGAAATCCATCCCACAAAAGAAAAGAATTACAGATAACTTGTTATGGGGACAAGATAAGTGCTTCATTTCATTTTCATTTGTTAAACTTTTTTCAGGCGCCTTCCTTTCATTATTGTTGTAGTGTGACTTTATAGTGACATATTTTCAGGGACTTCGGAGGATAAGATTTGGAGAAACACTTGAGAGGACTTTGATGTGCTTTTGAAGGCTAATTACTGCTGCGGGTTTGCAGGTGAACCGTGGAAGAAACTGGGACCGGGACAAGTGAAAAGGGAGAAGTGCCTGGATACCTAAGACAGTTCTAGGGAAGAGAAAGGGACTTTGTTCCTTCAGGTGGTGTTGATTTAAGGCACTGTGAGAATTGATTATATACTTGCCAATCTCCCTTTGATGACAGGAACTGTGTCATTTATCTTTATGTCCCCAGCGACAGAAATAACTGACAATCAAATATTTGTTGAGTTGAAATGAGTAAAAACTGCGCGGGAAAAGGTAGAAAAAAAGGACACCGAAATAACACCCTTGGATATCTGAAACGTCTACAGGACTTACTACTGCAAGATTTACTGCAGGAGAAAGGGACTTCAGCGGAGCAGTGTTTCAGATGAAGTGCCAACAATCCAGAATGTAGAAGCTGAAAAGGGCTGGTCCAGGAGAGAGAGGTGATCAGAGTTCCTTATAAGTGAAAACTGATCAGCCAACAGGTTTGAATCCGTAAGAGAGGAAAAAAAAAAAAAAAAGGGAGGAGCGATAGCGATAAGCAGATTGCCAGAACTTGAGAGGAGTGTCTGGGGCCAGAGAAACACAAGTTGGAGCCAAAAGGAGAGGGTTAGATCCAACTAGCTGGAGCCGTCCAGGAGCCGGACCTCCGAACCTCGCTTTGAGCTTGTTTCTTAGCACAACCACCAGGAAGCCCTGAAAGATGTGCTGCTCGGACTGGTATCTTGGCGCGATAACTTCCGTGTGTGTGTATGTGTGTGTGTGTATGCAACAGGGCGCGCCGCCCGAGAACTTCCGCGTGCGAGGGGTGCACTGGCGCGCAGCCCGCTCGCGCCCGATCGGCGGGTGAGGAAACCCGCGCTCCCGGCCCGGTCGGCCCCCACCGCCGCGGGCAGGGGCGGGCAGGGGCGGGCCGGGGGCGGAGCTGCGGCCGCGCCCGAGTCTCTCGCAGCCCAACAGGCCGCCGCGACCGCGCTTGCCGCCGCCCCGCCCCGCGACTACAACTCCCAGCAAGCCCTGGGCCGCCCGCGCGCCGCAGTTGACCCATTTCCCGGCCCGTCCCGGGCTCGGCCGGCCCCCGCGCCCAGGCGGCTGCTCCCTGCTGACTGGGGTGTGGGCGGGGAGCGGCGGAGGCAGGAGGAGGCGCTGCTGGCCGCCGCCGTTGCCTCCGCTGCTGGGCTCCTGGGCAGCTCCCGGGGTTTCTGCGGCCGCCATGGACGAGCAGGCGGGTCCCGGCGTCTTCTTCAGCAACAACCACCCGGGCGCCGGCGGTGCCAAGGGTCTCGGGCCTCTGGCGGAGGCTGCCGCGGCCGGCGACGGGGCGGCTGCGGCGGGGGCGGCGCGAGCCCAATACAGCCTCCCTGGGATCCTGCACTTCCTGCAGCACGAGTGGGCCCGCTTCGAGGTGGAGAGAGCCCAGTGGGAGGTAGAGCGGGCGGAGCTGCAGGTAAAGACCCTCCCGGCCTGGCCCTCTTCATCCCGCCTCTTCGCTCCCTTCCGCCCCGCCCAGGACCCTTCCCCCCTCTCCCCCTTCGGCCCCCCTCGTCCCCTCCCCCTTTGCTCCCGCCCATCCCACTCAGAAACCGCATCTCTTTCCCCCCTTCACCTTTGCCTTTCCCTGACCCCGCTGCCTTGACCTAGGTTCCCACTCCAGCCCCTGATGCGTTGTTTACCCTCCCCGTTCCTTTTCGTCTGCTCCTTCACACTCTTAACTCAGTCTCATTTCAACTCTCTTGCCGTCCCACATTTTAGGTCGTCCCTTTCAGTTAACTAATTGGGCTGACAGTAGTTTTGAGAGACGTCTAGCAAATCATCCTCTGCCCTAGTGAGTCCCATCCTAGGTCTAGAGATGTTCCCTGCGAAAGGTATTGGTAGTTGGCTCCTGTCTCTCTGAAAGGGAGGTGACCAAAGCAGACAACCGAAGTTGTGTGCGTGGGGCCTTGACTTTAGGCAAGAAGCTGATGTTGGGCTAAAGTATTATGAGGGATATCAGCTCCTTTTTGATGTATGTAAATGTTTCTTCTCTTTTCCTCTTCCTCCACCCACCCCCCCCAACCCCCCACCTCCGCGTTTCTTTTAGGTATTTCAGATCATGAAGAACCTAGATGATCACCATCAGGTGATGGTTCGGAGATGGTTTCCTATTGTCAGAATCTGAAACTTCCCAAGGGTTAATTTTATGCCCAGGGTTTTGTGAGATTGCCTTGTACTTTGAAAGGAACTAAAAGGGACTTTAAAGTTGGTTACATTTCCTTGCATAATCTGCAAGATAAAGCATATCCAGGAAGGAGCTGTTGTGGGCTCTTAGAAGAAAGTGAGGCTGATACTTTACAGGCCATTCTGAATTGCTAAGTGTGTTTCCGAAGCTGATGTTAAAACTTCCAAGGCACACACCAGTTTCACAAGGAACTCGAAGAACTGAGTGGCTGTGCCTTTCTATTTTACTGGCTAATCTTGTACACTTCTGAAATCTGAGTATAGTTTTGGTTGGTGAAACACTTGAAGTTAAAATGCTACCCAGCGTGTCACTTTTTTTGGTAACGGGTATTTTCTTTGGCACTTCAAAAAAGAAAAGAAGGAATCTGTTAACTAGAAAATCATGTGCTGGAGCAGGGTGCTTTGGCCTAGTGGAAGTGGCTATGGAAAGAGGGAGTAGACAGCGTTTTAGTACCAGCTGTGCTTACTGCTGGCTGTGACCTTGAGGAAATCCTTTAACCTCTGTGAACTTCAGGTTCCTCATTTATTTATTCAGTACTTTATTGAGTGCCAGCTGTGTGCCTCGAGGGCCTGGGATGAACACAACTGACAGAGCTTCGGTCCTCATAGAGCTTACGTTTTAGTCGGCAGGCAAACAAGCAGCAAATGTAAGTACATAATATACCGAACCATAATGGCACCTTGGATGAGGAAAATAAATCAGGTACGGAAATAGAATGTGATAGGGACAGCTATTTTATTTGTTTATTTTTTTATTAAGGTTGTTTACTTATTTTGAGAGAGCGAGTGAGCAGGGGAGGGGCAGAGAGAGAGAGAGAGAATCCCGTCAGCGCGGAGCCCGATCTGGGGTTCGAACTCACAAACTGTGAGATCGTGAGAATCCCAAGTCAGCACTGAGCCCCATCTGGGATTCGAACTCACAGACTGTGAGATCATGACCTGAGCTGAAGCCAAGAGTCAGATGCTTAACTGATTGAGCACCCAGGCTCCCGGCAGCTTTTTTTATTTTAGGTGGGGTGGGTGAGGAAGGCCTCTGGGAGGAGTTGAGTGAAGCGAGGCAGTGACCCATAGTTTCTAAAATTTCTTCTCATTCTTTATTTCCACAGTTCTATGTTTGTATTCTTTGGCAACTTTTTTTACATCTGCCATTATGTACTTTAGTATCTAGTCTGTTGGTATTTGTAACTTTTCTCAAAATGAATCTGACCATGTCTGTATAGTGATAAGCAGACTTGAATGCTTCATTTAAATTTATTAGTAATTCACTTTATTAAACAGTGCATTCCATAAATGAAATTGCGGATTTCAGACTTCAAGGAAGTGTTAAAGGCAGGCTTTAGCGTTAACGTTGTTCGGGTGTGGAGAATGATTTTTTTATGTGGCTGCTTAAATTTTAATTTCCAGTTTAGGGAAGGTGAGTCACACTAATTTGGTCAAAAACAAACAAGATAATAACTCTTCCCTTTTTACTTGTGGAGGTTCGGGAGTTTGCAGCTCATCTTACCCTTGTCCTGTCTCCCAGTTCTCCCCTTCCACCCCTCCATTTCAACTTTTCAATTTACCCATAATTGTAGTCACTCTTCAGTTTTACACACACATGCACACACGTGCTATTTCTGGGATTTTTAATGGCAAACGTTAAAGCTCAGGTAGGTTTCCAATTGGTGCTCCTCACACTGAAAGCACTGCATTTTTACAGTATCTTTTCGTTTGTGCTTACACTAAATTAAGCATCCAGGGAGGAACTTTAAACATGTGTCATATTTTCCAAACAGAACAAATAACATACTTTTTGGGAAGAGAGTTTGCGGGAGTCTCACAACTGAAAACATATTTTTAAAATAATTTCTTTTTATCAACATCATTAAATGTGAACATACCCCTTCATTTTTCTTTTGCCATTTAAATTTTTCTAGAAGAAATCGGAAGTCAGAGAATGAGTGGTGATGAAATTTGGATTAATTGATGTCCTCTCTTTGGTTTTTAAATCTCTTCTCAAGTCATTAACACCGAAGTCAACAAAAATACCTTTAAGATTAAGTCTAATTTGTCCCTTCAGGAACCTGTTAGTCTTGCTCTTTCAGATTGTCAGGACAGAGTTGTGCAAGGCAATCCAAGCTGTCACCTACCTGGTCTGCCTTTACCACTTCCTCCCTTCTTCAGGTCTTGGGAGGAAGGAACCAGTTATACTGTGCTGTAAACTTATCATTTTCCCCTCCTTGCCCATCTCAGTTAATGTAGAATTCTCTCTCTCTTTTTAAAAAAATTTTTTTAATGTTTATTTATTTTTGAGAGAGAGAGACAGAACGGGAGCAGGGGAGAGGCAGAGAGAGAGGGAGACAGAATCTGAAGCAGGCTCCCCAGGCTCTGTCAGCACAGTGTGCGACGTGGGGCTTGAACCCACGGACCATGAGATCATGACCTGAGCCGAAGTCAGATGCTCAACCAACCGAGCCACCCAGGTATCCCTAGAATTCTCTTTATTTTTGACAATCCCCCTCCTGCCTCACTACCACCATTCAGATGAGAATAGGCAGTTCATGGGAAAAGAATGGTTAGGGTTATTACTGAGCTTTATATTTGTCAAAGGAATTGGAGTTGGAATACTAATCGTAACAATCGAGGGAAATTTCTTTTATGCGAGACATTGAGCTAGATGACCTTCAAGAAGTATGCAGTCTAGTTGGAGTGATAGACAAGCAAGATGTAGGAAAATCAGAGTGTTTATCATTGTGGGGGCTTAGATTTTCTTAGAATAGCACAAAAGAGAGCTAGCAGTGAATGGGGAGAATAGCAAGAAGAAAGAACTTAATGAAGTAATGAGAACCTATTTGAAAATTACTGACTTAATAGAAAGCAGGCATGTAAATACAAAACAAAAACTATTGGCCCTAGATTTTGGGGGGTGTGTGTAGTAGGGAAGGCTCTGTTATTTACCTGGAAATGTTAGAATTGTATGAAAAAGGTGATATGATTGAGTAGCTTAGGGCATGTGGCATAGAGACTGGAGTATTTATTAATCTGGATTTTGGCATTATTGATTCATATTTTCAGTCAACAAATGTTATTCACCCATTTTATGCCAGCTCCTGTCCTAGGCACTGGAGAAACAAGATGGTTAAAATAGATCCTACAGGCAGACAATAATGAATACTTACATACATAAAATGTTAGGTGGTAGTAAGCATCACAGTAATGTGGTTGGTATAAGGGGGATATGGAGTGCTTGGTGGGGTGGACTGGGGAAGAAAGGCTTACCTGATGAGATGCCATTTGAGCAAGACCTGAAAAGGTGAAATTAAGGAGGGGGTGTTCTGGGAGGGCAGAGAGAACAGTAGGGGGGAAAGGAGCATGCTTGGAATGTTTGAGGAATAATGAGGCACATGTGGCTAGAGTAGAGGAGAAGAATGGAAGAAATGCCATACTGGGTCTTGCCCATTGTAAGGATTTTAGATTGTACCTCAGCCAGATGGGTGACAGTTGAAATGTTTTGAGTAAAGGAACAGCATCGCAAGGGTTTAGAATGCACTTGGAGGGAAGCAATGGTAAGAGAGTCATGGAGTCTAGTTAATAATCCAGGCTGGAGATGAACTAAGCTGGTAGTGATGAGATATGTGAATGTCTATTTTGATACGTATTCAAAATCTAATGGATTCTGAATGCATTTTTGAAGGTAGAACCAACAAGGTGTGCTGAAGGATAGGATGTGACGTTTGAGGAAAAGAGGAGTCAAGTGTGACTCAAAATTATTTTTTGTCACTTTAGTTCAGTATTTCTTAGCTTTAGCTCAACCTTAGAATAATCTGGGGGAACTTTTAAAAATCTTCATTTCCTGTGCTCTACCCCAGACCAGTTTAATCAGAATTTTAGGATTTAGTGCCCCTGGTATTAGTGTTTTTTTGAGCTCCCTCAAGGGAGCACGGATTGAGAACCACTGCTTTAGTTGTTTGTTTCTGATTTTACATGTATTGTTTGGACACATCTGTTAGTATTCCAGATATGGATGGCTTTTTATAGAATTGGGATATAATTTTTGTTACGTTTCTATTATTCTTTCTGATGATAGGTAGCGTTTTATTTTTAGCCAGTAGAATATTATAATTTGATTCACCTCCCTCTGACTGAGAGAGATAATGATAGAGTAATTTCTGAGCTGGAATGAACTTTGGAAAAAATCAGCTGCAACCTTCTTCCGCAGGTAAAGTGAGGCCCACAGAGAGGTTGAATGACCGAGAATGAAACAGGTTTTTGTACAGACTGTCACTTAAGTCTCCAGATACCTGTATAGTTTTTTCCAAGCCCTTAAATTCATTATCTTGCTTGATCCTTAGACCCTTCTGAGATAATCAGTCACACTAATGCTTACTTATCATTTTTCTTTTTATTTAAAACAACAGACCTGGAGATTTTACTCTGTTCCACTGTTTACTAGCTTATTTTATTGTCTACATTTAATATTTTTTTCTGGACTTTGTGTTCTGAGTTTCGTTATGATGTTTCAGGGTATATATTTCTTTTTATTTTATTTGTGACTTTGTTAGGCTCTTTGAAAAATCTACATGATCCTCAATCATTATCTCTTTAGATTTCTGCAAAATCATCAGTCACTATCTCTTTATATTTCTGCTTTATCCCATTCTCTTTTCTTTAATCTTTAGGTCTCTGATTACATGTATTTTAGACCTTCTTTATCTGTTTATTCTGACTTATTTGCAGTCCATTAATTTTCTTTTCAGTTGAATTTAATCTTTTAAAGCCATCTGATAAGTTTCTAATTTTAATTATTACTGAAGTTCCTTTTGGTTGCATTTTAAATTTGCTGGATTTTTTCTTAATAGTTTCCTGTTCCCTGAAGATATCTTCAAGTTTCTTTTTCTTTAAACCTAGTGAGTATAGTTGTTTTATAGTTGGTATATCTGTACTTCCTCTGCATGAAGTCTTGGAGATCTCTTTCTGTGGTCTCTTGTTTTTGCCGGTCCTTGTTCATGGTGACTTATTTCTTTGTATGCATAGTTATTTTTGTGTGCTGCTCACTGTCCTTGGAAAGGTGTTAAGACTAATCTGAGGTCTCAAATAAAGGTGTCTTCTTTAGAAGGTCTTTGCATTTGCTCTGATGGGTTTTTGGAGGCATTAGCAATCCAGAACCATTTTAAAACCAATTCATTGCTTGAGGTTTTGGACCACCCAGCTGATGCAAATTTTGGCCACAAATACATTTGAGGACCAGCATCCTTCACCTTTGCCTTGAAGGAATATGCTACAGGGTCTTAGCTAAATGTGGGACATATCACCTGTTAGACTTTTTACTCCGGATGGTTCTGGTCTTTAGTTTTTGCTCTTTGGGTCCTATAAGGCTGTCCAAACTTAAGGTTCAGATTTGTTCTGATTGGCTAGTACCTCTAGAGCAAAAGTGGCTTTTGTTCTCTTACCTTACTAGGTTCCCATTTTCCTTTCAATTTTGGCCAAATAATTCCTTACTTCTTATCAGCTTTGCCTTTTAAATATGTAAAAATATTTTGTCCAGAATATTTAACTGTTTTCAGTAGAAGAGTTAATTTGAGGCACTATTACTGAAAACTGAATTATCTTACTTTCAAAAATTGACAAATAAGAATGGCCCAGTAATTATCTGTAGAGAAATATAATTGATACTTTTTCTCTATTAAGAGATATCCTTATTTGACCCTAAACTTTATTTACTATCTAAGTTTACTTTTCTTTGAGTCCCAGTGGTGGGGGGGAGACTACAACTTCTCTCCAAAATCTTGGTAAAATTAAAGCAGAATTTAAAACAAACAAACCAACCCCTTTATTAATCAGTCCTTGATTGGTGTTTGAAAGTCCAAATAATCTGGACTGATTTCCCTTTGTCAGCTTACTCTCTACTTGATGTCAGGCTTATTTTATTTTATTTTGTTTTATTTTATTTTATTTTATTTTAATTATTTTTATTTAAAAATTTTTTCAAAAATTTTTAATGTTTATTTTTTTAGAGAGAGAGACAGAGCGTGAGTGGGAGAGGTGCAGAGAGAGAGAGGGAGACACAGAGTATGAGGCAGACTCCAGGCTCTGAGCTGTGCACAAAGCCCAACGTGGGGCTCAAACCCACAAACCATGAGATCATGACCTCAGCCGAAGTCGGATGCTTAACCGACTGAGCCACCCAGGTGCCCCAGCATACTTTTTGATTTATGAATGTTATTAATGGATTCCAGGTTTCAATTCTGGGCCATTAGAAATAAACTTGCCCTTGGGATCTTTGGAGTTTCTTGCTTTAGTGGTCAATTTGACACAACAGTCTATTGTCATTGTCTCTCACAGTGTGGCTGTGGAAAGTATGGGCCTTAGTTCCATCATTTCCAGTATATAATTTTTCTGGGCCCCATCTTTGTAAATATAGCCACCAAACAGAGTAGTTGTAATTTTAAAAAGATAGAGTATGCAAAGTTTGTGACCTATAATAAATGTCCAATAAGTGGTTTGCTTTTGCTGGTTGAGATTTCTGTGGAGAGAATGCTTGTAACGGTTTTATTTATTTATTTATTTATTTATTTATTTACTTATTTGGTATTATTTAAATTAAACTTTAGGAGCCAAGAACTAGTTTAAGTGATGCATTTGGCATAGTGGCTACTTATGCCACTGTTAATAGTGATGATAAAACTGACAGTTTAATAATACTGACAATAAACCGACAGTATCGAAGTAAGGAGCAGGCTAGAGATGTAGTAGTAGATGGTAATAGCTGGAAAGCATTGAGGACTGGAGATAGGAACAGAGGAACTTTGCAGTTCAGGAGAGAAACCTGAGGCAGGAGAAGAAGCTAAGAAAGGGGGTAGAAGAAAAGAAGAGACAGAGAGGGAAGAGAGATGGGGAGAGCAGAGACAGACAGGAGGAAGAAACTGTACACATGAACCTGTTGTTAATTCCTAGAGTATGTATTGTCTGTAGTCTTCATCTTAGCACATGTAACTGTAGAATTCTAGGGCTGACAGGGATGCGCGTGCGCACGTCCCCTCTCTTTGCCCTGCATAGCTCTACTCCCAATTTTGTATTCCCTTCATTAGACTAAGAATATTTTACCTCCTGTGGGACCTTAGAACTTGCGTAGTCTCATCCCTTGTTTAGTTTTTTTTTTTTTGGTGTGGTTTACAAAAGTGTTGTTTATTTTTTTTCTACTTAATTTTATTTATTTTTTAAAATTTGCATCCAAATTAGTTAGCATATAGTGCAACAATGATTTCAGGAGTAGATTCCTTAGTGCCCCTTACCCATTTAGCCCATCCCCCCCTCCCACAACCCCTCCCGTAACCCTCAGTTTGTTCTCCATATTTATGAGTCTCTTCTGTTTTGTCCCCCTCCCTGTTTTTATATTATTTTTGTTTCCCTTCCCTTATGTTCATCTGTTTTGTCTCTTAAAGTCCTCATATGAGTGAAGTCATATGATTTTTGTCTTTCTCTGATGGACTAATTTCACTTAGCATAATAGCCTCCAGTTCCATCCACGTAGTTGCAAATGGCAAGATTTCATTCTTTTTGATTGCCGAGTGATACTCCATTGAATATATATACCACATCTTCTTTATCCATTCATCCATCGATGGACATTTGGGCTCTTTCCATACTTTGGCTATTGTTGATAGTGCTGCTAAAAACATGGGGGTGCATGTATCCCTTCGAAACAGCACACCTGTATCCCATGGGTAAATGCCTAGTAGTGCAATTGCTGGGTTGTAGGGTAGTTCTATTTTTAGTTTTTTGAGGACCCTCCATACTGTTTTCCAGAGTGGCTACACCAGCTTGCATTCCCATCTCATCTCTTGTTGTATCAGTTAGGGCCACAGAGAGAATAAGTAAATGGTCCTTGATCACTCTGAATTGGTGGGGATTGACTTTAGAACCCACGAGTCCTACTACCCAAGCCCAGGCATTGTTCTCCATACATCATCTCCTTTTATTGGTCCCTTACCCTGTGTAGCTGCTTCTGATCTGAAGTAGCCAAGTGAATTACAATATTTAGATGATTAAGTATGCTTTGAGTAGCTGTCATAATGTAAATTCTTATATATTTCAAACTTCAAGCAGAACAACTTAGTGAAATGATTGCATTTTAAGGGGCTCAGGAAAGTTTTCAATGATTTGTGTTCCTCAAAGGTGTTTAACAATATGTCACTCTAGTTTCTTCGAATCGTTTTATTTTTGTGTAGAGAATACTGATGTAAAATGTTTATTTCTTTAAAAAAATCTGCAAATTCGGATCTTTTCCAGCTTGTTCTGAGGGTAGCCTAATTATGTTGTGTGTGTGTCTGTGTGTGTGTATGTGTATATCTATATATACATACATATATATACTAACTATGCTATATACACGCACGTATATGTATATACTAACTACATATGCTATACTATATATACTAAACATATTAAAATATATATACATGTATATTTTATACATATTTTATACATATATATATATGTATATTTTAATATAGTTAGTGTTTATTGATCGTATATCACCTTTTGTGTAGTACTTTGGTTATTAGGTTATTCTCAGCCCATCTGTTTTACATATGCTGTTTGAACAGAATAATAATGTCAACCATGTATTTGCTGTTATGCATTAAGGTATTTAAAGAAATAAAATCACTTTCTTTGGCAGACAGTGCTATTTAACTTTTATAACAAAAGTACCTTATCTAAATAAGATGATGGAATATTAGAAAATACTGATATGCAAGAAGGAAATTTTACTGTAGACTGGCTTAGAAGCAGTATGGCTCAAGGAAAAATGAGTAGTGTTCTGTTTTTTTTTTTTTTTTAATTTTTTTTTAACGTTTTATTTATTTTTGAGACAGGGAGAGACAGAGCATGAACGGGGGAGGGTCAGAGAGGGAGACACAGAATCTGAAACAGGCTCCAGGTTCTGAGCAGTCAGCACAGAGCCCGACACGGGGCTCGAACTCACGGACCGCGAGATCATGACCTGAGCCGAAGTCGGACGCTTAACCGACTGAGCCACCCAGGCGCCCCTGTTTTGTTTTGTTTTAGGTAAGAACAGGAGAAGAATAAGGAGTAGAAGCCCTGAAATTAAGGGGAGCTCTGGGAAATGTTGAAGAAGGTTGGGTGGAATAGGTATTTTGGGTGTGGTGAATAGGTTCTTGGCATGACTGCACTACAGAGATCCAAGGAAAGGGCCGGGGGAGTGTTACACACAGGCTTCATTAGCACTCATTTACATATGACAGAAATTGGATCCAATACCAGCATATCTAGTTAGGAGAAATAAATAAGATGTCAGATTCCATAAGGGTGATACCAATTTCACCTGATGGAAAATTACAGCCCAGTCTGGGACTTACTCTCAGTTTTTTTGTTTGTATTTCCTAAATGAGAAGGTTCAGCAGTAAGCAAAGCCTAAATTATACGCACAACCAAAACCTGCTCCTGAGGAATGTGGATTCATGTAAAGCTAAAAGGGAACAAGGAGGAGCCTGGAGATCTGGGTCAGCACACTTATTGAACTTCAAAGAGTCCTTACTTGGGGAAGATGGTACCATGGTCCCAGTACTTTAGCTTTTGTTTCCTCTTCTTTCCCCTCCAAAAATAATAACAGTTTTTATTGTTGTTGTTGATCCCTTACCATGTGCTGGGTACAGTGTAGAGCACTTTACACGTGTGATCGATTTTAATCTTTACAAAGCTCTTTGTGGTAGGTAATAATTATTCCCTAACTCATAGAAAAGATAAATAATTTGCCGTAAGAAAAGTTTGAGTGGTGGGACTGGGCATGGTAAATGGAAGGAAAAATATTTTGACACTTTTCTTGTTCTCATGCTTTTGAGTCAATGTATAGGGTTGGGATATTTTCGCTCCCTTGTCTGCCTGGTGAATTTCTAATCCTCTTCCAAGTTTCATTTTACTGTCTTTGGGAAACCTCCAGACACAGTGAAGTTTCATGCTCCCCTAAGAGCTTGTATAAATAACAGAAACACCATCCTGATCAGTGGTTGGGCAGTTAATCTGGTTGAAATGATACCAAGTCATTTAAGTTAAAAATAATATAAATGCATAGTCATTTGTCACCGTAAGACCAAGCCCACCTGCCCTTCACTTTTTTTTTTTAAGAACCTGATTGGAGTTGTGTGTTGTCTTTCTTGAAAAAGCTACAATTACAATACATTGGTTATGATTTCTGGTTTTGGTTTTCCTTGAGTAAAGTGTACAGTACGGAATCCTAGATTTTTATGACTTTTCCCTTAGTCTTTCACAGTTGTGTCACCCACATTTAATTTGATAGCAGGTCTCCTGCTTAGTAGGTCTCCTTTGTTGTGTTGTCTTCCCAAAGCATTCAACTTACTTTTTCTTTTCATACGTATGTTTTATTGGTTTATGTAATGTTTAATTGAATTATGTAATCAAAGCAACAAAGTGCAATTGGCATAAACAGGTTTGGGAGGAAACCAGATTGACTCTTGGTGAGCTTATACAACTTGACTGAAAACGCAGTGTATGGGTGAATTATAAAGAATAGCATACTCTAGCTGTGAATACTTAATGTGCCCTGGGCGTTGGGCAGTGTTTTACCAAGGGACTGAAGAATACTGGTTAATCCAGAGGTTTGGTTAAGAGAGGATTAGTGTTGAGAACTTCTGTGTCTCAGTTATACCACCTGTCTTCTGCTTTGTGTGTTTGTTTCCTCACTAGGTTTTGAGTCACTTAAGGGTGTTTTAAGGTCTAGCAGTTACCGGCACATAGTAGCTGCTTACTAAATGAACGAATCATATATTAGGCTACACTGTTACTGAATATGTATTAAATATATGTGTCTAAATATGTATATTATGTCTCTCAGCTAAATTGTCATAAGGGCAGGTCCTGTGACTCAGACATCTTTGATATTTACAGCATTTGGCAATTTTGTGAGTGTATAATATATGTTGGTGTATATGGGAGCAGAGGGTCTGTCCCTCTTTCTGCTAGCTAGTTCTGTCTTATGACTTCCCTTGGAAAGGGCCTTTTAGAGCAAGTAGTGTCTGTATTCTGTTGTGTAGAGCATTGCCTGGGCCCTGCCAAGTCATTCTGACCGAGCTCATTTTTAGGGATGCCACTGGCTTCATAATTGCAGGTTGATGTTAGCTGCAGCAAATGGTGCTTGGGTTTTGGTAGTTGTGAGTGTAGGTTTGTTTTCTTTTCCCTTTGTGTGTTAAACACTGACTGCCAGGAAGTGTCTTTGGCATGGTGTCCTGAAAAGTCTTTACAATCAGCAGGGTCACGTAACATTTTTTTCTTTTCTAAAATCCATGCGTTCAAATTTTATACACGTTCCTTATTCCTTCTAAATAGATAACGAATTATTTTTTCCTGTGAAGATGAATCTTGCTTTAAATAAAATATGTAGTTTTCATTACTTTGTATTCTACTTTTCCAATTGTATTTATAGTTGCATTATTAATATACTGTGATTTTAAACTTTTTTGAACTCTGCTACTTTAATAAAATAGAAAAGCCCCAGTTATCCATAATTTAGAATTAAAATTCGGACTTTTTTTTTTTTTTAAACCCCTAAGCCTGCTTCTTTTCATCAAAGATGAACGTTTGGTTTTCCAGATCCTTATAGCTAGCCAAGTGAGAATGAACACAAAAAAGCTGAAGTATGGAAATACCAAAGTTGCCAAAGCTTCATAGAAAAATACGTTGTAGTTTAACAGTGGAAAACAAGCAGATATAGTTCCAGCTCCCGTAGAGCTTATCATCAAGTGATGATTCTTAACTTTAGATAGACCTGAATCCATTATGCCAGTGGTAGTATCCACTGTGGCAAGGCCATTTTAGTTTTTCCCATTTAAAAACCAACCAAGCTGATAGGGATAATAAAAGAAACCCCTTTGTCAGCAGTCTTACCCATTAGTAGACTATCTTGTTCTCTTTCATTTCGATAGGATGTTCTCAACATCCTATCTTGTTCTCTTTCATTTCGCTGTTAATTTCTCTGTACAGACCACATTTAGGACCTTTGGTTTTCTACTAGTCTCATTTTCCTCCCTCTCAGTTTCTTTGTTCTCTTTCTCTCTCTTGGGTTATTTATTCCTCAGTCTCTTATGATCTTGCTTTCAGGCCACTGTTCAGATACTTGTTTGCCAGATTATACTGTTTGTTTTTTTGTTTGTTTGTTTTTTGTCCCCCACCCCACCCCCCCAGCTGTTTCTCTTTGATTTGAATCTTCCCACTCCAATTGATTGCTTTTATATAGATAGATGTCTTATAAAATTATATCTCTAGGGGCGCCTAGGTGGCTGGCTCAGTTGGTTAAGCATCGGACGACTTTGGCTCAGGTTATGATCTTGTGGTTTGTGGGTTTGAGCCCTGCACCGGGCTCTGTGCTGACAACTCGGAGCCTAGAGCCTTCTTCGGAGTTGGTGTCTCCCTCTCTCTCAAAATAAATAAACATTAAAAAAAAGGTACTCTTTTTTCTTTATAGTAGCTTTCAAGTCTCTTCCATGATTAGACTGTTTATATTTCCTACCTATTAGGGTACTGTTCCTAAACCAACATAGTTTAATCTTGCTTTGCACATAAGCCACGTCTACTTTTTTTTTTTTTTTTTTAATCATTGCTCAAAAAGTTTCATCATTCTGGAATGTCCTTCCACCACCTCATAGTTTGTATTATTCTTTCAGATTTATATATTTCTTTATTCAGATTGAGCTTAATCTCATTTCCAACATGAAAAGTTTTTGGTTTTGGTTTTGATTGTTCCTTTTTTTTAATACTTGCTTTGTCATTTGGCACTTAGGATGTGCTATCTTTTACTGTTTACTTTTTATGAATCTGTTTGATTAATTTAACAAATGTTTATTGGGCATCTTCCACATGCAAGTGATTGTTGTAGGCATTGGGAATATAGCAATCACTTGCACAGTCTCTGCCCTCTTGGAGCTTTAGCAGCTTCCTTTGTACCATATTTTTTTTTTTTTAATTTACTTCTAATACCTAGTGCAGTATGTATTAACATTATGTGTTAATAGTGATAATATTACAGTTGAGTTCAGTTTTGCAAAACGGAGCCCAATTAATAAAACAGAAAAAAACCCTGCCTTGCTGCCAACCAAAACCACTGATAACTATAGAAAAATCGATAATTTTTCTGGAGAGTCAGGATATCTTTTGGAAGGTGGCTGTTGTCTTTGAATTCAGTTATAAGTTTTTTTAAAAATTAGCCAAAGTAATACTGCCTTTGAAGATATTAATTCAACTGTATATTATTAGTCCCCCATAAAAATAAACAGAATGCAAACAGAAATAGAAAAAAATACTCATTGTCTTGGAATCAGGACTTAACTCACATATCATTTTGTTTTCCACATATCACCTTCAGTTCCATATAATCACAGAGTGTTAAACTGTTTCCTTGTATAGTTAAGGAAACTGAGGCTCAGAAAAGTTTAATAAGATCATACAGATTAGTGAGAGAACCAGGAGTAGGAATTTCCCAATTCCCATATCAAAGAACATTGAAGTTTTGTATAGTATATTTTAATAATTGTTGTGCGTAGTTCTGGTCCTGAGTTACCAAGGAAAATTATGTTCCCTGGCTTTTTTTTTTCCCCCAAAACAAAAGCAGGAATTTGTTGATCTTTAAGATTCAGTGTACATCAAAGCTTAAGTTTATCTCAGGTATTTTTTATGTGTGTCTAGTAAGTCTTTACTATTTTCCCTACTTTGTGTTCTCTTGGTTTCTTGTTTGAATAAAAACGGTTACTGATATTTTGACCTTATTTTATATATACATTTTTTAAATCAGGAAATGAGTGTTTTATGAAAATCAGGTAGTTGTGAATAAAAGCTTGTTTTTAATAAACTTGACTTCCCTAGTTAAGGAGTCTATGCTGATTTTTAAAAATGTTTTTGTAAGTTTGCTATATTGTGAATTAGAGATTTAGAGCATGAATCACTGACTAAAAACCACCAATTTTTCTATAAAAAAAGTTTTAAGTTTTTAATTTTTATTAATTTTTTTAATGTTTATTTATTTTTGAGAGAGAGAGAGGGTGGGGCAGGGGCAGAGAGTGAGGGAGACATAGAATCCAAAGGAGGCTCCAGGCTCTGAGCTGACAGCACAGAGCCCGACATGGGTCTCGAATTCTTGACTGTGAGATCATGATTTGAGCAAAAGTCGGATGTTTAACTGACTGAGCCACCCAGGCACCCCAAGAAAGTTTTTTTTTTTTTAAGTTTATTTATTTTGAGAAAGAGAGAGAGTGGGAGGGGAGAGGCAGAGAGAGAATCCCAAGCAGGCTCCACACCATCAATGTAAAGTCCGACGTTGAGCTCAAACCCACAAACTGTAAGATCATGACCTGAGCCCAAATCAAGACTTTGACACTTTTAACCAACTGAGCCACCCAGGTGCCCCCCAAAAAGAGAGTTTTAAACTTTATTTAGAATTCAGAGTTAGACTTTATTTTTAGAAACTGTCTAAATTTTACATGTGGCAATACTAAAAAAAATCAAGAGCTGGACAGTGGTTAAGGTGGTAAAAGCAGATTTTAATCAGAGACTATTGCAATAGGGGGAAAGAGATCTCAATGGGCCCAATTCTGAATACAACAAGGAAAATTGGGAATTTATAGCCAGGGCCAGGATGGTGGTGGTGGTCTCAGTGGATGTAAATTATGAAGAGTAAACATCAGAGGTAGGGGGATTCTGGCTAAACTGACAGAATCTGACAGGATTCTTGCTGAATCCAGGCCAGAGTGACCAAATGTCACCTGGGGTACTGGGGGGGTTGAGGAATTTGATCAGATATATTGAGGGTGAGGAGATAGTGAAGGTGAGGGATTCTTGCCAAAATGACTTACAGTGAGATTGTTGCAAAAATTGGGGGATGTGAAGGTGGACGTGGAAGTCTAAAGATCTGGCCTCATGGAGCAGAGGGCTCACAGGAGCCTGACTGAAGTTTGGTCGAGGAGAGACTCTTTGTCAGAAGAAATGATTTCTTTCTTTCTTTTTTTTTTTTAAAATTTTTTTTTTAACGTTTATTTATTTTTGAGACAGAGAGAGACAGAGCATGAACGGGGGAAGGTCAGAGAGAGGGAGACACAGAATCTGAAACAGGCTCCAGGCTCTGAGCTGTCAGCACAGAGCCCGATGCAGAGCTCGAACTCACGGACCGTGAGATCATGACCTGAGCCGAAGTCGGCCGCTTTACCGACTGAGCCACCCAGGCGCCCCAAGAAATGATTTCTTTAAAATAAGAATAGGTGTACATATGAAATACAAGATACTCAGCCATATCTCTGGTATCTCCCTTGTTCTAGTCCTTGTCACAAACGTACTCTTTAGAGGTAAATTCTACTAACAATTTAGTTTGTGTCCCTACAGAATTTTATATGTATGCACACATAAACACACACTTGGGCTTTTCATTGAACTTGCATTTACTTGGCAATGATCATTTATTGCCTTTCTTGTTTAATCTATTTTTATCTCCATTCTCATATTCTCCTTTCATTTTTCTTTATCTTTGTAAAATATTTTTTCTGTACATGTGCTTTTTATTTACAAAAATCAAATTATGTCATTTTTCCCTCTTTTTAGAAATAGCCATTTGTGATATTTTGTATACATTAACTGTGTTACTTTGAACTGTTTGAGAATTTCTTTAACATAGTAATGGTTTGTTGGGCATGCATAAACCTAATTTGGCTAAGTTGCCGATTGCTTTTGAGAATGACTGCCCTTTCTACATTACCTACCAGAGCATGATCACATATAGCTTGGCATTATCTACAATTCTACTTTTTGCTAATCTCATAAATATAAAGTTATATCTCCTATTTATATTAGCTTGCATTTTTCTGGTTATCACCAAGATCAGGCATCTTTTTCTGAGCTTGTTAGCCTTTTGGGTTTCCTCTTCTCTAAATTGCTTATTCATATCCTTTATGAGAGCATGGAATATCTATTTCTTGAGATCATCTTCTGTCTATATTAAAAGTAGGATTAGTTTTTCTTCTTTTTCTATAATTTTGGTAATTTTTCAGGTTAGTGTTACAGTTTTAGCAGGAAACAGAATGGTAGTTCTATTTATTAAAGTTAAGTAAATCTAATACTTGTAGAGTAGGTTAAGATAAAGTCATTGGGATTTGTATTTATATTAGGAATATTACTTAAAATAATAGGCATTGTTTTATGTAATGGATTTAATTCTAAAAAGGCATGTTTTCTGGATCTTATTCTCTTACAAATTAAAGAAAATATATATAAACACACTCATAGAGGTATCTACATACATATATCTGTAGACACACACATACTTGTAGCTACTTTAGCTGATTTGGGACATGTCATAGGTTTATGTATATGAAGATCAAGATTACCAAAATATATTTCTAGTCTGAAAGCTGCAGTCCTGCCTTGCCTACTGCCTGTAGGGTGTGACCACCTTAATAATAAAATCAGCAACATATAAATTTACATTTCAGTCTTACCCTACTTCACTACAAGGTCTTTAAATTTAACTCTCTAGCATCTGTGTTTTCTTCAGATCTCTGTTAGTGTACACATTTATGTTTTAAACATGATTGGTTTGGGGGCACCTGGGTGGCTCAGTTGGTTAAGTGTCCAATTTCAGCTCAAGTTATGATCTCATGGTCTGTAAGTTTGAGCCCCACATCAGGCTCTGTGCTGATAGCTCAGAGCCTGGAGTCTGCTTCGGCTTCTGTGTCTCCCTCTCTCTCTGCCGCTCCCCTGCTCACACTGTATCTCTTTCTCTTTCAAAAATAAATAAACATTAAAAGAAGAAATCTTTTTAATGATTGGTTTGTACATAACTATTTGGTGTCTTTTTTTTGTTTGTGTAACAATGAAATGAGCTAATAAAACACTCAGAAAAATATAACAGAGGAAGAACTCAATAAAAAATAGCTTTCGTTAATTTTATGTATTCATATGTATATATGAATACATAAAATTAATATATGTATATACATATATACGTACATATATGTACATATATGTATATACATATATGTACATATATATGTGTGTAAATATATATGTGTGTGTGTATATATATATATATACACACATATATATATATATATATATATATATATATATATATATACACACACACATATATATAGTTGTAGTTCCTGTACTTACTTTTAGTAATTATGTAACCAAAACAGATGTCATTTTTGCTTATCTATCTCTGGAAAGTTCAGAAGAGAATTCAGCAAACTGTTCACATTGATGATCTCTAGGTAGTGGAATGGGGGTAAAGGAATGGATTTGCTGGTTTTGCCTTTATATGTTCATATAAAGTTTGAATATTTTCCCCCAGTTTTTGGTATTTTTAATGAGGAAGAAGAATTTTTTTTAAAGCTATCAAAATATAGCTTATTGAACTACTCTCTTAATGAGTACTTGGATGGTTCTGTTATAGGACAATAGTCAACATATGGCAAAATAGTCAATATTAATAATTGCCATCAAAGAAGTACTCATTAAAGCAATGAGATACTTCTTTCTATCTATGAATTTTTAAAAATCAATGACAGCACCCAATGCTCGGGGGAGATGTGTTAAACTTTACTTTCATACATTGTTTTTGTTATTATCAACAGTATCTATCTGGTCAGTATCTATTAGGAAACATACTTTGACCTAGTAATTCAGTTGGTTGTGGTCTATCCCAGAGAAATAAATAATTCCCTTAAAAGTCTATAAGCATGAAAGGCAGCCTACTGAATTGGAGAGGATATTTGCAAATGGCATATCTAATAAAGGGTTAATGTCCAGAATATATAAAGAACTTATGCAATTAAACATTCAAAAAACAAATAATCTAATTAAAAATAGGCACAAGACATGAACAGATGTTTCTCCAAAGATGTACAGATGGCCAATGGACACATGAAAAGATGCTTAACATCACTCATCATCAGGGAAGTGCAAATCAAAACCACAATGAGATATCACCTCACACCTGTCAGAATGACTAAAATCAAAAATACAGGAAACAACAGATGTTGGCAAGGATGTGGAGAAAAAGGAACCCTCTTGGACTGTTGGTGGGAATGCAGACCGGTATGGCCACCGTGGAAAACAGTGTGGAGATTTCTCAAAAAGTTAAAAATAGAACTATCTTATGATCCACTAATCGCACTGCTAGGCATATACCCCCCAAAATACAAAAACTAATTCAAAGGGATACATGCACTCCTATGTTTATTGTAGCATTGTCTACAATAGCCAAATTATGGAAGCAGCCCAAGTGTGCATCAGTAGATGAATGGATAAAGAAGATGTGTTTATATGTAAACACAGTGGAATATTTTCAACCATAAAAAAGAATGAAATCTGCAACAACATAGATGGAGTTAAGTGAAAAAAGAGTATAAAGTTAAGTGAAAAAAGTCGGAGAAAGACAAATACCATATGATTTCACTTATATGTGGAATTTAAGAAACAAAACAAAATGAGCAAAGCAAAGAAAAAGAGACAAACCAAGAAACAGGCTCTTTATAAGAGAACAAACTGATGGTTACCAGAGGGAGGTATGTGGGGATGGGTGAATAGATGATAGGGATTAAAGAGTACACTTATCATAGTGAGCACTGAGTATTATGTACAACTGTTAAATCACTATATTGTACACCTGAAACTAATAGAACACTATGTTAACTACACTGGAATTAAAATTAAAAGCTTAAAAAAAGTCTATATGCATGAAGAACATCATTAGCAATTTATTTTGTAATAGTGAAAAGTTACAGTCTGAATGTCCAACTATAGTGAAATGAGTATTAGGAAGTAAACCCTGTTAACAGTGACCTAACAAAGGTCGTATTTTTCTCACAAGTCTGGTGGTGGGTAGTCTTTTTCTCTGACATAAGCAGGTGAAGTTATTCAGTGATGACGTAAAGAAACTAGGCTTTTTTCTGTTATTCTCTTCTGCCATCCTTCACCCCCAGTGTGTTGGCTTATTGTCTTCTTTGTTGCATTATGGTTATAAAATTGCAGTAGTTACAGACATCAAGTGAAAAGTAGCAAAAAGGTTTGCTTGGGTGTTTTTTGTTGTGTCTCCTTTATCAGTGAATGATAAACTTCCCCATAAGTGCCATTCCCATGCCCAGCAGGTATCCATATATATCTCATTGGTTACATAGCCATGTTTGGCCACAACAGAATCTAAGAAAGCATGACTTTTGCTTTCTAGACTCTGTAGTGGGAAGTTACAAGGTAGAAAGGGGTTGGAAATGTGTATTTTGAGTAGCCAGTCCAGAAGATCTGTTGCAATGGTTAAGTAAGTATGGTAACTTGAAGGTCTGTAATAAACTCCATGAAAATGATGGTATAAAAACAGTAATAACACAGAAAATTAGATTAGTTACATACTGTGTTTAGCAGAATGCCTGGTTCTCAAAAACCCTTATTTTCTTGCCTCCTGACTGAACATTAATTTAAGTGCCATAAAGTAGTAAAACAGTATTTACATACAGAGGAGTTTTTCTTTAATAGAAAATAATAAGTACTCTTGGGCTTCAGAGAAGGGAGAGATTACTTTGAGCTAAATAGGCCAAGACTTGGCATTGGTAGAATTTGAAATTTCAGAAGAGCGTTTGGGGAGGTAGTGGGGATGAAGAGAGGAACATTAGCCAAAGTGTGGGACTGGGAGAGTTTAGGCCATATTTGAAGACTAAAATACTGTCCCCTTTGATTGGAACACAGGATGTGTTCAGGAGAACGGAATGTGGAAGACAAAGCTTCCAGGTGAGGTGGCAACAGATTGTAGATAGCCTTAAATTCCATTGGGAAGATTTTGGGCTTTAGTTACATAGCATTGTAGATTTATAGGTCCACAATGTAGACATAATGAATGAATGTTTTAAATATGAAAAGTGTTGCCTCTTGAAGACTGTTTCTTTAGAGATTATATATCAATCGAAAGGGAATTAGATTGGTGTAAAACATGTTCAGAACTGCTTTGAAGTTTTCTGACCATAAAGAAAATGATACATTGTAGAAAACTTTTCATATGCAAGGAATACTTTCTGAGACTTTTTGTGAATCCTCAGGTTTTAAAATTCAGACCTCTTTGTGTGGGATCCTTGCTTCCTCTGAATTTTATTTCCTTTGAGAGTCACGTTTCATATGTATATATGAATTCCTGTTAAGTTAATAGTCTTCTCAGTGTTAATGAAAGTTTTATTTCTTTTGATGAATCGATTTTGTTCAGGTTGGAACACTTGCTGAGTCAGTTTAATGATTTTTTTTTTTTTTTTTTTTTGTATAGAACAGTTGGTGGACTTGTTCACATTCATACTTACAAGCTGTTACCAAATTTGACATTTTCTGACTAAGAGCTGTCACTTTCTTAGTACTTATGTTTTTCTTCACTTCCAACACCACTGCTAGCCGTTTGGCTTTCTTTGGGGTTGGGAGGAGACATTTTTGATAAAGAAGCTTAGTTTTTAAAAAATTATTTTAGAGTTATTGCTTTCGACCTTTGAGATGTGAATGCTTGTTTAGGCTAGCATTTACTCTGGATCTGGCCTCTAGCCTCACATCGTCTTAATGGAATGTTTTCTGGGTGGTTCTCAAACAGTGATAACTGTGAATATTACATCTTTGAATGTCAAGTTTATTATACTGCATATTCACAGATCTATCCCTTGACTGATCTTATTCTCTCACTTCACTCTGTGTATGTATATGAATATGTACATATTTTTCTTTTTCCTTTTTCCAGCTTTATTGAGATATAATTGACACATAACATTGTGCAAGTTATAGTGCACAATATGTTGATCTAATACACTTGTATATTACATATACATGTATGTGTGTCTACACATGTAATATACACACATAGGTATATATACACACATACATATGTATATGAAGTTTCCATTTATTTGCGCAAACGTTAGAAACATTTGTAAAGATTTGAGATATAGGAGGACATGCTGTGAGAATTGATTGGTTGAGGGATAGAGGAACCTTTATAAGGAGTCAAGAAACCTGATGTACGATTATTTATATTTTGCCATCACCTGATAATGTGTATGTAATTAATTTAGTGTTTTAAATGTGAATTTGACCAGTGGAGAGTTTCTTGTGTAGGGCAGTTTATATTTGTAATCATGTATTTAGGGATGGTGGGATTGCTGTGAAAGAATACACCCCTGTCTCTTGTAGAACTTCAGACATAATCTGTCTCTTAAAAAAAATTCCTCATCTTTTCTGGAAAGGAATACTAGATAAATAAAAATAATAGCATGGAGCTTTTATGAGGAAAATTTCAGGAAACTCATCCATTTGTTAAAAGATAAAGCTAGCTGTAAAGTTAATACTAGATTAAAATACAGTTTCTGAGATGAACATCAGTTTTGTACTTGACCCCAGAATTGAATAGGCATCCCACTGTATTTTGTGTTTATTTTTTATATTCAATGCTTTTGCCTATAATTGTGTTTCTGGTTGTAGTTACATACAACATATGCTACTGGTCCATCTGTGTTGTATTCGGCATACAATGGTTCTTCTACTAGACTTGTTTTGTTTTGTTTTGTTACTATCATAGCCCTAGTGTCAATAACTGTGCCTGGTGCAAGGTAGGTGCTCAGTTAATATTGTTAAATGAATAAATGTGAATATTTTACTAAATTTACTACTCAAATCCTCAGTTACTAGGAGACCTCATTTTCTGGTCTTAGCTTTTTTCTTTAAAAATTTTTTTTAAATGTTTATTTACTTTTGAGATAGAGAGGGCACAAGCAGGGGAGGGGCAGAGAGGGAGGGAGACACAGCATCCGAAGCAGGCTCCAGGCTCTGAGCTGTCAGCACAGAGCCTGATGCAGGTCTTAAACTCACAAACTGTGAGATCATGACCTGAACCAAAGTCGGATGCCCAACTGACTGAGCCACCCAGGTGCCCCTTAGCTTTTTTCTATACATACGTGTTCTGGTCTTGCACCATCACTAGATTGGAAGCGCACTGTGAGTAGGAACCTGGTTTTATTTGTTTTTCCTTTTATCTTTACAATAATTTGGACTGTGGTGGGTAATAGGTATTCTCTAAAGATGTGATTTTAACTGAATGAAAAATGATCAATTTTATTTTTTTTTTATCACGAGACTACTAAAAATACAGTCATAAACAAGAAATTTGGCAGAGAAAACAGCTAATGTGTCTTTGTCTGTCAGCTTGAGGGCCTATATAACACTTTGTACTTCTGTGGCACAGAGAGCTGGGGTTCTGGGACAGCTCTGTTTCCTGCTCTTTAACGGCCTATTTGCTTTATTTTTGGCTTTCTAACTATGTCACAGATGGTGTAGGTCAGTGGTTCTCCAAGTGTTGTCCCAGAATAGCAGCATTAGCATCACCTGGGTACTTGCTAGAAATGCAAATTCTCAGGCCCATTCCAGACCGAGGGTGGAGCCTGGCCCGAGCAATGTGTGTTATAGCAAGTCCTCTCTTTGATTCCTTTACAGTACAGTCTGATGATGTCTCTGAGTGGTCACACTGTCTTTAGGAGAGAGGGCTGCTAGAGGCAACAGTTGTGTGCCAAAGAAAACCAGCTTGCAGCCAGAATTTAAGAGAGCAATGTAATCCAAAGTTTTTCAGAGGGAACAAGTGTAGTTTATAAAGGTGTTAGGATATAAAGCAAATTATTGAAACTTCATTGTATGCTATTACTTAGCTTAAGTAAAGTGTATTATTCACTTTTATTTTTCAAGGATTTCTCTTGTTATTTGTGAGTTTATGCTCAAATGGAAAATGAGAAGCTTAAATTGGTCAAGTTTTCTCATACTTCAGATTTTTGCAAAAGTGAGTGCTCTGCCCATTGCAGATGAGCAAGAAACAACTGAAAAGTGTCCAACCCAAGCTAATATTTTGCGTATTTTTCTTTTTTGAAAATGCTTTACAGTGATTTCAGTTTTGAATTTGAAACCTTTTAAGATTTAGAGTACAAGATAGTTTAAATGGTTTCAATAAATTAAATGGTACATTTAAAATAATTTGTTTTTAGATATTCCTGTGTGTGCAGATAAACCTTAGATATAGCAGGTTTATATTCCTTATATATGTCCTCTTGACAAATTGGAATTGGAAAGTAATACAGAAATTAATTTTTGTTTACCATGTAGACTTAGGTTGTAAAATATTCAGTTATTGCTGTTTTTATGTTTTTTTATTTCTAATGGTTAGGAAATGAAGACCTAATTTTAGGTAAATAATGTAAAATCTTAATAAGGCTTGTATGCATTCTAACTTTTATTTTCCTTGAAGGTAATTCCAAAGTTTTCTTTTCAAAAATATGTGCCATTACCGTTAGGTTTCCCTGTACACATAAATGGATGTATGATGATTTACAATTTAAAAAATATTCTATCTGTAATACTTGAAAGCTATTTTCATACTTTATCTACTTGATCATATTGAATTTACTTCATTTTTCTACTTTTTTTCTTAAGATTTCAATTGCATGTCATAATCTTTTGTTCCTGGAACTCTGGAAAGTTCAGAAGAGTTCACTCCAAGAATGTTGAGGTGACATTAGTGAAGGCAGAAGTGAGAGTTTTAGAAAGTAGGCAAGTTGTAGCTTACGTAGTTCAGAGGGAAGTGAGCCTATGCAATGAAAAATTCAATTACTGAATGCATCACTTCCATATTACTGGACAGTATCGGAATATATTTGCTCCCTAGAAATCTGTCTCTCTTAGTTTAGAAGGAATTCTGCTATAGTGGTGTGCAGGGAGAACTTTTAAGGGGCCCTTTGGACAATGTATTGTCTGTCATATCCTTGTTGTAATACTCCCACTATGTTGCATGTGTGCCTTGAGTTTTCCAGGTGGTGATTCATTTATGGTCTTGGACTGTCATCTTAGTTCATTTGTGAGAATGCTGTGCTCTTTAGGGGCATAAACTCAATCTCTTGGTGCTTCTTTTTTTTTTTTTTTTTCTCTCTCTTTTATAAAAATAATGTATTTGGATTGAAACATCCAAGACCAAGTCTACAAACTGGTGGCTTGTGGAGCCAGATCTAGTGACTTAATTTGGCTGTAATCGTTTTTAAGTTTTTCAGTTAAGGGACTTATATAGTATAGTAACATGCCTATAGGACAGCATTCAGAAGGCATAAGGAGGGACATGTACATTTAAAGGTAGTTTTAACTCTATTCTTCTTTCTCTCAGCCACCTGGTTGTTTTCTTTGAGGACATTCAGAATGGATACATATTTGTGAATCATTCCAGGGTTATTACTTATACAGAGAAGCATAATAGTATATTTACCTTTTTTTTTTTTTTTTAAACCAAATGGTTGCAAACTACATACGTTGTTCTGTGTTTTGCTTTTATTTTCATTTAATCTATCTTGGAATTCATTCTATATCAATATAATAAGAACTGTCTTCTTTGTAACAAATGGGTAGCTTTCCTTTGTATAGATGTAGCCCACTTTTTTTCCTATTTTCTTTGTTTTTTCCTTTCTTCCTTCCCTTCCATTCTTTCTTTCAGTCTTTTCTTCCCTTCAGTCTCCGTCTTCCTCCTGCCTTTTTCAGTTAAATAATCCAATTCAAACAATAGTATCTTACCATATTAGAAAAACCTTTACCTGGGATTTACCTTTTATTTTGAAAGGGTAGAATTTATGCCAGTTATGTTTTAGACTCAGGTGATTTTTATAGAGAAAATTAGTCTGTCAGAACATGTGTTTTCAGATCTTTGTTTCTAACTTTCTGAGTAGAGTTTTCCAGAGGGAAAAAAATTTAAGACATCAGCTTTTTCTTCCTCTTTTTTTTTTTTTTAAAGATATTAGTTGAGGACCTGATTTTCTATTAGTTTTATTCATAATTAATGTAACCAGTTCCCTATAGATGGACATTTGGATTATGCATACATTTTTGGGTGTAATTTTTCAATATATCATTTCACACATGTGCAAATATATTTGAAGGGTAATGATCTAGAATTAGAATTGCTGAGTAAAGAGTGTGTGCATTTGCAGAGTGGATGGATGTTACCAAATTGTCCACTGTAGTGAAACTGACAAATGCCTTTTTCCCCTGACATATTGTTTTATTACATTATTGAAGTTAGTCTGATAGAAAAGGGGAAATCTGATTATAATTTCAGTTGGTATTCTCTTACATGTGACGTTAAACATCTTTTTAATAAGTTTGAGCTTTTTGTATTTCCTTTCTATCAACATGTCCTTTGTATGTTTTTCTGTTGAGTCCTTGGAGTCCTTGATTTTTATCTTATTGCTAGGTGCTCTTACTATATTAAGAAAAGCAAACTCTCGTGATTTGTGATATGACTACATTTTCTATTTTGTTTTGACATTTGTCAAAAAAAGAATTATCTTATTTCTCATAATAGTTTTTCAGTAACTTTTTAATTGCTATATGTGTAAATATTTTTTGAGATAAAATTTATTAGTCTTTTATGGCTTTGGGTTTTGTCTTATCCTCAGAAAGGCATTCCTAACCCTGAGATTATTAAAACAAAAGCAAACCCTACCTTTTTTTCAAATACTTCGGGGTTCTTTGAAAAATTTTTAATATTTGTTTTGATGTGAGAAATATTTTCCAGATAGCTGCCCATCAACATTTATTGAATAATCCATGTTTCCCCCAGTGATCTGCAGTGTCCCCTTTAGCTTATACCAAATTCCTCTATATATTAGGTTGTTTTTTTTTTTTTTTTGATTGCCCATACCATAGCTCTCTGTTCATGCATCAGTACCACCATTTAAGTGACTATAGAAATATGTTTTAAAATATTTCAGGAATTTTAAATAATTTGTTTATTTTGCTTATTTAGTTTTCCACTTATACTTTAGAATCATTGTGTGCTGTATTCTTTGCATGGCTTTTATTTTTTTATTGAAAGATTTATTCTAATCAGCTTTTTTTTGTTATTATAAACAGGATTGCTTTCTATAATTATGTTAACTTTTTATAGAAGCTCATTCGTTTTAATTTTTTTAAACTTTTTTAAAGTTTATTTATTTATTTTGAGAGAGAGACAGAGAGCATGTGCATGCATGCACAAGCAGGGGAGGGCTAGAGAGAGGGAGAGACAGAATCCCAAGCAGGTTCTGTACTCTGAGTGCAGAGTTCAATCAATGCAGGGCTCGAACTCATGAACCAGTGAGATCATGACCTGCAAGAGTTGGATGCTTTACCGACCGAGCCACCCAGGTGCCCCTTGTGGGTTTTAATTTATTTTAATACGTAGCCAATTTACTAAAATTCCTCTATTTTCTTAAATACGTTTGTAGTCAGTTTCCTTGGATTTTCCTTGGATTTTCCATGTATCCACTTGTATCGTTTGCAAATAATGATGATTTTATTTCCTCTTTTCTGTTTTTAAACATTTCTTTCTTGACTAATGGCATTGGCCACCACCTCCAGAATATGGTTAAATATTTGTGATGAAAAATGGACATCCTTGTTTTGTTCCTGATTGTCAGTACCTCTTGGGTTTTTCCATTATGCATGATGCTAACTTTGAATTGAACTTGTATCTTATCATATTAAGGAAGTTGGTACAGTGTTTCAAAATTAAGAAGAAAATTTAGATCTTGTATTGACAGAACTGTCGCAAGGGTAATACACAGAATTTAAAAAAAAAATTTTTTTTAACATTTATTTATTTTTGAGAGACAGTAAGAGCGTGAGCGGGAGAGAGGGGCAGAGTGAGAGGGAGACATAGAATCCAAAGCAGGCCACAGGCTCTGAGTTGTCAGCACAGAGCCCGATGTGGGGCTCGAACTCACAAACTGTGAGATCATGACCTGAGCTGAAGTCGGACACTTAACCGACTGAGCCACCCAGACGCCCCCACAGAAACCATTTGACGACAAGTTGTCAGCTAATCTGATAGCCTGTTGTTTCCCACCAAATACTTTAAAAGTGTTTATTTCCTATAAATAAGTACTATCTTATGTAACAACATATAACCATCAAAATCAGGAAGTTAACACTGGATATATTACTACCATCTAATCCTCAGACCCCAGTCATGTTTCATCACTTGTCCTAATAATGTCCTTTTGTACCCAAATCCAGTTTAGAATCATACATTATACTTGGTTTTCATGCCTTTTTAGTCTCCTTCAATCTAAAACAGTCTTTCCTTGACTTTTATGACCTGACACTTTTGAACATTACAAGAAACCTAATGTAAAATGTCCCTCAAGTTGAGTTTGCCTGTTTCCTTATGATGCATTTCGGGTTATGCATCTTCGGCAGAAATACCACAGAGGTGTTCTGTGATCACCAAGAAATAACACAGATATTCCTGTTAATCTTTTTTGTTTTTCTTTCCAGGTAACTCTATCTTCTCTGCAATCTTTCTCTTTAACAGTTCTGGGTCTTTTATTTTTGTTAAATATTTAATCCAATATGTGAATTGACAGGAAGATGGAGAAGCAAGTGTACTGGGAACGCAAGGAGTGGTTGGTGGGTTCAGAAATGAGTCACAGTAAAGACTTTTCCAGTATTATGGACTGAAGTTTGAGAAGCATCCAGGGACCACGATGGAGACAGAAATATAAAACTCGAAGGATATATAGTGGAAGACATTGATCGTTGATGTTATTATTACTTTGATTACATAAGTATGCTGATTAGATTATTATTTTTATTAAAGCCATTTTGAAGAGTATAAAGAATTCTATGCCAAAGCACTGTTTGGTCAAACCAGTTGGACTATCATATCCTTTTGTCAGGACTTCCATTTTTGTCAGCTTTAAATGAAATTATTATTATGCTTACATAAAATAATGATTGCCTTGTAGAGTACATAATTTCAAAAGGTTTTATGATCATTAAGTGTAGGTAGTGTAGATATTTGATGCCTTTTCCTTGTGTATACAATTGTTTTTGGACGATTTTTAATTCAATAAGATGGAAATAATCCTTTTAATTGCAGTGTAACTTTTTAAAAAATATAATTTATTGTTAAATTGGCTTTCATGCAACACCCAGTGCTCATCCTAACAAGTGCCCTCCTCAATGCCCATCACCCACTTTCTCCTCTTCCCCACCCCCATCAACCCTCAGTTTGCTCTCTGTATTTAAGTCTCTTATGGTTTGCTTCCCTCCCTCTCTGTCACTCCTCGCCTCCCCCCCCCCCCACTTCCCTTCCCACATGGTCTTCTGTTAAGTTTCTCAAGTACTACATATGAGTGAAAACATATGGTGTCTTTCTCTGACTGACTTATTTCACTTAGCATAATACTCTCCAGTTCCATCCACGTTACTGCAAATGGCAGGATTTCATTCTTTCTCATTGCCAAGTAGTATTCTGTGGTATATATAAACCACATCTTCTTTATCCATTCATCAGTTGATGGACATTTAGGTTCTGTAACTTTTAAGAGCTTACTGAAACGAGAGCAAAAACAGCACTACCTTCATTTTTAAAGTTATAAGATGCTTGGTGAATTGGACTTTATGTTCATTATGGCATTGAAAAAACAGAAAGGAATGTTATTCAAATGGAGTAGAAGTAAGTTTAGTGGCTCACTCACTAAACCTTGGTTGGACAATCCACAATTTCTTAGGGATGTGGTAAGGTCATCATTAAATACAAGTTATTGCTTGTTAAAGCACTGTGGAAATATAAATAACATTGTCATCTGGGTTAATGTAATAGAAATGGGAGGGGAAAACATGAGAACAGTGAAATTGATATAGCAATCTTTGAGGCCCCTTAAATGCCCTATGTATTACTTTAACTAGTTAGTGTTTGCAACACAGTTTCAGTTCCTTAAGTGGAAGTTACTATTTCAATTCTACATGTCTTTTTAGATATTCTGGAGAGCCACTTTGCCCAAGCTGTGTTTCTGAAGACATGAGTTTTACAGTTTGTTTACATATTAAACCGTAGGGTTTGTTTTTGTTTTTGTTTTTTTGTCTTTATTCCTTGGAGGGGCTAGGAACCTCTGGAGGGCCATTGTCTCTGATTTTCCTTTTTTGAACTTTCACTTTTTTCCCTGCATGTTAAATCTCCTAAAAGGAGGTGGGGTGAAAGGTAGGGATTGAGAAAAGGCAGCTACTTTTCATTTGTAGGGGAGGTCCAGAATAAAGTCTTTCAAGACAATCTCAAATCCATCATAAGATTTAAATATGTAGTGAAGCTCTGAGAACTGTTACTTTGCGATGATATTATAAGAACTCATTTTATTTTCCCCCTTTCCCCATCTTCATTTTTTATAAAAGAGAAATCCCCTTAATGCCACAACATTTGAGCAAACTATACTGTATTCTTTGCATATGTCTGCATTTATATTGATTGTTTTAGATTATAGACTCTTAGAGGATATACATTACCTGTTTTAACATCCCTAGTCTGAAGTAAAATGTGTATTAAAAAAAAAGTTTTTTCCCCCTTGCAATCAGTGCCTTTCTATATGCTTACATATTTTGTGACATATATGTAAAGGAAGCATATTTGCATCTAAGTGCCCTATCTTCCAAGGGTTCTTTCTTCAGCTGAGTTAAAAACTTTTTTTGTTTGGTCCAAACTGAGTTTTGTCTTCTTCTTCTTTTTTTCTCTACTCAGGCCCAGATTGCCTTCCTTCAGGGGGAAAGAAAAGGTCAAGAAAATTTGAAGAAAGATCTTGTGAGGAGGATCAAAATGCTGGAGTATGCTCTTAAACAGGAAAGGTAATTCAGTGGGATGGAAGGCTGTGTTCTCTTTAAAGACTGGACTAATTTTTGTTATTCCTAAAACAAATCCAAATGTTAATACTTTATACTTTTGAATTACAAAAATAGTACCTGTAATGCACATTTACAAATGGTTGTAATATTGAATGTTATCGTGACTGTTTAATGGTCATGAACAATAAACCGATTTGTATGATTTTTTTAAAAGTTTAGCAACATTTTCCCCCTGCCCTGTCCTTTCTAAGGAAATTTATGTGCTTCCTGAGCTGTCATAATCCATTTCTTTATGGGATTGAACTCGTTTTTGAGTTGTAAAGGAAATTTCTCTAGTGCCTTTTCCTCATTATCTGGTATTCAGTTTGGTGTATTTTCTTTGGGGAAAAAGCAGACTGGATTGAGAACTTTTTCTAGACTTTTTTGGTATTTTGTTCCTTTGCTATGAGCTATTCATATCTCTCCAGAAGTGAATCTTCTCTTTCTGTGTTGCTAGTGTCTAACCTCGGTTCACAGGGAAAGGACAATAGGTCATAGATGAGAGTTTAGGAAATTTTTGTATGAATTAAAAGTGTATATGTTTTAACAGGTGGTCTTTGGAATTTTTTGTCAGCAACATGAGACAGTTTTTTTGTTTTAGGTAATTGAGTACTTGATAGGCGATACTGAAATTCTCTATTTTGCTTGTTTTGATCACATGCTTTTCTCACTTTTTTTTAAGTTGATGAATGGGCTGTTTGCAAAACTGTCATAAAAAAGCATTTAACAGATAATATTTATGGATATCAAGAAATAGATTAAACTTTATTAGAACTCATTTTCACCTTTACGTGAGATCTTTAAATGGCACAAGAAATTGAAAACACGTTGACCTCTTGGTAAAAAAGAGATGATTCTTTTTTATTCCTTGAGAGTTTGATTGAAAGCTGTATTGGAGAGATGGTGTGGGTGAGGAACTACTTTTAAAAGTGTGCAATTTGGGAATATTTGAGATTTTAAGCAATTTAAATTACAGGTGTCATCAAAGAGAAAGAATAATAACATTAATGGCGACTTTATTAAGTACTGTGCACCAGGCCCTGAGGTTTAAAAACTAAGTAACTTGAGTAAGTAGAGTTGCAAAGTTGTAGTACCGCTGTGGTTCAGATCCTGCAGGTCTGTCTGATTCTGAAGTCTGTACTCTTTACCATCTATCATCATACAGTAGAATTAAAATATACAGGTACTCAAGTAACCAAGGATATTGCATGCGCGCGGCGTGTGTGTGTGTGTGTGTGTGTGTGTGAATGAGAGAGAGAGAGAGAGAGAGAGAGAGAGGCAGAGAGAGGCCCTCCTCATTAAATATAGTCATTGCTGTATCCATCCAACTTAAGCACTGTGCTGGAGCTGAGTATAAACAAGGTCATTGTCCTTGTCCTTAAGGGCTCAGAGTAGCGGGAAACAGACTTGTAAACCACAAAAATGCAGTGCAGTATCATGAGTGCTATGGAAGATGTCTGTACAGGGTACAGTGGGGTCACAAAGAAGGGAGTGGTTATTTGGATCTGGAAGGTAGAAGTAAGTAGAAGTGAGGATGTAACAAGAGGAGGTGAGACTTGAACAGCATCATAAAAAATCAGGTGTTTGCCAGATAAGCAAGGTTCAGGAAGTAGAGAGTGTATGTTTGGCAGGGAACAAAGCAGTTTGGTGCGTTCAGAAATTTACAGTCACGGTGTATGGAGGAGGGTAAGATGTTAGTTGTGATTTGATAAGTGATAATGATAGATGTGGGCAAGAACCAGATCATGGAGAGGCTAAGGAGTTCAAAATTTTATCTTACATATAATAGGAAACTTTGAAGGTTTTTCAGAACCTTTTATTATAAAATTTCTCAAGCTTATAGAAGTTCAAGAACTACATGCCCTTTACCCAGATTCACCAGTTGACATTTTGCTATATTTACTGGTATGCTCATTGTGTAGACATACTGCTTTTTTCCTGGATCATTTGCTACTTAGATGAAGACATTATACCCCTTATGCCTCTTCCTCCGTATATATCTTCTGCAAACAGGGACAGGGACATTCCCTTATATAATTACAACTCATTATCAAAATTAAGGAAACTTAGTGTTGATAGAGTTCTATTGTTTAATATAGCCCATATTCATATGTTCTGGTGATGATCTTTATAGCATTTTTTTCCACCAAATACCCCAGTAATGATTTTTATAGTATTTTTTTTCCTGGTCTAGGAATGCATATTGCATTTAGTTGTGCAGTTGAAAGGAGCATGGACTAGTGTGAAGTAGATTTTAGAAAGATCACCCTGACCTCAGTATGGGGATGGACTGGAAAGATCTGTTAGTAGAACCAGGAAGATTCTAATAGTCTAGGATGAGAGATTATAACATAGTAGCTGCTAGAATAGAAGAGGCATCAGCTATGAAACATTTTAAGTAGAATCCATAAAAAATGGAGATGACTGGATATAGGGGATGAGGAAGAAAGATAATTCAAGAATGATTCCCAGGTTCCTGGCTTGAGTGAAAGTTTTGTTAAATTATCAAATGAATTAAAGATTAAGAAATGAGGGTTGAGGGGCGCCTGGGTGGCTCAGTCGGTTGAGCATCTGACTTCGGCTCAGGTCGTGATCTCACAGTTTGTGGGTTTGAGCCCCGCATCAGGCTCTGTGCTGACAGCTCAGAGCCTGGAGCCTGCTTTGGATTCTGTACCTCCCTCCCCTGCCCCTCCCCTGCTTGTGCTCTGTCTCTTTCTTTCTCTCTCAAAAATAAATAAACATTAAAAAAAAAAGAAAAAAGAAGGGTTGAAAAGCAGATATGAGAGTAAGGCTCATGACTAGAGATGTATACTTGGGGCTCATTAATACTGTGGATAAAGTTGTAGGAGTAGTTGAAACAAGCAGTTGAACAAGTTCAACAAGTAGTTGAAACAAGTGTTGTGGGAAGAGAAGAATCAGCCAGAGCCACAGGAAATGGAAAAATTTGAGGAAGAGGGAGAGGAAGAAGAACCAGCAAAGGAACAGTCGGAGAAGGAAGGAGAGAGCAGTATATTGCAAGCAAGCTAAAGAAAGTGGGAGTTTGACAATTGTAGATGCCACACCGACTCTAAGTAAGCTGTAACCTGAAAGTAGTCATCCAGATTTGCCAGATCAGAGCTTGTAAATGGCCTTGCCAGAAGAGCTTCAGGGAGGTAGCAGGAACACAAACCAGATCACAGGGGTTTGAGGGGTGAGAAGGTCAGATAAAGTGGAGACAGATATAGTCGCTTATTTTTTCAAGTAGTTTGACTTTGAAGAACAGAAGAGATAAAGAACTGGCTGGGTCTAGGGAAGACATTTTGTTTTCTTTCAACTAATGGAGTTCTCCTGGAAAAGATTTTGTATCTTCTGAGATTTATGGAATGATTTGAGATTATTCCTGATACTATGGCACTATTTAAGTGTAATAAATTAAGGAGTAACAAAGCATTTCTTTGTGGATTAGAGTCTTAAACATTTCAGTTCTTTAACTCTGAAATTATTTTTCTAATGCCCTAACGCCAGGAAGTTTTACAGATTTTGGAGTTGTAGAACATTTCAGTTCTTTTGATTCTGAAATTATTTTTCTAATGCTTTAAGCAAAGAATTTTTAAGAAGTTTTTTTTTGAGGAAAATTTGAAACATAAATGTAAAGAGAGTAATATCTTCTATATACACCTCCAAGCCTTAGCAGTTAATGTTCCTGTCAGTCTTGCTTCATCCTGATCTATTTTAGAACAGCAAATTCTAGACGTCTTGTCATTTAACCTGACACACCTAAGTGTAAGGATCATAATTTAGAATTGCTGTGTTATTGATTTTCTAAGTAGTCCCATTTAAAAAGATCCAAAATTAAGTGAAACTGAATCTTTAACATTAGAGAAAGATTACTCACCTAGCAATGAATTTATTTAAGGCATTCCCTAAAGTATAATAGAATATGCAAAATGAGCAAATGTATATCTAATTTTTCAAGAGTACACAGTGGGTAATTCAAGATTTACTCAGGAACTTCTATACTGAAAAACCTTAAATACTATATAAAATACAATTCTGAAACATTCCATTTTTCCCTGTTTCTCTCTTACATCTGCACTACTGTAAAAACCCATATGTCCTCTTTGCCTGTAATAATTCCATATTCTAATTCATCTTCCACGTTCACAGGATTCACTTTTTGAAATACAGATTGTTCTATCCCTGCTTTAAAATATCTAGCTAATTTCCAAGTTCTTTTTTTTTTTTATTTTTTTATTTTTTTTATTTGGGACTTCAAGTTCCAGATTGAATTTTGTTTTTTCCTTCCCAAGTTCTTAGTAGAACCTTTTACAGCCAGGCCCCTTTCTAGTCCTGTACACACACACACACACACACACACACACACACACACACAGATTTTTTTTGACCCATTGTGTATTTTTCCCCCACTTTTTCTTCTGACAGAAATACTCTTCATCAATTTATTTGTCTGACTAAAAACCACTGGTTTTTTAAGGTTTAGCTAAAATCTCGTATGTTACCTTCTTTTTGGTAGCTCTCCTTGACACCACCTTTGACAGAATTAGATAATCCCTTTTCTGAATTCCTATAACATTTGATGTAACGCATAACTCTTTTTTTAAAAATGTTTATTTAGTTTTGAGAGAGAGAGAGAGAGAGAGAGCGCAAGTGGGGGAGGGGCAAGAGAGAGAGGGAGACTCAGAATCTGAAGCAGGCCCCAGGCTCTGAGCTGTCAGCACAGAGCCCCATGCGGGGCTTGAACTCACTAAGAATGAGATCATGACGTGAGCCGAAGTCAGACGATTAACTGCTGAGCCACCCAGGGGCCCCTGATATGACTCCTAACTCTTAACACAATGTGCTGTAGTTATTTTAATCTCTGTCTCTTAGGCATCTCCTTACTCCGCCCTAAACTGACTGTAAACTGCAGGTCTTTCCCATCAGCCAGCACAGCACCGGACCTGTCACGAGAATTCAGAACCTGTCCGTTGATTTAATCAAGTTATTCTGAGCATGAACATTTAAAATGTGATTTGGATGCTATGTCATATTCCTAGCACATTATAATAGACTTTGAAACAAAAGTATAATGGGACTTCTTTAATTATTATACAATTTTTATGCTTTTTTAACCCAATAAAGGCCAGTTGGAAGGCCTAGCCACATATCGTACATAGAGTTCTTAGATAGGAGATCTGCTATTTATTTACAATCTGATTTAGACAAAAAGATTAGGGAACAAGAGGATTGGTAGGTAACACAGATCAAGTATTAAAACTGTAGGAAACAATATGAGTGAATTTAGCATATTGGCTTCAAAAGGAATGTTACTAAGTTGAGAAGAGTTCTGGGAGTAAATTATTTTTCAGTGACTTTAACAGTTCAGTAGAGAGACCCTGCTTTAAGGGAACGCAGCCTGTGGTAAATACAACAGTTCTTTATTTATTTTGTCTAATTTTTTATGAAATGTCAGTTTATAATATGTTGTTTTTGTTACGTATATTGTAAAGAATATTTTCTATTCCCTTTTTTACATAAACTGTTGCAGTTTTTCCTAAGACCACTAGAATGCACTATAGTGTAGTATTTTGTGTTTGAAATGTTTTTCTATATATGTATATAAATGTACTCCGTAATATTTTGTTGATGCTTTTATTCTGCCCTCAGACCAGATACTTTCAATTGCTATTTGGCTTCTAGGAGGTATTGTTATTTTGTTTCATTGTAGATGAAAAATCTGAAACTCGACAGTTACATTAAGAACCTTATTTACTTTCTGGTAACTGTAAGTAAAGTGGCTTTAAATATCACTGTCTAATAATCAACATTATTACAAATACATTGAAATAGACTAGGAAATGTTTAATCTGGTGATGAAATCTTTGTGACTCACAGAAGCATTAGGAATAGAGAAAAACATACTCTAGTTAATTTGGAACAAAAATATTTACTAAAATTAAAAAAAAGAAATATATGCATGTTGTTAATTAAGCAAATAATACAATTTGGTCTCCTTTATGTATCAGTTCATTGATTTCCTTTCCAAAAGGAAATCTTAGTAACTAATGGCTTATGTATTATGTATCCTTCCAGAACTCTTCTATGCATATTAAATATATATAATATACATATATAAAGCAAATATCCTTTTTTTATTTCTAATGGGTATATATTATCACAAAACATTTTATACATATGTAAAACATATAAAGACTATTATAAAATCTATTCATATACCCACCACCTACCTTATATAGAACATCAGCTGTTGTAATTTTCATGTTTTCTTAAGATTCCCCTCTATATAAACTTTGATTTTTCTGTTGTAACTGCAAATGAATATGAATCCAGTACTTTGCACATTTGAGCAAATAATTTTCCTTTATATCATTTTTGAAATGATACTGAAATATTGAAACTTTAAATATTAAATATTGAAACTTTACATTTAAATATTGAAATATTGAAACTTCTTTATGTTAAGTACTCAATTAGTTTTATAAAAAAGTTAACTTTCAATTTGGCTATATTATCCCTTCATTCCTTCTTCATTACTTTGGTTTTTCAAATTATTGTGTAACCTTTTTACATTGAATATTACAAATGGCCTCAATATTTTGGGGAAGCAAACCAATCAAAACATAGAAGTACACGAAGTAAGTATGGACATTTTTGTTGACCTTTACAATTTTTACCTTATCTGCATTATTTTTCTGATCTCAGATTTAATCATCTGAGATTTCACTAACTGATTTCGCTAACCTAATAGTGAAATCAGGTTAGCCATAAATAATTACATTTAGCTAGCTTTTAAAGGGAAATAGATAAGAATTTCTGTTTATAATTCTTCCTGATTGCTTCCTGAAAAGGCAAAGGATATCTTGACTATTAAAAAAAAATTTATTCATTCCTACTGAAATAGCTTATTCAACATGAGTGATTTGGGCTGGTTCCCCCTCCCTCCTTTGGATTGTTTACTATAATGCCTTCTTGGCAAATCATAATTGCCTGACAAGGCAAGGGGTATTACAGATGATTTAAAACACTTTTTGGGTATAGTTGATACACAATGGTACATTAGTTTCAGGTGTACAATATAGTAATTCACCATCTCTATATGTTATGCTATGTTCACTACATTTGTAGCTACCATGTGTCACCATACAATGGTGTTACAATATCATTGACTATATTCCCTGTGGTGTGCCTTTTATTCCTGTGACTTATTCATTCCATAACTGGAAGCCTGTATCTCCTACTCCCCTTCACTCATTTTGCCCATGCCTCCAGCCCCCTTTCCTCTGATAATCCTCAATTTGTTCTCTGTATTTATAGGTCTGAGTCTGCTTTTTGTTGTTTACTCATTTGTTTTTTAAATTTCACATATGAGTGAAACCATATTTGTCTTTCTCAGTCTGATTTATTTCACTTAGCATAATACCCTCTAGGGTCCATCCATGTTGTTGCAAATGGCAATATCCCATCCTTTTTTATGGCCACATAATATTCCATTGTATATACATACCACTAGATGACTTTTCTTTTTAAATATGTAAATTTTGAGAAAGGTTAGTCTTCTATAGGCTTATTTCACAATCCAAACTTATCTACTGCTTTTATAGTAGAATTGTACTTTGGCGATCATCAAGAAAATTTGAATACTATAGAAATTAGAATGTTATATCGTTCATTTGTAATTATACAAAGATTTGTGGTTCTCAGTGTTATTCTATTTGTTATGATGATGGCACTTGATGGTATGACAACAATAAAATAATAATAATGACAAGCACTTTTTATTACTACTTTGACACCATGGAAGGCTATGATGACTATTCCTATTACATATCCTAAAGTTAATTTAAATATATTTTAAGATGGTTTGTATTTTCTTATTTCTTTGTTAGAGCCAAATACCACAAGTTGAAATATGGGACAGAATTGAATCAGGGAGATATGAAGCCTCCAAGCTATGATTCTGGTAAGCTAATTTTAAAGGAAGTTTAAGTGATTAAAAAGAAGTTGATACCTAGTTTTTTTGTAGCAATAATACTTATGATGGCAAGTTAATTTCTAATTATTTGCATATTAGTTATTTTTTCTGACCTCCTCATTTTTGGCACCAAACATTTAGTGTCATTTAGATTATTTTCCAACACCTTCCTTCCTTTTCCCTCTTCCCCTTTCTTCCTCCTCGTCGTCCCATTTTCTCCTTTGTTCTCCACTTACTGGAAGGACCAGAATTCATGGAGTAATGCACTGACATAACTGTGTCTTGTTGGGTTTCCCCGATGTTAATGGGAACTTTGAGATGTGCTTTTTAAAGTACATCATGCCCTTGAAATCCTGAGAGAAAGAGAAGGGATGATGGAGTTCAGAGACTTCTCAAATACAGAGAATTCCTAATCTCCTCAACCTCATCCCTCAGCTGCAGGTGCAAGATTGTTTTTGGACTCTCTCACCCATGGGAGTTTTCTGCAGCCAGACCATCTTTTAACAGCTAAAACTTTTATTATCTTTTTGTGTTATTTCTTCTTTTTTCTTTTCCTGTCTTTTCATCCCTACAAAAATAGCACTTTGTAAACAATCAGATATTAAGGAATATAGATGTAAATGACACATTAGTAGGTATAAGGGATAGTAAGAAAAGTTGTTCAAAAGTTACCATGTTTCAAATGAGAATGTTTTGACATAATTTCAGATTAAATTTCAAGATCAAATATCTGAAGATCTCAATTATTGTTTATATCATTTGCTGAAATACATGCCTTGGGCTTAGGTGCTTTGTGTATATTAGCTTCAAATAGTTACTCATAAAATAGTTACTCTTAAAGATGACATTGCTCTAATTTTACCTAAGTGAAATTTGAACCCCGAGAAGTGGAGAAACTTGTACAAGGTCACACAACTATTAAGTGATGGGAATATGGATCTGAGCCCTGGTCTGTTGACTCGAAAATTCACATATATATTTTTTAAGTTTATTTATTTAATGTATGTAATCTCTATACCCAGCATGGGGCTTGAACTCATGACCTCAAGATCAAGAGTTGCATGTTTTTTCCGCTGAGACAGCCAGGTGCCCCATATGTATAGAATCCAAAATTCATATTATTCCTATTTTACCACACTGCTTTTTGTTTGTTTGTTTGTTTATTTTGAGAGAGAGAGAAAGAGAGAGCGAGCATGAGCAGGGGAGGGACAAAGAGAGAGAGAATCCCAAGCAGGCTCTGCACTGTCAGCGCAGAGGTCGATGTGGGGCTTGAACTCACGAACCGTTTGATCACGACCTGAGTCGAAATCAAGAGTCTGATGCTTAACCACTGAGCCACCCAGGCGCCCCAACCACAGTGCTTGTATATTTGACAATGTATGAAAAAAAATTTACAAAGTAAGTTCTGAACGTGCCGCTGATTTTATAATTGAATTCAGTGTACACATTTCCACAGCTGAATATTGAGTCCTTGAGATTTAGAGTGGTACCAGTTGATCATTGGCATAGTTTTTTTGCTTTGTTTTTTTAAATTGTTCTGTCTTACTCCGGTGTCTCTTCTTTTGACTTGAGATACACTTAAATTAATTTTGTTTCCTTTTTTTAAATGTAGGCTATTTGTTAAAGCCTGTCCTAAAAGTTACCTTGTCTGATTCACAGAAGGGATACAATCAGTACTTTTATATAAAGTAGTTTATTTCCTAAGTTTTCAATACTAATTTAGGAGTAAACTTTTAATTTAGTTAATGTTTTCAATATTAATTTAGGAGTAAACTTGCACCTAGTAAAGGTCTAGTTGCAATATATACAACATGTTTATAAGTAAACAAGTGGCTCTAGAAGAAGTTTGACTTTTATGCGTGTAAGTTCTTAACTCTGCCCTGACACTTTAAATACCTGTGGTATTAATCTTTCTGAGATTGTTCTGTTCCTTATCTGAAACTGGGAAAAATAGAGGAAATAATTCCTACTTTCAGGTTTATTTTCTTAGTATACAACACATAGTACCAAGGGTGATTTCATCTACTGATCTTTCAAACTATTTATTTACAAGTATTAAATATGTAGTGCTTGTCAGACCTAGCACCAGATTCAGTGAATGAGATAACAGTGCCTTACTGGATTTTTACAGGGGAGATAAGAAAAAAGTGATTACAATAAAATGACCTGTATAATGGGGAAGGTAATAGGTGTTAAGAAGCACAATAGCAGGGGAACCAAGTCTAGGCTTAAGCAGTCAAGAAAGGCTTTTTTGCAGGAAATGAACAGTTAGCGTCTGAAGGACAAGTAAGAACTGGCCAGGGAAAGTGAACTTACTAAATTATTGTTGAATGAGAGGTAAGGAGAAAGACAGAGGGAAGATATATGGCACATTTGAGAAATAAAATAACTGGCTAGTAGAGGAAGGCCGGGGAAGGAGTGTTTCTAGATGCAGCTAGAGAGTTAACCAGAGGGGCAGATGGTAAAGTATGTTACACGTGTCTCGTAAAATATGTTAAGGATTCTCATTTTATCCTAAGAGTTTTGAGAAGGCATTTGAAGGATCTTAACTCTCACGATCAGATTTGCTTTTATACCCCACGGGCGGCAGGTGTGGCAGGCATATGAGAGAGGATCTGGATGGGTGATGGGACACACCTGGCTGAGTGTGGAAAGCTGCCTTCGCAGGGCACTGACAGTGGAGATGAAGAGGGTGGGTGTGTTCAGGAAGTACTTAGGAAGTAAAATCTGCAGGAATTCGTTCTTGTTTCTACGTAAGGGATGAAAAACAGGGACACTCAGAACTCAAAGATGGCCCCCACACTGCCAGTTTTGCAAACTAGTTCAGATGTAGATTTGGAAAATGATGGGTTCACTCTTGGATTTATTTGTCAGGCAGTCAAGTGAAGCTGGCTGTGTGGGTCTGAAGCTCCAACCAGAGGTCTGGGTTGGATATGTAGATTTGAGAGGCCTCAGCATGTAGTACCGAGGGCACTCAGGTCGCTGGAGAGGAAGAACTCACCCAGGGACTTAATGCACAGTAAGAGGAGGACCAGGATCTCTAATACAAAACTGGTAGAAGAGTAGAAAGCTGGAAAGGAAACTGATAAGAATTATCTTAATGGTGGGAAGGAAACCAGGAGAAGGGAGGGATTCCACAGGAAAGGACTCTACAGCACTGTGAGTAATGGCCAGAGGTTCTGAAGAGTAGCCTTAAGATTTAGTGATACATGGGTCATTATTTTGGGCAGTTTTAGGAGAAGGGTGAGGGCAGAAACAAAGACATGAATGGAAAATGAAGACTCCGTTTAGTCATCTTTCAGGAAGTTTAGATTGTGAAGGTGAAGAACAGGGACAGCTGAAAGGATCCATGGGGTCAAGGAAAGTTGTGTGTGTGTGTGTGTGTGTGTGTGTGTGTGTGTGTACATGCGTGCAAGGGTTTCTTAGAAGAGGAGCAAATAAAAAGGAAAGAGAAGAGGTATTTAAAATAGGAAGGTATCTGAAGAAGTGAAAGGGACTGGATTCTGAATTAGCTGGACAATGCTGGGAGGAGTATGTCTTTTATTGTTCCCAAGAACGAATGTAGAAGTTATGTGTTGGGTTTGTGAGTTTGGGTTTCAGTTTGGTGGTGGGTATTTAATATGATAGTTTTATGTGTAAGACTGGATTATCTGCTAAGAGTGTATGACAGGTTTAAGAAAAGTAGAGAAGGTTTAACATAATAATGAGCAGGAGGACAAACTGATAACAAATAGTAGGATTGAGAAAAGCTAAGGGTCCAGTCAAGGTGTGTGATCATGAGTTTATATAGAAGCATTGGTTTACACCCTTGACAGCTTGGGTGGAAGTTAAGTAGGATGAAAATAGTTAATAATGGAATTCATTGAATTTATGGAGAGACAGAAGGAAGGAGTAACTTGAGGATATTGGCTAACGAACAGTTGCAGTGATAGACCGTGAACTAAAACTAGGGAGGGAAGGAAGTGAAGACAAAAAGGAGGCTAATGGGTAAAAGTAAGGGGATGGGCTGTTGTCTGGAGCAGGCCAGCACACTGGTGTCCCGTAAAGGGCCAAGTAGTAATGTTTGGGCTTTTTAGGCCATATGTTACCTGTTGCAGCTACTGAGCTCTGACATCCTAACATGAAAGTAGCCACAACACAGAAATGAATGAGTGCAGCGGGCCACGTTTGACCTGCAGGCTGTAATTTGCTGGCCCCTGATCTGAGGTCCCAGCTAAATGAAAGAACTAGTGAGGTGGGAGTATGAGCCTGAAGGATATGCTCAGAGAGTGAGTTTGCATCTGTGTCTGTTCTTCATAATGACAGGATCTGAGGTCTGACAGCTAGAGAGGGTGGTGGTTGTGGGGAGGCTGAGGTGGATCACCCACACGAATGTTAACTGCTCAAGATGATGTAAGCATTTGGTTGCAGAGGAAGCATGTAAGCCTGGTTCTGAGCGTTATCGAGAGATTCGTAGGTGACAGTGATGAGGACAGTGATGAGGAGAGGGTCGAAGGTGGTGTGTTCACCACAGGGTAAACTTTAAAGAAGGAGGAATTTTCCTAGTGCTTGATCTTTTATCCATTTATACTACTTTTGTTTAAACTGATAATCCAGACATTTTCTGAAACATTTTTCACTGTAAAATTCGTTTCCTTTCTGCCTTTTTTTTTTTTTTTTTTCCCCTGTTTTGTTCTATTTCCAAACCTTCACATTTCTGTTTTAGGAGAATATTACCCCAGATTATGTTAATCTTATTTATCTTTCCATAGTTCAGTTTCTTCTATTTAATATTAGAAGGCAGGTACTTATTAAAAATAGAATATTTTTATCCAGAGTGACAGATTCTACCTTTTCATCACGATGTTTAAGACCATTTACATTTCACGTGACTATCGATATGGTTAGATTTAAAGTTCCCACCTTGGCTGTTTGTTTTGTTTGTTCAGTCTGTTCTTTGCTCCCTTTTCCTTTTAGATTTCTTTTGGATTCATCTAGTTTTTTTTTTTTTTTACGGTTCTATTTTCTCTCTTGCTCACTTATTAGCTATAACTCTTTGCTGGTTTGGTGGTTGCTTCAGGGTTAATAGTATACTTCTTTTTTTTTTTTTTTTTTTTTAAACCGCCATCTATCTTTGAGTGGCAGTATACCACTTCTGTTGTAGCACGAGAACCCACGTATTTCCATTTCTCTCTTTGGTAGTTGTTCTCACATATTTTCTTGTATTATATTATAAGTCACACACTACATTCATTATTTGTTGAAACAATCAATTCTCTTTTAAAGGGATTTAAATAATACAAAAAGTATACATTTCCAGTGCTCCTCATTCCTTTGTGGGGATCCATATTTTCTGGCATCATATTCCATCTGCCTCAAGGGCTTTTATGTATCCTGTAGTATGGGCTGTTGCCGATGACTTCTTTCAGCCTTTGTGTGTCTGAAACATCTTTATTTTGCTTGCTTGCATTGTTTCTGATGAGATACCTTCTATCAAACTTATCTTTATTCCTCTGTATGTAGAATGTGACCTTTTTCTCTGGCTGCTTTGAAGAGTTTTCATTTGATCATTGGTTTTAAGCAATTTCATTATGATGTGCTATGGTATAGTTCCCAGGTTCTCTCCCCGTCCCCCCCCCCCGCCCCCCCCCCCATTATATTTCTTGTGCTTGGGATTTGTGGAGTCTCTTGGATCTGTGGGTTTATAGTTTTCATGAAACTTGGAACTTTTCAGCCATCATTTCTTCAGATACTGTTTTTTGTTCTCCCTCCCTATGCTGTGATCTAGAAACGCTGTCCAGGCAGTGAGCGGGAATAATCACAGGGCTCACCGTGCTTCTCTTCTCTCAGGGATCATCTTCCTCTGTTGCCTGATGTCCAGTGTCTTAACCATGATTTCATCTATTTTGTTTTGTACTTGTTACAAGCAGGAGGGTAAATTGGGTCCCTCTTCTCCAACTGCACTGGAAGTACCACTCAAGTACTTTTAATATTACCAAGCAATTCAACTCTTACCACTTTAAATAAAATCCTCACTTTTTTTGATGTCATTTTTTTTTAAACTTGGTAAGGTAAGAGTGAATCTGATAGTTGATTGAGAGAACTGTGAGTTTTAACTTGGATAAAGAACGGTGGGGAAAATTAGGTTCTCATGTACAGAAGTTTTTTTGTTAATCCAAGACTTTAAAAAAAAATACGTTACCCAGGGAGTCAGATTTTATATCAGTATACAAATACACTTTATTTTTTAAAGAGGGTGAAGATGCATTCTTATTTGATTTGGCTTAATTTATTTTTTATTAAGATATAATTTACATAAGCAAAATTTACCTTTTTTAGTGTTTTCACAAACATATATGGTCTTGTTCCTACTACCCTTCTTCCCCACTCTAATCCCTGAGCAGCCGCTAATCTGTTTTATGTTCCTGTAGTTTTGCCTTTTCCAGAAACTCATATGAATTCCAGGATCATACAGAATAAATATAGCCTTTTGATTCTAGCTTTTCTCACTTAGCACAATGCATTTGAGATTCATTCGTGTTGGTGTGTTCATTCCTTGTTGAGTAGTATTCCACTGAGTGCGTGTGTCACACTTTGGTAATAACATCATGAGCTGCCAAAGTAGGCAAAGACAGTTGAGTGTATCTGAGGATAGTATAGAAAGAATTCGGGCCATTACTGATGGGAAGTTAAATGATCTCAAAAGTTCTTTCACATCTGAAATTTTTAGTCTTTTGAAATGCCAATGCACATGTTCTCACTTGGCAGGTATAGGTTACTTACTTCACTTAAAAAGGGGATAGATATATTTAGAACATACCATAGTGTATTCCTGAATTTGTGGAACAATTTGTGAACCATAGTTCCTGAATTTGTGGGTCAATGGAAGCAGATGTGTTGTTTTTCCTTAATATTGGGACATCATTTTGCCCTCTTTTTTTTTTTTTTTTTTTTTTTTTTTTTTAAGTATACCCTCTGAAGTCGTCCTATCCCAAAGTACTCTTATCTTTTTAAGTTATCTTAACCCCTCCCACCCCCCACTGTACTGCTATTTCTTTGGTATATCACAGAGCTTGGCCTAACTATTTTAGGAGAAAAACGAAAATGGAAGACCAAATTCTCATTTACTTATTTCTTTAATTTCTTCTCACTGTAGTGAGAGCATGTAGAGGGAAACAGAACTCTGGAGTCACATGTGATTTCAGCACTTACAACTGTGTTTCTAACTTGGGAATCTTACAATTAACTTGTAAAACTCATCTTGCTCATCTTTAAAATGGGGATTTGGGGTTGTAAAGATTAAAAAAGATAACATATGTGTTTTTAACATAGCATCTGGAACATAGTAAATGCTTAACATCAAAATCATAAAACAAATTTTCCCAATCTCTCTTATATCTCCACTTGAATAAAACCCTGTAAGAGATCACAGTTTCTTGCAGTTCGATCAAGGGCTGATGAAAAGTGTGAACTTTTTGTTTTTGTTTTTGTTTTTGTTTTTGTTTTTTGTATTTTTAAAGTTGAGTCAGAGTATAGTTTGGAAATTCTGTAGTCCAGATTTATCACAGAGAGGGCTCTTTTCATTTTACTATCTTAAAAGGGTTCAGCGTCTACCAAATGATGAATTAAAGCTTTACAGGGCTTAGGTGGTTTTCATTCAAGGAATGTCTTCAAAAGAATACTTGAGGTTTTTACTTAATAACTAGTGAAGGAAATAGATGTGGATTGAAATTATTTCTTACCTAGATCTACTCTTTACCAGACTGGCTTTTCTGACATCATTCCTGAGTACTTTGTTCTAGTTCTGATGTGGTGCTCCATAACACTTTCATTGGACTCCTATTGTATGACTTGATTTGAGTCAGTCTTTGTCCTGGAGGAAAATTCTTAGGCTACTAGAGATTGGGAAAATGTCGTTATTTTAGTTCTGCTACTCTCAGGGGAATCTAGTAGCTATAATGAATTTATATTTTGTTATGGAAATTAGATTTAAAAAACAGAATTTACATTGTCCTAAAACATACCTTACAGTGTAGTTTTGCATATTCTGATCTAATAAATTTTTATTGGACATATTTTATGAATTGAGATACTCTCTAATGTACAAAGCAAGGCATTTTTATTATGATTTAATGTTTTCCAGATGAAGGTAATGAAACAGAGGTACAGCCACAACAAAACAGCCAGTTAATGTGGAAACAAGGTCGACAACTACTCAGACAGTAAGTATCCTGTGGTTAAACAAAGAGAAGTATATTTCATCAGGGTACATATCTATATATATATATCTATAGATATATCTCTATATAGATATATCTATAGATATATACATATATTTTTTTTTGCATTTGCAACTCAGTACAATAATATTATCTCTTTTATTGTTAGACTGCTGGTATGAAAAAACTTAATTGAATTACTGTTCCTTTTTCATATTACACATTTTCCCCCCTGTGGTAGAATTCATTTTTTATTAAATATTAACAAGAATTACCAAGAATAAATTCTTTTATTTTACAATTTTAGCTTTATCAAAGAGTATATATAATAAGTGCTTATTTATTTATTTTGAGGGGGGTGGGGAGGGGCAGAGAGAGAGGGAAAATCCCAAGCAGGCTCCACACTGGGAGCAGAGCCTGACCTGGGGCTCAATTCCACAAACCGTGAGATCATGACCTGAGCCAAAATCGAGTTGGATGCTTAACCGAGTGAGCCACCCAGGCATCCCTCAGAGATTAATTTTAAGCTTCTAAATTTTAATATATGCTTATGTTTACATTTTAAAGAATTCTGTATTCCTAAAGTTATTTTTGCATCTTTTGTACATGAATATACGTGTGTCCTAATAGAAGTCTAATCAATATTAAGATGTGAAATTTTGGGTTATGTTTTTTAAACTTTCTATTTTAAATAAATTGAAGAGCTTCTTTAATTTTCCCAATTTGCAGATATTGCACTAACATGTACTTTCTCCTATAAAATGTGTTTTGAGACTATAAAGAGGAAACAAAGCTGGAATGAGGTTCAGATGTCAGGTGGTAGGTTATAACCCACTTTACCAGCTCACTGCCTGGCTCTTGCATATCACATTTGAAATTTGTATTCTAATTTGTGCTTCAGTAAAATGAAATTTACTACCTGTTTTGTATTTTGGGGTTTCCTGTGAATAGTCTACATCTATGGTTTCCAGAGTGGATTTGTGCCGGCCATTCCTTTTGACTAATGGCAGACAGAATATTAAAATGTGTCCTTTTATGTATTTGTTATCTATTCAAAGTTAAAGAAAATGAGAATTCACTAATATTTAATAAGTGGTTTTCACTGGTGCCCTCACTTTGGTCTCAAATATGATTATGAATTTTTCTTTTTATAAATGAGTGTTCTTAAAGTGATGATTTTTAAAATGAGAAGTGGTTATCATAGTGAGCAATCTGAGAGAGAATTTTCAAAAACTTTTAAAAGATTCACAGTCTGCCCCCTCAAAGAAAAGGTGACATTCTATCAATGAATAAGGAGGTTTTCTTTAGTAAAGCCAACTTACCTATGGAAAGAGCAGTTTTTAAAACCGTTACTTGTAATGTGATTTTGTTGACAGAGATAGGTATGTATCAAATGTTAAAAACAGAAAAATATAACACCTTTGTATTGGTTTGTAAGAACAACTAATTAAATTCAGGAAAGTTAAACATTTATTCAGATTTTAATCAAAACCTTTTTTTTTTTTTTAAGTTTATTTTATTTTAAAAGAAGAGAGCAAGAGTGTGCATGTGCACATACAGGAAAAGAGCAGAAAGGGAGGGAGAGACAGAATCCCAAGCAGGCTCTGTGCCGCCAACATGGAGCCTGATGCGGGGCTTGATCTCACTAACCGTGAGATCATTGCCTGAACTGACACCGAGAGTCAGACGCTTAACCTACTGAGCCACCTGAGTGCCCCTCATCAAAACCTTTCTATAAATATTGGATAGTATTGAAAAATGAGTGTCTTGATTTGGTAAGATACACTTAACTCCATTTCAGTCACACATCTTTGTGAAATATCTCTTTGAGCTGTAATCTGTTAATACCTGATCTTGAAATAAACTGACCTGAAACTAATTATCTTGTCTACCTTTGTTTTCTCTTTCATTTCATAGACTTGATGCTTACTTATAGGTTCATGCCTAATAATTGTCTGTCACATTTGTTAATGACAGTATTTTGGCATGACGTTTGCCTTTTTCATGTTTTTGCTGCTGCCGTTTTTGGTCTTTTTTGATCGATCTTTGCTGTTAAAGGATAACGAATGCCTTCTGTATGCCACCCAATGTATTAGATGTGTCACTCTTAGGAGGGAAGAAAGCTGAAGTTCAGGAGAATTAAAGTTACACAGGAAGAAAGTGGCAGAAATGGGCTTTAGAACCAGGTCTAGCTCTCAGTACAAACCTATTTTTTCTGTGCCGCTGGCTTTCAGTATCACACACACCCACGTGAACACACGCATCCCACATCCACAATTGAATTGTGGGCTATTTTTACTTTAGAGTTGGCTTAGGATAACAGCTTCCTTTCTGTAGAAATGACTCTTTGGAATGTACTCTTCTTGTATGTCTTGGAGGAAAGCAGATATTCTAGAAATATTCTCTCTAGCTCTCAGACAGTTGATCCAAAAACACTTTATAGCAGAAATGTAAAAAGAGTACTGGTTATAATAATTACTGTTATAAAATAGTAATTTATTAAGGATCTGAGAGTGAGTTTGCTCCAATCCTGCCTAGAAGAAAGAATGTGCTATTAGGTATATTAAGGAACAGCTTCTTCTTATGATAAATGTAATGAATAGTGTATTGTATAGTTCTTTGATTTTTTTCAGTGACCGTAGAGGCTGGTACTGCAAGAGACATCTCCATCTGGCAGCTGGAAGATTATTTATTAGCCAGTCTTACCAGCATAGTACTGTACTGTTAAGTCTTCTGCAGGCAATGAATTTAAAGAAATACTTTTATTTACATGTTAAGTTATAGAATACTGATTCCAAAATGACTGGATTGTAAGGATCCTCTTCGCACACAGGTATCTACAGGAGGTGGGTTACACGGATACTATTCTAGATGTGAAATCTAAACGAGTACGAGCTCTCTTGGGCTTTTCAAGTGACGTCACAGACAGGGAAGATGACAGAAATCAGGACTCAGTTATAAATGGCACAGAGGCTGAAGTTAAAGAGACAGCAATGATTGGGTAAGTATTTTGTCTGGGTTACTAAATAATTTTGGTTTATGGGTGACACTTGTGATACTTGCAATTTTAGATACTGTTACAGGGATAATTTTTTATAAAGTTTAATTAAAAAATGGAAATTTCATTTGGTAGAAGATAACCTATAGGGATTAGAGTTATTTGTGATTATTATAATATTTTTTGTTTAAGATATTTTTATTTGCTTGAAATTTATAGATTTAATACAGATTTTAATATCTTGAAGCTCAGTCACTTACTATTAGAACTTCACAAAAGATCGTCTTTCAAAGTTCAGTTCAAATCGGTAAAAATGAAATTTCATTCCTGGTGACCTAGAACTCCTATAAATTCCTCAAATTTTTTAGAAGTAAAACTTTTCTTAACCATGTTTGTGTATTTAATAATACTGTAACCCCTCTTTCTTTTGAAGATTATCTATTTTAAGTTTATGTTTTTAATTGATAGAATCAGTGTGAGAAATTCAATAGCTATTTGAAATATTTTGTTTTGCATTTTGGATCATATGTCATACAATTACATGTAATTTTGTTTAAAATGAACATGAACAGTTAAATAAGGAGATTCTTTATTGAAAAAAATGTTGGCATGATTCTTAAATAAAAAGCCAAAGATTCTATGAAAGTCTAAATATTATGTTACTTCATTTTAATGCATGTTAAAGCCATAAGAATGGTTTAAATTGAACTCTATACATTTTCTAGTAGGAACATCGTTTCTGTTAGTTGGAACGTTAAAATTATGGGATATGGGTAAAGGCTCAAAAACAGGACTTATAAGTTCTCTAAACAAATGTCATTGGAGCCTTCTTAAATGTATTCAGTAATAACTAAGACTACATTAACTTGTTTTTATAAATGTAAGATTAGATTGTTTCTTTGTGTAGATACAAACAATGCAGACCTTATTCCTGATTATAGTTTTACCTAAAGGATTATTGTAAGTCATTGTAAAGATGTTCAGAAAAGACCACTCTAATTGTCTTGTGTTTTGTCCTTGACCTGTGTTTTGAAACTGAAAAGGGTATTATTCTGAATCTGTCTGATTTATGTAGGGATAGAGAATAGGGTGGAAAAAACCCAAAAACAAAGCTCTCAACAGATTTGAAATTTGAGATGTATCTGTTTTGAAAATTTTGTCCGTAGTTGTGGTTAATTTTTTTTTTTTTTTTTTTTTTTTTAAGAAAATGCCTTTATCTAAAACATTTCCTAATGAACTGGAGAGAAATCATTCTATTCTGGCTATTAGGAAATTATTTACTAGATTTATTTTGAGGGACTAAATTAAAATTGTATATGTTTGAAAAGTCACTCATTTTGAAAATGAATGGTTTATTCATTAACACGATCAAGTTTTGTAGTAATATTAGTTTGACTAATAAGTTATTTCATGTGCACATTTACTTTTTTCAGCTCCTTAGCTGTTCAGCAGAAATGTAAGATTGCATCAGAGAAAATTGACCTACTAGTTATTTTTTTAGTTATAGAAATTTATATTGTTGGAGGAAGAGTTGCAGAGAGTAAAAGAATAGAGAAAAATAGAAAATATTTTTAAATGTTTAAAAAGAAAAATATTTTTAAAAAGAAATACATTAAGTTTGACTTAAGGATCAAAAGAATACTGAATCAGGAGGGGCCATTAGTCTGAATAGTTATGATTGTAAAGTACTTTAAGAGTAACCACTTCCTATAGTGCTTTTCCAATTAAAATCCATGGAAATGTAATGGATAAGAATCAGTGTCATTCATAACATGATTTGAGGGGTCATAGTTATAATATAGACAAGTTAATGCAGCATATCATGGATTAATTCTTATGTTAAGTTTAAAAAATGAACTGAGCAAGATGTACATGTTTTAAACCAGAAAATCCGAGTTAACAGATTCTGCCTCTGTGCTGGATAATTTCAAATTCCTTGAAAGTGCAGCTGCAGATTTCAGTGATGAAGATGAAGATGATGACATTGATGGAAGAGAAAAAAGCATCATTGATACTTCAACGGTGAGTTGGTTACTCAGATATTAATATTTTTAGGGATCATGATGTGTACTTTAAAAATAATCTGTGTTCTTCAACCTAAACTCTTAACTTTTTGTGTGTGTGTGAATTTGGGGATATTTAATCTAAGAGGTTTTAGTATTGAGTTAAAATTCAAGAATATTTTTAGGATGGCAGCTTTCTCTTAAAGGTCCTCACTCTTTGGGGCACCTGGCTGGCTCAGTTAGTAGTACATGTGACTCTTGATCTCAGGGTTGTGAGTTTGAGCCCCATGTTGGGTGGAGAGATTACTTAAAATATAAAAAAAAAATCTTGAAAGGTCCTTACTCTTTGACTTGTTAGCTCATTAAACATTTCAGTATTTCTGCAGAGCTGGTGAATGTGGTAAAAATGTGTGTGTTGTACCAATGAAGCGTTATTGGTGCTATAAGACAATAGAACTGACAGACCCATTATGGTGCCTGATGGCGACTGGCATCACCTCTAATTGATGAGGTTTTTGTGACTTTTGCCTGGGTTGCTTTGGTAGACAAATGTTAGAGACTCTCAGAACTCTTCCATTAGATTTCTTCAAACAGATTTAAAGTTATTCTGCAGTTTTGTTTAGATCTTCATAAATTTATTGACTTTCCTATGGTAGTTTCCTGGAATAAGAAGTGTCTCTTGCTTCTTCTCCCTTCTCTTCCCTTCTCCGTTCTGTCACCTTCAGCCCCTCTTGTTATTTTCCCTCTCTTCTTTTTTCCTCCCTTCTTTTTCCTCCTCCTCCTCTCCTCTCTCTCTTCGTCTTCCCATCCTTCTCCTCTTTTAAGTAATAGATGAGGTCATGCTTTGTTTAGAAAAATGTTTACATTTCCTCTTCCATGTGTATTTAAGAAGAGTAAGGTAGAAAGCAAGGTAGGGAAGCTGACTGGACCTAGAGTTGAAAGCCTTGGGGTTAAGTCCCATTTCTGTTACTAGTTACCTGTGCTTCTTATCCTTCAGGCTTAGTTTTATACTTTGTAAAACAGAGGTTATAATACCCATCTTATCCTCAGAGGATTTTGTGAGGAATAAATGAGATGTTGTATATGAAAATGATATATACGCTTTCTGGGTGTAACTCCTCTGTTCTTGATGCTGTTTGCTTCCATCAGAGACTCTCAAATTATTACTTCCAGATTCTTATTTCCCTGAGCCACTGTTCAGTAGCATTCTGCTGGTACAGGCTTGTCATGGGCATTATTTGAACTTCAAGTAGTCACCCCCAATTTTTCGTATGCAAATACGTAGTAATAGCATGTGTTTTAATTTCCTATATGAAAAGAAAATGCCTAAACTTGTATGATCCCTTTTCTCTGTCCTAGTCATTTGGAAACTTTCTACTGCCTTGTGATTTTTATGGGCTGATTGCATTGAGATCATATTTTCCCATCAAAATACTTTATTCGTAACTCAGTGGTAAATGATCGCTGATTATGATGCTTTACATTATTTGTTAGCCATTATATTGATTTAAATATTAAGAAAATCTGTAAGTTGATTATTCTAAGTATTAAGTATGGTCTTCCTAGAAATTCCTAACCGTAAACTGGTTTCAAGAATTTTTAAGTAATCAAATTCATAAAGATCTCCTATCTTCCAGTTAGTGCAGATTGTAGCAATTCTGTGACCAAGCAGTGAAGGCACAGCTAATATAAAATACTTAACCCCATTTAAGCACTGGATTCAAAAATCCTTTTAGCTTTTCAGGAAAAAATATCTCTAAACAAATAATTTCTTTGTAAAGCTTTGCTAATTTTTAGGATACTGTACACTCATTTTCATGGCTGCAGGTTAATAGCCACATACCAAAAGGACTTTCAAAGTCTAACTCTGTGTAGCAATGAATAAGCATGACTTAGAAAACGTATCATGAAGCTATATAGAGAATGGCTGAAAATTATTCTATTAAAATGTTTCGTGAACAAACAGGTTTTTAAACTGTTATTTCTTTAATCAAAATCGTTTAATAGATTCAACTACGAAAATATAGGAACAAAGCCATTAGTAACTTTTATTTGTGTGTAGGCTATAAAATAGTATTGTGGTATCTTCAAAAAACTGCTGTGTTCTCTTATCTTGCTCTTTACCCTCTATTACAGTTTGATTGTTCTTTGAGTTACATTCTGGATCATTTCCTCCTCTTTCCTTCTTCTTCCTCATGATCAACCTCTTCATCTTATTTTTCTTTACCATCATGGTCTTCATTCTTATCATAGTACCATTAGTTATGTGTAATAATGATCTTGAAATTATACATGTATATATAAAGTGATTATCTTTAAAATTTTGAAGGGTAACTTCACCAGCAAGATTTAGTCTTCACATTCAGATACTTAGGAAGAAAAGTAATGGGATTAAGAATCATTAACTGTTGTGTTAGTCACAGTCTTATCCCTATTTATGTTATATTTCTTCTAATGATTTGAAAAGGGACCTTCTATCCCTTTTTCTAATCTTTGTGGCACCCTGTACAACTCCTAACTTTTTTGTATCTGCCTTAATTTCTTAAGCTGATTTGTAAACTCACTGAAGGTAAGAGTGGAGTGGAACCTTAGATGTAAGGAAAAGTAATACGTGCTTATTACAACAAACCCCACCCCTTCCCATTTACTAATCCTACTCTTTGTTGGTAACCATACTTTTCTTGTATGCCTAACCATTAAAAACACAGGAGTTTTGGGGTGCCTGGGTGGCTCATTTGGTTGAGCATCCGACTTCGGCTCAGGTCATGATCTCGCAGTTCGTGAGTTCGAGCCCCTCGTCGGGCTCTGTGTTGACAGTGCAGAGCCTGAAGCCTGCCTCTGATTCTGTGTCTCCCTCTCTCTCTGCCCCTCCCCCGCTCACACTCTTGTTTCTCTCCCTCTCAAAAATAAATAAACATTAAAAAAAAAGAACAAAAAAAAAAACCCACAGGAGTTTTAATTTATTTAGGTTGGGGAGACTTGATAGACAGTGATCTGCAGGTTGCCATATTTTCATTCATAAGGTTATGTGGAGGAGATGAAACCTAGAACAGATTAGGAGTTAATTTTGTGACTTAATACCATGTTTAGTAATAAGAATGTTGAAAATACATTCAGAATTTCTATGTAAGTCTGTATTTTCTCTGCCCTTTTTGTCAAGCATCGAGAACAAGAATTCTCTATCTACAAGATGTTGGTGATGGCCTATCTAATTTATACCTGGTGTCCCATCAGGGTCAAGGAAAGAGAGGGATCAAGCCTCTAGGGTAAAAGAAGAGGGATTAGGCAGTGTGTTTGTGGAGCAATGAAGGTTAGCATCTTCTCTTGGCATAACTCTTGAGAGATACTTTTTGACCTTGGTCTGGCCGCCCAGGGAAAATTAGAACAAATTATTGGCATGTGGTTACAAAAGAATTCACCTTCCGCATGGTTTTTCTGTACCACAGTATGTCAAACTGGTCTTGCTTTTTTTGTTTGTTTAATAGATTCGTAGATGGGAGATTGGAATATGCTGTAAACATAAAAGTATGTCTTGATTTTAGGGAAATATTCTGAATAGTTAAACCAGTTATTCTAGCAGCATTAAAGAATCCTTGATTTCTCCTATTCAGTTTTTACACACACACACACACACACACACACACACACACACACACACACACACACACCAGGACAGTTAAGGCAGATAAGGTTTCATTCATTGCACCAGCTTTCTTCTTCTGATAGTGGCTTCCTGGAGTGCTGCACTGAGAAGGATTTTTGAGACTGTATCTGATCTTAGATGAAAAGCACTATGATTGGTAAGTGATACCAGGAATGAGCAGGAGAACAGGGTAATACAAGTCAGGTATTTGTTATCTCTTAGAGTCTGTTTCTAGACTCTAGTCTGTCCTACTGATGAGTCTGTTGAACCCTTAAAATTTTAAACCACTCACAATAACCCACTGATACAGTTTGATCATCTCATGCTATTTCCATTTTGCATGAAATGAAGAAGCTGAGGTCTGGAGAAGTTGAGATACTGAGTCCATTGTAGCAAAAGAAACTGCAAACCAGTCATCCTAATTTCTTTGGGCTCTTAGTGGTGCAGGTGACTAAAAAGAAGATGATTCATAACGAGTATTGGCATATAGATCTCAAAAATTACCACTGCATGCCTTAAGCCTAAATTTTAATCCTTCAACTGGATTTGTGATTCCAGAGACATTCCTAAATAGATAGAATGAGACATAACAGCCCTTGCCAGATTTTCTAGTAAATCTAAGTTAAGTCACACTCTGAAAGATCAAGGTTTTAGAAAAAGTTTAAATATGTAGAGAGTTATTGGAGAAAACTGATGCCAGGTTGGAACAGTAGAAATAGTAATGGGAACCTTTATTCCCCCTCTAACCGAATACTTTCTAGTCTTAAGGCATGCATTTTGGGATTTTAGATTTTTAAGGGAATGATGTAGTAGAGTTAACCTTTATCATGGTTATATTCTGTAAAACCTTTGCACTGTTGTGTGACACGTTTCTCATTTTGGTTAGAATAGAATGTCTACACGTTACACAGGCTGCCTCCAAGAAATGTAAGAGATGGTTGTGGTTCTCCTAGTACTGTAGTATGTCAGGGACATTTTTCATCGACTATAACAATGTTTTCAATATCTGATTTCATTCGTTTATTTAAAACAGGCCATCATTGAACAAAGTTTAAATGGTTACTTTAAAATGTGTAATGTGTATCTTTTCAAAATGACCCCTGTTTTCCATTGATTTGGTTAGGTATTACAGCTATTTAACATAACGAAGATCTACTTTCTGAAGAAACCAATAGTTGGGTTTTCTCATTCGATGAGAAAGGGATACTGTTTTTCTTTATTTAAATTAATTCCAGGGGCACCTCGGCGGCTCAGTCGGTTAAGCGGCTGACTTCAGCTCAGGTCATGATCTCACGGTCAGTGAGTTCAAGCCCCGCGTCGGGCTCTGTGCTGACAGCTCAGAGCCTGGAGCCTGTTTCAGATTCTGTGTCTCCCTCTCTCTGACCCTCCCCCGTTCATGCTCTGTTTCTCTCTGTCTCAAAAATAAATAAACGTTAAAAAAAATAAAGAAAGAAATTCCATAATATATCCTAAAATTTTAATTTAGCATGTTTTTTCGTTAGATCGTTAGGAAAAAAGCATTGCCTGATAGCAGTGAAGATCGAGATACAAAAGAAGCCCTAAAGGAGTTTGACTTCTTGGTTACGTCAGAGGAAGGAGACAGTGAGTCTAGAAGTGCAGGCGATGGAACGGAATGGGGTAAGGAAGCATACGGATCCCACCAGAGACGTTAAGTAAAAGAAACCAGTATTTTACCAGCAGGGCAACATCTTGAAGAACACTGTAAATTTCTCATAATGTTGAAATGTTGAACATCCTATGAACTTTTTACTATTGTCACCTTTTATCTGGTGTATATATCTGTGTGTGTGTGTGTGTGCATGTGTGTGTCTGTTTAAAGAAAGTTGTATTGGTTATCTTATTTTTTTTTTTTAAATATAAGCAATATCCATGAAAATAATTTGAATCCGTATACAGACTGTTCTGCGTTTTCTGCCTAGAGAGTAGAACTTGTAAATCTAGATTTTGTAGAAATTGTTGAGTATGAGAATGTAATAGAGGGTTTTAGAGACTCATCTCTGGCATCTTCTGTGCAAAAAGAAGTACAGATTTAAAAAATTGTAGTTACTCATTCTAGGCAGATTTCATCAGTTTGTACAAGGCATAGAAACCAATTGTATGGAAACCAATTTGACAATAAATTTCATATATTAAAAAAAAAAAGAATTTTGTTAGTTTCTGGCAAGTAATAGATTTCACCACACATCTTCTGTGACCTTCCATTACTATTGTTGTGAGTCTAGTGAAGATAACAATAAGGTTTAACTTTTAATTAAAAAAAAAATGGAAGACACTCTAGGATCCAAAAGCTACCCAGTTTAATTTATTACTAAGAGCTGATTGATGAAATATTAACATTTTTTTTAATGTTTCTTTTGAGACAGAGGGAGACAGAGCTGGAGTGGGGGAGGGGCAGATAGAGAGGGAGACACAGAATCTGAAACAGGCTCCAGGCTCTGAGCTGTCAGCACAGAGCCTGATGCGGGGCTCAAACCCACGAACCGTGAGATCATGACCTGAGCCGAAGTCGGATGCCCAACCGACTGAGCCACCCAGGCGCCCCGAAATAGTAACATTTTAAATTGTTAGATCTTTCTGGAAAAATAGAGTATTTTTATTATTGATAGATTATAGTTAGAGCTATAAAAATGTTGAGAGTTTTAAAATTTATTATGTTTAGTATATTCAGAGGCCCAATAAAGTTTTTAAAACTGTAGATTGAAATTTAAACTTGTTAAAAATAGATTCCTGTTTGTTCTGATTCATTTAGATTTATTCCAGTCATCCAACAAATATTGATAAAGTGCCTTCTATGTGCCAAGTCATTTGGTGAAGATCCTTACCCCTGTGGTCCATATAGTCTACTAAGGGAATATAACCAGTAAGCAATAAACATAAATGATAGAGCATGTCAGAAGGTGATAAACGTTATGGGAAATAGAAAAAGTAGAACAGAGTAAAGGAGATAGGGAGTGCTGGGCTCAGGGTGGCCTGGAGGAGACAGATTACAATTTAAAATTGTAATGGGGTAGGCCCCATTGAGGGGTAACATCTGGACAAAAGACTTGAAGTGGATTGATGGGTTGACAGTAAGATATCTAGGGGAGGAATATTCAGGAAAAAAAAAAGCTACAGCAAATGCCCCAGGATAGCAGTAGCCCTCATATGCTTGAGGAATTCTGGGACACCAGAATGACTGACGCAGAGTGATTCTAAGGGGAATATGAATATGGTAACAAATGATCAAATCGTGTAGACCGTAGACCGTAGACCACTGGTGACATGGGGAACCACAGGGGAATTTGAGCAGAAGGGTGACATGGTCTGACTTTTAAAGCATCCTTCTGGCTGCTGTATTGAGAAAGACTACCTATAGTAGCCATTGTTGGTAATAATCTTGATGTTAGGGGAAAGGAGGCAATTATTGTAGTAATTCTAGCAAGAGACAGAGTGATTAGAAAAGTAGTGTATGTGCTAAGTAGTCAGATTCTGGATGTGTTTGGAAGGTAGAAAAAACAGTATTTCCTGAAATATTTGATGTGAGGTGTGGAAGAAAGGGAGTTTTTTGGTCTGAGCAAATGGCAGGATGAAACATTGGATTTGGAAAAGGGGGGAATTTGATTTTATATGTTTAGTTGGAGATATCTTTTAGAATTTCTCGTGGAAATGTAGAGTGGGCAGTTGGATATGAGTCTTGAGTTCAAGCAAGAGTTCTGAGCTAACACATAATGTTATATAGCATATAAATTTATACTAAGTATAAAATATTTAACATATTTACTCCTTAAATTTTCTTCTCTTGAAATAGTGAAAATTAATGATTGAATTTCTTATCTGCTAGAAGCTCAGTTTCCTGTTTAAGAACTTATAGGCTAACAAATCACTTAAATTGCTTTAAATTTTGAATGAAGGTTGATTGATAAGTTTACAAAGTGCTGTTTATAAGGCCTGTAAAAAAAATGATTAGTTGATGAACACATGCCAAAAATATAAAATTTTTGAAATGAAAAGATCATTGAAGACTGTTTTGTATAATCTCTTAATAATAATCTTCTCTCATTACATAAATTAATAAGTGTTTTTTTTGTGAGTCAGTCATAACTGAATTCAGAAAATGGAATGAAAATGAGGGCTTCTCATTATAGAGTTGTGGGGCTTAATTTAATAAAAGTCACTCAAATCTTCTAGTGTTTTTTTCTGTTTCTTTCAAGAGAAATTTAATATTATTACCTAGGAAATTGAATTGTCGTTTCTTAGATATTACATTTTGTATGACTTATATATCTAAAGAATAAGCAATAACTTTAAAATTAGTGTTACATTGAAGAAAATGGTTGTTGTCATTCAGTGACACAACAGTGAATTGACTTATAGTGTTCAATATTTAATTTAAAAAGGCTATTTCATTTGTTTCACTCTATTTAGAAAAGGAAGACCAGTGTCTCATGCCTGAAGCCTGGAATGTGGACCAGGGAGTAATTACCAAACTCAAGGAACAATACAAAAAGGAGAGAAAGGGGAAAAAGGGGGTGAAGAGTAAGTGGAAAACATTGTATCTGTAAACCATAAATCTTTCCTTTTTTATATCCCCCAATTTTTTTCCCCAATGTTTTCCTAAAACCACTTACTCTTTTTCTTTTCTGCTCCTGGTCTCTTTCGTTTTCATCTGCTCTCAGGGGTTGAAATTAAGTGGTTAGTTATTTGATTGTGACCTTAAAAAAATAAAAACAACCATGCTTCTGATTATGGAATCATAATATATCCCAATAATAAATCTAGAGCCTTGTGAGAATATGGAACTATATATTCAAAACATAGTGATAATTTCATTTTTAAAGTATATGTGCTTAATTAATTACCACAATGATTTTTCACTGTTGACAGTTTTAAATCTCATCTAGTTTGACCCTCTGGCAATCCACCAAAATTACTGCAAATAATTTTAGACCTTGGAGACAGAAAGTTAATTTCTACCCCTGAATATTCTGTGTGTTCATAACACACAGTTCATTTGCTCTCACTACTATATGCTATACAGGGCAGAGAGTCAAATACACAACTTTTAAAAGTATTTATTTTCTAATTTAAGAATTTTGGCCAATTTCATTTATAATAATATTGCCAATTAGCTTTTTTCTTTTTAATAAGATGTCTGCCATATAAAAACTGGAAGCTAAAATGAAATTGCTAGCCTTGTGAACCATCTATAACCATATATATATATATATATATATTTATGCAAATTATTAGGTTTAGCAATAGATCTAATTAAGTATGTAAAGTAGAAACCTTGAAGAAGCTTTCAAGCATCCCTGAAAACCATCTAAAACACCTTTTTAGGACAGCAAAGCTAAACTACCTCCTGTGCTTCCACTCCCGTTGACCATATGCACATGGGTCTCCCTTTTATGGCAAAAGGAATTGCATCCTTTGAGATATTAAAGTAGTGTAAAGTGGGATTAAAATCCAGTTTAGTGAAACATGTATTTAAAAGTTGGAAAAAGCGTAGTTGTTATTAATAAACAATTCAAATCTTTATTTAAAATATGCTAGGAGTTACAAGTATTTAACTTGAATGGATTAAAAAGTCAGTGGCTATTTTTGATGTTATACTTGTACCAATGATTACATAACTAAGAGCTATTATTTGATGCCTTCTCAATATAAATTAAATTATGAGAAATATTAATATTAAAACATTAAGAGCATTTTGTACTTTTTATCCAAATGTATGGATAATAAATGTGATCTTAAACAGTAATGAGACATGATTTACTAGGGCTTTTCAGAGCCATGGCAAAACCAGTTACACTGAAATTTTAATGCAAATGTCATAAATGAGAAAGGAGAATATTTTAATTTTCAGGTTGACATAAGTTGATATTTCTTTAAGTCATTATGCTACAATAATGTTTTGAAATGTAAAAAATCTCTCATTTGGAAGGGTATCCAGGATTTACATAGAATCCACCTACTATTATACTGGTTATTCAGTTCTTGTCAAATATCAAGGCATTGCTATAGTTGGCATTTAGCACTTATGATCTAAAATGGCACCATTTGACTGGAACCGTATTCCTACTAATGGAAGCTATTGGCTTTCCTGAATCTGGAGATTATGATCAGCATGCAGGTATATAGCACATAGTTTTTTTGTATGACAAAGAAAAATGACTACAGGGGGAGAAATTTTAATATCTTAGGGTAGAGGGACTGCAGGGTGAGGCTCCACACATTTTGTTTATCATCATCAGTTCACACTGTTTTCATAAAATGGTGATCTGGGAACAAGTGAAGACATGGTAAAAACAGAACTGAAGCAAAACTTTGACCTGGTATGAAGCAGAAATTTACAAACCCCCACAAATATTTTTTTTTAATTGAACGTTTACTGTTGGAAAAATTTGATTCCTATTGATACGGCCCAGTAGAAATATTTCCAGTCAAATCGTGTACTCCAATCATACGGTCTTGAAATATATTTCTAGGTAGTAGTTAAAATTGCTTAAAAATAGTTGTATTCTTTGCTGGTATAGGAAAAAAAACCATAATGGACTATGGGTAAGATTTTCCCATTCTTAATTAAACTTGTAACAGGAAAAACTACCGAAGATCTGTTTCAGCCTCTATCCTATATAAAACAGTCAAAACAGGGATGTGGGAGAATGAAGAATCAAAGTTCAGGTAAGTAATCAGTAGGGCATGAGACTTCACCTTGGGTACCATAGCTTCAGGATGTAAGGCAGTGAATGCAACTTCACATAAATGGACAAAAAGGAATGTTGCCGTTTAACTCAGTACACAGTAGCTTCACAATCCCTGGTATCTGTCGTCATTTAGAGCAATATATAAGGATTAAAAGAATGCTGTTATTTTTAATGGTCCAAATTGCATATGAACATGATTTTTTATTGAAATAGCGATATTATTCCATTAGCTTAATTTTTAAAATATATGTAAAGCATAATTCTTCTCAAGAAATAAACTTTTAAAGTAATTTGAAAACTTGGAAAGTAATTACTTTTTAATATAGTAGGGTAGTTTTAAAGGTGAATGTAAGCAAATGTGAATAAGGTTTATGGCACCATTTTGATGCAGTTGGATAATTCCATTCTTTTTTGTTCTCTTCCTCCCTGTTTCTGGGCTAGGGCCCAATAGGTCAAAACTACAAGATATGCTTGCTAACTTGAGAGATGTTGATGAACTTCCCTCGTTACAGCCATCTGTGGGTTCACCTTCCAGACCCACCAGCTCCAGGCTTCCAGAACACGAAATAAATAGGGCAGATGAAGGTAAGTATATGACACTCCCGAGCGCGCGCGTGCGCGCACACACACACACACACACACACACACACACTACTGGGAAATGCATATCTAAATTCAGTTATTAGAAAGGACTTTCCTAAGAAAATAACTTTATTTTACGTATGTTTGATTGACACGGTGTTCCCCAAATGTAGGCTTTCTTACATTCAAGGGGTTTGATTCCCCCTTCAATCTGTTAGACTTGAAAAGGGTGCATAAACAGCAAGTCCAACTCCAGATTCTAGTCCACCTCCCTAGAAGCCGTGTATTTGGTATGTACAGGCTGTTTTATTCACCCTACTGCAACAAGAAGAAAATTAAGTCTATATGATAGGTAGTAAATGTTTACTTTGAGATTCACATAAATATTTTCAGATGTTTTCTTTAAAGTTTGTCATTGATAAGTGAAAACCGGGGGGGGGGGGGTGGGGGGGGGTGGGGAGGACACCTGAAAGTCTACTCACACTTGCAACTGTGTTTCTTTGTTCCCTTTCAGTCCTTGTCTGTGTGTATTTTTTTTACAAAGTTACAGTCACCACGTAGAGTAATTCTATCTTGTTTTATTTATGTAACATAAAGTCCCAAAACAACTTTCATAATTATAATTTTGAGATTACACATTATATTTTAGACTTGATACTTCACCATATCCTTTTTGGATATTTAGGTTCCCAGTTTTTTACAGTACCGTCTTACGGTGTTTAAATACAATTCTGCCTGTTTTCTAGACATAAGTTCTGACTTATCTATTTATAAATAGATAAAATGCTTATATGTAGAAATTGATCTAAACTTTTTTTTAATGTTTATTTATTTGAGAGAGAGAGAGAGAGAGAGAGAGAGAGAGAGAGAGAGAGAAAGTGTATGTGCAAGTGGGGGGAGGGGCAGAGAGAATTCCAAGCAGGCTCTGCATGCTGTCAACACAAAGCATGATGTGGGGGCTTGAACCCACGAACCATGAGATCATGACCTGACCCGAAATCAAGAGTCAGATGCTTAACTGACTGAGCCACCCAGGCACCCCTAGAAATTGATTTTAAAGTATGTATTTACATTAGCTGAAAATCCAGTATGATGTAAAAGGAACCTTGATGATTAATAAATATTTTTCAATATTTATTTTTTAAAATTGCCTTGAATTTAAATACTGTAATTGTTTGCAGTGAATATGCTTCTTCAAATTACTATTTATTGAATAAAACAGACTGGGAAAAAGCCACAGAAAAATCATAAGTGTTTTTCTTTCTTGGGTTTTAAATTCAGTTACATTTTAGAGAGACATAAACTGATAGAACCTTGATGGACAGATTTTCATGGTCGGAGTACTTTTTAAATGAAACTTTTGACCATCACATGGTTAGTTATTTATTAGAGTTAATTTTATACATAGTATACCTGGAATTTATTACTCATACATTAAATAACGAAGACTTGTACATTACACCTTTATAGTCTAAATACACAATTTCTTTGATATAGAGACGTCTTTTGAATTAAAGATGTGAAGTCATGGACCTCATTAGGTGTGTTTGTTGTCCTCTAGGAGATACATTCACTTGACACTATCCATGTGAGAATTTTAATCAGTTTGTTATTCTAAGATCAAGTCTAGATAAGAAGTTCATTTTTCTTTTGTTCTAGTAACTCCTAAAGAGTTTTATCAGAGATTTCATCTTGCAGCATTCTAATAACAGAGGCAGAATAAGTACTATATACTAAATGACAAATGTATAGAAGCATTACATAAGCCACAGAAAGTGCCCTTCATGGAAAAAAATATTGAAGAACCTTAAAACTGAAGCGTTGAATATCTAACTTACTGTCTCTAACATGGGTCCTATAAGCTTTCTTCCTCAGTGAAAGGTTTTCAAAAATATAAAAAGTATGTAAGAAATACACGGTGTATTTACTTGCCCATGAATGATGCCTCTTGGTCTCCAGTTTAGTTTCAGAAAAAGTGTCCGTAGCCTGTGTGTGCTATAAATGTTTATCACTTTATTTTTGTTTTAATGGTTTTGTTTTAATTATTTAACTGTAAATAGTAAAGAGGCACAGTTAAATAATTTTGTAAAAGCTGAAGAAATGTGGCCTATTGTCTCAAGTTGTAAGGAGTCTTAGAGTTCTGCCCATGGTCGTTCCCTCTGGCCCTCGGGTCTGCTGGCTTAGCCAGGGAGTGTGCTGGAAGGAGCTCTGCCTTTGTTTCAAGGTTTTACATGGTCATTTTTAGAGCATTGTTTAAATTAGCCCAAACAGAGTGTATGCTCAAATCCCATGAATCTTAGTCTTGTTTTTAAGAGTCCTTTTTATTTCACACCTGAACAAAGTTGTCTGGATACAGTAGAAATGAAAACAAACAAAACACCTGGCTGAAGACCCAGTCTCATAGTCTCCTGTGAGTCATTTGATTGAAATTTGGCATGAAAATTGCTATTCTAACCTAAACAGTCTCCACCCTGCAGTAGTTAATGTGAGAGCTGCTCGAACTCCTCAGAGGATATGTGGTATGTTTGGGTAAAACCCATTTTTATTATTGCTGCTTTATTGCATGGTGGTTTTAATTGCATAAGGTCTTAATTTATGTTCTCCTTTGTTCTTATAAGGGTTTTAAGACATAACTCTTAGGTCTTCTATTTTTAAGACATAACTATTCTTTCATTTCTTCAACAAATACTTATGATTGAATCTAAACTTACATAATTTAAAGCTGAAAAACACCTTTAAATCCAGTTTTCTACATATACTAATTAATATATTGACTTGTTTCTTTTAAGGAAACAAAACATTTTTTAGCAGCCAGAGTTTAAACTGTTAAATTCGTCTTATCAACTTATAAATGTTTGCTATTAGTAAAGTAACCACCTCTAGAAAACTACTCAAAGACTATCTTTGACAGTTTGCCAGCATAATTGCATTTATAAAAATCAACAATCTACTATTGACCAAATTAGGTAAAACTCCTGTTTTACTTTGGCATTTTGCTTTTAACTGATTCTTCTGTGATGGTGATTGGAGGAATTCGATTGGTATGTTCAGTGTCATCTATTACAAAGAAGATAGGGCATCAGCTCGCGGCTAATGAAACTGTTCAAATGGACACTTCGATAAAAAAAGTCTTTGAAATAAAAATCCACTTATAGTGAAAAGAAAATGTCTTTGAAACAGACATTTTTAACTGAACTATGCCTGTAGAAAACTGTAGAAGTGGTAAGGGAGCAGGTCAGTGAATTATCACAAAGTGAACCCAGCTATGTTACCACTGCCTCGGTCAGAATCCGAACATGTACCAGGGTCTTGAAGGGCTGCTTGGGCTTCAAGTTACTGCTTCTCCCCTTCTCTCCAGACACAGTCCTGAGTTCTAACACCAACATTAAGTTTGCCTCATATAGGCATATTTTATAGTTGTAACTATTTTACTTCTTTCTTTTTTTTTTTAATGTTGATTTATTTTGAGAGAGAGAGAGAGAGAGAGAGAGAATGCACCATGAGCAGGGGAGAGGCAGAGAGAAAGGGAGAGAGAGAATCCCAAGCAGACTCTGTGCTGTCAGCATGGAGCCTAATGTGGGGCTCAAATTCACGAACTGTGAGATCATGACCTGAGCCGAAATCAAGAGTCAGACGCTTAACTGAGCCACCCACGCACCCCAGTTGTAATAACCATTTTCGTTTGAAATTTTCTGTATTCTTCCGAGTTATAGAATTAAGCAATTTTATTTTGAATGAGACCAGGAATGTTCAGATCACTTGTTACTTATGTTTAATATTTGATAGAAGTAATTTGAGTAATTAACATGAAATAGCAAACGAGGAAAGCCTACTTTGCTTTAGTCGTATTATTTTTTTGTATAGTGAAAAAGAAGGGACAATGGTCTATTGAATTTGTTTCCTGTTGTACTTTTCTTTTTTCTCTTTCTTTGTTTTAATGTTTATTTATTTTTGAGAGAGAGGAGAGAGGGAGCCAGAGGATCCAATGTGGGATCTACAGGGGCTGCGGAGAGCCCAATGTGGGGCTCGAACCCACAAACAGCGAGATCATGATCTGAACCAAAGTCAGACACTTAACCGACTGAGCCACCCACAGACCCCTCGTGTTGTACTTTTCAAATTAGATGATACCTTTGCCTTTGGTTAAGATACGGAAAAAGCAACCAGTTCTTGAGGATTTTCTGCTCACTGAATTTTACTGTGTTTGAATGCATTTAAAAATAATCAAATATAGACATGCCCTTAAGAGACTGTTTACACTTTAGAAGTTTTTTTATGTGTCTGCTGTCTTCCCCCTTCAGTGGAAGCATTGACCTTTCCTCCTTCTTCTGGGAAGTCCTTCATCATGGGAGCAGATGAAGCCCTTGAAAGTGAACTGGGACTTGGAGAATTGGCTGGACTTACAGTGGCCAATGAAGCAGATTCACTAACTTATGATGTGAGTCATGGTTTTATTTTTGTTGTTTTTTCATTTCTTAGAAATAAAAAGTTAACCTAATAGAAAAAGATAACAGTGGTAAAATTTCTTTACAGGTATAGAATTTGGTTCTGTTTTAATTGCAAACTTTGAAAATACAGTATTTTTCACATTGTGTAGAGATTAAAATTATGGTCTTTGCCTAAATCCGTAAGTTTTTATATCTTGTTTATTGGTTTTAGATTAAGGGAAAGAATTCCCTTTCTGTTACCAAGTTTGGATTTTATGTTTTAAGGCACCAGAGATCACTTGAAATTCATGCCTCCCTAATGGCAACATTTGAGTTTCTTCTTCCGTACATTATCAGTGAATACTTGGTCTACAGGAGATTTTAGTTATTGTTAGGCAGGGATGTCTACAGGGTGTCTTGCAGATGTTAAGGCTGACCCATCAGTGATTTAGACCAAAACTGAAATCGTCATACCTTTACACATGCATGCATTTACTTAATCCCAAACACAATTGTTTTATAACTACATTTAAATTGTCAGAAAAACAGTTGCCTGTTTTATAAAGTATTTACAACCTGTCTTGTCTTGATGAAAATGGTCTCACTTTGATACCTCATAATCTTTGTTGGAGAACACAGTATAGCTCCTACCACATGGGGGCTGTAAAGATGGATGCTTAAGCAAACCATGGATATGAGAAGGATGTGCTCCAAAGAGGAACCTCACCACTCACTCTTCTTCCTACAAATCAAAATTCTCACTCTTTGCTAAGTCCATTAGTAAGTCTTTTGGGTTCTTCCTCCAAAAATACCTAAAACCGTTAGCTGTTTTTTACTTTTCATCCTACTCCATTGTTTTCTTCACCTGGAACTACTACAATAACCTCATCTAAATGGGCTCTTGGTTCCCCATTCTCTGCATATATGATACAGGTTTTTAAAAAATATTTGTTTCTAGTAGTTTTGTATCCTTATATTCTACATCTGTTGTGTATAAAAGCACAATTTAGTTGACTTTTGTTTTTTCATCTAATATTTGACAATCTTTTTATTTTTTTAATTTTATTTAATTTTTATGTATGTATGTACTTATTTTTGAGAGGGTGCAAATGAGCGAGGGGCAGAGAGAGAGAGAGAGAGAGAGAGACAGAATCCCATGAGGGGCAGAGAGCGAGGGAGGGAGGGAGAGAGAGAGAGAGAGAGAGAGAGAGAGAGAGACAGAGAAGCGGGGCTCACGTTCGCCCCATAAGGGGCTGGAACTCCTGAATCACAAGATCATGATCTGAGCAGACGTCGGATGCTTAACCAGCTGAGCCACCCAGGTGCCCCTGACAACGTTTTTAATTGGAGCATTGAGTCCATTTCTTTTTAAAGTAATTACTGATATATTTGGATTTAAGCCCACTGTTTATTTGTGCTACCTGTTCTGTGTTCTTTTTTCTCCTATTTTTAGCTATATTGGGATTCTTTTTTATAAGTCACCCCCACTCCATTATTTGGAGATTATACAGTCTTTCATTACTCTTTCTGTTGTTACCCTAGAGATTACCACACATATCCTTATCAAAATTTTAATGCACAGACCTTTAGAACAATTTTAACTATACTTAAAAAATTCCTACCGTACATATATGTTACTCTTACTATATATTTTGTCTCGACATTTATCTCCTACAAGATAATGTTTTATACACTCAACATTCAGTTAGGGTTACCCATTTTACATGATTCATTTTGCTTTATTCTGTTCTTCCCTGTGCATCTGACTGTCCATCTGGAACACTTTTCTTTTACTCTAAGAACAGTTAATATTTCTCTTTGGTGAAGGTCTACTGGTATCCAATTCCCTCAGTTTCTGGTTTTATTAAATTGTTTATTTCACCTGAGTGGGTTAACTTTTATCTCTGGTATTGAGTTCCAGTTGGCAAGGTTTTTGTTTTGTTTTATTTTGTTTTGTATTTAGTTTCACTTTAAACATTCTAAATATATTATTTCATTTTCTTCCTTCGTTTTCTGCTAAAGTCAGCTGTCATTTCTTTTATTGGTCGTTCAATGTTAGTCTGATTTTTTTTTCTTCTATGACTCATAATCTTCCTATGTCTTGACTGTTAGCCAAGGTTTAGTTTTCTTTTTATTTAACCTTCATGAAGTTCTTAGACCTTCTTGGCTTAGTATGTTTTTCTCAGTTTTATATAAAGTTCTCAGCTATTTATCTTCAAATACTGCTTTTACACTTCTCTCTTCTCCTTCTGGAACTCTAGTTATATTGTTAGAACTCTCTACATCCTCTGTCTCCTGCTCCCTTTGTTATGTATTTTCCATCTTTTGTCTCTATACTTCACTCTAGATGTTTTTATGACCCATCTTCTGGTTAACTAATTCTTTCTTCAGTTATGTGTAATGTGTAATTAAACCTATCTACTTAGATCTTACATTGTTTGCTTCTAGAATTCTTTTTCTATAGATTTATTCCAAAATTTACAATGTTGTCTTTTATCTTCTTGAACACAGTAAGCATGATTATGTTCCCAGTTGTTTTCATTAAGCTGTATAATCTTGTGTGGGGATGGTTATTTTTTATTGTGTCCAAATAGCCATACTTGAAAAAATGTCTATAGAAATAACTTCAGGCCTAGGATGATATCTTCCCCCAGGAAGTATATTTTAATTTGCTTCTCTCAGATGTCTGTAGCCAGTAGAAATCTGGATCACCTCATTTTAGTTTCAGTTTTTCAGATGATTTAAAGCTGATCTGCAGTCTGTGCAAGGGCTTTTGTTCTAGTTCACGCTTCTGTCTAGGATGCAACCCTTTGGACTCAAAACCCAAAGCACAGTGGTTCACCAAGCCCCACCTTCTTGGCAGGCCCTGGACACCAGTCTGTATCTCCTTGCACTGCCCAAGCGTCAAAAGCACAGCCTGACCTCTCAACCATCCCCTCTGGAATCAGTAAATACCCTCTGGGGAGAAACAACTCCAAATATCAGGCTCACCTTTTTAGATTTCTGTCTTCCCCTAAATCCTGGCCTCCTTTTTCTTCACTATTTTTCTGGTTCTCCATTTAAAAATTATTAGCTCTGCTTTTCTACTTGTCCTCAGTACAGACTTGATCCTAGTGGTCTAGTCTACATCATGGCTAAAAGCAGAAGTTCCCATGAGATACTTTTGTCCTCTCTAAACGTACCCCACAAAGATTTTGTCCCATATGTTACAGAATTCAGTCATGTCTCTAGACAAATGTCATTCTTTTTTTTTTTTTTAAGCTGTTGTTAAAAACTTAGTGTTATGTCTGTGTTTCTAAAAGAAGTCTCTAGTTCTAATAAATATATTAGTAACCTCCCGCTGTGTAACAAATTGCACACGACACAGCTTAAAACAACATTTGTTATAGTTTCTGGAGGCCAGCAATCTGGGGCAGCATAGCTGTGTGGTTCTGGTCTGTCATGTGGTTATAGTAAGCATGTAGCAGGGGTTGCAGTCTTAAATGAAGACTTGGGAAGATCTCCTTCCAGGCTCACTCATGCAGTTGTTCAAAAGCCTTGGTTCCTTGCTGGCTGTTGGCTGGGGACTAGTTTCTCACCCAGGAGCCTCTGTGTGGCGTTCTCGGTGGAGCAGCTGGCTTCTCCCAGTGTGGGTGTACTTGAAAAGAGAGTGAGCAAGAACACCCAAGATGCAAGGTTTTATGACCTGATTTTGGAAGTAATTTGCCACCACTTTTGCTATATGTTACTAGTCACACAGAGCAACCCTGTATTGTGGCAGGGGGCTTCACAAGGTGTAAATATGAGGACGTAGGGCTGATCAGGAACCATCTTAGTGGCTGTCTACCACATTAAGACATTCAGAAGGAATCTAATTGCTTTTGTATATGAAAATCTTTCAGCTCTTCAATAAGAGCAGACAAGAGTCAACTTAGTTGTTCTGCTTCTCCCCCTGCTCCACGCACCCCCAACCCCCCTGCAAAGATAACCAGCCCCAGATCTTATAGTAGTTCCTTGCATCGTGTGTTCTGTCTTCTTACTGCTCCAATTGTGACCTGCTCTATCCAAATTTTTCTGCAGACTTTTAAACTTCTGGGTCCTAAGTTATAGTTTGTATGACGAGTGTAGCCTCTTAAGTCAGGCTATTTGGTTTTGAATCCGGAGTCTTCCACTTACTAGAGGGAACTCATTCAGCTTCTCTTTTCTTTACATGTCTGGTCCTTAAAGTGGGGATAATGTTGATTCCTTCATAGAGCTGTTGTGACACTTAAGTGAGTTAATGCGTGTTAAGTTTTTGAAAAATGTATAAAGTAATGGATAATGCTCAAAATAGCAGTTATTATCAGTATTGGGTTTTTTTGTCATTGTAAGTATGGCAATATTTCTTCAGTGTGTTAACCAATATGTGCCCTACTCGTGCTTAAATCTAGAATGCTTGTTAGTCATGGAGTGTAAAGTAATATGTGATAGGATATGTGGTGCTAGTGTAAAGTTAAACATGAACCTCTTTGGCTTTGCTGTTAGTTGGAAATGAAAAAACAAAGTTGGAATATTCTTGGAATGAAAAAATGCATTTTTTAAGTTGTTGAGATGGAGTCTGTGTGGAGAAAAGCAAGATAATGTTGTGTTTTGCAAATGGAATTTATTGTTTTGTAACATCTGATTGTCTCTTCCAGGGTTAACATTTTATGTTTCCAGTTTATAAACGTTGTTACCAATTTGACAAAGAAAATTTAGCTTTTCATAGAAACTATTGAAAATCTAGAAGTAGGATCATATACTATAATGTTAATAAGTTATTAAAGGTAACTTAGTTTTCAGGTTTTATCCCAAATTAGTTTCTATACTATAATTTAGGTTGAAATTACTTGTCTGTTGTTTTTTTAAGTCATCCTAGTAAAGACCCATTCTTGTTATTTAGTCTTCTTTCAATTTTGAATTATGTTACTTGTTTTTTTGTTGTGTATTCATTCATATTTCTTCAAAGAAAACCACTGTTGACGTACTGTTAATTTTGTCTTTTGATTTGATTATTTGCATTTAGAAATTACATTGTTTTGACAATTGCACAATGTGATGATTTAATGACAAATCAGCAAGAATTAATGTTGAAATATAATTTTTTTCATGTCCTGAACCAGATGTCCGGGTATCTTTCTTTTGTTTCCTTAATAGATAGCGAACAATAAAGATGCATTGAGGAAGACATGGAACCCTAAGTTTACATTACGAAGTCACTTCGATGGCATTCGAGCCCTTGCTTTCCACCCCACTGAGCCCGTTTTGATAACAGCATCAGAGGATCACACATTAAAAATGTGGAATTTGCAGAAAACAGCCCCAGCCAAAAAGTGAGAATATTCTACTTTAACTGTATTTGAAGGTTTTTTTTTTTTTCAGTTTATTTATTTATTTTGAGAGAGAGAGAGCGTTCATGGGAGGGGCAGAGAGAGAGGGAGAGAGAGAATCCCTAGTAGGCTCCACACTGTCAGCACAGAGCCCAACACAGGGCTCGAACCCACAAAAGGTGAGATCATGATCTGAGCCGAAATCAAGAGGCAGATGCTCAACCAGCTGAGCCACCCAGACGCCCTGTATTTGAGTATTTTAATTATCAGTTTTCAGCAGAAAAGTACTTAATTATTTGCTATTAAATTTCTCAAGTATACCTTCCAGCTTTTTCTTCTTTACCATGTCACATAATTAGAATTTTTCCCTTCTTAATCACAATCTGATATTAGGTTGGAAAACTGACACTGAGGGAGAAATAGTATTATCTGATAGTTTCCCAGAGCTTGTGAGTGCTGTTTACAATCCTTACACAGTATTTTAAAAGGTTGTCATATTTGTGGATTCCCTTGTCTATATTGAAGGTTTCTACTGTTGTTGTAAAGAGGTATAGGCATGTCATCATTCCCTAGCACAACCTTGCCATATTATTTATTAGGTTTGGACTTAATGATGTGGAAGGGAGGCTGATTGAGGGGTGAAGGACTGTTCTTTGGTATTGTCTTTTGGCCTTGACCTTTTAGGTACTTTCCATACCTACCAACATGTATAGACTGAAAGGCATTGTTATTCCTGTCACTTAACTGCTATTTCTTCCCTCAGCCCCTCGGTTCCTTTCTTAAGCATGAACAGACATGAGTTGTTATAATCTCTTTTATCAGTGACCAAGCTAGTCCAGGTCCCACTTGGTAGTGTACTTACTGGAGGTCGCTCCCCTGTGTCCTTGAATCAGATGGTCCAAACCTAGCATGTGCCAGTAATGGCCCTTCTCTGGTGTCAGGCACTTCTGTTATTGGAAGGAGAAATAAACATGAACTGGCAAAGATTATAGAAGTTTTACTACTGATAGAGGATATCTATTGCCAAGTTTAAAAGAGATCAGTGAACATTCCTGCTGTGAGTCCTACATAAACTTGATAAAATACTTGATTTATCAGTCTTCATCAACCAGTTCAACCAGATCTTGCTAAAACCAAGTGACTTCTCATAAGGATCAGGTATCTTCAGCAGAGAGTAATTATTTCTTTGTTATAAATCGTGCCTTTTGTCTTTTTAGTTCTCTGGCCACAATGGGTATCTCATTAGACCAAAGAATGTCAATGTCTCATATATTCTTGACTAAAACTTAGAAAAATATTGAAACAAGTTTCTTAGCTGGTGATAGCTTAGGAACAATATCTCCACATGTAAATAACAGTGACCTGTTTACCTTTGAGCATAAAATTTTGGAAATGCTTGAGGAGAGAATTATATAAAAAACTGTAATACAATATAAGAAATGGTAAGTAATTGACTTTACATCCAGTTTCCATTAACAGTCATGGCCAGTATTAGCGTAGAGTATCTATACATTCAGTGTTCTGATTAATGAATAAACTGATGACTTGGACACCTTTTACAAGTATCGAGGACAGATATCTTAACCTTTATGGAAATGCAAAGAAATTCAAGTGCCATGTGCTGAAATCCTGCTAATGCCTGGTTCTAGCCTAGTCTGTTTTACATGTAGACTTTTATTTAATCCTGTGAGTATTTGGTATTATCCTGATTTTTCAGTTTTGTTTTAAATATGTAGAGGAATCTGAAGTTCCAAAAGAATAAATAATTTGCCTGAAGTTAGCCACCTAATTGAATCCAGAAATTTATCTCCTCAAAGCCTATGATGCTCTTTGAGTGGGACTCTCTCTTCCTTTAGTCAAATAGACTATGATAATGCTGAGAACACTACAATCAGGTATTATTACTAAACTACTACTAAACAAGTGTTTCTTGAGGCCACAAAAATATGTGATTGATATCAGATAAGCTGTCTTAGGTGTCCTAGGTTGAGAATGGTATATTACCACAGTGTTGGTATTTCTAAAGGCAATTTTGTGGCATATATTCAGGGCTACTGTTTACTACTGAAACTTAGAGTGGTAAAAGTCCTCTCTCTCTTGGATTTAGGAGTACATCTCTTGATGTGGAGCCTATCTATACATTCAGGGCTCATAAGTAAGTATGTGCTTTTTCTTTGTTTTAAGTCAGCATCACTGTACATCAGCCTGATTAGAGTATTTTATTTTCTTTCCCTTAAATATTTGTGTTATATATTTTTTGTATTTAGTAGCTTTTTTCTTTTGTAAATGTAAAAGAAACTGGCAGATAATACAGTGTTAAAAACAAGTTTATCACTACCAGAGATCCTTGCTAAAATTAGATTTTATTTGGATAATGTTTAAATATGATATCTCTCTTGCTTAAAATAAGTTGATGCAGTAAGGGTTAAATATTATAAATCCTGACCTTTGTTTTCCTTAAAGATAATATAGATTAAAAAAACCCAAGAATTTTAAAATTATGAACACATATTGCATGCTGCTCATATTTCCACATAAGCTTAAGGGTTATACTTATTCACTTGATTTAACAGAGAGATTGGCATTTTTTATAGAAAGGGTCGGACAGTAAATACTTTTTCAGCTTTGTAGGCCATATATTTTCTGTTGTATATTTTTGTTTTTAGTTCAGTTTGTTTTACAACCCTTTAAAAAAAATGTAAAAACCATTTTTAGCTTGAGGACTGTACAAAAACAGACCACTGGCTGGATTTGGCCCACAGGCCATAGTTTGCCAACCTCTGGTTTAGCAGCAGAAGAGAGATGTGCGATGCTTCCATAGTATTTTTATTCATCGTAAAAAGCTGAAACATAGAAACCATATGAATAATTAAGCACTCTTATTTCTAACAAGTCCTATTATCAGATTGATTTGGGGGAATAGAAATTGCTTTTTATCTCCCAGAGGACCAGTGCTCTGTGTGGTGCTGAGCAGCAGTGGCGAGCAGTGCTACAGTGGGGGTGCCGACGGACTGATCCAAGGCTGGAATACCACCAACCCCAACGTCGATCCCTATGACTCCTACGGTAGGTGTTTCCCCCAGGATATGCAAGAATAACTTGTCTTCCTTTTACACATTTTACATAGCATATATAAGGATAAAATGAGATATGTTAATAAATTGGTAAAAGACAACAAAGTCTTTATATGGTTAAAAAGGACTCTTGTATTTAGGAATCAGTTTGATATATGATGTTAAAAGAAAAAAGAAACAAAATGGATTATTCCTGCAAAAAACAGTTCCCACCCTCCCAGAGTTTTGTTGATTGGAAATGGTGGCTATGACTGACCATCGTTTTCTTCATTTTGGGCATCTGTACATTACTTGAGACATTATTACACATTTCATTACTGTTCTTGACAAACAGCCTAAGGAAAATTAATGTTGGCATCATCTTCTTGATCAGTTACTGGAGTGTGTAGAGGGTAATGACTTTTAAGCTCCGTGACACCAAAATACTTGAAAGGCCTTAAAAATTAAGAAGTGCCTTTAGTCTTGGGAACAGTACTGTGAAACATAAATCCACATGATAATCTATCACTAGATTTTACCATAAATTCTTTTGCAAAAACTGTTTAGGAATTGACTCTTTTGGTTTCCTCTTATATTCTCAGATTTTAGAATGGTATGAAGTGTCATATTTGTCCTAAAACCATATTTTCCTCTTCACTTTAGATTAATTTTACCACCAAACCTAAGTAAAGATAAATTCGATAAACAAAAAATTTTCCCAACATATATTTAATAAACATTTAACATGTATTTTGTGAAAGGTAAACCCCCTCTCTCTCCCCAGGTCTCTTACAAATTGATCTGTTCCATATTTTTCCTTACTTCCTTTATCTCTCTATTAGAGGATCAGTTGTTCTGTCCCAAGGCAACCAGCCCTTCTCCTTTGGCTCTTGACCTCATTCTCTCTTGTTTCTTTTGAGACTGCACTTGATTCGTTCTTGCTGTCTCTCTTGCTCTCATCTTAAGCCTTGCCCTCTTTTCTCTCTTTCCACCCCCTCCACATATAAGTAAATCCAGGTAGCTCCTCTCCTGGGCAAGGGGAAGCCTTTTCTTGACTCCATTTCCCTCCCTGGCTTCTGTTTAGTCTCTGTTTCCCTCATCATCTGTGTGTGTGTGTCTCTTTGGTGGTTGTGACTAGAATACACAATTTGGAGTTACTAATTCCATGTCCTTTCCCCGGGCATCATCCCTCTGCATTCTGTCTTCTGGTCATTCCCCTTAAAGATACCAAGATTATCAGTGACTGTCTGATTGGCTGATCCAAGGGGTATTTTCCAGTCCTTGTTTCTCTAGACGTATTGGCTATCTGAAACTGTAGAACATTCCATCCTTGTTGAAATTTGTCCACTATTGGCTTCTGTGACAATTTGTTTCCTATCCTTCATAAACTTTTATTTTTCTCACCTTAGATACTGGCATTTATCAAGGCCCACACCCTATTCATTCCTTGTTTTGTATGCATATTCTTTGGTAGACTGAATCCACCTCTACGGTTTTATATGCTGTTGACTCATAAATATCTTCTGTAAGCCTCAGACTGCCTACAGAACATTTCAAAGTCACCATCTCATTGTCCATAAATCCCTGCAAGTGCTGTGTTTCTTCTCCCATATATTCTTTATGAGACGGTGGCACCACCACAGTTGCCCAAGCTAGAAACCTAACAGTTATCCTTGTTGCCTTGTTCTGTTTGCTATCTGTACCTTATTAATTTCCTAGTAATTAATATTTACCTAATATTAATTACCTAAATATTCCTTGAATATAGCCCTTCTGCTTTGCCCCCTTTCCCACTGCCCTCCCCAAGTGTTCATCATCACCCCCCCCAGACTGCTGGAACAGTCCCCTTGCCGTCATCTGGATTCTGTCCAGTCTGTCTTCTGCACTACAGTGAAGGCTACCTTATTAAATACCTACTTCACCCTACTGCTCCTGGAAAACCCCGTAGTGGTTCATTTTGCTTTCAGAATAACTCCCAACTACCTTGATATGCTGTAGAAATCCCACCTTAAAGTAGCCACTCTCCTCTCATCTTTCTGTCTCCGACTTCACACTTCAGTGGTGCTGAATTGCTTGTAAATTTCCTCACATGTCGTGCTTTCCTTCCTTTGTGATTTTGCAGGTGCCGCCTCCTTTGCCAGCAGTGGCTTCCCTCTAGTTTTGACTGGCCAGCCCCCATATACTCTAGGTGTCATTCTCTCCAGGAAGCTTTCACTCAACCCTGTTACTCTCCATGGTTACGATGTCAGTCACTGTTACTGTACTTATCACAACATCTTTTGAGACCAGGATAGCACTGTGTCTTAATTATCTGTGTGGCCCCAGCATCTAGCATAGTGCCTAACACACCGTGTCTTCAATAAATATTTTATGATATGACAGAGAGTAGAGGACAGATAACATTGACATTTTAAACTTAACATGTGTGAGCCATCTTGAAAGTACTGCTTCATAGAGTCACTGTGAGGATTGATAATTACAGTTTCCAGTTTGACTTTTGTCACGAAACCGTGCTAAGTGAGCCTCCTTCCCTTCATGCACATCATTCACATGTCGGTTAGTGCTGTTAGAGGGGAATACCTGTAGGTCTCAGTTCATGTCCACCGTGAATTCCAGGGACCTGTTGCTCCCAGGAATAACTGCCATTCGTAGTGCGGAGGTACAGGAGGCTGGTCTGAAGAAGCGTGTCGAAAGTGCTGACAGAGCTCAACGAGGAAAGGATCTCTGTTCATTTCCTCGAGGAATAGTTGTGACTTCTCTGAACACAGATTAAATTCAAATGATGTGTGTTAACGTGCTTTTTAAAAAATCTAGACAAATGGAAAGAAGGGAAGGAGAAGGAAATACCTGATTTTTTTAAGGAGAGAAATATGTACTTTAAAATTTTAATTTATAAGTCCTAGACTCTGCATGTGCGTATTTCCAAGCCTGTTTTTAGTTACTGCAACATTTCAGAAGAATAATAGAAACTAGGAAGCATATTTTGTGCTGTTACTAGACGCTTTTGTTTGTATTTCCTTTCTCTGGAATCTGAGTTACCTTTATGATTTGTTTTTTTCTCCTGATTTTGCATTCTTGCTATTTTGTGTAGATCCTTCTGTTTTAAGGGGCCCTCTGCTGGGCCACACCGATGCTGTCTGGGGCTTGGCTTACAGTGCTGCCCATCAGCGCCTGTTGTCCTGTTCAGCAGATGGCACTCTCCGATTATGGAATACAGCCGAGGCTGCTCCAGCCCTAAGTGTATTTAATGATAATCAAGGTATATGCTTTTTTTTTTTTTTTACCATTCAACTGAATCTTTTATAAAGTGTCTAATTCTAACAACAAGCAAATAAATAAGTAAACGATTCTATAAACTCTTAGAGTTTAAATTTAATTTGAAGGGTTTTTTTTTTTTTAAAGTAATGAAAGCATATTTGTTTGAATTTCCAACTTATGATTTTTAAAAGCATAGTATTCAGTGAAAGAACACACATTAAAAATTTTTTTAAATCAAAATATAACATCTACAGTAAAAATGGATATTGAAGATATGTCTTACTGGGTTTGACAAATATATAACTCTTATACCTCTCAAGATCTAGAACCTTTCCTTCACCTCTTCAAAGTGTCTTTGGGTCCTTCCCAGCCCCTCTTCCCATTTCCAACCAGCGGTGTGATTTCTTTCATTACAAATAAGTTTTATCTGTTCTAAAATTTCATAGAAGTGAAATCATATAATATGTACTCTTTTTGTATCTGGCTTTTTACTCTCTAATGTTTTTGTGATTCATCCATGTTCTACATATCAACTTATTTATTTTTATATTTAATAGTATTTCATTAAACCAGTGTGTTTATTTATTTACCTTTTGATGGACATGTGGGTTGTTTCCAGTTTTTGAGTATTATGAACAAAACTACTATGAACATTTATTTTTTATTTATTTATTTATGTATTGAGCTAGTAAAGAGCTAGAAGTAGAATTGCTGGGAGTTAGAAGTGGTTTTGTGTGTTCAACTTTATGTGAAATTGCCAAACTTATCCAGAGTGGTTGTGCCATGTTATACCACTGACAGCATGTATGAGAATTCCAGCTGCGCTTCATTCTTAATTAATTAGCATTTGGTGTTATCAGTTCATTTAGTTTTAGACACTCTGGCGGGTGTGTAGCAGTGTTTCATTGTGGTTTTAATTTGCATCGCTTTGGTGGCTAATTATTGTGACCACTTTTGTGTGTGTGTGTGCTTATTAGCTATTAACGTATCTTCTTCTATAATATACAGATTTTTTAACTGCTTGCTTGCTTTAGATTTTGAACCATATAAAAAAATCAGATTATATTCATGTATATGTATACATGCTATGTATACATATCATTCTATTCTTTTATGTTTGTAAGCACACTATAAGTTTAACCAAGTTTTATCCTATTCTAGATGATAAATAAAGTACCTTCTTTATTCTTGAGCTGTTTTAACTTGTGTCTGGGTTTTGATGAGTTGCCTGCATTTGATATTTGCATGACTCTACCAGTAAATAATAATTTGAAATTTTATTTTTTTAATTCCGTATTTCGATGAGTTAGAATTCCTCATAAGAGATGGTCTCTTAAAGAATTCCCACAATGCCACTCTAAGCCTCAGGTAAAAGTGGAAGCAACAAAACTTGTAGTCCAGAAATGTTTTCCATTTGTTTTCTGAGTAAAGGCCTGCATTCTGTGAATATATTAGCTGAGTAACAGGTAGAAGACTTGCTGAACAGGTAAAGATAATAAAATAGGCTAGGGCTAACAGTAACAAAAGAAATAATCTCTATTGAATGGTTAATGAGCTAATTTTTATTCTAATGTTGAGCCTTCTTTACTTCTTAAGGAAATCTTATGACTATTTGTTTTGCTATATTATAAGGACATTTTCAACTAGACCCTCTGATCGCCATTCTCTGAATATGTTCTGACTCTCTTAGAATTGGGAATCCCTGCGTCTGTGGATCTAGTGAGCAGTGACCCGAGCCATATGGTAGCATCGTTCAGCAAAGGATATACAAGCATCTTTAACATGGAAACGCAACAGCGCATTCTCACTTTAGAATCCAACCTAGATACAAGTATGTATACCAATTTTAAGTAGTCTTTGTTTGGGTCAAATTTTTAAACTTTCTCAAAATTATAATTACTAGCGTCAACTACAAAAAAAACCTGTTATTATAAAGAGTTCTGCCTTTTAAATCACAGAACACAGTTACTTGGATAAAATGATTTACAATTGATTTTAAGACTTTAAATTTATGCACATTTGTAACTATACTATTTGGAATAGCATTTGAGCTATTCCAAAGAGGAGTCAAGTCACATCCCCAAAGGCAAAGGAATTAAAAGCAAAAATGAACTGTTGGGACCTCATGAAGATAAAAAGCTTCTGCACTGCAAAGGAAACAATCAACAAAACTAAAAGGCAACCGACAGGATGGCAAAAGATATTTGCAAATGACATACTGGACAAAGGGCTAGTATCCAAAATCTATAAAGAACTCACGAAACTCCACACCTGAAAAACAAATAATCCAGTGAAGAAATGGGCAGAAACATGAATAGACACTTCTCTAAAGAAGACATCCAGATGGCCAACAGGCACATGAAAAGATGCTCATCAGGGAAATACAAATCAAAACCACACTCAGATATCACCTCACGCCAGTCAGAGTGGCCAAAATGAACAAATCAGGAGACTATAGATGCTGGAGAGGATGTGGAGAAATGGGAACCCTCTTGCACTGTTGGTGGGAATGCAAACTAGTGCAGCCGCTCTGGAAAACAGTGTGGAGGTTCCTCAAAAAATTAAAAATAGACCTACCCTATGACCCAGCAATAGCACTGCTAGGAATTTACCCAAGGGATACAGGAGTACTGATGCATAGGGGCACTTGTACCCCAATGTTTATAGCAGCACTCTCAACAATAGCCAAATTGTGGGAAAAGCCTAAATTTCCATCAACTGATGAATGGATAAAGAAATTGTGGTTTATATACACAATGGAGTACTACATGGCAATGAGAAAGAACGAAATATGGCCCTTTGTAGCAACGTGGATGGAACTGGAGAGTGCTAAGTGAAATGAGCCATACAGAGAAAGACAGATACCGTATGTTTTCACTCTTATGTGGATCCTGAGAAACTTAACAGAAGACCAAAGGGGGAGGGGAGGAAGAAAAAAAAGGTTAGAGGGGGAGGGAGCCAAAACATAAGAGACTCTTAAAAACTGAGAATAAACTGAGGGTTGATGGGGGGGTGGAAGGGCAGGGAGGGATGAGCACTGGGTGTTGTATGGTAACCAATTTGATAATAAATTTCATATTAAAAAAAAATATGGGGGGGGCGCCTCGGTGGCTTGGTCGGTTAAGCATCCGACTTCGGCTCAGGTCATGATCTCACGGTCCATGAGTTCGAGCCCCGCGTCGGGCTCTGTGCTGACAGCTCAGAGCCTGGAGCCTGTTTCAGATTCTGTGTCTCCCTCTCTCTCTGCTCCTCCCCTGTTCATGCTCTGTCTCTCTCTGTCTCAAAATAAATAAACGTTAAAAAAAAAAAAAAATTAAAAAAAAATATGGGGATAAAAAAACAAAGAGGAGTCAAGTTTTATACCAAATGATTAGTTTTCAATTCTGTTTGAAGAAAGTAATATTTATTCTGAATATAAAATAAATCTGTTTTTCATTTCTCATAATTTCATTTTTTAAATCAATTTAGTTTTGTATTAATAATATTTGACACAGCTCACTACTGATTAGACTGTAAATCAAGTTGTGTCTCTTAAAATCTCAAATATGAAGCTTCTCATTGGATACAGAAAGTCAGGAAATAATTTCTCAGATTGTGAAAAAGATACTATAGAATCTTTTTGATTTTTGGCTTTTTAACCATTGCTTTCTGTCTTTAGGCTTAATCCAGACAATTACATTTTAGGTTGCAGTTGACAAAGGAAGCTGTGTACATATATATTGTTGTTTTAATCTGAGAACTAGCTTTAAAAATAATTACCATGGTGTGTTTGTGTGTGTGTATGTGTGTGTGTGTGTGTGTGTGTGTGTGTGTGTGTGTGTGTCTGTCTGTCTGTCTGTCTCTCCCTCTCCCTCTCCCTCTCCCTCCCTCCCTCCCCCCACTCTTTTCCTTGCAAAAATTTCCTTCATTCCATTTTGGCTTTCTTCATTTTCTCTTCCCAATCTGTTGGCCTTTGTTTTTTTCTGAGGTCTTAGGAGAATTGTTTGGGGAAATACACACGAATAGAGTTTTGAACTATTTGGATGTAAAAGAGAGGGGTGAAAAAACAAAAACTGATATTATGGAATAAGAAAAGGAGAAACTTTTTTTCTCAAGAAATAATAGGTTTTAGACTCTCAATAAATTTAAAATCAATTTAAACATATGACTTAAAGCTACAGTAGTAAAATACAGATAACAATATGAAACTAAGAAGAATGTGAACATTTTTGGAATGTAGTCAATTCTTAGAATGTCCTGAGTGGTAAATACTGACTTTAATGACTGCTACAAATTAATAAGATGTCAAGTCTGGTGGATGAGATGGATGAACTAAACTCGGCAATCCCAATTTTCTCTTTAAGTGTGTGACAATAAAGTCATGTGACTTTTTGCCTGATACTAGAAACATTTTCTGAAGAAAACTGCCAAAAATGTTTTGAACAAAGGCAACATTATTGGAATAAGTGATAATTACTTTGAGTTATAATAATAATATGTCCTGACATTTTCTTTTTTAAATATATCCTTTTTTTTTTTTTAAATGTTTATTTACTTTTGAGAGAGAGCGAGTGAGTGTGAGAACACAGGCAGGGGAGGGGCAGAGAGAGATGAGAGAGAGACACACACAGAATCCGAAGCAGGCTCCAGGCTCTGAGCTGTCAGCACAAATCCCGACATGGGGCTCGAATCCACGAACCGCAAGATCATGACCTGAGCCTAAGTCGGACGCTTAACTGACTGAGCCACCCCAGGCGTCCCTGTCCTGACATTTCCTAAATTATCAGTTTGATTACTTTAGAGTTGTATAAATTATCAGTTTTATTACTTCAGAGCTGTACTTTTATTCTTTTCTACTGTGACTACCCCTGCTTATTTATTTTTTTTACTACATTGTTCTTTTCTGTAATTTAGCAGATTTTTAAAAAATTAAAGTTCAGACCAAAAACATGTTTCAAGGTAAAAGTAAATTTCTTATAGAATTAAAAAGGATGGAGGTTTTTGTTTTAAAAATCAGAATAGACTCACTTTCTGTTCATTAATGTCAATTATGGTGATTTGTGATAAAGTCAAAGGTATTTGAAGCAGGTAATTGAGGTCTTGTCAGTCCAGTGAAAAGTAAGCCATTTCTACATTACAAGCTGAATACAAATACTTGCAGGAGTTTTTTAGATTCATTGTTCAATTTATTCCTAGTGTTCTTTGCATTTTGCTTACATGTCTGATTTACCATTAAGTGGAGAAACTTCCTTAAAAGTATTACTAAGTAAAAAACTCTTTTGCTTCCTTCCATCATTTGATTTCTATCATAATTATTTTCTAGATCTCAGCATAATTGAAGCTATTCTCAGAAACCTCTCTCTCAGAATACATGGGATATTTTACTTAAAGTATTTCTTTTCTTTTGTTACTCTCCTGCTAGATCCTACAGAGGATAATGCTCAGTGGTATGTTATCTCTGGAGGAAAGAAAAAAAAAAAAACAACTACAGGCTGAGCTTTGAAACTAAAGTCTTTGTTAAGGACCATTTAAATTGAGTATAACTGAGCTTACTCCACGTGGTCAAGTGACTTTGTTTTATTCTTAGATAACAGGCCATTAGTACTGGAAAAAGATTACCTTCAGTTTTTAAGATGTCATATTTTTAGGGACCACAAGAAAATCCAACAGAGTACCCTAATATTACCATTATTTTTATCTATATTTAGCTATATTTTCTATTATGTGAATGTAAATTCATAATAATTTTACTAAGATTTAAAAAAGTTTAACTCTTTTTGAAATAATTTTAAATATGCAGAGTTTCAAAAATAGTACAAGAACTAGTTACATTTCACACGGATTCATCAGTTTCTACCATGAAACAGTTCATGTATTGTGATACAGGCCTAATGACATGTGGCCTGCTTCTCTCATTGTGCGTATAATTGAAATTCTTTGAAAGTTACTGTATAGGGCACAAAAAATAGTGTTAGGATGCTGACTATTTGAAGATTCCAAACACAGTAGACTGTCAAATGATAACCATTTCTATTATGATGAGAAAGAGAAGATTATACATTTCAGAAGCTCTCTTTGTCATATTTGTCTTCAGATGATAACCATGTGATAAAGAATATCTAGAAAGAGTGGAGATTTAAATTTGGTTATCATCTACTTGTAAGTAACGATGGAACTTTATTAAAGCTGCAGAATATCATAGATCATCAGAGAATGAGAAATGTCTGTGGCCCCACGCTCAGCGCTAGGTGGCACCCATTGATGGCAGGTGGTGGAAAGAAAATTCTCATTTGTAAGTACCTCTACATTTGTCAGTATGGTATTGTTCAGGCACTTCTTTCCTAACATTGATGTTGAGAATACAGTCACAGAATAAATTAACTAAAGACAAATTAAAGTAACAAAGTCTCAGGTGAGCATTCAGTCCTCTTATATGAAGAAATAGTAGCGTTAACTTTGTTGCTCTTTTTTTTTTCTTTTTCGCAGCCACCTCTTCGTGTCAAATAAATAGAGTCATCAGCCATCCTACTCTTCCCATCAGCATCACTGCTCATGAAGACAGGCACATCAAATTCTATGATAACAACACAGGTAAGTGTTTATTACAGAGTGATCAGTGTTAAAACAAAATAAATAAATAAAACCCACTGTAAGTAGGCTGACTTGGGTGTCTGTGAGTGGCTATATAGTCTAGGAATAAGCATGGAAACAAATACTCTTCCAGCTCAGTTTCTGTTCATTCTGTCCAAATCTGCTAAGAACTAGTCTTCATGATAGCATATAAAATCATCTTAGGTTATTTAAGTCATTTACTTAATGTTTTATTTATTTTTGAGAGACAGAGTACAAACGGGGGAGGGGCAGAGAGAGAGGGAGACACAGAATCCAAAGAAGGCTCCAGGCTCTGAGCTGTCAGCACAGAGCCCGATGTAGGGCTTGAACCCACGAACAGTGAGATTCACGACCTGAGCCAAAGTTGGATGCTTAACCAACTGAGCCATCCAGGCGCCCCTCATCTTAGTTTATTTAATAATAAGTAGATACTATGTTTTGGCCCTAGCACCAAGTGATAACCAAGGTTATCACTAGGGACACAACTGAAAAGGTCATTCAAATACCAATAAAATTGATCTCTTGCTGTGAATATGTTGGGGAAAAGTAGAAACATGTTAGAAGTAAGAGGCATATGATCATTATATTTTGTTTAAAATTGTTCAAGTTTGGGGTGCCTGGGTGGCTCAGTCAGTTAAGCATCTGACTCTTGATTTCAGCTCTGGTCATGATTTCACAGTTCTTGAGTTTGAACCTCGGTTCATGAGTTTGAGCCCCATGTCAGGCTCCACACTGACACTGCGGAGCCTGCTTGGGATCCTCACTCTCTCCCTCCCTCCCTCTCTCTCTCTCTTTCTCTCTGCCCCTCCCCAGCTCACAGTTTCTCTGTAAATAAATAAACTTTAAAATTGTCCAATGTTGGAGAGCCTTAGTGTTGGAGATAGAAACCCCTAAGTCATTTGTTTTTTTGATTCAGTTTTCCATAGACTACTCTTTTCTGTATTATAATATTGACTATCTGGTCCTGATTGATTTGAATTACTATATGTAAGGTGGGGAGGATATGTGGGCTTTCCCATTTTTTATTAGCTTTCATTCACTAGTCAGAAGGAAATTCCTGAAGAGCTGTGTTCGGAGGAAAACACTCCATATTGGCAGCCATATTTACCTGAGTATCTGCTATTAGCTTTGTAGATATATTAACTTTTGCTGACTTTGCTTAGCTGTGAGTAATGAGTAGTTTAATATTTTAATCCCTTTCTGTATGTTGTTTCCACCAGTATTGTGGCCAGGTTTTCCCTCCGTTCCTTTGTCTTTCCGTCTCTTCTGTTCTCACAACCCATATAATTTGCCTGTAGCTAAAGGATGCGAAGTAGGTGATTCATGTCTTAGTCTTAGTTAATGAACATGGCTTAAGGGAATATTTGTGTATAAATGACTGACTTTTATATTGCTATTTGAAAGACAGAAGTATAGGGGCGCCTGGGTGGCTCAGTCGGTTAAGCAGCGGACTTCGGCTCAGGTCATGATCTCGCGGTCCGTGAGTTCGAGCCCCGCATCCGGCTCTGTGCTGACAGCTCAGAGCCTGGAGCCCGCTTCAGATTCTGTGTCTCCCTCTCTCTGACCCTCCCCCGTTCATGCTTTGTCTCTCTCTGTCTCAAAAATAAACGTTTAAAAAAAAAAATTAAAAAAAAAAAAGAAGTATAATCTGAAATTTAAGCTTTTGTTTCTCATTACCATGGCTAGAGCAGGAGGGAGACACATTGTTTTAGCTGTGATGGAAAAAGCTATTGACGCGGTAAGTACACAGAGAGGGGTGACTGGAGAAATCAGTGTAACATGGTAACTGGTGTATGTTCAGGATGAGGAAAGCTGTTAATAAAGAGTAACAATCTCTTTTTCCCAAAGGCAAACTCATCCACTCCATGGTAGCCCATCTAGAAGCTGTTACAAGTTTAGCAGTTGATCCCAATGGCCTGTACTTGATGTCTGGGAGTAAGTACATCAACTATGGATTATTTATTTATCCTATTTTCATGTTAATGTAATTTTTCCTTTCAATTTCTTTTTCTTTTCTTCTTTTTTTTTTCTTTTCTTTTGATACAGGTCATGACTGTTCAATACGTTTATGGAACCTAGAAAGTAAGACGTGTATCCAAGAGTTTACAGCTCATCGGAAAAAGTTTGAAGAATCAATTCACGATGTAGCTTTCCACCCATCCAAATGCTATATAGCCAGTGCTGGGGCTGATGCACTGGCCAAAGTCTTTGTATGACACAATGCATCATCTTCACCTTCTAGCTCTTTATAAATAATCAACTGCACAAAAGAGATACAGAAGACCAGGGCAAGAATCAACCTGTCCTGCCCTTTTGTTCTGCCGAAGGAGCACAGAGAACATTTGTTAAAGTATAGTTTTGCAATTCGTATACTGTTTTCTAAAACTAAGGTTTGTTCTGGTTGCTGCAAGCTCAGCTGAATCTGTGAGCCTGAAAACTGTTTCAAAATTTCCCCCAATAGGAGCTATTATTTCTGAGGTTGTTCTAATTCGCTAGGCAGGCCTGAGCGAACATAGGTTTAGCCTGTCCCTATTGAGTAAATAGGGCATGCTATAAGGGATAATTAAAAAACTTGATGACTGGGAATGATAGAGGAAGAACAGAAATTTAGACCCAGTTCTCCCCTGAGAAATCTTGTTAACCACATTAGGTAGTCAAAACAGTAATCTTTACCATATCTGCTGTACTAACCCCGATGTGCATAATGAGCAGGCAGTGTTCAAATGAGTTTTTAATTTAGCTCTCCTTTCATCTGTGCACATAAAAGCACCTGGCAAAGCATTTTACCATTAGGGGGAAAAAAAATGCAATAATATGTTAAATATATTATTATTCAAAAATGCTAAACAAATATTTAGTTTGTAAGCAGATTTCTATATTGTATTACCTTTTTGAAAATAGATTTGGTACCATTGTAAAGTTAAGCTGTCAAAAACAGTCACCATTATCAATAGTCAGTAGAGTCTGCTTTTACTAAAGAATTTAACTTATTCAGGTTCAAGATTCTGTTTATTTTTAAGGGCAAGCAGGGCATATCTTGATAATTTCTATTAATTTTAAAATTCACTTTATTCATGTGATATTTCTAGTACCAGAGTGGTTATCTCATATTGATGAAATCTTACCTTTTAGTGGTTGAAAAGACGGAAGTTATCTGTGAGTACTTGTTTTTCAAAATCCACATAACCATGCTTCGGATGACCTCTTGCTTTTTCTTTGTCTCTCATATTCAAATTATCTGACACCTACCAAAAACAGTTTATAATTATGTTTTGACAGCCCAAAGGGTATGGTTAATGTCAGGCAGCTGCTTTTGCAGTACTAAATAAAGCACCTGGTTTGTGCCCCAGAAGTCTTCCATTAATCTATCCAAGAAGAAGAGCCCACTGGAAATCTGGATGGAAGAGTTCAGTGCATCCCTTGGTTAAAGAGTTTTCTCTTTCCCTTCCCCTACCCCTCCATTCTTTAATTGGAGTACACAGCGTGTTTTAATAGGCAGTGTGTCAGTATTGTTTCTGTGGAAAACTGTCATAAAGGACCAGGGTTCCTTGAGCTCACCTAGGTTCCTTGAGCTCACCTAGCCTGTGACCCACATGTGGCCAGCTCTTAAGATTCCCATGACCCCACTCTTTGGACCTAGTGTCTTCACATTCTTTTGTTTGCCCCAAATGTCAGAGACCAGTGTAGAAATTAGGAATAAATTATTAATGCCCAACTTTTCAGCAAAATGTATATATAGTAGTTTTCATACATAAAATCCATATCCATAAATGTTTTAATCTTTTAATATAATTCCTACATTCCTCTCCCAACATATTCCATTGTCGTAACAATGACACTTCTGATGATATGTATATTTACTCTGAAAAAGTATTCTGGTGGTGATATGGATAGTAATTGACAATTTTTCTTTAAAATTTCTGCTTTTCTGCCTCTAGAGTTTTGCAGCATACAAGCTAGATTTGCCTGATTGATAGACAGATATACTTTAATATTTTGACACAGCTACCTTGTCATTTCATCTGTGCTTTGGTTCACAGTGGGCTCAAGGGACTCCTTTCTATAATCGAATGAATTGACCTGGACTTGAACTCCCAGGTGAATGTTTATATTCCCATGCAGATATAGAAGTCCACATTGTGTTTGGTTCATTCCTCTTTTTGGTTCTTCAGTGAGTAAAAAAAAATGGTGTTGCTAACCTAACATTTATATAAGTATACTGGAAAATCCAGTCGGGTGCCCTTACTTGGCATGTTTAGGATGGACTAAGCTATTGTTTTACCACTTACTGCTTAAATTACCTCGCAAGGTCTCCAGTGCCTGCTTTACTTACATCACTGAAATTCTCAAAACCAAGAAAGTCTCTTCCCTTACGTTTTATACCTCCTGGTTGAAATTTCTCTCTTCGTGAGTGGAAAATGACCATGAGATAGGTAAACTGTGGTGCAGATGATGGAGCTTTGAAAGTTCTTTAGCCAGCCAGTGCCGGGCCATTGGAGACCCTAGACAGAAACAGATTCCTCTCCACTAGCACTGTGTAGATCACAGCCTAGAAATGAGCCAAAGCTGTCTTCCAGCCAGAGAGAAGCATAGACATGTATCTGCTTTCCCCGCCAGCCTATCAGAAATTGAATCCCCCAAATGAACAAATTCAAGATTCACACAGTCATTGAAATGCTTTCATAGTGCTTGGTTTGTAAATATTTTGGGTGAAATGTATTGGGAGAGTATGAAAATCAGCAGGAGACATGGTCCCTGCCTTATTTTCATATGCTATGAATACATCTCTGGGACTTGCAGCACCCTTCTCAAAACCCAGATGTCATATGGAGCTCATTTGCTACTCGAACCCTAGACAGGTATTTAACATAAGTGATATAATGACCTTCAGTATTTTTCTATTGAACAAGTTTAGCGATTTTTGCCATTAAACAGATAATTAGTTATGCAAAGTATTTAGCTTTTATAATCATTTTAGTTATGACTAAAAGGGGGGAAATTATGCTGCATCACTGATAATGAACTTTGTGAAAAATTTTTGTTTATCTGACTTTCATTCCTTCAGTATTCTTGCTATAAATTTCTTTTGGAGATAATGATAAAGATTTATTTGAAAATGTCTAAAATGTATGTATATTTTATAAATATATATTATATATATTGTAGGAATATATATAATATATATAGACTATATATATTATATATATATATTATATATATATATATATATAAACCATAGGTGCATTTTACTGTTTTGTATTTTCATTCTTAGAGGTCGTGTACACCACAGGTAATGATGAGTATGATGAGTGTTGTGCTGTTTGCTTTTGCAGTATAATATATAGTTCTAAATGTTTCAATTACTGTATATACTATATTCATTATAGGCTAGCATGCTTGTTTTAAAGACTGTCATTCTAGTTTATTAAAATCTGAATGTAAGAAAACCTGGCTATTCAAATGTGAATTGAAAAATATTCCATTCTCAGTACTGAACTATTTCCATTGAACATTCAGGATTTTTTTTAACAAAACAGATATCATCAAGAAGGCAATAGCTAGAGAATGAGAGGTGCCTTTAAAATAAAATACAAATGCAGCCTTACAGTGAGGATGAGGATTGAGCTGGGGTGGGGTGGGGGGCTATGGCAGAGAGAGATTGAGAGACAGAGAGAGAGTGAATGTGTGCGCGCGCGTGTGCGTGTGTGTTTGCCAGTCTGTGAAGATCCTGATTTGTGACCATCAATGTCTTTTCAGTGTATCTGCTCAACTTCTAGGATTTCAAGGGACATTTCATGCACTGTCTTCGTGCTCTTCTGAGCACCACATGTACTTTCCAAGGATTTTGAATGTGAATTCCTAGAAATTTCAGTAGACAGGAAAATAACTATTCTTCATGATAGTTAAGTTCAGGTAAAAGGAGAAATTATTGATTCACCAAAATTATGGGATCTTCTAATGTTGGCTAGGTAATTTTTTAAAAACGTAATTTTTAAAGGCTTACTTTTTTAGTACTTCATATATTTCCCTCTTACACAAGAGCATGCCATGAAATTCTTCTGTGATGAAGATCCAACTAGTAAAAATTATTTTTAGATTAAACACCTGAACTAGTTAAAATACCACCTAAGAATAGTGTTTAAATGGCATCTTTCATATCTACCTCGTTGTCATTGCTGCCATTTTAATGAAAGCAAACCTTTATGACATCAGAAATGACTGGATGCAATTTCTCTGTTGGTGCTTTTCTCAGGCTTTGTCATTTAAGTTATATTGAACTAAGATGTCACAAATCAGATTGAAAGACTCAGAGTTTTGGTTTTCTTTTGAAAGAACTGCTTAAAATTTATCATCAGTGTTGATAGTGAGTGGATATAGTTCAACTCTGGTTAGTATACGTCTGTGATATTTTCAACCAAGAGCCAAACTGTTACTGAATTTACATGGAAAAAGAGCTCTAAGTACAGTTTTCTTCAGCTTACTTTATTCTTTGAAAGCTATTTCAAGGCTATTAAGTACATAATCATTAATTTTATGTACTCAGAAGTTGCCTTTGTTACTGTTACTTGTCTAGTTATTTATATAATTGCAGTACTTTATGTGTTTGACACTGGGATTCAGGTTGTATAAAAGTAGTAGCTGACTGAAAATTATATGTATATTTTTGTGAAATGTGTCAATTCCAGAAGTTCCTTTTAAGGGAAGGTCCAGAAAACATGTCCATCTTTAAAAACAAAGGACAGGTCATTGGTAAATGATTTGAATCATTTTTACTTTCAGCACTGAAAGCTTTTTAATTGGCCGTATCCATCATCTAGCTGGACCTCCATGTCAGTGTAAGGGACACCAGATTGACAAAGTATTTAGCAGATTGCATCAGTTTTGTTTTTGTTTTTCTGTTTTCGTTTTTTTTCTTAATCGGAGAAAAAAAAAAAAAACACAAAAAAACAAAAACCAAAAAACTAATCTAGGCCAAACAGAGATCCCTAGATTCCACTTATTTATTCTAGCAGTATTCCTGAAGTGGTGCTTAGGGGTCAGAATTTTCTGGATCTTTGCTAGTTAAGCTTTAGATTTGATTTAACTGGGACCACATGGTTGCCATCCCTGTGATGCAAATTAGAAAGTTCATTTTAATTTAGATTAACTTTAATGTCTGCCTGGATTTTTAACAGGCTGTGAACCAGTGAGTGCCTTGTTAATGTAGAATGATTTTCCCTGGTTGTTAGCTCCTTTCTGAAAATGTCTCAGAGAGTGGTATTTTAGTTGACTTGTACAGATCTGCTAAATTCGGTATTATCAGCAGTCAGAAAGCCTTCAGTCTACCATGTACCTCCCTCCCTACTTTCTTCTCATTGTTTGGCTGAAGTTTGCCTCTTGTGAGAAACAAATTCGACCCCCCTCTCCACACACTTTTTTCAATCCAGATTAAGAGGTATTCCCTACATGCATTCCAACTGTATGATCTAATATCTGTTTTTAGGAGGAACCACTTCTTTGTAATCCTGAAATCTACTGGTTACTTTACGTCCTTCTTAACTTCAGTTTACTAGAGCTGACTCCAGGGCATCATCAGTTTAGATTCCTACTAATTTCTTTTCTCCACTCCCCCCACCCTCACCCCCTCCCCGCAACTGGTGGGCCCTGGACCAGATTGTTTGATCTTCAGGTATTTTTAAATTTAGTTATAATATCAATTAATGTAAATTAATCCAAATGCTAATTTTTGTGGTGCAAGAAGTTTCTTTTGTAAATTCAGGGTATGGATAAGCTAATTAAGATATCTTTATTTGGTGGCTCTAAGTGTATTATTTGTTTTTAAATAAAGTGTACAAATATAGATAATGTGCTATAGGTGTCTGATGAATTGAAATATTTTGGAATCTAGTGGATTTGCAGTTTATTATAAAATACTTTAATACAACTTGATTTTGTTTTTTCCAGTGGGGGTGGGGCAGAAGAGGCATGCAGAGGAATGAAGGAGTATTAGACAAAGTAGATGTGAGTCCAAAATAATAAGCCAGTCTTAATTATTGATTGTGAGGAAGATAGAGAAATTTATCATTATAGAGTGTGAACCTTTGGAAAGCCAGTAAAATTAAAATACCCCATGAGATTGGATAATTGATACTTTCAGGGACACACATATATTTTTCAAGTGTTTAGTTATATATTTTTAAAAAATTATACACACATATATAAATTTAATGTGTTTTTATTTTTATTTAATTTTTTGTTTGGCTACTTAACAGACATAAGCCCTCCCCTCCCCCTTGCCTTTTCAGATCAACATTAGTTTTCAAGAGCTGTCTCTGCCCACAGCTCACAGTCTCTTTGTTCCAATCTGAAGCCACCATACTATGTGGAATCTGAAAGTGTCCTTGAAACTATCTGCCGTTCTCTGATGTTTTTGTATTCTGCTGTAGCGATGAGTTTATATCCTTTAGCACGTACACATTCTTCAGCAGTGTCAGAAATACCCCTTTTTTGCCTTTTAATGAGAACTGAGACATTGCTGGAGTAATTTTTGAGTAATCTAGTACAGAAGGCTAGGAAGAAGCCAAAGTTTTTTCATGGATTAATGGGCCCTCTGGGGTGCCCCAGAGTGTTCCTCTGACCTGCATTGGGTTCCCCGAGACCATCACCGAGGTTTTGAGGGGCCCCAGAGATGTTCTGGCACTTAGGATAGTCCCCAGGAACACCTAGGAATCTGGCAGCGCCACGTAACTCAAACACTGTGGCTGTGAAGTGCCCCTCCATTTGTTCCTTATTAGTTCACACCTGTTGCTTACAGTGATCGGGATAACTCTGATTTTATGGGGAATCACTGGTATGCACCTCTAAAAATTGGAAACCCTGTCTTCTGGAACACTAACTTAGTATAGTTTGTATACTTTCAAAACCACAGAATTCAAAGTTCACCAACCACAAAATGACTCACTTTGCATTTCACTTAGATCCTACAACCCCAAGTCCTTTCTCCATCCTAGTGGTTTAATTAAGGGTAATGGTGGTTTTAGTCAGACTTGAAGAAGGATCTATTTGAGTGAACAAAATCTGCAATATCCTGCTAACAGGAAGGGCCTATTTTGTAGAAAATTCCCTTGTCCTCGATGATTTAGCCATTCACCTTACATTGCAGGCTGGTCCAGATGCTAACTCCGCATTGACTTTCCCTGTGTGCCTCTTTAAAGATATAATTAATCCAGTAATGTAAAGGAGAACCCACCATAAAACATCTGTTAAATAGCACTTGGAGCACTGGAATGAGTATGGCTAATTCATGTGCCAAAGTTTTCTGTGCTCTCATAAACTGCAGTATATATACCAGGTTCCCAATCTCTAACCTCAAACCACAGATATTTTTGAATTACCTCATATAATAGCATCACCAAGTTAAGGGTAATGGTAAGGGAAACCCATCATTTACAAATGAAATTTCCCAAACTGAAAAACTTTTTTTAATTAAACACTGCATGGAATGCAAAAATTTTATGTTTAGTATGAGTTGTAAAAACAAGGAGTTTGTGACTTGTGTAAGATGTGCTGAAATGTTAAAGTACACTGACATCTAGCTATTTTCTGAGTGAAATGGACCAAGGCAGTAGTTTTTCATAAGTAAGATTAACTTACTTAGAGCAAAAGAAATCTCATCAGAAAGTTTACTTCGGGTGCTGGCTAACTTGGGTGAGAGTGTGGGGAAAAACTACCGTACCAAGAAGGAAAAGCCACCAGCCATTGGCTCCCTTTTTTCTTTAAATGACTTGGAACGATGACCTCTGAGATCTTTTGACCTCTAAAAGTGAATGGTTCCAATTCTGCCTTGTCATTGCTCCCTGTTACCTAAATGAAAGATTTTTAGGAAGTACATCAGAAGTATTCTAGAGCTCTCAGGTAAAGTGTCAGCATAGCTTTTATTATATTTTAGGAAGCCATATTAACATAGACCCAAGTATGTTGTGCCACTTGTATATGTCAGAATGACGACCAGAAATGTAAAAATGTTCTCATGAGGCCAAGTGATAATCCCATGAAAAGATCAGAAAGTCATTTGTGTAGGATGAGTTGTTTTGAGTGATTTTACTATGCTTTCAAAACCATTTAAAAATATATTTGCGTATTTCTCTACAGACTTTTGAGCCCATATATTTCAGAATATCCTGTTGGTGGAATAATTTTATTCAGTGTGTATTTTAGAAAAAGAATTCAGTGGTCTCACATCTTTTGACAGTTATTAATGATCAAACTCCTGACACTCCCTCCCCTTTTCCTCCCCTCCCCGCTGGAACTCATTGGTATGTAGACCAGTAGCATATGTCTCCATGTTTTGGCTGCCTGGAAAAACAGCATGTTTGTATAGTTTGCAGATAAACATGGAGCCTTGTGTATTTGATACATGTCAAAATGATTGTGAATATCGTGTAAATAATGTTAATTAGCAGTGTCCCCTCAGCTAACAACATTAAGGTTAGATTCTGCCAATTACCATTCAGGAGTTTTGAAAGTATGCACATTGAGCTAAAATACCACTTAATTCATTTAAATGGAAACTTTATTTTTCAGTGAAACAGTACGTGTTCAGTTTCCTTGTAGATCTCAGGGTCAGAAGAAATCAGGCTTTCTCCCAACTCTAAAACATTCAGGCTTTCTTTTATTCATTTTGGTCAGCCTTTTAAATTAAATAAGCAAGACAATAAACTCCTATTTCTCATATCCTACTATACTTGGGAATACACATCTAATGATTCCAATTAAGAAAAAATAAACCCTGCAAGCAGGCTTCCCCCCACCCCCCCTCCCTGTCTTTAGGAACATCATTGCTTTCTGGAGGAGAAATTATTTTACTTCAGAAAATGAAGGTGAGAGATCCATGCAGTTTTGTCTCCTTGATATATGCAAGTTATGTACAGCTTGCCTCTGCAGAAAAACACAAATTTTATTTTGTATGATTTTAAAAAGTTATTTTGGAAGTACAAAAATCAGCAAGGAAGATGTGATAAGTTTATTTTATATACTGTCTTTCAAAATCTTAGATTTTTTGTGTTGCATGGGAAGCATGTAGTGATGAATTTTATTATGAATGCCTTGTTTCTACCCCATCCTCAACTCACATTTTACATATTATGTATTGCTCAGTGTCACCTAACTAAAACAGGTAAATGATTGCTTCAGTCTCTATAAGCTCATTTGTTTTTCTTATATTCTGCTTAGCACCTCTCCTGGTGCCTTCCCATGTAAAAAGTACTCAAATACTATCTGTGGGTTGAGAAATTAGAAAGCACATTTTCAAAACTCTAAATCTATCCAGATCTTCAAAGACAAAAAAATCATCCCTGCAGGTTCCTAGCCGATCGCAGATATATTTAGATCTGTGAGGCTGATCCTAAGATTGAGGACTGTACCCTAACTGAGGAGGAATTTGGATCTCACCTGGAAGGTGGCAGCAGAATGGCCAAGATACCACCCTCCTGCACACTTCCAGTCCTGCCTACGTGGGAATTAAGCAGAGCATGTGGGGGACAAGGACATGTGTCTGAACACTGTTAATGGTGCATCTTCTTTCCCTGACCTCTCTAGCACCAACCCACTGGCCTTTGATCTCTTGTGGGGCAGCTCCTCCAGTCTGGAACTTAAACCTGCCGGGACTGTCTTGGGCCCAGGCCAGATCCACCACCCTTTCCTTGCAACCCTCAGACGGTCCAGCTGTTACTAACTGGCTGTTTTTTTCCCAAAGAAGTAGGAAATCCCTCCCAGTAGAAGATTGTCAAGAAAGGCATTCCTCGGGGGGAACTTGCCTTGGATTTGAAGAATCTAGGACAAATCCCTCAGGATGTTTTCAGGGCTGCTTTTTGCCTAGAAGATTTGATGGTAATTATCTAAACGTTTATTAACTCTCCTGGGACCGAGCTCTGTGTTGTCTTGCTTTGCAGCTACCATTCCACCAAGGCCCAAGTGGCTTGCAGCCTTGAGCTGAAAAGCTGAATTGCTTCAGGAGCAAAATAGTCAACAAGTTAGAGACAGACTGTATTTTAACAATCAAATGACTTTTAAATCATTAAGAGAATCATCAGAAGAGTAGTGAATTGAATTTTTCACATTTCCATTTCTAAAGGCTTATTATAAATAAAATTGAGTGTGAAATGTTCAATTAAATCTCAAAATAATGTTAAACCTATATATTATGTAAGAACTATTAGCTCTTCAAATTACTAAAAGAGGATTATTTTAAGATCAATCCAGGACAAAGGAAAGAACAGGATTTTGACCTGGACACAGGACATTGTCGGTGAAACTTTAGTGAGACTAACTCTTATGAATTGGGTTTCTCATCTATGAAAAGGGGATTATACATCTGCCTGATAGATTGGTTTGAGAAAAGAGATAAAAACACCTGATAAAATGTTGGGCAGTCTTAATAAGCATCCAACAAATAATTATTCACACCCTGAGTTCAGACTTCTTGTCCATGTAATTCTGTCACACTCCTGGTAACTTCTAGAATATCAGAGTTTTAGGAGAAATGAGGTTAAAATGAACATCAAGAGTAGCCCTAAAGAAGAAGTTACTCCTAAAATATTACTTTCCTCAATATTTGAGTGCCTGCTGTATGTCAGTCAGTTCGAGGTGCTGACATTCAGCAGTAGACAAAGTCCTTTACCTGATACAGCTTATGTTCCAGTTGGGAGGAACAAATAGTATCAATAAAAAATATCGAATATTGGTGATAAGTGCTAAAGGAAAGGAGATGGGTGTTTCACAGATGTAAATAGGGGTACAATTTAAATTACTGCAATTAACTAAAAGAGAAACACAAGGGGCACGTGGCTGGCTCAGTTGGAAGAGCATGCGACTCTTGATCTCGAGGTCATGAGTTCGAGCCCCATGTTGGCTGTAGAGATTACTTAATTAAAAAAAAGAAAAAGCAACAAGTGAAGTAATGAAGAGACATAATGGCAGAACTCCTATCCCACCATACCATTCCACTCCCGCCCCGTCTTGTAACAGCCCGGTCTATGTATCCCTATTTTCGTTCATCCAGATAGGTGCACACAAATACTACACAGGGTTTTGTCTTACTCTACATGTTCTCTGCAACTTGCTTTTAAAATTTAATGTGTATTTTGAGCACCTTCAAGTCCATACATAGACTTCTTTTAAATTCCTTAATCTACACACACACTCTCGTGTAAATGAAATGAGATTTTTTGGTGCGTCTGTTTGCTGTAAATAAGGGGGATAACACATACCCTCTGCATCTTTTCTCATCCAAAAATGTGTGATGGAAATCCCTCCAAGTCTGTCTCATAGCCGTCATTTCATTCTTCCGAATGCTGTATAATACTCTGTGATGATGACTTAAACTTCTTCTCTAATTAATGGACATTTACTTTGCTACCGGATTTTCACTATTATGGTAACTGTGCCTGTGCACATACTCATGACCATGATGGTGTCACTTCTGTGGAGTAGATTGCCTGCAGTAGGATTGCTGGTTGACAGCTACGTAGATTTAAATTTTTTTAATAACTATTGACAGATTATTTCCCAAAAAGGCTGGAGCAATTTATATCTTCATCAGTAAATGTACAGTATAAAAAGTACCCATACCCTTCATCCCCACTAGGGATGTTGTATCATTTTAAAAAAATAGAAGAAAAAAAAAGACTGGTGGTGTGTATAATGATTTCTCAGTATTACTTTATTTGCATTTTACCTAATTATTGTAAATCTGCATAACTTTTCATATGTTCTTTGGTTATTTGGGTTTCACTCATAATTAAATTACCTTTTGTATTTTCTATTGCTGTATAACCGATTAGCACCAATTTAGCAGCTTAAAGTGACACCCGTTTATTATCTCACAGTTATATGGGTTAGAACTTCAAGCAGGCTTGACTGGGCTCTTTGTTCACTGTCTGATAAGGCTGAAATGAAGGTGGGTGCCAGTCTGGGCTCTTAACTGAAGGATCTGGGGAAGAATTCACTTCCAAGCTCATTCATGTTGTTGGCAGAATCTGAATCCTTAAAACTGTAGGACGGTTGTAGATGGAGAGCTCTGTTTTCTCGCAGGCTGTCAGCCAGAGGTTGATCTCAGCTTTTAGACGTTACTCTCCAGTCCTTGTACATGACCCCTCCCATCTTCCAAGTTAGCAAGGATTCATCAAGATCCTTCTCATGCTTGACTTTCTCTGTTTTTTCTTCTGCTGCAGGCCAGAGAAAACTCTGCTTTTAAAGGACTTATGTGCCTAGGGTGAACCCACCCAGATAATTTCTGTATGTTAAGGTCTACTGGTCAGTAACCTTAATTAAGTCTACAGACTCCCTTTGCTCTGTAAATGTAGCATTATCATGGGAGGAACATCAGGGTGAAAGATTATGGGGGCCATCTTAGAATTCTGCCCTACCACAAATCTTCATATTTTTATTTATATCTTTATATTTGTGTCCATGTTTCTATTGTGTTTGCCTTTTTATTTAGTTTGTAGGAGGTTTTTTATATTACATATATTAAGCCTTCCTACTCTTGGTTGCAAATAGTTTTACCAACTCATTTATAAGTTGTCTATTGACCACTAATATTATTAAGTACTTTTTCCATAGAAAACTTAGCATTTGGATTTCCCTCTTAAGGTGACTTGCATATTTGTATTTTTTAATTCACATTTAAAATTTTTACTCATTTTTTCATTTACTTGATTTTTTATTAACATTTTGCCCATATGTGCATTGTCTTTTAAAAAAATTTTAAACACTCTTTCAATTGTTATATGTAAATGCTTCATCATATTATTTGCAAATTTTCTCCAAATCTGTCGTCATTTACCATATTTATAATACATTTTCCCATTAAAAACTTTATATTAGTATATACTCAAGTATATTAATTTACGAAATGTGAACACTTGTAAATATATAAAAATTTCAAAGTATTCTGTATTGATTAAGGCCTTCACTTCTGTAGTCTCCTAGAATGTCTTCTACATTTTGTTTTTGTTGTTAGTGTTTTTTCACATTGTTTTTACTCCATTTGGAATTTGGTTTTGTATAGAACGCCAGCTATGGACCCAACTCTCCTTTCTTCCACGTGGGTTGCCAGTTGTTCCAGCACTTTTTATTAAATTATCCTTTAACAATGAAATGAAATACCAACTTTGTCATATATTAAATTTTCATATATAATGAGATTTCTCAATATACTGTACTGTTTCACTTATAGTACTCTTTGTATGTGGCAATATCACACTGATTTAATTACAGTGGCTTTATGTATAGTCATACAGTGGCTTTATAAAATGGTCAGGCAGAACTTTTTCCCACCCCACGGTCCTGCATACTGTTCTTTTTACTACCTTTCTTGGCTATTATCAGGCATTTCAAGTTTGTGATCATTTTATCCAATTAGGGGTTGAAATTCCATTTAATTTAAAAATTAATTTGGGGAAATTTGACATGATATTGTCTTCTTTTTTTATTTTTATTTTTAAATTTAATTTATTTTTGATAGAGACAGAGCACAAGTGGGGGAGGGGCAGAGAGAGAAGGAGACACAGAATCCAAAGCAGGCTCCAGGCTCCGAGCTGTCAGCACAGAGCCTGATGCGGGGCCAGAACCCACAAATTGTGAGATCATGACCTGAGCCAAAGTCGGACGCTCAGCCGACTGAGCCACCCAGGCTCCCCGCCATATGATATTGTCTTCTAAGAACTAACAAAATTATATCATTTTCTGTTTGCTCAGATCTTGTCTATATCATTAGTATGATTAAGTTTTGAGAGTTTTCTTCACTTAAGTCCTGTGTCTTTTTTTGACTAAATGTAGTCTGTTCCTTAGTTTTTTGGTAATAAGAACAAATTTTTTTTTCCCATTTTCATTTCTAAAGGCTTATTACAAATAAAAAGCCTATTTTTTTTTCTGTGTGCTTAAACCTTATATGTAACAAATTTATTATATATACTTACTAAATTTTCTCATGAAGTTTTCACTAGTCTCTTGGGACTTTTAGAAATATAATGATGATACAAATACTATGATACACGAAATCACAAAAATAACTCTTTTTTTTTTTAAGTATTTGAAATATTCTTTTCCTCTCTAGATTCTTTATTGTCTGGAAACTCTATTATAGTGTTGAATGGTAATGGTGATAGCCAGCACCTCTGTCACAGATTTTAATTGAAGTAGTTTATTGAGCTGTTTCGAATATTCATGTTGCTATTTGGTAAATAATCTTATCTAAACAAATTCTTGTTTTACCAAGACATTTTATCAGAAAATGCTGCTGAATTTTGTCAAATGCCTTTTCAGCCTTTTTTGATGTGGTTTTGTGTTAGTCTTCTTTAATCTGTTGACTACTTAGATTACATTGGAGCTGCTGATATTAAGCCACTCTTGTCTCCTTGGAATAAAACCTACTTGATCATAATGTGTTATTCTTTTTTTTTTTTTTTTTTTTTTTTTTATAAATCAGTATTCCAGTTGCTAATATTTTATTTAGAATTTCAGCATGCATATTCATACATGAGATTAGTCTATAGGTTTCTTTAGTAGTCTTTTTTTATTAGGTATAAAAAGTTATGCAGGTTGACAAAATGTGGGACTAATCAGAAGGCTCACCCACTGTGGGTGAGAATGCAAATTTATTCAAATGTGTTAGAAAACCACTTGGCTGAATCTACTAACGTGAAAATATAAAATCTAGTAATTCTGCTTCTGGGCAAACACCCAATAAAATGCATACATATGTTTACCAAAAGACATGTTCTAGAATGTTTATAGCAACATTATTAGCAATAGCTTCAAACCAGGAACTACCTAAAAGTCCATCTACTATAGCATGGATAAATACATTTTTGTGTTCATACAGTGGAATATTATACAGCAACAAGAATGAACAGTTTATAAGCACATGCAATATATGGATGAATCTCAGAAATGTTATGTCGAGCCTTAAAAGGCAGATATAAAAAGAATACTGTGTGCTTGCCTTTTTATAAGTGCAAAAACAGGCAAAACTAATCTGTTAACTGTTAGAAGACAGGAATGTGGTTATCTTCAGTGAGAGATAAGTAGAGGGGGAGGTAGTGTCTGAAAGAGTTTGAGGGGGATTCTGCAGTGCTGGTAACATTTTGTGTCTTTGTCTAGGTGCCTGTTTATGTTCGATTGTTTAGGTCGTGGAAACTCATCTACTTTACACTTAACATGTACACTTTTCTGTATGTATTTTATACTTGAATAAAATGTTTTTAGAAAGCAATACTTGTTTCATAGAATGAATTGGGGAGATTTCAACTTTTTCTACAGTTTAGAATTGTTTAAGAGGTCTTTGAAATTGTATGTTAAAGATTAGATGAAACTTGGCTGAGAGACTTTCGGTCCTGAGGCCTTCTTGTTTAGAGGTAGGATTTTTCATTGCTTTTCTAATACCTTTGGTTCAAAATATTCACTTCTTGAATTAATTCTGATAACTTATATTTTGTAGGAAATACTTCATTTTTTTGTAGGTTTTCACATTTATTTTCTATAGATCTGTGTTTTTATGTTTCTTGTAATTTCTTCAGTGTGTGGTATTATGGTTTTTATTCTTTTTATCCAAGGATTATCTATCTGTGTTTCTTAATTTTCAAGGAGTTCAGGAAAAGCAGTACTAATTTTTCACATTCAGTTCCTCTTGGCAAGTTGAAGGGTGAGGAGGAAATAATCAAGGTGGATCAAGAATTTGCTCAGAATCCCATCTGAAGATTCCTGGATCAGAGGAGGTGTGTTACTGAGCTTCTCCATGTCCCTTACCTTTCCTGGAAAAACAGGACACCAATTCTTTTTTTCCCCTCTTCCCAAGTCTATTGCTTTACCCAAACATCTCTTTTTTGTGTGTCAGTTGGAAGAGTAGTGTGGCTCCTGATATAGTCAGTGGTCTGTTTCCACTAACGTAAACAGTCTTTCTAGGTACAAACGTGAAACAAATGGCAAGGAATAATTAGGAATCAGCTATGGATATTAGCCACCTTTCCTATCTTATTCCCTTTGTGTTTGGTCATTGTTACTGGGGCCTATTTGCCGTCAATGTACAAAGTACAGCCCTGCCAATTTGCCTTTTGCTTCTGTCTCAGCAAGAAATGGAATTAGCTTTTAAGTTTGAGAAAACCCAACAAATAATGGCCTAAAAAATAGGGTTTGTTTCTCTCCTATAAGAAGCCTAGTGTAAGGGAGTTGTTGGCATTGGTCCAACTGTTCAAAATGTCAAGAAGGACCCAGGATCTTTTTATTTCTCTTTGCCCCTTCTGAGAGTATTGGATTTTCATCTATTGTTTGGTCTCAAGATGGCGCCCACAATACCAGTCATATTATCCAAGTTCAAGGCAAGGAGAAGGTAAAAAGGGGGGAAGGGCAGAACTAATTAGGACTTTTCTTTTTTTGACAGCAAAGGAAATCTGCCCAGTGGCCCTCCAGCAGATTTCTCCATGTATCTCACTGGCCACAACATTGCCTCTCTACCTTTAATGGATGTTGAGAAAGTGAGTATCTCACTGTTCAGCTTCTGTAGTAGGAGATGGCAGTGAGAAGTCAATTTCAAATGGCTTTTGGGTTAGACAACAAATGTTCCCTCTCACAACTACCATTAGCCAGGAACCTCTTTAATCCCTCATTTCTATTTTGCATTTGCCCTCATTTCTCCTCTCTCACCCTGATTATGAAAAGAAATATATGTGGTTTGTGGATGCTGAGTCCTAATTTTCCAATTCTTGAGAACAGTGCCTCAAATCACCTTCCAAATGAGACATTTGCTTTCTCCATGGGATATTACAGTCATTCTAATCTTGTTTGTTCATTCCCGGTTTTGAATTCACTCACTCTCTGAAGAACCATCAAACAAACCCTGATAAGTAGGCTTCCTTTCACACAAATCCTGAAGAACTCTGTTGTCTTAGATATAGCCTGGAGTTTGTCTCTAAGGTTAAGTTTCATATCAGTTGGTACATAACTCTGCTTGAATTCTTTCTGCTCCAAGAGGATTACCTTTTACATCTTAGAAGAAGTCGGTTTGTTTTCCTAAAGATGCTATAAAAAAAAAACAAAAAAAAAAAAACAAAAAAAAACAAACCTTAAGAAATGTCATAAAAAATAAACATCCTTACACATAAATTCTTTGGGCCAACCAGTACCAAAAAACCCCTTAAATTTCAACCTTCTGATATAAAAAGTGTACCCCTCCTTTGCTCTTTAAAATTGAAGACCAAATTATGCTTCTGGCTAAGTGAAGTAACAGAGATCAGATTTATCGTCCCCCTTTAAGCAGTAGAGGGGAAAAAAAACCCAGTAGTTTTCAGACATTGAACAACAGCCAGCACAAGGCAATAATCCCTGAGAGAGAGGAAAACAAATTGTTGACCTGGCTTCTTGCCTAGAGAGAGTGTCCATGATCAGTGCAAGGAAGGGCAACCCAGGCAGAGCTTAGAGATCTCTGAGTTGAAGAGACAGAGTTGGGAGTTTGGCAAGTTCAAGATAGTTAGAGTTTGCAGGACAAAATACTACAGGAAAGCTCTGGAGATCTGAACTGGGTCTTCTCCAACTCTTCAGCTGAGTATTGGTATGTACAAGCATGTGAGGAAACTATGAGAGGCTGAGGAAAGAGTCACCCAGTATATAGGCAGAACAATCCTCTGGTGTTACACAGGGTTGGGAATAGTTTGTTTCCACCAGGCACAGTGGAATAATATAAAATGTGAGGCATTAGGTAGAGGGCTCAGAAGGATATTATTGCCTTATCACTGTGGAAAAACTCAGCCCTCGGCTAAAGGTTGCTTTGACTCTGTCTTAAAGCTTAAAAGTAAGATCTGGAAAGCTCAAACACACACACACACACACACACACACACACACACTGAATATCTAGTTCCCCAAAAGGTAAAATTCAAAATGTTTGGAATCCAATTATCTGGAATGCAAAGAAGCAGGAAAACACAGCCCCAAATGAGGAGGGAATGTAATAAATTAAAAATAACCCAGAATGAACACATACAGAATTAGTAAACAATGGCATTTAATTGTTTTTATAACTATATTGATATGCTAGAAGACAGAGAAGAATCTTTAAAACACTGAAAAGAAAAAACTCTGTAAACTTTCAATTCTATACCCGATAAGAATATCTTTGAAAAACAAAGGCAAAGACATATGAGTGCCAAAAGTATTCATGACTAGCAGATATACTAAAGCAAGTCCTTCAGGCAGGAGGAAATTGATAGCAAGTGTAATCGATGCAAGATAATAACAGAAAAAATTACTCTTTCTCCTTCTTAAATCGCTAAATGGCAATTGACAGTTTAAAGCAAAAAATAAGAAGGCGCCTGGGTGGCTCAGTCCTTAAGCATCTGACATAGGCTCAGGTCATAATCTCATGGCTTGTGAGTTTGAGTCCTGCTTTGGGTGAGCCCCACTTCTCTCTGTCTCTCTTTCTCTGTCCCTCATGGGATTCTCTCTCTCTCTCTCTCTCTCTCTCTCTCTCTCTCTGGCCCTTGCTCACTTGCCCCCTCTCTATATATATATTTTAAGAAGTAAAGCAAAAAATAATATACAGAGGGTTATAAAACAAATGTAGAAGGAAACATATGAGAATAATAACACAAAGGCTAGAAGAGGGTAATAGAAATAGACTGCAAGGTTCTGATACTATTTCTGAAGTAGTATAATATAAATTATAGATGTATACCATTGAATCTAAGGCAACCATTTTAAAAAAGCCAATAAAGGAGAAAAATAGAATAACAGAATAATTCAATTAATCCAAAAGAAGACAGGAAAAGGAAAAGAGGAACAAAGAACAAGTATGACAAATAGAAAACAAATATCAAAATGGTAGATTTACACCCAACCACATAAGTAACATTAAATGTAAATGGTGTAAACACCATAATTAAAAGGCACAACTGACAGATTACATACAAATAATGAAACCTTGCCTACATGAAATGCTGCATACAAGAAATCCACTTTAAATATAAAGATTCAAATAGGTTACAAGTAAAAGGATAGAAAAAGATATGCCATACCAAAAGAAAGCTTAGTGACTATATTAACATCAGACAACACAGATTTCAGAGAAAAGAATATTTCCAGGGATAAAGAGGTTTATTTCATAATGATTAAGAGGTTAATTCATCAAGAGAACATAACAGTCCTGCAAGTGTATGCCCTTAATGGCAGAGCTTCAAAATAAGTGGAGCAAAAGCTAATAGAATGAAGGGAGAAATAGACAAATCTACAATTATAGTTGGGGATTTCAAACGTCTTCTTGTAATAACTAAGAACAAGTAGACAGAAAAGCAATCAGGATATAGAAGACTTGGGTAACAGTACCAACTTAATTAACATTTTATGGAACATTCTACCCAACAACAGCAGAAAACACCTTTTTTTTTCCCAAGTGCCAAGAACATTTACTAAGATAGACCATATTTGGAGCCATAAGACAAGTCTTGATAAATTGAAGAGGATCCAAATCATACAAAGTATGTTCACTGACCACAGTAAAATTAAATTAGAAGCCAATAAAAGAAAGGTGTCTGGAAAATCTCCAAATATTTGGAAACCAAATAACACACTTCTAAATAACCAAAGGGTCAAAGGAAAATTAAAAAGTATTTTGCCTGGTGAGGATGTGGAACAAGAAATCTCATTCACTGATGATGGGAATGCAAATGGTACCACTACTTTGGGAGACAGTTTGGCAGTTTCTTATAAAACTAGACCTACTCTTAGTATACAATTCAGCAGTCATGCTCCTTGGTGTTTACCCAAATGAGTGGACAGGTTATAATCACACAAAAGCCTGAATAAGGATATTATAGAAGCTTTACTCATAATTGCCAAAACTTAGAAGCAATCAAGATGTCCTTTGGTAAGTGAATGGATAAATAAATAGTGTTACATCCAGAAAATGGAATATTATTCAGCACTAAAAAGAAATGAATTGTTCGGGTGCCTGAGTGGCTCAATCAGTTAAGCGTCCAGCTCTTGGTTTCAGCTCAGGTCATGATCTCATGGTTTGTGAGTTTGAGGCCCGCATTGGGCTCAGTACTGACAGTGAGAAGCCTGCTTGGGATTATCTCTCTCCCTCTCTCCCTCTCTGTCTGCCCCTCCCTGGCTTGCTCTCTCTTTCTTTCTATTAGAAAATAAAAAAATAAACATTAAAAATTTATTTTTTAAAAAAAGAAAAGAATTGTCAAGCCATGAAAAGACATGGTGGAAACTTAAATGTATATTACTAAGTGAAAGAATGCAACCTGAAAAGGCTACCTACTATATGATTCCAATTATATGATAATCTGGAAACTATAGAGATAGTAAAAATATCAGTGTTTTTCAGGGACTTGGGAGAGGGAGAGATGAATAGACAGCCCAGAAAATTTTTAGGACAGTGAAACTATTTGTATGATACTATAATGGTGGATATATGTCATTATACATGTGTGAACTCTGATGTAAACTGTGAGCTTTGGGTAATAACGATGTGTCAGAGTAGGCTCATCTATTTTGATAAATGTACCACCTGGCTGTGAGATCTTGATAGTGGGAGAGGCTGTGGAGGGTGGGGGACAGGGAGTATATAAGAAATTTCTATACTTTCTGCTCAATTTTATTGTGAGCCTAAAACTGCTCTAAAAAAAAATAAAGTCTATTAAAAATATTGTGAACAAATATTTTGATCTGAATGAAAATGAAAATGCAACAACATTTGTGAGATACAAAATAAAGAGTACTCGGGGCGCCTGGGTGGCGCAGTCGGTTAAGCGTCCGACTTCAGCCAGGTCACAATCTCGCAATCCGTGAGTTCGAGCCCCGCGTCAGGCTCTGGGCTGATGGCTCGGAGCCTGGAGCCTGTTTCCGATTCTGTGTCTCCCTCTCTCTCTGCCCCTCCCCCGTTCATGCTCTGTCTCTCTCTGTCCCAAAAATAAATAAAAAACGTTGAAAAAAAAAATTAAAAAAAAAAATAAAAATTAAAAAAAAAACAAAACAAAATAAAGAGTACTCAGAGGGAAATTTATAGCACTGAACTCCTATATGAGAAAAGAAGAAAGCTTTCAATTAAATGACCTCAGCTTTCACATTAAGACACTAGACCAAGAGGAGTAAAATAAACCCAAAGTTAGTTGAACAAAGGGAATGATGGAAATAAAAGCAGAAATCAGTAACATGTAAAACAGAAAAACAGAAGAGAAAGTCAATGAAAACATAAGCTGTATTTTTGAGGAGATGAATAAAATGGTTATTCTGGCAGGTTCTCCAGGGAGCTCCTACCTGAATAGGTGGAGGCAGGGACTTGCGATGCCTTCTCACACCCAAGAAAGATGACAAAAAAGGTCTCTGGGTGATGAGAAATACCCACTGCCCTCTCTGCAGGTGGCTGATCTTCTAAAATCAAGTAAGATCTGTGTTCTTCAGTGAGGGAAAAACACAGGATTTCTTTTTTCATCCAGGAAACTTGTTCTTATCTAGTCATTTGAGAAGTTTCTATATATGCCTGAAAGTTTGAAAACAATATTTCTTCAAATAATTCTGTATTTCCGACTTCATGTTAGACATCTTTCTCTCATCCTCCCTCTTATTCAGAATTTATAACTTTGAGCTTTCTTCGTATCTTCACTTTATTTTGTTCCATGGCTTTTTAGCTTATTGGCTTTCTGTTTTCTTCTATAGGTAGCAAATCTTAAATAATTGTTTCCCCCCAAAACATCGGTGCATAATTTTATTGCATTTACTTAAAGTATGTTGTATTTACTGAAATGATTTTTTTTTTCTTGAGGCAGATTTGCATTTAAACCAGCCATTTATCCAATATGTGGGCCCAGACAAGAGATTCTCTGAGAGTCTATTTTTCCCTCTAAGAAATGGTGGCTTCACATCTCTTATCCCACTTAAGTCCTGCAAAGATAGTAGCAGGCATCTGCAGGCCCCTCAGGAGGGCCAGGTTCTCAGCTTTCCTATTCCCACCCCAGCAAACCTAGGGTAGCTGCTCACAGTGTCCAGCCTGCTGCAAGAAGCTTTGCTGTGGAGAATTCTGGACCTGGTAACCAAAAGCAACACATTACAAAGACCTCTTGGTTTAAAAACATTCGTAACCTGAATCTTTCCAGGTGATTTATTTAGAAACCTTCTTAGGAAAGGAGTCAAACTAAAATAAAACTAATTTTCTCCATTCCTAATTTTCCCCAGAAAATGATGAGATTTATTCAAAAGAATTTATAGGCAATGCCACATTTAGGAGCAAAAATCTAAAACAGCTCCCTTTTAATTCCCCAAGCGTGCTTTTCAAGATGCAGCTTTGCTCTTTAAACTATGGAGATGGATAGATCCCAACTCCCCCATCCCACTGCCGTGACAGATACCACGAATTGATTTTAGTGTCTCTTTCTTTAAGGGCCCTTTGGCCTCAGAATCTCTCTTCATATGCTTCGTTAGGCAGTCACTCCTACCAGACACCCAGATGAAACCTATGTACCATCCCAGCCCAAAGCTTTCAGGGTATCAACCCAGTGTGGTGAAGGTGGTATGGTTGCAAACATGTGTATATCTGAAAAGAGAACTCTTTGTTCTGTACTTTGCTCTCAGGAAGAAAAAGTTCCCCAACCCCTGGCAGAGCATTTGCAACTGGGACAGGTGACTGGGGTAGGCCTTGGCATTGTTGTGGGTGTGCAAGATCTGGGGCATCTAGAAACCTCTTTGAGGGTGATACTGCGGTAGGAAGGGCTTCCTAGGGCAACTTGAAAAAAACAGCAGCTGTCAAGTGGCCAGCAGGCCCCAGGCAGCCGCAATTACTGCCAGGGCCAGGTGGGCTTGCCACACTGCAACAGGTTTGGCAGGTAAGGACACAAATGGCCCAAGTGGCTTAAGGCAGCCTACTACATAGGCTCTCTTGTCCCACGGGACATCAACGTGCATGGCAGGACACCAATACCAGAGGGCAGTGGATTCTCTTTATAAGCTATGGCTCAACCCTAGGGAGGGCCCAGGTGGAAAGTAAGTCCTAGGCATGATGCGGTGAATATAAATCTGCTAGCACAATTGGTGGCACGTTGGGACTTTGTCATTGATGTCTAACGGTTGGTTTTCCTTCTGTCGCCGGAATTTCCCTAGGCCTCCTCAGCCTGTGGGTACGAAGGCAAGCAGAGGAACATAACTGCTCCGTAGTACTGGCTTATCCTCATGGGCATACTGCAGGACCAAGCATTTCTGGGGTCTTGAGGGTTGTCGCAGATCTTCTCATAAGCAAGCCTGTGGTCCAGCCAGGACACTCTTGGCCGCTGCCCCTGTGGGCATCCCTCCCTCCCCACTGAGGCTGCCACAGCTCCACCAGCATTTGATGTCCAGGATGGGAGCAGCTCCCAGATGAAAAGGTTGATTTTTCACTTCAGGAGAATGCCCCCTCTTTGCAGAGAGAAACAGGCCTGTGGGTGTTCCAGGCCTTGCATGTAGGTCATAGGAGCTGGAAGGGTCCCCTGTGGTTTCCACACTCTGGTTGTCTCCTGGTTCAATGAGGGTATTCTCTTAGGAGAGAACCAAACTGTACTGCCACTTTGCCCTTTAGAAATTTCTGTCTGCTCATTTATTTTGCTTGGTGCATATCTTAGACAGTTATTACCACAGTGGTTTGTAGCCTTCGACTTGCCCCTGTTCCCTCTTTGGCTTTCAAATGCCACACACACCCCCGCCTATTGAAGTTGGAAAGAAACTCCCTTTCACTGGGGTTTCAAGGAGAAACTTGCAGACTATTAGGGTAATTGAAAAAAAAATCGATATTATAATATCAGGATACAGGTTTACAGATGCCTTGGGGATGTCAGGCTAACAACAATTAAATTGATTTGGGGTCTGGTTTTGGTGTTTGCAGTTTCCATGGCTTCCAGACCTTCCCTGTTTCTGTGCCCTGGGCAGCCATGTAAAGGCTCTTTGTTGAGAACCCAGATTCAAATTTGCCATTAACCTGAATACACCCTGCTCACCTCAACTGAGTGTGAAACTAGAGGAGGCACAGAAAGAAGCCATTCAGCTGGGATTGTACTTTTTATAAGAAAGCCTCAGCTGCCAAGCCGAGTTTAGGATTTGCTTACTTGGGCAGCCTCTAGCCTGCAGGCCCCGTTTGTGTAAAAGGGATGGCAGGAATAAAGCTAAGCTCAGTATTTTTCAATTACAGGAGAAAGAAAAGAAAAGAAAAAAGAAAACAAAAGAAAAAAGAAAAGAAGAGAGGAAGGAAGAAAGGAGGGAGGGGGGAAGGAAGGAAAGAAGGAAAGGAGAAAGAGAAAGAAAAAAGAAAAGAAAGAAGAAAGGCAAGAAGGAAGAAAAGCTTGCACTGAAACTGTGGTCTTTCAATCCGATTTCTTTTCCATGTAGATGGTTATTTAAACAGCACATTTCTTCTTGGTCAGGCCTTCCTACTGAAAACAGAAGTGGATCCCGGAAGCAGTGCTGTGCCTCTCTGACAGTCTTAACAGTCTTCAAAGGCTGCAGCCTGTAAACAAGTAATGTAAGTGTAGCCATCCAGGCAGAAGGAAGTGAAAGTCTAGCAAGACAGTCATTGGTTTTCTGGGGTGAAACTTCTTTTTTTTTAATTTTTAATTTTTTTTAGTGTTTATTCATTTTTGAGAGAGAGAGACAGAGAGGCAGAGCATGAGCAAGGGATGGGGAGAGAGAGAGGGAGACACAGAATCTGAAGCAGGCTCCAGGCTCTGAGCTGTCAGCACAGAACCTGACGTGGGGCTTAACCCCAGGAACCGTGAGATCACAACCTGAGCTGAAATCAGATGCTTAGCCAACTGAGCCACCCAGGCACCCCTCTGGGGTAAAACTTCTAAACAAGACAGAGGGAGACTGCATTGCTGGAAGACTTTTATTCAGCCTGTCGTTGGTTCTTTCCCAATGCAGGAACTTGTGGGCACACAGTCACTAGCATTCCAAACAACTTGATGAAGGAAATTCAAGAGGTTACTACCTGTGAGGTGATCAGATAGAACAGTGGGGGTGCTTGTCCACAACCAGCCACATCGGTGTGGTTTCCTGAGTGGCCTTGCTGAAGAAGGCTGCTGCACGGGGTCAATCCTTAATGGGCAGGAAGCTTCACTCTGTTCCCTCTCTCCAGGGTTGCCCAACACTTTCCAGATGAAGATCTTTCTGGAGGAGAGCAGAGGGAGAGGGCTGCCAGGTTCTCCTGTTCTGCCCCTGACCTTCCTCCCCTTTCTGAGACTGCTGCCTCCCTAACCCTGGACTTCATGAGTTACTCCAGTTTCCTTCCCAAAACTGCCCCTTTGCTTGAGCTACTGTGAATTGAGTTCCTGTTACTTGCAACTGAGAGAGTGTTAACCAATGCAGCCTCCTGTGGCCTGGCCCCTGCCTTGCTCCCCAGCTCTGTTCCTGGACACCTCACATTTCATGCTGTCACTCTCTCTGTGCATCGCTGCTTCCTGCCTCCTTGCCTTTGCTCCTGTCATTCCCTCTGCTGGGATATCTTTTCCATCTTTGTCTGGCTAAAACAGACAAACCCAGCTCAGGAAGCCTCCCCAAGCGTGCCTGTCAACTATCCTATCAGTCAGATGTTAGCTGTTTATCTTTGTGTCTCCCACACTGGCCTCTAAGCTCCTTGGGCAGAGACCAGATCTTATTCATCATCTCTGTACCCTGGTGTCTATTACCATGCCTGGCACACGATAGGTGTTTATTGGAAGAAAACATGTTTGTTGAAAGAGATTCAAGAGGGTAAACTAAAAAAAGGGTTTCCGTTTCTGCAGAAGTGAGAGCAGAAGGTGAGGAGAAGAGTTACCCTGTGGGTGGGTCCCTGGAGAGGATTTTGGCCCTAGCCCTAGAAAAAGAGCGATTGTAACATACAGTAGTAGACGTCAGAAGGGCGTTCTAAACAGTGGTGCAGATTGGACGGAATTAGATCCTCTTTTTCTCTTGCCATCATATCATGTTTCTCTCTTCCTGAAATATCTCTGCCTCCCATTCTACCAGCGCCATTGTATTAGGGGTTGACACTGTTTGGGTGATTTACATTCAAAGTTCTCATTTCCTGTGTTCCATGTCCCTAGTGACATGTGTGAATTGTGTCCCCTAAAGAGAGGGACTCAGGAGGTTGCTGGAAAATGGGTGGGTCAGGATTTTGTATCCAGAGAGTCTAAATCTATCTGAGCAAATCGGAGAGGGCTCCAAAGAAGAGGTGGCATTTGGCCTGAGACTTGAAGCATAATGAGGAGTTTAACAAGAGGATGGCGAGCCCAGTGTGTTCAGGGAGCTACAGGGACTGTGGATGATAGATTAAAATCACTCATCTCAGGTCTCCTGGGTGGCTCAGTTGGTTGAACATCTGACTTTCGATTTTCTGCTCGGGTCATAATCCCAGGGTTGTGGGATGGAGCCCTGTGTCGGGCTTTTGCTGAGCATGGAGACTGCCTAAGATTCTCTCTTTCTCTCTCTCTCTCTCTCTCTGCACCTCCCCCACCTCTCTCTCTCTCTCTCTCTCTCTCTCTCTCTCTCTCTCTCTCAAAAAAAAAAAAAAAATCACTCATCTTAAGTGAGGGCAAGGTGGCCCGCCAGAGAATCAGGTGTAGGAATGGGGGGAAGTGCAGTGTACCTTGGACATTTAACAGACTCTTCACTTTGTACATTTAATAGACCCTGGGAGCACACTTTGCAGAATTATACATATACTTTAAACTGTCAAGCTTGGTAGAGAACCTTCTATGCAGCCACCATTAACAAGAAGCAAAGTGGTTAAGTATATAGACCCTGGAGTCAGATTGTCTGGCTTTAATTCCCAGATCTGCCTCTACCAGCTCTGTGACCTTGGGCAAGTTATTTGACGCCTCCATGCCTTGGTTGCATGGTCTGTAAAACGAGCATAATAGTACCTCTCTCAGCAAGTCATAGGGGTAAGATGAGTGAGTTAATACATGAGAAGCCCGCAGAATAGTGCCCAGTGCGCAGCAAACACTCACGAACTGTCGGGCACTAGTATGATTTCATTTCTCATAAGGTTGTTTGCAATCACCAACCTTGCACTTAGTGCATGATCCCATGATAGTAATTACATGGTTTTAGTTGTTCATTTGGTGGTGTTTCCCGCTGGACTGTGAATTCCTCAAAGGCATTAGTTGAATAAATGTCTCTTTCCAAAGTAATTGAATTCATGCTTTCAAGCGTATTTCCTACTTACTACATTTACGTGTTGGTAATCTAAGGGGAGAACTTTCCTTAGGATTGTGAGGGGGAAATAACATTCTTAGTTGGAAACTCCTTTGCGAGGCGGGAAAAATCTTTGCACACAGAAGCATTGTCTTCTTTATAAACCCAGGCCAGCCCCTTGAGATTGTTGCTGGAAAACTTGCTTCATGGAGATTTTGTCCTATTCAAAAGGGTTTAAGGAGCCCAGAGAAATAAGAAATATCTGAACCCTGAACCTTGTCCATTTGGCTGGACATTTTTAGCAGAGCCTTGTTATAAAACTTTTAGCAAAGAAACTTCTTTCAAAGGGCCCTAACTCCTGAAAGGTGGGAAAATTAAGTTAAGTGGAGTTTAGACATCACATGCACCCAGAGAAACTGGCCTGATGCTCCTTCTCGGCTTGTTTTGATTGCCTTGGAGGAGAAAGGGCACCGAGAAGCTTTTCTGCTGAGACCATGGAATGAAAGTTAAAGTTGCCTTAGGAGATTGGCTCTGAGTCTGCAGGACCCAGGAGCTCTGCAAAGGCTGGACCATAGCCCAGAGGGCAGACCCAGATTGTGTGTGTGTGTGTGTGTGTGTGTGTGTGTGTGTGTGTGTGTGTGTGTGTTTGTGAGAGAGCGAGAGAGAGAGAAAGAGATGGAGGTGAGGGTGGGGGTTCTAACTTCTAACCCTCCCCCACTCAGGAAGGCAGTAAAATAAGTCAGTTGGAAGACAGAGATCTGAATTCCCTTTGTATCTGCATGACCTTTCTCGAGACTGGTTTTTCTCTTTTGCCATTGGAGGGTTTGACGTGAATTGTCTGTAAGGTTCTGTTCCCAGTATTCAGATTCTGCCTTGGCCCCAGCATTGTTGGGCACAGTCTGGGTAGAGCAAGGTAGCATTTACTTCCAAGCTTCCCACATCATCCATCACCACCAGGACCCTTATCTCCAAACTGCTCTGTGCAACCCTGACTTGACCCAGCCCACTCCCACGCCAGCCTGCCCACTGCATCATGGGGCCACTCCTCTCTGTTGCCAGCAAGCTCCCAGAAGCCTCAGGGCTTTCTTGCCCCTGCTCATCTGCACCCTAAGGGGAGGCTCTTCATGCTCTCTCATCCCTTGATCTTCACGCCTACAGTGGGGAGAGGCCTGCTCCTCACCTCCTTTGCCTTTCCAGTCTCCCTCCTTCCTTCTGCAATGTCTCCAGCTCCCTTGGAGATCTGACCTCAGCCTCCACCCTCATCACTGCTGTCTTCTCCCAACTGGATCACTTCTCATTCGCTGAAGCTGGTGAAGCTTGGCTCACTACTGGTCTCTCCATCCTGACTCACGCCACCAAATTTGGCGATTTGAACATCCACTCAGTTGATTCTGGCAACTCCATAGTCCCCAGGTTCCTCGACGACCTCACCTCTGATGCTCCCTTCCTCCACGCACATACACTCAAATATTTGTTGGCCACATGTAGACAATGGGCCCACTTGGAGAAGTTTCATTTATCTTGAAAACTATGATACCTAAACTAGAGTGATCATATAATTTATTTTCCAAACTGGGACAGTATTGTGAATGAAAGAGGACACCAAAGTGATTTAGATTATATTATTTTTGCAAATATTTACGTATTGATGACAAATTGGCTTTTATATTAAGGCCCCTATGAAATAATTATATTCAAAAACTATTTTCCCAAAATAAGTTTTTCTTCAAAAATTAAAAAATAACTGGGCGCCTGGGTGGCTCAGTTGGTTAAGTGTCTGACTTCGGCTCGGGTCATGATCTCACGGTTCGTGAGTTCCAGCCCTGCATCAGGCTCTCTGCTCTCAGCACAGAGGCCGCTTCAGATCCTCTGTCTTCCTCTCTCTCTGCCCCTCCCCCACTCATGCTCTCTTGCGCAAGTGCGCTCTCTCTCAAAAATAAACATTTTTTTAAAAAAAGACAAAAAATTTAAAAACACTTGTATGTGTACATATTTTTATGTATGTACATTGAAGAGACATTAAACAAAACTCTTTTGTATTGACTATCTGCATATTCAAAAACATAGGCAGAATAAGACTTCCTTGTACTTGTTTTAACTTCTTTAATTAGTTTCTTAGCTGAAGTTCTCACTAATTGTGTGTGTCACTGGTATCTTTATAAAGAATTTCCTTTTTGAAAATGTTTTTGTATTTGGAGGTTTTTGAACAAATCTGTTTGTAATCGCTTTTGAAGTAAAATTTAGGGTTAAAGAATTTGAAACTGCTGACAATTAATGACTTGATTTCTCCTTGTAGACTTCAATGTTTTTAGTTGACAATATACTGTCTTTCCAGGTACCGAGAAATTTGGTAAGCTTGACACAAATTCTGCTAAATAGATATCTTCAAACTGTTTATGTTAAATATTTTGTCCCAAGTGTTGACACAGGTATAATCTTTTTGCCGCCATTCATGGTAGCAGCCTTCAACACACATTTTCACGAAACACAATTTGTCAGGTAAGTCATCTTTATTTATCTAATCCAAAGGATTATTTATTTATCTAATCCAAAGGATTCTTTGGAACACTCCCCCATTACACACGGATTTCATATCCTAACAGATGAGTCCTTGGCAGGAGCTGGAAGTAGAAAGTGGAGCTCAACCAAACCCCATCCTGGCTTATCTGAATGCAACTATTAATGATCATATCTGGTTAACGACAAATGCAGCGCAAATGCTAAAACTGAATAGGACACAAGGCAACAGGCACAAACAGGGGCTCTCCCAGGAAACACCTATAACGCTGACCCCTCAGAGGCAGCTCATGGTTCTCAATCAGTGGCAGCATAGCAGTATCGCCAGAGAGCTCTTCAAACAATACTGGTGTTCAGGCTCCACCCCCCGAGACCCAGATTCCATAGCTATTGGAATGGAGCCTGGGAACCAGCATTTTAGTCTCTAAGAGAGTCTAAGGTGCAGCTCAGGCCAAGAGCAGCCTCACGCACTGGTGTTAGGCCAGATCACCGTGGTCCTCCAGGGCCGTTCCTCAACTCCTAACGCTATAGGATGCAGGTACACAGTGATTCAGATAATAGAGAGGAGGGAGGTAAATCAGGAGTGGCTATGCTGCTGCCACACTTTCTCTGCACCCCCATGGTTGTATTGTTACCATGGGCCGGGGTGGGTGCATAGCAGGTGCTCTGAGAAACGAGAAGAGCGGAGGGTGGTCCTGCCATAAACCCTGTGAACATTAGCCATGATATGGTCAGAATGATTGCATATAATCCTTTAAAACATTTAATGAAGCTACTCCTCTATTGCTATGATAAAAATGAAATTTGTTGAGGGTTACAGAATCGTAATTAGAAATAAAAATGGAAAAAATCTCACAAAAGCTCTAGTGAAGCCTGTCTTAAGTTGTGCACTCGATTCTGAACATTTATTTTGAAAATAATCACCAAATGTAAATCCCCAGCACCCTCAAAATGATGTATCATTTTGCCTCATTCTATAAGTTTCTGATCATCTTTCTCACTCCAAGTTTCAAAGTATGAAAAACCACACAGGCAGAAAACAATCACAGCACATCCATTGTCCAAGCCCTACACGCCTTACTGCCCCATAATGCATTGGGGTTGTCCCAGAGCCAGTCGGGAAAGCAGCATCTGTCAGTGCTTCACCTGCTCTGAATTCAGTTTCGAGGCTGTGAGTTGAACTCTGTACAAATGTTCTGGATGACCTTGGGGACAAATTTGTACAGGTTGTCAAACTCGTCGACAAAGAAGGAATGGTCCTTGGCGGGGTGAGTGGCAATGACTTCCAGCTCGTCCTGCGCAGCCCATGCGACACCTATTGCGTAGGTGATCACTCCTGTGGGGACAAAGTTTAGATGAAGCAAAAGTGCCCAAGAAAAGGTACTGCTGATGAATCCTTGCCTTACTGTTGCTCTGTTGGCTATTGTGTTTGAATGCAAACAAATTCAAAATCAGAAGTGTTCCTCAAAGCATAACCACCTGCTATGTGCCAACAGTAACAAAATTGATAGAGCTGCCATCTCATAGGAGTTTAGAATCTTTGGGAGGAAAAAACCCAGACAAAATGGAATAAATAAGTAAGATGTTCATGTCCAAGGGCAGTAGAGGGTATTTTGGGACAAGTAAAACTTGGTGCCGTGTAGATGACATCACACAGTACATGCCTGCTCTACCTATGTGTAGAGCCAAACAAAATCTGATTGATTGATTGATTGATTTTTCAAAGATTGTATTTGTTTTTAAATCATCTCCATACCCAACGTGGGGCTTGAACTCACAACCCTGTGGTCAAGAGTCGTCAACTTGCTCCACTGACTGAGCCAGCCAGGCTCCCCTCAGTCTTAAATGCATCAAAAGTCAGTTTGAGATCTTAACGAAAACCGTGGAACTGAATTACTTTAGGCTTGAAGGTGACTTTGCAAGCCATACAATGCAATGTCATTCCCAGCGCAGGAGCCCTTGCACAAAGACCCGGAGAGACGGTGACCCAGCGTCTGCTCCATCACTGGTATGAAGAAAGGCTTTCAAGACAAGGAAGTGCCCAACAGTGTTGGATGCTGCAGGGAGGTCATGTGGGATTAAGACAAACAAACAAAAATGCACATTGGATTTAGAAAACAAGACATAGGTAGAGTGGTGAGAGCAGTTTCAGGGAAGTAAGTAGATGCCAAAAACCCCAGATGAATTGCTGTGAGGTGAGAGTGAAAAAGAACAGAAGATGTGGACACAGCACATAGAACTGATCCTTTTCAAAAGTTTGGCTGCAAAGAGAAGGAGGGAGGTGGGAAGTGGAGCAGAACATGGTGTCAAAGAGTTTGGTTTTATTTTTTAGGGAGGGATCTCGGTGTGCCTAGATGCAAATGGGGAAGGGTGCTGGGGGGTTAAAGGTTCTGGAGTGAGGAAAAAGAGTCCCTAGGGAGGAGAGGACAGACTCAGAGACTAGGCATCTGTCCTCAGTGGGAAACCTGGAAGACTCGCTGCTGGATGGTTCCTGATTGGGGTTGGGGGCAGCTGGTCAGCAGGAGCTTGAGGTTACTCTGCAAAAGCCTGTTCCCATGCCACCTGCAGGCTGGCAGAGTGGGGTCAGCTACTTGGCCATGAAGCAGAGGGGAGAGCCTGGGTGTGGCTCTCCTACCCAGCCACCCATGGCAGCCCATGTCACCATCTTCCAAGCGCCCTGTTGTGCTGATTGGAGAGTCATCCACACCTCACATGGCTGTGGCCTAAGCTGCTTTTCAACTGTGGCTCGAAAAGCTGCATTTAAGCTGCCAGTCCCTTGTCTTACCTCTCCAGTGTCTTTTCTCTGGATGTTGTCTATGTTGTTGTCTACAAACACTAGCATTAGGCTTAAGAATGCTGCCAAGTGGCAGTGGGAACAGATTTGCTGCACAACGTGGCTTAGATCGGCTAAGCCCTCGTTTTGCACAAAGATTGAAAGGCTGCCCCCCAATAAAGGCAACACAAACAGTATTAGAAATTTAGCTTTTCAGATCCTTGAGTCCACCCTTGTAGAGAACCTTCCACTGGCAATTCTGACCAATGGTCAGCCAGCCTTGGCTTGGACACTCCTGGGGACACAACGCTCATTGCCTCCACATAATTTGCTTCTATTGTAAAGTTTCCCAGAACGTCTCTCTCAGTCTTCGCTGCTTCTAATGAGGAGGCCGAGGATATCCTCTGGGTGAGGCCCAAAGGATGTCCATTTAGGAAAATGAGTAAGAGTGGAGCTAAACATGAACTGGAGACAGATGTTTGGAGATAGCAGGAGAGCCCTGGGCTTTCAGACAAAAGCTGGCCCATCTGGCTCTGCCCACTCACTTTGGAACTTTGAGAAGGCTGCGTCTCAGCTGTTTATCTTCACTCCGCTGACATGAGCCCGAGGGAGGCTGTGACTGCTGGCCGACATGCAGGCCATCTACCATTTTGCTGTTGAATACCCCCCGTAGGCTCTACAAGGGCAAATCACTGGGAAGACTCTGCCTGAACCTGGTGTCTGGTTACTTTGGTTCCCAGAAGGCAGAACTGCTGGTTCATGAAGGCTTGTTTATTTTTCCCCCTCGTTTAGGGAAGGATTAAAGCAGCTTTAAAGAATACTGAAAATCTTGCAAACTAACGGAAATCAAATGCAGGCGCAGAAGAAGGGGACAACCCTGGCCCTGAGTGAGTCTTCTACCCTAGTATGTATCTGTCCAGTCTTTGGTGTTCACGGACAACTCAGTTTACTTTGGTTATCCTTACTATTATTACTAGCACTTGGGTTTTTGCCAGTTGTTTGTATTTTTGTGATGTTTTATGGTACTTTTCAAAATGGTGATTCAACTTGATTCTGTGAAAAAGGCATTTAATGGGACTGATTTTCTAAACAGCTCAATTTTCATAGTTTTAATTTTTTTAGTTTATTTTTTGAGAAAGAGCGAGAGCGAGAGCAAGAGAGAAAGAGAGACAGAGAAAGTGAACAGGGGAGGGGCTGAGAGGGTGGGGAAGAGAGAATCCCAAGCAGGCTCCGCACGTCAGCGCACAGCCCAATGTGGGGCTCAAACTCACAAACCATCAGAGCATGACTTGAGCTGAAATCAAGAGGCAAACGTTTAAACTGGCTGAACCACCCAGGCGCCCCTCATTTTTCATAGTTTTAAACTTTCTGTTGCCTTCTTACAAATTTTTATTCAGAAATATCTCTTTAAGTATTTTGGATGAAAATTTCTTTGAGGTTTCCTCAAAACCCCCAACATCTGGCTAGCAGCTACTTACAAAAATTAGTACTTTTCTTTTAAAACACTAGTTTTCGGGGCGCCTGGGTGGCTCAGTCGGTTAAGCGGCCGACTTCAGCTCAGGTCATGATCTCACATCCGTGAGTTTGAGCCCCGCGTCAGGCTCTGTGCTGACAGCTCAGAGCCTGGAGCCTGTTTCAGATTCTGTGTCTCCCTCTCTCTGACCCTCTCCTGTTCATGCTCTGTCTCTCTCTGTCTCAAAAATAAATGTTAAAAAAAAAAATTTAAAACACTAGTTTTCTTCAAATTTCTAACACAATTTGGTGGCCTTCAATAGAGACTAAAATAATGAGTCAAATTCCTTTTTAATGCATTACAACTTCGCGTGTAATGCCTCAGAGTGTTGGATGCAAAGGAGAAGGTTAATGTTCCCAGTCATCTGCAGGCCTTGGGTTTGCCATGACACTTTGTAAACCATCGTGGTACTCCCCACCTTGTTCCTTCTTTGCTGCTCATAGAGGCCTGTAGTGCTTACCAGCACCTCAAATACATTCCCCATGGTTTTGGGCATTTTATTAAATGGTGGACAAAACCAGTGCATAAAAAGACAGCCCCGGGGTGCCTGGTGGCTCAGTTGGTTAAGCTACTGACTCTTGATTTCTGCTCAGGTTATGATCTCATGGTTCATGAGTTTGAGCCATGCAAACAGCCACAGCTGTGCTGTGCTGACGGCAGAGAGCCTACTTTGGATCCTCTGTTCCCCTCTCCCTCTGCTCCTCCCCTGCTTGCGCTCTCTCTCTATCTCTCTCTCAAATATAAATAAATAAATAAATAAATAAATAAATAAATAAATAAATAAATAAATAAAATGTTTATAAATATATATAAATATAAATAAATAACATATTTATAAATGCATATAAATATATAAAAATACAAATAAATAAATAAAATATTTAAATAAAACGTATTTAAAATAAATAAATAAAATAAAACAAAATAAAAAGACAGCCCCCTCCTTGTCCCTCACTGGGACTGGTCAGCAAGACCAGCTTACCCTTGTGATGGGCAACCATGGCCGGTATTCGGACGTCATCATAGGATCTCCCATCAGTGATGAGGATCATTAACTTCCTCTTGTTGGGTTTGGACTTCTTGAAGAGCTGTTCCAGGGCATAGTTGATGGCGGCCCCCGTGCTGGTCCCACCACTCCAGTATCCCACCCTCTTGATGGCATTGAGGATGTCAGACTTGGTGTTGTAATCGTCAAATCCAAATTCCAGCCGCTGCTCGTAGGTGTACTGCACAGCCCCGATTCGCGTGTCTATGTCCGAAATCTCAAACTCTTTGCTGAGGTTGGCCACAAACTGGAGAACCGTGCGGAAGTTGCCTGTCCCCACGCTGCTGGAGCCGTCGATGACGAAGCCAATGTCGGCCGAGTTCAAGCAGGTCTTGCTACAGGCCAGTCTGTCGGTGTCGCAGACCCGCTTCACCAGGGCTTGCACTGTCTTGTGGAGGCTGAACCAGCTCTGCACATTGAGCGAGTAGAAGCCATTTGTTCTGCACACAGCCTGGAAGACAGAGGGAAGGGACACTCGCCACGTCAGGTGTCACATTCTCCAGGCTGTTGTCACTACCCCGACCAGCAAGGCAGGTGAAGAAAGAAGCGAACAGACTCTTGTTTTCTGCACTCTTCTTCCTAATGCTCTTTCTGCACCACGGTTCCCCCAGTCAGGTGCTCACTGGGGCAAAGATCCCTCAAGTTATCTCTGGACTCAGCCTTACTCCCTCAGCTGGCTCTCCGCTTTAGGGGAGAGCTATCACTTAAGCAAATCCTTAGAGAGAGGTGAATCACTCATTTCAGCTTTGTACCTGTGCCTCCCTGGGCCCCTCAGTTCATTTGTACTGGCAGCCGGCCATGAGATTGGCACACCAACATATGGCGCCAACATATGAGAGGATTAAAGAAAGTTTTTGTTCTGATGGGGAAAACGAGATACAGGAGAAATAGCTGAAGAAATGTTTCTGGAGCAGCCTTGCACCCAGCAACAAGGGGTCCCATACATATGTAAGGAGTCATGCTAGAAGTTCTCGGAGAGATTCTCTCATAACCCCCTGCCCTCATCCTAAAAGGAGGATATAACCCCTCTTCGTGAAGGAACAAACTGGGGGCCGGCTATGAAGGGACATCCCTGAGTCCCTAAGATGGGAACACAAGTCTCTCTGCCTGCAAAACCCAAATTCTGTCCTCCAGATGACCCTGCCTCCAGACAAATGAGTATTTATTGACTTGTGCCCAAGCGCGTTCCAGAAAAAATTTAAGGTAGCTACAAATAAACATTGAGCAACCTGACTGGTGTGCTCCTGGAAGGGACCAGGCTTGTGTTCCTAAAGTGAAGTGTTTCCTCCTTGCCGCTGTCTGTCCGGGGGTCACAGAGAGAGTCACAGACCTGGTGACTACAGATGAAGCAGTAAGATTAACAATTTATTTTAAAACAAGAAATGGCTTTAAAATATCCTAGGAAATGTTTTTAATTGGTTTGCAAAAACCTAAAAGGGGTTTATAAAACTTTCCATGAACTAGGTGGTATTTGAGATGAGTGTCCAGGTTGAGCTGAGTTCTAGCCAGTGGAGGGAAAGGAGGGAGACCCACCAGGCACTGGCTGAGGTCATGGAGGGAGAGGGCAGTGGTGCTTGGCGTGGGCAGGAGATGGGTCGGGACCACACTCCAGAAGGCCTCAAGAGTATGGGGGACAATGAAGGGTTTGGAGCAAGGACCCCCCCGGACTGGAAGAGCTCTCCATAAACAGGAGTTGGGCTTCATTGTGGAATCTAAACTAGACTGGGGAGCCCTAAGGGGGGAGACAGACCAGATGCAGAGTGCTAGCGTGACCCAGGGAGGTGGCATTGGGAGTTATCGAGGCCTCTGGGACAGCTGTGGGGCCATTCATGTGAAGTCCAGAGGAGGAATAAATTTGGTGGGAAAGATGGCACTCAAGCTTTTTACATGTAAGTTTCAAAGCTCTTCATGACATCAGGTGGAGGGAAGTCAATTGGCTGGAAACGGAAACAGAGCTCAGGAGAGACCGGGGTTGGGGACAGATGAGGGTATTGTTGCTTGTGACTTGTGAGTGAGGGTGGCGGCTGTGGCCTGGGAGGACTCTGTGGGGAGAAAGCCCAATGAGAGGGGAGGAGAGGGCCAAGCGCTGAGTCCGGGCAAGTCGGGTGCAAGACAGGAAAGGGTAGAGAGAGCAAAGGAGATAAGAGCCACGCTGTGTCCTGGAAGTCAAGGGAGATGAGAATTTCAAGGACGATGAAGTGGTCAGCAGATTGGTGCAGGAGGTTGAGCCCTGTGAGATCTGGAGACACAGACCATCAAAGCTAGAAGGGCGTCAAAGACAAACCAGTACAACGTATTCCTCCCTCCTTTCTTTTCCGTTTCAAGCTGGGGCCTTTTCCTTGGAGGCAGGTTTATGTGGAGTCCCACTGTGTAAAACATACAAAAGGTGAGCTTCTCCAGGGGAGTGGGCGCAGAGGCCTGGCTCCCCGTCTATCCTGCTCCTGTCTGCTGCCAGCCATCTCCACAGAAACCATGAGCAGAGTTTGGAAACCTGATCTGCCTGACCTGATTCAATGCCTTTCTTTTCTTGTTTATTGGGTTGGTTAATCTGCAGTGTGTGTGTATGTGTGCATGCACATGTGTGTGAGCAAGTGGACACATGTGGCTGTGTGTGTGCTCACATGAGGCCTCACCAGGTGGCCTGGTGGAGGTCCTCTGTGGCCATGGAAAGAGCCTGGGGAAGCCTCTATTGGAGACTTGGGGACACTGCTTCTCCCGAGGGGCTGTTGTTGGCCTCAGTTCACCAGGTGGGTGTGGGGTCTTGCTCTGAGAGGGTAAGTCTGGGTTCCAGACTTACTAGCCCCTCACTAGAGGCTCCCCTACCTAGAAGAGAGCTCAATCCTTCTTCAAAAGTAGGAGAACAGCCTTGATGGCAGTTACAGCTTTGCAAAGTGCAGCAGATCCTGACGGTGGGTGGGTCCCTTGGGCAGTTACGTACCTTATGAGAGAAGTTGGGCTCCACCACATACTGCTTCTCGTTTTCAGTGGCGCCTTCGATGGTGATGAAGAAAATATTGATTCCTGACTCCCTTGCAAACCTCGAAGCCTCCTCCACCTTGTCGGTGGGCCAGCCATCCACAATCACCACGGCCACGTTGGGAGCACTGCCTCTGTTCCCATTAGCTTTGGAAAAGAAGTTCTTGGTCACAAAGGAGATGGCCCGGCCTGGAAGAAAAAGAAACCTCATGCTTGGAGTGCTTAGAAATGCACGCAAGATCCCAGTGGTGTAAAGAGAGCCAGAAAAACCCATTCATTCTCTTCTTTTGTTTGTTGGTTCCCCCCACCCCCACCAGCTTTTTTTTTTAAAACCACATTAACTATTTTGAGGTGTACAATTCAGTGGTATTAAGTACATTCACAATGTTGTAAAACCACGACCACTAACCATTTCCCTCCCCCATGTCACTTTAAGCCTTTAACTTCTAATTGTCTTTTATTTAAAAAAAAAGTGTTAGGGACCAGCAAACAGATGAGAAAGACTTTCATGGGAATAAAAGGGTCCCCTCTTTGCCTGCATGCTGGAACCATGCTATGCTCTTTCTGGGAACATGGGGTGGGAGGGGTTGACCTGGAGAGACAGGAGCCTTTTCTCCACCTCCTGTCACTGGGGGTCAGCCAGCCTGGTGCTCTAGGGGCTGCTGGGTGTGGAAGGCTACATTCGAGGTTGAGTGGTGTCTTTTGTCCAGTTAGGGGCACAGGTCTGGCTGGCGAGGGAAGCACTGCACCTGCTAAGAACTGAGGGACTGTGTTCTAGCCCTGGCTGTGCTGCCTACTGGCTGTGTGGGCCCAGGTGGGTCACTCCGGGCCTCTGGGCCTGGATTTCCATTTCAGCTGAAAGCCACAGTTGTAAGACGTAATGGAGCCTCCCAGCCTGCCTTTCCAAAGCACATGTTTCACACCACATAGGACCTCAGGGATTTTTCAGTCAAGCAGGGTGACAATTGTCTCCGTTTGCTGGGACTTTCCCAGTTTAAGTGCTGAAAGCCCCATATGTTCCTGGGCAGATTGGGATGACCAGGTCACCCTAGAGTTAGCATAACTGCATACAGTAAGGTGGTGCTCTTAACCCGGGCTCTGTGGACCCCTGGGGGCAATGGGCATGGGTATCCACAAATTCCCTGAAATTATACACAACATTGTGTGTATAAAAGTATTTATTTGGGTAGAGGAGTAGCTTTCAGGAGATACTCAAAGGAGTCTTCAATCTAAATAAAAGTTAAGAACAACCATCTTAAGACTTTAGGATTAACATCATTTCACTCAATGCTTTTTGGTTTTGGCCAATATCCTGGCTCCACGGGTTAATCTTAACCTGTCAAAGGAGGGATCAAATGATCACACATTCAGTTGCTGGAGAAAAGTCTTGGAAAACCCATGTGATCTGGCTGCAGGGAGCACAGTTGCTAAGGGAAAACCTGGCTGCTGAGAACTGCCTTCACAGCCAAGGGACATGTCCCTCAAGGCCCAAGGCACCTGGCAGTCCCCTCTGGCTTAATGTTAGATGCCTGTAAACAGAGCACACCCCTGGCCTCACCCAGTCTTAAATTTGGAGGCCACGGTCCATTACTGCTCAACCCACATTGCATCCACCTTCTAGCACATCTTGGAAGCAGAAGCTGGAAATCTGAAAACTACGTTGTTGAGACTCCCTTGCAACTACAGCCCTGGATTTGTTCTAGTTTCATGAATCGATGTGCATACATGAAATTTAGAAGATTGAAGAGAGGCAGAGACTGTATTTTGGACTCTGCTCTTTCTGCTTATGAGCATCTGTAGGGTACTTGACTTCTTGGGTGGTGCCAGAGGAACTTATGTCTGCTGTCTAGCTTTGTTGCCATTGAGGTGGCAGGGTGCAGAACATTCTTTCTGTGCATGTGAATGGAGCAGGCAAGGCCTGGTTGGGGGGCTGACCACCGTAGCAGGAACTTCCTGACTGTGGTGGCTTCCTGGCTAAATCAGGTTCCTGAAGAGGCTATGTTGGCAGAATTGAGAATGTGATTTCCTGATCTTGGAAGAGGCAGCAGCTCCTTGGAGGTCCAAGTTCTGCAGGAAGACTTTAGAAAACATCTCTCAAAGTTCAACCTAGAGTTCATTTCTTCAGTCCTTTTGATTATCTTCAAAACCATTTAATACCTAGGAATAAACCCCTTTCTGCTTAAACCAGTTGAAATGGGTCCTGTTCTCTGAACCCAAACTCTGATCAGTACAGGGCAGGGATAGAACATGTTATCTGCTGAAAAAGGTATATGATTTTATTAAGACACCACTCTAATCCCATCAAGAACATAGGGTGTCTTCAGAAGTTTTAAAGTTTTGCTTCATGATACATTACTGCAATATGACTGATATAAGTATTCAATTGAAAACAAATCAGAAATAAACTCTATCGGGGCACCTGGGTGGCTCAGTCAGTTAAGCATCTGACTCTTGACTTCGGCTCAGGTCATGATCTCATAGCTCATGGGTTCGAGCCCCATGTCGGGCTCTGCTCTGGCAGGGCAGAGGCTGCTTGGGATTCTCTCTCTCTCCCTCTCTCTCTGCTCCTCCCCTGCTCACATGCTGTCTCTCTTTCAAAATAAATAAATAAACTTTTTTTAAAAAAGAAATTAAGTCTATTATGTTTGCAATGTGGTAATACTGATTTGGGGTCCCGGAGAGCAGTGACTTGGCTAATGTTTATTTAGCATTTTTCAAAGATCAAGGGCTTTTTCATTTGCCAGATACTAACATACCGGTCCACAGAGATGTACAATGAAGCAGAGAACAAAATAATCAGACTTATAGTAACTTCAAAGAAGTTCCTTCAGAGTCAGTTCTATTCTCTGTGTGCTCCATGCCAAGCAACTGTGGCTCACTTCTCCATTTCTTTGGGTTTCAATGATACAAAGAGGTTCCCTGAGAAGTAGACAGCCCTCCCAGTGCCCCCAAAGCCAGACTACCATTTATGAATTGAAACGCTGGCATAGGCTTACTGGCAACCTTTGAGTTTGGTTAGTATGAAAGGGTTCCCCAATGCCTGGATAGCTCCTGGTGAACTGGCAAAATGGTTTCTGGACACATTGAAGGCTAGACTTGGACTTCTGGTAACCCCCCCACCCCTAACCACCAAGGTGCAGACATCTCAGGAGACTCAGCTTGAAACAAGGAACCTGTCTCTGTTTCCAGAGTCAACACTAGAACAGGGGAGCTCATTGGAAGAAGATTCCCAAGGGGCACTGTGGAGCTTTCTGAGTGGAACTGGTTATAACATTTAATGTTAAATAGTTTATGGCTTGTCAGTCAATTAGGAAACAGTTACAATAGCAGTCCTGCTTGTCCTGAAGAAAACTGCCAACCTGAGGAACCAGGCATGCTGGAACTCTTCAGCATATGTGTGGTGATGATTCTTACCCCTGAATCCATGATGATACCTTAGAAAAGATACAATTCATTTGTATATGTGTGTCATTTCTTGATGGATTATTATTATTATTTTTCCTCCTCCTATATAGGATGTTAGAAGACAATCACACAGAGGGAGAACCATGGAAGCAAGCTAGAATGATCTGAATTCGGTCACATACCTGCATTGGAAAGCCCTCCTCTCTGGGTGATTTTCTCTATGGCAGTTCTCAGATCCCGGGAATTCATGTGAGTTCTGAGGTTAAACTGGGCAGAAGGGTTGTCTCTGGAGAGTGAGAACAAGAAATAAAAATTAGCTGGAAAGAGAACATGTTATGTGCTGAAAAGGTATATGGTTTTATTAAGACACCACTCTAATCCCATCAAGGATATAGGGTGTCTTCTGAAGTTTTAAAGTTGTACTCCATGATTACATTACTGCAATGTGATTGATCTAAGTATTCAATTGAAAACAAATCAGAAATCAACTCTAAAATCCAACTCTAAAATCCTTTGGAGGAAAGCAGAAATCAGTCTATTCTTTTATATATGAATAGAATGAAGCCGCTTCAAAGCCTTGAGCTGGATTTCATAAAATGCCCCACTGTGGACAGAAGGAACAATGAGATGGGGGGACTGGGGTCCTCTTCAGTGTGTGTAGAGAAAAGTGGTCTGTTTTAGGACTCAGGGTTCTAGTTTTGAGTGTGCTATTTCCTAGCTGTGTGACCTTGGGAAGTTGTTTAACTTTTCTCGGCTTCAACTTCCTCATCTAGGTAAAAGCAAAGATTGTGACATTCAGATTTCTAAAAAAACCAGGATGATAGTCAAGTGGGATTCTGCAAATGTGTAGGTGTCCCCAGGTTGCCCCAGACCCTCCTCTCCAGGGAGACAATCCCAGCTGGCAGCCACTGCCTGGGTCACCCCTCCACTGGAATTGCGCCTTAACAGTGTTGTCCAGGAGAGGACATCCCTTTATTTTTTCATTTTGTGGTGCCTGTGACTGGGTGAGAATATTCAAATCTTACGCAAAAGGTTAATCTATTAACCAAAAGGTCAGCTGGAGATGAGGTGGAGTGAATTAAATGGAGAAAGAGAAGGAGAATCCTTCTCTAGAGACGAGTCTCTGTGGGTAAGCTGGGCGTACAGGCATGGGAGCAGCTGAGCAGAGGGTGTGGATACCTTTTATGACCAGGTTGGGGAGAGGGGGTCTATCGGGTGGGTGTTTGCACCCACACCCGCGATGAAGTGGGGAAGCACAGTATGAGCACATCTCACGATGCACTGACTCAGAGCCATTGGCACGGCTTCATGTGAGTGTGACCTCTAAGGTCACGTGGGCCCCCCACTCCAGAAAAGCCAGTGCTCGGTTCAGTGCTCTGATGCTGCCATCTTGAAATCCTTAGTTTTTAAAACAGGGCCCAGCAAATCATGTAACAGGTCATGCCTGCAGTTTACTAAGCCTTCAAGGGGAGGGAGAAGACTTTTTTCTGTTTATTTATTTATTTTGAGAGAGAGGGCCAGTGCAAGTGGGGAAGGGGCAGAAAGAGAGGGGGGCAGAGAATCCCAAGCACTAATAGCGTGGAGCCCTACGCAGAGCTCGAACTCACGAAACTGTGAGATCATGACCTGAGCTGAAACCCAGAGTCAGGGGCCTAACTAACTGAGCCACCCAGACGTTCCAGGAGAAGACTTTAAAAAGCAGCCTTTCCACAAGCACCTGGAGTAGGTCCCAGGAGAAGCAGCTTTAGGCGGTTTAGGCGGGTTTAGGCGGGAATTCCAAGGGGACTTACAGTGGATTCTTAGCAAGTCCTCTAGGAGACCTGGCAGTGTGGTCACCAGGAAGCCAGTTCCCTAGGACTGAGAGGAGACATCTTCTGTCTCTCTCCCTGCTTCCCTCCCCTACTCTGCCCATGATTCCCACTTTTCTAGGTATCTCAAGGTGATCTATGTCGGAGGAGAACTCTTGGGAGACTGGCAGTGTGACCCTCTGTCCTCCATTTTATTAGTAAACATGAGGGACATGGGCTGGTTCTCAGACCAAACCAAAGTGCCCAGAAGGCATGCTTGTCTCGGTGAGAGGCAGGACAGGCTCCATTCAGGGAAGATGAGGGAGGCTTAAAAGCAGCTCAGTGACGTGAGTGTTGGGGCCAAACCCAACCAGAGAAATGCCACCAGGTGAAAACCAAGTTCTAGTTTAGGATTCAACAAGAACAAACAACAACAAAGCAAACTGCAGAATGGGGAAATGTGGGCATTTTAGCCGAGCCCGACCTTACTCTCAACCTAAGTATGGTGTGGGTCCTCACAAATGGGCTGCAGTAACACAAGCCCTGTGCGGGATGGGGAGGAGGTATCACACAGAGAAAGAGCTCTATGGTTTCCATGGTTAGATTTCTCTCTCCCTCCTGGCTCAAGGGTTTTTGGGCTTATATGCTTTGCAGATCAATGTCAGTGAATGCTGAACTTGCCTCCTGGCCATCAAGACTCAAAACCTGGACTCCCATCGCTATTTGCTCATCATAGGGCCTGTGAGTCCAATCGGTAAAACCCTTCAAGTTCCTCTATACACCATCACTTGCTTTCATCCCTCCTCCATATGTCTGCAGTGACCCTCTGAGTTCAGGCACCCTGCTTCTTGCTGCGTCTATTATAAGAGTTTCTATTTGGTCTGTGCAAAGCCAATTGTATGCACATCTTCTAAAAACCTCTTCCTCATGTTCAGCTCTGAGAGTAAAATTCCTCTGCTCAAAAATCATCAGAGGCTCCCATGGTTAAACTTCATATTTTGGCTTTCAAAAGCCCATCCATAATTTAATGCCAATGTACAATGTTCATATCATGCTCTCTGTCTCTGTCTCAGGATAACCTATATCCCAGTTGGAAAGAGCTGCTCACTGTTTCCTGGTTTTTGAGCTTTGTGACTTTGCTCATTAACTCCCTCATCTGGAAAACCCAAATTGTGCTCACCCTCTACCTCTAGCTCCCTGTCACCCTGCCCGGTGCTGACAACCTCCCCATACCTGACTCTGCTCTCCTCTAACTCAACACCATACACAGTATTTAGTCCCTGCAGGTTCTCAATGAACAGTATTGAAGAAACAAACATTTCCTCTTTTTCTGTGCATCTCTACCTCTAAATGATGGTGTTGCCCAGAGTGTATCTCCTTCACATCTCCCTCCTCATTTTATGCACTTCCCTGGGAGAGTTCATCAACTTCAGTCACTAGGGGTTCAGAGACCATTCACATGCCAACAGCTGTCTGGCACACACTGGTGGGTGCTCTGTCTTGAGCCCCAGATAGACATAAAATGACTTCCATCCATCTCTGTCCAGAATGCACTGTGTGGTGCCTGGGGGCGGTCCACAGCCACCTCAGGTTTGATATTTCCAAAACTGAAGTCATTTATCTTCTAAATCTGCTCCATCCAACCACTCATATCCCCTTCTGTGTTCCCTCTTCTGACTCATTGTCATCTCAGCAGAAAACATGCTGGACATGTTCTGACACCTCCTTCATCAAATGACATTTCCTATCAGACCAACCTCATAAATACCTCTTGTATCTCTCCCTTCCTTTCCATCCTCATGTTTGTACTTTGATCTTTCCTTTCTTGAACTACTGCTAGAATTTCCTACCTGGTCTTCCTGTACCCAGGGTGGCCTCTGAAGAGGACCTTTTTTTTTTTTTTTAAGCAGGCTTCACACCCAGTGTGGAGGCCAATGTGGGGCTTGAACTCATGACTCCAAGATCAAGACCTGAGCTGAGATCAAGAACTGGATGTTTAACCGACTGAGCCACCCAGGCACCTCTCTGCAGAGGACCTTTTATTCAATAGGCTATACATGCTGATCAGAGGCAAATTAACCTGGGAGCTAATAATGCTTCTTCCAAGGGGCCTAATTTTGTATTTGTAATTTTGTGTTCTTTTTCTTCACAGGACCCTTGAGCTGCATAAGCTTCAGAGTTCCCAGTCTTGATCTTCCCTTGGTTACCAAGGACTAGGAACTTTCTCAAGGCCTAAAAAATAAAATACGAGTTGAACCAAAACAAAATATTATGGGCTATAAAATTAAAAATTGCAAAATGGATATTGTCAATGGTAAGTATGTAAATTGTCTACCAAACATAACACAACTTACACTTCCACAGTTGTACAATTTTAAACTCACCAAATTTTAATTACATTTGAAACTGATTTGTGGGCTAGATTTTCTCCCTCTACAGGATTTCCTGCGTATGTGAGATGATCGTGTAGAAATCATAGCTAATCATAAAGTATTCCTCATACACACATAACTTAAAAAGCAAAAATATAAAATTTTCTTTTGAAAGTTTTTCCAGAAAAAAATGTATTTAAATGTAGAACCTAGTCACTTAGTCTCGTCCACAGCATTCCCTGGAATGCTGCTCAGGAAGCTGTCTTGATATTCATCACTTCGCAGAGCAATCGATTACCTGTCTCTTTCCCATTCTACATATACAGCCAAGTCTCCTTATTTGCAGTAGCTACGTTCTATAAAGTTGCTGTGAGCATCACATTAGCAAATACTGAGCCCTTGCTCCTAGGGGAAATACTGGCTTAGGTTCCTGTGGGCCTCTGGTCACATTTTCATCAGCAGATCGATATATAAACTTGTTTTATGTACGTTTCTGTTGGAAGACACCTAATTTAATATATGTTTCTTACAAATAATTAATTACATGCAATATTTCTGTCTAATAAAACACCAGCTGAGAAGGGTTTAACGGTTTCCTGACCCTGAGTAATGTTACCATAAATTTCTTTGGCTTTTAGCCTCACAATGCTGTCCACCATTTTTTTTTTTTTTTTTTTTTTTTGCAAATCAGTCTTCACTTCATGAATTCATAAGTTCAGCTACTTTTCCATCTTTTTCATAGCTTCATCAGACATTATAGATATTACTTTAGAACTTTCCAGAGCAGAAGCACACGCATATCAGCGACGTTCCTCTTTCTTTTTCTGAAAGTACTGAATTATTGGTTCATTAACATTGAGCTCATGACCAACGCACTGTCACGCATGCCTGAAGGAAACTTATCAAACAGTTGTAGCGTCTCGGTAAGTGCATCACAGCCTTCCTGTGCTTTGAACCCCAGATAGCATTTTCAGCACCACATTTGGGGGGCATTTAAAATAGTGAACATAACCAATGACAAGCACAAAAATATGAAGACTGTGGCACTAGATAGATTGTGACAAGGAGACTTGTTTATAGCATGGCGGCTGAAACAAGGCACAACATTGCCTTGTTTGACCTGGGCTGGGGATGTGTGTCAAGCAACTCAAATCCCACCCCTATGCTGTGCTAGTCTGCAGATGACTGTAAAAGTACCATGAGAGTTTGCTGTCAAATATGGAAGCCACAAGTCAGGAAGATCGACTGTTACCTATTTGAGAACAGGCGCTATGTCCCGGTATTTCCTATCCCTAGTGCTTAGCATACAAGTGATAATAGGTGATTGTGGAATAAATAAATGAAAGGAAGAAAGCTCAAATGACCTTTCCTCTCTCAGATCATCCCTGGTGGAGTTGAACACTCTGCTTCTGGGCTCCACACTGATCCTTCTCTTCCTTTATGATACCATAGAGGTGGATGAATCCATCTACAGAGGCAGACAGATGAGCTATTCACATACCCAGTGAATGGATGCTTTTAATTTTATTTAATGTTATTTCTTTTAAAAATATTGCCTCCCTTACTAGATGGTGAAGTCCTGAAGAACACAATCTCTATCACATTTATTGATTTATTTTTAGCAGATTGAAAGTTTGGATCAGAGGACCTCTGAAACTCTCCAAATGCTAAAATTATGATTAGGAGCAAAGCAACTGAGCCATCCATCAAGAGACTTATAGGCAAATGTAATCAAACCACTTAGAAGAATTTTACATTAGCATCTCCTACAAATGGCATAGAGCTTAGTTCATGGTAAACATTCAATAAATCTTTATTAAATTGAAATGTAATTAAATCAGAGGGATGAGCGATAAGTCTTAAATCTGCAAACTGTAGCAGCTCTTGGTACTAGAACACATGGGTGTATGTATCCTTTTTCAGGATATACGGGCTGGTGGCCTGACACCCGAGCCAGGTTACTTTTCAGAGACAGACTAGTTAAAAAGTTCAAAGAGGTATGCCACTACATTTCCATCTAAGTAATTTTATTACAAGATCTCATTAAAGGAAAACAATTTTTTTTCCCTCAGCGATTTCAAAGCTTTCCTTTGAAAATAAGAGAAGAAAATAAAAAAAGGTTTATAGCTCAAGGAGAAAATAACAAATTGTTCTGTTTGGAAAAGAAGCTAATGACGAGAAATTATAGGGAGCCAGAATTTGTGCATGGAAAGGAATAATTTATGTGACAGGAAATGATGAGTCTGTGAATGTTTAAGAAAAAAGAATACCTGTCAGAAATGGCCCCAGGTGATCAATTCCTAGGAAGGCATGGGACCAGGGGGTAGGGAATTGGGATGGATATCAGTGTTTCCAGCTTTCCTGCTGGTGCAACTCACCTGAGGCACTTGTTAAACTACATAGGTACCAGATCTCCTGCTGGCAGAAACTCAATTCAGTAGATCTGGGCTGGAAGTGGGAATTTTTATTTGTTTGTTTGTTTTAAACTAGGGATCCAGGCGAATCCTATCCTTAGGAAAGTTTGGGAAGGCCTGGGGTCTGAAGCCCTTTCAGTCCTAAGGTCCATGCAGTTCTAGTCCCAGAGGCTACTGCTTTACCCCCATAATACTTTCAGTCACACTGCGTGAGCCCCTCAAATGAATTTTTACGCCAGTAGAGACATATTAACTGATCATATAGCAAGAACCTTTCAAAACGCGTTCCTCCAACAAGGCATCACCTTAAGGTTACTAATGCTAAAATGTGATGATTCATGGGCTTAGTCACTGAGATGTACCATGTGAAATCAGGAGGATGTTCTAGGGTGACCCTGGCCACCCAAGGACATGCTGGTGGCTGCAGATTGGGTGGCAAACTTGTTCCTTTAGTGCATTACCTGGCTCAGAACAGAAATGATTTTGCCCCCATCCCCTCAAAGGACCGAGAGCTATGGTCCACCCGGTGGCCTGGGCCAATCTGCTGAGGAACTTTGTACAACTAGCCCCTTCTGAAAGGACACTGGCCTTACACTTCCGAGGATCAGAGATGGGAAGCAGGGTCTCAGAATCAAATTTTGTCTTTAGATGAGTGTTTTTTTGTCATTAATGACAACAAATTCAATCCACCCACCAAAAAGTGGAGAATTGACCTGAGTACCTCTTCCTTATGGGGGAAAAGCAGATATGCAATCTGCTGATCTGAGAGTCACTCTGGAACCAACGGACTTTCAGGCTGGCTCGTCTGTGACCACATCACAGGGCTTAGAAGCACTACAACGTGGAATGTCTTGGCAACAGACACACTTGTTGGCACCCCCTGGGCTCAGACGTGCACCCGATCTCCTGGGGATCCTGTCTGATTCTATAGGTCTAGAGTGAGGTCTGAGGTTCTGCCTTTCTCCCAGATGATACTGTGGATCCCGTGTTGAGAAGCAATGTCTTAGAGGATGCTGCGCCATCAAGAAAATCAGCAGTGGGCTGCCAGTGATAAGGGGAAGGGAGGAGAACAGCTGAGGAGTCTAGAGGAAGCATGAGAAAGGCAGAGAAAAGGAGGAGGAGGACGGAGCGGAGGCAGCTCTGTAGGCACAGAGCTGGGAGAGGATTCACCAGATGACAGCACAAGCCTGTGGGGCTATCTGTGCCTGAGCTCTCTGGTTGCACAATATAATCACCTGGGGAGCTCTAAAAATCAATGATGCCTGGGTCCCACACTCAGAAATTCTGATTTAATCGATCTGAGGTTTGGTCGGGGAATTGGGATTTTCAAAAGCTCCCCAAGTGGTTCTAATTGCATGGGGGTGGCCATCTGCTTCTCTAGCAGAATGATCTAGGGATCTAGGGATGTAGGGAGAATGATCTCAGGGGGGGCCCTGGGATAAACCCAGCCAACGTGCGGTGGGGGCTGAAGGGGGACCGCTGAAAGGGAAGTGGTAGAAGTCAAGTGCACTCTGTGTTTTATCTGTACCTCTGGGAGAACTGAATGGTGAGGAATAGAAAAAGCATAGGGTTCTTTGTGTAGATTTTATTCATAGCTCATTCAGCTTTGAGACTGTGTCCCTGAGGAGTGTGGCACACAGGCTCACCTGTGATCCTGTGAGAAGGGTCCTGTGAGGAAGACAGAGGCAGTCTTTCCAAGTTGCATTAGGCCCTTGGAGAGGCTGCTCGGGGGCCCCGTTGGTTTCTGTAAAGGCAATATAGACTAGGGCACGAGGAGAATGGGGTGGGCATGGGAGAGATCTGAGTTCTGCTGCTCCTGGGAAGCCGAGCTGTGCCTGACTCTCTCAACAACAGACTGAAATTACAGACTAAAATATCAGCTTCTGGGTTTTTACCAGATTCTGACTTACTGAGTCTGGAATGGGACCTGGGCAGCGGCATCTGTGAAGCCTCCTAGGTGACACTAGCGTGCAGTCGGGGCCTGGGCCGCAGCTTCTTGCTCTGAGCCCCCTGGAGCCATGTCTCGTGCTCCAGCCCTGCCCACTCCTCCTTTGCTGCAGACTCAAGAGAATGTGACAGAATGGTCCTCCTTGCCAGGCATATTCGTTTTCTCTTTCCGCTGTAACAAATGGCTATAAACCTAGGGGCTTAAACGCTCAGTAGCTTACGGTTCTGGAGGTCAGAAGTCTGACACGGGTCTCCCTGGCAGGGCTGCGTTCCCTTCCGGAGGCTTGGGGGCAGGGGTGGGGTGGGTCCATCTCTTTGTCTTTTCTATCTTCTAGAGGCCACTTGCATTCCTTACTCGTGGCCCCTTTCCTCCATCTTCAAAGTCAACACTCACACCTCTGACCATCTTTCCATAGGCATATGTTCCTCTGACTGATAACAGCTGGGGAAGATTCTCTGCTTTAAGGCCTCATGTGATTAGATTGGGGCACTGGATAATCCAGGATAATCTCCCCATCTCAGGGTCCTTAACTTTAATCACATCTGCAAAGTCCCTTTTGCCCTGTGAGGTAACATAATTATAGGTTCCAGGGATTTGGATGTGGACGAGTTTGGGGGCCACTGTTCTGCCTGCCACACCAGGCCTGACACTGGTTCTTCCCTCTGCTCTGACTGTCCCGTGCACGGGGGCTCAGCTGATCCACAGGAGTCTCTGGGCATCCTTTCTTTGCGGGGGGGGGGGGGGGGGGGGGGGAGGGGAGGGAGGGAAGGAGGGAGGGGAGCCGCTGAGTGTACGACTGAGGGTCTTCAGTCCAGGGCTGATAGGTAAGAAGGGTAAGAAAGTACAGCCCTCTTTCTACCATACTGGACGACTGGTACAGAGCAATGAGCAGAGAAAAGTCTTATTTCATTTTGAAATGAAGAAAAGCCAACATGTGGCTTTGTTCTGTAACTGTTTTCGAATGTTGATATCCTAGGGTTGATTACAGAGTTCAGAAGCACAGGTGCAATTCTGTTCCATTTGTAACGAAACTGGGGGCTAAAACAAAATCACGTCGAAGGTCGGGGGACACGAGGCACACGCGGATCCAGGCTGCAGTGAAAACACCAGTGTGTTGGTTTCCTTCGTTCTGCCGGCTCGAGTTCACCTACTAGCCACTTGCTCCGGCTGTCCTTGCGTTTAGCCCTTCTGTGTGCCTGTTGGTATTAAGTGCAGTCACGAGCCTGTTGGCTGTGCACTTCTAAACCAGAGCTCAGCTGCAAAACAAGGGCTTGGTCCTGGGCTTTTTGCTCAAGCACAGCGTTTCAGTCTTCAGCTTGGTGGAAAGCTTCAATCATCAGAAGATTTCTTGGCAGATGAGCAAAATCTTTGCTTTGAAGTCAATTTTGGTTGACATTGTAGGGATTAACCCAAGATTTAATACCTGCCCTCTCCCCAGTGGTCATGCATTTAGCTGTGTGCTCTTGGGCAAGTCACTCAACCTCTCTGAGGGCAGCACCGCCTCTCTTACAGCAGGTGTGTGATGATTGGGGAATGAACTCTGTGGTTGCCGGAAGGCTGGTGCGGTTGGGGGTTAGAGGCTTCTTCATGTGCAGGGAGGGGGGACGTGGGAGCATGCTGGTACCACAGTGGTTGAGGCCTCCCCTGGTCTGGATCAGGAGCAGAAGCCCAGGAAGTGCAAGGTGAAGGTGCGGAGGAGCAGAGACCGCGAGCCCGCTGCTCGGCTGAATGGGGAATCGAGGGGACAGAGAGATGCAGAGAGGCAAAGAGGGAAGGACCAACCACTTGTCAGTCCCGTGACATCAACCCCCCTTCCCTTGGGCTACCTAGACTGATTTTCTGTTTCTTGCACCCAAAAAGATCTTTGTGTAGGATGCTTGGGAATCAGGATTCGGAATGAGCACTGCATCCTGTAAATCAGATCATTTTTAATACTTCCGGTATTTTTATCTCATATTTGCCTTTTGTTTCCTGTTAATAGTATGAGTCTCTTAAATTCTAAATTTAAAAGTCTAAATCTAGACGTGAAAGTCTAAATTCTGACGCAGCCCTCCTAAGGAAACGCGGGGAAGGAATCTTCTGAGCCTGGCACGTATGAGCAGAGTTTCCAGATTTCAGGGACTCCTGCCTGGCCAACTTCTTCCCAGACCACACCTCTCCTCAGAGTGCTCATTGTTGGTAGGCTGGGCACTTCCTGTAGAGCCTCATTTCCTCTCTATAATATGCGGGACTTTCTATGGCCCCAAGGCTCTGTGATCCTGAGAAAGCAAGGCGATCCCAGTGATCCTAAGGTGGGCACTGGAATCCACTGGGGACCCAAGACTCCAGGAGAGGGATCAGATACCAAATCAGCCAAGCACTGGCCCTTCCTGCTTTTCATCTTCCAGAAACACAGGCCCCACATCTGCCTCTACTTCTGCTTCCTCCCCTTTCCTGCCCCACTCCCTCCTTCTAGATGCACTAAGACCTTTTGGTAAAGAAAGGATTGAAGGGAGCCCCCTCAGGAAGGAAGCCAGGGGGCTGAAATCAGAAGCAATTTCAGCTGGGCACACGGATTTCCCTTCCACCTCACACACACTTCTTATACCGCCCTCCAATTTATTGTGTTCCCCACATTCCACTGAAGGACGCATCACCTCCGTGCAACACATCATGTCATTACTGACTACGCCACCTAACTGGAACCAAGGCTGGAAGGAAGGGAGAGGCGGCTCATTTAGTCTGTTAGCCCAACCTTCATTTATTGGGTGTCTTCCGAGTACAGAGCCAGTCACTGAATCACAGGACGTCAGGGCTGGTGGCGCCCTAATAAATCATCCCGTCCGCCCCCAGGACTTCACAGATGGCAGCACTCACACGGAGAGGTTAAAGCACCTGCTTAAGGTCACACAGCAGAGCTCAGGCCAGAATTCAAGACATCCTGTCACCAGTTCGTTGTGCTTTCTAGCCCACCCTATGGCTGAAGGAAGGTGCAGATGATTGATTCGCTTCTATGAGTACATAAAGTGAAGGAAAACATGCAATTTCTCTTAAGTGCTCCAAATTAATAAGGACCCAGGATACAGAAAAAGATGAATAGCAAAGGCATTTTTAGAAAGCGAAATTGGAAAGCATGGAGGTAACTCTTCTTCTGCAAATGGTGATCACATTAGGAAAACGTGGGGGGAAATAGTTTTCTGGGGGGAAGGAGCCTTTATTGAATTGGTTTTCCCTCCCTGCTACATTTGCTCGTTTATCCGCCTTCCAACTGGCACACAACACTATTCTTCCGCCCATTTTTCTTCCCCCTGACATATTTATTACCTTATTTTCATATTATACTATAACCCTTGGTATACACAGCTTTTAAAGCAGCTATTTTTAATGCAAGATGACGCGCCAAGCTTTGAACCCCCCAATAAAATTGACCGGGGACATCTGGCACTAAAATGCTTACACTTCCTCCCTAGAGAAGTCTGCTCTCCGTTTGCTATCTTTAAAAAGTAACGTAGGAATGAAAATAGGTTGACATTTCGAAAACAAAACAATGACCAAAAAAATCTCATTTTTCTATTTCAAGTTAAAGTCTTCAAGATAGATCCTTTGAGAGTTGACATTTGACGCAATTGGTTATTTTCATTTATTTGACTCTGACTATATACAAGGGCCAGGTAGCTCATCTACTAATTTTTCTTCAGAGGAATACAAGATAGTACTAAACGTGTCATTGGAATTCAATGTTAAAGGTACAAATGCTATAAATTTATGAAAACAAAGGATTTGTGATTATTTCTTTTGACAATTGAAAAATAAATATTCTAGGGTCTTTGAGATAACAGCCTTGATTAAAATACAGCTCCTGGAGATCCTTGGGGAATTCCAAAGGATCTGGAGACCCTCTGGTTGTCAGGTACACATGTTTTTACTTTTTAGGTGCAGAGAAATTAAGTCGTTGACTGAAGCTTCTGAGCTACAGGCACAGAGGTCTGTGTTAGTTTCCGCTGCTAAGGTTAAGCTGTGGGTCTGCGGGGAAGAAGGGGTCATCTTGTGTCTGAGAGTCCTTTGTGGAAAGGGAGATAACTATCCTGCCCTTAATGGTTTCTGGTCAAAAGTCCATCTATTATTTGAGATTTGTGCTTGTTTGCTCTTCTGATCGTTTGCTTATTACCTGTCAATATCTGTATATCTGCTTCAGGGAGAAGTAGGTTTCTCGTATTATAATGAAATAAGATGGGCTTATTATCCCAAAGAAGCGAAAGGGGTTGAGATTGGATGTCAGTATGAATGCTCGATTTCTACCCCAGCTAAAATAATAGAACGGAATGGGGACAGGCACCTGGTGCTCAGCTGACTGACAGAGACCACTCCCCTCCCCGCCCATTCTTCCCCATTGCCTGGTGAGCTCTTCTGGTACCAGTGCAGAGGCCTAAGGTCATATGGAGAAAAGAGGAAGGTCAACCTAGAGCACCATATCTTCTGGGCATCTTACCTGTCGGTGTGCAGGAGTGAGCACATGGTACGGTCCACCTTCCTCATCTACAGATGACAAAACTGAGGACGAGAGAGAGGCGAAGGCCTAGCCTGAGGCCACGTGCTTGTGGGCAGAGCGAACACTGGATTCCAGCTCTCCTCATTCCCAGATAAATATCCTCTCTACCAATCGGAAGTGCAAATGCCATTTACTTCCAAATGTTCATTAACCCGTGCTTCCCTTCTGGAAGAATCAGATTTCTTAAATGGCACCTGAATTGCTTCAGTTTCTTTCACTTACATTTGTATTTAGGGAAGACATGAATTTATGCTCTAGGATGCGTTGGTATTATTTGTGGCACAAGATTAAGTATGCGACGCCACTTGGTTTCACAGCACTTACCCATACTGAACGATGCCCATCAGTGGACCGGCAGGGCCAATGTCAAGAGCTTGGGCAACATCAGCCAGGAACTGCTTTTGGATTCGGAACCGACGTTTGCCAATGCTTGAGCTCCCGTCAATTACAAATGCCAAGTCAATTTTGCAATCTGAGGAATGGAAAAGGGGTCTGTTATTCTGATGATCTCTCATTGCATTAACCTGGGCATTCTCCCCCTCCCTCTTTCCCACCAGACCCCTCCCCCCACCCCCCACCCCCACCCGAGAATCCAATGAAAAGAAAATAAAAAGAAGTGGCAAGATGCAGAGTATATTCACTTATTTATATTCCTGACAGATTTTCACTGGGCCCCAAGGTCCGGGACACTTGGACTAGTACTTATTTCTGTAAATGTTTTAGAATTCTCTGCCCCAGCCACACTGATAGACTTCAGGAGCAATGACCTCCCATTCAAGTTTGGGGAAATCCTGAGGATGGTTTCCTCGGCTCAGACCACATAGGTTCAGACCCCTAGATGTAGAATTCACGAAGCCTGAGTCTCAGGAGCTTGTGCTCTCTAACTCTCATCTTAATTTTGTAGAATTATGTGTTGGGTCTTTATAAAGGCAAGAAAAAATCAGCAAGGCCAGTCTGGAGGGGAGGGCAGGAATGGTAGAATGAGAAATTAATACCAATCTTCTCGTCATGTCCCTGGGTAAGGCAACCATAGAATTAACCATAGAATTATCTACATCTATCAGTACTTGTTTGTAGCAGTCTTTGAATTTTTCCCTTTCTTTTAGTTGTGATAAAGACTGGGACATTTTTCTGGCTAGGATCCCTGGACTTCCATGAATATATGGAGGTTATGTTGGAGGTGGGGGCGAAGAGCTATTCTCGGCCTCTCAAATGCTGTAGAAATAGGTGGAAAGCCACATAGGCTAATAGTGTCTTCTTTGCTCTCGACTGAAATTGCATCACCTTAGTATGATAAAACTGATTATTCAAATCTGATCAGAAGTTCTTATTGGGAGGTATGTATCCCTTTGATCAATAAAAAAAAAAAAAAACAGAAACAAAGACGGGGAGGGGTGCCTGGCTGGCTTAGCTGGTTAAACGTCTGACTTCAGCTCAGGTCACGATCTCATGGTTTGTGGGTTCAAGCCCCACGTCAGGCTTTGCACTGACATCTCAGAGCCTGGAGCCTGCTTCGGATTCTGTGTGTGTGTCTCTCTCTCTGCCCCTCCCCTGCTAGCGCTCTCTTTCTCTCTCAAAAATAAAGAAACATTTAAAAAAGTGGGGCATGAATTGTTTAACAACTGCAATTTGGGAGACAAAAATATTTCAAAGCACAGTTCCACGTGGAGAAAAAGAGAGGGGGACAGTAAAATTGGGAATTTCTGGGCTGGAGCATCCATGAGGACACAAGGACCAGTGATGCCCTTTGTGCTTGGTGGTCACAGCTGCCTGAACAGCCTGGATTTCTTTAAGCTGCCATAGGATCGCCCATGAGGCCACTCTCAGCCTTCTCTTCTCTCCAATGCATGTTGTATTGCTTCCATGCGACTGGGGTCTTCCCTTCCCCAGAAGGAGGTCGGTGGGCAGGGAGGGATATCTATCTACCTATCAATCAATCAAAAAAATATATATATATATATACACACACACACATATATGTGTGTATATATATATAATGAGAACAAGAAATGGACATTAATTGACACAGTTTTAAGCAGATGTGATGAGAAATATTTATTAAAGAGTGATACTACGGAATTGGCAGATTAAGGGAAAAAAGTTATATCTGAGAACGTGCTTCATTATCTTGCACTGGTGCATGGCAATGAAAGCGAGGGGAGAAGTAGGCGATGACAGCGACCTCTCTGGACCTGGCTGACTCTGCTCCATCTGGAATCAGTGCCTTGGCTCATTAGTGGATCTTGCAAACTTTTACTTCCTGTCTGCCTGGACATTCAGTGCTGGCCAACTCTTCTTTTTCTGCTGGCTTCCCTTGTCCTTTGCTGCCCCTAAACTGCCTATACCCAAGCATGATCCTTGAGATGAAGATTACAGGAATCAAAGAAAATCAAGAAGTGAAGCTTAAAGATGTCACAGAAGCCTGGGAAAAAGCAGAAGAGAAGCAGAACAGTTCTAGGGCTACTGATGTACCCCACACAGGGCCAGCCCATTCTTTCCTATGTCCGAGCTTGCAATGAGAATTGTTGCCAGCAGGTGGCAGTGGTGTTCTTCAGGGCTTGCCGCTCACCAGGCAGGCACCTGTGGTTTGCTAGAAATGAGGACTCCCAGGCTCCACCCAGATCTACAGAATCAGATCCCCGTTTCAGCAAGAACTCCAGGTGACCTGTGTGCACATTAAAGTTTGAGAAGCACTCCTGAACAGGGCTTTTTCTTCTAGATGTCAGTAGATTAGTTCAATATGCCTTTTAAAATGAAAACTCTTTTTTTTAATAACTTAATTAGAATAAGTCCCCGAAGTGACTTTCTTTCTTTTAAAAGAATGTTTATTTTTGAGCCTGGGAGGGACACAGAGGATCCTAAGTAGGCTCCTCGAAGACAGCAAGGAGCCTGATGCAGGGCTTGAACTCAGGAACCGGGAGGTCATGACCTGAGCCGAAATTGGACGCTTAACCGACTGAGCCACCCAGGCACTCCGAAGGCGGTTTTTTCTTTTTAAATAAATAAAGCCCACGGGGGGCGTGGCTGGCTCCGTTTGTAGAACTTTGACTCTTGATCTCAGGGTCATGAGTTCAAGTCCCATGTTGGGTGTGGAGCTTAAATAAAGCAATGAGCCTCTTCTTCATGGACAATTTTTTCTCATTTCTTACAACTTGAACCTCGTTCAGGATTCAAGTGTTCACTTCATAGCTAGGCTTTAAAGAAGTTGAGATGCTCTCTATTTGCTTAGGTCTCTTTACTACTACCTGATGGCTGACACTGGAATCACCTGTGCTCCCCATTGCCCAGAATGCTTTAATGATCTGGCTTTCAGCTCTGCGCATGTGCTCACTGAGACACAGCGGCTTTCTCGTACTGAGAGGAAAACATGCCGATATGAAAATGGCATCTCTACTATAGGACAGAACTGAGTTACTAAATGTCCAGCATGAACAATTTATTACGGTCACAGAGGGCAGAGGTTGGAAGACGAGGAAGAAAAGGTAAGATACAGTGTCTACGGGAATCAATCTACCAATTTTCTTAATTGCTTTGGTTTTCTCCAACATGATACAATTTTTATAGATTAATGCTTTGTGTTGTCTCATACATTAGGCCAGTGCTTCTTAACCCTGGATATATATCAGAGTCGCTTATGCAGCTTCAACAAATAAGAATGCCTGGGAATCTCTCCGGGCTGTGCTTCTTAAGGTTTGATGTGCAAAGAAATCACTTGACTCAGTAGGTCTGGGGTAGAGCGTGGGATTCTGCCCTCCTACCAGGCCTCCAGGTGATGCTGATGTGGCCAGACCATACACTGAGTAGCAAGATCTAGGGTGAGTGGGATTCAGTAGGTATGAGCAGGAACTGGACATCTTGAGTCTTCAGGTGATTCTCACACACAGCTGGGTTGGGACTCACAGCCCCCTGGTAGCTGACTTGCAGCGACTTTCTAGGGGAATCTGCGGGTGCTCCCTTGGGCCTGTAGCACTCACCTGCATCTCGGTTTTCCTCTTTTCCCCCCAACCCCGCCTGGATCCCTCCTGTCTGGTATCCTCAGGTGGCTTCTCCACCTATTTAGTGCTGAAGTTCTTCAAGTTTTTTCACTTTTTAAAAATGTATTTATTTATTTTGAGAGAGAGTGGGGGAGGGGCAGAGAGAGAGAGAGAAAGAGAGAGAATTCCAAGCAGGCTCCACTGTGTCAGCACAGAGCCCAACACAGGGCTCAATCTTGCAAACCATGAGATCATGACTGGAGCCGAACTCGAGAGTCGTATGCTTAACTGACTAAGGCTCTCAGGCACCCCGGAAGTTCTTCACGATTAAGCCCTCTGGTTTCCCTAGGTCACCTTTCCTGTTCTCATGACCTTGGTTTTAAACCCCAGCTCATCATCTTCCAACTCTGAATTCCCAGGGGGCTCCTCCTTCTCAAGTCATATCTGGGGAGTCAGGCACCTACTGGACCGAATGTCTTTCAGAAGATGGAAGACAAAAACCATCTCCCTGCCCTACCCCTGTGGACCTCATGGCAGTACCATTATCCCAGCTGCTTCCTCTCTCATACCTCCCCCTCCAAGCCTCTAGATTCTTCCTCTCTGTTTCCTGTTTCTCTCCATTTCCAGTTCCAGCTTGGAGCTCTGTCTGCCCTCATGCCCAGTAAGCCCCTGGCCCTGCTGGCAAGCCAGTCTCCTCCTCTACCCCCCTCCTTTGTCTCCCTTTTCCATCCCACCCTGTTGCCATAGTGATGTTTAAAAAATCCGATCCTCTCCCCTTCGTGTACACAGTTTAAATCCTCCATAAGCTTCCCTTTCCCCTTAGAACAAAGTGACAGAAGAGAGGAGATCAATAGATCCAGGGTGGGAAAGAGGTGGGTTTGGGTGGGAGTAAGCGGGGAGAGAGGGAAGCAGATTGGATGTCACGGCCACTATGGGTTTCTAGTTGTCAGTTAACTTACTTGGATCTCCCTGAGATAGCGGCTCCAAAGCTTGTGTGCTTAATTCTTCTTTTGGAACAAATCCTGGAAAGAGCAGTAAAACTTTTGGTGACTTACAAGAACAGGAAGCATCTGGCCTTACCCCAGGGATGGGGACATAATGGATATTCACACCCAGCTGCAGGGCGAGGGGCTTGGCTACAGGCTGACTGTGTTCTTCTCCACACCACCCCCACCTTGAGAGAGAAGACTGAATTACTGACAGGCTACAAAAGACATGGCAGCTTATGGGTGCTCAGGGGTCTGAAGTCAGAAGACTTGAGTTCTGTTCCCTACTGCCTGTTAACTGAGTCTGTCTGAGCCTTAGTTTCCTTACCTGCAAGCAGTAAGCACTTTGCCAGTGTGAATTATCCCTCTGTAAAACTCTGAAAATCTCAAGGTCAGGGCATGTGTCTTACCCATCGTATAAACCTTCATGGTGCCTATCACCATAGGTCCTCGGTCAACATTTGGTGACTGAGTCAATGCACAAAGATGGGTGAGACACATGGCCAGTCTAACGGGGGGGTGGGGGGCAGATGTAAGCTGCAGGGCGGGAGATAAGATACCAGCAACTCCAACAAGTGAGAGGGTCTAGAACGCAACCCCTCCCCTCCACAGGCTGAGATTAGAGGGGAAGCTACAAAAGGGTTTTGTCCTTTTAGTGTGTGTGTGTGTGTGTGTGTGTTGAATTTCAGCCTTGGGAATTTGCTTTAGAGCCATTTACATGGAAGCCAAGTTCACACATGTATCATTTAAGGGAATAAAGACCATCAATAAGATGGCCTGGGAAGTTGGTCTTCCTATTTTCAGCATGCCTGGAGTGTGGGGTGCCCTCCCAGAGGCTCTGTCAGAGGAGGGAAGTGCGGGGGGCTCTGCTCTTGGCTGTGGTGAGCTTTCTCCAGGCTTGTTAGTTTTTCCAATTTGCCAAGCACATGATTTCATCTTTCCATGAAAGGTCAGTCTGCTCATCCCACTTCCTCACATCATTTTGAAAATTCGCTTTGGGTGTCTAACGGCATTTCTCAGCCAGGAGCCTCTCAGGGAAACTGTCCAAGGCTCCAGGTTGGAGGGAGGGGGGAAGAAACGTGAGGCCAGAGGCCTCTCCTCCACCCCGTCGTTCCCTACCAGTAAAATCTACCCTCAGACCGAGAGCCAGAAGGCTGTGTTTGCTGTTGGAGTTTCAGACCCTTAATTCAGTAAACAGTAAACAGCGAGCAACACTCATTCATGTCACGGGCCAAGCTGAATACCACTTTGCAAAGAAGGACAGGGCAATAGAAGGAAGTCAGAGTGTGCTTCGAGATGGAGTGAGCCTCTAAACCTAATTTTGGGGTGAGGAACTCACTCCCTTGTACATTCGGGTCTTCATGACTCTCACTTCCCTTTCGTTATCTGCTGGACAACAGTGGCCTCTGTGCCACCAGCTGGATTATCAGACTCTCGTGATTCTGTAATCCTATGTCTCCATCTAGTCGTGGCCAGGAGGTTGGGCTGTATAATTACCTGCATCTAAAAGGACCGATCCAGGTTTCCACAAGTCCATTTCCCCTGATTTTCAAAATTAAAAAGAAGCAAACTTGTTATTTAGGTGAAACCAGCAGAAACTTTCAAGTGAACTGCCCGGATGATAACATTTTCCACTTGTGGCAGAGAGTTCAATAAAAGAACACGGGACCAGACGTTAGGAGGAGACCACCTAAAACCTACAGCGTTTTTTCTCCTGGGAAGCTCTGAAAACCAAAGACAAACACATCTTTGCCCTTTCCTTTCTTTTACTGTGCACCAAGAATCATGGACTGTAAAAATCCCGGGATTCAAGGGGACCTAAAAGCTCGTCCAATCCAGACCAACCTCCCCAGCATGCTTCCACAACATCACTACCAAGTGAGTGGATGGCTGGTGCTTGGATACCGCCAGAGACAGGGAACTCATGACATACCCAACCAAGACAGTACATTTCTTCTCGGACCATTGAGACTGTTAGAAAATTTTTCATCGTATTGATTGGAAATCTTAATCCATCCCTCCATCCACACTTACTAAGCGCCCAGCATATACCCAATATCATTTCAGGTACATTTGACTCACCCATCTATTTTATGTTCTCTTCCTTAGAACCACACAGAACAAATCTGGCCCCGTCAGGGAGTGGGCAGTCCACTCATTTCCTGGGGCTCGGCTGCTCATTGTGTGCCTCATGCAGAATAAAGCAGACTCACCGGGCATTTCTATGTGCAGTAAAATGTTTAATGCCCCACTACAAACTGGGGTTGATAAGGTGGAAAGGGTGGTCGGGAAGGGAGGGGGATTCTTACCCAATAGTCCCTGACGTCTCTTGGAGAATCATGGCCAGGAGGGGCTCAGAGGCAGCACAAACGTGTTATGAAGCCTCATAAGGACACCAAAATAGCTGTTTCTCTTCCTCTGTCCCTTCCTTCTGCCCCCACCTCCCCAGCTCAGAAAGCGTAATCAGCCCATCAGCTTTGCGGCAGGCCGAAATGAGTAACACACCCAAAAGAAGTGATGTTTTCCTTCATAGGATGAAGGTGCCCGGCTATTTTGAAAGGCCATCTGCGTTTGTGTACATTCTGATTTAGTGGTGAGAACTGAATTTAATCTGGCTCAGCCATTAACCAGGCGTACACCTTAAACGAGTCTCCTACCCTCTGTGAACCTTAATTTCTCTGCGAATCACATTAGCAGGTTGGGTGAGATGATCTCCCTGTTCAAATATTTATGACTTAGAAGTTTAAACGGTCGGCTCGCCTCATTTCTCTATTGCCACCTACTGGTAAACACACGCACTTCACCCTTTCCTTGAAGAACGAGTCTGGTAGCATCTCAGTTTTTGCCCAAGGCTTTCAGCACCCTTGACTGCTACAACGAATTAGAATTCTGGGCATACTTTAGCAAGAGAGAAACAGTTCCCTGACAGCAGGGAACCAAGCCCTTCCTCCTGCCCTGGGAGCCTGTCTTTCTGTTGGTGCCACTTATATTTGTTTGGGACAAGCATGAACCAAATCACTTATCCAAAAGCCGGAGGCTGAAAAATATTTGGACAGCTGAGACTTGGTGTTTTTTGGACTTGGTGGTGATGGGAAGGAAGTCTGTGAGAACACTGACATTCTGGTGTTGAAGAGTAACCAGGTGATGTGAGGATAAAAGGCACTGGAAGACCCATCCTCTGTCTACCCAACCTTGGCCGGGGGTTTGGGGGACTTGCCTACCTTCTCTGACCTCAAGTTTTCTCCTGTGTAAAGCTGAGGTCATGAACACCTGCCTTGACCTGCTTCCCACAGAGGTTACTGTGTACAAAATCACATCGCAAAGAGTAAGCCAGTCTTAAAAAACAAGGACTTATTTTTTGGGACGATACTCGCTTGGTCATCTCATAGATATAGTCAGCGTCTAAGAGAAGAACTGGCTCTGAAGGATTTCCGTGGAAAAAATGTAGATCCGTTAACGTTTACTGAGAGCGCGCTTGGCGGCAGGCACTGGCCAAGCCCTTTGCAAGTTTAAGTCACAACGGCCCCGTGAGCTGGGTTACGGCTGCGACCTCACGTTACAGGTGAGGAAGCTGAGGCACAGGGAGAGGTCGAGCTGAACTTCAAGCTCAGGCTCCAGAGCCTGCACTTAATCACCCCCTGTTCATCACACGTGAGAAGCCACTGTCACGCTGGCATCTCAGGGTCATCTTACGCCACTGAAGGACACACTACCTGGCACACTCCCCGTGACTCACGCTAAATGTGGGGGACCCCCATTATCCCTGCTCTGAGACCCTGGTGATGACCTCTGCACTGGTGACAGCTTCCGTTCCCTGCACATCTGGAGGTGACAAGCACAGGACCCAAGCGGGAGCTGTAAGACACGGCCCTTAGGGCTGTAAAGTTTTATGGGGCAGAAGCACAGTTGGCCCTTCGCCCCCCCACCGGGTTCTCCCCAGAGAATCCCCTGGAGTGTGAGTGTTAGGAGGTGGCGGTCTGAGAGGCAGCAGGCCTCCGGAGCTGGGGCACCCCCGTACCCTCCTTCCCTTGGCCCGGCTCCCTGCCTGGAGCCGCACGGTCCCCGTGGACAGCTCCCTCTTGCTGTAGTGAAACGGCAGGCACTCGCAGAGCCGCTGGCTGGGCCAGCGAGAGCACAAGGGCTATCAGAGCAGGCTGAGGACAGTCCAAGGTTCTAGGCACTTGATCTGTCACCGACACATCCACAATGCTGGGTTTACAGACGGGTTGCCCTCCCAGCTTGGTGTGGGGTATTGGTTTGGGACCTGGCAGCCTTTTCGCGCGCAGACAACATTAATTCCATGGTTGGGTTTCCAGGCAGGTGAAGCCTATTGGGTTGAACATGTAGCCTGAAGCTGGACAGCAGAAGCAGAATGGTTCTGAGGCAAAGTCACCGAGTTCTAACTGAAATCATCAGAAGCACCCTCCTTCCCCTGGAAATACAGCTGGCCATGCTAGCAAGGTGGCTCCTGCCCCCACTCAGAGGGTGCTGGAAGGAGGGGCAGGGACTGGCAGTGGAGGCCAGAGGCGGCAGTGGCCTTACGGATGACTCTGAAGGACCGGGGTGTGGGGCCTTCTACCTGTGGAGGCAGAATTCCAGAACCTGAAAATATCTTAGTTGTCTTTGTAGTCCTAATGCAAAGCACAGTGTCTGACATCTAGCATGCTCAGGAAATAGACTTTCTTTTAATTAAAGAACAGTTCCTCTGCAGTGGGGGTGGTGGCTTAAATTGGGGACGTTGGGCAGAAGGCATGGTGGGAGGTGGGTTTCAAGTCTGGCGTCCTGTGGAGGAGAGGATGAACTACTGAGGCCACCGACAATCTCATGAGGTCCATGTATAGCTGTCCGCGTCTGTTAGTGGGTGGCCTTAAACACAGGTATTTAGTGGGGCTCTGAGATTTGGTCCCATGTGGTATAGATTTGTATCAGTGATGAGAAAAGAGGCAGGTGGCACATTAATCAATTATGCGGATGACAGAAAAGTCGGAAGGATAGTTAATACACTAAATGACAGAATTAAGATTCAGGAAGATGGCAAGAGACAAAACTGAGGAATTTCACAGCGATAAGCATGATATTCTAAGTTGGGTTCAAAGACTCAATGGCACAAAGACAGGACTGATGTGACCTGCTTCTGTAGAAGTGCAAGAGAAAAACACCCTGGTGACTTGAGTTACTGAGTTATTGCCATGATGGAAGCAGAATATTTAGGCAGCGAGAGGCAGTGCCCTGGCACACACCCCTCGTGGGTGGCATCGTGTTCTGGTCTGAGTGCTCTGTGTGAGTCCTTCGAGGACTGTGGTCACAATCTGCCAGGTCACAGAAAGACCTGTGGGAGGAACTGGAGAAATTTATCCTAGAAAAGATGAGACGTAAGGTGGATGTGAAGGCTCCTTTTGTATATTTGAAAGGCTCTCAAATTCATACTCTTAAAAATGACTGAAGGGGTGCCTGGGTGGCTCAGACAGTTAAGCATCCAGCTTTGGCTCAGCTCATGATCTCACGGTTCATGAGTTCAAGCCCTGCGTTGGGCTCTCTGCTGACAGCTCGGAGCCTGGAGCCTGTGTCTCCCTTTCTCTCTGCCCCTCCACCTCTCGTGCTCTGTGTCTCTCTCTCTGTTTCTCAATAAATAAATAAATAAATAAATGTTAAAAAAAATGATCGAAGACCCCAAGGGGTTCTTGTTTGTGTGTTATCCTACTAAAAATCAAAATGCTCGGTCATTTGAAACAGAATGTTAACTATTTCACCATTTAATACGCTTTTTTTTTTTTAACACGAGAAATAGCTATTTTCCAAAATAATTCAGTGACAAGGGTGACAAATTTCTTCAATGCCTGGCATAACAGAAGACTGTGGGAATCTGATATCTGTTGCTCAGTCTGTTGGGACATGTTGTTTCGGTTGAAGGACGAGAAGAAAGTCTGGCCTCACTCAGTTGTGCGGTGGGCGCAGGGAGGACATCCCAGGATCCCCATGAGCAGGGTCCTCAGGCTTCACTCTGAGACACACTAGTTTAGCCAAATTAGGATCAATGGGCCTAAGTTCTAGATAGTTACGTCTAACAGTGAGGGGGCTGGGACCCCTCCTGACCGCTCACTCAAAGGTATCTGACGTGGGGCAAAAGCCTTTCTCTGGCATATTCGGTGGGGAATCAGACCGGAGGCAGTTTATGCAATTCATCCCAATTCCATGTCTCAGTGATTTTCTAGCTGAAGAACTGGGCAACTTGCCTGATAGGCCTGATTACCTCTGAGGTGAGAGCCTGACAGAGGGTATCTAAGAGCCCCAAATGTTCTGACCTGCCTTTGCTCACGGTGTGCGAGTGGCTTCTGCCCACAGGCAGGAGCCCTAACGAGGCTGCGGGACCGGTGAGGCCTGGGTGCCCGTGGGCTAGGAGACACTCCGAGGCCAGGGCTCTCTGGGGGTGGGTGGGAGGCTCAGAGCAAAGTTCTAGGGATGACGGGGAGGGAAGGAGATGCAGAAATGGGTAGGATTTGAGGATACAAAGGCAGCTGGGAGCATCTGGAAAGTTTAGGAAGATCAAGCATAATGGCTGGGAGCATGAAAGAGAAAGGGAAAGGAATGAGGGCTCAGAGCTAGAGAACTAGAGAGGTAGCATTAGAAAAAGAGAATGGGGTCAATCACTGAAAGTAACCTTGGGTTCTTGGGAGTCAAAAGTAGGAGCTTGGAGATCAGGTAATATGCCTCATTACCAACCACCCCCTGAGCCGTGTCTGATTTGTGGTGTATGTGAGCTCAATCAATCCCAGAGGCGGGTCCTGGGGTGTGCAAGGTGGGGGCATAGGCCACCCAGGTGGGGGCCTCTCAAGCAGACCCAACCCACGAGTGCTACTGGATGTCTGCACGGCTGGAGATTTTTCTCTTTGACACGCCAAGAACAGACAAAGCAAAGAGACGTTTTCTAGAAGGTAAAACACCTTGGCATGCCCACAAACTCTGACCATGTGGCAGGATGAGCTGCGGGGGCCAACAGCCAGTGCATGGGGAGTAAGGTATTTGCAAGGGTGCTGGAGCACAGCTGGTGAGCAGCGGGCAGCTTACCCGGGCTGACCTGTGCTCCAGCAGGCTTCTGGAAAGCAGCTCTGGGAGAATCCCAACTTTGGATACCTGATGGGATCACACGGCATCAGCTGATTCAGGTGCAACCAGCAGTCTGCTCTCCTCCCTTAATTTGCCCCCTGGTATAAGTGCCCCCAGTTCAGGTCTTCCTTGGAGGTCAGCCAAGCCAGCTGAGCTTGGTTCTCCTTCTGGGGGTGGTGGAGGAGGCAGAGATCCTAGCCAAGGGGACAGGGTACGGGAGTGCCCCGTGCCTGGCTGCCTGAAGGGTCCCGGGGGCCTACTGAAGGCTAGGATGGCCTTGGAATCCTTGCCTTGCCCAGAGATCTGATTCTTAAAACCCTTTGTCCAGGACAACAGCGTGTGCTTTGGCAAAGGTACAGTTGGGCAGCAACTAGATGGGGGACCACATGGAGCCCCTGCTCTGATCCAGTATCAAAGCAAAACAGAACCTACAGTCTCTAGGAATCTTTTAACATGCGGAGGACAGACTGGTATCCCCCAGCAAGAGTAAAACCTGGACTCTTTTCCTTGGGAGACCCAGGCCCCACATGGCAGTGCCCTGTGGCTGCAAAAGGCTTTGTGTCCCTGTATCAAGTGGATCAGCTTGTGGCCCAGGCCCTGAGCACAGTTTGTAGAAAGCACCCGGCCCTGCTGGATTTTCCTTTCTAATCTCTGCAGGCCTCCAGGGCATCACAGAGAAGAGAATTACTTGCCTCGTCCCTCTGCCATCCCAGGGCTTGGGCCAAACTTTAAGGGATCCACACAGACGTGAACAAAGGGTTGCTGGGAGTGTCATAAGTCACAGAATTCCTGGAGGAGAGAGAATGGGCTTCTATTCTCCTATCATAGAATTACCCCAGCAAGATCGGCTCTGCCCTTCCCTAGACAAAGCCACAAAATTTTCTCTTTCTTTTACCCTAGTTCCTCAAGCATAAACCCCAGAGAGTATCCCTTTTCAGGTTTACAAGAGCCTAGTTACTGAATCCTTAGGAATTTCCATCATAACCTGCACAAAAGTGCCTCGAGGGAACAGCCATGGGTGAAAGCTTTGCATTCCTTTCAAGTTTCTTCACAAGCTGGGCCCCTGAGCAGTATCTCCTGTTGGCATCACTGGTTTAATGCCCTCTGTCCAAATCTAAATCAAATGGCAAGGATCTGGAATGACAAAGCTCATGTAAACACGCTTAACTTCCATCAGTACCTGGAAAGGTGAGTTCAGGTTCTTACCTGGATCCGCGCGGGGGCTGTTTTGGCCGCTTGTGTAGGTGCTGGTGGCCCAGAGATCTGTAATAACATTTGACCGGTCAGAGCATGAATTTTCATTGAACTGTTCTCATTCTTTCCATGATCCAACCTAGCAAGACATTTCCAAGGTCAGAGCTAAGGTAAAGCTTTGTCCTTGGGCGGTCTGAACCTACCCCGAGGAGGCATTGAAATGGAAAAAGAAAGGGGGGGGGGGGAGCAGGGATTTAACTCAAAATACTGACTGAAAATTCCACATAATAATCACCCTTGTATTTCACAATTGTCAAAGTAAGTATCTTTTACTAAAGTGCCATATTTTTTTTTATACTTCGTTATTCTTACAATAATTCTCAACGGTGCCACTCCTGAGGAGGCTAAAGTAATCCTTCAATAGCAATGTCACTTAACATTTAACAATTTGCTTAAATGGCGTTAACAGGGTATTGACACAAATAGCATTAGCTTTCAGTCATTTTAAAGGCACACGAAGGGTTATCCTTAATTACTTTATGAGAAAATCAAATGCAACTTCGGTGTTCATTATTGGGCAGTTGCTCTGAAGCAAGGCTTTAAAAGGAAGGAGGGGGATTTTATAAAGAGGGAACCATGGAAAATGAGCTGAGAGAAGGAACCAAGTTTCAGGGAGGGGGAGAGAAAAAAAAGGCCATGGAACAATATCAATTTCTCTTAAAACCCAAACTGTCCACAAGTCAACGTTTCCCTCCCTTTGACTCTGTTCCATCTGTCTGAATACAAACTCTAAATAGCTTTGTTTTCTCTCTCATTGTAACGATAACATGTGCTCACTGTGAAAATATACGCCGTGTATAGCAAGAACCCACATGCAATCCCTCTATCCTCCAGTTGCTGGTACACAAGTGAGATCAGCACCCGTGCTGTTTTGTCGACTCCTTCCTTGAGTTAACAACCCACCACAGGCCAGTCTCCTGCCAGGAGGTGCACATATTCATCAAAATGATAATAGCTGTGTGCTAATTGCTTTAACCATTCTGATGGTGGACAATTAAATCGCTTGTACTTCTTTTTCTGTTAGGAACAACATCTGTGTCCAGGCTCCTGGTCCCCCTCAGATGACGTTACCTCAGGATACATTCCAGTAAGTGCAAATTCTGGGTCGTTTCTCTACACTTTTGCCCAAACCACGTATCCTCAGTTTCTCATGTGAATTGGTGAAGAAGGATGTGATATAGCTTAATTTGCATTGCTTTGATTCCTGGGGAGGTTGAACATCTTCTGCTCTATTTATTGGTCATTTACAGTTCTTCCACTGTGGCTTGCCTGGTCATGACCTTCACCTATTTTTCCATGGGAATGTTCATCTTTTTCTTACTATTTGTAAGACTGGACTTGAAGACCTAAGTTTTCCAGATAAACTTAAAGACAGATAAGCTTTCAGAGAGGAGATAAACGGCGAGGTGAATGACCACAGCCGCCCGCATGTCTTGCCACCAGGCGGCACTCTGCTCCCTTCCTTGGTTTACCCTTCTTCGTGGGCACATGTAATCTGTTAGGTCTCCTGCGTCACCTGTGGCACTTCTTGAAAGGAACCCGACTAGGAAAATCATGCCCAGCAGAACCACCCCACCCTTGTAAGCCTGCGGTAGATTCAGCTGACCCTGCAGAGCAGGCCTGGAGGGATTTTCCATCTTTTCTAGAACTCCTTCCCCAGCATATCTACGGATCTGGTTCTACTGGCTGCCCTCTCTGGTTGTGGGATGTGGCTCTGTGGGTGCCCGTGTAGTCTGGCTTCTCTCATGACGGACGGCCTCACTCCTGTCCCTCTGAGAAGTCTCTATTGCTCTGGCTCTTGGCTCCCTTACCCCCAGCCTTGATTTGTTCCTCACTGTCTTGTTAGGTTTGCCTATTCACGGGTCAGTTAAGGGGTGTCCAGACCCATCCTTTTTCTTCCATCTGTATCAGCTCCTCTTCTTGGGCTGGGAGAGCCCCTGTCTTTTCCTGCTACAAAGTTTCCACCTTCCGCAAGACTCCCTCCAAGTTCCTATGTTCTGTCTGAGAGGCAGCCTTTTATCTTATTGTAGAGCAAAGATACTCGTTGATCCCAGAGGCAGATTGCTCCTGTTCTGGCTACACACTTCTAGGTGTCCTAAGCTGAAGGGACCCGTTGCAGGGATCTTGGTAGGGTGTGTTCACAGGTGTAGCCCAAGATCTCAGGGCAGTGCCTGACACATAGTAGGCTCTCAATAAATATTTGTTGAATAAACAAATAAATTATGTTTTACCTGGACACCCCATCTACAACACACTTCTACAATCTTTTGACTCTCGTCAATACAAAAGAGGAGAAAACCCTTAATAAAGGCAGTAACAACAACTCACTTGTCTATCAGCAATAAGAGAGTTGCTCTGTTATAGCTGGCAGAACATTCTCAGTTGATTTGAAGAAAAAAAGGAATTATCTGTGTACTGATTATGATTTAATATAGTTGGGCTAAAAGATCACAGCAAGCTACCTATAGCCATACATGAATATAGGCATTCGTGAAAGTAGACTTACGGTTACCTGGGGCTGGGGGACGGAGGGATCAGTTAATGGGTACAGGTTTCTTTTGGGGATGATGCAAATGTTCTAGAATCCATCGTGGGGATGGTTGCCTAACTCTGCAGATATACTAAGAACAACTGAATTGTACGATTTCAATGGGTGAATTGTATGATATGTGGAAAGTATTTCAACAAACTCTTCTTAAAAAAAGAAAAAGACAGAGGCCTTCAAACATCCATTTTCACTTCTCTTCATTCCTACAGCAAATCCTTTGAGCGGGCAACATGGTTTCTTCATGCCCCCTCTCCCTTCCTCCCTTTCCAGTCTGGCCCATTTCTTGGCAGTTACCGTGGAGGCGGCATGGAGCGCTCGTTCTGAGTGTTTGCCTGGCAGGCTGTGGGGCGGCGTGGGCGCTGGCCGAGGTTGAAGAGGGAGGCTGCCGGGCTGGGAGGCTGCTGTCCAACGGCCCCTGTCCCCCAGCCAGGAATAATGAGGCTTTGCCAGGTCAGGAGCCACTACATCAAGTTCCTTGAGGTTTCTACCAGCACAGGCCCAGCCTGTCACAGGATTTCCAAGCTCCCAGTGTAGCCAGATAAATATGCCACATGTTTAATTATACGTGTTATGTAAAAACTGACCTCCTCCGAGGAGACACCAGGAGCAAACAACTTACTCAACCACGTGGTCAAAAGTCTCTGAAAGAATCAAGGGCCCCTAAAGTCAAGAGCCTGAAGTTATGAAGAAGGAAAGCTTGTGGCTTGAGTGCCTCTCTCACCCAGGATCCTTGCTTCCTGATATTTCTCTTGCTGTCAGGCATCATGTGCCTGTGCTCGTGTTAGTCGGGGTTCCACAGGAACAGGATGGCGGGGGTGGGGATGGGGTCATGTCCTGTGTATCCCAGCAATTATTTTTATGGTATTTTTATTTGGGTACTTTCCATCATTGATCCTTCCAGGGGTCGTTCATCCCATGGAATGATAATACCCCTTGTTTCATAGAGTAGTTAGGAACATTGAGTAAAATAGTGCACACAGGGTGCCCAGCACAGGGAAGCAGGGACTGTGTGCTCCATTGTTGTTATTCTTCACACAGTGGGCGTTGGGGGTGCCTAACATCCTCTGGCCTCGCTGCCCCATCCGTGGCAAGGGCAGGTCAGGCCCCTCCTTCTGGGATGGCTTCATTCGTGCCTGGGGTGTTCGTTTATGGCAGGGATGCCTCCTGCAGGACAGGGGGGACCCCGGCTGCTGGGGTGCCATCGTGGCTCTGCTGTTTCCCAGCCGTGTGACCTGGGCCGGTTTCCTCACTGCCCTTCTCTCTGGTTTCCTCATCAATGCAAGGAATTAGTGAAATCAGAAGTCGTAGATCTAATTATGTAGCTCGGTTATGAGGATCTCATAGGCTAATTGTAAGGTGCTTCGAAGTGTCCAGCATGTTGCAAGTGCTGACGTTATTTGTTAGATAAAAGGATGAATGGATGGCCGGACTCTGACATGGAACAGGCAAGGGCCCTGCTGTGTGGCTGGAGGTGAGGCTGAAGGAACAAGTCCTGGGCACGTCCTCCTAGAAGGAGAAAATGGCCCTGGGTGGGAAATATTTAGAAAAACCTGCTGTCACTCCTGCTGTGGAATGTTCTGGACTCTTTCCAGAAGACCTTTAGAAATGAGACGGTCTTATTAGCCTAGGATGGCTTGCATAAAAACCTGCATAGAAACTAGAGACTGAGTTATCAGATGAGCTCTTGAGGTAATACCAAGATTGGTTATGTAATACCAAGATTGGTTAAATCTAAAACACTATTTAAGAAATGGATACATAAATAGCAATCAGAAAGGGAATAAAAACTTTAGCTGTCTGGCTTTTCCTATAGTTTTTTTTTTTTTTTTTTTTTGGTTTTGTTTGCTTCTAATATTTGAAGACTTCCAGGAGCATACGTTTGTCCCTTAAAACAAAACGCAACAGCATTTACCTTGAAACCTACTATCCCTTCGACTCGGCTTTTGCAATGGGAAAGTTTCACGTAACGTCCTACCTTCCTAAGTATGGTAACAGCAGTCACACTTCCGAATCTGTCTTAAGCCCCTTCCACTTGGTTGGCTTAGCTCTTAGCTTGGTCCTAATGTAGTATCAGGCTCAGATTTACCCCTGGAGTCCGGAAGGACACAACCACGTACTTCCGGCCCAGGTCTCGGCGCTACTCCTCAGCCAGCCCAAAAGGCGGCACTCCGCACAAGCATTCGGACAGAGCTGTTACCCCAGAAGCCCCGTCTCCTACTTTCCTAGAGCATGACAACACACAGTCTACCTACTGACCCAGCTCCCCGCTCCTGAGGCCCACGGGCTGGGGTCTGAGGCTGCTGCTGGTGGAGCCGGCAGATGGGGACGGCTTTGGCAGGCTGGCGTGGGCGGCTCCGGTCGCAGTGGCTCCCGTTACCTGCGTCAGGGTGACTGGCTGTGCGGTTGTTTCTGGAACTGGTGGCTTCTGGTAGGCTTTCGTGGCCTCATCTGTAAAAAAGACGAAATTATACTGAGGCCTACCAATTGGCTGGTGGGCCTGTCAGGACAGAAACGAATGCTTATTGAACACTAGCTTTGGGCAAAGATCTCTGCTAGCTGCTGCGGAGGAGAAAATCCACCTGCCCGAAAGGAATGTACAATCTGAAGGGAACAATGAGCCGATAAACAAACCAAAGACTAAATAACAATAAAATATTTAATTTTTTTTACATTGATTCATTTTTTGAGAGAGAAAGAGAGACAGAGCGCGAGCAGGGGAGTGGCAGAGAGAGAAGGAGACACAGAATCCGAAGCAGACTCCAGGTTCTGAAATGACAGCACGGAGCCCGATGCAGGGCTCGAACTCACAATGTGAGATCATGACCTGAGCCGAAGTTGGATGCTTAACTGAGCCACCCAGGTGCCCCATAACAATAAAATATTTAAACAGTTAAATCCTACAGCAACACTGAGAAGGCAGAACATGATTTACTGCCAAATTAATTTGCCAGACACCAGAAGCAATGGTTTATGAACCTTTTTCTTTTCTTTTTGTTTTTTGTTTTTTTTTGCTGTGTCAGCATTGACCTAGGGATGGAAGGAACTTTGGGGCTTTCACTGTGACTTACTCTCAGAGAATGCATTCTAGATGTTCTAGCCTAGACTGGTTCATGACTAGTCAACTCACTCCTCTGGGCCCCAGTTTTCTCATCTGTAAAATGGGGTAATGGAAATAATTACATGGTAAGGATCACCTAGATTCTACTAAATTGCGCTCTTCATTCATGTGTAGTGATTTACATTGTTTCCATGATTTAAATAAATTTTTTTAGTTGGGGCACTTGGATGGCTCAGTCAGTTGAGCACCCAACTTCAGCTCAGGTCATGATCTCACGGTTCGTGGGTTCAAGCCCTGGGTCGGGCTCTGTGCTGACAGCACAGAGCCTGCAGCCTGCTTTGGATTCTGTGTCTCCCTCTCTTTCTTCCCCTCCCCCGCTCATTCTCTCTCTCTCTCTCTCTCTCTCTCTCTCTCTCTCTCTCTCAAATAAACATTAAAAAAAATTAAAAAAAAAATTTTTAAGTTTTATTTATTTAGTTTGAGGAAGACAGAGACAGTGTGAGTGGGGAAGAGGCAGAGAAGGAGGGAGAGAGAGAATCCCAAGCAGGCTCTGCGCCCGATGTGGGGCTTGAACCGTGAGATCATGACCTAAGCTGAAATCAGACACTTAACCGACTGAGCCACCCAGGCACCCCTCCACAATTTTATAATTCCATTTGTTTTTTTTTAAATTTTTTTAACGTTTATTTATTTTTGAGACAGAGAGAGACAGAGCATCAATGGGGGAGGGTCAGAGAGAGGGAGACACAGAATTTGAAACAGGCTCCAGGCTCTGAGCTGTCAGCACAGAGCCCGACGCGGGGCTTGAACTCACGGACCGTGAGATCATGACCTGAGCTGAAGTTGGCCACTTAACCGACTGAGCCACCCAGGCACCCCTCCACAATTTTAAACAAGTCTTAATGTGTTAGTTCTCTGGGGGCCCTGACAGTTTCTCTGAAGGTTTAGGGCATGGGGACCAGTGGCTATCCTCTGGGCATTGGATATTGTATTGACAGCCATGGTCTGTGTCAGAAGGGGACACAAAATGGTCCCCAAACTGAACAGCACCCCAGTCCTGGGAGGGACCAGTGACATGTGTCACCTGAGCCCCCCAGCAGGGACATTAACTCCTATGCCTGCTCCTCTGTATTAGTGTCCTAGTGCTGCTGTCATAAATTGTCACAAACGCACAAACTGGCTTAAAACAACAAAAATCTATTCTCTCACAGCTCTGAAGGCCAAAAGTTGGAACTCAGTGTCACTGGGGCTGACCTCAAGGTGTCAGCAGTCAAGGTGTGAGCGGAACCTACTTTCTGCCTCTTCCATTGTCTGGTGGCTGCTGGCATTACTTGGCTTGTGGCCACACCCCTCCAGTCCTCAAGGCCAACATCCTGAGTTTCTCTCTGCTCTGTCTTCACATGACCCTCTCCTCCATGTGTATCAAATCTCCCTCTGTCTCCCCCTGCCCCAGATAATTCAGGATAGTCTCCCCATCCAAAGATCTTAACCTAGTCCCATTGGCCAAGCACCCCTCCCCTTTCTCGTTTTGCCGTATATGGAAGAATTCACAGATACCAGGGACGAGGACGTGGGTATCTTTGGTGGTGCAGGGGCATTTTTCAGCTTACCACAGCATCGTAGCCGTAGCTTTTTTTTTTTTTATTATTATTAAGTTTATTTATTTTGAGAGAGAGACAAGTGACAGAGCAGGAGCCGGGGAGGGGCAGAGAGAGAGGGAGAGAGAGAATCCCAAGCAGACTCCATGCTCTCAGCATGGAGCCCGACATGGGGCTCAATCTCATGAACTGTGAGATGATGACCTGAGCTGAAATTAAGAGTTAGATGCTTAACCAACTGAGGCACCCAGGTGCTCCCCGCCCCCAGCTCTAGCTTTTAACTCTGCTTAGGGATATGCATCTTCGATACATAGAACAGCAGGCTGAAGGGACAGCATCTGAGATTAGGTGCCGTGCTGTTCCTGTGAACCATCCAACTTCCTCTTTGACATTGTACAGCATGCTGGGAAAACAGTGTCAGCACCATGACTTGGACCGGTCACGCAGGCACACGTGTGCCGGGGCATTTAGACCCATCACCCAGCACTGGCATCTGCTCGTTTCCCACCCTGCCGCTGTCACCTGTGAGCACTGACTCGGGAGAGCATATCAGCACACAGTGCCCCAGACACAGGTTGGAGTTTGGCCGTTCAGTCTGCTCTCGTAGGCCATCCGGGCTCTCCTTTTCCCTGTTGTCGCTAACAGTTGGTCACCCTCAAATCTGCCTGGAGACAGTGGCAGACGATCGCTAAAGAGCTGGCGGCAGCTTTGGGGGGTCAGCCAGTCTTCACGCCGTCCTTGGGCAAAACCAAACCTGCGTGGTTTATGACATTTCCATGACTTCAAAGGAACTGAGCCTTCATGACAAGTCCTAGGGAAGTTTCTGATTTCTCCGGAGTAGTCTTCTGTCTTACTCTCTGGTAAATGCTCCAAAGCATTAGCGTCTTGTTAGGGGCATGTGGGCCCAGGTAGGACCCACTTCATACAGGGAAGAGCCATTTAATAGAATAACATATATATATTATGAAATAGGATAAAAGTATTAATTTGGAAAGAAAGATATAAAACCTACAGTACATTTTACTTGGAAATTGTTAATTAAGCCACAATTAAAAATAAAACTTCTAGCAGTAATGACTTTTGTCACCTTATACTCATGAGATACTGAAAACATGAAATGTCTTTTTCTCACACCGTTGGCTAATGTGAGGTTTCCAAGTACCCCCAGTCTTCCTTTGCTAACTTTGATTGCTGGAGAGCAGATTAAATATCCTGATGACAGCCAGTCGTGTTAGCTGCTTAGGACACAGATACTTTCAAGCGAGTCATAAATTCAACCAAGAGATCCATGTGTCTGGTTTTCCATGGTCTTCCATGGGCTGTTATTTCCACCTGCTCTCCTGCCTGGAACAGAACTGTCTTTAAGATGAAGACAGAGAAAGAACCCTTCCCCAGTTGCTCCCAATTCCTTACGGAACATAACGCCTGATGTGACCCAAAGTGAATTCTTCATTGCACCAGGTTCCTTTTGAGCAGTTAGAAACGAAACCATCAAAATGGTTTCTTCATACAATGTCAGATACACAGAAGCCTCACGGAAATCTTTTCAAAGATTTTCATGGGAAAACGTGAAAATTTCCTTTAGGCTCTTAACATATTACTCTATGGACAAGGTCATGTAGTGTTCTTTCTTTTTTCTAAATTTTTTAAGTTTAGTTATTTATTTTGAGAGAGAAAGCAAGTGAGCATGAGAGGGGGAAGGGCAGCAAGACAGAGAGAGAGAGAGAGAGAGAGAGAGAGAGAACCCCAAGCAGGCTCCACACCGTCGACACAGAGCCCGATGTGGGGCCCAAACCCACAAACTGTGAGATCGTGACCTGAGCCAAAATCCAGAGTTGGACGCTCAACGAATGGAGCCCACCCAGGCGCCCCAGGTCATGAACAGTTCTGAACAACCTGCTCAGCAGCAGCAGGAGGTCCTCAGAGCTCCCTACACCTCACTCATCATTGAATCATAGCGACGGTGTTAAAATGCAGACTCCAGGGCCCTAATCACATAGATTCTGATGCGCCGCATCTGGGACGGACCCTGGAAATCTGATTTGAGAACCGTCAGCAAGATCAGGCTGGACTCCTGACTTCAGGCCTCAGCAGCTCGGCCACTACCGTTCCTTTGCTGTAAAATGGGGATGGTCAGACCGACCTGACGAGGCCGGGTCCTAACTAGACACCATGTCTGTCAGGGGCCCGCACAGTGCCTGGCACATGGTGGGCACTCGGCAAGTGGCAGTAGCTGGCACTTATCATCGTGTTGTGTCACCCCTCCCCTTCCCCCAGTGGAGGACAGTGCAGACACTGAAGCCCAGTTAACAGCAGTGTCTGGAGGTCAGGGTGACGAGGGAGGGTTTGCTCTTCCCGCCACTGAGTCAGGATTATACACAAGGGCAGGAAATCTATTCACTAAGCATCTACTACGTGCCAGACGCTGTGAAGGCCTCTTTGACAGCAGCATTCACATTTGATACCAGTCACAGTCCTGGAAGCCAAGCCAAGAAGAGGTCTCACAGACAACAGGTGGCAGAGCCAGGATTCGGACCCCTATTGGTTTGATTCCAAATTCCGTATGTCTTTCCTCCAAAGGGGAACACGGTGGAAGGCAAGTCATCAAGAGCCTCGAGATTCCTGAATGCGGTTCCCACCAGAGGGTGGCCCAAGGTCTCTCTACAGTGGTGGCGGAGCCTGTCTTATTCCCAAGACGGGGGGGCCGGGGTGGCCTTGGTGGGTACAGGCTGTGAGGGCAGGAGGCTCTGCGAAGTCAAGTGTAACGGAAACGTCAGCTTGATTTTCCTCTGGGGGGTGGGAGGGGCCGGGGCAGGTGGCCAAGGGGACGCAGGAGGGGGCTCTCCTGCCACTTTCGCTCAGAACCCACTGAGAAGCATTTCCTTCCCTTTCTCTCGCTGTAGTGCCAGCGATGCGCCTTCTCGGGTTTGGTGAGCTTCTCCGAACCAACACTTACCTGTTTTTACTTAGTTCAGAGTAGCTTGAGACTCGAGCCCAATACCAGCTGCCTGCCTGATGGTTGCTGCCTGCCTGGGGAAACAGCATTTAAATCAGAAGGAGCTGCCCCTGGCAAATCAAGGTGCTTTGTAGTTGTTTTTTTTTTTTTAAGATGTTTCCTATTTGTTGAGTGAGCTCTTTTCCCATGGAAGAAGGCTGCTTTGCTGTGAGGGGGTCATCCTGACCTGATTTACCTGTTAACTCACCATCGTGGAGGGATTAGGAAGCTTGTTATCCGCACATGCCAAGACCAGAGCAAGTAACTGCTGGCCCCCATATCTTCATCTCATCTGCTTCCCCCCATTTCTATAGGAATTTTGTCATCGGGATAGGAAAAAAGGGGACCCCCCTTTTATGGTTCTCACTGGAATTTTTTTTAATACTTACTTATTTTTGAGAGAAAGCCTAAGAGCGTCCACGAGTAGGGGAAGGACGGGGGGTGGGGAGGGGGGACAGAGGATCTCAAAGCAGGCTCTGCACTGACAGCAGAGAGCCCAACATGGGGCTGGAACTCACAAACCATGAGATCATGATCTGATCCAAAGTCGGATGTTTAATCGACTGAGCCACCCAGGCGCCCCAATGCTTTTTATTATTTTTAAAATTTATTTTGAGAGAGAAAGAGAGGGAGCCAGTGGGGGAGGGGCACAGAGAGGGAGACAGAGAATCTCAAGCAGGCTCCATGCTGTCAGTGCAGAGCCTGATGTCGGGCTCGAACCCACAAACCGTGAGATCACGACCTGAGCTGGAACCACGAGTCAGACACTCAACTGACTGAGCCACCCAGGTGCCCAGAGACTATAACTTTAAAGAGTGGCTCCTCTAGAAGCTGGGCAAGACCCCAAGTGTCCCTTTTGTGTTTATGTTGGAAAGGGATGTTTATCCCTTCTCTTTGTGTGGGAAATCAAAGTGCCCCCAAAGACACAATAACTCATAGCCCAGTTCTCCCTTGACACAAAAACCTAGAAAAAGGTATTTTCCTGACCTGAAGTCTATCTGTGCTCCCTTTGTGGTTCACATGACGCACAACCTCATAAACACTGTATCTTTGGCTTGGGTTATTTCTGTTAGTTGTTTTCTGTTAACACCATCCTTTTTGCTTCCCTTCATTTCATACCTAGTAAGAGACAGCTTTTCCCCTTTCATCTGCCAGGGAACATTTCTAGACAGAATGTCCTGTCATCTTCTAAAGTAACAATACAATTCAAGGCAACAACCATTGTGAATGAAAATTACAAAACATAGAGATCATCTTGGAACTCGAAAACCGCAACCAAAAACTGAAGCCTTACTCCTCAGCCCCAGCCATCTGATCCCCTTGATTTCTGGGGCCACGTTTCTGGCATTGGTGAAAATATTGCTGGCATCAGTGGAGCTTGCCCAGATGTTAATTTCTACACTACCTCCTAAAACACGTGTTTACAAACTCAGAATATTTAGATGAAATCACATACGAACACTTGCCTGTCTTCGCAGCAGGGCTTTTAGATGATGAATATGTGAGCGCCGATGGGTAGGTTACACCCTTTTGGGGTTTACCTTCTGCAAAAAAGAAACAAATAATTTATTTGTAGAGCTAGAAGTTTTAGATGGTTCTATTCTGGTATGCTGATTCCCTCTTTCCTATTGATCTCTCTTGAGTTCAATAAATCCGTGGTCTCCCCCACCAAGCTGAATTGCTGATTACAATAAGAAAGGCAAGTGAGGTTTTGTTTTCCTGTATAGCCTGTGTTTTATTAATATTAGAAAGGAAGCAATAATATCTCTGTGACTCAGAGTTAACATTAGCAACCCTCGTTCTGCCCATGAAGATGTGACATGTGAGCTAAGGTTTTCATATGTGTGGTGCTGAATGTTTAATTAGGTCAGTAGATGACTGTAAAAGCACTCCCCGTGCTCTCCTTCTGGATGCTCCAGAGCTCTGGTCACAAGCTGGCTGTGCATGAATGGCTCTTTCCCCCTTTCACGGACCCTGTGGGATCCATTTGAATTCCATGGCACTAAAGAAACGTAGAAGTAGGTTTCAAAATAAGCATTTGTTGCCCACCTAGGGAAAGAAAGTTTAGAGGCCAGGTGAGGAGAAGGAATGTTAATATGTATCAGGGAAAACAAAGGAGGCATAAAAAAGAAAAACGATGAGGTGATCGGAGCTGGGTAAGCAAGTACCAAGCCTGATAGGACTGGAAATTGCCCGGGAAAGGCTGTTGCGTCTAAAGCCTTCCTCCGCCAGGAAATGATGCCTACAATTCCACACAGGAGTTTTGCTCCGCAATGAGGTGGACAGTGTCACTTGGAATGTGGAATCTCCCTGGAGACTGGGGATTTGTCTCCCTTGGTAACCGTTGAGACACTGCCTCAAGCGGTGGCTGGTAGGTAGGAGATGATCAGTTAGTATTTATTTGAAGGAGGAATATCTTCATGCTTAGATCTCTGTTACAATTTCAAATACCCTTAGGAGGGGTCCTACCTGGTATCTAATATTTGCATCTGACAGTGAAAGATTTTTAAATCTCAATCTAAGGAAATAGTTTTATAGGATGGGCTTGGGGACGAGATGGGGAGGAGTATTGAATGGAGACCCCGAGCGGTAGAACAGAATCTAGTGCACGATTCTTGCCAAAAGCCCTACTGACACGAAAGGTTGTAGAGCCATGAAGCAGCCAGAATGATGGGGTCTCAGAAAGGACCTGGAACTGGGAATGAGAACATCTACGTTTCTGTTTGTATTTGCCATGTATTCTCTGCCTCAACCTCTGAGACTCTCGTTTTTCTCATTCAGAAAATATGGACAATGATATGGACCAACTTACTATATATTAAGTGGTAGGGGTCTAATGAAAAAAAGAAGTTAAAATGTTTTGGAACTATGTATTACCAGAGAGATGCAAAGATTCTCTGCTGGTATGGTCTATAAATATCACTCAAAGTGGGGATGAGGCAAAATGTTTGGGCTGACTGAGTTATTTTATCCCATTAAAGTCACCTGGGAACAGTTTTCCAGGTCCCCTGCCCTTGACTGGGCCTCTTCCAAATTGTGATTGAGGTTATTTCGGGCCCAGGGAGGGCCCTATGGCCATTGGCCTCACTTGATCAACAGAGGGGACTGCAGAGACATGGTCTTCATCTGTTTACTGTTCTCACATTTAAAATCCTATGGCTTTTCCTGCTTCTATTCAGAAGGAAAAGGAGCATGAGCTCAGTTTTCTGAAGTGTGGATCAAAGAACAAATGGGCAGTATTAGGAAGTCCCTCTCTGACCATTCCTATCCACGGACTGCCAAAAGATTGTGCTGACCAAAAAGGCATATCCTCTGCTTCCATCCCAGCCCACCAAAGTGAATTAACTAAAGGAGCACAGTGATGCGTGAAAATTAAAAATAAAAAGGTCATGGAGGCACCGGAGCCTTCAGAGGAGGATTCTGACACCATCCCGCTGAAGTTGGTGGCCTTGAGCTCCCAGATAGTGGGGAGCGTGGCTTGGCTGCTGGCCAGTGTTGCCCCCCCAAGTCACCCATTCAAAAGAGATCCCTACTCATTGCAGAAGCACCAATGTTTATTATAATTGGCAAAAAGTGTTTTGGTTAAATGTCACTAGGTGAAATGAGGGGACATGGAAGTTGAGTTTATAGGGAATAATCTCAGTAGACTGATTTTCATTTAAAAAACCCAAAACATCTCTACTCTCTTGGAGTTAATTTTTCCTTTAAACCTCTGTTGGGGATTCTTGAATTGCAGGCTATGCATTTAAGATGGAAACACTCTTATTTAGCCAGGAGCTACTTGGTAAACACCTATGTGGGGATTACATTTCTCTATATACTTGACAAATTTGTAGTCTAGCTATTAGCATTTTCATATGGCCCCTGTTCTGAATTCTCACGGCACTGTGGTTGATGACTTTCCACTACCTGACATAGAAACCAGTTTAATTTGAACCCTAGGCTGCAGAATTCTGCAGGCAAGAGGAAATAGGAATTGCTCAAGTTGTGAAGAATCCTAAAAGGTCTGTTTGTAGTTCTATTAAAACTGAAAAAAACCAACTCTGATCAATGGAGGATAGTAGGAGTTGGGGCATGGGATGCATAAAGGTACCAGAACACCATCCAGATGAGAAGACCTACTATATTATGAAACATTTTTCTTTTCCTTGCTTTGGGTGGTCTTCCACAGGTGGCTCCTCAGGAGAGTTTCAAGATTCCTAATCTTGCTGGCATGCCAGAAGCTTTGCTAGAATATAGTTTAAAATCATGTGAAACCTCTTTGAAGAAAATGGGATATGCAAGGCCCAGAATAAGGCCAAGTATAACACAAGGATAGAACACTATGTTGTGCTCAAACACCAATGAGGACGTGCCAAAAAAGCCCAAAGGGCTCCCACTGGCTGAATTTGGAAAACTTGAGCATCAAAAAGAATAATGATAGCCAAATTATGGAAAGAGTGCACATTTCCATCAATTGATGAATGGACACACACATACATACACATATACATACACATATACATACAACGGAATACTACTCAGCGACGAAAAAGGATGAAATCTTGCCATTTGCAGCAATGTGATGGAACTAGAGGGTATTATGCTAAGTGAAATAATCCAGAGAAAGACAGATATCAGATGATTTCACTCATATGTGGAATTTGAGAAACACGACAGATAAACATAGTGAAAAGGAAGGAAAAATTAGATAAAAACACAGGAGGCAAACCATAAGAGACTCTTAAATACAGAGAACAAACTGAGGGTTGCTTGAAGGGTGGTGGGTAGGGGAATAGATTAAATGGGTGACAGGCATGAAGGAGGGCACTTTTTGAGATGAGCACTGGGTGTCATATGTAAGAGATGAAACACTGGGTTCTACTCCTGAAGCCACGACAACACTGTATGTTAAATTAAGAAAAGAATAATGGTGATAATGGATTACAACATATTTTCAAAAACAATCCATGACTCCCTAGTGGTACTTGAAAAAACAGGTGTGCAGAGAGGGGAAAAACCCCTCTTCTTTATGTAAAAAAACTTGCTAACAAATGTGGAAGGAATGACAGAATTAGAACAATTATAATTTTGCAAATTCTAGTGTAATTCTTGCTAGTGCAAGGATCATCAATGGATGTTAAACCATTGGATGAATTTGTTGGGGAATGAGCTAGTCATGCTGATTTGAAGTATCTCCCTACAGACTGCTTATTCATTACAAAGTATCTCTACCATGGAGAGATACTATAAAGTACCCAAGCAGTCCAGTTTAGCATCACCGACAACTGGATAAACTGACATTATTGTGTCTTCTGATATGACCACTGTGATAAAGCACCATGCATATGCTATGATACTACCTATGTAGTAACCTTGGCGAAATATGTAACCTGAATCCAATCATGAGGACATGGCTGGACATGTTTGTGGTCCAGACTGGGAGACACAGTACTGGACAACTGGCTGGGACTTCAAAAATGTCATTGTCATTCATGACAAAAAAAAAGGTAGTGTGGTGGTAGATAGTTTTAGATTATTGGAGAGTTAATAGACATGACAACTAAAGGCAATGGATGATTTTTATTATTTATTAGACTGTGGATCTGGAAGGAAGGGAGGGAGGGAGGGAGACAGGGAGACAGGGAGGGAGAGAGGAGGGAAGGAGAGAAAAGTAGGAGGAGGAAGAAATTACTATGAAGACTAAGATAACTGGATACTATTGAGGAAGAACTATTTGTTAGATAACATAATTGTACCAATGTTAATGTTTTAGGTGTGGTATTGGTATTGTGGTTATTAGGAAAATCTTGTTTTTACCAGATGTGTGCAGAAGTATTGAGGGATAAAGTGTCATGATGCCTGCAGCTTATTTTCACATGGTTTAGAGCAAAATGTAGATAAATGATAAGTAGGTTAATAAAGCAAATGTTGGTAGGTGAAGGAAATGTGGATATTCATTGTAGTATTCTTTCAATTAAAAAAGTTTCAAAACAAAAGGTTGCGGAATTCACAATAGGAAAGGGAGGGTCATGATAATACAGATACTAGGTCACCTTTTTTCCCGTGAAATCACACTTGTCATTAGCTCACTGACATTACCTCATTGGAAGAGGGAGGAAAAGAGTGAAAATGTTATCTACAAAAATCCTAAGGAGCTAGATAGCAAGGACCAACGAGTGAAACAATCAATTAAATAAAAAGAAATCTCAAAATTGCAGCTCAGTTCTATAAGAGCCTATATCCCTTTCCATTTACCAGAAATATCAAGGAATGAGGTTGTAGATATGAGACATATTTGGCCTAACTAAAGGAGTAGTTCAAAAACCGAAGTTATTAAATGTAATTCATTTCATTAAAAGTTTGGATTTATGGATAGCTGCAGTGTGTTTAAAATGAGCAATTGGAGCCTTTTAATATTTCCAGACTTTGTAGTGATTTATCACTGTAATTATAATTTATTGTTTCATGATCCTAATTATCAGAAGAGCTAATGCTTCAGACTTTTATGAAATGAGTTGGGCCATAAACTAAAACCAATAGAACATTGAAAAGAATACATTTCATCCCATGAGGTCACTTAAGCCAAGCGCCTGGGTAGGGCTGTGTTTCTCCAGTGTGTGGGCGTACCTGAGACGATGAAGGACTCTCTCCAGCGTGGCAGGGACAATGACTGGACACCATTGGAATAACTCCCCTTATAGCCAGATTGCCCAGCAACTTTCCGAACAAGTATTTTCCCTCCTGAATTATCAAGCACACCACTATGAAGAGAAAAAAAAAATTGAAGAACAGAAAAATATTCTTTGACACAGTCAACAGACTGATATCAAAGTAGCCTCCATCTTTATTTGAAGATATGAAAGAAAGAGCGAGATTAAGAAAAGGTTTATCCTGACCTTCAGTCCATCCCCCAAGAAGGGTGCCTTCATCCCATGGCCCAGCATCTGACCTCCCAGGTCAGATATGCTTCTCTTTCTTATTACAGAACCTGCTTGTTCCATTGGGCAGCAATTTCTGTTTGCCACCATGCCTCAAATTTCTCTTCCTTGGTTTGCTCATTCTAACTAGATCTTTTGAGTAATACTTCTGACAATTTCCAGTTTGGTTTTGTGACATCACAGAATGACTCCAGTTATTTCGGAGGGTGGCCATGAACTTTTACAAAGCAAGTTATTCCTTTTATTTTGAGCAAGGGAAGGAAGGTGCGTGGCTATACTGAACTCATTAAAAAGAGTCCTGAAGGACTAGAAATTGTTTCTTTAATTTCTAGGATTTTGAAGGTTTTAGATCCTGATGTAACGGTGACTGACATATACACCTCTTTGCTTGTATGTGAAGCAGGGGTCCCATTCTGCTTCCTCAGAATCACTTCACATTGTCATTTCCTTGCCCCGGAGCCAAAAATGGCTCCTGTGGGTATCTGTGATTTATGGCACAGAGGGAACTAAAAAAGCACTTAGATTTGTTCTCATCAACACCCTCCCTTCCCTCCAGGAGTGAGAGTTGCCATTTCCTGCCCTCCCACCTTCATGAGCCAACAAGTTTCAAGACTCACCTGCTCAATGACCCAGAAGGAAAGATAGTGATAATAGTACTTGACATGTGGAGCGCTTAATTGATTTAAAATCATTCCCATGTGTGGTATCTCACCGGGTCCACCCAGCAAACCCCCGACTTGTGGCGTAGAGGCAGTGCTGTTGTTCCCATTTCACAGAATTGGGCTTGGACCAGCGGAGTGACTCAGGCCAGATTTTGTAACTAGTAAATTGGCAAGGCAGGGATTTGAACCCAGGTCTCGCTGACCTGGAATCCCGGGTCGGTCCCCCTTGGTCACAGTTGCCTCTGAGAGTCCAAAAGCACAGGCACCAAACTCCTCATCTTTCCAAATCTTTGCAACCCTGCCCTCCTTTCTCTCGGGGGCTCAGGATCTGTCACCTCACCAATTCCAGCTGCGGCTAGGCTGATCTCGGCTCCCCGGACAGAGCACATGGTTCCCACTCCCGTGTCTGCTCCTGCTGTTCTTTTGCTCTGGAAAACCAGCTCCCACTTCCGCCTGACAAGGCCTGTGTTGCTCAGTGCCCAACCCTTTCTTCTCTACAGAGATTCTGGGAAGACTTTGCGGCATCCCTTCCTAACGATGCCTTAGAATGTTGTCTCCCAACCGAGACTCTGATCGTATTTGGTCTTGTGCCATCTTCTAAAAATTTCTCGAGTTGCTTTTGTCTCCCAACCAGATTAGAAATGTTCGTATGGAAAAGGCAGTGTTTTAGGCTTCTGTGCTGGAAGGCCTGTCAGTGGTGTGTTGTGCCACTCACGCTGGCTTAGGAAAGCCAGTTGTTAACTTTTCAGGATCGTGGGAGTTGGTTCGCTTCCCACCGTAGCTTGACTCAGCCACAGTGGGAGTATTTATGCCACAGAAGCTGGTAAAATCAGAATTACCCCTGCGTTTGAGGAGCTGGTTGTTAAACATTTACAAGCACAGCTCTGGTGCGGCTGAAAATTCTAGTTATTAAAAAAAATTATCCCATGCTCCTTTTACTTATAATTAATGAGGGAATTAGAAATCACAATAACACTTATGTTTTTATTTTCTTCCCAAGAAATTATTCTGCCCTTGGTTTCATACTCCAGTGTATTCAGGAAATGTGTGTGTGCGTGCATTTGCTCCTGTTTAAGAGTCAGAAGAACAGGGGCACCTGGGCGCCTCCGTCGACTGAGCATTGGACTTCGGCTCAGGTCATGATCTCACAGTTTGCGGGTTCGAGCCCCGCGTCAGGCTCTGTGCTGACAGCTCAGAGCCTAGAGCCTGCTTTAGATTCTGTGTCTCCTCCTCTCTCTGCCCCTCCCTCGCTCACACTTTGTCTCGGTTTCTCAAAAATAAATAAATGTAAAAAACAAAAAATTAAAAAAAAGGAGAAGAACAGTAGCTGCCACCTAGAAGGAAGGGAAGCAAGTGAAGGGGGGGTCTGTGTTGAGCTTCCCTCAGGCTGTTCAAGGAGATGGGAAGGGTGGGGGCGGGGGTGGTCTCAAGCTGGACAGGTCTGCTGATATCCCTTGTGAGGGTGAGATAAGGCTGAAAACCTAGACTTTGGGGAAGATGTGATACCCAGCTAGGGTGTGCTCCTGAGATTTCCCTGTTGCAGACCAGACTGATGCCTGACCTGGCGGTGGACTTAACTGGAGGATGTGGATCTTCCCAGATATTCTAGAGAAGAGTGGATACTGGAGAGGTCAATGGTCTGTGAACTACAGGTGCTAGTAGGCCATGGAGATGGAATGCACTAGAGACTTGCCCACTGTAGGAGACACTAGAGAAGAGAGACAGCCCGAAAGAGGCTGTGGTTTTGCTTATGAAGCAGATGGGAGTCATGGTACTTTGGAGAATTTAAGTACATGTGCCCTCATTTCTATCCTCACTCAGAGATAGGCACCTCATAAATATTCTCCAAAAGAGCCAAACAGTTTTACTTCTTTGCATTCCTTAGATGCCCTGCATGGTACTGGGCATGGCCTTCTCCTCCTCCCTATCCCTGGTATCCAGGGATTGGGCTACGCTGAGGGTCAGCTGCGTGGTTCAGAGAAAAGGGCCGTTTTGAACAGCTGCCATTCTCAGGGTGGGCCTCTGGTCAGAAATCAGCATGAAGACGGGTGCCTGGGTGGCTCAGTCAGCCAAGCGTCTGACGTCAGCTCGGGTCATGATCTCATGGTTCACAAGTTCAATCTTCGTGTCCGGCTCTGTGCTCAGAGCCTGGAGCCTGCCTCACATTCTGTGTCTCCTTCTCTCTTTGGCCCCTCCCCACTCATGCTCTTGTCTCTCTCAAAAATAAACATTAAAAAAAATCAGCATGAAGAGTACTCTGCATGGGGATGGATGGCCTCCTCATCACCCCATTGGGCAGAAATCTTCCCCCTCCCTGGCACTTGGTCCTACTCTATGTATAGAGGTTAGATCGGGACAAGATTGAGCTGAAATATGATGCCTCCAATGTGTTCATTATCCCTTTGGGTTGACAGAATCAAGGGAACCATTCGTAATAAGACATCTGATTATAATATATTGTATTAATATTAAATTCTAAAGCTAAATCTGAATTTCTAAACCAAAGTATGCTCTCTCCAGCTTCCCAGTTCTGACCGTGGGGACTCTGAAGGGACAATATGGGAGGACCCGTGTGTACTTTCTACTCATGTTCTAGGTCTTAAATCCTGCCTTATGAAGACAGACTCATTATGTTTGTGAAAAACAAAACTGAGAGTATCAAAAAACTCCTATCTGTTCTCCCTTAAGGTCTCCATTCATCCTCCCCAGGGACAGTTTCTGAATAGTTTCTGACTAGTTTCGCACTAGATCAGACACTGGTCCAGAAAACTACAATGGCACTCGGTTGTTCAAGTAGCAAATCTTGTGTTCTGAAACATTCAAGCTCTTCTCCTCCGCCCCTCTACCCTCCTCTGTATTCTCTCCCCATGTTCTTTCCTACTCTCCAACCCCCAACATTGGGATTGCTGAGTCCTGGTCCTTGTCAAAACCCTTCTTATTTTCTCCCCAGTGGGGTCTCCATCCATCATAAAGCCATTCTCAACTCTTACTGGTCCAAAGTCTACATCTACCTCACATCCTCACTTGTATATTAAGCAGTGCTGGGACCCCTGCCCCTGTTCTTATGTACATATGTCACCTGGGCTCTGGACTGGAAGTCAGGGGACATGAGGTCTAATCCTGAATTTGCAACTAACTAGCAACTTAATTAGCTTCCCTATTTCTCAGCTCCTCTTGTAGCAAATGGGGATGTTAACCGCAGCCTCAGGGTCGAGATGATGCTGGAAGGAGGGAATCATAGCGCAAGGGATTACTGTGATTATGATGACATCTTTGTGAGGTTGAATGAACTCGTGTGACTCTGTCCTGCATGGGAAGCATGGAAAGGCAAGAGAGATCCAGCAAATGCCAGGGGGAGCAGAGTGCCAACCATCTGGATCACAGATGGGAAAATACAGGCAACCCGAAGACAGGCTCAGCCTCTGCAGCGGACCCTGTGTCCACACAGACGCAGCCTGGAGAGGGCCAATGGCGCTGGAGCTGACTGGGCATGCATGTGTATGGGGATGTGGGTGTGCATGCACATACGTGCAAGCACACGTGTGGGAGCACGCATGTGTGCATTCGTGCATATGCACGTGTGTGTAGATTTGTGTGCCTCTTTCCTTTTTGCAGATTTATTTCAGAGTGAAAGCGAAATATTTTTTTTCATAGTCTGGCATTAAGAAATAGTGTTTGGTGTAGTTTCTGTCCCTTTTTTTTTAAGTTTATTTACCCATTTTGAGAGAGAGAGCAGCATGAGTGGGGGAGGGACAGAGAGAGAGGGAGAGAGAGAATCCCAAGCAGGCTCCGTGCTGTCAGCAGAAGGAGCCCCACGCGGGGCTTGATCTCACGAACTGCGAGATCATGACCTGAGCTGAAATCAAGAGTCAGACACTCAACCAACTGAGCCCCCCACGCGCCCTTGGTATTGTTTCTCTTGAATGTTTCACTAGTTCTCCGTAATAGAGCGTTTGTAGTCCTTTTCCCATCGGAAAATCAGCTCATCATCCCCCCGCAGTGGCGGGGAAAAGAGGCCAGCCAACAGACTCTTCCAGTAATTCTTAAATCTTATTTTACACATAGACTTTGCTTTTGCTGCTTCCCCAAATTTCTGAAAAGCTGCTGACGACACACCTTCAAAGGGAGTGAATTTTACATCTTTGCCCCTCTGTCTGGCAGAGATACGACGGCACTATCACCTGACCGGTGTGCAGGAAGGAAAAAGATACAGAAGCCTGACTGATTCAGAAACTTCATCCGGCATCCAGGGGCCGAGCACTGACTCAGGGGCCGCATCTCAAAGCAGTCTCAGAGTGGTAGTTAAGAGCTGGACTTAGGTGCCAGTCCCCACTCGGGTACTTTCTAACAGTGCGGCTTTAGAAAATCTAGCCTGCCTCTCTCTCTCTCTCTCTCAAGATGTGGACGGTAGTAGCAGCCACAGCGTTGGGAACTGTGAGGATTAAATAAGGTGACACAGGTGAGGCGCTTGACCCAGACCCATTGGCCTTTTTGTCAAAGGCGCTGCGTGGACACGCATTCCCCTGTGTTAGGACTCGCAGCCTGAGCAAAAGAGGTTACGAGCGTTTCGGGGCGCCTGGGTGGCTCACTCGGTCACGTGGCTGACTCTCGGTTTCGGCTCAGGTCATGATCTCACAGTTGGTGAGTTCCAGCCCCACGCGGGGCTCTGCGCTGACAGCACGGAGCCTGCTGGGGAGTCTCTTTCCCACTCTCTCTGCTCTTCCCCTGCTTGCGCGCGCGCTCTCACTCAAAATAAATAAACAAACTTAAAAAAAGAAAGAAGGATGAGGATTCTGTGAAGGTCACTCTTGCCTCTCCTCATTTAGGCAGTGACTTAGTTCAAAACATGTCATGCTTCCTGTCCTCCTTCCTGGAGGACAGCTGACCAAGCAGTGCCACCTGCCACCCTCCTTCTCACGTGTCCTGTTCTACTTGTCTCCAGGCCATCGCCACGGCTGTGACACTTCTTCTCTACACTTCTGTGCCTTGCTTAGTCACATCCTGATTATTGCCTTGTTCAGCACGTACAGGTAGAAAAAACATGCTTCACGTCACCGAGAACTGAGGCTCCCTTGTCACGAACATGAGAGAGTAGAATTCTCCCCTTCCCATGAAGTCAGTCCTTTCCCTGGAGGGCTGTGAAAGGAGACTCGGGGCCATGCTTGGCCTCTGCCTAATCCCAGGGGATAGGGTTGCCACACGAAATACAGGATGCTCGGTTACATTTGTAGAGTCTCGTTTGCTGAAGCAGGCAGCCCTGCATGGCAGGGGGTGGGAGGGGTGGGGGGTGGGGGGGAGCCCTACCCGCAGCCTGGGTGCTGGTTGTTAAGCCCCGTGGAGCTACCCACCTGTGAATCGCAGCACCGCACACGCTTGAGTAAGACGCGTAGATGTCCGTGCCATAAACGTGGTATTTGGGGTCTTGGCACCCTGCTGGACATTTCACAACGAACTCAGGATTGATGATCTTTCCGGCTTTGACATCACAGTTGATCTGAGGCACAGCTGGGAAAGCAAAATGAGGCCAAAATTACACCTAGGGGTATCAGCTTATACACTGGGTGGCTCTGTCAGGTCATACATGATCATTTACTTAATCTCTAAAAGCCAGGGCCTGGGCCGACCCTGGGTCCTCTCCATATAATGAAAGCAAAGATATAATTAGGACATTCCTCAGGCCAAAAGAACAACAGTGACCATCCACCGCATTTAACCTGCTGAGAGCAAAAACAGAGGTGGATTCTTGTGCTTATTCAGACAATTGAAGAGGAGAACTCTGGGAAAAGACCCACCTCCGGGGGGGGGGGGTCAGCAATGTCACTGTGGGTCTATGACTGGGGAACACTGGCTTTTCAGATGCTCTGGAGCTAGTTCGGGAAAAGAGGGAACTCTCAGACGACCTTTCGGGCCACAGGGAAGGTATTTCAGGGAGGGTAGATGAGGGAGCACGGGCTGGGGCCAGGCGGCCTGATGCATCAGAGGCTCTGTACTGGAGCCGGGTGGGAAGGTGGTGATTGTGGGGCGGGCTGGGCCGGGTCAGGAGGCTTGAGGGCTTGTGTTCTGCACAGGAGGTGGGACACAGTGGAAGGTTTCTGGGCAGGGGAGACAGATAATGGAAGAGATCTTAGGTCATGGTCCTAGACAGGGGTCCTAGGTCTGGACTCAAGATGATAGTAATATTTACTCATCTGCCTCAACACATGATGGAAAACTAGGACCCTCCCCCCCCCCCCATCCCCTCTGCAGAGCAGCCAGGGGAAGCTCAGTCTTTCCTGTCTCCTTTGTCGTTCTTTGGCTTTGTGACGGCCATTGCCAGACTAGCACCATCCATCAGGCAAGTGTTCTAGAGCCGAAAGCTTGTCTGGGAACGAGGTGAGGCAGGTTCTCCAGGGGCAGCAACTAAAAGGGGATGTAGCTGTATCTTCCTTGGAGAAATTTCCCTCAGAAACTCTGAAGGACCAGGTCTCCTGGACGATACTATACTGGTGCCCTTGCAGCTGGGAAATGTATTCTGTTCAGGGCCCTGTTCTCCAGAAGTGATTCTGAAACATGAGCACAGTTCAAAAAATAGGCAGAGGCTCAGGAGGTGTCTGTAAACCATCAGGTGGGAGGGCTGGCTGGCAGAACGAGTTGTCTTGCCACAAGGAGGCGAGAATTCGGAGGCGACAAGTGATTGCCGTCTTCACACGTAGGGCTGGTGTGTGCTAGGACACCAGAGGAACAAGCTAGAACTGAAGGAGCGACTTTCCATAGAGGCAAATTTTGCAAAGAAGAACTTTCCAGTGATTGAGGTTGTCCTTGAAGGAATGGGCTGCCTTGTGAAGCGGTGAGTGAGCTGAAGTACGCAAGCAGGGACTGAAGAGTTGAAGACGAGATTTCTCCATTGGGTGGGAGGTAGAATCAAGCCCCGCCCAGGGCTAAGAGTCGGTGAGGACATGCATGGAGCCAGGATCTCTGCCAGGCCACCCACCCTCTCCCTGGGTTACTGAGATGGTCTCAGAGTTGTTAATGGCTTCCAGCTGTACCCAAAACTCTCCCCACCCACCCCCCACTCTCTCTCTCTTTTAACCCTTATGTACTTGAATGGAGCAGAGTTGCATTTCCCTCAGACTGCAGAGAAAACTGATGTTAGAACTTCTGCTCTTTTCCTAAACTCCTCCCAGACGATATCGGAAGCCCTCCTCCCCCGGGGGGTGGGGGGGGTGCTGAGTCTGATCACAGGCTAAAACAATTTGTGGTCTAGGTTAAGAAGCGGAGTGCTGTGCTCAGAACAGCCTGTGGTTTTCTTCTCCCTACCACAGGTTGCCTCCTCTCCAAAGCTATTTTCCTTTTATCTTTCATTCTCTTAAATCCCGATACTCAAGTCTGCATTTACTATTTTGAGTCTCAGAATATCTTTTTTTTTTTTTCTTTTGTAAGCAATTTGGGGGCTGAAGACGCCAGTGTAGTGTCTCCTTAAATTAGTTAATTGATCCCTGGGCGTAAGTGGACGTGTTCGGCTCTCCTCCCTTCCGCACACCACTTCCCCACCCCCAAATGCATCTGCTCCTTTACATGGACACAAAACGGAAGCATGCCTTCTTGGTTCTTAGGGATTTGAACTAGGAGGTGACCAGCTCTGCGAACTGGGATTTAATGTGGATGTGACTTTGGCTCTCCTGGAGGCCAACCCAAATCTTCTGGAGTGGAATAAATGGGGGTATATCTGGAAGCTTATTGCCTGAGTATTACACAGTGATCAACGCTATTGAAAGACTTTAAGGTATACACAACACACGCAAAGGATTTTCCATGAAATAGTTGCTTCAAAAAGACAAGGGGGGGGGGGAGGACTGTCACACGGGAATATTTTGCTTCCTGCTAATCAAGTTCCCCTTTCCCTCAAGGGGTGTTTGTTTCATTTTTTACAAAGGCCTGGAAGTGCCCTAAATAAGCTCTGTTTTAACTGCACCCAATTGGATTAGCAAAATCAGTGAATTAACTCAACCCATAGCAGGGAAAGATGAAATCAAGCACATATGCTCATGTACTTTGGAAAAACAGAATGCAATGGCAAAGTGTGGCTAAAGGTCAAATATTTGTTAAATCTGTACAGAAAATTAAGCTGGAGAGAGTGAGCTAATTAAAAGTAATTGCCCAAATCACTGGAAAGTGTAATGTCTGAATCCAGCCTCAGGAAGAAGCAGCCATTTGCATTTTGGGGGCCACTTTTCTTTGAGTATAGAAACCACAGTTTGGTTCTTTAAAGTATTCCCCCAGTTATTTGTGAAGTAGTCTGTTTTCTTGTAACCTCGAAGAATCTTTCATCCATCCACTTATAGCCCAAAGGAAGTGATTTCTCTTTGCATTTCCTCTGAATACTTTTGAACCACTCTGATCTTACAGCTTAGGTTTTCCTTTCCTTTTTCTTTCTCTTTTGTTGTTCAGGTTCATTTTCGTATCTCCCTTCACCCTTCTCTGGGTTTTATCTCAACCGTGCAGAACTAAGACTTCCTTAAGAGGACAAGACAAAATTAAGGCAGCTCAGGAAGTATCATCCTCAGGTCTGAGGGGAGGAGGAACAGACCTGTTCCTTGGCCATGTACTCTTCTTCTCCCTAGTAGGATGCCTTTAGGTTACCTTGCTTTCTCATGGTCACTATCACTTTCATGACAGAGCTCACATGAGAGCATTGCAGAATCCGCCAAGATTTCTTCCTGGAGGTCCTTGGCACCAGCCATAGGCAATAGGGAACCGCTTACAACCCAGATGATTAGAACTGAGAGATGAACTTTAGTTGCTGCTCACTGAGGTCCTGTGTTTGCTGTATGGATCTCAGCAGGTCCCTGGGCAAAACTAGTACTGTCTGAGTCACTATTTCATACAACACAGGAATACTAGAGGTAGGTCTTCTGCCTGATCTAACAACGGATCAGGTGATGGGTTATCAGACTGGGTAATGTCGCATACAATACACCAATCACATAGCAGACCAAATCAAACAGAATATACTTGTTTTCTATTCATCTTTTCACTGATCCCAGGTGAGCTACATTGCTTCTGGAAAACAGATAGGTTTCCTAATCAGTTAAGAGAAGCCCTTTGTAAGGTTGCCTCCTGGCAGCTTATGAGGAGGAATTATTATAACATAAAAGCACTTATGTATAAACAGTTTTGATGTGAAATTTGATTTGTTAGAAATTTGAAACTGAATATGAAATTTGTTAGACTGTGCTATTGAACTCAAGCAAAGTCCAATTTTTAAGATAATTATGCAAAAACATTAATGAAATAAAAATGACCTTTAAATAAAATTTGAAGATGAACTGTCTCCTTGATCCTCATGCCCAGTGACCAGATCATGTGAATTCTTCCTTGGTAGTGACTTCTTTTGCAAAGCATTCTTGCCCATTTTTCTTAAACGGTCCTTGACCACCTTGAATCTTTGGGCAAAAACCATCAATACTATTTTGCTGCCCGTGGAAAAATTTCAGAATCCTTAAGGCCTTTCCCAATCCCCTCCACAGGACTTCTGGGCTCGCCAATATTGCTCCTGGCACTTTTCAAATGCATGTCATCTTGCACACTTGGCTTGTAGCATTTCCCACACCTGGAACCCTTTCTTATATCTGTGTAAATGTTACTACTTGTCAAGGCCCCAGTTTCAGTCAGATCTTCATCTACCTCCTGGAATATATATTCCACAAAAGTAGGGATTGTTGTCTGCTTTGTTTACTGCTGATCAAAAATGTCTGCTGAATGAATGAATGGATGAATGAATGAACTGGTCCATTAGCAAATCTTATTAGTTTTATTTCCAAATCTGCTATTTCTCTCTACCTCCATCTTGGTCCAAGTCACCAACATTTCCTGTCTGGACTATTAACATAATAGCCACCTATCTTGTCTTCTTCCTTCCATGTTGCCCACCCTTTGCCCCAAGCTTTCCCCATTGGAGAGTCAGGGTGATTCTTAAAAAAAATGTAATCACATTTCATCAGTTTCCTGATTAAAACCCTCACTGGCTTCTTATTGCCCTTAGGATAATGTCCAAGCTCCTTGAGATGGTCTACAAGGCCCAAAGGACTTGGTCACTGTACTCCTGTCTACTTACTCTCCTACCACTGTTACTTGGTGATGAGAAGGTGCTAGGCAACAAAAGCCTAGAAGAAGGAGCCTTCAGACAGAAAGAAGAGCCAGTGCAAAAACTCTGATGTGGGAATGGGCTTGGTGGTTTGAAGAATATAAAGGAGGCCAGTGTGCGTAGAGAACAGTGGAGGAGGGAGAGAGAGATCTCTGATACAGACTGGGAGGTCAGCAGGGGTCAAATCACATGGGGACTAGATGAATTAATAATCCTGCAATAACCAAGATGTCAGAAATTGTTTTTGCTAGCCCTCTTTCCAGGACTGTACAATAGGTTTTTTTTCAGAAGAAATTTATTGATAAGCCTACTCGGGATAGAGGCTGAGCTTCCCAGGACCTGTGTGTGGGCTGAACTCTTCAGAGAGGCAAGGAGAAGCATCTATGTGTAAAAGGGGCTTGAGAGGGAGGTAGGGGCATGAGATGGTAAGGGAGAGAGAGCGAGGGTGAAATGAGGTGCTAGCAGAAAATTTTATGCTCTACAAGATGACCTCTTCTGTTGATCCTGGAAAGTCCATAGTAAAAGCTCCAAAATATGATAAAACATCAGATACAGGGAAGTTTCTTGTACAAGTTAGTAAAGTAGCTGAATCACAGGACAGGATGGAACAGGAAGGCCATTGCAACACAGGAGTGCCTAGGTAGAGAAATCATGAAGTTCATTGCAGATTCTCCAGAAATCATGGGGAATGCTCCAGACTTTTTAAAAGATTACAGAACTGGTATTTATACAGGTTTAATCTGGCATCTGAGGTTCCATGGTGGCCAAGCTAACACTGGGACGACATCACTCTAGATGATGGAATGACAGCATTAGTTAGAGGTGGGGCTGGATTTGAACTCTAACATGTCTGATTCTAACACTATACCACATTTTCCCTGAGACAAGCTTTTGCCAAGATGTGAAGGCTTGGGGTTAAAAATATTTTCCTTTGGTCATAAAAGATTCCTTAAGAAGACTTTATCAAGCGACATTGGAGGGAAACATAAGACATGTGATGGAAATTGTTTACAAAGGCAAACCCAGTAGAGAGCATGTGCCTCAACAGGTAACTCCAAGCTCAAGCTTTAAGCACTTCTTAAAAACTCTGTAAAGGTTGGTCCTTCTAACCAGGCTTCCATATGCTATGGAAGGACAGCGATGAAGGAGTGACTGGAGAACAGAGGTTAATCTATCTGTGGCAACACAGCTTTTGGGCAGCTGCAAAAGTTTGTGTCTCTAAAAATAACCTATTTTTAGTTTTCAAAGGACTCTAATACACATTTTTTCTTTCACTTGAACCCTACAAAACCTTGAGAGGTATATTATTTCTACATTTCAGAGAAGTGAGTTGACTTGCCCAAGCCCAAGTACTAAGTAAGTGGCAGAGGTAGGACCCGCACTCAGGTCTCTGGCTCTAAAGCCAAAGTTTTGCCGCTTCCACCTGTTTACTTCTTCTGTAACTGAGAGAAAGAATTAAATTACTCTTCCCTAATCTAATCCTAAGGGTTTTCCTGAACTCAGAGGTCACTGACAACCACCAGTGGGTGAATATTTCTTGAAAATTTGTGTGTGTGTGCGCGCGCGTGCACTCATCTGTGCATTTATCCCATTGCTTTCCTGTTATTTCTGACAAGTGCCATGGTAGAGTTTGCTCAACTAAAAATCTGCAACACAGAGAGTGCACCTCCCTTCTCACTCCCACCTCAGAAGGAGGGCTAGAAAGTGAATCCTCTTCCTGTTTCGTGGTCTGAGAAAGGGCACACACACCATTCTGTGTGGAGAACACACTGGTGTTGGTACCAGGTGTCTAAGAAGCAAGCAAGCACTGAAGGTTACTCACAAGTTGCTACAGCTAACAACACGTGAGCCTACTCGGGAAGCTGTGTGTGTGTTCTGCCCAAATCCGACAACCACCCAGAGCTGTCTCTTCATCAGTGTCCAATGCACTAAATAACCAAGTCCCAGAACAATTACCTCTTCATGCCCAAGGCAGTACCTCTGGGAATCATCAACCTTTCAAGGTTGATTGCAAAAATCTTTCCATGCCTTACAAGGTATTAAGGTTAACTTATTGGAAGGAACCATGTGGATTAAAGGTTGTACATTTCACTGCAAGTTAAGACTATTTTAACAGACTCAACGTAATGGAAATATTTCAGAATGTAGCTTTACTGCCCTGGAGAATATCTCACTGTTACTTATCCTACTGATTGTTATCTTCATTGTGTAGACAGCTCAGGAAACTCTGAGGGTCCCCATCATCTAATGAATGGCAAAGAACAAAGCTTCTCCACCTGGTCTTGTCTAGTCCTAACCCATTTCCCAGCTGCATCTCCCATGACTCCCCCACACTTAAACCGACCGCATCACTCACTGTTTCCTGACATCATCTTCCACTTTTTCCCCAGGATGTCTGGGCTTAGTCTACCTAGAAAATCCTCCCACATACCTCTGCCCTACTTTCAGTTCGTGTCCTACCTCGAATGCTTCTTCATCAAAGCAGTATGAATCTTTTTTTAAATTTTTTTTAACGTTTATTTATTTTTGAGACAGAGACAGAGCATGAACGGGGGAGGGTCTGAGAGAGAGAGGGAGACCCAGAATCTGAAACAGGCTCCAGGCTCCAAGCTGTCAGCACGGAGCCCGACTCAGGGCCTGAACTCACGGACCGTGAGATCATGACCTGAGCCGAAGTCGGACGCTTAACCGACTGAGCCACCCAGGCGTCCCAGTATGAATCTTATTCATACATCCCTTGTTATTCTTATGTAATCATTTGCCACATTTTGCTTTATTTTATAGTGGGTTTTGGATGTTGTTTTTGTTGTTGATTTGTCCATCCATTCAACAAATACTCAATGAGCACTCAATGAGTCTTCATGTTGCTTTTGATCTAGATGGCAAGACAGACTCTATAAAAAAGCTCTTCTAAGAATGTGGGATAAGTACAGAGCAGAGACGTGTAGTGCACATAGGAGCCATATAAACTCGTTTAGTGTGTGTGTGGCAGTGGGAATTAGGTCCAGGAGGTCTCACCTTTGCATAATTTAATTTTATCTTCTACAAGATTGGGTGCTCACTGAAGTCAGGGACTCTGCAGGATGGATGGCTGGTAACATGTTGCATGGAGCTGATCATGGCTCTCACCTGTGTGATGCCATCTCGCCTGAACCCACTTTTAACGGAAGCCATTGCTTCTGAGGCTCTTCTGAGGCTTCCTTACATGTAGAAAAGCTATGGAGGAGACTTTGTAACTTGAAAGATTTTTTCCCTCCTTTATAGACACTGCCTGGCAGGGATTGTTCCAGAGATGCTGGTGGACATAATTTAAGGGGTAACATATGATGCGTTTGTTACAGTGTGGCCTGAAATGTTCATGAGTTGAAGACTAGGCTCTTTGTGAATGTGGAATCTACACATAGATGAAGTTAACAATTAAAATTCATAAAGTACAGTGACTGCCTTAGGAGAAGAGTCTTATGAATATACCCGAACCCTTCAACAATTATTTGTAGCTTACAACAATCGAGAAAAATGCCCCCACATTTTAGTCATTTGTTAGCAACTGTTTGAATAGGTTTGTACTGACTATGTCTACCACTGAGGTGCCTCTAAGTAAGGTCAGACCCATGGCTCCAAAACATATCAGGAAAATGAGAACCTTGAGAAATCACCTTTAAAAATAAACTTGGTGAAACTCTCATTGCATATAGTGTGGTAAGCTTTACCATGGACTATATAGTGGGTTGATTTATTGAGACATTAACTTAGGTTTATTCTGATTGTATTCCCCCCGCGCCCCCCCCCCCCCCCCCTTACTATTCTAAGAAGGTAGTCAGGCCTTTGTCTTCTCCCACCTCTGGAATTCAAGGTTGCAAGAGAGAGGGCAGAGTTGCCCAAAGACAGCTCTCCCTCATGCATTGGGAATTCATTTCTCCAAATCCCCCTTGTTTGAGAGCACTGAGTTTGGTCAGCCCAAAGAGTGATGGAGAGGAAATGATCTTCCAAGACTGGGAAGGTGGGAGTGGGCAGGTAGGTCTCGGTGGGGGAAATGTCTCTGTTCCCTAATAGCTGCCTTGGAGGAAAATCATCTGGGAGCAATACCTGGTGTGGTGCCCCTCACGGTGAATCCTTAGTCCTGGGACTGCCGCCATCTTTCCCAAGATCCCACATTTCAGAAAACAATGGAGTGCCCAACTTCTACAGATAACATGGGCTTGGACACTGAGCAGGGCAGGGGAACTCCCTGAATACTGTAGATTGCATAAGCCTTCCAGGGACTGGAGCGGGGAGGGAGGAAGCCCCTGTAATGATGAAATTTTAATTTCTCAGCCCCTGGAAATTGGCAGTTTGGAGTCAGACTTGATTTGATTAGAAAATGAAGTGATGTGATAAGCCAAGCGTGCTGGAATTACATTGTGCCCAATACAATTGTGTACATGAAAGCAAAATATTAGCTTGAAATGAATGGTCATGCATAAGAGCGAGGAGTAAGTTTGTAAGAACTTCTCCCATTTCTTTCTTTTTTTTTTAACCTTTGCTTTCCCTTTTGTAAGACTCCCATGCCAGATTATTTTCAACATGTAATACCTTCTTGGTCTGAAGGGCCCCCAACGGAGATAAGTGATATCCATGAGGGCCTCTGGGGAGCCATAGGAAGACCAAAGAAATGGAAAAAGGAAAAGGAGATGAGAAGAAAAAGAAATGATAAAGAAGACGAAGGAGAGAAAGCAAAGTCTACATGTAGACAGAGTAGATGGACTTGTATGGCACATGGCTTCTGGCCAGACCAAAGGAAGACACCCACGCTGGTTCCTCCTTTTCCTGTTCTCTCCACATCGCTTCTACTTTATTTCCTATTTGGTCAGCCCGTAGTCATCCCACACCCCTCATCTGTCTCCAGGCAACAGATACTTCGTTCCTAAGCCCTGGCTGGCTTGGCAGAAGGCACTAAGAAAGCATCTGGGGTTGAACCTCACACAGACCTGCATTTCCAATCTGGCTCTGCCAGCCTGTGGCACCAAGTCGTGGGCACTGAGTCAAGAGCAGTGCTGCATGGGTCGTAGGGGTCAGTGTCCACTCACCAAAACTCTCAGATTACTTTCTTCTTGTTAGCCTTGAATGGGCACTGGTGCCAGCGGAGGGCTGGCCCGAAGAGGGCCCAGCGGGCACTGATGAGTACCCATGGTTTTACAATCATGTCTGAAAGTACCCCTGATCTGGGATGTCTGTCTACTTCATGGGTTCTCAAATTTCACCAGGCACTGGGATTACAGGAGGGCTTGCTAAAACATGGATGGCTGGGCCCCGGCGCTCGCATGTCTGATGTCAGCAGCCTGGGCGGGGTGGGGCAGAAGGCCCCAGGTGCTGCTGGTGCGGCTGGTGCGGCTGGTCCAGGAGCACACTGTGAGCATCACTGACCCAGTTCGTTCTCACACCGAGGCCAAAGTGACTGGTTTAAAGTCTTGCTTTTATGATTTCCCTTTTCTGCCTAAAATCCTTTAGTAGCTCCCTACAAGATACATTTTGGGGTGTCAGCTGAGCTGGAAATGAAACAACATCTTCCTTGGGGAAGAGGAAGGAGACCACCTCCTCCCCACCTCCTCCTTTTTGAGCGTCTCCTGGGAATATGGGCTCCAAAAAGGCCCACCTTTTGATCTTATGATGCAAGGTCTTCAGCCTTCTGACCTGTGGATCCGTAAATACTTACTTCTAGAAGGAGCTCGGGGCTGTCCAGGTATAGGGGAGACAACCACGGAGTCCATGCATTCATCTCTCAAGGAGATGAGAGAAGATGTAATTGTCGTGCCTCCTACTTCACTGTAGACCTTCGTGTGAAGTGCTGGGCAGACTCAGTAGACGCTTTCACTGTACCCGTACATGCGTGTAAATCCGTGCCCTCACCAACAAACTGCATGCTCTCTCCTCTCTCTCCATTTGTCGGCAGAAAGAGTTTTGTGTTTTTTCAAATTTTTTTTTTTTTCTTGGCAGGATGGTCTTATTTCCCCAGCACAACCCTAACTACTTTATTCTTCTCTGAGAACCACCCTGCCGCCTGGGATGATGCAATTAGGTTCTCTCTCCCAGGAATGTGGAGTCAGTATTGACAGACACCTTGTGCACAGAGTGGGTAAAGGGAGGGGGAGGGGGAGGACCAGGGAGAGAGAGGGAGAGGGAGACAGTGAGGCAGACATGCATAGAGAAGCAGAGGTACTCATTCTTGGGGCCTTTCGTCTGGGGTGCGGTTCCAGCGAGTTCCAGCTACCAACCCCCCACCCACATTCTGCCAAAATCCCTTTTGGAGTTATGCTGATTGCAACCAAAATAATGTGCGCTGAGATATTCCCATAGCCCTCATAAGGAAGTCCAGATTCCCGGGCACGGTAACAAAGCTCTCCACGATCCCACGCCTGTTTAGTCCTTCACCTCCTATCTCAACACCTTCACTTCCTACTCTATGTTTCAGTCACATCAAACTACTTTTTAGCTCTTTCCACTCTTCAGGCCTTAAGCGTGCTGTTTTCTCTCTGCTTGCATTCCTCTCTTCTCACCTTTGCCTGGTCTATACCTAGTCGGTCTCCACTATCAGTGTAGGTGTGGTGCTTCCTCCAGGAAGCCCTCCCAGATATACAGCTCTTCTCCACATTCTTGGAGTACCTTTAGCTGCCTGGTGACTTGCCTTTCTTTCTCCCTAGATTTTGAGCTCTGTGAGGGCAAAGACTGAGTCTCAATCGCTGTTGTATCTGGGTGTCTAACATAGAAACCGGTACTTGGTGGGCACTCAATAAATACTGATAAAATGAATGGAGTGCCTCTTTGCCATCAGTCACCTACCCCAGTGGCAGACTGACAACAGCGAAAAGAAAACATGAAAATGACTTTGGCCTCAAGCTATATAGACTGTCATTTGGAAATACTCCTGAGGTAAAGAATCAGACATTGCCATGGTTTGGGAATATCTTATTACCTTCACTGTATCCCCATCTCCCTACCCCCCTTATTTCATCATTGTGCCAGGGTTTCTAACTAGAGAAAAGGCCTCTTGCGTGTATTGATTCAAATGTGCTGCATCACCAGGGAGATTTCGAGTATAAGGTTAGAATTTAGCATATCAGAAATCTAATCCATTTGAGATCTCTCAAAGAGGTTTGCCTTTGGGTCATTTAGCACAGGCTTTCATAGTCACTGACAACTGTTGTCATGGTAATCATGGAGCCTTTCATGATTTTTGTAGATGAGTTAATGAAGATACTGGAAACAGCCCAAAGGAATTCATACTTGGGTATGCGTTTGTCTCCATATTAACCCAATCATTGTTTTGAACACACATCTGCCCCTGGGCTGATTCTCTTGGCTCTTGGTACCGACAGGAATAAATAAACAACTGATTCCTTTTTAGGATTTTAGGCTTGGAGGCTGTGGATGGCTGCTCTTTTGGTCTCATTTCAACAGGAAATCCCACATGGAGGGTTTAAAGGAACAGAAGGGAAAAAGAATGGTGTGTGAAGCAAATATCTTTCTTTTATTTCAAATTATTAATGTTGCTGATTGCCAGCATCTAAATTTAATGCCTATGAAGAAGTTTCAGTTGTGGGAAGCGCAGAACATTGACTATATCTACAGCATTTCTTTCATGGTCCTTTATAAATATACCTTCACTTAAGCCTCCATCAAATGCACAAATTTAGATCCAGATATCTGAGCGTGTTTACAGTATTGGAGTGTGAGATTTTCCATCTATGTCCTGTCCTGCTAGTGATTTCCCAATATCCATTCTTCCTTCTTTCCTGTAATACAACCCCTTACTTTTAGCTAGGCATGTGGATGCTTGAAATCAAGACATTTCCCATTCTTCCTTAAAGCTGGCCAATGACATTTAAGTAGAAGTGGTGTATTTAACTTGCTGGACTTATCTTTAAAGGGGTGGGTATGTGTCCTTCTTCATCTCTTCCTGCTGACAGGAATGTGGATGTGATGGATGGAGCTGGGGCACCCATTCTGGGCAATGAGTTGAGAGCCATGTTGAGGAGAGCAGAATGACAAGACAGAAGGGGTCCAGGTCCCTGGAGACTGTAAACCTTCCATAAAAGCCCAAACTGACTATGTTTACAGGAGAAAGAAGCTTTGCTCCTATTTAAGCAATTGTTATTCTGGGTTTTCTGTCATCTAATTTTAACTGATCTATTATCCAAAAATGAAATTTATTTTTCCTCTTTCCACTGATTAGGTGTGAAACCTTATGCACTTTTCTGTGAGATTTACCTTCTTATCCCAGAGCATGCTGGAAGGTGAACATGTTTGCATTAGCCAGACTGAATTTTCTGGTATGGAGAATTGAGACACCATTTCAATGGCAAGAAACTACCTACTCCAGCTTAGCCATAGAGACTTAGTGTTGCCCGGCCTTTGTATGTTTGTATGTGCATTTTGAAGTTTTCCAATGTGATGGGACCACATATCTTTTACCCTAAAATCAGCGCTCCTATTTCAGATGCTTTTGTGGAATGAAGTAGGTGGTAAATAATAATTACTACTAATTAGTCTGAATGCAAAGTAACTGAAGGAAGACCAAGAAACCCCAAACCTTCCAAATTATCTGAAACAAGCATAACAGCCCAATACACGGGAGATACAAGTCTTAATGCTAGTAAGGAACTGCAGTTTTACTTACTGAACTTGGGCCTTTTAATCTTCTTTGTCACGTCTTTATTTGAGTGTATTCCAGTCGCCAGCAAAACTACATGAAAAAAAAAAAAATTGAAGAAAACCTAATCAATATCATTTTACCTAAACACTTTCCTTTGACTCTTATCTTTGCTTCAATCCCATGTTAAAATATTCTCGTTGATGGAACTAATTTTCCCTTAAATGAAGGTCGGGGAAATAAGACGATTAGTTTGTGTTTTTGTCTTCCGCGGAAACAGGCCTTTCAAAAACATCTCTTGGATACCTGCCCTTTGCTTTTCTTCACATTTCACCGCATCAACTCCCCTCTCTCCAATTTCCAAAGGAGGAAATGTGGGCCTGGAGAAGCCTACTCTTTGCTTGGTGCAGAAATAAATGATGGAGGAAGGATGAGCACCGAGCTCTTCTGGCGCTCTTTCCTCCGGTCCACACTCAGTTTCCAAATGGCTAATTCCCCGCTAGTCGGAGAACTCCATGCGCATGCGCATGCCTGTGTGCTTTTGTGCATGTCTGCGCATGTGCATGCGAGTGACAAAGGGAGGGCTGGCAGGGAAAGGTAAACTAGGAGGAGGGGGGCTGGGGAGAAGAGAGGGGGACTGGTCGCAGGGTCTTAGGTGTGACCTAGGTGTCCCCTGTTGGTGCAGCACCTGGTTCTGTGCCCCATCAAGGCCAACTGCAGGTAGGTGACCTTTCCCCTTAGAAACAGGAATAGAACAGCTTTTGGAGACGGCTGTCTTCAGGAGGTGTAACACCAGAGGAAGGAGGGGGAACTCTCTCCTTTTTAATTTGAAGTCACGTTACCAGTTTGAGCCTTGTGTTTTTAAAAAATAACATTGGCCAGTTTTTCTTATTTCCAAAATAGTACACGTTCCTCACTGAAGGATGTAAAAAACACAAAGAACAGTAAGGAAAATATAAATATAGATGAACACAAGAGTATAATATTTTTGGTTTTTTTTTTCTGTATGTGTACTTATTCATGCAGGTGCTCAAAGAAACCTTTGATCATGCTCACACCGTTTACAATGTTTTATAACTTATTTCTACTTGAGGATATATACAAACACTTTTTCATGTCACATTAAATGTGCCTCTCACAATAATTTTAAGTGTGGGCAAGGTATTGCACTGTATGGATGTATCAGAATTTAGCTAACATCTGATTTAATATAAATTGCTTCATCTCCACACGGATCCTTTGTTATTTCCTTTAAATAAATTTCCAAACAGGATTTCTTGTCTGAGAGACATGCCCACTTAAAATTTCAATATGTATTGTGAATATTTCTCATAGCATTTTTTTTATTAGCAATGTCTGAAAACGCTCATGTCTCTACCAATGCAAATTCTACCTGCAGATAGAAAAGCAGTGTTTTCCCTTCAAAAGGCTGGTCAATTCTCCATTCTCCTTCCTTCCTCTCTAGGCCTCCCTTCTACTCTACCCACCCAAAGCTGGTACTGTTTCACGTGTCTCTATTTTAGCCACGTTTTTGAGAAGCTCACTTTGTGGATGGGTTTGGGACTCCAGAGGTAAACGTGGAGAGATAGAGTAATCAAAATAGTCATTCTACTTCCTGCCGTGTGTGTGTGTGTGTGTGTGTGTGTGTGTGTGTGTGTGTGTAACACAACTCAGATGCTCAATGTAAGCATACATGGACTTAGGAATTCTTGAATTGGCAACTACCTTTGAAGGAAAATGTCACCAGCACTCATTAAGAAAACTTTGTATTTATCTTGTGATTAGCTAGTCTGCACCAATGGTACAGCCCTTGAATTATCCCCAGTTTCGACCTTTAATGTTAAGCGGAGGCCTGCACAGTTGACATACCATATCCTGCAAGAACAGACACATGAAAGAGAACTGAATGAGACCCAGAAGTCGAGCCAGGTGGAATGAAGGCAGACATTTTTTACGTGTTATTTACTTCTGGGGTTTGGGTGGGTGTGAGTGTCCTGGAGGTCTAATTTTTATAGTAGTCTCTGTGTCATTTAACTCTGTGCAAAGACACATCTTCATTTTATCCACGAAAACAACGAGCCCTAGAATATTTAAAAAAAAAAAAAAGCAAGTACTAAATAAGTATATAGAAGAAAATTAAGCAAGTAGAAGGAGTAAATGAAATAGTAAGTAATACATTTGGGTATCAATATTTGTGGAAAACCAAATACTGTCCTCCCAGGTCTGTGTGCCTGTGGCGAGTGGTTTACAAGTCTCTGTATCATTAGGACTATAAATACTTCGGTAAGACCACCCCATCACTCGCATTTGCTCCCCCATGACCCTCCAGGCTGAAAACATGCATAACTGGGCTCAGTTTGACCACAGTGGTTAATAAAGTCATTATTTTCAATGGAACGCAGAGGCCCTCTCCTTGGCTTAGACGCTTGTTAATTAAAACTCTCCAGAAACCGCTCCTCAAGGGGAGGGCTGGTCAATAAGGCTGCAAATGTGCTTGTGCCCTGGAGCAAGTCTTCATTCCTCATATATAAGGCTTCCCTCCCTGCACTGGAAATGGTGAATTGACTGTTGAATTTGGGAAAGAGAAAAATCACTCTTGTGTTGCCTTTCTTAGGAAGTCAGGCAGAGCACGGGGATGGATGACCAATAAGGGATGGATGGCCAATGCTCACTTCCGAGGACAAAGTGGACCACAGGTCTGAAAGCCAATCCCTTCTGTAGGAGTAGCTAGTCACCAGGCTATGGAGGCCATTAGTGTCTAGAAGACCCGAGGATGTTAAATCTAGAGGCCAAAGTTCCAAGGCAATCATGGTTTATGAAATTTGTTGCAATTTTCAATTGTTGAAAATTCAATATTCTAGTTTTGAGTAACGTTGAATAAAGGGAATACGGTTCTCACCTTTTGATAGTAGTGCTTGAAATTACCAAACCAACGAACTGTTGATATTACTTTTTCAAAGAAAAGATTTCCCCCCACTTCTCACTCTCTTCCTCTTTAGAGTAGCCATGAGTACAGTTGAGAGGGCTGAGGTGTGATTGTTTTAAAATTCAATTTAAATACATTATCATCCAGATAGCTTATAGATAAATACAAATGAGTTGGCTTAAAACGATGTTCGGTCTCATTAATGACAAGAAATGCAAGGTAAAGCCAAACATGATAGTTTCTCTTATCATGTCAGTAAATATTGAATACAAGATTATACTTAATCTTGGCATGGATTTGAGATGATGGCATTTAGGTACACTGCTGGTGAAGTCTAAGCAGGTACAGTCATTCTGGAAAGCCATTTGGCAATATATGTCAGTAGCCTTAAAAATATTTCTATTCTTTGTCCTAGAAAATATGCCCCTAGGAATATATCCCAAGTTATAATGAGAGATGAAGATAAAAAGGGAGGTAAACAAATGTCCATTACAGCATTATATATAATGGCAATCTGGAAATAATGAAATGTTGGAAATATCCCAACATTGGGGGTATCCTGAGCATTTATTACAAATGATGTGTTAAAGAATATTAAACGGCAAGTGCTCAGTTCTAAACTTCAGAATGATTCTGACAAAGTTAGAATATATGCAGAGAGAAATAACATAGCAAAATGTTAATGATGGAATTATCATTTCTGTTTTCTATATTTTCCCCATTTTATAGTGTATTCCATATATGTATTCCATATTTTATATAGGATATGTTTCTTTTACAATTAGAAAAAGACAAAATATTTTATAATTGGGTCATGGTGAAATCATATAGGCTTATGATAATGCAAAGTCCATTCCAAAATCATTGGTATGATTAATAGGCACTTGTGTCCCAGTTCTCCCTATCAATAATGAATTATAATCAGAATTCACTTACTTTCAAGAAAAGACATGAAGGGCCAGAACATCTAATCAATGACCAAATCAGGAAGTACTTACTGAAAACTTATTATGTGCCCAGAACTTTTATGGAAGTGCCTCGTATTAGCCCATAAACTTTTTGATAGATCCCTTCAGGACCCCTGAAGACACTAACTCCGGTGGTGTTGACAAAAACTCTCTCCTTGACCAAACTTTAATTCAACTCCTCCAGACCCTCTTCCCAGCTGGCCTTTGAGTGTGGGCTTCATTGTCTCTCCTTGTTGATTCTGCATCACTCGGTTTTAGCAAGAATCCTGTTTAGAGAGAATTCTCCACCCTTGATACCTGATCGCCCTGGTCTGCCTTTAGCAAGAACCCCCCACCCTTGATGTCTTCACTCAGTAATTTCCATCCACTGACCCATGCGACTTGCTGCTTGGATAGAAATCTCCATGTTCCTTGTTGTATTTGGATTTGAGCCCAGTTCTATAGTGCGGTGTCCTCTACTGCAATAGTTCCTGATTACAATCTGTTTTTACCTCTTTAAACACTATCCAGCTCTGGTTCTCTTTAAGTGTCCACAATGCCTTCCTGAAAACTGATTTACGAGGCAGGTCATTTGAAAGCAGTTCAAATTTCCCCCATGCTTTAATTTGGGATTATGTTCTCAATGAAACATCTGGCATTAAATAAATCAGAGCTTCATAGCAAAGACAGGACAACTTACTCTCTACAATCATATAAATCATACAGTTATGCTTCAGATCACGAATATTAAAGCTGGGAGGAGCTTTGCAGGTTATCCTTTTATTTTATAAAAAAAGAAACAAAGTTCAGGGTTAACACCTTGGCTAAAGCGGCAGTTATTTGGGGGCAGAAGTTGGAACCGGAACGCAAGTTTGGTGGCTACTGTCTTAGCCCATGTATACCACTTGCTCCCCATAGGTGCCGTTGTTGAGTTTGACGCCGTCTTCAGGTAGGTAGAGTCAGAATTGAGTTAAATTACAGGACATTCAGCTGGTGTTGGGGAATCACTTCGTGTGGTGAAAAAACCCACACATCAGAATTGGGTACAGAGTTGGACTCTGATACCTTAGAAATCCAGCCTCCCTAAGGAGAACAATTTATTTCACGGTTATTCTTGAGTGCCTGTGGGATGTGTCAAGCACTGGCAATGCACCAGCTCTTGCCCTCAATGAGTTCACAGCTTTGGGGGACCTGGGCCAGTGGCAAGGCAAATGCCACGCAGCTATGATGAGAATCAATACAGGGTGCAGTGGGACACTTAGAAAGATGGCCTGATCAGATGAGGGGCTGAGGGAAGCTTTCTGAGGACCAGTAGGGCTTGGGGAGGTATGGAGGCAAGAGGAAGAACATTCCAGGAAGGGGAACAGCATGGTCAAAGGCCTGGAGGGGAGAAATGATGTGAGTCTCAGGGGAATGAGAAAGTCAGTACTTTTCAGGTCCCTGGAACCCAGAGTGGACTCCGTGGGGAGCAAGGAGCACAGAAGACAACAAAGTGCCCAACAAGCAAGGCACTTTAATTGATATGGACCCCATCTCAAAGACAAAGGGGGAAATACTGAGGAGTTTAACTCAAGAGTGGTGATCAGACATGGGCTTTAGAGAGATTGGGGTATGGTCGAGAAGGAGTTAGAGGGGTCAGGATTTGGGGCAGGGAGGCTGTCATGGGTACCAAGGAGCATGACAGGGAAATGGTCCTGGGATGGAGACCAGCAGATGAACAAGAGAGATGCCAGGGAGGCAGACGTGTGAGGACACAGAGAGAGGATTTTGTGACAGGAGTCTCCTTTGTCTACTTCGATTTGTCACTTTCTGAATGAGTAGCCCTGAGGGGAGAGAGTTTTGCAGAAAGGCAGGCTGAGTCAGGCTGGGACCAGGAAGGACAGTCAAGTCTTCCTTCTTGGTTCTGTGATGCAGGGGACATGCTGAGTATGAAATGGCCTCAGGGTTTGCTTGTTTTGTTTGTTTTACAGTCACTAAAGCCTTCTTATTTCTGACTCTCTACCTGCCCTAAATAAGAAACCTGCTAACAGGCGAGTGATTGTGGGAGGGGGCAGCCTCTCAAAGGACAAGGTCCAAGTGAAGGAGCCCGAGTTTCCCAGGTGACTATCCTTCAGCAGGTTGGTGGGGGAGTCTGGACCAGAACCCATGTGAACCCTCCGACTCCCAGTCTAGTCTCCTTCCACCAGGTGAAAGCCCTCTTGCCTTCTCAGCTGTGTTACCTCTTTCTCTTCCATTTACCAGCTCTGCTGCGTAGACGCCCTCTGCACAGACCTTGAACATTGAGACGATGTTATGGGTTTAATTTTGTCCATCCTAGATTCATATGTTGAAGTCCCAGCCCCCAATACCGAATATGACCTCATTTTGAAATAGGCTGCTTGCAGATGTAATGATTTAAGTTCTGATGCGGTCCTACTGGACTAGGTTGGGCCTCTAATCCAATATGTTGGATTATAAGTGTTATAAGAAGGGGGAAATTTGGGCGCACACACAGATGCACACACAGAGGGGTGTGACGTTAAGAAGTGCCAAAGATGGCCCGCAAACAACCAGAAGCTGAGAGAGAGGCACGGAACAGACTCTCCACCACAGCCCTCTGAAGAAACCAAGCCTGCTGACACTCTGAGTTTGGACTTCTAGCTTTCAGGACAGTGAGCGAATAAAATCTTGCCATTTGAAGCACCCCCCACCCCCACCCCCACTCCCACCCCCGGTTTGTGGTATTGTGTTGTGCAGCCCTAGTGAACAGATAGACTGCCTGAAAGGGCTTTGCACACTTCCCTGGCATTAGTATCACAGCCATCCGTGGGGGTCACTCTATCCAACATGGTTGGGGTGCAGTGGGGTTGAAATTACTAGAAGATTACCCTTGGGCTTAAAGCTAAACCCGTCAACCCTCTTCTCTCTTCTGGGCGAGCTGCTGCTCCTACAGAGCCTGCCCAAAATTGTGTTCCCTGCTGATAATGGGTAAGGGTTTCATCTCTAAAAGTATGGGTCACCAGTGGTTACAAGTAAGGTCATGTCAGTGATAATAATTTTTTTTTTTTTTTTGAGGAATAAGAAACAAGAATGTTCCCAAATTCAGAATCCGTAAATGTGCTCTATCTGCAATGTTGGCTAGTTGCTGAAGAATGCACAGATATGTGCATATAGATGTGCGTAATATGTACAAACATGTAATACATACATTTGCCTTATACAAAAATATATACACACTTACATCCTGAATTCCATCCACAGTTAACATTCTCACTGAAACTTCCCTCCAAACTATGTATCATAAAAAGATACACTGTACTGTTTACACGCACTGTCTTGGTTTAAACCTTTTCTTGGCAAGATTCTTTGGACTTTAGGAAAATGTTAAAAGTGTATCCAGATACACATATAAAAGTACTTACCAAGGAACATTTCAATAACAGATGCCTTCATAGTGAGGACAACAATCCCCATAAAAATCAAAATGGCACCCTGGAGAGGAAGAAACAATAACACCGTCACATTTCAGCCAAGAGTTCTGAAATTGGACGCATGGAGTGGGGGAGCGGGGTGGGGAGGGCTGCCTCGTTTTGCATCGCTCCCTGGAGTCTCAGGATTCTAAGTGGCAGCTTGCTCTAAGGAGCCCACAGAGATGGCAGTGGCCAGCCTCACTGGTCCCCAGAACCCATGCTGGCCACTAGTCCCTATTCTTCACAGGTTTGGTCTCTACTTAGAACCGAAGACAAAGTAACTCCATAATTTTGGGAAGGTGCTCAACCAGCCTTTAAATTAGGACAAAAGCTACACTTATGATATTGAGAGAACATTTTTGGATTACAAGTAAACAATGCATTCCTCATTCAATAAATATTGATTAAATTCCCATTATATGGCTAGGTATTATTAGGGAGGAAGTGATGGAAATGGAGCTAATAAAGGTTTCTTGTTCTTAAAAGACTTATATTTTAAAAGAAGTGGGAAGACACGTGTAGATATAAATAACCATAACATTAGTAAGTGTGCCAGGCTCCATAAGGGAATAGAAGAGGCGTGTGTAGACCAGTGGCTCTCAAACTTTGCTGCATATTAGTATCGTCTGCGAGTTTTAAGAGGCCCTGATGTCCGGGCTGCACCTCAGACTAATTGAATCAAAATCTCTTAAGGTGGGATCTAGCATTGTGTTTTTAAGAACTCCCCAGGTAATTTCAATGTGCTGACAAATTTGAGGACCCGTGGTTTAGAGCAAGACTTGCTAAATCTTACATGCATAGGAATTACCTGAGATTTTGTTAAGACGCAGATTCTAATCCAGTAGGTCTGGGATACTGTCAGAGATTCCCCAGGAGGCCAGGGAATTTTAGAGAAAGGAGAGATAATGACAGCCATGGGGATAAGCGAAAGCCTCCTAGAGGTGGTAGCATTTGATCAACTTTGAAAGACAAACAGTTTGGACATGCAGAAATAGGGAGAAGTGACCCCAAGGTCACTTGGGGGAGGAACAGCACTGACAGGAGCTCAGAGGTTAGCATAGTGATGCTATCGATCTGTATGGGGTTTCCTCCAGCTCTTGAGGCTATGAGGAAACTCTAAAAGGTTTGTTCATACTACCATTACTCATCACATGGAGCACATACTCTGTTGCCTCAAATCTTCACGATAAGCCAGTGTGGCAGATTTTATGATGCCTTCAGGAAAGTAAGGCTTAGAAAGGTTAAATGTCACATCCCTGGTGACCAGGGTGGTCAGTAGGACCGGAATGGAGGTAGAGTAGGTAGGATGGATCTGCCCTGGGCACAGGCAGTGAGGAAGAACATTGTCTGAAAGAGTTTAAAGGCTTAAGGTTGGTCTGCTTTTTATTACCTTTATAAGCTAGCAATTCTAAGCAATGTCAATGATAAAGCACCCCTGTCTTCTGGGGTGCATGGCTCTCTGCCCAGTGCTATTGCTGTGTGGCCTAAATCTGGCATTCATACCCTGCACTCTGCTATCCCCAGTGGTGTTATTCTCTGGGGCAGGGAGACAGGGAAAGCCCCTGACTTGTAGCGTTTGTTGATTTCTCTGTAAAAATTCCATGGCTGATGACGAAGCCACCAAAGTAGGGAATTGGAAACACCATCTGGTACTAGCTAGGTCCAGTGCAAGCTTATACCCAATATTTAGATTCAGTACTATGCAGATTTTATTAACAAAAAGCAATTATCAAATTATGGTTGAGGTGGTAATACAAGTACCTGATGCAATTAACTTAAATAAAACTTTTTAGTATATGAAAGATTTTATTACAGACAATTAAATTAGGCAGCAAGAGTAACCTCAAACAGAACGGATTATTTTGCTAATTTCCAGCAACAATTGCAATGTGTTAAATTTCCCAGTAAAAGTTGTTGACTACTGTTTACATAATAGGCAGATAACGGCTCTTAGCTTCAAAATAGAAATAAAATCATACATACAGTCAGTTTGGCAATTTGATGCTTAAATAGCTGGGTTATGTTTTGGAAATAGGGTGATAGCAATTAAAAAATTTTTTTCGTCTTTTACTATTTTGACTCTGAGAAGCTCCGGAGCCACTTAACATGTATGTTTTCAGGACGAAACCGTTAACTTTTTATGGAATAAATGCAGTATATCAAGCTACCCTACTGTACCGACCTAACCCAGCCCCACCAGTTGGCTGTTACTGTTCAGCTTTGCAGATTTTATCAGGTCACCCTTGATTTCTGCTTCTCTTTCTCCACATCTTACCTATCAGCCAAGGCTGTTGGCTCTATATTCGTAATGTATCCAGAATCTGACCATGTCTTATCACCTTTACTACTGCCATCTGCTCCAGGCCATGCCTCCTGTCACCTGGTTATCGCAATCAGCCTCCTTACTGAGCTAGTTCCTTCTTCCTCTGACTCCACAATCCTCACAGCAATCAGAACTCTGAAGTGGCTCCCCATGTTACTCCGAATCAAAGCCCAAGTCTTGACAAGTGGCTTACAACCCTATGTGATTTTGCACCATTGGCCCCCCCTGACCTCATTGCTCCCCGTTTTCTCCCTTAGTCGTTAAGCTCTGAGTACAATGGCCTCCTGGCTGTTTCTAGCACACACTTCTCATCTTATGGTCTGTTTCCTCTACCTGGATGCCCCTCCCCCAAGATCAGAACATGATTTACTGCCTCATTTCTTTCAAGTCTTTGCTTAAATGTTACCTTCTCTTGGGACATCCCCTTACCACCCAACATAACCTCTGCCACCCACCACCAACTGGTACACCCTATCCTTTTCCCACTATTTTTTTTTTTCATGTTACTATTGCCACTGACATACTTTATTTATTTTACTTGTTTACTGTTTGTGTTCTCCACTAGAATGCAAGCTCCATGAGGGCAAGGATTTTTTACTCGATTTTTTTTTTATGTGCCTGATAAATACATGTTGGATTAATGAGTGAGTAGCTGGGGCTTTCTCCTTTCCCTGGGAAATAAAAAAAGAAAACCAACAATCTTGTGAATACACGAAAAACTAGTGAATTGTACACTTTCAAGGGTTATCTTATGGCATGTGATTTATATCTCAATAAGCATTATTGATCGTCAGCAAACTGAAGATGGATTGCAGAGAGAAATGCTCTCAGATCTGTGTCTTACAACTTGAGGAGACATGATGGACCTGACCTTTACGTGCTGGGACGGGTGGATGAAAACAAACAGGATTCCAGGAAACACTCTAATCCTGTAGGAGTTATCACCCAAATGCTGACTCATTCATCATGGACTAGAATCACTCTGGTCTCTTGGAATCAATGTTTTGAGGCCTCTTTCTTACCACTTCAATTTCTCTCCTTGTTTGGCCCATTCACTCATATACTGAAAGTATAAATGTGCCTTTTTGAAATGTGTGTTGAAAAATCTCTAACCCTCTCTTAGCCATTCCAGAGGCCGGAAGTGAGGATGGCTGCCACCGCTGTTAAGCAATACTTGTAGAGTGTCCAGTGCCACGAAACTGTGTGGTGCACAGTAATGTTGGAGCCCTGAATCCTCATGTGCTCACCAGGGTTTGAACAAAACCCAGACAACTGGAGTTTCCAAAAGAATGTGTTACTGATTCATGAATTTATGGATTGTGCCATGAGATGGAATATGGGGTCCTGAACATGAAGTTCTGGTGAGGCAAATGAAGCTGGATTGTGAAATAAAAATACACACTAACGTAAGTGGAGTAGCCAGCCAACTTAATTAGACCTCTCGTTGCCTGGATTTAGAAAAGAGTGCGTTGGTAATAAATAATAACATCACCTTATATTTATACGGTTCTTCAGGTTTTTTTCCTCCAATTTAAAAATTGTGCTAAAATGCACAAATGTAAAATTTACTATCTTAACTGTTTTGTAAGAGGTTAGTGTTGACACATTCATAACGTACAATCATCACCGCCATCGATTTCCAGAACTCTCTTTGTCTTGTAAAACTGAAATTCTACGCCCATTAAACAAAAACTCCCCATCTCCCCCTACTCCCAAGTCCCTGGCAACCAGCATTCTGCCTCAAGGATTTTGACTAAGTACTTCATTTAAGTGAATCATACGGTATTTGTCTTTTTGTGACCGGCTCATTTCAAATAGTATGATGTTTTCAGGGTTCATCCACGTTGTAGCCTGTCTCAGAATTTCTTTCTTTTTGGTGCTGGGTGATATTGCATTGTATGTATAAACCACATTTTACTTATCCTTTCACCTGTTCGTGAACTCTTGGGTTGCTTCTACACTTTGGTTATCGTGAAAAATGCTGCCATGATCGTGGATGTACAGGTATCTCTTAGAGACCCTGCTTTCAGTTCTTTTGTTTATACCTCCAAGGGAAATCACTGGATCATATGGTAGTTTTATGGTCTTGTGTTTTGAGGAACCACCATACTGTTTTTGGAATGGCTGCACCATTTTACGTGGCCATTAACAGCGCTCAAGGGGTCCAGCATCTGCATGTTGTCACCAACCTTGTTATTTTCAGTTTCTTTAGATGGTACCCGTTCTAATGGGTGTGAAGTGGCATCTCGTTGCAGCTTTGATTTGCGTTTCCCTAATGGTTAGGGATGTTGACCCAACTGCTTGTGTGCTTGTTGGCCACTTGGAGATCTTCTGTGAAGAAATGTCTATTCAAGTCCTGTGCCTGGCTTTTTAGCAGGTTGTTTTCTTGTTGCATTCTTGGAGTCACGTATACTTTCTGGATATTAATCTCTTATCAGCTATGATTTGCAAATATTTTATCCCATTTTTTTGTACTTTGTTGACAGTGCCTTTGATGCACAAGATTTTTAAATATTCATGAAGACTAATTTGTCTATTTTTCTTTTGTTGTCTGTGCCTTTGGGTGTCATATCCAAGAAATCATTGCCAAATCCAATGTTATGCAGGTTTTGTCGTATGTTTTTCCCTTAGAGTTTTACAGTTTTAGGTCTCACATTTAGATCTTTGGTCCATTCGAGTTAAATTTTGTTTATGGTGTTAGGTGAGGGTACAGCTTTGTTCTTTTGCATGTGGATATGCTCTTCTCCCAGCACCATTTGTTTAAGAGTCTGTCTTTTCCCTATTGAATGGTCTTGGCACCGTGGTCAAAAATGATTTGACCATATATGTAAGGGTTCATTTCTGGGCACTCTATTCTGTTCCATGTATGTTTCTGTCGATGTATGTTTCTCTGCCAATTCCACACTATTTTGATTACTACAGCTTTGTAGTAATTTGTTTTTTTACTTTTAGATCAGGAACTGTGTGTCCTCCAGCTCTCCTCTTCTTTTTCAAGACTGTTTTCGCTATTTGGTGTCCCTTGAGATTTCACATACATTTTTGGATGTGTTTTTCAATTTCTGCAAAGAACATCATTGGAATTTTGATAGGTATTGTATTGAATCTATAGATTGCTTTAGGTAGTATTGAGATCTTTTTAAAAATAGACTTTATTTTACTTATTTATTTTTGAAAGAGAGAGAGAGAGAGAGTGAGCATGCGAATGCATGCAAGTGGGGGAGGGGCAAAGAGAGGGAAAGAGAGAATCTTAAGTAGGCTCCACCATGAGACCGTGACCTGAGCCGAAATCAAGTGTCTGACTTTTAACTGACTTTTAACTGAGCCACCCAGGTGCCCTGGTATTGACATTGTAAAAGTATTAAGTCTTCCAGAGGCACCTGGGTGGCTCAGTCGGTTGAGCATCTGACTCTTGATTTCGGCTCAGGTAATGACCCAGGGTCATGGGATCCAGCTATGTATCAGCCTCTGTGCTAAGTGTGCAGTCTCCTTGGGATTCTCTCTCTCTCTCTGTCCCTCTCTCTACCCCCCCCCCCCCCATATATATGTGTGTGTGTGTGTGTGTGTGTGTATTATATATATGTATATAATAAAATGAAAAAAATACTAAGTCTTCCAGTTTATCAATATGGAATACGTTTCTACTTATTTATGCCTCCTTCAGTTTCTTTCAGCAATATTCTGTAGTTTTCATTGTATAAGTCTTTAGCCTCCTTGATTAAATTAATTCCCAAGTATTTTATTCTTTTTGATGCTATTATAAATGGAATTGTTTTCTTAATTTCCTCTTTATTTTTTTTTTCTTAATTTCCTCTTTAGACTGTACGTTGTTCATGTATAAAGATGCAAGTGATTTTTGCCTGTTGACTTTGTATCCTATTTGGCTGAATTCATTTTTTCATTCTAACAATTTGGTTGTGTAATCTTTAGGATTTTCTACGTATAAGAGCATACAATCTGCAAACAGATAATTTTACTTCTTCCTTCCATTTTAGATGAATTTTATTTACCTTCCTTGCCTAATTCCTCTGGCTAGAACTTCCAGTACTATGCTGAATAGAAGTGGTAAAAACAGATGGGCATCCTTGTCTTGTTTCTGACCCTAAGGAGAAACTTTCAGTCTTTCACCATTGAGCAGGAGGTTTGCTATAAGATTTCATATATGGTTTTTATTATGTTCAGGTAGTTTCCTTCTATTCCTAGTTTGCTGAGTATTTTTTATCATGAAAGGGTGCTAAATTTTGCCAAATGATTTTTCTGCATCACTTGAGATGATGTTTGTTTTTTCCTCCCTTTAATTAACATGGTATATTACATTAGTCGATTTTTGCATGTTCAACCATTTTTCCATTCCAGGAGTAAATCCCACTTGGTCATGTTGTATAATTACTTTTAATCTGCTTCTGAATTCAATTTCCTAATATTCTGTGGAAGAGTTTTGCATCCACATTTATACGGGATATTGTATTGTTAGGCGACACTGTAGTTTTCTTCTCCTGTGGTGCCTTTGTCTAATTTGGGCTCTGGGTAACGCTGGCCTTACAGGATGATTTAAGAAGCATTCCCTTATCTTTAGTTTTTGGGAAAAGTTTGAGAAGGTTTGATATTGGTTCTTCTTTAAATGTTTGGTGGAATTCACCAGAGAAGCCATCAGACCCAGGGCTTTTTGTTGTCAGGCGATTTTTGATTACTGATTAAATCTCTATACTAGTTACAGGTCTATTCAGATTTACTATTTCTTCATAGTCTTGGTAGGCCTTGCGCGTCTAGAATTTGTCCACGTCAGCTAAGTGATCCAATTTGTTGGCATACAATTGTCCATAGAACTTTCCTATATATTTTTTTATTTCAATAACGTTGAAAGAAAACCCGGTAAGTGGTGATGAGAGACAGAAGTGAGTGTGACAGTTTTGTTCTGTTGAAATCCTTACCCTATGCCCCTATGTAAATAAGGCAGAAATTAGTGAAACAGGCTGTTTGGAAGATTGAACATAGATAACATTGATATTTAACGAGAAGCTGCCGTCATCTCCCAACCCATTCCTTGCTCTCTGCTTTCTGCTCTGGGTCATCCTTCCCCCCAGCTGGGGAGGATCAGCTTCCTGAAGCATGGGCCCCGAGTGTACATTCACCCTCTCAGAATCCTCCTTCACAGTCCCCTCATCCTCTGTGGAATAAAAGCCTGGCTTCCTCAGTGAGGGATTTCAAGCCATCACACTGCAGTTCTTGTCTGTAGCCCTCTCCTCGGACCCCAGCACACCTGGGAGTCAGAGGAGGGTTTTTCTCTACACGCGACACCTCAGCGTCTCGTCCCGTGAGCTTGCTATTCCTCTGTCTGGAATAGCTCCTCATCTGCCTTACACAAGCCTCTCCATCTCTCAAGGTTCAGCTCATGGGCCACCTTTTCTTGTAAATCTTTGTGACCTCCTCAAGTCAAAATTCATCTTCATTCGTGCATCCATTTAATCATCCAAAAAAATTGTGTGCTCCATGCTAGGCGGAGAGGAGCGAGATGCAGGTCCCATCATCAAGTTGCCTAGGGTCTTCTAGAAGGAGACTGATGTGCCCTCACCATAACTAACACAGACTGAGCACATACTAAGTGTCCATAATGGCTCACTTAATCTTTGCAACAACCCCATGAGGTGGGGGCTCCTTCCCGCCTTAATTGTAGAGGTCCTCTGCCCAAGGTCACAAGGCTGCGGAAGAAGAGCTGGAATTCACAGCAGGCATTCTGAGCCCAGAGCCCTGCATTTGCAAATCACTGTTTTGTAATAAGTATGCTTCCTTCATCTGTTCTGATGTAATTGCTCTGAGTTGGTATCAATATTGTTTTAAAGCTCCCCCGGTGACTCCCCTGTGCAGCCAGAAGTGAGAATCTCTGCTGTCAAGGATACGGTGATGGCAAAAAGTGTGGATGGTCACATAGGCCTGGGGCATGGGGATTGGAAGGGGCTTGAACTCGTTTAACTGGCAGGTCGGAACACAATGAGTGACGAGGGGAGGACAGGACACAGGGGACTGAGTAGCTTCAGGAACTGGGAGCTGCTCTGAGAGGCTGGGCGAGAGATCAGACTGTTAGAGAGGAAAGAAGGGGCCATGTTGGCCTTGAATGTCATGCCTAAAGAATGTGCAATTGATCCTTTAGGCAACAGGGAGACATGGAAGACTTAAAAATTATTTTTGCATTCATCATTTTTAATAAGCCCCCTAGAGGCTTACTGGAGCCCCTCACTTGCAGAAAATCTGCCCTAGTGGGCGTGTAAGATTTATGCAGTGCTGGTGTTTGTCTGATCTATGATGCTACAAGGGGGAGCACCTAACAGTACTCTTTGTCCACAAGGCAGAAAGAGCCAGTGTCCATCTGGAAACGCTTAATAATTATGAGAGGCTTGTGCTGTATTTCCAAAATGCCAAAAATCCCCCGAGGGCAGACATCTCTGAATGGGGAGAGGCTACATGTGCAGGCTTTTGCTTTCCCCATCTCTGCCTGATGTAAAGCCTCAGCTGTTTGTCAGTGGATGTGGGTTGATCTAGTGAGGTTGGAAGAAGGAAGACTGGTCCTAGGAGGGGTCTTTTCAATGTGGAGGTGGCCTCGATCTGCATATAAACCTTTACATAGATCCTATTCCTCTGGGCTGGGCCTGAAACACTGCATTTCCTGTTGCCATGACACCAGCAGTCACTATTACAATCCCCCAGGATTCTGTGAAGGAGAGGGAGAGGGAGGGAGGGAGGGAGAGAACACAGGAGCGAGCCAGAAAGCATGGTAGTTTTCCTCCCTTTCCTTATTTTCCTTCTCTTTCCAATCCCTTCTTCTATCTTAAAGAAATACCAACAGAAAAGTACAAGCCAAATAGGCATGGGAGGCAGGGGAGAGTTTCCCTTTTCTCCATGTTGGCTGCTAAGAATATACCAGGCTACTTGAAGATGTGCTCTGAGGCAGGCTTTGCGGACAGGACGCTGATGGTTGCCTAAGCAGAGCGACCTCTTCTCCACTTCCTCTTTCCTAACACAACCCCAATTTGATAAAAAGAATAAATGCATACAGGTGACTTAGAGGAAGCTGCTCTATCCCTGCTCCTGGGGTGGATCCTGATTCCAAGTCTAAGCCAAGGATTGTTATATATACTTTCTCCCCCTTGCTGGCGATTGCTTCAGAACCCCAGCCTTGAGCCTATCAACACGGGGCCCACTCCAAGCGATAGCGCCTAGTTCAAGGGCGGGCTGTGTCCTGAGTTGTGTCAGACACACAGAATGGAAAGACTTAAGTCTGTGTTTTTCAGGGAGAGAGGTTGCCTCCCTTGTTGGTCTGCTGGCAGCCATCTTGTGACCACGAGACAAGTCAGTGTGAGGAAAAAGTCAACACAAAAAAAAGGAGGAGGACAGCCAAGTGAATCACAGAGAAATGGAGCTGGAACTCTGTCTTATGCCTGGAGGTGGGGCCCACCTCTGGACCACCTGACAATTGAGATAATGTGTTTCCTTTTCAGTTGGGCTTGTAGCTGAGAAATGATTCCCGATTCTTTCCTAACTCAAAGTACCTGTCTTTGTAACTACAGAAGACTATAACAATGACAGAGTCTGTAAGAAGCTTTCTCAACAATTCTGTCATCTGAATCACCTAAGAACCTCTTGATGTAGAATGACCATTATTATCCCTATAATTCAGAGCAGTGTAGTGACTTGTCTAAGGCCAGGTCTCTATTTTAGTCCCATGCTCTTTTGACTATATCAAACCTCTCACGTAACTGTTACTGTAAATAAATCCCATGATTTATTATATATTATTATAAAATAAAAACTCCACTCATTTCTATAGTTCTTTGCACATTTAAATGCCTGGTTACATCTAGGGCTTTAATCTCAAAAGACGCCTGAAATGAATGTCTCAGATGTTACAGTCAGACACAGAAATAATACATGCTAAAATTAAGTGACGCGGCTGGTCTGGCAGGAAAAGATAACCTATGCCAATCAAGATCCCCCTTGGAATTTGGAGTTGGGACCCTGAATAAGATGCAGAGATGAAGGCCAAAGAGAGGAGAAGAGAAAGCCTATGGCCCCGAGAGAAGCAGGGGGAGAAGACACCTTGGTTTCTGGCCACTTTCTAGGTCCCATTTCCAGTGTGATGGAGGTCCAGCTGGACTGGGTCTCCTGCTCATGACATAGATGTTTCTGGGCCCTTTTACTCCAGTCAGTTGGAGTTGGTTTCTATTTCTTGAAGCTTTGATTCGAACTTCCCCTTCTTTAGTTTGTTTATTTACTTTGAGAGAGGGAGAGAGAGAGGTGGGGAGGGGCACAGAGAGAGAGAGAGACCCTAGGCAGGCTCTATGCTGTTAGCACAGAGCCCGATGCCGGGCTCCATCTCCCAAACTGTGAAATCATGACCTGAGCCGAAATCTGGAGTTGGATGCTTAGCCAGCTGAGCCACCTAGGCGCCCCCAAACCCTTTTCATCTCGTTTTAGTTATCTCTTTCCCTGACATGATTAGTAGTAAAAAATGAAAACACTTAAGATGAAAAGGGCTCTGGTGCCAGTCTTGTGGTAGCCTCAAGCAGGGGTTTGAGAGGCTATATCCCAGTCTGGAGGGAGGCTCTGGGAACAAGTGTGACAAAGAATCTCACAAGCTGTGGCAGCACCTGAGGAGGAAGAACACAGCCTGCACACCTGGGGTGCTCTGGGAGTGGGTGACCTTGAGCTGATGCTGTGAGAATGTCACTGTGGAGTTTCCGATATGTTTAAGACCATGGTTCACGGGGCAACTGGGTGGCTCAGTCAGTTAAGCGTTGGCTCAGGTCATGATCTCAAGGCTCATGAGCTCGAGCCCCACGTCGGGCTCTGTGCTGGACAGAGCTTGGAGCCTGGAGCCTGCTTCGGATCTATGTCTCCCTCTCTGTCTCTCTCTCTATCCCTCCCCTGGTCATGTTCTGTCTCTCTCCTTCAAAAATAAATAACTATTAAAAAAAAAAAAAAAGACCATGGTTCACAACCAAGAGGATTTTGCCCCCTCCCCAAAAAGGTATGGTAGTGTTTGAAGACATTTTTGGTTGTCACAGCTTGGGGTGGGGCCTCTGCTTCTAGTGGGTAGAAGGGTGGGGGCGAGGGATGCTGCTGAACGCCCTCTAGCACGTGGGACAGCCTCACAACCGTGAATTATCTAGCCTGACATACCAGTAGTGCCAGGGTTGAGCAACTGTGATTTCTGAGATTTTTTTATAAGAGGGTTATGTTTACTGATGTTCCAGTCTAGGAATTTTCCATAAATATTATAGGTAAATATTTTTTATAACCAAGGTGTGTACAACTCAGGCTCACTTTCCCCAGGACCGCTTCTGATCACCACGTACAGTCAGGTCAAATCCCGAAGCAGAGAGATTTACTGGTGGGCAGTGGGGGACTAGAGAGGTCATCCCTGTGTTCGATGACGGAGATAGGCCTCTGCCATTAGGCTCATTGATCCATGTGGCGTGTTTCTGCGTGTCAGGAAAGCAAAAAGGGAAAGCCTTTTTTGGTGTGCGTGTTTCGGACCATCATTTTGTACCTCGTTAAGAACCTGACATATGGTAATGCTTACCACATCCACAAAGGCTTCGACCAATAGTGATTTCTAGTAAGGTTGCAAACAGTAATTACGTTTCTAAAGTGGTAGTTTAGATCTTCTATTGCCAGTAGGAAAAAAATACTAGTTTGCAGGCATGCCCCCAAATGAGCTCTAAAGAACTCCTTCCAAGAGTTATTTATCTTCCGTAATGGAAGGGCAGTAAATCTGGGGGAAGGGCTGAGGACCTCAGTGAAAGGCGAGGTGGACCATGACCGCTCCTTTCAGTTACTCTGGCAACTGTGTGCGGTTAAAAGATTCTCATGGAGCTTTGGAAGATGAGCTTCTCTCATCAGAAGCTTCTTTACTTAATGTGTTTGACACTGTGGATTAGCGCTGCCTCCTCCCAGTGGGTTTTCTCCTTTGGGCTCTGAGGTTTGTGGTTGCCAAGGGCTGTCCACTCTGAATGTGGAGCTGTGTGCTTGGATCCGTCCAGCTGTGATCCCCGGAGCCTCGACTGGCCTGAACGCTCTGTGCTTTCTGGTCTGCCTTCAATTCTGAGGCACAGAAAAACATTTTCAGGTCTTGCCTCGCCTCCCAGCTGGGGTAGGAAGGAAGATGAGGGTGATTCTGTAAGATCCATAGCATCTTCCCGTTGGCCTCCTGGTAACGCGTGGGTTCCTCTCAGATGAACAGGGTCCTGGGTCTTCCCATGCTGCAGAGAGGCAAGCACGGGGCTGTGGGTTAAAGCGCATTCTTGAATCCCAGCAACCAGAGGCTCCTCGAGGTGGGGGGAGGGCAGGTCGTGGAGGAGGGCAGTCGCTGCGGCTGGGCATTTGAGGTGATGGAGGCTTAAGTCCCAGACATCGGCGGAACCAGCAGAAGGAGGCATTCTGAAGCAGGAGACCCAGGTCTCCAAAGCCATGTGGCGTCCCCCTCCAGGGGCCCTCTCCAGACCATTCTCAGCTCTGATGGAGCCTTCCAACCGTCCTTCGTGTCCATCCCGACAATTTTGGCCCAGCTGTCTAGTGCCCTGTTACATGAGATGGGATTCATTTCTTTGTTGTTCTTCATGGGACGTTTTCGAACCTGAGAGCCCACTGGGATCATAACAACTTCATTTGTTGAATCCCTACCGAATGCTCCACACCGCACACATACCGTCTTCTTTAATTATCGTGGCGGTCCTACGAGGTAAGTCCTACTATGCCCACTCTTTAGAGTAGGAAATTGAGGTTTAGAGAATTTAGGGAGCTGTCCAAGGTTGGAATGAATAGGTGGCAGCACCAGAATTCCGCCCCAGGCCTCACTTTATCCCCGCTTACTGCCTCATTCTACCCCTGCAGGAGGGTTTCACGTTCCTCTTCACCTTGACACGTAATGTCCCAGGTTTTTTGAAATATTCTGTTGACAGTAGTTAAGATGCACACTGTAAAACGCATACATTGTGTAATAAAATTGTCTTGGTTGTGAGGTCAAGGGATTTTTTTTTTTTTCTGAGTCCTATCTGGGCCTGAACTCACACAGAGCTTTCTCTCTCTCACAAACGCTATTTAGGGTAAAGTGATGCACCAGGCATATTTTTAAGTTTAACCAGGCATAACACACCCATCTAAATAAACATTTGAGTGTATTGTAATTGACTGTGTAATGAGATGTTAAAATCGGATGACCCTTTGTCTTAGCTTCAGCGGAGACTGGAGACTACATGAGAACTCATTGCATGTTCCAAAGTGGTCTCCCTGACGGTCCTCTTCCTGCTGTCTGAAGTGATGGGGGTGGGGACACGCCCTGCTCCCCTCCTGCATCTGGAGACGGGGAGGAGGGGAGGAAATGCCAATAACTTCTCCTACAGCCGTTCCTGCTCTCTGGTCTCCAGCTTCCCACTCGGCTCCTATAACTCTGGTAGTAGTCTGGAGGGAGGCAGTCGGCCACACATCCCGGCTCTTGGTCACCTCCTTTGGAAGTCCATCTTGGATGTCCTGTAGCCCCATTTAAAATGACCGACTGGTCTTGGGGGTGCAGTGGACGGGTGTCTGGCTCATGATTGAGACATCTACATCTACCGGAGAGAGAATAGCTTGTGGCAAAGCAGACCCTGTACCAGAGTCAGCCTGGGGTCACTTCAGGTCCTGCCCAAGCCAGGTACACGGAGGGCTGAGGAGGCCACAGGGGAAATCATAGGAGATAGACTGCCGTTTTTTCAGAGGCTGAGCAAGGAGCTGTAACACAACCCCCTCCCCCGCCCGCCCCTGGCCAGAGCAGATCCGTATGCAGTGGCATCTGGGGCACCGCGGCTGAGGCGTTCCCAACAAACTGGTAGCATCTCCCAAGAACCCACAGAAGTGCCCCCTGCAAACAAGAAACACCTGCACATGCCTGCCAAACCCAAGGAACCTGGATGCCAACTTACAACAGAATCCGCTGTAAGGCCCTTCTGTCCTCTTACCTTTCCTCTCTGTACCCACTTCAACTCTGGATCTGAAGGTACTGTCATTGGCAGCTAAGTGGAAGGTGGGTAGAGACACAAGGCAGAGAAAGAGAGAATCTAGTCATGCCTCCTTCTCCGTTGCAGCAGTTAGGCCTGGGGTGGGGGGTGAAACTTTAAACTTAAGCATTACTTAGTATTACATTCATATTAATGACTAAACTGATTGTCTGGAGGTGTAGCGTGGGTAAGATCTTTTTAAAAATCCTGCATGTGGCCTGAGATATTAAGGGACCTACTTTGATTTCATCCAGGGCAGAGGCAAGAACTGCGGCAGAGTATGTGAATCGGCGGAGGGGTGGGGTGGGGGGTGGTGCACCTAGGGGAGCTTGAGAAGCATTAGGATAGTGCCCTCCATTCTGCTTGTCCAAATGCCACGACATTACTTTTCCCCCTCACTCTTTGGCTCCAGACCGTGTGGTCCTTGCAGGCATGGTGCTACCTCAGGGCCTTTGCATTTGCTCTTTTCTCTGCCTGGAATGTTCTTCCTCCAAGTGTCCACATAGATTGCTCCCTGGTTTTCTTCACCTCTCTCTCTGTTTAAATGTCCCTTTATCAGACATTTTATCTAACCATGCAGTGCAAATCGTCATCCACATCTCACTGCTCTGTCCAGTCCCCTTATTATACATTCTTAGGTTTTCCACAGCCCATAATACCACCAGACCTCTCATGTGGATCTGTTTATTGTGTGCTCCCCAGAGCAAGCTCTAGGAGAACAGAGACTATTTTCTTCACTCTTCTTCCCAAATGCATAGAATTATGGATAGCACATGATTGTGGCCCAATAAATATTTGTTGTTTCTGTTGTTCAGTGTTATCTCTGCTTCCCCAAATTCCTTTTACCTTTCGGACTGTAGATTCATTCACTCTATTATACAAGCAAAGCCAGTCTGGGCAAGCTGACTCACACCTTTACTTCCAAAGCCTGTTTTCTCTGTCTGGGACACAAAGGAACCCGGAGGAGGGAATTCATTTAGCATTGAGATGCCAGTGACCTGATCTCTTGGAAACGATACATTGGGTTCCCCTGAAGGAATAGTTTCTCTCTCTCTCTCTCTCTCTCTCTCTCTTTTTCTTTTTAAATCTGAGAAGAAAGAATGCAGAATGAGTCCCTTCTCACTATAGCCCGAAGGGTGTTTTTTATGAATTTTTACCACATGTCCACACAAAACTTTAGCCTTTCTCTCACTGAAGGAAAGAATGTGAGAAATTTTTACTAGAGTCTTGTCCGTGTAGAGACCCTTATCAGGGAAAGTGATTTTCTGAAGTGGCCTGAGTCATTAGGAAATAGGTTTCTTTCTCTGACTCACAGCTAACTTAGCCCTCGAGCGAAGACAAAGGACTCCTTTTGGGGACTGGCTACTCACAGGGCTTGATAATGAGGTCTGCTCCTTGGCCTTCCCCCTGAGAATCAGGTCTTCCCAGCACACCTGACAAGTGTTCTTAAATCAGGAGCTCATCTAAGAATGACAGAAATAAAAACCTCCCTTCCTGACAGAGCTTCTCCGGTGAGATCCTTACGTCTGCTCCCCTCCATCATTATTACCCCTGTGTCTACACTTGCAGGAAGGAATTTTCTCTGCAATCTCTCTGAAATTTAGTTGGCTTGAAAATGATGTTTTCAGGGATGGCAAAGATTAATTTGGTGCAGTGACAGGGAAACCAGGACCCTGTGTACTTGCTGCCTGGCGGATTAAGAATGTGAGCTTTGGAAATAGACCGCGTGGGTTTGAGGTTGAGCTCTATCACTTACTAGCCGTGTGACCTCGGACAATGTACTTAACTTCTCAGTGCCTCAGTTTTCTCATCTGCAGAATAGGAATAGTAACAACCTACCACATATGGTTGTTGTTAGGATTAAATGAGTGGATATAGGAGGAGGGCTTAAAACAGTGTCTGGGCACATAAGAATAGCTGTGTAGGTGTCGGCAAATATTATTTTTGTTCAGTGGTGGTCAATCGTGCTTATCATCATTATCCCCATTGTTTTATCTCCATCCTCCTGCAAATGGGGCCCATTTATTTATTTATTTTACATCTAAGTTAGCGTATAGTGCAACAATGATTCAGGAGTAGATTCCTTAATTCCCCTTACCCATTTAGCCCATCCCCCCTCCTACAACCGCTCCAGCAACCCTCTGTCTGTTCTCCATATTTAAGAGTCTCTTAGGTTTTGTCCCCCTCCCTGCTTTTATATTATTTTTGCTTCCCTTCCCTTATGTTCGTCTGTTTTGTCTCTTAAAGTCCTCATATGAGTGAAGTCATGTGATTTTTGTCTTTCTCTGACTAATTTCACTTAGCATAATACCCTCCAGTTCCATCCATGTAGTTGCAAATGGCAAGATTTCATTCTTTTTGATTGCCGAGTAATACTCCATTGTATATATATATACCACATCTTCTTTATCCATTCATCCGTTGATGGACATTTGGGCTCTTTCTGTACTTTGGCCATTGTTGATAGTGCTGCTATAAACATGGGGGTGCATGTGTCCCTTCGAAACAGCACACCTGTATCCCATGGATAAATGCCTAGTAGTTCAATTGCTGGGTCATAGGGTAGTTCTATTTTTAGTTTTTTTGAGGAATCTCCATACTGTTTTCCAAAGTGGCTGCACCAGTTTGCATTCAAATGGGGTCCATTTAGACTCTAGTTGAGGACTTACGAGAGGAAAAGCAGCCAGCTGAATCTCTCTCAACAAGATGCTGCTCAGATTAATCATGGCTTCATTTTTTTCGACTTGTTGGTGAAGGAACCACACGGGTTTGTGACCCCCATTGAGTTCTGTTCTTCTAGGGCTCCAGAAAGGGAGTGATTCTACACTTGTGTTCTTTCCTACTCTCTCAGATTTATAAGGATCATCACCCCATTCTCATGAAAATTTTCTACATGACTGTAGGGCAATCGAACCAATCAGATGGCTGAGGAATGATACCTAGCTTTTTAAAAAGAATTGAAGAAAGCCTCTAGTCAAGAAATGGGAAGTAGAAGTGAGCCTAAACATTTTTTTTAACTGTATCACCAAAATAAAACACAAATACCAAAATATTCTCCAAACTGGATCTAAACCAAACTAGTGTTTCTTTTGTTCCAAGACCATGGCTTGTAGATTTGAGGAAAGGATTTTGGCATCCACTATCTTAGTTCACCTTTCTCCCTCAGGATATTAGCACTGGAATGTGGCAGCGGATTTCAGCCGAGTCACAACATCTGCATGGGGGATTTGCCTTTTGCAGGTTGCCACATGATGTGCCGCGTTTATAGGTCTCAACTCAGAGCATCACCTGGTACCTGCTTTGTACGCTTCCCAGGCAGCCCCGAGCATTTCACATGGGCAGTCTCTAAGGATCTCTTCAAGCTTTGCAGTCTGGTGAAGCGGAAAGTTTTCTAGCTGATTAAAAACAAATTCTAAATCTAGTATCCACGACTGTTTGTTTAACGGATGAGGTAACCGTAGAAAAATGCAATAAACAAAACTGAAATAGTCTTTGCTCCATTGTGAACGTGGGGCTCTGGGAATCTTGCTGGATTTTGGTCCTTCCTCTCCTGTTCTGCAAACAGGAACTCACCTAGAGGATCACAGACTGACTTAAGTGTGTGTGTGTGTGTGTGTGTGTGTGTGAGAGAGAGAGAGAGAATTAAAATTTTCTTCTTCATTGTGGAATTTCTTTTTGGTTCTGTTTTATGTCGTCTAGGACTTTGTTGAACCTATTTTGTTTTTGTGTTGTTTTCCTGGTGTTATTATGTAGCTGCATTGTAGCTTTAGAACAATTATTTTGAATTCTTTGTCAGGTAGTTCATGTATCTCCATTTCTTGAGGGTCAGTTTTTGGAGATTCACTGTGCTTCTTTGGTGATGTTGTTTCCCTGTTGCTTCATGATCCTTATACCCTTGTCCAGTGTCCAGTTACCTCTTTTGGACTTCATGGCCTGACTTCAGTAAGGAAAGGTGACTTTGGTAAGATGACTTCACCTGTGGGTCGAGGCATGATGGGGCAGACTGCAACCCTGGGTCTAGTGGTACAGGGAACCAAGTGTAGCAGCTTGTGGTGGCTCTGGGTCCAAGGATATATGATGTCTCGACAGCTCAGGCTGCTGGGGTCCATAACATTGACAACCGTGTAGTCCTTGGTGAGAACTTTGGTGTATCTGCAAGGGCTCTTTGGGTCCTTGGTGATGCCTCAGGGTCCAGAGGCTAGAGACCAGGGAGGGCAGGCAGTGGTGATGGCTGGAGCTGGCGTCGTGCATGCAGGGGCTGCCGTGGTCAGCTGCAGGTGCCTGTGTGGAGGCAGGGGCCGGTTGCGGGCGCGCCTTTGGTGGCCGGGGCGGGGGTGGGGGCAGGCCCAACTGCTGGTGCACTAGTAGGTGCCTGGCCCCTGATTGTCATTATGCTCTCTTGTGGCCTCGGGGCCTCACCATGGGCTGTGCACAGCAGTGGAGCCAGTGATGGGAGTTGGGCCAGCAGGGTACAGGTGCACAACTGGAGTGGCTTAGCTGCAGGTGAGCCCAGGGGTGCAGGCAAGTAATAGGAGTTAGGGCTGGATCTGAGCTGACAAGCTGCTGTGCGGGCCCTGGCCGTTGGCATGCTCTCCTGCCACTTAATTAAAATTAACAACCGGGAGCACCCGGGTGGCTCAGTTGGTTAAGCATCCGACCCTTGATTTCAGATCAGGTCATGATCTCATGGTGTGTGGGATCGAACCCCTGTTGACGGGCTCTGTGCTTATGGTGTGGAGCCTGCTTCGAATTCTCTCCCCTGTCTCCATTCTCTCTCTCTCTCTCTCTCTCTCTCAAAATAAATGAACGTTTTAAAATTAACAGCCAGCACTATATCAAACGGTCATTTCTGATGCCTCACCTAAATTCGCCCCGGTCTGTCGCTCCTTCCTTTCCCTCTTCTCTGCACTAACTACGTAAGCTGCTCACTGCCATGTGTACAAGGACCTTTCGTATGTGTCACATGTCGCAGGCCCCCTTTGCAGCTCTCTAGCTCACACCATGTATGTTCAGAGGGCCAGGAATTCCATGCCCTTCTGCAAACCAGAGAGACACATTCTTAGGCAACGAGAGAGGGCCTTTGGGGTTTCTCAAATTACAGACATCACAGAAGTTGCCTCTCTTGCTTATCATTTGCTGACTGATTAATTAGCTCATATCCTCTGGATGAAGAAATGGCAACACATTTCTCATAATTATACTCATATCACATAATTTCCTAAGTCTAATTACTTAGGACATCCACAAGTGTTAATGGCTAAAAGTTTGAAGAGTATCACCATCAATGTGTCTCACAGCTGATCTGATTTCTTCGTTCTAGTCACATACAATAAAGAGAATTTGGGGGCATCTGGGTGGCTCAGGTAAGTGTCTGGCTGCAGCTCAAGTCATGATCTCACAGTTCGTGGGTTCGAGCCCCACGTCGGGCTCTGTGCTGACAGCTCAGAGCCTGGAGCCTGCTTTGCATTCTGTGTCTCCCTCTCTCTCTCTGCCCCTCCCCGGCTTGCACTGTGTCTCTCTCTGTCTCTCAAAGATAAATGAACGTTAGAAGAAATTAAAAAAAAAATTTTTGCTGACATTTGGGTGCTGATGATATATCAAGCACCAATGGAAGCTTTTTGTCACAATCCTAATAGACACGAATGATAGATGCCTTTTACAGATGAGAAAACCGAGGCCCAAAAAGTTGAAGTAACTTGCCAAGGTTAACACGTTTAAAAAGAGGCAGATCCTCCTGCCAGACAAACTCCCACAGGATCCATGCAGCACAAGAGGTCCACTTGAACTTGGCCTTGCATGCAAGGCCTTAAATTTAGGTATTTGACATTATCTCCATATGAGGTCACACAGTCATAGAAATGCACTAGAAAACTGAAGTCGGTCTGGCATACAATTTGGACCACACTGTCCTCATAATAAAACTGTTATATATTATATATATACACACACACGTTTACATACATATAATTATGTAATATATAATAGTATATACACATACACATGTATACACAGTTGTGTTACATTTCTGTAATATGCAATTACGGTACATTTCATTTTTGTGTGTGTTAAAGTCTTAGGTAAACATAAATATTTTAAATATATCATAGGTTCCATACTTCTTTCACTTTGTAATATACAGAGGCCTGGCCATGTCTTGACACGGGAGAGGTCCCAGTGCACAGAACCGTAGCATTAGGAGGGAAACTTAGAGACTAACTATCTTGTCCAACTTTTCATTTCATACGTGAGGACATGGAGACACAGAGATGTCGAGTAACCTCCCCAAGGTTACACAGCTAGAAGGCCCTTCTACTGACAGACCGATGTGCTCTGTCCTGCACCGACTGCTGCTGCTGTAGCTGTTGCTACCTGGTTCATGCTTCCAAATAAGCAAGGAGAGGTTATGCGTATGGGCACAAGTAACATTCTGGAAGCCGTGTAACATTTATTTCGAGGCCAGTGACTCCCTCCAGTGTAATCTGTTTTTGAATATGGTGGGAAAAAAGATTACATTTCCATGGGACTTTGCACATTTCAAAACCCATTTGGAGCTGAGAATCAGCAGTGGACCTTGTGACCACCCTGGGAGGGTGTGTGCGCAGGCATTGCTACTTCTGTTTTTCAGATGGGTAAACAGAAGTCAAGAAATGTTGCACACCTCTCCCAAGGTAACACAGCCAGGTAGTGGCAGAACTGTTACTGTAATTTAGGACTCCTGGCTTAGACCGTTGTGCTGAACGCCGCTGCTTTTCTGCGTGCGATACGTCCTACAGGAATTACAGAGAGAGCACAAGCATTTTTGTTTTCCTGATGCTATTCATAAACCATTTTAAATCCAGTTTTTTTTTTGTCTGAAAGAAACTATTCCTCATGTAATCAGTAACCTGGCAAAAAAGATAACTAGATCTTCTAAACGATATTCATACAGTAAATGCTATGAAGATAGACAGTAAGCGTTTCCAGTGTTCCTTAGGTGTTTCCTTTCAGTGGTGAGGTATAAGATATATTTAAATGAAGCTTAGTCTGGGAAACCAGCACATTGCAATTAAAAATGCAGCCCTTTAGTCTTGCAATTCTTTGTCTAAAGCCCTTTTACAAAAGAGGGTATTTTAATTCAATAAATAAAAGGCACTTCCAGCTTTCCTACTGGAGAAGGAGGAGGAGGAGGAGGAGGAGGGGGAGGAGGAAGCTTAGCTACCACTTGCAACTAACACACATAACAGAGGAAACACACAAACAAATAGCATTTGATCTTGCTTTGCTGCAGGGCGTTTTCATCTTTCAAAAGAGGAGGGAAAAACAACCTCAGAACTTTAACCACCAAAGCTTCCAAATTTATTGCAACACAACGTAATGGCAAAATGCTATTTTCTTAGCGCTCAGATTTTTTGAATAACCACCATGGCCAAGAATGCCTGGTTTTATTTTTACAATACACCCAAAGAAAATCTGGAATTCTACTCTCGATTTGGGGATGGCAGAGATGCCTGGGTTTTTCAGAGCAAACCATTGAGTCTAGTTATTCGATCTTATCCTCTCTGTTTAACCTGTGCTTGAGGCATTTATTTCATGTTTATACTAGTTTGACACAAATCATGCTTAAAAGAGATTTCATACCCTGTCTCCCTCTGCAAAGTTGGGCTACAATAGTAGACTTAACAATGCCAGCCCTTTCTTGGGCTTATCAGTTAAAGAAGCATTCAGCCTAAGAAAACGCTTCCAGTGGAAACAGGATACACAATTGAACATCTAGCCACATTCCGCCGAGATTTGTGTGAGCAGAAAGAAGTGTAGATCTGCACTAAAAAACTTCTCTTCATTTAGCATCAATGTGTCCGTTTCTCATACTGCTTTTCATACATGGTTGGAAGCAACTTGTTACAATTCTGTTACATTCAGTATAGGAAGCAAGGTTTAAAAAGGGCAGGGTAATAAAGAGACTTAAAGCTACTTCAAAGTTCTACACAAATGTCCTACTTTTCAACTTTTTTTTTTTTACCATAATTAAATTGGTTTAAAAATACAGTGAAAATCTTGTTCTAATCTTATCTCAGCACAATTTATTTATAGTTGATATACATAATATTAGTCGTTTACAAGGATGTCAACTACCCCCACTCCCTCCCAATTCTCCTGAGACTGAAATTTGTCCAGACTGATTACTTGGTCAGGGTGTGTATTATAGTTTCTTAATGAGAAATACATTTTAACATTTTTATAATAAGGTATGGAAAGCAAACTATCTACATAGCTTAGTAATTCATCAGACATACCTTGTTTGAAGAAAGCAATTTTTTTTCAAAAATTTTCCACCACACAGAATGGATATCCTTTTTTCTTTAAGCTTTTCTGCATCACAAATCCCATCCAAATTATTCTAAAGAAGAAACAAGGAGAGGTCCAAGCAACTTTCCTCTTTTCTCAGAGGAGCTAATCAAACATTCCCATCAACCTCTCAGCACTTTGAAAAGCACATTTTAGCCACACACACACACATCCACACACGTACATGCTCACGCACACACACACACACACACACACACCCTCACACACTGCTTCTCACACTGGTTTTAGTGCTGAATTAGGCGGTCCTCTTTCAAATTTCCACTCCCACTTGCTTTTCTTTGGGGTAAGGATTTCTAAATATTCTTCTCTAGCCTAAAGCACACATTTTCAGTAAGCAAATTCTATAATTAGAAATTCTAAAAAGTAGAAGAGAGGAGGCTAGATAAAATGGGAAACAAAAAGTATCCTTTAAAAAGGTTGTACACGGGGCGATTAGATTTTCTCTTTCTTTTTCAAATGCTACGAAACAGCTGGTTAAACTGCATAAGGAAAGACTACTGTGCCAACACGACCAACCTGATTCTACCGGACTCTCACTCCTGGAGTCAAAAGCACTTTTCCTACATGGTAATGCTATGTATTTATTTTTTTTTTAATTTTTATTTTTTAGCTCACTGTGGTCCTTTCTGCATTTTGGCAGGCTTAATGAAATGACTGTAGTCTATGCTGCTAGTAACAGGACACAAGATAATAATAGTGGGAAGCCAAACCTGACTCATGTTTCGAAAAACTGATGGTGGCGAGCTCACATCATCAGTGAAATCTGCCGATTTTAGTTATTATTGGTGTCATCAGTTACATGAAAGGAATTCAGACCCAAAACATGCACAGGCATTAGCATATCACAGCATTTTAAACAGCACACCGTGAGTCCATCTGGCACTCCTTGAGATTCAAGTGTGTGTCAATATGACGAGCATCTTCTCTCCAGCAGGGCAGGAGGTAGCATAGAACCATTTCTCCTCCTGCTGGGGAATGTGCACTCACGCAGCCTTTCCCCAGCAGCCTTTCCACCCTATCTGTTGCTCTGAGGTTGCCCCTTATTTAAGATTACGGTTGGAATGCTATTGAACTTTCTCCCCCCTCCCTTTGGTTCTGCGTGTAAATTATTTCTTAGTCCTGTTTCTTCTTCCACCAACCCCTGAGCCAAAACCATTGGTAGTAAGAATGCGGCTGCCATCATCATAAGGATGGCTTGTCCCACCATCAGGGTTAGGCGAGGTTCAGATGAAATGGCTGCCCAGGGCACCTGGGTGGCTCAGTCAGTTAAGCTTCTGAGTCTTGATCTCGGCTCAGGTCATGAGCACATGGTTTGTGAGTTCAATCCCTGCATCAGGCTATATGCTGATAGCACAGAGCCTGCTTGGGATTCTGTCTCTCCTTCTCTCCACCCCTCTCCACCCCCTCAAAATAAATAAACTTAAAAAAAGAAATAAATGACATTCCAACCTGAATAACTGCTGTTTATCAAATACTTTCGCTAGGAATGGTGATAGCCATTAGATAGATCATAGATCATAGATCATCTCATTAAAACTTAAAAGAATCTAGAGAGGCTGGTACCATTATTCCCATTCCTCAGATAAGAGAACTAAGGCTCAAAGAGATTAAGTAACCCAGACAGAGAGGCAAGAACGGGGATTCAAATTCAAGGCCATCTCATTCAGAGGCAAGTGTGCTGTGTTAGCTTCTAATGTTAGTCTGGAGCTTCTTCTCTTTCCCTAATTTGTTTTCTTTTGGTGAATAAGGCAGAATCAGATGTAAAGGTACTGAGAAACATGTGAAGAGATGCTCAAAGAGAAATGCAAATTCAAAGCAACTATATTTGTGGTGATGAAAAATACTGTGGTCACCCCATATCCTTGGAGGACATATTCCAAGACCTGTAGTGGATGCCCAACACTGACTATAGTACCGAACCTTATCTATACTATGTTTCTTCCTCTGAACCTTATCTATAGTATGTTTCTTCCTCTGCGTGCATACCTACCTACGATAAAGTGCAACTTAGAAATTAGGCACAGTAAGAGATTAGCAACAATAACTAATAATAAAATAGAACAATTATAACAATATACTATAATAAAAGTTATATAATGTGATCACTCTCTCAAAATATCTCATTGTATTGTATTCTTGTGATGGCACAAGATAATGTAACAGAGTAAGGTGACAGACAGGCACATTGTGACGCAGCATTAGGCTACTATTGACCCTCTGGCAATTTGTCGGAAGAACCATCTGTTTCTAGACCAGGTTGACCATGGGTAAGAGAAACCACAGGTAAGGGAGACTACTGTAGATACTGATGGTTGTACATTATGAATGTAATTAATGCTAATGCATTAATGAACTTAAAATGGTTAGACTAGCAAGTGTCTTGTTATATACGTTTCATAATAAAACAAATTCCCTTTTGGGAAAAATAATAAAACCTATATAATAACATTATGACAAAGAAATTAATATTTGTAAAGTTCTTGGAATCTTACCTATGTGAGGAAAATATGATATTAGTGTTTTTAAAATGAGTAAAATGTACATCAGCACTACTGCGATCATTTTCTATTGCTGGGTCACAAATGACCATACAGTCAGTGTCTTAAAACAATGCCCGTTTCCTGTCTCCCAGTTGTGTGGGTTGGAAGTCCAGGTGGGGCATGACTGGGTTTTCTGCTCAGGGTCTCACAAGGCTGAAATCAAAGTATCAGCTGGACCGAGCTCTTATCTGGACGCTCTAGAAAGAATCTACCTTAAGTTTGTTCAGGTTGTTGGCTGAATTCAGTCCTTTGTAGTAGTAGGATTGAAGTCCTCATTTATTTTCTTTCTTTCTTTCTTTCTTTCTTTCTTTCTTTCTTTCTTTCTTTCTTTCTTTCTTTAAGTTTATTTATTTTGAGAGAGAGAAAGAGAGTGTGTGTGAGCAGGGGAGGGGCAGAGAGACAGGGAGAGAGAGAATCCCTATCTGTGTGGAGCCTGATGCAGGGCTTGAGCTCACGAATTGTGAGTTCATGACCTGAGCGGAAATCAAGAGTCAGACACTTAACTGACTGAGCCACTCAGGTGCCCATTTTCTTGTTGGCTGTCAACCACGGGCTGCTCTGAACTCTAGAGGTCACCCCACTTCTCCCCACATGCCCCCCCATCTTTAAGCCAGCCATGACATGTTGCATCCTTTTCATGCATGGATTCTGACTTTCTCTTCTACAACAAACCAGAGAAAACTGCCTATAAAGGGTTGTTGTGATTAGTTTAGGCCCACTGGGATAATATCTTAATGTTGACTGATTAGTGACTATAATTACATCTGCAATGTTGCTTTGCCGCTTAACTGTGACATAATCATGCCCCAGGGGCAAAGATCATCTTAGAAGCCTGCCTACCGGCTGCTATTCATCTCAACAACATTACTTTGAGGGAAAGAAAGAAGCAGAATGAGAAACAATACAACATTGGAATGGTTCATTGTTTGTGTCAATCTATGTGTCTAGCTTGCTGACTGCAGACCCCAGATTTCTCAGTCACCATGTGATCCAATTTCTCAGCAAATCTCTCTCTCTCTCCCTTTGGTTCTGCTGCTTTGGGGAGCACCCACGACTACAAATGCAATTATGAAGATTAAAACGATGCACATAAAACTGCAATATTCATTTTGCAAGAACACTTATCAGTCAATGAATATATACTCAGCAGACGCCTGGTGCTTCTGAGCCTCGTGCTTGCTGTTGCTGACGGCTTCTCTCGGATCCCTGTGTGGTCACATGCTCATCTTTGCTCAAATATCAAGATGTGAGTGAGGCCCTGCTTGGACACCCTGATTTAAAATGGCACTCGCCTCTCCCCCCAGCACTCCCTCTGTTTTTCTCATAGTGCTTATTGCATTTTAACAATATTTACTATTTGTCTTTTCATTGTGCATCCTCCACTAGCATGTAGGCTTTGGGAAGGCAGAGGTCTTTCTCTGTTCTGGTCTCTGACATATTCTTAGTTCTTTGAATTGACATATGATAGATATACAGTAAGTCTTTCCTTTTAAAGTTTTTTTTTTTTTAATGTTTATTTATTTTGGGGTCAGAAAGAGAGAGAGAGTGAGCGCACTCTCTGGGGGAGGGGCAGAGACAGAGAGAGAGAGAGGGAGGGAGGCAGAGGATCCCAAGCAGGCTCTGTGCTGACAGCAGCAAGCCAACGCGGGGCTCGAACTCACGAACTGTGAGATCATGACCTGAGCTAAAGTTGGACGCTTGACCGTGGGAGCCACCCAGGCACCCAGATATACAGTAAGTCCTAACTACATGATTACAAACACATTAGAATGCTTGCCTGTAGGGAAAGGGAATGCGACTGGAGAATTGGGATAAGTGGAATAAAACACATGATAGCAGAAGGTCCCAGAGTCTTGTGTGGACCAGTGAGGAGGGTGCCGGGAATTGCCTGGACCTTCCACACCTAAAGGCTGGCCGCAATAGTACCAGCTCAACCCTCAAGCTGGGAGCCTCAGGGAAATCTTTTGACTTCAACAAAAACAAGGTCACAGCTTCCTGGTAAGTGGCCTTGAGCTTGCTACTTGACATAAACGGAACTTTTCGATTGTTTCTAGTTGAGAACAAAATTTGTGGCGTTCAGTTTTTTCCTGCATTACTTCTTGAAATTCTGTTTGGCTTATAAATCACCTGTGGTTGCTTGAAAGCATCGGCTGTTTCCTAAATAACTGTTTGTCACTACGTAAACTTAGTGTCCCAGTCTTTACTGTACCCAGCACAAAAACTCAAACCTCTTTTAGAACATTTTCTATTAAAAGTTTTTTATTATTGTTGTAAACATTGAATTTGATGGCTCTTTAAAATACTACCTCATTTTTTTTTCCACTCCAGAGATAGAACTCAGGGAAATCAATGCCCTCTTCATATCACAAGTCCATTATTTTATGTGTCTTTTAAAAATGCAGGGTGGCAATTTAAGAGGAAGTAATGAGGTAGCCTTTTCAGATACTCCTGATACTTTTACTGTGAACAGGTATAAAACGCAAGAGTTACACCTTTCATAACACAAGCTCTCTGAAGTGTCTAAGGCCGTGTCGTGTTTGATGCTCCATCAATTTTTCATAGGAATATGATTTGCCTTGAACTCCTCTACAATAGTTTTGGGACTTTTTTCCCCTTTGGTAGAAGCTTACTGCCATGATCAGGTGTTATTTCTGTTTCCTGGGCACTTTTGAACATTGCTGCTTAAGTGCACCTGTTCTGTGTACTGTCAGTGCGACATGGGCAATTTGCTACCATAATTAACTTGTGTTAAATTTATGCTACCGCCGTCTTTCAGAAGCAAAGGGGTTATTACAAGAGAAACATATCTTTTAAAAAATGGAAGGAACCAAACTGAGAGCGTGAATAACTTATAGACTATGGGTAGCCAAAAGAGATTTTTGCCACAGAACATAAAAGAGCCTCTGAAACTGGAAGGAAGGTTTGTTTGGAGTATATCAGAGGGAAAAATTGATTAGAGATTGGACAGGAGTTATTGATTATGATACAAAAGATAAACTTAGTGGTGCAAAGGCGATAGTGAACCAATAGGACTCATCTTCCTCAGCCTTTTTTTGTTTGTTTGTTTAAGGATGTTAGAAAGATTACTACTCCCAAATGCTTCCCTGAAAGAAATGAGCTGAAGTCACTGTATCAAATATTGGACAACCCCCACAATATTCTAGGCCAAATTGACAAAAAAATAAATGCAGATAAATCACTGTGTGTGCAATAGCAGACAAGAGATTCAAAGACCTACATGATGATATTTGGAACAGGAGGCTGTAATGTAGATCCTAGCATTAAAAAAGGCTGCTGGTCTGGCAGATTCGCAAAATACAAAAGTACCTTATTCAAAACAAGGGCTCGAAATGTTTGGCAGGAGATCATAGGCCCTATATCTCCCTTTTATGCCACGTAAGCAAATGGGGTCTGAAATAAAGGACTGGTTCATTGAACACTGGCCAGCTGGGGCTCTGCTGATCTAAGCTGGTCGCGGTGTGCTATGTAGCTCTCTTCTCACTGCAGGTCTGGGGGTGGGCTGGCGGGCCTCCGTTCTACGGGTATGCATTTTGGTGCCTATGCTGCAGGGCAGCAGCTATACAGGGGAGGAGCTTCTCACGGCAATGGCAGAGTCATAAGAGGGCAACAGGAAATGTGTGAGGAGTCTTAAGGCCTGGTCTCAGAACTGGCACACTGTCATGTCTGGCCCATCCCACTGGCCAGAACAAGTTTCACGAGCCAGCCCAAAGTCTGGGGTCAGGATACAAGACTCTACCCATAAAGAGGCTGTGGCAAGGGTGTGAATGAAGAGAGGCGTGGAGATTTTCATAGTTGATACACTGGCACTCTTTATCAGTGTCCATGTTTGCCTCTGTGTCTTTCTTCCCATGCCTTCTTTCTGGATTCAGGTTTCTTCTCGCTGATAAAAGTTTTGAAGAAAAGAAGAATTGGTAGATACTTTAACGTGATAAAATATACCTGCCTTAGTCCTAGAATCCATTCTCTCCTTTAACGGGGAAACTGTAGAGGCATTCCCACTAAGATCAGCAAGGATGCCTACTATCTCTACTACTATTCCACTGTACTAGAGATGTTAGCTAATGCAATTCAACCAGAGAAGTCTATTAAAAGAAAGAAAAACTAGCAACGAAAGAGTAGCACTGTCTCTATTTACCAATATAGAAATTTACGTGAGAGAGAGAGAGTGTGTGTGTGTGTATGCACATATATCTTTGCCTCCCGAGAATGCGTAGAAGCAATAAAACCTCATTACCCATGAGCATATGTAGAACAAAAGCTTGGTTTCTAAATATCATTCTTCAATAAACAGAATCAAATATCCTTAGAAAATACTTGATTCTCGGGCTCAGGATGGGAAAGTACAAGATGTGCCTGGAACATTTGGGAGCCGGTAAGTGAGAAAAATGATGGCGACATGTCAAAGGATGCAGGAGGTGACTGGAGGAACCCTCAATAGCCAGATCCGGGACAGTTTGGACAACAGACCAAATAATGGTATTAATGAACTAACACATTAAATAAAATCACAATTTGGGGATTTGTACTAATATAAATAATTAAAAAAATAAATGCAGGAGAGGAACAGCTTCTTTGTACAAAAGAATTCTAACTAATGACGGAAGAACGATGGAAATAGAAAACCATTCAGCAAATAGCACAGAAGTCGGTGAAAAGATGATGAGAAACAGGATATTTGCAGAGCCTCAAAGTATCTCCCCAGAAGATATTTATTAATTAAGTAGGGGGAAATAATATCTTTACAGTGGAGAAACCTGGAAGATGCCACTTAACCCAGTGATCCCAATTGACATCATCAGGGTTTAGACAAATGATACTACGTGCTCCTAACAGGATGTCCTGAGAACACAACATTACTTCTGTGGGATCCTTGCCAAAAATGTGTAACTGACATTAATCATGAGGACGCATCAGACAAACCCAAATAGAGGAACGGTCTACAAACGAACTGGCTAGTACTTCTCAAAAGTGTCACAGTCATGAAATGTCATTAAAAGAGAAAAAGATGGGACAGTGAAAGCAACATGTGAGTGCAGATTTGCTCTTGGACCAGAAAAAGGATATTAATGGGAAAATTGGTGGAATTTAAACGAAGTCCAAAGATTAGCTAATGATGTTGTACTAATGTTAATTTTTTGATTTGGATAATTGTAAGTATGTGAAATATTAGTATTTGGGGAAGCTGGGTAGAGAGTATACAGAAATTCTTTGTACTATTTTTACAACATTTTTGTAAATCTGAAATTATTTTAATATGAAGAGATAAATATTTTAAAAGGAAAAAAGGTACCGTATGAATGGAAAATTGGATTAAAATTGGATAACAAGTTTTAGTAGAAATAACATCAGATTTGTGCCAGGAGATCCGTATTTGTATCTTTTGGCTCCTTATCCTCAAATGAGTTACTTGGGCAGATTCTTCATTCTGTAAAATGAGGAAGATAATTTGCATGATCACTATATCAAGGGGGTAAAGTTGATTGAGAAAATACCCCATAATCTCTGAATTGCTGCACAAATTGTTATTAATAATAACAATGATATGGCCTTGTTCTGGACAAGATCAGAGACAGTATTCAGGAATCAGATCCTTTCAGTAATATTTATAACTGCTCTGGAGAAAAAGTGCATCGCAAACATTAAGGTTTTCCAATGACCCCCAATTGTGCCAGCTTGTGAATCGATGTGGATGTGAAGCAGGAGGAAGCCAGGCCTTGGTGGGGCGCAATGCAAGGGGCAGCACCTGGAGATGAACCAAACTCCTGCCACAAGCAGAAAGGACAGGCTCAGAGTGCCTTAAAACAGTAGAGAAAAAGGACCTGGGTCTCTTTATGGAAGGGACTCCAAGAATGCCTGCACAAAGCCCAGGTCACACAAATCAATATGCTTGTCATGGGGCGCTTGGGTGGCTCAGTTGGTTAAGCCTCTAACTTCAGCTCAGGTCATGATCTCATGGTTTGTGCGTTTGATCCCTGCATCAGGCTCTGTGCTGACAGCTTCTTCCCTGCTTGTGCTCTCTCTCTCTCTCTCAAATAAATAAATATATTTTAAAAATGTATTTGTCGTAATGTTTGGGTCTTAATGTAGAAAAAGATGGCAGATTACCACTTGGAAAAGCGTATACAGGTGATCTGCATCTGGATGGAGGTGGCCTAAGTGGTGGTAGTTATGCTATGGGAAGGTGGCCCCGGACATTTCCATCAGCAGTATAATGAATAGAGCTTCTGTTTGAAAGAGCCAAGTCTGAGATGTGACAGGACGGGACTGAAATGGCATGAAAGCCATGGAAGATATCACAAAAGAAAAGATTGGTAGGTTTAACAGCATTACCAATAAAACTATGATATGGTTTTAAAAAATCCACATGCACACTGTAAAGGAATTAAAAGACCAATGACCAAATGGGTGGGAGAACATATTGGTAAGAAATACAACAAATGGCTAATATTCATAAAACATAAAAATACTTAAAATCGGGGGCACCTGGGTGGCTCAGTAGGTTACGCGTACGACTTTGGCTCAGGTCATGGTCTCACAGTTCGTGAGCTCGAGCCCCACGTCAGGCTCTGTGCTGACAGCTCAGAGCCTGGAGCCTGCTTCTCATTCTGGGTCTCCCCCTCTCTCTACCCTTCCCCTGCTCATGCTCTGTCTCTATCTGTCTCTCAATAATAAATAAATGTTAAAAATTTTAAAATAGCTGAAATCACTAAGTAAACCTCAAAAGAACCACCAAATGGAAAGAGAGGCCAATGACATAAAGACACACACACACACACACACACACACACACACACACACACACACTGTAAATGGACAATAAACACCCATTTAACCTTATCTGGACATTCAATAAATACAAATTAAAGTGATACCGAAACACCATTTTCAGCCTGTCGACTTGGCACAGATGTGTTAAATATTCGACATTCATATGGGTATTGCTACTCAGAGCAAACAGCAGAATAGGTACAACCAAATTTGTTGTACTAATTTCAGAAAGCGATTTGGCAAGCTATTCCATGAAGCGGAAAAACGTGTGTAATCTTTGACTCAAGAACTCCCCATCTATGAGTGTATCCTAAAGGGAAAACTAGAGATGTGTTGGTCACATCTAGGAGCAAGGCAAATAAACAGCATAATTTATGCTGCTTCCCTGAGCTGCTGAAGCTGCTTTCCCTGCAAAGAACTTGGCTCTCACTAGGGTAGGGAGATGGGCAGGGCTTTGCCAGCACTCCTGGCAAAAAGCACATTCTTGATTTGGTACCACCCAGCATCCTCCCCAGTGTTCACTAAGGTCCTGGGTTGTGCCCCAAACCTTGTTTGGCATTGGCTCAGTGGCCCAGTGGAAAGTTTCAGAACTTCTTTTTTTAATTTTTTTAAAATGTTTATTTTTGACGCACACAGAGAGAGAGAGAGAGAGAGAGAGAATGAAAGGGGGAGGGCAGAGAGAGAGGGAGACACAGAATCTTAAACAGGCCCCAGGCTCCAAGCTGTTAGCACAGAGCCCAACAAGGGGCTTGAACTTACGGACAACGAGATCATGACCTGAGCTGAAGTCAGACGCTCAACCGACTGAGCCACCCAGGTGCCCCAAAGCATCAGAACTTCTAATCCTAGTTATTATGTATTATTTGAGAAGCTTTGCCCTTCTGTGCCTCTGGTCTTGGGAAACACTGATAATGATGGTAACTACAATATTAATAATATTTGTCCATCAAATGATGAATGGATAAAGAAATTGTGGTTTATATACACAATGGAGTACTACATGGCAATGAGAAAGAATGAAATATGGCCCTTTGTAGCAACATGGATGGAACTGGAGAGTGTTATGCTAAGTGAAATAAGCCATACAGAGAAAGACAGATACCATATGGTTTCACTCTTATGTGGATCCTGAGAAACTTAACAGAAACCCATGGGGGAGGGGAAGGAAAAAAAAAAAAGAGGTTAGAGTGGGAGAGAGCCAAAGCATAAGAGACTGTTAAAAACTGAGAACAAACTGAGGGTTGATGGGGGGTGGGAGGGAGGGCAGGGTGGGTGATGGGTATTGAGGAGGGCACCTTTTGGGATGAGCACTGGGTGTTGTATGGAAACCAATTTGACAATAGATTTCATATATTGGAAAAAAAAATATTTAGTGAGCATTTACTGTATACCAGGTAGAGTTCTTTTTTTTTTTTTTTTTTAATGTTTGTTTATTTTTGAGACAGAGACAGAGCATGAACGGGGGAGGGTCAGAGAGAGAGGGAGACACAGAATCTGAAGCAGGCTCCAGGCTCTGAGCTGTCAGCACAGAGCCCGATGCGGGGCTCGAACTCACGGACTGTGAGATCATGACCTGAGCTAAAGTTGGACGCTTAACCAATGGAGCCACCCAGGTGCCCCAATACCAGGTAGAGTTCTAAGCACTTTGCAGATACGAATTTGGTTAATCTTCAAGCCACCCCAGTGAGTAGCAATCATTTTTGAAATGAGAAAACCCAGGTAGAGAGAGTGACATACCCAGGGCCAAATAGATGAAGAAACAGGGTCAGCAGCCTCTCCCCTGACTGTGCTGTTTCTACCTACATTGCTGTGAGGATCAGAACAGAAAAATATGTAAAAGAGATTGTTTAAAATCATAAAGCAGGGCTTACATGTAAGGCCTATTTACTGCCTGAAAGATAATAATAAAGGAGATACTGTGGAGCACTTTCCTTGGCAGCATTTGCTGATAATTCCACATTTAAAATTCAAATAAAGAGGGGTGCTTGGGTGGCTCGGTCGGTTGAGTGTCCGACTTCGGCTCAGGTCATGATCTCACAGTCCGTGAGTTCAAGCCCCGCGTCGGGCTCTGTGCTGACAGCTCAGAGCCTGGAGCCTGTTTCAGATTCTGTGTCTCCCTCTCTCTGTGACCCTCCCCCGTTCATGCTCTGTCTCTCTCTGTCTCAAAAATAAATAAAAACGTTTAAAAAAAAATTAAAAAAAAATTCAAATAAAGAAATCCCGACTAGATATAAAAATGAGTATTGAAAACCCTTTTTATTTTCTTAGACCGTAAGCTAGTTGACATGGGTTCCCTTGCTAACTGAGGGGGGAGGTAGGGTTCGGAGGAACTTTCTTTTCCAGTTTTCTGAATGCAAAATTTAATGCAGACTGGAGAGTCTGTTTTTCAGCAAAGGGAGGTTTTCTGTGGCCTGATTTGTCTGGCTGTATTCCCCCCCCTCCTTTTAGATAGAAGAAGCTTAATTCGATGGACTTGTAAGAGAAATGTTTTGTTTTCCCATGTTTTGTGAGATACCAGTGTAGGAAAAGATTAATTAGCATAAAAGATTAATTACAAAGCACTTGAACTAAATGGATTCTCATTATGATGAAAGTCGAACATTACCACTTCATTAGCAGAACAGGGAAAATGCAGATGGCAAGGTGAAGAGGTTATGACGTTCCCAACCAGGTGGAGGGGGAGCACCGGGCAGAAGTGGGGGAGGGGCATGTCCAGCTCAGGCTCTGAGCCCCAGGGCCACCACAGTCTTCCCAAGTCCGGGGTGGACACACCTGACCACCACATTCCCTGATTTAACAAAGTCAGGTGTTTAGAGATGCTCCCAGTATTTTGAAACACTTGAGTTACTGATATGACTGGACTCCGTGGGTGTTAGGGTACCTATTTACCTTTTTCTTTCTGACACCTTCTTCTCACCCTCCTTGGAGGGCACCTCTTCTGTCCATTCCTTCAACACGACTTCCCTTCAGAGGCCTACCCCCAGCCTCTGCTCTCTTGGCCCATGTGCCCATCTTAGTTTGTGGTGTTCACTTCCACAGATCTAAGTACAAAATATAGGCTGAATTCTTTCAAATCCTTATCTCCGGACTCTCTCTCATGACTTCCCCTAGCTATGGTTCATCACCATCTTGATACTTCACCGGAACCTCAAGCCAAAATGTCCAGACAGGGGCTTGTCATCCTTCTGAATCTCCTGTCCTTATTTGTGGTGGCCCCATCCACCCAGCTCCATAGGACAGAATCAGGGAATCGTTACCACTCTCATTCCAGCCTCATTCTTTTTCCTAAAGAGATACACATTTTTTTTTATTGAGGTGCAATTCACATGTCATAAATTCACCCTTCAAAGTGTACAAATCCAATGGCTTTTAGTAGATTTACAGACTTGTGCATCTATTACCACAATCAATTCTAGAACATTTTCATCATCCCACCTCACAAAGAGCACCCCTTCACCCTTCTCCCCATCCCTCTGCCTCCTGACACCGAACCTACTCTCTACTTCTATGTATTTGCCAGCTCTGGACATTTCTCATGAATGGAATTATGGAGTATGTGGCCTGTTGTGATCGGCTCCTGCCATTTACCATAATGTTTTTGAGGCTCACCCATGTTGTAGCAAATCCTGGTACTCTGTTTCTTTTTATGGGCTAGAGAATATTCCATTGTGCCCATTATTTTTTCTCTGGACAATTACATAAATTCCTAACTTGTTCTTTTGCTTCCAGGCTTATTCATCTCCCCTATCCATTCTCTGCGTTGTTTCCAGAGGAATCTGCAAGCATAAATTTGATGACGTCCTGTTTAAAATCTTTGGGTGGCTCCCCACTCCTTGAGGAGGCCTGAACCCCTGGGCATGGCATGTGAGTTCTAGGATGCTTCCATTGACCTACTCAGCTTGTTTCCCGCCCTCTCCTCCTGTTCCCTGGGTGCAGCCTGGACAGGACTATCTGCTCCATTTGTTTTGTGTGAGATGACCCCTTCCTGTGTTTGTAGGTGTAGCCTTTCTGCCAGGAATGTCCTTCCTCCCAGACTCTGCCCAGCGCATGCCTGCTCATCCTACTCTATTTCTGTATCATTTCCTGCTCGTGTTTCCATAGGTTCTAGAAGACATTAGGGTATGTGTCGCTTGCTATAATTATTTGTGAATATCATGAACTTGAATCCAGGAGCTAGGTTTTGCTCCTCTCTCTAATCTTGGGGCCTGGTACAGAACCTGAAATACAGGCAGAAATTGATAAATGTTTGTTAAATAAATAAATTCTTGGAGATAGAGATATCATATTTTAATGTTCCTGTTTGTAGCTTACCAAATAATAAACAACGTTAATATTTTTGTCTGAGCACATGTGTAATAAGTGGGGTTTACTAAACACCAGACTGTTGTGCAAAAAGAAGAAGAAAAAGAAGCAGCAGCAACAGCAAAGCTACCATTAAACAGAATAGAAATTTTATTGCCTGGGAATGGCTTAATTTACTTATCAGAGATTCACTAGACAATTGCTGACCGCTTCCTTTTACTCTGAAATGATTAGCTCGATTAGCTCGAGGATCTCAGTAAATAACCAGTTTGTATAAAGAATCGGTTTTTGAATTTGAATCTGCAAAGGGCCTTTCACCCATAAGCCATGGATTTTGATTGTGAAATTCTTGTAGTAACTGAAGGCATGATCACTAAATGTAGGTATTTGTTTCTACATGCGAAACCTAAGAAGCCAAACTAGAATTTCTTCTATTTCGTGAAGTGAGCGACGGACTCACTGAATCGACCAGCAGTCTACTACATGTTGTTCTGCTACGGAAGTTAATTCCTTGGTTTGTGTCTGGTATTTTTGAGGATTTAAAAAAGACTTCAGTTTTGTAGAGTTCTCGCTGTCTTTAATTCATAGCAACAGTATGAGAATGTACTTGCGGAATTCTCAGTTGATGATGAAATTGTAAAAAGTTAATTGACTTGGCAAACAGAGTCACAGGTATGTAACATTCAAAGGCAGATTATGGCCTTTGTGTGCCAGAGCATAAGAAGTCTAAGTGAAGCAGTGTTCTCAAGAACAAGGTTGGAGGACCAACTACCTGACTTCAAGATTTAAGATAAAACTGCAATAATCAAATCAGTGTGCTGTTGGCAAAAGAATAGACAAATAGATCAATGGAACAGAAATAGACCCACATAAAGATCCAACTTTGATCTTAGGCAAAAGAGTAAGGACAATACAATGGAGAAAAGGCACAATGGTGCTACAATTGGACATCCACATGCAAAAAAAAAAAAAAAAATCTGAACACAGACTTTACACCTTTCACAAAAATCAACTCAAAAGGAATCCTAGATCTAAAGGTAAAATGCAAAACTGTAAAACTAGGAGGTAACACAGGGAAAAAAATCTGGATGTCCTTGGGTAAGGCAGTGACCTTGAAATACAACCCAAGGCATGACTCATGGAAGAAAGACTTGATAAGTCGAACTTCATTAAAACTAAAAACACCTACTCTGGAGAGACAGTGTCAGGAAAATGAGATTAGCCACAGACTGAGAGAGTATGTTTGCAGAAGACATACCTGATAAAGGACTACTATGCTAACTATAGAAAGAACACTTAAAACTTAACAACAAGAAAGTGGACAACCTGATTAAAAAAACAAATGGGCAGAAGACATTTCAGACATTTCACCAAACAAGATATATGAATATCGTACAAGCATATGAAAAGATGCTCCCCGTCATATGTCATAAGAGCGTTGCACATTATAGCAACAATGAGATACTATTGCATACCTGTTAGCGTGGCTAAAATCCAAAACACTGACAACAACGAATGCTGGTAAAAATGTAGAGCAACAGGAACTCTTATACATCGCGGTGGGAATGAAAATTGGTATGGTCACTTAGTAAACAGGTTGATAGTTTCTTACAAAATCAAAAATACTCTCACAAATGACTCAGCAGTGGTATTCCTTGGCATTCACTCGGCTGAGTTGAAAAGTAATCTCCACACAAAAGCCTGCACACAGAGACTTATGGAAGATTTATTTATAAGTGCCAAAACTTGAAAGCAACCAAGATGGCCTATAGTAGTAGGTAAATGGATAAATAAACTTTGGTACATCCAGACAATGGAATGTTATTCAGCGCTAAAAAGAAATGAGAAAGTCAACATGCTGTATAATTCCAACAATCTGACATTCTGGAGAAGGTGAAGTTATGGAGACAGTAAAAAGATCAGTGTTGTCAGGAGTTAGGGAGGAAAGATGAACAGGGGAAGCACAGAAGACTTTTAGGGCAGTGAAACTATTCTGTATGGTACTCTCTGTCTTACTATATCAATTTCTCTTTTTTCTGAGACATTCTCATTAGCATACTAACATGCTCTAAAACTTCTATCTGGAAAAATAGCCAAAAAAGATATCTTTCTTTCATGACTCAATATTCCCACCTAGCTACTGCCTCAAAGCTTTGCTCCCCTTCACATGCAAACTTCTCGAAAGTTGTCCGTCTTTACAGTGCCCACTTTCTTTTTTTTAAAGATTATTCTTTTGAGAGAGACAGAGACAGCGTGAGTGAGGGAGGGGTAGAGAGGGAGGAAGAGAGAGAGAATCCCAAGCAGGCTTCGTGTTGCCAGCGCAGGGCCTGACTTCAGCGCGGGGCTTGAATTCACAAAACTGTGAGATCATGACCTGAGCTGAAACCAAGAGTCAGACGCTTAACCGACTGAGCCACCCAGGTGCCCTTATCGTGCCCACTTTCTTATTCTCTTCCCCACCCTGTGGTCCCTGCTAGTCTTCTGAAACTGCTCCTCCCAAGGCCACCTGTTACCTCCACAAGGTCAACTGCAATGACCACTTTCTGGTCCACCTCTACCTTGACCTTTCAGCGTATTCGACATGACTTCCTTCGGGAAATATTCCTATTCTTGCAGCTACCCTGATAGCATGGTGGCATCCTTTCTGGTTTTGTCCCACTTCACTATTACACCTCACCACAGTCCCCCCTGACTACTCCTTCTCCATCTCCTTCGCTGGCATTTCCTTCTTTGCTTTCCCTGTATTTGTTGGTGTCCCCAGGGCTCAGTCCTGGGCCCTTTTCTCTATTTTACACCCCTCCTAGGTGAACCATTGGTTCCCATGGTTTTCTCTTCTCCCATATGCCAATAACCTCTTTTCTGCACATGAGGGTCTCTGACCCCAAGCTCTAGACTTCTGATAGCGCATCAGACACATGGTAGGCATGGAGTGTGTCTCTTTTTTTTCCACAGCAATGGCTATCCTGCCTGGTTAGCAAATTAAGATACGTCTTGAGACAAAAAAAAAAAAAAAAAAAAAAAAAAAAGTAAAATGTATGATTTGGAAAGACTATTATCATTAAAGAAAACTTCTTTAATGGTAAATTATTTTATTATTTCAGCAGAGGAAAGCTTATTTCTTACCACAATAGCCAAACACATTGCAATTTGTTTTTATTCAAGCTTCTTCCTGGCTCTAAATATAAAAGTGAACTCAAGTCAACCAGGGTGCAAATTTTCCGTGTGTGGCCTGCCTTCCCTCTTCCCCTAATTTTGTAGTTGGAAACACCTTAAAAGGGAAAATAACCCCCCCTTTGGGCAAAGTGGAACAAAAATGTAAACCGCATCTTATGCTATCTTGAAGAAATGTATGTTTCCCATCATTACATTTCGTGGTCAGGAGTAGGCTCTTGAGAGAAAATGGGGGAAAGAAATAGAAAAAATATCAAAGCACATGCATAACATCATAAAAATAGAAGAGACGGCTGTGTGAGAGCTTACTTTAAAAAACAGTAAACTGATTATTTAATGCTCATGCCAGCTGAATTTTTAGCATCTCTATGAATAGGTTGGTAAGAATAAAAGATGGGCTTTCTCCATCAAGCTTCCCAGTCTCTGCTGAATTCAGGTTGCTATTTACTCTCCATCTTTTTTGGACAATTGGTTCAATCCCTAATCCGGTCCTCCTATCTAGAGAACTTACTCCTTCGGCAAAAATTCCCTTTACTCACCACTGTATGATCCCCACTCAGCGCCCACCCCTCCCCCCGCCCCGGAAGCAAAGGAGATCTTCTGTCCCCACCCCCAACCCCATCTATCCCATTGCCTAGTCAATACTCTGGAAATTCCTGCAGAAGTGTCCATACATAGAAACTATGAACTTTAGAAAAGCTATATTTACGAATCAGTGTGGGGTTACTAGTAGGCTTAGGAAGGAGCAGTAAGGAAGAATATTTCTGTGGAAGTTATTAATGGGGACAAAGAGCTGTTTTTATGCTGTCTTCTAGAAAATGTCTCCATTATGCCTTATTCTCAATTGCAGAGGGGAGTTTGGGGGTGAAGAAGTGAAAGAAAGCGTCTTTCTTAAGTAAGATTATACAATATGCATTTCATTGTCTCTCAAACAACTGGTCCTATAAGTTTATTGTTCATGTTTTGTATTTTACAGCCGTAATCTGTGATGTTACAACCTTTGAGCTATAGGCAAAGGCATAAGAACACATTATGGAAAGATACAAACCTCCTTCTTCCTGCTTTCAAAGACGTCTGCAAAGAGGCAGGCAGCACAAAGAAAGACGTTGTTAAACAATGAAAGTCTAAGGGGCACATAGTAAATTTTTCCGCAGAGCAAATAGCGCACGATCAGAAAATAGGGTAATGAATAAGATTGAAACTGGGCAAACCAATGCTGACATCAAGAGCAGGAAGGAAAAAAGAGGTTGGCGGAAAGTTAGCAGGCATCGAATTCTTTATAAGCTGTGGGAATTTGGGGGAAAGTGTCAAACTATTATTGAGCCAGAGAGAAATTTGGCTATGCCTAAGAATGGTAATGACTGGAAGGTGGAACTGATAAGAAGGATGAGGCATGTAAGTTGAAGTTCAGATTCTTTTCTCTTTTTTTAAAAAAAATTTTTTTTTAACGTTTTTTATTTATTTTGGAGACAGAGAGAGACAGAGCATGAACAGGGGAGGGGCAGAGAGAGAGAGGGAGACACAGAATCCGAAGCAGGCTCCAGGCTCCGAGCCATCAGCCCAGAGCCCGACGCGGGGCTCGAACCCATGGACCGCGAGATTGTGACCTGAGCTGGTCGGACGCTTAACCGACTGAGCCACCCAAGCGCCCCTCTCCTTTTTTTTTTTGAACAGCTTTATTGAGATATAATTTACATGCCAGAAAGTTCACTTGCTTAACGTGTATAATTTGATGGTTAATGTGCAATCATCACCATAATCTAATTTTAGAACATTTTTATCATCCTCCAAAGAAACCCCAGTATCCATTAGCAGTCACTTCTGTTCTCTCTTCCCCCCAGCCTCTGTCTCCATGGATTTCCCTATTCTAGAATTTCATATGAATGGAATCATACAATATATGGTCTTTTGTGACTGGCTTCTTTCACTAGGCTTCACATTTACAAAGTTTATTCATGCTGTAACATATGTAAATTCTTCATTTCTTTCATGGAGAAATAACATTCCATTGTATGGACGGACATACCACATCTTGTTTATAATGTTATTAGTTGATGCACATTTGGGTTTCCACTTTTTGCCTAGTAGGAATAATGCTGCTACGAACAATCATGTACAAGTTTTTGTGTATACATATTTCTTCGGTTCTTCAGGGTAGATACCCAGGAATGAAACTGCCAGGTCATTGGTATCTCTAGGTTTAACATTTTGGCGAACTGCCACACCATTTTCCAAAGTGAGTGCTCTATTTTGCATTTCCACCAGCATCGCGTGAAAGTTTCAATTCCTCCACATCTTTGTCATCACTTGTTATTGTCTGTCTTTTGATGTTAGTCATCTCAGTGCGTATGAAGTGGTACCTTATTGTGGTTATGATTGGCATTTCTATGACTAATGAAACTGAGCACTTTTTAGTGCAGTCATAAGCCATTCTTCCTGTCTCCCTTGCTACTACATGTTCATTTATTATCCCTCAATCTCCCGTCCTGTCCTTTCTCTGGAGATATGGCAAAAAACCTGGATATGCAGGACGTGTATTTTCTCTGCTGAAGCTATCTTTCAAGGAAACTCCAAGACAAGTTCATTACTATTGATTCTGGACAATTGAAATTACTAAATTTGGTTTAATTGAAGCCAGTAGACTTTTATTAAGTGCTTTGGTGGTATTTATGTTCGAACTACTGAATATTATGCACTTAGTGACTATAACTCTTGAAAGTTACTAGAACTGTAAGTCCATCAATAAGTATAAAATAAGGAAGAATTAAGTAAATTCATAAGAAAACTACCAAAGTGTGCTATCTATGACTGAAATGAAAACCTTCCAATATACTTACCCTTGACTCAACCATCCACTACTAGAAATCTATCCCAGGGAAATGATTGTATAGTTCCACGAATGTTTGGGTATAGTGATGTTTGCCTGAGTGTTATTTCTAATTGTACAAAATCCAGTAGTTTGATAGGTAGGTAAATAGATTATGACATATCCACCCAGTAATTATGCATTTATTTAAAATGATTTACAAATATGTTTGTTATATACCATGCAGAATGTATGGGAAATCTCCAGGGACCAGAAAAAAAAAGGCAGAAAGGAAAACCAGAGCAGTAAACAGGAAAGCTGATCCTGCAGCAGACTTGGGGAGAAGGGGCTGGGGAGGGGCTATTAGATTTAGGTTCCTAGGGATTTGGGTTTTGATATTCACATGGGGACAGGAGGCAAGAGCTAGGGTACCTGACTGTGCAGCATAAGGCCAGACTCCTTGAAGGATTACAACCAGAGAAGGGGGGAGATTTGGGGAAACTCTCCTCTGCCGTAGAAGTCACATGGGATTTTGTCTGTCTTGGCTAGTCTCTGGGTAGAAAAAATAAATATATTTTGAAATTTTGTAATCATGAACCCGTAACTCATGTAGGATTGGGACCCAAATTTTACTGCCTAAGTTCAAGAGGATCCCAAGGTAGGAAATTAAAAAAAAAAAAAATGTCTTCTATGCAGGGGCCCTAGGGTACCTGTCAGAAGACAAGAGAAATACACATGTCAGCAATGCAGATTGCACAGGTCACCAGCAGATCAAGTTCAAGGAAGAAAAAGCACATAATCCACAATTCAAGGTCAGTTTCTTCTACTTCACAGATTTTTTTTTCCCCTACAAGATTCCTCATTTTTCAAAAGTCTGAAAAGAAGATCCACACTAATTCTTATCACTCTCATCTTTAAATGTTCCTTCTCGTTTCTTTCCGGCAGCCTGGAAATTCTGCCTTGGTTAAAATGTAAAATCGTGACAAGCTAATGTCAGTGAGGATGATTTCTGAGTGGAACTGAATGGGATCTTTTAATTTGCTGAATAATTGCCTGCCAAAATTGTCCATCAGATCAGAAAACAGTTTTCTGTTTTGCTTTTTAAATGTCCTCGCTTATGCTTTCTTCGTGGTTGGCATTTTGTGATTATGCCATTGTTTGCAATTGTAGGTATGCATATTTTGTATCAGCTTCTTTGAACTGTTGTCATCTACTTGATTCATTGCACCGCAGTTTGGTTTTGTATTGTAAATGCTCACCAGTGTATCTGCAATACTTTGCAACATTCACTCAACTTTATCCCAGCTCCCTCTCTGCTTTCAGTTTCTCCTTAGTATTTATAACTGGTGCACGTTCTTCAGGTATCAGTGAACATCCTGCTTCAACTATCAGTATTCTTTTATTTTTATTTATTTATTTTTAATGTTTATTTTTGAGACAGAAAGAGACAGAGCGTGGGAGGGGGGTGCAGAGAGAGAGGGAGACACAATCTGAAGCAGAGCTGAAGCAGACACAGAATCTGAGCTGTCAGCACAGAGCCTGATGTGGGGCTCAAACTTACGAACTGTGAGATCATGACCTGAGTCGAAGCTGGACGCTTAACCGACTGAGCCACCCAGGCAACCCTACCATCAGTATTCTTTTAAAGGAGTTAGTGCTATTTACTTTCTGACTTGTAAAAGGTATTATTATTATTGTTACAACAATCCCACCACTACTCTGGAATATTCCACTCTAGGTTTCTGCTGACTCGTACTTCCTCAGTGACAATGTAACATATTTGAACAGAAACTTTTTTTTTTTTTTTTTGAAGACGTGTTCATTGCTTTAGAAACACATCTGGCTGGATATTCTTGTTTTTGTTCTTTCAGATGATTTTAAGTTTTAGTTTAAGCGTCCTCCATGCAAGTGGCCCTGTAGATTATAATGAGGACTGGGAGAAGCAGCGAAATGTCTTGTGAGGAGCTGCTTAAGCTTACAGAGATAATTCACCTAAACACAGAACACCCAGGAAAGTCATAAAACGGTCCCCAGATATTGGGATAATGGGTCGAGGGAGGAATAATTCAGGAGGGAGCTGTAGTTTCACTATGCAGAGGAAAATGTTAACCAGAACTGGGCAACAACTAGATAGATGACATTGCAGATGAGTGGTTTTTGTTAGTGGGGTTTGAAGGATCAGGCATAAGCTTCAAGCCCGGACCCAGGGCTTCACTCCCTTTTAGGCTTACACAATACACATTCCATAGTAGGAAGAAAAAAATAATTGTGTGAATTATATACACAGTTCTCTTAAAATTTAATTGATTTAATTATGAGATGAAGCTTGGAAATAGGGTGTCATTATATTTTATACCCTTTTTTTGTCTCTTACCTTCAGGGGAAGAGAATTTTGTGATGTCTCTAATATTCTTTTTATGATTTAAATGTCCTTCCCCTTGGGGCATCGTGTAGAAAAATAAGACAGCACTTTGGACAAGTAGCTTTTATTTTCTCTTTACTCTTTGGAATAGTCACTAAAGTATACAAGTTAAGAAATATGAAGGGTATTTTGTGCCTAAGAAATATAAAGTCACCTAGGGGCACCTGGGTGGCTCCGTCAGTTGAGCATCCGACTTCGGCTCAGGTCATGATCTCGCAGTCTATGAGTTCGAGCCCCGCGTCGGGCTCTGTGCTGACAGCTCAGAGCCTGGAGCCTGCTTCGGATTCTGTGTCTCCCTCTCTCTCTGACCCTCCCCGCACATGCGCTCGCTCGCTCGCTCTCTCTCTCTCTCTCTCTCTCTCTCTCTCAAAAATAAAATAGGGGCACCTGGGTGGCTCAGTCGGTTGAGCGTCAGACTTCAGCTCAGGTCATGTACTCACGGTTCATGAGTTTGAGCCCTGCATCAGGCTCTGTGCTGATGCCTCAGAGCCCGGAGCCTGCTTCAGATTCTGTGTCTCCCTCTCTCTCTGCGCCTCGCCCACTCATGCTCTGTCTCTCTCTCTCTGTCAAAAATAAATAAACATTTAAACAAATTAAAAAGAAATACAAAGTCACCTAAACTACATATATTAATGTACTCATGGATATGATCGGCTCTTTGCTTTTTTCAACTCCTAAGGAAATTTAGTTATAGGTTCTAAACTAGAGAAAGTTCCTCTTTTAAAGAGAAATACTTGTAAGAAAACAAAATAAAGCAGAAAGAAAAATGGCAAAACCCTGAGAAGTCAATTGTCCCATTGTTCCACAATGGGGCACTCTTGAGTTTTGCAAGTTGCCCTTTTAATGGGCAGAAAGGGAACCGTGATACAAATGATCACTTACAAGGTAATGCTTTGGTTTCCTATGATGAGTTGTGTAATGTGTATTTTTCTTAAGTGAGGATTACAAGTCCTCACCAAAGAACTGAGTATATATTTGTATAATTTTCCTTGAAAAGTGCCACCATCTCCTGTTGAGTGGTATCGTTTGGGTCTGAATTCTTTGAAGATGTGAACAAGCGTAGAGAGATTTTTAAATTTGCAAGTGATGTGCTAGATTGAACTTTTTCTTCTAGACTTTGCATTTGTGAGTAGGGAAAAAGTTATTTCAGTCATTAGACTATTTTTAGGTATTCCAAAGTCCCTAAATCCCCATTAACTTTTGGTCTTTTCAAAAATAAACCTTAATATTAGGTTGAGGTGGTGTGATATATAAATAACCTGTGAGTTTAATTCCTCAGTAGGTGAATCACTGAAATAACAGTCTGGTTATTTGGCATTGTATACATAGACCAAATAATTAATGTATTGGTTCTATTTTCGTTTAAAATTTTTCTTTTGTCATCATGAATGAATGTAAGTAGGTATGTATTTTTCTTACTAATGTTTTTGTTTCATTTTGGATAAAATGGCTCTTGTATAAAAGAACAATTTTAAAAAGAAAGGGAGGGGGGCGCCTGGGTGGCTCAGTCGGTTGAGCGTCTGACTTCGGCTCAGGTCATGATCTCGTGGTCTGTGAGTTCGAGCCCCACGTCGGGCTCTGTGCTGACAGCTCAGAGCCTGGAGCCTGTTGCAGATTCTGTGTCTCCCTCTCACTCTGCCCCTCCCCTGCTCATGCTCTGTCTCTCTCTCTCTGTCAAAAATAAATAAACGTAAAAAAAAAATGAAAAGAAAGGGGGAAAATGAATCTGTATATAAACCAAGTTTCATATCTATGTGTTACTTAGAGAGGAGAGGCATGTACTCTGGTGGCATCTTGCTCTCCTTACCTAAGCCTGTTGCTAAAATCCTTGGCTCAGTGCTGAACTCTTTGGAGAAATACATGGCACATTGAGGTAGGAGTAGAAAATGAATGGAAATCTGTTCTGAGAGACAGTATGTCTCACTTCCTCTCAGATGTCTCTTCTGACCCTCCCAGTCCTTGCTGCTCTTATAGAGGGGTGGTCAGGGGGATGGTATTTAAAGACGGGAGAAGTTTCAGAAGATACTCAATCCACACTTGCATCCAATGGGGTCTTAAGTATCCCAGAAAGAAAGACATTTGGCTTTTGCTTACTTACCTACATCCTGGGAAAGACAGCACTCTGCCTGCCAGGGCAATCTCTTCAAATGGTGAATTTGTAAAGGTCTTGTTCCTGTGGCTTTGAAAGGTTGTGTCATTGTTAAGTTATTTCAGATTCGCTGGCCTCTGAGTGCCCTCATAGTTGCAATAGCGCATACCATCTGTCTCTTTTCTGTTATGTGACCTCCTGTAAGAGAGGACAGCACTGTAGTCATTGTCCTGTCCTTATCACAATGCCTGCAGAATTATAGCCATTGAAGAAATGTTGATTGCTGCATTAGTATTTCTGGGGACTGGATGGCTTATGACTCCAGCCTCTCCACCATTGCGTTATTACTCTTCTCACCTGAGCATAATGGAACTGGTCCTTAACACCTATCACGTGCATGTAACAACTAGAGCTAATTTAGTGGGTAGAAAGAGAGCCAGAAATCTTATGTTTGCTACTTCATTTTTTTTTTCTGATCACAAAAGTAAAGTTGGTTCATTGACAAATGTTTGTAAAATACAGAAGAGTACAGAGAACAAAAGAAACGATCTGTATTTGCATCCCTCAAAGGATTCCATTTTGCTTGTATGTATGCCTGTGTGGAAGTGTCTGTAAAGTGTGTGTGTGTGCGTGTGTGTGTGTAAATCCTGAGAATATGCCTTGCACCTCTTCTTGGATATGTGGACCTTTGTCTTTCTTTGGGGGACATAGAATGTGAGGCAACATAAAAAAGTCCCACTTAATGTTCTGTTTTCATGTAAATATGTTATGATCTATACTTAATATAATGGAATGATAATTTGAAGCAATAATTGATTTATTTTTTCTCCCCGTACTTCCTGCTTCCCTTGTTACCTTTCCTCAGATGGGTCAGGTGACAGGAAGCCTCCTTTCAAGGGAAGCTGCGATGGTGGAACCAGATAACAAAGGCTATAATTTCTTTATTTTTAGTTTTGAAAACCATAATCCAGCTCTGAGACCAATGGATCAGGAAAAAAATATGTGATCAACTGAACTCTCCTCGATACGTTTCCCCCCCCCTCTACAAATATGAGGAACTAAGACAAAAGTTATGTTAGGAAGTATAAGAAAGGAAAGATGTTAATCCAGCTGTAAACATAAAAAATATTGTAAAAAAAATTAGCTTCAAAAGAAATGTACAGGACTAACATACAGAAAATTAATATAAAAATAGCTCTACTGAGGGGTACCTTGGTGGCTCAGTCGGTTGAGTGCCCAACTCTTGGTTTCAGCTCAGTTCATGTTCCTAGGGTCATGGGATCATGCCCCATATCAGGCTCTGTGCTGAGTGTGGAGCCTGCTTGGGATTCTCTCTCTCCCTCTCTTTCTGCCCCTCCTCCACTCATGCGCATGCGCGCGCTCTCTCTCTCTCTCTCTCTCTCTCTCAAATAAAAAGATAACCCTTCTGAAGGTCAGGAAAGAAAATAGGAGTAAATGTAGAGACATGTTTTGTTTTTGATAGACACACTTAATATTACAAAAATGTTAATTCTCCCAAAATTGCTTTGTAGAGTTCATACATTCCCAGTCAAAATCCTGCCAGGATTATTTGTGGATTTTGACAATATGATCCCAAAGATCAGATGGAAGAACAAACATGCAGGAATATTTGGGCAATTCTGAGTCGAGAGGGATGAGAAAACGTTCTCCACCACAAATTATAACGTATCATGGAGCCGTTAGAAATGTCTTAATTGTGCTCCTGATGGGGGAATAAAACGTCAGATCAGTGGAGCAGAATGGAGATCTGAAATAGAGTCCAAAGTGTATGGGAGTTTTGTTTCCCCGAGTGTATTACAGTAATTTCCCAATTTTCCTTATTGCGGTCTTCCTACTTCTTTTATTAGCCTCTTTCTATCCTTTCTCCTCAGAACATCCAGAGTCATTACCTAAGAGCATAATCAAGTTATGTAAGCCTTGACTTAACAGCTTTCAGTGGGTTTCCATGCGGTTGGAATCGAATCCGTATTCCTACCCTGAATCTCTCGATCCAACAGACCTGCTAACCTCATCTCGCAGCACACCTCTCCATGCTCAGCATGTCTCAGCCACAATGGCTGCTTTCTTTAAAGAGCCAAGATCTTTTTCCCTGGAGCCCATGCACCCGCTGCTCCTTCCATGGGAGTCAGGGGTGCGTGTCCCCTGGCTCTTTTCGGGGCTGACTTGATCTCATGCTTTGAGCTCTGGCTTAAATTCAACGGAACTTCCTTCAAGCAGTCTTTAAGAGGAAGGTGCCCTCAGCTCCACCCCATCATTCTCTCTCTGTACTGTGTTCGCTTCCTTCTCAGCACTTTGCAAGTTGTACTTACTCGTTGGCCTGCTTGTTATGGTCTCCTCCCCCATACTGTATGTTGCACAATATGGCGGTACATGGCAGGGACTGTGCTTTGCTGGTCACCCTGCTTCCAGCATCTAGCATGGTAGGCTTTCAATTGATATTTGCTGAGTGAGAAAAGGAATACATGCATAAATGAATAAAATCGGTGGGCTATTGAAGAAAGGAAGTTTGGGCAACAGGATAGCCTTTTAGAACAACAACAACAGAAATAGCGTGAACTCTTTATTTTCTTACATAAACATAAATTTAAGGTTGATCAAAGTTTTAAATTTAAATTGTAAAACCATAACATTTTATAAATAAAACATAACTGAATGTTTTTATGTATTTTGAGCTAATACGTAAGTATGATTCTTGGTGAATACATGAATGTGAGATATCCTGGTGATGTTTAAGAAATTGCTTTTGGGGTGCCTGGGTGGCTCAGTTGGTTAAGTGCCAGACTTCGGCTCAGGTCATGATCTCGGTCCGTGAGTTCAAGCTGTGCATCGGGCTCTGTGCTGACAGCTCAGAGCCTGGAGCCTGCCTCAGATTCTGTGTCTCCCTCTCTCTGTTCCCCTCCCTTACTCGCATTCTGTCTCTCTTTCTCTTTCAAAAATAAATAAACATTAAAAAAAAGAAAAAAGAAATGCTTTTATCTTACATTAAAATTTTAACATTATTCTATCTTATGTTAAAATATATTTTGCATTCATGTATCTAAACCTAGAAGCAACATCATTGTCCCTTGTCTTTCAGTGTAAGTTGTTGTAACAGAGACCCACCCCAAAGGCAATGGCTTAATCAAGATAGCAGCTTATTTTGCCCTTAAAGAAGTTACCGAGATAAGCAGTTCAAGGTTGGTGGGGTGACTCGATAGTCTCGACCTGCACCCCCATCTCCCAGCCAATGGGAAGAAGGAAGGGTAAAGGGAAATACAGGTTATTTTATTCTATGGTCAACCTAGGAGTTAGTTACATGGACATGGGATGCATCTTTGGGTTCACATTCCACTTACTGGAACCTGGTCATGCATAGCTACCATGGAGACTGGAATATGCAGTCTTTAGGTGGACAGCCTTCTTCCAAGCTCCGATTCAGAAGTTTCATTACTGAAAGACAGGGAGAATACCTAGGAGTTCTGGCCACAAGGAGGCACTTGACCTACAATACCACGAAACTGACTTTTTCCTTCTCGTGTTTTGCCTTATATTTGTTTTTACAATTAGTTTTATCTGGATTTTCCCCTTTCTTAAACTCCAGCTTCAAAGTTACAGACAGGGTTATGCTCTTCTGGCCATTGTCATTTCCCCCAGTCACTGCAAAAGTTTTCCACTCCATCTTGTGTTAAGAACCCATTGTCCTTGAAATATGGACTGATTCAGCAAGCCAAACCAGATATTTCAGCACATCTATGTTCAGCTATTTGTTTTCAAGATCCTTTTCCCTCTCCCCAAATCATGTCCATTAACCTGATTTTGAGGATCAAGGGTCAGCAAACATTTCCTGTAAAGGACCAGATAACAAATGTTTTAGGCTGTGTGGGTGACACATACAGTCTCTGTGCATAAATTTTTGTTTGTTTTATAACTGTTTGAAATGTACAATTATTCTTAGCTTTCAGACTGTACAAAAACAGACGGTTGGGCTGCTTTTGGTACACATGCCATAGTTTGCTGACCCCTCTTGTACAACAGTGAATGACAATGGGTGTCTGTATGTCTCCCTTAAACAGTGAGGGAGTGGCAGTTAGTGTTCCTGCACTAGATGATATATATCAAGGAACTACAAGGAATATCTTGCTATGTCGGCAATGACTATAACTCTGACATAGGTATGTCTTCTGCTAAATAAACACTGGCCAAAAATTATGATATAGTCAGTATCATAAAGCTTTATGCTCTATTTATGTCATCACAAGGATGAAAGTCACAGTTTGTCATATATATCTCAGTGCCTTTTTAAATGTTATAAATGTCAACCCATCTATACATATCTTTCATAGAAAGATGCCGATGAGACCCTAATAGCTGGCAATATATAGCTTAGAAACGATTTTCTAATTCCTAACTTAAAATGCTTACAGATTGCATTCTCTCTGAATGTACATGAAGCCATTCATAATACGATTAATCAACAAGTATTTCTCGAACCGCTATCATATAGTAGGCGCTGTACTAGACTCTGGGAATGCAACAGTGAACAGATAAAGTCCCTACTCTCCAGCAGGGGGAGCTCACATTCTAGAGACAGGCAACAAACAAATAAGCACATTCATTAAACATGCAGGATGCTGACAAGTGCTATGAAGAAATATAAAGTATGGAGGTAAGGATATAGATAATGTTTGAAGGAGCTATCTTAGAGTGGTCAGGAATCGCCAAAATGAGATGAGAGTTGAACTAAGTCAAGAATGCAGTCAGGAGCAAGTTATACAGATTCCAAGGGACCAAGTGCAAAAGTGCTCATGAGTGCTCAGGACCAGGAAGGGGCCAGCTGTCTGGGGAGAGTGGAAGGCAGGGTGTTATACAGAAGGTCAGAGGGCTAATGAAGTCAGATAGCACAGGATATTGTCCTGTGGGTTTTATTTTGAGTGAGATATGGGAAGCCTTGGGAGGGTTTTGAGCAAAGAAGGGTTTTGATCAGACTTAGGTTTTAAAAGGACCACTCCAGCTGCTGTGTAGAGAACAGACAGAGGGCAAGAGTGGGAGCAGGGACACCAGGTGCGAGGTTATTGTGACTGTGCAGGTGAGAGAGGACAGTGGTTGGACAGGCTGAAGGTAGGAAATGTAACTGTTTTCATGTGGCTCAGCACACATGAAGTAGGTTTGCTTTAATTGTATTTCTAATCCTGGAGGAATCCAGTACCACCTAATGGTCTATCCCAGGATGGGCATTGGTAGTCAAGGTCTCTTTCAATGGAAAACAGGCTAATTAAACGAGGATTTATTATGGTTTACTTATATCTCAAAATCTAGACAGTGCTATATTATGATCACTAATAAAGAGTCCTGGCTATAAATTAGGATGAGTTCATGAGGCAGTGCTTCCTTTAATATCGGAAGAGATGATGGAACGCTATTTAGAGCTAAGTTATGTAGAACACTAATCTTTCAGCGATGGCTTGATTTTCAGACCTCTATTTACATCATTGCTGCAATAAGGAATGAACACAAACAAATGTAACTCTATGCCTAACAATGCAAGGCACCAACTGCATATAAACAAAGCTAAGCTCACAGTGGATCCCCAGTTAATTGTTGTGAATGACAACTGAGTGATGCATTTTAGCATTTAAAAATTAGCACACTATGATGTGCTGAGGACATTATAATAAATGAGAGGACTATAAATACCTTCCAAGTCAACATTTTTTTCTCATTTACTGCCAGGAAGTAGGTGCAGAGTAAATGAAGCCTTCCATTCTCTGCCATATTTTGAAGACGACTTCAGTGCTAAGTTTGGAATTTTTTTTTTCTGTCCAGCATTCCCCAAACTCACTTAACTAGTTGATTTTGGGGTGGTAGCTTCTCTCAAAAGACAAAGAGAGAGTATGTTTTCAGTGCAAACAGGTCCTTTTGTTAAGACTGATCGGTATTTTACTTTTTGGATAGTTGTGGCTTCTATAAAGGAAAGTGTACAGACTGAAATATACTATACAGCTTAACTGATTTTCACATATATGTATACACTCATGTAACTACTGCCCGGATCTACATGTAACGTATTTACAGCATTTCAGATAACCTTTGCATTTCCTACCAGTCAATACTCCACCAATGGAAATCATATTCTGACCTCTGGGTCCATAGTTTTGCCTTTTTTTTTTGAACTTTGTACAAATAATATTATATAGTATGTATTCTTTTGTATCTGGTTTCTTTTACTCAATACTGCATGATATTCATCCAAGTTGTCACATGTAGCAGAAGTTCAAATTTTTTTTCATTGCTGTTTAGTATTCCATTGTGTAAATACACCACAATTTATCCATTGTACTGTTAATGGACTTTGGTAGTCTCAAGCTTTGGGTCAACATGAATAAAGTGCTATGAATGCTCTCATACATGTCTGATAATGAACATACATACTTGTATATGTTGTCTCTATGCCTAGGGGTAGAATGCTATGGCAGAGGGTCTATGCAATACTGACTTGCATCAAACAGTGTTTTATTTTATTGGGCAGGAAAACAAATTAGTTCCAGAGAGACAACAGTGTTTGATTGTTGTATGAAAAGAATTTGATAGAGTGTTTAATTGGAATCCTTGGAATTATTTGCTTGGTTATTTTTCTTTTCATAAAGATAAAAACTGAGGAGTCACATTGATATATCACTCCACAACCATTAGGATGGTCACTATAAAAAAAACCCAATAAATGCTGCTGCAGGCAACTTTTCATTCACCTTTTTCTGCATAGAGGACAGAAATTGGGATGTGTGATTAAAATCATAATAAAATTTATTTCCAGTTATTTAAAAAAACAGTAAATAACAAGTGTTGGCAAGCATACGGGGAAATTGGAACCCTTGCACGCTGTTGGTGGAAATGTAAAACGGTGCAACCACCATGAAAAACAATATGGAGGTTCATCAAAAAATTAAAAATAGAATTATTGTGTGATCTAGCAATCCCACTTCTGGTTGTAGTCCCCAAAGAATTGAAAACAGGCTTTCAAAGAGATATTTACACGCCATGTTCATTACAGCAGCATTTACAGTAGCCAAGAGGTGGAAACAATTAAAATGTCCATTGAAAGATACATGGATAAAGAAAATGTGGCATATATGGGGGCGCCTGAGTGGCTCAGTCGGTTGAGCATCCGACTTCGGCTCAGGTCATGATGTCATGGTCTGTGAGTTCCAACCCCGCATCAGGCTCTGTGCTGACAGCTCAGAGCCTAGAGCCTGATTCAGATTCTGTGTCTCCCTCTCTCTCTGCCCCTCTCCCACTTGCCCTCTGTCTCTCTCTCAAAAAATAAATAATAAAGATTAAGAAAAAAGGAAAGAAAATGTGGCATACACACACACACATGCACACACTGGATTATTACTCAGTCTTTAAAAGGAAAGAATCCCACAACATGATTAAATCTTGAGGATATTATGCTAAGTGAAATAAGATGGTTACAGAAACACAAAGCATGATTCCACTGATATGAGGTAGTTATGAATAGTCAAAATCACAGACACAGAAAGTAGAACACTAGTTACTGGCAGCTGAGGAGAGGAGGGCAAATGAGCTGTTGTTCAGTGCATATAGGGTCTCAGTTTTATGAGGTGAAAAAGTTCTAGAGACCTGATGAACAGTGAGCATATAGTTCACATGAGTGCCCTGGACATTTAACAACGTTTCAGGTGGGGAACAAAAAAGATGCATATTATAAAGATCTTATAGCTTTGGTCGAAAAATATCCCTCTCTGCTTTCAAGCAAACATGTCATTGAGAAATGAGATGTTCATAAGATGTTGTAGAACATAACTGTATTTGTTCACATAGGCTTCTCTGCTCCCCTGTTGCCACATGGATAGTTTGGGAGGCAACAAGGTCCTTGATACTGAATAAAATTATAAAAGTAATTTTTTGCAAAGCAGTGAGGAGTTATTGCTGATTTATAGAGATTAATAATTTACAAGTACAAGATGGTTATTTTCTAGTTCTCTCTGATTAAATGAATCTATTTTTGTACTCGCGATCTTTGCATGAAACAAAAAACTCTGGAGTTACAGTGACTCATAAATAACCTTAGCGAAGCATTCAGTCCATGATCTAGCCCGTTGCAGGTTGTCAATAGACGTGATGGAGTGTAAAGGCCTCTGGAAAACAGCTGTGCTGGAGCTCAACGCCTACCCAGGCAGGACAGACAGACGCTGCCTCCTGGTGGGCACCCGGGTTTTAGAGCAAAGCTGAGGCTTTCACAAGACATCATAGCTTTCCCAAAAGGGTCATGAATTTAGGTAAGCCAGAGAGTATGGTAGGCACAAACTTGTTGATGAGGGCAGGCTTTCCAGTCAGTCAAGGATATTATTGTCCTAGACTCAGCTTTCTGAGTTGACCTTACTTGAAAATCAAATGGGCTATTCAGTTGCTCAGAAAAAATAACCATTTATTTTTATGGAATTTGTGAATATGTTTTTATCTCTATCGGGGCATGAGCCTTTGACCATGGGGCCTTGGGCCTTGGGCCACATGCTGCCTGCCTTACCCTTGCCATAGGGCCCAGGATCTAATTTCAAAGTAAAAGATTGGAATGCTGCCTCCATTTTACTATTTCCTGAATAGACCCAGAAAATAACATTGTAATGGCTAAAATAAGCAGCATTATTTTTCTCACCAGGTACTGTAATTTTCCATACGGCAGATAATCTAAATTGTAGAACTATAATATTATACATTTTTCCCATGGGACTAAATAAAATTATTTTCATTTAGAATTTTTTAAGTATTGTAAGCATTTTACATTTTTCCCCCTGAATTTATTTTTTTCCTTTCCCCTTCCTTCCTTCCTTCCTTCCTTCCTTCCTTCCTTCCTTCCTTCCTTCCTTCCTTCCTCTCTGTCTCTGTCTCTATGTCTCTGTCTTTCCCTCTCATCCTTGTTTAGATACCAGTTGAGTCAGTTTGGAATAGAATTTGAGCCCCAGAATTCCAACAGGGATTTTCCTAGCAGAGTAAATCTTACCCCTCAAGCTATCTGTTTCCCCTCTTATAAGATAAAGATAATAATAGTATATCCTTTAGGGTTACTCAAATCATCACATGAGACATTTTTGCCTGGCTTGGTACATGTTAACTACTATATATTATTAATATATACTATATACTGTGTATACTACATAACTACTATATAATATCAATCTGACCATATAGTATACGCAACATCAAGAACACTGATCTGGAGTAACAAAACAAAAAGGAAAATCTCCTAAGAGCAGTCCAAAAGCTAAACTGATGGCAAAACTGATCAAGGAGATCTTGAAACTCTGCAAATTAGATACACAGAAACAAGAGAGAATTAGGAAAAATATATGCTTTTAGTCAATGAAATAGCAACAATAAGATTGTTGCATTAAATGAACAAAAATTAGTTCAGGCCATCAGCTAAGCAAGAAGTTTTTTTTTAATGTTTATTTTTGAGAGAGAGGGAGAGACAGCAAGTGGGGGAGGGGCAGAGAGAGAGGGAGACACAGAATCCGAAGCAGGCTCCAGGCTCTGAGCTGTCAGCACAGAGCCCCACGTGGGGCTCGAACTCACAAGCTGTGAGATCATGACCTGAGCCAAAGTCAGACGCTTAATCGACTGAGCCGCCCAGGCTCCCTGAGAATTTTCTTAATCATGATCAGCATTTATATTGATAAGACTGTTTCAGGGGATGATATTTCTTTGAATTATAGTGGAGATGAAAATAACTTCGAGCTTACAGATCTCTCGGTCCAACTTGGTGATTTCATAGGGGAAGAGACTGGGGGTTCCAAGAGATTCAGCCCCTTGCCGAAGGTTACACATCTCCTCATGGCAGAGCCAGACCAGAACATGGGTCGGTCCCCTGATTGGAGTCCAGGGGGATATCCGACTGGGGCACACAGCTTTTGAATTGTGACAAGATAAAAACAAACAAACAAACAAACAAACAAACAAACAAAGTTCATGCTGGAGTGAGAACAACTTTACCTTCATATCAGGGATCATTTTTTGCACAGGGTATTCAAAGCATTTTGAAGAGATCTCATTATACCTGTTTCTAAATAGAAAAATAGAAACAGAGATAGGCTCTTGGTTGACTGGTTTGTAGCCCCGCCTCAGGCACCATAAGTATATCCCTCATGCCCATGAATGCTGGTAAGTTAACCTGCTATAGGTACCTGCCCCTGATGCTGGGGCACCTTACACCTTGCTTTCTATTGCCTACTTTTATAGTCCTTTGTCGTAATCTCCTTTCTGCCAAATGTAAGCCTCCCAAAAGAGTATTTTTTCCATTGTTCGTAGATAAATCTCCAACTTCCTGAACAGTGCCCAGCATACATTTGACCATCAGTGGGAGTCATGCCATTTCTTGAATGAATGAACAAAGAATTGACAGTCTTGGTTTCTCTATCTAGACACTTGAATTGGCAGATGAATTTTGGGCCATATGTGTAGGCTCTTATTTTGCAACCTCTCCTATATTGCCCAGTTCCATACGCTGCAACCATGGGTCAAAGGAGCCTGCCTTTGGATCATACCCTGGGTTCCGGGACACAGCATACTGAGCACATTCTGTGCTCCACTCAAGATGGACAGGAAACAAGACAAAAACAGGTATACTCCAGAAGACTGGACTTCTATGTTTTGGAGGTATAAAAGGGAATCCTCTAAAACTTGTGCATGGTGACAACTTGAAGCCGGTGAAACCACCCCTCTGGGAAAAAGGAATAAAACCAAATGCCATGTACGTAAGCCCAGTGAAGCCAAGCAAGGCCTCCCTCCAGTGGAATCAGCCAACCACCATTATGAAGGTTAACTCACCCTTCAGACTGGGTGTACATGGTTTTCTTTAGCTTCGAATTGTACTTGACTTTCATTTGAAGCATGCCTCACCAGCATAACCAGACTGCTTAATCACTGCTGTCAAAGACTTGGGCAGCAAAACAGCGTTAGGCTTTTGCTTTGTTTCATTAAGCAAAGCAGCTTCAGTCTCTGTGGTGAAAGAGTCTTCTATCAATGACTTCCAGTGTAAACAGGAAAACCTCCACATACACTGCCTTTTTGCAGAACTGCTACGTCTCCTGACCACCAGATGTTGTCTACAGGGTCTTATAAAATCCCCCAAGAGTTCTGTTCTGGAGAAAAGGATAGGCGAGCCATCCAGTGGATCTTCAAGATGGGCGAGCACTTCTCAGCCTTGGGGGTGTTTTCAATGTCCTCTGCATCAGCCTTCTTTCCTCCAATTTTTATGCTGTCATGTGATTAACAATAAGATACAAGGTTTAGCAGGAAAGATGCTATTAAGTAAGTTGAAAAGAGAAAAAAACAGCATCCACAACACAACCACTCCATGCACATACCTGACCAGCTCTCCTGACAGACTCTGTTGCTGCACAGGTCACTGGGAACACCTAATTGGCAGGCCCATCAACATACCTTGCCAGATCCTTGGAGGGGGGAAGGCCTTAATTTATGACCCCAAGACAAGATAATCATAAGGTTGGGAGAACCCTTCTCTTGTAAACAATCCTGGACCCTATGCAGCTCTAAAGACAGCTGGAATATGTGTGGACAGCACTGAATTACAACAATACCTATTGATTGAAGAAAACTGTTTTGTGGCCTTAGAGTATTGGGACAATATTTGTGAGGGACGTGGTCATTATCAAAAAAGGAAGTTTTAAACTAAAGGAAGCAGGAGTGACTTTTGTGGCTTTGGTGAGGTTCCATTTCATTCTGTACCTGTTTCCCTGGTGAATCATTCCAGTATGCACTGGTTCCTACACTTGCTGGGAAGCCACGGTGAGTGGGCCACCAGTGAGTCTCTAAAGAGAAGACCAATATGACTCTCCCTTCTCTGCCTGGCCTCCCCTAACATGGCAAAAATTCAGATTATTCTACAGGTCATCAGGCCGTGTAGGCTTAAGCCAGGAAGTCTCAAGAATTGTTTTTGCAAATAGCTTATTATCAGAGGAAATGTCAGCTGAGCCAGGAGCATTATTCTTCCAACAGACCTGGGTGTTGAGGGATTTAATTGGGGTGAATAGTTGAGCAAGACAAAGATGGCTTTTCCTTGGGGACCCGTGTACTCTATAAAAGGGCTAAAATAGAAATGCTTACGCAATGACTTTCTTCCTAAAAATTCAGAACACTTCAGAAATGCCCATTAATTGTATTCTCGGCTCAACTCTGAAGGTTAGCAGACTGATGATAAAATAGATGTTCTGGGAAGTTACATATATGCCCGTAACTCCTTGTTTTTTTTCTTTTTTAATGTTTATTTATTTTTGAGAGAGAGAGAGAGAGAGAGCAGAGGAGAGCCAGAGAGAGAGAGAGAGGGAGACAGAGGGTACGAAGTGGGATCTGTGTTGACAGAAGACAGCCCAATGTGGGGCTGGAACTCACAAACCACAAGATCATGCCCTGAGCTGAAGTCGGACGCTCAAACAACTGAGCCACCCAGGCAGCCCTCCTTGTATGGCATTGTACACTCATCAGAAAAATGGACGATTGATTGAGTACCATCACCAAATATCATCAAGGAGTGCAAATTCAAGCCATGTGTGGAGAGAGGAGAGTTTGGAGGCATTTGGAGGGCTTACAGAATGATCAGCCCACCAAGTCTCCCTACAATGTATATTATTCAATTTCAATGCTCAAGCCCTGGCTATTTTCACTTGTTTGATCTTGTATGGAGAAATTTGATTCCAAAGTCTATTATAGGGGACTTGCGTCTTTCCATCATTTCTGCTTTGGGAGGGTACATGCTATATTATTTGGTGCGTAGATGTTCGTGATGACCACACCTTCACTGTGATTTGGAAGTAAGTTGACATAATAATAAAGCAGCAGGAGCCAAAAGAGTATTCGGTGATGTCCACTCGCTTTCTTTGGTATCCAATAGAACTTTTGTGACAATAGACATGGTCTCTGCACTATTTAAATTGATTAGCTGAATAAAATAAAAAAAAAAATTCAGGTCTTCAGTCACATTACCCACATTTCAGATGTTCAGTAGCTATTGTTGCTAGCTGCAGCAGGATGGGCCAGCACAGTTATATAGTATCTCCTTTGTCTCGCTTACTACTTTTTAGCTTGAATTCCATCTTGCCTGTTATCCTTGACCCCTGTTTTCTTTTTGTTTGCCTTTGACGGGCACAATTGGGCTAACATTTTCTTTTTAACCTTTCTGGATCACTTGGTTTTAGGCAAGTGTCTTGTACAGAGTACAGAGCTGGATTCTGCTTTTTAGCTTAGGTTAAGCCCATTTGCACTTATTGATATGACCTCTGTGTTTGATCTCATGTCTTTCATTTTTTTGTACGTATTGTAAATGCTAGTAATGCCATCTCTTTTTAGTTCATGTGTCCTGGCTGCATGCTCTGAGCAAACTAAAATTAGCTCGCATCCTCCTCTTTCTTCTCTCATCTCTCGTCTGCTTTCCAATTTTAGTCAATAATATTATCTTCCTTAGTGTTTACCTTTGTAGTCCTAGGCTTCTACAATTCAGCTTGTCAGCATTAAATGATCTCCTATCACTTCCTCCAACTGCTCAAGATGCAATTAATATTCTACTTACCACATTCTCTCCCCTCCTTTTTCCTCCAATATTTTATTATGAAAACTTCCAAACCTACAGCAAAGCTGAAAGAATTTTCCCTTTGAGTACCCATACACCCACCGGCTAGATGCCATCATTAACATTTTACTATATTTGCTCTATCAGTATGTGTCCATCCTTCCATCCATCTGTCCATCTCATTCTTTTCAAAGTAAATTGCAGACATTAGTACATTTACCCTTAAATACCTCGGCCTGCATATCACTAACTGGAGTTTAAATATTTTTTAAGGTGTTTTCCTTTAGTGTAAAATGTACATGTTGTAAAGCACCTCAATCTTACGTACATCTTTGCTAGTTTTGAAAATTGCATACATCTGTGTAACCTGACCCCCGTAACAAGATATTGAACATTACCATTGCCCCCAGAACATTCCCTGTCCTCGTTTCATGTTAATCCCCACACAACAACCAGAGGCAAACTTCTGATTCTTTGCCACCATAAATTCGTTTTACCTGTTTTAGAACTTCACAGAAATAGAATCAGGCAGTATGTGCTCTTTCGGGTAAGGTTTCTTTCACTCAGCATCATGCCTTTGAGGTTTGTTCAGGTGATTTAGTCCTATTTATAGCTCAGTGCTATTTTACTGTAAGAACATATGGCATTTTATTGTATATTCTCTTATTAATGCTTTGTTTCCATTTGGGGGCTACTATGAGTAAAGCTTCTATGAACATTTTTGTACAAGTGTTTTTTATTAGCTTTTCCAATTTCTCTTTGGTTAATACCTACATGTAGAATTCCTGGGTATGACACAGGTGTAGGCTTAGTTCATGAGAAACTTTGAGACAGTTTCCCAACCAGTTTGTATTCACGCCAACAGTGTATAAGAGTGCTGTTTTCCCCACCTCCACACCAATATTTGGTGTTGTTAATCTTTTTAAATTTCAGCCATTCTGGCGGATGTGTACTGGTATCTTTTTGTGGTTTTAATTTGCATTTCCCTGATGACTAATGATGTCGAGCACTCTTCATTTGCTTACAGGCCATTTACATATTTTGTTTTTTCAAGGGCGTATTAAAATATTCTGCCCATCTTACAGTTGGGTTGTTTGTCTCTTTGTTATTGAGTTGTAGGTTTATTTGTTCCAGTATGCTGGATACCAGTTATTTGTCAGATGTATATTTTGTGAATATTTTCTTCTAGTCTGTGGCTTATTCACTTTCATAACAGTATCTTTTGATAAGGACACATCTTTTAGTTTGACACACTTAATTTTTTATTTCAAAAATGTTATAGTTATTGCTTCCAGCATCCTGTCTAAGAAGCTTTTGTCTACTTCTCCTTCAGACTGCAATCTGGGTTCACTGGGGGTGGGATCTGCTTTAAGCTCACCTCATGGTTGTTGGCAGGAGTCAGTTCCTTGTAAGCTGTGGATCTGGTTCCTTGCTAGGTGTTGGTAAAGAGGCTGCCTTCAGTTCTGTGACACAGAGGCCTCTTTGTAGGCCGGTGTGTTTCATCAAAGCAAGAAGAGAGTCTGCAACGAGATGGAAGTCACTTGCCTTTTATAACTGAATCATGGAAGCGACACCCCATCACCCTTGTTGTGTTCCATTGGCTAGAAGTGAGTCACTAAGTCCAGCCCACACTCAAGGGGGGGAATTACAGAGGCCTGAACACCAGGACACGACTTTGGGGGCCACCTCGGAAACTACCTAATATCTCATAAATCTTCTGTAGGCTCTCCCCAAAGACAAAGTAAAAGGGCAGGTGGATAACCAAGATAAGAAAGGGGTGTTTTCTAGACAGCACGAACTCGCTGTTTTCAGTTAGGATTTCAAAACCGGCAAGAGTGTGTAGGAGAGCTAAGGAATTCAAATCCTGCAAGACAAATGGCCAAAATTAACACAATGGACAATGCCAAGTGTTGGTGAGGCATGGAGTCACTGGAACTCTCATTCGTTGTGAGTGAGGGGGTGCATTGGTACGAGAGCCTCAGAAATCTGCTTGGCTGTATCTGCGGAAGCGGAACCCAGGCCTCGCCTACCACCCACAGTCTCCACTCAGGGCGTTTACATGACGGAATGAGATGCACTGAGACAGTACACAAATGCTTCTTAGTACTGGGATGTTTTCTTACACTATCTTCTAAATGCTTTATCGGATTAGCTTAAAAATTTTTTTCTGATGTTTATTTTTGAGAGAGAGAGGGAGACAGAGCACGAGCAGGGGAGGGGCAGAGAGAGGGAGACACAGAATTGGAAGCAGGCTCCAGGCTCTGAGCTGTCAGCACAGAGCCCGATGCGGGGCTCGAACCCACAAACCGCGAGATCATGATCTGAGCTGAAGTCAGATGCTTAACTCACTGAGCCACCCAGGCACCCCTAATTTAGTCCTATTTCTAATGACTTTTATGCCCCCCACCGCCGCCATCCTGTTCCTTTCCTAGATTTCCCCCAGTCACCTTGTGGTGGGTAAAGCTTGTCCTATAGTAAGTTTCTAAAGAAGGGTGCCTGGATCCAACAATCTCTGATTCTTAGACTCCATACACAAGGGACAGTCAGGATTGGTAAAACATCTTTGGTTCATACTTTCTTGCTTTGATTAGTATTTTAAATATTAGTTGTTTTCCATTATTTATTATTTTCTATAGGCACAGGATGAGAAATCCACTTATTTTAGACTGTTTTCTTAAGATCTACATATAACCAATTTCACATCGACATTGTCTTCAGGGCCGTGTAGAGGGCTGCCTTGTGAATTTCTTCGTTACTGATGGTCAGTATGGATGTCTCCTTTGTAACATGGGTTTTTGTGAGTTTTGAATTTGTGTGTACCTGGGAAAGTATGTAGTAAGTGTAAGGTACTAAGCAAATATATGCAACAATAATAATGCCACTCTTTCCTATTTTTGTAGTAAGGGGTTTATATTTAAGAAGGTAGAGGTTTTTCTGTTTTTAGGACTAGAATTTTCAGCCTAGAAATACTGAAAATAATTTATGAGGTTGGTAACCCGAAGTTTAGATGATTTCGTTTCTTGTATAAACTTGGGACTCCAATGTCCATTCCATCCTAATTACTGACTCTTAGGAAAACTTTTGAGTTGAGTAACAAAGCTGAATTAATGAGGTGTATATTTTTTCTTCATTAAATCTTTCCATATTTGATCCTTCCTTACTTAGCAAATCCATATAGGAGTATATGAGGAATAAGGAACCCATTATCTCAAAATACAAGAAAGGTTTTAAAAAATCTCTCGGGAAAATGCAAGCACAAGATACTAGCATCTGATCTAAGTGGGTCAAAGTGAGATAATCCATGAAATTCAATATCCTTCTCTATTTATGTAATATGAATATCGCAATATGGTTTCCAAACACACATTACTCTGTTTTTGTAAAAACAAAATTATGTAATAAGACAGAAGATGGTAAAAAATGAATATGTAATTTATAATATGCTGGAATTCTTAAACGTTTACTTGTGTAAACAAGGTTGAATTCATACAGCGCCATATTGGCAACTGATGAGTCAAGAGTAGGAATAAGGGATTTTTGTACCTTTCACATGAGGGCAAGGCTTTTCACAAAGACAGTAAGTCCCTGTTCACGGGGGCAAAAAAATACTATAATCAAATCTTTGCCCTCCGTGGAAATTTTAATTTCAAAATGAAAGTATTTTTTCTTATGAAAGAAATGCCTGCTTCTAAAATGTAAAAAATACAATTGCATATAAAATAGAAAGTGATGGGGTGCCCGGGTGGCTCAGCTGGTTAAGCGTCGGACTTTAGCTCAGGTCATGATCTTGTGCTTCCTGAGTTCGAGCCCTGCATTGGGCTCTCTGCTGTCGGCCTGGAGCCCGCTTCGAATCCTCTGTCCACTTCTCTTCCTGCCTCTCCCCTGCTTGCGTGTGCTCGCTCTCTCTCTCTCTGTCTCAAAATAAATAAACATTAAAAAAAAAAAATAGAATGGTGAAAGCATTTTAACTACTTCCACGACTGTCCCTGTTAGTGATCTCATGCTACAGAGACATCATTAATATTGATAACTTAGCATTTCAGACATTATATAAATATATACTATATATTAAAATTTATAAATCGTATACTTTATAAATATACTTTTTTTGCCTGAGTGTAATCTATAATTTTATATTTTTTCATTCAATACCATATCTTGGATATGTTCCATATTAGTTCATATAGATCTACCTTATTTTATTATTTTATTTTATTTTATTTTATTTTATTTTATTTTATTTTATTTTATTTTTGTTATTTTATTTATTTTTTTTTTTGTTTATTTTTGAGACAGAGAGAGACAGAGCATGAATGGGGGAGGGTCAGAGAGAGAGGGAGACACAGAATCGGAAGCAGGCTCCAGGCTCTGAGCTGTCAGCACAGAGCCCGACACGGGGCTCGAACCCACAGACGGCGAGATCATGACCTGAGCCGAAGTCGGACACTTAACCGACTGAGCCACCCAGGCGCCCCAATTATTTTATTTTTTAAAGTTTATTAATTTATTCTGAGAGAGAGAGAGAGAGAGAGAGAGAGAGAGAGAGAATGAATCTCAGCAGGCTCCATGTTGTCAGCACAGAGCTGGATGCAAGGTTTGATCTCATGAACAGCATAGTGAGATCATGATCTGAGCTGAAACTAAGAGTCGGACGCGTAACCTACTGAGCCACCCAGGCACCCCTGCCTTCTCCTTTTAAATGGATTTATCACAAATATATTGTATGAATGTGCCTTAACTGAGTTAATGAATTTTCCTGCTGATGGATAAATAGTCAAGTTGTCCCCAGTTTTTTAATACGATAAACTGCACTGTGGTAAACATTCTTATACGTACGCTTAGCCATTAGGAGAATTTATTATATTTTTTAGAAGTGAAATTTTGAGATGAAAAGGAATGGTCATTTTCAATTTTGATATATAATACTAGATTATACTTTTGGTTTTTTATAGACCTCAGGACTTTGCTTGGCTTGTTAGATGACCAATAATAGAATAATAGAAATTTAAGATATAGAGGCCACATTAAAATTAATATCTATTATTTTTGTTATGAAATAGATAAGAGGGTTGATGAGAGGATTCAAGATGTTGACCAGTTGTTGTACAACATGCAGGGGTAATGCAGTGGAAGGGATACCCTTACTTTTTTATAAAGTGGCAATAAAAGTACTTACCTCATAGGGCTAATGTAATGATTCAAGGAGATAATGGTTCTAAATCTCCTAGACTAATATTGTTACAAAGTAGGTGTTCAGTAAAAAATTACTGGTATTTTTATAAAGAGAAGTTGTTCTCATAAAAGAGCCTTTTAGCTTTCATGATCACATTTTAAATAATTCCTGTTGGCTTCTGTTTTCGTCAAGTATGAGACATTAGTAAATACTTAGTATCCTATTTAGTATGAACAGGAAAAAATTGTGGAGTCTTTAAAAATGAGTGATCGAATTTTATAGTACAAGATATGGGATGTTGGGGCACCTGGGTGTCTCAGTCAGTTAAGCACCTGACTCTTGATCTCAGCTCAAGTCATGATCTCACGGTTTGTGAGTTTGAGCCCCGTGTCAGGCTCTGTGCCGACAGTGTGGAGCCTGCTTGGGGTTCTGTCTCTCAGCCTCTCTGCCCCTTCCCTGTTTACTCACTCTCTCTGCCCCTTTCCTGTTTACTCATTCTCTGTCTCTCTCTCTCAAAATAAATAAACTTAAAAAAAAGTTACGGGATGTTAGGGGTTACTAGTCAAGGCAACACCTTGGGGCCAGGAATATCCACTATGCCCAGGGTCAGTGCCTGCAGGGTGAAAGGTAGCAATATAAGCTCAGATGTCAGGAAGTGAAAACAGGCCAAGAGTCAAAAAGCAAGATGATTCACAGGTAATAGGACACCCAAATGTTGGGAGTCATGAGAAGCTGGGAACCTGGCTCTATAACCACAGGAAGGCTCAAGCTCATAGCAGACTCAGGCCAATGCACAATCTGAAGTTTTAAAGTTCAAGGTAGCCAGCCAGGGGCCCAAGGGGACCAAGGCATACCTCCTTGCCAAGGAGACTTGGCTGATAGCTGTTTCTAGGTTCTTACAGACTTGTGTGGGTCGGAAGTCAACCACAGAAGACCTTGTCTAAGTTTTCTAGGACTAGTCCGTGAATCGGGCAGCAGAGAGTTAGATTACATATAGGAAGAAAGAGGCAATAAATAAATAGAAGCATTAGAAAAGCTACCCATGCTTGCATTAGCAAGCCACACATCTGCTATCATCCCTTGGGAAATGGAATGTTGCTATGTTCTTTCCTTTGTGTTTCTAAAACAAATAAATACGTAAAATTCTTACAGCTCTGCTAAGATTGAAGCAACTATGGCACTAAGCCCTCCATCATGTTCCATCTGTGTGCTATCCCCACCTGTGTCTTCCTGGAAGAGGTCCGGGGTGATGTTGGAGGGAGACATTGCTATATGCTAAGAAGTAGGTGGGAACGGGAGTAAGCCCACTATTTTAGAAGCCTCACTCCTATACTCAAACCATGCTGAACTGGGAACACTTTATTGGGAAGTGCAGTCCCATGAAGCAGGAGGCAGGCAAAGAAGGAAGGGGAGCAAATACCAAAGAGCAGGTTACAAAGTTGGCCACAGCTTGATTATAAGTGCTGTCAATTGCTTGTTCTTACATGATGTCTTCAGAGAGATGGTAGGAAGCTATTACATCTCAGTTCTGGGGAGTGTAAGGGAGAAGAATTATCCTCTGATTTCCATTTCTAACTGATCACAGTTTGCTCTGTGGGGTGTTACCGCCCCACACTTCCAGGTTGCACCACCTGGTCCCTCCATCAACAGCTGGGGAGGCTCAATCCAAGGGAGCAACTGTGGCATCTGCAGGATAAACCCCTTTCCTCAGGACAAGCCATAGCGGAGGCAAGAGTCACTGGCATTTCCCACACCCCTGTCTGTAATACTCAGCCTCACAGGTTCCGCTGGATGGGTGCTCAGTGGGATCCGAAGCATCATTTAACTCAAAGCCCAAGGGCGAGAGGGAAGTCCAGGTAAGGCGCTGGCTGGTCATGCCCACAAGTGATGCCCCAGCCACAAGAATGACACAGGCCACTGCTTCAGACCACCTTGACCAGAATGAAAAGCATGTGTCCAGATCTGGGGTGACTCATCAACTGAGTTCATTAGTATTTCTATGTTTCTGGTCACACAATAACTAACACTATTGAGCACTACTGCCCAAAGCACTTAATATATAATCGAATGTATGAGTCTCATTAATATACATTGTTTTACAATCTATTTTTTCCATTTAATTTTCTGTAGTGAAGATTTCCTCATCTCATTCAATATTCTTCAAAGGCATTTTTTTCGCTGGCAACAGCGTATTTCATAATATGGCTGTATAGCATTTTATTTCACTTTCCCATGTTATTGAACACATCAGTTGTTTGTAATTCTCTGCTTTCGTAAGTCATTCACTGTGTGCAAGCCAGATTTGTCTAGTCTATGTTGTTAAAACAAACAACTCTTAAATCTTGGTGGCTTAAAATACCAGAGGTTTATTTTTCACCCACGTCGGGGGTTAGCAAGGGATCTCTGCACATCACAGTCACGTACACACCAAGTCTAACAGAGAAGCATCATCTCGAATGTCGTTGGTTACTGTGCCAGAAGGAAAAGATAACTCTGGAGAGATTCGTGTTGGCAATTAAATGCATCCTGAAAATGACACATGTCACTTCTGAACTCATAGGTCAAATCTGTTTGCAAGGCCCCACCCAATCACAGAGGGGCCAGAGGGGAAAAAGAACAAGATGAGGCAAGTACAACTCAGTGTGACACCATTACGAATGTACTTGTGCCTAATTTTTTTGTGTGTTTTGCTACTCATTGTTGCTACTTATAGTGTTTTGCTACAAATTGTTGTAAGAGACAGAGTAAACATTTTTATGTTATTGATGCACGCTCTGGAATTTTATGTTTTGACCTCTTCTTTTATATTCTCCTCTGCACTGGGGCCTAGGAGCCTGCAAACTACATTTCCCAGTTTCCTTTGCCAGCTGGGTAGAAGCCATTTTTTTTTTTTTTTTTTTTTTTTTTTTTTTTTTTTTTTTTTTTTTTTTGTTATTGTTGCTTCTGGCTCCATCAGCAGTCATGGAAGCCAACTGCAAGTGATTACAATCTCTAGCAGCAGCAAGTCCAGAAACAGCAACGGAATGTTGGCTTTCTGCTCAGGGTTGGTGGTGGTGCTTGTGGACTCTGGGTGGTACCCACCTTCTCCCTTTTGCTTCTTCAGATCATGAGTTAGCATTAGCTTCCTGCAATTCATTATTACCTCTAGGTACCATCATCTTCCCCCTTTGGTTCTTCCAACTGTGCTATTTTCTAATCAACGCCTGTATTAGATTTCCCCTGCCTAAAATGCCTAATGGGATACCTACTGATATAGTATATGTGCCAAATTGTCCCTAGAGATTTTGTGCCAATTTACACCCAGTCCCAAAGGGATACCTCTTCCCTTTAACCTTCACCATAAAAAAAAAATGTTTTATATTTTCATTTAGAAATTACCTTTGGATTGTATAGGCACTGAATATTTTGTTGTTTAAATTTGTATTTCCTTGTTTGCTGTCGAGACTGAATTTTGTAATTTGTTACTTTCTTTCACAAATTGATCACTCATAATCTTTACCTATTTTAGGGACATGTCTACTTTTCATTGATTTGCAAAAGACCTTTATATGTTAAGGCCTTTCATCTTTTCTCTCTCATGTTTCAGGTACAATCCCAATTTGTCATTTGCTTTTTAAGTTCTGTTTATGGTGTTTTACAACATGGAGAAATTAATTTAAAAGATTGAATCAGTTCTACTAATTGTTTCTTACGTGGTTGTTGCCACAGGACTGGGTTTTAAAGACCTACTTGAGGTTTTAAAATTTCCTTTCTACAATGTAGTTTTAACCTCTTATCTATTAGGGTTTAACAGATAATAAAATCAGAGGTGTGTGGCTTCTTAAGATGGTCTTATTATTTCTCCTTCTTCCTATCTCTTCTTATCCAGACAAAGAAAGGGCTGCACGAAGGGCAGAGGGGATGGTTCAGAGCCACTGCAGTGAAGTGAGATTCTCTCCACAGAGATCGTGGCAGCTCTGATCTCACTGGCCAATGAGCCCTGCCCACAATTCCAGTGTAAAGTGGTCTGTGAAACAGCTCTTCTGTGGATACAATTGTGACATGAGAAGTAATGGCCAGAAGCTCAGACCTCCAGACCCAGCTGTCTGATCCTGCTCTTTTATCAGGACAACAACTTCCCTTATCTCTATATTCCCGTCGCCTGTCTTGAAGAGTGGTTTTTGATTAGTGTACAGAGATTTCTCGGGGCACTACTTTATACCCCAAATCATGCTCAACATTTTTAGCTAATACCCTCTCTGTTGGTCTTACAGGTGGTTTAAGGAGATGAAATTATGTGTTGGGTAGATATGTATCAATAATTTACGACAATTTCTATTCAATATTTCACTGAAGGATGTAATTTTTCCCCACTATTGGTTCCTGTCTTTGCTTTTATGCTTAGAAAACATTTTTACATCTCAAGATCAGAAAACCATTGATCTTTCTTTTCTGCTTATTTGGAGATAGTAGAGTACTTTACCCTGAACAGTAAATAGTGGTTGAGCCCTAGAAATATTTTACAGCAAAGAGCAGTAGCTGGTATGCAAAAGGTAAAAATAAAAAAAATAAGAATAACATATTTGCTTTTTCTTTCTTTTCTAAAGATTTTTTTTTCATTATGAAAAGCATAATTTTCCACCAGTCTCTTTCACTTCATTTCTTTCCCAGGGACTGGTCTATGGGCTCAAGAAGAAAAGGGAGCATTGGAGATGATGCTCATGACTTCACACTTCTCTAGCAAATTCTGCCCCTTCCTCATAGCCTCACAGCCCTATCCCTCTAGTCCAGGAGTGGGCATACTTTACCTGGAAAAGGCAAATAGTATATCTTTCAGGCTTTGCCAGTCTGTGGAAACTACTCCATTCTGCTGTTGTGGTGGGAAGCAGTCATTCACAATGTGTGAACTAATGAGCATGTTCTAGTTAAACCTCACAGAAACTGCAAAAGCTGTCAACGCCTAGCCTCCATGCTGTGGAAGAGGGTAACCGGGTAGGTGTGATTAACGAACCCTTCAATTTTTGCTACTTTGTGTTCGTCAGGAATGTCAACCAATTTGAATCTCACAAGTTTGTTTAGTTTGGATGTTGTTAATGCCATTAGATGAGACCGCTGTGACCGGTGTCATCTGGGCCTCCTTCCTCTTCCTTCTACAGAGTCGAGTTCACGGTCTTTCAGGTACGTGGGTGGTTTCTGTGACTGTGAATTAACCACGGTACCATTTTGTCTTAGAGGAGATGTGGGGAGCAATCATGAGGCAGGTCAAAGGCCTCGCCTGAGAAGTGGCTGATTGCTTCAGCCCACACGAGTCTGTTCATTATCACGGGTGGAGGCTGTCAGACTTATACCACTAATAAATGTGTCTGTGCCTCCTGATGTCCCTGTTCTTTGGGAAGGTACCGGCGATATCCTGACAGGCTACAGGAGCCAGCCCCCTGCTCCTCTTTTAAGTACTGTACCTTAGTATTCTACACTCACTATGTCATTTTTCACAAAAGAAATTGCTTAATTTTGCCCTTTGTGTCCATCGTTCAAAGCTCCTTCTGTGTTATTGACCATCTTTACTCTTCACATTTTTAATACACATTTACTCGGGAAGAGGAATACATGTAAGAATGCCAAGTTAAAAAAATCATTTTAAAGCAACAGAATTGGAGTCAGAATCAAATAAGTTAAGCTTAAATCTTATCACCTATTTATGGGTTTGGATATAGGCTAGCAGTATCTGTTACAGATACATTCCTTGCTTGGCTTTAATAAAATCTCCCTGCAAGACACATGTGCATACTGAAGGATAACCCAGTCACTTGTGGTTTTAACTAAAGCTCTAGAAATTGTATATTCATGCACATTTAAGTACTTGCAAATACTGGTAGATGTCAGGCCATACCTGTCTCACTCAACCCACCTCATCGGCAGAGGCCACGTGATTAAGGGCTGATTGAGATTTTGTGTACTCTGAAGCGAATATATAACTTGGTGGGTTCTGTATTTAAAAAAAAAAAAGACAAAATTAGCTATCAAAGCAAATATTTCTTTAAAAAAAATTAAATTTTTTTAATGTTTTTTTTTTTAATTTATTTTTGAGACAGAGAAAGACAGAGCATAAGCAGGGGAGGGGCAGAGAGAGAGGGAGGCACAGAATCCGAAGCAGGCTCCAGGCTCTGAGCTGTTAGCACAGAGCCCGACGCGGGGCTCGAACTCACGGAGTGTGAGATCATGACCTGAGCTGAAGTTGGACGCTCAACCGACTGAGCCACCCAGGCGCCCCTAAACATTTTTAATGTTTGTTTTTGAGAGACAGAGAGACAGAGCATGAATAGGGGAGAGGAGGAGAAAGGGAGACACAGATTCCAAAGCAGGCTCCAGGCTCCTAGCTGTCTGTCAGCACAGAGCCGGACTCGAACTCACAGACGGTGAAATCATGACCTGAACTGAAGCTGGACGCTTAACCAATTGAGCCACCCAGGCGCCCCACATATATTTCTTTAGGATGAAAAAATTCTTTAACAAATAATATATTTTCTAAAAAGGTGACAAATAGCACAAACATCATAAAACCCAGAAAAATAACATAACACTTTAAAGAAATTAACTTTGTTTTTAATTTTTTTTAAATGTTTATTTATTTTTGAGAGAGAGACAGAATGCAAGTGGGTTAGGGGCAGAAAGAGGGAGACACAGCAGCAGAAGCAGGCTCCAGGCTCCGAGCTGTCAGCACAGAGGCCGACACGGGGCTCGAAGGCACGATCTGTGAGATCATGACCTGAGCCGAAGTCGGACACTCAACCGACTGAACCACCCAGGCGCCCCAGAGTAATTAACCTTCTAACACATCTCTATAATGCCTTTCCCTTACATTTTGGCTGTTGCTCTTGAATTGCCTCCATCAGACTGCAATTTTGTAACACAATCATTTTTCATAAACGACAGAAAGAAGATTCAGTCTTTCCTCTGACATAGTCAAAATCTTCTTCATTATTGGTAGTTTAAAAAAGTTTCAGGTTCATGACTTGTAAGTAATACTTGTAAGTAATACTTGTAAGTAATACTTGTCAGGTAAATGTGTTAGAGTATAGTCAAATTTAGAAAAGCTTTTCTCAAATTTCTTAAATGAGTTCTCAGATTTCAGGGCAATGCAAATGTTTTGTGCAGTGATTAATCTTTAATATTGCATGAACTGGCAGCACTCGTTCCTTCTCCCAGGGTCTCGGGAGAGTCTTGTGCAGGTGAGGGTCCCTGAAGCTTAAGCTTCCTTGGCTTCATGGTAAATTCATTCTTGCACCAGATCTTACAGGAAAGTTCAGTATTTCCTCATTTTTTTAGACCAGTCATGACCCGGAGAGGCTGGCTAGTTGCCAGAAGATTACCCTAAACCTCATCCTATTTTTTTGCCTGGATGAGTCTCTAGGTATTGCCTGTTCCTGGATCCCTCATCATTGTGCTTTGTTCAGTTGTGGGGTTAGAGGGCCCGCTGAACCTGATATAAGTTGCTATAGAATCCGTGTTCACTGTTTTGTGAACATTTTGCCCTGCCACTAATTTGAATGTAGCCTCAAGATCGGCTGTAGGGCCTGTCCCCCACCCCTGCCCAGGCTAATCCAGTTCCAGTGGCAGACTTAGCTGCATATGGGCCACCCTCCCAGTGTGTCCTTCCTGATAGTGTCCATGATCACTGGATATGACCATGAGACAATGGTAGGGGGGATCATAGGTGGCTTATTCATCCTTTAGGAGCAGGCTTGGGTTGGCCAGAAAAGACTACGTGGATGGGAGTTACAGATGTCTTTCTGAATGACCAGGAAAATATCGGAGTAGCTGGAGAAAATATTCACGTGTTCTAAACATATACATGGCTTGAGTCCAAGTCCCATGCAAAAGATGTGCAGCGTAGAGAAAGTTGATGGGAGAAAGTGAAGAGAATGAAAGAATGGAGGAATAAAAGGTAAACTAGAAAGTGATTAAAATAATGGTAGATAAGGAAGGCTACAAATGGAATGGGAAAATTTGAAGGAATGGGGATAAAATAAGGTATGTCTGCAGGGGCTTTGAGTAAGGAATGATATTTGAAGGCAGTAGCTGAGCCGAATGAATGAATACAAAGATTTAAAACTCATGTAACAGCATCTGGTGGCATACATTACCTACCATTTATTCTAAAACCAGGTATTTTCAAATTCTCAGAATGAGCAATGTAACACAATTATCAAGCACGAGAAAGAACTTTCTGGCTTCAGAGAACTTCAAAGCCTAGTTAGAAGCTCTGAGGATATAAATGAAAATACTATTACTCAATGAAACCAATTACAAGTAAATTTTATTTTTCAGAAATAATTTGATGCATGTATAACCGTCATTATTTGCAAATAAAATATGTAGAAGAAGTTAGTAATTTGGTAATCCTTCTTTACTCTTCTGACACTTTTGGAAGATGTAAGTGCTATATTTCCTTATAATAGATCTTCCATTAAAGAGTTTAATTTCAAAGAACTAAATATTGTTTATTTTATTAGACACTGGAAATGAATCTCTGCTCCAGGGTCATTTAAACATTTATTATTAAACACAGATAAGATCAATGCTTTCTTCAGGGAGTATTAAAAGCAAAGTCTAGCTTGTGTCACTCTTTGCCTATGGGCAACTATTTTAATGCCACTTTTATATATGGAACAAACTTAGAAACAAATCAGTCTTCAAAACAATTCATAGAACTTCCACTTTATAAATTATTCATAGGTAGGACACTGCCCATAATAATAGAGGCTTATCAGTCTCTCCTTTGTTCTATGAAATCAATGCTATTTCTTGTCTATGCATTTTACTAGGAGAATGGGAGAGATATTTTCAGTTCTCTGTAAACTAAAATATTTCTTGGGTGCTAATGACAGAGGAAATGGTCTCTGTTGTCTCTTAAATTTTGGCTGTTTTTATTCCGTGAGGGAAAGATTACTGAATAAAGAAATGCAATCCTTTCAGGAGTCAGAGGCTTCAGGATCTTCTGACCTATTATTCCCAACCTGCCCCCCCCCCCCCCCTCGCTTTTTCCCCCAGTATTTTCCATGGGTGTGTACAGAGGCATCCCTGTGTGGAGTGCTGGGAAGTTGAGGCTTGTGACAAAGCAAACTTGAATAAAAGTGAGAAAATGAATAATGTTTAAAAATTTGACAAATAAAAGTGAGGCTGTATTAACATTAAGCCAGCTATTTAGCAAAGGAGAAAGGGCACTTATGGGTCAAACACCAAAGCCCTAAATTTGTTTCTTAAATATTTATTTAAATTCTAGTTAGTTAACAGCCAGTGCATTATTGGTTTCAGGAGTAGAATTCAGTGATTCAACACTTACATACAACACCCAGTGCTCATTACAAGTACCCTCCTTATTATCCATCACCCATCCAGCCCATCTCCTGCCCAGCTCTCTCCATCAATCCTCAGTTTGTTCTCTATTGTTAGGAGTCTCTCATCCAAAGCCTAAGTTTTGGCGTAGAATGACGTGCTGAACCATATCAAAGCATCTCACAGCAAAAGGTAACATTGTCTCTTTCACCTGAACTGCACTTTCAAATTTCCTTTATTCCATAGAGCCAGTGTCTTTGGTCCCCTGTGCTTTCAAGTAGTGAACATCCTCCATCTATCACTCTTTTTATGATCTTTTATGGACCAGAGATTTGGTGGGTTTTCCCCTTGATCTGTGACCTACTGAAGCAACTGCATTTCATCTTTATGCAGACTTCACTTTTGGAAGACTATTCATTAGAGGGACCTCATCTATACTTTCATCATCTAGTACCTATTTCTACCTGGTATTGTCTTTATTTGGTGGTTTAAATGTAGATTAATTACTGCTATAAAGGCGACAGGTGATCTCAGTCAAGGTTGAGTCTGACTGCATTGGGGTAGCAAACTCTTTAAGCATTTCTGTTTGCATGAGTTGATATCTACTGGGACATTGCTTGTTGTTAAAAGAAAATGAAGGGGCTTTGTGCATGGGCAAGGAGTGGGAACCAGCCAAGAGAGATGAGAACAGAGGGCTGGCATGGTGTCTATTTAAGGTGGTTACAGCTAACGTTGTTGAGTCAATGTACTGAATGGGTTGAATTCGATTACGTACAACATGAAAAATATTTCCTTTCCCCTGATCTCAGCCTGTAAACATGCTCTGTCCAGTGTGTCCTCACCACTTCTGGCTAGCATGTTGGCCAGATTCCACAGCTTTTTAGTCACTTTGACAAATCAGAACAGTCTGATTTTCAGGTATAAAAAAGTCTGACGCCATGTAAATAACAATTTCCATTTTATACTCAGGTCCGAACTCTCCCCTCCACCCCTTGTCAGCCTCCCTGCTTAGGCCAACCTGGAAGCCAGCAGGGGAGTGGCTTTGGCTTGCTCTTTCACTGCCTCCATCAAACCCCCTTCTTGCTCTGTATCCTCTCCTCTTCCTAGGCTGAGGTAGTTTCCTTCCGGGCTCATCAAACCCGCTCACGTTTTTTTATGGGACCCTTTCAAGGTGACTTGAGTCTAGCTACTTTCTGGCATGAACACTTGGTCCCCAGGGTAAAGTCATAACCCTTGCCCAAGAAATGGTGAGCTGCCCCTCTGCTGCCTTCTCTCTTGGCCCCAACAAGACAGGCAGGTCCTCTGTCCTCCTGACTTCAGAATTCTCTAGGTAATAGGAAGCCCTACTTCTTAAGTTCACATATGCCCCTGAACTCCAAGGAACATACATTGGGTTCTTCTAAGAACTGCTCATAGTGGCCCATCCTGTGGTCATGAGGGTACTGGGGTCAAAGTCCTGCATCTCAGTATTCTATTTTGCTGGAGGCAAAGACACTGGTCACCCTTCGTGCAAGCTCTGGCCACTCTCTGGCTTTCGGGAACCCCTCTCTCTTGGCTTGAGTCAGGGCACCCCAGCCCCTCTCTATCTGGCTGGCAGCTCTGTGTCTCAGTGACTCTAACTAATCCCTCTTTATCATTTCTAGTCTCGTCTTTTGTAGGTGGGTAATAGGGTACAGGGAAAGTTCTGGCTTTGTTCTTTATTAGTAAGTCACCCATTTAACATCTAATTACTGTTATTTCTAGGAAGGACCAATAGTCAAGGATGACAAGGAAGCCAGAAGAAGGAACAGGATCATTATCTGTCCTGAGCTCAAGTGAGGTGCCCTGTGGGGACTCTCAGAAACCACTGGGATGACTTTGGGAGGTATGTTGGTTGTTGAGGGCTGCCATAACAAAATGCCATAGGCTGGGGGACTTACAACAGCAGAATTTTATTTCCTCACAGTTCTGGAGGCTAGAAGTCAAAGATCAAATTGTCAGCAGGTTTGGTTCCTCTTGAGGCTTCTCCCCTTGGCTTGCAGATGGCTGCCCACTTGCTGTGGGCATGGTCTTCTTGATATATGGATGTGCCCCAGGGGTCTCCTCCTCTTTTTATAAGGATCCATCAGGTTGGATCAGGGCCTCACCCTAATGGCGTCATTTTAACTTAATCACCTCTTTAAAGACCTTATCTCTAAGTACGGTCAGATTCTGCAGTACTGGGAGTTAGAATGTCAACATAGGAATGTTGGGGGAGCCCTATTCAGCCCGTACTAGGAAGAGAAGGCTGAGGCTGGGATTTTCTGGCCCCGTGGGTAGATGGGTGCAACCTTGAGGGTGCTGGCCTTCCCCAGCACACACTCACCCAATGAGCTTCCAGGTGGCAGTGCCTGGAGTCCTGCAGGCTGACCAGAGGGGATGACCAAGCTCATTACATTTAGGCTAATTCAGTGCATTGGAACTCCCAGTTTGGTGAGACTTGAGGACTTTGAAGGTTTGTACACCTATCCAATCTTCCAAAGGGCAAATCCGACCTTAAGAGTTACAGTTACTTTCTACAACATTTAATTAAGTTAACCTTTCTTCTTTAAAAAGTAACAAGGAATTCCCAAGACAACTAGTCCTAACCATCTAATATCAGATTAGAAACACGCTTACTTCTGTGTCTACCCGAGTGAAGTCAAGTAGAAAATTGAGCAATTACGTGTGTGTTTGCTTAAATTATAGAAACAATTATCTTAATAGGCCACATTGTTTTGTCTTTGTAGATCCAACAAGTGGCTTATTTATTTAGATGCATAGCAGTTAAAATTTTTTAAATTAAGTTTTTCATTTTAATTCCAGTACAGTTACATACAGCATTATATTAGTTTCAACAATGAGCCAGTTCTATATATTTCAGTGCTCATCATGTTAAGTGTACTCTTCAATACTCATCACCTATTTAAACCATCCTCCCACCAACTTCCCCTCTGGTAACCACCAGTTTGTTCTCTATAGTTGAGTCTATTTCTTGGTTTGTCACTCTTTTTTCCTTTGTTCATCTGTTTTGTTTCTTAAATTACACATATAAGTGAAATCATATGGTATTTGTCTTTCTCTGACTGGATTATTTCACTTAGCATTGTACTCTCAAGCTCCATCCATCTTGTTGCAAATGGGAAGATTTCATTATTTTTTTTATGGCTGAATAATATTCCTTTGTGTATATAGGCCACATTTTCTTTACCCATTCATCCATCGATGGACATTTGGGCTCTTTCCATACTTTGGCTATTGTTGATAGTGTTGCTATAAACATGGGGGTGCATATGTCCCTTTGTAACAGCACACCTGTATCCCTTGGATAAATACCTAGTAGTGCAATTGCTGGGTCGTAGGGTAGTTTTATTTTTCATTTTTTGAGGAACCGCCATACTGTTTTCCAGAGTGGCTGCACCAGTTTGCATGAGGTGCATACCCACCAACAGTGCATGAGGGTTCATTTTTCTCCACATCCTTGCCAACAACTGTAGTTTCTTGTGTTTTTGACTTTAGCCATTCTGATAGGTGTGAGGTGATATTAGGTACATAATATTTTGATGACACTATTTAGATGCAGCAATATTGGCATAACTCTTTTGATGACAACATTTTGAGCACCCTTAAAAAAACCCTGTTAAACTTACAGCTTTAAAAATTATAACATTGGGGCGCCTGGGTGGTTCAGTCGGTTAAACATCCAACTTCGGCTCAGGTCATGATTTCACAGTTCGTTGGTTTGAGCCACCCATCAGGCTCTGTGCTGACAGCTCAGAGCCTGGAACCTGGTTCAGATTCTGTGTCTCCCTCTCTCTCTGCCCCTCCCCTGCTCATGCTCTGTCTCAAAAATAAATAAAATAAACACTAAAAAAAAATTTTAAAAAATTATAATATGTGTAGAACAGACATTTAGTCTCACCCATCACAACCCCACTCACAATAAAATTTTCCTTCTCCAAAGAGAGCAAAATAAATTTTAACCCCTCTGGAAAGAAAACCATAGAGGGAGAAGAATGAAAAACAAGAACCTGAGAAAATACAACTCCAAAGAAGTAGGGTATTTCAATTTTAACACTCATTCTTGTAACACCCTCATCTTTGGAAATTTTGGGGGATTCCTCTGGTTGATTTTGTGGAATATTGCTGGATGTTATGGTTCCCTTGTCCTAGCACTCTTGAGTCTATGGACAATTTGGGAAAAATACCCCTAGAAAAATTTGTATTAATAAGTATACCAGAAAATAGACTGTAATGCATATGGGCAACATTAAATGTGTAACCTGGATCAGGCAAAAAATAAAATCATTTACAACCAGTTTATCTCATCCAAATGTGACCCAAGCTTCCTGGGTTCTCTCTCTCTCTCTCTCTCTCTCTCTCTCGCTCTTTCAAACTCTCCTGAATTGTTTATGTCTATTTCTTTCTACAAACTGGTGGAGTCTCTTGAGGCCACCTGGTCTCCTGAATGCACCCTGTCAGTCTTCCATAGAGTCACCTTCTGATCATGTGTCATTGTGCTCAACAGAACTTTCTTAGTGTTATTATTATTATTATTATTTACTAATTTTTCTCCCAATTCATTAGGAAGTGGACTTTGTGTTGTGGAAGGTTGGCATCTTTTTCTCTTTTCCTCATCTTTTTTCCTGCATAGGCCAGAGAGATTTTCTGCCTCCACTGAATTTCTTTTCCTCCGAATGAGGCCCTCAGATTTAAATCTTCAAATAACAGTCTATTTTATTAATCTTGCATTACTTGCTAGTGAATTTATATAATTATAGTATAAAATATAGCTTCCATCAAACAGTAAGGTAAAAGAGATAATCAACAAGTTAGCAATTTATCAATAATTACTATATACAGTGAATGAACTAGTTTTAAATGTCTGATTTGGATCCACTTTTAAGCAGATCAGATGTTAAGTAAACAAGGCACATCTGTATAGGGCAGTTCTAACAAGGAATTTAATAGAGCCACACCTTTTTAGAAAAGAAATCGTGGTTAAATGTATATAACATGAACATTACCATTTTAAGAAATTTTAAATGTGCTGTGGCATTAAGTACATCCATGTGTGACTGTTACTACCATCCATCTCCAGAATTTTTTATCATCCCCAAAGGAAACTCTGTACCCATGAAACACTAACTCCCCATTTCCTCAGTTGTCAGCCCCTGGCAACTCCATGCTACTTTCTGTCTCTATGATTTTGACCACTTGGGTACCTCATACAAGAGGAATCATACAGCATTTGTCTTTTTGTGTGTGACTTCACTTAGCATAATGTCTATAAGGTTCGCAACCCTTGGTTTGCAACCCTCTTTGGAGCTTCCCAGGTGTAATCTGAAATCAGCCTCCTAGGTGGAGGGCAGAGAAAGACCAAAGAAAGCAGCAGGCCACTCCAGGATGGTAGGTGACAGTTTTAATAAGCAAAAGGAACTTACATAGGAGGCTTGCCTTTGGTGACAGCAAGACAAATAGATCCCCACACCCACCTGCCAAATCTTCAAAAGTTTAAGAGACCTAACTGGGTTCAGTCATGGTATACCCCGCAGGTGTTCTCAACACCAGGTACTATCTGAAGGCTCTGTCCTTGGAGCGCTTCTGGGAGCAGGAAAGGCAAGTGGAACCCCCATTCCAAGGACAGGGGAGGGTGTGAGACTTCCAGTGCCTGGGTCCAACTCACGGGCCAAGTGGCGGTCATGTCTTTTCAATTACCTTCCCCAACACTGTTCCAAGTGCTTTGCAAATATTAATTCAAATATTAATAATTTTATTAATATTAATAATATTGATTATTCATCTTTGTATGTTCCCCAGGGTCTATAAAGTGCTTTGCGTGTGTTAGACATGAAATATTTGTGGAATGAATTTTGGTAGGGCTTAAGCATTTCCAAGTGACTCTGCCTGCTCTTCTGGTTGGAAAGTTAACAAAAGGAGCCGGTTTCTCCTGGGTCATAATCTGACACTAGGTCGCAAGTTTAAAGAAGCCCTTTATTTTAGCCACCACATTTAGGCTAGTTTCCCACTAGGGGAAGGTTAAGAGGGAAGTCATTCCTGAGTGATAGAAACTGTAGGAAGACTCAACGTTAATTAAAGGTTTCCTTTCTACGGGGACAGCAGCGATCACCTCGGGGAAGCCTCAGGAAAAGGGAAGACCCCGAGGCCAGTTGGCTCTGACAGGTACCCCGGTGGCGGGACGGAGGAGGCGGGGCCCGAGGGGGGGCGGGACCTGCTGGGTGGGGCGGGGCCTCGGGCGGGGCCTGTGGGGCGAGGCCTGTGGGGCGGGGCGCGCGACTGCGCCGGGCGGCGATGGCGGCGGACGGGGACTGGCAGGATTTCTATGAGTTCCAGGAGCCGGCCCGGAGCCTCCAGGACCAAGAGAACTGTAACGCGAGCCCCGAGGCCGGGGCAGGGCCGGGCGGGGGAGGTGACGGCTTCCCGGCGCTGGCCTGCAGCTTGGAGGAGAAGCTGAGCCTGTGTTTCCGCCCCTCGGGTCCCGGCGCCGAGCCCCCGAGGGCGGCCGTGCGGCCCATCACCGAGCGCAGCCTCCTGCAGGGGGACGAGTGAGTGCGGGCCCGGCCGGGAGCGGGCGGGAGCCCCCCCTGCCCCTCGAGCTGCCCTCGTCCAGCTCTCGTCCAGCCCTCGTCCTGCCCTCCGGCCCTCGGTCCGCAGCCTCGGCGGGACTCCGGCCACAGGCTCCTCCCCGCGCCCTCCTTCCGCCTCCACAGACTGGCGAGTCCCCGCCCTCCCCGCTCCCCCACTGGGCTCCCTGGGGCTTTCGGCCTCCGGGCGCTCAGCTATTTAAATCCCCGCTCCTCTGCCCTCCACGCTACTCTCTCTCCGCTACTGCCCTCCTGCTCCCTAGAAACCGACCCGGGTCTGTTTGGTTCAGAGAGGAACCTGCTTGCCCGGAGCCCGTAGTTAGAGACAGCACCTCTTCGGGCACGTGTGTAGCCACTCATTCATTCAACTAGCATTAATTTAAGCTCTCAGTGCCAGAGGCTGCTTCGCCCTGGGGATACCAAGGTGACTGAACATACCCCTGCACATACGGCACAATTTAGGCCGGGGGGTGGACTTGCAGACAAATATTTCTATGGGTGTGATATATTCTCCTGGACGTAAGTGCGAAGTATAGGAGATTTTTTATATAGGATATGTGGGAGAGGCAGGAAAGGCTTCACGGGGAAAGACATGTGAAAACTGGATCCTGATTGGGTGAGTGGGAGTTTGCCTGGCAGATGAAGAAAGGTCTAGCAATACGGCTCGCCGATATGGCACGTGCAAAAGTACCAGCGTTAAAGCAGCATTTATGCCACAGGAATTTATTGGCTCCATCTGAGAGCCCAGGTGGAGTGCACATCACTAGAGGCAGAAACGAAAGGAACGCACTGGTTACTAACGGCAGGGATCTCTTAGTCTGGTGGGTAAACACGTACATTAACAGGTCATTAGGATAGAACCGTCTAAGTGCCATGATAGGAAACTCATAGGGGTTTGTGAGAGCTGGTTAAGGGGGAGGCAGAGTTCCTGGGAGGCACTTCATTTAACTACTAGCCTAGCCTTAACTAGCCACTTAAAATTTGGCTAAGGGTTGTCGTTAGGTACCAGGGTTTCACCCCAAAAGACAGTAAAAGGGGTGGTGAGGGTGAGGGAGCTGAGCATATGGTATAGGTGGCTGGGGAGGAGCCCTGGAGAGGCTGAGGGTTCAAGTAGTGCAATGAACAGTGTGGACATGGGTGGGGTGGGTTTTTAGAGCCCTGATGGAGTGGAGAGATTAGAGGTTAGGGAAGGATTCTTGAGAGATGGAGAAGGATCCACAGGCACTGAAAGGGCCTTCCAGCCTGATTCCTCTGTGAATAAGGTAGGAAGCTTGAGAAGGATTTAGGAATGGGGGCCTTTAAACATTGCCTTGGCAGTGGTTCGGGCCCAGCTATGCTGGGGACCACATCATTTCATTGACCTGCCCGGTGTGGAGGGAAGAGTTTATGACGACTTTATACACGCATGTATGTAGCTAGTAGCAAAAGATGACATTTTTGAAAGTCTGTTCCCAAAGAAGATAGTTTTATATATGTGTAGATTTATATATTCTGAATCACAAGGACTGAGAACATATTCTGGATTTAAAAAACGATATTTTGGGTTTTGGATTTGTCAAGAGTGACTTCTCAAAACAGATGAGTGGTTTATACACAAATAGTTAAGGCTTCCTATTTTTGCTTCACCTGTACTGTCTAGAAAGTAGTTTATTTTAGGGGCACCTGCGTGGCTCCGTCAGTTAAGTGTCCCACTCTTGATTTCGGCTCAGGTCATGATTTCATGAACTGAGTTTGAGCCCTGCATTGGGCTTTGCACTGACAGCCTGGAGCCTGTTTAGGATTCTCTGCCTGCCTCTCTCTCTGCCCCTCCCTGGCTCATGCTCCATCTCTCTCTCTCTCAAAACAAACAAACTTAAAAAAAAAAACAAAACACTAGGGCGCCTGGGTAGCTCAGTCGGTTAAGCCTCCGACTTCGGCTCAGGTCACGATCTCACGGTCCGTGAGTTCGAGCCCCGTGTCGGACTCTGGGCTGATGGCTCAGAGCCTGGAGCCTGCTTCCGATTCTGTGTCTCCCTCTCTCTCTGCCCCTCCCCCGTTCATGCTCTGTCTCTCTCTGTCTCAAAAATAAATAAACGTTAAAAAAAATAAAAAAAAACACAACATGAAAGTAGTTTATTTTAGTCTTTGCTTAAATCTTAGGTTGATGTAAAACTTAAAAAAAAATAATTTTGTTACTCTTGATGGTGGTTTTTAGTAGATGATATGTTGGTAGTAATGCATGATGCTTGATTTGGGAATGCATAACAAACCTCTTTCTCTCTTTTCAGGGGCTGGGGCTGGTCATCACTCGCTGACCCCTTTCTGTTGCATAAATTTCTCCATTTATGGAATCCAAAATGTCCATCCCTGCTCCTCAAACTAGAGAGAGTTGAGAATTCTTTCACTTAGATATTGCCTTGGCTTAGGGCACTTCGTTTAACTTCTCTGAGCCCCACCTTTATTTTTGGCTACATATGGATTGTACTTACCTGCTAAGATTTTACTTTAGAAAGGGTATCATGTAGGATTCAGTGTCACAGGATTTTGACCTCCTTTGACTTTGTCCTGCTGGTTGTTTATGACGGGTTGTAATACTTTATGATAAGGATGAAGGCAATTCATGTCTTGACTGGAGAATTCTAGAAATCTTCCACTTAAGTCAGCCCTGTGTCCTTCCAACTACAACTGTTGTGACCTTGGCGGAGAGAGAGTACTGTTAATTGTCCTTCACTTTCTTGGAAGATCAAATTCACCCACAGTCTCTCCTAGTGGGTGAAGTATTGCACTCCACTTGCCCTCTTACTCCAGTCTCATTTAAAAAGAAGCAAACAAGCAGTCCCCAAAACTCTGGACTGTCTTTACCTACGAGAATATCCTACTTGAGTTCCTAACCAGCGTTAGGTATATAGTCAGTTATTTGGTATCTGAAGTGCTTTTACCTAGGAAGGTGTGGGTCAAAAACTCAGCACGTTTAACAGTCTGCAACTGTTGCCTCTGATTTGAGCACTTTGGCATTGGAGAAGGTTATGATTCGAACAGAGAGGAGAATAGGAATGAACTATGCATTTGGGAGATGTGCAGGGTAAACGAGCCAGTTTCCTAGAGCTTTTTGGGTTCATGTTTTCATTGAAGCTGATGTGCATTCCAAAGCCAGACATCATTTTGGGATTGTATGTTTTTTTGGCAGTTACCATCCCATTGCTTCTTCTGTTTAGCACCAAATCCCAAATTCATTAAATCAAGTATGTTCCTTCTTTATTTTTAAGCTTGCATTCTTATTTTTATGCCTCCAGTGGTCTTGTTTTTGTCTCTTTAGTGGCTTACACATTTGGAAAAAAAACCCCACTCAATTGTTTAATGGCTTATTCATGATTAGATATCTGCCATATATTTTAGTTTTTTTTCCCTTATGACATCTATGTATCTCTACCCACTAAGTCACTTATATATGTAATGTTTAACTTACCCAATTAAATTTCATCTCATTTATATCTCTAAAGTCATTCATATTTTTCATACAATGTCATGTTTGATTATGCTGATATTACTTTGGTACTGAAATCTGAATTTTGATCATGAAATTGGAGTTTGCTGTCCTTGTCTGGTGTGGCTTGGGACTTTCCTCAGCATGACTCATGTGAAATAATGCTTGGAGTAATAGAACTGGAAGGAATATCTGGTATTCTTGTCCAAGCTTCTCATTTTATAGAAGGGTTGCTCATACCTAGAGAGGTTAAGGGGCATAGCCAAAGACTCATTGTTTGAGAAAGAATGGAAACAGGAGTCTATGTTTTCTGAATTTTAGTCAAGCACCCTTTCATTTTACTCTGTTGCTTCCCCAAAATGCTGTCTGACAATAAGGAAGGGTAATTGCATTGGATATAACCTTTGTGCATTTTATTGTGAATTCCTGTTTCTTTCCCCCTTCATTTATCTTAGTCCTTAGCCTGTTATATTACAAAATAGATATTAAACCCTAGCCTCACACTGAGACTGAATCCTTTCTCTAAAAAGGATAAAAAATTTTGGTTAGAGAAAGATGACTCACCCTATGAAATGACCAGTATATTAGGAAGTTATTGAAGAAAAATAAATGTAAAACATAGTGTATGTACTACCTGTGTGGCTCTGTAAACATTACATAAGCTGCCTGTGTTTTAGTTTCCTCATCTGCAAAATGGGGATAATTATGATTCTTCATATATAGTTTGTGAGGATTAGATGAGTTCATATATGTAAATTGCTTAGGACTGTGCCTGGCACCTAGAACAGTGGGAATGTTAGCTGTCAACTTTGAAAGAGTTTTTAATCACTTGATCTTGTCAGCCTGATTAGCTGATTTTCATTTAGTGTTATTTAGGAGGCCCTTCTTTTTGCTGTTTTTCTGGAAAACAGGCCTTCTGTTGTTTTGTTTGTTATTTTTTGTTGCATCTTTAACTATAGTATTGCATGTTTATTCAATAAAAGACATGTAGGATGTTAACCTTCATTGATTGTGGTTTTCTTCTTTTTAAGGATTTGGAATGCCCTGACCGATAATTACGGAAACGTCATGCCTGTAGACTGGAAGTCATCCCATACTAGGACCTTGCATTTGCTTACACTGAACCTCTCAGAAAAAGGGGTAAGTTAAGAATTGAGCTGATAGTTTCTGACTAACTGATCCTGAGGATGGAACTAAAAAGTAGCCTTTCTGTTTCACGCATGTTCATTGGGTTGCCTCTTATTTCCAAGTTTCTAGCAATTGGAGTGGCCCACTGTTGCCATCTTGGCTCCACTACTGTCAGCTTGCTAGCACTTTCCTCCAGTTCTTCCCCTGCACACACTCACTTTTGTATGTTTAGCCAAATCTTCATCACCTGTGTATGAACACCAATGATGAGCATTTTTCTCCTGAGCTTAACTAGCATAACTTTAGTGTGCTGAGAAAACTCAGTTATACATTGAGGGTACTGGAATATCAACATAGAGTTAACTTTCTGATGAATTTAAGGACTTGTTGGACATGACATGTTTTCGGAAGACTCTGTTTCTGTGAGTATTGGGGAACCTAAAAGACATTATAGTTCAGGACGCCTGGGTGGCTCAGTCAGTTAAGTGTCTGACTTCGGCTGTGGTCATGATCTCGCGGTTCCTGGGTTTGAGCCCCATGTCAGGCTCTGTGCTGACGGCTCAGAGCCTGGAGCCTGCTTCAGATTCTGTGTGTGTGTGTGTCTCTCTCTCTCTGCTGCACCCTGCTCACACTTTGTCTCAAAAAATAAATATACATTAAAAAAAAAAAAGACATTACTGTTCTTGGCTAACTGAGGCTGCTTAGGATTCCTTGCTATTGTAACGTGAAGATGTCTTAAGTGTGATCACAATTGATAGGACATCTGGGGTGGGAGTGTAGAAAAGGGAAGATAATTTAATGTTTATTTATTTATTTTTGAGAGAGAGAGAGAGAGAGAGAGAACACGCAAGTGGGGAGGGGCAGAGAGAGGGAGACACAGAATCCGAAGCAGGCTTCAGGCTCTGAGCTGTCAGCACTGAGCCCGACGCGGGGCTCGAATTCACCAACCACAAGATCATGACCTGAGCCGAAGTTGGAAGCTTAACTGACTGAGCCACCCATGTGCCCCTAATTTTTTTTTTAATACAGAGATTTTATTTTCTCTTTTCATTTCCTTTCCTTTCCTTTCCTTTCCTTTCCTTTCCTTTCCTTTCCTTTCCTCTTCTCTTTTCTTTTCTTTTTTCTTTTCTTTTTAAGTTCATTTATTTTGAGAGAGAGAGAGAGAGAGTGCAAGCAGGAGAGAGTGGCAGAGGGAGACAGAGAATCTCAAGCAGGCTCCATGCTCAGCGTGGAGCCTGTTGCAGGGCTCTGTTTCAGGAACTGTGAGATCATGACCTAAGTTGAAATCAAGAATCAGATATTCAACTGACTGAGCCACCCAGGCGCCCCAGGAAGATAATTGTTTTAAGTGGAAAATCACATTGTTGGTTTATCTAAAGGTGATGAGAAATGTAGCCAAATTATGTAAGTTTCGGGGCCTGACTGTTTGAAGTTCCTTATCATGTAACAGTGTAAACTCATGCCAGATTTTTTGGCTCGCTCTGTATTTCATTAAGTATAGTTGTGTAATTGAGAGTATAATGCAGTGGGGGGGCTGTCAGTATTTTAAATAGTATTGCTAATGTTTTATGAGAACAGTTTTCTTAAATATATGATTCAGGAAAGCCTGCTGCTATTATTTTCTAGTAAAATACAGAATTTTGCTTCTATTTCCTAGTATTCTAGTAGATACAGAAATCTTACTGTATGTTCCAGTTATTAATCCCACAAAGCTATTTTGTTGACCAACCTGGCATATGTTTAGTGAAAAGGAATAAAACAGCATACCTTATGCTCTATCTTCTGTTTATTTAGACCCTAGCTATCATTTTGGGCTTAGTTCAAGTTTCCCTTCCTCTCTGAAGCTTCCTATTACTGTTTAGCCTTTGCTGATCTCATGGAATTATACAATTTTAGAGTTGGAAGCGACTTTAAAGGACACTTAATCCACCCTCTCACTTGGGGGGAATCCCCATCTACAGCGTCTCTGACAGATGGTCATTTAGCCATGGCCTAAATCCCTGTGCGGGAGGAAAATGCACCTCTCTCTGTGGGAATCGGTTACACTGGTGGGGTTGTGAAAATCTTCAAGGACTTATCTGTCCCACAGAGGTTAGCCCCGTTGTCTCCTGGGTACTAATCCTGACAGCACATTGTTCATGTTTCTAACCATTACTTTGTTCTCTTATTAATCATATGTTTCAGGGTCTGTCATTAGATTGTGACTTGCTGGCAGGTGTCTTTGTAATTGTGTTTTTAGTACTATCACTGTGCCTGGCACATAGTGAGTACTAGGACAAGTTATGTTGAGTGAATGAATGTATGATCTCGTCAATGAGACCATAAGGTCAGAGGCCACGATGGAAAGTTCTTTTTTAAAAAGTAGCTATTTTTATATTATTTAACATAGTGCTAAATCCATGATAGCCAATTAATGAGTAATTTTTTGTTTGACATAATAAAATATAGCATAGAAGAGAGCCTTTCATAGTTTCAAATGGAAGTACATTGCAGGATGAATGGGACACTCTAATTTAGTTTCATTGAATAAAATGTATGTCTTGTATAGTTCTTAGATTGCACTTTAGGAAGTCACTCCCTTTTTCTGCCTTTTGGTTGTTGTTTTTAATTCCAGAATAATGGTATGGCTGAGGGTAGTTGATTAGTAACCACTTGGAGTTTAGTACTAATAACTAATCTTAATTATAAAAACCTTATCTGGAAACCTCATCAGATTAAAGTGGACAAGCGATCATCCATCTGTCATCTATCTGTCTGATGAATAGAACTGAAATTAGAAATTAGAACTCTGTTTCTCAGGAAGGAGTGGCACACATTAAGTTCCTTAAGAACAAGTGGGCAACGCGGAACTGTATAAGAAGCAACCATCTCATTCCATTAGATAGCATATCATTACATCTTTTTTAACCTGAGTTATCTTGTTTAGCATTGCCACCTGTGCTCGATCCTTCCCGTAACTGAATCGTGTTAAATTTGCCTTTTGGAAGCATTCTTTAGTTTATTCCAATTGTAAAACAAGATCTATAGGAATTTTTTTTTTCCTTGATGAAGGGAGAAGACATTTCTTTTGCATTAGGCTGAGGAAAACCTTTAGGAAAACCACCATTTGCAAGATTTCAGCTTTTGATTTTTCTTTCATTGAGGTTTAAGATGTTTAAGACGGCACACTTCTGAATTGGATGAGTCTTTTCTGGAGTAAGGCAACTAGTACGTTCCAAATTCTTACATGGGCACATTTTTTCCATCCGAAGCAGCTTCAGTTTCATACAGGGCAGTAGAACCACCGGCTGTGTGTCTAACCTGGCACAGGAAGGAGTGATGGGAACGCTTGGCAGAGAGAAGACACAGTGATGCCGAATGGGAGAGTGAATAATGACACCCATGACAGCCAAGGTTAGCTTTCAAAGCCCGAAAGGGGTTCCAGCCCTTAACATATGCCATCTCTGTGGGGAATGGACTTGGCTCAGTCCTGGGAAAGATGATCTGGGATCATTATTTCTGTTGTTATGGAAATCTATTCTAATGGGTTACTGGTATCACTTGTGTATCTTGGCAATAGCTATGAAAACGATTCTAAATCCAGTGCCGGTTTTGAACATGCTTAGATGATAGAAGGCTTCGGAATCACATTGCTTTAGGAACCTCTCCTGTGCCATCTTCCTCCTCCTGCCATGAGCATTTTTTCAGGGACAGGGAATGTTGTTGTATGCACCTTTTCATCTTCAAGAGTAGAAACAGGAAGAAGATGATCCTATCTTCCTTAGGGGTCACTTCAAAATTAAAACTTTGTGAGGGGAAAAATAAATCTGTGGTCCTCAGATTATAATGAAGATTGATTTTGGGAAGTGTTAAAATTTAAGGACCTGTGGAGATAACTGTTAGGTCTCCTCTCCATCATCCGTATATCCTTACGACTACCGAGGCACATGTCCCCTCCACTTCTATAATTTTGAAGTCAAACATTCTCCCATTTTAGTTGCTTTTTTTTTTCTTTCCAACTTTAGACTTTATCCATTTACTTTACATCCAGAGGATGAGGGTTTAGGTCTTTCTCAGTCCTCTCTCCAACCCCCATCACCAAAACTTTCCCTTCCCTTGTCTTTCCAATATAGTTATATTAAGATATTTGGTTAAGTTAATTTTAATCATTTACATTGACTGTTTAAATGTTCACAGTTGACCCATTTCCATATATCATGAGAAATTTCCTCTTGTAATTTTTTTTCTTAGGGTAATAATTGCCTTGTGTTTTATTTAAGTTACCATTAGCTCACAGATTCAGCTTCAACAGAGCCCTGAAACTCACTTTAGTAAGTGACATACACCAGATAATCTGTTAGTGTCTGTCTCTCTTCCTCTTGTGCTTTTCTTAACGTCCTGTGCAATAACCATTCTCATCTGACCTGGTCACTCTCTTGTTGAGCGTCACAGACAACATTCTGGGATCTTTACTTCACTTTCATTACGAGAATGCCCTCACCTCTTTCTTGTGTTAGATCCCACGTCTGCTTCCTTTCTGGCTTTCCTCCTGGTTTTAATGCAGCATATTTTGCAGTAGCTGTCTGAGAAAGGGTGTATGAGGTCAAATACTTTGAGAACTTGAATACTTGAAAATGTCTTTATTCCAAGCTCCCATCTAATTGTTTGTTTAGCTGGAGATAGGATTCTAGGGTGGAATGTATTGAAACATGGAAATAACAGTGATCATTTTCTGGCTTCTTTGGTTGCTGTTGAGAGTTCAAATGACATTTTTGATTCTTGATCCTTTTAATGTGTTTTTTTTTTTTCCTCTCTCTGGAAGCTTTTAGATTCTTTTTTTCATACACGGTCTGAAATTTCACAATGGTACGCTGAAGGCCACGTGCAGGCCTTTCCTAGGCCGATGGTCCGGGAAGAATAGAATGGGGAGCCATGTCATCACCGTGGTGCAGCATGGAATTGCAGTGTGTGGGGGGAAAGACCCTGGAGCACTGGTGTTGCTCCTCTCCCTGTCTGATGTTCTGAAAGGCAGCCCACCAGCGGTTCCTTGCACTTCTCACTGCGGGTTTCCTACTGGGTGGGTTGGATTCACCCTTACACTTCGGATGCTTCTGTATGAGGAACTAGGGAGGCAGGAGGGACTGCCCTGAAGTCAAGGGCGTGCTTTGATTTAGGCCATAAACTTTAGCCTCCTGAGGCCCAGAGCAGAGTGGAAAATGGCAGTGAAGCAAACAGAAACTTCCAGCACAGTTAGGTTGAAAGATCTTCTTGGAACCTAGAGAGATTTTATTTTTGGAAGGAGAGATGTTCCACTGTAAGGCAAAGTATGACCCCCGTGGACAGTGCCAGGGAGTGATTCTTGATCTTTTACCCCGAATATTAGAAGTTAGTTTGCAAGTAGTTAACTTTATGTCATCTGTGTAATTTTAACATCTACTACTCTTACTATTAGATTGTTAACTAAATAACATTCGCTGCTAAACCCGCCTGTTGCCTCCTTTGGGTGTCTCTATCATTCCCTGCAACTTCCTAACAAATACTGTGTAAAACATTCTTCTCCATGGAAAAAGCAGCTACGTGTGTGTCTGTATTGGGCAGTAGGGGTGCAGGCAGCATTCATGCAGGCAATTTCATGTTTCCTTTCCATTCCCCTCATTTGTGTTTGAGGTGAATACGTAAAGCACTTTGTACACTGCCTAGCGCTCAGTGATTGGAGTCATTTCTCCCTTTCGAGGGAAGACTCTTTACCCAGACACTGTGACTTTGTTGTGATCAGAATGTCCTGCTTTTAACAGTGGGTTATTTTGCTTTTAGATAAGTGACAGTTTGCTCTTTGATACATCAGACGATGAGGAGCTGAGAGAACAGCTGGATATGCATTCAATCATCGTCTCCTGCGTTAATGAAGAGCCCCTCTTCACTGCAGACCAGGTATTGTGGAGAAACTCATCGAGGAAAGGAAAAGAGAACCTCGAGCTGAAGGACGATTTCTAACTGTGGCAATAAGTGATGGGTTGTTGGAATCTACTGATTTTTCCTGCATTTTCTGTTTATGTAGGCTTATCAGTTAACTCCTCCACTGAGAAAAGAAGAAAGTATATGTAATCCGAAGCAGATGGGATTATGCTAGTTGGGAAGATTCTTCAAGATAGGCAGTTTTCCAGTATAGACCTTGTATAAATCAGTGCAGCGAGTTATTATTAAGGGAGGGTTATTGCTTAACCTGAAATGATAAAAAAAATATTGTGAGTTTGGTACTTTTTTTAGGGTTGGCAAGACATGGCCAACTCTGATGTATCTGTGTAGAAATTACCCAGTTCCTCTAAAAGCCTGTGTAAAAATCGTTAGTACTTATTAGAAGTGTGTACTGTGAACCCGGAAAGAAGTGAGCTTTATTCCTGTGGCATGCTCTCATAATGTCAACGCTGTGTTCATGTAAACCGCTTGAATCAGCTTTCTCATTGTCTGAATACTCTTCCCACTGCTGTTGTGTTGTCAAAATGTGGTGTAAGAACTCCTTCCTGAAATAACATGCTCGTGGCTGCTCTGACTGTGAATGCTACCACATTACATTTTTAGGCTGGAAAGACGAGGTCGGGAAAGAGATATGTTATGGCAAGGATGGGAGGAGTCCATTAAAATGTGCCATTTTGATGCTCCTTAGTCATATTTGTGGTTAGATTATTGTAGGCCTGGGAAGAGTGTGGTGCTTAAAATGCCAGATAATAGGTTAGAGGGCTGTGGGAGGTTGATCATGATATCTCAGGGAAATACGTGACCCTGTGAGTTCACGGTCTCCTCAGTAATCTATCTGCCTGAATGCCCTAAGCTGTTCCTGCTTCTGAGACTTGGAGAAACAGATTCTGCAGCCTCCTCTGGCATTTCATTGTACTGTTTTATAATGCCTATTTGAGAAAATCTTCTTACTAATTACCATAATCCCCACCTCCTTCAGATTTACTTTTCTTTGCCCTTAAGCTTACTGATTCATCCTGAATGTTTTCTTAATAGTTTCTTTTTTCCTTTTTTTTTTTTTTAACTCTTAGACCTATTTTTTCTAACTGTTGAGTAATTTTTGTGGTTTTACATTCTCACTGACTTCTGTATCCTCAACTTTTAAAAAGTGGAGCAGGACAAGGTACTGTTGGAAGATTGGAGCAGCGTTGCACATGACAGTAGATCATTGTTTGAAAGATGGTTCTGAAATTTTCGTGTTTTTGTGCAGCTTCTTTTTTTCCCTTTAAGCTTCTACATGTCACGTAATTTTTGAATATCTCTTAATCTTTCATGGAATTAATATATGAAATTCCTTTTCTGCCATTAAAGGAAAATTTTACTGCTATAAAGGTAATTTCTTGCTTTATTTTTTATACTGTTGTATTTCAAAAATTTTATGTCAGTTTGATTAAATGGCTTTCGATTGATTACTTGCATGTGTCATATGGTGAGTTTTCTGTCATTTGCTTTCTTTTGACTGTAACGATGATCTGGTTCTAGCATTTGTAAGGTAAATTGTACCTGTGTTTTGCACCATTTCTCAGACCTTCAAGATCTGATAGATCTACTGAATCATGATGGGCATATTAAATATTACTCTGTTTAATTTTGTGTTCAGCATATTGTAAATTTTATTTCCTTGATAAACCATGTTCACTCTTAACAGTCAAAATTGTGATTATTCAGAACACCAACTCCTGCACAGTGTTGGTTAGTGGATATTTCAGTGCCCTTCTTTTCCGGTTGCCTCATGAGCGCCATGTTGCAGAGAGATTGTTTTTCCCAAGTATATCTGATTAACAGTGGTGTGTGTATTTTGGAAGGTGATTGAAGAAATTGAAGAAATGATGCAGGAATCTCCAGACCCAGAAGATGACGAGACACCCACGCAGTCAGATCGGCTGTCGATGCTGTCCCAGGAAATCCAGACTCTTAAGAGGTCCAGTACTAGCAGTTATGAAGAGAGTAAGACACCCTCCTTCAATCCATGCTCTTTAGACTTCCTGTGCATCTCAAACCATCTCCAGAAAGCTTTCACTCCAAAGGCTAAGTTATGCACCCTTCTTCAGCCCTCTAGTAATACTCGGGCATATCTTTATCATTGCTTAGGGACTTTGTCACATTCACCTTTGAATCCTGTACTAGTCGGCTTGGGCTGTGTGATGAAGTACCACATGCCAGGGGCTTAAACAACGGGAATTTATCCTCTCAGAGGTCTGGAGGCTAGAGGTTCAAGATGAAGGTGTTGGCAGGTTTGGTTTCTTCTGGGGTCTCTCTCCTTGGCTTGTAGATGTCTTCTCTCTGTCCTCCCGTGGTCTTCTGTTTGCATGTATCTCTGTCCTAATCTTGTCATTTTATAAGGACACCACTCACACTGGATTAGAGCCCACCCTAACAACCTCATTTTAACTTAATTATCTTTGTAAAGACCCCATCTCCAAATACAGTCACATTCTGAGGTCCTGGGTATTGGGACTTTAGTGACATCATAGCCTCACATGAGGAGAAGTGCTGAGAAAAATCTGAAGTGGGTTTTAGGGAGTAGGCCTTCCTTCTTTCTTCCCAATCTTCAAAAAAATTCACACATTGGGCCATATGTGATTAAATATGTATTTAGTTTAATTGTTTCAAATCGACTTCTGTCTTTCGAAGTGTGCTAGAACCCTAAGTTGCTTGCAGTTTCTTGTCAGCAGGTAGTTTGGGTACTCTCCCTCAGCTTTTGTGTTTGTTCTGTTTCTTGTTCAAGCTTTTTTTAGTCTTGACTGGAGTGCTGTTGGTGGGATGATTGAGTTAGACAAGTCAAGAATGTTGTTACACTTCTCAGCCTCTTGAGAAGTAACTTTGCTACCTACCTCTGCTCAGTCCTGCCCACCAGAAGTTTGAGGATTATGAGAAGATTGTGAACAGTTTCATTGCTTAGAGTATGGTGTCTGCTCTTTTGGCATGAAACCGCCTGTTGTGCTCGTCTCCCGAAATATTTTTGTCTTAGTATCTGCTGTGCTTTGCTTCTGGCCGCAGGAGTAAAAAGGCTCTCGGTATCTGAATTAAATGAGCTACTGGAAGAAATTGAGACTGCCATCAAGGAATACTCCGAGGAGCTGGTGCAGCAGCTGGCCCTGCGAGATGAACTGGAGTTCGAAAAGGAAGTGAAAAACAGCTTCATTTCTGTTCTCATTGAAGTGCAGAACAAACAGAAAGAGCACAAAGAAACAGCCAAAAAGAAAAAGAAACTCAAGAACGGCAGCTCTCAGAATGGGAAGAACGAGAGAAGTCATATGCCCGGCACAGTAAGTGGTGTTTTGCAGGAGTCCTTGAGCACTTGGAAGCTGCTTCCGTGGTGGTCCCAGCGCTCCAGGCCCCAGGCAGGCAGGCGGCGCCTACGCATGCGAGTGCTTCTCACCGCGGCGCCCACAGGTTCTGGTGGAGAATGCCACTGTGCTCAGCAGTTTCAGAAAGGGGTTCTCTGGGTGAGGACACAGTGGTTTTCTGGGTATGGTCAGGGGAGAAGTAAGTGGAAGGAGGAGGAGGAAGAAAGAAGGAGGGTGTCTTAAAAGTATCAAAGCATTAACGGTGATTATTTATGTTTGGCTGGTGGGCGTATGAATGGTATTATTTTCTTATTTTTGCTCATCTTGCAGGAGTCGTATAATAAACAATTAAAAGGGGGTGCCTGTAAGGGTTGCTGAACTGTGCTGAGCCTGAAAGCACAGACTGATTCGCAGTCAGATTCCTCCTGATTTATCAGTGAAGTTGGGACATGAAGGCATTGGAGGCAGTTATGTGACATCAGCCATTTGCCTGAGTGTTTGGCAGATTAGAATATTTCTGACTGGGGACGAAAAAGTTGAGAATATGTGCATCTTTGACTCTTCATGTAAAATTTCTTGTTTTCTGCTTTTTCAGTTTTCTTAAGTGGTCCTCTTAATTTCACGTGATTAAAATCCATCATAAACATTAATTTTATGAGATGTGTTTCTTTATTGGTCTTAGGGCCATTTCATTTTTTTTTTGATCATTTGAAACCTTATATGTTGCCACCTTCGTATTATTTGTGTGTGAAGAAATGTCAGTTTTGTTTTTTTGGACTATAATGGTTGTCCAGAGGGATCCATTTTTCTAAGAGGAATGTCCCTTTTTCATTCTTGACACTGATAACCTGGTAACACGAATTATCACAAACTAGCTATTATGGTTTGTAATAATGTAAGTTCTGCCTTTAAGTCTTGATTTGTTTTTTTCTAAAGAATACTTATATCAGAGAAGTAGTTCTCACTAACCAGCCTCTCATGGAATCCAGGAAAGAGAATGCAGTTCTGGGTTGCTGGGTCACCAATGAGCAGTTGATACAAACAAAGAGATCTCGCCGTTTAGCCCATTCATTGTCTGCTTGGGCCTGTGAGTAAATACATGGTCTTAGTGTGATGTCCACTTGTGTATAGAAAGGACATAGCTTCAAAACATTTGTTTGAATATACAATTCTGGAAAGTGTGCTTTAAATTTCTGGAGCAAAATTTGGATGTCATATTTTTAAAAAAATTGCACCTTTAACTTGCCCTATTATACAAGTGTGATTAAATGAAATGCTTAGTTAAAAAGTCATAGCATGGTTGGTAATTTCTGTCTGTCTGCTTTTAGGAATTACATGTAAACCCTCCATTTATTGGTGTTAACACTTGGCTGAGGAAAATAAATTTGTCCCTAGAGGGGTTTAAAGGCTTCTTTTTGTAACTCCTATATAAAAAGGGTTAGAGTGGATTCACTGTGTAATTGTACATGGCATTTATATTGAGAAATGGATTTGGCAAGGCAAGATTTAGCTCTTACTCGAACCTTTATGAGTCATGAAATAGATTCATAGTAAAAGTCCGTTTTTTCACAGTATGTGGACCTGCGAAGTTGCTTCTCGAGTCCTGATCTACTATTTGTAACAAAACCTTTAATCAGGTTACTGATGGCCTTGCTGAGCTCGTGGTACTGGTTCCCTCTAAGCTGGAGAAAGACCATCCCATCTGTGACTCAAGGAGCCTGAAACCTATGATTCTGAAAATAGTGGTGGGTGGCTCAAAAGAACCTTAAAGTGAAGTGGCCAATTGGATAAACAGATTGCAAAGGATAGTACCTTGTTAGACACTTTATAGAACACGTGGTTTGGGCAGAGCCTGATCTCTAAGAGTTAGTTATCAGTGACACAAATTTCTAAAAATTGGTGACTTTCTTACAGATACCATGTATTACCTGCTTTCTAACAACATTGGTCACTTTTTTCTTTTTGCCTTAGATATTTTTGTTTTATTAGCAGGACGTGGTTTTCTTTCCTTAAGCATGGAGTAGCCTTCCTTCCATTTTTCCTTAAACATGTTTCACTGAAACAAAACATCAGTTTGTAGTTGGTATAACCCTCTATCCATGTTTGCTAGCTGTTCACTTTGGTCCAAAGATACTGCAATGAAATATCTGGGTGGGAATAGAGCAGAGTTAAACTATTTAGGTGTTAATTTTGGAGACATTTTGTTTCATACATTTTCTGTAGGGAAAAAAAAAAATTGGGGGCTGAGGGATGCTATTTAGATTGAGCACTAGACAGTTTTGGGGAGACAATTGGGGAGGGGCATAGAAATACTATTAAATATAAAGTATTGAGTATCTTATACAAGTGAAATCTTATCTTGCTTTGTTTTAATTTTTAAAATCTGCATGTTGGATAAGACAAAGAAATATCCATTCATTCAGCAAATGAATGACTAGGAGTGTAAGAAAGAAAGACTAGACAGTGTAATTTCTGGTAGTAATAAATGCCACCAAGACAATAAAAGGCTGGGTAAGGCAGTCGGTAGCAAAGCTGCCGGAGAGCTGTTTTCTGTAGGGTGGTCACTATGTCACTGCTCCTCCTGATGGGCAAGGTCGGTTGTCCTGTCCTTTTCCAGGTCTCTGTTTGGAGAGGAGGTTAGAGGATGGTTCTTCTCTTTAGGAAATGAGACTTAAGCGAGCAGAAAACTGTATCTCCTATGTCCTGTTGTTCAGCATCAGGAGAAAGAGAGCGGTGGGAGTGGAGATTGGAATGGTTGACGGGTACTATCTGTTAATCACTATGATAACCTGTGTGCATTTCTTTGAACTGACTGTGCTCTTTGGGCCTTGGTGCTTTTATACGTGCTCTTTCCTTTTCTGGAGAGCCCCGCTTTTCCTGTTTCCCCCAGTCCACTTGGAGGACTTTTTTTTTTTTTTTTTTTAAGTCGACCTTCAAGCATTGTCTTCCTTTCTTAGAGCCTTCCTCGGTGACTCTTCCTCCAATGCAGAATTGACTAGTCTCTCCTTTTGGGCTTAGTATTATTCCTCGTGACTATTTCTTCTGTCACGGTCACACAGGACTGCAGGTTTTTTTTGTTTTCACATCTGTCTCTGTCAGGTTCCCTAAGGATAGGAAATGTAACTTTATCTTCTTTTATATCCTCAAGTGTAACATTAAGTACTCATTTTTCTGCTGAATAAACGTGTGAAAGAAAGATAAACTCGCAAATCTGTATTTCTACCTTGGAATTTTCTGTCAGGCGTCAAACCCGTGGAGGCTGAGTAGCCTATTGATTAAGAACTTTGGGGGAAGAGCTGTGTTTGAATCCTCCTGTCACTGAGTACATCTCCCTTTGAGTTTTGGGAGGACTCAATGAAATAATGTGTGTTAAGACTAGCATATATCCTGAGTAAATGCTAGTTATTATATGTCCAACTGCCTACTAGCTAGTTGTCTCTGGCATTTATCAAACTAAAGTTACCATTTTCCTAAGGTTGAATGTAGTTCTTATATATTTTTCTTTTGGTTAGTGGAACAGTCTACTCATTCACTGATATCCGTGGAATTTCTGAGTCAAAGGATATACAGTTTTGGAGCGTTTTCCACGACCAACTTTTCAAATTGTTCTACAGAAATGAACCTAGTAATAGTGTGAGTGAGCGACCATTTCCCCACACTTCCAGCCAACAACGGATATTATTAGCCTTTCGATCTTTTGTTGATCTGAAAGGCAAATAATGGTTTGATCCGTTGACTTCTGTATTCTCTTGTGAGTTGCCTATTAAGTCATATAAGAGATGTTTTTCATATTTATGAGGTACACATACTTTTAATCTCATAGTATCATAATTTATCATCATCAGCCTTCCCAAAGGCTCATTCACATTGTTTCATTGTTCAGCATCTCACCTAATTTTTGCTACTTTGCACATCACGTAATGCCTGTTTGTTGAATTGAAACTTCACTATAAAGGAGATACAATCCCAGAGGATTTGGAGTTGTCATATTTGAATTATTGTTCTATCAGGTGGTCTTTTAAATTTTTTTGCCAATCTTCTGTTTGTATTGAATAGAGTCACAGATTATTGAATTTCAGTGGCAGTTCCCATGAGTACAAGAACAAGTCCAAGTATACCAGTTACGTTTTATTTTTAAAATTTTATTTTTAAAAAGTATTTATTTATTTTGAGAGAGAGAGTGGGTGGGAGAGAGAGACCGAGAGAGAGGGAGAGTGAGCGAACCCCAAGCAGGCTCCACACTGTCAGTGCAGAGCCCGATGTGGGGCTTGAACTCATGAACTGTGAGATCATGACCGAGCTGAAATCAAGAGCCAGATACTCAACTGGCTGAGCCACCCAGGCGTCCCACTAGGTATGTTTTAATTTAGCAGTGGTTGTCACCTAGAGTTACCTGAAGTTGTAAAGATATTAATGAGTACTCGCTTGACATCATACCTCAGCATATGGATGAAATGGCCATATTTCCTCCTTTAGAATCCAGTAATGTTTTTAAATTAAAAGTCACGTGTAAGGTTATGTATTCTAAGTCTAGGGTTGCGAAGATAGGAATGAATAGTTTTCTGTTTGCCATAATCACATTGAACTTTCGAGAGCGAGTTCTCAATGTGTTGGACTTAGCACCAGCAAAAATGTATAATTGCTTCAGTATAACCCGAAGAAGTTTATTTTGAAAACTCGTGGCGTATTAGGAATCAGTAAGTCTGTTGTGAAAAGAATCATGTTGCCCTGGTCTATTGCTTTTGGGGGTCGAGGAGATAACTGCTTCAAGATGGGGGACAGCTAGGGCTTGGATGATAGATACTCTTTCTTATATCTTTCTTTCACAGATGCATTGCTCTGTATTTATGACTCATTTAGCTCAGATTATGATGAATAGTCAAATCTATTTTGTTTCTCTTTTGCATGCAAAAATGCACCAGTAATAGTTTTCATTTAATCTTCACCAAAGCTGACTTTAAGGTAAGAGAAATTTATTTTCATTTAGATAGCTCCTATTAGATTGTTCTGAAGTTATTCCAAATTGTGCTAGCTCTTAGCTTAGAAGGATCTGTTCTGATACACCTACTTGAATTTGGGGCTTTTGTTTATAATAAGGTACAACTAGCTTTTTTTCTTCCCTTTTTCCTTCTTTCTAATTTGGAATTTTTATTTTATTTTTTTATTTTACGTTTATTTATTTTTGAGACAGAGCATGAACGGGGGAGGGTCAGAGAGAGAGGGAGACACAGAATCGGAAGCAGGCTCCAGGCTCTGAGCCATCAGCCCAGAGCCCGACGCGGGGCTCGAACTCACGGACCGTGAGATCGTGACCTGAGCCGAAGTCGGATGCTTAACCGACTGAGCCACCCAGGCGCCCCTCTAATTTGGAATTTTTAAATTTCACATTTGCTAAGATGATATAGACTGAGGATTGACAAGGCAAACTACTGCCGGAAGGCCAGATTGGCCCTCTACCTGTTTTATAAATAAAGTTTTATTGGAATGCAGCCATGTCCATTCATTTCCATATGGTCTATGGCTGCTTTGGTGTTACAAGGACAGAACAGGATAGTTGTGACAGAGACTGTGTGGACTGTAAACTTAAAGTATTAACTCTCTGGCCATTTATAGGAAAAGTTGGCCAACTCCTGATTTAGACTAAAATTTAGTAAAATTAAAAATTTGAAGAAAAAAAGATGCAAACTCCATTTAAGTGAGTTTGTATAAAAAGATCACTATACTGTGACTAAAATTTATTATAAAAAGTAACCTTATTTTATCTGTGTGTGTTGAGTTACTCCTTTCCTCAGAGCCCCATCCAGCAGCCTGAGTTGTGCCTACATGTGGTGATGCCTTGACCAGTCCATCTCCAAGCCACATGCCTAAGGCAACCTGCCTAGCAATAGACCTTTGTGTCAGATTCCCAGTGGCTAAGTGAAGAGAGCCAGCGGGTAGACCAGTTGTCCTCTAGATTTGGGGCCAAATGAAAAACTTAAAAATGTTGGCAGTCCTCTGGGTACATTGTATTTATAGACAGCAATAAATAGTAGTTTAAAGAAGATAGAAGAGAAATGGAAAAAGGACTGATTCCCTTCCCCCACTTTTTCTAAGTAGTGGTACTTGAGAAGATAAAGTCTACCCTATATATGTGAATGTAAATATTAATATATTTTTGGCAGTAATTTGTTGGTTATATTTGATAGCATTTCTCTGCAAATTTCTTGTTTCTTTTTTAAAGTATAGTTGACACAAGGTTACATTAGTGGCAGGTGTATAGCATAGTGATTTGGCAACTCTGTACATTATGCTATGCTCATCACAAGTGTAGCTCCCATCTGTCACCATACAATGCTATTACAAGAACACTGATTATATTCCCTATGATGTACCTTTCATCCCCGTAACTTATTCATTCCATAACTGGAGACCTGTACCTCCCACTCACCTTCACCCATTTGCACCCCCATTCCCCTGGCAACTACCAATTTGTTCTCTGTATTTATGGGTCTGTTTCTGGTGTTTGTTTATTGTTCATTTATTTTTTAGATTCCATATAGAAGTGAAATAATATGGTATTTGTAGGACTTACTCATGTAGCATAATACCCTCTAGGGCCATCCATGCTGTTGCAAAGGGTAAGAACTCATTTTTTTTTTATGACTGAGTAATATTCCATCGCGTGTGTATTGATGGACATATCTTGACTATTGTAAATAATTCTGCAGTAAATATAGGTGGTGCATATATCTTTACGAATTGGTGTTTTTGTTTCCCTTGGGATCCAGTCAGTAGTGGATCATATGGTATTACTATTTTTAATTTTTTAAGGAGTCTCCATATTTTTTTTCACGGTGGTTGCACCAATTTACATTCCCATTAACAGTGCATGAGGGTTCTCTTTCCTCCACATTGTCGCCAACACTTATTTCTTGACTTTTTTAATACCAGCCATTCTGACAGGCATGAGGTGATATCTCATTATGGTTTTGATTTGTATTTTCTTGATGGTTAGTGATGTTTGAGCATCTTTTCATGTTTCTGTTGGCCTTCTATATGTCTTCTTTGGAAAAGTGTCTACTTAGGTCCTCTGCCCATTAAAAAATTTTTTTTTGTGTATGTTTGAGACAGAGAGTGTGAGCGGGGGAGGGGCAGAGAGAGAGGGAGACACAGAATCCAAAGTGGGCTCCAGGCTCTGAGCTGTCAGCACAGAGCCCGACACAGGGCTTGAACTCACAAACCCACAAGATCATGACCTGAGCTGAAGTCAGATGCTTAACTGACTGAGCCACCCAGGTGCCCCTATTTCTGGGCTTTCTAACTAGTTCTGTTGATCTGTATAACCATTTTTGTGCCAGTACCATACTATTTGATTATTAGTTTTGTAGTATATCTTGATATACGGGATTGTGATACCTCCAGCTTTGTTCTTTTTCAAGATTGCTTTGACTATTCAGGTCTTTTGTGGTTCCATACACATTTTAGGATTATTTGTTCTAGTTCTGTAAAAAATATTACTGGTATTTGGATAGGGATTGTGCTGAATCTGTAGATTGCTTTGGGTATTGTGGACATTTTAACAGTATTGATTCATCCAATCCATGAACATCTTTCTCATGGTATATCTTTCCGTTTGTTTGTGTTGTCTTTAATTTCTTTCGTCAGTGTTTTATGTAAGTTCTCAGAGTACAGTCTTTCATCTCCTTGGTTAAATTTATTCCTAGGTAATCTATTCTTTTTGATGCAGTTGAAAATTGGATTGTTTTCTTTATTTCTCTTCTGCTACTTTGTATTAGTGTACAAAAATACAACAGATTTCTGTGTATTAATTTTATATCCTGAAACTTTACCGAACCCATTATTCTAGTATTCTGGTAGTCTTAAGAGTTTTGTAGATATACTAACATGCATTTGCAAATAGAGTTTAACTTCTTCCTTACCTATTTGGATGCCTTTTATGTCTTGTCTGATTGCTGTGGCTAGCGTTTCCAGTATTGTGTTGAATAAAAGTGGCAAAAGAGGACCTTGTCATGTTCCTAAAGCTTTTCCTTAAGAGTATTATGTTAGCTGTGGGTTTGTCATCTATGGCCTTTATTAGGTTGAGGTACATTCCTTCTTAAACCCACTCTATTGAGAGTTTTTATCATAAACACCTGTTGAGTTTTGTCAGATGCTTTTTCCTGCATCTGTTGAGATGATCATATGGTTTTTATCTTTCATGTTGTTAATGTGATACATCACTTTGATTGATTTGTGAATATTGAACCATCCTTGCATCCCTGCAATGAATCCCACTTAATTAAGGTGAGTGATTCTTTTAACGTATTGTGGAATTTGGTTTGCTAATATTATGTTGGGGATTTTTGCATAAATGCTCATTAGGAATATTGGCTTGTAGTTTTCTTTTTTTTGGAGTGTCTTTGGTTTTGGGGTAATGCTGGCTCATAGAATGAATTTGGAAGCTTTCCCTCCTCTCTCTTTTTTTTTTTTTTTTTTAATAGTTTGAAGAGGATAGGTATCAACTCTAAATGTTTGGTAAGATTCACCTGTGAATCCATCTGGTTCTGGACTTTTTGTTTGTTGAGAGTTTCTGATTACTGATTAAGTTTTGTTATTAGTAATCAGCCTGTTCACATTTTCTATTCCTTCCTGATTTAGTTTTGGAAGATTGTATGTTTTTAGGGATTTATCCATCTCTTCTAAGTTGTCCAGTTTGTTAGCATATAATTTTTGATAGTTTCTTATAGTCTTTTGTATTTTTCCTTATTATAATAAGTATTCCTAAAAAATTAGCATTAGGGCCATAAAATGGAAGGTCAGTGTAGGATGGAGAGAAACTTGGATGTGTATTATTTATTGTTTTAATACTGCACACCTAAGAATTATTAATTAGTTTAGATGTAGAACACATTTATTTTATGAGAAATAGTTTTGCCTAGACAAATGTATGTCGCTACCAGTTTTTGTTAATCATTATCTACTATTGATTTTTTGCAACTGTCTTTTGGTGACTGGTAATAGTGAGCTTTCATGACACAGCAGTTAACTTAGTAAAAATCAGGAGTCTATTCTTGACTCCTTATGCCTTGGAGAGGTTTGCTAATTGTTTGTTAATATAACAGAAATTCACATAAAGCCTTGATATGCCAGGAAATTGTATTCTTTCTTTTTTCTTCCAAGATTTTGTTTAATTCCAGTTAGTTAACATATAGTGTAGTATTAGTTTCAGGAGAATTTAGTGATTCATCACTTACATATAACACCCAATGCTCATCACAAGTGCCTTCCTTAATGCCCATCACCCATTTAGTCCATTCCCCTACCAACCTCCTGTCCACCAACTGTTAGTTTGTTCTCTATAGTTAAGAGTCTCTTGGGGATCCTGGGTGACTCAGTCAGTTAAGCATCCAGCTCTTGATTTAGGCTCAGGTCATGATCTGACCGTTTGTGAGACTGAGGCCTGCATCAGTCTCTGTGCTGACAGTGCAGAGCCTGCTTGGGATTCTCTCTCTCTGTCTCTCTCTGACCCTCCTGCCTGTGGTCATGCCCTCTCTCTCTCTCTCTCTCTCTCTCTCAAAATAAATAAACTTAAAAAAAAGTCTCTTATGGTTTGCCTTCCCTCTCTGTTTTTATCTTATTTTACTTTTCCTTCCCTTCCCCTATGTTCATCTGTTTTGTTTCTGAAATTCCACATATGAGTGAAATCATATGGTATTTGTCTTTCTCTGATTGACTTATCTTGCTTAGCATAATACACTCTAGTTCTGTCTATGTCATTGCAAATGGCAAGATTTCATTCTTTTTGATCGCTGAGTAATATTCCATTGTGTATGTATATATACACACCACATTTTCTTTATTCATTCATCAGTCAGTGGACATTTGGCCTCTTTCCATGATTTGGCTATTGTTGACAGTGCTGCTATAAACATTGGGGTGCATGTGCCCCTTTGAATCAGTATTTTTATATCCTTTGGGTAAATACCTAGTAGTGCAGTTAATTTGACACCCAAAAAATTAATATTCCAGTTAAGAAATGGGCAGAATATACGAACAGATATTTCCTCCAAGAAGACATACAAATGGCTGACAGACACATGAAAAAATGCTCAGCATCACTCATCATCAGGGAGATACAAATCAAAACCACAATGAGATACCTGTCAGAATGGCTAACATTAACAACGCAGGAAACAATAGATGTTGATGTGGATTCAGAGAAAGGGGAACCCTCCCACACTGTTGGTAGGAGTGCAAACTGATGCAGCCACTCTGAAAACTGTGGAGGTTTCTCAGAAAGTTAAAGATAGAGCTACCCTATGACCCTGCAATTGCACTACTAGTTATTTACCTTATTATATACTTAGGGTATTCGTAAGTATCAGGAAATAATGTATAAAATTAGCAGGGTTAATTATTTTACCCTAGCTTCAGTAGCTTTGAAAATTTTTGCCAACACTTAATTACCATATTAATATTAAATTACTTAAAAATTTAAAAAGATCTTCAAATAGAAAAAATTAAATTGATACTGTTCCATTTAACTCCTAACTTAGAAAATCTTCATACCATACCTTTCTGTTCTGAGAGTGAAATTCCAAAATAATAGTGTAATATTCAAGACATTTTCAAATATTTATCTGCTTTGGTTTAGTTCATATTTTCTAATTTACTTGGATCTGCTTTTTCTCTACAGAAAGTTTTTCAGTATAATTTGCATGTATAACTGCTTTGTAATTCACATGAAAACTATTTGATTTGAGGGGCACCTGGGTGGCTCAGTCAGTTGAGTCTATAACTCTTGATTTCTGCTCAGGTCATTATCCTGGGGTTGTGCCATCGAGCCCTGTGTCAGGCTCTGCGCTGGGCATGGAGTCTGCTTGGGATTCTCTCTCTCCCTCTGCCCCTCTCCCCTGCTTGCACGCTTACTCTCTCTCAAAAAAAAAATTAAAGAAAATATTTGATTTGAAGAAGTGTGAACATAAGCAGACTAAATTTTTACACCTTAGGTAATACCTTAATTATTTGAATATCTGTGCTTTCTAATTTTTTTTGCATGTAACTATTGCTTTCAATTCTGTTTTTCTTTTTTTTTTTTGAGACTTTATTTTTTATTTTTTTAAATTTACATCCAAATTAGTTAGCATCTAGTGCAACAATGATTTCAGGAGTAGATTCCTTAGTGCCCCTTACCCCTTTAGCTCATCTCCTCTCCCACAACCCCTCCTGTAACCCTCAGTTTGTTCTCCATATTTATGAGTCTCTTCTGTTTTGTCCCCCTCCCTGTTTTTATATTATTTTTGTTTCCCTTCCCTTATGTTCATCTGTTTTGTCTCTTAAAGTCCTCATATGAATGAAGTCATATGATTTTTGTCTTTCTCTGACTAATTTCACTTAGCATAATACCCTCCAGTTCCATGCATGTAGTTGCAAATGGCAAGATTTCATTCTTTTTAATTGCCAAAAAATACTCCATTGTGTATGTGTGTGTGTGTGTGTGTGTGTATGTATACACACACACACACATATATATATATATATATATATATATATATATATATATATATATACACCACATCTTCTTTGTCCATTCATCCATCGATGGACATTTGGGCTCTTTCCATGCTTTGGCTATTGTTGATAGTTCTGCTATAAACATGGGGGTGCATGTGTCCCTTCGAAACAGCATACCTGTATCCTTTGGATGAATGCGTAATAGCGCAATTGCTGGGTCATAGGGTAGTTCTATTTTTAGTTTTTTGAGGAACCTCCATACTGTTTTCCAGAGTGGCTGCACCAGTTTGCATTCCCATGAATTTTGTTTTTCTTATGTTTTATGTTTTGATTATTTTAAGAATGTGAAATTAAAACTATTGTTCTAGAAGTTAATATTTGAAAATTTTGTCATTTAAACTTTGCAAATGATGTGATTTATAAGGAACAATAATTATGTTTGAATTTCACCTCCTTTTGAACCTCCTGAGTAAAAAGAATATTAATGAAGTCAGAGCATAAGTTAGGATATGAGTCCGAAATAGATGAAAAGCATTTCTTAATTGCTTTTTCTAACCTTTTTTTCTGACACTGAGCTTCGAATTTGGGATTTTTAAAGATTTCCTGCTAGTTAGAGATCTGTGCCAGTGGGTGTCAGATGAGGCTTAGAGAAAAGTCTGATAGCAGGAATTAGTTTGAATTTCCTGGCCTCCTGGTTAGTTTCGCTCTTCCCTGTCTTGGATCCTGCTTTCTGTGAAATTAGTTAAACTGGTGAATGTGTGAAGAGAATGATTTGATATATTTAGGACTCCAGAGAAGGATTAACAGACCACATCGCTGTATCCGATTCTTGTTGTTTGTTGGTTTCCATAGTGTTTTCTAGCTCTTTTTTATTGTTCAGAAAGATCTTGAGTTACCCGCAAGTGTAACTTGTTTTCTGTTTAAGCTTTTTGGATGATTTGTATATTTAGTCATAGACAGTAGTGTGTTTTCTTTGTGTTGTCCTAAGTCCTTTAAGCTAGAGACTATAATCAGGAGTGTTTTATTTCACAGTGGCCATTTTATTTATATGAGGAGAACTTAGACTGCTCATTACTTGTTCTGGAGAAAAGTAGAAAGGTGTGGTTACTTCTTTTTGGGAGCTGTGTCCCAAATGTTATTCTAGCCTTTTTAGAGGAATGTTTTGAATATTTTTGGATATCTGTATTTGCTGAATGCTTTGCTAAGTGATTCCCATGGACTCCTCACAACGACCCTATAGATTTTGTTCATATTTCTTTTGCTCACAGAACCCGTGTGCCCTGGCGCGATGATGTGCAGTTATGCAGAGACGCGTGCAAGGGACCCTTGGCCCTGTGTTCCTGCTTCTGAGCTGTACAGACATGCTGTCTGCGGGCTTGGGAATCTTGGCTCCTTTCTTCTTTCAGATTTTTATAATTTTTGTTTTTAATCTCCTATATCTTGTTTATACTTTGTTGCTCCTGGTTTTGTATGGGAAAAGATTCCAGAGAATGACTGATTTTGAGACTTAATACATACTCATGCCAGGGAAGGAAATGGTCATGAGGCAGTTGTGAGTGTTCTCATTGTAAATCATGTGAGTGGAGCCCCGTATTGAGTAAACTTCTTCCCCCGTCCTTACTAGGTTACTTTGGCACTTTGTCAGCAGTGAGGGAAACAATAAAGTAAATACTGTAATGCTTAATCATTTTCCTGCTTATAAATGGGCTCATATAAAAAATTCCATTCTGAGAAGCGCATTTTACAGAGCTATTAACTCCTTTGTAAAAAATACGGTGGAAACAGATGGATAGATTGCAAAATAACTTGAGACTCCCAGCATCTTCCCTAGCTCTTCACTTTGAATTTGAACATTTGGATCCTTCAAATTTGGAAATGGTAGATAAAGTGGAAATAGGATTGAGCTTTCTGACATAACTTAATATTGCAGTTGTTTATTTCAATTAAACAAAAGTAAGACATCTTTAATGTCCTTTATGTCATTGAGCATTCCTAACCTTGAGGCTTCAGAAAGTGCTTTGACATGTCAGTAGTACTTTTGCCATGAGAAATGTTCAACAAAGAAATGCTTCTCTCCTTCTCTTCTTCCTCCCCCCACCCCCAATAAAATTTCAGCGTCAACAAAATCTTCCCCCTGGCCCAGTTTAGTACCAGAAGCACCTAATCACACCATGTCTGCTCTCAAGGTCATACATGTAGTGCTTCTAAATGAGGTGATGTTTACTAAAAAAGTAAATTTAATCTGTCTCTGAGGTTTTATCTTTTTAAAATTCATTTTGCCTTCCAGAAGAGTGTATTGTTTGGAATTTATAGGGCAATTGTAAAACCATCTATCGTGTGCTCTGTGGAGCTCGTTTCCTGTTTCTTCCTTGTCCCCTTGCCTGCTCTTTCTGTTCCTTGATCCTTCTAGTTCACTGATCTTCTCCTGGCTGCTCTTTTGTTATCCTAGGGGCTTTGTATTTCTTAGTCACCCCATTGTTTTACAAACCTTGTCAGCAAGATTATTTATCTTACTTTATTAATCTCACGTTGACTTCCTAGACCAGGTTCTTCAGTGGACTTTTTCAGGGCTCCGTTGTTGACTTCTTTGGCAGAAAACTTTCTATCTTGTCACGTCATCTTTCTTCCGTTCACCTTCAGATTATTTTTGCCTCTTAGCTCTTTTAAAAAATTTTTTTTCTCCTGCAAAAAGTCAAGAGAAAAAATTTGTCTCCTCATGATGTGGTTGTCACAGGCTCTAAGCTTCTTGGGCTGTGGTCTTAGAAGTATTAAACTCTGGCTTAGCACACATCTATAAATGCCACTGCAGTAGATAACTCTGAATGTATCATCTGGGTGTGCAGTTCTGCCATTCTAGAGCACTTATAACCTTATGTGACCTGTCAGTCCTGTGCTGTTGTGTATGTGTGTTTTTGATTTTTGTGTGCCCTCTTAAAGAAACCATGTGGCAACTTGGTTGAGATAATTCGTAGGTTCATACAATTTACGGATAAGAGTGCTTTAAAAATGATATCATTTCATCACCTATTTTACTGGTGAGGAAACAGACCTCAGTGAGTTCAGGGACCGCCCTCACGTCAGACGTTAGTGGGAAGCCTGGGAGAGAATACCCATCTCTGCTTTCTAGTCCAGCACTTTTCGATCCAAGTTGACTCTTGAAAATTTTTCTCATTTCAAATACTTTTGATTAAGGTGTGATTCCTAGTTTCATCCCCATGTCGGAAGTACGTCACTGGCATAGGTAATCATTGCTAAAGAATTCTGTAATTTATGCCAGTGACCATCGATGAAGTGCCTCCTGCATGATGAGGATGCGTTTGTGCTTTGTTGGCATACAAAAGAAGTATCTGAGGTTATTTCTGCCCTCGATAATTTTGAGAACTTAGTTGAATTTATTAAAAATTAACCCAAACTTTCTTTTTTCTTTTTCTGCTCTTTCTTTATATCTTGTGCTTCACCCCCACCTTAAAACATATCTTGAATATCTACTCTTTTACTACTGTGAGACAAACATACGTTGGTCTCTAATTGTGTGTCAGGCATGAGTGTTTAGGATGCAGAGTCAATCCCAGCGTCCAGGGGCATGCTGCCTGTGGGCTGGGGATCCAGCTCACAAACCATGCAGTGCACGTTATGCAGTGATTCTCAACCAGGCCAATTTTGCCTCCCTGTAAGGCATTAGGCAGCGTCTGAAAACATTTTTCCTTGTCACACTGGATGGGGTGGGGGCAGTGCTACTAGCATTCTGAGTAGAGGCCAGTGATGCTGTTCAACATCCCACAGAGCATCGGACTGCCCCCCGCCCCCCCACCCCGCCCAACCAACAACTACCTGACTCCAAATGTCAGTACTGTCAAGGTTGAGAAACCTAGGTATAGAGTGATCGTTGCTCTATCCAAAACAGCTACCATGTTCTTGATGTGTTTAGTGCCTGGCACTGTCTCATGATACAGGTGTGGATACATTACTAGTGCCCCTGGGTTGGTTTGGGTGTCTGGGAAGGCTGAGTTGAATCTGGAGGACAAGAAGAAAGGACAGGAAAGGTAAGCAGAGGGAGTGGTGTGGGCAGACATCTAGAGGTGACAGGGCCATCTGGGGCCCTGCAGGTTGTTCGTTATGGCTAGACGTTGAGAGAGAATGCTGAAAGCAAGAGAGAGAGAGGGAAGAGAGAGGGAGAGAGAGAGAGAGGGGGAGAGAGAGGGAGAGAGAGAAGGAACGGACCTCAAGAAGAGGGTGAGGAGGTAGCAAAGGAGAGCCTGGAAGTGGTAGCCTTGTATGTCATGCTAAGGCATTTGGGTCTTTATGTAAAGGCTGTAGGAAACCAAAAAGAGGTTTTAAGTGGATCATCACGTGTTCAGATTTGTCTTTTGGAAGGGCAACTTCAGTGTTTCAAGGAGAACTAATTGGAAGGGAGCAACTAGAGATAAGAAATTGACTCAGAGGCTCTTGCACTCATTCAGGTAGGAAATGAGCCTAGAAGTTATAGTGGGGGTGGGAAAATGGTTGAATTTCAGAGATACAAGAGAGGTTGAATCTATCGATTGGGTACCAGGGAAGAGAGGATCAAGCGCCGGGTCACTGATCCCTGACTTGGGCAAGCGTAGCTAGAACACATGTACCCCTTCCCCAAAGGGAGATGTACAGGTCTGTCAACAGCAACCGCATTGGGCTTCAAGCCTGGCATCTTTGGGGAACGCCTGCCCTTCCTGTTGGCGCTGGATGTAACCCCTGTGATGCAGAGGTGAACCTGCCGTGTTAGCACATCCACCCACAAAGATGGAGTGAGAACAGGGCCGCTGCGATAAAAACTTATGCGAAGGTGGGGAGAGAAATGCTCAGTAGCTACTATTTCACATTCTGTTGGAGAAGCATAACAGGACCCCTGCGCACTGGCTACAGAGCCAACTCTTTGGTCGGCCAGTTGGGCTGCTTTTGGTTCTGTTCTCAGAGAGGAACTCTTTTGTCCGTTGTCCTTTGTGGCTCATCTGGGAGGGTGTATAATTCATGTTTCAGCTCAGATGTCACCTCCTCAGCTTTTATTTGACCTCCCGATATAAAATAGGCAGCCAGTTTTTAATTGCCGTGTTGTAGCTATCAGCTGGACACACATTATCAGCAATGATCTAGTTCATTTACTTGTTTTACTTTTTGTGCCCCTTTTCTACTGGAATATCAGGTCTTGAACGGAGGAGGGGATTTGGTGGATGTGTTCATTTTGAGTCATTAATACCTGCAGTGTCTGGCTCACCATGTTTTTTGAAAGGATGGACAAATGAATGAGAAAGATACAGAATGCCGAAAAAGGAACAGGACTTAAAGAGTGGTGTGTGTGTGTGTGTGTGTGTGTGTTTTTCTTTTCTTTTCTTTTTTTTTTTTTTTTTTTTTTTACTTTTGGTGGGAGAGAGGAAGAGGAGTTCAGTTTGGATGTAATGGGTTTTAGCAGTATTCAGGTAGAGATGTCCAGGAGGCCGCTGAACACACAAGTGACGCTCAGGAAGGAAGTTGTAGTATAAAACTGGCTAATGTTTACTGAACCCCTTCCTCGGTGCCAGGCGCTGTCCTCAGCCCTTTCCTGACCTCAGGAAAGTGGAGCTGTGTGTACATTTGTGGAAGCAGAAGTCTAAAACGGTGGAATGGGAACATTTGGAGAGTGTGCATGAGAAAAACAATAGGGACAGAATCCCAGGGGACACGGGGCATATGAGAGCCAAGCAGAGAAAGAGGCACCTCTCCAAAGGAGCCACCAGAGGGGCAGGGGGAGCTCAGGGAGAGGATGGCATGTAGGAATCCAGGGGAAGGGGTGCAGGGTGGAGAGCTCCCCGTCTGTCTCACAGGGATCTGAAAAGTGTCCGTGGACCTCAGGATCAGAGAAGTAACCTGGGGAGAGCTGTTTGAGGAAACCCTGGGGGAAGCAAATAGGTTGAGGGAGAATTTAGTACATGTGCCGCTGAAGCGAGCCCGAGGGTTGGAGAACTTAAAGTTGCCCCTGAGAATAAGCTGGTAGGAGGAAGAGTTTGAAAATGCAGCATGGGGAGGAGATGGCTGCTGTGTGATTCCGAGGGTTCGGTGGTGGGGTGAGAATTGATGGCAGCCAGAGCAGTGGTGGAGGAATGTTCTCAGATATATCTTTTAGCTGCTTTCTTTGTATTTCCTGTGAACCTTTTGATTTTCCTGTTCTGTCATTTTCCCAGCAGAACGGGAGGCAGTAGAAAACCTTACCAGCTGCCACACTGCTTCCCTGTTTAGGGTGCGGTGGCGACTGGCCACAGCTTCCATCAGCCCAGGAGCACGGGTTCTAGGGAGAGTCCCTGTATTTGTTTTGCTGGGATCAGCCGTTAGTTTTGTGGTTTTCCTGGTTACTGTGGTTTCACATGATTACGCTTCCACTTATTTCTCCCAGGCCTGAATTCTGGTTGCATGAAAGCTATCTTTCAGAAGCCGTCAGGCTACCAGTAGTTAAAATGGCTCAGCAAAGCCCACAACGGCACACTTAGTAAGGAAACCTGAATTACATATGTAACTTGGGAATTTAAGAATGTACATCAATCTTTTCTTTTTTTTTTTTAATTTTTGCAGTGACAGCCATTAGGTTTCCAACTGAGGAAGTAAAGCTAGTGTTTTTAGAATATGCTGTTCAAATATAAAATATACCTTAGTTTCTTGATGCATGGATGCTAAAACTATTCACCTTGCTTGATAATTTCTGAATCTATATTGAGATATAGATAATGGAGTCAGGGTATATAGAAAATTATTTTCTAAAATAGTATTTTAGAATAAATGCTATTTATTTATTTAAATTTAAAAATTTAATTTAGAATAGAAAAGTATTTTCCTCTTTGTTGCCTTTGAGAGAAAATACATCTGACAGAATTAAAAAAAAATGGCTCCGGACTCTGGAGCCTAAGAAGTTCATCTCTTTTGAGAATCTGCTTAAAAATGTGAACAAATCACATGAGAGCATGTGAAAAATCTACAAATACAAAAATCTACAAAGTAGTTCTTTGTAGGTTTTCTTTTAAAACTAGCCTGCTCCATCAAGGGTAATAGTTATGCTGTCAGCAGAGTGAACTGTGTTCCATCAGGGTGTCTGGACCAGATGTTTGATTCTTGCCAGAACAAAATGGCCTCCGATCTGGGAAGGACCGGGTGGGGAAGGACCATTCAGGAGGAGAGGGTAGTTGTGCATGTTCGTCAGAGATGGTAAAATTTGGTACTCAGTTTTCAGTAGTACCATTGAGTACATGACGGATAAAGAGGCACTTCACTCCCTCAAAGAATAAACCTCTTGGTGTTACTCAGGTTTTTGTTGTTAGGGCTTCTTTATACTCTTAAAATTCTTTGAAGACCTCAAAGAGCTTTTTGTTTATATAGGCTATATTGATTGATATTTACTAGATTATTTAGTAGATTGATGTAGATTTTGATATTACATTGATATTTACTATATTGGTAAATGCACAAAATTTACCAATTCGTTTAAAAATACCAATAAGAAATTCATTCATGCTTACACAACTAGCATGTTTTTATGAAAAATAACTATAGTTTTAAAAATTTAGTGAGAAAAAATGGCATTGCTATGCATTTTTGTCAATCTTGTTATAATATCTCACTTAACCGAAGAGAGATTCTTAAATCTGCTTCCGCATTCAGCCTATCATTTGGGATATTTCACTATAAGTCATGAAAGAATGAACGTGAAGAAGGCAAATCATGTCTTAGTATTTCTGAGAAAGTAATGCTCAGCTCATGGACCCTAGAAGTGTTTCATGGACCCCCTGGGGGATCCCTGGGCCACGCTTTGAGAACCTCTCGGCTAAACCATATGTTCTTGAAAGCAAAGACCATTGCCTTGGTTTCCTCTTCTATTCCTCGGGGTCTGGTAAATATTCGTTATATTGACTCCTCAAATGTGTTTACTGTTTCCACTTTCCTCTGTAAAAATCCAGAGGAAGGACCCAGCTGGTGAATCAGGATGCCTTCCTCCTTAATTAGTCACAGCGTAAGAATCCATCTCAGGCCTTTGACTCAGCAGCCAGAGAGGTGCCACTGGACTCTTTTCCCTGTGTCTGATGACATTGCAGACTGGTTACAAATCAAGATAAGTAGTTTAGGGAAAAAATATTCTCTTTATAGTACAGTGGGTTCTAGGAAGTCTTGGAGGTTGCTGGGGGAAAGAAGCTAGAATTGTTTCCTAGGAGCAGTGGGAAAGTCTCTGCGGAAGTGTTAGGGGCCTGCTGGCGCATGGGATCCACTCTGCTCTCCAGAAAGCATATGTATGTACTCTTCCAGTTTGTAATTTCTGCACCAAGGCAATGGCAGGTGGCCTGAAGAGCGAGTGGGAAGCAGTAATCAGCTCTCCAAGTAACAGCATTCTCATTTGCCAAATGTTATGTTAATGTTTCTCCAAACTTGTGGTAGAAATATGCAAACTTAGACTGAAAATATGCATACTGTTAGTATTAAGTTTTCAGACTTTTGATAAAATGTAGGTAAACAATATCAAAAGGTATCTTAAAAATTATGTAGTAAATTTTGCATAAAACAAATATGTGTACCACTTAGGATATTTACATTGGAGCCAATTTATTTATCAGCTACGTGAGGGAAAATCTTCATGAATACGGTAGCATAAAAGCAGTAGTTTTTGCATTCGACTTGCAAGAAATGGGAGCAGAAACATTTTAAAAACAGCATGATTTTGTTTGCTTTATGTGAATGAGTAGTGGCATTTTCTAACTGCTTGCCTCTTGGGCACATAAATCATCATGGTGCGTTCTTACTAATAGTCTTTGAACTTCTTTCTCTGTCCTTTTCCTCTGGGCCGTATATTGCTGCCTTTAGCGCTTCAGCATGGAGGGGATCTCAAATGTCATTCAGAATGGCCTCCGCCACACCTTTGGAAATTCAGGTGGAGAGAAACAGGTGCTCGGTTATCCTTATTTTCCTCATTCTCTGCTTTTTCATTCCCTGTGTAAGTGAAGGTCCTGAAAGCTGGCACTTGTACTAATTCACTAAGACTGTTGCTTAAAAGGGAGAAGTGAAAGTTCATCATGTCTCTAGTCCTGATAATACATAGGATTTCACTTTAGGAAACAGCACTTTTCAAATTGGGCAACAGACTAAATGCATTCTTAGTACATGTTTTAGAGCTCCATTTTCCACTGCTGTTAAATAAATCGCATTGACCTCATGAGCTGCATGTCTAGAATATATAACTAAACCAGAATATGCTACTGTAATTCTAAAAGTCTGAGAAACAAGATGTCATTTTAGGGGGAAGAAAGCTGATCTCGGTATCTTTCTGATTAGAGTTCTAGGTCAAACAGGTTGATAAGAGTATATCCTACCTCCTTTTCAATGAAATTCAGGTGCTTCTAAGTTGTATCGTGTAGTCAGCCAACTCAGTTGTCCACCAAGTGAGGCACGAGACGTGATTTATACAGAATTCTACATGGCTGTAAATACACCCGCAGTCAGATGTGTGGCTGTTTTGTATAATGACTTAGGGAGGATCATGAACACAGGAAACACATCTACATTAATGAGTGTGCTTAAAATTACTTTTCACAATTTGAAATTTTCACTTCAAAAAGGAAACCTCTCACATTAGCTCAAGCATTTGAGCCTAGGATTTTTACTAAAAGATAGTTTCTGTATTGCTCAAGAAGGGAAACAGTCGATATCAAATAATCCTTCACACTGACATTTACAGCTCCAGTGAGGGATGGTCGAAATTTCGTTTTTCTTCTGGCCCCTCTCACCTGTCTCAAATGCCCAGGACGGCAAAGTAACTTTCAAAGTGACCCACACGTGGGAAGCCCGAGAGCGTGGTCAGAGAGCGTGCTCGAGGGGGTGCAGCTCCCTGATGCTGTCAGAGTCCCGCTTCCCTGACGCGCGCTGTTCGTGGAGCCCCATGGGGGCTGGCTTCCTGCTTTCTGTGTATTCACGAGGAAACATTCAGTTCCACAACGGGGTATCAGCTTGGAGAAGTCTACACCGAAAAGTTGGTGGGGATTGTTTCCTAAACACGGAATAATTCACTTTCCTGCTTCCCTGTACGTAGGGAGCCAGTTCTTACTAAACCATCTTACCTTGTTTTTTGATTATAAGATCACTCAGGGGTGAAATCACTCAAGGAGGGTTAGGACTAGAGCTGAGATTTAGGACAAGGACTAAATAATGGGTGGGTCTGAAAAGATTCTAAGTGAGAACAGTGGCTCTCCAGATGAGCACAGGCAGACCACACTGAGGTAGATAGTTTTGGTAGAGTGGCCAGAATAGGGACATCTGGACAGTAAATTTTAGATTGTGCTTCCATGGGATGTAGCTACAGGCCATAACTGGTACTTGTGAGCCCTCACGGGAGTGAATGAGGCACTTTGTCTATGTATCAGACGTGAATTTTCATTATTCACCAGGCCATTCTCTCCTTTCACTTTTCTCTTTTCCTTTAACGCCTTTAAACTTTGAAACTACTTACAAGTAATTTGAAATAATAATAATAATACACCTCTAAAATTATTTGGGTACGTGTGTCTATGTCAGCTTCTGGAAGAAGCTGGTGTGTGTTTTTAAGTTGTCAGGTTATCCACGTGACCATTTTGTTCAACCAGAAAAAAATGGTCTGAAACAGAATTATTTGGCTGTTGGAATTATTTGGTCATGCAGAACTGTTGCAACTATGTCTTCAGTTTTAAATTACTCTTTTCCAAGTATGTTGGAAATAATGCAAGGAGATTGTTAGATAAGGCTTTACTTTAAAGATGAACAAATTGTAAAGATCACCCTCAGGCCTACTTTTGTGAAATTTTCAATAATTGAAAGGTGAAAATATATTTATGTTAATGTTGGGTTTGTGTGAAGCAGATGGAGGTAGGCAAAAAATACAGAGACAGCCGAGATAGTAAGATACCTGTGTTCCATACTAAAGAAGCTCATGTTTCATGTTACAAAATAGACCTGTAGTAACTGTATCGAAGTTTTACAGATAAGGTCATTCTGATTTAAGTGACATTTTTTTTTTTTAACTTGGCAGTACTTGACGACAGTCATTCCTTACGAGAAAAAAAATGGACCACCATCTGTTGAAGATCTTCAGATATTAACAAAAAGTGAGCAGAGCCAAAATGAAACTGTTACTTTATTTACTTTTGCTGATTCTGAATACTGATTTTGGTTGGTTGATTGTTGCTATGTTTTGTTTTGTCAATTGGGGATAGTAAATGACAGATGTCATCATTTATTGAGAATGAGACCATAAATGGCTGCACCATCGAACGTGACACTGAATTCTGAGTTGATTTGTACTTTTTGTACTTTTTCTTACCTTTTGAAATACTTACAAGCTGAACTTCTGAGGAAAAAAGTGTAACTTGATTCTCCATCATCCCTTGTATGTTTAAGAACATATCATTTATCAATAGATAAGGTGCTTCTATGTATGTTATGTTATGTAAATGTTATGTTATGTAAATATGACTGTCAGTAAGTCAGTAGGAAAGATTTAGAAAGTGACCGAAAATATTCTCCTTTCTTAGAACGTAGAACCCAAAGTAATAGTCATAAGCAGAATATAAATTGATAGTAATATTTTAAGAATATTCATTCAGCAAATATTAAAAAAGGCCTATTCTATGCCAGGCTGTGTTCTGGGCATTGAGATACTTTAGTGAACAAAGCAGACAAAAATACTCCACCTTCAAGAGGCTCGCATTTTAAAATAATTTGTGAGACCTAAATATACATTCTACTGATTCTGTCTTACGATAGCCATAAATGAGCAATGAATTCTGGTTCTATCCCTGTTATTTACAGTAACGTCCTTGGATGTTACTTATCCCTCTCTTGGTCACAATGAAAAACAAAGGTAAACATATTTGCTGTGTTTCCCTCATGGTAAATAAATTAACATATGTGTGATTTGGGGTAAGTCAATTACTGAGCTTTGTTTTCCTTGAAGGGACTGGATTTGCTGCTCTGTTAACTGTTGATTAAAGAAGGAACCAAATAAGAGGGAATCACAGGAATGCCTCTTGTGACTATACCTATTTTGGAATTTAGGGATATGGAGGCGTGGTTGTCGTGAGCACAAGCTGCCTGCCTGTCTCCTTCTACCTGAAGTTGTTACTCTTTCCTTTGGTGAACGATACTTTCAAAACATTTTATACTAAGATACAGGTAAATCAAGTGATGCCAGCCAGTCTGAAATAGAAAATGAAGAAATTAACTGGGTGGCCTGCCCTCTGATTTTCCAGACCAACCCATGAAGTTATGAGTGTCCAAGATCACACAGGGGAATGCTTAATTACAGGGCTGGGTCTTTTAATTCCCAGTCCACTGTACTTTTTAAGAATGTTAGCCTATGGCACGTGATTTTATATAGAACTGAAAACCAATCTAAAACACGATGGGAAGCAGGAATACTGAACACAGTTACCCTCTGAGAAGGGAACATAAATATTGCCCAGACGCCAGGAATTACTGAAAGACCTTGGATTCTCAGAGCATGGACAGACTTGGCCAAACGAAAGACATCATAATTCCCACATCAGAATGTCTTCAGGCTGATCCTTAGATGATACCTTTGTAGATGGCACAATTTGGAATCTCTGAGTAGACATGTAGGGGGTGTGAAGGAATGCCCAAGTTAGTGTGAGTTTCCCTTCGAAGTAAAAGCAGTTAGCTCCTCAAAACTTGGGGGAGAACCGGAGCCTCCACCACTGCCGCCCGTCGATGTTCACGGCGGAAGCCCGGGGAGACGGTTGCAGCCTTCCTCATGAAAGCTCCTGGAAGTACAGTAGCCACAGTAATAAGAATCAGAATACCGTTAGTTGTGTTAATAATAATGGCTAATGCTTACACAGCGTATATTCTGTGTTGAGCGCTATTCTCAGTCCTTCACGTCTGCATTAGTAACTTGATAATCACAACCAGCCTTGGGGACTGGTCTGATGACTATGCTCATGTTACAGATGAGGAACTTGGTGCACCGACTGGTTAGGTAACTTGCTCAGAGCGCCCACAGCGGGGAAGTGGTAGAGCCAGGGTTTAAGCCCAAGCAGACGCCATGTTGTTCCATCGTATGTCTGGGGAAGCAGGGCAGCCTTCTCCCCCGGGTGCTCCGGGGACAGTTTGAGGTGGCAGCTGCTGTGAAAGTGTAGCATTTGTTCATGTGTTTCTGTACCTGCGTGGTCGAGATTTTTAAGCCCCCCAGCAGCTGATCTTGCTGTTTGGCTTTGCTTGGAGATAAAATTGTCCAAGATGCCCCTTGAGGATGAGGTCGATTCACCGGGCTTCCTCTGTAGTACAGGGGCAGGCAGCGTGGCTGGGTGCTGCTTCAGTGAGGTCTGCTCTTTATTTTGGCCTTTGAAAGTTTCCAAGAAGGCTGACAGACATGCTCCTTGGAGAAGGTGGCTCACTAGTCATTTGAGAGTTTCTCCCGCTTGTGAGATGTGCAGACTGAGGGTCTCCTGCTCCCCAGAGCTCAAAGAAGTGCTCATGGTGGTACCTCGCTTTCCAGTACTTATTACGACAGACTTGAGGCTCTGGGTAAATAGCCCAATTCTTCTTTGCTGGTTCCACTGTCTGGATGTTTTATACCCGGGAGAAGTCTCCGGTAACAGGAATGTTCTCACTTGGATAAGGGCTCACTCAACGACAGTACATTCTTGAGCATTTGCAGTTGCTGTTTAGCGTGCAGAAAGTAACCACTAATTTGTAGGAATTGATTATGCCTGATAATTAATGAAGGCTACAGTGTAAATGAGATTTGCTCTCTGAGTTTGAAATTGTTGCCTTGTCTTTCTCTCCTTCATTTTACAGTTCTTCGTGCCATGAAAGAGGACAGTGACAAGGTTCCGAGCTTGTTAACTGATTATATACTGAAAGGTGAGTGTTATAATGGTGTATGTGCGATGCTTGGGAAGTTCTGATTAGTCGATAAATGCATCATCGTCTTGTTAATAGATAAGAAAGTAACTTCCAAATGCACTTTTATCATTCTCATTTGTGCCGAGTGAGGATAGATGCCTGGCTTACTTATGCTACTCACATTATGAATTATGGTTATATAGAATGCAACTTTTATTTCGGATCTTGAGCTGGAAGTAATTTCCACAGCTCAGCTTTAGTAAGCACGGAGACAGGCAATGGAGGAAATATGGAGACGTTCCCACAATTATGTGTCTCAGGTATTGACTGACACAGGGTGGGGTTCAGTAGGGTGGTGTCTGCCATCGTGGGGACAGTAGAGAAGGACAGATCATGAGGATGGATGAAAGAGGGGACAGTGAAGTCAGAGAACAGTCCCTCAGGGATTTGATGTAAGGGAAAGGAACGGGAGGGAGAGAAAGAATGGATTTTCATCAACTAGGACAGTGAAAAATGAACCGTAAATTTTAGTGAGATCAAGATCACAGGTTGGGAACAGTGATGAGGCAAAGGAAGGTCATTCGAGAAGTTAATGAGGTTACTAACTTTGCTGAGGAAAGAGCAAAATTTGGATAATAAAGAGGGAACTGATGAACTTATTTAATTACAGGCAAAACTAACACTTTTCAGTGAAATTATTTTTTTAAAAAAAAATTTTTTTTTTTAACGTTTATTTATTTTTGAGACAGAGTGAGACAGAGCATGAACGGGGGAGGGGCAGAGAGAGAGGGAGACACAGAATCAGAAGCAGGCTCCAGGCTCTGAGCCATCAGCCCAGAGCCCGACGCGGGGCTCGAACTCACGGACTGTGAGATCGTGACCTGGGCCGAAGTCGGACGTCTAACCGACTGAGCCACCCAGGCGCCCCAATCAGTGAAATTATTTTTTATAAAGCAGCAGTTATTCAGGTGACATTTTCTAAGCATCATGAAATGCATCCTATAGTATATGATCCAATATTGAGAGCAGTCCTCTTCTGGGAACATTTTTCTTTGGGTTCTCTCCGTCAGTGTTTCTGGCTGAACATAGGAAGGTTGGGATTTCTGAGATGTTAGGTAACTCAGATGGCATATTTCTTCAACCACAGCTTCATAAAGAGGGAACCTCAGTAGAATATACTGGGAGCTCAGAGTGAGTGACACATTAAGTGTCACCTGTGATTGAAGTGGAGCCAGTCGTTAGTAGGTTAGGGGTGTGGGGGAGGGGGTTGAAAGAAGAGATTGAAATGTTTTAATAAGCCATGTTCTTCTGATGGAGGGCTTTTACTTCCTATTACATTCCAGTTTCTTTCTTTTTCTTTTTCTTTTTAATACCTGACATCTTTGTTTGCTTTTATGTTGTGCTAGCACTGGTATGAAAGCTGGATTGTTCTGAGGTTTGTTCTTGTAGATGTGACACAGGAATGAGATGAACATAAAGAACATGTCTCAGGTTTTAATTATAGCGGGTCCCTGGGGCACTGCCGTGGGTGCCAAAGATAGAACGAGCTTCGGAAGCATTCTCTAGCTATTTTATCATTTGACCGGCATGGAAGAATTTTATGACCCAGAGAACAGAGTCGTCTGGGGGCAAATGATGTTTAAGTGCTTCCTCTGAAAACCCAGGCCTGTAACTGTGAACCTATACCGCGTGTCTTAGGGAAGCAGCACTTACCTAATTCTGTTCCTCAGGCTCAGGCCACAGGTTCCAGCCTGTGAGCCCAGCCCGTCTAGACTGTATCTGTTCTCCGGAGCTGCTTGTGTGCATGTGTTGTGGCTTTGCCTCGGCTCTACGAGGACTGGGTGGAAAAGAAGCGAGGGTGCAGACCGCAGTGGTGACTCCGCACCCCGGACAAGCGAATGGGTGTGTGTAAGCTCAGAGGTGTTCAGTCGCGTGGGAAGGTGCGGATGGGGGGTGACGGAAAAGGCTCTCTTCCACCCATCCTGGAAGTCCACAGCCGGTTAGCAATTCCTCTACCCCGAGGGCCACTAGAACACTGGCCTGGCGGTGGTTTCTGCTCAAGGGAGAACTTTCCTTCTGCTTCCTCGGTGGGACTTCCTCATAGTTGTTTTTACACTGAAGACTGTGGCTTGGCTGCTGAATATACCAGCTTAATTTAAACGCAAAGGTCTGAAACGAAAGAAGGTGCAAAAGTGGCCTCATTTGGCCTAAGAAGGATGGGAGGGATGCTGTGTGGGCTCCCGAGGCTTTTCCTCACATGTGCTTCTTTACCCTGCCCTCCAGGCTCTGCCTGAGGGTGCAGTGTGGGCGTGGTTGCTGCCGTGCGCATGCAGAGACTTGAGCCCTTCTTTCACTTACGGGGGAGCCTCTGCTGTGGTACAAGCCGGACGGTATAGGGCGAATGTTATGGGCTCTTCGCTGTACGTGATATCCTGAGAGACATGGCCTTTTGGTATCTCATTTCTGGGCAATTTTAATACATGTGTCGTGAGAGAACTCTTCTCTGTTGGGTGTAGCCTACTAAAAAAAAAAAAAGTTGCTACTGTAGATCCTTGCATTAATATTGACATTTGTGTATTTTTATATACATATAAGATGTATATAAAACATGTATGCATCTTGTGTAAATGTATGCAAAACCTACATTTCTGTTTACAAGTTCTTCTTCTTCCTCTAGTTCTGTGTCCTACATAAGGCGTCAGGCCAGGAGCGGCTTTCCCTTTCGTGGACCACAGGCTAGATTTCCTATGGCATTGTTCCGAAAGCTGGCTACCATCCCCTTCCTGCTGTTGGAGACTCCACACACGCGAACTTGGGTTTGTGACTCAGTGTTACTAGATCACGCTTTCACTAATTCTTTATATCACGAACCAAGAGAAGTATGGCACGGTTTTGAATTCTAAGGGTGTTTTTTTTTTGTTAAATGCTAACGGTTAGGAGCTCTTCTCTCCTCCGACTTTGTAGAGGAAGGGGGAGCGGTGTCTGCGCAGGTGCAGTCCTATTTTTCCTGAACCGACTGTAGGCCCAGCTGAGTTTTGCGGCTTTCTAGATCTGAACTGCACCGAAGAACTTGTTGAAAGCATGGAGAGAGTCCTACTGTGGCCGTTCTTCAGTGATGGCAAGAACCCACACTGATCTTTCTGAGGGAACTGTCAGGATCAATCTTACCTACCAGTATTGTCCAGGGAGACGGACGCTGAAGTGTGGGCTGTTCTGGGAAGATGCTGTGGCGAGCGTCGCCGGGCCCTGCTGGGGAGGATGGAGGCTGCCGCGCTTCTCCACTGTCCCAGCTGTAACCATTAAGTGGCCATTCGCTTTCAGAATCTTGTGTTAAAGATACAAGACGTGTAAATGTTTTGCTTCACGTGTCTGTGAAGAAGTGTCCTTTCAAAGGAGGTTGTGTCCTTTAAGGTGCTTACCTGTGTGCTGCAGCCTCACCCCGCTCCCACTCCGGTTGTGTTTCACTCACGCCTGCTTGTCTTCCTGAAGTCCCAGTTCTGGAAGCAGCGCCTCACCCGTACATCACTGGTCACGAAACACTTTGGCCAGTTCCCACCAAGTCATTGCCATTTAATAAATGTTGGGAAAAAGGGTGATACGTGCTTGAGAGACTGAGTTTTTGTTGTATTTCTTACAAGTTTTCTTCCCTTGCAGGGCTAGATTCCTCCCTTTACCGTTCTACATATTGTCACTACAGTATGTGAGCTGGCGAGACCCTGATTAGCTTCATGATGGTGAGGAGGGTTGAGGGCGACTTTTCCAGATTGCCCCGGGCTGCTGTGGAAGGACAGAAGTTCTGCTCATTTCCTGGTCTGTGAGGCATTCCCAGCAGCTAAGGTAGCTTCCTTCCTTAGACAACATGAGTGTAGGAAGAGTTAGGCCCTGTCGGGGGTCTTTAGAATTCCACTTACACGTCTGTGAGCACATGGGCCCATCCATATTCCTCAGTCCACCCGGTAACTGGGACACCAGAGCTGCAAAGGCAGTAGCTCAGTTAGGACTTGGATGCCAGCTCGGCATCTCAGCTGTTACCTAGGAATGTGCAGAACTCGACCTGGTTCCTTTTTTTTTTTTTTTTTTTTTTGAGGTTTTAAGTAATCTCTACGACCAATGTGGGGCTCGAACCTGGAAATCGAGTCACATGCTCTACTGACTGAGCCAGCCAGGTGCCCCGAGATGGTCCCTTGTTTTATTAATGCTTTATTTGATAGTGAATATGTGAGACTTACTAGCTCCTTGCCCTTGAATTGATGAATAGCATACTTATATACAGTAATAACCTAAATTGATCCAAATTTGTAAAAACTTTACCTGTACTAGGGAAATACCACTTTAGAGGGCATACTACAGAGTCAGAAGTCCTTGAGGATGTGTTTTTTGGGAAAAGACAACAGTTGTCTTTTTATAGTTCATTCTTAAGCTGATCCTTCTGAAGTGTATGAAAAGATATTTTTTCAGCTCACAGTCCCCTTGTAAGAAGATTTCTCTGATTTTGCTTGATAAACTCTTTCTTCTTCAGTGGTAGACTCCCAGTGTTTCCCACCTCGACCCTTCTCACACACATGATGAGATGATACCAGTGAGGAGATGAGCACATTTCTGATTTGTGACTGGCAACAGGTAGGTTTCTAAGTCTCCCTCAGAGCAAGTGTCGTGGGCCATAAACCCCAAGGTGGGATTTCTTACAAAGACTCCCAGGGCAAGGCCGCCCTCTGAGGGCAGGCCGGCGGCTGCTTGGGATGCTGGAGAGTCAGCCGACTGACCACCTTACCACAAAAGGACGATTTGTCCTTTGGGTGATTTAGATTCAGAGTGTTTATCTGTTGCCAAGAACCAAGTCGCAAATAATTCCCTCACAGCTTTGGTTTTTGAAGAAAAAACAAACTGTAGAACCACAGTGCACTCCAAGTGCCATAGATCTATTTTATTTTTCAGGAAATTAGATTTGTTTTTCTTTTACAAGAGCACAACAGGAACCAAAGTAAAAGAGTAATAGATACAGCACTCAGGATAAATCATATCTTTAAAATAATAATAAAAAAATTTACACCTTGTCCTATATCCTGTTAGTATTTTCATAATATGGCCATGATTGAAAAAACAAAAAGCAAGCATTTACAATTTTTTTTGATAGAGATTTTTATGCCAGGAATGGATTAAAACTTTATACTAATCAGGCTGATGTAAATCTATTTTGGTAACATCGTATCATTAACAAATTTATTTTGGAAATAGATAAAAATATTGCCCCTTGATAATAAATCTTTTTTTTTTTCCTTTGATGCAAACAGCTAGAACACCTTTTTCTTTTCCTTTTGATATTCTAAGACAAAAAAAAAATGGTTAATCTTCAGATTAATAAATTAGGTCATTATAATAATAAATTAATTTTTTTTTAAAGTTCAGCAACCTCTGTCCAAGTATTTACAACAATACTTGAAAGTTCCTTTACAAAACAGAACACATTTTCTTTTCACATTAAGCATACTGGGTATCTGTGTCTTTCTCAACAAGCATTTTAAAAAGAAAAATCAATGCACAAATGGGTAATTAGTATAAAAGTGCTGAGAGCTGTTTGAAAAGTTAACACTATAGGATACAGTCAGTTATATTTGAGGCAAACTACAACAGACTTCCAGCTTATTATGGACAATATTCCAGTAGTTGTTTCAAACAGTTGTTTGAAGAAAAAAAAAAAAAAATCCAGGAGCTGATTAGTGAGGCAGATAACCTGCCGTCGATGTTTCTGGCCAGTGAGCAAATTGAAAACCAACAGAAAGCAGATCCAAATGAGGAAGAAGATTTTAATTAAAGGATACCTTCTCCATCGCAGGTGTGATGCTGACTGCACAAGGCATGTGCACACTCACACTCACACACACTCAACACACACATCTTTCTTCCCAGATAAACTGCAGGTAGAATAAAATTTTGTGTTATTAAAAATTTGTAAGTGATCAAAAGCATTGATATGGAATGCCTGTTTGTCTTTGTTCTGGTTAAAATCTCATAAAAATACATTCAACAGGAAAACATAAATTGTATGTGTATAAATATATATGCACATATATATTATATACACACGCACACAAATACTTTCGTTTTTTTTTTTTGAAGCATAAGATAGTTACATAAATATTCCTATAATTGCTAAAGTTTAAGGAGGCATATTTTTTTTCTGAGCTTCAACAAAGGTGCTTGAATAATATACAATTAAAATGAAGTAGTTTCTATTTTGTAGAATCAGTATAATAATAAGGAAAAAAAAATCCCCAAACAGTCCTTTTTAAAAGTTTCTTCTTAAGCTAGAGCTTCAACAAAAACTATGAACAACCAACAACAGAACAAAGCAACAACAGACAGTGAAGTACAGCCCCTGCTGGAAAGACCTGGCGCCTTCGCCCTCACCCTCCCCGCCGCGCCGTGGTGAGGGGCTCCAGTGCTCGCGTCAAGAAACCGCTTCCGTCGTGTTCACTCGCTGACTCTGCTAGCAACTGCCTGATTGGCTTGGAAGAAAACAAAAGCAGCAAAAAGTCTAACTGTATCTATCCTTAATAACCCGCGTCAGAGAAATGCCACATTTCTCTCGCCTCCTCCCCGCCTACCGTGGCTGTGACTGTATAGAAAAGAAACTCGTGGCTTTAGACCAGGGATGGCTATCAAAAGGTTCTGGTGTGCTGTCTGGCAGTCCTAAGGTGGCTACGGCAGCTGGATCACAAGGCCTTTGTCTCCCGCTCATTCGGGCCTGGGCTTTGCCGCGACCCGTGGCAGTCTTCGGAGCGAGACTTCGGAGCAAGCATCCTCTGGGCCGCTCAGCTGCTTTTATTACACTGGGTTTCTCCCCGAGCCAAGCTGACCAATTCGCCTTCCCAACACCACCCTCCCGACCCATCTCCCCAACCAAACTCGCTGTCCCCCACCCCCAAACACCTCTACAGCTAGATTACAAGCAAATACATCTTAGCAACTTGAAAAACTTTGGTTCTAAGAAAACACTTGGTCAGTGATCTTGAGGAGAGTGGGAATGTTTGTTCTGCACACTGCTGAAGACAGAGCCCGTCCCGGTAAGTTCTTAGCGCTGTATGTCAAGTCACAATCCAAAATGATCCACTAAGCAAGTGCACGAATTCTAGTTTACTTTTCAAAGCAGATTTAGTCGTCGTCTGTCTTTCAAAACCTCATCCGCATTGCCTTTCTTCACACTGTCTGGTAGAAATTATCTGCCTGGAGGTGGTTCTGTTTCTGCATGCTGTAGAAGCCGCTGAATCTTGCATCTGGTTCGGCAATCCTTAGCATTCTCTGGGAACTGTCCGCTGGGACTCTGCTTCCTTTCTTGCAGTCCACAGACACCAGCTGATTATTTAAGGAAGAAGGCTAGTTGATGAGAGGAGGGGAAAAAAAAACCCACAAAGAATTAGCTATTTCACAGATCTTCCATTAACAAATTTCGTACCCGATTCAAGGGAGGTAACAGCTTTGCGGGACACTGACGGGCCCGCTGGCTGTGGGGTTTACGTCCTGTTCTAGTACCAGTGGTAGTTTCGTGAGGGATACTGACAAACTGTGTTTAAAAGTGAAATGGTCAATAAATTACGTCAGGCTTGCGTCACAGGAACTGAGAAGAGAGTCTGGTGAAGCGACGTAACTATTTTCAAATCTGTAAAGCGCAGACTCATGCTTAAAAGGGTTGAAGACGTCGTCACTGGCCAGGCAGATTTTAAGATAAACACATGATTTTAAATCACTTGCTGGGTAAAAGCATCATCACAGGCTGGGCCAGCCCCATTCTGCATCCAGCCACTCTACGCACGTCATGAGCTAGTCTCTCTTCCCAGCTTTGTACATTGGGGACCGTATCCTGACCCCGCGTGTGCCCAGCAAAGCCTGCGCCCAACATGTACATGTTGAAAGAAAGGGGCAGAAGCATCTGATGGGAATTTCACATGGACGAGTTCTCTAGATGATCAACTGGATTAAAATAATTATTCAAGCTGTTTTCAATTCGTAAGGGTGTAGGAATTTTTTTTTTTCTTTGGAAAAAAACTAAATGCAAAAAGTAGACTTAGGGTTGGAAAGAGTCCTTATTCTCCCTTTAATGAAAATGAATTTTCTCAGTCTTTGAGATAGGCTAATTTGACAATAAATATTCTTTCTCCCTCAATATGAAATGTGTCTCTCTCTGCCTGCTCTAGTTAGTAGTAGTTACAGTCTCTTCAGGATCTTCTACCTTTTCCCTATGCGCTTGCCCTGGACATGTCTCCCTGTCCTTTGGAGTTCTGTATGCACTCATGACACTCTAGTTCCCCTGTCACCCTCTCACCAGGACTTCTTTCCCAATTCTAAGTGGATAGATCACTGAGAAGAAACTCAAATTTTAATTTCTAATACAACGACTTAGGAATCAACTTAGAAGTATTTCTTTTTTAAAACACTTTAAATCCAGGAAATTGGATGTGTGGAAGGTCAGGATCCATTAACCAGTGGTTGATGGGTAATTCATCCAGTGACTGCTCCAGCCCGAGGCAAGTACTATGGCTACGGCTTACTGTGTGTTTGAGGCTACGAAGACCAAAGCAAAACTTTCGCTGGCTAATACAAAAGACATCAAGCAATTTAAGCAAATGCGAGCATGCAAGCTTTCCCAGTTTGGTCACTTAAGACAGACTTTTTCAGGACAGTACCTTAGTTGGTGTTCGATACCAGCAAAGCAGTGGTATCCACTGTTTCTTCTGATTGAAGAAAAGGAATGCTATTATAATAGAGAGGCCAATTACTATGGGAACCACAACTGAGGCAATGGAGTCCAGTGAAGAATCTTCGCCTGGATGCGGCCTGTTGTTATCTCTGTAATCTACCTGAAGGTGACCCATGTCTAGAAGGGGAAAAAAAAATTACAAGCATTTATTACCTAAACCAGAATTTTTAAGTATTCTAATAGTTCCACTGCAAACAGATCAACAACTTGGGTTTCGTTGCTTCCCAGTACTTTCAGGCTAAAACATGACTCAAGTCTAATGATCCGAAGAGCTCTGATGAGAGTGCAGAGCTCTCAGGGATGATGTGAAACAGGAAATATTAGGGTGAAGAGGTTAATAACTGGGCAGGAGGAAGCTGGTTCTAGCTAGCCAAGAAAACAAAATTGTTATGTAGACCTTACAAAAGTGATTAAAACTAGATTACTAAAAATATTTTGATTAACCTGTATGGTCTAAGATTTTGAAGCAGAAACATTAGTTTAGCTCCCTGTTTACCAGCAAATAGGAGACTAGGACAAAGTATTTTTGACTTACTAGAGTAACAGCTAAGACTAATCGCTAGTGGAATAGTAAAAACTAAAGCCAGAATCAAGAGTTTGGTCTTTTGGTTTACTGAGCTCTAAGCAAAAATGCCTCCCTCGTCATAAACTTGTTGAAAACTCACTAGGCCTACTAGATCATTTTCCTGCCTTAGTTTTAATATATTGTATAGGAGACATTTAACTTTGTTCGTTCGAATGAAGGTCTTTCTATTCCTTTAAATCATCATGCTTGCCATGAATATTGCAGAGATAACAAGGTTAGTAACTATATACCAATCAGGAGAACTCCTTGGAAGTTTCTTTACTTTTATTTTCTTTCAAATAAACCACTGTGGGGGCGCCTGGGTGGCTTAGTCGGTTAAGCGTCCGACTTCAGCTCAGGTCACGATCTCGCGGTTCGTGAGTTCGAGCCCCACGTCGGGCTCTGTGTTGACAGCTTAGAGCCTGGAGCCTGTTTCGGATTCTGTTTCTCCCTCTCTCTCTGACCTCCCCTGTTCATGCTCTCTCTCTGTCTCAAAAATAAATAAATGTTAGAAAAAACAAAAAAAAACACAAATAAACCACTGTGGTCGACCTGTCCAAATGCATCAAAGACCAGGCTAGTGAAAGATGCAGGGGTTACACATTCAAAAGGAGTTGCTCTTAAATGATTCTGGAAACCCGTCTCATAGCAGCACAGTTCTGTGATATTAAGACAGTCTATGGTTTAAAAGATCAGATTTTTGTTAATATGCTGCTGCTTTTGTGTGTGGGAAGAAGAGAACCTTCCTAGTCATTCTATCCAGTGTACATAATACTTTATAGGAAGGTGGAAAAAATCCTACATTTATCAGCATCAACAAAAATGCCAAAGGTAAAAATAACATCTTACTGATGAATTCAGGTTTTAATGAATGAAGGAATGGATTTTTGCCTTACCATATTCCAAATGATATGGCAGATGGTTTTAGGAATATATGTCATACAAGGAAATTGAAAAGTTAATTAAGGAAAATCTTAATGAAAGGAAAATAAAGCTTCAGTTGAGATCTGTTTATAAAATTCAGTCCTTAAGTTCCGTTTTGATGCAAAAATCAGGCCACAAAGTTTAGCTTTGGGCTTCTTAGCAGCCAAAGCAAAAATGGAAACAGGTATCATCAATAAGATTCACAATGTCTTCAAGATTAAAAATAATCAATTGCTTAGGAGAAGTGTAAATTTTCCTGCTATTGACACAGGAAATTTCTCCTCAGGTACTTTGTAACAGAGATACTGTGTAATGCATAGGTCTTCAATATACTACAGCAAGTAAGGCGGTCGTTATGGCCAAAGTCCACCGTCTAGAACAGTGTGTGGCATAGAGTAGGCACCAGTATTTATTGATCGAATGCAAATGTAATGATAAAGCACAATTCAGTCACAGCAATTACACAAGGAGCCAAAACACTGGAGCCAGGAATTTGGCTCTCTGGTCAACCGGCTTGATCTAAATAAGCATAACACTCAGAATATCTAGGGTAACAACAGACCATTAATCTCTCAAGCAATGAATATTGCTTCCCCCAAAAGAAATAATATAAAAATTGTATAGCAGTGATTTTGAGAATGTCCTTGGAGTAGACGGGAGACAGTCCTGAGTCATGGCTAAGCACAGGTTTATACTCTTAATCAAGACATCTACTTTTATAGAGAAGGCAATACTGACAGGAACTCTGCCTGGCTTTATCTCTTAACTACTGAGAGAGGGAATAACAGGTCTATTATACACAACTGGAAGGACAGAGCTAGGGGAAAAACAAAACGAAACAAAAAACATGGAATATACCCGATGAGTGGAAAAATCAGCACATGTAATAAATTGAACTCTCACGGAGTGAAAACAGCCTGGAAGCGGAGGGTAACCTAATGCATAAATGCTTAGTCCAGAATCCACAGGGACTGAATAATTTATTATTATTCCACTTACATATGCACAAATATGAGTCCTGGCTTAGAAATTGCAGATACCAAGCTATTAGGACAAGGAACATATTTCTTTCCATCATCATGAAGTCTCTGAGCACATGGGGCCAGAAGGAGGCATGTTATCCAGTTACCTGCAGACTTAATTTTATCATTCTGGTTTAAATATGTTATAGCCAACAGGTCTCCCCTGGAGTAGTTATTTGAACTTACTTACCTGCCATTTAAAAAGGAACTCGAAGTTAAAATTAAAAAAAAAAAATGAAAAATTAAAAAAAAAATGAAAAATTAAAAAAAAATTTTAAAAAGGCAGACCATATATGTGAAGTCTACAGAGATCTCAGTCAACTTCGCACTTACCTCTGGGGAGATGGATAATGTCATTTTCACTGGGTGTGGGCCACAAGGGAACCTCCAGGTCAATCTCTCCATGATGGTTTGTTTTCTCAATGGGTATATTGGTTGGTTCTGGCACATACATTTCTAAAAGAAAGGGATATTTCTCATAAGAGATGATGGAGGGGCTGCTTACTGCTGACTTTGGTCTCTTCAATCCCAATGGATGGTGCATTCAATTCGGTACAATACTGTCCTGGGGCACGAAAGGTCCGGTTTCTGCAACTGCATCATTACTACTAGAAAGTCACTGGCTTTGCAAGGGTGGGAAGCGTGTCATATAACCATATTCCCCCTCAACCCCCCCCCCCCCCCCCCCATGTAAAAGTAGTGGGGGAGAGTTTTCTCCACCAGGGTCAGAGGCTCTGCTTTTTCATGTCAGATGGTGTTGGCCCTGTAGTTCTGTGCAAACTGACAGGGACTGGCTGAAATGGAAGGATTTCTTTTATTTTTCCATCAGCTAAATACTACATACCTTAATAAGCTGCTTCTCTTTAACCCATGAATGTTGAATCACTTCTATAAAATATGTCCTAGGAAGTGAAAAAGTTAAAGCATCTTTCATTCTTATTTCTTTGTCAATTCCCCTAAATGGGAATAGACCGTAAGCAGACCTCCTGAGGTCTGGCCTGGCTTAAGCATCACATGTCTGTTTTATCACCAGTGGAACCATGTGGATTGGTAGATGATTTTCAGTAAATATGTTTCCATGATCTAACTTGATCATTTGGGCACTTGGATTAGTAAGATCCTATAAATGAAACAAAACTAAGAAGAAGAATATTCTTTATCCCAAATTTCTTTTTCTTTTCTAATATTTCTTTTTTGTTTATTTTTAGAGAGAATGAGAGAATGAGAGAGAGAGAGAGAGAGGAAACACAAGTGGGGGAGGGGCAGAAAGAGGGAGACAGAATCCAAAGCAGGCTCCAGGCTCTGAGCTGTCAGCACAGAGCCCAACGTGGGGCCTGAACTCATGAACCATGAGATCATGACCTGAGCCAAAGTCGGACGCTTAATCGACTGAGCCACCCAGGTGCCCCTTTTTTTTCTCGTTTTAAAGCTAAATTCTACAAGGGACCCGTGAAAACAGTTGAAAGTTTTTCTTGGCTACTACAAATATATTTATATATCCTTTCTTCATCTGGCTAACAACCAGCCCAACATTTTTTTTTTTTTTAAGTTACTATTCTTTATTTCAATAAAATTCCGTATAAAAGGTACAATCAAACGTTTTCTATGTCACTTTATAACTGCTGGAAATGCTATACTTTTGAACTTTCCTGGGTTGTATATATAGACAGCTGAAAGCTCTAAGTCAGTATGTATCAGACAAACACACTGGACTATATACCCAGACACCTTTTAAATAGATGAGGCAACAGTAAGGATGTTTCAACATGCTCTAAAGAAGTAATTCTTGAGAACCCGTATTCTCAAAAGGCAACACAAAAATCTGCATCAACCATATAGCTCCTTTTGGCCAGATCCTGCCGTATTATTAACCAATTTTTATAAGGTTACTCAACATTGGTCATACTAAATATTCACTAATAGCCTAATTTAGTCCAACATAAAATACATAAAATGCAAGGTATAGAAGTTAAAATAGAACTAATATCCTCCCTGCTTACAGTGATTGGTGTCTACCCCATAGTCCCCTGGCTTTCAAGATGAATTATAGAGAGGAGAAAAGTGACAGGGAAGAGAGTATTTGCTCTGCTCAAAACACTGTGTATTAACGGAGTACCCGGCAGGGAGGTAAAGTCAGGTTAAGTCAGTTACCCAAGATGACGCATCCAGGAACTGGCAGAGCTGGGATTCAAATCTGTTCCGGGATGCCATGGCCCAGGTCTTCCTGGTTGGTGCCCCCCAAGAATAAACTTATTTTGGCTTTTTGTCCCTCAGTCTTGTGCTTTCTTACTTAAATACAGATGACCCTTGAACAACAGGGGTTTGAACTGTGCAGGTCTACTTATACATGGATTTTTATCAATACAGTGCTGTAACTGTATTTTCCTTATGGTTTTCTTAATATTCTCTTTTTTCTAGCTTCTGTTGTAAGAATATAGCATGTAATATGTATAAAATACAAATACGTGTTAATTGACTGTTTATGTTATCCATAAGGCTTCTGGTTGACAGCAGGCTATTAGTAGTTAGGTTTTTGGGGAGTCCAAAGTTGTAGGGGGATTTTCGAGTGCACGGGGACTGGTACCTCAGACATGACCAGAGCTAGACATGTGAATACCTGAAAACTCTTGAATTAAAAAGAGAATTTACTGAAAATACTATTGAATTAAAAGGAGAATTTACTGAAAATACTATTGAATTAAAAGGAGAATTTACTGAAAATACTATTTACAGAAGCAGGGGCCTGAGTACAACCAATGACTCAAACTTTTCTGTCCTATCTGAATCACCTGAAGAGCTTATAAAATGTGCTGCATCTCAGGGGTCCTGATTCGGCAGGTCCGCAGTGGGTGATTCTGGGACGGGTGTGTCGGACATGGGGTCTCATTCGCCCCCTGACAAACCCTGATTGTGTGATATCAATTTCCTGGAGGAGTTTGGAAAGAAAAGTGACCTTGACACTTACGTGACATCTTTCTATGCCACAGCATGTCTGAGGGCCTCCCCTGTGGGTCTAGCACACAGCACTGAACCTTCCCATCATGCAGGGGCCACTCTACCGCTGGCACCTGAGACCTCAGTAGAGAAGGCCACTGTAGGCTCTATTCCCCCAAACCTGGGAATGTCAACGGCTAAGTAGCCAATCCGCCCCCCCCACCCCCGACCCAAGGTCCCCAGAGAGGGGATCGGTTCAGTTTCACGTCAGGGTTTTCTGGGGGAGAGCACTAGGAAACAGTTTTGAAATCCTTGTGCCTTCTAGCTGCATATGCGTAGATTTCAAGTGAAACCCCCACCACCAACAGTTCAAACCGTCCTCCCACAGATGCTTCGAAAGGCTCTACTTGGCATCAGCGGGAAAGGGAGAAGGGTGTGCCCTGGATGAGGGAGAATGTCTTACAGAGTAATTAATTCTATTACCACTGTCCACAAATACTTCCTGAGCACTTCAGTGGTCAAAGTTCTGGGAGACAGCCATGAGCAAGACCAGTCCTGTCCTCATGGGCGTCTCATGACGATGGGTGTTTCTCACTGCTGGGCAGCTCACAGCCCGCCCTCGGTATGGGTTTGCTCCCTGAAACTCAGTACGGCTCGGATGAAAATCTACCTACACCTCCTTCCATCGTCACCAAATACTCAGCGCTCTAGTTCAGAGCCCTCATGTCCACGGGGAGAGGGTCATTTCCCCTTAACGTGAACTTACAAGGGAAGCAGTCTCTGAGCAGTTTTGCCAAAAAGGATAAATATTTCAGCAAAAACCTACTTGGACAAACAAAAAGAAGTGTGGGAATTACTGCATTTCCATGCCTAGACCCAGGCCTTCCATGGCCAAGACCTGTGACTGACCCCAATTCTCACGTACAGCCCTTCTGGCATTTACTAGCAGAGCCCTTGACAGCTGCTGGCACTGCAGACACAGAACTACATCAGGCTAGGCCACGTGGATCACGGGCACGTGGTCACAGTTAAGAATTACTCCCGTGGTCACATCTGATCCAAACTTCAGAGGAACCCAAGACCACTTACCGTGGATATATTTTACTTTCAGAGGCACCTGGCCAGTTGTAAGACCCACGGTTCCATAAAATGTCCTTTTCTGGAGTATGGGGACAGGATGCCAGAGGCTCACAAGCTGATGCACCATTTTTTTTTTTTTTTTTGGGAGATGGAATCTACAATTAGGATCAGAACTCCCAGGTCAGCCAACTAGCTGCAGGACTGTGGATAATTCACTTAAGTTTCCTGAGCCTCAGTTTCTTCTGTAAAATGGGACAAGTACTAAGCAGCTACCCAGCCCACGGGTTTTGTACTCATAAGATGGCAGAGGGGACCATGCTTTATAAAGGGTGAGGCTATCCAGAATGGGAGTCGGTATGGGCAGAGGGCAAAGCATGGTATCAGGAGTTATCTAGATGATAAATGGAAGCCTGGAACTTTAGTGAGGATTCCTGACCAAGATCACGCAGTGAGCCAATGAGCGAACGGGACAGGAATCCAGCCTTAATCAAATGTAAAGTGGCAAAGCTCGGCTGATTGCCGTTTGCTTAGAAGACGGAGAAATGATTCATCAATAATACATCAGACGCAGAAAGAAGAGTTACAGAAATTAAATTTCCATCCAACAGTAAATCCTGAGAAGTCACTGGAGAAATCTTTCATAATGAACAAGGATGTTATTGGCAATATATGCACTCTCTCCTTTCTTAAACTCACAAGCCAAGGAGAGTACCTCTTTTTACTCTGTTCCTACCACCATCACCTGGATTTGGGGCCTTGCTGTCACCACCCGGGACGTCTGCAATGTGAGTTACAGCTGTCCTGGCCTCTGGTCTCCCCTCGTTTTAGTCCCTCCTGCACCCCACCCTGTTAATCCTCCCAAAGCACCTATGTGACCATGTCATTCACCTGCTCAAAAATGAGGCTCCCATTCCCTACAAAGGATGGTATCTACACTCTAAATTTGACAAGCGAGGCCCTGAATATCCGGGCCAAAGCTATCTTTTTTGTCCTTACCTCCTGCTACTAGAACTCTCTATTCTGGGGACACTGGGCCTTGACCTTTCCATCTCAGGGTCTTTGGTCAGATTACCCTCTTGCCTCCAATAGAGAGGGCCCACCTGTCCTGCAAGGCCACTCTACCTCACAGCAGAGTCTCACTTGTGGACCCTGCAGCAGGGCTGATAACTAGTATCACCAGTCACCCTCCCCTTCTCTTTTGAGCCCCCCTCTAATTAGACTTAGCCTCCACCGCTGTACCAAAATGGCTGTGGTCAAGATGATTAGGATCGTGCTAAACGCACAAGGATTAGTTTCCCCGTCTCTTCTGACTCGACCTAACGGCACACCTGCCCCTTCTCCATTTGTCTTCTGGGTCATGGCTCTTGGTTTCCTCCCGTGTGGCTGTGGCTCCTCCTCTGTTTCCTTTGCCAGTCCCCCTTGCCCTGCCCGGTCTCCCAAAGTTGGAGGGTCTCTGGGCTCAGTCCTGGCGCCTCTTCTCCATCACGCCCACTCCCTGGGGGATCTCCTCCAGTCCCAAGGCTTAAAAAGAGACTTTTAAAAACTGAGAATAAACTGAGGGTTGATTGGAGGGGGGTGCGGTGGGAGGGCAGGGAGAGTGGGTGATGGGCATTGAGGAGGGCACCTGTTGGGATGAGCACTGGGTGTTGTATGGAAACCAATTTGACAATAAGTTTCATATTAAAACAAAGTGAAAACAAAACAAAACAAAAAACCACCTTGGTTTTTTAAGCCGACAACTTTCAAATGTACAGACCCATTTCCGGTCTCTCCTGAACTGCAGATTACATGCTCACTGTTCACTCTCTCCACTTGGACGAACAGTGAAGATTTCAAAGAAAAACTGCCGCCAACCAAACTGCCTTTACCCTGTGGCTACAAATTCGTGTTGTCATCTAAACACATGAGAGTCACTCACGGCTTCTCTTCCTCTCTTCTCACAAGCACTGTCTTCAAATCCTACCGATTCTCCCTCACAAAGAATCCGAGCCCGACCCCCTCTCCTGCCTCCAGAGCCACTGCCCCGGGCCAGGCCACCCCTGGGCTCTGGCCTGCATTGTTGGGAAAGCCTCCAGACTGTCTTTGCTTCCACTCGTCCTCTCCACATCCCCCAGTCTACGCCTCAACTCGGCACCAGGGACGTCTTGTGAAAGGGAAGGTCACCCAGCTTCCCTCCTTTGCTTAAGACCCTCTGAAGCCTCTTCCCCGCCCAACGAAGCCCCGCAACGATGCGGAGATTGCAGCTTCCGGCTCACGACAGCCTCTGTGCTCGCCTCAGCCTCCTGCTCACCGGGCCCATCCACCAAGGCCTCCCGGCTGTCCTTGAACATGCATAGCGTGTTTCCACCGCAGGGCTGTGCCCTGCCTGTACCCAGAGCGTTCTGCCTTCTCCCCCCCCCCCCCCCCCCCCCCAGGTCAATTCTTCTGGATCTCATTATAAATGTCACCTTATCAAAGTGACAGATCATCCTGCGTGAAACAACCCAGCCTGTCCCTTCTTCCCCTTTGCCCCCTGTCTGGCTTTGCTCTTCTCAACAGTCCTCAGCCTCACCCTGGGTGCGGTCTCTTTATCGCTTGTTTCCTGCCTGTCCCTCCCGCCGAAAATGTAAGCTCCCCGAGGACTGGGGGTGGGGGTGGGGCTTTGTTTGATTCACTGCTGTGCCCCAAGGGCCTAGAAACAGCGCAGGTGCATGGCAGGCACTGAGTGAGTCTCTGTTGAAGGAAGAAGGTCAAGTCTCACCATTTCGATCTCAGGAGCGTGTTACTGGGGAGATGGATGTGGAGCTCGTGAGGCACAGGTGGTGTGGAGCAGACAGACTGCCTCGCGGGGGAAACCCGCGGCTCCCCTTGTTCTCTGCATGGCCCTCAAGGACTTCATGTCCCCCGTGTGCAGATGGTGATAAGACGGCAGAGGGAACCTCTCACTCCCCATGTGCACCTCACACAAGGCCCGTGCGGCTAAGCTGGGAAGGGTACCCAACGGTAGGCTCTGAATAGGGTTCAGCCTCCTGACCTGGCGGGACGTCCCATCCATCACGTGGGATGAATGGACAGTTGTAGAAGTGCTCAATCGGGTCTCTGCTGCTGAACAGCCAAACAGACAATGAAACTGTTTGGGTGCCGACCATCCCATCTCACAACCACACAGTACAGACGGACGGCTGGCAGGACTCCCAGCTCACCGTACTGCACGGCCAAGGTTCTCTGACATAACGCAGCAAGGAGACACGAGAGTCAAGGTGAAGGTGGAAAGGATCCTGACTCCTCCCCAGAGTGCGTGTTCTCTGCGGTATAGACTGAGGGGTCTGTTTAGGGCTGGAGGTCCGGAATGCTCCCCGGAGGCTGTCCTGCCGGGGGCTCAGGCCCTGCATTTCTGGGATGAGGGACAGAGGACGAGGGCACAAGACACAGACGTGGAAAGTAGGAGGCAGCCTGGGGGAGGATCTGGGCAGCTGTGGGGGATGGAGGCTTGCGACTCTCGGAGGTGGGTTTCCGAGCTGACACGGAGGGTGGGTGTGGGAAGAGGCGTGGGCGTGGGTCGCCAAGGCAGCCAGCTGGGGCCTCCTCGGGAAGACACCAAGTTGGGCACACGGCTTGGGAGCAGGCCGCAGGGACAGCACGGGTGCTGCTGGGACTCGGGAACCGAACACAGACTGAAATGCATTCTTTAACCACAACTCCTCCATTCCGGTTCTGATATATATTCATGTTGCAATGGCTGTGAAGCGATCCCCTAGTGGGTCCCCTGGGCCCTCTTCACCAGGCCGGTCCAACGCCACACCAATATTGCGCGACCCGGCCAGGGTACACGGCACTAAGAGCCTATTCCGCCCGTCAGGCCGTGCCGCCACGAACACTTAGAGCACGCAGATGAGAAGAACCAGAGCGAGTCTAGCATGGGACCCAAATCAGGCCCTCACCCTGATGGCAGTCTCTCCGGCCTCCCCCCACCCCCAGCCCCATCTTTGCGGTGTTAGACCTGGGCCGGGCCCACGGCCTGCCCGGGCCCCGTGCACCAGCGGCCCGTTTCCCCCGCAATCACTGTGACGGCTCGGGAACCCTGGCTCAGATACCTGGACACATCGGGCAGCAACTTCCTTCCACGTTGATGGGCTCCACGCAGGGCAGCGGGGGGCAGCTGACGGTGGAGCAGAGGGTCTGGCCCTGCAGGCAGTAGCAGTGCGTGCAGCTGTCGATGTCCCAGCGCTCCTCGTCGGCGTAGGCCTTCCCGCTGAAGTGGCACACCGCCTTCTTCGGAATAGCGTCCTCTAGCGAAAAGAACAGCACAGGGTGGAGTCGCCGGATGTGACAAAGCACCGCATCTTAAGACACCGGACACGTAAAAGGGCAACAGCCCTGTACGGTCACCACGTCCTTCCCATGGTGACTTTCCAGCAGGTGGCGAAGCTTCCGCCTCCCCAGTTCCCTGCTGCCATTTTCCTTGGCACAGGAGAAGCTTCAGAGCACTTGTCTTGTGGCCTGAACCTGACCAAGGGCCACGGAGGCCAACACAGGGCAGTAACTGCTACGGCCAGGTAGGAATGACACCCGCTGGGTAAGTGTCCCTGGATCGTCACTGAAGAAAATACAGATTTAAGCACATTGGGTGGCTACTGAACGTACTACATGAAGAAAAAAAACCAAATTCAGACACAAATAGGTAGGGATGCATTCAGAGGTTTTATGTGGGAAGAGATAAAGTCCAGCTGAATACATTTATAGAGCCATTCACGAAACTCCTAATTTCACTTCATCCTGCTGTAAGTGATGCAGGGGAGGGGTCAGGAAGGATGGCAGTGCGTCCCGGGGAACCCACGGCTCTCCTGGGCAGGCATCCGTGCTGACAGAACCACTTCCCTCATTCTTCGGCGATGCTGGGGGGGGGGGGGGGGGCTTCCCTGTCATCAACAAAGGCATTCCTGCTTTCAAACCCACCTCATTTCATTTCAATCCATTTTTTTCCAGCAAACTATGGCTTTTGATAATCATGTATTTTTAGGAGTTATTTTACGTGTAAGAATTTACAGCTGTTCTTCTCTTTCCTCCAGTCTCCCCTGCCATCCTCATTTCCTTCCTCCCCCGACTTTTTCCTAGAAAGTCCCTTTCTCTTGGGACTCATCGCCTCCTCCTGGTTCACCTGAACTCATTTACAAGTGGGCACATTTCAAAGCCAGTCTGTCCCCCGAGAGCTCAAGAACGGTGGCTCAGAGTGAGGTCCCAGTGACCAGCAGAGACAGGGCAGGTCAATGGGGACACGGGGGGGAGGGGGGGCAGCACTTCCTTGTCACTGGACAGGCCAATAACTGGGTGACTCCTACTAAGCTGGGGAGATTTTATGCTCAGATTCTAAAGGTGCCTCCACTTACCACTGGTCACTGATAACTGAAAAACTATAAAGGAATCTGGTAGGAAAGCAGTGATGTCAGGGGCTCGGGGTCCTTCCTGGAAGACATCTGGGAAGCTCCAACAGAGGCCCCGACACAGAGGATGGAACCCAGAATGCCCGAGGGAGCGATGAGAAATGTGTAGGCAACAGCAGCCATATTCCTTGAGCAACTCCCAAGGCAGCTTCTAGCTGCTCTCTGTGTAGACCCAGCACAAGGCTTCCTGTCGGGCTTCTCCGGAGGAGGCTCACACAATCGGTGTCCACATTCTCTTCTTGCCCGGACTAGGACGTGTTGTATGTCCATAGCTAGATCTCAGGCCATGGCAGAGGTTTATAAGAAAGCACAGGAAGGAGTCTGTGTCAGGTGCCAGAATGCACAATCTCCGTTTCTCAACATGTGTTCACAGCTTCTCTATTTCTGCCTAAGGCTCAACAAGGGACACGGAGGAATCACGGAAGCTTAGTTGTAAACAGAAATGTTTTCTCACTGTCTAATAAAATGTATTTCATTGTATTTGTGAACGTTCCATAGAAAGTTTTCTGGTGTGCTGACTGTTAAGCTTAAAACCTTGTCTGGAGGCTTTCAAACCAAACCCACGACAGAAGTTTTTGCTAGTCTGGAATCCTTAGGGGAGGCGACTTTATTAAGACATCTCAAATGCACATGTCAAATGGCTGAGTGGAATCAGTTAATGAATCTGATTCGAGTTATATTCTGACCTCCAGCCAACTTTTCATTGAGGACATTAGATTTGCCATCAAATCTAGAGTCTATTATGCAGAGAACTCTTTATGAAAGGAAGCATCTCTTCATGAAGCAATACTGCTGATTCTATTTTACACAGACCTTGTAACAGCTCATCGGATGGACTAGTAGCACTGCATAAAATGTGAATAATGCATTATTGTGCTAGGAGCTTCGGAAAGAGAAGGTCAAGCTCCTTGCCCACCTCATCTAGCACATTCTCTGTGCTTTACCTCCTAAAGGCATCTTTGCCAGTTCCTCTCAGAGAAAAGGAGGGAATGAACTCAGGAAGGACTCTGTAAAAAAGAGATTCGAGTCAAAGCCAAGCACAGGTTTGTTATTTTCTCAAGATCTAAGCAAAGGCACTTTTTAAGATATTTAATTAATTAATGCTACAAAGCTAAAACGGTCTGTTAAAAAATTACATTGAGGATGCCTGGGTGGCTTAGTTGGTTAAGCAGCTGACTTTGGCTCAGGTCATGATCTCGTGGTTCGTGAGTTTGATCCCTGCATTGGGCTCTGTGCTGACAGCTCGGAGGGCACTTTCTGTCCCCCTTTCTTTCTGCCCTCCCTGGCTCATGCTATCTCTCTTTCTCTCTCTCAAAAAATAAACATTTAAAAAATAACAAAATAAAAATTACATTGACGTTAAAAAACATTACATAGTAAACATTATAAAGACATTCACTCACTGATTCTACACACTTTTCTCATGTGTGGGAAAGAAGGCATGACCACAATGACCCTGACCCGGAGGACGGTAGAGAAGTTTGTATCTTTTGATACAAACAGCTTGGAGCTGTGAGCCTGCTTCGGATTCTGTGTCTCCCTCTCTCTCTGCCCCTCCCCTGCTCATGCTCTCTCTCTCTCTCAAAAATAAATAAACGTTAAAATAATTTTTTTTAAAAGTAAGCTATCTTGGTAGGTCTAAAAAACTGGGGGTGCCATGTTCATGGCAGCATTATTTACAATAGCTAAGACATGGAAACAACCCATTCATCGATGGATGAATGGACAAAGAAGTTGTGTTTTATACACACACACACACACACACACACACACACACACACACACACAGGAATATTATGCAGCCATAAAAAGTGAAAAAAAATCCTGCCACTTGTGACAACATGGATGGACCCTGAAGGTCTTATGCTAAGTGAAATAGACAAACACTACATGAACTCACTGAACTGTGGAATCTAAACAAACAAATTAAACACCAAATTTACAGAAAAAGAGATTAGATTTGTGGTTACCAGAGGTGGGGGTGGGGGCAGGGAGAAGTGGAGAAAGTGGTCAAAAGATACAAACTTCCTGTTACAAGATGACTATGTGCCAGGGTTGTGACGGACGACACGATGACTACAGCTAACTAGACTGCTGTGTGGGAGACTGCAAAGTTGTTAAGAAATAAATTCTAAGAGTTCTCATCATGAGGAGAAAAAAATTTTTTTAACTGCATCCATGAGATGTTAACTAAATCTGTAGTGGTAATCATTTCGCAATATACGTAACTCAAGCCATCATGCTGTATGCCTTAAACTTACACAGTGATCTACGTCAATTATTTCTCAATAAAACTGGGAAAAAACCTGGGGGGGGGTGGTGGGTAGGACGGAGAGATAGATGCCAGTCGACTGGTAGCTGGTAGCCCCGCCTCAAAGAAGGGAGTCTCTCCTTGGGGGTGGCAGGGAGTTAAAAGGGGCCCAGTGCCTCAAAAAAGACCCTGAAAGGGACTTGGCCGCAGACTGAGGGACCTCAAAGTCTGTGCAGAAGTCCAAACGCTCAGTGAGGCCACAAGATCTAAGAACCGAGCGACCAGCACTCTCAGAGCTGACCTTCTTAACGACTGAAGGTCAGAAGAGGCAGATGGCAGAGATAAGAGAAACACCAGATGGTTTTGAAAGAAGGATCCAGAAGCCAAATACTGAAGGACCCAAGAGCACCTGCCGAGCATCCATGGTGCTGAAGGGCTTCACGCCATCTGGGCTCGCGGAAACCCCGAGAGGTAGGGCAGTCTAGTCCACTCTTGGGGAAACGCAGATTCAGAGGGCGGAAGGAACCTGATGTAACCAAACCAGTAAGTGGTGGAGCCCACATACACCCTGACTCCATCTGACTGCAAGGCTCGAGTTCTTTACAACGAGGTCTACTTAATGGCTGGATCCTTTCCTTCTATTCCAGGAACACACAGAACCTTCTTCATGTGGTCTCCAATATGCCTGGTCCTCTCTGGAAAGAAGACAATGCCTTCAGGGAAAGGCCATGCTGGTTCCAACGTGCTGCCTCGGGGTAAGCCACGGTTAGCTGTGCGTGCATCTTGCCAGGAGTGGCAAGCTTGAGGACAGGCACTTCAAGCCACGATTAGAGACCCATTTCAGAGACAGGAACGGGGAGACACTTGCCCTCCACCGCTTGCAAGGAGTGGTTTTCTACGGTATCTTCACATCTGACCAGTTTGAACCACAAAATCGATACATTTCGTAAGTCTGTTTCTTCAAACACATTTTAAAACGAAGTCACCTTTAAGACTCTACTGAATTTTTGGGTGAAATAAATGAAGGATTCTTGGTTTAGGAGAGCCCTGATTAATCGTTTCCAGGGTGGCTGCTACGTGGCCCAGATTAATCAGCTAGAGTTTGGTTAATGAGGCTTTATACAAATATTTCTGCTTTTGACTACATGTCACCTGAAAGGCAAAGATCTAAACAGAGGCCTGAGAGTATAGAGTCATTTGTGCTGGCTGACGGATTCTGGAGCCTCCTGCTTCTTACAGGCCCTTTCTTTTCCGGGTTACTGGTTGTAACACCTCCTTCCACGGCACATTTGGGTGAACCTGAGAACGGTCAGAGAGTTTTAGAAACGAGTCGGTTTACAGGAAGACGTGGTGGCCGTTCTATGTAATTTGAGGTTCTAACTCATAAAGTCGCCATAGTCTTTTAGGGGAAAGAGCACAGTCTAGTTGGAAGTACATACAAAAGCATTTTAAGCACTTTGGCTGAAGAAGGATGTAGAAATGGAGACACGGGAACGTTCAACTAAAAGTGCTCTACACAGTTTGTATTTGGCTATTGAGTGGGCCATGCCATTTGACTGCTCTATTTATCACTCCCACTGGTTTGTTTACACGGACAATGACATGATTTTTATTCTTGGATATCCAATAATAGTAATCCATTTGCTGAATGCCCACTATGTATGGGCCACTGTGCTGATTTATATGAGTCAGTTCCGTTTTGATCTCCACAGCCCAAGAGGACAGGATATTACCCCCATTTCTCAGAGAAGTGAGGCAAGGGGAAGTTACATGACTTGCCCAAGACACATGGTAAGGAGGTGGCAAGGCCAGGACGGGAACATTGTAGGTGCGGCTGCATAGTCCCCACACCTTCTGCCCACCATGTACCCAGAAGGATAACCTCAGGGAGGGCTACCTCCTTGTGTCAGACACATGAACGTGGTTATCACTTACTACCTAGCAAATGGGCACTTTTCCTACCCCTTACGTTTGTTGGGGCTTAAGGTTTTTGTCTTCAAAGGTAATTTACCTTTTAACTGACTGCCTCACGTATCTGGCACAGCCCTACGGAGGAACAGAGATAACGAAGTGGTTACTGAGGACCCATGGCCTTTCTCAGGCGCATCTCTATTTAACATCTCTCTCGGAAGAAGAGGATTAGAGGAGAACGTTCCAAGAAAAACATGAGATATGACACTAATATAATCAGGTTATTTTTAGGACAAACACATCAGGAGTTATATATCCAAACAAATGTGCTCCTCTTCTAAGCAGTCACTGCAGAGGGCTATGAACGTATCCCAGCAATACTGCCCTTGCCTCACACAGCTCTGGAATTTTCCTTTGGCAGAGACGTCCACAGCCAAGTTTTGACCCATGCAATGAAGACAGTTACTATTTTATGGCCACTCCTTGGTTTAGAGCAGCTCTGGTATTTTGTTTCCTCGGCTCTGGCCTCTCTCATCCGCGAGACCAGGCTTGGAAGGACTTTGGGCCTCCTTCAGAAACAAAGTCTCTACTGTAGGAAGGAGACCTGGTGCTGGAGTCCTCACCAACGCTGCGTCAGGCACCCGGAGAACTCGTGCACGGCGACTCCTTCTGTGGGGTCGTGTGACTCAGCGCACAGACACGGGTCTTGTCTCTTTTGGACTCAAGTATAAGCAACATTATATTGCATCACGGACGACTACGATAAAAGTATGCCATGTCTTTCCGTGGGGGCAGTTTGGAGAACTCTGCATTTTTGTTTTTCTTTCCAGTTTCCCTGATTCTGGTTCCTACAAAAGGGGAGGAAGAAGCAGCAAAGGCCTTGAAATGTTAACTCCTTTCAAGCTGACTTCTCCCACTGTTTAAACTTCGCCATCTCACTTCTTTTAAAGATAAGAAGTCTTAACAGGCTGTTAAAGTTGGGACTTGCTCTTGCTCTCGAGCTATCCTCCCATTACACCATAAAGCTAATTAAGAGGTGGGGAAACCCCAGAATGCACAGCTGTGTTGTTTGCTTCCCCTATAAAGGTCCACTCAGTGTTTCAGAAGCCCCCGATATGGGAGCTCAGGCCTTGCTCTGACTCTGACCCTGACCATGATGAGGGATATACATTGGCCTCTGAAAAGGAAGCATCTCCTGGTTGTTTCCCCCACTTGCCTCTGTGGACGGACCTGAAAAGTAAGATGCCCTTGAAACTACGCTCTACTCGACTCTTCAACTGCTGCCAGGAGACAACTTTCCTGTGTAGACACTCGAGGTTCTAAATGCGGGTGTGGCAGTCCTAAAGGCAGAGTGTCAGTGTGGGAGTCACTTCCTGGGAGGAAAGCAGGTGGCTTTACCAAAGGCATCAGCTCTCTCCAATCTCCAGGGTACTGTTTAGAGTCCTGAAAAGTAATTTGCTCTGGGATCCCAGGCCAAGAAACTAAATGCAGTTCTGACTCTCGGATTAAGTCCTACTGCAAAGTAATCCCCGGCAGTAGTGGAGAGGGGTGCTTTGTCCTTTTGCCACACTGCGGTGCACAGCACGGTGCTGCACGCTGGCACGCTGGCACGCTGGAGACGCAGCAGTGCACGAGGCAGATGAGGTCTCCACCCTTGATGAGAGGCTCCTGGATCTGGCGGATCTCATCAGCTTCCCAGGTTCCCAGGTCCAGACCCACAGGCCAACTGCAGGCCATGCTAACAATGCTATACTGCTATCTGGTATCCTAAGTTTGCCGCCCAGGGACTTACAGAGAGCATTAGTGTGATCATTTCGGCAGGTGTGAGAAGCCACGGGGCACCCTACGGGGAACAGGGGATTCAGACAAGGGAGTGGAAGAGGCAGTCAAGAACCACCAGGGACGCAGCTGACCTGAGGAAGTGCCCGGGAAGTACTTTCAAACATTTTAGCTTATAAATTTAACGTGGCACTGCAGCAACCTTTCTCTAACTGCCGCAGAGGAATAGAACGCTACTATTATATTTTATCTTCTTTTAGCTGGTAAAATACCCAAATCCCCGGCTTGTGATATCCCCTTCATTTCCGTATCCCAAAGGTGGGCACATGCTGGGCATGAACTCTCCCTTTGGAGAAGAGATCGATTGTGTGTGTCTCCTGTTTGAGAAACCAGCTTTACTTTTGTTTACGTAAAGAGGAAACAAACCACAACGCTGAAAGAATCTGAGCAAATAATTCACAGGTCACTAAGCGACGCACGGAGGCTGGTGGGCACAGATGAGGGCGGAGTTTGAACGTGCTGGCCCACTGGGCCTTACTTGACTGGAAAAAGAATGGAAAAGCAGAATGCAACTGACGTCTTGCTAAAATGCAGGTGGTCTAGATAATTTCAGAGAGGCAGAGATCTAATACATTGTAATCCTATCAGCACATGATTAAATGTTTTTGGCTAAAAAACGCAAAAAATATTTATTGATTTAACTCAAAACCTGAGTACCTTATAACATTTGGCTTCTAGTAAATAAAACATCTGCTCTTAACTCATTTTTGTAAAAAAAAAAACAAAGACCAAAAAAACAAAACAAAAACCAAAACCCGAGACAAATGTTGGCATGTAGGCGAACACCTACTTCTCTGTATGTCTTAAAATACTTTGAAAGCAGACCTGACAACCATTTTAAGACCCTTCTTGGAAGTCCATTTGTGTTTTATTTTATTCTGTTTCTTGGGGTGGGAGTCTAGGTGCATTTATAAAAGCCAAAGGGGCCTTTCAGGTTTCTTCAACATACTAGAGAAAATAGGAAATAAAGTTACTGGAAAAATTATAAACTTTCCTGAGTTCCACGAACAGAAACCTCCCCAAACTGGTAAACATGAGGACTTGTGGCTGATTCCCACAGCATGCAGAGGACAGAATTTTTCAGTAATGGGACTTAATCCATGCATTAAGTGTCTGCTATGGATCGATTAAGCACTTCATGGATGGAAGTTCAAGGAAATATTCCATTTTCAACTTGAACTGAGGTCCCATCTCTTACAAGGCCTACAATCCTTCATGGAGATTATACACAGAAACCATTTTGAAAACACATAACGTAGTCTAAAAGGCAGAAACAATGAAAGATGAAGATAAGGAAAACATAGCACTTGCTTTATGACCTAAGGGAAGCTTTCCATGTAAAAGAGTACAGAATTCTGTTACGCAAACCTTGAGGAGGAAGCCACTGGACTTCCCAGAGCGGGTCCTGCCGTCACAGCCCAATGTCCAAACACCCCGCCAGCAGCCTCCAGAGGGTCTGCTGAGTGACTTCAGGTCTGAATACATTTCCTTATCAGAAATAACCTTCCATATCGGGGGAAGGGGGGCGGGTCTTTCCCCCAACCACTCGAGAGTCCAAAATCAGGGTTGGTCTCCTGGACAGAAACAAGAGGCGAAGACACCAGTGCCAGGCTCCCTTCTGTGCAACAGACCTCTTGAAAATAAGACTGTGCTGGTGCCCAGATAAGGACAATGCCACTCGGAGGTTGGAACCACTGGAATTTCTGTTTACACAGCTAAGGCCTAGGACACTGAGGTGCAAAGAGAAAGCTGCATATGGCATGAGCAGGATGAGGTGCTTCCCAGGGTGCAGGGTAGACCAACTGAAACCAGTCACTCTTTATTTCTGCTGCGGCAACTTGAGACCCATTCCAAAGTCAGTACAGCACGTGACAACCAGAACGTCTGCAGCCGTTCACCCTCTAAACAGCACGCAGAAAAGCATCCGGCTCCCCTTCCCTTCTGTTTAATCACATCGGCACCTTCTGGGACCACCTGGGTTGCTGTGTTGGGACCTCAGGAGCCCAGAGCTCTGAAGGATGTGCGGGAAGCAGACGGGGCTCTTCCTGACGGTGGTGTGCCCTGATGACAAATGCCATGGGCTCTGTTTCTGGACTCGCGGTGGATCGTGCACCGCAAGTTCACGGACTCCTCAAATGGGCCTGGCCTCTCAAAGTAAACAAAAACCAAAAGAGCTGCATTTTCTCTCCCCTGGTGCCATCCGGAAGCATGAAAGGGATTGGGAAGCTCTGAGGTGTGTGGGTGGCACACTGCCCCAAGCAGCTGTGCTACGGGGCCTTAGAAAGCATGCTGTCTCCACACCGACCACAATATGGTGATGAGGCAGTGGTGGGCGATTAAGGTAAGAGTGCAGGACGAGGTACACCACCTCTTGCAGAAAGGCAGGTGCCATCTTTCAAGGGAGCGATCAGAATCGATTTGGCATGTGGCCCAGATCAGCTGCACTCTGTTAGAAGAGCTGTAACTGTACTGACCCAAGTGAGCACTCACGCTGTGTCGACTTAAGTACCCTCACCGGGGTGTGTATGTGTGTGTGTGTGTGTGACTTAACTGTATGTCTTAGAGATGAGGAATTAAGTATTTGCTATGTTTGATTCCTGGGCAGAGTTAAATACACAACGATCAACAGATGTTCCAAAGAGATACTGTTGATATTTGTAATCTCTAAGGAGAGATAGCTAAACAAGTTAACATTATCATAAACAGAAAACTAAACAAAAATGAATGCTGTATAATAGACTGACTTGATAGAAACTATAGATACCGCCGCTATTAAGGAGAAATATTATTCATCATCTTCTAATTGAAGATCACAATAGAGAGGAAATAGAATGACAACCATCGCAACCAGTGGAGTGTGCCAAGCCGCCTTGATTCCACATAAAAGCTCTACCTCAAATATTTATATATAATAAATATAAAAAATAGCCAATCTCTAATCAGTCTGCTGGAAAATCATTTTCACAGACTCTGAAAGATATGGGATACTTAGCGACACTTAAAAGATACTAGACTTAAAGATATATAATCGGGGTATCTTAACTTTGTTCACATCACACGTACACATTTTATAACTTGTATGTACACTTTCATAACCTACAAATACACAATTTCATACCTCTCGTATATAAACACACACACAAATACACGCAAGCGACTAACCTTTGACAAAAACTTCTCAAGTGAAAAAGATGCACGGACTCAGATTTCCAGCCAGCAAACAGGACTTTAAATATCTGACCTCAAATATTTTCTAAAGTAACACATGGTTACAAAGAAATAAATACATAGCTGCCAAACCCTAAGTTTCGAAACAATATTGTATGCACTAAGTAATAACAGGACTGGGCCAACACAGGGGCTGCCTACCCGAGAATGGTCCCGTTCAGACTGGCTCGATCGAGGGGCACACCTGTGCATCTGAATGTCCAAAGTCAAGAGCAGGCGTGATGCTGCAACAATATAGGCTTGGAGACCCCACAAGCTGAATTCAGAAAAATCTTCATGACGAATGTAGCGCTCTATATGTTTGCCCGGGAATGACTAAACCCCTGCACGTGGTTGAGGGTCCACTGGAATGCTGACGGTGCCCCGCACAGAAGCCGTCTGGCCCTCGGCAGAAGCATCACCGACACGAACATCAGAGCAGAGGGAGGGGGATGCGGTCAGGGCATCACCCTCAGGGCAGGCATCCCCACAGGCACTGACTGTGTGAGGGCTGGACTGTTAACTGTCCTGGAGGAGGGATGGACTAAAGACCTCACTGGAATTCTTTTTGCTCTACGAAGGGTCCGGAATGGCATGTGGGATGCGGTCAGTGATCAGGCCACGTGTGCGTGGTGAAGTGTGTCACAGTGAGGGCATCTGCTGTTTATGAGAAACCACGTATCAAACCTGCCATCACACATTACGATTCCCACCGCACCTTGTACCTTCACCTGATTTATGCGCTCAGCTCATCTTTTGATTCTTGCTCCCCATCCTGCAAGCCATCGTAACAGTCAAAAAGCCTCTGAAAATAAAATCTAAATTCGTGTGTATTTGCGTAGGAAACTGGAATATAAAAAAATGAGGGAATCAGAAAATGTTTCACTAAAATGACTGGGTAATTACTACTTAGTTTCTTTCTAGTACGAGGATGAATTCCCAAATGATGGGTATTATCGGTAATGAGACAAAGCTGTTCACTTCTCAAAATTAATCATCAATCCTATTAATTATGTCTGTATTACACATTCTATTAAATTAGCACACATAATATGAGGCCTTCACACATCAAAAGAGAAGCATTATCATTGCACATTAGTGACTTGATAATTTAGCTGAAAAGAACACAAATATTCATAATTATACTACTTTCCGTAGGATCACCACTTTTCAATTCTCTTACGGTAAGAGAAAAGGATACTTTGCAAGGTGAAGGAAGCATGCTTTTGGTTAGGGGTTTTATCAGTACAAAAAAAGGTCAGATTAAAAGCAGGTTTGAGGTTTTTGGAAATCTGTATTTGAGAGATCTAATTAGTTCACTCAGGGACCCATGGCCATGGTGAGGTCAGCACTGCAGGCTGGGTGGGGTGAGGCACACGTGGCCCCGGGAACAGATGATCTACGTTAAGAAGAGCTGGTTTCAAACCGAGAAAGCCCAAAGCAGGAGACCATGCAAGCACTGGTCCTCTGCACCTCCTGGACAAATAATCTGGTGCTTTAGGACATGCAAAATGATGGCCTGTCTTTTTCTTTGCTAGTGATCTCTGGATGGTGATGCCAGCTTTGCCACTGAGGCACAGCCGGTAACTGCCTGCAGGGTGCTAGTGCTGCCGGGCTTGGAGCCCTTACAAGGGACCAGGCTGAAGAGAAGCTGATAAGAGAACAAGCCTGAAGAGGCCAAGGGAGCTAACTGGAGAGGCAGATAGGGAATCTCCATATCACAGGGACTGAACTTGACTTTGTATGCTTGGACATAAGGGGGAGAAAGGATGAAGACTAATCCAATAAGGCTACTTGCAAAATATGTATGATGTATACAGAAGGGGCTCAGTGACTATTTTAATAATAGAACAACATGTATGAAGCATTAAGATGAATGAATAAAAGTATACAGTATTACTCATCAAATCTTCAGCCTCCCCAATATGTTCTCCTGAAGATAAGCCTTAGATTTATATATAATACAATTACACCTGCCACTGAAACACAATTTCACTTTATTATTATGAGCTTGTACGAACAAAAATGTAGTGAAAGTGCTTGCAAACTAACTTAAAATCAAAGTAAAAAATGTGGACCAGAGTGGCATTTAACTGTCCACACTAAAGAAGAATGTACAGTTTAAATCATGCAAGAATTGGAAGAGGAAATATGAAGGCCAAAGAAACAACCAAACAAATCAAAAACAAAAGCAAACCCCAAAGCCCCGCAAATAACAAAAAACAAAAAGCAAAAAACAAAACCGAGAAAGACATAGACTACTCTTGCTTCTAGGTTTCTTTCCATGAGTTTAAATTTGTCACATTGGCTTTGAAAAAGAAGTGATTTACTATTTATTACATGCAAACAAATGTACTAGTTCAGTAATTTACTAATTACAAATTTACCGGTTAAGCAGCAAAACACAAGAACTTTTTCTATCTAAACAAAATAATCTGAGAAGTTTCAACACACAAGAGACTCACTGTCAGATCTTTCCTCTGAAGGTAACATGGAATTCTCAGCCTCCTGGGCCCTGGTTTCTTTTCTAAGTATGATCCAAGTGCCCCTGGTGGATTCATAAAACCCCTGTACTGGAGTTTTGATATTTAAATATGGTAGTGGCAGTTGTAGTGGTTGTACATTTCTCCTTTCTGCTAATCCCCTAGCCTGAAATGGTGGCCTAGTTACGCCTTTTATTTATATCTCACCAAAGGCAGTGCCATTTTTTTTGTCTAAATTCCGGTCAGCTCTTTGAAAAAATAAGCAGCACTAAGTTGGATGTATGACTTGACACATTGTTTTTGGCTCCACTTGGGAGCTAGGAAGCTTATGGGTATTACAGAAAAACCCAATGTGTTGGTCACTAAAAGGTAGGGCAATCGTAGGTCCTGATTTGCTTCAGATACTCCTGGTCTAGAGCTGTTGTCCCATCATAATTAACAGCCCCTGTTTCTCTCTCAAAAGCATCATGATTTGAAGAATAAATTACATAAGTGGTCACTCTATTAAAAAAAGGGAATCCAGCTTTCAAACATACATTTTAATACTCTATGGCCATTATACTGAGAAATATCTAGCTGTAAAATTCCTGAGGGAAGAAATTGTGTTTTTAGAATCTCTGCATCGCTTTTATACCAACACACAAAATAAGACTCAGAGGAAGTGGCCTCCTGTCGTGGCCAGAGGTCACACAGTCAAGGAGAGGGAGCTGTCCTGATAAGCTTGAGTTGTGGCCAACAGGTACCTGAGTGCCATTCATCGGTTCTCCTTTGGAAACTGGTACAAAGCGCTGTGGCCAGATCATCTCCTATTCCTCAAGTATCATCCCAAATATACAGAATTACTTGTATCTAGAAAGCATGCAAGAATCTCCAACAGTAAATGCACAATACATGCAATTAATACGGCTTGCCTAATTTTTCACCTGCTACTCTGATTACACGTTCATTACTGGCTTGAGAGGCATACATTGTCTTTCACTTGACTTCATGAGCTCTACTCAATACGAAAGCAATGAAAGAGAGTGAGAGCCTTGGGAGTGGGGACTGTGCTTTTATTAGAGTTGCCAGCTGTCTGAGCCTTGCCTTCTGGACTCCAGAACAGCATCTGGCTTATATCCATAGGACCGATTTCAGTATAGACGTCAGGGGCAAACATACATATGTCTCCTGCTGAAAAGCTGTATCCCCATGCGTCATAAGGAGAGGATTCTGTCAGTTTCTCAGGCCTCACTTTGTGTCCCGAAGGCCCTCAACATGGACAACTGCTTGGTTTAAATGGAATCAACTAAGTGTCAGCAGACAGAGGAATACCGGGGACACTAAATCAGTATTTGGTATTCAGTTGATCTCAAGGCAGCAGCGAGCTCTATGTGCTAAGTGTACCTTAATATGGGACATGGTGTTTCTCTGTGAACAGAAAGACCGCTGTAAATAACAGGGTGGAGAAAGGGAGCTGAATATTGAACATCCTGGAACAGCAAAGGAGCCCAATAGAACATGACAGTGCTATATCATCATGGCATTCTGAGACAGCATTTCTTTATTCTTAATATGTTTTACCTTGCGAACACGTCTTCCCCATCACCCTCCTGAAACTAGCGCTTTGGCTCTGTGTCACATGTCAGAAACATTAACTGATCTAGGCAAATGGCTGTCAATGTAGATTTAGTGGCCAATGGTAGAAACCCAAGATTTTTTTTCATGGTCTTACCTATGCAGTAGGGACAACACTGGCCTTTCCTCAAAACAGGTCTTTCACAGGATACTGAAGGGCAAGACTCAGAGTAACAGCTAATTACGCTATCCATGCATACACAGCTGGTACAAACGTCAGGCTTCCAGGACTCAGCTGCCAGGAATATATCCCCTTCATCATTTTTGCAGTAACTAGGCACGCTCTCATTATGGGATGAGGAAGGCTGAAGAGGTTCATCTGGAAAAACGAACATAAGGTCAGCAGAGAAAAGGAGATGCTATAGGCCACCTGTGCAACATAGCAAATTTCACTGTGTCTCGTAAAAAGCACACTCAGTCACTGTGGTTCAGTGTGCCTCCTATAAGTGACTCAGGAATGAAATGGCAAGTCTGACTTGGGCAGGGTCTTGAATTTCGAACGCAAGACAATAAGGACCACAAAAGACCTGTTACCGAGAATCTGTTAGTTGTCTGTACAACATCCTCTCTCCTCTTCCTCTGTAGCTTACCCAAATCCTGGTTTTGGGGGGTGGGGTGGGTGGTGGAGGGTTTGGATCACAACAGGTGTAAGTCAAACAAGACGATCCTGCTCCCTGCTTTTCCAGTCTCCCCTGCAACTAAGGGTGGCCCTGTCACCTGGTTGTGGCTAATGGGACTTAATGGCTAATGAAGGGATTTCTGGGAAAGCTTCCGCTTTCCTAATAGAAGCGCAGATGTGGTGCAACTCTCACATTCCTCCCGCCTGGAATGTGAGTGTGTTGTCTGTAGCTGTAATATCCTTATCGTACCTGTAGGAGACGGACCTCTACATATCTAAGACAATGATCAATGCCGATAAACACCTGCCTCTGCACTTCTTGTAATGTATGTGAAAGAAACTTCTATCTGTCTAAAAAATGTAGCTGGGTTTCTCCTCTTATGTGCAGCTATGTGCAGTCTTAACCAATCGATATCCAAACAGACTTTCACTGCACCTTCAAAACACCCATTTATAACATCCCAATGTTCAGGCATTCACGTTAATGGCTAAGAGATAATGGGAAATCTAAATTACTCAATAAGGAGGCACCCACATCATCTGCAAGTCGTCTGCGTCTTTGTTAAAGACTTTGACCAGAGGGTTCTCAGGTCAAACTTGAAACAGAAAAGAAGGTTACCAGAAAACCCAGTTATCTCTTTGGGTCTTGGCATCCATTGAAATCACAAGAAAAGCTGTAACCTCAAGCAGAAACCTGACTGGGGTAGAACAAAGAAAAACAGGATAGTGAGGTTCCTAGTTCAGAAATGTGACAATGCTGCTAAGAGAAAGCACTTGCAACCACCTTCACCAGTCAAGAGCTTGGAAAAAGCCATGATGTCCTACCCGGCAAACCTCTACATTTTCTCAGTGGCCACATGGTCAAAAGAATGATCATATCCTCCTCTTGGAATCAGTCTCACGAAGTCTGCTATTTGCAGTCACAAAACAGAACTAACTAAGATAGGCAGTTATTACAGTGATGTAGAAGCTCTAAATGTCACATTCTCCTTCCATCCGTCTCAAGAATACGTCCTATAGCCAACACATTCTCCTTCCATCCACCTCACGAATACGTCCTACAGTCAACAAGTTTGATTTGACAAGAGCCTCTCTGAGGAGCAAGGCAGTTGCTTTGTTTTGGGAAAACAAAACAAAACAAAACAAAACAAAACAAAACAAAACAAAACAAAAAATGGAATGGGTGCCATGCCCTCTCCTGGAAGTGATGGAACCGTATCTCCTACTGCCAGTCCCAAAGGTATTCCCAAGTGAAAAAGAGACATTGGTTCCACTGCTCCAAATGTGCTCTCGGTCCAACTTTAGGGATGGTTCCATAGATGAATTCCATATGGGTTAAAAATGGGGGGTTTGGGATTCCCTTCTCAGTGACCTTTTCAGGGTCATCCATTTCCAGGGATAATTTTGCCCTGAGGGTCCTCTGGGTTATGACAGCTTAGCTCTTGCAAGCAGTATCCACCCTCATGTCTAAAAATTTAGAAGAGGACAGGGACAGCAGTGATGGAGCTAAGAAGTACCAAGTGAAATGAATACTCTAGAGTCTGGAGGCCTCTTGTTGAGGCCTAGAGAAGACCCTGGGGGACACTGGTAGCTGCTGTCAGTGCTGGAACAGGAGCCAGGGCGGAGATGCAGATTCTGGGGACTCCTTCCCCCGGGCAGGAGACCCCTAACCAAACCCTAGCTGACCAGGTCATCTGGGAATCTTGCCCATGGTATCTTCCTTCTTTGGGCCTCTCTTCCTATTTTCCTCCCGCTCCAGAGACCCCGTCTTTATACTTCTGATTCCAAATACTGAGTCCTAAACTTTGTTTTTACCAATTCCTTGGTTGGCGCTCATCCATTCCTTTTATTTCTATTCTACCTCCCTCTCTCTTCTGTGCTATGCTTCTTTCAAACTCTAAACAGTAAAGGATGAAAGAGAATTTAATAAACCTTTAAAAAGAAAGAAGTGTTATTCCATTCTCTTTCTTACTTTGGCGAAGAATCACCACCTGCAAGGATGCTCGATCTTGGTGAACCTATTTCTGTTTCCAGACCTTGCTCTAAACCCAGGCTAGAGGAGGGGGAAAGTGGAAGGACAGAGGGCATAACAGGGCACCCTAGGGGAAACAATCATCAGGAGGGACACAACTCTTCTAATTGTACATATGTCTCCTTTCTGGACTATGTTAGGAGGCAAACATCCTAAGATTAGAGATGGTCTTTTTCCAGATGTGAAATACACCCTTTATCAACACTACTGTTCAAATTCACTGTGAAGAAAATGTTTTGCATTTTAAGACTCTTTAAAATTGCTGCAACATAACAATGAATGGAAAGTTCGGGAAGATCAATTATGGGTCAGGTGACTTATTTTTTTTTTTTTTTAAATTTTTTTTTTCAACGTTTTTTATTTATTTTTAGGACAGAGAGAGACAGAGCATGAACGGGGGAGGGGCAGAGAGAGAGGGAGACACAGAATCGGAAACAGGCTCCAGGCTCCGAGCCATCAGCCCAGAGCCCGACGCGGGGCTCGAACTCACGGACCGCGAGATCGTGACCTGGCTGAAGTCGGACGCTTAACCGACTGCGCCACCCAGGCGCCCCAAAGGTGACTTATTTTAAAATAATAGCATTCCAGAAATGCTCTTATTCAAATATAAGAGGAATGTTTGGAATACTGATATATAAAGCAATAAATCCTAATGTTTAAGAGGAAAGCTATGACTGAACTCTCTCTCAGGTTGTATGTTAAGAAAAGACAAGCCACCCAGGTGTAAGTTAATAAACGCAAAGCCAGTGCACAGGGGTGTCCATTCCCCTTAGGAACTGAACCAAAAAACATTATAAGGGTTTGAACGTGAATAAAGTAGTGATTAAAAAACAAAAAAGTAATGAGGGGCGCCTGAGTGGCTCAGTCGGGTAAGCGTCCGACTTTGGCTCAAGTCATGATCTCATGGTTTGTGAGTTCGAGTCCCACATCAGCCTCTGTGCTGGCAGCTCGGAGCCTGGAGCCTGCTTCAGATTCTGTGTCTCCCTCTCTCTCTGCCCCTCCCCCGCTTGTGCATGCGTGCTCTCTTTCTAAAATGAATAGACATTAAAAAAAATGAAAAAAAAAAAGTAATGAAACACATGGGTTTATGTTTTACTGAGTAAAACTACTCTTAAGAATATACATTTAGAAGGCAAATGGTTATTGATTTAAATGGAAGAGACCAAAAGCTAAGCAACAACAAAATAAAAGTAGCTGTGCTGTCCACTTGGCGATGTTATATATACAAATTACCTTCTGGGAAAAGGAATATACTCCGGTGTTAACTACGAGTGCTACTTTAGTCATAAAACCAGTAACTTATGTTTAAAATCTTGACAAAATTTCATCACGTTTGTATCTTTGAATCATGACCATGAATTTACAAGCAAAGGCAGGTTACCTGAGCAGTAAAAACACTACTCTCTGTGCACGTGCAGTGCTAGTCAAGTTAATACTTTTGGATCGTAATTTATTTGTCACTGCAGATTTGAGGGGGTGAACATGATGCATATTTTATCAATTCTCTGTTTAACATTCCACAAGTATCTCCACCACCCTTCCGTACAAAGAATTTTATTTACATTATTTATCAATAACTGCTCTTCACATTTGTTAGGGACAAAGATGACTTTCCACATTAGCAAAATCAGCTGGAATAATTTCCTGCAGCAGGGCTATCTCCCGAGTCTGAGATGTAGGGTTAAGAGACAAGAATGGCAGAAAGAAACAGTCTCTTTTCCCCCTCAAAGTCACCTCAAATGCAAGGCATATTAATTACATAAATATACGTGGCTGATAGAGGGAAATGAATTTAGGAAGCAGGCTGCCAGCTGCTCCGGCCTGGGTGACTGGCTCCCGGGCGTGGCATGCTGCCACGTGGGGCTCAGCCCGGCCTGCTGGCTCTGCAGAGTGACAGAGCCCAAGCCACAGGCTTCCCCAGCGAGCATGTCCCAAGGCACGGCGCAGTTACCTGTGCACTGTGGGCAGCAGGAGTCCTGGGTGCGCGAGGGGTTCTGGCAGAGCAGCGGTGGGCACACCTCTGTCTCACACAGCACCCGCCCGCTGTGGCAGGTGCACTGCGTACAGGAGTCGATGTTCCAGGTTTCTCCTTCCACAAAGTACTCTCCTCCGGGGGCGTGGCAAATGGAGGGGGTGCTGAGCTCTGGCTTTTGCACCACAAAGTCATCTGGGAAATGACAAAAAGAAATCAAGACACAAGAATTTACTCAACTGCGGTCTTGCCAACCCTTGGAGAAGCTGGTGTCATCTGCTCGAAGGGACAGAGAAATGGCGGTAGGGTATCTCACTCTGTTCTCAGCAAGACGACGGTGAAGAAATATTCCATGCACAGGAATAGAAGGGGACGGTGAAAGAGCTGGTTTCCAGAAGAGAGGTTCAAGCGGTCCCAGTGTGTCAACAGTAATGACAGAATTCAGTAAGGGAATTAAATTACCTCAAGAGGGACTCTTCCTGTCAAGAAGAGAACAGGGCCTCTTAAGGGATCTCTGAATATATAGGAAGTGTCTAGAATAACAATCTCTCATTTACTGAAAGCTTACTGTGGCCCAATCTCCATGCTGTTTTATGTGTGTTGGTTCATTTATTCCTCCCACCAACTTGTGAAGTAGGTACTGGGATCCTATGTTACATATGAGGAGCAGAGGACTCAAGGTATTCAGGGCAGACAGGGAATCTGCACCCCAACTATGTTTGTTTGGATCATGGATATGCCTCCAGATTAAACACAACTTCCAACCCGGTCTGTGCCCCATCCACTTCATTATCTCTACGATCCTGCGTACGTTTATGCTTGGAAATACATCCTGCTGTCGAGCAGGCCACACCCCAAGACTAGCTGGCAGCAAACGGAGCAGGAATGCTCTTTCAGAATCAACAGTCTGGAAACCCTCACCTGAGACTAAACATTTGCTTGGCAATGTCATCATCAAGAGAGGTAAATGCCCAGAAACTGATGATAACTATGATTTCTTGCCCCAGAAGAGAGGCGATTTTGGTGTCTTGGTGAGATGATAATGACAGAGAGGGAGCTCAATGTTGAAAAGGTCTGCAGCGGTACTGGGAGTTGCCCTGAAGTTGTGCTGAGGGAGACGAGAAGTATGAGGACATTAACCAAACTTGTGTCATCCAAATACAACAAGCGTTTCAAGAAGGTGTTGACAGTGGTGAGCCCTGCCGAGAAGCAGTCTGGAGACACCACGGCTAGCTCATGCTTGGAGCTCAGTGGAAACTGGGCCCCAGGACAGCTCCCCTGTCTGTGCGGAGATGCTCAGAGCTGGAATCTCTGAAGAGCTCCCATGCTGTTACTTTCAAAGTGATGGTCAGCGTGAGAGTCCACAACTCTGATGAGATACAGTGCTGTGGGCGGATTCCCAGCTAAGATGGTAACTACGAACACAGCTTTGTCTCAGGGGCACTAGGAAAGACTGGAGCTTTGCCCGAGTGGACCGATTAGGGAGAAATGACACACTAGCCAATGCTTACATTCATAAGCCACCAGACCAAACTCTCCAGTGATGAGACAAGTGGAGAGGATAGTAACTAGAATGCAAGTGAGGGGGGACGAGATGGTTTCCAGAGAAGACAAAAACTTTTCCAAAGAGTGGCAATAAGCTAATGCTGGAAAAGCATGACTGCCTTTCCCTTACTGCCTTTTCCTTTCCAAAATGACTTAGAGAGGCTTGCCAATCACTGCCCTTCTCAACGCTGGTGCAGAAGGAAGTGGTGGGAAGAAAGCAAGGCACGTTTGCAGATGTCTTGCCAGCTTCTCTGCCATACTCCGTGCCTCAAGGAGACCATGTGAGTGGCAGCAGAGATGGGGACAAGAGACAAACGGAGAGGCAGAGGGAGAGAAGGAGAAAAAAACCTGAGAAACAGTATCGTCTGGTGAATCTTCTAGCAGGACAGTTTAGGAGCTACCCCAGAAAGGAAAACAGTTGATCCTTGAATGGAAGAGGGGAGAAAATATTTAAAATAGGGGTCCCCAAATGCAATACTTCTGGGGTCTCTCATCAGGAGAGTCCAGAAGTGGTAGCCCACTTAAGATGTTTGGAAAAAAATATACCTACATACCACATACACGCATGTTTTTATGCATGTATATGTAGACATTTGCAACCCACAATGATACGTCAATTACTCTGTGTGTTTATAGAAGAGTTTTCGCTATTTCTGTAACAGAGAAAACTCATTTTAGTCCCACTGACTTTCAGTTCTTAAATCAATTGTCTATTCTTACTAATGTCTTCGCATTTGAAGCCCTCTGGCTCACTTCTTCACGGAGTACAAGTGGGGCAAAGACGCAGGTGTGTGGTCCATATTCCATACACTGATGCCTAAAATTAAGGCACGGCAGGGGTGGGGGGGATGTGGGGAGCCTGGGTGGCTCTGTCTGTTAAGTGTCCGACTTTGGCTCCAGTCTGATCTCACCGTTAGTGAGTTCGAGCCCCGTATCGGGCTCTGTGCTGACAGCTCAGAGGCTGCAGCCCGCTTCAGATTCTGTGTGTGTGTCTCTCTCTGACCCTCTCCCACCCACACTCTGTGTATGTCTCTCTCAAAAATAAATAAACATTAAAAAAATAAATAAATAAAATTAAGGCACTGGGTCTTCATTGGAACAAATGATTTTTTTCTTCCCCAAAGGGTCAACAGAGTTGTCTCATTACACTGCACATTGAGCTTCTGTTTGAGTGGATACCGGTGGTTTTTCATATTTAACTAGCAAAACACATGAAAAAGGAAACTTTCGATATAGAACACCTAAGACTCATATGAGGACAAGACAATCTGGTTCTCTACAGGGGTGTGGAGCTGCCTGTCTCTCTGATAACTTAGTTACTGAGGGGCCTAGAAGCTCAGAGCTAATAGGGACTCCCCTGCCATGGCAGGCGAAGCCGCCACCCCTCCCCCTGCCCCCGCCCCCCACCTCAGGCTGTGCCTGTCCTGCTGGAGAAAGACAGGTCTCCGGTTCCTGACTCCTGACTGCATCCACGGCATAGGTGGGTCCATCCACAGGGAGGGATGGGATGGACCGGACGAGAAGGTATCCTGACTCTGAAATCTGACAGGACACACATTCCAACATTAAATGAAATCAGATGCAAGAATCGGGAGACTTCATTTCTCCGTGGCCTTCTGACACTCTATTTTACTTCGGGTAAGAGAGTTAGTATTTCTGCGTCTATTTTTCAAATGAAAAACTGCCTGAGTGCATTTTCCCCTAACTTAAAGTGGCCTGTACTGAGAAAGAAATAATAAATATAAAACTACATTGAGCTCTTTGGATGAAAGGCACTAGATGCGCTATTATGGTAATAATTACCGTTATTGACAGCCATAATTCAGACGCCCATGAGTTATATAATCTGGTCTGTTCTTCTAGCAACTTCTCTTGATTACCAGCATTATGATTTTAAATGTTTTGGATGTGTGGTCACTCTAAATATCTCCATTTGGCAAGAATACCACATAGCCATTAATTTAGAAAAGGGCAATAGCCACAGACTTCACTAATCCTCTCCCTCTCAAATAGTCCTTTATAAATAATACGCTTTAATGGAATGAAGTTAACATCAATCCCCTCCAATTAACTAAAGCACTCAGCCTCAATACACTATCCATAAAATGGAGAGCTGGACTTTAAAGGACATCAGGTCTGCAAACATTTTAAAAAAAAATACAGTTCAAAGACCAATGTAATTGAGTAAACCATTAAAAAAGGAGGACAGTAGTTTTAGGGCTTTTGCTTTTTCTCTGGTCTCTGGCTAATCATTGCTAACACCTGGCTGATTTTGTGGCTGTTGTTGACAAAAGGCACAGAGAGCTGAAAAGTGCTCTGGGGGGTCATCCCCGGCAAGACCCCCACACTCAAAGATGCGATGAGGCCCTGCAAGGCAGAAGTCATTTTGCTGAGGGAGCGCACAAGATGGCAGCCAGCGTTTACCTGAACATGACGGGCAGCACTGTCCCGGATGAATGGTGGGGTTGCCACAGGCAGGCACCGGGCAGGTGATCAGAGCACACATTTCCCGTCCATTGTGACAGTAGCATTCCCGGCACCCGTCATGCCAGCTTTCCTCATTTTTATGATGATGGCCATCCATGGACAGACATGTGCCTGACAGGACAGGTGGCCCGGCTGAAGCAGGGACCTCTGGACAGACAGAAGGCAGCCTGGTCAAGCAGCAGCTACGGCACAGGAGAAACAGCCTGCAGTGTCCTCCCAGGTAATGCTACCCAGCCACCAAAAGTCACGTGTACAAAGGACAGCTCACAACACGGGAAAGGCTCACGAAAAGAATGTAAATCAATATGCTCTCAATTTGGAAAAAAAAGAAAAATAGGAAAAAAACTGGCAAATATGTTTCTCTGTTGGCGGGATTACAATTATTTTTACTCCTTTTATTCCTACTTGCTCATGTTTTATGCAGTAAACGAGCACTGATTTCACAGAAAATGGTATATTATGTTCCATACATGCCGAATAGTCTCTCTAGAAGTCACCCAATGGGGAAATCCTGGGCCTCTTGAAACTAACAGATTTTTGTTCAATGGAACAACTGAAGCAGTGACTAGATTTCTGTTTACTCTGATCCCTTAAGAACACTGTTAGGGTGGTAACTAACTTTGAAAAAAAACACACAACAAACTTAGGGATCTTTTACTGCTGAGTATGTGGATCACGCAGACAACTAAAACATACTGGAGTGGGTGCTGGGCTATGGGCAAAGGTGGCGGTCAGTGTGCATGCTCACGTGGCTTCAGGGACATCCCAGGAATGGGAAGTCTCAGGCAAAAGGTATGCCCAGGCTTCATGCCTATCTAGAGGTGTAGGCTGGCATGTGCTTATTCAGCACGAGTTTAAACTGTCATCGCAAACTGTGTTACCAGAAAATACACAAGCAGGCTGCTTAGCCACACCCACCTGCATGGGCTCTTAAAAGGGCTCTTTGCTGCATCAATTCTATCAAGCCACTGCTGGACAGAGGCAGCCTCTACGGAGGTCAAGACAAAGGTGCTTTAGGCTAACGTTCCTAAGATGAGTGAAACTGAAGAGCTGAGAAGTCACTAATTTGGTGCAATATGCTTGGCTATTAGATGTTTATTTTAAATTCTATTCTGAGCTCTTATTCCAATGAGACATGAGGAAAAGGGATGGTCCCATGGGCAAGTGACATTTGTATCTGAGTAGACCATCATCACTGAAACTGTTTCATTTACATCATGTCCTCCTGTTCTTTGTTTCTGAGTCCTGTCTGCTCTGGGGGTGGGGGGAGGGGTGGGGGGGAAGGAGGGTCATGCGATCGCACTTACCTCTGCACTTGCAGATAAGACAGCCATGACTGTCCTGCTGGAAACCCAAGGGGCAGATTTTACTGCATGGGAGCTCTGGGCATTTCTTACAGCGACAGATGTCACAGCCGTGCTTATTCTTCCTGGGTAATTAAAATTTTGTCAGAGGTCAGAAAATCCAAAAGTCTCAAATGATGCCCAAATGCTCCGATCAAGGGTCACTGAAGTGATACTGCTATGAAGCAGAATGACTTGACTTACGCTCTCAAAAACTCATGGAGTGATGTGTAATTGGCTCTCTGTGGCCGTGACCGCCACCCACCCATGGCCAAGGTTTAGAATTGCCCAAGTACTAATGTGCTTCTGGGATGTGACCGTCAGAACCCCAATGACATGACTGTTGTTTTAATTAGGAAAAGGAGTACCATGATATAAAAAAGACGGATGTATAATGCCATGAACAGGATGGTGAAGGATATATATTGTTGGGCACTGCTAGAGGCCGGCACTGGGGCAAGAGTCCTTCGTTTGTCAGAGTAGGCCTTTCTCACGGACCAATCTCTGAGAGATCTCAGACACCAGTAAAAATAGTAATGAGCGCTTCACTGAACTTAGGGAAGTCAGAAGGAGAACGTTAAGGCTCCACAGACCTGCGGATGCTACAGCCAAGAGTGAGAAAGAATCAAAGCTTTGAGAAAGCCTGCCATCAGTGTCCGCTCATTGTTTCACTCATTAGAAAATAATACCGACTCAACAGTGCTCCGTACATGGGGTAGGACGGAAGCATGCAAGGTAAAGGAAAAAGACTGCATCAATGATCTTTTTCCTTTAATAAACTAGAGTGCCTGAATTCTGTGATCAGAAAGATGATGTGAAATAAATAAATATGTGTTTATGAAATACATCACAGCAGTTTAAGTGGAGGTTTTTTGAAAAGAAAAATTCTTAACAACCATTCCTTATTTTCTCTGAAAGGAGAATGTCACTGTCTATTACAGAGGAGCTCACTTTGTGTCCAACCAGCCACAGAAGTGAGTCTTCTCCTAGGCTCCACATCTCCTCTGCAGGCTCTGCCCTACTTGACTTAATGCGCCTCAGACAAGGAGGAGTTACTCTGTTTACCCTCAGGTTTCATCCCCATTAGCCCTAAGTGGCAACAGTGGTGTCCAACTAAAAACAGAAAAAAGAGAAAAAAAATTCCTGTCTTCATCTTGGATAAATCAAGGAACTCCAAAAGAAGACAGCTCCATGGGAAAGCCTCGGTATACCACTGCCCACATGACAGTTAAATTACAATCTGCTAAGTGAAATGAGAACCTAACACTAGGATCTTATTTATGCCACCATAACGAGACCAATGAATTCAATGAATTATTCATACTCATGTCAGACAGCATGTCACTTTTTAAGTTCTATTGAGGCTTTATCTGATTTGTTTGTTCACTCCTTTATGTATTATTATCCGTCCATCTACCCACCCAATCCTTCCGTAAGCCCTGGCTGCACACAGAGAGTAACAATCGACTCAGCAGGTATGTATAAGGGGCACTGATGGCCGCCTTCATCCTAACGGTCCCACATGGTGTCTGGCCAAAGTTCCTCCTTCAGAGGGTGTCCTTGAAACACATGTTCTAGCTGAGGCAGTACTCATTTGTCTCTGCTGGTCCACCTGGTCTGCACTGAATGCTCTCACTGATAGGAACATGAAGTGGACCCCACAATCCTCTAAGAGATTTCTCTTCAAGGTGAAGGCTGGACTTGAATGCAGCCTTGGTTCTGAGCTGTCATAATACTGCAGCAGGTTGGCTGTAGTTACTATTATGATAATAACACTTTATTCAACATTAGCAGTGAAGCTAAGAAATAATTATACTTGTGCTGGTATCACAGTCACATTTTAGGATGAAGAACAATGACGATTTATTTATTTGGGGACTTCCTAAGAATAGTGAGCACTCCTAATTTAACTATCTGATTAAAATTAGATTTAAAATTCTCCTAACCCTGCTAAACCAGAATTTCTAAGAGAAAGAATAAAAATGGTAACTAAAATGTCAGGCAAGAGATGATGGATCTAAGTCCCTTATAATTACTAGCAATACACAAATATACCAAATTGGAAAGGCAGAAAGACAGGGAAGGGAACCAAGGGAAAAAAATGATAAAACAAGATTATGACAGGTAAGTTTTTAGGGAACCAACAAAGCTATAAGGGCAGAAAGAGACACTAATACAGACACTAAACAAATGTGAAGTGTCTTTATCTCCTGGGATAATCTAGATTTCCACGGGGTTTGACTCAACAAAGAATACTTGAAAATACAAATCATGGTTCTTATCTCTAAAGAAATTCATAAAACGTACTGGTCCTTAAAAAGTATGAACTACAGACCAGAACCAAGATAAAATACCGAGGCATGGCCAATAAGCATGCTCCATATTGCCAACGAGCGGCTGTCCACTGAACTTAAAATGCACATTAAATACATTATCACAAAATAGTCACTGGGGCAGTTATGAAAAGTTGTGGCACGTGTAATACTAGGACCTCATGACAATTCCCCACTGGCAGCGTCCAAAGGCCCTTGCTATGAGGCAGTCTCAGAGAAGAGGCCCAAAGGATAGTGGCCAGAAAGGCTCTGGTCCCTCTGCATAAAAAAGCAAAACTTGAGTGTTTATACCCTCTTTTTACTGTTCTCCGATTCACATAACAAAGCGAGCACAGATATTCTGGACTCGCAGCATCACTGATCCATCCATACACACACACACACACACACACACACACACACACACACACACACACACGAAACAGCTAACAAAATAAGTGTGGACGTTTCATTAAGTTACAGATACTTAAGACTAGATCCTCTGAATTAAATACTTACAGGTATCCAAATGGACAATACTTGTCACAGATGATGGGTCTGCACTTCTTGGGGCGTGGGCGGCACTGACAGATCTCACAGCTGTGGGCATCAGTCAGGAAGCCGAAGGGGCAGTCCAGAGTACACCCTCGCTTGAGCCCCGAGCACCGCTCTTCCCCTGTGAAGAAGCACAGAGGCCGTGAGGTGTTGCGGGACACACGGACACTTCTATACCTTCCCTAATCTTCCAGTCTCGCTCCACAGATGTAAATGTCTCACGTCTCCCGCAGCATGAGGAAGTGGTTAAAGGTTACAGACCTGCTATTTCATGGTTCTCCCAACAGAACTCCGTGCAATACACAAAATGAAGCCCAACTTTGAACAATAGATTTCTGAAGCGCATTCTGATCTGGTGCTGAAGGGCAGGCTGGTAACTACAGCCTGAGGTGCAGGTGAAATGGAGTGTGATTTTTTTCACGAAATTTGTTCTTATATTATGAATTACCTCAAACTACTGTTTACCGTGTATTGTTAAAAGGTGAGAAGTAGAAACTTACACCCCAAATTTCATTATATATTTTTCTCCTAATAAATGCTCAAAATAACACATGTTCTTAAATGTTCATAGAGTGTTTTCTTGACGCATAGAACGTTAAGAAATGTTTTCTCTTATGAGTTTTAGATATTATCCCATGATACTGCATATTACATGTAGCCTAAAGGATTTTGTACCCTTTCTTTAAAAAAAAGCCAGTCTTAACCACATGATATAAAGTGAAACAGTCAGTGTTTCATTTAGATATTTTTTCCCTACCATTGACAAATATCCAGGTATTAGGATAAGCTTAATTGGACACTAAAAAGTGTATGTGGCAAAAATGTCTACATTAATGTTTATCCACTATTTGAAATGTTCAAACTCTCCTCTGTTAGCAGAATTTGGAGTGATGTTTAACTGTCCCCAGTTAATTATAAGATTATTTTGGAATTAAAACAAAGGAGGGTAAGATACTATGGAGATTGGCAAAAGAAGCTAGTGGAGATACTAGCTTTGTAGAAGTCTTCTAAAAAGATTTCAAAAGGTGTGAGATAGGACTTCATATAGGGAATGAAAATGTTCCAGTAAGAAAAGCATGCCTAGGGGAACACTAAGACAACCTGACGCCTCTTTGTATTGAATGCAGTCTGAAAGTCAACCAAATTTAAAGAGGCTGAGACAGTGATGGCAAAAGTACAGCAACTTTGGGGGCGCCTGGGTGGTGCAGTCAGCTGAGCGTCCAACTCTTGATTTCAGCTCAGGTCATGATCTCGCGGTACGTGAGTTTGAGCCCCGTGTGGGGCTCTGCACTGACAGTGTGGAGCCTGCTTGGGATTCTCTATCTTTCTCTCTCTCTCTCTCTCTGTCCCTCCCCCCCCCCCCCCCGATAAATAAATAAACATTCAAAAAAAAAAGTACAGCAATGTTTGATTCCTGCTCTGCATGGACTGGCAAGATGGGAAGCAGAAACTATTTTTGTCGGAATAATAAATGAATCTGTATTTTATATGGACACCTTTTAAGCATAAATATTGTAAATAATGCATAGGTTACTAAGAAAAACAGAACATGTGACCCTCTGCAAACAAATCTTGTAATCTAAAATTAAACCTTGAACTACAATTAATAGGTGAGATGGGTTCATGTTTTACATAAATATTTTAAGATAGAATCTTTTGTGAATCTTAGCTGGCAAAACGCGAATATTTAATTTGCTATCTTTTATGGAGAAAAATGTGATTTATGGTATAATTTTCTACTTTGTCCTGATCATAAACCTTTCATTACACATATTTAATATAACCCCGTGGGTCTGTATCATACTGCGAAGCAACTGATTACTAATTTGCATCCTTAAAAGTGAAATTCTAAATGGCTCATTTAAAAATTTGTAATTATAGGATTTGAAAGGTCATCAGTTTTCATCTGTTTCCATCGTTAAGGGATGATGAAGGAGAGAGAAGACTTCAGAGCCACATTTCTTTCTCTGACAATGAAATAGAAGTTGTGAGCCCATTTTTCTATCACATGAAATTTTAAGTCATGACACCAAGCAGATTATGTTGGTATGAAATAGAGGAACTAAAAACGCTCTGAGAACGTCCCAGAGTCAGCATCCCTGGGGATTCAATTCCTTTGAACTTTGGATTCAGTGCACCTTTGTGCCTTAATATTTTTCTGCTCCTATAAAAAAGTCGTTTTTCCATAGACTTCAATCTAGACTGGTTTTCACTCTTTTTTTTTTTTTATTTTTTTAAAATGTTTGTATTTACTTTTGAGAGAGAGACAGAGTGCAAGCAGGGGAGGGGCAGTGAGAGAGGAGAGTGAAACACAGAATCTGAAGCAGATTCCAGGCTCTGAGCTGTCAGCACAGAGCCCAATGCAGGGCTCAAACCCACGAACTATGAGCTCATGACCCGAGCTGAAGTTGGATGCTTAACCAACTGAGGCATCCGGGCACCCTAGACTGGCTTTCACTCTGAAAGAAAGTTGTTCACCAAGCTGAAACTAACTGATAAAAGCTACATCAGTCTGGAACTACCTCTGCTCTGCAATGGAAGAGCATTTCAAACAAAGGCTGCTATGTTTACACAAACACACAGAGAACTCAGACAGGAGATGGGCTACGCCACCTAGGGCAGGATGCTCTAATGTCGCCCTGGCTTGGAACTGCTCACTGGCCTATTCTAGACTGGACCTGTCTCGCTTCTGTTCCCCTAACAGAAGGAGGCTCTAGGGTGGGGCCCTATTTTCTTACTTCTATAGCCTGGGTGCTACGATGGCGTTTAGAATGGAGTGAATGAATATGAATCGATCGATGTTCTTGCTATTTATCCCTCCACTCTCATCAAGGCTGCCATATTAAGAGAAAAATAAACAGGTCGAAAAAACTTACTCTGCTAGTATTTAAAGTCACCTAAAATACCGGCACCTGGTAACCATCTCAAAATACCATCTTCTATTATTTCTTCTTCTCAGAAAGAATATTAAAGACGGTAAGGTAGCCCTAGATCCATGTATCAATTATGGACTTTTCTTACTAGAAAGGTACCATCAAAGCAAACCTTTACATAAAGAGCAGAACAAAGTACAAATATCTCATTTATAAATGGGTGCGGGGAGGGTTCAGTTTGCTTGAAAAGCTTTAGTACATCACTTGAGGCAACATGAAAGAAAGAATGGCGGCTTTATGTTCATAATTTTTCAGCAATATGACTTTACTATGATCTAAAAATGCTTTTTAATCCATAGGGGAAGATTCCTGAAGAGAAAGTGATAAATGATGGCCAAGTACAGAACCTGTGCATTATGGCTGGTCGATAACAGCCACGTAGGAAACTCTGTTTACTCTGGAGAAAAAGTGCTGTTTGTTCCCAGGGCCGAAACGTGACACCACTGAATCGGTTCTTTATCACGAGTGAAAACCACGTAACTGCATGTAGCGCGCCACATGACCATGACCCTGGGGCTGTGCTGCACTTCTCTGCGGCGGCTCTTCACACTCCTGGATACCGCCAACTCCCACTAACCTACCAGTTAAGGGCACCGTGAAGCCCCTGAGCCTATTAAATAAAGAAATGCAACACGACAAACAGTTGTGCCAATCTTGACTTTGGTCTTTAGTTATTACTTTGGTTCTGAGTTACAATGAAAACATGGAGACTGCTTCCCTGTATTTAATGCTACAACCTTTAGATATTTGATTCGGATATATATTTCGTGAAAAATATGAAGCCTTTTTCTTCTTGCTAATATTCTATGCCTGCATCAGTTTCTGAATAAAAGCATTATTAACTCCTAGAATTACAGAATGTTAAAACTGGAAGAGAAATTAAAAATAATCCAGTGAAAACCACTTGATGTAAAGACGTAGAGAATAGGATGCCAAAAGATGGATGGCATTTAATTCATTTGCTACATATAGTTCATATAGTGAGCTGAAGTGGACTGTGTCTATGTGACAGCAACAGACATTTTTGGTTAAAAAATAATGTTATTAACAGCTTATACCAGTAAGTGTTAGGTTACTAATAGCACATCTAAATGATTTCGGTTTTAACTTCTGTTGCAATAGCACTTACATTTTCTACCATATTTCTTGTCCTTATTCTGAATAGGAGAAGATGAGTCGGGGATCATTTAAATTCTCTGTGTGCCTTTGATGCATGACTTTGTTGAGCAGTGTTATAAGAATGTTATCTGTTACAGGTTAACATAGCAAAGCTGTAGTGTGTTCAAACAACACAGTATTTTGTCCTATACCTTCCATGAACTTTTTGGAAGACTCGTTACCACCGGGTTTTGATTTCAATGGAAAAGTGGTTATGTATATAATATGCTTGGTTATGTTGCACTATCGTTACGGCATATTGGCATATTACTAACATTAGTCGAGGCTAAGGCCCATTTTTATCTTTTCATATCCCTAGTGCTTGGCATATGATGGGCCATCAACAAATGCTAGATGAAAAAAGAATGAATGAACAACAAAGCAATTAACAGGGCAAAATACTGATTTGGCACTGGTCTTATTTTAAGAAATCCTGATGCCAGGGGTCTATATAAACAAGGTCTAATCCCTAACAGAACACTTAGGTATGAATGGTTGGGGCTACTGCATGTGAGACGGGCTTTAGCGGGATGCAAAAATAAATAAATAAAAATAAATAAATAATAATAATGTAAGGGAGAAATGTAAACAAAATCAATACTTATCAAGTAGCTGTAATGAAAAAAAAAACACACTTATGCCATCTTTTACTACAAGGAAGATTCCTTTTTCTAAAACCAGGTGAAAGAGAATGAAAATATTCAACTGCTAAAATGAAAAGGTAGAAGAAAAGCTGTTTGTGTGAGTGTCCTCAGAGGGCAGGAAGAACCAGAGCCAGGTCTGTGTTGGAACAAAGGAGGGGAAGCTGGGGGCTTTCCACTTCAGCTGGCTTGGGCTGACTCAGAAATGGATCTGTTATAAAACAGCTACCATTTTCTGTAAACAGAGTAACAATGCCCATATGCCAGCAAGTAAAGCTACCTTTGCATTCACTGATTGATCCGGTCCTCAAAACAACCCATTAGTTAGGTATTATTATCTGCCTTCTACAGATGAGGACACAGAGCCTCAGCGAAGTAAAGCAACTTGACCTGACCAGCTAGATGCAGGTCAACCTGATGCAAGAGCCTGGGAGGACAGCTGGGCATGTACGGTCACAGGAGTCTGACAACTAAGGGTCTGACAGTTTGGTTTACTGTGACTCACATCTAAAAGGTGTGGCTCCCTAAGGTGTCAGGATTGCTAACGGGAGGGGGGTGAGAACAGAATGTTCACTCTAAGACTAGACTTCTGTATGATATAGACAAACTGACAAATTCTACTTGGTGTCTGATTATGGTCTTAGGTATATGGTGGCAGCAAGTGAGATAGCAGAAGAGTGACCTGGGTCAAGAATCTTGGTGTGACAAAAGGGATACGTGGTCAGAACAGCAAGATCTCAGAAAGGGATCTCAAACAAGAATGATGCCCAAAGGCATCCCCAATTCTGATGGCTCCTGGCTCGTTCACTCAAACACCCTCTGCTGAGTGTCCAGTGTGGTCCTGGGAGATGGGTCAGTTATTTCCCTCCTCTGGTGTGGGCATGTGCCTGGGCTCTTCTATAGGACCAAAGCTTCCTCTTCATCGGACTTACTTTTTTAAGTTAAAGAATTTGACTTGAAATGGTGATATTTCATTAGTGTATTGGTTATAGGTGGTTTCTTCTTAGGGGTGATCTTGCATTTTACTCATGTTCGTGGCATTAACACCTAGAACTGTACCTAGAACCCAGCAGGTGCTCTATCATATGAGGCAAAGGAAGAAAGGAGGGAGAAGGGAAGGAAGAAAGACCAGAGATCCCTGCAAGCAAACAAAATTTGCAAATAATGAACAGCTGATCAAGATTTCTAGGTAAAAAAATTGTTGACACAAAATGGAACACTCTCCTGTACATATTTCTTCCTCCACGTTAATGTGATGGAGGCTCCCAGCACGTAGTATGCACGCATGTCCCTGTTACAAAGCCAGAAGATGACACTAACATGAAGACAGGCAGAAGAGAATTTTCCTAACAGTCTCACTTTGCAAAATGCCAGTGATCCATTTTTAACTTGCTTCAATGACAAATGAAGGAAAATGGTTTCCTTGGGCTTAACTACAAAGGGTTCCTTGTGAAGGGCTGGGGGTCTTATATAAGCATAACCATGTTCCAAACAGCAAAGCCCAGATGAAGGCGGTAGGTGGGGAGATCAGGCACAATGAAATCTGTATTTTTAGACTTCAAAAAGTTCAGAAAAAAATTTAGGTATGCTCCCTTGATCACAAAGGTGTGCAGCTCAAGAGAGCTGAGAAGTATTAAAATATGAACTCTTCACAATACAATACCAATGATCTCGATGTTAGAAAATCTACGTTGGCCAGTGAAGCAAACACATGTGAATGTCAGGGCAGCTCCCTAATGAACTCAGCTTTCCAAAGGGAGGTGATGAAGGCAGGACAGCCCCAATGAGTGGAGGCTTCTAGGACATTTAAAGGTGGTAACAAGCACAATCACAACAACGATTCTGTAAACTGCATTTTAGCACCAATTCCATCAGGCAGGCACAGTGATGGTGACACTGACAACTGAAAAAAACTGAATTACTCAACTGTGATTTTCTGTCTTCCTCATCAGAAGTATTCTTATAGAAGAAGGTGTTGAACAATTAAGGTTAAGAAGACATAAAGCCCAAGATAACTGATAAATCAGAAAGTGAGCATCTATATACGTTAAATAATTCCAAGCCTCTGAGCTCAGGATAATTACACCCAAGGCTCACGGAGAACCTGCTTATTATAGAAGTACGGTCTATGTTTGAGAGATCAGAGAGAATGGAAAGAGATTTCAGAAAACTAAAGGAGGTCACCAAATGTTAATTCCAAAGGGACAGAGGAGGGGTGCCTGGATAGCTCAGTCAGTTGAGCATCCAACCCTTGATTTCGGCTCAGGTCATGATCTCAGTGTCGTGGGATCGAGCCCTAAGTGGGGCTTTGTGCTGAGGGTGGAGCCTGCTTGGGATTCTCTCTCTCTCTCCTTCTGCTCCTCTCCCCTGTTCATGCTCGTTCTCTCTCAAATAAAAAAAAAAATAAATAAAAGGGACAAAGGATTCTAAAACTACAGAAACTAAGCTTGACATTCATGACTGAAAATTCTGTGGAAAGAACTGTTAAACATATGATTTGTGATATTTAGAAAAGAAAGCAATGACCACCGGCAGCCAGCATAGGTTCATGAAGAACAAGCCAGGCTCCATGCACTTCATTTTGTGTTTCAAACAGAATTTCCAGCAAAAGGGTGCTGCAAATATAATGCGTTTTGATTTCAGGTAAGATGCAGACAGACTGTTTCACGAGATGATTGGACATGTTGTTAGCTGAGTAACTTCACTGAAAGAGTGAGGATTAGGGTTCAATGCCCTTCTGCAGGAAGGTCTTGAGTGCTGTGTGGCTCTGTCCTTGGTTCTGTACAATTTATTCCAGTTTGACAGTTTGCGTGAGGACACGTAAGTTATGCTTATCACATTATCAAGATTCAAAAATACTCCAAACAGTTGGAAAATGGTTTAAAACTCTCAGGATAATTTCTTATTTAATTTGGCCCTATATTTGTATCCTTTAAAAAAAATCAAATATTCAAATGTGGAACGCATGGAGAACCACATACCAGCAGCCAATGTAAAGGACACTGAGCGGTGCTAGCTAGCTGTACGTGTAAACTCAGTACTACCCAACAATGTGCAATTCAAAGAGCTAATGCAAACTCAGGCCACACAATAGCACTGCATGGATCAGACCACATTCTAAAGTGTTCTATTTGTTTCTGGGCCACACACATTTACATAAGGAAAATGACATATTATGTCAAAAGATGGAAAGGACCAAGAAAGTTCAAAAACGCGTGTCACGTGCGGAATGGCTGAGAAGACTGAAAAGGCTTATTCCACTAGAAGAATCAGGAAGATTAAAAATCATTTTAAACAAGAAGGGCCATTTTTCCCCCCTCTGGAAGCAATGCAATATACTTACTCCCTAAAGTTTTGGAGATCACGCACGACCTGGAGGCATGACTGGAATCTACATATGAGGGAGCTGGGATCAACAGTGTGAAGCACATTCTAAGAATTATGGCTGCCACACACGGACTGTGACACCCTCTGTGTGGGTGACTGCCTTGTCATTGCATGAGCCCAGCAAAGGTGTTACAGAGAGAGCCAATAGGTGGTCGGAAAGAGGAAAGCCGTACCCCAAAGGCCTAAGGGCTGCACCCATGATGCAGCGGGACATGCAGAGTATCTGAACACAATGAAATGGGGGTGAAAACCAAGAGAAAGGAGAACCTCTTTTTCCCCAAATGACTGTGCATCTGTTGAAGTACAAATTTTTCTTTTCTTCTTTCAGGTTGCTAAGGGAATGACTCAACAGGAATGAAAGAGATATTCAATCACCTAATATGCTTTGACAATATCACACGAGGCTCAGAAAAAGTAAAAAGTGCCGTCTTCGGCCGTCTACTTACTGTTTTTACACTGACAGGTTCGACAACCATTGTGATCAAGTTTGAAACCGTAAACACAGTCCTTCTCCGTCAGCGTGCAGTTTGGTAACTCCCCACATGCAGGTGGATCAATTGTGATGTAGGTTGGTTCTAATAATAATAATGATAATAATAATAATAATAATAATAATAGAAAAAAAATCAATGAAACATATGATTACCTCTTAGATGTTATTCAACCTTTGAAACCACACACTACTGTAGTTGCAAAAAGAAAAATCAATAATTTTCATCAAACCCTAAGCTTTCACACTTTCATAATGTTCATAAGCCCTGAAACAGAAAGATTTTTATTTAGATTTTTGAAAATTCCCAAACTTTTTTTTTTACATTTGAACAATTTATGTATTTTTTGGTACCCTTACATAATACTTCCCCCGTGGTCACCACTACAGAAAGCAGAGGGGAGATGTTAAATCAATTCCATGTAAATTGTCAACTTTTCTTTTATTTCTTCCTGATGTTCTCTGAGCGATCTATAAAAAATCAGGACATAGTTTCCAACGGTCCATCAGCTCTTCATTTTGCAACTCTTCTGAAATCTGGATTTCCTATCATTTATGTGACACTTCTTCAACTATTACAGATGATATGATGGATAACAGGGACTGAGAACTTATCCTCAGGGCCCAGGGCTTATGGGAGTGACAGAGTTAGACACAAGCAGTCAGCAGGAAGAGCGAGCAGCCCTTCTGGGAAGAGGTGCACAGAAGGAACCAAGGCCAAGGGTGAAGCTTTACCTTCCCTGCCATGTTAATAATGAAGAACTGTCCTGGGTCATAAAAGTAATTATACACTTATGTAAAGTGCATAACGGGTCTATACAATGTTTGCAATGAATGTTCTTCATAAACGCCTTCAAGCCTCATCCCACTCCAGGGAGAGGAGCGCTATCGTTTTCCCCACTTTATGGGTGTGGAAATCTAGGATGCTCACATGTCCCAGATGACAGAGTAAGTGATGGGCCCAAGACTCAAACCCAGGCATTCTGGCTCCAAGGTCACAATCTTGGCTTCTGTGCAATACAAGGCCCACTGTAACGGTTCTTGTTTTGCAGTGCGGATAAGGGGCAATTTATATAACGTAAGATTTTGGGAAGGGTGCTGACAAAGGGAACAGGGCCACAGACATAGTTCTGTATCCTCTTTTTAATCAAAAGATACTATGAACTTCTTCAGAGTAAGCGGGTTCTCACAATCTTTGTGAAGAGCTAAGTACGGAATGTCTGTACCTATGTTTCCACAAATGGAAAATATGAGGTGCAGAGAGGGTGACTGGCTTATCTAAGTTTACATAGCAACCCAGTAGCAGGCTGGGAATAGAACAGAGGTTCCTGACCTCCTGTCCAACACTCTATCCATTAGTTCACACTGTCTTCTCAAGTTTCATCTCCAGTTACCATGGAAGAGAGACTAAAATAAGGGTTTTAGCTGCCACTGCTAAGATCAAGAGTTCTAAATTTTTATCCATCTGCTAAAAGAGGCCGATGATTCAGCGCTTCACAGGTAGCGGGCAACTCTGACTTACGCAAGGGATGCTTTGATCGGCATTCTCCCAGTACAAATACGTATGAAGAGGGTATAGCACATTCTCTATTTTTACTGCAACATGGTTTGAAGCACATCTCCCTGAAATTTTTATATAAACTTTCCACTGCCGTAAAACTTCTGGTTTCCTTCCATCACTAAAGTATCCTTTCTCACAGGTAACTGTAAACATCAAAAAGTAGTTCTAAGTTGAGGCAAGTTTTAAGATACAGTGAATTAATTACAGCTGTGCTGCCTTCTTACATTCTTTTAAAATTTACTGTAAACATCTCTGGTTTTCAAAACTATAGAGTTTTTTTTTAATCACTACTGTTATTAGTCACTCCAAATAAGGATTCCATTTCAGCCTTCAGCCACAAGACAGCCAATGTTTTGTCAACCTCATCCTGACCACAAACCTAAGACAGAACAGAGGACCTGTATCACCTTTAAGTAACCATGCTGTCGATTATCCCCCAGAAAAAGGGGTTAGGTCTATGTTCTAGGGTGATGAGAGCAAAAATCAGGGCTGGATTCTGAACTCTCTGTCCAATGCTTTAGGGAATGGCTGATGGGTACGAAACGTTTTGAGCGTGTCTACACGGGCCAAACAAAAGCTTGTATTCTTTACTGACACTTAAGTTTGTGAAAAACTTTTGCTTTAGAGAACGTATTATGGAAAAGCATATATTCGGGAAGATTACACTGAGGCTGGAAATGCATCATGGAATTTTACTTTCAGTGAATTTTAGGGATTTATTAAGAGAATTAATAGTGAGGTACATGCTCTTTTTGATACTTATCATGATTAATGGATGAGATCAGAATTGTGATCTGTGGCTAGAAAGGAAAAGGAAAAAGTAACAGAGTTGTTGGGGATCAGAACAGCAACACTGACCTGAACAGTCCCACACCTTATCCAAATAGCTTCATCAGCTAGGGTGTGTGTGTGTGTGTGTGTGTGTGTGTGTGTGTGTGTGTGTGTGTGTAGTCATGGATGTACATCAAGCACAAATTTCTCCAGGAGAGGAAATACAACATTTTCCCTACATGTTTCCCTACAACATTCAGGATAATAGCTTTTGCTCAGTTTAATAAGTTAAAAGAAAATGCATAGAAGGGCTGTTTAGTAGGTGCTGGTCCTGAAATGCTGCATTGTAAATATTTTAGATAAAACAAGTCCTACTGGATGTCTTCCAGGACTCAGATAATATGGTAGAATGCAAGAAGCAAAAAATTTTCTGCCTTTAACATTGTATTTCCCCTTCATTTATGATGCATTAGGTGGAAGAAATTGGGAAGTATATACATTTCAAATTATGTCTCCCTCAATATTTAATATTAAAACACAGAAAAACTCAACAAAACCATTTACTCATGAAAATTGTCAATTTACTTGAGAGCTATTCAATTTCCACTCAATAGGCTAGGCTGAATACAACAACACTCACTGTGATATATTCAATACAGACAGAAATCTAACTGTTTTTAGAAAGCATTTTAACATTTGTCATCTCGTTTCAGGACATTTAACAAGTAAGCAGTGTTTTCCTGTTCAAGTACAAACTGGAACAAATTTTAAAAGCCTATTGAGGGTGGCGATGCACGATTCTGGGGGGTACTTACTGCTGGTGTCCTAGGTCACTGGAGGAAATGGTGATCTGTAAGAGACACATGCGTAGACAACTAGCTGTCTAACATTTCATCTGAAGTCATGCATTACCGTTCTATTACCTTCCATCATTCTCTCAACATTTTAGTGCCTAGTGTCCTACCCTGTGGGCCCTCTCTATACTAGAGTTCTGTAAGAACAATGTCACAACAGGAATATGCAACTACAAGTTAACTAGCAAAAAGTCTGCTATCACCATAAACGGATCTGAGAGTTTTCTCTCAGTCAGTCCAATACGCTCACATGTAATCTCTGAAGTGGTCCTATTACTAACACCAGAGCAGTGTTTTGAGAAAGAAAGACTACTGCAATTCAATTTCTTATTCCAAATAATGAACCCAAAGTGAGACCCATGGGATACCATCCTGAATTAGAGCGTTTAAAATCAACGTTACATTTACAGTCCTTACAGGGCAAGATTGTTTGCAAAGTTCCTATCCAAGGAAGTTCTTGGTGTGGGAAGAGGGACTTTTAAAGAATCTAGAACTGTGGTATCATAGCATGATTGTTTCTAATCCATATACATCAAGAAGCTCGAGGAGGTGTTAGTGAAGTTTGGGAAATGTGCATGCGGCTTGTTAGAGCATCTTTAACTATGTGTATCAGGAACTGCTATTATCTCCCAGTTTCTCTGTGCAACAGTGTTCTCAATATGGAGGATATCCTGATGAAGTCTTGGCCCCAAGACCAGAAGATTCTCATGTAAATCCTGCGTGTCTATGCTCTTATATGACATGGGATACGGTATTGAAGTGATAGTCCAGAACGTACGTGCCTTTCTAGAAGGATGATGGAGATGCTGTACCCTCGGCAGGTTTGGGGATTATCTGTTGAACAGTCTTGCTAAGACTTTTGGAGACACTGATGCATCATGGTAAATGATGCCTGTCATGTGGAGCAAAGAAAACTGTCCCCCTTCAAACCCATTGGGCGGAGATGTGTTAGTGGGCCCCTTTCACAGGAGAGCAATGGTCTTGGGTCTCCTCACTGAGGAGAATGAGAAAACACTTGCACAAACGTGGGTATCTGGCAAAGGGAAGTTCAGTGAAGTACTGCTTACAGGATCAGCCTGAAATTCCATCTCATCTTGTATTGAATCAGCTGAGGAATTAAAGAAATACCTTAATGTCCTCCAAAGGAAGAAGGCTTGAAACAGCAGGAATTCATTGTCTTTGGCTACAACTATTTCTAAAGGGAACCCTGGAACAGCTTCTTTGTGGAGAAGAATTCTAGAAATATTTTCTGAGCCTAGAAGCAATAAAGAACAAAAATGGGTGTTTGTTACATCTACATCCAGTTTGCTTGCTGTTTCCGACCCCGCATCTGAGTGGGGGTCGCTGCTCTCCTCAGCCTGTTTTCCTCAATGATTTTCAGAGTACCTCACACTGTCCAGAAGAGCTATTTTTACAAGAACCCTTGGGGTTGTGTCAGGAGTCCAGATGTTCAGTCACCAATTCTTATCCTAAGTCTTAGAGAACAAAATGCTGGAAGGAAACCTATAATATGCAGTAACATAAACACATACTGCTTTTTAATTTTACATTTATTTAAAATTTAGGAATAGCTATTTTTCGTATCTCAGGAAGCCCAACAAAGTCCTTTACTAGTAAAAATATTTCCAGGAAAACATTCGTATTTTTGAGATTCCAAGAGCCTCACAAACTAGGTTTCTGAAGAACACCACCAATATTTTACATCGATGTTCAAGTATTTCTTAGGAGCAATTTTATCTACTCAGTGGACATGGTAAGGCACTGTGGTCACAGTTAATTCGATCAAGAGTACAAAGTTAAAATAAAATCATTATTTTAACTCCAAGGCCACAGTACTAGACTGTAAAATAATTATATTTGATTATTCAGGAGATACAAATGTGTTAAGCAAATCTAAACTCTCTACTTTTTTGCTTTTTGTTATTTTATTTTACAGAAAATTCTCCACAAAGAAAAGGAAGAAGATGAAACCAATGTAACCTTGTAAGATGTTGATATAAAGTTTTAATATCAGTCCTTTCGTCCTGTCAGATAGTTTAACATATTCGGGACAACAACAACAAAAGAATATATTTTGGCCTTCCATTATTTTAAAACGTGTAATAATCATGTGAATTTGCTCCTGAAATAATTTATATAATCGCTAGTTTGTTCTGTTTCGAGCAGCTATAGGTTAAATGAAAATGTTAATAGATGCTTTTAACTTGGTGTCTAATCTGTATTACTCCACTGAACTTCTGGTTTTGAAATAATGCATACAAGGCTCTTCTCATTACCTTGATTACTACGAGCTGTTTATCTCCTGCAAATAATACTAATTATCTCCATTGAGAAAGGTGTGAAGCACTCTTTCTGATTAGCAACCCTGGGAAGGCTGACAGCCAATTAGTAGCTCTTGAGTCTGGGCGGGTGACCGGAGAAGGACACTTGTGGAAGACAAGCAGAGCCATCCCTTCTGGGTCTGTTGGAAGCACCGCCTTGGACACGGGGTCATTAGCTCTAGCTGCAGATTTCAATCTTCTCTAGGAGTCCTGCCCCGCCCTGCTGCGGTCCGGGTGCGAGGCAGGTCTGGGGGCGCCTGGCTGCAGGCAGCAGCTGTCTGCCAGCACCCTTGATTGCTGCGAACACATGAATGCATATATGTGGGTGTGCGCACATGCTAAGAAAAGTCTTTCTGGAAAAACGTCAATACGGGCAAATTTCTAGAAAAAGTAGGTTTTTTTTTTTTTAAGGTAGATTCATTTTAACATTTCTTTTGTAAGCTAAAATTTTCAAGTAGAAGTAACAAAACAAATGAGGTTTATTCCTGTCTCTTATTTACCTTTCCTTTTGGACTTTAATAATGGCTTACATAATGTTACATGGCTCTTGTCTATGAATTCACAAGCCTGCTTATTCGGTTGTGAGGCAAAGATGAACAATTAAGTTATCTTTGCAGACCTACTTCAGGTATTCTCTTCCTTAAGATTTTTTTCAAATTAATTTAATTATTTACTTATTTGGGGCTGGACTTGGTTAAGCCATGTGAATATCTAATGAATGTGGGAAAATTCCAAAGCTTCGCTCACTTTCTAAGGCTAAATATGTCAGGTCTCCTATAGCCTACCAGTTGCTGTTGGCCTGGCCAGGGCCATAAAACTGGAGATAAAGTTGGACAAGACAGAACCAAAGGAGATAGCTTATCTGTTTTGCTGTGTCTTCATATGTCATTCTGTTAACCACAGTCGCTTTTCAAAGGTGACCACAGTCAGAATACCAGTCCAATAAATCACCAAATTGTCAACATAATTACTGCCTGGGAAGAGAAGTACAGTAAAGATGAAATTTTCCCAAATGAAGCTGCAGGGGAAACTATTAATGTAGACAAGAAGAAGAAAAAGACTGAGGATACAAAAATTCCCTCATCTGGAAGGTGGGGATTTCCATGGGGTATGAATGTGTATTTAGGAAAATCTCATTAAGTCATGGAAAAAAATCTACAACTGGAGTTTTCAAATTCTTTCAGCCACTACATACTTAGTGATCCTTTTTTCTTTTGTATATATTTCTCATAACAACACCTACATCCTTGTAATTTCTAAAGTACTTATCACAAAGCAGTTTCTTTATTTTAAAATGAATGGTGTGAAAATGTTCCCAAGATTCATATTATTTTAAGGTCAGATAGAGAAGGGACCATATATTTACTTTAGACCTATTTATTAACTTTGTATGCTTTTTCTCAGTGTCTCAGCACTGAGAACAGAGCCAGGAGCTGTTGGAGATATTTTTCTTCCTTTATCAATCTCATGTTTAATAGGAAAAGACAGTAGTATGATTCTGAGGTTATTATTAAAAGACCACAAAAGACAAATCAAAAAAAAAATTTAAACAGAGCGGGCTATCTTTTTCCAGGAATTCAACTAGAGAGAGCTTGTAAAATGATTGGATTCCAAGAATAATTTGGATCTTTTATACTAGTCTTATATTTTATTATTATATTACTTTTATTGTTCATTTTCCTAGAGAACGTATCTTGGTAATCTTTAACCAGAAATAACATGTGACATTTGTAAATACACTTGTATATGTGTGTGTATACACACATTTTAAGAGCTATATTGAACTTGGGTGTGTCAGGCGGTCAGAATTTTGGTATCTTAACCCAACCCTCTGGGAAATGGCCAAGGACTAAAGAGGAAAGGTCCCTGCATTAGGAGCAACGGTTTATTCATGGCTTATAACCTTAGCACCAAGCACAGAACTTGGCCTACAGTCGTGCTAAATGAATGAATAAAAAGAAAAAAAGACATCTGGGCACTGAAAGTCAGAGCACATTTTTTGAGGAAGAAGGGCTCCCACTCAAGATTGTCCTTAACAAGCTGAATCTCTAATTTCCTCCTACCTTTTGGAGGACTGGACAGTAAGTTCCTTAGGATCCTCATGGCTGTGCTGGTCCCTTACACAGGTACTCAATAAATGAGCTTCTCTCAAGGAGCAAGCTAGACCAGAATGCTGCTGTGAACCAGACACTCTAATAATAGTGAAACCAGAGTGAAAATCCCCAAACCCAAGCAGTCTGAGAAACCCAGTGATGATACTCCATTGCCTAAAATAGGTTAAATTATGACCTGTACCTTTGGCTTGAGAAGGCACACAGGTATACAAAGCATTGAAGGTCTGCCTTCAAAATTCTTAACATAAAATCTGACACCCCAAATTTCGCTTTGCTGGAGAATTCACGTCTGTGACTACCTCAATTCACTGATGGTGCCAAATGAATGAAGTGCTACTAAAATAGTCCTGAAAAGAGCTGGGCACGCACTCAATTCAGCAACACAACTAGCAGGGGACGAAGGGCTCAGCAAGAGTCAGAGGGAGAAAAGAGACAAGTCCAAAGCTGAACGCACAAGGGCACTGATGATGTCATCCCAGTGCCTGGCACCTGGAGGGGGCTGAGGAGTCTATTTATTTTACTCCGTGGGGACGTCAGTGCCACTGGTCAGGGCCCAGTGCCCGGACAGGAACGAGGCTGGGCAGGCCTGGGTACAGAGACAGCTGGGGAGTGGCTCGCATGCCCTCTGGGGTCGGGGGAGGGTGCATATCCCTGGGCAGCGGCAACAGGCTTTCCTGGAGGTCATAGAGCAATGTCAAAATTCCTGAACCAGACAGAGGCTCAGGAAAAGAAACAGGGTCAAAGGCCAGGCCACAACAGGTCAGAATCATAGTCATTGGGTCTCAGCACTGAGAACAGAGCCAGGAGCAAGAATGGCTTCTGAGTCTGAGCCATCACGGTCGAGTCCTTTCATATTCACTATCTTACTTTCCTCACCCTCTCCCTTCTCACGATGGGGTCTAAGGAGAAGCAATGCCAAGGACATGGACTTGGAGTCAGGAGATTTAGCATGAGTCCCTATGCTCTTATTACCTTACATGTGATGCTGAACCTCTCTGGGCTTCTATAAAATGGGAATATCCATTAATTATTCTGACCTCACGATATCACTGCGAGGCTCAAATAAGATAACAAAGAGGGGACAACAAACTCTAAGGGATACACGGTTATTACTTGTTGCTATAATTACTGTTGTTAATGACTATCCTGCCTGCTTGGAGCTAGAACTGGTCTCAGATGATGGCTGAGTAAATGCATTATGTGCCCTTTTGCAGGCCTTAAATGTTTGGCTGATAAATGGTGCGACAACTGGTTTGGCATTCTGAACCCTGACCATTGTAACTTAAGCATCATTTTCTATCTCCAGCGATAACATGAAAAGCATCTGGGATGTGGGTCGGTCCATGACATCCTTTCATATGGTCTGGTAAGCTTTGGAGCGTGTTAGTGACTGGCCACTGGCGCCTTTCACGTTTGCTGAGTAGCAGTCTGATATCATTGTTCCGCATTTTCACTGTGTCCATGGTGTCTCGAAGAGAACAGAAATCTCTTCATAATCAGCTTACCCAGTGTGAGTTGAGACAATGGTTCTGTGCGCCTGGCTGACCCCGTTCTTCCTCTCTCATGACGGGGGCCTTGCTGGATCCTTGGGGAGGAGGGCAAATTCATTACACTACAATATGGAGTATCTGCATAGTTTTGCCAGTGGTTTTGCCATTTTTAAGTTGCAAGAGGATACAGAAGACCCATCTCTAAAAGCTGCCTTTGATGAGCAAATCTTCGTTTGATCAATCTCTGTGTGATCTAAGACATATGTCAACAGTAAGAGACAGTTCAACCAGTACTTTCTTAACAATGACACTGGGGGCGTTTCACTCAAATAGTAACATGCTCACTGTCTCTCTTACAGGACTGTAGAGCAGCCCTACTGAATTAATCTGGCCTAAATCTCCATGGAATCTTTCTAAAACTTGGTTCCCAGAAAGCATGAAAGAGTCATGATCTTAAAAAGATCTGAACTTGCTGATCCTTCTCAATCTGCAAGGCCTAGAGCCGCCCCAAACTGTTTATTATCTCTAAGCATGTTTTTCGGTAAAATTTTTAATGGAAGAGAGACTCCCTGAATTGGTTTAGAAAGGGAACTGACATGCAGGGCAAGAGCTTTCCAACTGAGATGAAAAAGAACACCATCTCTTGTCTTCCCACTGATGGCTCCAAACCAATGGCTCCAGGGCCACAGTGCAAGACAGAGGCGCAGGCAAATGGCAGGCACCGCATACCTAAACGCGCATTCAATACACCTAGCCGATCCCAAAGCAGATCCAAAGTGGCCTCAAGTTATATCAAGCATGTATACGTTTTTAAAGTGAGGAATGGAGGGCCAAGGTAAATTTTACGTAGAAAAGAATTTCCTGCAGCCAGGGATGAGGTCAGCACCCAGAGAGCATGCTGCGAGGTCCTGCCTGGTTGAAGAGTCACGTGGCTCACAGACTCGGCTCTCAGTGTGCCCTAGCAGCCAAGGCGAAAAGTCATACCCAGGGACCAAGTACTTGTTGGTGTGAGAAGTTTCGTGGGGATTCTTGGTTGTGTTTCACAGCGGTGATGCAAAATAAGAGCTGGAGCTTTGTACTGACTCTTGTTTTCGACTGGTGACCAGCTAAGTGCTGGGGTCTCTAGTGGTCTGCACGTGCATGAACTGGCTTCCGTTTCAAAAAGACATGATGAATCCAGCTAGGCTCTCAGGCGTGAAGCTAAAATTGTATTGTGTAAATTTTATGTGTAAATAGGTATTCATTCTGCAGCTAGAAACGGTAGGTAAAAATTTGGTCTAACTGCTAATAATTCAACTCAAATTAAAAAAAACAAACTGTGTGACATGACAAGGCATCACCATCCCCCGTTTCTGCCAAATTTCAAAAAAGTACTCCACGTTCACTATGGCTTATCGCCAATGGAATTTAGATCCAACTGACGGTAGGACCCCTGGACCGAAATGTGGCAGTGCTGGGTCCCCTGGTAACAGATTTCCCAGTCTGCACGCTGACGGATATGGGGAGTACCTGGGGGGTGAAATGAGAACATGTGGGTGTGGTCTGGACCCCTGCCCTCTCAGCAGCCACCTCTCCTGGAAGATCCACAAATGGCCAGAGGACATTCTTTAATTTTTTAGTAGACATTTTCACTCCTGCAGGGTTGTTTTTTTTTTTTTTTTCTTTTTACAATAATATTGCAGCATTTTATACACTTGAGTGACATTTTATCTTCAACAATCTGACAGACACAGCACAGCGAATACTTCTAAATAGGGCCTCTAGAACAATTAATTCACCTGGTAACTCACGATCTCTACAGCTAACCCTCATGTATTAAACAATGTGAAATCGTTTTGTTCTTGTAAGATAAACTTGAGACCATACAGTGACACAGTTTAAAATGGCCCAATCACAAGTGGAGTTAGAGAGTTAGCATATTAAATCGTGTAGGAATCACTACCTCTTTTAAAAGAGTTATTTCTATAGGGAAACTATTTTAGTCTAATTTATTTGAAAATATGTTTGAATGGAGCACCTGTAACTTCAGAAAAATGTAATATACGACCATTTAAATAAATGCTTCTAGCCCCTAGAACTCATAAAAATACTATGTAGTAAGTGAATTGATTTTTTTTTTTTAATAAACACACCAGGAGTTATACTTACAAATAAGTGTTATTGCTAAAAGCCCTCACTTTCAGAGGCTATATGCTTGTGCTGAAATGCTATTCATGTTAAAATTCTATTTGAAACCTCTTCGGAGTTGCTTTCAGAGCAAATTACTATGTCATAGAAGACAAAGTGCCTTTATTTTACTGTCACTTTTTGCTTCCTCTGAATGATTTTACCCAGGTAGATCATCCACTTTTTCTCACCAGACTTAGACGTGAATGACTCTGACTATTTCCTAGAGTCTGATAAACCTTTGAAGTCAGGGGTCTGTGAAGCTAAAGACGTTCAAAAGCCTGTGCTGCAAGCCCCAATGCCAGTTTCAACAGAGGAGTACCAAAAATATTCTGAGCGACTATATTTCTGCAGGAACTGTACAGTTTTCCCACAGAACTATTCTGAAAGGAAAAATACTTCACTTGGATGTGTACATTTTGCTACATTGAAAAAGAAGCTCACTACTCTATCCTTGGACCTTGTATTGGTCTTAACAAACAAGCTTTCACATGAAAAGTGCTGTCAGGTGCTTTAAAACAGGTGTGTCGAGGGGGCGCCTGGGTGGCGCAGTTAAGCGTCCAACTTCAGCTCAGGTCATGATCTCACTGTTTGTAGGTTCGAGCCCCACATCGGGCTCTGTGTTGACAACTCGGAGCCCGGAGCCTGCTTCGGATTCTGTGTTCCCCCTCCCTTTGCCTCTCCCCCACTCACGCTCTGTCTCTGTCTCTCAAAAATGAATAAACGTTAAAAAACAAACAAACAAACCAGGCGTGTTGAGACCAATCCATTCCCTAGAAAGGAGGTAAACAGTTAAGCGCAGCAGAAAATCTCCAAAAAGCTAGACAATGTGATTATTACTTAACATGGTGAATTCTATCAAGTGATAAAAAGCTAAAAGAAAACCAATTCTGCTACATCAGGGTCAATGGCTGTGTACCATAAAGAAAATGGGATCTTTCTTTTTTAAAGTCCATGAGCCTTTTCTGAAGGGCATGTTTCTTAATAACCTTCATTAACTTCTGTTTGGTTGCCTAAGAGTTGTCTCTTATCCAAAAAAAGTTTAACACAGTCTCAGTAGAGATTGTGTTTATTTAAGCTTGTTGGAAAAACATTCCTATCATTTCAAGAATGACTAAATATTTTTCATTCACATAGTTAGCATTCCAGACTATGTTTTCCTGCCTCTGTTGATTAGATGAAAATTAGCAGGCCCAAGTCTGAACTATTAGATTCAATTATTATCTACGCAGGAAAAGGATGAGACACCCAGCAATAATGCCCTTTTAGGTATGGGAAGCGGAGAGCAGAAGACGTGAAGAACAGCCCCTGGCAGGGAGCTTCAACAGGAAAACGCTTCATAGCTACGACTGCTGAAAAAGCTGTAAAATCAGAGGCAGAGGTTTTTCTAATCACGCATTTCACAATCAGCTCCAAACAATAACATTCTAATGTTATTTGAAATACCTAAAGCTATTTTAAATTACCAGAGAAAAAAATCACAACACTATGAAATTCATCCAGGAAAAATTTCTGATGCTTTAGGTTAAATACCTACCTAGGTCAACACACAGTCATGTTCCCTGCGTCTGTTACCCAACATACGACCTTATTTGGTTGATAAAAAAAAAAACCACAAAAAAAACCCCAACAACCCAGACTGTGCTATGTTTTAATTTCCATTTATGGAACTAGTTTCCAGGACACTTAAGAGTTAAAGGATGGAAGAGCATGCCTAACGGTCTTTGAGATATTATGAGTATCTTATTATTCTTGGCCTACTAATAATAGCATCGTATATGGCACTGAAGCAATACCACCCATAAACTGAGTTTTGATCCTTGTTTGATGTATCAGAATGTTAATATCATGTGACCCTGTGGCATCTTTGACTTCGCTGCCTCTTGGGTCAGCCAAACTATGTTTGATTCCATGCCACAGAAGCAGTAGCTTAATCATCTGAGATACTATTCAGTGAGGAAGTATTATGGGCAGGGCTGGAAACATTTTTTCTCGTTTTAAGGAATTCCCACCCAGATACGTGCCTGGTACAGACTTTTCTGGCAGCCCAGTAGAAATTTCATTTGAAGGGTGGCTTGATTCAAAAGACACCATCAGCATTTATGGGAAAGAATATAGTGCTCCTATACAATTAGGATTGACGAGGAGGCCGTTATGTCTGCTAGCTCACTGACCTCCAGCCCTTTAGAGAGGAACACAGCAGGCATTCTGGTGGGTGAGCTGACGTTGCAGTGGCTTACTCCATCCACACAGGTCAAGAGAAGCCTAATGCTCTTCAACACTGTCTCAAGTAGGATCAGGATTACCCAAGTAAGAGATCTAAGAAAGCCAGGTACCAGGGAGAAAGATAGTTGACTGTTTGGCTCAATCACATGTTATCCCAAGTTCAGAGAATTAGGAAGAATCAATGCAAAGGAATCTCTTATTCTTCCACTAGAAGAGCTGGCTTACTCCAGGTAAGCAGAATTATTAGGCCTGGCTGAAACTCAGCTCAGTTTCACATAATAACTCTGCAAACAGCACTCATTTTAAGTTTTTATTATGGAAAAGATTTTTTTCTGTTAGTCTTGAAGTAGACAGAGTAACAGGACAGACCCTTATGTACCCATTATCTAGCTTTGATAAGCTAGAAATAACTCTTTGATATCCTGAGAGAGGAAACAGATTTGCTCTTGTTTCAGAGAAACAGAAACAGTAGAAAGAAACTAGCCATTTGCCCAACCACAAGGATGAAATGTATTTACTGGCAACCTAAGCCATAATGTTGAATATTACCTTATGAAATATTACCTATGCTGTTCCTGATTTTTGATAAGTGATACTCTGGGTGTTGGCTCTGAAATCCCCCAGGTCATCAAAGCCAACAAATCCTCCCAGGAGGAGACTGTGTACATGGGGCCTGAAGGACACTCAGGTCACAGAGGCCACCTGGGTGGGGTCCAGCCATAGCCCAAGATGAGACAGCGGACTGGGCCCCACATCAAGACTTCGAAGTAACAATGAAATTCTTATCTCTTGCATCAGGTGGGGCAGTCAGGCTGGCCTCATTCATACCTGTTCACATTTCTTGCATTTTTCTTATTGGGTCATCAAGTGCATGTCATATATACCTTGTAGCCAATATTTCCCTCCTCAACACCTATCTTACCTTTAAATATAAAACAGATTTTTTTTTTTTTTTTTTAAACAGAAAATGGTACTGTGTCCTTAGGGTCCCTCTGACATTAAGAATCAGCATAGGCACCACTTATATCTGATATTACTGGGAAAAAGTTGAAGTACTTTCAATATTGAATTGCGATGTTAAAAAAAAACGTAGTGAAATAACAAGGCAGGTCTTAAAAGCAGTACATTCAACTTGCCAGTGAGCATTAGCCTTGTGGGACTCTGGACACAGGGGCTAAACTGAAGAGGGAATAAACCACAGTTTACAAACCAGTGATGAAAGAGCCCTGTGGCTGCCCTGGGAGGGAGTCGAGAACTCCGTGCTCATCAGGAGGACGCGTGGTCAACTTGAAGCTAATGGGTCCAGCTCGCCTGTAGACATCTGGGCCCATCGTGTGCCAAACACACTCCATCTAACACTCTTGCTTCCTACTCTCAAAGTGTATTTTCAAACATAGGCATTCTTTTTTTTTTTAAGTTTATTTATTTTGAGAGACAGGTAGAGAGCATGCGGGGGAGGGGCAGAGAGCGAGAGGGAGACAAAATCCCAAGCGGGCTCTGTGCTCAGCGCAGAGCCGGATTCAGGGCTTGATCTCATGAACCATGAGATCACCACCTGTGCTGGAGCCAAGAGTCGGAGCCCCCCAGGTGCCCCTCAAATATAAGCATTCTAACATTGCTCTTTCTTCATCTGCTCAGGGTCAGCATGTGAGGCTCTGGTTACAGAAACCTCTACCAGGGTCTGCCCACAGTCTTCCTCCTTCCTTAGCTCAGGAGGAGGTCTGTAAGAGGAGTTTGCTTGATTTCCTACTCCAGGCTCTTGCTCCCTCCCTGCCTCACTCGCTCATCATTTATTCATTAACAATTTCTGAGCACCTACTTACATGTCAGGTGCTGTCTTTTGGATTTACAAAATATGATAAATTCCCGGCTCGTTGGGGAGTAGCCTCTTTCGGGCTACTCGTGGACCTGGAGCGCCGTGTGCTGTCTCAGAGGCAGCACTCCTGAGTGGTCCAGAGCCAGGGCTCTGGGAACACACTGGCCGGCCAGTTTCGAGCTCTACGACCTTGGGCGAGTCACATGACCTCTAACTATGGGTTCTGTGATGATTAGTATGGGGCTAGCAGAGGGAAGTTGTGAGAATCAAAGGAGCTGATGCCCTTAAAACAGGCTGTCTTTGTCGGTGTGCAAGAAATGTTAGCCACTGTCATTAAGGGCTATAAATGAGAGGACACAAACGGTGCCAGATGCCGAGGAAGCCCTCACTCTGCCACCTTTTCTGTTTTCAGTGTTTAAGGAGATAAGGACACATCTTCCATCTGTACGCTTAAATTGCATTGCAAACGTCGTACGCTATTCCATTCTCTTCTATCCTAGCTCTTTAACAAGGGCGAGAAAACTAAAATCATGTGATTGAAGAATAAGAGGAAAGGAGGAGAAAAGCCAGTAGAGCAAAACCTGAGAATACAGTCAGTTACAGACTCACACAATGGGATGGCTTATCTGTATACCTGAATTGGGTGTTGACAATAACTTGGTAAGACTCAATCACGAGAGTACTTAAGTGCCAATTTAAAAAGCACTTAGGTACTTGTGAATTGAGTTAGCTATCAAGTAACAGCCTAGTCTTGAAGGGCCCTAGTTCCCCTGTCCTCCAGGAGTAACCAAGCGCATGGCATTGTCACTTGGAACGTACAGATCTCCAGTCACAACAATGTTTGTCCCAGCTGTAGGTCCTAATACCTAATACCTAATACCATATGTGGTAGTCTAGTAATCTATTTAGAAAGAATCTCAAACCACAATCTCTGTGTGGGCTCTTTCATCTAATTTCAGGCTCTGAGTACCCTGGGACTGTAGCTAATAGGGTGAGGGCCAACATTTGTTATGCAATTGTGCACAGAGGAATTTACTGTGTACAAACTGCATAAATACCAGTGTTCCTGGTTTCTCCAAGTAATCGTGGCTGATTATTACACATTAACACCTTCCCTTTTTCTTATTTCATCTAATCTTTTCGCTATTCTGAGATCACTTGAAATTCTGTTTAAATATGCTGCTGAAAAAAATTGTTTTCAAATAGTTCCGGAGACTTTCTCAGGTCCTATAAACTAAGCAATAAGTTTCATTTGCCTTATATTATTTTATAAGTTTATTATTATTAATATGTAACCTTCTGGTACTCAGTCTTAAAGTTGCATGCTCTTTTTTGATCCCATAACAAAAAGAATCTGTCTGTCTTCCTACTACACCTTAAAAGGAAAGTTACTGGACAGCAAGCATAATCTTATATGAAACTCACTACTTAAGTTAAAAACAAGAAACTCAACATAACCAATCAAGTTCTCTGAGGACTAGAAAATGGAGCATGGTGAAGGCTGGATGCAGAGAGAAAAGTGCTGCAAGGAGAAACCAAGGAATTGAGGGCAGCAAAGCTTAGAGCTTGAAATCAAGGTGCTGAGTTCTGGGAAGGAGACTGTCTGGACATGAGACTTGGGAAGGAAATCTGTTGTAACTGTCAAAGGCATCCTTCTCCTGCCCCCCACCCCTGCCCGAGCTCCTCAAACCAGGGCAGGGGAGGGGGGCAGGTGGGAAAGGGTGGGGTAGGAGGGGGGTAGGTGGGTAGGTCCAGAAACACCCGGAGTAGATTTCAAACCACAAATGACCTCCTCCTCTGTCACCCCACTCCCCCTGACATCGGGCCAAGAGCCAGAGATGAAGAAAGATGAATAAGAAAAGTGGCAATAGGGGTGTGAGTAAACAGACGACATCTGGGGGCGTGGGAAAAATGATGGAACGTAGCCGAATCTGACAGGACTGCTGTGTATCCCATCACTGCTATATAACGGCAACTGACCTTGGAGGGAATTACCGAAATCTCACTCAACCTTAATTTCTGCAGCTTTAAAACAGGATGATGTGGCCTTCAGCACAGTGTAGCGTGTGCATTAGACGACATCAGGTACTTACCGCACAGTACCCAAATACGGGCATGCCTTTTCTCCTGGTTTTGTATAAAACAGTCTAAAATATTTTCTTTGACCTTAACGAGGAGTTGTCTCTCATTTATCTTTGTGTCCAGTGCCGCATTTGGACAATCAGAAGTTCTTAGTAAATTTTTTGGAATTAACAGCTGACCAAAACTATCACTCTTTTCTCAAACAGTGGAAGGTTAGATCACACCTCCACAGAGATGTGAGACCAAACTCTAACATTCATTCCCTCTCCAAACATCTACATGCTGTACAAATAAATCAGTCCTTTTCACACACACACAGATATTCCCAGTCACTAACAGTTTCCCTTCTCTGTCACTATGGTAGGTATGCTAATGAATGCAAAAGGGTCTGTCTTCCCTTCATTTCCTTTTAGACGAAAGACCCTATTTTTTTTGTTGTTGTTTGTTTAAGAAGCTTTTTAGTCTTATTTTCAATTTATAATTCAGGACTCACGAAGTTAAAGGATTAGTGTTTGTTAATATATTTAGGCTTTAAATTTCTCTCAATGTTACAATGCACATATATGTACTTAAGGATTTCAAGTCAACAGCGGACTGTCCCAAATTCTCAGGGAAAGATCTTCCCACCTCTGTTTCAGCCAGGTGCCTTTTCTCACAAAGCCAAACCATATACCATCACACGTATTTCCATCCACTCCTTTTTCCGGTGCTGAAACACTGCCTTCAGGGGATGGGAGGAGTGTATGTGTGAGGGGTGGGTGATTTCCACAAAACTGGTCATCTGGAAGCTATAAACTTTTGGAGTGTGGCAGCTGCATTCTGAGCAGAATAATGGCGAGGGAACTGGTGATGTCAATAGACCCAGAGTCCTCCCCTTAAATGTTTGTATGATTTTTAAGTTCTTTATAATTCTAAGCCCTCAGAGGTTAATAAAGCTGGTCAGGCAAACTCTGAAGTCTGAGTTTCTTACAATCTGGGTAGAAGCAAAAGACTTCTTGATACAGGACTTAGTCAACTTAACTGAATTTCTGAAAAGACCTGTCAGTTCCTTAATAGCTGTTTTAAAAAATTCTAGAAGGATCCATCTTCAACATGATCCACTTTAGTTCATTTTACTATGCAAATGTGCTTCTTAATGATGGATTCTCTCTATTGGATCTGTCAGTATAAATATTTGCTCTCTTGTCTGTACTAACAGACACAGACAGAGGATTAAAGCTACCTTAAGGGTGCAGAGAACCTTCCCAGGACGGGGGAAATGGACTGGAATAGGGTTTGGGGAAAGACCGTCCCAGAATGCCTCGGGCTCCTCTCCATTAAACAGGAAGAGTGAATGCAGGCAGCCAAGACCAAAGTCAAAGCCTCAGGATACTAGAAGCAGAATGGATGCTCAGAAGGAAGGCAGTGAGGAATGCAAGTTGCCTTTGATGGTTCCAGGCTTTCCTTCTAGCCATCAGGACTCCTGGGCTCATGGAAGCATCATAACTCAAACACACTATGCTTGAGTCACGGGTCTTATCTCCCATTCTGTTTTATTGCGTTGACCTTTGGATGGCTAATTAGGCTTGAAGTGAACTGAACTGAAATGTATATATTCTTATGTTGTAAAGAATTGAGATAAGCATATTTGCAGCAGTAAAAAAAGAGAGACCAGGCCATTCTCATTGCAAGTTTGCAACACTTGCCCCCAAATGATTAGTTTGGGCCCGTAGGGGGGAAAAAAAAATTCATCTGCAACTGGTAACAGCATGAAGTAGACATTACACCCGAGGAAATAAAAAACAAACAAGAACATACTGGCAGAAGCTGACCCAACTGGAGGCATCCGCCAGGGACTCAGCAGAATCAACAAGGCTTACCTTCGCACACAGGGCAACACTCGCCGGGCACTTTGACGGGGTTCATGCAGCTCTGCCCGCAGGCTGTCGCCACGCAGTGGGGCTCCCCATTGATGCACTGGCAGAACGTGCAGTCGTCTTCCCGCCACCGGTCTCCGTGAGCGCGGATCTGACCGCTGGCGTAGCAGCCGGCAGGATTATTAAAAGGATACACTGGATCTAAATCAAAATGTGAGCTCAGAGTGAGATGGAGGGCATTCTAAATCTTATCCCTGCCTGCACCTGGAGACATTTTTCCCAGGTGCTAGTCATCAGCAGTTCTTTTCCAGCTGTGATCGGCAGAAGCTCGGGCTGCATAAGGGGTCTCCAGGGGGGACATGCAAAAGCAGCTGTCCTACTGAGTTCATGTCCACCCATCCTGACACTGCAGACAGGGCAGGGGGTCTGTGGTGTAAAAACCAACGTGCAGGTGTTACCACTACATAAAGTTCCAAAACTCGGTGGGCAGAGCTGGGGGTTGGTGACTGCAAAACATAGGTCCATTTTAGGCTCTGACAAGGTCTTCTGAGTTGTCAGCTTTAATGTTTAATCATACTTCAATTTCATCACCTGTAGAGTGGGGGAAATAATGCCCCTGTCCAACTCAGAGTGATGCCGTGACTTCTAGGATGGACTGAAGTCTATCTCAGGGTGCCTGGAGGTCCACGTGGACGACAGTGAGGAGGACAGCAGGAATTTGCTGTGGCCTTGTTTGAGATGAGGCTGGTTTAGACATACAGTGGGTGGCTGTTTGTGCCCTGGAGGAAAGGCTATGAACTTAGGCTATTTTTCTCCCCGTGAGCTGGGTGGCCAAGCAGCAGCCGAGGATGGGGAACAAAAGTAGCCAAGGCTACTGTTAAAAACTAAAAAATGTTTTCTGAGGTTACTGACCAGGACATAAACACTGCACACAAAATCCCCAACTACTATCATAATGAGAGCAACCAGATAAACCACTCAATCTTCTTTTTCAGAAACACGTAAAACCTGGCTTCAAAAAGTAAGGGCTGCTGAGTGGGGAGGAAAGACCAGGCACTCATGAGTTTGGTCCTCTTTAGTCTAAAGAGGTAACAGGGCGTTATAAGAAAGTCAGAACGCCAAAAGTTAAAATCATGCAGTCACAGCTTTAGAAAGTCAGCCTGCCAGAAAGGGAAGCAGCCAAGAGACCTGAGCTAGATAAGACTTTATAAATTTCTTCATAAAAAATATTACACTGCATACTTCATTTCTACTCTGAGCCTGGATCTGAATTCCAGGAAGTGAGACATAACCGGATCTGCGCCCAGACCTCTCATTATGATTATTACACAGAGGTTCCTATCTGTGTTTTTACACTACCAACTGCTATGTAGTTTGAGAAACTATTACAAACTGGGGCCAGCTAGGGAACAAATCATTTGGGAAGGTTAAAAGTTTGACGTGACTTTTTAAAAAAATTAATCCACAACGACACTTCTAAAAAGTGAACCACCTTTCTGTTATGTCGGCTAAAATAATTGCTAAGACGGGAAAGAATTTCCCTGGTATAAACAATTGTTCAATGTTAGGAATGTAGTTTGTATACTTTAAACATTTTCAGATCTCCAATATTATGTGGTAAATATAGCTCAGACACTGAACAGGACCGTAGGAAGACAGAAAAAGGTACAGAATGTGGCGTGGCATTCTGTCCTCTGTTTCCTGTGCACAGATAAAGGCAGGGTGGACTTTAAGTTGTTTTTTTTTTTAACGTTTATTTTTTATTTTTGAGAGAGAGAGAGATAGGGTGCACAGCGGGGGAGGGGCAGGAGAGAGGGAGACACAGAATCTGAAGCAGGCACCAGGCTCTGAGCTGCCAGCACAGAGCTCGACGTGGGGCTCGAACTCATGAACCATGAGATCATGCCCGAACTGAAGTCAGACACTCAACTGACTGAGCCACCCAGGCACCCCAAAGGCAGGGTGGACTTTAGACGCAAGACGGAAACCTCTGATTCCAGACTGAGGGTCTGTGACCCCGTCAGTCCAGACAAGAAGGCCCACGTCACCTTGGGCCAGAGTGATGTGTTCACACCAGAGACACAATCAGGTATGGGGGTATCATAAACTTAGACAAATGACTCTACCTTTTTGAACTTCAGTTTCCTAAACCTTAAAATGTGCAGGCCATAGTGAATGGATATTCAGAATCATTATTCTGAAATGTTCACTATTTACAAATAGCAGAGGTGGGAGAGTAAAGCCTGTTGGAGAAACATGAAACTATTACTTCTTAGAGGGATGAAGGGATACAGAGAAAGCAGACCCTGAGAGCCTTCTGCCCAGGGCCATACCTGACACTTGGCTGGGCTTCAGCTGGTGTCACCACCATGCCACACAGCCCCTCTCTCACCAAATACACATTTTCAAGGAGTAGAGTCCTGACCCGACCTGCAGGGCTGTGGGTGTGGAAAGGAGACAGGGCAAGCTCCCCTCTGAGCTGACTGGCTGAGATGGTCAATGATCAGGGCTGGCTTGTTCCAGCTGAATAATCTAAGGAAAGCAGGGGGTGAGCTCTGACGTCCCCAGATCTTGCTGAGGAACTTCTGGAATCAAGGGAGGGGGGGAATGGATAGCACTTCCGGGAAATCTCATGTCGACCTGTGTAGAGAGGTGGCCCACTTTCTACACCCAGGGCATAACTTCCCTTGGGGAGACATCTCATGCACTCCTCCTGACATGATCAAAGTCCTGAAAGATAGGCCATGATGTCACAAAAAGGGAACTTCTTCAATTTTCTTCTATTTTTGGGTGAGACTGAATTGTGTTGATTTTGATATTAAAAGTCTGAGCCATGTATATGCTTATTAACCTTAATGAGCACTTTCTCTTACCCTCACACACTGGGCAGCACTCTCCTTCGGGCACATAGTACCTCTCGCAGTTCAGCTCACCACACTGGGCAGTGAAGCAGATGGAAACACCCCCTTGGCATCGACAGAACCGACAGTTGTCCATTCGAAACATATCTCCGTCATTATATTCCACGTTATTGAAGACACAGGCTGGCTTTGTTTCTGAAAGGAGTTAAAGCAAACAAGGCATATTCAAAGTCATTTCTGGGTGGTGCCTTTTGTTCTTCAATCAGCCTCTAGAAAATTCTGACAGAACGTTAGAATTTGATAGAAATTTACCAAATTGATATAATTTGTACAATGAAAACAGTAAGGCAATGCAAAATACAATTAAACAAAGTCAGTTATCTTCCTGCCCCAAGGAACTGAAATTCTCCTGAACAAAAATCTACACCGACTTACCCCTACTCCAAACAAACAAAGGTAACCATCTGAGCATGAAACTCACATATCTGATATGTGCTTTAAAGACATTATGTGTGTTTTGCTAAAGAATTCTCTGCGTCAAATAAACGATCTTGCCTCCACATTAGGCTCTGCTCTGCCTCAAAAACAATTTACTTAAGGTCTTTTGGAGGTGATGTTCTTGTGTTCTTTCAGTGTTCACTCCTAAATTATTTCTTCTATCTGGGTTAATAATCCATAGTTTTAATAGTACCTGGACTTTAACAAAACACCATTCCCTTTCTTGGAAACAACCTAAATGTCTATGAACTGATGTTATGAGAAAACAAAATGTGGTATATCCATACAATGAAATACTTCTTGGCCATAAAATGTATGAAGTTTTGATACATGCTATAATATTAATGAACCTTGAAAAAATTACACTAATTAAAGGAAGCCATTAAAAAAAAACCCCATATATTATATGATTCTATTTATATGAAATGCCCATAATAGGGACATCTATGGAGACAAAAATTGGATTAGTTGTTGCCTAGGTGTGGGGGTGCTGGGGGCAAATGGGGAGTGACTGCTAATGAGCTGGGAAGTTTGGCGGGGTCGGGGGGGGGGGAGACTAATGAGTATAGTAAAATTGATCGTGATGATTCCACAACTCTGTGAATATTCTAAAAACCACTGAACTGTGTAACTTGGTAAACTGCATGATATGTGTCTCAATGAAGCTGGCAACATAAAAATATTCCCAAATTGAAGAAAGTTCTCCTAGGCTGAAGTACCCTGTTTAATAAGGTGGGGAAAGCTAGATTATGATACAAGCATCGTTCATGGGCTCCTCTGAACCAACATCATTTGATATGTCACCTTGCATGTTTGAAACTTTTAAAGAGACTTTCACCGCATTTTAATTTGAATGTATTTGCACCTGGTTTATACCTAAGGACAATGACTTTCTCATTCGAGTTTATAATAGTGCAGTGGAGAAGACAGAGCAAGTGCTAATATCCATTTCTTTGATTAGGAGAATGAAACTTAAAGAGATTAGGTGACCTGCCTAAAGTCACTTGACTGGTGTGAGGCCGGCTGTGCATCTGTGTTTACACAGGCAGCAAAAGTGCAGGTCTGAACCGAGTCCCTACTGCTGGCTGTATATATGATTTCTTTTTCCAGAAAACTAATATTGTGTTACAAAGTATCATCTCATTATAGCTCAGAATTCTTCTATATGCTTTCAGCCAACATACTAATCTGAGCAGGGAATAGAAGGAACTGGGCAGTGAGACCACAAGTTCCAAAGTATAGAAAACGGGAGCGCTCTTGCAAATCAAACTTGCATGCTGTGCAGTGAGGTAAAATACTGTAACAAAATGCTGAGCACCCATTCAAAATGAAGGGACAAAAGTATAAACCCATCAATATGAATTACTTGGTTACATTAATCAGCCAAATCCACCATCTGTGTGAAGCTACAAATCTTGGTACAAGATTTGAAGTAAGTGAGGAGGGAAGAGTCTGGTTATGAATAATGCCGCTCCAGATGAACCAGTATTTTTGGTAGGGTGTGCAGAAGCTTAAGCGGGCGGGGACGGGGTTGATGAAGGATCTGGCAGTTAGGGTTCACTAGCTAATGCACAGAGAACAAGGGGGGGTGGGATCTAGAGAGACGGGGAGTCCCCCAAAACACAGCCTAGAAAACATAATGAGTTCTCTAGGATAAACACCCCACCCCCAGCCCCCCCGGCTGCACGCGCACACGCGCGCACACACACACACACACACACACGCACGTCCCATAATGAAATCCCCATAATGAAATCCCTATTTGATGCTGAGAGAAATTTATAGACACTCTTCAGAAAAAAATACAAATAAGAAGGATGGCAGTGATCTTTGAAGAGCAGTGACCAATTACTTCCTCACCTGTAGGGGATATAAATGTGATCCTCGGAAGCGTGTGGAGATTACCACTACCTCTGTAAGGAACAATTTAAGTGGTTGTGGAAATGAAAAATAGTACAAAGAAATAATTTACTATGGAATTTATAGTTCTCAATGCAGAGATGCATAAAAGTGTCTTGTCAGTGATTTTTTGTGTGTGTGTTGTTTCATGTCTGCCCAATTAAATTTTATATTTCTTAGTTATGGAATCTTCTCTTTTCTCTTTAATATAGTCCAGAACTCCTGAAAAAAAAAAAAAAAACCCAACAAAACCTGATAGTTGGTTAATAACCTTTAGTGCCTGCCAAATTACAGTGATTGGCAGATGGTGATAGGTATATAATTTTAGTGAAAGAGAAGACTAAAATGTAGAACTTTTATATCAAATGTGAAAGTGGAAGAAAAGTCCAAATAGATACACTTCTGTTGCTTTTTCCCTTCAATCTCTCAGTAGGAAAAGGCTAATATCTTGCCTCTGGTCTCATTTCCCTGGCGGTGAGCTGTGTAGGAAGGCCAGTGGGTGGACCGCAGAAGCCAAAAGAGAGACAACCACACGTCAGGAAACATCTGAAAATCTCTCCATATGTCAACAGCAAACTGATGGCCCACAAAGACAGGGTACATGGGGTTCTACAATACTGAAGGGAGAAAACCCTTTTCCATTGGGGGAAGACGTGTATGTGCCAGAGCAGGATAAGGAAAAGGGAACCACCCTCATAAGGGAGTGCAAAAGGTAGGATCATCACTCTTAAGGAAGAGCAGCTTGAGAAGGCCCCAGGAACACAATGGGTGCTCAATAAGTGCCTAGTAAGTGAAATACTTATTCTCTGAATTACGGTAGAAGTAGATATTATACCTCTAGAAACATTACTGAGCATTACTGCTATACAGACAGTGGGTTCTCAATAGATGTTGTGTATTCATTTTCAACTAAAAGACTGCAGGTCTGAGTTTTCTAGACCCAAATTTTACACAAAAAGCAAGCCAACTCTGGGGATGGCTCTCCCACGACTGGTCAATTTTACGGTTTACTGCCTGATGCTGGCAGAGGCAGTTACTGGCTATGACACTCAAACCAAGATACTCTATTTTATTCAGATACGCACATACGACTGATCATATATCTGAGCAACCTTCCATATTCTATGCTTGAGATTTCAAACCCAAACTCCTCTAAGCATGAGGTGGGGAGGGGGAGGGTGCTCGTGTAAGACGATGGAGTGCATTACAGCAAAATGGAGAACACGCACTCATCAAAAAGAAGCAGAGGCCACCGCTCAGTTCCAGCTGACTGAAGATAAAACTTCTGTCTGTGGGCCCGAGCAGGCACAGAGCTGCTTCTTGAAGGAGACTTGAGATTACTCCAGGCCTGGCTGTGGGTCATAGTTCCAGGTGATGAACTTGATGACTTCTAAGTTTCCATCAAAGGAGCTCAATCATACCACCTGTTCCTTTGGTTTCTAAACAGGGCTCTTGTTCACCTAACACCTCATAAGTCTTACTTTTGGCTCTCATCAGAGAAGGCGTCACAAACTGTCTCGATCTGGTTTGCAACTGTCTAGTCCCACCACTGAAACCGAACCGAATCAAAGAGAATGTTTGTGAAGAATGTTCTCTCCATCTATTCATCCAGGCTGATGTTTTCAAAACTTAGGAGTTTGCAAATTCTCTGTGAATATTTTCCATCTTGTGTTTTCACTTTAATACTTAATCTTAAAACACACACACACACACACACACACACGGATCACCTAGATGGCAGCTTAGGAAACTGAGTGGTGACATGCTGTCTCCATTTCCATACGTGGGGTTAGGTAACATTCAACCCACTGTCCCCTCAACTGGGGTTTCTAGATCTATTCCTACATTGTTGGGGGGGGGGGTTCTCAAAATCTGGGAGGCAATGCTCCAGACATCTAGATTCCAGCTGTGTGCCGAACTCATCTCTGAGAACTGCTTTCGCTGAGTTGCATTTGAATATGTGGCTTTTGCTCTGTGTTGAGAAGAGCTGTCGCAGGAAACCCGTGTCTGTATTGGTGGTGTGAACGGGACTGAGGACGTGACCTACTGCATCAGCCAGTGCCTTTCAAATTTCCAGGTGAGAAGAGAGTTGCCCCCTCCAGTAGGTTCTTTCCTCTGAAAATAAGACCTGCGTATCTAACTCTATCTCCTTTTTTTCCACTTTGACGGCCAGGAAGTTGGGAGCCTTGCTAATGTTTAACCCTGGCAATTATGCAGACAGACACTTACAGCCTGCACACCTGCGGGCGCTTTCTTCTTTTCGGTTTTCACTTTCAGCATTTGCATACAACTTTATGGTTCTCTCTTTTCTCATTAGTATTTTCGTGTTATGGCTTTTGTTCTTGCTATGAAGGTGCCTGAAATCCTTTGTGGATAAGCAAAGCTTTATATAAATATAAATAGACCTCTGCTGTTCTAAGTGGTGACAAGGAGTGTTTGATACGTGATATCCTCTAATGATGGCCTTATGACAACAGTAAGATTTTCCCAGGGCGCTGGGGGTGGGGCCAAACACACACACACACACATGCACGTATCTGCGTGTGTGCATGTATGTATGTACACCTTAAAAGAGGTAAAATACAGACTTTTAAATGTTATTGTGTAAGCTTATGAATCTTCCCAGCATTAAGGTTTCTAGCCTCATCTACAACTGAACGACTAAGACAGTAATAGAGACGCCATAACAGGACAATGAACAAAAAAGCAGAGATCACCCAGGTTTGTGGTGGCAGGCAAGCGTCACCCCCTGAAACACTGAGCGTGTTTTGTCATCTCTGCATTGTCTCGTGGCAGATGGCAAGTCCTATTCCTGGAATGACAGCTCTACAAACAGCGAGGCTATAAACGAGAGCGGGCCCCAAAGATCCATCCGCAGCCGCTGAGGTGGGGGGCGGCCATTAGCCGTCTGGTCACAGCACACTAGGTAAGATGGAAGCTTAATGTCCTGATAAGAAAGACACGACGCGGATCTCTACAACTGAGATGCAAGGAAAGAAGAAAGGCACTCCTCTTCCTCGCCCAGAGGACACGACAGCAAATGGTATTTCCAGGGGACAAATGACTTAAGATTAACGTCCAGGGAGGGCAGTGAAAGATGGAGGGTCCCCACAAAGGAACCCCTCTCTGGGCTGGTATTTAACAGCCACCTCTGGAGGGAACTGATATGACCCGAATCTGCTCGCTCACTCCCCCAAGACAACCTGGACACCCACAGACACAAGGACAGACCCTCTGCAGGTTCAGGCTGGAGAATGAGAGACAGACATGAGAGGACTGGCCGAGTGAGGAGTCCTAGAAGGAAGCACATTTGAGATGCTAGGAGCCCAGGGTGAGGAGTATTTGTGCCAAATGGCAGAAGAGTTAAATACTCGCAAAATGTTCCTTACGATATGTAGCAGTACCAGAGAAGAGGCTTTGCGGTTTGCTGGTGTTTAACACACACGACTAGAAGTGAGGAGAAGCACTGAGAAGAGGCTGCTTTCTCCACATGGAGCTTTTTCTACACCTGTGCTTGGATTCGTGAGGTCTGTGAGCCAGGAAGCTCATCTCGCCTTCTCTATCCCCTTGGAACGTCCAGACCCGGGTCTGTGGGTGTGAACGGGAGGTAACACGCAAAATAAAGACTATTTATTGCAAGTGCTTCACAAGGGGAACCTCATTTAAGTGACTGTTATTCACTCCACTTGACAGATGTGGAAACTGAGGCCCAGGGAGACCAAGCGATGCTCAAAGTTACACAGCCGGTAACTGGTGGAACCAATTCTCAAACCAAGGTCGTATGGCTCCAGTCCACGTTCTGTCAACCACGAAGCCTGACGCCAAGTGTCTACTCAAAGCAAAACAAACAAAACAACAGGCGGCCACTGGACTGAAAACCAAAGGACGCAAGGACTCAATTTTAATACAACCTTTTCATATGGGGAAGGGCAGGCTTGAGGGAGGGCAGACATTCTTCTGAACTCTGATTTCTTAGAGGCAGCAGTTAATAGGGGGGTTTCTGCAAGTGCGATTTTGTTGTTTTTGTCCACATGCGCCTTCATTTTCCTCGTGTCTAGGCACTGACTGAATAGTGCTAGCACGACTGACATTTCACTTGCTTGACTTTTATTCTTTGTTTTCCTTCTAAAAATTCTGAGGGAAGGGCATGTCTTAGGTTCTCCTCCCTTTCTAGCATCTAAATTCAATAAACACCATGTCACCAAACACCAAGCCCTGTCATGAAAGGTGAAAAGGAGAAGTGGATTCTATTTGAAGGAATCTTGTGACTGCAGAATCCTTTTTCAGGGCCATAAGGCTCGAATCAAAAGCGGCCAATAAGAATGACCTAGCGCCGGTCAAAGCCGTGCTCTCTACGTAGGAAAATACTCGACTTGAGGAACGATGCCTTTTCTGCGTCAAGTTGTGGTGGCTTCAATGTGGCGTCGGTTACACAGACTAGCTCCTGACAGCAGTGGTAGTGTGGTCACAGCTTCCGCGATCCTTTTCCTGAGCTCCTCACGTTTCTGCACTACCGAAATACAGCCGAACGTGACAGCTACAGACAATCTGTGCTTCCACTTTCAAAATTCTCTTTCTGATGGACGGAATGAGGATCCCCTTCTCCTGACTCCCTGTGCTGCTCTGAGAGATCCCAAGCCGACCTTCCTCCTGAGTGAGTGGCATGGAGTCCCTGAATGCATGCCCCGCCTTCCACAGGGCGGAAGTGGCCAATGGAACCCTCCCTCCTCCTGCACCCCCACGTACCATTAACACATTCAAAGACATCACAGCACTTTCCGGGTGTCCCATCTCCACGAGAGACTATGCGAGGGGTGGATCCCACCTCACACACGGGGAAACCACATAAGCCAGAGAGACACTCGCATCTGAAACCAAAGAAAAAGGGAAGGAAAACCCCATGAATAAACAACAACATAGAAGTCGGGAGACCACAAACAAAGTGGCAGTGGCTGTGGCAAACGACACTGTCTTGCTTATCTGGGGTCACTGGGGGATGGGGACCGGGTGCTAACATAATTTGCATTCCAAATAACTGAGGCTCATCTCCTTAAAATACACCCGTGTTTTTAACTGTAACCATTTTGACAGAAATATTCCTAAAATGCATTACGTCATTTCTTACTTAACCAGACCAGCATAACAAGCATTTCCTTGATGACGCAGGGCCGTGTTTATGTGTGTACATTATGGTGTTATTCCATAAACCAGTGATGCTCGCGTGGGCCAACACAGAAGGGGGCTCCCATGGTAAATGGCCCTGTGTTCCTGCTTTGTTGCTGTTGACCTTTGGGTGTTTTTCAGAGATCTTTCTGACCCTTCTTTCTGCTATTAAGTTAGTAGCTCTTGAGTCTCTTTTTGTCAGTGTGACTGGGTCTCGGGGTACCCTCATCTTTAGCCACATTCATTTGTAATTATGCATAACATGAGAAACGGATGCTGATGGAAGACTGAGGAGCTCTTTACAACGGGCATGAGCTTTAGTAGGTGGACCTGTGACAGTTACTTGAAAGCTGAAAGCCTCATTTTGGGGGATCTTCTAAGCCACAACATGTCCATTTATCTCAACATGCATGAATGAGGTGTTCAATGAACTGCAAGCCCACTCTGCTGGCTCTCACCCTTACTTAAGTTCAACTCTGCTGTGAAACCAGTCTAAACGTAGTAGAAAAGTAAGAGGTGGGTATATGTATGAGGTGAGCATAAGAGGAGAAAAAAAAGTCTACTGCTTGCTGAAGCCTGTGACAAAGAACTAGGCAGGGAATGAGCAGCCTAGGGCCTTAGAATACAAATGGAATAAAAGGAAGGAACAGCTAGCCTCCGGCTCCCCCCCACCAACCCCCCTCCCCACCAGGGCTCCCCTGGGGATGAAAGGAGGGTCAGAGGGCAGAGAGGATGACCAAGGAAGTTCCCAGGTTGATAGGAATAAAAGGAAGGCATCCTAAAAAGAGACATCCTCACAGGAAGTATGTGGGTACTTATGTACAGTGTGGGGTCAGGATCAGGGGAGGGGGACGCTCCCAGCAGGGAAGAGCGATTAACACACTTGTTAATTTCAGTTTTTGTTTTCCCCCCACCTTCTTGCTTAAGCGATTGTTTTGTTCTCCTATTGTTCTTTGGACCTGTAACGAATTCCAGTATGCTCATAGTCCACAAGTACCTCAATAATCAGGCCCAGAGGTTTAGTTACATTTATAATCAACTGCAGAACTAAAAGGGAAACAAATATAAATTAAAATTCGCAGCAAAGACCATTAAAGCCACTGGAAAGGTGTGAACAACCCCTCTGGAGGTGGGCCCTTTCAGGCTTCTTCCATATGGGGTGACGGTTATATCAGGGGACTTGGGAGAAGAGGGGGTTAGGTAATTAAGGTTTTGCTGCAATGGAATCTCTCTTTTATGGTTTCAGATAAACATTTGCCTCTTTGGTGTGGGTGGATCTGTATTCCTATAGGGCAATCAACTTCCAGGGCTGAACTGCAAAGGTTATTCCACAGTCTTTCATTTCTGTGTGCCTTGTTACTACAGTTGTAAGCAGATAATCATATCCCTGTGATACTACAGTGATGACGTATTATTTCCATTTATTCTGGATCCTCTGTACAACTTCAACCCTTCAGCCTCTATGGATTAATGGGGCCAGGGCCTCATGAGGCCACACCCTGGTTCTGGTATCTGCATGTGATTACAATGGAAACATATCCTACACGAATAACTAACCTTTTCTTCCACATCTTCTGGGATCCACATTCTTGCCTACTGATGTGTTCCGGGGAATCATTCTAATTCAAACACCAGAGAGCATACGATGAACTGGAAAATACCTCTTCGGATATCCTTCAGGGACCTTTACTGAACACGTATGTGCACTTAGGTGCCAAGCTCTCTGCGAGGCTGTCAGAAATCCCACCAAGCTGAAAACCATAGTGGAGTCTGCCCTACGGCTTCTTGTGTCCCCTTTTACATGTGACCTGTTTCTCAACATTTAGATCTCTCTCGTGCTTTTGTAGTGATTCACAGAGGTTGTCTGTAGTAGGTTACAGAAGGTCTAAAACTGCACACGACTGCCTAGTAACCCACTTACCAAAGAAAACCCCTGATGCTGAATTTTTGCTCCTATACCCAGAATGACTATATGTTCAAGTTCCAAGGATTCAGGTGCCCCGGTTTGGGCTGGCTGGCTTGCTCCCAGCTCCTTTCCCCTTCTGGACCAGCCTCTTGGCAAGCCCTCCCCACCTCTTGGTGTCTTTTGATTTCACAAGGCTTCCTTTGAACCTAAAATTAGCAGGTGTTAAAGACCATTAGCTCCTTAATAAAGAAGGAACTTCCTGAGAAACCAGAAAAGGTGAAAACCTGGGCCCATATCAGATATCTATCCAGCAACCATTAGGTTGAAACTTTAGGACAACTGTCATTTTTTTGTAAGTCAAAAATAGTCAAATGGCAATCTCATACAGTTCAACACGATACAACTCACATGGGTTATCTTTTGACAGATGTGCTTACGCTCCCTCTCTCATGTAATAAATGGGGGACTCGTCAGGACCCTTGTCTGCCAAGGAAATTTATTAGGTCTACAAATTATGTAAGTCTTACATAATTTTAAGTCTAAGTTTTTAACTTTAAGTCTCAGTTTTTAAAAGTTCTTTAATATGATAGAGACCCTCTGGTTTACCTACAGTAGAGGCAGGTATTCTTCCCTTTTACAGATGGGAATAGTGAGGCGCACAGCCTAAACCAATGACCTGAGATTATATAAGGCTTCCTGCCCTGCACTTGCCACGAGAGACTAGGTTTCCTTCCGGTGAAAAGGAAACGCTGAATTACAAAACAACTAAAGGATGCAAATTGTTATTTTGTCCTTACCCCCTTTTCTCTCCATTTTTGTTCTTTTTCTGTCCCTTCTCCCATGTCTTCCTTCTACCCTTTACCCCACTGCCTGGATAAAGAGCAAGAAAATGGAGAAAACGTGTGGAATAGCGGTAGAGGAAATAGACACAGAAGAGATGCTCATGGCACCAAGGTCAGCACTTACCCTCACTTCTAAAACCCCCTCCCTCCCAATTTCCAGGTTCTCCCCTGGCCTCCTTCAACTGACTCTCTCCTCCCAACCCACACCACAGCCCAGTTACTGCACTCCCAGCGTCCAAAGTCGTCAGCTGCCCCTCACTTAACCGATCGGCTTCTCAGCCTAGCATACGACCCTGTCAAGTCCACGGGCCTTTCCCCCAAGTCTCCCCTGTGGTCTTTCTCTTCATTTTCCTTTGCTCTGGTCACTCCTCTGTTCTCCACACCAGCTCTCATGCTGCTGCCTCTGCACTGTTCACCCCTGCTCTCTCCGGAATATTCCTCATCCAGCTGTCTGTGCACATACTATCTGTCCTCTTGGGCCGATCTCAAATGACAGCTTCTCTCGGAGCCGCCAGATACCATACGTCGCTTAAGGCTCCTCTCATTCTATTCTGTGGTGACTTGAGTGCAAATCTTACCACCAGCTCTCCTTGCATCCACTGTGTGTAGTCCCTAACAAATACTTCTTAAGTGCAACAGAACCGGAAATGAACGAAGGAGGAATAATAGTAACTAAAAACAAAAGTACAAAAGAGAAAGTGAGAAGCACAACATGGAGATTTCTACACCATGAATTCAAAATGGCTGCTTCAGGTAGAGCTGTTGGCAGGACACCTGTAGCAGAAATGCTAAGGGCTTTTTTTTTTTTTTCCTAAGTAAATAACGGCTTTATTGAGATATGATTAGCATGCCATAAATTTCACCCCCTTTAAAGTGCAATTCAGTGGTTTTATATTCACAGGGTTGTGCAACCACTAGCACTACCTAATTTTAGAACATTTTCATCACCTCAAAAAGAAACCCTGTACTTGCATTTCCTCCCCCAGCCCCCTGCAACCACTCCTCCGTGCTCTGTCTCTGTGGATCTGCCTGTTGTGGACAGTTCACATAAATAGAATCATACAGTATATGGGCTAAGGGCCTTTTAACTTCAAACAAGAAGCAACCTGTATATGCAATTTGCCGCAAAAATCAAGCCTCTACTGTTATCCTCAGTATTAAGATAATGATCAATCAAGACACCACATTAATAAATTTCTGCATAATGTAATCACAGCTGCAGCCAGGTGGGTTGCTTAGGCTGTCTTTTTTCTCCTGAGTAGGTAATGGATTCAGCTTAGTGGGCATCTGAGCGCCTGAGCACAGTGATGAACAGCACTCAGAAATCATCTAAACCCCTAGAGGGCACTCCCCTCCTTAGGAGGCCCAGACGGGCCTGTTGTGTTGGCTGAAGGGCAATGTGTACTGATGCTTTCCCTTCTTGTCCTTTGCTTCCTGGACCACACAGTCCCAGGCAGGCCAGAGGCCAGGGTCCTGGCACAGCTCACAAAGTACCTGCCAGTCTAGCCTCTACTTCTCTTTTTTCTAGCTTCCACGTTCTACTGGTTCCTCCCCATGCCACACCTGGGCAACAAGGGCGACTCCCCATTCACCGATCCACCCACCCAACCCTTCTCACTCAGGGCCACAGCTCAGGTGTGCACTCTGCCTCAGCTCTTTGGCTGCTGGTAAATTCCACACAACCTTAAGACCACCCACCCTACAAGGCCTTCCCTGATCAAACAGCAACCAGGATTACAATATGTGTTTAACTACTAGAATTTAAAGAAAAACCTGAAACTTTTTTTTTTTTTTTTTTTTTTAAGGAACCAAGATTTATTTTCTCTCCTCTGACCTTCCATAGTACACACGGGTGCTGAATTCTTGGGACTGTACATGCTCATCCTATGAAATCAAAATCTTACTGCCTCTCCTGTGAATTCCCGTGGTGCAGGGGGCATGTCTTATTTGTCTTGTAAATGAAAAAAATGAAGGACAAAGCCATCAAAGCAATAATCTGGAATAAACATTTTATTCATGGTTAATAAATCAGAGGTTAAACTATGCATTGTTTCTATAGTTTTTATGTGTATAAATGTTGGACTGAGAGCTAATAGGTACAGCACTTTTCAAAATTAACGTGTGGAAGGAAACACTATGGAGTTTGCCTTGAATACAGATTCTAGGGTGCCATTCTCCAAGATTATTGTTTCTGCAAGTCTGGGGCAGGCCTCGGAATCTGCCCACATCAAAAGCTCTCCAAGAGACTGCACTGGATGCAACCTGGGACCTACTTTCTGAGAAACTCGCTCCGACAGGTGCAGGCTCTCAGTTGCTATGGCTTAATCTGCACTTTTAGTTTGGAAAAAGCCAAGTACAACTAGTCCTATCATTTCAGTGAGAATGACAATTTGCAGCACTTGCTGTCAATCATTTACAAAACCTCTTTCCTGCCTGAATATGGTGGCTTAGGAAAGACACACAGGGTGAAGACAGGATCAGTACGGACAACGCAGCACCACTGCCACCAGAAATCACAGCAAGCCACTCTGGGATGTGGCGTTCTCGTCCACCGAAGGAGGCGGCTGGTTCGTAATGAGCTTTCTTCTAACTATAAAATGCTTCTATTATTGCCATTCCCATCACTGCAACAGTCTGATCCGGGTTCATCCTTCCTACTGCTTCTCCTGGCCTCCACCCTGTCCTTGGAGCACATCATAGCCTTGCACGCCCACACTCCCTGCTTCTCTCCCTCATCCTCCCCATCCCCTCTCCTTGCCAGCACTCAACCTTCAGGCCCAGCTCAAGATGCGCCTTCTCTCCAAAGCTTTCTTGGGTGATCTTTTTTTTTTTTCTTTTTGGACAAGGAGTATACTTCTATGACTCTCTCTTTTTTCCCCACTAAGACGACTGACTAAGCATCGCGGGAGAAGACACGATATGCCTGATGCTGGTCCTCACAGCTTAACTTACGGCTTCATAACTTAGTTGAACAATCAACAGTTCGCTTCACCAGAATGACTGGAGACACTGTGAAGGACACCAAACTACAGGGGGTCAGAAGAGGCCTCAGGAGGAGTCCTCCTGTCTCTCCCACAGCCGCGCAGCAAAGCACAGGCGTGCCCTGCGGTGGGCGCCACGCAGAGGGAGGCCAAATGTTATTCTAACATTCCCCTACAATAAACTCCCGCAGAGGAGGAAATGTGGAAGCAGCAGACCATCCAACTGCTCATGTTCCCCAAGCAGAGGAAAACAACTCCGTGAGGCCCTCTGAAAACAGCACCTCCCCAAACTGGATTTACTCCACACCTCACTGAGCGCTGGGGCCCTTCAAAGGGGGGAGAATCATGGTCTATAAATAAAAAACAACTACTATTTATAGGTGGGAGGGAGCTCTCCCTTTAGTTAGGAAACGAGAAGAAATGTAGAACTAAAAGGGCAAAAACCTTGCTTGTACTACTAGGATTCCACTCAGTGCATTAATGAAAGAAGTGTCAGGTAATGGAAATTCTAATGACACATAAAACACAGCTCTATTCTACAAAACGTAGCTGCAGGTTTAATTAAATCTGATGCACTATCTTTGTAGTGATTATATTTCTTACCTCTTTCCAGAAATGCAGAAGTTTAAAAAAAAAAAAAGAGAGATACTACAAATAAAATATCCAAAATACACGAGTTTCCCTCCCGAGGGCCCAACTACCCTTATGGAGAACTGTCCTCGTTTCTAGGGAAATTTCCTAGGGTCACAATTCTTCTCGTGTCTCACCAGAAGACATTTACTCTTCACTCGGTGATGAATCCTTAGTCACCCTCTCTGACGCTAATTCCTACATGATCTCCTTGCAGTGCCAACCCTGGGCAGTTAGACACACACGTTAGCAGCAAGCCCCGGGCCCAGCTCTGAGGATGCTTCCTTCCAGCAGTGGGTCCAGGGGCCACTCCTTTCCACAACCAGAAACTGTACATCGTTCCCCACTTTCCCTTCAGAGACAACAGTAAAATCACTCTGCATTGTTTCTGTTTGTTTTGCTTTTTTTTTCTGTGGGGAGCAAAGGATGTGCTCCAATACAGAGAAGACGTAAATTGAGAGCAATGAGGTAAAATATTCCTTTGCGTTTCTAATATTAGTAATAATAACAAAGTCCACCATAAGACCTTAATAAAGTAGTCACTGTAGCCCTTCTCTTCTTGGCGTTCTCAAGGGGCAAATGATTACGGCTCCCTCCTCCAAGGCTGGCATGTGGCTCAGGAAACTTATCTTATGGCACTAAGTTGAAAGAAAAGTGGTATAAATTATAGGAAGATGGTATTTACAAGCCCGCATGGCTCCTGTAAGATTGATAAAGTTATGTTCTAGAACCATGCTCCACAGTAAGCAGGTGGGGTGAGGAGGCAATGGCACTTCATACACATCACCACCTCAACGTGACGGCTGAAGAAGAGAGTCGGGGAAGTTCCAGAGGGACTCAGTCCTGGCAGGAGAGGAACCAGAGCACAGACACAACTGGAAAGAATCCCCGGGGCCTGGGCCCCTAGTGAAACATGAGAGCTGCGATCTGGCAGGCATCCTGAACCACACTCAGGTTAGCTCAACAGTCCGAAAACGACCAAGTCCCAGGAACGGAAGGCTCTTTGCCTTCACCTCCTTAGGTCTGGGGGAAAGACGATGGCATTTGATTTCACGGAGGGCAGGATGGCCTCAGAGAGCCGAAGGGCAGGAGTGAGATGTGCACGGAGAAGCAGTGAGCAAGAGTGAGAGGGGAAACTGGCATAGCGCACTCTGGGAAAGAGGAGGACTGGCTTTGGATGTGGAGGGTAACATAAGGTATTCCCATTTCAGAGCTGGAATCACCGACTGCATTAGAAATGGATGCTGTGGAACATGGAATCAGCCTACATGTGAACATACAATTACTTCATAACTATTTGCTGAGTGAGTGCAAGCAGGAGGTACTCAGCTGGGTGGGGATGGGGATACACAGCATTCTGGCTCTTAGCTTAGGGGTTTAGTTTAGGAAGGATTGGGATATATAATCACAAATGAGAACACAGCGGGATGTGAACCATTCCATTTCCTCTGTGGAGCACATGAAGAACATCAAAGACGTCAGGACTGACCTATTTGAACACCTGAGCGGCCTGGGCTCCGATCGTTCCTTCAGGCCCCCAGAGCCACCTGGGGCTGGAGCGGGTGCTGACACAGCATGCGTCTTTAAGCACGCGTCTGCCTGGACCCTGTGGGCTGTCAATTCCCAGACCTCTCATCCTTGTCATCAGTGCAAAGTGCACGATCCTCTGGTCGCCTGTCCTCTGGGGAAAGTGCATCCTCACAGAGTAGTGTTCTGCTTCCCCAGGGACTCCTTCTTCCATACCCATCTCTCTGCCTTCCCCAACCTCCCCCTTGCAGACAAACTCTCTCGGCATCTGCATGTGACCACAAACCATACCACTCAAATCTGTTCCGGCACTTACCCGGCTGGCCCCCAAATGCTATTTCCTTACAACTGCCTTTAGTGAGATGGCGAATTCCCCACACTCACCTATTCACCTGGGTTGGAAGGGAGGTCAGCATCCTCCACATTGTCACTTTCCTCCCTCACGCAAGCCCTCCCTCTCTGTGGCCCTGTCTCCTATCCATCTCCTAACGGGGGTCAGAGAATGCACTTGGACATTAGGACAGTCTTAGGTTTGAGTTCAGGCCACTTAGGAGCTATATGACCTTGGGCAAGTGACATCGTTTCTCTTAGCCTCACCTGAGCCATATGTAAGAAGGGGAGGATTCAAGTTCCTTGTATCTCCCAGGACTGCTCTGTGAATTAAATGAACAGCTATACGAAAAGCAACCTAGGATAGTATCTGGAGCGCAGAAGTACCCACCCACTGTATGCTAGGTAATAATTTGGAAGGCCTCCATGTCTATGTGGATGAAAACATCACCCTGAGCTCAACTGATTGTTTGGAATCTGAGGATCCTTGCTGCCCCTTTGCATTTCAGGCACTTGCTCCCGAGGCCACAGCTTCCTAAAATCTCTGAGGCCAAACACCTTACTCACTGATCCCAACGGTTCACTCGCCCAGTTCTCCCACCACCTGACTCCTGCAGCCTCCCTGAGATAGCTGTGCCCCAGAGAGCTTTTGCTCTCCGCTCTAGCCTGGGCCTTGTCCTGACTGTGCCTCCCTAACAATACAAACCCAGACCCATGTTCTTTCACCCGAACCCTCATCTTCACGATGCCTTTAAACTTCTTGCCCTTTTAACCTCCATCCACATCTGATCCCCTGACACCAACCCCAAGTTAGCTAAACCCAGAAAGGCCAAAGCCAAATGTCTTCAGGAGTCAGGCAAGAATCCTGAAAGAGCAGAGGGCTATTGTAGATGACTCAAGACGGTCTGCTCACTATTCACTCCATGATAGAACGTACAATGTCACTACGCCTTCCAATTGCTCAAAAGAAGCTGCATTTTTACATGAAGCATCCTTTTAAAATGTTAATGGTTAATTGAAAGAGGAGGAAAAAAAAAGCGAAGCAAAGAAAATATGTCTTGGGGTCAAATTCAGCCCCAAGGCTGCCAAATGCAAACTGTAATATCAACCAACTACCTCCCTGCTCTGTGCCGATACCCCACCCGTTGACGGCTGCTGGAGAAAAGCACACTCCTGGCAGTAGCTGTTCGACATTTTCAACACTGACGTCTCTCCCGTGCCTAACAGTCAGTCCTCCATTCACTCCAAGAATCCCTTCGTCCATGATGCCTTCTCTGACGGGCGGCGCAAAGAAAAACAGCTGATGCTGTGCATATGCATCTGTGAAGGCAGGCTGTGAGTGGGCACAGATTGTTAAGTGTCTATCGGGCGTGGGGGCATGGGGGTGGAGGTAAGGACATTCCGGGAAGAGGGAAGAACTTACTCAAACTTGCAGAGGCAAGAAAGAATATGGTATATTTAAGGCTACAGCAAATGGTTCAGCCCATCAGAAGCACATTATGCACTGGGATGGGGTGTGGGGGATATACTGTAGGGGTACCTGCAGGGGATGTGACTAGTGAGGAAGCCCAGGGCTGGGTAAGAAGGGGCCCTGCGTGCCACACTACGAAGCACCTTTAACTGAAAGCAATAGGAAAGTAATAAAATATCTGAAACAAGTGATGTAGTCTTGAAAAGGGGTGGTTATATGAGGGAGGGAAAAATCAATATTGTCATGAATTCCATTTTTCTCTAATCATAAAGATAGATGGGATGAGTGATAATGTTTCAAGCTGTAAGACACATTAAAAGTTTAAAAATCAATGACCACAACAGCCTAGAATGCCCTTTCCTCTTTCTCCAGCTGCTGAACTCTGACTCATTCTTAAAGACTCAGCTCAAAAGTCAAATCCAACATTTTTCCAAATCAGAACTGGTAGCCCTTTGCTCTGCGAGTGGCTTTTTTGCACGCTTCAACTTCTAAAGCACACAGCACTTTAAACTGTAATGATTTATAGGTGTTTGCCTTTAGACTGTAAGCTCCTGAACATCATAGTCCACGTTTCATTCCCACCAGGTAGCACGGCATCCAGCACTTGGTAAACATTCAAATGTTCGTTCCCTAAACAGATCAAAAGAACATAAGGGGTTTTAATGCTAGGACTTGCCACAGATCGACTATCTCTAAACTTAATTAAAAGCAATTATTGAGTATTTATTTACCTGTACTTGGCACTAATGACAGAGAGGGACATGTTAAGGTGTATCCTTGCCCACAAAAGTACACCATCTAATGTCTCAAGAAGTGTCATTAAGAGTCTTCAGGAATCCATGACCGAGCCATGGTAATCAAAGCTCTTGATCATATGCCCACAAGAGCCACAACATAACAACTTCTCTCCCTTTCAAATAAAAAAGGCAGAGTCAGGAAACGGCAACTTAAGATGCACCTGTCTGTGTGACACATTCACAGATTAACTGAGCGTCAAGTTCAAGAGACACAAGTTGTCCTCACCTTCATCTTAACTGCAGTTAAGCAGCTAAACGTCTACTGGACAAATATAACCCTGAACTCTCTGCAAACTGTCGTCTACACAACAATGAGGAGCCCTATCACTTACACCCAACTTACAGGTGCAAATGAACAATAAGAAATAGTCCCTGAGATTTGCAGTTGCTGTAGGCGTTTCCAGAAGAAGGATTTTAACATTTTAAATTTGCTTATTAGTTATGTGAATAGCTTCAGAAAACATTTTTCCAAAACTGGAGCTATTCTCTTTGCCTGTGTCATGAGGAGGATACTATGAAATGCGGCTGGGTGGGGACAGTCCTCTGAGGTTCAATATCATCCATGCAGTGGAGCCTGCTTTCCAACTGTACTGAAAGTCTTAGGGAATTCAGTTGAGTTCCTTTCTTTCGGTGAGAGTCAGAGGGCCAAGGATTCAGGGTCTGGTGATGGCCACTCCGACCAAACTCTAAGCCACTCAACAAGAGCCTTGAACTTGGTTTCAGGACTTAAACAAATGTGAAATAAGACTAGATACACTTTCATGGAGACACTCAAAAGGCGTAAAGCACTAGTATAGGAAGAGCAGGGCTTACACATCTGAAGCAAATTATTGACAAATTAAACTCTCTACTAGGGAGATAGTTCATCTCCATGGACAAGGGCTTTACTTCTAGGAAAGCATATTTGCTTCAATCTGGGGATAAGTCCAAAAATAACATGGAATTCCTAAAATTATTTTGTTTTAAAAACATCAGAGTTTAATATAGACTCTGGCTTTTTTAGTTATGAGTTGACTCGCTCTTTTGGGCCAAAAATTACTGTGGCAGAGGGCAACAGAAGAGCTGTTCTTTTCTTAGTTGAGAAAGAAGGACTTCAAATATATTTCCAAATTTTTTTCGGGATGTGTTTAAAAACACAGAGAATGCTACCATGATAGCATGTCAGGAGTCAGGAATGTTTTAAATCTGCACTATGCTAATGCATATTTTACATACTGTATGATTTAATTTTATTTACTCTCAAAAAGCAGCTGGATAAATTATCCAAATTAAAGAGAACATCCAAAAAGTGAACCGAATTAGAGAAATCTCTCCTAACAGATGAATCCTACCCCCAAAAAATGTTATTAAGTATCATCTTCTTTGAGACAATGTCTTGGGAACAGATGGATATGATAATTAATTACAACGCTCTTAATTTGATGAAGTCCTTTTGAAAATGCCTATGTGGGGGCAATTTCCACTGGCTAGCTTGAGTAGGTGTGATACAAGCAATTTAATTACCTAACACCATGTTAAAAGCACATGCAGCTGCAATAAATACTATTTGATCATCTAAAGAACTTAACGTGGCCTCAGAGAAGAAGTAAGGAGGGCTCCCTGAGCCTTGAGAAGGAATCTGTCAGTTCCAGGCCACCCTCAGGAAGTTTCTGGCCTTTACATAGGAGTCCGGCTGGGCTAACGTGTCCTGTGTTGAGAGTCTTGCCCTCTGTGCTCCTGGCCTTGTCTAATCCTCCTGCCCCTCATCCCCCACCCCGCCCCTCAAGACTTCGACCAGCAGAATGAGAGACTGAGGCTCTGGAATCGGCTGAAGAGCTCTAGAGAGTTCAACAGCCCAAGTGTAAGTACGGGAGCAGAAGACTCCTGATCCTCCAAACCTATTACTAAAAAGTGGACAGAGGAATAAGAAAATCCACTGAGTTCCCAGGGAGAGGGGAGCTGTATGATCCCAAGACTTAAAACTGCAGGCAAATGTGGAGAGCTATGAACAATCACGATCAGTTTTTCTGTATGTGTGTGCTTTTTGAAGTCCCTGACTTCTGAGTTCGGATTTAAAGCTGGCAAATTATGTTACAGCTTTTTCTTAAATTCAGTTTCTATTATTTGGTAGAAAGACAGTCTATTAGTCAATTCTTTTATATATATATATATATATATATATATATATTTTTTTTTTTTTTTTTTTTTTTTTTTTCCTTTAATGTTTATTTGAGAGGGAGAGAGTGCAAGTGGAGCAAAGGCAGAGAGAGGGAGAGAGAGAATCCCAAGCAGGGTCTGTGCTCAGCAACAAGCCCGACATGGGGCTTGAACTCACAAACTGTGAGATCATGACCTCAGCCGAAAGCAAGAGTCAGACACTTAAACAACTGAGCCAGCCAGCCGCCCTTGATTCTTTTCTTGAAGGCAGATCACGCTCTATGTGTTCCCTTCTGACTATCTTCCCAAAGTCTGGAACATTCTCGAAACTGCCAGAGCTGATATTTGTAAGGAGTTGAGTTCCTTCACCTGGGCCATATCTTATTCATCACCGTGCCCCACACCAAACCAAGCCCAGTGTCCTCTGCCTTCCATGAGGCCCTCAATGGGTCTTTGACATCTCACTGACATTTTCAAAGCGGCACCTTTTTACTCACTGCGTCTTTGTGGTTAAATTAATTTTTATTTAACTCAAGTGCTTCTGAAGGGAAGGGACAACCTGCCAAAATTCCATTCTGATGGACTCATCTGGTGGAGTCAGTATCAGAAAAAGAAAGCTCCTTCTCTCAAGATCTACGTCTCTTCAGAAGAAACAGTGAAAGAGCAGTCGGCTATGATTCTCCTACCATAATACAAGGTAGCACTAGCAAGACGGACTTTCTTGAGAACGCAAAAAAAAACAGGATTGAGGAAGGGGGACTAAGCAGCCTAGATTCTCCACCTGAAGCAGCTGAATACAAACACCCAGATGCTGCGGTGAAAAGTAAAGAAAAAATTCGTGAATTTTGTTCTGGTCACGGGCTGTATATCTGACGTATCCTTCAGATGCAGTGGGGTTGGCATCCTTCCTTTTATCTTACTTCCCCTCTCGGAACTGCAGTGTTTCAAGCTGTTATGATATGACAGAGCATGTGTGGGAAATTGTCTTCTGAGGTCAAGGTCTCATAAGAGAGAAATAAAACTGAGGATCAAACAAAGAAAAGGGAACTTAATTCAGTAGATCGTTTCCTATTTAAAGAGTCGTGAAGAGAAATGGTCTGCTCATAAAGTCGGGGATAGAGAAGACAATGCTTCCACAAATACAATGCTGGGTGTGTATGTGTCTGCATGCATATCCAAGTTAGAGTAAAATACAGAAAAGCCCAGGGAAAAGATGCAGGAGCTGAATAAAGAGTGGCAAGGAGGACAAAGACAACACCTCAGGGAAAGTGAGGCAGCAATAGCTGGGGAGAAACAAGTGAAATCGTGGGTCCAGGAGCCAGGGAGCAGCTGGAGACAGGGTGTGGTTCACGCCGCTGGGTGTGCGACACAAACCACACATCCTCCCCACCAACCCCAAACCCAACAAGGCAGGCTGACAGGCAGAGATGTCCACATGCTGCTAGAAAGTGACTTAAGAGACTAAACTCTTTCCTTAAGATTCAGCTTTGGCCAGATATTCTCCAATCTGCTACATGAGGGACTATTTATGGTTGTTAAAAAACAAAAAATATAACTAGCAATATTCCATTAGCCACGGACCAATAGGTAATCTACTTTACTGGACTATCACCCAGCTTTCACAATTCGACAAGTCTGATACCCAGATTTAAATCATTAGTCTCATAAGTTTCTTTTTTTTCATGTTGCCTTTCCTAAGTTTTTAAAAACATTTTTTAATATTTATTTATTATTTTTGAGAGAGAGAGTGCGCGCGCACGAGAGCGCACACGAGTGGAGGAGGGGCAGAGAGAGAGGGAGACACAGAATCTGAAGCAAGCTCCAGGCTCCGAGCTGTCAGCACAGAGCCCGACGTGGGGCTCAAACCCACGAGCTGTGAGATCATGACCTGAGCTGAAGTAGGACGCTTAACCGACTGAGCCACCCAGGCACTCCAGTTTTTTGTTTTGTTTTGTTTTAAAGAAAATGAAAAAAAAAAATAAACAATTCATTTATAACTTTGTTTGGACTCCCCCCACCCCCGCCATCACCATATATCTCTATCCTATTATCTTCTAAGTGCTGGAATTTTCTAAAATGTTCCTTCTTTCTCTCCTAGGAGTCTATCACCAACAGCTTGGGTTCTTCCCCCCTCTAAAAGGTTTGGGAAAATCAAAAACTTTAAAGGTAGAAGTTACTTCTGAGATCATCAAATCCCTCTTCCCCTTCTTCTCTCTCAGAAAAGAAAACAGACCCAGAGGATGTGACAGCCTTGTCCAAATTCCTGCTGAAGTGGGCCAGCATTCTAGCACTCGATCTCTGGTTGTGTGCTGTCTCTGCACGACACCAGGTCACGCGTGGAGGAGTATTCCTTAGCTGCTGGACAGAGTTTACTCATGTGTACACATTTGCTCACCGACTATTAACAAGTTATTATCATTATTATGATTAACAAATTGACTATAACAAAGGGAAGTGTAGGACATGGCATGTTAGGTCTCCTGAGTGGTGGAACCAGGGAGGGCCGGGTGGGGAGTGAGCTCAGGGCCACAGGGGACAGTAAGCCTCGTGGTCTGTGCTCACACAATCTGGCTCTGACACCCACCAGGCAAGACCCTCCCCGGCTCCCCACGTCCCTCCATCTCCAAACCAGGGGGGGCGTACAACCTGCCGCCTGAACAGGAGCACCAGGATTCCTGTTTGTCTACGTTTCCAGTCGAACTGTACTTAGAAGGTAATGTGCTCCGGAGAGTCTATGAAACTTCTTGGTGAAAAACAAAGTCACATGTTAGTCAACACTGGAGCTAACAGACCATCTAAAAATTTTAAATTATTTTGGATTAAGGAAAAAAAAAGTGAAAAGTGCTTCTAAATCTGGATTTAAAAATAAAACAGGTTTTTCAGGGTCTCGGAAAGCAAGAGATATAAATGTTCTGGATATAGGTTCTGGCAGAGAATCAGACCCGTTAGTCAGAGAGAGGCTGGAGCCAGGAGGGAGCTTGGGAACCTGGCTGGCTGTACTGTGTACAACCTAGGAAAAACCCTATTTTAAGCCTGAACATCACAAACAATGACTTCATTGATTTCCACCTCAAAATACCCAGATTGGATTCTTCTCAATAACTTTTAAGGAATGCATATTTATAGACAGTATGGCTTCAGAACAAAAAGTTTGGGACAAATCTCATTAAAATAAATTTTGAATGGGTGACTGTCAATAACATATTACATTCATTCATCTTCTTAATAAAACTATGGAAGCAGTTAAGCAACAAGTCAAAAGGCATAAGGGCAATGAAAAACTCATTTGACTTACAATGAAAGAAAATAAGGTGGAGGATATTGTGTTGTGGTCTAGATTTTTAACTAGTTAATGACTGTCCTAAAGCCTGCATCTAAAAAGATATGAAAAAATATAGAGGCAAAGGGAAGTCTCTGTAAAATTAGGCACATTCGCTGGATATAGCAGAGTGGAGTGTAGAGAAAAAAAAAAACTTGTGATCCAGGAGCCATCTTCGTGAGAAATAGCACAACCACGTGGAGGTCTGGACTGGTGGACACAGGACAACACGGGACGCACAGACCTACATCCCAGGCTGGATCGACCCTTTAGCTACAGCTGGTGGGTCCATGTCTCTCAGCCAACCATTCTATAATCAACCGTTACAGAGAAGAATTTCTGTGCAACATCTCTGAAAGGTTTTCTTTGTGTTTGTTTTTAAAATTGACCTGGTTTTCACCAGGCAGATCTCGTGGCATCCAAAAATGGCATTCTCTGCTAAACCGAGTTTTAACCAGGTAGTCACAACTTTAAGGAGGGAAGTTCAAAATAATGGTCAGCTAAATGATACCCACGCTAAGGTGGTGCCCAGCGGCTCCTACATCATGGGTCTCCTCCTGGGTCAACTGCCCACTGACAGGAGGAGGAGGAGAGAGCAGCAGAAAGGTAGCAGACTGTGGGAGAACCACCTTGTTAACACACGGAGGCATGAGGAATAACAGATCTCTGTTGTTTTAAGCTACTACTATTGGGGGTGGCTTGTTGTGCAACAACGAGTAATGAAACATATGCACATTGTGTGAATATGTACAATGCTGAAATACGTACATACGTTGGTGAAATATAAATTCATAATCACTGATATTATTTCCTGGACTTTAAAGACAACAGCAAAACACAGTTATCAAAAAACTGCAGTGGAGAGGACAAGGCTTTGGGATCAGAGAAGCTGGGTTGAAGACTCGGACCTGCTCTCATCCTTGTTCCAAAGAACACATGACTCTGCACAGCTCACTTGTTCTCTCTGCCTCTGTTTTCTTATCTATAAATTCCTCATGGAATCAGAATGATAAAATGAGAACAACAGAAATGTAAATGCTTTGTGAACAGTAAGGCACATTACACAGTTAAGCTGTCCTTGGAATCGCCACCTTCATGTTACTTCAATACTTAGTCCTTCCCCATAAAGGTATCATCTGGATCAATAGATCAGACGTAACCTCCTCTGCTACAAGACTCCTTTTGCGGGCAGGCATTTGCACGCACACATGCACACGCAGGGCCTTCCAAGAACCACAGGTGTCATAAGCCCTGTGGACAGGGCTGTTTTTCCTTTCTGCCATCATCCACTAACCCTCCTTCCTCTCACCGTCTCCTGAAAGGTGTGATGAGCTCACATCACATTCCAGGGCCAAGAGAAGAGAAAAGGTGAGAAAAAAAATTGGCAGGGTGCTTGGAAACCTAAAACCTAGCCGAGGAAAGAAGAATTAAAAATGGTTAAGAGTTCACTGTATTGCGAGCAAGAATGACGTCAGAATGGGATGAAGTTCAGGAAAAGACAGCCAAAGAGGGTGGAAACAAAGGATGGGCCATTAAGAAAAAGCAAAGATGCAGCAAGTAAAGAAGGAAGGACCTGTCTGTAGAAAGGGCAGGGGTAAGGTGGGAAAACCAGCACTCATCGGGAACAGAAAAGAGATATCCACGCATGAAGAGACTATCTAGAGGGTAGAGTCTGTCACTTGTAAGAGCTCAAGTTATGCTTGACAAACAGATGAATAGCTGAAAAAAATCAAACACAAAGTCACAAATTGCACAAGGACTCACACCGAAATAGGGCGGTGAGGGGCTGGAATGGGTGAGTCTCCCTGGGAATGGGAGTTCCATTTGGATGAGAACGACGGAGAGAATTTGTTCTTTAAGGCAAGGGGGGCAAAGTCCACGAGCTCCTCTCCTCGTTGCTGAAAGTCCAAGACATCTTTACAAAAGAGGGGTCATTAAGGTAAATCTCTACTGCCAACATTTCTGATACCTTCACCCTAACTGTAAAGGGCTTTCCCCCTGAAATCTCCACATCGCTGGTTTTGGTCCAAAATGGCTCTAAGTTCTTAATAATGCTCTTTATAAATAAGCAGTAAAGACCAAATAGTTACAACCTAATTTTATGTATTCTAAAATGGTCTTCTGTGTATCTAAACATCATACTCTTAAAAACATAAATCACACAAAAGAATACAGTCATGTAGTTTTTTTTCTCTTGAAATACTCCTGCTATGACTCATGGTAGGCTCTCTTCTTTTTATTTCCATTTTCACATGATTGTTTGGCTTTTTATTCTCTTGCCAAAGTAGGACCTATCATCCTCCTTAGTAAGCGGGAACCCACTTAATATGCTAAACTAGGTTTTAACTGCGGTCTGAGCGCATTCTGCATTTACCGATTCATTCAGTATGAATGCATATACAGAGGAAAAGAAAGAAAACACAATTCCTGACCTCTAGAAACGTCCTTTAGTTGGTGAGACAAGACTATGCGTGTAGCAGTGAAATAACAATGCAGGGAAATATGCGATTAGTTGGCAACACAGAAAAGAACACGTTAGGAGCTCCCAGGGCGTAGGATGGGTGTTGGTTGAAGCATGAAGACCTTTTGGATAAAGTGCAATTTAATTGGAGTCCTGCAGTGTGAACAATATTACAAAAGGTGGAAGGGAGAGATAAAGGCTTTGAGAGGTGACCTTGGTGCTTGGAATGCAGAATTTCTGCAGTACGGAGAAGTGGGCCATAAAGAAGGGGCTTGGGGAAAAGTGCAAGGTTTTTAAAGTGAGCCGGGGAGTAGTATTTACCACCCAACAGTGGGAGGGTAACAGGAAACTAAAAATACTCATGCTTTCTTCTTCAAGAAAGACATCAACATGCTTAGCGTGGGCCTGCTCATTCATTCGTTCATTCATTCACCCATCAACAAACGTACGTTGACACATTACAATTCCTATTCTAGTACTAGAGGCTATAAAATATTCCCTCAGAGACGGGAATATTCCCACAGAGAAGGGAATACTGACCAAAAGAAAAAAAAAATCAATGATATCAATGTATCATAAAAAGTGCTTCAAGAGACACATGGGAATTAAATTACAAGTGAGCAGAGGAGGGCACCTAAGTCATCCTCACGGCTGAAGACTTCAAACACTTCAAAGAGAAGGAAATGCAGTCCCGAAAGGGGAGCAGAAACTGTAGGAGGGGAAGGTGCTCGGGGAAGCCAGCTGTCGGCACTGGCATGAGCATCAGCTGGGTATGGGCAAGTGAGGAGAGGGGTCTCATCCAGGCGGGAACACAGGATGTACGCGGACAAGGGCCGGGGAGTACCATGGGTCAACGACCATCTCAAATACAGAAACTAAAGGGCTGTGAGAACTTATCCCTCCCCTGCAAATAATTTACAGTGGGATTTTGAATGACTTCCGTCTCTGTTTTCAATTTCTTCGTTAGAGGCACCTTTAACTGACTGACCATTCTTGAGCCCTGGATGCCAAAGTCAAATTTACATCAACACAATAATAAGCATCCTAAGGTTTATGTTTGTAAGACTCACAGAAGCTTGGAGATAAAACAGAAGACATCTAGCTGAACCTCCTTTCCAGTGTAACATTTCTTCTAAGCATTCCTGGCAGGTGGCCATCCAGACGGAAAGAAATCTTCAGCTCTGGGGAGCTGAGGAAGCAGCCCAATTCATCACTGTATGTCATTAGTTGTGAGAAAATTTTTTCCTTAAACTGAGATTAAGTATGTCTTTTACCCACTTTGACCCCCTGGAGGGGCTGAAAATTCACCTACTGTGCCTCCTACGTGCATATGGTGCCATGTTACATTTGTAACAGTGACTTGAGAATTGTCCCTCTTCTTCACTGAAGGACTTGTTAATTAACAACTGGCTTAGTTTTGATTAATTAGGTTCTCTAATATAATGTGCCACCTTCCTTTTCGTGAAGACCTTGAAGGGACATCTGTTACCGTTAATGACGTTCTCTGTTCCTCCATTACGGATTGGTAATACCTCACATTTGCACAATGTTTTACCCCTTTCCAAGTATCTTCACATACATTATCACACTGTAATGTCCTAAGAGGGGGCTACACACTGTGAGTACGTGAATCGTTGTTATCTGCTTTATGATATCGTACAATGGATACAATAAGGGGTGTAACATGTGTCTGAGAGGTTCCTAGAGCTTCTGATAGGGCAAAGGTTAGGGAAAAACTAATGTCATTTTAAGAGAAGAAAAGAAATTATCAGAACACACTCTGGATGTCTACTCCAATTATGGACTACAAATCACTGGCACTTACCTACAGACCATATATATTATGTTGACAGGGCCATTTGGAAAATCAAAACGACTCCTCAACAGACACACATGGGAAGTGCTGGCACTGGACAGGGCAGACGGACAGTTTAGAAAGGGAGCTAAGGAAGGCCCCGTTTCAACTGTGGATATTAAATGTAGAGCACAGGAGAAAGAAACGAGTTGACTTGGTCAAAATGATGCCTTAGTGGCCTGGGAAGATGGAGGAGAGGTCATGGCAGGGAAGAGGGGAGGGCGTCTCAGCAGGGGAAACGGAACAGAAACCCCATGTTTCCAAGCACGGTCTCCCCCAAAGTCAGGTACGAAGGGCCGGCTCCACGGTGGTTCTCTGAAGACTGTCTAGGACCCAACCTGGAGACCCTCAAGTTCTGGAGTGAGCCTGGTCCTGGAGGGCTAAGTGGATGTCCTGCTACTATGACTAAAATGACAGGAATTTTTTTCCCCATCAAGGCAAAGAGGGCTGGCTTGTTCCTCCAGAAAAGCATCAGCAGAATTTAGACTCCTCTCTGCCTCAGCAATTAGCAGGTCCGGGTCGATGCGTGATGGCAAACGTAAAGGATTCCGTGGGAGCAGCTCCATGAGGCCTGCTGTGTTTCATCCCATTGGACACAGCGGTTAAGAACCGGGAAGACTCACTGTGGAGGGTCAAGTGACGTGCCCACTCTGATCAACACCCCGCTGCTTCCCTGGCTGCGTGCTGAGGGACCCATATGCCCATGCAGTTCCCAACCTGCCAAAGTGCACAGGCACCCGGAAGGGAAGAACCTGTAAGGGTTAGTGACTTAACCTGATGACATCTGGCTTTGACCCAAGGAATGAGACGTGTAAATATCAAGTCACAGGAATAGTCAGGATTTCTCCTCAGAAACAGGAGCGTGTTAGGTTTCCCTGATAACCTGGGGAGAGCAGAGTGCGTGCCTGAAACTGTGCCTTCAGTGATGCTAACACACGAGACAGCGGAGAAGAGCTGACAAACTGATGACGGACCAACCTTGTCGGCAGGGTGCAGCAACCGTCCGCCGTGAGTCTGACTTGAGTTTCGTAGCTGTCCAGAGGGCACACGGCCTGCTGCACGGAGGGGCACTCCACGGTGCTGCAGTCCACGCTGAAAACTGGAAGGGGCAAACAGAGGCACCATTTACTGTTATGTTTACTTGCACTGGGAGTCCCCGAAACGAAACACTGGCTCTTCACAAATGTGTGCGGTTTCCTTGTTCCCCAGAACCCTCTCGACGCACTGACATTTTCATTTCGGTCCACGTTAGAGAGTGGCAGTAGGGCCCGTATCTGCGCCAGGAAAGCAGGGGATAAGACCTCTAAGAGTTAGGATGAAGACACAGAGAGAGAGGGAAGCCAGCGCTGGTTATGTGGGTGGTGAGGGTCAGCCAGACGCGTTTCTGGCACAACACTGCAAGAGATGGACAAGGGATTGTTTTGCTTGAGGCTTTTATCCAGCAGTTAAGACCAAAAAAAAAAAAAAAAAAAAAAAGTCTGACCAATGGTTAGAGACTTGCAAAGAAGAAATCACTATAGTTTAGACCTGTTCACAGAGTGTATTAGAAATGCACAAGAACAAGGATGTTAGAAATACTGCGAAGCAATAAGTAGCTGGGACAGGACAACAAATCAAATGCAGCAAAGAAGGTGAGCAAACAGTCTGAGACCTAGCACATGCTCTAAAGCCAGCAGACGGATGGCAGGGAACCGGCAAGGAGAAAGACTAGGGCTGAGATTTTCGTTCTAACGCATCTGGTGGTTGGATGCATATTTACATATGCATCTTTCTGTTTACATATGATGGCTGTTTTTAAAGGTGATAAAGCGATAGGTCTACCAAGGAAGGCTCTGACCTTCTTCTCTGGGGGAACGGAGCACAGAGCTACAGCATCATAAATTCTCACCCCACTTCCCGCGTCAAGCAGACTTTGAAGGAAAAGAGAAGAAAAAAGATGGTCCCTATCGGCAGGTGCGTGTGCACCAGCGAGTTGTCACCCTGCCCCTCTGACTAGGAGGTCAGCAGTGAGAGTGGCAGGCGTGCAGGTTGCTGGCAACAAAGCCCATCTTCCCCGGGAGGCCGGCAGCGGTGGCAGCAGAGGGGCCTGCGACCCTGGGCTGCAGAGAAGCGAGGCCGCCGATGCGACGCCCGCGCGTACCTGGTTTGCACTCATACAGGTCACAACACTCTCCCGGCTTCCCTGAGGCCTTGGACACTAGTATGTTCAGGTATCCCGGCTGGCAGACTTTGCGCAGACAGCCCGCAGGGTCGCACACGCAGCGGCTGGGTAAGGGGCAGCACTCCCCGGGGGGAGCATAGCCCTCGATCAGAACGGAATCTTCAGGACAACGTGGAGAGAACTGGACTTCACAGCGGGCCTTGGAGCAATCTGGCTTCTCTTCTAAATGGGAGAGAAAGAATTTAGCACGTGCCCGGGGGGCAGTGTGGGGCACTGTTGTCAGACTCAGGGGCAGTCCTGAGGATCTATTCATGGACCGAAGAGGAGGGGAGAGAAAGAAACCAGTGAAACTGTCACACTCCGCTCAGCCGGCCATGAAAATCTCCCCTGAGATCTGCTCATGACACGGCAGGGGGAGCATGGTGGCCTTCTCCACCTCCCTGCTCACTTGTGCTGAAAAATCCACGTTCCATGTGCCAACCAAAATCAACAGTGGCACGGGAAGGTGCTTACGTGGGGTGCACGATCTGGGAAGAGGACTTCATCACTTACTGACCGAAAGACCTTTGAACTTAAAAGGAGTTTTAAGGCCTGCTCTTCGAAAACAGCATATGTTTAAAACCCCAAAATAGACCCACAAACAAATCCTGGCTACTTCAGGGACTGGACACAAAGGTATGTGATTATCAACATGAAAGAACTCTCTCTCTGAGCCCTGAATTTTGAAGAGATGAACTTATTTAAGACCATAGGATTCTATGACATGGAACCTTCACAAGATGGAGAAGGAGCTAAACTGCCATGTAATTTCCCTAAACACCATCCGGCGTGTCTATCTCCAGCAGAGATCAAATGCCCCTCTCTCCTTCTTCAGGCATTATGTACTGACCACTGCTGTGCCTCCATTTTAAAAGAAAAGAAAACTAAATCGAACAAAGCCCTAGCTTCTGGAACCCCAGTCCACAGCTGAGTCTCTGGGTTTAAACTTTTAAGAAACCTACACCAACATTATGTCCTTCAGGAAAAGGCTGAAACAAACCCAAGGCACATCATCATAGCCCCGTGATCTCTTGGGCGAGGGGAGGAAGGGGGGATGGAGGGGGGACGGAATTCAGAAAATGTTGGGTGAAAATGATGCCATGTGGTATTGGGGTACATTATCATTAGCTCCGTGTTTTCTACAGTAAAACCCATCCAGAATCACAAAGCACGGTCAGATCCAGGTCACCTAGTTTAGTCTTCTCAACTAAAAATTAAGTTCAACTGATGCACATGTGGTCAGCGGTAAAAGTAAAACAAGAATCCAGGTGTCCTCACTTCCAGATCGTTCATCTCTTCGTGTTACACAAGCAGCTCTATTTCCAAAACCAAGTGCTCCTCAGGTCACTCCTACCTTGATGGCTGTATCTTTCATTTCACTGACCATCTTCCTTGGCTACTTCCTGTTTAATCATAATGCCCGATGAAAGAGCCTTCCTACTCACAGGTGTAGTAAATTCATTAAAAAATATTTACAGAGCACCTGCTGTTCTAGCAGCTTGAGCTGAGCTGTAAGGAGAACAGGCATAGATTCCTGCCCTCATATAGTTTACAGCACAGCAGAGGGTGACAAAAAATAAACACTAAACATCATAAATAAGCAAAGTGTGTCGTAGTGGAGGGTGCTAAGTGCTATGGAGAAAAAAATGGAACAGAGCAAGGGGGAATCAGAGTGATTGGGGGGGCGGCGGTTATAATCTGGTCAGAACAGGCATCACTGAGAAACCAATGTTTGAACCAAGACTTAAAGGAGGGAGAGAGCGGGCCATGGAGATATCTAGGAGAAGAGCATTCCAGTGGCAGGAAGAGCTAATACCATCCTGAATGTCCCAGGAGGGGTGGGGAGGCCAGTGTGGCTGCAGTAGGCTGATGGAGAATGCATATATCCTATTTTCCTATGGTAACCCCAAGCAACTGCCCGGAGAAGAGAACACAAGAGGAACTCCAGTCTTGACTACCCATCAGTGTGGACAAAACAAATCATTAAGCTGGGAGGAGAAAGTGAATCCTGACAGCATGGGGATTGATGGAGATGGAGTTGATTAAGTACGTCCTGTGGATGACTTCTCAGGCAAACACAAACACACTGTGTCCAATCATACCACGAGCTCTGTGACTTTAACTGCAATAACACTTCATTCCTCCTGTTAATGTGCTGCGATGAACTTATTCTGTGTCACATTCTATTCCATTCTTCTCCTGAGAAATACTTGGTACATACAATCAGACTTTCCAAATATATGCTTCAATAAAACACGCTTTCATTATAACCCAACATATTAGATCTTCCTGGTTATTCTGCTCTTTATGCTTCACAGTCTCAATGTTGTCACCTACTTATGTGCTTTGCAGTTCAAGCCTTGAGAGATTTATTTACTTCTGAGAAACTGCCTTTGTGGGGCACCTGGGTGGCTCAGTCGTCCAACTCTTGACTTTGGTTCAGATCATGATCTCACAGTTTGTGGGTTTGAGCCCAACGTCAGGTTCTGCATTGACAGTGCAGAGCCTGCTTGGGATTCTCTCTCTCTCCTTTCTCTCTGCCCCTCCCCTGCTCTCTCTCAAAATAAATAAACTTAAAAAAAAAAAAAAAAAAAAAAAAAAAGAACTGCCCTTGTAATACAAATGCCTTTGTAATACAAAATGTAGGTTATCACAGACACTGTTTGAACCACTATCCAAAGGGATTTAGGAATGTTAAAAATGAGGGTTTTTAAATCTTATTAAGTACTTTTTCAACTTTTCTCAAGATGACCATATTGGCTTTCCCTGTAATTTATTATATAATCAATTAGCAGATTTAAAATCATCATTGTTTTCTTAGATTAACTGTATTGTTTTATTCTCTTGCCAGAGAATGTAGGCTGTACTACTTCGGTACTATTTTCTACTTCTGTTCATTTCTTGAGAGACAGAGACAGAGAGAAAGAGAGAAAGAGAGAAAGAGAGAAAGAGAGAGAGAGAGAGAGAGTTGGCAAATATGTGTATAAATATGGCCTAAGGTCATCTTTAAAATACATGGCTATTTGAAAAAAAACATGTATTTTCTCTTTACTAGATGTAAACTTGCAAATCTATCCAATCAGGCTTAATTATGACATTCAGACCACTTCTAGCTCACATTTTTTTTTTTTTTTTTTTTTTATTTATTTTTGGGACAGAGAGAGACACAGCATGAGCGGGGGATGGGCAGAGAGAGAGGGAGACACAGAATCGGAAACAGGCTCCAGGCTCCGAGCCATCAGCCCAGAGCCTGACGCGGGGCTCGAACTCACAGACTCACGGACCGCAAGATCGTGACCTGGCTGAAGTCGGACGCTTAACCGACTGCGCCACCCAGGCGCCCCTCTAGCTCACATTTTTTAACTAATTTCCAAGAAGGATCTATTAAAATCGTCCACTATGAACCAGCAACTTCTTGTATTGCTATCAGTTTTTTAATTTTTTAAGCTTGTGTTCTTAACTCCATGACTGGTAGGCATAAGATTCAAGCCTATGATACTGACTTGGCAAGTTGTAAAATGATGCTTTTAAAGAATCTAGATTTCTAAGATTTGTATCTTTCTTTTCATCTTGTAATTGCTAACATTCTTAGCTTTTCTCTTCTTTTAACCCTCTATTCAGGTCTTGATGGATTATCCAGTACCCTTACTCACTAGCACCTTCCTCCAATCAGTCATCACCTGGGTACCCGACCATGGTTACCATGGTATCAGGAAGTGTCTTTCTGATACTTTCTTTTCCAGCCCATTTCTAAATTAATTCTTCTAAGAGATTTCATTTATTCATCTACGTCTCCATTCCATCTCTCTTCCATGAAAAAAATAAGGAGAAAACTATAGCCACACCTGTATTTCCCATTCATTTAGAAGGTTTTTCTGATATTACCTCTGAATTTTAAATTTCATCCATTTGAAAAGAAGCCTCTTCTGACTCTTTCCCTACAGTGTCTAACAAATCTATATATAATAGTTAAGTTAATTAACAAGGTTTCAGTCTGGTTGCCTTGGCAACACTTTGCAACTGGCATCTTAAAAAAAAAAAAAAAAGAACAAAAACTGCCCCAGATACAGAAAGATTAAAGTGACAGAATCACTTGTAACAGAGGAGGTTATGGAGAGAAAATAAGCTTCTTTCATCATATTAATTATCTTCTTGTAAGAGGTTAGCCCTTAAAATATTGACAGGGTCACCCAGTATTAGAACGATTTTACAATAATGAAAAGTGCGTCTCAATCTAAGTCACTTTAACCCGTGTGACCACATGCTGGCCAGTTGTAGATTTTCTCCAGGTTCCTATGTCAACAGGGAAAGTGCAATCATGATCTACAAGTAGCAATTGCACTCGAGAGTTTTCTACTTAAACACAGATTTAAATAAAACCAAAGCTGAAACGAAAACTACTAGATGAGAAGGGAAAAAAGAGAAGAGAAAATGATATTGCCAGATTCTCACTATATCTGATTTTCTGCAGAGTCTCACACATCTGACATGAAAACTTTCTTCCTCTTTCAAAATCTCTGGAGATGGTCACTTAAAATGCTGCACACTTGTTAATGGAAAACAGGCAGCATGAAATGGACTACTGAAATTTAGACCAGTAACTAACTACAAAATCAACGCTGCTGGGTGCTCAGTCATTTTCCTGAAATCTATCCTGATTCTCACACACAACACAAATGCACACAGGCAGCACACGGTCATGAGACACAATCCTCGGGAGTTCCAACCACAGAGACGTTTCAAGAGACCCCCAGGTGTGGACTGGACTTGATATCACAGAATTTAGCAGGTGGAGCAGGGAGCAAAGAGGGGAAGATTCTGGGACTTCCACCTCACTCTGGTAGTCCCCCCTCCCTTATAATCTCAAGTCCTAGAGTAGCTGTGGCATTACTGAAGCCATCACAGGGGCCACCTGTCCGTCCTGGCAGGCAAATCTCCTCATGAGAGGAGATCTGGTTTTGGAGGCTATGCCACTTGAGGTGGTATAGGTGAGGTGAAGTCGGAGAAATCTTCTCTAATCCTTCTCTGATTCATCCGACAAACACTTACTGAACGACTTCCATGTGCCGGAGGTTCTGGGCACAGAATTTAGAGCATAAAAGGAATAAAACAAAGTCCTTGCCCTCCTGGATTCAGAATTCTGGAGTGAGACAATAAACAAAGAGCTACACACCATGGTGCCTGGGGGGCGACAAATGCCCTGAAGTAGAATCAGCAACGTGGGTGTACCCGCTGGGTGAGGGCACCTGCACAGAGACCTGAATGAACGATAGGAGAAGGCACGCAAACAGCAGGGCAGGATGTCTCAGATGGAGGGACCAGCAAGGATGAAGGTGCTAAGGAAGAGCAAGCCTACCCTCCAAAAAGAAAAGTATACCTCACAGTTATGAAGAAGAAATCTAAACTCGTGTAACTCCCAGCTAGAAAATACCAATAAAGACTTACAAGAAAAATATTTTGACATATACTGTTTCCCATTAAGGATTCAGTTCTCACGACTGTGCTAGGGAAATGAAGGCAATCTTTATCAGTGGGGTACCTTCTATGCATAACGCACCATGCCTCTCCTTTTCTCCTCCATTGGGAAAAGAGGACATTTTCCTTTCTACTTGGTAGATGAGGAACTAGGCACAGAGAGGTTAAGAAACTTGGCTAAGGTCACAAAGCAAGTGGCACAGCTTCCAAAGCCGACGATCTTCTCACTGGTCCACAATACCAAAAGCAAAAGGAACTTGAACTTTCCACATTGGCTTTCCTGGTATTTGTATATTTCGTCAATGGCTACGGTTTCACTCACACACAGAATGCAAAATTAACTGGCAAAGATAAAGAAAGAGGTGCAGGGTCTTTGGTACTGTCCTCAACACTTTCTGGCTGGCCAGCCTCCCAAACTCATTTGCTCCTACAGACATCACATGGTAAAAGGTAGAGGTTTTGTTTTGGTTTGTTTTTTTATCCAGTATTATTTTGTTCTGAAAACTTCTATTACAAACGTAAGCCACGTCATCCCTATATTTTTAAATTTAGAGACTGACTCCTTTAAAGTTACACTGTGAATTCTCTTCATTCACATTCCACGATTTTATCATAACCTTTTTTGGCAAGCTTCGCGGTGAAGACTCGTTCCACACAATCATAACCCTGAGGGGAAAAAATTAGGCTTGTTGATACAGTCCCAGAAATATTTCATATTTCGGCTTGTTCGGAAACACCAGCTGTACTTTCCCAGCACTTTCTTTTACTCTGAATTTAGGATTTAACAGTGAGGGCATCTACATATGCCCTTCTCTTGGCAGTTTGTTGGAAGTGCCATACTACATTGTTTTCATTACCTAATAAAGTTAGTTTGCATCCCAGAATATAAATTAGCCAGATATAAAGAAAAAAAATGAAATGATCTGTAAAGCTGCAACATAAGATACTTTAGTGCTTCTCATGCTGGCTGTCCATTACAATCACTTACCAAGCTTTTAAGACTACCACTGTCTAGAGAGGGAGGGAGGCAAACCATAAGAGACTCTTAAACACAGAAAACAATCTGAGGGTTGATGATGGGGGTGAGGGAGAAGGGAAAATGGGTGATGGGCATTGAGAAGGGCACTTGTTGGAATGAGGGCTGGGTGTTGTATGTAAGCAATGAACCACGGAAATCTACCCCAAAACCAAGAGCACACTTGACACACTGTATATTAGCCGACTTGACAATAAATTCTATTAAGAAAAAAAAATATATATATATATATATCTCAAAGAAAAATCCTATAAAAAATAAGCAAATAAAAATCACCCAGGTGATAAGGCCTCTGGAGTTCCTGCATACTTTATCACATCATACATATGCATGGAAACATTCAGTGCTTTAATTTCTAAGGAAATAAAATGAACTTCAATCTCCTAAGAAAAAAAATAAAGAATAATGAAAAAATTTTTTTCTGCACCAAAATACCCTTCCAACTGATGCCTGAAATTCCCTAAATTAAAGATTAATTTATTGGCATTTAGTGAAAATTTTCCAGAAATGCAAATGTCTCTTTGTAGATAATAAAATCTGTACTTCGGATGAAAAAGGAAAAAAAAAAAAGAGTACCACTGTCTAGATGCCACCTTAAATCAATTAAATCAGAATTTCTGGGGGAGAAGCCTGGGAATTAATATTTATTTTAATAGCTCCCTGGGTGATTCTATTGTGTGATTAGAACTGAGAATTACTGTGTTACTCCTCCAAGCAAACCAGGAATCTTTACAGTGAAGTTCCTTACTGACAACAGAGCTTTGCGAAGGGCATATTCAAACATCCTGTCAAACGGCAGCTGGCCAGATGCCAAAGAAGCACTGAGCCCTCCAGATCTCTGCCTGCCCCAAATGGTCCAAACCAGATGCTGAGCCCCATGGTACCTCTAGGACTCTCCCGGCCCACACATCTTTTCAATGTAGGATATTACTGCATTGGATTGAAAATAACGCTTTACATTAGAGCTCTGCTACTCAAAGGGTGGCCTCCCTGAACCACCAGCATCGGCATCACTTGGGAGCTTGTTAGGGCTGTACAGACTCAGACACCTGTACAGACCAGACCTACTGAATCTGCACTTCAGCAAGATCTCCAGGTGATTCAGTGGTCTTGAGTATGGTTCTCAAACAGTGGGCCATGGACAAGCGCTTCATCATCTCCTGGGAATATGCTAGAAATGCAAATTCTAAGGCCCCATATCAGGCCTACAGAATTAGAAACTGGGAGTGCGGCCCAGCAATCTCGCTGAACAAACCCTCCATGGAATTCTCATGCACGCGGTGGTATGAGAACCAAAGGGCTGGAATAATGATTCTCAACCCTGGCTGCATGCGAGAACCGCTGGGGAGCTTGAACAATCTAGAAGCTCAAGAATACACCCGCTTTAATTCTCAGGAACTCCGAATCAACGAGTTCTCTAGAGTCTTCTTGGAAGAGGTCAGAGCTCCCTGGGAGGCATGAAAATAGCTGAGAGAGGGGTAGAGGGTAGGGAGTGGGAGAGTCAGATCCGAAATGTGGCCTACGTACATCCTACTGAAGGTTAAATCACAGTTTACCAAAGTTTATTAGAATTTTGAGTCCAGGGACGTTTAATTTCTCCATCCGTTAGTTCACACCACGAACACGTATTCAATTTACTCCCAGAGGGATTTGCCATTCATATAATTAAATTTAGATATCTGTACACAGTAACAAACTTGCAAAATGTAACAAGGATTTTATTTTTAAAAACCCGGCAATAAAATAAAGCCTCAGAGGATGGTTTGGATAAGTGTACAAAGAAAATGGAAGATTTCTTTCAAAAAGACTGATTTTGCCTAACAAACTTCTCTGAGTACCTGGTTCCCTTTTTTGCCGTAAACACAAGCTCCCAGAAAAGGAAGGAAAATTACTAGAGAATGGGAAAATGACTAATGGGGAGAACTTAAATTAACTACATTTGTGCAATCAGTTCAGCAACATCTTAAGAGGAATCTTCGTAACAGTTTGAAAATGTCACAGAGGCATAAACCTTAGAAATGAAGAACTCCCCAGGGTGGTGTTGAAGCGGAAGGCAACGTCCATTACAGAATACAAACAAAGCCTCTGTTTTGCTGAGTGATCCACATTGGATGGGTTGCTTTCTGCACTTCAAGTTTTCCTCCACTGAGGAAGGGGATGCTGCAAAACCAGGCTCTCTTTTTGTGAAATCAGGATCCGGACTTGAAAGGTGCGGCGCATCTGGAAATGGGGGGCTGGCCGTGTGGGTGTCTCTGTGGACATCCTTTAGCCAGGCCTTCTGTGAGCCCGTCCTCTGCAAGCAGGGCCTCCGGGAGGACCAGCAGTAACTGCTGAATTAGAGGAGGAGCCAGTCCTCCTTTTAAAACCCCAGTATTTGTTAACCACGTAGAGTTTTAGAAGTACAGTGGAAGAAATGAGATCTTACGAAAAGAAGGAAGGAACAGAAAACCAAGGACACTGTCAGCAATTCTGTCAATAAAATCCCGAGTCCCAGAGGTGGTATATGGATTTCAAAAGTCTTGAGGACTCCAAAGAATACTATGTGCTGATCGGAGGTCCTCAGAAGTTCCTGAAAGCGACTGTACTTATGTGATTAAAATGATAGATCAAGAATAAGGAGGGCGCAGACCAGCATGGAAAAAGGACGGGCAGAAGGCACCGCAGGACGCTGCTGTTGTTCAGTCTTTGCTGACAACAGCAGCCGCAAAGGAACAACAGCGGGCTATTTAGCTGTTCAACTGGTAGTTCTCATGAGGGTTTGCACATTCCGGCGGGGGCGGGGGGATGGGGGACACAAAAACCGTGTGGCTAAAAATATGGAAGTAGATTTTTGAAAAAATTATCTTGGCCATTTATTTCTTCTTTCTCTTCCTCCTTTTTTTATATCTGTTTTACTTAAGACAAAATACTTGTTTGTACCAGTGGCTCGTCATTTAACAGAGGCTTCTTTTTAGCTACTTTTCTCTCTCTCTTGCATACATGGGAGTCAGTATACCTACTGGCTTACTACCAAGATTTGAGAGCCAGAAAAAAGTACGTTCAAATCTTGGCTCCTCTGAAACTATCTGTGTGATCTTGGACACGTTTCCTGACACTTCTCTGTGTCCAAGTTTCCTCGGGGTTGTTGTAAGAGTTAAGCGAGGTAATATATATTGCAAGCAGCCCTTTGCCTGGCGCATCCAAGTGTCCAGAGGAGAAGAGCTCTTATCACCATCATCAATTATTACAAAAAGTCTAGGCTTTGAGTCAGACTAACTTAACAATACTCAGTACAGTATACTCATGTGTTAAATGGGGCATCAAAATGCTTACCCTACAAGACTGTTTTGGAGATGAAAACAAAATGTATGCATTCGCTCCTATTGTATAAATATATAATATTTATAAAAGCTATATAAATATAAAAGAATACTTCATATTAAACACATATGTGCACACGTACATCAACACATACATATACACACGCAGAGCATTATCCTAGGCGCTAATATTAGCTCACTCCTCCTCTCTGTTTTAAACCTAATGCTCAACACAACGCCTAGGACACAGATGTGATCATTAAATGTCTGCTATTATTGACAAAGGTGAAGCTGATTATGAAACACATACACACACCATATATCCCCACATACACACAACTCTTAGCGTGCCCCCTACAGAGTCATCTTAGCATGCTAGAAGTTTGACTCAAGTGCTGCTTCTCTGTCAACTTCCACTACTTTCTTTATTGATTTCTTAAAAAAAAAAAAAAAAAAAAAAAAAAGGCCACTTTTTTGAGAGAACAGTCTCTGCTCTGTCTGGAGAGCAGGAAGGAAGCTGCCTTATAGAGGTAGTTTTCCCTGGAGATTCTTCCCTAGCTATTTCTGCATTCAAGATGTGCTGATGGGACTGGCTCACAAAGTTAGCAAACTGACAAGATGGAATATAATGTTAAAGACTGCCTCCCCAAAACAGACACACAGAGGCCTCCTGACATTTATACCTACACCATTAAAGGCCCTCCCCAGTAAGAAAGTGCTTCTTCCTTGCAGACCACCTCTGGCGGTCAGCGTCTCTCAGAACAGCCTCACTCCCTTCCTACAACTCTTCCTCTGAAGGCCTCTCCACCCTCCTGACCATTACTTCCTAATCAGCCTTGTGCTGGGCCAAGCCCCTGAAAGGGCCCCACGTTTCTATGCCGTCTTTGTATTCTTTGTGTACCCGTGGCGTAAACCCTCATCTACCACGACCGCCAAGAGGGCACCCAGAGACTACAAATATGTGAGCTGCAGCTGAGCAAAGGGACGTGTTTACTTTCCATCCGGAACGACAACTTGACCTGCAGCAAAAACAAAAATACTGCGATGTGTATTTTTTCCCAGAAATGATAATTATAGTACTCCAAACATTTTTCAAACTTCAACTACCAAAATGGAAAAGGCATTCAAAAAATAATTTATTAAATAGCTTATATTCTTGGTAGCCCTTACATGGAAATTCTACTTCCCCCCTCCCCCCTTCATAGCCATTAAAGGGTTTGGCTCCTGGCTCAAAACCCTCCTCCAGAGCAAGGTGAGGTTCAACCTGCCCACCTGCCAGGTAGGTGGTTGAAGCGCTATCCTTATTCATCATAGTGTGGGTTTATAGCACCTTTTCCACCCCAAAATACCAGCGATTTAAGAATTGCAGTGACACAAAGGCAATTCTGCACATCTGGCTGATGAAACGCCTGAACCAAGAAGCAGAGGCCAGAGGGGCTCCAGGTACCAAACACAGCAGTATAGTATTTAGACCCTTCTCAGGAGCATGATGCAAACCCCAGCTTACTCTCACTCCTCTCTCTGAAGAATGTGCTTCTTCAATTCATTCCCCACCTGGTCGTTTTCCTCTAGCCAAAGTTCTTCTAGACTTCTTACTCCCATCGGGAAATGGCCCTTGTAACTACCGCTCTCAGGCTTTCCAAAATTCTTTTGAAGTGGTTCTCACGTGAGTGTGTTAGACGGCTTTTTAAAGCATGGACTGTGAACCTCGCTTCCAGAGTTGCTGATTTAGTTGGTCTGGGTTGAAGCCTCAGAACATGCATTGCTAACAGATTCACAGGTTACTGATGCTGCTGTCCAGGCACCATGATTTGAGAACTGCTGCTTTAAACCATGTCTACTTGAAAATTTCTAACTCTCGTAAGCTCTATCATCATCTCTCCTCCTCCCAGGCAAAGCTGCTTCTCTCTCTCTGTAGATAATGTACTAAAGCTGGTGTTCGATGTAAAAGGACAGTAACGTGCCTGATGACCTGACAGGCCTAAACTCGTCCTCTTCTACACTAAATAGCAGCCCACAGGGAGCTACCATCTCAGACCTGAGATAAAATTCAGAGAGGAGCTCCTGGAGAGAACAGGCGCACATTCAGACCACTATATTAGATTTGCATGGAGAGGTCAGGGCTGTTGCCAGTGAACAGCTGGGGCTGCTCCCACATTTCAGGGGTATAGCATACTTCCAAATATTTTCAAATGCAGCAAAGGACATAATGACACCATAAATCAGTCTAACCAGAATGAATTAAAGGGGGCAAAGTAGTTAGTATATGATGAACGAACTCTCACAAATTCACCCTCTAATAATTGGGAATTTGTGATAATTTGGAATCAGAGTGTTATGAAATTTAATTTTAACTTAATGTGTGATGGGGACTAGACTCTACACAAAGTCACTAGGGACCTAAATTCCTTTCATTTATTTGCTCCTCAATACATACTGCACAGCCCTCGTCCATCTAGTCTTTCAACCAGTGGGAAGAGAAGAAAGTGGAAGGGGGAGGGCACAGCTCTAAGTGGCATACTGTGAGAAGCTGCATTATCCCTTCAGCTCCCTTCACCTGGCTCGGACTTAGTCACACAGCCACACCTACCTGCAAGGAAGTCTGGGAAATGCAGTCTTTATTCTGGGTGGCCATATCGGTAGCCAAAACTTTACGGAAGAGGAGAATGGACACGTGGAAGCAGGGACTAGGAACCTCTACGATAGTTTTTCTAAGGAAATAAACTGTGTTAATATGGAAGTATCCTGCCCATTTTTTTTTATTTGTTAAAGTTTATTTATTTAAGAGAGAGAGTGCACGCGCCTGTGTATACATGAGCAGAGAAGGGGCAGAACGAGAGGGAGACTGAGAATCCTAAGCAGACTCCAAGCTCACTGTGGAGCCCAACATGGGGGCTTGATCCAATGACCATGAGATCATGCCCTGAACTGAAATCAAGAGCTGGACGCTTAACAGACTGAGTCACTCAAATGTTTCATGTACTGCCCTTTAAAGAATAAAAGTAAATAAAACATTCTGAAGAATCACTTGACAAACACTCAAAGAAAGCAATACAGGTAGGTGTTTCTTACCAAATATCTATGTCTAGGTGTTAAACAGGCCTGGAAGATTATTATTTATTTATCAACTCCAAAAATATGTGATCATCAACTGCCATGTAAGAGACATGGTAACAAGTTGTATGTTTTTAAAAAAGCAAGCATATATATACCCTAGTCATCAGTGAGCCTAGATTTTCCATGCATACGAACTTTAAGCAGAAAGCTAGGTTTCTTTTGGAATGTTCTAATTTCAACAAATCAATCTAATCCTTCCTGTTTAAGGTATGAAAAAAAGGTGGACTGAAGATTTGAAGGCTTAATTATAAGAAAGTAGAGGAAATAAAATGCTTGACCTTGCATAGAAATGTGGGAATGGTTCTATCTACATACAGGACATCTCTGTCAAAGGAGAAAATTTTTCTTAGCCAGAAATTCTTACATGTAAGTGGATAAAATGGTGGCCTACCTAGCAAAGCCAAATGACTTGCTCAAGGGTCATCTGGCTAGTGAATGGTGAGGCAGGGCCAGAAGCCAGGTCTCCTGGGGAATTCTACATTGCTTCCACCAAGAAACACAGTCAGTTATCATACTAACATTCTCGTCCTTTGGTCCATAGTGTGCATCTTTCCCTGACAGTTACTCATCTTTTCTGCAATACTTAAAATTGCTTAGAATCTAGCTTAAAATTTTGATTACAAAGCTCCTTTATTATGAAATCAGGTAAGTATACAAACCAAGCCAAAAGTAACCCTTTATAAGTGGAGTGGCTAAGAAGGGTCAGAAGAGCAACCTCTGGCCATAAGGTGGCTGTGGTGCTGTCCACCACTTAGGTGCTGATAAGCTACTCATCCACACAGGCAGAGTCTTGTTCTCTGAGACATGGATAACAAATATGCTGGGGGCGGGAGGGTGGCATGACTGCCAAGATGGGATCTACGTGCACACCAAGGGACTTGGGACTGGAGACCTGGAAGGAGACAGCTCCCATGTGGCACACCACAGGGCTCCTCTGGAACAACCCAATCTCCAGGAAGTTTAGACCTCTTGGCAATTTCCCCCAGTCCATTCAGAAAACGAAGCCCAGCCACAGAAATGTAGAAACTCTAAGACAAGAGGAACTGGCAATAAATACCACACAGCATCTCTCAGCATTAAAGACGGGAAAAAGCCTGATGTGGAAGCTGAGAATCTGCTTTCATGATCTCGGCTTGGCATAGTGTCTGTAACACAGAAATTAAGTTCTGAAAAGCCCTTCTGTCTGCAAAATCCCTCCGTGCTGCCACGGTTTCCTCACATTTTAAGCATGTGTTTCTTTGCTCTTCTCCCTGGTTTTGTGGTAGACTTGACTTATCTGGATACCTGCAGCTGGTGATGGCTGAAATCCTACGGATATGTGTAACCTCTGATATTCAGACTCTGTCCCAAGACGAGCGTAGGCTTCTGCTGGCCCTGTCTTTTCAAGGCATTGTGGATCCCTTGCCCAGCAAATGAGAAAGCCAGCCTTCCCTATTCCTTGTCCCATCTTCTCTCCCTCTTCTTACTATTTTCCTGCTGTGAAATCATAGCTATCCTTATGCTCAGAAAAGCCACTTCTTACAATTTGGGGTTTATGTTAATACTATCCTTTGTACATGTTATAACTGAGAATATAAAAACTTGCCTCAGAAGGGAGAAAGGGAACTTCCTAGGAGATCAGGTATAAACTAGAGGAAGCAGTAATCCCCAGGTTTTCTCTAGTGATTCAGGAGCTTATCAGTTGGCTGTATGTGAATTTCTATTCTTAGGCGTTTTGTGGTGTTGTTGTTAAGAAACAAAATGAACAAAAAAACAGACTCTTAAATAGAGAACTGTTGGTTGCCAGACGGGCAGTGGATGGAAGGGGGATGGGTGAAACAGATAAAGAAGATTAAGAGTACACTTATTCTAAGTATTTTTTAATAGAGTGTTTCTTTGAACCTGACAATGATTTTTTAAAATATTTATCTATTTTGAGAGAGAGAGAGAATTCCAAGCAGGCTCTGCATTGTCAGCACAGAGTCTGACATGGGGCTCAATCTCACAAACCGTAAGATTATGACCTGAGCCGAAATCAAGAGTCATGCACTTAACTGACTGAACCACCCAGACACCCCTCTAAGTATTTTTTAACAACAGATTAAGAAGCCACCCTAACTCGCTGACATATTGCCCAGTCTCAGAACTCTCGGATCTAGGGTGACTATTGTCCCAATTTCTAGTTATCCTTGGAGATACCACTTTTTCATTATCTTCCCTATTCAAGAGGATTTCCTCCTAGGAGGCTAACAGAATTTGATCAGCCAAATACTTTTTTAAAAAACAGTGTTTGATATAAGTGGCTACTGATCTATGCTAGTTTTACCCCATCTAAAAGGCTTAAACAACAGGAGATCGGAAACATCTCAACACCTGCAAGATTAATGGTGTAATCTAAGAAGGCTATTCAGTCAACATATCATTACCGGGCCTCCCATTAAAAAAAGATGGGGATTGAGGAATGGAAATATAGTAGACTCAGGCTTTCCACAAGAGGTAATTCCTGAGGTCTTTGTACACACTAATTGGTGCATGATGCCACAGATTACAGTTGCCCCGGAAAGTGCAACATTACACTGATCAGTACACTTGCTGAGGCATTTCTAGGAATTGCTCTTCCTTGTTTTTGTACCAAGCATTTCAGGGATTCACTCTACTGCCAAATACAGCACACCAGCTTTCTAATTTGTCCCAGATTTCTGTTTTCTGGTAAGGAACCATTACTTTCTAGGACTTCACTTTACTCTTCTTCCTCCTGGCTTTCTTTTAGAAACAAAAAAGTTCTGCCCAGTGCATGACTTCTTACATATGTGATAATGAGCTAAAAATAACTGGGCAGTTGGCTTATTACCAGCTAAACAACTTGCTCCTGCACAGGTACTTCAGAGCACACCTGATCAAATGACAAATTACTACACATCACGGATCTTCTGGGTCACTGTTTCATGAATAACTGAATATGTGAAGGTTAAATCAATGAATCACAAGGGTCTACTGTGTTGGTTTCTGTGTAATGAATCTTGCATAAATCATGGCTGTTCCTGTTTAGCAATAACCTCATACCTAACTCTTCTACCCACTGCCCACTTAAGAATGCATGCAGAAGGCTCCACCTCCTCTAAATCCCCAATGAGGATGTTGGGGACAACGGGCTTTGTCGCTGGTAAGCCTCCTTTTGAGTCAGAGGAGGTTTTCTCATGTAGCAATGACAAGGGCACTGTGGGATCTAATCTCCGTCCTTAATTATGTCACTGTGAGGCAAAAATTATTAAATTAAGAAAATGATTTTTTTATATTGGAAAACAGACTAATTTCTAATCAAAACTTAGAAATAAACAATCTAAACTGTCAGAAATATATCAAGCTGACTGAGTTGTTCAAGTGAGCTTTAAGAAATGAATCTAACAGCCATCTTTCACAACATTCCTGGTGAAATTAACATGAAAACTGTCCCCTAGTTGCTCTTCTGGTACTCTTTCTGAACAAACACATCTAACGGTTGAGGCCTTACTCTGTTTAATCGTCTACATACTGTTTTATAAGTTGGGAACCACATTATCTTTACTGTTGTCAGAGAGCCAAAGTGGTATTCTATCCATTCTTCCATCTACAAATGTTTCATACTAAGTGTAACACACAGTTCCTCACCTCCACAAACTTACTACCGAGTTTAGGAGAAAGCGGAGCACCAATCAACAAGGATCAGGCTCTGGGGTAGACTCAGTCTAACTGCTTGTGTGAACCATACAATTCTTTAACCCTTTGAGCTTCCAATTCCTCTTTATCAAAGGGAAGGTTAGCAGAGGATTTCTGAGGGTCTTTTCAAAATAAGAAATCGGAGACCAATACAGAGAAAGGAGAGGGTACCTGCAAGGCAGTTGCTGGGAAAGCTTCACGGAAGATTGTTGTCCTTATCAAGGTCTTGAAATGTGGGTAGGATTTAAAGCAGGTGTAGTGAGGAGATGGGGAGCAGGGACTACTCCTGGCAGGGGATATGGGTCCAAGTGAAAGGAGAGTGATGTGTGATGCAGCATGGCAGTCACACTCCCAACAAGCCACTTTTCAATGACACACCCACAGTGCTACCTCTGAAGAGCACACTGCGTCCCTACTTGCCTCCACGCTTTCAATGGGGAGGGGTAGAGGTGGGGAGGGAGAAGCATTTCCTCCAATTCTCTTTTGCCACATATACCTAGCTGGCCACACTGCCACCATCTATCTGTCCAACATTTCCTGAGCACTCATTACCTCCTGACACTTTCCTAGGAATCCGGAGACACAAAGTTCGAAACGTATGGTCTTTGTCCTCTAAGAGCGTTCTGGCTGTGTTCAACGTCACCTCCCTCGGCGAAATACCCTTTCCCCTCGGTCTCCGCCACAAGTCTGACTCCTTCCTTTAGTCTACTGTTACAGACTTCATGCATACATCTTTTTTTTTAATTTAAAAAAAATATTTTTTTAAGTTTATTTATTTATTTTGAGAGAGACAAAGACAGCGTGAGCGGAGGAGGGGCAGAGACAGAGGGAGAGAATCCCAAGCAGGCTCTGTGCTGCCAGTGCAGAGCCCGACACGGGGCTTGAACTCATGAGACCGTGAGATCGTGACCTGAGCGGAGACCAAGAATTCTTTGCAAGTTTAACCGACTGAGCCACCCAGGTGCCCCAATGTATCAATTTTATAAAAATGTTCACACTGCATCACTAATTACTTACATTTTGGCATTCCATGACCAAGTGTGCCTTCCATGAAGGTTGGGCTAGAGTCTGGTGCTTCTTTGTTTCTCTAATACCTAGCATAATGCCTACAACACAGTTGGCAGCCAGTGAACTATTACATCTCTCAGTAATAATATTCCCTTACTACTCTTAATGTTTCTACCTTTTCCTGTCTGCCTATCTATCCACTTACCTACCCACTTACCTATCTAAGTTCTACCACTCACTCTAGTGTATGTCCCTGGTAACCTCTCCTAAGATCAGTTTCCTCATCTGTAAAATGAGGATAATAAAAGTCTCCACCTCACTAGCTTGTTGAGAGGTTGAGGTAATATATGTCACACTAATACCTGGCACATAAGTAAGCCGGTCTTGTTAGCTCTCAGTTCCCACTCGCTGCTAACTTCAGAAGAGTTACAAGAGGTTCTGAGATCTTTTCACAAGTCACAGAAACCAAATTTACAATGTCAAGTCAAAGAATCCAATGATATAAAGGCAACAGACTAAATAATAAAGAGCAACTGTCAGGTAGCCCCAACCCAAAGTAAATGCAAAAATGTACCAAATTCCCAAAGCCTGTCTTAACTACAAAACAGCAAAAGGTCCTGAACTTTTTTAAAAATATTTATTTATTTTTGAGAGAAAGAGTGTGTGCACATGCACGCCAACGGGGGAGGGGCAGAAAGCAAGGGAGACACAGAATCCAAAGCAGACTCACGGCTCTGAGCTGTCTGCATTGAGCCCAACGTGGGACTCGAACCCAGGAACCAACGAGATCATGACCTGGGCAAAAGTTGGACGCTCAACCAACTGAGCCACATAGGCGCCCCAAAAGGTCCTGAACTTTTTAATAACCACGTAATTATCACTATTATCTTACTTTAGAAATGCCTACACACAATGAACAGTGTATTACTATAATACTGTATTGCAATCACACTGATACATCCTGTAAAGCTGATACAGTGCTTAAGCAGCTGGGCAGAGGGTGTATCTCATGGTGTAATTAACTTTATGGACTTTTCAAAGGTCTCCAGAACAGCAAGGTAATTATTTTAAAGAATTAAAAATATGCTCTACCAAAAGCCTTAAGTGGGCACGTGGTTTAAGAAGTCTTGACTGACTGGCTCAGGACTCCAGTGTGATACCAGACCTTATACAGTACAATGAAACTCTCAAAATCAGTTCTGAAAAAAAAGTACCTAAATTTATTTGTAATTTTTAAAGGGCTATAGTGTATTGAGATGAATTCTAAAGTATGCAAGAATCTCTGATTAGACAATTAAGAAATCCCATCATCAAAGTTGTAAAATACTCTAGCATGGAATTAATTCCTTTCTTACCCAGTGCTCTAAATATTGTTTCTATAATATATGTTATTTATAGGCTCAAATGCTCTTTTGCAAGAAAATTTTTAAAAAAGGCTTATATTGGATAATGTATTACAGGATTTTTCTTGTTTTTTTATTTTAGAGAGAGTGAGAGAGAGAGCCTGTGTGTGCGAGTGGGGAGAGGGGCAGACAAAGAGCAAAGCCCAATGCGGGGCTTGACCCCATGACCATGAGATCATGACCTGAGCTGAAATCAAGAGCTGGGCACTCAATGGACTGAGCCACCCAGGCGCCCTGCATTGCAGTATTTCTGCAGCTAGTCCTTGGGGAGGACATATTGAAGGCAGCTGAGAAAATATGACAAAGAAAGACATAATGGACAAGCATCAAGGGACCAAATTTTTGTCTGAGCCCCATCACTGACTCACAACAGTAACAGGCAGATCCTGGCAAGAACAGCCATTTCCAAAGTATCAAAAAGAACATCTTGGGAGATGCAGGGAGAAAATCACAGGAATAAAAATGGCATCCTTAATTTTGGGGGGAGGAACCAAGAGAGAAGCAGTAGATAATTTAATTCATGAAGCTGACTTATACTAACTCATTTAAAATATTTTGTCTTGGGTATCATATCGTAGGTAATGTCACTAACAAACCAAACCTTTGGTATTATAATAGCCTCAGGAACTGAGCTTACCCCTTTCCACATGAGTAAACTGCTACTTAAGGGTGAATCAGAAGAGAGGTAAGTAGCAAACAGAATAAACTCTGGCAGTTCCTGAGAGCAAAGCTTCTCAGACCGTATAGTTACCAGAATCCAACAGCCTTTTAGATATTCAGAATTTCAAAGGGCACTTAAAACCATTCATTTACGCATGGAAAAAAGTTTACCCTGCCACCTTCTATTTACTGGAAACTTTGTTAATTCCTATACCTCCACGAATACAGTAACATATTAACTAATGTTTGAATTGAAAACTGAGAGCTACTCATGTATCCTACAGTTCTTCATGAATTAAAAAATATGAACTATATTTAGAGTGTATAAAACACGATAGCGAAATAAAGGGACAAAGCCCCCAAGAAACAAAATGACAGAACTTATTACATTCAAATCATGTTGTTTTGTGAAGTCACCTTAGGAAGTTATATAGTTATTCCAATTCTGCCATTTCTCAACATGTTTCTATAACGTGCCTTTTGACGTTTTCTTTTAAAGCAGTTCATGAGATACACATTAAAATCAGCCTCACTGCCTAAGAGTTCTAGCTTATACTTTAGCAAAAACAGAATCCCCCAAAGTGCTCACCTATGACTCCATATGCCTTTTGGCTATTTTCCAAAAGAAAACCCTGCTTCAAAAAATGAGAGTTTGCCATTACCATTGGCATTCAAAAAAAAAAAAAAAAAAAAAGTGCTACACACACTGAAAGCAATTAAAAACAAACGAACAAACAAAACCCCAAAAAAGGACAGAGGAGGGAGGAAGGGAAGGAGGGAGGGAGGAAGGAAGGGAGGAGGGAAAGGGAAAGGGAAAGGGAAAGGGAAAGGGAAAGGGAGGGAGGCAGGGACGGAAGAAAAAAGGAACATGAAAAACATCCATCCTTCGTATTCAGGCAGCCTCACTGGGACAAGACAGACTGCCAGAATAATGGTGGAAAGGAGAACATCTAGATTTTAACATTCATTTGATTTTGTTTTAAATAGTCCCCACCTAAGAATCTCAATCTCAGGTCTACTCTATTTCATTCTACGATTTTTGCCAGTTTGGTAATTCCCTTTCTGTGAATAGGCTAGGGCAATAGATTATGCAACCTGACTGAAATACTCCTAAGTTACTAATTATTTTTCTGACTGAAAGTAGGAAAGAATGGGCTTAACATCAAAAAAATAATTGGGTCCGTATCTAGTCATCTTGTTAACACTAGAAAAATGACTCATAAAAATTTTTTGAAAAAAAAATGCCATCGAGAAAGATGCTGCTTGCTTTTGAAGGTTAATTTTAAACAGTAATTAACAGAAGTAAATAAACGTTTTAAACAACACTGATCACCGCTCTTCAACAATATCCAAATGTTTCTTCAGAGCATCACTTAAATGTCCAATTTCTCAAAAAAAAAAAAAAAAAAGTAAGTTTAATTAGGAGAAACAAACCAGAATTGCATAAAAGCCACACATTTAATCTTACATAAAAACTTCTTTGGAAACATCTCTGTATTAATCTTACAAGTTAAGAATGTAAGTACTGACATTAAGTTTCTGCTTATAGCTTTAGCTTTAATTTCATAGTACTTATGCAGGACCAAGGATCAAAAGATTGTTATGAAAACACTAGCCTTTACAACGCCACAGCAATAAACTGCCCTCTAAGCTGATCTGAGCTACTGATGCTAAGGAGCTCCCAGCATCTCCAGTGGCTTTCACGTAATGAGGCAACACCGCAGGAGAGATTCAAGAAGGAAAACATGGTATGGTTACACCAGCTTCCTAATGACTGAAGACGAGAATCCAAACTCTTTACCATGGCACTCGAATCCCCTGGCATCTGGGTATCACCAATGCCATGCCTCATCGCCACCCCGTGACCCCCGTTCTCCACCATTCTAGGACCCATGCTTGCTCCGGTCACAGTGAGATTCACTGCTCCCTCATGAGTCCCATGCTCTCCTCTCTCATGTTTTGATGCTTTCTCTTTTCTCCTTTTAACTCATTCAAACCTCAGCTTCACAAAGGTGAAGACTTCCTTGACTTTGGGAAAGATGCACTGTCATACGTAGGTATAACGGAAGTACCCACACAGGCCTCCCAAATTACACTTGGGGTCCAGTACTGCAAGAGGAAGGGGTCTTTGCTACAGTTTTAGTGTCTGTGTGTCTAGCAAGATGTTGTGACCTCACTGGTGATCATTAAACCTTGATGGGCTCAACGGCTGAGGAAATAAAGTAACAAGAGTTGGCTGAGATTATGGGATGCAGAATGAGACCGTGTGGGTTCCAATCTTGGCTCTACCTGGCTGTGTGACCCTGGGCAAGTTACTTCACCCCCTTAATTTACTTCATGAGCTTCTTAGGAGTATTAAATAAAATAATCCATATAAAGTGCCTGGGGTGACATCTGGTACATGGTAAGCATGCTCTAAATGTTAGTTACTATTACATCATATTTTCCCATAGAATCCCAATTCTCAGGAATAAGAGATCTGTTTTTAAGCAAATGAATCAAACTACTATAGTTTGCAGATGGGCAAGAGAACATTTTAACCAGGGAGGATCTGAAAGACAAGAGAGGAGAAGAAGAAAGAGGGCAGGAAGTTGGAGAGAGTAAGACTGCATGTGAATTAAGGCTCAAGCAAACGCAAAGGTAGGAAATAATAAGACTAAGAGGAAATAAGAGCTGGAAGTTGAGTGAAGCTTTAAAAATAAGCAGAGAACCAAACAGGATTTTAAAGTGGTAGGTCAGGAGAACAAAGAAATCCATCACCTCACTGGGCTCTAAGGCCATCACACCGGTATCAATTACAATTACGTAGGAGCCACCATGGTTCCTCCAACTCACCACTGACCAGGACCGCTGTACGTGACTGCAGGTACTTTAGATGTGCCGCACAGAGCACTACCACAGAGTATCTCCACAAGTCCTTCTTCTATTTATTTACTCGTGCATTTCTCATCTTTCAAAAATTGGCTCCAAAGAAAAGAAAAATGGAACTGGATGCTCAGATTCTAACTTAACCTTCAGGGATATGGAAAGCGTTGTTAAAAAAGCTGATTCCTCTGGCATAAGACCTCCTCAAAGTCAGTGCATTCTGTCTCTTCAAAGTGATAAATAAGGTATGTGCACCAAGCACTTGGCACATTAAAAGGAATGTGGAATGTGAATGGCCTGGTACAGCCTTAACCAGTATCAAAACTACCTATTCTGGGATGCCAGTGAATCCATTTCAAGTGGCAACACAACATACGCTTATTAATAATGCAAATAGGAAACTACAATATTAACATACATACTTCAAGGAGATTGTTATTTTTACTGAACCATGTGCTCGTCCCGACGGCAATCTTAACTTTTCCAAGAGGGACCAAATGTGAACCAAAAGGACACTATTTGATGAACCTGACAAAAGTATGTATACCTCTTAATGTTGCAGCATTAAGTCCTCCCTCGACAAAATTACCATGTCATCCAAATGGTTAACAACTGTATGGATGACCAGAACCTTCGTTTTCAACTTTGGGATACCTTCATTTTGGACATGAAGCCTTAGCTTTTTGCTGAACCATAAGAAAATTTCTTTAAATATGTTAGTGTTGAATTAGCAACATCCACTTATGTTTATGACAGGGACAGCCTCAGGATGAATCAAGTTAAGAATTACAGCAGGAGAGAGGAAGGGAAGTGTGGGGGAGCAGAGGTGACAGAAGGGACGGAGACTGGATGTGAATCCAACTTCAAATGGTACAGCACAGCGGCCAAGGACACAGTCCAGGGTCACCACCTTGTTTTTTTTTTTTTTAATTTTTTTTTCAACGTTTTTTATTTATTTTTGGGACAGAGAGAGACAGAGCATGAACAGGGGAGGGTCAGAGAGAGAGGGAGACACAGAATCGGAAGCAGGCTCCAGGCTCCGAGCCATCAGCCCAGAGCCTGACGCGGGGCTCGAACTCACGGACCGCGAGATCGTGACCTGGCTGAAGTCGGACGCTTAACCGACTGCGCCACCCAGGCGCCCCACCACCTTGTTTCAACAGATGAGGCAAAGAAGGCTCCAAGAGGTTACATGACTGACTCAAGGTCACAAGAGAAATGGAAACCCAACACCCAAGGTCACAATGGACATGGAAACCCAAAAGAAAACAAAACTTTCCATCAAGACAGACCTCGGTTCTCTTAATTCTACCAACACAGTTGCAGTGTCTGAGATGTGATTTCCTATTGAGTGAAAGCAATTCTACCTCATTTCTCGGGCTGATTCCTTGCCTCAGTGGCTTTCCCACTCTGCACTGCGCAGTGAAGGGAGGCCGGACATGGCAGAACAAGAGCTGCCACACACTCGTGTGCAACACGCACGCTGCTCCAAGCTGTGCTGGAATCGGTGCACCCCTCCCCCTGCACATGGCGCTTCTCCACCCCCACCACCACCTCCTTTGTCCTTCTCCTTCTCCACCTGCTGAAATCCTGTCCATCCTTCAAGGTTAAAATAAACCTGTCACCTTCTCTGGGAAGGAAAATTATCCCTGATTTTTCCGGTCAGAATATCACTTCTTTCTCAGTCCTCTCAGAGACTTCTTGTACCTCTGAATTATTGAAAGTACTTATTTCATTCTAGTTCCTATTCCTATTCTAGTAAACTGTGTTCATGTCTGTCTCCCCCAGAAAACTGGAAATATCTTGAGCTAGGACTAGACATTATTCATTATAATATATGTGAATGTTTACCACATTAAAATCTTAGCTAAGAGTTGAACTGTTACAAATTTTTTTCTGCATTTTCCTATTATTGTTTTTAAGGTACTGTAGATACAGTGGAGATAGCTCTTTACCTCTGAAGACCCTACAAGCATCCTAAACTCTTACTCACATAATAAGCCCCTGAAATGAAACAGAGTCTAGAATAAGGAAAATAAGAAAGAAAAGTAAGTTAAATATGCGGTCTGCTACAAAAGGATTTTGTTATTTCAGGCTACGACGCTGTCATAAAGTGCACCTGAGTTTGTTAAGCGGGTAAATATATTAGGTTGGTTTAAAAAAATGAGGTGTGGGGCGCCTGGGTGGCTCAGTAGGTTGAGCGTCCAACTGTGGCTCAGGTCATGATCTCGCGGTCCGTGAGTTCGAGCCCCACATCGGGCTCTGTGCTGACAGCTCAGAGCCTGGAGCCTGTTTCAGATTCTGTGTCTCCTTCTCTCTCTGATCCTCCCCCATTCATGCTCTGTCTCTGTCTCAAAAATAAATAAACGTTAAAAACAAATTTTTTTTAAAAAGTGAGGTGCATTAATATTGTTGGAAACAGGCCAACACACAAGGCTATTCCAGTGGAAAGGGGGGAAATGCGGTGCTGGGACGACAGAAGGCAAACAGAAATCAGAAGAGGTGTACAGGAAGAGATGATAGGAGAGAGAGAGGAGGGGTGAAGAAAAGAATGTCAGGAAAAGTTCCAGAGCAAATTAATCACTACAGACACAGGAGCTAAGGGGCCTGGACAGAAATCAAGAACGAAAGAATGAAGGAAAAATTGCAACATCTACCCAGGCGAACAGCATACTCCTGAAGGGGACGTGGTGTCCAACGTGAGTGAGTGAAGGGCTTCTGACTGGCGGGTGTGCTGTCTCTGCTCTCAATCGAAACATCTGAATGGATCTGGACGCTCTCCCCACCTCTTTGCTTTCTGACCACCGCATCTGACTTGCTGAGGGTGGAATCAGAAACAGAGCCCTGGCAGTGGCTTCAGCTGTGCAGCTGGCCATGTTCTGAAGCCAGGACAGACTGGGCTCAGGAAAGAGGCTTTGCAACTACAGAACAGATTCTCCCATTAATCAGCAATGGTCATGGGAGGAAGAATCTGAGCCAGTCAGCTACTGGTCTGGATATTGCTAATAATGTCTCTCTTTGGTTTCTGGAGGACCTGCGCCAGCGTTTCTTCCAACTGCATACAGCAAGTACGATTTTTGCCTTTGTTTTTGAAAAATGGGCGGCAATAACACCGAAATGAAATATGACCAGAGCCAAAAGGGTACACCTGGACGAAATTAGGCACAAGTAAAATCAAAGACAGGTCAAGAAATCCTAAACCCAGTGTGCCTCTGCCTTGCAGAGGATGAATAGCTCTCTATTCAGTAGGAGTTACTGTCCTGTTTTGTATCATCTAGAAATCTCCAATAATTACATACTTCTCTCCTTACCAGGTCAATGAAAATTAATATTCATAATCACAACCCTCAAGTATTTCCAAATTCTGAATGTGTTTCATACTCATGGATGCTTTCCGAGGAGGAATCTGTGTAGAGTATCCCCTTATTACATCCTATTCTGAACCCTGCTGCTTACAAGCCTGTAGGGGATTCACAAGGACTACAAATTAAAGTCCAATTTTTCTTAGTATATCATGAGTGACTTCATTGAATTTACTCTCAACAATCATGAGACATTAACTACCCATAAGGTGCCAGGCCCTGTCCCTGCCTTCGGGGGATACAGGCAGGCACACGGCAGAGTAAAATACAGTGTTAAGCACACAGCCACGGAGGTCTCACTGACAGTCAAACAGAAGTCTGTGGTTAGGAGGTGGGAGAATGACTCAACAGAATAGGGCTTCCTTGTAAGCTCAGGAGTGTGCAGAAGTGACCCAGGACTTGCCACTCCCTCAGGTGGCTTGGGATTGTAGGGTATGAGTAATCATGCCTGAGAAAGACATGTTGTCATAAACTTGTAAAAAGAAATCTGTGAACAATTTTAAAAGGAAACTAAGCAAATCAGGGTATGGCTTTTGTTGACATCCCTGGGGAAGAAGAAACAGAAGCATTCACCAAAAGTCAGAGAGAGAAACACAGCCTCAAACAGAAGAGGTGAAGGATTAAACCAGTCAGAAGACCAAGCTGAATAACCACAACCAAGAGCCACCAAGTTGGAATCTCTGGAATTTTACTCATGTGTTCCAGACAGTGTAATACTTTGGACTAATATATTAATGACTTAATTTCCAAACGTCATCACCATATAAAGAGAAGGACTCAAAATCCTCTCTACCCTCGTATACTTGGATGCATTTCGAAGGCTAATTTGGATTCCGGCCAGTTTTTGCTCAGGCTTCCCCATCTCAGGAAATGGAGGCCCAGGGTCAATGCGAAGTTCACCTCCTAATTTGACCCCCAAATTCAAGCAACTTGAGACTTGATAACTATACCTCTAGATGGCACACAGAACCCCTCCCTTCTCTCCAACTCCTCTGTCAACCTCTGGTCCAGCCGCACATCACTCCCCTGGCTCTCCTTCAGGGCCCAAGCCAGCCCCCTGGCTTTGCTCCAGCCTCCTCCTAGAAGACTTTTTACCCAGAGCAGCCCAAGCTGATCTTAAAAAGGGCATCCTATCATCTCCATCGGAAGCCTAAAACCATCTAATGGCTTCTGATTACACTTAGAATAAAATCCAAACTCGGGCCTTAGAGTCTATTTGATTTAGTCCTTCCTTACCTCTCCAGCTTCCCCTCGGGTTCCTCCCCCACCCTCACTCACTACATACAGCGCCACCCCCGCCCCTACTCACAGAGCTCCACACCAGGTTGTCTAATCTGTGGTTTACTCTGCCCAGAATGTTCTTCCCCAGGCTCTTACACAGCCTGCTCCTTCCTAGCTCTCAGTCCAACCTAAACATCATCTCTTCGGAGACTTTCTCAAGCCATCCTCTCTTGGTCTTGGCATTCTGTTACCCAACTGCACTTACACACTCTCATTTATGACTTTTATTTATTTTTTCCCATCAGACTAGAAGCTTGGGGGACTGGGACCCTGTCTGTTCCATGCACTCTGTATTTAGCACAGCGTCTGACACAGAGCAGGTGCTCAATATATACTTGTTAAATGAAAGAATGCATGAATTAGGGGAGATTACATAGGCATTTGCTAGGGGCAGATGACCATTCCCTTCAACAGGAGTTTATAGGATAAATACATTCACTCTATAAACCTCAGACAAAACCAGCTTTTGTGACTCAGACAGTTTTTGAGAGCGACTCTGAAGGCTAATTCTAAATCTGTTAACATCTGTGCATATTAGTATTGCTTCCTAACTTTTTCGCGTCAGAACCCCTCAAAAAGCACACAAACAAACAACAGTGATGCCAAAGCCTGAGGGTCTGCGGCGCCGAGTGGCTAAGGTCAACCCCTGTCGGGAGGGGCATATGCTACCAAACTCAACTCCTATGGGAAAGAACACCTAGGGGATGTTGCTTCTTGTTATTCAAAATCTCAAGAAAAGCTGACACACTGACTGACACACACACACACACACACACACACACACAATTATTGGATGTAAAGCTGAGGGAATGTGTAAATGGGAAAATGTCTCCAGCTTACTGTTTTGATAGGAGTATTTAATGGGATGTCAGAGGCCATTACTCCACTCCCTAAAGTTTTCAGTGACCTCTCACTAGTGATCAATGACAAATATGGCTGAAATACTTACAGAGCCAAAATACATACGCTTTACAGGGACTTCAATTAGACTAGTTTCCTGTCTCAGCTACAGAAGAAACTCTCGAAGAAATATCTTCAAGCAGCTGAAAAACCAAATGAAGATCCCCAAACCACATCCTCATGAAGTAACAGGAATACAGTAATGAAGACACGAGAAGTTCAAAATACTAGGGCATTGAGGTGCATTGAATTCTGAGTATACAGAAGTATGTTTCTGTGCGCATGTGCAGGTATCTAACTTCACAGAACATCTGTACTTGTGTGGGGCTCTGTCGGCTCTTTGGTTCTAGGCTCCCTGTGAAACAACAAGCCATTCAATTAGGCCCTGCCTCGGAGCACAGGGCAGAAACCTATTGCTCTTGGCCTCACGACTGTCCTTCCCAGCTTGTGTGAAAAGACCATGTTGACTGTACTGGGGAAAAAAAAAATTAAAGGAAAGAAAGCTCTACTGTTGTAACTGTGCCAAAGAAGTATAAAGAAACAAACCCAGATGCTAGAATTTAAGGCATTTCCTCTGTTTTGTGACTATGTCCTTTAACTGAAGGTCAAAAGAACATTAAATGGTTTAAATATTTTAAAGCCCAGGATGGATATTTTTGTGGCCCTCTCAGTTTATGTGCACCAGGGACATAGATCTAGTTGACATTTAACAAGCAGGGTCTATCCAGCAGCATTCAAAGAAAACCCTGGTATCACTTGCAAACAGGATTGATTTGAATTTCTGGTACTTTACATTAATACAGATCGGTTCATTTCCCTGACAGCCTGAGCCCTTCCGCAATGCCAGTAAGAAAATCAAGTCATTCGTAAGCTCACTGCGCCTTAATCCCTCCGCATGTCTGTGTTCTCATTTTATAACTTTTTTCCCCCTGGGGACATTCATTTATTTTTGATGCTACACATAACAGTAAATAATGTGAGATATAATCATCTTATTTCTCTTCTCTTTAAGGAGGCACTTAAGATTTATAAAGACCTCAAATGTGTTTTCTGGTCATAGAAAACAGTATCTCAGACCATGAGACATACAGCAAGATCAATCATGTTACACTATGTTCAGAAAACGTCCATCAAATGGGCTACCCCACGTGGTGATAGGACTCCTATCCCAAAGTAATTCTTTTAAGAGATGACAAAAGTCTCGATGGAAAGGTTAACAGGACTCAAGAACGGATGACATGAAACCATGGAGCATCAAGTTAGTATGTGACTTAATTAAAAATCCCTCTGAGTTGGGGCGCCTGGGTGGCTCAGTTGGTTGAGCGTCTGACTTCAGCTCAGGTCGTGATCTCACGGTTCATGGGTTCGAACCCCTGCATCGGGTTCTGTGCTGATAGCTCAGAGCCCGGAGCCTGTTTCGGATTCTGTGTTTCCCTCTCTCTCTGCTCCTCCCTCACTCGCACGCTGTCTCTGTCTCAAAAATAAACAAACGTTAAAAAAAAAAATTGCTCTGAGTTGATGAGTGATACGACTAAAAGATACTAGAAAGATCTCATATCAACCAAGAGAGCAATAAAATAGAGCAAGGAACTCCCACGGCAGAGCTCTGAAGGGCCATATATGGAGACTCCTAAAAAAACACCATTTCACTGAGGCTGGTCCAAAATAGCTTAATCTCAGAAATCTGGGCACCTTTATCCTATGTTGACTCTAACGTTCTTCCCCAGTATTCTCCTTGCCATATATAGAAAATTGCAACACACTTTGTAAGTTAACCACCACTCCTTTTTTGTTTACCAGAATTCTGGGTTATTTACTGGAATGTTTTAAATAATTCTGCTGGGAGTCATCATGGTTACTAAAGGACATACCATCTAATCATGACCCGTAGCAGCTCTTGTCTACCCAAAGGAACAAAAGCCTTCTGACTTGTTGCTCTAGAAATGTCAACAAAAGGAAAGCAGTTTTCAACTTTATCTCTCATACTTCCCTTGCTACTCAATAGGGTCAGCTTCACTAGCATGTAGGAAGCAGATAGACAACACGGTTTAATAGCAAAGTTGGGTGTGGTTGCTATGGCGATAAGGGAAATGAAAGTGGAAGAAGTTGGAATAATATTTATTTGAAGAGTCTTGCCTTCTCTTCCGTAAGCTAGTCACAAAGTGCATGATGTTACGCCAATTCTTATAAAGAAACGCTGGAATGTATAGCTGCGGGTTAGATTCTAGGACTAATTTCTACCATCAAAGAAGAGCAAAATTTTCAGGAAACTCTTAAGCAAAAAATGTAAACACTATTATCAGCACTGTCACATTTAATAACATATAGGGAAATACAGACATACACGCGTCAAGATAAAAATTATACGGTTGTACTTATTTCCACGTATTAACTGTTAGGTCACCTGGCACGTACGTGTGCTTGTATGTATCTAGCTATAGAGTCACACGTGTACGTGGAACGTGTGTGATACGATGTGCTTTTGGTACAGAAAATACACACATGCACGTGTGACATGATTTTTTTTTTCCAGAAAAAACATGTTTCCTAACACACATGGGCACACACTATTAGAGAGAGACGACATGAGGTATACTCTCCAGATTAAAGATGTTTGCTTACTTATTGAAATATCTGAAGGACCCCCAAGGACTTATTATAAGCCTTGAATTTAAGCAGACACGAAGCCAGGCCAGGAGGCATGAGAAAACACACAGGTAACATTTCTGGGAGTTCTGTGTTGCACTGAGGTGTGACCCCACAGCCTAATTTCCTTTGAAAAATTCCTGACAGAACAGAAACAAATTGGCTCTCAATCAGAAAGCATTCAGAAGGTTCCACCGTGATTAGCAATCGGAATGCCAAAAGGCACTGAGAACACATAAATGCAGTAATATCGTATCTTCTTTTTACCACCACAGAGATAAATATCACTTTCAATGTCACAGGCAAAGTAGTTAGAAAGTATGAAAACCTCACTAATTGCCCAGATCTGGGTCAGGCACAACTGAGACTATTAGATTTTGCCTCATGCCTTAGAAAGTAAGCAAGCACAGTCCCCTGAGGCCACAGTAGGACCACCATGGAACAGGTCACCAGTGCCCCTACTCAACCTAGTTTCAAGGATATTTGTAGAAGCCTCTTTCTATGCACGTCTGTCATGAACTCAAACTACACCAAAACACTGAAACAAGCATCCTTTCATGTTGCAAAAACACACCCCTGATATTTATAAAAGTTTGTGAGGCAGATTTTTTTTTTTTTTTGCCAAAGCAGCAGGAATGGTAAATAATAATCTTTTCTATAATACAAATACATAAACGAGATCAGAAGATATGCTACACGCCTTTAACATGTCCTTCTGTTAAGGGAACCACCAGTGGTCTTACCCATCCTTCTTATTTCCAGGACTTTTACTCTCAATGACAGAACATGGGAACAGATTTTGAAGAGGAGAAAAAATGATTTCATTTTTCAAGCTGAGTAAAAGGGAGGGGGGGGGAACCTAAGAAGAACATGATAAAATGTGAGCTCATTTTACTGACACATAGCTTTTCTTTATGTCTATAAAACTTGGATTTTATCTACAGACAAATATATGGATATATTAAGAAGAAGTATCAATTTTTTAACAGTATTAAATTCTTGTATTGTTCTTTTGTTACTGGAACAGGAAAAGAAACGTTACTGATAAGGAGAAAGCACTTTACTTGCTTTTCGGGAAATTAAAAAAAAAATTCCAGCGACCAAGAAAAGAATAATGAAGTGTAGGAAAACTAGGAAGTTGTCAGCCAGAAACAAAAAACACATCCACGATTTAAAGGAACATTCCAGTCTCTTACAAATTCACACAAATATTAATTCATCACATGTTAATTCCTTCCCTCTTCCAACTTTACAGGCACTACTTGTAGCTGTTACTTCCTCCCAATGCAAAAAACACTTAGCAACAGAGACTGTAAATCAAAAGCCAGGAAGGTCATAGAATATATCCCCAGCTTTAGATCTATCAACAACCAATGTGAATAGAGCGCCTGAACCATTAAAAGAATGGTCTCATAGGTTTCAAAACTATTCAAATGCTCAGTACAGCACACTTTGTCATCAGTATGAACTAGGGAATGAGTCACATTTTATGTTCATTAGAATATTTCTTTTAAAAGCCCCAAATATTGAATTTTAGTGGTCTTAAACACCTTTCTTGAGAGAGTTATAAATTCCACAAAGAAGATACAGGCATCAGTTCTAGCAATAAACACAATATGTCTATGAATCATAAAATAGCTTTTAAACTGGTTAAAATGAGCTTTGATTTATTTTTTGTTTCTTAGTATCTTCTAGAAGACCTACCATACACAACCCTTTTCAGAGTGGGAAAGGCCACTGAGTCCTTGCTACAGCCACATTCTTGGGACAGGATTCTTCCTGTATCACCACAAAAACAGCAGTGCAGCTGGGCCGGCCCTGGGCCCACGCTCTCCAGGTGTGGGGACACACTCAGGATGGGCCAGGACAAACTTCCAGGATCCTTGCTTCATCCTAAAGAGCTTTCCTCCTTCTGGGCTGAGTTCCTTTCAGAGGAATTTCACAATTAGAAAGGATCAAAATGGAAATACTGGCCGAGGTACCACTCGAGTGTAATCAATCAATAAGGGTAAATAATTTAACATTCTGCCTAGATTATAGGAGCTGGTAGTAAAGAGAGAGAGAGGAGGTTGGGCTTCTGAGGTGGGAAGAAAACTGAAAGAACAGAACGGGGCCACTGAAGAAAAGAGACAAATTGGCAATCTTCGCTATTTTCACCTAAGCTTGGCTCCACTAACTTCCACTAAGAAGTGGGAGAAACCGTAGCTTTGACTCGGAGTTTACCTTTATGTGTGATGGCATGCATTCGGCCCTGTCTCCTTCCATTAATAGATTTCCTTGCTGGCTTAAAAATTAAAACCCTCTTTTTTCCAAAAAGTTTTTCCTTCCTGGAAGACCTCTTAATCAAGGTAGTATTAACTACGAAATACTGGCAAGCCTGGAAACAGGTTAAAAACACATCGCCTCCCAAAGAATCCTTACCTATATTGATAGAATTAACGGACATTTGACATGATCACTTTTTGATGGACTGCAAATTAAAACCATCAAGCTTGACTGCCTCGTCCAGGATCCCAGATTATGGTTTTGGAGCACTAATGACACTAAGTAATGAGGTTTTTCACGGCCTGAGTTTGGGAGTGACCACTCCTGGTGGCCCACACCCTCCAGGTGGTTGACGGAGACAGCCAGCCAGGGACAGGAGGACACAGAAGGTGCAGCTCCCACCCTTCTCAGAGGAAGGGGGCCATGCTGCGGGGAGTGGTCAGGCTCCCTTTGCAGCAGCTCAGAAGGCCAGGATTCCAGATCCTTTGCTTGTGGCAGGGAAAACCCTTGTGGGGGCCAGGTTAGCAGGACACAGCTGGGCAGAGCAGCGACTCAGCAGCTCTTCATGACAGAGCACCCGCCAAGCCCTGGGAATAACTGAAAGGTCACCTACAGCCAAGTCAGAAACCACAAATATGCAAGGGCCTGCTCAGGGTTACCCAGAAGTGGAGACGTTCACCTGCTAAAGGCCAAGATGGAAATGGAAACGTTCTAAGCTTGGCCCCCAAAGAACACCATTTATCTGACTGAAAGCACCAGGGTTTTTTCTGTCCTTTAACAGTAAGTGGGTTTTCAAAAATATATACTAACAACACAGTATTTAAACTTGAAACAGGCATCTGCTTGTAGCAAAAACTGTTCGCCTACAACTCCCGGTACTCCCATCCTAACCCAGGAGCAGGAACAAGGAGAGGACAGACGGACGTCTGGGCTGTACACAGCTTGGAATCACACAGAATGAGTTAAAGCAAAGGAAGGGTGGGGGAAACATGGTAAGTGGTACAGAACATTATTGCCTATTTACTTATAACTGCACAGAAAGCATCATTCCAAGGGTCAGATTGAAGATTTGGTTTTTTATACCACTTAAAAAAAATTTTTTTTAATGTTTATTTATTTTTGAAGGAGAGGGAGACAGAGCATGAACAGGGGAGGGGCAGAGAGAGAGGGAGACACAGAATCTGAAGCAGGCTCCAGGCTCTGAGCTGTCAGCACATAGCCCGACACAGGGCTCGAACTCACGAATGGTGAGATCATGACCTGAGCCGAAGTCAGATGCTTACTCAACTGAGCCACCCAGGGGCCCCTATACCATTTATTGTAACACCACTGGGGCTGAATAAAATGCTCCTCTACACAGACACAGACACGCACACTCCTCTCTTAAGCACTAGGATATAAAATATTTAATCAGGACTTTTTTTTTTTTTTTTTCCTGGGCACAAGAAATCACAACAACCAGAAGGTCACTGTATGACTTCCAACAGTTAAAATGCAGGTATAATTATTCAAACAACTGCTCCTCTCCAACTGGTCTCATGCCAAGTTCCTTGAGTTTCCTGTTTTGATTTCGCAGACATTTGAAACTGGTTTCCGCCTTTTGGTAGTCCTTTTTCTCCCCCTTGTACCAGTTATCAAGACACCAAAACAACAATTTGTACCTATAACATAAAATTCTAAAATACTGATTTAGTTGTCAACCTAAATAGTCTACTACTTATGAAAATAAATAACGGTGTCTATGCTTTCTTTCCCTGTGGCATTGATGGAATTCAAAATGAAACACATATATTTAGATTTCAAAGTGACTTTATATACGTGCTCCAAAGAAGAAAAGATGTATCACATTATCAATTTTTGACTGTTTTTACAAAGAGAGGGGGACAGCAATACAGATTTAAAGCTGCATAAAAGCCTTACTGTCTAAATGAAAGACGCATCTTTAATGGCACTTGGACAGCTAAGGGAAAAATCAAAATCGTGGTAACGAGGACCCTCGTCCACCTGGAGGGGAAGGTTAAATGGCTTTTTCTACGTGGACAAGGGAAGGGTTAGTGTTTCCATATGTGATAAGCACTGGTAACTGAATTCCTCGAAAATAATTTTTTAAACTATTTATAGGAGTGAAAGCAATCCATTCACAAGCATAACACTGGTTTCAGATAGAACTACCCTAAGAAAAACAATCTGCAATGAGTAACTTTAATGAAGTGCGTGACTAACTTGAAAATTATGAATTGGTGGAAGTTGTGAAGTAGGGGAGACACCGTTCCTGCCGTGCAGCGGGCTCGGCTTCCACAGAAGGACGAACCAGAGTCTGAGAGAATCCTTTTTTTTTTTTTTAAAGTGGTTAAGCTCATATATTCTATTAGTGAGGATTATATAACAGATTTGAAAGGCCAAGTACTTCCCAAAGGTTTTTTCCCTAAAATGTTCTATAACTAACCCCATGTCTATCCTTCTTTCAACCAAATACTTACAGTACTGACAAATTATAAGGACTTCATAAATTTAACTGTGCTAGATCACAATCTCACAGTGCACAGCAGTTATATTTGGGGGGAACATAAAATTTGACTTTCAGTACTGCTGAGCCTGTGAATTAATGATTTTACTGGATCATTTTTACTATAGTCAATACTATAGTAGAAAAGATTTGGGGATAATGACATTTAATACCATGCAGATTAATATAATTTATTTATATTTTTATTTATTTTTCAGAGAGAGAGAGAGAGAGAGATAAGAGTGTGAGCAGGGGAGGGCAGAGAGAAAGGGAGGCACAGAATCCGAAGCAGGCTCCAGGCTCCAGCTGCCAGCACAGAGCCCGACATGGGGCTTGAACTCACAAACCGCGAGATCATGACCTGAGCCAAAGTCGGACGCTTAACCGACTGAGCCACCCAGATGCCCAGATTGATATCATTTTTTAAAGAAATACATACACCTAAGGTCTAAAATATATTTCTAATATACAGGTAAAGTTAGAGAAACAATAATTTTTATTAAAAACAACTTCCCCAGTGGTGCCTAGGTGGCTCAGTCGGGTAAGTGCCTGGCTCATGGTTTTTGGCTCAGGTCATGATCTCATTGGGTCATGGGACTGAGCCCCACATCAGGCTCTGTGCTGACAGTGCAGAGCCTGCTTGGGGTTCTCTCTTCCTCTCTCTCTGCACCCCCCCCAACCCCCCTGCTGGAGCTCACACATGTGCTTTCTGTCTCATTCTTTCTCAAAATAAATAAAGTTAAAAATTTTTTAAAAACAAAATGCAATTTCCTCAGCATCCAAGTCTTGGGATTCGTTTAGTTCCTTGTCACGTGATCCTATGTGCACACTAGGAAATGCCTCAATTGGGTTTTAATTTCTTTTAATATTTACTTTGGAGAAAAGTTTTAATTTTCGTAATTATATAAGAAGGCCATTACTGTGTATCCGTATTTGAAGTCAGGCTTTATAACATATGCTTTATATTTAAACACATGCTCTGTGTTTAAAAGCAATGAAAGTAGTAGAAATCGGCAGGAAGCACAATGACGTTCTCTCAGATGTGCCTCCCTCACAGGGAGGCAGATTCACACAAACCCTCTGGGACTCTGCTACTCAGAGTGTGGCAGCACGGCTCCTCCTGGGGGCTCCCTGGGAAGTTCTTCCCAGCCCTAGTCCAGCCCCTGCAAGTCAAAATCACAGTGTGTCCATTAAGCTCTCTCAGGTCTAAGGCTCAGGAGATTCCTGCGCACGGGACGCCCATGCCTCGCCGTGGACCTCCAGCCCTTGTGGGAACATGGGTCAGGGCAGAGCTGGGTGCCTCTGTCGTCCTTACATTTTTATTATGGGATGGCAGCACATGTCCTGCTGCAGCTAACGTGTCTCCATCCAGCATGGCTCCGGCGGCCAGGGGGTCAAGAGGGAATTTGGTTGCACTACCTCAAAGATGGAACAAGTGTTAAACGACGCGCCCATCTCCGTTTGATCACGTTTCCTTGAGTGTTTTGGGGGGAGCATCATCCCCACTCCAAACACAAAAAGTCTGAGAATAAAGTTTTATGAATAAAAGTAGACAGTATCCAATTTCCTCCTAAATACTAATTAACAAATATTACAGATGGCATCACAAGGTAGACTATCTGATGAGGCCTCACAGGGCACCGCTGTACTACAGGCTACAGACTGAGAAAAAGATAAGCACTTATTTCTTAAAATAAGTGTAAATGTAGCACTTACACTTGTGTGAAAAAAAAATAAGTGCAATGTAAAACACTAAAAATGGAATAATCAGCTCACATAATATTAACATTTCCTTAGGGAGGATTGAAACAGTAAATCTGGAGCACAGAATAATTTATAAAAATTAAGGCGCTGAAGCAACTGTTATCTAGGTTTTTAAAACCTGAAAGGAAAAAGTCCATAAAACAGAAGTCATTTGTCTCTATGTCAAAATTAGTTTAGCTTCAGGGACGCCTGGGTGGTTCACAGGGGGTTAAGCATCTGACTCTTGATTGTGGCTCGGGTCATGATCTCACTATCCGTGAGATCAAGCCCTATGTTGGGCTCTGTGTGGACAGCGTGGAGCCTGCTTGGGATTCTCTCTCTCCCTCTCTCTCTCTGCCTCTCTCCAGCTTGCACATGTACTCGTGCACACATGCACTCTCTCTTTCAAAATAAATAAACTTAAAAAACAAATACATAAGAAGAAAAAAAAACTACAGGTATCTAACTATATATACAAATCCTCTCATCTTCTTACTTATATTTAATTTCTGCCCAAGCATATATATTTCATGTAATGTAAGTTTACAAGACAGGTAAATGCTTAAAAATACCATTGAAGACATTTTTAAAAGAAAAAAATAAAAAAAAATCAAAAGCAAGCTCCTATAGGGTATCTAAAACGTGATTTAATTTATGCATCTGCACTTTCAGGGTCATTTAGAAAATGGCCCATTAGATGCAAAACAAAGTCCAGCTGGGAATCTGAGGTGTAGTGATACAGCATGTGCTTAAGATACTTTGAGTTAATACATGAATGAAGAAAGAGAGCAGCTCTAAAATGAAAACAGCAGACGCAGAAGGTACTTGTAGACAATGAGGAGAGTGTTCTTCCAGACTGAAAGAGCCCATGACTATCCACAGTGCTGCTTCTTTATTTTCCCATCCAATTGTCTACTCATCCTAGTGTCCTACCCTGGATGGCTCTAATCTCAAGGATGCATCTGACCAGCTTCTGCACTCCCAAACACTTTTAAAGCCTTTTTTGAACAAGGGAGTACAAATCCATCAATCCATCAATTGTTAATAGTTAAAATGATACATTCCCTTTTAACCTCCCACTATCATGGACACCAACAGTTGTGTTTGAGGTTAGCCGCCAGCAACGGTCCACGGGCTCCCTCTCCCTGTGCTGGTGTTACACTTCCCGCACCACTATCGCTACAGAGGCCCTTTCATCTCCCTCTTGGTGTGCGAACATGGCCGGCCACTTTCGTCCTCCATCACACACATTATTGTCACATCAACCTCTGATCTTCACATCACTTCCATACTCAAGTCATTAACAGCACCGCACTCTACAGGGGACGATGACACAATCCTTATCTCCAGGCTTCTGAGTTCTAGGCTCCTAAGTCCTATCTTCCCCTTGATCTCCAAAGACACCTCAAACACAATAAAACAAACTTAATATCCACTGCATCCAAACTCCCCTACAGCTGCTCTGCCTGTAATCCATTCTAGTGGATATCACCACTCAACAGACCAACCCGCATGCCCCATAAGCATCATATTCTGGCCATGACACCCCTGAAACATCTATCCTGACAATCACTCCCGCCTCCCCATCGGGCAGTCTTCCATTTCCTCATGCTCCAAAGTCAACCAGCCACTAAAGCCCACTGCCTTGACCACTCTAATTCCTCCCATCTGGACCCTTCTGCCCATCCTCCCCTTTCCATCTCCAAGGCTGCTCTTATATTCTCCCTTCCCTTCTGCTGAGCCACCCAACACATTTCTCCGAGTTGGACTCAGTCACCAATTACTCCACACAGCTCTCCTTGATTCATCCATTTTATGACTATCGAACAGTTCTTATTTGTTTACTCAATACAACGATGTCAAGTATCACATGCCAATTTTTTACTCTCTTTTCTCTAAAATAACTTGTAGAAGAAAATAGTAAATACACCCCCAAATTATAAACCATTTAACATTGCCTCCAAGTGCTTTTAGCTAAAACTAAAGGAGAAATTTCTTAAAACCTAAGTGTCTTCTCCCTTTTGTAAAATGTTCATTATGTGGCTCCAAATAGGAATAAATTTCACATAATCTATACTATTCCAGTAATCCACATGATGTGTGATACAACGATACCCAAAAAGTATATTTAAGAACACACTTTATGCATCCCACACAGATATCACTTCAACTAGTCTCTGGCTGATGATAAATCCGCATGGACTGGGTTGATTTTAGTTTTCTCTAGAATCTCCCGACAAAGTTATACCTCCGTGTGAAAAGGACTGACTTCTCAGGGATGTAGATCTTTGCAGTCCTCCGTATACTTAGCATGGAGCTACTTAATGAGTTAATTACATTAAAAATTTCTTAAGTGACAAATAGCTCTACTTGGGTAGAGCTTTGGGTTTTGTCCAAAACAAAACTCTGGAGTCTTCCTTAAATCTCCTGCTCCTAGTAAAGAGCACCACACCCTGCTTAAAACCCCAAATCTAAGAGTACTTTCTTGATTCCTCTTTCCCTCACGCCCTAGGCGTAACCCATCAACAAATCTAGTTCGAAATTATATCTCAAATCCACCCTTCCCTTTATCTCCAGCTCTGAAGTCTGAGCCACCATTACTTCTTCCCTGAATTACTAAAAGAACGCCCCCTACCTGTGACTGTTTCCACTCTTGTATCTTGCCACCTCCTACACGTCTCCACCAGATTCATTTTTTTAAGCCACACAAATCAAGTTAGGTTACATCCAGTTCACGACCCTCTAACATAGCTTCCCTATGTCCTCATCACAAAAGCCACTCACCTGACCATCACTTACATCGTGTGATGTGGCCTCCACCCTCTGCCCCTCCCCCATGACATTCCAGTCTCACTGACCTTGCTGTTTCTTGTTATTCTTTCAACACGCCAAGCTGGCTCAGAACTTTCACACTCGCAGTTCCTTCTGAATGGAAGGCTCTCCTGTCAGACCATCCTAAATTTGATGCTCTCTTACGTTCAGATTTCACTGCGAATGCTCTCCCTTCATGGGAAACTTCCCTGACCCCCATATCTGAAAGCAATTTTCTCAGTAATCCTAGTGATTCTCGTATCATCCTAATTATTGCTTTTCATAGCTCCTCTCACATTGTACGGCATTCTCCGTTCATTTTTGCGTTTTCACGTCACCTCTCCCCTTCTGAACGTAAGCTCCATGACAGCTGTACCCCTGGCCACTAGAACTGTGCCCAGTACAGAGTCGGCACTCAAATATTTGCTGGACGAATGAATATCGAATGTTTTCCAGGGTGGTTTACATCCTTCTCTGAACTTGTTTTCATACTTCTGATTACTTTTCGATTTCATGACCACCCTAAATTATATTAATTTTTTAGAAAATTGGGGCACCTGGGTGGCTCAGTCGGTTGGGTGGCCGACTTCGGCTCAGGTCATGATCTCATGGTCCGTGAGTTCGAGCCCCGCGTCGGGCTCTGTGCTGACAGCTCAGAGCCTGGAGCCTGTTTCAGATTCTGTGTCTCCCTCTCTCTGACCCTCCCCTGTTCATGCTATGTCTCTCTGTCTCAAAAATAAATAAACGTTAAAAAAAAAAAAAATTAAAAAAAAAAAAAAAAAAAAGAAAAGCCACTGACCCCAACGTGGAGACATATACAAACTTAAAGGCCCACCTTCTTCACTGTATCATGGAAATCTTTCGTATCCACTCTGACTGTAATTATTAAGCTCAGAGCAGCCCCTCCAGAAAACCCTTGCAGCAACTGCAGAGACGGGTACTGCTCTCGCTAGTTTTGTCCCCTCCTCTGATGGTACAACAATTGAACTTTTGTGAAGCTCAGTACAGCACAGACCAAACCAAGGATGAACAGACAGTGAAGCATAGAATTATTATGTTTTATTATCAAGGTGATATGACCTGCAGGTCATTCCATTTATTAGACTTCCTTCTCCTTGAAGAAATACACAGGATTCTGGCAAACCATTCTGCATGGAGCCATGGATGGTTGTATCCTGTTGTCTCTAAATTCGTGACAAACTGATTTTATGGTGACTTGTTCATATATTTTAGGAAAGGAAACATTTGGTAAAATCCAGGACCAACTCCTTCCCTTTAAATTTTTTTTTAAATTAAAAAATTGTTTTATATTGTTACTAATTTTTGAGAGAGAGAGAGAGAGAGAGCGTGAGCGAGCATGAGACGGGGACGGGCAGGGGGGGGGGACAGAGGATCTGGAGCGGCTCTGTGCTGACAGCCCCACGTGGGGCTCGAACTCACTAACTGTAAGAGCATGACCTGAGCTGAAGCCGGATGGTTAACCAACTGAGCCACCCAGGCGCCCCTCTTTCCCTTTTAAATGAATTAAGCAAAACATAGTAACTTTTTAATACCCAGAAATTGCCAGTATTCTTTATAAACCTATAAATATGATATTGAAATGCCCTGCAAGGACATCCACACATTTTTTAAAGTGTTGATGTCATTATGTTTGGAACTCATGCTCAGAATTTACTCCCAAAGCATGGAAATGGGAGACCCGTGTTTTCTCATTACATTCTGGCCAGAATACTATTCTTTCTGCCCCACCCCCAACACTGTACATGTAAGCTCTACAAAGTGCCCAGAAGAATGGGCCTAAAAAGAAGGCTTTAACCAGAACTAACTATTCATCTTCCCACAAGAGAACACCAAGAACCAAGTCTAAACTACCAGGTCACCCATCGTTACTGGATTCTTATCTTCACTGGGCTCTGCAAAATTCATCCACGCCCTGCACAACCCTCCCTCCCAAATCCTTCTACCATGCCTTCTAGAACTCATGGGTCTGTCATCACCGGAGTCCCCTCTGCCATCATTGTCCCCTCACCTTTGTGTCTTAACTGAAACCTGGTACTCCCTGGCTACTCTGTCCCTTGACATCCTCTCAAGTAGAGATGGCTTCATCTCCCACACTCCACAAACCTGAGGGTGGGGCCGGTGTCCCCTGTGTTCTCGCTGCCACTTTCGATCACTCTTCCTTTACCCCTTTAAAAAATAAAACCTCGTGGGCGTGAAGCACACGCGATGAGAGACTGCGCGCCTGCCGCACAGAGTTGTGTCTTCCCCATTCTCCGCTCTGTCCTTCCTGACCCAGGGGGCCCGTCTATCACAGCAACACTCTCCTGCGTGACCCTCCGGCTCTGGGCCCCTCTCTTCCTATCAAATGTACCGGGAAACTCCCACCCCTGGTCAAACCCAGCTCCCTCCACCCCCACTGCACCTGCACCACGGCTGGAGGGGGCACACGACTGTTGGCGGGCTGCCTTGCAAATTTATAACCGCTAGCCTCAAGTAAGCTGTGGGCACTAGTGGGGACCCTAATCCGCTTCCCTGGTTAATGCACCTGCCCCTCTCTGAGATGAATTTACATTCTCCCTCTCCCCCTCCTCAGTATTTCACACCTCTTTTCCCCCTCAGAGTCAGCGGACGACCTTGCTGTCTGTACCGTCTCTGAGAAAACGAAACAATCATGCTCCTCTCTCCTCACTTTGTTCCTGCAAATCACGCGTTTTCTTACATTAACTGCTTTCTCACTTCTTACTAGATCATTGTCATTAAACGTGCTGTCGTATCTGTCATAGATTTAAAGCCCCTCTGGACTCTACGTCTCCCTAAAACAAACGCCCCATTCTCCAGTTCCACGTCGTCACAAACATCTCAGAAGTCTCCCCACCTCCATAACCTGTACTATCATTCTTGTGGCATTGCAGGTTGGGAAGCCTAGAATCATCTTCGTGCATTTTCATCCTTCCCCTGTCAGCAGATACCGTAGGTTCTTTCAGCAAAACGGTGCGTACCCACCTCTTCCTTGCTGTTTCCCCACTAGCCCCCAGTCCAGTCTCTCTTGGCCCTGCGTCTCAGTAACTGAACCAGTTCTCCGGCGAGCCTCCGGACTGCAGTATCTCCCCTGCTAACCCACCACCCCAGTCTGCCCATCACTGACTTCGCCAGGCTCTGCTCATAAAACTGCAGTGGTTTCTGATAGTTCCTATTACCAGGCTTAAGCTCCTTGTTTGAAGCTGCCGGTCCCAGGCCGCCTGGTCCCAGGCCGCCTCCCCATCTTTATTTCCTATAACCTGTCAATATAAAACCTCGTTCTCTTAGACCAGCGTCCCACATGCCTTACATGAGGCATGCGGCCTCATTTCTAGGTTGCATTCTTTTGTCCACATTGTTCTCCTTCCTAGAATCCATCACCATGCATGTTCTAAATCGTTCTGCCTCTACCTCCTCCACACCCTTCCCTGCAACTCCGGGCCACACTTCTCTGGCCCTAAACTGCTAGAAGTATTCCAAGTCTCCATTGCTGTTAACGACTTAATTGGATACAGCAGTATTCCATCACTAATTCTTTCATATGCAATAGAAACTTGAATATAGTTGAGCTTTTTCCTTCAAACTTGTTTCTCAGGAAAGGGAAATCCCTAATACTGACTTCTTATAAGATCTTGAATATTGCAGGTGCTTTATTTTGAAAAACACAAAAGTAGAAGATACATTAACCTTAAATGACCTCAACCAATTCTACTTTTGGATTACATAGAGGCCATCTGACAGAATCTGTTAACAACAACAAAAGGTAAAGAAATTTAATCAGCTACAGTAATTATTCCTGAGGGAATGCTCTCAAAATTGGAAAGTGCTAGATCTTGTAAACAGCCTATTTAGAATCACTTTAAAAATCAATGCCATTAATTTCCACACCGTAAAGATCATAAATATACACCTAACTAATTAAAAATGCAACTGTCCCAGTTTTATGTCAAAAGACACAGAGTTCTGAACAAAACTTCATGTGCTAACTTAAATTCAAAATCTGCTACATCTCAAACAATTTAGACAGTAGGGAAGAGAGTGTGCTGAAGAATAGGGTGTTATAGGACTTGGAAGGTAGCCCGAAAGAGGACAATGACAGCGACAGTGACACATTTAAAACATTTGAGGAAAAAAACCAAACCAAAACAAACAAAAAACAAAAAACCCAGCTTTGTGAAATGAAGAGTGGCAAAAATAATCTAAATTGCTATATTACTTAATATAATGTGATTTTAAGTATGTCTAACTAGATATTTGACCACTAACTACATCTATCTCCCTGAAAGTTTACGTACACTACAATAGGTGAAATACTTTTTTTCCCGGAAGGCAGTGAGGTAGGGACAGGGTGAGGGCAGAGCCACAAGACAATGAAAACGAGTTAGGGAACATGCTGTCTAACGTGATGACGTAGATGAGAACACGTGACATGGTTACTTCTAGGCTTCTTACTGACCAACTGCGTGGAGCTCAGTTCTCCAATTCTCAAATTTAAGGGCCAGACTAAATGGTATCTACCTAAGACTCTCTGCAGTTCTAAAATTTTATTTCTATTGTTTCCTACTATAATCTCTTCTAATGATTCAGCAGTATTGGTAATTACAAAGAGAAATTTGTACTTCTGCTATTTTAGAGGCTATTGTAAATTTCTTATCCTCTATTATCATTTAATAGGAGTTGGAAACTTAATACAATTCAAAAACGTCAGTCCTGCTGTACTGCCCTCATGAGACCTCACAAATCCTTGGTATTCCAAACCACATTACCAATCTCTCCATCTTAGAATGACATCACATTCATTCAGCTCTTTTCTTCCTTTTTCTCATTCAGCTTTTTTTCCCCCCTCTAGAGGAACCTGGAGCTAGAAGAAAGTTCCATGCTGGTCTGGGGCAGGGCTGAGACCCAAGCCCAGGCTTCACCCTTTGTTAATCCTGGTTGCAAGCCATGGCACCAAACTCTCTGGGCATGCCACCCATGATTACTGTAGTTAGGAATCATACTTCCAACTCTCCAACCCTTCGCCTAGGTTTTATGCAGCAATGTGCAAAAGTTATGGACTGTATTAGTATAGTTTTCTTGTTTATTTGTTTTTTAATTTTTTTAATGTTTGTTTATTTTTGAGAGAGAAAGAGAGAGAGCGAGAGAGAGAGAGAGACAGCACGCGCACAAGTGGAGGAGGGGCAGAAAGAGAGGGGGAGACACAGATTCCGATGCAGGTTCCAGGCTCTGAGCTGTCAGCACAGAGCCGGACACGGGGCTCCAACTCAGGAGCCTTGAGATCACGACCTGAGCCGCAGTCAGACGCTCAACCAACTGAGCCATCCAGGCGCCCCTAATTTTCTTGTTATTTTAGTGTAATTTCTGACTTCATTTCACAGGTGAAGCACCCAATGACCCATCCACACCGATGTTCAACGTAAGCGTTCAACCATCACCGTGTGATCCTCCCGTCTCTGCTAAAGAGATACACATTCTTGCCAGATGAACTGCGTTTCTAATTAGCACCCTCCTCATGGAACACCACGCTATGGTAAATCAAGCGGAATGGACCTGGTGACGACAGATGCCGATCTCAAGCACACCACTCGTGAAATCATCCATTACGCAGAGGTGACCCAGGCAAGCTGGCACGGACCGCCCTGCTCATGCGACGACAGCACTACCCCGTTCCACGGCATCTAGGAACACAAATGCACGTGTGCACACAACACACACATCATCACATCAGCACCCAGTCAACTTTCTGCATTCTGTTTGCGGTTCTAAAAGCTACCAACCTCTGCAAGTGTGTCTCTGCCTCTTCAAGCTCAAACACCACCACCACTCGGAGTCACACGGTGCTAGGCCTCACAGTTGTAAAAAATCAGTACTTACCTTCAATCCTCTTCAAAGCTGAAAGGCACATATCCTTCCTCGGAAACTCAAAGGGATTGTTGCAGGTTCGAATGGTGTCACATTCGCATTTCCCATTGATTATATTGCAGCCAGACACGAGGTTTTCGTTGCAGGGTTCAAAACCAAGCAGTTGGTCATCGTCCCAGTTCTCATCTGTAAAACAATGAACAGCCACATAATATTTGCTTGCAGCTTCATTCAAAGGCCTGTTTGAGAGCAAAAGTGTGCAAAGATGTCAAGATTAACACCTGATATTGACACCTCAATTTATGAAAAGCGATTTGGCTGCAATTTGACAAACGAATGAAACCCAATCTCCTAGTAAGCGAGAAAAAGGAAATACAGCCACACGTGCAGACATTAAATAGCCAGTGTTTTGGGATCAAAAACTACCACCTCTCTTATGTGTTATTTTAAACAAAGATTCCTGGATTTTCCTACTTTCAACAAAATCACAGGAGTCACATTTGTCAATCTACAAAATGAATAAATCTACAATTTTTTTTTACTCCATCTGGTAGAGACTAGCTATAGGTTTAAAACAGCTCTGCAACTTAACACATCAAGACAACTAATAAACATAAAAACGAAGACCACCAAAAGAATCGAGAACAGATACCACGGTGGATATTTCTCCAATGCATTTCAGTTCGGATGCTCATGTCCACCAATGCCCAAAACCAAAGCCAGGGCCACAGTTTAGTGAAGGCTAGGCTAAGATCAAATCAGTATCCTGGTCATGGAATGGAGTCAAGTATAAGAAACAAAGGAGATCTCAGACCTACTTTCATGGGATTCAGCTCAAATGAAACAAGCATGACAGAATCACAGGCTGACTCTAATGCTACTCTTCATAGTTCAAACACCTCTTCTAGGAAACCAGACTCTACGAATCTCTGGGACATTTTATCAGTTTCCCCCCCTTAACATTATCTTTAATAGATGCTTTATCCTGCCTTGACCGGGTACTAACTGTTAAAGAGTAAACATGTTTCTGATAACCATATCTGGAGTGAATTTTTAAAAGTGTTTGAATTTAAGATATCTTAAATATGTTGCAAACTGCGGCAGGTATAAAGCCATCTTCAGAAAGTGTTTTCCTAGAAGACAGTGTAAACAAATGGCTATAATTTTTTTACAGCTAAATTTTACTTCTGGTGACATCATTAACTCACTGCATAAGTTAGGCCAAAGGCAGTTCTCCCTCACTGAAATAATCTTCTTGTCAATGAGTCTTTAGAAAGGCATCATTTACAACATAAAGAGCTTCATGGCAATTCTTTGAAAACGGAAAATAGAAAACCTCCTCTCTTCTGATTTCAGATCAGGCTCACTTATTTGATCCACGTCTCAACTCTTAGTAAAAACGATTTTAGAAGTTTCAACAAAAACACCACTTATCTGTTTTAAAATCTGTTTTCCTGTTTAGCCTGTATTTGCGTTTAGAAATAACGTGTAAACACACGAAGGTGCATTCCTATCTTCAAGACAACAGTAAAATTACTAAATTGCCCTGAAAGGAAAACCAGAAAAGAACACAATGAGACAACACGGAAACGTAGGTGATAATTTAGTCTTCGGCTATAGTATAGAATACGTGGCAGTTGAACATGCTATTAGTACCACTCCCCTAATCTAGTTCAGTGACATTTGTCATGAAGACATTTTGGGGACTTTATATTCACATTTGTAACTCCAAGTTAGTTCAACCCTAGGAACTTAGAAACTTATAAGAAATCAAGTAACATCTGACCCACTAGAAAACTACCTCTTCTCTTCTATCTCTCCTTTCTGTTTTTCTTTTCCCCCATCATATTCTAAAAAGAAATTTTTATTCCTTTTTTTATAAATATGTACACAGTTAATCTATCACCAAATCGAGTGGATTCCAATTTTCCCCCACAGTAAACCCCCCTTTCCTCCATTAGAACTAGAATTCCCCGAAGACATCATTGTCCTAAAAGGACTGCAACATCCTCTCTCACCTGTCTCCCAGCCACCATCCTCTTGTCCCTCCATGGCCCCATTCCCCACACCATCACCCCAGTCATCGCCCTCAAAAAACAAACCTGCCCCGTGGTTCTCTCTTGCCAACAAGGAAAAGCCCAAACTTCTTATTGCAGAATAAAAGGTTCTTCATCGTATGGCTTCTACTTCTACAGACTTCTCTTTCACCAAGCCCTCACATATCCCAATGCCCTAGGCACACTGCAATTCTCACTACAAATCCTTCATCACTGCTTCCACACCTTTGCTCATGGAGTATCATCTGCCTAGAACCCTTCCTTTCCCTTCCGCCCGTAACTCCTATTCATCCTTGAACACCCAGTTCAAACATCACCTTTTTGGAGAAGTCTTCTCCATGCTTCCTCAGGCATGTGCGCCGACCTCTGGTCCCCTATGACGATAGCTTTATGTAAGTCAAACTTCCCCACTAGGTAAGAGTCCTTGTGTGTAGAAGTCAGATCTCATCCAACTTTGAATCCCCTTGACCCCAGAACTTAATACAGTGTTCAATAACTGTACATATAGTACTGTAACATATATTTGTGTGCATGTATGCACGCACGCACACACACACACACACACACACACACACACACACACTATACTATAAATCCAGTCACGTATTTCATGTCATTGGTCTGGTCAATGTTATGGTCCATGCATTTTCGAGGAAGACCATTTTCCCTGAATGTGGAATCACAATTAAAAAATGGCAGTTGACACTCTTCCTGGCTCCTTACTGATTCCTGCTTTGTTCCCAGGAGAAGCCTGTCGGCAGCAGCAAGAGCCTGCTCGTGAGTGTGCAGAGGGAAGCCTGACCATCTCCTCAAAAATGTTAGGCCACCATGTCTAGTTAGGAAGCACTGGACTCTGAACCCCAAGATGTCTTATATACCTTTATTTTCTTTTCTGAGGAAAGTTTTTCAATTCTATGCCCCCACTCTAATCAATACTTTGTTTTTCTTCTTGGCAAATAGTTCCCTTAGCAACCACTGCTTTATAAGATCAAGTACAACATGCTTTGGAGACAAAGACTTCTATGTTTTTCTATCACAGGACATCATACTTTAATTTAACGGCCAATCAACAGGGATTCAAAGCAAAGATTTAGTGAGGTTTGATTACAGAAATCAAATCTGGGCCCAAGAGTTCTTTTGACAGTGCCTGGCAAATTTGATATTTTTAAATCTCTCTTATGTACATCCACATATATGACCCAAGGATCAAGGCTCTAATTCTCTGATTCCTGATTTCTCCTTGGACCGGTCAGCTGGTGAAAAAAAGAAGTTAAAAACAGGAGTACTGCCCTTTAAATATTTATTTCAAGTAGTTTTTTTTTTTTCTTTTTTCTGGGTACTCTCCAGGTGACAAGATAGTCTCCTAGCCTGAAAAGATCACTGAGATACCTCTGCAAATGTATCTTTTAGTTTGTAACTCCTGCAAATTACCAAATCAGGATGTTGAATTATTTTTCTAAATAGGAGAGAAATCTAATGATTTCATGTATGAATTAAAATTCATGCATGTTCAAACATGTCCAAATACGTTAAGTACTGCAGTGAAAAGACAGGTATGTATAACTGCTAATGGGACATCTCCACTTGGATGTTTAGAAGACATCTCAAAATATGATGCTTTACTTTGAGACAACCACTGTATTTCAGGTATTTCTGAAACAGAATTACTTCACACACTTGTCCCATTTCACCCCCCAGAACAGTAACATGATACGTAAGAAGATGTGTAATGAGTGGCAGGGACATACGTACATGGTGTCACGCTAAGATATCAGCAGCCTGATCACCAGTGCCTGTGCAAATGCTGTCACACAGAATAAAGGTAATATTTTTATACTGCTATGAAAACAGTTTGGACCTCATGTATTACCTGAAAAGGTCTTGGGATCGCCCAGGGGTTGCTGTCTAAAGAGCATGTCTTGCTGATAACACCTGGGCCAAGACAGCATAGGCTCCAAGTCTGAGAGATAACAAAGGACGTCGGGTACCTCTTCTCCTGACGGTTACGCTAAACCATAAACAGACATACCCCTTTAGTGGGATTTAGCCAATATGTAATTGGGAAAAAGGAAAACGAAGTCAATAAAATGCAAAAGTTGCATAGACTCATACCTGATTTTTTTCAGCACATTAATGCTATGAAAAGATCAAGAGCAAGTTTTCTCACAATGAAAGGAAAAGTCTTAGCAATAACGAACACCTTAAGAAAAGGCTGATGATCTTGTTTAAATTTCTTTTTTTGGTGCAAGAAATGACTGCTCTAGTGGCTGAACTTTCCATGACATTAAACTACGCAGGCAGGTTACAAATGCAAATGAAAAAACTAGAGACATTTCCCCTGTATTTAAATATGATGAAGAAACTACCCTTGGATCTTAGGTTTAATTCTGATCACCCTGGTCTCTATTGGAAGTGACTGTCTTCAAGGTCCCAGGCCCTGAAGGAAGCAGTAGGAGCCTGGGAGTATGTAGGGCTGCAAGCAAAGGGTGGGCTGTCCGGGCTCCAGGTGCAAATGCTATGGGGGGGGCTTACCTGTGTCAGTATTTTTACTTGGACTCTCATTGTCTGTATTTATCTTCTCTGTATACAGTTCCATAGGTTTTGACTGACCTGTCCTTAACCCGATCCTTCCCAACATCCCTCTTGTTTTTAGTGTAGTAAATGATTTTGCAGAATGTGTTTTTTAAGAGTGCACACATGGTGCCAAAGCAAAAACACCTGTCCTTCCAACAGTCACATTCAGTCTTGTCTTGGATTGGTTCTTTCTATTCCACAAATCATCATCTAGGATTCTTGATGATGCTTGAAACTCCCTCCTTCCACATTTGACGTAAAACATTTTGGGGCGCCTGAGTGGCTCAGTTGGTTAAGCATCCGACTTCGGCTCCGGTCATGATCTCATAGTTCGTGGGTTTGAGCTCCGCATCAGGCTCTGTGCTCACAGCTCAGAGCCTAGAGCCTGGAGCCTGCTTCGGATTCTGTGATTCTGTGTCTCCCTCTCTCTCTGCCCCTCTCCCACTCACGCTTGCACACTCTCACTCTCTCACTCTCTCTCTCTCTCTCTCTCAAATAAACATTAAAAAATAAATTAAAAAAAAAAAGATTTTAAATGCAAGGGCTAGTTAGGAGTTTCAATCCTGAGGGTAGGAAAGAGGGCATTGGGGAAGAGGATGTGGAAAACATCCAGAGTATGGAGACATCCAACTTCACATCTGGGAAACAGCAGGTCCAGGAGCTCTAGGAACCAGCCACGGCAACCCTGGCCTGACTAATCCTGGATCCCACCTCTCTGGCCTTCAAAATATCTTTCCATCTGCGTGCTGGTGTCTGAAATTCCACTAATATGGAATAAAATGCTTCAGGTGTGACTGCATTTACTGGACACAGTACTGTGTGTTCACCTAAAATCTCTGACTTCCTGAAGGCAGAGGCATTTGTATATTCAAAGCCTTACCTTTTCTACCTTGTATCAGCTTAGGTTAATGGAGTTTACTCCAAACCAAGATATAGCTGCACCCCATTATGTGGCAATCCACTTACCAGAAATATGCCATAGCAGATATTAAAAGGCAAGAAACAAACTCACAGTACACACTCAGAAGCTCACAGTAATGGAATTCTGTTGGCAGAGGAGAAGCTTCTGGGAATATATATCAAATTAATTCTCCAGCTGTTCACATATCCCTGTGGCTACAGTAAGATGCAAATAGCTAATACTGGCATCTCTTTCCATGCCAGCCTAGAAACTCCAGTGTAATGTAAAATTGCTGCTCTTAACTCCCCCAGCTCTGGGCTGGCTGTTATCAGGCATTCAGTTCTGCTCAAGGAGGAATCTAATGCAGTGAGTTTTCATTCTCTCTGCTTCAAGCTTAAGGCGGATGTCCCAAAAGTCAGTGCTTCCCTCTCCCTCTTCCTGGTGCTGTAATCAGCACAAAGCAGGAAGGGCAAAATTATGGTTATCGGTAGAAATGATTCATGTCGCAAAAATCTGTTTTACAGGCATTTCCACAAAGTGAAACCATGTTAGGCACATGTAACTGTATACCAGAGTGGACAAACCCGAGGCTAAAATGACGGAAATACTAAATTACGCTCACAAACATTTTTGGAAGACTAGCTTCTTAAACTGATGCAAATCTCTAAATATAGAGCAAACAAACATGACCACTGATTCATATTATGTCCAAGTGAGGAATTCTCTGAAAAACGAACAGGATCCAATTTACAAAGTCAATTTATGATAAGTGTATGTTCCACTGCTGTAATTTTTGTCAGACACCTTACAATAACAAAAGAGGACCAGAGATGAACTACAGAATGCAAATTTATCCATCCATCCATCCATCCATCCATCCATCCACCAATTATTCGTTCCTCAAACAGATAATGGCATCTATCATACACCAAGAACTAGGCAAAGGGCTACGGATCCAAGATGCTAGGAAGCAGGAGTTTACAGTACAATTTTCTACCATTTCAACCAAAATCGTACCAAGCATATGAATAAAACAATAATTTCCTTTTTGATAGCAGGAAGCTACTAGGAAGAGAGAGAAGCATAAGAGAAGAAGTGTCTCTAAGAAGCGAGGAATTCATGCAACAAGAAGGCAGCAGAGCCTAGGACTACAGAATGCAGTTCCCCTATTTCACAATTCTGCCTAAATTAGGAACTGTCTGAAATTGCGTATAGAAAAACAGACAGCCCAGACATCTGTTCTCCTCATGGAGACTGCCTGACCCAGGAGACCACAGCCCTAGCTCTGTTGTTAGTTTGCAAAGAAACCCTGAACAAGGCATTTAGCCCTCAAGGCTTCAGTGTTTTTCATTACAAAAAAGGGGGTGGAATGGACAATTCATGAAGTCCCTTTAGAGTTCATGCTCATGTTTCCTCGATTCTGCCGTCTTGGATGAAATTGTACAATGCTAACAATTTATTGGGAATGCTGTCAGAATCACATGCTTTGAGTAGTCACAATTCAAATTTAAAATAGTTTCTCACTGGGGCGCCTGGGTGGCTCAGTCAGGTAAGTGTCCGACTTGGGCTCAGGTCATGATCTCACGGTTCTTGGGTTCGAGCCCCGCGTCGGGTTCTGCGCTGACAGCTCAGAGCCCGGAGCCTGCTTCAGATTCTGTGTCTCCCTCTCTCTCTCTGCCCCTCCCCTGCTCACAATCTGTCTCTGTCTTTCAAAAATAAATAAATGTTAAAAAAAATTTTTTTTTTAATGAAATAAAAAATAAATAAAATAGTTTCTCACTTATCAGACCAGTCTGAGGCTTGGAGAACAGTCACTATGCATAGGAAGGCAAGCCAGGGGCACTTTTACTACAACAAAGATCACTTTGCAGGACCTTTCAAACACCTCAATCCTAGAGGATGTACTAGCTGGGGTGTCAACACACTAAAACAGGATTGGCCATGAATTTATAACTGTGGAAGTTCTGTGTGTTTATACAATTGTTTCTACTTCTGAATAGATTTGGAAATTTCTATGATAAAAAGTTGGGTGTTTTTTTTTTAATGGAAGGAGATTACAGGTAAATTAAATAAATACTTCAAATGAAGAACAATAGAAATACTCTGTCAACATTGCTGGGAAATAGCTAAGGCAGTGTTTAAAGGGAAATTTCACAGGAAATAAAGTTAAAAAAAAAAAAAACAACATGAGCAGAGCATTCAACTGAAGATATTAGAAAAAGAGCAACAGGCCAAGTCCAAAGAAACAAGAAAGATGGGCCTAATAAATGTATGAGGGAAATGAATGTAACAGAGATAAAAGCAAGTTAAAAACTGGCTCTTCCAAAAAGATTAAGACATCTCAGAAATGGGTTATGATTAACAGTCCCATATAGCATGTCAACTCATTCAAGTACTGTGACATATGAATATATATTTTTTAAGTCAGTTTCTCTTTGATGGTTTTACCAGGAAGTTACTCAAAGTCAGACATTAAATGGTTACATTTTGGAAATTTTTTAAATAATGAAGGTATTTGATTGATCACGGAAACATTTCCTGAGCTACAATTACTTTGTACCCTATGGTGGAAAATTCCACCCCCTTATATTTCCCCTGCTTTGAGCCTAGATCCCAATATTTTTTAAGGAAAGTCTCAGGCCTTATCACCGAGCCTATGTTTGTGTACGGCTGAACTGACCTTCTATTCAGTCAGATGTTATTATTAAGCAACACAGTCTTCTCTGGGCTTGAATATCTATTAAAACATGTAACTCCATGTTTCACCAGCTTCAAAGAATATTGGTTTTCAGTTACCAAATGTGCTCCTGCTTAGAAATGAACACATCTTGGTAGAGGGAAAAAAATATCTTGCAGACGTGCTCATCAGGGTCACCTTTCCTTTCTTCATCTAGATACTCTAAAAGCCATCGATGGATTAAGCCAGGTAATCAGCCATCTCTTATGCAGAACATAAGAATAGAACTTCACAGAGTTCCATTCGCCTACAGGGGTGTGTTCATATAGGGATGTTACAGGAATAGCCCCATCAAACTTAAGGATATGGAGTTGGGAAGCAAGGTCTCCAAAATAAAGTCCACCAACTTGCCAGCCAACTCTTGGGCATGGAAGACAAAGTCTGTTTAGATTTGGTCCTAACCCACTTCAACCTCAGCTGTTCCACTCCTCCCCACTTCCTCCAACAATGCCTACTGATTATGTGCTCCCTGAACGACCCAGGTTGTTCCCTGACACCATGGCTGTCTACAAACTATTCTCTCTGCTTAGAAAGCTGCTTCTCTTTACTTGCTTTGGAAGTTTCTATTCAGTAATTAATCCTTTCTCCAGGCATCATCCACTCCATAGGGACCGAACTGTTTGTTCCCCTGAAATACTTTCTATTATACACCTATTAAAATTACTTCACTTACGGCAGTATAATGAAATTGCTCATCTAATCTCCACTAGAAAGTGGGTTCTTTGAAGCTAAAGAAAGATCTAGTTTTACTCTTCTTTTCTTTTTATCATTGGGTGATTATAGGACTTAGCAAAGAGTAGCTTAACAAAATAAGTATCTGCAGAGGGAATGAACAGGAATAGGTTAGAAGGCAAGAGCAATCGCAATCTTTCAGTGCCATAGTTTTTTTGGAAAATGAGTTCGGTGGTAGGGGAAGAAAGTCAATTACTCAGAAACATCTTTGGATGCCAATCTTCCTACTTGTAAAATAATAATGCTAACTCAAATTTTCTTTCAACCTCAACATTCTGTTAACCAGAACTTCCACAGATCAATAAAGATTTATGACATGTTGAGTGAATGAATATACCTCAACTATGGTTAGGTAAATACATAATAACTTAAATAATAAACTGTATTATCCCCCTTCTACTTCCATCTATCATGACCATAATGAGATAATGTGACACAAATTAATGCTCCTTGCCAGAAAGGTACTTGTGGATATGAATAATGCACAGTCCCGTTTTATAAATATTGATATATGCTCTAACCTAAAATCTGTTAGTCAAATGACCGAGAGCAAAACAGAAGACTAGATACGGGAATGCCTTTTTTCTTGATTGCACTCATCCTAAAGTGTGAACCACCAGAGTGAAAAGATGAAATGTGACGAGAATCTCAAACAAGGACAACAAAATGAACATAGCGCTTTGAAAATAAGCACTTTGAAGAATGCAAATTTTTCATTATATTAGCTGAACAGTTAGCAAAGATAATGAAGCATATTTCACACCCCTCAAGATGAATCTTCTGATAACTAATATTTATGGAGCCACATTTTTATGTGTCAGAGACTAGGCTGGGTACTTACCACAAGACGAACACATTAAGCTGAGGACAGAGGCTGAGCAACCTAGGCCTGAACTCTAAGTAGGCTACCATCAAGCAGGTGAGAGGAGGAATGGAAGGAGTAAGGAAGTGAGCTGGTCAAAGGGTTGGGCAAAATTTTAAGTTTGAGTGAGTTCAGAGGACCTGAACATCAGGGAAAAGGAAGGAGGGAACACTTCTATTTTTCCCATCTCATTCTGGGTGAAGCCCAACTCTAGTGAATATGGCCCAGAGGCCCACTGCTGACATCACTACCCCAGGGGCAGGAAGAGATGACATCGTTGTTGTTTTTTTTTTTTTTTAACGTTTATTTATTTTGAGAGAGACTGAGGAAGACAGAGTGCACGAGCAGGGCAGAGGCAGACAGCGGGGGGAGGGGGAGGGGGAGGGGAGGGGGAGGGGAAGGGGGAGGGGAGGGGGAGGGGGAGGGGGAGGGAGAAGGAGAATCCCAAAGCAGGCTCTGCACTGTCAGCACAGAGCCCGATGCAGGGCTTGAACTCATGAACCATGAGATCATGACCTGAGCTGACGCTTTACCAACTGAGCCGCCCAGGCGCCCCTCGCAATGACACCTTCTAAACCAACAGGAATGGAGTTGCAAGAGCACTTCTGGAAACATCACAAGGATAGAAAATCTAACAATATAAACACTGTTATCCGGAAACAAGGGTTTCTTTGCTAAGGCAACAATGCCTTCACATACAGCAATATTCCTGAGGTGCAAGTGATGATCTTTAAAAGGTGTAATGATCTGTAAGTAGCATTAAGGAATCTTTTCAGGATAATAATTTTGTGAAATCAGTTAGCAATCACTTTGTAAAGGAATGTTTTTACAAATCAACTCGAGCACTGCTGTGAACTTTACCTTAATAATTTACCCGAATTCTTGAAAGTAAACCAAGTGAAAGATGATAGGAAGCAGGAGAATGGTCAAGATTAATTCCAACGATTGTATTTCTGACCCTTACCACTAACTCTAGTACCGTTAGAAGGAATATCATCCCTAAATAATGTGGCTAAAACCCCAAACCTTTAAGCTCTTTCTTTAGGCAAGTTTATCTCTGTATTTGATCTCATTTATCCCTAACACATGCCATGAATCTCCTTGGTAGCAACTTGGTCCTAGCAACAAAGCACAATTTGCCAGCAACAGTCAGTGAACACCATTTTGTGTGCATGGTTTACAATTTCCTACTGTTAGCCAGTCTCATAAGTGAATGTTTGATGTATATGTGTCTAAATCTTTTTTTTTTTTTAATTTTTTTTTAAGTTTATTTTGAGAGAGACAGAGACAGCACGAGTGCAGGAGAGGCAGTGAAAGAGGGAGACAGAGAATCCCAAGCGGGCTCCGTGTTGCCAGCACAGAGCCTGATGCGGGGGATGAACTCACGAAACCAGGAGATCATGACCTGAGCCGAAGAGTCAGACGCTTAACCAACTGAGCCACCCAGGCGCCCCTGAATCTTTTTTTTTCTTAAAACATCTTAAAACACATTGCTACAAGATGTGTACATGGGAAGTAATGCTATAAACAAGAAATGAAAAATGAGAGAGACAACTGTGGACTATAAGAAACCTCATGCAACATGGGGCTTGTCTGATACACTGATTTCTGAAGGCACCAAGTCCTTAAAATTCATCCTAGAACTCTCTACCTAAAAGCAAACGTAGATGAGGAGACAATGAAAAGCAGGACTTTTGCCTTAGGGTAGGTCAGGAACTGAACATCGATATTTTACAGAGCAATCATTTAATCCCTAAGATTCGTGTGAAATAGACCATATGAAGTCAATATAACAAGACCACAGAAAGATGAAGAAACTTTAAAAATATGTTTGAAAACATACTTCACTTCTCATAAAACTGGAGTTTGCTTGGTGTAGTAAATTGAACCTCTATGCCTAACCCAGTCACTGGGTACTTGGGTTTGGGAATCGCGGTGACAACAGTACTGATTATCAACACTACCCCAAAATTTTCACGCGTTCCCACCTGCCCATAGCCTCAAGTCCAAACACTCAACACTGATAAACCAGGCCTGTGCCCAGCCCCTGCTAACCTCAGGTTACTTCTCTCTGTGCAGACAGCACCCCTTCCTTCCCAGTCCAAGGAAGCTTTGGGGCCTAGGCACTAGTACCTGGGACACCCTCTCCCTGCTATGTGCATGGCTCACTCCCCGGTCCGTCGGGTCTGTGATCACACCCAATTGCTCGGCAAGACTTTCCACGAGCACTCTGTTTAAAAGTGCAAACCAAACACTGTCACGCAATCTCCGTTCACAGCACAGCACTTACCTTCTCGTGGCATGGTGTATATTTTATTACTAATTTTACTCATGTTGTCTCCCTATATCAGAAAGCTCCAGGCTGGTGAGTATTTATCTATCTTGTTCACATTTGTATCTTCTGCACCCGGAACTGGCCTTAGCACACGGTAGGCCCTCCACAAATATTTCCTGAATCAGTCAAATCTCTCTGTACACTTTGGACGTTCACTTCAGTAGGACTCTGAGGACTGTATGTCCTCTGAGGTGGCGCCACCTTTCCTTTTCCCCCGTCACCTGGAAACCTGCTATTCTTACTATGCCCAACTAATGTCTTCTCCTCAAAGAAGTTGACTTAATTTTCTCCCACCTACAACCCTTCACTCATCCCAAGACATCGTAGCTGTTTGCTTACAGCTAGATTCTGAGCTTCTTGGGGGCAGGAACTGTGCCTCCCACATTTCTACAGCCACTCCCTGTTGAGATGAGTGGACAGCACCCAGCAGGCCCCAATCTCCACTTGCTGAATGGAGAAATGAATGGGAAATTGGAGTAGGTGACCGCTATGAGGAGACATTCTCTATTCACGGTATCACGTGAAAAAAGAGCAGCTTTGAGGACACTCTGTGGGCATCTAAGATTTAGGCTTAAGTGTGTCAACACTCATGCATGTAGGTTAACGTTTATATTTCAGATCTGTCTGGAATACCTGAGGTACTGAAAAAAAAATAAGCCGTACAATAATAATTCATGCCGATCGGGGACTTAGGAAAGCCAGGTACCTTTTGGGTATTTTAAAACATTTCAGTGTCAAAGAAAAAGGTTGATATATTTCTAAATTTTAAAGTAAAACATATGTACACATAAACACACACAGAGAATTATTTGCTTCCAAAAGGAAACACAAACCCATGTGAATCACCCAGTGCTTTTTCCACATGCTACAGCAGTATGTATTCCCATATGCAGTAAGGGAGGTGGATCATGATTCTGCAATGTTATTCTATTTAAAGTCTTTACAGTGTTAAGTCATGAAGAGCTGCTCAAATGAGCAGTCTGTGGAAATACGTCTACCTTAACTCCTCCCTGAAAGGTTAAAAATTATTGCCTATCAACTTCAATAGAGGTTTCAAACACTAACGTTTTGGGGGATATAAAAGGAAAAATGCCAAGGGCAGGCAATTCCCAAAGGATGCTCTGATGAAATCCATATCCTACTTAACAATAAGAATCGCCGATTTTCAAAGGATTAGAATATACAGAGGTAAGTAGCTTCAAACTTACACATAAGCAGTGCTTTAAACGTCCCAGCTTATAGGAGAGCAGCAGGGGCTCAGTGCCAACCACAAGACGATGCCTCCAGTAGTGAAATGCTGACCCACCTCCCTGCTGTATTGCCTACAGCATCCCGCTGGACCTCACCTGGTGGCTTTTGGTATTATCTGGGTGGAGGAGGGGGTGTCACATACCCTGGTTTGCAGGCCCGATGAATGAGCCCAATAGCCAAGACATTACTACGTAGCACAGGGCCACTATTCCTAGGGCTCCGTACCATGTCATGTGAGAAAGGAGGAAAGGAGATTAGTACCCTCACTTCAGACAGGATGTGGCATGACTAACGAACGCTGGTTAGTGTTCAAGACAACCCTGAGCACAGAAAGAGTCAACCGACTCAGCAAAGAGAGATTCCAGAAGCAAAGGAAACCCGATCCCTTCACGTATGGCAGCAGTTGTGATTTCTCTCCTCTTACAAAGGTGTTTCAGAAACACTCTGCCACCTATAGTTCCTATTCCTTCCCCACAAGCACAGAAGTTAATTTTAAACACCCTCAACCGAAAGCTGGCCCGTCATTCTGACAAAACTCACGTGCAGTGTGGCAATGGTGTAGTCTGCTAACGGCTCCACAAGGGCTTCGTGAGGCGGCCCGATCCCTGGCTCTGCACCCTACGTATGCAGCAGGCTTTAAATGGGAAGAAGTTGAGGAAGCAAGGTTCCCTTATTCCGGAAAGGGGCAAAGAGCTGGTGGAGACATCACCTGAGGCTGAACCTCAGGGTTTCTAAAAGTCTCTTCAAGGGAGGTAACTGGCCTGAATGTGGTCAAGGGCACACTGACAGAAAACAGAAAGGGACAGTGAGTGTCAACTGGCCTGCATACCTGAATGTGCAGCTACCCTCTCTACTAAACCTGCCTTGCCAAAGGGTAAGCATGTTAAAGAGCCTGAAGTCTCCAAGTGGGGCGGAATTTTCTATAGGAGAGTCTTCCCCATCTCCTAACATTTGGTTTCAAAAGTGAGAAATGCATCCAATCTGGACAGTGCCTGGGCATTCCTTCTTTCCATCCTTCACCTTTATCACCTCTCGTGACAAGAGTTTCCTCTGTATTCTGGTCCGTTCCTCCCTACTTCCCCTCCACTCCTTTCCTCTGCACCCGGGTTCCCCTGGCAGCTCACCTCTTGGGGCCCAGCACCCCTGCCTGTGGGGTCTCCCATGCTGTGAGAGTCAGGCAGGACCTACCTGGGGAGGTCATGCTTCCCTGCACCTCCTTGCCCTCTGTCCCACCCCAAGGCCCTGAGGCACCCCTCCCCCTTGCCTGAGTCTTTCCTGTTTCCCAAGCCAGGTCCATCCAGGACATTCAATGCCAGGGGTCAGAGTGCTACATTCCAGTGGCTTCACAGGCAAGGAGGGTTCTGGATTCCTTCATGGGGGGTGGAGGTGAGGAAAGGAGGCAGGGAGGAAGGGAGGGAAAAGTTCAGCAGAGGACGATTCGGCCTGCTGTGCCCACTACTCAGAGACAGAGGTCATGGGGCAGTGAGGGCAACAGGGGTCCCACGGGGCCCCTCCAGAGTGGGCAAAGAAGCAGCCGTTCAGCCTCCTTGGGTTCTGAAGTAGATGCTGTCACCGCAGGTGCTACAGAAACTGTAAAAAGCATAAGAGAACACAACGGACTTTCATGGGCTTCAGTTCCTTAGTCTGTGAGATGAGGGTGCTGGCCTAGAGAGGCTTTTCTGAGGACCCTTCCAACTCCATAATGCTCTGATTCCTGGTGCAGCAATACCTCCCTGACCCCAGTCATTCTCAAGGTCTGAGGTAATTTTGACTAGCAAATAGAATGCCACTTTCACTCAGAAGGCAACTAAGCTTCTTTAACCTCCCAAAGCAAAATTCTCCTCTTGCAAAATCAGATTCCTTTGCCTCTGACTCAGGATCCCCGAGACTCTCTTGGTGCTTTTCTTGTGATTTCCCTGTCCTTCGGGTTTTACCTTTGTAGAGGGCTGGGCTCAAACCCTCAGGCTCTGGCCTTTCATGTGCCTCTCGACTTGCCCTGCTTACAGGGCCCCAAGGCTCACGAAATCAGGCTCCAGGATATGTTTCCCTTCACGGTCACCCTCTGGAGATAACAACTGCAGCACGACAGGACTTAACACCTGGACCTACAGTGGGCAGCTGGGAGCACCATGACGTAGTACCCAGTGTGGAACTCCTCAAACACAGAAATTCCAGTTCACTGGAACCCAAAGAGGGGAGGCTGGGCAGGAATGAGGAGTTGGGAGCTCAACTGGTCACTGGGTAATACAGGTAAATGTGCCAACTTCAACCTGGGCTCAGAGCCGCCTACTCCCCTCAGAGACAGTCAAGAGGACTCCTCTCCCGGAGGATGGGGACTGAGGGATCATGGCTGGACTGACATCCTGCCATACTCAGGACAGGGGTCGGCCTGTTCATCAGCCACCTGACGACGGGGTAGAATTTGGCAGGAGGGAAGGAAAAGAGAAATGGTGCTGGGGAGAGGGGATAAATGAAGAGGAACCCACTTAGGGCTACCATTTATGTGTTAGACGAAGTCATAAAAAACATCTGTTAGCCAGATAAGACACTCCATGGAGAAAACAACACCCCATGAGAGGTCAAAAACCACCCACTATACTCCAACTAAATGTCTAGCTTTCCTTTTTATTTTAAAGCCAACAATTGTTTGTAATAAGTCCTTGTGAGTCAAGTCTGACAATAGCAAAGATTAATTCTGCATAAAAGATGAAAATGATCCTACAAGAATGTATCCTGGTGTAGAGCCATCTCATCCTAAGTGATCCCCTTTATTGAAAAAAGAAAATTCCTGATCAATGATGACCTCCTCCCTGTCAAACCAGGATTCAACACAGAATACTCCTTTTATTTACTAAGACCCAAACACTCACACCTTCTGTGTGGTGAATCATCTGGAACTAACTGCAATTTGGACTTCACCCCCCAAGGTAGATACTACCCTTCATAAGAAAACGTTCCATGTTCTGTTCAGTAAAAGGTGCATGTTCCCGCCATGTGCTGCTCCCCAGGACTGTCAACAGACCCACTCCTTGTCGGGGCTGACTCGTGCCTGTGAGCGTGGAGTGGAAACTATGGCAGAAGCAGGCAGATGTGCGTCAAGAGCGCCCTACGACACGTGAAGATCAGGTTTTCAATGGGCCACCTCACAATATGGGCGAGAGAGCTGTGAGGAGAAGGAAAGGCAGTCCTACCCTCTTCTGTTGTTTTTATAAAACGATGAATCCTTCAAACCACCTGTGAAATATACAGCACTCTGGGCACCTGGGTGGCTCAGTCCGTTGAACTTCTGACTTCGGCTCAGGTCATGATCTCACGGTTTGTGAGTTTGAGCCCCGCGTCGGGATCTGTGCTGACAGCTCAGAGCCTGAAGCCTGTTTCGGATTCTGTGTCTCCCTCTCTCAAAAATAAACAAATATTAAAAAAAAAAAAATTTTTTTTAGGGGCGCCTGGGTGGCTCAGTCGGTTAAGCGGCCAACTTCGGCTCAGGTCATGATCTCACGGTCCGTGAGTTCAAGCCCCGCGTCGGGCTCTGTGCTGACAGCTCAGAGCCTGGAGCCTGTTTCAGATTCTGTGTCTCCCTCTCTCTGACCCTCCCCCATTCATGCTCTGTCTCTGTCTCAAAAATAAATAAACGTTAAAAATTAAAAAAAAAAAAAAAATTTTTTTAAAAGAAACACACAGCACTCATTTGGGTTGAAATAAATTTACTTTTTTAAAATGGAGTAATGAGGGAGAACCTTAATAGTTAAAAGAAAAGAATTCTGGAATACACTAAGACCTAAAAAAAAAAAAAAAAAAAAATTATTAAAATGACAATAGCCCACAAAAATGGCACTTAAGAAGGTAGGGCCAAGCTGTTTCCTTTGAATGAGCATGTATGTGTGTTAAGTTTAAAGTTCTCCAAATTTCTCCATAAAGAAAAATGATTCTAACTATTGCTACAATCCTACATACCATTTTTTTGAATAAATAACTATTGTTTAGAGGTGTTTTGTTTGTGTTCTAAGTGGGCTCCACACTGGGCATGGAGGCTTGAACTCACAACTCCGAAATCAATACCTGAGCCAAGATCAAGAGTCAGACGCTTAAGCAACTGAGACACCCAAGTGCCCTGGATATAATCACTTTTTTAAAACCATCTTTTCCCGGGGCGCGTGGGTGGCTCAGTCGGTTAAACATCCAACCCTAGATTTCGGCTCAGGTCGTGATCTCACAGTTGTGGGACTGAGCCCTGCTTCGGGCTCCATGCTGACAGAACAGAGCAGCTCTCGCCCTCAAAATAAATACAATATTAAAGAAACAAAAAACAAACAAACAAACAACCCCACATCTTTTCCAAATTGTAATCTCCAGGTCCTGGGTCAAAAATTCTTACCCTTATGATCACAGTCCCTACCAAGAGAATACAGGGATATACATTCTTCAGTCCATGCCACATGGAATATTATCAGCACAAACTTTTAAACTTTCATAACTTAAGAAACAAGGACTTACCTCTTCCTGCTAGAGCTGTGATCTTCATCCTGAGTATGGCTCAGATACCACAAAGATGTGTGGTGGTGCCCCTGCCTGCACTATCTCACCTGGACCCCTGGGGACCATCTGTTCCTCTTACAGATGAGGAGCAACTCTAAGAGCAGCCCTCAAATTCAATACTCTATCACCCAACAGCAAGAGACAGTCATATCAGGGCACTGCCTGAGGGAAAATCATAAACAAGACCTCCTCACAGGCACCTTCGAGCCATCACTGTGATGCAATGTAAAGAAAAATGTACCATCAATTTACTCATTAACTTATTATTTACTGAGCAGCTACTTCTTTCGTGGCACCATGATAGGCACTGAGTGGGCTACAAAGAAGCAAGAACCTATTCAATTAAAGAGCATCTTTCTACCCATCTTCCACCTTACAAGCAAACATAAATTAGAACAGAGTGAACCTATAAAGGGCAAAGCCTGTTTTAATACAGACATCAAATATGCTAGAATCTGAAATGTTCCAATAGCAACGCTTACTGGAAACAAATCACTATTAAGCTGTTCTGTCCCTTCAAAATGATCTTGGGAGCCAGTAAACATTAGTCAAACTTGTGACAGACCGAGTATGTTAGGTCTGATTCACAAATCATGGCACACTGCTATTGATGTTTAAATCGGAACATCCTACCACCCAGCTCCCAACCGGGGGTAGGTGTCTTCATGCCTACATTTTTTATTGCAACCAAATGTTACTTTTATTCTGTGGTAGGGGACAGGGAAATCATTTTCTTTCTACCTTCAGAATATTACATTTAATCAACATTTAATGAACACCTGTTACGTACAGGCCATAGTGTTCAATGCCGAGGCACAAAAAGATACTATTCCAATGCCGCATACAAGTGAGTTAACTTAGTTATGCCTCATAACATCCTAAATGAAGTAGATGCTATTATTATCCCCATTTTACAGATGGAAACTATGCACAGAAGTCAAGCAGCTTGGCCAGGGTAAGGCACCAGGCAAGTCACTAGGATGAATTATGGACTGACCACAGAGCCTGAACTCCTGCTAGCATTCAATGTTGTCTCTCACTGATAGATGTGCTTTCTCCTTAAGAAACAACATCTCCATTTCTCCTGAGGAAGGCATTTCCTCCGGCCAGGTTTTCCTGAGACCCCACCCTGGCAACTGGAGGGAACACGAGCTAGCCATACAGGCAGGTAAAATGCCCCAACATGATGGTGACTCCTGGTCTGGGGAGCAAGCAACAGGGCAGAGGAGGCAGGGCCAGTGCTTGGAGTGAGGCCAGAGGCACCGGAGAAGGCACCAAGTGCCCTGGGTGAGGGGAGCTGTGGTTGGGCTGGCTGGACAGTGTCCCCAGGTTGCTAACTGCAGAGAGCACCTACGTGCAGAGCTGGGGGTTGAGTGAGGACAGTGGCTGGAAGTGGGACTTCCTCAACCAGGGTGGGTATAAGAGAAAAGAATTCAAAACCTGCACAGGGGAAATCAGTGACCAACCTGTAAAGAGACAAAAGACTTAGGGGGCTTGGGGGCCCCAGTATGGGGTATCTCTTCCTCTCTTCCTCTCAATGCACTCGAGATGGTGATGCACACACAGAGTCACAAACCCGTCTCCCGAAACTCCCACCTCAAATACTATATGTATTTAGTATTTACATAACTGCCTTTCTTCAAGACGCATGGTGTTTTGTTTTTAAAAATCAAGTCTTGCGGCAGGTCAGGAGGTTAGCTACTTGACTACAAGTTCAGAAAGAAAAAGAACAGAGTGGCTGTGGTTGGACTAGGGCTTGGAGACGCTTCCGAGATACCCACCGAACTAGATGTAGACACTGAGAGTCGCCCTTTGGAAGCACCAACTCCAAGAGGTAAGAGTGTGAAACAGCTATAAACAAATCCATCCAGCATTTACCCCTGGCATGAACCTCTCAGTCTGCGACCTCCCTCAAACTGTATTTATGTCTTCTCCCACTGTCTCCCCTCTGAACAGCCAGAAATAAACCCAGGGCTCTCAAACTCGAAAATTTCCTCCTCCCCCTCATCCAAGCTGGCCGAGTTCCAGGGATCTGTAAGCAAAAAACACGCAGCTCAGCGACACTGTACAAGCCCTCACCAACTGTTCAAATGAGGAGCTCCAAAAGCCAGAGGCTTCACTCTCCACCATATGACAAGGAACATACAGATCGATTTCATTATTCGTTGATTTAGACATTTATAATCACATTGTTGAGAAACATGTGAAATGAAAACACAAGTGTTTTTGGTTGATAATAAAGATCAGCTGACTAATGATTAACTGTTCAGTATTGGAGGTAATCTATGATGAAAAGATTTCAATTTTTATAAATTTGCTACAACGGGAGCTACAGGCCTTATGTTGGACCAAACCTTAGGAGAGTCCCACCGCCCGTCCACCTTGACAAACCTTTTCCCTAAAAGAGGTCAGCTTCCCACACCTTTTTATGAGCCCTGAGACACAATATCAGCACACATATTTTGGTGACGGTGGTGGGTGTCAAGTTTTTGCTTATTACTGTTGAATGTAAATATTAAGCTTTGTGCTTTGATTTTTTAAAAAATTTTACATACTTGACTTTAATGATGGCTACTGTCCCATAACAGAACTAAAATTCCACAAATATCCAGGGTTAAACTATTAGGTTTAATGTGATTTCACCTTCAAATTACTTTTTTAGTACAAAGTGTGCTTATTTTAAATAAATATGTTGATCCAAAAAGTGTCTGTTAAAATCCAGCTGTGCACATGCACTTTTTAAACATTATATGCTGTGGTTTAGTGCAGTCTACACAGGTCCTCTCTCCAACCAAGAAGCAGCCAGGTCCATCCATGCCCAGTGTTTTCTGGATTGGGCATGTTGATTGGTATCAATCAGGCACGAATTATGAATTTTGAAAGATTTAGAATTCAGAAACCATATTCAAAAAGCACTTCTGGGGCGCCTGGGTGGCTCAGTCGGTGGCTCAGTCAGTTGAGCAGCTGACTTCGGCTCGGGTCATGATCTCGTGGTTCATGAGTTGGAGATCCATGCCAGGCTCCGTGCTGACAGCTCAGAGCCTGGAGCCTGCTTCAGATTCTGTGTCTCCCTCTCTCTCTGCCCCTCCCCAACCCGTGCTCTGCCTCTGTCTCTCAAAAATAAATAAGTGTAAAAAAAAATTACTTTTAAAAAGCACTTCAAATTTATATAAAATATATATGAAGCCTCGTGATTTGATTTTGCATACTATTTGCCAATTGATTTTGTGAAATTTTTAAACAAAGAATACAGAAATGAATCTGAAATGAAATGCAATCTATTATAACAGATGCTATCTATACCTTTTGAATGTGAAACTAATTATGAGTTGTAAAGGCTATTTATTAATGTACCAGGCAATAATACAAGGGGAAAAAAAAGTCTGCTGCCCTGATAGAGTTTCAACAAACTTAATTCCAAAAATGACCCAAGTTTTTCCCAGTTTTATACATGTGCCTTATGGGATAACTTCTGGGCCTCCAGTTTTCATTTATAAATTGGTGGAAGTGGAAAACGGAAAACGGTTTTAAATTCCCAGAGAAAATCATTGGCAACAAGAGCCTATGTCTAATGCGTGAAAAGCACAAAGATTGCAAATTCATCTTGAAGTCAGTATCTAGTCCCTATTTAGGATGTAGTTAGTTAATTATATCCATCTTTCATCCTAAATAAATATTTGCAATCCAATAATGCACTACAAAAAAAGCAACAGAATAAAAATGTCCCTACCCAGTGGGCTGGCTATTTGCACAAAGCCAACAAATCATTACTTAACAGAGGAAAAGGTTAAAAAAAGCTTCAATGTCCTCAGAGTCAACATAATCCTGGTGGTAGCAAGAATATAAGACAAGCAGCTAAAGGCCACCGTCCTCAGGCCACAACCCCAGACACAAAGGACCACAGGCATAGGTAGGAAGTGGTCAAATCCTTTGGGAGGGGACAGGAGACAACTATCATGTGCTTGGGGAGCTTAGGCACTCATGGGTACAAGTTAAGACTACATAACATTTTCCCTTAAATTCACCTGAAATTCAGACTGGTTTTTGTTTTCCTTTTGCCTTTTATGGATAGTCCGGAAATGAAAGAGGGTAAAGAAAATGAAGTAGAAAGGTACAGTCAGCACATCTTGATTAATCAGCTTATAGTAATGGACACTACAGAGACACAGGAAAATTTATTTGATCTAATTTTAACGGAAAGAATATACAAGATGTAGGATTTAAAAAAGGTACGTACACAGAGGAAGACGAGACAGGATATATACACATACAAAAACACAAAACTAGTTAAGTTCAGAATAAAAGTGTTTTGGATCAGTTTCTCTTCTCTATTTCCCAAACTGTCTAGTAAAGTTATGTTGCCTTTATAATTGTTTTCTTAAGCAGGCAGTGGACCCAACATTTGGCCCCAGCACACATGGCTAGTTGTGGGAAATAAGATGTTCAGGAAATAAACTACAAAAAAGAAATTTAGGTAACCCCTTCCTAAATAACCATTCAAGAGACCCAGGCTCTTTTTTTTTGTTTTGTTTTTTGAACAAGGCAAGGCCCTTTACCACATGCAACTAATCTCCAAGAATCTTTGAGCATAAAAAGTTCTAAGGAATTTCGGTATGAATCTTTTTTGATGGTCTACCTTTCTGGTCATAAACCTGATGAAGTATCTTACTAACTGCAGAAGAAACAACACAGGAATGAGATGCCCACAGCTTTAAGTAAGCCTCTTAGGAGACAATCTACACATGTTTATTTATATAAACTAATTAAAGATGGCCAGAAACAGAAACAGAAAATTTTTTAATTCTGTTGGAATTAACAGAGTCCAACAACTCCAATTAGAAGAAAACGCTACCACGGCAGAAATGGACACAGAGAGACTATCAGGACCAGAACATGACCCTGTGAGGAATTCTTCTTACATGTGTGCATGCTGCATATATGGATGTGTATAAGTATATGCACACATCATATAATTTGCAATGTGTGTGCAGCTGTCCACCATAATGACACAGTTTTCCACTGTAACGAAAGACAGAAAGAAAATGTCTATGTTTCCATTAACTCCAAAATCAGGCACAGACTCAGGGATGCCTTCCCACCGCATCCTGCCAGTCCACCGGCTGCCCTGCCAGGCCTTCCATAGGTTCCCTAGGTCAGCCGCATCTGTTTACTTTCTCCAGCAGAGCCATGGCCTTTCCTCCCCAAGCACTGTCCCTGGGTCCAGCTGTCGGTATAACGGACCAACAGAAGACCAGCAGTTGAGGAAACTGATTTCCCCTGAATACTTCTGAGAGGCTCTTTCTTGGGAGTCAGGGCAACTTGGCTATCTCTATAGCTGAAAATGGTACTTGCTGGTTGTACTTGACGCCTACTTCTCCGGTTCTCACCTTCCTGGAAGTCTACTTTTCGGTTACAAAACTGTTTACCTTGGCTTAGGACAAGAGGGGCCCTCCCTCCTTCAAGTGTGTTTCCCAGTCCTCTGCCTCCATTCATTTATTTTATTAAAGACCGAGAGTAAATATGCTATCCCAGCCGCAAGAACAGCTCGGGCTCCTTCACCGTCTACCTCAAATTAACAAAAAAGGGCCGAGGGTTTTGCGATACACCCATTTCTGATTTGGGCAGGATCCACATCGAGTTAAATCCTCTTACTGCTGATAAAGTCTCAGAGTAGGCAACACTTCCAGAACAAACCGGCCCCAAAGTCTGGAAGCTGACTTTTAAACTTTTAACAGTAATGAAGCCACATAAAAATTAAAAAAAAAATACTTTTAAAGAGTTATAGGAAAATCATCAGTGGACACTCAGACAAATAGCCCTGCTTAAAATCTTCCACCTTTCGTTGCCAACGAAGCATCATGGAAAACTAGAACTCCACTACCATAAGCTTACTTCGGTATCGGTTCCAGCTTGCCCTCCTCCCCCTTCCCAAAGCTTTGATAACAACTGGTGCTCTAAAGTGGCTTCTTGCAAAGTCCCCCAGCCATGACACTAACGTTATAAACAATCACAATCACGTGTGACAAGGGCATCTTAAATATGGGAAAGTCGAAGGCACGTGCTGCACCACTGACATCAAAATTAAAGCCGCACTCAGGAAACGGGGCTCTCCAGATCCACTCACTAAAGTGATAGAAGGTACTAGGTGCCTGACATTTATCAGGATAATTCTGTAATGTGTCTATGACCCTGTATACTTTATCTTGGCCAAATCTCTCTTTTTTAGCAGTTGAAAAGTTTAACACCAGATAGATCACCCAAGGGTTGTAATTCACTGTTGTATTAAGGGTCTAATGTCTTAGTGTCTTAATTTGTAAACCACTTTAAGACTTTCAGAAAGTAAACAAACAAACAAAGACTTCATGACTGGTGCTAAAGGAAAAACAACTCCACGGGGCTTAATAACAAGTTGGGACTCCAGCCAGGAGTCATCAAGAATTCCTCAGTCCCTGAAGTCATAGGGTTTGGAGTAAATCCAAATGGGATTTTACTTTTTCGAATTCCTTATATTGCATTCCTATGGACTTCCTGTTCAAACCATTGTGAGGCATTTTTATTATTCACAGTCACACACTTCTACCATCATGCTGTTGGCTAGGATCTCCTTCTCCAAAGAAGGTGTACGGTTAAATTCCTGAGGAAGTTTGGAGATCACCTGCAGCAGTAAAGAGGTTATGTCATTTGCTGGCGTAACACTCACAGACTCCAAGTTCTAGACGTGTTTGTTAAATTAAATTCCCTCCTGATTAGTCAACACACGTTTGAGACACAACCCTGGATTTGCTGAAAACAGAGGTTTACTATCACCAATTACTCATATGGTAGCTTATCTGAAGTATCTATACAGTAACTCATGATTTTATGTGTATCAGTTATTATTTACAAACAACTGATCACTGTAGCGTTTCAAGGGCTCCGTGCACCAGATCGCTGGTGGTAAAGAGGTTATAAGCTGCCGCCCACAAGGAAAATTCTTACAAGCTGACGAAAGGTTGGTGAATGAAAGGTGACACTTTTATGGCAAACTGGCAAAAAGGAAAAGTCCTCGCAAATGAAAACTACCTTTAAATATCTGCCAAAATAAATACAGCTGAAACTAACCTATCACAGCAAAATTTAAAAACTCAGTTCTAAGAATGACGGGCTGGGGGGAGGTGTACGACAGGTGAGAGGCCATGGTTAACCAGTTCTAAGCTTCCTTCTGCAAGGATGAGACTCCTCACTGGAATTCTCTCAACAGGCTTCGTTTGTTTCTGTTTGCACAATGCAAACCACACAGCTCAGATGGAAAAGTTTTTGTATAATATCTTGGATGACCTTGAGTCTAGATTTAGTCAACAAATGCTCATTGAGTTCTCCCTGAGTGCCAAGCGCTAGGATAACACACAATCCTGGCGCTCGAATGGATCACAATGAGGCAGGGAGGCAGAAATGTGAACTCTAACACAGTGTGAAAAGTGCTCTAACAAGGGAAGGAGAAAGTGCTATTTATGGGCACTGGGGGTGGGGGGATGGCAATGCTTTTTCCTGGGCAGGGCAGGAAGTCCTCACAAAGGAAGCAGCACAAAATGGTAGGGTTTGAGGGATGAGAACACATTCTGAAGGATGTAAAGATAATTGGGGGGAGTCTGAAAGTGGACACCACGCCCATTTTCCGGTTGCTGGCTTTGCCCCCAAACTTCTGGTTGCGACAGATATTAGGAAGCATGTGTCGAACAGATCTCATCTTCTGCATTCTCAAAGGGTCTCTGTCCAACATAAACTTGAAACAAAGTCGGAAAACCTACACCTTGAGGAGAATAGTCAGGTACTGAATGTAGGAGTCTAATTTTCCCTTACCTGTGGGCTTTTAGTAATAACATGCAAATTACCAAGGCTCTTTGGGAAGTTAAATGCTTCTACTAAGACTAAAAAAAAAAGTAAAGTAGGAATTATGTACATGAGATATATCCCCTCTAAAGAAAAAACAATTCACTGTTCCTTCTTTACTACTAATAATCCTTATGTTTTCTCGCTGCTTGTAGCTCCTTAATACCGTCTACTTTTCCAGTCTCTCCAGAAATGGTATCAGCCAAGCATTTCTGACTCCAGGGCACATGCTTACATATTCACACACAGTTTAAAAAATATAATACATGACTATTTTCAGCGCCAAATGCAGCTGTAACTATATATTTCTTTTGGACATGTTTTATGTTATAAAGCATGTAAATACTTTATCTCCCTCAAGTTTTCCAGAACTCTATTGGCAGAGTCTTTTTCCTTTCTCTTTCCAAAGCACTGAATACAATTTCCTGAATAGATAGTCAATAAACTTGGTGGCTGAGAGCTCACTCACCTTTTCCCAACATAGTCTTTGGAAATAATTTCATCTCCTTCCAACCAAAAACACCTCTGGCTTCTTTCCTTTGCTTATTTCCCTGTAGAGGTATTCCATTTCTCACCCTAAATTTCTGCTTTTCCTTTCTGCTATCACATCTAAAATTCTTGTGTAAGGCCAAAAACTATGTTTACTGATAGCCTACCATAAATCATCCCACACTGCCCTACGGATAATAAATCTTCTGTCCCAATCAGCAAGAAATGAAAGAAGTCTAATTTTCCCGAGCTCCACTTGCCCACGTATAGATATCCCAATTAACTAGGTAGTTTAAAAGCCAAAGCCCTTTAATTAGAACTGTGTTTTCCAAGTGTAATAAAACAATGCACAATCTTTGTTAAGAAGTCATTTTCAGCTTGCTGATCTACAGAGTAGATAGTATACTTAATTTGCTCCAACTATGCAAGTTGTTTTCAGCACATACATAACACAATGCAAAGTATTCTTTGTACTGTGCCCTCAGCAACTGTGCACGCGCATGCGCGCGCGCGCGCACACACACACACACACACACACACACGCTCTCTCTCTCTCTCTCCCTCCCTCCCTCCCTCCCTCCCTCCCCAAAGGTATGAAGTTAACTATATCTTGAAAGGAGAAATTATTAACAGCTTCCTCTCAATGTCACATCTGGAACTGTATGTCCAGCTGCTGATGCTACAGATATATTTTACCATCCTGGATGCATCTTTTTAGGCCAGCAAGTCCACCACAACCTTGTAAAGAATCTTGTTTTATGAACTTTTATCACCTGCTGATCCATATTACATATTCCACAGAGTCAAATGAATTTTATGTACTGGCAAACACTTCCCCTCCAAACACTTCTACAGAACTCATCTCTGCCATCCTGTTAGTGCAGACACCATTACTGGAAGGGGTCCTCACAGACGATTTGATGCTTGGCACCAACTTCTCTTACTAGGTGGGTTACCAGTAGCTGGAGAGCTGCATACAACCATGCTGGGAAGAATGTGGAGGCAAATTCTGGAAAGCATGCCTTTCAGGGCACCTGAGATTCGGCTCACACTGGGTCATGGCAGGGATGCCACGAGGAAGGAGGGCCAAAGGACAGCACAAAGACATGGGCAGGAGAGGTACCAAATGGACCTTCTAGCACAGACTCTGATGGCAGCAAACACACACTGAACACTCTGGCCACTTCTAAGAGACAAGGTTCTCGAGAGAAGGCCCTAGGCATTCAGACTCTCATTACTGACCCCAAAGTTTAAAAGTTCTTAAGTTCTTAATCTAACAGGCACCAACCAAGCAGGAAGAAAACCAAATAAAGACCTATTCATATAAAGAAGAGCAAAGTAGAACCTAGCTTTTCGGCAAAAGCTCAGGTTGGTAAATGAATACCACCCACCCCTCAATGGCTACTTCAGACACCACCATTATTAGCTATCCAGAAATCTACCCTGGAAGGGAGAGGATTAGATCCAGAACAGGATTTGACTTCCAATATCATGAAAGAAAAGAAAGAAAAGAAAAGAAAAGAAAAGAAAAGAAAAGAAAAGAAAAGAAAAGAAATGAAAGACGACAAGGCAATCCACAATACTCCACGACCCAGAAACATTTTCTGTTAAACAATATAAAATGTCTATCTAGTATTAGCAGTCTCAGAGCAGTTTTACAAATGGCAGCCAAAAAAAAAAAAAAAAAATCTTGGGGAGCAAAAAGCAAACTATCACAGAAAACTAAAAATTAAATAAGTTCACACTGCTAGGGATTGGTGGTTTAGGTAATTGAACTGAAAGTGAGAATCACAGAAGAGATCTACATAATAATTAGCTGCTGAGTTTTCTTGTGTTGCATACTCCCAAATGGAGTATTTAGCATTCAGCAGACTTATTAATGAATAAATGCCCGACTGGAATTAACTAGCACCTCATTCTGGAAGGCTGCTCTTGGCAAAAATGTAATATCCACAGGGCGAAGCCAGTTGATGGCTGGTATACACTGCAGGCTGGGCTGAGTGTCGCATTCTTTAGAATAATTCATGTTACGTCAAGTTTCAGAGCCACAGGTCCTCACCACCTGGACAATATGCAAAGGAAGGATGATGTTTCTAGACCCCAAGAGACAACTTCCCAAACTTCCCGGCTGGTCCCGTGCCTGAAATACAGCCAGTGGAGACTTGCTGTCCCACAGACAGAGCTTCTCTGCTCCGGGGGCTCCCGAAACACACAGAGGTAAGGAAGCTGGCGTGGCCTGCAGCACTGTCCCTCTGCAGAGACTAGGTGTTTCATCCTCCCCGTGGGAGGCGCCCAGAGACCTCCCTGGGCCAGTACCCCTTCCTCACGTGCAACAACTGCTCTGTTTCTTTAAATCCAGCCTGCTCCTTAAGGAAACTCCCTGGCAAGTGAAAACAGCAGCAAAGGTAAAAGAATGCCGGGAATTTGGCTGCCGCCTGCAGTATTAGGGAGAACAGCAATTACTCAACTCTCTCCTAGTGTCAGAGGCAGAAATGAGCATGTGAATTTGGGCAAGTTTTGGCCTGTCTTTGCTCAAGCTTCTCCCCTTGTGGTATCTGTCACCTACCTACTCACAGTCATCATAATTAATGAAGTAAAGGAGAAAATGGAGAGAGAGTGAAGGCAGCAGGCCAGCGCGTTCACAGAAGAGAGGCGTAAATTCTACCCGCACTCCAGGCCGGGCCACAGTTGCCATGGCTTCAAGACTGCCAGCATTTCAAGACGTCAATAACTTCCCAATAACTGTGTTTTTGCCCTCTCCACCGCCTCTCAATAAACAGAACTATGTAAAAACCCTTGATCTTTTCCTCCAGGCCCTTCCCGTCGACAGCACTTGGCAAAGAGTCATGTAGACATGACCACTCTTCCCTTCCTTGGCTCTGCAAACACAAGGTAATATTTGACTCCTGTGTACATGTCTCACACATAAACACATAGACCTTACAACCAGAAGGGCCTGGAGATATCATCACTTCAGTTCCTCTGCCTTCAAGTAGGCAACTATTTAACTCCCTTTCCACAAATTAAGGTAAAGTCAAGGGGAGCTGAGAAGGTTTTATTTAAGTTATGGAGCTACTAAGGGATGACAGGAGATCCAGAAGCATGGCTTGTCTCCCGTGTCACGGTATATTCTCACACACAAGAATGTTGTGCTGTTTGTCTTTCTGAACAGCCTCAAATCCTTCCTGCAACAAACTGGAATATATATGAACCCATTCATTCTTTTGATTAAAACATGGAAATTTATTTGGCCTTTCACTTTTATGTCATAGACAGTGGTAATAAATTATCCTAAACTCTGAAATAGAAGAACTCCGTGGTTCTGAAAAACACACAGCGTACTCAATCTTTCTCAAACCATTTAAGAATCTTTCTACTTTGGTTTTCAGACCCAGAACAATCTACAATTTATCCCCTTTTCCTCTTGCCAGATGTAAATACCCATACCTTCAAAAAAAAAAAAAAAAAAAAAAAAAAAAAAGCAATGCTCCCAACTATGGAAGGTGAGGAAAAGAGGAAACCATGTGAAGGTTTTCCAGATCTGCATTTGACAAGATGATGGAACATTCGGTCTCTGCAGTTTTATAAACACACACTGAGGGGACTGAGAACATATGTCCTGTATGTAAGGTTCTTCCCACGTCATGGGTCTGAAGTGGTCCAATGGATTCCTAACATGAAAAGTCTAGTTCAGGTCAAACATCCTTAAGGTAGCTTTACCCTATTCTGGCAGGTCTTTTGGAATCTTAAAAAAGAAGGATCACAACTCTCCAATGTTGAGATGCCTTTTGTTTCATCACAGCCATGAACCGGTTTGCTTGTGGCCTTTGGATTCGAAGCTAAATAAGTTACCTCTCATAGACCCAGGACTTTGCAGGCTCAGGTTTCATTCTGCCCTGCCAGAAATTCCTTTCTGTTTTGAATCTGAGATGTTTGTTTATGGTTTTTGTTTGGAAATGCTAAATAAGACAGGCACAGTGTCTAGTTACAGCCTATATCTTTTTTTTTTTTTTTTTCCACCTTGCTATAGCCAGAGTGGCTGGTTGTTAAGGACTAAGGACTTTGCTAAAACTTCCAAAGAGCAGACTCTTCAAATTATCTTCCCAGGAACCTGAAATGTAAAATAACACCTTAAAATATAATTAACACTTAATTTGCTTTCTTAAATGTTCATAAGACAAATGTTCCCAGGCTATTTCAAATTAGGGTGTTATTTTTGGATTTGACAAACACATACTTAGACGAAACCCTGAAATTTGAAAGTTGATCTTGCCTTGCTTGTAGGTTACATGTTTGAATACCAGCACTCCTGATGAAAGACAGAAGTACTACAATGCTAGGTGCTAAAAGAGTTTCTGAAAGAAAATTCAACTTCTACGACGTGATAATAAGGTTTGGTTGCCAAAAGAAAATAGAAAAGAGTTGTAAACTATTGATTCCAAAGACTGTACCTTCATCAAGTTCTTTCTCCTTGTTCCTTAAGAGCCAGTAAAAAGCATTTACCTTGTGAGTCCTCAGACCATATTTACTGGATAAAAATGATACTCATTTGCAGGCATGAAAGAAGGGTGGAAGTTCTAAAGGGACAGGAACTCAGCTATTTTAATTCTAGGGTGTTCTTTCCTAGCCTCCCACTGTAGCACAAAGATGCTGAAGAGAGACCACAAGCCAAGACCACAGGAAAGCGGAAGTATAAGTCCAGAGGACGGACGGATGGAACAGACGGGATCAAGAAAAGCAATGCAGATGTCCTCCGGGCCGGACACTACCCCCGGCTCATTCCTAACCTGCCCTTGTCTTTGAGCTGGCTGTGACTACCACTGCTTCCTTCCTTCCTGCTTCCTTCCTTCCCTAACTGCAGTGACCCCAGCCTTGCTTGCTGACGCTCCTGAGGTCTCCCGTGGCTCCAGCGATGGCCAGAAACCCACAGAAAACTTCTAACAATAAAAGGAAATTTAATTTCCTTCCATTATACCATATGCCATCAATATTAAGAGATGTCACCTTTTTAAAAATATTAGTTTGAAGCAGTTCTCTGGCACTATGGATTCCAACCACAAAATCACCCAAATGCCCACATTCTGCTGAAACAGGGGCTAGGACTTACAGCAGTACTGGATGTCAATGTGAAGGAGGGGTGTGTCACAAAGTGGATTTTTTTTTTTTTTTTAACTTATAGATAAAAAGCTAACAAAGAAGAAAAGGAAAACAGAATGAAAATTAGAATTAACATCATCTTTGAAAAATCTATTTGGTACCAGGAATTATACTAGCCATTATACACACACACCAACACATGTTATCTGTGCAGTTTTATATATACATACATACACTCTCCAATCCTCTCTATAATATCTACTTCAAAGAAAGCTAGGAGTATTCCACTTTTACAGATGAGGAAACTAAAGGCCAAAACAACCAAGCAAGCTGGTTGTTCAGTTAAAAAATAAGAGCTGAGATCTGAACACAGGTTTGTCCAGCATCAAGACCTAATTTCTTTTTCCTAAGACATCATGCACAGAGGCGTGGGAAGCAGGAAGGAGGGGAGCACACGCTCAGATCCCACTTGGTGCTGCACCCCCCACTAAATCCTTCCTGGTACTCAGTTAGTGCCCCTCTTAGTTGCTCCTGAGATGCTCAGCACTTCCTTATCTTGGAACTGCACAGCTGTAAGTAACTGTCTTGGATAGAATCGTCTCAGCTACCTGCCATTGGACCATGGCCCCAGAAAGCAGGGTCCCTATCATATTTACTGTGGCTGAAAAATAACTACAATAGCAGGGAACATTATCAGGTCTCCTACACCGCTCTCTGTTCTACATGCTTCATAAGGACTAGCCTTTTGCTACTTAAAAGTGTGGTCCCAGGATCAGCAGCATCTGAGTCACCAGGGGGTTTATCAGAAATGCAGAATTTCAGGCCCCACCCAGACCTCCTGAATTAGAACCACCATGCTGAATGAGATCCCCAGGTGATTCGTGCACACATTACAATTTCAGAAGCACAGTTTTATCTCATTTAATCTGCACAGCCAAGACACGTTACCTATTACTGTTTTAGACAGGGAAACTGAGGCTTAGGGAAGCGGCATTCCTGCAGTGTAGCACAAAGACCAGACCCATAGCAGCAAGTACTTGTGGGTAGAAGGATGGCTGGGAAACCGGTAGGAAGGAAAGGTCTGATTACAAGTCTGACCTCCAGTTGTGCCTAGTCTGTACCAACTGCAGCGGCAGGTGGGACCAGGGCCCCGACACAGGTGGGCTGCAGCAGCACGGGCTGCTTCCTCAGCTCCGGTCAGGCCAAATCCTGCGGTGAGACCAGCAGTGTGGACACTCCAGGGGCCAGAGGCGAACTCTTTCCCCAGAATGTTAGGGAAATGCACAGTCCTGATGATAGTGAGGACAGATGCCCTCCTCTTCCCCAAATGAAGTATCAGCCCGCAGGTAAATGGTTACCTTCATAACTCCCATGACTTAATGCAAGAAATTTCAGATTCCTCCCTATTTTTACCCCAAATACACAAACTGTTTAGACAAAGTTAACAAATGGGCATTAGAAAGAAAGGCAGCTAATAGCTTTAGAGGCCCTTAGTTTTTTAACTCAGTGCACTTACAGGGTTGGGGAGGAGGGGACCTGAACTCAATAATTTGCTCCCTTTCGAAGAGCCCAAACTCCTTAACTACCGATGATCCATTACTCAGGTAGATGAGGGCTAAGCAGAACAGAAGATGCCCATATCAGGTCGTTTCACTTATACTGGTTAGTAGCTTTGTTGTTCTTAAGTATTTACCACCTGCCAGTAATTGTTCCAAGTCCTTCACAGGAATCCATTTGCTGAGTCCCTATAGCAACCCTATTATTAACCCCACTGCACAGACAGAAAACGGAGATGCACAGAAGTACAGATTTGACTTTGGACACCAAGTTTCTAACTATGATATCTTTTCATCAAAGTATAAATATTTTGCATGAGGAATTAATTGAGGCTGGGGAAGGGAGGTAAAGAATTGAAATCTGTTCAGGAAAGAAGGACCTTTTTAACATTTTTTTTCATGTGGGCCCAAAATGAACACTCACTAGTGTTTACCTTGAGAGCATTCTTAAATCTAAGTATATTCAACTACTCCTCTGACCACAAGACCCAGGAGGTCTCGTTGAAGCACAGAGGTTTCTCATTATTTGACCAGGCTACTGGCCAGGACAAGCAGCAGAGAGTGGGTGAGATTGGAAGGTGCTAGATAAAGGGATGCCTCTCAGCTCACTGCCCACGCTCATCTGCCTAGTGGAACAAGCTAGAACAAGGAGAAAATCACTCTGAAGAGGAAACTTGCCGTTTTGAACCACAGCTAGTAAAGCATTAAGAATGTAGCCTCATTCTTAGATGTTGGGAAACACTCTGATAGGTGTTGCACAGGCCCTAAGAAGAATGGGTAGAATCCCGTTCCCCACCCCCTCCTATTCTTACTTTTAAATCTAGTTCGAATTCAAATTCTCCTTTTCAGCTTTGCCACCAGAGCCTGAAAAGATCATCTCAGATCCTGTGATTCCCAGAACAAATTAGCTACCTATTTCACTCACCACGTAATCATGGATACAGACTTGGGAAATCACTACTACTTGGCTTGAACTTATGTCATCGTGTAGACTTTCTAACGTCTGGCTCCCTATTCTTTATTGAGATTAGAAGGGTAAAAAGGGTAGGGAACACGTTTGAGGGCCTCAAGCTCCCCAGCTGCCCCCTGCCTCAGCAGAAGGCATTGTACAGACCAGAAGGTGGATGAATGAGTGACTGATTTCTATGCCAAGACAAATCAGATCTTTGAAAACTCAGCTTCGGAGAATTCAGCCTCTGAGAAGCCAGGCTTTCAGTTTGTCACTCATGCATGCTCGGCCAGCCCAGTTTCCTCCACAAATAATTGAGCTTTACTGGGGCGTCTCCGAAATCCTGATGCTGCATGGGCCACATATGAAACCCAGCGGTACAGGAACCTGCTTCACTGAACATATTTTACCTTCCAGTCCTCTTATCATTGTCCATAGGATGGCGTTCACATGCTAAATAAAGTGGCACTGCCGTCTGCATGTTAGTACTGTCAACTGAAAGCTGTTAAACACGCCCACATTTTCTCAGGAATTCCACAATTAATGTCTGGAATGCGTTTTGGATTCTTCTTCAAAGGACGGCACAGTTGCCCTAAGATGAATTCAATATTTTTCCCTTCTTCCATTAGTCATTCTTCGGTCTTCCTGCTCCATTATCCTTGTAGGGTCATCTACTTGTTTTCCCCAACTTATAACGCCTGTCTCCAGCATCCCCAAGCTGGCCCCCTTTTTTGTCCTACATTTTGTAACTACATCTAATCAAGCCCCCAGGACACAGAAACCTGCCCCATCTCACCACATACGGCCTATCATCGGATGCAATGCCCACAGCTTCAGGATTCTTCGGGCAGTTTTCTTCTTAAATTGACCTGTTCCTAACTGCATTGCCATCATAACTGTGGATTCTCCTGGTCACTGTTAAGCACGAATTAATGGCAGCAAATCTCTCTAGATTTGAGGCTTGCTATTTTTGCCTTTCTGGTACTATGCAATTCGTTTGCCCTTTGCCAAGTGTTTTATGTGACTGAACTCCTGAATAACAGTGAGGATTCTGTAAGCTTGAGAGTCAAAGACAAGGTCACCAAGTCCTGTCATTTGTGTATGTGAAGTGAATAGTCTCTCCATATTTCGTCAATATTTACTCTGGGGAGGAACTAATTATTTCCTTGTTTACTTGCGCTGGTTTCTCTTCCCATACCCCAGTAAGGTAATTTTATAGGCCCTCTGCTGGCTTCTTTCTCTCTCTGGCATCTAAGAGCTCACTCCACCTGAATGAAGACTTTCGAAATGGAAAGCAAAACACACTCTTCAAAAACAAGGAGTGCCGGGTGTTTCAAGTTTTCTAACGCCAATACAGGAGTATTAACTCTGCCCCTCCTGTCTTCTTTTTAATTAGTAAAATTAAAACCCATGGATTCTGGCTTTTTATTTTTTTAATGTTTATTTTTGAGAGAGAGAGAGAGAGAGAGAGAGAGAGATAGTATGAGCGGGGGAGGGGCTGAGAGAGACAGAGACACAGAACCTGAAGCAGGCTCCAGGCTCTGAGCTGTCAGCACAGAATCTGACGTGGGGCTTGAACCCACAAACTGTGAGATCATGACCTGAGCCAAAGTCCGAGGCTTGACTGACTGAGCCACCCAAGGTGCCCCATGGACTCTTGACTTCAAGTCCTACACAACACAGCAAGGAGAGGAGACCCTTGTGGCTTGCGCATAAACAAATGGTTTGGTACATTTTCTGGCCTCCTGTGGCCTGACCTCAGATGCTCCACACACTCTCTTCCAAGGAGCCATCATCTCCATCCCTGCCTTCCAGGGTTTAGAAAAAAAAAAAACTTTCTAAAGGCCAACCGTTTCAGAAAACAACATTGTTCTTTGCTATAAGCAGCCACGACATAACCACAGTCTGGTTCTCCTCCTCACTGCCCCCATGAAAACCGGGTGGAAGGAAAAGTTAAAAAACCTGTGAGAAATACAAGAACCGTGTTTTGAAGAGACAGTTTGGTAGACGCCGTGGTAAAAACACGGAAAGTTAAGTTCCATAACGATGAAGCTACTGAGTAAGTACGCACTGGGGGAAAAAGTTGGTGCTTACTGACGATAGCAATCGCCTGGCTCTTCTACAACAAAGTTCTCAGGGCAAAGCCACTCAGTAATGTCCACCAGGTTCCAAATCACTCTGTCCTCACAAACTGTCAAACTCAAGCCATCACCTGCCCTTTCATTACACAGAGAAGGCTGCTCACACTGCCCCCACCTCGCCCTCACCCCTTACAACAGACATAATGTACTATTCTACGTAAGAGGGAAAATGGTCCTTAGACCCCATCTCAAAATAGAATCCCCACCGTACAATCAAAACATTCTTCCTAGAAAATCCCACTTCGGTAATTTTTCAAAACTCCGTCTTTGATCTCCCATACAGTCTTCTTCCTCAGGAGTTCAGAATCCAAACTTGTTTCTCTGGCTTCTAGATGATTTACCCAGAGGCAGGCAGCCCAGCCAAGGAACAAGCCACTCAGGATGTCAGAAAGTGCAACAGGAGACTCACCTAATGAATGGAAACAGTAAAGAGACTCGTGCCCTCCTGGGGGCCAGAAAGCACTTTTTAGACTGAGAGAGAGCAGAGAAAACTTGAGGTACTTGGCTCTATGATCAAGTTTTAAAATGCACTTATGCCAAATAAAAAAATGTTTTAAAGGAATGATTTATTTTTTTCAAAACTTGTTAACGTATATTTTTGCGAGAGAAAGAGAGAGAGCGTGCACACAAGCGGGGGAGGGACAGAGAGAGAGGGAGACACTGAATCCTAAGCAGGCTCCAGGCTCTGAGCTGTCAGCACAGAACCTGACGTGGGGCTCGAACTCACAAACCATGAGATCATGACCTGAGCCGAAGTTGGACGTTTAACCAACTGAGCCACCCAGGTGCCCCTAAAGTAATGATTTAGTTGATAACAACCTAAACAACGCTGAAAAGACCAAGTGTACAGGTCACATGTTTCACAGGACATAACTCTTCACAGTATTTACTCTTCCAGAAATTTTTTTTTCCTTCGCTACTCTCTCTATGGAGAAGATGGTTCATCCATTTGCTCCATGCACATTTAGTGAGAGCCTACTATGGGCTGGTGTGCCTTAAAAACTTATGACAGTGAGCCACAGGTTGTCAGGGGTCCATTGTTACCCCTAGCTTCTCTAATTCACTATGTGAACCACAATTAAAGACATGGTATTTTTCCCCCGACAAAGCCAGAATGGAGAATAACACAAATAAAAAACTACTACAAGTTGGCAAACGGAACAATGTAACTGGTATTTAACTTATGTCCTCGAAAGCAGGTAGATTAGTCATGATAATGTTTCCATAACATGCAATATGACTTCTCAGTGTAGCCAATTAAGTAAGTTTTCAAAACAGTTTTCATTAACAGATACAACCAGTAGGGGTCATTTTAGTGCAAAAATTGCAGCAAAAGAGACTTCGACAAGAATAAAATATATCAATTCCTATTCATGTCAGTTATAATAAACATGGTTCAATGTGTGAATTTCTAAATAAAAATGGAAACTGAGGGAAAGACTAGCCATTGAGAAATTTCTCACAAACAACAACAAGAAGGCAGAAGGTCAGTACCAAGATAATTACTGACACGTAGAGACTCCTCTAATTCATAAAAAAAAAAAAAAAGATTAATCCTGTTTCCTGTAAATCTTGTAGTAAAATGAAAATCCTTGAAATTTTAGACACACGACTGACAATATCTGTGTATGTGTCCACTATATTATGCCAGGTAAAACTGTTCTTCTCACTTGAGTTTCATGGATTTAGAATACAACTTGACCACTGCTTTTAGAAATCTAAAAATAAAATAATAAATGCCAGACACCCAGTTTGGGCAGCTGAAAACAGTCTTGCTAAATAAGAAGTGTTGCTGGAGAAATGCTAACTGAGATACAATCATGGGAACAAATACTTCCAAGGATCTTCAAGGCTAATACCAAGTGCACAGGGTGTCACCAAAAAAAAAAAAAAAAAAAAAAAAGAAGCTAAGAGATCCCATCATTTCAGAGGAAGGAAAAGCTCACTGACAAACTGCCAAAATAATTCTATACTGTGATACCGGAAGATTGGTACCAAAACATTTGATTGCCGTGAATGTTCCTGGAGCTTCACATTTCCTTCACCAGAAATACATCACGAAGAAACAAAACGAGGGTTAGAATCGTTAAAACCTCCAAAAGTCCTTCGCAGGGCATAGCAGTTTCCACTGCATTTAACCTTGTTTCATGTTGCTTGTTCTTTTTAGATTTATGGGAGGCTGGCGTAAGTAAATTATACACTCCAAGTGGCAGGGTTCAAGGATGAATCGTTTAGTCCAACCCATTCAGAATTCTCAAAATCAAACACATAAAATTGTATCAGAAGCTAATCTCCTGGCCATTTTTTCCTGATGTGAGAAATAAAAACACATGTTTTAACGTGGGGCTTAACCCCGGTTGGGAGGCTTTTGTATTTCAGGCAAAGAAACTCTTCTAACCCAGTCCTAAGGGAGCAGCGCTCCATGGCCCTTCCCTGTAAGAGTTCCCTTCACTCATTACTGCCCACTAGCTTCCAAACCAGGAAAGCCTTTTTCATTTTCCAGAACTGTCCAAACTCTCAAAACCAAAGGTATAAATACATGTGTTTGTATTTAAAGAAAATCACAGAATTCAAGTCTTTGAATAGACCCATTTTATCCTTAGGATTGCCACCTTCTTTTTCAACACCTCAGCACGATAAACACATGCACCCAGAAAGACGCCTCAGAAGAAACCCTTCCCTGGTCTCCTGGGTGCTGGTGGTTAGTAAGGCAGGGACCAGGTCAGAGGGCGCCTGTCTCTCCTCCTCGCCGCACCTCCAGAAGTGAGCCAGCTGTGCTCTGCACCAGGATGCCCCGGAACAGCATCATCACCCCAACGTCAGCCCGAGCAGGGATCCCGCTTTTCACTGGTGCTCACCCAGTCCTGCCCGTTAGCCAAATAAAAAAAAAAACCTCACTGCCTCTCTCCAGTCCCCAAACCGGACCAAGCACCTGGAGGCCGAGGCAGGCACGCAGGGCTCAGGGCCCACGCCCACCCACAGGGGTCCACCCAACGAGGGGGTGGCTCACTACTCTAACCGCTTTCTCCCTCCGTCAGTCTCCACACCGAGGTGCACAATTCTTCGTGGAGAAAACAGCAGAACGACGCTCGCTGTCAAACAAACAAAAAGAAGGAACCGGCAACACGACACGAAACACGCAGATATCTGGTCTTAAAAGGCAGCCACGAAGAGTCAGCAACAACTTTTCACTCCTAGGTGCGACACCGCCCCCCCCCGCACCACCCCCCCTCCGCCCCCATTCAGAAGAGAAAGCCTTTGACTGTTTTCAATAGGCAAATAAATGAGTAACCACCGTATGTAACTAACTTCCCCTGGGCTGACATATTCCGGAGCTGAAACTGATTTACATGCGAAAGAGGAGGAAGGGGGTGAAGGAAGAGCGCAAGAAAAAATAATGAAAGAGTCACACAGGGAGTGTGAGCTGAAGACACGTCTCCTGGCCAACAGAAAAGGGACTTTCGAGAACGGTGCGCAGCACTCCGTAGCACACTGCGCTAGTGCGGGGAGGGCGGCAGGGGCTGGACTCCCCGAGGGGCTCGCGACAGCCTCCGCAGTGCCCCCTGCCCGCGGCGCCCCCACCTCGGGGCGCGGGGCCCGCCCCCCCCTTCCCGCAGCCCTAGCCCGAACAGCCACACGTGTGCGGGTCTCTGCGCAGCCACCCCCACTCGCCCGCTCCCACCCACGAGATCCACCCTCGCCCGCGGCCGGCCCAGCGTCCGGGGGAGCGGCGAGCTGGAACCGGGGGACGCGGGGGCCCTCTCCCGGGGGAGGCGGCCCCCTCCTCCCGCGGAGCCCTCTCTCCCCGGGAAAGTCTCGGCCAAACTTTGTTCAGCGCGGCCAGGTGGGAGGGGGCCCGCGGCAGGCGGCCGTACCTTCGCAGACGCCCACTTCGTACTCGGTGATGGAGTCGCCATTGAGCGGGGGGCGGATGACACAGCGCAGCCCCCGGTCGCAGGCTCCGTGGAGCCCGTAGGCGCCGCCGCAGCTCTCGTTCCTCTGGCGGGCGCACATGTAGCAGCAGCCGCAGACGCCCTGCACGATGCTCCCCGGGCAGCTCCTGGGCTCCTCGCACTTGGACTCGTCGCAGGGCAGGCAGACCAGCGCCCGGGTGCCGGAGCGCGCCAGCAGCAGCAGCAGCCCCAGCAGCGAGACCAGGAGGTGCCCGCAGCCGGCCAGCCCCCTGCCCCCCGCCACCAAGTACATCCTCCTGCGCCGCCGCCGCCTCCTCCTCGCAGCCGGGCCGGGAGCGGGGCGGGCGCCCTCCCCTGCGCGGGGCACACGCGCCGCCGCCGCCGCACCCGCAGCCCGCGGTCCTCGCCGCCCCCCTCGGGGCCCCCGGGGCGCGCCTCCCCTCGCGGGGCGAGGCCCCCGCCCCCCCTGCGGGCCGCGCCGACCCCGAGCCCACTAGCGTTGGCGCCAGCGGTGGCTTCCCCTCCTCCTCCTCCTCCCGGGAGGGAGGGGGAAAAAAGAAAAAAAGTTTCCTCCCGGCAGCTCCGGTTCAACCCAAACTTCTGGCGGCGGCGGCGGCTGCGCTGGGCTCCAGCCCCGGCTGGCGGCGCCTCCTCCCTCTCCTCCTGCGCGTCGGCCGGCCCCGCGGCGGTGGTGGCGGCGGCGCAGCCTCCGGGCCGGTCCCCGCCTCCCGAGCCGCCGAGTGGGCGCGGTGGCGCAGCAGAAGGTCCGCGGCGTCCGCTCCGCGCGCCCCGCTCGCCTCACTCCTGCGCGGCTCCTCCGGGCGCTTGTTTATGGCTCGAGCCTCCGCCGCTCGGGCTGCGCCCTCCCCCATCCTACCTCATCCCCCAGACCTCGCCCCCCCCCGCGCCGCGCGCCGCTCATTGGCTGCCCCCCCACCCCTCCCGGCCCGGCCGGCCCCCTCCCCCTCCCCCGCCCTCCCTCGCGGGCGGCCGGGCCCTTCCTCCCTCACACGCCTCCTCCTCCTCCTCCTCAGCCTCCTCCTCCTCCTCCTTCTCCTTCTTCTCCTCTACCTCCTCCTCCTCCCCCTCCGGCTCCTCCGGCTGGAGCCCGGCGCGCCAAGCCGGCCCTGCGGCCGAGCCTTCGCGCTCCTTCCTGGCGCGGGCTTCGCCGCCGGCGCGCTGCGGCTCCGGCTCCGGCTCCGGCTCGGGGCGCACACGGCGGGCAGGGAGAGGCGCGGCGTCCCAAGCGCCTGTCGGCACCGCGGCCACCGTGGCTGGCCTGGGCGCCCCGAGGGCGAGCTGGCTGCCCCTCCAGAGCCAGTTGTGAGTTCGGAGACTGGCGGGGACCGCCGAAGCTCGGGGCCGAGGGGGTTGCAGCAGCCTTGCTGGGGCACCCGCCGGATCGGAAAGGGAAGCAAATGCACGGAAACCCCCGCAAACTACATGAGAATCCATCTTCCACTCGAGCTGGGGTTAGACTTTGTAAAAGATATTATGTAATGGAGTCTCGGGAAGCTCGAGACGCCTCCAGCGAAGCTGCTGGTGAATTAATTAAAGTGCTTTAAATGGTCTAGGTAAATATTTCGCCGGGGGTGGGGGGCGGGGGAGGCACGCCTGAGGGCTGCTGTAGCTCGGGTTGAATTTTAACTGTCCACATCCTGTGCGTTTGGTGGCTCTGCTGTCTGTGCCGAGGTGCTGTGTGATGGGAGGGGGTGAATGGAAAGTAGCAGAGCTGAATTTCTCTCCCTTGAGTAAGGCCAAATACTGGATTACTACAAGTCTTGACATGATTGGACCCGTGTATCTCGTGCATCATTAATGTCATCTGACATTGCCCTTTTCTCTCCCAAGCTCATGGACAGAAGTGGTGGGTTTTCATGTATTTATCGCAAATGTATTAATAAAGAAGACGTGTGGTAAATATTATTTGTGATAAACCAGGTAAAGCAGCGACTGAAGTGATGCAAAATGCATTGTGTAGGGCCTCTTTCTCTTCTGGGGCTGTCAGAGAGCGTTCTCGAAACGACAGACTCTGTCATGACCCACCATTTACAGGATATGTACCAAGGTCAATAAAATTAGTGAATTAACAAAAAGTGACTTGGCTCGGTGTGGGGGAAAAAAAAATCCGGTCCTGTGGCAGGTGTGAGGTGGGAATGGCCAGCAGACCTTCTGATCCAAAATAGTCTGGCTGCAGAAAGGTGGCAGCCAAGTGGATCCTGAAAATCGTGATTAATGAACCAAAAGTTAATAACACAGCAGCTTAAGGAGAAAGGAAACAAAGATGCCTTTGAAATCCTCTGTTTGCGGGACAAATTTATACTTATTACAAATATTTTGGATTTAATCACTTGAATTCTGAACCAAAAAGCCAGAATTACCAGTGGAATATTCTCCAGTCGCTGGCATCCGGAAGCTAAATGTTTCTCCAATCATATTTCTTTGTCCTGAGAAGGGGAAGAGACTCAGTAACTATTAGTGATTATCAGTGGGTGATAGAGAAGATGTTCAACAGGGAAGAGTGAGTATGAACATCCCATTTTCTCAAAGGGTTTAAAGAGTTGTCTGGGATGACACCGGAGAAGGTAGAGACAATTCCTGCAGTTTTGTAGGAGGTCAGGTTAGATGCTCTCTGAAAGACTTCATACACTGAGGTTCTATAGTTATAAGTATTAAGTGGTGAAGCGATTTAAAATATGCTCAATTTTTCTATTAGCAGAATTCAAGAAAGATGAAACACACAACACTGTTAAACATGATTGTTTCTTGTACCCCAACAAGGCACCAGCACTACACCGTGGGATTTGCCAACAAACTGTCATCGTTGCACTGTGTTAAACGGCCTTTGCCACTCTTGCAGAGAGGTTATCTATATTTCTGTTCAAATGCAAGTATAAAGACATTATTAAAACGTAGCAGATAACATTGTAGAGCTCAACAGGAAAAACCAAGGTCAGATGATGGGAAAAAAATGCAGGAGTGAGGAAGCCACTGTCATTTGAAAGAAGAATAATCATTATCAAGGGCTTGCTTTCGTATGTGTGTTTTTTTAATTTTTTTAAGGCAATATATTAGGGGTTAGGGAAAGCTAGAGATTGAACACAGGCAAGGGACAATGTGGAGGTCACCGTCCATCGTTCCTGGGATTTCAGAGTGAGGTAGATAAACACAAGGCTATAAAGGGAATTCAAGTTAGGCTTCGAAAGGACTGGAGAGATTCTTAAAACTAAGAGGGATGTATCAGCTTAGAAAATTGAAGTCACAAGTGGTTCTTGTGCCATAGACATCATGGAGAAGCAAAGGAGAAAACAGGAAGAATTACATGAAGCCTGTAACTAGTAGTAAATAAGAAACCAGCAAGGGCCTGGCGGCTTATCAGAAACCAGTATGTGAACTAGGAGCTCAGTTATGAAATAGCTGTTTCTTCCCTGGGATCCAGGAGGGACTCTTAGGTGGCCAGAAGCCAAGGCTGAGATTGAGGCTCAAACACAAAAGGATTCCCTCATCTTTAGAGACCAGACTAAAGATACAGAAGAAAGGATAGGTGGGCCCAACATGGTGACAATTGGGGGTCAAGGGAGAGAGTAGACAGAGAGGGATTACAAAGACCCTGAAAGGCATGAGAGTTAGAATCACACATGGCATATGGTTTAATGCCTCCTCCTCTGGGAAGTGCCCTGGGCTTATTCTCTGATCTACAGCATTTTGTAAATACCTTTGCTTGTAGCATTTATCATGTTATATTATAGAACTTTCTCTAAATAGGTCTGCACCCCATTAAATTGTCAGCTCATTGGAGGGGGCATGACATACAAGAATGTATGCATGCATTAGTGAGTTGAGAAAGAGGCAGAGGGAAGAATTATAGGCAAAAAGATATTTGAACATTCTTGTCTGCAGCCTTTCTCTCTTGGTTTTAGTAAATGCCTCTAAAGCCCTTGGAAGGGTGGTTGGGCAGGAGGGAATCTTCCAAATTGGAAGGAGGCTGGGGGAAGGTGGGGGGAGGGCTTCAAACAAAATCCCACAGATCTAAAAGGAAAGGGAATTAGAATATTCTGATGGAGGTCTGGAAGCAGAGGCAGTCCGCCCTCTATTGGCCGTTGGGGGTGTTGAATGGGAGGGGTTTGCTAAGTTGTTGCAGATGAGTAAAAATCAAATGCCCATTTGAGGACCAAGCAGAAAGTGGAAATGAGAGGGCGATAGATAGACTACTAGTATTAGAGCCCTCGTCCATGGTTCAGTGTCTAGTTCAGCCTCTCTAGCCACACCCCGGGATGTTTGCGTTTTCCTGAAATGAAAAGAAAAATATAGGAGTTGCCTTTGGAGTCTGAAAAACACTTAGAACTGAATTGCATTAGAGAAAGTCTCACTGTTTTCTAAAGATGTTGCATACATGGTAGAAAGATCTATGAAGAAACCGGGACAAGAAGCCTGCTCCTTTCACCTCGTTACCCCCATCGTGCTGGTCCCCCTGAACTGGGATTGCCTTAGTCTTGGGCCATCAGCTTGGGCAGGGAGACCCCTAGTTTGGGGGCTCAGCCATCTGATCTTGGGCTCTGAATCTGGTACTTGGGCTATGCTATCATCACCTAGTATCTAATTTTACTAAGGGAGTTCCTGTCTTATCCCCCCTGCCTGTGTATGGCACTGCTCTGGAGCTATTAGAAGGATAGTAAGGCATATGCACAACACGAGTTCTTCTTAAGGTTTGCCCTAATATCTTGACATTCTCTCTTCCTCTTTCCCCGCCCCCCTCTTTCTTTCATGCTATTTACATAGGTTTGAACAAGGTAGTTATCCTTTCTGAATCTGTTTCTCCTTTGTACAATGGAGACAAATTTGCATACCAAACCACACAGGGTATCATGTGGATAAAAATCGATGTTCTCCTTTTATATTGTTACTTCTGGAGTCCTTCTAATGGAGTGTCTCCTCAAGTTTTGTGCCGGAGCTGGAACCCCTGCTCTAGGATATCTCAGCACCTATAGCCTTGCAACATCTGCCGGACCAGATATTTGCCTTTGCTCCCTCTTCTTATGATCCTTCTGTTGGTCCCACTTTGGCAGTCTGTCTAGCCTTGGGGTGGTAGCCTTTGTGATATTTTCTTGGACCTATTCCAGTCTAAGACTTATTTTAAAGGCTAGTTCATTAATAATATTTCAAAGGGTATATCATTAATAATGATGATGATAATAATAGTAATAGCTAACCTTTATAGAGTGACTGCTAATAAGCTCTTCACAAGGGTTGTTTTAATTAATGTACAGAATAGTCCTATAAGGCCAATGCCTGATATTATCTCCAAGGCCTTATGTTGTCTCCACTTTATAGTTGAGGAATCTGAGGCATAGGAGGCCACGTGACTTGCAAGGTCTCAGAGCTCTGTGGATGGATACTGAGTTTGGAACCCAGTCATATTCTACCTTAAGGGCCTGTGTATTTAACTGCCTCAGGCAGTGATTTGAGAATGGTGACTTACTTTTCTTTTCTTTTTTTTTTTTTTTTGTGGACCCAACTAAAAATTAGCATCTATGACAAGATCTTGCCTTCTTTGATAACTTGCATATGAAAACTTAAAATAGTGACTAGTGCTGTTCTCAGAATGGAAATAGCTTCATTGTTTTCCTAATTACTGAATAAGAAATATTTATGAAGTGTTTACCATGTGTATATTTACTGAATTACCTGACTATATTACCATGACTAATCTTCACTATAACCTGATGAAATAGAAACATAATTACCTGCATTTTACAGGTGGGAAACTAGAGGAACCAAAAGGTTAAATAATATGCCCAATGTTACACCTATTTAAAAAGAAAGATTGGGGGGGCGCCTGGGTGGCTCAGTCAGTTAGGCGCCCGACTTGGGCCCGGGTCATGATCTCACGCTTCGTGGGTTCTAGCCCCGCATCGGGCTCTGTGCTGACAGTGCAGAGCCTGGAGCCTGCTTCACATGCTGTGTCTCCCTCTCTCTCTGCCCCTCCCCGGCTCACGCTCTGTCTCTCTCTCTCAAAAATAAAATAAAAATTAAAATAAAATTTAAAAAAGGAAAAATCGGGATTCACACATAGCAGTATGGCTCCAGAATCCACGTTATACACTACTGTTCCTAATATATATTCTTTACAATTACATGCTCATGGGGGTGGTGGGGGAATGACAAATAGAAGTAAGTTTAAAAAAAAGAAATGAAACATCACCCATAATTCCATCATTAAAATATTAACCATTAATAACATTTCTTGTACATCCTTGAAGGCTTATGTTCCCCTTTAAAGCATAAAAATAAAATGGGATATGCTTCCTAGGTTACAAATGTTTTTTCACTTATACACATATATTGATCTTTGGGATAAACACTGCATCCTTTTTATTACTACTGAATATTATTACATTGCGTGGGTATACCATATTACATTTAGTAACGCCATATTAATATGCCTTTAGGGTTTTTTTCTTTGTTTTACATTTTTACCGTTGTAAATAAAGCTACAGCATATTCTCATTTAGCCAAACCTTCAAACACTTGTCCATGACTTCCTGTAATAAATTCCTAAAGTGGAATTGTTCATCGTGGGTCAAAAGGTATGTCTTTTTATATTTCAGATTGCCTTCCAGGAACTTTTATCTGCCCACTCCCTCAAATACTTAGTGAAAGTGCTCAACTCATTCTTATAATGTTTATTTTGGAATTGCTTCGTGTAGTCCGATGGGAAAATAAGCTTCATTGTTTAACAGTCGTATATGACTCAACATATTATAACTCAAGTAGATTACCTTCCTCATTCACCAGACTTGGCTCTAACTTGATTTTTATAATCTCTATCAAATTCATCCTTAAAGGATGGATATTTGTTGGGAATATTTAGAAGAACTGACACATGTTCCAGCGAAAGTATGTTTTAAAAAGTTTAAATAATGGTGATCGTTTCACATTGTATACAAATATAGAATCATTATGTAACACCTCTGAAACTAATAAATGTTATATGTCAATTATATCTCAATAAAAACAAATGGTAGGAATTGGTGGTTTCCATGGAACCAGCATTCCGCTTTTCCAAGTAACTGCTGACAAGGAGACCTCATTTATTTCAATTGTAAATTCTGCTATGATAATGCTCATCAGAATACTGGTATTTTTATATGCACATCCTATATATCATACAGATGTTTTGTCACGGAAATGAGAGTTTATTACTTATGTTCTGGGGTAAATGGTAGTGCTCACCAATTTCTACGTTCCTTCTTTTCATTCTGGACACACAACTAGACCATACTTACCACCTTCCTTGAAGTTAGATGGGGCCATTGAATGTGGATGGAAATGTGAATGGATGGAATAGGCTGGCCTCTAAAACCTCTCCACAATCCTGCATCGTTTTTTATTCTGCTAGCTGGCTGCAAAGCATACCACAGAGGACCCGAGGCTCTAGAGGATTTGGAACCACTACAGGGAGAGATCCTGGATCCTTCAGTGACTGACAAAAGCTGACCTCCTATGTATGGACGTATTCACATACATATATACCTCACTGAAATCTCAGTGGATGGTTGCTGTTAGTGAGAAATGAATCTTTACTATGATAACTCACTGAGACTTGTGGCTTGTTTGTTATAGCAGTTAGTTTATCCTAACATCTTATTTTAGCCTAAACAGAAATAATATTAATTGCTTATTCAGGCCCTAGCTATTATTATATGTTCTCAGACAAAATGCCATTTTGACATGCACTTATAATCAATGTGCATTTGTTTGTTTGACTACAAAATGATGTAAAATGATCATGTTACCAATTCTGGCATTTACATGTCTTTTATTATTATAATGTTCTAAGAAGATCTTAGCATTTTGTTGGCACTGATTAGTGGCAATTAAAATAAGTAGCATTTAAACTTTCCACTTATTCAAATGAGAGGGTGGCCATCTCCATTCTGCTACCCAGTGAGTTTTACTTCCTGATCTTCCCCCACTCTCATACTGCCCCTGTCCTCAACTTTATTGTGGCTTACCAAGGTCCTATGCGCTCAAAAGACAATAAAGCTCTTAACCCTCATTTTTCTCCCTTTTTCCACATCTGTCAGAATATATTACCTCCTCTTCAAGCCTTTGCAACATTGCCCACGTTTGCTGCCCTTTGAAGCCTTCCCCCACGAATGTCACCCTCGTGGCATCAACATCAATACGTTTATTATTGCCAGCACTTCCTTCCATTTATCATTTTAACTCAAAGAAATTCTACTATTTTGATACTGGCTTCTAAGGTTATCATATTCATCTCCTTTTCATTTAATTAGCTGATTGCTTGATGTGTCTGAATCATCTTATTCGCTACATTGATCGTTTTTCACAAACTTTTTCAAGTTCAAACGGAAGTTCATGCGGCGAATCAAGTTCGTTGACCAAATGCAGTTGCCATCAGGCTGTGACCGTGTGAATGACTACCTGCCTAAGATTAGCAAGAAAACTGGAAGATTGAGCTCCTGGGGCATGACTAGGAAAGATTCCAAGTGTGTCTCCATCATCAGCTGATTATTGCCAAAGACCATGTCATGTTTTTTGTTTGGATTTGCCGAGGAGAAGAGCTAACCGGCAATGCCAATCACAGGTGTTTAAAGAAGAGGACCGTCCAGTTTTTTCCTTGACAATTTATTGACGAAATCGGGAATGTCCTCAATGATGATGAGGTATGGTGCCGTAAAGTGTTCTAATGGAAAGAACACGATCTTGGGAACAAACTGACCTGGGATGAAATTCTGACTGTGTTTATTACTGTCTGTGTGACTTTGGAAAGTTATTTAATGAGTTTCATTTTTCTCATCAGTCACTTGGGAAATGAGCACCTATAGGGTTCTGTGCATATAATAGATACTTAATAAGTCTCCTAGCATTTTTAATGATGGGTTTTTTTAAACCTATAACAGATTCAGATATTCACAAATTCTTTGCTACTTTCAGAGCTTTTGAAACGCAGTCTAGTCTGTGGTTCTAGAATATAGTAGTACTTCTGGCCTGTGTGAAGATCAAACCCAAGAGCTTTACCTCACAGCAATTATACTCCTTACAGTCTGTACTTCTCCCCAAAGTCTGTACTTTTCACATCTGTCTCATGACTTAGGGTGTATGCTTCCCTGTAATGCAGGATAGGGCTTTTGAAGCCAGGAAGCTGGAATCACTACTCTGATTACAAAAATAAATGTCTTTCCTTGTGCTTGAGGGGCCCTGGTATGGGCAACTGGTATGCCAATAGTTTCAACATAGTGTAAGTTTACAAAATTAAGCCTATGTGAGAAAATGGGATAAAGTTTTACAAAACATTTTCATGAATGAGAAGAGTTGGGTTGAATCTTAAAGGACAAACAGACACCAGGTTTCAGAGTCAAGGGAGGGAGGGGAAGAGATTCCAAGCAAAGAAAACAGTGGCATGCCTACAGTAGAGCTTGGTACGGGGGCCCCTGGGTGGCTCAGTCGGTTAAGCATCCAACTTTGGCTCAGGTCATGATCTAACAGTTTGTGAGCTCGAGCCCCGCTTTGGGTGAGATCGAGCCCTGCTTCCAGTGAGCTTGTGCCCCACATTGGGCTCCATGTCTATGGTGTGGAGCCTGCATGGGATTCTCTCTCTCCCCCTCTCTCTGCCCCTCCTCACTCATGCCCTCTCTCTCTCTCAAAAAAAAAAAAAAAAATATATATATATACATATATATATATGTATATATATATAAAGCTTGGTACATAGTAGGTGTTTAATAAATGTTGTTGAAAGAAGGAAGAGAACGTGTACTTTTGCAGTGAGAAAAACAGATGAAGTTTAGGTGACTGGATGCCTGGCAGCAAATGTTAGGACACAAAGCTAGTTAAGGTTGGGCTGGATGATAAAGACCCAAAATCTGTAGCCAAGAGTTTAGACTTCATCCTGTAGGGGAATGTTTGGAGCTTTTAGAGGAAAATAACCCCATCAGATTCATATAAAGATAACATATTGTATTGACTCTGAGACACATTTTTGAAATATTTTAACAACTCTGAATGTGGGATGCATCCTACAATTGATGGCGTGGCATAGCTTAATTGGCACTTGTTTTATTTTCTTTCTCGGTGGTATATAAAATGATGTTGCTTACGAGTTATGGCATGTGATATTTAATAAAAAGTTGAAATTACGGCAGCAGAGTAACAGAGGGACAAAGAGTGGAAGTCAGAAAGCTAGTTGGGAGACTGAGCAAATGACACAGCTAGGAGACGAGAAGCTGCCATATAAAGCCAAAGATGCCACAGTACATTTTGCAAATCCAAAACAGATGAAGAGTTCCTGAGTTTAACGGGTTAAGCTTACCTTTCGTATTTCCATTTTGTTCTTTGCCACATGGTTAGAACCTGAAAAAAGCTTTTAGCTTTTCATTAAAGCTGTGTTTTCTCAGATGACCAACTTAAGGATAAAGAGTATTATTTACTATCTATTAGGCATCAGGATTTGGTGAGGAAAGTACAATCCACCCAAACTGGAGGCCCCTACCCGGGGGTGTCTACTTTGTGCCCAGAGATTTCTTATAGACAAATATTTTTTAAATGTTGGAAGAGGCTTCAGGTATCTTCAGGTTCAACTCCTGCATATTATAGATGAGGAAAGTGAGGTCCTGTGGTGCCAATTACCTTACATTTGCTGGCTCTTAGCAGTTTCCTACATGGTGGGTATAGTATGGACCCCTCCTCCACCTTCCTCAGTATGAGCAAGTTAGTTGTTTATCTACGTCTGGATTAGTTCTGACCCCAGGTCCGCTACTGAGCGGGTGGTACAAAAGGATCTTTTGCCTTCAATTGCCAGAATTCAGCATCAACACATTTGTTATTAGTTTCTCTTGCTTCTTTCTGACTCAGTCTACAGCTGGGATCTCATTCCTTTTGCCTGGACACCTGGCTGTCTGCATCCTAACCTCGACTGGTGAGGAGTGATGATGTCTGGGATTGCACTCTGTTGTCTGGACAATTGCTGCTTGGGTTCTGATGGGCACCACCTGTCTTTCTGTGTACCAGCCACTACCGTGGCACCCTGAGGCACTTCACCTGGCCCCAGAGTAGAGTCTCTAGAAAACAGACTGCCCCACATTACTGTGTTTTCTCTCCATCTGACTCTAGACTGTTTATATGTCATGCTAGGTGGAGTTCTGTTGAATATTCACTCCTTTCTCCCAGCCCCAAACTCTGAAACATTTATTGACTGTGAAAATCCCTTTCTTATCTCTCAAAAACAGTACACGCCAGTAGGATGTGTGGGGCTGCATACCTTCTTATCGGTTGAGCCAACTTTTGTATTCATTGGGATTCCTTCTAATTGGCTGCACCGGTTAGGCATTTGTTCTAATTAACCAGTGACCGTGCAGTTTAGTTCTTAAATATTTTTAATGTCTCCTCTGCTTCCTAGTAACCATTGGCTGAGCACATGGAGCCACGTATATGCTGAATGCTTTGCATATGTTAACTCTTAATCTTCATAGCACTCTCATCATATGGTATGATCAGACATATTTTTGACAGGAGAGGAAGTGAGGCTCAGAGGAATTATATAAATATCTCAAGGGCATAGGCCATGTGTGTGAGTCAGGATTCAGATCCCAGGTCTTGATAACTTCATGCCTCGATATGACATTGGAGTATCCTCTATCTGGTAGAGTCTGGTCTGCTTATCTTACTCCAGGATTAGAATATCTTGCTAGGCTGTTCAGTGCTTCTGTGTCCTTCCGCATAGATTAGGGGCAGTAACCATTTACCTATTGAGAATGAGTTTACCCACACCTTTCTTTTTTTTTGTTAAATTTTTTGGAATGTTTTTATTTATTTTTGAGACAGAGAGAGACAGAGCATGAGCAGGGGAGGGGAGAGAGAGAGGGAGACACAGAATCCGAAACAGGCTCCAGGCTCTGAGCTGTCAGCACAGAGCCCGATGCGGTGCTCGAACTCACGGACTGTGAGATCATAACCTGAGCTGAGGTGGAACGCTCAACCAACTGAGCCACCCAGGCGCCCTTACCCAAACCTTTCTGACCAGCCCAGCTTCCAGGTCTTTCCCACCCTCTCAGCATCCAACTCTTCTGCTCCTCAAATATCTAAATCCTACTTGGGTGACACATAAATTGTACATCATCGTCAGACCTGTGCAAGGATTCCAAGATCTTTCTTTATCCTCCTGTTGTTATATTCTAAAAGCCACCAAAGGACCAAGGAGAGAGTTCCCTTTGTTTCCTGATTTGTTTCTCACTCTAGAGCTCTCTAATTTTATTTTTTAGTTCTTCAAATGAAATGGGAGGAGTCTAAGCATATCATCAGGCCAGCTTACCTACGGAAAGAGTAACTAAACATACATTTAAAAATTGCCTCGCAGAAAGTCTGGCGGTTTAGGTTTGAGCAAGTCATGAAACTATAAAATATTGTACTTAGAATAGCTAACTTTCATCGAGCACTTAAAACGTTCTCACTTCTGTTCTAAATATGTTATAGGCACCCTCTCATTGAGTTCCCCACAACTCTATGCAGTGAGGACTATTATTTTTTTTTTTTGTGACTTATAAAAAAATGTTCATTTATTTTTGAGAGAGAGAGACAGAGAGCGAGCAGGGGAGGGGCAGAGAGAAAGGGAGACAGAATCCCCAGCAGCTCCGTGCTGTCAGCGCAGAGCCCGATGCGGGGCTCAAAATCACAAACTGTGAGATCATGATCTGAGCTGAAACCAAGAGTTGGATGCTTGGCTGAACCCCGCAGGTGCCCCAGTGAGGCCTATTATTATCTTCACTTTAGAGATGAGGAAGCTAAGGCACAGCACAGTGGAGCGACATGTCCAGGTCACCCCAGTCCTAAGAAAGAATCAGTATTCCAAGACAGGCATGCTGATGGCAGAGTCCAGGCTCTTAATCAAGCCTAAGGACTACAACACTTTATTTAAACAAACATATGAAAATCAGATACACAGATGAGTATTGCTTTTCAAAGCACTAACATTGTCACCTTGGGAAAATGAACCCATTTTCTAAGTGCTGCCATTTTTCAAAATATTTTTGGAATCGACCTCTGATTCAATTACAAATTTATAAGGCAATTAGACTTGTTAGGCTCACACCTTGGTTTTGATTAAAAACGGCATTACCGGGGCGCCTGGGTGGCTCAGTCGGTTAAGGTCCGACTTCGGCTCAGGTCATGATCTCGCGGTCTGTGGGTTCGAGCCCCGTGTCGGGCTCTGTGCTGACAGCTCACAGCTTGGAGCCTGTTTCAGATTCTGTGTCTCCCTCTCTCTCTGACCCTCCCCCATTCATGCTCTGTCTCTCTCTGTCTCAAAAATAAATAAGCGTTAAAAAAAAAAAACACAAAAAAACGGCATTACCATGGTATAAACATAGTTCTATAAATCAATAAAATTGATGAGCCTTGCTTCCTTCAAATGAAAATACATAGGAAAGGTAACTCCCAAAAGAAGAAATATAAATGACCAGTAAACATATGAAAAGATGCTCAACCAAATCTAGTCAAAGACATACATATTAAAATAATGAGAGAACATTTTTACCCACCAGGTTGACAAACATTTTTAATGATTGGCAATATCCAGGTTTACCAAGGATGGGGGGCATGAATACACTCATGAATTACTGGTGATAGTATAACTTGGTATAATTTTTCTGAAAGGCAGCTAACAATGCACATTAAGATATTAGCCGGGTATAGCCCCAATCCAGATATCACAATTTTAGGAATTTACTCTAAGAAAATAATTCTTATCTTAGGAACATTTCTTACTCTAAGAACTATTTTCCTAAGAAGAGAGTAAGGTCAAGTGTACAAATACCTAGCAATCAGGATGTCCATTATAGTCCTGTTCATAATTAAGAAAATTGAAAATAAGCTAAATGTACATTAATAGAGTGCTGATTAAATAAATCTATGTAATGCAAAGTTATAGTTACTGAAATGATGATGTGTGTTAGGTCTCAACAATATGGTGTTGATTTTTTATTTATTTTTTGCTTTTTTATAGTGTTGATTTTTTAAAGGGAGGTAATATAATAATATTACAATTATAATTAGTATAATAATACAATAGTATGCAATTATGGTAGAATCTCATCTTATCCTATTTTTTTTTATCTCTATATCTCTCCACCTACAAATATACAAATACAGAAAAAATATTCTGGAAAAGCTATTCACTAATATATTAAGAGTGACTATTTTGTGTGTTAGGACTTCATGTAAATCTTTTTAATTTTATTTTTATACCGTTATCATTTCATACAATGTATTCGCATATTGTTAAGTTTTAAGTTTACAATGTTCTCTTTATAATTAGGCAAAATTAAATCTATTTATGTTAAAAAAGATCACTAATAGCTAGCTGGATCACTCACTATCTTTACCAGACATGGTTTGCAACAATTTTGGACAGTATTTAAAATAAGAACTACACTCCCAAATGAAGTGAGCTTGCCATTATTAAAGACATTCTTTTTTTAGGTAAAACACACATCACTCTCAAAAGTGAACTTACAAAATTGTTTCATTGAAAGAAGTGTCTCCAAATGGTGACAGCATATAAGTGCCGAACATTTATTTGAAGATATAATTCTGGACTGTTTGTTGGCAAAATCATCTCGCCACTTTCAGTGTTGTGCCTCATCTACTCTGTTTGTTTACGTGAGTTTTCATAAAAAATCCGAGATAGCTGAGCCCTAAAGAAATCCCTCAGTCGGTGGAGGAACAAGCCATAATTTCTGGAGCTTTCACATGCATCGGTAAAAGAATGCATATTTTTACTTGCTTGACCAAGCTCAGGAATCTGCAAGTCTGCTAACATTGCATTATGTGGATGGTGCCCTGAATAATACCATGTGCCCTGTCGCACAAGCTGGAGATGCGCCTGTGGAATTTATTTTATTCCTATTTATGAGGACTGCTGCACACAAATAGATTATTGTAGTGTCTGTGATTAATGGGACACCGCACGGCTGCGTGGACTTCATAAATCATTCGATGCAACGTCTGAGTGAATTTTACTTGCAAAATCAGTTTCCATCAGCTTGGTTCAAAAACTGGGTAAAAGCAGAAGGATGTGTCCGGTAGTGGGAGATTTGGGGGATCGTGTAGCAGCCAGTACTGGTCCAGTTTTATGTCCCTGTTACCAGTGATGTGGAAGAACGAGTACGCAGCACGTTAATTAAATCTGCAGATGGAATTGGAAATGTCACAAAGGCTGAGAAGGCCAGGGAAATGATACAAATTGGCCTAAATTTAGTGATAAGTGGGGGTTGGAATAAAGGACCAAAATACCACAGATCTGAGCATGTGTGCACACGTACGTACAAATCGATAAGTGATGAAAGAAATCAGTTGATTGTATAACTCTCTTAAGATCCCAAGTATCGTATGAAAACAGTTTGGGAGTAGTGAGTATGAAAAAAGAACGCCTGCCTGGTTTTATTCGAAGATCAGTATTTAGCATTTGTTTTGTTTTTTTAATTTTTTTTTAATGTTTATTTATTTTTGAGATAGAGAGAGACAGAGCATGAACGGGGGAGGGTCAGAGAGAGGGAGACACAGAATCTGAAACAGGCTTCAGGCTCTGAGCTGTCAGCACAGAGCACGACGCGGGGCTCGAACTCACGGACCGCGAGATCATGACCTGAGCTGAAGTTGGCTGCTCAACCGACTGAGCCACCCAGGCGCCCCGCATTTGTTTTGTTTTTAAAGTAATGGGTTTATTGCTTTTTTGATACATGAGTAATACGTATTCATCATAAAAGAATCAGGAGCTACAGATCAGGAACAATAAAAAATATTTCTTTAATCCCATCATTCAGTGGGATATATAATCTGATCTGATTCTCATATATATATATATATATATATATATATGAGAAAATGAGATCATATTGTATATTCAATTTGGTATTCAATTTTATTTGTGTAAGAATACCTCTTTTTTTCAAAGGTTGGTTTCATTTTTTTTTTCTTTTGGTAAATGTTTATTTATTTATTTTGAGAGGGAGAGAGAGGGAGTCCATGCCAGTGGGGGAGGCACAGAGTCAGAGGGAGAGAGAGAATCCCAAGCAGGCTTCAGCAGTGTCAGTGCAGAGCCCAACGTGGGGCTCAATCCACGCCCCTGAGATCATGACCTGAGCCCAAATCAAGAGTCAGAGGTTCAACCAACTGAGCCATCCAGACATCCTTAAAAGGGTAGGTTCTTGAGAACTCTGGTCTATATCTACATTTCTCAGGCTCATTGAATTTATTCCCTTCAATCTCAGTAATTAGAAGCTCTGAGAAAAATGACACAAGGCTTATGTTTGTAAAGGCTAAAGCTGGAGAGAAAAAAAAGAAAGGAAAGAAAGAAAGAATTTTTTCTTTGAATACTCTGCCTGCTCCTTGGAAATCCCTTACACCAACAGCTCTCCATCAGTTTCTCTTCTCTCTCAGGGGTTAGCCTTTCACCAAGAGCACAGTCATGGAATCCCCACCCCACCCCCACATTTCCTGGCTTTATGGCCACGCTGGCCCACTGATCCTGGGAATTACCGGCACTTCAGCAGAATCACTATCATGAACTGAGGAACACTCCTATTTCCAGAAACAATTAAGAAGGAGGAGGTGATTCCCACGCGGAAGATTATTCACAAGGGTGGAGGAAAGGAGTAATCTGAGACCAATGTCCTTGGTGGTGGAGGGGGGATGGCAGGAGGGAAGGAAGAAAAGACGAGACAGGAAGAGGGGGCCGAAAGAAGAAAGGAAAAATAATGAAGAAAAGTTCTGCTTTTTTGGCCGTGAAATATAGCCCTGAGCTTAAGACAATGGAATAAATGAAATAAAAGCCTAATTCAAGCACACACAGGCAGAATCTGAATCTTATTTCAGGTAAATGAAACCTGAAAGTGTAGGGAGATTGTCAAATCATGGGAGAACAAAGTCATTCCTGGAGTTAACTTAGGAGCCTTGACTTTGGCATCAGGTTGACTTAGGAGGCCAGCGTCCCCTTTCCCACCTCCGGGTTCTTGGTGAGGAGGGTTACACGGGCTGGCGTGGGCTCTCCGGTCCTCGCAGTGACCACACAAGAGGGAAAGGGCCGTGGTGGGAGTTCCTGAGATACCAGTTTCCATTTTTCCCACCAACCACCTGGCTGTCATTAAGCACTTGCTGTCGCCTCTTTGGGTGTCAGTGTTCTTAGCTAAGAAATGAAAAGCTAGCTTTGGATCATCTCTAACATCCTCTTTAATAGACGTGTGCTCCACAGCACATTAAAACTACCTTAGAGCTTTCAACCCCTCCCCCGCCCCCCATGCCTCCCTCCAGACCATTTATATCAGAATCTCTGGAGTGGGACAGGTATCAGTATTTTTATGCTCCTCAGGTAATTCCAATGTGCCTCCAAGGCTGGAAATCTCTGAACTGTACTAGATGAGTTTTGATACCTAAAACATTAAGAAAAATAATAGCTAACATTTATTGGGTGCTCACTATATGCCAGAAGCACTTTACATATTATGCTTCATTTAACCCTCACAAGGACCTCAGGAATTAAAACTTGCCATTTCTCCAATCCTACAGATGCAGAAATTGAGACTTAGGGTGGTTAGGTAATTTGTCTGAGGTTACCCAGCCAGTGAGTAGTGAACCAGAATTCTAACGTAGGCAATTTGATCCTGGCACTCAGGATCCTGCCCACTAATCCATACTGAAACACGGAAATCTGAACAGCCTCTTGTAAGTGAAGTTAGGCTTTGGAAATTTTGCAGAATTACCATTTTTTTTTCCACATATTGGAACTGGGCAAGAACATTTCATTCTGGTTCTATTTCTTGTCTATACTTCGAATTTTGTAATTTAACTGTAATTTTCACTCAAAGTAGGGACAATGGGGGCCGCGTTATGAAGCGTCTGTACAAGTATTGCTGTGTAATTGCCTTGTAATTGCCATTACAGACTGCTTACTATAGGCTAGCCACTATCCTAAGTGTTTTTGTGTTTTCATATACACCTGACCCTTGAACAACATGGGTTTTGATTGTGCGGGTCCCCTTATACATGGATTTTTAAATATATATATAAATACTGTACTTATATATAATATATATATAAGTACAGTACAGTATAAATAGATACATTTTCTCTTTTTTGTGGTTTTCTTAATAGCATTTTCTTTTCTGCAGCTTGCTTTATTGTAAGAATACAGTATAAAATTTGTATAATATATATAATATATATTTTAGTTGACTATGTTATTGGTAAGCCTTTTGGTCAACAGCATGCTACCAGCAGTTAAGTTTTGGGGGAATCAAAGTTCTATGCAGATTTTAGACTGGGGTCAGGATTGATGCCCCAACCCCCACATTGTTCAAGGGCCAACTGTAATTTTCAAAGATGACCACGATATTTTGAAGTTCCTCTCCTAAAGAAGTAAAGTCCATTTCCTTACCTCTTGATTCTGCACTTGGCCATCTAACTTACTTTGGTCAATGAGACATCCGCAAAGGTGACACAAGAAAAGGCTTAAAAAGTGCTTGGGTACTTGTGTGTGACCCCACATTTCTAGCCCTGAGAGCCCAGCCACCACATGGAGAAGTCCAGGCGACACTGCTAAATGTGGGGGATACATGGCTCTGTCGCCCAAGCCAAGTATAAGACATGTGAGTGAGGCCACCTGGGACCAACCAGCCCCAGCTGGCTGCCACCTGACTTCCAGAACATGAATGTTCCTGGTGAGGCCAGCATGAGAATTACTGAGCTGAGCCCATCGCAAATTGTCAACCCAAATTAAGCTAACTATTGTTCTTTTAAACTATTAAGTTTTGGAGTTTTTTACACATCGAAAGCTGACTGATACACATATATTCACTCCTTTATTTCTCATAAGATACTCTGAGGTAGATTTTGTTATTACCTCTGTTTCACAGATGAAAAAACTGAGGTACACGAAGGCTAGGTATTTTGTCCAAAGTCACAGAGCCAGGAAGCGGTTGTATCAGTGGGTGAAACCAGATAAACCGGAATCTGTGGCTCTAGAATCCGTGCTCCTAACTTCTGTGCTATACTATGCGTATCTTTTAATTTTTTTAATGTTTATTTTTGAGAAGGGTGGAGGGGCAGAGAGAGAGAGGGAGACACAGAATCCGAAGCAGGCTCCAGGCTTTGAGCTGTTGGCACAGAGCCCGATGTGGGGCTTGAACTCACAAACCGTGAGATCATGACCTGAGCCGAAGTCAGGCACTTAACTGACTGAGCCACCCAGGCGCCCCTATGCTATACTATCTTCAGAACTCTCAGTAAAGTTCTGAATTTAAGAAAGAACAATCTTCTGGGGGTGCCTAGGTGGCTCAGTCAGTTAAGGGTCTGACTCTTGATTTTGGCTCAGGTCATGATCTCACACTGGGCTGTGTGCTGATTCTGCTTGGGATTCTCTCTCTCCCCTTCTCTCCCTGCCCCTTCCCCACTTGCATTCTGTTTACCTCTTTCAAAATAAATAAATAAATAAATACACTTAAAAAAATTAAAAAAAAAAAAAGAACAATCTTCTGTTAGTTGCATTCCTGAAAAACTCAGGATTTATTACAATGGCAAAAATACTTTTATATTTTTACATATATTTACATATGTTTATATGTAAAGCAGAATTAGGTTTCAGGATGAGATAATTATAAACAATTGTTTTTAGCAACATGAAAAAACCAAGAAGATATTTAAAAATGATGCATGATACAAGACAATTCTTTAAGGAATTGGTCCATAAAGTGTGGGAAGCATATCGCTCTTGGGCCCTGTCTACCAAATGCCAGGAGCACCACACTTCTACGATCATTATAACCACAAAAAATTCCCCCATAAATTTTGAAAAATGGATACTTGATCCCACTCTTAGAGAGTATGTTTAATTGGTCTAATGTGCAGCCAGTGTTAAATCTCTGGTATAGGGGAAGCCCAATTAAAAAAGCTAATAGAGATTTGTCTATGATGGACAGACCCTCTCTTTCACAACCAGACCATCAAGAACGGTCGTGCAGGTTGTGCGCTATACAGTCCTAACAGGCACGTAGTCACAAAGACAGTGAACCACTCCTCATCTGTCAGACAAGAACCACACACTTGCTGGCTGGCTCTAGTGAAATCGCATGTGAAAATATTATATACATATTTTAGGTGACATGGAATTTTTCCTTGAACAGCTTTCCTTAGTTGAGTAGTATTTTAAATTATTTAGACTGTATCTCTCTTCATAAAAGCCTACAATATTTGATTGCATATATTAAAAATTAAGCTTTATAAAGAATTTTTTAATTAAAAATCACACATACCCACAAGTCACAACCTGCACACCATCTCTTCTCTTTTTCTAAGGCCTCCTATTCTATCAGAGATAGTAATAAAACAAATCCCGAGGTACTCAAATTTTGGCAAGGAACTTCCTGAATTCGAAAGACAGTAGAATTGCAAATATTCTTGGAAAAATAATAGGCATATTACTAAATTAGGATAAATGTATATATGAAAATACTACACAGAGAAATTGGGAGTTGATAATTTTACATTACAAAGTGTTGTAGATGAATGTTTCTGTGTCTCCCCACTATCCCATTCATGTGTTGAAGCCCTACCCCCCAAAACGATAACATTTAGAGATGCGGCCTTTGGGAGGTAATTAGGTGAGGTCATGAGGGTGGTGCGCTTCCTTATTAGAAGAGGAAGGGAGACTAGAAGTTTCTTTCTGCCGTGTGAGGACACACTGAGAAGGCAGCTGTCTGCAAGCCAGGAGGAGAACCCTCACCAAAACCAAAATCTGCTGGCAACTTGATCTTGGATTCCTAGCCTCCAGAAACTGTGACATAAAAAAGTCTGTTGTTTAAGTCACTCAATCTATGTTATTTTGTTATAGTAGTCCAAATTGAGACACAAAGCAATTCTTTAGAAAATGTATCTCTGACTTATAAAGGATTTACTTCATGAAACTTTGTAAAGCAAGCTTCCTTATTACAGTGATAAAGTGACTTGATCTCCAGCAATATTCTTTGGGGGCACATGTCTTAAGAATCTGAATATTCATCTGACAGTATTTTGACGGTATTTATTGAGTTACTACAATGTGCCCATTACTATACTAAACTCTGGGTATTTCACTTAAGATGGGAGACATTATTTCTGCCCACAAACAGCTTCCAGTTTGCGAAGAAGATGTATAAACTGGCAAGTCAGACACAACATCACAACTGGTGAAATAAGAGTCATGAACAAAGTGTCCTGTGGAGAGTGCAGGTAAGTCAGCCTGACAGAGGGGGACAGGCCCTTATTAAAAGAGATGGCAATTGAATTATAAAAGACTAGTTAACATTTGCCTGCTGGAGAAGCAGGTAGAGAAGCAATACAAACAAAGGAAGTAGCAGGTGCAAAGGCACTGAGGCGGACAAGTGAATTGTCAGAGACATAGGCCTGGGCTGAGAGGAGCCAATGGTGATGAACTTGAGGATAAACATTAGTTACAGCCTGTGGAGGGCTTTGGATGTCATGTTGAGGAGTCTGGATTCCATCCTGCCCAAAACTGGGTCTGCAGGAATTTTAAGGCAGAAGATACTATCAATGTTGCCCTTTAGGAAAACAACGGCAGCTTTGTGAAAGAAAGGCTATGACGGGGAAAGACACATGGCACAGAGAACAGTGTGGAGACCTGTACTAATGGACACCACTCCTGGAGGCTTTCTTGTATGGATTCCGTCCTCTTCAGTCAGGTCAGGAGTTGCTGTAGGTGTAAAGGCAGTTTGGAAAGGAAGCGTGAAGGAAGCTATCATAAGTAAACAGGTTAGAGATCGAGCCCACCAATCTTTCCTAGAGAGAAAGTGAATGGACACAGGGAAGCAGTATGCAGGTATGAAGTCTGGTCCAGAGAGGGCAATGGAGGCTGGAATCAGGAACCTAACCTCAGGGAAAAAAAGTGTCAGAGACAAGAAACAATGGAGCAGGAATCCAGGCCAGAGGGTCTATGAAAGTAAGTGGTGACCAAGTTTTAGGCAAGAGTGTTAAGAATGGCACAGGATAGTGGCACCTGGGTGGCCCGGTGGGTTAAGCTTCCCACTCTTGGTTTTGGCTCAGGTCATGATCTCCAGGTTGGTGAGTTCAAGCCCCACCTTGGGCTCTGCATTGAGAGGGAGGAGCCTGCTTGGGATTCTTTTCCTCTCTCTTTGACCCACTCCTGCTCACTCTATCTCTCTCTCAAAATAAATAGACTTAAAAAACAAAAAAAGAATGGCACAGGATAACCTGCCAGAGCCTCTGAATATTCAGTGTGCATCAGAATTAGGGCTTGTTACAAGGCCGACTTCTGGGTCCCTCCCCCAGAGATTCTGACTCCATATAGGTCTGGAGCAGGGTCTCATAATCTGCAAGGACCCACCTGCTGTGGACGCTACTGGCCCACAGACTACATTTGGAGTAACAAGGCTCCCAGCTGTAGGACTTCCAGCTGTAAAATGACCTGAAATGATTTCAGGATTTGAAACCTGTTGGACCTTCAGGTGTAGACATTTCGTGACCAGACTGGAGAGGGGTCTGAGTGGTGGAAGAAGGCCCGTTGTGACACCAAACACATAATCTGAGAGGCACCGGAGGGGAGTAGGCAGCTGTACATGAACACCAAACGAGACTTGATTAAAGAAGAAGAAGAAAAAAAAAAGTTGGTTTCTCTTCTCTGCAGGCAGCTGCTACAAAATGGGACTAATGGTTGTTTAAGGAAAAGTGAGACAAAGAGGCAGGTCTGAGCAAACGCTACCCAGACACCGTCTCATTGAAAACTGGATCGGTCAGCTGGGAGCTGGGGTTCTGCTAAGCCCTCTCTGCATCAGCGACCCCACACTGGGAGCTTCTGGGCAGCTCCAGGCTGATTGAACAGAACTCCATCGTGACACCTTCCAGTTTTTCAGGGCCCCTCTTCAGGTGGCAATGCAGGATTTTGTTGCACTATTAAAAAGAAAAAAAAAAATAGGCGAAGATCATCAAACCCTTGAATTGATTAAATTATAGTGCATCTTTTAATAGGACAGACTGAAGAGGCTTCTAGAAACTAGGCCAAATTTTCTGGAGTGCTGCCAGCAATCATACAGCGTGAATACGGATATAAACAAGATGTTAATGCTCAACAATTTTTTTTTTTTCTTTTCTGACTTACGCTGTGAAGGTAACAGTTAACATTGAAGCCATAGCCGGCACAACCCAAGCAACAGATGGCAATTTGCTTAAATTGCAAGATGGATTTGAAATTGGAATTGATTAAAATACTAGTGCCTATAGTAGATGAAAAGGAGTTGATTCATTTTCCAAGATCCTTCAAATATGGAAATTATTAATCAGTGAGTCGGCTAGTTTATCGCTAGGTATCAGCACAGACAAACACAAATTCTAACATTGTTACCCATGCGACATAAATTCCTTCAGCTGCGTGGGCCAACACACACTCCATTCCCACATCATTGAATAAACATAAAAGGTAATCAGAGCAACGGCAACTAGAACGGAAGGTATGTATTTATGGAACAAATGAGCGAATGAATGAATGAGTGTCAAAGCAGAGGGGTGGAGATAACCGGCCGCCTGCCATCAGCCTGGAACCAGAAGATGGAGAAAGTGTTCACCGTTTGGCTACAGAAGCTCCACGTGTAGAAGGCAGGAGATGCAGACGGACAGGAGAAGGGGAAGAGGAACAGGAAAGCCTGGATTATCGGTAGTAGGGTCCTGGGAGACCTGGAAGATGAGCACAACAGAGACATCAATGACTAAACTCCGGCTGAAAAACATTCTAGCAAAGTAGCTCTTCAAAGAATGGAATAAAATCAACATTGACACAAACAAGCTCTTGATCCTAATTATTTGCCAAGCAACTGCTACAAATCTCGAAGGGGAGCGGAAGAGGCTGGATCGATAGTTTTGGAGTCCACTTCAGCTATCTTGAAGGCTCTTCGGGACATATAAGTGTTGGGATGCTTGAAGTGTTGCGGTTACCAATTTATTTAACAAGAGTTTATTGATCTCCTACTATCTACAAGTATTTTGCTTGGTGCAAAAGTGAATAATACGGAATTCCTGTCCTCAAGCATCCTACAGTCTATATGGGGTGAACATATGCATTTAGACATAATTATATAATAGGACAAACTTCAACAATTGCCCAGAAGTAGAATAATTTGGAATATTCATTTATTTATTCACTCGTTTATTGCTTAGGAAGTGTGCGATTCAGCAGATTTTAGGATATTCATAAAATGGCGCAACTATCACGGCTATATAATTACAGAGTACTTTCATTACGTAAAAAGAAACTCAGGAACCATTGGCAGCCACTCTTCATTTCCTGCTCTCTCTAGCCTTTGACAACTGCTAATCTAGTTTCTGTCTATGGTTGTCCCTATTCTCAACTGATTCCCCCAAATTAACCTAAGTTACACATAAGGTTTATTTCTGGAATCTGAAATCTATTCCAATGGTATTTATGACTACACTGTCTTGCTGACTGTAGCTTTGTAGTAAGTTTTGAAACCGGGAAATTTGATTCAAATTCTTTAATTTTATTCTTTTCAAATCGTTTTGGCTATTTTGGATCTCTTGCATTTCCATATAAATTTTGAAATCAGCTTGTCAATTTTTGCAAAAAGTCTGCTGGGATTTTGGTAGGGATTTCATTTAACCTGTAGATCGATTTGGGCTGTATTGGCATCTTAACAATATTAAGCTTTCCATTCATGATCATGGGGTTTCTTTCCATTTATTCAGATGTTCTTTAATTTCTTTCAATAATATTTTGTAGTTTTTAGAGCATACATTTTGTACTTATTTTACTGAATTCAGTCCTAGGAATTTTATTTGTTTTGATACTATCATAAGTAGAATTGTTTTTGTTTTTAATTTAATTTATTTTTAATTTTAATTCCGGTGTAGTAAGCTAGAACTTCCAGTAGAACGTTGAGTAGAAAGTGTAGAAAACCGAAATCTTTGTCTTAGTCTTGACAAAAGAGGGAAAACTTTCAGTCTTTTTCAAAAAATTAAGTATACTATTAACTGGGGGTTTGTCATAGATGCTCTTTATTGAGGTAAGGAAGATCCCTCCTATTCCTAACTTGTTGAGGATTTTTATTCATGAAATGGTGATACATTTTGTTCAAATGCTTTTTCTATGTCTGTTGAGATGAGTTTTAGCCTATATTCTATTAATATGGTAGATAACATGGTTGATTGTTACATATCGAACCAACCTCACTTTTCTGGGGTAAATCTCACTTGGTCATGGTGTACTTTTTATATGTTGCTAGATTCAATTTGCTAGTATTTTGTTGAGGACTATTGCATTTATATTTATAAGAGATATTGGTCTGTGGCTTTCCTGTCCTTTGATGTCTACCTGTTTTGGAGTCAGTAATATTGACTTCATAGAATAAGTTAGAAAATAGTCCCTCCTCTTCCACTTTGCAGACGAATTTGTGAAGGATCGGTATTCATTCTTCTTTAAACATTTAGTAGAGTTCACCAGTGAAGCCATATCATCCTGAGATTTCTTCATGGGAAGGTCTTTTTTATAATTTCTTTAAAAAAAGGTATTACTTATTCAATACTTACAGTTCTTTTCAGATATTCCAGTTCCTGAGTCAGTTTTGGTAATTCGTGTCTTTCTAGGAATTTATCCATTTCATCTAGGTTATCGAATGTACTAGGTTTCCTGTACTACCTTATAATCCTTTTCATTTCTGTAAGATTGATAGTAATGTTTCCTTTTTTATTTTTTATTTTAGTAATTTGAGTCTTCTTTCTTTTTTCTTGGGCCAGGCTAGCTAAACATTTATCAGCTGTGTTGATCTCTTCAAGGAACCAAATGGAATGTTATTGATTTTTTTCTTTGTTTTTCTGTTAATTATTTTATTTATTTCCACTTCAGTCTTTATTCTTTCCTTCCTTCTGCTTTAGTTTGCTCTTATTTCCTAATTTCTTAAGATGGAAGGTTGAGTTACTGTTTGAGATGTTTCTTCTCTTTAAATATAGACATTTACAGATGGAAATATCCTTCTCAGCACTACTCCCACAGCTTCTCATAATTTTAGTATGTTGTATTTTCATTTTCATTCATCTCAGTATATTTTCTAATTTTTCTTGTGGTTTCCTCTTTGGCCCCTTGGTTATTTAGTAGTGTGTTGTTTCACTTCCACATACTTGTTAATTTCCTAAATTTCCTTCTATTATGGATTTCTAATGTCATTCCATTGTGGTTGAAGACTGTATTTTGTAGCATTTCTCTCCTTTTGAATTTATTGAGGTTTATATTATAGCCTAACTTGTGGTCTATCTTGGAGAATGTTCCATGTGAACTTGAGAAGAAAGTATTCTGCTGTTGTTGGGTGCAGTGTTATAAAGATGTCTACTGGGTCAAGTTGTTTATAACATCAAGTGCTCTATTTGCTTGTTGATCTTTTCTCTTGTTTTTATTTGCATCATTAGAAGTGAGGTATTGAAGTCTCCAACTATTCTTACTAAATTGTCTTCATTTTCTGTTCAATTCTGCCAGGTTTTGTTCATGTATTTTGGGGCCCTGTGATTTGGGAATTTTTAAGAGGCAGAGAACATCAGGAAACGTGTGCTCCCCAGACACATATACATACACAGATCATGTGCATGTGCACTCGCACCCCCCACCCCTGACATGTTCCTTCAAACAGCCTGTTTTTCTGCTTTCTGTGTCTCCTCAAGAAACATTTAGGAAACTGTTAGGCAATAGTTAAACAAGTTGCCAGATAAACACCAAGCAATTCTCTGTTTGAATTAGACAGGTTGGAGCAAAGAATTAGGGCGGGTGGAGTGGAGTGGAAGGCAGAATTATACGCTCTGGTACATGGAAAACGGTACTGTACCATCTGTGGATAAAAGAGGGAAATATTACCTCAATGGTCCAAAAAGCTACGATACTGTTTGAACTTGTGTGTTTTCAAAGTAATCTTAGAACTTTGAGTACAATACTCCTGAAGAGGCTAGTGCATGTCACTAGAGGAAGTAAGAACACGTGTCCTGCAGGCTCTGATATCTTCCAGGCACACAAGGATTCTATTGTCAACCGCAGATGATTACATATGTTTTCATGGCTGTCTCCTCACACGTATGTTTATGTTTCATCATTTTACTGCAAAATATTAGATATGTATTCTGGAATTTTCTGGTAAAAATTCTAAGAATATATACTGTAAACTTGTATTGATTTATATTTTTAATTAATGCTTCTCAGATAGTTGAATTTTCTAAATGTGTTCAGTTTCATTTTTCCTAACTTACCTTCTTTATTCAAGAAGTGGCCCATAAGTTTACTGGAGATTTTCTGGTAATATTGCTGTCCTTAACTCAACTATTGGTAAGTATTGAGTGACTTTGGGTTTAAATTATTCATCTTTAATCTGAAAAGCACCATGCAGGAGTTTAGGCACATAATAAAAGGAAGTTGGGTATTCTTCCACTCAGCAGAGCTGGGCATAGGGTTTCTACCCTCTGAAGAAAGTTGGAGAATCTGAGAAAGAGATATATGCCCGGAATAAAAGAGCATTCCTTCCCTGGTATTGTCCCTGGAACCGTGCACATAAAAGTAAGGAGAGACAAAACCCTTGGGCTGGTAACTCTCCTTAAGAAGTAGGTTTGGGTTTATTCCATTTCGCTGAAAAAGGCTATTGAAGACCCTAAAACTTCAGTCCCTAATTATGGCCCCAGTACTATCAGTCTAGAAGTATTTTATAACCAAATGCCCACATGACACATAAAGTAATTCAGTAGAACACCAATAGTTTGCATTACCTCAGGCGATCTAAGAATTACCTACAAAACATACACCTAAGATGTCGAATGTATTACATTGTTCTACGGGTTTTTAACCTGAAGTCAATCAGTGTTGGTGCTATGGACTTCTCTGAAAAAATGATTGCCAGGGCTTCTGTTCGACTCTATGGGTTTGAAGTAGAAAGTAGGGCCAACCGTCTATTAAGACCACTAAATGCCTGACAATAAAATGAAGCCATCTATATATATGCAAATGCTTATCTTTATTATTTTATTTTATTTACACATATTGTTTTGAGAATCAGAGTGAAGGAGTGCAAGTACCTTATGAAAACAGTGATTAAAAATAAGGAATATTAGGTATGTCCTTTTTTTATCTCATTTGTGACTATTAGGATTTTGCTAACAACCATATCCCTAACCACATGGTAAGATGTAGGTTCTGTATTCATTTAAAAATGGGGAATCTTTATTGAGCTCATGCAGTATAGCCCATAACTGGTCTTACAGTCAAAAGTACTCTTTGTTGTTTTTATGACAAAGAATATAAAACTGTAGTTAGTAGAGAAAGAAGTGTGCCTACAGCTTGCTTGCCCTTTTGGATGGGACAGTTTTGAAGCTCATCATGTAGGAAATTAATGTATCTTGGGTTGAATAAATTATAAATAGTAGGCTGGGAGAGATGATATTTTAAATCCAGTTAGGTGGATTCATGCCTGCAGACGTGACAAAGAGAAACACATTGCAAATCACCAGGATCTACCATTCAATTCTGTGACAGGAAATATTCTCTGCATCCACTTTGGCATAAGCTCTTAAAAATCAGCTATAAAGTATAATGAAATATGACTTGGTCCCAAGTAAAAATGACTTGGGATCTTCAAAGTTTAGGGCCGGTTTATTAACCTTTAGTTGATAAAGTTGGGAAAACCCATGATCTCTGGCCTTACTAGCATCCGAGCTACTTAAAATTCTCCCACCAAATTCTTTCCTTCGGTTATTATTTTTCAGGATCTTCTCTCATTGTCTGTTTGGTGGCCAAATTCAGTCCTGTTTATTATATCTGACATTTTTTTAATCCTTAAAATCACACTGATAAGATTTAAATGTGACAAATTCTAGACGGCTGCCTCCAATTTCATTTTGCGTGTTACCTAAGAAGAAGTCCTCGTCAGCTCCAGCCATAGGAGGCCAAATCCAAAATTTTCTGGAGCCCACTTCAGCAATAATCTATTGATAAGAGGGAGAAGGAGAAACCCATTTCTTGGCACGGTGGAGGAGGTGTAAATGGTTCTCGGATTGCAACAGATCACAAGGATGAGGTGACATTTCCTCATTCTGTTACAAACTTCTCAGCCCCAATTTCTCCAGTGTATTCAGGAATATACGTGGTCAGCTGGACAGGCCAACTCAGGTGAGGTTTTAAAGGCAGAGTGGGAAGCATGAACCCAGGGACAAGAGACTTTGGTCTTTTGAGATCTATTGGGTTGGTTACTGTGCTTCTCTGCTGCCTTCCGGATTCTAGATTTGGACAAATCATTTTTCTCACGCATCAGAATCACTTGGTGACTTTTATCCACTGCCGGAATATTAAGTATTAATTTTCTCTGTGATTTAACAAGAAGTGGGTATGTGGCCAGAAACTTGTAGTACTGGACTAAAAATTAATTACCAAGTCAGTTTGTTCCCAGCTTATGAATATGTAGGAAGAAAGAGGGTCCTTTACAAGTGCTCAAACACACACACATGCACACACGCACGCGTGCACACATAGGCTTCATTACTCTTGCTACTACGGGCGTTTTGGAGACCACTAGGTGTCACTGTGCACAGATACCTACATGTGTAGATGCAAAGGCAAGAAAACTTGATTCCCTGGTAAAGCTGTTCTCCTTTTCTTTTAGGAGGTAGAGATGAGATTCGATACACAATGAGTTTAATTCCTCCTTCCCTCCTCCTTAAAGACTAAAGGATAGTCTTTAACTTATCTTTTATTTAGATCGGCAAGAAAACTTTCTTGAGTTCCTCCTTTCCTGTTAATCTCCCTTTCTCTTGAGTTTAAAGTGAAAGAAACGCTGGGTTTTTTTGATGAAGAAACACATGTTGGAGGCTAAAGCATCACATGGCTTATCAGCATTGTGGAGGTCTTCCTTTGGGGGTCACAGAGTCAGATCTAGCATCTCCTCAGATGCTTGAACCCTTCTGGGTAGAGTAAGCTTTAGGAGAGTGGGCCACCTTCATGGTCTGATTTGAAGCTATGACTGCAAGCAGTTCCCCTGCCTCCACTGTCCACTTCACTTCGCCCGGAGTGTATGTCGCACCAGTGAAATCTTGCCCCTGGGTGTGGCATACCGTGTAAGCAAAAACACAGTGTGTGTTTTTTGGATGTATAAGTTATATGGTGCCCTTCATGAGCACATTAACAGTAAATTATGTAAGTATATTAAATTAGAGTTATTTTAGCTGTATGTCCTTTTGAAAGATACAGAATATAAATTTGAGGGTGTATGTTTCAAATAATAAAGAAAAAGGAAAGAGGGACAGGTCTGGATCAAGATAATCAAATTGGGCAGGATTAGGGCTAGGAAATGTAGAGAGGACAGGGAGCAAAGAGGACGTTCCTACTCCTTCTTTCAAAGTTCCCTGTCTCTCTGGCACCTTCCTGTGAGCACCTGTTTTCTCTCATCTAATTTGGAAGATATGGAAAGGTCTGGAGGGATGTATTTAATGGAACAGTTGATGGAGTACACAAGAAAGGAAGGGTAATATGTGAAGTGTCTCTCATGCTCTAGGCACCATATTCTGTGCAGTGTGAATGCGAATTCACCTAAATTATCCTTCTGTTATAAAGTAGGAAAATGAAATGCACACAGTCTTCACTAAACTTCCCATGGTCTCACAGCTAGAAAGAAGCAGAGCCAAGGCTAGAACAGATTAGAACTTTTATCTGACCTTAAGAAGATAAACTATTTGAACAAGCCTGCATGTGAACTCAGTGATACATGTATGAGAGCATTTATTGCAGCATTGCTAAATGGGGAAAACTAGAAACAACTTCCGTGTCCATGAGTAGGATAATGGTTGCATACATTGTGTACTTGTTATAAAGCACCAAATTCTGTAAGTACTTGAAAGGAAAAATTTCCAAGCTAGGTTATAAGATGAGATGGCAAGATGTAATAGGTTTTGTATCAGCCTATTTGTTTTAAAAAGAGGAAAGATATGTTTACATATGTTTTAATAATATGTAATTTATATCAATAATCTACAGGTAGTTAATAATTTATATATAAAACACACTAGATTGTACTTCCTGTGAAGGCAGACTTCTGTTTTCTTTTTTGCTCAAGGATGTATTCTCATTGTCTAGCACATTTGCTCATGAGGTAACAGACCCTCAGGTGACCCCCTAGTTATTTACAACTGCTGGCACTCACATCTTTGTGTAATCTCTCCCCCTTGAGTGTGGATGGTACCTGTGACTTGCTTCTAATCAATGGAATATGGCAAAAGTGATGGGATGTCATCCTCACACTTAGATTTGATTAGGTTACATTCTACAAGGCTCTCTTAGCAGACTGGAGCTGGAGATTCTTTGTGCAGTCTTGATGAAGTAGGCGGCCATGTTAGGGAGGCCAACATGGTGAGGTTGGTCATAGAAATTCATGTTGCTGTGTATGAGTTCAGGTCCTTTCTGCTGATTAGTATTCTATGATATGAAACTGCTATACTTTACACAAACTTTCACCAGTGTTGAACACCCACGGTGCCTCTGATGCCCTGCTATCACAATGTCTTGGTGAATATCTTTGCAACCATCATGCTATGGAATCTAAGCATCTACCCCACACATGGGGAGTGGCATTGCTGGGCCATGTATAATAGGGTCCTTAATTTCACTTGGTACTTCCAGGTTCTTTCTGGAATGGCTGCACCACGAGCACACCCACGGCAGTGCAGGATGTTGCTTGTTTTCTCGTATCTTCCCCAGTGTATCTGTCTCCAAAGTTCATGTTCTTATTATACTTAAGTGATATCCTAGTCATCCAAGTTTTGAAAGCATTCAAAGACAGCCTTTCAAAAATGAAAAATGCTCGAACATTCCAGACATCATGTATTCTAAGTTAAAAGACAGGTCATTATCTGAACACGTTTTGGTTCCTTAGTGTTTGTCGTTCTCCACTGACTTCCTCTTTTTTTTTTTTTTTTTGATGATGAGAGAAAAAATATGGGTGTGAGAAGAGAGAAGTATGGAATATTGCGCTGAGGTGCTGGGGAAACAGGCACATGCACGTCCAAGTGGGCCTGTGCTCACACACACACACACACGCACACACACACACAGGGTATGAGAGGGAAGGAAGAGAGGCTAAGCGATGAAGATAAAGGAAACGAGTGATATGTAATAAGAAAGGATGATGTTTTATCTTTAAAGCATTGATTGGAAGTGAAGGTGATGAGGGTGGAAGATGATGGGGGACTGAGCATGAGCTTGTGTGTACGTGCGGAGTAAAGCAGGAGGCGTCGGGACCATGGACCACCTTCTGCTTCCCCCTGTCGCTTAAGCCATCTCCACAGGTAGAACTGAGCACTGGAGATTTAACACATTTAAACAGCAATAATTAGTGCTGTTGTTGTTTGTGTGTGTGTGTGTGTGTGTGTGTGTGTGTGTGTATTTGGGGAGATGAAGAAAAGGTAGAATACAATGACTGAATTAAGCGCTAAGATCATGTCAGCATGACCAATTTCTTCTTTGCTTTTCTCCTTTAGAACTAAATTGCCCAGGTGTTGGAAAAGAAACTTGAAACCAGAATCTCCTCATCACCAAATATTATGTTTTAATTGCTAGGCATGCCAGGTTTAAATAGATAGCACCAAATCTGCATATCTGAAGAACATAAAATGTAGGCTTTTTAAAAGAAATTAAGATCTACATAGGTTTTTCCTGACACATTTTGTTTGAAAAAAATGTATTGAAAAGTAGCAATTTCTTTTACCAATTCGATGACTGATCTAAGTGTAACTATTATACAAATCAGCAGCAGAGAGTATGCATTATAGCTAAATGCTAATCCATGCTAATGGAAGGGACTGAGACTTACGGAGCTGAGAAACCAATGTTTAAAAAAAAGTGGACGTGTTTGTGAGAAGCAGCACCTAAATACATACTCATGCCTTGCAAACACCAGCCTGACTCTTTCAGGATTGTAGTCTCCTCTCTGTCATGTGGGACCTGAGAATAAGACCCAGCTCCACCCTCCACTGTGTTGGTGTTGCTGATGGGGCAATAGGTATACTGGGGAGAAGGTTCTAGAAGGACTTTGAAGATCATCCGGTTTCCAGCCTCTGTCTGATGCTTGATTCTCCTCAACTTTGTATGATGTGGCTGTCCAGATTGTTTCAGTATTTCTGGGGATTAAAAGTTTACTTTATCCTAAAATACCTTATTCTATGTGTAGGCAGTAAACAGAAAGATCTAACTTTTGCTCTATTTAAGTAGATATCTAAATCTGGAATTCTCTTATTAGTCCTGTTTCTGACCTCTTGGATGACACAGGAAAAAATTATTGTCTGGGTGCCATGGCAGTGTGGGCCCCTGCCTGGCAGCTGATTCTGGACTGGTTGCCTTATCCATGGCAAATAAAAGGAGGGCGATTAATTAAATGGCCCCTCCACAGTTCCCTTTGTTGGCGGGAGCTCCTGCCAATTCAGCGTCCTCTGCATTTGGAATGACAGAAGACCTTAAGATAGACATCGACAAAATCCACAATTCAACTTAAAACTTTATGTTTCTGGAAACAGCTTTGCTATTTTAATGCCCGTAGCATTAAACCTCCCTCTGAAGCCTGAAGCTGGTTTAATACAGAAGGGCACAGTTCAGGAGCGGCCCAATGGAAGAGACGCATAGGGCAAGGTCTAGAGGTGGGGCAGGGCTTACCACCCTCCCTACAACCTTCACATGTTTACCAACCTGAAGTTCTGAGATCTTGTTTTAAAGGGAAAGTAATATAGGGCAGAATTAGAAGCGTAAGTTCCTAAAAAAACTAATAAACAATGCATGTTGAAACTATCTATAGGAAATGGGAATGCAGTCATTCACAGGGTCAAGAACTTTTTGAAATCTATGGTTGTTCGGAGGACCAGAAGCAAGCTGGGAAGAACTGAAGAAACCCACGAATCTGTGCCCGTTATCTCCTGAGCGGATCCCTGCGAGTGCTTCCTTGCTTTCATCCTGGTGCCTCTTCCTCCGCTTTGCACACGACAACCAGAGTGACCTTTCCATTCCTTCACTTAAATTCCTTCAGTGGCTTCCCATTTTTCTTGGGCCAATGACCAATGTTCTTACTAGCTCCTACATGGTTGGGCTCATCCTTCCAGCTTCACACTGCATCACTTTCCTGTGCCCTCTGCAGCCACAATGACCCTCATTCAGTTATTAGAACACACCAAGGTACCCTTGACCCTCATGCTCTTTCTTCTGCCCCCTTTCCATCTAATTAACTGCCGCTTATCATAGAAAATTAAGCTTAGATGTTCCTTCCTCAGGGGAACCTTTCCTGATCCCCCATTTTAGGTCAGGTCTGTTTCTTAAGTACTCTCAAAGTTTCTTTCCTTCAGGGTACCTGTCTCAGTTTGCAATTGTATATTAGCATGATTGTTAAGTTTATGTCCGTGTGACTTTGTAACTGTGTAAGTTTATGTCATTGTTCCAGCTTGAGGAAAAAAGTCTTGCTAAGACTGGCCATGAATCTGCTTCCCTTCCACACCTCAATTTCTCTCTGTATTTCCAGGATTTCACTTTGTATCCGATGTGTGTGGACAAGAAAAGGGTTGTCCTCACAAGGTGGTTGGAAGGGGACTGATCAAAATTTTTAGATGATCATGGGTACTGTGCTGCCAGTGCAACGGGAGGACTCCTGTCTCATTTGGCTCACTAGTGCTGTCACCAGATGGTGCTTTGCTTGCAAGGGAGATGGGTGGCATTTGGATGGTGGCCCCTCCCTCTTGGTCTGACCCCTTGGCCCTATGCCCTTGACTTTCTCTCGCCATGATCCCTCCCCCTCTTTCTTCCCTTCCTCCACACTCCTTCCTGGTCCTATAACTGTCTCTCATTTGATGGAATCGGTAGGGGAGAGAATGCTAGAATACAGTACTTCTTCCCATACATCAATTGGCTAATTAAAAAAATCTGGGGCGCCTGGGTGGCTCAGTTAAGCATCTGACTTCCGCTCAGTTCATGATCTTGCGGTTTGTGAGTTCAAGCCCCACATCGGGCTCTGGCTGACGGCTCAGAGCCTGAAGCCCGCCTCAGATTCTATCTCTCCCTCTCTCTCTGTCCCTCCCCCACTCATGCTCTGTTTCTCTGTCTCAAAAATAAATTAATATTGAAAAATTAAAAAAAAAATCTTGTACCTCCATTTTAGCTTTTAAAACTGAAGTAAAAATTTGGCTATTTTAAGCTCCAATTCCTCTGTGATAACATTTCCCTGAGGCAGTAGGTGTCTTGTGTCTAACTGCCCAAATGAAGAAGAGTCATAGAGAAAAAGAAGAGAGTAGGTAATAAACACATTGGCTATTACACAAAATGGTTACCCAATCACGTGTCTCCTCCTATCAAACGGTGGAAATAGAGATCACGTCTGTTCTCACCCAACGTTGTATCATCAGTATCTAGTGCAGTATCTGGCATTGGGCACCCGGTACTTATTTGTTGAATGAATGAACAAATGAATAATTGAACAAGGAGGTAAATGAGGAACAAGGAGGCAAGAGCCCACATGACTGATTCTGAAATGGAGAGCTTGGAAAGGTGGAGCTGGTAGCCAAAGACAGAGCCCCGTAGTCCAGAGGAGACAAGATAGATAAAATCAGAAAGACCAACTATCTGGTGGATTAAGAAAGAGGAATTAACTCAAAAAACAAATGGTCTGTGAAGATAGGAAAATAGGTTACTGTAGAGTCAGAGCAAAGGCCATGGGAATTTTCTAGTCAAAGAGGTTGCTGAAAACTTAAGTTAGCTTTGAATAGAAGGCAAAAGTTCAGTCTACAGCCTCCAAATTAATATTAAGAGGTATTAAGAGTGTTTTATAATAATGAAGGATTTCTGAACGCCAGACGTGACTGTACAAAACACTTCAATCTCGTCATCACATTTCGTACTCATAATAAACCTGTGAGGCAGTGTTTTTTCACCAGTTTTATAGACAAAGAAACTGAGGCACAAAGAGCATGATAACTTGCCCAACGTGACTCAGTAATGAGTGGAAGAACAGAGAATTAAATTCAGGTCAGAGAGAACCCAGATTCAGAGTTTTAACTCAGTGCTTATTGATATTCATAAAATGCTTTGTAATTTTCAAAATGCTTTAGACATATATTTGTAGACACTATCCTAACAATCCCAAGAGTAGGCAGGGCAGACGGCTTCATCCCCACCTTACAAGTGTGCCCCCGGAAGCCTGAAGAGGCAGTGAGGCTTATCCAAGGTCACAACTCACACGCAGGTCTGGTCTTACCACTGTATAGGTTTTTCTTCCAGAGAAGTAGGCCTAACAAGGTGACTTAGCAGCATAAGTTGTTCTGGAAAGAATAAAGACAAATGGTGCCTGTCTTACAACTTATTGAGGGTTTACAACCTGAGCTGCCATTGGTCAGGGAGATGGGGTGATAGTTAAAGATAATAAAATCTACATAACTTGACTTGAGTGATTCTGATATTACTTAATTGCTTATACTCTGGACCCTCAGGTATATGACCTATATAAGCTACTTTCTGCACAGGTATGCCTGCTTACTTCTGTAATCATGATGACCCATGAGAGCTGCCCATCCATCTACAGGGGCCAGACTGGCTCCCATGTTTACAGCTTGTGAAGTTTGCCCATCCCCTTCTCACCAGGGTTGACGAGAACAGGGTGCAGACCCGACCAGGAGAAGCCAGTTAATTTCTACGTGTGGCCGGAAGTGGGGGGGGGTCCATGAAAAATGAGCACTGGTTGGGGATGGAGAGGTGGAAGAGCTGGGAGGGGGTTGTTGACTGTGAATTGAGAAACAGAGAAAGCAGATCATGAAGAATAAGGACTGAATGAGTCAGGCGAGAAGAGAGAAGCAGAGACGAGAAACAAAAACGATGCTTCTTCTGGATTCCTAAAGTACTTCCAGCTTCCGGTTCCATTTCTGTGAGGAGACCTGATCACTTTCCTGACAAACTAACTGGAGTTAGGTTTGGTTATCCCAAAGTATCCTGAGTGAGGTTCCCCTTGCTAACTGGTGTCGGAGGACTGAAGAGTGGAAAGAAAGACCTATGCCGAGGCTGTTACAGGCCCAGAAAAGATGTGCAGAGGCCACAACAGAAGTCACTGCCTTGGAGTGATGGCCACTGGATATGTTGTATGAGGCAATGACCTGGGACCACTAGGGATATAAAGACTTGGTAAAGCACCACAGGACTCATGTAGGTGGCAAAGGGCAGGAGGCTTGCCCTCAGGTGTGTGTTGTGATCCTTTCCTGTTTTTCCTCCTTTGGCTGCTATGGCTGTGGGACCAGGCTTTATGTAGCTTCTCCGTGGACACTTTCTGTACATTACACGTTTTTTAATGTTTATTTATTTTTGAGAGAGAGAGAGAGAGAGAGAGAGCCAGTGGGGGAGGGGTAGAGATAGAGGGGGACAGGGAATCAGAACACAGAGCCCAAGGGGGGGGGCTTGAACTCATGAACCATGAGATCATGACCTGAGATGACGTTGGATGTTTAATCGACTGAGCCACCCAGGTGCCCCTGTATATTACAGTTTTGATGAATCCAGATAAGAACGAGGTAGCAAGATGGGGGCTATGCTGTGACTAACATCTGTCTAGTGCCTATAGCTTACAAAGGGCTTTGGCATCCATTTTAGTGCTGTAATTGCTGGGACACCCATTTACCAGCTGTCCCAACACGGCTTAGTGTATCATAGACCTGAATCCCACAACCTCACCCAGAGGGAGACATTCTCATCCTCAATTTACAAATCAAAAACCAGGACTCACGGAGCTGAAGTGACCTGCTTGTGAATCAGGTGCCAGGGTTTGAACCATGCTTTTGGGCTGCTTTGTGGGTTGCACTCTTTTTTGCCATATGATACTTGCCCCTTTTCTTCATTTCACTCCATTCATCCATGCAGAGGAGAGGGAATTCATAAAAAAAAATATACATGGTTAGGTCAAAGTAATGGCAAGGGAAATATTTAAAAATTAGTGAGAATTATAAAATAGAAGTACAGAACAACTCGGTGAAGTCAGGAGCGAAAGGATCTGATCAATTCCATTCAATTCTCTCTGGCAGAGGTGAGAAATGAGGCTCTCATCAATTTTAATTTAATTTAGTTATTTAACAAATTCCACAAATACTTATTGAATTCTTGTCTACTCCATGCCAAGTATTGTATTAGACACTGCAGATAGAAGTTAAAAATACATGGATACAATTTATAGTCCTAATGGGCTCTTGAGCCAGTGGGGAGACAGATTTATAGCACAGTCTCTATAGGGGCACTGAGGGAAGTGGGATATTTACAGGGTGCAACAGACACTCAAGTAAAGTGCGAATACATGTTTGTGTTTGCCGGGGGGAGTGATCTGGGGATGCTGGAGTCATCACAGAAGACGGGATTGGGCTGGGATGTTAAGGATGAGAGGGAATTTGTTAGGTGGGCATGGAGGTGTTATTAGCAGGAAAAAGATCACTACCTATGCTGTTCATTTCAAGCATCCAGGTGCAGAGGAAGTACGGAAGTTTAGAAGTTGGTTCTGCTACTTCTACTAGCATGTAAATCCATTTTTTTTTTCCCTGGGATGAATCCTAGAAGCAGGGGCTGAGTAGCCACAGAAAGTGCTTGTTCTAACTCCCCTGCTATAGAATGTCCTGCCTTGAACTTACCATCGCTAGCTGTTCTCCATGCAGGGGTGAGTGTGCATGGACTCTTCTTCTTTGGCTTTTCTTCCATCTGCTAGTGGAAGAGTGAACACAGCAGCCATTGTGACAATATACAATCTGATAAGACACCAGTTATTTTCCTTATTTTCTTGCCACTATTAATTTAATTAGTAATTATCACACTCTGTGCATTACTTAGGTCGATCTTTGTGTACGTGTTTAACTTTCATGCCAGCTGTGTGTTCCATGAAAATGCATTCTTTATTCTTTCGTGCAACTGTTGTTAAACAGTTGTGGTTTCCAGATGGAAACATATACCATCAACATCAACACGCTTTATTAGAAATTTTGATTGTGGAGTTTGCTAATCAGTAAACAAATGGTCAATTAATATTTAACAATCGAAAAATAATTGCATAATTGCATTGAAATGCTCAGTGATGCCTTTTTGCATAATCTGCACATTGCTTGAAAGAACACTTATTTAAACAAGAAATTTTGGGGTGATATAAAATACCTAGAACAGAAGCACGAATTTTGTGAATTCTTAAAACGCTTGGGTTTTCCAGATTAGTGAGAGCATCCAATGCAATACTGATTTAATGTGATATATTTTCATAAATGCATTAACAATTGGTGGCCAAAGAGCATGTGACTTGATTTGTCCATTTGCCCAGCACATTCCAAGGCAGGCTACGACTGCATACAGATCATGCATTGAGAAAGACAGGGTGCTTTCTAAATGTGGCCAATACAGTCCCAGTGGGAGCCATTCTCTGAAATGTTTATGGAAGTCGTTGGGATACGTTATTAATTTTTAAAGTAATTGATTTGCATAAATTCTCAAGAAAATATTGAATGCCTCGTGCAAAAGCCACAGCGATGTTCAAGGTGAACGGGTGTCCCCTACGTTTCGAAAGCTCACCTATGCCACTTTGCTTTTACGGAAGGTCCTACATTAGTACCTGTTTTTGTTAACTGAAAAGAAACCCGAAAACGATTTGTGCTTTTACTGAAAAGGCTAAGAGCGAAAATAGCTTGCAGTGCTTGTTTTGCATGGAGCCCTTACAGAGGCAGTGCGCGCCCCCAGCAGAGAGATTGAAGCCACCCAGCTCCTTCCCCGAGAATGGCGCTTGGCATCTCAGCCTCAAGCTGCCACAGCTGTGTCTGTGAGCACCTGTGCTTTATCTTGATTTATTTTGTGCATCTATTAGCATGATGTCTCCTTAGTTATCAGAAAGACTAAGAAAGCTGATCTTGGGATCCTCAAAAATGTTTTCCCTATAAATTAATTGCTATTTGGGAATTGGGAATTGCTTCTTTGCTTTCTGCCATTTCCGCTTACGAAAGGTTTCATATGAACACTCTACTTTCAGATGGTGGTGGTGCAGGGATCTGAACAGTCTCTGGTAACTCAATTCACGCCGAGTTTGACACAAAAAAGGCACCAGTAAAACGACATGCCCGTAAGGTGGCATCCTAAATGAGTCAAACACTTCAATTGGCCAATATACTTAAGACCCAAGGATACTTCACGGTCATCCCGGTCATTCTGTGAAGAGCTGATCATGTTAGAAGGCTTCAGCCTCCTTTGGGGAGTGTGTCCAGGGAGAAAGCAATGCAGACAGCATGTTTGGGTCTCGATGGGTTCTATTTCATTCCTCATGGCATTAACATCGACTAGAAGTGGTTGTTATAGCAATACTGACTGAATATCTATTCACCTGCATTGACACTGTAAGTGGGTGACACTCATTTCCTTCATGACACTTTGTCTTAATTAGTAATTATAAATTTGTTGGTTCAATTATTTTATAAGCACTGGAACTATGTCTTTTTTTTTTTTAATCTAAAGTATCAGTTTAGGGGCGCCTGGGAGGCTCAGTCTGTTGAGTGTTCGATTCAGCTCAGGTCATGATCTCACGGCTTGTGAGCCCCATGTCGGGCTCTGTGCTGACAGCTCAGAGCCTGGAGCCTGAATCAGATTCTGTGTCTCCCTCTCTGTCTCTGCCCCTCCCCTGCTCACGCTCTGTCTTTGTCTCTCTCTCTCAAAGGTGGATAAACATTTAAAAAAAAATTTAAAAAATATTATCAGTTTGTTCCTAGTATCTAACACTTAGTATGTGTTCTGTCTTTTTTGAGGAATAATTGAACCAAATTTATATTTACTGCTTGTTCCACGGAAGTCCAGAATTCATTTGCATCAAGGGCTCCAGTTTGAACCTGAGCTATGACAGCCACTGGGTTCAGATGCAACTGAGTTCATCCCTTTGGATAGTGGGACGCATGCAGAAATCTGCATCTATTTCATTAAATTAATGTATATGGGAGGAAGAGGAGGGAAAACATGGCCCCAAAGCTTCTTGTGTGGAGTACCATGACAAAAGGGGGGCCGGAGCTGAAGGATTTGTTTCCATGAGGGCTCTGTGAGATATGATGTTTATATAAGTGGGTAAGAGACAGTCACCCATTGGTCCCAGGTCCATTCTGGTACCTTAGGGGTTGGTATCTTTGGGAGGGTACAGGTGTCACAGAGACACTCTTAAGAGAGGAGCAGTACCAGTGATAGAGGAGACACATTCAATGAAGTGGACATCTGGAAGGTGGAGGAAAAGGAGAATGTGGCAGAATGGATATTTCACAGACTGGTTTCTGATCCCAAGAGACACCTTTGGTCATTTCCATATACAAATAGGGGAGGATTGGACCCTTTTTAAGTAGATGGGGGTGAGGGCTGATGAGATGTGCATTATTTCTGATTCTATGATGCCATCTTTACCCATAATTCAAGAAGCCTGAGGCAGCTTAGAGTCCAGTTCTGCCAGGAAATGTTTTAATACTTTGCTAGTTTATTGGTTGACAACCTCTAGTTAATATGCCAACCAACATATTTAACTGTATCTAATTGTCTTTCAAGCTTCTGGTCCAACAGAAATTCTGGGTTGGAGATTCCATGAATCACAGCAAACCCATTACCTATTCATTATGTGGATGTTCTGATAGGACAGTCAAATTCAAGGAGACTGTATATTCTGGGTGTGGACTCCTAGCCTCACTGCGAAGCTCCAGGAGGGCAAGTTTCCTATCTTAAACACTTCTGTGTCCTCATGACCTAGCCCCATGTCTGGCCCAGAGAAGATGCTCAGAAAATATTTGTTGAACAATGTTTTATTTAACTTTGTAACCCTGACAAGGCAGAGTACATGGAGTTGACTCTTCAAAGAAAATCATTATTTTCATGGAAAAAGGGAAAGGCAAGGCAAGGGAGGGTCTCAACAGTTTCTACAAAACAAGGGTCTGAATCCTTTTTTATTTTCTCTTTAAATCATTTTCCTGCCTTTCTGCTCTCTCTGCTCTAACAGCTGCTGCTCTGACCTGCTCCCAAATGTGGCCTTGAAGAAACTATGCTACCTGTCAGCTGGGTTCGTGGGGGCAGATACTATAGCCAGGGCAGGGAATACTCTGAAATATGCCCTGTGTCTTTTTCCTCTAAGTGCCATTCCTTGTACTAAGAAGTTGAATTGTGTGGGATAAGTTCACTGAGATTTGTAGGCTGAAATCTCTGGCTAGGAGACAGGGATGACGTCTAATCACTGCGCCCTGCCTATCCTCACACAACATCACCTCCCTCCCTTAACATCAGCCTAGCCTACGCTTCTTCTAAGTCGATTCTTCTTTGAGAAACACCAAGTATTTGGAACACCACAGATGGCCTGATTCTAATGGATGCTGTCATGGCCTTCTGTAATCAAGACAGTAATTGCTGGACAGAGTAAGGACTGAAATAATGATGCAAAACTCTTTAGGTTTCATTGGCCTAGTTAAGCTTCTAGTACCAGAACAGAAATGTGACTATCTCCTGCCAAGATTGTAGCATCTTGCTACCAACATGGTGGGTTAATGGCAAGGACTACATGGGCTGTATGCTCCATAGAAGTGGAGTACACATGGGCAATCCTTCCAGAAGGAACACACAATCAAGGGTTGACTGGGACTCAGTGAGTCAATTTTATTCCCTTCTCAGTGACGTTAGTACGCAGGTAGTGGTGCCATCCCAAGGTACGGGTATGACACTCCACTCTGAGCAGAGGCTTGGACAAAGACCGACTTTTTCCTTCTCAGTGTCACGATGTTTTGGTTTAATTAAATGGAGCGTTCTCTGCTCCACTTTCAGTTCTATTTATATAAAACATTTCAAGTAAGAATACCATCATGTGATACTTTCCTTGATCAAAATATGTCAATTAATCCAAGTAATTCACTTCTCCAGTCAGTGTATATTTGCTGAGGGCCTACTGTGTGCCAGACCCTCTTCTAGGCCCTGGGAATATGCCAGTGAACAAATCTTCAAGTAGTCCAGTCCTATTCTAATGAAATTGAGTCTCTACTGCTTTAGAGGCCTGTAGGCTCTCAGATAGCTAGTGATATTTTAATGGGGTTTGGGCTTTGTTTTCTTATTGTTCACTGTTCCTGTAGAAACACTGCCTCAACTTCACCTTTGATTTTTCCCTTCCTTTCCTTGCCTTGACGTTCTTTCATTTCTTCCCTCCCTCCCCCTCCCCCTCTTCCTCCTTTCTTTTTTTTCCCTTTCTTCCCGGCCATGTTAGTCTGTCACAAGCACATAAAAGACAGTGACTGACAATTTAATAACAGCGAATGCAGGCCTTGAGATGTCAGTAGGAAGTAGAAAAATAGGAAGCGAAAGGCACAAATGCACCGCCATCTAAAACACAGAGCTCTGCCCACACTTTTTATTTGTGTGTTGTTTGATTATTTATTTATTTGGCAGTCTGGTGACCTGTACATTCGGAAGGAATTAGGGATACACTTACTATACCAGCCAAGTGATAAATGGTGTTAGTGAGGCGGCTGGTAAGTGAAGGACCACCTGATTCGTCCTTTCCGACATTCTCCTGCCTGGAGGCGGTCGGTCAATTAGCATCTACAGACCCATGCACCGTCCTTGACGGACAGTGTGTTCTATGGGGAGACGACTGACAGCAATCAGGCCTGACTTATTTGTAGGGGGTGTTGCTTTGGCGCATGCCTCTCCTGAGGTCGGTGGGAGGGGAGGGGCACTGTCACAGTTGGCAGCAGAGATGACTTCTGGGAAACCTGCAAGCCATCTACCACAGGTGGTTTACAACAGAAGCTCTGTCTTGGGGGGAGGGGTGGTGGGAAACGAGGCCAGAGGAAAGCATCTGAGGGTAAGGGATTTGGCTGCTCTGGAGGCCCGGAGGGTGCAGTGGGTCTGCCTCCTTCTCTACCTGCAAGGCCAGTGACAGAGCCCAGGTTTCTGTGCTGGTTCTGCTGCTGGCCTGAGTCTCTCAACCTCTGGAGTGGCCGCTGGTGTGGCTGAAATGACCTAGGTTTTGCGTGCATAGTGATTCTTGGTTAAGTTTATATTTCTTTATTTTCTATTTTTAATTTGTTAAATATTCATTTTTGAGAGAGAGAGAGAGAGAGCAGGGGAGGGGCAGAGAGAGAGGGAGACACAGAATCTGAAGCAGGCTCCGGGCTCTGAGCTGTCAGCACAGCCCCTGATGCGGGGCTTGAACCCACGAACCATGAAATCATGACCTGAGGCAAAGTTGGACACTTAACCGAATGAGCCACCCAGGTGCCCCAAGTTTATATTCCCTTATGATCATGTTCCTTTTGCTACTGTCTTTCTGTCCCCATTTAGTTTGAATGCTCCTTGGGGCTGGGACTGTCTTAGTGTTTTCACATTTCAACAAATATGGACTAAGCAATTTCCAGTGTGCGTCACAAGAAAGAATAAATCAGTTCCTGCCTTTTTTTTCTCATTTATTTACTTGTTCATTTGTCTTTCATTCAGTCAACAGATGAGTATTGAACATCTAGTTTATGCCATCCATTGTTGTAGGCTTGGGGATATATAGACAGTATTTCCTGTTGTAATATTCTAGAAGGGGCAGATAAGCAATAAACAAATAAGCATGTATGTATGGTATGGTATGTCATATGGTGATAAGTGCTATGCAGAAAAATCCTGCAGGAAGGGAAGGTGATTTTTAAGCTCAAAAACTGAATACCTATTTTCCATTCTGCCTGGAAAGGGTTGCACCCAATCTCCATGGCAATTCATACTCTACCTGCCCTATAAAGTCCAGCCCTGGGGCGCCTGGGTGATTCAACTGGTTGAATGTCTGACTCTTGATTTTGGCCCAGGTCATGATCCCAGGGTTGTGGGATCGAGCCCTGCATTGGGCTCCACAGTGAGTGTGGAACCTGCTTGGGATTTTCTCTCTCTTTCTTTCTCTCTCCCCCTCTGTCCCTCCCTCACTTGTGTGCTCTCTCTCTCTCTCCGTTTCTCTCTCTCTCTCTCTCTCTCTATATATATATATATATATATATATATACATAAAACCCCTAACAGTCGTCATATTTATACTTATGCTAAAGAAAGCATGTATTCATTTTCTGAAATTCAAATTTAACTGGGTGTCCTGTGTTTTATCTGACTACCTTAGCACCCCATGCTTCCCTCAGGTGGGAAATAATCCATCTCTCTTATTTATTTATTTATTTTGTTAACGTTTATTTATTTCTGAGAGACAGAGAGACAGAGCACGAGGCGGGGAGGGGCAGAGAGAAAGGGAGACACAGAATCTGAAGCAGGCTCTGGGCTTTGAGCTATCACCACAGAGCCTGATGCGGGGCTGGCACCCACGAACCGTGAGATCATGACCTGAGCCGAAGTCAGCTGCTTAACCAACTGAGTCACCCAGTGGCCCCTTCCATCTCTCCTATGAACTGCCATGCCACTCTCTTCTCCTCTTAAAGCACTTCTGGGCCCTGCAGCGTCACACTCCTGTGGAGACCATTCTATCACCTCTCCTCTCCTCTCCTGCAAGCACATTGACAGTCAAACCTTCCCTGATTTGTCTCTGTATCTCTGCAACATGGAGCCAGGAACTGGCTTTTGTAGACGTACGCATGCTTCTTGAATGGATGCACGGGGTGTTGGTAGGGACTCTGAGATGAGAACATTTCCTAAATAGGCAAGTTCCTTAGGGCCACAGCCTTTTACTGAAGTCGGAATTCCCCACCACCTATAGCTATGTTTCCTAGAACACTCAGTGGGTCCCTAAGTGTCTCAGTCTCCTGCTCCAACTCTCTCTTCTGTTGAGTATGGGCTACGCTTGCTTGGTACATAGAGTTAAGCTCGGTCTTGCCCAAAGTGCACACTGACATAGGTGCTCGCTGATGGATACATATCCATTTGGGAAGACTCCTAAGGCTGTATATAAGTAGATACCCTGAGGCTCTGGTGATTAATCTGACTCCCCAGGGTAGGATCTCTGAGGACTTTGATTTGGTTGGAATTAGAGAGTTCTTTAAGGGTCACTTAGTCCAAACGTTTCCTGATTCCCTCCCTGCCATCTTCACTCAGTTGTCAGCCAGCAGGCGCCACGTATTTCTACTATGCACCACTTTTTTTAAATTACATTTTTAAAAAATGTTTTATTTATTTTGGAGAGAGAGAGAGATAGAGTACAAAAGGGGGAGGGGCAGAGAGAGAGGGAGACACAGAATCCGAAGCAGGCTCCAGGCTCTGGGTGGTCAGCACAGAGCCTGACATGGGGCTCGAACTCACAAACTGCGAGATCATGACCTGAGCCGAAGTTGGACGCTTAACTGACTGAGCCACCCAGGCGCCCCTACCAGGAACCACTTTTGACTTTTCCGCTACTCCTTTTAATGTTCAGCCCCTTCCCTCACACCCTCCCATGCTTGTCTTCCCAGAGCACTGAGCCATTTGAAGGCTGTCCTGGGTGGGTCGGGTCAGGCTTCCATTCTTGCCTCTTTTGTGACTGTTCCTGAGGCAGCTTCCTCTACTCTGTGCTGTCATTCACTACTACATTCCTTTTCTGTCTCACAGAAATTGCAAGGCTTGCATCCTCTGATGGCTTTTATCCCCTTGTTTCTGGCTGTATGCTTATACGTGAAAAAATCTTTTAGGGGAGTCTGAGTGGCTCAGTCGGTTAAGCGTCTGACCACAGCTTGGGTCATGATTTTGCTGTTTGTGAGTTCAAGCCCTACGTCGGGCTCTGTGCTGCCAGCTCAGAGCCCGGAGCCTGTTTCAGATTCTGTGTCTCCCTCTCTCTCTGACCTTCCCCTGCTTACGCTCTGTCTCTCTCTCTCTCTCTCTCAAAACTAAATAAAAAAACATTAAAAATGATTTTTTTCAAGGATCCCCTGGTGAGTAAGGAATTAAGCATGCAAGTTTATTTTCCAACTTGCAGAACTCCTCAATGCAATTGGAAGGATTTCGTGAGACACACCTTTGCCCTAAAATATATACATTTTTTAAATGTTTATTTTTTTTGAGAGACAGAGGGGTGGAGGTGCAGAAAGATGGGGAAAGAATCCCAAGCAGGCTCTGTGCTGCCTGCTTGGCAGCAGGGTGGAGCCCGATGCGGGGCTTCATCTCACAACGGTGAGACCACGACCTGAGTTAATATCAAGAGGCAGACACCTAACGACTAAGCCACCCAGACACCGAGACACCCCTGCCCTAACAAGTTTCTTAAATCAACCCAACCCAGTTGTGCTATCCCCTGGGAGTAACGACATTTTTAGAAACTGTTGTGAATCATGTAACATACACGGGTCTGCTGGAGCTCACTCAGCTGATTCTGCGATTCTGTGCGTCTTCACAACTCTGCCATACCAGTGGCTTGAAACTGGCCAGGATGGGAGTATTTGCACCGTACGAAATGACAAATGCCGCAAACCTGGGCTCTCTCTCCCCATCCCCTAACTGGGGAGCTAATCTCCCAGCAGGCATCTGAATATGTTCTGTGGGAAGAGGGTTCGTGTGGCACGAAACCCTTTTCCAGCAGCACTTGGGCACTCGTTATTTATTTATTTATTTTTAACATTTATTTATTACTGAGAGACAGAGGCAGACAGAGCATGAGCAGGGGAGGGGCAGAGAGAGGGGGAGACACAGAATCCGAAGCAGGCTCCAGGCTCTGAGCTGTCAGCACAGAGCCCCGCGCAGGGCTCGAACTCACAGAGTGAGATCATTACCTGAGCAGAAGTCCGATGCTTTACTGACTGAGCCCCCCGGGCGCCCCACTGGGGCACTCATCATACCTCAGCAGAGTTACTTCATCAACCTAGCTGAGCACCCCCTGGTAAGTCAGGGAGTCTGAGCGAACACGAACACGGTAGGATTCAAGAGTCAAGAGGTTTCGACTGCGAAGAGTCAGGTCTGAAAGGCGCTGAGCGCAGCGAATTCCAAGGGCGGTATTTGGAGAGTGCGCACACGAGGAGGTATGGCGAAACGGGAGCGGCAGAGAGCGCCTAGGCCAACTTCAAAATTCGCTGTGGGTCTTCGAGGAAGAAAGACGATAGTAGATGCAGATGCAGAAAGTTTGCTTTTTTCTTTCTTTAAGGAGCTGACCTTGCTAGAGCTAGGGTGAATCATTTATTTCACCCCCTTTCTTCCCCCCGACGGAGACCTGATACATATGCTCCACTACCAGGAACGCGGCAAGTGCAAACACCTGCTGTCACTGCTAATTACCAGATGCCCCCCCAGGACGAGGGTATTGCTTTAACACCTGGGCAGAGGGAGCTGACTCGGTTAGAACCAGAGAGTGTTGGCATCGCACTTACCGCAGATACCTGGATCATTAATCAGAGAAATAGCGCTTTGTACCTGGGAAGCAGGGCCGGAGAGAGTCTTTTACTTCCGCTTAGCGGGTGTTTGTTACAAAAAGAGCATAAACAGATTCCCTTGACTTTCCTGCAGTTGACGTCTTGGAGGAGCCTGATGTGAACTCATTTGTATTTGGGTACAATTTGTTGCCTGAGACATTAAGGAAAGGTGTCCTCACCAGGCTGCCTCCTCTGTAAATGACCTTAGTATTTCTGTGCGATCAGATTGTGCATCTATTTATTTTAAGCCCAGGCACTTTAACAGTGCGGGCATCAGGGTAGTGACAGCTAAAAGGCTCTGGAGAACACCGTTTAACAATTTCCCTTTCCTTTTTATCGCGCCCTGCAGCCTTTCCAGTGTTGGTAATTTTTTGTTAGAGGAATGATACTGGCAAAATTTCTTAGTGTTTTCTAGGTGCCATTGTGCCAGGCACTGCGTGATGGTCTGCATAACAATAATCTCATCTAATTCTTATGACAACCCCACGAGCAAAGAAAGTCCTCTGACCTCCCCAACCCCAGTTTGCAGATGAGGAAAGCTGAGACTCAGAAAGCTTAAGAGATTTGACTAAATGCTTGCCTCTTCCCGTCTGTCTGTCCTGCCTGCCTGTTGTGGTGCTTTTGAAGTCATGCAGGGGCGTCACGCAGGCGGGAGCTATCTCTTGGAGCTTACCTCAGGGTGGGGATGTTTTGACATTCTTCCAATTTTGACTGTTATACCTCAGGTTCGTTAGTTTTTCAGCTGATTTGTGACCAGGACCTCCTCTGTCTTCCTGGGGTTGTGGGTCAGACATGTGGCCTGTACTTTCAAGGAAGCGAACTCACGTTCAATGCTCTGCAGCATGTACACAAAATTATATCAAGATCAGATTTGAATTTTGATGTTAAACGAAGTCACTGTTTTCCTGGTTCCATGCATACATTTCCTTATGATATTATTGTATACTTGTTATGTTCTATACTTGATATTATTGTATACATGTTAGGGATTTTCTATCTGTGTGCACTCCACATACTTAAAGGATTTTTGTAACTATTTTAGAATAGAGGGAACTGAGAAAGTCTGTGTCTCCCATTCATGAACCTGAATATCATTTCCACCTTTAAGATAATGTGAAAGGAAGTATATTTCATCCGGGCAGCCTGGCTCGGAAACAAAAAGCAACACGACAGTCCTTTTGAAACAATAAATCTTCTTCAGAGTAGTGTCTCTAGTGAAGACATAATCTAAAAGGAACCTTGGTTATTTATCTGCTGCCATTTGGGGTGATCACTAGAGCTAAGATTTCCTTGGAGCAAATGCTAACCACACGACTTTCACTGCAACATTTAAAAATCAACAGAAAACTATCATTTTAGGAAAAATTTGGGACTTCTTTAAGCCTCTTTATATGCACTGGGGTTGAAGAGATTAAAAATCAAGATGACGAAGCACAGGGGATTTTTTGGGCAGTGAAAATATTCTGTGTGATGCTCTGATGCTGGATACATGTCCTTATACATTTGTCCAGACCCACAGAATGTTCACCACCAAGGGGGAACCCCAGCGTAAACCACAGCCTCTGGGTGATTACGGTGTGTCCGTGAAAGTTTACCAGTTGTGACAAATGTGCCGCTCTGGTGGGGGATGTTGATAATGGGGGGCGGGGGTGGGGCTGTGCACGTGCAGGGATAGGGGCTATGTGGAAGCTCTCTGTACCTTCCTCTCAATTTTGCTGTGAACTTAATTAAAACCACTCTAAAAAAATAAAGTCTTAAAAAAAAAAATCAAGGGGAGACAAAATGTAGTGAGTAGTGTTTCCCCAAAGGTGGGCTAAGAATACTTACATTAGAATCACAGGGGCTGCCTCTTAACCGTGTAGGTTTCTAGAACCCCACTACGCTTATGGAACGAGAATCTCTGTTCTTTGGACCCAGGAAGCTGAAGATGACTGCCCCCCACCCCGCCCCCTGCTGCTTGGGAGCTACTGGAGTAGAGACAAGAGGCCTGAGCTCTAGTGTCCAACAGACTTGAGTCTTGACTTTGTCATTTTGTAGTAGTGGGACCTTGGGCAAGTGCTTAACTCTTTGGTGTTCCAGGGTTCTCACCTATAAAATGACAATAATACTATTTTTCCTGGAAAGGATGGATGTCATGACTAACCACGGCGCGGCATAGCACCTCGTGTATTGTGAACACTTAACCTATAACAGCTGCTATTGTTACTCATGCATCACCATGATGAAATAGCCTCTCCTGATGCCAATAGAGCTGAGAGCCTTGGAATAAATCATTTAACATTTTCCATCAATTAACTTTTCAGGCAGTTACTTGAAGGAGAAGGAAGCAAGTATTTGTATAGAAGCACGAGTCTTTCTCAGAAAGGTCTTCCTTGAAGCAGTGGGCACCTGTGGCTTTAGGGATGCTGCCTGCCAGAACAGTGGTACCTAAACTTCAGAAACTGCCAGAAACTCCTGGGATGCCTATTCTACATGCGCATTCTGGGGCTCCCCCTTCGCATTGGCCAAATCAGACCTTTGGGGTTGGAGAGCCAGAATCTGTAGATTCGGAGCCACAAGCTCTGACGTTGGTTTTTAGGAAGCTTCCAATCATAAACTAACCTGGGGAAAGTACAGCCCAGAATACACAGTGTTTTATCTTCCTGATGTTTTATCTTTCTTTCCTTCCTTCTGGTCTGAGCACTGAGCCCAGGGAGGGTGATTTCTAGAGGTAGTGATACTAGTCATAGTAATAATAATAATTATAGCTAACATTTCTTGAGCATTGCCTATAAGCATGGGCTCTTCAATCCTATAGCGATACTCAAAGATAGGTATTGTAACAAGAGACTGTTAAATACAGAGAACAAACTGAGGTTGCTGGAGGGGTTAGGGGTGGGGGGATGGGCTACATGGGTAAGGGGCATCAAGGAAGACACCTGTTGGGATGAGCACTGGGTGTTATACACAGGGGACGAATCACTGGAAGCTACTCCTGAAATCATTATGGCACATATGCTAACTAACTTGGATGTAAATTAAAAAAAAAAAGAAGTAAAACCAAAAAACAAACAAAGATAGGTATTGTAATGATCTACATTAATTTTTTTTAATGTTTATTTATTTTTGACAGAAAGAGAGAGAGAGAGAGAGAGGAAGGGGCAGAGAGAGAGGGAGACACAGAATCTGAAGCAGGCTCCAGGCTCTGAGCTGGCAGCACAGAGCCCAATGCGGGTCTCAAACTCACAGACTGCGAGATCATGACCTGAGCTGAAGTCGGACGCTCAACCGAATGAGCCACCCCCAGGCGCCCCAATTATCTACATTTTATAGGGAGGAAGACTTAGGCCCAGATGCTATGTGCAGGGCAGATTCTGGGAGCCTGCGCTCTTTACTCACTAGGCTACCCTGCATTTCTCTGCTTCATCAAAGAGAAGAGGAGCTTGAGAGTGGGTTAAGATACAAGCAGCCCCCTTGTCCTGCAGATCCAAAATGAGGGGGCTTTACCTCTTCAGTACCGATGCTTCTCTGGGATGATGGGGGAGGGGGAGGGGAAGCCTAGCAAACAGCCTGTGCATCCTGGAGCAGGTGTCATCAGGTAGTATGGACCAGATGGTGCTGAGAGACCCTCGCCCAGCTACTGCAGTGGGCTGACCTTTTGCGGGAATCATGGGGAGAGCACCAGGGCTGCGCTGTGTTGAGTCCATAAGCATGGCCGGGAGCTGAAGGAAGTATCTTTCAGAATCAGCACCGCGCTCCTGCAGGAAACCCAAAGATCGTCCTGCTTGGAACGCCCCATGCCTCAGTTTTAAGAAGTTGGAGCCCAAGGCTTTATTTATCTTCTGTTCTATGACTCTCTCTTCAAAACTGGCGAGTACTTCTGCCTGCAGTGCCCCTGAAGATAAGCACACAGGCTCTTCATTATAACTGTTTTTATTAGTAATTGCTAAAGTGAACCAGGAAATGGCAGAAACCGAACCTAATGAACACAGTCACCTTGCAAGAGGGTTGGCAATCTCAGGGTTTTTAATACAGCCGATGTATCTGGGATCCCTTTCTTACGGACTCCTCAGCTCAAGTTCTCCTCTTTTATTCATGACCTCACCAAGCCTCCACAGTCCCTCAGCCTTCAGGGGCTCTGGGAAATGGTTCTCCACCAAGAGTGTGCCGGAAATGGTTCTCCACCAAGAGTGTGCCGCAGAATCTCCCAGAGGGCTTGGTATAATTGCTGGGCCCCAGGCATGGGTTAGGTCTGCGGTGGGAAGAGGATTTGCATTTCTAACCACTTCCCAGGTGCTGCTGATGCAACTATCCTTTGAGAACTGCTGTTCTGGAAGACACAGTCCTACAGATATAATTCAGGCAGAAACGTCAGTCATTTAAAGGGGGCAGGGGTCATGAGACGAAATACAAAATGCTCAGTTGAATTTGAATTCCAGATAAACAAATAATTTTGAAATGTACACATGTCCCAAATATTGCATGGGACAGACTTTAAAAAATTACTTGTTCCTGATCTGAAATTCAAATTTATTGGAGTGCCTGCGTATCCTGCATTTTTATTTGCTAAGTCTGGCAACTCTATTTCGAGAGCATAGTATTTGCAAGCTTCCTGATAGCATAATAGCTATCCGGTGACTCAGGCTATTTTCTTTAGATATTTTCCTTCTACTATCAGGCTCTCAGGCTCCTGAAATGGATTTCCCAACTCTGAGATGGGTCTGTCCCATCCTAACCTTCCACGGAGACACCCCTCTAGGACCTACCTGTTTACTTAGCACCTTCTAGGGTTTTCTGTACCGTAATCCCTTGGAGCTTCCTATTGCCACATCTTCCTAGTGGAACATTCCTTTTCTGTATCTCAGTCTTTCAGTATGCTTTATTAGTGGGGATTTCAGGCCAAGGCAGGAGAGAAGGTGGAGCGCACAAGCACACAGCTCCCTACTTTGCTGATGCTAAGACTGCCCCAGCTGCGAAGACTCCTAAACAAGGTCAGAGAGGGGCAGTGTGTCTATCCATGCAAGCGAGCCTGATGACTTTGCTACGCGGAATAAATGTTAAATAGCGTATCGTGTGGAAGTGCTGTTCCAAGGCTAGTTAAGGATGGCAATTTATGTTTAATTTTAAAATCCCATTATTGCACCTGTGCAGGCATTTCTGAAGTTCGACAAACTTACTTGCTAGGATGTGTCAACTTCAGCATATTGTTCCTAAAAGCACAGAAGATCTCTTTGGCATTGACTATAAGAAGGATAATAATGACAAGACAGATAAGGAAATTATTGAATGGACCTCAATCTCATGGGCCGTCAGCGTAGCTAGAGTTTAATGCCCGAGAGTTTGTCTGCCACTCCTGATCATTTTCAGAAGGAGCAACTGTATTCGAACCCAGCCCAGCATCCTTGTGAAGACTGCGGAGTTTGGGTCTGACAACTTTCTGCGGATTTCTGGTGGATATTTAGAAGGACAACATAGTTCTCTTCTTTCAAGTACTAATAATTCTGATTCAAAGGGTAACTCGAAGCGTTTTTCCAGGAATCCAGACACTCTAATAAAGCTAATCGGAACCTTGAGGCTTTATTTTTGTTTTTCCCTGAGGAATGGATTCCTGTTAAGTATTTGCATTGTAGGTCTGAAACCTACCATTGTTTGAGAAACAGATGTCAGAAGAGAATGCAATCAAAAGCAAGAAGAAATAATTGTAGCTGAGAACAAATATTTACTTTCACATGTTATGGCTGTGTATCCAGTGGCTTCCCATAATAAGTCACCAGTGAACAAAAAAATCAAGTAAGAAATGTGTCTGTTGTTTGTGTACAAAAATGTTGTTACTCACCGACCGTTAGAAGTGGCATGCATTTTGAGTGTATTCCCGTGACTTCTGATGTACTCGGGCAGTGTCACTCAGAGGCTTTTGCCTCATCATGCTATTAATCAGTAGCAGGCGTCTGCAAAAGAGATAGCCAAGATTTTCTAGTGTTTTCTGTGGTCAAGGAAAAGGGCCAGATTTCTGCTCCCAAGGAGAAGCGAGCCCATTTTCTCAGCCCCACTGGCATTGTGCTTTGGCCTCCTGCAATAGGCAGGGAGAGCAGAGATTTGGAGGGTTTAATAAACGTCAGAGAGGAAAGGTATCGTCAATTTGCTTACCCAGAAAGCCAATCTACTCTATTTCTGCTAGACACTCTGGGAGCTGATAAAATGCCAAATACAGCAGCAGGGAAAAACAGTACTCGGTTAATAAGTTCTTTACTTACATTCCATACCAACAAGCTATTTTGTTTGTTTGCTGGACTTAGCAGACTGTGCCTTAATTACAAACCATTAGCCAGTCATTAATACATAGAACAGTTTGGATTTCATAAATATATATATATTTTAAGTTTATTTATTTTGAGAGAGACAGAGACAGTGTGGGGGGGGGGCAGGGGAAGAGAGAGAGGGAGAGAGAGAATCCCAAGCAGACTCTGCACTGTGAACCCAGAGCCCCGTGTGGGGCTTGAACTCACGAACTGTGAGATCGTGACCTGGGCGGAAACCGAGAGTCATGTGCCTAACCAACTGAGCCACCCAGGTGCCCCATAAATAGTTTTGAATACTGTTCAACTCATTTAACATTTTAATAAACAGAAATAATATCTGGTTTAGGGGAAATACTTGAGTTAACTGACTTCACGTCGCTTGTGATAGCTCAGCCCTTCTGACTCAAGTCAGCTGAGCAATGAGGGTTAGGGTAGGGGTGGGGGGGAGAGTCCTCCGGAGCCAGACTGCCTTTATTCCAGTCCTGACTGCCACTTACTTGTGCATGACCTTGGGCAAGCTATCTAAGTTCTCTGATTCTCAGTTTCCTCGTTAGCCAGACGAAGGCAGTTTTATTATCAACATCCTAGAAATATTTTCAGCATTAAGTGATATGATCCACGTGAAGTGCCTAGCACAGAGTGAACACTCAATAAATATTAGATAAAAATAGAATAAAATCAAACAAAATGTTGGCCGCGTCTTCACTATATTTGATGGATCTCTTATATTTTGCAGTTATTGAATAAAGTGGAGAGTATGTGGGCTACCTCATAAGATTTAACCAATGAATATATGAATTTTGGAATAAATGTATCTTATATGCTGATTAGGGACTCATTGGGTACCAATAGTAAAAGTGTTAAGGCCATATTTAATAAAATTAAAGATCCCTTATATTTTGCCATTCTAGGATAAACTTTTGCTTGTCGTCTAAAGCCATAAAGGGAACGGTACAAAACAAATGTAGTTTCACTTGGCTTCCTTAAAAAATGGTGTTTCTAATCTTATTATTTTCACATTTATTAACAGGCTTCAGTGTTTAAAGAAATTCTCAAGGTCTGTGATTTTTGGACTTGCGCGATAGCACCATTAAGCCTTTGGAAAACCAGTGAATGGAAACAGTGCACTCTTCAAGGATGTGGTTTCTGTGGTCTGGCTGTCTCTGTTTGTAGCAGTCATGGCTTGGTGGGGAGGGAAAGTGGGCATGGAAGGAAGTTGGGCAAGGTAGTGAGGTGGTGTCAGTGGTAATCTGAGTGGTTAGACCACTCAAACTGAAAATTTAGTGTTGGTGTTTCCTGGCTTCAACAGTGTTCTTTGATGTAGTCTCCAGTCTCTACGCCCGGAGAGGTCCAAGAATGAACAGATAGGGGTGGTGGATAGCAAGGAGATAAGCTAACGGAACACACGGAACTGTCCATCTTCTCTGTGCCTTATTTGCTTTCCCACTGAGCAACTTGAGGACCTTGTGAAATTTTTTTTTTTTAACTTATTGGAATGGGCACTCACTGCTACGTCAGTCTTCCCCTCTGGGGGGGACAGATGAAGATCCTATCTTGCTAATTCTTGCTTCTGCGAGGGACTCTATGTGAGTTAACAAATGTTCTCAAAAATAATTTCTGCAAACGTAAAACGTAGCACTGGGTGTTATGTGTAAATGAATCACTAAATTTTATTTCTGAAGTCATTATTAAGCTATATGTTAACTAACTTGAATTGAAATAAAAAAAAAAGTAAAATGCACAGTTGCTGGCTGACTTATTCTGCGAATTGATTTGGTAAAATTGATTCCCACTTCGTATCTTAAATGTTTTGCACAACCTAATAAAAGAAGCTGAAAAGCTTCTAATACATCTAATATACAGGTCCGGGCTTTCTCCCATGTCTCAAAAGCACATGTTTATTGGGTCTGGTACTCATTCACCTCGTTTCCTTTTGTTCAATTAAGTGCTGATGTCATCACTTTTGGCTATTTCTGAAAGGGTAGCTAGGCTTGCTTTGTTTACTGTTTTATATGCTAGCGCTTATCAAATCATAGTCAACAGAACTACTATTGTCAAGGACTTACTATATATGCTCTGTATGCTGATCTCTTTTCAGGAAATCTTATATATATTACTTCATTTAAGTCTTGTTGCAAGGCTGCAAGATAGACATTCCTTCCATTCACAGGGATTCTGCAACTCAGAACGTTTAAACACTGTGCTCAGGTTTCAACATGCAGTGAGTGGTATTCAGAACTAATTTAGTTCAAATCCAAAGTCCATGCTGCTTCTTTAGGCTATGGAGACTAAGAACTTTGTCTTTTTAGAACTGGATTACTCATGTAGAACCTAACATTGTATTTATAGTATTTTGCTGTCTTTCCAGACAATGCTACCTTTTTTACACTCTCAGATAATTTCAACATTGTTCAGCCTCTGCACAAATCAAGGTTCTTCCCTCTACATTTCAACTGTAGAGAACTGACCATACTACTGAACATACAGCAGCACAGTTCAAGGCACTGTAGGGTATACAAAAAAAGTGAGTCATGGCCTATAACCTTAGGAAGTTGCATTTTAATGGGGAAAAAAGTGAGCATGATAAGGCCTGCTTACAAGTGTCTTTAATATGAGGTAGAATGAAAGTACCATTATTGAGATCTAATCCATGATAGGAATTTACAGAAAGAAGGCAACCACAGAAACCTCTCCCCTGTGGATCCTGGTTGAGGTTTGACTTCTTTGCTGGGTATTTATGCAGAGGGAGGACCAGAGAGAAAGTTGGTTGGTCACACATCAGTGGTTCATTGTCACTGCCTTATCTCTGCTCACATCCAGGTCTCATAGCGGGGTAGGGGTTCCTTATGACTAGCTGACAGAGAAGGAGAAAACCCAAGCTGGTTTCTTGAACGGGTTGGCTTGGCATGTTTGTGACTGTCAACACTGAACTGCTCTGCACGACAAGCCCATTTTGAGGGGACCCTGAAAGGCAGTGCAGTGGAGAATTCTCGGTGGACACATCTTTGGGCCTTGTACTTGATAGTCTACTTCATGTGGAGAGAGGAAACGTCTGAGGTAAGGATAAATGTGGACTTCTGAACAGTGGAAAAATGACTTAGCCAATTGATTATGTTCTGGAAGGAACAAGACTAGCAGATTAGTACTAAGTAGGTCTGGGCAAGGGGACCTATGGGATTAGCCGCAGAGTGTAAAGATATTTGCATCCCGCATTAACATGTACCAGAGAGTTTCTGCTGTGGAAGAGGCGTTACACAAGCAAAAGAATGACTCAGCGAGTTTACATCAGCCAGAGACATACTGAAGTTGGAAGCAAAGGAATTTCCTGATGGACTCATGGAGTGTGAGAGAAGACTCAAGGATGAGTCCAAGATTTCGGCCTGAGCAACTGGAAAAATGGAGTTGCCATTAACTGACATTGGATGAAGAAGATTTTTGCATAAAGATTAGGAATTCAGTTTGGGATATGTTGGTTTGAGATATTTATTAGACACACAAATAGAGACGCTAGTAGGCATTATAGATATGTGGATCTGAAGTTGAGGGGTGAAGAGGTGAACCCAGAGTATAGGAGTCATGACATTTTGGAAAAAAAATCACAGGAATGAACAAAGAAGTCTTGACTGCTGGATTGAGGGACCCAAGACAAAGGCCTTCCCTTATCTGCATTGCTCATGTGTAAACTGAGAGGCCAGAATGTGTGCATGGTAAGTTTTTGTCAACCTCGTAATTCAGATTCTGGGCAAATTTTGAAGAATAGAAAAAATGGAGAGCTTGGGCATTTTTTAAGTAGAGTCAGTATATAGAAACTTCTAGTGATCACCCAGTGCCAATCCACCTTTTTTTGGGGGAGGACATGGGAGAATTACACTTCGCTTCATCCCTTACAGGTGAGTTAGGCTTATAGGAGCAGTTCTAGCTTTGGGGTTGTGAGATGGTTGTCACTGCTATGCTGAAGCATTTCATTGCTGGCACAGAACACACGAGTGCTCTTTTCCCCTGCTGTAGTGAGGGGGGGGGGGGCTCCATCGGTTAAGTGTCCAACTTCGGCTCAGGTCATGATCTCGCATTTCATGAGTTCAAGCCCCGCATCGGGCTCTGTGCTGACAGCTCAGAGCCTGGAGCCTGCTTTGGATTCTGTGTCTCCCCCTTTCTCTCTCCCCCTCCCCTGCTTGTGCTCTCTATCTCTCAAAAAATGAACAAATGTTAAAAATTTTTTTTAAATTAAAAAAAAGAATCATGAGGTGAAGCAGGTGCCACAAGATCAAAGTAGTCAGATCACTGACCTGTCACTGAGTCTGCCCAGATGGGCAGCAGACTTTGGTGTGTATTAAGTTACCGAGATCTTGGTGTGGCTTTGTTATCACGGCACAGGTTACCCTGACTGATACGGTCTGTTGGTGGCACACCTGTGGTGGGAAGTCATGGAAATAAGGATCAGGTCTTTGGAGAAGGCAGAAACGAAATTTTACAAATGTCACAATTTTCCTCGGGGCTCTGAAGAACAAAGATACTCTCTCTCCCATAATTGTGCTATTATTTTCAGTTTTTATTTTGGCTTATACATTGTTTTTCAGTAATGTCTCCCCTTTTTTTTTTCTTTTCCTTTGTGTTGCTGTTGAGAACCAGAAGACTTATTCTGGTGACAAAAAAATCTATAAATATTTACAACTAGACTTCTCCAGTTTTAATGAACCAGGTGATTAGTGGAGACCCCTACGTTGCTTGAAGATGCCACTCAGAGTGAAAGTTCGCCTACTGAACAATTAAACAATTAATTCACCGATGGTTAATGGAGTTTCCAGTGTACCTAACCAACATTTATTAATGATAATGATGACTTTATGTTTTTAATGCTTGTCAGTTAGACTTCAAATATACTACACACATCCCTGTCTTCATCTTTTTTGCCCTTGGGGGGGTGGTCAGGCCTGAGGATGAAAATTTATATGAATTTGGAGGAAGGAATAATTTTATGATGCATGGTTTTAATGGTGTGATGGGTACTCACTCATCATTTGTCTCCCTGTAATGCTGCAGAGGGAATATACTTTTTGGATTAAATAAGTCAGATATACAACATTTTGTGGAGTTTGTAGTTGATGCTTAGCAAATATTGGTCTGAGTCTGATCTATATAAAAAACTCAGCAAAACCACTAAAATAAATAACAGCAACAAAATACAGAAACAAACAGACAAACAAATCTACCCAATGCATTTTTAATGGAAAAAGTATTTTGGCACAAAGTTAAACAATGAAACTCAGTGTCTTATGGGTTTGCTAGCCTTTCAATACCAACAGCTACATTTTATATGAAATCTATGAAATTGGCCAATTGATAAAAGCAGAAAGCTCATTACCAAGCAAATACAAAAAAGCTATTCACCTTTGAAAGATTGCGTTTTCATTATAGAAACAGCAGAAAAGGACCTAGAAAACTAATGAAAAAAACATAAAAATGCAAATTACTGAAGCTAATTGGTTGTGTCTTCAAACATATTCTGAATTATTAATTTATAAAAGAGTAAATATCTTCCTTGGAATATAAGGAAATGGTATCCTTCCCTCACCATTGGCCTTACAATTATAGTGTTCCATTCTTCTTTAGAAGTGTAATTGTATTAAAATTTTGTTGAGGGGGCAAAGAGGAAGAACAAAAGAATTCCGATTGTCTTTCTAAAGTTCTAAACTCTTCTGTCGAATAGCTAGTTCATGTGAAATTCTTAGTCTCTCTATACAGTTAATAAAGAACCAAACTGAAGGCACATGTATTAGTAAGTTCCAAGACGGTCGGTATTATACTTCCGTTTGGTTCACTGTTGCGTACTGAGCATTTTTCACTGGCACAGAGCCGTTAGAACAGCTCTCATCAAGGTAATCAACATTTCCAGCTTGACAAATCAATAGTAAGACCTCATCCCACTCGATATTTGACACAGGTAACCATTCTCTTCTTTTCGAAATGCCTTCTCCTTTTGGCTTCTGTGATACTGCTTGTTTTCTTCCTCCTTCAAAGGATGTTTCTTCTCCATCTACCGGCTCTGGCTCCTTTAACTCTTTCCAACATTTGGAGGACACAAGGGCTCAGTCCCTCATTCTTCCCTTTGATGATAGGATTTAATCCCATGGTTTTAAATACCATCTGGATGTTGAGACTCCAGAATCTTTCTGGGAGCTGCCGACTTGTACATCTAATTGCTGAGTCAACGTTGCTTGTTATATACCAAATGGGATTCCAAATCAATCTGCAACAACGTGGATGAATCTCAAAAGCATTGCGCTAAGTGGAGAGAGCCAGAAATAAAAGACTGCATACTGTATACTGTATAATTCCATTTACAGGACAAAATTATGGTGATTCCCAGTGGCTTATGATGAGGGACAAGATTGACTGCAGAAGGGCATGAGGTAACTTTTTGTAGTGATGGAAATATTCTGTTTCTTAATTGTGGTGGTAGGGTGATGGTTACGTGATTGTATACACTTGACAAAACTCATTGACTACACACTTAAATTGGGTGATTTTTTGGTGCAAATTATTTGTACTAATTATTCTGCAATACGCTTGATTTTAAAAAATGCTCAGATGTCTTCTCACTGCAATTGGGATAAAATCGAAATACTTAACTATTCTTAAGCCTTATTTATTTTTGTTCCACAAACTACTAAAGTCCTTTCCATTTCCATGCCTATACCCTAACTCTTCTTTTTGCCTGGAAATTTCTTTTTCTAGATATTTGAAATGGCTAACTACATTTGTTTCAGACTGTTCCTGTCTCTGGTGTCTAAAATAGGTCTTCCCTCCCCTCCAAGTCAAACTCTATCTCATTATCCTATCTTAAGCACTTAGCACTACTTGAACAGTCTTGCTTATATATTTACTTCTGTTTGTTTGTTTATTTATTTTCTCTCTTCCTCACTGGTCTATACGTTTCTGGTAGAGGGGCACCTGGGTGGCTCAGTTGGTTAAGCGTCCAACTCCAGCTCAGGTCATGATCTAACGGTTTGTGAGTTCGAGCCCCGCATCCGGCTCTGTGCTGACAGCTCAGAGCCTGGAGCCTGCTTCAGATTCTGTGTCTCCCTCTCTTTCTGCCCCTCCCCCACTCATGCGCACATGCATGTGCACGCTCTCTCTCTCAAAAATAAATAAAGCATTAAAAAAAGTTTCTGGCAGAAATGGCGACTGTATCTGGAGTCACTGCTGAATTTCCCAAGCTAAGGCCAGGATCGAGCATACTGTAGGCATTAAATAAATATGTGTTGAATGAAAGAATAAATAAATGAATAGCAGGAACTTAATAAATGTTTGTTGACTGGCTGACTAACTGAATTCTAAACTATTGTAAAACACTGGCAATTCATATTTAATTGAGGCATATGGTGCGAAGTATGGGTCAGTGATGGTGATGAAGCATGTACTTAAAACATGCACATCCATCAACGGGCATTTATTAAGGTCTATCTGTATGAGTGTCACTGAGCTACATGTGGCAGTCACTTATTTTGAAGGAAATATTCTGTCAATCATTTCCACCCATTTGTTCAAACTTTCTCAAATGAATAATTTTCGTGGAAAAGCTTCTTGGTTCAAACTTCTACAACAAACCTGTGGAAAGTGTGGAAATAAGTCATTTTAGTCATTTATGTGTGTGTGTGTGTGTGTATAATTTTGTTCTTAAACCAGTTGTTAGGAGTGTTTTATGGATATCTTTGCTAGATTTGAGACATTCTGAAAGTAAGTATTATTTTCTCTAATAAATCACCCTTGGCACAGTAAAAATACACGTAGTTTTTGTAAGCAGGTATAGTTTAAAAATAATCATGGGACTAACTCTATTTTGAGAACCTAAAGAGTGGCTGATCCTTGGATACCTGAAAGTATGAAGAACTGGGCAGTAGTGATCATTCCACTGGCACCTACCCTGATGAGCATTTTGGGAATGCTTATTAAAATATACTACAGGTTAAATCTGCACACATGTGTTTTTATGTGTAAACAAATTTGAACCACCTGATGCTAATATAACTGAAGGAATAGTACTTAAAAATGGAGCTGTTAAATCACCAACAAGAAACATGCACACACACACACACACATGCGCACACACCATGGAAAGCAGAACTCTTCTTTATGATAGTTATGGTCTAATGTTGGTTCTAGGACCTCTCTTACTTTGGTTTGGTTTGATTTAGTTTTGATAGACACATAAGGCCAAACAAATCAGAAGGCAAAAGCGTCTTCCTGGAGTTCAGGGTTGTGCTACACTGAGCCCGAATGATCCGTTGCTGCAGGAACACTCTTCTGGAAGGAGAGGTAGAGGTGGAAGCAGGTGACAGCAGAGTGTAGGTGGGAGAGGAGTTCAGTGATGCTGACTGCCTGTCATCTCTGCTCTGGATCCTCCAACTCTCCTTCTCCTCCAAAGTGAATAATTTATATTTAGTGATACAGATCATCAGAAGTTCTTGGTAATTATGTCTTCCAAAGTAGCACCAGGTCATGGAAAGTAACAGTAATTCAGCAACTTCATGTATCAAATGGCGGTGTATCATGAGGGCTCTGAAGTGTTAAATCCTAACTGTAAATGTTTTGCTGTAATTCGTATTCGATTGTTTGCTGTAGAGTCTGGAATTTAGCTTCCTTTAGTATCATCCGAAGAGAAACAAGTGGTTTTATTTAGTAATTAACATGTGATTAGGTGAAATTGATTAACCTATGTCATTTTCTTTTCCTTCCCCTTTGAAGACAAAATAGCATGTGCTGACTATGTACTTTATGTTGAGCCCTTTATAAGTGACATTTAAAAAATTCAGATGCCCAATGTTCTTGGGTCTAAAACTTGTGGTAATAGCATCATGCCTTTGCTACCCACTGAAGCAGGCATCTCTTGCCTCCTGAACTCACAGTTTTCAAGTTTTTTTTCAAGCTCAAAAACGTAGTAAAAGCCCCAGCCATTATTTGCTATGCCACCTCAAAATAGACACTGGTCCATTAGGACACCTTTCTGGAGTAGGCATTGCTTACTCATTTTGCTTCCCAGCCTTGGCTGAAGCAGTTTCTTTAACTCTGGATTTATGAGGAAAACATAGCATTATTTGAAAGCAATTGAAGTGACACTGCAGAATGAGAACCATGAACAGTGTCCTATTCATTTGTCTTAAAAAAAGACTTACTAGAGAAATAAGAGAAAGAACATAATAAAAATAGGTACTACTTGCTGTCCGTTTGCAATCTGTCAGGTGCCAGAGCAGAAGCTTTCAAATAACCGCACGTCATTTACAACCACATTTACAACAACATGTAAAGTAAGTGCTCCAGAGACTCGGGTGGTTGGTTTCCTGTTCTGAGGATCAAAGAGTGATGAAATGCCAGAGCCAGGGTCCGAGGCAAGTCTGTCTACTCAGTTTAATATAGTATCTCCCCTTCAGGATACTTATCTATGATGTACAGTGATATTCTTATAATCGTATCTTCATCTCTTTTCTGCGTGAGTTCAGATTTTGTGTCTTCGTTTTAGCTGACCTTGGTCTAGGATTGTCTTCGGTGTATCTCAAGCCATTCTTGTGCTGTGCTGTATTTTAAGGGGCTGTACCCTTCCTTATATCAGGGCCCATATTACTAATTATAAAAAATGATCAGTCTATTGTCTACCATAGCTCAAAATTCAGATTGTAAACATACTGCTCACTAACCTGTTAAAGGACACTGTCTCCTGTGCTTTCTTTTTTCTTTTCTTTCTCTCTTTCTTTCTTTCTTTCTTTCTTTCTCTCTTTTTTCTTTCTTTCTTCTGTTTTCTCCTGGCTTCCAGTTCTTCCTACCCTAGGGTTTTGGGTTTCAAGGTCCAGAAGCTCTCTCTCTGGTTCTAAGCATACTGCTTGCTGTCTTTGGGTTCCCCGTGGTCAGCATTCTGCCCAACTGGGGGTGCTGGAGAGATTTTGAAGAGAGGGGCACTCTTGGTTGGCTCAAAGCCGAAGACGGATGTTTGCCATCACACTTCTTGCAGAATGCAGTTAAAATTCTTGTCTGGGTATAGCAGCTTTGGGTTCTATGTTTTGATCATTTTATTTCCACTAACTGTGTGAGCTACACAATGAATGTTGATTTTTAAAAAATGTATACTGTCCAGACTGGGTTGTCTACAATTTTGCAACTAAAAGTGTCCCTGTTACTAAATATTCCTGCATTTTCCATGACACTGATAAATATTAAAACCTGAAAAGCCTTGAGGGGTGCCTGGGTGGCTCAATCAGTTAAGTGTCTGACTTTGGCTTGGGTCATGATCTCGCGGTTCGTGGGTTCGAGCTCCACAAGGGGCTCTGTGCTGACAGCTCAGAGCCTGGAGCCTGCTTCGGATTCTGTGTCTCCTTCTCTCTCTGCCCTCCCCACCCCCCACTCGCATTCTGTCTTTCAAAAATGAATAAACATTTTAAAAAAACATTAAAAAAACCTGAAAGTCTTGAACCTTATATCATGATAAAAATAAATGTTTAAGGCATTATCTGAAAAATTAAGATTTGATTCAAGCTGCTACAATGTATGTATTTGACTTTTCTGAAAGCCACTTGTAATAAATTTCGTCAGATATTTTGCTAATCCTAATTCAATTAAATGAATATTTTTAGCCTGTCTGCTATCCATTTGGTTCTGAGCTTGAAATTGGCATATGTAAAGTAAGCATAAAGCAGTTTCTCCACTCAAGGAATTTTTAGTCTATTTAGATAGTGTATAGATAGATGTATGTGGGTGTATGAAACAATTATCTAAAACTCACGATATTATATATTTATTTTTTGAATAAGGTAGCTGGACAATTAGCACAGTAGAAAGTCACAATATTGAGAGCATTTAGAATGACATCTTCAGTGTGTTAACCCTTCTAATCCTTTTCCTCAGCTTCACAGCTGAGGAATCAGTTTGGAAAAAAATAATACCCTCAACAAAACAATTTTAAACCTGTGGCTTTTTGGTATCTACCATTATTGCTTTTTCTCTCCATGTAATAAAGGGGCAATGTGTTCCTTTATCCTTTTCTTGCTCTGGAGTCACTGAGCCACTTTTTACTGTCTTTCCTGACTTCCTGCCAGTTACATCTCATTTCTTATTTGGGTTTTCCTGACTGCATTCCAAAAGGCTGACCTAAAGTCAAGTTATTTAGTTTCCTGGGAAAAATAGTTTCTTTCCTATTCTTTTCATCTTGTTGTCCAGTTTTCGGTTGAATGTTTAATTCACTAATAATTGGTATATTTCCATTATGTCCCCACTCTAGAATAGCATAAGGTACCCTATACCTCTTTTCTTAAAAAAACATTCTACAGTTTTAGAATTGTAAGTTGTCAACATGTGCGTGGAACACATTTCTAAAAAACACATAAGGACATTTGTCACAAATCTACTAATAGGATATTCAGAATTTGTACTGTGATAAAAAGGTGAAGCTGCATCGTTAGCTGAAAACTTACTTTTTCTGATGAAGTCGCAAAACTTCATCTCATGCTATATTTAATGCTTTTGTAAGGAGTAAACTTTCTAGAAATAATCTGAAAATGTGTCTAGCCAGAATAATGGAAAAGGAGTGTGGTACATCATGAATCAATATAAATTTATTTTTGAGGAAAGGAAAATGGCCAGCATGGACAATGAAAATGTTTCAAGCACTATAAAATGGATGGAGACCCAGAAACCAGACAATTTTGTATAAAATGCCCTTTGGATTTGTTTTCCCCGTGATGATAAACAGTGGGGAAAATGTACTAAAAATACGGAAAAATTATATTCTGAGAAGCATATTAAATCAGAGAAACGATAGTGTCATAATTGATTCTATAAAGAGACTCTCAGAAAAGTCAACTTCTACAATTAACGTGAAGCTTAAAATGGTGAATCCAGCTCTCAGTGGTCAGTGAGAAACAATAGAAAAATCACATGAAAAAGTGTGGGAAAAAATCTCAATAAAACTTAAAGCAGGGGTGCCTGGGTGGTTCAGTTGGTTAACCATCCGGGTCTTGGTTTCAGCTCAGGTTATGATCTGGAGGTTTGTGGGTTCAAGCCCTGCATAAGACTCCACACTAATAGTGTGGAGCCTGCTTGGGATTCTCTCTCTTTCTGTGTTCCTTTCCCTATGCAAGCTCTCTCTCTCTCTCTCTCTCTCTCTCTCTCTCAAAATAAATAAACTTAGGCGTGCCTGGGTGGCTCAGTAGGTTGTGTCTGCCTCTTGATTTCAGCTCAGGTCATGATCTCACAGTTTGTGAGTTTGAATCCCACATTGGGCTTTGTGCTGACAGCACGGAGCCTGCTTGGGATTCTTTCTCTCTTCCTCTCTCTGTGCCTCTCTCTCACAAAATAAATAATTAAGTAAATAAACATTTAAAAAATAAGTAAACTTAAAAAAAACCCCTAAAAACAAACCCCCAAATCACACTGGCATATGTGGTTAAGAAGAGGTTTCTTCACTCTTCACCAGGGAAATGCAAATCAAAACCACAATGAGATATTACCTCACACCTGCTCAAACACAAGAAACAACAGGTGTTGGCAAGGATGTGGAGAAAATGGAACTCTTGTGCACTGCTGGTGGGAATGCAAACTGGTGCAGCCACTCTGGAAAACAGTATGGAGGTTCCTTAAAAGTTAAAAATAGAATTACCATATGATCCAATAATTCCACTACTGGGTATTTATCCAAAGAAGATGAAAACACTAATTTAGAAAGATATATATGTATCCCCATTTTTATTGCAAAATTATTTACAATAGCCAATATATGCAAGCAACCCAAGTGTCCATGGATAGATGAATGGATAAAGAAGTTCTCTCCCTTTCTCCCTCTGTCTCCGTCTCTGTCTCTGTCTCTGTCTTTGTCTCTCTATATATGAACATGTAGAAATATATATAAAATGGAATATTACTCAGCCACAAAAAAGAATGAAATCTTGACATTCGCAACAACACGGATGGATCTAGAGTGTGTGATGCTAAATGAAATCAGTCATTCTCAGAAAGACAAATACCATATGATTTCATTCATACATGGAATTTAAGAAACAAAACAGGTGAACAAAGAAAAAGAGAGACAAACCAAGAAACAGACTCATAACTATAGAGAAGAAACTGATGGGTACCAGAGGGGAGGTGGATGGAGGAAGGGTGAAACAGGTGAAGGGGGTTAAGAGGACACTTACGATGAGCACTGAGTAATGCATAGAATTGTCGAATCACTATATCGTACACCTGAAACAAACATAACATTGTATGTTAACTGCACTGAATTAAAGTAAAAAAAAAGATGAGGTTGTGCACTCGTTTATTCTGATAATGTGTCTGCTTATGGGCTATGTGTGTTCCATGTCTCTGCTCAAAGTAACCCCTCCAAGAAGCCTGTAAGTTTTTACCACTCTCTTCGGGCTTGGCCTTTTACTCTCATTTAGAATTTCTTGGTCTTGACATTTTTTATTGATATGTTATTATTATTGATTTTATTTACTGGAAGCCGTTTCACATCTTTGTATGAATAAATTTACCATATTTAACATTTGCATTTGATCACCTGAAGATGATGCTGTATGGATTATAGCCTTTTAATCTAACTGATCAGAGATCTCTCTGATGTCATTCAAGCTTTTGCTTATGTAGAAAAATAACAGAATTGATAATGATGAATATAAAAACAATTAATAATTATACCCAAACTATTCTTTCAGAATATGATTTGAAATATATAAACAGGCTCACAGATTATTATCAATTAATCTAAAAATTCAAGGTAATGTTTCATGCCCAGCATGAAGCCCAATGTCGGGCTTGAACTCACAACCCTGAGATCAAGGCCTGAGCTGAGATCAAAAGTCAGATGCTTGGGGTGCCTGGGTGGCTCAGTAGGATGGGCAGCCGACTTTGGCCCAGGTCACGATCTCACAGCTCGTGAGTTCGAGCCCCGTGTCGGGCTCTGTGCTGATAGCTCAGAGCCTGGAGCCTGCTTCAGATTCTGTGTCTCCCTCTCTCTACCCCTCCTCTGCTCGCACTCTGTCTCTCTCTGTCTCAGAGGTAAATAAACATTAAAAAAAAAAAAAAAGTCAGATGCTTAACTGAATGAGCCACCCAGGTACCCCGAGGCCATACTTTTGAGGATAGGATAAATGATTTTTCTGGAATCTTTTGCCTCTGAGAGGCGGCTTCTCCAAATATTAGTTTTGTGATGTCAGGCAATTTATTAATCTATGCATCATATTTTCCTACCTCAAAGTGGGGAAATTAGTGGTGCCTACCTCACAGGATTGTTTTGAGGATTAAATGAGTTAATAATTTTAAAGTGTTCAGACCAATACACAAGTATTTAAACATGATCTAAGTGTTTGTGTGTTATTATCCACCCCTCTCAATGCAATGACTATCTCTCCAGCTACGTGAAATATGGTATTATATCCACCCATTAAGTTTTAGATTTCATTTATTGAATTTTTGTTTATTGATGTTTTATTTATTTTAAATCTTGTTTTTTTTTTTTTTTGCTTGTTGCTCATATTTTCAGAGCAAAAAAAAATCCTTAGACATATTGAACACAATTATTTTATATTCTGGGTTCACAAAAACCCTCAATTCTGTGATACTTGAATTTAAATCCTTGACTTAAGGTTTTTGGATTATCCAGGAAGAAGAGATTTATCCTGGGACCCCTGCAAGAGTTGATTTTTGGTTGAGAATTTTAAACGATGTTTTTCTTTCTGTTCTTCATCCAGTGCCACGGTTCATTCAGGATAGGAGATTTAACTTGCTGTCATGTGGAACTGGCAGTGGGCATAGACTTATCTTTACCTCACTCTTTCTCTGAGGTCAGAGGTTATAGGTCATCATATAGGGGTTTTGTAATACTGGGATTCCCCGTTCTTTGGAGGACTTCTCTCTCCTCAGCTCTGGAAGGCTTGGGGGTGGGGGTGGGAAACCAAAGCTCAAGTGTTCGTGGAGTCAGCAAATGCCCTTGGAGCTTCAGTTGACAATTTTATTGTATTTTTTCCATCCCAATTCTTAAACTTATTCTTAAATTTCTTTTTTTTAAATTGGAGTAAGAACACAACATGAAATCTATCCTCTTGACATATTTTTGAGTTTGCAATACACGGGTGTTGACTATAGGCACTATGTTTTACAACAGATCTCTAGAAGTTATTCATTTTTCACAACTGAAACTTTATACCCATTGAACAACTACTCCCTGTTTCTCCCTCCCCCCAGCCCCTGGCAAATGACCATCTGCTCTCGGCTTCTATGAATTGACCATTTTAGATGTCTCTTATAAGTGGAATCATACAGTATTTGTCCTTTTGTGACTAGCTTATTTCACTTAGCATAATGTCCTCCAAGTAGGTCCATGTTGTTCCATATGGCAGGATTTCCTTCTTTTTTAAGGCCGAATAATGAATATTATACAATGGAATCATTGTGTGAATATACCACATTTTCTTTCTCTATTCAGCCTTTGATGGACATTTAGGATGTTTCCATATCTTGGCTCTTGTGAATAAATGCTTTAATAAATATGGGAGTGCAGATATCTCTTTGAGATCCTGATTTCAATTCTTTTGATTATATACCTAGAAGTGAGACTTCTGGCTGTTATTAATTTCTTGAGTAACCTCCATACTCTTTTCTACAGTGGTACCATTTTACATTCTCACCAACAGTGTGCAAGAGTTTCAATTTCTCCACATTCTTGTCAACATTTTTTGTCTTTTTTTGGATAATGTCCATTCTAAGAAGTGTGCGATGAAAACTTACTGTGGTTTTGACTTGTATTTCGTGATGATTAGTGGTATTGAACATCTTTTCATATCTAGATCTATTCAGGCCTCATGTTCATTTTTAAAAATTGGGTTATTACTATTATTTTATATCAAGTTATATGAATCCCTTATATATTTTGGATAGTAACCTCTTGTCAGGTATACTGGATAAATGTTTCTTTATTTGTTGTATTCTTTTAGACCATTTCCAGAGACTTTAAATGGTTATTCTTTTTACATAAATTTCTACCAATCTCTCTGGGAGTGGGGGAAAGTTGAGTCAATGGAGCTCCCCATGACATCCTGCCAGAAATGGAACCCATGTATTCATTTTTAAATGATATGATAACTACATGTGATATAAATGATACAAATACATGTGAATAGAACATTAATACTCATTAAGATCTTTCTACGTGCTCTTTATTGACACTAGTCCCCTGCTTGCCTCTTCTCAAAGTGATCAAATTTTGAAATTTTATAGTTTCTTTTACCTTAAAAATTCATTTTATCAAATAATTATGCAGGCCTAAAATATATAATATTTTATATTGATTATTGTTGAAATTACACAAAGACTATTGCCTCAATGTAGCCTTCTGAGACTCAGGTTTTGACTCACGTTACATTATTAAGATTTCTCCCAATTGCAACATGTAGTTGTTATTTGTTGTTTTATTTCTACATAACGTTCCATAGGCTGAATTTATTTATAAACCCTCTCTTTTTGATGGGTAGTGGGTCGTTTCCAGTTTTTGTTTTTACTTGGTGTTTGGCTCACTCTGCTATGATTTCCAAGCTCATTAATTATTTTTGTAATACGCAACCCACAGACACTTACCAGTCCTCATCCTGTAACACCACACCCTGCCATTCCACTGAGCCTGCTTATTGTTCTCTTGGATTCTATGTTTCTGTGTGGTTTGTCTCTTGCTTCTCTGATCCCCTCTTCAAATTCTCCTCTGTCCTTTCCATTTTCTTTCCATGGTCTCTAAATGATATTCCTATAGTCTGATGCCAGGAACTCTTCCCTCACTCAGCTCCCTCTCCTTCAATGTAGAAAAGTATCACCCGAGGTCCTTATTAAAATGCAGGTTTGGGGGGGTGGTTCCCAAAGAGATTCTGTTTTAGGAAGTATAGGGTGAGACACCAGAGTTTGCATCGTTAACAAGCCCCCTTCTCTGAGTGGATTAGGTAGTTGTCAGAATTTATTCTACTGTCTCTTATTCTGCAAAAAATTCTTTGCTTTGCTCAACTTGTGATGTCTTCTGGAGATTGTTATGGAAGTGAATATATTTTTAAAGAAGTTTCTGGCACTAATAACACTTTTAAAAACCTTGCATTTAGAATTGCCTTTAAACAGAACACAGGAGCTGTCAAACAGAGTTACGTAATATTTTCTGTGCTTTAGAAGATGGTGCCAACAGAAGAGCTAGCTGTGTGGTAGAGCCATTGGCGACCAGGACTGATGGATGGAGTGTCTTCTATAGTCAGTGGTGCTCCTCAGGCTGAACAATTATTTGAAGCAAAGGGAACTAGAAAAGCTTGAAAACCATAGCCATCTCAGGTGAAAAACCTGATTGATTGAAAGGCTTTTCCAGATATCTGGAGATTTGGGCAGTGCAGTGTTGATGTACAAGATGATGCTCATTGGTAGGCAGGAGTCAAAAAATTAGCATTTTGTAGGCCATATTAAGGACTTTTGTCTTTACCTCAATCGGAATAAGATAGCATTGGAGAGTTTTAGGTACAGCAGTACCTCTTATCTGCAGTTTTGCTTTCCATGGTTTCAGTTATCTGTATTCTGCAGTCTGGAAGCAGTGGATCCTTCTGATGATAAGTCAGAAGGTTCGTAGTAGCCCTAACACTATGTCACAATGCCTGTGTCATTCACTTCATTTCTTCTGATCACGTGGGCATTTTATCACCTCATATTATCACCAGAAGAGGAAGGGTGAGTACAGTACAGTAAGATATTTTGAAAGAGAGAGAGTTCCCATTCACATACTTTTTATTACAATATATTGTTAAAATTATTCTACTTTCAGTTTTTGTTAATCTCTTCCTGTATCTAATTTGTAAATTAAACTTTATAATAGTTTTGTGTGTAAAGGAAAAAAAAACAGAGTATATATAGGGTTTGGTACTATCTGTGGTTTCAGGCATCCATTTGGGGCCTTGGCATGTATCCCCCACAGATAAAGGGACTCTACTGTATAGTGATCATTTCAGACTATCACTTTGATAATTTCAGATACATACTTTGAAAAGATACACTCAGGCTGTGCGTGGTGAATAAAATGAGTGTAGGGTTCAATTGTGCTTATGGGTTGAAGTCAAGGAGAGAGAATGTAGCTTGAACCAGTATTAGCAATAGGGATGAGATTTGATTGCACAGATAATTATGATTTATAATAGACTAGGCTTCTTATTGGAGTGGATATGGGAAAGGAAGGAAAAAGTGGTTTGAAGAACTTCCACATTTCTGAGTATACTACTGGATGAATGAAGGTGCCATTGACTGGGGAATGGACTGATGCTAGAAGGCTACTTTTGGGTCTTTGATTACATAAGCATTGGTGTCTTTATATCTGAAAGATGGTGACCTACAGGGACAAGTCATGGCTTGTGGTTTTCCCATTTGAGCGGATGGACAACTCAGGAAGTTGCGTTTGTATATTTCATGTGTATTAATCTCTCATCTTTGACAGTTATTCCCACATAGATGAAAACATGATGCTGACAATTTTTAGCCTCTAAAGAGAGAGTGCCTTGACTCTCTGGTTCCAAGTCCAAACATCCAAGAGAAATTCACTCATTGGCCCAACTTGCTCAGCTGTGTATCCTTGGGCTAATCAATAATGCCCTGATAGGTGGAGCACTAAGAGAATAGCAGCCCCTGTGGGAACCACATGAATGAAATGGGGAGGGAAGAATTAGGGGATTGTGGCATACTCTATTGTAGGTGCCCATGATATACTTGTTGAGAAAAGCAGAAAAAAAAAACCAATTCACCCCCTAAAGGACAATGCTGGCTTTATAATGTTTACCTGATCTTGTTTTGGGTGAAACATATGCACCCATGGTACTCTCCTTAGTAATATAAGGTACTATGAAGTACTTGTCTAAGCGCTGTAAAGTACTATAAAGTACATATCCACTTGAGTACTGAAGTACTCTGCTTTCTGGGTTAAGGCACATGAAACATTTCATTTCCCTACATTATGATTTTCCTTCTATAGGTCCTTTCCATCCCTATAACACTAGCCAAAATTTAAAAAAAAAAAAAGAAAGAAAAGGAAAAAGCAACTTGGATATAGTAAATGTGGTGTCATGCCATCTTGCCACACCAAGAAATTGTCAGTTTGTTCTATAAGAATATGGATTTTACTTACTTCCTATTGTGTGTATGAGGAACCCCCAGTGCTCCAGCCCCTCGTTTCTGCATTTGTCTTCTCCCTCACCCCATCGCCTATAATCGTTCTCATTTTACTTTAGGAAATGTTAAATGATTTCTCTGATCCAAAACTGATTCACTTGGGTAATCATTCCATCATTTCACTGAGGTTAAAGGACTATAAAAATTATGATGATATTTAAGAAGGAAAATGGAAAGATAAATTGGTTATGATTAAGACAGAAAAAATTGAAACACAATTGCTTGAGTATAGATGACTTAGGCAAAGGGGAAAGCTAATTATCCTACGTTGAAAGATTATAGGCAATAATTGTAAAAGCTTTTATATTTGCATAATCATTTTGCATCAGAGTAGGATTGATTGTTTATCTCTCTTTCCATGCCCATATTGATAAATTGTAAATTATACTTACTACAATATTGACACAGTAAGATATCCTTTTCTCTTCAAGTAAACACACTATTTTATGACTTTTTAAAAGGTAAGGAGATTACTTGTATCATTTTGTACTTTCATTTTTAGTTATGTTTGTTGCTCACGTGTCTGTTGTATTGTTTTCTTTGGGAAAATCAAGGTTGTGTTGGTATACAGGAATACCAAATTAAAGAATGTTGGAGGAGATCATGGAGAGGATGTGATCATCGGTTGACTACTGATCTGGCTCTAGGCAATCAGAGGCTCTTCACCCTCTCTCTTGTCCTTGGAATATAACTTCTGCCCACCCTTTCCACAGTGGGAGCCATTTTCAAGGACAGCCTTGAGAGAGCAATGTGTTGTTGAGACATCTTGATGGTACATGTGACTGAACACCTTTGAGGCCTCAATTTAACTTCTAAGATTCTGCTGGGCAGGTATGGAGATCTAATTGTCTTACAGCACAATTCTCCAATGTAAACTCTCTTGCTTATTTATTGTGCCACTGGTCATTCTGGTGTGGTCTGCCTCTTTCTTCTGTGTCTCCATGACCTCTGTGTATGGAGGCCAGTTTCAGATTTTACTGGGAAGGTGAACCTACAAAAAGATGAAAAAAAAATGTCTTTTGGTTTTGAAAAATAGAGCAGTAGAAGGCTTACATTTTTATGTGTTTTTAGCCCTGTGAGGTTTTTTTTGTAAATTATAACAAGTCCTAATTAGACATGTACGATATAGTGTAATAACAGCTGAATAATATAAAAAGGAGAACCACTAACTCGGATTTCTTTGACTTATCATGAAGTACAACCTAAATCTTTCAAATGCCAAGTTTAAATAAGAGAAGTCATATTTCATATGTTTCTATCACTCTTCTATTTTTCATTCACTGTAGTTGTAGAGACATGTTTAGGCAATCTCCTATTTTTTTTTTTTTATCCCTTGAGTTAGAAGCAATGTTGAGAATAAGGAGAAACTTACAGACTCTCCTATAATGTGCCTTTCATAGGTGAGGGGAGAGAAGAATCAATACATAGTTTTCTCACTCTTCATGCCTTGATTCTATCATCTGTTCATTTGTTCATTCATTAACATTTGTTGAATGTACCTTATGTTTCAAGGAATGAGGAAATAGCAAAGAAATGCAATCATAGTCCTTGTGGAATGTGAAAGAAAGATAGGTAGACCAGTTATTACAATTCAGAGTGATTAATTCCAGGGGTGTGGGGCATAAGCACAGAGAAGCAATGGATGAGCATTCTGGGGGTTGAGGAGATGAGGCAGGGGAATATCTTCTGGCAAGTGTCATTTGAATTTAACATTAAGGGGTGAATTGCTATCAGAGTGGAGTGAAGAGAATGGGTATTATAGTTAGGAGTCACATGTGCCCAGCGTGCAAAAGGTAAGCTCATTGTGGGTGGTGTGCATGGCTTTCCTTGGCTAACCCTTTGGTTGCTTGACAGGAGCGGTGAGTGAAATGAGAGGAGTGCCTGGTGGGGGGATTTTCTCTGGGAAGGTGATGAGAAACAGTCTTTGTTTCCTACTCATGAAATGCCACTATTAATCATTTCTTAACTGTGAAAGCTTTCCCAAAGCCATTGTCTACCCGGAAAGTCCTCATAGGCCAGAGTTATACAGCTTTGAATTTTCCCAATTAACGATCAGTTCTCCATTTCACTTTGTAATGTGTAGGCTCTGCCCAAGTTTCGTAACTATTTCTTTACGTTGATAAGCCAAATACAATTCCTTTTCTTCAGTCTTAAATACCAGTGAGTGCTATTGTGAATTGATGAACCCCTGTTATTTGCAAAATTACCTCTATTGTTGCAGCCTGACAAATTACTAACAGATACACATCACAAAAATGCCAGGCACTTCAGCTCATTTAACTGCTTTCGTTGGCATTTTATTCCTTCCCCCCATGATTACTGTCATTTTTTTTTTAGCTCTGTGTTAAATCACCGTCTAATTATGCATCATCACAGCGACCCATAGCCGTTAAGCACGTCTCACTCCTAAATTCTAAAAGCAACTCTGTTGAGTCAGGCTCATGGAGAGTGTTGCCACTTTTCTTGACCTTGTTTTACCTCCTGGGTGTTTGGGATTTTTCAGCTCTTGGTGGTGGGAATCTGCTCAGAGAGAGTGGAGTGCTTTGGAAAAGTTCATTGGTCGCTTGGGTAAGGTGAGGAACAAGAAGCAAAGCAGGAAACCGTCCCCCAGTTGTCTCCCTGACAAATTTAGATGACCCGGTTTGTTTTTTCCTCTCTAACACCCCTTTCTAATAAAAAGGCATTGACTGATGGGAAGGTGGAGGTTGAATCTTGACTCTTGGGCCAAATATGATCATGTAATCACAAATCAATTAATCTCCATTTCCTCATCTGTCAAATGAACATAATCCCATTTTCTTACCTCATTGAGATGTGTGAGAATAAAATGTCCTAAATTATTGCTTGGCCCCACTTGTTAAAGGTAGGCTGTTTGCCATGACTTTCAGGGAATGTTGCCTTTTTAAAATATCTAGTTATGACTGGAATTTGAGTCTCAGAAATTGCTTTATTGCTTTTGACTGGGAAAATTTCAGGTGGTAGATTTAGGGAATCCTGCAGAAAGAGTATCAGTTTTGATTCTGGTGAAATCCCATTTAGAATATGGAATCCAAGTTGAGTGGGGTGTGGGAGTGAACCATTCATCGTGTGGGAGTGAGCCATTCATTGGTGGTCCTGGTATATTCCCGGGGCTCCATGACCCCTATTTTCACTTCTCACATATTTTTATTTTGATGCCTCGATAAAAATATCAAAGAATTTCAATAGGTTCATTTATAATCATAATCTCATCTGGGATCATCACCTGTTCCCATTTATCAGCATTGGCAAGGAAAAGTGGTACATTTTTATTTTTATTTAATGAAGAACCAGCTGCTTTAACAGATGTTTCACAAATTTAGAAGATGCCCTGCACTTCTTCATCAGGGAGAGAACACCTAAATGTTCTCTGCATATGCAGCAACTCATATAAGTATTTTGCTTTCTTGACCCTTACATTTCTTGGAATAAATCAGTCATAAATTATTCAACTCCCCTTATCAGTAGCCAATACATAATGGCAGATTATACAGGCCTATCTATCTTCTCCTTTGTGTTTTATTTTGAAGACCATTATTCAAAAAGGGATGATTATAATGTGTGGTAGTTGGTGCTTCTATAGACTAGCTGAATCTACAAGCCGGCAATGAAAGTTTTATTACCTCTATTGAAAGGTGAAGAACCAGAGACACAGAGATGCTAAGGTCATTCAGCTAGAAATGGCAGAGTCAATATTCAAACCCAGGTCTCTCTGACTTCAAAACACATTTTCTTTTCACCCTTACATGTCTTACCAGCTAGGTATAGTTCCATAAATGTTTTTCTAGTGAACACATAAGCAATATTCTTTCATAATTCTCTGAAGAGACATATCGTTCAAGGAGCTCAAGAAAATCCTTCTTAATAACCTTGGAATTTTGACATTGATTAGAAAAATTTTAGAATCAGGGTTCTTCCAGAGACAATGGCCACAGGATTTTTTATTGTCACGTAACCTTAGGAAGGTCGTATGCAGTCAGAACACCCTGGGTGGTGTGCCAGATCATCTATGAAGGAGAAGGAATCTGAGATGAGGTCGTGGGGAATGTGAGGGTTGTGCTATGTTCTAGAGAGGCTTATGGACTTGGAACAGTGTCCCTGGTGTCTATCAGAGTTCACTGTGCTAAAGGTTAGACGTTACTTTTCACACCCAAATCTTCCAAGTTACTCTGAGTCTCTGAAGCAATGACTATGCCAGGAGGTGGGAGGTGAGAACATAGTCTATAATTTAATTTAAAAAGCTTCACCTTCTTATTCCCAGTCGGCTTCACACAGAAACTTGTTTCATTCAGGCAGTCATGACTGTTTTGTTTTGTGGGAAGGGAAGTTTTGTTGATACTCCCTACCTTCTAATCATTTTATTCTCTTGAAATTAATTAGAAGAGAAACAAACCAGGATTTCCAATTGTTTTCCTTGAGGTTTTTTGTTTTCTGCTTTTTTCTTCTATAAAAGCTGAATTACTTTTCTGTTGTGGCCTTGATCATTCTATAAAATCAGGCAACCTTGTTTTCCCCTTTGCTCCTCTCATATATTTAGCATCTCTACTCAGTAAACATTCATCCATTTGTCTGTCCTCTATGAGAATATTAATCTGTAGTTCCGAAGAGAGGGCTGGGCTACAGATTTAAATCTGGAGTCATTGGCATGTGGTGGGTATTTAAAGCCAAGAGGCCAGGTGGGATCATGAAACATTGGTGTCCCAATGTTGTGAGGATGGGTAGGTGAGGTGGAGTCAGCAAAGAACTTGAGGAATGACTAGTTAAGTAAAAAGAAAACAAGGGGAGGGGTGCCTGGGTGGCTCAGTCGGCCAACTTTGGCTCAGATCATGATCTCACGGTTTGTGGGTTTGAGCCCGTGGGTTGGAGCCTTATGTCGGGCTCTGTGCTCACAGCTCAGAGCCTAGGGCCTGCTTCAGATTCTGTGTCTCCCTCTCTCTCTCCCCCTCCCCTGCTCACGCTCTCTCTCTCTCTCTCAAAAATAAATAATGAACATTAAAAATATTAAAAATAAAAGAAGAAAACAAAGGGAGTATATCTTGGAAATCCTAGTGAAGAAAGGGTTTCAAGGAGGAGGAAGAGAACAACTCTGCCAAATATTGGTGATAAGTCAAATAGCTAAAGACTGAAAGACAGATCATAGGGTCATTGATAATCTTTAAAAGAGTAAATACTATAATCTTAATAATGGTTATGAAAGGATTTTTGTTTTAAGGTCAAAATAGAGAAAATCTTGATTAAGGCAAATACTAAGGAGAGTGTATTAGCAGGATACTTTAGGAAAAGGCATCAGAACCATTTTGAGTCAATGAAAGTTTAAAACATTTAAATAATAATGTAAAGCAGAATAGGGGCACCTCAGTGCCTCAGTTGGTTAAGTGTCCGACTATGGCTCAGGTCATGATCTCCCAGTTTGTGGGTTTGAACAAACAAATTTGAACAAACAAATTCCCCTGTATTGTTTCCAATTTTTTACATAAAAAGAACCATTCCATGATTCATATTAAAAAATCATCCTCAAAGGTATACTTTGTGATGTCACTCTAGTTCTGTCTCTGTTAGCCCTTCACCATACTCCTCAATATTTTTTGCATATACTTTCTGTATTTCTTATTGTAGATATTAGCGAATTCCCATCTTCCATAATTCCTTACTTACAGGGTAGCATACTATAAACACTTTTTCACTTTTTCTTTACTAAACAATATAACTTAGAGGTATTTCTGCATCAGTAGAAGGAGAGCTCCCTCATTCTTTCTTTATGGTTGGATAGTGTTTGATCCTAGTTTATTTAAATAGCTTGTTTTTGATGGGAACTTGGATTTTATCCCTAATTTCCAAAAATTAGATAATGCTATGACTTTATACATTTCACATGTGTTCAAGTATGTGTATAGGATAAACTCCCAGAAGTGAGATTGCCTGATCATTTTTTTTTGTAAATTTTATATGCACTGTCAAATTTCCCTCCCTAGGTATTATAATATTTTGCACTCCCACTGGTCAAGGTATGTAAGTGCCTGTTATTCTAAAGCCTTATCAGCAGAATGTGTTGTCAAATTTTTGGATTTTTGCCAATGTGGTAGATGAAAAGTGGTATCTCTTATGGTTGAGGCTGAGCACATTTATATATGTTTAAGAACCATTTATATTTTTTCCCCTGTGAGTTTTATGATCATATTCTTCACCCATTTTTCTATTGGATTTTTGATGCCTTTTTTCTAGGTTTTTAGGAGCTTTAATATATTAGAGAGTTGAACTCTTGCTTGTGATATGAGTTGTAAATATATATCTTCTGTTATTTATCTTCTAGCTTGGATTACTTTTGTCATGTAAGAGTTTTTTTAAATGCAACTATGCATTTGAATTTATAATTTATTTTATAGCTTGTAAATTTTAAGTCAGTTAAAATGTTTCTCCCATTCCAAGATCATAAAAGGATTTGATATGTGTTCTTCTAGTACATTTTTGATCCATACCCAGTTTGGCTTGGTATGTGGTGTGAACACAATTTGATCTTTTTCCAGATGGCTACCCAGAGGTCCCAACTCCATTTTTTAAGGAGTCCATCTTACTTTCATTGATTTGAGATTCTGCCTTTATCACTATCAAATTCTCATATGTGTTTGGGTCTATACTTAGATTTTCTATTCTCTTCTATTGGTCTATCCACATGACCCCCTGCTTTAATTATTATAGCTTTAGAGTATTTTAATATAATAAGTTCTATCCTCATTCTTTTCTCTCCTAGAGTTTTCATAGCTATCTACCATAATTTAAATCATTGTAGAATCATTTGGTGCACTTGTATTTATGACATTAAAGAAAATAAGTTTTAAGAATTGTTTTTAGTTTATAGTTACTTAAATCCTTTCAATCCACCATTTATTCCATCAATATTCCTTAAGCACCTGTTATGTGCTTGGCACTTACTACATACTTGAGGACGTGAGTGAACAAAACAAACTTCCACTCTTTTGTAGCTTTGTAGCCCCCTATGTCAGTCTTGAGTCTTTCAAGGGAAAGTTCTATTTGATTATTTTTCACATCATCTGAACTGAAGTAAAGTGGAATGTCAACTTGGCCATCTCAATATTTTATGAAGAAAAAAATATTCAAAATCTTGTGCAACATCTATAATAAATCATCTTTGATTCAGAATGGTAAAGGATATAAAGAGTATGAAGAAAAGAAGAAAGTGCTAGAGAAAAATGAGATACTCAAGAGATTATCTTGTTCTTCAACTTACCTCAGTTGAAATTAAGTGTCTATTTAGAGCCATAAATTTGCAATACCGTGACCATATGAACATTTTAGCAGTTGACAAGGCTAAGAAATGATCATTTATGCACTATCTTAAGTGTTTACAATTTGACTACTAAACTTAGGAGTAATAATAATTTATTTTTGTTAAATTCAAGATGTATTCTCAAATCTCAAGAGCTATGAGAGGATATTTGACATCAGCCTTGGCTTTGGCTGAATATTGCTTTTAGCACTTGACCACTTAGTATGACATAAAAATGTATATTCTGAGGTTCTTTACCATCAATTATGTTTCCCAACAATGGAAACCAAAAGATGGGAACTGCAGGTATATGCCTGCCGTGTCAGTGGCATATCAAACTCATGACAATTTTTCATCAGTGAGAAGTATTCTTAGCTCCAGATAAACTGTCCAGTGAGCAAAACTTACATGGAGGCAATTTACCTGGACTTTGCCCTTTTGCCAAATAGGATCTTCCCTTAATCCTGCAGCCACTGTCACATACCTAAGAAATACTGTCAACCAACTTATTCAACTTATTCAAGGACATAAAAAAAATAAAAACACCTCATTTAAGCAGTGTATTTAAAACTGATATGCAAAATAATTTTTTTTTTCTGAGAGTGGGGGAGGGGCAGAGAGAAAGGGAGAGAGAGAATCCCAAGCAGGCTCCCCACCCAGCGAGGACCCCAGAGCGGGACTCAATCCCACAGATTGTGAGATCATGAGCTGAGCAGAAATCAAGAGTCAGATGTGTAACTGACTGAGCCACCCAGGCACCCAAAATAATTTTCTATGGGTCTTTATTTATATCACTGCTTTTGCCTTGGAATGTCCTTCCACGTCTCACCTGCTTTAGTTTTCAAATTTCAACAATTGCCTCCACAATTGCATTCTTTCTGAACTATCCCCCAGGGTGTGAAGAATAACACATCATTAGTTATTCACAGTATCACAGCATAGTGATTGCCTCATAGCAGTAGGAATAGTGCAGTGGTACTCAAATTTGGCATCCCTTAGAATCACCTGGAGGGATTGTTAAACCACAGATTGGTGGGTTCTACCATCAGATTGCTGACTAAGTAGGTCTGGGATAGGGTCCAAGAATTTACATTTCTGACAAGTTCCTATACAATGAAATGCTGATGGTCTGGGACCACACTTTGAGGACCACTGATACATTATTATAATAATGGTTTAACTTTTTGTTTCTCCACTTGTCTATGAGTTTACTGAAAGCAGATCAAATTTAGCTTCATGTCAATTTCTAGAACCTAAAAAAGTATCTGTCACATAGTAGATGCTTTATAAACAGCTGTTGACTAAATGCATAGAAAGCTTTGTTGAATAGTACTCTTCTGGATATATAAAATTTCACAATTTTGTACTTGTGAGCTATTTTTTTTCTTGGTAGCCACTAGCTATTTTCTAGGAAACTAACATTTCAAAGGTAATTGATAGCTTTAATGTAAAATATGAAATAGTTTATCCAGGAAATTTTTTATTATTTACCTTATTAATCACTAGCTAATATCAAAGATAATTTTAAACTAATGTTATATTTATAAAAAGTGGAAATAGGTTCTCATTAGTGTATTTAGATGATATGTACTCTCAAAAAAAAAACCTCAGTAGAGATTTCAAATAATAATAATGAATTTTACCATTGTCTTAAAGTGAAGTTGCATAGAATACATGTGTAATAATACTCCTGATGCCAACTGTAAAGAACTATCGCATTAGCTTTATGGGGCAGTAATCCAGGAATTCCTCAAGTAGAAATATTAAATGGCAAAAATGTAGATACTTGAGTAGAAAAAGAGTACCGGTTTTCAAATCACCACCAACAACCACATCCTCCAAAAGGTAAATCAGGTGAATCAAAATTAAAAAATCCCTAGGATATTTTCTACAAAATTGAGAATGGTGAGGGATGAAGAAGGAGGGAAATACCCAATGGAAAGGTGAAATGAGCACATGTCACAGAATACAACTTTATTTCCTCCAGAAGCAGCGCTCTACTCTGGTGTTGGTTTGCAGAATCATCAGGTCCCCCCCCATTGAAGCGTCTTCTCTCTCTCCATCAACACCCACCCACTCTCGCAAGGCAACCTGCAAAGCAACCACAAGCTTTGCTGGGTGGGGCCTTCCTTCACCGGGTAGGGTACTCCAAATGTACCTCTGGCCACGAGCAAGCAAAGAAGCTGCAAATCAGGCTGGACAAACATTTGGTCCATTGACCACTGAGTCAAAATACAGCTTGAGACACACACTGTATATTTTGAAACAAATTATTTTGAAATATTTTATTTTTGAGAGAGTCTGTGTGCACAAAGGAGGAGAGGAGAAAGCGAATCTTAAGCAGGTTCCATGCCCAGCGTGGAGCTCCATGCAAGCTTGACCTCACGATGGTGAGATCACCACCTGAGCCAAAATCAAGAGTCGGATGCTTAACAGAGCCATCTAGGCGTCCCTGAAATATTTTTGAAAAATACAAAGCAAATATTTGAAATAAATCTTAAAGTGAAGGTTAAACATGTTGACAACAGCATGTACCTTTAGCTTTCTTCCCATTTCTAGGTCTTGATTCAAAGATTTTCTTATTCTCTGCCGGAATATTTGTTGACTTGGGAACTGACTGAAAGGACAGATGAAAAAACTTTAGTCTGTGACCTTACTTTTTGGCTTATGTTCATTAAAATGATGAAACTGAATGAGGTAATTTTCATTCTGCTGTTTTCTTATTCTTTTTTTCTCAGTCTTCATTCCACTTTTAGATTACTCTTTCTCTTTCCCTAGATGCATCTTCCATTGTTAGTGCTACCCATAGTTCAAACGTCTTTTCAGATGTAAAATTCTCCTGCATTCATTGCTTGGCATTTAATTTTTAATGGGTTTCTTTTCTCCCCCACACCTACTACTTGTATTTTCCTTTCCTATGGATTTGATCTCCTTGGCAGCTGGCATTGTCTTCATTATTTCATCCTGATCACATAAATATTGTCAAAGCACTCACCTCTGTTTTACCTCAGAAGAGAAACTAGTGAATAAAGAATACGCTACACCTTTTCTTTCTTTCAAAGAGCAGATCTTTCGTGTAAAATGTCTCCCTTGTAAATTTCCTTTTATCTCCCTGTAATAATTAATCTAGTCTTTGTTATTTAAAAAGCAGTGTCATCCTCTTCTATAGTTTTGTTCTATGTTGGAATCTTGTGAATTCTTATCACCCACCCATAGAAAAGGAAAATATTATAAAGAGTGGAGAAAGATCAAAAGTGAGGATTTCACCTATTATATGTCTTTTTTTTTCCTTCAGAACAATTGTGTAAAATTTCAAATTTTATGTAAATGCCTTAATTCTATATTGAAATGACTCCTAGCCTCCATGAAACTTAAGATAATAGGTAATAAATATTAGACTCTATCTCCTAAAATTTCAAAATATATATTTTAACATTTACCAAAATGGGATTATCTCTAGGAAATATGCCCTCAATGTGTTATCTGCAAATTCTGGTCAGTAAAAATTTTTAACTACTTAGCTTTTATTTCTGGCATGAAGAGATTATCTTGTTGACTCTGCCTTCCTTGGATCCAGTCAAAGGATCTTTACATTAATTTTGTGAGACTTTTCTAGCAGGCAAGAAAGGGTAACATTACTGGCTTGAAAGATTTTGGCCTTGTTGATACAGTTTGTGGACTGGAACAAAAAGGGAATTTCTTTATTTAGTGTAGTTGGTGTCAACTAACCCTGTGCTTCAGAACCATCTGGAGAGTGTTTTTTTTTTTAAACTATAGATGTTGGAGATGAACAGAGATTTGATTTCAGTAGGCTTGTGGGGAAGGTGGGGAGGTGGGCAAAAAGTGAGTACTTTTAAAACTTTTGAGTTGATTCTAATGTGCAGTTGGCGTTGTGAACCATTGATTTAGCATCAGATTGATGAACTGTGGATGTGCATACAGGTGCAAGAGCATCTTTATGGCACTAGGCAAACCATGGCTTCTCAACATGGGTCCTTTACTTGGTATCCTTTAGAGACCTAAAAGATGGCTTGAATGCTGACCCCACTATGGTTAAGTTTGCCTCTGCTTTTTCTTTTGCATGGCTATCGCATACCATTCCTTTGAGAATAAATGTAAATGTCTAGATTATTGATGAAACTCAGGGTGAGGGATTGAGGAGTGCAAAAGGCAGAGAGCATCCATTACAAGGTGGAACAATGAAAGAGAAAGCCCGTGCTTTTGTTCTGAATCTGGCGAAGCGTGCCACTAATCTAGTTATATCCATCTTGTCAACCTTGCCTACAAACTTATTGTTGTGTGTCTATAGAGATGTGACATTAAGTAGCCCATATACTGTGTTATTTATTTGTTTATAGGTTAATTGTTCAGAATATTGATCTCCTGGGCTCATTTTCCCATTCTTTCTCAAATACCCTTTCAAATCAACAAACATAAACTAGGACAGATTTTTCCACATGGGGGACTCTTAAAACGGTACAGAGTCTTTCTACTTGGTGTCTTTTAAAAAAAATCACTCGTGTAAGAAAGCACAACCCAGTATAAGTATCGCCACCGCTCCAGAAGTTACTGTAATGTTTTTGGTCCTCACTTTTGGAGCGATGCAAGCCACTAATTGGGAGGCACCAAATTTTTGACCACTTGCCCTTTCGATTAATTTAGCAGTGAATATATAGAGGGAGGCCTCTAAGTTACCATAAAATTCTATAAATTTTTCCAAGAAATTGCTTGAAGATATATTACCCAGCTATGTGATAGCTTCTGTGGGACCCTAAATCTGTCTTTAAAATTGCAATACAAAATAAAAGCTTAATTCTGAGCAGTGGGGATACAGACTGTCACCTGCCCCCACATTCCACCACCCATTGTTGTAATTGTACAGTAACCTCTGCCTTAATTTTGTAATGCATTTCTTTTTTAATTAGCAGAAAGTAAGTTCAAAGCCTCCCACTTGACCAGTGGGTAGGTATGTGCAGAGAAGTTGGTTTAGGCACTAGGGGATTTTAATTCCCTTGGTAGGGTTGTGTATGAATTTAATTGAGAGACTCAGAGGCTAACAGGCCCCATGGAGAGGCAGCATCTGAAATGGAACCTGATTTTGGCTGAGATCAAAATCTAGAAGCTCAAGAAATCAATACAGATTCTGAGGGAATCTCTGAGAATGAGGGCAGAGAAACTATTACGAGTTAACAATAGGAGTATGAAGAGAAGGAAGATTCCACAACTGATGCTTAAGTAGCAAAGAAGGGTCAAGAGCAGGAGACATGTGCCTCGGTGGCTCAGTTGGTGAAGTCTCCAACTCTTGGTTTCAGCTCAGGTCACCATCTCACAGTTCATGAGTTCAAGCCCCGCTTTGGGCTTTGCACTGATGGTGCAGAACCTGCTTGGGGTTCTCTCTCTCCCTCTCCCTCTGCCCTTCCTGTCTCTGTCTGTGTCTCTCTCTCTTTAAAAAAAAAAAAAAAAGAGCAGGAGACAGAAGTGTAGACGCAGAAAGGAATTCCAGGAGCAAAGTAGCTAGAATAGGGATTAGAGTGCAGAGGCGTCAGAAGTGAAACGAGATAAGGGGAGACGGGCCAGAGCAGTCAGACAATAACAGATTGCTTTAGTTGTCTCAATTCTGCTTTTGATTTTATACTAGTTTTTTAAAGCATATTTTCTGTTTTTCCTTTGGTATTATTTGGTATTATGATTAAGAAATTTATCTTATTCTTGCAGGACCTAATGACACTTGACATTGGACAAGAAAATTCTACAGCTGGATAATCTGTTTTTTGAAGGCATTGGTGCAGCCTCTGTCAGATGAGGGTTTTTTGGGCCATTTTTCTCTTGAATATCACATCTGGCTTTTTTTTCCTCATAGTAAGAATCTAGATATCACTGGGATCATATCTGCCCTCACGTGCTCTTGTTGAGTGAAATGTGTTTTCTTATCCATTAACAGGGCACAGGTAGAATGGTAGAAGGTGGGTATTTGTGGAACTTCAGAGTTCTTAGCCAATGCTGAAACCTAGTGATATTGTAATCAGTTAGCAGTGTGTTCCACTATAAGTATCAGAGATCCTCCAGATGCTGGCTTAAACACACAGAGACTTATCTGCCTCTGAGGCCAAGAAATCCAGAGGTGGACAGTAGATATGGTCACCAGGGATACTGTTGGGGTGCTGGTTCTTTCTCTTCTCCTATACCCCTTCCATGTGTAGGTTTTATTCTCATGCCGATGGATGGACATATGGTCTCTAACTGGCTCTCACTTCAGTGTTCTAGGTGAGAAGAAGAGGGAACAGTGTCATGTGGCAAGAATGGAGTTAGGGGTCTTTTCTTTCCTATGACAGAAATCCTCTGTTTGAACATCAGTCACCCTAACCATGTCAGGTGGCCACCAGAGCTGTAGGGGTGTATAGAGAAGTGATGTCACCCTTAAACAAAATGGAAGTTTTCTTGGAGGACAGAGAGTATGTTGGGTGGATAGCTACTGGTGTCGCACAAAAGCTTGATGGGTAAGTGCAGGAGTAGATGCATTTTTAACACCTGAGAATTGGACCAGCTTCAGGACCAATGTTTAAATTAAGAGTGAGGCTAGTTAGATAATCTCTGCATCAGCCATAGTCAGTGGATAGGGTCTGAGGCAATTTTTTTTCATAGAGGTGTCAATGTTTTTGTAAGTTCAACAATAAAGATCTTTAAAAAATGTTTATTTATTTTTGAGAGACAGAGAGAGAGAGAGAATGAGAAGGGGTAGGGGCAGAGAGAGAGGCAGAGAGAGAATCCCAAGCAGGTGCCATGCTGTCAGCACAGAGCCTGATACAGGGTTTGATCCTACGAACTGTGAGATCATGACCTGAGCCAAAACCAAGAGTCAGACACTTAGCTGACTGAGCCACCCGGACACCCCTCAAAGATAAGTATCTTAAAGTAAGGAGAGTTTTGTTTGTGTTTGTATTAGATTTATGAGTAGGAGCAAAATATAGTTCTTCTTTTTCTCTACTTATAATCCTTAGCTCCTATCCATTCCACTCATTTTATGTCAGAACGAGAATGCTGGCTCTTTGGTAATATGGAATTTTGACCTGTAGCTCCACGTGTTCACCTTCAAAAGGCATTGTGTTTATTTCAAAAATAGTACCAAACCTCACACTTAGGTAGAATGAATCTAAAATTACACAGTTGGATTTCTGTATATCATTATTATTTTGCGATAATAAGATACCTTAGTTCACTATTTCCTCTACTTTCTTACACAAAAGGTAGCACATTATATGTACTTTTGAAACTTCAATTGTTTGTTTACTACTTCTTGGGAAAAAGTCGTCAGTTTATAGACCTCTTCCTCATCCATTTTCATGGCTCCCTAGTACTTCATTGTGGGGATGGACAGGAGCATGTCCAAACAATATTCTACACGTGGGCATTTACCTTATTTCCCATACTTTAAATTTTTGGGAAGTAGATTGTACATATGTGTTTTGATATTGCTGGAGGTCTTTCTTCAGTGTCAACTTCTAGAAGAGAGATTGCTGTATCAACAAGTAAACATGGGTAGTGTGGGTAGACATTGCCAAGTCCTTCCCCTCCCCTGCACTAAGACTGATAACAGTTCGTGTCAGTCACTCTGGATGACTATAACAGATGATCATACACTGAGTAGCTTAAACAACATTTATTTCTCACAGTTCTGGTGGTGGTAATTCCACGATTAAAAACTAGCAGACCTGGCATCTAGTGAGGGCCCTCTTCTGGATTTTACACTGTCGATGGCTTGTCGTATTCTCACAGAAGGAGGAAGAGCAAGAACATTCTGGGGTTCATCTTATGAGAACGCTAATTTCATTTTTGAGGGCTCCACCCTCATGACCTAATCATCTTCCAAATACCATCCCACCAAAGGGATAGGATTTCCACATATGAATCTGGTGGACACAAATATTCAGTCTACTGCTGTTTGCATCCCAATTAGCGAGGTATGTGAGTGTCTGCATTCCTCCACTGCCTCACCAACAGAATGCATTGTTACACTTTTTAGTCTTTGCCCATCTGACAGGTAAGAAATGGCATCTCAGTGTGGTTTCCACAGGTGTTTCTTTTGTCATGAGTGATGAAGAACATCTTTTCATATGGTAAACAGCCATTTGTACATCTTTTTGTGAATTGTCTGCTCGTGTCGTTTGCCATTTTTTCTGTTGTCTTACTGAAACCCTGGTATCCTAGCCTTCCTGTAAATAGACCAGCGTCCTGAGAAAGAGAACAGAAGTATACGTGCAAACAGAAGCTTCCAAATGCTTATTGTGGGTTTGGTACCAGGCGAGTTGCTTAATAAAGAACTAGGTAATACAGATCAACACTATTATCTTCAAGTTTCTGATTCACAAGGACTGGCATGGGTCCCAGAATTCTATATTTTAAACGCCTGCCCTTGGTTGTTTTGCTGCCCAGCCATGTGTGGGAACTATTGAGAAGACTCTCCCTGGAACAGCAAGACAAGCTTCAGGACACTTCACTGTGAAGAAAATGGGCTGGATGGGTGGCTGGTGAAGGTTGCCTCAGACCAGAGGAATACAAGGACATTTTCACTTACCTACACATTTTACCAGGTCAGATTTGTCCTCCTTGAGGGGAAGGGAGGTACTGGTTATGCCATTTCTGGTCCTCAAAATACAATTGGATCATCTGGGCATCTTGCCTCTGAGAGCAACTCAAAACCCTGTATTGTATGAGATCCTTAGTGTTTTTGCTGATTGCCCACCTGATTTGCTGTTTTCATTTTGCTGGCTGTTGTGTTCTCAGATTCATACTCTCATTTTTCAGGACTATCTCATCGTCTCCTTTTTCGGTTGACCTTTTTTTCCTAGACTACTGACTTTGGTTCACCCTGCTCCTTTTGCTTTATTATGGTCTCCTGGTTTCGACTGCTTCTTTGGCTCTGGGACAAGAAATTCTCAGCCCTTGGGACAGAGAACACAAGTACTCCATGATTTCTATGTGGGTAGAGCTTAGGGGCAATAGCAATCTGGTTTGAATGCGAGCTTGGGATACCTCTCCTCAAGATGTGTTTTCATAGTAAGGGTCTGGTTTTGCTTAGATTTGCTGTTTATTTGGATGGAGGTCATGGGGATTAATAAGTAAAGTGCCTCCAATTTGCTTCCTGGAGTAGCCGCTGACATGTATGTGGTAGCCTCTGTGCATAAATGCATAGTATCCTTAGGTTACAATACAATATATGATAACCTGATAGCAAACTAAGTTCCTGATCCCCATATTTTCCTACCTACAATTGTTTCCGAATAAAAAATAGGCAGGTTTAAAAAATGTAGAGAAATGTTTAATTTTTTTTGAAATGGGGAGAGCTATATATAATGATATCTTTCTTTTTAGTCAGAAAATGAGATCTTATTCTTATTTTTTATAAGTGACTATTTAATCCAAACAAGATTGAGAGGGCATACTGGTCAAAAGAGGAGAAGCGAGAGTAGTTGGAGGTGATAGTAGGGAATTGGCAAAAGAGGAGAGGTGGTTGACTCAGGGAAAGAAGGTCTTCATATTGTGTCCATCTGGCTTTTCTTGTCACTGACTTTCTGAAACTCTGGCCTAATTCTCATATTTTTAGAACTTTACCTTTAGATTCAGAATCACTGCATAAGGGGTGACATTAATATAAGACCAGAAATAACTCAAAAAAGAAGAGCAAACGCCCATGTTTGACCAAAGTCTGAGATATGGCCAATGTCATAGAAAGTGGAAAACTTGAATCAATCTGCAGGTGAAAAGGCCGGAAAAATCACAGATGTTTAAACTTGCAAGGAAACATCTTAGAAGTGCTCTCTGGTATATGGTCTGAATATTCTTTGGGAATTCTGCAATATCCCCAGGGAAAACAAGGATCTTAGATAATTTTCTTTAAAAAGATTTACTTTAGTAATTCAAAGTAGCGTATCTCTCTTTGTTATAAGTGTAAAAAATGCAGGATCTTTTTTCTTATCTTTTATCAACTTCTTAGGGTTGGTCAGCCCTTTGGGTATATTTCATTTACCTATTGATCAAAATCATGTCAGGGTCCTACACTGAGGTTATTGGTTTCTATTCCCTTTCTAGAACTTACTTTTTAGCTCTCTGATGTGGCCCTTCCCCAACAATCTCTTCTTTTTTTGAAGACCATTACTCATCTGTAGAGAAATTCTAGACTATTGTTACTGGTCATTCTCACTGTCTGTTGTTATGGAGTCTCATTATTGCAAACAGACTGCAAGTAGATTGTCTTAAATATTCTCCCGAAACATATTCACTCTGTGTGTCAGTTGGTAAATACCATTATGGAATAGACGTGGCATTGTTAATTAAATACAATTGGTAGTTTGGTCATTTTCTCCTCAAAAGTTGGAAGAAATAAAAATACATTCTTATTATTTTGATTGGTCTGTTATAATTAGGTTAATCACAAGGAAGCAAAATACTTACATTGGTAGAAGCCACTAATTCTTGCCTTCCTGTTATTCAGTTATTTCATGAGGTAAAGTCAACAGTGCTATATGAAACAGGTGTTGCACCCAAAAGCCAAAGACCATTTGGATTCGTCTCACAGGGCTCCAGTCACTCATCATGAGCACCTTTAAAAGGAAAAAGAATTGAGCTCCAGGAGAATGTCTGAATTTTGAGTCACATTCAGCAATGTTCAGCAAAAGAAGGTTTAACTCAGTACATCCTCAATAAGTGATAGCTTGTGTAAGAAAGAGGATGTTGTTTTTTTTCCTCCCTCATTCAAGAAAGATCATTTTTCATCTCCACTGACTGAAGAAGGAGGGTATGTGGTTAGGTTAGATGACAGAAAGAGTTTCCTTCTGGCTAGGATTTCTTCTGTGGTTATGAGCTGTCTTTTCCAAGAGGAAAGTGGTTTTCAGAGTGTGGACACAACTGCACTGTTTCTTCAGGTGACCTAAATGCTGTTCTATCTAGAATATAAAAATGTCTGCATTTTGGGATCTCTTATGTGTAAATAATTTACTTGTAACTTTTCAACTTTAAAGCCCTAGGAAGATCTTGGGGAATAGCAAGTGAGAACAGATGGGGGTAGGGCCTTTGAGATCTTTGATGAGAATGACATCATGGTCCAAAACAGTGAAAGAAATCTTTCCTTAAAGAACTTCAATTTCTGCCTCAAAGTGATGTTATAAGATGGATTTTTATCTATCTATCTATCTATTTATTTATTTATTTAAAAATGTTTATGTATTTTTGAGAGAGATGGAGAGTGCACATGTGAGCGGGGGGTGGGGGGCAGAGAGAGGGGGAGACAGAGGATCTGAAGCAGGCTCTGTGCTGACAGTAGACAGATGGGTGCAGGGCTCCAACTTATGAACTGTGAGATCATGACCTAGGCCAAAGTCTGATGCCCAACCGACTGAGCCACCCAGGTGCCCCTGTAAGATGGATTTTATTTTATTTTATTTTACGTTTTCTTGGGAAAAATTTTATTATTTGTTTATCAAATATTTACTTACATTATTTTGATGTCAGGATCTTTTGTAGGAATAAGAGACAAAAAGTATAACAAAAATATTTTGTGTTCTCAATGGTTTTTTATAACATTACTCATTCAATTTTATACTTCAAATTATTACAAAGACTTTTTTAATTTTTTTATTTTTAAAAATTTTATTTATTTATTTGTTTATTTATTTATTTACCTCCAAGTTAGTTAGCATATAGTGGAATAATGATTTCAGGAGTAGATTCCAGGGATTCATCCCCTATGTATAACACCCAGGGCTCATCCCAACAAGTGTCTTCTTTAATGCCCTTACTCATTTAGCCCATCCCCCCAACTCCAACCCCTCCAGCAACCCTCAGTATGTTCTCTATATTTAAGAGTCTCTTATGTTTTGTTCCCTTCCTTGTTTTTATATTATTTTTGCTTCCCTTCCCTTATGTTTGTCTGTTTTGTATCTTAAATTCCTCATATTAGTGAAGTCATATGATACTTGTCTTTCTCTGACTGACTAATTTCACTTAGCATAATACCCTCTAGTTCTATCCACATAGTTGCAAATGGCAAGATTTCATTCTTTTTGATTGCTGAGTAATACCCCATTGTATATATATACCACATCTTCTTTATCCATTCATCCATTTATGGATATTTGGGCTCTTTCCATATTTTGGCTATTATTGATAGTGCTGCTATAAACATTGGGGTGCATGTGCCTCTTTGAAACAGCACACCTGTATCCCTTGGATAAATACCTAGTAGTGCAATTGCTGGGTTGTAGGGTAGTTCTATTTTTAATTTTTTGAGGAGCCTCCATACTGTTTTCCAGAGTGGCTGCACCAGTTTGCATTCCCACCAGCAGTGCAAAAGAGATCCTCTTTCTCCACATCCTTGCCAACATCTGTCGTTACCTGAGTTGTTAATTTTAGCCATTCTGTATGAGGTGGTAAGCTGGCTTTTGAAAAGGTAATTCATTTGCAAGAAAATTCAGTAAACAACGAAACTATGCATAATATACATAAGGGTTAGTCAAATTTCTTTGTCACAGATATCACCCGATTCTCCATGGTGGTACCCAAGACTGTAGTTCACTGGGAACTCAGTTTCTTCCATCACTTATGTGTCCCACCTTGCTGGAAAACATGGAGTAGATGAAGACCTGAGAGTAGCCCATCTCTGCTTTGGTAAATACCATGTTGTTTGGAACAAAAACATGAACTGTACAATTCTCTCACTTGTTTATTTAAACTAAGAAGCATGAAGGGAAGTTGCTAGTTGGTGGTGGAATCTGAGGTTAAAGAGGCAACATACTGAGAATTGTAGCAACCTTATGAACTAGTATAAAGCATGGAAGCTTAAGATTGTCTTCATTGAAGAGCTGTGAAGGGAACAAGCATCAGAGAGGAATTGAGAGGCCCCAAGGGAGAGATTTTAGGCCTTCTCTGCTTCTAGCTTCTTGAAGCCTCTTGGAAATATATCACAGTCCTGGGACTTCAGATTTTCAGATACTTATTATATTCTTAAAATACATTTACTTTTACTTGCAATTTTATTTGTTTTCTTTGCAGCCAAACTAGCCATACTGGAATAATCAGTTTTATCTAAACACAAATAATTTTTGCAAGGATGTGTTCAAGTGGCAATATTTTTCACATTCTTTATTCCTTTGTTTCACTTTACTTATACAGCAAATACATTTTTCCTGAGAAACAGTATTTGTTATTAATGTGAATAATTTTAATTAATATGTAAGCGATATAATTTAGCCCAGAAAACTGAAGATAAAATACATTTTGGTATTTGGATCCAAACCTTTTTACTGAAATCAATTTTTATTTTTAAATTTTTTTTTACGTTTATTTATTTTTGAGACAGAGAGAGACAGAGCATGAACAGGGGAGGGGCAGAGAGAGAGGGAGACACAGAATCTGAAACAGGCTCCAGGCTCTGAGCCGTCAGCAGAGCCCGACGCGGGGCTCGAACTCACGGACCGTGAGATCATGATCTGAGCCGAAGTCGGACGCTTAACTGACCAAGCCATCCAGGTGCCCCTCAATTTTTATTTTTAGTGAATCCAATAAATGCTATGTGCTTTATTCTGAGTTATATGCTGTATTCAATGGTTAACACAGGGATGATGACAAACAATTTAATGGAAGGGGAAAATGCCAGTTAACTAAATACTTGGAGGTAACAGCATTTGATGCAATTTTTGAGTTTCTGTGTGTATAGATATCACCTCACTGACCTATATAAGAAATTGTTTTATTTTATTGAATAATATCTCCAAATGAAGACTGAAACGTGTTTACTTTAAATCTTTACTTTTACTCTTGATCAAATCTCCTCTTCTCCCTAGCTGTGGCCATGACAGCTGGAAGTTGAGGAGGTACAGGCTGAGTCCTCCCTCTTCCCAGTTCTTTCTCTCTGGTGTTGTGGACAAGATGGAAACATATGGGGAAGCAGACATCGTTTTATGTGACAGCCCATGTGTCAGTGGTTGATTTGTGTCTTTTCTTAAGCTCAGTCTGGTTCTACCTGCTGCTTGTGGTATCTGTTGACATGAGAGTTCCAACTGAGATGGTGTGCTTGGTTTTCTTCAGTGGTATTTACCTTTACCCCAGCTCTCATTGCCACAGAGGCATCCCCTAGGAGAAGCAGACATGTCTCCCTTTATTTCACCAGAAGTACCTACTTCAACTCCTTTCTTGGATTGGACATCTCATCAATTGGTCCAGCAACTGCCTGGGCATTCTCAGCCCATCTATGTCCATTTTTCTGTGGAGATGGGATGTTTTTCTTCATGCTCTGAAGGGCTGTGGAGAGCTGCAACAGGTGTCTAGGAACACAACCCTTTAAACTCCCTTGCCACTACTCCAATGGTTTCCTTCCTTCATGAATCTCTAAGCTAGAAAGAGGCATCGATTTTTGTGTTCAAGAATGACTTCTAAACTTTAAAGGAAACCTGGGAAGTACCCACTTACTCCAACCCATGGTGGAGTAAACAGTCTCAAAAATGCTAATGTGATATACCTGGAGTTCCGGTTCTGGAGTTCCAGAATCCCTTAGCATGCTTGTCTCCAGGGTATCGCCTGCAAGGGCCTGCGCCTCAGCCTGTGGCTGAGCAAGTTCCCAGGCAGACGACTAGATGTCATTAACTTTTTCCTTCTGGAATCTCCAGTCTTCACAAATGATTATGTTGGCTTTTTGGAGGGAAACATTTCTGATTCCACCCTCTTTTCTTCACAAGCACTGTAGTACCCATCTCTTATGGCTCCTTGGTCTTCTTTTTGGATGTGGGGATTAGTGGGGGGATCAGCCACTTGGTGGAAAGTCTGCACTGTGTCTCTCAACAAGTCCTGCAGGGAGGTGTTGGCTCCAGCTTCAGCTGAGGACAGCTCCTTGTCAATAGAAGATAACTTTTGCCTTTTGTCCAGAACAACACCAAAAATCCCACTTTACCTATAAATCAGAGACTCTATTTGTCCCCAACTCTCAATATTTTATTCTGTGCTTTTTAAATAATTGGAACCCAATAAACGTTTGTTAAAAATAAAGACAGGAACAGTTTGGACAAGTTCAAATTTAATTTCAAGAAAAAAATTTAAGAAGCTTCCAAGAGAGATGGAAAATGTCTGATAGAATGAAAGGCTATATAGAGGTTAGAAGGGATTTATGAGAAGAGATCAGGTCCAAGTAATCTGACATAATTCCCTGCTGACATTCTCTGATGAAAATTAATGATTGGAAGATGATGTATTAAGATATTGTATGCAGTTTAACTCAGGCGAAGTTGTGCATTTTATAAAATAGTAGAGAAAAGGGACTTGGGAATCAGTATTAAACCAAACATCCAGAAAATAGAAATAAATATTGAGTTTTAGGCTATGCCTATATAGGATGAAGATATCAACCATTTCAATTTAAGTGTGTGTGTGTGTGTGTGTGTGTGTGTGTGTGTGTGTGTTTTAACTCTTAACTCTTAACTTTTTTTTGACTGACTTGACCAAACTGACTTGCTGTTTTGAAGCCATGGAAACACTATTGCAAGAGACAAAATAAATACAGATGGGCTTGGGTGTTTATGAAATCTTTTATGTTTTATACGGCTATTTATGGGATTGACTTGTGTAATACAATTACTAGTTCACGTTTCCTTTAAAGTTTCCCCAATATTTTTTTTTTCAAATGGAGAATTACATTTGGAGTAGGGCAGATTTTAGGAAAATTTGTAAAGAAGGAGTTATCAGTTTCTGCTTTCTATAGATGCCAAGCCCTCCAAAATTCAGGAAGACCCTCATTCCATTTCATAAGTGTTCCCTATTGAAATTGAAGTACATTGGCTCTTCATGGTATCTCCTACTGTACACAGTAAGCTATTTGAAAAGTACTCCTTTTTATCTTTATATTACCAGCAACTATCACAGAGACGAGAGCATAGTAGGCACATGGTAATGGCTTAAGCAATGAATGAATAATTATTAGGAGTCCCAATACTAGCCTTACAACCTAGCCCTGGGATTTCATATGCCTGGAGTGAGATCCCAGTTACCCAAGTGCTCCTGAAACTGCTGGCTTCTCCTTAACCTCTGATGCAATAACTCAGTTCATGATTGATGGACAGGTATAATAATAGGGATTAGGATTTTCTGCCGAAATGCATCTTGGCTGCTAGGACACTACTAATTTCCAAGGCCTTGCTAGCTGACTAGTCAGCGTAAACCTCCTCCACTAGCCCTCAACTGCAGACCCATTTCAAACTGAAATGAACCACTGCAAAACCTTCTGTGTGACCATGACCATTGTCTGAGGGAGGCTCCTGCTTCCGTATTTGTGACTGGAGTCTCAATCAGCTCAGAATCTTTGAACATTGGTATCAGTCAAAAATTAGACCCATCTTTCCTGCTGCTTTGGATAATGGAATTTTTACTGCTGGGATCAATTTCAGCTCATAGGAGGCTAGTCCTTAGTTTGAGTTAGTCCTGTGCCTCCAGAACAATTTGTCCCTAGGTTCCTCCCTTGGCCCATAAGCAGACAGGCAGATGAGATAACGTTCAAGCTGCTCCAAGCTAAGGTCATCCTGGATAGAGTAGCCTTTTGCAGCCCCCTGCTCTCATTTCAGCCACCCCTTCTGTCCACCAAGAACTTACCACCCACACTGCTCCAGTTGGCTGAAAGGCTTCCAATACAGACGAGCATTATAGCCCTATTGGCTAGAGCTTTCTCCTTGGACTGGTCACCTCCCCTTATTATATCGCCTCAGGACATGGTCTCTACTTCTTAGATTGATCAGGAAAATTGGACAGTAAATGTTTAATGCATTCTGTAAATTTTAGAGGTCTCATATATTACATAGAATCATCCCTGGAATTGACATATGCATTCTGACAAATTATTGAAATATGTGGGGATTCTTGTGAATAAGATACACAGGAATAAGAACAAATGAAAAAAAATTGGGCTTTGTAAACGCTGTTATGTCTATTGACTCATCTGAGTAACATGGCTGATGACTTGTGATGAGACATAAAATTTATTGTGGGAAATATTTCAAGGAATGAAAACTAGCCTTTTTATTTGAGAAGGAGAAGATAATATTTAAGGGATTTGGGTAACTTTTAAAAAGTTGTATTCAGTCCCCACTGAAGACTTCTGGTCATCTCTTGATAATTTGAGCTCTTGTAAGTTAAGAGAGACAATACAAGTCTAAAGAAACTAACATTTATTGCACCCAAACTCTCTTATCCCTGTTCATTCATCTATGTTGTGCCCACCTCAGGGATTTGGTGGCCACCAAAAAAACCCACCCCCTGATCATTCTTTTCTGATTATGTTTCCAGTGCCAATTATCCCAAACTTGCCCTATTTCTCTCCCTTTCTCAAACACAGTTCACTTCCCTTTCCCTTAAAAAATATCATTAAATGTTATGTTACTGAAATGATTACAACCATCTGGTAAACAATTCAATATTTTTCACATTTTTTCCAGATTTTTCTGTTTCCCTAAGATTTTGTAGGAAGAAACATCTCCTCTAGAGAAGACTAATCCTCTACTCTTGCACAGAATTTCATGTCTCAGCCTCCAGTAAGACCCTGCTACAGTCAGGTGCCATGTCATTGCATGTATTATCAGATCTTGTATAAAAAGAATCTAGGGATGCTTGGGTGGCTCAGTCAGTTAAGTGTCGGATTTCAGCTCAGGTCATAATCTCACAGTCCGTGGGTTCGAGCCCCATGTTGGGCTCTGTGAAGACAGCTCAGAGCCTGGAGTCTGCTTCAGATTCTGTGTCTCCCTCTCTCTCTGCCCCTCTCCTGCTTGCTCCTGCTCTTTATCTCTCAAAAATAAATCTTAAAAAAAATTTTTAAAAAGAATCTACTCTCCCTGTTTATCATTTAATATTTTAGTCTTATGTTTCCTCCCTTTCATTGCAAAACTCAGTAGAATAGCTTTTGAGTGCTGCCTGCTATGTTTTACAACTTCAGCCTAGTCCTTAATGAGTTTCCATTAGCCTTGGACATTCATCATTCTGAAAAACATTTTTTTTAGGATTAACAATAATCAATAATTAGCCCTGTACATTATCCTTAGACTTCATCTTCCTCAACCTCCCTGCAATATATGGTATAATTAATCCCTTCTCTCTTCTTGAATAGCTCCCTTTGCTTTCATAACATCACATTCTCCAAATTCTCTTTCTGCATTTAACAAGATATCAGCTTTATTGAGATATAATTCACATAATGTATAAATGATTTTTAGCCAATGGAATGTGAGTGGAATGCATGCCGTTCCAAGACTCCTCCATAGACACTTGCAATGCTATTTTTCATGCTATTTTTCATGCTATTTCCATCTTCGGCTTGATTTTTGAAGCTATAATAGCCTCTGTGTTGAAGATGGCAGAGGCACCAAACAGAAGAAAAAAGGAAGGAGCCCGAGTTTCCAAACCACTGCTTAGAGAGAGGGTTTCTGCTACTCAGGGGCACTTCTGGAGACAGAATGGGGGCAAAGGGTACATGCATTTATGTTTAAGCCATTGTCCACCTTCAGGTTTGCTGTAATCAATGCTCCATCAGCATATGAAAGTCAGCTGAGCCAACATTCTGTATTTTTATTTGCCAATTTTATTATTGAAAAAAAAATCTTGGTTTAATTTTCATTATTGGAAGTAAATATTTTTAGAAATTAATTTACCACTTGTATTTATGTTTTTGCAAATTGCCCAGTTATTTCTTTGTTAACGTTTCTCTGAAATTATTTGCTTTTTCCTTATGGATTCTTTGCATTTAAGGACATAACATTTTGTCAGATGGATTGCCAATACTTTTTCACAATTTTGAACTTTGTCACATTTTTTATTTTTTCTTTTTCGATGCTTAGACACTAATAATTTAAAATAAATTTATGTTTATTTCTTTATTTGGAGAGAGAGAAAGAGAGCAAGAGAGAGCATGGGGGAGGGAAAAGGAAACAGAGAATCCCAAGCAGGCTCCACACTGTCAGTGCAGAGCCCTCGGCAGGGCTCAATCTCATGAAGCGTGAGATCATGACCTGAGCCAAAATGAAGAGTTGGAGGCTCAACCAACTGAGCATCCCCAACATTAATAATTTTATGTAGAAAATTCCTTTATGATATTTGTTTATGGTTTTCCTTTATTGTTTTTACCTTTGGTGTCATTTCCAAAAAGTCCTTTCTCATTGTGGAATTGTATTCTACAAGTTTCATAAAATTTTTAAAACATCTAAATCTTTAAGCAATCTGGAGTTAAATATAGCAGAAAATTCTTTTTGTCTTTAGTATTTGGTCCAAAATCTTATTCATAGGAGGTACTTAATGAATATCTGTTAAATTTGATAGTCTCCTTTTAAAAATTTCGGGTTGGGTTAGATCTGTGGTTCTTACACTGTAATCCTTAGATCAGTTTCATCAACATCACCTGGGAGCTTGTTAGAAATGCAAACCCTTGAGCTCCATCCCAGACTTATTGCAGGGCCCAGCAATTTGCGTTTTAACAGGCCATCCAGGTGATTCTAATGCAGGTTAAAGTTGACAGTCCCTGGAACAGAAAATCTGTAAGGCCATATTTCTGGTCAAAATATCTGAGAGATGTTTTTTCATGTTAACAAAACCTACTGCTGTGGAAACATGATTCTCTCAGTGTTAGCAGAGTAGGAAATAGAGAAGAATATGTTCAATGCTAGTCCTTCTGGGACAAAGTCATGATTGCAAGGAGGGTCATAGTCCCCGGGATTCTTAACATTCATTTTTTGTGCCCATACACACAGGGTGCCTCCGGTTGCCTCACATGCCCTCATTTCTTAGGAAGCTTTCTCTAGAACATCTCAGCAAATCTTTTCTTCCCATGCAGTGCATTGCCACAGATGCTTTAAGCCCTTCTGTGTCAAAACTCCCTGCCTTCCATGCCCTGCTCCAATCTGCAGCCTTGGGGGAGAGTGCTGATGCCCCAGGGCTCTCGGTGCAGATGTGTGAAGGGCTCAGCCACAGTAAGACCTTACAAGTCTGCATGGCTAGCCAGATGTTGGGTCTGTCCCGGGGAGGTCACTTGGTGCTCCTTGATACCCTGGCGCCCCTGGAGCTGGCACTGATTGCAAACCTCTGCTTCTGATGATGGTCCAGGCATATTCTAGAGCTCAGGGTCTAAGCAAGCATTCTTCAGGTATTGTTCTCCAATGCTGTCTACGCCTACCCACCACCTTGAAAAGAGCATTCTTTCCTTCTGCCCAGTGTAGTCGTGGAAGGCTCGTCAGAAAGAGTTTCTAGACAGTAGACTGGGAGTCATGTTTTAACAGCATATTTATTTTTCTCCAACTTAATGTTAAGCTGGATCAATCTTTAGAAAGAACTCCTAGTCTCTACCTTCTGCAGAGTGGTGGGGGAGATGTTTCAGTTCTGATCTGGGGAGTGGAATGTGGAAGTGAGTGTTGGTCATATTCCTTTTAGGATGGGCTAAAGAGCTTCTTATCGTGCAGCCAAACAAACAAACAAGTCACCAAAAACAAGAGTTCAAGCTCTTTCAACATATGTCACGCTGACCCCAGACACTTATTTCTCTGATATCAAAACTGATCTTAACCACATCAAAGACTTGATGATGAGATTGAGTGTATTTGTGTGGAGGGGAATGGTGAGGTTTAGGTGATAGGTGTAAGGATTCAAGCAAGAGGAATAAGAGAATGCCACTTAGGCCATAAACAAGGCCTCGTTGTCACTTTTCAGTGTGTGTGTGTGTGTGTGTGTGTGCACGCGCACGCACACCTGCCATCGAGCATGCACGTATTCATGCTTGGAAAAGTTCCAGGACGGGCTTTTGCTTTATTGGAAAACCAGAAATGTCAGTCCTACTTCTGGAGGATAAGATCCGGCCGCGGGGCTGCTGGCCTGGGAGAATATTCTGGTCTGGAAGACAGCAGGGCAGTGCCTAGGGGTCCGCTTTCACACCCAGACTCACGTTCAGAAAGTGATGTTCTACCTGACACCCCGCTCACTGCAGCAATTTCCAGCAGTGTTAATACTAAGGAGCTCGGGTTTGGGGCTGGGGTGGAGAGGGAGGCAGATAATTGGCAGGCTGCCTCTGCTGATCTTTTCACGGGCCCCTCTCTGGCTCCGGCTCTGCTCTGCGGCTGGGCTGGGCTTGCGCCGTGTCTCCTCCGACCCACCGAGCTGATCAGGGCTGTCTGCAGCGCGTGTCAAAGCCGCCAGGCAGAGGCAGCCGCGCTCCCTGACTTGACATCCCATCTCTCATCCTTCCTCAGATCTCGTCAACCTACACCGTCTGCTCCGCCAACAGCTAATAGCGAAATGACTGCGAGGAAGGCAGTGACAGCGATAGCTGTCGGCATTTATTTTACCTTTGGTTTTTGCTGCAGAGAAAATTCCAGCGCTGATGAGGTCAGAGCTGCAAGGGGGAGAGAGACATGGAGGAGGGCGCGCTGGGTTTGAGGAAGGTGGCGCTCTCAGAAACCTGCCCTTTCTCCTCCAGTACCATGACATTCGGGCTGAGTGGTCTCCAGCAATGATTTAATGCCTCTTTTGTTTGGATGTTTGTCCGCTAAGATAGCAGGTTTGACAGTATGCACGCAGGGTTGTATACTGACACCGAGGCTCCAGGACTATATATTTGTTTCCCGCCTAACATTTGTCAGACCTTTTATAAATTCAGGCGCAAAACACAGAGTTCGTCTTCTACTGTCTTTTGCATTCTTGCTTCTTCATTGTTCTTACCAAAACGACACGCCATAGCACCTGCTTACCCAGCTCAGTGCTGTACAAAGTAGGAACAGATGCCGCCCTACCCTCCAGGGCGATCCAAGATGTACCCAGATAGAGACGGATGTCATTTCTGCATCCCTTTCTCTGTTACCTAGCACACAGTTTGTCATAGTGCATGGGGCACACAGACTTTATAGTCAGACCTACATCACAGTCACATCTTGGTCATTTACTAGCTGTGTGACCTTAGGCAATACTTTCAACTACTGAGTCCCAATTTCCTCATCTGTAAAGTGGGCACAACAATGAAGCCTCTGTTTTAGGGTTGTTGCAAAATTAAACTTAGTGTTTCTATACCAAGCTGGCCTACAAGTGAGTGTTTGATGCCTGTAGTGGTTTTGACATTTTGGAAAATGTATCTTATGATACGTGTGTGGAGGCCATGTTTCTTGTGATGTGTATGCATTACTTTCTATTAACAGTCCTTTCTTCCACTGCATCATTGCTATTTCTTCTGCCATCGAATCAAGTTACAGAGCTAGCATGGAATGCTTATTAACTTACCCACATAGATATGAAGTTATCTGGATATATATATATATATATATATATATATATATACACACATGTGTATATATATATGTATATATGTATATATACACATGTATATATATATATATATATACATACATGTCCATCTATATGATAGATTCATAACATACATTGGCTGCATAGGGTAGCTTGAGTATAACATCTCAATTAATCAATTTCTGCTCCTGGGTGATTTATAAGATATTGGTCTTTTGATTGATTACCTTCGACTAGGGTGAGTAATGCTTACACTTATTGTATTGATGTAGCTAATGGAGAGGGTTCCATATGGGTATCTTTTTCTATTAACAAATATCGTGCTTTTAAATATCATGTTCTTTGGTGCATTTATGTAGGTAATAATATAAGTCGGTAATTTGTTCATGTATACTAGGATCATCCATTATAATGAAATTGAGGAACACTGTTACAGATTAAATGATAATTATGTTTGAGTCTTTTCTTAACTAGTTAGTATAGGCTATGCTTATACTGGACCCAGCTGGAGTAGAATGATTGCTAGATAAGATTAATTCTTTTTATATCAATATTTCATTAATCTCATAACTCCATGGGTCAATTTTCCGTTACAGTCTCAGATAGGTGCTCCTATGATTTTTTTTTTCCTGAGGAGGAAAATGAGCCTTTTGATGTCCTCATGGGCCTGCCGTTAGCTAGTTATCTAACAGTTTCTTATACTTGTAGCAATGTGTACTCTTCAAAGTCCTTTCACTTGAACTCTATGATACTGACCCCATTTCCAGTTTCTACCTCCTTGCCTCCATATATGAAGAAAAATGCCAAGTACCCAATGATGTGAGGGAAAAGTGGGAATAATTCCTTGGAATGTGAAGCATTTTTCTTAGAGAATTTGAAGGTCCACTGTACTGTGAAGGCATAGGGCCATTTTTGGAAGAAGAGAGGGAAGATGGAATTCACGGTTTGGGCATTCCTTCACATTCCAGAGGCTGGAGCCTGTGTGTGTGTGTGTGTGTGTGTGTGTGTGTGTGTGTGTGTATTTAGGAGGACTTCTTGCTTATATCATTATAAACCTCCTTTGTTGTTTGCTGATTGAAGTATGAGCTACTGAAAGAAGATTATGAGTAACTTGAAGTCAAAGAATCTTTTTTAGAAATTTATTTGCCTCAAAATGATTAGCATGGTGTAGGGAAGTTTTAAGCACCCAGTGGGCTCTTGCTAAGTGAAATTGAGAGATACTTTTGCTTCTTACTGACTACCTAACATCAGATTGCATAAAATTGGCTCATGGGGACCTGTTCATTATGTCTGCTCCAGGGATAGTAAGGAAAATGCTTACTGGAAGGAGGGTCAATGAGATACAGACAAATTCAGGTTGTGATAAATGGCCCATGCCCTTTTTTGATACCTAATGACTCTAAATTACATTTAGTAATAGATGCCCATTGACTTTTTCATAAAGCGACAATGTGAAATCTGCTCCGAAATATGAGAATTGCTTAAAAATAATGTCTCCTAGATGTCAAACTGAAAACAAGAAAAATTCCTGAGACAGAGCTGATGTCTGTTGCATGGTAGCATGGGACCAGTTGGAAGCTGTTTCAAGAATAGAGACTCTCCTAACTAGAGCTAGGGTCAGAGATAAGTAGAACTGGCAGTCAACCGTGTATATGCCCAAGAAACACACTGTGATGCTGAAGTTCAAGAATATTTGCTGCACCCTACCATTGTTATGTTAGTGTTAATCACTTATGGCTAAAGGGCACTGATAAGGAAGGGACTGTGGGAAAAGAGGTAGTCCAAGTATTTAAAAATGAACACAATATTACATTACTAAATATAGTGTGTCCCCACTTATTGGATCAAATTATCCTTGCTGAGCCAGGGATGATTGTGGGAATTGTAATTTCTCTTGTCTGGGTGATTTATTCATTTTGTGTTTCTTCAGTTTCTCTAGGGTGGTCTGGCATAAGCTTGATCACCCAGCAGAATTCTCTTGAAGCATTTGTTGTCTTAATGGTGGAGTGAATGAGGGACATGCTGATTTGTTGCCTCTTCTGGTGGGCTTGGTGGAAGATGGCAATATCGTTGACATCTGATCCTTGGTTTCACCTCTCCTGATGCTTTGTTTATGACTGTAGCTTGAGGTACTTGTCTTCCTGACACCATTTACCACCACCTAATTGCAGTGGACTCTGCAATATGCAGAGATATTCCCATGAAAGGCTAGGCATAGAAATTCTACCCTTCTATGAAAAAAGAGGGTGGTTATGGTGATTTGTGTGAAATGTTGAAACGTGACATGTTTATGACTAAAAATACATGCTGGCAATGTCACCTCCAGAGTGGGAAAGTTTCATTTGGTAATTTCCATAACTCAAAGGACTTGGTGGTTTTTACTTTAAATTTTAATTTATTGATGTTCTACACCTGCTTGTAAAATGTTGACCCTATGGGAAGTGTACTTTGATGCCTAAGGACACCTAAAAACCAGAATTCATAATTTTCTAACTAAAGTCTTAAAAACCCTACATAGCATAGCAACCTTATGAAGGAACAATGTACTGAGGTAACCAAGAACTTTGCGACTTCATTAAAGAAGAATATAAATGACAATTTAGGAACTCTATAAAATCAGGCCCTTTTGTTGGGGCCCTTTAGTTTACTGGTATATCTTTTTTACTTTTTAGGCGTTTGGCAAAATTGGGCTTTTTAGCTTAAATATTATTTCAACATATATTTTAAAAAAATTGTGTACTCCTGACTTTGGAACCTGACTATAAGTTCCAGATTTCACTATAAAACAGAATTCACTAAAGAAAAATAATGTTTTTAAAATGATTCAATTTAAAATGTTTTTCCTACCATTTTATGGATTTTTCTAAAAATTAAGAGCCAACCTAAAATCCTGTTTAGAAGATCCCAGATCTCTTATCATACTATTTATTTTACTGAGATGACTTTCTACTAGTTCTTGTTTGAAATTTATTTTGAGTGCCAGATTCCATCAGATCTTCCCCATTTCATGTAAGCCTCCCTCACACAGAAATGATGAACTGATTCATAAATGTTAATAATACATTTGGCCTCAATAATGTCATGTTTGTGCAAGGGCTTTATGGTTAATAGAGGTTAACCCAGTCAAAAGTATTGGAAAAGCCCTCCCCCCACCCAGACATGGGTGCAGTAGATCCTTGAGACACTCAGACACCCCTTATTTTGGTTGGTTTGATTCTCCAACTGTATCTTCTACTTTCCAAGGCCACACCTGGGTTTTTCCCTTCACTCCTTGACTTTACTCCTGAACTTTTGACTTAGGCTTGGTGACCTGACTCAGACTTCCAAGGTTCCTATACTCATCTATGAGTCACTGTGCCTGCTACTCCTTCAGATTCCCAAGGCCAGATTGCCTAAGTCAATAGGTGACTGGACCTGAATTCTTTTTTGCCATTGCCTGACTTGACTAAGCTTGGAGTTTGGCTCTGTCCTAATTTTGCTAAGCTCCATGAGAGTGGGAGCGGATTCCTTTATAGCAGCCATCTAGCACTTTCATAACAGAGCTATGGGAGGCAGAAGATGGAAATTCCAAAGGAATCCTAGAGTGAAAATTTTAGTAGAGTCCATGACACCCATACCTTTTCTTAGTCTTTAGCTTAAATGTTTCCTACCGGCTTTACTTGAAGTGAGTTGCAGCTTCTTTCCTCATTTTCTTCCTGGCTTTAATTTGCAGAATGAAATGACATTCTTGCTCTTTACATTTTGGGGAAGGAGTGGAATAAAATGGTTGAGTTAAGAAACAGAATAGGAATCATTGTGAGGCAACCCAGCGATTTGAAGTTATGTGGTTTTGATTGGAGCCTGGTTTGAAAGAGGGTGACTAAGTACTACAGGCAAATCAGTTGAGTGGGCATTTTATTAATTTGGCTCATAAAAAAGAGTCAATCAGTATCACACCTCAGGGAATATTCACATAAAATCAGATTCAAATATGACTAATTAAAAGGAATTTCCAAGAGTAACTCAGCATAATGCCAAATTAAAGAGCAAATGCACCCGAGGAGCTGGAAGCAATAAGGGAAGCTGAGAGGTTTCTCAGGAAGAATCTGTGGTTAGCACCAGTAAGAGCCTTGGGGAATGAGACTCAAGGTCAGGGACTAGAATCAAGAAAAGTTGGATGAATTTCAGTAGTCCCCAAAGGAAATGCTCAAAGAAGACAGAGTCAAAAATCAAAAAGAATATTAAAAAATGCATTAGAGTGTGCTAAGGATCTGGGTCCTGTTTGCATTGATGACCCAGTGGGAGCTACTTAGGATGGCGTATGGGAGAGAAGTTGCTGGAAGCCACAGAGGCCAGGAGATAGAGAGAGAGGTAAAAAACTGTAGCCAGGAGAGGAATCTAGATTGAAAGCAGAGAGGAATTGGATTAAATAACAAGCTGGCAGGACCAGGAAAAGGAAGAAGCACTGGTTGGATACCAATGCTAGTTGTTAAAAGGGTTGAAAAATGTAGGCTGAGGTTTGGGTGAACTCTGGGGTGAATCTTGAAGGGAATGTATAGAACAGATTCCAAGCGTGAACACTGAGAGTGAAGAGTGAATTTACTAGTTTGTCCACAGATCTGTCTTGAGCACCTACTATGCAACTCACACTGTAATTAATATTCTGGAGGAATATGGAGGTAAATGGAACACGTCTCTTGCCCCTAAATTGCTCAGCCCGGTTAAGGTATAGCCTGGCATGTAGCAGGCACCCAAGAAGTACTTTTTGACTGTCTTCTTTTTTGTTTTGGTCACAGCAGAGTGACAGAAGTAGCTCATATGAAGCATCTCTTCCCAACTCTGTGTCCAGTGACATCATGTTGGAAGCTTGAAATTGGCCATGATGGAAGTATTTCCATCATAAGAATCGGTAAACACTACAAATCAGGGCTACTTCTGTTCCCCCTCTCTGCAACCCAGGCATTGGACTTTTAGCAGCACACTGGTCCTGGATCAACTTCATCAGTTTAATTGAACAACTACTAATTGAGTACTTCATACATGTAAATCTCTGTGCTGGACACTTGTCATCCTCCTTTCAAAAGATTTTTTCCATTTCCCAATAACTTGATTACTTAGGTGGTTTGAAGCCTCCCTTATTTATCCAGTATTCTATTTTAGAGTGACGGTTTGCCTCAAATTTCTTGTGAAATGGGAATGCAAAATTCAAGTTGTGAATTTTCTCCTTGGATTCGGGGTATTTGCAGTATGTCCCTTGGATGTGCACGGGAAGACCCTTCTACTTCCCACTAGAAATTCAGCTCCGGATAGGTACATACTTACCTGTAAAAAGCTGATCTTTGATTGGCTATTCTGATAATGGTTCAAAGTGGAAATTTGGGATCAGCGATTATCTAGGGGATATGGATTGTTCTTTTGTTATTTTTTTCCTATGAAAAGTGGAAGCATTACGTTTCTATCCCTATAAAAGATTCCCTTCGTAAGTGTATGCAAACTGGGTCCTGGACCTACCACCTCTTAGGTTAGACACTCAGGGTCATTTTATATTTGCAATTTCAGATACACTAATTCACTCACATTGAGATTAGAGTGGGAATCACCTCAGTGCTCTGTTAATGCCAATTACCTCTGAAACAGCCAGACTGGAGACAGATAAGAGTCCCTGATGACTGATTAAAATATGGTATCCTGAAAATTAAGTGTCTAGTTTGAGTGCAGATGTAGCACAAAGATTTGTTATCTGAATTGACTCAGATTGAATGCTAATATTGGGAAAACTCACCAGGAATAATATAACTGTTATACTTCTCCAGTAGGAATAAAAAAGAAAGAACTTCATGCTTCTGGGCCATGTTAAAGTCAGGAAAATTGGGATTGAAAAATATTTTATGATGAACTTTTAAGTCATAAAGCCTACTAATGAGAGGGCAGAAGTAAAACTAGAACTAAGTATGGCATTAAAATTTCTATTATGTTGCCCCTTGATCTACTGTTACCATTTGATTTATGCTTTTCAAATAGTGTTATATATAACTCAAAATTCTCTTAAGGGAGAAAAAAAATTTCGTTTTTGTCATGGGTTCATTTCCTTTTGGTCAACAAATGCTATTGTCTCCAGGTACTATCCAGAAATTGGATAATGACCTCCTTTTAAGCATAACTTTGGAAAAGATTTCAAGAGATTAGAAAATAATTCATCAAATAGAACTAACATTAGACTTGGAAGCAGGCTTTAAAAGAGCCAGGTTTTATTTTAACTAATGAAAAATCAACATATGGATAATGTTGAGGAATGAAATTTAAAAAAAATCAAGAAAAGCATTTTTGAATTGTTTGTTTAACATATATCATAGACGCTACAATGTAGGAAATGTCTGTATTCCCAGAAGAGTATGATGATATAAAATGCATTTATTTATTTATTTATTGAATTGTATTTTCCTTTTTTTTTAATTTATAAAGGTAAAGGAAGAAAACAAAAAATGGACAGGACCTTTATTCTCAGAAAATTTCTATATATTAAAAAATGGTTATATACATGTATATATATATATCGATGGGTACACATAAACACATCCATTGCACAGGTATATATATACATGTCTATATACACACATATATCTATCTATATAGACATTGTCTATGTATGTATATATGAATGTATGTGTATGTATGTATCTATCATATATCATTGTTTATCTATCTATCTATCTATCCATTAATCATCTACCTATCTATCATCTACCTCTCTTATTTGTTAGAAAATTCAAAAGGTTTTTCTGGTTTCTGTAAGATTGAGGGCTAAAATAACTCAAAATTAAATGTTGACCTGAACTTACAGGAATAAAAAATGGAGTCCTTGTTCACCAGAAACACATAGAGAACTCTGAAAAACAGAACTCCAAGAACATGATCTGAGGCCCCATCATGAACTCAACATCTTCTACTCCCATGAGTCCCACTCACGACCATGAGTGACCCAGTTTCTCTGTATCTATACCATCATTTGGCGTTTTCACTATTTTTTTATTTTGGCCGTTCTGAAAGGTGCAGTGTGATATCATTGTGGTCTTAATTTGCATTTCCCTAACGGCTAACAACGTTGAAAATCTTTCTTCTCCTTCTGGTATTCCCATTATGTGCATGTGAATACCTTTTGTAGTAGTCTTAACAGCCCTTGGGCACTGCCCATCCTCTGTGGCAAAGTGGAATGTGGACTTACATAGCCTCGTTGTGGTGGATGGCAGGGCACAAGTTCAGCTCCCTCCCAGCCCCGCCCACACTTTCTGGGGGTGGGGGTGGGGTGGGGGGAAAGCTGTCTGTTGCTTTCCGGGTGCTGCTGTTGAACAGAGCGTAAGGTCAGCACCTTACTGATCCTCACTGACTCCCAGGTAGGAGGGAGTGGAGGACGGACTGGCACCACTTTGTAGGGTTTGTTAAGCCCTGGGGTGGTGGAGGCTCAGTTCCAGCTGGGATCGCTGAAAGGGAGCAAAGACTGGGAGGAAGAAGGGTTTTCCTTCTTTTTCTTCCTTTAAAATTTTTTGAGCTAAAAATACAGCTACTTTGTCCTCACTCTTAATTGGTAGGCTTACTCTATACAGAATTTTTGATTCAGCCATTTTTGTTTAGCACTTTGGAGATTCTTCTCTGTGGTCTCGTGTCGCTGAGAATTCTGCGATCAGTCCCATCCGGCTCATCTGTAAGAAAGTCTCCTAACTCTTTTTTTTTTTTTTTTTTTTTTTTTAGGTCGATTTTTTTTTAAGTTTATTTGTTTATTTTGAGGGGGGGGGGTGGTGAGGGGCAGAGAAAGAAGGAGAGAGAGAATCCCAAGCAGGCTTCCTGCTGTCGCACAGAGCCCCTCTCTAGGCTCAAACCCAGGGACCTGACCATGAGATCGTGAGGAGCTAAGTAAGAGTTGGTTACTTAACCAACTGAGCCACCCAGGTACCCTCTTTTAAGTCTGGTTGTAGTTAAGTTGTTTCCTCCTGTTACACTGTTTCTCAAAGATGTTTCATTCATTTGAATTATTCTGGCTAGGCAGTTAGTGAACTTTTAATCCTCCATTTGGAAAAATTCTCCACCATTCTCTTCAAATACTCCCTCTCCACACACATTTCCTCAGTTTTTTTTTTTTTTTTTTTGGGGGGGGGGAGGGAGATTTTGTATTTGTCTGTAATATTTTTTATTCCATCATTTCTCTGTGTTGCATGCTTTTTGACCTTTCCAGTATACTTTGCTACCTCACCAATTCTCTCATCTAGTCTAGAGTTTATGCCAAGTAGTGAATTTTTAAAAATATTTCAGGGACTATATTTTTTATTTCTGTGTTTCTCTTGAGTTTTTTTTCCCTCTTGCCTCTGATCGTGTTTTGTTTCAACTTTTTTGGTTTTGTAGTTTCTTATTTTTTAAAAATAAATGCTTCATATCTTGAGGACCCTAAAGCATACTTATTTTAAAGTGATTTTTAGATGGTATTCTTATTTTTTTTTTTTTAACGTTTATTTATTTTTGAGACAGAGAGAGACAGAGCATGAACGGGGGAGATGGTATTCTTATTTTTATCTGATGTAGAATGAATTCTTCTCCCAGTTGTTGATTTTGTTGTCTATTTTTCTTTCCTTTTTAAAGTTTTATTTATTTATTTTTAATGTTTATTTATTTCTGAGGGAAAGAGAACGAGCTGGGGAGGGGCAGAGAGGGAGACAGAGGATCTGAAGCAGGCTCTGCATTGACAGTGCAGACGACAGATGCGAGGCTCAAACTTACGAACCATGAGATCATGACTTGAGCTGAAGTTGGAGGCTTAACTGACTGAGTCACCCAGGTGCCCCTTGTTGTCTATTTCTTAACCTCAGTGTTCCTCATGTGATTTTAAATTGTGGTTTGTAGATTCAACTTGATTGTGGGTTTCTTTGCTTTCTCTCCCTCTTCTCATTCCTTCCTATCTAGTGATTACCTTCTTTTTGCTCCCAAGATCCTATGTGGGGGCTTTGGGGCTTATGTTCTGCTCTGATAATTGCAATATTGCAGATCCAGTCAAAAAATCTGAGTATAAAATCAATAACGCGAGAGACAACAGGTGTTGGTGAGGATGTGGAAGAAAAGGAACCCTCATGCACCGTTGGTGGGAATGCAAAGTGGTACAGTCACTGCGGAAAATAGTATAGAGTTTCCTCAGAAAGTTAAAAATAGAGCTACCCTATGATCTAGCAATTGCACTATTAGGTATTTACCCAAAGAATACAAGAACACTCATTGAAAGGGATACATGAACCTTCTTGTTTATATCAGCATTATATACAATACTCAAGTTATGGAAACAGCCCAAGTGTCTATTGACTGATGAATGGATAAAGAATATGTGGTATATATATATCTATATACACAATGGAATATCACTCAGCCATAAAAAGAATGAAATCTCGCCATTTGCAATGACGTAGATGGAGTTAGAGAGTATTATTATGCTAAGTGAAAAAAGTCAGTCAGGGAAAGACAAATACCATATTGATTTCACTTACATATGGAATTTAAGAGAAAAAGAAATGAGCAAAGGGAAAAGAAGAGAAGCAAATCAAGAGACAGACTCTTAACTGTAAAGAACAAAGAGATGGCTACCAGAGGGGAGGTGGGTGGGGGGATGGGTGAAACAGGCGATGGGGATTAAGGAGGGCACTTGTGATGAGCCCTGGGTGTTGTATGGAAGTGTTGAATCACTATATTGTACACCTGAAATTAATATTACACTGTATGTTAACTAACTGGAATTTAAATAGAAACTTTTGTGTACTGTGCTTCTGTTCTTGACCTTGAGGTCAAGTCTGACTCCTTTGGATCGTAGTTTACTTGAGTTGAAACCCCAGGCAGTTTTCTCCCACAGGTTTTTCCAGGCTCCCTTCCCAGATGATTGGAGTCTACTACTCTGGAGGCGCTTCTTGTCCTTTTATTCCTTTTATTTAGGATCTAAGGCGACTGGCTACTTCTGCTAACTTCTCTCAAAACTCTGTAGACCCAGAGATTCTTTCATATATTATGTATATTAATATGCATATAATATGCATAAATATTATATGTTATATGAAATCATCTTATATTCACATATATATTCATAGTATATATAAACCCCTAGCAGTTAGCTCTTAGCAGAGTGCATGACATCAAGTAGCTACATATTAAATATTTATAAGATTGAGGTTGCTTGTCTATGTTATGACCTTGATTGCTAATTTAACATAGCGAAATTTTTACAGCATTATAATATTTTTCCAAATGAGTTTTTTTTTCTTTGTTAAGCACTGTAATGCTGTGTTTACCTAAAATTACACAGAAGCAAATTTAATTTTTGGAAATAAATTTACTTTTATGTTGGTAAGCCAGACTCTTTCTTTTGGCTTCAAATGAATTAAAATGCTTATGCTAGATTGTAAAGATTTTAAACAGGGGAAAAATCAACAAAGAGACTAAATATCATACCTACAGTATAAAATTTTCTTTTGGGGAAAAAATAAAATAATTTTTTTTAGGAAGTTACTCTGATAAATTTACACTAATGTGTTCATAGCTGGTGATCAGACTTCTGGAAAACTTCTGGAATCTTCAAAAATGTGGCAAATCATATAAGGATGCCTGGGTGGTTCAGTCAGTTAAGAGACCAACTCTTGGTTTCGGCTCAGGTCATCATCTTATGGTTCATGGGTTCGAGGCCCACATCAGGCTCTGCGCTGACATCCACAGCCTGCTTGGGATTCTCTGTCTCTCTGTCTCTCCCTGCCCCACCCCCACTTGCACTGTCTCTATCTCTCTCAAAATAAATTAATAAACTTCAAAAAATGTGGTAAGCAATATAGAATCTAACTGAATGTTATAAGAGATGATGTCAGGAAAGGGAAACAATGCTTGTGCACTTTGTACAGATGGAGTTGCCCTTACTGGTCTAATATTAATTTCAAACAAATTTAATTTTAAAGTATATGGACCTTTATTTAATAAATTTCAAAAAAAATAGATAAGAAAAACTATTTTCAAAACAAAAATAGATAAGAAAGACAGTGGGGGTAGTAGGGAAGATCATAATACACTTGACTGCCAAAAATCATCTGTGGTTCCGGAGTTTATATTGAATGGATGGATCAGTGAAAATGACATATTTATTAGTGATACTATCAGAAAGAGAGCAAGTGCAGTTAGTTGATCCTCGAACAGCGTGGGTGTTAGGGGTTCCCACTGCCTGCGCAGTCGAAAATCTATGTATAACTTGTGACTTCCTCTCCCCCCTCCAAACTTAACTACAAATAGCCTACTGTTGACCGGAAGACTTACCCATCACATAAACAGTCGATTAATGCATATTTTGTATGCTATCCATATTACATACTCCATTCTTAAGATAAAGTAAGCTAGAGAAAAGAAAATGTTATTATGAAAACCATATGGAAGAGAAAATACGCTTACAGTCCTGTGCTGTAAAAAACATCTGCATATAAGTGGACCCGTGCAGTTCAAACCCGTGTTGTTCAAGGGTCAGTTCTACTTCCAGTTCAATCACAGGCACAGAGTAGTCTGGAGTCAAATACAAACTCCATTTCCTACAAGTCAGGAGGATATCAGGGTATTAAAACCCAGTATACTATTGTATCAGTTTCTTTTGCCATAACAAATTAGCACAATCTTGGGGACTTTAAAGAAAGTTTTTTTCTCTCAGTTCTGAAGGCCACAAGTTGGCAAGAGCCACACTTGTTCCCAGGCCTCTAGGAGAGATTTCGTTCCTTGCGTCTGCCAGCTTCTAGTGGCTGTCCACGTCCCTTGGCTGGTGGCTGAATCATCTGCTCTGTGTCTGCTTCTAAACTCCAGTGGCCTCTCTCCCAAGAATACTTGTGATGGCATTTAGGTCCTACCCAGATAACCTAGGATAAGCTCTTTTTTTTTCTTCAAGATCCTTAATCACATCTTTTGCCATATAAAGTAATATTCATTCTTTTGCCACGTAAGGTACTATTCACAGGTTCCAGAGGTTAGGACATCATATTCATTGGCTGGGGCTGCCAAAACAAAACATCACAAACTGGGGGGCTTAAAAAACAGAAATTTATTGTCTCACCATCCTGGAGGCTAGAAGCTCAAGGTAAAGGTATTGATAGGGTTGGTTTCTGCTAAGGCCTCTCCCCTTGGCTCGTAGACAGCTGCCTTCTCCTTGTGTCTTTACAAGTTCTTTCCTCTATGTACACCTGCCCATGGTGTCTCTTTGTGTGTCCAAATTTTCTCTTCTTAGAAGGATGCTAGTCAGATTGGCTCACCATTCAGTCCTCATTTTAACATAATTTCCTCCTTAAAGACCTTATCTCCAAATATAGTCACCTTCTGATGTACTGGGGTTAGGGCTTCAACTTATGAATTCTGGGGCAGGACAGAATTCAGTCCATACCAGACGTGAGCATATCTTTTGGGGGGGCACCATTCAGCCCACTACACATGTGTAACTTACAGTTGAAATGAGAAAGAAAAGTTAAATATAATCTACTATGCTCTATTCACCAATGCAGGCAAGTGTAATACATTTTAAGGGGGTAGTCTCATCAAAATGGTTAAAATTTCAGAGAAAAAGAACTCTATCAGGACTTGCTGACAATTAAGTAGAAAAATGACTTAAGTGGAATAGTCCTTTCTCAACGAGGCAAGATTAAATGTAATGCTAGCATATTGAAAAATCTCACGCTGATATTTATTTGGGAATATTTTTTAAAACTCTCCCTTTCATTTCTGGATTTATAGACAGACTTGTGAAGATCACAATAGAAAAGAATTCTCCCTTGGTTAAAGGAAAACATGTAATTTAAGTGGAGGCGTAATTTATACTATAGACTGCAATTGCCTGACTTTAATGAGAAAATAAAGTAAATTCCAATATACTTTCCTGGGAATCATTCCAGCTTTCAATAATCATCTGCAGTGGGATGCCAGGAAGTGGCTGTTCATAAGGAGATGGCCCAAAGTCCATATCTATAAACATAAATAGGTTGCTTTCTTGGTAACATCATCTTTGATTACAAGGAAAGTGAACTAATATTAATATATGTATTTTCAGAGATATATCATACACATGCCATGTACATGGTACCAGGGCATCTAAGGACATAAAAATTACAAATATAAAAAATCACACCAATATTATAGAACGTCCCTTGTCTTGTACTTTGCTTCAGAAAAATCTAAACTCCCTTGTTCCTTATTCCTGCTCCAGACCTCAAGCTCTTCTTCATAGCCTGCCCATGTAGAGTCCTTCCATTTCTAATCTGTATGGTTCTTCCACTTCCTTTCAGGTCTATGGACATAAGCTTGGGCTTCAAGTATAACACAAACTTCTCCAGCATATAGTGTTACAGAATTGACAATAATTTTTGAACATGTACTCGGGTGAATGGTGTTCCCCTTCTCCCCTTCAAGGAAAAATGTCTACCTGGAACTTCAGCCTTTGCAGATGTAATTAGTTGAATTAAGATGCAGCCATGTTGGAATAGGGTGAGTTAAAATCCATTGAGTTATGGCTTTATAGAGGCAGAGATGCAGGTGCATAGGAGAGAAGGCCATGTGAAGATGTGGCTGGAGTGATGGGTCTACAAGCCCAGGAATGCCAAGGTTGTCAGCAGCCTGAATCTTCAGGAGCTGGAAGATTCAGGAGGCATCCTTCCCTAGAGCCTTTGGAGAGACCATGGCCTTGCTGATGCCTTGATTTCAGACTTCCCGCCTCTGGAACTGTGAGACAATACATTTTTGTTTTAAGCCACTCAGTGGTAGTTTCTTACGGAAGCCCTGGAAAACAAATGCAGAACATGATAATGATCATTTGAATCTAGGCTGGAAGTTTATTCCAGATGAAATGTATTTGAGAAAGGAGCCTAAACATTATCTAGTTAAAATTATACCAAAGTATAAGCACTCTTTTCGCTGTGTGGTTACCCAGCACCACCCAGAGATGGGGAGTTGATTACCCTGTAAGGAAGAGCACTGAATTTGGGGGAAACTCTGTTAGAATTTCTGTTAGTGCCCTAACGTCTGCCTCCCAATACTTACTGGTTCTAGTTGTGTCCTCTAGTTAAAACTTTTCACCCCTTTTGTGATGTTGCTTAAAATATTTGCAGTCTTCAATTACCCCTTGATTGTTCTCTGCATCAGTCAGATGTTTTTCCTCCCCTGTGTACACCTCATTTTGGCAGATATACTTCTAAGGATCAAGTACACTTTTTCTGAGGAAGTTTGACTAGACCAGTGAAGCATGGAACTAATTTTTCCTATAATTTGGGCATAAAATTTTTTATCTTGAAGCCTAATGTGAAATTTGAGGTTTTTTACATGCACATTATATACTTGGTCAATTAATCTTTTATTATATAAGTAAGAGATGAAGAAATTTTTTCCTGTAAAAGTTTCACACCGTAGATAAGTATGTACAATAAAATACGAGAGAACTTTTTCTCACCCCTCCCTCCTAAACTCTCATCCCTAGAGATAAGCATTCAGTAATTTAGTATTTGTTTTTCTGCCTTATTTTATGTATTTAAATACATATTTATTAGTTTTTTCATGCTTTATTTATTGAGAGGGAAAGAGAGAGAGAGAGAGAGACAGAAAGAGACAGAGAGTGCAAGAAGGGGAGGGGCAGAGAGAGATGGAGACACAGAATCCCAAGCAGGCTCTAGGCTCTGAGCAGTCAGCACAGACCCCGACATGAGGCTTGAACTCATGAACTGTGACATCATGACCTGAGCTGAAGTCAGACACTTAACCAACTGAGCCACCCAGGCACCCTGTACTTAAATACATAGATACACACATACGTATGCATACATGTGTGTATCTCTCTCTCTATATATACATCTATTGTCTTATAAAAGAGCACTGCTTTGTTTGCTTTCTACATTCCAATTAGTTTCCTTATCCTTTGCTTCTTTAAATGGTTTGCCTTGAGCATTCTAAAGTTTTTATTTATTTATTTTGGGAGACAGAGCAGGAGCGAGGAAGGAGGGAGAAGGAGAGACAGATGGAGAGAGAAAGAGAGAATCCTAAGCAGGCTGACAACACAGGGGGCTCGATCCTACCAACAGTGAGATCATGACCTGAGCCAAAAAAACAAAAAAACAAAAAAAAAACAACAAAAAAAAACCCGAGTCGGACATACACTCACCAACTGAGCCACCTGGGCGCCCCTGCCTTCAGCTTTTTAAAATCCCATATACTGCCATTGGAGGTTTGGTACTAAGTTCATGATTTTGATACTGAATTGAAGACCTTTAAAATGTCATCTTTTTGTGTTTTTATTTTGTGTTAATCAAACACAAGTTAAATTTTAACTTGTACATCTAACATATTGGCTATCTCTTTCAGTTTTGTGCCTGTTCGAAATTGAAAAGCACACTTCTTACATTATTGTCAAGGCCACTGAAAAAAATCAGTCAGAATTAGACCAAGGGAAGTTATGCTATTAGAGACTTTAGGTAGCCTGCATCATTAATCAGTGTTACTAATGTACGATTATTCAAACAGAAGCAAATCCAGGTACCATAAGTTAGTTGTATCAACCGAAATTTTTGAGATAATGTGATTTTTTTTGGTTTTGTTTTGTTTTGTTTTGTTTTGTTTTGTTTCTGGGCTCTTGTCTCTGGGGTGGTGCAGAAAGAGAGGTGTTTATGTTATTCCTTCTCAAAATGGGAATGGACAATATGGACAAAAAACCCAACCACTCAAATACCACAACAAATTGTGAAACATCTAGTCAGTTTCACAAATCTTAACTGTAACTTGCTACAGTTAAATTAGGAAGAAGGCAAGTGCAAATGTATTAAAATTTTAGTTTATAGGGAATGGTTAAAAATTTGAAAAGCCATGCATGTCTCAATAACATAAAGAATATGGAAAATCTTTCTTAGTAGTAATGTCTAAAAATTTGCATCCTGAACCATTGGAGAAGGCAATTTTATACTTATTTGTTGGAGTGGCTTTTTTTTTTTTGAAGTGAGGTAAATGATATATTTATATGTTTGTTACCTGACCAATGAGCAGTTTCTCCACCCTAAGTTTTGCTGCCAAATTGATTTATTTGGTGATGGATAAGCTTTCTGTATCACTTGGGGTTCCTAGTTGGAAGCAGCAGAATCGATTCTGACAGGGAGATTTGCTGGGAGGTTATTAGTGGGGAGGGGAATGCTCATGAGAAGGGGGGCAGGTTGTAGGTAGGGGTGCTATCTAAAGAGTCAGAAGGCAGAGCACGCTGTCCACAACTAGAATGACTTGGGGAGAGAGCCCCTGATATCACCACTACAGCAGCCAGGAATGACCTCCCACTGTGCTTTATCTTTTGATCGCCTTCCGGATGGGCTGCAGTATGTGGAGAGTTGGCTTCTGATTGGCTGAGCTCATCTCACAAGCTTTGTCCCAGCTATACCTGGAAGAAGGATCTGTTCCTCTCCTCCTTCACAGTGGGAAGCAACCTGGCCATATTAATTTTCCAGCGTGGCAGTAACAAAGTACCACAGACTGGGTGGCCTGAATAACAGAAATGTATTTGCTCGCAGTTCTGGAGGCCAGAAGACCTACACCAGTGTGCCAACCGGGTTGGTTCCTTCTGGGGGCTGTGAGAGAAGCATCTCTGGCTTGTAGCTGGCCGTATTCTCCCTGTATCTTCACATCACCTTCCCTTTGTACGTGTCAGGGTCTAAACTTTCTCTTCCTACAAAGACACCAATCACATAGGGTTAGGGACCACCCTAGTGCTCTCATTTTAATTTACATCTTTAAAGACTATCTCCAAATATGATTACATTCTGAAGAACGAGGGGTTAGCACTTCATCATATGAATTTTGATAGTGGTGGTGGCCCATACTCCTGGTATTTCTTTTCCGTTGACCCAGTACAATGTGCAAGAGAGGAGACTCCCCTGGAATAAAGATTGGGATGCTCTTACAAAGAGGAGTTGATTCTGGACAGGTAATTACGAAGTTAAGCAATTTTTTTTAATGATAAGAAAATGCTATGTACAGAAAACTTGAAAATCTAAAAAACCCAACCACATTCAATGTTGGCAAAGGTAGAAGAAAATGAACATGTTCTCTGTGCTGGTGGAAATGCAGGCTTTTATCCACCTTCCCATCATTCTACTTTTATATACTGCAAAAATGGAGCTGTGCCACTTAAAGCTCTCTTCCAGAAGGAATTTGCCATTCATCCCCAAGGGGAGTGCAGTTAGATCATTTCCTGCTGTTATGCCTTCAGGATTCAGCTCTGCTTTGGAGCACCTTTTGGGCAGCCCCAATAACTGAGCATGGCAGGGGTACTAGGGCCTGGCCATTTCTGGCCAACACGGGCCTCCTGGAACAGGTAATCTTTGCTCTGGGAGCAGCTGTTCAGTTTGTCTGAGACTTGGTCAAATTCACATGGTGGTCTGAGCTCTGCCCACCCTCCCAGTCCTGCCTCCTCTTCCTGTCATCTCTCACAGACCTCATCCTGCCCCAAGCTTTCTGCACCCCTAATTTCATCTCTGTCTGCATCCCAGACGGTCCACTTCACATGCATATTTAGCAATAGTTTTGTTTTCTTGCTGTTCTTCTATGTCTTTGTTATTCCAGCCATGGGTTTGCAAACTGTTTTTTTTTTTTTCCATGCTGAAAACCCCATGGTTTTATTTTTATTTTGGGAGAGAAGGAGGGAGAGGGAGAGAAAAAGGGAGAGGGAGAGAAAAAGGGAGAGGGAGAGGGAGAGGGAGAGGGAGAGAAAGTGACTAGAAGAGGGGCAGAGAGAGAGCAAGCAAGAGAATCTTAAGGAGGCTCCATGCTCTGGACAGAGCCCCATGAATTGGGGCTCAATCCCACAACCCTGGGATCATGACCTGAGCCAAAATCATGAGTCAGACACTCAACTGACTGAGCCACCCAGGCACCCTGAAAACCTTGTGGTTTGAATGTAATATCATTTGTTTTCTCTTTTGCCATCTTACCCTTAGCAACAGCATGAAAATTTTATTGCATGCTTTTCTGAAATCAGTTGAATTATATTGTTGGTAATTTACTATCTTCAAGCCTTATTTTGAACTACTTAGTTCAGTGAGTCATTTAAGGTCCAGATGGAAACTAAGGGAGAGAGACAGAAACAGACAGACTGGGAGACAGAGAGATGTCTCCCTCTGGGTATTTGTACATTACAGCATACGACCGAGTGACTATTGGTGGCCATGGTCTGTGCTTTGAACTTAAGCGCTGAGGCAGGTCTGCAGTTAGAAAGAAGAATTGAGCAGATAAATCGAGAAAAACAGACTGGAATAGAGAAGACGTTTTCTGGTTTGCTATGAAATGGCCTGAGTCAGAAGGAAACCCTGGTCCCAGGTCTATTCCCTCTGGGTTTGGTGCAATTCCTTGGAAGCTTTCTAATGAATTCCCTTGATTTTGCATGTATTATATGTTTAAGTTGGGTTGCCATCATTTGCAACTCAGAAAAAGTTTTCACTATCACAGCACATAAGCACTTTGCATGACCATAGTAGGTGTTCAGAAGTTTTAACAAAATCTGTATCTTGTTATATTTTTTAAGTGAAGTTTTTTGTTTGTTTGTTCTATTTTACTGTTTGTTCCCAGTGATCCCAAAACCTCTTTTATTGTTTGAATTTATAGTCTCAAGCTGTATATAGATGGTAATGCTAAGCCCAGTCTTCTGCAACCTGTTGTCACTTCTAATATATTACTTAGAAAAAACAATAGCAGGGAGAGAGGGAGGGAGAGAGAAAGAGTGGGCAACCTTACTATTGGACTAAAGGAAAGACTTTCCTCTTCATTAAAGAATCAGATTTTAGGGGGTACCTGGGTGGCTCAGTCGGTTAAGTGTCTCACTCTTGATCTCAGCTCAGGTTTTGATCTTAAGGTCGTGATTTCAAGCCTCATGTTGGGCTCCATGCTGGGTGTGGTGCCTACTTAAAAAAAATCAGATTTTAGATAAAGGATTTTTGTTTATATGAGGAGTCCAATTCCCAGTTCCTGTAGCAGGGCAAGGTTTTAGGCTTACAGTGGGCAGGGGAACTAGACAGAAACGCCTTCCTTGATTGAGCACTAAATCTGAACATACACTAGCAGAGAAATTGTCACCGGAGTTTGAATCACCTGAAGAGGAGGATGGGATCTTTTATTTAGATGAGATTCTTTAGATCACCAGGAACGTGGGTTTCCTCCATAGGTATCCCAAAATGGGCCATAATATTTCACAAAGAGTGCTGGAGTCAAAAATTCACACGGCTTAGAATTGATAGACATGGATGAGTCCCTTCTTACAATGATCTGATTATCCAAATCTACTGAGTAAACCTAGGCCCCTAAGGATGGACCTGCTTAGTTTGACCTCAGACACCATAAGAGCAACTTCCGTGCTAGGAAGGAATCCAGAGTGTTCTTCCTTCCCTAGCCCATATCATACTGGATTTTCTCCTCACTGAGAGACAAGATTGATTTTTGCCCTACTTTTTCCAGGTGTCTCTTACTCCTATGCTAACCTAGAGCCTTCACGTTGGTCCCCCAAGGGCAGGCCTCAGCCTGCATCTGGACTAAAGGATTGACTGGAAATCCATGCTCTGACCATATGTCTTGGAGTCACCTTCCAAGTTCTCTGGGATGATTCCTCTTCTTGGCAGCAATGTCTTATCTCTTTTAATCTTGTCGCTCTCTGGAACAGGGCACTGGGGTCCTGACACTTGTTCTCCTAATCATGTTGCTGCCATTTGGAAATGAGTGAGCTCTGCTTTTCTGTCTTTTTCAGCTGTTGGTATTAATGATTCCAGACATCTTCTCTGATCCTGGAATCTGTGGCTGGAAAATGTAAAACTACAGAGACTACAAGCCAGTGGTGTTTTCCAAATGTGTGTGCAGACTATATTTCATCTATTAATTCATGATGATGGTGCCCACAAGGGCCAGAAGGATCATCACATTATCTCCAAACCCTTTTAACAGCTGACAAAAACCAGATTCTACAAGTAACAGAAAGGGTAGAGTTTTTCATACATAGCCTATGCAGCTCATACTCAAGGGGCCATGAGATTTCTGATGGTGTTATCTCTCAGCTATTATACTGAAGCTACATGGTTAATCCTGTCACTTGGGCATCAATAGAAAAACGTACCCTGGACTCTTAAGTGTAATGTCTAAGACAAGATAGTTATAAGCAAATCTTACTAATTCTTGATTACCTGTTAATGGAAGAAAACGAGTACATAGGCTTATTTTGAAAAAAAAAAAAAAAGTGAATAATGCATCATCCTGCACTGCCAATAGCTCACACAAACAATGGGAAACACTGGGCTTTGGTCTTTCCCCCGGCTTTCGGTTCTAGTTCTGACCCTTCCTGATTGCTTCACTTACCTCCACTAAACCGGCAATAGTCATACCGATTTCATAAGGTTTTTTTCTGGAATTCAATGTGATAATACCTATAATTTTTAACATACTTATGTTTATAGATTACGTTATAAATCCAAATATCTATAAAGCATAATGTTTGGTGCCTCCTACAGGCTAATTTATTCATACAAACTTTTGGGCACCTTCTATAAATAGGTCTTAAGTGCTGGGGATAAGAGGACAGATAAGTCAAAGTTCTTACCTTCAAGAAGGATGCAGTCCCATTGAAGTGACAGGTCTATAAACAGACATTTTGAATGCAGTGTGATAAGGACAATTACACAGAGAGGCATACAGAAGTATAGAAACAGAGGAGAGACAAGTAATAAGCTGGAGCTGGAGGTGGGATAAGGGAAGGCTCTGGGAATAGATGCCTGAGCTAAGAATGAACCAGAAAACAATGAATAAAGACATGTAATGCATACATTTTCGAGATAACGTGACATTCAATATACGTGAGTTTTCTTTGCTTTTTCTTTTCTTTAATTCACATTGCATCACCAACATTTTTCATATTTTTGGTCAGTTATTGGTAATTCCAGGACTCAGTCTGTTGGTATTAGGGAAGGAGGAACCAAATTTATGGACCATCGTGGGTTTATAATTGCAAACTAAAATTCCGCAGGTTGGTCTTTAAAAGATTGACCACTAAAAGACTAAGAAGAAAAAATAAGACTAGAAAGACATTAAAACCGGGAAATATCAGGTGTTATAAAATTAGATGCTGAGAAGTATAAACTGGAGGGAAAATTAAGGCAGTAAATATTACTGGTGTGTCCACATGTTTTAAATCTTGCTTTCCTGAGGTGGGAGCTGCCTAGCAACAGAGCCTCCCTGAGGCCCCACTCGCCACAGCTGGTCAGCCTTCAGGGTCTGGAGTTGCTGAGATCAGGGGTTATAGCTTAGGAAGGCCCCAGTTAGAGAAGTTTAGGGGTCAGGATACTAAGTCTCTGAAAGTCCTGGGACAGCAGGACCCAGAGGACTCAAGGCAGAGCTCTGGGATTTAGTTAATAACATTCAGCTTTGTTGCCAGTTAAATAGATTTTTGTGAACTGGCTTTGGAGCTTTACCATCCTTTATATACTTTTACTCTTGGGTCAATTTATGTGAACTACCAATGAGGCACACAGAATGCAATCCAACCATAAGATAAACTTAACCACATCTTCTTCAGGTCATGAATTGAATCTGTGGAAATGTGGCATCTGTACCTAAAATGCATGAGAGCCTCTTAACGATTGTTTATTCACTTTTGTGCCTTGTTGCTAGACATTTCCTGAGTATAGCATCTTTCAAATCCTTTCAATGCCTTTTCAATTAACAATTTGGTTATATAACAAATCAAGAAGCGTTTCTATCTCGGGTACTTTGCAGAAGAGGTTTATCAAGTGAAGTTCTGAATTTCAAGACGCTCACGCTGTAATCTCTTTCCAAGAACAAACCAACACTTGGGCCAGGCCTTCAGGAAATCCAAACATCTGGATTAAAAAAAAAATGGCAGAACAGTCAATCATCCCATTTTGTCAATGTGATGCCAAAGACCTAGATTATTGGAAAGGTTTCCAGCCAGATGTTATACAGTCTGTGGACGTATCTAGAATCAGGACTACAAACACAGACCAAAGAATAAAATGCATCAACAGTTTTGCATTTCAGTCCACTGTGTGCATATTTGTTTCTTTAGTTGGTACAAGGAGAAAAGAAGTTCAGACTTTGTGGAGATGGTGGAGGTTTTCTCCTGTAAGATAATCATTAGAGAATTAGAAAGGAATATTTAGATAGTGTGTTGGGAATACACTAGGTGCTAGCAGAAAGTTACACAGAATTTTGTCTGACTCTGCAGTATAGACTACTTATTTGGGATGGTGCAAACTGAGAAACAGTCGTTTTGGGTAAAACAAATGGAATTTTTTGTATTTTTCCCCTTATAAGAGCTCTTTTTTGAGTTTTAAAATAAACTTGTGTTACTTTCATAGTAAAGAAAAATAATTTTAAGTGCTCCTATTTATTGATCACTTTCTGAGTGGCTTGCTCTAGTCTAAAGAATTTTCCTGTACTAAATCCAATAAAGTAGGTGCTGTTGCTATCCTTCTTTTGAAGATTAGAAAATAAGCTTTGAGAAGTTCCACACTTGACTCAAGCCTTCCCAACCTGTAAGCAGCAGAGTTGGGTTTGAGGTCAGGCAGTTCGTCTCCAGAACCTGCCACCTGCCTTATTCCCTCAGCTGGGCTCTGTGTGGCAGCCCTACCCTGGGGACCTGCAGCAAATCCAAACAGGTCAACAAGGTCTTCAATAAAACAACCCTGGTGGGGCACCTGAGTGGCTCAGTAGGTCAGTAGGTTAAGTGTCCGACTTCAGTTCAGGTCATGATCTCACAGTCCATGAGTTTGAGCCCTGAGTCGGGCTCTGTACTGACAGCTCAGAGCCTGGAGCCTGCTTCCGATTCTGTGTCTCCCTCTCTCTCTGTCCCTCCCCTGCTCATGTTCTGTCTTTCTCTGTCTCAAAAATAAATAAAAACATCAAGAAAATTAAAAAAAAAAAAACACACTGGTGACAGTAATAGCCATAATAATAATGATTAACAAATACTGAGGACCTAATATGTTGTCGTGATTTTATTTTTATTTCTACTTTTCAAAACTCTTGTTACGTTTATACATCGGGCGGATAAGGAGCCTTCAATGTGGAGAGACTGGGCAATGGCCAAGATCACCAGGCTCTTAAGTGGTGGAGCCAGCAGTGACCAGGTGGGTAAAATAAAGGGAAACAAATATGCTTTTCATTGTGTCAGACTGAAAATCACTAAAGTAATATTTCTCCTTCTAAAATTAAATAGAATATTCTATATTAACTTATCAAATTGCAAGACTACTTTATGCAGTTTGAATAAAAGTGAAGTGTCTCATTGGTGAGGAAAAATGGAATGTTTCAATGGGAAAAACACTGGATAAAGAATATATACAAAGGATGTATGAAAAGTAATAAGGAGGGATAGTCAATTATGGCAAATATTTCATTCCAATATAATATGGTAAAATTGATTCAAAGGAAATTGATAAGAATAAAATAAATTTAAATTTGAGACGTTAATCTTTAAACACTGTGGTTTTCAAAGTAATGCCAACTAAATCATTTGCTACTGATGTCAGAAAACTCAGGTATTTGGGGAAAATGTCATTTAAAAATTATGCTGCTACCACATACTGGTTATGAATTATTCAATACATGTGTGGGGGTGATATTGTTTACAGCACATTTCCTGCCAACTTCTGTTTTTCACTAAATTTTTTGTTAAACTTGAGGCAGCTTCATAATGTAATTGGTAATAGAAACAGATGGCACTTTTTCTGACCCTTTATTTTAGCTTCTAGGCATTTGCAATCAGTTATATGTAAGATATAGGGACAGACAACATGCATTAAAATTAGCCCCATCTTTTTTAGCTGCCAAAGAGTAGATTTGGTCATAAAATTTGGGAGTGAAGAACCTCAATCATCTAGTCTGAGTCTCAGATTTTATAGGTAAGAAAATGCTTGAGGTAAGATGACCAGCTCAAGGTCACATAGGACGTAAAAGGAATCAGATCTCAGCCACTTGACTTAGTGTCAGAGATTCTTTGCCCCCACTCTCTACGTTTTCCATTTGGAGAGATTAGAATATTTATATATTATGTACAGTTAGGAAACATTTTAAGCATCCTGAAAATAAACAAGATTAATATAACTCTGGAGTACTTTCTTACCCAGTTTATCAAAACTTAAAACATTGCCATCACCTTAGCCATGGATTCATTTGTAACTCTTTGATTTTTTAATTTTTTTAATGTTTATTTATTTTTGAGACAGAGAGAGACAGAGCACGAGCAGGGGAGGGGCAGAGAGAGAGGGAGACACAGAATCCGAAGCAGGCTCCAGGCTCTGAGCTGTCAGCATAGAGCCCAACTAGGGGTGTGAACCCACAAACCACGAGATCATGACCTGAGCCGAAGTTAGACGCTTAACCAACTGAGCCACCCAGTCGTCCCCTCATAGTTACACGAATACTCTCAATACCCTGAAAATAATAATAATAATAATATAATTAATAATAATAATGATAATAGTATTATCAATAAGAGTAATAAGTTCCATCATTGTTCTGCTTATTTTATGACAGGTATTTATTTGTGTGCATTGTATTATTTTATATAAAATTGCATTTTGTTACTGCGCTAGAGTTCAACTCATTTTCTTCTAGACAAAATTATTTCTTTTTTGTTATTATTCTTTTCAACTGAAATAGGAGTGCATCATAGAGGCCTATTTTTTCCTGTTGGGCCACAAGGCCTCTGATAGCCTAAATAGTTTCTTTGTATGAAAAAAAGCCAGATACTTTGTTTTGGGGGAGGACATGGCCTCCTGTCAGCCCCACAACTTCAAGAACAGAACTGGTACCGGATTTCAGTCCTTACTTGTTTCTTTAATTGGGAATTCTTGTTTAGGGCCAACCATTGATTTACTGTGGCTGTTCTGATGGCCAGAAAGAGAGGACTCTCAAATCTTGGGAGTGAATCAGATCAAGACATGGCCAATCTAAAATGAGGAATATTGTGAGAACATTTGAATTTGGTTTTGGATGGGTTTATTGAACTTATGCTCGAATATCGGTTACACCCAATGATGTTCTGAAAATTCACATCAAAGAGAATAAGGAAATCATGCTGTGAATGAAGGCTGGGCTGAGGAGAAGCTGGGAGCTTTTCCAGGTTTTTCTCCCAGAAATCAAACCTTCCTTGGAACAGATCCTAAATTGAAATGATTGGATTTCAAAGCACATTCCTCTTGAGAATGAGATGGACTGAAAGCTAAAGCAACCAGGTGGAAGGAGTGTGATATGAAGTATAACCCAAAAGCCTTACCTGCCTCCAATTATTTCTACATCATCTCCCTCCCTGATCTGAATTTCTCCCACAGAGTAAAATAAAGATGGCGACTCTGTCATCCTCACTTACTGTATCCCCAGCTTTACGTTTCACCCATGTGTGCTTCTCACCTCTCCCCAAAACAGATAGAGATCTTTCACATTTCAGGTTCTTTGTTCATGCCACTTATTTCCTGGCCCGGAATTCCCTTGTCTTCCTCTACCTAGAAAGCTTCGACTACAGCCCAGTTTCAGGAAACACAACTCAGGAATAAGGTCGTTACAAATAAGTGCAAATCTGGAGAGATGAACAAAACTACCTATTTAGACTATTCAGATTTGGACAGGAGCTCAAAACTCTAAACTCAAAAAAGGTCTGGTATATCGTGTGTTCTCAAGAAATATTAGTGGAATGAGTGAAGTAGATAGATAATGTGCACGTGTAAGAGTCTTGATAATTTTTGTTGGACTATAATGTCTTCTTCGGCAAGCTTCGATCTACAGTCAGGTCCTATTATATAACTCCACCCATGAGCTTTTGAGATGCTGTGTGCAGCACTTTACCTGAAGCGAGACACATTGACCAGTGGAATCACAGATTATATATGTCACCAGGGGACTGGTGTGCCTGAGATGAGCCCTAGGCACTTATATACTTGACATATATTTCCTTACTCCTGTTGTGCTCATTTACTCCAGGGTCTTGCCCTCAGTCTTCTTTCTTGCTTTGGCATTCTAGCTCCTGACTGGAATTTGGAGCCTGCCTTGAGTCCTAGTACACTTAGCTAGAGCCTGGACCCACTTGGTTGTGTCTTGCTCTGGTCAGGGGGTGCAGATCATGGTCCTCTTCTATCTATCAATTAGCTAAAGTTTCTGCTTCCACAGACTAGCACTGGGAATTGAGATGCTCCTGCTCTCTGACAGGGAACATTCCTGTCCCGAACCACGGTTCAGTAGTCAAGGGCACAGACCCTGGAATCAGACGGACCTGCATGGGAATCTAGCTCCATTATATTTAAGTTTTGTCAAGGTTTTCAACATCTCATTTGTAAATTGGAGCTAACAATAAGTCTTCAAATTGTAAGGGTTAAATAATGTAGAAAACACTCAATATGGTGTACACAGAGTGATTAATATCTCCTTGACTTCTAAGGTTAAGAACACTGGGCCAAAGCCAGCTGAACATTGGCTACTGGGATGGATATTGGCCTACTTGGATTCTGGTTATTGACCTTTAGAAGTCAGACCTACTGTGAAGTAAGCAATTCTCCTTGCAGTCTATCTTCTTTTTTTGTTTCTCTGTTACCTAGCCAGATTCTAACAAGGAAGGGATGGGAGGAGCACAGAAGCATCTATTTGTCTCATAATTTACCTTGGCCTTGGTAAGACAAAAAAGATTGATTATTTTAGAACACAGTAATTAAGTAGGCAGAATACAACCTGCCAATAATATCAACAAAACAATTCATTAAGCATAGTTGGTGCTATTGGTTAATAAACTGACTTTAAACAAAAGTTTGCCATGGGCAAGCCAACATTTTGCATAATTCATCTAAAGATGAGGGAGAGGTGACTTTATTTTTTAAGAGTGTCTAGATATTACTCATTAATGAGCGTGGAATAAATATTTTAGGAAATGAATCAGGATATTTCTCTAGAAACAGTTACCTTTAAAAATGATACTCAAATTCTGAGGAAATTGTACTTGTGTTCAACACATTTCATTGTCTTATTTCAGTGATGTGGTAAAACAACCACAGCTTTTGGAGTCAGAAAGATATGGTTTTCAATTCTTCTCCAATATAAACTAAATATCACTGAACCTTAGTTTTCTCTTAGGTGAAATAGCTTTAGTTTTCTCCATTTTTCAAGATGCCTGTACAGATTAAATATGATAATGTGTTCTAGTGATTTGTGTCACACCAAGTCCAATTTCTACCCTTATCTTTGCCTTCCAAACCCATATGGAAGGCATATTTATATTAAATACACTTAGTGAAATCACATACCTCCTTATGTGAAAGCTATTCTGCATTTATCCCCTCATCCAAGAAACATTCATGTGCTGCAATATTCTAGGATAGGGCTTGCTGACTCTCTGATCCTTTTTACTTTGGGGCAGTGCAATTCAAGTTTGGGATGGTGAGCCAGGGGAGGATAAAGGCAGTAAAGTGATCGAATTCATTGACTTGAATAAATGGGAGGAGGGTCACTGAGCATGTATTATTATAAGCGAAGTTGGTACCATTCCACAAATAATTATTGGGTGCCTAGTACAAGTAAGCCACTGTTCTAAGTGCTGAGGATACCACAGTGAACAAAACAGGTCAAGTTCCTGGTCTCAAGGAGCTTAAGTGCTAGCGAGGGGATACAGAAAATAGGTAACTCAAAATGTACAGTGCTATTGACAGTGGTCCTGATGTTAACAAAAATAAGGCAGGGGCGCCTGGGTGGCTCAGTCGGTTGAGCATCCGATTTCGGCTCAGGTCATGATCTCACGGTCTGTGAGTTTGAGCCCCGCGTTGGGCTCTGTGCGGACAGCTCAGAGCCTGGAGCCTGTTTCAGATTCTGTGTCTCCCTATCTCTCTGCCCCTCCCCCGCTCATGCTCTGTCTCTCTCTGTCTCAAAAATAAACGTTAAAAAAAATTAAAAAAAAAGAAAAAGAAAAATAAGGCAGAATAAGAGGGACATGAAGGGCTGCAGTGGGTGTGGGGTTTCTATAGTATATAGGGTGGCCAGAGAAGGACTCTGATGAGATGATGTTTGGGCAGGAATGTGGAGGGAGTGAAAAAGAGTTTGGAGATACCTAGCCTAAGAGTGTCCCATGCAGAGAAATAATAAGTTGCAAAGTCTCTTGAGAAAGGAGGTGAAGAGGGACTAGTTAAGGAATATCAAGAAGGTGGGTGTGATGGGAGCAAGAATAAGCCCTTAAAAGGAGATCAGAGAAAGGAAGCATGAGTAAGCTGTTGTTCCCAGCAGGGCAGTTTGTAAATGTGTGGGCATATTTTCAATTGTCAGAATGAATGGGATGTGGTACTGTTATAGAATGGGTGGAGATCAGAGATGGTAGGTGTATTGCAATCGGTGGAATGGTCCTACACAGTGAAGAATTGTCCTACATCTTGTCCAACTTGCAAATATCTGAATGGGTGTTTCTATACTATAGGGCTGATGCATATCATTGTGCAGCTTGTGGACTGTGGGGTTTTTGGAAGCACCACTGACTTAGATCGGTTGGGTGTGGCACAGTCCCACAGGACTGTGTTGTGCAAGGTCTGTACAGCTGTAAGTGGCAGGCTTGCACACAGGTAAACAATTGTTTACAGTCTTCTGAGTCTGCCCCTAACTCCTTTTTACATACAAACAAAAAGTTTATATTTTGCATCCTTATATAATTCCTGAATTTCTTAGGAATGCAACTATGATGAAGGTAAGATAAACTTTTTCTTTTTTTCAAAAAAAAAAAAAAAACCTTTACCAAGGGTTGTTCACTATTGTATCAGTCAGGTTTCAATCAGGAGAGTGAAATCATATGGTAATTTAAACAGGACAAAATTAACATAAAGTATTATTAACTATAACATGGAATTAGAATGAAGGATTGGTTAGTAAGAGCAGAATTCTAAGAAATATATGAATATAATTATCAACACTACCCCTAATTCAGAGAGAACATACAAGGAAGAACCACCCACTCTGGGGTGGGAGAATGCTAAGAGTCAGTAATTGTTGGAACAACACAATCGTGGCTCGTTGGATGGTAAGAAGTTGCTGTGGTTTTGCACTGGCAGAACTTGCTGGAAATCCCAACTTTGGAACTTGATACGAAAATCAGGTGCTGGGGAAAGCCTTTCAATAGGAATGTCTCTCTTAGACATTCTGCTATGAAGCTGAATAAGAGGTATGCCGGAGGAACTGTTGTCTGCTGGATGCTGCTGACTGCTGTTCATTGCAGGAGCGAGCAGAAGCCCTGGGGGAGGAAATCTATCATAGCATCCTTCAGAATCACTTTGTCTAAGAAGGGAGAATATGTAACCCAATCTCTTCTCCTCCCACCCTCCTATCTACTGCAAGTGTCTCCTATTGACCAAACCCAGTTGGAAACCAGGTGGCTAGTGAGTTTGGGTCATTCTGACCATAGGAGTCAGCTTCCTGAGACGGAGACCAGAGCAAAGAAAGACCTATCATGGATTTGAATTGGAAGCAAATGAACAATATAGAATTGGGTCAATTAATTCTTTAAAAAAAAGACAATTGCTTCAAAGCCCTCTGTTTGTTTTGTTATTGCATTTGAGATAATCCAACAATGAGGCTGATTTATTCTAGAAGACATTTTTGAGAGGTAGTCTCTCTGATCTCAAGAAGTCATAAAGAGGACACAATGGGCTGCCAGGTCAAAGGAACTCTGCCATGCTTCTTTCCTGGGCTGCCTCACACTTTCTGGCTCCCAGAGGCTGCGCTATCTGCCTCTCCCCTCATTACCCTGGAACTTGCATTGGGGTACCTTTAACTGGGACCTTTAATATCAGGGAACTCTCCAGGTTTTAACATTCTTCCATCCACTTCATCAAAACTTTGCATTGTTCTCATGTAGAAATGCACTGATTTGAAGAAGACTCCCAACAAACCACTCATGTCTACGGGAAATGATCTTTCTTTCCTAAATGTCACAAATGTCTTTAAGTGTTTCAAGACTTATCACTTGAAAGTGGGATTAGAACTATTCTATATTCCAGCCAACTCCAGGGATGGAAGGGGACCAATGAGTGGTAACCATGCAGAGAATCACCTGTGCTTATACCAATCTGAAGCTCTCCATGTGTGCAAAGATGGAAAAGGCTATCTTGAGAGACAGTGAGGTTCCCCCTCACCAGGAGTGTCTGATCATCAACTTTGGAGGGAGACTGTAGAGCAGATTTAAGTTTGGGGAGTGTGGTTGGCCCTATTATCTTTTTTCAGATCCCCACCAATGCCTGTCCTCCTGGGTCAATGGGACTGAGAGCTGACAGTGGAATTCGCACTCATCATGGACCAACACTGCAGCTTTGCCACAGTGCCTCCCGCCATCTAACCCTGCCCATTCCCAACACCGTCATCTTCTGTCATATTCTCTCGGGTGTTGTATCAGTTTCCCATTGCTATGGGAACAAATTACCACAAACTTACTGGCTTGAAACAACACAATTTTGTTATGGAGCTCAGAAGTCTGAATTGCTCTGATTGTATTAAAATCAAGGCTTTGTTCTTTCTGGAGGCTCGGCTAGAGACTATTTCCTTATCTTTTCCAGCTCCTAGAGGCCACCTGCATTCCTTGGCTGGTAGCCCCTCCCTGGATCTTCAAAGCCAAATTCTCTTTTTCCTCTGACTCACACTCCTGTCTCCCTCTTATAAGGGCCCTTGTGATAAAACATTGGGTCTACCTGGATAAATCATGATAGTTTCCCCATCCCAAGATCCTTACCTTAATCATCTCTGCAAAGTTCCTTTCACCACATGAGAGAGCATATTCTTAGAATATTGTGATTAGGACATGGACATCTTTGGGGGACCATTGACTTGCCTACCACAGAAATTGACACTTGAAATTCATACCCAGGTCAAGGAGAGGAGTGGGGGTGGGCGTGAGAACATTGAGATGTAGCCACATGTCCACCGAACAGTGAACTGTTCAGACACGCTATCATTTCAGACCACCCCCGACCCATAGCCATGATACATCCTAACAAAGCAAACATGTTGGTAGTCACGAGTGCCGCTCATGAAATAACTTTTAGTCCTCCTTTGGGGCCCATGGAAGGGTTGTATCTCTCTGCCCCCTTAGATTTTGATGTGACCACATGACTTGCTATGACCAATGAAATGATAATGGAATAACGAATGTCACTTTCAGGCCAAAGTTTAAAGGCTGGTGTGTGATTTGCCACATCCTCATTTCTCTGCCAGAGCAAACATGGCTGCGCGCAGATGAAATCTTCCTCGGTCTGGGTTCCTGACAGAGAATTAATAGAGTAGAGCCCTCCAGCTGATCCCCTAATGGACATACAGCCTGAGTGAGAAATGAACTTTTGAGCTACTCAGATTTGGGGGTGATTTTTACTGCAGCATAACCTAGCTTGCCCTGACAAAGGTATTCTTCATAACAAACCAAGTTAGGGCTTACTCCCTGTCCTGAGTCTCCTAACCAGGGTGCTGGAGGACCCTGAGGACGTGAGGACCTGAGGACCCTGAGGACCTCCCTGTTCATCAAGGAAATCTGCTGCATGCTAAGACAGCCTAGTAACTTAAATCCCAGATTTAACCACAGACAACCTGGATTCCCTTCACCTTCCCAAAATGTATATACTGATGGCCAGAGTGTTCATATCAGCTTAGATTGAGAGAAATACACTCATAATTGTACCTTAAAAAAATTTTTTTTTACATTTATTTATTTTTGAGAGACAGATACAGAGCACAAGTGGGAGAGGGGAAGAGAGAGAAGGAGACACAGAATCCGAAGCAGGCTCCAGGCTCAGAGGCGTCAGCACAGAGCCCGACGTGGGGCTTGAACTCACGAACTGTGAGATCATGACCCGAGCCGAAGTTGGACTCCCAACCGACTGAGCCACCCAGGCGCCCCTAATTGTACCTTAAAGACTGCGTGTTGGTCCACCTCAGGAGCCGCTGTGGATTTCACATACAAAAGAAATTTCATTGCTTTTCTCTGGCTGGAATATCCCTTCTACTTCTTTCTGTACCTCCTGGTACCACCGTTACTCTGGCAGTTGGTGGAATTTCAGCTCACTCTAAAGACTGTTGTGATCCCTTTCTCCTGACCTATGGATATCTCATACCCGGGCTGAGCATGGATGAGATGTACCTGTGGGAGGTGACTCTATATCGGCCTTCTTCATGTATGTCCACACTGTGGTTCGCCAGGTCTGGCCTCTCTGTTGAAATTCCACCAAGCGCACCAGAACCCAATAATTACAGCCAGTTTCCCTGAGACAGCCTGAATATGTTTGAAAGAGTGCCTTTGTCCCATTCACGCATCAGCGGGAAAGGGTAGAACCGCAGACTATCCACGAGAATGCATCCCTGCCTTGCGAGTGCACCAGCCCAGGCAAACTCAGACCCAGCCCTGCTGGGGGCTTCTCATGTGGCAAGGTCAGCTCCATTCATAGACCTTTAAATAAATTCAGCCTGTCCATGCAATGTACTGCTGAGGATGTATAAAAACCCTTCTGTGCAATTTCCCCAAACACCTTCCTGCTTACCTCACTCTTCTTTCCAGGCCCTGTTTCCTGCCTCAGGACCTCCTTATCTTGGAGACCTGTTTACATGCAGCTCTCCTATTTTAACCTGAGCTGTTTGCTTTAGGATAGAGCTTGTACTACTCCTCTGGCTCACGTGCCTGCAGCAGCTTTAGGTGAGAGGGGCTTCTGCCTCCAACCCTCACCCTGAAGACCCATCCCTGCAGAGATCGGCTTGCGTGACTTCTCTGCCAGCGTGTGGGCACCAAGCTAGCGCCAGTCCCTGAGCTCAAACACTCTCCTCTGTAGTGTCAGAGTTGATTAGTGCTCACAATAGGATGAGATTGGATTTCCCAAATTTTTAGGGTGGCTTGATATGAAGTCCAGAGGTCAAACATGTGCTAAGGCTTATACTCAAAACTATTAGCTCTTAGGATGCACTCTCTCGAAGGAAAAGAAGTCAGAAGGGCTCCAAATGGGGATTGGGAGACTAATACCTTTGGAGAACATGTAGGTCATGATGTTCATGTTATAAATCATACCGGGGCAGTCGGTATTCTTACAAACTAGTGGCTAAGAAATTGCCCTGCTTTTCAGTGACTTTCTGGTGCCTTCCTGCAGGCAAGCACTGGAGGCAATCACAAGCAGGTGTGATCCACCAAGCACAACTACATGTTCCTTGTTTATTGTAAAGCTTTGGTGCAAGGAGAGGAGGACAAGAAAGCAGGGGTAAAGAGGGCAGCTTTCATATTGTCCAGCTGCCACCACCAACTGGACATAATGACAATTAGGACACTCAGGAAATTGAACCAGGAAAGTTCATCCTCTGATGGTGAATTTTAAGATGATTTCCAGTCATAAATTTTTCCAGGATAAAAGGAAGTCAACTTGAAACTATGGTCAGGTAGGAATATTGGCATGAAGTTTTCTAGAGCAACTTATTTAACTGGGAGATTGCCTGAGAACCTTTTAAGAAATACCAGGATGTCTTGAAGAATTATTTCATTTCCCCCAATGTGTGTTTTCTGTGAAATTTAGTCTGCCGAACCTTCGAAACAGAAATGAAAAGAATGAGAAATGTATTTTTTCTTCACTTTCAGTATTTACTGTGACATAAAAAATTCAGATTTAATAAATTGCCACCCCTCCTCCCCCAGTACACTTACTCCTATTTTATCTTGGGATTGGCGTGGACTCTGATAAGCTGCTTCTCTCCCTGAATTTTATATGTGTTGGTCCAGAAAAATTTTTTGATTATTGTTAGATTGACTGAAGGCATATGAAACGTTTCCATTTTAAACACGAGAGAGATTGGTGGCTCAGTCGGTTGAGCCTTGGACTTCAACTCAGGTCATGATCTCGTGGCTCATGGGTTTGAGCCCCGTGTTGGGCTCTGTGCTGACAGCTCAGAACCTGGAGCCTGTTTCAGATTCTGTGTCTCCCTCTCTCTCTGCCCCTCCCCTGCTCACACTCTGTCTCTCTCACTCTCAAAAATAAATAAAAATTAAACAAAAACGAAACATGAGAGAGAAAAAGGTTGTGAGTCGATAGCAGAAAGCACTCTTCCTGACGGCACGAGTGGTGGTATATTCTGTTTTAATTTAAAATAAAAAATTGAAAATGCTTTAATTCCAGTTTATGTGTCTTGTCTTTACCATGTGGTGTGTAACAGTACAAATAGCGATGAAATGCTTTATTCTTTATGAAATGGCTGGCTAAATTAAACTCTTTATATTTGTAAGTAACTCATTTGTGTGTATGTGTTTACAGAATTCAGTGACTTTGTATCATGTGACCACAATGACATCGTTTCCCCTTCCCCCCACCACATTACTCAACAGGATGGGTTTTCTATAGATAACAGCTTCAGTTTTTTGTTTTTGTTTTTTTAATTTGAGAGAGAGAGAGCTAGTGAGCAAGTCGGGGAGAGGGGACAGAGGAAGGGAGAGAGAGAATGCCAAGAAGGCTCCCTGCTCAGCATGGATCCCAACGTGGGACTCAACGACTGAGCCACCCAGGCGCTCTGACAACAGCCTCAGTTCTAATGGAAAGAAGTTATTTATTGGACAAACTACGGCATGGTAGAATTGCTAAATCAGTAACAAGGATTTGTAAAGAGCCCTAACAAACTCAAAAATCAGGAATTCGGGTTCTAGACCCAGCTCTGACATTAACTGCTGCTAACCCTTTACCAGTCACTGAGACCTTTGAGCTTCAGTTTCTTGTCTGTGACGTGGATGCAAGGGCATTTCTCAAATGTACTTTGTCCTGTCTGAGTTTTCTGGGCGTGCTTTTCCATTCACATAGAATGGCCTTGCTGCCTTCCAGCCTACTTCTGCCCAGCAAGCATATTTGCAGCATCAAGGCCCCTGCGAAGCAGCCCTCCTCGCCTCCAGCCGCCCAAGTAAACCTGAGTGTGCCTTCCTCAGAGACACTAAGGGACTTTGCATATTCTCTGACAGAGGAGGTCTCCGGACATCCTGGGATTTCTTTGCATGGGAGTCTCCTTGTCTTAGCTTCAGGCTCCTGGAGGTTGTGCACTGACTCCTTTCTCTCGGAAATGCCTCGCAAGGTGCGCTTGACAAATGTGTGGGGGTTGAATTGGTGTGCACACCCTGCCTGTCCTAGGGCTGCTGTTGGTTGTTTTGAAAACCACAAGAAGAGGGAGAGTTAGATATTAACAGAAATAATAGTGATCCTTTGAAAATATCTTTGTTGCTTCTGGATTTCTTTCTGCTTGCACAGCTGTATGGATGGGTCATGGCAAATCTCACCATCTCTAAGTTTTAGATATAAGAATCTGGTAGAGTCATGTAGCTTTTTCTTTCAGGTTAAATAAGCCCCAATTCCTGTAGTCATGATTTATTGGCCCCATTTTCCAACTCTTTAATCATTTTCATTGCTTTTCTCTGGAACTACTCCAAGTTCTCCAAATACTCATGTTTCAGGCTCCAAACTAGACATAGTATTGAGATACCGAGTGAAAGAATTATCTGTGTGTTCCTACATTTAATATTCTTGTTTATACATAGATTTTTTTCCCCCACCCCGATCAGTCTACAAATATTAACTAGGCATTTATGCTACACCTGGCACCGTGCTTCAGAGTTTTGGGCAATTTCAAACAAGGTGATTCCTCTCTGTGAGACAGGCTTTCCTTGGTGGTAATACATGAAAACATTATATTAATAAGCATCTGTATGGTATTAATTTATGTAAAAGTAGAGTGGCTTTCCATGTCAATAAACATACTCTCTCTTATCTGGTTTGTTTACATGAAATTAATTAAATAGCTCATCTGCTCCACGAATATAACAAGTTCACTTCTCATCCCACATTACACTGTAAATTAAAGAAGCAGAAAATGATCTAATGTGGCTTTTTTTGCATTATATACTTTTATTCTGTTCAAATTTTATTCTAACTTGTAGATTTTATTCTAGTTCAGCTGACCATTAAGGTTTTCTCTCTATTGTCATTAGAGATTTCAGTTAATCCTAAAATATTAAATATTCAACTACCTAAACACAGTAAAATTATATCACTACTGTATACTGCTTTATCTTTGAAGGCGTTTTTTCACGTCTCTTATTTTGCCCTATTAAGAACCTTATTAATAAAAGTAGAAACTATGACCATCATTGTCCATTTGGTTACTATGAGACACATCAGAGTCAAGCAAGGTTTGGCCAACATCATACAAGTTAATGGAGAGTTAAGGGTTCTGACTTATATATAGGTTTTCCATCAGAATTTATCAAAGCTTGAGAAAAAAATTGAACCATTACTATTACCTGAGACCCTTTTCTAGGAAAGCCAAGATAAGGTTATAGAGGTTGTAATATATAATAAATTCTATGTTAATGAAAATAGAAAATTTGTGATGCACAATTAGCCCTATGTAATATGATATAATTATATTGATATTATATATCAATATATATATATATAATGATATATATATCATTATAATGATATATCAATAATATAATTAAAGTGTTAACAACAATATTTAGTCATAGACTATTGTAAGGATGGTGGTCTGGTAAAACAACACAAAATTAAAGATTATTTAGTATTGATATTAGTTAAGACTATCTACCAATCAACCTATCTATCCTCTATGATTTAGTGTATGGAATTGACTTGCGTGATTACGCAGGCTGAGAAATCCCAAGATCTGCAGTTGGCAAGATGGACACCCAAGAGAACCAGTGGTATAATTCCAGTCCAAGTCCAAAGGCCTCAGAACCTGGGGAGCTGATGATGGTGTACGTTTTGGTCCAAAAGCCAGCAAACTTGAGACTAAGAAGAGCCAGTGTTTCAATCAGAGACCAAAGGCTGGAAAAGACCAATGTCCCAGCTCAAGAGGTGAGATAGGAGGGGTTCCCTCTAATCCAGCCTTTTTGTTCTATTTAGATATTCAGTTGGCTGGAAGAAGCTCACTCACATTAGGGAGGATGGTCTGCTTTCTCAGTTTACCCATTCAAACATTAATCTCATTCAGAAACACCTTCACAGACACACTCACAATAATGTTTGGCCAAATGCTAGGAACCCCATGGCCCAGTCAAGTTAACATGTAAAATTAACCATCACAAGATACATGATAAACATTTTTAAATCTTAAAAGTATGCCTGTGTACCTCTGTGACTATGCTATAGACTCATTTAGAAGTATGTCAAAATTAAAAATCTGAGGCTAAGAACATTAATCATGGGCCAAATGTCCTTTCTGATATTGTGTTCTGAAAGCCCTGCTTTTCACTAACCTATCTGGTACCAACTGATTCATTTCTCAAGATAGAGATATAAGGAAGCTACCAGATGGTTAATGGAAACCAAGCATTATTGTTAACCTGCTATTTGCTGATGCCATTGTGGAACTAATGTTCTTTGAGTTGTTTAACTCCTTTCATGCTTTGCATCAAGTATGCTTAAATATGTAAGAAGTAAAAACCAAAGGTTTATTTTTGCAGTCAGTTTGCAAACAATTGAGCCAAATGTACATTCCTTTCCTCTAGTCCTCTGCAAAATTACTGAAAATTTTGTTCATTTCTGTGAAGCAAGTATTTTCAAGTTTTATAAAAAATATATTCCTAGGTTGTTTAAAACTTTTCAATAATTTTATTTTAGAACACTGGGGGCTTAAAAAACAGCTTTATTGTGATATAATTAACATACTATAAAATTCACCAAAGTGTACAATTTTCCTTGTGGGAGAAATTGTGGGCTGAGGGGTCTCCCTTGGCACTGAGTGATGCCACCTTGGGAGAGAGGTGACACAGGTAAAGTGAACCTTTTATTGTATACTCTTCAGTGAGTCTGTTTTTGTTCTCTTGCTTAAAGGAGGTGCTGTAATCTTTCTGTTAGACTCCCAGGTTTCCACAAAGGTATCCCTGTCCATGGATAGTTGTCAAGATTGACATTTCTATGGAAGTATGAGGGCTGGAATGTCCTATCCTGTCATGCTGCTGACATCCTGCATCTGTATTTCCCCACAGCAAATTTGATGTGCCTCTCCCCTCCAATCCAGTTGAGAATTGCTGGCCTAATCAAAAGCCTATTAGTTCTTTCCATATTCATCTGGGTGGCAAACCTGTGGCCTTTTTTTAAAAATGCTTTTTGTTAGAAGTGTGGCTCTAGTGAGACCAGGATTCTCTGGAGAATCTAGAGAGGAAAGAAGCCCCTTCCTCTGCAATGATACAAAGCCTAGATTTTTTCTGGACTTGAAAGGGATGGTGTAAACTTGCAGAGATTGCTAGGAAAACTTTCTGTGATGACAGAAATATTCTATACCTGCAGCATATGCTATTGTAGCCACTAGCCACGTGGTGTTGAGCTCTTGAAATATAGCTAATATGAGTGCAGTTCTGAATTTCCTACTCAAATTATGTTTGATTGACAATTGAATAGTTACATTTGAATAGTGGCCCCTGTAGTGGACTGTGCTGATATAGAGAATCTTTTTCTTTGTGTGTATGTTGTAAGGTGGGTGGGGGCAGTTAAATTGTTGAGTAAATCTAGATAAAATTTTCTCTTAGGCAGCTCAGCCCCAGGTGGATTATAAAAAGTTCTGGTGGATGATGTGAAAAACAACAACAACAACAACAACAACAACAAAAGAGTGTTTTAAGACATGTTCAAAAGAATTTCAGAAGTACAGATCCTTTATAAATCTGTGATCTAATTTATGCATCTTAATCATCAATCTCCGAAATAAGTGAGCACACAATTAAATTTATTCAATTTAAATCACCTTGAGTTTCAGGTGTATTAACTTTGAGAGAAGAAGGAAAACCGGGACATTTTGTCCTTTTTTCTAACAGAGGAGACAGTATTTAATACCACTCTCCTCCTTTTGTTTTGAGGAATCTGTGTGTGTGTGTGTGTGTGTGTGTGTGTGTGTGTGTGTGTATAGCTTATTTTCAGTATTAGTTAGTTAATACGCTTTCAACACATTTTAGTTTTGGGGGATTTTTGAAAAAGATCCTTTTGAATAGGCTCTTAGGGAGAATGACCATTGTGAGCTGATTTTTTCCCATTTCTGAATCCCCATGAGCATTTAAGGAGAAGCCCTGTGTGAGAAATGCCTCCCTCTGCAGACATTCTGTAGTCATTAGCCAATGTGAAGAGTTAAATGTCTACCTGGCTTTGGCAGCACAAGGCTGAAGTCTTGTCTGAATTCTGCTGTTCTTTGATTTCATCAAAAGGCATATTTGCATATGGACTGATAAGGCACCTTGGCACTAGGATCCTGGATTCTGTACAGGCACAGAACTGGCACAGGACTGATGAAAACTCAATTATGATTTATGTCTATGCAACAGAGTTTCCTATTGATTACCTGCCAGAACCATGATAAAGCAATGTTAGGCCTGAAGCCAATTCTTCCCAACCATAATCTTTCCTTAGGTTTTGTTTTCCACGTCCTTGCTCCAGTTTTCTGAACACTTGTGAGCAATAATCGTTCACAAAAATGATCCTTGGATATGCAAATTTGTCTGTAATAAAGGATCTTCTTCTTAGTGCCTATTTACTTTGTATTTGCCTTCTAACCATTTGGGGTTTATCCAACACTTGCTTATGTGCATTATATTGTTCTAAGTTTTATAGGATGTAGAAGAAATGGATAACCTGGCTCCTGTTTTGAGGAACTTGCCTATTGTAATCTGGAAGAGGTAAGTTGTCCAGAGATGAAGACCTGAGTCCAAGAAGCAATTGCCTTCTAATATTGATGTTGGTGAAATTAAGGAACTCGAGGCAATGATCAGAGTGAACCAAAACTAGACCATGAAACTTCTTGGTTATTATTGTTAAGGAGGAATAATAAATGTAAAAGGAATCACAAGCAGGTAGAGGGGATATGGGATGAGGGTCATTAAGGGGATTCTTGGGGGACAATCTAGCTTCTTTGATGGTCAGTCTTCTGCTCAGATAGTGAACATTTTACTCTTCATACTTAGAAATATCTTTATTTGAAATATCTAACTTTAAAATAGTTTAAAATATCTGACATTAACATGGCGTTCCTGTGGGTTGGGCCCTGTTCTAAGTAGCTCTACACATATTGACTCATTTAAATCTCAAAACATCCCTGTGAGAAAGTTCTATTATTATCTCCATTTTACAGACCAGTTAACTGCAGACCAGAAACAATAAGAGACTTGTTTTAAAGCCCCATAGCTAATGGGAAGTGGGTGCTGGAATTTGAACCCAGGTAGTGTGGCTCCAAATTCTGTGAAATCAATAACCACCGGATAATGGTCTTTCATCTGTGGAGAAGAACAGAGGGCCATATGCCATGGTTTATGTCTTGGCTCCTCAGGGATTAACAGAGTTATTCCTTTCCCATGGTGGGGACAGAAAGGTCACTGTTCCTTAGTCTCAGGATGACCTAGGGTTAGATGGGCAAGCCACCCTCCTACTGCTTAAAGCAGCCAGTTCTGAAGAGTCTTTCTCAATTCCGCAGAATAAGTGCAGTTAGTGTTGTGTTATGGGTTGATCATATCCCCCGTGCCCCCCAGAAAGATATGTTGAATTCGTAACCTTTAGTATCTCAAAATATGACCTTATTTGTAGGTAGGGTCTTCATAGAGATAATAAAGTTATTTTGTTATGGCAGCCCTAGGAAACTCATACAGGTTGAAAGTTGTTTTCAAGTATGTGAGACGGCCTCCCATCAGCTGAAGACTGCTTAAACTCTCAAGAGAGGATCTCATTTCCACATATCAGAGAGTGGAACAACTTAAGACCTCCACAGTGAGGTTAATGAGGTATCACAGGAAACAAACCTCTCACTTGATCACTTAGATCAATTAGAACTTATTTCATGTTTATCAGTACCTCAAAAACACTTAACTAAATACATAATTTGTGTCAAAATCTGAATTAGGCTCTTATTATTAAGTATTGTAGTTAGACCCTAGAGAAGTTTTTTCCCCCCAAAGCTTTGGAAGAATCCCCTTTCGCCAACTTTCCCAACATTATTTTTGCTACAGGGACAGCCTCACTGGATTAAATGAATAGTATCAATTATTCCATATTCTAAGAGGACGATACTCCCTATCCAAAATGGTAACCTTCCTTTATTGGACAATAGCCCTAAACTATATGCTATTCTCTCCTAGAGAAATACATTAAAGGTGGCAAATTGTTGTTGCACTTATTGAAAAGACCTTGATCTTTATTAAAAGTTTATTTGTTTGTTTATTTATTTATTTATTGAGAGAGAGAGAGAGAGAGAGAGAGAGAGGGAGAACAGAAGCAAGGGAGGGGCAGAGAAAGGAAGAGAGAGGGAATCCCAAGCAGGCTCCACACTGTCAGCATGGAGCCTGATGGGGGTCTCAAACTCATGAACTATGAGATCATGACCTGAGTGGAAATCAAGGGTCTGGTGCTTTACTGACTGAGCCACCCAGGCATCCCATTGATCTTTATTCTTATGTACCAGCTGCTAGAAGGGCATGTACTCAATTTAGACATAGCCCCAGATACAGATACTTTTACAACTCCGGCCCTATTATTTGATTCTGCTCAGATCAGAGCCAATAGGAACAGTCTTTCAACACAGAAGACCATAGCCTTTGGATTATGTTTAGATTTTCTTTCTTTAAAACTTGGCTCTTAATGATCTGGTTGAGCTCACTTCAAGCCCTCCCACTCCTGGCTGTAGAGAAAAGTAGCACATTCTTTCTTACATGAGTGTTAGGGCTCTATTATTTCAAGCAAGGAGTGGCCTGAATAGGCTTCTGACCCCACTGGCCAATTATTGCCCAAAAGAAAGGCCAGCGATAAGCCTTTTAGCCTTTTTCTTATTATTTTTTTCTTTTTCCAAACAAGTTATGTCTTTGCTAGATATTCTCATTTTTTAGTTGGTTTATAAATAAATAACAGTCCCACACAACTTGTTACTGTTTCCTCAAAGTGCATTTCATAATGGTTTCTCTGGGAACACACAATAGAAAGAAAGTATTCTTCTCAAAGCTAAAGATGCTTTCAGTGTTATGTTGATGTTTTATTTTGCCCAAGGTGTGTGTCTGGTTAGCTTTGGCTAATTCAAGCTAATAACTAAATGGAGTAGAATTTTGAGGCCTCACTGCTTTTATCTGGGTTTCCAGTGGGTTCGAAATAATTTTCTCAAAGTCATCCTGGATTTCTTGACAGAACTCCCTAATTATACCTTACAGAAGGGTGGCCTGGATGTCATTGGACATGTGCCTTGATGGGGTCCCCAGCTTCTGCAAAAAGACATGGACTCTAGCTCCAGCTCTGGAGTCTGCTTAGGCATTGAAGGATGAATTCAATGGTCCAAGGAATAGCCATTCTCAATATATTTGTCATCACTACCCAATATCGATCAAAAGCTAGGTGGAACAATATTTAGAGAAGATTGCCAAGTTTTTCCAATGCCAATTATTCTGAATTAAATCCCTGGATTCAAGCTGATAAGCAGAGGCTGGAACACTGCTTTTTATTATGCCAATCATCTCTGTCTTCTCTTTCCCCCTTTCCAGAAGAACTCCTTTTCTCTGTATCATGTCTGTGTATGTGCCACTAGCCTACATCGAGTTATTTTAATAAGCAGCTTCATGTATCTTGTTGTATGAATTTTAAAGAAGTTGTGATGATTGATCATTATATTATGTATTTGTGAGGATCCCAGGGAAAGTTCCTGTCTGGTCTGAGTACCAAGAACAATTAGACTTCCCCAGGAAATTTGGATTGTTAGTATCTCATGGACACGTGAATTGTATAACTGATAAAGTTTCTCTTTTCATGTTGGCAGCCAGATTTATGGCCCAGGTATTACACATGTGTGGGTTATTATGATATGCATTTTTAGACTCATTCCTGGCTCTGCTTCATCTCCACTCTTGTTTTACTTTCTTCTCTTGCCCTACTTTTAATGGATGCCATTGGGTCATCTTTGATGTGTCTTGTTAGAGGCTGCTTCAAATATTTTCAGGAATAGAGCAAAATATGAAAATAAACACACATACATAAATAAAATAATCTCAAATAGAGTTTTGAAGAGAGTGTTGCAGATTGGTTGGTGAAGAGAAAATAGAGGTTTCCAGACGCAGGAAGCAACATGAACAAACATAAAATCTTCCTTATTACAGTTAAAGTCATGTAGCAAAGCTATTCAACTGAGATCTCTAAAATAGCACGTGGAAAAAGATGCATGGTATAAAATGAAATTGCTTTTAAAATCTCTCAGCCTGAAATATTTTATTTCAGGAATAAATTTGGTAAAATATTTTAGTTACTCTACACTGGAATGAAACTTAGAAGTTCTCTGAAAAAATAAAGGGAATTGCGATAAGAAAATCATACTGGTATCTTTAGATTAATATATCTTCCTATGTTATTTAAATACTTCAAAAAGAATTAGGTGAAAATATTCTTTCAATTTTATTCATGCCTTCCAAAGGTCATGTCTACATCTATGTGAAAAACAAACATGGGAAAACACTGAATATTTTATAGTGAGATTAGGTCTAAATTGGAAACTCAGACGAATAATGACGAATGGCAATAATTCCAAGATAAGAAACATTATGTCTACTTAATTTACCTGGAGGTTTTATAATCTCAAAGCTCCATTTTCATTGGTTAGTTCCATGAGATTAAGGGCTTTCTGTCTAGTTTATTATTGCTATATCCCAAGTATACAGCCCATTGCCCAGAACATCATAGATAATCAGTATATATTTGTTGAATGAATGAGTGAATGAATGAATGAATGAATGAAATTGTAAGTTTAGGCTGTATTTGTACAGTCAGGATGAAATTGATTTGACCTGGGAGAAGCAGTGACAGGGACTTTAGTTTTGTCCTGTTTGGAGAATATAGGCTAAGGTAAAATTCCTTTTACAGTTAATATCCCAGACAGCTATTTAAATGTTACCATTTCTGTGATTATTTGAAGACCTCTCTCCTTCCACAGTGTGGAGCCTACCCCAAGATGGTTGTTTTGTGAAATAAGTATCCTGTTGCTGTTAGAATAATGAATGCAAATGTTGTAAGGAACTTTAAGACCATCAGCTCCTCCCCGTGGAGGGGAGAGGCTAGTGACTGGGAGGTGATACTTGTGGCCCAAATCACTTGGCTCCATTTTCATGGAGGCTGTGTGGCACAGCAGTTATGCACACTCACTCTGGAGACAGACAAGTCGCCGCTAGAGTCTGTCTCATCTGTAAGTTGAGAATAATAGTTCCTACTTCATAGGATTGTTCAGAGAATATGATGAAATAATGAATGTAAAATATTTCGAAGAGTGCTTGGTATTACTGAAAGCACGAGTTCCGGGGTATGGCCAAGTTGTATTACCTTTAGAAAGTAAAGTATAATTATCCTGAGAGTTCAAAGTCATCTTCCCATATGATATTTTCCCTGATGCCCAAGTAGAATGGGTTGCTTCCTTTTCTAAAACACCTATATGGTGTTTTACATGTATGTTGTTCCCCACCTCTCAAATACTGAGCTTTATAAAGGCAGGGTATGCCTGCATGGTGGGAAATTTAAAATTGTCTGTTAATTTTACTTGAGTAATTATCAGTATTATGCTTAAATGAAATTAATGCAGTGGTCTGAGACCAAGGCATTGTACCCACAGATGACTTAAATGATTAGTTTGATTATTCAAACTATGAATCTTTTGTCCTTACTCAACTGTTTCGGAGAGGAATAATTTAGTCACGCTGGTTATTTGTCTAGATAAGGGCTTTTTCAGACTTGGCACTATGGATGCTTTGGTCTGGATAATTCTGTGTCCTGTGCAATGTAGGAAGGTTAACAATATGTCTGGTCTGTACCCCCTACCCATCAGCAACGCTTGCCTTCCCCAACAGTTGTGACAATAAAACATGTCTCCAGACATTGCTACATGTGTCCCAGAGAGCAATATTATCCCCAGTTGAGGGCCACTAAAATAGATGACATTATATAGTTGCTTCTCTTTGTTACATTTATAATATATCTCTGGAATATAGTTTGAAATAAGATAGTGGAGTCTTCTTTCCAAGACTACCTAGAAACAGAGAATGATAATTTTCAGTTCTGGAAGGTATGGAGACTTGGATCAAATGACCTTTTCAGGTAGCTCTCTCTATTCTCTGGATTGAAGATCAGAAGTCCCACAGGCTTCCTTGGGTTGGTGGGGGCAGCCCTGAATGTTTGCCCTATTATGATGTATTATGTAAGGACTCCAGCCAAAATTACTGGAAAGCAATTACAAATCTTGCTTCCTTTAAAACATCGTGCCTTGTTTATCAGTCTTCCAATTTGTCATATTTGCCCTGTCCTTCCTCACTGCACAGAGCATTCTGAGTCATTTTCTAGGTCTATTGAATACAGTAGGACAGGAGATTTGCGGTGGCTGTGGCTGTACACACGTCTCAGAGCCTCTCTGCACATCCAGTGGCTAACACACCTGGTGCTTAGAACATATCTAAGCATGGCTGCTATAGCCAACTTCTAGCACCCACTCCAGCTCTCACTGCCTGCTCCACCCCACAGACAATCAGAGCATTGTACAGAACAATCCCAGAGTTGTTCCGAGAGCATAGCCCAGGGCCCAGGGGGGTTGCTGTTAATTTGTGGCACTAGATCAAGAATGATATGGCAGTAGCTTTATGAATGTGCTTAGGAAAGACTTGTATCAACAGCACCTGAGGATTTGGCCCTTTCAGCCTTCTACTCTCCCCGAAAACAATGCTGTATGTATTTGAGGAGTTGGACATGTTCTGGGAAAACATGCATTAAGAATGCACCCAAGCCCACAGTGGCCTCTGAGTCTGTTGGCACATCCCTTGGTATTCCTCTCCCCCAGGTACACGTCATTACACAGGCAGAGGAAAGTAAGATTGTGCGTGCTTTGTTAAATGCCTATTTGGCTTCTTGGTCAGGGTGGGGCCATGGAGTCACAGGAGGCTATGAGGAAGCTAAGATGGCCGCCAATGCTTCCCGTTTCCAGAAAGCGTCCCCCAGCTCCATCCAAAACACATTTGAATGAAGACTTTTCCCAAACTCTGGTCACCCTTCAATGATACATGTGATCAAGTTAAAATAAATCACACTTAACGGGTGAGGTACAAAAGAAGCCAACTTCAGAACATCCACAACATAGTAAAGGCAGAAAAATACTAGTGACAAGGAAGATTAGCTAGCGGAAGAGGCAACAATAAATGAACCCATAACCTTTTTCCAGATGTATGGTTTTGACTTAAACACAGATAAAGTGGAATTGTGAACAACATTTAGAATGAACTCACAGAGGATTCCCACTTATTTAAGAATTTTTTTTAGCACTAAGTTTATATGAAGCATGGAAGAATATTTATTTTGAACATTAGTGACTTGTGTTGGCACAACGTTTTTATTGACTATTATTCCAAGCTATGGCTTTTACATTTTCCTGTTCTCTTTGACTGACATTTAATGAGTATATTTTAAAGAACACTTTTGCTATTTTATGGCCAGGGTGCCAGCTCCAGCAACTGGAAATTTGTAAAACTGTATAATATAGCTCTTCCAACATGGTTCCATCAGTTATACACCAATAAATAACGGTGATTTCAAGGATGATTAATCATAATCATTATAAAGCACTTTGGCCAAGCCAACATCTGTTTCCATGGATACAGCTGCTGGCCATCCAGGTTTTGTAATTTATATGTTTTAGTTATTGTTCCCAGATGACTGTGAGCACCATTCTACACAATATGACCTTTTAACTTTAGGCCCCAATGGACTCTGTGGTTTACATGCAGCCTGTAGTTCTTTTGAGAAGTTTTTATTGGGAATTTGTAGGGCTCTGAGGAAATGAAGCAGGAAGATCTTCCCATCCTAGCTTCCTTGAAGAGACAGAGTGAAGAAAAGCACAGCGGTAACGACGTCAGTAACAGCCAACTAACTGGCGACATTGTCAGTGCATCAGAGATCTGAAGACCCACAAGGTACTGGGGACACTGAGAAGGAGGTTGGAATGGCTTGCTCTATCTCACACTGAAACTGAGCGGAAAGTTGGTTCACAGCCAGATTCCCCCACTCTCAGCCTAGGGCTCATCTTTTCCTCAATTATTTTAGACAAACAGGTTTTATTCAGTTCTTCACTGAATGAATGTTTACTAAACCACACTATATGCCAAGCTCTAGGCTCCATGCTGGCAAGTTAATGGCAAGTCAATGAGAGGAGTCATAGCTTGTCTTGGTTTTTACCTGTGTGGCTCAGAATGAGTCTAGTGGGGGAAGGCTTGCATTAAGCAAATAGTGACACAGGTGAATGGACAGTTAAGCTGTGACAGGTGTTGAGTCCGTGAGAGCTATCATATCCTGAAGGCCTATCATTGGGCATTAGGTCTAGTTACAGAGGTAAGGACAGGTTTCCCTGGAGGCAATGTCACCTGAGCTGAGATCTGAAGAAGGCATTAACTTTGTGAAAATGAAAGAAAGAGCATGTCAGGGACCAGCATGTGCAAATGCCCATGGCAAAAGGAAGCCCGGTGAGTACTGGCACTAAAAGAAGTTATGACAGGAGTTTAGAAAAATGGGACAAATGATCAGGGGCTTGATTATATAGGACTTGTATGGTCCACAATGAAATATTCTGTCTCTGTTCTATTTACAGAAAGAACTCCTACGTCAAGAACTAGCTTGACGAGGTTGTATCAGTATCAGGAGGAGCAGCTGGGGACTAGTGGCTGGAGCCCCTCTAGCTGGGAGGGTGGAGAGATGCTTGGGTCTTTTGCACCTTTAAACACCCTACTGTGATTTTTTTTCTACATTTTTTTTTCCTGTGAAGTCCAAATATTGAGAATGGCAAGAAAGCCCTGAAGTCTTGTCTGTGATTGGATAGTCCTTTTCACATGATGCAGGTGTCCAGGGTTCTGGTCTCCTCTCAGCAGAGGAGGGAGACTATGCGGTAGACTGTTGTCACAGGGCTGAAAGAATAGGCTTAGTGTAGACTTTTCTCTTTCTATGCATAGGAATCAAAGCATAATTTAATCAGAGAGTGAAATCCCATCACCGTAACCAATTATGCTGGTTAGAATAAAGTCACAGATACTGCCCACACTCATAGAGCCTGGATTATAGAAGGGCGTGAACACCAAGAAACAGGGATCATGGAACCAGTCTGTCTACCACACTATCCATGTCCTAACCTCAAAGACACATACACAGGGACTGTCTGTATAAAACCTAGGTGAGTTTTGTGCTCTGACTGTTTGAATCAGACACACTTCTGGACATGGTATGGTTCCCACCTAAGAGGATTATGGGAGACTCAATAGCAGGTCAAGATTCCTTGGCGGGAAGGAAATCCTCTAGCCTAATTCTTTGCAGAATGAATGACAAAAGGAACATCAACTGTTGTGGGTGATGAGGGAAATAGGAGGGTCTCTGGGGATTTTCACCCTGCTTTCCTTAGAAGGGAATCAGCAAGGAACGAATAGGGAGCTTGGTTGTAAAGGCAGGAGAAGGCAGGTTTGCGGCAGGACAGGAGCTGGCTGCTCTGGATGCAGTTCTGGTTCTGTTGCCTCTGGTGGGTCATCTCTCCTCCAACGGGATGTGTTAGTAAACAAGCAACTTGGAATAGGTGATCTCTCAGTCACTCTCTCTCTTTGTGTGTGACTGTATGTGAGAGAAGACAGGGAGACAGAGAGAGAGAGAGAGAGAGAGAGAGACAGAGACAGAGAGACAGAGAGACAGAACGAAGGAACAGACAGGGCCAAATCCTAAGCTTAGCTAGATGGTGAGGAAGGGAAAGCTAGAGCATGAGAGACTACAAATCCTAGATTATAGCCTTTGGCATTAATTTATCATCTTGTAAGAAAGGTAAGACTCAGTAGAAAATTGATTTGCCCAAAGTGTTGCATTAGTTCGTTTACCAGAGGTACCTGGCCCAGGGTTGACATCTGATTTCCAGTTTGTGCTTCATTACTTCCCCATGAGTCGCTAGGCTAAGAAGAGAGTTTTCTGGAAGCTTTCAGGGGGGTAGGAACAAAGGGAAAGGGGAGACCACTCAGAGGAGAATGACAAGACCCCTAATTATAAACGAGGCCCATTTCTGACTTGTACTTGTGTATGATGGAGCTTTACTGCTTTGAATAGAACATTTCTATTCTGTAAAATATGACTCTTGTATAGACATTCTTCATCACACAGGCTGGTCTTCCCTGTACCACTGCACATAGGAGGCAAGGAGCTTTTTATTTCGAATTATAATCCATCACTGGAAGGCTTGGTAGGCATGGTCCTCTGTGAAGACCTTTGGGGGCTGATGATCTCACTCTGGCACATTTTTGAGCCTTGTGAGTGGTAGTATGCAACCCGACGATAGCACAAGTCCCTGCCAGGACAGGGCTGCTGACAGCACTGTCACCTCTTTGTAGCCAAGGCCAGCCCCCAGTGTGTCACAGAAGAGAGAATTTCACTAAGCTTGCTTGCTCATAATCTTGGGGATGTGAGTGAAAACAACAATTAGTAGCAATTTTCACCCATCAGATTAGCAAAAATGAAAAAGATAAATAGCTGGTAGGATACAAATGGTATCGTCACTTTGGTGAACAATTTGAAAGTTTCCAAAAGAACTAGAAGTGCACACACATTTCATTTATAAATCTATACCCCAAAGAGGAAACTCATCTAACTGCATAAGCAGACCCGCGCAAAGCTGTTTCTCACTCAGCATTGTTTGTGAGAGCAAACATTTGAAGCAACCTAGATGAAAAAGACATAATGAAATATACCAACAGAATAAATATAATGGGGTTTGTTCATACAATGGAACATAATCCAGAGGTAAAAAAAAATGAATACGGTCTCTCTGCATAAACATGGATAGATCTCACGAACATAATATTAAGTGGAAATATTGCAGAACAATATTTTATGATGTAATTTATTTAAATGTGGAAAATCAAGACAAAAATAAAAGTATGCATTATCTATGAATACATAAATATATATCTAATATATAAGCATATACAATAAATATACATATTTAATAGATAAAATATATAAAAACATGTATATAAATATAAAATATATATATACGTATATATATATACGTATATATATGTATTAATTTCAACTTTTGAGATTTTAAAAAATATCTCAAAAATCTAATTAATGAAGAAGATCACTATTTCTTACCAATGGGGGGAATGTGAAACTTTGCCAATCTACTCTTTTAACTAGAGTGAGAGGGGCGCCCTGAGCTGCAAAGTTTCAGGGGGAGAGCTTCAGCAGAACTGGGTTCAGGACATGTGCCAGTATACAACATGAAACTATGGATGGGTAACCAAGTCCAGAAATGACCCCTTGGCAAACACATTCAGGTACATTTGGAAGAACAAAACCTTTCAAAAATAATGTGCTCAGAGAAGACTTTAAGTAAACAAACACTTGCTGAATTGGATATGCATGATGATCGCAGCTAATTGTATTTTTAATAGAATTATTCTTTGGTGTCTAGGAAAAGGAAGTTGAAAAGCAGGAAATAAATTATTTTGTACATTAAGTCTAAATTTCAGACTGGTTCCGATTGTGCTGGAAATTGCTTTGTTGAAGGTTTTTCTGCTGTTCAGATGGGTGGCCATGGAACAAAAGCACTTAGTGAATGAGAGGGGAACCAATACGCTTATAATTTTGAAGGCAAAGGCAGGGATTTGCAGAAATAAACATTTCCATTCAATAATGTCCAGGAAACCAGACCCCTTGCTGCTCGGATTGCTAGAGTAAAAGAAAAAAAGAAAAAAAAGAAAAAAAACCCAAAGACACTGCTGGAAATCCTCTGATTTCTTTTAAACTGGAATGATCGAGATAGTTTAAGGAAGATGTAATCCGATTTATTTACCTCAGAGACCTGTTTTTGCTGCCTATCATTAAAGCTCTGTTTCAGGAGCAAATGATTCCAAGTATTAGTAGTGATTCTGTGTGTGATTGTATATGCAGGGCACACAATCGGTGTAGAGTCAACACTTCCCCTTCAGCGAGGAGGTGGTAAACAACAGAAGAATGGCTTTGTTTCTTGTCTTGGAACTGCCTCTTGCTCCCCAGCTCATCCCTCATTTTGGTTCCAGATGAAACCTCTCAAGGAATCTCGGATGCCATTGCTCCCTTTCTTGGAAATGTTCAAGAAACCTCACTTTCCACTGAATTAAGATCAAACTTAAGGGCCTATGTCGGTGCTCTTTCCTACTGTTATTCCCCACTGTTCTATAGCATGCCAGGCCAAGTGGTTTGTTTTATTCCAGTTTTATTGAGGCAGTCTAAGTGGGTTAGCTGGGGATGTTTTCTGAGTATTTCTCACCTTTTGCTCATTTTTTTAATCCTTTACCTGTCTTCCTTCTCTTGTTCATTTTATCTGTTCTAGACATTACAAGAATTGTCTTAAAATTCATAGCCTCCATGAAACCTTTCTTAATTCCATCCAGTGGAGACACTATACTTCTTTCATGGCATGTGAACAATGGGTTATCTGTATAATTGTGGGTTTTTGAGTATTAATCGAGCTGTTCTCACTCAATCTCAAGCTTCTCCTGCATTGAGTTTATGACTTACTCATATTTATGTCCCTTACAGCAGGTAGCACCATGCCTTACAAATACCATGTGCTTAGTTAATATTTAATTATTACCTGATTGGGTAAGCAGTTGTATGGGAAAGTTGGCCCTAGTCAGCTATTAACTGACCTGAATTCAAATATCAACTTTCCAATTGTTTAACAAACTGAAGACCAAGCAAGTGACTTTATAATCTGGGACCTATGCTCTATGTGGCAATTTTCCTGGAACAGGCCAGGCACAGAAGTCTGCTTGTTTTCCCGCTGTGTTTTGTGGAGATTGCTTCGGTGACATGGTGAAGCCAGAGCTCAGTGACCTCCAGGAGTTCTCATCATGTGGGATTTTGCCAATTTACTTGGAAGGCAAAAGATTTTCTTTCAGGTCAATGTTTCTAACTCCATGGCGTCAAGGATATTGTACAGGGTATTTGTTGTACATGACTGTGGTTTATTTGCTGTGGTTTAGGAAGACTCTATGGCATCAATATTGGCATATTTGGATAGGCAGGTATGGTGTAGGGTGAAATGACCTTAGGACTCAGGTCCTCAGAATCCTTCAGGATGTCTGTTCTTTGCCTGAATTATCTATAATGTGGACTTTTGTTTATTTAATTAATTTAATTTACTGATTTATTCTTTGTCCTCCATAACTAATTTTAAGTTGTTTGTGGCCAACGCATATCAAAACAGTGAAATATAAATAGGAGAGACAAATGTTAAGACTAGAGCAAATTAAGTTTGCATCAGAGGAAAGTTAAGATGCGCGGGAAGATGAGAGGAAGAAGAAGAAACCTGTGTTCACACTATATGGATCTTTATAGTTGTGAGAGATGAACAAGAAATTGGGCTCATGTTGGCAACCTGGATGAAAACGAAAGTTGCCTGGGACATAGTCTCAATGCTTAAGAGCATGATATCAACCTTGGTGAGAAACCAATAGTTTACCAGATGAAAATCTAAACTAAAATGACCATGGAGGGTTTCTGGGTGGTTCAGTGGGTTAAGTCTCTGAATTGATTTTGGTTCAGGTCATGATCTCACGGTCATGAGATCAAACCCTGTGTTGGGCTCTGTGCTGGGTGTGGACCGGCTTAAGATTTTCTCCTTCTTTTTCTCTCTCTCTACCCCTCTCTCATTCCCTCCCCTGCTCACTTGTTCATGTGCTCACTCTCTCTCTTTTTCAAGGAAAATTGCTCACAGAAATTCCCCCAAGGACAGTGGATGACATCCTCAACAGTACTGCACAAAGCTATGTGACATTAGTATCGTTTCTCAGTAAATTACAGCAACACAATTCAGTAAAAGGGCCACTATATCTCAGGGAAAGTGTGCCCCTTCCTGAGGGAATAGCTTGATTTGAGGGCAAAACCTGAAATGCCAGGAAGAATGGAAAGACTATCAAAAAGTCCTTCATAAATATCTCCTTCTTCAAGCAGGCTTTGTATGGGAGGTGAAAGGCATAGAGTTCATGATTGCATTTTTTATAAGCTCACGAGGGATTCTTCATTATTAATTGAGGGTGCATTATTAATTATTAATTGGCCCTTAGTCACATTGTATGCCAAATTATCCTCATTATCACCACCTCCACCAACCTCACCTTCATCCTCAGAAAGTATCTATTTAGCTCCCACAGTGATATGCACATAGTTGGTGATTAACGAACATGAATTGAATTAACTGCGCTAGGAGCCAGTTGAAAGTAAACCCCAAGTTTATTTGTCTTTAGAAACTGACCATTAAATAAGCATTAGGGATGTATGAGGGGTAAACAGAGTCTTCCATAATCAAATGCATCATCATGAAATACCTAGTTTGCAAGTCAAGGGGAAAATGGTTCTAAGAATTATATCCACAAAGTGAGACTTCAGAAAGTTTTAAAATGACAACGAAGTGGTGGTCAGAAAATGTATTCTAGACAAGGAGCAGTGTTTGGGAGAAGACTCAGCAGGGAGAGCATTCCTAATTTCATTTCAAGAAATTCAAGTCCACAAAAGTGATGAAAATGGACATTTCTACAAAGACACTTTCATTTTACCCTAAAGCTGTCGCACCTAGTAGAGATTAGTATCTAGTGAATCCTTGAAAGAGACCCAGGGTGGCTACTGGAAGACCTCAAACTCACAGCACCAGGACGAAGAGTGTTTTCGGATTTCAAATCCAAAGCTTTGAAAGTCAGTTTCCTGCCTCTCAAGTCTGCTAAAGATATATTTAATAAATACTATACAGGGAAGAACAGCCCCTCCACTGGCTGACTCTCTTCCTCCTTACCACCTTGTCCAACTATGCCTTTTTTATTTTTCAATTCCGTCTCATCTTGTTTTCCCTTCGTGGCAATCTGTAAAGGTAGAAAACAGCAACATTTAACGGATGTTGGTACTTATGGATTGATTCTTCAATTTGGAGAATGAGGTGAAAAAAAAAAAAGAAGAAAAGAAAAGAAAAAAAAAACCCTGTTCTCTGAAGAATGTTGCAACAGTTCCTGACAAAGCAGGAGCAACATAACATATATTTGACATTATCAGTTATGACTTGAGTTCAACCGTGAGTATCAAATACCAGAAATAATTGCAGCTTAAGTAAGACAGATGATGTGCAGTGGATGTCTAGGGGTGACCAGAACGCTAGGAGAGCAGACCTGTGGTGTCATCATGTCCTAGGATTCTTCCTACTTTGCCTGTCTTATCGCCGGCTGCTGGTCACTATGTCAACCCATGAACTGAGTTGCTTCGTGGGGTTCTAGGCATTACACCCACCGAAGGCTGGCAGCAGAGGGAACGGGAAGAAGATGAAAGGCTACACGTCCCTTTTAAAAGAGTGGTCTTCCCCATAAATACAGAGAGCAAACTGATGATCGCCAGAGTGAAGAGAGGTGGGGGAATGAGAAAAATGGGTGATGGGGAGTGGGAGATACAGGCTTCTAGTTACAAAATGAATAAGCCATGGAGATGAGAGGTACAGCACAGGGAATGTAGTCAGGGTCCTTTAACAGCCTTGTATAATGACAGATGGTAGCTACACATGTGGTGAGCACAGAATAACGTGTAGACTTGTCATATTACTATGTTGTGCATTTGAAACTAATGTCACATTGTGCCTCAACTATACTTCAATAAAAATAAATGAAGAAGAAATGGTTTTAAAGAGGTCCAGTTGGGTCATATAAGGCTTTGATTTACATCACATTGCTCAGAGCTTGGCCGCAGGCTGCAGAAGAGCTGGGAAATGAAAACTGGTCTTGGAGGCGCTGTGCCCCACTAAAAATGGGGATTCCACTACCGAGGAAGGAAGGGAGGAAGCCACACAAGATTTGGACTCAATTATTATAATAAGGATTTCTAGTTTCTGATGATTATAGACTTCAGACATTTTTTTTCCAATGTAAATAGTTTTCTCATGTAGGTTACTGTTTCTGGGTTGCCTTAAACTCTTGACTTCATTCAGATAGATATCAATCTCATTTCACATGTTCTTACAAAAAAAAAGTAAAAGAAAATGAATGGATTGACATCTCATTTCTTTGTTCACTCTCAAACAAAGTTGATTAAAAACTCTCAAAATGTTTGTGATAAATGTTACTTTTAAATATCCTGATATTTATTTATTTCCTAATATTGTTCCCATTTTTTTTTTTGGCGTTTATAGTCTTCACCATTTACTTGTATTTTGAAAACCGAGGACTCTTTCTGACCCCATGTGAATTTATATCATTGTTTTCTTTCTTTTTGGCAATAATTTTTGTGTGAGATTAAAACTACTTACCTTCAAATACTTCATGTCAAATTTAATTATGCCTGAATTCAGAACCACTTTTAATAAAAGATGATAAAGAAAGACGGGTACTGTCATTTTCAGTTTCTAAATTTTACTCCATGGCACAGGGTTTCTGATCTTCTTTAAGTTAGACATGGATGAAAATTGCATCCTACAAATCACAACGTAGATTAGGAAACATCTGAAGCCCCTTTCCTCTTCATTCTTTCTTGTTAAAAATGGGCCCCTGCCTTCAGAATTCCTTCCATACTTTTTCTCCTCTTAAAAGATGGCTTATTCATCAGGTATGAAAAGCCCTTAAGGATGCATCTACTTCTAGAATTTTCCACCACCCATCAGACTCATTTAGCTCCATTTGCTTGTTATTCTCTTAAAGTTGTTACTGAAAAAAAACTTTATTTTTGAACATAGGCAAAATGAAACAAGTAGTATCTGTCAACATAACAGCTTCCTATTTGCCTAGTTTCTAAATAATACCACATTTCACTGAATTTAAAATATATTATTATCTTATGTACCTCTAAAAAAGAAAAAGCACTCTTAGTTAAATATAAGACAGTATCAATTGTTTAGAAAGAGAGAGAGGACACAGGAGTGGGGAAGAGTGGCGGGGGCGGGGGTGGCGGACAGAGAGAACCTTAAGCATGTTTCATGCTCAGCACAAAGCCCAACATGGGCTTGATCCCACAACCCTGGGATCATGACCTGAGCTGAAATCAAGAGCCAGACTCTGAGCTGACTGAGCCACCCAGGTGCCCCAAGACGCCTTGTTAAGTTGCATCCTGACTTCACACTGTTGACATGTCTTTTATTATTTTTTTTTACTTTTATTTTTTTAATGTTTTTACTTATTTTTGAGAGAGAGAGAGAGAGAGAGAGAGAGAGAGAGAGAGAATCCAAAGCAGGTTCCAGGCTCCAAGCTTCCAGTACAGAGCCCTACGTGGGGCTCGAACTCACAAACTGAGAGATCATGACGTGAGCCGAAGTCAGACGCTTAACTGACTGAGCCACCCAGGCGCCCCGACATGTCTTTTAGAATTGAAAAAATGCAGTATTTGTCTACATAAATACATATTTTTACAGTTACAATCATAGAATACGGACCTCTCTTTTTTCTTTTTTCCCACTCAAACTATAAACCATAAACATTTTCTATATTTCTACATTTACTTTATAATTACAATTTTAATAACTACATAATTTTCCATCAAGTTGATACACTATAATTTACTAAACCACTTTGCTGTTGTGCATTTAGGGTGTTTCTAAGTTTTTGACAATAAATATACTATGCATGGAGGTATTTTTATACTGTTGAGTAATTTACTTGTCTCACTTCCTGGATGGATCAAAAGATTCGTGAAAATTTGTATAGTTCTTGCTATTTTTCCATGGCTTTCCAGAAATGTACCAATTGCCATTGCCTCCAGCAGTAAATGAGTACCCCAGTTCTTCAGGAACTACTCCAAATGTTGAGAGCTATTAAAAACCCCAGCTTTTTTCCTAGTCTAAATGCTTCATAAGTGTTTCCTTAATTTGTATTTATTTGAACTAAGAAGGACAAACATTTTTCCTCACTCTTGTTTATCAAATTCTTTCTTATTGAAGCTTGTTTACTAACCACTTATAGTTTTGGTTTCCATTCCTTACTTCCATTTGACACTAGGGCAGTTTTAAAAATAGTTGTGCTGTTGGTGTGATAGAAAAAAAATCTAGTCTTTATTTTAAATAAAATCAAAATTGTGGTGGTGGCCGAAGGGGGTGATGTGGAAAAAGAGGTGTGGTTTAGCAGAACGACTGGGAATCTCCTGAACCTGAATTTCCAGCATCTAGAGAAAGATACAGGGTGATGGCTGTAGAAAGAAGACTTTGGCATTAGGCTTACTGAGTTTTAATTCTAATTTTGACTCTTAGTAGCTGTATGGCATTGGGTAAGTTACTTAGTCTCATCTAAATTAACTGGGATATCAATCCTCACCTAGCAGGCTATGGAGAACATACAGTTAATTAATGTATGTATGAAAAACACCTAATGTGAGGCCTGGTTTGCAAAAACCCACTTAACTCTCCTGCTACTGTCTACGCTAGAACAGGGTCATTCACAGCATGAGGGCACAGTATTTAAGGGGATGCCATTTGTATAATAGTCATTGCAGATTTATAGATTTATTGCAATATAATAGACATTGTAGGCTTTTATGTACTACTGTCTTGTTCTAAACAAATCAATATAGTATGATAACATTTCATCAGATGGGAATAAATTTTCTTGACAGAAGGGTACTTTTCTAATTTGCTGAGCAAAACAATGTTACTGGTTGGATGAAAGTGTTATCAATGACTAGTTTATGATTACCTATGTGGGTTTTTTTAAATAAAATAATTCACACTTGTAATAGGCAGAATAATGAGTCCTCCACCCATCAAAGATGTCCACATTCCCAGACTTGGGAATGTGTTACCTTACGTGGTAAAGAAGTAAGGTTGCTAATTAAGTGACCTTGAAAGGGGGAGATTGTCTTGGATTATCTCACTGGGCCCAGTGTAATCACATACATCCTGAAAAGTGGAAGAGGGAAGCAGAACAAGAGGGCAGAGTAATGCCATGTGAGAAGAACCTGACCCATTGTTGTTGACTTTGAAGATGGAGGAAGCTGGTAAGAGCCAAGGAATATGGGCAGCTTTAGAAGCTGGAAGGGGCAAAAAATGGATTCTATCTCTATCCTAGGGTCTCCAGAAGGGAACACAGCCCTTCTGACCTCTTGATTTTGGCCAGTAAGTCCCATCTTGTACTTGTAAAGTACAGAACTGCAAGATAATAAATTTGTGTTGCTCTAAGGCACTTTATTGTAGTAATCTGTTACGGTAACAATAGGAAATTAATACAACATTATTAACAGGAAGTTTAGAAACTATAGACAACAAAAAAGGAGAAAATGAAAGTCACTCATACAACTTCATAGCTCTGTCTTTGGAGAGGGTCTAGAAGCATGGCGTCCCAATACCAGCAAGTATCTCGTCCCCAGATTTTGCTATGGAAAGGAACATGTAGTAGCTTTGCAGTGGAGGTACCTGGAAGACCCCACTTTAACCAAGTGGTCAAGATCAACATCACCAGCGGTAAGTCATGCTGTCGTCATATACCCCCCAATTTGATGTAATGAGAAAGCCACTTTATATTTGTGATATTCTTCTCAAAAACCTATAACTTCAGCATAAGCATGAGAACAGAACAGGAAAAATCCAAACTGAGGCACAGTTTATAAAAGATCTGGCCAGTACTCCTTAACATTGCCAAAGGTTATGATAGAAAAGATAGACTAAGAAACAGTCATAGACCAGAGAGACTAAGGAGATATGATGGCTAAAAGCAAAGTACAATCCTGGAAAAGAAAAAGGGCATGATTTGGAAAAACTGGCAAAATCTAAATAAAGCCTGGAATTTGGTTAATAGCGAGGTAGCAATACCAATATCCCAGTTTTAGCAAATGTACCATAGTTATGGAAGATGTTGACATTGGGAGAAAGTAGGTGAGAGGTCTACAAGAGCTCTTTCTACTATCTTTCCAACTTTTCTGTAAACTTAAAATTATCCCAACATAAAAAAAATGCCTTTCACATACCATCACTCAAAAATTGCTATTAATATTTTATAAAATTGAGATTAAACTCTGTAATTTTAGTAACCAGATTTTTTTTTATTAACTTGTCAGCATGTTAAGACTTTATCCAACTGATAGAGCCACGAGAGACATCTCCCTTTTTGTAGTCATTATAGTTCTCTGATGTCCTGAAGGAGATAGTAACTGGCATGTAGAATCATAGATTGTGTGATCATAGGACATCCACTCTATAATGAGAGGTAGGCAGGCCCTGTCTGGCATTGGTTTGGTCCAAACCTCTCTCCACTTGTAGAAGAGAGAGCTTTCACAAAGATTTCATAAGCTTTAACATACATTCCACCTTAACATGTTGTGGACACAATTGTTGACACAGTTGTGCCCCTCCTAACACTTACAGAACAAGAAAGACAAGAGGAGAGGTCCTGTTGCTTTAACACAAGAGCATTGTCTTCCTCTATAATCCATAATTTATGATGCCACCAAGAGATCTGACCTTGTACTTCGAAGAAAAAAAACCCAGATGACTATTTACTACTTGCCAGTCACTAAATGTTTTATGCTCATCATTTAATCCTCAAAGCAATCTTCTGAGGTAGGAAATATACTCATCCCCATTTCATACATTTATAGAGAGAGCTTAAGTAACTTGCCCAAGGACACACACTTAAGTGGCAGAGCTAAGCTGCAACCCAGGCAGCCTGGCTCTAACCCGAATATTTGATCGTTGTACAATGTGTCTCCTGAAGGAACAGTTACCTAAATTGGGAGTTAGCAGAGAAGTCACAGAACTTATTCTACGGTGATTATTGTAGATCAAAAACAATAACAGCAACAGCAGCAACAAAACCCTCCTGCAATTGTCTTGTGTTATCGAGCCATTCCGCTTCGAGGGGATAATGTTAGAGCAGCCAGCAGGAAAATGTAAGAAAGTACACGAGAAAGTTCTCTACCACTCCTACTCTAGTTAATACTAAACCTTTGTATGATAGACATTATTTTCAATATCTGTCATAAATATTTTCCTGCAACATCATTTTTGATGACATCATAATGCATCACATCGGTGCATTGGACTCTAAAACTTTTGCAAGTTCAGAAAAGGGGGTGTGGTAATTTTCTTTGAAATGCTTTCTGTAAAATGCTATGTGACTCTTAAGCATCCTATTATATTTTATTTTATTTAAAAAAAATTTTTTAATGTTTATTTATTTTTGACACAGAGAGAGACAGAGCATGAGCAGGGGAGGGGCAGAGAGAGAGGGAGACACAGAATCTGAAGCAGGCTCCAGACTCTGAGCTGTCAGCACAGAGCCCAACGCAGGGCTCGAACTCACAGACCGCGAGACCGTGACCTGAGCCGAAGTCGGATGCTCAACCAACTGAGCCACCCAGGTGCTCTTATTGTAATATATTTTAAAAATTAAGGTTCTTTTCCCACAAAGATTCATATGTATCCATCTAGTTAGTTGATGCTGAAATGTAACAAAACGTAGATGTAATGTTCTCTTATCTTTGTTTCTGTCTTGCACATTTCTTTGTGAGTGGAATTAAATGACAACCAAAAATAGAAATGCATTTGTTAGCACCAGGTACCATTGTTCTGAAAGAAAGATATTTTCTCCATGATGGCAAACCTTCCTCACACTGAGTAATATACAATTGAATTTGCATGTTAAAAAAATGTGTGCACTGCTTTTTTATAATTAAAGATAAGATTAACCTGTGTGTCAAATTTTTCTCCAACAACAACTTGAAAGATTTTCATGTTAATTTCACTGAAAACAGTGTGAGAATAATGGGTAATTATTTTCTGCTGACATTCTCTCCCATTAGATGGAATGTGCATTTTGGAACTGAACTGTCAATTTTGATTTCAGCTTAGTTTTCACCTGGAAACTAAGTTGGTGCATTGAGATTATTTTCCCATTATTGTTTAATATGTACTTTCTTATGGAAGTGGAAGTAATTTGGGGCCATCCTGTCAATCATCCCCTCATAGTTTGGACACATATATGAGAAATACAGAAGGAAAGTCTAGAGCCATTTATTTCGGACAGTCTAACTTATTTACATACATAAAAGCCCTGATTTTGTACCCTTTGTTAGAACTGACCATGGCTTAAGTTGAATAATTTAAGGAAAATCTGTATAGTGCTGATGTCATGGACAAAAAGTCATTTTGTGTGTTTGTACAAATGAATCCATTCATTCATTTTTAATGCCATGCTTGTATGTATGTTGTATCGAGTGAATGGTATTCATCTAGGTAGCTCAGGATATAATGTCAGCTGATCTCATCTTTTTTTAGCCTTTCTAAGAATTAGAGGATCACATGAAGAAGTTCTGATTCATGTGATTATTAATTCATAAGGAGAACTTTATTTTCATTTTATACACTGGAAGTTTTAATAATAATTTTTAAGTGTATTATTCATTATTTAAACACTTATTATGTGCCTACTATATATAATTACCCTGTTAGGTGGAAAGAGGGATCTTAAGATATACATGACAAGATCTCTGAGCTCTAGGCGCCAACAATTCAACAGCCTATAAAGGTGTGTTTGGGTTTTATTTGATCAATTTGGGGGAACTAATGAATGTTTTTGACCAAGGGCATTAACATGGTGCTTTAGAGAATTGAAGCGGCTGTGGTTTATGGGCTCTACACCTTAGGAGATCATAGACTGGGCCACCTGGTGTGACAGTATTATGGCAGTATGGGGGGCAACTGAGGGTGGTGGCATTTAGACCGAGGAACCGGTCTGGAGGAGGAAAGTCTAAACGTACTCACAGCTGACTGGCTGACTGAAGGTTAGCATCTGACCGAAAGGATGAATTATTGTAGAAATATGCTCAAGTCCAGGAGAGACTCTGGGTCGGAGTGAAGGTGGTAGTTGTTTTGAACTACTTGAACATAGAAGCTGGTGAGGTACTCAGTAGGCAGGTGAGCATAGAGGCTGAGACATGGAGAGATGATAGGGAGATAGTTTCTGGAATCCATTTCCTATAAAAAGAATGTGGAATTCGGTAGCTGTCAGAGTCGATAGGATTCATGAGGGCAGTTGCTTTCAAACACTGTTGACTACGACCCATAGTGTATCTTATTACATGTATGTGTTTGAATATGAATATTTATATATGATATATACCCACATAAATTTATATATAATCTTCATAAAAACTTATGCCCAAATTTTGCCCTCATTACATTTAATGCACTCTGGTGATTTAAAAAATCTTCTTTTATCAAAAAAAGTCATATGAGGACTTTAAGAGACAAAACAGATGAACATAAGGGAAGGGAAGCAAAAATAATATAAAAACAGGGAGGGGGACAAAACAGAAGAGACTTATAAATATGGAGAACAAACTGAGGGTTACTGGAGGGGTTGTGGGAGGGGGGATGGGCTAAATGGGTAAGGGGCACTAAGGAATCTAGTCCTGAAATCATTGTTGCACTATATGCTAACTAATTTGGATGTAAATTAAAAAAAAAAAAAAAGTACTGGTCAAAAGTGCTGACCCACTTAACAGATTTCATAATCTATGACTCAGTCACAGCCTGTAGTTGACAACACCTGTGGAAAACACAGCCTGTGCTGTGGATCCAGCTCCTGTGTGTGTTTCTTTGTCATCACACCCCTGCACTGGCTGGGAAGCGGGGGCTCAGCTTTGATTTCGAGCAGGCCAGTGTTGGGAGCTCTACTTCTGCTGCCCCTGGATACCGCTCCCACCTGAAACCGAACTGAGAAGCAGCAAAGCCCTTGAGTGAGGGTAAATCTTCTGATTCTTAGGGATCCAGGATGTGTAGAGTGTTTCTATTTTATACACGATAAAAAGAGAGGCAAGGAGAAAAAAGAAACGGTACAGGATAAGTGGATAAGAAAGGGATGAAGGAAAATTTACTTTGAAGTCACATCTCCAACTTTCTTCGTATATGTATGAAGTCAGATTATTGGCAATCAAATACTTGCAAAGTCATCAGATGAGCCAGAGCTCTTAAATCTATTTAAAAATTTTTTAATGTTTATTATTTATTTTTAAAAGAGAGAAAGAGAGAGAGCAAGCAGTGAAGGGGCAGAGAGAGAAGACACAGAATCCAAAGCGGGCTCCATCCAGGCTCTAAGCTGTCAGCACAGAGCCTGACATGGGCCTTGAACTCGTGAACCATGAGATCATGATGTGAGCCAAAGTGAGATGCTTAACCAACTGAACCACCCAGGCACCCCTTAAATCTGTTTTTATACTGAGTAGGAAGGTTGGAGGGTAGGATGTGCATTTGTGGTTGTGTATACATGTGTGTTTGTACACTTCTATGTTTTGTGTGTGTGCACACTTGTGTGTTTATGTATATGTGTGTGCATACTATGTGTCATTTGATTATTTTATTCAGTTTCATGACTCCGACCTTCAGTATAGACAGGCTGTCTGATATGCCTGCTTTAGACTCTGCCATCTGCTACTCTTATACCTCCATGTGGGAATCAACTATTCCCCTCCCAGGCACCCTCCCTGATTCATTAAAGATGTAAGTACTTGGTGTATCTTCTTTCTTCCTCCCACTAATTCTGTCATCATGTTTGGTAGCATCACATGATATCCACATAGACAGTGCACTCCCATACCCTACCCTCCATCCAAGATCTTCCTTCAAGAATCTCACTTCCCTCCTAGGTTGGTAAGTTAGTACCATAGCCATACTTACTCTCTCTTATCCAATCTCCACACTCCTTGACTCATTTTCAGTCTTAGCTTGATCTTAGATCATCATCTAAGATGACCTTGCATCTTATTTCAGTTGTAGAAATAGAAGCTATCGGTAGAGAGCTTCAACATATTTCCTCACTTCATTTTCCAGCCCATTCACATTTTTGCTTCCGTATGCTGTCTTCCTCCTGCCACAATGGAGGACTGCCATTATCACTCCACCTGTTGCAGTAGGTTCATATTATCTCATCTACTCAGGAGTATTGGTCCTGTGGTTCTATCTTTCGTCAACATAAAACTTTTCCCTCTGCTAGATTATTTACATCAGCTTACAAATATGTTGAAGTATCTCCCATCTTTTAAAAAAGTTCCCTTTCCTTGATAGAGTGGTCAATACTTGCTATCTTCACATTTTTTAATTAAAGTTTTTATTTATTTATTTTGAGAGAGAGAGAGAGAGAGGCAGAAAGAGAGAGAGAGAGAGTATCCCAAATAGGCTCCATGCTGTCAGAGTAGAGCCTGACACGGGGCTCAAACTCACCAACTGTGAGATCATGACCTGAGCCGAAATCAAGAGTCGAATGCTCAGCCTATTGAGCCACCCAGATGCCCTTTGCTATCTTCACTTCTTATTCTCGTATTCTCTCTTTAATTGATTTCATTCAGGCTTTCTCCCCCACTCCTGCACTGAAACTATTGTTCAAAATCAGTTGACCCTTGAGCAACATGGGTTTGAACTGTGCAGGGCCACTTTGTATGTGGATTGTTTTAGATAAATATAGCACTATAAATGCATTTTCTCTTCTGTATGATTTTCATAATAACATTTTCTTTTCTTTAACTTACTTTATTTGAGAATATGGTATATATTATACATATACCATATAAAATGTGTTAATCAACTGCTTATATAATTGATAAGCCTTCCACTTAACAGTAGGCTATCAGTAGTTAAATTTGGGGGGAGTCAAAAAGTATTGTGGATTTTTGACTGTGCAGAGGGGCGGGGTGGTGCCCCTAACTTCCATGTTGTGCAAGGATCGACCGTATTACCAGTGACCTCCATCTATGAAAGTCCATTGGTCAGTTCCTTTCAGTCCTGGTCAGTTTATGCCCAGAGCATCTCATTATATCTATATCAACCACAGGGCAGTCTTAGAGTTAAGTCCATGTGTGGACATTTGGGAAAAAATCTTGGTTAAAAAAATTTTTGCATTGCGTTTTTTTCAAGTGGATAGAAAGATGAACCTCTGCAAATAGGTAGGGATTCCTCCTTTGTTATTGAGTTCTGCCCCTGAGTACCCTGTCCCTGAGTAGCTGGAGACTACACAGGTTCTACTGGAAGGGGTAGCAGAAATAAAAGAGGACAGGAGTCAAGGAGTAGTTTCTTTTTTGTTTTTTAATGTTTTTTAATGTTTATTCATTTTTGAGAGAGAGAGAGAGAGAGAGCATGCAGGGGAGGGGCAGACAGAGAAGGAGAATAGAACCTGAAGCAGGCTCCAGATTCGCAGCTGTCTGCACAGAGCCTGATGTGGGGCTTGAACCCATGAACTGTGAGGTCATGATCTGAGCTGAAGTCAGATGCTTAAAGGACGGAGCCACCCAGGCATCCCAAGTAGAGATAGTTTCTAATTTCACCACTATTAGAAACTGGCAGTAGGAACATGGGCAGATCATCTAATGTCATAATCCTTGGTGCTCAATTTCTCTTTCAGAATCAGGGATGGCACCAGAGGCTGGATGGTATCTCTGGCTCCTCTCTGCTCCAATGTCACACAGTTCTGTCAAATTCAGACCTTCCACGATGAGTCTTAGCCATAGTCATCAGGTTGTTGTTGTTTTTATCCCCAGCTACTTCATGTATAAGGCAAATATGGACAAATTTAATCCCTGTGAACAATTAAGCTTCTTCTAGGGAAGAGCGATCTGTGTCATGCTGAGCAATCCCACGCTGTGGGTACCAAGAGCTGTCGGATAAATGTAGTGGTGAGGGCCACTAGTGTGTATCTCTTTCCAGCTTATTGTTCAGTCATGTCATACTGTGTTGGTAGACTGATATTGGCCATGGATGTAGTATTTACACCATGGAAGTGCTACACATCGGGGGCTTTCCTCCCCTGACACCACTCCTTGCCTAAAAATCGGTTGTTAAACATTTATCAGCACAATACCAGATAAACGTTAATGGGTGTCACCATCATTAGATAAATAGATCAAAGGATGTCTTTGATTCACAGTGGTACATGGAACCACTATGGTATACGGAAAACCCACATGTATAGCCATCACCACCACCATCCTTTTTGTTTCAATGTTTATCTTTGAAAATAGTAAGAAAGAGAAAAAGAGGGAGAGAGCACAGGGGAGGGGCAGAGAGGGGGGAGACAGAAAATGTGAAGTGGGGGGCTCGAACTCCCAAACTGTGAGATTAATGACCTGAGCTGAAGTCCGACACTCAACCGACTGAGCCACCCAGTTACCCCAGTTACTACCATCCTTTTAACAACCTCTATTGAGAAGTTACTTAGTGAGCCACAAAATTAAGAAATTTATATGACTTATTTAATACTGACAACAGTTCATGAAATGCTTATTGTTACTGTCCTTTTTATAGACAAGGAAGCAAAAATGGTGAGAGGTTACGTAACCTTCCCAAGAACAGACAACTGGCAAGTGACAGAACCTGAGGTTGTGCTCGTGTTTCTCTGATTCCAACTGTGAAGCTATACCGCCTCGCTGACACATAATAGACACACGGAGACATTCTTCTCCATACATACATTTATGGGTTTAAAAATACTTCTTTTCCCTCCACTGTGGTAATTGTTTATCTCTTTCTTCACAAGTGCAAAAATGTCATGAACACGAATATCACACCAGAGACTTGTTTGCTCTCTGAAACATTTAAAACATTCCCTAGGGACTATTTCAGAAATGAGACTGAGGATCTGATCCGAGTCAAAATCATCAGAAAGGCACAGTGATATGGAAGATGCACACACTTTTGTTCTTAGAAAGCTTTATCTCCTCTTGCTAGCAAAATAGCTGAATAGAAAACTACTTAACCTAAGACAGGGCACTTTGCCCTCAAAATAAATTGCTTCTTAAAAAAAAACGTGGTTGCATAATCTTTGAATTAAAATTCCAAATCCACAGAGAAAAACATTACCAGCACTGGGTTAGCTTGAAAGGAAAGTGGCCATATGCTCACAGAATAGGCGAAGGAGCCAATCTCGGGGCGGAAGATGGTAGTAGGACTAAGGGCTATGCCTTTGATCCACTGCCCAGAGAGCATTCTCGACAGGATTATGTAAATGACCTTTAAAAAGTATTTTGGATCATGCAGACCTGAACATATTTATGGATTTCCAAATTTAAGTGTCTGATCAGATGAGATGGGGAATTAAGCTTCTCTCTATTTGCTTCAACTGGAAGCTCCCTCTTCTAATTTTTCCTTGTGTACAAATCTTTAAAGATGACAGTTGCAAAGGTGGCTAGAAATGCCTCCAAGAGGTAAGGAAGGGAAAGGGAAGAGCTGCCTATGACCTGCCAGTTTCAGCATATCGATCACCTCCCCCTCCCAGGAGATTAGGTTGAAGTGGGTGGCAAGGGGTGTGGGAAATTAGGTGGAGGTTTCCACCAGGCAGTTGCACTTGAACTAACTGTAACGTGTCTAAGTGTTTGTAAGATATTAAATATGCTAATGCATCAGGTTATTGTTCTGTGGAAAATATTCCTCATCTGTCTCCATCTCTATGTAACATGGAAGAGTATTTTTGGTATGACCTTGAGTTGTTCATGAAGATTGATGCTGTTGGTCCAGACAGCAAACTTTGGAGAAACACTGGGCAATGATTTTCAACTCTAACTTCACTTAAGAATCACTGAGGTAAAAAAAAAAAGGTAGCAAAGCCTGGAACCTATCTCAGACCAAAATTTCTGGGATGGAGCTGGAACAGCAATGCTTTTTATATGTCTCCCACCCTACCTGGTTCTCATGTATAGTCTGGATTGAAAACCACAGATCTAGATTTACCTCTTCATTTTCCAGGTGAAGAAATTCAGTTTTAGAGATGTGAATAACACAAGGTTAGACTTAATTTAGTTCAATTCAGCAAATGTTTATTCAAGCCCAGCTATGCGATGAACTCAGGGGGACAGAGGTGAGGGGATTGCTTATGTAGAAAGGAGTCTCTCTGTGCTTCCCCAGTGTGGCATTTCCTGAGCTCCTTGGAGACCTCACCGACTCTGTGGCGTATTTTCATTCTTTCAAAACTCCTGTAGGAGACTCCATGTTTACCAGTGATAAATCTGTACAGACTAACCACATAGTCTAATGTATTTGCTATTAGAATTTTATTAGCTAGGCGTATGGTAATTCTGGTGTTCTTATGCCAACCAGGAGCTCTGATTCTGGGAGCAAATATCCTCTAGTGGTTATAAACACTGATTTCTAGAATCAAAGTGTCGGGTCAAGTCCTGGGTCTTCGTCTGACTAGTGATTTCATTCTGGCCAAATAATTTTACCTCTCTATGCCTCAGTTTCCTCAAATGGGGTGATGATAGCTTCTTAGGCATAGTGTTGTTTTGAAAATATTTATAAAGTGCTTGTGTTGTCAGGAAAATAACACCCTTTAAATGTCAGCTCTTGTTACGGCTGTGTATTTTTCCTTCCTTCTTCCTTCTCTGAGCCTTTACCAAGTTCTGTGCGGGCTCTAACACTGGGGAATGCATCAGATTGCCAATCACTATTCATCTCTAACTTTCAACTCCGATCACTATCAAGCTGCACTAGAAAAAATATGAGCCATGACTTGCATTTTTGTTGTTGTTGTTGAGAGCAGCTGACTAACTAGAGCAGCAGGGACTTTGCTATGCTGAGGTGGGGCTGTACGGTGGGACGGGTGCTTCAGAGAGAGAAGCAGTGGCCAAGGCATTGGCGTCGGCAACACTGAAAGCGAATGATCTTCCCTTACTTTTAAAGAAACCTCTGGTAATAGACAACACTAACAACACACAATTAGCATAAATGAAATTCGGCACAATAAATTGTTATTTTTATTGTTGTCCCCACACTACAGGGTGAAATTTTAAAAACATATTTTGTTAATTTGATATTGCAATTAGAAGGGAAACCTGGTAAGAAAGGTTTATATGAATTGGACCATTTGGGGCAGAATTGGTTTGTTTGATGATCCTCTTTCATGTTGACATTAAAAACACACAATATGCAGTCTATTCTCGTGTCAAATATTCTTTATCAATAATTAGTGATCAGTCATTATTCATACCTTCAGAATAAAACAATATAGTCCCTGATGAGAAAATCTTTTATGTGCTGTGTGTGTATGGGGGGGAGAAACTGAATTCCCTCTCTCTCATAAAATGCACAGAGAACCTTTTCACAGAATCTTTTCTTCGCCTGATGTCTTTGATAATCGTGAAGCAATCGGCCTTATTCTCAGGAAAATGTTCCTAGGTGTATACGCATGATTTTGCATGCATTTATAAATCATTTCAGGGTAAAACAAACTGAGGTTTTCCCTGTCAAAGTTTATGGTTCCCAAACTTGGATCTATGACAAAAAGAAAGGGGTGGATATTTACTATGTGGGAACCCTGCATACATAACATCAGGACCCCCAGCTTTTCTGAAGGTTGATGCAGCTGGTGTACAGGCACTGCTTCGTTTAGTTACCCTAACAGCCACCAGATGCTGGTTTGGAGCCCCCTTTCCCATCCTCCCCCAATAATTTGTTAAAATTTTGTTAAATCTGAAGCTACAGTCAATACTTAATCATGTGCAGAAAACTGTGGGCATGAAGTCCCTAGACATCTACCTTCTTTCAGTTTTGAATAACTTGGTGGTTTGACAGGAGCTACTGACGCCAAACTTGGAGATGCCGTAGGCAGCACTGGCTACATGATTTGTGGGCACCAGTGCAAAATGAAAATGCCGGGCCTCTTGTCCCAGAGGCATGCAGAATTTCAAGATGGTGACAGCAGAGCATTAAGTCATGTGGGGACCCTTTTAAGGGGTCTGTGCAACTACACTGGATGGTCACCCATACAGCTGGCCCTGGCCACAAGAGACATGGAGATGTTGATGGGTCACTGTAACTAATACAACATTGAAACTTGCTTAAAGAGAAAGAGAGGACTGATCTTGTTTTTGGTGGGAGAGTAGAGTCTGGAAACAAAGAAGGATGGATGGGAGAGAACTTTATAACACTGTTTCTTTCTTTCCCTCACATTTTTCTGGGTGGACCTGAAAGTGGAAGTTCAATGTGGGGGTCACAGCAGTTTACCAGGCCTTCTTGCATGGCCCAGGTGAATAGGAGCTTTTCTGCTGGGGGAAACGGTGATCTTCTAGGGAAGAGCCAATTGCAAGGGGTACAAGTGGAAAAGCTAGACTCTGTATGTGTCCCCCATTCCTTCCATCTCCTCTTGCTCTAGACAGTTATCACAAGGGGTGGTTGCCCCATTACTGCTGAGAGCAGTGCCCAGGGCAAAGGTCCCGTAAGATTAGGGGCAGGCAGAGAAATTGGGTGGGGGAATGGAAGCGGTGAGTCTAGAATGGTAGCACTAGAGGCTTTCTGCCTCTAGGCACCTCCCCACCATTCCCATTGCAGGAACCCAGCGGGGGCCAAAGCCACTGCCCCAGAGGAGTAAAACATGTGCTCCTCTCCCCCACAGAAAGTGTCAATATTTGAGGAACATAAACTCCAAATAGGAAAGAGAACTGAAATTAAAAGCCTTTCTGGAGGCAGCAGGGCTAATGAAATTGGATATGAATTTAAAATGGTCTTAATAAATGCCCTCACAGAGAGATAAGGGAAGCTTTTGAGATTACAGAGCAGGAAAAGGAACTAATTTAAAATTGGGGGTATGAAAATATAGAATTAGAATTGCAATTAGAATTAAAAAAAAAAAGAAAGAAAAATAAACCACTAAAGAGCCAGTTGGAATCACAGAATGGGTACAATTGAAGTACAAACTAGTGAGCCAAAAAAGGTTGTGTCACAAAACTTTCCTGGAAGACATCAGGAAGGGAAAACATCCGGAAGAGATGGAACCCATGAAAAATGTTGAGTCAAGAAACAGAAATAAAAGTGTCAAAATCTATAAAATAGAATTCCCAGGCAGTGAGAAAGGAGCAAAACAGAGGAAAAAATATGAACAAGAATTTCCCAGGATTAAAGAAAGATATAAAAGCTCAGGATAAAAAGGCTAATAGAGTGCTGAACAGGACAGATAAGAAAACTACAATCAATATCCAGACAGATTATAGTTAAACTTAAGAGCATAAAGACAGAGAAAATTTAAAAGCTTGCAGAGAGAAAGAAAAGACCCAAACAAGTACCAGATTTATGGCAGACTTCTCAACAGCAACACTGGATTGTGTATCTTCAAAGTTTAGAAGGAAAAGAACTTTGAACTTAGAATTTTATATCCAGATAAACTACCATTTTAGTAAAGAAATTCTCAGAATTATAAAATTTAAAGAAAGTTTGCCATTCAAAAATCCTCTTTGAAGTGCTTCTACAAGAAGTTCTCTCCCAAAAAGAAAGATCAACATAAAGGGATAAATGATTATGGAAAATAAAAGCATGTAAAGAAGTTGATTGACTTTAGGAATGTCTTAAGTAGCAACAATTTTATAGAAAGCTTTATGATTTAAAAAAATATATATTATACATTTTTTATTTTATATTTGAGAGAGAGAAAGAGAAAGAGAGGAGAGACAGAGCACAAGCAGGGGAGGGTCAGAGAGACAGAGACAGAATCTGAAGCAGGCTCCAGGCTCTGAACTGTCAGCACAGAGCCCGATGTGGGGTGTCAACTCATGAGCCATGAGGTTATGACCTGAGCTGAAGTCGGATGTCCAACCAACTGAGCCACCTAGGGGCCCCCAAAAGCTTTATGATTTTAACAGTGAAAAATGAATACTCTAGATGATACCACCAAGACAAGAACAGAGAGGACTTAATGAAAAGCGTGTTCCAGGTTTTGACTCGTTTGGGAGGCATGGATATTGATAAATTTAAACATTGAGAGGGAAAACTAAGCATAACAATGAGTTTCAATAAATTTGGATAAAAAGCAAGAATAGAAAAGCAAAACATGGAAAGCTCAAATGGCAGAAGAAAATTTTACTTAAGCAAGGATTTGCTCAATGTCATGGAATTAAAACACAGCCTTGTAGATAACAATACATCTGTTCAAACACTGATTGTGCCACTAATCATTGTGTGACAACAGGCAAATAACCTCTGTAAATCTTGGTTTGTGTCTGTAAAACTTGAACAACAATGTCTATCAGGAAGGATTTAAGTGACATTGAAATAAGATGCTATTAGTATTGGACTTAGAGCAAAGACAGAGAATAATAAATGCTCAATAAGTGGCAGCGAGTCCATCGTTGGACTCATCGTTGAGTTCCAACGATGAGTTCCAGTGCTGACTTAGTTCTTTCCTGACTTTGGGACCAAGGGTACTGAGATGACTGCAGAGCACACAAAATAGCATATGAGGATTCTCATCGATTGTTTACTTGGGTGAAATAGCTTTGTGTATACAGTAGTCTTCCTTACCTGTTGTCTCACTTACTGCAGTCACGTACCTGTGGTCAGCCACCATCCAGCAGCAGATGAGCCTCCTGACTTATTGTCAGAAGGTCAACACTAGCCTAATGCTATGTCCCAATGCCTATGTCATTCACTTCGCTTCAGCTCATCACATGGGCTTTTATCATCCCACATCATCATAAGACGAAGGTGAGTACAGTACAGTGAGATTTTTTTGAGAGAGAAAGAGATCACATTTGCATAACTTTTATTACAGGATGTAGTTACGATTGTTCTATTTTATTATGAGTTATTGTTGTTAATCTCTTACTGTGCCTAATTTATAAATTAAACTTTATCGTAGGTACAGATGTATGTAGAGGAAAAAACAGAGTATATAGAGGGTTCAGTACTATCTACGGTTTCAGGCATCCATTGCAGGTCTTGGAACATATCCCCTGTGGATGAGGGGGGATGACTGTATTTACATGCTGCTCTCCATGGATTAAAAATCTTCCTATTGACTCCTTGTAAATAAACATGTGCTTTGTGGAGTCTTCACAGGCAAAGTTAATCCACACTTCCCCTCAACAAGACAAAAGGTGTAACCTAGTGGTTAATATGGGTGTTAGATCCAGCCTGACCTGGTTTTATGTTCCAGTTCACTGACATTGACAAAGTCATTTAACTTTCATACACCTCTGTTTCATCATACTGTGGCCTGTGCTATGTATGACACTACTGACAGAACCTATATCACAGTACTATTTTGAGTATTAAATGAGACTAGGCATGCACCATGCCAGAAGCAGAATAAATGTTCAGTGATTGTTAGTGTTGATGACAATTAGGTTGGTGATATCATGGTTACAGGGGCAGGATGTGATCTGATGCTATAAGAACATTCTCCCTCTATTCTGTCATCTATTCCCACAAAGTTAAGAATAAAATATTGAAATTAAGCCTAACTATCTTAATCAGTGAATGTAAATAAACCGAATGCTTATGAGCACAATATCGTATATTTGTTTCTTTCCTTCCTCTAACAGTGATGGTTCATACAAATAATTTTAACTTCACAGTTGCTAATACCTGCTGAGAGATTAGGGCATCTTCCCCGCCGTGCCCCCCCCCCCCCCCCGCCCCCGCCCTCTCCCTGATCTCAGATGGGGTAAGAGGCCTTATCTAAGGACACAATACACAGTGAGTATGAAGGTCATGTTCCTTATGAGACCTGGAAAACCCCTTTTTCCCCATGATTTCTTTGACAAAAGGTGGCTGCACGCCAGTTTTCATGCAAGATTTATTAAATTGTCACAGAAAGTCATGCATATTCTAGCAGAAGATACTAATGATGATTCTAAAGATGCATTCTTTTGTAACCTTCAGGCAGTAATAGACTAAAACCAATGCCTGACGTGAAACTCCCAAGAAGATAGGGAGACAGAGTGATGTGTCACAAAATGTGAAGTTAGATTCATTTTGGCGTGCTCTTTAACACTCGATTGTATGGAAGTGGCTTTGAATGGCAAAAGGGTACTCAAGTGCATTTGGCTGGAGGCAATCTTCTGACAATACTGAAAATAAAAAGGAACTGGCCTATGAAGAATAATGCGGAAACAAAAATGCCTAGGCAATCACCGCAGTGTAAAATAACCAGTCACATCAGCACAGAGTATTAGAAAGATGTGCCACATAAAAAGCAGGATGGCAGTGTGTTAACAGGTAGGCAAGGCTGGAAGGCAGAGCTCATGGTGATGTGTTCTCACGAAGGAAGAGGGTTATCACTAAAACAGTCAAGGGACAGTTGGGCGCTTATGATGTCAGAGACCATCTGACAGTCATTTTATAACGATTAACTCATGTGATTCTACAGACCTTTATGAGTCATGGTCAGATATTATCATCATTTCATAGATGAGGAAACAGAGACACAGAAGGTTAAGGGATTTTCCCAAGCTACATCTTTCAGAAAAGAAAGCTCTGGAATTGGAGTACAGCAGATCTGAGTCTATAGCTGGGATACTGCTAGGTGTCATTCAAAGGCGAGGAGCACGGGGTCGTGGGGCCGGGGAGCCAGTGCCCTTGTGCTCAGACACTACGCTACCCTGTCTCCAGCTGATGTAAGGTCAACAGGCCTATTCTGTGAGTCCCTGAGAGAAATGAATGTCCTGGGGGAGATTTTATAATATCTGAGACCCAGGGGCACACAGCTCTGTTTTGAATTCCCAATAGTGTTATCACATGTGCTGGTTCGTCCCAGACAGCCCTGCTTTATGCTTGCTGTCAAGGTGTAATCAATAATAGTGCTCTAAAAAGTGTCCCAATTTGGAAGATAAAGTATATAGTCATCCTATGTAGACAGTCAAATGGTTAATCCCTGGTCAAGACTAAATCCACTTGAGAGCTGAGGTGCTGTGCTGATGATTTCTTACATACACAAGAGATGGATGGACTTGAGGAGAATTTGTTCTATAATGGGAATACTAAGAAAGTAACCCCCCTCACACCCAGGGAAGAAATCAACAGCAGAAAAAGCAAACAAAAAATAGCAGGAGACTCAAACAAGGCAGCATAATTAGATTTAGTCAAAACTACTCCAAAGAGGGCATTACATTGAGCTGCCAAAGGCTTCGCTAAGATAAAAGGCTGATTTCCTTGGAGAATATCCAAAGTGAATTCCAATCATATCTGGGTTGTTTTACTATCTATCTAGGTATTAGAACCCACCCTTAAGTATCAGGAATTAGGGGACATGAGGTGGAGTTAATTTATTAGTTCGTTCACAGCCTGCTATAGTGAGCCTGAATCCATTCTGCCAACGTCAATATTGGGTCTTGTCTTTTCATACTGGCACAACTACAAATACATGTATGAAGATACTGAGTCATCTTCAACATCAATGAGCCCTTATGAGGGGTAAAGCTCAACCTTTCTTAGCCAATCCCCCCGGGGCCAAACCAGAGAGGGCAGGAAGCCACTGACTTCCTCAAATAATTTGCAGCAGTGATTTCCCTGCAACATTTCCCCGTAAGCCCACGAAAAACTGCTTATTCCGTGTTTATAAGATGTGGAGCTTCCCAAATGAAAGAACTCCAGTCAGAAAGTCCAGATGTTTCTGGAAAATCCATTCTTTTTGCCAAGGAAGTTGATGACAAGTTCTTAAGGTCAGAACAGGAAGCTTGTGTCTTTGGGAGATCTTTGAGAAGACATGGGGAGAGGAAAGCAGGAATGAACCTTTGTGTTGTCTGCACATAAAACTTCACACAAATAGATTTTCCATAAATAAGTCTCCCTATACACTGAAAGTATGGAAAAGAATATACTCAATGAGATATAAAATGTTGAGGTCTGATCATAAAAATTGAGTTCCTATTGTTACTATAGCAGAATGGGTTTTTTTTTTATGGGATATATTGCAATGGAAATGCACTGACTGTTGGTAAGTGATAGACCTGTTAGAATTCATTCCTTTGTGATTGCCAGGTAGGCAATTTCTTAGAAAACTATAGAAACCTGGTCAAGTACCTCTATTTATTTTTCACTAAGTTTGATTATGCTTTACTTCCCATCTAACTTTCTATTGGTAAGTTAGTGCTGAGATAAAAGGATTTTGTGCTATTAATGCGCACTGTGGTCTAGTTTCAAGAATATTTGAAATAATTGCTTCTGGATGGGCTCAAAATTGTAAACCAGAAGGCTCTAGGGAACTTTCACTTGATTTGGGCTGTTTTCAAGCCTATTTTTTCTGCTAGCATTTCCAGTAGAATTTTATCATCTGCTCACCTCTTTTCCTCCACTGCAACCCTAACTCCAGCCCCTGCCAGCAGACAAGAGGAAAGGCCCCATGCAGGGCAAACACAGAAGGTTTTAGAGGCCAGGTCTGAAATTTATGGTCTCCTATAACCACAATGGGCTAGAAACTGGTCTCCCTGTATATCAGGGAGGAAAAATAGAAAAATAAAACAGGGTTTTGTGATCACATAGCTGTCTTCCCGATACTCCATACCATCAGACACATAACCTTACCTTAAACCACATGGTACTCTAGAGCATGACTTTAAAAAAAAATTTTTAATGCTTATTTATTTTGGGGAGAGAGAAAGACAGAGCATGAGTGGGGGAAGAGAGAGAGAGAGACACAGAATCCAAAGCAGACTCCAGGCTCTGAGCTGTCAGCACAAAGCCCAATGTGGGGCTTGAACCCATGAACCGTGAGATCATGACCTGAGTCAAAGTCAGAGGCTTAACTGACTGAGCCACACAGGTGCCCCTCTTTTTTTGTTTTTTGAATAGAGATTATTCCATTTGTAATGTTGATGCTGAGATAAAAGGATATTCATGCTCTTAATATATGCCAATGTCTGGGCACCTGGGTGGCTCAGTCGGTTAAGCATCTGACTTCGGCTCAGGTCATTATCTCATGGTTTGTGGGTTCAAGCCCCACGTCAGGCTCTGTGCTGACAGCTCAGATCCTGGAGACTGCTTCAGATTCTGTGTCTCCCTCTCTCTCTCTCTTTCAAAAATAAATAAACATTAAAAAAAAAAAAAAATATATATATATATATATATATATATATATATATATGCGCCAAGGTCCACTTTCAAGACTTCTCAACATAGTTGCTTCAGTATTCTTACTGGTAGTCATATGGCATATCTGGGATTTTCTGAGGTACCAAGATTATTTACAGATTCGGTGACTGAAGTCAAACATTTACTCTGCTTCAGAAGATGATTAAGGAACCCAGGGTAATGTACTTGGATATTGCTTCTAGGCATTTGGAGGGTTTTTTCTTCCTGTGTGGAAGCTTCATCCAAATGGCTTAAAATTAGGTGATTATAAATTCTTTGATACAACTTTGTGGAGCTTTATTCCCCTCAACCAGACTGTGGGCTGGGATTAGTGACTTGTTTCTAGGGAACAAAATATTTAAAGGAAAAAATAGTACTTTTTTAGTGGAGAAACCTGGCAAATGCCACTTTATGCAAGTGATCAAGGTGTTAACATTATTAGTAATGTTATGTTGATATCATGTACCCCTGATATGATGTGATGAAAGGCCATTTCACCTTTGTAGTATTCTTTCCCCAAACCCATTACCCTAGTCTAATCATGAGGAAACATCAGACAAATCCCAACTAGGAGACATTCTACAAAATACCTGACCAATACTCAAAAGTATCCAAACTGTCAAACAGGAAGAAAGACAGAAACTGTCACAGATTGAAGGAGATCAAAGAGACAAGACAACTAAATGTAATGTGGGATCCTGGATTGCAGCCTAGAATAGAAAAATGACACTACTGAATAAACTGGAGAACTCTGGATACAATCCATAGTTTAGTTACTACTATGGTGCCGATGTGAATTTCTTAGTTTTGATAAATGTGCTGTGGCTATATAAAATGTTAACATTAGCATATGGAAATTCTGTACTATTTTTGGATGTTTTCTGTAAATCTATGATTATTTCAGTATCAATAGCTAAAAACGAAACTAAAAATGAAATTTAAAAATTACATGATTAACTTGAGAAGAGCAACACGGTTAACAATGACAAAGACAGAATTTCAAGGGTAGATAAAGACATTTTATTTTATTTTTATGTATATATGTCCGTATTTTAAAAGTTTATTTTGAGAGAGAGACCATACGCGGGAGGGGCAGAGAGAGGGGGAGAGGGAGAATCCCGAGCAGGCTCCACGCTATCAGTGCTGGGTTGGACGTGGGGCTTGAGCTCATGAACCATTAGATCATGACCTGAGCCAAAATCAAGAGTTTGATGCTCAACTGACTGAGCCACCCAGGTACCCCAGAAAAGACATTTTAGATAATAGCAATTTATCAATTCATTTGGAAGAAGAAAATAAGGCTGAGAGAAGCAAATCAGATAGCTAAATGTTTCAGAGGAGATAAATAGTACCTACCTTAACATAAAAGATTTATTACTCTTAACCTAATACTCTTGTCTCAGGTTATTCCTGAGATGCTTGTTTGTGGGGAGAGGGGAGAATCATGGCATAGATGTAGAAATCACACAGTAAAAAAATTATGCATCACATAATAGGACTATTCATTTTATTTTATTTTTTCTGGTTAATTCCTAATCCATAGGATTTATGGTTCAACCCCCCGCCCACACACTCACATGCAAACATGCACACACACACATACACACACACATCCCCCTTTTCCCACAGCATGTTACCTGCAGTCCTACAAGATAAATTTTAGTATTCCTCATTTGTAGAAGAGTATCATGAGGCTCAAAAAAAGCAAGTGACCTGCCAAGCTTTCACAGCCAAATAATTACCAAACCCTGGATTGAAACCTCTGTCTACAACTGAAGCTCAAGCTCTTTCCATTATACCCTGGTGCTTCCTTTCCTGAAAAGAGGCATGGAGAAGCCCCTGGAAAAGATGAGAGAGGAATATCTAGGAGCAGTCAGCTGGATGAGTTGTAAGGGTTTATCATGAATCATTACTTCTCAGCATTCCAGAACTGAAACTTATGTCCCTAAATTTCTGTAAAGGTCTTAAGTGAGTGAATGAGTCTGGGGCAAAAATAGGCAGTTATCTGTAGTTTCAGGGGCTCTCTGTCAGGTAAAGGATTCAAATAGTTTATTTTCTTCCTTTGAGTAACTTTCTGTATGATCAAAATATTTAGTTAAATGGTATGTTAATCTGGCGAGACAATGGTATTGTGTCTTGCTTCAACCCTGAAAGTATATAATAATAACATTGACTGTTGACCGCATCTTTCCTCTGTGCCTCATACTGTAATATATTGCATTTGTTATTTCTATTTCACATCTCAAAATAGGAAAGGAATGGTTATCTTTGTTTTACGAAAGGGGAGATTGAGGATCTTTTACCAGTGCTGCCCCTCACCACCCATGCGGTATTATAAAACTAATACCACTTGTGTGAAGCAGTTAGTATAAAAACACATTTAGATGAAACAATGCTGCCAAAGGCAGACGTGTCTCTTCTAATAGATTTCAGTCACCAGTCCACTTCATACATGTGTGCAGCCATTTCCAGGTATTGTATAACAAAACATCTCTTAAGTCAGAGACCTTTTCAACAACATGTTTAATTGCTGGAAACTTAGAAGAAATGTAAGGAAGGAAATGAATACCCACCATTCAGCTAGTGGGTATTCTTCACTTTTCTATTCATTATTCAGTCTCCTTGAGGTTGAGACTGTGGCTTCTTGATTCTCCTAGTATCTCTGTGAGATCACCCTGAATCAACTGGATGACTCCTGGGGGTATAAAGAGGCCTCACACAATGACACTGAGGTAACACCTTTTTTCACTTCCTGGTGAAGGCCTTAGTAGTACTTGACTGGGCTCAGGTCTTTGGCCTGTTAGCAATGAATATGGCCCTGAGACATTCACCTTTTCTTCACCAACCAGAACTCCCTCAGTTATCAGTGGAGCTAAATAAAGATCAGCAGCTTATCTCCAAACTCTCCTTACCAGGCCTATGTTAAAAAGGAGCTCTGGACCCAGAAATCCTGTTAATTCAAGTGTATGTACAAATGCTTCTCTCCTAGACAGTGTATTAGTTGACAGGATTTCTGATATGATTATTTTTTATTATTATTTTGTATGGTGCTTTTCATGCTTACACGGATATCATGGTTCTCTACCACAGGGAAGTGATGGAGAAAACCTCTCCCGGTCAAGTGCCAAAGAGAAATGAAACAATCTATTCTAACAAAATGCAGGCATGTACTTTCTTTGGCCTCCCCATTGAGTGTTCAGCCTGAGTTAATTTCTTGCTGACAACAACTAATGTAGTGTCTTGAGTATTTCATTGGCAAAACTGCAAAAGGAAGCAAACAAAATGAGAGAAATTAAACAAGGCATAACCAAATTGACCATTTCAGTTGCATTAATGAAAATGTGTTATTTATGTAAGTTGGAATCAAGCTCTGAAAAGAAGTGAGACACATATATTATATTTCTTGTTTTTTTAAATGATTGTTTATTTATTGAGAGAAAGAAAGAGGCAGAGAAATAAGGAGAAAGAGAATCCCAAGCAGGCTCAGAGCTGTCAGTGCAGAGCCCAACGTAGGACTCGATCTCATGAACTGTGAGATCATGACCTGAGTGGAATCCAAGGTTCAGATGCTTAACCCACTGAGCCACCCAGGTGTCCCTATTCTATTTGTTTAGAGTTATTTACTAAAAAAAATCTATGGTGGAGGAAAAGGTAATGGTTTCCCCTATTTGGTGACCAATATTTTTCACCATTCTCTGCTGTGTGGCTCATGCTTACAAATATTAAAAACATGGTATAATTGATTATAATCAACCAATACTTATCATCATGCTAAGAGTTAGGGAAGTGATTCAGACACAGTCCCCGCCATCTTTAGGAGCCAGAAAGAGTTAAACAGGGAAGTTATACATCAATGAAAGTTCATATAAACTATAGAGAAGGGAGTAATTAGCCAGAAAGACTGGAATTTGAAGACTGGGTAGGGTTTCACCTAGAAGAACAATTTCAGGACATTAGATTTGTTCAAAGTACAGCATTTGTGGGGGCATAATGGTGGACTAACAAGATATGTTCAGGGAACTCTGAAGAGCTTCTCCTAAATGCCAGAGGGACAAGGACCTGGGGTGAGGGCGGAGATGTGGTCACAAACATTGCCAAAGAGGTAAGCAGAGACTAGATTGTTGAGGCCAGTCAGAATTCATTAAATACTTAGCACTAGGTAAGGTACTATGTGGGCTACAAAAAACTACTTGGATCCTTTGCTGCTTTTTAAGGATCTATGATCAAACTGAGAAGAGAAACCAACATACATGAGGCAATTAAAACACAATTAAGAAGTCAATGATGCATTATTGACTCTGCGGTTGGAATTCAAAGACGGTACAGAAATCTATATAGTCTCTAATAATCAAAGAATTAAAAAGTTGGATTTGTACTGCCCCTTGACAAATGGGATGGCTTACTTGAAGAGTTCTTAATCGACCAGTACTACCCCCTAGCGGACATTTGGAAATGTGTAAGTTTATTTTTAAATGTGGAAGTGGGGAGGAGGGTGGGTCACTTTTTCATTCATTGGACCAGAGAGGCTAAGTGCCTCATTCAGTGAAGAATTGTCTCTCTCAAAACTGCCCCCATTCAGAAGCACTAATCAGATAGAGGGCAGAAAGTAGATTCCAGATGTTGAGAACAAAATATAAGAATTATAGGTACATATCACTTTTGGTCATTAGCAAAATTTAATTGGATAATTCAGAAAAAGATTCTATTCTATTTTTAAAATACACTAACTTTCTCAGTTTATTTCAGAAAATTCATGATTACATAGGCCCTTTGGCAGGATTGCAATCTCAAGTGCTATTAGGGGTTAGACAAAAGCCGTAGATATGTAAATTGGTGATTTAACCAGAACCACCTCACCTCCTCCCCTAATGCTGCAAGGTTATTTGGGACATATGGCAGCTCAGTACTGTGGCTGTATGGTGCTCATTCTCCTTCATCCACCATGGGTTGAATACAAGTGTCCCGGTTTCAAATGCTTGTGTCACTTTTCTTCTTACACTATGGTTTCTGTCCACCCTTGGCTTTAGTTTACTATTCTCTTTCAGTTTCTTCCCCCTGTAACTGAAGAGTGTTTACGTATCACTTTCAAACCTCCCCAAATTGGGTATCTGATCAGTTTACCCCATGGCTCCTTCCCTGATGGACAAAGCCTTAGTCCACCATGTGGGTCATTGGCTGACTTGCAGGTTACTTTTCTTATAGCCTTGAGTGAAGTCATCCCCCCATCAGTTAGCTGTGGGCAGAATGGTACGGTCCTAAGCATGGCTCATGGGGCCTCATTCAAAAAGAACTGGGCCATAGCCCCAACAACAAATACAGTGGCTTTTCAATAATGACTCTGGTTAGACAAAAGGAAGGAGGTTTAATTGAAGTGGAACACTGCAGGATCCTGTACTCACTTCCTTCTGCAATTAAAAGGGAAAAAATCAAAGCCAATTTTGATGAGCGCACAGTGTAGATGGAATAAACTGCTCACAATTTAGAAGTCTTCTGTTACATTTATGCATACAGACAGTGGTCACTTTCAAATTCAGGTGGCACTATTTTCAGATATAAAGGTCATGGGCTTACCGTCACTTCAAAGTCAACAAGTACAAAATTTAACTCCTTTCTATCGGCACCAAATCACCCTCCAAGCTTCTCTATTTCCAACCATAGTATTAGAGATTTTATAGGGAGTAGTGAACTAATTGTTAAGGGGAATAAATCATGGCTGTGAATTGCAAATATCCTAGGCTCCACTTGTTAGAATGCCCCAGGGTCAAGATTGATGGAGAGAAATAACCATACAGCCACATAAAATAAAATTTATAACCTGATGGTCTCCTAGCCAAATTGGGCCAGGAAGTGTTTTTCATTTTGATGAGTACTATATATTGTAAGCATTTGAATTAGAGTACAAATACAAATCAAGGCATGTGAAGTAGAGATGTCAACAGTCTTCACCAATCCAGAAGGGGCTAGCTAAAGAAGCCATAGGTGAGTACCCGCTCACAGGAGATGAATTGCAAGAGGTGACACCAAAGTAGTGCAGGGTGATGAGGTCAGGTGGGAAACATTTTGTTTGGCTTCTACTCCTTCACTTCTTAAAGTGGTCATGCTCTCCAGCTACTGTATGACACCTAGAGTCCCACGGCTGTTTCTTTCACCTGAACGTGGGACTGGTCCAGGGGGAAAAACAAATGTACATTTAGAAGTCTAATTAGAACACACACTGTCAGCAACACTGTACTGAAGGCCCCATTAAACATCTTGTGAATGCCCAAGAGTGCTCCTGCCCATGTTTGGAGTGACACATTTTGGCTCGACTGGTGACAATTAGGATCAGACCCAGGACACTGGAGAATTTGCACGGCATCCCATATGGCCTAGTGTGTAGGTAGATTGTTCCCAGGTGCTTGAAACTCAATGAAAGAGCTCTGGGTAGGAATTAGATGAAAATGCTGGAGAATGCAAATTAGTACACTATAGATGGATCTGTATCATGTATGGTCACATTATGGATTGGATTCAACTGTCAGATGGTTATGTATTATTCATGATCAAATTCAGGGTAAAGATACCAGATGGCAAAGGCATATTCATGGTCAGATCATAGTTGTTAGATTAATTATAAATCTACATAAGAATTGGATAATAATCACTCAGACTGCTCTCAGAAGGATACTCTGTAGATCACCTAATCAAAAGTATTTTTAAAATAAGGTGTGTAGGTTATTAGGTGACATTAAACATTTTATGTTACCATAAGTTATTTTCCAAAAAGACTCTCTAGTAACATAAAAAAATTTTTCAGATTTCACTAACCTGTGGCTTTGGTCTTAATGTTGGATAGAGCTCAGGGTAACAATGCCGTTTCTTTAAAGGAGTTTACATGATTTACACTAGGTAGAATGTTAAGGGACTGGTGAGACTCTGTTAGATGATAACAATGTTTTTGTCTGCATGGCTACAACTCATCATGTACAACTCATCAGGTGTCACTAAACCTAATGTCATCAGCATCCCTGTGGGATAGACATCTTCTGATTGCCCGCACCACTCCCCCCATGCCCAAATCCTCTTTCTGTCCTTTCCCACCCTGAATTGTGCTCAGTGAGCATGCTCTAGAAAGGTCATATCAACAAATTCTTTTGTCTTCTATATTCCAGCTGGTTCACTACTGAGGAGCATTAGTGGGAGATGGGGCTTAGAAAGAGCGAATATTCTCTTGGGTCTCTCCCTGTAGGATCTCTTCAGGCTGGCCTGTCTCCACCACAAAGTTCCACAGCTCCTGTTAGGTGGTCCTCCCCAGCACACCGTTTTCTATCTGAAAAGTTTTCTTTCTGAAAACTTCACTGATGATTGCGGTTTTCTGCTGTTACTAGCCCCGGGGTTGTTATCTTTTGTGGTTGCCTTATACCCTGACCACACCTTTGTAAATAGCCTTCTAATTAAATTCTCCTTAAATACTTGAGTGTGCCATCTGGTTTCTGCTAGGATCCAGACTGAAATATACCCTAAGCACAGAATCATTAGGTCAAAGAATAGTTTGTCTGCAATGGAATATAGATTGACATGATCTAGTCAATCTTTCTCATTTTACTGATGAGGACATTGAGGTGCAGAGATATCAAGGGATTTAACCAAAGTCACCAGCTACTACATGAAAACCTGGAGACTAGAACCCAACTACTCCGAATCTCTTCAGTGCATTTTCCACAACAAACTCCTATGCAGAAGGTTGTGGGCACCCTATGTGTCCCCTGAAGGTGTCTGTCAAGGAAAGTTAGCTCCAAGCGGTTGGTCAGTAGAGAGATTTTTCTACATATAGCAGCTTATGGTCAGGTTGTTATCCACAGTTCCAGGAAGAGACTCATTAAGAAGACTGGTGTTACTGAAAATCCAGAGATCCATATAATAACTTCAAGAGTAGTTTCCAAAAATTCCAGCTAAACTTGGCTCCCAGAACGTTACAGTACTCAGAAGGGAGAGGATAAAGGGGGAAATATATGAAGTGGGGCCTTTATCTCTCATTGCTCAGATGTTATCCTTAGACAGGTGGAGGGGTTGGGCAGGGGGATGGTTGCAATCAGGCAAGACAGGTGTCACTAAACTGCATGAGAGAAGAGAGACAGGGGTAAGATAATTACCATAAAGTGAGTATCTTTGTGTCAGGAACTGCACTGTTCTACATTCATTATTTTATATAATCCCAACCATAACCCTCATTTCACAGATGAGAACAGAAAAATTCAAGCAAAAAGAAGTTATACCCGTAGGGAGTGGGAAATAAGCCCAAGAGGAAACCTAGAGTTCCATACAATTGGGAGCAGTGACAGCAGCAACAAAGATGATAAAATGTTTCTTATTGCCTGTCACTGGCTAGGATGTTAGGGATGGAGGAGAAACAAAGATCAGGAAAGAAGCACCATGAACTAGAAAGACCTCGTTGCTGCCATTGTGTCCTATGGGCTATGGGGCCACGGGAGTGGGAAAGTACACAGATGACTAGAATATAGTTTGAAAAGTTTTATTATCTGGAAGGACAGGTATGTTGGGGGTACAGAGAAGGGGCAAGTAACACAGACAAGGGAGGGCACGGGGCAGTGAAGATTTTACAGAGGAAGTGACAGCTGAGTGAACTGAAGGATGAAGAGAAGTTGACAGATGATGTGGAAGGGAAGTGTGTTTCAGGTAGAGGAAACAGCATGTGTAAAGGCCTGCTCTTAAGAGAACTCCTGGCAAATAAGTTCATTGGAGCTGATCATATAGGATAGTGGGAAGTGAAGGGGGCAAGGCTGCAAAACTAAGTCAAGGACATCGTATAGGCTGAGCCTGTAGGTCATGTTAAGGAATTTGGATCTTTCTTTTCCCTCTGAGCATTAGAAAGACACTGAGGGTTTTACATAAGGAGATGATATGACCAGATGTCCTGAGGTCACTGATCCTTGGACAGAGATTGTCCTCTGCTCTGGTTTTGTTTGGGGAATGACAAGGCAGCACTCTATTTAGGGTAGGGCAATAAGGCAGCCAGCATGCAGTTGGGCTCAGAGGGCCCATAGGTGTTAATTATCCTTGACTGAAAGCCAGGCCTCTCCAGGGATCCCCAGTAGTTCTGTGTCACTGACAGTGTTTGCCAGTCTATGTGGCACTCTCTGCCTAGCTGCAAGGAATTAGAATTTACTCTGCTTCCTTGAGCATTTTGTCCCGTTTTAAAGGAGAACCTAAGATATTGTTCAACAGAGGTTACATTGTTTTCATGGTATCATATAATAAGTACAGATCTTTCATGACTTATGATGGGGTTGTATCCCATAAACCCATCATCATAAGTTAAAAATACCATAAGTTGAAAACACATTTAATACACACAACCTACTGAACATGGTAGTTTAGTCTAGACTACCTTACATGTGCTCAGAAAACTTACATTAGCCTATAGTTGGGCAAAACTATCTAACATGAAGCCTATTTTATAATAAAGTGTTGACTATCTCATGTAATTTATTGAATGCTGTACTGAAAGTGAAAAACAGAATGGCTGTATGGGTTCAGAATGGTTGTCAGTGTATTGGTTGTTTACACTTAGTGATCATGGGGCTGACTGGGAGCTGTAGCTTGAGGCAGCTGCCCAACAACACAAGAGAGTATCATACATACTGCCTATTGCCAGGCCAGAAAAAGATCAAAATTCAAAATTGGAAGTATGGTTTCTACTGAATGTGTATCACTTTTGCACCATGGTGAAGCTGAGAGATCATAAGTCGAATCATCATAAGTTGGGGACCACCTGCAGTTGCGATGTCTTTTTAATTAACATTTGTGTTTTGTTTGCTTTTCCTTTTCCCGTCAGTACAGTCTAGCACTGAGTTGTAAGAGTGGCTCAGGATATTTATCTGCCTTGGATGGACTCGGAAAACTTGACCTTGAGTTTGTATCTGGCCATGTGATACAATCAGAACTTGCTCAACTTTGGGAGCCACAGCATTTATAGGAAAAGTATTTCCAGGCAGGAAAAGGGCAGAAAGGGTATTCCTTTGTAAAATGTGAATGGATATGAGACTGAGACCTTGGCTGTATCTGTATGTGCATTAAACTGTCCAGAGAAGTTACCTAAAAGATGCTTACTGAATAAAAGAGAAGTGCTTGGCTATTCTTTATAACTGAAGCAAAATGTTCCTGAAATATTATCTACCCTTCCATGTGCATTTTCCCCATTCCTCTCCTCTCCTTTTCCCTTCTAATCCATTCTATTTTAAAGGAAAATTCTCGGGTTGGACTGCGGCCCCGCCCACTAACTCCAGTTATACACCACAGCACAGGGGAAGTGCACTGCAGGTACTCACCACGCCAGGGACTCTCCAAAATGACCAAACAGAAGAATTCCCCTCAGAAGAATCTCCAGGAAATAACAACAGCTAATGAACTGATCAAAAAGGATTTAAATAATATAACAGAAAGTGAATTTAGAATAATAGTCATAAAATTAATCGCTGGGCTTGAAAACAGTATACAGGACAGCAGAGAATCTCTTGCCACAAAGATCGAGGGACTAAGGAACAGTCACGAGGAGTTGAAAAACGCTTTAAACGAAATGCAAAACAAAATGGAAACCACGATGGCTCGGCTTGAAGAGGCAGAGGAGAGAATAGGTGAACTAGAAGATAAAGTTATGGAGAAAGAGGAAGCTGAAAGAAAGAGAGATAAAAAAATCCAGGAGTATGAGGGGAAAATTAGAGAACTAAGTGATACACTAAAAAAAAATAATATACGCATAATTGGTACCCAGAGGAGGAAGAGAGAGGGAAAGGTGCTGAAGGGGTACTTGAACAAATTATAGCTGAGAACTTCCCTGAACTGGGGAAGGAAAAAGGCATTGAAATCCAAGAGGCACAGAGAACTCCCTTCAGACGTAACTTGAATCGATCTTCTGCACGACATATCATAGTGAAACTGGCAAAATACAAGGATAAAGAGAAAATTCTGAAAGCAGCAAGGGATAAACGTGCCCTCACATATAAAGGGAGACCTATAAGACTCGTGACTGATCTCTCCTTTGAAACTTGGCAGGCCAGAAAGGCTTGGCACGATATCTACAGTGTGCTAAACAGAAAAAATATGCAGCCGAGAATCCTTTATCCAGCAAGTCTGTCATTTAGAATAGAAGGAGAGATAAAGGTCTTCCCAAACAAACAAAAACTGAAGGAATTTGTCACCACGAAACCAGCCCTACAAGAGATCCTAAGGGGGATCCTGTGAGACAAAGTACCAGAGACATCACTACAAGCATAAAACATACAGACATCACAATGACTCTAAACCCATATCTTTCTATAATAACACTGAATGTAAATGGATTAAATGCGCCAACTAAAAGACATAGGGTATCAGAATGGATAAAAAAACAAGACCCATCTATTTGCTGTCTACAAGAGACTCATTTTAGATCTGAGGACACCTTTAGATTGAGAGTGAGGGGATGGAGAACTATTTATCATGCTCCTGGAAGCCAAAAGAAAGCTGGAGTAGCCATACTTATATCAGACAAACTAGACTTTAAATTTAAGGCTGTAACAAGAGATGAAGAAGGGCATTATATAATAATCACAGGGTCTATCCACCAGGAAGAGCTAACTATTATAAATGTCTATGCGCCAAATACCCGAGCCCCCAGATATATAAAACAATTACTCATAAACATAAGCAACCTTATTGATAAGAATGTGGTCATTGCAGGGGACTTTAACACCCCACTTACAGAAATGGATAGATCATCTAGACACACAGTCAATAAAGAAACAAGGGCCCTGAATGATACATTGGATCAGAGGGACTTGACAGATATATTTAGAACTCTGCATCCCAAAGCAACAGAATATACTTTCTTCTCGAGTGCACATGGAACATTCTCCAAGATAGATCATATACTGGGTCACAAAACAGCCCTTCATAAGTTTACAAGAATTGAAATTATACCATGCATACTTTCAGACCACAATGCTATGAAGCTTGAAATCAACCACAGGAAAAAGTCTGGAAAACCTCCAAAAGCATGGAGGTTAAAGAACACCCTACTAACGAATGAGTGGGTCAACCAGGCAATTAGAGAAGAAATTAAAATATATATGGAAACAAACGAAAATGAAAATACAACAATCCAAACGCTTTGGGATGCAGTGAAGGCAGTCCTGAGAGGAAAATACATTGCAATCCAGGCCTATCTCAAGAAACAAGAAAAATCCCAAATACAAAATCTAACAGCACACCTAAAGGAAATAGAAGCAGAACAGCAAAGGCAGCCTAAACCCAGCAGAAGAAGAGAAATAATAAAGATCAGAGCAGAAATAAACAATATAGAATCTAAAAAAACGGTAGAGCAGATCAACGAAACCAAGAGTTGGTTTTTTGAAAAAATAAACAAAATTGACAAACCTCTAGCCAGGCTTCTCAAAAGGAAAAGGGAGATGACCCAAATAGATAAAATCATGAATGAAAATGGAATGATTACAACCAATCCCTCAGAGATACAAACAATTATCAGGGAATACTATGAAAAATTATATGCCAGCAAATTGGACAACCTGGAAGAAATGGACAAATTTCTAAACACCCACACTCTTCCAAAACTCAATCAGGAGGAAATAGAAAGCTTGAACAGACCCATAACCAGCGAAGAAATTGAATCGGTTATCAAAAATCTCCCAACAAATAAGAGTCCAGGACCAGATGGCTTCCCAGGGGAGTTCTACCAGACATTTAAAGCAGAGATAATACCTATCCTTCTCAAGCTATTCCAAGAAATAGAAAGGGAAGGAAAACTTCCAGACTCATTCTATGAAGCCAGTATTACTTTGATTCCTAAACCAGACAGAGACCCAGTAAAGAAAGAGAACTACAGGCCAATATCCCTGATGAATATGGATGCAAAAATTCTTAATAAGATACTAGCAAATCGAATTCAACAGCATATAAAAAGAATTATTCACCATGATCAAGTGGGATTCATTCCTGGGATGCAGGGCTGGTTCAACATTCGCAAATCGATCAACGTGATACATCACATTAACAAAAAAAAAAGAGAAGAACCATATGATCCTGTCAATCGATGCAGAAAAGGCCTTTGACAAAATCCAGCACCCTTTCTTAATAAAAACCCTTGAGAAAGTCGGGATAGAAGGAACATACTTAAAGATCATAAAGGCCATTTATGAAAAGCCCACAGCTAACATCATCCTCAACGGGGAAAAACTGAGAGCTTTTTCCCTGAGATCAGGAACACGACAGGGATGCCCACTCTCACCGCTATTGTTTAATATAGTGCTGGAAGTTCTAGCACCAGCAATCAGACAACAAAAGGAAATCAAAGGCATCAAAATTGGCAAAGATGAAGTCAAGCTTTCGCTTTTTGCAGATGACATGATATTATACATGGAAAATTCGATAGACTCCACCAAAAGTCTGCTAGAACTGATACATGAATTCAGCAAAGTTGCAGGATACAAAATCAATGTGCAGAAATCAGTTGCATTCTTATACACTAACAATGAAGCAACAGAAAGACAAATGAAGAAACTGATCCCATTCACAATTGCACCAAGAAGCATAAAATACCTAGGAATAAATCTAACCAAAGATGTAAAAGATCTGTATGCTGAAAACTATAGAAAGCTTATGCAGGTAATTGAAGAAGATATAAAGAAATGGAAAGACATTCCCTGCTCATGGATTGGAAGAATAAATATTGTCAAAATGTCAATACTACCCAAAGCTATCTACACATTCAATGCAATCCCAATCAAAATTGCACCAGCATTCTTCTCGAAACTAGAACAAGCAATCCTAAAATTCATATGGAACCACAAAAGGCCCCGAATAGCCAAAGTAATTTTGAAGAAGAAGACCAAAGCAGGAGGCATCACAATCCCAGACTTTAGCCTCTACTACAAAGCTGTCATCATCAAGACAGCATGGTATTGGCATAAAAACAGACACATAGACCAATGCAATAGAATAGAAACCCCAGAACTAGACCCACAAACGTATGGCCAACTCATCTTTGACAAAGCAGGAAAGAACATCCAATGGAAAAAAGACAGTCTCTTTAACAAATGGTGCTGGGAGAACTGGACAGCAACATGCAGAAGGTTGAAACTAGACCACTTTCTCACACCATTCACAAAAATAAACTCAAAATGGATAAAGGACCTGAATGTGAGACAGGAAACCATCAAAACCCTAGAGGAGAAAGCAGGAAAAGACCTCTCTGACCTCAGCCGTAGCAATCTCTTACTCGACACATCCCCAAAGGCAAGGGAATTAAAAGCAAAAGTGAATTACTGGGACCTTATGAAGATAAAAAGCTTCTGCACAGCAAAGGAAACAACCAACAAAACTAAAAGGCAACCAATGGAATGGGAAAAGATATTTGCAAATGACACATCGGACAAAGGGCTAGTATCCAAAATCTATAAAGAGCTCATCAAACTCCACACCCGAAAAACAAATAACCCAGTGAAGAAATGGGCAGAAAACATGAATAGACACTTCTCTAAAGAAGACATCCGGATGGCCAACAGGCACATGAAAAGATGTTCAACGTCGCTCCTTATCAGGGAAATACAAATCAAAACCACACTCAGATACCACCTCACGCCAGTCAGAGTGGCCAAAATGAAGAAATCAGGAGACTATAGATGCTGGAGAGGATGTGGAGAAACAGGAACCCTCTTGCACTGTTGGTGGGAATGCAAATTGGTGCAGCCGCTCTGGAAAGCAGTGTGGAGGTTCCTCAGAAAATTAAAAATAGACCTACCCTATGACCCAGCAATAGCACTGCTAGGAATTTATCCAAGGGATACAGGAGTACTGATGCATAGGGGCACCTGTACCCCAATGTTTATAGCGGCACTCTCAACAATAGCCAAATTATGGAAAGAGCCTAAATGTCCATCAACTGATGAATGGATAAAGAAATTGTGGTTTATATACACAATGGAATACTACGTGGCAATGAGAAAAAATGAAATATGGCCTTTTGTAGCAACATGGATGGAACTGGAGAGTGTGATGCTAAGTGAAATAAGCCATACAGAGAAAGACAGATACCATATGGTTTCACTCTTATGTGGATCCTGAGAAACGTAACAGAAACCCATGGGGGAGGGGAAGGAAAAAAAAAAAAAAAAAAAAGAGGTTAGAGTGGGAGAGAGCCAAAGCATAAGAGACTGTTAAAAACTGAGAACAAACTGAGGGTTGATGGGGGGTGGGAGGGAGGGCAGGGTGGGTGATGGGTATTGAGGAGGGCACCTTTTGGGATGAGCACTGGGTGTTGTATGGAAACCAATTTGACAGTAAATTTCATATATTAAAAAATAAAAAAAAATAATAAAGGAAAATTCTAGTTACAAACCAATACATTGATTTTAGAACTCACTAATGATTGGATTATAGCCTGGACTTTGAGAAATGCTGCTATAGAGGATTTAACCAAAATGTATTTTTCCTATAATTCTGTTATGGCAAAGAAATGAATTCTGCTTGAACTATGGAATTAATAAGTCCTACCTAACTTCTTGAAGTATCTGAGGATTGGTGAAGATTTCCACAGAGACTGTTACCTCATTGGAAGGGTAGCTACGCCATTTCTTAAAGGAAGGAATACCTTTATATGGCTATGAGATGGTAAACTCTTGAACCCCACTATATTTGGGAGGTTGGTTAGTAGTATTAGATAGCAATGTAATGGTTTCTTCCCATGAGAAATCTATTTTCAGTTCAAACTCTAATCATAGAGGTAATCCTCTGCCTGAAACAAATGATATGGTGGACATACTGCTGATCACTAACTCAGAAAAATCTGATTAGAATTCAGAATGCTGAGATCAGAGAGAGAAAAAAAGCCAAATTAGGCACATAGGAAAAGGTGCCATTCCTATGTTCTAAAGGAACTGGAAGCCTGAATTTTTCAGATCCTGTTGAAGGTAGTAGTTCCACTTCTCATTAATATTAATTCCTAGTCCTGAAAATAAGTGAATGAGTAGAGACTTGAGAATTTCTCAAGTGCCATGATGAAGGATGGAAAACTTTTCAATCCCAGTTGGTGCGGAATAAAACCATGGAAATGATGAGCCCCAGGGAAGAGGATCAGAACAGTGAACATAAGAAGATAAACCAGATGGATAAACCAGAACAAAGACATCTTAACTTAGTCTTCTGGGTTAAAAGGTTTCCCCCAATCCCACAGTGAGAATTAGAAGAATTAGAAAGTGATATCAGAGCCTCAATGTGGGTGTTTATTATTTGCAAACATACTTTATTTTTTAAAATTATTTATTTGAATTCAAGTTAGTTAACATACAGCATAGTATTGGCTTTGGGAGTAGAACCCAGTGATCCATCACTCCCTATAAACAGCCAGTGCTCAACCCAACAAGTGCCCTTCTCAATGCCCATCACCCATTTACCCCATACCCTCACTCACCTCCCCTTCAGCAACCCTCAGTTTGTTCTCTATATTTAAGAGTATTTTATGGTTTGCTTCTTCTGTTTTTATCATTTTTCCTTCCCTTCCCCTTTATTCATCTGTTGTGATTCTTAAATTCTACATATGAGTGAAATCATGTGATCTTTGTCTTTCTCTGACTGACTTATTTTGCTTAGCATAATATACTCTAGTTCCATTCACGTTGTTGCAAATGGCAAGATTTCATTCTTTTTGATCACTGAGTAGTAGTCCACTGTGTGTGTGTGTGTGTGTGTGTGTGTGTGTGTGTGTGTATACCACATCTTCATCCATTCATCAGTTGATGAACATTTTCTATAAACATTGGTGTGCACATGCCCCTTTGGACCAGTATTTTTGTATCCTTTGTATAAATATTTAGTAGTGCAATTCCTGGGTCATAGGGCAGCTCTATTTTTAATTTTTTGAGGAACGTCTATACTGTTTTCCAGAGTGGCTGTACCAGTTTGCATTCCTACCAACAGTGCAGAAGTGTTCTCCTTTGTTTCTCCACATCCTTGCCAACATCTGTGTTTCCTGAGTTGTTAATTTTAGCCATTCTGACAGGTGTGAGATGGTATCTCATTGTGGTTTTTATTTGTATTTCTCTGATGATGAGTGATGGTGAGCACCTTTTCATGTGTCTGTTAGCCATCTGAATGTCTTCGTTGGGAAAGTGTCTATTCATGTCTTCTCCCCATTCCTTCACTGGAATGTATTTTGGGTGTTGAGTTTGATATTTTCTTTATAGATTTTAGATACTAACCCTTTATCTTATATGTCATTTTCAAATATCTTCTCTCATTCTGTTGGTTGCATTTTAGTTTTGTTGATTGTTTCCTCTGTTGTGCAGAAGCTTTTTATCTTGATGAGGTCCCAGTAGTTCATTTTTGCTATTATTTCCCTTGCCTCTGGAGACATGTCTAGTAAAAAGTTGTTGTGACCAAGGTCAAAGCGGTTGATGCTTGTTTTCTCCTCTAGGATTTTGATGGTTTCTTGTCTCACATTTAGGTCTTTCATCCATGTTGTTCAACATAATACTGGAAGTCCTAGCCTCAGTGGTCAGACAACAAAAAGAAATGAGAGGCATACAAATTGGCAAAGAAGCCAAAATTTCACTTTTCACAGATGACATGATACTCTACATGGAAAATCCAAAAGACTCCACCAAAAAGCTGCTAGAATTAATTCATGAATGAATTCAGCAAAGTTGCAGGATATAAAACCAATGTACAGAAATCGGTTGCATTTCTATACACTGATAGGAAAGCAGCAGAAAGAGAAATCAAGGAATCAATCCCATTTACAACTGCAATAAAAATCAGAACATACCTAGGAATAAACCTAACCAAAGAGGTAAAAGATCTGTACACTAAAAACTATAGAAAGTTTGTGAAAGAAATTGAGGAAGATACAAAGAAATGGAAAAACATTCTATGCTCATGGATTGGAAGAGCCAAGTATTGCATTAAAATGTCGATACTACCCAAAGCAATCTACACATTCAATGCAATACCTGTCAAAATAACACCGGCAGTCTTCACAGAACTAGGACAAACAATCCTAAAATTTGTATGGAACCAGTAAAGAACCCGAATGGCCAAAGTAATGTTGAAAAAGAAAACCAAAGCTGGAGGCATCACAATTCAGGATTTTGAGCTGTATTACAAAGCTGTAATCATCAAGACAGGATGGTTGGTACTGGCATAAAAACAGACACACAGATCAATGGAACAGAACAGAGAACCCAGAAATGGATCCATAAATGTATGGCCAACTAATCTTTGACAAAACAGAAAAGAGTATTCAGTGGAAAAAAAGGCAGTCTCTTCAGCAAATGGTTCTGGGAAAACCGGAAAGCGACATGCAGAAGAATGAAGCAAACATACTTTAAATAAATGAACAGTCAACATTACATGGCTCTCCTTCTGCACCATGAACTCAGTAATTCTCACAAACCATTCATGTGGCCCTTATAAATTGTAAGTCTATGACTGAAATCAAACCGTACAAACCTAACCTCCATTGGTTCTACCCTGTTTTACATGTCACAAATGAGCATAGTTTTGGCTTTGCATCAGGCAAACATAACTTTAAAATAATGTTTTCCTTTCTGCTATAATCTGAATGTTTAGGTCCTCCCCCTAATTCATATGTGGAAATTCTAATTCCCACAGGATATGTTTGGGTCTTTGGGAAGTGCTTAAATATGAGAGTGGAACCCTCATGAGGGACTGGTACCTTATTTGAGAAACCCCAAGGAGATAAATTCCTAGCCTGTTCTGCCAGGTGAGGATACAACAAGAAGATGTGACCTGGAAGACGGCTCTCACCTGACCATGCTGGCTGGCAATTATCAGCAATACATTTCTGTTGTTTATAAGTTCCCCAGTCTGTGGTGTTTTGTTGGAGTAGCCCAAACAGATTAACATACTTTCCTTAGAAGTTGAGTTATTAGAGATTTTCAACAACACTTTTCAGGAGGGGAACTCACAAATTCATGCTCTCCATGCTTGTTATCTGCAACCCTGTGGAATGGACTGTGTTTGCTTGCCACATCGCCTTGCTCTCTTTCTATAGGGATCTCTCCCCTTTCAATTTCGCTTCCTTGGGAACCCAGTTATTGAGGAGGTACTTTCCCTCTTTGCTGGTCGTGGCTTCTCTTTTCCTCCAGTAGCATACCTATATGTATCTCAGAGCTAGAGTTAATGCCTGAAGGATTTTCACTAAAATCCTAATGAATTAAGGAGGATAGGTCTTCTGGAAAACATTTTCACTTTAGCTGAGTTCTATGTCTTAACCCAGGGGTTTGTCATAATTAGACCAATACTTTCATTCTTTAATCTAGATGAAGAATGTAAGGCTCAAAAAAGTTGTCTTAATTCCTCCTCAAAAGGAATATTCTACCAACCAGATTTTTAAGCTTCTTGGTCTATCATTGAGACACTGTGTTTCTCTAGAAGGAAAAAGGGCAAGGTTCTTTTCTGAGCTTTATGGTTTTTTATAGAGATTGTTGGTGAATTTATCTTGGTGTGTATTAAAGCACTAAAGTTGGTTTGTAACATAATGTGAGAATAAAAAGGAAACAAGACTGGAACTTCACTTGAATATATTAAATTTTGCTGCTGTTCCACGTCCATTGGTCTTCTAGAGATTCTGTGATACTCAGTTTAAATACAAAGCAGAAAACAAGAAGAGAAATGCACTTATATCTCTTGAAGGCTCAGCCATGTTGAGGGATTATACACACAACCTCCTTAATTCTCACAGCCAACATTTCAGCCAAGTATTTTTATCTACATTTTGTAGAAAAGGAAACTGAGGCCCATGTACTATTTTGTTCATGGCCACCTAGATCATAGAGGCAGGAGTTGAGCTTAGTTTCTTTTTGTTTATAAAGTTCACACTCTTTCCACTAGCCCATGGAAACTCCTAACTTTCACAAAGCTTACCCTTTACATGGGGAGCATTTCAGACATCAAAAATAGAGAACATATATTATGAAGTCCAAAAAATGAGTGGCCAATTGTGTTGAGATAAATTGGATAAGTAAGCCAGGGCTGAATTCACAAATAAAACTTTTCTAAGTTCCCACTCAGAGATGTAGAGCTAGAAAGAGCATCTCTCACCCCCTTATAATGAAAAAAAAAAAAATAGACAAATTGCAAGCTCATGACTTTTTTTGAACTGTCAGAGAACTTTTCACAGGGTAATTACCTGGCTCAAAATCTAAGATGAGAGAGGCATCTGCAGGTAACAACCACATACGAACACTGATGTACCTGGAGGAGACACATGTAGACATCGGTAAGAAGAATCCCAATGGAAAATGAGAGAGTTGATGCCAAGTGTGCATAGGCAAGAGAATTAAAGCACCTAGGGGCCACAGGAATTGGTGAATCTTCAATCTTTTCAGGATTTTTCTCCATAAACCCTACTGAGATCTTGCAGAAAAGTTTGGAGAGAGTCCTAAGAAAGTGTCCTAATATGGGGAAGGAAAGTGCAGCTGCTGAAGGATGGTCACAGAATTCCACCTGGACCCTTCCCACTGATTTTCCCCATTGAATGAAAGTGTTAATCTGTAGGGCGAAGGGCAGCAAATGTAGTCGTTTACGGTACTAGTGGAAAGCCACTGTAACTGGAGAAAGGGAACAAGGGGAAAATGCTATTTCTTTGGGGAAGGAGCAGGGATAAGTAACACGTTGGGCCCATAATCATAGCCAGGTGAGGAGCAGAAGCACTGAGATGGCCATATCCATGGTAGGCTTTGTCTGCTGAGAGTGGCCAGAAACAATGACATTCTAGTAGCAATGACCACACCTAATGCCAATGCTCAGATACTGGTTTTTAAATATAAGAAATCGGGATTCCTCAGAGAAGTGGCCTATTCCAAGGCTGAGGCAGGGAAAATGCAGGATGACCCTGGACTATTTGAAGGTATCAGAAAACACAGTAGTGAAAAAAAGGCTAGTTTCATGTTATGATTTGAGAAACAAAATAAGTAATGATAGTACTGGTCTTTATAACCCAAAGAATAAAGTAAATATCCATGAGTCACCGATGTAAACAAATAAGTGAATAAATATAGAAATGGAGCAGAGGTAAACTGTCCTTACAGGAGAACTCCAAATAATAAATGTTGAAGGAATGAGGGAAGGAAAACAATTACCATTAGAACATAGCAAAAATTGCTACAATCATGATCCACAGAGGAGTGCTAAAAATCTTTGGATTAAAGTTTGAGAGGAGTAAGAATATTTGTCTCAAAGTGTCTTTCTCCAAATATTTATTATTTACAAAGGGAAAAATAGTAACTTTACATTGGAGAAATCTGGACAAACCACCTTAACCAAGTGATATCCGGTAAAATGTCTCAACATCATGAAATCCCCGATATGTTTCACTGCAGAGAGCACACCTCCTTTGTGGTATCATCCTTATAAACGGAGCATAACCTCAATCTAAGCATAATGCACTCTTAACACCTCTAACTACATAAAATGTATATCTCAGCATATTACAAGCTATTTGAAGATAAGGGTGTCAAGTGTGTTTCTTTTTCTTCATTTTTAGTCCGTCAAAAAAAGGAGATAAGGTGGAATACAATCAAAGCCTTGAAAAGAGAGAATAAAATGCCAGCTGTAAGTGCTAATATAATACAGCTACTGAATATTGTATGTGGCTCTGAGCTTCCTTTCTCCCAAGGTAAGAAGAGAATCACAAAGAATAAACACCAAATTTTGTGAGAGGTAAAGTTTTCCATACCAACATATGATTTTGCACCATTCTAAACACAGTGTTTTGAAAGAGAGGAAAGACACCTGTAATTCTACTCCTAATGTACAGTTTACCTTTGAATGTTCATTGTTATCTTGTTTGAATACATGTTTTGTATATCTGCAATCCCACTGTAGATGTCATTTTGTATTGTTTTATTGAATTACGTCACTTATTTCCCATCTCTCTACATAGTATTCAAAGCTTATCATTTTAGTGTTTATACACAAATATTAACACTCTGTTATATGAAAATGCTGTAGTTTACCTATGCATTTTCCTCTTGTTGGACAGTTAGGTACTAAATGTTTCTTGGCACTGAATTCTGGAAGAGGTGTTCTGTGTGTGATCCCCAAAAGGGGACATGGAGCCATGAAACAGACAGTGTCATTGGTAGCACTGGTACAAAATGCAGAAAAGAATTTCATGTGGATATTTCTGATGAGGGGACGGTCCAAAAATGTACACCAGTGAAGTAGATTTACCGACAGCTCAGCTACTGAAGGACTGATTCGTTGGTGTCATATATCTTTGTATATCTTTTTGTGTTTAACATTGAACCTTTCACATAACTGAAGCTTAGCAAATGCATGTCAATGTAGACGTACTTTCATCTTCCTCATTATTGCATCTCTGTACCTTCCTTCACTTTGGAGGAAAATCCATGTCACAACCAGACTATTTCTAAGCTTTAATGTCAGACCCATGTGGCAAGGGATTGAGTTCAGCTGACTCTTGAACAACTCAGGGGTTAGGGGCGCCAATGCCCCCTGCCTGCACCCCATGCATTTGACAATCCACATATAACTTTTGACTCCCCAAAACCTTAACAACTAATAGCCTAGTGTTGACCAGAAGCCTTACCAATAGCATAAAGAGTTGATTAACACATATTTTGTATGTTATATGTATTATATATGGTATTCTTACAATAAAGTAAGCTAGAGAAAAGAAAATGTTATTCAGAAAACCCACAAGGAAGAGAAAATACAGCTACAGTTACTGTATTTATCAAAACACAATCCACGTATAGTAGGATAAGTGGCCCTGTGCAGTTCAAACCCATGCTGTTTAAGGGTCAACTATACTTATATGCAGCAAAGGAAATACAAAAATACCCTCGGTGTTAGGAAAAATAAAGGAAAACAGAAGCAACTCTCAACGCTACAAACCACGAAGAATAACAATACATTTAGTAACAGAGTAAGTACTATTCTCCAAGAATTCATGCTTTCCCATTACTCACCTCAAAACTAAATGAAAACTCAGCAAGCTTTTCAATGCTTTCAAGTAGATTATGTACATAATTAGAAATTATTTTACTGGTGGGCTATGAGAAACGCACTCAGATCTAACAACAACAAAATCTTTGTAAAGAAATCAAGCTTTCTAAAGGGCCAGGTGTCTGCCCACTTATATAAAACTACATTTCTGAATATGCTATTTTAATCTGAGTTCATCATCTTCACTGATATGTCTTCCTTTTAAATATCTTAGTCTTTTCAATTTTGTTCATTATTAGAGTGATGATTTAAAAAACCATTTTTAAGAGTCTTCCTTTTTTGTAAATATTTTTACTTTTAGGTTTTCTAGCCATGAAAATATATTTCCCTTCTTTGAAAGTTTTGTTTTTCTAAGTCCTAGAACTCACCTGTGACTCAACTCAAAATTTGCATTTCTTTACTATGATAAATTTCAAGATTATATGATAACGTCTTGGGTATTCTGTAGTATCAACGTTATATACATCTGGTATAAAATTGTGACGTTTTCCACTTGGCCTTTTTGTGAGTTGTTCTATCTAAATTGATGTTTTTCATCAACTGTGAAAAATTATCAGCTATTATCTCTTCAACATTGCTTATTATTATTTATATGGTCTCCTTCTGGAACTCTGACTAAACAGAGGACAGTTTCATCTGCTCTTTATGTGTTTTAACTCCTCTCTCACATTCCCATCTCTTTGTGAATCATTTCTTTAAGTTTATTAATTTTGAGAGAAAGAGAGAGAAAGAGAGAGAGAGAGCAGGGGAGGGGCAGCGAGAGAGAGGGAGAGAGAGAATTGCAAGCAGGCTCCATGCTGTCAGAGCAGAGCCCAATGTGCGGCTCGAACCCTCAAACCGTGAGATCATGACCTGAGCTAAAATCAAGAGTTCGACACTTACTTGACTGAGCCACCCAGGTGCTCCTGTGGATAATTTCTTAATATATACCTTTTAGCCAACCGATTCTTTTCTCAGCTGTGTCTAATGTGCTAATCTGTCCACATAATTTTGATTATTATATTTTATTCTTCATTTATATGTCATTTATAATTTACATTTCATCTTGTTCTGTCATTTGCCTAAACTGACTAATTTATTCAAAACTTCTGTGTATGTGGATTAAGATATGTTACTATTCATTGCCTGCTGTTAAGAACCTGGCTTTGTAAGTAAGTGTATAAAATTAAAAAATATATTTTAAGGAAAGGACAACAAATAAGCGTTTAGTATTGTCCCTTGCAATATTTGGGATATACTTCTACAAAAAGGTGTTTGCTGCTTCTCTGAAATGCAAATTAAACTGGGTATCTTGTATTTTTGCTAAATCTGGCAATCGTAGGAAACGTTGAGGCACTGGGTAGAGTAATGTGACATTCTTTACTCATTAGCAATAAAATAAAAGGCACACTTTGCCAGTCTGCAGTAATCATGTATGGTAGCATCTAGACATTTTGTCAATAGTTATGTCCAAATTCTTTGTGAGTCCCCTGATTCATGAGCATGGAAGCGTTTGCCCAGGGTCTGGTTTTCTCCCAAATCATATATGTATCACAAATCATGTATAACCTGGATGTATTCTCACACTTCTAAAGCACTCACTTAACAGGTAAATGACTTGCTCCCAACAGTTTCGCAATGCAAGATTCAAATGAATACCTTAGGAACATGACAAATTATTACTTGTCACAGACCTTCCCAGCGGGCTGCAAACTGTCACAATCATAAATGTGAAAAGGATGTGATCATCATGGCAATGACTTTCATACCGTGTTTCGTTGAGTTCTAAGGTTCCTCTGAGGTATCGCTAAGGCCACCTTGAGGGTAAAGTTCTCAGTTCCTGATTGAATCCAGGTCTCTCATTTTTTATCTGTTACACGTATTTGGTCAGAACAAAACATTTCACTTGAATAAAATCTTCTGCCATTAAAAAATATTTGCAGACTAATCTAGAAACATATACACTTTGGTGTAAGAAAAACTTGGGTCTGACCCTGGTTTGGGCACTTATCTTTTATGTAAATTTAGGCTGTTAACTTGGCCTCTCTAAACCTTTTCCCCAAGTGAGAAAAAGAGATAATATTAGAACTTTCCTCATAGCTCTTTTTCTTATTTTCCTCTTTTTATTTTGATATTTTGTAAGAATACTTAAGATGAGATCTATCCTCTTGACAAATTTTTAAGTGTACAATCCAGCATTGGTAACTCTAGGCACGATGCAGACCTCTAGAACTTATTCATCTCGCATACCTGAAATGTTCAACACATTGAGGAGCAACTCCTTTCTCTCTTCCCCCAGCCTCTGGCAACTACTATTCTACTCTCTGTTTCTATGAGTCTGACTACTTTAGATACCTCATACGAGTGCCTCCACGTTTGTCTTTTATGGCTTAATTCGCTTAACATAAGGTCTTCCAGATTCATCCGTGTTGTTGCAAGTGGCAGGATTTCCTTCTCTAAAGGTGAAATAATATCCTGATATAGATATATTAATTATATGTATCCATATATAGATAGATAGATAGATAGCTAAATAAAATGTGATATATGTCCATTGATGGACATTTAAGTTGTTTCTGTATCTTGGCTATTGTGAAGAGTATTGTAATGAACATAGGAGTGCAGATATCTCTTTGAGATCCTGCTTTCAATTTCTTTAGATATATACCCAGAAATGAGATTGCTGGATTATATGGTAAGGAAAACTGAGATAATTAACATAAAATGTTTAGTACAACAGCTGGTATATAGTACATAATAAACCTTAGCTGTTATTATAATTTTTATGTTGAAAGTAATCTCCGATTCAGTTAATAATTATCGCTTCTATTCTGATCTAGAAATGTATGTCGTTTTTTTTCATGTAATCTTCACCCTAAAATGTGGAGATCATTGCATTCTTGTCCCACAGGGGAGGAAGTAGGCCTGGGGAGCTTGGTAAGCAGCACTGTTCATTCAGCCGTAAGTAGCCGACTGGAGTTTTGAACTTGAGTGTCCTGATTCCAAGTATGATTTTCTTCCTAGTACCAAACCATCTCCTCTGGAGTCAACAGGAGCATGTTGCTCCTGATTTATAATAGCATTTAAAACTTCAGATTTGTGAATTTTGGAGTTTTGCAGAAAAGTTGCATTATTAAATAATTACCAAAGTTTTCTTTCCAACAATCAATATTAATATGATTGATATGTGATCAGAAGAATTTTTGAGGGTGCTTTCTGATTACTTACTTCCTCGACTCCAGAGGACTGTGGTTCGCTGCGTTAATGGATGTAGCCTGCGGGAGTGGAGGAAAGCCCCTGTCACCTCACCCTTTGAAGAATCTTGCATTACTTTCCTATAATTATTTCTGTAGGTTAATGACATCAAAGAGCATTCTGCAGCAGATAAAGTGAACTTCTGATAAACATACCATTATAGAAAATCATACCAAGCACGGCTACTTTTGTATGCTGCCAAAACACACAAATGCCTTATTTTGTTCAAGTGTTAAAATTTTTCATAATTAGCACACCAGGTGATTCCAGTCATTGGAGATGGTGACACAATTATTTCGCCAGAGCTTTTTTGTCTGCTTATTGAACTGGCATCAATCTGAAATATTCTTTCTTCGCCTGAATTTCCATTTTTATATTTCTCAATAAAATATCAATGGAGCATTTGTCTCCTCTCTTTTTAGTTCCTCTTATACTGTTGCAGTTTACAATATTATTTCACTTAACCTTTATTACAACCCAGCAAGGTAGGTCCCGGCAAGACAAGGGAGTTAAAACTGCCCACCTAAAGTTTCCTGTCTGCAAATGAAGATGCTAGAATTGGTTGCCAGGTTTTGTTAACACTGAAGGTGAAGGTCCTTCTGGATATAAGTTCAAATCTCAAACAATTCCATAAATTATGTACATGATTATAGGCATATAGGAAGGCACCACTTAGGGTGCAGTGGAAATCAATGTAATAAATATGGTAATAGCTAACATTTACTGAGAGCTCATTATGTGCTAGGCATTGTGTAGCACTTTGCAAGTGTTAACTAACTTAATACTCATAAAAACCCTTTAGTATGTATGTTTGTAAGTATATTTTTATACCCAAATTATAGAGGAGGAAACCAAAGTGTAGGTAATTGTTACTCTCACAAACTTCCACATCTAGTATGGGGGGGGGGGGCTTGGGTTTTGACCTGATTCTGTGTGGGTAAAGGCCTCCTCTTTACCCCTAGATGAGGTGGCGACTTTTGTTCCTTTACTATATTGCTGGGTTCTGAATCTGTGCCATATTTTGGGTGCTGGCAGAAATTGTATGATGATTTAGTCCAGGGGGTTGATATGATTTCTTCTTCAGAGTTTCCTTGTACTTTCTAGAAATGAGGGAGAACGTCTTCATACTAATTCTTTGTTAATCTACTCGATTTGCTGCATGGGTTTGTAAATAATGCTTAGTTTAAGTTTTGAAAATGTATTTTTCTATCATTTACAACAAATTCCTTGATTTTCTTTTTAGAAATAAATATTATTTACCAAAGTACTTTCCATTTTACTCATAGATATATAATTTACATATTTGTTAAACCTCTCTGTGGGAAAGCTTCTTTTATATTTTATACATTACTTGCTTTTCCAATACACTAACATTTATTAAATCTGATATTAGTTCTTGATTTTTAAATTGAGGTATAATTCACATATAGCATTATATTAGTTTCAGATGTAGAACATAATGATTCAATCTTGTGTATATTGCAAAATGATCACCACAGAAGTCTAGTTAACATTGTCGCTATACAGAGTTACAAAAAATTTTTTCTCGTGATAGGAACTTTTAAGATCTATTCTCTTAGCAACTTTCAATTATTCAATAGAGTATTATTAACTATAGTCAGGATGCTGTGCATTATATCCCCATCACTTATTTACATTTTAAAACCTGTTTACATTTTAAAATTTTTGTCATGGGGCACCTGGGTGGTTCAGTCAGTTCTGACTTCAGCTCAGGTAATGATCACATGGTTCATGAGTTCAAGACCCGTGTCAGACACTGTGCTGACAGCTCGGAGCCTGGACCCTGCTTCAGATTCTGTGTGTCCCTCTCTCTCTGCACCTCCCCTGCTCATGCTCTGTCTCTCTCAAAAATAAATTAAAAAAATATTTTAAAATTTTTGTCATAATTTCTTAAAAACACAAACCATTAAATACTTATCCTCTTGCAACCTTATTTTTAGTTACTTTTAAAGTTTCTCTTTTGTTTTGGCCATTTAAACATTTTAAATATCTCTTGTTTATTTAATCGTTAAATACTATGCCCAATGTTTTTTAAATGAGCTTTTAACAACATGATCTGCACCTGACGTCTCCACTGTACTTGTGCCTGTGGAGATCGATAAGACATCAAAAGAAAACAGATCATAGAACAACCAACTCATAAAGTCACTTCTGTTGCTAAGCCAGCCACTCTCTCCCTTATCCCTCCCCCTTGGCATAAGTTCCATTTAGAGCAAATATGACACTGAAACGAGTCATATGTACCCTGAAGCGATGCATGATGTCCATATACTAGAAGGAGGTCATAGTGTCTCTGTGTTGGTATAATGAGTCTTGGGAGGCCCCTGCAAAGAAGGGACCAAGGTCCCTTGCTGCAGCACCAGAGTGGTGATCATATCTATAAAACAGGTGGAGGCTCTGGAGGTTCCCTCTGCTCATGGTGGTCACTGAGGTAACTTTGAGATAAACACTATTGAGTCACTAGTGAGATCAAAAGGAGGTGCTACTCGTAACCATGGCCCTATAGCAGGTTTAGACTGGATTCCTCTGGAACCTTTTCCCAAAATGATCTTGTTCACTCTGCTGTCCACTTTCCCGAAATTCCTTATTTTATTGAATTTTTTTTAACGTTTATTCATTTTTGAGAGACAGAGAGACACAGAGCATGAGTGGGGAAGGGGCAGAGAGAGGGAGACACAGAATCCGAAACAGGCTCCAGGCTCTGAGCTGTCAGCACAGTGCCCGACGCAGGGCTCGGACTCACGAACTGCAAAGATCATGATCTGAGCCAAAGTCGGACACTCAACCAACTGAGCCACCCAGGTGCCCCATGAAATTCCTTATTTTTTGGATGACTCTATTGCCAATAATCAATAGAGTTTGTAAGGACAAGGTTCTTGTTTAGATGAAAATATCACAAAAATAATAACTCTTACTAATACAGTATTTTTGTAAGTTGGGCAGGTACTATTTTGAGCAATTTACACATATTGACTCATTAAATCTTTAGTACAACATATGACAGATGGGCAAATACAGGTCCAGGAATGGTAGTGGCTGCCCAAGGCACACAGTGAATAAGGGGAGATGCTGGGATTTGAGACAAGTCAGGCTGTTCGCAACCATTACACCATATAGCACCACATATTTATCTACTAACACTAATTGAATGCATTAAAATCAGTTCATGATGTTTCCAGATTGTAAAAGGATAAACCTAATATGGTCTAGTTTATTATTATAGCACCAATAATTCACTGATCCACTTAGCAAATATTTATTGAACTCCTGCTGTGTGTTTGTCACCGTGTGAGACATAAATGGCATAAAATAGACAGGATTATTTACAATAAAATAAAATAAAATAAAATAAAATAAAATAAAATAAAATAAAATAAAATAATATAAAATAAAATAAAATAACAGGATTCCTCATTTCATGGAACATTCAGGCTGTCTAGGAACAGAGATTTTTAAACCAGTGATTATAAGAAAGCGAGCATGATATGTGATATGACAGGGAGGCTCCAGGGAACAGAGGACCTAACCATGTCTAGGTAGCAGAGGGGGCTTCTTTGAGAAAGCAACATTCCCACTAAGATCTGAAGGATGAGAAGTTATTCATGTAAATGGTGAGAGGAGGGGTGTTCCTAGGTGGAGGTAGCAGAAAATGGGGGAGTTTACCATCCAAAAGAACCATCTGGAGCTTGCAGAGAAGGAAAAAGTGAGAAGAGCAGCAGTGATCCTGAAGAGCTAAGCAGGACAGATCATGGACAGGTTTGAAGATCATGTTAAGGAGTTTCTCCTTTAACTCAAAAGCAAAGGGGGAGTCCATATGAAAGATTTAGGAGCTGGGGAGTGATATAATTATATTTTCATTTTAAAAAGAATATTCTGACTACCATATGGACAGTAGATTGAAAGTGTATGTATGTGGAGGGGCAAGACTAGAGGCAGGGAGACCAGTTAAGAGACTGTAGTCCAGGAACAATGGTGGCCAGGTCTAGAGGGTTCATAGAAATGGAGAGAATTGGGCAGATTTAAGAGGTAAGTAAAAGGTAAAATCTGGGGCACCAGGCTAGCTCAGTTGGTTGAGTGTCCAACTCTTGATTTTGGCTCAGGTCATGATCCTAGCATTGTGTGATCAAGCCGAGTCAGTCTCCACACTGAGCATGGAGCCTGTTTAAGATTCTCTCCCTCTCTCCCACTCTCTCACTCTCTCTCCCCCTTCCCCTGCTCGTGTTCTCGCTCTCTCTCAAAATAAAATACATTTTTTTTTCTTAAAAAAAGGTAAAATCAGTAGGACGTAGTAATTGATTGGATGTGAGGATAAGGAGTTGTCAGCTGTTTCTGGCTCTGGCAAAGGAGAAGATGATTATGCCCTTTACTGAGTTGGAAACCTTGGATACATGCATAGGCCATGGAGGAAAGGTGATGATAATGGCATTAGTTGAATGTGCTGAGTTTTAGGTGCCTCTGAGACATCTAAATGAAGTTAAGAACCTACAACAGTGCACATAGTACATAGGAGGTACTCAAAAACTTCTGTTGAGTTGAATGAACACATAGTAGACAGCGGGGTATATGTGTTTGGAGCTCAAAGTCAGGCTTACAGAGATAGAGACAAATATCTCTAAAATATTAGCATATAGCTGACAACTGGAGCAAAGAAGTGCTGAAACATGGGAGCATGAAGAGTGAGAAAAGCAGAAGGCCTGGGATGGAGCCTTGGGCAGTGCCAGCGTTCAAGCAGTAGGTGGAAGAAGTGGAGGCTGTAAAGGGCAAGTAGTCAGCAAGGTGGGAGGAATATCATAGGAGTGCTGTGTCATGGAAGCAAAGGGAATGAGCTATGTTCAGTTGTCAAACTATCAAATGCCTCAAACAGATCAAGCGGCATAAGGACTAAAAAATATCTCCTGGGTTTAGAAATGAAGAAGACATTGGTGACCTAGTGACACCAGAGAGTGCTGAAGGATGAAGCCAGATGGGAGTTCTGAGCGCTGAACCAGTGGGTTGAGGAATGACTAATGACTAAAGAGTAGAAAATGGGGACAGCAAATATGAACAACTTGTCAGAGAGTATTAGCAGTAATGGAAGCAAAATAACAAAGAAAAGGCCAATGAAAAGAACATCATGCCTCTTTTCCTTTTCCTTCTCCTTTGCTGAATAATTCAGTCCTAAAACCATGAGGTGGGGCAAAGCAAGAGAGCTGTGCACACAGATGGGTGGCTGGTGCAGGGCACAAGAGCCCAAGCAAGAGTGTGTCCATGTGAGGGAAAGACCAGTGAGATGTCACATATTTGATCAGCCTCCCTGTGTGCAAACCAGCCATTACTATGGCCACCTTGTCCTCTCCCTTAGTGCTTTCTTTACAACCCCTGTTGTTCTGTGTTCCTGTACCTCATGCTGAGCCTTCCTGAGTGTGCACACTCTGCTCATCCTGCTTGGCCTCTGATATCCCTCATCAAGCAACATCTCTGCATGGACAGCATGCTCACCTTGCCATGCCGTGGTACCTATGCCAGATCGCTTCCATTCATTGATGCCATTCCCAACTCATGTGGGTTCCAATAACTCCCACTGGGCCTTCCTTTGTATGGACACATTTATCATTCCACTTAGATTCTGAAATTCCAGCCAGGATATCCTCATGTATGGGCACTGTGATGGTTAAGTATAATCTTGACTGGCTTGTGAGGTGCCCAAATATTTGGATAAATATTATTTTGGGGTGTGTCTGTGAGAGTGGTTCTAGAAGAGATTGACATTTGAATTTGCAGACTGAATAAAGCAGATTGCCTTCTCCATTGTGCGCGGGGTTCATCCAACTCATTGAAGGCCTGGATAGAATAAGAGTAAGAAAGAATTCTTGTGCTCTGCTTAACTGTTCTTTGAGCTGGGACATTGGTCTTCTCTTGGCTGAAATTGGCCAAGACATGGTCTCAGACAGACAATTTATACCATCAGCTCTCTTAGGTCTCCAGCTTGCTGACTGCTGATCCTAGATTTCTCAGCTTCAATAATCATACAGTGAATCTCTCTCTCTCTCTCTTTCTCTCCCCTATTCACCCTGTTTCTCTGAAAAATCTAGATTAATATGGCCCCCTTCCCCTTGCTTGGGCTCCAACAGCCCATGCCAGACCACTCCATTGCACAGTTTTCCTGTTCACTCTCTTCTCCCCCACCCTCCACCTTCTGCCTTGGGCTTAGGAATCTCAAACTGGGCCTTTCATCTGTGTGGATACACTCCTCACCCTACTTGGGCTCCTCCACACCAGCCAAGCTTCCCTGTGGACAGCTCTCTGGTTTTGCCTTACCAATGGTTTTAGGACTGAATTATTCAGGAAGAGAAAAGAGGGGAGCGGAGGAAGGAAAAACTTATATTACTTCTATTGATGTTATTTTTTGTTATCTCTTCTTCCTTTCGGTGCTAATTTTCTCTTACAAGCTGTTCATATTTGATGTAAATGTGTGTGTGTATGTGTGCATGCATGCACATGTGTGTGTGTACATAGATACATATGCTCACTCTCCTCTCCAGTGAAAAGGTCTTGGAATAGCTATATCAAGGAGTATACCCAAAGCCCACATCCTGACCTCCAAATACCATCTCCACTGAAAGGTCTAAAAGGAACCAGATCTCCATGAAGAAATGGCTGATTCCAGAGCTGTGACAAGGTAAATACACGAGCCTGGAATACCTTTTGTATTGTAAAAATTGCTAAAAGATGAGAGGGCACATCAAAATGACATATTTTGGCTCTTCCCAGCCAAATCTTGAACTACTTGAGGCTCAAAATATATAATGAATCATTGAATACAATAAGAAGTCGTGAGTCCATACTGATATATGTAAACAAATGAATAATTTGAAACTTGGATGAGAAAAAAGATACTTACATAATTTCAAAATACCTGTTCCACATAGTCCTTTCCCCACAAGATATGTATTAGTAAGGGAACAAAGTTCACAGTGGAAAAACATGGCAGATACCATCCTAATCAAGAGATCAAGGTTAACATCCTCAGTGGAACAAAAACCACACACCACCTAAAAGGCTGTTAGAAAGAATGCACCATCACTTCTGTGATATTTCAGCCAAAGTTTCCTAACCAGAATCTAATCATGAGAAATAACAGACAAACTGAAACTGATGGACACGTCACCAAATAACTGTCCTTTAATCTTCAAATGTGTCAATGTCATACAAGTTGAAAAAAAGCTTAGGAACTCTCCTAGAGTGAAGGAGATTAAAGACACAATGACTAAATGTGATGTGTGATTCTGAACTGGATCATTTTGCTATCTGGAAATCCTTGAAAGGTTGAGGAATAGGTGGTAGTAATGCATCAATGTCAAATTCCGGATTTTGTTGTGTTGGAGAATGTCTTTGTTTATAGGAAATAGACACTAACGTATTAGGGGGAGATTGGGCATAAATCTGAATTAAATATTCCAGGGAAAAAATATTCTTTGTATTGTCCTTGGAGCTTTTCTCTAAGTTTGAGATTATTTCAAAAGCACCCACTCCCCTCCACACTAATACAACAACTACACCAACATGTGAATGACTCTTCAGAGTTTTCATTGTAGCTCTCTCTATATGTATTAATCCTCATAAAAATACATTAGGTATGAAGATGGGTATTATTAATTTTATATTGTAAATGTAATTTTATATTGTAAATGGTGAAGAGAAATTAAGTGCCAAAGATAATGCAGGTAGTGAGTAGCCAACCATGGACTGGGTGGAAAGAGAGGAGAGACAAAGTCCTGGGGCACAGGTTAATTTTTAGGGAAAACAGGTACAGATGAGAGTGTTATGATAGGAATGAGGTGGGGGCTGCTCGACAGGATAGAAGGAAGGTATATACACTTCAGAGAGGAATAGATCAGAAACCCAGAGAAGTTAAATAACTTGCTGAAGATCCTGTAGCCAGAAAGAGTGAGCCGGGCTCAAGGGATTTTCTTTGACTTCACATTTCACAACCTTCAGTGTGTCATTAGAGTGGCCTTGGTGATTCCGAAAAGGCAGGTTTAGGAGAAAGATGATGGGAGCCTGATGAGAGGGTTAACAGAAAATTGATGCGTGGGAGGATAGAGGATTGGAGTGTTGTTTTCTTTTGGTCGCAGAGTGTGAAAAGGAGAGGTGAGGCAGGACCTGGAGAGGTAGCAGGATTAATGGAAGATCTTTTTCTTAAAATGGTGGAATCCTGAGTAGATATGCACACAGGAAGCAAAGACCATTGAAAGGGAAAGCCTGAAGATACAAGAGAGATACAAGGTGGGGCACATTAAGAAGGGCTCTGAATGCTTTCAGGGGAAGCCTGGTTTTAAGTCTGTGAATGACTGGCAGCCACCTGAAACCAGTGGAGGCCATATTTAGGTCATGGAGTGGAGTGGTTCAGAGCTTAGACTATGAAGTCAGACCGCCTGGATCTGTACTCTGGGTCTGACATGCTTAGGGCATGGTATTGGGCAAGCAACTTAATGTCTCTGCCTTGACTTCTTATTTTAATATGAAGGATTGTAAAAACACTTACCAAGAATTACATGAATTAGTACACACTGGGAAGTGCTTGACACATAGTAATACTCAAAAAAATGTTAACTATTATTTTTGGTGGGATAATCTGTGGAGGTCTGAAAATCTTTTTCAGTAGTTGATGTGAAAGATAATAAGCACTTGAACCAAGGTTGTGTTAGAAGGCTTTCACAAAGGGACTAAATTTGAGATGTATGAGTAGCTAAACAATGCAAGACTTGGTACCTGATTGAAGGCTTGGAGTAAGAGAAAGGATTTGCAGAATTGGATGGATGATGTTGCCACGGTAACATGGTAAATTAAAGATAGCAAATTCAGTTTGCAATGCATTAAGATTGAGGTGCTGTGTACATCTCAGTGGAGATACCCCACAAACAGTTGAGTATATGAACCTGAATTGCTGGAGAGAAGTGATTAGCCATAACCTGTACTTGAACCATGATACTGGATGAGGAAGTGAGGTAGAAAGCAGTGTTGAAAAGTTGAGGGATTTAAGACAGGTTTGGCACAGATTCTGTCAAAAACTCAGAAATAAACGAAAGAGAGCCAAAGAGGGGTCAGTTGTAGGTTAGGATAAGGTAGACCTCCAATGCAGGTCAAGGGAAAGACATGGTGTCCCACTGTGGATGGTAAGGTGGCCCTAATAGTGATGAGGAAGTTCTTCAGGACATCATGGGCATTTTAGGAAAGTCAGGTACAACTTCCATCAGGTTGTCCCAAACACTAAGCCTTTATAATTGATTATATCCACACATGATGGCCATAACGTTTTCTATTGAAACATTTTGCCCGGAGTTAAACAGAAAGTCAGACTGGGCAGAACTGTTATTGCAAGCAGCATGGTTTATGTCTGATCCTATCTTCAGTTGATTGTGATGCCTCAAAAGTACCCGCGAGCCACCTCTATGTGGCACTGTGCCTCCCTAGCAGATGGGAATGAGTGTAGTTATTCAATGATTTGGTATGTGCATCAATTTTAATGACCAAAATAGGATTTTATGTGCAGAGTGTCTAGGCATGAGGTTAAAAGGATAAAATGCCATTATATTTCCAGTGCAGAAATGGATTAGTCCTGAAAAGTTAACAATTGCTTATGCAAGTTAAAAGTTCGTTAAATTTCACTCTGGATTTGTGTTCATCTGGGAACTTATGAAAATGAAGGCTTTCAGTCCCAGTTCGGGTCTCTAGAGGAAGAACACACACAAATTCATTTAATAACTCAGACTGACTTTGATCTCTGAACAGATGAATCAGGTGCAAAAAAGTGGAAGGTAGAAGTGGAAGGTGTGATGTGTCTGCCTCACATCACATTGCCTTTGCAGAAGACAGTACAATTTTGGAGTTATAAGTGCATCTCATAATTAAGTTCTGGCAATGAAATGTACAGCTTGGTGACTATACTTAGTAATACAGTCTTGTATATTCGCAATTTGCTCAGAGTAGATCTTAAATAATCTTACCAGACACACACAAAAATGGTGTACGTGAGATGATGGGTGTGTTAACTAACTTGATTGTGATAATAATTTCACAGTGCATGCATATATCAAAACATCACATTGTATCCCTTAAGTATATATAATTTTTATTTGCCAAGTACACCACAGTATATTTGGAAAAATGAGATAAAGGTAAGAGGAAATGCAAAATTAAAGGCAAATTATCAACGACTTCAGTATATAAAATATTTTAAAGCTTAAAATACATAAATAATAAAAATTTGGCCCCAGAGTCAGAATTGTATGGTCATGTTTACACATTCATGATGAAAATGAGCGTTCAAGGAAATTAGAAGACAATTATAGGAAAAAAATGTTTTCCTCAATTACACTGTTTTTTGGTTCAAATTATTTTCTGCATAAGGGTTTCAATTTCTTATTTTGCTTTCAGTATATATATATATATATATATATATATATATATATATATATAGTGTGTAATTATAATTATGGGTAATAGTATATTTCAAGTTTTCTGTTATGCTGTAACAAACTACTCCAAAACTTAGGGCTTGACATAATTATTTATTTTGTTCATGACTTTGGGGCCAGGAATTGAAGGAGGACTCTGCTGGGTGGTTTATCTCTGCCACATGTGGTGTCCACTGGGGTGGCTGGGGCTGGAAGATCCACATCCAAGGTGCCATCTTTACTCATATGTGGTGCCTTAGTGTTCCTTAGCACTTTTTTCCTGTCTCTCAATTGCCCTTTCTCACTCTCTTTCACCACATGGTGTCTGATCTTTCAGAGCCTTTCTATGAGGCTTGGGCTTTTCACAGCATGGTGGTTCCAGGGTATCTCTTGGTTTAAAGAGGCAGGAAGCAAGCGATTCCAGGCTACATAAAGATTATGCCTGCACCTTGCACATCCTCAGTTCTTATGTATTTTATTGGTCAAAGCAGACACAAAGAGTACTAGATTCAAGAGCGTAGATAAATAAATTCTACTTCTTGATGGGAATATGGCAAGAAAAAAGCATGTGTGGGTGACATTGTTGCCATCAGCATTAAAATGTACAATAGGCCACATAACAGAACCAAGGAGACACTGTGAGGATTCTAGTGTTTTCTAAAGTGTGGTCTGCAGAATGCCTGCATTGGAATCACCCGGAAGGGGGGTGGTTTTTACTTTGTAGAATGCTCATTCTCAATTTCTGGATAAGAATCAGAATCTCTGTGGAACTCTGTTGCTTTAATAAGACCTCCATGTGATTGTCAAGTGCACTAAAACTAGAGAAGAGTATTTCTGAGCATAGTTTTGGAGACATGAAGACCTGGATGGAAATTTGACTGCCACCAACTAGCTATGTGGCCTTGGGGTTGACTCCATTCTCTCAGCAATGGTTTCCTCATTTGTAAATTGCACCCAATGATAGTATCTGATTCACTGGGTTCTTTCTGTGATAAAACATACACTCCACGTATGAACTTGATAGCATGGTGTCTGGAACACTGTCAATACTTTAATAATAAAGATTTGGCGAGTTAGTGAGTTTCGTTCCCCAAACAGATGAGGACTCTTGAGTGTGTAGAGAGGCTGTACACACATAATGGCCTGGACCTGAACTGTGGCCACAGTAAATTCACCAGTGTGCCAACATGCCAGTGATACACGTATATTCACTCATTAGAATCCATCGGATGAACAAGTGTGAACCTTCCTGTGTGTTTAGGTAGTCAAGTGGACTCATGTATAATAAAGAACTGACTAAACAGAAAGCAGAAAACTAGCTGAAAGTAACGTTGAATTGTTTAAAAAATGGTTCAGTGGAATGGTGGGTACCATTTGGGGAATAAGACACTCTTGGAATTCCATGATTGGGTGAAGTTCAAATATGTGTTGACATGGCCCCTGTGAACTTAACTACCTGGTAGTGGGAATGAGGAATTTGGTAGAAGAAAATGGAGGCCTGATCTGGCAAGTGGCTAAATAAAGAAATAAAGGCTCAATGTTGCACATTTATTAACAATTTTGTTATACTAGAACTAGAAACAAAAACATTAAACACAGACAATTAGAAATAAGGTGTGAGAAAGCTAAGTTGTTTCTGAAAAGTTTCAGGCTTATAATGTCAACAAAACCTGCAGAAAAGACTCTTAAAGTATTTGAGTCTGTTCTAGATGTCAGCTGTAATCGATAAAAGACTGTAGCATCTGAAAAATGGGCACCGTATGTTTGTGACAGTGAAAGAAGGCAAGAGTATTCAGAAGAAGATGAAAAGCACCCAGGTTCTGTTTCTTGTCCCTGAAGAGCTACCAAAGTGAGATTCTTTTTTAAAAGTCAACATACTTGAAATCCTGTACTTAAATGTGTTTTATAAAGCTCAGAATGAAATGAGAAACAGGTCCTGGGAGAGGTCCATTTAGAATGATAGACTGAATTTTTAGACTCCCTGTGAATTTTCTGTGTGTTGTCTGTCCCTTTAGAAAAAAACAAAAAACAAACAAAAAAAACCCAACTCTTATTTATGCAACATATGTTCTTCTAAAGCACTCAGGGCTTTATGGCTGACACTGATCTACATTTACTTATCGAATCAAGTTCCAAAGCATTCCTAATTATATAATTTCTATTTCTTTACATTCCCTTACTTGTATTTTATTCCTCTTTTTCCTTTTTGATTAACTTTCTAAAACCTTTCATTACATTTATTTATCTTCTCTATCCTTTTTGTTGTGATGTCCGCCCACCCAAATGATCCAATATTTACCCTTGGTAATGACGACAATCCAGTGACTATAACAATAACAACACAACCAATTAATCTTTGTTGAGCATTTGCTGTGTATCAGATGCTGCTACTTCCTTTCTTCCTCTTCTCTCACCTGAGCCTCTCCCCAACTATGGGCACTTTTGTCTCATATTTTGAACAGTGGCTATAAATTTGTCTGTTGTGATATATCATAACCTCATCAGAGCTATGAACACAAATCATGAGCGTACTCTATCATTCTGTTCCAAGATTCAGGATGCGGGAAGAAGAAACCATCTTGGAGCAAAGGATAAGTACACTCACTGTGCACACACTTAATCTCAGGCCTCATAACCTAATAGAATCTACTAATTCATTCTTTTATTCCATTGTTAATGTCTTGTGACCGAGAGAGGGAGAACAGTTTTTCCTTGGCTTTCCTCCTGCCTAATCAGGGGATCAGAATACTTACCTAGATAACACAAGGCACCTTTTCCAAATTCATTTGAGGCTGAGATAAGCTGGCTTCATGTCAGTGAAAGTGGAGGTCCAAGCAGTTACAGGGTGAAGTGGCCTCAATGAACACTTGAGCAAAGACTGCCTGTCTGCCATCTCCTGGGCCCCCCACGGGTTGAGAATTTGTGGACAGGGAGATACCCTTCCTTTGTGCCATGTGCATGAGTGTAGTTGTTTCATTTACTAAATCCAGCCATAATACCTAGTGTTTGAGTAGTAGGAGTAGCAGTAGTATTACACTGCTGAAACAAGAAGAACTTTGTTTCTCTCTGAGAGAGTCCATCCTTGATATTTCTTTTATGCCTGGTCCTTTTATGAAATCATTGTAGAGCTCAAGAGTCAAAGTATATCCTCAGGAAATACATTAGATCTCTTCTGTGCAAGGAAGAATTATGGGACTAACAAGAGATTTTTGTTTTATCAAATTTCTAAAAACTGATACAGAGGAGGGAATATTTTCAACAATTTTTTCGAGAGTGGTAAAATTAAGCTGATTTAAAGACTTGTATTTTCTGTGCTATTGCCTGAGCACAACCCACTTCTCCATGAAACTTTTATCTTAGCTGTCAGGACAGAGACATAAGCACGACTCTAGCAATTTGTATTCCAGACAGACACATAAATTCATCACTAAAGAGTCAGAAAATGGAAGGAAGCTGCAATGAAGGTGCATTGAATGAAATGAACAAGAAACTGCATGGGATGCCTCATAACATAGCCTTGCTCAGGACTAAACCACTGCCATAACTGATCCCTTTGGAGGCTGAAAGAACCTTGACCTCAGAGGGAAAAAAAGGAGGAAGGGAGATACAAATGAACATGAATTATGTCAAGTGTTTTTCACCTGTTACCTTTACTTTAGTTAATGAAACCAATAGTCTTATCCAAAATTTACCATTGAAGTCACATTACTACTCAGTGGTAAGCAGAAGGATTTGAATGTGCATCCGTCTTTTAAGATTGCATTTATTCTGGCTCTTGCTGCTTCACTGAGAAACTACATGCTTAGAATTTCTTTCTTAAATGATTGGAGTTACTAACAATATTGAGGTGGGTCATCTCTTTTTAGCTCCAATTTGAGCCTAGAGAACTTCTCACCCATTTTTTTCTGTATGTGTGCAACCCAACGTACTAAGCTTACACATTATTAGGTAAGCATTTAAACTGTGCTATACTTTGTCTCGTTTTGCTAATCCATATAAATAGGAACTTTCTACCTTTCTTCATTTCTAGACCTAATGATTATTCTCCTACCCAACTTTCTTATGTTTTAAAGGCATGACTGGAGGGAGTAGTTTAAATGTAGTTATTGTTTTAGGTGTTTTATTTGTTTCATCAGAAATTCCCATCTAGACCTTGAGGGTGTGACGCTAACTGAAATAAGTCCGATTGAGAAAAGAAATACCATAGGATTTCACTCATATGTGGAATCTAAAGAAACAAATGAATAAACACATTCAATGTAGCATCAGACTTATAAATACAAACTGATGGTTGCCAGAGGGAAGGGGGCCAGGGGAATGGGCAAAATGGGTGAAGGAGGGTGGGAGATACAGGCTTACACTTATGGAATGAATAAGTCATGGGTATAAAAGGCACAGCACAGGGCATATAGTCAATGACATTGTAATAGTGTTGTACGGTGACAGATGGTGGCTGTACTTGTGGTGAGCACAGCATAACCCACAAGAAAGTTGAATTGCTATGCTGTACACCTGACACTAATGTAACACTGCATGTCAACTCTATGCAAATACAAAAAATGAAAAAAAGAAAAGACATCCCCGTCAATTGGCAACTTGACTGTCTTACTGAATCCTGCAGAAACTGCCAGCTTGCTGGAACAGCCTCTGTTCTATGTTAGCATGGAGATTCTACTCTTAAAATAGGGCTCTTCTTTGTTTTGGTCCTCTCTGATTCATGATGTAACAGCTCAAAGAAAGAAGTGTGGCTGTCCCGCTGGAATCTGTGCCAGCCCCTATCCACATCATGTGGTTACTCTGTAATGATGCCCTGTCACTTAAAATGGGATTTTGCATGAATGCATCATATAACTGAATTACCCTGTTGCAAGCAAATAGCTTATTTTCTCCAGATCCATAGTCCAGAAAAATGACACAAGAAATGACATATTAGATGCCTTCATACTTTGACTTCATTTTTGGCTTTGCCACAGCTTACATATGATTATAGATGGTAGAAAACTAAAGTGCCCAGGCTTCAATTTTTTTGACGACTACCATCTTACTTGTGCAGAAAGGGGCTTACCAAGAAACCAGTACTGGCTATTCCTTCTCCTCTCTTCTGCATGTCATGAGAATGAATCCAGGGCCTGGGAATTCATCTTCAAGGCTGAGAAAACTGGGGCAGCCTAACCTGCTTACCACGTCCATGGACTTTGAACTCTTTGCAGCACCTGAGTCTGGAGCTGTGGATGAGTTAATATTAAAAACATCATGTGATCTGTCAGCCTATGTTGTGATAAACTGCCATTGGAGGAAGTGACAAGTGCTGTGAAAGCTTCTTTTCTGAATAAATTCCAGTGACACTCCTCTATTTTAGCAACTCAACATTCGGCATTTAGACTTAACTGCACGCTTAACCCTCGCTCCTTATATTTTCCTGCTTTGGTGTACTGATGTTGTTTCTATTAGGAAATCACCATCACCAAATTTTTCTGTCTAGAGGAGACTTTCTTTTTGCTTCATCATTTCAAACTCACAAATGGGCAGATTCAGAGTCAAGGGAATGATGTGCGATGCTTACTTTCTCTCTTGGCCTTAGAAGTGAGCTCTCTGTGGTTTGCATCTACTGCTTTGCCATAGGTGGTAACAGACACACAACATGAGCAATGCTAGTGAGTGTTTGTTTTCAGAAAGATTCCTTATAAGTCAGTTTCTTACAATATCCACAGGACATCACTCTCTAGCTTCTAGCAATCAACATGCTGCTTTGCAAAAACATTTTACAATCTGACCTCTAGTCTCCCCCTTTAGCTCTTCTTCCTCAACTTCCCAGTACCCTAGTTAAATATTTGCCTGATCATTGCCAGAGCTCTGTATATACCTCAGCCCTGTTTCAATACTAGTCCATCTTTTCTTTATAACCAGGTTACTTTCTGAGAGACAAATCTGATCACATTAGCCCCCTGCCTGAAATACTCAAGTAGGATCTCCTCTACCTATAAGATATACTGTAAACTTCATAGCCCGACACTCGTCTTCTGACTACAACCTGTCTTTCTCTGATTGTTTTATTTGTATTTTTTATGCCATTATATTTTGGTGGCTCTTAGAAATGCATACAATCTAATAAGCTAAAAATGAAAGACGAAAGGAATCAAATCAAAGGGATTGATGATATCTAATTTTCCCTTTTGCTTTGCCAATTTGATGAAATTGTCCTGTCAAAGTGGTATGAAAATCATTGCTGTATTGATGGAGGCAGCCAAAGGAAATTTTACACAAGTGCTCTGTAATTAAGTAGATATGAGAATTTACTTGCCCATTTCCCCTTCTCAAAGCCTGTGTTTTGTCTTGGAATCAGATGAGAGTATAGCATAGTTTATATGCAAATGTTTACATTTTTATTAGGATAATGTCAGCATTCTTGTGCAGGCATTGCTTTTCTAGTAAATGAGGAAAGATACTTCAAAAGTTGAGAAGTTTAAAAACAATTTAGGCAGTCTATTTTCTCCCCAATCTGGGTAAGGGCAGAACCAGAAATTAGATTAGAGTAGTTGGGTCTGAAATAGAAGCAGGAGAAAGTAAGACTTAGCATTTAATGGATGGCATAATCCATATGGAGCAGAGAATTTTAAGTAGTGGGAGAAGCATAAGCAAATGCATGAAAATTGAAAAACACATTATATGTTTAAATTATGGTGAATAAAAATGTTTGGGTAAAAATGAATTACGTCTGGAAATAGAAAGCAATATGGGCAGAAATGGTCCTTAGAACAGAGGACAGAAGATCTGAAATGCTGGACTAAGAGGTCTTACCATGACTCAATGAGCAGTAGGGAGCTTCTGGAAGAGTTTCTACAAATTGAGTTTGAGCTGTTCCATGTAGATGCAAGCGGAGTTGTTGGCTAAGATGCTGGGTGTATGGGTTTGTTCTGAACTCAGTCTTTTCCAGGTTACATTGAAAACCTTCCATTTTTCATCTTGGGGACCTCCACTTTGGAAAGAAATGGAATCTGCAAGTTTAGACTCCTGAATGAACAAGCTTGGTAACTAAATGATACAAGTTCAAATTCCACCTGCAAGGATACACCTGTGTGACTTTGCCAGGGATCTCATCTATGTTTCCACTCATAAAATTAATGAGTAGGAATGATGTGCATGGGATGTGCGAGCAGATCACAGTATCACAACTGAGGGGCTGTGCACAGTCTGAGAAGCAGTGTCAGAGGCTTCTCAAGAGCTTTCTTAGGTAAGCAGAAAATGGAGCCTTTAAAAGCAGGAACATTCTAGAGGAGGAGGTCAGCAGTGAAAGGCTTGGCAGCACCCGTGTTTAGTACCTTGAGAGCTTTTATAATATGTGCTTATTACTTGATCGTAACAATAACCACTGTGCTGAAAATTTGGAAATTGCAGAATAAGTATTAAAAAATTTTGCAACCCAATCATCCAATGATAATCACTATTAATATTGTGGTGTAAATACAGACAAGCTTTTTTCCTCCATGCATTACGTATTCTAATCCTGTACGTACATGTAACCCGCCTTCTTCTTAAAAATGTATGAGAGTACTCTTTGCAGGTCTAAGCACTTTTTTCCTCTCAGAAATAAGTGAAAGACAATCTGAGGTCAGCTTACTTCCAGCATAAGCAACAAAGAGTAAAATGGCACATGATTGCCATTTTGAGTATTTAGTGAAAATTTTACCTTATTATAAAACCACGGGCTGGGGCATGCCAAGTGTGCTGATAGAAATCATGCTGTGATAAACACAAATTCTTTCACATATTTATTTTCTTCCTTAGGATAAAATCACAGTAGCAGAATTTCTAGGTCAAAAAGTTGTGAATAATTTTAAAGATGTTAATGAATATTTCCAAATTGTCTCCCAGGAGTTTTTTTAAAAAATAATTTATATTCCCCTGTTTTCCATGTACAGGTCCAGTTTTGAAATTTAGGGGCTAATGATTTAATGAATTGTTTGATTACTGAGTTCTTTGTGCAATGGCAGTGGAATGTATTAAGCATCAGGCCGGGTTGTTTTCTATAGTTTCATGTACATTGTCACTTCCCTTGATATTTTAGAAATATTTAAGCAGGTACTTAATAGATGATAAATAGCTTGCATCATATCCTTTGATTAAACATAAAACATTTATTATATCTCCCGAAGGTATAGGAAAAATCAGCAAAGCATATGAAAACACTTAATCTGGCTAGTTAGACATTTATAATGTAAGAGATACTTTTTGTGTGTTTATTAAAGTGGAATCAGATTTCAGAATTCTCAATAATTTAAATAAAATGTTCCCATGGAAGACACCATATGCTACCATCTCAATTTTGTGTGTTTTATTAATTCAGAGGGGAACCTATCTTAAGAGCTACAGGCAAAGCATAGTAAAATTTAACCAAAGCATTTATTCTGTTGAGTCATTCAAGGGATATATCCTTATGGGTGCAAAATAAATATTATTGAAATTGAATTAGGACTTTAAATCCGTAAAGGATCCAAAAGGGCAAGACCCACTTTCAAAATAGGAAATGAACACAAGCAGAACTCCCTCTGTTTAACGAAAAATGATTCTGTAGGGATGTGATAAACTCGTAGAAGTGTTTTTTCTTTTTACGTGGTAGTAGCTACAGACTGGTCCATCTGCTAAGAGTAGCTCCTGACCCGACTGATGAGTTCGTTCAGACAACAGGTTGTACCACTCAAGTATCACCACCACACAGGAAATCCTACGGTATCTGAGGGAGCAAAGAAATACTTCTCTTCTTTCTATTGACAACATTTGGCAACAGAGTTTCTGAGGGTTGTGGTTTAATGTAAGGAGTCTCATTTCGCTAATTACTGAATTTTAAACATCCATCACATGCCTAACCATTGTGTTAACTGGTAGACTGAATTTTAGTAAATGTTCTTTACTAGATTTTAAGGGACTTAAGAATATATACCTCATTTGGCAACCAGATTCTTATCATTAGTTTATAATAAAAGTGGAGTAGTTATATCCACATATAGCTTCTAGTGCTATCCCAGTGTATTGCAAACTGTCAATAAATTTTAGTTGTTTTTATTTAAAAGTTAATATTAGTTAATGTTGCTATGGCTATTTTATCATTATTACTGTTACTTTTAATGTTTTTTTTTTTTTTAAATTTACTTTTGAGAGAGAGAGAGAGACAGAAACGGAAGCAGACTCCAGGCTCTGAGTTGTCAGCACAGACCCCAATGCGGGGCTCGAACTCATGAACCCTGAGATCATGACCTGATGGCTTAACCCACTGAGCCACCCAGGTGCCCCTCCCATTTTTTAAATTATATAAAATAAGGAAATTCTTAGCCTTTAGCGCACATCTGTTGGGGTTCTTCTTCTTTAAAGGGTAAAAGTCTTTGGCACAAGGTGACATTTAGGATGAATGTCAAAAAGACATCTGAGGAATTGTCTCCCCAGTAACACCCTTCCTTAACCCACTCTCTTCTTTGTGAGGTTACTGAATGGCTACTTCGGGACTGCCATTTTCTCACATGACCCTTTTCTCCAGGTCAAATTTCTTGATATTTGGGAAAAGATGGTCTGCAGTGGGAGAGAAGGAATCCAATATGAGAGAGACACAAATAGAAGAGAGAAAGAGAAAGAGAGAAAGAGAAAGAGAGGAAGGGGGTGTGGAGGGAGAGAGGCTTTCATCACTCTGGTCTGAGCCCTAGCTGTTTTTGAGGCCCCAATAGATACCTAACCTTGTTTCTTGATGATTCGACTATAAATTGGAGTCCCTCTACCAATGAGCTTCCCTTTCATGTTTAAGCTGGTTTGGATTTGTCTTGGGCTTCAATACTGTCACTGTCTTCTTTGACTTCTTGTTATTCACGTTCAGGCTCTCAAGACCACAATTGTCCTCAAATGGGGTGCACTTACTCTACTCTGCAACACATTAGCCCCAATAGTCTTGGTCTGAACATCATTTTATTACAACATGAGATGGGTGCTATCGATCAGGTCAGCCCTTGGTGCTGGCAGTGTTAAATGCCCAAATTCAAACAGCATTACTTATGCAAAAGAGAAGCCACATTCTAATCTCGTCTATATTTCAAAAACGCAAACACTTCATGTTCTAGCAAATGATCACATGTGAGATGTGCCTTTCTCATTTTTGCCAGTTCTTCCACTTACTTATTCTCTCTTTCATTTGTCATGTGGCACTAGCACTGAGCAGCTTTTCTGTTTTTTTTTTTTTAAGGCAATTATTACTTCTATAATTTAGACAGCAAAATGCATTTCAACTTAAATTTAAAACCCATGGGCAAGAGACTGATGTTTGTACATATCTAAAATAAGTCTGCTGGAGATGTTGTGATTATTTTGGGTTTGGAATGCTTTAACATCACGAACATTAATTATATATTCTTCATAGTTAGTTCTAAGGCATCGGTGCTCCACCTCTGCTTTGCTAATACAATCATTGGTCAGGAATTCCGTTAGAGATTCATTTGAGATGTGTCTATTTTTTGGCTCATTATCTGAATAATAGGCTCCCTAATTCTCTTATAAATAAATCAGGCACCATGGTCAAATGGTTAGATTTGTCAAATGGAGGGCTAGGTCTAACATGAGGTAAGTGAGGCTGGAGGCTAAAAAATAAAAGGAGATACTCTCAGGGTTCTGCAAGTTGCCTGTGTCTCCTCACCTCATCCTGGCTATGTTGGAATGTCACAAGCTAGATTAGGAGATGTTCATGTGGACCAGGTGAGAAAATGAGACAGCATATGTACCAACTATGCAATTGAAAATATATGCCAAAATTACATAGTATATGTACCAACTGTGGGATTAAGAAAAAGCCAGAAGAACAACAACAAAAAGAACTGATTGTTTAGCAGATCTGCCAGTTTCACCTTCTTTCTTTCCTTACTGCATCCAGAAAGGTATCACCTGCATCTTTCAGCACAGGTCTATCCAGGAGGCATCCTAGAACATTGAGCAGAGCACCTAGGACTCAAGGTCATGTCCTTGAGTGGGTTACTCTTGATTGCGGAAAATCAACATATCATCATCCCCAAGTTCCTTTTCTGCTAGGTGGTCCTGGGTCTAAGCCATTTCCTCACTGGTGGTTACTCAGTAGGTTCTTGATTACTTTCAGCAGGTGACTGCCGGGGCAACTATGACAAGAGTGAGGTTTATTTTCAGCCACCCTATCCTATTTTGTTCCCCTTTTTCACGTTGATGGTTTCTGTTTTCAGTTCTTTCAAGCTCCATTTGCCCTCATGGGCTCCCTCATTCCATTACTCATAGGGTAGGATCTGAATGCTGTTTATGCCAGCATGGAAATGACAAATGAATGTTTAAAATAGTATTCCTCTACAGGGAATGTGCAAGTGGGCAGGCACAGGTAAGACTTGGGTTGTGAGTGAATGGGCGGGAAGGTGGGCAGATTGGACATGGATTTAGAACAGGTGAGCCAGAACAGGTAAGCTTCAAGTTCAGCTCAAAAGGGTGACAACCTTTGATCCAAGGACAAAGACTGGATCTCCTCTGACCCTATCCCAAGAGTTCGCAAAAGGGCTGATAATGAGAGTGGCAAGGCTTACCTCAAATCTTCACAAGGACTTGTAGCAACTGATTGGGCTAGAGCCACTAAGATTACCCCTCATTGCATATTTTGGAAATATACTATTCAATTTTAGCTCTGTTTTGTGCATTTAAAACTTGTTTCCTCTAATATTATAAGTGAATTGAGGTCACATATCTCCCATTTCACCTGGCACAACGCTAGGAAGGTAGCAGGTGGTCAATATTTATTCACTTTAATTGAATTTTATCACATACAGGGTCTATTTGTCTCACATACATATGTGGCCTTTATACTATTAATATTGTTCCTGCTTATAAAGATCATATTATTTCAACTCTTGGTTTCTTTGAAGGAAATTATGTCTGAATATCTCCCTCCTGTTTCTGCAATAATTATATTACGATAACTCTCCCAGCTGTTAAATCCTATGTGGTTTAACTGAATTATCAAGAAACTTCACTCTCCATCCTGAGATAATCCAATGTATCTTTTCCAACCCATTCTACTGAATTAGTTCATAGAGGGTTATCTGTTTAAATAGCAATCTGAGTTCTTTAGAAGCTCTGCTTGGGCCAGACTTCAGACATCACTACCAATTGGCAGTTCAGTTATCAGCAGGGTGAGTCTTAGTAGCTCCTTCAGCTACACTCCTCCCTTGACAAAGCAAACGGACAAAAAGAACACCAACAAAAGCATCTTGCAACCCAGGGCTTTGGTTACTCTTAAACTACCACGTGCAGATAATATAACCACATGACCAAATGTTCCTTCCAGTAAAGTGCTTGCAGCAGAATGGAGTTCGGCATGTTTGTTTTAACCATGCAGTGCATATGCCATCTGGCACATTTCGCATAAAAATGAAACTGCTTTCATGGCTGAGTAGATGCCAAAATGGAATTGTATAACAGTGATAAGGCCTTGTCTGGTTCATGAATATACCTTAGGTGCTGTTTCAAGCATGAAACTATAGATGATGTGAAAATAGTCACTTTTTTTTTCTCTTCAGAGGTGAAGGATATACTAAGAGTGAAGTCACTCACTTCTGTGAGCTTAGATCCCCGCTATGATTTTTAATGTGGAGAAAAATAGTTGCAAATTCTTTGTCTATGATTTTTGAAACATATTCAAGGCTTTAATTTAACTCTGGGTTTATGCCTCTGTGGAATAGCTAGGTGGTGGGGGAATATAAAACATACAGACTAGAGATTGGATGAAAAAAATGTCTAGAGTTTTAGGGTTTCTAGAATATATCAAATATGTAGATGATTGACAGAATTTCCTCCTTCTTTTCCATTACTTTCATGTCATGTTGTCAAATCCCAGGCCAGATCCCCTTTTCCACCTTCCCTGAGCCCTCTATACACCTTAAGAAAATGAATCTCAATCCATCTAACCTCCAGGGTGCTGGTGTAGGTTTAAGGAATTTTAGAAGACTGTACCAATTCTAGTGGGACATATCACATTGGTAACAAGGTGCCAGAGATTCATGGTTAAAGGTATTTGTAGAAAATTTGTGCATCTCTACTATGTTGTGCAACCTAATAGTATATTCTCCTCTGTCTATAATAACTTATTTTCTGGCAAACTTGGGACTCAACATTTCTCATGGTTGATATTCAGATTTACACAAAAGTGTTCTCTTAATGCACCTTCATGCATCTCATACATATTTGTATTTCTTTCCTGCATAATTTTAGGCCCAGTAGAGTGTTATAACAAACCTTTCCCTATGTTATCAGGACCAATATCTGTAGCATCTAAGCAATTTTCCAATCCTTCAAGTCATTTACCTCCAGAACTTACTTCAGTACAAGCATAAGTGTGATCAGAAATTGGGCATGTATCTATTTTTCTGGTCAACTTAACTCCAATGTACACTCGCCTTGGCACGCAGCTATGAAGTCATTAATATCTCAAACAGTATGTTCTCATAACATATGATGGACCTTATGTCATACAGCTATAAGAGATGCTTAGGCATTTATGCCCGCAAACTAGGTTTCTTACTTGCTTTGTAATATAACACCAGGAACCTTGTTAAGCTATTGCCCCACAATGATTATTTGTCTCTTTCAGGAGGGGTATTTCACCCCATGCCTGCAGGCATTTTCTGATATTTTGTTGCTCAAGAAACTTCCACATGTTGATTCTCTCCAGTACTTGTCTACACAAGGTTTAGGACTATAATTGTTGTTAAAAATGTCTCTGAACCAGATACCAGTGTACTGAGGCTTCCCTTCACTTGCAATCAAATTTCAAATGATATGAAACTGTAGATCTGTGAGGGAGTGGAATTTAGTCAATGTTCTGCAGGAATTGATTTCAATCTCAGAGGTCTTTGGAGAACTATCATTTGAACTTTAGAATACCCTCTCTTTCTTCTAAAACTTTCTGTGTTGGAAACAGTTTACTTCTACCTGCACTGCCTAGAAAAGAGTGAAACATTATATAGGCTTCTTGCATAGGCCCTTATAGCTGGGGATGAAAGCTTATAGCAATATTAATCTCTTAGTAATTTAGTTACAAGCTTGTCATTCACATGTAACTTGTGGTTATTACTCTGAGTTTTATAGTTCAATTAGGCTTTCAGGGTATAAAGATTATAGCAGATTGGCGGAGCCTAGTCATTACCCTGTTTTGCTAAGCCTCCATCTATTTTAGAAAACCTATTCCATCCCTATGAACAAAAACGACTCTGCTTTGGAAAAGCAGCATTGAGATCCCAGTGAGCATATGCACAGAGGCACCATTTTGTCCCTGTTCAGGACTTGTAGATGACCTTGTAGATGAAGTGCCCAGTTTGAAGCTGATCTTGAAGGAATGGCCTCATATATGTAGATTTGTAGATTGTCTTGGAGATGAAATGGTTAGGTTTCCAGTTGATTTGGTATTGATGGATTCACATCTAGCTGAGAGCCAGAAAAAGTGTCGTTGTGGCCAGAGGAGAATACACTTGTGATCTGAAACGTGGCACAGATTGGAAGAGATTTAGCAGTGAAAATTATTTGCTTATGTTTTTCACCTGTAACTTGCTCAACTGATATGCTGTATTAAAGATAAGTGTGAAATAATCTGCAAGAATTGATAAAGAGGTTTGAAATCCTGAAGACTACATCAGTTCCCCCTTTGGCTGGCATTTAGAAGTTTTAATTTCAGTATCTCAAAATGTACAGGGGTGCAGGGAGTGTGGAACAAAGACTGCTGGAGTATTGGTCAGGTTTTGTCAACATGACCAAATAAGAGGATAAGAGAGACTGTTATAACCTCCCAATAAGGTACAGAAACCCCAATCTCTCTTTAGATGGTAACAAATGCACACTTGGCATTGGCACAAAAGTATTTTCTGATGGTGTGGAAATTTTCAGGTTTTTTCCTCTGTGTATTTTATTTATTTTTTAAAGTTTATTTATTTCTGAGAGATAGAGAGCATGCAAGTGGGAGAGGAGCAGAGAGAGAGAGAGAGAGAGAGAGAGAGAGAGAGAGAGAGGCATAGAATCTGAAGCAGGCTCCAGACTCTGAGCTGTCAGCACAGAGCCTGATGTGGGGCTTGAATCCATGGATTGTGAGATCATGACCTGAGCCAAAGTCAGATGCCTAACTGATTGAGCCATTGAGGTTCCCCTCCTCTATATATTTCAGAAATGTGTAGTCCAAGAGTTAGACTGAAATCTCCAAATAACATTGCAGGATTTCTATCAACTATTACTAAATGCACTATCATTCTTTCATTCTTTCATTCATTCAACAGATGTGTATTGAGCACTGACTAACAGCTATTTCAAACGCTGCTGGTCCACTGGTGAATAAGTTACACCGGGCCCTTCTCCGTGGAGCTCACATTCCTCTCTGCATAGGGGGAGAAGGCAGGGAAAATTTCTGCCCTGAGATGGCGCTCGATATGCACACCTCTCTCTTCTTTAACATCCCATTGGCAGTAATAAGGGAAGCCAGCTTTGTATTCACAAATATACCAACACTTAACTTTATTAAGTACTTTGTACTAGTCCAACACGTGTTTTTCCAATTGTGCCTCATCTGCTGTTTAATCCACTGGTTGACTTTCTAATGTCATTTTAAAAAATTATTTTAATTTTTTTTCTATAAGCTCTATTTAATTCTTTTCTGAGTATGTCTCATTATTTTCATAGGCTCCTCTTTGTTATCCTTTAAATAGATAATTTTATTTCTGTAACTGTATTAAGCATAATTTTTTAGAACATGTATTTGATAATTCTAATATTTGCAGTCTTCCTGGGTCTGTTTCTGCTTTTTTTGAAATTGTAAGTATATGTTTTATGGAATATAATTTGTGGGAATTTTTTTGTTTGAGGACCAGCTTTAAGATGGTTTCCATTTGTCTATGGTAAATAAATTCTCATTCTAAACTAATTTTTAAGCTCCATATCCCCCCTTCCACATGTGAACATTGTAATTCTGGCTGTAACCCATGTGAATCAGCTCATAAGTATAAATTCTCAGGGAATTTATCTGTCTCTTCTCTCCACCCAGAGCCAAGATGAGACACCATGTGTCCTTCAATGTCTCTTTCAACAGAAAAATTTCCCCTAGCTTATCTCCTTTCATGGTTGGTATTGCATTCTGCGAGCCCTGGCTTTATGTGAGATCGTCCTCTGAAGATACAGCATCCTTTCAGGTCTTTGCTGGTTTTAGGATCTTTATGCCTCAGCTCAGATCTTGCCTCTTCAAGGAGTCCTTTCTAGGGTGCCTGGATGGCTTAGTAGGTTGAGTGCTGGACCCTTGATTTCAGCTCAGGTCACAATCCCAGTGTTGTGGGATTGAGCCCCATGTCAGGCTCTGCACTGAGAGTGGGCCTTCTTAAGATTCTTTCTCTCCCCTCTATCCCTCTTCCTCACTCACATTCTCTCTAAAACAAAACAAAATCAACCCCCCTCCCCAACCTTTCCTGACTGTCTGAAGTAGACTTTCTGGTCATATCATCCTATTATTGTCTTCATACCCTTACTAATACCTGAAACTGTCTAGTTAACTAGTTTGTGAATTATTGCTATTAAAAATCAGCTTTCCCAATCAAGACTACAAACTGCACAAGTGTGAGAACTTTCCCTCTTATTCACTGTACCATTCTCAGTGCCTGAGATGGTACGTGGCCCAAAGGAGGTCCTCAGAGAATTTACATTGAATTAGAAATTGATGGAATGAGCTAATAGAATAGGTTAACATTATGTTTCACCATGCCTCTCAATACATGGAAGTTAACTTCTTTCTAGTCTTCATACCCATGTTGTTTTAAAAAAAAGTCCAAGGGTTTCTATGGTCAAAACAACTGCTGTGCTTTCTAATTGTTTACCTGGGTTCCTCTGCCCTTTGCCCTCTTCCTTCTACTTTGGTCTGGAGGTTTCCTGACACCTCAGTTGGGTTGAGTGGAAAGGCAGGCTGAGTGGGGACTACGAACAGTCAAGCTTTCCACTGCATAATGTGTGAGTAGGATGAGATTCAAGTGTGACTGTACTATGGCTTGAATCCCTTAGTATTTGTAGCAAGACCCTGCCGACAGATGTGTGTACTTGAGTTGGTGATGGCAGGATATAGTGCTAACTCTCCATATTTGATGGAGCTGACTCTCATTGACTATGAAATGGTGCACTGTCATCCTTCTCAGGTGGTAGGGGCTGCTTCCTGCCTGTCCCAGATGGTTCTAGGCCAAGAAAAATGGAGCTTAAAGCAGTGGTTTTACCCTGGATATGCTGAGAATGAAGTATTAGAAGTCATGTAACACGTGGCCAAAGATGTAGTGCAACTAAATGAAAACGTAACCTAATTCACTGCCATCAAGAATAAGTATGCAAGTATAAAACTCCTGAATATCAGCATGACTTCTCAGCTGAACACAAAAGACATCCAAGACTTTGCCTCATTTCTGATGAGATGATCCTAGGCTGCCATGACCCCTGAGGAAGAGTAGTTCTGTGCACAGTATTGCTGACTAAGCATCCCTTTGGCCATAAGTCTTGGCTGGTAGCTTAGTTCTCTCCAAAGAGGCAGAGAGTATGGGGACTATATTAGTTATATGAGATACCCCATGATATGCCAGTGTATTGCCTCTTTCTTTTCTTTCTTTCTTTCTTTCTTTCTTTCTTTCTTTCTTTCTTTCTTTCTTCTTTTCTTTGTGGCTGTAAATCTGGGCTTCTGTCCCTCTTTCCATTTCTAGATGGACTAATCCCAGTTTGTAACTTTGACTGTATAACAATAAAACTGCAGCCATACCTGGTTGATTTCAGACCTCTTTATGGCAGCTTCCATGTCTCATCCCAGGTCCCCAACTCAATTGCCTGGTTCCTGTTTCTTTTATCACTGCTACAATTTGCCTTGGTCCTCTCTTATTTGACAGTAAAAGATAAATTGAGGAGGAAAACAAAACCAAAACAGGTCCTCTGGTTAAATATTTTAAAATACCAGCATACTATTGAAAAAGCATATCCTCATAAAGTAAATGTTGAAAACAAATAGAAAAATGGAAGGAAAACAATCACTTATAATGTAGCCACCTAGTCACAGTAATGGCATTAATTTCTTTTGGTTCTTTTATAATTCTTAATTTTATTTTCCTCCACACTGTATATATAATTATACTAATTATACTGTATATACAATTTTGAATCCTGATTTTTTTCAGTTATATCTTTATAAACACTTGAATATGGTGTGCAATTGGTTGCGTAGTATTCCAGTTAATGGGTATACTTTAATTTCTTCAGGCTTTTACTATGAACATTTGCATTGTTTAACAGGACATATGTCAATGTAAATGTTTATAGACCTATTATATAATGCATATCATGTATTGTATCAGATGCCACTCCTGGGAAATCAATCAATTCAGCAAAACCTATCATTAATTGAGGTGAGAGTTGGTTGTAAGGCGCTCTTAGAAAGTGTGCTTTGTAATGGATCACAACCTGAGAAGCAGACTGAGGACGGAGAAGCTCACATACACTGGACTGGGTGTGTGCAGACATAGGCATGTGCACTGAGCCTGGAAGGGATCCATCTGGGGGATGTAACATAAGGAGCATGGTAGGGGTTCATTCTTTGGTACGAGGGAAACACATATCTATGCTTTTCTAAGCAAAATTTTGAAGTTCAAGGAAATCCCCAAATTTCAGTTTACTGGGATATTCACATAGAAATAAAAATAAAAATAATTGTAAATGCCTTTTGTGTTTCTAATAAGATCCAAAGTGTCATGTTCATTCAAATTTGCAAATTTATGAAGGAAAGCGACATTTTAAAGTGAAATTGCTTCTATGTCAGGGATGTCATTGTTGCTTGGGTGATCATAAAAAAGGAAAGATTTATGATTCTTAAAAAGCGTGACATCAGGTTTGGCAGTGATTCCCCTTTATATGATACATGTACTTCAGAGATTTAATTTAAATTCAGAATTAAATAGCTTCATGAGATACACAATGTGAGAGTAAGATTATCTTGATTTTTAGAAAGTTCTTAAGAGTATCCTAAGTAATTTTTTTGAAAGCAAATCATTTTAGTATTTCTCTGTAAAACTTAAGCTAAAAAATAGAAAAAGTAAGTCTGTAGGGGACAATAATCTGGTCCTGATGGAAAAAAGAAATACAGCTAGGCTTTATGAAATATCTTTGCTATACTGACATGGAAGTGACATCATGTTTTAAAATATCCTTCCGGAGTAGCATAAATGAAAACATATTTTTCTCTGACTTCCTTCCTTCTAACTGCTCTTCACCCTGTCTTTGGTCTTTCTGTTCTTATCTGCCATTTCTTTTGTCCCTTCTTCACCCCTCAGCCCTATCACTTTGATCTGCATTTCCTTATAATTTCCACTCCATTCTTCTTTAATTTGAAACTTCCTTCTTTACTTTCCAAGCATCTTTTCTCTCCTGTACTGAATCTTTCTTTTAAATGAAATAGTCACATTGATTGTGAAAAATGAAAACGGTGTCAGATGTTGCCCTCTGCCCATAAATAACAAATAAAACAAAACAAAAACACAGATGCAAGTATTAAAATGTTTTTCCCATTTTAAGAAAAGAATTTTGCTGGATGTCTTCGATCTGTGTGGCTTTACCACAGACTATCTACTTTCAATTCTTATAGCACTTATCCTTTGAAAAATGCTATTTGCACTTATCATTGATATTTTTACTCAAATAACTCCTCACTGACTGAGTAAACTTACAGAACTGACCAGTCCATCAAATTAAGGGTATAGACTGGTTAGGTTCAATCAATCAAGGCTTCATGGAGGAAGGAGAGGACACTCAAAATGGTTAAATAATACCACCCCGTATCAGGGATGTAATTTATATGTCCCATTCCTTTACTTGACTCTCATCACAGACATCACTAATCAACCATAGTACTCTTTCCTGCTCAGCATGGATATGGTTCCACACTCCTTCTAAGCATTACATCTATCATGGTAACTTAACTAGATGTGTTACTTAATTTGAAATCAATTTGTCCTCTTTGCTTTAGACCAGGTCATTATATATCCCAAATGACCTATCTCATAGATGCTCCAATACATATGACCTATAAGGTAGGTATTATATTAAGGGTTTTGCAGGAGGAAATTTTGCAACTGAGAAGAATTTAGGTAACTCACTAATGTCACACAACTGATAGGAATACTTCAGTTCTTTTTATGGCAAGATCAGTATTCTTTTTTCTATAGTTGCTTAAAGAGCTGTTTGTGGACATTTGCCTGGGAACTCCTAAAGAGAAAGCTAGCAAATGGTAAAAGAAAATTCTAATTGTGTTGGGAAAATTTTTGTTCCAGGGTTATAGCAGTGTCATTGAGGGTTGCTGCTGAGTGTAAGTGAAATATGTGACATCTATTTGCAGTGAATAGTAAATACCAAAAATGGAGCCTAATATTTCCCTGAAACTCTATCCTCTCATCATTGAGTCCATGCAGACCCATCTCATCTCCAGTGCTTGGAATCTCAGTGATATTTCTTTAGATTTGGGGAGTCCCTTTTTTTTTTAAAGCTAGTCACCATTGATGAACCAAGAAAGCAATTCATTTTGTAGCACTTAATGGAAAAAGGTACATGTGATCATTTATTTTTACATTGGAAGTCTCCAACAGTACTTAAAGGAATGGAATAATCAGAGAAATGATATTGTTTTAAAGCTCTTTGGAGTTTACTCTGGAGGACAGGCTTAGATATGGGTGATTCCAAAAAGGCCACTGAATGCATCTAGAAGAAACATGAACTTTTCAATTTTAAAGGAGACTGGCCCTTCAGCAACCCAGGGAAGATAAGCTCTCCCTGCCCCTGATCCTTGCTCTTCCAGGACTCAATCTCCCTGTGCCTTTTTCACATAGTGACAGAAGGACACTACTTTTTCCAAATAATATGGGCAGAGATCTTCCCCTTCCCGCCCACCCCTCCACCCCCAGCATTTAGAAGATTAGATATACACCCTTTAAAATATTTTAGCCAAGTCTTCCATAGTTTTGCATATTTGCATAATGATAAAGTTCACTCCTTAGTTATTTTCCTTAACAAGCTGAAAAATACCATGCAAACATAAAGTGGAATCGGCGAGAGGCTCACTCATATTGCCAATTTGATCTTTTCTATACTTCATCAAGTTACTTCATCTGAATCCTACTCCAAGTTACTTTTCTTCTCCATTGTCACAAATCAAAAAAAAAAAAAACCACCTTAGAATAAATATGACATTTCAAGAGGCATCCTATTGTTCTTCATACTAGACCATGGTTCCTTACTCATGCTATTTTCTTAATACGAACTCTGGCTAGGAAGGAAGCACCTCATGCTCTGATAGCAGCAACCATGATCTATAGCCCTGAAAAAAGCTCTGGGTATATGTTTATTGGATCAAGTAGCTATTTGACTTTACAATTTTGTAAACAACTTACAGTTTAAAATTTTTAAAAACATATTTATCTATTTTCAGAGAGAAAGAGGGAGAGAAAGGGGAACAGGAAGAGAGAGAGAGAAAGAAAGAGAGAGAGAGAGAGAGAGAGAGGGCACACACAACTGAGCCACCCAGGTGCCCCCCAAATTTTGAAGAGAATAATGCTTGTATAAGAGTGTAAAATATTTCTTATGCCATATTTTTATGCTGTATGTCAGTATTATTTCCATATAATTTTAGTGAATATTTTCTCAAAGAATTATTTGTAGCAGTGGGTTGTTTAAAAATCATTTATGTGAAAATTAAGATCCTCTCTGCATTTCATTCTGTTGAAAATCAACAAATTTGAGAATTAATGTCTATATTGTTCATAATCTTCTCTTAAAGAGACGGAACAGAATTTAATTTTGGAAGATGAGATTTGCTAATTGATCTCTCTAGAGTGAACTACCGAGGAAATGAGAATATAAATAAGAAAAAGGACTTATGTCATAATACACATTTATAAAAAATGCATATTATCCATGACTCTATTATGTATTCTAAGAACTTCTATTATTTACTCCTGTGGCTTATAAGCCCTCTTTCAAGGTAAAAATCCTATTTGTTCATGTCAACATTGTTTACTATTTGTTTATTTCTTATTTGTTATGTGAACACTGGAATTAAATATTCTTTTGAAAATAAATAATTGCCAATTTTTCCCAGATCCAGAAATCTTAATACAAGGCAATAAAATTCAAGGCTTTGTATGCTCATGAGTGCATATAAGTCTTTAATTTCTGAGAGACTGAATAATAGCGAGTGATAAGCTGTAAGCAAGCAAATGGTTAGTGTGTTCTCTCAGGGTCCCTCCCTGGGGAGTTGGCATATATTCATCAGAATTGAAAACAGCTTCCTTTTTCCCTTAGAGGGGCTTCCGGTTCTTAAAGAACAGATGGGATAGAAGTAAACACACAACATTTGCAGGTAACTAGAGAACTACAAAAATATGTTTGGGGAACATGTAAATCAGTACACGTTTCTTTGGCTAAAAAACAGATTAGCTTTCATAGTTACTTTCTAGATCCACTGGAAAAGAAAAAAACACACAACAACTAAAAACCAGAAACAACCACCCATACCAAACTATAGCTGCTTGGGTCTTATCATCTTTTTGATCAAACTGAGAGTGTGTATCCTTCCTTTCAAGATTCTAGCTTTCTATTCCTATGTGCCACTCTGAGGATCTGTAAAGCAGATGTTCTTCTGGTATAAATCCATGTGCCTTGAATTATTTTAGCCCCTCTCAGTAAATCATCCCTCTCCGATCCCTTTCCAGGAAGCATTCCTTTTGGTAAATGTGAACACAGTTGACTAGTATGTCAACTGGGTTGGGGGCAGCCAGCAGTAGGACATTGTCCCCCAATCTCCAGTGTCCCCACCGGCACCAAACCATCTCTGATTTTGAAATGAACTAATCAAAATATATTCTTTCACACTGGGGCGGGGCGGGGGGGGAAGGGGGAAGACAAGAGGCTGTTAGACTCTAAAGGACTTATCCAAGTTACTTTAGGACAGAGTCCACAATTGGTCTCTCTTGATGTAGAGGCTGCTATGACCTGTCTGTCCCCTTTTTCCCTCCAAGGCCCTTCCAGTAGAAGGGACGTGTGTTAATAGCTGCCACCACTGCCCCTTACCTAGGGGGACTGATGGAAAAAGAATGTCTTGCCTATAACTTGTCTTGTACTACAAGCAGATGTGTGCTATCTCCTCACACTCACATCCCAGTCCAATATAACCCCAGTTTTTAGGGAATTTCCCTTCAGGGAATAAAATGGAGATTGTATGCTAAGAAAATCTTAGAACTTGTGGGAACAAAGGTACTCTTTAGGTTGGCCAGATATACTTCTCACTTGCTAGAAAATGATCTCTTAATGTCACTTTCACAGTGTGACTATTGCCACTGTCTGCGGGTGCCCTGGAAAACCTAATTAGACACAGGGGTGAACATTTTACTTTCAGTCAAGGGAATATTCCTCCTGGATAAATCACTGTGGGACCCTAAAAAATAATGGTGTTTGACTGGCTTGCTTTTAAAAGAACTGAATGAGCCCTCAGATTGTTTGGCTTTATTTGATACTTTAACACAGGACACAATCTGTAAGATGTATGGTTGGGAAATCTCTTTCTTTCTTAAGGGCAATTCTTATTTGAAACAAGCATTCTCCACAACAAGCCTCTGTTTGACCAAAATTAGAGTACACCTATGTACCCTGTTCTAATTTTCTGTAGTCCTTTTTACATGATGAGAGAAATCAATTTTCTCTCTTCTTTCCTTGTAACACTGAATGTTTTGAAGATGATACTTTGCTTTAGCAAGAGAGACTCAGGATAGTTATTTGAAAAGCTGACTTGTATCTTTATTTGCCTGAATCTTGCTTATTCTTACTTAATCTTATTCATTTTATGTAGGTCTCTTCCCTATGAGTGGGTACTTAGGTAGAGTTATAGTTGTGAGGTGGCCACAGAAACTCTCCAGTCTAACTCTTTGTGTCTGCTTGGGATTCACCCTTCCTTGGTGTGGCTAATGACCCTGTTTGCCAGGCCCTGGCCTTTCAGGCCTTGCCCAGCCATGGACAGAGATAGCTCCTTTGCTTAGGCTCGGCCCTACTCAGCATCTATTCTGGTGCTGAGCAGATCGAAGAACACATGGGGAGTCTCTTCTCCAGCAATGAGTGAGGTCCAAATTAGACATATTTATGAAATCTGATGTACAGTGTGACCGAAGTAAGCTCACAGATGCATCTTTACAGGGTTTCAGCCTTTCTCTAAGCACTGCCTTATTGGTCTGGTCTCAGGCTCTGGTTTACTATTTCAGTTCTCTTGCAGGGATTGGAAATTGAACTCCAGCTTGCTTGGATGGAGCTCTTCCCTTCTCTGGTCCTTGCTGATGGCCTCCAGGAGAAGCCTAGACTCTGTTCTCAGCATCACTTAGTCCAGATTTCAATGAATTTACCTCCACTTCCTATATATCCTGCACTTAATGACAATGTTCTCATCCCAACTGCCTTCAAAACTTGCTTGGAACTCATGTTATGCCTTCAAGTTTTGTGCATCAAATTGAATTGATTTAGATTTTGATGCCAAACTGTATCAAGTCCCAGATCACCCATTCTCAGACAAGTGTGTTGGGCCAGTGGATAATGTGGATAACACTCTTCTCACCTCTTCAGGCTGATCACATGTAGTCTGCTCTTTCTCTTCCCAAACTCGGACATTGCAGAGTGCTTACACTTAAAGGGTGGGGAGATAATGATTTACTTCCTTGTAGATAAAGGTAAGTAGGTCAGAATTTGGAATTGGAATTCTTTCGCAGTAAAGAGTTATGTGTTCTCCCTTTATTTATTTATTCATTCAATCATTTATTTAAATAATATGGATTTATGGGTGTTCTCCACTTTGTATAATAGTCCAGTATATTTTTGTCACAAGCAGATCAGATGCTTCTAGGGAATTAGAACTGATTCCTGCTTCTATAGGTCCCTCTGCCTGACACAGAACAGATGCAAAAAGTTAATAGAACTAATAGAATTAAAGTTAATAGAACTTAAATTTAGTTAATAGAACTAAACTAACTTAAATTTAGTTAATAGAACTAAAATAAGAATTAAGCCCACAATATCTGTAATGATTTGCCAAAGCAGCCCAACTGGTCTTCTGACATTAACTTACTACATTTCACTGCCTTTCTGATAAAGATGTCAGAAATGGGACGCTCTAATCCAACCCTTTCATTTACACATGATAAAATTTAGGACTGGAGAAGTATATGGAGCCATATGTGGAATGAGAGCCCACTTTTCCTAACTTCCAATGTGATACTCTTTAGACATAATGCATGTAGTAGCACCAACTACAGTGCCTAATGCATCCATGCACTTGACCCAGGTTGGTTGATTTTATATCTGTAGGCAAAAGAGAGCCATCACAGAAATTTTCTCTGTTCTGTTTGTTTTGCAAAGTGAATTTTCACTTTCCACCGATCTCTAAGGCAGAAATGAGCATGGATGTGTGTAAGAATGACACTGGGGTGATCAGATGAAAGCAGACCAAGTGACAGCCACTAAAGGCTGTGCCAAGCTGGTGGCAGTGAAAAAGAAGAGCAGATATACTGAGAGGTATTTTAGAAGCAGAATTGGCATAATCTGTTACCAGTTAATGCGGAGGGTAAGGAAGTAGGAGATGTTTAAGTTGACTCTGAGATCCCTGGCTTGGGCAGCTCGATGGAAGAAGTCACTAATCAAGACATAGCAGGTTTGGAGAGGAGGATGAATTTGTTAGGTATGAGATAGTTGTTAGACTCTTTGTACTTCCAGGAGGCAGCATATGTGTGGAGCTTAGAAGAGAAATTTAAATCCAAGGTATAGATCGAAAAGTTAATGTCAATTGACTGATGAAGTTTTCAGAGGTGGTGGTATCGCCTGAGAAAGGCAGAGTAAAGACAAAGGACCCCGCCCAAGTTCACGAGGGAGAGAAGACAGAGAAGGCAACAGGAAGTAAGGAGATACTATCACAGAACCAAATATGCAGTAGTGGGGGGAAGTGAGGTGAGGAGGGATGGTGAGCTGGTTAAGTAGTCTGCCCTTCTTTGTCTCATTCTGCAATGAGATCAAATTAGATGAGGCTTTAAAGAGGCTGTGGGGATGATGATACTCAGGTCATGGACAACTTTGCTAGAGTCGTTCCATTGTAACGGTGCAGGGCTCAATATAAAAGAATCAGACACTGCAGAAATAGAGAGCTAGATCAATACACACCTTTTCATTATGATTCTCCCTCACTCACACTCCTTTCATTTCCAAAGATTACAGACAATTACATAAGAAAGAATTTAAGTTAAATAAGAATGTCTTAATAGTTTTTATGAGACATAGGAATAGATTAGTGGGGTTTTTGAATCTCTCATTTGTGAGTGTTTCAAGAGTAAAGACGTGGAGGGGTGCGTGGGTGGCTCAGTCAGTTAAGCATCTAACTTTTTAAAAAAATAAATTTTTTACTGTTTATTTATTTGTGTGTGAGAGAGAGGCAGAATGTGAGTGGGGGAGGGGCAGAGAAAGAGGGAGACACAGAATCTGAAGCATGCTCCAGGCTCTGAGCTGTCAGCACAGAGCCTCAGGCGGGTCTTGAACTCAAGACTGTGAGATCATGACCTGAGCTGAAGTCGGACACTTAACTGACTAAACCACCCAGATGCCCAAGCATCTGACTCTTGATTTCATTTCAGGTCATGATCTCACGGTTGGAGCCCCGTGTAGGACTCTACGCCAACAGGTGACAGTGCAGAGCCTGCTTGGGGGTTTTCTCTCTCTCTCTACCTCTCTCCTGCTGGCACATGCTATCAGTCTCTAAATAAATAAATAAATGAACATTTTAAGAAAGAGTAAAGACGTGGATATTTTATTTTTTAAACATTTAAAAAATGTTTATTTTGAGAAAGAGAGAAAAAGCAAGTGTGCATGTGGGGGACGGACAGAGACAGAGAGAGACAACATCCCAAGCAGGCTTCCTAATGCAGAGCCCAATGTAGGGCTCGATCTCATGTCTGTGAGATCATGACCTGAGCTGAAATCAAGAGTTTGATGCTTAACCCACTGAGCCACCTAGGCGCCCCAAGATGTGTATATTTTAAACTGGAGTGAAATTATTTTGAAGAATGCCTCTGAATTCTCCTTGAAGTTTTTGGCTCTTATTCCAGAAGGGTGAACATATAAGGCTACAAGGAGGGCATTTTTATTTTTGCTGTGTACTTATGGGATAAATTCTCCCTGTCTGAAAATATTGAATTTGCTAACTAGTTGATCTATTCAGAGGTCTCTGAGTATTTCACTGTGCAATCAATTGTACTTTTAATAAACCATAAACCATGTTTACTGCCTTATTTATTGAATTGAATCAAAGTGACTTGATGGTTAACTAGTACAGTGCTCTTGACAGGCCCCAGAAACAGGGTCTGCGTACTGGAGGAAATAATACAGCAAGGTGATGGGATGATCTTATTCTTGAAAAATGCAACAAAGCAGAGCAAAAGTAAAAGATTTCTTGTTTGTTTGTTTGAGGGCAGAGTTTTTCTGGAAGATAGAAGGCCAACCCTGTGAAAACCTTCCTGTGGCTCTTCCTGTCTTTCAAGCAGGTGCAAGCGACACAAGATTCCTATTAAAGAATAGCCTTCACAGCTCCTCACAGCCTCACTGCTGTGTTTGCCCAGAGGTGTAAATAGATTCAAAGGTCATCCGCTTCCTAATATCCCATTTCTTTTCTTTTGGAGTAGTTTCAGTTAGAGTGTGAAGCATTGAGATGAGGCAGCTCCCCAGTCAATCTGAGAGAATCAAAAGAGCCCTTATACCCCCTACAGAGCCTTTTGCAATCTTCTGGGTCTTAACACTCCAAATGATTTGATTATGTTTGGTTATAATTGCAATATTGATTGAAGTTAGAGGTGGCCAGGAAGGGTCGAACCATGCTTTATGTCTCCTTGTAGTCACATAGATCAGAGTCTGTTACTTTCACATTACCTGCAGGAAGGAATCACCATCATCTCTCTAAAAACAAAATGCACTGCAAAAGAAATTTCATAGGCCTAAAGAGAGCTTTGAAAAAACTAGTTGGCACAGTAATAATTTGATTTTCGTGAAGCAGTTTCCTTTACTGAATAAATAGCACTGTGTTTACACACAGAATGAAGATCACTGAAAATCTCTTTATCTGGTTTTGACAAGTTCATTGAAAAATTGACAAGAGAAACATTTATTTTAGACAGTGCCGGCCAATCCAGTAAAGAGCTTGCTGAACAAAATTTTTAGATTTAAAAAAAAAATACAAATACACATACAGACTGGGGAGAGGCAGTTGTTTTCAGTATTTTTTTTATGTTTACACATCAAACACTCATAGAGGAATTGCCTTCTAAAATATATAAACCTTGGGTAGAAGCTTCTAACATGAAGGATTGATTTGGCATTTTGAGGGTTCTACCTTTTCCACTTGGTTCAAGTCCATCAACAGCAGGGGAAATCTACCCTACTGAACAGCTCTCTTCTACTCCCATGTTGCAAACATTCAACACAGTGTTCTAGAAAGACATTCAATGAAAAGAAGCCATGTAATACAGTGTGAGGATTAAGTGACCCACAGCTTTTCCATATCTAGGGACTTCATAATGTGTAACATCTTCAAGATCACTCAGTGTCTCTGGAGAGGGAGCAGAAGACATGCATGGCCCTGAACCTTGAGGATTCCTGCCAAAGTGTCTATGACTGGATTACCTCTGATTCCAGCCAGGGTCTCAGTGGCTGTCTTTGGCATGTATCTGTGCTTGTGTATGGGGAAGGGAGACACAGAAAAATTAAGGAGTTAAAAAAAATCCATACTTTCTTAGGGAAAATAGGAAAATAAAATGAGTTTTATATCATTTTATTTTGAAAATGCATTTTATTTATATTTACTAACTTCCATAATAATACAGTAACTTTGACATGACCGTTATACTATAAAGAGGCAAATATGACTTAACTAAAATAGTATTGTACTAGCTTTGAACAAAGCAAACGATTGACAAAAGACAGAAGAATGATAAAACACTCCTGTTGCCTCATATAAATCATAGCACATTGGAAATGGAAAATGTCTTTAGTGAGAGAGTAATGAATTAATAGACGAATAAAAAATCCCCATTAAACTGCTGGATTTTTTAGGAATACAAGTATTCTGAGGATGGGAACTTTGTCTAAGCTCTCACTTTCTACAAGGTCTAGCTTTGGTGTGTATTCAATCAATACTTTTGAATGAAAAAACTGCATTCCAAAGACTTAATGACCCTTTACTTGTTTAGAGGGACTTTTTCAAAACAAATTCCTTTCACATACCAAAAAGGAGATTGGGAAGCAGATTACAGGGTGAAATGGAACTGAGGTCAAACAAGGAGAGAAGGGCAAGGGCAGGGCATGCACAGGAAGCTAGGCATTCTTGTTTATTTGGTGAGGTGGCACAGGTCCAAGAACCTCATGTCTATGAAACTAGATGACCCTTGGGGACCTGATGCCAGAACCCCAGCAGCTCCAGTGTATAGACAGTCCTTTGGCCCCATTTCATCCTGACAAGCCCTCTCCAAGCTCTGAGCTTTCTGATGATGAAGACCCATTCTGGGATCCTGCCTAATCCAAAACAATCGAACTTCAGCACTGGCTTGGGAAAAGTAAGATTTCAGGGTCAAGGGGGAATTTTCCAATATCATCCCCAAACCCATATGCAATTTTTAAAAAACCTTTTTCTGGAATTTAAATCTTATTCTACGGGACCTCATGGAAGTTAAATGTCTGGCAAAAATGAACTTGCATGGGTGGAGTGAAGGCTGTGTTGTTTCATTGTGGCCATGTGAACTCATGTTGTTTATGAGATGGTTTGCAGGTTTTGTAAGGGAAAGTGTAGAAGAACCTGGGGAGCCTGGCATTACTAGAAACATAATGGAAGAACTTTGAGGGTTGAGCAAATCTGAAGCCTTCAAAATTTTGTCTAGATCTTACCATAAGCACCAAGGGTGATAACAAGACAAATGATGAGGCAGCATTTATGTCTAGTAGAGGCAACTAACTTCCATGCTAGTCCATGCTAATGTGCTCCAGATGTCTTAAAATCTCAGCTGATCTAATCAAGATATGCAAGTTTGGTTTATTCTCCAGGTGGGTGCTTGCAAAAGAGAGAAAACCCTCTCCATGTCTGTCTTCTAGCTACAACTCTTCCTTTGCTTTTCTTCCCTCCTTCTCTCCCTGCTTCATTTCCTGCCTTCATCCATCCATTGCTAAACATTTTCCAAGACTACTGGTGTAGATGTCAGATGAGATGATGTATGTAGGACATGACTCTTGTCTTCATGGAAATAAAGATGCAAATAAATATTCAAAATATGCCTGAATATGTTATTCCATTCCCAGCATACTTGTTAGATGGGGTGGTTCCCTAACCCTAACCCGGAAAAGGGGCTCTAACCTGAAGGATGGGTACGTGGACAGTGTGAACAATGGAGCAGCTAAACATCTGTGTGCACAAATAAACAAAAAAACACTAAGTTCATGATTCTGGAATCCTGTATAAAATATGTAAGCTTATGTTGAATATGTTTCAAAAGGAAATAAAATCAACAAAGGAGGGGAAGCTAACATTGTCCGGAGATTATACAATTTTCACCTTCGTTATTTCAATTAGGTCTCACAATAACCTTAAGAGGCATGCGTTTTCCTTATTTCTTTTCAGGCTCAGAGAGAGATTCACTCATTACCTAAGTTAAACTATGACTATGAAACCCAAGTCTGTCTGATTCTTACATTTCTTTGGGATTAGGGATGTTAGACAAAGTGATAAGGGAATCTGAAAAAAATATATAAAGAGGATTAGACATGGATCTCTTTTGGGTATTTTCTCACAACGTTAGGAATATGATAGAGTTTCTTGTTTTTCTAGTGTTCTGTTGAACACAACAAATCCCATAAAATTAGATGTTTCTTTAATATCTTTAGAGTAGCCAAAGAGTTAATTTTCCAGGATATCCTGAAACTTGTCTAAATTCCAGCCACCCCAGAGCAGATTCAGATATAACTAGATACCCTCACAATGAAAATAGATCATCACCAGTCTAAGAAACAGTTATGAATCCAATCTAAATCACATTTCATATATGGCCTTTGCCAATAAATAAGGTCAATCATTTACTACTTTCCCAAATAGTTAATTGAATATTTTAGAAGAATTTCTAATTGCAATGTCATTGTCTTGCCATTCCTTAGTGCTTAGCCCTCTAATTTGAGATCTACTGGAGGGCAACATTTGCAAATTAGAAACATAATTGAAATCTACTGCTGAATAAATTGATGTTTACCGCTACATAAAATTAGTGCAATGGTTTTAAATGGTACGGAATCTATTTCTTTTCACCTCACTGGCTTCTTGCTTTCCTTTGATGGAATTGTATTTGGAGATGACCCTCGGAAGCAAGCAAGCTTTCTCCTTTGATATAGTCCCAAATTAGCAGTAGGAGGCAAGAAACAGTGACATTGCTGAGGACCCACAGGTTGCTGTGATTTTCCACAATGGCGGGCTCTCCCTAGTTCCCTGATTTTTTGAAGCAATCTGAGTTAAGGATATTGTCGGGAAACTAATTCCATCTGAACAGACTTTCAAAACTTGAATAATTGAAAGATGCGAACAAAAAGTAAATTTACATCTAGACCAGGACAGAAGCAAGACTGAATTTTGTCAGTGTTGAATTTTTAATTAAGTCAAAGTGTTAAAAACAAGTGAACTCTGCAGAAAACACTGTTAAGAGAATGAGTAGACAAGCCATAGGCTGAGAGAAAATATTTGCAAATCACATATCTGATAAACATCCAGAACATGCAGACATACACATGGAGAATGTTAAAGAAACCCAAAACCTTTTTAAAACTAAACAAAAAAGAAAACAAATTACCCAATGAAAAATGGGCAAAGGTTTGAATAGGCACTTCACCAAAGATATGCAGATAAAAAATAAGCATATGAGAAGATACCCAATATCAACTGTCATTAAGGAATTGCAAATTACAACAAGGAGATACCACTGAGTAACCTATTAGAATAGCTAAAACCCTAGAACCTGACAATAACAATTGCTGATGAAGATGTGGATCAATAAATAATCTCATTCATTGCTGGTGTGAATGCAAAACAGTACAGCCACTTTGGAAGGCAGTTTGTCAGTTTCTGACAAAGTGAAGCATAGTTTTACCATCTGTGTTTCTAGATATTTTCCCAGCTGACTTAAAAAGTTATGTTCATACAAAAACCTGTACAATAATGATTATATCAGCATTATTTCATAATCACCAAAAACTGGAAGCAACTAAAATGTTCTTTAATAGGTGAATGGATGAACTGGGGTAAACCCATAAAAGGGAATATTACTTAGTGATAAAAATAAATGAGCTATCAAGCCACAAAAGACACAGATGTACCTTAAATGCATATTAAGTGAAAAAAACCCCTCCAGTTGAAGAGCCTACATGATCTATGATTGTTTTTTATAATATTCTGGAAAAGGCAAAACTATACAGACATTAGATCATTTAGTGGTTGTCAGGTGTTCGGGGAGGGAGTAGAGTTGAACAGATGAAGCCCAGGGGACTTTTTAAAAAGGGTTATACAGTTATCTTTATGATACTGTAATGGCAGATACATGACACGGTACATTTATCAAAATCCATACAACTTTGCAACACAAAGAGTGAACCTTATGTATGCAAATACAAAGATCAATTAGGAGGTTTAGGGATCCCAGGCTGGAAAGCAGATTGTTATGAAGGAATCTAACCAGATCACTGGAAATGTGTGACATAACCTCACCAAAGGGGGACAAGGGGGAGGAATCATTGTTTAATGGGTACAGAGTTTTTGTTGGAGATGATGAAAAGGTTTTCAGTACAGAGAGTGGTGATGGTCACACAACATTGTGAATGTATTTGATGCCAATGAATTATACAATCACAAATGCTTAAAATGATGAATTTTATATGTTTGCCACAATTTAAAATGCATGGATGGGAAGAGGGGCGCCTGGGTGGATCAGTCGGTTAAGTGTCCAACTTTGGCTCAGGTCATGATCTCATGGTTTGTGGGTTCAAGCCCTGCGTACGGCTCTGTGCTGACAGCTCAGAGCCTGTGGCCTGCCTCAGATTCTGTGTCTCCCTCTCTCTGTGCCCCTCCCCCAGTTATGCTCTGTTTCTCTCTGCCTCAAAGATTAACATAAAAAAATAAAATAAAATGCATGAGAAGAAATTATACGCTTAAATGATTAGAATGATAAAACATATTATGTATATTTTACCACAGTTTAAAAACAATTATAAGAAAAGGCAAAACAATGAAAGTAGGGACAATAAAAAGATCAGTGGCTTACAGGCGCACAGTGGACCTTTTTAGAAGCAGTGGAACTATTCTATATGATACTGTAATGGTGGACATGATATACATTTGTCAAAGCCTAAAAACTGTATAACATAAGCAGCAAACCCTCATGTAAACTGTGGACACTATATGTGATAATAACATATCAACATTTGTTCATCAAACGTTGTGTCGCACTAATGGAAATGTTAACAACTGAGAAATAATAGGGAAACTGTGTAAAGGGATACAGGGAAGAGGTACCTGGGGGTTTTCTACTTTTTGCTCACTTTTTCTATAAACCTAGAACTGCAATAAAAAAATCAATTAAAAAATTAAAAAACAGATGCTGACCTAATAACTATGGGAATGAGTGGAGACGTTAAGACTAAAGACAAAAGGAACTGTACATAAGTACCGCAGTCTTGTTAACAAACTTGTGTCTCATAGGGGAACAGCCTAACAATTCTGAAATTACTCTCCATGTACTCTAGGATTGAAAAGTATGTAAATAAATGCCTGCATGGTGGGAACTACTAATGGAAGAGAAGGTTACAGATACATAAAAGGAGGAAGGCTAGCAAAAATCATTCAGTACTGGATTATGGTGAGATACATTGATATGAACTCATGTTTAGTTTTCTACAGATACAGATAGCTAAATATAGAAACAATTACAGATATGTGTTTATGCATGGGTTAGTATACAGACATATATTTCCAAGTTCTGTTTGCTGAGAAGGCCTACAAGCAATGAGCACACCCAAGATCCGTATCTTGGTTTCTAATATCATTCTCCAATAAAAGGAGCCAGAAGCAGGAGCAGGGAATACACAAGATGAGTTTGGACCATACTGTAGTACTAAAATATGAGAAAGTGATGAAGAAAAAATAGCCAAAGGGATATAAGAACCAACCGAAAGAGCTCCCAAAAGCTAAAGTTGGAACAATTGAGCAACAAAATAAATAACATAGTATTGGATTAGAATCCAAGGTACAAAATAAATATTCGCAAGTCCATTCTAACATAAATATTTGATTGAATAAGTTAAAATTAATGAGGGGGAATAGACAAATCTCCTGTGTGGAATTCCAAACAATTCATGTAGATATTTTTCTTCACTCTCAAGAAGGTGGAACGTAACTCTGATCCCTCCCCTATTCCTTAAGTGCGGGCGAAACAGTGATTTCCTTCTAAAGAGTTCAATATGTAAAGGAGGGAAGATGGAGATGAGTAACTTTATAGTATGGAAACCTGAGAAACACTACCTCAGCCATGTGATCAAGCTTAACATCAATAATGGGCAGCATGAGCCCTTTTGATATGATGGCATAAATATGGCACTTTACTTCTGTGGTCTTCCTCCCTGAAACTCATATACTGTCTAACCATAAGAAAAATATCAGACAAACCTATGAATAGATAAAGAAGATGTGGTATATATATATATATATATATATATATATATATATATATACACACACACATACACACACACATACACACACACACAATGGAGTACTACTTGGCAACCAAAAGGAATGAAAGCTTGCCATTTGCAACTATGTGGATGGAACCGGAGGGTATTACCCTAAGTGAAATTAGTCCGTCAGAGAAAGACAAGTATCATATGACTTCACACTTATGTGGATGTTAAGAGACAGAACAGATGAACATAAGGGAAGGGAAACAAAAATAATATAAAAACAGGGAGGGGGACAAAACATAAGAGACTCTTAAATACAGAGAAAAAACAGAGGGTTGCTGGAGGGGTTGTGGGAGGAGGGATGGGCTAAATGGGTAAGGGGAATTAAGGAATCTACTCCTGAAATCATTGCTGAACTGTATGTTAACTTGGATGTAAATTAAAAACAAAAATAATTAAAAAATAAAATTAAATTAAAATTAAAAAAAAGAAAAAATATCAGACAAACGTAAATTGAGGGACATTCAACACAATACCTGACCACTACTCCTCAAACACATAAAAAATAAGGAAAGTCTGAGAAACTGTCACAGGGGTAGGGGAGCCTGAGGAGAGGTGGCACTCTGGATGACATTCTGGAACAGAAAAATGATATTAGGTAAAAATAAATAAATCTGAAAAAAGTATGGACTTTAGTTAGTAATAATGTATCAGTATTAGTTGTGACATTCATTGTGACAAAAGTACCATAGTAATATAAAACCTTAACAACAGAGGAAACTGGGTTCTGGGTACATGGGAACTTTTTGTACTATCTTTACAACTTTTTTGCAAATCTAAAACTATTTGAAAATAAAGAGCTTATTTTAAAAACAAACAAAGAAGGGTATGAATGTAAGTACAACCTGAATTTAGCCCATAAAATATTTCAGAAGTGATTGTGATAGTAACATCACAAAGGCAAATAAAGACAGAAAAATATCAGGATAGAAGTATCTACAGAATTGTGGAATAAATATGAACACTGGTATTATAACTGCTTGGGGACATACTACAAGTTTGGGAATTACCTTTCATACATGTGAAAATAAAGCTTCCTCTCTTGACTTTTACCACCATTGCCCTATTTCTAGTCTTTTTTTTTTTTTTTACTTTATATATTCCAAAATTACCTTTCCCTTCTCATCTCCCACTCATTTAAACAAATCTGTCTTCCAGGCAAACTGATGTACTTACCACTTGATAAATACCACAAGGGTCATATGCTCAAAGTTGTTCCCCTCATAAATGCACTTTCCTCTTGCAGGTCTAACCATCCATCCCCAAATTCTAACCATCACAACAAGAGTTCTTTGGTTCTCCTTGATTTCCCTAGATGAAAGAGATCCCATTCTCTCCTAATCCACAAAGTTGCTCTGTACTTCTCATGTCAATCATATACTACTTTGTATTATGGTATTTTATATACAGCTTCCCTAATGGTTATTAAATACTTTGAGAGTGGGGCCTTGATCTGTGCATCTTTGCATTTTCCATGGCTCTCTTCATAGATATTTACAGAAGGTTGAGCTAATGAATTTTATCAATGTGGGACAGTCATTTTCAATTAAGGGAAAAACTTGAAACCAAGATCAATTGGATTAAATTAAAAATAAAATTTTAATTATTCACAACAAAAGTCATTTGATGGAAAGGGACTGCTACATTTTCCCTACATCTGTTATTATTGTGGTCTCTCCATTTGTAGTCGATAATGCACTGAGTCAATGCATGTCGGGTAATACCTCTTGTGTGTGAGCGATTATTACAATAATTAATAACAATGGCAGCTCAGTTGATAGGAACTTGGCAATGTGTGTATCCTTATCTTCAAAGTTCCAAATGGTTTGGAATTTGGCTTTTTGTAAGACCATTTAATAGGAAAGTATGTGTTTAGAATCTGTTCCTAGCTGAAAGACTGACCCTTATCTCTAAAGTCCTTAATGAGAAAGCACCTGACAAATTGACTGGCACACTCCACTCCTCCAAGTAATTTCCCTTCCTGCCAAATGAGTCTCTTGCAGTCCCCACTTCTAACTTAGAAAGTGTTGAATGATGAACAGTCTGAAGCCAATGTCTGAAGCTACGGAAAGCTCTCTTCAAAAGGTTATTTCACAAAGTAAAATTAACTTATTGAAAAGGTAGAAAATCAATCCATCTTTTTACCCCCATTGTGTCAACTAACTACTTGACGAGTTTTACTTGGCTAAATTGACTGATGGGGTTAGTACTCCATAGCTGCCCCAAAAGGAACCTTCACAATTGTCCCAGACTTCTTTTATTTAATGGGGTTCAGTCCCATAGAGCAGCACTGCAAACAAACAAAAATATATTATCAATCTTTACAAATATTACTTGAGTCTACTCATAAATTTTCCTAACTAGAATTTTCTTACTAATTTGTTTAGTAAACATTCCATAAATACCTAAAGAAGGTAGGATTTATATTGTGACCAAAATGCAAAAGAAAATATCTGGCCTTATTTCATTGAAAGTAAACTTGAAAGTAAAAGCAAAAATTTTTAAGTGAAAAGAATTAATCAAAATGAGGCTAGAAAGACTATAGTCACTGACTTCACTATCCTTATCAAGAGAAATAATTACTAGTTTATTACACTACAAAAACATTTCTGTTGTGTGAGATTGCAATCTTAAAACAATGTGGAAATTTGGAAGGTATTACACAGCCTTTAGATTATGTGTTCAAGAATATCAGTTATGGAAAATGCTAAAAATATAAGTAAAGAGTTAAGAATTCAGTTGGAAATCAACAATGGATATTGTAAGATGGCACTGCTCTTCCCAAAAGCATGGCTGAAAAGAATATGAGATCATGAAGACAGTATAAATGAGATCACAGAGTAAAGGGAACTTAAAAAAAAAAAAGAAAAAAGAAGATGTGTAGGGTCAGCATGATTATTTTAATAAGCTGAGGAATAAGGCCAGGAGTGAAGAAGAGACTGAGTATCAGGAGTGAGAAGTAATTGACCAGAGTGGAAGTTATCAAGAGAAACATACACAAGTTGTCCTGGGATAAAATGATGATTCTTCAGCCTTGAGACTGGAAGGAAGAGGAAAATAGGTGTGGATACATAGATACTCTTAGACCTTAAGCGCTTAATGGGAGGCTGAAGATTTGCAAAAGGGGTCAGCAAAAGGAGAGGGGCAGATAACAAAGATCAAAAAAATACGTTGTTGAGCAGTACTGGAGGACCTACTCATTGTAGGGGCGTTAATATGGATGGCGGTTTTATGATATTCTTTTGCTGTGCTCAGTAGTTTGGGTGTGATAATGGTAATGGTAACTTACTGTGATAAGTACTTTACTTAGATTAGCTCATTTGGTCTTCACAGGTAGCCTCTGAACGAAGTACGGTTATTATTTCAGTAAGAAAATAAAGGATTTGAGGCTAAGAAATTTGCCCATATCTATTTATCACTATTTATTTCAACCCAGGCAGTCTGACTCAGAGACTGAGCTTTGGGACAGCTGTTTAGGTTTGGAAGTACATTGTTTTAAATAAGAGACTTGGGCTGTTAAGGACCAAACATGATGAGAAGTTTCAATAATGCATGGAGACTAAACTGTTCAGGGACACGGTCATGCAGCCCAGGCCAAATCAGGAAGTAATGCCAGGAAGGAAGACCACTGGCTACCTGTGGAAGACCAAAGAACTGAAGGTCCCTGAGTCTGGGGAGAAGTTGTAGAGGAGTTGGAATAAGGATAACTCTGTAGGAAAAGATTATAGACAGAAAACAGGATGCTGGAGGTTTCTGAGGTGGTACATTTCTGACTGATGACGCAGTTCAAGTTGTGGCCATTGGTATGAAGAGCTGGAGGCGAAGCTATAAAGAGAAGATGAAGGACTCAAAAGGATATGAAGAGTTAAAGAAATTATGGTGGATTCCTATTTATATAGAAGTGTGTTAAGGGATATTTATTTCTAAATGATAGTTTTCACTGAGCAGACATTCATGTTCCTGCTATAAGACAAAGAGAGCTCCAGGCTTTCAGGATGTGGTAGCAGGAAAAACAGAAGAAGCTGCTTCCCTCATGGAGTTTACATTCTGGTGTTCATATACTGGATAGTGATAGGTATCTAAGGAAAAAAAAAATTAAGCAGGTAAGGAGAATAGATATTGTCAGGGCAAGGGGTATGGCTGCCTTAAAGGGTGATTAGGAACCAGGGAAGGGCCACTATGGCCAAAAGGATTGAATAGTTATTTTCAGAGATGGGGAGGAGTGTGTGTGGGGGGTGTACAGTTTTGTTGGGTCTGAGAATTAGGAGTTTATTTTTAACCAACTAATTTGGAGATATTCATCAGATATCCAAGAGAACTATTGAGTATCAGGTAAGTATTGGATATCAAATTGTGGATTTCATAGGGACATTCAGAAATCTGGGCTAGGGATATAAATTGGGGAGTTGTATAGATGGTACACAGAGCTACGAAAATGAAGGTGATCATTAAGGAAGAGAGGATAGAGACATGAAATACTCAGATGACTATAGGCAGGGGCATTACTAAAAGGTGGGGATATGCAAAGAATCCAGCAGAGACAGAGAAAAAGAGACCAGAGAAAAAAAGAAAGAAAACCAGAAGTATGATATCATGGAAGCCATGTGAAGAATGTGTTTCAAGATGGAGGGACAGTCACTTGAATCAAATATTGCTGAGAAGAAAAAAAATAAAAATAAAAAATGAAGATTGAGAATTGACCACTGGATGGGGAGGCAATTAGTGGCCATGACAGAGCTGCCTGGTTGGCGATGGTTGAATAGAAGGAGGAAAGGAAAAAGAGAAGGTGAGCATCAACACGTTTTCCTAGTGTTTCTATTGAGTAGAGCAGAGGAATATTGTGACAGTTGGGGAAAGAGGTAGGATCAAAGGAATTTTTTAATGTTTAAGATGGAAAAAGCTGTAGTGTGTGTGTAGGCTGATGAAAGCTGCAGCATTGCTGAGGCATAAATGAGAGGCTATGAGATCCTGGCACAGGTGGACGGTTGCTCCTGAGAGCACAAACAATCCATCCGTAGTTACAACTCTAAAGTTGTTAAGAGGCTGGGATGCCAGCTGACTGGTGGCAGAGACAGTATTTATTCTGGATCTGCGTATATGAATACTGCTAAGCACAGGGTAAATTCCAGTGAGTGATGGTTAATGACATTGAACATGGAGGCTATCCAGAGAATTACCCTTCTGCTATCAAGGAGAACATGACTGAATCACTGAAATGAGCAATGTTAATAAACTGTGACAATTAAAAATCTGTGTGGTAACCTAGGAAATGGATATTTAGTGTGACTTTCACTTTCAGAAGTGAGAGTCTTTTTATTGAAAACTATAGTCTGTGTAATGGGAGTTATTACCTACTCCTGATCCCCCATCTTTTCCAACCAAAGAAAAAAACCTGCTTTTCACCTATATTGGTGTTCTAATAATGTTTCATGGTTGTTTAAAACTTCTCCCTTATAGCTTACCTCCGTAAATTTTTTCAAACAGAGGGAAACTGTATATTCTTTTACCTTTTTATTTTCAGAAAATAAAGGATGTTAGAATGGAAAGAAATCTGAAATGGGAATCAGGACACTGTGTTTCTTGCCCTGGTTCTGCCACTAACTCACGAGAATTGGTTTCTTTTCTGGAAAATAAAGTAGTTGGTCTGGAGGATCCATAAAGTCCCTTTTGAATCCAAGTAATGAAATCATAACAACAATCTAAATAATTCAGAAATTCACAGCTAATGCCCTTTATTTTTATATGCCCATAATATTCTATGTCAGGATAAGTAACATTTATATTGTTGAGAGGTTAACAATCACCCATGCATTAATATCTTACAGGGTTATTGTGAAGATTAAAAGAGAAAATGTGCAAGAAATTCACAAACTGTAAAGTGAAATACTGTCAGTCATTAATTACACACAGACAGTGAAATATTACATCCAGATTCTACTTTTACTATGTGGCTTTTTGGGACATCAAATAAAGTCAGTATGCCTGGAATATAAATTGGAAAGAAGGAGATTTTACTTGAAGAAGGTGTGCAATTGCTTTTTTAACTCTTTTGTTGTTATTGAAAAATGACCATATGCTATTATGGGAATAACAAGACTTTAAGACCTAGGGAAAGGCATTGAGATAAGCACAAGAGATGGATGTACTGGTATTAATTTACCATCAAACAATATGTCTGCATCAGAGTGGCATGGAAAGAAATATAGTCAGGTTTCATAAAATGCTCAGCTTTATTTTAAAAACAAGGCAAAAACTAAATTGAAAATTATAATTAAACAATGTGACAGTTTTCAGTTTCAAGGTTAAGTCAACTATCTAAAAATTCTAATCTGTTATCATAATTATATATTTACTTCATTCCAAAATTATTCCTTTTTGCATAATTCTCATTTTTTTCTTTTGTATACATTTCTCTATTCATTCATAGGAAGAAATTTAATAGCAAGCATATTATCTGGCAATTTTCATTTTTTTTCATATAACAATAACTGTGCCTTCTTTGCTGGAGAAATTGTTGAATGGATATGTTACAACACCAATAGTAACACTGAGAATACATTTCAGATTTGCATAGCATTTAATTTATTTTAGGGCAGCAATGATCTCACTTTATTCCAGCAATGCTACTTCTTAGTCAGATGAGCAGGTAAGTCATTCAACCTCCCTGTACCACAGCCTCCTTATCGGTAAAATGGGGGTTATACAAAGATTCAATGAGTTAATTTATGTAAAACATTTGGTAATCACGTTGCCCTAGTAAACATACTGCCATTTAGCATAATTACTGTTCTCCGTGGTTTGGAGATTACAAGTGTATCAGGTCCTAGAGCCATTTTGCAGTAGTCCCAAGGATTCATCAGGTGTTACAAACTCAAATGTCTAAAGGTGTCAACAAATGAATACAACATGCTGGGGGCAATTGTGGCACACTGAATAACCCACACTTCTAAAACCAGCAAATCCTACTCAGCCCCAGGCAATGTTGCCATACAGGAATACAGTCCTGGTATTGCCACACTGTCTAACTTCTTAAGAAGGTAGGGATTTAGATTTTTATTTAATTCCCTGACTGAAAAAAAAAAGGGTTGGTAAATTATTTGATTTTTGGTAAAACACAATATGCACCAAACACACACAAGTTTGTGGATGGGCGTGGACCATGGTCAGCAGCTTCCTCATGGGCTCTCATTACCGTAGTGTGCATTGATATAATCTTGATATATTCCTAAGGGACTATACAATTAGGGAATCCCGGTTAATTCAAGGATTGAAGCACTATCAAAAACAGATATGTCAGCTTCTCGATGGGTGTTAGTAATGAATGGATTGGAAGATCTAACATAATAGATGAAGATCAAAGAGGCACTGTATACCGTGGACATGATCCCTACAGGGTACCTGGATCTACAAAGATGCGGACTGTAGCATCCTTGGTCTTTGGAGAGAAAGAATGAATGGCAGGAAGGTAAGCAGGAAGATAGGCAGTGCAGCAGGGGTGGGGGGGGAGGGTGGAGAAAACCCTAAACAAAATCAAAAAAACCCCACAGGTCTTCCAGACATCAAAGTCCATGCTTTACCATGGTATCAGGCTGCTTCCAAATTAAATTAACAATTGTACAGCTCTTTCCAATCTACAGAACATTCGGTGAGCCCTGCTTGGGGATTCCATTATAGTATTTATTGGCACTTCAAATTCAGGTGGTGATTACTGATACCCTGCCTGTGTTTAGAGAGGTAGATATTGAAGGTACCATTTTAGAGCCAGATAAGCGTGGTTCTTTGACCTTATTGACAGAGGGCAAAAAGCTTGTTTTATAATGCAGACAAGTAACTTACCTCTGATGTGATTCAACTTGGTATCATCTACTATTCTTTATGACTTTTTAAAAAACATTTTAAATCACTTAAGTCCCAGTTCTTTGATGATTCCTTTATCACAGAGGGAGATTCTTAGATAATTGAAAAGGGATGAGTCATAATGAGTTTTCACTGATGCATGTTGCCTCTCATTACTAATTCCACTGATATCCTATAGGGAACATAAAGAGCCTCTCATCTCACTGAATGGTGGCATGAAAAGGCCTACATCTGACACATAGAGCTTGACTCTGTCCTTTCTGAACTGGATGGGCTTGCCAAGGGACAGAAAGGAGAAGGCCTTTGTTCTTTGACCCTCCCTCCCACAAGGGCTCTAATCCAGTCAATTTTATTCCTGGTGGATTGGAGAATACGCCATGCTCCATTAGTATCCTTCCAGACGTTTGTTCCACATTTGCACCTGCTCTCAGTTGCTATCCCCCTGGGACAGCTAGAAGATTTAGATAAACATGGTGTAATTTCACATTTACTGCAAAAGGCAGTCTCTTTGTTATTGAAATATTAGCTATTCTATCATCAGTTCACCTGATATTTAATCATAAGACAGTGTTATATTTCAGTCCCACAGGCAATTGAAAAATGAGTGTTTAAAAATATTGCAAACAACATAGGGATCTTTTTTCCCCTCATTTTTGCATCCTCGCAGCCTACAGTTCCTGATGACTGTAAAGTGCTCAATAAATGTTTACTGAACTAAATCAAAATCTTAAGCAGTTGTCATTCCAGGAATTTTGTATATAGTTACGGGTTTTACAGACATGTTTAATATTTAGATAACTTCATGAATTTGGGGTCTGATTAGGACGTTATTGAATTAATATAGCATCCCATTGATAGAGAATAGAGCATTCTGGTGACTATAACCATTTGGAAGCACAACCAGAGTTCCACATGTAATTGAACTAAGGCTTCTAAACGATAGGAAGGGAAAGAAATGGTCACAAAGCCTACGTACAGGAGAGCTTTGTCATTAGCTTGTCTCTCCATCTTTAATTCTCCTTGGTTCTGTTATGAAATAAATGGTACTAGTGAGGGTGTAGTGAGAACAGCACTATTCTGGGCCCTGTTGGAGCCCGAGATGAAAGGAAAAACCAGTAATACTGATCTTGAAATTTAAAATACTTTGATAACTTTTGTTCATCATGAATTTTATTACTTTTGAGTTTTAAAAAGATACCTTTTTTAGTATTTTAATAAATATTTTAATAATTACTGATTGCTGAGCTTTTTGAATCCCTTTAAAATTTTACACCCTGGGTAAGTACCTCACATGCCTTACCCTAGTCCCAGCCCAGGATATAACAATAGAAATGTCATTTTCTGGCCGGCAGCATGTAGAAAAGAACCTAACTTTACATCTTAGTATGATGCTGAGTCTTTAAGGGACAGATGTAAAATAATCCAATCTCTTATTTTTAGTAAGGGAGGAAAATGTGGTATTTTAGAAATATTTCTATCAAATAGAAATTATAAAAAGCCTCTTAGAAATGCTTTCACCTGTAAATAATGGCATATTCTACTCACAGAGGCTTAACATTTTGAATCTATCTTTTGCTTTTGTTTTTTCATATTAACAAGTGGTTTGGAGGCAGACAAATGGGGAATTCATTCTCTTAGTCTTCTAATGCTTGTTGCCTTGTGGGTTATAAAATATCTCCAATTCTGGCAATTGCATGCTTCTACATGCTATAAAAAGGGGAAAGAATCTCACTGTAAGTATATATTCCCTTTACCAGGGTGCCTTTGCTCATGCTCCCTTTCAGAATGATGAGTCACCCTGTCTTCCTCCTACAGAGGGTAGGAAAGCCAGACCCACATGGATCTAGTCACATGTCTGCCTTCAACAAAGGGGTTTTTTAAATTTTTTTTTTCAACGTTTTTTATTTATTTTTGGGACAGAGAGAGACAGAGCACGAACGGGGGAGGGGCAGAGAGAGAGGGAGACACAGAATCGGAAGCAGGCTCCAGGCTCTGAGCCATCAGCCCAGAGCCCGACGCGGGGCTCGAACTCACGGACCGCGAGATCGTGACCTGGCTGAAGTCGGACGCTTAACCGACTGTGCCACCCAGGCGCCCCAACAAAGGGGTTTTAAGCAAGAAGGAAACAAATACTGACTTACAAGCTAACAGTACTGATGGTAGTTAGCTTCTATAGAATTTGTGTAAAATAATGTTTTAATGACCTGATGGTAAACAAAAGCTGTTGTGTTTATAAAAACTCATCTTCAAGAATGAGATTCTTGGGGCCCTCGGGTGGCCCAGGAGGGTGACTGCTGACTCTTGATTTCAGCTCAGGTCACGATCTCATGGTTTGTGAGTTCAAGCCCCACATCAGGCTCTGCACTGACCGTGTGAAAGCTGGGATTCTCTCTCTCCCTCTCTCTGTGCCCCTCCTGTGCTCATGCTCACTTGCTCTCTAAATAAATAAATAAATAAATAAATAAATAAATAAATAAGTAAACTTTTTAAAAGAAGAAGGACATTCTTGAAATTGTTCTTAAGAGACTGTGGTTTTTATTACTTTTTACTTAGAAGTAAGCTCCTAAGGCCGACTCCCTAACATTCTATTGATAAATCTTAGAATGTAAATAACAAATATGTCTGTGTACAGATCTGCCAGAAAAAATAGATGGATGGGATGTGTTAGTAACTGCGTTTAAATATTGATTTCTGTGAGTTTGATTTCATTTTGTTAGATCTAGTTGTGCCTTAGGCAGCAAGCTCTCATTAGCCATTAGCATTTGAGGTTAAGATATCATTGACCTTCCTTTTCAACTAAACTGAAACATATATTAGGCTGGCCTCTTTGGGCCCTTACATGATAGTGTTTTTAAGCAAACTATTTGCAACTAGAAAATAATAGAGTTACAATAGATTTAGCTACTCTTTGTAAGTTATACTTTTTATAGTTTGTTAGTTCATAGAAGCTTTTTACCTTTTAAATTGTAATGCCTCCAAATGCTTAACAATTTAATTATATGGTATTCAGCCATTGAATGACGTGAATCAACTTCCCCAAAGTTCATTGAATAGGATAATATTTCTTTCCTCTTTTCTAGTATCTGAGTCATACAGGTGTGATCACCAAAGTTCAGTGCTGACTAGCTGGGCTTCCTTCAGGAAGGTCTGACAGGTTTAGGGAGTGAAGAGATCAAGTTCAGGGAGCATAGGCAATTGCTATTATAAACTTGACAAGGTAAAGTTCAGAGATCTTCCTGACAAAAAGTATAACGTATTAAAATAGGCACAAGTCACAGTAATTGACAGAATGGATTTTTGTTTCCTTTGTTGGTTTCTTTATTTTATTGTTGTACCCTGAGAGAACATTATGATTGAGTGATCTGTGTTGCAGTAAAAGCATGAGCTGGGGATTCAAAAGACATGGTTTAGCCAAATGACAATATTCATATTTATGTATGATGACTTCGGGTTAGTCACCCGTCCTTTGGGACTTGGTTTACTTATTTGCAAAATTGTTTTGTTTATTTTTTTTAATTATGCCTTTCTTCAAATTTGGTCTCACAGAGAAACCTCACCTATTTGGACAGATGAAAGCAGAGCTACTCTGCTTGAAGTTAGGTAGTGAGTCATCCTTGAACCCTGCCCACTGAATCTTTCTCTTAGATCCTGTCTTAGTCTTTGAGATTTGGCCACAAAATCGTTGGGCTTCAGGAAGTGCCCTTAACCACTGGTGAGGGAGAGGAAAGAAGGGAAGCTGTGAATAAGATCTTAAGGGATAAATCAGAACTCCTTTTTGTGTTTACTTTCCTACTTTTGCTTCTTTGTAATTTGGTGGGTTCCTTAGAAGTCCTAGGAAATTGCTTTCATGCCCCACCTTATAATTGCTTTAATGAACCTGTTTGTGAATACATCATTATCTTTATTCTAATTATTTTGTTTCTGCACAGTGACATCCAGTTACTTTCATTGACATGTAGATGCAACATTTGCATCAGCAATGTTCCTATTTTAATGTTTAACCTTCTTATTGTGCAGAGAGCAAACACAAAACAGTGATTGTGTCACAAAGCAGCCATCCATGGGACCACCAGAGTCCGAGAATGGAACACTGCCAAAATTGCAGACATGATTGCAGACCTCCGCCACTGAATTCCATCATCATTGGCTCCTTTTGTTATTCTGGCCCAGCAATGGTAACGGGGCCTCGCTTTTTTTTTTTTTTTTTTTTTTAATATCTGACGCTCTACCATTTCTTTTCAATTAGGCTGCTTGCGTGTACTCTGTTTCCTGTCAGGAATCTGAATGACACAAACCCTTGTAGAATTTCAATACAAGTGGTATGAGCAGTCTAGGTGGAAAAGCTTCTTAACATTTCATGATTAAATATGATCCTTGCTGAAGGTGTTTTTTTTTTTTTAATAGATGTGATTTATCAGATTTAGGATGTTCCTTTCTATACCTAATTTGCCATATACAAACGGATGGTGAATTTTATCAAACCATTTTTCGGCAACTATTGAGACAATCTTGCAATTTATTTTCCTGATTCCGTTGATGCTTGAATTACATTAATTGCATGTTGAATGTTGACTTCTGTTGAGTTCCTAAAATAAAGCAGTTTGGTCTGGTGTGTTATTTCCTTTCCAAAATATTACTAAATTTGGTTTGTATATAGCTTGTTTAGGATTTTTCCATCTGGATCTTGAGAGAAATTTATTCATAATTTTTAGTTTATTTCATGTATGCAGTTAAAACTCTCAATTATTTCTCTGGTAACTGTTAGTTGTTTTACACAGGTTTTGATGTATAGTGTATTTGTGTTTATCATTCAGTTCAAAACATTTTATTCATCTTTTTTTTTTAAATGTTTCTTTATTTTTGAGACAGAGAGAGACAGAGTGTGAGTGCAGTAAGGGCAGACAGAGAGGGAGACACAGAATCTGAAGCAGGCTCCAGGCTCTAAGCGGTCAGCACAGAGCCTGACGAGGAACTCGAACCCACAAGCTGTGAGATCATGACCTGAGCCCAAGTTGGATGCTCAACCAACTGAGCCACCCAGGTGCCCCGATTTTACTCATCTTAACAGTGGTAATTTTTATTGACCCATCGATTATTTGAAACTGTATTTCTTAATTTCAAAATACGATGATTTAGTAGTTATCCTTGTTATTAATTTTTAGCTAAATGTCCTTATTGTCAGAGACCATACATGATTTTAAGATTTTAACTTTTTGAAATATGTTGATACTTGTTTATTACCAGACTATGATTAATTTTTATAAATGTTCTGTGTATTTTGAAAAAAATGTTTATTCTGCAGCTGTTGGGTAAATTGTTCTATATATATTCAATAGGTAAAATTGATCAATTGTGTTATTCAAATATTCTACATCCTTACTAAATTTTTGTCTGCTTGTTCTATGAAGTACTGAGAGAGATGTGTTCAAAATCTTCCAATATGATTGTGGAATTACTTTTTTTTTTTTTTTTTTTTTTTTTTTTTTTTTTTTTTACCCCTGTGAAGATTTTGCTTTAAAGATTTAAAACTATTTTATTTGGTGCAAAAAATTTTAGTAGTTTTTTATTTTCCTGGTAAATTAAATGTTTTATCTGTGATGTGTGCTTCCTTCTCCCAAGTAATGCTTTTTTCCTTAAAACTGATTTTGATATTAATGTAGTGACCACAGCCTTTTTTAGGTTAGTGTCTTCATGACCCTTCTTCCATTTTTTGCTTCTTAAGATTACTGTACCCTTTTTGCTTTATTAACTACATATAAGGTTATTTTAAAATGCCATCTGACAATGTATATCTTTGAATTGGAACATTTAGTTTGTTTGCTTTAATGTAATTACTGATGTATTTTGGTTTAAATTGCAATCTTAGTGTTCTAGGTTTCTTTTTCTCTCCTTTTTTCAATTTGTATATTCTTTTATTTTTCTTCTAGGTGCTCAGAGGGTGTACATCCTCTCAGTGGTTACCTGGAGTTTAGAGCATTCATTCTTAATTTGTCAGTGGCTAATATTAATTCGCACTTTTACCCAGACAATGAGGTAATATTCCAACCCACATGCTATTTGTTGTCTTATATTTTATTTCATTGTATATTTTAATTTCAAGGCATTATTAATATTGATTTATTCAGTCAACATCACCTTTTATTTTCCTGGAGACTTGCTTTTTCAATGCTTCTTTTTCCTGTCTCCATCTCCGATCTCCCATCTGGGATCATTCTCTTTCTGCCTATAAAATACCTTTAGTATTTATTTGAGTGTGAGTCTGATGGCAATACATTCACTCATCTTCGTTTGTCTGAAAATCTATATATGTTTATCTAATTATGTGAGTGGTGTTTTCACTTGGAATAGAATTTTTATTACCTGAGTGTTTTCCCTAGCATTTCGAAAGTATTCCATGTCTTCTGAATTGTATAGTTCTTGTGACGTCAATCAGTGGTTATTCTAATTGTTGCTCCTTAAAAGATAATCTCCCTCTCCCTCTCTCTCTTCCCCTCCCTCCCTCTTCCCCTCCCCCTCTCTCTTTCAAGCTGTTTTAACAATTTGTTTTCTTGGTATGCAGTATTTTCATATGATGAGCCTATGGGTACTTTTATTTTATTTTGTTATTCTATTCTATTTATCTTTCTTGAAGCTCTCCAAGCTTTCTTGACTCTTTGGCTTGATGTTTCTCATTCATTTTGAAAAACTGTCAGCTATTATCTCTTCACTGTTTCTTCTGTCCCATAAGGTCTTCTCTGTCTTTCCCCATATATACCTATTAGACCCAATGACAGTATAGTGCATGGCTACTTTTTTCTCTTATTTTTTAAGCACTCTGTTCTCGGTTGTTCCTTGGAAGCATTTTATTTTTCTGATTTATCTTCTAGTTTGCCAATGATCTCTTCAGCTATGTCTGATCTGCCATTAAACCCATCCATCAATTTCTTATTTTTGGTTATTCTTCAGTTCCAGAATTTATATTTGGTGCTCTTTCAATAGTTGTTAATGTCAGGTTAAAATCTTTTAATCTAGTCTCTTCTTATTTCTTAAGCACAGTAAGCATGGTTTTTTAAAAGCATGTATGAGGATTTGAAGATATTGGGCCCTTATGAGCCTCTTCTGTTGTCTACTGTTTCTGTTGTTTTCGTTCATGTTGTCCTGTCTCCTTTTCCTCACATGCCAGTTGTTCACGATTCTATGCCAGACATTATATTTGCAAAACTGTTTCCAGAAAAAGTGTGTGACCTCAGATGATGCCATCTACCTTCCAGAGAAGGATGCACAGTTGGTTCTGCCAGGTACCTGCAGGTACTGATGATTTAGAGACACTTTGATCCAACTTTATAGATGAAAATGCTTTGAAACTGAGCTATAGTCCCTATGAATATATGACTACTTCCTCCTTCCAGTTCAATCTTACTTTTAGTTGTCACCCTTTTGTGATTCCAACCTAAAGGAAGGAGGAGTAATTGGGGCCTCCTTTAGTGGGTTATGGCTTTCAGTCTTTATCCCTTTAGTCCCACAAGGTGGCCCACAGTACTTCTCCCCTTCCTAGCCATCCTCTCTGAAACCAATAAATGTTTCTAAGGAAAAGTTTAGGCTTCTTGAAATCAGCATTCACCCACGTCAAGCTCTCATAGTTCACTATCTCATTAGCTCTCTGATGTCTACTCTTCCCAATTATTCCAAGAGGGAATGTTGGTTTGAACTACCTAGTCTGCCATTACCAGATGTTGCTGTCTCAATGAATATGTATATGTACTTTTTTCCCTCAGGTAATTTATTTTATGGGTTATTCCAAGAGCGTCATAGTCTCATTATTACTTCTAGGAAGATGTGGAATACTAGGCATACACTTATTACCAAGAATTATACTGAAAAGTTTTATTCACATAGAAAAAAAACTTAGCTGTGGACATAAGTTGTACAGGCCACATCTAGATACTTAGAAGATCCTGGAAATCTGGTTTTATGCCAACTCTACTTAACTTTACCTTGAAATGATTATGTAAATCCTCCTGAACTGGTATGTCAAACTAGGAGGTAGCAACTTGTCTCTGTTTCCAGGCTGCCTGCCTTCCCAAATTTCCAAAAAACCCCCTTATGCACCAACTTCTGCTCCCATCGGAAGTCAAACTGAATATATTTTCAGAGCACAACTATTGCAGGGTTAGTTCATATGTAAGCCTCAGCCTAGGAACATCCACTGAAATCTACTATAGCTAACTTCTTGCCTTTCTTTCTACTATCACTGGCTCTGACCCCCTACTGGCTTAGAGAACTCTCAAGTCACATTTTTTTCATCCCATGCCAAGTGTCCAGAGGTAACACAGTAGTCAATGCACACTCATCCTGGTTTTGAATAAACTACCATTATTCTATTTAATCTTATCAGCTGTGTTTTTTACTAATCTTTGCTCCCTTGTTCCTCTCTCCTCTGTGAATTTTTCCTTACCGGAGAAACATGTTTCTGGTCCCCAGTATCATCTCTTTCTCTTTCTCGGTCAGTTAGTTCACAGAGATGCTTGCTTCCCAAATTTCTCCAACACCCACTTTTTACAAAATCAAGCAAAAACAAAACAAACAAAACTAATACAGAATGCAGCCAATTCTCCTTTATTTCTTTTCTTGTCCATATGTTTTTGGTAACCAAGGCCAAAGCATGGTCAGTATAGTTTTGCCTGGAAGATTCCATCAACGCTTTTAATGTAAATTATCACTATTGCAGATGATTAACATTTATATTTCCAGCTTACACCTCTCCTCTGAACTCCAGAGCTGTATATTCAACTACTTCTTGACCTATCTCAAGGTACTTTACGTATCCCAAAAGTACTTTATTATTTTTTTAGTGTTTATTATTTTGAGAGAGAGACAGAGTGTGAGTGGGGGAGGGGCAGAGAGAGGGAGACACAGAATCTGAAGCAGGCTCCAGGCTCCAAGCTGTCAGCTCAGAGCCCAACGTGGGGCTCAAACCCACAAGCTGTGAGATCATGACCTGAGCTGAAGTCAGCTGCTTAACCGACTGAGCCATCCAGATGCCCCCCAAAGGTACTTTAAACTCCAGATATCTGAAACCAAAATAATGTTCTTTTCCCAAACCTCTTCTCCAGTCATTCATATTTAAACAAATATCACTACTATTCATTTCCTAAAACATGTATTTGGAGGTTAAAAAAAAATTTTTTTTAACATTTATTCATTTTTGAAAGGCAGAGAGAGACAGAGCATGAATGGGGAAGGGGCAGAGAGAGAGAGGGAGACACAGAAGCAGAAGCAGGCTCCGGGCTCTGAGCTGTCAGCACCAGAGACCGATGTGGGGCTTGAATTCACGGACCGTGAGATCATGACCTGAGCCGAGGTTGGACACTTAACCAACGGAGCCACCCAGGCACCCCTGGAGTTTTTTTTAAGTCGATAGACTTAATTTCATAGAACAGTCTTTGATTTAAAGAATAATTGAATAGGGGTGCCTGGGTGGCTTGGTTGGTTGAGCGTCAGACTTCAGCTCAGGTCATAATCTCGCAGTTTGTGAGTTTGAGCCCCGCATCAGGCTCTATGCTGATAGTTCAGAGCCTGGAGCCTGCTTCCCATTCTACGTCTCCCCCTCTCTCTGCCCCTTCCCTGTTCATGCTCAGTGTCTCTTGGTCTCTCAATAATAAATAAATGTTAAAAAAAAATTAAAAAAAAGAATTGACTAGACACTACAGAAAGTTCCCATATTCTTCCTCTCTTCCTGCCCTCAGTTTATCCTATTGTTACTATTTTGCATTGATGTGGTATATTTGCTATAATTGAGGAAATAATATTGATATATTAATAACTAAATTACATTGGTTACAATAAGGTTCATGCTTTGTACTGCATAGTTCCATGGGTTCTGCCACATGCATGACAGAATGTGTACACTTACAGTCTCATACAGGATACTTTCACGGCTCTGAAAACACCCATTGCTTCGCCTACTATCCTCACATTACATTTCCCCCCACTCTCCTGCAACTACTGATCTGATCTTTTCACTGTCTCCATAGCTTTGCCTTTTCCAGAATGTCATATACTTGGAATCAGACAGCGTGTTAGTTTCTTTCACTTAGCAAAATGCAGTTAAGTTTCCTCCATGTCTTTTTTCAAACTTGACAGATCATTTCTTTTTATTGTTAAGTAATATTCCAGTAAATAGATGCACCTTAATTTGAATTAGTCATTCGTTTGTTGAAGGACATTTGATTGCCTCTGATGTTTGGCAGATGTGAAAAAGCTGCTATTAACATCAGTTTGCAGGTTTCTGTGTGGACATAATTCTTCAACTCATTTGGATAAATACCTATGAACACAATTATGGATGTGTTAGACCACATTTAGCTGTGTAAGAAACTGCTGAGGTGAGTTCCAAAGTGGCTATATCATCTTCCATTCGCACCAATGATGAATGAGCGGTCCTGTTGTTCCATATTCTTTCCAGCATTTGGAGTTGTCAGTGTTTTCGACCTCAGCTATTTTAACAGGGACGTAGGGGTATCTCACAGTTGACAGCCATCTTCTTTTACGAAGCAGAATCTTCAGCCTTCTTTGACACCTTTCTCTTCCTTAGTGTCTATCGCCAGTCTTTTCTGCAATTTTTCCTTTTACATGGGTTTCCACTTTATCTACTCTTCATCTTCATGGCTGCTACCCTAGTCCAATCTATCGTTACTTCTAAATTACCTCCAGGCTCTCTTGCCTCTTTTCAAAAACATTTTTTTAATGTTAATTTATTTTTGAGAGAAAGAGAGACACCATGGAGGAGGGGCAGAGAGGGGGACAGAGGGTCTGAAGCAGGCTCTGTGCTGACAGCAGAAAGCCCTATGAGGGGCTTGAACCCAGGAATTATGAGATCATGACCTGAGCTGAAGTCAGCTGCTTAACTGATTGAGCCACACATGCACCCCAGCCTCTCAACCTCCTAAATGATGCAACCACAGCAGTCTTTTCAAAAAAAATCTAATCATGTAACATCTCCAAAACTTCCCCAAAACTTCCCAATAGGTTTGCATTGTGCTTAAGATAGGACCAAATTTTTTGTTATGGCCAAAGTGTTCCATGCGGCTGTTCTCTTACTTCTTCAGTTGCATCTGGAACCATGCCCCTACACTCTCTGCGCTAACCGCACTAGTCCTACTGAGAGCCGTGAAAGCACTGGTGGTGATGTTCCATTTTGCTAAGTATTATATTCATCCCTACCACCATCCATTTTCCCCAACTCCCTTTGCCTGGTTTATTCTTACTCATCCCATCTACTCTAAGAACGGTTGTCACATCTCAGGGAATGTTCCCCTGAGCTCACCACAGAGATGAGTTCTATTATCCTTGCAAAATACCATATATCTCATGTGAAAGTTCTAACATTACATGTGTTTTTATGATTATTCGATTGATGTCTGTCTCTCACGCTCGATTCTGAATTAGAGGAGGGGTTTGCACTTTTGCTTATTTATTTAGTTATTTATTTTAAATCAGTACATCCTTAGCAACTAACACATGGTGTTGCACTAAGTAGATGCCTGGCAAAAATGTGTTAAACAAATGCTTTGTGCTAGCCGATAATGAGATTTATCAGTCAGGAAGTGAAACTTAGGGGCCTAGGAGCTATATAGTCGGAAAAATCTAGTTGGCAATTGGATGTAAGGCAAGAGAAAAAGAGGGAAGGAAAAGAAAACTATCATTTCTGATGCACAGTGCGTTCTTTTTCTTCTCACACTTAAGGAGCATTTAGGGAGGTAAAGGCTACCTAGGGGAAATTTTGGGGATCTGAAAAATCATGGTAGTTTTTCAAATTTTATTTAATATCTTCATTAAAAAAATCAAACTACTGCTCTCATTTCCCCTATAAGTCCAGGAGGTTTTATGTTTTTCCCCTTAGTTTTTCTATTTGGATGAAATACAGAATGTATGGTTTTTAATCAGCCTGTTCGTGTGCAGTTCTCCCTTAATCATGACGCCTCTCTCCTTGTATTACCCCCAAGATAAAGAACACAAGTGTATGTATGCTACGCCCAACAGGTTACAAGGAACTAATAAAAAACAGCCGGTTGCCATTCTTTCAAGTCCATTCCCAGATGTCTCTTCCACACACTAAGGTTATTTGCATGTGCTGAGAAATGGCTAAACCTCTAACCACATTGTGCCTTTAGAGTATTTCTCTCACTCTAAGTAAAGGATCTGCCATTTCCTCAGAGAGCTGTAAAGTAGCCTGTGCGGTCTCTGCCCCTTGAGGAAGCTGGTGAATTATTAATTAAGGCAATGAGAAAGAAGTGTGCCTGGGATTTTTTTTTTTTTTTGTCCCCCAGGACTCATCATAAAGTCTTTGGACATGCATTCTTAACTCTGATAGAGGTAGAGTCTCAATGAAGTCCTGTGCTCAGGCTGGCTTAGGCTGAGCACTCACATTCATAGCTTAATTCCAGGCTGGAAGTGGGTGGGGATAAACTACAGTACAGAGAATTATTGACAAAGACTTTTTAATTTTTTTTAAATTTATTTTTGAGAGAGACAGTATGAGCTGGGGAGGGGTAAAGGGAGAGAGGCCAGAGGATCTGAAGCAGGTTCTGTACTGAAAACAATGAGCCCGACATGGGGCTCAAATTCACAAACCTTGAGATCATGACCGGAGCTGAAGTCGGATACTCAACCAACTAAGCCACACAGGCGATGCAACAAAGACTTTGGAGAGACACTGTTTATTTCAGTGGAGGCTGGCCTTCATTCAGCTATCCATTTGCCTGTTCACTTCAAAATTTCTAAAATAATTTTGGGTGCCAGCTATGTGCAAACCATGGAACTAGCCACATGGACATAAAAACAATTTCTTTGGCTTACAAATTATGAAGGCCCTGCACGAGCAGTGGGCTAGTGCCCTGTGTTAAGGGAGCCTCAATGAGGAGTATGCACTGGGGACAGGTAACACAGCGCTCCATGATTTGGGCCCCATCCTGCTTATTCCTTATTTCCTGTTGTTCACCTGGCTGGTGGTTTTCCAAATTAGCTGAGAGGAGATGCAGAGAAGGAAATGGGAAGGGGCAGGCATACCTCAGCAGGCAGGCCTCCAGGCTTTCACTCCTGACCTTTGATTAAAGTGCTTTTGTTTTACATATTGTACTCCTTCATCTGATCTGATTGAAAGGAGTCAGTGACTAATACATTTGAAAATGATGATTCTAGCACAGACCATCTTTTCTCGTCAGACTGCTCATCATATTGTCTGCCTCCCTCAATAGTATACACGTTACAACTGTTTGCATGTCTTTGCTTATTGTTTCTCTTTCCTTCTTCCAACTTGGAAAGCTCTTTCCATTTTCTCTATTTACCTACCATGTATCAGCCCAGGGGAGAGCCCCCTTCCAAGGCTCAGTTCCATGGAAGCTTTCTTAGTAACTCTCACCCGAGTCTGCAGTTGTTTTCTTTCAATCATCAAAATGTTGAGCAAAGTGCTAAGCTCCTATTGTGCCCTTGGTAGATATGTGTGGGCTGAATGAGGATGTAAAAGGACAAAACAGAAAAGAAGCTGTGATGTTATCTGAAGGACAACCCCTTGGAGTTCAGCTGTAGGACACACACCGACTTTCATGTTTTAATCTGACTTTTGGAAAGTTTGTACAATTTCATTTTTTACTTAGAAGATTAAGAGTGGGAGAGGAGTAAAGGAAAAACTAAATAGGTTTCTTCAATAGAAAGCAATTCTAATATCTAAGAGCTATGCCATACTCAGGACTCTGGAGTATCTGTTTAGCTTTAAAGAAGGACTTTAATTCCCTGCCCTGGCCAGTCTGGCAAATACTAGAGCTCTTCTGAGAATTTTAGAATTTCTAAGGAAAGGTTGCCTTTGGTTATAATCTAGTTTCTTCTATTTCAACAACACAGCAAATGTTTACTGTGTATCTACTTACTCTGAGGAGTAGGAGGGAAATGAAATTGAATGAGACATGGTTTTGCATCTGGAAACTCACAGTTTAGTGGAGACACCACCACAAAGAAACACCGCAGCCCGTGGCAAGGATTTGAGTGGAAGTAGAAAGTGCAATAATAAATAGAGGAGGGAGAGATTAGTTTTGTCTGAAGGGAATCCCTAGCAGACCTGATAGAAGAAGCATTGCCTAAAGACGGTGGAGAAATTCCATAGGGGGAAATGAGGTCAGAGTATTGAAGGCTTGGGGGACAACACGGGAAAGGCAGAGTCAGGAAACTGTAGGAAATGTTTGTGATGCAGCGAATCACACGTGTGACCACAGCACCAGTTACAAGGGGAGTGGCATAGGAGACGTAACATGGAAAGTTGGCTACAGCCAGTTCACACAGGATAATTGATTTTATTTTATGCTCAGTCGAGGGCCATTTAATGTTTTCAGAAGGGAGATGATTGATACTATCAGCTTCGGGTTTGGAGCTAACTTTTGGCGACAAGACAGAGGAAGAGAGTATTCAGGAAACCACTGGAATGCTACTGACAAACCAATGACTACTAGACCCAGGACAACGGCAAGGAGACCAGATTGAAGGACTGGGGGGTGAGAGATACCCCAGGAGCCAATGGACAGGATTTGATATCACTTGCATGGGAGTGTATCTTTAATACAAAGGTAAAGTTCATGAAGATGTCTCCAAAGTTTTAAGCTTGACATACTGGGGGATGGTGATTCTATTTATTGAGATACAGAATGTAACAGAGGAAATATGGGGTAGAGAGGAGTAGAATAACTAGTGGAAGAAGATGGCGTGTTTGGTGGTACACATATTAAAATTTCAAACACCTATAAGTCATCTATGAAATGATGTCCCATGGGTAATTAAAGATGCCTCAGGAGTGAGGAGCATGTTTGGGAATCATTACTACAGTGGCAATTAAGTCATGGGGAAGGAAAGGCAAAGAAAGAGACTAGAACCTTTACAGATACTTATAGAGAGTCTGGCTGGAGAAAAAGACTAAGTCCAATGATGACACTAGGAGAATGCTCTACCAAGGAGGTCAAGAGAGTTATGAACAGCAGACAGAATGAGTAGAAAAAGAATGTGAAGACTTGAAATTGCAAATCAGGCAGATACGAATGATTTAGAAAAATAATTTCCCTCGAGGACATAGAGGGTGGAACTCAGATTGCATGAGGCCAAGGAGTTAACGAAAGGGAGAAAATGGGACAGGAGCTTGAGGAGGAAGAAGGAAGGGGCCAATTCCTGGAATACATTTTGTCTGTATTCTTTTCTGTTTTGTCATTTTACTCATTCAGCCCACACATATCTACCAAGGGCACAATAGGAGCTTAGCGCTTTGCTCAACATTTTGATGAAAGAAAACAACTGCAGACTCACTTGTAGGTGAAGGAGAAGGAATGAAAGAATCATCACAGAGAATGAACTACACATTAAATTAATAATAATCATGCTGTAGAAAGAAGCCAATATAAGCCAATAAAACTAGACCTCTGGCAAAAAACAGACCCAAAGGATAAGAATGGTGGAAAACAGATAGGCTGATTTAACATCAACGGGCATCAGAGAGCTCTGCCGGAAAAGGATATTAGGCTCCTTAAGTAGTTTTGATCACAGCAGTTTGGGTCACATATTGTGTGCACACACTTGGAGGGAAACCAACTAGCAACAGGGTTATCTTCAAGGCAAGACCAAGGAGGGGCTCAACAAGTGAGCCTGGGCACTAGCCACTCCCCATACTATGATAACATGATAATGACAGGAAGTGTGGCCTGATATAGTTCCAGCAGGAGCCTGGAGAGAGTAAAGAAAGAGACCAAAGGAGGGAGATGTTTGGAGTTCAGCAAAAGCACATGACTCCAAGCTGGTGTTCTGACATTATCCAGGTATTACAGTCTTGTCACCTCATTCTGATTTTGGTCAAAATCCGTACTAAATTAGAAATCATGTCATTGTGAAACCAGGTGGCTCACTAATTTACTAGTCAACGTGACTGAACGGAGTCAGCCTTGAACGAGAGAATGGGGATGTGTGACTCTCCTGGAAGCCTGGAGAGGGGATTTGCCTCACAGAAGCCAGAAGAGCCTACTGCTTAACTCCCTGCTCTAACTCAGAGTCCAGGAGTTACTAAAACTTCTCTATCTGAAGAGGTGGGGAAAGGTAATCAGCAGATGGGCAGAGAGGAAGGTATGAGAGGCTGAGGTGACGTAGGTTGGGGAAAGAGATTCAGTCCCAAATACGAGTAAAGAGAGTCACTGGATTGGAATGAGGCAGAACAAACAAGGAGAAGAGGCAGAAAGGGATGATTCAGAAAATCTTTGAAGCTGAAAGGAAGGGAGCTGAGAGATCCATTGACCTTGAATTTCTCTAAAACTGTTGATGTGGGTAAAAGTTTAAGAAGCTGGAAAGAACTAAAAAGGTTTCAACTGTTCCTGTGGGGCATTCAGTTAAGTGGGTGGATTACTGGGTGGGTTACTGGGACTCATGAGCAAGAGCTTAGGGGTAGAAAATGCTAGTCAGGAGAGCTGAAGGAATGGATGGTGGCCAGGAAGGGCCAAAAAATGGAAGAAGGTAAAGGGCTGGATGTCTGAAGGATGGGCTCAGTTACAGTCAGAATGGGACAGCAAGGAAAAGATGGAAGGACTGCATTCCACAATGCAAATCAACATTAGAAATCTATGTTGTACTTCTTCAGCTGGGTCAAGAGCTCCTTGAGTTATCTCAGTGACTGCTGCCATCAAGAGGAAGTACAAAAAAGGTGGAAGCAGAAATTCAAATGTTGAAACAGCTGTCCAATAGAAATATAAGGTAGATCTATCTTGTAAGTACTTAAACATTTTTTTTAATATCCATAATAAAAAAGAAAGAAGACTTAATAGGTTTTATTTAGCCCAAGGTATCTAAAACATTATCAATTCAGCTCTTAATCAGCATAAAAGTTACGAATGAGATAATTCACATTATTTTTCCTACAAAGTCTTTCGGATCTTGTGTGTATCAATCGCTGTCATCACATCTCAACTTGGATGCTAAATTTTTATCAGAAATATTTGACCTCTACGGAGATTTCATTTAATTCACTGCTGAGAAAGTAGATTCACGTACCCAGGTTGTTTCAAACCCAATTACATTTTGGAGAGTTTTAAAGTTTAAATTTATGTTAACTAAAATGCAATAAACAATTCAGGCTCTGAATCACAAAGCCGTATTCAAGTGCTCAGCAGCCACATGTGGCCAGTGGCTGTGGTATTGGACAGTGCCTGCATATTTGCCAACTGCTAATATCATTAAGCAGCTATTGATCGCTCCTGGGGTTTATGTACTGTTTTATGGAGATTAAGAGGTGAGAACTGGACACTGCCCTTTGGAAGATAAAACCACGAATGCATGAGAGTATGGGCATCTGATTCTCCTAGTCTGGGAAATTGCCAGGAGACAAAGACCGGCATTGTCATAACCAGCCATGAAGAGAGTTACCATGTTTTCTCTCACATACAGAGGATTTATAAAGCTCACCTCTCTTCTAAAAGTATATCCCTGCCTTAAGCATAAAATGCAAATGAGGATAACTGTATTATCAAATGGCTCACTCTATTTTCCAAGTCCTTTTGCTAGACCAGGCCATTGATGAGAGGCTTCTTAGAATTACCTTCCATTTTCCTTACTTGAAAAAATATTTGACTCTTGTTCTTGCACCAATTAGTAAGCTTGGATAAAAGGAATTGGTGTAAAGGAGAGAGATCTGCATTGTTGTTAGTGTGATTTATGCTGCCTGCTCTGTATCACCTGTATATGGCTCATAATCAATTTGCACATAAAGTTGATTGAGCTCTATGGGAATATTTAGATGAAAGAAACTCTGTAAATGCCAGGTATTTATTATGTTCATTATGGTCATATAATGTGGTAATAACAGAAATGTTACAATTGATTTAATGGCGCTCTGTACTTTGAAGCACATCTTTAGAATTATTATTGTAAACTTACTTCTTGAATTTTTATATTATTTCATGCCTGCTGTTTCATCTATGAGCTTTCTTGTATAGTGACCAGATGCTGAGTAGATTTAGTTGCTTTCAGAGGTATATCATGGTGTCCTACACACACGACTTGCAAAGAACAACTGCATATATTGTCTGATAATAGTTTGTGCGGTAGAAAGGACTGTGTGATCAGTCCTATTTTAGAGACAAGAAAAGTGAGGTGCAGAGATACGTAGTTTAAGATTACATAATTAGTAAATGGCTGTGTGAAGACCAGTACTCATCCCTACGCTCACCTTTTTCAGTGTTTTTGTTTTATTGTTTTCCATTTTTATGGAGGAATACCAACATATATCACTATATAAGGTGAAGGCATGTAGCACGGGGGTTCAATTTACATCTATTCTGAGATAATCACCATGATAGGTTCAACCAGCATTCACCTTCCCATACAGATACAACAAGAAGGAAAGAAAAAAGAAAAAAAATATCTCCTTGGGATGGGGACTCAGGAGTCAATCTCTTAACAACAGTCCTATCACATGGCAGAGCTGACTGTAGTCATCATGTCGTACATCACATCCCTAGTACTCAGTCATCTTACAACTCAAGTTTAGTATTTATCCTTTTTTCCACAAATTCGCAATATCTAAGTTATGTGTTAATGAGTAATGTTCCGGAAAAGCAGTATAAAAGAATGGCTAACACACAGGCTTGGAGTTGTCATGGCCCCTGTTCAGATCCCACTCTGCCACACACTACTACCTACTGGTACTGCCAGAGCCCTGGTTTCTTCACTCATGAAAGGGGAAATAGTAAAAATTAAATGAGATTTTTGTTTAACATTGAGAGTATTGCCCAATCTTGATTTTAGGTGAAGAATATGAATCTTTACAATGGCTTATTACATAAATAACATGGAGATATTAATATTAGGTAGAATACCACAGTGACCTCAATGGCTATGCCACCTGAACACTTCTCTCTATCAACCACATCCCAAGACACTGGGCCACTTACCCCCTACCTCCCGACCCCATTAGTCTCTTTTCAAAGCTTTGAACCTACTAAGCGCTTTTCCCTCCACAGAACCTTTCTAGACACTGGTCCTTCTGCCCAGGATATTGTCGAATAGGCTCCTTTCTGGGTCGGTCCTTCCTTCCTTCCTTCCTTCCTTCCTTCCTTCCTTCCTTCCAGTCTCAGGTTCAAAGTCACCACCTCACAGGGTCCTTTCATGACTGCCCTATCTAAGGAGACTACCTTCATCCCCAGCTATCTCCTATTGCTGGTCTGTCTGCTCCTTCACAGCTAATCTTGCACTTTGTCATTAAATTTTATTATTTATTGAATGCCACTCGCTTGTCCACATAAGATTTGCCCAGAAATATTCTGAGAACTGTATGTAGTGTGCATCTGTGTTTGAATATATGTATATCCATTTAGAATTTTGCTTTAATAAGCTACCATTTTACTGTGGACATTTTTCAGGTCATTAAAAATGTGGTTATGACCTAGCTTTTAATGTTTGTATATTATTTGGTCACATGGATCATTTATTTAACTACTTATTTAACTCTTACTATGTATCTTCATGTTTTAAAACCTATTTTAAGAAGCATTGCTATGAATATGTTTGTACAGATGTCTCCATTTACATCTTTGATTATTTTTTTAGGATGCACTATGGGAAGGTGGACTTACAGGATTAAAGACTGGCTACCTATTGCCACATTTCTTTCTGGAGAAAATATAATAACGTATATTCTTGTGACAGTGTTTGAAAATACCTGTCTTACATACAGTGAAGAACAACGAACTTTATTCTTCATCAATAATGCCATTTTATAGGCAACAAATAACATTTCTTAAAAATTTTTTTTAATGTTTATTTATTTTTGAGAGAGAGAGAGAGAGCCAGGGAGGGGCAGAGAGAGAGAGAGAGAGAGAGAGAGAGAGAGAGAGAATCTGAAGCAGGCTCCAGGCTCTAAGCTGTGAGCACAGAGCCCTACACAGGGCTCGAACTCACAAGCCGTGAGATCATGACCTGAGCCGATGTCAGACGCTTAACCAACTGAACTACCCAGGCACCCCTGCAACAAATAACATTTCTTATTTAACTTGCATTAACTTGCTTAATCAGAAGTAATCATATTTGTATGTTTATTAGATATTTGTATTTCTTCTATCAGTGGGCTTTGGCTCACTTTCTTATTTTGGTTTTACATTTATAAAGTCAATTTTATATTAATATTAGCCAGTTGTCCACATTATTGCAGATATTTTTCCAATTGCTTGATTTTTACATTCGTCTATATTTTAACTTTTTTTTAAGTTTGTTTTTTGAGAGACAGAGAGAGAGAGAAAGAGAGAGACAGAAGAGAGTCAGCGAGAGAGAAGAGCAAGAGCGACAGCGAGAGAGAAGAGCGGAGAGCGAGACAGAGACACAGAATTAGTGAGGGAGGGGCAGAGAGAGAGAGAGAGAGAGAGAGAGAGAGAGAGAATCCCAAGAAGTCTCTGAACTGTCAGTGCAGAGCCTGATGTGGAGTTTGAACTCACAAACTGTGAGATCATGACATGAGCCCAAATCAAGAGTCAGATGCTTAACCTACTAAACCACCTAGGCATCCCTAAATTTGTTTATATTTTTGATGGATAGGCCTTTGGAATTTCTGTACAGTCAAACTGACTGGACTTTTTATGGTCTTTTCACTTCCTATGTATTTAGAAGGTCCTTACAAATGACTGAATCAGTTAAATATCATTTTTCTTGGACATATTTTACTTTTTTGCCACTTGTGATTAAACTCTTTAGGTATTCTAAAATATATCCTGAGGTATGGTATCATAGGATATATTCTAATTTGTCTTTTCTTAAAAATAGAAAATAACTCTGTATTTTCCAAAAAATCTATTTCCTCCTCATTGGTTTATGATGTTTTACCACACATCCTGTTCTCATCATGTATACAGGATGGCCAGGTGGAAACTTAACACTGGTGCCTTTTTTTCTATAACTACTTTAGGTTTCAATCATTCTTAAATATCTAGTAGGACGATTTTCCCCTCTCAACTTTCCTTTCTCAAAAAATTTTCACCTGTTATTACTTGTTCATTCTTGCAGATAAAGAGCCATCTTGTCCACTCTGGTTAGCTGGATAACGTCCCTCAAAGATATCCAGGCCCTAATCCTTGTAATCAGTGAATGCTACCTTATACAGAAAAAGGGTCTTTGCAGTTATAATTAAATCAAGGGCCTGGAGAAGGGTCCTTCTGGATTATCTAGGCAAGCTCTAGAGGTCGTCGCAAGAGCTTAACAGGGAGGCAGAGGGAGATTTGACTATAGAGAAGAAAGCCATGTGATGCTGGAGCAGAGAAAAATTTGAAGATTTATGCTCCTGGCTTTGAAGATAAAGCAAGGGGCCATGAGCCACGGAACGCAAGGAACACAGCTCTGGAAGCTGGAAACAGCAACTCTTCCCTAGATCCTCTCAAGGGACAAGGTCTTGCCAACACCTTGAGTTCAGCCCAGTGAAACAGATTTTGGACTTCTACCTCTCCAACTGTGTAAGAATCAATATATGTTCTTTTAAACCAACAAGTTTGTGGTAATTAATTACAGCAGCCATAGGGAACTAATATACCAATTTAATAAAAAAATGTTCATGAGATATTTTTGAATTTTATTAATGCCATTCATTAATATGTGAAGAATTGACATATTTAAATATTCAATGTTTCCTTCCAAGAAAGTGTATATTTTACTTTTGATTAAAATTGTGTAGCTTTTTGAGAAATTTCTTGCACTAGTATTTTCCAATGAAAGAGTTTTCATTTTTCAGAGAATCAGGAGAATGGTTTTTATAAAGCGACTGTACAGAGCATTCCTCTGTAAACATAAGCACAGAGGGAATAGGAGTGCCATTAAGATTGGCAGGAGTTGGGCATAACAGGTCAACTTCAATAATATTATATAAGGAGAAACAATTTGGTTCTTTAAAAGAGGTTAGCATAAAGGGATAAACTTACAATTTCCCCCAAGTTATTTTATTCTTTTGAAAGTCTCTTCTGTGAGCAAATTTTGTTCATTATATGATTACAGATGATGAATAAATGGAAATATAAAGCTGCATTATCTCTCTAAAGTACAATTTCTACAACACTGCATTAGAGTATACCCTAAGTAGTTCTTAAAGACTGAAATCATGTTTTTCACAAAAGACCTCATAATTCTGAAGTTTCTGGAATTTTATTCACAGGCATTTTCTTTGATAAGCATTTGATATTTTACTGTCCTTATTTTGATAACCAAGTAACTATTACATTAAGAAGTTTTTCATATTTCAGAAATATTTATGGGATGAAATTCTGATATGTCAGAGTGGAGTTAATTACTCACATGTTTTTAATATGACTTACTGAAACACTTTGCTCAGGTAACTTTTTACAGTAGGTGGTTCCAGTAAGTGAACATCAGAATCCTATAAGAAATTAAAAAAAAGTGCAGATGCCTTGGTCTTCCCCAAAATGTCCAGAAGGGAGTAAAAGCATTTGTCATTTTATTTATTTATTATTTATTTATCATATGTTTCTTGATTTCTTGAGAGAGAGAGAGAAGTGAGGGGAGGGGCAGAGAGAGAGAGAGGGAGAGACACAGAATTCAAAGCAGGCTTCAGGCTTGGAGTTGTCAGCACAGAGCCCGATGTGGGGGTCAGACTCAAGAACCATGAGATCATGACCTGAGCTGAAGGCAGGTGCTTAACCCACTAAGCCCCCCAGGTGCCCCTGCATTTCTTTTTAAAAAGCTCTAAAGATGATTCAGGTGTGCCCAGAAGTCTCCTCACTTGGGGTTATTCAGTAAACTCTCAGGACTTAGAGATTTCCTGAATTCTCAAGCACTCCCAAAGGCCAGTTGAGATGTCACTGAGGTCACTGTGTGAATGGTCTCATTCTCTTTGAGCTAAGGATCTAGTCCCTCTTCTACACCCAGCAGTATCTCCCAGAGTTTTCTTCTCTATATAGTAAATCTCACTAAGAGTCAGAAAGGGCAACTTAAAATAATCAATTTTACTTTATTTTATGGGGAAATTCTTAGGATAGTGCAGCATTTGTGAATCCAGGATTGAAAGTCCTCCAGTATATCTTTTTCAAATGGCAAGGGTATATCGATTCAGGTTTATGATAATATTGTGAATATACATTTATGGGAAAATGAAAGATATTCTAAAATTTTTGAGGGAAGGAAGTAGGTCATCCTTTATGACTTTCTAATCCTGAATAGTCAAGGAACTATTTGAACACAGCTTTCTTCTTACAGACTTTTAAATACTCAATTTTACCCAATGGTGACCTTTCTTGTTTCCAGTTGTGAGACATTTGCAATCATTTTGGTACCTGAATATTACAGTTTTTATTGTGCTTCAAATGTTGCATTAATTTTTGTTTTTTCCCTCCCTCAACAGGTATGAGGCTGTTAAGGGCTGGGAACTTTAGTACCTTCTGCAGTGCTAAAAATATTGTCAAGTATGTTTTAAGTCTATGAAATTCATATATTATTACATCGAACAAAATAAAAACATTTTTCTTGGGGCACCTGGGTGGTTCAGTTGGTTAAGTGTCTGACTCTTGATTTCAGCTCAGGTCATGATCTCACACTTCCTGGGATCCAGACCCACATTGGGCTCTACACTGGCAGTGCGGAGCCTGCTTGGGATTCTCTCTCCCTGTTCTCTGCCCCTCCCCGGCTTGTGCTCTCTCTCAAAATAAGTAAATGAACTTTAGAAAGCAACAACAAAGATACAGATTTTATCAGTGTCAACTAGCCAAACCTCACTTACCTAGTTTTTTCCCTTAATAGTTAGAAATTTTAAGCAGACTAAACAAGGTGACCACTTTCTTGATAGTCAGTGCTCACAACAGGATTGCCAGTTGGGTAGTTTAAATACGTGCCTTCTTAACGAGAATTCATTTCAAAAGCTACTGGATTCCTCTGTAAACAGCAAAACCAAACTTTTTAGCTATAGTGTGCTTTGGTGTGTATGTTTATATTCTTACATCTGTGTTTTGTTTACATGTGTGTGGGGATATGAGGAGAGAAACTTTCTATACTGTAATTATCAAAGCAATTATTAGCTGGGAAATATGCAATAGGTATGTGATTCAAGATAATTCAAATCCATTATTAGCCAAGACAATTAAAATGTCTTAACTTTGATTAACACAACAGCAATGCATCACCTGTGTGAATGATTTCTTGGCAACACTGGCTGAATTTAATATTTATCATAAATACAGTGTTTGTTAAAGAAATGGCATCGTAAATGCTTTCTTCCACCCTTATGAAAGTGAAATTAAAATGCCTTTACAGGGTACAGCATCCTTCTCATTAAACTTCACAGAAGGGCTCAGTGAAAATAGGATTTCAACACAAGTTTCTTCCCCCTTATCTTTCTTTCCAGCTGTTCTGATTCTCCTAAAAATCAACTTCTGTTGGTGGTTTCTGTTAATAGGTAATAAGACCGGTGATTTAAATCACTGATTATTCTCTTTCGGCTTTCAAACTGTTCTAGCATGCTTCTAGTTAGAATAATGATGGCAGTGATAAGTCCATGTGAGAGGATGGTAATTTTATACATTAATGCTCACTGAGCTTCTTAGGTTTACATTAGCTTTTGCAATAATAAAGAAGTTCTAATGGTAGAAGAAATACTTATGAATATCTGAAATATAGATGTGCCCTCTAGCAAAATTAGAGATCTACACAAGACTTGTTAGGGTTCGTTTTGCTGCAACAAAACACCTATTTCCAGCACTGGTAATTGGCTAACTGAGATTACTCTGGTGTATGTGTATTCAGTTCTCAAAATGTTGTATTTTGATCAGTTCCACGAGCTGTGTCTTAAGAGACCTTCAAGGGAAATTCACTTCTACTTATAAGACAAATTTGAAATAATTTCCTTCCACGGCTGCACAAGTGCACACAGACGTGCTTATATTTACAACGTGTGTCCGCAGAGTCTCCGTGACCTGGTGACATGTCTGGTAACAACTCTGACACAGAAGAAGATGGATACTTTTTAATTGGGAGTAGCTACACTTTCAAATTCTTTAGCAAACCATTACTTAGCATAAAGTCACTTTGGAATCAATTAAATATGAACCTTTGTCACATCGGTATTCATTGAAAAGCACTTAGGTGATTAAAGACCCTTGGCCCCTAAATATTTGACGACGTACCAGCACCAGCCATTTAAAAAACCTTATTAGCTCTTTACACTTCCGGGGATGGCAGCGTGAAAAAGTACAACAAAATGAGAGGAAACATAATTGCCTCCAAATGAATGTGCCCTCAGTATGGCCATGGCTGGAACTATTCTGAGCTGCTACTCTTCTCATCAGCTCCCTACGTCTCTCACTAACTTCTGAGCCTTCTGAACTCTCTGCTTCTGTAGTGCAATATTTTTTTCCATAACAATGCAAAATTTAAAAAATGAATGAACTTTTAAATTTGCATTATCCAAGTGAGACTGGGTTAAAATATACATTTAGCAAATGTAGCAAATTTCAGCATGTTTAATATTTCAAAAAATGCCTTTAAATTTTTTTAATGTTTATTTACTAAAGATTTTAAGATTTATTTGAGACACACACACACACCCAGAGTGTGTGAGCGGGGGCGGGGCAGAGAGGGAGACAAAGAATCCAAAGCAGGCTCTAGGGTGTGAGCTGTCAGCACGGGCCTGAAGGAACTTGGGGTTAGAACTCACAAGCCCTGAGGGCACGACCTGAGCTGAAGCTGTTGGACTGACCGAGCCACCCAGGAGTCCCTCAGGAAATGCTTTTAATTTTAAACAAACCTGTGGAGCAAATATAAACCGGGTATATGCAGATGACAGCTCTTTAATAATTTATTATACTAATCTTAGTAACTACCATTTATTGTGAAGGAATTCTATGCTCAACTGTATGGTTTACATGTGCTCATTTAATCCCATCAGCAAAGCTATGAAGTGGATATTCCCATTGCTGTGTATGGATGGGAAACTTGAGGCTTGGGGAAGTAACTTAAGTACTTTGTATAACCTATAGAAAGTTATAAAGTGCGCAATTGGTCTGGTTGAAATTAGAATCCAGGTTTGCCTAACTTCGAAGCTCTGTTTCTTGACCACTAAGTCCAAATGACTCCTCATACAGGTTCCCTAAGCATTTGCAAAAAAGATTTCTTTAGGAACTGTTCAAGACATGAATGAATGACTTTGTGTAGGTAGTCATTGAATGAACCTAAAACTTTTATAAAGAATACCCTTTGCTCAAACTGTTTATAACTCATACTTTAACCTGTTCAAAAGGAACTTTCCAGTCATTAAATACCTAGTACTGCGGTGAAATCCAGTCCTTTAATAGGTAAAGATTGTCGTAGTCTGTACGCTTAAAAATACGTACAATCTTTCAATGTCTGATTAAAATTTGCAAAATGTTTACCTATACCTTATTTGGATAATCAATATTGTTTAAAAATATTCTACATCATAAAGGTCCTAATTTAAAAGTAAAGATACTCTTTAATAAGTTGAAACAAGTAATTATAAAAGGAGATATTTTTTCTCTAACAGGATAATAATGATTAACAGTCATTAGTGAGTGGCTAATGGCAAAAAGAATATGAAACAATTATGATCATACCAGAAAACTGATTTATAATAGAAAGGAATAATGTACATTGGCAAAAATAAAAGAGGTGTTTCGATGTCCTTGAAAAGAACGAATACTATTCCTTCAAGTTTATGATTCCCTGTTTCTCCTTCTATCTAGTGCCTTTAACTACAACAATCTTATTGTTTAATCCTATAACAATTTTAATCTTCAATATAAAATCTATATGTTTATTAATCTGACTCAGGCTTGAGAATGAAGGCTGGGGTTTTTCTGCACTTTGTGAGGTCCCCCTATTTTCTCCATCTTGTAAAGTTACTGCTAAGATCACATAACACTGTCAGGAATGTTAAGAAGTAATAGACATTGAGAGAGCAATGATTGAATTATCACTCAAAATATTGTTCTGTAACTTTGTCAGTCTGCAGTATCACGAAGCTCAGTATTTTCGTTGTTGTATTATTAATATATTGCATTTACCCCCCTTCTCCTTTCAATGCACGCTTTCCTTCTATTTCATAATTCGGAGGTCAGGCACACATGTTAAACTTTCATTTGGTGTAATCCCGTGGGTACCAAATGTATTCTTATTTGGGCACTCACATGACATCTGACCATTTCCTGGAGTCCAGGTGGAGAAGAGAAATAGCTTTGTGTGACATGAAATGCTAGGAGAAAAGAGGAGAATGTTTCAGGTCAGTCAGAGGTTGCAGTAGGTAAGGAAGATTCTGCTCAAATACTTCCATTTTCTCAGTGGAGCACACAGCAATATTAGGATTTATGGTGAAGAGCTGGGAAAGCAAACTTAAAAGGGATCATAACATCTTAGAGCAGCTGCCATGGGAAATGTGTAGGAGGATGACGAGGACAAGGTAAACAATAATGAGCAATTGTCAAGTTCCTAGACCCATGCAGCCAGTGCAGATTTGCTATATGGCCAGGATGCAATTTTAGAATGAATGTCGACAAAGCCACCTCTGGACTGCCAACACTTAAACCTACCCAGATATTAATTTGGGGGGGGAGAGTGGGGCTAAAAAAGCCCAACTCTCTCACTTAGGTTACTCTATTAAGTTAAATATATGCAGTGAGGCTATTTCCCTCCTAAGACAGTAAGAAAAGCTCTGTTAATTTCAAATTTTGAAATAATGTCCAATAAGCCATGGCATATAAATGCAATTGAACACTACACATATTAAAAGGACTAAGACAGTACTATATATGCTTACACAAGGGAATTTCAGAGATAGTAAATCAAATGCAACATAGTATGTATAATATGATCTCCACGTTGTAAATAAGCTGTGGTTAGAACATACCCCTGGAATGTTACCAGTTTGTAGGCATCAGACAGAAGTTTTCAGGGTGCAGCTTTGGAAATTGAACATGGCTTTATAACAGCATGTTCCTTTGTTTCTGCAGCTGAATGCTTAACCTTTGTTGAAGGATATATAAGGTGGGGGGCTGCCCACTTTAACCATATCATGTATCAACAGGACTCTGGATGGAGCTATTTGACAAAGTATATAGGTGGAGCTTGGAGACTTAGGTCTGGCTAGAGCAGGTCAGAGCCTTACTGGAAAAAATCGTACTTTGCCAGGAAACAGAGGAGCCCCCAAATTCTGTTAGTGAAACATTGTAGGAGGAGGAGAGAGGGAAGTTTTAATGATTACTCTGGGCATCAAAACTGTGTTCTATGCTAGTTCTTTGAAGCTTCAGTGCTCACTTGAGGTGCTGGAAGCAGTCCAGAGGCAATCATCCTTTGGAGATTGTCGCACAGGCTAGGTCCTAGGAGGTACTTCCCTTTAATGAAAAGGGCTTAATAGCCAGCATATGGCCTTGGGGTGGGGCCCACAACCTTACATTGCTTCCAGGATGGTTGTTTAGGTAAAATATAGATCTCCTGATATCACCTGAGTAGCAACTAAACCCTTCATTATCTTGTGGACCACGGTAGAGGACAGATTCAGAAACAGACGTGGGGACTTTTGTTTTCAGATATGGTAGGCAATTCATGTCAATGGTCACTGAACTCAGCTAGACCACAGATACTACATATTTTAGAGATTTTCTTTAAAGGTACTGAAAAACAAACATACAAACTAATGTGAATTACTGAACGAGAATCCTAAGGAGGGCAGAGCCATAGGGAAGAAAGTCTGGCATTCAGAGACGTTTTAGGGTATGGAGTAATGTGCTGATTATTGAGAAGGCAGGTGGGTCAGGAGGCTGACTAGCCCTTTTGAAAGGGATTGAGGTAGAGATGCCAGATCAAGTACCGGACATCCAGGTGAACTTGAATTTCAGATAAACGATGAACAAATTTTCAGTATAAGTATGTCCCATGTGATGTTTAAAGTGAGTGGAGGAAAAGCTAATATCCATGGGATATTAGCCAGCACATCTGGGTGTTCAACAAAATGTTGATACACTTTATTGCTATGTAAGGTTTTAATTTGTGGTAGACCAATACTTTGATAGCAATAATTTGTTATGACAATGGCTAGTTTTGTTCTTCTTTCCTAGTGTGAAAGTAAAGACATTTGCAAAGCTTGGCTGAATTTGGCAGGAAAAGGAGGAAGAATTAGGATAAAATGAAGTGGGTTGCTTTTCTCTGCCTTCCAACACCCCCTCCCCCCCCACCCCCACGATATACACAATGGAAGGAAAGAAAGAAAATCAGGTTTTCCCTTGTTGCTTGAGAAGACTTAAAGATCTAAGATTAATAAAATCTAATTCTTTGGCTGGTAAGTTAGTTGAAGTACCCCAGACCAAAAGGTATGAAAGAGAAGAAATGGATAGATGGCTTGTGGAGACAAAAGAAGTAAGAGACAGGAGAACACTTCCTCTGGCTTCCAAAAGGAATCTAGTCAAAGGTGTCGCAGACTATGAGTCTGGAATTCTCCCTTGTCCAGCAAGAGGGCAGATACAGAACTGGATACGAGAAGGCCTAAGATTCGGAAAGAGTCAAGAGCTCATACTGGCGCTTCGTCGTCGTATTTATTGAGCTCACAAGATATTACCCACGTGGTGAACACGAAGAAAACAACATCTTCTACCTGTGGATGTGGAGAAAACAATCAGACAGTAATCGTTAACTTGTGTGTGTAAGAAGCAAAGGGTGGGGGGGGGGCAAGTGGAATTTGTGATATTGGTGTCAGATGGAAAGTAATTTCCTGCAGGTGATATAACAAGTTACTTGTGATCCCATTACAATATCTCGCTAGCTAACCTCGGGCGTTTTCGCCCCGTGGTGGCGGCTTTCCGCCCTAAGCTTTTTTCTAACCCATTTATATAAGTAGAACCTACTACCCCACAAAAGGGAATGGAGAAGTAGCGGAGGGGCAGGGCCAAGAGACCTACGTATATTTGAAGAAATGTAAGGTGAGGGGAAATTTACAACCGCACAGTAGTGGGGAGGTACAGGACATCCCAGGTCATAGATGGTCAGCACAGGTGGTGGAAAGCTCCATAAAGCCATACTCTGGGAACAGCCTGGGCTGAAAGCGTGGGGAAGCTCTAGCAAGCGTGGGCACAGATTGGAGGGGCATATCTACAGAGTGCTAACGATGACCCAAGTCTCAACATGATCTCTTTTTTCTTATCGGGATGGTTAATTTTTTGTGTCAACTTGATGGGGCTACAGGATGCCCAAAAAGCTGGTAAAACATTATTTCTGAGTGTGTCTGTGAAGGTGTTTCTGGAAGAGAGTAATGTATCAGTTACTGAACTAAGTAAAGCAGATGGTCCTCCCCAGTGCAGGTGGCAATCATCCAGTCTGCTGAGGGCCCGAATAGAACAGAAAGATGAACGAAAGGCAAACTTACTCTCCTTGCTGGAGGTGATACATCCATTTTCTCCTGCCCATAGACACCAGCCCTCCTGCTTCTTGGGCTTTTGGATGCAGACTAGGGCTTCCACCATCAGACTCCCAATTCTTAGGCCTTCTGATTTGGACTGAATTACACTACCAGTTTTTCAGGTTCTCTAGTTTTCACAGATCATGTACCTTCTCTGCCTCCATAACTGCATGAGCCAATTTGTATAATAAATATCCTTCTCTCTCTCTCTCTCTCTCTCCAGTTGGTTCTGTTTTGTTGGAGAACCCTAATACACTTACTAACCCTATTGGGCAGGAGGCCATAGACAAGTCAGAGAATAGGCAGATGTAGAGAAAATTCTGGAAATTAATATGAAGCTAGGATGGAACTGATTCATAAACCTGAACCATCAATAAATCACTGTATTGGATTGTGAGAAATCCTGAAATTGATCTGAGTAATATGTTCACATTAGGTAAGCTGATATTTCAGAGCCAGGAATGAAGAGATTATAAAAATGAAGAAAATTTGCTTAACATTTTGACTATCAATTGTATACTTACCATACTAGTGTATACACAGAGAACCGGAAGAAAAATCCTACCCAATTGCTCATGGTGACTTGGGGCTGGGGTGGAGTGGAATGGAATGGGATATGAGATTATAGCAATTTTCTCTTAGTGCATTGTGTTTTCTCAAATGTTTGAATTTTGTACAGAGAATAATTTCATTTGTAGCCAGAAAGAAACCCTTCCCCAAACAAGAAAGATTAACATCAACATGGGGAAATGTCCTGAGCATATATCACCACGACTTCCTTTCTGTTGGGGCACTGAATTACTAAGCTAAGCCTAGTCTAGAACTGGAAAAGACAGAAGAGATCCCAAATGTGACATGTGAGGCTTAGATTCACTAATGAGAAGATGCAAGTTCAGGGCACCCGTGTTGTCAATGCTGAGATGACCAAGGACCTAGTCATTTCAGTGTGACTCTACATCTGTGGCAAAGCCCATAGTGAGATTCTCTGCCTCACAGCTGACTTAGGTGAAGCACTTGAACTAACACAGAACGGACCTATCTTCCTACCCCATGCATTCTCCAGAAGAAATACTTTTCCTGCTGATACTACTTGTCTGAGAAAAATGTCCAGATAGGGTAGAATTTCTCCTTTTCCATATAGCTGAGAGGTGATGGTTCTCTCCACTAGAAGAGCCTCCTGCCTCTGCCCCAGTGGAGAGGACTTGATTTAGCCCTGTCACCTCCTGTCTTCTGGTGGAGAAAAATCTCACCATATCTTTCATTGCCTGACAACCCACTACTGCTGAAGAGGTAGGGTGGAAGCTCATGATGAAGAGACTCTCACTTTCTAACAGGAGTAGCAAACAAAGCTCAGGACGAGGCAAAACTGAAAAGTGGAAGCAGGTGGCTCTGACTGGGGAGATTGCATCCTTAAGAGTGGAAAACAGTCAATACTGCTGAAACCCGAGTTTGTGATCAGAAGGTTAAATGGAGGAAGTGTATTTCAACACAAAAGAGGAATACTAAGAAATGTAAATCACAACTGAAAATATAAGCGATATGGATGACACTCCCAGCAGAAGTAATATGCAAATGATCAGCATTCCAGGAAAAAAAGCAGATGGAAATGGAATCAATAATCAAAGCAATAATCTTCAACTCCCTGATCTGAAGATCAAAAGAGTTTACTAAATGTCAGGCAGAAGTGATGAAAAAAAAAAACCCAAAACTCCACACACATCTAGACATATCTTTGTGAAATTTCTGGCCTCTTGTGGAAAGAGAAAACATATACATTTTCAGATAGGTAAAAAAAGTTTGAATGTAATGGAAAAAGAATGTTTGACTTTGACTTCTTACATGCCACACTAGACGCCAGTGGAATAATGTTTATTAACTTTTGAGAGCAAGCACTGTTGTCTAAAATCCTACCTCAGAAAAGTTATCATTCATATGACAAAAGAGGGACTTCTTTGGATATGTAGGAACTCAAAGTATTCTACTCATATTCTTATTCAAAATTACTCAAGGATGTACTGCAGCATAAATGATAGTAAATTTGAATAGAGATCTAAAGCAAGTGGAAAATAAAGAATACAAGAATGAGCAGTGAGCAATGAATCCAGTAAACTATGTGGATGAGAATAAAGTGATTGCAAATTGTCTTGGCACTGTTGAATAAGTACACTGAGCAAAGGCCTACTCGAAGGAAAAAGTGAAAAATAACATGGAATTACATTTCTGGAGTAGTTCAGAAAATCTAGGATGTGAAAATGGTGTGAATGAATGAGAGTAAAATATTCTTAAGGTCCCATCATTATGGGGAATGGTAAAAGTACTATTAATTTTAATAAAATCACAGAGAAATACCGGTTTTAATATGACTGTTTAAAGTACATGCTAGTGAACTAGCAGATAGAGAAACATTATAATGTTATTTCCAAATATTATAATTTATCAATAATTATAAATAATTAATTTATAAAATAAATAAAAAATAAATAAATATTTATAAATATAAATAATTTCCAAATTATTGTTAGGGGCAACTGGAATAAAAAACAAAATAAACATGGCATCCACATACAACTTGTTCAATTCAGCAGAAGTAGAAAAGCATAAGAATGAGTATAAAAAAAGAAATTAACATAACATTAGATGGGAATGAGAACAAATCACCTTTCACAGTAAATGTAAATAGGTTGAATTCTCCAATTAAAAAACCAAGTGCAGCTGTCTGCTTTTAAGAAGATATGTAAATGAAATTAAAAAAAACACGCCCAAGGGTTGTAAATAAAAGGAGTCAAAGACATAAACAGTAAGTGCAAAGAAAAAGGGATGGTCATAATGATATCAAAAAATAAGGAATGCCACATAAAAATAAAGCAGCAAATGTATCAGACACGTATAAACGAATTTTTCAAAAGCTACAAAACTCCCTGGTATATGTATCAGAAAGGGTTCAATCAGGAGATAATAATCACATTGCAATTTGAACAGGGAAAATTTAATATAAAAGAACGTTGTGCTAGTAACAGGAGATTAGCTTCTAAGAAGTAAAGTGAGCTCTAAACAATGCAAGAAGAACAGATAAAGGGAACAGACACCACCCCTAGGGCTGAGACTGAGCACCTAAGGAAGGAACAAGTGTGGGAGAGCTGCCTCCCTCACCTCACCCTCTACCCCAGCCTAAGATTTAGAGATCATTAGAATGGATGTGATTAAAGCCCTTGGATGGTGAAGTTCATCAGGATATACAGATTACAGCTGGCAAGCAGGCACTGCCTGTTGGAATAGCAACATACGTTGCTAGGAGGTGGCCTATGAGGTGCAGTTGAGCTGCTTAGAAGCTATCTAGGGTGCCTGTGAAACTTAAATAGAACCCAGTAGTGCTGGCCAGTGGGGGCAGGGATGAGGGTTGGGGAATGTTGAGGGATTGGGGGTAAGGGGTTGGGGGGTGTGAGAAGGTCCTGCATGAGGTAGAAAGGGAAGCTGACTGGAACTAGAAAGAGATGTTCCTTACTCCTGCGGTGTTCCTCCACCACCCTCTGCTGACAAAGGCTAATTAACACTGTGTGAGGTGTCAAAGGAGAAATGTTCATAGCGTCCAGCTAAAGTTTTACAAGTAGGCCAACGAAGGGTACATTTGGAACTGAGAGACAAGAACTTGGCAAGTGGCAGAATATTCAAGGAGGACAGTGAGACTTTAATATCCCTCTTCCAGAATTTGATAGATTATATTGAAAAAAATGCTGTTAAAAGGATTTCACGCAGAACATGTAAGAATTACAAAATTATCATGTACCTGACCAAAAAAATCCCCAAATGTGGCTATTTTAAAAGTCTCGTTATTTGGCTGTAAAACAATATATAAATATAATTGTTTTATATTTATAAGATATAAGAAAAATATAAGAATAACACCTCAAGAATGAGATAACTAAAATAAACTTTAGCCAAGTCTTAAAAGAACTTCAATTTAAATTAAGAATGTTTTAAAAGTTATTTCCAGATCCATGAGAGATACCAAAGTGAAATTACAAATAATCTAGAAGTTGACAAGAATAAGAACACTAATTATCAAAATCTATGGGATATGGCTTAAATTTTAAAAATGCATAATCTAGAAGCTTATTTTTTAGCAAAAGAGAGAGAACATGCATATTTAAGTGTTCTACTTAAGGAAAGAGAAAAGTAAAAGAAAGCAAATAAAATAATAAAATTTATAAGGGAAAAGTAAACTAAAGAATTAAAAGACAAAATGAAGAGTAGAATGGAACACTAAATGAAAGCAAAAGCAGCTGAAGAAATGATTTTTAGCAATCTATAAAATAAAATATTTACTCAAGAAGAGATAAAGTATTTGAAAACACCAATAGCTGTATGTATTTTTGTGTTGTATGTAAAATATTGCTAACAACTTACCACTGAAACGTATAAGGCTTGGATGATTTTATAATTAGGTTCTAATTAGCCTTCAAGAAACAGCCATTTTCTACGTATTCAGACTTTCCCAGAGCATGGAAAAAAAAATCTTGAAAAATTCATTTTATAAGGTGAACATAACCCCTCAAACAAAAATTTGAAGATGTGGTACAAAATTTTAGTTTAGGTCACTTGTGAATGTAGATAAAAATATCCCAATTGTGATCTTGGCAAATGGAATCACAGCAGTGTTTTAAAATAATAATAATAATAATAATAATAATAATAATAATAATAATTACTGTGGCCAAATAGTTTATTACAGGGATGTAAGAATGTCCCAAAGCTAAGATCTAGCTATACAACTTGTAATATTAAATTACAGGAAAAAGAGCTTCTCAATAGCACTAGAGTCTGGGAAATAATTTAAAGTAAAGAAAAAATAAATTGAGAATAAAAATGGTAAAAATTGTTATCCAGGAAGAAAAAGAAGAAAAATCCTAATAAATGATGAAATAGTAAAGTCATTGATGTTAAAATCAAATAAAAGAGAGGGATGGTCCTTATAAATCATTACTTTCAATTTATTTTGTATTTCTGTTTCATGCAACATAACAAAAAAATAAAGTAAGTTGTATCTCTACTTGAAAACCAGAAATAAAATTATCAAGGGGCACCTGGGTGGCTCAGCTGGTTAAGTGTCCGACTTTAGCTCAGGTCATGATCTCATGGTTCGCAAGTTTGAGCTCTGCATCAGGCTCTGTGCTCACAGCTCAGAGCCTGGAGCCTGCTTCAGATTCTGTGTCTCCCTCTCTCTCTGCCCCTCCCTGCTTATATTCTCTCTCTCTCTCTCAGGAATAAAAATATAAAAAAAGAAATAAAATTATCATGATTTTCATACAATCTGTAAGTATACCAAAAGAATTCCAGAGTCAGAAAAAAATCATTATAAATAATAAGAGTATATCGTATGTTCCCTGGATACAGGATAAATATACAGTTTAGTGACTTTCCTTTGTATTAACAAAAACCTGTTAGAATGGAAATTTAAAAACCTTCTAATCCTGATAGGAATATATGAACAAGAATGTTAAAAAATGTATTTAAAGATAAACATTTATTGAATGACAAGTGAAATGAAAAGTGATGATATTTCTGATGGGGAAGATTTACTGACAAACATATCAATCATTCCCAAATTAGTGTATGCATTTAACATGGTTCCAGTAATAGTCCCAGTGGTATCTCTTGTGTTCCATTCACAGTTCCTTTGTATATCATTAACTTCGTGACAGAAAGTAGATGGCACATCCAAATTTCAAAGGGAATAATTGAGGAAAGTTTAATAAAGGGATGATTTATGAAGGTTTTGGTAGGGTGAAGTGGAATCTGCAGGAGATGGTAAAGCCCTAGACCCACATTACCATCATCAGTCCTAAACAAATGGGAAAGGGGAGGGAGTGGTGACCAGAGAGTTCCAACTCTAGCTGTAGAAGGGGACCACCCCATGAAAAGTGTGGCTACTGGGTGGAAGCCACTGAGGACTGGTAGTCCTGATAGGAAAGAGCTGAGTCAACAAATGCCTTCTCTGTCCCTCAGTCTCCTATGGGTGCCTCTCCTTGACCAAACCTGAATGGCAGCAGGCAGGAGATTCAAAAAGAGCAGGCCATAGATGCCAGCCTTCTAAGATATAGATAGAACAGGGTAGTAGAGAGAGGCAAGCAACACAGTCTCTCGACTGGAGAGACAAACACAGATGTTCACAACCATATGAAAGAATCAAGTATAACATTGCTAATAAACATTGAAAACTACACATAATAGAAGGGGACTTGTCTCATCCCAGATCTTAAAAATTTGAAATAAGTGTGTGGATTAAGAAAAGGAATAAGCAAGCAAAGCAATAGAGTTGAACAGAGGGCCCAAAATAAGCTTAAGTTTATATGGAAATTAAATATACATTAGAGATTCTATTCCATTATGTAGAGGAAAGAACGGCTACTCAGTAAAAGTTTTTAACTATTTGACCATTGATTTGGAAGAAAACGAAGTTGATATTTAACTCCTATAATTCAAAAGTAAATTTAAGATAAATGAAAAAACTAATTAGAAAAATGAAATAGAATTTATCTGTAAAGAACTATGGTTTTATAACTTTGGTTTTGATTGCATTTCCTAAATAAAACAGGAATGTCATAGAGGAAAAATATAATGGATTTGAGCAGATAAAAATAAAGTCTAGATTGCAAGAGATAACAAACAAAACAAAGGTATATAACAGCAAGAACATATCTGCAACAAAATAATACACAAGGGGTCAAATTCTATAAAATAAGTAAAGCTATTTTCTAAAAGTAAGAAACAATCATACTGTCAAATAAAGAAATGAGCAAATTGTATGTACAGGCAATTACAGAAGAGGAAATATAAACAAAAAATAAACAATGAAAACATGTTAAACCTAATAGAAAAATTTATAACTTGAAAATATTATCAGAATGGAAAACTTTACCCAAAGCTATCTACACATTCAATGCAATCCCAATCAAAATTGCACCAGCATTCTTCTCAAAGCTAGAACAAGCAATCTTAAAATTTGTATGGAACCACAAAAGGCCCCAAATAGCCAAAGTAATAGTGAAGAAGAAGACCAAAGCGGGAGGCATCACAATCCCAGACTTTAGCCTCTACTACAAAGCTGTAATCATCAAGATAGGATGGTATTGGCACAAAAACAGACACACAGACCAATGGAATAGAATAGAAACCCCAGAACTAGACCCACAAACGTATGGCCAACTAATCTTTGACAAAACAGGAAAGGACATCCAATGGAAAAAAGACAGTCTCTTTAACAAATGGTGCTGGGAGAACTGGACAACAACATGCAGAAGGATGAAACTAGACCACTTTCTTAAACCATTCACAAAAATAAACTCAAAATGGATGAAGGACCTGAATGTGAGACAGGAAACCATCAAAACCCTAGAGGAGAAAGCAGGAAAAAACCTCTCTGACCTCAGCCGTAGCAATTTCTTACTTGACACATCTCCAAAGGCAAGGGAATTAAAAGCAAAAATGAACTATTGGGACCTCATGAAGATAAAAAGCTTCTGCACTGCAAAGGAAACAATCAACAAAACTAAAAGGCAACCAACGGAATGGGAAAAGATATTTATATCAGACAAAGGGCTAGTATCCAAAATCTATAAAGAACTCATCAAACTCCACACCTGAAAAACAAATAATCCAGTGAAGAAATGAGCAGAAGACATGAATAGACACTTTTCTAAAGAAGACATCCAGATGGCCAACAGGCACATGAAAAAATGCTCAACATCACTCCTCATCAGGGAAATACAAATCAAAACCACACTGAAATATCACCTCATGCCAGTCAGAGTGGCTAAAATGAACAAATCAGGAGACTATAGATGCTGGAGAGGATGTGGAGAAACGGGAACCCTCTTGCACTGTTGGTGGGAATGCAAACTGGTGCAGCCATTCTGGAAAACAGTGTGGAGGTTCCTCAAGACATTAAAAATAGATTTTTATTTTTAATAAAATAACCCAGCAATAGCACTGCTAGGAATTTATCCAAGGGATACAGGAGTGCTAATGCATAGGGGCACTTGTACCCCAATGTTTATAGCGGCACTTTCAACAATAGCCAAATTATGGAAAGAGCTTAAATGTCCATCAACTGATGAATGGATAAAGAAGTTGTGGTTTATATATACAATGGGATACTACTTGGCAATGAGAAAGAATGAAATATGGCCTTTTGTAGCAATGTGGATGGAACTGGAGAGTGTGATGCTAAGTGAAATAAGCCATACAGAGAAAGACAGATACCATATGTTTTCACTCTTATGTGGATCCTGAGAAACTTAACAGAAGACCATGGGGGAGGGGAAGGGAAAAAAAAGTTAGGGAGAGAGCCAAAACATAAGAGACTCTTAAAAACTGAGAATAAACTGAGGGTTGATGGGGGGTGGGAAGGAGAGGAGGGTGGGTGATGGGAATTGAGGAGGGAACCTGTTGGGATGAGCACTGGGTGTTGTATGGAAACCAATTTGACAATAAACTTCGTATTAAAAAAAAGAATGGAAAACTTTAAAAATATTAGTAACATCTAGTGATGATGAGGCCATGCAAAAACAAGTGCTTTCCTACTGTTGGTAGGAGTGAATCTGTCACATATTATCAGTAATTACTTTTAAGTTCCAGTTAAAATGTGAATATAGTTTGTCCCATTATTCCATTAGAAGTATAACGTATAAAGAGTATCCTTTCTTTCTTTCCTACCTCCCTCCTCTTTCCCCTTCATCCCTTCCTGTTAACAATATATTAAAAAAAATTTTTTTTTAATGTTTATTTGTCTTTGAGAGAGAGAGAGAGAGAGGGAGGGAGGGAGAGAGGGAGGGGCAGAGAGAGAAGGAGACACACAATCTGAAGCAGGCTCCAGGCTCTGAGCTATCAGCACAGAGCCTGACACAGGGCATGAACCCAGGAACCGTGAGATCATGACCTGAGCTGAAGTCAGAAGCTTAACCAACTGAGCCACCCAGGCACCCCAACAATATATCTTTTTTAAAGAAACATGCATTTAACATGGTTTAATTAAATGTCCTTCTGCAGTAGAAGGTTTTATGGCTGAATCTGTTAGTGTTCTCAAACAGTCATGGCCTTGTCTACATAACCCAAACAACCTTGCAATTAGCTTGAGACCACATGACTATTTCTGGTGTATGAATATAAGCAAAAGGGAAGATATGTGGATGCAGTTGGGAGAGGTGTGACTTCTCCCATCCTTCTCTTCCTCTGCTATGTGGGCGTTGGAGGGCCTGTGTCCCAGATGGCATAGTTACAATACAGAGGAAGACTGCCCCACCCATGCCAGATTTACATCATTAAGAAATAAACATTTATTGTGTTGTGCATCTGAGCTTTGTTATGATAGATGTTTTGTCATTTTTGGTCTAAAGTCTTCAACTGATCGGATGAACTCCACCCACAAATTCAAGAGTAATTGCATTTACTTAAAGTCAACTGATTGTTGATGTTAACACATCTACAAAATACCTTCACAGCAACACCCTGTTTAGTGTTTGATTACAAACAGCTGGGTATTATAGCCTATCCAAGTTGACACCTAAAATTAACCATAACATAGCTCCATGTGTACTGACTTAGAAAAACATTTGGCTGTTAAGTAGAAAGAGAAAATTGTCAAGGAACTGAACAGAATTTGAGGCAGATATTTAGGGTTGGCTGTTCAAGGTCTATTCTAACTTTTGTGTTTAGCATGACTCTGTGCACTTATGAGACTGAAGGAAGAAACTGTATTTCCCAAGATCATGTGAATCTTGGGTGCCTGATGTGGCCAAGGTTCTCGTGGGCTGACACGAGATAAGGAAGAACAAGCTGAGACACAGCTGTATGTGGAAAGGTCTGATCTCTAATAAGGGATGCTGGGACATTTGGCTCTTCTGGGGCAGCTCTGGTATAGTACCAGGTGTTGAGTCCCAGTGCTCTGGCTGCCCAATTGTGTAGTCTCAGGAGTAGGTTTTCTGCTAGAATAGTCTGTGGTGTAGATGAGCCTTTCTCCTGGCTCCTTTTATTTTGGACTGCCTATAATGCAAATTTGTCTCTGGCTTTGCCAGAAACTCTGTATGGTACTTAATGTTCTCTAATAAATCCCTTTCTGCTTAAACCAGCTATATTTGATACTGTTTTCAGTTACTGAGAACCTTAGCCAATAGTGTATGATCTATTACTGTAAAAAGAAATAGACATTTCTGTTTAATTTTCAGTATAAAGATACGTAAAATTTTAGATATGTCTAAGTAAACATTAAACAAATGGGAAATATAGAGATCAGCATGGCGTGGAAGACGGAGGGAAATTTATTTCTGTATCAAGCAGAGTCCAAACCAGTCAGGAAAATTTCAAACCGCTCAAGGCTGGAGCTGCCACTACCTTTAGGACTCACTGTGATTTATTATTAAGTTTTCTTTTGAGTTGGGCTTTCTAATACTTGCAAAAATAAATTCTATAACTTTATAATGATAAATTGTGTAGTGTACACCCATATTCAAAATATTAGAAAGTTATGTCAAACGCACCTAATCTATATGCAATTAATATAAAAATAATTGAATAAATTTAGTTAAGTTACTTTTGACATGCTATAGGAATCCAAAGTTCATTTTCCACTAAATGTCACAACTTTAATCAAAACAATATGTCTGTGCTGAAGTGAAAAGATACTTTTAAGTAACTGATCTTTATTGCTTTAATTTTACATTTGTTATATTTGATTCTCTATATCAGATTTGTTATCAATTATTTGGTTAATGTAATCCAGTATCTACTTAAATATTTTTAAAACACTGAAAGAGTATCGTAATGAGATTAAAGAAATAGTTGCTGAATGGGACCCTGTCCTCATTGTCTCCCGAATGCAAGCCTGCTGTGGACAATTCATTTTTCATTTGCTCAGCACCACATCTGCTACCCTATTTAGATGGTCTCCAGGAGTAGAATGGCAGCTGCTGAGGTCTTGCATACTCCAGGTTCTCCCTGGGTTCTTTTGGAGGTTTTTTTTTTTTTTTTTTTTCCCACGTTGAGGAATGTGCTTCTGATTAATTCTATGTCTGGGGATTTTTGACAAAGGAAGGAAAGAAAGTAGAGGTCAGTTCTCCACTGCGGGGGAAGCAGTGAGGTTCTTACCAAGTTCATCATCAACATGAGATAATGAGGTTGATGTGCAGGAACAGATAAGAGATGGTGAGTGAGAGTCCTGGCAGCATATTTGGTTACCTGAACCTGATTGCTTAATATACAACTGAAATCAGAGTTTCAGTCACTTGCCGCCAGAAGAGACAAGAAGTAATGGAATCTCCTACATAGCTTTATTTTTCTTGAGATGAGTTTGGCAGACAACAAAATTGCTTACCCTGCAGGGTTTAGTAATGGACTATCCAGCAGCACTGAATTGGGATAGTGGTGGTTTAAAGTGCTGAGTACTATCTGGAGACAAATTATCCACAGGTTGGTGAGAAGATGGTCTATACTCAAGGGAAGTAAACATGCTACCCAAGTGTCATCAGTCCCTAAATGGACTCTTCACCCCAGACACCCATTCTGGCACTCCCAGACTCTCTAGTTAAGACTATTACTCTCCCTTCTCACTGTTGCCCCCAGCAATTTTCCATGCCCTTCTCCTATCCCCATTCTTATCTGGTTTGGGGGAGCAAAATCCCTCTCAAAGCAATGAGGAGTTGCATGACCATGAACAGCGTTATTCTACCCAGGTCCAAAGTTCCTAGTGTATAAAATGGAAGAGGTTGTCAAGGTCACTTTTATTATTCTTTTTAAGCTGAAAATATGATTTGGTGGATTATAAGGTAGAAAGAATGCTTTGGAATGGGAGATACTTTTCAAAAAAATAGGTAAGTTTCTGGTTCTTTGTTCCTCCTTGCTTGACAGACAGCTGCATCTTCTGGTGCAGTGCCAGCCACATCCCTGAGACATGATGATGAAGGTTGGAGTAAAAGGATTTGTCATATTGGGCACCTGATTACCAAGTCTGCTTTTAACTCTGGCCAAGTGGATATTGTTGCCATCAATGACCCCTTCAATGACCTCAGGTACATGGTCTATATGCTGCAGTATGATTTTGCCCACAGAAAATTCCATGGGTCAGTCAAGGGTGAGAATGGGACACTTGCCATCAATGGAAACCCTATCTCCACCTTCCAGGAGCAAGATCCTGCCAACATCAAATGGAGTGATGCTGGTGCTGAGTATGTTGTGGAGTCCACTTGGGTCTTCACTACCCTGGAGAAGGCTGGGGCTCTCTTGAAAGGTGGGACCAAGAGGGTCATCATCTCTTCACCTTCTGATGATGCCTCCATGTTTGTGATGGGTGTGAACCATGAGAAGTATGACAACTCCCTCAAGATTTTCAGCAATGCCTCCTGCACACCGACTGCTTGGCTACTTTAGCCAAGGTCATCCATGACAACTTGGCATCATGGAGAAATTCATGACTCCAGTCCATGCCATCACTGATACCAAGAAGGTCAGAGAGGCCTCTTTGGGAAGCTGTGGTGTAATGGCCAAGGGGCTGCCTAGAACATCATCCTGGCTTCTACTGGTGCTGCCAAGGCTATAGGCAAGGCCATCTCTGAGCTAAATAGGAAGCTCATCTGCATGGCCTTCTGTGTCCCCACCTCCAATGTGTCCATCATGGATCTGACCTACTTCCTGAAGACAGCTGCCAAATATGATGACATCAAGAAGGTGGTGAAACAGGAATTGGAGGGTCCTCTTAAGGGCATCTTGGCTACACTGTGGACTAGTTTGTCTCCCATGACTTTAACAGGAACACCCACTCTTCTATTTCGATGCTAGGGTTGGCACTGCTCTCAATGGCCACTCTGTCAAGCTCATTTCCTGGTATAACAATGATTTGGCTGTAGAAACTAGGTTGTGGACCTTATGGGTTAACATGGCCTCCAAGGAGTCAGAGACCCTGGGACCAGCTGAGGGCTGAGAACAAGAGAAAGAGAGAGGCCCTCAGCTTCCGGGGAGTCCTTACCCCAGCTCATCCTCCAACACACTGAGAATCTCCCAACCTCCACAGTTTCCATCCCAGACACCTTGAAGAAGGGGAGGGCTCAGGGAACCCTACTTTGTCATGTACCATCAATAAAGTATAGTGTACTATAAAAAAAGGTAAATTCCTATAAAACATAAATTTTAACATATGCCTTAAAGTAAATCAGGAAGGGGGATTAGTGGAGTCAGAACAACTTAACTTGGGGTTAAGAAATAACCAAATTCCAGGAGCAGCAAGGAAATAAATGTGGTTGCAGTGACATGTATGGGCCAGGACTGTGAGAGATGAGAGATGGGCTTCTCTGTCCTGATGTTTCCAACAGGGCCAAGAGATTTGTTATACACATAACAAAAACAAAAAGACAAAAAAAAAAAAAATACTCATACCTAAAAGAACCTCTTTATTGAGAAGGTTCCAATTATACAACTTTTAGAATCAGAATGCCTCAATGTGATGAATTACCCAATTACATAAACTCCCAATTATGCAGATAGATCTACATTTTGTGACAATATTTGACCAATTTGGAAAATAACAGAAAAATAACACATTTTTTTTGTGTGTGGAAGTATTTGAAGAGTTTAGAAAACACAGAGAAAAAATTAGAACCTCTCTCTCATCCATAAATAATTATTGTGACACAAAAATAGATGGACCATGAAGAAATTTGGAGAAGGAAGTTTTTAAGAGAAAATAAAGATCTATAATCCATCTGTAAAGAGCATCAGAAGGGGGTTGTGTGAAATAGAGTGAAAACATTATAAATTGGAAGGTAACTTGACTTGTTTTTAGCCCTACATTATAATTATTTGAGAATAATAGTCATATATTTATCACTTGAGTCACATATTTTCTACCTGATTAAAATACACTAAATTTTTCATACTTAGTAATTTTTTCTCCTTATTGGTGACAAAAGTGCAGAATCTGCGGTGTATTTTCATATTGGCATTGGAGACTAGCAATCTGGATAGGTGAAGGAAATCCTGATGAATCCAGGAGAGATGAAGCACCAAATTGAAAGGTAATGCATAGGAGACACTGTTGGTTATTTAAGCAACAGGCATTTATCCTGCCCTTCCCTATTAACAGATTCTGATTTTGTTCAGTAATTCAGGTGAGTGGCAATGTACTCAGGGTAGGTGGATCCCTTCTTGGGTTCCATGGGCTGAATCATGGTTAGATTAACCGAGGCAGGGTAGTCCTTTGCCCATGAGTGATTAAGGGGTGGGAATGGGGCATATGACCCAGTTCTGACTCATGACTTAGAAGAAAGTGTTTGCTGGGGAATTCGGGGAAAGATTTTTCTTTCTGATAAAAATAGACACAAGTAGGAAGAGATACCTTCCCATTTTGTTTCTGCCTTTGCGTGTTGTCAAATGAAGAGATGATGTTTGGTACCATGGCAGCCATCCTATGTTCATGAAGAGAGAGGTAAAAATATCTCAGAGAATATAACCCAGAGCCCTGGCACTGGAGGCCTCATTATTTAACTAACCTTGAAAATCTATAACTTCGATCTTCTTGTTATTTGAAATAGTTACCTCATCTAAGGTTTTTTTGTTATTTGCAGGCAAAACTATAGACCTAATCCTGTTAATGTGTGTTCACTATGGACTCAAACAGTACTGAATTTGAATCGAGGCTTTATCAGTTAATATCTGTATGACCTTTATAGATCATTCTTAACTCTTCTGACCCTCAGTTTTCTTATCTCTGAAATGGGGATAATACTGGAGTCCAACTCCCTGGATTGTTGAGAGGATTAAATGACATACTGCATTTAGAGCAGTCAGTTAAATGCTGGCTGCATGGTGAACACACATGCAGAAGTTACCATATTTTTAAAAAAGTTTATTTATTTATTTATTTTGAGAGAGAGTGAGAAAGGGCGGGAAAAGGGCAGAGAGAGAGAGGGAGAGAGAATTCCAAGCAGGTTCCTCACTATCAGTGTGGAGCCTGATGTGGGGCTCGAGCCCCTGAACCATGAGATCATGACCTGAGCCAAAATCCAGAGTCTGATGCTTAACCCACTGAGCCACATGGTGACCCCAGAAGTTAACTTTTTGTTTGGTTACTACTAAGATGCTTGTGACTGTAACACAGGCAGCTCTGGAGGGCTCTATCAAAGCAAGTTAGAGAAAAGTAAGCACTCTCTTCCATCTTGCTTGCCCCTGATTGGCACTATTCTGTTCACAAAATGGCCCTTTCGTTCCCTCCTTAACTGTTGCAGAAGAGTCCAGAACAAGGAGGACTCAGAGACACCTGTGCATTGGAGGAACTGGGGCTAGCTTTGTAGAAAATTGTGCATATTGAGATGTGTTATTAAAATGGAGATTGCAGGTGGTTCTGGAGTTAAGCAAGATATGAGGGCATCTGGAAGTAAGCAGGAGGTTTAGTCTGAGAGAGGACCAAAAAAAATTGACTTAGAAGAACATTTCAGGAACTCACTGAAGACTAAAGAAATCAAAGTAATATCTGGCAGTTGGGGAAGACAGAAGAGGGCACTTCCACGTTATGTAACTACCAAAATTGTTGAGTTTTAGTAGCTGCTTCTCTCCTCCTTGCTTTCATTTTTTGTATTCAGTCCCAGGTAAGTAATAAGGATTGAAATGGTACAAGGAGGACAATTTACAAACAGTTCTTTCTTTCATCTCTATGCCACTGAAATCATTTGTTTGCTTGTTTTTGTTTTTATTTTGCTTTTCTGTCAACTCTTGAAATAATATTGACTTGAATGGAGCCTCTTGGTTTGAAAAGCTTATATGGCCAAACCTACTGCAAGGAAGCCAAGAGAGTGAGAAAGTACAAGCTGGAGGTCTTCTGCTCCAAAGTGGGACTTAGTGACTCTGAAAGCCATGATGCGACAGGGGACTACCTCAGCACCTGCCTCCTGTCTGCATCATTTCCTCTGCCCTGAAGGTTGTGTAGGAGTTAAGGGGAAGCAGCAGTGTGACTGAACAATCTCTAGCAATCTGATATGGAGTCTCATGATTTTAGTACTTCACTATGACAAAATCTAGCTTCAGAGTTTCCCAGACATCGAAGTTACCTTCCGATTGCATAAGAATCACCTGATGTGGTTGCTAACAGATTTTATGGAAGGTCTAGTGCAGAACACTTGTATGGGGTCCAGGAATCTGCACTTTTCAACAAGCAGCTTTGGTGATTCTAATACAGGTGGCCTAGGAACTACATTTTTTAAAAACAAGCTGTAAATACCAGGCCTACCTTCAAAATGCCTTTCTCTTCCTTTCAACACTCAAGATATACAACGATAAGAGATGCTACTTTTGAATAAATACTGCAAAACTCTCTTTAAAAATTAAACTTAACTGGGCAATGTTCTGAAATTAGAACTTTGCCTTGTTAGACTGGGCTACTATCAGAAGGAACATACCTCTCCTGGGAAAAGCCAACACCACTGAGAAATCCAAGGACCAACTAATGCTGCCTCCTCAACCGTCAACCCCTCCCTCACTCAAGGGAAGAGCCCTTTTTCTTTTCTTTTTAAGTAGACTTCACACCCGACCCTGAGATCAAGACCTGAACTGAGATTGAGTCTGACACTTAACCAATTGAGCCACGCAGGTGGGCTGTTTTTGATGTCAACAGGAACTGTGCCTGAAAGCAAAACAAGTGGGGACGATGTGAGCCAATGGCGTCAGAGAAGTCACATTCAGACACATTTAATAGATTAATGAATGAATGAAATTTTATAATATGTGCAGAGACAGGTAAAACTTTAGTGACATGGTAAAGGAACAGATCCATGATTTCCCCCTGTATTGGGAGGACCCAGCTATAGACATGAAGTTGGAGGCAGTCTGGCTGATTGGTACTCAGTAGTGTGGTTGTAAAAGAGGAGGAAGGGGGCACCTGTGTGGCTCAGTCCGTTAAGCATCTGACTTTGGCTCAGGTCATGATCTCAAGGTTCGTGGGTTCAAGACCCATGTCAGGCTCTGGGCTGACAGCTCAGAGCCCGGAGCCTGTGTCTCCCTCTCTCTCTGCCCTTGCCTGTTCATGCTCTGTTTCTCTCTCAAAAATAAACAAACATTAAAACATTAAAAAAAAAAAAAAAAAAAAAGAGAAGGCAGGCAGGAGAAAAGGAGGAGAGGCTTCCACTCTAAATCATTGCTGACAATCTTTGTCACCATGCATGCCTGCACAGGAAGCTTTCTCCCACAAATTTCATCAGACATGTGACAAAATGAGTTAAATGGGTGTCAGAAGAGATATTTTAACTTTTTCTGTTTTTTTTTTACATGAACTCATTTTACTGGTGTTAAGAATTCTCTTTCCAAAAAGAATGTAAGTAAGCATATACCTGAAAAATTTCCTTACTATTTCAGAGATTCATGGCCCTCGTGCCACTCATCTGGAGACTCCTGTGGAGCATGTCTTCTCTAGAATATATATTGAAGATCCTAGAAATGGAATTCAGGGGTAGGCTATTCCAATACAAATGAGATTTTGGCTGAGTATGACATTGACTTCATCATAGCCTCTTTCTGGAGTCAACTGTTTGGTCCAAGTCCTGGCTCTCCCCTGCCTCTCCCCACATCTCCTCACCCCACCCCTGCTGTAGCACAAGAGGCAGCCTACCAGCCCCCCTTTGACACAGGTCCATATTTCTAAAACACAGATATGGTTCCACACATGTGAGGAATGAAAGAATGAATGTGTAAAGTCCTCACCTGACACATAAAGGTTTCCTGATATTATTATTTTATTCCTTAATGAATGAGGCAAACGTGGGCCACTTATCCAGTCAGTCTTGCTATAAAGTTTACAGTTATCACTTAAATTCTTATTCTTTCATACATACTTTATTTTTTCAAATAGAATAAAGTCTCCATGAGGATATATATATTTCTTATTTTAGAGAGAGAGAGTGCATGAGGAGGGGAGAGGGAGAGAAAGAGGGAGGGTGAGACAGAGAGAGAGAGGGAGAGAATCTTACGCAGGCTCCATGCTCAGCGTGGAGCCCAACATGGGGCTCAATCCCACAACCCTGGGATCAGGACCTGAGCCAAAATCAAGAGTTGAACACTCAACCGACTGAGCCACCCAGGTGCCCCAATGAGGACTGATTTTAATGTTTTAGATCCCGTGTCTCATACAGAATGGATACTTCATAAAAATATGTAGAAAAAAATGAATGTGTGGAATGAATTTTACTAGGCCTAAGTGTCCTCTCATCCTTCCCTTCCTTTACACTTCATTGCCACTGCTTTCATTTAGAACCTTGTTCTTCCTTATCAGCACTCTCAAAGTAGCCATGGCCTATTAAAGCATTTCTGAAACCTGCTACTGTTAGAATCATTTGGGGGGATTTTGACTACATATTTCTAGCCCCTTTGAGATGGATAGAATTAGTGGCTCTGAAGTGATAGTACTGAGGGAAGTGGAATATTTTCAAAAGTTTCTCAGGTGATTCTTAAATAATGCTAATTTTTGAAACTACTTGTTCTGTATTAAAGAGTTTAAATTGGGTTGCCTGAGTGACTCAGTTGCTTGAGCATCTGACTCCTGATTTCAGCTCAGGTCATGATCCCAGCATTCTGGGACTGAGCCCCAGGTCAGACTCTGTGCTGAGTATGGAGCCTGCTTAAGATTCTTTCTCTCTCCCTCTGCCCCTCTCTCTACTCTTTCTCTCTTTCTTCCTCTTTCTAAAAAAAAAAAAAAAAAATTCTAAATTGCTTCATCCTTTCATGAATGGCCCTTTAACCTTTCATTCACTTGTCTGTACTTTCCCAAGCACTGCCTACCACTCCCCATATGTATCCTATAGCCCAACTATACAAAACACCTATCCTATTTCCTAGTGCCCCATTCTGGGTGTACTTCTGAGCTCTGGAGGAAGAGGTCAGTTTTTTGTTTGTTTTTATTAAAGTCAGATGCTAAAAACTATTTTATTTTCCAGATTCATGCCCCCTTAAAGCTCTCCAACAAAATCTTAGTTTATTTGGTTCGTTGGCAGAACAAAGATGATGTTTATACCCTGAAGCAAATGAGCTATTTTTTTTTCAATCTGAGATTTAATTTATATATGATAAAATTCAACTCTCTTGAAAGATAAAATTCAGTGATTTTGAGTATATTCACAAATATTTGCAACTATTATCATTATCTAATTCCAGAACATTTTTATCACCCTACAAAGGAACTTCCTTCACATTACAAATCATTCTGCATTCTTCATCACCCATCTTCAAAGTCTCTGGCAGTCATCCCCTTTTTTTATTTCTATGGATTTGCTATTCTGGACATTTTGTATGAATGGGATCATATATTACGTGGCCTTCTTGTGTCTGGCTTCTTTCACTTAGTATAATGTTTTCATGGGTCATCCATGTTGTAGCATTATCAACATTTTGTTCCCTTCAATAAGTAAATAAGATTCAATTAAATGAGAATACCACATTTTGTGTATTCATTCATTTATTGATGGACATTGGGTTGTTTTTACCTTTTTGTCATGTGAAAAATCTTGTTATAAACATCATGTACAAGTTTTTGTGTGAATATATTTTTGATTCTCTTCGGTATATATCTTGGAGTGGAATTGCTGGGCCATATGGTCACTCTATGGTTAAATTTCTGAGGAATTGTCAAACTATTTTCCAAGGCAACCATACTATTTTACATTACCACCAATGTATGCAGGTTCCAATTTCTTCACATCCAGTGGAAACCTGTTATTTTCTATCTTTTTTTTTTAAATTATAGCCATCTTAGCAGATGTGAAATGGTACTTCATTATGGCTCTTATTTGTATTTCTCTAATGATTAATGACATTGAACATCTCTTCATGTGCTTATTGGCCATTTGTAAATCTTTGGAAAATGTCTATTCAAATCCTTTGCTAATTTTTAAATTGAGTTATCTGTCTTTTTATTATTGAGTTGCAAGAGTTAGTTACATATTCTGAATACACATCCCCAATCAGATATATGATTTTCAAATATTCTCTTGAATTCTGTGAATTATCTTTTTATTTTTTCACTTGTGTCCTCTGAAGTACAAAATATTTTAATTTTGATGAAACCCAATTTATATTTCTTCTGTTGTTTGTGCTTTTGGTGTCATACTAAGGAACTATAAAGATTTTGCATGTTTTCTTCTGAGATTTTTTACAGTTTCAGCTCCTATGTTTACTCTTTGATTAACTCATTTTGAGTTAATTTTTGTACATATGTGAGGTAGGAGTTATTCATTCTTTTGCATGTGGCCAGTGTATCAGTTCCATGTGTTGAAAAGACTATTATTTCCCCATAGAATTGTCTAGGCATCCTTGTTGAAAACCAACTGGCCTGGCCATAAATGTGAGGATTTATTTGCATACTCAATTCTATTTCATTGGTCTATATAGTTGGCCTTATACCAGTACTACACTGCCTTCATTATGACAATTTTGTAGTAAGTTTTGAAACCTTGAAGTGTGAGTCCTCCAACTTTGTTCTTTCTTAAGAAAAAAAATTTGGCTATTATGAGTCATTGCATTTTCATATGGATTTTACTATAATCTTCTCAGTTTCTGCAAATAAAGCAGCTGGGAGTTTTATAGGGATTGCACTGACTCTGTAGACAAATTTGATGAGTATTGCTATTTTAATAATGCTGTCTTTTCATGAACATGGGATATCTTTCCATTTATTTATTTAGATCATCTTTATTTCAGTAATGTTTTTTAGTTTCTAGTGTATAAGTTTTATACATTTTCTGTTAAATTTATTCTTAAATATTTTATTCTTTTTGATACCACTTTAAATGGAATTGTTTTCTGAATTTCATTTGTGAATTGTTTATTATTAGTGTATAGGAATACAATTGATTTTTGGATTTGACTTATACTGCAACATTACTGAACTCATTTATTAGTAGATTCCTTAGGATTGTCTATATATAAGATCATGCCATCTGTGAAACATGAGCTTTTAATTTACATAGGATTTTGGTTAACATGGCCTCTGTATCATTTATTGTTTTATCCTGATCAAACTGGTTAACTTTCATGAGGATAATTTTCTTCATCTGTAAAATGACAATAATAATCCCCAAATGCAGAGTTGCTGTGAAGAATATATATGTTGACACTGTTCATATAACCTTTAGTTCAATGATTTAATACATAAATCATGAGAACTGGCCCTTCATAGCTAAGAGTGGAGGAATCCTTTTGCAAATCATTTTCTCATTCCCATTCAGTTTTGGGGTATTTTTGTTAGAAATGGTGCTGAGAAAGAATATATTAAGAGATGTCCATTCTTTTAGGGTGACTGGAACAACAGGAGTTGAAGCTTCAAAGATAGATTGAAATAGATAGATATATTGAAATTCTGTTTAAATATCCTGCTAGATAGGATGAACATTATTCTATGGGAACAAAAAAACTACCAAAGGGTTTTTATTGGGGAATAGTAAAATCAATGTAGAGCATATACTGAAAGAGTGAGAAATTAGGAATAAGGGGCAAAAGTAAGTTGTAAGAGATTGGTAAATAATTGTTGAAAACCTTAACTAAGGCAATACCCTGAAAGATGTTTATAGTATGTTTAGTATGTTTTAGTTGAAGGGCTTCTAGGATTCTTTTGGATTACAAACCATTATTGGAAAGAGGGATTATAAGAGAAGAATGGGGAAATGTTTCTTTTTTGGAAATGTTTAAGATAACTGCAGAGTACTCAAGCAGATATGCTAATGGGATGACAGAGAATTAATCTGATTTCTAGCAGAGAGTTGAGAATTCTATATGCAAAGTCTTAAAATTTGCCTTCTATGCCAACTTCTGGTCTTCACTTCTGTCCCTGCTTAGCATCTTTCCATGGCTTATAATTATCATAACTTCCTTGTAATTAAACCCAAGCCTCATTTCTTTTTTCTGTCTCTTTCCTTCCCTCCCTCTCTCTTTAGCTGTCCTGCAAAACAAAACCTCTACCCTAGTAAAACTTAACCTTAGTAAAACCTAACTCTGCATTCTTCACATCTACACCTTAGACCTTCCTCTCCCCATAACTTTTCTTCTCCTCTGCCATCTGAACTGAACAACTAAGACACCTATGGTTTTGGTAATTTACTTGCTGTTTTCTTTGTTGGATCTCCTGTTTCTTGGCTCATAAATATTCTTCTTTCTTGATTTAAAGTAGCATAAAAAGTAAATTTTAAAATCTTTGTGAGAAAATGACTATTTTACAACCACGCTATTTTGAGTTGGTTTAGAATTATAGACTTGGTTTAGAATTATAGACTGAAAATCAGTGTCCCTCAGAATTTTGAAGGATTGAAGGCATTTTAGAATCTGGGATTACAATTGAAAAACCTGACATCATTTTGATACTTATTTCACTGTTTATGACTTGTGGTTCTGCATTGAAAAGCTACTGAAGTTCACTTGAAGATCTTGGGATTGTCTCTCTATTCCTTATCTTCTGAAATTTCACAATGATATGTGGATCTTTTAAAATTTATTCTCTTGGGCACTTGTTGGGTTTTTTCAAACTGGAAACCCATATCCAACAGTTTTGGGAAATTATCCTGTATTACTGATATGACAGTATCTTTCCTTCCATTTTCACATTTTTCTTTTCCTAAAATTCCTATCATACAGAGGAAAGACTTAAATGATCTACTAAATCTTTTTATCTTTTCTCCTATTGTCTTTTTATTATAATGTCTGAAAGATTATTTTGACTTTATATTCCATTTATTTAACTGATTTTTTCCATATGATTAATTTGTATTTTTGACTATTTCTCATTTTATTTTTATGTTTTAAATGTTAATTTATTTTGAGATGGGGGGAAGGGCAGAGAGGGAGAGAGAATCACAAGCAGGATCCCAATGCAGGGCTCGATCTCACTGTGAGATCATGACCTAAGCCAAAATCAAGACTATGACACTTAACCGACTGAGCCACCCAGACACCCCTCATTTTAAATGTTCTTTCATGTTTTAAAAAACTAATAGCATCTTGTTCTTTTTCATGGGTGTAATACTTTTCTAATCTTTCCACGTATGTCAATTAGATTTTAAAAGTGATTGATTATTTTTCTCTCTGTTATCTATAATTTCCAATTTGTTTTTCTATTGATTTTGTCTCTGACATTCATAGTGAGTCTGTCCCCATTTTGTTTGTCCTGTATGATATTTATAAAATACCAGATTTCACATTTTAAAAAAATCAGTGATTTTGGCTTCTTTATTTATAAAATACCAGATTTCACATTTTAAAAAAAATCAGTGATTTTGGCTTCTTTGGGAAAAAAAGAAAAAAGAAAAATCTGGTCATGCTACAGCCATGTTTTTTTTCCTGGTGAGTGGAGACTGTCCATTTTAAATATAATATACAGTCTACTGGTTTCCTGTTTTATTCATTTATCCATCAGGTCTGATAGTCATTTAGGTAAACCACTTTGTCCAGGCTCCTCTGTCACCCTCATGTCTGCAGTCCACTCAGAAATCCCTTGACTTATACTTCTGGACACATGGCTTATCTTTGAAGATATAATATTTGCTCTGTTTTTCTTTCATAAAATCCTTTGCTATTATCAAATACTTTTGTAATGTCATTGTTCTTTCAACAAAATAGAGAGAACAAGTTTTATGACCACTGAAATCCAACAAAGACAGGTTATTATTTGATATGCTCCAAAGACACTCATTAGCATAGATAATTTAGAGTGTTATATTTCATAAATCTATTCTTGTACAAATTAAAGAAAATTTAAAGCTTTAAATTTCTCATGTATCATTTTGTGAGGTTTGAGTCAATTAACACTTTCCAAAGATAGGGTTCTCTTTTTTATATGTAGATATTGTGACTTAATTAAATGTTGACAACTTGGTTTTTATTTATAATATGATAGATTTTTTCTTTAGTTTTTTGAAATAAAAGGATTGCTGTAATTCAGTGAATGCCCATGATAGTTAAATAAAACAATATGTCATATCTTATGGGAAGACCACTTGGCTGGAAGCCATAGGAGCCAGATTTCAGTTCATTGACTCGTCATTCAACCACACATATTTGTTGAGCACCCAAAATATGTTAAGCACTCTTCGAGGTGGTGTAAGCAACCAGCCAGCCAAATAATCAAGGTTCTGTTTTCAGGGAGCTTATAACATAGTGGGGAGAAAATAGGTAGTAAACTCTACAAACAAATATGTTAACTTCATGGCTTTGGGAAAATTATTTTATATTTCTGAGACTCAGTCTCTCTATGTATAAAATTAGATTGTTGACCTCTAATATCTATAAGTTAATATTCTGCTTTAGATTTCAATTTGTTTTTATTTCTCTAGCAAGGAGTCTGGATGTTGCATAAGAGTAACATAAAAGTGGAAAAAATAACCTCTTCTTGTGGTTTGAGAAGGTATCTTGGGAAGAAGAGTCTCACATTGATATTTAAATTGTCTGAGACTGTGATGGAAATAGCGTTGTATTTCTCTAGGAATATTCTATGTTTAAAAAATGTAAGACAGAAATATTTCATGCTCATTTTAAAAAGTAACCATGTGCCATTCATTTAACCATTCAATACATACATTTTAGCATTTATTATGTGCTGGGCATTGGCAGTAAGGTATAATAAAAGACAAATCTTCTGCCCTCATGAAAGATACATTTTTAGATAGGAAGATTTCTCCATAATCATAAACAAGTAAATAACACTTCAGGTAGTGGTAAGTGCTATAAAGACACATAACACAGGGCAGAAGATTAGAGAGCGACAGAGGAAGGGAGGAGTCTACTTAATACAAGGTAACAGGAAAGACCTCTTTGAGGAGCTAATTGCAAGAATGCCTATATATATATATATATATACACATATATACATACGTGTATATATATACATATATATACATGTATATATATATGTGTATATATATGTATATATATATATATATATATATATACATATATATATGAGATGACCAACAAAATTTAAATTGTTGATAAATGACAAATAATTTCTCAGTATAAGTGTGTCCCATGCAATATTGTAGACATAATTTGAGTATCAAATTTATTGTTTATCTGAAATTTTAATTTAACCAGGTATCTTGCATTTTTATTTCCTAATCTGGCAACCTTATATTTGAGCCAAGATCTCAATAGTGAGAAAACTATCTACATATTGGATCTAGAGAGATAGATTTCAAGATTTAAAAAATAGCAAGTGTGAAGCCTTACCATAGGGATGAATGTGACTGCTCAAGACATAGCAGGAGAGCCAACGTGGCTGGATTGGGTTGAGGGAGGAGAAATGGCAAATCTGTGTTGGAATATCATGGAGGTTCATTCAACCATTGTAATTGATTTGGATTTTACTTGATGGAAAGTCATTAGAAAGTTTTGGGTGTGGAACGGTGTGATGTAATTTAAATTTAAAGAGACCACTTCGGCTGCCATATGAACAGACCATGGAAGGACAAGAGATGAAGCAGGAAGGGTTTGTGGGGAACAGGTGAAACAGACCATGCCAGAGATGATGGTTTGGAACACAACATTAGTAGTGGGGAGGGTGCACAGAGGTCTGAATAAGGTTCTATTTTATTTTGTTTTATTTTTAAGTATTTATTTATCTGAGAGAGAGAGGGAGAGCAAGAGCATTGGGGAAGAGGAGAGAGACAGAGGGAGACAGTGAATCCCAAGCACCCTCCTCGGCTTCAGCCCGAAGCCTGCTATGGGGCTTGAACTGATGAACTGTAAGATCATGAACAGAGTAGAAATCAAGACTCATCCTGAGCCACCCAGGTATCTCATGAATTGGGGTCTATTTTAAAGGAAGAACTGCAGGACTTGCTGGTGAGTTGTGGGGTATGTGAGAAAGAGGACTCAGGGTTGCTTTCTTCATCTTTGGCCTGAGCAATGGGATAAGTGATCCAAAGCAAGTTTCATGACAACTATAGGGAAGCAAATTATATTTGTGTAAGCAGTTGTTTATTGAAACACACACACACACACACACACACACACACACACACCTTGCACTTGCCAGGGTTATCAATTTCAAGTTACTGCATCATCATCATCATCATCATCATCATCATCATCATCATCATTTTTGTTTATTATACCAGACAACATTACTAGCTCATTATACCTATTACTCAGTTAATTACCATAACAACACTATGATGTAGGTACTGTTATTATAATCATTCTCACAATACAGGGGCTTCTGGGTGGCTCAGTCGGTTAAGCGTTCAACTTGGGCTCAGGTCATGATCTCACAGTTTGTGAGTTCAAGCCCCGCTTCGGACTCTGTGCTGACAGCTCAGAACCTGGAGCCTGCTTTGGATTCTGTGACTCCCTCTCTCTTTGCCCCTCCCCCACTCATGCTCTGTCTCTCTCTCTCTCTCAAAAAATAAATAATAAACATTAAAAATATCATTCTCATATGAAAAATAAGGAAAATGAAGCCCACAGAAATTGAAGAACTTGCTCTAAGTCACACGGCTAGTAAAAGGCAAAGTATGGCTCTGAAGGCAACCTGGCAGTCCCCAAAACACTAAACAATTAAGTTTTGCAAAAACAAAGAAAGGAAAAAAATGGTGGTTTGGATCATTGTGATCTAAAAAAGAATATTCATTCAACTTTTACGCTTCTATTCAAAGATTCAGAGAACAAGTTTTTTAATTTAATGAGAAAATTCATGAAACAAACTTTACTAAGTTTGGCAAATTTAAAGATAGGGACTTTATTCTTGGATAGGAAGACTGAAATTATAGTAATTTAAAAAAATTATTTTATAGTGCATTCCCTTCAAAACCACACACACAACACGTGTATACATACATACATACACACATATATATGTATGTATGTATATGTATAATTATGTGTTATTAGTATTATTTCAACAAATCATAAAACAGATAAGCCACAATCTAACTTTACCAAGAATATAAGGGGAAAGCACAAATATAAAACACAGGAAAGAAATAAAGGCATCCTGAGAAATGATAGAAATTAGGAAATTCATAAGAGACTATTTTTCCTCCAAAATCTATTCCAAATATATCTGAAAATTCTGTTGATATGGAAAGCTTACCAAGACATGTGTTTAATAATGGAAACAAGGTGAGAAACTGGAAAATATAATATTTTTTGTGTATAAAAAGGTAGAAAATAAGATCGTATATTCATATTCACTTTTATCTCTGTAAAGAAACTCTGAAAGAATATACCAGACACTCATAAAAGTTGTACCTGGGTGAGGGATGGTGACGGTAGGAAGACTTTCCACTATACTGCTTTTATATTGAATAATATGACTGTATTACCAATTCAAATATTTAAAAAATAACATTAACATGCCATATTTTGGAAACTGAAAGGCAATTACCTCTGTGGTGAAAAAGGCATGCTTTGAGCACTGACCATACAAAATCTGATTAGTTTCACTACAAAGCTGCTTTGGTTGGGTAGCATATGGTTTTGATCAAATAAATCTCTGGATGATTTTTATAAGTCTTTCATCACCTATTGATTATGAAAAAAAGAAATCCTTCTGACATCATAGTCTATGTTTGGTCCAATTCCACATTACTAACTTGATTTCCTTTCTCGGAGTCTCTGAAGCAATTTGCTTCCATGCCTGAGCAGGATTTCAGTTCAGAGATAAAACAGAAAGATTATTAACTAAATATGGTGCATTATTTATTTTGTTCTGCTTCTTATTCTCCAAATCTAGTTTTGTGTTCAATTTATTTAAAAAAAGAAATATAAATATTTCTAGGCTTAATGCTTCAAACACTGGATTTTGAGATGATGTCGCATATTTAATCATATTTTCTACTTTATAATAGTCTGTGAAATAAGTTTGACTAGGTTTTAACAAACCTGATCATATTGCTCTCTTCCAGGGATATTATATTTTACATAATTCTCTCTGTAATTCTGGTATCTGGATCAGTGTCTATAATTTATTCAGGACAATTTCCCTTTCATACATTTTTATTAACAATATATTTTTAGTGTTGATCCCCTCATTTTAGTTTGTCAATACTTTATTTAGTTGACTTTGGGGATTATATAGTTTGCCCTATTTAATTTTGCTTTTATTATCCATTCCATAAAAGCTGATAATTTGGGAGATTATTATTTTTATTTTTAATCTCTTGGTATGTTTTTTTTTTCACTTTTTATTTTATTTTATTTAAATTCAAGTTAGTTAACACATAATGTGGTATTAGCTTCAGGAGTAGAATTTAGTGATTCATCATTTACATATAACACCCAGTACTCATCCTAACAAGTATCCTCCTTAATGCCCATCACCCATTTACCCCCTCCCCCCACCCACCTCCCCTCCAGCAACCCCTCAGTTTATTCTCTGCTTTTAAGAATCTCTTATGGGTTACTTCCCTCTCTGTTTTTGTCTTATTTTATTTTTCATTCCTTTCCCCTATGTTCATCTGTTTTGTTTCTTAAATTCCCCATATCTCTTGCAAAGTTAAGCATCACTAGTAGAGTTGTGTCACCCTGTAAATAAGTTGTTATTATGCTTTAACACTTCTTTCTTATAGGGCTTCTTTTTCCTCAACTCCACATTTCTAGCTTATAATGCTTCTAAATTTCATGTGGGGGTAACACACTCACTACCTGAAAGCTGATAGCATTTGGGAGGCATGGGGAAAAACTCTATGTAGGTGATTAAATTGACAAAGAGAACTATTTCCATTAAGAAAGTGAGTTCTACAGTTAACTTCAAATACTGATAGCATCATTAAGTCATCTCTGTTTAACATGAGGAATAACCTAAAAATTGTTTTTAGATGTTATAACATAAAATGCCTTTATGAGACTTCTCTTTGCTAAAGAAAATACAGGATCTCAGTGGTTTTTATCTTGAAGAGATACTATGAGAATTATGAAGAAATAAGGTTTTGCTAACTATGATTTTCTGAGAAATCTGTCTCTATTGAAAGAAAATGTGATGAGGTCACTTAAGGACATACTTAGAGTGTTCGGATTCAGACTATAGAATTGCCATAAAAGAGACAGATATAAAGCATGGTGTGGGTATTAGAGTCATCTTTGCTATACTGGAGAAGAAGGATGTCAGGAGAGGTTTTGGAGAAGGATGTGGAGGTGTTTGCCAGGCGTAGAAGCTGTGAATGGCAAGGAGTGCATACAGAGGAAAGCACTGTACATGAAAACATGGAAGGGTGAGACGCTCTGGTATTCGGGGCAAATGGATGGAAATATGATGAGATGCTGGTGAGAATAAATGAAGGCAAAGGGATCCAGCCATACAAGGGACAAAGCAAAGGGGTCTCTGTAACTCATTTTAAAGATTTTTTTAAAAGTATTTTTTCTAACCATATTTTTGGTAAATAAAAATAATAGTAAATCTGCATAAACTCTAACCTTGGTTGGGATTTACACTGTCTTAAAGAAACAAGTAACTCGGTAATTGAGTCTACAGTGTAGACAGTGAAAAGTATAGATGTGCCAATTGAAAGATTATCTCTATTTCAATGTCTACTTTCTTACCTTTCATTCACTCTTCCAACAGTAATTTGGCTCTTCTATTATATTATCACGATAATTTAGGTCACTGTTACAGACTGAATATGTGTGTCCCTCTAAACTCATCTGTTGAAATCCTAACCTCCAATGTGATGGTATTAGGAAATGGGCTTTTGGGAGGCCATTAGATCATGAATCAGATTAGCATAATTTATTGGCATTTCTACTCGGATATTTATCACTTCAGGCTCAACAAGATCAGGCATGAAGCCATCATCTTCCTTCCCATATCTATTTTTCTTGTTTGTTTTTCCTGTAAACATTATGTCTATCCACTCAGGTGTTTAAGCCTAAAATCTGCATGCCACTTAAGATTGCTTTTCTTATACTCCATAGCTGTGCCTATTGTTTGCCCCTCCTAAATGTGTATCCGGTGTATTTTTCTCTTTCCATTCCTGCCATTAGCCAAGTCCAGGCCACTAAAAATTCTTGCCAGGCATATTGCCATATCCAGCCACAGTGCCCACAGTGAGTTTTAAAAATGCAACTTAATCACAGGTGTTTTGTAGATAACACCTTTCAGTGGTTCCACATTTTCACTACTTGCACTTCATCCTAAAAATACCTATCAAACATATTGCAATTGCTAATTTCATTGAGAATTTACCCTACTAGGCTATAAGTGATCGTTGAGAGACAGCATCTTGTGAACAATGGTCATGATGGACATACTCCAGTTTATTAGTCAATGTATATATATTAAACCTACTATATTCCCTCAGTTGTATACAGAGGACTAGAAACTACAATCTCTACTCTTTCCAATTTTATTCTCTGGCTGGGAGGAACACAACTCGTAAGGCATAAATTAAACAAAAACCAGTCAAAAACAAACTATGTTACATTGCCTGTTAAGCCAAGGGATGAGAGAGAAATCTAAGCTAAAATATTTGAAGAAGTATCACCAGAGGTGGGATTGGAATTAAGTATTAGAAAATAAGTAGACTTTGAGAACATGAAGGAAGAACAGAATCTATTTCACAAAAGGGGAATAATGTATGAAAATTAAAAACAAAAAAATTAAAACAAACCTTTTTTTTAGGATAAACATAACAGTAAGCTTACATGAAATTTAACCCTGATTGGGATCTTATACTGCCTTAGAGAAACAAGATAAAATTTATTGGTAAATTTCCCCCCCCCACCTTTGTAATATTATTTTTAACTTGGTTACTTGTGGTGGTTAGGGGAGCTGATGAAACCAATGTCTTTGTTTTGATCTCTGTGTAGGTTGCATTAGTTCTATGGGCCAACATTATGCCTCCCTCATACTGAGCCTACTCTGTTATAGAGGCACACCATTCCTCAGAGGTAAAGTATTGGGTGCTGAGAAGACACAGGCAGATAGGTTGGTTGAGTGTTCATGTTTCCCATAACTATACAGAGGCATCATTATGTTCTGTCCTGTGAGAGACAATTAAGATCCTATGGTTGAACCCTTCTGTAGTCAAAAACTACAAGTCAGGAAAAGGTCCACTTACTTTTCTTTGTGAGATATCATGTGCTAATAGATGACTGGACTGAATTATGTCTTTCCCTACCCCCAATTCATATTGAAATACTAACCCCCAATACTTGAGAATGTTAACTCTATTTGGAAACAGGGTCTATAAATAGGTGATTAAGGTAAAATGAGGTCATTTGGGTGGGTCTTAATCCAATATGACTGGTGTCCTTATAAGAAGAGGAAATTTGGACACAGACAGGAACAGAGGAAATACTATCGAAGACAAAAAAATAAGATGGCCATCTACAAGGCAAGGGGAGAGGCCTCAAAAGAAATGAACCCTGCCGACCCATTGATCTCTGACTTCCAGCCTCTAGGATTGTAAGAAACTACCTTTCTGTTGTTTACACTGCACAATCTATGGTATTTTGTTATGGCACCCCTAGAACACTGGCACAGTGATGAAGAGTAGAAGTTTATGTTTCAAAGTAAATCTGTAATTAATAGTTAGGATAATGCTCTTGATACATGTATTTGAAATCATAATCTTTAACTTTAAAATGAAGCATACTGGTTTTAGTTGGAAGAAATAAAACAAAGTGTGATTTTTAATACTAATTTACAGTTTCAAATACATTTTCAGATGCTACTTTACTGTAAGGACTGTCAATACAGTAAAATATAGCCTAACGTAAGGAATGTGATGTGGTCTTGTGTGTAGGCATATGTTATTGCATATTCTGGTACAATCTAGAATTCACTTTAAAATTAGAAATCAGAAGAATGTTGCTTGAAATGGATATAAGCCATGGATGATAAAGTTATCTTATGATACCCAAGGATGTTAAATTGATTATGTAGTAATGTGAAAGTGGCAACCCTATATTTATGGGTGGAAAAGTCATTTTTTATTTAAACCGCCTATTTCCTCTTCCTTGTCTATTTTTTTAAGTCCCGTTTGCTGAAATTTCTCATTCTTCATCTCAATTTGAGCCACATATTGTGAGGTTACACAAAAATTCACTGGGCCAATTTGGAGATATCCAAATGTGAAAGGGCATTTTTCAGGTCGAGGAAGATTTTGAAGCAAATTAACTTTAAGATTTTTGATCATTCAAAATGGTTTGGCCTTTTATTTAAGTAATGCTTTTACTGGACTTAAAATACTTGGATTAGAAAGAACAAATACGTAGCCTTTTGAAAGAGATGCCTTGATCATGGGGATGGACACTGGCTCATGCATGGAGCTGCCGTAGGGGACTCCCCAATGTTTCTCCTGTGGAGACGTGTACTGGCAACTGTGGGACACTTTCCCCAGAGAGATGGCAGCTCAGATGTCCTTCCTGGGGCAGTCACCTGAAGCAGCTCAGTTCTTCCCCCTGTAGCTCACTCGGGTCTTTCTAAAGTTTGTTCAATATCCTCCAGTTTCACTTATGACAATGGTTCTCAGTTACAATTTCCAATGTACCGCACAGGACAGTTTCGTTGATTTATCCTGTGGAGATCAAGGCATGTAGACACACACACACACACACACACACACACACGCTCAGGGCCACAGCATTTAGAATCATCAGGGTGTCTACATCAAAGGCTGCGGTCTAAGCATTTCCCTGTGAAACAGGGAACAAGTAGCCAGATGCTGAATGGATGAAGTGGAGTTGAGGTGAGAGAAGCATTTCCCAAACAGTTTCCAAGTAACAGTTGTCCGGAGGGTACTGGCATTAAGCGTGATGCAATTTGCATATTTACATTTATAGACGTTAATGCAAGATCTCTTTCTCTCTTTTGCTTTTTCACTTGCTTTCACTTTCTCCAAAAATGTATTGTGCACTTAAATTGGTAAATAATTGTGAAAATATAGAGTATAGGGTAGAAAATATAACTATTTCTGCATATGTATTCCTATTTCTCTATCTCTATTATTATATTTGTAATATATATTGTAATATATAGTATATATTTGTAATATACTGTAATATATATTATCTATTGTAATATATATTACATATATATTTTATATATTTGTAATATAATTTGCCTCATTTTATATATATATATATATATATATTCTGATTTTTAAGAATATATTATGAGCATTTTGCCATTTTATTAAAGAACTAGATATTTAATGACATGATTTTTTTTTACCATTTTTAACTATTAAATAATTGTTGCAGTTTTATTTTGTTTTGTTTTGCTATTATAATTAAGTGTGAGTAGTACAACTGTTGTAACTGTTGTAACAATGTCATTACGTGCCTGGGAAATTCAGTGTTTAAACAATGACTGGCAGGTGCCCAGATATGACTGCACAGGAACTTCGTCTGTGGTAAGACAGCTCTGAGGCATGACTTCAACTTCAAGGTTTCCCTGAGGGATTAGCTGCAGCTTGCTTGAAGCTTTACCTACAACTACACCCTTGCTTTGCTTCCTCTCTTTTCCCCTTCCTTCTTCTTCCACCGGCTTACCGCCTTCCCCTGGGAACACTTCTTTTAATAAATCACTTGGAAAAAAGCTTTGCCTTGTGCTCTGCTTATGAAGAAATTGACCTAAGACACCTTTTAATAAATCTATGATTATTCTCATAAGATATTGTCTTAGAATTATTACTTTATGGGATACATACCTTTCTAAAGTTTTTGACAAATACTGCTAATTTGCTATGTAGAAAAGTTGTATAGAATTAAATTCCTATCACCATGCATGCATGCTTCTTCCGTTGCATCCTTTGGAAGATGATCAATTATAATTTGAATAAATCTCTGTCTTGTTGGTAAGCAAAGAATAGTTCATTGTTATAATTATTGGGGGGCTGTTTTGTGAGCAGTTTCTGAAAAGGATTTAGTCAAACTCTTTTGTAACTGCATATAGGTACAGTATCCTGCTTTGACATTAGTCAGAGTAGAAAGCCCTGGGCCAGCTCCCTTTCCCACAATAGTTTCACCCTCTGTGGAGGCCGCGGTGGGCCTCTAGTGGCCCTATTTGCTTTCAGGGAAGATCCTGATTCCTACCATATATTATAGAACTTGGAGTAGATAGACACTTGATTGACCTGGACCCATGAGGTTCTCTTTCTTGTGAATATAAAACTGAGAGTTAAAGCCAGAAAATCTAAAAAGGGAGAGACTACAAAAATGGAGGGAGAGGGACTATGCTTATAGCAGCACCCTAAAAAGGAGGTCAGTTAACACAAACAGAATAGAACAGAATACTGGGCTTAAAAATGGCCTGACTCATGCTGATATATGGGAATCTGATAATTAAACAAGTTGGTGTTGCAGAACAGAGAGTAAAGAGCCATTCCAGAAATGACATTAGGAAAACTGTTCATCCATATGGAAGAATGAAAATGGATCTCTACCTCATATATACAAAAACCAGATCCTGTTGGGACAAGGACTTCCATGAGAAAGGTGAAATTGTACACATTTTAGAAAAGAACTTGAGAGGAGGAGCTTATCCTTGGGGTATAAGAAGGATTTCTAAATAAAACACAAATAATCCTTATCACAGAAGAGCTGAGTACAGACTGAGAGATATGACTGCATTCACATTAACAACCTCTGTCCTTCAAAAGCAACCATCACGAAGAGAAAAAGAAAGCCACAAATGTGGAGAAGCTATTTGATAAACATTATAGTAAAGAGACTGTGAGTATCCATATTATATAAAAATATCTATAAATCAACAAAAGGAAGCAACATAAGAGAAAAAAAATGAGCAATAGACACATATAGACACTTGGTAGTGGGGAAATATGCATGGACTGCAAACATGAAATCATATTCAACCTCATTTGTAAACAGGAAACGGCAAATTAAGCATTGTGAAATAACATTTCACCTATCAGAATGGCTATAATTTATAAATCTGATAGTACTAAATAATTGATAAGTATATTGAGCAATGGGAACTTTCATGAGCTGAATTCTGAAGTGTATATTGGAACAGACTCTTTGAAAAACTATTTGAAATTATCTTTTAAATTTAACATTTCCATACCAAAGACCACAAAAATTCCACTCTAGGTACATATACCTTACAGAAACTTGCATGTTATACCTGGAGACACATGTAGGATCATCCTGAGAAGAATTTTTGTGTAACAAAAAACTAGAAGCAGCACAAATGTTGGATGCGTAATTGTTTTATAGTATTATAAAAGGGAAAGTATTATAGAGGGAAAGTGATGATATCAAGGACACACAAGGATCCTCAAAGTTAATGATAATGGATAGTTTCATAATTAGGGTGGTTGCTTCATAGGTTTTATTTTATTATTATTTCTGAAACTATACAAAACACTATGTATACTAGTATACACACATCCATATTCACAGGTATAATACATTTTATAATAAAACGATGAACTTGGAATGTGGCAAACAATGGTGGATATAAACAGATGCTACAAGGATACTGCTGCTACTCAGAGAATTAAATATGGGTAAGAGTTGTCAGCTGAGTACCGGTTTAGGGATCTTTGTTTCACAGTTACAGAAATGAACTAAAAACTAGTAATATTGTTTTAAAAAGCCAATTTACTGAGAATATGTGAGATTATGGACATGAGATTATGGAGTGAGATTATGGAAATTGTTCACTCATTCTTTGAATAATGAATAACATTTTGAAAAAACCCATATATGTTAGTTACTATTCTAGATGAGGTGGTTAGAGCATTAAACTACAGACAAAATATTGGCTCTCTTGGACACTTCAATCAAGGTGGGGTGGGGGAAGATTTACAATAAAAAAATAAACTAAAAGACTATAATATGTCAAGGGCCGATAGCTATCATGAAAAAAAAATAGATCCAGATGATTTCAGTTTTTGGCCACAAAGTAAATAGCCTTCTCAATAAAAAAAACTACAAAACTGAACAAAATATTCAATGTAACTATTTTCAAACATTGAACAAAAGATAATGTAGGAGGACTATGATCCTTTAGAAAAGGCAAACACACAACATAAGAGCCCAGTGACTGACCAAGATTTCCCTGGATTTTCAGCTAGGGCACTTTGCTATTGTAGAACAAGGAGTTGGACCCCAAGCAGAGGAGTGGGCTGAATTTCTGTGTTGAGGAAACAGAGGTTCAAAATTCCATGCTGCCTAAATAGTTGAAGTTTGTTTGTGGGGCAGCATACTAGAGAAGAGACAGCTGACCAGAAAGAGAACCCCGACATCTGTGTGGGAGTCGGTCATATATAATTGGCCAAGGATTGAGCTGCACACATCCAGAGAAGTATTTATAAGGTCTAGCAGAGATTGCCTGCTGAAAGACTGAGACCTGAAAGAGGTCAGCTGATATTAAAGGTTCTGCAGTTCTGGAAGACATTGGAGTTACAACCCCATCAGAGTAGAGAGGCCTTGCTGGGCAGCTGCAACTGCCACTGTTAGAGACCTCACAATGACCACGTTTTGGATATTTTATGGATATTATCACATCTATGGTAAAGGACATACCACAGTTCTAAATTCAAAACCAAAAGAAATCTGCCACAACAGATCATAGGAGTAACTCTGACAGAACCAACATCATCCCATAGTAATTTGATTTCTTGCCAGAACAAAGTCAACACCATCTACAGGGTGAAGCCATAATTCAGACTTCCTACAATCTCTTGTCCACAATCTAATGCATACAATATACACTACCAGAACTGAGAAGAAATAGGGATATATCACCCATAGTCCAGAAAAATAAAGTCAATCAAACCTAAATCTAAGAACTAGCAGACAAAGATTTTTAAAAAGATATTATGTACATCTTCAAGGACTTGAAAAAATGTGGTTATACTAAATGACCAGGTGGGGAATCTCAGAAGTAAGAATTCTAAAACTATAAAAATTGAAAAGTTTAGAACTAAAAGTGCAATATCTGAAAAGAAATTTTCAGATTGCATAGGAAAACAACGTTGAGTTTGAGGATTGATCATTAAAAATTATCCAATGTAGGGGTGCCTGGGTGGCTCAGTCGGTTGAGCGTCCGAGTTTGGCTCAGGTCACGATCTCACAGTTTGTTGGTTCGAGCCCCGCATCAGGCTCTGTGCTGACAGCTCAGAGCCTGGAGCCTGCTTCAGATTCTGTCTCCTTCTCTCTCTGCCCCTCCCCCACTCACGCTTTGTCTCACTCTTTTCCTCAAAAATAAATAAATGTAAAAACAAAAGTTAAAAAAAATTATCCAATGTAAAGACAAGAGAGAAAGATGAATAAAATAAAGAACAGATCCTCAGTGACACATAGAATATTAATGACTGGTCAAATATATATGCAATTCAATCAGAAGGAGAAGAAATAAAATAGAGCAGAAAAAAGTTAGAGAAACAACGGCCAAAAATTTCTCAAATGGGATGAAGGATATAAATTTAACATTTATGAGGCTCAGCAACCTTCGGTCAGAGAGAGACAAAAAAAGCCACACACCTCTAAATATATTTAAACTACTGGAAACCAAAGATAAAAAGAAAATCTTTACAGGAAAGAAAGAAAATACAGTATAAAGAGGTATACCTAACAGGCCAATGGAGGAAATGAAACAAAATATCAAAAAATATTTGATGATTAATCCTGAAAGCAGTCAGAGAGAAAATGACCCGTTACTTACAAAATGATGGCAAACTTCTCATCAGAAGCCATGAAGCTCATACTCCGTGGGGTGATATCTTTAAAGTGATGAGGAAACAAACAAACAAACAAAACTTGTCAATTGAGATGCTATGTCCACCAAAAATATTCTTCAAGAATAAAAACAAACAAGGGTGACTCAGTAGGTTAAGCATCCGACTTCAGCTCAGGTCATGATCTTGTGGTTTATGAGTTCAAGCCCCGTGTTGGGCTCTGTGCTGTCAGCTCAGAGCCTGGAGCCAGATTTAGGATCTGTGTCTCCCTCTCTCTCTCTGCGCCTCCCCCACTCACGCTCTGTCTGTCCATCTCCCTCTCTCAAAAATAAATATGTTAAAAAAAAATTTTAAAAAAAGAATAAAAACAAATGAAAGAATTTTCAGATAGATAAAAATTTCAGATAGAGAATTCATTTCTACCTGACCTGCACTACAAGATATGCTAAGGTTAAGTTCTTTATACTTGAAGAAAATGAGATCAAATGGAAACTCTAATTTATATGACAGAATGGAAGGTATCATCCATGCTAAATATGTGAATGAACATACAGTCCTACATGTTTTCTTTTATTTGCTCATTTTTTAAAAAAGACATATGACAGTTCTAAGCAAAACTTATAGTACTGTGTTGTGGCATTCATAAAATCTGTAGTTATGCATGTAATACCTACGACAAAAACATAAAGTTAGGGAGTAAATGGGGCCACAGTGCTATAAAGATATCATGTTTTATATAACGTAGGACAATGTACTAGATCAGGATAAATAAATGGAGCATACTGTAATTCCTAGAACAACTAACAAAGAATAAAAAAGAAAAGAAAGAAAATACAATATAAAGAGGTATAGCTAACAGGCCAATGGAAGAATTGAAACAGAATGTGGAAAGATATTTGATTAATCCCAAAGGAGTCAGGAAAAAGAAATGGAGAAGCAAAAAACATACTGAAGTAAAAATAAAACAAATGACAATGGAGAGCCAAACTCAATCGTACAAAAACATTAAACAAAAATGGCCCCAAACCTCCAATTTAAAGTCACAGATAATCATATTTGGGTAAAACTATTTCTATGTTATCTACAAGAGAGAGTGCTGTTTAAAGCAAAACCTCAAACAGCTTCATTTATTGTGTTGTTCAGTCTCTGCTTTCAAAATACTGCCTTAAAATATAAATCATCTCCATCTACTTTTAGCTGTTAATGATGGCATCAAAAGTTATGCCTCTAACTCCATCCTCTCTCTGTGCTATGATTATCCCATGATTGTGCCTAGATGAAAATATACTAGATGAAACATACCTAGGGGCTGACTTAATCATTCTCCTCACCAAACGAATTCCCTCTCCATTTCCCTTTTTCCATTCATGGAATTTTTATTCATTTATTTATGCAAATTGCCTAGTTCAAAATGTTCTATTAAAGTGAATTTAGATTCCATCATTCTTTCCATCACTAAATCACACTGCATTTTCTTTTTCAAAATGTCTCTTTCTACTGCCACCCCATTTAGGTCATCATTATCTCATGTATTTTTTTTAGAGTGGCCACAAAGTGTTTAAGCAGAAATGATAGATGTTATCTGTGTATGCTTCTCCAATTTATGCACACATTTTGGTTTTTACTCATGTTATTCTTGACTTCTTCTATGTTAATGGATGGAAGTCATTAAAACAGCCCTGGATGGCTGTTCTTAGGTATTAAATAGATTTCTGTTGAATTTCAAGCTTAGGGATTTTGTAGTCCATATGCTAGAACCATAAAAATACCATCAAAAGAGACAAGGTTTCCATATGAGGTATTACAGCAGCTGGGTGAAGCACAGAAATTAAAAAAAAAAAAACAAACAAAATGCAGGGAAGGTAGGAATAACAGATTGACATACTCCATCACCCATCCCCTAAGCCCCAGCAGCCTAGCATGGAGGGACACAATTTCCCTGTGGAAGGAGACTGAAGTGAGCACTGACTAAGAGAGGACCTGCCCCAGAGTGGCTCCCTGGGGTCTCCCAGGAATCCAGGCCCCCAGCTCACCATGGTGCCTGTCAGCTCTAATGGTACCAGGCAGCTCCTGTAATCTCAGGTGGCTTCTGTAGCACTAGGCTTCCAGTGGGCTTCTGGGAACCCAGCTCTCTCCCTCCCCACACCCCAGTTTGCCCTGGCACCTGCTGGCCCCAGGAGCCCTGGGTAGATCCCATGGCCCTCAGACTCCCTGTCAGCTCCCACAAACCCAGGCTCCTGGCTGGGCCCAGCAAAGGAACCTGAGATGAAACAGAAGGAAAACTATACAATTCAACATTATTATTTAAAATTAATTTTAATGAATTAGAATTGGTTTTAACAATAAATTAATAATTTAATATGTTGTATTTTCAAGTCCTTTCTGAAAACTAATGACATTCTTAATTATGATTTCTTACTCTTTAACAGTAGCTTTGGCCCTATTTATTCTGGTTTCTACTTTCTGAGATCAGAGTATGCTTTATGTGCTCACTTATTTGAACACAGTTATACTGGTACTTTTAAGGAACTCTCAGACACATGGTCTTCAGTTGCAGAGCTTCTAGACTTTAAAAAAGAATCTTTATCCACTATACATCCTGAGCTTTACTATAGAGAACTTGAGGAAGTTCTATCTTTCTACAAGACACTTTACAAAAGTTTGCAGTGTTTGTTCTCCTCCTCCTCCCCTACCCCTCTTCCTCCTTTTTCTTCTTTCTCTTTGTAATTCCAGCAATGCATTTTATTTTCAAAGGACTATTTTTGCCTGCCCTGTCTCTGGCTCTAGATTGAAAAAAGTTGTCCTAATTGCTGCCAAAATCATTGTGCCTAACGATTTTTTCTAGGCAGTACAGCAAACGTGCCCCTTGGATTAAAACGCAGGTTTGCATCTTGACCCATGTAAACCACATGCACGACGTGAATACAGCAAAAAAGGAAAGAGGGGACAAGTACCTTCTGACACTCTGGGGATTCAATAGTGCTCTTACCATCAAGGACTTTGGAAACTTGTCTATGGATATGTGGTCTGCATTTTCTTGAATAATTTTGTTGCGTTCCCCTAGTATATAGTAGTAATATTTGACAATAATCCAGCCCATTACAGCTATGATAAGGGGAACTGAGGAAGGCACTGTGTGCTTGTTACCTCCAGGGTTTCATCCAGTGAGCAGCCCACCCTGAAGAGGCTTCTAGAACCAATGAGAGCCTGAATGAGAAGGAGGAACTCTGGATACAGAGCCAGGGTCTGATTTGTTTCAGTTTTCAACTAACAGTAGGGCGTGGTCCATGTAAAGAGAGTCTTTGTAGGTCTGTCTCTTCAATAAATATGGCTGAGAATAGCTTTCCCTCTTCCATAGGAACTCCAGGTCACCGGTATACATTTTGACCTCACAGAACTCCCACAGACATGCCAGAGTTCTTTCTGTTCCCTTCCAACTAGGTTTCAATCCCAAGTGACGAGTTCTCCTGTGCAAAATCAGCAGGGCTGTAACCAGGGCTGGAGCTAGAGATTAACGTGAGAGGAGAGGGCTTGGAGAGACAATGAGAGAAGAAATAAGATTAAAAGTCAACACCCCATGCAACAAAGCAAAGAGCCCAGAGCAAAGGGCCTAAGTCTCAGCTCCCTCCACTTCTGGATCGCACCACAGGGCCAGTTCCTGCATTCTGGCTGCCAAGCACTTTATGGCAGAGCAGCTCTTCCTGAAGAGAAATCTGTGCATTTAGGAACGAGTCTTTGAACCATAATATATGCTTTTCTTGAGTTATGTTATTACGTTTATGTAACAGGGAACTGAGTGCCATTAATTCACTCCTGGATAGGAGAGTTATTAATACAGAATGTGATTGTGGTCTTTTATTTATGACCACTTTTCTTTTAACTCTGCACTAGAATTAACTCAGCACTGCATTTCAGGTATTGATTTGGAATCTTAAAGTTTAATTTATTACCTTAATCGGAATCTAGGGTATTTAGACAGCATTTGCCTTTTCCCTGTGGAATGTCACTCTGTGGCTGTCCTCTGGCATCTCTCTTCTTTTTCTTTTCTTGCCTTTCTTTGGGTGTTTAACAGCTCCCTCAGGGCATTGCCAATTATTTATGACATACTTCTCCTTATAAGATCTAGTTGGAAAACCTGTTCCTATGGCAACTGCTGTTTTCAAACAGGATGGTTCCAACTTCAAAACAATATCATCAAATATGCAACAGCACATATATCTTTTAATGGCAAGCGTATTCTAATGATTTGTACAACCAAATCTGAAAATCTGAACACTTGGAAAAAAAAGATGAAATGCATGGAAAGCCCATCTTATTGAGTGGGCGATGAAGTGATTACCTGGAGAAAACTTCTGGGGATTAGTTTGACTTGGCATTATTTAGGGAAGTCTGGTGAGAGGAGCATAGGCTTTGAAATTATGTTGAGCAGAGACCTGTGACCTTCATGAGCTAAAATTACCAGAGATGGACCAAATCTGGGTTTTGACATCTCTCTCTTTTTAGTACATAAAAAAAAAAAAATTGAAACCCCTACTGAAATCAGTTCAAAGCACAGTCACTGGCAAAACAGCACCAAATACTGTATTTTATAACCAGAGTATTTATTAGCTTATTACTCATAGTTTGTTTTCTTTGTATCACTGTTTATTCATTCCTAGTGCCAAGGAAATGAAGGGCAATGGTACCACTGAGTGATACTCCTTACAGAGAGCTTTGTTAATCAGGTTACTAAGGCAAGATCACTCTGTACCCTTAACTGTTATTTTTTCTTTTGTTTGTTGAGAGATAGTCATTTTCTCTCACCACATTCAAATCCAAATTTTGCTGGTTACCATGGCAATATTTTTGAAGTCAGTATCACTGTAATGTTTTATCATGACCTATTATGATATAGCTTGGATTTGTTGTAGAATTCGTTTGTCCATCAATCACACTGGAACATTCTGAGGGAGGGAGGAGTTGAGGGAGGAAGAGACAGAGATAGAGAAAGGGAGAGAGAGAGAGAGAGAGACAGAGAGAGAGAGAGAGAGACAGAGAGAGAGAGAGAGAGAGAGAGACAGAGAGAGAGAGAGAGACACACACAGAGAGAGAATCCCAGAGAATTATTGTATAAGAATGTAAAATTGAGGGCCCCTCGGTGGCTCAGTTGGTTGAGCATCCGCCTCTTGATTTTGGATCAGGTCGTGATTCCAGGGTTGTGGGATCAAGGTCCACATCAGGCTCCACACTGGAGCCTGCTTAAGATTCTCTCTCTCTGTCTCCCTCTGCCCTCTCCCCTGCTTGCACACTCTCTCTCTCTCTCTCTCAAAAAAAAAAAAAAAAATTAAAAATGAGCCTAGATAACTTCAGAGTAGCATGTAGTGTTGAGGAGGACAAATTATTCTTTTAATCTTCATTCAGTTGTAATGCAGTATAAATCCAGGCACAAATTATTAATTAGGTCCATTGTAAGAATATGCTTGTTACTTGATTTTAAGCCAAGAGACTACCCAAGATATGTATAAATAGGAAAAAATCAGAATGTTCAAATTAAAGCAGTGTTAGAGTCCCTGCTGAGCCGTTCAATTTTAGAGACTTTGGCTTGCTCACTCCAGGATCTGATTCACGATTGGAGGCTTTTCCTTTAATGTACATCATTTCCGAGTGAGGCCTACCAGCATGCGGGCCTCTGGGAGATCGATGGTACAAACTGGAAAGCTATAACCACAAGAAGATTTTGATCCCTGGTCAAAAGTCAGTGTCCATGTTTAGAATAGAAGGAGCCTGATTATATATGATCAGAATAATATTTATCTTGCCCTGATTCTATAATTTTCACTATCAATCACCTCTTTGTGTTTCACACAGTTCCTTACCAACCTTAAGACTAACACATCATTTGTAATAATTGTAAAACCTAAGAAATTGAATAATTACAGCATTTTGTAGTTGGGATATTCATCAACCATGTAGTGCTATGTATTTTCAATGAGGGCAATATTGGTTCTTGGAGGGTAAGAAGAAAATCTTAACATTTTTATGTATAAAACACAGATATACATGTATTAGATAAGCCGGTATACTAAAATGTGATGAGACAGTGACGATTTTTAAAAATATCTAAAAAAGACTCCTTAGGGGAATAAGTAATGAAAAAAAAAATAGTTGAGAAGCACTAATCTAGTGCAAGTCCCAGGTAGATGAATTGACCTGACTAATTTCCAGAGATGGTGCAAATATAGCTCTTGGTTTGAAATCTCTTGACTGCCTCACAAAATTTCTACATTTATTCAGCAAACACTTATTGTGAGTCTGTGATGTGTTGCAAATTCTTAAGACTGGAGACACAAAAACAAAAATGTCACAGTCCCTAACATCAAGAAGACACTGAAGACTATCTGATGATTATAGAACAATGTGCTAAGGGCCATGACAGCAGTCAAAACAAATATCATACAGATTCCCTGCCCTATCTAATACTATGGAAGAACTAATTAATTTCATATGTTGATTTAACTTAATATGTCTTCATTTCTGTGAGTTTGACATTGGTTTCTTATGTGAAATTGTTGTTTTATAAACATGCTATATACTTTATTAGGGTGTAACAGAGAGAACATTAGACTTCGAATAGACCATCTGGACTTGAATCTCTGGCTTTTGTCTTTGGTAGTCATCCAGATAATTTTTGGTTGGCTGTGGACATGCTCATGTATTTGAATTTTGGTTTTCTCATCTATTGGTGTCACATGATTTCTTTGAGCATTAAATCTCACAAAATCTATTCCAACCTAAGAAGACACTTAGGTGTTTCTCTGGCCAACAAAAGTGGGGACATAAATCAGGTGTTTTGTCATGAACCTTAGGGCCTGACTTTCAGTAAGTAGGAGATTGATTGCTCTGTTTCATCACCTAAATTTCTTTGTCACCTACTTGTGTTCTGTTGCTGAGGCCTAATCCCTAGAGACACATTTTTGAACTCATGGGGTCCATTAGTGGGACTTCAACATGAACATTGCTAACTAAGGTGACGGAGAAAGCCTCTCATGTTAATACTGACTTCTGGTGAGATCTATTGGCAGGAATGTAGTTTGCCCCTGTTGAGTATAGTCAAGTCAATGAAAGCTGGAAGAATAAGAGGGAACTAGAGGTTCACACTTGAGTGATATGTTTAGTAAATGGCTCTCTGGAAGTGGCTGGGGACTCTGGATTTTGCTGAAGCCTTATTGTGTATAAACAAATGACCACCTAAATGAGAACAATCAGAGGTTATTTATTCGGAGTTTTCTACAGCAAAGGAGTCTTTGTATTTGGCAGAAACTCAAAGACAGGCTGGGTAATGGGAAAGCAGTATAGGAAAAATAGGGGGAGAGAGAAGGGGAAGGTGTTACGTGTGCTCTGAATGAGGGTTTTGGGCATGCGAGTTAGGCTAATTAGAAGCACAGTGTCTATATGATTGTTTTAGAGATCATGTGTGGCTTTCTTTGATTCTGATTTGAGTGGGAGGCAAAAAATAGGTAAGCTGGCAGTCATTAACCAAGTCCTACAATTATTGTAGAAGTTGTGGTTTGGCTTCCTGGACTGGTTGCTGTAGAGATTGTGGGTCAGATTTCTATTGTCATGTATGATTTGGTCATTGTTCATTTGTATACACAATGTCTTAGTTGGTAAGCTGGTATATACATTGCCCTGCTATAGGAAACGCATTAAGCTATCAGTCACTTAAAAATATATATGAATTAAACCTCCACGGGACCCTTTTAAGAAGTAGTTTTGCCAGGCCAAATAAAAGACAGGCCCAGCCTGGGTGTTTCAATAAATCTGGGAATAGCCGTGACACCAATTTCCTGAACTATCTGGAACTTGTACAACTTCCTCACATCTATTTCCCCCAAGATGATTAGAACTAAAACTTTAAAATAAAAAGATCTCATGTACTAATTTCCCACAGCATCCAGTAAAAGAGTGGTTGGGAGGGTTGTATCATTATTTACAGCAGCTCTGGGATGCAGGAAAGTAGATGGAAGGAACTCTTGGGCTCTATTTAAAAGCTGGCTAAAGCAAACGATACAAGAGAAAACCTAGGTACACTGTCGGTGGAAGTGCAGATTGGTGCAGCCACTATAGAAAACAGCATGGAGCATCCTCAAATAATTAAAAGCAGAATTACCATATGATTCAGCAATTCCACTTCTGGGTTCAAAGGAAATAAAATCACTATCTTGAAGAGATAACTGCACCTTCATGTTCACTGCAGCATGACTAACAATAGCCAAGACATGGAAACAACTTAAGGGTCGTCAGTAGATGGACAGAAAAAGAAAATGCGGTATATACATATACCATGGAATATTATTCAGTCATAAAAGATATGGAAATCCTGCCATTGCAACAACATGGATGGACTTGAGGACATTACCCTAAAGAGTAAAATGGCAGATGCCTGGGGAGGGTGCGGGGACAGGGGAAATGGGTGAAGGTGATCAAAGTGTACAAACTTCGAGTTATTAAAAAAAATAGAATAAAAAATAAAATATTATTGAATCCTTGGAGCCAGAGTCCAGAAATTAGGGAAGAGGGAAAAAAAATAGCATTTGTTGAAAACTTAGGTCAAATACTGTGCCAGAACCTAATAAATATCTCATTCAGTCTTCCCAAACAAACTGCCAGGTAAAAAGCACTCCCATTTTACAGATGGGGAAAAGAGATATTGAGACAGTAAATGTTTTGCCAGATTACAGAAATCATAAATAAAGGATCTAGTATTATCACTGTCTACATCAATATGCCATTATTATTCCAGGAGACTTTTACCAGCAAAATAAAAAACTAGCTGCAAACAACTTCATTATTCATTCCAGAAATTTCCTAAAAGACTCATTAAGTCTTCAATAGAAAGTATCAGTGGACTATTTACTCCCTAACATTTTTTGAATCCCTCACCTCAAAATCGTCACCTTGCTGTTTTTACCAAGCCTGAACTATTACGCCAACACCTTTACTCAATTCTAGTCAAGCCTCTCTGCTGAAACAAGCCTTCAAAGTCTTGTTGTTCAACAAGGTCTGATTTACTTCAGGATCTACTCAGCAGAGTTAGAAGTCTCTTACTGCAGTAATCAAGAAATTCTACTTCATTTCATCTGGTTAATTTCTTAACACTCATTTAATGTATCTGTGGGGCTACATTGTATATGTTCTCTCCTGTCCATACTTAATAGATACATCCTTTATTGATGCATTTTCTTTGTTCTAACTCCACTGTCTCTGTCACTTGGATCCTCTGAGAAATGCCCACATTGGCATAATAGGCAGGCAAACAGGCATTCACATGCACAGAGTCAAAACCTGCATTTTCAGGTCAGTTTAACTTCAAATACAAAGGTCCCATGACACTGGGGCACCTGGGTGGCTCAGTGGGTTAAACGTCCGACTTTCAGCTCAGGTCATGAACTCATGGCTTTTGAGTTCAAGCCCCATGTCGGGCTCTGTGCTGACAGCTTAGAGCCTGGAGCCTGCTTCAGATTCTGTGTTTCTCTCTCTCTCTGCTTCTCTCTCATTCACGGTCTCTCTCTCAAAAATATATAAATATTAAAAACAAACAATCAAAAAAGTTCCCATGACATTGCTCTCTCCTTTTCCTGATCTATGTGGGTGAAGTTTTAAACAGAAGTGGACTAGAGCTTTTTCTGTTTGGTAATCCATGTGAGAAGATTATTATAAACTATAATATAATCTCTTAGTTTATGTCTGTGATAGGACAAAATGCTACAGTGTAGTGACATCCAAATTGTAAAGCAGTATTAACATACTTCTATTGGGATTATTCCTTCTGGGGACAAAGTAAATGTGTAGACTAGGTAAGCAGAGGAGGAGAAAGAAGGGAGTAGTGAGACTTGATATGTAAAAAGTAGTTGAACGTAAAAAGGACATTTGCACACACTCTATGAATAACTTCTTGAGGATCAGATTCTGTAAGGTAGAATGGCAACAAAAGTGAACTCAGGAGGAAAAAAAGTGCTGTAGTTTTTATCCTAACCTTGATATTTTATAAAATAGGGGAAACAGCCCAGTTCTATTGTCTGAAACCTTTATTCTCAGTAATAAAGAGCAAGAAATAGAGTGTAAGGTGTGGGGAAAATAAAAAAAAAAAAAACCATTGACAAATGTGTATGAAAGTCATGAAAATTACCGAATGGTGAATGGTTTTAAAAGGCTAAAGGTGTTTTTTAAGGAAATTAATGTGTAAACCAAAGTAAAAGTTTCAATATTTCAATATGTATTGTGCTACAGGTGCATATCTTTGCAAAATAAGATAAATTAGACATAGCCTTCAGGCAACAGTGGGTTACTATTTACAAGCAAAACAGAATTTTTGCCTCTCTGGAGGCAACCCTAAAGAGCCGTGGTGAATTAGAACAACTGAATCTGAGTTATTACTAATTCCACGGTGTGCAAGTAGACGTGGGTATTGGAAGTGGTTTGTTTATGCTAAGAAATTAAGGACGTAAAATTATATTTTGAATGGAAGGAAATCAGTGGTAAATATCAGGTAATGAGATTCTAATACCACAACATTTCAAGGTTGTTTTGAAATCCATTGTGGGCAATGCATAATCCAAACGGGAAGACAAGAAATGAGGTGTTAGGAGGCAGGACATTTCCCTTCTCAGTATGTAGCTGAGATGGGGGAGCAGGCTTCTCCAGTATGCAGAGTACTCCCCCCAACCCCCCCCACCCCCCCACCCCCCGAGAGTGATGAAACAGGGAGCTGAATAGTAAATGACAATCCAAATGTCAGATGGAATTGCACAGCTTTGAATCCCCTAGTATTTTAATCCTTAAAAATTGCAGGATTCTGAACTCAGAATATGTTACAGCATCAAATTCTCATCTATTCAATTTTTCCTTTCAGCAGGAAATGATGCAGTTTGTTTGGGAAATTAAAGTATTTTTCCTTTGCATTTTCAGCTTGATATTCACATCCAATTTTGAATATCTTGGGTCTTAGGATAACATAAATATTTTTATACTATTGTAATTTTTATTGTAATTAATAGGCAATTTTTGCAGTTCTATGTCCTCTCTCCTTATCCCAGCCCCTTTGCTTTCAAAATCAGTATTGAATGAAAAAGATAAATCGGTAGGCTAAAACATACCTGCTAATAATCAAATAGGAATGATTTTGATGTACTAACTTCGTGATACGATTGGTACTTAATAAGTAAAATAACTGAAAAATATGTGCCTTATTTATATTAAAAATATTCTAGTCAGATGTATGATTTCCTGATGGCAGAACTATAAATATTAAGCTGTTACATGTACTTTTTGCTTTATTCTAATTTCAAATAATGTCAGTTGTATCGTTCAGTAGCCGAAGAAATCTTCTACACTAAAATTTACAGACCCAATTTAGTTATTCCATGAAAATATTCATTTACTATGGAACTATAGAAAAGGAAGAATATACTTTTAAACTTGACTCATATTTGTAAAAGTTTCTGTTAAAAAAAGAAACAAACAAATGAGGATACCTTCCTGAATGTATAATTACAGAATATTCAGCCTTATTTTTCTCTAAAAAATTTAGCATGTCCTTCTCCATTCTTGGAGTTCCTGCAGTATTTTTAGGGTTTACTGTTGACTTGGACAAATAAACAGAGTTGGTGATTACAAATCCAATGTCAGATCCCATCATTTCCTTCAGCAAAGTAATGGAGCAAGCAAGTTGGAGAAACTTTCCTTTACACCCAATAGAATTTCTAGAGTATTCAATATCTACATTCCCAGAGAAATGGAAGAGGAAATTAACAGGAGAGAATGCAACAATTCGATTCAACTCAGCAAATCTACACATTATTATTGAGCCTAACGCCATTCAGAACACTGTGCTATGAAAATCAGTAAGTTTGGTCAGTGCCCTCAAGAAACTTCTCCTTCTTCTTTACTAGTAAGACACAGAATTGCATTTTGGGACCCTCTCCTCTTCATGATAAAGCAGCCATTCCTTTTGGAAATGACCCCCAAGCTCAGTTTCATGGATGGTCCCAAACTAGACTTAAGCAGGAATTGGCAAGTTTTTTCTATGAAGGGCCAAAGTGAAATATTTTAGGCTTTGTGGAACCATATAGAGTCTGTCACACTACTCACCTCTGCCCTTTGTAGTAGCCACAGTGAGAAAGTAAACAAATGAGTGTGTCTGTGTTCCTATAAAACTTTATTTACAAAAATGGACTGTGGGCCAATTTGTACCCTCTGCTGAAGTTTATGGCGATGCTGACTCCTGGTCTCAGCCAAACTCCAGAGCTATGGTGACTGATTCAGGCATTAACCAATTAATGAAAGACATTTCCTTAGGTAAAGGGATTGTTTGGAAATGGGGTTAGGCAGCAGAAAACCCAAGATTCTTTTTCCAATTATGATGGGATATCATTTCCTATATCTGCCACATGTGAAGGAGGAGGTTATCGTTGCCCCAGCAGCCAACTTACCACCACGAAAGAGGCCAGTTCTGATAATGAAGCCAACACATGAGAGCGGAGTGAAAAAATGTTAGAGTCACACATATTTGGAACTCAAGTTCTTCTTTAACCATGCTAGAAGCCTGTCCTACTTCTTGACTTCTCAGTTAAATATTTCGTTGTTGTAGCCAGTTTGAAAAGTGAGTTTTATGTCACTTGTAACTAAAAGAGTCCAACTAATACAGACTCGCGTGTACATAGTAAAGTAAAATAGCATGAGTGCCGAAAAAGAACTACAGCACAAAAAGCTCAGAGAAAAGAGATTCATAATTAGTTCTGGAAAGTTCTATTAAATTATGGGATTTGAGGCAAATCTTTTAGATTATATTTTTATAGAGAGATGGAAGATAAGGACCAGTATGAGAAAATGTTCACAGGTGATGACAGTGGGCTGAATTTCTGGATAGCCAAATATTGCGGTATAATAGAGGCAGAGGGTTTCCAAAGAAGAATAGTGAGTGACTGTCCTGAAGTCAGTGTGAGGAATGCAAGCAATGTCTCAGAGTGGACAACTTGAAGATGAGTAGAAGGCCTGGCGATGAACTGAAATTTCCAATAGGAACCAGGAAATGTCTGAGGCACTGCTAGACGGTGTGGTGATATTGGCAATTACTCAAGAAAATAAGATGGATTCAGAGATATGCCAGCCACAGGGTACCAATTTATGCAGGCACATGTAAATCCCTGGGGAACAAGGGAAAGGTAAAAGAGGCATCAAATTTTATCTTCTCTAGTCCCTTTGAGGGAAAATACAGATATAATTAGTAGGAATATTAACAAAGTACTTAGGGATGATATAGGTGACACTTCCATCAATAAGCTTAAATGACAATAGATTATCACGAAAATTATTTTGAGTAGGGTGGATTAATTAACTGAATGGCTTTTGTTTTGCCAAATGCTATATGCAAATTTGGGTCCAGAGCTAATTTGTTCATATAATGGAAGAAAGCCAGATTACTACCACCAGATCTTCTCAGTCCTGCCCTTCCCGAACAGAGCCTTCAGCTTCTCGACTGAACAATGCCCAGGGAACATTTAAAATGAATGTCCATTTTAAGGGGCACCACGTTGTTAGCTAGTTGCGTGTGTCCAACATGTCTATCCAGGCTTGTCTGGCGGTGCTTTCTCAAGGGATTTCCCCTGGCTTTCGGGAGAAAAACGCTCTAGTATCAAGATCTATCAGAGAAACCCAGAAGCTTCTCCTGGTAATTCAGTCAGATCGTGGTAGTTATTGTGAACCCACTCTGTGCAGACTTGCTATGTTAGGTGGTGGCAATTCAAAGATGAATACGATGCTGTCTCTGCTCTCAGGATTTGGGGTACTTCCCTTTGGCTGACTCCTACCCATCTCCCCACACACTTTACTCTGTTCCATTTTTCTCAGCCTTCTGCAACCTATCACTTTATAAATTGGTATCTGACTGTGATCTCAAAAAATGCAGTAAGACAAAGCCTGAGGTTAATTCTCCATTTCAACTACCTTGATTAGCTACTAATTAAATGTTTTGTTATAAAACCACCCTTAATAAGCAACCGGATTGTATTAATTATCTGTTCCTTGGATCTTCTAGAACACTAGTTCTCACCCTTGGCTTCATATTACAATTACCTGAGGGGCTTTAATAATACTGAGGCTAACCCCCTCAGATTCTGATTTAATTAGTTTGGGTTGAACTTGAGCATGTATATTTTTGAAATACTCCCCCAGGTGATTCTAATGTGCAGCAATGGTGCAGAGGGACTATTGTGGACTCTTCTGTCTTACACTGTCAAGAAGCCTCTTAGGGTCAGCTGCTTTTTTCTAGTAGGTAGTTGTTATTATATCTCAGGAATGGTTTAGAATTTAGCCAGTTCTTGTGACTCATGAGTCTGCTCATGACCTTCTGGTTTCTGCACTGGATTTCTTGAATGAAGAGTTGCTGGGTGAGCTGGTGTGACATCTAAGGAGGAAGTGGAAACACTGAAAAGTTGCCCTGTACTGCTCTCCTCCTGCATTATTACTTAGAGTCTCTCTCAAGGCCAGAGGCCAAGGGGAAAGGAGAGTAAGCTAATACCTTATGTATGAACAGAAACGAAAATTGCTGAAAGCAGGCTATTCATGGAGCAGGGAGACAGTGGAGGGGTGTCCAATAAGAACTTTTGTGAAAGTTGAATTAAGGTTTACATTTTATGACAACAACCTCCTTTAAATTCCAAGGGCCATATATTTTGAAGGGTATGACTATTTTCAATGTCTTACTTTTAGTTTTTTCAACAGTCACCTAAAAAATTAAGCCTGCTGTTGAATTTCCTCAATGTATCAGTTCATCCTTGCAAAGAAAAAAGTCCTTGTTGGCAGAAAGTCTCTGGTCCTGGTGGGTGGCTTCCTGGTTCCTCTTGCTTCTGTCTTTGTTCTACCTCCCTACTCCCCCACCCTGGGGTTAAACCCCAGGCTTAACTGGAGGCTTCTCCTCATTTCTCTGGGTTAAATTAAAAAGCTGACTGAACCAGGAAGTTTCAAAAATACTGACTTTCTTCTATGCAATATTCCCCACTCACCTGGTACACGCAAATTGTCATTATGTTAATATTCTCAGCAGATGATTTCAAAAAGAAAGTCAAAGTGGTCATTTTATAATCACCTGTGAGGCCTTATGAATTAAACTGCATGCAACTGGCCAACATGTTGTATCGGTTGGCATGGTTTTTCTTTCACTCCTAGCTCTCCAGGTTGAATGCAGTCATCCCTGGCGCTTTGTGTTTTAACAGAGCTCTTTCAGAACACTTTTATAAAGACTATGGGATGTAACGTTTTGGCACAAATTTATACCAAGGACCTAACAACTCTGACATCTGATTTCTTTATGCAGTCAGGTCAAGTGACGTGCATAGTAACTTGGTATTTCTTATACTGAAATACCCCCTCTGTCATTACCACTCCCCCCAAATTTTTTTTTAAATTTATTTTATTTTAGTTTGTTGTCTACTTATTCCCTTTGTCCTTAATTCTATTTGCCTTCTGACCACAAGAATATTTTTGAATGCATTTAATATATATTTTTGTTATTTATGTTTCCCTGAAAAATCTTTGTTTTGGACATATGTATCTTTAATATAATTTAACATTTTCTTTGTAGATTTTTTGTTTTATTCTAAATGAATACTCTTTCCCTGCCCCCCCCCCACCCCACCCCTGCCCTGCACGGTGACTCTGAATAATTCCAAAAGAAGGGGCGCCTCAGTTCTTACTGATCTTTCCTGGGAGTTAAGAACAACAGTGTTTGCTGGGAAAGCCACTGAGGGACAATGTGTCTAGGGTCTGGGTGTGGTATCACCCTTGTTTAAGCATATAAGCATAAGAGGATAAAGATACTTTTGCAGGCAGCAGAATGCCCAGGGATTAGCACTCCTGGTGGCAGCAAGTTTATTTAAAAGGAAATGTCTAGAGACCATTCCTTTCCATGTCTGGAACGTCAGCCAGAATCACAGAATCACTATAGCCTTAAAGAGCCAAATTTTAGGGACAGGATTTCTGGGGAATGAGGTAAGAATCTGTTCATGTTTTTCTCTTTTGTCCTTTTGCCTTCCCCACATCCAACCAGGTTACATTCTGTTTACCCCTTGACTGTTTAACTTAACCAATGTCTACCTCCGGCGCTACAGACAGGTGCGTGAAGCAGAACAGCACTGGACCTGGAGTCTGGACACCTGGGCTCTAGCTCTGTTCTTCTGCTGACTTGCACTGTGAACTTGGGTAAAAGAGTTTCCTACTAAGTCTCAGTTTCATCTGTTGTGGGGCAAGTGTTTCATATGTTCCTACGGTCTCTTCTGCTTCCATGATTCTCATGTTTTGTGTCAGGTCTCTGTGCGTGGGATCCTTCACAGTAGGCGTGTGTGTCTACAGCAGCATCTGAGACTGAGAAAGTTGACATGTTGTGGGTTGATATTTGAACCCTGCCAGCCAATTTCTGTTGCTTCACCCAGTTTTGCATTCTAATTTCTCACACTTAAACTCCGTTAAAAATGGGAACAAACTTCATTTTAAGCAGAAGAACATTTCTTATAGGAATAAACAACAGCTTTGATTATAACAAGCTTCTTTATTATGAGAAATAATCACTTATTAATAACCTGTCTTGTGACTTGCACGATGATTAAATGCTTTTTGAGAGTACTCTGCCACATTGGAATTCACTCAGAGTAAGAAATGTGACAAGGAATTTAGTTTGCTGATTGCAGTAAGGGCCAGCATTAAAGTGAAAGCCTTTATGTTCCAAATCTGCCAATGTTTGCCTATTCCTGAGGTTACTGCAGGCCTCCCAAACTTTGAATTTCTAACTTTATAAAAAGCATGCAAGATTATACATACTACACTAAGAAATTCTAAAATGATATTTTTAACCAAAAGCAAAAAAGCATAAACACCTAGCACTACAAACTAAGAAAATTTCTGGGGCATATTTGAAATGTCCGATCAACTATGAACATGTATGAGTAATAACACTGGCAGTGCACTAAGTTTTTTATAGCAGTTTATGCCTTTCAAAGGACATGGTATATGTTATTTTGTTTGTTCCTCTCATCTACCCCAAGATATGGGTAGAGAAAGCATCATTACTGTAGACTTGAAACTGCTCTAAAAATATTATCTTTAAAAAATAATAAAATTTACTATCCCAGTGAAGGCATATCAAAATATAAGAAAGTTAAGAACATTATACAACACACATGCATACATGCATGCGTGTGCGTGCACACACACACACACACACACACACACAGAGTAAACTGGCTACTGAGATGGTCTCAAAACAATGACATCCCATTACTACGGGGCACATCTAGCTCCCAGAGTTGGTTTCCATGCTCCGTTTCCCACTAAAAAGAACTGCAACTCATTTGAGAAGTAGCTGACATGGCTGACTTCTGCCTCCTTCTGAGGCAGGAAAAGCATAAGGTGTGCCAGGAATACCTATGGCAGAAAGCAAAGAGGAACTCAGAAACAACAAGGTCATTTGAAAATGACATGGAAGGCAGGTTGAAGGGGCTCCCACTGGCCACAAGTTGGGCACTTTGAGTATCAAAGACTTATGAAAATGGATGATAACACTGATACAAATATCTATGTGGTGGTAGTGATTCCTGTGAGATAATATGTGTGTGTGTGTGGGGGGGGGGGTACAAATTAAAGCATTTTTCAGAAAAATATCAATGAGTTAATGTAAAAGAAATGGAAGGGGCACCCGGGTGGCTCAGTCAGTGAAGTGACTGACCCTTGATTTCTGTCCAAGTCATGATCTCAGTTTGTGAGTTTGAGTCCTGCTTTGGGCTCTATGCTGACAGTGTGGAGCCTGCTTGAGATTCTCTCTCTCCCTCTTTCTCTGCCTCTCCCCTGCTTGCTCTCTCTCTCCCTCTCAAAATAACCAAAAACATTAAAAAATAAAAGAAATGGGAAAATTAGGAAAACACTATTGGCAACCCTTAATGTAATAACTAGATTAGGCAAGGATTCTTTGTGGATGTTAACACTTTTAGCTAAAATATGGTTAGAAAATAGTATATTTAGTCAACAATGATTCAATCCCACCAGTTATTTACTAATTGAATTTTACAGGGGAAATGTACTTTTATGAATAGAGAGATCTGACAGTCAACTCCTTAACTAACAAGCAAACAGCATTACTATTAGTGTGAAAATTTGATACATTATGCTCCTAATGTAATATAATAAAAAGTACCAGTAACACCTATGCTCTTCTTTCCAAATATGTTTAACTTGAATTCATTCCTTAAAAAACAATCAGAAACTTCAAAATGTAATCTGTTCCTCAAAATAATGGCTTGTACTCCTCCAGAAAACAAAAAACAAAACAAAACAAAACACAATGTCTTGGAAAACAAAACAAACAAACATAAAGGTATGTAACTTCTAAATTTATAAAGGCTAAAAAGACAACAATCAAAAGCAATTCTTCATCATTCATTGACTCTTGTATTTAAAAACATTTTTTTTAATGTTTATTTATTTTTGAGAGAGAGAGAGGAGCAGGGGAGGGGCAGAGAGAGCCAGAGACACAGAATTGGAAGCAGGCTCCAGGCTCTGAGGTGTCAGCACAGAGCTCGATGTGGGGCTTGAACTCACAAACTGTGAGATCATGACCTGAGCCGAAGTCAGATGCTCAACTGACTGAGCCACCCAGGTGCCCCTTGAATCTTGTATTTTAAAGTTATAAGATATATTTTTGGAAAAAAATGTATTTTCGGTAATTGGGAACATTTTAATATGGAGAGTAGATGGTATTGTTAATTTTCTTGGTAAGATGATTTTTTTCCTTACGAGATGCATGATGTAATATTTAGCGGTAAACTATCATGATTTCTGTAACTACATTCCAAATTGCTCAGGAGAAATGTCAGAGAGAGAGAGAGAGAGAGAGAGAGAGAGAGGGAGGGAGAGAAAGAAAGAGAAAGAAAGAGAGAAGAAAAGGAAAGAAAGAAAGAAAGAAAGAAAGAAAGAAAGAAAGAAAAAGAAATGATGAATATAGGTGAAGGGCATTAAAATGTTCATTGTTCAAATTTTCTGTTAGTTTGAAAAAAATCAGAATAAGACTCTGGAAATGAAAAAAAAAATACAGCCAGAGGAAGATGTAAGATATAATGAAGGCATTTGAGGAGATATTGGCCCAAACTCTTGATTGACACACCTGCTGAACTTACCCAGGTGGAAACTGCTCAGCAGGAGACAGGTGATTAGAAGCTTTCAAATACATTCTCTTGCAATGAGCTGCCTGGAAGAGAGTACCCAGGACACAGAACGAACGTCCACCCCATCTTGCTTCCCTGCAACTGCAGTTTAGAAAGCTGGATAAACTTATTCTCTCATTCATTCCAATACTAGAACCTCCGCAATGATGGATACTCCACTTTTAAGAGGGGGACTTTCTCACTAGACTCTGCTGGGCATGGCCTCCAGCTTCCTACCTGTATCCCACTTCTTTGCATATTTTTAATTTGCTTCCATGACCCCTCCATTTCCATGCCCCCCCCCCCCCCTTTCTTAACATGTTACTCTGGTGCTGCCTCAATGATTGCAGGAAGTTCCTTAAAAAGATCTCTAAGTTCATCAGGCAGTAGAGTTCTCAAATCATTTTTTTAGCTTTTCACCTTTTAGTCCTTATATCAGATTCTCTTCCACCAACACCACGTGGATTATTTTTGCCTGCATTTTAGTGGGAGACTGACCAAGCTTAAATTATTTGAACCTACTCTCTTTATGGGAGAAATATCAGGAGTAAATAAGATATAAGAGGTGAAATTTGGGTGTTCTACAGAGCATTGACATGGCAAACTCCTAATCCACTTGAACTGTGGAAAATATCTATCCTTCACTAGAAGAAAATTTTTAAAGAAATACAATACAGATCCATTCTTCTAGACCTTCTACATTGCCCCAATTATGTTGATGGCACAAAACTCTTTCAAGAAGAAATATACACATACTTTCTTCTCTTAAGCTACTAGTGGAAGAAGATTCTAAAGACAGCAAGTCATTTGGATCTAGAAATCAGCTATAAGAAGTAAGGACTTAAAAGGATAGGAAAGTATTGACAAAAATTGAATCACTTTGGGACTTTAAATCAATGTGACTTAGGTTGGTTAAAATATGGAAGCAACTTCTCTACCCATAAAAAATTTAAAGCAACCCTGTAATAAGCTTCACTATCTCATTATTTTTCACTTGAAGGAAAATATAGGAGAATCCATTTATACTACTCAGAGAAGGAAACTGACATCATTTTTGTTTGCTTTTTGTTGACTGTTGTATGTGGGTATTCCCTTTGTGAGCATGCTGTCCAAGGCATTTTAATTATGTAATTTATTTAATGTTTCTTGGGATTTAATTTGACCAGCAATATATTCAAAATGCATTTAATGTCAGATTGGGTACATTTAAGACTCTACTGAGACCTGGCATATGGTTATAAACACAGAATTCTATATACTTAGTTCCTAGTTTTATATGTCAGAAAAGAGAAAAGTCTTACTTTCATCTACCTGAAATAATAAGATACGGATACAAATGCTGTATTCTCGTAAATAACTTTACATGGATTTTTTCACTGCAAGTATTGCACGTTATTTCAATCTAATTAAATTCTTATGTTTTAAATATATATATTTTTAAATATTTATTTTTGTGAGAAAGAGAGAGAGACAGAGTTACAGCAGGGGAGGGTCAGAGAGAGAGGGAGACACAAAATCTGAAGCCAGCTTCGAACTGTCAGCGCAGAACCCAAAGTGGGGCTCAAACTCACGCACTGCAGCATCATGACTGGAGCCACGGTTGGACACTCAACCGACTGGGCCGTCCAGGTGCCTCTCAATCTAATTAAATTAAACAACCGCTTTTGAAAGCAGCTAGGAGAAAGACAATGTGTTGGTTTAGTTAACACATGGTTCATGTTTTATGTTGAAATGAACAAGACATAAGTTGAAACATAAAAGAACTTTCAGTCTTATCCAACACATGAAGCAAGCATGTTCTGCCAGGCTGTGAAACGAAGTTGGGGTGTCTTTACACAATTCTAATTTCTGTAGACTCAGCATTTAGCAGTGACTTAGATAGAGTGATACTTAGAAGGCATTCAGTAAATGCTTGTTGAGTCAATAAATATACATAAATAAATACAATGCACTACCACATAGAACTATAAACAAAGTGCTATTGGAGAAAGAAAAGAAAATTATAACAGAGGAAGGCAAGATCACATCTGGTTGTGAATAAAAGAAAAAGCTTTATGGAATAGGTACTACTTGTGTTGAATCTTTAAAAACAAGTACGTCTAAAATAGATCCGGATGCTAAAGGTGGGTGGGAGACACTGCCCATGGAGGGGAAAGTGTTTCCAGTTGATGACTTCCTGAAGGTGTCCAAGTTTCTGTAGAAGTGCTTCTTGGTCTGGAAGCTGCCAGAATATAATTAATATTCCAGGGAAATAAGATTTGAGGAGCTTCCTAAGAACAGAATGATCTTCGATTTAGAAATGAGAAATTGGATAAAGGTGTCCCCAGAGTATGGAAGAGAGAGTGCTGCATGGCAGTCTGGTGTGTTGTAGGAAACAGTTTTATCAGGCAGTCTTGGCTTCAAGTCTTGGTTCTGATTCCCACAAACAATGCTATTTTGAGACAGTTTTTTAAACACTCTGAGCTTTTCTCCTCTTTTGTAAAACGGCACAATTTTTCCTGCCTCTCCAGACTGTTGTAAGGATTAAACGACGTAATGTTTATATGAAGCATCTGACCCCTGGTGAGTGCTCAGTATTCTCAAGTGGGCAAACTCTGAACCAATTATGTCATAATGTTTCCCTTAAAAAAATGGAATACAAACACACTGAATTCTTTCCATGGTGCAATTCTGTCAGTTTATCCTTGTATACAATATTTCTTGGAGATGTTTATAATTTATCTGTCTCTCCAGGGTTTGATTCAAGACTCTGTACCCAGGAGGAACCTAATAGTACTTCTTAAAAATAATTTCCATCAACACTTCATTCTGAGTTTGCTTTGATTCCAAACAATTCTGAACCATATCAATATCACTGACAAGTTTCATCTGTATCTTTAATTACTGATTTGAATTGATAATGTGTCAACCCTGAAAAATTATCTCCAACAGTCTTATTAAGTAAGCAAATGCCAATCATGTGTTTTGCTGTTTAAAAACCAAAGTATAAAAACTTCTCCCTTAAATAGGCTTTTATTGTTTCACTGATTTTGCAAATTACAGATTAAATGTGCTATTTTTTAATTATATATTCCCCAAATCAGTAAGAAGCAAGCAGGTATTTACAGTACATTGAGTCTCACTTAAACTTGCTGTTGACCTACTTGCTCTTGGATCACAACATTCTCCTTTTCTAATGTGTTTAATTACTTCAATCACTTATTATTTTGTTTTATTTTTCAATCACTTATTTTAAAGTTGCTTCTTTCTTTTGTGTTCTTAGGGTGTCCTTACACAGCAGGAGACTAATATTGCCAGAGTTTAGTTAAGCAGAAGCTAGTACATTGGAATTAGAATGGCATTTTTCTTTATGCTGAACAAAAGGAAGCCTCTGGACTTTTAAGCCCTGAAGTGAAATTACTGGAATCTACTCCTTTAATATATGCTAAGTAGCTGTTACCAAAGGCAATGCTCCCCTAGAGGATTAATAAGTCAAGGACATTTTGTTCCACCTATAGGACAATATGCTGCTTTTCCATTGTAAGACAGGATCCTCATTTCTAAAAGTTGAATAGAATACTGCTTACAAAGGAAAAAAAAATTCAGCTGGTTAAATTTGAGATATTGAGTAAATTCATTACAATGACTGTGACACTTTTATTTTATCTTGAATTGGAGAGGTTTTCATATTCTCAAAGCTTTTGTTTCTCAAGGCTTTGTTGAGATATCCAAACAAATACTTAAAACTATATTTGAGACAGTAGACTTAAATATTCTTGTCCTTAAGTATTAATTTCAGTTGTGTTGCTAGTTGAACATAACTTTGTATTTGTTGATATTTAGTTGAAGATTAATTATGTGAGGAATAGGAATATAAGCATCATCTACAATTTAACGTAACTATTTGGGCAGTTGAGTCGAAAGGGAGATATGTCTGCAAGAAAGTACTCAAAGGTGCCATGGAAGCAATAGGAGGAAACTAAATACAGAAAAAAAACAGAAAACCAACGCGAAGGAAGGTAGTGCAATGGCAAATGCATAACTTTTCAAGGTAAAGAGGACAGGCTAATGCCATCTTTGTTATGTAAATTTTTGTCATGATTTCCTCACCTATCTATTTGCAACTTTTTTCTGTCTCCTGTCCTCTATTTTTGGAAACAATCCTAAATCCAGGAATAAAGCAGATATAAACACATAGTTAAAAATCAGTTCCTATTGTTTAATAAAGAAAAGTAATTAGAAAAATATGATTAAATTCTTTTTCCTCTTTGTTCTGTGAAAGCTTTTTCAACATAAGCCTTTTAAAAGGGAACTTGGAACATGTAAAATCATGTCCTCAGTCGCCCTTTCCAAGAAAAAGAAAAGTGTCATATTTACTTTGACCTTGGATAAAAGGCAAGGGCAAAATATTGAGTCATACTGTTGTAGCGTCAGTTTCACTACACTAGAGCCTTCTATTTGTGTGGTAGAATGACTGGTAAAATGATTGGATAAATGGGTAAAATCTTGTGAATCATGAGGAATGAAAGCATTTCTCTTAGAGCAGTGGTTCCATGTTTGGTCTCTAGATCAATACTATAGGAATCCTTTGGGAACATATGAAAAAAGCAAAATTTCTGGTCCTGTCCCAGATCTACAGAATCATGAACTGTAGATAATTCTTATATATGCTTAAGTGGAGAACTACCATCTTAGACTGTCTATTCCCTGTATGAATAACCTCAGATGGGCTTCTACCTCTATTGAACTGTTTTTAAAAAATCATTTAAAAAATAATACAAGATCATTAAATAAAACTTGAAAATTATAAAATAAAAAACGAGAAAGCAGAGGAGGAAGGGGCAGAGGAAGATGATGTCAACATCATTTTCTCCTATCTAAATGCAAGAATTTTGACTTTTTTGTGATTTTCCATTTAAGCATTTTTTCCTGCAACTCTAATTTAAAAATATCTATATACTACAGCCTACATTTTAAACATAGCAACACTTTTCCATGTTATTACCTGGATGTGTAAATCTCATTTTCAGATCTTCAAAAAACCCCATTCGTTTAACAACCTGCCTATGGTTAGACATTTCAATTTCACTATCATAGATAACCCTTTGATGAATATATGTGTGTACAAAGCATTTCAACATTTTTAAATGTGTCCTTAAAGAGGCTTGTGAGTAGACTTCCTGGGTCAACATTGATGATTATAGTGTAAGATATTACTATTGTTTAGATTCTGAACATTGTCTTGACTCTCCAAGACCCACCTATTTCTGAGGCATAGAACTTTGTTTAGTTCAGGAGGCAATCCTATGTCAATCTTCAAACCCCTCCTCCACACCCTTTTTTTTTATGTGTTCATATTTCTACTAAATTTACAGCAAATCTTCCTAAATTTAGTCCCAAGCTCGATCACAGAATCTAGGTTTCTGTTATTGCCTTCATTATTCCCCATTGCAGGTCTTCAAAGGGCACTTTGAAAGGACGTTGGGTATAAGGTTAGATCCTCAGTAGTTTTAACATGTAATTAGCTTCATACCTAAAAGTCCTCAGATATCTTTTCTTTTTTTTTTTTAATTTTTTAACATTTATTTATTATTGAGAGACAGAGAGAGACAGTCTGTGAACAGGGGAGGGGCAGAGAGAGAGGGAGACAGAATCCAAAGCAGGCTCCTGGTTCCGAGCTGTCAGCACAGAGCCCAATGCGGGGCTTGAACTCACAAACTGCGAGATCATGATCTGAGTTGAAGTCGGACGCCCAACTGACTGAGCTACCCAGGTGCCCCCTCAGATATTTTTTCAAGACTCCCTTCAACAATGCTCACATTTCCCCCCCTTTTCCCCCCATCAATTTATTTATTTCCATGTTCTTGCTAAAAAGTCTATGGTCCTACTTTGACACCCAGTAGTCTCTTGGCACTTTTCTTTAGGTACAGTGAAGCTCGGCTTACCACCCTCTTTATCACTGTTTTTGCCTCCTTTTCAGGACCTTGTGTGACCTTTTCCTTTCTCTCCTATACATCTGTTTGCAAAAGAGATATATTTGTAATTAGGGGAAGGCTTTGTATTTATACTCCTAACCTGGGTTTAATATGTTTGCGAGACTTACCTATTGTTTGGTGGGTCTGCAACCAACCTGGAAGCCCACAATGGTCTTGCTTCTTTGTGTTTTACTGTCTCATAACTTCTCTGTGTCCCTATTTTCCAACTTCTCTGTGCTCTGTTGATATTTTACATAGGAAAAGAAGAATAGAGATAGCTAAATAGCATCATGCTCCAAACCATTGAATTCTTTTTAAATTTCTTTACCTAGGCTTATTTTCTTGAGAGGTATGACTGTCAGTTAGGAATATGGAGCCAGAGTGGGATATCCAGGGGACATAGGGGGCCTGTGCTTATTCTGTCTGTAAATGGATTCAGAATAGTTGCCAAATCAATACACTTTTAAAAGTCATCTTTCCTTTACTTAAAGAGCACTTAAAGAAACTGCATTCAGTCTTTCAGTCCAGGGGGAATTTCCAGTTTAATGAATTTACTTCCACAGAAGCCTAAGAAAGTGAATATAGTTTTGAAAGTGTTTAGTTTGCACCCAGGGAATAGTTTACATGCCTGGAGAAACTCTACCAAGATACAACAGGACTTTGGGAAATTGACTCAGTGCTAAGCTAATATTATTAATAATCCATCCAGCATTTTTGTACCCTACTTTCTTATGTTTACAATGTCCTCAGTACATTACTTGCTTTCTACCACATGCCTCCAGATTTTATCCCTAAAAGAAGAGTTTCAAGTATAACCACACAGGTCATTTCCTTTTACCCTCTTAAAGAAGGCTGAGAGAGCCAAAGGTTGAACAGAGGTTCTCAGAGCATAGTATCTGACAAAAATATATCAAAGCAGCTGAAACCACACCAAATTTCAGTGAATTCATTGTTTTAAACAACAGCCTTATACACATCTATTTTAGAAAGAGTTCTTTGGAAAAATGAAGACTCTTAAAGTCCCAGGAATATTGAGATTGGGAGGTGAAAATTCTTCCATTGTGAGACAGCTAGAAATGCAACAACATCCTAAGTGCATAGCTGTGCTCATGAAAGTCTAAGGGATACTGACAGGGGTCAAAATTAAAGGAGTTGAAAGTCAGAAATGTGTGGGCCAAGAGGGCATGGTTGGCCTGAGAATGTCTGCCAGACCCCATAAAGTGTTGGCTTGTAATGGATGTAGAAGGACTGGACACAATGCCTTAGGTCTCTGTAGGGTTGGACCCGAAATGCTTGAACAATGCTAAAATTTCTTTGGACGTTTCCTCATCATATCCTTTCTCAGAGCTTAGCTGCTTGCCACTCTATTCATTAAGGGGATCCCATAGCAGAGGAGTTAAAGGCCCTAATTTTATAATCCCCTCAGTTTAACCTCACAGCTGGCATAACTAATAGCAAAGATGACAGATAGGTTTCTGCTCGTCTTATTGAGCATCAACTAATTCTTCCCAATGCCCGGGCACTTCTGTGAAGTCCTGTCTTCCTAAGCTCATTTGGCACTTGTAACAGTTTTATTTGGGGGCCTTAGGTTCTTTTCTGCTATGACCTTGAATGTCTATCTTGGTCATTCAGACATGTCTGTATGAGGCTTTAGCTTAATTGAGAGGTACAGGATTCAAGTTTTTGTCATTGAGTTTCTAGGTACTGGGAAAATCAAGGATTGTAGCTAAATACCAGTTTCTTTGTCTCTGAACATTTCAAATATAATTATGTTGACTTTATGTAAGCAGAATACATAGAAACCATTGACTGTGGAAAGGATGTAGAAGGCAAGGAGTGACCACGGCATGAACCTTATATGAGAGTCTCATGTTAACTCAGGTAATACATTGTGGTGTGTATAAGTGGCACTGGGTCTATCATATTATAAGCATCTTTTTTTTAAATTTATTTATTTGAGAGAGAGAGAGAAAAAACAAGCAAGTGGGAGCAGGGTAGAGAGAGAGAGGGACGGAGAGAGTCCCAAGCAGGCTTTGCACTGTCAGTGTGCAGAGCCCAATGCAGGGCTTGAACTCACAAACTGTAAGATCATGACCTGAGCCAAAATCAGGAGTCGGATGCTTAACTGACTGAGCCACCCCGTCACCCCTATGAGCATCTTTTTAGTTTATGCTTGCCATTTTCTCTCCTTATGTGAGGAAGAGCTGAAAGGGAAGATAGCAGGATTCCTACCTTTTTGTGCCATGAGTGTCCACATGCTACTAATTTTTATGGCACGATAAAAAGTATGAAGAATGATGTTGTATAATAAATGCAAGTCCTCGTGAGAAGCCCAGTATGTGCTCTCCTGGAGTTGGTTAAGTGGAATTGGAGGTGAGAAAAGAGACAAAGAGGAGCAAGGGAATCAGGTTTCTGCTTTTGGAGCTTTGAGGGTCCTGAACTAGTACTCCACCCTATTAAAAAAGATGTGTATGTGGTGGTGGCAGCGTCGGGGTTATTACGCTTTTGTAGTCCTAAGACATTCCTCATTAGGAGTGAGAAGAAGAAAAAAGAAGGGTGGGGAAACTGAGCAGAGACATTAAGAATCAACAGCTGGGTTGATACATTGAAAGCCTTTATATCATTAAGCTGCTGATTTATTCATTCAATAATGCATTTATATTCAATGTGGTTAGGGAAGACTGAGGGACAATCCATTATGAACCTCTGTATCATATACCGCGAAACACTTCATCAATCTCACTAATTTCCTCACATGTCTTTCCCTGAAGACTTTCAGCCACAGACTCTCACTTTCCCCCCAGGTAGGCTATTCCTATGCTATTGCTTTTATTGTGTGGCTGCTCCTCCTAAAAGTAAATTAAAATATCTAAATCTGAATCTAGACCAATAATTCGTTCTACCACTTTTCATGCAGTGGGTTCAGTTAGGTAGCTTTTCTAAAGGACATGTGTTTAACAAATCTTGACATTTGGGTTTAGTGCATGAATTAGCCATTCTGGCCACAGCTTTGATCTACATAGATGCTAGCTCAGCACTGAGAGACTGTGTGGAATGTGATTCACCAAGGCAGTTCTGGGCAGAGCCAATGACCTGGAAAACTCATTCTTGACCTTCCTGGCCACGGGTATCCTCTTATCTCATACCGGTTACAATCATCATAATCAGTGTTTAATAATTCTTCAAGTATATATTAAAATACCCAAATTCTCATCTATTTCAGATTGAATCTTAAGTATTAACATAAGCATTTCCAAAAAGTAAAAAATTAATTTTTCAATTTAACAATTAATACAAGCCTGTAAAGTGGCAAAAGTTATACTTTTCCTCCAAAAAGGCTGAAAAATGTAAACAGCTGTCATAGAGTAGAAAAGCTTTTCTAGATATAATGTGTAAAACGTAAGCACTTGAATGTGCATTTATTAAGAGGCAATGAGCAAAGGGGTTAGAGTGTGGCATTTTGATTCAGACACACTTGGGTTCAGATGCTAAGCTTTACTTTCCTCATCAGTAAGATGGGGTTACAAATAGCACCTGTGTAAAAGCACTCCGAAGGTTAAACGAGAGTGCGTGTGAGGCATTTAACAGGGCCTTCCTCTAACCAAATGCATCAGCAACATTATAAATACACTGGTTTAAAATGTACGGTGTTCTGCATCCTGACTGAAGCACTCAACATTTTGCTACACATGCTGTCTATAAACTCAACTTCTCGACAATTTTTGCAGCAGGAAAGAACGTCTGTTTCAAAAATGAAACCATAGCACATATACCTTTTCATGGGGAGTATGGGTCTGAGAGAACAGACACTTAGCTAAGGCTCCACCATATCATAGGGTTACAACATAGCCACTGCTCACAGCTCTTCCTCATGCCCGACCAAAGACTGAATATCAATAAAACCTTGTACTCCGCCTACTGTATTAGTGATGAATGTTATGAATATTGAAGACATTTTTACATCTCTTATTTTATTCATTCAAACCTATAAACAGTTATTAGATTTTTCTTAGGGGTTAAGCACCTGCCTTGCATTGGCGGGGGGTGGGGACTACCAGGGCAATGGGAACAGAGGTCAGGCCCCAACTTTCCACACCCATAACCACCAGCATTTTTGTGATTCTTCTTTTTCCAAATATAATTGTTATTTTCCAAATGTTAAAATTTTTCTTAATTGTTAGAGAAATATCCTTTTATGCCATTCACAGATACCTTCTTTGACTAGGTCACAGTATGATGGATATGCAGAAGATAAAGCCTCACCTATGATTATACAAAGTCCTTCCACCGCACAACCAAATGGGAAAACAGCTGCTATCATGTAGTCAGGAAATTGCATAGTTACCTCATCTTGCTGAAGCAACTCAGATTTGATTACACACTTTTTTGATAGTCAAACCCATTACTAATAAGGGTAGCTCTTAGGTGCTAATGTTCTAAGTTTATTTAGAAAAAGGGTAAATGAGCCTAAGAGATATTCAAGATATCAAAGATGGCAACTATAATTTCAACCGTAACTCTCTTCTTATGACTTAAGATTATATACTATAATAACTGTGGCAAATGGCAGTCTAGTATGGATTAGAATAATTCTGTCTCACTTCCTTGACCCTGAAACAGTCATTCTAATTTGGACTGGAAATCTGTACCATCAATACATCCTCTTTCTGAACTCACATACTGTCTTTAGTGACACTCCAAGACAGTGGTATAATTTTTCCTTCAAAAGAAGGAAGCTTTATTGATCTCATTCTAAGAAACTGAAGGAATTGAATGATAGCACAGGGAGGCTATTGCTGTCACCAGTACTTGTCATCATCTGCACAGGAATCAAGCCATGAGAGAAAGAGGTTTGAAATGCCATTGGGAAATCTTGGCTGTCTGAAAATGTCTGCACATAAGAGGCCAATGGATTCACCCATGGCATATAAGTTTCCCCAGTGGAGTGCTTATCAACATTTTTCCATTTCAAAGCACACACAGGAAATAATAATATTTCCTGGGGTAAATCGGAGTAAATTTGGGAGTAGCTATATAAGGCATGGTGATAAAATAATTATATCTCTTTATAAAGCAAAGTATTAAGGACAATACTTGATATTTAACTGGAAGAATACATCCAAGTAAAACCTTAAAATTTCAAATGAGAAGCTTGAGCTTGCTTCAGTGAACGTAACTATAATTTTCATCAGATCTTTATACTGAAATGACCAAAAGCAATTTCTGATTAAGACTTTTTTAAATGATGATGTCTCCAAAATCTGATAGTCATTATCAACAAGAAACTTTGTTCCTATAAACAGGTGATAAAAAATTTAAAACTGTTATTATAGCAATACAAAAATTAATAGTTGGAAATTAGGTTTAAAGAATATAATCATTATTCTTTTCTTCCACTGACAAATGCAATGTTGAAATATTCTGTGGTAATAAAAAAGGATCTTGAATGTAGGTATTTTAAACTAATGATGGAGCTCTGACTTGCAGAACATGCATACATTGTTAGAACAACCATCCTAGGTTACCCTGGATATCACTAAAGAGACACAAACAGTAGAAGCATCAGAATAAAAGCTTTAATTATTAGCCACTGTGTGGAATTGTACCCATGACGAGTCACTCCTCTCCTCCCATGGGCTGGAGGTTGGACTGCTGCTCTGTGTGGTTCTCTTTGAGTGCCTCCCGCAGTAACACTGCCCTCTTGTTCTAGTGGCAGAGCTACTCCTTGGCTCCACGCTTGAATATCAGGGTCCAGTGGTGAGAGCCAGATATGGCTAGGAGCACTCACCACCTGAGAAGACCACGGGCAATACTCTTGTAACCTATTTCTCTTGGGCTGCTCTTGGAGGAGGTCCAGAAGAGGAAGCTAAAAATCAGATGCTATTGGCTTTGGGACTCCAAACAGCCCCTGAGGATCACTAAGGCTGCCTATTCCAGAGGGATCCTTATCTCACAGTACCTACCTCTATAACTCTTCTGTAGCATACACACTTTGAAAAATTTTTTATGAAAGTTTGCCCTAGGGTCTAGAATAACTGATTAAATACTTATATACATTAATCACAGGATGACAGTGAGGTGCCCCTTCTTCCCTAAAAACTGGGAGAGATGATTATAAGAGAGTGCATAACATCTTTATCTCATTAATTATTGTATTTTTAGTTCCTAATGCAAAGAAGGAACTCAATAAATATATTTTGAAAGAATAAGTGAATAATGCAAGTGGGTTTGCTCCCTGATGGTTAAAACTAGTCAAGGTAAATTCACTTGGGAACATAAAGAGACTCTAGGGTCATGGACAACATTATTGGAATAGTAGCTTAATTTATTCATCAAATGTTATTCAACAAATTTGTTTATTCAACCAGTAATTATGGAATTCCTACCATGTAGCAGGCACTATTCTGAGCGCTAGGGATCTAGTAGTGAACAGAAGAGTCATAAATCTGTCATGGAAAATAGAAGACACTGAAATAAACAATTTAAATAAGTTCAACATATATATGTTGAATTTTTTTGAGGTACGACAAAAAATAAGACATTGATGAGGAATAGGGAAGAGTAGAGAATTTTTAAAAAGGAATTCTGAGAAAATGACATTTGAACAAAGACCTAAAAGAAGTAAGGGAATAAGCCTACAGGCATGTGGGAAAAGTGTATGGCCGGTTGAAGGGGCAGCAAAGATAAAGGCCCTGAGACTGGAACATGCTCTTATGTTCAAGAGATGATAGGGAGACCAGTGTGGCTGCAATGGAATGAGTGAAGGGGAAACAAACAGGGGAGAGTAATGGTCTAGATCTTGTCGAACCCTGCAGACTGCATTAAGGATATATCTTTTCAATCTGAGTGAGATAGATATAATGTTAGAGGTAGAGGGGATGAGCAAAGGATTAACTTGACCTAGCCTTTAAAAGGACCTGTCTGTATGCCCCATTGAGAACAAACCAAAAGAGCAAAAAGATAGAAGCAAGTATACCAGTTAGGAGGATTTTGCAATAATTCAGAGGAGAGATGGTGGTAGTTTGGAAAAAGGCAGATGCAGTGCAAATGATGAGAAGTCAGATTTAGGATATGTGTCAAATACCAAGCCAGAAAGATTTGCTGATGGAGTCATTGTGGGGTGTGAAAGAAAAACAAACAAACAAACAAACAAACAAACGGAGTCAAGGCTGGTATCCAGGTTCATGTCCTGAGCAACTAAAAGAATTAATCTGTAGTGAAGACTGCCTTTAGCTTAACTGGTACAAGTCTACCAATGAAATTATTTATCAAAATGGGACTCAGAGAAACAGCTTGGCTCTAGTACTTTCTTCTCTTAAAAACTATTTTATAAAAAAATGGTATATATAAAAGTTTAGAAAGTAATATAATAAACCAACTTCAATAATGATCAACATTTTGTTAGTTTTGTCTCTTGTATTCCCTGTCCACACATTTTTATTTTCCTGGAGTATTTGAAAGCATGCTAGCCATCATGTTACTGTTAGAGAAGGTCATCAAGAGAATGTGACTTCCAGGTGACCCACCAGCTGGACCCAGGCAATTAGATGCTGTTCACCCCTTCCCCTGCCCCTGGAATGTATGCTCTGGGTACCATTCTCACAGTGGGAGCTGCTTCAGGGATGCAGCCTGGAGAGGGGGAGGTGTTGTTGAGACCACCTGGACTAAATACATGAGTGAACCCAGTTAAGGCCTCTATATAACTTTTAAGATTCTGGCAGGGAGGTGCAGAAACCTCCGCATCTGGTGGCCACCCAAGACAAGCTTCATATGTAACTTCCCTTGTTTATTAAACCTGCCATCTACCAATGTGGGATGGTCTGCCTCTTTCTGCACACTCTTTACCCTCTGGGTATGGAAGCCAGTTTTAGGTTTCATCCAGGAAGCTCCTGCAGTTGCAACCCAACAGTTACTTCCTTCTGAAACCATTCAGTGTACTTCACTAACTGATACTGAATTTTTTATGCACCTATCATGACATTATTATACCTGAGAAAGTTGGCAATGATTTAATACTAATACACAGGCCATATTTAAATCTCACTAATTTTCTCAAAATTATCTACTAACAAGTGGTTTGTTTAGATCAAAGTGCAAACAAGAGCCTCACATCACATTTTATTCTTATGCCTTTTAAGTCTCTTTTATTCAAAAATGGCTCTTTGTTTCCTCTTCACATTTCTTCTTTGTCTTCTCCTTCTCCTTCTTTTGCAGAAACTGGGTCATTTGTCTTAAAGAATGTCCCACATTATGAATTTGGCTGATCATCTTTTCCTGAGAAGATTTTTAAAAATGGCTTTCTATGCTACTTTTTTAAGTGATAGTTTTTTTTCTTCTTAAGACTTGATTTGTTCAACCGTAATATTTTTGGATAGAATATACATAGATGGTGTTAATTCCTATTGCACCATTACATTTGTAATCCATTGATGGATATTACTTAGATACATTATTAATTGGGATTGCAAAATGGTGGTTTTCTAATTTTATCATTCCTCCTGTACTTTGATCAGGCATTCTATCGAAAAGAACTCTCCCTGGGGTCTCTGGGTGGCTCAGTCAGTTAAGCGTTGGGTGACTATTGATTTCCACCCAGGTCATGATCTCATGGTTCTTGAGATCGAGCCCTATATCAGGCTCCTCATTGACAGTGTGGAGCCTGCTTGGGATTCTCTTTCTCCCTCTCTGCCCCTCCCCTGCTCACCCACTCTCTCTCTTTCTCTCTTTCTCAAAATAAATAAATAAACTTAAAAAAAAAATGACTCTCCCTTATCAAATATTTGGTTACCCTGAAATAAAGTTTCAGAGGAAAAGAAGGATATTTAGCAGTTTTTCTTTATTTGTTAATCTGTAGAATACTGAATTTGTTCATTGAATTGTCCATTGTGGTAAACAGTGACTTTTACTTTTTAAAAATTATCGTATTATGTCATTATATCATTAATATATATTCTTATATATTTGATGTGTTGCAACCTATTGTAATAACTTTTTCTTGATGATTGATTTATACTATGCTAGACCAGTGAAAGCTCCTTTAGCTTGGGGTTCCTCACCACCTCCCCTGGGGCTCATTACTGAATGAAAGAGACTTAATAGTTTATTAGTCTTTGATAGGTTTCTGGCATAAGAAAACTATTGTATATTTCTTGTACCAGACACAGAATCAGCCATGTCTCTTTGTACCCCTAGTTTCTGTTATGTAAAATGGTATTCAGAGACCACAAACTATATGTTAGGGGTCCTTTTTATTGTAGATTGTCATTGTCTGTAGGGTCAGGATGTTATAAGGGGAAAAGGATACTGATTCTGGGATTTGTACCTTCTGATAGGCCTTACTAGACAATCAGTCTTTATTGGCATTTTGGTCAGGACTGACCTAAATGTTTCTAAGTGAGCAGCATCCTAGTCCTGGTCACTAAGCCCCAGTAATACCCCACAAACACTACCAATCACTGTTAAGTTTAAATACTTTCAGTAAGAGTTACTACCTTTGGTTGAGATCCACTGAGGATTATGCCCTCTCTGGCTTCATTTCCATGCTCACCAAAAAGGAAAAAGTATGAGTACTATTTTGGTGTTACAATTTATGTTAATTTTGGGGAAGAGATGCCCTGAACAGAGAATGTGACCATCTGGAAATTAGATGACTAGTTATTTATTACAAAATTGCTATTAGATATCATACATTAGCCTACTGTAATTTTGGTTAATGTTAGTGCTCATTGAAAGACTGAGTACTTTGGGATATACTGATACATTTTATTTAATTTTCTAGATGCACAAGACTGAGAACTAGAACCTGAATTTTGATGAATTTAACAAGGTAATTTCACTTTTGAAGATGAATTATATTTTCTTTAATGACTCTCCATTTAACTTACCTTGTACATATTTTTATTCACTTCATTCCTGGTGAAGTGATACTGGTGATATGTAAACATTCCAGAGGAATAAAAAGATGAACATGGTGTTTGGAATTTCCTATTAGCCTAATCATAATGAAGAGCTAATTCTACAACTGCTCATTGGATCAATGGCAGATTTCCCATAGGTTTCGGTTAGTACTTATCTGGCTGTTGCTCAGAAAATCTAACTAACTTGGCCCAACCAGAAAAGGGGAATTTACTGGGTCACATAACTGACAGTTTAGGATTAGGACAAACTTCCGACATGGCTTAGTTCAGATGCATAAACAAAGTTATTAGGATCCGCTTCTGAGTCTGTTGTCTCTGGGTCTGAGTTGCTAGCATTTTTAGGTTGGTTCCATTCAATGTCACAAGATGGATTCAGTTGGGCCAAGCCTTCCCTCTTCTAAATCCCGGTTTACAGAGGGTGAAGGAAGGGAGGGAGGGAGAGGGAGAGACAGAGACAGAGAGAGAGAGAGAGGAGAGAGAGATGGAGAGAGAGATGGGGAGAGAGAGAGAGAGAGAGAGAGAGAGAGAGAGAGAGACTGATATTTCCAGAAGCCCCAGAAAATATGCCTGTGCATCTCATTGGCTCTAACCAGATTAACAGATTAACTACCCACTCTGAACTAATCACTTTGGCCAACGGGACTTGTTACCCTGATTTATTTAAAGCTATCAGAACCTTTTCATGGAAAAAATCACAAAGGGGTCTGAGGGAAAAAGGAATGGGGAAGGGAAGTTTTTGGCAGATGGTTACTATTTCTCGGGGGGGGGGGGAGCAGATACTAGAAGCAAACTAGCTAATTACTTAATTTCTCAATCTGGTTATTAAAAGCCTTGAGAATTAAAAGCTAAAAAAGCAATAGAGTATATTGTTTAAAAAACTGAATTTATTTCACTCTGCAAATGAAGGATATCTATGACCTATAGAGTCAATGATTTTAATAAGAATTTCATGTTGCTATTCAAAATGAAATAAGAACTCCCCTTTCATATTGCAAGCAGTAATTATTGGAAATCTACAAATCTGTAGCATGTATATATTAATGTTCACTCTTAACCATGCCATAAACTAAGCTGAAGTCATGCATTAACCCATGGCAGATTTCTTTAGGTTGAAATTATATATATATTCATTAATTTTTTTAATGTTTATTTATTTTTGAGAGAGAGAGAGACACAGTGTGAGAAGGGGTGAGACAGAGAGAGAGGGAGATACAGAATCCCAAGCAGGCTCCAGGCTCTGAGCTGTCAGCACAGAGCCCGATGCCGGGCCTGAACTCACAGACTGTGAGATCATGACCTGAGCCGAAGTCGGCTGCTCAAGCAACTGAGCAACCCAGGCATCCCTATGTATATTCATTTTTAAAGCAAGTCGTTAAAGAAGGTCCATTGAAACCTCAATTTATTGTTTCTTCTTTGTTTTGCTTACTTATCATATTAGAATTGGATAATAAATGAACTGTTCTGATAATGATAAGTAAGCAAACATAAAAAGCAACAGTTCCTTATTTATTCTTAGAATACAAGAATTAGTGAAAATGGAAAATTAAAGCCATATAGGACATTGGTTCTTTGCTTACAAAGGAGATGGAACATACACCCTGATCTTTAACAGGTAACTGGAATTGTTCTTTCTTGGTGAACGTAAAACTAGAAAGAAAACTAGCAGAACAGAATTTAATCTGCTAGAGTGACGCATTATTCCTAAAATATAGTCTCACAACAATAAAGACCATTTTATTTTTGGAAAAAAAGGGTGACATGAAAAATCATCCCTACTGACAATAAGAGAAGTCAGATAGGACTTATCAGAATGATATTAGCTGTGGCCCCAAGTCCAATTACAATGACAAAAGCTGCAGTTCATCCCACTCTCTCCCCTTTGCATTTCTCCCAGGAAGAAAGGCCAACTGCTCCCAGACCATATATAAAGAAACGTATACAAGGGGCTCAAAGTGTAAACTGTTGTAGTTATTGGGGTGCACTGCCTTTCTGCCCCTTTAGGAATTAAGAGTTTATTCCACCAGCTCCTGAGAGCTACTCAAAGATTTGATGTGCCATTAGTTGTTATTCTTCTTTGAGGATTTCCTTTGGAAGACTGGGTGAGGAAGAAGACCGTGTCACCTAAGCTCCTTTCAAGGGCAACCTGCATCCATGGAGCTGTAATGGCTTGACTCTCTTGACCCAACTCAAGTTAACTCTGAGAAATCATCCCAGCACTGGAGCTACCCAGGGGTTGGCTGAGATCTGATTGGGATTGCAATGCCCAAACCAAATCTAGTTTTCTTTCCCTCCCTTAATCTTTCCATTTTGCAAAATTGCTCTCTAGTTAGCTGGTACTAACATTTTCTTAAATTTCTCAGTATTTTCTCAGATATTATGGCACTAAATATAGAAAACAGGTATCTTAACAGCACTCAGTAAAACCTGAGAGAGAGCATCAGGGGGGGTTAAGGCACTGTAAGGCTGTGAAATAAGTGGGCTCAGAATGGGCATAAATCTAGCTTCTGGTTATGCCAAGTGTTTCTGTATCCCGTTGAGGTGGCCAATGTTCACCTTTGGTATAAATAATGCAGTTCCTGGGATTGCTAGGAGCATCTTCTGTTGTAACCTTACACTTTTTTTTTTATTCTAAAACCCAACTTCCTATCATGCCAAGCAAAGTGCTTTGCGCTTAATAGGCCCCTTAAAAACACTGGCTATATACACTGATGCAATGTTATTAATGAATAATTAAATTGATAAGTTATTTGTATTAAAATCAGTGTCAGATAATACTTTCTTCCTTGAAGAATGATCATGTTAATTGAATAAGAAAATGATTAATTTTGTTTAATTCAATTATAGTAACTTGTTTCTCAAGAATTCATTAACCAGGTCCCAGCAACTCCACTTACTAGTTTGATAATCTTGAGCCAATTTCCTAACCTCACTGAGTTTCACTTTCCTCATCTAGGGAATCAGAATAGCAATAACATTTACTTTATTAATGGAAGAACCAAATGTAATAAAGGACGTAAAGCAATCAGCACAGTGTCCCTCACAGAGTAAGCATTTTATGAGTGCTTGCTTACTCTTGCTACAGTTAGTGTTCAAATAGAAGCGAAGGGGATTTTCTGATGGGGCCCCTCATCTTCATGACCCTTCCATATGACTCTTGCTCTCTGTCTGCCCTTGAGCTGGGAGCTCAACATCCTACCAAGTGTAAGTGAGGTTCTTCCTAGATTACTGGTCTTGCCCTTTCCATAGGATTGCTTTTCTCTGAGAGTGACATATTAAGCTCTTCTCTGAGGGCAGTGGGTTCTCCCTGAAGTGCTCAGTCTGCTTTATTTTTATGTCCAATAATGTCATAATACCATTTTCTAAACTGCACTTTTCTTTTTATAAAAGCCTTTTGTCATAAGAAAAGTACCAGTGTAAGTGACATTCAGCTCCATGTATGTGCTCAAAGCCTTTGCATTGTGCCAAGGGAATTAAGTTGAATTGGGTTATTTGAAGGAATGGAGATTCAGATGCTTCTCCTAAGAAGGCAGCATAAGCAGAACAGAAGTGTTAGAGCCAGGATCACCGGAGCTCAAATTATGGAGTGGCCTGTAGTAATGTATATGTGAACTTTCTTTCTATCTTTGTATCTTCACAACTTCGTATGTGTGAGAGTATTTTTTTTGGGGGGGGGGGAGAGACAAACAGCATACCTGCATGTTCATGAGTAGGGGGTCAGAGAGAGAGAATCTTAAGCAGCCTCCACACCCAGCCTGGAATCCGACACAGGGCTCTATCCCACAACCCTGGGATCATGACCTGAGCTGAAATCAAGAGTTAGAGGCTTAACTGACTAAGCCACCCAGGCACCCCTAGCCATACTTTTTTTTTTTTTTTAACTTTATGTTTTTATTTTGAGAGAGAAAGAAAGCATGAGTCAGAGAGGGGCACAGAGAGACAGAGAGAGAGAGAATCCCACGCAGGCTCCACACTGTCAGTGCAGAGCCCAATGTAGGGCTCCAACCCACAAACCGTGAGATGGTAACCTGAGCCAAAGTAGGACGCTTGACGGAGCCACTCAGGTGCCCCTACACCTATACTTAGAGAGGCATGTCATTTGTTCAGGATTGACCATAATAATTAAATGTGAGTGCAGGGAATATGGGGCACTTTTTTCCATGCCTAACCCTATTCCCAATCTGTTCATCATTTATATTATTTAATACTCACTACAACTGTCTAAGGCAAATCCTACTGTTAGCTTTATTATATACACAAGAAAACAGAAGCACACATAAGTTAGAGGATTTGTCTGAGTTTCCAGAGCTCCTCATGATGAAGCCAGGGTTCCTGACTCCACCCCTCTCATTCTTAGTTGATAGATTGCTTCTTTGCATAATCATTTCTAATCCTCAGAATAACAGTACTGTTGTTTACCGACGTCAGTGTCATTTTAAGAAGCAAAGTTGGAGGGAAAAGGGAAGAGAAAGAAAAAAAGAAGACAAAGAAACATGAAAGCTTGTCGGTGGGACAGCTTTTCATGTAGCCTTTCCTTGGCAATATAAAATGGGGAAGAGGTTTCAAATAGAAGAGAAAATAAGCTTGTTTTAGAATGTAAGCACTGTGAGGGCAGCGATTTGTGTCTGTTTTGTTCCCTGTTTATCCCTGGCACTAGAAAGTGCCTGGTCCCCTGTATCTCTTATGTCAGTAAATGAATGAATTTGGGTAGTGTGTGCCCTTGCTGAAGCAGGTCCCTATGAGCTGGGGAGTATTTCTGGGGTATTTTGCACAGAAATGTTGCAACTACAGGTGCATTAAAGTTTAACTACACAAGTATCAGAACAGTGTGTGTCGAGGTACCCAGGAAATGGCTAGATCCAATCCTCTGTTATGCTCAGAAGCTGGAGATCCAATATCTTCTTTCATTTTACAAAAATGTTTTGTGTTTGAGCCATACTCTCTAGAGTATGGACTGTGAATCTAAAATCTTTCCTAAATTTTTACCTTTTCGTCTCTAGTCTTTTAATATTTTCCCTATGTATTTATATTTTCTATTTTTTTCTATTTTACTTGTCTACTTATTTCTAATTGTTTTTCTATTTCCAAGAATATCATTTTTTCCTCCTCAATTACACTTCTCCATGTCTTCTTAGCAGTTTTTGTCGCCAGATTTGAGTGCCTTACTTTTTCTCTTGAACTGTTTTTTTTTTTTTTTTTTTTTTTTTTATGTATTTTTCTAAAGTACATTTTTGGACATTTTTATCCAGGAGTAACAAGTAGCTGGTGTGCTACTGGGTCACTGGATATTGGAAACTCTCTCTGTTGCTCTGGCTCTTGAATGACCTGATCTGGCTAGACTTCCAACTGGTCAAAGTGTAGTCATTGCTCTGCTGTCCTCTGGTGACCAATAAAACGGAAAACAAGTCTGATGTGAAGATAAGTTTTATTTTTATTTTGTATGTAAACACCTTTTTCTATGCCTGAATGCTTGAAGGATTAAAAAAATTTTCTTGGTGAAACAGATTCTTAACTATGAAATCACTACCTGAGCCAAAGTTGGACGCTTAACCAACTGAGCCACCCAGGAACCCCAGTTTTGACTTTCTTGTTTGCTCTCTTGCTCTTGGGAAATTTCCTAAATCTACTGTCCACTAAAGTTGTCTTAATCTTAGTATATTTCTAACATGTTAAAGAAATAAGCGGATCTTCTAAATCAAGAATTGGTAAACTATGGTGCATGACCTGCTTTTGTTTGGCTCATGAGCTAAAAATGGTTTTCACATTTTTAAAGGGTTGCTAAGAAATAATAATAATATATTATTATATATTATTTTTATTATTAGCAGCAGCAGCAACAGCAACACAGACGATATCTGGAATTCGTAGCCTAAAATACTTACTATCCTCTTCTTTATAGACCAGTTTGGTGACTCCTGTTTTTAAATCAAATACTCATTTTGCTGCAGTCTCTAATCTGTTCTTTATTGCCTCAACTCAATTTTTAAATTTATTTATCCTATTTTCATATGAAAAATTTATTTCCTGGTCTTGGTTTATCTTTTTTATGGATTCAATAATTTTTTCTAGATACAGCCTTTCTTTCCCTGGCAATATAAAATGGAAGAGGAAGCTTTAAGTAGAAAAGAAGATAACTTATTTTAGAGTACGAGCATATGAAGGTGAGGATTTATATCTATTTTTGTCCCTGTATTACTCCTAGTGCTTGAAAGTGGGAATTAGGACGTTAGCTACAAGGAAAACACTTCTTTGGGGAGGCAGGAAAATTTGTTGCAAAGTTTGTATGTGTGTGTCCACATTCATGCTTGCAGTTCCTAAAGTTGTTCAAGTAATTTTCTTTCTGCCAGCTGACCTATGGCTATCCTCTCCCACTACCTCCAGATGGAAAGTTGGGATATCTGTGATCCATTAAAAATTCTTTTGCTCAAGGGAAGAATGGAAAAAGCTGTCAAAGAGGCTGTTATTTTTGCCTTAGTCCCCCATCACTTAAGGGGGGAGGTGTCATTTCAAACATTCTCTGACTGACATGGCTATGTTTTATGAGTCTGCAGTAGCAAATTTCATGGTTTACCTTGGTTTGGTCACATTAGGTGGAGGAATGGTGATCAGGGCCACAGTCTGTTGAATGTATCTGGCTACCGAAATAGTGTCTGAAATTCTTAAATTTGTTCAATTTGCTAGTCTTCCAAGTGTCCCCAAGGGACTCTGCTTCCCTCTTGAGCCATGCCAGTTTTAGATGAGAAGTTCCGAGGGCTCTGTTGGAAATCCTGTTAAGTTATTACCCATGTGGGTACCTTCTCACATCCTTCATTCTGCTGATTTGCCAGCTGGTTATTGCTTTTTGTAAACTTGCTCACCTGTACTGTATCTTAAAAGGGATCTTTTAAAATTTTTGTCTTAATGACAATTTTTTTCTCCATTTTCTATCGCTGGTAAAGTGTTTAAATATAATTTTCATTTTGGACATTTCAAAGAAATTTTGGAAGAGACTCAGTTGATTGTTCTCAAACAGCTATCCTTAAACATATGTACTTCAGTGCATTTCCAAAGAAATTAATTCTTTTAACCCTCAGACAACCTTGTGAAATAGAAACCCCCCCCCCCCTCTCTCTCTCTTTTAGGTCTTTACACTCTTTATATAGAAAATAAGCTTCAGAGAGATTAAGTGGCTGTCTCAGGGTCACATGACTGGTAAATGGTTTCAGCTTCCCTGTCTCACACTCTGTCCTCCACCTGGAGATTTATAAAGAGGTGAAACCGGGCCACTCCCCTGGTGTGATTAGAAGTGAAGCTAGGAATGTCCCTTATCTACATCAACCACATCACCTTTCCTTCCACCATTCTTGTGAAACTATTGGATTTAAAAAAAAAATCTAACTCTTAGAATTCAGTGAGAATATTAATTTTCTTTACCGGAACCAATTTACAAAAATTGGTCCAGACTACATTGGGGTGTACACCTTCTGATCTGTTGGTATTTGACTTTCATCCATTTGATCCCCTTATAGCTCAATGCATCCTATTTCCACAACTTGCAGTTTAAAAGGCAAGTGATTTGTATCCATCAGCTCAGCAGTGACAAGAGGGCTAAATCCATCATTGGGTATTACTTGGTCTTCCCGCATGGACTGCCAAATGCCTTCCAAAGCCACTGAAATTGATGGTGACAATTTTCCACATTCTTCATTTATGGTTTACATTGTGACTTTCTTCCACTTCAATCTCTCTAGGGACTAAATCCAGTCTGTTTTGTGTTAGATTTTACAGTTATAACCTATTTCATCTTTTGAAGTTGCACCTTGAAAGAGGCTTTTGTTACATCTGTGAATCAGCCAAAATACTTACAGGTAGCAAGACTTCCGTTTTAGGTTCTGTTGCCTTTTACTGTTTTCTTTAAACTGATCAGGGGGAATATATTATAATTTGGTGATGTCAAATGCTTCCGGTATTTATGTTTTGCGTTGATCATCTTCCTATTTTGTTGGGTTTTATTTGACAACGACTTCTACTTCCAGTGAGTGGCTGCATGTATACTGAAGTTTGGGCCAACTCCAGTCTGTTGGACTGGTTACATTGAAAGCATATCTGCTGGTGGGACATCATGGAATATCCTGTTAACTTTACGGTTAATGGGAGTTGGTTGGGGGCAAAGAGAGGAAGCCAAAATGCTTGAGTAGTAGGCACTAGAGACAGTTTTAGCCATGCAATATTGATGTAGACAGCTATTTTCCACGGCACTGAGGAGAGTTGGACTATTTATTTGCAACAAAACCCTTACAGAATTCATGAAGCAAAGAGAGAGAACTCCAAAAAGACAGAAACTATGGAGACTAGTTAACACTAATTCAACCAGGAACATGTCCTTAGTATGAGAAACCCTAGTTTTATTTTTCCAGTAGCATATGGAGAACTTTTTTTTTTATCTATACATGTTGAACTGGCCTTGAAGTTCTATGGCTGAATATGGATAACATTTTTAAATTTGTTATTTTTTTTACAAAAGGTTTTGGTTGCTTTTGAATTTACTCTATAAGTTTAATTAATAACTGAGATTTCTAAACTTTAAAATCTGTGGGACTTTCTTTATTTTCCCCATCAAGTTCCATTTCCCTGATTATGTGTGGAATTGATGTAAGGGAAATGCAGCAGATACAATCACGGCTGTCAAATTCAAACACCAACTAGAATTTTTTAGTAACTATATTGTTGTAAAGCAAACATCTTTTATCGAAAATATTCTATATCCAAAGTTCTTAGAAAGTTGCTTTGAGCTTAAGATGATGCTGAGGTGAATAAAATCTGTGCCCTAACTGGAAGGGATCATTTTTCCTGCAGGGGGGTATCTGACACATTACGTATAAGTGGATCGAAGCATGAAAGCTAGGGTTTCATAATTAAAGTTTCAGTTTGAATGTATATTTTAGAAAAAAAAATGATAGAAACACGTGAGAAAGGATGACAGATGACAAAGGAATTATTGTCTAGGAAGTGGACTCACTTCAAATAGACACGTAAACATGTTAAGTATGTTCCACACTCATTAAGTGGAAGTCGTGTTCAAGCAAGAATGTACTGAGCCACAAGTCATACAGGCACTCACTCCCGGACCACCTTTTTATTATCTTTGTTTGTGTCCTCTTCTTTGTATCCATTTCATGCTCATGAGGTCAACTGTGGGCATACAACCTCCATGGAGGGAAGATCCAGGAGAGGTTTTCTGTTTATAGACGGCCTTGTATCTGAAGCTATTGCTGCTTCCCCCAGACTGTGGTGGAAATTTCTTAAGAATTTCATCAGAGTCCCTTAGGAACCTTTATTGGAAGGTTAATTCTGAAGCTACTTGTTCTACTGGCTGTAACTTTGTTCATCTACACTTGAGAACATCTGGTACAAATAAAGCATTGGAGGGTGATAGAGAAGGAAACTTTCTTTACATCCACACAGCTAACCCGAAATTCAGTCTTTGTAATTTTCTTCATACGGTTTTTTAATTGTCTTATTTCTATACTGGGATTTTCTCCTTCAATACTTTTTGTTCCTCAGTAAGGTGTCATATCTTGGAGTGGCTTATCCTATTTATGGCTCCTTCTGTTACCACGTTCATTTTGGATTAAATCGTCTCTGAGCACTGTCTGTGGAGGGAGAAGCAATTCCAAATTCAAAAATATCTGGACTCTAAAATTGAAGCCCTGTATGGTTGGTTAATGGAAGTGGGGTGGCCACAACACACAGAGCAGGTAGAAAGTTCTTGATAAGAACTCACTGAGGACAAATTTCAAGTCAGGTACCAACACACTGATTGTTATCCACATCAGGGCCCTGGGTACAATCTTTGAATGGCTCCAGACATCTTATGGAATGAAAGTAAAGCTTCTTTTCATGGTGTATATGACCTCTGTGTCCAGCTCTGGACATCTATTCTGTCACCACCTTTGAGTACTAGTTCCCTATACGCTGAGTGTTCTATATTTCCGTTCCTGTCCCTGTCCCTGTGTTATCTTTTTACCTGAGAGTGGGTCTACCTGCCCATATTTAACAGGCTAAACTCTTCACATCCATCATTTATCTCAGGTATGACCTTCCCAGAACAATCCTATGCCTACTTCTTAAATGAAGACCATGCACCATACTGTACACAAATTGCTTGTTTGCACATTGTGTTTCTGTTTCTTTGTTGTATTGCTGGGAACCAACCCAGTACCTGACACAGATTACATTTATACATAAGAAACAAGAACAAACAGATGGAACAATAGCCACAAATAGATAGATGTTAGTCTAATCAGAAAGAGTATGAGGAATGAAAATTCATTTCAACTTTAGTGTAGATAAAAATTCTATCAGGCCTACTACCACAAGACTTCTTTTCCACACACACAAACTTTGGTTATTTTTCACCTCAGAAGTGGAATTTCTTGTTCTTCTTTGCCTACTGGATAAAATCCAAATGCCTTATGTAGGCACAGAAAATGTGAATTCTGGATCCTAATTTCCCTGTCCCAATTTCTTCTACTATTCATTCTTTACTTAAAAGCTTCACCACTTGCTAGTCATATGATTTTGAGACTGTTATTTCGCTTGGAAACTCAATTTTCTCTCTGTAAAATGGGAATAAATGATGTAAAGTATATAATATTAATGAAATAATGATATATACTCAGTCTAGAACCATTGTTCAAAATGTTAATTACTATTAATATTGAGATATGTATTATGACTCCCAAATATTTTACTCCACCCAAACATATTTAAAATAGGTGTTGGGATATATGCTTTTCTGCCTCTTCGCTTTTGTTTGCCTTATTTGTATTTTCCTATTCAAATAATAATTAGTATACAAGATTAGTTGTCTAGAATCTAACTGCTTTGTATTCTCTGACAATCTAAATTGATATAATCTTTCTCTTTATTCTTATAGAAATTATCATGTTTACAATACATATGCAAATTATTGAATTCATTCATGCAGTCTTCCAACACATATTTATTGAGAACTTTTTGAGCATAACACACTGAGTCCTTGTGTTAAATAGTACAGATAGGTGGTAAATGAGATACCACTGTCATTACACGCAAGGAATTTTTGGTGCAGTGGTTTACCGAAGGAAATCTGGAGCCAGAGTTTTCATATTTGTAACTAGGTTCCATCACTAACTTACTACCTGACCTGAAAAAGTTAGTCAAACTCTGAGTCTTATAGGTGGAAATTGCTGAGAAGAGTATCTAGCACAGTAAGCATTAAATAAATGTTATCAGTACATTATTATTGTCAATGATATTACATTTTAGTAAGAGTGAAGGACCTTAAACACTTAAACATTTAATTTTTATCACAAAACTATTTTTGTGTTTAATATTTAAAAGAGAATTTGAGAAATCTGTCCAAGGCCCCAATCTGAATTCAAAAATACTCAAAAATGGGAGGAAAATTTATATGCTGATGAAATATTTTCAAAGACCCTAAAGAAAAATGGAGACTTTAAGGTAGTGAAAGAAAAGCTTCCTGAAAGACTTCCATTTCCATAAATAGCTAACTAGATGATTTGGACTAATCCTTCTACTAATAACTAAAAGAACTGGTCAAAAGTCTGTAAGATGGTGAGATATTGCCAGACCATTAAAAAGGGGAAGATAATAGCCCCTGAATTAAACCAGGGCTGCTTCTATCCAGGGACATTTTTCTAAAGCAGGTCAGAGCTAGGGCTCCATGAGAGACAGCTAAGGAACAGCTGTCAAATTCCTTTTGTCCACCAGAAGCAAAGCTCTCTGAGAATTGTCCACTTCCGTATTTCTTCTGCCAATTTTAAGAAAGTTGTTAAGAGACACACAGAACTTTGAGGCACAAACTCCTTGAACCGAAGAGAAAAGATCAAATTACAGTCTTCTCCAAAGGTGGAAATCTTGTTTTATATGGCCCCTATTCTGGCAAGGACCCTAAAAGGTTACATTATAGAGTGGGATTAGGAATAGTGCCCTGATCATCTAAGTATCATAGAAAATTCTGATGCCTTGGGTTTGCACTCTTTCTTCCAGGAACTTGGAAGAAAGATTAAAAAATAAAATAAAACTATTTCTGACACAAGATAATAAAACTCCAGATCTCAAATTATTTCTAAAAAGAATTTATCAAATAAAGTATCCAGCAAGCAATTAAAGTTTATGAGGCACAGGAGGCAATAAAATACAAACTAAAATCAGCAGAAACAATCGCCAACAGAAACAAATTCACAAGACCAAAAACATGAAATCATCCAAGACAGAATGTAATAGCACTCTGTTCATTATACTCTTAGAAACAAAATCTAAATGCAAAAAGTTTCTGCAAAGTACTGGAAACACAAAATATTATTTTGCAGCTTTGAAAAGGCTCCAATTATAAATGATATAACTGAAAAATATATAATAACTGATATTAAAAACAGATGACTCTTAGGGCAGATGAGATACAATTGAAGAGAAAATTATGAATAGGAAGATAGCTCAGAAGAAATTCAGAATGAAACAAGGAGAATTGGAAAACAGAGATATAGTTAAGAGAATAATCAATATAAAGGGTAAAACAAGAATATCTAAAATTCATTCATTTATTAGAGTTCCAGAAGTGTGGAGAAGAAAATGAGGAAGCAGTAACATAAAATAGTTATTGACAATTTTCTAAAACTGATCAATAAGTCCAACAGATGTCCAATGGGATAATTAAAAGGAAATTTACCGGGGTACATGGGTGACTCTGTTGGTTGAGCACCCAACTCTTGGTTTCAGCTCGGGTCATGATCTCACAGTTCATGGATTTTAGCCCCACATCTGGCTCTGTGCTGTCAGTGAGGGGTCTGGTTGGGATACTTTCTTGCTTTCTCTCTCTGCCTCTCCCCCACTCGTGTTCTCTCTCAAAATGAATAAATAAACTTAAAAAAAGGGAAAAAAAGGAAATTTACATTTGAACACATATAATAAGAGTGCAGAAACCAAAGTTTGCATAACTTCCAAACTATAGAAAACATGGAAGTGATTAAAACAGTTTTGGTGGCTTTTCAATATGTCAACTTGTCTAAACTGACCTACATTCCCAGAATTCCTATTCTCTAAGTTTCTGGTAGAGTAGTCCACAAGAGAAATTCTTCTGGGGAATTTGGAAGGTAGGAGTGAAGCAGCAGCCTTTTTGCAGCTCACACATATTTTCCCTTACCAGTGGGCCTACCCATTGACTTGAGTCAATGGCCAAGCCTGAAAACTGCTCCATCTTTAAGTATTTCTTTAGCTTCTCTAAGTCCTGAGTCAGGGGAATGTGCATTTAGTAACACGATGGAAGTCTCTGGCTTCTGCAAGACACCTGTATCATCAGGGTGAAAGACAAAAAGAGCTGTCACGGGTTCCAGCTTGTTCTTGCTCTCCTCTACCTTACTTCCATATTTCCTTTCCAACAGCCTACCTCTGGATTGCAAGGTCTAATATCAGATGTGAAAATGATAGCCTTACAGAGACTGCTTAACCAACTCTCATAATTGTGCATGGTCAAATCATGTGATAAATCCCTTTATACCTATCTTTATCTATCTGTATCATCACTTTTCCTAGTGGTATTGTTTCCCTAATTGAACTCTGATGCAGTAATCAATTATGCTAAATAAATGTAATAAAGGAGACAAAAATGAACATAGAACAGTCATTAACTATAGAAGCCAAATGGTAAAGTGGTAGGTATAAGCTCAAATATACTAGTAATTAGATAAAATATAAATAGCCTAAATGCTCTATACAAAATTCAAAGATTGTTGAACTGGATTCAAAAACACAACACTCAGACCGTATATTGTTCATAGGAGACACATTTAAAATATATGAAAAAAAGCAGAAAAAAGTAGCAAAATAAACTCAAAGAAATGTAAGGAAAGAAATAGTAGGGTCACCTGAGTGGCTCAGTTGGTTAAGGGTCTGACTTTGGCTCAGGTCATTATCTCACCACTCGTGAGATCAAGTCCCGCATCAGGCTCTGTGCTGACAGCTCAGAGCCTGGAGCCTGCTTCCGATTCTGTGTCTCTCTTTCTCTCTGCCCACCAACCCCCCGCACCCCCCCGCCCCCCGCCGCTCACACTCTGTCTCTGTCTCAAAAATAAACACTAAAAAAAAAAGAAATAGTAAATAAAATAATACAACTAACCATATATAATACAATAACATAATAGAGTTTTGAAAAATATGGTATCACTAGAAATGTAAAGAAATTTCAAAGAAAACATAAGGATCTTATAAAAGACTTAATGCTAATAAATATTAATATCTAGTTGAAATGGATGCATTCTGAGAAAAATGAAACTTAACTCTGACACAGTGAGAAATAAATATAAGAATCATATATTTTTAAAGAAACCTTAATTTAATATCCAACCCCCCTCCCCCCCCCCACACACAGCCACTAATGCCTCACCATCAAATTCTACTGAATATTTTAGAAATTCTTATACAAATTCTTTCAGAATAAAAAAATCAGAAATTCCTCATCTCCTGTTTTGAAGTGGGTATGATTGTGGTTATAAAACTTGGAAAATTTTATAAAAAATATTATAGACCAATCTCCGCATGAACAAAGTTCAAAATAAAATATTAGTAAACCAAATATGTCTATAGATAAGAAGAATACTTCTTCACAATTAAGTTAGATTCATTTCAGGGTACAAGGTTGGTTTTACATTAACATATGAAATAATATAACTTACCACATTAGCCTAACAAAGAAGAGAAATCATATGATTATCTCATTAAATACAGAACAAGCATTTGCTATAGTTCAATATCTAGTTACGCTAGAAATTCATAAACTATAAAGATGAGAGAACCTCTTTAATTTAATAAAATATATCTTGAAGAAAACTTAGACCAATAATCATATTTACAAGTGAAACCTGAGAAGAATTTCCTTGGCCATTAGAAAATAGAAGGCTGTGCTTCTTTCCAATATCATAGCTAAATAAATTAAATGTATACTTACTGTGAAAGAAGAACTATTAATATAAAATAAAAATAAGAGCGGCACCTGGGTGGCTCAGTCAGTTGAATGTCTGATTCTTGATTTCAGCGCAGGTCATGATCCCAGCACCTGGGATCTAGCCCCGCGTCAGGCTCCATGCTTAATATTCTCTCTCTATCCCTCTGCCCTCTCCCCTGCTTGTGCGTGGTCTTTCTCTCTCAACAAACAAAAAAATAAACCAACCAAACAAACAAAACACAAAGCCTAAATACCAATCAGTCTACTACCACCAGATTGGCAAAATTTTAAGGTTGAAAACATCAAATATTGGTGAAGATGTTGAACCACAACTCTCAAGTTGGGTTCCAGCTTGTTCTCGCTCTCCTTTACCTTGCTTCCACATTTCCTTTCCCAATAGCCACCCTGGATATATGAAATGGTAATGGCTACTTTGGGAACAAGCTTGACACCATCTGGAAGATGCTGAAAACATTATTATGTTATCTTGCAATTCTGCTAGGCATGCATAAATATGCTAGGAAACACGAACAAGGACATTCATAGCAAGACCATTTGCTATAGCTCAAAACTGGAAATACCTAAATTTCCATCAACATTAGAAAGGGTAAACAGACCATTGTATATTCATTCAGAAAACTAGACCTCAATGTATACATAGGCATGCAAAAAATGAATAAACCTTCATAATGTTGAGTGAAAGAAATCAGATATGGAAGAATACCAACTAATTGATTTCATTTATATAAACTTTAAAAATAGGAAACAAATTAAACCACATTTTTTCAAAATGAACAATTAGATAATAAAATGATAAAGGGAGGCAAAAAGGAATATGTTTTAAAACACTAAGGAGCATGGTTATCATTGAAATCAGGAAGGATATCATGATCCAGAAGGAACCTGTGGGGCTTTTTTAGCTGCTAGCCATGCTCCACTCTTGAGATTGGGCAGGAGGGAGGGGGGTGCGTTAAGGAGACATTTAATTTTACAGTTTTGTTAAATCATGTATGTCTTTTTGGATTTTCTGTATGTTTGTTACATATTATAACTTAAAAATAAGGCAGTCCAGGAAGACAAAAGAAATAACATGAATACGTATTAATAAGAAAGAAATACAAATCTCAGTTATTAGGAGATGATGCATGTTTGTGTATAGAGAAAGTGTTTAGAAATCTAAAGATTCTCCAGCCCCTAGTGTGGCTAGGTATGAAGATAAAGAGGCAGGCAGGGGCCAAGAAAATGGGATTTCACTGAAGGGATTTAAGTACATGAATCACTTGATCAGTCATGAATTTGCCTCAAAAATTCTGGTTTTAATTTGGCTTAAAGTGCTAAGGCTTTGCCCCTTATTTGGGATATTACATTCTTTCTGGTTACAGCCCCTGTGTCGTACCTTTTTCATGGTACAGTTTCAGTAACTATTTTGGATTGGATTTACTGGGAATCTGGGCCTCTGCAAATACTGTATTAACTTGAACAAAGTAAGTTTTCTCAAACATTGTAATACGGTCACTTCTGAAAATTATGAATTATATTTATAAGTTTTCTTGTCCTACATACAAATATAATTAGCATAAATACTATGTCTACATATCTAATAAAAAATGATGACTATAGATTAATAAATACATTTGGTGGAATTCAACCCAAATGTTATTTTAGCACAAAAAAAATAACCAAACAAATAAACAAACACACCTTAAATGAAATTTTGCCTGAATTGTCTAGAAAATTGCTTTTCTCTTCATTTAATACTACATATGTAGATGCAGGTTTGATTGATTATAAAATCGCTTTGTGTAATCCTCAAAGTACTGTCATCTAGAAAATGACTTCAAATCAGTTGTTTCCAAGCTAACAGTTCAGGATCAGTCTCATGATTTTCTAAGTAAGAAATGCATGAAAATACATACAATTCAAGCCTTTATAGTAATGTTTATAATGTATAAATACATTAAATATTACTAGAATGTTAATTAAATATTAAAGCTAAGACCTAACATAAAAATAACACAAGAAATACTAAACTTAAATTAGCATTGCAATATTGTCTTAACACTTATTAAATATTCCATATAGCAAAACACATTGAGTATTCAAAATTGTAGCCACATTTAATAAGAATATTTTTTGTTTGAAACCTCATATGTAAAGTTGCAGCATTATAATCTCTTTTTTTTCCTTCTACTTTGTTCTCCAGAGAGAAGGTAAGGTAGATATAAATAGTGAAAGGGAGAGAAAGGCTTACTAAATCAAATAATTGTTTCATAGAATTATGGGCGATTTAAAGTAACCCATAAAATGTGTACATTTTTGCCTAGTATTATTTAAATTCTCCATTAAAAATATGTATATACAGTCACCTATACTCTAGATGCTGTATATTATGGCTTCATATTGCTACCTCTCTACCTGGGCATTTAAAATAGCAAGTTTCCAAAGAGAACTGCATTGAAGAGCAGAGTTTTGTGATTCTGAAAGGGCATGAGCTGATTGTCTGAAGAAACACACAACAGATTTCACGTAACACCATGTCATCTATGAGTATCTTGAACTAAGTTTCTCCATTCTGGGATGGGGTCAAGATGGGGAAAGTTAAGCCTGACCACTGCTACTCAGACATCTGTCCAGAAGTATTATAGCGGCTGTAGTCATTAAATTTTTATGTCATTTCCAGGTGTTTGTGAGCATTATTTGGAAAAACTCAACATTAGTGCTCTATAGGTTGGTATTCAAGGTTCTGTATAATTTGTTTTGACCTTTATTTACAGTTTTAATGTCCTCTTGATTATAGGTCTTCAATCCTACACACGTTTACCAATGCTTTCCTCCTAGATGTACATTTGCCTACATGTTTACACTCACAGAAATTTGAATATCCCTTCTGTTCACCTATTAAAGGTGATCCTTCCCTCCTTGAAAATTCAAATTACATTCTAATTCTGAGATATCTTCTGATAATTTATCACTGGAAAGAGTAAGTCTTAAAGTCCTCTGACATTTTTCCTTCAAACAGTCCTCATTTAGACAGAGCTTAGTGAAGTCATAAAAGTTCTCCCAAATGGAATGCAAAGTTCTTAAAAGCAAAAACTCATTTTTCTGGGGCACCCGGGTGGCTCAGTCCGTTAAGCGTCAGACTTCAGCTCAGGTCATGATCTGTAGGTTGACGAGTTCAAGCCCCGTGTCAGGCTCTGTGCTAACAGCTCAGAGCCTGGAGCCTGCTTCATATTGTGTGTCTCCCTCTCTCTCTGCCCCTTGTCCACTCATGCTCTGTCTCTGTCTCAAAAATAAATAAACATTAAAAAATTAAAAAAAAAAAACTATCAGCTTTCCTTTGGCGTTCAGCACAAAACCTTAAAGCAAATGCCTTTCCATTCTGACCTGACTTCTTTAAGACTTCAATCCTACGTATTGATGAAGTCCTCCAGATTACAAACAAAAAAGTAGTCCTGCTGGATGCTCACGGCACTAGTTTGCTCTCCCTGGGGAAGGCTGCAGTAACAATCTCCAGATCTTGTTGACTCACAGAAGAGGTATATTTCTTTTTGATGGTATTTGTAGACTGCAGTGGCTGTGGTGGTCATGACTTGTGTCTTCATTCCAAAGTCCAAACTGAAAAAGCAGCCTCTAGTCTTGACCTACCCATCTCACGGCAGAGAGACAAAAGCAAGAGTGCCAACAGAAGCATGCAGGTGGTTCATAAGCCTATACTTAGGATTTCAAATGTCTCTTCTGCTCATATTTCACTGTTCAAAGCAAGTCAAATGGCCCTGACAATGAGGCGAACATGTAGATATCGCCTACCATAGAGTACTGAAAGCTCATGGCGATCTGTGGGGATGTATAATGTTCTTCCTGGGAAGAGGGTGGGCACTATAGGCCCCCCTACTTAGGATTTACAGTGCTTTTCTTGTTCTCTGCTTGTTTCATAATTTCTCCCAATGTTGATCCTCATTTCTTCTCTAGTTGACTACTCCTATTAGTTATTTTTATTAACTATTGACATTTGAATCCATTTTTAAATTTATATTCTGCCTCCCCATCTGGCTCTATTGCTGCTATATGATCACAGGTAAAGTTCCCTGCATGTGGAGAATCTCACCTGTACACTAAACATTGTATCAGCAAGTATTATGTAAACTGAGGAAAATATTCAATAAATATGCATCAAACCATTGTTTAACAATCAAATTATTGTTTTACCAGTGGCATTAATTGTTATTCTGTATCCAATGCTATGAGACTCTACGGTCTATCTTTACCATTAAGCACTAAGCTTAGAGCACCTACTCTTGGCAAGGGTTGCCTGTAAAAGTACAGTAAAACCTTGCATTGTGAGTCACCTGTTCTGTGAGTGTGCTGCAAGATGGGCAAACATTTCTAATAAATTTTAACTGATAAACAAGTGATGTCTTGCAATAGGAGTAGTGTGTAATGCCATAGGTCACATGATCACAACTGAGCCAATGGTTTCTCTCTCTCTCTCGCTCACTCCCTTGCTGTGGGATTGTGGGTGTTCATCACCCATGCTCGGATGCTCAGTCTCAGGCCTCAGTGTTTGGCAAAAATCAGTGATTTTTCAGAATGTTGGAAGGTGCCCACGACTGGCACTAGTGTGTTTTTTGTCACTTCAAAGCACCTGTGGACAGTCCTTTGCTTTTCCAGACAAGAGTGAGCTTAGGAAGGCTTTGCTTCATTCTAGGTCAGGCTGCCTGCAGACCCTTTCTTCTGCTGACTTATTGCCAGTTACATTACATGCAATTTGTGACAAGAATTTATTAATATTGTACTATAGCCAACATCCATGCGAGTGTATACAATGACCCCCATGCAGAAAAAGATTCCATTGAGCCAAAAGATAGCAGTGATTCTGTTAGTGGTAGTAAAAGTTATCCTACACAATAACTCCTCTCTCTTGTCTCCCTCACACCAGCCACAAAGGATTACAAAGGTAAGTGCAGGTTAATTTATTTTTTCTTTATAATTTGTATTTTATTATTTTGTATTATATTGCAGTATTTTAATCATTTTTATATGAATATTTTGGGGTTTTGTAATGAATCATCTGAGTTTCCATGATTTCTTATGGGGAAATTTGCTTTGATAAACAAGTGCTTTGGATTACAAGCATTTTTTTGAACAAATGATGCTTGCAAACCGAGGTTTTACTGTACTGAGGATGGTGATTATAAGATTCTAGTTGAACCAAAGTAAGCTAAAGAATTTCCCTCCATCATTATTCTGGGAGGTTTTTTCCCTACTAAAAGAGCTTGAGAGAAAAACTTAGACATATACTTTATACTTGATAGTTCTTTAAAATTTTTTCTGGACCAAGTGGTAAATTCTGGCCAGAATGCCTTTTACAAATTCACAGTGGTGAAGGGAAACTGTGAGTTAAGTTAAATCCCTACTAGAACTTAAATTAGGCAAATTTTTGTTGCCCAGTTTTTCATTTAAGTCTTTGAGTGATTTTAAAATATTTAGAACTTAGATTATAGGTGTAATAGAAATAATCTGTACTCCCTGTAGCAAAGGAAAGTGATTATTGAGTCCAAAGTTATTATTTGTTTTAGCTTTGTGAGTTATAGGTTTCTATTTACCTTTCTGTAGTTGTTTTTCCTTAGTAAGGGTTTCTAAACAAGAACACATTATGTAATATTACATAAGACAGCGAGTTGGTATATACTTTTACATAGTATCAGCTTGTGTTCTTTCAAATAGTATTAATGTATTACAGTTTAAAAGCAAATAGCATTGCCAAGAGTTAAATATTGGAGATACAATGGTGAGAAAAACCAGAAATTCTGCCTTCCTAGAACTTACAGTATATCAAGAAAGTCAGACATGAACAACATGATCATAAAACAAATATATAACAAGAAATTTTGGTAAATTTTCTAAAGGAAAGAAACAGTGCTGTGAGAATATGTAACTGAGAAACTTAACAAAGACTCGGGGTCCTTGAAACTTCTCTGAAGGAGAGAGTTATCAGCTAAGGTCTAGAATATACAGTAAGCAATATGTGGGGTGGGAGTGACAAAGGCATGTCACTGCAAGCCTAGAGAATTTTTTTGCCTGTTCTTTTGGATTTTCTACTTAGATGGCCATATCATTTACAAACAAGACAGTTTTATTTCTTCTTTCCCAATCTGTGGCCCTTTTATTTCCTTTTCTTATCTGCTTGCATTAGCTAGGACTTGCAGTGTGATGTTGAAAACCAGTCATGAGAAAGGAGATCTTTGCCTTTTCCTGATACGGGCAGTAAAGCTTAAACTTTCTCATCATTGATGATGATGTTAGCTGTAGGTATTTGTAGATATTCTTTATGAAGTTGAGCAAATTCCCTCTATTCTAGTTTGCTCAGAGCATCACTTAATTTTTAAATATCCTCTTAGGCACTTTTCACTTTCTTTTTCTTGTAATTCTCTTAATTGTCCTTAAGCAGCAGGCATATATCTTTTGACCTCATTAGTACAACACTAACACTAAGAAAATAAGTCAAGGGCTTCAGTGTGCACATGCTGCCTAGCGCTTCTTAGGAGCAAAACCATTTAAGGATGCAGCTTGATAGAAAGAAAATACTTAATATGAACACCACCTTGAAATTTCTTGTTTGAGCATCATCTATCTCTTTTCTTTTTTAATCTGTGTTTTCTCCCTTGTTCTCTTGCACACATGTATGGCTCTTATTAAAGAATTTCTACATTCTAAGAAGTGAGGCTTTCTTAATGGAATTTTAGTTCTAATCTAGATCCTTAACCTTGCTATTGTTTTCTTGCACAATTTTGGGTAAGATTTTCAACTTCAAATTAATTATGTTTTTTTAGACTAATGGTAGACTATGTCCCAAACACACACATGCTCTACTTTGAATCATATTTGTGTTAGGTATACAAAAAATAAGTAATTTATAAATTTAAATGATTTCCTGATTTTAGTAACGCTAATAATAGTGATAATTAAAGTGAAGTTTATGTTTTCTTTGGTAGAATACACATAATAAATTTCTACAACATTGCTTCATTTACTTGTAATAGAAACAGTATAATAAAATTTGTAAATATGTGATTAGCTAGGAAGTGTCATTTTATGGATAATTTACCTCCAGCTATTTTTTTCTGATATTTATATTTCAAACAGCATCTGCAGGGGAAAAAAAGAAGATGCTTCCTTGTCATTTTAATTAACTCTAGAGAATAATGAGTAGGAGCTTTTTTGCTAAATAATGAAAGAGGACTCTCAGATGGAGAAATAGGAAATACAAAATAAGTGGTTATATGTGTGCATGTGGAAATTTACAGGAAGGAACTATGTATAGGTGGTGGCTCAACTGAATGACTTGCATTGGTTACTCTTAAATTAAGACATGTTTACATGTTTTTGGGAGAAACATAACCCATTAAGACTGCCAAGTTGCAAACACCAAGCTATATCTCCTTTTGGCAGTGGGCTCCATACAATAAAATACAAATGGTGCCCTCTGGATTAGTGCAATGCTGTAGTCCTGCAGCATTCTACACATGACAAGTTGAATTTAGAGTACTGTTAATAACACAAATATAATGCTTATAGATTTAAGAATTTCCCCTAAAGGAGACCAAGGGGAAATCTCTGAAATCATTCCTTCCAGGCATTAGAAAGTTCCATCTTAACCTTTCTGGCTGAAAGCTGAAGTGTTGAATTAATAACTAACTCACTGCCTGCACTTAGAGTTAAGGTTCTGTCCTAAAGAATCTGATGAGATTCCACTGTGTCCTCTAAGAAATTCCCATAAGATGTTCAAAGAGGAAAACATTATTTCAGCGTACCTGAAAAAAATGGGAAGTTTTCCCATGCATCTTTTTTCTTCATCGCCATATTGAAAGATTTATCTGCACGAAACAAATTCTCTATGCCAGTGTGGTAGTGGATATCTCTTGGAGCAGATTGATGATTTCAAAATTCAATTATATATCTGGCATTCAGTTGACAACAAATGCAGCAAGCAGCTTACATGAGTGAAATTGTATATGCCCTTTTGAAACAATGAAGGCACTAAATAAGTTTTCTGTTGAATAAAATTTTAATTTTGACTATGCTAGTTTTAAAAAATATCAAAGGAACTTGTTTATATACTGTAATTCTTGGTATCTTCTCCTTACTACGGAATTAGAAAAGAATAATTTTGTTAGGCCATTTCAATTCCTAATTAAAAAACATGTTAAAGACCTTATTTGATTCATCGTGAGGTGGATTTAAGCTTTAGCCATTTAAAAAGACCGATGCATGATGCGATATATAATAATGAGACATGTATCAAAGAGTTGAATTAGTCATTATCTTGATCTGTGCCATCCAATATGACAGCCACTACCACTGTGACTATCAAGCACTTGACATGTGACTAACACAAATTGAGACATGCCGTAAATATAAAATGCATTATCATATACCAAATTTGACATAAAAGTATATGTAAAAAAATCTCAATAATTATTTTTATCTTGATCGTATGTTGACATGGTAATATTTTGGATACACTGAATTAAATATATAATATTATTAAAATTAATTTTACCTGTCCTTTTTTCCTTTTTCAATGCAGACTCTAGAACATTTAGTTATAAATGCGGTTCACCTTACATTTCTATAAGTGATCGCTGCTCTTGATCAACCTCATTTTTAGGTTAGAACACCAGTGGAAAACCAATTGACTAACTGACTCGATCCCTTAATTTCCAATCCACTGTATTGCATTTTTACAGGGTTGAATACATTCAATATATATTTGATTTTTATAGTAACCTAGTGAGAAATACAGACTGGGAATTGTAATCTCTAGTTTACAGAGTAGGCACAGGTTGAGTGCATTGGTGAAGTTAGTATGCCTAATAAATGGAAGACACAGGTCTTGACTTTTCTTTCATGACTCCTAGAACGTGTAGTTTATAACTACCAGTCATTATGTGTGCAGGGATCACTGTAGGTAGAACAGAAGTTTTGTTTTGTTTTTGTAATTGCCACCTGTCACAGGGGAGGGATTAGTAAAAGGGCATCCAGCAACTCTTTAAAGTCCCTACATATTTTTATAGTCACTATCAGTAACTTTTCGCACATTATGAAAATTAGGAGACATAAAAAATACACTATATCCAGATTTCAACAAATTACGTGATAAAATTTCTAAAATATGTTTGAGCATAACATGGTAAAATGTGAACTGTTTGACTAAAAATATGAATGTCGTGGCTTTCTTTAAAATCAGAGTGTGTGCTAATATTGGGCTAGTATAATTATCCTAACAGTAATTGCTTGGAACAAAATGACAGCTGCCCTCTACGCATGTTCAAGTTTGACACCCTCCCACTCTTCCCCATTGTCTTAGAAGTATTCTTTCTCATTATCTGCTTGATCTTATAAGTGTTTGGGTTTGTGGTCTCCAGACCTAATGTTCTCAAAGGTACTTTCTAAATCCCAGTGCTTATCTATCTGTGAGCTCACAATTATCTAATTGGTTTGTAAGCCTCATAATTGAAAGCTATGCAACAGCTAATTAGATACTATTGCTTTTTTCCCCACATCAGGCATACAACCTAATGTACTTTCTCCAGGTGCAGATTTATTATCTTTGTATGTTTTGCTGAATGTGTTATAACATTTTTATGTTTATTAATGCTATTCATGCTCTTCCTCTGATGCTGTGTTTTCAATATGTTTCATTGTATTGAACAATGCATAGCTCCCTATTGACGATTTTACAAAAGTGATGTGTATTAGCCTGGCTTCCAAGGTTCTAAATGGATAGTTCCCCACCCACTGTTTTGTTGTTGTTGTTGTTGTTTTGTTTTTGTTTTTTTTTTGCTTTCTCATTATACTCTAATACAGAGATTTGACTCTAATGATATAAGTCTCCTTCTTGTCACTCCCAATTGAGCTGTGATATAGTACTAAAGTTTCCATATATGAGTCAGTGCCTTTCTCACTATATATATGTGAAAGTCTTATCCACATACATACAGATTTTTCTATCCTGACACCAGATTTAATTGAATCAAAACCACTGAGGATGGGATTTATATGTCTAATGCATAATATATTAACTTACCATTTACCATGAAACCAAAATACCTATATTAGAATCTTAGCTTCTATATTTATTAGCTGTGCGACCTGCACAAATCATTTAACCTCTCAATATGCAAGTTTCCTAATCTGTAATTTGTACTGATAGTGTCTACCTTAAAGCTACCTGAAAGGTTGGTAAATAGATTAAATGAAGTAATATATGTAGAGCATTTATAACAGTTTCAGGTATAGAACACACGATGGAAGTACGTGTTAAGCGTGTGTTAACTAGATAGATGAGAGGTTTCTCCACATGGTTTTGACATGAATAAGGCTTAGGAACCAAAGAGATGGAAAGAAGGTGCTGAAATGCTTGGCCCATTTATCACTAAAGATCTGTCTTCTCTTCTAATTCCAGTTATTCTCAACACAGGTAGCCCCATATCCAGAGGATGCTTTGGCAAATATGTGGAGACACATGCAGTTGTCACATGATTGGACAGGGTGGCGAGCAGGAAGATATTAGACATCCTTCAGTGTGAGGACAGTTGTCACATGATTAGATGACCAGCAGGAAGATATTAGACATCCCTCAGTGTGAGGACAATCTTGTACAATAAAGAACAGTTCCAAATCCTTGCCATATTTGAACAGACCCTGGGTCCTCATGTAAATGGGATGCCTGTTTCTAATTGAGACCAGAATTTAACCCTTTCGCATATAGGAAACAAAATGGTTGCATACAACAATACATAGTGATTTTTCTAATACACAGTGATTTTTTTCACAGGTGTAACCTACATATAAGCCAAGGGAATATTTGTTTTCCTCTGGAACTTGACCAAGAGTAGGTCACCACCGTGGAAATCCACACTTCTGACAGCCATGCTTCCTGACTTTTGAACCACCAACACATTTGCAATTGCCACATATGGGACCAGAATCTGATTCTACCTCATTTTGTCTTCTAGTGTGCATGTGCCTGGCCAGTTATATTTTGAAATATATGTTATTTGATTATAAAATATTTTTACTCTCCTTTGTGTTGCAGATAAGACCTTATATTAATTTCCTTGAAATTATGTGCATTGTTAGATTTTGTCATCTATTCATTTCATTTTGAAATAGTAAAAAGTTATCATAAAATATTTATTATAAAAGGAGACATGATGTCTGATAGGTTTGACACTCAAAACTCAGATCTAGAAGAGACTTAATCAATCTTGCACAGTACTAAAGAACACTGCATTCTTTTAGAATACATGTAAGTGTTCGACTAAATTAATACATGCTTATTTCAGGTCATTTTGGAGTCTTTTACATGCTTTCAATGGGAATGTATATTCTGTCTCACCAAGTAGATTTTACAGTCTTCCAGGAAAGAAAGTGTCGCCTTGATTCCTTTTGTATCTTTTCACAGCAGGCATTCAATAAGTGGTGTTGACAGCCTGACTCAAGTTTAAAGAGAAGCAGGAAAACTCAGAGAGTAGAGTCAGAAGTTTAAAGCAAATTGAAAAAAGAGCGCCTGAAAAGTATTAGCTCACCAGAAGAAAACCAGCAAAGGTAAAGGAAACAGAAACAGAGAATGTCTTTAAGGCAGTATTGGGGAATGTGATATTGAGGCAACTGGAAAATTCAGTGGTTAGAGATATATACAGGTGTGCCCTAGCTTATGAAAACCCACTATAGGAATCGACAACTTTTAAAAATGCAGATAAATTAGAGGAATTTTTTGGTGGGGGAAGGGCAGGAAAGAATGAATATCAAGCACACAAGATTGTGATTGGGCACCTGCAATGTGCTGACAATTTTGTATTGAAAAGCATAGATTTTTTTTTTTTTCAGTAGCTTTAAGTACATCTGCTTGCAATGGACCTAGCTACATTCAAAGTAGGGTCCAGTTAACAAAACACTTATTTTATTCAGGCTTTTGGGCAGCATATGATTTCAAATATAAATGGACCTCTACATTGAATAAACCTAGGTAATGATTTTACTGTAGGCCTGAAGAAATGTCATATTCACCAAAGTAAATAGACACTGTCATAATCTTCACGATTCCATCTCAAACAGGTATTTAGGCAAACAAAAAACAAAAGAGAATGAACACACTGTAGATGATCCCCATTGAAAGCAGATGAGGAGCTATGTGGGCTAAATTGGAATGGAATGTTTACTTTGCTGATTGACAATGAAAGCAATTTGAAAACAACCTGACTACACTGATCACAGTGATAAAGAATGATATATCAGTACAGTACGACCTGATACCAAGGCCTCCACTTGTTTCTAACATCGCCATTAAGTTAGAAATTCTTCCGGTGATCTATAGATCTCTCTCTCTCTCTCTCTCTCTCTCTCTCTCTCTCTCTCTCACACACACACACACACCCATGCACGCACACATACACACATATATACACATTCATATATAAAGTTTTAAGTATACTCACATGGCAATTATTATTTAAAAATGAATCAGGAGTAAAAGGTAGAAAATAAAATAGTTAACTTTCAGTTCAGTATGGTTTCTTAAAAATAGGATGTACTTTTCCTACCATCCCAGATCTCATGGAAACATACATAAAAGAAAAGGGGATGCATAGGAATTTGGAAACCTGGGAAGAGTGACCAAAACCCAGAAGTGTGGTGCATTTTTTGAAAGAAACAGAACATGTAATATTCGGCCGACAATGGAACGCGAGATTGCTGAAAAGCACAAGGCAGGCAAAGAGAAAAACCCACCTTTTCCTCCAGGTGGTATGTTTTAGAGAAGGAGGCCTTGTGAGGTCTGATTGGTAATTAATAAAAGGGCTGTGAAGTAGTTCTGCCAAGGGTACTAATCAGCTGTCAAGTGCAAGCGAAAATTACTCTGAATGAAGCAGATACGGACTGGCGTGGCTCACAGAATTGCAAGAAGGCTGGAGAACCAGGACGGAGGCTGGGCCGCTAGGAGCAACAACTCCAAGCCACAGAAGTGGCCTTGCTATGGAATCTCTACAACCCTATTCAGGTAGTATTGCAATGACTTACCATTGAGCCACTTCTGCTCCAGGAGGTGAATTTTGCAGGCGTGGGCACAGATCTTCCCTTTCAGAGCTTCAAATCCGGCACAGATATATTTTGATTGGCAGAGTCTAAGTCTGATAACTAGAAAAGAGAATCACAAGAGCTTCGGTTTTTTATAAAGGGGGCATTCTTTGCCTCAGCAAGACTCCTACGGTGGAAAATTCTCCTAACATGGAGAAGGGTTCAGAGGCTGGATGAGGGGAAACCAATGACAAATGTCTATTCATTACTATTTTCCACTGTTTCCTAATTTGGCCTCAGGATAGAGTTGGAGGGGTACAATATGAATAAGGAATTCGAATTTAGACATTCTCACAAGAGATTATGAGAGTTATAGAGTACAAGGTATGGAGAAGGTTCCAGATAACTTATGTCTACTATGAAGAATGGGTGCCTCCCCTTCCTGAACAAGTGAAATATTCTCATGCATTTACAACATGCTAGCCCACCACAAGTCCCGCCGTTTGCTCCATTACATAACTGCTGGACATAGGACTCCTCATTGAGACTCATTTTCCCCCCTGTATGGGTATTTTCAGTGTTTCTTAGATGCTAATCTAAAAACACAAACATTCAACAAAGTCCCAGACATGTAAGGAAACTCAAAAGAGAAGAGATTCAACAAAATTAAGAAATGATCACACCAAAATTTTAATATAGGAAAAACAAAAATACTTATTAGTACCCTCTAGGAGAGAATAAAATGACAGACTTCAATAGAAAAGCAAATTTGAAGCCTTGAGAATTAAGAAACATGGTAATTAAACTAAAAGTAAATACAGAGGGGTTAGATTAGGAGAAATGATACAGCTAAACTCATGATACAGGAACTAAACTCATGAATTGGAAGATTGATCCAAATAATTTTTTTAACCTTATTAAGTGGTAATTGAAAACCATACTTGTATATATTTAAAGTGCATGTGATGGGTTGATATACATATACATTGTAGAATGATTACCAACATCAAGATAATTAACACATCTAACCTGTCACAGAGTTAACTCTCTTTTGTTCGGTAAGAATGCTTAAGATCTAGCAACTTTCCAACGTGGTGGAGAAGTAGGGGGATCCGAAGTTCCCTCATCTCTCAAACACAGTAGTGTTGAGGCCAACAGACTTTGAACTCCAAGAGTCCAGGAAGCAAAGTGACAGAGATGCCTCCAGGCACTGGGACAACCTGGCGGGCCATAGATGCTTGATTGCAAACTGGGAGAGAGAAAACCCGTAGCAGAGGAATGGAGGGAAGGGATCCCCTCCTGCGGAGAGACAAAGGGAAGAGAAAGGGCGGCTGGGGAAGTGTAGGACTGTATCTGGACAAGGAAAAAACCAGGGACAAGGATGGAGAAAGATACAATCTCTAACTGCGGGCTTTCCCTGGACTGGGATGGGCTGCTCTGTTCACGCACCTGGGGAGGAAGGGAGCCAGCCCCGGGCTTGGTAACCGGTTCAGACACGCAGTTCTAAGTGGGAGAAAGTAATCCCCTTCCTGGAATGCTGTGGGAAGAAGGTATATATCCGCTAAAAAGACAAAAGACTGCCTGCGCCCTCCAGCCGGAGACCATACACTGGGCAGTGCGGAGCTGCACTTGCCCGAAACCCTGGCGGCGGACGGAGTGGGAACCTTAAAGACATCAGGGTTTAAGTCCCAGCCAAGCACCAGGGAGGTGCGGGAGTTGGCGGGGTGGGACAAACCGCCTTCTTTGCTCCCAGGGCACAGTGAGGACGGCTTGAACAGAGTGGTTTGGATCACCCGGTCTGTGGAAGAGAGACTGGGCGTCGCCATGTTTCGCCCGATCACCACCAAGGTGGGGCTTCTGGGAAAGGGCGGCGGGTCCACAAAAGGCGGGACTGCCTGCACCAAACCACGCCCCTCCGTGCCTGCTAACTGCGTATCTACGGCAGCCGAGTTGGTGCTGACAAGCCAGACAGGCCCTCTTCCAGACCGGCGCTCTAGCATTGCCTAATTTAATTCTCGGACAATTCTTATTATATAGGTATAGTCTTCCTTCCTTTTCTCCTTCTTGTCTCTTCCCTCCTCCAGTCTGGTTACTCTGGTTATTGGTTTGTTTAAGCAGACATAGTTAATCTCTTCTCTTTATACATGTTCTATACCTTCTCTATTTTTCTTTCTCTCTCTCTGGATTAAGCCATATAGTTTCTCTGGTCAATTTTTATTTTATTTTCTTTTTCCCCACCCCTGCCATTTCTCTGTGTGGGATAAGGCCGCTTCCATCAGCACTGCCTCCACCCTGGTGTTTACTTGTAGCTGGTGTTTCTGGTTTTTAGCTTTTGTTTTTGTGTTTGTTTTTGTTTTCTGGTTGCCTTTTGTTTGTTTTCCTTTCCAGGGCTACTTCAATGACAAAAAAATCAAAGCACATCTGGTGGAAGGTCCAAAACATCACTTCCAGTAGGGAGATAAAGTAACCAAAGTCACGAAAACAGAGAGCAAGTAACACACTCCAAAAAAACACCTCCTGAAGGGCCAGGCCCTGGACAGTGTATGATCCCTCTTTAATACAGTAGTGCTCACAGGTGAAGGTCACATAAAAACTTTTAAAACACATAAGGGACAGAAAACTAGCCAAAATGATGAAACAGAAGAATTCTCCTCCAAAGAAATTCCAGGAAGAAATGACAGCTGAAGAATTGATCAAAACAGATATAAACAATATAACTGAACAAGAATTTAGAGTAATAGTCATAAGATTAATTGCTGTGCTTGAAAAAAGCACAGAAGACAGCAGAGAATCTATTGCTGCAGAGATCAAGGAACTAAATAATAGTCATGATGAATTAAAACGTGCTGCAAATGAAGTGCAAAATAAACTAGAGGCGGTGACAGTGAGGATTGAAGAGGCAGAGGGGAGATTAAGTGAAATAGAGGTAAAATTAGGGAAAAAGGTGAAGCTGAGAAAAAGATTTAAAAATTCTGGATCACGAGGGGAGAACTAGAGAACTAAGTGATTCAATGAAACAGAACAATATCTATATCATAGTAGTTCCAGAAGAAGAAGAGAGAGGAAGGGGCGGAAGGTATACTTGAACAAATCAGCTGAGAACTTCCCCATTCTGGGGAAGAAAACAGACATTGAAATCTAGGAGGCACAGAATCCTAAAGCCAGTAACCGGGAGTCACCTGAACAGCGCCCGGTAGGTAATCTACCACCCCTCACAGAAAAGGAACTGTTTTGTTTTCCTAGTATAACTTTCTTGTTCCTGTTCCCTTTTACCTATAAAATTCTTTCATTTAGAGGCACGTGGGGGGCTCAGTCGGTTAATTGTCTGACTTTGGCTCAGGTCAAGATCTCACAGTTCGTGAGTTTTAGCCCCGCATTGGGCTCTGTGCTGACAGCTCGGAGCCTGGAGCCTGCTTTAGATTCTGTGTCTCCCTCTCTCTGCTCCTCCCCCATTCATGCTCTCTCTCTCTCTCTCAAAAATAAATAAACAAACAAATTAAGGTTCTTTCATTTTGCACAGCTCTCCAAGACTCCTTTCTACTGCTAGGTTGGATGCTGCCTGATTTGAATCCATTTTTGCTCAAATGAACTCAGAATTTTTCATATGCCACAGTTTATCTTTTAACAGTTCTGTCGTCAGGAGAGGGATCCAAAGGAGACCCCACAGCCCCCAAGAGCCATGAGTAACCACACAAAGAGACCTGCTGAGCTCCTTAAGCTCCTTGCCTTCTAGCTATCTCTGAAGGTGGGGGTAAGTACCTTTCAGATCCTAGCTGTGCAAACCTTGCATTATGAGCTTTGAGATTTTATTTGACCATTTTTTTTTTTTTTTCCTGGACTGAGTCCAGAACCTAGCCAGAGTTGCACTGGGTTGGACTTAAAAAGCCAGACTGGGTTGGGATTCAAACTGGGTCCAACTTGAAAACCAGACAGAGTTCGGGGTCAGACCGAATCCATAGTCAGACTGGGCCTGACTTAAACTGCTCTGAGGTCAGTGTGAGACCACAGATAAAAAACAAAAATTGTTTTAAGGCTGAACAAGCAGGTTAACCTTACCAAAGATATTCTTGAATTACAGTGGCCACAGTGGAGAATTTTAACATATATAAGCCTTTTCATTTATGAGGTGTCCAACAAAAAGGGGTCTTAGCCAAGCACTCAGTACAAAGGGTCGAAGGGAAATTATTTTTCCTCCTTTATAGTTTCTGGTGACCAGGATGAGATCCACTTGCTCTGCAGACTGAAGACAGGATCCTGGAAAAATGAAGAGGCTGGCAAAAGATAAAAGATCCACCACCCCCCTTTTGTAAGTTTATTTATTTATTTTGAAAGAGACAGAGCAAGAAGGTGCAAACTAGGGAGGGGCAGAGAGAGGGAGAGAGAGAATTCCAAGCAAGTGCCTCGCTGTCAGCACAGAGCCCAATGTGGGGCTTGATCTCAGAAACCATGAGATCATGACCTGAGTGGAAACGAAGAGTCTGTCACTTAACCGACTGAGCCTCCCAGGTGCAGCAAGAGTAAGATTTTAACTGAAGTCATTTCTCCCAGATCTGTATCGGTGGTGGCTGGTCAAGGAAGGAAGATAAAACTTAATGTTTTCCCTTCCTTCCCAAATTCAGATTTTCAGGCAAAAAACATTTGTAAGAATTAGATCTTTAAATTGTGGCTCATGAATTTGCTTTCAAGTACCCATTGGTTTGATTGTCTCATTTTGTGTCCTGTGTATTTAGTTGGTGATTGTTAGGTTGGAGTCCCCCAAAATATGGTTGGACAGAAATGTGGGTTGCCCTCCATCTGTGACTAGGGTCTTATTCACTCTTTCCAGCTCTCAGAGGAATTGTCTTTCTTGTGTTTATCTTTGAGGATTGACTCTGTACCTAGTATCCTTTGCACCCTCTTTGGGGATGCCTTTTGCATCCAAGGGGTTGTTCCATACTGCCAGGAATATTTTACTATGTGCCCCAGCTGAGACCTGAGAAAATACTTGAAAGGATTTTTTATTTTTAGGTAACTCTATGGTCAAAAGTTAGCCAGGATGGAAGCTGATATTCAGAGGCTGATAGGATTTTTTTTTTCCTACACCTTCTTCCTTCAGCTAAAGTGAAATGTATCCAGAGGGAAGAAAAACATTCTAAGCCTTTGTGGAGGGACTTAGTGAAACATTCCAAGACAAACAGTTCTACATCTAGAACAGAGAAATCTTTTGATTTCCATCTTAGTTGAAGATTTTCTCCCTGATAAAAAGAAACAAACTGAGGATAAGGTAGTTGGGTGGGTGGTTCACCATCCTGGTATTATCCAGGTTGTGAACCAGTTTTGTGAGGAATTAGAAACTGTACTTGTATTACAAATTGAGTCTTCAGAAATTCAACCCTAGAAACATAACCCACCCATCCTTTACCAACCCCCAAACCTCCCATGTCTCAAAATAAGGTATTTAAAACATTTTTTAGCCTCACACTTAAAGTTAATATCCTGTTTAGAAGAAAGAAAATCAAGAATGTTAGTTCAAAAAACATTTTTGAAAAAGAAACTAATTCAGGGTGATGAATAGAGAGGAGAAAAAGTCATGTTAAGAAAAAGAATGGAGGAGGGTCATTTGTAGATATATTAAGAAATCGTTGAGTTAATTTTCAAAGGCAAAGGAATAGCAAATTAAAAGAAAAAGGAGAGAAAATCCAGGAAAAGTTTTGTAAGGTGTTAATCTTTCTAATTTATTCAGTTCATTCAACAACCTCCTTGATCCAAGAAGGTCCGGTGTTGATTATTTAAATTTTCTGTCAAGCTTATTCCCCGTCTCAAGTTTTTATCAATGATAAATTGTCATATACTTTATCTTATTTTGAAACTGATTTGTTCCCATGAGATTGGTATTTTAGGTAACAATTTGAGCATACTGTGAATTTTGCATTTGCTTATGCATGGTTTTATCTGCAAGAAATATTAGGTTGATGCAGGAAATTTTCCAAATGAAGTGATTTAGGTAGGAACGCATGCACACACAGACATACACGTGTGTGTGCCTCATACACGTGTGCGTGCCTCAAATATCTTCCAGCTGCCTCAGTTCACTGCTTCTGGGATTACAATTTTCCCTATGATTTCTGTTAATCCTCCTTCCACCTCTTTACAATAACTCACAAGCAGCAACTTCTCTGTTGTCCACTTACACAAGCCAATTTCACATCTTTTTTTCCAGGTAAAATACTTGGTGTATTTTAGTACTTAAGTATTTCTTAGCTATTTAATGTGTATAAAACTCTTCTGGCCATAGTCGTTAGGTTCCTATCTCTTTTTTTCCAGTGTTTCACTGATGAAGCTTTCAAGTCTTGTGCCATAGCCTCATTTTGTTGTTGTTGTTGTTACCTAAGCCCTATGGTTTTTATTGCACAATCTTGCAGAATGCACTGATTTTTAGGAAGACGTATGTCTCAGATCACAGAACTGACTGTATTGGGATATCTTAGAGGACTCTAATAGCTCCTTCTCTTGCTCTATAGTGATTTCACCATACCTACAGATTAGAGTCTTAACAGATTTATGCAGTAATTAAAGAAATGTAAGAATTTAGCATTTCATTACTATTGAGTTTAGCTACCAAGTCATGCTGTTGGATAGTCTCTTATTTGTGTCTAAATTACAAATTCTCTGTGCTTCTTCCATTGTTCCAACTGAGAGTTCATTTGACAGCCAAATGATTCAGCCATTTGGAAACAAGTTGTATTTTGAGTGTATACATTATGAGTATTTATAGAAATTTATGTTTAGAGAGGCATGGTATTGCCACATAGTTTCTAATAAAACATGACTAGGAAACGGCTTCTCCAATGCTCATGTAAATAAAGCCTAACATTACTCAAGAGGAAGCAAATGCCAATTGTAAAAATCGAAAATTCACTAATTCAGTAGACTCTTAATTAGGATTTAGTCAAGGTATTCATCACTGCCCGTTTGATGGGTCGTGGTGATGTAATAACGGCTGTTAAATATCCTTAGCTACATTTTTTTCCCTCTTCAATCAAGCTGGTGACACCTTTAATAGATAAATTTAAAAGCCACATTTCTATCTTGATACTTTCAATAATTATGTTAAATTATGTCAGATTGTACACTCTCAGACATATGGAAGATAATAATTACTCATTATTTCCTAGAGTTGGCCCAAGAATTGGTAGACACCATCTTAGGTGGTCACCCAAACCTTCATTGACATAGGAGAAGCTGGAGATACTTAAAAGTAATTTGCCTAAATTTACATTAGCTATTGATGAAGGCTGGGATTTGAACCCAGGCATTCTGGACCCTTGAGTCTGTGCTTAATCACAGTACCTTTTTGACTTGGAAGAGTTGAACATGTCATTTCCTTGATTAAGAAAGGCAGTTAGCTTTGCGGTTTTGCAGTATGGTAGTGGTCACTTGGTCTAGCTTCTAGACCTCTGCCCAGCAAATTTCAGCTGTTAGTCCATTTATCCCAAAACTCTAGGGATCCATCTACCATTAACCTTTTATTTCGCTACTGATGGGCTGAGCCAGACCTAAGTCACTCTACCTATAAGAATTGCTTGTTGGGTACATCTGTGCCTACCTAATTCTATTTTATCTCCATGAACATGGGGAATAATAGCCTGTATTTGTCATTTAACTGTAGCTAGTCATTCTTTAACATTTTTTTTCTCTAAATTTTACAACCCAAGTTCTTTAATTGCCTTCACAAATGTTCTTTGGTGTTCTCTTTTTTATTCTTTTATTATTCATCTCTGGACCATCTAACGTTTGACTTTAAAGGATATTTTATTGAAAACATATAGATCTGGAATCTTTTCTCTTTTTGAAACTGCGCTGTATTGAGTATTAAATTATATGGGCCATAACTAGACTTTGCCAATTATTTTTCACCTATCTGTAGTTGTGTTAGATATTTCATTATAGACTCGTTTCTTCAGGGAATAGAACATTGAAGTTCATAGGAATAAAGAGATTGAACAGTTTGATTTTGGAGCAATAACATATTTGCTGCATGGGCCATTAGCTATTTGTGAGGGCTTGAATGACTTTCTTGTTTCTTTTGGTCTCAGTCGGTTCTTCATGAAAATAAGAGTTGAACTTATTGTTCTGTACTATTCCTTTTAGCTTTAACATTGATTGTTGGCATGGACGTGACTCACCATGTCATCTTACTCAGTTGTAGTGGGGTATAATTTCATTAACAGATAAGACACTTTGTTACTAGTTCGGTGCTGACTCATTGTTTTCCTGTCTTTGTGTGAGAACCTTGTGCCGTTAAAAACTTTTTAATTTGGTTTTATCCTAAGGATTTATTTTACTTAAAATTCCCTTAGCCCTTGGCTCATTTCTTTTTTCTTTTTTCTTTTGTTTTCTTTTCTTTCTTTCTTTCTTTCTTTCTTTCTACTTTAGAGAGAAAGAAAGAATGTGAGAAGGGGAGGGGTAAAGGGAGAGAGAGAGAGAGAGAGAGAGATTGAGAATCTCAAGCAGGCTTCACGCTGGCTGTAGAGTCTGGAGCCCAAGCAGGACTCAGCCTCACACTGAGATTGTGACCTGAGTCAAGGTCAAGAGTGAGATGCTTAACTGACTGAACCACCCAGGCATCCTGGCCTTTGACTCATTTCTAATTGGTTAATATCATTCATTTTCTTTTTCTTATTATTTTAAAAAGGTATTCCTTTTGGAGTTAAATGTGTGTAATCCCCCCCTACCCCCACCCTGTATTTTCATTCAAAACACTGGTTAGGATTAAAGTATGTCAGTTCTTCAACTGATGTCCAGGGACTGGGTGGGGGGGGTGGGGGGGGGAAGCAGGGAGTGGCTCTTTTAAGATCACCTGTCTTTTGGCAGGTACAAAACACAGGTTTGCCGTCAGTTTTCATTTTAAAACTGTGAAACCAGAGCCCAGAGACAAGGTTTTCCACAGTCCTTTGAACAATCCCCCCCTCCAATTTTACACAATTATACGTTGCATAGTCTCAACATTCATAAAATGAAACTTTTACTGTTTAACTGATACAATTAAATTTACAGCTAAAACAATTAAAAGAACTGGGAGGTATATTCCAGTAAAATTATTTGATATTTAGAAAGGGGAAAATGAACATTAAATGAATGCATTATATTACATTTTATGATCACCTTAATAAGGGAAAATGTTACATCAATTAAAAAGAATAGGATGTCATATATAATGAAAGGAGTAAAACAACAATAAACTGTTAGAAGGAACAGGGAAATTGCAAGATGACTAAATTAATAAAGAAGTGGGATAAAAAGGTATCAAGACATGATTTTTCAGAATGAAAGGACCCACGGAGTTTCTAGTTAAATGAATGGAGAAAAACCCACATTAAAGGACATATTTGTGGGGCATCTGAGTGACTCAGTCAGTTGAGCATTCGACTTCAGCTTAGGTCATGGTCTCACGGTTTGTGAATTTGAGCCCCACATCAGGCTGTCTGCTGTCAGCGCAAAGCCCGCTTAGGATCCCTGTCCCTCTCTCTCTGCCCCTCCCCTTCTTGCACTCTCTCAAAAATAAAATAAAATATTAAGAAAGAACATATTTGTGAATTTTCAGAATAGTAGGGACAAAGGAAAGATCTTAAAACCTTCCAAATAAGGAGGAAAAAGCAAGTCACATACAAAAAGAGCAATCATAGTTGGGCCCGCAAATCCCAAAATGTGAAGTATGAAAATTCCATGTTCCACTTCCTAGAAATATGGTGGAGAGGCGTAACTGAAATAGGAACTTTCTCTCCCAGGTTGCTCCCAGGCTCATCCAAGATGAGCCTGAGCCAGCAAGTGAAGGCCATCAGAGAGCATAAAAAGCTTGGTGAAATGAGCCCAAGGGAGAGTAACACCTACTCAGCATAAGGCTGACCTGGGAACACAGATTGAAGACACAGACACTAAGCAGACTGAGGCAGGTCTTTCAAGTCCTGGCTGATTTTGAAAAGGCAAAGAAGAGGTGACATTTAGGCCAAACATCACATCAATGAAGCAAAGCCTTCGTGCTCATTCTCAGTATATTTCTAAGCTCGTGTGTGTGTGTGTGTGTGTGTGTGTGTGTGTGTGTGTGTGTGTGTTTGGGGAGGGGATGGGGCAGTGACTTAGGAGAAGGATCTTATTGAAAGAATGAATATGCAGTAAGATCAATCCCTTGGTTGGGCTTGGAGGAAGATGTAAATCTCCAGAGCAGCTTGGAAAGGAAAAATGGGGTGTTCCTGGGAGGTGCGATTTATAGGGCTAAAACTGAGACAGTCCCTGGCAAAGCTGCATGATTTGATCACCCAAAGTTCCAGAGAGTCTGAGGATGAACAGATAAATGCATCCCTGGATGGAAAGAAGAATAGCCAAGGGAGAAGAATGAAAGTGGAAAGAGCTTGACTGTAGAGTTCAGGATGAGCCGACCTTTGAGGGAGTCCTTCAACCAAAACAGTGAAAGGCTGAGCGTGGGGCTGGCATGAGGCAGGCACAACATAGTATATGCCCAAGAGATTGTAAATAGCTCATGTCTGCCCTTTCTCAAGTTTAAATAGGTCTCTGTAAAAAAATAAAATATGCCAAATTCCAAATCTATCTCTTCTTGGGATTAATTGGTGGTACACATGGGCTTAAACAAAAATTGGGTTTTTCTAGATATTAGAGTTCACGAGGTTTTGTTTTGATTTCTGATTCTTTGGACCTATGTACCATAGAGAACCATCGCTATCAGTTGAAATCAAATACCCCCATCAGAGTGACATAGTGACAAACTCTGTGCTATGCCTCCCTCTGGTGCTCCCCGTAGACCCATGCTTCATTACCTTTTGAAATTCCCAAGGACACAGTTCATTTTCATAAACACAAGATGTGATAGAAATTCAACAAAGGCCCCACGACATTGGCTGCTGTCAGGAAAAAAGCCTAATTGGTCTATCTGCTAAAAAATATGCTCCGAATGCAGACCTAGACTGAAATCTCAAAGGCTGGTTTTGAAAGATCTGCTGAACCAGGGGGTTTAGCGATGTATATTTTAAGAAGAGAACATTAATGTAGAAATTGAAGCATAATTTGAGATTGGATTTTTGTGTTTTCCTTTTCTTTCTCATGTAGAGAAAGTAAAAGCTTTTTCCAAGTATGACTGCTACATTTTCATGGTCAATACTATGAGACCTGATGGCATTGATTCCCATCATGTAATTTACCCCAGCAGTTCTGCATTTTGAAATACTGAGTAATTATTCTCTACACTGGCTCTTCATTTTGTGTGCCATATGGGATTAACTAGAAATAATATTTAAAAATTTTAGGTGTCTGGAAAGTAACAAAGAAAATGAAATATGGTTTAGAAAAGCAGGTTAATGCCTTTGAGGGAAAATAAATGATAGAAAAATTTAAATACTCAATGGGAAGGTAAAAGTTGTAGAGAAATAAAGCTGCAGGGTATTACATAAATGAGAAATAATAAATTAGGTATGGAAATAAAACATTTTTTACAAAGGGCAACTGCAAGTTAGAAAATATTTCATATTTCCCATTGTGGTTGAGTCTATTGTTTTCAAAGTCACTGATGAGACTTAAAACAGGCTATCGCTTTTTAAAATAGATTCAAATCTGTATAACCTTGGAGCTCTTAATCCATTTGCATTTTACCATCTGCTTTGCATGCTTCTTAACTTAATATGCACATCAGAATTGATTCAACTTGCAAGCTCCTTCAGGAAGACATGTGCTACAATTGTATCGCCGAAATGATGATACTCAATAGTCTGTACAGCATAAATCTGAAAGGACAGCATGGAGAGAATACTAGACAAAGAGTTAGGAGACTCCACTCCAGTCATATCGTAATAATTAGCTCGCTTTGTGACCTTGAACAACAAATCTAAACCTTCCAGTTTTCAATTTTCACATGTAAAATGGATTAGGCCACATCTTTGAGACTCTTTCCAAGTCCAAAATTCTCACAAATACATCTTCTTACTGGGTGGGGGGGTAGGACTGATCATTTCAGTTAAGAAACAGACATCAACTGGTGCCTCTGCTTCCCTCTTCTGATCATCATATTTAGGAAGCACATCTTGAGAGTTTCAAATGGAAAAAAAAAATCATGGTCTCGTAACATATGCCACTAACAAATATTACAAACTGGATATTAAAAGCTGCATACTAATAAAAATGCATGAAAAATTAAAAACTAAAATGAGTTTAAATGCATCAATAATCACAATACTTGTAAATATAAGAAACTTTCTTGATCACAATCTCTTAGAGAAAGTTTTTGCTGTAAAAGCAAAAACTAAATCCAGCTCTCAGGTAATTTCGAGAGACATCCCTATGATACAAAGATACAGAAAGTTTGAAAGGTAGGAAATGGAAAATGTATGTTTTAAAAATTCTATTCAAAAGAACATTGATGTGGCACTATTATCAAAACAGATAGTTCCAAGACAAATATATTGGTAGGGATAATGAGGATTATCACTTAACCATAAAAGGAATGATTCACTATAAAGATATACCAGTTCTGAACCCTGGATATACCTGTAGCCTCAAACATAAGACATAAATATTGACAGAATTACCAAGGAAAAATAGCATTTTTAGATACTGATCAATCAAACAATCTAATAAACAGCCTGAATGGATAGTCATGTGTACAGCTCTGCAGCCAATATTGAGAAAATATATATACCCTTCCAAGGCATCAAAGCCTATGAACAAACATTTATATAGAATCTGTGCATCTGTATCTACGACGACATTATATGCACTATGCTATTAAACATCAGAAATGTAAAGATCAAAAACAAACTCTACAAGTCTCCCTAGACATGGTAGTCTTTCATTGTGGTAGCCAAACGAAGCAGAAAAGATCTGATTTCCAATGGGAAGTTTATGTGATTTGGTAAATGTATGTATCTGAAAACTACCACTAAAATCAATATAGAGAACATTTCCATTACTGCAACTTGAGTCCCAGGTAGACACTGACATGCTTTCTTTCGCTTATATGTAGGATTCGCCTTTTTCTAGAGTTTCATAGAAATGGAATCATGTAGTTTCGTATCTGGTTTCTTTCACTCAATGTGTTGTTTTTAGATTCAGCCACATTGTTCTCAGTTGTTAGTTCTTTTATATTACCAACTAGTCCCTACCAACTGCTTTTCCATTTGCTTCTTGATAGACATTCTGATTGTTCCCAATTTTTGACTACAGAAAACAGTTGACGTGAACATCCTTGTACAAGTGTTTTTGTGCATAAATGTTTTCACTTTTCCTGGGTGAATATCTTAGTTGAATAACTGAATCATATGGTAACTGTATGTTTAAATTCTTTTTTAAAAATGTCTTAAAAATGTTTTATTTATTCTTGAGAGAGAGAGAGAGAGAGACAGAGCATGAGCGAGGGAGGGGCAGAGAGAGAGCGGGACACAGAATCCAAAGCAGGATCCAGGCTCTGAGCTGTCAGCACAGAGCCTGACGCGGGACTCAAACTCACAAGCGGTGAGTTCATGACCTGAGCTGAAGTCGGACACTCAACCGACTGAGCCACCCAGGTGCCCCTGTATGTTTAAATTCTTTTAAAAAATCAGTGTCCCAAAGGTTTTATCCTTTCATGTTCCTACCAGCCATGTATGAGCGCCAGTTTTTCTACTACCTGGACAAGTCTTTTCAACTTTGGACATTTGAGTGTGAGTGTACAATGGTAAGTTATTGCAGTTTAGAGTCACATTTTCTCTGATGACTAATGTCGTTGAACATCTTTTCATGTGCTTATTAGTTATTTGTATTTTCTTTTTTGATGAAGTGTCTGTTCAAATCATTTGCCCATTTTTAAGTCAGATCTCCTTTGCATTATTGAGTTGTAAATATTCTTTTTAAAAAATATATATATAATGTTTTATTTATTTTTGATACACACACACACACATAGAGAGAGAGAGAGAGAGAGAGAGAGAGAGAGGATAAGGGGCAGAGAGCGAGGGAGACAGAGGATCTGAAGTAGGCTCTGTGCTTCCAGCAGCTAGCCTGATGTGGGGCTTGAACTCATGAACTGTGAGATCATGACCTGAGGCAAAGTCGGATACTTAACCGACTGAGCCACCCAAGGTGCCCCGAGTTATAAATATTCTTTATATATTGTGCATACAAGTCCTTTATCACATGTGTGTAGTGCAAATATCTTCTCTCAGATTGTGACTTTCCATATAAGTGTCTTCAGAAAAATAGTAATTTTTAAAAATTTTTTTTTAACGTTTATTTATTTTTGAGACAGAGAGAGACAGAGCATGAACGGGGGAGGGTCAGAGAGAGAGGGAGAGTCAGAATCTGAAACAGGCTCCAGGCTCTGAGCAGTCAGCACAGAGCCCGACGCGGGGCTCGAACTCACGGACCGCAAGATCGTGACCTGAGCCGAAGTCGGATGCCCAACCGACTGAGCCATCCAGGCGCCCCGAGAAAAATAGTAATTTTTAATTGTGATTACGTTCAGTTCTTTTATGATTCATGGTTTGTTGTGTGTGTATGTGTATGACTTTGGAACTTTTTGCTAGTCCAAGATCACATATCTTTCTCTTATATTTTCTTCTAGAATTTTATAATTAAAGTTTTACCATTTAAGTCTAAGAACCATTTTGAATTAATTTTTTTAAGATGCAGTTAAGAGTTGAGATTTAGTTTTTCCCATACGGTTACCCAGTTGTTCTAACATCACTGTTGAAGAGTCTATATTGTGTTCCTTTGGTGGTGTCATGGTTCCTTGATTCTTCCTGTTCCTTGAAGTCTTGTGTTGCTGTCTTTACATAAAAACAAGTGGCCTCTTCCTCCAGTCTTTACATTCCCCAGATAAGATCCATTTATAGATCTTACTTCTTTCTTCATGACTATCTTCTCATTTCGAGGGTAAACCCTATATGTCAGCCTCTTTATATGTTATAGGATTTTATTTGTTATAAATTGTTAAGAGTTTTTGCATTTATATGCATAAGGATGTGGTCTGCAGCTCCTGTTTTCGTAAAGTCTTCAACTGATTTTGGTGATAGAGTGATGCTAGCTTTATAAAGTGATTTGATAAGTGCTTCCTTCTCTGCTTTCTGAAAGAGTATGTATGTGGCTGGTATTATTTATTTCATAAATGTATGACATAATTCATATAAATCATAAGGTTCTACAGTTTTTTGAAAATGATAGAAAAATCAATGTGTTTAACGAATATTTCAAAAATTAGATTAGATTTTCTGTATCATCTTGTATTAGTTTTGGTTCACTGATTTTCAAGGAATTTGTTGGAAGTAGCATATATTGTTATTAAGTTGTGAAATTATCCTTTATTATATTTTTAATGTCTGTGGGATCTTTAGTGATCTCCTCCATCATTTTTGGCAATTTGTGTCTCTTCTCTCTCTTTTTTCTTGATCAGGATAATTAGTTACCATTTTTGTTGACCTTCTCAAAGGAACAATTTTTGCTTTAACTGATTTTTCTTTATTGTTTTTCTGTATTGATTTTCAATTATGTATCCATTATTTTCTTCATTATGCTAATTTATTTTTAATTAGCTCTTCTTTTCCTAGTTTCTTAAGTTGAGAGCTTACCTCACTTATTTTTAGAACTTTCTTCTTTTCTAAGTTTATCAATCTATAATTATCTCTCTAAGAACTGTTTTAGCCAAAACTTACAAATTTTGATATTTTGATGACTTCATTTTCACCAGTTTAAGGCATTTCTAATTCTTTTGGTGATTCTTTGTTTGACATATTTGTTTAGAATCGCATTGTTTTGTGTCTATATATTTGGGAATTTCCCAGATAGCTTTGTTAATTTCTGTGCTAATTCTATTGTTGTCAGAGAACATACTGTGTATTTGAATCTTTTAAAATTTATTGACTTGTTTTATAGTCCACCATATGGTTTATCTTGGTAGCATGTGGCATGTTCAATTGAAAATAATGTATGTGTTGCTGTTCTTTGGTAAAGTGTTGTGTAAATAAATGTCAGGTCACATTGGTAGAATGTGTTGCTCAGTTTTCTGTATCTTCACTGATATTCTGTCTACATGTTCTATCATTGCTCAGAATGTTGAACACTCAAATTAGAATAATATATTTGCTTCTTTCTCATTTCAGTTCTGCTGATTTGTTGCTCCATGGAATTTTGAAACTCGTTTTTAAAATTTATGTTTAGGCACGTAAAGTGTAAAATTATTGTATCTTCATTGAGAATTGGCCTATTTATCCTTATGAAGCATTATGAAATATTCTTTTTAATCCCTGTTAATATTCTTTGATTTGCATTTTATCTAATGACAGTTACTATAGCTTTCTTAATATTAGTGTTTGTACAGTCCTTTTTGTACCATTTTACTTTTATCCTGTTGACATCTTTACACTTAAAAAAACATACTTAAATGTAGACAAAATATAGTTCATTATTGCTTTTTTGGTTCAGTCTGATAATCTCTGATTTTTAGTTAGAGTGCTTAGACCATTTGTATTTAAGTAAATTTTAACGTAATTGGCTTACATATACCATCATGCTATCTGATATTTGTTTATTTCTCTTTATCTTTTGATTATTTTTTGTCTAATTTGTTAATATTTATCTCCACTATTGGTGTATTAGGTATACATCTTTTTGTGGCTACTATAGATTTTGCACTATATATCTGTAACTTAACATATTTTACATTACATGTATGGCTAAAAACCTTAAAAAAATTTCCCTAAACCATTTCCCTTCCAATCCTTTGTATTTTTGTTGTGGTGCACTTTATGTGTATATAGGTATAGTTATAGGAATAAGTTAAATCCCACAGTATATTTTTGTTTTAAACAACCAATTATACATATATATATATATATATATATATATATATATATATATATATATATATATTTCCCCCCCCCCCCCGCCTTAATAAAACAAACCTGGGTGGCCTCAGTGACTCAGTCAGTTAAGTGTCCAACTCTTGATTTCAGCTCAGGTCACGATCCCTCAGTTCATGAATTCAAGCCCTGTATCAGGGTCCGTGCTGACAGTGCAGAACCTACGTGGGATTCTCTTTCCCTTTCTCTCTGCCCCTCTCATGCACTCACTCTCTCAAAGTAAATAAATAAACTTAAAAAAATAAAAATTAAACATAAAACAAACATGCTTTTATGTCTACCTACCTATTTACCTTTTATTTTTCTTTCTTTTTTGTCATCTAGTTTTTCGTCTGGTATCATTTCATTATATCTGAAGAATTTCCTTCAACATTTCTTTCAGTGAATACTTGCTGGCAAAACATTGTTACAGATTTTTTTTGGCCTGAAAAAGTCTTCATTGCTTATTTTTTTGTAGAATATTTTCACTGTGTTGTTTGGCAAGTTTCTTTTCCCCCTCTCATTTCATCAACTCTGAATCACTGACTTTTCATGTGTCTGTGGTCATTTTTTTTATTATGTAAAAAATGTATCTTTTTCCTATGATTTTTCTCTTTGTTGAAGTTTTCAGTAATTTGATTGTAATGTGTGTTGGTGTGGTTTTGTATTCAGTTAATGTTTATTGATCTTCTTGAATCTGTGGGTTTATTGTTTTCACCAAATTTGGAAAACTCTTGGACAATTTTGGAATTTTAATTTCCTTAAATATTTTTCTATCTCCCTCTTCTTTCCTTTCTTCTGGTACTCAAACTACATGGTGGTTACACATCTTGCAATTAAGCACACATCACCGAGACTCTTCTTTTTTCCAATCTCTCTTGCTCTCTTTTTTTTTTTTCCCTCTCATTGTATTTTTTAGGTAGTTGCTTTTGTTATGTCTTCAGATTCACTGACCTTTCTTCCTGAGTGTCTAATCTGGTCTTAATTCTTCCTAGTGACAGTTTCATTTCAGTATTTCATTTCTAGAAGTTCCATTTGATTCTTATATTTTCTATTTCTCTTCTCATTATGTTTCTCTTTAAATCTTTGAGCAAAATTGACACATTAATAATAATGATGTTAGTATACTTTTCTCCTAATTCCATTGTCATTGTCATTTCTATGTCTGCTTCTGTTGTTTGATTCTTCTCCTGGTTGTAGGTTACATTTTTCTGCCTTTTCACTTATCTAGTGGTTTTTATTGGCTGATGGGCGTTATGACTTTACATTTTTTTTCGAGTATTGAACTTTTCAAATTTGTATGAAGAATGTCCTGACAGGGAATCAAGTTGGTTACGAATCATTTTGATGCTTTTGTGATTTGTTTTCAAGCTTTTGGGGTGGGGACAGGTAGAGAGTAGCCTCCACTCTAGCTTCATTACTAAAGCTTGATTCTTTCAGGACATGTACTGAATGCCCTGTATATTAACAAAGTCTTTCCATTTTGGTTGGTGGGAACACACATTATTTCTTGCCCTGAGTGAGTGCTAGGAATTATTTTCCAACAGATTACCAGTACGTTTTCTTTCCCTGAAAGTTGTTCTTTGTCTGGTCCACCACAAATATATGCAGATTTATATTCAGCTAAAGATTCAAGAGGACTGCAATACATATTGGACCTCTTTCTCTTCATAGCTTTCTCCTTTCTGGCATTCTATAATTCCTCCTTTGCCTCCCACAACTAATTTGAGTTTCCTTGGCCTCATTGAATGTCAATCTCTGTGTCCTGTACTAAGAAAGATGGCAGTCTCTATTTGAGTTTCCCTTCCTTCTTATCCAGTCCTGAAACTGGACATAGGCAGAAAGCCAAAGACTCCTGTTTTCAAGGACTGTAGGTCTGTGCCATTTGCTTTCTAGTGACTAAAAAAGTAATTTCATATATTCTGTCTACGTTTTAATGGTCTGCAGTAGAAGCGGTATTCTAGCATTATTACTCCATCATGGCCAGGCAGGATTTGAATTTCTTTATAAAGTAGATTTAGATATGTTTTTCTGCTGTGTAAAAATTCTGTTTATTCCAAAATGTCAGCCACAGCAGATTTAGTATGCATGGAATAATAATTTTATCTTATCAAAAAAATCATTTCCAAAACTCTATAAGAAATCTAAAGGTCAGATTATGAATATAAATGTACTTTGAAAAATGTCCCCCTTTTTCCTTGCCTTCTCCATTTTGATTGCCTATCATGATCTAAGATTGCTCAGTCTATTAATGGTCCAGGTCAGATACTATGTGGGGCACAATGAGTTTAAAAATATTTTGAAAGATTATAGTATTATTTTCCTTGAATAGGTTATAGTCTAATTAAAAAAAATCAGGAATGAGAATATAATCATCAAGTATAAAACATGAAGTACTACAATTTTTCAGAGTATGCAGAGGGCACAACTGGCTGCTTTGAAGAGAATTTCCATGACTTGGTCTTAATATTGGGATGTTCCAATAGCAGTCCTCTGAAGGAATCACTTTGCATTTCCATGCTACAATCAAGTAATGGTTTACTCAGAAGTTCCTCAGAGCAAGTGAGGCCTTCCTTAGGCAAAATTCATACCCTAAATAGATTGCATTTGCCCAGAATAACAAGCTTTTCTCTTTTTGCATAATCTTCTCATATTCTTTCCTACTCATGGACATTTGTATGCTAGGTATAGTTATGTGTAGTTTATGTTTTCAGTTAATCTCTATTGCTTACACTTTGCATATCCCTTTGGTTACTAAGTTCTGATAACAGACATTAATATAGAATTCCATGAGTGACCTTTTGGTGACCAGAGCTCCACTGGATTCTCAGGTTAATTTCCCTTGTGGTTTGATTTCTCTGAATATCAGTCAAATAAAATTGCAACATCGTTGCATTGAGGTAGTGCATGTACATCTTAAATTTTACGTGTGAATAATAATTCTTATTTGTTTCCAGTAAATATCTGAGACCATCTACCTTAACGGACCCTGCAAATGCAATGCCAAATAGTGCAATTCTCTGAAGAATGGCTAAAAATATGGGTACACACATTAATGAAGAGGGAAAATGCTTACCAGCTATAACTGAGTGGTTCCATTTACTCAAGTTAACCTGGGAGGGGCGTTTACTATGATTTAGTTCAAGGTGAGTGGTTTTGAAGGCATCTACATAAAACCCTGGTAGTCAATTACTTTCTGTAGAGCTGCTTACCAAGATAAGTTTTAAAATTCAGTAAGACAAAGATGATGTCAGTTTCCCTAATTTGAAGTTTCTTTAACAGAAAAAAAGGGTCTCTCAGAGATTTTTGCTTTAGTTCAGGCTTAAAAACTGACTGAGAACTGAGAATTTAGTAAAGAAACTAAATTTATGTGGATTTCAAGGCCCATGACAGATGAACTGATGAAGAGGTAAATAGAATACCTCAAACCATTACTACAAAATTAATTTCCTGATTGAGGTAGGAGAACCACAATGACTCCTGCCCTGGGTATGCATCTTGATTAGCTATATTATAGTCTATAATTTTATTTATAGTTGCCATGAGGAGAGAAGAATGTTAATGCTGTCATCTATAAATTTTGGAGAAGAATTGATTTTATTTTTGATTCTTCCATCAGCAAATTGGGTGACCTGAGGTAAGTCAATGTGACTCCGGGACTCAAGCTTCCTATGAAAAATATGAGGGAGGTTAAACCAGATGAGACCTAAGTTTTCTTCCAACTTATTTCCTGACTTTATAAATTTTAAATTATAAAGATAAAGCTTAGAAACTTAGAAATAACCATGACTGGTCTAGATTAATGTTCCAACTAGCCCCCAAATCTGTGCAAACAATGGCCCTTAGGGATGAACCATGAGTGGTTGTAATTTTTCATTCTGACATCAACCTTAGAGGTATAACATGCGTCAGTTCTTCTTAATCTCTATTGATGGCACTGTGGTATATAAATTCAGCCAATCCCTTTCAAAACTTACTTATATTTGCTGTCAGTACCTACCTCTTGGGGATTACATTTCGTAAGATTATTGTCCTCTGTCTAAAAAAGTACTTCCTTTTTTTCTTTTTCCTAAGTTTGCCTTGCTCAGTTTGAGAAACATCTCCTTTAAAGAAGACTCACCCTAGTCTTTCAGATTTTGAAGTTAAGTTTATGTTTGTTCTGGTCATAGCAATTTTGTGTTGTAATGATTTTAATGTGGTTAGCATCCTATGGTTTTGCCTTTCCTGGTTGAAGACTTTTCCTCTTTCAGTTTCTTCTTGCATTGCTGGATGACTTCCCTAGCTTGATTCCTACTCCAAATCCCTGTGATTGCTTTGGTTTTCCTTTCTGAAAATCTCCCAATTCCATTTTGCGTTTCTGGAGGTGCAACAACAAAGAAATATATAGGGTTTTAGAGGAAGAAGCAGATGGGAAAGGTAGTGTATTTTCTTATATTTTTGCAAACAGTCCATACCTTGCTGGATTTTTGGGTTACAGAAATGCCCTAAGTCTATATTTTCAAGAAGCCATTCACTACTCACCTAACTGAAATTGTATTTTTTTAAAGAAGTGCATATTTATCCTTTTTTTTTCTGTTTCCCTCCTTCCTTCACTCTTCTCTCCTTCTCTTGATTTTTATTCTTCCCTCCTCACTTATTGTTGCTTAAACAAACCAGTCATTTGGGTTATGGGGTTTTTAGAATGGGGAAATCTATCTTCTAGTGGCTTATTACCTAAATTTTAGTTGAAGATAGTAAGCATTAAGAAATATTATATACTACCACCATAAGTCCACTTCCTTTAAATCACTGAAAACATAATAAGCCTAATTTAAACATATAGCATCAAAATAAATAACCAAAACATAAGGCAATGATTTTCTGGAAAGCCACGGGGAATGTTGAGAAAAAAGAAACTAAGAAAGGGCCTCAGAGATTCGAACTAACAGGAATTAAAGATATGTAAGCTTGAGTTATTTCATTGCCTATCTGAGAGGTATTGCTTTTCTCTTTCTCAAGGTGTAGTCCTATTTCAAATGTAATCACTCTATGTTCCTTTCTTTTCCTTGATTCCATCTTACCCCAAATTAGTATCCATTTGGCTCACTCCTGTACATGCTGCTCAGTCTGATGGACAGTAGGGTACAAACCAGCAGAAGAGGGCAGCATGCTTCAGTTTATTGAGCACCTGTCATATGTCAGGCACTTTCCTAGGCACTTTTCTCGTTTCATGAAATCCTCACAACATCCCTGAGGGAGAATTGTTGTTTTCCTCCTTTTACACGTGAATCATCTGAGACTCATTCATTCCTTTTCCCTAGGATATGCAGGTGGAACGTGGCAGTGGAATTTGAGCTCAGATTCTACTTTGCCAGTAAGCAGCTATTAAGCACTGCCATGAACTATGGCATTATAAACTTGTTAGAATCAAGATTTTCCATTTTCTAGTTAACCTTTGTTTGAACATGACAATATAGAGCTATTCTCTTCATCAGGTATTTTTTTTTTATTCCTATTTCTCAGGAGACTAAATTTTACAACAGAATTTTGTAGATCGAGCAGAATGGCTTAAACAAGTCTTTTTCTAAAACAAGTCCTCAAGGATATTGAAAACACAGTATGCTCCCATCTGTTATTCTTCCTTTATTTAGTGTCCATTGCCTTCAAATAGTCCAGAATCAAGGTGTGTGTGTGAGTGTGTTTCTGTTTTAAAGAAACAGTCAGAGGTGGCCTTACTTCATCCAGCCTCATTCCTGTTGCACTTGTTGATAATAATTTTTAATATTTTTAGAATTATGTCATAGATTAATATGGAAATTAATTGTGGAAATTGTGGAAATATGGAAAGCAATTGTGGAAAACTTCAGAGACCTCAGAGTCAGTGGTTTTCCCTATTTATACCTAAATCTCTGAAGATTCCAGAATTTATCAGGGATGACAGACAATGCAAATGAAGAAAAAGGAAGTAAAATGAAACAGAATTTCTTGATAGGCCTCATTTGAAATATTCATGCGAAATTAGAGTAGAACTTTATTTTAAAAATATCTACTGATGAACATGCATGTTTCTCATGTTAATAAGTTATCAATTAGCTAATTTTATAATTGTCCATGGTCTGTCAAACACTGAATTTTCTCAGTAGGAAAATGCAGTACTTTCCTTCTCAGGGGCCCTCAAGGGGAAAGGAAGTAATTACTGTCAATGGTCCTTCACTCCCTAAGTGCCGTGAGTTGCAAACCCACTCATTTGTAATTCTAGCCACAGATTCTCTTTCTCAAATTAGTTGAGGTAATAACTGGAGGCTGACAGAATGCTTATTTAAAACCACCACTAGAATGCATATGTAAATATATCTTAAGTTATCTTAAGTTACTGAAAGAGGATTGGAATGTTATAAGCAAAACAATAATTGAAATGATAGGAATGATGATGGAGTTTAATTTTTTCATTATTCCCTCCCAATTCAATACAACCTGTGTTTACGTTCCTTAACTGGTAGTCAACTTGAATGATTTGACTCAGCATGATAATACCACTTACTGTTTCATCAGCCATTACATATAAAGACTTCAGCTACAGCAGGAAAAAAAATTATATCTCATATTTTTCACTAAGGTCTTTTAAAGATATAGTCAGATATTTCACATAGTAGGTATAAAATGTCCAAACCTGGGCATAGGAAATAACAGTAATTCTCAGAGGTATAAGGGTCTCGCTCCACTTGGTGTTCCCCTGATTTCTATGGATTTGATTGTTTAGCTCACTGGTAATCTTAACACTTCTTGCCTATCTTTGATCTCAGTATTTTTATGGGCCCTAAAACCATTTGGACATCTGGTAAATCCTGTGTATCCCTTCTCAGAATAATGTTTTAAAATTAATATAATAGGGGTACCTGGGTGGCTCAGTCGGTTAACTGTCCTAAGTTCTAAGTCATATCTATGTACATGTTCACTGGAGACATTCAAGGACCCAGGCTAATGGAGACCTCATCTTAAAAAATATTTATTTATTTTCAAGAGAGACAGAGGCAGAGAGAATGAAAGAAAGCATGAGCAGGGGAGGAACAGAGAGAGAGGGAGACAGAATCTGAAGCAGGCTCCAGACTCTGAGCTGTCAGCACGGAGCTGGACGTGGGGCTTGAACTCACAGACTGTGAGATCGTGACCTGAGCTGAAGCTGGACACTTAACCAACTAAGCCACCAAGGTGCCCATGGAAACCATTTTGATATGTTTCCTTAATCACTGCAGCAATGGGAAGGTATGAAACAACTTGTGTACTAACTCTAAATGTTTTTGTCTTATAAAGTGACTTGATCACTTCTGCTCACATTTCATTGGCCAAAGCAAGTTGGGTGGCAATGCCTAATTTCAAAGGGAATGGAGAAATGTGATACCACCATATGTTAGAGAAGAGGAAATACTTGTTCAAAAGCACGTTTGGCTGCCATACCTTCTTACTAAAGGTGGGGAGCCAGCTTCAGCTGACTTTTAGCACCTGCATTCGTCTTCTGGGTCTGCATTATATTTACCTCAGTTCAAATTCCCACTCACTTTCAGTGTGGAAGTCGATTTATTCTTGATCCCAGAGGGCAGCTGATGTCACATCACTCTCTTTTTTTCTGGATTAGATTCACTAATAGTAAGAATTTGGGGGGCTCTAAACCTGCTTATGCTGGTGAAATTTTTTTCTAGTAAAGCATTGCTGTAAATTGCTCCCTGGGCCTGATTTTTAAAAATGACTTCCAAGCACTTTGCTGAATGGTTTACTTAAGGTGTCTCATATGTCTTAAAATATTTCTATGCCATTCCCTTCCTGTTTATGGTCAGAAATTTGAATTGCATTCTAGAATTTCTCCACCTTCTTAAGTACCCATTCTAGTATTTTATGCTATTGTATCTGCAAGGTATTTTCCCTTGTGGCTTTGGGATCGTATGCTATATATCCTCCCAACTTTCTATTAATTGCTGTTACTTTGCTACTCTCAAGACTTGTGGCTGCACTACAACATTTCAGGATCACGCTCTCTCCTTGGTTCCAAATCCTGCACTGCAAACCCTAAATATATGCTCCGTTAAAATGCCCCTTGTTTCTAGTAGCTTGTAGCCTTATTTAGAGATTCCAGTATCTGTCAGATAGATGCTATTATAGTAGCAGTCCAGGCTGCAGATTCCTCTCTCAGTGGATGAAATACGAGAAAGAAATTCAGCTTAAATACATGTGCAACAGGCTTTTTTTCCCCTTCTAGGAAAGATTTCTTCAATTTCTTAACGCATGGCATGTCAGCTAAGCTGTGTTAAAAACAACCTCTAGTCAGCTGCTTCAGGTGGGAGTTTCTTAGAATTGCTGAGTCTAGTAAGTTCACACCCTACTTTTTGTGTGCTTAGCTTTCCATTTGACACCATCCAATAGTGTAAGTAGTAGTTTCTGAAACTTTGCTTTGACTTTGAGGTTTATTCCAAAAGCAGTCAGGACTTGTGCCTGGTGATGCTCTACATCCTTATCCAATTCTTTCAATAGATAGGAGTCAAGGCAAGACCATCCACAACCTTGATTGTGTTCGAGGGTGGATAATTACATACAATACGTAGCTGGCCAAGTTGTGCTAGATCACAGGATCCGGGGCATAGAGTGTAAAATGAAACCTGAGTGACCACAGGCATAAGAGATTTCTATAAACTTGTTGCCAATCACCAACATCTAATCACTTTTATTTTTATACCTTTCTCTTGGCTGTCACCTGACTGCTTCTGTCCTTTCAGTCCTCATTTCACCCCCGCCACATGAGTGCAAAACTCCAGCTTTCACCAGTTTTCCACAAAATCCTCCATCATGCAAGCATTTCATGGATTTATTCCTTCACCACGGATATTCAGCAAAATATGGGTGAGACCACGTTTTAAATCATGGGGATCCCATCATGGATCACCCTTTGCTCTGTCCTTTGCTCTGCTCCTTTACATCCCAGAGGAGAAGCCAGCACATTCTTTTTCCTCTCTAGAAAAGACTGTGGAGTGATTCTGCTCATACTCAGGCCCCCAAGGTTTTTCTCTGTATCTCAAAGGAGCTTGTGTATTAATTTATGCTGAACAAAGACAGTGTACTTCTTGAAAGATGTCACGGGGCGGGGGGGAGTTTCCCCTTTTTGCTAGGCATGATTATAATCATGTTTACACCAAATAACATACGGTGGATATGAGCAATGTAGCAGAAGCTTAGGGAACACACAGGAAGAGATGATTGTTTCTCTTGTGGAAGGTTGGGATAAGATGTAAAAATGAGATATAAAATCCAGGACATGGGCATTGCAGATATGAGGGCGTTGGTGATTATGATGTATTTAAAGAAAGATTAATAGAATGGCGCTAAAACAAAGGATAGGAGAAACAGAAGGGGATTGATGTTAAATACCAGAAAGGTAGACTGTCATACCTAAGAAGAGTCATTTTGCTTTTGCACATATAAATATTTTGAAGAATCTTCTGGAAAATTTGGGTAGACTGCAGAGCTGAGTCTTTATCCTGAAAGCTTTTTTCTCCTTAAAATTTCTGCTTCAAGTGGCAAGTGTGAGTTTGAAATTTTGTAGAACAAAGTAGCTAAGCAACAAGATGGAACATGTTAAGTCAAGAAACAGTGAAATTTGATTTCATATTTCATAATAGTGCATATTGTACTTAGGACTCTATGGGATATACAAAAGTAGCAGGATCTCATATTCTGAAAATTCACTCCATGTGTAGTAAACCTTAGTAAGCCAATAAGAGTTTATCCAAGCATTACTTGACAGCCAGAAAGAATGATTTCCCTCTCTTAAGCTTAAATATAAAGCTTAAATTATATGGGATCTAAATGAATTGAATAAATGCTTCATTTTTAATATATTTTACTATAGAAATCTAGATATTTTGTGAGGTAAGGAAAGAGTGCAGAGCATTGAAGGACATTGACCAGAATTAGGTAAAGCGGGCCTTCTTCTTTCCTCTCTTCCTGTCTCTTATTTTTCCTTTTTTCCCCACACTGTTTCTCCCTTATACAAATATGTATGGAGTGTTTGTTATGTGCTGGGGACCATGCAAGGTGCTGGGAGACAAATTGGCAAGTGCGATACTGTGAGATAAATATTCTTTTAAAAAATCTTAACTTTTATTTATTGTTGAGAGACAGAGGGAGAGAGAGACAGAGACAGAGAGAGACAGAGCATGAGCAGGGGAGGGGAAGAAAGAGAGACACACACAGAATCTGAAAGCAGGTTCCAGGCTTTGAGCTATCAGCACAGAGCCCAATGCGGGGCTTGAACTCATGAACCGTGAAAGTGTTACCTGAGCCAAAGTCATACACTTAACTGACTGAGCCACCCAGATGCCCCAAACTTATTTTTTAAATGTTTATTTATTTTTCACGGGGGGTGGGGGAGCACAAGTTGGGGAGACAGAGAAATGCAGGACAGAGGATCTGAAGAGGGATCCACACTGACAGCAGCAAGCCTGATGTGGGACTCAAACTCATGAACCGGGAGATCGTGATCTGAGCCGAAGTCAGATGCTTAACCTGAGCCACCCAGGTGTCCCATGAGATAAATGTTCTTAGCAAAAGGTGCTCTAGAAATGCATAGGTGGAGCCTGAATCTAGACTTGAAGGATGAAGAAAACATTGCAAAGAAGTTAATTTTCAGTAGAAATGCAAAGAATGAGAGTTGTCAAAGAGGGTTGAAGAGAGAAATTTGAACATTGGAAAGATTATTTCTAGTTAGTTAACTCTCAAATAAGTAGTATATTTATAAAACAAACAGTAGTATGCTTTTAAAATCAATTATACATTTTGAAATAATTTTCAGAAATATATTAAAGTATCAAAGGTTATATTGATTTGTGATCACTCATTTGAATAAACTCAAAGTAAATACACCAACACCCCCTTGAGCAATAGTTCTGTTTATTACTTTAGTTAATAAAATTTCCTTAAATGTAAACATGTTATGGAGAAAATAAGACAAGATACAAGAGACAACTTAGAGAGATGGGTTACAATTTTATATGAAGACGTTATGGAACTTTTCTGATGAGACAACATTTGAGCATTGACCGGAAAGACGTGAGGAAGAGAATCTTAAAGATACCTGTGGAGAAAGCATTCCAGAAAAAGGGAACATTATATGCAAAGACAAGCTGTTGATGTATGTGCAAAGACATGATTTTTGAAAGTTAAAAATGGAGATTTTAATCTATCCAGTAAACACTAAACATAAAACAAAGAAGCATAGCTAAAATGCCAACAGAGGACATAAATGTAATATTAAAAAATGCTTGATTTAGTGCATCCTACTGCCCCTGAAAAAAATCTTGGAAGGAAGAACTCAGGAACAAAGAACTACAGGACGCATAGGAAAAACGCCAATGTCATAGGCTTAACTGTAGACATCTCAATAATTACATTGAATATAGGTATGTTAAAAAAAACCCAGTTAAAAGGCAGAGATTATTAGGCAGGATTTAAAAAATGATCTACGTGTTGATTATAATACATATTTTAAAGACAAAGACACAAAGACACAGACAATTCTGTAAGTTAAAGGAAAAAAAAATATACCTTGCCTGCAAACACTAAGCATAAGAAAGTTGCTGTGATTGTGTTAATATCAGATAAAAGTGTCAAAAAATCAAGAATTTTTATTAATTGTAAGTATGTCTGAGTCCAGTATCAAATTTTCTAAAATTCTTTAAACAGAAGTTGTCAGACTAAAGGGAAAAATTTGTAGAGAGCCACAAAAGACCCAAAGTAGCCAAACCAATCTTGAGAAAGAACAAAGCTGGAGGTATCACAATCCCAGATTTCAAGATATACTACAAAGCTGTAGTAATCAAAACAGTATGGTACTGGCACAAAAATATACAGACACATAGATCAAAGGAATAGATTAGAAGCCCCCAAATAAACCCATGCTTATATAGTCAATTGAGCTATGACAAAGGAGGCATGAATATAGAATGGAGAAAAGATAGTCTCTTCAAAAAATGGTGCTGGGAAAACCGGACAGCTACATGCAGAAGAATGAAATTTGGTTGCTTTCTTACACCATACACAAAGATAAACTCAAAATGAATTAAAAAACAACATGTGAGACCTGAAACCATAAAACTCCTCAAAGAAAAGATAGGCAGTAATACCTCTGGAATCAATTATGGAAATATTTTTCTAGATATGTCTCCTCAGGGAAGGGAAACAAAAGCAAAAAATGATACTATTGGGACTACAGTAAAATAAAAAGCTTTGCACAGCAAAGGAAGCAAAAAGACAACCTACTTAATTGGAGAAGATATCTGCAAATGACATATCCATAAAGGCTTTATATCCAAATTATATAAAGAATTTGTACAGCTCAACACCACCACCCCCAATCCAATAAAAACTAGAAGACAGGAATAGACATTTTTACAAAGAGGATATACAGATGACCAATAGATACATGAAAAGATGCTCAATAGCACTAATTATCAGGTAAGTACAAATCAAAACTATAATGAGATATTACTTTATACCTGTCAGAGTGGCTAAAATCAAAAACGCAGCAAATGACAAATGTTGGCGAGAATGTGGAGAAAAAAGAAGCCTCATTCCCTTTTGGTTGGAATACAAATTGCTAAAGCCACCATGGCAAACAGTATGGAGGTTTCTCAAAAAATTAAAACTAGAATTACCATATGATCCAGTAATTCCACTAACTGAGTACTTATCTAAAGAAAATGAAAATGCTAATTTGAAAAGATATATGCACCCCCATGTTTATTGCAGCATTATTTACAATAGGTAAGATATGGAAGCAATCCATATCCACTGATACGTTAATGGATAAAGAAGATGTGTGAGATATGTGTGTATACTAGCAAACACACACACACACACACACACACACTAGAATAATCCTCAGCCATTAAAAAATGAGATCTTGGTGTGGTGTATATATATATATACCATGTACATACATGTACATGGTATATATATATATGTATGTATGTATATATGTATGTATGTATATATATGTATGTAGTATATACATACATATATATACATATACATGTATGTACATGGTATATATATATACAATGGAGTATTACTCAGCAATCAAAAAGAATGAAATCTTGCCATTTGCAACTACGTGGATGGAACTGGAGGGTATTATGCTAAGTGAAATTAGCCAGTCAGAGAAAGACAAATATCCTATGACTTCACTCATATGAGGACTTTAAGAGACGAAACAGATGAACATAAGGGAAGGAAAGCAAAAATAATATAAAAACAGGGAGGGGGACAAAACAGAAGAGACTCTCAAATATGGGGAAGAAACAGAGAGTTACTGGAGGGTTGTGGGAGAGGGATGGGCTAAATGGGTAAGGGACATTAAGGAATCTACTCCTGAAACCATTGTTGCACTATATGCTAACTAATTTGGATGTAAATTAAAAAAAAAAATGAGATCTTGGGATTTGCAACAACATAGATGGATGTAGAGGGTATAATGCTAAATGAAATAAGCCAGTAAAAGAAAGACAACTACCATATGATTTCACTCATGTGTGGAATTTAAGAAACAAAACAAATGAACAAAGGAAAAAGAGACAAAGGGAAAAATAAAGCACCTAAATACAGAGAACACACTAGTGGTTGCCAGAGTGGGGGAGGTGGAGGGAGATGGGGGAAACAGATGAAAGGGATTAAGAGTACACTTATCTTGATGAGTACACTTGAATCATTATATTATACACCTGAAACTAATATAACACTGTATATTAATGTTACTTCAATAATAACAACAGCAAAATGAAAAGGAAAATGGGCAAAGATCTACAATATTATTTGAAGATTTTAAAAACTCCCTTTTTAGAAACTGTTTGCATGAGTTCACATGGACCAATTAATATATAGAAGAGTTGATTAACAGTATAAATTAAATTTTGTTTATTTATTTATTTTGAGAGAGAGACAGAGAGAAAGGGAGAGAGAGTATCCCAAGCAGGCTCTGCACTGTCAGCACAGAGCCCAATGGAGCTTGAACCCACAAACTGTGAGATCATGATCTGAGCCAAAACCAAGAGTCAGGATCTTAACTGACTGAGCCACCCAGGCGTCCCAATTAACACTATCAATTAAATTAACCTAATTGACATTTTCAAAACATTATAAGTAAACAGAATATGCTTTCTTTTCAAACGAATAAGGAATTTTCCTGAAAATAGGCCATATTCTTGGCCATGTGAAAAGATCCGATAAGTTTCAAAGGATGAAATAATACACAATGTGCTCTTTGTATAATAGTATTAGTATACTATTATTATACTAGTTAGTATAGTAGACTAGAAATCTGTATTAATAAAAAATTGATAAATGTCCCCAAGTACTTCAAAATTAAATGTACTTCCAAATAACTCATGGATCAAAGAAAAAATCATAAGATAAAAATTAATATAAAACTATTACTAGCTGAATAATAAAACACACACACACACACCTCTTATCAAAATTAACAGATACAACTAAAACAATCCATAAAAGGAAATTTATAGTTTATTTCATGAAAGAAGAAAGGTACAAAATGAATGATCTAGTCTCTTACCTTAAGAAGACACTAACCAGAGCAAAGCAAATCCAATATTAGTAAAAGGAAATATGAGTCAAACCACTGCAATAGAAATTTAAACAGTAGAGAAAATCAATAATGTCAGCTACTTATTTGAAAAGATCAATAAAATTGATAAATTTACTAACAAGACTGTCAAGAAAAAGGAGAAAAAGAACCCCAAGATACAAATTACCAAGGTGAATAAATTAAGGAGCATCACCAGAGATATTAAAATAAGAGGATATATGAATAACTTCATAACATATAATGCAATAATTTATAGGAATTTGGTGTTGACTTAAAAACACAACTCTCTATAAGTTTTGCAATGGGAAATGGAATTTTTAAATTGTCTTATATCTATTAAAGAAATAGAATTTTCACAAAGAAAATGGTAGGTCCAAATGGCTTCATTAATGAATTCTATTAAATATTTAAGGGAAAAAAAATCATACCTGTATTTTGCAAACTCTTCACAAAGTAGATAAGTATAATCGTTCCAATTCACTTTATGAGGCAAGCATAACTCTGATACCAAGATAAGATAAAGATATTGCAAAGAGAAAAAAACTGGAGACTAATGTTTCTCATGAATATTAAATGCAAAAATCTTTAACAAAGTATTCTATTGATTGTGATAGAACAGCAATAGATAGCAGGGACTATAAGTCATGACCAAGTAGGTTTTATCCTGGGAATTCAAATTGGCTCATATATGAAATCAATCAGTATAATTCACCATAGTAAAGGATTATGAAAGAAAAATCACATGATCACTTCAATGGAGCAGAAAAAGTATTTGCTACATTCAATGGCAATTTATGATTTGAAAAAATCCTAACAATAAACTATGAATGGAAGGAAACTTCTCAACCTGATAAAGAACACCTATGAAGACTTTATGGCTAGTATCAAATTTAATGGTAAAAAATTAACATTTTTTTCTCTTACATCAGAAACAAAGAAAGGACTTCTCTCATTTCTTTTTTTCCCTTAATGTTGAAGTAGAGAGCCCAAAATGTAATAAGTCAAGAAAAAGAAATAAAGTTTGAAAAGGTGAAATAAAAATGTCATTATGGAAATTCAACCAAACTATACATAAAATAGTCAAAGGAACCTATAAAACTGCTATGAAATACTAAGGAAATTTTATAAGAATTCATAATACAAAGTCAACCATACAAAAATCAAGTTTTTTCTTTAAATTTTCAAAGTCTAATTGAAGATTAAAAATGTAATTAAATGAATTCCTTAATGTACCCATCTATGGGACATTTTGAGTATATGCCTTATCCAGAACCACTTTTGAGGAAAGTAACCAAAGAGAGTTCTCTGAGTATGGTGTGGGGCATTTGACATATGACTTAGTAAACTGCCTTCAAAATGCAAATTTTGACTAATTTTTCTCTTTCTAATTAGGCAAAACATTTTTCTTCCCCTTCAGCACTAAATGTTTCTTCTCCATAAAGGCACTGAAACCATAAGTTCAACAGTATCTTGGTTTACACTAGTACCCATTTGAGTATCTACTTTAAAAAATGTTTGGTTATTTATATGAATGATAATGAAGTTGTTTGCTGAAAAAAGCTCTAAATGTTAAATTTCATATACCAGTGAGCAAAAGGATGAAGTATTCAGAAAAGAGCAGGAAATTGTTAGACCCGTGAAATCAAATTACATAGACAGTTTGCCTACTCTACCTAGTTGTCTTGTTGAGCTTAGTCTTTATAATATTTAAGAATTAAAAAAATATTTTACGCTTTTAAGAACAGAAGTACTTTAATATCAAACACTTAGCCCAGCATATTATCTTTGCACCCACGCTGTAATGATCTATGAGTGCTGTTGACACAACACTGTTAATAGTCCTGACAGAGCACCTCAGAAAGTTCACAATGCTAAATCGCAATAGCAAAGAATATGGACACAAATCAGGTAAAACTAAGAAAACAAAGTGAATATTAGTGAATGTAGCCCATAGGTAAGCTTCCTTCTGGAGTGAAAACAGAAGCACATAGTAGACATTTCTAACAGTATCCTTGAGTAAACTGTATTTGATTCACAAGGTCACCTCTTCAGAAATGTTATTTGAAGATGCTCTATGTTTATTTAATTTCAGGTTTCCTCTGTCATTCTCAGTAGTGTCAACTAATGATAAAATATGTCTATTACCGGGGTGCCTGGGTGGCTCAGTCCGTTAGCAGTCTGATTCTTGGTTTCTGCTCGGGTCATGATTTCACAGTCTGGTGAGTTTGAGCCTCACATTGGGCTCTGTGCTAACAGCACGGATCCTGCTTGGGATTCTCTCTGTCTCCCTCTTTCTCTGCCCCTCCCCCACTCATGCTGTCTTTCTCTCTCAAAATAAATAAATAACTTAAAAAAATATGTCTATTATCTTTTTCTTATAGCTGCTTTTTAACCAGGGAAATAAAATTACTGCACTGAAGTCAGAGATACATGTTTACCCCATGTTCCAAAGCTGTGAACTGCTTGTTTATTTAGTCATTTTCACTGTTGATAAATATGGTGTTTGGTCCAGTGTTGGTTGCGGGGCTTCCCTTGTCATTGTTATTAATGGCGATGTTGAAGTACCTTGTTCCTAAAGAACACACAATAGTGGGGCGCCTGGGTGGCTCAGTTGGTTAAGTGTCCGCCTTTGGCTCAGGTCGTGATCTCGTGGTCTGTGAGTTCGAGCCCTGCGTCGGGCTCTGTGCTGACAGCTCAGAGCCTGGAGCCTGTTTCAGATTCTGTGTCTCCCTCTCTCTGACCCTCCCCAGTTCATGCTCTGTCTCTCTCTGTCTCAAAAATAAATAAACGTTAAAAAAAATAACACACAATAGTATTGATATTTTGTGTTTGGAGGTGTTTTCTCTTGAACTCAACTCTCCTTGAAGGGAAGCCTGTCCTGCACTGTGGAATAAGTATACTAGTTTACCTTCCTATCGGCACTGGGGAACAATCTAAAGAAGGGCAAGCTCCCTTCAGCAGAGCTGAGCTCCTGTTTCTGGTGATCAGGGTTGGGATACTTCACATGTTTGTTTCACTGCACTCAAGGCTGGTTTTCAGAAGACTAGGAAGTGGGAGGACAGATGTACTTGAAAGAACAGAGAAGGCCAAGGTTCTTTTCCCAGGTTATTTTCTTGCAACTTACTAATTTCTTAAATTGGGCAATTTGCTTATCTTACTCTTGGCTTTTTTTTTATTTAACTGTTTTTTAAAAAGTAATTTATGAAGACTTATCTAAGTATTCTGCATAGATATTATAGGGATCTGGTATGAGGTAGTTTTGCAAACCAGCAAGAAAAATGCAAATACAGGGTATTCTTACTTATAGTCGTTGGAATTACTATCAATAAGAGTAAACAAAGGTTTCTTTGATACTGATTCTCCCCTTTCTGTTTAATTTACCTCACTGAACACTATTTTCTTTTTCTTTTTTTAATCTTTGGATATATATATATATTAATTTATATGACATATTTTATTAGATATATATAATATTATATTCTATAATATACTATATACATTTTCCTGTATTATATAGATATATATTATATATGGTATATTATAGAATATAATATATAAAATATATACTATATATATTATATTTATAAAATATATATAAATATATAAATATATATATAAATTCTAAGTTACACTTTCTTGTGATTACTCTCCCATACAATTACTATTTCTTTTATTTTTCACATTTTAATCAATATAGATACTGATCCAAAGGAATGAAGCTAAAACATTAGAATTTCATGTAGGATAAGGCACTTTCTAGAGATGGGACACAACATATTTTCCCTAGGTCTCTGAATCAGGTTTTATTTATAATATTAACAATGGCCAAATATCTTGGGAGAAGAGCTGCAGGTACCTAAATGCGTTGGGGTTATTTCAAATTAACTTGTCTTTGATACATTTTTAAGACACTTTGTGATGAATGGAAAATCGTTGAGTTGACGCAAAACAATGGTTGAGAAGCAGCTTAGGAACTTGGGAGCTGAGATCTATTGTGCAAATTTCACTCACAATAGGTCTGTGAGCATAATGAGGCTATACATTTTTCATTTTACAGATGGAGCAGCTGGGTCCAGAGAAGTTGAGTAAGTTGTTCAAGCTGCAGACTGCTCTATGGAGGAGCTGAGACCTGACGAAGATGTTGTGAGCACTGTTTCTCCATAAGAAGGCTAAAAGAGGTGATGGGGGTACACCCCTGTTCCAACTGGACAAATTCTGTTCTAGTTGGTTTTGCTTTTTCTGTTTTTTTTTTTTTTTATTTGAGAGTTCTTAATGAGATTTTTTTTAAGTGAGAATTCAAATGTAAACATTTATCAAACCGATTGGATAGACTAAGTGTACAGCCATTGTTCTTGGTTATATCCCTGCTTCCCGTTATATACATCATGAGTGATGATTCCATTAAAAAGTCAAATAGGCAAATAGCATTAGGGAAGGTAGTTTAAAGTAATGGCTTTCAAATATTTTGACTGCAATCCACAAAAGGAAATACCGTAAAATCAAGGTGACCCAATGTAAAACTACAAACACAACAGAAACAAAAGTACTACAAAGACTATGAATTCTGATATTTTTATTATGTTCTGTTAAAAATTGATTTTATGGTCCAGTTTGGAAAAAATAAGTGTAAAGAAGGACCATTTAAAAAATTGTTTTTACCTCCCATCACGTTTATGTCAGTAATTAAGGTATTATGACCGAAAGGTTGAATATTCTAGATTTAAAACCTGAGAGATGACACCATCTCATGGGGGAACTTTAAATCAAAGGTGACTTTATCATCATTTCCAGAATTAATATTTTAGTATGATTGACTTGAAGCACTAGTGGTCTCACTCCTGCACTCGAAGTTGTTTTATGTTTGGATTTTCAAAATTGACTGCAGTAACAATGATATTTATGACATGGGTTAGGTTAGATTAGGTGACATTTGGGGTAGAAATCATTTCTTTGTGCAGACTTAATCATTTTATTAGAAAAATATCAAGCACCCAGGAAGCTTAGAGAAAAAAACATCATCGTAATTTCCGTCGTGGATACCATGCAAGGCCTTCTTGCTGGTTGTTGAAAGCCACATGAAGGGTGGTTGGTGACCATTTCCCATGCTCTCCCACATCTTTCTTGCCTCTTTCATTTAGTTTTCTCACATTTTCTCCTACACCCCTTTTTCTATTTATTCCTTTTCCTTTTTTGCCTTCTCTTGACTGAGCCTTACACTTAGGCATAATTGTAACTTTATCTGCTTTTAAAAGGCAAATTGGTCTAACATGCTGATGATACTTTGAGGGGTCAACCAATACATCTCAGACTGATGGCTGTAAATTGTTTCATTTTCATTAGGAGAGGATGTGCCTTTTTTGTGCCTTTACTGTAGCACTAGTCATCCCTTCTTGTCTTACATTATAATCATCTGTTTCTGTTACCTCCCGACATATTTACCAAATATGTAAATTAATGATGAGCCGAGATTCCACTTAGAAATATTTATGTTTCCAGATATTTTCAGATTCAATAGAAGAATATATATATATGTGTGTGTGTGTGTGTGTGTGTGTGTGTGTGTATAATGGAGTTTAGTGAAATCAACAAAACCAAAGAGGACAAATACTTGGCAAGCTAGCTGACATTCTTCTATGCTGGGCTCCAGGCGCACACCCCCAGGCACAGCTCTCCTTTCAACTGGGATGGGTCTGAGCCTTAGCATCCTCCCTAACATGGTATTTTAGGAGATGTAATTAGTTCATAAGACTTGGCCTTCGAAATATAATATGCCTACCATCCCTCTTTTAATGGAGATGAATTCAGATATTGAAAATTATTTTTCCTTGCAGCTCTGGTTTACACTGAGAAAATTGCCAAAGATGCAGATAAGTGAATTGTAGCCAAAACATGAGAACTGCTAGAGGTGACATCTGTTGGCTCTGTCTTTCTCTCCTGTTATGAACTTGATTCTGCTTTCTTCCTTTTCTCCTTATTAATTATAAAAATATAAGAATCCTTTTCCTGGAAATGTTGTCTTAGGGAGTCTATCATCTCTGATTCAAATGCAACCTTCCCTTCAAAGCCTCAGCTGGTAGTTCAGTTGTTGTTAATTTGCCATCATCTGTTCCCCTGGGTCCAAGGTGGCTATCAATTTCCCAGGCATCTCAGAAATCAGCGTCCAAAGGCAGTGAAAGGAGAAAAATCACAATACTGTATCCAATGCTCATGTCTGAACCCACCTCCCAGGAAAAGGCATGAGACCCCCACGATAGGTTTAGACCAACTAACAGATTTCATCCCCTGCAATTATTGTTAGAAGCAGATTCCTGAAAATCATGGCCATTTGGAGGGGAGTGAACAAACAGTTTCAGTTAAAAGGAAGTAGAGAGGAAAATTGGAAAATTCAATAATCAGTGGACAGTGTCTGCTACATGGCAGCAATGTGCCCATCTAATTTTTGATTGTTTGCAGTCAATTATTGCCATATATTGTGAGAACAGCAACTTCTCATTCTTATCTCCTGCCATCCCTCATGGAAAGCAAAAGAAACTTGATAATAATTTAGGCTCAGTTTTACCATACACAGAATGTGATTTTCAGTGAGCATATTTGTGGCTTAATTACCTATTGATAGGGGCTTGCACATGAATTTTATTATGTTTGTGTATGATGTGGGAACCATTTTCTATAATACAGGAAATTATATAGGGACTCTCTTAACTGAGAGTCAGTCTCTGGTCTTACTAGCTTTTATTTTTTTCATATGAGGAAGAGTTTTGTAGATGAAATAGAGTTGGTCATTATAGGAGCTCTAGATATGGAACTGATCATGTTGCATCAAATATAATAGAAAAATCTATTATAAATGTACAGTAATAGCTTCAATAGTGCAACTATGTGATGTATCTAATATTTGTAAAGACTAAAGACACCATATTTAAATTTAAACTAAGAGTCATAAAGCTACACATCTATATTTACTTAAATTCTGCACAACACAATCTATATTAGATTTTCTTTAGCATTTTTTCTGTGTTGTCATTGCAGTTCTGTGTCTTGTCATATTTTAATCTACTTCTATGTACAATCAGGAAATTGCTTTGGAGTGCAGTAATATGCCTATAGAACTACATTACAATGATTTGCAATAATGTCACCATCGCTATTGCATTTTCCACTTGGAAAAGTATCTTACCTAGGAAATCACTCTTAAGGCAAGCAATAAACAATTTCATTAGAAATAGGTTTTTTTTAATGGTACATTTCACAGTTATTTCCAGTTTTGTTGTACTTTCTTTGTAAATTTGCAAGAACTTGGGTGATCAGCTAGCTTCTAAAACGTGAATGTGTCTCTCTAAGCATCAAAACTTGATCCATCATGGGTTGCAATATGGATAGGCTTACTGTAATTGTGTTCTGCCTAACATGTAAACATAATCTTAGAAAGTCAAGTGAATTACTTATTGCAACTTCATTCCTTAACAACGTCCTAGGGCCTCCATGTTGAGACCGGACCTGGGGTCTACTATGTAGATTGATTTGAGAATAAGCCATTTCAGACTTTCAGAACTAAAAGGAGAGGAGAATCTGCATCACTTGAGATTGAATGACTAGATTCATTCACATCTGTTATGAGTCTGTTGTAGGAGGTACAGGCTGAGGGGAAGCAGCCTGCTTGTTCTCCTGTTGCTGTGTTCACATGGAACCATCCTCACGTGCCTTTCCCAGAAGATGTGAAGGTATCTCAAGCTAGTGGAACAGCATCCTCTTTCCTACGGCCTTTGACTTTTCATTCTTCTGCTTTGGAAATAACCCTAAAAAAAAAAGTGAAAGGTTAAAGGAAATCTGTCTGCTGAGCACCTGAAAGAAACCAGCTTTCGGAACTGAGCTTATAAATATAAACTTATAAATAAGGCTTGGGTTCAACAAAGAAAGGATAAAAGAGCCAAGGAATTCCTCTGTCTTCTGTACTTAGAGGGTGTTGCTTCCTTGTCAAAGGAACAAAAAAAATGAATAGAATGGCGTCAGAACAGAGAGCGTGTTGAGAAGGAGGAAGGTAAACTTTCAGACATATTCAGAGGGCAGAATATATTCTCTAGCATAATTGTTTTAGTCTGTGTGAATCCACTGTCCTCAGGGGCCATCCTGCATGCCATTGGAAGACTGGCTCTAGGAGGAGGGGGAAGTCACATGTCTGGGCTTTTCCCATAATTATTCCTAGGTTCCCAGTCAAGCCAATTTTGAAGATAAGAAAGACACTTCTCAATGGACCTAAGCTTTCCAGCTGATGTCTTGCTTTCCCTTTTGTACTTGACACAGCTGTGTCCTCTTTAGGTGAACTCTACTTATAGAGTATATGGCTTTCTACAGGAATCTAGCATTTTATATCGTTCAGCCCGTGGTTTCAATATTGCTTAGAGAAACATGAATGGACATCTTGGCATGATGAAAGAACCTCTGCGAACAGTTACAGCTCCCTTTCCTGAAGCTTCTGCTCTGGGAAGACTATTTTACATCTCCCTATAGTACCCTCATATTATCAGTTCTAACCTTGGGGCATCCTCCTTAAGTCTGAATTTTTTTGCTCTACCATCTTCAGTATTTTATTTTGGTTCTCACAGATGATTAGGTTCCATGTGAATATATTTTTCATATGCTATGCTCCTCCCTCCTAGGAAGATAGGACTTGTTGGAATACTATTCTTGAACCATTAGGAAAGCCTTTTCTCATTCTGATATTCATCACTGCTTTTATTGTTACTACAATAGCAAAGCATAATCTTACCCCAAAGAGAGATGATTATTATTTTACATTCATAACTTTGGAAATACTTGCCATGTGAAATGCTGAAGGCATCCTTTAATTAATTATTGTTCCTTTTTGATAAGCAAGAAAGTTAGACCACATGATTGATTCCTGTGTCTATGCCATATGAACATTTTAATTACATGAAAAATGGTTATAGTTTAAATTAGTGTGTACCCTGCATAATTCAGACTTTGAATTGTCTTCTGGCAACCCCACTGCCACCACAATTTACATTTCTATTACTCTTCTCATGACTAATATTTTCAAAGAAGAAGCAGTAGGAAGCAACAGCAACAAATTCTAAGAAGAAGCAATTTCTTTCTTTCTTTCTTTATAATTTTTTTTAACATTTATTTATTTGTGAGACAGAGAGAGAGCATGAACAGGGGAGGGTCAGAGAAAGAGGGAGACACAGAATCTGAAACAGGCTCCAGGCTCTGAGCTGTCAGCACAGAGCCCCACGCGGGGCTCGAAACCACGGACCGTGAGATCATGACCTGAGCCGAAGTCGGACGCTTAACCAACTGAGCCACCCAAGCGCCCCTAAGAAAAAGCAATTTAAACTGTTTACTTCCATTGTGACTATTTTTTAAATGTTTATTTGTTTTTGAGAGAGGGAGCATGTGGGCAAGGGACAGAGAGAGACGGAGACAGAGAATCCCAAGCAGACTCCACGCTGTCAGCACAGAGCCCTACTCAGGGCTCAAGGGCATGAACCTTGAGATCGCGACCTGAGTGGAAATTGAGAGTCAGACACTTAACCAACTAAGCCTCCCAGGTGCCCCCTGACTATTTTTAAACTTAAGGAACCAACCTACAAATGGTTAGGGACACCACTGAACAGTACCTGCCATCTCTCTGAGTGAGAGCTTCCGGAGGGAGGAACTCACAATTTGTGAATAAGGAGAACACAGGGGATCAGGTCACAATAGGCTAATGACCAAGAGGAGAACTTTCAGTACAGAAACAGTTGCTGCCCTAAAGTAGTGTGTGGAAGTTAGACACTAAGGGAGGAAATGAAGATCCATCGATAATAGGCTTTATGTTTGCAAATTTCCCTGAAGTATCACCTCAAGTAACTGGCAATGTTCATATAGCACACAAGTATGAAGATATTTTGGTAAGCCCCCGAGAATGATTTGATGATACCTTGTCTATAGATGAAGTATTTTACTTCTAATTAGTACTCCTAAGTACTGATTTGGCATGTTGAGTAGAAACTAAAATATTTTTTAAGAGGCAGGTCGAATATCACTTCAATAAATTCTCCATTGTCTTCAGGCTCCTGAATCTGTAAGCTCAGAGCATCAATTTCTAACATCAGTTGTGAGCATTATGAATTGCTCCAAATGTGTTTTGCATTCTTAACTTGGATTTTCAGAAAACTTTAGTAGTACCATTTTGCCTCATGCCAGTTCCAGCTTCATGGCATAGCTTGAAGCTATATAGGAGTGTCCATGTGGAATAGAAGGAAAAGCTGTTTTTTTTTTGTTCATTTTTGAGCCAGTATCTTAGGAGGTGGTGAGAGCTGAAGGAGGTAGTAAGGGCTGGAGGCATAGGTTCACACTGCTGGATGTTTAATTTTGAGTCTAGAAAGAGCAAGTGCACAATGGGAAGTCCTAACTTATCTTCTCTCACCTCATTGATTTTTCAGTGAATAGACCATGAACGATTCCCACCTCATTCATAATATCTGTGTCACAGTCACCTCACCTGTCATAAGGACATAAAAATGAAGTAAGTGTTCTTTTTGTTTGTTTGTTTTTGATGAGTAGGGCTTGTCACTGACTGTTTGACTGTCAAACAGTTGAGTTGAAACTCTGGGAAGAGTAGGGCTCTTTGAGTTGTTTGACTAGCTTACATGTAAGTTCAGCTGCTGGAGATAGCCTTCTTACTAAGGAAGTGCCCTAAGATCCTGTTAATTTTAAATCTTAAAAAAGAAAAAAAAAATGACCGACTTCTGAAATAGATCAGTATGTTTATAAAGCTTTCTCCCCTTTGCCCCACACCTGACATTTGTTTGAGGTGAACTCTATGACTTGTTTAATATAGGCTTTTTGTAGGATGGCTTTTAACCTGGAACTCCTGATTCATCATATTTTATTATAGTAATTATTACAGGGAAGCAGGGGTGACCAATTATATAGGCACAAACCCTGGTTATTTTCTTCAACTGGTCTTAAGAGACTATCAGCTCTCCTCCCATTTTATTTGTTTATTTATTTATTTATTTATTTATTTATTTATTTAGAGAGCAGGAGTTGGGGAGGGGGCAGAAGGACAGAGAGAGAGAATCTTTTTTTTTTTTTAATAATTTTGTTTAACGTTTATTTTTGAGAGAGAAGGAGAGACAGAGTGTGAGTGGGGGAAGAGCAGAGAGAGATGGAGACACAGAATCTGAAGGAGGCTCCAGGCTCTGAGCTGTCAGCACAGACCCCAACATGGGGGTCGAAATCACGAACCATGAGATCGTGACCTGAGCTGAAGTCGGATGCTTAGCTGACTGAGCCACCCAGGCACCTCAGAGAGAGAGAGAGAGAGAGAGAGAGAATCTTAAACAGCCTCCATGCTCAGCGTGAAATCCAATGCAGGGCTCAATCCCATGGCCCTGGGATCATGACCTGAGCAGAAATCAGGAGTTGGTGGCACAACTGACTGAGCCATCCCAGCGCCCCTCCCCCCATTTTAGCTTACTGTCAAATAAAAATATTCATACCGAATTAGTAATACAGTATGGTAATCCACATATTTTTTAGAGTACAACCTCCGAAGCTTTGCTAAAAGTCATTTATCAGATTATTAGTTGTGAGAAAATTGTCCTGAAGAATGTCTAGAGAGTGATTATCAAAGGATTGATCCTGGACAGTTGTCTAGAGAATAGAGTATACACGGATAGCTGTACAACAGTGTTTCTTTCCTGAACTAGGTTTCACAAATCACAGTGTACTTCAAGAGTTAACATAGTGTTCAGAAATTTAAGGAGAAAGCAGTTGCTTACGCTAGCTACTTTAGATTTTAATCTTGGATTGACTTAGAGTATTGAAGCACTGTGTTTTTGGAGCACAATATTTTGGTTTCCATTGAGTTGTAGTTTGGTGATAGCCATCGTCCTCCATTGAGGGACCTTCCAGGGATGGACCTCTGGAGATCATTATTAAATGTACTTCAGGAATGTTGTTGAGAACCTGATTTATTATAGCAACATTTTCCCTTTAGGAGGACTCATCAGAAGAAGTTCTCTCAGGTCTCATTATCAAGTACATTTTTTCCCCTTTGAAGATTTATTATTATTACTCATTATTAATTACTATTTTAAAATTCTTATAAGATCTGTAGAGTGAAGATTTGAAGATGTTTTTATTTTACACTAGTTACCAGCAAGCTCAGAGTCAAATATGCCACTTATCTCTAAGAAACCTTCTAGAGCGTTTGGTATGTCTCTTGAATACTGCCAGCTCCATTTTCTTTTTCCTATCTTTATTTCACCATCTCCCAATCTTCTTCCAAATTTTCGACCTGGTTGTATTGCATATATATGTTTACAGTGATTTATAGCTTTCTGGAATGGGCTGGAGCTACAAATGCAGTACAGTTTTATGCCTTTTGTTATCAACTTTATTCTAAGTTTTCTCACCACGACATTCACATCTTAGCCACGTGTTATTTCTTCCCCAGAGAAACACATGCCCTTGGTCATAATACATGCTGTATTCGTTTGTTTAGCTGTTACGTCTTAATGATCATTACAGGCACTGGAGGTGCCATGTGGAGTGTGTCCTAAGGAACATGACAGATGGAGCCGCCATTGACTGAGATGAGGAAGACGTGCAGGTACAGCAGTTTGGGGGAGGGGTGGGAAATCAGGAGATCAATTTTGGATAAGTTACCTGTTAGATGAATGCACATGCAAATTATATTTTCCTAAGAATTCTTCTGGTCCTGCTTGTAAGTGAGCAACGGGTCACATCTAAGAAACAGTGGCATAGATTTAGACCATCATCTACGAATCTTTTTCCCTCTTTCTCTGATGGACAATGAGGCAGCGTCTAACTTGTCAAGGCACATCAAATACACCGTGTTCTCTGAATCTAGGCCTCAGATCCTTGATATCCTAAAGAAGACAAATGAATTTACAGTGATAATGGGATAGGTCCTCCCTTGGCCTCAATACCTTTATTGTTGAGAATCAGGAGGAAAATGTGCGGATTCCAGCTAAAACCACCATGTTACCATTGGCAGAAATGAACACAGAACTCTAGGACCCAGCATGCTCTGCTTTTCCCTATTGATAAAGTGCTCACAGCCCCTCCTAACCACTTTTGTCCAGTCTCAGAGCAGGACCAGGGTGAGGCCAGTGAAGCACTGACTTGAGGAGGGAAGAGGTAGGCTAAAAATTAAAGAGATGCCAGAAAAATCTCAGTATACAAGATAAATATTATTTCAATACAATATTTTAAACATTTTTAATGTTCTTTTAAAGTTTATTTTGAGAGAGAGAGAGGAGAGAGAGAGAGACAGAGAGAGAGACAGAGAGAGAGCACAGCAAGGGAAGGGCAGAGAGACAGGGAGAGAGAGAATCCCAGGCAGGCTCCACTCTGTCAGTGCGGAGCTTGATCTCCCAAACCATTAGCTGAGATCAAGAGTCAGACTTTTAACTGTCTGAGTCCCCCAGGTGCCCCTGAATACCATATTTTAAAAAATCAAAATTAATGTGAAAAATACATAGATTAATAACAATGCCATGCCTAGCCATATTGGAGCCTGGGGTGAGAGGAAAAATCAGTAATATTAATTTAATTTTTATGTAAAATTCTGACCATTTGCTCATCATAGTTTTTTTTTTTTTTCATTTGGTGTACCTTTAAATTTTGCCCCTGGAAGCCAGTGCCTCCTTCTTCCCCGATCCTAGCCCCAGCTCTATCTAGACTAACCCATTTGTCTTTTGCCACTGTTAATGTCAATTACCACAGGAATACCAAGTTTCATCCTCTGGGCTGTCAACCTCATGTTGTTTCTCCTTTGTTTCCATCCCACTTCTTCTTAACTTTCACCTTGCCTTATGGAATTCATAGATATTTAAGAGCTTGTAAGAGTTATATTAAGAGCTTATATCACTCATATTTTGAAACTCTTCTCTGAATACTTATCTTTTTCCCTGCTTCTTTTGTTTTCCTACTTGCCATTCAAATAGTAGTTATTTTCTTTCCCACATTTCTTATAGCACTGGCCTTGGGATAGAGTCTTTGCTCATTATAACTTCTTCCAGATCATTTCTTCTCCTTTTCCTCTATAATCACTAAGTGTTAAAAAGCATGTGATCAAAACATTCCAACAACTACCTATCCCACTTTTTTGTAGTCATTCCCTGACCCTAATGTCCAAATCCCTTGATCCCAGAAGATTTTAGCTCTTTGCTGTCAAATTCTGCAACATTATTCTTTATGGTCCTTGGTGATTTCAATATCAATTTAGTTAATTCTTCTAATAATCCAGACTCAAACTTCTTTGCCCATCTCTCCTCCAGTGATCTTGTCCTTCCCCCTTCCACAACTATTCAGTCCTGTGGCCATTTCCTAGATGACATCATTACCAAAAAAAAATAACATCTTTGTAGCCTTAATTTCAAGCATCACACTTTCCAAGCACCTCTTCATATCTTTTCATGTCATCTTTGCTAGAACCCCCAATTCAACAATTCTTTGAGCTCATTGGTATAATCTATGGGTTCTTCCACTTTTCACCGTCCTTTACCACCCTTTTATATCTACAACTGCTTCTTTATTCAAGTTAGATTCTATCATTGGACATTAAAACTCTCCTTTGCGTATGTCCTCAACTTGCTTACCCATCTCACTTTATCATACTTGTCTGGCAATTTCCAAACATGGTTAAATACTTCTCTCTACCTATGTTGTCCCTGCTCCTGCAGTTGGAGTTACATACAAAACCAAGTTGTCTGGTCTCACTTTAAATTCATGACATCTGATCTTAAGTGGATTCTCAGTGCTGCCAAGCCATCCTCCCTACTGCCCTCATTCATTCACTCTCACTCTACTAGGCCTATTTTTTCTACCTTTCCCTCTTTTTCAGACTTCTAGTGTTCCACCTTCATTCTTAATTGATTTCTTTATTTTACTACACCCAGAAAATAATGTAAATCAAAAGACAATGTCTAGAGGCTCTCACTACCACATCCATGTATCTACTTACATCTGGACCCATATGTTATGATTTCCATCTCACATGGATAGACTGACCATGCTCCTAGTGGAGATTAACTGTCTATTTGTGCATCTGATCTACTTTCCTCTCACCAGCTCAGAATATCAGCCTAGACATTTTGTTGTTGTTCTCCTAATTCAAATATTTCCCCCTTTCCATAGATCATACTAAACATTTTAGTATCTGTAATTTCTCCCATCTTCAAACAAAAATCAAAACCAAAAGACCTCCCTAGATTCCACATTCTTCTTTAGTTTCTTACCACTCCTTTGTCACCTTTTAGAGAATAATAGTTGAAATCAGTGTCTACACCTGCTGCCTGTATGTCCAGCTTCTCTCTTGAACACTATGAGTTAGGGCTTTGCCTCCATCAACTACTCTATCAAAACTTTCAAGGCACTGAATTTCATTTCTTTGCTAAACCCAATAATCAGTTCTAAGTCTCGATTTTTCTTCACTTATCCACTGCATTTGACCCAGTTGTCAACCTTCCTCCTTGAAATACCTTCTATACTAGCTTCCATGAACACCATACTTCTGATGTTACTCCTAACTCACTGTTGTCCCTATTCTTATTCTTATCTTCTCAAACTTTAAATATTAGCGCACCCCTGATGCTCTTTCTCACACATTCTATTGGTCATACCATCTGGTGTCATGGTTTTAATTATCATTTTTATACAGTAGAATACCAAAATTAATCTTTAGCCCAGACACTTTTAGCCCATTTGAATATCTAACAAGCACTTGAAACTGAAACTGTCTTAAAGTAAATTCCCAATCTGGCCCCTGCCCTCCCTGCCTCACCTGCAATGGGATTTTAGTCCTCTCCATCTTAGTAAATGGTTACTTTACTCTCCAGTTTCTCAGGCCAAAAAAAAACATGGTGTCATCATTAACTCCTCTCCCTTACATGGCACGTACAATCCATTAGCAAATCCCACCTTAAAATATATTCCAAATCTGAGGACTCTTCACTATTCCCCTTGCTTTTATCTTGGTCCAAGCCAACATTCTCTCTTTCCTGGATACTCTCCTTAAGTAATATTCCTGTTTCCTCCCTTTCCCTATTACAGTCTAACTCAACACAGCAGCCAAAATGATGCCTTTAAAATGTAATATCAGGTGATATCATACCTCTGGCTTTTAGCCCCCTCAGAGTAGAGCCAAGATACTTAAAATGACACATAAAGGCCTACATGATTCATCCTCCTACACCTTGCCTGGCCTCATCTCCTATAATTCTTTCTCTTGCTCATTCATCCAGACACTTTTCTTCCCTTGCATCCCCTGAACATGCCAGTCATGCCCCTGTCATCTCAAGTCCTTTGCGCTCTGCTCTGAAGTTTCTCCTCCAAGATATTGCATGGCTTATTTTTTCATCACCTTTGAGTATTGCCTTCTTACGTGACACTCTCTCTAAGTAACTTTCTAAATATTGTATTGGCCCAGATCTTCCTATTCCCTTTCCTTGCTTTATTTTTCTTAAAACCTGTCATCACAATTTGACTATTATATTTTAAATTATTTATTTATTATTCTCTTCTCTCCTTTTTCTATGATGGCAGGGATTTGTGCCTATTTTTTTTCCCTGCTACAGTTCATTACTATGAATAATTCTTACCAATACGTTCAATTTGTGTTTTTTCAATACTTCAGGAAATAGGTATATAATATCCACATGTTTCTTTAAGACCATCACATTAATTTCCTTTATTCATTGGTGAACCTACCAGTTCATGACACCAAAGCGTGAGATGAAAAGAAATACACATCTTTCTACTTTCAACATTCTTGAGAGAAAGAAGACTGAGTAGTATATTATACAATTTAGAGATAATTAGCTTATTTTTCCGTGTCACATATCTATTGCTACAGTACCTTTACTATTTGCTAATAAAAACTAACACTTTACAATTGAGGACATTCATGTATATGTGATCACCTCCACTGGATTTTCCAGACCAGTAGTGACAAACTCAAATACCTTGAGAGTTCAAGTAAAAAGCATACATTTGTGAAGACAGGCCATTAGAAACATAGAAAATGCTTTTCCCATCTTAAGTGGACAGCTGGTGCTCAGACTCAGTTACAATTTCTACATATGTATTTGGGTTCAAAATAACCAGATCTTCAGATTTTCAGTGAAATGTTAGAAATGTGTATTGCTATCTGGAATCCCCCCGTGTTTCAAAGCTGGCAGTCAACTAAAATTTTGAAAAGAAAAAACACTGTTGTACCCTAAGGATCTTTGGATTTGGTTCCCGGGCCTCCTGTTTGCACTCTTTGCTTTTACATCTTGTATGCCCAGTTGGGTAGACCCAACCACTGCCAGTTGTTAAGGATTGCTGATAGAGTGTAGGCAGAAAGCTCTCTGCCTCCTTACCTATGGCTTATATTATTTTCAGATTGTGAGCCAGTGGGTTCAGAATTTTTTACAGGCTCTTTATTCTAGATTGTTAAGATATCTCTAAGAATTGTAAAGTATATCTTCTCTGGATAAAGTTGGAATTTCCAGTTTTAGGGCTTTATAATTTACTGTGCTTTATAAACTTGACCCATTATCATGTATATTCTTCTCATCAACATAAGTATAGATTGCTCATTCACTTGTCCATTCAAAAAATGTTTAGCGAGGGTCTCTTATGTGCCATGCAATGTACTAGATGCTGTGTAGGTGCTCAATGACAAATGCTATTTGATAAGCAGAGAATCAACATCTGTTCTCTTCTTCCTTAGTAATAGCACCAGTTTAATTTGGTATGGTAATATATTTAGCCAATGTTGACACTTTCCCTCATGCTTGCATATTGTTGTGGCCATGTAACCAAATCCTGTCTACTGAGATTGTTACGGGTTGAATTGTGTTCCCCAAAAAGATATGTTGAATTTCTAAACCCTAGCACCTCAGAATTTGACCTTATTTGGAAATAAGGTCATTGCAGACATAACGAGTTAAGATGACATCATAATGGATAGATGGGGGCCTCAATCCAGTGATTGGTGTCCTTATAAGAAGAGAAGACACAGAAACAAAGGGAAGAAAACACCGCAAGAAGACACAAATAAAAGAAGAACACCATGTGACAGCAGAGGCAGAGATGGTAACTATAAGCCAAAGAACACAAAGAATTAATGTCCACACCGGAAGCTAGAAAGAGGCGAGGAAGGATTCCACTCAAGATTTCAAAGGGAGCATGGCCCCATTGATACCTTAATTTCAGACTTCTAGCCTCCCAGAACCATGGGAAAATAAATTTCTGTTGTTTTAAGATACTCAGTTTATGGTAGTTTGTTATAGAACACCTAGAAAATGAATACAGAAGTATATGCAAAAGTTGTCATATGGAACTTCTGGGAATTCTCCCTTTTTAGAAGTTGTACATTTAGCTGGAAATATGGAGGTGATAACTTGAGCTCCAGTTGGCATGTTGAACCATGCAGCCTATTTGAGGATGGGATATACATACTAAGGAAGGTGGAGAAGAACTACAGAAGAACTCTGGAACATTGGCGGTAGGGTGAAGCTGCTATCCTAGCCCTGGAGGCTGTGCATATGGTCTTCTTTATGTGAGAGTTAAATAAATTTAAATACATGCTTAAATAGTTTAAGCATGCTATTTTAACTTGTTTTTAGGCTAACCTAATTCTAACTAATATTCTGATCTTCAAGCCGATTTGAGTATAGCATAGATAAGAGGTGGAGGCAGGCAGCAAAATTCAGATGCTTCGTGGAAGTGTTGGGGGGAATCTTATAACTGAGAGAAGAAAGGAAAAAAATGGATTTGGGAAAGGATCAAAAATTAAGCTCATTTCTATTATAATATTTCCTGATGGCCTTGCTGATACCAACAACTAGGGTGTTACACAAAACTACGCCATGTTCATGCTGGCCTTTGTGGCAAATGCATGCATTGGAGACGTGACTCCTAAAAGACAGTCAGATGTTAGAAAGGCACAGATTCTGAGGTCCAGCAAGTCTAGGTTGAAATGTATTCTCTCTGGTCTCATTAACTGTGATTTGTGACTTACTATCTAATGTAGCTAAGCCTTGCTTTTCTCATCTATAAAATTTGAATAAAAACCTCTGACCCCCAAACTTTTTTGGGGGATAAGTAAGGTAATACATTTACCAATGCCTACGAGGAATTACCGAGATAGTTCATCTAGAAATAACTGAAGTACAATGGGTTATGAGGAATACATTAAGGTAATATAAGTAGAAGTGCCTTAGCACCCTGCCCTTTATATAGCAGATGGTCCATGCATGTTATTTCTCCCCCATTCTTCTGCTAATTTTTCTTCTGTAATATCAAGTAAGTAAAAAGATTTGGACTTTAGTGGGAACCTTGTACTTTGCTGTGTATAGCACTTTTGTGGGGACCTTACACCTTACTGTGTGTAGCATATCATGTTGTAATACACTGAAAGGCCAACCTTGTGTACTTAAGTTATGGCTTCAATAAGGATATTTGCCTTAGAGGTGTAGGTAGAACTTCTGGGGTCTACTCAGTTCAATCAACCCAAGGGTATTTTATCTTTCAGATGTTAGGAGAAAAACCTTTAATACTGGAAAGGACTTTGTTAAAACATCCTGGAAAAAGGGCTATATGTTTATCATAGCCAATTGTTTTATTTTTCACTTGAATTTTTTTTATGAGAAAAGATTTTATAGAAAGAGCTTGGTTCCCGATGGAAATAATATGGACACTCTTAGATATAGCTTAGTCAATTAATCAATATGACTAGGACATTATATCTCCAACACATATTTTTTCCCTTTTTCTTAATATATTTATTTTCTCGTAGCATAGCCCAGGGCCTAGGAATCATTATGGATTCCTTGGAATATGTCACATCATTCCATTCCATTCAGATGCTTCTTCTTCAAAGTTCCTACATTTTGAGGTCAATGCCTTTTTTGGATAGGAAATATATAAAATATTTGTGACTTGGGTAATATAGAGCAATCTTTTGTCTATGATTAACGATTCTCAAAGTTTGCCTAGTTATCTTCTGTAGGTCCCCGTTCCGGGTACCCAAGCAAACTGCCACATGGTCCTAATTTTGCAAATTGCTTGTTCATTTTTGTTATAATTTCCTCTATTCTCTATATCTTGAGTCATCTTTACTTAAAGCGCTTAGTATCCCTCTATGTTACAGAGATAGATACTCTTAGACCTATAGATTCCATTTTAAGGCAGCAAAATTATTTGGTCTTATTCTGCCTGGTTGCATGGTTGTAATTATCAGGCCATGTGCTATAGTTAACTAGGTTTTCTTTTCATTCCATTTGACCTGACAGTCCATTTCTTGGTTTTCCTCTCTAGATCTTCATAAAGTCTAACTTCTGCTATGTAGGTCCTAACTGTGTATCCTAGTGTGTTTCATCTACCCAACCCTATCTTCTGACCTGTACTTTTACTTATGGCAAGATGTTAGTGCTCACCTCTTACTCACCACGGATATATGTGATATTGACTATTTGTCTCTAGCTATGACTGATGGTAGGACTCATCTTGCCTGCCTGTCCGTCCCCCCAACCAGATCTTTCTTGTGCCTGATTCTGGCTACCTCTAATTTGTCACACATTGTTCATGACTGAATCCCTGCTCTGACTTTTGCCTTTGTGGATTTTTCTAGACTGGATCCTTCAACTTTCAAGCTGGTACTCCAATTTCCTATAGTAAGAATAGAGGATAATGAACTTGAATAATGTTATCATTTTTTTTTCTGACAGGAATGAAAGATTAAAAATGTTAAACTGTAGCTAAGCAGTGCCTAAATACAGTCTTTGGCAAACTGTAATGCAAGTCAAATGGATTTTGAACATTCTTCTACCTCCTCATAAGGTGACCCTTTTCTTTTTCTTTCTTTCTCTCCAAAAATTCTAATCTTTAGCTGTCCCAGGTCATCCCAGTTGGAAATTGCTAAGAAAACTGTAGATGTTGATGATATCATGTTAATTCTCTTCGAAAATTTGCATGATAAAAGAGCACTGCAGAAAGCATCATTGAAAGTAAATTTTAAGACTCTGTGTTCCCTCCAACTGCATTTCTTTGCAGAAAAATACCTTCCATGCTTTTGGATTTGAATGACTAAATTAATTAACAAAAAACTAGGACTGCAAATATATAGTTATTAACTTTATTTAAAAATACTTATAAAGGTATACATCACCATCATTTTCTAAATGACAGGAAATTTTAATTAAAAAAATAAGACATCATCTCAGAATAAAGGGTCATATTTCTCATGAGAGGACACAAATTGTTAATTTTCAATGCAGAAACTTACATGAAATTTTGTTTTGTATGGAGTTTTGTGCAAAAAATATTTCAAACTAATAGTTTCATTGTGACAAAAATAAAAGGAGGAAAAAAGGAAAGAAAGAAAATAAAAGTGACAACCAAATATTCAGCTTTTTCCAGGGCACTGATTTTTCAAGTCACAACCATTGTTGAACATCTAGTTTCATGTACATATGTTTGTGATAACAGTGTTGAACTTCATCTGAGTTTTGGGATTCTGTAAAGCAAGGATGGTTGGAAAAGCCTTCCACCCCTCTTTTATTCTGTTTTGAGAAATCACTAGGCTAACCACAAAAACCACCTGCCAGGGAATATTCTAAGACATGATCCAATTCCACCCTCCTCCATGACTCTAGGCTGTTTTATAAAACTCTAGGCTTTCTCTATCTTCTTTTACACTTTCTCGTTAATGACTGTTTTCCCCCTAATGCAAGAGCCTGAATAGTCATCTCTGTAATTACCTGGTGCGTTTTGTCTTTCACAATCAAAATATTCAACCTCATCCACCTCCCCCTGACCTGTTTCTGTTGTAATCAACTCGGCATTCTTTGTGAACTCTGACAAGTCAAGGACCAGCTGCTTTGTCCCCTTTCTCCTTGATGAGAGAGAACAACAGTGGGCAGGGAGACTTGCTAAGGCTGGCTCCAGGTGGCCCTTTAGGATAGCGGATGCTGAGCCTCAGGTAACTGATTATTTATTTCACTATGACCGGGCAGATATTTTCACATTTTTCTGGCCAGGATGTCATGTGTTCCCGTGAGGTTTGTTTATTTATTTATTTATTTATTTCTCCTGGGAGTTGATTGCAAGGGAAGTGCTTTTGTGAGCAAGGAAAAAAATAACAATGATTGCTGCTATAGATTTTAAATTAGAATTTCATTTATTAAAGTAATAGTTTAAAACCCGGTTTTCTTTAAGCCTTTAAATTTAATGAACAGATCTGATTTTACTGTTTATTAAACTAGTAAACTTTAAGGATCACTATGGGGGGGGTGTGTGCGATAATTTTCAGTCAATCCAAATTGAAATGAATAAACTTATTTAAATAATCAGACTCATTTTAAGCTTAGTCTATTCAATTTATTTAAACGCTTTAAAATATGTTTAAGTTCTTTCATCCTTTGACTTTGTAAAGTACAAAGTAAATTTAATCATCAGTGTACCTAATTCTAAGCCTTGCCAGAGTTAAGATTCTCTTTCTCAGTAAGGAAATAGCTTTACTATTTCAGGTAAGTCGAAGTTTGCATTCCGTAAGAATGGGAGAGCTTATTGACCTGAGGGTTGTTTTTTTTTTTTTTTTTTTTAACGTTTATTTATTATTGAAAGACAGAGAGAGACAGAGTGTGAGCAGGGGAGGGGCAGAGAGAGAGGGAGACACAGAATCCGAAGCAGGCTCCAGGCTCTGAGCTGTCAGCACAGAGCCGGACGCGGGCTCAAACTCACAAACCGTGAGATCATGACCTGAGCCAAAGTCGGACGCTTAACCAACTGAGCCACCCAGGCACCCCCGAGGGTTTTTGTCTGGACTCTGGATGAAGCCTACTCATCTTTCACCAGTGAGGGAACGTACACTTTTGTATCTAGCTGCTGTTACAACAGTGATTCTTGGTCTAAACTCTTTAAACTCAGTTTATTTCTATTGGTTTCTAGTTACATCTTACCAAATGTTTTTCACCTGATTTGCGTCTGCAACTTCACTTCCTCTAACCAATTTCTCCCTGATGGGTTGATTGCTGGATTATTTTTATATTCTTTTATGGCCGGCGACAGCTCTTTTGTGGATATTTAAAAAAACCCAGATTCTGCATATCTCCCATGACTTGGTTTTGTTTGTAAGATCACAGTTTCTAAGATTCCACTAATTACGTCATCAATCTATACACACTTCTTCATGAACCAGTGTTTATTGGCCAGTGGGGAAAACTACCACTAGCCTCAACGAGTGTGGAAAACTGGGAGTCCAAGATCCTTAAAAGGTAGGGAGTAGACAGGGAAACATAGATGATAACCTGATAGCCAACATAATCTTTGGTCATGTGCCAGCTACAGTCTCTGCTTCTTTAGGTGTGGAATACCTACCTATCTCAGGGTGTGCAATAAAAGCTCAGTGTGAGCATATGCTTGGAGGACTTGTGAAATGTTTTCATGAATTAAAGGCATGAAGCCAATGATTACCATGTTTATATTTCTCATCATTTGGATCTAAAATAATAATAACTCTTTTAAAAGTAAATATTGAAGGTGTATTTGATTTTACAGAGATGGATTATGAATTAAAGACCGTATAGAAAACACTATACAGCAAGAGGAGTCCTTCGAATTTTGTGAGTGGGTATATATCACAGAAGGAAATAGTCGTGGATAATAAAACAACCCAACTCAGCTAAATAGACTATGTGACACAAAATATGTATTGCTTCTGAAGTAAATTAAATATGACTTAGGAGAATGAGCTAAAGAGACAATATCTGGGACCGAGGGGCTAGAATCTTTTACAATAAATAAAATAAATCCTAACAAGTTCTCTTTTTTCCCCTTCAGGCCTTTCCTATTAAAGTGATAAATGCTTACAAAACAGATATCCAGCTACATAACCAAGCAGATTGAATGGGACTGGGGGACATTTCACAACAGTGATTTTGATTCTTCAAACTTTTGGAGACAAAACAACTTTCAGATGAAGAATGAAATTTGAAGCCAGAATAGCATGCGATGAAAAACATTTTAAATCCATGCCTTCTTTTTGAAGTTGTATCTTTTTGGATGCTCAAGAGTGAGTTGGATTTGCAGCCACAAATCAAATGTTCAGAAATCCTTGGCTGTCTGAGCCTGGCGGCCCTTATCCAGCCAGCTGGATGATAAAACACCTGGGTTGATTCTATTTATTCTGGAGGGGAGGAGCAAGGCTGTGCAAAACAACATGAAGAAAGACTCGCCTATGCAGAATTGCAATGTATCTAAAATTTCGTTGTCTTCTCATTGTCCTTGTGGTATCTGTTCTTCCTCGGTCTTTTACATGTTCCCAGTGCCCCCCATTTGGAGAGTCCAGAGTGATGCTCCTTGATCAGAGGTCAGTGTATCACCTCATTGCCTTATTTTAGGGTTTGTCAACCCCGCCACTCATACAAACGTGTTACCTTTGCCACTCTCTCCTTACTCTGCTTTTTAGATAAAAATAGTAAAAATTTTCAGTAAACTGATCATTTGTGAAGGTAGTCTATCAGGGTCTTAGTCAGCTTGGGCTGCTATGAGAAAATACCATAGACTGAGTGGTTTGAACAACGGAAATTTACTTTTCACAGTTCTAGAGGCTGGAAGCCCAAGATCAGGGTGCTGGTATGGTGTGGTTCTGGTGAGAGCTCTTTTGCCGGCATGCAGATGTCTGCCTTTTCATTCTATCCTTATCTAGGAAACAGAGAGGAGGTGGGGAGAGAGAGTGAGAGCATGCTCCTCCCTCGGCTTCCGTTAAGAACACTAATCCCATCATGGGGGCTCCAGTCTCATGACTTCATCTCAACTTAATTACCTTCTGAAGGCCCCACCTCCAAATACCATCACACTTGTCATTAGGACTTCCTATGAATTTTGGTGGGGCACGAACATTGGGTCCATAGAAATCAAGTCATTTTTGTGTCTTTCTAAGGAAATCTATTAAAATCTCTCTAGTAGGTATAGCAGATAAGGGGCAGTATAGCAGATAAGGGGCAGGAAAATGAGTGAGTAAATGAAGTATTTTAGCAATGGCCAGTTCTTTAGCCCTCTTCTAAATGTTTTAACCACTCAAGAGACATTAACCTCTGTCTGGAGCTGGTCCAGATAGGTGTGGGTCAGTCAATAGAGGTATGACATCTTTCTTCCAGCTCCTACACAAAGGAAGCATTCTGCTCTGCTTGTCCTGTGCCCAATGACACTCACAGGTAGCTACAGCAGGAAAGGTGTCTGTTTACAGTAGGCTAACCCCCCTGCAATCCCAGCCAGAAGTCAACTATTCTGCTTCTGAAGAGGTAAAGACTACTGCCTTATGAGGATATTCCTTAAACAACGTGGCTGGTTTTTCAGCGTTGGCAATAAGGGAATGAGTAAACGAATCTGGAGGATGCAACATTAGGAACTAGGAAGTGAGTGCCAAGAACCATCTGAGCAGCAGGCAGGAGACAAGACCGGTAGAACTGGGGAGGCAGGAGTCAGCAGTGGGAGAGGAGAGCTGAACAAGCAGCTCCTGCCGAGTTGTCTGGTACCCGCAGCAGAAAGCAGGTGTGATCAGCATATTGGAATAGAGCTGCCAAACAAGGGAGGAGGGGAGGCAAGCCCAAATCCCATCTGAGGTCTCAGGGACAGGGTCTGGAGATTTAAGGGGAATGGAAAAGTCAGGAGACGAATGAGTAGAGTAAAAGGAATATGCACCAGAGCTGAGGAGACTAATTTAACTGACTTCTTTGGCCATTCTCTTGGTAGAAGGCAATACCTTGTGGTAGGATAAAGGATATTAGGTGTCTTCAGGCTGAGAGGGGGCCATTCAAATGATAGTAGCTTGCTAGGAGGTAAACCGTGATGCTCTGTAGAGCTAAATCAGAGGGAAGCTCATATCCGTTCCACCTTCCACCTGTTATCAGTTAGCAGGGGCACTGCCTGAAGGAATGTTGCATGATCAGAACATTCTGTCATACCGGAGACAATATGAGCAGTATCTCACAGAACTACCCATTTCTGAGAATTAGAGAAGCTCAGAGTTGGAGGGGACCCATGCCAGCAACCTTAATGGACTGAGATTTGTCCTTCTAATCTGACAAAACCCCAGAGTCAACTGGAAAAATCCTGAGCCTTTCCCTTTTGTCGTTAGTATTGCTCTTTCCCAGGATATCCTAAAACAAGAAAAGGAATTACTATCTTCTAGTAGATTTATTGCCTAATGTAAGTCAGGGAACCTTCTTCTTATTTTTAGCCCACAGACATGTTTTCTTATGTATTCATTTTCTAGGGTTGCTGTTACTAAGTACCACAAAATGGATGGCTTAAAAAATACAGAAATTTATTGGCTGATAGTATTAGAGGTTAGAAGTCCAAAATCAAGATTATGGCAGGTTAAGGGAAACAATTTTCATATTTTTCCAACTTGCTCTCCTGAGAACCTTTATTTTTAGTTTCACTTTAAGGTATCTAACACTAGTCCCAAGAGTGAGGGTCAAACGAGAGATGGGCATGGTGGTGGTCTGTAAAGGGCTGATGTTTCTCCCTGCAATTCGTATGCTGAAGCCTTCGTTCCCAATGTGATGGTTTTTGGAGATGGAGTGTTTGGGAGCTACAAGCATACCTGGGAGATACTGTAGGTTTGGTTCCAGACCGCTGCAATAAAGCAAATATTGCAGTAAAGTGAGTCAAATGAATTCTGTGGCTTCTCAGTGCATATAAAAGCTATGTAGTCTTTTCTACTGTAGTCTATTAAGTGTACAATTGCTTTATGTCTAAAAAAGCAATGTATATACCTCAGTTAAAAATATTATTAAAGTCTAATAACCACCATTTGAACTTTCAACAAGTCGTAATTACTGATCACGGATCGTCATAATAAATATCACGATACTGAGAAAGTCAGGTATATTCTAAAAATTACCAAAATGTGACACATAGACACGAAGAAAGCAAATGCTGTTGGAAAATGACACCATTAGATTTGTTCAACACGGCAGACCTCCATACACTGGGTTGCCACAAGCTTTCCATTTGTAAAAAACACAATTTCCGCAAAGTACAATAAAGAGTTGCCCAATAAAATGAGGTGTGCCTATAGTTAGGTTTAGAAGAAGCCACCAGAGTGGGGCTCTCACGATGGCACTACTGACCTTATCTGAAGAGACACTAGACTGTGCTTGCTCTCTCTCTCCACCATATGAGAACACAGTGAAAAGACATTTGCTGGTCAAGAAGAGAATTCTCACCAGAAATCATGCCGTGATCTTGGACCTCCAGCCTCCAGAACTGTGAGAAAAGACATTTCTGTGGTTGAAGCCAGCCAGCCTTTGATATTTTGTTATGGCAGCCCAAGAGGATTAAGATATGCTCTATATTCTCAGGCTACCTCACCACTAGGGAAACCATTAAATTATAAGTTCCTTGCGGGCAGTAGCCAGCTCTTTTATGAGTAATACATAGTAGTGCTTTACAGTTAGCATTTGTATTACATTGCAAATGTCCCTATTTTACCGATGAAAAAACAGAATTAGAAAGATCCGATGAACCTAAATTGAGTTCAGATTTCTCTCACAGCCTGCCCATCTTGCCCACTGCACTGTGCCTTATATAGTCTCCGGGTCTTGGGCGTAACTTAAATTGAATCCTGGCTTATTCTCTATAGACCATGATGTTGTGAACAGTGTGGGGTGGGGGAAAGGAGACCGTGTGAGTAGAGTTTTGCGAAAATGCTGTGGTTAGTTTTCTTTAGTTTCCCTCCAGAGTGTACGTGTAACTGCCATTATTACAGCTTTATAGCTGTCCTTTGTCCTGAAATCCACAGAGATAAGCAGAAGGTTGAAATGGGCAAGGGCAGAGATACTCATGGGCAAGTGTGGAGGAGTCAAGGAGGAGAGCATGAGCAGCCCTCGGTAATGCAGAGGCTGGTGGAGAATCTAGAGAGAAGAATTGCAATTTCTCAGCTTCATTACGCACAGCAGGTCTTTTGCCCCTGCTGAGGTTCTGTACTTTCATCTTCCTGATTGGTAAAGTCCACAGACAGCTTCATTCTGCCTTATGAGCATGATGAAATGTGTCCCAGTGTAGACAAGCAAATGGAGGAAACCTAATCAAGTGGCTGTAAGAGCTTTGAAGTACAAATTGATCCTAACCAATTTGATATTTAAAAAAAAAAAAAAAATCCAGTATCATCCAAGTTACCAATTGCATTATTTTTCTTTACTATAAATAGCATCCCAAGCCTAAGTATTTAGAGAGAGATTAGTCAGAATATCAACAGTCACCCAAAGGTACTGGATGTCCCTTGACTACTTCTTTTGAAGTTCACAGAAGAAAGGGTAATTTTCATAGAATCAATAAGATCTGGGAATGAAAGTCTACAGTTTGATATTACAGATTCTTTGGAGATTGGGTGAATGTTCCACATTCTGGGCAACCTGAGTAAATGGGGAGGAATGCAGTTCTTGAATGTCAGTGTTTGTCAATCATGGTGTTAAGTATCCCAGTGCAATGTGGAAGGAATAGGGGCTGGTCCAACCACCCAAGAACCTACAATCTCCTGGTGGCTGTGATAATTTTGGATGAGTGCAGTTAGGAAGACTTTTTTTTTAGGAGGGAAATATTGAGAGCCATTAAGAAGAGTGATTTATCAATCATTATGGGTCTGTGGACCACTCAAGTAGGTTTTTCATGAAAATTTCTAGAACCCACCCTAGATTCTAATTCAGTATATTTGGGGAAGACATTTTATAACTTATCTCTGGTAGTTCTTTTTTTTTTTAATTTTTAACATCTATTTATTTTTGAGAGACAGAGAGAGACAGAGCACGAGCAGGGGAGGGATAGAGGGAGAGGGAGACACAGAATCCAAAGCAGGCTCCAAGCTCTGAGCTGTCAGCACAGAGCCTGATGTGGGGCTCGAACTCATGAACTGCGAGATCATGACCTGAGCTGAAGTCAGATGCTTACATGACTGAACCACCCAGGCGCCCCTATCTCTGGTGGTTCTGATGGAGATAGACACAGCAAAGAAACATTGGTTTAGATAAAAAAATGAATTCTATGGTTTTTGGCTGAAAGAGGCAATTGTAAGTAACAAAAAAAGTAGCATAAGCAAGGATAGGGCACCAAAACTTGCTAGGATAGAGAGAGAAGACAAAGGTTGGGATGGGTGAAAAAAACAGACACCATAATGTAAAATTTGGAATACCTTTTTAAAATCCAAAAATTTTTACCCCCTTCTATTGTTTCTTCAGCTGTAGTCCAAAAGTTCACAACTTTAAAATATCAAATATTATTTTTTATAATTTTTCAATTTTATTACTAAAAACCCAGCCACCAACTTGGCAGTTTGCCTTACAGAACTGAAATACCTTCTCAAGCACTGTCAGCTGCTAAACTGTTAGAGATGTAACTATGTTGCATGTGTTTTAATGCTGTACATATTTAATAAATATAACTTGATGAGTTTGGAGATAACTATCCATGAAATCATCACCACAATATATGCCATGAATATATCCATCCTCTCCAAAAGTTTCCTCCTGTCCTCTTAACTGTTATTATTGATATTATTACTTTTATTTTGTGATAAGACCATTTAACATAAAATCTACCCTCTTAGCAAATTTTTAAGTACATATGATGGTTAAGTTTATATGTCAACTTGATTGGGCTAAATCCAGATATTTGGTAAAACATTTCTGGGTGAGTCTGTGAGGATGTTTCTGGAAGAGATTAGCATTTGAACCTGTAAACTGAGTACAGAAGATCACCAAAGCAGGTGGGCATCATCCAATCCATTTAGGACCCGAATAGAACAAAAAGATGAAGAAAGATGAATTTGTTCTCATTGCTTGAGTTGGGACATCCATCTTTGCCTGCCCTTGGACATTGGCACTCCTGGTTCTCAGGTCTTTGGACTCAGACTCAGTTGCACCACCAGATTTCCTTGTTCTTCAGCTTGCATATGGCAGACCATGGGACTTCTCTGTCTCCGTGATTACATCTCTCTCTCTCTCTCTCTCTCTCTCTCTCTCTCTCAACTTCTCTGTCTTCCTCTCCAGGATCTATATAGATATGTAGATATATCTCTTTCTCTGGAGAATCTTTACCCATAGCACATTCAATATGGTATTGTTAACTAGAGACACCATGCTGTATAATAGATCTCTAGGACTTACCTTGTATAACTGATATTCTATAATTCATTTTATAATATTCATTTTAATATAATCATTGCTAATACCACTATTGTTGTGCTATTACAATGTGTTTGAAGCCAGCAGCTTGCTTTTCTTCTTTACCCTACATGAGACAATGTTCATCAAATATTTACTGATTATCTTGTTGGGAAATACCACATATATGCATGAGGCTGACTCATGTCTACAAATTTAACCAAACAAACCATTTTGCTTCTTTATTTTTTATCATCCATGTAACTTCTTTTGCATATTTTTCATCTCCTTATTTATTTGTGCTGTATTCTGGATGGTTTCCTCAGTTATTTCCAAATTTATAAATTTTCCTTTCTACTGTGTCTAGTGTCCATTTAAGCATCTATGGAATGTTGTTAAAAAATTAAAGGATTAAATATTATTTACGTTTGAACATATTATTCTCTTTCAAATTGGTTAATCTCCCCTCCAAATGTTCTGTTCTTATTATATGTATTTTATTGTTTTCCTTTTTCTTTTTTTGATCATTTAAAAATCTATTTTAAGATACTTTATAATTCCTCGATTTTCTTCAGTTTGTCAGATATGAATACTCTACTCTTGCATTTTCTTTCTATTGTTTATGGTGATGTGTTTCCTCATGTCTCTGGACATTTTGTTAATGAGCTCACCTTGGTGGTTTAGTCTTTGATGGGAAACCCACATATGCCTTGAATCATGGAGGCAACATGATGGGATGTCTGTCCTAGGAGATTTACTGGTCATAGAGTGATCTTTAGTTTTTGGTTCAGAATTTCATCATAATTTTGGTAGTGTAACTTTGGACACCTTGCCCATATTTGACACAGGCTAAGGACTTCTTTAGTTTTATTCAGAGCCTAGATTGACTGGCTTATCCTCAACACAACCTGGGGTACACAGTTGCAGATTTTCTGGTCTATGACAGATTGAAATCCATTCTTCATTCTTAGCTTTAGATAGCAATCCCTGTTAGACACAGGGCCTTATGGCTGTAAGTGCTGTCTCTGCCCAAACATCAGAACTCTACCCATAAGGTGTGTATCTGATCCTGATATCCCTGTGGGTTGTAGCAGATTTCCTACTTGTTTAGCATCTTTTTTTTTTTTATGATTACCCTCTTTATGACTTTCCCTAAGGATTTTTTTTTTCTGCTTTTGAGGTCAGCTATCTCTTTCAGATTTCTAAAATTTATTTCATTCAAAATTACTATTTATTGGTAGCAAGATGAAGAGATGTTATATCTACTTAGACCACCATCTTGTCTGGAAGATGTAGAGGATTTTATCTTTATCCCCATTTTATTAATGAGGATAGAGGTGGTTGGAGCCACTTAAGCCTATGTTCCAAGTGTACACTTGATATTATTGAAACACATTTTATATTTTACACTTAATAAGTCAGTGAGTTTAGGAGAAGCAAAGAAAGTCTCATAGAAAGATGGAGGTGAATAGGGTGGTGGGGAATGATAAATGTAGTTCCTAAGTGTCGTCAAAGCATGAGGTACAGATTGGAATATATTCAAGGGGTAGGCACAATATCATAATAGAAAAGGGAGTGGTGAGGAGAATCTAACTGGAACAGGCATACTCTGCAAAACATCTCCAAATTTTAAATCTTTAAAATAACATGCTGACAAAAACCACATCTGCTGACTAAATTCAAACTGGCCGCTATTTTGCCACCTGAGGATTAAATAATTTAGACTTTGTCTTTTAAGCAGTGGGGGTAGAGAGTATAAAATCCCTCCTTTGAAGTCCACTGCATATTCTTATTATAGCCAATTTTCATAGCAAATATCAAAGTTTAGTTTGCATTCCATAAGCACATATGAAGTGAGGGTTGGGGGAAGTTGCCAAACATATGCTAAGCGATATGAGATACCATATTAAAATGACCCCTTTACAATACGGGCTCATAAAATTTTGAAAATGTCTCTATTGTGATTTGTACACCATAGGGAATAAATAAACATTGCTTAATACATAACTGAGCTTCCAAGAGGCACGTTTTTCCCCCCCGCTGGTAGAATATCAAGATCCCAAAGTGGGGACAGAAGAGATGGGAAGATGTATGCTGATGCCATGGATCTCTTTGAAAAGGGAAAGCTCGTCTAGAATAAGAAAACCAGAGATTTACAGGGAAAAATATGATGAGATGTGGTCAAAATATGGAATCACACAGGAGTGTTAATTATCTTTGTCCCCCCACCCCCACCCCCCCCCCCCCCCCCCCCCCCCGCCCTTTGGATCTTTTTCAGCCTTTGTAGGGTCAGGCTTTTCTGTCCCAGGGTGGTGGTTCCCAGAGTGCACTCCACAGACCAGGAGCATCACCCGTTGTTGGAACAGCAAATTCTTAGTCTCTTTTTCAGATTCACTGACTCAGAAGCTCTCTGAGTAGGGCCAAACCATAATGGGATTTAATAAACTCTCCAGGTGATTCTGATGCACCCTGAGATTTAAGAAATTTCCTAGAGAAATAAAGTTTTTATGGTAGACATTTTTGTATCTTTAATTGATTTGGAGTGGATGGAGCCATCAGTATTAGGCAGAACTTCAAAAATAGCCAATCTGGGGATGCCTAGGCAGCTCAGTTGGTTAAGTTTCTGACTTCAGCTCAGGTCATGATCTCGCAGTCCGTGAGTTCGAGCCTCACATCGGGCTCTGTGCTGACAGCTCAGAGCCTGGAGCCTGCTCTGGATTCTATGCCTCCCCGTTTCTCTGCCTCTCCCCACTTTATCTCTCTCTCTCTCTCAAAAATAAATAAACATTAAAAAAAAAAAAAAAAGGGCCAGTCTGGACAATCACTACTACTAATAGCTGGTTCTTATTGAGTACTTCTTTTATAAGTGTTTTATATGCACTGGTTCACTTAGCCCTACAGGAACACTGTTATTATTCCAATATTAGACAAGAGAAAAATACCAGAAGTTCAGAGAAGTTGAGTAATTAGCCCTAGAGCACAAAGCATTACCTGCACACCAAAATCCATTCTGAAACTCTCTCCTATCAGGAAAACTTAGACTGTTTTAGTGAGAAATAAACTTGTCTTGCGTTAAAAGAATATATGTTTGGGTCTATTTTTCACTGCAGACTGCACTAACCTAACAAACATGCACAACAAGTAATTGGCAGAGCTTATAGTTTAGCCCAAGTAGTTTCATTCCAGATTCTATGCTTTTAACCCTAACATTTTACTACCTGTCCAGAACTGCTGAAGATGCCAGAATGTACTTAAAGGACTTTATTCTTTTTTGTCTTATCTCGTCTACTGGTCTCTGCCCTGCACTGAACCCTTCAATGTGATGGTTTGATGCAGCTTTCAGAGCATTGTGCATTAGAAAGGAACATAAATGTTTGTTTTCCTTTAACTTCATAGGGTGTTTATTCAGCAATGTCTTCGTCTCTTAAAATATATATTGTTGCATTATATCCTTGAAAATCTTGTATTACTTTGGAAAATTATTGCTTTGCTAAAATTTTTGCCTGTCATGTTTACTCAATTCTAAACTCATATTTCTTCCTCATCCTACCTGCAGAGAATTGTCACTAAGCTATCTTAGGATCCCGATGCTCCTTTTTATAGTATGTCATTTTTTTATGTTTTAATTCTTATATAAGTCTCTCATATCTTTATACACATAGACCAAATATCTCCCATATTATTAATGTAAGTTCTCATAGTTAATTTCAATGACATTTGACAGGCTTGCACACATTCGGTAACCATTTGTTTTTATATGTAAAGCACAGAACCCTAAGATTGCCCAGTAATGTTTCTAAGGTAACTTTGGCCAATAGTACTAAAATATATATCTATACAGAGTTTGACATCAAACCATGGATTCATGAAGGCAGCAAACATGCAGAAGAAATGTGCAATAGTGGAAATATACTGGACACGGACAGAGCTAGTCTTGGCATTGACATTTAAGAACTGTTTGAGACTGGACATCGTACTTACTGTCTCTGGGGAACAACTCCTCATTTGTAAAATGACAGACTTAGATGATGCCTAAAGTTCTTTCTAGCAATAAAATTCTATGATCCTCACTCTAAGCCTGAAGGTTAATTTCAATGACATTTCCCGCTGGGCCTGATTTCTCAAAGAGAGGACCTTGATGCTTAAGCTTATAGAATATAAGGTCAGTGTATCAATTAGGGTGAGGCCAATCAAATAAAATCCATTTTAAATTGTTCAGTAGAATTAATTTGATATAAGAAATTAATTTTAAAGGTTCGAGAAGAGCTTACGAGGCAATAATAGGATGCTACGCCCAGCTCCTCTGGCGGTGGGACAGAGAGAAGAGGTGGTGTTACCACAACCTAAGGGCAAGGCTACGTGGAAAAAGTTGGGATCCCCATGGTAGGGGTCTTTCTAAGCTAGTTCTGGAATCATGGTGAGAGGGTCTTTTGAATGAGTTGGAAACGTCTTGGGAAGGGCTCCTTGGATAATGACCCACAGCAAATATCGAAGACAATTCTCAAACCAGAGCCATAAGAGAAATTCTATGGCTTCTCCCCGCTTATGCCCCATCTAATCCTCTTCCATGGCCTCCCATTGGCCAAATTAACTGGAATTCAGTAGATAAAGAATCTTAGCAAATGTAGGTTGCAGGGGTCAGTCCCCTATAACAAAGAACATAAGAGAAAAGTTTTAACTGATCAATTGCAGTGAATACAAGGCATCTATCACAGAATCCCTCACTTCCATTGCAATGAATTTCTTATCTTGAAATGCAGCTGATTTGCCATGTGTTTGTTTCTCAATAATAAGAGAGTTTGTTACTCTGAATAACAAGCTATGGCAACTATAAACCAAAGAAAGCTCTTTCTGAATAGTCTTCCACAATTCCTGTGAGCCTAGTTACCTTCTCACCAAATGCTAGGAGGATAAAAATCTTCCACGAAGGGAGCCAGAATAAAGAGATTTGTCCTGGAGCTGGTTCTCAGGAATAAGGCTCTTTCTGTGGAAGAGGAATATGGACCTTCTATCACAGCAGGTGTTAACATGTCACTCCACATTCACAGACAGAAGCAGTGTAAGAAAAGGCAGCTGGCCTTGGTCATGGTGATATCTCCCAGCTAAGGGCACCAAGGAGGGACTCCTACCCATGGCTGCCATAGTAAATATAACAGCCATAATGCTTCAGCTGAATTGGATTAAGGCGATTCCTTCCTGTTTCCACTTCCCACCAACTAGTAATTGGGTCCCATGGAACTAGATACTTTTGACATAATTTCCTAGTTCATTCTTCCTCTTTTGACTTAGTTGAAATTAGTAACATGATTCTCAACCGACTTACATTAAAGACTGAGTCTCTAGTATAGGGCTTCTCAACTTCAATGCATGTACAAATTTCCTGATATCTGATTCTGGAGACACATGAGGTCTGGGCTGGGCTCAAGGTTCTGTAGTTCTAGAAACCTCCCAGGTATTGTTGATGGTGTTAGTCCACACACCTCACAAAAGTGCTTTTTGTTTGTTTTCTTTCAGTTGTTGTCAGTTTGTTTTACTATTGTCCTAGTAGGTATTCCTCAGAATTGTGTTCAGGGACCATATTCTAAAATCATTGACCGTCAAGGAAATACAAATCAAAACTACAATGAGATATCACCTAACACCTGTCAGAATGTCAAAAATCAACAATACAAGAAATGATAGGTGTGCTAGTGAGAATGTAGAGAAAGGGGAACCCTCTTGCACTGTTGGTGGGAATGTAAACTGGTGTAGCCGTTCTGGAAAAGAGTGTGGAGGTTCTTAAAAAGTTAAAAATGGAACTACCCTATGATCCAGCAATTGCCTTACTAGGTATTTACCCAAAGGATAAAAAAATACCAATTCAAAGGGATACATATATCTTGATGGTTATAGCAGCATTATCTACAACAGCCAAACAATGGAAATAGCCCAAATGTCCACTGACTGATTAATGGATAAAGAAGACATGTGTGTATATATATATATATATATATATATATATATATATATAATTGAATATTAGTCAGCCATAAAAAGAATGAACTCTTACCATTTGCAATGACATGGATGGAGCTAGAGAGTATTAGGCTAAGCGAAATAAGTCAGTCAGGGAAAGACAAATACCATATGATTTCACTCAAAGGTAGAATTCAGGAAACAAAACAAATGGGCAAAGGGAAGAAAAAGAGAGGGAGGCAAGCCAAGAAACAGACTCTTAACTATAGAAAACAACTTGATGGTTACCCGAAGGGAGGTGGGTGGAGGGATGAGTCAAATAGGTGATGGGGATCAAGGGGGGCACTGGTTGTGATGAGCACTGGGTGTTGTATGGAAGTGTTGAATCACTGTATTGTACACCTGAAACTAATATTACACTATACGTTAACTAGCTGGAATTTAAATAAACACTTTAAAAACCCTAAAATCCCCCAAAACGAAAACAAAAGCAACAACAAGAGCTTGTGTTTCTGAGTGGGTATGAAATCTATACCACTGTCTCTGATCATCTTACTCTGTCTGAGGACCTCAAAGTGGCATGGAGGTCACATTATTGGTGGAACTGGGTGATGCTGGTCTCCTTGGAGTAATAAATGAAGAGGCTTCACTTCACTGGATGGTGGCTCCATTTTAATAACTGGCCAGAGAATATCTTTCAGGCAGAGCAAACAAGGCAGGAATGAACTGAAATGGGAATGACTCTGGATGAGTTACAACTAAGTCATGGACCATGTTGACTCCCCCATGGTTCACTGTCACTTGTTTAGTGCCTGTCAGGGTAGTCAGCTGGTTTTCCTCTAGGACCTCGTATGCATGTCCATACTGTTTTCTCTACTTCCACAGATGTTATGATGATTGTCTCCACAAAGAAGAATCTGAAAGATAAATGTCTTAAAACTGAAGCTTTCTTCTTAACAACTGTAAGGGAATTTGACGGTTCTAGATCTCTGAAAATAAGATTGTTTTAGTTTATAGGGTGTTAGCAATGGCTGAAGGATTTGGGTTTGTTTTGATCTGTGTTGTCTCTGCTTTGAGGATCTAGCAGTTAATTTGTTATCTTTTTGTCTATTTTACTGGACTTTCTAGGTCTTTTAAAAGAAACCGAAATTATTCCATAGGGAGCAAAGAAACAGTATGCCATTTCTATTTCCTACTCAGCCTGAAGGGAGCGATTAGTAAAACTGGTGATATTCGTAAAAGAACAGTTGCTCACATCCCAGGGGAGATGCCCCTTGCTACAGCTGGCACGTACACATGATTCTTGAACTCTGCCATTGCCCAGCTAAAGTAAGTGAACATGCACAGGCCACACAGAGGATACTTCTTCATCACCTGGCTCTGGTGGCCAGGGGGGCTTGCGTTCCTGGATCCCATGGGACTATAACAATGGGCGAGGCAGTTCTTCGCAGGCTGTCACCCCCAGGGCACCACATAGACAGCAGTTTGAAACATACCCCTAGTCTTTCTGTGAGAAAGTCCTATTTACATGTCCTGGAGCTTCAGCCGGAGGGAGAGACTTCAGGTTTGCACATACCTACAGGCTATGCAGGTGCTCTCGGGGACACAGGCCAGGGAATGCCATCTTCACACTCTCTCTACACCTTGCTATAGTTTGCTGGTACCTCTCAGAAAGGACCTTATACACTTGCCCTGAACCCTGGTTCCCGGGAGAGATAGGTGTTGCACCTCACACATAGAAACAAACACATAGATTCAAGCAAAATGTTGAAACAGGAATATATTCCAAAGGAAAGAACAACATAAAAACCTCAAAAAAAGACTTAATGAAAGGGAGATAAGTAATCTATGTGATCTAGAGTTCAAAGTAACTCCTAAGATGCTCATCAAACTTGGGAAAGGAATGGATGGATGCAGTGAGAACTTCAACAAAGAGATAGCGGGATCTGTCCCTAACCTGGGGAAAGAAACAGACATCCAGATTCAAAAGACCTAGAGAGTTCATCAAACAAGATGAACTCAAAGAGATCCACACCAAGATACATTATAATGAAACTTAAAAGTTAAAGAGAGAACCTTAAAAGTACTACCAAGAGAAAAACAAGTGGTTACATACAAAGCAACTTCCCTAAGAATTTTCAGCAGAAACTTTGCAGGCGAGAAGTGAGTGGCATAATGTATTTAAAAGACTGAAAGGAGGGGTGCCCTGGTGACTCAGTCAGTTGAGCGTCTGACTCTCTTGATTTCTACTCAGCTCATGATCCCAGGGTGATGGGATTGAGCCTGTGTTGGGCTCTGCGCCGAGCATGGAGCCTGCTTGATTCTCAATCTCTCCCTCTGTGCCTTCCCCCCTCACACGTGCACCCTCTCTCTTTCTCTCTCAAATATAAATAAATAAACAAACAAACAAACAAACAAACGACTGAAGGAAAAAACAAAAACAAAAACTTCCAACCAGGAATACTCTACAAGGCAAGGTTACCATTTCAAGATTTCCTTTTGAGAGCTCCTGTCTGCACTGAAGCTTAGAGAGGAGAGGGCGTTTGGCCAAGGTCACAATGCTGGGAATTGACAGTATTAGGTTTAAATCCCAATTCTCTGATTTCAAATCCGTGTTCTGTTCAGTTCACTACTCTGCTTAATATCCTCATCACCACTGTTAGGTGGTGAATATTTGGGGCATCGGGGGAGTATGAGAGTACCCCCTTTAAGGATTTTGGAGCAAAATGTTATACAATTGGTGAACTTCTCTCTGTGATCATACCTGTAGGTGGTCCAATAATACCTGAACTTTTTTTTTTTTTTTTTTTTTTTTTAAGAGAGAGAAAAAGGGCAGTAAAGGGAGAGAGAGACTCGTAAGCCCAGCATGCTCGGCACAAAGCCCAACACAGGGCTCAATGTCATGACCCTGAGATCACGACCTGAGCCAAAATTAAGAGTCAGACACTTAACCAACTGAGCCACCCAGTGCCCCAATACCTGAACTTTTTAAAAGTAAATTCTCTTGGTTCATCTCCGGACTAGCAATGATCCATCTCACTAGTATTTTGTCATCTGTCTGTAGACCTGTTGGTTTCCCTTAACTGTTGTCCATTTAGGTTCTGGTCATTTATTCTTTGAGTTCAGCTAGCTGATTGATGGTTACAGTTTTGTCATCCCTCCCACACACTCTCCTCCTTCACCTTACGAAACTTAACTCCTTTATATAAGGACTAGGGCCCGTCTGTTTCCTTTACTACTTTCCTTTTTCTGTTCTCAGCACCATGCAGGATGGATTGATTACCTTTAGGATCGGGTCAAGTTAACTACATTTTATTTATGTTTTGAAGTGCGTCTTTAATTGCTAAGGGGACTACCTGCTATTTCTTTTCAAATTATACTGAAATTGCTGACTGAACTCCACTACAACTTCCTAGAGGCAAATTTGGTGGAAAATATTTTAGGTTACTTCCTGAGCCCCACAATGAAACACGCTATGTTTGCTTCAAACTACCAAAGCTGGCTTTGGTCCTAAAGAAAGTTTCTAAAATTCTTTTCTAGCCAAACATTTAATTGTTCGTATTTTAAAAACTGCCAGCTTAAACAGCTAGGTTCTTCCAGCTATGCTTGTAAAATATTTGATCTCATTTAGAAGCAAATCACTCATGCCCTCTGCCAGGGGACTGCTATTGATAAAATTAGGACTCTTGTATCTGCTGAGGTATGTCTCTCCTTATGTGCAGAATCCTTAATATGATGGGTTAAGTGCATGCCCCTGCCTGGTTGAATACCATATTGCTTATTGCTTCCTGGTTGGCAGAGGAAAGCCCCCCATCTGCATTTACCGTTCCATTTTAGCCCGAAAGACCAAATACTGCCTTCAGGCTCTGACACATGCCTGTGGGTTGATTTTGGAACCTACATGTCCTCTTTACCTCTTTACTGGTTTTGTGGAAAATTTACAAAGGGGGCCACTAGTGTGGAGTTGGTATGGGATGCACCTGGTGCTTACTTGCATGAGCAAACGTCTTGAGAGGGGATCTCCAACTTGCCTTCTTTTGCATTGCCCTCCTCTGCTTTCCCTCTCCATCGGGTCTCTGTGGTGGTGAATTCCTTGCTCACTGACATACTGTGTCCTATTGTAGACAGTTTGCTTTCTGGGACATTGGTAATATTTATGGTTGCTGAATGTTGGGGATGTGTTACGACTGGTGGCGAAAGGAGTACCCAGATCAATCTGCAGATGTTACCAATTAGGGCCAGTGCCATTTTCCACAGCTGTGGGCCCTAAAACTCTCCCACCTGCAGGTTCAGAACCATCTAATCTTTGAGCCAGCGAGAGCCTGGGCTGATGGGATATTTGCAGCGCCTTTCTTTCTGGGTGAGTGAGCTCTAGAAAAGGTTTTCTCTTCCGATGGACAGCCCGGTCTCCTGGCTTGACTTCTGCTCGGTACTCTGACATCCAGTTCTTATTTCAGCCACTTCCTGGGCTTGGCCCTGACTCTTCCTTAGGGGTCCTGGATACTGGGCGTGGCATTCGGTCCCCAGGGATGGCCTCTTTTAAACCACCCACTCCTATACCAGCTATGGCGTGGATTTTAACTTGCACTAGAAACTTCTGCCAGCTGGAGCTGTGCCCTGCCCTCTGTCCTCAGGGCCGATCTCTTGGATTTGAAGAGTGGCTCAGATTGAAATCAGAAGAACCACACCTCTTGGATTTGGTAAGCTACATTATTCTTGGCTCCTCTCTGCAGTGGGCCAGCCATGTATTTCGGTCTGTTTTTTCCCCATCCCTTTTCAAGACTGCTCTTGGCTCAGGATTTATTGCTGATGGGGGCTTCCAGCATCCACCCTTTATTTAGAAAGGTTTTTCACATATGTATCATTTAGAATGGATTAATAGCATCACACACAATGATAAAGTGAAAGAAAAACAGAATTTTAGAGTTTTTCTGCATTTTAGCCTATTTTTAATTTTTCTTCGTTGTGACCCCTCCCCAGGATTATCTTGAAGATTTTTTATTGTAAGACAAAGGTTAACCAAGCATCTAATAGGTGCAAACACTTTCAGGTACTCTCTTTTATTTCAACCAAATAACTATGCTCTGAGCTAGATGTATCTCTCCCCAAACTGGCAGATGAGGAACTGGAGACTTGGAGGTGGAAGCAATTTACCCTAAATCACACACACACGGTACATAAGCGTGGCATAATGCAAAACCAGGTACTTCTGACTTCCAAGCTCTATCTCACTTTTCTGGGACAAATTCCTTGATTTTACAGTTAAGGAGAATAATGCTCAGAGTAACGAAGACCCTTGCATAAACCAGCTGATTACATTATGCGGGTTGCCTGACTTCCAAAGCAATACGTCTTCTACAAGATCACAGTGCCTTTTAACTGAGTTAGTCAAAACCCTTGAAGTAGATGCTGCTGCTATCTTTACAGTGGTGGTTCATCCTTCTGTTTTCTCTCCTTTGGCATATTTCTATCTTTTGTGCTTTGTTTTCCTCCTTGGATCATTTTTCCTGTTCCTATGACCACACCCTCCTGGTGGTGCAGGACTGGCCACCTCAGGTGGAATTTGAGTTGCTTGGACATGAAACAAAGTTGCTGCTGTTTTGTTTTGTTTTAATAAAAAGTCCTGACAGAATAAGCTCTTTCCCACCAGGTGCGTCTTCTCGTCCCTATATTTTGTTTAAGCATCAGAAACCTCATCCTAATTCAGCCACACAAATTAGTTTACGTCAATATCCTGAAGGTCTGAAAGAGTCAGTGAAGCATAAGGTTTTTGAGCTGGAAGGGATCCTCCGTGCAGGTCTAGAGGAATTTGAGGAGTGGTTCTATTGAAATTTGGGCATGATGCCTAAAAGGAATCTGATATATTCAGTGTCTGCTTTCAGTTCCCCTTTGATTTTCTTTTATATGTGTCTGTGCAGGTATAGACTTGTGCCCTCTTAATCCATTTCTGTGAAAAGCAGTGGAATAAGGTGTGAATGGCCTGGAGAGCAAATCATAGCTCTGTTATGTGTGGGTGACGCCAATGCATATTTCCAGACTGAATGCTTTTGAAAACTCTGCACTGGCAAGACTGATCCCTGTGACAGGGATCTTTGTAGTCAGCTAAACAAAAAAGTGTCCTCTGTAATTAAGCAGAAATGCATGGTGGGAATTACCTCGGAAATCCTGAATTTGAATGGCTGCTACTGGTTTCTCTGTCTTCTTCACAATCCTAAATACTACTCAGTACAAGTTTGTGTAAAGCTCTTTAATTTTGTGAATTAAAGCCCAACAAGCAGCCAATGAATAATAGGACAGAAAGGTTTGGCTACAGGATTGTGATACCAACAGAATTCAACAAACCACAATGTATACCCACATTCACATTTGTTTGCACATCGTCATGTCGTCACAGTTCCGTAATGTCATAATGCAATATTTGCGCAAGATATTGAGAGACTAAATCACCCAGACATGTTTACTTTCTAATAATTTCTCCTAAGTTTTGCAGGACTTATAAATTGCACTGGCGTTTAGAGAGGAGACACTGTGCCCAGAAATACTGTGATCATGTTAGATAAGCTCAGGACATAAAATATCATAAAATATATGCATATTGTATTGGATAAGCAAAGGCTATTGCGGAGAGAATAAAGTGCTTTCAAATATCATACCACATAATGGACTGGCTTTGAACTATACATGTATAACTGACAAAGATCCACATGTATAACTGACATTAATTTTGCAGTATGAATAAGGCTTGCTTCTTTTTGTAGGGAACTTGAAGATAGCAAATGAGAAAAGGAACTCCCCAAACCTTTGTTTATTCACTAAACATCGATATATCTATTGTGCACAAACTATTTGTCAGGCTGTTTTATAGGTACTGGTGAAGAAGAAAATTGACAAAAAATTCCTGCTTCCATGAAGCTTCCATTCTAGTAGAAGGAAACCAGCAATAAACATACTGAATAAACCAAATCTACAGTATAGAAGAAAAGGAGAATTATGGAAAGAAAACAACTAGGGCAAGATAAAGGAGCTTAGGGGGTTGCATATTGAAATAGAACAATCTGGTACTTTTCTGAGAAGCAAAGTGTTCATGGAGGAAAAGTGAGCCATGTTGCTATCTGAGGGAAGGGAGTGTCAGGAAGACGGAACTAAAGTGCAAAAACTTGGAGGTGGGAGTGTTCCTACACAGTTTCAGACCCAGAAAAGAGGCTAAGTTATCTGAAGGGAAGTGAGGAAGGGGATAAGATGTGAGAGAAAATGGTGGTTTGGGGAGTGGAAGAGGAGAGATCTCATAGCTTTGTAACTTTTGCTTTGACTCTAATGGCATAGAAGCCACTGTAGTGTTTTGAGTAGAGAAATCACGTGACCTGAGTTTCATGAGTACAACTCTGGCTGCTGTGTTGAGTGGAGTGTAGTGGAGAAGGATCGGGAAGGAGAGACTAGTTACTAGCCCTGGGCTGGTCAGCCTGAATGCTGCAAGATTAATGGAATTTCTGTACTGGCAGAGTAGCCCAAGTCATTGAAATATAGCTGTAAATGCATCAAAGATCAATAATTGACTAGACTTATAGGAAGGCAGAATTAGTAGTAATGGGGAGAGGGCACTTGGGAAGACTAGCATAGTCACATCTCTACGGTTTAGTGCAGTGTAAATAGAATCGCTCTTATTGTTAGAGACCAGGCAGTTTTTAGCCCATGGGGATTTGAACTGTGCCATGTGGATTTCATAGACTGCTCCAAACTTCACATGCTAACATGAGTGAAAGTATCACTTCTAGAAATCCTTATTTTCATAGCAGTGAGAAATCATTGAACTCTAGATAGGAACTAGTATCCCCTTATGAAATACTAATCTATTAAGCTGTCAAGGTCAGGGGTAGGGCTTGAGAAAATGGGATGATGAGCGGGAGGGAGAACTGTCTCGTGAAAGTCACCATGGACAGTCAGTTGTAAGCAACCAAGCAAAGGTGAAAGCTCTGAATGCTTCAGAGGGGACAAGTCCCCTGGGAGGAGGTGTGGAGAATTACCTAAAAGGAATACCATCTAGGGGGCTTCTGAGTGGCTTAGTCAGCTAAGCTCTTGATTTAGGCTCAGGTCATGATCTCATGGTTCGTGAGATGGAGGCACCGTATTCTCTCTCTCTCTCTCTCTCTCTCTCTCTCTCTGCCCCTCCCCCACTCATCCTCTTTCTCTCTCAAAGTAAATAAACAAACATTAAAAAAAAAGCAATTCCATCTAGTTCACACTTCTGTTTTATGGCTTCCCAACACTCCACGTGCTAGAAAAAGCTGGTGCCCATGTGTTTGGATGAATCTTCCCTAACATTTGCTGGAATCCTCTACCCTACTGTGTTTCCTTTATGCTTTCACAGCTATTTTGCTGGATTTCATTAGGTGTGTTGTATAATGCAGTGTTGGAAATGATTCACTGGAAAATTGCTTTAGCACTTTATTTGGAAGGGAACATTTTGGTGACAGTTACACTGGCCTAGTTTTGATCATTGAACTTAGGGAGGAAGGGATGACAAGAGCAGGGAGTTTCCATGAATGGGGTTGAGATTCAAAAGAACCAGGGCCAAGCAAGAGCCAAGGAGTGAGGCAACAGAAAGCTTTACCCCAGGAAAGCTTTATTCCATGAAGCAGGGGGACCTGAAGCTCACATCCTCATCGTTTCCAAGCTCCTCCAATCTCCACACCCATCTCCACTTTGGAAAGTCCTCTTAGCTGGATTCTGAGCTAAAGCCATTTTGAACTAGACATCTCAAAAAGGCTCTTTAGACAGGAAAACATATTTGTCTGCCTCATACTTTTCAATAAGCCGCTAAGAAATGCAGAAATAGAAAGGGAAATATTCTAGTCCTGTAGGGTATGTGTTGTTTCCAGATGGAACTGTCAATGGCAGAAAAGCTAGGGCATTAGTTTCTTTAGTCTCAGGTGCTAATGTTGCTGTTAAGTCATTTGCAATGAGTTTCTTCCTCTGTACTTCTCACAGCTCCTACCTTGACTCTGGGGCATCTACAGGTTTGTTACTATTTCAGGGGGAAATAGAAGGAGTGCTATGGTCTCTTCCTTCAAATGTTTCTTCCACCTCTGTGAGGATTTTATATGATATTTTAATGAGGGTCAATTCTTTCACATTGAGAAAGGATTAACATGGAAAAATACAGAATGCCAGGCTCACAGGACATGAAGAAAACACTGACGTAGGTGCAGGAAGTGAAGATGTTGTGTAGTGCACGTGCTGATGGAAAGCTGTTTGAATGGTGTGATCTACACTGGCATTTATACAGTTGCAATCCTTGCAATAATCCGCTGCACCATATCTTAGATCGTTCTCGTCTCTGCCCTTTGCTTGATGTCTTATTATTGTAGCCTTGACCTAGTTTAAGAACAAAAACAAAATACTGAAAACTTGTTTTTTTAAATGTCTATTTATGTTGGGGGAGAGAGAGAAGGAGAGAGAGAATCCCAAGCAGGTTCCATGCTATCAGCATAGATTCTGACACGGGGCTCAATCCCATGGCCCTGAGATAACGGCCTGAGCCAAAATCAAGAGTCAAGCACTTAACCAACTGAACCACCCAGGTGCCCCCTGAAAACTTGTTTTAATACAGCGTAAATGGTGAAATTTTCGTGTAACACTTTTCATCACACTGTAGGGACTCTCCTTTGTCCTTCAGAAAGCACATATGGGCATTCATGATTACTCCCTGTCAGCACCCTGCACTTTATGCCCACCTGGAGCAAAGAGAGCAGGAGGGACAGCTGCCTCTGAGGCTGGATGCTGCCTGAGACCTTCCTCGAGCATTAGTGCTTGGAAGAGAAAGGTGAGGGGCCACCTCTGGTGGCATCCAGTTAAACAAAGGTTGAATTTGTATTTTCTGGCTAACCATTTCCCATAACCTTCTCGCCTTGGCTTCTTCCTCCCTCTGTTTTGGCTACACATTGGACACATATAATGGCAATTCTGGAATGAGATTGAGGAATGTAGCAGATTAGATTTCCTTTAAAACGGCCCTAGAAGGATTTTGGTCTTGTGTATTCTCTAGGAACTTCACCATGCTCCCATCCAGAGGTGGAGTATACTATCTTCTCCCTTCCCTTCAAACCTGGAAGAGTATTTTGATCTCTTCAGTGAACAGAAAAATGCGGAAATGACACCATCTGACTTTGAAGCTCTGTCAAAAATGGAAAATGGCTTCTCTGCTGTATGTGTGTGTCCCTCTCAGGATGCCTGCCCATAGAATCCAGCCATCATGTGGTCAGGAAGCCCAAGCTTCATGGAGAGCTTGTGTGTAGGTGTTCTGGCAGTGAGACTCAGCCAAAGTCCCAAACAACAGTTGGCATCATTTCAGTTAAGGAGAATTCAGATGATTCTAGTTCCTAACCATTGAACTACACAAAATAGTGTCGAGTGGAGCAGAGAGTAACTTTTCCTCGAAAGCTCTACCCAAATTGCAGAGGTAAATGTTATTTTAAGCCAGTAAATTTGGGGATTTTGTTACAAAGCAATAGGTAATTTGAATAGGCACCAGAACTTGTATTTTGAAAAGAAGAAATTCTAGTCGTGCAGGGTAGGTTTTCCTTCTAAGAAGCAATAATGATGCAGCTTGGTTTTAGCAGACTGTTTTGTCCCTGTCACTAATTCCTTACAATACTTCCCAAAGACTTACTTGAAATTGAATTATTGGAGAGTTAGGTAAAGAAAAAGTGAAATATTCTATGATAGCTTTTAACATAGACTAGGAAAAGAAAAAAAAAATGCAAGCGTGGTGTGTGTGTGTGTACATTTTTTTTTGAACCTAAATTCTATTGTGCTTTTCCCTAAAGATGCAGCACCAGAAGTTCTGGCTTTATTTGAGAGTCTTCTAATCTAACACCCTCCACTTCAAGGGTGGGCCCCAGGCTTTGTTTGTTTCCTGTCTCCTATTTCCTGTGTGGCTGTCAAAAATGAAACTCAAGGTCACCAGAGATTATCAGGTGCCTTCAAAGTAGCCAGTAACATTAGAGTTTGCTTAACTCTCTAGATTACTGCTTTCATTTATTTTGGCTTCTGAAGACATCCCTTGCATTCTTATAAAATAAAAACAAAACCTTTTTCTTTAATCCAGTATTTGTAATTGTTTCCAGAAGGAAGGTTAGTTTTCAGGGTATGTACTCATGTGCCAGAAATAAAAATTGGCACTTTTTAAAAATGTAGTTTATATTGATTAATACAAACCCTCTTGTTTGTTTCCTCTCAGGTTTCACAACATAAATTTCAAGTAACTGGGGATAAGAATTCAGGTGAAAGTCAAAGCTTGAAGTTTATTCTCTGCATAATTCTCTCAAATCATTAGGAGGCTGAAAGGCAACCCTGACTTTTCCTTTTTACCCTTCTTTAACCAGATAAACTAAGTGGCACAAATGACCTCTTGTGACTCAGCTTTCTTTGTGCTTCATTTGATGACCAAACTTTATTGACATCGTGTTGTCGTTTTTTATTTTTTTCCTTCATGGATGTGATCTTGACTATTATGAACTATTCTTAGGAATAAACTGCACCCTCATTTATTTTACAAATTGTATTAGTTACTCTATTTAAAAGCAGATTCACAGCCCTGGAAGCCAGAAGAATTAAACTGGGTAAAAACCAGCTATTTAAGAATTTTAAGTATCTAGGCAATTTTATGATCCTTGCTGAGACCTATGGACCTTCCTCTATATAGTGTCTCTCTGATGATTCCATTAGAAAATATACTCACATGTGGAGCATATCCAGCTGCAAGAGTGTAGAGAGCGATGCAAGTTAAACATCCAGCTGGATCCCAGGCACTTTGTTAAAATTTTAAAGCTCACAGGCTAGAGGCAATTTTTTAAATGGTAACTTTTGCTTCTGAGGCGGAACAGACATTATCTCAAGCTAGCTCATTTGTTTTTGATTCTCTGTAGTTTTTAAGGGTATTTTTAACCAAATGACCAATCTGGGAAGACCTAGGAAATGAATGTCTTATCTATTATGGTTTGAAGGTCTCAATGTGCAAATCATAAATCAAATGTCAACAGATGGTACATGAAGCAAGGTTTAAACTCAGAGATTTAGAGCTTCAAATGGTAATTTTGTGGGGAAGTTGATATATAGTCATCGAAAGAAACAAAAGTTATTGGGAGAAAAATGAACCAAACTGGGTAGACTTGAAGGAAAGTCATTCAAAATAGCACCTGTGTATGAGGGAGCCTGACTAACATAAAGTGAAATGTAGTCACAGTAATGATGGGAGATTATTTGATTATTTAAAACAATTTTTTAAAATGTGTTTATTTATTTTTGAGAGAGAGAGAGCGCGTGCCAGGGAGAGTGAGCACAGGGGAGGGGCAGAGAGAGAGGGAGACACAGAACCCAAAGCAGGCTCCAGGCTCTGAGCTGTCAGCACAGAGCTTGGCGACGGGCTTGAACTCCCAAAATCCGAGATCATGACCTGAGCTGAAGTCAGATGTTTAACTGACTGAGCCACTCAAATGCCCTGGAGATCATTTGATTATTAAGTAACTCCAATCACCTGTAATAATGGGAAGTGCAATAAAACTAGCTTTAAAAAATTTTTAAAAATCATGATCATTGTGCGATGGTACTCAAGGTTAGAGATCATTCTCCAGGCTCATGAGGATGAGTTGGCTCACTGAAAACTGGAAGCATTGCTCTGAGGAATATGCGAGAGCTGGTACTTTATTTTAAATCAATTGCCCATATTTCCTCAAATTAAATTTTATTTAGAATAAGCTTAAAATCTTCTGACTTCTGACATTACAAAGCCCCGTCAAAATAGTAGTAGATCAAGAATAATTTAAATGCAAACTGTCAAAGTTTATTAAATAAATAGAAATCGCCAGTTCTCTGCACATTGGATGCAAGTTTTATAACCTGCAATATTGTGTATAAATGGTATTGGAAAGCAAGACACCTAAGGCACTTCATTAATTGCAGCTATTCATAAAATTAGTACTTCAAATAGAAGCATTTTCAGGTAGGTAGCATTCAATCGTCAAAGCAAACAGAAGTTGAAATACACATTAACTGTGTAAACATTTCAGGTAAATGGAACCTGTCCCTTATCCATAGCTACCGAAAGATAAGCCAGAAACCCCATCTCGGACAAGAGACTTTAAAATCAAGCCCTTGAGCAAAGTGTTAATTAAATTCAGTGCTTGAGAACAGTATACTTGACCAATGAGAGAGGAAGCAAGGACTAAGGAGTAAAAAAGTTCATCCTGTTGCTATTTTAACAATTCCCCCCTGATTTAAATAAACTGAAACAGGGCAATACAAGTAACTGAACCCCTTTCCAGAGGGTTCTGGGATTGGCAATTATACATAGATTCTCCATGGCTGTTCCACTGGCGATCTAAGATAGTCATCTTAAAGACCATTCTTCCTTCTTCTTTATTTCTATCCATTCACTCATGCTGCATTTCTTTATTCAACACACAGTTGTAATGGGCACTTTTCTGATTTCCAGGACTCGTGATGTGAACAGAAACTGAAGTAACTGCAATCTTGGGAACAGATACTCATTGCACAAAACTTATTGATTCTTCGCTCACTTCCCTAATATTTACTCTTGGCAACCGTTAATACATTATATGAATTATTTTATTTTCTCAAGTATAATAAGACCCATATTCCTGTACATGTCTGAGGAGTTTATGGTCTATACCCAGACCAAGAGTAAAACCTATTATAAAGCAACGTTATGGGGCGCCTGGGTGGTTCAGTCAGTAAACATCCAACTCTTGATTTTGGCTCAGGTCATGATCTCAATCTTGGTGAGACTGAGCCCTGCATTAGGCTATACGTGCTGACAGCATGGAACCTTCTTGGGATTCTCCTTCCCTATCTCTCTGCTCCTCTTCTTTTCACACTCTCTCTCAAAATAAACAAACACATATTCAAAAAAATAAATAAAACAACACTGTATGTGCCTCCATGCTTGTGAACACAAGGGAATTATGTCAACCTTTAGGGAGAATTCCTATGTCACATTTCAGGAAGGCTACCTGAAGAGCGGGATTCATATATGAATATTGAATATTTCATATTCAGATTTGAAGGTGATTGCAAATTAGAGGAGGAAGATGAATGTGTAGAATATTCTAGGCAAAGAGAGCAACATGTTCAAAATGACAAAGGTGTGCATGGCCGAATCTGCAGATAGTTAATGTGACTGCAATACAGGTAGGGACGGAGAGCCAGGAAGGAAAGATGAGGGCAAAGAGAATGGCAGATAAGTGCAGAAGTGTTTAAAGAGCAATGTTAAGAAGTTTGCATTTTCATCTGAGAGCTTTGGAGAATGAAGGAAGGCTATGTACTGGGAAGAGGGTGAGATACTTGGGTCCTAAACCTCAGTGTGGAGTGAATATTCCAGCTGGACTCTTCTATCATGGAATTTATTTTTTGAATGCAGGTTCTTGTTTCCATGCTCTTCATTTTTTACTGTTCTTTCTGTCTGTAATAGTACATCCCATCAGGATCGTTTCATCCCATCCTAATCACAGATGTTTCTCGAGGCTCAGTAAAAATCTCACCTCCCCCTTTAGCAAACTTCAAGAGATGTTATTGAGCGTCTGGGACATCAGACATACATGGCTCCTGCCTTCACGGAGACTTTCCTGATCATGCCAACTGGAAGTGAATTCTCTTTACTTTCAACTCCTCTGGGAGTTTGTTCATATCAATCATATCATACTTATGCGGCATTCCCTTGGTATCCCACAGGGTTCTGTCAGGAAAAAGGCAGCCCCATCAAATTGGGCAATTTGCAAAGAGTTGAATAAAAGGACTATTTACCAGGATGTGAATAGGTGCTGTGATCCATATTGGTGTATGACAAACCACCCCAAACTTAGTGACAAAAAGTAATAAGCATTTTATTGTACCCGTGGATTCTATGGGTCAGGAATTAGAGAAAAGTCACAAACAGGATGATTCTTTTCTGCTCCATGATGTTGAGGTTTCATCTGGGAAGGCTCAGTGCTGGGGGGTCAACTTGATGACTGGGGTTGGATTCATTTAAAGGCATTTTCACTCACATGTCCACCACTTAGGTTGGCACTGTTGAATGAGCACGTATATGTATATGTGGTTCTTCCATGTGACTCGGCTGGGCTTCTTATCAGTGTGCTTGCCACAGGATAGTGGGTCTTGTCACATGGTGTCTTGAGGCTCCAATTACAAGTATCCTAGCAAGCAAGGCAGAAGTAGAATGGCCATTTATGAGATACCCTCAGAAGTCCGAGAATACAAGTGCTGCTGCATTACATTCGTTATGAGTAAGCCTCCAAAGCCAGCCCAGGTTCAAGTAGAAATGTTTGAGACTTGACTGAGCAATGGGAGGAGTGCCACGGATTTGCATACATGTCTTAAATTGCCAGAGAGTTTACAGAAGCTAATAAAAGACGGTGCAGTGCCTTAGGCCTCAATAGCAGTAATTGAATCTCTACTTCTTTTTCTGAAGAAGCAAAGGAAGTGAGAATTTACCAGAATCAAGAGTTGTAGGACAGAGCTACATGATGGCACCAATGCCTGTCAAGAAATGTATCTAAATGAGGGAGAGTAGGAGAATGGATGCAGAAAAATGAACACCTGACCTCACTCCCTTTATGTCTTGTGGTACCTTCCCACTTGCTAAACCTACCTGGAAACCCAAGAATTCATCCTATATAAATCAACCTCCTGAGACTTCAAGCAGGGTAAGGATTGTAGAAAGTAAGTCTGGAAGGACAAACAAAAGATATCCAGCACATGTTTTAGTTACAATTAATTACTTACTCCTCATTTCCAAACACACACCCCTATCATTCTTCTTCGATTTGATAATACACAGATAAGGTGTGTTTTATATAGTAGGGACTTAGTACCTGTTCAACAGGTGAAGGACTGATAGCTAATTCTATGAGTAAATAAACACAGAGAGAATATCCTTTTTACATTAGAGTCCTCTTTCTTGATTCAGTATAGATTTAAAGATGCTAATTATCTACAGGATAGTGAATAAGTCACATTATTTCCACTATATACATTTTTTGAAAGCCTAAAGCATAGGATTTATAACAGCTTTTCTCAGCAGTGTTCAAAAAGAATGCAGTCATGAGCACAGAGTTATTCCTAATAAATGAAGGAACCAAGTTTCTAACTTACGATATGAGTCATGAGGACAAAAAACTTTGGGGACAGTTTAATTCTATTGGTCATGGTGACCCAAAGCAGTATTGCTATTTCTAGGTTGATAGCAGCTGTGGAATTTCTCCTCCCCCTCCCCCTCCCCCTCCCCCTCCCCCCCCCTCCCCCTCCCCCCCCCCCCTCCCCTCCCCCTCCCCCTCCCCCTCCCCCTCCCCCTCCCCCTCCCCCTCCCCCTCCTCCTCCTCCTCCTCCTCCTCCTCCTCCTCCTCCTCCTCCTCCTCCTCCTCCTTCTTTAATCAGTTTTATTCTAAAAGGCCCCTGAGAAGAACATTAGGAAGTTAAAAGAGAAAATAAAGTCTATCGGAAAAAAAATAAGCATTGGACTCAAAGAAAACCAAGATAGATTGGCAGTTGAGAGGTAGTGTAGGTAAAAAGGTGTCATTAGGGTAAACAGAGGTTAAAGTACCCTGTTAGTGTATTTCTACCAAGACACTTATGTACTGTTAATGAAGGAACTAATGCAAGGGGGAGGCATGCTGCAGCTGAAGCCAGAGGAAGGCTGAAAGCATTTATTATCCTTCCTACTTATTAGTGTTGCATCATGCATCAAATAAAATGATGTACATAAAAACTGCAAGATGCAACAGGAAGCTCTTATTTCAAGATATTCAGGGCAATCACTGGGTGAAAACACAGCTACTCTATATAAGGCAATGTTCTAAAAGTGCTAAGAAAATTGTCAGAAGGCACCTGTTAAGTACTTGACGCTGAGTGGCCCTCAACTTCTCCAGCTGGATTTTTAATTGGATGAGGCAGGTAATTGTCTCCTTCTGAACCCCCCCCCCCCCCCCCCCCCCCCCCCCCCCCCCGCCAAGGAACTTTGCCTGTGATTAAATAGTCCAAGCAAGCATCGGATCAAAGAGAGAGAGATGGCCAGAATCTTAAGCTTCATTTTATGGCCATTCGCCTAATCATGCCACCTCCCAATTCATGATTAGGTAGTACATTAAAAGAAATGAAAAAAGGGGCGCCTGGGTGGCTCAGTCGGTTAGGTGGCCGACTTCGGCTCAGGTCATGGATCTCTCGGTCTGTCCGTGAGTTCGAGCCCCGCTTCGGGCTCTGTGCTGACAGCTCAGAGCCTGGAGCCTGTTTCAGATTCTGTGTCTCCCTCTCTCTGACCCTCCCCTGTTCATGCTCTGTCTCTCCCTGTCTCAAAAATAAATAAAACGTTAAAAAAATAAAAAAAAAGAAATGAAAGAAAACATGATTTAGTGTGTCACTGGAGGGAGGTGATAATTACACTTAGAATGTACTCAGGGCACAAATGATAAATATATGAGGCTTGGCTCTTGGTTTTTAAAACTGTGGTTTTATGGGTCTCCTGAAAGGGCATTGGGTGGTAAGTTAATTGTAATGAGAAATCTTAAATTATTTTAAGTAGATCAATATGAATTCAGCATTTTGGTTAGCAGCAGTATTGACATTTCTAAAATTCTAGTTTTATCCTATCCCAACAGCTAATGATGAGTAAAAATGAGTTCTCAGATGGCTGATCAAAGAGTAATTTTTGTTTGGCCCTTACCGTAACTTGAATGCTGACAAGGGGAGGAGAAAGCCTGCGTGCGTTTTTTAGTTGGCAGAATACAGTTGTTACTTAAGCCTTTTTCTCTCTTGTATCTTATGTCTTAAATATTATATATTATGTCCCTGTACCACTATGTTGAATTTAATGGTGGAAAACTGTAATGAATTGTGTTGCATTCAGACTCAATAGTGATAATGTATATTTTTATTTTCATTTGCCATCACGAAACAAAAACGTTTCACAAAAATTTACTGCCTCCTGCATATAGGAACCAGAGATGGCTTATGTATTTTAACAATATTTATATTCTCTCTGTCTTAATCAATGTGCTGCATTGCCAAAGTTGAGTTGTAGACAATTATTGTCAATATGAAAAAGAAATATAAACTTACACGAAATAAACCACCTATGCTGTAGGTAGAAATGATACAGTATTGATTCAATTTTCAGAGAGTATAGTTATATGATGGCAATGCCTACTATGGGGTTGCTTCATCCCAGAGAAATTGCTATACACTGCTTTAACTCCCTCTAATAACTTCCTAAACATTCATGTTATATTTTAAATCAAACCTATTCAAATTGAGCAGTCTCATGTTAGAACATACCTTCTTCTTTCCTGAATTGCCATTTGCCACCCCTTAAACCTAACTTCCTTGCCTTGGTCAATGAGACACTATTCTCCTAGGTGCATAATTGAAGCTAATTTCTCTTACCCCCACCTCTTAAAATTAGTCATGCCCTGTCACCTTTCCTTTAGGAAGGCTCTCATCTCCTATTTCCTTCACTTTCCTAATCTTATTGTAATTCATATTTAAGGTAGCTGGAACAATTTCCAGGAGGATGGGCAGCCGATCTTAAAGGCCCCGAAGCCAGGAATATTGCAGCCATCAGAAACACCATCTGCATTACAATCTTCATTTAGAAAGCAAGGCAGCTGAAACCCAGATAAGGTGAGCGTGTTGACCAATATCCTTAAGTTTGTAACTGGTGGAGGTAGCCTTGGAATCTCAGCCTGTGCTTACTCTGCTCCCCTACCTCAAGGGGAGGGCTTCTGTAACCGTAATCTTGATATATTGTTTTATGTGTGCTAGTTTTCACCACAAATCATAATTTCTTTAAACAGTATTTAAAGTATTTAAATACTAATGCAGATAAGCATAATTCTCCGTGAGCCGGCATGCGATACAGAAAACACTAGGAGGAAAAAAATGAGTGTTTGTATTTCCCAGATGGTAAAACTCTGATCTCTGGGTATGACCCCATGATTTCTGGTTAGGACCTCAGCTTGTACTTAATTGATGCAGAAAAGGGAGATGTGTTAGAGGTCACAATGGGGCCTCGCAAAGCAAATACCAAATAATGGATTACAGAAGAATCTATGAGATGTTGGGGAAAAAGGAGCTGGAATCCTCTAATGTAGCACTCTGGGTAAATATTTAAAATAATTCTCTATGAATCGTCATCCACAAAGAAAAACTTTGTAAATTAGCATCGTATTCTGAAGTGAGAGTTGTTAAGTTTGCATTTTAGTATATTGTGGTTATTGGTTTTGTTTGGGGTGTGGAGGAACACTGTAGGTGTAGAAAATAGTTGTGTAGCCTGTCCAGGAATATTTGAAAATGTTCCTAAAATGGTTAAAATGTTACCTAGGTAGTTTTACACATTCAAGTTACGCTCATTATTAAAAGTTTAATATATTACAACATCCGGTTTTAGCCTCTTTTGCTTTCTGCTATATAAGGCAAAATAATTATTCTCCTTCGTAATGGCATAGTATCCTTTCCTCACCAAGAGCTTAGCCAGAATTCTACTTCGATCGTTTCTGCTTGATTAATTTCCTCTTTTGCTTAATTAGCTTAGTTATCTTTTTATTATTTTTTTTAAACACTCTCTTCTATGGAAACACAGGCAACTTTCCACTTCAGAAACAGACCAGAAATGCCTCAGGTTATTTCTGGTTTTCAGTTTCTCCGACTCCACGGCTAAAGTATTGTAGGCCGTCTTATTACAGGGCAGCAACTCCATAACCCATGAGATTATCTCTTCTTGTGGCTTGTCTAAGGTCAGTGATTTTTTTCTGGATTGTTACTTCCATAGATCTTTGCTGTTAAACATTTGTGATTTGCATAATTTCTTCCAAAAAATGAGGCCATTAGTTTTCAAAAGTTCAATACCACTTCCTGTCTTTTGTTCATGTTTATAACTTTATACTGGGGACTTGCAACTGCAGAGAACATCTTATGCTTTAAATATGTCTATCTTTTGGGTAATAGGAAATTTTTTACATTATTTATTCAATTACTCTTTAATTTATTCAATATCAGTTACTGATCTCTTAGGTTAGCTATTGAAGTTATTGTAAAGAAAGCTGGCAACAGTGTTCACGCTTAATGAATGTATGGTCTGGTAGGAATGAGAAGCAATGTATACTCAGACTTTGTATTGATTCAATTTCAAATTTGCAACATACACACTGAAATATTGGACAGGCAATGAGATCTTGCTGGAGTAGCTTCTCATGGGGTTACTGTGGGCAGTAAACAAGAAAATATACACAAATTTCTTGGTATGACTCAAAAGTAACTATATACTGTTATACTTTCATTACACATAGAATTCTAAATGTTATGAGAGATACCAAGAAAGTTTTTTGGAAATTGAGTTGTATCATACTAGCCCCTGGGGGATTGTATCATTCAAATTTTATTTAGTTGGGTATAGTAGAGTGATAAATGTTGGCCAGTTGTCTGTTGCTATGATAGACTCTTTCATCCTTTATGTCTTCTATGTGCTTGGGTAGATCTCCACTGATTATAGACAAAGAGAAAGCCAAAGACTGGAAAGAGAGAAAACAAAAGAAGCAAAATAGGGGAAAAAAAAAAAAAAAAAGACCAAAGGCCAAAAATAAATTTGGAAAAGAGACTAAAATGAAAGCTTTAGTAGGATACAGAATAATAGGCAGTGAAGGATAGTGTTAAAAAGCAAAATTCAACTGGCTTGATTGGACAATTCATGAATCGGGTAGCATCCAATGTGGCAGATAGAAGGGAGCTCTGAAAAGCTGGACCAAATGAAAGACTTTAACAGGCAGAAGGGATCACGGAGGTTATACGAGGCCAAAAGTGGATTGGCTATGGCAAGACCCCTTTCCTTTTAGGGGACGTTAGGGGTCTGTTAGGCAGATTGTCTAATTAGTCCTGATTTTGTGATTCCTGATTGAGGAATTTAAGATTCCATTTCTGGGAGATCCAAAACTCTAATCAAGTCCAGTCTTGTTTGGTGATGTAGCACTTAACCATAACTATCCTCATTTTAGACCATTGTCTTGTTGCTAACAGTAGGGCAATGAGAGAATTATAGATGAAAACAGATTAGTTAATACTAACTTAACTCTAATGTCTTGGCATAACATTAAGAAGGGAATCTGGATTATTTAGCAAAAAGTAGAGACTAAAATGCTAATTACTTCTAACATTTTCAGATTTTTGATAGTGGCAAAAGAGCTTTACTATCTCTTATTTATAAATCCACATACATGAGTATTCATTTGTCATTTATTTATTTATTTATTTTTAATTTTTTTTTTAACCTTTATTTATTTTTGAGACAGAGAGAGACAGAGCATGAATGGGGGAGGGGCAGAGAGAGAGGGAGACACAGAATCGGAAGCAGGCTCCAGGCTCTGAGCCATCAGCCCAGAGCCCGACGCGGGGCACGAACCCATGGACCGCGAGACCGTGACCTGAGCTGAAGTCGGATGCTTAACCGACTGAGCCACCCAGGCGCCCCTGTCATTTATTTTTAAGAATAGAAATATCAGTGGCAAGAGGAAGGAGCATACATAAAAAATAAAAGATTATAATTGATATTTATAAGTGGCAATCACTGCTGGTTACCTATCACCATTTTCTTTTCTCAGAACCCAAGGTTTTTTTTTTTAATTTTTTTTTTTTTTAACGTTTACTTTTGAGACAGAGAGAGACAGAGCATGAACGGGGGAGGGTCAGAGAGAGGGAGACACAGAATCCGAAACAGGCTCCAGGCTCCGAGCTGTCAGCACAGAGCCGGACGTGGGGCTCGAACTCACTGACCGCGAGATCACGACCTGAGCCGAAGTCAGCCGCCCAACCGACTGAGCCACCCAGGCGCCCCTCAGAACCCAAGTTTTTGAGCTATGGTGGCACTAATTGTAGGGGAGGTTAGTCCTTATACAGTCCCATTTCTTCCCAGTGTTCTGAAGGTTGGGCAAATAACCTATTTGACTAATGAGACCTGAAGGGAAATTTCTGAGAAAGATTTCCCTTGTTAATAAAAAGCATGATATGGGCATAAGGAATTGAGAATTATCTCTCTGCTTTGGATTGCAGTTGTTAGAGGAATTACTATAGTTTTCCATGAGATCATAAGAGAAAAATGAAAAGAATCATGGAGAGAGTAACTTAGAATTTTAAGATTATTGTGCCACAGAACCAATTTTGTAATAACCACCTACCTTTGAAATTGATACTACCCAAGACTTTGATCTTGCTTATTGAGGAATCTTAATTGAATCACTATACATATTATTTCAGCAAAGACATCCCCCTTTAAGGTGACTCTTCAAGAACTCAAGAAGAATTATCTAGGAGGATGATGGAGAAAGAATATTTCAGATATTTCCTGTAGCATGGTCCAATAGGTCCTGCAAACTCACATGCTGCTTCTCTAATTTGTGTGTATATTGAGCTTAGAAAATTGTCTTTGGGAATATTGATCATTTAAAAACCATGATGTTATAACATCTGAAATTTTAGAATCATACCAAATACTGCATTTGAAATTCATAGATGAAATTTCTTCACTTGGAAAACTAGTTTTTTCAAGAAATGGGGGTCTATAAAAATTATAAAAATTGTACATCTAAAAAATACACATATACAAATATACACATATACATATTTAACTTGACATTCAAGACAGGGAAACTCCATTTACCTTTGAATATTTACAGTAAATGAGTAGGTTGTCAGTTTAAAATCTATTATAAATATTGTATATTAACATTTATTTAAATTTGTTTACTTAGAGCTATTTTGTTATCTAAAAAACAAAAAAACAAGAAAAACAAAACAACTTGCTGCCATTTTGATTGAGAATGCACTGTATGTATAGAAAATTTGTGGAGAAGAAATACTTTAAAAATAATGAGGCTTCCAATCCTTGAACATAGTATAGCTTTTCATTTATTTAGATCTATATTGATTTCCTTCATTAGTAGTGTGTAGTGTTTATGATATATATCCTGTTCCTAGTTTGTTAGATACACATCTAATATTTCATTTTTTGGCATTATGATAAAGGTTTTTTTAACTTCAAGTTTCAATTTTTCATTGTTGATATGTAGGAATATGATTGACTTATATATGGACCTTGTACACTGCGATCTGTAAAATGTAAATTATATAATATTTCATTTGCTCTATTTTTTCTTATTTTTTAGGGGAGAAGTCTAGGTTACTGGTTTAAGACCTATGTTTTTCTCCAATATATATGCACTTAATGCAATGATTTTCTCAGTACTTCTGTAGCTACATCCCACAAATTTTAATAAGTTGTATTTTAATTTTCATTCAGTTCAAAGTATCTTCTTTGATACATGAATTGTTTAGAAGTGTGCTATTCAATTTCCAAATACCTGGGGAGGGTAATTCAGCTGTTATTTCTGGATTAAATTTATTATAGACAGAGAATACTTTATAGGATTTCTATTATTTTAAGTTTGTTAAGTTTTGTTTTATGGCTCATAATATTGTCTATCTTGGAGAACATATTACTTGTGCACTTGAACAAAAGTGTATTCTATTTTGCTTTTGTTGGGTATAGTGTTCTAAAAGTTCAAGTAGTTGTAGTTGATTGGTGGTGTTGCTCAGATTTTCTATATCCTTACTGATTTTCTGTCTACTTGTTCTATCAGTAACTTAAAGTGGAGTGTTGAATTATTCAACCATAATTATGTATTTGTTTATTTCTCCTTTTAATATATCATTTTCCCCCTGATGTAATTTTAAGGTCCATTGTAAGGCATATACACATTAAGGATTGTTATGTCTTCTTTGAGAATTGACTCTTTTATCATTGTCCCTACTTAGCCATGTTAATATGAATTATTACAAGGTCTACTTCACCTGACATTAATATTCCCACTTCAGCTTTCTTTAGTTCATTCTTTGCAGGATATATCTTTCTCTGCCCTTTTACTTTTATCTTTATCAGTAAAGTGAATTTCTTGAGGACAACATATAATCGAATCTTGCTTTTTATTTTTTTCTGATAATCTTTATTTTTTAATGATTTTTTTAGACCTGTCATACTTAATGTGATTATTGATATACTTAAGAGCTACTATTTGCTTGTTTTCTATTTCTTTCATCTCTTTTGTTTTTTTTCTCTTTTTTTCCCATAGTATTTATTGATAATTTTATTGATAATTTTATGATTAGATTTTATCTTCTGTATTGATATTAATTTTAATTTTGGTATTTTCTATAAACATGTGTATATATATATATATATATATATATATATATATATATACATACATACATACATATATATGTATATATATGTATTTATATGTAACTAACTGGTTAAATATAATTATTTAACCAGTCTATTTAGAAACAATATCATACTGCTTTATGTGTAGTTTAAGGACCTTATGACACTATATTTACACTTCCTCCCTTCATCCTCTGTGCTATTGTGTCAGAGTTTTTATTTTTCTATATACTATAAGCACATAGCATATAGGTTCGCTTTTTAGACAGTTTTTTTTTCTTTTCCTCTTTGCTTTTCACTTTGGAAAGCTTCAGTTATTCTAAAAATACATTCCTAATTAATATCATTAATAAGGTGGGATTCTGTCTGCCTGGTAGGGAAAGACTATGTTAGACATTGTGAAGGTGCTATATTGTGTTTAGTCTGCTGCTTTTATGACTCAGAGAGCCTTTTCAATTTTTCTAAAAACAGTATCCATTAAGTTCATGATTTGAGAAGAGTTTTTAAAAAGTGAAAACATTACCTGGTAGAATTTACAAATTCTAGCCAGAGGGTGCTGGTATTGTCAATATATTTGATAGACTGACACTCCTCGTTTGGAATAGTCATTCTTAGACTATGTACATAGTTTTGGAAGTAATGGAAATAAAGCGTGAGAGTTGATTACTGCCTAATTGTCTTACTCAGTTGGCTCTATCTTGGTGAAAATTATAGATGTAGACAAATGCTCTCACTTTCTACCTTTTCTTTCGTTCTTTCTTTCTTTCTTTCTTTCTTTTTTAATAATGAAAAAATGGGAAGCATCTCACAGGAAAAGCTACCACATTGGAGAAAGGCTCTTCTTGGAAATTTCATATTAGAAGAGGAATCCCCATTTATAGTATTGATGACATGATGAACAGATTGATGGCATGTTTTATTTTATCATTATTATTATTTGGCTGGTGTGGACAACTGAAAATACTCTTTCCTGTTTTCCATGCTACTCCAGATATTTATCGACTACCTTTGATATGTGACGTACTCTTTTTATTAGGCACTGGGATGCAAAGATGAAAACATGAGTTCTCCCCGGCCCCAACTGTTTCTAGTGTATAGTTTATACCTAGAAATTCTTAAGATCTCTTAGATTCATATGTCTGTCTGTAGCCTGGAACATATTTTTAATGTCACAGGCTTTTTTTTTCTTGGTGCTGAAAGTCTAGAAATACAGCTTTAATGCCAAACCCAAGAAAGTCTTACATTCTCTTTCTATTTCAATTTTGAGTATCTTTAAGCTGAGCACTTAAATAAATATTAGCTGCTACAATCTGAAGAGTTTACTTTGATCTATATATTTGATTTATTGATTGTTTTTAGTTTGTAGTAATATGTCCTGATTAAATTCACATTGTACAATTCAGTAGCTACAGTTCTTAGATTAAAAACACATGCGACTTCAGTAAAAGCATGTTTTATAGAAGTTTGGATATTCTGTTTTCTCACGGTTCAATAAAAACCTCAGCCTATTGAATTTCAACTCACTGTGCAAGGCACATCTCTTCAGTTAAGCCTTTTTCAATTTGGCTATGAGCATCCCTATTTCTGTGAGAACCTGAAAAGTCAGCAATTCTTTTATTTGCTGATTTTATACCTAATGTGTTTCCAGTGGCAATAGTAAGTGCAACTGTTATTATGAATTTTATATATAAATATATATCTTAGAGTCTTCCAGAAACAGCAGCAGCAACAACAACAAACTACAGTTTTAGATCCCTGGAGTAGAAGCAAATATATATTCATTTATCTCTACAAATTTTAATAACAGATATATTAAATAAATAATGATAGCATAAATATTTCCTTACATATGTCTAAGGATAGCTTTAGAGGTAAAGCTGTAAATAAAGCTATAAATAGAGTTAAAGCTATAAATAGAGTTAAAGCTATAAATAGAATTAAAGCTATGAATATAGTTAAAGCTATAAATAAAACTGTGATAGGTTAGAAACTAGGGTGTGGCTTTTCTCTATCTCAAAGTAAGAAAATAAAAATGTCATTTGCTATTTAAAATCTTTTCTACCTGAGAATGAAAAAACAAGTCCCAAACACATTGTGTTGTCATGCAGGTTGATGTAAGTGAGTGACTGTGTTTGGGTTCACTCTACTAATGTTGCGTGTTGTGTTAGACTTAGCTTGACTTTCAGGCATCCTTTTATTAGAGCCTGTGGTAGTTCAAATCCGCCATGTCTAATAGTGAATCTTTCCACATAAAGGCCTTGTTAAATGCTTCATCTCTCTTTATACCTAGTGAATTAGAGCCTGAGGTTCATGAAAGAAACTACCCTCTCCCTAGCTGCTTAAGACAAAAAGCTCTGCCTTTCTTACATCACTGACTCTATCAATTAAGTGGATTAAATGATTCTCTGGAATCTCACCACTCCTGTCTGATTCAGGCTTTCAACATTGCTCATCTAAATTTCTGAAACAGCCTTAAACTATTCCCTCTAGTTTAAAATGAGTTTCCCCTCCAGTTCATCTTCTACATTTCTACCTTACCTTCAGAATAAATATAAGAGTTTATACTTAATATGCCAAACTTTTCATGACATGCCTTCACTGTACGCTTGTTTATGCTTATTACATAAGTGGCTGGCCATTTATGAAGCCATTTGCAGCCTGATCCTTATGTCTTTTTCTGTCTTGGTGTTTCGTCCCCTACCGTTCTTTTGTCCAGTAATGTCTTTCTATACTTCCACTGACTAACTTCTATAGTATCTCTTCTGGGATTCTGTCCTTTAGTCACACCCTGACAACCATACCTCTCTGACCCTGTTGGGCTCCATTCATTTCCAGATCTACTTTATATTACCTGACAATAAACAGGGCCATGGGCTTGAAGCTCACCATCCCGGGACGTAACTCCACCTCAAAGAGTCCTTTTTCACAAGATCAGTATCCTCACAAGCTCGCTCTCTCTCTCTCTCTCTCTCTCAACTACTTTTTGATGTCTTATATGCTCTCTGTAGTTTTATTGTTGGTCATAATTTTAATAACTAAACTTTTATCATTTCCATTCATCCATTAAACGACTTTTCCTCCTTTCCCCAAGGAGGATTTCTACATTGAGTGGAATGTTGGAAGTCTCTTTTGACTGAGATTTTTTGGATTTTGATTATTCTGTAGCCTTTGACTTTCTATGTAGAATATTAGAATGGAATAAGAGGCAGAGTTGTAGATGCTATGCTCTGGACTCTCTGTGCTACCTGGCCCTGTGTTTTGCTGCATGCGTCCACACATTGGTCTCTTTCCCGAGTCCCTAAGCATGCTTTCTCCTAGTGATGCTCCAGATTCCCCACCTTCTACTACAGTTGCCAGGCTTTCCAGAAACTCTACTCATAACTGCTTAACAGGCAGTCATATTTTAGGGATTAGCCCTTACCTTAAAATATTGCCAGTCTCTTCAGGTTGCTGTGAATTTATGTAAAACAATGCTTACAACATTCTTAATTGAGTCATTGAGAAATAGGTCTTAATAAATGTCATCTTTTATTTTTTTTTAACACACTGAAGAAATCATGGTATTGTAAAACTGCTATGTGACACATACCTTCGTGGTGGGGCCTATGTGTGTAAGGGGACAAAAAGAAAGATGCTGGATGAAAGACAAGCGAGCATACAAAAGCAGGAGATGTGAATGAAGCAGATAAACTGAGCCTTGAAGTGTTTGATCTTCAGCAGTCTCAGAACTCTGTTGTGTGTAAGGTAAGATTCAAAGGCCTTGAAAGATAACAAAGAATCCTTTATTTGAGTATCATAGAAATTCTGCTGCCTTTTGAAGAATTATTGAGCCACCGTAAGAATTAGTTCCTTAGAAAATAAGAATACTGGTTTATTGTTTCAGTTATTGATTATATGTGAAAGACCGTGAATGAGCTCTGTTCTATCAAAACAAAAGTGAAAAGGTTCTCTGACTATAATTTTGGTTATCGTGAGTGTGTCGTAAATGGGTTATGTTTGGCAGGAAGCTGTCTAGTCCTTATGAGCCTTCCATTAAAGATAGTAGGGGCTTACCTGACATCTGTTATTCTACTTCCAAAGCTACTTTAAGTCAGAAAGGTAGAGGTATCCCTAATCAAAAGTTCTTGTTGAGGGGAGACTGGGTGGCTCAGTCAGTTAAGCATCTGACTCTTGATTTTGGCTCTGGTCCCGATCCCAGGCTCAGGGGATTGAGCCCTGAGTTGGGCTCTGTGCGGACACTGTGGAGCCTGGAGCCTGCTTCGGATTCTCCCTCCCTCTCTCTGCCTCACCCCGGCTCTTCCCTTGTCTCTCAAATAAATTAATAAAGGTGAAAAGGTCTTGTTAAAACCAGCAACCAAGTTATATATATGTTCACTTAAATTTGCTTTCTTTCTATATTCCTGTCTTTCTTGCTTTTCCAGGCTTGGCTTGGACATTTGGGGGTGTAGGGGCAGGAGGCCTGCTTAAGATTCTGTTTCTCTCTGCCCCTCACCTGCTCGTTCTCTCTTTCTCTCCTTCTCTCTCTAAAACTAAAAAAAAAAAAAAAAAAAAGTAAGTCTGGAGGTGTAGGCCAGGCATTCTCCCACTTCTCAATACTTTATATTATTTTCAATTTTGTAAGTGGCCCATCTTTTAGAAACACACTATGTACTCAGATTTTGATATCATGCAAACAGTAATTTTGGATTTCATTTTACCCATAATTTGAATATGGAGCCTTTATAACTAAAGCCTTCCTATATTTTCTAATACTATCTTTCCGAACCTATTTGAGGAAAAAAAAAAAAAAAAAACCCACAACGGATTCCTATAAAAAATTGCAGCAAAATGAAAATGATCTCTAACTATAATTTAGAGCCCCATTTATACTGTGGTAAATGGTGGAGGTTTGGAAGAAATAATTCTAATCCTCATGACTTCTTTCTGGAGCTTCCATTAAAAATAATTAGGGGCTTATTTTTGCATCTATTGTTGTACTTCCAAACCCTGCTTTTTTAAATTATCAGAGCTAGTGACACAGACTTCTACAATAAAACTTATTATTATTATTTTTTTTTAGAATTGGTTTTCAAATTGGTCTTCACTCAGAGTATGATAAAAAGAAAAACAAATCTTCTCTCTCTTGGTTTTCCTATCTAGGTATGTGTACATGTGGGAATGTAGGGATTAAAAGGAAGGTATTATATGTGTCTAACTTAAAACAGTATTTTATAATTACTTCTAAAATCATGTATTATCTTCTGGGGAAAATATTAATATGTTGATTCCAATGTCCAGAATACAAGGAATCTCTTATTTCCTTATTTTATTGGCAAGGGGACAGAGGCCTATAGGGATAAACTGATTAGTCCAGGGCCACCAAGCCAGCAAATGTCCAAGCTGGAAGCCAAACCCAAGCCTATCTGACTTCAACTTACACATGGGTAATTTTTGCATACTGTTTTATTAAATCACACAGATTGAACGTTGAAGAGAGAAGCCTATTGAAGGCACAGATATTGGTAAATGTAACATAATTTTTAGGAAATTTAGGGTCGGGGGAGTGATTAGGAAAAAAAATGTAAACATGAATATAATTGAGTGAGGTCTATTCTGGATTAGCCCTTGCAAAGTAAAAGTGCCTAAAATACTTGATCTGGTTGTGGTAATAGAATATAGAGACTGTTTGCTGCTCATTAAGTATAGTTACAAAATTAGTCAATAAGAAATAAAATGTGCAAAGATGATAGAAACCTGATAATTGATGGAGAGGACATTGTTTTAATATTAACTCATTTTCTTCTCATCTAATTTTAACTCTCTGCATTATGTGTTTTCCCATTGGATCATAACTGACAGAGAGATTAGAGGAGGACAAATTCTGTGCTCACCAACCCTACCCTAAAGAGCACAAGGGATTCGGTGGTTACAGAAAATTCTAATGGCTGGGAATCACCGTAGAATTTTTTTTTTTTTTTTCAATACTTGAGTTATTTAGAGAGAGACCAAAGCAATTGCCCACCTGCCTCACAACCTCATTTGGCTTGTAACAAATTTATTCTTGATACAGAGATAGTCTTGATAACAAGGTAGAATCAAGGAGGGATATTGTGCACAAATAAGAGAAATGGTTGGGCATTAGACAATGATAGGAGACCCATACTTTGAAACATTCAATTCCTACCATTCTGCTACCAAAGAGGGCAAGAATAACTAGTACATCCTGTCGCTCATCGTAGAAAGCATCATACTTTACCCAGATATTGTAGCTGGAAAGAAAACAAAGTAACACACTCTATGAAGGTAAGTCATTAAATGTTTTTTAAATTTTTTAACGTTTATTCATTTTTGAGAGACAGAGACAGAGCGTGAGCCAGGAGGGGCAGAGAGAGAAGGAGACACAGAATCCGAAGCAGGCTCCAGGGTCTGAGCTGTCAGCACAGAGCCTGATGCGAGGCTTAAACTGACTAACTGCAAGATCATGACCTGAGCCAAAGTCAGGTGCTCAACCGACTGAGCCACCCAGGCGCCCTGAGTATCTGACTCTTGATTTTGGCTCAGGTCATGATCTCATGGTTCCTGAAGCTGAACCCTGTGTCAGGCTCTGTGCTGAGCATGGAACCTGCTTAAGATTCTCTTTGTCTCTCTTTCTGCCCCTCCCCTGCCCATGCATTGTACTCTCTCTCTCTCTCAAAATAAATAAACTTAAAAAAATGAAAAACGAGGCATTTAACAAGCTGATTATACAGTTGTATAGAAATTGAAAGGCCAAGTGCATCCACTGCATTCCTGAAGAATAAGAAGTTGAGAGATGTCCTCAACTAAGTATTAAGACTTATTGTAAAGCTACAGGACTTTAAAAGTGTAGTATTGGTTAAAGGACAGTGAAATGGACTAATGGAACACGATAGAATCCACAAACAGATTCATAAATACATGTCACATCTATTAAGCTAGACACTACAGAGCAGTGGGTGGAAACACAATTTTTTCGATAAATGGCACTCCAGTGGTGTGACTATCCATACTTAAAAAAAATGAATCCTGACACCTACATTATATGAAAAAATAATTCAGGGGCGCCTGGGTGGCTCAGTCGGTTGAGTGGCCGACTTCAGCTCAGGTCATGATTTTGCGGCCCATGAGTTTGAGCCCCGCGTCGGGCTCTGTGCTGACAGCTCAGAGCCTGGAGCCTGTTTCAGATTCTGTGTCCCCCTCTCTCTGCCCCTCCCCTGTTCATGCTCTGTCTCTCTCTGTCTCAAAAATAAATAAACGTTAAAAACAAAAATTAAAAAAAAAAAAAGAAAAAATAATTCTGGTGTATTGAATATTAAAAAGATTGTGATAGATCTTCTAGATTCCTTTGGAAACACTTATTTTCATGCCCCCGGAGAAGGAAAATATTTTTTAAAAGATATTAAAGGTTCTAACCCTAGAAGAAAAGTTTGATTAATTGGACTATATCAATCCTTAATATTAAGGATTTCTCTTCATCAGCATGTTCAGAGAGAGCAAAAAGGTAACCACAGAATAGGAAAATATATTTATAATATGTATAATGGACTAAAGGTTGGCTCACGTACAGTGAAACTTTAAGGAAATAAGATCCTACAATAAGAGAAAACAGAACAAGCTGAGGGAAAAACAGGCAGGAGACTTGAACAGACATGATAGAAAGAAATGCCTCAAGGGCCTTATATGATAGGGCGTCCTCTTACCCCTCTGGCCTTTTCTCCTACTGGCTTTATCTTTATTCTCCCCACATTGATCTTAGCTTCTCCTTGGACCCCAGCAAGCACCATCCTGCCTCAAGGCCTTTGCATTTTCTGACCAATGTTCTCTTTCCCCAGGTGTCTCCATGGCTCATTTTCTTGAGAATTCTTGGGAATTTCTTGAGAATTTCTTGAGAATTCTGTTCAAATATTACCTTATTAAAGAGGTTTTCCCACTCAGGCTTAAATAAGATGCCCTTATCACCCTCTCTCTCCCTTAACCTTATTTTTTTCTCTTATTATTTATGACCATGTAGCTTTCTATTAATGTGTTTGCTTATTCTCTGCCATTACCCCCCTTTCTATGAGACATGCTACCTGAGGGCAGAGACTTGTCTGTTTTGTTCACTGCTATATTCCCAGCACATGGAACACTGACTGACAGGTTTTTGGCATATCATAAATATTTGTTGACTAAACAAAGAGGAAAGAAGGGAGAAGTGATTTTATTTTTAAGGAGAAAGGATAGGTATTAAAATTTGCATTTACTGTTTTAAGTTAGAGATACCTATTAGTCATTCAGATGAAGATGTCAAGTCGGCAGCTAGAAATTAAATTCTGATACTTGTAAGAGATTTAGACCTAAGCATAAACCCTATATCATATTACCAGAAAAATGTGCTAGGAAGGACTCAAACTTCATAAATCAAAAATGTGATGTCTGGGGGCGCCTAGGTAACTCTGTCAGTTGAGCATCTGACCTCGGCTCAGGTAATCTTAGGGTTCTTGGGTTCCAGCCCCGCTTTGGGCTCTGTGCTGACAGCTCAGAGCCAGGAGCCGGTTTCTAATTCTGTGTCTCCCGCTCTCTCTGCCCCTCCCCTGCTTGTGCTCTGTCTCTCACTACTCTCAAAAAATAAACATTAAAAATATTAAAAAATTTTGATGTCTGTAATTGTTATAACTAAAATGCAAAATTTTAAATATTCATTAATGCTCACTGATTTCCCTCCCATTTATCATTATTAATCTTGACAAAATCTAAAAAATATATATAATGGTCAAAAATCTTTTGCACTCAATTATATGGCATCCACATTTAAAAATAATAATATTAAACAAAAATTTCTAGAACTACAAGGAAAATGTGATACAAGTCAAACTCAGTGACAGACTTTTAATCCTATTTCAGGATTTTATAGATTATGGAAACAAAAAATAAATTTGAAGAAAAGGATTTTAATAATATAGTCAATCTTCTTTTGGCATACATTTATACACAAATATATATATATATGTGGAGAATGTGCTGCTTTTCTTATAATATCTGAAAGGAAATGATACATCAACAGTGGAATAGTATAAATGATATATGACACATTCTCAGAAATTAATCCAAAAATTAGAAGTAAATAATTTTAAGAATGTAAATTTTTTTAAAATTTGCTGGAATGTGGAAAAATATTGTGAAACAATTAATACATTTGACACAAGCCACTTAGCAATACCTGAAATGGTCACCTGGTGGCTCAGTTGGTTGAGCCTCTGAATCTTGATTTCTGCTCAGGTCATGATCCCAGGGTCGTGGGATTGGGGTTCAAGCCCCACATCCAGGGTGGAGCCTGCTTGGGATTCTCTCTCTCTTTCCCTCTGCTCCTCCCCCAATAGTGCACGTGTGTGCTCTCTCTATAATTAAAAAACAACAACAAAGATTGAAAAATATATAGAAAACTATTTTTCCTAACCTTTTGTTGTGGTGAAATATACATAACATGAATTTTACCATTTCAGCCACTTTGAAGTGTACAATTCAGTGGCATTAATAACATTTACATTGTTGTACAACCATCACTACCCTGCCTTTCTGGAATGTTTTCCTCTTCCTCAACTGAAATTCCTGTGTTCATGGCAACCACCATTCTACCTTTTATCTATAATTTGACTACTCTAGATATTTCATGTAAGTGAGAATCATACAATAGGATTTTGTGTCTGGCTTGTTTACCTGGCATAAAGCCTCCAAGATTCACTTATGATGTAATGTGTATAAGAATTTCATTCTTTTTAAAAGCTGAATAACACTCCATTGTATGCATACACCACATTTGTTTATCCATTTGTGTTTCTACCTTTTGTATATTATGAATGCTGCTATGAACTTTGCTCAAGTCCCTGTGTAGATAATTATCTTAAATCCATATTTGTTCTCATGAAAGTAAGAAAACTTCTAGAGACGGTAAACAAAGAGGATATTAAAAATAATCATAAATCCTTGCTCGCTCTAGGTGTTTGCAAATGTGGTAATCAAGAGCTTTAGGTTTTAGAATCCCTTAGAAACCGGAAGTAGCAGAGCTTTGGGCTCAGGAGAAATATGTTGGAACTGAGACCCTCTGCTTCTTAAACTCTCATACACACACACACACACACACACACACACACACACACACACACACACGAAAGCAGGTACGCTGAAGAGAGTTACACCTTCACTGAAAGTGTGGAAAAGAAAAATTGTTCCTAAGTGCAAAGGGAGACAGAAAGAAAATTGAGTAACATTTTTCTGGAACCAAGGTGAGACAAAGTAAAGCAAAGCAAAATAAAATATCCCCTTTTAATCTATAATCAACTTTGAAGGGTTTCTTTCATGTTCATGTTACTAATGTAGTCTTCTACACTGAAAGAAAAAAAATATCAGTATAAAAATTAGTCTCCTGTGTCGGTAAAGCCATTAAGGCACCAAACAGAATCAAACTAAAAGCCACTTTAGAGCTGGTCACACCCTCAAAGCAAGTACCCATTCCCATAAATAAACCTAGGTTTAAAATTGAAAATTACCAAACACAAGGAAATACGCCCTTATGAAAAGGATTTTATGGAAAAAAACTTTTTGACTTCTCGAGTGTCCAGTGTTAAAAGATAAAATGAATCATATGAAACATTTTAAGAGTTTATTTGAGCAAAAATCAACTGGAATCGGGCAGCACCAAACTGGAAGTGTTTAGGAGCTCTCTGCCAATAGGAGCCAGGAAAAGACATACAGAGAAAGTTCAGAAGCAAAGAGAGGAAACTATCTGATTGTAGCTAAATCCTAGTTGGCTCTTGGTGATTGGTTGATTTTGTAATGTTGAGACATTTTTAGGCTTGGATTTCAGGTTGCTTTCTAGACCGCGAAGCCACCTCAGTGTAAATGCCTCTTTGTTTAATTAACATAATACCAGTGTTATCAGAGATGTTAGAATACACAGATTTTAAATAGTTGAATAAATTATGGAATTAAATACATAAAAATGGAATCCTACATTATTTAAAAAAACCCAGATTGTATAATAATCAAACAAGGATGCTGGAAAAGTACATTTATATTAAAAACTCAGTAGATTAAAGGACAGAGTAGAGGCAGATGAAATAAATGAGCAAAAAATAAGCTGGAGAAATTAGCATTGTCTATGAAGGAAAAAAGGAGATAACTGAAAATTTGAATAGGAGTTCTAGAGAGAGTAAATATAGAGTGATGGCACCATACTACTTAAAGAGATCAGACCGTATATGCTAGAATTAATTGAAGACCTAAACGTTCAATTCCAAGAGGTGAAACAGATTACAAGTAAGATAAATTAAAAAATCATAAGATAACAAAATAATTACCTGACAAATATTTATGTTGACTGCAGAACTCAACAACAATAGCAGCCAGAGAAGAGCAGCATTTTGAAGTACTAAGGAAAATAAATAAACAAATAAATAAATAAAAGTAGATTTTTACACACTGAAATGATCTCTAAATTTTTTTTAATGTTTATTTTTGAGAGAGAGAGAGACAGAGAGCCAACAGGGAAGATGCAGAGAGAGGGAGACGCAGACTCTGAAGCAGGTTCCAGGCTCTGAGCTGTCAGCCCAGAGCCCGATGTGGGGCTCGAACTCATGAACTGAGATCATGACCTGAGCCGAAGTCGGATGCTCAACTGACTGAGCCACCCAGGCACCCCGAAATGATCTCTAAAATATGAATGCAAATTAAAAAATCTTGGGGCGCCTGGATGGCTCAGTCTATTGAGTGTCTGACTCTTGATTTCAGCTCAGGTAAAGAGCTTATGGTCGTTAAGATTGAGCCCATAGCGGGGCTCTATGCTAAGCATGGAGCCTGCTGAAGATTTTCTCTCTCCCTTTTTCTCTGCCCCTACCCTGCTCTCATTTTCTCTCTCTCTTTGTCTCTCTTTCTCAAAGAAAAAAAAGACTTAAAAACATCTCATATTGACAAAAATGGTTTACTAACAGGTCTTTGAGAATGGAAATTATGAAGCTGGTACATGCAGAGAAAAGAAAACCCTGAGATACCAGAAAGTGAGTTGGATAAAGCAACTGGGAAACCTCTAAGTCCAAGTAAATTACACTATGAATTAGATAAAATACTGACCAAATAACATGAAAGAAACTGAAAGGTTGATTTGACGGTCACGATGACTGGAAAACAAATCCAGGTACATACTATTTAGAAGGGACACACTACAGGATGCTGAAGAGTTAAAATTATAAGAATGGACATATAGATACATACATATATGTCTAGCAAATAGTAACCACAGTAAAGTAAATATATCTATAATACTCTCAGATACGTTATACTTAAGGCAAAAATCATTATGAGCATAGTAAAAGCTACAACTAAGCACAGATGCAAACCAATTTTAAATGATAATTTAGCCTCAGTCGTCTAGTTTTAAAAGACACAAAGCAAAATATTGACAGAATTATATGAAGAAATTGATAAAAGCAACATTGTAATAGGTGAGTTTAACTGTCTCTCTCCATAATTCATAGGTCAAGCAGATAACAGTTGTAAGGCACAAAAGATCCAAACAGCACAAATAGTAAGCTTGAATTTTGCTCCCAGCAGCAAGGAATACACATTAAAAAAAAAATCTCATCTAAATTGGGGGGGGGGGCAGGTGCCTCAGTCAGTTAAGCATCCGACCCTTGACTTCACTGCACGTCATGATCTCACGGTTCATGAGTTCGAACCCCATATTGGGCTCTGTACTGGTGGCACAGAGGGATTCTGTCTCCCTCTCTCACTAACCCTCCCCCGTTTGCTCTCTGTCTCTCAAAAAATAAATAAAAATAAACTTTAAAAATTTCTCACATAAATTAGGAAATATTGACTACATAGTAGGCCATGGGCTAAAATCTCAGCAAATTTCTAATCATCCCCAACCTGCAAAACACATCTGACCAGAGTGATTGTATTATAATTTAATAATAAAATAAAAACTTATGCCTTTGGTGGGGGAAAAAATTACAATTTTTAAGCCCTTAATATATCAAAGTATATTTTATAATGGACATTAATGAATATTTAGAGCTATGAGTAATACAAATAGAGCATGTTCAGATCAGATTTATAAAACATTGTATTTAGAAGGAAATTTATATCCTTAACTGCTTATATTAGAGAAGCAAAATGATTAAAAATTAGTGATCAAAGTATTCATCATAGGGATTAAAAATAGGAATAGAAAAATAAGTCATAAAAAATTAACCTACAAAACATGGAATAATAAAAAATAGCAAAAGTTATTGAAATACATAATAGAAAAAATCTATGAAGTCAAAAGTTGGTTGACAAGAGTAACAAAATAGGAACAATGTTTGGCAAGATTATTCAAAGATTAAAAAACCCCCATAATATTAGGAATGAGAAATAGAACATGATCTCAGGTATAACATAAAGTTAAAATAACAAAAATATATAAACCATTTCATGTCAAGAAATTTGGAATCTAAGGAAGAAATAATGAATAATCTTTTAGGAAGATAAAGATATCAAAAATTGGAAGTAGGCATTATCAAAAAAGAAGTGAGTTATAACTATCATAATTGAATCTGAAGTTGTCTTCAACAGAAACACAAGCTTCAAAGATTAAGAAATCAGATGATTCCAGCCTTTTATGAACTATTCCAGAGAATAGAAAAAGGGGAAAAATCTCTTAATTTATTTGATCAACCCAATGTGACATCATACAAAATTCTTTAAAAGGTTATAAAAAATGATAATGACTGGCTAATTTCATTCATGAACATAGAGGCAAAAATCCTAAATAAAATATCATCCAAGCAAATCCAGCACTGTATTATTAAAATGAACATCACAACCAAGTTGGTTTGATCCTAGGAACGCAAGGATATTTTATCATTAGAAAATCTCTTTAGGAAATTCACCACAACAAGAGATTGTGGACTATATGATAATATCAACAGGCTAAGAAAAAGATTCCAAATATTAATCAAACTAGGAATCAGAAGTTTTTCATCCTAGTTATAAAATTCTAGTAATCTCGAAATCAAGCACATTATTAGTGGGAAAGTGTTAGAAATTAGCCCAGGATTCCTACTATCGCCAGTTCTATTCAAAATAGTATTGGGAACTCTGGCCAGTGCACTAAGATGAGATAAACAAATAATATATATGAAGATCGAAAAGAATCAAAATTGTCATTATTCCAGTCTAAAATGTTCTTCAACTAAAGAAACTACCAAGAGATTTTTAGAATTATCGAGAGCAAGACTGATTATTATTGCAGCAAGACTGATACAGCAAACATAATTCTTATACACCAGCAACATAATTTTAGAAAATTTAATATTTAAAAAGATGGCATTTGTAACAGCAATGAAAGTATCAAGGAATAAATTTATGCCAGACCTTTATGGAGAAAAGTGTACGTGTTATTGCAACCCATTTGGAAGTCCTAAATAGAAATAGAGTTTCACCAGAAACAATAATGTTTAAAAATTCTGTATCGTTATTATGTCACAGACAGTATTCAAATGTTTTCTACATATTTGCTCTCGTAACAATCATGTGAAGTACACACTGTTGTTATTCTAATTTTACACATATGACAACAGAGGCACAGAGAGGTTAAATGACTTTATTTTGCTATCTAGCTAGTGGATGGGGTTCTAAGATTCAAATCAGCAGACTTTCTCCAGAGCCTCTGCGCTGAAACAATAGAAAATACCACCTCTTCAATAAAATATTAAGATATTTTATTATTGATGTGGTAGCAGGGAACTAGATAGAGGGAAATGAATATAAACCTCAGAAATAAACCCACGATTGATATACAACAGATGTGCCATTCCAGATAGATCAGTGAGTGAGTATATTTGGTTAATAATAGAACAATAGATAAAAATGAAAATGGATGACTATCTCACAGCACATGTAGCAAGTAATTAAAATTTGAATGGAAAAAAAACCCTCAAGTTTTTAAGTGACAAGTGATTATGTTTATGAGTTAAAGTGAAGGGTATCTTTTAAAAAAACCCACAAAATTCCCAAACAATGAAAGGAAAATGATTTGTTTTCATTATTTAAAAAAATGAAAGATAATTCTCATTTTGGTACAGAAAATATTTGCAAACAGAAGGTTTTTTTTTGTGTGTGTGTGTGTTTTTGTTTTTTTGTTTTTCCTTAGGTAGTCTCCATGCCTAGCATGGAGCCCGATGCAGGGCTTGAACTCATGATCCTGAAATAAAGACCTGAGCTGAGAGGAAGAGTAGGGCGCTTAACTGACTGAGCCACCCAGGCACCCCTCACACAGAATTTTTTTAATTTAGACTTGAAAGAAGGATACATTTTTCTCTCTCTCATTCATTCATATAAAAATTAAAATAATTGTTTATATATATATGTAAGTATATATACACACATATATATAAAGTGAATTTTTGGGAAGTTAACAAATGATGACACAAGAATCATCAAAGCCTATTATAAAAAGATCCTCATCCTTTCTCATAATCACTAATGGTCACATATGACTTCGAGGACAAAGAAACAAGAAAGCACAACATACAATTGTTTGAAACAGCAATCCTAGAAATAATGATGGAAAAGAAAAAAATGTAACTGTTAATCGAAGAGGTAATTAGGCTATAGTCATACAGTGCAATTAAAGCATAGGAAAAATTAAAGCATAGCTACATGAACCTTCCATAATGCAAGGTTTCAGTAAAAAAGAAATTGCAGAACAGAAAAATATGATTTATGTAAAATTTCAAAAAAACTTTAAAGAAAACAAGACTGTATTTGACAAATATGGTCATTATAAAGGCATCCAAATAATGAAAATTATGGAAGCCTGGATAAGTGAGAAACTTTGGTGAATGAGGGAGGGGTAAAATAGGGTTAGGTAAAGAATAAACACCAATCATATTCATATTTATTTTTGATGCTGGATTAGGATATCAAAGATTTATTAGTATTATCCATAGATTTTTTCCTCCAAAATAGTTAATAAAAGCAATAAGGAATGGGAAAAATCCACTGAATTCATGATGAAAACATTTATACCTCGAACATGGAACCTATTTAAACATACACAGGTACACTCAAGAAAAAAGATTAGCCTTAACAGGTGATGATTAAAATAAAGGGAAAAATACCAATTAACTTCGTATTTATCTTTAGATTATAAAATAAGCAACCAAGTTTAAAAATAGAAGCATTAGGAGAATTTATAAAAATAACAATTAGAAATTGATGTAAGGGAATAGATGGAAAGACTAAAAAGATGCCGTGTATAACTTTATAAAATAACAATAAAATAGTTCAACTTCTGAAAGCTTAATAAAACAGAAAAAAAACAGATAATCAATGTTCATAATCAGAGAAGTATAGGTGTAAAACACGTAGGCATAAAGTATAGGTATAGGACTACAGGTATAAAACAGATGGATTAAAAATGTGAAAGATCATTGAGTGTCACTCTATAGTTATGAATTTGAAAATATAGAGGAAATGATGTCTAAGCAAAACAATAAGTATTAAAATTGATGGAAGGTAATTAAAAAACCTTTCCTATGCACTTACGAAAAACTTTTAAGAAAGCTAAAACCTACGTAAGAAATAGGTAATTTCAAAATCCAGCAAGTACAGATGATAACATATGAATTTATATAACATTTAAAGCAAAGCTTTCCACTGTTCAGTGATACCTGGCGTGTTCAGATCACCATATTGGGGTCTTAGGAATTAGAGTCACCCTTAAAAATTAAAGAGATCGTTCCAAAGAGCTTTTGTTCATGTGGATTATGTTCATCGACATTCACTGTTTTAGAAATTAGAAGTGAGAACATTTTAAAGTGTTTTATTTAAAGGTAACAATAGTAAATGTATTACATGTTAAGATAAAACATTTTTTGTGGAAAAAAAGCCATTTTTCAAATAAGTCATAGGAATCATGTCATTATTTCACATTTAAAAAAATCTGTTTACTGTCTGGTTTAATAGAAGAGAACTTGATTATCATATGTACTTTTCAATCTGTTGCAATATGGTGTTTATAATGAAATATAAAAAGAAGATTTGGTCTCATATAGATATGTGGTTGGAAAAAGCAAGCATATTTTAATAGTTTTTTCACATAATTGCCAATATTTTTTGATACTACACCAAAACTTGACAGATGGCAGTTTCATAAAGGTTAGTTTCAATGCAGAATCTTAAACCTATAAAAAAAACTTTTCATATTCAGTTAAATTAAACACTATTGGCTTATCTTAGATGTTGAATGGATATTTTATTCGTGAAAATTTTATGATACAATGCAGTGGTCAAATAAGTATCATTTTCCTGATCTATATAGAGTTTCCAAATGTTGACACTTTGCATTATACAGTATAAAAATAACATCAGCTATTATCACTTCTCATCTCATCAGAAAAGTCTAACTTGCAAAAAAGATTCCCCACCTTATTGTGGAGGATACACATTTTCCAAAATTATAATTTTTTTGAAAGCTTAAATTTTCATCATCATTGGCACAAATACTTTTTTCTTAAAATAATTACTTCATTCATTTTGAGAAAAAGCCTGCCTGACAAACAACCCTGTCTGGATAACCATAGTTTGCCAGTTATTCCTTCTTATAAAAATATGCTCAGTGAAAAAAGCAAGTAATTCAGCTTGTAACTCAAAAAAAAAAAATCACACAAATGATCTTTCATGTACCCAAGGGTTGATATTTAATAAAGTAGTAGTATTCTTCTGCTTCGTCAAGGACGTTTGTAAGTGAAACTTGATTATTTCTTTTTCCTGCCTGTGTTGGTGAAAAAATACAAACAATACAAGTACAGTTTGGTGCCACTGCTTTGATTTCATGCGAAGGTACTAGAAGCTTTACCCACTGTTGTTTCTGCTCTGTTAGTGCAGATATCAACACAGTAAAAGAGGCACATTGCACCTTGCGATTATTATGAAAATAGTGTTTACTTTCTGGACTCCTAAAGAGGTCTTGAGGATCCTTGAGTCAATAAATAGAACATATTTTGGGAACTTTGGGTTTAGAGACAATGGTTTACAAGAGTGCAAATACATTGATGCTTCTACTTTTGTAGTGATAGAGAAAGGGAACTAATAAAAATAATTAAAAAAGCAATGGAGATCTTGCCTTACTGGATTGGAAACATCCTACAAAGTCTAAAATTCATAAATATCGGGAAATGGTGCAGCAAAAGACATAAATCAGTGAATCCGATTACAGAGTCGAGGTTCAGAAAAAGATTCGTATATATTCTAGAATGAAATAAATGAAAAGATGTAATTCAATTCGGTGGAGGAAAATGTAGTCTATTTAATCTATGAGGTTTTCATAATTGGTCCTAGATCTGGTTGGAAAAAAAAAGGTATATATTTAAGTATATTCTTGTATAAAATCTTTAGTATATTCTACTTTAAATTCTAAATGATTTAAAAATAAACAGTACAAAATTATAAATAATTAAAAAGAAAACCAGTTTGTACACTTGAAACTAATATAACAGTATGTCAACTATAAAAAAACTTAAAAATTTTAAAAATCCTAAAAAACAAAATTAGGATAATATTTGTGTAAATTTAGAGGAGGATCTTGAAAAAATAAGACCAAAAAAATTAACTATACACATAGGATAGGAAGAAAATCATTACCCAGTAAAAAATAATGAAGCCTAAGATATCATCAAAATAATTCTAAGACAAAAAATCATTTGTTAACCCTAACATACAAAAAGTTCCTAAAAATTAATAAGACAAATAACCCAATACAACACTGAAGAAAAGCTATGAATCATGTTAGAAAAGGAAAGTAAAATGTTTAATCAACTTGAAGAGATTTTCAGTCTTACTTACACTCAGGGAAATATAAATTAAAGCAAAATGAGATACTATTTTTGTCTATCAAATTGACAGAATTAAGTACATAATGTTGCAACCTTATCTATAGGGTTAAATCTTGAAAAGTAAAACCGTGATTGTCTTTGAATAGGAAATTGTTGAAATATTTGTTACATCCCTACCATGGAATATTCTGCAACAATTAAATATGAGTTAAATCTAAATGGCTGACTGGAAGAATTTATCTGTTGAATGAATAAGAAAATTAAGTAGCAGAAAAATGTATATAATATATAATACTACATATATGTATATGCATACACTCATATGCATGAAAAAAAATCAGAAATTAAGAGGACAAATAGAAGAAAGTTATGTATTTTTCTTAAATATTTCTGTTTGTGTCACTTATTTCAATAAATTCATATATATGATAAAATAATATTTTCAGAAAACATCAAACACCATAACTGTCATATTTCCAACACTTAGCTCTCAATGCAAGTTTTATGAACTGTAAGAAAAGCAAGAACAAAAATACTTAACAAAAAATTTATATTGAATTATTAATTTTGGTGCTTATGTTAATTTGAAGATTGATTTACAACATACTTCATTAATGTAATTGTTTCCCCATATTTCATTCATTATTTTATGTATCCTAGTACTAAGACCACACTCACTTAATCATGGGTGATAATCCATATATATAATAGGACCAGTACCATTTTCCTATTCTTCACTAGCTCTAATTGTAATCCTAAAATCTTCCATATACATTTTGAATATCATTAAAAATACTTTTGAATGAGGGGCACCTGGGTGACTTAGTAGGTTGAGCATCTGACTTCTGATTTTGGCTCAGGTTATGATCTGATAGTTATGCAATAGAGCCTGTGTTGGGCTCTGTGCTGACAGCGTGGAGACTTCTTGGGATTCTCCCTCTGTCTCTATCTCTGTCTGTCTGTCTGTCTCTCTCTCGCAAAATAATTAAACTTAAAACTTCAAAAAATTACCTTTGAATAAACACATTATTTAATACAGTTAGAAGACTTTCCAGTGGTGACGACAAAGGAGGGTATAATACAGTGGGTAAGGGGAGTACATAGAAATAAACAATGTATGATCTGGGATCACAGTGATTTTCATTAGAATTCCTGTTCCTTCCATTACTGGCAATGGGTTTTCATGCAAATAACTTCCCTAAATTTCAATATCCTTATTTTATAATTGGAATAAATAATGTAACTCGTAAGTTGATGTGATCATTGAACTTGTTAAGCTACCTACATCATAGTTCTTGTATACAGTAGTATTTCTCTTATTATTACAGTGGTATTCTACTATTATTTCTATTCTATTTCTATTGTTACTATTCTATTTCTATTATTATTTCTATTATTATTCTATTATTATTATTATTATTATTATTATTTGTCTTGGTCTTTAAAGAGCTACAGAGGACATATATAAAGGAGATTTTCCAGGGAGAGAAAATGTTTTGGACAAGGATTTTGATTTGTAAAACAAAACATATTTAAGTTTACTCCTGATAAAAGTCTATATTCAGGATAGGAGGAAATAAAAATATAAATGAGTCATAAACTGCTGAATGATATGCTGAGGCCTTTTTTATTTTGTTATAGTTATTAAAAAACATTGAGCTTCAAAATGTCTTGACCACCTTTCTTGCCAGAAAATTTATGAGTGTTTTATGATGAACTACTTTTAACTGTGCATTTATTTTTATCTGGCTTTATTTATTTGTGCATATCTGGCTGCAGGAAAGGCATAATCCATGTCCTTAATGCCAAGTCATAGATAAACTTAAACCCCTTTTACTGACCTGAATCAAGAAATTGACCTCATGGGATCAATTATTAGCTGTCTGAAGAAAGGAGCATTTGAGATAAGCTGGACAATGGATTAAAAGATTTAAAACCATTGATTAGTCTTGCCTTTAAAAAGCAGAGAAAAGTGAATTCTAGGGAAACTTTTAAAAAATCAGGGTTCAAAGATTACCATATGTAAAGACACACATGTATGTATGTATGTATGTATATGTGTTTGTATATGTATGTATACCCACAACTCAATTAGCTAAAATCACCTTGACTTACAGTAAAATATTTTGGCATTTAATGGTCTAATTTTCTATGGTTTATTTTGATAGTGCTCATTAAATTATCATGTTGGTAAAACTCTCATTGGTGTGCAACAGTATATAGGATGTGAATGCAAGAATTAATAGTGTAATGGGGAAAATGGAGCACAGAAACAACACTATTTTTGTTGGAATAGCCATGATGTCTCCTAGGCAGTGTTGATTGAGCCTCTAACAAGGGCTAGTCCCTCAGTGGTTATCCTTTGTCAGGTTTGCAGACCTGTATCTCTAATCATCCGCTGGATTGGTCTTCACCATGCTGTCTTTGTCTTCCTTTTTGTTTGTAAGAAATCACATTGATTATTCCCTACACGGCAGCATTTTAGCATGTACAATGGCAAAGTGATCAAGGAGTTTAAATGGCTTTAGACGAATTTCATTGGAAACATATCCAGACATTCTCCTGTCTTTCTAGTACCATATTTTAGATAATTTAAAACTTTAACATTCAAATTTTGCAAAAAAGATGTAAGTATCTTAAAGATAAGTTTTTTTTAAGGTGGGTAAACTAAGATCAATAATATAATGAGGTAACTGTCAGACATTGAAACAGGAACTTATCAGCCAGATTCGTGTGAATATAAAAAAGGAAAAAATTATAGAAGGAAATAGCTATATTGGGGCGGCTGGGTGGCACAGTAGGTTAAGTGTCTGACTCTTGATTTTGGCCAGGGTCATGATCTCACAGTTCGTGAGTTTGAGCCCCACATTGGGCTCTGTGCTGGCAACGCGGAGCCTGGAGCCCACTTCAAGTGTCTCCCTCACTCTCTGCCTCTCCTCCACCCCTGCTCACACTCTTTCTCTCTCTAAAATAATTAAAATTTCAAAAAAATGTGTATAAAGAGGGAAATAGCTAGAAAATTGAAAAGGTTTGTACTTTTAAGTTCAACAATTAAATTTATAGGCATTCAGCTTACATATTTATACAAATATTCGTATCTAGAGATATAGATATGAATGCCCATTGTTGCCTTGTTATAATAAAAACACTAAAAATGATTGCATTATGCAGTATCAAAGATTATATACATTTAAATATATACAGATATAGATACATGGATATTGGTATATTCATTGACATATTTTCCTATATTGCACTTGTATATCTATCCCATTAATGATAACTTATGATAGATGTAGGCCAAAAGCCAGTCACGACATGATGTTTATGCCTCTACCTGAATATGCCAACATCCAAAGTACAGGATCAAAATGTGTAGGATGAGTGTCACTGGCCAGGATGAATTTGAAACTCTTTGTTTCCTGAGGAAACAAAGTGGTTATGAACAGGGGTTAAAGGAGTAAGAGACCAGAGATCTTTAACAATATTCCTGAAGCAAAAGTAAAAAAGTTACTATCTATACAAAATAGCTTAAGAGCCCAGAACCAATGATTTTTAATTATTTGGGATTTTTTAGGAAATATTTTCTCACCAATGTTCTTGATGACATAGAACCTAATATGTAGACAAATACAGACATGCATACTCTAATTCGTAAAGGATTTCAAGTGAAAGTGAAAAAGTTTTAGAAATACTGTAACCAATTTTTTTTCTTTTATTATTTCCTTTTTATGTATGCCTAATAACACATATAATAAAGTTTCTCTATGTCTAATAGAGCTCATTTAAAATAAGCATAAGGGGTGCCTGGGTGGCTCAGTCAGTTAAACGTCTGACTTTAGCTCAGGTCATGATCTCACTGTTCGTGAGTTCGAGCCCCGTTGGGCTCTGTCATGACAGCTCAGAGCCTGGAGCCTGCTTTGGATTCTGTGTCTCCCTCTCTTTCTGCCCCTCCCCACTTTCACTCTGTCTCTCAAAAATAAACATACATTAAAAAAATAAAATAAGCATAAAATTAAATTTCTAGTAGGGTACCTGGGTGGCTCAGTAGGTTTCGACTCTGGGTTTGGCTCAGGTCATGATCTCATGGTTCACGAGTTCGAGTCCTTCATTGGACTGGAAGCCTGAATGGGAGTCTCTGTCTCCATCTCCCTCTGTCCCTCCCCTCTGTCTCTTTCTCTCTCTCAAAAATAAACACTTAAAAAATTAAATTTCTAATTCATAGGAAAACAATATGTCACAGTTAAAATGTAATCTTATTATTTCTTGGAGATCCATACAATAATGCTGCATTATTGGAGTCTGAGATTTAATAAAATACACATATATAGAGTCATATACATATAATATAAAAAGAACAATAGTCTCAATGTTTTTGTACCAAAATTTTTATGTGTGCATTGTCTCATTCAATCTTAACAGTAATCTTACGGAGGAAATATTATAATAGTAGGTGCTTTCTTTATGGTAAGGCAATTAGGACACTGACAAGTTGCCTAAAGTCTTATTAGAGAGTGAATAAAAGAAATGGGATTTGTACCTAAGGAGGGAATATGACTGTTGTATCTGTAGCTTTTTTTTTTAATAAAGAAATGTTATTTCTTCTTTATTTTTTAAATTTATTTTGAGAGAGAACAGGAGCAGGGGTGGTGCAGAGAGAGAGAGAGAGAGAGAGAGATAGAGAGACAGAGAGAGAATCCTAAGCAGGCTTTGCACTGTCAGCCCAAAGCCCACTGAGGGACTTGAACTTATGAACCTTGAGATCATGACCTGAGCCAATATCAAGAGTCGGATGCTTAACGAACTGAGCCACTCATGTAGCCTGTATCTGTACTCTTAAAACACCACTCATACTCCCCCCTATTGTACTAGTTAAAATGAAAAATAAAATATTAATGCAGCAAATTGCAGATCAGTATGCATAATACAAATGCACACTCTGACATACATTTATTATACAAAAAGTAGTCATGAGGATATATAGCAGTGCTTGCTGTGAGGGAAAGTAGAGTAGAGATGTGTAGTTACATAGTCTGATGTCCTTGGTGGGCAAGTTGGAACAACGTGATGTGTAAGGGGGGTTACTTATTTCAATATTCCTTCTTTCCTTTCTTTCTCTCTCCGCACCGCCTCCCTCCATCTTTGTCCCTCTCTCTCCTCTCCCTCTCTCCAGGGAATGTTACCTCTTTCCTAGAATTTCAATGTTACCTCATCCTTCTTTTAATTTTCCAGACCTTTAAAAGTTTTAAAAAAAATTTTTTTCTGTATTCATATCTATGTAAGTTTGCTTTTTAAGTATTTTCAATTTTATTTTGTGGAAACTACAATGGTTATGAATTCCCTACTGAGTCTATATACAGAAAAAATTTAGAAAGAGTCTTGAAAGGAAACCTCACTTACCACTTCTGCTATATTTTTACTGATAAGATTCTTGTTTCTCTTACCTATGAAGATACTGACAAAGTTTAAAATAGCTGATGTAGCTATTTTAGATAGCTGATGAGCTATGTACCTGGGTAGCTCAGTTGGTTTAGCATCTGACTCTTGATTTCAGCTCAAGTCATGATCTCAGGATCTTGGGATCAAGTCCTAAGTCCAAACCCCACATCCCCACCTGATGCCTGCTTAAGATTCTCTTTCTCCCCCAGTCACATGTGCTCTCTCCTAAAATAAAATAAAATAAAATAAAATAAAATAAAATAAAATAAAATAAAGGCTTATCCACATGATATGGTTAGAAGTTATGATTAAAAGTGGCACTTGAGAGAATTTTATTTTTACTTATAATTTATTGTTTTTACTACCACAACAATTGCTATTTTTACATTTGTGTGATAAAATTTTCTTTTTTTTTTTTTTGTATTTTTGTATGGCTTTACTGAATTATAGTTGACATACAATGAACTGAAATTTTCGTATATACTCTATGGTATTTAGTTTAATTTTACAAACTAATGAACATAGAGTTTTGCCAAAAAAGGGAGGAAAACATTAAACATTATTTTAATTTCTGCCAAGGCCAATCTTTTCTTTAGCATAAGTATGGTCAGATATGAAAGCAGCAGTTGCAATTTTGCGTTCTATTTACATTGTTTAGAGCATAGGCTTGGCTGGTGTAACAGACATACACAATAACAAATGCTTAAGAAAGGCAGAAATTGGGGCACCTGGGTGGCTCAGTCAGTTGGGCATCGCTCTTTGGCTCAGATCATTTCCAGTTCATGAGTTCAAGCCTCACATCGGCTCTGTGCTGACAGCTCAGAGCCTGGAGACTGCTTCAGATTCTGTGTCTCCCTCTCTCTCTGCCCCTCCCACGCTTGTGTTCTGTCTTTCTCTCTCTTTCTCTCTCAAAAATATTTAAAAAATGAAAAAAAAAAAGCAAGACCCAGAAATTAACTTTTCTTTACATAATAATTTGAAGTGATGTGGTCCTTGGTTTACATGATGGCTCTGCTCCATAAAGTCATCAGAACATGTAGTAGTTGCTGTCTAGGGTGTGGCCCTGGTGTCCTAGTTTAAGAGGACCTTGTATCATGATCATGTTCCTTACAACAGAATGGAGGGATTCCAGTAAATACCTGTTGAAGGTATTTACTTCAACAATTATGTTTATATCTCTCTTCCCTCGTGTAGCTATAAAGGGAGACTGGGAAATGTGGCCTCTCTTACAGATTATCATGTGTCCAGCTAAAACCCAGGAAATCTATGGTTATGAGAGGAAAAGGCAAAATTGGCATTCGGGGACAATAGCAGTTTTTGACAAATGCTTACATTTTACTCGCTTTAAGTACACATACTGCTTTAGATAATCAGTTTTTCAGAGTATCATGTATACCAGGAAGAGACATTGGCCTATAATTCATGGATCCACATTAAATCATTTCTGATTTAATGCACCTAACACCAGTCCTGTGCCATAGAAGCTACTTGTAACGCTAACAGTTGTGCACCCTCTTTTTCAATCATGAGTCTACCTAATCATAACATTAGTGTCCCAGAAAATCATGTAAGTAACATGCTGGATATATTAGCAACCCAACATTTATCAGGTGACCAAGGAAAGTTAAAGCTTAACAATCTCAGTTGTTCAAAGCTTGCCTCTATTCTGTGACCACGCGGTTTTCCTAGTTTTATTCAACCTGTTTACTAATATGATCCATTTTGTTCTGGTATAATTACTTCTTTATGCCCTTAAAAAGCGTCCCTTAGATTGCAGCAAGGGTGTTTGGGGGTTTTGTGGTTTAACTGGGTGTTCAAACAGGCTTCTCAGGGTCAGGCTCTGTCTTTCAGGTTACTTTTCAATTCTGAAAGACATTGCAGAGCAAATTTGGTGTTTCCCTGTATTGCCCCCATTAAAGCAAATGCATCATTGATGGAAGATTTTGGTTGGTTTATAGTACCATTCCATTCACACAAAGTTAAAAACAGGCAAAACCATGAAAAAATTGGCAACAGAATGAATAATTAACATTTGAGATAATGGCCATTGTTTGAGAAAAGTGAGCTGTGATAGAGAAAGGCACAAGAGAGGCTCTAAGGTAGTGGGGATGTGCCTTCCTATTCTGTTATGGTGGTGATATGGGTATTGACTTTATTAACAACCCTCAAATTGTTCATACATGTTTTATGAATCTCTGAAGACTTTCAAAATTTATTGTACATGGAGGTTTTAGTGGTCTCTACTACCAAAATGGGGATCAATGAACTCTCCACTATTACAAAATCATCTAACTTCAAAAACCCAGCTACTTGCTGTGAAACATGTCTATGTGGTAATATATTGTTGCCTAAACCCTTCTCTTCTCCATGGAGAACAATACTAAACTGTTGCTGAAGTCTCATTAAAACACGTGAAACATTTTCAAATACTCAGTGAAATAGTCTAACCACCCCTGAAAATCTCAGTGCTGGAACAACATCCTCAAACTGTCTCAAAGCTTCCCGTACACTGTGTGAGGTTTTGTGGACACCTATGGGCTCTGAGGTTTTAAGTGAGAAGTGAATCAATGATTGCATCTTTTCAGGATCTCAATGGATCGTTGTGTAATTGATTTGACTGAGGCGAATTTTGTCAATCAGAGAATGCCTACAACGAACAAAAGAACTGACATATCTTGTCATTTCCCTGTTGCAAATATTTATGACCTTAATTTGGTATAGAAAAATCATTTCACTGAGAATTTATGTCATGCAGTGATCAACTTCAGATAATTTTCTCAATGGAGGCTGATCTTTCTCTTATGTAAATGGATAATTAAGCTTCTTTGTTTTATTGTCCAGTTGTAAACTAACCATTCAATATGTATGGATTTCTTACAGCAACACTTTAGAGAATGAGGCCTTTTTCATTAGCAATATTTGCATGAGGATTACTGTCCAAAGCTAAGGTTATGTATTGATAAGCTATCACCCACTGCAGCTCTGATAAGTTGCTAATGTGCCATTGTTTTTTTTTTTTTTTAAGTTTATTTATTTTGAGAGAGGGAGGGAGAGAGAGCATGCACACTAGCACATGATCAGGGGAGGGGCAGAGAGAGAGGGAGAGAATCCTAAACAGGTTCCATGCTGTCAGCACAGAGCCAGATGCAGGGGCTCAATCCCAAGAACTGCGAGATTGTGACCTGATCCAAAATCAAGAGTCAGATGCTTAACCCACTGAGCCACCCAGGTACCCCATAATTGGCCATTCTTTGAAATGAACCAATGATTGTCACTTTTAGCTGTTCAATCTTGCAGTGGTTCTGTTATATTTTCTTGTGGGTAAATAGGGACATCTGCCTGAATTAAATCAGATTCAACTTAATGCACTGATCCTAAGACACTCATTTTTATTTTCACATTTTAATACTCTACATTTGACATCTAGCTCACAGCTGATGATGTCTTGCAATTGCTGTCAACTTTAGAAGTCATGGTCAAAGTATGTGAAAAATCTTCTGGTGAGAGAAACACAAGCAAGCCACAAACCATTCTAGAATATGTTAAATATAGTACTTAAATTCTTCTTAAATTCTTTTCAAATTAATATATGCACATGGTTTAAAAATCAAACAGGGTAACAGACCATATTATGAAAAACATTATTTTTGGCTTTATATCTGTACCTTTAAAAATACACTTACCTTGCTGTTTCTTGATTTATGAGCTTATTAAATTATCTATACACTCCCAGCTTGAAGTGAGAATTTTGTTGTTTGTGCTGTCATCCTCTTTCCAGTTTAGTGCCCCAGCTTTCCTCCCACCCTCAGCTTCTAGTTTCTGTCGTTTCCACTTGAGCTTTTACATTGTGAAGGTTGAAAGCATTTATATTCTTTCTATTATATAACTATAATGGAGGCACCAAATTCTTAACTCTAGATCAATTCTTCCCCTTACCAAAACCAAAAAACAAACAAAAAACAAAATCAAACAAAAAAACCTCCTCCAAAAAATATGTGGACATGAGGATGATAATGTGAATATTACAGCAGATCCTGAGTAGAATGCTATCATTATGTCTTATTTTGCTTTACCACAAGTAATATTTTTGTCCATTCAAAAGACAATATTAATTTCAATTCCTTTTTTTTTTTTTTACCATGTTTTACTCCAAACTGTGTACTTTACCATGTTACTCCAAACCATGTCAAATTACACTTTGCCTTTCATGCACAGCATTAATTTGTTACCAATCTGATGGCTATCCTTTATTCTTCATGGGAGAATGCTTCCTTCTCCACATCCCTGATAGCTTCCAGCTTCTTGCCCATTCAAACTGTGCTCAGAATCCATTCCATTTTTCTTGAGTCACGATTTCAATTTGGCCCATTTGATGTCTATCATGATTTTCTTGCTCAACATTAAAAATTTTTTTTTTGAAATCTTTGGAAGTCTTTCTTTTTTCTTCTTATTTTTTACTTGCATTATGCATCTTTATTATAAGCTCAAGTTTTTACATACTAATAATCATTAAATTTTGTCTTGTCCTTCTCCTGTCCCAACTGCCCCCCTTCCATTTTGTCCGGACTTTTCTCTTTGAAATTCTCTGTTCCTTCTCCTTTCTGAATTAAATGTTTACTAATTCTTTTGCAGATTTGTGACTTACATTCACCTATTTTCTGGACGATGTGTCTCTATTGTCTTCTTTGTTTTATTCAATGCTTCTTCAAATAATTTTGCAAGAGAAGGTATATTGAAGTTAAACTTCCTGATTTCTTGATGATCAAAAAAACTACATTCACCTTTCCTTGATGGTTAGGGTGAGTATAGAACTTGAAGAATTTTTTCATGGATCTTTGAGTGTATTTCTTCATTGCCTTCTAGCAAATAACACTTCTACTGAGAAGTGTATTGCCAGTTTGACTTTTATTTTTTTTTGTATGTGACCATTTTTCTTCTTTTCTGTAGATTTTATTACCTTGTATTTTTTCTTTATGTTCAGGGATTTCACACTGAGGTTTTTAAGTATGTTGATTTTCATTTCATTTGTTAGTTACTGTGGGTAATTCTACCTAGAAGATGACTGTTTTCCTTCAGCTTTAGGTCATAGTCCTTACTATTGTTATTATTTTAAAAAAGAGTAATTTTTAAAAAAAATTTTTAACGTTTATTTTTGAGAGAGACAGAGACAGAGTGCAAGGGGGGAGGGGCAGAGAGAGGGAGACACAGAATCTGAAGCAGGCTCCAGGCTCTGAGCTGTGAGCACAGAGTCCGACGTGGGGCTAGAACTCACAGACTGCGAGATCATGACCTGAGCTAAAGTCGGAAGCCTAACCTACTGAACCACCCAAGTGGCCCCAAAAAAGATTAATTCTTTATGTGCATTATCTCTTTTTAGAATTTAAAATATCAGTTATGGGATTCATTGGATTACATTAAAAAACACTTTTATGTATATTTTTGTTCTGCATCCTGGGAGATTTTTACTTTTTGACTTGATCATTGAACAATTCCTATGAACATTATTTTTGTAATTATAGTTATTACTTAGAGCTCTTTCTCAAATTTTCTTTGCTCTCTTTCTGTTAAATTATGGCTGCATTAACTAGTCAATTTTCTTAAAAATACTAATATTTTAAAGTATTTTCACTCAAATTATTTTTTACATATTTTTCTCTTTTTAATCTATGATCTCTGTTTCTTTTAACTTTGAACGTGCTCTGCCATGCTCAAGATTTAATCAAATGCAGTTGTTTTTTTTTTTTTTTTAATTCACACTCAGAGATGAGTCAATAACCCTGAGATTTATGTATGTAAATCCTTGTTGACTAGCAGATTTGTTTGAGGTATGTGGGTGTTTGGATGTCCCCCAAATAGTTTGGATACCAAAACCCATATTACCTGACCTAATTCTCCCCCAGATTTGTTTGGAGAAGAATCTTTTACTTGGAGAAGAATCTTTTTTCTGTTTTTCTTTTTAAACCGCAGTGTGAACACCAAGCTGTAGTTTGTTTTTTTTTTTTTTTTCCTGGTGGTAGAAAGTAAAGGTTCCATGAAGACTATTAGGTAGGCCTCCTGTTTTCCACACTCCCTCTGCCTCCTGTTTTCCAGGTACATGGATTTTTAAGTTCCACATTTCCCCTAGATATCACTAATGAGGTCTGCACATGCCTTGGCTATTCTCTTCTCTGTGGGTATCCTGGGAAGTTGCTTTTCTATTCTGCTTTATTTGATCAATATTTATTCATCTACTTTTCTAATTTCTAGGGAAAAAAAATGAGCTCTCTTGCCTCAGCTGGCCTTCTTCCATTGTTCACATTATTCTGAGCTGATGCCATTCTACTCCTTTCTTATTGCCCTAAGTCCGGAGAGGAAAAGAAAATAATACTATTTTGAATAAGAATACCAATTTTTTTTTTTTTTAATTTTGGAGAGAGACAGGGAGCATGAGTGCAAGAGAGGGGCAGAAGGGCAGGGGGAGAAAGAAAGAATCCTAAGTAGACTCCAAGCTCAGTGTGGAGCCCAATGCGGGGCTTGATCCCACGAACCTGGGATCATAACCTGAGCCAAAAATCAAGAATTGGATGCTCAGCTGTCTGAGCCACCCAGGCACCCCAAGAATACCAATCTTTTATTTTAAAATACCGAGACTGATGGGCACCGGGTGGCTGAGTTGGTTAAGTGTCTGACTTTGGCTCAGGTCATGATCTCATGGTTTGTGAGTTCAAGCCCCTCATTGGGCTCTGTGCTGACAGCTCAGAGCCTGGAGTCTGCTTTGGATTCTATGTCTCCCTCTCTCTGCCCTTTGCCTGCTTGTGCTCTGTGTCTCTCAAAAGTTAACAAACATGTACCATATATTGTTAAATGGTTTTTATTTTCTTAAATACATACAATATCAATAGAACAATAAAACAGAGGCAGCCTAGAGTGGTGGGTAAGGGCATAACCTCTCTAAAGACCTGGCAGTGAATCCAACTCAGCCTCTTTAGTGATGTGTGACCTGGAAATATATCTCACCTCCCAAAATTTTGTTTTATTACCTGTCAATGACATACATAGTAAAATTGACCTCAGAGGGTTCTTGTGAAATTCAAATGAATTTATGAAAAGTATGCAGAACTTAGTGTGGGATTTTGTACATGGGATGCATACAGTAAATGATCGCTATTCGTAAAGAAAAAAAAAATACTACTGGATCTAGTTTATCACTTTTACTTTTGCTTGCTTTTTAAAAGAGCTTATCTATACACAAAACAACTTTTTTTTTTCAGAGTCTGTTCTGTCCTCAAAGTGATAAAAGGAAAAAAATAGGATTAAGTGTGTAGTTAGGAGCTGTGTACTAATAAGAGAATAAACCCATAAACCAATCTTTACAGACCTGCGTGGTTAAGTACTATAGTACATACATAAGCAGGGTGGTCTCCATCTTAGGCGGAAGAGAAAGAGGCTAAGTGTTCCTAGAGGAGAGACCAGGTGGAAAGGTTTCAGGTTAGAAATTATCCAGTAAGCAGGGTTGAGATACTCAAACAGGGAGAAAAGTATGTATCAAGGCTTCAAATATTAAAAATTCATTTCTGAACTTATTGAAAGCATTTTGAGTTGAATGATACTAAATGGAAAAGATTAAAGTGGATAGAAGAGGGGCACCTGGGTGGCTCAGTTGAATGGGTGACTGACTCTTCATTTCAGCTCAGGTCATGATCTCACGGTGTGAAATCGAGCCCTGTGTCGGGCTCCATGCTGAGCCCAGAACCTGCTTGGGAGTCTGTCTGTGTGTCTGTCTGTCTCTCTCTCATTCTCTCTGCCCCTCTGCTGCTTGTGTGTGCTCTCTCTTCCTCTCTGTCTCTCAAAATGAATAAATAAACATTAAAAAAATAATAAAGTGGATAGAATAGAGTTGAGATGTTGAAGATAGCATGTGCAGATCGCTATACTTTCAAATGAAGTTTGAAAGAATTCAAGGGGAAAAATGTATTCTACAGAGACATTAGTATTGATAGCATCATCATTTGCCAATATTTACATTTTCCTTTAGTACCTTTCACTTCCTAATCTTCCTCCTCCATGATCCCCTCTTTATTTCCCTTGTTATCCCCTTGACCATTACTGCATGTTACCGCTCAGCCAGACCCTCAGGGGAAGTATGCTGCCGATCCCTATGCTAGACCAGCTGCCTAGGAGTAAAGGCCATCATCTCTTCCTGTTCACATTCTTCAAATATATTCAGCAGTTCTGCAGCTTGGAAGGCAAATGGTCTGACAAAAAGTCAGGTCCTGACATTAACCATGTGCGGTGACATGAGTATGCACAAAAAGTAAAATAATTCCATTCTCAACTGACTGTTGGGCACCCCCCCTCCCCAGCAACAAATTGTTGTCATGTTGGCATTGTTAATATGTCTAAACCTGTCATAGCACTGAAGAATTGGCAGCCATGATTCTCTTTGAAGTCTTTGCTTCAAACAAAAAAAAATTAGAGTCCGTAATCCCTGTCTTAGGCTGGTCCAAAACAAAAACAAAGTTAAGTGGACTTCAAAGGAAAAAGCCAAATGTCCATCCATTGGAAAAAAAGATAGAAGAGAGCAATCATGTGGCATATATAAGAGTGAGGATGAGAGTAAAAAAAAAAAAATGTTCAAATCAATTCAACTCACTTAATCAGCCATGGGTGAAAAAAATCATTAAATTTACTCAACTGGAATAATTTGGATCAAAGACTGAAAATGACCAAACAGATCTTCTTCCAGCATGCTCCCGGAGTCAACTGATCACTGATCTGAACAACAACAATAAAATCCATCAGATAGATATTGCCAAGATTCAAATATCTTAGAATACAAGAAAGAGAAAGAACTTTACCTGTAGAGTTTTCTGCATCGGGGCTGTTGAGGAACTTGGGAAGTTGGGAGCTAGAGATAGTCTGCTACTCTATTTGTAAATGCATCAAAACCAGCCATGTCCCTATACATAATATTCCTCTGTTCAGAGTATTTGCCTGCCTCTCTTCTCCTCCTTCTGGAAAACTTTACTCTCAGTTGGCCAAGATACTTCATTTAAATTAACAAAATGGAGTTGGGGTGGACCCCCAGCATGCGTGAGGACCATTGGAAGTGTTTCAGGTGATATCAGAGGGATTCATGTCAAGCTTAACTATTAAATATTTTTACTGAATGATCAGCAAGACAGTAAAATAGTGTTATATGTTCCGCAGTGTTTCTAGATTATAGGGTGTTAAAAACCACACAGGAAGCTAGAAGAAAATAAAGGTAAATATAGACAAATGGGGGAAAAAAGAAAGAGAAATTTAATATTGAAGAAAAACTCACAAATTCTTGCTCCATTACAATATTGACCCCCAAATCCTGCAGCAGCCTTTTGTCATATAAAATGATGGAGTGATGGTGGAAGTCAGTAATTAAGCAAGGTTCTAAGAAAGGTCTTCAGTAATTTAAATAGATCTGTACTCAACTATCTGTTATTTGCACTTATGTTATTCTTTTTTTTTTTAATTTTTTTAATGTTTATTTATTTTTGAGAGAGAGAGAGACACAGACAGAGCGCAAGTGGGAAGGGGCATAGAGAGAGGGAGACACAGAATCCAAAGCAGACTCCAGGCTCTGAGCTGTCAGCACAGAGCCTGATGTGGGGCTCGAACCCACAAACCGTGAGATCATGACCTGAGCTGAAGTCAGACGCTCAACCAACTGAGCCACTCAGGCGCCCCTGCACTTATGTTATTCTAAAATATGTTGCTTCACATGGCCCTTTAAATATTTTTAGTATCCTAATGATGAACTAATCCTATTGTTTCAGTGATTTCCTTTCCAAAATAATGTCCTTTGGCTTTGAAAATAATTTGTTTGTTAAATAATTTTGTTTTTGTGTAAGGTGACCTGGAAACAGGAAGCTGTTGGTAAATTAGACATTTGTTTACATTGGACAATGTATGGTTGAATAGGTGGGAAGAGACCTACAAGCAAATTAGGTTCAGACAAGGTTGGAGGGGAGGAGTGCTTATGAACTGTGGTTGACAATACCCATATTCAGAAATATTTTGATGTAGGAGAGTAAAAAATTGGGCTTTTCAATCTGTTAGTACAAACTTGGAAACTGAAAAGATCAGTTGTGTTTGAGAGAAGCTCTGGACAAGGAGCAAAAGTTCCCTGGGAAGCAAAGATGAAGACATTGTGTTCTAAAGCATGAAATGATAGGAAGGCTTTGGTCAAAAATATAAGAAAAGAAATGGGCAAGATACATAGCCAACGTTCATTGTCAAATTTAGGGATGCTGGGCTGTTGCTTACTTGTGACAAGGCTGGTAGAATAAAGAATAAAAGTGTTTAAGCAACAACAACAAAAAGTCTAAATGGTAAATAAAGATATTGTGATAGTGGTGAAATACAATGACAAGATTTCTGTATGGGAAAATAAAAATGGTACTGAAAAATACAGCTGAATTGGGAATATTACCAACCATAAAAGTAAATATTTCATAATGATATGTGAGAACAAATGGGATCCTCAGAAGTGGATGGCCAAGGTTTTGCCTGCTATTTAAACATAGTATTACTATGAAAACTTGTGTAAGCCAAAATGGCATAAGCGAAGAAGCAGTCACCATTGATTTGTGTGAAAAGTTTTTTGAGTGCTCCCTACTCCAAAAACAACCTCCCTTAAGCTTTTCTGATACCTTAGGACACATCTTTCTAATACATGCACAAAATACATCAGGATAAAGCAAAGATGCTCATAGACCCATTTCAGAACTATGGCTGCCTGATGCCAAGATGCTGAGCGTAGTTCCCAGGGAAGGAGCTTGGTGTGTGTGTGTGTGTGTGTGTGTGTGTGTGTGCACACACACACACACACACACACACACACACACACACTTTGTGTTTCTTTCAGTTATTGAAAACACGTACTACTGTAGGTCTTTCCTAAAAGTGAAGTGGCATAATGCAAACTTTCAAAAACAGATAATACTTGTATACTTCCACGAAATACGCTTTAATACATGTATCTTTACAAAAAAGATAAGACCTTGTGTGAGAGCCAGGAGGACCTATGATTTTCTCGTGGCTGTGATGCTTTGGAGCTAAGTTCCAATGGTATACACAGAAATGAAATACTTGTGTCCCCTGAAAAGAGCTTACAGCATCACAGAAACCACATGGTGGGGCGTGTTGGTGCACACTTTCTCAACTGCCTTTCAAGTCTTGTCACTCAGAGTTCAATGGTTACCGTTACTCAGGGGTTAGTGCAAAATGAATCACTAGATTTCACTAGAAAAATAGAAAGAAAATTAAAACATACGTTAATATATTTGAATTCTTGGAACACTTGATTTTATTTTCTTTTTTTTACCAGTGGATTCAAATAGGTAAGAAAAATTTATTTCTGGTTCCTTTTGCAAGAACTCTAGAAAGTGGATTAATAGCAACTCTTTCACTCTAAAGATAAAGGTCAATGTGTTTGTGTCCCTGTATGTAGGATGAGGGATTTAAAAGGCAACAGATGTAATAACACATGATGAATTAGAGGTGAAATGGTCACTCACTCTTATAAATCTGTTTAACCAATCAATATGTACATTTATAGTAGTTTTCATAAATGGAAATACGGAAGTCAGAATGATACAAGGATATTTTGTTTCAGAGCTTTTGGGAGGGAGAAGATATGCCCTTGATTAAAATATATTTAAAAAGTCAGTTTGATTATCAATTTGATTAGTTTTTTTCCCAGAAATAAGCAGAAGCTGTGCAACTGTTACCACATCTGTTCTTCTCCATTCCCTCAGTCATGGTGTGCATGGTATTAATTTTTATACAAATTAATTTTCTCAACTGAATTGGGCACACAATTGAAACTCTCCTCTTGACTATTAAAAATTGAAGGCCTTATTCCCCTTCTGTACATCATCATCTTGAAACTGTCTTTTTAAAATTTACCTATTTGAATTTAAATATATGTCCTTCATTCATTTGGTAAATATTTAATAAGCAACTACTCTTTACAAAGCACTCTTTCAAGTAAAATCAAGAAGAGAGTGGCAACTATGCATGTTCACGCATTATGTAGTTCAGATTTCTTTTTCTCTCTTTTTTTAAAGTTTTTAGAGAGAGAGTGCATGGGGGAGGGGGTAGGAGGGGGAGAGAGAGAGAGAGAGAGAGAGAGAGAGAGAGAGAGAGAGAGAGATTGATTGAGAATATGAGAGAATCCCAAGCAGGCTCTGAGCTCTATGTGGATCCCGCCTCGGGGCTCTATCCCATGATCCTGGGATCATGACCTGAGCCAAAACCAAGAGTCAGATGCTCAACTGACTGAGCCACCCAGATGCCCCCAGATTTCTTTACAGTCTCCCACAAGTTATTGGATAATTTTCCAGATGCACCTTTATTCAAATTGCATTTATTCAGTATACTTATTTTCACCAAGAAAATACCAAAACATGATCTAATGGATTCATGAACCTTTAAACTTAGATTTATGTTATGTGGTTTTGTTTTTTAAGGGTTTCACTCCAGTGATTTTTTAAACAGTTTTGGATTCTGGATACAGAGACTTAAAAGCTATTCCTATAGGAAAATATCTCTCCCTCATAAACAATCACCATGACTTTGTAGGAAAGTCTTTTTTTGGTGACTGTTGCCTTTCCTAACAATCTTACGGCCATTGACTATGACTAGGCATTTTTTCTAGTTTTTGTATGTGTGGAATTTGGGGGCACTCTCAAAGTCTGCTGACTTCTTTAAGAAAGTTAAGCAAAGAACATTCACATGACGAATGGAGGGAAAGTTTTCACTCCGAAAATGTGGCTGGATCTCATAATCTCGTCTCCTAAAGAATTCCTTCTTTTTGAAAATCCCTCATTCACTTCACTGTAAGAAAATCCACTGGTTTTGTTACTACACAAAAGACCCCAGGTCTAAGATTAGCAGGGGTGAGGATGGGAGTAGGAAGCTGAGGTTAACGTTTTTCTATTTCTAATGTTTGAAAATCCATGCTCAATTTTATTAATGAGCCAGTGAATTTCCTCACATAGTTCCTCTTTAATTGGAAGCCAAATACTGAGGTTCAGCCAGAAGTTAGCTGAATGATCCAAACTGAGAAGCTAGAATAAGGAATCAAATAGAAGAGCCTCTGTCCTTTGGCATTGACAAGCTTCTTAATTTTAGTCTCTCTAGTGAGTGTGTAGTGGCATCTCTTGGTGGTTTTAATTTGCATTTCCCTGATGATTAATGAAGCCGAGGATCTATGCATATGGTTATAGGCTGTTTGTACGTCTTCTTTAGTAAAGTATCTGTTCAAGTCTTTTGCCAATTTTAATTGGGTCTTTTGTCTTTTATTATTGGATTGTGGCATTTATATATTTTGGATAAAAGTCCTTTGTCTGATGTATGCACTGAGAATATATCCTCCAGATCTGTGATTTACCTTTTCATTATCTTAACAGTGTCTTGCAAAAGGCAGAGTTTCCATTTTGGTGAAGACCAGTTTGTGAGCCATAGTAGGGTGCAGGTTTTCTCCTACAATTTTTTCGGAAAACTTTAGTTTTAGCTTTTACATTTTGAATTATGACCCCACTCTGAAAGTTTGGAAGGTAGGGAAAATGCTTCAACTATCAACAGGTTGTCTTTTAGTCTTACTTTTCAATTTTGCAGTTCATTAATTTTTCTTTCATTTTTTCTATTTTTACAGTTATTTTTAAGCACATTAGAAGAGATTCTCTTATGATATGTTAGCTATTTGCCACTCTAAATGGAAAATCTGATGTGTTTAAGTAAGTTTATTTATCTTTAGAATTAGAGCTTCCTAATTTTTATTAAATTGTGGTTAGTTTTTTAATTTTTTAATTTCTATAGAAATGATCTATTTCATTGCTAATGTCTGATTCATTAGCATATTCTTGCATAAAATATCTTACATTTTATTCTATTAAGTATATATTAATACATCTCTTTCATTTATGCTAAATTTCTATGCTTGTAATTCTTTTTAGATTTGAGTACTTTTAAATGTCTACAGGAGCACTAGATCCTATACTCATTTACCACTTCAACTGTTCATCACTTACAACCAAAATAGAAAAATAGGATAGATTTTACAGATTTTTAAAAAAATTTTTAAGTGTTTAATTTTGAGAGAGAGAGAGAACACGTGTGAGCAGGGGAGGGGCAGCGGGTGGGGGGTGCAGACAGAGGATCTGAAGTGGGATCTGTGCTGACAGCGGAAAGACTGACTCAGGGCTTGAACTCATTAGCTGTGAGATCATGACCTGAGCCAAAGTACAATCCTTAATCAACTGAGCCACCCAGAGGCCCCGATCATTTTTTATTTGAATAAACTAAGAGTAAATTGTGTATCATGTTATGTATCTTAGAGATATCGATATGTGTAGAAAAATACCTTGTTTTTCAATTTAAGCAACACTCGTTGCAAAAGAATACCACTATTTTCAAGGAAATAGGATTTTATCATTCTGTCAAGTCAAGTGTTCTCATTCAACTGTATCCCACCAAATAATAGAGTGAAACTGGCATAATTAAACATGATGTAGGGTAAACAGAAGTTAAGAATCAATAAGTGACTCAGTTTGAGATCTTATCACTAAGTGATTTGTGATACACTTATCTTTCTTCAACCTGCATCAAACTCTGTTGGCAGGTAATGGGGTTTTATAGATCTTGAGAAAAAATAAGAGGGTCCTAAGAGATTTCAATGTGTTTATTTTCAATACAGTGTTTAGAAATTAGCTTAGTCTGAATAAAATGATTTCTTGAAAGCAGGACATGGCTTGATAGCTGGAAAATGATTGGCTATTTTGAATTTTATAGACAGAACCTCACTAGTGAAAAAGAATAACACATGTTTGTATGATGAGTATTAATGAGGCAAAATAACATGCCTACAAAAATTAGGTAGTCCAAATAGTTAGCTTGCTTATTTATTTATTTATTTATTTATACATAAGCTTCACCCCGAGCATGGAGCCCAATGTGGGACTTGAACTCACGACCTGAGTGGAGATCAAGTCAGATGTGCAACCAGTTGAACCACCCAGGCAACCCCCAAAAAGTTGATTTTTTAATCCATTAAATTTATTTACCGCTTCATTGAAAATTTCTCAGAAGTGCGTTGAATATCTTTCCATGTGGGTTATTTTTGACATGTAATTTCCCAGCTTTACCTGATTGTTATTTCTTGGTATTATTTCTAAGGATTCATTAAAATATGAAATATAGTAAACATTTCAATTGTAAAAAGGGGATATTTTAATTTTCTGAGTTTTCATAGTCTGATAATATATTTAATTTAAATTTAAGTAGAAGAGCTTCCTAGTAAGAAGGTGGAAGAAGGAGTAAAATTTTAAATGTCCCTGATTTCTCCCTTGAACCTCAAAAACAAGCACTTCCGTTCATAAAACAACACGAAGTCAACAGTAATCAAAATACTAATTTGCATGGATAACATTCAAATGAGACTAGGTGACAAAATAAAGTACCAAATAATAGTGTTTAGGGCTAAACCACTAATAGAGCAATGTTAGACCCAATTGTATGAGCAGTTGGGCAGAAGGGAATGCAAAAAGGGAACTTTGATGACCTTGAGAGATAATCTTACCTTCCCCAAAATGAGGGCTTCCTTTCTACTGCAGAAAGCATGAAAGAATCCACATGACAAGGGCGAACTCAATGTAGACAATGCAGGCTCCAATTCACAGGTCAGTGCAAAGACTAGGAAAAGGTTGGACGAAGCCAGATAGTATAGTTCCAGTTGATTTTTTTGAAACTAATGACGTAAGCTTATTTCTAGGTCAAAGCCACATAATCGCAGAGAAATTGCTGGGGATAGAATCTAGATTGAGTAGAAAAAGATATTATGGACAGACAAAAGGAGCAGCCAGATAAAAAGAGGATATAAGGAAAAAGGGTGAGAAAATTTCAAAAGGTAAATGACCCTATTGTTGAGTACTTTATGATGACAGCAGAAGAATAATCACAAGAGCTATGAATGTAGCAAAGATGTCCTAAATCTCCCTCTCCTATAGGAGCACAAAAAATCTCATCTCAAATCAAGCAATATAAAAGAATTGTGGTTGAATTTGACAAAAGTACATTATTAAAAACAGTAATAATGATGAGAAAAAGACCGGTTTATAGACAATGGAAGTATGAAAGAACAACATGCCTCGCAAAAGATGAATTTTTTTTTAGTGTTTATTTTTTTTTGAGAGAGAGAGAGAGACCAAGCGCCAACGTGTGTGCGTGCGCCATTGGGGGAGGGCAGAGAGAGAAGGAGACACAGAATGTGAAGCAGGCTCCAGGCTCCAAGCTGTCAACACAGAACCCAACGTGGGACTGGAACTCACGAACCACAAGATCATGACCTGAGCCGCAGCCAGATGCTTAACCGACTGAGCCACCCAGGCACCCCAAAAGATAAAAATTTTAACATGGTAATTTGAAAAATGATATACTATTTAAGATAATGATAAGTATAATGATAAAAGACCATAATTCCTGATCAGTCAAATTCTGAGATGATATGCTAGGATATAAAAAGACTTCTAAAGAGAGCCGATAGAATTCTCAAGTGAATAAAAAAAATTAAAGAAAAATTATTTTGGAAATAAGATGACTGGGGAAACAATAGAACAAGCATAATGTCAAAGATAATAGAAGATTAAATGGAGAAACTGTCTTCTCATTTAATCCAAAGGAATTAAGCAAATAGATAAAGGGATTTGAGAGAAAATAATAAAGATAATATGTGCATATATATGTATGTATGTATTCAGTACAACGTATGTGTAATAGAAGTCTCTGAATAGAAAACCAAAACCCAGGAAACAAACAGAAAATATTAAAATTTTAGTTCAATAAATGAACTTGTGTAACGGAGACTTAAACTTACGTTTTGAAAAATCACATTGAATGGATATGTTCAGAAGAGTCAACACCAGAGAAGCCATCTTCAAAAAGGAAAATGGACAAAATGGACAAGTCACCAGTAAAGAGAAGGACAGATTTACATCAGATTTTTCAAGAGCAAAAATTTTACCAGAAGACAATGGAGTAACATACTGGGATATCCACATATGGATACATGTGATATATTTGAAAGACCTTCACATATAAAGACATGTAAGACATGCAATGCACATGTAAGAAGTTAGGGGATATTTTTCTCATAAGCCCATATGGAGGAATTTACTTCTGGTAAATAAATTGGGACAACCAAGGCTGCAGAAGTATTAATATATGGACTTCTAGTAAACAGTATACACTTTTCCTTACAAGTGAAATAAAATGACGGATAGGAGAAGATAGTGTGTAATGATATGTATGCTGGAAATGTATCTACTGTATAGTTTATGTTGTATCATATATACTGTAGATATACTACAATCAAATATTCTCTGATAATGTACATACAACATAACTTTTTATTTTTTATGTCATTTTTTAACGTTTATTTTTTAAAATTTTTTTAACGTTTATTCATTTTTGACAGACAGAGAGAGACAGAGTGCAAGCGGGGGAGGGGTAGCGATGGAGGGAGATACAGAATCCAAAGCAGGCTCCAGGCTCTGAGCTGTCAGCCCAGAGCCCGATGCAGGGCTCAAACTCACAAACCGCAAGATCATGACCTGAGCCGAAGTCAGATGCCCAACCAACTGAGCCATCCAGGCACCCCAACATTTATTTTTTAGAGAGAGAAAGTGAGAGAGAGAGAGCAAGTGAGCCAGTGGGGGAGGGGCAGAGAGAGAAAGAGACACACACACGCAATCTGAAACAGGCTCCAGGCTCTGAGTTGTTAGCACAGAGCCTGACAGGAAACTCAAACCCATGACCCTGAGAGATCATGACCTGAGCTGAAGTCAATACAACTGACTGAGCCACCCAGGCCCCCAGCAACATAACTTTCTTAAATGAGGGAAAATTGGGGAAATTATATGGAGAATAGATTAAGCTCACATATTGCATTAAATTAGGTGTTGAATGAGAGGGAAGGGAAAGGAAAGATAAGGTATTGAGCTAATTTCAATATTGCTCATAGCAGGGGAGTAAGACAGAATGGGCAAAAAGAAGGGACTAATGATGTTGTAATAAAGATATTACAATAAGTGCAACATTTCAGACAAAAATGTCTTAGTTTTATAAATATATTTTAAAATGTTTAAATAACCTAGTCAAATAACAAAAAATCTGCCAACATAAAAAGAGAAATAAAGCGATACAGACATAGAAAAAAGCATTATACATGTGTATTATGCAAATATGACAAAACTGAGATTAAATACATCGGTGATATCCATCCATTCAAGTAAGCTTAACATGGAACTCCTGGGTGGCTCAGTCGGTTAAGCATCCAGCCCCCCATTTGGGCTCTGTGCTGACAGTTCAGTGCCTAGAGCCTGCTTTGGATTCTGTGTCTCTGTCTCTCTCTGCCTCTCTCACGCTGTCTCTCCCCAAAAATAAACAAACATTAAAAAAATATTCAAAAAAACCCCAAAAACAAATGCTTAACGTGGCTATAAAAAGAGACACACCTAGGGGTGCCTGGGTGGCTATTTTGGTTAAACAGCTGACTCAGTTTCAGCTCAGGTCCTGATATCATGGTTTGTGAATTTGAGCCCCTGAGCCTGCTTTGGATTCTTTTTCTTTTGCTCTCTCTGCCCCTCCTTCAATCTCTCTCTCTCTCTCTCTCTCTCTCTCTCTCTCAAAAATAAATGAATAAATATTTAAAAAATGAATAACAAAAATAAAAAAAGCATGTTTCCTAAAAAAGAGACACCTACACTTTCAGTTAACTAACAAAGCAAAATTCAAAACTATTATTTTTGCAAGATACATATTAAAGGAAGTTTGAAAGATTAAAAGTAAAAAGATGCAAAAAATATACTAGATAAATTCAAAGAAAAAGAAAACAAAGCTTTTAAACTTGATGTTTACTGTGCAATTTAGATCAAGACATACAGAAAAGAGAACTTTATATTGCTATTGACTATAAAACGCAGTAAAGGCTTAATAGTTATTTTTTTAAGGTTTATTTAGTTTGAGTGAGGGAGAGAGGAGAGAATATGCATGTGTTACCTGGGAGGGGCAGAGAGAGAGGGAGACAAAGAATCTCAAGCAGGTTCCACACTGTCATGAACTGTGAGATCATGACCTGAGCTGAAATCGAGAGTCGGATGCTTAACCAACTAAGCCACCCGTCACCCAAAAGCTTAACAGATATTAATAATCACGCACCCTGTAACAATGCAGCAGCTTTCTTAAAATAGATACAAAGATGTAATTAGATGCAATAGTACACCAATGGTAGAAGGAAACTTTAATACATCTCCGTCAACCCATAAAAGTCAAGTAGACAAAAGTAATTCTTAAGACAACTTCTTAGCAAATGAATAGATATAACCCATAAAAATTGCCCATGTTTTAGGCATCAAAAGAACTTCAAAAGTTCCAAATACAAGCACCATTCATAACCAAACTACAATAAAATTACCAAGTCATGTAAAAATAATTTAAAAGTCTTTTTTTCTGGAAATTTAAAGATTTATTTTCAGCCAACTTAGACCAAGATTTCAGAATTTCTTAAAAATAGTTATGAAGTATAGAATATATTATAAACTTTATGATACAGATGAATCAAATATCAGAGAGAATTTATAGCATTAAAACCTATAAATAAAAATGAAAAAGTTAAAATAAATGTCTTAACACTGAATAGAAATAGCAAAATATCAAAAGAACAACAGAATAAAGCAAAGAGGAAATTAATAAATAGAAAATATTATTTATATAAAAACAAATACACCTAAAAAGTGCTGTAAATTAATAAATATAACCCCAAATGAATTCTTTGACAGAATTAAAAAATTAGAAAAAAACTAACCAAATAATCAAGAGCAAACAGAATTTATGAACATAAAATTATTTAATTCAAACAGAGAGGGAGGCAAACCACAAGAGACTCTTTAATACAGAGAACAAACTGAGGGTTAATGGGGGCAGTTGGGGGAGAGGGGGACATGGGTGATGGGCATTGGGGAGGCCACTTGTTGGGATGAGCAGTGGCTGTTGTATGTAAATGATGAATCATGGGAATCTACCCCAAAACCAAGAGCACACTGTATACACTGTATGTTAGCTAGCTTGACAATAAATTATATTATATAATATATAATTTATTATATATAATATATAATTTAATATATATTATATAATATAATTTATATATTTATTATATATTATATAATTTCTTATAGATGACATATAATTTCTGTATTATATATAATAAATTATATATATAAATATATATATAAATATAATATATATAAATATATATATAATATAAATATATAAATATAATATATATAAAATATATATAAAAAATAAAATAAATTATTATATATATAATAAATACAGAAATTATATGTCATCTATAAGAAATTATATAATATATAATAAATATATAAATTATATAATATATATTAAATTATATATAATATATATTTATATATAATATATTAATTATATATTAATTATTAATAATAATATATTACTATATTAAATAATAATAATATATTAATATATATTAATGTATATTAATGTATATTAATATTAATATATATTATATATATAATATGTATATATGGCTACATTACACAATCCTAAGCAGAGTCTTTTGAAAATCTACATGAAATGGATAATTCTCTAGAAGAAAAAAAAACTTACCCAAAGTGACTCTAGTAGAGATGGAAATTCTAAGAACATAGTTCGTTTAGAAATAAAAAAAAAAAATTAGACTAGTTCTCCCCAAATTCATCATTTTCCAAGTAATTTAAGAAGGGATTTCTCCTGGCAAATAATCCCAATACTATATAACTTGTATATCACAAAATAGAAAAAAAGAAGAAAAAACTTCAAGTACATTCTATGAGGTGTAAGTAATTTTAATTCCAAAACCTGACAAAGATTCCACTATAAAGACTGTAGATGAATTTTATTTATGAATGCTAATAAAAAGCAAAATATTAACAAAGAGAATCCCATGATCCATTAAAAGTGACACACCATGGGGCTCCTGGGTGGCTCAGTCGCTTAAGGATCTGACTCATGATTTCAGCTCAGGTCATGATCTCCTAGTTCCTGAGATTGAGCCCTGTGTCTGGCTCTGCTCTGACAGTGTGGAGCCTGCTTAGGATTCTCTCTCTCTCTCTCTCTCTCTCTCTCTGCCCCTCACCAACTCCTGCTGTCTCTCTGTCTCAAAATTAATAAATAAACTTAAAAAACTAACACACCATGACTTACTAGGGTTGATTCTAGTAAGGCAAAGGTAGCTTAATATTAGGAAACCCATTAAGATAATTTATTGTATTTATCATAGTAACAGCATAAGGGTGGAATTTTTAAAGTAATCTTTTTAGATGTAAGTAAATACGGCAAATTTTAGTACCCATTATTTTGAAAAATGTAAATTGATAGGCATTTTATTAATATAATAAAATGCATAAACTGTGATCTTAAAGCCAATATCTTACTGATGTAAGAGGCTTTACTGATAAAGTACGAATACAATACAGATGACCACTATTTTGTGTCTAATACTGTATAGGGAGTATTACTGAATATTGTATTGAAATATTAGAAAATAGAAAACAATCAGAGGTATAAATTGGAAAGGAAGAAGAAAAGGTGCTTATTTGCAAATGATATTATGTTTCAACAAAACCTAGAAGAATCAATGGAAAACTGCTGCAAACAGGAAAGGAATTAGAAAAATTAGCAAGTGATAGAACTGACATAAAAATCAATAACTTTTGAAAATAAAAGCAAAGGCCAGCTAGAATTCCTGTGAAAATAAAGACTTTGTGTAAGATAAAACAAAAGAAACCAACAAGCCATTGAACAAACAAAACATGTAGCCTAAACCTAACAGGATACAGCCTATACGAAATAACCATAAAAGACTCCAGAAAGACTCAAAAGTAGACTTGAACAAATGAAAAGACATACCATGTGTTTTGGATAGGAAGAATTGATCTTATAAAGATGATAATTCTCCTAATTGGCAACTTCAGTGCAAAACACAATAGAAATATCTTTAGATTATTTTCTTTTTCTGGAGCCAGACAAATTGATGAAAAGTATATTTGTAAGAACAAGCAAATACGATTAAGCTGGAAAATGTTCCAGAAGAAAAGTAATGGAGGGAGATAGCCTTGTTCTACTAGATGTTAAAATGTATATAGAACTTTCTTAAGTTAAAATGTGTTATTGTCACATAAACAGACATACACACTAAAGAAGTAGAATGGAAATTCTAGATATAGACCTATTTGACCTATAGACCAGTGAGAACCCTCACTCTTCCTCCAAGTGAGACTCAAGTAAGAAGATGTCCCTTAACAAGGAAGTGGGCTCTCAACAGACAGAATTTGCCAGGACCCTGATCTTGGACTTCCTCTAGAACTGTGGGAAATAAATGTTTAAATGCACTTAGTTCATGGTATTTTTTAATAGCAGCCTGAATGAACTAAGATAGACAGATACATATAGTTGCAAAACCTAAAATATTTACTATTTGGCCTGTTACAGAGAAAGTTTGCTTGCCAATCCCTGTTCTAGAAAAAGGGACAATATGCTTAATATATAAAGAGTTTTTAAAAATAAAGTATTAAAAAACCTTAAAATGCAATAGAAAATTGAGAAAAAGTTCACAGAAAAGTAAAAACAAATGGCTCTTAAAATATATAAAGATGCTCAACCTTAGTTATAATAAGAGAAACTCAGGTTAAAATTAACCTGAGAAGACTATCATGTTGGCAATAATCCAAAGGTTTGATAATATACTCTTGGTGTAGTAGTGGGGAAGTAAGTACATTGATACATTGCTTAAATGTATACAAAATGTTGCAATCCAATCCCTAAACGAGAATTTGGCAAAATATTATTTTAAAAAATTACGCATACATGTCTCAGGTCATGATCTCACGGCTCATGAGCTTGAGCCCCGCATTGGGCTCTGTGCTGACAGCTCAGCTCACAGCCTGGAGCCTGCTTCAGATTCTGTGTGTGTGTGTCTCTCTCTCTGTACCTCCCCCACTTATGCTATCTCCCTCTCTCTCAAAAATAAACAAACATTTAAAAAATTAAAAAAAAACATTATGTATACATTATCTTCTAATCAGCAATTCCATTTCTAGGAATTTATCCCACTCATACTGGTATGAATAGATATATGTACAAGTCTCCTTATTATGGATCTCTTTGTACTAATAAAGGAATAGAAAACATCGTCATGTCTATTAATATTATACTACTTGAACAAAATTGGTACACTGCTGAATGGAGTACTTTGCAATTGGAAAAGCAATGAGGGATATCTTCCACTTTGGGAACACCAGATTATATGAAGTGAAAACAGCAAAGTACAGAAAAATACATATAGTATGCTAGCATGTATATTCATATATCTAGCCATCTAACAAAAGTGTCTTTTTTTATATTAAAAAAGAAAAATGAATAAAACACTTAAATAAATTATAAAGGAACATAGAGAGTATGGTAGAGGGGAAAGCAAGAGAAGCTGGATTCCCCTGCAGGTAACTCCTTTTGTGGATTTTATTCTTGAAAATTGCACATATTTTACATACTTATAAAATGAAATTTGGCTATGATAATTCCTACAAAAATGTTAAAAGTAACAGTTGACCATAACTTGTGTCAAGGAATTATTTTAAACTACTACATCACAGATGGTATACCCTTGTGGACACAAGAAACAAAAACATTAAGATGTTTTTTTATCAATGATTTTGTTAGTATAATGTTGGCACTATGATTCTGAGACTGTTAGGTTTATAGCCTGGGATGAAGCAAGGGACTTGAGAATTTCAGAATGGGAGAAAGAAGAAACATATAGAAGATAAAAGAAATTAAGTTAAAATTCCAAACTCTCTGGGTTTAAGTCAGAAATGCCAATGCGAACTCAAGAAACATTTTATCAAAAACTATGTATTACCTTGCGTTTTTAACTGAAAAAGGCTGGAAACAATGACCAACTATCATATTTGGATGTGGTCTCTAAATATTATATCTCACTAAAAGGAACCAGGACAGTTTGGAGAAATCTCTGATTCCAGATCTAGGAATATCCCAAATGCACTTGGAAAATTTTGTCATTACTGGGAAAAAGGAAGCTATCAAAGAGTTCTGAATCTGGATCAAAGAACCTAGGAGCCCACTTATTAAGGATCCACAGGTCAATTTCAATATGAATACAACAGTAGAAACTTATTTATAACTTTTCAAATATATTTTAATCCAAACCAACAAAAAACAAATATATTTTAATCCATGAGTTCATAATGATACTTCAAAAAGTTTTAAAGCTCATTAACACATTTGAAAGATTCCAGGAAACTAATTCATAGTCTTTGAACTCCTCAGAAATAAAGAGAAAGCATCAAGAGTTTGTCTGGTCTTCCTTTACTATGCAGACCATAGCTTTGGATAACATAGTTGATATGGGGAAGTTTATCTTTACAGAAACAATTCAGATAACTGGGCAGTTTGGAGCAACATGTTAAACAACACCGTGAAATGAATTCTGCAAAATCCAGCCTGTGTGAAATTCTGCAGGGCAATGACCCATTTTCTTCACAGAGCAAATTGCAAGGAAAAAAAGGAACAAAAATTTGGAAATTGCCATGGTGGCAGAAGGATGGTTTCTGAATATTCTGGCTCTACTCTATGCATTGCCAAAGAGTGCACATGAATTTTCTTGGCATACCGGGTTTGGAAGTAAATATTGAAGGCTTTTGATCCAAATTATAGAACATATTGGGAGGTGGCACTTCCTCAACTGTGCCCTGATGTAACTAGAATAGTTACATAGACTGGCATCTGTTTCATGGATACCTTGGGAGTCCTGGCAACCAGTTTTCAGATGGACAGCACATCAAGAATGAAAAGTGTGGCATATCTCCCAAAGCAAAATATTACAAATAGAAGTAGAAATCATGGAACAAAGATTTTGGATTTTATTCATTTATTTTTTAAAGTTTAGCTTGCCTCTTTGCTATTGTATGTGGCTCAGTAGTTGCCATGATTTAAATACAGTAAGTTATTGATGAAGCAGCGCATACAAGCAGACATTACTTTGTAGGTATGTGCCATACAACCTACTATTTGCTTTTAAAGTATACTTTTTTTAATGCACAAGTAGAACATTTTTTTATAAAAACTTCAGGATCCATGGCTGTGTCATAACTTATAACCCCAAGTTATAAATGGTAAAGATGCTCTTCTGGATTGAGACGGGCAATGCACAGTCCGTTTCCTGTGGGGTCTGCATTTATCCTACTATTGTTATGCTCCTATTCCAGGCTTGTATCTAATCTGGATGTTAATTTGGCACTTACGGAGAAATTGATAACACTTAAAGTTCATTGATTACTGGAAGACAGTTAAGGGAGGCAAAACATACGGCACCTGAGTGGCTCAGCTGGTTAAGCGTCTGAGTTCAGTTCAGGTCATGATCTCACAGTTCTGAGTTCAAGTCCCACATAGGGCTGTGTGCTGACAGCTCAGACCCTGGAGCCTGCTTCAGATTCTGTTTCCCTCTTTCTCTCTCTGCCCCTCCCCTGCTCATGTTCTGTCTCTCTCAAAAATAGATAAACATTAAAAAAAATTTTTTTAAAGGAGGCAAGACAATGGCAATTCCTGTATCTCTTTCTCCAAAAAACAAGGAACTGAAACAATAAAGAATTCAACACACACACACACACACACACACACACACACACACACAAAACCAAAAAATGCAGATGCAGAACTACAGAAAAAAGATCTCTCTGCTTATAATAATCTTTTTATTTCAGGATGCTTTACTTATAGGGAAGGTACAAAGATTTTATAAAGAGTTCCCAGTATTCCCTTCATCCAGTTTCCCCCATTATTAACATCTGATATTACTACATTCCACTTTTTAAAATGAACAGTGATAGGGATATATTAGTGCTGGCTACCTTCTCGACTTTATTGTGATTCACCAGTTTTCCTATTAATGCCCTCTCCTAGTGTGTTTATGGTATCATTACACATTACTACATTACATTTGGTTATCATGTCTCCCTAGGCACTTCAAGTCCTTGATCTTTTCTCAATATTTGCTTGTTGTCATGATCTTGACAGTTTTGAGTACTGGCTAGGTGTCATGTAGAATGTCCCCATATCTGGGCTTTTCTTTTTGTCATGATAAGACTGGAGTTATGGGTATTTGGAAATAATATAACATAGGTCAAAGGCCTTCTTGTCACATGATATGGGAAGTGTATGATAGCCACACGACGTTGCTGGCGATGTTACCTTTTGTCCCTTCATCACTAAGATAGCGCTTGTCAGATTTCTGTTCTGTGAGGTTATTTATTTATTAATTTTTTTACCATTCCCTACTCTAGCCTTTGGAAGTGAGTTACTAAGTCTAGCCAATCCTCAAGGTAGTAGGGAGTGGAAATTAGTCTTTACTGAGGGGATCTCTTCTACCTAATAGGTATAGTTTTACTTAATTCAATAATTAGTCAATTACTGTTCAATAGTTTTTCAATGAATCTGCAATAATACACAGTTCTTCCTATATCATCTCCCATTCCTCTTCCAGTAAAAATCAGGGGTAACATGTTCACCCATGATCGTTACTTTCTCCCATTTTAACTTGTAGTTCTGCGCTGCACTAACAACTCTTCCTCTGTGCACCAGTATTTTAAAGTTGTACACATTCTATAAACATCATCATTATTTGTAAATCATTGTCTCATCCTTCTAATTTGGGGTGCAGGAAACCTTGGTTTCTTCTGTGAAATTGATAAGGAATTGCATTTTAGTACCATCTGATCAAAGACTAAAATTAACAAGTTTGGAGAGCATGCAGGTTTCATGATAAACCTTTGGCAGAATTTTGATGATGCAGCTGGGATAAAAAGTATTCCTGCTATCAGGCCTACTATTTCATGTGGCATATGAGAGCCTAGCCAATGCAGTAAGAGGAGGAAAGTCGATAAGCTAAAATGATGGAAGCTAAAGTAGCATTATTTGCACACAGTATTATAATCTTCATGAAAAAAATTAAAAGAACCAATGTGTAGATTATTAAAGGAGATAGCAAGTTAACTGGATCCAGGACCAACATTTAAAAACATGTTGATTTTCTTTTATATCTGTATTAATAAATTAGAAAATGTAACAAGGAGAACACTTATCATAAAAGTGAAAGAACATAAATGGAAAATACTAGAAAAATGAGCAAATACCGTTTGAAATTAATCTCAAAGCTTTATTGAAGGACATTTAAAAGACTTGAATAAATGCAGAAATAAAAAATACCCGTGAGCGGGATGATTCATCAGTTTGAAGTCATCAGCTCTTTAAAATTTTGATAATCATTTAATGCAAATACACTCAAAATTGGATCCTTTGTTTCTTAATTTTTGAATGGTAGAGTATTGGCTGATTCCATAATCATATGATGGGCAATACACAAAAATTAAAAGAACTTTAAAAAGAAGGCCAAAATGAGGGGATTTTACACCATCAGATGTTAAGAGGTATTACAGAAATATGATGAATAAAATAGGGCAGAATTCAGACAGAATTAGACAAACAGAAGAGTGGAACATAACAGAGGCCAGAATACTGACCTTGATTGATATCTCAACATAAATCAGTGACTGAACAGGCTATTTGAAAAAATGTCAACAATATGGAAAAAAAAATAATCTTGTATTACATCATTACAAAATGAATTCGAATTGTATTAAACATAAAATGATGGGAAACTCTGATAATATTAGAAAAAAAGAAAATATATTTAAATTTTTCTTAAATTGTACCAAAAACCCTTTTACCAAAAAAGGAGACTAAAACCTTACAACCAAAGAACAAACTGGGAGATATCTTTAATGTCTATAAAAGACCAGGTCTTTGTATTCAAAAAATATAAACATTTCCCACAAACTTAACAAGAAAATATAAATAGTTCAGTAAAAAATTAACAAAGTGGGTTCCTGGATGTTTCAGTTCGTTAAGCGCCCAACTCAGGTCATGACATCACAGTTTGCGAGATGGAACCCTCCATGGAATCCCACATCGGGCTTTGCACTGACAGTGTGGAGTCGGCTTGGGATTTTCTTTCACCCTCTCTCTCTGGCCTTCTCCCATTCCCTCTCTCTCTTTCAAAAATAATGAAACAAACTTTACTGAATTGAACCTTATTAAATAAAAAAAATTAAAGTAAAAGGGTAGATATTCCCTAAAATGAGAGTACACCTTAGAGAGCATAGAGTAGTACTTAACAAATACTAAAATTATTCTTTCATGACCCACTAATTCCATTTCCATTTATATATCCTAGATACATTCTCATTCCCTAGACCAGGAGACCTGTATAAGAATGTTTGTTGACACATTATTTGTAAAACTGATGTGTTGAAAATATTTAAATGCCCCCTGAGTGAATAAGTTGTAGCGTCTTCATACCATGAAGTATTATAGTCACAGCTATGACATAGATCTATGTTAATTAACATTGATTGAGCTGAATACCATATTGAAGTTTGAAATAGTTACAAAGAGAGATATCATAACATTTATTTGTGCATATATTTAAAAGCACACAACACCGTACTCTGTAGTCTTTATGGAAACATGTATTTTTAAGTTGAGATGTCTTTGCATGTTATGCATGTAAATCAAGATAAAGAAAACAGTGAATGCCTCAACAATTAGAGGGTTTAAGAGCAAAAAAAAAAAAACCTTTTTGTCTAGAATAATTTTACTGAGAACTAGATTTTATCAAAATAGTCCAGTTCAGTGCGTTGAGGTTGATCCCATGAAACAAATAAAAAACAACTTGCACATTTGCTTCTATAGCATGAACAGTGTTTTGATTTGAATACTTGGGTCCATTTTCTCAAATGATGAAGATGCTAAATGCTTTATCATATGACACAAGCACTCCATAATTTATGTGTCCATAGTAATCCAGGTATATGTATTTTTTACATAAGCACTATTTTAGTGCTTGGTCCATTGGTACATGCAGATTTTTGGACAATTCAAGTGCAAAAAGTGGAAAGGTAATGTAATGTAGTGGGTCAGGATATACATCCTTTGCACTGCCTACATTCAAATCTCGGCTCTGCCAACCCTCTAGCCATGTTAATGAGTGTGGGTGGTGGTGGTGATGGCATACATAAACTTTTGAAGATACTGCACATATCCCATAGTCCACCTAAGAACAGACTGCACTTGAGTTAGAGCCTTCCCAAGTTGTCTGTCAGCTGCCCTTATGCTGCAGAAAAACAGGATATAGGATATTCTTTCTCAGCAGTAGCCTAAGAGAAGATCGGTTTCCCTTTAAAGGAGAAGTGGACTGAGAGGCAATTATAAACTGCCCATCCATGCCATTATAGACAACTTCTCTTCTTCCATGTTACCTATATCTATCTATATCTATCTGTATCTGCATATCTAAATATCTATCTATATCTTCTATATCTGTATCTATATCATCTATATCTATATCTGTATGTACATCTATCTATCTATGATCTATCTAATAGCCCAAATGCTATTTTCAAAATTTTGAAAATACCCATATGTGAAGGGAGTGGGCAGGATGGTATACTGCATGTGGCATGACTTGAGGACCACGTAAATTCCTTCCACCCCTCAAAAAATATTCCTTAGTTTTTCTTCTCCTGGACTACTATTTCCTAATATCCGTGGGTTATGGAATTTATGTCCAAGAGTGCACCTGTCAAAATAGTAGTAAAAGCTCTCTGACAGAGGGAGATGAGTATTCTTCCCTCTTTGCAACCATATTTTTCAGCGCTTTCTGGATAATGTGTAGCATATGCTATGTTGTTTACTAATAGCTTTCTGGTCTGAGAACTGCTGGAGAAGGAATTTCATTTTACTTATCTCTGTGTGCTCAGAATTTTATTACAGTGCCTGGCATAGAAAATTCATAATCGTGTGTGTGGAATTGAATGCAATGAAAGAATAACTAAAGAATCTGCAATCCCTCCCTAATGCTTTTAACATGAATTAGTTTAATAGATTAGCTACCCAAGTATGCATGGGGAACAAGACAAGAGCAGGTAAGTTTTGATAGGCTTCAGGTAGACAGATCTGTGCACAGATTCAGTGAAGAAATTTTCATAAAGAGCTTTTAAAATCCTTGGTATGGCAAGAGATATTCAGAACTGGTTAAGAGAGGCAAAATGAAAAAAAGATGGAAAGTATTTCAAAGCTACTTTAAAATTCTGAAGTCTTGGTTTTACTAGGAATTTGTAAGTCCAGAGATTAAAATATTGAAATATTTCCCCCTAATTAAACTTCTTTTGGTAGTTCAGAAAATATGTACCAACAATAGACTCCAAAGAGAGTAATCAGTATTGATAATTCCAGAGTTTCAGAACATTAGCAAAGTTAAAATAGGGCATAGGAAAAAAAAAAAAACAGAAATGGAAGATTTCTCTAAATACAGCGTGAATTTGACTTTGATTTTCTTTAATTTATTTTAGTCTTATGTTTTGTTGTCATTGCTGCTGGTTTACAAAAGGGGGCACATGTAAATGTCACCCCACCTTTCCAAATCATGAACCCAATTAAGAATTATTTGCATGTTGCATGATTATTTTAACAAAAAGTTGTTTAAGACATTTGAATTCTTTTCCCTTGTCAGATGTTGGAAGTGTTGTTCCTATGAACAATCTTTAATTATTTAAGAGTGTGTATGCTTGATTAATATATCATTAAAACAATTTGTTAATTAATGTGCTGGGTGAGAGGAGGTTCCTCTTAAGTCTGTGTGGACTAAAATATAAAATGAAAGAATCTCATTTCTCTAAAAAATGTACTCTTATGAGTCTGTTTTGTTTATTTAAATGTGACAATGTCATTTCAGTGTCAGAGATTTGTACCTTTGATAATGATCCATTTACTTTCTCTAAAAATTAGTCTTAGGCAAGAAAATACATGTGTATGCTTTTGAAGTTCTTTGGAAAAGCCTTCTTTTGCAAGTGAGAATGGAACGTCTTTAGTCACCAATTATATTTTTGACATTGAAAACTCAAAAAGTACACAATATTGTGTTGAAAAGAAACTAATATTGGATGTTAAAAAATATCGGATGTTTTCCCTAACTAACATCTCCACATTTTTTATTGTAAAAATAATACATATACTTTGAAGGGATACTTTTAAAAATTACAAAACAGGGAATAAAATTTTATAGCTTTAGAATATTCATCTCTGGAAGTATCATATAGTGCTTAGAGAAATGTAAATTGGGGTCAACTTTCTAGAAGATAATTTATCCTTTATTTTTGAAAGGCTCATGCTTTTTGACCCGATTAATAAGTATGACTCTCTATGTAAAGAGGAATGAAAAGAACTTTTTAATTCATTTGCTAGTAAGTTCAGAGTAGTCAAAAAATATCAAGGGATCAATAAATCATCATGTTACATATACAGTCTCTTTTTCATTACCAACCTTTGCAAGAGTGCTCAGTATTTTCTACTTATGCCCCTACTTGGTCCTAGCAATATATTGTCTTTACCCATTACTTCACTGAAACTTCTCACCAAAGAGTTCTTAATTTTCCGAACTAGGGACCCATTCATTTTCTTTATTGTCCTTAATATTTTTGTGATTTGGGGACTTAGGGCCCTTATGCCCTTCTGGAAAACATCTTCTCCCTTGGCCTTCAGCATAATATACGACATTGTCCTTCCACCTCCTTGAACCTCCATGCTCCCAAGTAAGCACACTTGCTTTTCCTTCTCTTGTATGCCTCTCTCCTAGGACTTCAGATGCGTTAGCTCATTTAATTCTTACAGTAACCCTCTAGGGAATTCTGGAGTTCAAATATTTGTTTCCTTGATACAGTGATACTGCTAAAAACTCTGCTAAGACTGTCGTCTCTTAGAAACTGTTTTTTTTTTCCCCCCATGCTTTCTGGGCCTCTTGCCCAACACAGGTGCAGTTAGAAATCAGCAAATTCTCTGAACAAGCAAAATGGCAAAATATATGACTGACTTTATTGGGTTTCCTTTCTCTTAGGGATCCTGGTCCTTTAAGTTCTTAGTTGTACTCTGATGTATGCAAATTGTTGTTGTTGTTGTTGCTGTTGCTGCAAAGCTTTTTAAGAACTATTTTTTATTCAGTTTTATAGTAGTTTCTGAGCAGATTTGGTTTGAACCAAGCTGTCCATCATGGCTGGAAAGGAAAGTTCTCAGCAGTGTTGTTCAAAGGGCAATCTGATAACTCTATCTTACTGGTCCATGATAAGATCAAAAGATTGTGCTGGAATATATACCAACACTGCTTCCTTCATCTAAGAAGTCTTAGATACTTCCTACCCTCCAAATGCCACCTGAGCCAAACAGTTGATTTGTATTCCTTACGTGCTTTAGTTGATTTACATTCTGGCACAAGCTCCTTATCTCATCACAGATAGTATAGAACAGTTCACTGACCAGCTCTCTAAAGGCTTCAAATTCACTAGTTTCAGGACCAAAGAATGAAGCACAGTACAGCCAAGAGTAAATTTAGCTGTGTGCTAGCAACTTACAACATAATTTGAGGATTCCCTTTTGTTGAATGCCTATACTGAGACAGAGATTTATTAGTTCAGCAAAGCTCTGACAACTACCTGTAATCACTCTTAAAATTCCTGGTAATTTTGACCTTATTTCAGATTAAACATTTTTGTAGTGGAAGAGAACTTCCCTTCTCCTGTCACAGGCTAATTCTTGTTCTTCCACTCCACTGAACCTCATCTTCATCTTGAAGTGTTGACGTTACCCAGGACTTAAACTTGCTTCTCACTGGTCATCTTACAGAACTCATATGGTTCAAGTAGCCCATATTCCAGTGGCGCTACCTACCCTCCTCTCTCTCCCTCTTCATCACTAGCCCCAGCCTCTCTCCTGAATATTGATATGGACTACTTGTATCTCTCCCACTGGTACCTTGCTCTCCATGTATCTATGCTAAAGTCCTTATTTATTTCCAAATTCCTCAAACTTGTTTTCTTGATGAAAATAACAGCATTATCCTCCTTGTTAGCCAGGTCAGAATAGGGGTAATAGGGCCATCACGATGACAATCCCTCCAATTCTGCAACATCTAGTGCAGTCCCAATTCCATGTGAATCTACTTCCTAAATATTTAATTATTTTATTTTATTTTATTTTATTTTATTTTATTTTAATTATTTGATTCCAGTAGAGTTAACATACAGTGTTATATTAGTTTCAGGAGTACAATATAGTGATTGAGCACTTCTATACATCACCTGTGCTCATAAGGACAAGTATATTTCTTAATCCCCATTACCTATTTCACCTATCCTCCCACCCATGTCCCCTCTGGTAACCATCATTTTGTTCTCTGTAATTAAGAGACTGTTTCTTGGTTTGCCTCTGTCTCTCTTTTTTCCCTTTTCTCATTTGTTTTGTTTCTTAAATTCCATATATGATTGAAATTATATGATATTTATCTTTCTCTGTCTTATTTCATCACTTAGCATACTCTCTAGCTCCATACATGTTGTTGCAAATGGCAATATTTCATTCTTTTTTATAGGTGAATAATATTTCTCTCTCTCTCTCTCTCTCTGAATAGATATAGATGATATAGATATAGATATAGATATAGATATAGATATAGATATAGATATAGATTACATCTTCTCAATCAATTCATCTATTGGGCTGCTTCCATATTTGACTATTATAAATAATGCTGCTATAAAATAGGTGTACATGTATCCCTTTGAATTAGAACTGTTATATTCTGGGGTTAAATGCCCAGCAATGTGATTACTGGAACAAAGGGTAGTTCTATTTTTAACTTTTTGAGGAACCTCTGTACTGTTTTCTAGAGTGGTTACACCAGTTGCATTCCCACCAAGAGAGTTGGTGCAATGCATTCCTCTTTCTCTACATCCTTGCCAACACTGTTGTTTCTTGTGTTGTGGATTTTAGCCATTCTGACAGGTGTGATCTACCTCCCAAATATTTACTGATTTACTTAACTGATCTCAGTCCAGTTGCCACTAGAGCAATTCAGACTGTGTTCTCTTGCTTATATTGCTAAAAGAGTCTTAAAATTGATATCCTTAAATACATTTTTATATTCCCTTTAATCAATAGTATGACAAGAGTAATATTTTAAATATTCAAATATTATTATATTACCCAATTGCTCAAAGTTCTTCAATGCATTCCCATTGAGGGTAAAATCAAGTTATCTTCACATGTCTTTCACAGTGTCCCATGGCCCTCATTTACCTCCTGACCTCACTACTTTCCATTCTCTTTACATTTTATCTTCTAGTCACACTGATTTTCAATACATTTGAAGACCAAATTCTATTGCATACAAGCCTTTCATTGTTTCCCCCTCTTTTTTCTAGGGCTTCTTATGAAACCTAAATTTCAGTGGATAAGACAGAAAATGGACAAGAAATGAGAATGATTATCCTGGCTTCAGATGTTTTTCTTCTCCTTGCTTCTTGCTTCTTTTCAAAATTCTAAGCACTAAAACTTGGAGGAGAGTATGGCGTGGGTCATTTTTCTCCCGTCTATATCATATAGTCCTAGGAAAAGGAATATTTTTGTAACAGCATGTAAGACATTATATGCTTTAAGTTCTCCATGCTTGGAAGAAAATCCCCCTTCCACTTCTCTCTCTCTCTCTCTCTCTCTCTCTCTCTCTCTCACACACACACACACACACACACAAACACAACCATGCATGCAAGTGGCAGAATATATATATGAACTGTCTCTTTGTATTCCTACTCTAACAGTCCTAATCTTACCTTCCATCTCCTGTAGACTTACACTGGCAGACACATGCCTAAGTCTGGCTCGTGAGAAAGGAATGTAATATTATCATATATGATTCCATTATGTCAATGCAAACACTGTGTGCAAGAACAACTTCAAGATAATTGCTCTAGTTTTCATCCAGATTTCCACTTTAAATTTCCTTGTATACGGAATTCCTGGAGCTGCTTTTTGATAATTAAAATTGCAATAAATGTCATGAAGGAAAATGTCAGAGTGCATGAAAGTGTATTAAAAGAGCAGTGTATTTAGATGAAAGAGACGATCAGGAAAGACTTTTTGAAATAAGAAATGAAAGTGAACCTAAACGATGAATGGGAGCTGGGTGAAGGGTATGTGCATACATGGGTGGAGAGGGAGGGAAAGATTTACTAGGCCAGTAAACAGTGTGTAAGCTATTATTGACACGGAAGTAGTCAATAATAGTATAGAAATGGAACCGAATATCATGTAGCTTGAATATAGTAAACCAGAAGGAAAGTAATATAACATAAACCAGAGGGAAAGCAGGAAGCAGAACAAATAGGGACTTTAGAACGTATAAAGATCTGGAGAATGCTTGCTGAAAAAGAAAAAGACCAGAAAAGAGAGAGACAGAAAAAGAGAGCCATAGAATGGTTTTATTATTCCCTGTCATCTTTCCTGAATTTAGATTATTTATATATTCTTTAGCATTCGATTTCAATTTATCTATTATCTTTTGATGATCTTTTGCCTCATGTTTTTAGAGGTTGCTCTAGGGATATATAATATCTAATATAGTATATTAGATATAATATACTTTCTCAGACTACTTAGTTAATATTTTACCACTTCATGTAAAATGAGGAAGCCTTCTAACCATATTAGGCCCCTTTACTTTCTCTGCTTTATATTATTGTTGCTATATGTATTACATTTACATATATCGAAAATCACATCAGAAAATTATACATATAAGTATAATATCTTTTATTACGTATTATTGTATTATAAATAATGTATTATGTTTTATTATTTAATATATAATATATATCTTTTAAATAACTTGGAGAAGAAAAGTTTATTGTATTTAACTAGATATTTACTCTCTTATTCCTGAAGTTCCAAGATACCTTTTTAAATGTTTTCCTGTAAACCTGAAGAATTTTAGAGCAGGTCATTTCACATCAAATTCTCTTAGTTTTTTTCATCTGAGATTCCCCTTATTATATTATTACTCCTGAAAGATGTATTGGTTGAATCTAGAATTGTGGGTTGGCAATTCTTTTCCTTTAGCAATCTAACAATATTGTTCTACTGTTTTCTCGCCTTGGATTATGATGAGAAATTGACAGACATCACATATTTTTTTCCCAATATGTAATTATGTAATGTGTCGTCTTTCTCAGGATGCCATATGTATAAATGACGGAAGTGTACACAGGGCTTTTAGCAGTTTGATTATGATTATGTCTAGGCATGGTTTTATGAGTATATCCTGTTGGTTTGGGAGTTTGTTGAGCTTCTTGAATGTGTAAATTTCTATCCTTCACCAAATTTGGAAAGTTCGGCCATTATTTTTATTTGTTTGTTTGTTTGTTTGTTTTTGCAGCAATCTCTTTATCTTCTCATTTGAAACCCTAATGACATGGATGTTAGACATTATAGTGTCCCACAGGTTTCTGAGATCCTGTTTATTTGTACTTTCATTTTTTCCCTTTCTGCTCTTCACATTGGATCATTTCTGTTACTCCATTTTCAAGGTTACAAATGCTCTTTCTTCTGTGTCATCTGCATTTTGCTATTTAGTCTCTTCATTAAAAGTTTAATTTTAGGGGGCGCCTCGGTGGCTCAGTCGGTTGAGCGTCCAACTTCGACTCAGGTCATGATCTCACAGCTCGTGAGTTCGAGCCCCACGTCGGACTCTGTGCTGACAGCTCAGAGCTTGGAGCCTGCTTTGGATTCTGTGCCTCCCTCTCTCTCTGCACCTAACCCACTCGCATTCTGTCTCTGTCTCTCTCAAAAATAAATAAACACTTTAAAAAATTAAAAAATTTAATTTTAGTTATTGTATTTTTTAGTTCTTATATTTTTGTATTTTCTATTTTTTTCTGCTGAGAACCTCCATTAATTTCAAGTGTTTACCATTGCTTCATGGAGCACAGTTAGGTTAGCTGCTTTAAAAAATAATTCTAATGTGGTTTTCCATGAAAATTAGGTTTTCTTGGTTCTTTGTTGAGATCGTGGATTATTGGGAACTTTTAACATTAAGTGGCTCAGGGTCCTATTAAGATCATTAACCTGAGGAATGTATTTTTTAAGTAGGCAATCAACCAAATTGCAAGTTCTATGTCACCTTCTATCTCAATGTCCATTCTACTTTCACTGGAAAATGTTTAAGCCTGTCCTATGCATGTGACACTCAGGAGTTGCCTGGGATTTCTTCCAGTGGTTTATATATTAGACAATTCTCAAAGATTTTGCTATGCTTCTCTGTATTTATTCCACACATTTGCAGCTGGTGAGTCAGCCTGGGCCTCTGTGAGGCCTTTCACAGACAGGATATTCTCCTTTTCCAGTTCTCTCCTCCTTGAGATTTCTGTCACCCTCTCTGGAAACCTAGCAGCCCTTTTCCCCAGTTCTGGGCAGAAGCATGTTTTATTTCAAGAATTTTAGCTCTTTGTATGTAATGTTGTTCTTGTAATTAGGGTCACCCTTGAGGTAATCAGGAAATAAAAAGATATTTAAAAAATGATAAGAATTTTCTTCATATTCTTTGGACTTTAGTGGTTCACTTTCCAGGTTCTTCTGTCCAGCAAGATGGGTTTTTCTTGGAGTTTTAGGTTTTGCTGCCGCAGCAGTGTACCCCTGTGAGCGAGATTGAAGTTAGGGCGGGATTGGGGTAGAGAAAAGAATTTTCTTCACAAGCTTCAGCACACAGAGTCCCCTTTTCCTCATCATTTAGACAGAAACAGGGAGTTTCTCTCAGAGTTAGTCCTCTCTGCACTCTGCAACTGGCTGCCCTTGGTTAAAGCCAAAATGTAAAAGAGGAAATATATAATCTTACTGCAGAACAGGCCATTCTCCAAGTTGCCTTTCTCCTCCAATCCAGTGCGTTAGTGTTTGCTTTGTAGAGATCCTGTGGAGCTGTTTTTTTTTTTTTTTTGTATTCTGATGAAAGTTTTAATTATAATGAGTGGATGAGATAGGCATTGGTAGGTTTACAGCAGTCTAAAATCATCTGATTTTTCCTTTAGAGAGGATACTAAGTAGACATATAAAGTGAGCGATGAGATGTATATTTCTGAAGCCAAGGATTGAAGAATGAATTGGAGATAATAGCCATTACTAGACTTCCAACCCTTACTTCCTTTCAAAAGAGAAAGCAAACATAATCCTGTGCATATAGTTTTTGGGTAATGTATAAATAGAGGACTATCTTAGAAATAAGTAATTAAAGCAAACTTTGAAAGAAATTTCTATTAACCCAAATTTCCTTCACCCAGTTGAAGTATTTCATTAAGGTTTCTATGCGCGACATAGGAAAGTGGAGAAAACTAGGGAGAAGTCCCTTTAAAGGTGATAATTTTGTGTAATTGTTGAGTTCTGCCAGTATAGCAATAAAAACAAAAGCTATTTATGGCTACTTTACAAACAGCTCCCCAAACAGCATTATATCACATAGATATAAATAAAATGTTGGCTTTTATACTTTGCCTTAAGGAAAGCAATATGGATGGTTAAATCAAATAGCTTTCTGTAATTTTGTCCTGCCATAAATATCTTGAACTATTACAATGCTAGTGGGTTTACTGGCACTGACCACACTAATTTTCTTTACCAGTCTGTGCCCAGTGGATTCCTCCGCTGAAGCATGAGTTTGATTTCTAAACTGACAATGCCATACACTCAAGGATATTTAAAGAAAATCACTTAAATATTGAAGTCACTCCAAGGAATAAAATGTGACTATTAAAAAATCATGAGTTGGTAAGATTCAAGCTATGTGTGCATATTTTTAGTAATATATTCCTACTCTTCTTCTGCACTGAATGAGAAAGAAGAGTTAAATACTCATTGAGTAAAGAGCACTAGAAATCAATGTAATCTTGGATAAGATAAAAAAATAAGACTTTACCATACAGATAGTTTATTACTTTCAACATTAGTTTGCATGGGTTTTCTTTATATCCATTAAATATATGCAGAAGACAAGAAGACGTTATGTATAGATAGATGAAAAAGCTCCATGCGAAGACAGCTGCCAGTTATTCTGAATTTTCATTCTTATTACGTAGCTTTCTATTCAAAGAACTTTAGTTGCTTCAAATATCTTAATTTAGCCAAAAATATATTTTACCATGTTCCAATAACCTCCTCTGGGCATTTTTAACATGACTATGAGTTCCTCATTCAATTATGCCCTCAAGAGCAACACTTGTATTTAATTCACCTAACATAGTAGACAATGACTACTGTGCTTTTCTGCCTTTCCACAGTCTTAGAAAACCTTCCAGGTCAAGTGCAAACATGATATACATCGAGATAGTTTTGTTTCATTCTGTTTGTGTATTCACCTTAAGATGTTATTTATTCTCATATTGTCTCAAATTTATGTGCAGTGAATCTTGTATCATTGGGGAAATTGTAAACTCTTTGTTGGTAAGAACTCCATCATTTGCTTTCTGTACATCTCTGAATGTAGAATATAGCGCAGCATATCTAGAAAGTATTAAGCAAATACTTGGTAAGTTTAAATTTAACTAAAAGTAAATACTTCCTTTATAGTCAGAAGACATAGAAATATAACCATTTCAGGTGCATGATTAAATCTCTTCTCATAGTTTACCTCTGCTATTCACTGTAATTAGATTTATTCTGTTTGAAGAGACTAGGTAGCTCTAAATGGATTTTGAAATCTATTAAGAATTGCCATTCCTAAGGTAGAATTTGGTAGTAATCAGAACACCAGATATTAATATTATCCTTACTATATGACAGAGTTGTTGAAGTTGAAATTAAATGGCATGAATGGAGGGGCACCTGGGTGGCTCAGTTGGTTAAGTGTCTGACTCTTGATTTCAGCTGAAGACATGATCTCACAGCTTGTGAGATTGAGCCCTGTGTTGGGTTCCATGCGAACAGTATGAAGCCTGCTTGAAATTCTCTTTCTCCCTCTCTCTCTGCTCTTGCCATGTTCTCTCTCTCTCTCTCTCTCTCTCTCTCTCTCCCTCCCTCCCTCTCTCTCTCTCTCCCTCTCTCAGAATAAATAAATAAACTTAAGAAAAATAAATAGTGTGAATGGAAATGAATCTTAAACTCTAAAGTGACATCTAAATATCCAGTATTGTGAATGGTATAACCAACCCCCTTCTATCACAGGGGTATATCATATGCCCTCAAACTGGAGCCACATGGGGAGTGAAATAAGGTATCACATCCCTTGTGAATGTGGGCAGAATGTTATTTCTTGATTTCTACCATTCCATATGTGGGCCAGTAACATACTAATAGGCAGAAGCAGAAAAATGAGATTATTTTTCTCAGTTGCCATTCACTGCCCTTTAAAACAAAGAAATATAATTGATTTTGTCTGGTTTCTCAGCAGTAGCTGGCAGAAATAGAAGTGATATTGCTGACCTTCATGATGTTCTACAACCTGGGAGATTAGATCAGGATGATGGAAAAGGGGAAGAAAACAAAGTGTCTACATTGTTCTGTAGAAATCAAGTAAATTGGGTAAATATTTGTCAGTGTGGTGACATGGTAGAATAAAGAATATATTAGATTATACCATATTCTAGTCAAATACTGGCTATGAATCACTGAATTAAAAAGAACCTAGACAAGTGGGTTAAAATAAACAGGAATATCTTTCTTATTGATAAGAATATGTTTATAATCACCAACTGGATGAAAATACTTTGAATAGCAGCAGACACCTGTTCACCTAAAAATCCATCTGTCATTGGGGGATGGGTCAATTATGCACTGACAAATATTGTGTCAATATTCATGCAACGTTATGATCTGGAAAGCCCTTAAGTGTACACATTTACCTTAATGCTGCTTGTTAATAATGAAGAATAATTAGAGCTAACAGTAGTCTCTTCAGTGACTCAAAAGTGGTAACTGGCAAAGCTGTTACTCTTTAAAAAAGCAATCGCCCCACGTATCCATCCTAATGAAAACACACACACACACACGCACGCACACACACACACACACACACACACACACTACTCACATAGTTAATGGGGTTCTCAAGAAGGGTGGGTAGTTGATTAAGTCTGTGTGGATAATGTTCTTCATTTTTTAAATCGATTCCAAATTTCCCTCCTTATAAACCTTATCAGTCTTTGTTTAATTTATTTTCTTTCAGACTGTGGGTACGTCATGCCCTCTTCTTCCGAGCAGTTTTACTTCCACGATTCATTTAATGATTTTCTTTAAATTCAAGATCTCCGTTTATTTTTCTCTGCTTGTGAAGCAAGGCACAGTAGTGCCGGCTCCTTAAAGAACATTCATGATATCTTGTTGCTGTGGTAGCAGAAATGTGTCAAATGTGTCCTGTATGAAATAGAGCAAAACAGCCTTACATAATGTGTTCATTCCTGGCCAGTTAGGGTACTACAGCCTTAAGGAGGCACTGCAGGTGTCAGGGTTAGAATAGGCTTCTAATGATCTGGTTCCATTTCTCCGTTACAAAAGGTACGAAGAATATGAAAGGTCTTTAGTCATCAGAAAATATTTTAAGTTGATGATTTATTCATAGATGATATTCAGACTTCCTAAATGTTAAAATTACTTTGCCACATTAGCATACGAATTTTGAGAAAAATCTTTATTTGAATATAATAAATATTAGATTAGATTTGCTCATTGTTTCTCTCTGTGAATATAGAAGCTAAGGACAAAAATATGTGTGCCTGGGGTTGGAAAACTGAAAACAAAACCAAAACAACCAACAAAATGACTAACCATAATTTAAAATGTATTCTAGGGGCACCTGGGTGGCTCAGTCAGTTGAGCGTCTGACTTTAGCTCAGGTCGTGATCTCACAGTTTGTGAGTTCGAGCCCCGCATCAGGCTCTGTGCTGACAGCTCAGAGCCTGGAGCCTGCCTCAGATTCTATGTCTCCTTCTCTCCCTGCCCCTCCCCTGCTCACGTTTTGTCTCACTCTGTTTCTCAAAAATAAATAAATGTACAAAAAAATGTATTCGAGTGAAACTTCAGTCTGATGTTGTTACCTTCTCTGATTTTCCTAGTAGATTCTGTGCAGATGAGGGCAGCTCTTGTTCATCTCTATGTCTTTAGAACTGCACGCAGTGCCAGAAGATAGTGTGTAGAGAGTAAATGTTTGAGGAATAAGTAAATGAGTCAATGGAGTTTTATTTTCATGAAGACATCTCAAAGGTTTGAAGATTTTATTGGAAATAAGATTTGTTGTTTTGTCCCACAGCACATGTGTGCACATTGGCTAATGTGGTTTTGGATTTAGATTTAAGTCGAGGGTTTGATGGGCACTCATGGGTAGCAATGATCAGAAGTGCAGATTACATAGATTCTTTAAGGTGTACTTTGTGGGTGGCCTATGGAATATACCACTAATATATTTTTATGTCGTAACTATGTTTACCATCTTAAAGCATCAGTATTCAATTCCATGGAAGGAATTCTCTGAGTTCTCTGTAGCAAGAACTTTGTCACTCCAATTTACATATGAACTCTCTAGCTCAGTATTCACTGGGCATTTGAGTATGTATGTATGTATGTATGTATGTATCTATGTATCTGTCTATCTATCATCTATCTCTGGTAGGCTATTCTAAAAATCATCTGAAAAGACCATTTCAAGAGGCATTTGAAAAGCTTATAATTTCTTTATGGTTTATAATCAAGTGTTCACTACATTTATTGCTCACAGGAAAACTTTCTTTCTTTCTTTCTTTCTTTCTTTCTTTCTTTCTTTCTTTCTTTCTTTCTGTTCTTTCTTTCTTTCTTTCTTTCTTTCTTTCTTTCTTTCTTTCTTTCTTTCTTCCAGTTTGGTACAGCTCATTGTTTCCCCATGACTAATATAATGATGTACCTAAATGAGAAAATAGAAGAATATTGCCAAAAAATTAAATTAGCTTATCTGATTTCTTCTGGGAAAACTGCCATCAGTTTACACATGGACTTTCTTATATAACAAACCATCACAGAGCATGTACTGACATAGATTTTAGTTTGAGGGGTGAGTATGCTTATTTAAATTATACCCAAATGATTTAACTCTTTCTCTTTTAATTCAAATTTGATTTCTGAGGTCTAATTATGAAAATATTTGCCATGGGAAAATACTATGTGAAATAATCACAAGCCATAAATCTCAATTTATCACAAGACTGTCATTCAATCTAATGAGCCCATTTTAGGCAGCCTTTGCATAAAACAAAAACAGAAAGTGTAGTACAAAAAGTTCCTGTATTGTCTTAAGTTTTAAAAATTCCTAAGGGCATATCTGAACATCTGTTTACTAAATTCTGGGTACTGAGAAGAGAAAGAGTGAGGAAGATGGCTAAGGAGACCCTTGAGGCACATGTACCCTCACATTTATAGCAGCACTACCAACAATAGCCAAATTATGGAGGGAGTCCAAATGTCCATTGACTGACGAATGGATTAAGATGTGGATTAAGATATACATATATATATGTATATATATATATATATATATATATACACACATGTATATACACACATATGTATATATATATATATACACACACACACACACACATGCACACACACACACACGCACACACACACCCATATATACATACACACATACACAGCGGAATATTACTCAACAATCAATGAGATCTTGCCATTTGCAGCAATGTGGATAGAAATAAAATGTATTATGCTAACCAAAATAAGTCAGTCAAATAAAGACAAATATCATATGATTTCACTCATATGTGGAATTTAAGAAACACAACAGATGAGCATAGAGGAAGGGAAGGAAAAATAAGACAAAAACAGAGTGGGAGGCAAACCATAAGAGACTCCTAAATACAGAGAACAAACTGAGGGTTGCTGGGGGGTGGGAGATGGGTAGGGAGATGGGCTAAATGGGTGATGGGCATTAAGGAAGGTACTGTTTGGGGTGAGCCCTGGGTGTTAAATGTAAATGATGAATCACTAAACTCTACTCTTGAAACCATTACACTATATGTTAACTAACTTGGATTTAAATAAAATTACAATTGATAAAGTCAGTATTCTTGGATGGAGAAAAAAAACATAGAAAACCTTTGACTATAGAATGCATTCACCACTTGCCTATAGAGCAGTGAGGAGTAAGGACCTCCTGAAGATTGCTTAGTATGGATCTAATTGGAGCAAAGGTGATGAAGGGCTATTTTTGCCCCTTAACAAAGATTTTAGGAGGGCTAGGCATAGGGAAAAAACTTGTCCCAGGGGCATAATTCTCAGTGCAGCAATATGCTGATGTGGACCTCTTTGTTAAAAATAATTGTGTGAATTTTAGGGGTGCCCGCATGGCAGTTGGTTGAGCATCCAATTTTTTATTTCGGCTTAGGTCATGATACCGGTTTTATGGGATTGAGCCCATGTTGGGCTCTCTGCTGAGTGTGAAGCCTGCTTAAGATTTTCTCTCTTCCTCTTCTTCTTCCCCTCTCTCCCACTCTCTCTCCCTCTCCCTCTCTAAAAAAATTAAAAAAAAAAACCACAATTGTGTGAATTCAAATAGCAGAGCAGCAGAAGGCACAGATGTAAAAAAACCAAATGAAACCACACGTTCTCAGTTTTTGGGTTAGAAGGACACTCCCAAGATATGTCCCTTAACTAAATAATTGTTTTTTAAAGTAATGAGTTCCTCAACTGGATCTAAATAATGCATTTATTTACTCTTGGTAGATAGTTTTAAACGTGACACAATTCTAGGATAATGGTTATTTTCCCTCCGCACTTCTGCCAGGTTCACCTGCCAGGTTCTCATCTTTTCTTTTTTCATCTAGGCTTATTTAACCCTCTTAGTTAATGACTTTGTGTAGTTTTCCTAGAATGTGTTTAGGTGTGTTTCTAATTATTCTGCACAGTATATGACATGATTTACATACTTATAGATTTGAGTTTCTACACTTTTGAAAAATTCTCATTGTGTCTCCTAATATTGCCTCTTTCCATCTCTCTGTTCTTTCTTGGACAGTGAGTAGGTGTCTTTAGACCTTCTCATCCTATACATCACCATCTCTTAAGACTTATTTTTGTAAGTCTCTCATCTACATGCTATATCTTTTTTTAAAGTTTATTTATTTATTTTGAGAGAGAGAGGAAAGAGGAAGAGAGAAAGAGAAAGAGGAAGAGAGAAGGAGCAGGGGAGGGTCAGGGAAACAGGAAGAGAGAGAATCCCAAGCAGGTTCCATGTTTGGCATGGAGCCCCACATGGGGCTCAATCTCATGAACAATGAAATCATGACCTTAGAAGAAATCAAGAGTCTGCCGCTTAACTAACTAAGCCACCTAGGCACCCCTATATGCTGCATTCTTATTAAGTTCTTTGCTGTTCACTTTCAGTTCAGTAATTCTCTCATTAGCCGGACTAATCTTATATTAAATACATTCAATGAACCTAATTAATTTTAAACTTCAAAGTTTAATAACTTCTTTTGGGGGGATACCTTCATAGTTGTCCAGATTAAGACAAGGGGACTGAACATTTATTTACATCTCTGCATCAACGAGTCATTAGATTTGGTGGCAACCTGGGAGGAGATGTAAAGTTAGGTGACACAAGTCCCTTTGACCAAGTGAAATCAATGATCAAGGACAAAATGCAAACTATCAGTAGCCTGCACTCCCAGGAGTTAGGGGAATAAGTACTTTGTTCCCGAACGGGGTATCTAGGGCCGAGATTATCCACTACAGTTGACATCTTGCAGTCCTTAGACCTAATTACTTATTTAATAGTGTTGCCTAATATGGGAATAACTCTTCCAGGATTTTGATTGACCCCATAACCATAGGAAACATAGGAGAAAAACTGGTGGGGTAAATTACAGCTTCTAGCTGCTGTAGTCTGTCTCAAGGCTGTAAGTGACAATTTGCCTCTACTAACCATTCTAGATTTCTCCCACCCTGGGCTAGCATCTTTGCTGTTTTAGGTGACCCCCTGGTTAAGTGACATAGATCATCCCTGAGGAGTGTGAATTCCTGGTCACCGTGTCCTTCTCAGATTGTGATTGCTATAGCTATCCATTCACTACCAAAAGTTAGCAGGGTATTATTAATGGCCTGTGGGCCACACCTATTCTTTTCTTCACTCACTGCTTAACAACAACCCTTATTCCTTCTGATGACTAGGGTCAATTATACCTCCCAGTATGGTGACTCTTTTCCTTGTCTGCTTGTCTTTTGGAATCAAGAGTTTAAAATGACTGACTGGAAATCATAGAGTGCATTTAATGGGACTCTGTGTTCTCACTTGCAAGCCTCACTTGTCTGACAATCAGGGCCTCTAGACCTAAAGAGCCTAAGTTTGCAGGGACAAAAAAGATAAAGTACCCAAGTGATTTACTGGGAGTAATGGTAAGCAGTGTCAATTTTATTTCAACCCGTGGATTCCTGGATATATGTATTATACCTATGGGGAAACAGTGGGCACTGAGTAAGGGTATATACTACACCCTAGATGATTATCCATCCCTTGAAGTATAGCCTTTGTCAGCATCAGTTTCAAGCATCAGTTTCACCCATTTCATCCCTTTGTTAGGCTGGCAATGGATACCATGGTCAGATGCCAACTGCCACATCTCCTTAGCTGTAAAGTTGTTTCCTTATTCCACGGCATTGTTATGTATGCTCTCGTGTCGGTGAATCAAACATTCAGTAATCTTTAGATAGTGGTCTTAGCCAAGGCTCTATGGGCAAGTCAGACAAACACATTCTTGGAATATGTATTCATTACGGTCATGAGGAATAGCTGCACCTTCCAGATAGAAGAGGTCCAATATAATCACCTGTACCCTGAAATGGTTGTTTAAATTTCTCAAGATACAGTTTTCAGTGTACTAGTCTTGTACATCCCTTGTTAAATTTGTAGGGATAAACACACATTGAATGTTTCGGGGATTGCCCATCGTAACAAAATTGAAGCTACCAATCCATAAACATCGCATATCACCATTTCTTTAGGTGTTCTTTAATTTCCCTGTGAAATAATTTATTTTCAGTGTATTTTTTCATGTATTTTCAACATTTTAAAATATATTTTGTTAAATTTATTCCCAAGCTTTTGAAGTTTTAGGCTATCACAATTGGAATTGATTTTCTTTTATTTTTGTTTGTTGATGATATATAGAAATGTGATTCTTTCTATTAACCCTTGTATCCTACCATCCTGCTCAATATGCTTTTTGATTTTAATAGCTTTTTCATAGATTCTACGCTTTTATAAATAAATAACCATGTTGTATACAAATGAATTCAGTTTGTCCTTTCCATTCTATATATCATTTATTTATTATTCTTGCTTTATTGTACGTTTAGGACCTCCAGGATAATATCAAATAAAAGTGGTGGGAGTGGACAACCTTGCCTTGAGTAAGATATCAATCATTGTTTTTTTTGTTTCTTTTGCTGTTTTTTAAGATGGTAAGTTAAGGAAAATCTTATTTATTTTAATTTTTAAAGAGTTTTAAATCATTCAGGGGTGTGAGGTTTTTTTAAAACTTTTCTTTGTGTTAAATGACCACAGAGTTTTTCTTTTATATTTTATAAATATAGTAAATTACATTGATTCATTTTTGAATGTTGAACATGCCTTGTTTTCCTTATATAAACCCAATTTGCTCCTCATATGCATATTTGTGTTCATTTTGCTTATATTTGTTACATTTTTTGTATCATCTTTGTAAGAAAAATTAGTTTGTAGTACTCTCTGCTTGTAAAATCTTAAATTTTATTTGATTTTGGTATCAGGTACCACTGACTTTTAGAAAGTGTTACTTTCTCCTCTGTTTTATGAAATATTTTGTGTAGGATTGGTATTATTTCTTCTTCAAATGTTTCATTGAAATTTTCAGAGATGCCATGTGGACTGGAGTTTTATTGTGGGAAGGATTTCAATGAATAATTCAATATATTTAATTTGTATAAGACTATTTATAATTCCTAACTCTTGTTAGGTCAGTTTTTGTAATTTGTGTCTTTCAAAGAATTTTTCCATTTCATTTAGGTTGTCAAATCTATTCACATAAAATGTTCATAATATCGTCATTATTTTTTGAATGCTGAAGGATCTGTAGTGATGTTCCTCTTTTCAAATCATGATATTCGTAGTATGTGTCTTTCCTCTTTTTTTAATTAATCATTCTGACTAGGTGTATCATTCCTATTAATTTTTCGAAGGATAGGGTTTTGGTTTAACTGAATTTCTCTAGTGTGTTTATGTTTTCTGTTTTGTTGGTTTCTACTGTCATCTTTATTAATGTTTTATTGCTGCTTGCTTTGGGTTTAATTTTCTCTTCTGTTTCTTAACATAGAAACTTAGATACTTTACTTAAGATCTCTTTTTCTTTTCTAATATAAGTATTTAAATCTATAAGTTCCCTCCATGTACCAGATCCCAAAAGTTGTATTTTCATTATCATTCAGGTCAAAGTATTTTCTCACATCTTTTGTTAATTCTTCTTTGACCCAGTATTTATCTCAAAGTATATTCTTTCATTTAAAAATATTCAGAGTTTTTCTGGTCATTTGACTCATTGATTGTTAATTAAATTCTATTTTGGTCTGAGAGTACAGTCTGTTTGTTTTCAATATTTTAAGATTTATTGAAGCTTGTTTTACCACCAAGAATTGTCTATCCTGCTGAACGTATCATGTCCACTTGAAAAGAATATGTATGTTGTCTTTCTTGGGTATAGGGTTCTGTAAATATCAATTAGTTCAATGTGGTTATCACTGTATAATTGTCTATTGCTCCCTTTAATTCTATCACTTTTTATGTTATGTATATTGAAACTCTATTATTTAGATGTACACATTTTTGATGTCTCTCTGATGAATTGGAACTTTTATTATTATCAACTGTCCATCTATGACCCTGAATTTTTTGAAAGCTATGCTAATATTCAAATAATCACCTCTGTCTCCTTATACTTACTGCTTGCATGACATTTGTTTTTATGTCCACTTACTTATGGTTAGCCTACTAGTATCTTCATGGTTTAAGTGTGTCTTTTGTTGTCAGCAAAATATTTCACCTTTTTTTTGCTGTTGTTATTGTTCTTTTGCTTTTTAAAAAACATCTTCTGTTAATCCATGCCTTTAAATTATATTGTTTAGTTTGTTTACTTTTAACAAAATTATTAATGTGATTTTGGGGGTCTACCTTGTTATTTCTTCCATTCTACTGCTCTTTTGTTTCTGTTGTTTTTTCCAACCCTTTTGAAGATTACTAAAATATTCTTTAGAATCCCATGTTAGTTTTCCTTTTGCTATACTTCTTTGCCTTTTCTTATAGTTGCCTTAAAGATTTCATATTCAGGGGTGCCTGGGTGGCTCAGTCTGTGGACCATCCGACTCTTGATTTTGGCTCAGGTCATGAATCCAGGGTCGTGGGATTGAGCTTTGGGTTATTGGGCTCTGCACTGAGTATGGAGTGTGCTTAAGATTCTCATTTTCTCTCCCTCTGCTCCTCTCCCCTCCTTGCATGCACACTCTTTCTTTAAAAATATATTTTTTAAAGATTTCATATTTATACTTTTCAGAGCCCATGCAAATTTCTCATAATGTACTACTCCATGTAAATTAGGAATATTTTAGACCTATAGGTTCACATATTCCCTTTCATCATAGTTGTTACATGTAATAAAACTACATTAATTACCAACCCAATAAAACAATGTTATGACTTCTGTTTTGAACACCTGTGATTTATAATGAAATTAATAGGAGAGTGGTTAATAGAGAAATACATAGTCTTTTGCATTAACACAGTTATTTACTATTTCCAATGGTCTTCATTCTTTTCTCAGAATCTGTGTTTTTATCTGGTATTATTTCTTTTTAGATTAAAGAGATTTCTACTTCTTATATAGTAGGTCTGTTAGTGATGGATTCTTCTAGTTTTCTTTTATCTGAGTATGTCTTTTATTTGCCTTCATTTCAAAATGATATTTTTATTGGATACAGTTTTTTTTCCTCAGCACATTAAAGAAGCTATTCTCCTCTCTCTGTCCTCCATGATTTCTGATGAGAAGCCAGCCATTAATCGATTTGTTGTTCCTCTGTAGGTAATATATTGTTCTTCTCTTGCTGCTTTCAGGATTTTTTCTTTATCACTGGCTTTCAACAGTTTAGTTGTAATTTGCCTCATCATGGACGTGTGTGTGTGTGTGTGTGTGTGTGTGTGTGTTTCTTTTCTGATGCTCATTTAGCTGATTAAATTTGTAAATCTCTGATTTAGTCAAATTTGGTAAATTCCTTACAATGATTTCTTCAGTATTTATTTTTCTGCCTGACTCTCACTCTTTTCTCTTTCTGGTATTGCAATTACACATATGTTTTATAGTTTGGTCATATGTACCAGGTATCTGAAGCTCTGTTCATTTGATTTTTTTTTCTGTGTTCTTCAACTGGTGAGTTTCTAAAGCTCTATCTTCAAGTTAATTTACTTCTTTGCCTATTGTATCTTTTAGCTATCAAGTCTGTACAGTGAATTGTATTGCAGAAATTATATTTTGTAATTCTAGAATTTCAATTTTTTTCTTTGTTTAATTCTCTGATGAAACTTCCCATTCTTCTGCTGAAAAATTTGCTCATTTAAAACATGTTTTGGGCTCCTGGTGGCTCAGTCGGCTAAGGGTCTGACTTTGGCTCAGGTCATGATGTCAGTTTCATGAGTTCAAGTCCCACATTGGGCTCTCTGCTGACAGCTCAGAGAGCTTAGGACTCTCTCTCTCTCTCTCTCTCTCTGCCCCTTCCCCATTCACACTCTCTCTGTGGCTTTCAAAAATAAATAAATAAACTTTAAAAATAAAATGAAAAATGTTTTTGTTCATTGAGGATAGTTATAATAGCTGCTTTAAAATCCTTATTAGTTTAGTTGCAATGTCCGGTCGTTTTGGGGTCAGACTCAATTGGTTTTATCTTGATACATTTTCCTGGTTCCTTGTATTTCATGTAAATTTCAAATCTCTTATGGACACTGAGTGTTTGTAGATTCTTAATTTGTTTTCTCTAATAAGCATTTGTTCCTTTGTTTTAGTGGGTGGTTTTGTAGGCTGGGCTTGAGCTATAAATTTTATCTTTTGTGTAAGTGACTGAATCCCAACTTTTTTTTTCTTTTAGCTAAGTTGCTTTGAATCTATTCAACATGCATAGTTCAGGGGTCAGCTAGAGTTGTAGATAGACTTTAGGGATATCTTCTCAAGGTTTTTTCCTTTTCGGGATTTCTCCATTTTCTCTTGCATTTCTGATTTCCTGGTTTCTGTTTTCTGATTTGGTGAGATACAAAAACTTTGGAGGTTTCCACCTGATTCATGCTGCTGATGTGTACACAATATGGAGTGTAATTACCCTAATTTTAAAATACTAAGGACCTTATATAGCTTTCTGTTCCCCCCTGCTTCAAGTATTTATGCACAACTCCTGTCTTGTCCTGCATTATGCCAAGATTCTTAGCTGTCTTCTGAAAGGGATTTGTCTAACTGAGTCCAGTCAGGTTTTCTACTATATTCAGAAATAGAGACCTATTTATTTAATCTCTTTTCTTGGACAGTAGGCTGTTTCAGGAGCTTTCCCTTGACCTTCATCAATATGATAACTCTTACCTTGTAGGTCAAAGAACAAGATGATATTTCTGACAACCATCAAGTATGTCTACTACATTATGTATTTGAGAAGAGAGAAAGGACCACCAGATGGTTCTATGGACCTAGTGGATCCACTGTGAGCTAAATAAGAACCCAAACTCCATTTATAGCCTAAACCTATATGCGTCCATTTATAGTCTAAACCTATATGCCTCACTTTTAAGGGAGGGGGCATGTAAAATATTCCAGTTCTCCAATATTAATGCCACCTCAAATGTGTCTCCTAGTCTGGAATATCTGAGTATTCCCCTATATCCAATGTATCGTAGTGCAAGTAAATGGCCATGAGTCTCACTGGGGAAGAAATGGAAGAATTATTACTATATATATATATATGCATGCTGTGCTGTGGCAGGATCCCTTTTATTTAGTCTTTACACATGTTCCACATCTGAAAACTGGCTCAGGTCTGGGGAAAGAGTTTTTAGAGCATATTCCCTCAGACTTTTGATGTTCTATCTTTGTTTTTTGTATTGGCCATGTTTTGTCAATCTCAGCACTATTGCTGTTACAAGTCAAATAATTGGTTGTTATGGGGAGTTGTCCTGTACATTGCGCGATGTTAAGCTGCTTCTTCGCCCTCTATCTACTGGATACGAGAACACCTGCTAAGTTGTGACAGCCAAAAATATTTCCAGACATTTCCAAATGTCCCCTGGGTGGAGATGGAGGTATCAACATTGTTCTTTATTGAGAAATACAAATGAATCAAAAATATGCTTGCTAACTGTGCTTCTATCTTGCTCTTAGGAAGTTCAATTTCTTTTTTTTTCTTTCTTTTTCTTTTTCTTTTTCTTTTATTTTAGAGACAGCACATGAGCAGGGGAGAGGAACAGAGGGAGACAGAGAGAGACAGAGAGAGAGAATCGTAAGCAGGCCCCACACTCAGTGCAGAGCCCAACATGGGGCCTAATCCATGACCCTGGGATCATGATTTGAACCAAAGTCAAGAGTCAGATGCTCAACAAACTGAGCCACCCAGGCATCCCAGAAGTTGTTTCTCTCAAGCATTTTCATAATTCCTTTCAAGTCAGATAACCTAGCTGACACTGTTTCTTTGTCTGCTTATTAAAATAATTTTACTTCTCTTGCTTTTGACTATAAAATGCCATAATCCCCCCCCATTATATTTGAGATACTATCATCACCATTTCAGTTAGAAAGCCCCCACTAGCATCAGACTGTCTCCCAGAGTCCTTGCCATCATGTAAAATGTTTTGTTCAATTGGCAAACTCGTCTTTGTCAAACTTCTACTCTCTTTTCTCCATTATCATAAGGATGAATCCCCTAGTCCCACAACTCCTGCTCCTGCACGGTGACTAGTTCCTGCAACTTCATTGGCATACATTCCCTTTTGTTCCTTAGCCAGCCCAGCATTTCTGCCTTTTGGTTATGCTGAGGTTTTACTTTAATCATGGGCCTAGTGGCCAGAAGGGGAAATGGAGGTAGATTCTGAGGGAATGGGCAGGTTGGCTTATGAGGCAAAATCCCCTGTGTCACCGTGAAGTGAGAAGTAACCTTTAAAAAGGAGAAATGGGCCACTTGTCCATACTCAGATGGGTCAGGTGAGTTTCCCCTTTTGCTACCGAAGATATGAGTGTCTTTGTATATTCAAAATGGCTCTCTGACACTAGACTTCGCCTTACATTCTTGATCACCTATTCTGAACTTTATATTGTCTGTCTTCAATGTGTAGGTAACTCTCAATGGCCAACATCAATTCCATAATTGTATAGTATAATTGTTTTCTCCATAGTTCTCAAACTTCTGAGATATCACAACAGCCAGTATTCTCCCTTCTAACCACTTCCTGTCTCAGTTTACCACAAAGGAGTTTTAACAACTGCATCACTATAGCTTGCCTGGCTGATCAGTATTCCACACTATTACTAAGATTGGAATCCCTACCACCAGTCAGTTCATGATCCAACTCCAAAAAACCCATGTTAGAATTGCTTTCCTAGTACCAAACTGTCTTATGAGGGGTCTCTAGGAAATAGACTCCCAGATGGAAATTTCTGTAATGATGGTTTATCATGGGGTGCTTTGGTTAACAATACCAGTAAGGTGGGGCGCCTGAGTGGCTCAGTCGGTCAAGTGTCCTACTTCAGCTGAGGTCATGATCTCACGGTTCGTGAGTTCGAGCCCCGTGTCAGGCTCTGTGCTGACAGCTCAGAGCCTGGAGCCCACTTCGGATTCTGTGTATCCCTCTGTCTGCCCCTCCGCTGCTTGCACTGTGTCTCTCGCATTGTCTCAAAAATAAATAAACATTTAAAAAAATTAAAAAAAAAACAACAACAATACCAGTAAGGAAATGAGGGATACAGAAGTGGGAAGGAGTAGTCAGCCTGCAATACCATTATAGCACAGGTGTCAAATGATCCTGTGGGAAATTCTGGACATAGAACGCACCATCAGGATTGTCCACCATATTGAAGGAAGGGTACTGAATCTTCATATGAATACCCCCCTCGCATCAATTAATCATTGTATCTTCTCTGTCCAGGACAGTGTATTACTTTGGATGAGTTATCCTCCTATGACTATACTGTAGGGGAATCAATGTCCCAGTTCTAAAGGAGGATTAAGACTGCGCACAACATCATCCACTATAGCCTTCTTCTCGAATCTCTGTTTTATATGGAATATCAACTTCAACACTTCCATATCACTTCCACCCAATGTTTGGTCTTCTGATTGTACTTAGTGCTGATGATATTAGCATTTTCTTCAATGATACTTAAAAAAAGACTTGCTTAACATTTAGTGCTTTTAGCACCTAGTTCTAAGCTCAAATGGAAATTCTCTTTTATATATGGAAGCAATCTTCTTAATGATTACCCTTATTTTTTCTGAACACAGGTGAGCTTTATTCAGCAAACTGTACAGTTGTAAGTACATGTCCACTAAGGATTAGAAAAAAATATCAGATGGGGTGAGCACCACCCACCCAGATCTCCCTTCATGAAAAGATCTTTTTTGCTCCAGTTGCTCTGAGTGCTGTTGACAATTAGCCTTCGGCTCTCAATGTCTCCAGGACTGCCTTCGCTACAGAAAGCTGCCTTTTCCGGGGTCATGCTCTTCCCGATGTAGAAGTAAAGACCCACCATGTTAGCTCTGATTGGACAGCTCTGATGTCCATTATAGTTGCAGAACTCTGGACACTTATTCGAAGTTGCCTTTCAGTCTCTGTCACACGTTGGCTTCCTCATCTTTTCAATTTTGCTTCTTTCTCTCCTATTCCACAAGTGTTGATTCCAAGAGCACTTCTAGATAAACATCCTGCACACTAAGCAGTTTCTCAGAAAACTAAGCAGTTTCTCAGGTCTGCATCCTGAGGTACTTGAGATACTAAAGTGTGACATGAGGTGAACTTATTTGTATATATATTTAAAACACTGAAGTCACTGCTTATATCTCTTTTGTATCTGAGTAGAGTAGTCATTTGGAACTCTTACTATTTATAGGACAATTAGTAGCCTGTTGCCTAAGTTGGTTACTTTATAAATTTCTGTGAAAGTGCTAACTCTGTCTCTTATTCATTCTCATTCTCTTATATACTGGGGAGAATATGAAACAGAGCAAGACAAAATAAGACAACTTTGTGTGATGCTATTTTACTATATTAATAAAATTGGATCTTCAATAATGTAAAAATTTGAGCATTTTACTAAAATACAACATGCTTACTCACTTTTAAATTGTTTTGCGGTTCCTTTATATATATTACCTTCATAACACGCTGGCTAAACAAATTCATGTTTTTAAATCTGTTTTCAAATACTGTTTTGAACGCCTAGCTGAATATGGAAAATTAGGAAAAAACTTATGTTTTAGGGGTTGATTATTGGGCCAAACTGAGCTAATGGCTTAAATTCCCTCCCTTCATTCCCCAGGACTAAGAGTAGCTTGCTTGCTTGCTTGCCTGCTTGCTTGCCTGCCTGCTTGCCTGCCTGCTTGCCTGCCTGCTTGCTTTCTCATTCATTCATTCATTCATTCATTCATTCATTCATTCATGTCTTTAGATGCTCTTAAATCCAACATGTTATGAGACTGCCTTTTATAAATAAAAAATGGAGAGTAACCTAACCCTGTACCACCTTGTTTTATGAAAATGCCTTTGCCTTAGACATGATCCTTTTGATACATGGGAGCCCCTCAGAAGGGTATACTTTGGGAAAACGAGAATGCTCCCTTGTACAGACAGTCCTCAACCTATGGTTTTTCAACTTTCCAATGGTGTAAAAGTGATATGTTCTCAGTAGAAACCGTACTTAGAATTTTGAATTTGGATCTTTTGCCTGGCTAGTGATATGCAGCCTGGCACCCTCTTGTGATGTGAGGCAGGGGCGGTGAGCCACGGCTGGCTGTCAGCCATGCTACCAAGAGAGTCAACAACTGATTCGGTTACAACCACTCTGTACTCGTACAGCCATTCTGGCTTTCGCTTTCAGTTCAGTATTCATTAAATTACGTGAGTTATTCAAAACTCTATTATAAAATACGTTTTGTGTTAGATAATTTTGCCCAAGTGTAGACTATTGTAAGTATTTTGAGCATGTTTAAAGTAGACTGGGATAACCTATGATGTTTGGTGTATTAGATGTCTTGAAGGCATTTTTGGCTTGCAGTATTTTCAACTTATGATGGGTTTATCAGGATAGAACCCCAGTGTAAGTTTGTGGAAGATGTGTAGTTATGAATAAAAACCAACATGTAACCCTCTGACTCCCAAAGTGTAGCTCCAATGGCTGCCTTCTAACTATAAATTAAATTTATTTGTAATATAGTAACCAGTAGATATACTAGCTTCAGGGGAACACCGTGTGCCAGTGTGACCTCTTGTCTCCTTACCTGGGCATTTTCAAACTAGGATATTTTCTTTAAGGAGAAAATATGAGAAATATGGTTCTATGGAAATTTAGCATTCATATTATTGAACAAGCCCCTTTGAATTACCCATAATGGCTACCATGGACCTATTATTTATTACATAGTAGATATTATTTACCCCATTTACTAGTCTTACCTTGATGACAATCATCAAAGGTAAGTATTATATATTTCCTCACATACGTTTCATAGTTAGGAAAGCCTGAGGTCACACTGTTAGTAAATGAAACTACCAGAATTTGAACCTAAGACTGTCAGCATCTGTCTAACATTTATTAGGTGCCTATGCTGCATCTGCATTATTCTTTTATGTTTATATTTTTCAAGTCGTTAGTTCAGCTAGTTAGTTCATTCAAATAACTCTTTACTGAATTCCTGTGATGACCAGGTAAGTTTGTCCCTGAAGCTTCAGTAGTGAACACAGAAAAAAATGTCCTTGAGCTCAGGAGCTTATATGAATTTGAAGAGAGAGAAAACAGTTAAATAAATATTTACTATGCCAAACGATGATAACTACTATGGAAACAAAATAAAGCCAGGGATTAGACAGTCCTCAAAACTGTCCAACATGGCTAAAGTTATCTGTATGTCTTCTATTTGAGACACTGAACGGTTAAGCATCTTACCCAGTGTTAGTGAGAGCTTAGAAATGACCAGTAAGATCAGATTCTTTGTGTAGTGCCAGAATCTGTGAGTTTGCCAGTATCATGCTCATTCTCTATTTCTCATTTTGCATCTCCCTTATTCCTTTGTGCTTCTGCAGTCCCTGTCAGAACTTTCACTCAAACATAGACTTGTCCTCTTTGCTCCCTGACAAGAAAGCATGAAGGTAAAGTGCCTCCTGTGGGTAGGTGCAAAAGAGAGGTAGGAAAAGAAGGGGCATCTCAGAGCTACACCTCGTATGAAGAAAAGTTTTATAGCATAGCGAGCTTGCTTTCAAAGTGTCTCCCACCCCCTGCAAGTGTTGTCTTCTTTTGAGTTCTTATCATGGCTGCTTAGGGAGCTATCCTATCTTCTTTCTTGCTTGCTTGCTTGCTTGCTTGCTTGCTTTCCTCTTCTCTCAGTACTCCTTTCTATATTGCTTTGCAAAGTTATAAAATTTTTCAGTTTAAGGTGTTAAAATATGAAATGGCTTAATGCAATAGAACACCAAGATAGACTTGTGATTTATCTAGTTGTCTTCAGGGTTCACCATCTGAATGGATACATAGAAGGATTCCTTCAGACATATAGGCAAGTCATGGTTTTGTTGGGAAATAACTGATTTCAGGCAAGCACATGATGGTAGCAGTATAATTGGCTTGTGTGGGAGCCCTGAATGAAAAGTATTTAACCATTCAGTAGTATCAAAGTTTTCTTTCGTGTCTTGATGCAATTATGCCTTGCCTGAAATGCTTTGCCTTCTGTTCTCCACATAGTAAATTCTAGTTCTTCAAGATCTGGGACAGATTACATAATCCTTCTCTGTATGTTTCAGAATTTAGCACACTGTATTATAATTACTTTTTTAGCTCTCAGAGTTCTGTTTTAAGTTAATTTATACATATATCTATTGATATTTACATCTATCTGTATCTCTATGCAATGCCTAGCTTAATCTTCAATAAAAACATAAAAATAAAATCTTCAATAAAAAAATAAAATTTTGAAATTATGTGAGATCTTTCTTTCTCAACATTTCTCTTATTTTTTCTTATTTTCTTTTCTTATTATCTTTTATTCTTTCTCTTATTTTGCAGTTATTTTTATTTACTTTTAACTTTGATTTTTAAAGTAGTGTTATATTTTGCGCTTATATTATTTTATTATTTTTTTAAAGTTTATGTGTTTTTGAGAGAGAGAGAGAAAGAAAGCATGAGCAGGGGAAGGATAGGAAGAGAGGGGGACAGTGGATCTGAAGCGGGCTAAATGCCTGATGCCGGCCTCGAAGTCACGAACCGTGAGATCATGACCTCAGCTGAAATTAGATGCTCAACTGACTAAGCCACCCAGGTGCCCCTGTATTTATATTATTTTCTCTCAATATTATGCTAAATTTACTCATGTTGGTGTGCTTCTTTACAGGAATTTAGCCACGTTGCTAACATTTATGGAATACCATTTGTATTTAAGATATTATTCTTAAAGAAGGTATAAATATAGTTCCCCACTTTTAATATCTGGTTAACAGAATCAGGAAACTAAAAATACTCATTTCCCTAAAGGCAAGGTTTATTGTTATCAGTGTTGGCATCTGTTTTCAGACTCATTCTTTGAAGCAAGAAATTACGTTTTAATTGACACGATTATTAACCATGTGCAAACGAAAATGCTATCAATTTCTGAAATGTGCTTGAATTTCACTTTATTGATCACTTAAACTCCTACTGATTATAAGAGCAATCAGAGTTTGATACTAAGTGATTTTGCAAAATCTTTCCTTTCTGTTACAGAAGCTAAATGAAAATCATAAACCCATTTATCGATTCTTTGACTAATTCCTGCTGTGACAAAATGATATGTACCAAATGTAGGCATATGGTTCTTTGGGATTTCTCATTCTGTTCCAATATGTTCATAGGCAAGTTGACAATGGGATATTTTGATGTTCTGTGACTTATGCGAGGTTTGTGTGTGGGATGCCCCTAAAATAGTGATACTGCTCCTGATAAATATTGGTGAATTAATGTTATTGCAGAAGTGGGAACTCAAATGAGTATTTTAGGGAGGGTAACAATCATTTTCTGATTTACCTTTCCCTCAGATCCAGGGCTCTTCGACATTACACCCGTGTAACTAGAAGCTGAGTTCCAAGTCAAAACACCTTTACCATAGCTTCCCGTTCTGCTGGTACTAACTGTGTAAACCTGAGAAAACCTCTTAACACCTCTTCAAATTTTAGTTTCACCATCTGTAAAGTGGGCATGGCACTATTTATCTTGGGGGCTCTTTGAAAATCAAATGCAATAATTCATGTTGAGGTATTTTCTAAAGTATAAAGAACAATATAAGGATAGCATTGAAACCTTACACCCTCTTTATTAACTAAAATTAAATACATTATGATGGATCTCTATCCAGTGTAAAGGGACAGGATACACAGCCTAGCTGAACTATGTTCTTATATTTTCTTACACTCTCCTGGAGCTAATCATGTTACATTCATACAGATATTCAAGATGTACTTGACAGATTTTTAGACTAAATGTAGTTGTTAAGATTCTTTTTCCTGTTTAAAATTCTACTTTTATCACTTCAGAAATGTCATCATAAGAACACATGCTGACAGATGATTGAGGGTTCTACTCTGAAGCAATGTAGAAAGCAAATGCATTCTTGAGGGAAAAGTAAATTAGAAATATTGGATTCATTAGAAGGCACATAAGCTTTTGTGATCTGTCTGTTAGCAACACCTGTCTTACCCAGAGAGATTTGATTTATCAGAACCATCACATCAATGAATTCAGAAGCAAGAAATATTAAAATGCACATTGAAGTTAGAAAAAATCCACTCTGGTATAGAGGAAATGAGGTTACTAACATGATCTTGAGCCATAAAAAAGAACGGAAAGGATTCGGAAAACAGTGTGTAGTGATACCAAAGTTCCTTGGGCATAATACTTTTAAAGTCAAAAGCATCTATTTTAAAATAAATATGAAGTAGCATGCATTTCTTATCTAACTTTACTGAGGTCAAAGCAAAGGAACATATCTAAAGTAGGACGCCACACACACACACACACACACCCGCAAAACAAATATAAGACTATCTCCAACATTCTAGGCTCTGCTGCCTCATTACATGTATTCAAATAAAGATGAAATACTGCTGCCTCATTACATGTATTCAAATAAAGATGCTATGAAATCTATAGCAGGAATCTAGAGTCAGCGATATTAAGTCATCTTTGGTTTGGTAACCACCCAAACTGGGAATTCCTCTCAGTAAGAGAGTAGTCCCTTAAATGCTCTCAGTTAAGCAACTGAATTTAAAAGTTTTGTTCAACACTATCACAAAGCTGGAAAATCTACAATGTAAATATTACATTTTTAATATGTCAATATTAAAAAACACAGTACTGCACAAACAATTGGCCAAACAAGGAATCAAATGGCAAACCAAAATATGTCTCAAAACAAAACACAATATTCCAAAATGTATGGGATGAAGCAAAAGCAGATGTTGGAGTGAAATCTATGTTATAAATGCTTGTGTTCAGAAAACCGTTCAAAATACAACATTATACCGCAAGGAACTAGAAAAGGAAGCTTAGCACAAATTTAGTAGAGGAAGGAAATAACAAAGAAAAATCATAAATAATAAAATTGAGACCAGAATAAGCAATAACATAACATTGAGAGTAATGTTTTTCAAAAAAAATCAAAACTGACAATGCTTTAACTACGTTAACTAAGAAAAAAGATAGAAGACCCAAAAGCCAAAATGAGAAATGGAAGAAAAAAACCAATACAACAGATAACCACAGAAATGCATAGCATGATAACAGATTAATATAAACAATTATATATCAACAAATCAGATAACTTGGACCATAAAAAAGATAATCCCTAAAAATGCATGATACCATGACTGAATTATGAATCCTGAGTTTAAGAAATAAGAAATTTTCTTAGACCAGTGACAAGAAGGAAAATTGTAGTAGGAATCAGAAATCTATCAACACAGTAAAGCCCAAGACCATGTGGTTTCATTAGTGAATTCTACCAAGCATTAAAAAAAAAAATTATTAATGACAATCTTTATCAAAATCTTACAAGTAAGTTGGGAAATATTCTTGGTATGATCTTAGTCTTCTTGCATTTGTAATATTTGTTATGTCTCTTTTTATGTGATTTAACCAGGGGATTCCTCTGTGTGTACTTGAAGAAAATGTGTGTTCTATTTTTCTTGGATGGAATGTTTTATATATATCTTTTAGAACCATATATTCTGAAGTATGCTTCAAGTGAAAAATGTTCTTATTGAAAAAAAAAAAACTTTAACTGAGGGTACTCATTTAAAATAAAGCATATCAAAAAGGAGGTGGGTGGGGAAATGAGTGAAATAGATGAAGGGGATTAAGATTACACTTATCATAATGAGCACTGAGTAAAGTATAGAATTGTTGAGTCACTACATTGTACACCTGAAACAAATATAACCGTGTGTTAACTAGACTTGAATTAAAATTAAAAACTTAATAAATAAAAAATAAAGTTTTGTTATCAGTTCAGAAGACTTAAAGAACTGGAGAGAGTCATGTGTTTTTTTTTTAGTTTTTTTTTTTTCTTCTGAGTTTTTATTTAAATTCAAGTTAGTTAATGTGTAGTGTAATATTGGTTAAGGGAGTAGAATTTAGTGATTAATCACTTACATACAATGCCAAGTGCTCAACACAACAAATGCCCTCCTTAATGTCCATAACGCATTTAGCCCATCCCCCCCCCCCCAACTTCCCTCCACCAACCCTCAGTTAGTTCTCTGTAGTTGAGTCTCTCCTTCCAGAATTGGTCCCTGCATAGTGAGATCCTTTAAGACATTGGGTTTTGAATCCCAGCCAAGCGCCTGGGAGGTGCTGGAGACTGTGGAGCAAGGCAAGCTGGCCCCACAGGCTACTCTGTGAGGGCCAACTGAATAGCATGCTTTGGGACACCCATCTGGGGAGGAGAAACAGGGTGTCGCCATGTTCCTCCCCATCAACAATACCAGGGAACAGAACAGCGGCCCCCAGTGGAGGCGGGATGCACTTACACCAAACCCCACCCCTCTGTGCCTGGTAACTGCTTATCTGCCAGAGTGAGATAGACACTGACTTAACTACACAGCCTCTCCTCCAGACCCGCACAGCCACCTTTCCCAGGCACCAACACCCAACTGTCCAGTGAGTTTGTATGTTAGCCAGCTTTGTTTGCTGGTTTGTTTCTTTAATTTTTTTCTTTTCTTTTCTTTTCTTTTCTTTTCTTTTCTTTTCTTTTCTTTTCCTTTCTTTTCTTTTCTTTTCTTTCCTTCTCTTTTCCCTTCTTTATCTTTCTACTCACCTCTTTTTTCTTCCCCCTTTGGAATCATCCTCATAGTGTCTGATTTGAGTTTTGGTTGATTATATATATATAATCTTTGTCTTTGTTCCTCTATTCTGGTTGGTTGTTTAATTAGGAATTTTTACTCTATTCTTTTTACACTATTTTCTGTATCTCTTTCTTTATTTTCCTCTCTCTGTTTCTGGATTAAGCCCTGTAGTTTCTTTCATCTTCTGCCTGGTCTTTTTTTCTGCCCCTGTCATTTCTCTCTTTGTTTGGGATAAGGTTTCTTTCCCCCCTCCTCTCTCTTTTTCCAGGGTTACTTCAACAAAAAAATCAAAGAACACTTGGTGGAAGATCCAATCCACCACTACAAGTAGCGAGACAAAGCAGCCAAAGACACAACAGAGTGTGTGTAACACACTCCAAAACCATTTCCTGAAGTGCCAGGTCATGGACAGTATATGACCTCTTTTTAACATAGTAGTACTCACAGGTGCAGGACACATAACAAGTTATTTAAACATGTAAATGACAGAAAACTCGCCGAAATGATGAAACGGAAGAATTCTCATCAAAAGAAATTCCAGGAAGAAATGACAGCCAGAAAATTGCTCATCACAGATATAAGCAGTATATATGATCAAGAATTTAGAATAATAGTCATAAGACTAATAGCTGGGCTTGAAAAAAGCACAGAAGACAGCAGACAACTGTCGCAGCAGAGAACAAGGACATAAGAAATAGTCACGATGGGTTAAGAAATGCTGTCATGAGTTGCAAAATAAACTAGATGCAGCGATGTCAAGAATGGGAGAAACAGAGGAGAGAATAGGGGAAATAGAAGATAAAATTATGGAAAATGAAGAAAATGAGAAAGGGAGAGAAATTACTAGGCCATGAGGGGGAAAATTAGAGACCTAAGTGATTCAATGAAAAAAAAATATCCCTATCATAGGAGTTCCAGAAGAGGAAGAAAGAGAGAAAGGGGCAGGAGGTTTATTTGAACAAATTAGAGCTGAGAACTTCCCCAATATGCAAGAGGAAATAAGCATCCATATCCAGAAGGCACAGAGAACTCCCTTCAACATCAACAGCTACAGGTCAACACCACAACATATCATAGTGAAACTGGCAAAATATAAAGATAAAGAGAGAATCCTGAAAGCATCTAGGGACAAACAGGCCTTAACCTACAAGGATAGACACATAAGGGTTGTAGCAGACTCATCTGCTGAAACTTGGCAGGCCAGAAGGGAGTGGCAGGAAATAATCAATGTGCTGAATAAGAAAAATATGCAGCCAAAAATCCTTTATCCAGCAAGACTGTCATTCAGCATAGGAGAGATAAAGGCTTTCCCAGACAAACAAAAACTAAAAGAGTTCATGACCACTAACCCAGCCCCACAGGAGTTCCTAAGGGCGTCTCTGTGAGTGGAAAGCAGCAAAGACTACAAAGGTCCAGAGACATCACCACAAGCACAAAACTTAAAGATAACACAATGATACTAAATCCTATCTTTCAATAATCACTCTGAATGTAAATGGACTAAATGCCCCAATCAAAAGAATGGGTATCAGAATGGATAAAAAACCAAGATCCATCTATATGCTGCCTACAAGAGACTCATTTTAGACCTGAGGACACTGCAGACTGAAAGTGAAGGCATGAAGAACCATACATCATGCTACTGGATGTCAGAAGGAAGCCAGAGTAGCCATACTTATATCAGACAAACTCGATTTTAAACTAAAGGCTGTAACAAGAGATGAAGAAAAACATTGTATCACAATTAAGCGGTCTATTCATCAAGAAGAGCTAACAATTGTAAATGTTTATGCCCCCAACATGAGAACCCAAATCTATGAATCAATTAATCACAAACATTAATGAATGTATAGATAACAATACCATGATTGAACATACCTTAACATCATAAAAACCATATATGAAAGGTCCACAGCTAATATCATCCTCAATGGGGAAAAACTTAGAGCTTCCGCCCTGAGATCAGGAAGTTGACAGGGATGTCCACTCTTACCACTTCCGCAGCATTGGAAGTCTTAGCCTCAGCAACCAGAGAACAAAATGAAATAAAATTGTCAATCCAAATTGACAAAGAAGTCAAACTTTCACTTTTCACAGATGACATGATACTCTACATGGAAAACCCAAAGACTCTGCCAAAATACTGCTAGAAATGATACATGAATTCACCAAAGTTGTGGGATATAAAATCAATGTACAGAAATTGGTTGCATTTCTATACACCTATAATGAAGCAGCAGAAAGAGATATAAAGGAATCAATCCCATTTATAATTGCACCAAAACCTATAAAATACCTAGGAATAAACCTAACCAAAGAGGTATAAGATCTTTATGCTGAAACCTGTAGAAAGCTTTTGAAAGAAATTGAAGAAGATGCAAAGAAATGGAAAAAGATTCCATGCTCCTGGATAGGAAGAACAAATATTGTTAAAATGTTGATACTACCCAAAGCAATCTACACATTCAATGCAATCCCAATCAAAATAGCACCAGCATTCTTCACAGAGCCAGAACAAACAATCCTGACCTGAAATTTGTATGGAACCACAAAAGACCTTGAATAACCAAAATAATGAGGAAAAAGAAAACCAAAGCCAGAGGCATTACAATCCCAGATGTTAGCCTGTATAACAAAGCTGCAATCATCAAGACAGTATGGTATAGACACAAACACAGACACATAGATCAATTGAATAGAATAGAGAACCCAGAAATGGACCCACAAATGTATGGCCAACTAATCTTTGACAAAGCAGGAAAGAGTATCCAATGGAATAGCAGTCTTTTTGGCAAATGGTGCTGGGAGAATTGGATAGCAACATGCAGAAGAATGAAACTGGACCACCTTCTTAAACCATACACAAAAATAAATTAAAAATAGATGAAATACCGAAATGTGAGACAGGAAACCATCAAAATACTAGAGGAGAAAACAGGCAACAACCTCTTTGACCTCAACCACAGAAACTTCTTACATGACATGTCTGCAAAGGCAAGGGACATAAAAGCAAAAATGAACTACTAGGACTTCATCAAGATAAAAAGCTTCTGCACAGCAAACATTCAACAAAACTAAAAGGCAACCAACAGAATAGGAGAAGATATTTGCAAATGGCATATCAAAGGTTAGTATCAAAAATCTATAAAGAACTTACCAAACAGCCAAAAAACAAATAACCCAGTTAAGAAATGGGAAAAACACATGAATAGACACCTTTCCAAAGAAGACATCCAAATGGCTGACACATGAAAAGATGTTCAATATCACTCATTATTAGGGAAATACAATTGAAAACCACATTGAGAAACCACCTCACACCAGTCAGAATGGCTAAAATTAACAACTCAGGAAACCACAGATGTTAGCAAGGATGTGGAGAAAGGGGAACCCTTTTGCACTGTTGGTAGGAATGCAAACTCGTACAGCCACTTTGGAAAACAGTGTGGAGGTTCTTCAAAAAATTAAAAGTAGAATTAACCTATGACCCAACAATAGCACTACTAGGATACAGTAGTGCTGATTCTCAGGGATACATGTACCTCAAAATTTATAGCACCAGTATCAACAATAGCTAAATTATGGAAAGAGCCCCAATGTTTATCAACTGATGAATGGATAAAGAAGAGGTGGTTTATATATACAATGGAATACTATTCAGTGATGAAAAAGAATGAAATCTTGCCATTTGCAGCAATGTGGATAGAACTGGAGGGTATTGTGCTAAGTGAAATAGTCAGAAAAAGACAGATATCATATGTTTCCAGTCATATGTGAAAGTTTAGAAACCTAACAGAAGACCATGCGGGAAAGGAAGGAAAAAAAAACAATGGTTACAAACAGAGAGGGAGACAAACCATAAGAGACTCTTAAATACAGAGAACAAACTGAGGGTTGATGAGGGTGGTGGGGCAGGGGGATGGTTAAAATGGCTGATGGGCATTGAGGAGGGCACTATGTTGTTTTATGTAAGTGATGAATCATGGGAATCTATTCCCAAAGCCAGGAGTACACTGTATACACTGTGTTAGCTAACTTGACAATAAAAGAGTGTCTTATGGTTTGCTTCTCTCTCTCTCTTTTTACCTTATTTTATTTTTTGTTCCCTTCCCCTATGTTCACCTGTTTTGTTTCTTAAATTCCACATATGAGTGAAGTCATATATTTGTCTTTCTCTGACTGACTTATTTCACTTAGCATAATACACTCTAGTTCCATCCACATCATTGCAAATGGCAAGATTTCACTCTTTTTGATGGCTGAGTAATATTACATTCTATATATGTATATGTGTGTGTATGTGTGTGTGTGTGTGTGTGTGTGTGTGTGTATATACACTCATACACACATACACACACATACACACACATACACACCCCACATCTTCTTTACCCATTCATCAGTCGATGGATATTTGGGCTTTCTCCATAATTTGGCTATTGTTGACAGTGCTTCTATACACATTGGGGTGCATGTATCCCTTTGAATCATCATTTTGTACTTTGGATAAATACCTACTGGTGCAATTGCTGGATCATAGAGTTTTATTTTTAGTTTCTTGAGGAGCCTCCATAGTGTTCTCTGTAATGGGTGCACTAGTTTGCATTTACACCAACAGTGCAAGAGTGTTCCCCTTTCTCTGCATCCTTGCCAACACCTGTTGTTTCTTGTGTTGTTAATTTTTGCCATTCTGACAGGTGTGAGTTGGTATCTCATCATGGTATTGATTTGTATTTCCCTAATGATGGGCCATACTGAGTATCTTTTCATGTGTCTTAGCCATCTGGATGTCTTCTTTGGAAAAGTGTCTATTCATGTCTTTTTCCCATTTCTTAACTGGGTTATTTGTTTTGTGGGTGTTGAGTTTATAAGTTCCTTATAGAGTTCGGATACTAAACCTTTATCAGATGTGCCTCCCATTATTAAATATCTTCTCCCATTCTGAATGCTGCCTTTAGTTTTGTTGAATGTTTCCTTTGCTGTGCAGAGTTTTTTACCTTGATGAATTCCCAATAGTTCATGTTTGCCCTTGTTTCCCTTGCCTTTGGTAAAGTGTTTAGTAAGAAGTTGCTGTGGCCAAGGCCGAAGAAGTTGCTGCCTGTGTTCTAAGGTTTTGATGGTTTGTCTCAAATTTGTCTTTCATCCATTTTTAATTTATATTTGTGTATGGTGTAAGAAAGTGGTCCAGTTTCATTCTTCTGCATGTAGCTTTCCCATTTTCCCAACACCATTTGTTGAAAAACTGTCTTTTTTCCATTGGATACTCTTTCCTGCTTTGTCAAAGATTAGTTGGCCATACATTTGTGGGTCCATTTCTGGGTTCTCTGTTCTGTTTTTCTGCCAATACCATACTGTCTTGATAGTTACACCTTTGTAATACAGCTTGAAGTCTGGAATTGTGATGCCTCCCATCTCTTTTTCTTTTTAAACATTACTTTGATTTTTCAGTTTTTTCTTGTTCCATACAAGTTTCATAACTATTTGTTATAGCTCTCTGAAAAATACTGGTGTTATTTTGATAAGTATTGCTTCAGGGGAATTCTACCAAACATTTAAATAAGAGTTATTGCCTGTTCTTCTGAAACTGTTTCAACATTTTTTATTTTTATTTTTATTTTTTTGGGACAGAGAGAGACAGAGCATGAACGGGGGAGGGGCAGAGAGAGATGGAGACACAGAATTGGAAACAGGCTCCAGGCTCCGAGCCATCAGCTCAGAGCCTGACGCGGGGCTCGAACTCACAGACCGCGAGATCGTGACCTGGCTGAAGTCGGACGCTTAACCGACTGCGCCACCCAGGCGCCCCTGAAACTGTTTCAAAAATAGAAATGGAAGGAAAACTTAGAAACTCATTTTATGAGGCCAGCATTATCTTGATTCCAAAACCAAAGACCCCACTAAAACAGAGAATTACAGAGCAATATCCCTGATGAACATGGATGCAAAAATTCTCAAGATACTAGCAAATCAAATCTAACAGTGCATTAAAATAATTATTCACCACGATCAAGTGGGATTTATTCCTGGGCTGTAGGACTGGTTCAGTATCTGCAAATCAATCAATATAAAATACCAAATGAATAAAAGAAAGGATAAGAACCATATGATCACATGCAAAAAAAAAATTGACAAAATACTGCATCCTTTCTTGATAAAACCCTTAAGAATGTGGGGATAGAAGGGAATACCTCAACATCAGAAAGGCCACATACAAAAGACCCACATCTAATGTCATCCTTAATAGGGAAAAACTGAGGGTTTTTCCCCTAAAGTCACCAACACAAAAGGGATGTCTGCTCTCACCACTGTTGTTCTGGAAGTGTTAGCCTCAGCAATCAGACAACAAAAACAAATAAAAGGCATCCATATCGGCAAGAAGTCAAACTTTCACTATTTGGAGATGACGTCATTCTCTATGTAGAAAACCCAAGTCTCCACCAAAAACTTCTAGGATTAATACATGAACTCAACAAAGTTGCAGGATATAAAATCAATGTACAGAAATCTGTTACATATCTTTACACCAATAATGAAGCAGCAGAAAGAGAAACCAAAGAATTGATCCCATTTACAACCGCACCAAAACCTGTAAGACAAACCTAGGAATAAACTCAACCAAAAAGGCAAACGATCTGTACTCTGAAAACTATACAGTACCTATGTAAGAAATTAAAGACACAAAGAAATGGAAAAACCTTCCATTCTCATGGATTGGGAAGAGAAAATATTGTTAAAATGTCTATACTAGTATTTCTTGTCTTGAAATATACATAGCAATACAGCTTAAAGGAATAAGGATACTTAACATGTAAAGTTGATTGATGATTGCTCATAGTCACGGGCAACATTAACTGGAACACCTGGAGTCCGTCTTATTCAACTTTATTGTGGGGGAAAAAAAACCCGGATGAGGTAAAATTCGCAAAATATGTTGTCAGGTTAAAGTTTACACTACAGTTCACAAATAAGTTTTTGACAGTACCTGCACCAATAAGCAATGTGGAAAGTCCAAAAACAGTTTTAAAATATTATCAATGTATAATGTCCTGGGATCTATAAAAAAACACCTTATCATTTGGATAGTGTTGACCTTAAGGTATAATATGCTATGCCCACACCTGGTAAATACATCAAGGAAACAGTATCTGGAATCCACTAGGTTTAGAGGTCGCCAGACCTCTTTCACTGTAAGATACAGAATTATAAGAGGGACATTCCACACTTTAACTGAGCACAGAAGGCGCTACCTAGAGGGTCAGTCTCCTCTTGAGGACTACCAAGAAGATCATTGAAAAAAAATAGGAAAAATAAATATGAAAAAAGTAAGTGGTAGTTTGTAAGTGGATACTTGACTGAAAAATGTATCTATTTTGGTGCTATAAATATGCTAACTTGAAAATTTCTCAAGTTCTATAGGCCCATTGCTTCTCATGCTTATTCTGATAAAGTCAGATAAGTTAATAAATCATTTCATGATATATCTGTGTTGCTTTATTGATTTGGCTCAGCTGTTGAAATTATTGTATTGAAGAAAGTATGATCTGAGCAAATTGAAATGGACTCTCTCAGTAGTCTGCGTGATTCCCTACGGTAGTGGGGCAATCCAAAAGGGAGATAGAACCTTGAATCAACACTTTATATCCCATTTTCTAAATTTCATGCCCAGAAGAGAATTGGTTTTCCATAAAGCTTTGTTTTAATACATTTCAAAACAAATGAAGCTTTCACTTAATATGTAATAGAAAAAAATAGAAAATAATAATATATAATTAAAAAATAGAAAAAATAGAAAATAGATGTGGCTGTGATAATGCAGATATGGAGCATGGACAATAACTAATGCAGACTTTACTATAAAGTATTATTACTAATTTATTATTACTGGGTTTCCTTAATAATGACAGTGATCAATGAAGATCTGATATACACAATTTCTCTAAGAAACCTTTCTGATCCCCCATCTAACTGAGATGGGATGCTTGCAAAAGTAGAGTTCGGTACCCTCTTACTGACTTCCTAAATCAGAATTCCTGTTGCTGGGGGTCTGAACTAATTACATTTTCTTCAAGAAAATATTAAATACATACTATAAAAGTAGTGAAATCCAGGGACACCTGGGTAGCTCAGTTGGTTAGGCGTCTGACCTTAGCTCAGGTCATGATCTTGCAGTTTGTGAGTTCAAGCCCCGGGTCTGGCTCTGTGCTGACAGTTTGAAGCCTGAACCCTGCTTCTGATTCTGTGTCTCCCTCTCTCTCTGCCCCTCTACCACTCATGGTCTGTCTCTCTCTCTCTCTCTCTCTCAAAAATAAATAAATAAACATCAAAAAAATTTTTTTAAAAAATAGTGAACTCTGGTTGTTAGTTGTAGAGATTTTACAGAAAATTTCCTGGAATCAGTGATGATTACACTCAGACAAACAAAAGTTATTAAGTATTAGTTTTAAAAAATTACAAACTGAGATCATACACATGGAAAGATGACAGAAAGAGTTCACAATGGAAGTATGGCTTGTAGGCACACCTCTATAATCTCATTTTGAGGTCACCACGTGGTCAGAGACTGGAAAATCTTAAATAATATTTAAATAAGGAATTGCCAAGACTTTTATAATCATTAGGTTAAAAAATGTGTCTTAACAGCATAATATTGAAGTATATTATATCAGGTAAAAACATTTTAGATTGTTTTCCCCAGGTCATGGGGAAGAAGACCTAAACATATACGCTCTGGCCTGATAATTGGCTAAGTATAGGGACTAGATGTTTGGTCTTTTATTCTTTTCATCATTGCCATTCTTTTCTTAGCACATGATATTTCTTCATATATTAAACTTAAAAGCAGATAACTTCTGAGGGATGTCTGCTGTAAAATTTTCATCTGTCAGCACACTTAGGGAAAACATTTTCCTTTCTGCTATAAGGCAACATTTTAATGTGTACATGTACCGCATTTTCATACCCTGTCACCTAATTCCCAATTTGCATGATAACAACATCATAATAGCATAAAAGAGATATTAAGAAAAAATAACTTGAACTGCTTATGATTCCAAAATTGAAGAGATGCTATAAAAACACTGTTGACTGGAAAACAGCTCTATTATCCCCTTCAGGCAGGGTGGTGATGAAGGCTTAATGACTTATAAATACTAGAGCTTTCCAGTGAGGTTAGGTTTTGTTTCAGTTCTTCTTACCAAGGTCCCCTGTGATCTGTTGCACCACCTTCCAAAGGTGGTAGAAAGTTTTCAGACCTTATAAAGGTTGTGGAAGTCTTGTTAGTTGGAGAACATTTATCCTAGTAGTAGAAGGAAGTTCCAGAGAGGTCTGTCTGTTGCCATCAACTTTTGGAAGTACCATGTAGATTTCCTATATACAATTATATACTCTTGAAGCACATTTTGCGTACATAATTTTCTAGCACCTGGGCCAGGGTCTTATCTCGTTCACGGGGATCCTCCTTTTGCCACTGTAGAATTCTCAGCCAACGCCTTTGATTCACTTGTTTAGGTAGGTGCAATACTTTTCGGATGAGTGAGTAGTGCCTGTTATGTATCAAGAGGAATTGGAAAAAACTATTTTTCCTTCTAATGCTCCTTGAGACTTGCAGTTGGTATCTCTCTTAAATGGAGAAAAGAAGCAGAATAAAGCTCACAGTATCCTCTCCACTTAATACAACTGAAAGCTCAAGGAGTCTGGAGCCCTCTGAGACAATCCTTGGCCTCCTAGTATTGACAAAAGCAAAGAATAGCTGATGAAACTCCTGTTATACACAATTTTTGTAAGAAGCCTTTCTTATCCCCCATCTGAGATGGGACGCTTGCAAATGCAGATTGCAGTATCCTCTTAACGACTTGCTAAATCAGAACTCCTATTGCTGGGGCTTTGATATGGGGCATCCTAGGTGATCTTGTTAAGAACACTAAAGTTTAAGAAGCACTTATTTGAGACTGGTATCAAATTATAGCTGCCGTCCGTATCTTCCGGGATAGTTATGGAGAGCAAGGCAGCTGCATGGAGTAGCAGAGCAACTAGGTAAAATTTAATCCCCATTTCTCTCTCAGCAGCTGATCCAAGTATACTAGGTTGGCCTGCCCGAAAGCAATCTTAATTGAAGTCAATCACAGGAACTGTGTATTATTTATTAGCATAAAGTCCAATAAAGATTTCATGGTTTGATGCTTGTCAGCATAATTTTGTTGTTTTCTTTACTGTCATTCCTTACCTGTATTCATAAATGCCCAGGCTTAATAGTTTGTTCCTCTAACAGTATGGTTACTTGCATAGAAAAAGAACAGCACAAGAACAAATGTAAACATTAAAGCCAGCTATTCTGCGTCCCTTTCAGCTTCAATCTGTGGGTGAGGAACAGTCCTGGCAATCAGAGAATCAAGTTCTCTAATTATATCATGTGAGATAAAATATTTTATGTATTTGTACCACAAAATGATTGTTACATAGAAATTTGAAGTTAATGGTTGTTTTCTTATGACTATTTCCTCTCCAGGGAGACAATAATATTCTTTCACTAGATTTTCAAAATACGCTGCTGATCATCAGGGAATACATATTATACTAAATTAAATACTAAGTTGCCTTTATCTTTTAGTCAAATAGTTCCTTTTGTACTAAGTCCCTTTGTCATCTTTTATGATGTGTTCAATTCAAGATTTCCTTGTTTCATTGCAGATAGCATCAAATACTGTTTAATAAACAATAATTACTTAAATGTATGTTGTTATAACATACACAGCACATGTTAGATAAGCTGCGACATAATTTTATAATATAGCTTTATGTAGATGAATGAATTCCTTGTACTTATATAATATTTCTTTAGAGTCTGTTCCATCAATTTTGCTTTCTTTTTCACATATGTGTTTCATGAATTTTTAATTTAGGGGCTTTATTTTTGGAGGCCAGTGTTGGATGATCTTGCATTATGCAGAATAAAGGTCATTTTCTTTTCTGTGCCTATCTTTTGAATATATAAAATCAAACCATAGTAATATTAATATATTTCAACATATGGGGAAGTTATGGTAAGCTATACAAAGTTTTTCTTTAGAATGATGGAGGATCATTCTCTCTCTCTTGTCAGTAGTTTTCTTGTATGTAAAAATGGTGACAGACGAGCTAGGTTTTTGGGTAAGATTTTCCAAGACCAACATACTCATATCTTAGGGTTGCTCCTAAGAACCTCATGGCATGCATATACCAGTTCATTCATTCATTAGAAAAACGACATCAAGAAAAAATACTTTATGCTGAGCATAATGCTGGGAAGTGAAGATTGAAAGAAGAAAGCTATTTGTTGTGCCATGTGTGTATCCGTCTGTTTCTTTATACTCCTTTTCTATCATGCGCGTGTATGTTTTATATTTGTCTATTATGCGTTCTAGAACTTTAAAAATGGGAAATTCTCAACCTCAAAACAAATTTCAGTTTATATTCTTTGAATTATGTATTTCACTCCAAGAATCTTCCTGAAGGAAATAGAGATATTAATTGTGTGCAGTCCAGCCAAGAAAAGGGAAACCGATATATTTGAAACAGAAGGCATTTAATATAGTGTTTTAGTTGCAAAGGTGATGGAAAGGATGAAGTATAAAAAGGAGAAAGAGGGGGCTGACGATGCATAGGAAAGAAGGAATGAGATCTGGAGACAAGAAACTGAGCAAGTTTCTTGCTGGACCCACTAGCCCACGTCTGATTCCATGCAAATTGGAGACACGGCCAAACACTATTCAACCACAAACAGTCATTTACTAGAATTAAATTGACAAAGGAAAATATAATTACAACATCTAATTATAGTAAAAATCAAGGTTTAGAGATCTGTGTTCAGAATCTAGCTTCCTGTCTTCTTTAGAATATACAAAGCTATTAATTATTGCTGTCTTTATATAGAAGAAACATGAATAAACAGTATTTTACTTTTATATATTTTTTAGTTATCCAATATTTTCTGTAATGAACATGTATTATATTCAGAGTTAGAAGAATCATTTCACAAATCGCTTTTAGCCGATGCCCCCTTAGATATTATGCTAAGGGTGTCACAATGGGCTTGCCTTTACTTCCCTGTGTAGAACCAAATGAGTTATTCCAATCTTTGCATTGATGTAAAACCAATGTAAAAACTCCCTGAAAACTAATGTTAAGTTAATATGAACACATAGGAAGATATAAAAAGCAGCCCAAGGAGCACCTGGGTGTCTCAGTAGGTTAAACTTCCAGCTCTTGGTTTTGGCTCAGGTCATGATCTCAAGGTTTGTGAGTTCAAGCCCTGCATCACGTTCTGCACTGACAATGCAAAGCCTGCTTGTGATTCTCACATTCCATTTCTCTCTACCCCTCCCCCACTAATGTGCTTTCTCCCCCTCCCCCACTAATGTGCTTTCTCCCTCTCTCTCAAAAATAAATAAATAAACTTAAAAAAAAACAAAACAGCCCAAGAAGAGGAAATGATCATAGGAAATTTACCATTGAGAAAATGATAGTTGTTTTTTTTTCCTTCTTATTTTTGCTTGTTTGTTTGTTTTTTGAGTGAGGGAGTCTGGACCAGGGAATGAAAGGTTAAAAACAAGCTCTAGGATAATCTGGCTGTCGAATTTAAATTCAAAGAATGAGGAAACTGTTGGCAAGAATTGAAAAGTAGAAGTAAGGAGTGATCAACCAGGAAAAAGAAAAAAAGAGAGAGGGAGAGAGAGAGAGAGAAGAAAAAGAACAGAAATTGGAGAGTAAAAAATGCAATTAAGGATATAGAAATATGGATATATATTATGTGCTAAAATGACATCATACTGCCTTTCCTAAATTAGTAAACATTATTTTAGAGTGGAGATATTTAGCTCTTAGGCGCACTGGTGTCACTCAGGTTGTGAGAAGTTCAGGAAGAAAGCTGTTTGGGGTCAGAGAAGTCAGAGCAAGTTCTATGAAAGGAGGTGGCCGTTACCTGACAGGGAGACATCAGTAAGGTAGTTTATTGTATTACCTCCGAAGCAACACATAATGATAATAAACAATTGGTGTGTGACTGTTTTGCCAGGTGCCACCCTGGCCTTATCAAGGAGGTGTTGTGATTGTTTCCATCACATTAGTGAAGACCCTGAAGCAAAGCAAGATAAAGTACCTTGACCCAGGCGGGTCACATGGCTGGGGTTCGCACATCAAGGACTGGGACTCAGACACCGCACTCGCTGTTGCTGCCACACTGCGCTGCAGCCGATCAGTAGGTGTGCAGGAGCTGGGACACACATAATGCAGAGGCTATAACGCGAGTTATGTCTTAACCGAGTCACATTTTACCAACCAAATCATTGGGTCACGTATAATCAATTCAGAAGCGATAAATTATACTCGATACGACAAACATCAATTTTAACCGACGAAACTTTCCCTAGTGATGAGCTCAGCTTTTCTTACAACTGAGATGCTTTTCCGTTACGTGATATGTCAGTCATTTCTTGTGGATGCCACTGAAGAGGAAACAAATTCTACATTCGATTGAACCAAAAACCTGTGATCTTCTATTCAAACACTCTTTATGACCTCTGCTTATCCCTGAGGGGAAATTAAAGAACGCAATGGAGGTGTATTTGAACTACAAGAACACAGAGTATCATGACTTTAAATGTCGGAAGCACACACACACACACCCATACGTACATACACATGACTTTTTCTTTAATTAAAACTTTTGTTATTTCCCAAATTAGGTAAGTCAATATACTGACATTGTATCAGGTTTTGTTTTTTTTTTGTTTTTTTTAACTGAAGTATAATTAACATACATGGGGCGCCTGGGTGGCTCCGTCGTCGGTTAGGCCTCTGACTCTTGATCTCAGCTCAGGTCTTTATCTCAGAGTCATGAGTTCAAGCTCCGCATCAGACTCCATCCTGGGCATAAAGCCTACTTCAAACCAAACCAAAACAAAAAACCCATCAGCGATGCATTAGTTTCAGGTTATAGCATATTGCTATGACAGGTCTTTGTTACTCAGTGAGGTGTAGTCACCATTAGTCATTATATGTTATTACAATATTATTAATTATATTCTCTGTCCTGTATTTTTCATGTCCATGACTTATTTATGTTATAACTAGAAGTTTATACCTCTCAATCCCCTTTATCTAATTTACCCAACCCCTAACCCACCTACCCTCTGGCAACCACCCTTTTGTTTTCTTTATTTAAGAGTCTAGTTTTTGTTTGCTTGTTTGTTTTATTTTTTAGAGTCTACACATAAGAGAAATCATATGATATTTGCTTTTCTCTGTCATTTCTCTATTATTTCATTTAGCATAATACCCTCCAGGTCCATCCATGTTGTTGCAAATGGCAATATCTCATTCATTTTTTATGGCTGAATAATATTCCATTGCACATATATACCATATCTTCTTTATCCCTTCATCTATTGGTGGGCACTTCAACTGCTTCCATATCTTGCATATTGTGAATAGTGCTGCAATAAACATAGGGGTTTGTATATATTTTCAAATTAGTGTTTTTATTTTCTTGCAGCAAATACCTAGTAGTAGGATTATTACATCACATGGTATTTCTATTTATAATTTTTTGAGAAACCTCCATAATGTTTTCCATAGTGGTTGTACCAGTTTGCATTCCCACCAACAGTGCAACAGTGCAGTGCTCCCTGGTCATGAGTGATTGAGCATCTTCATGTTTCTCTGTTAACCATCTGTATGTCTTCTTTGGAAAAAATGACTATTCAGGTGTTCTACTAATTTTTAATGGGATTTTTTTTGGAGGGTGAGTTGTGTAAGTTCTTTATATGTCTTGGATATTAACCCCTTATTAGATATATCATTTGCAAATATCTTCATCCATTTACTAGGTTGACTTTTTGTTTTGTTGATAGTTTCCTATGTTGTGCAAAAGCTTTTTATTTTGGGTAGTCCCAATGGTTTATTTTTTCTTTTGTTTCCTTTGCCAGAGGACACATATCTATAAATATGTTGCTAAGGGTGATTGATGTCCAAGAGATTACTGCTATGTTGTCTTTTAGAAACATTGTATCCATTTTAATTTATTTTCAAGATGTGCTTAGAATTTCCTTCCTTTGGAAACCAAAGATTTTTAATTAAAATTTTGAGCATTTTTTTTAAAAAAAGAAATTTTTACAAAAAATGTTAAAAACATTTGCTTAGGGTTTCACAAAGGTCAATTTCACTTATTTCTGGGTGCAAATATTCTGAGGACTAGTCTCACTATTTGCTGAAATATCACTAAATGCCAGTTATAGAGCTATGTGCTAAACTGTTGGCCTCCACAATTTAGCTTGTTTATTTGACATTGTAAAATTTTTCACATTTTGCACGGTGTTAATTATGCAACTCTAATTTTCTCAGTAGTGTTAAAGCATAACTAATGTGATTATCATTAAATATTTATTGAGTTTCTTCTTTGTGCCAGGTTTTAAGAATTCAAGCAGGTATTAGTCAGATTATACATCTATAAGGATCTAAAACACACAGAAAAATTGTCATTAAACTACTTTGGTTGAAATTTACAGATTAAATGCCATTGCAAAAGCTTTGAAGAATAATACAATTTCCTGGGCTTCTTGAAATGTTGAAATGAATAGTAGGTCAAATTTCTAAGATCTCGTTAATTCTTATCATGTGCTAAGGTTTCGGCCAAGTGATTAATATGTATTATCCTGTTTAACCTTTATAAAATTCCTAAAATGTGGCTTATTTATTTATTTATTTATTGTTTAATTTACATCCAAATTAGTTAGCATATGGTGCAACAATGATTTCAGGAGTAGATTGCTTAATGTCTCTTACCCATTTAGATCATCTGCCCTCCCACAACCCCTCCAATAACCCTCTGTTTGTTCTCTATATTTAAGAGTCTTTTATGTTTTGCCCCCTCCCTGTTTTTGTATTATTTTTGCTTCCCTTCCCTTATGTTCATCTGTTTTATATCTTAAATCCTCATATAAGTGAAGTCATAAGATATTTGTCTTTCTTTGACTAATTTTGGTTAGCATAATATCCTCCAGTTCCATGCACCTAGTTCCAAATGGCAAGATTTCATTCTTTTTGACTGCCGAATAGTACTCCATTGTATATATAATCCACACCTTCTTTATCCATTCATCCATCAGTGGACATTTGGGCTCTTTCCATACTTTGGCTGTTGTAGATAGCACTGCTATAAACTTTAGGGTGCATGTGCCCCTTTGAAACAGTACACCTGTATCCCTTGGATAAATACCTAGCAGTGCCATTGCTGGGTTGTAGGTAGTTCTATTTTTAATTTTTTGAGGAGACTCCATACTGTTTTCCAGAGTGGCTGCTCCAGTTTGCATTCCCACCAGCAGTGCAAAAGAGATCTCTTTCTCCACATCCTCGCCAACATCTGTTGTTGCTTGAGTTGTTAATTTTAGCCATTCTGACAGGTGTGAGGTGGTATCTCATTGTGGTTTTGATTTATATTTCCCTGAGGATGAGTAACGTTGAGCATTATTTCTTGTGTCTGTTCACCTTCTAGATGTCCTCTTTGGAGCAATGTCTATTCATGTCTTTTGCCCATTTCTTCACTGGATTATTTGATTTTTGGGTGTTGAGTTTGATAAGTTCTTTATAGATTTTGGATACTAATCCTTTATCTGATATGTAATTTGCAAGTATATTCTCCCATTCTGTTGGTTGCCTTTTAATTTTGCTGATTGTTTACTTCACTGTGGAGAAGCTTTTTATTTTGATGAGGTCCCAGTAGTTCATTTTTGCTTTTGTTTCCCTTGCTTCTGGAGACATGTTGAGTAAGAAGTTGCCGAGGTCAAAGAGGTTTTTGCCTGCGTTCTCCTCTAAGATTTTGATGGCTTCCTGTATTACATTTAGGTCTTTCATCCATTTTGAGTTTATTTTTGTATATGCTTTGAGAAAGTGGTCCATGTTCATTTTTATGTACATCGCTGTCCAGTTTTCCCAGCACCATTGCTGAAGAGACTGTCTTTATTCCATTGGATATTCCTTCCTGCTTTGTCAAAGTTTATTTGGCCATATATTTGTGAGTTCATTTCTGGGTTCTCTACTCTGTTCCATTGATCTGAGTGTGTGTTCTTGTGCCAGTACCATACTGTCTTGGTGATCATAGCTTTGTAATACATCTGGAAGTCCAGGAGTGTGATTCGTCCAGCTTTGATTTTCTTTTTAAAGATTGTTTTGGCTATTTGGGGTCTTTTCTGGTTGCATACAAATTTTAGGATTGTTTGTTCTAGCTTTGTGAAGAATGCTGGTGTTGTTTTGATAGGTATTGCATTGACTGTGTAGATTGCCTTGGGTAATATCGACATTCTGGCAATATTTGTTCTTCCAATCCAGGAGCATGGAATATTTTTTCCATTTTTTGTACCTTCTTCAATTTCTTTCATAAACTTTCTATAGTTTTCAGTGTATAGATTTTTCACCACTTTGGTTAGATTTATTCCTAGGTATTTTATGGTTTTTGGTGCAACTGTAAATGGGATCGATTCTTTGATTTCCCTTTCTGTTGCTGCATTATTGGTGTATAGGAATGGAACCGATTTCTGTGCATTGATTTTATATCCTGCAACTTTGCTGAATTCATGGATCAGTTCTAGAAGTTTTTTGGTGGAATCTTGCATTTTCCATATAGAGTATCCTGTATCACTGTCCAGTTTTCCCAGCACCATTTGCTCAAGAGACTGTCTTTATTGTCTCTGCGAAGAGTAGAAGTTTGACTTCCTCCTGGCCAATTTGGATGCCCTTTATTCCTTTGTGTTGTCTGATTGCTGCGGCTAAGACTTCCAATACTATGTTGAATAACAGTGGTGAGAGTGGACATCCCTGTCGTATTCCTGACTGTAGGGGCAAAGCTCTGTTTTTCTCCATTGAGGATGATATTAGCAGTGGGTCTTTCATATATGACTTTTATAATCTTGAGGTACAATCCTTCTATCCCTGCTTTCTTGAGGGTTTTTATCAAGAAAGGATGCTGTGTTTTGTCAGATGCTTTTTCTGCATCTATTGAGAGGATCATGTTGTTCTTGCTCTTTCTTTTGTTGATGTGATGTATCACGTGGATTGTTTTGCAGATATTGAACCAGCGCTGCATCCCACGTATAAATTCCACTTGGTTCTGGTGACTAATTCGTTTAATGTATTATTGGATCCAGTTGGATAGTGTCTCTTTGAGGATTTTTGCATCTGCGTTCATCAGGGAAATTGGTCTATAGTTCTCCTTTTTAGTGGGGTCTTTATCTGGTTTTGGAATCAAGGTAATGCTGGCTTCATAGAAAGAGTTTGGAAATTTTCCTTCTTTTTCTATTTTTTGGAACAGCTTCAAGAGAATAAGTGTTAACTCTTCTTATAAATGTTTGGTAGAATTCCCCTGTAAAGCCATCTGGCCCTGCACTCTTGTGTTTTTGGGAGATTTTTGATTGCTAATTTGACTTCTTTACTGGTTATGGGTCAGTTCAAATTTTCTATTTCTTCTTGTTTCAGTTTTGGTAGTTTATATGTTTCTAGGAATTTGCCCATTTCTTCCAGTTTGCCCATTTTATTGGGACATAATTGCTCATAATTTTCTCTTATTTTTTGTGTTTCTGCAGTGTTGGTTGTGATCTCTTCTCTTTAAGTCTTGAGTTTATTTATTTAGTTTCTTTCCTTTTTTCTTTTTGATCAAACTGGCTAGAGGTTTATCAATTTTGTTAATTCTTTCAAAGAAACAGCTCCTGGTTTCATTGATCTGTTCTACTGTTTTGTGTTTTTTGTTTTGTTTTATTTTGTTTTTCAGTTTTGATAGCATTGATTTCTGCTCTAATCTTTCATATTTCCTGTCTTCTGCTGATTTGGGGTTTTATTTGCTATTCTTTTTCCATCTGTTTGAGGTGTAAGGTTAGGTTGTGTATCTGAGATCTTTCTTCCTTCTTTAGGAAGGCCTGGATTGCTATATACTTCCCTCTTATGACTTTCTTTGCTCCATCCCAGAGGTTTTGGGCTGTGGTGTTATTATTTCATTGACTTCCATGTAATTTTTAATTTCCTCTCTAATTTATTGGTTCGTCCATTCATTCTTTAGTAGGATATTCTTTAGTCTGTAAGTATTTGTATCTTTCCAAGTTTTTTCTTGTGTTTGATTTCAAGTTTCATAGCATTGAGGTCTGAAAATATGCACTGTATGATCTCTATCTTTTTGTACTTGTTGAGGGTTGATTTGTGTCCCAGTGTGTAATTTATTCTGGGGAATGTTCCCTGTACCCTTGAGAAGAAAGTGTATTCTACTTTGGGATGAAATGTTCTGTATATATCTGTTAGTCCATCCGGTCCAGTGTATCATTCAAAGCCATTGTTTCCTTGTTAATTTTCTGTTTAGCTGATCTGTCCATTGTTGTAAGTGGGGTTTTGAAGTACCCTACTATTATGGTATTATTATCAACGAGTTTCTGTAGTTTGTGACTAATTGATTTATATATTTGGGTTCTTTCACGTTTGGAGCATAAATGTTCACAATTGTTAGGTCTTCTTGGTGGATAGACTCCTTAATTATGATATATTGCCCTTCTTCATCTCTTGTTACAGTCTTTATTTTAAAATCCCATTTTTCTGATATAAGTATGGCTACTCTGGCTTTCTTTTGGTGACCATTAGCATGATATATGGTTCTCTATCCCCTTATTTTCAATCTGAAAGTGTATTTAGGTCCAAACTGAGTCTCTTGTAAACAACATATAGATGGATCTTATTTTCTTTTCCAATCTGCTAACCTATGTCTTTTGACTGGAGTGTTTAGACCATTGATGTTTAGAGTGAGTACTGAAAGATTTGAGTTTTTTGCCCTTATGTCGCCTGTAGAGTTGGAGTTTCTGGTAGAGTTTTCTGGTCCTTTCTAATCTTTGTTGCTTTTGGTCTTTTTTTTGTGTGTGTGTCTTTTCTCCCCTCAGAGAGACCCCCTTAAAATTTCTTGCAGGGCTGGTTTAGTGATCAGAAACTCCTTTAATTTTTGTTTGTCTGGGAGACTTTTTATCTCTCCTTCTATTTTGAATGACAGCCTTTCTGGGTAAAGAATTCTTGGCTGCATATTTTTCCAATTCAGCACATTGAATATATCCTGCCACTATTTCTGGCCTGTCAAGTTTCTGTGGATAGATCTCCTGCAAACCTGGTCTCTCTTCCCATGTAGGTTAAGGACTTTTATTCCCTTTTTGCTGTCATGATTCTTTCCTTGCCTAAGAATTTTGTGAATTTGACTCTGATATGCCTTGTTGATGGTCGGTTTTTGTTGAATCTACTGGGTGTCCTCTGTGTGTCCTGGATTTTGATGTCTGTGTCTTTCCCCAGGTTAGGAAAGTTTTCTGGTATGTTTTGCTCACATAAATTTTCTACCCCTTTTTCCTCTCTCTTCATTTTCTGGGACCCCTATGATTCAGATGTTATTCCTTTTTAATGAGTCACTGAGTTCTCTAAATTTTATTTCGTGCTCTTTTGCCTTCATCTCCTTCTTTTTTTCTGCTTCATTATTCTCCATAACTTTGTCCTCTACATCGCTGACTCACTGCTCTGCCTCATCCATCCTTGCTGCTGTGGCATCCATTCAAGATTGCAGCTCAGTTATAACATTTTCTATTTCATCCTGACTAGCTTTTACTTCTTTTATCTCCACAGAAAGGGATTCTAATCTATTTTCAATCCCAGATAGCATTCTTATTATCGTGATTCTAAATTCTGATTCAGACATCTTACTTGTATTTGTGTTAATCAAGTCCCTGTCTATCATTTCTTCCCATTATTTCTTTTGGGGTGTAGTCCTTCATTTCACCATTTTGGAGGAAGAAAAGAAATTAATAAGGTAAAAAATTAAGATTAAAACATTAAAAACAACACAAAGAAATCAAATAAAAAATGCTAGATCCTAACTGTGTTTTGGTCTGGTTGCTGAAAGAAGCTTGATAGGCTAGAGAAAAAAAAGGAAAGATAAGAAAAGAAAAAAAAGAAAAGAGAAAAAAAGGAAAAAAAAAGTTTGAAAATTTGAAAAAATACAGTAAAAAAGAATAAAATTAAATGATGAAAGTAAAATAGAATTTAAAAAATTTACAAAAAAGTTAAAAAATGTAGTAGAAAAATTAAAGAAAAATCTTTTTAATAAAAATGGAAAATAAAAATAGATTTTTTTCTTTCTGTATTCAAGAATAAGTGAAGAAAAAAAAAATTGAATAAAGGGACCAGTGAACAGAATGAAATACGATTGAAATTACATCTGGTTTCCCATAGAAGTCAGGCTATGAAGCACCGTATAGTCCATAAATTAAGCAGGTAGAGAGACGTGTTTGTCAAGCGCACTGGTGGCCCAGTTGGGGGTTTAGTGTAATGGCTCTCTTCTCCACTAGATAGCTCTGCTTAGCTTACTGGGGTAGATTGCTGTGTGTGTGCAGGTGTGTATGCGCATGTGCGGGAAGTGTGAAAATGGCGTCACCCAGCTACCCAGTCTCTAGTATTGGAACTCTGTGCTCTCCACTGGCAATCAAGCACCCCTCCTTTGTCTCTGTCTTCTGTCCACTCCCTGCTTCTACACTGTCTGTGACCAAGCTGTCAGGCTGTTTGGTGCCACCTACCTCCTGAGTTTTATCTCAAATGGGACTGTGTTTCCCATCCCCTCGCTTCTGAGGGACTGCGGCTGTGACCCACTCAGACCTTATGGGGGACAGTCTCACTGAGCAATGACTGGGTGCCTGCCTGCCCCCAGGAATGTTCACGTGACTGTGCTGCTGCTGATTCCCAGAGACCATGGCAGGGTGCCAGTCCGCCCCAGAAAAAGTTAGTGCTATCTTGTAGCAGCAGCATTTCAGGGTTTATGGAAAATCACGATACACATCTGGCACCAGTCTTCCCCCTTAACATCCTTGTTCCAGCAACAGGGAATGTGGTTGTTCTCCAGAGTCCGCTGGGACCTTTGACTGTATGGAGGCTGCACAGTCTCTACCAAATGTCCTTCCAGCAGTGGAACCACCTTTCCCTGTGTGGCCAGAGGACCCTGAGGACCTTGCTCTCTGCTTCTGGGAATTCGCCTTTCCCACTAGAACACTGCCAGGTATCAAGCTGTGGAATTTCAGACTCTGTGCTCCCCCTGTTTGTAGAGTCTTAATGGAGTTTAAACCCTCTCCTTTCTCCATTCTCCTTCAGTCCTTGTGGCTCTTTCTACCTTTCCACTTTCTATCCAGCTGCTTTTTTGTGGGGGAGGAGGTGCTTTTCCCATACTCTCCCCCGTCTCCATCCTCTCTCTGCAAGCAAAAACAGCTCCCTGCCTTCTGCAGCTTCTCTCTCCCCCAGTTAACTTCTCTGCTTTGTGTACCTGCCGAGTTGTACAGTTGAGGGTGTGTAGATTGTTGTGTTAATCCTCAAATCAGTTTTCTAGATGTGCAAGATGGTTTAGTGTTGATCTAGCTTCCTTTCAGGTACAACAGACATAAAAAACAAAATAAAACAAATAAAAAAAGACCCTTCCATGCTGTTCTGCCATCTTGGCCCCTCCAAATGTGGCTAGTTTAAATCCTGCTTTATAGGTGAGTGTGCACTAGGGTCTTATATAGGTGAAGGGTGTGGAAAAAAATTATATGTCATTTGAATGGTAGAGATGATGAGACTGGAACAAAGCCTATTCTCTTTCCACTAGCTGCTTTAAAAAATTAGACGCATTGGTGGGAATAAAGTTCTTTTTATTGTATAGGGAAAAGAGATCCTTTAGGTATAATGAAAATGAAAATCTGAGCTGCAGCAAAATTCACTTAATTGAAAGCTTTTATCATTGCCTTGGAAGGGACCTATGTCTGGAAGGGCCCTATATCTGGAAGCTGAGTGTTCAAATGAAAGAAAAATATTACACATAGAGAGGTGATTAAAAGTTTATACTCTGAGGATAAAGAATTAAAATACATGTGATAATGACAAATTAATACATTGTAATTAACACGTGATAATTAACACCTTACAATGCAAGATAGATTGAATAAACAGTTGTGGAAAGAGGACAGAAGACAGCAGACGATTCAGAAGAGAAATGACCAGTGAGTGACCAGGGAGAGTTAACACATCCCTTGTTTCCATAGGAACAAGTTAGCAAAAAATAGGTTACTCCTATCCAGGGATTAGTGCCTATGTGCATTATTTTTACTTTGATACCAATACATACATATATATATACATATATATATATATATGTATATATATATATATATGTATATGTGTATATATATATATATATATCTGTGTACATATATATATCTGTGTGTGTGTGTATATATATATCTATCTATCTATATCTGTGTGTGTGTGTGTGTGTGTGTGTGTGTGTATATATATATATATATATATATATATATATATATATATATATATATATCTGTGTGTGTGTCTGTGTAGGTTTTGACCTTGTTATGATTGTTGGCACCTGTACCTGACCTTAGCTACCTACAGACTCTCTGAATCCTGCTGATTCTCTTTTTGGACCCTTAATCTGGTTCTGATGATCTCTGATTCCCTTACCACACCACTGATGTACCAGTGTATGGAACTCTCTTTCATTCCTGACTATAGTCTCATAGAACTTTGGCTATCAGTGTCATTCTTAAAAGTCATTCTTTTCATCTGCCCACAATTTACTGCAAGTATCTGTGACCCCCTTAAATGTTTCTAAATTCAGAACACCACACTTCTAACCAGTCCGTGCGGCTGGCTTTCTCTCCCTTTCCTGGACCTATTTTACCATCTGTGAATCTGTTACTTGCACATTAGAATAATGCATTTTAGTTTAATCCAAAATCTTAACTCATTCTCTGTGCAACAAATGAGCACATTTAAAAATATAATTCATTTACAGGTCACTTATATATTTCTTTTTGAGATGCTTCACATCTCAAAAATCAATTGATAAATATGTGTAATCTCCTAAAATGGCTTATACTTGTATTTTTATATATACTTAATTTGTAATATAGTTAAATGACTATATCCTTGAGTTGAAATTTTAGAAACAAATTGAGGAAATTAAAATTTATGTATTTATTTATTTTAATTTAAAAATATTGCTAAAAATACTAGCCATCATCTGAGCTCTCAGCAAGTCACAATCTTTTTGGTGGAGAGTCTTGTCTCGATGTTGATGGCTGCTGACTGCTCAAGGTGATGATTGCTGAAGGCTGGGGTAAATGTGGCAATCTCTTTGTATATATTTATATAAAATTTATTGTCAAATTGGCTTCCATATGACACCCAGTGCTCATCCCAAGTGCCCTCCTCAATGCCCATCACCCACATTCCCCTCTACACCAGCCCCCAACAACCCTCAGTTTGTTGTCTGTATTTAAGTCTCTTATGGTTTGCCTCCCTCCCTCTCTGTTTGTAACTATATTATTCCCCTTCCCTTCCCCCGTGGTCTTCTGTTAAGTTTCTCAAGTTCCGCATATGAGCGAAAACATATGGTACCTGTCTTTGTCTGACTTAATTTACTTAGCATAATGCCCTCCAGTTCCATCCACGTTGCTGCAAATGGCAGAATTTCATTCTTTCTTATTGCCAAGTAGTATTACATTGTGTATATAAACCACAATTTCTTTATCCATTCATCAGTTGGTGGACATTTAGGCTCTTTCCATAATTTGGCTATTGTTGAAAGTGCTGCTATAAACATTGGGGTACAAGTGCCCCTATGCATCAGCACTTCTGTATCCCTTTTGTAAATTCCTAGCAGTGCTATTGCTGGGTCATAGGGTAGATGTATTTTTAATTTTTTGAGGAACCTCCACACTGTTTTCCAGAGCAGCTGTACCAGTTTTCATTCCCACCAACAGTGCAAGAGGGTTCCCGTTTCTCCACGTCCTTGCCAGCATCTGTAGTTTCCTGATATTTTCATTTTAGCCACTCTGACTGGTGTGAGGTGTTATCTCAGTATGGCTTTGATTTGTAGAGGAAATTAAAATTTAAAAATAAACATTATAGAGTTGCCTCAGTGACTTAGTCAGTTGAAAAACTGACTTTGTCTCAGGTCACTATCTCACAGTTCGTGAATTCGAGCCCCACATAGGGCTTGCTGCTGTCAGCACAGAGCTCTTTAGATCCTCTGTCTCCCTCTGCCTTTGTCCCTCTCCTGATTGCACTCTCTCTAAAAAATAAATACACATTAAATAAATTAACATTACAGGGGCACCTGGGTGGCCCTATTGGTTAAGTTTCCAACTCTGATTTTGGCTTAGGTCCCAATCACATGGTTTGTGAGTTCGAGCCCTGCACTGGGCTCCACACTTTGCTCGTGTTCTCTTTCTCTCTCTCTCTCTCTCTCTCTCTCTCTCATAATAAATAAACATTTCAAAGACTTAATACTCTTCTCATTCGTTTAGAAAAAATAGAAAAAAGGGGGCTCTTCCAAACTCATTAAATGAAATCAGCATTACCCTCCTACCAAAACCAGGCAAGGACACCACATACACAGAAAAAAAATTACAGGTCAATATCTTTGATAAACATAGATGCAAAACTTGTCAAAAAAATACTAGCAAAATGAATTCAACAATATATTAAAAAGCGTCATATACCATGATCAAGTGGGATTTAATCCAGAGATGCAAGGATGGTTCAACATTTGTAAAGTGGTCATGATACCCCATATTAAAAAATGAAGGATAAAAATCATATGACTATCTCAATCAATGCCAAGAAAGTATTAGACAAAATTCAACATACACGTAGATTAAAAACTCTCAACAAAGTGGGTATAGAGATAAGGTACCTCAACCTATCAGAGGCCATATTTGGCAAGTCTACAGGTAACATCATACTCAATATTGAAAAACTTAAAGACTTCCTTCTAATAAAATGCATAAAAAATTGAAAAGAAAGAATTAAACTGTCTATGTTTATAGATGACATGGTATTATACATAGAAAACCATAAAGGCTCCATTGAACACGGTTAGAACAAATAAATGAATACAGTTAATTTGGAGGATACAAAATCAATGTACAAAAATCTGTTGGATTTCATTTGCTAATAACAAACTATGAGACAGAAATCAAGAAAAAAGTCCCATTTACAATTGCATCAAAATGAATAAAATACTTAGGATAATTTAATCAACAAGGTAAAAGACATACATATTGAAAACTGTATGACATTAATGAAAGAAATCGAGAAGACACAAACAATTGGAAAGACATTCCATGCTCATGGATTGGAACAGTCAATATTGTTAACATATCCATACCACCAAAAGCAACACAGAGATCTGATGCAATCCCTATTAAAATTCCAATGGTATGGGCACCTGGGTGGCTCAGTCAGTTAAGCGTCCGACTTCAGCTCAGGTCATGATCTCACGGTTTGTGAGTTTGAGCCCCATGTCAGACTGTATACTTACAGTTCAAAGTCTGGACGCTGCTTCAGATTCTGTCTCTTCCTCTCTCTCTGCCCTTCCCCTGTTTTTCCTCTCTCCCTCAAAATAAACATTAAAAAAAATTAAAAAAAATTCCAATGGTAGTTTTGCAAAGAAATAGAACAAATGATCCTAAATTTTGTATGGAACTACAAAAAAAATGATTGCCAAAAAAATCTTGAAAAGAACAAAGGTGGAGGCATCATTCTCCCTGATTTAAACTATGCTACAAAGCTGTTACTATAGCTTTATTACATTTTAATATTACATTACCTGTTACATAATAACACAATATGGTGTTATCATAAAAAAGGACACATCAGTCAGGGGAACAGGATAGAGGGCCCAGAAATAAATCCATGCATATATAGGTCAATTAATTGCAATAAAGGAGTCCAGAGTACACAATGAGGACAGGACAGTCTCTTCAATAAATGATGTTAGGAAAACGACAGCCACATACAAAACAACAAACCACAATCTAACACCATACACAAAAATTAGCTTGAAATGAATATAAAACCTGAAACCATATAACTCCTAGAAGAAAACAGGTGGTAAACTCTTTGATGTAGATCTTGGCAATGATGTTTCAAAATCTGACACCAAAAGCAAAATAAACAAGGCAAAAATAATTTTTTTTTAACGTTTATTTATTTTTGAGACAGAGAGAGACAGAGCATGAACGGGGGAGGGGCAGAGAGAGAGGGAGACACAGAATCGGAAGCAGGCTCCAGGCTCTGAGCCATCAGCCCAGAGCCCGATGCGGGGCTCGAACTCACGGACCGTGAGATTGTGACCTGAGCTGAAGTCGACGCTTAACCGACTGAGCCACCCAGGCGCCCCAAACAAGGCAAAAATAAATAAGCGGGGCTACATCATACATCAGAAGCTTCTGCATAATGAAATAAACCATCAACAAAATGAAAGGGAAACCTACTGAATGAGAGAAAATATTTGCAAATCACATCTGATAAGGGACTAATATCCAAAATGTATAAAGAACTCATACAACTCAATAATGACAACAACAACAAAAACCCAATCTGATTAAAAATGGGCAGAAGATCTGAATAGACATCTTTCCAAAATGACAAACAGATAGTCAACAGGTACATGAAAAGATGCTGAACATCATTAATCATCAGGTAAATGCAAGCAAACCACAATGAGATACTACCTCACACCTGTTCGAATAGCTATTGTCAAAAAAGATTAAAAAAATAGCAAGTGTTGGCAAGGATGTGGAGGAAGGGGAACACTAGTACACTTTTGAGGGGGAATGTATATTGATTCAGCAACTGTGGAGAACTGTATGGAGGTTCCTCACACAAAAAAAAGAACTACTTTTTGATCCAATAATCCCACTGTTGGGAATTTACCCCCAAAATGAAAACACTAATTCAAAAAGATATATGCACCCCCATGTTCATTGCAACATTATTTATAATAGTCAAGATATGGAAATAGCATAAGTATCCACTGATGGATGAGTAGATAAAGACATTGTGATATGCACGCGTGCACACACACACACACACACACACACACACAGGAATATTATTTGGCCATAAAAAGAACAAAATCTTGTTATTTGGAACAACATGGATGGACCTTGAGAACATTATGCTAAATGAAATAAGTCAGACAGAGAAAAACAAATACTGTTTGCTCTCCCTGATATGTGTAGTACTAAAAAAAAAATCTTGTAGGTATAGAGAGCAAATTGGTAGTTGGCAGAGGCAGGGGATGGGGGAGTGGGAGAAATGGGTGAAGGGGGTCAAAAGATAAAAAGAAAGAAAAACAGGAAAATGCTGTTAAATTTTCAGCTTCATTAAGTCCATGTAAGTTTTTTAATAAATGAAGAGGAAAGATTATTTCATCTACTTGGTACTACATTGAGTATAGCAAGATATATCTAGATGATCTATAAAATTCTGATTATGCTGGTTTCTTGAGAAAGGAAAAAAGCTTTAACACATCTTTAGCTATGAAAAAAAATACATTAGCAACTGAAGTTATAAAAAAAATAGCTTTCACTCAGCTGTGCACACCTACTGTATTTCCTTCTCTCCATTGCCAAGCATCTATATAGAATATTCTAAATTGGCATTGTTTTTCAAACTGTAGCGCAAGAGTCATTAACAGCTCGTAAAATTAAATTTGGTGCTTCACAACCAATACACTAAAATGTGAGATACATTAGTGCATTACACTTAATTATGAATAAAGTATTATTTCAGGGGTACTGGGTGGCTCGGTTAGTTAAACGTCTGACTCTTGATTTCGGCTCAGGTCATGATCTCATGGTTTTGTGCGTTCGAGCCCTGCATTAGGCTCTGTTCTGCTGGTGGAGAGCATGCTTGGGATTCTCCATCTGTCTCTCTCTGTCCCTCCCCTGCTCACAGTCTTCCTCTCTCTCTCTCAATACATAAATAAAGTTTAAACAACTTTTTAAAAGTATTATTTCATATAAATGTTTTTGTTTCATCATATATAGTAAGGACACTTTATTTTGTAAATCTTTTCTTTCAGTTTTCTCCTTTGTTTTCTAATTCTAAAATGCACATCTCTACATATTTTAATATCTCTAAAATCTAGACATATTTAGTGAATATGTCTAGCCAGTCAGTGAATGTGATATAGTTGTCACTGTGAATTTGTTATATAGCCCTTCATATTGTCATCAGCCAAAAAAAAAATTGCTTCTAAAAAAATAGTAATATATTTATAAATGAGAGATACATATTGAAAAATCTTTGTTGGGAAATTAATCTTGGATTGTAATTAATATGGGGTTACCTAGAGCTATGTTATAAACAACAAGATAATTGAGATGATGGTATGACTCCATTCATTCATTATTTATTTTTTATACAATTGTCAGTCTTCAATTTGCATTCTGATCTTTTCCCCTGGCCAAAATTTTTGAATTTATATTTTCCAATAATTTTTATCATGTATGCTTATGAACATACCCAAATCCTTTTTAAAACAAATGTCTATAAATCTTTTCTAAGTTTTTATGCAACTAGTTATCAAAGAAAGAATAAACTAGATTTAATGCACTCATATGGAATGATTTTTAATACATAACATGAAGTGGGAAAAATTTAAAAAAAACAAAACGCAGCAACCAAAAGGTATGTTCAACATAATCCTGTTTAAATCCTATTTAAATGGGTAAAATAACAAAGATAGCATATAACCAATGCTGAGCTCTCTTTTGCTCCCCATCTTGAAGCCACAGAAAACAAAATGCTCAAATCACAAATTATAGATGGAAGAGAGAAGACCAGGTCTCAGAGGCTACAGAAGGGGTCGAGAACAATCCACTCATTACATACAGAGCACATAGATGGTCCTAACAGATGATTCCACTTGAAACATGAGGTAAAAGTAAAGAAAAGCATAGAAACTGTAAGCATACCACCTTGGGAGGTGGAAGAGAACATAATATGCAAACAAGACAGGTGAAGAATGCAATCTGGAAAAAAAGTCCAAGAAACAGAAGAAAATTCCCCAAGAGAGCTCCTAGCTGGGGGAGAATATAATAAATATGTTAAATCAGAATATAAGAGCTCAAACAAAATAGTAGACATAAGAGTGAAATGAACGAAATTTTTGTTTATTTATTTTGAGAGAGAGCAAGCGTAAACAGGGGAGGGTCAGAGAGAGAGGGAGAGAGAGAATCAGAAGCAGGCTCCATTGGCTGTCATCATCAAGCCTGATGTGGGGCTCAATCTCACAAACTGCAAGATCATGACCTAAGCTAAAATCAAGAGTCCGCTACTTAACTGACTGAGCCACTCAAGCACCCCAGTGAAATTAATGAAATTTTTGTATGCAAAAGAAAATAAAACCAAGGACCAAAAGAGAAATACTAAAACGTTAATGATAAATGTAAAAGATTGAAGAGCAGACCAGACAACAGCTAAGAAAAACATTAATGATGTAGAAGGAAAGCTTGTTTATATAAGGTAAACACAAAGGAAAAGGACACAAAACCTATAGATAACGTAATAGTATAAGAAACAGTAATAAACTATCATAAATGTACCAGAAGTTGAAAGCAAACAAATGGAACAGAGAAGAATAGAGTCAGTAATGGAAGAAAACTTCCCAAATGTTATCTGCTGGAAAAGTAAAAATTGTGTTCTCTTCATAATAGATACAGAACAATAAACAGAGATGTATACTATGTAAGTCACCAGACTTCAAGAAAAGAAAATGAACTCTGGGAAGAAAATCATTTTTCGATAAAGAGAAAAAAGAAATCAAGCCGGTCTCAGAATTCTCCACAGCAGTCAGTGCCAAAAGGCAATTAACCAATACCTGCACAATTCTGAAAAACGAAAAGTATAATTTTAGAAGATAACTTACACAGCATGCTAGACAAGCATAAAAGCTACAGATAGTTACTCTCAAATACAAAAATCATTTCAGGAATAAAATGTTCAAGAGTACTTACTGAAAAACAAAAGAGTAAAACCACCCAACAGCTATATCCAAACAATTGAGAACTGGAAGGAAAGTAGAACACAGGAGAATGAGAAGACCAGGGGTGTATGTGACATCATTTACATATAAACAAAAGACTGACCACCCACGGTCACAGATCATGATTAGAAAAAGAAAAGTAGAAGTCAGTCCTCATAGTACTTGGTTGGGGCAGGTTCTGACCCCACGTGACTACACTAACCATTGCCTGTTATGAATGTCAGGCAGGCAGGGCTGGGTTCTGGTGCCATGTTAATAACTGTGCTTCTGTGCTTCTATTCTTAACCCCAGTGGTTTTCCAACATTAAAAAAAAAAAATAAATTGGTAATACAAAGATGGATTGAGGAATAATTTTTTTATAAGTCTGTAATGGTGGAGTGTAATTAGTATTTAAATGAAGACATTTTACATTAAATAATGCCGATTTTTAGCTATTTAAATCAGTTTCATGGCTTAATCTATTGGCAGCAATATGGCCAGTGGATTTCTTTTTGAATTACTCATTATTTTCCATTAATAAAAAGATAAGAGTTTAATGTTCTCTTAAAAATCATAGCCCAAAATGCATTAAATTCAGACATTGTGCTGATTGAGAACAACAAAAAAAAGTATAATTCAGATAGCCAAAAGAAAAAACAATATCAAGAGTAAGGCTAATGTTAATTAGGTGAAATTAAATAATCAAAATCTAAATATGGAACAACAAATTTATGGTACATTCATAGGGGGAAATTGCTGATTTTTGGCTGTTTCATTTTTATTTTTCTGTGAAATGATTTTCTTACACAAAGCAGACTAATTGAAAATTCACTTCCAGGGGCGCCTGGGTGGCTCAGTCGGTTACGCGTCCGACTTCGGCTCAGGTCATGATCTCACGGTCTGTGAGTTCCAGCCCCGCGTCGGGCTCTGGGCTGATGGCTCAGAGCCTGGAGCCTGTTTCAGATTCTTTGTCTCCCTCCCTCTCTCTCTGACCCTTCCCCGTTCATGCTCTGTCTCTGTCTCAAAAATAAATAAACATTAAAAAAAAAAGAAAATTCACTTCCATATATGAATCAAAGACTGAATAGGGGAAGAGTAGACAGACAATTCCTAAAGATGGAAGTTTTGGAATTTTCATCCAAGAATATACAAACTTTAACGATTATATTGCTGTTGAATGCTAACCTAGTCACTAGCTAACTTCTGACTCTGAAGGTCAATGTGATGTTTAATCACTCAGCAGTGATGGTGAAATGTTCCTTTAAAACATTTTCTCTCTGAGAAGATAAACATTTGTAACTGAACGCTTTGAATTAAACGTTTTCAATAAATATTATCCCCTTTCTGCTATTGAATAAGATTGCATGAATAAAGAATAATAAGATTTGTCCTGTTCTTTGAGATCTAGCTCTTTCACACTAGTTTTCTGGGCCGTTCATACAACGTTAGGATTTGGGGGGTGGGTTAATGACGCCCATCTCTGACTCGCCAGGGGCTTTATCATCTCTTTCCCATTTCAGTCCAACCAGCGAACTGCCACTATGGTTTGGTTTAGTTTCTGCCACTGTGGTATGCTATGGTTTCTCAGTCTTGCATTCACTCATCACACATTTATTAAGTATTTACCGTGTGTCAGGCGTTTTTCTACCTGCCAGTCGTAATGCAATGTACATTGCAGACAATTTCCTGCCTCCAGAAAGTTTTCCTCCTGGTAGAGTAAACAGACAAAATAGAAATGTTAAGAAGCATTTTCCCATTGTGATAACAACACTGCCTTTCGGCTAAAACAGGGTTTCTCAACCTCAGCACTAATCACATTTTGGGCTACATAATTCTTCGTTGTGACAGGCTGTCCGGTGCACAGTGCGATGTGTAGCAGCATCTCTGGCCTACCTACTTCCTAGATCCCAAACTTGTGACAACGAAAAATGTTTCCACACACTGTCAAATGTCCGCTGAGGCAAAATCACCCCGAGTTCAGAATCACTGGTCTACATAACTTACTGGGCTTCCCTTCAAAAATGTCCCATTGTTATGCTACCTCAATGCTGTCTCAGCGTCTGCTCTTAGCTGATGCTCTGTTTGTTCTAGACAAATGCAGTCTCTTTCCAAGTCTACAATTTTGCAGGCCCAGAGTACTTCACACCTGGGAGCAGATGCTGACCTAGCAGAAATAAGGTAAGAATTTTCTGCCAAAGTAGTTGTTTTCTTTCAATGTTACATACACTGCACTTGCATTCTGAGCGTGCACGCTGCATATTGGTAAACCATAGCTTTCTCTAATTGATTTAGGGCATGGTTGCTGATATTTTTTGTGCATGCTCCCCAATGGTCTTACTAAACACATGACTTGCCATAGGCCTACTTCTTGGTGTATCTCTAAAAGTGCTGGTAACTTAACCCCACCCCAAACTAGAAATTGTTTTCCATATGTAAACTTAGCGGTCTTTTTCTTTGTTAGAACACTTCCTTCTCCCTGCTGACTTAAAACGGATGAAATCAATGAGAAAATTAACTGTAACATTCTCCAGAAACTAGAATCTAATCTGTCTTTGTTGAGTATTATAGTGCTGGGCAGGGGTGCATTGAGCTGCCCTGTGATAGAAAATGTTCCTAATCAGATTTTTCTCTCATTCTGTGGCAAATTTTGGAAACCTGGCTCTGTACACATATTTAAACCAAATAATCCTGTTTTTTTTTGTTTTTTTTTTTTTTATTGCAGACTTTTACATCCCCCTTTTGTTGTCCTTGGGAGAATAGTTATTGGCACTGCTTAAATTTCCATTACCAAAAGGAAAAAAACAGTGCAAGTGTATTCTTCTATTATAAGCAATATCCAAGGGTGTATTTATAGTCTGTCAAAAACAATTTGAGCTCCTCTGCAATGCTGCTCACTTTAAACCCAGCACCAAATGATATTTACACAGGCATCACCCCTGGTTGTCTCTCCCCAGCTTTGTGCAGTTAATTGTGCTTGCTTTCCATTTGTTGGCATGTTGTGGACAGCTTCCAATGGCTACATACCATTGTCAAGAACATTCCAGGTTTCCTTGTACTTCTTTTCTTATTGAAGACAATTGCTGAATGAGAGATCTACTCTTGGTGAGCCAGACTGGGTGGAACCTCTTTTTTTAAAGAAAAGCATTTATTCTGACAATTACCACTACTGAAATATTTATTTCTATACTTACATGGTAGCAATGTATTTTAAATTCGCACACAAGCTACAAATACACAGTTACACAAAAATATGCATAGTTTCATGAGCAATATTAGGATTCTTTTTTTCCCTTTTTTATGGTGAATATTTTAGAATTAGTATGTTTATTACAATAGCATAAATAAGGTATAATACAGGTGCTCAAGTGAATTACACAGTAAGCTGCCATGGACAGGATTTCTGCTTATAAGACATATGGAATATTTTTTAATATAAATTTCATATGTACATTATAATTTGACATATGTTACATACAAAGTGAGAATCCCTAAATGTCTAGTTACCATCCCATCACCCTACAATCAACACCGTTCACATCTTTCTCCACTCTCTAACTCTCTTCCCCTCTGGTAACCACCAATCCATTCTCTGTATCTATGAGTTTCTTTTTGTTTTGTTTGCTTGTTTTGTTATTTTTTAGATTCCATATATGAGTGAAATCATATGATATTTCTCTTTCTCCTTCTGACTTCACTTAGCATAATACCCCATTTGTTGTTGTAAATGGCAAAATTTCATTCTTTTTTGTGGCTGAGTAGTATTCCATTGTGAACACATATCCTATCTTCTTTTATTCATTTATCCATTAATGGACATTGAGGTTGTTTCCACATCTTGCCTATTGTAAATAATACTGAAACGAACACAGGGTGTACATATCTTTTTGAATTAGTGTTTTCATATTCTTTGGCTATATATCCAAAAGTGGAATGCTGGATCATATGGTGGTTCTTTTGTCATTTTTTGAGGAATCTTCATACTGTTTTCAGTAGTGGCTGCACCAAGTTACAAACCCACCAACAGTGTTACTTTCCTCTACATCCTCTCAAACATTTGTTATTTTTTGTCTTTTTGACAATAGCCATTCTAAAAGGTATGAGGTGATACCTCATCGTGGTTTGGGTTTGCATCTCCATAGTAATCAGTGATGTTGAACATTTTTTTATGTGACTGTTGGCCACCAGCATGTCTTTTTTTGGTAGAATGTCTAGATCATTTGCCCATTTTTTAAATCAGATTGTTTTGTGTGTTTTTGTTATTGTTGTTGTTGTTATTGAGTTGTATGAGTTCATTTTATATTTTGGATATTAACTCATATTTGGATGTATAACATCTTCTCCCATTCAGTGGATTGCTTTTTCATTTTGATTACAGTATCCTTCACTGTGCGGACAATGTTTAGTTTGATGTAGTCCCAATTGTTTACTTTGCTGTTTTTCTTCCCTGTTTTTGGAGTCTGACCCACAAAAACATTGCTAAAGCCCACGTAAAGGAGCTTATCACCTATATTTTCTTCTAGGAATTTTATGCTTTTAGGTTTTACATTCAAGTCTTTAATCTATTTTGAGTTCAGTTTTGTGTATGGTATTAGACAGTGGTCAACTTTCATTCTTTTGCATGTGGCTGTCCAGTATTCCCAAATACTATTTATTAAAGAGACTCCTTTCTTCATTGTATGTTTTTGGCTTCTTTGTCATAAATTTATTGTCCATATATGTGTGGGTTTATTTCTGGTCTGTCAATTCTGTTCCGTGTGGGTCTGTTTTTGCTCTAGTACCATACTGTGTTGATTACTATAGCTTTGTAGTAGAGTTTAAAACTTCCATCTTTGTTCTTTCTCAAGATTGCTCTGGCTGATCAAGATCTTTTGTGGTTCCATGCAAATTTTAGAATTATTTGTTTTAGTTCTAGGAAATATGCCATTGAAATTTTGATAGGGATTTAATTGAATCTGTAGATTGCTTTGGGTAGTATTGACTTTATAACAATGTTTATTCTTATAATCCATAAGCATGGAATATCTTTTCATGTTTTATATCTTCAATTTTTTTTCATGACTGTCTTATAGTCGTAAGTGTACAGGGTGTTTCACCTCCATGGTTGAATTTATTCCTACATATTTGATTATTTTCGATGCTATCATAAATGAGATTGCTTTCTTTTTTTTTAAATATGAAATTTATTGTCAAATTGGTTTCCATACAACACCCAGTGCTCATCCCAAAAGGTGCTTTCTTAATATCTATTCTAGTATTTTGTTATTAGTGTATAGAAATGCAACAGATTTTTGTATAGCGATTTGTATCCTGCATCTTTACTAAATTATTTTATTCTAACAGTTTTAGAAGGGTATTTAAAGTTTTATATACTATACTATGATACTATTATCATGTCATCTACAAATAGTAACAATTTACTTCTTCCTTTCTGATTTGAATAGCTTTTATTTCATTTTAGTAACTAATTGCCATGGCTAGAACTTCTAATAGTATGTTCAATAAAAATGGTGAGAGTTGGCATCCTTCTCCTGTTCCTGGTCTTAGAGGAAAACTTTTAGCTTTTCCCAGTTAAGATTGATGTGGGGCTCCTGGGTGGCCCAGTTGGTTAAGTGTCAGACTTCGGCTTAGGTCAAGATTTCACAGTTCCTGAGTTCAAGCCCATGTCCAGCTCTGGGCTGATATCACAGAGCCTGGAGCCTGCTTTGGACTCTGTGTCTCCCTCTCTCTCTGCCCCTACCTAGCTTGCACTCTGTCTCTCTCTCAAAAATAAATAAAAAATGTTTAAAAAAATTAAGATTGATGTTAGCTGTGGGATTGTCATATATAGCTTTCACAATGTTGAGGTATGCTCCCTCTACATTTACTTTGTTGACAGTTTTAATTATAAATTGATGTTGAATTTTGTTGTATGCTTTTCTATTTTTCAGAGATGATCATGGTTCTTATCCTTCATTTTGTTTATGTAGTGTATCATATTGATTGACTTGTAGATGTTGAACCATCTTTGCATTCCTGGATTAAATCTCATTTAATCATGCTGTATGATCTTTTTAAATATATTGTTGAATTCAATTTGCTAATATTTTGTTGATGATTTAAGTATCTATGTTTATCAAGGATATTGGCCTGGACTCTCCTTCTTTTTCTTCTTTTCCTTCTTCTCCTCCTCCTCCTCCTCCTCCTCCTCCTCCTCCTCCTCCTTCTTCTTCTTTTCCTTCTCCTTCCACATCCCCTTCTTCTTCTCCTCTGTCTTCCTCTTCTCCTTCTCCTTTCTCTTCTTCCTCTCATTCTACCCCTTCTATTTCCTCCTCTTCCTCTTCCTCTTCCTCTTCCTCTGTGTTTGTGTGTGTCTGTGTGGTGTCCTTGTCTCGTTTAGTAGCAAGGTAATGCTGAACACATAAAATGTATTTGGAAACATTCCCCCTCTTTAATTTTTTGGAAGAGTAAGAGAAGAGTAGGTAAATCTTTGAATGTTTGGAATACTGTACCAGTGAAGCTATCTGGTCCTGGACTTTGTTTGTTGGGAGACTTTTTTAAGCTTGCTTGTATATTTTGAGATAGAGAAAGGGGGAGGAGCAGAAAAAGAGGGAGAGAGATAATCCCAAGCAGGCTCTGCTCAGAGGGGAGCCCAATGTGGGGTCTGATCCCATGACCATGATATCAGAACCTGAGCAAACATCAAGAGTAAGATGCTTAACCAACTAAGCTACCTAGGAGGCTGTGTTGGGAAATTTTTGATTACTGATTCAATCTCCTTTCTAGTAATCAGTCTATTCAGATTTTCTTTTTCTTCCTGATTCAGTATGAGATTGTATGTTACTAAGAATTTATTCCTTTCTTCTAGGTTGTCCAGTTGTTGTCATAAATTATTTGTAGTATTTTTTTATAATCATTTATATTTCTATGGTATCAGTTGTATCTTCTCTTTCATTTCTGATTTTATTTATTTGAACCTTCTCTCTCTTTTTTAGTGAATTAACTAAAGGTTTGTCAACTTTGTTTACCTTTTCAAAGATCTAGCTCTTTTTAATTGATGTTTTCTCTTATTTTTTAGTCTCTGCTTCATTGATTTCTGTTCTGATTTTTATTGTTTCCTTTTTCTACTAACTTTGGCTTCTTTGGCTCTTCCTTTTCTAGTTTCCTTAGGTATAAATGTAGATAGTTTATTTGAGATTTTTATTGTTTCTTGATGTAGATCTTTAATGTGAATTTTCTTTAGAATTGCTTTTACTGTGTCCCAGAGACTTTGATATATCATATTCCTTTCATTTGTGTCAAAATATTTTTTTATTTCTCTTTTGATTTCTTTCTTGACCTATTTCTTGTTCAGTGGCATGTTGTTTGTTCTCCATTTGTGGTTTTTAATTTTGTTATTGTAATAGATTTCTAGATTCATACCATAATGGTCAGAGAAGAAGCATGATGATGATTTAAATCTTCTTGAATTAATTGAGACTTGTTTGTAGCCCAACATTTGGTCTTCCCTGGAGAATGTTCCATGTATACTTGAGAATAATGTGTATTCTACTTTTGGATGGAATTCTCTGTGTATACCTATTAAGTCCAATTGGTCTAATGTATCATTTAAAACTGATATTTCCTACTTGACTTTCTGTCTGCATTATCTACCCATTGCTGGAAGTGGGGCATTAAAGTCCCCTACTATTGTTATATTGCTTTCAATTTCTCCCTTAAGTTCTGTTAATATTTGCTTTATATATTTATGTACTCCTATATTTGGTGCATGGATATTTACAAATGATATATATTTTTGTTGCTTTGATTTTCTTTTTTCTTTCTTTCTTTCTTTCTTTTTTGAGAGAGAGAGAGAGAGAGAGCAAGCAGGGGATGGGCGGAGGAAAAATGAGAGAGAATCTTAAGCAGTCTCCACATCCAGCATGAAGCCTGTTGTAGGGCTCTGTCTCACAACCCTGAGATCATGACCTGAGCTAAAATCAAGAGTCAGACACTTAACGGACTGAGAAACCCAGGTATCCCTGACTTCTTTATCATCACATAATGCCCATCTTTTTCTCTTATTACCATCTGTTTTAAAGTCTATTTTGTCTGTGTGCACCTGGGTGGCTCAGTCAGTTGAGGTCCAATTCTTGATTTCAGCTTAGGTCATGATCCCAGGGTCATGGGATCAAGCCCTGAGTCAGGCTCTGTGCTGAGCATGGAGACTGCTTGATATTCTTTTATTCTCATTCTCTCTCTCTCTCTCTCTCTCACCTTCTTCCCCTCTCCCCTGCTAGCACTCTCTCTTTCTCTCACTTTAAAATTTAAAAAAAAAAGTCTATTTTGTCTGAATTGAGTATAGCTCATACCAGCTTTCTTTTCTTTTCCATTTTTTTAGGTGCCACCAAAATAGTAGTAAAAACAAGGTGACAGGGTGTCCCACACTCAAACATGCATACACACACTTCCATCTGCCACATGATTGATTCAAGAGCTGTGGGACTCTGCTTATTCATTGTATTGTAAACCTCCTGTTGAATCAGTTACTTGATTTATATGCTCCTTGACATTCATGATTAGAGTCTCATACATATTAGAAATGGCTTCCTTTTGAGAATTGTGTCACCATTTTACAAATTAAATACAGTCAAAAATATTACAGTCAAAAATATTTGACTGTATTTCTGGTTTTAGTGCAGCATTGCTGAAGAGTGTTATGACAAACAAAGAAACTACCAAAATGAAATTAAATGCATGATAATTTATTTTTTAATAGAGAAGTTTTCAAAGAAAGTGTTAAGAACATCAACCTAGTAGGGTCTGGGAGAAATATACTTTAACCTGAATGTTCTCTTCTAAAGCCTCCAGAACATGTTAGTTTTGACAAAATTTCAAATCAAAGATTTGAAACTGGTGGCATTCCCAGTTGTACTCTGATCAGTAGTTCCTCACTGATGATCATGAAATTTTCTTCCTGTTTTCTCCTCTCATCTGCAATATGTAACTTCTAACAGCTCTTCCTTTTAGCTGTAGCAAAAACAGGCCTTGTTGCCTAAAGGAAAGAAACTAATACTAAGAAACAACAGATTTTAATGGCTGTCTAGTCCAAAATATGGGTTACTCTAAAATATTAAAATTGCAACCATGAATTCCCTTTGAATTCCTGAAGGTTTTTCTGCACTTTGCCAGCCCTTATCCTGAAATACATGAAGATAACAAAAGAATGACAAATATAAACTGCAGATGTTTTTTTTCCCCTTTCTCTCATTTCATTCATTTTTAATGCAGATGATGGTATCTTTGGGACTTAGAGCCATATTTGACAGCTTTTTCATGTTTATTTGGACTGTGAGTTATGCTACAACTTGGATTTGAGGCACTATTTCCAAGAATAAGTCATTTGCAATCCATGTATTTCTTAGCGGCTAAGATGTGAATAAGTAGGTTTTATTGTTTCTTTTGATTTACAGCCTTCTATAAGTATGTCTTCTTTTAAACAAAGGCTCAGTTTTCTTCGGATTTTAGTAAAAAAATATTTGACTGTATTTCTGGTTTTAGTGCAGCATTGCTGAAGAGTGTTATGACAAACAAAGAAACTATCAAAATGAAATCCCATTGTTTAGTTTAAGAAGTAAAAATCCCTCAAGTACATAAATAACATATCTTGTATATTTATGATACTAGCTCCTTCATTAGCGTTTGTCTCAGGACTAGTCCCCAGTGTTCTTCACGGTCTTGATGCACCGTAAAGGCCTAAGTCTCACTAAAGGAAGCAGTCGATTTCCTCAGGTCTTTCTGAAGGGTAAGACAAGCCCTTGCTATCAAGGAAAGCTGCTCTGCATTATGATAGACCCTTCTAAGTAATACAGAACATAGAATATATGAGTATAGGCTATTTCTTCTCTTGCAAAATGAATTTCATTACAGACATTTTGCTTGTAAAAAAACCCCAAATAATTCTAGATGACATTTAGTTTTCTTCAGTGTGTCAGAGTTAAAAAAAAAACAAACCCCCCCCAAAACCCATATCCCTCATTCCTACATTGCTAATACCACACTCTTACTGCTCAGATAATTTCTCTTCTTCCTTTGTGGCGAGATTTGATGTGGGAATGGACATTGGGAGACCAAAATGCTCAGAAATGATTGATATACTCTCTCCTTTTTCCCTTTGTGGCAAAGAATACGAGGTGTCATATCCTCTTTAAAATAGATCCCATCTTTTTTTTTTTTTAAATAATGTTCATTTATTTTTTTTGTGGGGGTGGGGGAGTGGCAGAGAGAGAAGGAGACACAGAATCCAGGGCAGGCTCCAGGTTCTGAGCTGGCAGCACAGAGCCCGATGCGGGGCCCGAACCCACAAACTGTGAGATCATGGCCTGAGCTGAAGTCAGATGCTCAACCGACTGAGCCACCCTGTGCTCCTAAAACAGATATCATTTTGAAAGTTTGTTTTTAAATCCTCATAAAACATTTTTTCAAGTCTGCATAACTCAGAAAGTATTTTTCTTATCCTCTTTGTGATTACTTGTTATGCAGTAGGCCCAGTGCTTAGTATTAAGGTAATGAATACATCTTATTGATATCGGAAATTCATTTTCTTTGTCCTGACATGTTTCAGTTTTGAAGAATTTAAAAAATCTGTTACTTTATTGGCAAATCTAGTCCAAATTGGCCAATTCTTTGCGACCTTACAGAGCCTCACATATCTCTTGGTTTAACTACTCTTTTGGCACTAAATATATACATGGAAATCTCTCAGAGAGCAAGGACCAACCATGGCATTTCTGGTATTCATGATCATATCCAAACATGCATGAAAAATTCTAGTCCCAGATCTGGCTATGTAACTTTAAATTTATCTTGATCTCACTTTCTCCGTAAATAAATACATAAACAAGTAAATAAATGGAATATGTAGATTCCTGCTTCAATATAGCAAAAGAGCTCGTCGGTTTTTTTCTACAGTGGGTTGTAAGAATTGGCCAGATATCGTGTATTAATTATATCAAGCAAAGAAAATTCTGCTGTCTAGAAAAGGATAGATGAGTAGAATTTTCTCACTTTAAAGTTTTTCTTTTTTTATTTGGACTTTAAAATGAAGACATCTGCTACCGTTTATCCTATAGTGAGTGCTAGGAGATTACCATGTGGTGAAAAAGTAGCTTATTGATATTAATTAATAAAATTGGAAATAGCCAATAATTAATGATTCTACTTCTTGAGTGTTTTGGTAATCATGAATGTTTATAAGTTTCTTGCACTATTCAGACTTGGTGTTGGAACGGATTTTCTTTACTGTAAATTCTGCCACTTACTATGTAAGAGATACAACTCAGAATATCTGAAACTCTTCCATTACGTATTGGAACTAGCACACAGCAATTTATGTGTGCATAGAAATGCATTAGAATAAATAGAACAGGCTAGAGTATTTGGATCAACTTGCTGGCTAAAAACAATTTAGATAGCTCTGAAAATAACAAATATTTTCTTAAGAATATAGAAGTTATTAAATAGCCTAGAGCAGACCAAAGTTGCCACTAGAAAGAATGGGAAATGCTAGGTAAAACATACTTTAGGATCTGTTTGAAATCATCCAGACCTATTGAGGTAATGACATTAAGAGACCGAGATTCTGGAGAAATGGAAGTCATAGAGAGAAGAGCCCAGCTCTCTGTCATAGTTTATCCCAAAAAGAATTTGCCAAATCTTCATGCTGGATGAGAAGCTGAAAACCAGGCTGAGGATAGCTAGCTGCCAAGAACCAGAGAATTAAGCAGAGCTTTAGCAATCAGACAGTTTTAAGGTACAAACTTTTCAGGGCAGGCAGGATTTGAGGTGCCAACATTGAGGAGAGAGGGGAGGTGCTGAGAAGTGAGCCAAATCCTCTCTTTTTCTCCCCTTATAGCATTTAGTGAATTGTTAAGGTGCTTGGAGAAAGGGACTAAGAACCTAAAAGAATACTTGAAAATGTATACAGTTATCATGAGTCTCCTGGTGAAAAGAAGACAAAAATGGGAGTTCTTGACCGGCAAAGAAGGTGGGCCTTTACTAAACACTCACAGGCCCTTGGCTGAGATCTCTAAGAGCTAAAGTGGGAAGCTATGGTCGAACAGAAATACCCATAGCTTCCCCCAAACTGTACCACATCTTTGAGTCACTTCACTCCCTAATTGAATAAAGGATCCGTTCCATCATAACCTGCCTAAGAAAGGACAGGCTCAATTCTATCTGAAAGAAGAGAATATTATTCAATGGCTCTAAATGTTTCATGAATAATAGTCAGCACTTAATAAAAAAAAAAAAAAAGACAAAACTAAGCATACCAAAAAAAAAAAAAAAAAAAAAAAAGGAACAGCAAAACCAGCAATAGCAACAAAGCACAGATGATCCTGGTGTTGTAGCTATAAGACTAGAGACTTACAACTTAATATGTCCAAGAGCATAGATAACAAAAGGAAGAATTTCATCAGATAGCTGTTATCTAGTGGAAAAGAAACAAATGGAAATTTCTGAGCTAAAATGCGATAATGGGAACCAATGATTCAACATATGGAGTTACCTACAGATTGAACAGATGATTAAAATGACGAGTAAAATAGTAGGTGAGTAAAATTAATCTGGGCCGAAGAAGGAGAAAAATGTGTGTGGAAAGTATAGAAGAAAGTGTTAAAGACATACAGGATACTGTTAAAACAACTAATACACATGTAATTGGTGTCACAGAAGAGAAGATAGAGGCAGAAGCAGTATTTTAAGAGATAATGGTTGAGAATTCCCCCACCGTATGAAAACTCAAAGAAGTATTATGAATCCAAAGCAAATTAAATATGAAGAAATTCATACGTCCAAATATCCCTGTGAAACTTGGAAACAGAGACAAAGACAAAGGAAAAAGTCTTGGAAGGAGAGAGGTACAGGAATATTGAGACTGATACCTGGCTTTTAAGGAGAAACAAAAGAAATGTGGTAATACAGTGGAATGACATCTTGAAAGAAATTAAAGAAATAACTGACTCTATAGAATTCATCGTAACTGAAAATATCCTCAAAAAAAAAAAGGTTACCTAAATTTACTTTCATTCTAACAAAAACTAAAGAAGTTATTACCAACAAATCCACACTTAAAATTAAAAAAAAAAAAACAGCATTAAAAAGAAATTCCTTTGACAGGTGATTGGTCACATTTGGTAGCTAAGAAATGCATGAGGGAATAAAGCCCTAGAAAAACTAAGTATGTGGGTAGATACCTATTGTACAAAACAATGGTATTAATGTATTAAGATGCATAAAATTTATGTGGAGTTAAAATGCATGACAGAAATAACAATAAGAGGAATGGGGTAACTAGATTAAATGTGTTTTAAAGTCAGTGCTTTTTCAGCCAAGACGTAAAGAAATAATTTATGTCTGACTTTAATAAGTCACAGTTACATATTGTAATCATGAAATTCATTGTAAAGAATGTATAACTAATAAGCTAATTAAAAGAAAATCAATCAATAATGAAATAATTAATTTTCAAGAGGAGACAAAAGAACATAAAACAAGTGGGACAAATAGAAAGAAATAGTAAAAGCTAAATATAAAATCAACTATGTCAAACAATACATTTAGTATAAGTAGACACAATGCTCCAATTAAAATAGTACTATATGACTAGATTTTTAAAAATGCTCAAATTTACTGACAAAAACACTTTAAACACAGAAAGGTTAAAAATAAAAGGTTGGGAAAAGATCTGTTAGGCAAAAAGAAAGCTGATATATCAGTAAGAGAAACAATGTATGACAAGAAATATAACGAGGTAATGAGAACTTCCTAATGATGCAAAGGTCAACATACTAGAAAGACATAACAGTGTTCCATTCATATGAACTTCACAGTAGGGATTCAAAGATATAAGATAAATATAGATAGAATTACTTTAAAAATGACAAATCTAAAATAATAAAGACTTTAATAGACCACTCCCAGTGACTGGTAGTACAGGCAGATTTTTAAAAATCAGCAAGTATATGAGGAATACAAATATTGTGGTAAGCATAATTACCATAGTTGACGTGAATAGATCACTGCCTCCAACAATGGCAGAATACACAACATTCTCAAGTGCACACAGAATATGAGTGTACTCAGTTTTGGAAAATGTTTCATGTGCATGTGTAATATTTATGTATTCAGTTATTATTTAGATACTAAGAAATGCAATTCAAAGAAATCCATAAGCCAAAGAAGAAATATTAATGAAAGTTAGAAAATATTTTAAGGGGCGCCTGGGTGGCTCAGTTGGTTAAGCGGCCGACTTCGGCTCAGGTCACGATCTCGCGGTCCGTGAGTTTGAGCCCCACGTCGGGCTCTGTGCTGACAGCTCAGAGCCTGGAGCCTGTTTCAGATTCTGTGTCTCCCTGTCTCTCTGCCCCTCCCCTGTTCATGCTCTGTCTCCCTCTGTCTCAAAAATAAATAAACGTTAAAAAAATTTTTTTTAAATAATTAATCATGGAAATATCACATATCAAAGACTGGATGTGACTAAATCTATGCTTCAAGAAAAATTCACATTGTAAAATTAATATATTCTGTTTATAAGTATCCATTATATTTAAATATTCACTCTAGCAATTGAAAAAAGAGCTAATTAAGTATAATAAAGTACAAGGAAGAAAATATAAATAAGTGCAGAATTGTAAAATTGAAAGTAAATGTATAGTAAGAAATCAACTAATAGAGAAAATTATTTGAAAATATATAAAATGTTCACACCCATGGTGAGACTGACCAAGAGAGAGATACACAAAAATTAGCATTCTTAAGAGTAAAAAAAGTATCAATAAAGGTCCTATAGATACTGAAAATAAAATAAGAGTATATGATAAAGGATATTTTGCCAGTCAGTTTGAAACTCTCCTAAAAAAATAAAATATCCAAAACAAACAAGAATTAAAAAAACACATAATGTTTTCATATTAAATTCAGGGAAATTTCAGTCCATATACCTTTATGGTGAACTTTCCTAAACACCAATTTTATGCAAAAATATCCAGAGCAAAGAAAATAGAAACATTTATTTATTTATTTATTTAATGCTTATTTATTTATTTTCGAGAGAGAGAGAGAGTGAGAGAGTGAGAGGGCAAGCATGAGCAGGAGAAGGGCAGAAGTAGGGGGAGACAGAGAATCCCAAGCAGGCTCTGAACTGCCAGGACAGAGCCCAACGCGGATCAAACTCACAAACTGTGAGATCATGACCTGAACCAAAATCAAGAGTCAGATCCTTAATGGACTAAGCTATCCCAGTACCACTTTTAAAAATTAAATCCCAGTTAATTAGCATTTAGTGTAATAATGGTTTTAGGAGTAAAATTTAGTGATTCATCACTTACATGTTGTACCCAGTGCTCATCCAAACAAGTGCCCTCCTTAATGTCCATCACCCATTTGGCCCATCTCCCTACCCAACACCCCTCCAGTAACTCTGAGTTTGTATCCTGTACTTAAGAGTCTCTTAAGTTTGCCTCCTGTTTTTATCTTATTTTTCCTTCCCTTCTCCTACATTCATTTGTTATATTTCTTAAATCCCACATATGAGTGAATCATATGGCATTTGTCTTTCTCTGACTGACTTATTTCACTTAGCATAATACTCTCTATTTCCTTCCATGTTGTTGTAAATGGCAAGATGTCATTCTTTTTGACAGCTGAGTAGTATTCCATTGTATATATAAACCACCTCTTCTTTATCCATTCATCAGTCGATGGACATTTTGGCTCTTTCCATACTTTGGCTATTGTTGATAGTGCTACTATAAACATTGGGATGTATGTGCTCCTTTGCATCACCATGTTTTTATCCTTTGGATAAATACGTAGCACTGCAACTGCTGGGTGGTAGGGTAACTCTATTTTTAATTTTGGGGGGAACTTCCATACTGTTCTCCATAGTGGCTGCACCAGTTTTCATCCCCACCAACACTGCAAAAGTGTTCCTCTTTCTCTGTATCCTTGCCAACATCTCTTGTTTCCTGAGTTAATTTTAGCCATTCTGACAGATGTGAGGTGGTATCTCATTGTGGTTTTGATTTGCATTTCCATGAATCAAAAAGGCATAGGGTATCAGAATAGAGTAAAAAACAAAAACAAAACAACACACACACAAGATCCATCTTATATGTTGCCTACAAGAGACTCATTTTAGACCTAAAGCCACCTGCAGACTGAAAGTAAGGGGATGGGGAACCATCTATCATGCTAATGGACATCAAAAGAAAGCCAGAATAGCCATACTTCTATCAGACAAACTAGATTTCAGAACAAAGACTGTAACAAAAGATGAAGAAAGTCATTGTATCATAATTAAGGGACCTATCCATCAAGAAGATCTAATAATTATAAATATCTATGTCCCCAAATTAGGATAACCCAAATATATAAATCAATTAGTCACAAAAATAAAGAAACTTATTAATAGTTATACAATAACAGCAGGGGACTTTAACACCCCACTTATAACAATGGACAGATCATCTAAGCAGAAAATCAACAAGGAAACTGGTTTTGAATGACACCCTGGATCGGATGGACTTAAAAGATATATTCAGAACATTTCATCTAAAGTTCCAAAATACACATTCTTCTGGAGCACACATGGAACATTCTCAGAATAGATTACATGCTGGGTCACAAATCTGCGCCCAATAAGTTAAAAAAGATTGATTTTAATCATGCATATTTTCAGACCACAACACTACGAAACTTGAAATGTGGTTGAAATCAACCACAAGAAAAATTTTGGGAAGATCACAAATACTTGGAGATTAAAAAACATCCTATTAAAGGATGAATGGGCTAACCAACAAATTAAAGAGGAAATCAAAAAGAACACAGAAGCCATTGAAAATGAGAACATGACAGTCCAAAACCTTTGGGATGCAGCAAAGGTGGTCCTAAGAGGGAAGTATGTACCAATTCAGGCCTTCCTAAAGAAGGAAGGAAGTTCTCAGATACACAACCTAACCTTGCACCTCAAAGAGCTGGAAAAAGAACAGCACATAAAGCCCCAAAACAGCAGCAGAAGGAAATAACAAATATTAGAGCAGAAGTCAAGATATTAAAATAAAAAAAATATATATATATACGTACATATACGTATATATATACATAAATATATAGTAGCACAGATCAACAAAACTAGAAGCTGGTTCTTTGAAAGAATTAACAAAATTAATAACCCCCAGACAGATTTATCAAAAAGAAAACGGAAAGGACCCCAATAAATAAAATCATGCATGAAAGAGGAGAAATTGCAATCATTTTAAAGGGCTATCATAACCTTTTTATCAAAATATGGCAAGGATATTAGAAGAAAATTATAAGGCAGTTCCTCTCAGGAAAATAGATATGAAAATAGAAAAATTCTAAATCAAGTATTGGCAAATTGAGTTTAGCAATATTCAAATATAATAAATATACCATAATCAGATAGATTTATCCAGGAGAGATAGGTTGGCATAAAGTTTAAAAATTATTTAGTATTATCACACAGATTAAAGGAGGAAAATATACATTTATTTCTATAGATTCAGAAAGGGCATTTGATAACATTAAACGTTTAGTACTCATTTATGGTAAAACTCAGCAAACCAGGAATCTCAAAAACTCCTTTATTCCAATAAAGATTATCTATAAAAATCTGCATTAAGCATTATATTTGATAAAATATTTAGTATTTATTCCAAAATTGGGAGGACATATAGAAGCCTACAATAATCACTTCTCCTCAGCATTTTACTAGATGTCTTGGCCTATGCAATAAAGTAAGGAAAAAAACAGTTCTAAGTATTAAAGATGAAAAATAAAATTTTTATTATGTATGGGTGGCTTCATTTTATAAATGAAAAACCTAACAGTGGCCATGAAGAACCTGCTATATTTAATAAGTAAATTTTAAAGAGTCCCTGGACAGAACTCAATATAACAATTCCGTTCCATTTCTATATAGTGGCAGCAATCAGAAAACTATAAAAAAACCATGGAAAAAATCAAGAAAATTTACACAAATGGAGGGGTACCCCGTGCTCATGGATTGGAAGACTGATTATACTATGCCTATCAATTCTACCCAAATATATCTATAGATTCCCATATACAGATGTAATTCGAATCAAAATGAGAATCTATTTTATTGTGGAAATTAACAAATTTATTCAAATTAATTCTAAAATTTGTACAGAAATATAAAGTGCTAAATATACCCAAGACAATATTGAAAAAAAGAAAATACAACTTTTAAAGAGGATAAAAATTGGCAGGCTTGCACTACTGCATATTAGGTTTTATTGCAGGGGCCAAATAATTAAGAAAGCGTCCTAGTGTAAACATAGACAAAAAGACCAATAAAACAAAGTAAAGAGTTCAGACACAAACTAGAACTTTCATAGTCAAATGGCTTAAGATAAATGACACAGTGACACGGTAGTGAAAAAATATTGTTTAATAAAAGTTGCTAAATTGATTGGCTATCTATTTGGGGGGGAAATGAACCTTGACCATGCTTCACGTGGTACAGAAAAATCAATTCCAGTGGATCACAGAGCTAAATGTGAAAGGTAAAATAATAGGAGTAAATACAGTAAAAAATAAAGTAAACCGTAGGAGACCATCTTTATGTCCTTAGAGTAGGCTACAGTTTCTCATGAAGGACACTAAAAACATTAACCATAAAAGTAAAACTTGATAAATTAGACTTCACTAAAATTAAGACCTGGGTTCACCAAAGTCACCCTTAGCACATAAACCAAGCGCTTTAGTCCAATCAGGCTGCTGTTACAAAATACCACAGGCAAAATGGCTTATAAATAATGTGCATTTATTTCTCACAATTCTGGAAGCTGGAAGTCAAAGATCTGGCTGCCAGCATGGTTCTGGTTCTTCCAGTTTGCAGCCTGCTGACTCTATGGTTCAACTTCACATGATAGAAGGGGTAAGGGAGATCTCAGGCCTCTTTTTTTTATAAGGGCTTTAATCCCGTTCATGAGAGCTCCACCTTCATCACCTTATCACCTCCCAATGGTCTCACCTCCTAATATTGTCACCTTGGGCATTCTGCTTTCAACATATGAATTTAGGGGGTGGGGTGGTTGGTGAGGAGGACAGAAATATTTAGACCATAGCACCCAGTCTAATCCTGAGAAAAACATAGGACAGATTTCAATGGATAGGCATCCTATAAAATATTTGCCCAGTACTTATCAAAAGTTGTCAAGATGATCAAAAATAACATCTGGGAAACTGTCATGTCCAAGAAGTGCCTAAGGAAACGTGACGATTAAGTGTAATGTGGATGCTGAATGGGATCCTGGAAAAGGAAAAAAAAAAAAAAGGAAATTTGAACAAAATATGGACTTCAGTTAATAATAATAAGGGAATGGTGTAAAGGTTTTAAACAAGATCATTAAAGAATTTTACCTGACATATATGTAGAGAATATATTTTTCCAGTATATATAAAATATTTCCAAAATCTAACCATATACTGTCTACAAAGAAAATCTTAAGAACTTTCAAAAGAAATATAATACAGATTACTTTCTGTGACCATAGTATGATCAGGCTACAAATTCATATTTAAGAGATAATTAGAAAAACTTACAGGCCAAGAAATGATTTCAGTACTCAAAACACATAAGCCAAAGACAGATTCATAATAGAAATCAAAATTTTTGATCTCAATGATAAAAAATGCCACATTTTAAAAGTTTTGGAATACAGTTAAAATAATGCATAAAAACAAAGGACTATTAATGAGTATATTAAAAAAATAGAAGGGTGAAAAATTAATCAGTACAGCATCTATTAAAAATGTATTACATATAGCATAGTGCATAGTATATACACACACATAAAGATGAAGGCAAGGAAAAGATACAGAAGGGAATGTAAGTATACATTAATAGGATAGAAATTAAATAAGCAATTGAAAGAAAGGTTAATCCTTTGAAAAGAAAAGAAAATTGATGGACTTTCGGTGACACCAATCAAGAAAAAGATAAATCTCAAGTTACAACGTTAGGACTAAAACAAGGGAAAACCAAAATAGATATTACGTATTAAAAAGATAGTAAGAGTTTTTAAGAATAATTTTTTGCCAATATATATAGAAATACATATGAAATAGAGACATTATACAGAAATTATAACATTAAAACCTATTCAGGAAGAAATATGAATGAATAATATTAAAGAAACCTAACCAATGGTTGAGAATATTCCCACAACTTTGAGGCACCTGGGTGGCTCAGTCGGTCAAGCATCTGAGTCTTGATCTTGGCTCAAGTCATGATCTCACAGTTCCTGGGATTGAGCCCATCATCTGGCTCTGTCCTGACAACGCAGAGCCTGCTTGGGATTCGGTCTCTCCCTCTCTCTGCTCCTTCTCCATTTGCACTCTCTCAAAAATAAATAAATAAACTTGAGAAAATAGATATTCCCACACATTTACTCCAGGATCAGACAGCTTCACTAATGAATGGTATCAGTAATTTATGAAACTTAAATTCTATTGTAGGAAAAAAGGAAGGACGTAAAGAGATTATTCCAACTAAATTGATAACAAATACAAATTCTGTGCAAGAAAAAAAAGGAAACTACAAATTAATTCTATTCAGGTACATCAACATAACACAAAATATTTGCAAATTAAGATCTAGGGCAATATATTAAAAGGGTTATATAATGACAAAATTGGGTTCATTTTAGAAATGAAAGGAGGCTTTAACTTAAAAAAAAACTACAAAGACTATCCACTAGATTAACAAACTAAAGGAGAGAAGTCCTATAATAATTTCGGTAGCTGCACAAAATATTTGGAAAAATTTAACATTCATATTAAAACTCTTAGCAAACTAGAAAAAGTAACTGTGATTTTAAAAAACTACACACCATTTCATAAGGTAAAATTTATTAGTGTTCCACATGTTTTCTCAAAAAACATAACATCCAGGCATTTTGCTACCTAAACAAGTTTGAAAACTAGCAATTTGATATCATCTCATTTTATAGAAAACATTGCTCTTTCAAGAAACTCCCAACTAATTCTTGCTTTATATGTCAGATTCTTGCTTCCATTTCCTAAGGATAAATGGTATAAATACTAAAGAAAAAAAACTGTTCATTTATTTTTCAAGCACTTAGTCACAGTTCTTTTTCCATTTTTTTCTTTCCCTTTTTACCTCAAATAAATCATCTCTATTTTCTTAGGGGAAGAATGAATATTTGGCTATTATCTCATTATAAGTATAAATCCTCAGTTTATTCTCATTTGATTTTAACCCCTATTAGTGCCTGTGTATGGTTGCAGATGATCACATCTCAATTTCCACGCTCATATCTTAGTGTCTAGGACCAGTCACACCTGAAAGACGGTGCCTTTGGAAAGAAATTATTGTCCTTGTAAATAGTTCCCATAAAGCTGCCTATTTGATGAAATAGAGGACCTATGTGTCTCTGTATCAGATCATGTGAAGATAAAAAAGGGAATGTATGGATGTTAAATGACACAGCAGAGAAGAAGTGCAAATCTGTGAGTCTGCGCTAGGAAGTATCATATTTAGAAGAAAGTCTGTTTGCACAGAAAAATCCTGAAATTGCTCAGAAATCAAGTCAGTGTGTATCACGAAAAGGAGAGGACTAAAAACAGAACGGACATTTGGAACTACACATATGGTATGCAGCAGTTAGAACCCCAGGTCTCCACCTCCACCTTGCATAATCAGATGAATAGCCATCCTCTACACTTGCAGGAGGGAAGAAGTCTGTTTTCAGGAGAAAATGAACCAGAGATTTCTGACTCTAAGACACCCTGGCCAAAGAGATGGAAAGAGATGTCATTATAAACATCTTTGTGCTGAAGGGTGAGTTTCCAGTCTATTCCCCAGGCTGGCACCTAAGCAAGGCAGAGACTTGTGCCCCTAACACTACTAGCCATCTCTAAAGAAGAGACTGTCCATCTTTTTTGATAAACTGAAAGTTCCAGAGACAAGATCCACAGTCCTATGTGGATGGGTTGGGATGGAAGGTTTGCTAGCACACCCCTGTCACTAGAATGAAACTCCATGGTTTATATAGCCTCATGTCCCAGGCAGTTTTTAGTATCTTACTTACTCTTAAATGTGCATAAACAAAGATCATCAGATATTTGGAGTAAACCTGCACCATGGATAGCAGAAAACAAATAAAAAGAAAAAGGGATACAAAGGAAATGGAGACAATGCATGGATAGAGTCCAAAAAAAAATAAGATTATTGTGCCAAGAGTTGCAATAGAAAATACAGAAATTCTGAAAGGAGAGAAATGGGAAAAACGAGAGAGGAAATTACCTAATAAATATATATATTTTAAATTATTGATGCTGACATGCATGCCTCTCCAGAAAAAAAAAAATGTCCATCTAAAAAGTCCAGCAAAATGAATGAAAACAATATATCCACATTAAGGCACATCACAGGAGATTTTAAAACACCAGGGGTATAGAGAAACTCCTAAAAGCTTCCAGAGCAAAAAAGTACATTGATGTGTTTACTTTGAAAATCATCTATAAAAGTATATGAAATAAAAATGTCAGTGGATTCTCCATAGCAGAATTGGAAGCAATGTCGAAATTCTGAGCGAATATGAATTTCAACCGAGATTTGAGAGCTAAGTCTCTAAAATTTTACCCCTTTCCATTATTTTTCATGGAGCTAGTGTAAGGTCTCTGTACTAGAATGAGGCAGTAAATCAAGAAGAAGCAGGACATTGGGGAATCAACCCAGAGGCAGGGTGACGAAATCTCCCCAATGATGAGAAAGGGAAATCCCATAGTGATACTTGTACAAAGCCAAGAGAGTAATCAATCCAAATGGAGAAGCAGAACTGGAGGGTGCGATATTGCAATTTATGAGGAACACGTTAAACCACAGAAATTCAGCTGAGTAAATTTGAAGATCTAATGGCTTAATTAAGCAATTCACAAATGGGGTAGTATCCCATCTAGCAAGTAGAGAGTTTGCTCTGAGGAGTTGTACAAAATGGAAGGATTTTATAGGAGGAGGGTGGGGCAAGGAGTTATTAGCAAAAGAAAAGAAAGGATTGTTTTAGGCAAGGTCACCTTCCCTTAGGAGGAAGGGCAGGGAGTCTTTTCATTCAGATTACCTCACATTCCTTTGGGGGACAAAGAGGGAACAGGTGACAGATGATGTCATTGGTACTTGGAGAAAATTTCCAACTGACCAGTTAAGACTACCTTTCTGGGAGAGGTTGAAACAATTAGGTTGGTATGAAGTCCCAGTTTGGTGACTCGGAAGTGACACTGTTTTAGGCCTGTGGTTTTCTTTTTAACAATACATGTATTTGGTTATACAGATGACCAAAATATATTTGTCAGATATATTTGGTTTTCATCCATAGTTCCTGGCTCACACCTCCCCAAACCCTTGGAATTTCCTCCACAATAAGAGCAATGGGAACGTCTTTTTTTATAATTGGTTTCTGGTGCTCAGTTCTTGAAAATGGTTCAGAACCATCAAGGTGAAAAAATGTCGTTACTCATTATAAGCCCCTTTCCAACACGACTGGGTTTATGTTAAAGAGGTGACTTTTGGAATGCACCTAAGGGTGGAAGCAGATTGCCAGGGGCATCAACCATGAATAGAGGGTTGGAATTTTCAGTCCTACCCCCTGATTTCTAGGCCAGTAAGAGGGGCTGGAGGTTAAATCAATCAACAATGGCCAATGAATTGATCAATCAAACCTATGTAATGGAACCTCCATAAAACTTGGGAGCTTCCAGGTTAGGGAACCAGAATCCTTCTGCATATCATAGTGCCAGGCACCAAGCTCCAGGAGGACAGAAGCTCCTTTATTGGGAACTGGCCCTATGTGTCTCTTCCTCTGGCTGTTGATCCATATCCTTTGATCTCCTTTCTAGTCAATCAGTAATCTGGTGATAAATAAGTGGGTTTCCTGAGTTCTGTAAGCCTATCTAGAAAATTAACCAAACCCAAGTACAGAGTCATGGAAATCTCTTATTTATAGCCAGTTGATCAGAAGCTAGGATGATGGGGAGCCTGGGTGGCTCAGTTGTTTAACTGAGCTCTCAACCTGTGGAATTTGATGCTATCTTCAGGTAATTCGTATCAAAATTGAGTTGAGTTGAATTCTCAAATAACCTACTGGTGTCCAAGAATTGCTTGTTAGCATGGAGAAGCCTACACACACACACACACACTTTGGAGTTGTATCCAGGAACCTAAAAGGAGGGCACTGAAAGGGTATCTCTAGGAAAAAGAAGAAATATGGAATTGATACATTTTCGATGGACTCTCATGGAACAATTAGAGGAAGCAGGAAAATTGATGAGGATACGCAAAGAAAAGCAAACAAATGAAAAAAATAAGTAAATAAAATGAAACTATAATTACTTCTAGGGGAGAAATTAGCCACAGGACAAAAAGTATTCTACAAGACATTCAGCAATGAACAATATTTACAGAGACATCATAATAGACACTGAATACTGATGGGTCTCAAACATCTCACATTCAAATAACTTGATTAGAATTTATATAGGTGAGAGAACAAAAATCTATAACTTTTTGAGCCTGGAATTTAGCTCCATATTGTATAGAAACAAAAAGCATTGTTTGCTTGGTTTTAATAAACTTTGAAATTCCTGGGAATGAAATGACCATGTAAATCAAGAGATGACAGTACTGTTTGTGGCATTATGCTGACCAATACAGCATGCATAGATTAGTTCATATTTTTAGCTGCAACAATACCTTCTGTATTATGTTACCGGAGCATTGGCCAATGATGAAATCTCTAACTGATTCTTACTGTTAATTACTTTCTTTTATTTCCTGTTTATATTTAGGTTAAAGTTTTTTACTGAGAGCTTTTTAATTATACATGTGGGGAGATTGTGTTTCCTTGAATTTAACTTGGGATAGTGAGGCAGCATTTGCAAAGCATCTGCTATAAACAGTGCTGTGGTTGTTAGAATTAAGAACTGCATTTATGAAGTAGGAAGACCACTCCTCAGTCTCTTTTCTACACCAACCTCTGGTGCTTCAGTATCCCTTTCTTCCTGATTTACCAGAATGTTCCTTGACTGACAATACTAGTCAATTATGATACTCCTTTCTATTGATTACTGAACCTGTCTTAGACCAGCAATCCAAGTATCCACTCCCAATGTATCTGAATTCATATGTATTTGCCACTTTCTAATAGAGGTGTACCATACTATGTGTTCATTATCCTCTCCTCACCAACCTCCTCTGAAGCAACAGGATTTTCTAAAGTAGTTCCAAGACTTAACCTTAAGAAGAGATCAAATTTGGGGGCAACTGGGTGGCTCAGTCATTAAAGCATCCAACTCTGGATTTCGGCTCTCATAGTTGGTGAATTTAAGCCCCACATTGGGTTCTGTGCTGACAGCATCGAGCCTGCTTGGGATTCTCTCTCTCGCTCTCTCACTGCCCCTCACCCACTCATGCTCTCTCTCTCTGTCTCTCTGTATCTCTGTCTCTCTCTCACTCACTCACTCATCAAAAATAAATAAAGAGGAGTGCCTGGGTGGCTCAGTGGGTTAAACATCTGACTTCACCTCAGGTCGTGATCTCACGGTTCATGGGTTCGAGACCTGCATTGAGCTCTGTGCTAACAGCTTAGAGCCTGGAGCCTACTTCAGATTCTGCGACTGCCTCTCTCTCTGTCTCTCCCCCACTTGCACTTTGTCTGTCTCTCAAAAATAAGTAAACATCAAAAAAATTGAAATAAAAAAGTAAATAAACTTAAAAAAAGAAGAGATCAAATTTCATTTTTCATTTTGAATTCTAATATAACTCATTGTTTATAGATAATATTTCTGATAAATTACCACGATCTTCTCTTTTTCTACATAAGTAACCTTTCAAAACTGGCATGAAACAACCATTATCTTATTTGCTTATGATTCTGTTCTATTGGTCCACTGTGTCTTACTTGTGTTCTTGCATTTTTTTTTCTGGTCTAAGCCGTTTTGTGATCATTTAGTAGCTCACCTCGAGCTGGATAGTCTAGGATGACCTTGGCAGTTGGCAAAGTTGTTCTAGTGGGTCTCAGTTGAAGCAGCTTGCCATTGCTACGTGTATCTCTCCTCCTCTGCTAGGCTAGCCTTCCATATATGATGGTCTCAAGTTTCCAAGAAGAAGTCGGGGAGGGAAAGACCCAGTGTCCAGCAATTTTTAAACTTTTGCCGGCTTTACATATACTAATGCCCTGTTGGCCAAATAAAGTCACAGGGCCAAGGCCACTATAAAGGATTAGAAAAATAGACTTCATCTTTTGCTGAGAGGAGCTGCAAAATATTGTGACCCAAATTTCATTCAGTATACCACCTTCCCCTGAATTCCTAGGGATTTTAGAATCTAATTATACAACTGTCATCATAACCTATTTTGTAAATATAACCTACGTTTTGTTCATATTCAATCTAATGACCCTTGTTTAAATCTTCAATTTAGGACTTTTCCCTAAATAAACACACACACACTCACACACACACACACACACACACACACACACACACACACGGTGCCAACCCTCCAAGGGACCATAATCCTATTCTCTAGCGGGTTTGCATTATCATTTATTTCTGCTCCTTTATTTCTGCAAGTTAGACCTTGCTTCCTTTAGTCCAGAGTAGAAAGCTACAATACAGCACTCATTTAAAACTTAATTCTGTATGTGAGTTTTAATCACCAGATGCCCCTTATTTCGAGGGGTTTAGATATTTTAGTAAAGGTAAGGCTGCAGTCACAAGGCTGACATCCGTGGCTGGCATTTGTTTGGTCATTTAGTTAACTGTGCCAGGCATAAACAACAGACAGGGAACATAACTGAGAAGAACACGTACATTTTCCAAATCAGTTATAGAGTTCATCAAAGTAGGTGACTTTATGAAGATTACCAAATGCTAACTTAAAAAAAATTCCTATGGAATACTATTTAAAAATGAATAAGCACCCAAGAAAACATTGGGTTCCCTCCATACTTTTCATATTATGTAATGTTTTTTAAGTCTAATTTGTTTATGCCTGGCTTAATCCTTTGACTTCACTGAAGGAAGTTTGTAACTCACCCTTATCTATACCTTGAAATAAAATACCATGCAGGATGAACAGCACAGGTTTAGATAGCCCAAAGTCTTTCCTGTGGTAGTAGTGTTTCTTTATGCAGCTACAAATAGGTCTTTTACATACCTAAAATTGTCAGAAAATTAAAAGGATGGACTTAGGTGGGGCTTCTGGTCTCTTAAAGAGCAAATTAATTTTGCCATTTCTCCAACTCTCATTTCACTATAGATGCAGTGTAAGAGGATATGCATATGTAATAGGATTTAAAGCAAGAAAACAAGTCACTTAAATCAACTTGACTATATTTTCTACATTTTAAAAGCATGCTTTTCATTCTGTCTTGACAGAAAAGAGAACCTATTCTCTCCCAAAAGATGACAAAGTATCATTCGAAAACCAAATACAATCCTTAGAATTAATCTGAAGTTGTACCCATCCAGGGGCTTGTTTTACAAACCAATTCAATTCAGTTCTTGTAAACTGCTATAGTTAAAGAGCCACATCACCTTCCCTGGATTGCCGGTGTTTAATACTGAAATTTAAATGAACTAAAGATTTAAAACATATTTCAAATAGTCTCATCACAAATTCAATTAAACATAACCATTTTAAATCATAGAATATCGTAGAATATCATATTCTAGTGTATATACCAGTGTAATGTATAACTGGTGAAATTTAATTTTTTGATTTATATTGCTATTTCAAATATATGTATTGAAAATTACAGTCACTGTCTTTAAAACATAGTCATTGGTGTTGCAAGGTATTTAGGGGCATCCCAACATTTATTTTTGATTTATTTAATATTGTTCTTAACAGGAAACTTATTAGATTATAATATTAGATAGTGTGACTTACATCAAAGGAATAATGATATTATACATTTTGGTGTCTCTATCATATTAGGAAAAAATTCCTCAGATTTTTTTTAATTTTACAGATGAAGAAAATTAAGCTATAAGATGCTTATTAAAGTTTCAGAGCAAATTAGAATGTGTCTTAAGATTGACAACTTAATTCAAGACAGCCTTTACTTATTTTCAGATGTAGAATTTTTACTGGGCATTTACATTTCTGACAAATTGCCAAACACAATGGACAAGGCTTCTTAATGAGGTGTGGACTCCTGGTTGAAACTACAGGGTTAAAACTGGAGCACAGAGACCCCAATTAGCATCTTTAGATAAATGAGTTCCAATCCTGAGAGTGGTTTGTGGGAGGAATCCCAAACTCCTCTGTATGAAAAATCCTGAATCAAGCAGAATTGAGAGTCAATCAAAGATGCATTTGCTTTGGTGATAGTTCAAAATTTTATGCAAAGGTTTGCTGGTGTCCTCTTGAGCTAAGAAAGAGGGAAAATATAGTACTAATGAATTTTTAGTGCTGAAAACATGAAATTTACCTTCAAGATGAGAGAGCAAATACATTTACCATTTGTATTATCTGCACCTAGAATTTTTGCCCTTAAAGTGCCTCTTCTAGAACAATTTCTTTTAGTAGCTGTGCATGAAATTTCCATGGAAAATGAACTCAATTTACCTTGATTACTCTTTTACAATGCATATGTATCGCTACAGTCAGTCTTGTGAAATTGGTTCCTCACGTACCTAATTTCATAATAACGTAATACCCTAAGGTAGCAACCTAGGAAATAAAGAACTACATGTTTTATATTGGTATCGGTCAGGCTGACTTCATATCATCAGGAACAAGTGTGGACGGAAAAGAATAAAACTACAAGAGGTTTTGTAGCTGATAAAAATCGATTAGTCACACTCAGGCTATCCTATCATTCAGTTTCACCCTTTTCCTTTGTTTTCCCCCTTTTTCCTGTATAAAAAACAGTGAGGACAGTACTTACTCTCAAGAACTTCAGTCTAGTATGGAAAAAGGAGTGGAAGCTAATAGTACGATTAAGGATATACTAATAAAAAACTGACTCCTTTGGGGTGCCTGGGTAGCTCAGTGGGTTAAGCATCCGACTCTTGACTTCAGCTCAGGTCAGGATCTTCTGGTTTGTGAGTTCAAGCCCCGCACTGGGCTCTGTGCTGATAGCACAGAGCCTGCTTGGGATTCTCTGACTGCCTCCCTCTCTGCCTGTCCCCCACTTGTTCTCTATTTCTCTCTAAATAAATAAATAAAGCACTCTTAAGAAAAAAAAAAAAAACTGGCTCCCAACTTTGAGGGCCTTAAATGCAGTCTGCTCAAATTCTAGGCAACATATACTCTAGGAAAACTTTATTCCATGAGAGGGCTCACTATTGCAATTCCTTATCAAAATGTGCTTTTACTATTGCCTTAACAGAAAAGAGAGAAATAGAGAGGAAGACATTGGGATGAAATGCTTCATCTAAGTCACTTCTTCACATAGTTACAGGCCATACTTACTTTCAAATGTATGGTGGTGGGAGGCAGGGGGTAATACATCCCGGAAGGAAAGGGTTCATGATACAGTGTTCACTAATGTCTGTTATCTTAATATGAAATTACAGATAAAGTGCCAAAAGTGGTAGAAATAGGATTTTTTTAAAAATATTACCAAAACAGAGGAGGTATTATTTAGAGGATAGTCTAAAGGATATCTTGAAGAATGATTAGGCATCTATCCAGTGAAAATGGCTGTCCAGGGAGGAGGGATGATGATTGACATGGCACCACATGCAAGGGAAAGAAGAGGCAGGATTTGATGTCTTTGAGAGTCAACCTGAGGAGCTTTTAATTCCATTCTGAGGAACTTGGAATTTTTCTTATAGGAAAAGGGGAGCTTCTTAGGGTTTTAAGTGGGGGAGTGAAGTGATAATATTTGTGTTTGAAAAATTACTCTTGTTGGAGAAGTGAGAACGGATTTGAGAAGAATGAGACCATAGGCTATTGTAGTCTAGGCAAGAGACAATGTGACTGAAGTACATCATCAAAGCATTGACATCGGAGATGAATTCGAGAGACACTAGGAGAGAGAAACCAGTAAAGTCATTGATAAGCTGCTATCCATTGGGGACTATACTGTGAAAAATATCATAAAGACATTGGATCTCTACCTGTAAGTACTTTATAACCTAGCAGGAAATCAGACATATAAAGAAACAACAACTGTAAAGGTTTAATTTTCTGATAGGCAATGCTCCTAAGAGAATGCCATAAAAAAAATTGTAACCTTAGATTCTGGATTCATGCCAAATGCTGACTCTTTAATTGATATACCCCGGGGTTATTTCTTGGCTTTGTTTTCTTTTATTTCTACATATCAGCATTGAACTATTTCATGTGTGTCTGGCAAAGAATATGTTCTTACCTGCAATGACCTGCATGGCAGTTCCTTCTGAACCGCCCATTTGCACACAGTCATCCTGAATATTATTGTCATCCAGATTCCCATGCTTCCGAAATAATGAATTTAATAAATTTCATTCCCTGACCATATCCTTGGAAGATGATATTTGAAACCTGGACACTTGATGGTGGAAGTTCAGTTGGGGTGCCGTTAAAATAGACAGAGATATTCCTCACGTCTTTAGCCTTTTATTCTGAAAGACCAGCTTAATTTGCACCATACATTATGTGTTCTTATCAGGGAGACAAACATAATACAAAAGTCATCGCAGTCTTCTTCCTGGTCTTCATTCTTTCGCTTTCTCATTTCTTTGCAGTCATCTCTGATCATTTTCTGTGTCCCCTTGCAAATAACTTCATATTTTCATGCCCTTTTCCTGCAGCAGCGTCTGAGGAGGTTCTGAAACCTCTGTGCTGCTTTCTTCCCTGCCACTGCGACTTCTGCTAAATAGGGAGGAGCTTTAGAAACTGTGGCGATTAGCTTTCGCACGCAGACGACCCCTCCTTTCTTAAGCAAATAAAACTTTATTATTAAATACTAGTTGAAATAAATAAGCTATCATTTATGACATAGAAATTACTCATGCAGAGATCTTTAGGGTAATGCTATTTAGAGCAGTGGGAATTGACCTAATTATGCCCTGCTTTCTTTATGCCATTTACTTACGTTCGTGTCAATTTTTATATGACCATTTTAAATTTTAAGCCCTCAGAGGACAAGAATTCCATCTACATTACTCTATAACATTCAGCAAAGCCTCATTCATTAGCTCATACTGCTTTAATATTTTCAGTTTTGCTGATGAAATTGAAATTATTTGAAATTTTGGAGCAATAGGGCTAATTCATCACTAAAAAGGGGTTTTGGTTGGAAAAAATTTTATTTACTTTATTAGATACCTATATGCAGTGATAAACATGGATAGTGCTAAAATATTCATTCTACGTTCTCTATCACCAAAAGAAAGTGATTATATTTCTTTTTATCTTAAACTTTTTTAGCAAAGTATTTGAAATAAATATGCAAATAATTCTCTGTAGTATTTAAAAAAATACAGTTCATTCATTCAAAGACTCAATCTCCATATATTTGGAGGTAAAAAAAGAGTTGTGCCATTAATATAATAATGAATCACAAAATCTGATTCAAGAGAGATCTTAGAAGCTATCTCTACTATAAAGATGAAAAACTAAGGCCACAAGAAGTCAAGTGTCTTTGACAAGGAGAAGCATGATTTAGTGGCAACAGCATTGGCTTGGGAATTAGAAAGCTCTAGTTTTATTTCTAGCTATGACAAATAGTTTTTATACATCTGGTTCCTAATATCTTGAAAAAAAGAGATAGGTTGTGTTATCATTAAGTTCCCTTTCAATTTAAAAGTCCAAAACCTGAAGTTAAAGTCACACTAGGATTAAAAAGAGTAGTCAATGACTGCATTCCTGAGGGCTTAGGGGATCGATGTCAAATGGAGAAAAGTATCAGAATTAAACCCAGTAACAGCAGCACTGGGCAAGCCAAGAGCAGGCAACATTGGGAAACAATTAGATGAGATGAATATGGTTGATACCAAGAAGAATGCATGTGAGAGAAAGATCAAGTCAAGACTTGGCAGCCCAGGCAGGTCAGAGCATACAAGGCCCAGTGGCTAAGAAGTTCAGAAGCTGGTAAAACAAGAGAACACAAAGCAAGAATCATAACACAAAACCTTGTGTGATCTTGGGCTACCAGAGACTCTGGGTCTCAAGAAGTCTGCATAACCAGAATGGTTATACTTCAGCAAGTAAATATGGGGTGGAGGCTAAGGCTAGGGCTCTGAGTTGCAGGTCAAGCATAGTCTCAGAGCCTGAAACTACTGAGGACATTCCTCATTAGAGACCAGAAGGAGATGGGTTGGGAAACAAGGAAGATACTGACATGGAACGCCCCCTTCTCAAAAAAAAAATTAATGTTGATATTTTAATATAATATTTAATATTGTGGTATATTGTATATGTTAAAATGTCTCTCACCTTCACATCTCATTAGAAAAGAGTTGAGTCACTGAGTCCTAAGTGGGGATGCAAAATGAATGAAATTGAGAGGTAACTAAATTGCTCTGAATGTAAAGGCGGTATCACGATGGAATTAAATAGAGCTCTACAGAGTGGAAGTTCTGATGACTCACAGATACAGGAGATTTACAAAATAGGCCAAAGGAGCTGGTACTCCCCGAAGAGATGTTTGAAGAGGATTTTTTTCAGAGGGATTTTACACAATTTGTAAAAAACAGCCTTTCTAAGCAGATGTAATAAAATGCCCATTTCTTACTAATGCAACGTGGGCACTTAGGGCACAGGACAAAAATAAATGCTGTCCTGGTCCCATTTGGACACTGAAAATAATCCATGCCACAAAGAGAATGGTATTAGAGTGATGTTTACAAACAACAGACTCTTTGGAGAAGTTTATTGTCAAATTGCAAATGTTGCCCACCAATACCGCCCACACCCACACACCCACACGTTGTATAGACACACACCGTATACTGAGAGAAGTATGATGGCATAACAGAATGACTCCGGTATCCCTCTGATAAGGGAAAACAGTACTCAAAGAGGGAGTTGTGCATTTATCTCTGCTTCATAGTGATAGACATGGGTTAATGTGCTCATCATAGTTGTTTTTTTTTTTATTCTTTATATAAAGAACTATTTTTTAAGCTATAATTTGCTGTACCTCACTCCAGAAGAGGGAACGAAGTGCAATTCTGGTTGCAGGTGAAGGGATGCTGGTAATTAAACCTTCCAGGTATGGAAAGGAGGACAGGTTCCATCCATGCCCTTCCTGCATGGACATGGATGTGTGTGCACCTGAGAATTCTCTGGCACTTGCTCGTAGCTATGTTTCCAGCTGGGAGAGCTACAGCTCCCCTTAGCAAAAGGAAAATATTTTCCACTTTTCAAAAGGTATTATCTGTGCTGCTAAAGATAAGGCAGGATGTAAACCTGACCCATTGGCAGCCCATCAGGAGACATTTATCTGGAAACTTTCCCTGAGGAGGCACAACACTGCTGAAAACAAACAGCTGAAACCAACACCTGAAAAGAAAGGAGAGAAACTGGCTAAGCTAGTTTGAGCATTGAAATATTATCATCAATGAGAAATACCATCCTCTTCAACCAATCCTTTTCACTCTTTCTTCTGTGTCCTCATCACTGAAGAAGGGATTTTCTCCATCATCTTGGGATTTTCTTTCAATATTCTATTTCTACTGAGTACCCCTTCCCCATCTGCAGGTATCGTTTCTTTCTCTGCTTTCTCCTGTCTATATAGGTCTATTCCATTGTTTCCCAATGTATAATCTTCCATTCTGGCAGCTTATACCATCTCCATGTCATCGTCCCTTCCTTGCCTCGTCCCTGCTTTGTCCCTTCCTTGCCTTGAACCCTCACTACCACTCCCGACAAATCACAACTTCCCTTTCCTCTTGACACATTTCCCTAAAAACTTCTCTCAGATAGGACATCCTTCCTGTTACTGCCTTCATATCTTGGTAGAAAATGGAGAGCATTTTCTACTTGTCCAATGCTGCTTTTGATTTTAGTATTGCCAATATTACTCTCCAGCCCCCTTTCCTTGACAAAGGAAGTATATGAGTATACGAGTTTACTTCTGTCCATTTGAGGAGCTTCAACGTGCAAGATGTCGCGGTAGCTACATTGTGCACATGCTTACAATACTGTAAGATAGAAGTAGAGATAAAGTTCTATGGAATATCAGAGGAAGGAGATATTTCTTCTTGTCAGGGTAATGGAAGTTTCTGGGAAGAAAGGGAGACAGTGAGATGGAAGTAAGCATGTAAAATGTAAGGGAAGAGAGGAATACAGAAAGCTGGAGAATAGAGGTTGAAAGGTTCGGCGTATGTCTCAGGAGAAACAGTCTAGTTTGACAGCAAATGCTGAGTTTTGAGAGATATATGTGGAATGATAGTGAAAGGATGTAGTCTGGGAGGCTGCTCAGGGCAAAAGCTAAAAGGAAGAAGATACCTGACAATGGAATGCACTTGTTCAGAAGGTGAGAGAATAGAGAGGAGCCGGACAGGTCATGATTGGAGAGTCAGAGGACAATTGGAGATCAAAACTGCATGGATGAGAAAAGTCTTATCAAGAAATCTGCTATCCAGAGAATCAAAAACTGAGTTATAGATTAAGAAGATTATAGTCTGAAGAGAAGTTGTTGGTTTGATCCTTAAGAGGTCATTAGTTAACACCTCTATCATGTCACATAATAATAATTTCTTTTTTGTGGTAAGAACACTGAAGGTCTAGTTGCTTAGCAGTTTTCAAGTGTATAATATATACTGTTAGCTAAGCCGCAGGAGTAACCATATTGGAATATATGGATGTATCAAATCGATGCATTGTTTACCTTAAACCTACACAATGTTAAAGGTCAATAATATCTCAGTAAAAAAAATTAACAAAAATAAATAAATAAGGAGTCATCAGTGAATTTCAAAAGAAAGATCCCAGTAGGGTCAAGGGGACATAAATGCATTGGGTTAAGTTTTGAGTAGATATGAATAAGTTAAAGGAGTCAATATAGTTTGGGCTTTTAGAAATTAGATAGTAAAAAAAAAAAAAAAGGAGATTGGGTCAAAGTTTTAGGGGGTTACTGATTCAAACAAAGAATATATAAGAGATATTTAAGAGTTAGGATGCACAAAACAAGACTAAGTTATAAATTTTGTACTTTTTTACCCCAGCCCGACCTTTCTAGTGTGAAAGGATCCTGGCTTGTTCTTTAACCTCCTAATTTCTCTTCATCCTCTAGAACCTGGATAATGAGGAAATAGAGAAGTTGTAAAAGATTTTTTTAAAAGGCTAAAATAATATATTAAATAAAGATGTGAGCCAGATTGAGAACTGAGAAAAGCAAAAGCCTACATGTTAGTGATTGGAGATGCCTACAGTTTGTGAGGCATTCAGAATGAAATCACTGGGAAAAGAGGCCTTTCCAGAAGAACTCATGTGTCTTATGAAGATGTTCCTTCTTTGTGATTTCATGAGAAGTATTCAGTAAAAATTTAAAAATTAGCAATTACTTTGAATGCTAAATTAATTTTTCTATAATACCATATCCTATTAAGAGTGTTAAAAATGAGCAGTTACTCCGAATGATGAATTAATTATTTTATAAGACAACATCCTAGTGAGGGTGGAGAAGGAGGCGGCTCTGCTGTATCGTTTTTACATAAATGTGTATGCTGTATTCAGGCACATAGTTGTGTACGGATTTAAGTATGCCTGTGTAATTTAGTAGAGGAAGAAAAAATGCAAGAAGAAAGGAAAACTGAAAAAGTAACTAGGGAGCATGAAATCAGAAGTAAGAGGCTAAGCCCACAGGAAGGAGGGGAGCTCCATCCTTTGAGATGTGAAAAGGGAGCTAGAAAAAAGTTCTGAACTATAGAGAAAAGAAGCTGAAGATTTTCATGTAGAGAAATGAATGCAATGCGCTCTGCAGAGAATCAGGGATTTGGAGGCTTTCGTAAATGGGCAAGATTTGGAATAGGCATATTGAATAATGTTGACAAGGAATAAAAATCTGTTTAGAACCGTGGCCAAGCAGCAACTGAGACCTGAAGAGGGAAGGGTAAGATTTATTTCCATAGACTCTAATCAAATCGCCTTATGACTTTCTCGCTTATGTGTGGTCATGCAGAAGTGGAAGCAGGAGAACAAAATAGCATTGACTTTCCAGTGAACTGCAAGCAAGACAATACTCTTAGTAGTTGGCAATCTTCTAGTAACTACTCTAAGTGCTTGATTCTAAGTTTCCTTAACTTTATATACAAACTCCCACATTTTGTTCTCTATGGGGTTCTGAAAGTGGGTATAGAGCAAGCAGGAAGAAAATCACGCTTGTGGAGTGAGAAAGGGGAAGGAGGAGTTGATCCCTAATCTTAGAACTTTAGGTCTACAGCTAGATCTCCAGATGCATTAAGAAGGAAGGACAAAGGAAGGACAAAAAATGGTCTGCAGGCAGACAGATTAAGGTATACACAGCTTTACTGTGGACAGAGGTGCATTGCATTGACATAGTCTACGTATAAATCATTCAAACTATGGAAATTCCTGGAAACAGAATTTTCTCATCCCTTTGTTTTCCAAAGATATATAACTGACCAGGGGTATTGGATACTGTATATCTTTTGAATTTTATAATGCTGAAAAGTTGAGATTTCATGGATTACTACGTAATGCAGCAGTAGCAAAAGTCTCCTTGTGGAATGACCACATCTTTACGCTCACCTTTGTGTGTTCTTCAGAGTCTAGCAGGATATACCGGCGATTCAAAACCTCAATAAATAATAATTACATTGAATTGAACGCCATCATTTTCTTACGTTTGATAGGCTTCGAAGTTCAGAGTTTTACAAGTCTACTTACATTCTTCTCTATCTTCACCTAATTTTTAAGTTTCATATTTTTTTAAAAAATTTAATTAATTCATTTTTGAGAGAGAGAGAGACAGAGAGCAAGCGCACGAGTTGGGGAGGGGCAGAGGGAGATGGAGAGAGAGATAGAGAATCCTAAGTACTGGACTTGAACCCCCAACCCTGGGATCATGACCTGAGCCAAAATCACGAGTCAGATGCTCAATCCACTGAGCCACCAAAGCACCCCTCAAATGCTTTTTAATCAGATCATTATGCGTCTTCTACTAAATACCTCTGCCTCAGACTTTTAAGACACTTCTAACCTTGCTCAGAAGACCTTCATTCTGGTATCATCAACTAAGGAGCCATGACTCTAATATTATGTTTCTATAAAAAATTTACTTCAGATTTTGTAGAAAATTCCAGTTTTTTGAAAGACTGTGGGAAAGTGGTACTACTGCTACTACGATTAGTAGTAACAATTTTTGAGCTCATTCTAGATAAATCAAGTGTTCATGTTTAGTGTTTTTAAAATGTTTTTGTTTATTTTTGAGAGAGAGAGAGAGAGAGAGCGCATGAGCAGGGGAAGGGGCAGAGAGAGAGGGAGACAGAGAATCCGAAGCAGGCTCCAGGCTCTGAGCTGTCGGCACAGAGCCCAACGTGGGGCTCGAACTCACAACTGTGAGATCATGACCTGAGCCGAAGCCAGACCCTTAGCCAAGTGAGTCACCCAGGTGCCTCTAATTTTTAGTGTTTTAACCATGCTAACCCAAATTTTACAGCCCTGTGAGGAAAGTACTATTTTTGTCCCCATTTTACAAATGCACCCAAGGAATGATTTGTTATGTACACAAATGCCTTAACAATTCAGATGGTTTCTTTCACTTCTTGCTGTTACTACTTGCCATGCGGTGGTGAAAGATAGACAACTATATTTAAAAATAGATTTTTAATTTTAGAATGATTTTATATTTACAGAAAAGTTGGATGAAGATAGTATACAAAGTTCCCATATATCCCACATTCAGTTTCCTTTACTGTTAACATCTCACATTAGTATAGGACAACGGTCATATTTAACGAATCCATATTGATACATTACTTCATATATTACTCAGATTTCTTCAAGGTTTACCTAATATTCTTTTTCTATTTTAGGATCCCATGCAAGATTCCACATAACATTTAGTTAACATACCGCCTTAGACTCCTCTAAGCCGTGATAATTTCTCAGTCTTTCTTTCTTATGACAAGTGTTGAGGTAATGCTTGTCAGATATTTTGTGGCATGTAGAATGTCTTTTGGGTTTTGTTGATTTTTTCGTCCTCAGATTATACTGGGGTTATGGATTTTTGGAAATAATATCAAAGAGATAAAGTGCCATTCTCACCACATCATATCAAGGGTACATACTGTCAACATGATTTATCATTGTTGATGTCAACTTTGATCACTTGGTTAAGGTAGTGTTTGTCAGACTTCTCTTCTCTGAAGTTATTCTTTTTCCCCTTTCCCTATTGTACACTTTGGAACGAAGTCACCATATACACTCTACAGTTAAGGAGTTGAAGTTATGCTCTACCTCCTTTCAGAGAGAAAATACAGAAAGAAATAATTTGCCCGCCCTCCCTCCCTTCCTCCTTTCCTCCCTTCCTCCTTTTCTCCTTCCCTCCCTTTCTCCTTCCCTTCCTTCCTTCCTTCCTTCCTTCCTTCCTTCCTTCCTTCCCTCCTTTAATCAGTTACTTATATTAGTGTGGACTCATGCAATTTATTTCATACTTTGACTTATAATCCCATATTATTTATTTTATTGCTCAAATCATTCCAACTTTGGCTATTTGGTGACTGTTTCAGTTGACTCTTGCGTCCATCTGCCCTATTTTTCTTGTGTTTTTTACATCCACTTTTTGGAGAGAGAGGACATTGTATGTACTCTTGTAATTCTTAAATCCCTATTCTGGGGACAATTTTAGATTTTCTGTGTTTTTCTGTGTCAATAAACGTAATGCACAAAGTAGCACTTAAGTTGAATATTTACCTTTGTTTGATGCCTACTATAAGCATTTGAATGCTGCATTATGTTATTTTTTTCATTTAGACCTCACAGTGTGTGTGTTTTATAAGCACATAAATACTTAATGCTTGAACCTGCAAGTCTGTGCCTGCTATATTAAAAAAGGTGTGAATCTAATAGAAAATGAACCTTAATTACATTACCTTACATAGCAAAGAAATTTCGCATTGTCTAGTAGTTGGTTAAACTCCTTCCACAATAATCTTTAAAATGCATCATTTAGAAAAGAATTTTCAACTGTGCATAATTCAAGTAAAAACTATTTTATTATAATTGATCTGTCCTTTGATACCACAGAATCTTATTCCAGGCTATATATCCTGTGATCTGTTTATTATATTTTGCCATCAGAAATTAAGTTATTTTTGCATCCATTTTCAATGTATCAGGTAAGTTCTAGTTTTTAGGTTTATGATGTGTTTTCAGTTAGGTCTCAGAAGTCAGTATATTTTTTATTTGTTAATAGAAGCATAATTTAACCATTAGACAAAATACTCCTTGTTAAAATAATCACAGAAATACAAATTATTCTGGTATTCACATAAGTACCAGTGTTCTCTGTAGTGCATTTAAAATATTTGCAAGGTCAATGAGTGATGGGGGGGCAGGGGGCACAAACATTCAACTCTTGTCATTCATTCAACAACTGTTTAATGCATCCAGTGTAACAGATACAGTATGTTTGCATGGGACACACAATGAACAATGAATAAACGTGCCTATCCTGTGACATTTATATGTTCTCTATGCTGGTGCCGTCTCATAGAGAAATGACACAAACCATAAATACGAGCCACATATGTGATTTTGTATTTTCTGGTAGCCACATTAAAAAAAAAAGTGAAATTCATTTTAATAATATATTTTATTTAACCAAATATATCCAAAGGATTATGTCATCACATAGAGGCTTATTAAAGATAAATTTCTTTGTCATACTAAGTTTTTGAGATGTGTGTATTTTATACTTGTAGTATGTCTCAGCTTAGATTGGCCATTGTTACAATGCTTGCTGCCCACATATGCATTGGTCAACTGTATTGGTCAATTATCTCTCTATATTGTAGGCACCACAATCACAGATAACTTAGGGAAACAATTTGTTGTTGGAAGATTTGAAACTGGGTGTCTTTTATTTCGAGCCATAATAGAATTTGAAACACAGACGGGAATTTTTATATTCTAACATGAAGTTTTATACAATTTTCAGTCATTAAATATTTTTAAGATCAGAGTAGGAGACAACCTCTATTATAATCATTTCCCATAATTGGACAGCAATAGCACTATTTCCAATTTATTAAGGAAATTGAGGATAACTGAATTTATTATTACAGAGGCTATAGAAATGATTTAGTTTTGAAGGTTCAAATGTGTGAGCTTTACTGGTAATTGATTAGGTTTGTCTACAAAACTCATGAACAGGTTATTTATCCTAACAGTCCTCCCTTCCCTTTCAATTCATTGTTTGTATCTCAGGGTGTTATTTATTATCCCTCCTCTGTTGCCTTCTGACTTACTCAAATACCCTTCCCTCCTTGGATTGTACCCTTTATTTATTTCTTAGACAAGGCCAGTGGTTTAATGATTGCTAAAACTCTTTCAAATCTTTGAATGTTTTGCACAAAAACTAATGTTTTGGTTTTTTTTTTTTTATGCAACTTTTACTCTTTTATTGGGGGAAGGATTAGTGGGAGACAATGGATGGGGTGAAAAATTCAGGGCAAGTGAGAGAGGTAGGGAAGGACCCATAAATGGAAACTGGGCCAAAGTGTTTTGATCATAATTCTTATTTTCAAAGTAAGTTATTTTCATTGATGTACTTCACTTACAGCAGATGCTTTTGATTTGTTATCAAACTCCCACATATTGTTAGAGATCACTAGTTAACACAGATTTCCCCAAAATCTCTGTACATTTGTATATGCCTTAATCATTAAAAGGCAGAATAATATAAATCTTTGCTGCCCAGTAAATACTGAATTAATAGAGAATATTGAGAATTAAATTTACTCCAAAGTAATATTACATGTAATGGGTGTAACAGAAATTGTTTTGCCAAAAAACATGCTCAACACTTGTCTCACGCAAATCTGCTACCCACTGTGTGCAAAATTTCTTCTCTTAACATTGATTAACTACCTGATCATAAGATCAAGTGGGGTGGGAGAAAGGGAGGAGGGGGAGGCTAGTGGGTGAAGTCTTTGAGTGTTCCTATCTCTGTTTCTTAGTTAATAGAGTCATCCCAGCTTCCTTTGTGATTTTACCCCCTCTTTGTACTATCAGGAAAGTGGCCCAAGATTTTCTCTCTCTGCTTACATTGAAATAAAATTGTTGTATTTTATCTCTAGGCCATGAATCTAATGTCTTAAGGGTAGAACATTCATTTCCGGAATGAATTCCCTTTCTGCTCTAAACAAAGTCAAGTTTGTTTGCATCTCATGACAGAGGATAATTATTTTTATTTAACTAAGTTTTTATTGCTTACTCCTAATTGTGCTTTTTTTTTTTTTTTTTTTTTTTTTTTTTTTTTTTTTTTTGGAGAGAGAGAGCTCAAGTAGGGGAGGGACAGAGGGAGAGGGAGAGAGAGAGAGAATCTTAAGCAATCTCCATGCACAGCACTGAGCCCAATGAGGGGCTCAATCCCACAACCCTGGGATCATGACCTGAGCAGAAATCCAGAGTCAGACACTTAACTGACTGAGCCATCCAGGTACCTCCAGTTTTACTTCTGGATTGACCATAAATGTTTGATTTATTAAGTAAGAATATACTCAAAACTTAAAATTGGTTGGAAGTAGGAAAAAAAAGACTGAAAAAGTCAAGTAGTACATATGTAATAATGAAAGATGTAAAAAAAAAAGCACAAAGTAAAGAATACATCATTCTCATACCATTTTTTGTATGACTTTAAATTTTATGGAAATCAATATCAGAGCATGGCTTCCAGTTCTAGCTTTCTAAATAGATTGCTGTATTCTAAACCTGTTCATTGGGGGAACAGTGAAGGGAGTTTGAGATGCCCATCAGCCAAGTTTGACATTGATAATATTAGTAAATAAATGCAGATTAGGTGGGCTGAATGGTTTTTTGTCAGATCAGATGACAAAAACGTATCTGCAGGCATGATATAGTTTACATGTAGGAGTCCTATATGGACTTTGCTTCAAAGTAAAGAGTAGCTGAAATAACGTTTTTAATAGGATATATTTTCTGCAAGTTGCATCTTGGTTTTGATAACTAAAATGTAAGAAAAGTAACTATATATATGGTTACTTGATCTACTTCCATATCCTGAGCTACATCTTATCTAACATTACATTTTCATTCGTTTAGCACACTACCCACCCACATATTTGCACACGTATTCATGAATTTTTTTGTTTACTTTGCTGTAATATCTGACTCATGACTGAAGATGCTATAAAATCTACATAGACTTCCTCAGCTGATGCAATTCATTGTAATAAAGTCTGCTTGTCCATTAAATTTCTTCAACTAGGGTAGTGAGATCTTACTTTTGTACTATGAAAGAAATCTGAAAGGAAATAAGTGTTGGACCACTAGTCTAATTTCTGAAATGCCTCCTTGGTTCACTGGAAATTGGGCTCTAGAATCACTTTTTATTCTTGATCCCATTTCCCCCCCTCATTTCTCATATGAAAATATTTTCTGTACTATGAAATAAAATTTATTTACCTCAAGCTCTAAAACTTCATTTCCTCCCTATGTAAAAACGGTTTCCAAGGATTTTATCTTAGAAGCTGTGAATAAAAATTTTCCTCCATCATTGTCTTCTTTAAAAAAAAAAAAAGTTTATTCATTTTGAGAGAGCGAATGAAGGAGAGAGAAGACAAGTTGGGGAGGGGTAGAGGGAGAGAATGAATCCCAAGCAGGATCCACTCTGCCAGCATAGAACCCAATGCTGGGCTCAAACTCATGAAACATGAGATCATGACCTGAGCCAATATCAAGGGTTGGACGCTTAACCGACTGAACCCCCAAGCACCCCTCCATCATGGTCTTCTAAAGCATCCTTAGTAGTCAGGATCAATAAGGCCATACACCTGTGTCAAAACTTTCTCCAATTAAGAAAGTATAGTATTAAAATTTTCAAAAACATTACGTAAGTAAAAGAAGCATTGACTGGATGTCAATGTATTTACCCCGAGCTTAAGACATAAAATACCACATGAAAAGTTAAAGCTCCCTGTGAATCCTTTCTTGGTACCATTCCTGTCTATCCACTCCCAGAGGCAACCATTATGTTGAAATTTGTGCATATCATTTATATGTATTTAATATATTTATCGCCAATCCATGTAATCCTACACTATACATATGAGTGTGAATGTGTGTGTATATATCTATATCTATATCTATATCTATATCTATGTCTATGTCTATGTCTATGTCTGTATCTGTATCTGTATCTATATCATCTATATCTATATATCTATATCTATATCATCTATATCTATCTATATCTATATATGTATATATATATCTATGTATGTATATATATTTACTGTGAACTTTATATAAATATTTTATGCATTATTTTACAATTGAATTTTTTTGGCTAAAAATAATTCTGACATTCATCCCTACTGCCATGAATAGCTCTAGTTAATTTGTCCCTGCTGCTCTAGAGTCTTTCACTGTATGAGAATACAACAAATTATTTATCCATTTTTCTACTGACAAACATTTATATTGTTATCAATTTTGTTTTTGCTATAGCAATGTTTTCTGTACTTTCTTGTACATGTCTTTAAAAAAAAAACATGTAAGAGGCACCTGGGTGGCTCAGTCCGTTAAGTGTCCAACTTCGGCTCGGGTCATGATCTCACAGTTCGTGAGTTCAAGCCCTGCATCGGGCTCTGTGCTGACAGCTCAGAGCCTGGAGCCTGCTTCAGATTCTGTGTCTCCCTCTCTCTCTGCCCTTCACCCACTCATGATCTGTCTCTCTCTCTAAAATATAAATAAACACTTTAAAAAGTTAGAAAAAAAATTGTAAAATTTTCTCTGAGATTTAAACCAACAATGGGATGTGTGTCTTCATTTTTACTATATATTGTTAGTTGTTCTTCAAATTGGCTATGCAAATATATGCATCCACCAGCAGGATAGAAGAGTTTCCCTGATGCATGTCACTGACACTTTTTGACCAAAGAAACAGGCCCACGTGTCTATTTCCTGTTGACATCACACAGTCTCAGTCACCCGCTCCTCTGGGAACCAAGTGAATGACATTGTATTTCTCTCCCTCCACTCTTGGGGATTAATAGCCCTTTATGTACACGGGGGCAAGCATGTTTGGTAAAAGCTGACCATTCACTACAGTTTTACCTTATAGAAAGGAAACAGGAGTCTCCAGAAATGCTCTTAAGTCTTGCTTCTGAAGGCAAAGTGGTAGCAGCTGGGTACCTGTTCATAGTCTCTAAATGATAAGTGACTGGATGTCTAAGGATAAATAGTGGTATTCTACTTCCTAAATGAATACCAGCCTTCTGATACTGAGTTATAAGAGCCAACAGACAGGAAATAATACCCCATTTTCCCAAGAGGTGGATGTGTACACATTGTGGAGATACGTATGCATATGTGTACAATTAGTGCCTCTCAGCTCCAACTCTGCCCTTTATTGCCCTGCTTATGGGACTTCAGCTAGACCTTGTAAACTTTTCTCCTTAGTTGAATTCTGGTAATCTTTGTCAGTATGGGGCATTGAGGCACACTGTAGGAAAAAGGGGTTTCTCTTCCTTGTCCTGGCGTATATTTGTTTCTTCTTGCCATTGCGGCATTTGGTTGGCATGTGGGACACATACAGGCAGACACTTAGTGGTACTCACTTTTAGAGTATTGTTGCATTTCCCCATGAACAACTCCTTGGGGAGTTCCATGGACACCCCAGCTAATATCCCAGCCAAGGTCTTTTTGCAGGTGGCTTCCTGATGAAGACTGCCGGTGTCTCAGCGCCCTAGTAAGTTCAACAGCACCTTCCCAGGCAGCTGCTGGGCAAGGTTTTTCAGCAATGTGGTGGGTAGTTTCCTGCGTGCAAATCTTAGCCTATGACAGGTCAGTGAACTGCATTATGGACTCGTAGGCTACAGCCAGACCCTCTACTATGGGATCTGAATGTGACCCTTGGAGGTGAGAGTCCTTCTCCCAAGGTGTTCCTTCTTTGATACTTTGCCTCACCCTGTATCTTCTGCTCCTGCGTTCTTTAGATTTCTCTTTATCCCCTTAGTAGCTGCTCCCCTATTTCAAGTTAATAATCCTTTATATTAAGCATTCATTGTTCAAATTGCTCTGTGGTTTCTGTCTTCTGATTTGACCCCTAACACTATGGTATTTAAGCAAATTTCCACTCCATAACATCTCCCACAGTTTAATTATCTTAAATAGAAAATAGTGAGGGCTCTACAAATACAGAAGATGTTTTAAATTTACTTTTTATTATAGAACGACTCTATCAATACCCCTAAGGACCAAAAGAGATCAAATTCAATTAACACTGATTTAAGGGTTCCTACTTTCTTGTCATGGTATTAAGCACTTTTATTTATATTATCTAACACATTAGACAATAAAAATATATAGATAATATGCTTCTGTGACTACTGATGTATAGGGTGTTACTGAAAGTTGCTCAAAGTTTTGCATGCAGCGATGAAGTAGCTGGAAATCAGACTGAGTTTTCTGGATACTAATCTTACATTCCTGCCCATACCGTGCGTGTGCCCTTCCCCACACTTGTTGCCACATTTCCATTTGGTGAGAGTGGACACCAAAATGGGATAGGAACCAATTTTACTAATAATTGTAAAATCTTGTTTTCTTTCTGAGTCGTGCTTTCTTTATGCCCAGTCTCATTTACCTAGTCATACTTTTTTTTTTCTTAGAATAATAGACATGAAGTTCATCATCTTTCCAAACATATATGATCTGGCCTTGGTGCCATTTTAAAGCAATACACTGGATGACTGATTTTGGTTCCTTGATCGCATTACTGTGATACTGATATTTTGTAAACTTCTGTGTGCAATTATCCCAAATTTTGTCTCTGCCCCTGGTTACTACTATTAGTCCTTTTCCATTAGTTCATAAACATAAAATTTGTGATGAGAACTCATTATATTTAACTGCAGGAAATCAATGGACTTTCATGTTGACTGTGTGCATTTGCATAATTTTTTTATGCTTTGTGGTTTAAGTGATGCTAACTATGCTGTTGGAGCTGAATGAGAGGTGTTTTAACAAATTGTAACATTGAATAACATGGAGGTCAAGGCAGGCAGGCTGACTGACATTCATTTGTGCAGATGTTAACATGTGGATGCTCTCAGGTGAAATGGCAAATAGAGGAAAGTTCCTAGTGATTTAGGAGAAATGTTAAAAGCTACAGGCAGATTTGTTTGAAAAGAAAACATTTATGATCAAGAATGAGGATTAGTGTTTGGCTTAAGGTTTGGTTTAGGGTTAGGGTTTTGACCTAATTTATTATAATCTGTGATTTTTGAGGATTATTCAAAACTGCTAAGCATGGGAACTACTTTTAACAGTGCACATAATGCAGAATATACCTTCATCATTTGTATCATCATTGTTAATGACATAGAGTGTATTTGAGATCAATACTTCTAGATATCTTCTGATGAACAACTTCTATTTTATTTTAATCTGGTTTGGAGTATATGGTATTATTAAACTGATAGGAGAATAAAAGAATTTGGTCTCTAAATGAAAAGAATTGAGAAATATTCTGTCAAAAGGGAAAGGCTTCATTCTCTGGATTGGTAGATATTCAACATAAGAAAACACATTGTAGATGGAACATGAAGGAAAGAAATAGGGGCAGAGTGATAATCTGGTTTAGGTTATAGAAAAGCGGGATCAGTATAGGCTAGACAACTCTACATTTAGCTGTAGAATTCTAGTCTGCTTTTCTATTTTGGGCTCGTCTCTCCTGGAATCTTATAACAGATTCAAAGAGCCTGTCTTGACCACGTTAAGATCATTCAACCTAAGACTGTTTGTTCTAAATTATAGCAGTGACTTTTGGTGATACTCTGTTCAATGACTCTACATCCCTGGAATGACATAAAACTCAGGGTCCTTTGCATTGTGGCTTGTCTCTGGTTCATAATAGTAATTGGTACAACAGTGGACCTTGTGGCAGAATATCTTACTGTTTTCTTAAAATCTTCTTGCTATAATAGACATATTATATATATATATATATATATATATATATATATACACACACACACACATATAACTTATATATAGTCTATATAATATATGTAATCTATGTATATATAATATCTATATATAGACATAATCTGTATATGTATAGATAGATATAATATATATTATATATTATATTATATATATATTATATATTATATATATCTATGTAATAATAGATATACACTTGGGAAATTTTGCCTGTATCTCAAATTGAAAGGACAGAAAATGAGGACTTGCTGAAGTCATGTACTGGTTGGTTCCTCCAGGAAGCAGACTTTGAGATGAAGATTTGCCAGAAGGAACTTTACTGGGGAGTGCTTTCAGAATTAACACTTGTGGGGAGAGAGAAGGAAAAAGGGTTGTGCAGAGGATGAAACTGAAATACAATGTAGTCACAGCAAAGGCCTCAGCTAATCATTTAAGGATCCCTGAAACTAGGAAGACCTTTGAGACCATGGAAGCCACAAGGGTATTTTGCCAAACTTACCTATCATGAAACTCATTAGATAACAAGTGACTGTTACAGCACTGAAACAATATTTCAGGGGTGCCTGGGTGGTTGAGTCGGTTAAGTGTCTGACTCTTGGTTTTGGCTCAGGGCATGATCTTGGTGTGTTTTCCACCCCAGTGTCGGGCTGTATGCTGACAGCATTGAGTCTGCTTGGGATTTTTCTCTCCCTTTCTTTCTCGGCCCCTCCCTGTCTTGCTCTCTCTCAGTAAATACATACATACATACATACATACATACATACACACATACATACATACATAAACAAACAAACACTAAAAAAAAAAAAAACCAACAGTATTTTGGCTTGGCATCATTGATCCAGGTCCTTGGAATATTTTAAATTGCCCTGGATAACAATTTGGAATTCCTTGTGTTGGGATTCTAGAAATTGCATGAAATTTGACTGCCCACTTATGACAGTGGTTTAATAACATTTGTCTTTCTTTCCTGCTGGAGCTTCTGTTACAATGGCTATAATAATGTACCTTGTGGATACCTGTTTCTTCCTTACACCACACTCCAGATCTTTCTAAGTTTCCAAGCTTTTCAATTTTAACTGCTATATCTCTGTTAATTTTCCCTTTTCTTCCTCCCTTATCACTATTTCCTTAATTCAAGTCATTATTGTTTTCTTGTCTGGGCTACTGATAATTTCCCGACTGGTTTCCTAGATGTGATTCTATTCTGGGTGTACCCAGTGGTAGATTGTCCAGTTGGAGGTAGTGTTTGTTTGTTTTAAAAACTCATTTTATAGAGGTTTTGGAAAAAAAAAAAAAAACACCTCCCTTCTAATGTGCCATGCCACATGCTTTTTTCATATAGCTCTTAGGTGGCAAAGAAGATTATACACACACACACACACACACACACACACACACACAGCTACTTATGTTCTGATATCTAAAAACATTAGACTTTAGAGATTTACTGAGTATGCTGATCTTTCCTCAGAAGTTAATAATGGCCCTGTAAAATTGGTATTAGGGATTAACACACTTTTCAATAGTTAATTCCTTTATAATTGTGGTATTTAACTGTTGAATCTTGTAATTGGTCTTTGGGCAATTTTCATAATACCATAATCTTATTGGTGAAGTTGAATATGATTTAAAAACAGGAATAACTGTATCAAGATCTTCAGACATGTTTTCAGTTATGGTAATAATTATATCAAAAGTCATCTTGTCTAGTTAGGGTGCTATCTGTGAATCAACAACTACTTCTGTAAATTAAGCCTCTCCTGATATTCTCAAAATATCTGATACCTGATATCTCCTGATAAATCTCAAAACAAAGACTACTGATGGTAATACAATAATGGAGGAGAAGCTAATTATAGGTGAAAGGCTTCTTTTAAGTCTCCTAGTTCAGACCTATATGGTAATTGCATTAGCTTTGATTCCACTTTCCCTAAGAGGGAACCCGGAACTTCCAACTGTGTGTTTGTATTTTAAGTCAGGAAACTGTTCAGAACTGGAAAGAGGAAAACTCTTTATGTCCAAAAGGAAGGGACATCCACATTTCACAATGCTGTGTATGGATGAAGGCAGGATTTGAGCAAATTAACACTATAAAAATATAATGTTGCATTTTGCATTGTTGGGCTCAAGATGCAAATGCTTTGCGAAGAAAAAAAACGAAATAGAGGAGTGTTAAAATGGATGGATCAGGTGATATGGAAGAGGGCTTTGATTTATTAAACTTCCAGGGTGAAACACAGAATTAGTCTAGTGGAGGTGTGGACTGCTATGTTAGAGACCCACTGTTCTCTAGCATAGCCGTGAGCAGAGTAGATTTTGTTTTATGTGTTCTGCAGAATGTCTATTATATTGACATGAACAGATGTGCACTAGATGATTACAATTTGATGAGAGGAATTGAATCTCTGCAGTCAGACTCCCAGGGATCTCTTTAAAATGTCCAAAAGGTCAAAAGGTGTTAGATTAGTATATGTACATTACATGGGGGGGGGGGGTGGAGGGGTGGTGAGGGCAGGTGGTGGGGGGGCTCCTGGTTCAAGACAGAAAGCCTCCTGAAAAAATCTATAGGAGAGATTAAACATATAAATGAGAATCCTCATTAAAAATAAAATAACTTTCGGTGGGTACCTGGAAACTTCCGTTTTGTTCTGAAATATTGTAATAGTTGTTCCATATACAAGGCACACTACATCCTTTCTACGAACTTCCTCAAAATTGGAACAGAAAAGAAAACAAAACAAAATCCATCCAAGTACAAAACTTCCAAATGTATATATTGTGAAAAGCCAAACAAAAACATTAAGCACAATGAAACCAAACAAAATATGAAAGAAATACCCAGAACATCATCCAAGCATGAACATGTTTCAGATGTATAGGACATGAACTAGCTTTTGACATTGAATGGAAGCAAAATATGTATAACTCATTGAAAAAAAAAACTGGTTTTCTTTCCAGGACAGTTAAAATTGAGGAACAGCCCTGTCTGTCCAAGATTAACTTTTACACCGAGCCATAAAGCTGACAAAAACTCCTGGTGGATATAAATTCATTTTCAGATCTAAAACAGAAATCTGAAACACTTCATGATTTCATGATCAAGTCTAAACCTTTTTTTTTAAACATAGCTTTTAGATGGTTTAAAATTCTCACATTATTGCTTTCCAATATCTACAGTTATTTTAATGGCTATTATTTTTTTTATTTTCCTTTTGGAGTTTTAATTATTATTAAGTTATTGGGTTAAATTCCTGTAAAACAAGCTATCATTATAAGAGATAAAAACACTGAGTCTCACACATATTAAATGGTTTCCCTAAGGGATGACAGCAAGTTTCCTGCAGACCAAAAATGAATGTTTATAGCCTTTATCGTCATCACCTGCTGAGTTTATCCTTTTCCTATCTGTGTGAAAAATGCTTGATAGCATTACCATATAATTTATGATTTTGAGAAACTTTGTTTCTCATTTGTCCTCTCAAATATTTTGTCTCTTTTATTCTCAGCGCGTGGTATTCTTCGTCAATTTAGATTCCTTAGGAAGCATCAAACAGGGAGTGGAGGTTGTAGAATAAGAAAACCAAAGACAGGTAATTCATGTATTCTGGGAACTCTCGGAGGGTAGTTGCCTCAATACCCATTATTTCACATAGACTCCAAAAGAACAGAATTATTATTATTATTATTTTTAACGTTTATTTATTTTTGAGACAGAGAGAGACAGAGCATGAACGGGGGAGGGGCAGAGAGAGAGGGAGACACAGAATCCGAAGCAGGCTCCAGGCTCTGAGCCATCAGCCCAGAGCCCGACGCGGGGCTCGAACTCACGGACTGCGAGATCGTAACCTGAGCTGAAGTGGGACGCTTAACCGACTGAGCCACCCAGGCGCCCCAAGAACAGAGTTATTTTTAGGGCACAATGGGATTATCATCTTCATCCCCCAAATCCATGATTATTTTTTTTTCTTTTTGATAAATGAAAAAGAGCAGTTGATACCTCAGTTAGTGTTTTCAGTGCTTTACATACATATTAATTAATTACTTCATTTCTTTAGTCAATATTTGTTGAATATCTATTATCAGGAATGGTTCTTACTGTTGAAAGGCTGCACTTTATGGGAGAAGAATGACCATATAGAAAAATTATAAAACAAGTACAATCTTAATGCATAATATTCCTTAGGAGATTAGGAAAGGGCCATGTAACCTGGACTCAGACTTTAATAACGAGACGGGATAAAGCCAGGTGAAAAAACCAAAAAAGAATGACTTCCCCAAATGTCAAGACCAAATGCTTCCATTAGCAGTTGAAATTTGAAACAGCTGAGAAAAACGAATTACACGCTAGAAAGTAATCTTACTTATGCAATAGATGCAAACAATACAAAGTATGATACTTACCACTCAATTCCAAAAATATATTGAAATATCAATATATAATTACCAGAGAGCTTTCATTCTAAAAATGCATGAAAAACAAACATAAAAAATGCACCAATAAAAGGTATATAGTAGACCAAATGATCTTTTAAATTATTAATAATAATATTGTTGGGTTTTTTTTCAACTTAAGAGATAGTACTGGGGAATCTGGGTGGCTAAGCTGGTTAAGCCTCTGACTTCAGCTTAGGTCATGATCTCAGGGGTTGTGAGTCAAAGCCCCACATCAGGCTTCCTCCTGTCAGAGCAGAGCCCACTTTGGATGCTCCCTGCCTCCCACCATTCATATGTACTTTATCTCTCTCTCTCTCTCTCAAAAATAAACATTTTATAAAAGAGAGAGAGAGTACTATATTCCCCATTTTCCAGATGAGGACACTGAAATTGATAAACTTTAGTTGACCTATCCTGGAATTACAGTTAACTTTTGAGCTGTGTTAATAGTAATGTGATTATGTTTAAAACAATGGGTCCTTATCTTTACTGAAATATTGGCATATATAAAATAACATGATTTCTGGAGTTTGCTTCAAAATAAAATGGGTAATTTGGACTCAGATGAGGTCACAAATAAAGCAAAAATATCCATTAGTTGATAACTGTTGTCTCTAGATAATAGATAAACAGACATTCATTTTACTATTCTCTCTAGTTTTAGTTATGTCTGCAGTTTTTCCTAATAAAAACGTTTCAAAAAATAAAATTACTTGTCTTAGGAATAAACTTTTGTAGGACCCATGTGAAGAGAAGTTTAAAATTCCAATAATGGACACTAACAAGTTGAATAAGCTGAGAAAAAATTACTTGAATGGAAATTTTAATAATAAAAAAATCCCAAAATTCATATAAAAGATTTAGCAATTATAATCTTAGCACATTTTTTGCATCCAACGATGTTTAAAGTATTAAAAGTTTAAAGGTTAAAACAGAGAACAGTAATTACATGAGAAAAACCCACAAATAAGCAAAGCAATAAAGAAATATTCATGCTAATACATATCATTCTTTGCAATAAACCTGGATTAATTAAAACACTAAAACACTGAAACCTAACAGATTATTGGGATAGCAGAATCAGAAAAAGTTTCAAGAAATCAAGATAATTTACTCTGTGATAAAAGTAGCATTTTAAGTTTGCAGAAAAAGAATGGATTATTCATTAACGATTTCAGGAAAATTGGATAATCATTGAAGTAAAAAGTAAATGAGATTCATACACAGTCTTTCCTGTGCAATCAACTTTAGATAAAGGCAAAAATTACTAGAAAGCCATAAATATATTAGGATAATAATATTGATAATTACTTATGGAATCTTTATTGAAGTAGATATTTGTAAATATGGAAACAGAGTCAGAAAACTTGAAGTGACAGTGAGCCGGTTTGGCAACCTGAACGTTTAAAACATTTGTGAAACAAAGAAAAACCTCAGTTAAAAAAATTCAAAAGACAACTTGGAAAATAATTTCTCCGCAAACACACAGGCATTCTTTGATTTCTTACAGTATTTTTAGGTAGTAAAAAAGTAATGGAAGGAAAAGTGGTTTTAAAAATACAAATAAAGTTTTACTTCCGGAAAGGTAGCTGATACTGAAGGAAGCTCCTGCTGCAAAACAAGCAGATTCCTGAATAAAGCATGCTTTTAATATACTACCAACTGGGCTTGCTGAAGTAAGGGACATTTCAAACACACAACACCCCATTTTCTTTACCAAGAAATCTCCTCAAAAAGCAAAACAAAAGAAAACAAAACAAAAAAGACTGAAACTGATGCGGGATGCTTTGAATTGAAGCAAAAAGAAGAGATAGTGTGGTTCTGCAGGAAAATGCCTGTGGCAGCACCAAAATCCTGAGTCACCTATCACAGTGTTAATATTGCAGCTCATCTCTCCCGATTAGTAATCGATCAAGCAGACAAAAGATCATAACTACACGTGAAATGAACGATGTAATCAATGTGCTTAATAACACAGACATATGTAGATCTCAGCATCCAACAGTTGGAAAAGGAACGTTCTCTCAAGCACGGACATCGCTGGAGTGCTTCGTGAGGAGGGTGATGGTTGAAGACTCTTTCCTCGTACTGCTTTCCGTATTTACAGTTAGAAGGGCCAAGAAACATCTAGGTAATTATGTGCTCAATCACACTTCCTGGTCAAAGAAATGGGAAAACTCTACAGCTACATTGCCCAATACGGCAGCCACTAGTCACATAGGGCTCTTGAGTGCTTAAAATGAGGTTAGTCCTAACTGAGTTGCGTTTTAGGTATAAAACACACACTAGAGTTTGAAGCCAGGGAGAAAATGTGTAAAATATCTCTCATTCCTAGCTTTTATATGGCTTTCATGTCAAAATGACAATAGTTTAGATACATATTAAAATTAACTGCACCTGTGCCTTTGTATTATTTTCTTACTATAGCTACTAGAAAATTTTAGGTTACATGCGTGGTTTTCATTTCATATCTATTGGAGAGTATAGTGCTGATTTGGAACTTCATCAAATTCAGACCAGCTGAGCCAGCATTTTGCTGCGCTACAAAATTGAGAGAGAAGATGAACCTCCATGCCCAATCAACCTTTTTCTGAAAAAGTTAAATAAATGGAGACCTATATTTTTCTTACAGAAATGGAAGTTCAAAATCATGTATAAATACCAATTTTCCTCCAATTTATCTGAATTCAATGAAATTTCAACCAAAATCCCAACGGGGTTTTTCATGAATCTTGACAAACTAATTCTAAAAAAATATGTGAAGGAGGGGGGAAGAAAAAGGAATAACTAAAACATTTCTGAGAAAGGAACGTAAGAGATGTGCCCTGCCAGATATCAAGGCATATTATAAGGCTGTAATGATAAAGTCAATATGAAATTGGCACAGGAATTGAAAAATATTGACTGATGGAACAAAGTGAAGATCTGGGAAACAGACTGTGTTTTACAACTTGATATATTACAAACATGGGACTGAAGATCATTGTGGAATGGAGGGACTATCAATAAAGGTGATTGAACAATTAATTGCCCACAAAAGAATGGATCCTTAAATTGAATTCTTGCTTCCCACCATACACAAATGTCAATTTCAGATGGGCTGAGGACTTAAAAATTCAAGGAGAATCTCTGATGTCTCAGAAGAATATAAGGAATAATATTTATTGTTATTCCAAATTAGAGCTAGGGAAAGATACCTTACATTAAAATACATACTAAACATTAAGAGATGGATAAATTCCACTGCTTGCTAATTAAAAACCTCAACAAAAGACAGGCTAGAGACAGTGAAAAGACAAGACACAAACTGAGAAATATTTACAATACTTGTAATTTACAAGGGATTAGTAGCACTCTCACAAATCAATTAGAAAAGGATAAAACTCAATAGAAACTTAGGTAAAAGGCACAAACAGGCATCTCACAGAAGACGAAATATGATGAGAGAATAAACACATGAAAAGATGTTTAACCTCATTAGCAATAAGGGAAATACAAATTACATTTTAAACCCGTTGACATGATTTTATTCCCACAGATGATAATTCTCACAACAATTAAGAAGTCAGACAAATCAGGGTTTTAGAGAGGAGATGAATCAACCAATTGCTGGTGGAAGTATAAATATGAGGACATATACATTAACAGTATTTTAGGAGGTTGAACATTTCCGTAAGCTATGATCGAACAATTTCACTTCCACGTACACATGTCAGATGCTTTCTTTGTGTCAAATGCCAAGAGAGAGCTATAGAAATTTGGTTGAGGGGGTGTGGGGAGAGAAGAATGGTTAGGGCAGAGGACTTTTCAGTCAGTGAAAATGCTCTGCATGGTACAATAATGTTAGATACATGTTATTATATATTTGTCCAAATTCATAGAATGTAAAGCATCAAGAGTGAGCTGTAATGTAAACCATGGACTCTGGGTGATTATGATATGTCAGTGCAGGTTCATTGATGGCAACAAATGTACCCTTTGGTGGGGTATATTGATAACAGGGGAGGTTGTGCACGTGTGGAGGAAGGGAGTATATGGGACATCTCTGTACCTTCCTCTCAATTTTGCTGTAAAGACAAAACTGCTCTAAAAGACAAATTCCTAAAAATTTTGTGGCAAAAGTACTGTAATAAAAAATAAGAATGAAAGGTAAGAAGAAAGGAAGAAAAGGGAGAAGGAAGGAAGGGCAGGAGAAAGTAAAGAAGCGATAGGGGTAGTAGGAATGGAAGGATGGGGGAGGGGGATAGAAAAGAAAGATGGAAAGAAAAGACATAGGGAAAGAGGAAGAGGGAAAGACTTCAAATATGCAGAAAAATGGATAAACAGAATGATTTATTCACCCACTCAGATGTTTTGGATATGGAAATGGATGAAATAAACCTGTATGCCACAATATGCATGAATAAGCAATCCAAGAATTCCACCTACAGTATGATGCTGTGTTTCAAAGGTCAGAAAGAAAGGAAATTGACAACTGAGAGCTTCTCAATGAATATAGTAGTATAATATGTAAGGATACACAAAGAAGGACATAAAAATAACATTTACGGGTGCCTGGTCGTCTCAGCTGGTTAAGCGTCCGATTCTTGGTTTGGGTTCAGGTCATGATCTCACGGTTTTGTGGGTTCTAGCCCTATGTCGGGCTCTGAGCTGACAGTGTGGAGCCTGCTTGAGATTTTCTCTCTCCTTCTCTCTCTTCCCCTACCCTCCTGTCTCTGTGTCTCTCTAAGTAAATAAATAAACTTAAATTTAAATAGCATTCATAGTGTAGTCACTTTTGTGGGGGAGTTACTGGATAAGGAAGAACACACACCATGGTGTTATATGCTTTTACTTCTTAAGTCGGATAGTGAGTTCATGGAGATTCATTTTATGATTCTGTTTTAGTTTATACATATATATTACATTTATTCTTTTTCATATATCAAATACTATTACATTAAAAGCAAGTAAATATACAAATAAGCATACAAAGAAATGGTGAGTTGAGGAGAAAGATGACAATTGTTTTTTCTTTGGAAACTTCCCCTTACTCCTTGACCATCCTTTTTCCTTTCTCTTCCACATCTGCATTCTAGAGCCATATTTGCTTCAGATTTCTCTTTGGCTCGCTGAGCCATTTAGTACAAAACAATTCATGAGATTATTGAAATATATGCTCAGTGTGATGCCTGGTTCCTCATTACTGGATGTACATCAGATTAAAAACAATCAATGAGTTCCTGTTCCAGACTGTGGAAATATTGCAAATGATAATTCTATGAAAATTTCTCAAGCTGAACACCCACCTATTTGGTTCCAAATTACATAAGTCATCTGGAAAGCAGATTTTGTTCCAGCTTTCAAGAAACAGCACAGTCCGACATATCTGCAGGGAAATTGGATTTTTCATAATATGTTCTTAAGAGAATGCAGTAAAAAGAGCTTCATAAAACAGGAGAAGCAAAATGCATATGTGCCTTTCTGAAAACGTTGTAACAGCTGACGATGATATTTCTCTTCTGGGCATTAGATCAATCTCATGCATAAACACTGAAATAGAAAGAGACTTACTAAAGAAATAGATCATTGAATGTCTAAAAGCATTTGTGTTACGGGACTAGTAGAAAAATAGAGAACATTTTCTGTCTCTGCAATACAGCAGACGCATTTTAGATGGGAAATATATATTGCTTATAGTCAAAATCCTTTGGGAAATATAAACTCAGATATATAAGAACAAAAAAAATTAAAGAATAACAGAAGCCTCCAACCTTATTATCATAATAATAAGAAATGACAACCCTAGATAGCGTTCTGGGGTGGGGTTGGGGGGGACACTTTTGGCCAGGTGATTCTTTCTGCTTGTGGGTGCTTTGTTCCACCTTCAGAAGAGCTCAAGGTGTGATAAGTAAGATTGTATCTCTTCCACCCTGGTATTGTTTGGGGAATGACACCACACTTGCAGGTGAGATCACAGAAATAGGTCTATGATGCAGATTTGGTGATTGGATCGAAATCAGGACCTTTATTTCCTAAATCCTTGCTTCTAGCTATCTTCCATTTCTGCCTCTTCTAAAGATCATTCAATTCTCTTTTTCTTTGCCATATCCTCATAAATGTGACTCTCCTTACATTCTTGAGGAAGAACAAAAGCAAAGATAGAAACAGGCTAAATGAAATGACAGCCATCTTTCAGTGTTGGAGATTACCATTTATGGCATGCTTGGTTTACCAATTTTTTTAATTGAATGCAACTTGACTTTCCTTTGTATTTTATTGCAGATCTTATAGGGAAACAAGAGTTTATCTTGAATGATCACTTCTCATTGAGAGGGAGTTTAGCATATTGGTTAAAAGTATGGACTGGAATCACATAGCAATTATTTTTAACGGAAATATTTTTATTAGAATAATGTAATCTATAAAACATAGCCCTAATTAAATGTATCTCTCTATCCACTTCATGTCTATGCCCACACAGCTGAAGGTGATTGGAGATAAACACATACCCACTCTGACTAGTCTCACTTTCACTTTGTGACTTTAAACTTCTACGCGTCCTAAAATGCCGCCTGACATCACACTACGTTTTCCTGGTTCATTCATTCTGCCACTCTCCATGGTGATTCATGTCTTCTAATCTCTCCTCAAAATCTCAATCTTTATTGAAGTTGCCAGATACAGCAAATGAAACAAGATACCCAGGTAAACTTGAATAATTTCTAAGCACTATGCATATGTACTTTGAGATAAAAGAATCATTGGGCATAGTTTTACTAGAAAATTACTCACCTGAAATATATATCTGTTTAAAAAATAATATTGTCCCTGATGATTTGGCTCTTCTGAACAGTTCTTTATTTCGCAGAATTTTCTTATAAAATGCCTTGCAGTCCATATTCCATTTACATCGTAACATAGCTTTTACAGTGGTCACATGCAACTTATTTCGTCCTTTTGTTCACTGAAAACTTATTAATGGGAAAACACTCAACATTAGCACTATAAGCCAGTATACAATCATGTAGTGGCATAAAGTTAACAAGTCTGAGAATTGCCTTTCAAATTTGATTTGTTGGAGTACATAATACCTTCTTTCCTGGTATAACTTGCTTAACTGTTTTTTAGGGTTAAGTAGTGTCTCTTAATCGATGACTTTTCAAATGCTGTGCCCTGAATAGAAATGGTATTTCTTCAGTTTTCATTCCCTTGTTCTTCAACACTGCATATGTTTCCACTTTTTCCCCATGAAATATTCACATAAAGAAATCAAATTCTTCAAGGTAGGAAATACATCTCAAAAGGTAGTCATAGCAGGTGCCATAATAACTATACATCTAAAGATAGAATTCCTGTTCCTTTCATAGTAATATTGTCTTTTTTAAAAACAACCTTGACACTTACATAGGGATAAAGTTTTCATCAGTTCTTTCTTTAACACATTCCACAGGTTTCTTCACGTAATAAAATACTTCAGTTATTAGAATAATGTTATCCATGTTAGATAACATATCCAATTATTAGAATGATGTTTGCTCTTCTTTCAATTTGTATAATCCTATTGCTAAAGAGATATTGAAAACTATGAACAAGAAATAAGTAGAAACCACTCAATGTATTATTTAAAAAGTCAACAAGAATTTTGAGGCCTCTTCTATATAATTAAAGTTTAATTTTAGTGCTTCAACTAAAATGGAAATCTTGTCAACTATTTGCTAAATAAAGTCAATGGGCTTTCGAATGTAAGAGAACTGAAGAATACTGAATTTCCAACAAAATAAAAAAATCCTTTACTCAGTTTGACAGAGAAAATGATGATATTAGAGAACAATTTCATGAAATCACTTCATGTCAACAGAAAGGACATGGGGTGTGCTCTTTGAGTAACATCATGTAGAACAAACATAAGCAGAAGAGCTAACACCTTCCATAGAATTATTCATTCTTGGCTTCAGCTTGGAATGAGTCTTTTTTTTTTTTTTTTGCAATTTACACAGATATTTACGAAAATTTGTATTTTTATTCTATCAAAAGGAATAAAATTTTTCTCATTACCCCCTAATTCAAAAAGAGTGTCTCTGCAAACATTTGTTATTGCTTTTGAAGTCTCAAATAAATTTTATTCCCCATAGCCTTATAAGGAAGATATTTTTATAAGAAAAGTATTGCATAGGCAAAAGATTTTTTTTTTTTCTGCGTTGTGATTATTTGCACCATGGTTATTTTGTAAGTAAAGAAGTTAGGTCTCTGATAACCTGTAATAGTGAATGTAGCCATTTAAAAATTATTATTATAGATTTCATTCCAGAACTTGAAAGTTTGCTTGGAATTTTAGAATCACAAAATACTTTTGCTAGTTGTACATTCAAAAGGCATTTGAGCTGACTGATGTTGATATCCAGTGTGGAAGGCTATTATACTTCTACTGCATTTATTTTTTCTTCATATGAATTTTATTTAAATTTTTTGTTACTCCATCACTATTTTAGTCCTAGTTGAGGAAATCACACATCTCTTATGTCAATATGGCAGTTCATACCCGACTTTCCACCATTTTCAATATTGAATGAATAACTGCATTGTGCACAAAGACTCTCTCAAAGGACTATTTATTTATTTAGTGAATGTCCACTATTCAGAAGATTTATCACAATAATTATATCTGTGTTTTGACTTTTGGGAGTTAAATTTAAAAAGTACATACTAGAGGGGCACCTGGGTGGCTCAGTCAGTTGAGTGTCCGACTTCGGCGCAGGTCATGATCTCGTAGTCTGTGAGTTCAAGCCCGGAATCGGGCTCTGCGCTGACACCTCGGAGCCTGGAGCCTGCTTCGGATTCTGTGTCTCCCTCTCTCTCTGCCCCTCCCCCGCTCATGCTCTGTCTCTCTCTGTCAACAAAAATAAATAAACATTAAAAAAATTTTAAAGTACATACTAGAATCATAACAAGAAATGAAAAAATTGAATTTGATAATCTCGTGGCAGCCACATTGCCTCCATCATCCCCAAGTCTCCACTCAAATGTAGCCATAAACAGCTATTGAAAGGGTTGTAAACTTGCAAACAATAAATTGAGCTATCTGATGCAAAAATATGTGAACTTTCAGTTTGTCTGCGGATAAGGGGGTACTTGTAGGGCATCATCTCTGTGAGTAAAGCCAGAGTTGATGTTATATAAGATTTTAGGAAGCCTTATTTTCAGAGAATGGCAGACTTTCAGAAGAAAGAGTGTTTAGAGGATAATAGGACTTTCAGGAGTGTTAGTATGATCACTGTAATAAGGTTGATATTGACCCGTTGCCTTTCAGAAACACAGAAAGCGACCGAGGCACTTGCTGATTGGCTAATGCTTAGAAGCGTGGTGTTGTCACTGATTGGCTGACTTTCAAGACTGGAGTTTTCTTATTGATTGGCTGACTTTCAGAAGTATAATTACTTGAGTAGGGCTGTTATTAATTGGCTGATTGTCAAACCATCTCTGCTAATCTGAAGTTACCTCTAAAGGTGATTACTTAGTCACAGCATGGAACTTTGGCCACAGAGCAATCTTAGCCTTTCCTGAATATGAAAAATAAGTCCTATTAATTCTGTGTCTCTTGGCCTTCTCTCAGCCAAACCTGCAAGAAGGACCACGGAGGCTTATCCAGATATTTATTTGTGGAGGTATGACTTACAGTTAGCATTACCATGTAAGTGATGTAAACTACCAATTAGTGTGGTAGAAAAATAGCTCTAGCAGTCAAATTCTTGTTATTTATTGAAAAAAGCTCATTTAGGATACCCTAACAAAGTCAATAGAGGACACAGGGTAAGATTATTTTCGATATGGAACGTGTTTGGTATAGAGAAGTCACCTAACAACCCTAACCCTCATCATTCATCATCACTCTTAGTTGTTAATTTTGATCTCTATTTCATTGAGAAAATAAAGCAGATAAAAGAGAACTTCCACCAAACTAGCTTACCACTTCTGCCCACTTAGATAAATCTGTTCCCATATATCCTGACTTTTCCCCACTTAATAATAAAGATAAATTCTCTGTGCAGTTAATAAAGGCAAACAATTTTATTTACTTAGTAGATCTCATCACCTCTTATATAAACAAAGGCATAATTTAATCACTTCTTTTTCTCAACTTTAAATTTTTTTTAAATGTTTATTTATTTTTGAGAGAGGGAGAGACAGAGTGCAAGCTGGGGAGGGGCAGAGAGAGAGAGAGAGAGAGACACAGAATCCGAAGCAGGCTCCAGGCTCCGAGCTGTCCGCACGGAGCCCGACGCAGGGCACAAACTGACGAACCGTGAGATCATCACCTGAGCCGAAGTCGGAGGCTCAACCGACTGAGCCACCCAGGCACCCCAACTCAACTTTAGATCTACAGCCTCTTCCCCAAACTTCAGACCCATATATCTAACTGCCTCCTGGCCAGGTCCACTAAGTTGTCTAATACACTTTCAGTCTTTAAGTATCCACAGCCAAGATCCCAATCCATCCCTCAAGCAGCCCCCAACACTCCACTCCGTTAATTTTTTCTTGGTCAAAGATGGTGCCATCATTCCAGTTGCTCAGGCCGAAATCTTCACATTCACACCATCAGAAAATCCACTTGTTCTACCTAGAGTATGTCCAGGATCTAACCACTTCTCATCAGTTCCATGATGATGCTCTAATCCAAATGACATCCTGGTTATTGCTGCAGCCCCTGTATTGGTCTAGCTGCTTCTGTCTTTGGCTTCCTTTAGCCTTTTTTAAAAAATAACAGCCAGAGTGATTCTATTAAATGAAATCAGAGTATTACATGGCTGTTCTCAGTACCTTTCCATCACTTACCACTTCCCTGAAACAGAAAGCAAGGGCATTACTGTGACCATCGAGGATCTATAGGATACCTGTCTCTTGTTAATTCTCATGTTAGTTCTTTTGTTCACTCGGTAAGAGCCACACTGTCCTCCTTGCTCTTTCTTAAACAGGAGGCATAGTCCATTTCAGGACATTGTTGTTCCCTCTGCCTAATTATTCCCATGGCTCCCTTCCTTATCTAGTGTAAGGAAGTGTACTAGGTCCTTCCCTAGTGTACTAGGTCTCTGGTCAAATGTTACTGTCTCGCCTGATGATGCTGTTGAAGATTGCAACATCCCACTGCTCCATATTCCCTTTCCTGCTTCATTGTTCTCCAGAACAGTTATCATCACCTTACACTACGCGTTTGATTATTTATTGTTTGTCTCTCCTGACAAGAATGTAAACTCGATGAAGGCAGATGTTCTTGTTTTCTAAACTTTTTTTTTTTTAAAAGGTTTATCTATTTATTTTGAGAGAGAAAGAAAGAGACAGCATGATCAGGGGAGGGGAAGAGAGAATGGAGAGAGAGAATCCCAAGCAGGCTCCATGCTGACAGAGTGGAGCCAGACATGGGGCTTGGACCCACAAACTGTGAGGTCATGACCTGAGCCAAAATCAAGAGTCAGATGCTTAAGCACCTGAGCCATCCGGATGCCCCTTGAAGGTTTTGTTTATTTCTATATTCCTGGTCCTTAGAATGGTGTGCGGGTATTTAATGCATGTTTATTATTACTGTGTTTATTTTTGTTGTTTTTGCTGCTGTCACTGTTTTGAACTACATAATCCATAACATATTTAAACTGCTTTCAAAGTCTATTTCATGTCCTGCTAGCATAGCTTTACCCTTTCTCCAAATGTATCACCTAACTATGGATATTTAGTTTAACATAATAAGTACCCTTTGAATATTTATTCATCTTCATACTTACCTACTTCTTTGATTAGAGGGGATAAGTAATATAAATGTTATGTATTCTTAAAGAGCTTAAATATTTTCAGGGAGTCAGAATATACCTATAATGAAAGGAAATAAAATTCATGAATAATAAAATAGATATTCAGTCATTCTTTCAAATGTTGAATAAACATTGATTGGGCAGTTATTCTAACCCACTGTCCAATCTAGATGTCATGCATATAAATCTATGAAGAGGAGACTGACCTTTCAGAACTTGTATTTTATTTTATCTTACTTATTTATTTTTGTGTTCTCTTTTTGAAAGTTTTTACTGAAATTGTAAGTTGTCAACATACAGTGTAATATTCGCTTCAGGTATAAAGTACAGTGATTCAACACTTTCATGCAACACCTGATGTTCATCATAGCCAAGGGCACTCCTTAACCCTCATCCCCTATTCCACCCATCCCCTTACCCACCTCCCCTCTGGTAACCATCAGTTTGTTCTCTAAAATTAAGCGTCTGTTTCTTTGTCTGTCTCTCTCTGTGAGCTCATATTTTAAGCACATGCCCCAAATGCACTGAACAGAAAATAAAGAGTGGTCAGCACTAATGAGGAAGAGATACTAAAAATGAAATCCAAGGAAGACATGGCATAGGACTTTTTTGTCTGGACAGTGTAGACAATCTCCCATAAAAACTGACAATACAGTGTATCAGTTCATGAATCCCAAATACCTCCCATCTCTTAAACCATGCATGATTCAAGGTTCTGTGTACTCATGTTCTGGGTATAAGGTATTCCTATGCATAAAGTTGTCTATAAAGAGCTTGTAAGAAAAGATATTACTTGGAAATAAAGTTGGACCACATTCAGATCTGCTTTGGTAGTATACGGTGGATATGGGCTAATAAGGTTCTTTGATTATTTTCTCAATTTTTTGGCTCCGGGTAGGTGTACAATGTGAATTTCTGTGTACCTATAAGGCCCAGTTTCACAGCCTGTGTTATTCTCAAACATGGGCTGCAAACCTGGTCTGCATTAGTCTCTGCCTGGAAATGTAGTGCTGTTAGTCCTTCAGAGTTGCCCCATCTAACCGCTCCAATGCACTTAGTTTTCCCTGTTTCCTAGCAACTGGTTCCATCTAATTTGTTTCCCTGTAGCATCTCTCCTACATCAGGCTTTCTTATGTCTCTTCCTCTTGTTAAATGGATTTATCAGTACCTAATAGCCTTTATGCCGTATGTCCATCAAACTCACTTTCTCCCGGAAGAGCAGGGGACTGGGTAACACCATGTACCTTCACTGGAGCAATTTTTAATTTGGGGCCTGAGCAGAAATTTCAGAGAGCTCTGGTCATGTACATTGTGAACATTGCTTTATTTTGTGGTGTAAAGAACATCTCTGTGGTGAGAAACCACTTTCTTCCCCAAGGGCTCTTTATTAAAAGCTGCACTGATAATTTTTACTTTCCTAAATGCAGTTCGTGACTCATTCAGATTATGTGAACTTGCTCTCGTGTGAGCAAATCATTTATTTGTTTATTGTTCTCATTACCAGTTCTCTTCATATCTTATAATGACTGTTAAGGAGAACGGATTTTAAATCCCTCAATGAGGGATTGATAATGCACATCCTATTTGTAGGATAGTAGCCACCTTTAAAGAGGTATGAGAGAGAAATGGCAACTTATTTTGCCTATAGGCAGTTTGTACATGACCAGTCCAAACAACAATGTGCTAGTACATATAAGTGATAACATTATGAACTATGAGTATTACATACCAGATTTCATCTATATCATTTAACGCGCCTGCCTTGGTAAGACTTAACCCATGAAGTACCGTCTGTGGGAGACTTACTCCCAAGTGAAGGAAGAATAGAGTAATATCAAACATGCCAAAATAGGCTTTCCCAGGCACTCTACTTCCGACTAGCAACATGAATAAAGAAGTGAAAAGAAGTCAGTGTTATTCTTAGGGAAAATCCATCTTTGTGGAAACCTATCATGGTAAAATGTCATGCCACATTAACTGTAAGTGTTATTGTTGCTATTTTGTGGATGAAAAATCAAGTAGATTGGATGGAGAAATAAAAAGATTGGACTTGTGGTGTGGATAAAATGTGTTTAGACTCTAAGGGAAGAACTGGAAGGCTCCTTCTACAACAATGGCTCTCACCTGGAAAGAGACATCCAAATGACCCAGAGACCTTAGCGAAACACACTTTGCCAAAGACCCACCCACAGAAGGATTCTTCTCAAAAAGAGTGGGGCTTCTGAGACACATGATGAAAACATATAATCAAAAGATTTTGCAGTAGTAAAGACATCTGCATCTAGTACCGTCAAATAATGTTATTCTGTCATTAGAAGTATGCATTTAATTTAATGCATAATAAAGGGACATTATTTAGACAGGTAAATGGTCCAAGTGACTAATACAAATATTGGCCACTTACTGTAAATTGGATGGCTTTCAGATATGAAGAATGAATTCTTTTATTATCAATATTTATTTATTTATTTATATTTACTTTTAATGTTTTTATTTTACTTTTGAGAGAGAGACATAGTGAGAGCAGGGAAGGAGCAGAGAAAGACGGAGACAGACTCTGAAGCAGGCTCCAGGCTCTGAGCTGTCAGCACAGAGCCCAACGTGGGGCTCGAACTCACAGACTGTGAGATCATGACCTGAGCTGAAGTCAGATGCCCAACTGACTGAGCCACCCAGGCACCCCTATTATCAATTTTTAAAGGAATTATTGTGCTGGTATTGCCTGGCAAATTGGTTTCTCCTTCCTCTTCTTTTCTTCCAGGCTTGCTCAATATCAGTATCTTCGGTGCTCAGAAATTATTCACAGTGATTCTAATTGAAGGAGTTCTTGTTATTTTTCAGAAAGCTGGTTGAACTGCCAGTTCTTATAGCCAAGATTTTACTGACAACTCAAGTCCATAGATGTCTGTCATTCGGATATTTTGAAATAATTCTTGCCTCTGTGCATTGTGCTATGGTTATATGTATCTGGAAAACAAAGATAATATCTAACATATATAGATAGGTATTTTGTCCTGCTTACCCACTTGTCACACACCTGGCAGCTAACTTTGCACATAGAAGATACTCAAATGCCTTTTGAAGGAATGAATAAATGAATGAACTAAAAAGACTTCCATGTTTGTAGGAGTTTGACAAAGACCAAGTTTGATGCTGAATCTATTAAAAGTTTGGGATTTCTTAGGAAAATAGGAAACCCTATTTTATATACACAGTGGCTAAGACTTGGCAACACTTGGCTACTAATATAATGTTACCTCTGTACCATCTACTGGCCTCCACCATCCCCTCATCTCTATTGCTTCACATCTTCCTTCTGCTATTTAGGGGTTTGGTTCCTTCTCCATACACTGACACAATTTCCTATTGTTTTCAAAGGAAGGAAGGAAGGGAGGGAGGGAGGGAGGGAGGGAAAGAGAGAAGGGAAGAAAGGAAAGCCTTATTACTTCTCCACCCCCCACTTGGCATTAAGCCACATTATCACATTGTACCCCCCTCTCTCTCCTCATGCTCCTTTTGCCCTGATGTGACAACTAGAAAGCTTTCTGTTATATGATAAAAGTCAAATCCAGAGCAGCTAGAAATTTCTTGCTGTGTGGGAAAATAAATACAAAGTCTTTTGAAATGTATCAATACTTTGTCTTATCAGTGGCCTTTTGTTACGGTAAAAAGTCTCAGCTTTCCCCTCATAAAAGATTTCACTTCTGGAAATGTAATCTGTAAGTATCCCGGTTGGCCTGATCTGCGGAAAGTCACTTAATCCACTTGACTTCATTCTGATTCGTGTGGATCAGGCCGATTAACCATATTTCATTCTTTAAATTTCTGTCTGATTAATCTGATGTAGTTGGGTTGCAGGCAACCAAAAATGGCATGCTTAACTGTCTCAGAAACTATCAACACACACACCCTAGATTTAATTCCTAGCGTTTAGTTGGAGCTTCAGCCCAGAGTTGAAGATTAGCCAGCTTTTCGTGGAGCACTGATATTATCCTACGTATGCTGTCCTTGTGAATAGTGGATGTGCAGTTCTTTTCAAAGGATATATTATTGACCCTCTGGTCCCAAAGCATGTACTCTATCCTCTCGAAACACTAATTTGTGGTAACAGAGTGAACTGGTCCAGTTCTCACTTAACAAATTCTCCTTTCTCACTTAAACAACAACAAAACAAAACAAAACAAAACAAAACAAACCTGCTCTACCATCAATTTTAAATATAACAATTTTATATTTTCTGAATGACAGTAACTAGTTTTTTCCTGTGGCCTTCAAAATATTTAAATGTATGATATCATTTCTTAAACTGCTTTTTAGAATTTAAGTCAATTCATATTTTTGAAGAGAAGGAAAAAAGAGAGAAGAGTCAGTTAAGCGTCTGACTTTAGCTCAAGTCACGATCTCACAGCTCATGAGTTCGAGCTCCACGTCGGGCTCTGTGCCTACAGCTCAGAGCTTCAGATTCTGTGTCAGCATTTCTCTCTACCCCTCTCCCCTCTCAAAAATAAACATTTTTTTTTAATTTTAAAAAGAGAGGAGGATGAAAAACCCCTCTTCCTTCCAATGAATGGTGTGAATTTCCTTTTTTGATAAAAGTGTAGCAAATGTAACATTGTTGTTTACACGAACCTAGTGTTAATTAATCAAGCTAAACTTTGTAAGCTGTAATTAAAGTAGCAAAAGTGCTGAAAGTCTCCTGAATTACATTTCACACGGACAGGCTGAATAATCATTGTGGGAAAAAAAATGGCAATTTCCTATAAATGTTCGTCACTTGATCCATGTGATTCATTCTTCTAGTAATTGAATATGAGAATCACGATATTGTACTACATTTAAGGAAAGGAAAAAAAAAACATGTTTAAAATTAGGTACATGGACCAGATAATCTCTGTAATGTAAACTGATAACCAATACCAATATCTCACAGTGAAACCTTCCTGGTTTCAGGACGCTCTTGCCCTACATGGCACCCACAACCAGAGGGGAGGGTCTTTTCCCAATGAGATCCCCTCTCAGGAACTACGGATTTATCCTGTGTTTAACTTAGATGGAGTTAGTAGGGTCAAATCCTGAGTTGAAGATTCTTGTGTAAGTCATTTATTAAAGAGTTCTTCTAGCGAGAACCAAGGGTGGGAAGCTCAAGTTAGTGATTAGCTCTCAGCCAAGTGATGGTGAGATCCCAGGCATTTGTCCCATAGAACATTGAGTTCCATCCATTTGGAGCGAGTACTTCTAAACAGCTGAAGGGAAGTCCTTCAATACAGATCACTGGGACTGGCTATTAAAAATCCATGTGTCGGGCTATTAGGCACAGAAATGGTAGCAGTAGGGACTTGTCATTTCTAGGACTTCTTGTATGATAATGTTGATGCCTCTTAGCACGTTTGGCAAGGTATAGGATTCTCTGAGGTCAGCATTCATGTTTAATTTGCCTCTGCATCTTCTGCAATAACTTGCAAATAGTATATTAAGTCATTAAGTATCCAGCACGCTGAAAAAAAAAATGGTGAAAACGAATTCTATTCTACCCTACTCACAACATTTTCTGGAATACTACCTGCAGTTTGAAGGAAATATTACTTTTAGTTTTCACTTGTATCTTAACTCAGCTGTTACCATGCTGCTTCAGAATAATTTTCAAATATTTGTGTAAATTTGATCTTATATGATTTATGAAAGTTAAAGGGTTATGGATTCCAACATAGAATTTTATTACTGTGAAGAACTGTATTGTGAAAGGTGTTCAATTTCCAGCAGCATATTCATGCAGAAATCTAAGAAGCACAAAACACCAAAAAGCAATCCAATCATTAACAACTTTCACACTGTTCTGGAATCGCACACATGGGCACACACTAGGTTTTTCTGAAAGGGTTGGTTGATTGTGGAAATTGCAGAACAACCTGAAATAAAAAGGTGTCCCCTGCGGATTGTGCTCTTAGCTCCAGTCACAGGGGGGATACCTGGTAGGGTCTCTTTCTCTTTACTCCAACTAAACTGTAAGTTATCTGAGGGAATCTGGAGATTTCTTTGGAAGTTTTTCAGTTATGAATAGAATGCTCTGTTCAATGTATGACAACTGTACGTTTTGCCTGGAAAACAGGATAAGATTATGATTATAATTTTTTTTTAAAGTTTGTTCATTTTTGACAGAGGGAGAAACAGACAGAGTGTGAAAAGGGGAGAAGCAGAGAGAGACAGACAGACAGACAGAATCCAAAGCAGGTTCTAGGCTCTGAGCTGTCAGCACAGAGCCCATTGTGGGGCTCAAGCCCACAAACCACAAGAGTATGACCTGAGCCAAAGAGCCAAAGTCAGACACTCAACCAACTGAGCCACCCAGGAGCCTGATTATGATTATAAAACTAAGTTCCTGAGATATTCCGTTTCTGTGGCCACTGGGCCCTGTGTGGTCTCTACACCTCTGTGAATATGATCAAATAAATGCATAGAAGTTCAAAGTAAAACAAGTGATTCACTTCTTCTTAGCTACATGCTTCCATAATGTTTGTCAGATATGAAGTTATGTATACAATATAGGAAAGCTAGGAGTTTCTATTTACCTATGTAAAAGTTTGGAAGAACTTTTCCAAACATCTAAAATTTTAGTTTATTACACACACATATACATACACACACACACACAGACACACACACACTGTATGTAATGTGTATGTAAACCAACCACACAAATTATTTTAAAAACATTGTCAATTTGGGGAAGAAGGCACTTGCATACTTCTTCCCAATATCATCACACTGGCTCATTCCAGAAGTACTTACTGTCTTGCATTTTATTTTTATCATTCACATACTTTTTAAATATTGAGTTTCCTTAATCTTTTTAAGATAATCAATTTATCCCTAAGCAACACATAGTTGGGCTTTCATTGTTTTTTTGAGTTTAATAAATATGGTGTCAAACGAAGGTAGTCTTCTAGAATTTCTTTTACTTGTGCATTTTATTATGTATTCATTTGTCTGTTAAATTCAAGACTATATCTAAAATTCAAGCATAGCTTTCTTATGGAGGTATTTCTTTTAATTTTATTACTGTGCATTACACTGATAAGTGACTATTGCATAATTTATTTCCAGAACTTGGAGATTAGGATTGTTTCTATTTCTTCTTCTTTTTTTTGATATGAATAAGCATTGTCAAAAGTGGTTCCTGGTACAAACATAGAAGCCATTCCCTAAGTTATATAGCTTAACACTAAACATATTAATATATATATTTATTGAATATATTGATATATTGTATTATATATAACTTAATATTAACTATATTTCTCCTTTACATTAAACATATTGAGAAATTTTTCATATTTTATTCATCATTCATTTTGCTCTAGTTTCGTAACTATTCATATATTTCCTTTTTTTTCCCTTTAGGTAACTCTTACTGTTTTTTGGGAGGTTATTTTTTTTTATATTCTTGATTTTAATTGTTTACCACTTATACATCCTCAGTATTTGGCATTCCTTTAACCTTTTTAGTTACTAAAGAGTAATTCTTAATTTTATGGTAAACAAATTATTTTTATCCAAAGTAAGCATTTAAAAAAATATTATGTAAGAAATACTCTTGGGGTGCCTGGGTGGCTCAGTCAGTTGAGCATCTGACTTTAGCTCAGGTCATGATCTCACACTCCCTGAGTTCGAGCCCCGCGTCGGGCTCTGTGCTGACAGCTCAGAGCCTGGAGCCTGCTTCAGATTCTGTGTCTCCCTCTCTCTCTGTCCCTCCCCTGCTCATGATCTGTCTCTCTCTGTCTCAAAAATAAATAAAAAAATTTAAAAAAATTAAAGAAATACTCTTTATTCCAGAAATAATTAAGGCTTTTTGCATATTTTCTTCTAAAATTTTGAATATTTTGCCATTAACAGGTATTTAATTCACCTGAAATAACTTTAAAATTTTTAAAAAATATTTATTTTTTTTTAAGGACAGAGAGACAGAGTGCGAGTGGGGAAAGGGCAGAGAGAAAGAGGGAGATACAGGATCCGAAGCAGGCTCCAGGCTCTGAGCTATCAGCACAGAGTCCAATGCAGGACTCGAACCCACCAGCCACGAGATCATGATCTGAGCCGAAGTTGGCCGTTTAACCGACTGAGCCACCAGGCACCCTGACCTGAAATAAGTTTTACACAAGATTGAAAGTTGAAACATAATTTTTTTATTATATGAATAACTAGTTTTTTCCAGCACCATTTAGTTCTTAATTTCTTCAATCATCTTCAATGCCGCATCAGCCATATATCAATTTTTTGAGCATACCAGGGACTCTCTTGGCTTTCTATTCTGTTATACTGGTCACTATATTTCCATACAAATGTCATATCTTCTTTACTGAAACTTTAAAATAAGTCCTTATATATGTAGGACAAATCTCCCTACCTGGTTTTTCTCAAGCATGGCCATTTGAAGCTTTGCACACCTCCAAATAAAGTGTAAAATCATTTCTACAAGTACCTTAAAATCCTGTCGTGATTTTGATTGGTGAAATTAGAGAATTTAATGAGGGAAAAATGGACACTTTAATGATGTTTAATCTTCTTATTTATAAGCATGGTATACCTTTACATTTTTTTTTTAATTTTTAAATAGTTTTATTTTGAGACCGAGAGTTACAGCGAGAGTGCGAACAGCAGAGGGGCAGAGAGAGAGGGACGGGGAATCCAAGGCAGGCTCTGTGCTGATGGCAGAGAGTCCGATAGGAGGCTTGAACTCATGAACCGTAATATCATGACCTGAGCTGAAGTCAGAGTATTAACCGACTGAGACACCCACGTGTCCCTATACCTTTACATTTTGGTTGCTGTTTACAATGATATCTTTTATTAGGAAGATTGTATTTTCCAAAAATGACCACTTGACTTTCTTACAATGATACACTGCTCCTTTGACACTCTCTCCAGCGTGATTGGATTTAGATCCCTTTTCTTTGAAACAGAGAGGACTGCCTTAAGTCATAAATATTGACAAAATGATACTAAATAATATATTACGTTTTCACAAAATATAATTCCTCTCTCCTTATGTTCTTTGGATGCTCACTGTTAGGAGTCAGCTATCATGTCATAAGGAAGTCCAAGCATGCCACAGAAAGGGCCATGTATAAAACAAATTAGACTGCCAGTACATAATTAAGCATCCAGACCAACTGGTCACCTTGAAAGTGGATCCTTTATCTTCCAATGAAATTGTTCCAACAGTTGCCACCTGGAGAAAAGGCAAACTCTCCCCAGAAAACTGTGCCATAATTGTAGAGTCACAAGCAAACAAAATAAATGATTACTGTTGCTTTAAGCCACTAAATTTTATGATGGTCTGTTATGCAGCCTAAATATCTAATTTTACATGTTGTAAATTATGTAAAATTATGGTTGATCATATATTGAAATAAAAATAATTTTCAGGTGTTAATTATATATATGCCCACTTTGCAAACTCTCTTCTTCTAATATTTTGTGTTTAGAGATGGTGGGCAAGGAGTGGTTCTACATAGACAATTCTTTCATATTTAAATAATTATTCTTATTCTTTCTAATCAAATAAAATGTTGATTAAAAGCCATGAAAATCGCATCCTGATCTTCCACATTCCAGATTTAGAGAGGATGCTTCTAAAATTTTACCTGTAAAATTAGTAATAGGAAAGTGACATCAGCAAGATGGCAGAACAGTAAGCCCCAGGCCCTCCTTCTTCCCATGAAGACACCAGGTCAACAACAATTGCCTTTGTGAGAAATTCAGAAACCATTTGAAAGATTCCTGTCCCCAAAGCAAGTGAACAGCCAGCCACACTGAAACTGGTAAGAAAAATCATAGCACTCATTTGCCATAGTTCCTCCTCTTTGCACAGTGCACACAGGAGAAAAGTCCCAACTCCTGGATTCTCCATGGGGAGAGAAAGAAAAAATTAAACCTAAGTCCAATGTTCAGACCATTGAGGAGACTGCCTGAGAGATTTGTTTCTGTTTTCTATGAATCCAAGAACTGACAAAAAAAAATGCTGGATTGGAGGCAACTGAGATCAAAGGTAGTGATTTGCTTTAATATACCCTTACTCACCTTGGTTCCTCTCCCCAGCCCAGTGCAAAATGAGCAGGAGAGAATCCCCAATTCTTGACTGCATCCAACATTTTGGCTCTTCAGGAGGCTGCTCAAAGAATTTGTTTTATTCTCACCTGTATTGGAGCATTGAAAGGATCTGTATGCTCTAGATGGCCAGGGTACAACTGAGAACAAAAGAAATCTGGGTGGCTTGCTGCTGCTGCTCCAGAGGACTTGTGGTATAGGTGGCCTCCCCGTTGGTAGAAAAAGAAAAAAGGAGCATCTAACCAATTGTATAGCTTTTCAATGGGGACTGCTTGAGGGACTAGATTTTGTCTCACTTTTGCATACTGATAGGACTCAGGACACTCTAGAAATCTGGATGTTATTGTGAACAAAGGGAAGCTGGGTGGCTTGTGGCAGCTTCAGAGAACCTGCAGAACTCCCTACAGACACAAGAGGGAGCAAGAGATTATGAGCTCCTGAGGAAAGACCCTGCAAATTTACAGGCACCAGTCCAGAGAAAATGCATCAACAGGAAAAATTTAAAAGGCCTGAAGAATCTCTGTACTGATTAGTGAAGGTCTTTCCCTGTACGAAGCCAGTTCATAAAAACTGGTAGATGTGTTGTTCTTTCAAGCGTGCAGACCCCAACACAAAGTGACAGAACACATCAACAGACAAGAAAATGTGACCCAATCAAAGGAAAAAAAGAAATCTCCAGAAATCAACCCTATAGAAATGGAAGTATATGGATTATCTAAAAATTCAAAATAATCATCACAAAGATGCTCCATAAGTTCAAGAAAATGGTGCATAAGAAAAAGGGGGGGAGGGGCGCCTGGGTGGTTCAGTTGGTTGGGCGGCCAACTTCGGCTTAGGTCATGATCTCACAGTTCATGAGTTCCAGCCCAGCATTGGGCTCTATGCTGACAGCTCAGAGTCTGGAGCCTGCTTCAGATTCTGTGTCTCCCCCTCTCTCTAACCCTCCCCTGCTCATGCTCTGTGTCTCTCTGTCTGTCAATAATAAATAAACATTAAAATTTAAAAATGAAAGGGGGAGGGGAGATATCTACAAAAAGAAAGAAAATATAAAAAAGAACCAAATGGAAATTTTGGAGCTGAAGAATACAGTAACTCGACTGAAAAACTCACTAGAGGGTTTCGAAAACAGATTTGATCAGGTAGAAGAAAGAATCAGCACACTCCAAGAGAGGTCATAGGAAATTATCTAGTCAGAGGAGCAAAAAGATAAAAGAAAGAAAAAAAGATGAAAAAAGTTTTATGTATAAGCTTAGCTACTCTACAGTCTCCACTTAATCAAACATTAATCTTGTGAAGGTATTTTGTAAACATGATTGATGTCCATAATTAGTTTTCTTTATGTAAGGAAGTTTATCCTAGACAATTCAGGTGGGCCAGATTCAGTCAGTTTCAATGGCATTAAAGGAAGAGCCAAGACTTCCTTGAAGAAATGAGTAGGATCTTAAGTTTATGCCCAAGAGTGGCTACCTACCCTTCCTGGTGTCGTGCCATATGGATTTATCTAGCCTATAAATGGGCTCATCTATCCTACTTCTATGAGTGTGTATACCTATCTCTTGTAATAAATCTCTTATATATGAAATACATGCCTCCTATTGGTTCTGTTTCTTTAGTTTACACATGACTTGTACAAGTTTCCTAAATCCTTAGATCGTTCATGGAAGCAGAAAAAACACATCCAATATGTGTGCCCTCGTTTTCTTGCTGCCTTATTCATATTCCCTGTCAATGATGCCCATGAATACAAAATGCCAGCAGATCCATGATGCATGGGAGTTCAGTGACATTCAAAGTGAGTTTAAAGTAAGTATATTAATTCTACAACTGAGTAAGTGAAGGCACTAATGGCCCCAAGAGAGCAAGCTTTCTTTTTGAACCACAACTTGCTTAGAATACATACTGAAGGTCATTAATGCAGTCCTAAGAAACACAAATGACCAAGGAGCTTTATCATATCTTTTTTTAGTAGTGGCACTTCTTTTTGTTAGCCAACCACTTACGCTGAGCTCAATAAATAATAGGTGCAGAAACAGATGAATAAGATACCAAGAACTCGCTTGAATGTAGACTATGAAAATATGTTCAAATATAATAAATTATAGTATACTGGTCTTAGAAACTATATTTTGTTCATTTGGTTAGACTATATAGTTCTGCATATAGGCAGAAAGCACACATTCCTTTTGTACCTATCAAACTTCACTTACAAAATACAAATTTAAAGATAAAATTAACAGGTAATTAAACCAAATGAAGGGCCCTTCTATGTGCAGAGCCTGTGTTGACTGCACAGTCACCTGTCCATGAAGCTGACCTATGAAGGTATATCTTACAAACGGTATGATGTCTTTAGGAAAGGATGATAGAAACGACGAGACTGATTAGAATATTACTGTACTTATTCAACCTAGGGACGCTGATATTTCAAAACGAGGCAAGGAATACAGGATAAATAATGTTTTAAAACACAGAATTAGCAGGACAAATATATTGTTGGAGGCTCAATATAGTATAATAACCACCTCCTCTTCCTCCTCCCTGGTTCTTAACAAAGAGAGAGTAACCACAAAGAAACCTGGAGCTCAAAATGAACTATCTGCTTTGATATGCGAAGTGTACCACTCCATAAGAAGTAAAATAAGAGGATGAGACAAAGACCAGATGCTACAATGATGATTCTTGACTTTTTTCACTGCAAATAAAGGCATTCAGTGACATAGGTAAGAATTTCCATGACTTATTTAACCAGAGTCAGAGAAGCTGGAACTAAGAGAAAGATCTTAACCAGACCTTTTTGAACTAAGCTTTTCTTTAATGTCTTGCACATTAGTAAGATGAGTTTATCACACCTGAGTACAATTAGACCCAAGAGGTCAAAAAGAGTGAAAGAGAGAGCAAGCGTTGTTAGGTAGGATCATGCATAAGTAGTGTTTTTCAATATATTAACACATTCAATAGAATAATATATCCTGTATATTGGACTCTGTCCACTTCACCAGTTGAGTAAGCCACCTCTTTTTTCCATGGAGAGGAGCCAGTGAAGGTACTGACTTGTTGGACTGCTAATGTTAATGATATCTGTACCCCTACCTGGGAATAAAGGGAAAATCATCTCAAGGAAGCAAGAGGTTGGAGAAATTCCCGATCTTTTAGACTGGTTGAATATGAGAAGTGAGAGAGCTGGTCAAAGATGATTCCATTTTTCTTCCTTGACTGAGTGGAAAGTACATCATTCAAGAAACCGGGATTTATCACTAAAATATTAAGTAATTAAGGAACTTTGGCTTTTGTTTTGTCACTAGAGAATTTATTCTGCCATCTGGAAAAATCTCTCACATCCACGATAAATGATTGGCAGACTTACCAGTATTCAGACGAGAGGACTTACAACCTACATACTTTCATTTTATAGGTATTATCTTTAATAAGTAGTAATGCATTTTGGTTTCCAGAAGTAGTTTACTTAGCACAGTTTCGCAGGTTGGTTCTGTCCCATGCTACTTATAAAAGCTTTTTGCTAATAAGAAAACAAGCTAGCATTCTCCAATAAAATAAAACATGGATAGAAACTTTTTTATTGAAAATAAAAATTAGAAAACTTTCAAATCTTTCAAAACAAATGCTGTTTAATGTAAGGAACTTCCTCAATTATTCCTCTAGTCCAGCTATTTATTTCTACTTGCCTTTTATTGTGGATTAAGATGTGTGATTGTTTACCTATTTGTATCTCCCAGTTACTACTCAGCAACTGAATTGAATTGTCTGCATGTCACTTACTTTCCTATCCTCACGGCCAGTAATCACTACTAATGGTTGAACTGGTTCATTCTTTGGACAAGACACTACTGGAAGATATTTATAACATCTTAACACATTTCACACTGAATCTTAAACACATTTCACAAATCACAACATTGCATATGGGGACTGTAGTCTGTCAGTTACAACAAATACTGTTATCTAAATTCTGACTCCTATTTGCCTACATTCTGGACTCAGGTTAACACTTTGCTGTACAAAATTCAATGTGGACTCTGAAAAATGTTTTGTTCCTTAATTCATTCGACAATGACTTATTAATTGTTGTGTGTGTGTGTGTGTGTGTGTGTGTGTGCGCGCGCGCGCCCATGTTAGGCTTTGTACTACACACTGAAGAGTCAAAAGTGAATAATGAACCTGACCTTGTTAGTACTGTTGGGAGATAAAGCTTACAATTTGATAAGAGGTATATATATATATATGTGTGTGTGTGTGTGTGTGTGTGTGTGTATGTGTGTGTGTATACATACACACACACACACACACACATATATATATATATATATATATATATATATATATATATATATAAAATTCAGCAAAATGCAGTAGAATTCAGTAGGATGTAACCCATGCACTTTGGAGAACATATTAATTACTTTAGAAAACAGTAGAGTCTTAAAAGATAGAGCAATCTATTCACACGGGTGAATAGTTAGGAAAAATCCCATAAAGTAGGTATATTTGATCCCAATCTTTGGGTAAGAATTAAGGTTAGGTGCTCTTTTGAGGGATAGGGGAAGAGGGTGGTGATAGGTACATTAGGAAAAGGGTTATGAACATAGTCTCTGCCTTAGAGTTTACTAATTTGGTAACTCAACACTTTCTGTCAGTCTCTTAACATTTGATGTAAGTTTCATGAAAGCAGGGTCTGTGTCTATCTGGCTTAGTCTAATATCTTTAGTGTTTCTACCACAGTGTTCTGAGTACACGTTCAGCAAATATTTGCTCAGCGGTAGTTGAATGAATGAATGAATGAATGAATGAATGAATATATGACTCAATTCCACATATGTTAGGACTTCTAGTACCACTTGGTTTTTCACACTTTTCTGTTTCTTGATCTTTCTCCACTAATTCTGGTGTTTGCTATGTCCATCCCTCTTTCCCCTTTTCTTCTTACTTCAACCTGTCCTTTTTTTATTTTGCCATCTTGGACCTAGCGGAAGTAAAACTCATAGATACAATAAATGCATGATTGCCCCATGAAAATGTTAGTGCAGTTTCACTAGCTATTTCTGAATGCACTAAAAATTTTAACTGGTTTTTATTATGACTGCCTTCACTCTAATCACTGCCCAACAGCTGGCAAAGAGAATCTAAAAAGAATCACAATTAAAAATAAGAAAAATGACAGAGATTAAGAAAGTCGAAAGTAGAGAAAGTAGAGAAATTCCCAGAGTTAAATAGTCAAGATAATGGTATTTAAAGACTCTATCCCTTTGAGAGGATAAGAAATATATCATTGCACTGATAAAAAGCAGATTTATGAGGAATCTATTTACAAAATTATTGGTGAACAGAAACTTCATTTTTTGAATTCAGTTGGATATTTGACACCCCAACAGTTGATATTCAGATGGAAATGGCCTCTCTTCATCTCCCCCCAAATTCTACAAGCCATAATTTGGTTATTTTCCATAAGGTAATGTTTAAAAATATTCTTTAAACCAAATTACTTTTTTCAGTAAAATCTTTCAGTCATGTACAAAGTCAAAATTCTAAATTAGCAGAAAGAAGAAAGTCTCTATTGTGGCTTAGAAAAACTAACTTCTATAAAAGCACCAGTTTACATTGTAATAAATTTGGAATTCATAGAGTTGTTTAGAAACTCCAGGAAGCCAAATAAAGAAAGTTTCAACATAAAAATTGATTTCTGAAAGTTGTTCTATATATTAACTACTTAGAACATATTTTCTATAAGGCTACAAATCATGGTTAATAAACCAGGAGAGTACACAAAGACATTGGGTTCCCCCAAAGAAAAAAATGTTATGCTAGATCTTTTAACAATGTTATTAATATAACCAAGTAAATTTCTTAACTTTCTTTTCCTTACCCCTATCTCACAAGAGATTGTGCAGGCAAACCTTAGTCAAAGGAAGAGATTGTCCCTTGAAATCTGCTCTTCACTTTTCTTTTTTTTTTTTTTTAGTTTATTTATTTATTTTTGAAATAGCATGAGCGAGGGAGGGGCAGAGAGAGAGAAAGAGAGAATCTCATGCAGACTGTGTGCTGTCAGCACAGAACCTGACGCTGAGTTCAATCCCACAAACCTTGAGTTTATGGCCTGAACTGCTATCAAGAATCAGATGTTTAACTGTCGGAGCCACCCAGGCACCTCTGTTCTTAGATTTGCTGACATGTTGCAAACTATTTCAGGGAAGTTGTTGTTTGAAAACTTATGACCTCCTCTGTGGCTTTTGAGCCTACGTATCTACTACTTGGAGCTTAAGTGTTAAAATTTATTTGCAAACATGTTCAATGAGCTCGTTCTGGATAGTGATGACGAGTGGGCTTGACCTGGAACACAGCCTTTACTGATGAACGCCAACATACCTGGTAATACTGTTAATCCAATGGATGGAAAGGAAGATCTTGAATACAAACAGTAAAGAAAGCATCATGACAAATTGGCTTCAAGGTCAACAAAGCTGGGAAATGAACAGAGAGAGATGGAAAGACTTCATTTGTCTTCATCCCTGCTACCAAGCTTGTAGAGGATCATTGAATAACTTTTAGTGATTTTCTCTAGATTACAAACACCATTTTTATGTGTCGGAGTGTATGTTCGGAAGGAAAACTGTGTCTAAATTGGAATGAGATGTTTGAATGAAGATTTGTCTGTATAGATGTTTTATGGGTGTAATCACACTTGGGGGATGATAAAAAGTAGTAATAGTAGCATTTCTGCTATTTTTTGTTGTTGTTGTTATTACCAAAGTGCCACTACATCGTTTTGAATTATATGTTAATGTTAGGCATGCTGATTTATTTTCTAATTATTAACATCTTACTGAAAAAGTCAGGGGTGGAATTACCTCATAAAACACATGTATGGTATATTTTTTAGTGAGTTATGTTATAAACTGCTCCACAATTGACACAAATATATTGTCACATTAGTCTAACAAATCTAACAGTTTCTGTTAGTTGGCTTTGAATTATCACAACCATTAAATAATGAAATTGAATTTTTTCCCTAAAGATCTTTAAAAACATTTTCTATGATTTTAATGGAGAAACAAAGGTGAACCAAAACAACTTGCGGATGAGAGTAGTGAGGAGCTGCAAATCCCAGGTCAGTCTCCTCTGTGCCCATTTCTGAATTCCACTTTATTATTCAGCTAGAGTGAATCTGGCATGTATTGATCTGACATGAATGCCCGAGGCATGAATCTGTGAGTGAATGAGGGTCATTTGTTAACTGTTCGTGGTATGTGCATTTAGGGAAGTTATAGTTTGACATTTTGCTTAGATGGCTTTTAGTCTGTATCTTCCTCTGTCAAACATACAACACAAAAGCCTTTGGTTTGGTTGGAGATAGGAGCACTCACTTAAGAACAGGTAGTGATCAGGGGCGCCTGGGTGGCTCAGTCGGTTGAGCGTCCGACTTCAGCTCAGGTCACGATCTCACGGTCCGGGAGTTCGAGCCCCACCTCGGGCTCTGGGCCGATGGCTCAGAGCCTGGAGCCTGCTTCCGATTCTGTGTCTCCCTCTCTCTCTGCCCCTCCCCCGTTCATGCTCTGTCTCTCTCTGTCTCAAAAATAAATAAATGTTAAAATTAAAAAAAAAAAAAGGAACAGGTAGTGATCTGGAAGCAATGTAGAATTTCAAGTTAGGCTGGAAGATACTTAACAGCTGTGTGACTTTAGGTAGTTAAACCCTCTGAAACTCAATGTCCTCTTGACTTGACAGCACCCTGTGGAAGTTAAGGAGACCAGCAGGCATTATAAATTTGATGCTTCCTCTGCATCCTTCTTTCTGTCCTGGAACTATAGCTTATGTCGTAAAGTCTGTACCCAATAAGCTCTTTAGAAAATTTTGCTTCCTAATGATTTTATTCTTCATGGTTCCCTGAAAATCTAGCTGTAATTCCTCAAGGTCTAATCTGGCAAATCATCACCTCTTTTATCCTCTTCTTCGGATAGGCAGAATTCAATCATTGTATATACTTGTGTTTTTCTTTTTTTTAATACAATTTACTTATTTTCATGTGAATAAGAAAGTTTTTCCCTGGAAGGTGATTCTTGTTGCCTCAAGCAAGAGAGTCAAAGTATTTTTTTTTCTTGTTGTTAATTTCTACTTAGCATTCTCAAATGAATTGTTATGTAAAGCCCACGATGTCATCTGTAGAATGTTGGTGAGTGGAATACCATATTGTGCTCCCTTACTCCCTTCACAAGAGAAATATATTATAGTCCTGGATATACAGAGTGCCTTATTCAACTGGGAAAAAAAAATGTGCATTGAGCACCTAATATGTGTCAGTTGCTGTGCTGGATATGTTAGACACAAACATAAGGATTCTCTATACTGTACAAGGCAGCTTTTATAATCAGACAGACCTACTGCATAACAGTATTACAATGCAATGTAATAAAATGCCTGCAATATGACAGGTATGTGTTGAAGTGTGCTTAAGGAAGGATTCACTCAAGGGGTAAAATTTAAGCTCATAATTAAGTTAGAGTTCGCCTTTCAAAGGCTGGGATGGGGTAGATGAGATCATTTCATTTTAGTCAGAGGAAAGAAATGACACGTATACAAGTAAGGAGCCAGGAATGAGGCTGGCATTTCTTGGGAATGACAGTTCAGCATCAGCAGAGCCTAGAATGTGTGTGGGAGAAGGGTAGAAGATTAGATTCGACAGATAGGCAACAGCTGCGTCATGATGGGGCGTCTGAAATGTTTATAGCAGAAAATTTAACTTGTTCAGATTTGCATTTTAGAAATAGCACTCTGTAGGCAGGTCTTGTAGAGGCTAAATTGTAAGGAGTCATATCTGAAGTTAGAGGGTCCATTTTCTGGGCTAGTGCAAACAGTCTCCAGGCAAAAGAGAACGATGGACAGCAGAATGTGTAAAGAGAAGGGCCCAGCCCAGGTGTGGGGGGTTCCTGTCCACACCAAGATCATGTCCTTGAGAGGTATATGCTTCGGTAACATGCTTAACCTTTCTAATTTTCTGTTTTCTCATAGAGATTATTCTACTTACCCTACAGAGTTGGGGAAAAAATAATGAACAAGATAGTGTATGTAAAGTACTTAATATAGTAACAAGGAAGTAATGTGTTTTCGATGATTAGTATTTAAGTGGTAGTCTAGAGTGTATTTTCTTGCATTTGATTAGGCAGAGGAGAACAAGGAAGAAGTTGCCAAGTTGCCTACAGCTCACTTATAGAACATCAGGTTTGGAGAGGTATGGTTTCAATTCTGGATATGTGTAATTTGAATTACTTGTGGGAAAATCAGGTGGAGGTGCCCCATGGACGTTTGGATATGTGGGTGTGCAGAATGTATGAAACTTAACTGAAAGTTTTGTTCTCGAGAAGCGTTTATTCTTTTCTTCCTCATTGGCCTCTAGTTGTCTATTCTTCAATGGACTTCCGTTTTTATGAGGGAATAATATTAGATGGGCACGTCCTGCCCTCTCTTTACTCATTTCTCCAAGTAGATGGGTGGAGAAATGGGAGCCCAGTGAGTACAGCTCAGCCCTCAGGCTCTTCCTTCTCCCCTTAGTCTTTATTTTCTCTCTCTTTCTCATTTTCTACTTGTCCTTTTGACATTGGTCCACACTCACTAGACTTACCACTGCTTCTATTTCTTTTCATTAGGTAATTCATGAGGGCAGATCTCCTGCATGGTGGGGATGCCTGGAATCTTTGACTGTTCTGCCTGGAAATGGGTGAGTAATTCAATTTGAGGTGAGAACAAATAGGGAGCCCAACTTAACCTCAGAGCCAAGCTGTTTCAATTCTCCAAGTTTACCAGCAACACTACTGAAAATGTACTCCTAAAAACTAACCCCTGGAGATATTTCATATTTTTCTACCGCAACTCGAAGGGAAACATTGTGATTTAACAACTCAAATCCCCAGAGGCATGGATACGGAAGTCATCAGTGTAAATATGAGGTGAAAGAAGTTGTGTGAACGAAAATGCTCAAAAAGAGCTTTAGGAACTAAGAAGAGGAGAGGCAGAAGATGAGAGCATTTGCTTTGAGGAAGTAGGCAGAGCCTGCAAAAAGGGAGGAGGAGGAGGGCCAGAGAAGTGTGAGGGCAGAGAATGAGAACCAGTCCTCTGGCATCACAACCAATTGAATCCAGATATGGATTTAAAACAAAAACCACTAATGTATTTGGTATGTAATGCCAAAAAAGGGTCTATTGTTGGAACACCTGATACCTCATTCTATCAACACGCATTCAAAGGTAAAGTCCCAGGCGGAGAGAGGGGCCAAAATATTGTAAGAGGCTAGTAACATTGGATTTGGAGTAGGAAAAAGTGACTGTCAGAGCATCCTGTTCCTTCAAATATAGGCCCACCACAGCTGACACGGTAGACCCTGTTTGCCTGATTCAAAGGTATGTGTGCATCTATGGACTTATCAAAGCCTCCAGACGTGCACAGGGACGGTATTAAGTTTGCCGTGATGTTAGGTACTGAGTTGAGACTCATTCTTTCCTTGAACAAGTGTGACAAAACCAGATGATTGGGGAAATATAAATTATAATCCTATAGGACAGACTTTGAAAAAAAGCATAGCAAGAAAGCAGTGACAGTGACAAAAATGGGTTGATTTTAATGCGGATGTAAGGGAATGAGTAATAAAGTCCTGTTAAATTACTCTTAAGTTATATGTTAATAAAACCCCTCAACACATTGTTTGACTAAAACCAGATTGCTGGAGATACTGAACCAGGACCACCAAATATACTCAGAGACAAGTTGATACAGAAGTATATCTTCAAAAGACACGTCCCATCCACTTTAGGGAATAAGTAAATTTTCAAGTGCTTTATTGAGACACAGAAACTAGGAAGAAGAGTAGAAAATAAACCTGTCAGTTTAATAGTGATATTTGAGAAGTAGAAAGAAGGCAATAAGCTCTCACATGTGTGTGGACTTTCTCTTTCCATATGGAATCATCAAATCTCGCATTTATCATTTTCCCAGGTCACATCCTTTTTTGTATGTATCCTGGGACATCCAAGAGTCTGATATATTTTAAGTTCCCACAGACAACTTGCTTTCTCCTCAAGCATACGGAAGACATAAAAATCGCTGATTATTAGAAATATAATAGTCACTCAAAACAAGTTATTGTTAAGAAGAGTATGATTATTTCAGGGGCACCTGGGTGGCTCAGTCGGTTAAGCGTCCAACTCTTGATTTCGGCTCAGGTCATGATCTTACTGTCATGAGATGGAACCCCATTTTGGGCTCTGCGCTGGGCATGGAACCTGCTTAAGATTCTGTCTCTCCCTCTGCCTTTCCCCCTCCCCTGCTCACTCGTGTGTGTGTGTGTGCATATGTGTGTGTGCATGAACGTGTACATGCTCTCTCTCAAAAAAAGAGTAGAGTGTGATTATTTTATAGCTTATTGTAGCCACTAAACTAAGTACCTTATCTGCATTATTCAAATTAATTTAAAACAATCCTTTGAACTGCAAGATAAGGAAATAGGTCTAGACAGTTAAGTAGCCTAAAGTTTTACAGGTCATAAGAACTGTAAGAACTTTGATGTCATCTGACTTCAAAACCAACGGTCTTAAACTTAATTACTTTATATCTCATGTAAATGTTGACTTTGTTAACACTAACGATGTTACAAAGTTAAAACAGTGGATAATTTAACCCAGAAAAATAGAATCGTGTGGATCAAGACAGGTAGGTAAAGGGTTCTTGTCCTGCAGCTTTAACAACTTTTGCTTAGTAGGAGTTTCTCTCCTCCGAACTCTCAAGCTCACACTAAGCACTTAAACCCGGTAAATGCAGACCAGCCAGATAAAGAAAGCTCACAAGAGACCTACAGGGAGCAAGGAAGAAACAAAAAAAAAATAAATGCAACAAATACACTTATATCAACTGAAGAAGAGGCAAGGTCAGGTGGGTTGCCCGGCCTCTTGCCTAAAACACTGTTTCGTATTATTAATGTTGGATAATAAGATCATGCCTCACTAAGAGTTTTCACTCACAGAGATAGACTGATAGTGTAAGAATTTGGGGGTAGCATTGCAGCATCTAGGCAAAGTACGACTGAAAACATAGTGAATATCCAGCCACTTCACGTCCCTAGCTGGATGCCACAAAGAGCAAACCAGTTGAAATAGCTGAGCCACTGTGTTGCCAGAGACTGGAAGCTAAAGAAGAACCCCTTCTCCCCCCCCCCCCCCCCCCCCGCCAGCAAAGGGACATTTTTGTTCTCCAGGGGTTTATTAAACATGATGGAGGCAGGCAGCCAGTGATTTCTCAGCTACTTCATTTCAGGAGCAGGTAATGAATTTTAATTAGCGAAGAAGACAGCTTTCCACTAAGGAGAAGAAAGCAAAGAAAACAGGAACATCAGTGTGCATGGAGGATATGTGAAAGCACAGAACACTCCTTATTAATGCTGAATTAATGGACAAAATTCTTTTGCCCTCTGCTCTTCCGTAACATCAAAATAAAAACAAAAACGGAAAAAAATGTGCTACAGATTGCAAGATTAAAAAAAAGAAAAAGAAAGTGTTGCTAAGGTTTATGAGTAGGTTATCCTAGATCACAGGGTCTTTACTACACTGAGTATCACTCTTAATCAATAGTAATTGATGGTGGCACATTCTCAACAATGTTTGCTCTGCCTACTGAGCATTCTGACAGCCTCCTTTGTACTAGAGAATGAAAAGGATGGCTCTATGTGAGACAGGAGTTTCTTCCTCCCCACCCCAGCTATTTAAATTAAGCCCAAAAGCCTTTGCATTGGCTATCTGTGAATATTTGGAGAGAGTAGAAGATATAAAGGTGAGATATCGCTTGATTCATTGCTGGCTAAGCCTTTTTCCCCCTAATTTAGACTCTGTGTACACATGTACACAATCACATGTGTATGTGAGTATATGGGAGAGGAGTATTGGTTATTATATTGTTGGATCAGAAGTTGCTTTTGACCTGGTTTTTGAAGGGTCCTTCAAACAATAAATAATCAGATACCCTCTTTAGACATTGTTCAGATATATTGATGATAAGCCTTGCAATAATTCTTGAGGACCCTCATTGCTCCAAGCAAATGCCACTTTTGCTAATGGGACTTTCATCCAGTGAACAGACTATGCCCGTGAATTATTTGAAGTCAGCTTGCTCAAAGTTACTGCCAAATATATGCAGCTTTGCTTTAACACAGTAATGTACAATCACATGTAATGCTTTGTTTGAATTATGAGTCTGGTTGATTTTCAGTGGTACAATTTGAGCAGAGAAGTGGGTTTCTTTTGTATTTGTGACCTGCACTGTGAATATCTGAGCACTGTAAATGAGAGCCCTAAGTATTCACAGACCCATAAGGAAAGATGCACATTCATTTCGTTTTTATTAAAGCCTGACAAAACAGTACATGTGCTCTGGCATGATATGCTATGGTACATCACTGCTATTAACTTACTATAACCCCCAACTATGGTAAAGTTCTTTGCTGACCAGAAAAGTTTCAAAGTGACTCAGGAATCCATAGGAGACAGATGACTCTTATTTCCACCTTTTACTACCCCACAAACTTTTGCGTGCCCTGACGAGAAAAGAATAAGTAAGTTTTTTTCTCATATGGAATAGGGACCTTCAGTTCCATCCCACCTCTGCTAGATTTTATCAGTGAGGTAAGAGGTGATGATAAACTTCTTTTGATTTCATGCTTGCCTGATAATTCTTCATGACTTCTTTAATCTTTAATTGTTTGGTCAAGGAATAAAGCAGGCCCTTAGAAACCATCAGCTTAGTTTTTAACAATCTAAAAGAATAGACCAGTATTTTTCAAGTTACAGCTCAAAGCCCAATGGTGAGCCAAGAGGGCCTTCCTAATAGGTCAGGAGTTTATTCAGAAACACAAGTGTTTCCTTAGATTATTATATATAAAAAATGTACAAGTCCAGTCTATTTGAGGTTAAAATCAAGGACTACCCATATTGGATATTGCAAGTTGGTACACCCAAACTAGTATTAGCTAGTATTCTATTACGTTACATAATTACAATGCTTCTATGACACCTTTATTTCTGTAATTGGAATTCCCCTGATTTTCTGTGAGTTACCAGTGTTTTGTTGATTTTCAGAAGCTACTAGCTACTTGCAATTTGCATAAGGCACTAGTTTTGCCTTAGAATGAATAGCAAAGTATGGCTAGTGCATCATTGTTTCTACCGGAATTTTGAGAAAGACAATTCTTGGTTGGGTATAATTGTTTCCTGCATTGTAAAGATGGGGGTGTCCCTGCCCCTCTAAATGCTAACAATGCATCCCAGACAGCCGATGATCAAGAATCATCCCCAACTATTCTCATGTGTTATCTAAATGGGTATTATTGCATCTGGTTGAAAAAATTAGTTTACTAATTAATATCAATAAAAGTTGTGGTGTATTATTTACTTAATTCCAAAATCTGCACAGAAGAACATGGGCTCTTTATTTCTTAATAAAACATATTTGTGTTACTAAATAATATATTGGTAAAATATAAATCAATGATATTTTATAAGACAATAAGATATTAATATTCTTCTAATTGTGCTTCTACTAAAAACATCATTGATATTGTGTACCTATGACTGTATACTATTATGAAAATGTGAAATATTATTAGGCAGTGTTGTGGGTTGAATTGTGTCCCCCCCAAAAAGACATGCTGAAATTCTAGCCCTCAGTACTTTGACCTTTAGAAATGGGGTATTTGTAGATGTGATCAAGTTAAGATGAGGCCATACAGGATTAGGGTGGGCTCTAATTAATATGGCTGATGTCCTCTTAAGAACAGGAGAAAAGACAGGGGAGTCACATTGAGATAATGCCATGTGGTGATAGAGGCAGAGATTGGAGTGAATACCAAGGACTGCAGGTAACTCTCAGAAATAGAAAAAGGCAAGGGGTGCCTGGGTGGCTCAGTTGGTTAAGCGTCTGACTTCGGCTCAGGTCGTGATCTTGCAGTCTGTGAGTTTGAGCCCCGCATCGGGCTCTGTGCTGACAGCTCAGAGCCTGGAGCCTATTTCAGATTCTGTGTCTCCCTCTCTCTGACCCTCCCCCATTCATGCTCTGTCTCTCTCTGTCTCAAAAATAAATAAAGTTTAAAAAAATAAAAAAAAAAAGAAAAATGCAAGGAATGATCATGTTCTAAAGACTTCAGAGAAGACAAAGCACTGCCAACTCCTTTATTACAGAATTCTAGCCTCCAAACCAATGAGAGAATAAATTACTGTTATTTTAATCCACTCAAGTTTATAATAATTTGTCATTGCAGCTCTTGGAAACTAATGCAGACATGTTACCTATCTTCTCTATCTAACCAATTTTCCATGTGTTAAGTGGGACAAGTAGAAAAGTTCTGACCAATATGAAGCTAATATTTATCAAGTCCTTAGAATTAACATATAATATATGATTGCCACATAATTAGAGCTATACATTTGGGTAGATGAATTAAAGTTGTACCATAATTTTTCTTTCTAGGATATATATTTTTTTTAAATCCAGGTATTGGAAGACTATGGCTAATAAAGTGGGGTTTTATTTGGAATGGAGTCATATTTGTTTAAATATTATCTATGACTGTTTTTGTGCTATAATAGCAGAGTTATAATTGCCACAAAGACTTTATGGCTCACAAAACCTAAAATATTTACTCTGGGCTTTTAAGAAAAACTTTTCCAACTCCTACTGTAGACTATCAAATCTGTTATATGTGTTCTTTTTTCTGTTCTATTCTGAATAATTCAATGACTTATAGGTATTTCTAGCCAGAGGTTTCCTACAATTTTTATCTTTTGTTCCTCTAGAATTTGAGCTCTATTCCACTTTAAAGTGGGAATAGGGCAGATGGACTGTTGGGTCACTTGTCCCACAAAAGTTCATAATAGTTGAGTTGAAGGCCATTAATTGAGACCTTTAGTAAAACTGATGACTGAAATGAGGACTAAAATAATACATTTTTATTGTCTTCATATTTGCTAATGGGATTTTATGTAATAATGAAACATGAGAGTTTAGTGAACTCCTAACTAGAAACCATATTTTCTTATTGAGAATCACTTTCTTTAAAGAAATTTTTCAAGCTATTGATTCCCATATCTAATATTGCTGAATTAATTAAACAAAACAGTGAAGTAAAAGTAATGACCCCAAACTCAAGTGTAAATTTATACAGTGAAATTACCAGCTCTTAAAGCAAAAGCATGGGTGATAAAATCATTAGGTGAGGAGATTTATCTGGGCCATCTTCTCAGTGTTTGATATTCATGTTCTGAGTTGGGGAGCAAGATTTTTAATTATCAGAAACCCAAAACTCCACCCTCTGCAATCTTAGGGGACTTTCCAATCTTCATGTTTCAAATATGGCTGATTTTTATACTCTCACTGTAAACTGTTCTTTCTAACCCTAAAGAAGGTGAAAGTTGGAGGTTGAGGTGGGCCTTTTTCTAGACATTTATGGTACTTGTTCCATATTTCAAAATCCAGGTATGGAAGGAAGGGCATTATAAGTAGTAGCTTTCTACCACATATTAAACTCTATGTGAAACTAATTATTTTGTAATTGGCTACTTGAAAACACCTGATACGATGTAAAGAACACCTGATCATGGTGTAAAGGACAGAACATTTCACTAGGTAGTAGGTTTAAATGAGCTCAATGAGGTCATCTGAGTCATCTCAGATCAGATGGGTATGAACATTGAATTACTTGGAAGTAACCTGGGGTTTCTAATTACTTTTTATTTTCTTTTGGGAGAGAGAGAGAGACAGATCATGCCAGTGGGGTAGGGGCAGAGGGAGTGGGAGAGAGAATCTTAAGCAGGCTCTTTGCCCAGCGCAGAGCCCGACCTGGGGCTATATCTCATGACCAACCACGACATCATGGCCTGAGATGAAATTGAGAGTCTGACACTTAATCTACTGAATCACCCAGGTGCCCTGCTACTTACTCTTATCTGTAGCATTCTGAGACCTAATAAAACCTTAAGGCCTTCTGAAAAATCATTCAAATCTTTGTAAGGCATGACAGTCAGACCTGATTAGTAATTCAAATTGTCTGAGAATTGATATGCAACCATCAATTGAGAAATTTTAACCATTGCCCAAAGAGTTTTATCCAAATTCAGTAAACTGAACCATCATTTATTTAATAAACACTTATTAAAGATATTAATTAGTAGACACTGTGCTAACTTATCCTCTAGTAAAAAGAAAGAGACAATAAAAATATAAATACTTTAAATAAATGTTTTAGAAGGTGTTAAGTCCAATGGAAATAAAAGTGGGAAGGATGATCTGTTAGAGCGGGGTGGAGAGTTGGCGTTTAAATAGGATAATCAGGGAAGGCTTCACTGTGAAAGTAATCACTGAAGATTTGAAGGACAGTTAATCAAATGTAATTTAGGAGGATCTGTGTGTCTCCAGCTCCTAAATACAAGTGTTGGCTCTGTCTCTAGCTTAAATGAGTCATTAATAAATGATATAACACTTGTTTCCATGGAATGGGGAAACTTACATAGAATCCTATATCATGATAAGGGGTCTTCATAGAAGGCACTAGCAGCCAGAGCCCTTTGACTGTTTTTAGTGATAGAATTGAGGGGGGACATTTTTAGTACTAGAACTGGGGACTCAGCCACTGTCCCCAGATTTGTAGATACAGCCCATCCCTCCCCAATTACATATTTACAGGACCACAAATAAACATACAATCTAAGTTAAAACTACGTGGTTCGACTGTTATGCTAATTAAACTTCAGGACAGTCTTCTAAATTGAACAAAACAACAGAATACATATAGAGGTAAAGATTAGTTTTATGACTGATTAAATCTAATTTTAAGCTTATAGTAAAATAAGAGAGCTATATACACTAAACCTCAAAATTGTAAAGACCATGCATCTCTCAGAGGCAGCTGTGGGTCAGAGCACACTTTCCCTACATGGAAATGTTTCATAAAATACACACTTGCTAAGAAAGAAAGAAGACCTGAGCTGAATGTCCAGATCATTTTCCCCCACAAATTAACAATTTGTGGCAATTGAATTAACTGAATTAATTGAATTTAATGAACAATTCAGGTGAATAACTCCATTTTCCCGAGACCAGAAAACATAGAGGAGTGGAAGAAGGGCAAATGCGTCTTAATAACTGAGCTCCCTTAACATGGAAGGAGATATTTTAGGACTAGGGACTAAACAATTCCCTTAACATGCTCCTATTTAGAAACTATGGAAATGCCACTTCATAAAAGGCTGCAACACATCCATACCTTGTCACTTTGTATCATGCCATGGGCATGCCATTTAGGTTTATAATATGTCAGCTATACAGGTCAATGAAAATTTGCAGATTCAATTAAATGGGTGTATGTTGTGTCATAATTGCCAAATACTGCATAAGTGAAAGGAGTTTTCATTCTGGGGTCAATGTTGTGTGGGGTGAACATAGTAACATGTAGAGTTAGCAATTCTTAAAAGTGGTACAGAATGTGAAGGGCACTTTGCAGCCACTAACAAGGCAAGAGGAATCATGCACAGAGAAATATATCTCATTTTTAAAAATAAAAAGTTACAGGAGGAGAGGGTACAGAAAATGAAGACTGGTATAGGTCCCTGAGGACACTACAACTAAGAATAGGCCAATTAGGAGCACCTAGGTGGTTCATCCAGTTGAGCATACAACTCTTGATTTTGGCTCAGGTCATAATCCCAGGGTTGTGGGACGGAGCCCCATGTAGGGCTTAGGATTCTCTCTCTCCTTTTCCCTCAGTCATTCTCCCCAGCTTATACTCTGTCTTTACTAAAAACAAAAAAATAGACCAATTCATGTAAGTGGAGGAATACTTTTGTAAATAAAATGTTGCCAGGTTGAGCTGTGGAATAAAACAAGACGTGGAATAATATTGCTATCCAAGAATATTTTAAATGTGCTATTTTGACACAAGAAACTCAATAAATGTTATATCATTTTATTGTTTTCATTAGGCTCTCTTAAATCAACAGATTTAATGTACAGATTCAATAAAGTATATTGAAAGAGCATATGTATTTTCATGTATCAGGGGAGGCTATGTTGAAATGATAAATACTTAAAACCTTGAGGAAAACAGAAAAGAGAATATTGAAATGGATAAAGAATAGCTAATGTTTGATGTTAATGTTAAAGTTAATGTATGATGAATACATTCTTTTAAGATTCACAGGTAAAATATTTAGCATATAGTAAAGCCTTATGAAGTGGCTGAAATTATAGGATATTGGATGTGGTGTATTTTTGGTAAAACAAAATAAAGAACAATGCAAATTATCAAGTATTAAATATGTGCATCATAAGGAGGACTCTAAATCCAAAACAGGTAAGGATTAGACAGAGTTAGTTGATAAACTAAATTTAAGACTAAGACAGGATAAGGGAATATAATGAGTAAGAGGTTAAAAGTGTCACAGTGAACTTGAAAAACAATGAGACCTCCCTGGAGATACATAGGGCAAGGATGTTTGATGGTTCAGCTTCATAAATTAGTAATAGCAGTGAACAAGAAACTTAGATAAGAGCAAGTTGCCAGAAAAGAGTAGAAAGTAGTGAAGGCATTTTCTGCAGTGTATTTATTACAAAGTTTTAAAACCTGGGCCAAGTTTACTAAGAGAGTTTACTCACATAAGCATATTCTTTTTCCCCTAAAATTCACACTTAACAATTTCACAGAACTTTCAAACTACCAATCCTCTTGGTTCTTTAGGCCTATTTCTTTACCCCTTCTTCCTTCCTCCTCCTCAGCCTTCTCCTCTTCCAGTTTGCTCTCCTCCTCCTCCTTTTTTGTTGTTGTTTTTTGTTTTTTATTTTGTTTTTCTGCAAGTTATTGTGTTCCATCTTTTCAAGAGTTCTAGTTAGAGAAGAAAAGTGCTGTAAGTGGGCCTGGATAACTCAAGTGCTATCAGAAGAGAAAAAATTAAAGATGACCATAAGAGCATGTTTATACATACAATTTCCTTCTCTTGAAATCTTTAGGTGAAAATTCAAGTATGCATTTTAAGGGAGGGGTTAAAAACTGACATAGCTTTCATCCCCAGCTAAAATTCTTCTCACTGAAGCAAAACCACATGATTCTGAGGAAGGAGCAGTTGGTTACTACCATTTCTTTGTTTTTTAGAAGTTCTTCATATATTCTGGATGGATGGATGTATGGATGGATGGATGGATAGAAAGATAGATAGATAGATAGATAGATAGATAGATAGATAGATAGATAAAAATTAATTCTGGATATTCTGAATCTTTGAGTGGATATTTTGTCGTTGTTGGATATTCGTATTGTAAATATTCCTTTGAAATCTACATGAACATCGTATTTTCTTAATTGTGTGATTTGGCAAACAGGAATTCTGATAAAGTAAATTTTTAAAATTTTATTTGTGTTTGCTGCCTTTTGCATCTTGTTTAAAAACATTTTCCTAAGCTAAGGGATAGGAAGATAGTCTCCTATACTTTATTTTAATTTTTAATTTTTTTACCTTTCATATTTATGCGTACATTTAATAAGAAATTGATTTTTTATCTATTTTCTGTAAGAGAGGTCCAAGTTCTTTTTCCACACAGATAACCAATTTTTTCTAGTATCATTTATTAAAAAGAGTATTCAATCTCTACTGAGTTTTAATGAACACTTTGTCATAAATTCTATGATATTTTGGCCTATTTATAGAATTTATTTTCTAACTTTGTCATCTATTTGTCCATTCTAAGCTAATACCGCATGGCTTTTTATTATATTTTAACTTTTAAAAATATTTGACATCTCTTATTGTAAGACTTTTAGCTTTGTTCCTTCCCTTCAAGATTCCTTTGGCTTTTCTGGCCTTTTGCATCTCCATATATATTTTCAAATAATCTTGTCAATTTAATTGTGTTTGTTGACAATAAATAATTGTCATTTGTATAATATTAAACTCTCGAATCCCTAGACATGTATATTCCCCAATTTATTTAGGCCTTGAATTTCTTTCAGTAATGCTTCCTAGCTATTGATATAGAGGTCAGGCACTTCTTTTAGTAGATTTATTACTAAGTGTTTACTGTTTTGGTGTTACTGTAAATCTATGTGGTTTTTAATTGTCCAAATAATTGTTTTTATTATATAGAAAAAAGAGGATTTGCTTTTAGCCTTGGGTAATTATAATTTTCTGCATTTGCTTGAATCTAATAGTTTATATGGATTGTTCAGATTTTAAACTACTTTTTAAGCTAAAATGTAGTTTAGTTTATAGGTAAAAATTTGCAAATAACAATTTTATTGCAATTAATTATAAATACCTCTTTTTGCAACTAATGATTTATTCCTTTAAAATTTAGAACATATTTTCTCACTGATTTTACTGAGAAGATTATATAGTATAATTAATAAAATTTAATAACTGTGATGTAGATATTTTTGTTTTTTTCCTCAATCTCAGGGGGATTGTTCAATAATTTACCAAAAATAGGATGTTTACTGTAGGTTATGTATGTATTTATTTACTTATTTATTTATTTATGTATGTATGTATGTATGTATGTATTTACTTATTTATAGATATTCCTTGTCAGATTAAGGAAACTCAATATCATTCAAAGGTTATTAGGAATTTTTATCAGGCATATTGCTGCTCTTCGGTCGTCTTTCTACGTCTATTTAGATGGTTATATGACTTTTCTTCTTTTTTATATTAATTCGGGGGATTATATGACTTTATTTTTAATTTTTAAGCTTATATTCTTAAGATATGCACCTTGGCTATTTACTTTTGTGCATCATGGAATTAGATTTGCTAATAGTTTACTAAGACTTATATTCATGAGCAACATTTAAAGGATTTCCTGGTGAAGTCAATTTTGTCTGAATTCATCATAGTATAAAGAATTTAGTTTCTTTAAAAATGCTTTTTACTGTTTTGTTTATTTTTGAGAGAGAGACAAAGGGGCAGAGAGAAAAGGAGACACAGAATCCGAAGCAGGTTCCAGGCTCTGAGCTGTTAGCACAGAGCCCAATGTGGGGCTCAAACCCGCAAATGGCAAGATCATGACCTGAGCCAAAGTTGGACACTTAACTGACTGAGCCACGCAGGAACCCCCCAAATTTAATGTCTTTAATTACAGGTTCAATTTCTTTAATAAGTGTAGGATTTTTCAAGTTTTGTATATCCTTTTGTATCATTTTAGTAAGTTTTTAAGGTAATTTGCCTATTTTATCTTAATTTTAAAATATTGACATAAATTTATTTATAATATCTTTCTAATATCTTCACAATGTCTGTAGGATCTGTAGTAATGTCCCTATTTCCTATTGTTCCAATATCTTTTATATTGGATATTTGTGTTTTCTCTGTTTTTATTTTGTCAGTTTAGATTCAAAGTTCTTTTAAGATAGAAGGAGTGTTATTCGGGGCAGATATAAATTATGTCAAAGTACAGCTTGGATGGTAAAATGCTAGCCATATTTCTACTCCTAACTGATTCACTTAGTGTTTTGTATAGTGGACGGATAGTACAGAGATACATCAGGTCCTGTCCATTTTGTATATTCCCAAAATATATAGCAGAAACAATAAAGCACCTTGTACTTCTAAAGACTCATTTCTCTCCTAATCTGTGTCACAGAAATTTCCTCACATATCCAGGGTATGGCTGTCCCTCATTATATATGTATATATATTTATTTATCAATCTTACCATGAGCATTTGGTGATTTGCTTTTTGTGAATTTTTTTGAGGTATCCACTGAAATAGAATATAGTCCTTGAAGTTTAAACAGAATCTAAAATTCATATTTTCTCATGTTACCAACCAAGAATAGCTCATTATGACCACCTTAGATTATGTAATCAATTTATATATATAAATTTAGATACTCAGGTATAGTATATTATAAATGAAAATTTCTAGGAAAGTAATACACTTTTTTTAAAACTTCAGTTATTTATGTGAAGTACCAAGCAGTGCATTTCAAGTAATAATTTTTTCTATCTTAAAAAACAAGGAATTTGATACTGTTTTGTATTAGTATCAAAATAAATTTATAGTATGTAGGAACATACTGTTCAATCCTGAGATAATATCTACTTGAATAGACACTGTAATGTTACATTATTAAAAGCTGAAAGTTATTTCAAGGCACAGAGTAGGTAGCAATAAAAATCTAGTATTGGATTATTATTTGTGAATTGATTAGATACTTTTGCTAATAAGGTAAATATTTAAATTTCTACCTCTACTAAATGGTACCAAACCATTTAGTTTAAACATAAGGTATAATATTAAAAATCCCTAGTAAGAGGCATAATACCTGCATAGTTATGTAATTTAAAGATTACTGGAAGTAATATGAATAAATAATCTTGCTTCTTATCTCATTATATGGTTAGGGCATGAAATTGGAATAAATAATGTTAATGATTTTACTTAGGAAGAATCTTGTTACTACCCAGTCATGGAAGGATGTGTGAGTGTATGACCTTTTAAGCTCAATTTTCAATCAGGAAGTGACTCATAACACCTACGGAGGTTCAAAATGACTCTCATTAATTTTCACAGCACTCAAAGCAGTCGCAGAATAGCCAGTGACTGGGAATGATGTAATATGCATAATATTTCAGAAAGTTTGGTACAACAGCAATTCCAGGAGGAAAATGAAAAAAAAAAAAAACTATAATTGAAGAAGTAATCCACATGTTTTGCAGTAACACTTTTTATCAAGGGAAATGACCAAAAAAGACAAAATAAGAAGCACACATCTCATTTAAGAATGTATCAATATGATTTGGCGACTAATTGGATCTATATGATAACTATCTTGAATAATTCCAATATTTCAAGTTAGAGTGCGTAGAAAAATTTGGCAGGCATGAGAAATGGTGGGGAGTATGATTTCTGTGGAAGTTAATGGAACGGTTTTAGAATTGTTATTGTTAACAAATATTTATTAAGCACTTATGTGCTAGAAACTGTAGTTCATAGAAATACTAGATAGAATAGCCTTGAGGTCCTTACTTAATAACTGAGGAAACGAATATATAATCATAGACAAATTACAATAAAATGATCACCCTTATAATAGAGATATGTATACAAGTTTGCAAAAGTTGAATTCAAAATTAGGGTAGAATATCCAAAGTTATGGTAACAAGTTAGGATTTCATGTATTCCAACAGACATTCTTTGAACATATGTCATAACCATATTTCAAGACTCACTCAAGTCAAAGACAGATCTGAAGATAAATATTTTCGAGTCATGATTTCAAAAGAATAATTTCTGCATTGGATATCCATGGACTGTTTGAAAGCAGCTTTCATACTGGGGTACACTCAACTTTGGGGAGGGAGAAAAGAAGTGTGCTCACATGAATTAACAAAGAGCAAAACTAATATACAATCATAAAACCGAAAGGGAAAATGCCATGGAAAAAAAATGCTTCAAATGGAACAAGTGGAAATATCTTCAAATATACAATGATGCACTTTATTTGCAGAATTCCAGATATTTCATGGGCATAGATTTTAATGAAGTGAATAATTACAGATGTATGAGTAGAGTAGGGAACAAAACAAAAGATGGCAAGTTACCCAGATATTAGCGGCAGTGAGAAGCATTTCCTTTTCCATACCCAGCCCTTGGCTGAATGGGCACTGAAAAGAAATAATGTCACCTGTCAAATAGGTGTTATCTGGTGAGAGCTGTAAACATAGAGAGTTGTTCCATCTCCTTTCAGGTAGCACTGTCTTACAGTTAACAGCTCTGTCTTTGGGTTCCAGTAACTGTTTTCTTGCCTTCACACTCAGGGTGGTAGGTAACATGTCCCTGCTTATGCTAGTGCTTAAATGACGTCATATCTTCTTGTTTTTCCCCTTACTCTGCTTACACTTTTGTAAATTGATTCCTCATTAAATTCTCCTTAATTACTTCATTTGTCTGTGTCATCCTTTTCCTGTAGGGTCTCAACTGACTGGGAGAAAGCAGACATATCAGGTAGACATTATTACCTCTCCCCATTTATGCAGGATGAGGGAGATTCATAAAGGCTCGATGACATTTCAAAGGTAATAGTTTGCAAATAACATTATCTGTCTCATCTACATTATCTGCACATTTGAAGGTTAAGAATAAAGAAACAGTAGAGAAGAAAAATCAAATTTCCTTCAGAAGTCATGAAAATGATGGGATATAGAAAGGAAAGCTAGAAGATTATTTTTCTCTTTTACAGTAAGCAGCAATTCTCTTCCTTTCAGACTAGAAGACTGGAACAATTACTATAGAAACAGATATATTGAAATGCGTACGAATACTGGAGGTGGTGCCAATCTCATCATTGGCAAGAAAGAGTTAAAGATCAGTTGCTGAGAGGAAAAGTAGTGAGATTTGCCACATGGGTAGCAAGGAGGAAAATAATTCCATAGTCAGAAAACCCTCCTTAACAAATGGCCAGCCCTCTTTGCTAGCATGTAACATATATCAAAAGGAATATCAAATAGGTACTTTTAAGTGGACCTTTATGAAACGATCACTGTTGCTTGTGAAGAAAAGTCAGCTCAGATATAGTACTCTGCAAAGTTACCTACTCTCATCTTTATATGAAGGATGATATTCAACAATTACCTTCAGGCTGATCTTTAAAATTTTTCATCAGACTACAGGAATTTGTTATGTTTGCCCACTTCATTATCAGCAGTTATACCTTGATTATCATTGTATGCCTTTATTTTAAAATCATGTGATTTTTTTTTGTTCCATGTGAATGTGGTTTCAGTAAAAGAAACCCAGAAAGTCTTCAATTTATGTGGACCTGGATTCTGAATCTACCTTTCCCTTTATTATCTTTGCTACATACTTCTAAATGATGTACCTACTTAGTTTGGTAAACTCAGTAAATACTTAATTTGCTTTCTTACCATACTATATATTCTCCCTCCTGTCACTATAATTCTTTAGATTAATAACCCAGTAAGGTAACCTGCCTCAACCAGCCCTGCTACCTGATTTTGGCATGAATCTAGTCTCTTATATCTGTGTACTTCCTTCAAAAACTCACCTTACCAAATGCAGCTGGGCTTGCAATATGTGAAGAAGTAAAGTCAGCTTTCCATGTCCTAATTAAGGAGAGAATTGAATAGTTATTTAGTTATTTCTACATAAAAGAGCCATAATGCTGCAAGAGAACACAGATGTATTTATGTATTTATGTATACATGTACCTATGTATTTCCAATTATTCGTATCAACTAGAAGGTTCTGATAATCCACACCAGGCTCACTTTATTTTCTTTGAGCTCATTCGTTCCTCTGTAATCAGCTGGCAGGATGGCTGGGGGATGGCTGTTCTAGGTTGGCATAGGAACTCTGGAATTTTGGTGGCTATCGTCTGGGGTCCAGAGGGTGACTGGGCCGTATTTCTCTCATCTAACTGGTTGGTCTGTTGTTCTCATGGTGACTTATTGGGCTTCCTAGATAGTAAGGAGAAGAGGAAGTCTCTTAGGGCCTAAGCTCAAAACTGGCACAGTATTGCCTCTGCCACATTTTATTGTCCAAATGTCATTTCAGATGAAACGGATAGATAAACAGCCTCCACCTCTTAGTGGAAAGATCTACCAAGACACATTATAAGGTATGTGGACAAAGAAGGGGAATAATTAGGACCATATTTGCAGTCTATTTCTTGAACTTACCCCTTGTCTGATGGAATTACACCCTACTGACTAGACTGCTCTCATATTAACTGACTCTCATGCCTAACCCAAAGCACCAGGTCAGTCCTTCCAGGTGTTCTGGCCTCCTCACAGTCTAAAATATGCAGTCTTTTCCTGCTCACCTAGACTCCAGGAACCAAACTGTTCTGAGAAGGCCATTCATATCGCTGACAGCAATTCCTTCAAATGACTTAATGAAAATGGCATACTTTTTTGCTTAAATTGTCCAGGGGAGTTAAATTCTACCATAGAAATGTCTCCATTCAGAGAATTAAATATCTCTGATTCACTTTACAGTGTGAATGTTCATTCACATGACACAAAGACAGGCTTTATTCATCAAAAGCATTGATTATTCAATTAGTACCTCTGATAAACACCACCAACAACAACAAAAAATTAGAACCTATCTGGCTGTGTGAACATGAGAAAACTGAGAGAACAAACATGACTGAACATGGTAATTGCAATAATCCTTTTAATACACCTGGATGACTTAATAACCCCACCCTATTAAAAAAAAAAACTTGTCAACTGTGTTTAAGCTCTATATTGGCTCAGAAAGGCTATGGATTGCTTTCATTATTAATGCTTTGAGCTGTGATTATGTCAAAGTTCCCAGAGCCTTGTCTTATTTTTGGAGGGATGTGGGGAGTGTTGAACTACTCTACAAATAAAATTGTTGGATCAGCGGAAGCTGAGTTCTGGGTTAGAAGAACAGTTATATATCGGCAGCCAGACAAAGATCATGTTTTGGTCAGTTTCAGAGGCTAGGTGTATGCCTAAGTATATAAACAAAGAAAAACATTGTATCAGAGCCAGAAGGGTAGACTGCAAGCCAGTAGTTGTGATATCAGAGTATCTAGTAAAAGGCATAAGCCCTATCTGGAAGGAAGATCGAAACCTGCCTAGCTAAAAGGCTCATGGGAGAAAACATGTCTGAATATATGTGGAAATAGTCATTTATCAGACAGTTGTCATCTGGCACAAATTCCACTAGGTGCTTTTGGGCACAAAGACAAATAACTACTCCAGGAGAGGACAATGTATTGAAGAAGATGGACACACTTACTACAAACCATAATACAATGTCATAAATTCCTAATGAAGAAACAGAAATATTCATTGGGGCATATACAAGAGAAATATTCTTACTGCTAGGATATTTATATCTGAACAGAATAAATGGGTTTTTATCATGTTGACATATCATTTTAACTAGAGAAAGACTAATCATCAGAGAGGAGGTGCGTAAAATTATACAGTGAATCTAAAAGCAGTGATTTCTCAAAAACAAAAAATAGCCATTATGGTAGAGAGTATTAAGAAGCAAGTCTAGGGGCGCCTGGGTGGCTCAGTCAGTTGAGCATCTGACTTCAGCTCAGGTCATGATCTCACAGCTCATGGGTTCGAGCCTCGCGTTGGGCTTTAGGCTGACGGCTCAGAGCCTGGAGCCTGTTTCAGATTCTGTGTCTCCCTCTCTCTCTGCCGGTTCCCTACTCATGCTCTGTTTCTCTCCATCTCTCAAAAATGAATAAACGTTAAAAAAACTTAAAAAAAAAAGAAGAAGCAAGTCTGGAACAGTAAGTGTATACAAGATTTTACAATCTTTCCAATGATTTGCTAAAGCATTTTAAAATATGCAAAGCAGGTTTGTAGACTCTAACAGAACTTTTTTGTTTAAAAAGATACAATTCCTTCAGATGAAAATATCATATTATTCAGGCACTTGGAGTAAAAAGGAATGAGATCATCATACTAAAGTGACGAAGGCTCAGGTATAGAAAACAAACAGTTTTGAAGTTCTACTTTTAGTATGGCTGAGATAGAATCTACCAAATTAGCCCTCCCACAGTTATAAACTGAGGACAAAACATTAAAAAAAAAACTATCCGAAGAGTAAAACTGGAAGGTAATGTATGGAAGTTAATACTTTGAAGAAGGAAATGCTATAATATGAATTCCTTTTTTTCCCCCCCTCTGGCTATTAAAGATCTGTACCAGTTTGCACCATTTGAGGTGGCTAAAAACCCAAGAGAAAATCTGTAGTCTTACTGGCTTGGAGAACCAGAGAACAGAGTTTATTTAGGACAAGTATAGCAGCTGGAAACTTAAGAGGATAATCCAAGAAAGGAGACAGTCAGAAAGGTAGAACCACAAATTCTATGTATGAATTCTCCCTCAGTCTCTGGATGACTCCTGTGATATAATACGGTGTAGGGAAGCCTCCAATCAACTCAGTCAAGGCTAGAAGAAATAAACCAAAATTTGATCTGCTGCTATGGGAGACCGTTTTGCAGTTTGAGATCAGCAAGTTAACTGCCTACTTAAAAATGAAAATAAAAATACAAATACAAATAAGTACTCTTCAGAAAAAGATAAAATCCAGAGTTTCTATAGTAGGTGGTCTGCTTCCCTTTCAGCACTTGAAATTATCGTATTAATTAATTATATTTTCTCTTAGACATTCTAACAGTTGCATAGTGGTGTATCACTGTGACTTTAACTGGCATTCTCCTGGTGACAAATGATGTTGAACATCTTTTCATGTTCTTATTTGCCTTACATATGCATCCCTTGCTGAATTATCTGTTATCTTTTACCATTTAAATATTTTAGTTATTTGTTGTATGGTTTTGAGTGTTCTCTATATAGTCTAAATACAAGTCCCTTGTTGGATATATGATCTGCTGATTGGTTTTCTCTTTCCAGTCCATAGTTTATTTTTTAGTTCCCTTAACAGTATCTGTTGTTGTTTTTGCCTAAAAACAAAACCAGTAATTTATTTTGCTCCCATGGCTGTAGGAATCAGTGAAGGAGGTTCATATCTGTTCTACCCAGTGTCAGCTGGGGTGTCTTGACTGGGGGCTGGTTGATCCATTTCTAGTATGATTCACTTTCTTGGCCCACAGTTGCTTTTGATCGTTTGTTGGAAGCTTCACAGGGGTTGAGGGCTAGGGAACTTAGTTCTTTTCCATTTGATCCTCTCTGTTGGTTACTTGAACTTTCTTACAGAGTGATGGCTGGGTTCCATGAGCAAGTAAGTGTTCTAAGAAAGAGATGATCGATGCTGCCATTTTTTTTTGTTTTCATTTTATTATTTTTGTGTTTATATTTTTAATGTCCTGGGCCTAGAAACTGATATGCCTCACTTCTGCTGTTTTCTATTGGTCAATCAGTAACAGAGCTCAGATATGAGGTAAGTGGAGATAGACCATTACACCGGGTGGAAGAAGTATCAAAGAATATGGGGAAATGTTTGAAAACTTCCATATGTTTCATCAATGGAAATAAGGTCTTGTTTTTATTTTGACACATATGTTCCTTGTAAAAAACATAGTGGAATGCAAAATATAAAGCTTTACAAAGAAATTAGCAAATAGAAGTTATTTCTAAATAAGTTTTAATTTAATAATAATGATAATAATAATATCCAAAATATGAAGAGTACAGATGATGGAAATAGTGGCCTATGAGGCATACTGAATTCCATGTAATCAAAGCAAAGATAGAAATATTAATCAACTTTAGATGTTGTTAATATGCTTGTTGAACATTTAAAGGTGAATAAACATCAAAACAAAATAGAATGCATGATTTTCAAAACACTACGTTAGGAAGAGAATAAATAACTCTGGAATTAACCCAAGTGATGCAAATGAGAAAAAGGTAACAATACATAGTACAAAATATGTTGGCAGAAATACATCCACAGATATAAGTTGAAATTACATGCAATTAAGTTAATGTGTCGATAGGAAGAGGTGTATTATTCAAAGGAAATCAAATAATGAGTATGGTACAAAAATGCTGAACTTGCATATCCCCACAATATGTACATAAAAATACAGAATTTCTAATAGAAATGAATAGATATATAATCATAGTGTAAAACATTAACACGCCCGTCTCTGGTATTGAAAAATAATGAAGAACAAACATCATCAAGGACCTAATAGAATGAATATCACTAGAGATATAAAATTATGTATATATTTTTCTTTTTTAAAAGTTTTTATTTAAATTCCAGTTAGTTAACATACAGTGTAATATTAGTCTCATGTATACAGTTTAGTGATTCAACAGTTGCATACAACACCCAGTACTCATCAACAAGTGCACTCCTTAATCCCTATCCCCAATTTCCCCCATTCCCCCTCCCATATCCCCTCTGGTAACCATCAGTTTGTTCTCTATAGGTAAGAGTCTGTTTCTTGGTTAACCTCTCTCCCCCCACCCCTTTGCTCATTTGTTTTGTTTCTTGAATTCCACATGAGTGAAACCATATTTTTTCTATTCACTATTTAGAGAATGCATATACTTTACAATATTTCAGAATATTTAGAAAAACTAACCTTTTCTATGATATGAAGCAAATATAAACTTGAATAATTATTAGATAATCAATAGCTTAGACTTCATCCTTTGACATCCATGAAGAAAAATAGAATTTAATAGTGATAAGTCACCAAATATCCCTGTATAAGTTTGAAATTTAAAAACACATTTTTTTCATTGTTTGTGGATCAGAAATAATTAGCTAGGGGAAGTCTTGAAATACTTAGATCTAGGGGTGCCTGGGTGGCTCAGTCAGTTAAGCGGCCGACTTCAGCTCAGGTCATGATCTCGCGGTCCGTGAGTTCCAGCCCATGTCGGGCTCTGTGCTGACAGCTCAGAGCCTGGAGCCTGTTTCAGATTCTGTGCCTCCCTCTCTCTGACCCTCCCCTGTGCATGCTCTGTCTCTCCCTGTCTCAAAAATAAATAAAACGTTAAAAAAATTAAAAAAAAAAAGAAATACTTAGATCTCAGTGTCAGCCCTCACAAAGCAGTACATTGCTAAACTTACACTATGCTAAAAAGGAGTACTTATAGAGAGACAGTGGTATGTTAAAAAGACAATAACTAGTGTGTTGGCTTTGTAACCCAAGAGGTTAGAAGAGGAATAATACATTCATGTAGACAAGGGAAATACAATATATAACAGAAGATTTACAAGAAGAAAATGCATGAGCAATAGAGAAGGTCAAGAAAATCAAAAGTAGGTTTTATGAAAACTGATAGAATAACACATTTCTAACAAGATAGATCAAGAAAGAGAGGGCAGAGATGAAAGGAATAAACTTTAGATGAGTAGTACAATATTAACACATATGTAGTAAAAAGTAAAGTCTTATGAATAGTGTTATGTTAGCAGACTTGACAAAATAACATAACTAAGGATACAAACAAAATGGACGTTTTTTTGGATGAAGATCCAAGGAAAAAGAAAAATTCAATAAACTGAAAATCATTATAAATTAATCTTTACTTTAGAAATATTTCCCCATAAAATATAGGGCTTATTTTAAAGACTTATTTTTCCTTATTTTGAGTGAAGACATCTTGTATATTTCATAAACAAAATGTCAGTAATTAAAAAATGAGGTAACATTCCATAACTCATTTTAAGATGCAAGTATACTTCACAGCAAAAGTGGACAAGGACAGTAGAAACAGAAATGCCATAAGCTTATCCTGACTATAAATATAGATGCAAAAATTCTAAATAAAATTTTTAATAAACTGAATGTAACTATTATTTAAAAATACATCCTGATGACATAGGCTTTATTCCAGGGATACAAAGAAGATGTAGCATTGGAGTACCCTTAATATAACTTCCCATATGAAAGTTTTAAATTAGATTTTCATTATGCCAGTGTGAACATATGACCACAATTTATTTGATCAAGTTGAACTGTATCAAAAACTTCCTAGAAAACTAGGAAATGATGGGAATTTCCTTAAAGAAGTAAGGTTGAGCTATAAAATATAGTAGTAAAGGTCCTACTTAATGATGAACATTACGATTCATTTTTAAGTCAGGAAAAAGACATAGAACATCCTTTCACCTGTCTTGAGCATTTACCGGAAAGTTTTAACCATGTGAAGAATAGCAAGGATAAATAAAATGTACTGTGATCGAAAGGGAGAAACACGATGTTCATTAGTGGCAGATGGTAAGGTATTTCTAAATAGAAAATTTCAGAAAAACCCTTTAATTTCTGGAGCTCTTGGTGTTTATGAAGTGACAAATTTTTAGTAAATTGGGAGAGCCAAAGAGATTGATAGGTAAAAGTCAACTATCTCTTTTTTTGCTGGTAAGTTTTTATGGATAGAAGTGAGTCAAAGAGCCTGCTTTTCTCTATGTCTCTGTCCAGAGGGCTCACATAAGGAAAAGTTTGCCTCCTGAATAGACACAATAGTCTGAGATGGAGAAAGTAGTGAAAAGGTGGGAGGGAGGTGAAGCTGTGTTTAGGACTTTTGGTAGAGTCAAGTCAATGGAAACTGTATTCCAATAGCTGTTGTCCATGAAAAAGTAATCCTCTCTGCTTCATAAAAGAATAAATGATGGAAGTAGAGGCAAGAGATTTTAGGAAGAATTCCTCCCCTGGGAAGTCAGATAAATAGAGAAGAATTATCTCTCATCAAATAAAATCTAATAGAAGTTAAATAAAACTTGCTAGTTAAAAATGAAAATAATTGTGTTATACCTGTAACACTTTAAAGTGTAGTTAAAAAAAAGATACCATTTATTACAGCAACTAAAATCAATAATAAAAACTAGACATAAATTTAAAACAAAAGGTGTGTAAGAGCTTCACAGAGAAAATTATAAAAGTTTATTGAAATATATAAAAAAAGGCCGAAATAAATAGAGAGATAGTGTGGCCATGCATAGGAAGTCTTAATATCATAAAGATGGACATTCTGTCCAAATAAAATTATAAACTGAAAGTAAATCCAATAAAGATCTAACAAGATTGTTTATATAACTTGAAAATTCTCTGAGGAGGAAAGTTGGTTTGGCAATAAACTCGGGAGAGAATATTCACTTCTCTAGTCAAAGAAATATGAATTAAAATAAAAATGAAATGTGTTTGCAAACTCTGAGATTGGCAAAAAATGTAAATGTTTAAAATTACTAAATTCTGTTGTAAGTGTTTAAAAAATAAGATTTGTTAGATATTTGTTAAGGGTATGTTTATTCTTAGAACCACTTGGGAGGATGATTCGGTAACATCTGTTAAACCTAAAAAGTTTTGTTTTGTTTTGTTTTGTTTTGTTTTTTGATTTTGCTCTCAGTCATACCATTTTTTGGGATCTACTCTAGACATATATACACAAGAAAACATAGGATGAAAACTGAATCACTCTTTGAAATGGTGACAAGCACCCAACTTGTACAATAGGAGTATGCTGAAGGATTGTCTTTTTTCATAAATGAGAATAAAGGACAGTTGAAATAACTTATTCTATTTCAATTTTTTTAACATGTTTTCATTTTTGAGAGACAAAGACAGAGCGTGAGTTGGGGAGGGGCAGAGAGAGAGGGAGACAGAATCTGAAGTAGGCTCTAGGCTCTGAACTGTCAGCACAGAACCAACGCGGGGCTGGAACCCATGAACCATGAGATCATGATCTGAGCTAAAGTCTGAGGCTTAACCAACTGAGCCACCCAGGAGCCCCTGAAATAACCTATTCTAGATGTTTACACACATATATATCTTAGAACTCTAATGTTGGTGAAAATGTTAAGCAGTTAATAATATATTCTATGTAGTATCACTTATGTTTGTTTAAAAATACATTAAGATGAATATCTAATTAATGATACTACTAAATGAGTTAAAAGTTCAAAACACATACGGATATGATGTGTATTAATGTTAGGTATTATCAATTTCTGGGGACTGATGAGTTAAAGGAATACACTAGGGCTTTATCAGAATCTCTACCATTGAATTTCTTAAAATAGGTGAGGCAAATATGACAAATTGTAAACAATTGTTTTTTTTCAGCACAGGTACATCAGTGTCATATTACTTTATATATATTCTTATATTTAAATTTTATAATAAAATATAAAAAGCTAACTAATTATGTTAATAAATTATTTAATTCAAACTATTTTTCAAAAACCCACAGTACTGTGAAATATGGGGTAAATGAGAATATATCCTAATACAATTTCAAAAATAGAGGGTTTCATCTTACATTAAAACCTGTGTATAGATGCAATTATATAGTTGTAATTTGTATAGATGCAAATAATTCTATAGATGCAATTTGCTATAAATTCAAACAGCTATTAGAAATTAATAGTTCAGAGGGCACTTGGGTGGCTTAGTTGATGGAGCATCTGACTTCCGTTCAGGTCATGATCTCAAGGTTCATGAGTTCAAGCCCTGCATTGGGCTCACTGCTGTCAGCTCAGAGCCCACTGTCCTCCTCTCTTTCTGCCCCTTCCCCACGTGTGCTCTCTCTCTCTCAAAAAATAAATCTTAAAAAAAAAAAGAAAAGAAATTAATAGTTCATGTTTTTTTAGAACCATTAAAAATAATGAGGGACAGGGCACCTGGGTGGCTTAGTGGGTTAACCATGGAACTCTTGATTTTGGCTGGGGTCATTATATTCCCATTTGTGAGTTCTAGCCCTGCATCACATTCTGTGCTGACAACACAGACCCTGCTTGGGATTCTCTGTCTTTCTCTCTCTACCTCTCCCCTGCTCAGGCTCGCTGTCTCTCTCTCTCTCTCAAAAATAAATAAACTTTATTAAAAAATATTGAGGGACAAATAAGTTTAGCTGGATTGAAAAAATATATTTGTCCTACAAATCTTCTAGAGTTCATCTGAAATATTTGAGATATGCCAACAACAGTAAACATTTTATCTTAATTTGTATAACACTAAGTTTTTCTATCATGTCTTCCCACCCATTAATTCATATGTTCTTCAAAATAACATTTTGCAGTCTCCAAAATAGATACTACTATTCTAATTTTATAGATGAAAAAACCAAGACCCAATTTCATAGATTAAATTACCAAGCAATCTTTGCCTAAGGTGAAAGTTAAAAGATGGAAGTTTCTGATTTCTAATCATCCAGACTGTCTGACTTCTAGTTATCTTCCAACTAGTTATATTATCTCTTTCAAACCATAATTTAAAATAATTGTTCCAGGTTTTTATTTAACAAACTTTGTCTTTGGCAAAAAAAAATCTATGTCAACTAAGATGCATTATTGTTTTTTACATATTTCTCTTACATATAGGAGTATATTTTATGAAACAAGCAAAGAATTAAACACCTACAAGTTCATAACACCATAGACTTAAGAAATAAAATTCAATTGAGAAAAAATAAACATTTTAATTATTACAGATAATCATGTCTTATATTTTTTACTTTGGTATTTAGTACAAATAAGCTATCTAAGAGAAAATTGTTCCATTTTATATGGCATATTTAATTTTAATACTAAAAAAGTCATTAAGAAAGCCACACTAAGAAATGAGATTCTCTTTGTATGTTGTAATAGAATCTGCTGTGACCTAGAATTTATGCTAGCAGATTATGGGCAGAAAAACTCACATAGTCATATAAGTGACCAAAAAAATCTTAAAGATATTAAGCAAGATACAAAATTTTAAATAATTCAGACTAGCGATCTATAGTCTAGTGATCAATAATACATACAAAGTAGGATGTTGATTTAAAATGAAGACTGTAATAGTTTTCGTCCCTAAGTATTTTTTTAAGTTGGTAAAATTCATGTATCTAGCAAGCAACTTCCTTGAATAAATAATCAAAGATTTTTAGATCTAATGAAATTTAGAAGCCATCTATTCAAAGTTTTTACAAATGAGAAAACCACCTTCCAGAAAGATTGAGTTTGGCAATGACATGTGACTAAATAATAGTAAATATAGGACTATAATCCATGCCTCTTGCTTCTAGGGTAATATTCATATATTTCAAATAATAGAAGCCTTCTTAAATAATTTGATTTGAAATTCTAAAGAAAAAAATACTATGGAAAACTCAGGGCATTATGAAAAAAGGTGAAGTTCAGATCCAGAATTCCTGTTTCCAAAGCCTGACAATTAACAAACATAATTTTAATGAGACTTACTTTATACAGAGCATGACATTAGCCAGCTTATATAAAAAAAAAAAAGCACAGAAACATACCTACTTAAAATCTAAGGCACTTCAATTATTATAACTGTTGGCTTAAAAACTATTGACACTAATACATGATATTACCTCAAATGGAAAAAGCAGGGGTGCCTGGGTGCCTTGGTTGGTTAAGCGTCTGACTTTGTCTCAGGTCATGATCTCACAGCTTGTGAGTTCCAGTCCTGAGTTGGGCTCTGTGCTGACAGCTCAGAGCCTGGAACCTGCTTTGGATTCTCTCTCTCTCTCTCTCTCTCTCTCTCTCTCTGCCCCTCCCCTGCTCATTCTCTGTCTCTCAAAAATAAACAAAAACATTAAAATTTTTTTAAATGGAAAAAGCAGAAGAAAGAAAAGATCAAACAATTTAACAAATTACTTTGATAACTTAAACATTACAAATAGTACAGCCCAATCCCACATGAAATGAACAAGAAATTCAACAGAGTTGTTTTTTTGTTTGTTTTGTAATGTTTGAAGTTAAGAAATGAGATCCTGATTTGAACTTCCTTGAAGAAATAACTTAGTCACTTGCAATATGTCCATAGTAAAATGAGATTCCTATGATGATTTTGTACAGTTTTGTAAGAATAGCAGCATGATGTGGCAAGAGAATGAAAGTATGACAGAATATTGACCAGTGTTAAACAGCTAGGTCTGTTTATTAGCTGAGTAAAAAAGCATGAGCACTGTAAATCTATACCAAAAATTTTAGAATTTGAGAAGCAGAAAAATAATCTCTTGGAGATTCCAAGATAAGTCATCCAGGATACAAATAGACCAAATGAATGAAGAATGAATGAATGAATGAATGAATGAATGAATGAGAATATCCTTCCCTATGAAACAGCCCTATGAAAGATTCTCTAAGCAATATCAAATAGAAAATTAAGAAGTTATGCAAATATCTAAAATTGAATCAAGAACATGTATATGTTAAACAATTGTGAAGCAGAAACATAGAGAGCAATATGTAAATCAGATACTAGTTAGACCCTCATTATCTTGTGATATACCAAACAAGTTCAGGTCTGGGCAGAAATAAGACTGTAATAGGGTGGCTACTACCATTTTATTTTTCTATTTCAGGGTAAAAATATTGTTTCTTTTTGCCCTTTATTTCATTCTGCATTTTTCCAGAGAAATTTGACTGACTTTGAAAGGAATTAGCGATAGGAGTAATCATCTCAGCTAAGATAAAGAAGGGAGTATGACCCACTGATATTTTGTTATAAAACAGAACCAAATTTATATCCGAATGTAAAAATGATTTCCTCGTGATTCACATATTATTAAGAAAATCTAAGGATTCTTAAAATTATCAGGCTCTCATATAGGAATAGGTATTTATTTTATGATATGCTGTCTTTAATCATGGAACAGAAAACTTTTCGATGGATTACTAAACAGTTGTGTTTTAGGATTCACTCTAGAATCATTCTGGAGCAGTGCACTCATTCAATGGGGTCAAGCATAATGTCAAACACGCTGTACGGTTTGATTTAAGTTTCATAACTGATGGTTTAAAGATACTGATTACAACCTGTTGTGGACTTCCTGCATCATACTAACACAGAGAACTTTAATAAAGTCATATGAAATTTTCACTCGATAGTAACAATGTGTCACTGACCATAATTTATCCTTCTCTTACACTGTGTTTAGTAATCTTCACAGCAAGCCTCTGATGAGGAAGATAAAAAGTTATTTTTTTTTCATTAGGTAGGAAGAAATGGATGCTTGGAGAGATTAAGTAATTTGTCCCAAGTCACTCCCCCGGCTATTAAGAGCAGTGTTGGTAGTGGAACCCAGGTGTGTTTCCCTCTAAACCCTGCACCTCTAATGAATTAATATTTCTGTTGTTGTAATGCATAGCTTTTTGCCTTCCATGGGTACCCACATTGTTAGACATGACATAAATCATTGCCATCCTTACCTACTCTCTACATATCACAGAGGGAGCAATTACTGGGGCGCCTGGGTGGCTCAGTCAGTTGAGCCTCTGACTTCAGCTCAGGTCATGGTCTTACAGCTTGTGAGTTCGAGCCCCGCGTTGGGCGTTGTGCTGACGGCTCAGAGCCTGGAGCCTGCTTCGCATTCTGTCTCCTTCTCTGCCTCTCCCCAGCTTATGCTCCGTTTCTCTTTCTCTTTCAAAAATAAATAAACCTTTAACAATTAAAAAAAAAAAAAGAAATTACTTTCACGTATCTATTCCCACTTCCTGTAATTGTGCTCTGCTTTCTTTTTGTGGGACAGCTGTTTGCAAATAGTTAATACATTCCTAGTGTTTTCAGTGCATCACAACCCTGTATTAAGCAGCCTGCCTAATAACATCTGTATGGCTGTTTCCTTCCCAATGTATGAGTTATCCCAAATAATTCTTGTTTATCACCCATGTAAGTAAAAGATGTCAGTTCTCGTTTAAAATTTGTTTGATGTTTATTTATTCTTGAAAGAGAGAGCAAGAGCACGAGCAGGGGAGGGGCAGAGACAAAGGGAGACAGAAAATCCGAAGCAGGCTCACATTGTCAGTGCAAAGCCTGATGTGGGGTTCTAACCCATGAACCATGAGATCAACCATCTGAGCTCAACCAACTGAGCCACGAGGTGCCCCACAAGTCTTTTTGTTTTGTTTTGTCTTTAACAAGTCAATTCTAATTTGAAAGTACAACACACCCCCTTGTCTCTCTCTTCATGCCTTCACCTTAGTTCGGTCTGTGGGCTTTTAAAAGAACCATCTAACAGTCTCTTCATCTTCATTTTCTCTCCATAGTTTTTGTTCTCCACACAGGAGCCAGACTTTCTTATCTGAGCAATACATACATATAGGTACCTTTCAAAAAGGAAACACCATGTTAACATATAGTGAAAAGCTAAAAATTATCATTTGTCATCATGAACAGTTTTCCTTCTTCCCACAGCCATCCATTATAGCTGGCAAACATGTGACAATTATTGTTTTGATCCCAGTTTATAAAAACTCTCATAAATTATTTTTATCACAGTTGACTATGTTAGCTTTTGGAATAAAAAAATTGCAATTTTTAAACATTGTGTGTGCATGATTTAAGTATCTATAACTTTTTCTCATTTTATGATGAGCTACTACAAAACAATGCTGAATAGAAATTGTGAAAAAGGGCATCCTTCTCCTGTTCCCAACTTAAAGAGTGCTTCTAATCTTTGACAAAGTGGGAAAGAATATCAAGTGTAAAAAAGACAGTCTCTTCAACACATGGTGCTGGGAAAACTGGACAGAGACATGTAGAAGAATGAAACTGAACCACTTTCTTACACCATACACAAAAATAAATTCAAAATGGATGAAAGACCTAAATGAGAAACAGGAAATCATCAAAAACCTATGGGAGAAAATAAGCAGCAACCTCTGACCTCGTCCACAGCAACTTTGAACTTAACATGTCTCCAGAGGCAAGGGAAATAAAAGCAAAAATGATCTATTGTAAACTCATCAAGATAAAAAGCTTCTGCACAGCAAAGGAAACAATCAACAAAACCAAAAGGCAACCAACGGAGTGGGAGAAGATATTTGCAAATGACATATCAGATATGGGTTAGTATACAAAATCTAAAAGGAAACTATCAAACTCAACCCCCCAAAAAAACAAATAATCCAGTGAAGAAATGGGCAGAGGACATGAATAGACACTTTTCCAAAGAAGACATCCAGATGGCTAACAGACCCATGAAAAGACGCTCAACATCACTCACCATCAGGAAAATACAGATCAAAACTACAACGATATACCACCTCACACCTGTCAGAATGACTAAAATTAATTCAGGAAGCAACAGATGTTGACAAGCAAGCAGTGATGGGGGAACACTTTCGCCCTGTGGTGGGAATGCAAACTGGTGCAGCCACTCTGGAAAACAGTATGGAGTTTCCTCAGACAATTATAAACAGAGCTACCCTACAATCCAGCAATTGCACTACTAGCTATTTTATCCAAAGAATACAAAAAATGCTGATTTGAATGGCTACATGCACCCCAATGTTTATAGCAGACTATTGACAATAACCAAAGTATGGAAAGACCCCACATATCACATATCCATCAGCTGATGAATGGATAAAGATGTGGTATATGTATACAATGGAATACTACTTGGTGATCAAAAAGAATGGCATCTTGCCATTTACAACAGCCTGCATAGAACTAGAGTGTATGAGGCTAAGAGAAATGAGTAAGTCAGAGAAAGACAAATATCATAATATTTCACTCATATGTGGAACTTAAGAAACAAAACAGATGAACAGAGGGAAGTGGAAGGAAAAATAAGGTATAAACAGAGAGGGAGGAAAACCATAAGAGACTCTTAAATGCAGAGAACAGAGGGTTGCTGGAAGGGAGATGAGTGGGGGGATGGGCTACATGGGTGATGGGCATTAAGGAGGGCACTTGTTGTGATGAGCACTGAATGTCGTATGTAAGTTTTGAATCACTGGGTTCTAATCCTGAAACTAATACTACACTCTATGTTAACTAACTTGAATTTAAATAAGTTGATTAAAAAAAATAATAAAGCAACACCAGTCATCTCATGGGGGTATAAAGAGTGCTTCAGAATTTCATTATGAGTGTGATAGAGTTTGTGGAGGATTCCTTTTTTATAAAACTAAGGAGTTGCCTTCTTCCATTAGGTAGCTAAGAGTTGATTAATGGTAATGATTTTCAAAATCTTTTAATTGGATCTGAGATAATATAATGGGTTTTGATAGAAATGCCTTAGGGAGGGAATTTTTTAGTTGATTTATTCCCAGTGTGATTAATATAGTGAATTGCAGTTAAATTTTTTAAAAAAATCTTTACCTTTTCTTAATGTCAGCAATAAACATTGGTTGGTCCAAAAGTATACTTATATGAAGACTATTTAATTTTTTAATACCTTTTCTACTTCGATTATTTGCATTTATGTTCATAGGTGACATTGTCTTGTAGTTTTTAATTGTTTTGCTTTGCAAATTTGGTTTTGTATGGAGTTGATTCTAGACTCTAAAAACAAGTTATCTTATTTCTCATGTCTCATGATTTCTCTCTGTTCTAGAACAGATACATGAAGGAAATACCTGTTTTTTAAAGACTTTTTAAAAACATAGACCAATTTACTGGGCTTTTCAAAGAACCAGTTTTGAATTTATGTATTAACTTTTCTGATTATTTTTTGTCATCAATTTCTGTTATTTTTATTATTTTCAAAGTTTAATGATTTTTTATAATATCTAAAGTGGAAATAAAATGTTTTCTGTCCCCTCCCCTTTTTTAGTATCTTTGGCTTTAACGGTTATAAATTGTTTTTTTGCCTATAGTCCATATGTGTGTGTGTGTGTGTATACACACACACACATTTTTTAAAGCAATTTTAGTTTCACAGTAAAATTAAGTGGAAGATACAGAGATATCCCATATACTCATAACCCCATATGTATATATCCTCCCCCATTATGAACCTTTACTTCTGAAGTGGTACATTTGTTACAATCTATGAACCTTCATTGACACTTCATGATCACCTGTAGTTCAGAGTTTACATTAGGGTTCATTCTTGGTGTTGTACATTCTGTGGGTTTGGACAAAAATATAATGACATGCATCCACTATTATAGTATCATACAGAATATTTTCATTGCCCTAAAAATGCTCTGTATTCAACCTACTCATCTCTTCCTAAGCCCAGTCCTGGCAACACTGATCCTTTTATTGTGCTGATAGTTTTGCCTTTTCTAGAATGTAAAATAGTTGGAATCATACAGTATGTGTCCTTTTTAGATTGGCCTCTTTGAGTTAGTAATATGCATTTGATGTTCCTCTATATCTTTTCGTGGCTTGATAGCTTATTTATTTTTTGGTCCTGAATAATATTCTATTGTCTAGCTCTACCACAGGTTGATTATCCCTTCACCCACTGAAGGACATCTTGGTTGCTTCGAAGTTTTGACATTATGAATAAAGTTTCTTTAAACATCCATGTGCAGATTTTGTGTGGAAATATTTTTAAATTCATTGTATAGATACCAAAGAATGTAATTTCTGGATCATATGGTATGACCATGTTTACTTTTGTGTGAAAATGCCAAACTGTCTTCCAAAATGGCTGTATTATTTTTGCCCTTTCCCCAAGTGAGGGTTTTTTTGTTCGACATTCTCACTAGCATTTGGTATTGTCAGTGTTGTGGATTTTGGCTCTTCTAATAGGTCTATGCTGGTATCTTGTTTTAATTTGCATTTCATTGATGATATATGATATGGGACATATTTTCATATATCTCCATCTGTATATATTATTTGGTGAGGTGTCTGTTAAGGTCTTCAGCCCATTTTTTAATTGGGTTTTTATTCATTATCATTGAGCGTTAAAAGTTCTTTCTATATTTTTGATAACAGTTCTTTTCAGATGTGTCCTTTACAAATATTTTCTTCAGGGTTGCCTGGGTGGCTCAGTTGGTTAAGCGTCCGACTTTGGCTCAGGTCATGATCTCAAGGTTTGTGAGCCCTGCTTCAGGCTCTGTGCTGACAGCTCAGAGCCTGGAGCCTGCTTTGGATTCTTTGTCTCATTCTCTCTCTCTGTCCCTCCCCACCCCCCACTGTGTTCTGTCTCTATCTCTCAAAAATAAATAAATGTAAAAAAAATTAAAAAAAAAACACAAATATTTTCTCCAAGTCTGTGGCTTGCCTTCTAATTCTCTTTATATTTTCCTCCACAGATTTTTTAAAAAAAATTTAATTAAGTTCAGTTTATCAGTTATTGATTTAATGGATCCTGCCTTTGGTGTTCTATCTAAAAAGTCATTACGTTGCCCAAGGTCATCTACGTTTTCTTCTTTCTGTCTTATCTTTTAGAATGCTTATAACTGTTTGTGTTACATTTAAGTCTGTGATCCCTTTTGAGTTAATTTGAGAGACGGGTACAAGGGCGGTGTCCAGGTTTATTTTTTTGCATGTGGATGTCCAGTTGTTGTTCCAGCATCATTTGTTGCAGAGACAATCTTTGCTCCATTGCATTGCCTTTGCTCCTTTGTCAAAGGTCAGTTGACTGTTTTTGTGGGCTTATTTCTGGGCTGTTTCTTCTATTCCACTTGTCTGTCTGTTCTTTTGTCAATACCAAACCATACTGAATACTGTAGCTTTAATGAAAGTCTTAAAGTCAGGTAGTATCAGTCCTCCAACTTTTTCTTCTCCTTCAATATTATGTTGGCTATTCGGGTATTTTGTCTCTCTGTATAAACTTTAGAATCAGTTTGTTGATATCCATAAAATAAGCTGATATTTTGATTAAAATGTAGATTCAATTTATAGATCAAAGTTAGGAAGAACTGATGCCTTGACAGTATTGAGTCTTCGTATCTTTAAGCATGGACTATCTCTCAAACAATTTATTAATTTGTTTTCTTTCATCAGAGTTTTGTACTTTTCCACATATAGATCTTATACGTATTTCACCTGATTCATACTTAAAAGTTTCATTTTGGGGTGCTAATATAAATAGCTTTGTGTTTTTAATTTCAAATTCCATTTTTTCATTGCTGGTATAAAGAATAATGATTGACTTTGATGTAATTAATTTTGTATCCTACAACCTTGCTATAATCACTTATTAGTTCGAAGAGGATGTTCTTGTCAATTCTTCTGAATTTCATACATAGATGATCATAAGTCTGCATATAAGGACAGTTTTATATATTCCTTCCCAATCTGTGCCCTTATTATTTTTTTTCTTTCCTTATTACATTAGCTAGGACTTTCAATATGATGTTGAAAGGGAGTGGTAAGAGGAAACATCCTTGCCTTGTAACTGATCTTAGTGTAAAAACTTCTAGTTTCTTACCATTAAGTATGATATTAGCTGTAGGCTTTTTATAGATATTCTTTGTCAAATTGAAAAAGTCCTCTCTATCGCTAGTTTACTGAGAATGTTGTTGGATATTGTCAGATGTTTATTCTCTATCAATAGATGGAGATTGTTCACATTATTCGATTCAATTTGCTCATATTTTGTTGAGGATTTATGTGTCTATGTTCATGAGGAATATTGGTATGTAGTTTTCTTGTAATATCTTTGTCTGGCTTTGGTTGTTAGCGTAATGTTGTCCTCATTAAATGAATAAGGAAGTATCTCTGCTTCTATTTTCTGAAATAGATTGTAGAGAACTGGTGTAATTTCTTCCTTCAATACTTGGTAGAATTCACCCATAAACCCATCAGGGTTTGGTGCTTTCTATTTTGGAAGCTCATTAATTATTGATTCAATTACTCTAATAAAGTCCTATGCAAATGGTCTATTTCTTCCTAGATTGTCTTTTGAGAATACCTTTCATATTCTTCTTTTGGTTTCGATACCATGTTTTTCATACATATGTATATTTGAATACACATACAGATACATAAATAAATGACCAAATTGTAGACATACACATGTGCATGAATTTAGGTTGCTTAGCCAATCTTTTAAGATCTATTTAGTTATTTTTTTCTAATATTAAGCCAGTGTTTCCTTTGTGGCTTAACATTTTCATCAAAATTTTCCAATTCTATATGTCTGCTATCTCAAAATTTTCATGTGGAATCCTATTGCCCAATATGATGGTGATAGGAGGTGAGGCCTTTGGGAAATGAGTAGGTCATGAGATTGGAGCCCTCATGAATGGGATTAATACTCTAACAGGAGAGATCCTACAGAGCTACCTAGCTCCTTCTACCATGTGAGGATACACTGAAAAGTCTGATATCCAGAAAACACTCAACAGTGCTGGCGCGCTGATTTTGGACTTCCATTCTCTACAACTGTGAGAAAGAAATTTCTGTTTTTACAAACTACTTAGTCTGTGATATTTTGTTATAGCAGCCCCGTTGGATTAGGACAATGTCTCACTGAAAAGAGTTATTTATGTTTCTTTGGATTCAGAATTCTCCATGTATTTATTAGATCAAATGTATAGCTATGTTATTCCCAAATTATTTACTTTCTTTTTGGTCTGTTTTGTTTTCACATAACCTTGTTGTTGGACACGTCAAAATTTGCATCTCCAATCTTTTTTGATGGCCCATTTATCTGTTATTTTCTTCTCTAGTTGTATAAGTGCTTCTTGAAAGCAGTCAACATTTTTCCCCCAGTATAGTACATGGTGAATAATAATTCTCAATACTATTTGTTGAGTGAATGAACATTTGTTAATTGGCTAATGTTCAGAATTATTTTGAGTGTTTCAATAATCTAGAATTTAGTGTGAACTAATACAAAAACATTCTCTCATTCTCAAGTTGATGTAAATATATTAATTTACCTCACTGATATTACACTATAGTCAAAACATTCTATAAGTGAATGTTTTCTGTTGTTTTACTTCATAGTCAATGTTAATCAGCCTCTTGGGTTAATATTAGTAATTACAAATTAAATAATCCTGATGATTGAAATATAGTTGCATTTGACTGTATCAAATATATTAAGAAATTAAGTGGATATTTAAGTTTGATAAATAATCTGCTTCTATATCTGATAGAATAGTCTGTTTAAAAGGTCTTTACCCGCTATGTGTTACAAATTCCTCTAATTTGAGACCTCCAGACTCTTTTTTGTTTGTGGGGAATTATATACATTTTCTCAGCCTTTTAGTGCAATGAGTCAGATCCCACTAAGACTGTACCCAATTTCCCTTTGTCTCAGTTATAGTTCATCTCTTCTCCCTCAGTGACAACTAAAAAGAAACTCTGGGGGGCTTTTACCTCAATAGTTAAATGTTTCCACTGGCACTGGTTTTTCACCAGAGTAGCCCACAAGTGAGCTTTAAAGCACATATAAAAGCTCTTTCCCCTGTAGTAGCCTGTCTGACTTTTCCTTTCATAGAGAACCCCAGGGATTTGCTGTGAATCACTCCCATTGAGGTTAATTGGACAACACATTGAGAAAACTGGTCATAAACTCAAACACATCTGCTCTGATGCTAAAGACCAAATAGCAAAATTGTAGTTTATTTTAATTGGCACCCTCCTGTGAAGGGGGTGGGAGGAAGAAGTCAATTAGCAGATTAATATAATTATCAGAAGCATGTAAAAATAGCCCTGTGTTGAATATTTTCCTATTTTTTGTTCTTCATTTGATAATAATGTATATTGTTCTATAATATTTTATTTCATAAAAAATATTTGGGTTAATAATTACAGCCCTTACTAACGAAATATAATATGTACCAAGATGGAGTTAAAATGTCTTTTAATCAGAAGCTGGCTGTGATTTTTTTCCTTCTGAGTGTAAAACTTAATTTATTCATCCATTCCATATATTGCAAGCTTCTACTACGTATCAGACACATATTCTTTGAGAATATATTTTTTGAATGTCTATTTGAGGCATATTTTCCCTGACACTTTTCCTGGTTTATTAATCGATTAATTAGAAATACTTGAAGAAACCTAGCCCTTTTGTGAATGGGCTATTTCTTTTGCAGCACATATGAGAGACAAACTCAATAACGTGGAAATAGGCGGGAATACTATGTTTAGTTGGAAATACCATGGGAATAACTTAAAAACTATTAATTAAGTAATTAATATTAAGATCTAAAAGGTGAGATAAGAAACAAAATAATAGCAATCACTTTTTTTAAATACCAAAACTTATCATATTTATGGTTTATATATTATCATCGATTTAATGACAGTTTAAAAATTTTTTTTTAACATTTTTATTTATTTTTGAGACAGAGAGAGACAGAGCATGACGGGGGAGGGTCAGAGAGAGAGGGAGACACAGAATCTGAAACAGGCTCCAGGCTCTGAGCTGTCAGCACAGAGCCTGACTTGGGGCTTGAATTCATGGACAGCGAGATCATGACCTGAGCCCAAGTTGGACGCTTAACTGACTGAGCCACCCAGGTGCCCTTAATAACATAGTTTTAGCTTTGCTTTTAAGGTGCTACATTATTATCCTCAGAATCAAACATTCTATAGCTAAGGATACTCGACTGGCTACTGGATATTTAAAACTCATGCAAATTGTCACTACATTTAGGATGGGTCAAAGACCTCTCAGCCAGAATATAGATACGGTACAGATAAATAGTGTGGGCTAACACAAGATATATTTGGTCTTGTCAAAGAGTTCCTAAAACCCTTGGAATTTCCCAAGTGAGAGGAATGTCACTTGTTTTTCATAAAAATCACCTTTAGACCTTAGTTTTTGCCAATGATGTGACTTAGTGTGAGGCCCCACAATAGATAGAACGGGGGAAGGACATTTGGAATTTCAGCTCTATAAAACCTCTTGAATAAGGAGATGTAATAAGTTTCTGGGTTGGTGCACTCATGGAAGTACTGAGAGTTGGTGTGCCCAGAGAGGGCATGGAAACTCCTCACTTCCCCTCCCTTGCCTGGCCTTATGCATACCCTCCATCTGACTATTCCTGGGTTGTATCTTTTAAAATAAACCAGCAAACCTAGGTAAAGTGCTCCCCTGAGTTCTGTGAGTTTGATTGCAAATTATTGAACCTGAGGAGGAGATCCTGGTAACTCTTGAATTGTAGCCAGTTAATCAGAAATATGGGTGGCCCAGGACTTGTGATTGGCATATGAAGTAGGGGCACCATCCTGTGGGACTGCGTGCCAACTCTGTTAGTGTCAGAGTTGAATTACATTGTTGGACACCAAGTTGGTGTCTGAAGAATCAGAGAATTAATTGTTGGTGTTGGAAAAACACCCCAGAAATAGCATCACCAGATTGTAAAAAGCCTGACAGCATGGACTATACACTATATAGTATGTATATTTCACAATTTCACATTAACTTGAACATTCTAAGAAACTTATTCAAAGCTTATTAAATAACTGAGTTGACAATAAATTCATTTTTCTTAGAAATCTATTACATTCTTGTGATCTGAAGCCATTAATGAATTTCCTTATTTTTATGCAAAATATGGAGGTGTTCATTTTAGAAAATGAATTTACATAGCAGTCTTTATTATCAGGACTTATTAGACTATGCCAATAGAGAAACAATGAAAGAAATATGGAAGACAAGATTCTTGTTGTAGATAACACCCCACAGTTTGAGTCATAAAACAATGAGTTCAGTCCTGACTCTTATACTTGCTAGTTATATGGTTTGTCTCACTTTCCTTTATATAGAATTATAACAGTATCTACCCACTTCAGAGGCTTTCATGGGGATTAAATGAGCTATTGAAGTGCATAGTAACAAATATACTATCAAGTATGCAAAACTTTCTGTCAACAAGATTAGACATTCACTCTGTTTAGCTGGAACTATCTAAGCAGTATGCCGAGAGATAGATAGCTTGATTCATTGAGACATTGCCACATTTTATTAATTACTAGAATGTATTTCCTATTGATAAATCCAAGGAAATGACCAAAGCAATCTAAAATATCTGATCTTTGAAGGTCTGTCTCACAAGTTTACTTGTTACCAAATTTGTACCAGTCATACAAAGGTCCCTAATAATTTGAACAGGGAAAGTTTAATATAAAGAACCATGGGGAATTTTTTTTTTATAAGAGGTTAGTAAATATTTTAGGTTTTTCAGGTTATAAGGCCCATGCTGTTTTTCAACTCTTCAACTCAACAACTTAACTCTATCATTGTGGAGTAAAAGCAGCCTTAGACAATCTGCAAACAAATGGGAGTTGTATTCCAGTAAAACTTTATTTATAAACAGGTAGCAAACAGGATTTGGCCTGTGGACAATTGTTTGCAGGCCCCTGATGTAAAATATTATTAGGTAGTTAAGGAAAGTAACTACAAAAAATGGTAAATGAGAACTCCAAAGAATACAGAAATAGCAAATAAAGGGTACTATATACTAACTTTAAGGGTGAAAGAGAGTATTCAAGGAAGATACAAACTTGTAAGGGTCTCCATGCCCCCCCCCCCCACCTCAATGAATCTTCATTGGACAGAGTGTGTCTGTAGTTGGAAGAGGAACACTCTTGGATGCCATGGTCTGGAGCTGAAGCATAGGAAATTGTCCCCTAGGGTGCAGTGAAGTTTGATGCCATTCTGGGAGATCAGAGCTAGATTCAATTGCAATCAGATTAAGATTTCATGCTATAGGCAGAGGTAGAAAAATTAAACAAAACATAATAGTTTCAAAATTTCAAGGGAAAAAAAAACTTGCCAACTTAGTGCAAAATACAGAAATTTACATATATAAAATACTTACATTATCTCTGTCAAAAAGAACAACTGAAGGCAATACTTTATTCGACCAGCCATAGATAATTGACTAAATTCCAGGAGGTTGACCAACCATGGGAACTATAGCAAAGGAATGAGTTTGGGAGGGAAAGCAGAAACCAGAACTGAAGACCATTGTACATTAGGTAGGGAGCCTGCCAAAATCTTCACTGGACAGAAATTTGGGGCTTTGTCATGAATAGTAATGTAAATACATAGTCAACCCAATAAGAACTAGGACTCTTTCCTGTTCTTAAATATTAATCCACTATCTAAAACACTAACAGGGTACACTCTTACATGGACAATTTATCTAGGAGCAATGATGTTTGAATTATGGTAGCATACAGAGCCCAGATGGATTCTCTGAACAAGAATATATTGAGAGAACCTACATAGCCTGGGGATAGACGAATTCGTTCTGAATAGGAGTTTGCAAACTACTGTCCAAATTTAGCTACTTGTTTTTGCAAATAAAGTTTTGTTGGCATATAGCCACACCCATTTATTTGCATATTATCTATGGCTGCTTCTGCTACTATGGCAGAGTTGAGATCATATGGACAGAAACATCTAAAACATTTATTATTTGGCCCTTTGCAGACAAAGTTTTCCAACCCCTGAACAGGAATGTGACCAAATAAGAAAAGGATAACTGTTAGAGGCAGAGAAATTTCCTGTTTTAAGATTTTCGCTTGAGAAAATTGAAGATTGAAGTATTCAAACTGAAGAAAAGAGAACCTATAAAGAAGCATTAAAAATGGAAAATCTAAAATGAAAGGCTGTGATTCAATTTTCTGAGCCTTTCCAGTCTGAAATTGTGGTAGAAGAGGAAGATCTAATCAGGAGAGTGGTCATAGGATGAGATTATGGTCAGTGTCCAAGCTTTGAAATGTGTGTTGAATCAAAAGTTTTTCTCTTTGTACCTGTGTCAATATTGTGGAGATTTTGTTGATTAATGCCAAGTAATTATATTTTTTACCATAGCAGAGTTGTTTTCATTTCTGCAGTCCCTTAAGATAAATTTCAGTCTGTAACTACTGACTTGAGAAGCCCTACAACATTCTGGTTCCGGACTGTGTCTCCAATTCCTTTCTCAACACTTTTCCTTTTGCTCCTGCACAACAGAATTTTGCTCCATCCCTTATGTCATTCAACTTTATGCTTAAATACCTCTTCCTAATGTGAACCTTCTCTGACCACTAAATTAAGTTAGTTTCCCCACCCCACATCTCATGTATTCTTCTTTTGGCACACATAATTATAGCCATCTCTTTATTCTCTTTATGACCAGAAAAACTTTAGAAGAGTAGGGACCATGTCTGCCTTAGTTAAAGCTCTATGTATGGAGCCTGGCTTATGTTTATAATTAATATGTATTTGAAAAAATAAACTGTGAACAAATAAATCCACAAAAAAGTTTTGTAAATTTTGCTATCATCCTCCTCCTTATTGCCAGTATATAACGTAGCATTTCATAAATGTTTTTTGTATCATGGTCTTGTTTAAAGTAAAATATTTGGAGAATAAGCTGATTCCAGAAAAATTGCATTATGGGCCTTATATAATGACCTATATGAGAACCTTAACTTAATTACACTATGCCAGTATTTTGAGGATTAAACAAGATAACTCTATAAAGTGCTCAGGACAGCACCTAACACCTATTAAGTTGCTCAATAATTGCTGGCCACTGTTAGCACAAATCCCTCTCATCTTTTATTTTTTTGCCTCCAGAAAAAGGGAAGAAAAATTAAAATTCTCACTCCGGGGAAGCCAGTCCACTGCATAAGCATAATGATAATTTTTCCAGTCTGTCTGTGAAGATTATTTAACTTTGAAAGGAGAGCTGCTTGCAAAGACAAATCATCTCAAGGGTTAAAATTGGTTGTACAGGGCATATAGAAAATTTTGCATGGTTAATCTTGGTGTTCCCCATAAATCTTTAGCACAGGTTTTTAATAATTTAATACTCCATTGGGCTACTGTGATGAGAGGCAATTATTCTAGAATGGTATGACATTTTGTATTTATCTCTTAAGGAGCTGCAAATTCCTTACAATCATCTCTGCAGACTTTACCAAGGCCTTGAGATTTAGCACACTTTTCAGAGATATTTTGGCAGATATTATGCTACTATTCGAGGAAAAGTAGAGCCAGAGATTGAGTGTTGAATGGCAAAGATTTACTGCCAAGCAAAGGCACCCAATAATTCACCACAGAGCCTAGAGAAGTAGAGATTTCTAATGACTGAAGAATGAAGACTGTTCCATATTACAAAAGCAAAGGGAGTGCTTCTGATCTGTTGGTTAGATAATTACTAGACTGGCTGGGGAAGGTCAAGTGCATTGGGGGAGTGTCTGTTTTGGGATTATGGCATAATTAGCTGTGTTTGTTGCCATTTGACATACCAAATCAAGATTATGGTACCAAGCAGGTCTCTATCTCATTGGCAGTGGCGGGCTCATTGACCAGATCAAGGTATGCCGCTGCTATAAAAATATGGTAAAGGAAACTTCAGGTAATTTCAGCTCATATCTTTTGCTATGATGGATAAAAAAAAAAGATGATTATGATTGCCCACAACCACATTCATTCTAAGAAACAATGACTCTTTCATATTAAGGAGGCATAGCCATAGTCAATTTCATAATTTAAATCAAGTTAGATAACTTGACTTATGACAACTTGACTTAACAGATAGAAATACAAACTATCAATTATATTCCACAATAAAACTTCCTATCTTCTTAATTACAAATATTTCTACTCATGCTAAGTATAATAAGGATAGTGAACCAAGTCCTTCTTGTCTATACATGTCTCTTAAAATGATTGATAAAAGTTTGGAAACATTAGTACACAGTCAGTACACAATTCACTACATACATTGTAAATTATGACAGAAAGAAAAAAATAACCAAGAAAGAATTGCTTTTGACCTCTGTTGTAATCTTTAATTCTTTTTTATTTGTTTATTTGTTTTTTGGCCTGTAACTGATGTCTGAAAATGTCATTAGTGTTTCCATAATGCATGAGATGACCTAGTTTTTGCAACCTTCCTCTAGAAAGCTTCTAGCCACTTTTTAAAAAATACTCTCTTCTGGCTTTCCAAATTTCTCTCTGTTTCATCACAGAATATTTTATGATAGAGATAGAAAAGTGAGTATGCCAACATTGCAACCAGAAAAGAAATGGAGGGGCATATCTAGAAATAAAATATAATTTCCAGTAGCCTCCCTTTTACCCCCTTTCCACTTCACCATTGATTGCCCACTTCCAAGAAAAGTATATAGTTTTCAGCTTTGTAAGTTCTCATTCTTCCTCCAAAGGCTACTTATATGTAAATGAATTTGTTAGCAGTTGGCTAACATGCAAATTTTAATACCACATTAATTTACTGTTGTGATGCTGTGTCTAAATATGAAAGAAAATAGAAGGATCCTTCTATTTAAGGACACGGAGAAGGAATAGTAATGTAAGTAGTAAAGCTAAGCCAAAGTCACTGATATATTTCATGAGTGTCTATGTGAACCCCTAAAAGCATTCTTGTTTTCTGGTTTTGGAGAAATAAATTGTCAATATTTTTGATATCACCTCTTCTTTTCTGTAAAATCCCCATGCTGGGCAGCATCTCAAAGAACATTGAGTAGTGAGCTCAAACAATGTGCATTTGTACTGCTTATAGTCTAGAGTGCTCACCATTGTTACTTTTGGCAAGGATTCCACATCGTCCTTTAGTCAAATCCAATATCAATGTCAAGAGAATATGGAAATGTTCTCTTTTTTTTTCAGGTATGTTGTCATCTATGGCAAAGGGAAAGGCCCCAAATTGGATGTTGTCTCTGAGACTAATTTTATTAGTTATCCCACTGATGAACACCACATCATTGAGAAAGAACAACTAGTAAGAAGGTTGGAGTCAGTATTGACTCCTCCTGGCCGTAGGCAATGCCACACCCCTCTGACATTTGAAAGTGTTGTACAATATTGCTTTCCAAGGTAGAAATAACCTGGCCATGTTGGGGAATGCCCTGGATGATTTGAAAGTTTTGCATATCTACGTTCTATATTAATTCAAGAAATAGTAAGCTGGTCAATAGTTAGGTTTATGAAAAGCTAAAGCTAACTACATAGAACTCGAGGATTTGCCTTAACTCATGACTTGATAATGTTACAATTCTTCTGTGATTGGCTGCTTTACCATCCTGAACTGTATTGTAAATTCTTTTGATTTCAGAGTTATGGCCTAAGAACTAAACCTAATGAATCCTTGCAGCAAGCTCTATTTCCAGTTACTGTCTGGAGTGCCCTTTGGCACTTTGGAGTGTCATTCAGGGATTCTGCCTTCTAAACAAGAGAAAGTAGGGATTGTAAACAGGGAAAAATGGAAAAGGAAAGTATTGAAAGCGATGAAGATAACCAACTATGACACAAAGAAACAGCTTGCTTGAGACATAATGGGAATGAGAGGAGAATCTCAAGTATGAATAAGTGCCTTATTTGTGCTTTTAAGAAGACAGGATTTTGAGGGGCACCTGGGTGGCTCAATCGGTTAAGCGTCTGACTTCGTCTCAGGTCATGATCTCATGGTTCATGGGTTCAAGCCCCATGTCAGGCTCTGCACTGACAGCTCAGAGCCTGGAGCCTGCTTCAGATTCTGTGTCTCCCTGTCTCTCTGCTTGTGTTCTGTCTCTGTCAAAAATGAAGAAACATTAAAAAAAAAATCTTTAATGAAAAGAAGACATGATTTTTGAAAACCTCTTAACTGAGTTAAAAGACCATATTTGAAACAGTGGATGGAAAACTCTCCTGGCTTTAAATATGTGAGATATTCTTTTGTATGAGTACTTGACCCATTTAATTAAAATGGAAAATGCTTAGAGAGAGGGAATGAACAGAGAGGAAATGGAAAGAAAGCTCAACATAAAATAAAGACCTACTTAATCTACTGTGTAAAGACAAGGGAGCCTCTGCCTGTTCAAGGGCAGAACTTGTGTCATCAGAGAACAGACAGGTGGTCCACAATGGAGACAGAATTTCACCATACCGGCTGAAAGATATTTCAGCAACATGTTTGCTCAGATCTGGCTTGAACATTTGTGGGAAATTGGGGGAAATACACAAAGCCATTAGTAAATTTGATCTGCCTTTTTAGAAAAAGAATGGAAAATTTCCAAAATCTTAAATTCTTTAGGGGGTTCACATGAGTAGAATGTGGAAGATATAAAACATCAGAAAGCAGACTGATCTACATCACCACATAAGACATTTACATATTTAGATATGCATATACATTTTAAATTATGTTTAAATGTTGCAAAAGGATGGTGAAGGTGAATGGGGAATAAGGAGAAAGAGGGTCACATGAAAAAATAAAAATACTATAGAAAGCTGGACAAGAGGGAGAAGAATGGGAAAAGTCACGCTTGAGTCCGGGTTTGCATGTGTTACCTGGACTTTTCCAGACTTCATTCCAGAAAAGCCTATCTATGCCTTTCTCTGGCACACAGCCTTGTGGGTCCTAGGTACTCAATAAATACTTGTTAATGATGCTATTTTTTATCTGTCCACCACCCTTCAGACAAATTTTATTTCCAAACATCCCTCTCTCATACAAGAAAATCACTATGTTTACAATTCAGTATTATAAAACAATTGATCCAGAGCACTTTACCTATTAAAAAGCAATTTAATGCAGGAAAGGACATAAAAGGATGAGTTTCTGAGGTAAAAATTCTCTCATATTACCTTATACTCCCTTTTGACTATCAATGGTAAGAATCTTACTGAATAACATTTAAAACTATGCTTTGTCTAGCAGAGACTAACATTTTCTAAAATACATTTGTGGTCTGGCAAAGACAACACTTAACTCTTTTGAGCCATATAAAAATGCATACTAATGAAAATATCCCAAATAAATATATCAGTTTTAGCACTATGAAATGTGCTAGATTTATAACCAGGTTATATTGGTGTCCAGCCACACAGAATGCTAATTACCACTTAGAACCCAATGGCTATATTGAAAATCTCTTGAGCATAGAAGAAAAAATATACATCAACATATTCCTCTGTTAAATGCATCTAGAACTAAAATGCATTTAATATTTTCGTCACGGCAGTTTTCTGTTTCTTTAGGTTAGTATAGTTTCTTAATTTGATAACACAGTAACCTATACTTGTTTCACTTGTCCTATTTCTAGACATTTAATACCTACAAATACACATTTATAAGAATTTTATGTCTTCACTGCTAACTTCTTTGTGACTACAGGTAAATTTGAAATACAACTGGCAGTGAATTCTTAAGTCTGGCACTGTATTTCCATGTAAGTACAGGATCACTTTTTAAATGAATTTAAATGAATTTAAATAAACAAGTGACTGAAGATTCCTTAAAATGTTTTATTAATTTATGAATCACAAAAAAAACCTCTTTAGATGGGTGCTTAGAGATGATTTTTTTTTGCCTTTGCATTTCCAATGCAAAAGTCCAAATAAGTTTGATCTGAGGAATTTTCATTGTCATAAGAGATAATCAGAAAGCCCTTAGAATGACATAATCATTAAGAAAAATACACTAATTGCACTGACATTCTCCCACAACTCATCGAATTAGTTGTTTTAAGCTAATAGATTAAAATCCAGTTGTAACTGAAATATGCAAACAATAAACCCAACCAAACACATCTTTAACTTTTCATTCACAGTGACCAAAATTCCACTATTTAATATACAGGCCCACAGTTAGGATATATGAGGATATTTTTATAGCTATAATATCTGTATATAATGAGAGGCTAGTAGCTCACAGTGCATACTTCTCTAGCTCTTTCTATGGTACCCATGAAGAGAGAAGCATGGGAGGAAAAAAAAATGCCACAAATAAAATTATATATATAAATACATATATAAATAATATATAATATATAATACATATATAAATACATATATATATAAACAAAGTAAGAATCAAAGAAGACTCTATAAATATATAGAGCTAAATTGAGACAGACTATACATTATTTTGAACAAAAAGAAGTTGCTATTTTTGTGGTAGCCACTTCAGATTTTCTCTCTTGGTCAACACTCCCAAACCTCAACTGTTCTACATCAATTTCTACAATTACCATACACTAAGGAAACATCCCTGCGGTGACCATGTGTGTAAATGGGGCGGTGGTGGTAGTAATGACTAGTACCATCTGTGATGAAGGGAAGGTGAAATTCTTTGTGGCAGAGGTGAGGCGGAGATATTAAAAATGAAACAAAACGAAAATCTTACTGTATTTCAACTAGGAATGCCGTCACATAGAAAGGACGAAGAATGCAGCTCGTAGTGTTTTAAAAAATACAAATGCGGATGGTGCTGGCGTCAGCTATTCTGCAATGCTATCGGGGATCAAATTCTTGCCCCGCCCCCAGCCCCCACTTTTTGTCTTCCACCGTCTTCTAAATTTTGACCTATGCATTTGACTTATTTAGTATTCTTCCCATCCAGACATCGCATATGCATTTAAGGAAGAATGTAGAGGGAAATGACAAGGTCTTTGATAAAATTATAAGCTTTACTTTAGTGCAGATCTCATGGACCAGCACGGAATCATACTTCCACTCCTAGATGCAAGGTAAGCCAGAATTGGAGAGTTTGCTTCTTTGTTTGTTTTTAATTTAGCCTCTGTGGTGGGAAGTGGCAAGGGAGAAGTTTTAACATCCGTTTTAGTATGACTGCCTTAGGATACCCCACTGGTTACTCAACAACTTTAGATTCACTTCCAAACATACTGGCCTCTGTCCCATCAAGTCCATTTCTGTATCCAACCAGAAGTCTGTACTCTGTTTTCTTTGCGATGAGACCCAGATTGTCATACTTCACATTATAGTAAACTATATATATCAGCTAGAAGGCAATGTATTTGCTTCCAAAATACTCAGTGCACGATGAAGGAGAAAGCGGGGAATAATGGCAAAACCTTCATTTCAAGAAAGAAGGAACAAAAGCGTATATAGCACATACTGACCTATGGCTCACATAAAATCCAGCTAGTCAAAATAGGGTGACTTCCCTGTTTTAACAGAAAACGATGTGTCTCATTTTGGCTGCCTGGTTCTATCTTTGAGTATCTTTGTTGTCCATGGTCTTCCATAGCTGATAATTCTGTCCTTTGGGAGGATGTTTTTCGAGGTACAGGTATTATTTTTTGTTTGTTTGTTTGTTTTATTTTCTTATTGCAAGATATATTGCACATACAATAGGTAATGCATTAGATTAATAGGTAGTTTTAAGTATATTAATAATATAAGCACTATATATCTATCCATCATCAAGCTCAATTTATAAACTAATACTAGTAACTTTAAAGCCCCTGTGAGCTACCCAGAAAGACATCCTTTTCTTTCTGAAAACCTAGTCTATTCTGAAATTGCCACTAATTTTCCTCTTGTTTGTTATGTTGCTGTTGTTGTGTCAAAAGCTTTTCCACATATGTATACGTATTAAAAACATTATGTTGATGTATTTTGCCTTTTTTTGACTTATATACAGATGGGGTTATATATACTCCGTATTGTTGTGACTAGCATTTTTTTCAGTCAAGTTTAAATTTTTAGGTTCATCTATATTGATGTACTTAGTTATAATTTATTTGTTTTCTCTATTATAAATACCAAAATATATTTATCCATTCTCCTGGTGATGAAATTTTTTTGTTTGTTTTCAGTCTGTGTTATTGTAAATAATGCTTCTATGAATATCCTTGTGCCTGGATCTTGGTATGCATTTGCAATGGGTTTTCCATATATCTAAGGATGAGTGTTGATTCTTAGTAAAAATCTTCATATTTACTGTTTTGGAAACTTTTTATACAACTTTTATAACTTACAATTTGTAACTTTTTGAGGCTACCATCTGCCATATCTGTAAATTATGAATCCTCTATCCTCATAAACATTATTTGTTTTAATTTGCATTCTTATGATAGTAATAAAGGTGTGTATTTTTTCACATATCGTTGGACACTTGTGTGATCTCCTGTTCTGTTCTTGTACTTTGCGCATTTTCATATTGATTGGTTTAAATATGTAAAATTTTTGATTTGTAGGATTCTTGCTTAAACTCGAGATACTCTTTTTTACCTTTTGTGTTTGTTGGTTTGTTTGTGTTGCAGATGTATTCTTCCAGTTTGGAGGTTGTTTTGTTATTTGTTTTCCATTTGACTTATTTATTTTCAGAATTAAATAACTTATGAACATACATTCTAGATCTTTTATTATATAACTTAACTCCTCTAAAATTGCTCCTTGTGTCCCATTAGTGAAATGTGACCCTAGCCAGATGTCATAAAAAATTCTTTGGGGCGCCTGGGTGGCTCAGTCGGTTGAGCGTCCGACTTTGGATCAGGTCATGATCTCACAGTTTGTGGGTTTGAGCCCTGCATCAAGTTCTGTGCTGACCGCTTGCTCAGAGCCTGGCGCCTGCTTCAGATTCTGTGTCTCCTTGTCTCTCTGCCCCTCCCCTGTTCATGCTTTGTCTCACTCTGTTTCTCAAAAATAAATAAATGTAAAAAAAAAATTATAAATTAAAAAAAAATAAATAATAAATAAATAAATAAATAAATAAATAAATAAATAAAATTCTTCTGTGAGGTTTTGCCCTTCACCTTTTTTTAAAAATTTTTATTTATTTTTTTTCAATATATGAAATTTATTGTCAAATTGGTTTCCAAACAACACCTAGTGCTCATCCAAAAAGGTGCCCTCCTCACTACCCATCACCCACCCTCCCCTCCCACCCACCCCCCATCAACCCTCAGTTTGTTCTCGGTTTTTAAGAGTCTCTTATGCTTTGGCTCTCTCCCACTCTAACCTCTTTTTTTTTTTCTTCCCCTCCCCCATGGGTTTCTGTTAAGTTTCTCAGGACCCACATAAGAGTGAAACCATATGGTATCTGTCTTTCTCTGTATGGCTTATTTCACTTAGCATCACACTCTCCAGTTCCATCCACGTTGCTACAAAGGGCCATATTTCGTTCTTTCTCATTGCCACGTAGTACTCCATTGTGTATATAAACCACAATTTCTTTATCCATTCATCAGTTGATGGACATTTAGGCTCTTTCCATAATTTGGCTATTGTTGAGAGTGCTGCTATAAACATTGGGGTACAAGTGCCCCTGTGCATCAGTACTCCTGTATCCCTTGTGTAAATTCCTAGCAGTGCTATTGCTGGGTCATAGGGTAGGTCTATTTTTAATTTTTTGAGGAATATCCACACTTTTTTCCAGAGTGGCTGCACCAATTTGCATTCCCACCAACAGTGCAAGAGGGTTCCCATTTCTCCACATCCTCTCCAGCATCTATAGTCTCCTGATTTGTTCATTTTGGCCGCTCTGACTGGCGTGAGGTGATATCTGAGTGTGGTTTTGATTTGTATTTCCCTGAGGAGGAGCGACATTGAGCATCTTTTCATGTGCCTGTTGGCCATCCGGATGTCTTCTTTGGAGAAGTGTCTATTCATGTTTTCTGCCCATTTCTTCACTGGGTTATTTGTTTTTCGGGTGTGAGTTTGGTGAGCTCTTTATAGATTTTGGATACTAGTCCTTTGTCCGATATGTCATTTGCAAATATCTTTTCCCATTCCATTGGTTGCCTTTTAGTTTTGTTGGTTGTTTCCTTTGCTGTGCAGAAGCTTTTTATCTTCATAAGGTCCCAGTAGTTCATTTTTGCTTTTAATTCCCTTGCCTTTGGGGATGTGTCAAGTAAGAAATTGCTACGGCTGAGGTCAGAGAGGTCTTTTCCTGCTTTCTCCTCCAGGGTTTTGATGGTTTCCTGTCTCACATTCAGGTCCTTTATCCATTTTGAGTTTATTTTTGTGAATGGTGTAAGAGAGTGGTTTAGTTTCAATCTGCTGTATGTTGCTGTCCAGTTCTCCCAGGACCATTTGTTAAAGAGACTGTCTTTTTTCCATTGGATGTTCTTTCCTGCTTTGTCAAAGATTACTTGGCCATACATTTGTGGGTCTAGTTCTGGGGTTTCTATTCTATTCCATTGGTCTATGTGTCTGTTTTTGTGCTAATACCATGCTGTCTTGATGATTACAGCTTTGTAATAGAGGCTAAAGTCTGGGATTGTGATGCCTCCTGCTTTGGTCTTCTTCTTCAAAATTACTTTGACTATTCGGGGCCTTTTGTGGTTCCATATGAATTTTAGAATTGCTTGTTCTAGTTTCGAGAAGAATGCTGGTGCAATTTTGATTGGGATTGCATTGAATGTGTAGATAGCTTTGGGTAGTATTGACATTTTGACAATATTTATTCTTCCAATCCATGAGCACGGAATGTTTTTCCATTTCTTTATATCTTCTTCAATTTCCTTCATAAGCTTTCTATAGTATTCAGCATACAGATCTTTTACATCTTTGGTTAGATTTATTCCTAGGTATTTTATGCTTCTTGGTGCAATTGTGAGTGGGATCAGTTTCTTTATTTGTCTTTCTGTTGCTTCATTGTTAGTGTATAAGAATGCAACTGATTTCTGTACATTGATTTTGTATCCTGCAACTTTGCTGAATTCATGTATCAGTTCCAGCAGACTTTTGGTGGAGTCTATCAGATTTTCCATGTATAATATCATGTCATCTGCAAAAAGCGAAAGCTTGACTTCATCTTTGCCAATTTTGATGCCTTTGATTTCCTTTTGTTGTCTGATTGCTGATGCTAGAACTTCCAGCACTGTGTTAAACAACAGTGGTGAGAGTAGACATCCCTGTCGTGTTCCTGATCCTAGGGAAAAAGCTCTCAGTTTTTCCTCATTGAGGATGATGTTAGCTGTGGGCTTTTCATAAATGGCTTTTATGATGTTTAAGTATGTTCCTTCTATCCCGACTTTCTCGAGGGTTTTTATTAAGAAAGTTGTTGAATTTTGTCAAATGCCTTTTCTGCATCGATTGACAGGATCATATGGTTCTTATCTTTTCTTTTATTAATGTGATGTATCACGTTGATTGATTTGCGAATGTTGAACCAGCCCTGCATCCCAAGAATGAATCCCACTTGATCATGGTGCATAATTCTTTTTATATGCTGTTGAATTCGATTTGCTAGTATCTTATTGAGAATTTTTGCATCCATATTCATCAGGGATATTGACCTGTAGTTCTCTTTTTTTACTGGGTCTCTGTCTGGTTTAGGAATCAAAGTAATACTGGCTTCATAGAATGAATCTGGAAGTTTTCCTTCCCTTTCTATTTTTTGGAATAGCTTGAGAAGGATAGATATTATTTCTGCTTTAAACGTCTGGTAGGACTCCCCTGGGAAGCCATCTGGTCTTGGACTCTTATTTGTTGGGAGATTCTTGATAACTGATTCAATTTATTCACTGGTTATGGGTCTGTTCAAGCTTTCTATTTCCTCCTGATTGAGTTTTGGAAGCGTGTGGGTGTTTAGGAATTTGTCCATTTCTTCCAGGTTGTCCAGTTTGTTGGCATATAATTTTTCATAGTATTCCCTGATAATTGCTTGTATCTCTGAGGGATTGGTTGTAATAATTCCATTTTCATTCATGATTTTATCTCTTTGGGTCATCTCCCTTTTCTTTTTGAGAAGCCTGGCTAGAGGTTTGTCAATTTTGTTTATTTTTTCAAAAAAACAACTCTTGGTTTCGTTGATCTGCTCTACAGTTTTTTTAGATTCTATATTGTTTATTTCTGCCCTGATCTTTATTATTTCTCTTCTTCTGCTGGGTTTAGGCTGTCTTTGCTGTCTGCTTCTATTTCCTTTAGGTGTGCTGTTAGATTTTTATTTGGGATTTTTCTTGTTTCTGGAGATAGGCCTGGATTGCAATGTATTTTCCTCTCAGGACTGCCTTCGCTGCATCCCAAAGCGTTTGGATTGTTGTATTTTCATTTTCATTTGTTTCCATGTATGTTTTAATTTCTTCTCTAATTGCCTGGTTGACCCACTCATTCGTTAGTAGGGTGTTCTTTAACCTCCATGCTTTTGGAGGTTTTCCAGACTTTTTCCTGTGGTTGATTTCAAGCTTCATAGCATTGTGGTCTGAAAGTATGCATGGTATGATTTCAATTCTTGTAAACTTATGAAGGGCTGTTTTGTGACCCAGTATGTGATCTATCTTGGAGAATGTTCCATGTGCACTCGAGGAGAAAGTATATTCTGTTGCTTTGGGATGCAGAGTTCTAACTATACCTGTCAAGTCCATCTGATCCAATGTATCATTCAGGGCCCTTGTTTCTTTATTGACCGTGTGTCTAGATGATCTATCCATTTCTGTAAGTGGAGTGTTAAAGTCCCCTGCAATCACCACATTCTTATCAATAAGTTTGCTTATGTTTGTGAGTAATTGTTTTATATATTTGGGGGCTGCTATATTGGTGCATAGACATTTATAATTGTTAGCTCTTCCTGATGGATAGACCCTGTGATTATTATATAATGCCCTTCTTCATCTTTTGTTACAGCCTTTAATTTAAAGTCTAGTTTGTCTTAGGGGCACCTGGGTGGCTCAGTTGTTTAAGCGGCCAACTTCGGCTCAGGTCATGATCTCGCTGTCTGTGAGTTTGAGCCCCGCGTTGGGCTCTGTGATGACAGCTCAGAACCTGGAGCCTGTTTCGGATTCTGTGTCTCCCTCTCTCTGACCTTCCCCCGTTCATGCTCTGTCTTTCTCTGTCTCAAAAATAAATAAACGTTAAAAAATTAAAAAAAAAAAGTCTAGTTTGTCTGATATAAGTATGGCTACTCCAGCTTTCTTTTGACTTCCGGTAGCATGATAAATACTTCTCCATCCCCTCACTCTCAATCTAAAGGTGTCCTCAGGTCTAAAATGAGTCTCTTGCATACAGCAAATAGATGGGTCTTGTTTTTTTATCCATTCTGATACCCTATGTCTTTTGGTTGGCACATTTAGTCCATTTACATTCAGTGTTATTATAGAAAGATATGGGTTTAGAGTCATTGTGATGTCTGTATGTTTTATGCTTGTAGCGATGTCTCTGGTACTTTGTCTCACAGGATCCCCCTTAGGATCTCTTGTAGGGCTGGTTTAGTGGTGACGAATTCCTTCAGTTTTTGTTTGTTTGGGAAGACGTTTATCTCTCCTATTCTAAATGACAGACTTGCTGGATAAAGGATTCTCGGCTGCATATTTTTCCTGTTCATCACATTGAAGATCTCCTGCCATTCCTTTCTGGCCTGCCAAGGTTCAGTAGAGAGATCGGTCACGAGTCTTATAGGTCTCCCTTGATAAGTTAGAGCACATTTATCCCTCTCTGCTTTCAGAATTTTCTCTTTATCCTTGTATTTTGCCAGTTTCACTATGATATGTCGTGCAGAAGACCGATTCAAGTTCCGTCTGAAGGGAGTTCTCTGTGCCTCTTGGATTTCAATGCCTTTTTCCTTCCCCAGATCAGGGAAGTTCTCAGCTATAATTTCTTCAAGTACACCTTCAGCACCTTTCCCTCTCTCTTCCTCCTCTGGAATACCAATTATGCATAGATTATTTCTCTGTAGTGCATCAGTTAGTTCTCTAATTTTCCCCTCATACTCCTAGTTTTTTTTATCTCTCTTTTTCTCAGCTTCTTCTTTTTCCATAATTTTATCTTCTAGTTCACCTATTCTCTCCTCTGCCTCTTCAATCTGAGCCGTGGCCATTTCCATTTTATTTTGCAGCTCATTTACCGCATTTTTTAGCTCCTCCTGACTGTTCCTTAGTCCCTTGATCTCTGTAGCAATAGATTGTCTGCTGTCCTCTATACTGTTTTCAAGCCCAGCAATTAATTTTATGACTATTATTCTAAATTCACTTTCTGTTATCTTGTTTAAATCGTTTTTGATCATTTCATTAGCTGTTGTTATTTCCTGGAGATTCTTTTGAGGGGAATTCTTCCGTTTGGTCATTTTGGATAGTTCCTGGAGTGGTAAGGAACTGCAGGGCACTTCCCCTGTGCTGTCTTGAATAACTTGCGTTGGTGGGTGGGGCCGCAGTCAGATCTGATGTCTGGCCCCAGCCCACTGCTGGGGCCACAGTCAGACTGGTGTGTGCCTTCTCTTCCCCTCTCCTAGGGTTGGATTCACTGTGGGGTGGCGTGGCCTGTCTGGGCTACTTGCACACTGCCAGGCTTGTGGTGCTGGGGATCTGGCGTATTAGCTGGGGTGGATAGGCAAGGTGCACATGGGCGGGAGGGGCAGGCTCAGCTCGCTTTTCCTCGGAGATCCACTTCAGGAGGGGCCCTGTGGCAGCGGGAGGGAGTCAGTCCCACTGGAGGGATGGATCCGCAGAAGCACAGCGTTGGGTGTTTGCGAGGTGCAAGTAAGTTCCCTGGCAGGAGGAACTGGTTCCCTTCGGAATTTTGGTGGGGGATGGGCGAGGGAGATGGCGCTGGTGAGTGCCTTTGTTCCCTGTCAAACTGAGCTCTGTCGTCCTGGGGCTCAGCAACTCTCCCTCCCGTTGCCCTCCAGCCTTCCCGCTCTCTGCTCTCCGAGCAGAGCTGTTAACTCATAACCTTCCAGATGTTAAGTCCCGCTTGCTGTCGGAACACACTCCGTCTGGCCCCTCTGCTTTTGCAAGCCAAACTCAGGGGCTCTGCTTGGCCGGCGGGCTGCCCCTCTGCCCCGGCTCCCTCCCGCCAGTCCGTGTAGCACGCACCACCTTGCCACCCTTCCTACCCTCTTCCGTGGGCCTCTCGTCTGCGCTTGGCTCTGGAGACTCCGTTCTTCTAGTCTTCTGGTGGTTTTCTGGGTTATTTAGGCAGGTGTAGGTGGAATCTAAGTGATCAGCAGGACTTGGTGAGCCCAGCCATCCTATGGCCACCATCTGCCACCATCTTCCCCCTGGAATTGCCCTTCACCTTTAAGTCATTAACCTCATACTAAGTATAAACTTTCCGTGTAGTTTGCGGATAAATGAAGATCTCTCAAATAAGAACAGAGCCTTTCCATTCAGAGTTTGCTATAACAAGGGACTCTACCACGAGTACTTGCATTGGCAGATAGTCGCAGGCAGGCAGGGAGTGGAAAAAAACTTCATAATAATGAACAAAAATTCATTAAAGTCATGCTCTGATTGGCAGTTGTTGGAGGCAAGTTAACTAGAAGTGGGACACCTCATGTGATTGGTTTTGGAAGCATATTTGGCTTTCTCTGGTTGGTTCAAAGTTGGAAGAGGGGCAAAAAATGTGGAAGCCGGGCCAGTTCCTGCTGAGATTGTGGCCTAATTTTTTAACTGATTTCTGCAGAGGTTGTGAATCACAGTTCTGTTGTTCTACTTGGTCCAGTCATTGCCCTTTTGTATATTAAGCCTCTGAATAGATAACTCATTTTCCTTCCATTATTTGTTGAAAGTTTTCTTATCTTCTCACTGATCTACATATCCACCTCTTGTGATATCTCAGGTTTTATGTATGTGTGAGTTTAGTCTGGGCCCTCAGCTCTATTCCAATAGTTTATTTTTCCACTTTTGGTCTAGGAGCATGATGACTTAATTATTACTGCTTTCTAAACAGTATTTGTCACCTAGGAAGTCCTAAACTCTCTTCATCCTTCTTCAAACTATCCTAGCTGCTCTTAATCTTTTAAAATCAAGTACATTTTATGGTCTGTTTTAATATCTTTAAAATTAATATAGTTTCATTGAACAAATTGTGCCTAGGTAGTGTGTCTTCCTATCCAAGATTATTGGGTGCTTACCCTTCTATTTAAATTTTAAAAAATATCTTAAAATAGTTTTAAACCAGTTAAAAACTTTAATGTAATTTATGACTTATTGCTATGGTGAATATCTTTTTAATTACATTTTCTGTGTTTGTTAGTGTGCAATAATGCAATTTATTTATGTATATTCATCTTACCTCTAGTATAATTCCAAAAAGTCTAGCTTTAATTTGCATTGTTATTAACTAATTTTGTTTATTTCTATAAACATTCATATACATATCATATTTGAATAATACAGTGATTTTCTCCCTTTAAATCATATGAATTTTAATTTAATTTATATCTTTTGTTATATAAGACCTCTAGTAAAATATTGAAGAAAGTGTCGATAATGGGCTTCTTGTACCATCTCTGACATAAAGATAATTCATTTAACATTTTAAAATTAAGCATATTGTTTTCTATAAATTTTTGTAGACATTCTTTCTTAAAATATGTAAGATTATTTTTTATTTCTAGTTTGTTTTTCATTATAACTGTTGTTGAAATTACCAAATTATTTTCATATTGAAACAAACATATTTCATTTGGCTTATTATATTAGTATATTTTCTAATTATAAACCAAACTAGCTACGCTGGTATAAGTTCACTATATTTTATACATTGATGAGTTTGGTTATATATATATATATTTTATGTTTATTTATTTTGAGAGAGAGAGTGCAGAGAAGGGGCAGAGCGGGAGGGAGAGGGAGAGGGAGAGAGAGTGAGAAGTTCTCAAGCAGTCTCTGTGCTGCCAGCACAGAGCCACTCACGGGGCTCTATTTCAGGAACATTGAGATCACAACCTGAACCAAAATCAAGAATCGGGCACTAAATGACTGATTCACCTAGGTGGCCCTGTGTTTTCACATGTACGTGCATTGAAAATGATATATAGTTATATTATCCATGCTATATTTTGTTTTGTTTTAGTTTGACGGTAAGATTATATTGGCTTCATCTATAAGTTGCAGACTGTTTCCTCTTTTCTATCCTCTGAAATATTAGTATAAAACAAGAATTATGTTCTTTCTGTTTGTATGTTGGTTCATGATGTCAAGTTATCTGGTATTTTCTGTTTCTAGTTTCTGGTATTTTCTGGCATATTTTGAACTACTGGTTCAATTTCTCAACTGTTTAAAGGTTCAATTTTGAGAATTTGCATACTTCTATACTACATACATCATTTAACCACATTATTTTTAAAAACTTCCTCTATACTCACTCTAAAAACATCCATTCCTGGGTATATCAGTCAGCTGCCTTGTAGACAGCACTTTACATTGAATTTCTTATATGAGGGGAGATTAGAAATGTGCTTTCACTAGAATGGCCATATACTATGAATGTAGATTGAACTTTTCTGCTGACACCATAATATAGTGCTATAACACTCCCTGGTTTAATGAGTCTGATATACTAAATATTGTTTCTGACTATGAAATTTCCTTATAGCAAAATAGGTAATGAAGCAGGCTCAAGCCTATGTAATTCACAGGTCTTATCATGTATCCCTTACTCCAGAAATAGCTCAACTTGGAAGCCAATTTAATATTCTACTAAAAACAAAATGACAATTCTAGGAGGATAAAAAACCTGTGAGTTTGACATTCTCTTGTAGAGCAGGTAGTCTATTATCTGAATCAGTTACCATTCTATGAAACGTTTTCTCCTACGAAAGAGAATATAAAGGTCTAGAAATCAATAAGGGGAAAGGAGAATCAAGGAGAGGATGTCAGATTAATAACCCACTCTTAAATTGGTTCTTATCTTCAAGGCTTTGGTCTTCTATAGTGACATGGAATACCATCAGGGGATTCAACAATGACTCCATTGGATACTAAGATGCTTCTTGGCCATTGAATCCTTACAGCACTGAATTTACAAACAATACAGAGAACAACAGCATTACCTTAGGATATTAATTCTGATAATTAATTGGAAATAGAGCTGCTTCTGGAGTGGTATGCAGAACACAAGAGCTCCTAAGAGATCTCCCAGTACACTGAAAATGAAAAAAAACATAGCACCTCAATGCCGTTATGTGCACCAAGATTATTTCTTTTCCAAGAATGTTCTTTTCAAGAACCCAGAGTTTTAAAAAAAACTTAACTAGTGAAAGTATGGGCTGAAGGGAAAAGTAAGTTGAATTGTGTGGTAAACAAAGAAAACAGTCTGCCATAGCTTCCCATATTTTATTATTCAATCTATAGTAAGACTGTATGCATATATCTCTATCTGTAGCTTAATTTAATCTGTTTTTTCCTCTTTATGCTACTATATTTTACAAGGTGTGTTGATTATAATTAACTTATTTTGAGTTTTGATTATTTAATTATTTTTAATTTATATCCAAGTTAGTTAGCATATAGTGCTATAATGATTTCAGAGTAGATTCCAGTGATTCATCCCCTGTGTGTAACACCCAGTGCTCATCCCAGCAAATGTCCTCCCTAATGGCCCTTACCCATTTAGCCCAACACCGCACCCCAAACCCTCCAGCAATCTCAGTTTGTTCTCTGCATTTAAGAGTCTCTTATGTTTTGCCCCCTCTTTGTTTTTATATTATTTTTGCTTCCCTTCCCTTATGTTCATTTGTTTTGTATTTTAAATTCCTCATATGAGTGAAGTCATATGATATTTGTCTTTCTCTGACTGGCTAGTTTCGCTTAGCATAATACCCTCTAGTTCCATCCACGTAGTTGCAAATGGCAAGATTTCATTCTTTTTGATTGCTGAGTAATACTCCATTGTATATGTATACCACACCTTCTTTATCCATTCATCTGTCAGAGGACATTTGGGCTCTTTCCATACTTTGGCTATTGTCGATAGCGCTGCTATAAACATTGGGGTGCATGTGCCCCTTTTAAACAGGACACCTGTATTCCTTGCATAAATATCTCATAATGCAATTGCTGGGTCGTAAGGTAGTTCGATTTTTAACTTTTTGAGGAACCTCCATACTGTTTTCCAGACTGGCGGCACCAGTTTGCATTCCCACCAGCAGTGCAAAAGAGATCCTCTTTCTCTGCATCCTCACCAACATCTGTTGTTGCCTGAGTTGTTAATGTTAGCCATTCTGACAGGTGTGAGGTGGTATCTCATTGTGGTTTTGATTTGTATTTCCCTGAGGATGAATGATTTTGAGTATTTTTTCATATATCTGTTAGCCATCTGGATGTCTTCTTTGGAGAAGTGTCTATTCATGACTTTTTGCCCATTTCTTCACTGGATTATTTGACTTCTGGGTGTTGAGTTTGACAAGTTCTTTACAGATTTTGGATACTAACCCTTTATCTGATATGTCATTTGCAAATATCTTCTCCCATTCCATCTGTTGCCTTTTAGTTTGGCTGATTGTTTCCTTCACTGTGCAGAAGCTTTTTATTTTCATGAGGTCCCAATAGTTCATTTTTCTTTTTGTTTCCCTTGCCTCCCGAGACCTGTTGAGTAAAAAGTTGTTGCAGCCAAGGTCAAAGAGGTTTTTGCCTGCTTTCTCCTTGAGGATTTTGATGGCTTTCTGTCTTACATTTAGGTCTTTCATCCATTTTGAGTTTATTTTTGTGGATGGTGTAAGAAAGTGGACCAGGTTCATTTTTCTGCATGTTGATATCCAGTTTTCCCAGCACCACTTGCTGGAGAGACTGTCTTTCTTCCACTGGATATTTTTCCTGATTTGTCAAAGATTATTTGGCCATACATTTATGGATCCATTTCTGGGTTCTCTATTCTGTTCCATTGATCTATGTGTCTGTTTTTGTGCCAGTACCATAATGTCCTGATGATCACAGCTTTGTAGTATAGCTTGAAGTCCGGGATTGTGATGCCTCCTGCTTTGGTTTTCTTTTTTTTTTTTTTTTTTTTTTTAATTTTTTTTTCAACGTTTTTTATTTATTTTTGGGACAGAGAGAGACAGAGCATGAACGGGGGAGGGGCAGAGAGAGAGGGAGACACAGAATCGGAAACAGGCTCCAGGCTCTGAGCCATCAGCCCAGAGCCTGACGCGGGGCTCGAACTCACGGACCGCGAGATCGTGACCTGGCTGAAGTCGGACGCTTAACCGACTGCGCCACCCAGGCGCCCCATGGTTTTCTTTTTCAAGATTGCTTTGGCTATTCAGGTTCTTTTCTGGTTCCACTCAAATTTTAGGATTGTTTGTTTTACTCTGTGAAGAATGCTGGTGTTATTTTGATAGGGATTGCATTGAATATGTAAATTGTTTGGGTAGTATCGACATTTTAACAATATTTGTTCTTCCAACCTGTGACATGGAATAGTTTTCCATTTTTTTGTGTGTCTTCTTCAATTTTTTTCATAAGCTTTCTGTAGTTTTCAGTGTATAGACTTTTCACCTCTTTGGTTAGGTTTATTCCTAGGTCTTTTACGGGTTTTGGTGCAATTGTAAATGGGATTGATTCCTTGATTTCTCTTTTTCTTGAGAAATGCATGGTATAGAAATGCAACTGATTTCTGTGCATTGATTTTATAACCTGCGGCTTTGCTGAATTCATGGATCAGTTCTAGCAGTTTTGTGTGTGTGTGTGTGTGTGTGTGTGTGGAATCTTTTGGGTTTTCCATATAAAGTATCATGCCATCTGCAAAAAGTGAAAGTTTGATTTCCTCCTGGCTGATTAGATGCATTTTATTCCTTTGTTTTCTGAGTGCTGAGAATAGGGCTTCCAATACTGTGTTGAATAACAGTGGCAAGAGTGGATATCCCTGTCTTGTTCCTGACCTTAGGGGAAAGATCTCAGTTTTTCCCCATTGAGGATGATATTAGCATTGGGTCTTTCGTCTATGGTTTTTATGATCTTGAGGTACAATCCTTCTATCCCTACATTCTTGAGGGTTTTTATCAAGAAAGAAGGCTGTGTTTTGTCAGACACTTTCTCTGCATCTATTGAGAGGATCATGTGGTTCTTGTTTTTTCTTTTATTGATGTGACGTATCACATGGATTGTTTTGTGGATATTGAACTATCTCTGAATTCCAGGTATAAATCCCACTTGGTCGTGGTGAATAACCCTTTTAGTGTATTACTGGATCCAGTTGGCTAGTATCTTGTTGGGGATTTTTGCATCCATGTTCATCAGGGAAATTGGTCTGTAGTTCTCCCTTATAGTGGGATCTTTGTCTAGTTTTGGAATCAAGGTAATGCTGGCTTCATAGAAAGAGTTTGGAAGTTTTCCTTCTATTTCTAATTTTTGGAATAGCTTCAAAAGAACAGGTGTTAACTCTTCTTTAAATGTTTGGTAGAATTCCCCTGTAAAGCCATCCAGCCCTGGACTCTTGTGTTTTGGGAGATTTTTGATTACTAATTTGATTTACTGGTTGTGGTTCAGTTCAAATTTTCTATTTCTTCGTGTTTCACTTTTGGTAATTTATGTTTCTAGGAGTTTGTCTATTTCTTCCAGATTGCCCATATTATTGGTATATAATTGCTCATAATATTTTCTTATTATTGTTTGTATTACTGTTGTGTTGGTTGTGATCTCTCCTCTTTCATTCTTGATTTTATTTGGGTACTTTCCTTTTTCTTTGTGATCAGACTGGCTAGTGGTTTATCAATTTTGTTAATTCTTTCAAAGAAACAGCTCCTTGTTTCATTGATCTGCTCTACTGTGTTTTTGGTTTCAATAACATTGATTTCTGCTTTAATCTTTATTGTTTCCTGTCTTCTGCTGTTTTTGGGTTTTATCTGCGTTTTTTTCTCCAGCTCTTTAAGGTGTAAAGTTAGGTTGTGTATCTGAGACCTTTATTGCTTCTTTAGGAAGGCCTCCATTGTTGTATACTTCACTCTTATGACTGCCTTTGCTGAGTCCCAGAGGTTTTGAACTGTGGTATTATAATTTTCATTGGCTTCAATTTACTTTTTAATTTCCTCTTTAACTTCTTGGTTAGCCCATTCATTCTTTAGTAGAATTTTCTTTAGTCTCCAAGTATTTGTTTTCTTTCCAAATTTTTTCTTGTGGTTGATTTCGAGTTTCATAGTGTTGTGGTCTGAAAATAGGCATGGATGATCTCAATCTTTTTGTACTTGCTGAGGGCTGATTTGTGTCCCAGTATGTGGTCTATTCTGGAGAATTTTCCATGTGCACTCGAGAAGAATGTGTATTCTGCTGCTTTAGGATGAAATGTTCTGAATATATCTGTTATGTCCATCTGGCCCAGTGTGTCATTCAATGCCATCATTTCTTTGTTGATTTTCTGTTTAGCTGATCTGTCCATTGTTGTACATAGGGTGTTGATGTCCCCTACTATTATGGTATTATTATCAATGAGTTTCTTTATGTTTGTGATTGATTGAGTTATATATTTGGGTGTTCCACATTTGGTAAATAAATGTTTACAATTGTTAGGTCTTGGTGGATAGACCCCTTAATTATCATATAATGCCTTCTTCATCTCTTGTTACAGTCTTTATTTTAAAATCCAGATCGTCTGATATAAGTATGGCTACTCTGACTTTCTTTTGTTGACCATTAGCATGATAGATGGTTCTCCATCTCCTTACTTTCAATCTGAAGGTGACTTTAGGTTTAAAATGGGTCTCTTATAAACAGCATATAGATGGATCTTGTTTTCTTATCCATCCTGCTATCCAATCTTTTGATTGGAGCATTTAGTCCATTGACATTTAGAGTGAGTACTGAAAGATATGAATTTATTACCATTATGTTCCCTGTAGAGTTGGAGTTTCTGGTGGTGTTCTCTGGTCCTCTCTAGTCTTTATTGCTTTTGGTATTTTTTTTCATCTTTTCTCCCCTCAGAGAGTCCCCCTTAAAATTTCTTGCAGGGCTGGTTCACTGTTCACAAACTCCTTTAGTTTTTGTTTGTCTGGGGAACTTTTTATCTCTCCTTCTATTTTGAATGACATCCTGGTTGGATAAAGAATTGTTGGCTGCTTATTTTTCTGATTCAAAACATTGAATATATCCTGCCACTCCTTTCTGGCCTGCCAATTTTCTTTGGAAAAGAAAAAGAACCTGATCTGTCTTCCCTTGTAGGTTAAGGACTTTTTTCCCTTGTTCTTTTCATGATTCTCACCTTGCCTGAGTATTTTGTGAATTTGACTATTCTATGTCTTGTTGATGGTCATTTTTTGTTGAATCTAACGGGCATTCTCTGTGCTTCCTGGATTTTGATGTCTGTGTCTTTCCCCAGGTTAAGAAAATTTTCCGCTATGATTTGCTCACATAAACGTTCTTTTCTCTCTCTCTTTTTCTCTCTCTTCATCTTCTGGGACACCTATGACTTGGATATTGTTCCTTTTTAATGATTCACTGAGTTGTCTAATTCTAATATTGTGCTCTTTTGCCTTAGTCTTCCTCTTTTTTCTGTGTCATTATTCTTCATAAATTTGCCCTCTAGATCACTGATTCACTGCTCTGCTTCTTCAATTTTTGTTGCTGTGGCATCTATTCAATTTTTGTTGCTGTAGCTCAGTTACAACATTTTTATTTCATCCTGACTAGATTTTACCTCTTTTCTCTCTGCAGAAAGGGATTCTATGCTTTTTCCAACCCCAGCTAGTATTCTTATTATTGTGATTCTAAATTCCGGTTCAGACATCTTGCTTGTATCTGTGTTGATTAAGTCCCTGGATGTTATTTCTTCCTGTTTTTTTCTTGTGGGGTGAATTCCTTTGTTTCATCATTTTGAAAGAAGAAAAATAACTAACAAAATTAAAAATTAAAAATTAAAATTAAAAAATTAAAAATAACACAAAAAAATCAAACAAAGGATGTGAGCTCCTAGGTGTGTTTTGGTCTGGTTGTTGAAAGAAGCTTGAAAGAATAGAGAAAAAAGGGAAATAAAAGAAAAGGAAATAAAAGAAAAAGAAAAAGGAAAATGTCTGAAAATTAAAAAAAATTAATACAATAATATCGAATAAAAAGAAGTAGATGAAAATAAAGTAGAATTTTAAAATTTACAAAAAAATGTAGTAGAATAAATTAAAGAAAATTCTTTTTTATAAAAACAAAGTAAAAATAAAATTTTATCTTTCTGTATTCAAGAATGAAAAAAGAAAAAGAAAAAAATTTAATTAATGGACCCACAAACAGAATGAAATACAATTGAAATTACATCCAGTTTCCCCTAGAAGTCAAACTATGAAACACTTTATAGTCTGTAAACTAAGCAGGTGGAAAGACTTGTGTTGTTCCTCAAGAGCATCGTTGGCCCAGTTGGGCAGGGCTTGGTGTAATGGCTCTGATCTCCACCAGATGGAATTGCTTAGTTTACTGGGGTGGATAGCTGTGGTGCACGTATGCGTGTATGTACCTGTGTGGGAGGAGTGAAAATGGCATTACCCAGCTACCCAGTCTCTAGTCTCAGAACTCTGTGCTCTTGCCCACTAGCAATCAAGAACTCTTCCTTTGTCTCCAGCTTCCGTCCATTCCCCATTTCTACACTGCTTGTGACCAAGCCGTCAGGCTTCCAGGCGGTATCTCCCTCCTGAGTTTTATCTTAGATGGGGCTGTGTTTCAAAACCCCTCATTTCTGAGAGCCCTGCAGCCTTGACCTTTTCAGACACTTTGGGGAGGGTCTCACCAAGCAATGGCCAGGTGACGCCTACCCCTAGAATGTTCACATGACTGTGCTGCTGCAGATGCCTAGAGACTGTGCCCCTGTGCCAGCCCGCCCCAGAAAAAGTTCACCCAATCATGTAGCAGCAGCATTTCAGGGATTGTGGTAAATCACAACACCCATCTGACGCACGTCCTTGTTCCAACACCGGTGAATGTGGCTGTTCTCCAGGGTCTGCTGGGACCTTTGCCTGTAGGGAAGCCACACAGTCTCTACCAAATGTTTTCCCAGCAGGGAAACTGCCTCTCTCAGTGTGGCCTAAGGACCCCTTGGACCTCATTGCCTGCTTCTGGGGATTCACCCTTACCACCAGAGCACTGCCAAGTATTAAGCCGTGGAATTTCAGATTATGCGCTCCCCCTGTTTATAGCATCTTAATGGAATTTAAACACTCTCCTTTCTCCCTTTTTTGTTCAGTCCATTCTTTTTCTTTCTCTCCTGCTGCTTTTCGGGGTGGGGGGAGGGAGGAGGGGAGTGCTTTTCCTGTACTTCCCTCAAACCCTGTCTGCATCCTCTCTCCACATGCAAAAACAGCTCTTTGCCCTCCGTGGCTTCTCTCTCCCCTAGTTCACCTCTCCATGCTGCGTACCTGCAGAGTTTTGTGGTTTAAGTTGTGCAGAATGTTGTGTTAATCCTCAAATAAGTTTTCTAGGTGTGCAAGATGATTTGGTGTTGATCTTAGCTGCATTTCAGGGATGAGAGAGGCAAAAAAGAAGTGATAATTAACTTTTACATTGATCTCTAAATTACAGGCTATCAAGGTGGGATTATGACGTGACAAGAGACCATCACTCAGAGACCTATTTAACAACTTAGGAACATTGTGTCCCACGTTGTGGCCACTACAATGTATTGTCAAATTGCAAATAATCCTAAAATGTGTTGTTGAATGAGAAAATTCAAGTATTTTGGAAGGCTCATTTTTATCAGTCATGTGTGTGAATATATTTTCATGAGAAACTAAAGCATTACATACTAAGGCATATCTTGGATTATAATTTGGGATAATTTATGCTAATTTTCCTATAGTATATAGTCTTTTTTAATTGGTTGGTAAGAAACGTGAATTATTTGTGTAATAAAATACAATAAAGAGAAAAATTAAAATAATAACAGCTACAGAATTAAATTTTTGCAGTCATTGGTTATGTACCTTAGAATATGAAATATACATAAAATATTAAGTGAAAAATGGACTTATTGGTATTGCTGTCATTAATTTAAAGTGTTTTAAATTAAGCAATTTTAACAAAGTAAAAACATAAAGATGAACATGTTAAAAGTTAACTCTAGATTATTTTTGGACAATGCAAATGCATGATATTTGTGTGCATGTGTGTTTTTCTATGTTTCATGAATGTCACAAGGTTATATATTACTTGGTAATCATAGAACTAATCAATACTATTAATGAGGTTTTTCTAAGAAATAAGTTTTATATTGGATTGCATGAGTAAGGTATGGAATTCAAATGAGATATCTTTACTGGTAATAATGCATCCTTAGCTATACATATGAGTAAAATCAGCAAGTCCTGCTGCTTTTTTCTTTTTTATGACAAGAATAATTAAAACTTATGTGAAACACATTGTTTTATGCACATAAGCTGCAAATTAATTATAATTATGATCACAAATATTTCTGTCATTAATTATAATAAGGGACTTCTATATTAGCATATTTTACTATCCCATATACAAGTGGAAGTAATAAATTTCACTTTTGCTTCCTTGCACCACTACTTAATCTTTTTGGCTTGCCTATGATAGCAGGTATTTTCACAAATAGTTCTACTGATTTCCAAATATTATTTTTTTTAGGAATTACCATCTGTATTTCAAACTGAGGTATATTTTCAGTCCAATAGCAATGACTCTTGTGACATATCTTGTTCAGTGTTTATTTTCATGAATATTTTATGGAAGAAAGTTTAAAATATGCTAAACCAAAATGTATTAGCAATATCTTAAAACACCATTTAGTAAATGATTGCTAACAAAAATATAATAATTGATATATTTTAAATATAAAGTGTGTGTGTGTGTTATCTATATTCAACATTTTTAAATGATTTTGACTAAAATATTACAATGTTTCAAAATATGTTGACATCTGGCAACTATCACATTTGCTTAATTATTTAATTAATTTTAGGGTTAATTGATAAGTGAATGTGATGTCATATTATGTTTCATTATTGAGAGTAGGGAAAGTTAAAGTCACTATATTCAGGTGAACAAGGAACAATGAAGAAAATCTGTGTTATTTAAGCCTTGATATCATAGAGAACTTATAAGTCGCTTTAAAATATTATATTAAGATCACTGTGAACAAGTGCTAACTCTTTTACAGATTTAAAAAAAATGATATCTATACTAACTGAGGAATTCTTGGGGATAAAATACGAACAACCCATGCAACAGAGGACTGAGCACTTTTTACTTTTTTGTGTGTGAAGAACCTAGCTGTTGATCATAATAAACTCCAACTCAATTGGCTGAAACATAAGAGGGTCTATTATCTCAAATAACAGAAAGTCCATATATAAGGATATGTTTCCATGGCGATGAAATTGGGTTTTGGCCCCGATTTGCCACAATTCTTTCGTCTCTGTGTTCCTGCCACATATTGGTCTTTTCTTCAAAATGGAAGCAAGACAAATCCAACAGCAAAAGAAGGACCATCTCTGATTTGTGTACTAGTAATTTAATAAACAAGGTTGTTGCTTCCCATCAGAAGACACGTATTATCCTTCTGAATGCTGGTAATGCCTGAATGCCTGTGTTGGTAATGCTGTGCTCTCTCTCCTGCTAATGCTAAATATTATTACATAGAGGATGATCACCAACTGGTTCAAATGTGAATTGATGTTCTTCCTTTTGTAATAAGTATTTAGTTGGGACCTACTTTGAGAACCTACAAACATTTTTTACCCCAATACCTTTAGGATCCACTGTTATTACTCACTTCACTTATTTCGTTGAGAATTAAAAATTGGTGAGTTTTAATTCTACCATTTATTTTTTTATTTGATAGTTAAGTATCATTCTGTAAAAAGTGCCTGTCACCTTCCAATACCCTGTCACCTTCCAATTCTCTTTTATTCTTTCTTTTTCCCTTTCTTTCCATTTCTTTTTTTCCTTTCTCTCCCCCCGACAAACCTTAAAAAAATATTATGTTACGAACTGATAATTCTTTTCGTTGGACTTGTTAATAGGTTGTAATTCTTTAATCGTTTTTATCTGAAGTTCAAAGCATCTCAGGTTTGGCCATGGGAAAGCATTTGGGTTTCTTTGTATAATTTTGACATAATTTGTTAAGTCTTTTTGTTTTATTTATTTATTTATTTTGAGAGATAGGGGGAGAGAGAGAGAAAGAGAAAGAGAGAGAGAACCAGTGGGGGAGGGGGAAAGGAGGAGGGGACAGAGGATCCAGAGAAGGCTCTGTGCTGACTGCAGAGAGCCTGATGTGGCACTTGAACTCATGAACCATGAGATCATGGCCTCAGCCGCAGTGGGACACTTAACCAACTGAGCCACCCAGGTTCCCCATAACTTGTTAAGTCTTAAACACTTCTAGGCTTACCCTGTACTTTTCCAACATTAGAACTGAATCAGCCATTTACCAATGTCCTCTTTTTGGGAAATGTCACTGGGAAAGCAAGATCTCAGCACCACGTGTTCTTATTGTTACTGAGGTGTCAGTGTCTCTACGTGATTTTATGGTCCAAACTCAGACCCGTTTTTTTTCCCATTCAAATCCAACAGCATGGAACTTTTATTTATCTATGTTTATTCCTTATTTGTCTCCTTTTTCTTTTCTAGGCAGTTTGACACATATGGGTAGAAAAATGTTTACATGGCAAAATGTATTTTGCCTATGATATTTTGGGTTTGCAGAGGTCAGTCATTTGGGTAAAATTCCACAAAAGGATTGTTGGGACAAAGAGGAATGCATCCATAAGTTGGTTCAAAATTGCTAAATTCTGCTCCATAAACCTATAAAGTTTTATGGTATTGCTCTCTCAGTAGCAACTTATGAGGGTTCCTGTTTACCAACTCTCACCAATAGACTGTTACCAAGCTTCTGAATTTCTGCCATTCTGGTAGGTGAGAAATGGCACCACAGGACGTTTTACTTTGTGTTACAGAAGGTTGGTTTTCTATCTGTAACATAGATTGTGAAATTTTATCCCAGTTTATTCTTTATCTTTTGCCTTTGCTTATGGTGCATTTTGCCATGAAGTGTTTTTGGGTTTTTGTAACCAAATTTATTAACCTAGGCTCTTCTGGTTAATAAGATTTCTGGATCTTGAAGTCATACTTTGAAAGACTTCCTTCAAATCCAGACAAAGGAATTCACTCAAGCTTTCTTTCAAAATTCATATTATTTCCTTTTATTACATTTACATTTATTATCTGTTTGAAGTTTATTCTGATGTATAAAGGTAATGGAAAATTTAAGGTTATCATAAATGATTTTTCTGGTATGAAAAGGGCAACTTCTATTTATTTACTGGTTCAATTTGTTCTTATAGTTCTCCTTAGTGTTATTAAACTCCTACCACAACTGAATACAGATCCTTTGCAGAACTGTCCATCTTGGAGCACCTGGGTGGCTCAGTCATTTGAGCATCCAACTCTTGATTTCAGTTTAGGTTATGATCCCAGGGTCTTGGGATTGAGCCCACATTGGTCTCTGTGCTGAGCATGAAACCTGCTCAAGATTTCTCTCTCTCTCTCTCTCTCTCTCTCTCCCTCCCTCCCTCCCTCCCTCCCTCTGCTTCACCTCAGTTGTGGTTCTGCTCTCTCTGTCTCTCAAAAAACAAAACAAAACAAAGCAAAACACAAACCATCTTTGTCATAAAGTATTATTTTTAAGTTGTGTGCTAAGGAAGCTAGTAGTACCAGATAAATGAGAAAGTGAATAAACATTACTTTTACAATTTCAAAAACTCACTGTTACATATTGAAATAAAATTAACATCACTTTTCAGTTTAAGCATTTTCTTGGGTTTACAAAAGAATGGAATTGTGGTCAAAGTGTTATATTTAACTATTTCTGAGTAGTTTTATTATTATAAATATGACATTACAAAATTTACTTAACTGAATAATGATATTCATTCAGATTCTATTTGAATACTATTTGAATACTTTTGATATTTTGAAATTGCTCTATTTCATGATATTATCAATAATTGTTCCCAGGTGTTCTCAGGTGTGGTACAGTGACGATGAAAAGTTTAGGATAGTAGGTTATTTTTGCAGCTTTAGCATTATTAAGTAGGATGGCTTTAAACATAAAACTGCCAGGGCGCCTGGGTGGTTCAGTCAATTGAGCAGCCAACTTTGGTTTCAGGTCATGATCTCATGGTCAATGGGTTTGAGCCCGCGTCAGGCTCTGTGCTGACAGCTCAGAGCCTGGAGCCTGCTTCGGATTCTGTGTCTCCCTCTCTCCCCACCCCTCCCCCACTCACTCTCTGTCTCTCTCTGTCTCTCAAAAATAAAAACAAAACAACAACAGCAAAAAACCATAGAACTGCCAGTCCTTGAATCTCAGTATTATAATTTGAACACTAAATATATTATTTTAAATATCTACCTTAATAAATGTTTTAATGGTTAAGTGAAGTATTAATCTTGAAACATTTGTTATCGTTATATAATATTGCCTTTGTTTTTTATCTTTGTTCATATTCTTACTATATTTAATAATTCTAGGTTTGTTATGTTTACATGGATTCACATAGATACTGTATGCTTTGTGGAGAGCAGTTAGTTGAGAGAAGTGGGAACTCATTAGTTGGTGTCCTTGGGACCTGCTTAATACTTAGAACAACCTCACCTGGTAATTTTTGACACTGTCATTATTATGTATATTCTTTTTATTATTAGCTGAAATTATCACTCTCTATTTAATCTCTTTCCTGCCAAGTGAAATCATTTCCTCTCTGCACTTGCCCACTTGATCCCAGTCACATTCCTTGGCATGAGATCTTGCTCAGTAATGGAAAATGCCCATGGGAGACCCCTGGATGAAGGAGACTTTGCCTATGAATGAACTTCACTGGCAAAATTACTTGCACACTCACCTGTTTACAAGGTATTTTGATGATCTTTCCTCTAATTCTAACCACCTGAGTCTTCTACCTCGGATTGAGTTGGTACTTTCCACCAGAAGAAAGCCACCCTGGCACCTAAATTGATAAGTAAAATTTGAGTGGGTTGGACTGATGTGTGGAACATAAGTTTGGAAAAAAGAACAGCTTTACTCTGTCCCTTCTTGACCTTTTCCCACCACCATGAGTAACTGTCCTTCTCAGTCTGGATCTAGGAGCTCAAGTCAGATAGACAGATGGCCACAGTGCATGGATTTACCAGATAATCCAAATATAAGTAATTAGGAATACACTATGTTTTGATATCTTAGATTACAAGTAAAATAATTTATCATAGGGTTTACATATTGAGGGTTAGAAGGAAATTTTGATAGTATTAAATAGACATTTGTGAGCCTGAACGACAAACTTTACTTGAGAATTTGTTTCCATGAATTGAAATATTACAGTCTATATCTTTAGACACTGATATAATTATGCATACAGATTTTTCTTTTCAGATATTAAAGTAATATAATATAATTATAGCCTCTCAAATGATCCTTATGAGGATTTAAGTGCTTTAGTAATACCCTAGGATTAAACCTCTCATTTCTCATTTTTTATTTTGGGGGAAAAAGTCACATAATTATATTCTAGCAGGGCATTTCCATTTTTATTTATAAATATTATCAGCCCACTATACCATCTGAATAAAAGACAATTACTCCCTCAACTTTTGCATATATAACAATCAAAATTAGTTGTTTTTATTTTAGAGCTTGTTTATTTCGTGATCCTAATAGTTTCACTAAATAATGAAAGCCTTTGTCCTCTACTTGATATCTTGAAGGTAATTTTGCAAAATGGTAAAAGGAACCATACAAGGTATTAGCCATATAGCATTTTTGTGTACTAATAGACCAGCAACCTAGAATGCTTGAAGGTTTTCTGTAGGCAACACAAGTTAACTAGAAACAATGTCATTTCACTTCATTTTCATGCTTACCTTTTCCCCCCTTTTTCTTTCTTACAAATTATGAAATCACATCTACTGCACATCTACTGCTCAACCTAAAGTTAGTCATTCTTTGGTATTCCAAAACTTATTTCCAAATTAATCTCTAACTCCCATTGTGAGTATGTTTTTTGCTATATTATGTTTTAAGAGTTCCTCACCCTAAAATATTAATCCACCCCTTATCATGTCACCGTTAATTCCTTTGTTGTCATTATTACACTTAACATGCTATAGAGACCCTGTTCTAGAAATCACAATATAGGCAATGCTGCTCTAGTAAACCCTTCTGGAAAGGACTGTACTAAAAATTCTTTTTTTAAATGTTTATTTATTTATTTTGAGAGGGGAGGGGCAGAGAGACAGGGAGAGAGAATCTCAAGCAGGCTCTGCCCTGTCAGCACAGAGCCCAGCCTGGGGCTCCAACTCAAGAACTGTGAGATCATGACCTGAGCCGAAACCAAGAGTTAGACCCTTAACTGATTGAGCCACCCAGGCACCCCTGTACTAGATGTTCCTATTAGCAAACATGTTTTGATATTTACTTCTTCAATAAAGATCAGTAGACATAGCACATAGGCTTTCATGGGAGGAGGCTTTAGGGAACGGATAGTAAGTACTTACTGTTACGTTATACAATTCTAGGGTGCAGAACCTATATCATACCCTCCTCTGTATCCTCAGTTATTACCTACTGTCATGAAGCCGAGTAGGGTGTTAAGAGCTGGAATGCTAAAGACAATTGCTGTGTTGTGTGTCTTAGCAATGGTAATTCCTAGCTTAATTCCTAGGTGAATTACTTAACCTTTCTTTGAGTTACTTACTTCACCTGTGAAAAAGAATAATATTGCCTAATTCACATGGCTCATGTCATCAGGACTAAATGACTTACTATATGTGAAATGCTTAGAACACTTCCTGGCATGGGGAAAAATTCACTTAAATTTTGCTATTATGATTTGTGTATAGAAGGTGCTAAGTATAAAGCATCAATCATTGAATACGCTTGGAGGATTGTTATATTGTTTTCACCTTTACTAAAAACTTTTAGTAGCTGCAGAATGAATGAATTTTCTACAATTGGTAAAGCAAAACAAGACAAAACAAACTGACATGAAAGAATGGCTACCCTGACAGTAAGATATTCATAAGTGATGTGAACAGCACAGGGCACCGAAACGATCCTTGGGCAATGGAGAAAATACAAAGGAAAGAAGCCTCAATAAGAGTTTCCTTAGGTACAGCTAAGCAAGGAGTTCTGTAATACTTTAGAAGGGAGATATTTCTGCTGGAATCTCGTTTGGGAGAAGAGAATGGTAAAGAAACACATGAACAGTATAAAATGATATAAAATTATTGAAATTTCATAACAAAATCCACTGATTTTTTTTAATGTTTATTCTTGAGAGCAAGAAACAGAATGTGAACTGGGGAGGGGCAGAGAGAGAGAGGGAGACACAGAATCCGAGCAGGCTTCCGGCTCTGAGCTGTCAGCACAGGGCTTGAACTCACAAACAGTGATATCATGACCTGAGCCGAAGTAGGACGCTTAACCCACTGAGCCACCCAGGTGACCCAAAATTCACTGATTTTTTTTTTTTATCTGTAGCTTATCTCTGTAAACAGAGATTATACTATTTGGCTATATATGTATATATATATGTATGTGTGTGTGTGTGTATATATATATATATATATACACACACACACACACACACACACACATATATATATACATATATATATGGTGCTAGTGAGCACCATTTCCCCCGGAGGGGGTTTGTGTGAAAGGTGAAAGAAGCTGCTTGCTTAGAAGCAGCACATGAAAGCAGGGGAGATTTCTCAGGGTTATGGCCAGTGTACCCATAAGAGGAACAACCAGACGCGTGACTGAACCTCCAATTAGGTGGATGCCCAGGCGGGGACAAAAAATGGGTACTGCATCCCACACCTAGAAGATGAACTGCAAATGCATATTTCTTCCCGTCCCCACGATCACTGGAGGTGTGCTGCAATACATCGAGGTAGTATTTGTGAGAAGCTCTAAAATAAAGATGGATGTCCAGCGTAGATTCTCCCAACATTTGAGAAAATCTACTATTGGGTACAGCAAGAAAGACACCAAAGGCAACAAGCAGTTTTTAAAAAAGAAAACGAAAGTTTAATTTGAAATAAGATATCATGGGGGTGCCTGCCTGGGTGGCTCAGTAGGTTAAGCGCCCAACTCTTGATTTTAGCTCAGGCCATGATCTCACAGTTGGTGAGTCCGAGCCCCACATTGGACTCTGTGCTGACAGCGTGGAGCCTGCTTAGGATTCTGTCTCCCTCTCTCTCAGCCCCTCCCTTTCTTGCTCTCCTTATCTCTCTCAAATCAAAATAAACTTAAAAAATTGAAATAAAATATTATGTAATTTCCTTGTGTGGATAAAATAAATTTCAAATTCACATAACAAGAAGAAGTTTGAAATTCACACATACACACAAACACACATGTACACGCAATTCTTCCCTCAGATTTCTGCTTCCCCACCTCCAGGTGACTCCCTCAAGTTCCTTCGGGTGTTTTATTAAGTCTGATTATACAAAAGAAGTTTCTCTAGCCCCTCTGTATAACTGGTATTTCTCTCCAGCACGTACAACACAAACATTTCTATCCTCTTTACCTGCTTAGTTCCTCATTCAACTTCCTTTTTCCTCATGGAGCTTATCACCACTTGATCTATCATGTGTGTATTGTCTTTGTTTACTTTAAACCAGAGCATAATCTCATGTGGTCAGATGGTCTGTTTTGTCTTGTGTGGGACCTCCATGCCAGAAAAATCCCTGGTATGTAATAGGCACCTAATAAATATTTGCTAAAATAATTAACACATTTTTGCAAAACAGAGGAGAGAAGATGTCACATAAGTTTGCTTGTCCATGTTTTGCATCACTTATATGTAAGCTAGAATTGAACATTTTATCAAAAATTGTGAGACTCAACTATTCTTGGGAGATGTAAAATTATTAATGAATATTGCAGGCACCAAATGTTTCTGTCAAATTTAGGTTAAAAAAATGATTCCATTATTTAACTGCTCTTCTTAGGAATGGAGAATTGTATTATGGCAGTGATTAAGACGGAGTAGAGAAATGAGAATTGGTGTAGATGCACTTCTTTTTTTTTAATATGAAATTTATTGTCAAATTGGTGTAGATCCACTTCTTACAAGACTTTCTGGTCATAGTGTGAGTTCCAGCAAGGTTGATGGCTTTGGAACTTTGATTCTCCTTTGTGTTCCATCCTGGCACAGTGTCCAACCCAGAATATGCTATCAATAAATGTTCAGTGGATTAATGATTGAATGAGTAATTTGTTCTCCAAAAAGTTTAAAAAAAGTATATTAAATCATTTTCTCTGCTTTTTACCTTCGTACTTTCCCCTTCTAACTTATTTATGTATTCTAAATCCTAAATACTTAGGCATTCAGACTTTTAGCATATATATTATCTCTGTGAGCAGAAGTTAGCTAGAGGGTAGAATGTCTCTGCTTTGCACGATGTTTGTTATCTGCTTTCTGAATATCCTCAGTGAGCTTAAGGCTAAGAGGGGGAGACAAACAAGTTAGCAAAAACCTGCAGAATATTTTGTACTGGGTGATAGCCATCTGCAGAGGGTTCTGATGAAGGCAAAGGAGCAGCAGAAATGCTTCAGGAAGGTATGGAGGATGAGTAGGTATTTGTAAAGCTGAAAAGTAGTGCAGAAGTCCAGGAAGCAAGAATGGCTGGCCTTCCTTAGGGTTTCTGGGAATGGGCTGTAGTATCCAGTCATAGGCATGACAAAAAGAGGTGCTTGTAGAAGCAAACAAAACTCAGATGACCAGGACCTCTTAGACATTCGTTGTAAATATCCCAACACACGTTTATCAAGAGTCTACAGTATTCTAGATTCTGGCAATGAGGCTGTGGAGACAAATCATTGCCCTTATGGTCTTTATATTCTAGTGCTAAAAGCAGACCTTAAAAAAAGGGAAAAAATATGCAGTATGATGAACCAAAAAGTAAACACTAAAAGAAAAATAAAGCAGCGAGAAGAACATGAAATATCGGAGGGCAGTCGGGGAAAGTGACCTTTATTTAAGGGCATAAGGAGAAAGACATGAGCCAAGTGGATATGATCGTATGTGGTGGGGGACAGAGGGCATTCCAGGCATACAGAAAACCAATGCAAAGACGTAGGGACAGAAGTGCGTGAACCAAGTCATGGGAGTAGAGACTGAAGAGAGGCAATGATGCTCCCAGTTGAGGGGGCTTGTAGGGCACAGTGATGACTTGGCTTTCATAATGGCTGAGGAGATGACACATAAGGTGTTGAACTGAGGAATGGGACAAGGTGACACGTATGTTGACAGGATTACATATGTGCCCAGAGAAGAAGGAGGAGATGCAAATCATGCATGTGTCCTGAAGTCAACTAAAGACAATGCTTTAAGGAAGGTGGTTGTGGTCATTTGCACCCAACGTCATCAGTAGGTCAAGTACAAGTTGCCTGGGAACTGACCATTAGATAAAACAAGAGTAATGACGTTGTCAAAACCATTAAAAATGCAGATATTGGTGGAACATTTGAGATAAATGTCTAAATACAGAGGCTATAACAGAGAAAGAAAAAAAAAGAATCTTCTCAAATTTGTTGTAAGAAGTAGTATGAATATAATCTTGAAGGGACTGGGGGCCACAAAGCAATTATTTGAAGGAAAATATAATGTATTGTTGTGAATTTTTGGCAGATGTTCTACCAGCTGAATGGCAGAGAGATTGGAAAGTGTCATACAAGGAGCAGAAGCCCAGAGGGAGGCTTTTCCAATAGTCCATTTGAGAGGTAAGTACATGGACCAGTATGTTTTTGAAGCATAAACTAGTTTGCACACACAATACTTCATGTCAATTTTTATACTGTGTCACTTGTAAAGATTAAATTTTTACTTGGTTGTTTAACTCTGACCAACTTGTATATGTGGCATGATACTGGCCAGCAAGGTGAGCTCATTTTCTTACAGTGAAGGTAGTTGGCTGATGGTGACTCATTGCAAGACCTTGCTCTCCTTCGTGAAGAGCGACATGTATTTATAGGCTGATGCATTGAGGTGAAGGGTTCATACATTGATTGTTAAATTGCATCTTTCTTTGTGCAAAGCTAATAAAGTCTTACAGGGGTGGAGACAGTGGCCTTGGCCTCATTAGCAACATTTTCTAGCTTCTCCATATATTTTTCTCTTTAGAACAAACGCATCCAGGGTTGCCAACTACTTTTCGTTTTTTATTTCACTCAGGACTTTATCTTTAATCTCTTTTCAATCAAACCCTATGTGTTTCTATTAAAATCAGAGAACTTTACAAAGTAGTTGTCATAAGGCTTCAGAAAACCCTGACCGAGTGTCCCAGGCAGATTTGTCATAATGTGAAAAATTACTGATGAGCCTGAGTCTTTGCCCTGCTCTCAAGAATATCCTTTGCTGTAAAACTATCAGTTTCCCTTGACTCTTGTATTCTAGGTTTTCCCAAGGGTGGTATAACATTTTCTTCCTAAACCAGAGTTTGAGCAGTTTGTGGACTCCCTGTGAAACTGGGCAATGCTTCATGAATCAGTATAAGGGTGAATGAGTTTTCAGAAAACATAAGGTTGGTGTCAGACTTTCGCTTAATACATTTGAGGCTTAAGTCGGTATGATAAGCCTTGTCATAGGACAGGGGCACAGACTCAAATATTTTCAGGGATCAAGCAGATATGTGAATGAATGAAAATGGCCAGTATATGACAGTGAAAAGGGGTGGAACCGAGAAAAGCTCAATGGCCTACGTTGAGCTCAATGGCCTACACTACTCAATGGCCTCGGAGATGAGTGTGGAAACTGAGGAATAGGAGGAACAGAGACATCAGACTTCGGAATGCATGGAGAGGGAGCCAGCATTTCACTGTTGGAACAGAGAGTGGAATACATCACAGAAGTGATAGGAGCATTACGTAAATGGTGGGTGGAGAACACAGGTATAGAACCAGGTTAGTAGCCGTAGAACGAAAAATAGGAATTTAGGGTAAGGTTGACACGATAATTCGTGTGGCATGGGAATTCATCTCTATAAAATATTTGTCAGTCTGAGCCCTGCCTCCTGTGGAAATACTTGTGTCTTTATTACAGATCAGGATTTGGCAAACATTTTGTAAAGAGCCAGATAATAAATATTTAGATTAGTCGTGACGGTCTCTGTCACAACTCTGCAACTCTCCTGTAGGCATGTGCCAATGCAAGTATAAAAATGTATAAATAAATGAGTGTGGCTATATAATAATGAAGCCTTATTTATCAAAATGTGTTGTGGATCAGATTTAGCTCATGGGGTATAGTTGGCCAGCCCCTGTTACAGATGATGAAGTTGCTATGATTTCAAGAGATGCTGAACATCACCTAATGCTTAATTTAGAGTAGTCATTCTCTCTATTTAAAGTACTATTTGTGCATATTTAATTGGATATCTTGGACAATTCTTAAGGCAGTTCACATGATAAATAAAACTTCAAATTTCTAGTAATCTTTATCATAAGTTGATCATTTATCAACAGATATTTATTAGGTTCCAATTTTGCAGCAAGCATAGTCTGTCTCCAGGCATATAGGAACAAACAAGATAGAGTTCATGATGTTAAGGATAATTAGAGTTTATTGGAATAGTGACTTGACTGGGGAACAGGAAAGATGACATTCTGGGTCAGTTCTGTTGGGAAACATGGAAATTTTCTGGAAACTTTCTCCCTGGGACTCAGGAAAGAAAATATATTGAGCAACATAGAGAATTGAAGGAGGTGAGTCTGAGTGAGGAGCATTTCTGTTTGCACTTCCCTCATTGACGCTTGTGAGGTGTAACTGTGGGACCAGCCCCTAAGCAACAGGAAAGGACCATTCATGCCACCTGCTCCTTTGCGGGTGCAGCATAGAGGAGAGAGGAGCTCTTTCCAGCCACAAACTTCTTTTACCTTTTCTATGCTTGTTTTATTCTCACAGACATTTCTATTATGATAGAATGGGGAGAAATATCCTAAAATGTGATTAAAATAAGGGTTTTTTCTTGGGATATGATGGCCAAATATTCTTTTTTAAAGCCATGATAATGGTTTCTGGTCATGGTCTGGAAGCAAAGAATAAACTAGTTAAAATGCTGGATAGATCCTGTGATATCAGTACAAGCGCTTAGCAAAAGAGCTGAGGGCTATAAGTGCCCCATAAAGCATTCCATAGTAAAAGGGATGATGGTTACAGTAAAATAAAATAGGATGGTAGCCAAAGTGAAGATTTACTGCGACTTCTCAAACAATATAATAGCAAAATGAGTGGGATGGATTTTTCTTCCTTCTCTATGATAGTTCAACAGCCCACAATTTTTCCTTCTGTTATTTTCAAAAGTAAATCTTTCCCAGTTCTTACATGTGCCACTTGCTCATTGCAACTGTGCGGCGTCATAGTTTGAGATAATCAAGGACCCTGAAGGCAAATACTTTTCAAAGTTTTTAGACCAAGCATGAGAACATAATCCTTGTGAATGTCATTTATGCTACATTTCTATCATGGTATCAATTATTTATGTACAGCCTCCGATCTTGATGCATTTTGCTATGAAGGAAGAGTTGCACAGTGGATGTGCATAGAGGATGAGGGAAGGCATATATGAGAAGGTGGAAATAGAATGATTGCATGTGGATAAAAAAGAAGGGGAAATACTTTTTAAAGTACAATGAAAGCTTAGACTTTCTCAACTCAGTAGGTACTTTTTATACTGTAATTTTTACAATGAGATCGAAACAGCTTACTAAACACGTCGAGGAATAAACCTTCCTTTCTAGTTGGTTTACTCTCTGACAACTTGAGATGTTGTCTGGGTGATCTAATTTGATTCTTAACATGGAATAAGATAAAAATCTGATTATGTTATTTGTTTAATAAAATATCAGCTTAGTTAGTTGATCGTTACTTATCGTTTTGCTTTTCAGTTTCTTTAAATGATTGTTTAAACGTGTGATGAGGTTTTCAATCTGCTCCATTGTGTAGCAGCTCCACAGCCCTCTTTTAAGTACTTGCATGAGTAAATGTGATTATGCATTTATATATCGGTATACTTTTATATTTATAAATTTGTTATACTCATATATGTATATTACATATATGTCTTTCTCCTACTATGTTTAAAGTAACATGCATTGATATGTTAATTAATATTAAGGTTTTATAAATATTGCCTGGAACATAGTAGGAATTTAATAATTTAGTTATTAAAGCAACAAATCAAAAGAGATGAACATTTAAGCTCTGATTTAGCATAAATGCAAGTAGCATTTTTGGAGTAGATCACTGTCCTTGTCTTTTCATTATCGTTCCTGAGGAGAGGCTATATTTCATGTTAGCAATAATTCAACCAAAGAATTTTCATGAGGCTTGAACATTGGAAATTTATCTGTGTTAAATGTTATGAAGTCTCAATTTAAATGAGTTCTGAATGTGTAAGTGTTAGCCTTCAGCATTTTTGTAACCTTGTTTGATGACCTCACGTATATTTTAAGTTAAAATTTGCCGATTCTTTTTGTTGATATTAATTGACATCCTCTGGCAGTAAAAGTATATATAGGTGATTTTAACACGGTTTGAAGATATGTGTATACATTTTTTTCTCTGATAAGCAAGATTTAAAGAAACACCAAGATCTTTATCATATACCTATTTTTAAATGTGGTTTTTGAAGCATTTTCACTTTTTTTGTACTTTAATGCTTTTAATATATTCTAGATTTAATCACCAGAAATACATAAGGAGAGGAGTAGTAGGCAAAATATCCAAATCCCTATTTAGTTTCCATTATGTAAATATTTTTGAACACCTATTTTCTTTGAAATATTTTGCATGACATTTTATTGAGCACCTAGCAGACTAAGATGCTATTTGTTCCCTGTAGAAGATACGCAGCAAATGAATAAATAGTGATATTATAAGGGAAAAGATGAATACTCTAGGAGAGGAACAATTTAGTGCTATGGAAATTCACAAGATTAAGTAATTACAGTTTTATGAGATGGGGGATGAGTCAACAGAGTTTTATAAAAAAGTAAAGCATTTGAGAATGACCTTGAAAATGAGGAGGACTTCTAAAACAACAAATAGGCAGAGACTTCAGGGAAGAGAATAGCATGGCAAAGGAAGAGACAGAAAAGCATGTGTTCAGGAATGTGTGTAACATGTAATCTACTGGTGATATCAAAGAGAGAGCAGAGGAAGTTTAGGCTTAAGATGTAGGCAGGGGACAGTGTGAATAGACCTTGATCTATGAGTCTGTTCTTAATTCATTGTCAATTAAAAGCAAGATGTTAGGTGTTTTAGTAGTGGATTGGCATAATCAGAGCTGTGGCTTTGCAAGAGTGTTTTGCCTTGTGTGTCTGGGATATATTGAGGGCATCTTAGGAAAGGAGGTGCTGATGGAAACCTCATCTTCACAGAGGGTATTGAGGAATTCAGCTGTCTTCAAGATTGGTAGCATTTAACTTTGTGAATTTACCATTGCCTGATGTCTGGACCTTTGCCTTGTAATCATAGGAAAAGAGATGTTTCAGTGTATCAGAGTTGGTCTGTTAAATATGCAAATGAGAAAATGTCACTCTCCATCAATGGACATGTATTGCTCTTAGGGGGAAAAGAAAGCAAGATCTGTGACATGGCTGATAAGGCCCTGAACAAAATCTTTCATATGGCTGATAAGGTCTTAAATATTTATGCTTCCATTGATTTTTAGACCTTCATCTCAGAGTATATAGTTAATTTCAGTCTCTGCTATAGTCCCATCAGACTGCATTTCTCAAATGTGTCAGGGGACCCTCCTTGGAACCATTTTTTCTCCCGAATCCATTTCCCTTGGTGAGTTTCCACTCTTCTAAAACCTCAGCTCCATAATGACTTTGTCAATCATGACTTCTCTCCACTTTAAGTGTACTGTTTTCCTATTAAGAGTTCTCTTAGGGATGCTTGGGTGGCTCAGTTGGTTAAGCATCTGGTTCTAGGTGGCTCAGCTCATGATCATCTCACGGTTTTGTAGGTTTGAGCCCTGCATTGGGCTCTGCTCTGGCAGCTTGAAGCCTGTTCAGGATTACCTCTCTCTCCCTCTCTCTCTGCCCCCTCCCCTGGTCACGCTGTCTCTGTGTCTCTCAAAATAAATAAATAAACTTAAAAAAAAAAGAATTATTATAGGTTATTGTGCTTCCCATTGGTGATGTTCATTCCAGTAACAATTTAACATTTGTCTGTTTTTTTAATTAACATTTCCCTTTCAGTAAACTATGTATTCCACTGGGCATTTTCAGCCACCATTATGCATGGAAGAGTCTTCAACAAATATTTTATGAATAAATGAATTTTAAAAAAGACTGAATTTTCTGTTTATTCTAGACAAAATAAAATACAGAGAGAGAAATATACCTTAAAAAGTAATCAAGCCAACTGACCATTTATATTGAACTGACTGGGCATTCTCTGGTCTACTAAAGCTGCATGAGAAGGATGTATAGCATCCAGTTGTGTGAACATACTACAATTTGTTTCTTAATAATATTCCTTACAAAACATTGGATTGTTTCTCATTTTTGTATTATAAATAATGTTGTCTTATTACTCTTGGACTTGTCTTTAGGTACATATTTTTATAATAACCTGCATCCAGCAAACTTACTAAAGACATATATTTAATATTATTTAGTAGTTTATTACTTTTATGTATACAATCATATTTTCCATAAATAATGAAAGTTTTATCCCTATTGGAAATTTTATTATCTGTTTATGTTAATCCTTTATGTTCTTCTTCTTCTTCAATATTATCTATTCTTGGTCTTTTGCATTTCCATATAAGTTTTAGAAACATTTTGTCAATTTCCACAAAATTACAGCTGAGTTTTTCATTATAATAGCATAGAATCTATAGAGAGGATATGGACTTGGTAGTCACATGGAACCTTAAGTAAATACACATTAGGTAAATAAAAGATCACTTGAAAAATAAATCTGTAATATAACATACTTAGAGTTACAAAAACACATTGTAGTCATTAAAAGGAACAAAATATCATGAAAATAAATACAGAAAAATAATTGAGGGTTAAAATACAGTTTATTAGAAAAAAAATAATGGAAGCCTGGAAAATAAAGACTACAACTATAGAACAAGAAGTCACAGAGACAATCATTATACAAGAAAAGATAAGATAAGACACATTACACAACATAATAAAGTCCATCTGTGAAAAACCCACAACTAACATCATCCTTAATGGTGAAAAACTGAGAACTTTTCCATTAACGTCAGGAGCAAGACAATGATGTCCACTCTTATCACTTTTATTTAATACAGTATTGGAAGTCCTGGCCACAGCAATCGGACAACAAAAAGAAATAAAAGTCATCCAAATTGGTGAAGGAGAAGAAAACTTTCATTATGCGCAGATGACATGATACTATATATAGAAAACCTGAAAGAGTCCATTAAAAAACTGCTAGAACTGATAAATAAATTTAGTAAAGTTGTAGGATACAAAATCAATGTACAGAAATCTGTTTTATTTCCATACAGCAATAATGAAGCAACAGAAAGAGATATTAAGAAAACAATCCCATTTATACTTGTCCCCAAAATAATAAGATACCTAGGAATAAACCTAGCCTAGGAATAATTTCATCTATAGGTGAAAGACCTGTAGTCTGATAACTATAAAAGAAACTGATGAAAGAAATTCAGGACAACACAAAGAAATGGAAATAATTCCATGCTCCTGGATAGGAAGAACAAATATTGCTGAAATGTCTATATACCCAAAGCAATCGACACATGTAATGCAATTCCTATCAAAATAACACCAGCAATCTTCACAGAGCTAGAACGAACAATCCTAAAATTTGTATGGAACCAGAAAAGACCCCAAAGAGCCAAAGCAATCTTGAAAAAGAGAAGCGAAGCTGGAGGCATCACAATTCCGGACTTCAAGTTATATTCAAAGCTGTGGTAATCAAAATAGTATGTTACTGGCACAAAGACAGACATATAGATCAATTGAACAGAATAGAAAACCCAGAAATAAATACACAATTATATGGTCAATTAATCTTCGGCAAAGCAGGAAAAAAATATCCAATGGGAAAAAAGGCAGCCTCTTCAGCAAATGGTGCTGGGAAAGCTGGAGAGCAACGTGTAAAAGAATGAAACTGGACACTTTCTTACACTCTACTCAAAAGTAAACAAAATGGATTAAAGACCAAAATTTGAAGCCTGAAACCACAAAAATCCTACAGAACACAGGTGGTAACTACTTTGGCATTAACTATAGCAACTTTTTTCTAGATATGTCTCCTGAGGCAAGGGAAACAGAAACAAAAATAAACTATTGGGACTACATTTAAAAAAAACAAACAAAAAAAAACCAAAGGAAAACAAAGCCAACAACAACAACAAAAACCTTCTGCATAGCAAAAGAATAAAACTAATAGGCAACATACAGAATGGGAGAAGATATCTGCAAATGACATATCAGATAAAGTGTTAGTATCCAAAATACATAAAGAACTTTATAAAACTCAACACCCAAAAAATAAATAATCTAATTAAAATGGGCAGAAAAGATGAAAAGGTATTTCTCTAAAAAAGACTTAAGGATGGCAAACAGACACATGAAAAGATGTTCAATATCACTCATCATCAGAGGAAATGCAAATCAAAACTACAATGAGCTGTCAGCTCCCACCTATCACAATGGCTAAAATCAACAACACAAGAAACAACAGGTGTTGGCAAGGATGTGGAGAGAAAGGAATACTCGTGCACTGTTGGTGGGAATGCAAACTGGTGCAGCCACTGTGGAAAACAGTATGGGGGATTCTCAAAACGGTAAAAATAGAACTACTTTATGATGCAGCAATTGCACTACTAGGTATTTACCCAAAGGATACAAAAACACTAATTCAAAGAGATACATGCATCCCTGTGTTTATATCAGCATGATTTATAATAGCCAGGGTATGGGAGCAGCCATCAATTGATGAATAATTGATTGTCCATCAATTGATGAATAGATCAAGAAGAGGCGGTGTGTGTGTGTGTGTGTGTGTGTGTGTACACACGTACACATGATGGAATATTATTCAGTCATAAAAAATGCAATCTTACCATTTTCAATGACATGGATGGAGCAAGAGAATATAATGCAAATCTCTGTCTTATAGACAGAGAAAGAGTCAGACAGAGAAAGACAAATACCATATGATTTCACTCATATGTAGAATTTAAGAAACAAAACAAATAAGCAAAGGGAAAAAATGAGATTGAGAGAGAGAGACAAAGAAAGAAGCAGATTATTAATTATAGAGAACAGACAGTTACCAGAGGGGAGGAGTGTGGGGGATGGGTTAAATAGGTGATGGGGAGTAAGGAGTACAACTGTTGTGACGAGCACAGGTGGATGTATGGAACTGTTAAATTACTATATTGTACACCTGAAATTAATATAACATTGTATGTTAATCAACCAGAATTAAAAACTTAAACAAGAGAAAATATAAGACCTATAGAAAATCAGTTCAGGAAGTTCAACACATCATTTCTAGGAACTTTGCAAAGAGAACCAAGAGAAGGAAAGAAAAGAGATTATGTGTATTTTAAAAAATGGAATTGATTTCCCTTAGTTGAATACCAAAAGACAATGTGTATTTTATTCTTATTCTTGTTTTGCTTGTTTAAGTAAACTGGTTTGTTACAAATTAATGACATTAAATGGTCAATGAACATCTCATGAGTAACATTGGGTGTTAGAAGTCAGAGGAAATATGCCTTGAATAATCTGTGTGAAACAAATTTCAATGCCTAATTCTATTCACTGTCAACTTAATTATAATATGTAAGAACATATTATATGAGGATCTACTACATGTTTTGAACCATACTGCAGCTCAGAAAAATTACTTTATACATTGATTTTATAAGGAAGTTACTTGAGATACTTTTCCAAAATTATATTAAAAAAATCAAGAAAGAAGAAATACAGATCTTGTGAAACAAAGGATTCAGTTCATGAGACAAAAGATCAAAAGTCTTAAGATGAAATCATTATTATAAACTGAGATAACAAGTCCAGATAGTAGGAAGAATTAGACTCCTAGTAAACATAAAAATGATTTTTAAAAAGGGCATAAGTAAATCAGAAATCAAACACAGTCATCAATGGACATAATTGAAATGTGGAATTAAATTATTAGAGGACATGTAGAGGCACACAAATGTGAAACAAAAGGACATAATTTAAAATTCCAGAAAATGCAGAATTCTTACAAGAAAATCATATGAAGCAAGCTAAGATACTATATAATTTTAGACAATCATTTGGAAATAAGAAAGAAGAATCTATTCACAGACTAGAGTCATGGCATTGAATTCAGAGAGAGGAAAATGCATTTCTAGGAAACTAACTTGCCATTGGACAATGTTCCTCCAACTTCAAAATAAAAATGTTGTTTACTAATTTCCAGTTTAAAACTTAGCCCGGAAACCAAGTGCTAAAGATGATTGTTGGATCAAGGAATGATATTTGTCTCACAACTTTATTATCTTCTGTTGTTTACTAATTAGTTACTAAAATATCCTATTTTGCTAGACAAATACACCGCCCACCACAGACTGCAATTTTCTGAGTGTGGCCACACGACTAAGAGATAAGATGAGAGTGGAAATGATGTGATGAATCTTCAGAAAGTCTCCTAAAAAAAGAGGAGGCTCACATTCTTTCTCCTTCTGATTTTTTTTGTTTGTTTCTGCCTGCTTTGCCTCCCTGATAGCTACAGCTCCATTAGCTGCCTTGGGCCATTTTTGACCTTGAAGCTATCTCTCTGCCCAAGAATGGTAGAGTAGAATAGTAGAACAGATTAAGGAGATGTGGCATTGAACTCAGGACTATCTACCTCTAGACTTCTTTTATAAAGAAAAACAGATATAATTGTGTTTTCTTTAATCCAATCTAATGACTCTTCCTCCATTGTATGTGCCTAAAACCAGTCTAATGATAGATTTGTGCTTAGATGGTAAGAATTATTTACTGATAATGATGGCAGTGTTGGCCATAGTGAGATGGGAGGACAAGAAAATGGAAGGATTTAGAAAAATTAAAATAGGAGTAATAATTGCCTTTCCTTATAAAGCAGAGAGTAAAGACTATAAAGATAATAAACGGAGAAATGAAGATTTAGCAATATTATTTAAAGTTATAAATGTTGGAGAGCATTTGACAAAAAATAATAAAAATGTAATACATTGGAAGAAAGAAAGGAAAAGGGTATAGTGTAAATGAGCTAACTTTTTTGGCTTTTATTTAGGGAGTAAATGATGTATTTAAAGATATGTGATTGAGATTTTTATGCTTCATCTATCCAAAGAAACCAAAACCCCAGGCATAAATAACTAGGAGAATATTGAAATATATATGTTGAATAAACAGTTAATACATGGACTAATTACTGCACAAAGGGAAGGAGTTAGAAATATTTAAATAAGAATAATAACCCCATAAACATTTCTTGAGTCTTCAGATTTCATAATCATCAAACGGTAGACATGCCTTCTTCCATTTCATATGTTGGCAGGTAATTACATGAACAGTATGGTTCTGAGAAATTTTTAACCTTAATCAGGCATATTTGAGCATTATAGTCTCTCTCCATGACAATACTATTTGATGACATATAAATTGTTTGATCATTCACCTACCCACAGAGTATTTTATTTCTCCAATTTTTTTTTTTCTGTTCCTATACGCACATACAACAGGACATAATTGAAGAATTCACTAAAACTCCCATTGAGCTAGAGACATTGCTCAATTTACCTGTGTTGAAATCTTATTCTAGGTTCTATTTCACACAAACTTTTAAACCTGATTGTAGCCTTTAAATATTTATTATTTAATATAAATATTTAAGCATTTAATATAGGTAGCTGACCCCTGAAAAACTGCCCATGCAGAAGCAATCACTGGTTATTTTTCCGTTTTTTTTTTTTCTTTGTAGTTTGCAGAAAGCTTTCCAGAATATAAACTATTTCCATGGCAAAGACTCTTATGCAATGTATGAGATACATGTAAAAATATATCAAATGTGAGCTGAAGAGGTAGGTAGAATACTAGACCTGAAAAGGTACAATGAATTGATGTTCACATTTTTCCAATAGTAAATAAAATTCTTTGAGTGAGCAATAATGTATGTTCTTCTCTTAGATATAAAATCCTTGAAAGTATGCTCTGAGTTGTCATTATATCACTTAATCTTTGTATAGTGTTTGAACACACACCATCATGAGTGCAGTAAATACTTAATGAATACTGAATATGTGGTAAATATGAATCTTGAGCCACCAACTCAAGTATGCTAGCAATATAAAGCTCATTCCCTGAGAATGATAATCAAACCTAATAATCCCTTCAGTCTTTCATTCTGCCTGGAAACAAGGAAATATCAATCAACTTAAGGTCATTTCTACTCTTTCCTCAAAAAGAATTAATATTGAAATTGCAAAGCACCAAGTCATTTGGTGGAAATGAGATCAATCTGGTACTCTCTGTCATCATATGTTTGTTCTCGAATCCATATTGATATTGGCAATCCAGTCTTGTCTTCATTTATGCACTTTTGCCCCCATTTAAAGCCTTCGTTGCCATTACAAATTTTTCTTGTGTCCCATAGTAGTGTAATAGAGTCCAGTCATCTACCCATTGCACATTACTGGATCAAGAAGGAGATGCTTTGAGACTGCCTCAGTCTCTCTCTGTCTATACAGTACTACTCCTGTCATCTCCATCCCCCTCTCCCTGCTCTCTGCTAGGAACAGTGGGTTCTAGGTTCTTAGCACTTTTTCTCAGAATTAATCAGAATGGCTAAGATTAAACACATGTTCTTTCATGTCTTCTGTCACATGCCCACGACCTAAATTTGATTTTTTCCTCCATTATCTGGTTGTCTTGTACCTTTCCTAGGACAAGAGCAGTAGAATATTGTTCTGCCCAAATTGGGAGGTAATGGGAATCTTATAGGTAGCAGGTGATAGCCTAGATATATAATAGCAAACAATTGAATTCAAACAGTGTTTTATTTATTCTGTAATACTGTCATATTAGATTCACACAATAGCCTGTAAGATACCATTATAAGTATCTTTTTAAATTTAAATGTTTATTTATTTTTGAGAGAGAAAGAGAGACGGGGGGGGGGGGGGGAGGAGCAGAAAAAGAGAGACACAGAATCCGAAGCAGGCTACAGGCTCCAAGCTGTCAGCATAGAGCCTGATGGGGGCCTTGAACTCACTAGCCCTGAGATCATGACCTGAGCCAGAGTCAGATGCTTAACTGACTGAGCCACCCAGGCGCCCCTCATTATAAGTATTTTAACTGCATAAATTAAGAAATTGGATCAAACAAGTTAATTGACTTTCTTAGAGTAATCTTTTATTGATCCATTTATTGACTTCTCAGTCATTTTGTTTCTACATATATTACTCTATTTGGTTTTATATTAATAATGCTCCCTTTTTTTTAATTCCTGCATTGAATAAATATGCTCATTTCATACTCTGTGCTTAAGGGATTAATTTTTGTTAATTTGTTTTTCCTGCCTGGTCTCATTTGTGCTTTGTGTCTTCACTCTTTTTTTTTTTTTTTTTTTCAGTTGCTAAACTCATATCATTTGCAGTTTTAAATGAGGCAGTACTTTGAGACTTCAGTTGAAGGTGGGTTATTCCATGAAGATTTGCATTAGTTTTCTACCAAGTACTCAAGAACACAAGAAATTGGGCTCCTCTAAACCAAATTCTTGGCTTGATCTTTTTCTGCCACCTAGGTTGGGTGAATTTGGGCGGGTAGCTGCATGGGAAAGATGTATTTTTGCTTCTATCCAGGAACAGACTCAAGGTTTTTCTTGAGCTTGGTCTTGTATTCCTTTTTCCTCTTCTAAGGATATATTATATGTGGGTGTGGAGGTTGATGAGATTTTTGCTTCACCTATAAACCGAGAGATAAGCCTTTGTGATCCCACGTCTGTGAAGATCATTTTCTATTAGACACCTCTATAGCTTATGTCCCATGGTTTGCAAAGCCATGAAAATCAAAGTTAAAGTTGCTTAGAATTGAAAAATGCCCCCAGGGCAAACACAGCTTCACTGTTCTACTTATATGTCTGGATTCCAACTTTCACTTTATATTTGGCCTCTAAGGATTGCTAACTTTCTTGCTAGTTTAACGATGTATTTAAAAATAGTTAAAGTACTTCCCACATTTTTAATGGTTTTAATCAAGAGAGACATTCAGTATAATCCAGTCTTCTAAACTACCAGAGACAAAAGTCTAATTCTCTATTGTTGGAATGTTCATTTATTTTCTACTGAAAATACTACTAAATCTTTGTGCACAATCTTAGATTTATAAGGATAATTCAGTGAGTGATATTGATCAGTAAAATAGCATGCATGTAGTTAAGACTCTTGATTCTGTACTGACATATTGGCCATCAATAAGTTTTACTACTATACAGAACCAGCAAAACAGGATAGAAGACTAGATATAACTATTATTCCACCATTTTACTTTTGAAACATGGAAAACTAATATATTAGTGGCAGAAATCTAAATTTAGCTAATTTAAGTCTTTTTTAATGTTTATTTATTTCTGAGACAGAGAGAGAGAGAGAGAGAGCATGAGTGGGGGAGGGGCAGAGAGAGAGGGAGACAGAATCTGAAGCAGACTCCAGGCTCTGAGCTGTCAGCACAGAGTCCAACGTGGGGCCCGAACTCACAGACCGCAAGATCATGACCTGAGCCAAAGTCGGATGCTCAACCGACTGAGCCACCCAGGCGCCCCGTAAATTTAGCTAATTTAATAAGTTTAAAAAAAAATTAAAGCAGCAAGAAAGAATTCTGGCTTACATAACCACGCTATGTAAAGATTGTGTACTGGGTTGGATGATGGTCCCTAAAGAGATATGTCCACATTTTGATTGTCAGAATCTCTGGATGTTACTTTATTTGGAAAAGGGGATACTCTGAGTTGTAAGTAAGTTAAGGGTCTTGAGAGGAGGACTTTATCCTTGTTTATCTAGGTGAGCCCTAAATGCAATCACATGTAATCTTTTAAAAGATAGAGTGATTAGACCAAGAAACACAGAGGAGAGAGACATACATAAGGGGAGGAGACAATGTGATCATGGAGGCAGAGACTGATGATGTGGCTCTTGGATCAAGAAAGTATGGGGTGTCTGGATGGCTCAGTCTCTTGATTTTGACTGAAGTAATGATCTCATGGTCGTGGGATCAAGCTCCATGTTAGGCTGTGTGCCGGATGTGGAGCCTGCTTAAGATTCTCTCTCTCCCTCTCACTCTGCCCCTAAAAAAAAGCTAACAGAAGAGACAATGGATGGATTTCCCTCTAGAGGCTTCAGAGAGAGTGTGGCCCTGATGACACCTTGCTTTTGGACTTACTGGTTCTAGACTATGAGACCAGTCTAGCTCTTATTTTGAACCACCCAGTTTGTGGCAGCTCCAGAAAACTAATACTGGTAGGTTTTAGGAAAAATTTATCTTTCCCTCTATTTTTCTCTTTCTCTCTTATCCCTACTTACTTCTGTTAGCACCATTCTACAGGTCAGTATATTTATATGCCATCTGAAAAGAGACCAGTAGGAAAGATAATCAGCCTGACTTTTTAAGGCTCAGAAAGAAACCCCTTTTTCACCAATTTTGGTTCCTAGTCCTTGAGCAAGTTACCATTACCAATGGGGTGAGACACCATGATGGGCTCAAAGTGACTCACATAAGTTTTCTTTTGAATAAGAAAGAAGCATTTGTGACTGTAAGACACTAATCATACTGCCTGAATAGTTCACATAAGGGAGAAGTTTTCTGGACAGGAAAAAATAAATAAATGTTTACTGAAGCCCACCCCTTTATTCTGCGTGTGTATGCACATGCACGCACACATGCATGCACACGCGTACACCTTCGATACCTGAAAGATGGTGGACTTTCTTTTCATGAATACTCTTATCATGTCACTTGTATCTCTTTCAACCAGAAAGCAGCAAAAAAAGTCCTAGAGCCAGTGGATCGGTCTGGCTCAATGTCTGGCCTCTGTTGTAGACAATGAGGACGACAAATATGGTTCGTTTTAAAAGTTTTCATGGTTTTACCTCTTTAAGGTCAATGACAAATCTACTGTGCCAGACTCTCAAAGTGTTTCAATGTGCCCACAGAACTCTCCTAGGTGAATATGCAAATTTGGATTATTTTCTGTAGTTATCTTCTGTGTCATGTTAAATTTTAGTCTTAGTGACAAGAGTAAGGCCAAATTTTGGCCATCTGATTGTTTCAAGATTTCTCTCTGTGATTGATCAACTGACATTATCTACACAGTTTATTTTCCTCAGAGGGTATTATACGATGTAGCTCCCCCAGGCTCTAACAAACATACATGGAGTGGTTTCACATTGTTGAATATGGAAAAAAAAAATCTGTGAAGTACTACAAGAAAGATAGACTACATTTCTGGAATTTCAATTAAATAAAATTCTCAGAGATCTAGGCGAAATACACAAGGACATCATTTAAGACGAGACTTTGATCAATCATCACTATTAATTATGTTAAGTGTCATTCCTGGTATTCCCTAATCATAGTGTGAAGAGGTGCAACATTCAACAGGTAATAATGATTTCTATGTAAATAACCTATTATACCTAAAAGCAGAAACAAAGAAAAATATGCAAGGCATAAGGATAGAAGGGATTGTATTATTAACTGTCAGAGAAAATTTTCTCTCAGACTTTGCTGTCTAGCAGCAAATTTTACATTCCAGAGGTGAACTCGTCAAAAATGGATAAATTTCATGCTTCACATAAACTACAGTGACGATTTTAGAGATCTAGAGAAAAGTCATATAACATTCTGAGATACACTTAGCAGATGAGAGAAATGATATACTAAAGACATCAATTGAGCTGCAAGTTGTGTGTGAAGCAGCATAAAACATTAGCTTGGAATTTGATGTGCCAAAAATATGAAATTAAATATAATAATGAATGAATCTGAGAACCACTCCATCTCAAAAGCAATCCCCCCATTTTTCAAGAGGGTGACTTCTTTAGGAAGATGGAATAAAATTCTTGAATTCTCAGATTTGATAGATCAGCCAATCATGTAGAGGAAAAATAAAAATCCATGCAAAGCTGGTAGGCTTTTAAGAGAAATGATTTTTCACGGTAAATAAAATAACTCCTAGATATTTAGCAAATGTATATTTCCAGAAAAATGACCAGAAAAGAAAAACAAATAAACTAATTTCTCTCCTTCTCTGGGGGAGAGGCCAGAATGATGAAAATGGAGTCCTTATCAAGTTGACTTTAGATGTGCTCAAATATAATTACATAATGTATATAATGTACAGGTAGAATACTGCACAAAGGAAATACCTATATTTTTATAAAAGTTTTATATTTGTAGGCTCCTATGTCTAGATCGGTGTCTAGAACTCAGACATTTGTTCAGTGGAATTTATTGCTAGATTCCATAGAGACATAGAAGTTCAAAAAATTAGATTTGCTTTCATCTTTCACCCACAGTCTGTGATGGATCTGGTGGCACTAGTTACATAATCTCAGTCAGATTTAAGATAAGGGTATTCACTCCTTCTGTTCAGTATTTTCAGTCATCAAAATGGCAGGGTTTCAGTAAACCAAACATTCATTTAACGGGTTGACTCACTTTTCACCTGGCTCTGTTCTTTGCCATTACATAAGTCAGACCTTGGTAAAACAAACTATGGTCTGTGGGTATACTATATTCCACGGGTCAGTTTGGCCTGCCTCTTATTTTAATAAATAAAGTTTTATTGGACACAGCTATACCCATGTGGGCATTTGCTGTGGCTGCTTTCTTGCTACTACAGCAGAATTAGGTCCTTGCACTAGAAATCATTTGGCCCACAAAGCTGAAAATATTTACTGTTTGGTTGTTTACAGAAATAGTTTATAATCCCATGTCCTATGTCTAGTAAAGTGCAAATGTTTTATTGAAATATCATAAGAAATAAAGTAATAACAAAAGTTAGGTTCTATGTTAAAATTTGAAATTCCTCTGGCCACTGGCAGACAGGTAAGTAATAACATTCAAAACAGTCATAAAAGACAATTCAGGGATTAGTGGATTGGTAACGAGGAAACATAAACCTTTACTTAGGAAAACACTTCAAATCAGTTTCTGTTGAAAATTCAGGGGAACAGAAGTGGCTCAGACCAGGTGTAGTCTCCTCTGACCTCCTTAGTTAAGAGATAAAAAGAGACAAACCATAGATTTTTCCACTCATTCTTCGGCCTGATCCTGATTAAGCACTGGTTGTGAATGCTTCCTTGTCTTGAGTCAGAAGGAGCCTTTTGGTCCTACTCTTTCAGGTAGAACACTACCTCGCTCTCTGCATGCCTCAGAAAAAAAAATGATCAGTATCGAGTAATAAAGATTCTGGGTGACTCATGTTATTTTAGTCAATTCAATGACCAAAGTGATCATGTAGCAATCTAATAAATTGTTCATTGATCTGCAATTATAATTTAAAAAAGGAAAGAAACAGATTGACTGGAAAATGATTGATTTGTTTTGATGATGTCCACCAAGGAGCTATAATCTCTTTAGCAGTTATTTAAATATAATTCACAGAATTACCTGCCTGCAGTCATAATTGCAAAGAGGAAAACAAAGGCAATTGTTTTTGCCACAGGATATATTGAAAAATATCATTTTAAGTGAAAATAGTGGAATAAAAATTATATTTAAATAATGATTATAGCTATATGTAATATAGCTGCCTTTGGAAAACACTTTGACAATTTAATACTATATACAGAATGACAAATAAAATTTTGTTGTGGTAGAAAGCAAAGGTTTTAGAATTAAGACAAAATAAAAACACAAACTTTGCTTAAAATTTCTGTCCTATCCTGGTGAAGTAATGTTTGAAAGTGTAAGTGATGGGGTACTGGCTCAGATCCTTCTTCAAGATTAAAAGACTCATCCTTGGGGCGCCTGGGTGGCGCAGTCGGTTAAGCGTCCGACTTCAGCCAGGTCACGATCTCGCGGTCCGTGAGTTCGAGCCCCGCGTCAGGCTCTGGGCTGATGGCTCGGAGCCTGGAGCCTGTTTCCGATTCTGTGTCTCCCTCTCTCTCTGCCCCTCCCCCGTTCATGCTCTGTCTCTCTCTGTCCCAAAAATAAAATAAAATAAAAAAAAAAAAAAAAAAAAAAAAAAAAAAAACGTTGAAAAAAAAAGACTCATCCTTCCTTTCAGCTCCCATGGAAGGAAGGTTGACAGGGGTCAGCTGTCAGACATCTCGAGAAATTGCCTTTAACTGAAGAGAGCCACCTCTCCCAAAGCCATGCCTTCTTCCCAGGGCAGTCCCCACTTATGATTGACCAGTAAGTTGTATAAAGGACTGGACCCTTTGTCCCAACTTGAGACAACCCTGAAGGGCTATTTAGACTTCAGAGTTTCATGTAAGGTTGGCTGAAGCCTTCTTGTGACAAGTCCACAACCAAATTATCCCTGTGTCTAATCCTTTCTTCCTTTTCCAAAGTATTGATTCCAAGAACACCCTTGAATTACCATCCAGCATGTTAATCTCCACCTCAGCCCTGCTTCTGATGAGTCACTAATTGGGGTAGTCTAAGAAAGAACATGTTTAGATGAGATTTTGGAGATGGAATACTCCAATCCTGCTATAAATTAAAAAAAAAAAATCATCAGAGTGGCAGACGGACAACAGATAGCCCCTAGCTGAAATTATCAGGCTAACGTGCCTTGGTAGAGACAGAAAGATTGAATCCAGGTCAGCATATGACCACGTATGCTTGGTTTGGTTGAACCCACCAAGTCATGAAATCCAAGAGGATCAGTGGAAATTCATTGTAAAATGGAAGTTGTACATTTGGGATTGAGCATAAGCAGAACCAGAAGCCATAAGTATATCACATAAACAAGTTGCCCAGACTCCATGTAATACATACTATTGAACTCATTTCTACATGAACATGGTCATTTCCTTACAACCAAATGATGAAGGCAAAAAAAAAAAAAAAAAAAAAAAAAAAAAAAAAAAAAAAAAAAAAAAAGCCATGCTGTGTCTCTGATAAAAATGCTTAGTGCAAGGGACTGCAAGCTGAAAATGTATTCCATTTTGGGTTAAATAGAAATGAACTGAGTCAGTATATAGACTCATGGACATTAGCAAATGGCTTGGAGAGTCATCAGAGGCTAAAGAGAGAAAAATAAATGTGTTGGCAAGTTTTTCAGAAACTGAAAAGAGACAAATTGGAAAATTGGTGAGGATTTCTGTATAGCAGCATGGGATGTGTTAGATGTGGGCACAAGGTGTAAAAATCTTTGTATCTCGTGATAATGCCCACTGGTGAATATCTGCCATGGAAGAGGCACTAAATAGCCGAGTATGCCATGGGTGGTTGACATTAGCCAGCCTCTATTCCCTGTTCTCCATTTCTGGCACAGTGAATAAATGAACAGAAGAGTCATGGTGGCAGGAATGGGCCCAACAGCATGAACTCCCACTACCAATCTGATACAGATACTGCAGATGATTGATTTCACTCTGTCAACAACAGTCTAAACATAAACCCTGGATACAGTCTCATCCCTCAAGGAAAACAATCATTCCCTTAGTAGCAAGATTACTACATTAGACTCCTTTCACTTGGAAGGGATAGTGATTTGTTTGGTGGGAATTGATATATATTTTAGGTGTGAGGGTTTTGTTTTGTTTTGTTTTGTTTTGTTTTGTTTTGTTTTGTTTTGTTTTGTTTTCTGCTGGAAAAGCCTCACCCAGGGCCACACTCCAAGGATTAATAGGTATCTGGTATCCTTACATGGCATTCCAAGAATTTTCATGTTCAAGGGACTCACTCTATAGCAAAGGATGTGCAACAATGTGCACATCATCACGGAATCCTGTGATCCTATCACGTATTATAAAACCCAGGACTGCCCAATCTATAACAGCAATGGCATGACCTTTTGATGGTACAGCTGAAACCCCGATTCAGAGTCAATATCCTGGGATGTTGCAAAATACTCTTAGCTGTACATGCACATTAAATCATTGACCATTATATTTTTCTTAGCTGAACATGCACATTAAATCATGTGGACCTGAGATGTCATGTTAAGCAAGAGCTCATACCCCTCAAGAGTGAGGATCTGCATGATCTCACTGGGGAACCTACCTAGCTAGCTAAGAGTGGATGGAGTCTAAAGTGGACATTTTGATTATATTATAATATTAAATATTAGTTTATATTTACATTAAATATATTTTATATATTAATTAATATACATTAATTACATTAAATATGTTTGTCCTCAAGACTAGTTTCTTTTTTTTTTTAATGTTTATTTATTTTTGAGACAGAGACAGGAGTGTGAGCAGGGAAGGGTCAGAGAGAGAAAGGGAGACAAAGAATCTGAAACAGGCTCCAGGCTCTGAGCTGTTAGCACAGAGCCCGATGTGGGGCTTATACTCACGAACCCTGAGATCATGACCTGAGCCGAAGTTGGACATTTAACCGACTGAGCCACCCAGGTGCCCCCTCAAGACTAGTTTCACTGGCAAGGCCTACAGCTCAATTCACTATCCCTCTTCTTATGGGAACTTTCCAAGGAAAAGAGATTCACAGGAGTTCTGAGATAGGAACTCCTGGGACATATATAAATCAGGTATATAAGAGAGCTCAATGAGTGAACTATCTTGGCACTCAACTCTGCTTTCCAGATAGTGCTGGGGAATTTTTCAGTTAAATCTCTCAGCTCCCAGCCCTTTCTAGTAATTTCACTTAGTTGAAGATAGACACCTTGGCTAAACACACCCTCATTTTATGTGGCAGGTTTCATCAAACGATTGCACAAAGCAGTGGCACAAAGTATCTGTCTCCATAAGCCCAAACTGGGTCCTGTCTCAAGGGCTATCCAGCTTGAATTCCTCATGGGTGCTGGATCCGTGGTGAGACTGAGTTGCACCCAGTTTCTTCCTTGGCCAATTCAGCTTTCTTACCTTCTCCCAAAGATGTTGATCCTGAGAGCACTACCTAAGAAATTCTGTATGTTAATCTCTGACTCAGATTGGGCTTCCAAGGGAATCCATTTTATAATAGAAAGTTACTTGACTTCTATTATTCTCAATTTTCCTTTTCTACATGGTGGATAATGGACTCTACAAGATAGAGTTATCATGATAATTGAAGCAATGTATAACAAAGTGCCCAGCAAATTGCCTCGAGCATCTGAATATGTGATTAACTGCTGGTTCCCTTATTTCTTTTGCCTCTCAAAGTAGCGAAGTGATTATTGGTAGAATTGATTACTGATATAAATGCATCCCAGAATTTCTTCTAGTTTTCCAGTTTTGACAGTTTCCAAGTGTCTCCTTCCTGGTGATGTTATGTACCATAATTATTTAAAAATAAGCAAACAACTATTTTTCTTTGATCATTGGATCACATATTATCAGAGTACAGTTCAAGAGCCAACATCTCTTCAGCCATTGCTTTAGTCTACTTAGAATCTAACTCATCCTTCAAGGTTGAAAAGTCAACATGGATCAGCAGAGTACATTTCTATCAACTTGTGCCTATGGATCAAAATGATAAAATCTGGGACAGAATGCAATTGAATTCAACAAGTTTTGCATCTATTATTACGTAATGCAAGTCTACCGAAAGCAAGGTATACTTGTGGCTTAAGGTATAAGTAGAATTTGATTAGATGGAAAAAGAAGGCATTTAGGTAAAAATGATGACACATATAAAACTTTAAGGGGCATGGAAGTGTGTGTGTAGGTGGCTCTGCATGAACTCAGGCAATGACATACAAGAGGACATATGTAATATATTAAATTTAAATTGAATAAAACATTGTTCAATGAGCAGAATATGCTTGCTTTGTTTCTGAAAAACTAGGTGAGTTTGCAGAGAATTTTAATTGGCCTGAATCTCATATGGTCAACAATGATCTTGACATGACTGCTAACACAAACCTATTGTGCACATAGACACATAATACTTTCTTTTTATTTCCCATTTGGATTGTTATTATCAGATTATATTATCACATTGAGGGAAGGGTCTTTTAAAGCCAGGTAAAAGAAACCAGGATCCAAAACTATCCGGAAACAACTCCACTGAGGTAGCATATAGTTCCTGTGGCAAAGCCCCTAAAGAAAGCAATTCATTCCAATCAAGGAATTGTATTTTTTGATCTTTAGTGTTATTTTCTGATCACTGCTGTATTAGTTTCTTTGATGCTATGTAATTTCATAGCCTGTCTGACCCAGTCTATCTTTCAAACATGAAAATTTGTAAGGAAAAATGAGGTCAGAACCACCAGCAAAACCACCCACAACTCCGTGGGCCAGACTGTTCCGCCTTCTTTTTAAGAATAGGAATCTGACTCTCTTTCTGATGCATCCACATGGTGTTAACGATTAGAGATTCTATTTTCCAGGCTCCCTTGCAATCACTTTTCAGCACATGAGCAGAAGTGATACATTCATTTTGAGACCATGTCTTTGAAGAGGAACCTGCTTCCCCTCTACTTCTTATCTTCTCTGATCTCCAGGAAATAAATCCAGAAAGAGAAGCTATGTGTCAGGGATGAGTGCCATTCCTCAAAGTGCCATCTTCCCCTCATAGTATTTTTGGAAATCTTTTTGTTATAGCAGCTTAGTTGAAACCATATAAATAAATGAGTTATATTAATCAACCAATAAACGAAGAGAACATAGGAAACACCATGACCAGTGTGGGTTGCTCCTATCAGCCCTAGGAATAAAGAGTAAATAAGAGTATCTTTCGGGGGGCACCTAGGTGGCTCAGCTGGTTGAGTGTCTGACTTCTGCTCAGGTTATGATCTCATGGTTTGTGAGTTCAAGCCCCACATTGGGCTCACTGACATCAGCCTGTCAGTGGAGAGCCCGCTTTGGATCCTCTGTCCCCCTCTCTCTGCCCCTCCCCCATTTGTGCTCTCCCCAAAATAAACGAACAACAAATGTGTGTGTGTGTGTGTGTGTGTGTGTGTGTGTGTGTGTGTGTTTATGAAAAAAAGAATATCTTTCAGGAGTGTGGTGAGAGGTACACAATATAAATAGGGGCAAGATCCAAAGGAAAATGTGAAGGAGTAGGAAAGCTGAGAACAAGGAATGGCAACAGTGGAAATATGGAAAATTGACTCCACTATTTAAGTACATTTCCGGTCTGGGTTCCCTCATTATTTTCCTGGTGCTCAACTCTGAGCTATGACAGAGTCATGGAGAGGGGGAACTTTTATACTATTTGAAAGTATGTGCTTTAGAAACACTTAGACTTGATTCTGTTTCTTTGCTTATTTCAATTCAAATGTATTATTATTCATAATAAAGCCATAACTGATGTCTATTTTCTTCAGTGACCACAACCCATTAATGTTAAAATATCTGAATGTGGAAACATTGCTCTCACTCTCTTTTTTATTGTAGCATTTCATCACAGTAAAGCAGAGAGAAATACACAGCTAGAAACAGAAACAATGAAAAGCTTGCCTCTACTTTCCTATGTCATAGTGATTACTGACCCAGAGACATTTTTAGTGTGGAAACTTGAAAGTCGATTCTCTGGAGTCCTTCATCCACGCAGAGTGCTGTGCACTTTCTCTATTTTCAAGTCACAATTTAAAATGGGTCAAGGTCCTGGTGTTTAATGATAAATGACAGTGAGAATGGCCTCTCCAAATGACAATAAATTAATGGGCAAAGACCACAGGTCTGGGGCATTGCTTACTAAGCTTTGAATCTAGCAAATAGCTTTCTGCATGTGTATTAGAATTATGATAGATAGATTTTCCAGTACAAAAAGACCACGTGTTTATAAGTATTTATATGGGCCACTTTAAGTTTTAGGAACTTTAAATGAGATAGGTAGAGTTCCCGAAGAAAGCAATGAATCACTAGAGCTGAACTTTAACACCCGTTCAACATCTAATTAGTTGAATTAGAGCCACTTTGGAAGAGAGTTAATCAATTCTCTAGCTTTAGCTGCCCCAATGCTTCTGAAATTTGCTGATGTTATCATTACCTTGGAAGGAGACACTCTGCATTTTAATAGGAGCATTTCTTCTAAGACCTTAGTGGTATAGCAGAAACAAGCATTTAAACATACATTTAGACTATAATTATGTATAATTAAATGCAAAAAATGTATAAAATATGTAAGTATAAAATATATTTGTTTCTGCAAATCGTGGACTTGACTAGGATAAGCTGTTGTCCTTAGCTGCATAACAGAATTAAATAACTTATCAATCAAATGTAGCTTCCTGTGCGGCTGCTTGGTAGACCCTGTACCTAAGGCAGTATCTGGGATAGACTAGGATTCAAATAAACATGTTCAATATTGTTTATATTAGTGGTAATACAATTATCTATTTGGCAAAACACCTAAATGCATGGGTTTCTAACTAAATAATATAATATAAAGGCCCTCAGAGAAATGTTTCTTCATTGTCAAAACTATTTTTCATAAAATTCTCACATTAATGCCCTATGACAGGTGTGAGAATGCCATTGTTAGCTGAAGATATATATATATATATATATATATATATATATATATATATATATATATATACACACACACACACACATATACACACATATATACATATATGTATGTGTATATATATATATATATGTTAAGTATTTAAGTAATTAATGATTTATATCGTAACTAATTATGACTTAGCAGTTTCAAAATACACAGTGCTCTCCCATATTTGACATTGTTGCACTCAACTATAATGGGACAGTGTATGCAAGATAGATAATGCCATTAACTGTATATAGTATATTTAAGAGGTGATGCAAAAAAAATGTCCTAAGGTAAAATGTGTTAAGTTTATGTATAAATGTCTCCAGCTTTACTGACACTCTACAGTGGCATATCTCTTAATGGGTTCATATTCTATACCCTACTTGAGCATCATTGGAAAGCTACTGGGAACCTTAGGTCAGGCCATAACCCTAGAAGCCCCACGATAGAATTCCTGCTATTGTGTATTTGACAGTTTTAATACTAATGTGTATTTGTGTTACTTAATATTTCTTCTCTGTGCTGTATTGTTGCCCATCCCAAATGTTATGTACCACATGCCTTCCAGTACTAACATGGTTCTCATTGGTCTTTAATTGAACTTTTTCACATTATTTGGGATTACTAAAATTTTCAAATATGAAATAGGAATATTAGTTCTGTATCAACACTACGAAAGTACCAACAATTATTCATATGCCAAAGAGTATTAAGCTAAGAAACTTGAGCTATATTGGTATCTAGCACTTAAGTTGTTAAATAAGGTAAATCGGAGGCCTAAACTTGGAGATAAGGCACTTGTCACAAACTATGCCTCCTGCCCACCTTCCCCATGGATTCAACAGAAGAGTGTACATGATTCCCTTTATTCCATCATTTTGGTTTTTTGAGACTCTTATATTATCCCTCATGCTTCCCTCTACCTCCAACCCTGCAGTTCATTCATACTCTCCCTCTATGTCCATTCTGAAAGTGCAAAGTTCGTAAATAAAAGACCGATTAGGGACGAATTGAGAGGGATGACTTCCTGTCTTGTGTTTGTTAAAGAAATAAAGGCAGCATAGTAGATTGAAAATTTTTCATGAGCAAAACCTACTGGAAATTGTAGTCTTTCTGATGTTACCTTATCTGTGAAATGGGCTAGGAAAGACGCTAAACCTATCGACTGATTATAGGAATAAATAATAAATGTGAAGTACAAAGAAGAGTCCTTGGTACATAGTAATCCCTCATTAAAGTTTAGCTATTATTAACAACACATGACTACTCCATATCCAATATCTGCTGAATCAGTATTTTCTTTTATTTATTTATTCTTTGAGAGACAGAAATAGTGAGCGCTGGAGTGGCAGAGAGAGAGGGAGACACAGAAACTGAAGCGGGCTCCAGGCTCTGATGCTTCTAATGTTTCCCACGAAGTTTAGCCCACTTTAACCTAGGGCAGCCATAGGAGACAAATGCATGCTAGGCACAAGAAATTGGGCTACAACCAGTATACATCTACTAGCCTTACAGGTATTAATCTAGTAAGAGAAACAAGAAAATCCAAAGCATCAGCAAGTATAGCCAAGGGAAAACTGTACATCCTGGATGATAATGTGTCCAGGGTAATTTAGCAGCAATAGACGTATTGTGGGATCTATGAAAAGCCAATACTATAGTGTAAGAAAATATAACATCATTTCTGACAGCTTGGTAGAACAGCAGAAACTGAATATTATTTATTTCAGGTATGAGCAACAAGAATTATAGAAATCTTTTGGTATCCTCAAAAGAATGCCAGAAGGCAGTATTTTTATGAAATAGAAGAACATCAAAAAAGACAAAAAAGAATATTAGGTGAGGAAATGACAGACTGCATTGAAATACAAAATAATGGAGTATATTTATAATCCTAATATTAGAGAGGTAAAGGAGTAGGATTAACCTTGTGTAACATAGGTTGTTCCTTGCGTGGTTGACATAACACACTGGAGAACCTATCCTACAATTAAAAAATACAAAGATTAAAATGCTGATTCAGGACTCAGTCGGTTAAGGTCTCACTTCGGCTCATGATCTCACGGTTCGTGGGTTCAAGCCCCACGTCAGGCTCTGCGCTGACAGCTCAGAGTCTGGAGCCTGCTTCGGATTGTGTGCCTCCTTCACTCTCTGCCCCTCCCCCACTCGTGCTCTGTCTCTCAAAAAAAATAATAAATTAAATTAAATTAATAAATAAAAGAAAATACTGATTCAACAGATATTAGATATGAAGTAGTCATGTGTTGTTAATAATAGATAAAATTTATTGAAGGATTACTGTGTACCAAAGACTCTTCTTTAGGTATTATTTATTCCTATAATCAGTCTGTAGGTTTTGTGTCTTTCCTAGCCCATTTCACAGATAAGGTAACATCAGAAAATAAGGAGTATTCAAAAAAGAGAAAAGGACGGGAACATGTCAAAGGAACATAAGAATCAACCCGGAAGAACACCTAGTGGCCAAAACAAGACAATTTGAGCAGCAAGATAATATTGGATTATAATCCAAAGTATAAAATAAATATACATGAATCTGTATAACTAAATTATTCCAAATATATGTTTTTATGTGTATCCCAGCCCCATCCCAAGGTGAAGGTTAATTTCCTTTTCTCCCTTCCCTCCATGAATGGGTGCTACATTTAGCGACTTACTTACAAAGACTAGCATATGGAAAAAGAAAACTACAGTGAAGAAATCTTGGCCATAAAATCAATGGTAACATCATTAATGATAAGTCATATCAGTGACACATACCCCTAACATAATATGATGGAAAGAGCATTTCACTTCTATGGAAGTCTTCCCCCTAGACCTCCAGGATAACCATGAGGAAAATATCACCCAAATCCAGATTTAGGGAAATGCTGCAAAATACTTGACCAGGACTCCTCAAAACTGTAAAAAGAATGAAAAACAAGGAAAATCTGAGAAACTGTCAGAGATTAGAGGGAACTAAGGACGTATAATGACTAAATGGGATGTGGGATCCTGGCTTAAATCTGAGAAGAGAAAAAAAATGTGTTAAAACATCAAGTGAAATATGAATACATCCTGGAGTTTAGTTATCAGTTGTACCTGGTTGGTTTCTTCATTGTGACAAAGCCGTCATTTTTAAAATAAGTTAACAATAAGGAAAACCAAGATGGGGTGTTATGGGAACTCTATAAGTGTCTTTGCAACTTTCCTATAAATCTAAAACTATTCCAAAATTTTTTTAAAAAAGTTTACTTAAAAATATACATTAATGGAGTGTGTTTCCAGTATGATTGACCCTCCTCTAAATAACTATGAACTCGCACCAAATTACCAAGAAGTAAAGACTACCTGAAGATACTGGAAAAAGTGAGCAAATACAGGCAGGGTTTAGGAGCGCTACAACTTGGAAATGGGGATGACTCAGAGCATCACCCATGGTTACAGTTTTCATCCTGAGGACCAGCCACAGACACAGCACAGGCTGGCTGACACTCCAATGGAAAATCCTCAGTCATCTCTTTTTGGTCTTTTTTTTAATTTATTTAAAAAAATTTTTTTTAACGTTTTATTTATTTTTGAGACAGAGAGAGACAGAGCATGAACGGGGCAGGGGCAGAGATACAGAATCGGGGAATCACAGGGGAGACACAGAACGGGAAACAGGCTGCCGGCCATCAGCCCAGAGCCCGACGCAGGGCTCGAACTCATGGACCGCAAGATCGTGACCTGAGCTGAAGTCGGACGCTTTAACCGACTGAGCCACCCAGGTGCCCTGTCATTTTGGTCTTAAAGAAACAAAAGACAAGAGTTCAGGAAACCACAGTTGCTAGAATGTAAAAGGAGACAGAGGATCCTAAAAAGAAGAGAGCCAAAAGGAGAGCCCCACATTTGGTATATAAACTCTTCCCAAATTTCTGGATGAACCCTGAACCATACATGTGTGGGCAGACTCGAGCTAAGGGCAAAATAACTGAAGGAAGATTTCAGCTGACCCCAAGAAACAGAGTTCACATGAGTCCAACAAAGCTAATTCCCTGCTAAAATGGTAAAGTCTAAATTTGTCTCAAGCATAACAGAGAATTAACCTCATGGAGGCAGAGGTATCTGCATATATCATTCGAGATTATTCTGTAAAGGAAATTTGTCTCTCTCCCCACCCCCACTTTAATTATTTCTTTCTCTTTTCATATATTTATATCTGGGTGAGTTCATATGTTTATTTTATACATTGAATACAATCCAATACCGTGCTGTTTATTTTATCCTTTAATTTTCCCAGCTTTGCCTATTGGGACCTCTTTCAGGTTGGCTCCTAAGTCCCTTGACATACTCCCGTCCTTTTGTTTCTTACCTTCTGGCATGACAAGATGTTCCTCCCTCCTTCTGCATTTTCCCTGCCCAACTTTTTTTACTGTGGGCTATATTCAGTAAGAATTCCAGATAGACTTTTCATGTAACTGATGCCCAATTTGAAAAAAAAAATGTATGGGAAAATAGATGTGTAATTATAGCCAAAAAACATTTGGGAAAATGCTATGGAGAGCGATTACATGGGTATATTGGAAAGCAAGGAGACTTATTGTACCTAGGAACTGAATATGTTGTAAATATTTAATATGTAAAGTTATAATATTAGTATTTATATTCATAGGTAAACAACTACATCTACTTAAAATGTATAATATAGAGGTTAGACATTCATAAATATAAGAGAATTTAATATACACACTGCATGTAATGTTAGTATAGAAAAGATGAATTAGTCTATAAGATATGGTATGATAATTGCCTCTTCATAGAAAAGGTTAAATTAGCTTATTACCTTCTACTTTCATAAAAATAAATTCTAGCTATAAGAACAACTTAAAATATAATAATAAAAACAAGCCAAATGTTAATATGGAAGTTCTAAATGAAATTTATTTAGAAAAAAACAAATAAATTTATAAGAGAATATGCTCATGAACCTTAAGGAAGGAAAAAACTTCTAAAGGAAAAAAAAGGAAAATATATGAAGAATGAGAATAAATAAACTATTTAAATATTTAAAACATCTGTGAATATATAAGAGAGGATGGAGTTGAAAAAATACCTAAAACATATATCAGACAAATTATTAGTGTTCAAAATCTACTGAAGGGAAATAATCCAATTTAAAAATAGACAACGTGTATGAATAAGTTCAGATAAGAAAATGCAAACAGACAATGAAAGTATAACTGAAACTTAGTAGCAGTCAGAATCATGCTAATCATTATATCAGTGAGATATTTCTCAATCCATCAGACTAGTAAAAGTTTTTAGAGTCTCATAATGCCAGTATTGGCAAGGATATGGGATACTGGTTCTGGTCTCTTTCACAGCCACTGGTGCTGTAAATTTGGAGGCAATTTGCAAGATTTTAATAACCTTAGAAATGAATATATCCTATGACCTATAAAAGTTATTTCTTAATATCTATTCTAGATCCCATACACAGAAAGCATGAACAGAGAAGTTAATTTTTAGTATCATCTGACGTAGTAAAATATGTAAAACAACCTAAATATGGGAGTGGCTAAACAAACCCTAGTGTGATTATGGACAGCTTTGCAGCAATAAAAAAAGATGTACATGTACTGTCAGGGAAAGATTTCCAAAATATATTTTTTTGGAAAAAAAAATAAATTTTTGGAAAAAATATATATACTTTGTATAAGATATAAACAATCACATTGATAAAAATATGTCCTATGGCTATGTGTGTAAATACATAGAAAGTACATAGAAATAAAATATATTAGGGGCCCCTGGGTGGCTCAGTCTGTTGAGCGTCCGACTTCGGCTCAGGTCATGATCTCATGGTATGTGAGTTTGAGCCCCGCGTCAGGCTCTGGGCTGACAGCTCAGAGCCTGGAGCCTACTTCAGATTCTGTCTCTCTCTCTCTCTCTCTCTGCCCCTCCCCGGCTCATGCTCTGTCTCTCTGTCAAAAATAAAATAAAACATTAAAAAGAAAGAAATAAAGTATATTAAGCTTACACAGCTTTGCAAGAATTTGAGAGAGAAGTTTGGAAGAATGTGAGGACTTGAGTTTTATCTAACAAAGCTTAGATTTTTAGAAGGAAACATATAACATACTTCTAAATTTAAAACTAATTTAAAATGATCACAGAAGAATAAACACTGTTTAATCCAAAAAATCAGTAAATTAAATGGCATAATTTGGTTAGCATAATTTGGTTAGACTGCATGGAACCTGACTGACAGGAGTATGTGATTGTTGCAAATGAGTGTATAAGGTGGTGTATTTACATATTGCATGCAACAGGAGACAAATGATGGTGGAAAGATATGCTGCAAAGACATTAACCATGCTTTAGTCTTTGTTTCAGAAAAATAAAAACAAAGCCCTTGAATACCTAAGAATAGAAATATACAATTCTAATAATAAAGAGAAATATTTCTCTAAAACCAAAATTATCACATCACATCATTCTTAAAATCATCTTTACAAAAATCAGAGCAAGATAAAGATTCCTTGTAATCAGTAAAATTATATAACATTGTTCAAAACTCTGGCCAGTGCAATAAGAAAGAACACAAACTGGAATAATAAAAAAAAAAAAGATTATAGTCATATAATCATGAGAGAAAAAGAGGCTCACATTTTATCTTTATCATTCAGTGTGATTTTTCTTTTTTGAGTGAAAGAGAAATGGGCAGAATTATAGGTATTATTCTAAAATTGGGTGTACCACTGACCACTCCCATCTCAATTTGTTATGGATGTCAATACCATCACTGATGACTTCTCTGTAAGAAAACACAGTTTGAAAGAGTTCAGAGCCATTGAATTAAATAATTCCATAAATGTCAAACTTCCATGGAAGTACAAAAGAATCCGTAAACATCGTATCATAGTTGAAACAGCCCTGTATGTTCCTGCCTCAAGTACCACTTGAATCCTGCTGTTGAGAGTTTCCTGGAAATCCTTGTGTGTTTCGTTGAAACTTTTAGGTATAATACATAATCAGAAAAGAGCACACATGTCTTGATATTTTTTGACACAGCCCAATGCCTTTTTATCCGTCCCAACCTTGACTCCTTTGCAGACTATATTTGTGTAAATAGGAGTGAGTCCAAAGTCTCTGGCCTCAGTCCCATAATTTCTCTTTCTGTACTCAGAATGGATTCGGGTTTCATGAGCGCTGGTGTTTATACTTTTGTCAGGGTCCTCTGGAGGAAAAAGAATTTAAAATTACCAGTTGCAAACTTTGTATGTAAATGAGTATGTACTTAGGATGGGAAAAGCATTACACAAAAATTTAAAGCATAGAAAATACAAAGAAACAGGATACTATGGCCTAGAAGCAATCACAGTTCATATTTTCATTTATTGCCTTCCAAATTTTATTCTATCCATTTCATATAGTCATGAACATACTGAACAAATATGTATTATTTGGCTTTTATCACTTATCATTTTGTTATAAACTTGTTCCCAAGTCATTAAAATTGCCTAGTAAATATTTAATAGTCTCATAATATTTTGTTAACTGGGGACCCATAGTTTACCATTTCTCTATTGTTGGATATTTAAATCATTTTGTCACTGATATAAATAATGTTAGCCTATCATATTTGTGCTTAAACATTTGTCTATATCTCTAGTTATTTTCATTGCACAGACTTCTGGAAAAAGAAGTACAGGTTTTAGAAATGGTAAAGTTTCTAAGGTTCTGGGTGCAGACTGCAAAGAGTCTTCCCGGTAATTTTGCACTCCCATTTACACTATATAAAATTATCCATTCCACAGCATCATTTTCAGCACTAATTATTAACTAAAACACTTGTTGATTTGAGAAATATAAAATGACACTTTTTAAAATGTATAGTACTTAATGACTTTTTCATTCTTTCCTCTGTTTTACTTTCAACTGCATATAACTTCTTCACTTGAGTACTTTATTTTTTGGTCACCTAATCTCATACAGTAGAGATTGTCAAATTGCACCCTTTGCTGTCAGACATTCATACACAGATGAATATCATACCTATCCAATCTTCCTCACTTGTATTTTCCATTTCAAAAAAAATGCTGATTCCTGCTAGTCTAATCTTGATGAAAACATCACTACCATAGTTAACAACCACTTTTAATTAATTAGCTAATTAGTTCATTTGGGGGAGATAGTTCTTAAATGTCATTGTCCCTTCTGTTGGTTTGTTTTTTTTAATTGAAGTATAGTTGAAAACGATGTTACGTTAGTTTTGGGTGCACAACATTGTGATTAGACAACTCTACGTAGTATGCTTTCTTCACCACAAGTGTACTATCTGTCGCTATACAACACTATTACGATACCATTTACCGATACTTTTTATATTGATGTCATTTTGAATGTTAGGATTACAAATAACTGAAAAATGCAATACCGCTGTTCAAAGCAGAGGGAAATTAACTGTAGAAATTGGGTCTATCTATCTATCTCTCACCTCTTTACATATAACAATGTGAAGTAACACATACTCCAAATGAATCACACACAGCACATACGGCTTTGGAAGGAGGAAGTGGTCACTAAGGGCTTCTATGGCCTCATTCAATTCCACAGCAAGGAAAGTTGTGTCTCTTGGAGAAAGGGTAGACCAGAGAATAAGGGAGAGGATGAAAGGATTGAACAAGAGGAATGATTTGAGCAGATGCTTTCAGGTAGTCAAGTACCTGGCACGTGTATGTAAAAAAGGGGTACAACTTATTTCACTAGAGCCATAACTCTCATTGTTTTCAAATTCTGTTCCACAGACATCACTTAGCACACTCTTACCTATGCCCCCAGCTGAGCAAAAAAGGAGTGCTATATATGAGAAAAAGGCTTTGGAGGGTGCATGCTTCTCCAAGCTTCATTCTTCACCTGATTCACAGCACCTGTATTCATCTTTTGCCTAAAGAAAACCCAAGTAAAATTTTATGTGAATATAGGGTGCGCTTTGTTTAAAGAAGTCTGAAAAGCTCTGTTGAAGGGGCAGGAATGTAGAAAGAAGCATATAGAGTAAGTATAGAGTAATATGTTGGTAAGAGAAATCAAGAGGGACAGCACAGGATAGATTTTTTTTAAATTTTTTAAAGTTTATTTATTTATTATGATAGAAAGGGAGAGAGATAGTGGGGGAGGGGCAGAGAGAGAAGAAGAAAGAGAATCCCAAGCAGACTCCATGCTGTCAACGCAGAGCCCAACCTGGGGCTCGATCTCCCGAATCATGAGATCATGGCCTAGCCTAAATCAAGCGTTGGACACTTACCCAACTGAGCCACCCAGGTGCCCTGAACAGCACAGGATAGATTTAATTAAAAGGAGTTTGTTATAAAGAGACAAACTGGAAGATTATTATAAGTCAACATCTATTGGTCACCAATTGTTGGCAAAACATCATTAGATCAAGAGTGAGATGTTAAACTCACTCTAGGGTAATAGGAGTTGAAATTAAAAGAAAAAGTGTATATAAGGGATGTTAACATAGAAAATTCCAGATCTGATGAGAGAGAAGGAAAATACAAAAAGGACCTACCTCAAGGGGAATTTGGGTGGCTCAGCTGGTTGAGCGTCCAACTCTTGATTTCAGCTCAAGTCATGGTCTCACTGTTGGTGAGATTGAACCTGGTGATGGGCTCTGTGGGGGCCTTGAGATTCTCTCCCTCCCTCTCCCTCCATACCTCCCCCGCTTGAGCGGGAGACCACGTGCACATGCTCTCTCACCCTCTTTGTCTCCCTCAAAAAATAAAAATAAAAAAAGGACCTCAAACTTTTCAGATTTGGAGGTTAAGGGTAAAAATTATAAGGAAAAAAAGAAAATGAAGAATATTGATAGAAATCTCTTGTATAATTAAAAATGCTATGTTTGGATTCAACCGCCTGAATTTATTAGTTTGGAATTTATTAGTTTAAAGGAAATGTCAGGCTACTTAAATGGAATTGTTCATCAGCAGCTGGCGATATAAAGATGCTGTACACCCCCTACCCCGGAGAGACGTTTTTATAAATCTTCATAAAGACGATAATAGAAGCCTTCAGTGGATATGCTTTCTAAAAAGAGAGCTTAAAATGAAAAAGGGAGGATATATTGTATTGAGCCTTAAGATTCTTCCTTACTGAACACTGAGAAATTAACAGATCCATTCATATAAAGGAGCCTATGATGGAGTCAACCATTTTCTCTTCCACAACCCTTGACCAGGCTTTCTTGTTTAAAAGGTTGGGTTTGGGGCTGGGGTTATTTCTTTGTTCTGGGGTGGAGGAAGAAAAGCTAATTGCATCAAATCCCAACTCCTAAGTCTGACATTATAGCATTCTTATTACTCTAGTCAAGCATCTCCTCTCTCTTTCTCAAGAGGTCTGTCTTTTCAGCACTGTGGAATTAATTGTCTGAATTTTCTACCTTAAGAAAGGACAATGTCTATTAACTGCCTTCGTGTGATTTGTGCCAGAATAGGTTCCGCTTGAGTGACTGCTAGGCAGTGGTGAGTTCCCACTTCAGTCCTCCTGTACATCTCTCTTTTGAAGAAGATAATCCTCCAGGTGGAGGAAGACCCTTCCTTATTCCGGTTCACATCTATGAACAATCAGAGAAGCTCAGGAAGATCCATTCGTAGTGTGTAATGGGGCAGTCAAGTTTACATGTCGCGGATGACTAGGATGCTGTTTTTTTATACATTCATTCCTTTGTTTGATTTGCCTTCATTTCATTGCCCGCCTCCCTAATCTTCACTGAATCCCAGTTCCAAATCAAGCAAGAAAACTATTATACCCAATCAAATCAACTCTCTCCATTATTTCCTACCGCATTCCATAATCAGTATCACATAGCTGATTTCTTATTTTCCAAAGTCTGTGGGTCTTTACTGGCAGGAACTTTCTCTTACTCTTCTCTTACTGGCTTCATAATGCCTAGTGTGATTTTATGCTTGTAGGATGATCTTTGCAAACACTTGTTTATTTGTGCATTTATTTATGGTGGGCCAAAATACCAGTTAATTCAGAAAAAAAGTTGAATACCAAGATTATTAATAAAATGGAAACTGTGGCTTTCTAAAAATCTTTGGAAATGTAAATATGAAAAATTAATGGTACTGGTATGTTATTGTTTCTCCTTTTTTATTTTAAAAACCACTTACCTCAGTCTGTGTTTCTTAGCACTTAGAGGAAAACAGTAATCTACGGGATAAAATTGTGTTCAAACAATGGCAAGAGTTTTAAGTCACCAGACACTGCACCCGACTGTCCCCCTCCCTGTTCTCCTCTCTTCATTCTGCCCTCCCTCACTGCTTTTCATCTCTAGGTCTCACTGCCCCTAATCCTCCTTGTTCGCTTTCTGCTACACTCAGCTCCCAGGTCTTGTTTCAGACTCTTGCACATGCCCAGATCATTCCTTGGTTCTACAACAGTTTTTTTTCTGATTCTGGACAACTGCCCTGACTTGAATTAAGCCTGTCCTACTGTTTGTAAAAGCAAAGCCCAAACTTTTTCATTGATTTATTTATATGTATCATTTGGACAGATCGTAACATTGCAAAATTATTGGACTCAGTTGTCATGAAGTTAATCTGTTTTTCTCTGCGAGACAGATGAAAAAAAAATTTAAAAACATGACCACATACAGCTAATTTAGCTGTACTATTTCCTAAGTTTGCTTGGCAGCGTGATGATGGCAGCAAGAGAAGGATCGACTGGAAAATTGATGATTTGATGCCATATATAGACATAGATTAAGATCCCATAGCTAAATTGATTCAGGATGAAAAAAAAAAAATCCTAAGCACTTCACCTGATGTTTCCCTTCATATTTTGAACTCATCAGGATGAGACCAACTGTCAGCTCTCTGAACATAAACTTATGAGGATATTTAGTATAGTGTGGTGCGAAGAGAAGGAGCTTTGGCCTCAAGAGACCCAACCGGAACCTGCACTCTGTGACATACCAGCTGAGTGGCCTTAGAGAAGTCATGCATCTCTCTGAATTTCAGGGTATTCAATAAAATTCATTCTATAAAATGACCTCATATCATTTAAGTTGCTTCAGTTTATCTGAGAGATGGGTAGAAGGGACAGAAATGAAAACCACTCTAACTATATACAGGCACCATTTTTTCCTAGCCCTTATAACTCCAGCCAGTAGAGTACCCTTTCTCTTCCTTTCCTGTAATCACCCCTCCCCCAGGAGTCCAGCCAATGCATTCAGGTGAATAACCGTAAAACATGGAGATAGTATTTTTTAGACTGAAAATGAAAGTGTTAGTATACCTTCCACACTGCTTTCAAAGGTACTTAGATGTTCCTAAAGCTTTTCTGTCTCCAGTTCCACAAAATCTATATAACCTCACTCTTGTCCTTCCTTTTCTGAAATGCAGACTTCCTGTCCTGCTATAGATGAAAATCACGTTTGCAACTAAATTTGCTTATTTCTTGAAATCAAACAAGTGGTTGTATTTTGGGGTGATGGTGACTACAAGGGGAGGCCTGCAAATGCCAAGTATCATTGTACTCACCTCCCTCTGAATCTCACCCAAAGTCCATGCGCCCGTGTCACCGTGCGGGATTTCCAAGTGAGGAGCACTTTCTTCCCACAAGATCTTGACGGGGCTTCGTTACTCTCCAACATACGACCAACTCACAGTAGTAAAGCATGCATGTGAAACAATAATAGTAGCTCTCAACAAACCAGGAGAGAATGGTAGACACAGTAGCCATCCATATGTAGTAAGTCTGAAATTTGGCTAGGCAGCCTTTGCAAAGACTTCTTCGCTCCTCACGCAATTCTCTTCCCTGGGAGAAATTCCCCCAGTCATTTCCTATGGTCTTTGACTACATCCAGCCTCTGAATGCTTTCCCCTGTCCATTATTTTTACTGCTCAAATGTGATTTAGGAAAAGGAATTTGTGACTTTCGGGAGGGTAATTTCTTTACTATCTACTTTAGTCTAAAGACTGTATCTTATTTAGAGGGGAGGCATTTCCGTGGAACTAAGACATGCAGGGATGCCCACTGTCTCCAATACTATTCACCATTGTACATCATTAGTTAGTTCAACTAGATAATAAAAGTCAACTAAAGAGCTAAGAATGGTTTTGAAGATCATAAGATACTATACCTGGAAAACACCAGAAGAATCATCATAAAACAAATTCAAACAATAGAAGAATTCAGTGAAGCAACGAGAAATGAAATTGATGTACAAAAATCTATAGCTTTCATATACCCAAATAATAAACTATTAGATGACATAATGGTAGAAAAAAATCTTTAACAGTAACAGAAGTGTTTAAATGTTAAGCAATATTGTTTTTCTACAGCTTTATTGAGGTATTAGAAACACATTTCAAAAGAAATATGCAAAATCTCTATGAGGAGTTTTAAGACACTCCCGAAAGGCATAAATTTAGACTTCAACAAATACTGCAAATTACTTGTTTTATGAACAACAAATAAAATGAGACAGATTTATGAAACCATTAATACAGAGATTGACATGTAACCTATCAGAGGTCATAGACCTCTGAGAATCACTGATTCTCTAGTGATCTTTTTCTTTCTTTCTTTCTTTCTTTCTCTCTTTCTCTCTTTCTCTCTTTCTCTCCTTCTGTCTTTCCTTCCTTCCTCCCTTCCTTCCTTCCTTCCTTCCTTCCTCCTTTCCTCCTTTCCTCCCTTCCCTTTCCTTCCCTCCTCTCTTTATTTCTTTCTTTTTTATTAAAATACATTTTCTTTAGATTATGAAGTTACCAGAAACAATTTGCACCCCAGTAGCATGAAGAAATTATCCTGGAACCATTTAGTTGTTTCTTCCAATCATAGAACTGTCTCAAATCTATTCAGTTTTAGGATCCTATGTTCATACTGCAACTATATCTATACTCTGCTTTGTGACTCAGCATGATACTGTCATATGCTAGGCTCTCTCTAGGTTGTTGAATGAATACTTTTTTTTTTCCCTGAGTCACAGAGCAGAGTCAAAAGTTCACAGGATGCTGTCCTCCATAAGGTGCCTGTCTCTGCTTGCTGATTATGAACTAAGGATAGGGTACGAATACTCTTCAGTGTATATTAATATGGAATCAAACAGTACAGCTATTCATAAATCCCTATGGCTTCAGTTGCTTAGTAAATTATTGTTAAATCTGTAGTAACAAAAGCACAAGAGACTACTCAGTGTTCTTAGACCAAACAATACTTGCACACATACACACGCGCACACACACACACACACTTGCAAACACATGCAAATTAAACATGAAAGAAAAGAAAACTTTGTCTTGCTAATAATTATTTGTAGAAACTCAAAGTCTAAGATTTAATGTTTTAAACTTGTCAGCAGGTGCTCTGTTAATGCTGAACTGAACAATATTCTGCAAAATCTTGCTGTGTCCTTGGAAAAACGAATGACAATAAAGGAAAGAAAAACTAACTATTAAGAAAAGTTGTGCATATGTTCTTCAGAACCTGAATCTTAGCATTTTATGTTTTCTTTTCCTTGCCAAAGATTATACTTTTTATCAAAGAAAGGACTGAGAAAGTAGTAAGTGACACATAGTTTCTAAAGCTCCCTTGTGATTTTGCTCAGCTCTTAAAATTCTGAAGCCAGAATGCTGTGCTTAATAATATAATATTACCTATTTTTTAAAAAGTAAAACATATTGCAAGTTTGAATTCCACAGCCTGTAATCATTTCAGTACAGTGTAGCTGTCCTCAAATAACTGACCTTTGTCTTTTATTTTCCTTTTTTTCCCCCGAAAGTTCTTTTTCTTAAGAAGTATGTGATTGGTTTTATTCATTTTCGTTAGGATGCAAACAAAAGCAGTTTTCAGGGAAAATTCCCCCTAGAAATATTAGCTGTTGTTAAAGCACTTTTATTTGTCTGTTTGGCATTACTTCAGGATTACTGGCAAGGAGAATGCTATCCGCTGAAAAAGAGAATTGATTTATTCTATGGGAGAATATATTTTAAAAGCAATTCCTAATTTATAGTCTTTGAAATTGAGAATTCTTCCACTGGAAATGTTGCCAAATTAAATAGAAGCAAAATGGGATAAATGAAATTTTATTGTGGCATGATTATTTTGATGTCTTACAAATAGATGGATCAGAATAAAAAATGAAAAATAAGTTATCGCTTCATTTTTGGCCTGTTGATACATGCTCCCCTAACCAAATGATACGTATTGTGAAGTTGTCATTTTGGAAAAAATAGATTTTAACACTTGACTTAGCACATAAGAACTTTACAACTTTTAGAACACTCATAAAAGAGATGAATCTTATCCTTTGTGACACAAGTACCTTCATCATTCCTGCTGAGTGATAATTCATTTCCTCATCATTGTGCCTCATAGACAGCAGGTTTAGCTGGGACTCGATGAGCTTGCCAGCTTGGGTGTGCTGAATACAGAACTCTGTGTAACTCACAAGTCTATTTCGTCTCTTTCCCTGAATGACACTGTGTGTGAAGGGGGTGAGGTGGGTGGGTGGGGTTACAAGGTTGGGAGAGTGCATTTAGAAATGACTTCCTGTGTTTTTAGGTTTTCTTGTCAATGGGAAATAAAACCTGAAGAATGGGGGACAACTTAACAGTGCTCCTTTTCAAAGAGAGTAGAGAGGGGGAAAGTGTATTGTTTTATTTGATAGCTTACATTGAGAACAGAATTCAGAAAGAGGATGTGTTAATCATTCTCCCCAGTTCACTTCTCCCCTGGAACAAACAGTTTTGCATGTAAATAATCCCCTTTCTTGGCTGAAGCAATACTTGTAGCAGATCTTTGGTTATGGCTAATGGGAAGTGAAGAAGGAAGTGTTTTCATGGATGTTTGTGGAGGGAAAAGAGGAGGAAATAAGAGTACCTACATAGTGTGATTATGAAAGATACAGAAACGGTGTTGAAGTGTCGTAAAGAGTTTGGAAGAAGAATGGAAGGACATTAAGACTCCCCAGCAATCTGCCAGCAATTCCAGTGGCTGCCACCAGGTGCCCAGTGAAAGAGGGGAAGGACACAGAAGGAAGGTTAAAGCAGAGTGTTTCAAGACTGGAGAGTGGGAAAAGTGGTTTAATGACACAATCTTACCTAATGATGTGTTTAGTAAGTGAAAATCATATTACTGGAATTTCAATTATGTTTTTGATTAACTCCTCTATATAAAGCCCATGAGAAAACAGCAAAATAAGAGTTAATTGGTCTTTAAAACTCAAAGAATAATTTAAGAATCTTTGTCATTAACAAAAGACAAAAATTTCCTTATTACTAGTTTGCTTTATGCTTAATCTTAACTGTCTCAAGTATTTTTAGAATCTCTTCATCAATTCTCTTTGTTTATGTATTTGTGTATTATTTTGTTTTGTTTTGTTTATTTTTGAGAGAGAGAGGGAGAGAGGGAGAGAGGGAGAGAGAGAGAGAGAGAAAGTGCTCTGCTCACCAGCAGGGGAGGAGCAGAGAGGAAAGAGAGCATCCCAAGCAAGCTCCACACTATTAGTACAGAGCCAGACATGGGGTTTGGTCCCACCACTGAGCTCAAACATACCACGGGGCTCCATCCCGTGAACCATGAGATCACAACCTGAGCAGAATTCAAGAGTTGGATGCCTAACTGACTGAGCCACCCAGGCACCCCTGTGTTTGTGTATTCTTAACAGAATAAAGGAATCTTTTCCTTCTCCATCTTTCCATTTTACTTCCTTAGTCAAATCTCCTAAATTAGGAATTGATTATCCTTAGAGATACTTTATACTCTGCTGGAGGAGTCAAGAAATCAGAGAATACACATTATAACAAAGATTTTGGTTGGCTTCTTTCCTTCCTCCCTCCCTCCCCTCCTTCTTTCCTTCCCTTCTCCCTTCCCTTCCCCCTTCCCTTCCCTTCCCTTCCCTTCCCTTCCCTTCCCTTCCCTTCCCTTCCCTTCCCTTCCCTACTTATCTATAGATTTAGAATAAACCAAGATGAAATGAAACATGTCTTCAATTTTATGTTTTTATTTGACCAAGCATTCAACATCGAAACCCATATTTCATGATAGCTTAATAAGAAAAACAATTCGATAACACTGTAGGTAATAGGGACAAAACCAAGAATAGAAATGATACATTGTTACCCTCGGGAAACTTAAATTTTAGTTTCAGGAGCAAGATAATGAATATATAACTACATTAGCAAAATCATTTCCAATATTGTAAGTGTTAGGGAGAGAAATAACCCAAAAAATAAAGGCCCCATAAAATAGTTAAGCACTGGCTGTTTGGGGTACCTTTCCTTTAGATAAGTTGGGCAAGGACACTTTTCTGAGGTAGAAGTAGTGTTTGAACTGAAATGCAAAGCATGGTAAAGAACCATAAAGCAGCCAAGATAGAGTTTTGTAGGAAGATAAAACAAGTGTAAGTAGATGGGAAAACTGTGGTGCTAAGTCAAATGAGGAACAGGAAGGAAGGTGGTAGGTGAACTCTGGGGAAAGTGGCAGTATGCGTGAGATAGTGCTGACATGTAAGGTAGAAAATAAATCATGGAGAAAATAAACCATGTAAATTTTTAGGCAGGTCTTTCTAAGAAGTTTGAATTTTATTCCAAGTAGAATTAGAGGTCATCAAAAGGATTTAAAAGGGGATGTCCTACAGCCTGTGTTTCAAATATTCTTGCTCAGTGGGGGAATAAATAGTGGGCAGAAAAAGTGAGAACAGAGAGCTGGTTGTGAGCAACTACAACAATCCAGTTGACAGATAAATGGTGTGAACGAGGGCAACAGCAAAAAAAAGAAAGTGAGTCTCTTTGATTAGACCAGAGATACTTATGAAATGATAATAGTGTACTGACTAAAAGCATAGAACTAGAAATCAAACCGGCTGGGTTTAAATTTTGACTTTAAATCTTACCAAAATTTCAAGTGATTAGACAAATCACTTAATCCATTTTTGTGTATTGTGTTTTGTTTTGTTTTGTTTTTGCAAAAGGGGGAATAATAGCTCTTAGACTTTTTAATGAAGATTAATAAAACATTTCACACCAGGAACTTGAAACAGATTCCGAAACACAGCAATCGGTCAATACATCAGTTACTAATGCCACTATTTTAGAATTGATAGAATAACTGGTTAGATTTGGAGGAAAAGGAGAACTAATCAGAGAGCTTTGGCTTGAATACTGGATGAATGCTCGATATACATACAATTTGATGGTCTGAGGAAGGAGTACCAGGATGATGATGAAAGACAGAGGGGGCTCAAGAGTTCTTTCCTGGAAATATTTTATTCGAAATACCTGTTAGATATCCAAGTGTGGTTGTAAGAAGAAAGCTGGATATATGACTGTAAGCCTTATGGCAGGGACTCTAACTACATATATTATTATGGAAGTCATCTGCAGATAAACAAATAGCATACATGGATTCAATTAGGCAGCTTACTTTGAGAAAGTATATAGGAAGAAGTAAAAACCAAGGATAGCTTTCTGATACACTATTTTGAGTTCAATGGAGGGGGCAGATGATATAGCAAGGTAGTGACAAGGACATATTTATTATAGAGTGGAATATAAAATTTATATTAATTTTAAAGTTAAAATAAAGATAATTAAAAGATGTTTTATGCTAATATGTGACAGCTTTGGTCCAAATTCCTTGACCTCTGGGGATAAATATTCTTGCTTCTAAACTTTTAGGCATTATGGTGAAAATATTTATGAAGCATGCTACTTTCTCTAAGAGAAACTATTTTCTATGTCTCACAATGAAAGTCAACTCTGACCTTCAGAGCCATATTCTTGGCATCACAAGGTCATCTAAATCCTGAGAAGTAAAACATTTCTCAAGTTGAGGAAAAGGGCACTGCATTTTCCATATTGTATTCCCTCTCTCTCCAGATATTGGTTCTTCATCTTTCACTATTAACTTCTTCTAGAGATTTCTCATAGGAATCCAGAACTTTCTGTCCTTGAAAATTTCAAAATGTTAAAGAAAAGAACTTGTAAATTTTTTAACATTATTTACTCTTAATTTAATAAATTAAAAAATATATATTCGGAGACTGTATTGTCTCAAGATACTGTATGCAATATTCTACTTCTACTATTAAGGAACGATAGTTTCTCATTAAAATACTGATATTCTTAATTAAAATATAATAATTCTAACAAATTACATTTATGGAGCCCAGACAATATACAAACATTGTAATAACAGTTTTGCAATGGTATTCTTTCAGATGATTACTATTAATCCACCAACAGATATATTTGTCTGAAAAAAAGGAACTTAATGAGAAAAGAGGGTAAGATCAGGAGAATACTCATAGCAGGATCTCCAGGACACGGGGACACAATGACACACACAGCCTCAAAGTTGCCCTTCGATTGAGATAAAAATGAAGACTGGCTTCTCAAACTCCCCCATCTAGTTTAGGTCCTTGTGTTAACATTGTTTAAGAAAAACACAATAGTCTAGTGGCTAAAAAAAAAATGCACTGGGTCCATACAGACCAAAGTTTGTATACTCCTCACTTGGTAACCGTGGGGCCTTGGACAAGTTACTTTTTTTGAGCTTAAGTTTATAAAACAGTGATAAGCATTTATGTCATTTCCTACCTGGCAGAACAAAATAAGATATTAGATGAGCAAAAGCCTTAACATATAGTAAGCTGTCAGTAAATGTTCCATATTATTACTGTTCAGAAAATGACAAGACAGTCTGATTATCTTTTATTATTTTCATTGAAATAGCAATAGAGCCAACTCTTAACCATGTTTTTGGTTTCCCTTGCCTCCGGAGAAATGTCTAGTAAGAGGTTGCTGGGGCTGAGGTCAAAGAGGTTGCTGCCTGTTTTCTCCTCTAGGATTTTGAATGTTTCTTGTCTCACATTTAGGTCTTTGATCCATTTTGAATTATTTTTGTATATGGTCTAAGAAAGCAATCCAGTTTCATTCTTCTGCATATTGCTGTTCAGTTTTCCCAGTACCATTTGCTGAAGAGATTTTCTTTTCTCCTTTGGATATTTTTTCCTGGTTTGTTGAAGATTAGTTGGCCATACATTTGTGGGTCCATTTCTGGGTTCTCTATTCTGTTCCATTGATCTAGGTTTCTGTTTTTGTGCCAGTACCCTAGGGTCTTAATGATTACAGCTTTGTAATACAGCTTAAAGTCCGGAATTGTGATCCATCCACCTTTGGTTTTCTTTTTCAACATTACTTTGCCTATTTGGGGTCTTTTCTGGTTTCAGACAAATTTTAAAATTACTTGTTCTAGCTCTGTGAAGAGTGCTGGTGCTCTTTTGATAGGAATTGCATTGAATGTGTAGACTGCTTTGGATTTCATTCATAGGTGGAATTTAAGAAACACAACAGATGAATATAGGGGAAGGGAAGGAAAAATAAGATAAAACAGAGAGGGAGACAAACCATAAGAGACTCTTAAATATAGAGAACAAATGAGGGTTTCTGGAGGAGAGGATGGTAGGGGGATGGCTAAATAGGTGGTGAATATTAAGGAGGACACTTGTGAGGATAGACAGTGGGTGTCGTTATATGTGAATGATGAATTATTGGGTTCTACTCCTGAAACTAATACTACACTGTATGTTAACTAACTTGAATTTAAGTTAAAAAAAAACCTTGTGAGGGGAAGCAATGACACAAATATTTTGTGATATATTCAATGTAGATGCTCAGAGGTAACCTTAATAACATACAAGGAGGAAACTGGAAGTGAACTGGGCATCACAAAAAAGGCAGCTAAAGTTTTAAAGTTGTTCCTAGCCAAATTATCCTCTCATAATGAACCTGTTAGCATTTTTCTTAATTTTCCATATGTTATTTAAGACCAGAGCATTCCTCAGTAGTGATACATCGGATGAAATACTGTGAATGTGCCCACATTATGAAGAATTAAGTTTAACTACTTAATATTTATTATAGCACCTTCTGTTAGAACAGTAAAAAAGGAGTGATTCTACACTCCTATTGGGAACCCCTTACCGTGATGGGTAATGTTTTACTTATCCCCACTGGCAGTAAAGAGCTCTCTATTGGGGTTGAGAGAACTCTCCCAGAAACCATACTGCAATTTAAAATGAAGAGCTGCATATATTTGAAGTTAATCTAAAACTTCAGCATTTTTTTTTAGGTGGGTGGCCATATAAAAAACAACAACTAAAGCAAAACTATTTACTTTCCTACAAAAAATTTATTTTTTAAGTTACCCAACTTTAAACTTTTGAACACTGTCAAGGGCTGTCTTCATTACCTTAAGTCTCCTGAATACTCACTTGCATTCAGTCCCCACCAACACCAGCCAAACACAAATACACACATACACACATGCACAAACACACACACTGTTGTTATAAGAATTTCATAAATCTGCTGATGAAAAATTGCTTTCTGAGGATATTCCAGAGAGTTTTGTCTTCCTGAGTCTTCTTAACCTTTCTAACATCCAACAGTGTTCACGCTAGCATGGAAACACTCATGAGTATTTGTGCATTGTTTAGTGCTCAATGTATTAATCTCATACGACTAATGAAAAATTCAGATGTCTTTAAGCAATAAATGATTCTCTTCTAAATATTGCAGTGCTTTCTTACATGTAATAAATCAAGACTTAAATATAAAGATCTCATGCTTTCTCACATGTCAAAATCTATAATTTTATTTAATTTCTCCTAAAAACTCAACTGAAATTGCAAGTCTAATATATCTGATAGCCTAAATAGTTCAACTATCTTAAAAGTCCATCAACACACAAATACTTATTATGATGATTACAAACCATATTATCATATACTTACTGACAGTTACAACAATAGAAAGGGTTACTATTATTTTACATTTACTATTTATCATCATCATCATCATCATCATCATCATCATATCAAAAATCACCATCATCTTTTTGGTTATTCTTTCTGATATTTGGGCATCTTCTTGAGGTTTTAGCAAACTTACTAGATCATAAGAAAAAGAAAAAGAGTTGTCATTATCCTTTTCTAAGAGAAAATGTTCAAACAGATACCTATAGATTGATTTTTACCTTCTCAACTTGGGATTCAGTTTCAACGGACTAAACACCTGGATTATTTCACTGACATTGCCTCAAATCCAGAGTACAAATTAAAAACAAACAACCTTTAGGGACACATGTGTGGCTCAGTTGGTAAATGTCCAACTTCAGATCAAGTCATAATCTCAGGGTTTGTGGGTTCAAGCCCCACATTGGGCTCTGTGTTGACAACTCAGGGTCTGGAACTTGCTTCAGATTTTGTGTCTCCCTCTCTCTGTCTCTCCCCCATTCATGCTCTCTCTCTCTCTTTCTCTTTCTCTCTCAAAAATAAATAATAAAAACATTAAAAATTTTTAAAAAAGAAAAACAACTTTTCAATATATTAATGAGCTACCAGGAATAAAAACATTTCTCAGACAAAAGACCAAGTGAGCATGGGAACCCAGCTAGACAAGAAGAGCTTGGTGCCAGGTTTATCCCCCTAAAAACACGTGATAAAAAATAAGACCTTGAGTTTTGGTTTGCCCTGTCTCATAGTATATAGAAAACCTCAACTGGATGATATATTGAGAAAGTCTTACAAAGTCTCCAAAATTAAAATTAGAAAACAAAAAAAAATAGAAACATGAGAACAATCGATAAGTTCAAGTCCAGTGATTAGGAAGAACAGGAAGGAGCAGAGAAGGGAGACCCTGAGAAGTTGGAGCAGCATGTGAGCATTCAACCAGTTCTGAAGCCAAATATACATCCCGCAGTGGTCTAAAAACACTCAAGAGGAGAAATTAGTTTAACTGAACCAGCACTGGTATCTTCTGTCTTCTAGAAACTATAATGCAAAGCTCTAGAAGAAACCAACTTTATCTCATATGTCAAAGATTTTCCATAAATACAATTTTATGGGAAGTGAGTGGCTCACAGTAAAAATAAATATGTAAGAAATGGGGAAGGGGGAAGATGGGAGCGAACCAGCAGTGTATTGTGCCTCGGTCCTTGTTTTGGGACTCTGCTTCTTCTCACTTTCCCAGGTAAGGAGGTTTGGACAAGCCATAGTCTTAGACTGCAGTTAATCACAGGCTATTCCCAACCTTTCTACAAATGTATGGGAGGAAGTTTCAGGACAAGAAATTCTAAACAAACCTCTGACTTCAAGTAGTGACCAGAACTCTACTGTCTTTTGTCTGTGAGGCTCTTCAGTTGAGGATGTAATGAGAGGGCAGCCATCTGGAAGCCAGAAACTGAATCAGAAGGCACCTTGGTATTTTGTTACAACAGCCCAAGATGACTAAAACAAACACTATCCACATTTGATGAGTGTTTATAAAGAAAGTGTCCTAATCACCTGTTGCCCTAATGAATAACTTTTCTCACCCATTTAGTGATAAATGAAAGAAAACCCAAGAATAATGAAACCAAGTTCTGGCCAAGGTAGAGATACAACTTGAGTATTCTCCTAGTGACAATATAATTTGATATTTCTACTATGAAAGTTATATTAACAGTGTGCTTTGAAACACTTTTACTTGTTGATTCTCTCTCTCAGGATGTGTCCTAAGATTAGAATTAGAGATGTAAAAGATTCCCTTCCTGCTCATGGTCCAGACAGATTCCTTATTATATTTTTGTTAAAACAAACTCATGGCCAGCATCTAAAAACAAAACAAAACAAAACAAACAAACAAACAACAAAAAACCCAGCAACAGTAACTTGACACATAGGTATGTTATTATTTACTTCCCATATTGGGTAAGTCACTGCAAAATTAACTTGTCTCCACATGGATATTCACTCACTGATTCAATATACTTATGTGAACCCTGGCTATGTGCCAAATTTATATCCCTGGTCCAGATGATTTCCCTCAAAGCCAGGCTTGTATGACTTCTATCTATTGGACCTTCAATTTGAAAGTCTAATAAGTGTCTCAATATGACCTTGAACTGACGAACATCTTCTGCTTCTCCCAGACTTTTAGATGCTACCAATATATCTCGCCTGGATTAATGCAAAAACCTAACTGGAGTCCCGTATTCATGCTTTGTCCCTGTAGTTTAATTCCTCACAGTACACAGAGTGAGCATTTCAGAATGAGTCAGGAGAGGTCACTTGGGATGTCAAAACCCTCCGATAGCTCCCCATCTTCCCCAGCATGAAAGTCACTGTGCTTTCAGTGGCTTTATAAGCCTCTCATGGTCTGGCTCAACACCACTGCTGGTTTCATCTCCCACAACCCTCCCGTGTGCTATTTACTACGTTCAAATCACACTTTCTTCCTTGATGTTCTTTGGCCATATCAAGCACATACCTGCTCTTTTATTTTTACTTTCCTTCTGACCAGGACCCCCTCTCCCTGATGGCTGCCAGACTTATCCCTCCCATCTTCAAGTATCTGCTCAAATATCTTTATTTTTTGGCAATGCATTCCTTTCCCACCCTCTGTAGAGTTGTGCAATCCAGCACTCATATACTCCTTATTTTTCTTTATATGCCCTCCTAACTTATTTCCCTTTTCATACACTGTATATTTTTATATAACGGTTAGTTGGTTGGTTATTTTCTGCCTCTACTGACTAAACAGCAAAATCCACCTGTGCAAGGATTTCTTTTTATCTGTGACAAAGCAGGTGTGTACTAATTACTGGTTAGTGAATAAATCAAGTAAAGTACTGGTTTATTTTTAGCATCAGCAGATTCTCATAAGACCTCAAATCCTACTAAAAATATGCCAAGCCAAGTGGAAAATATACTGACGTTCTTCTTTTTTTTTTAGATTTTTAAATTTTGTTTATTTATTGGGGGGGTGGGTGGGGTACAGAGAGAAAGGGAGAGAGAGAGAATCCCAAGCAGGCTCTGCACTGTCAGTGAAGAGCCCGGCATGGGGCTTGAACTCAGAACCTGCAAGTTCATGACCTGAGCTGAACCCAAGAGTTGATGCTTAACCGACTGAGCCACCTAGGCACCCAGCCAGTACATTAATGTTCTAAAGAAATATTTTCAAAACTTTTTTCTCAGGATAAATTTACTTGTTCATGCTTGATACGGAACCATCACAGCCTCCTGCTTCAAAGGGACAATAGAGATTGGTAATGAAAATATCACCTGGAGACTGGTATGGCCCAATTGCTTAGAAAAAACTTAGAACATCATTCTCTATCCAAGACTCAAAACAAAACAAAACAAAACAAAACCTGTTTGATTGGTTTTAGAAAAAACACTGTGCTGTGTGCCTGGGTAGCTGGGTAGCTCAGTCTGTTAAGCATCTGACTCTTGGTTTCAACTCAGGTCTTGATCTCATGGTTCACGAGTTCAAGCCATGTGTCAGTCTCTGCGCTGACAGCATGGAACCGGCTTACGATTCTCTCTGCCCCTCCCCCACTCACTCTTTTTCTCTCTCTCTCTCTCAATTAAAAATAAAATAAAAATAAATTAAAAATAAAATAAAAAAAGGGAAAACACTGTGACCTGTCTTGCTTTGTTTCATTTGTTACATATTAATATTGTTTTTATATTACTACATATTTATATCTAAATTAATAATTTTATTAGGCAAAAAAGGTCTATCTATCCATTTGCATTTTTTGAACTTCCAGACCTCTGGAAGAACTATGATTCTGGAAGCATCCCCTCTCAATCATTATACTCACTTACTCTTTGTGGGTATTGTTCAGAAACAATACCTTGTCATAATCACTGATGAATCTCTACATTTAACCAACCTTCTGTGTAGACAATAGAAGACAAATAATGCTTTTTTGGTGATAGGTGTCTATAGGGTTGATCTACCTTTCAGGTAAAATGGTATTTAGGTTAAAAAAAAAAAGTCAGTACTATTTCCAAAACTGAGTCCTTAGAAAGAAGACATAAAGACAAATCTCCATACCACCTACATTTATACTTTTTGTCAGAATTAACTGTTTCAAGAATAGAGACCTTTTCTTGGAGGGGCTCCTTGATATATTTTCAGCCCCTAGTCTAGTGTTTGGCCCAGAAAAAAAAATCAATATATTCTTATTAAATGAGTGAATGAGCCCCAGATGCTCTTTTATTCTGATGGTTTATCATCTTAATACATTCAGAGAAGAGTAGTATTTTATTATAATGAACTGGGAGGCAGTTTGGGTTGCTAATTAGATGTCACCAAGAAACTGAATTCTCACAGCTCTTATGTGCAGTGCTGAAAACCTCACTTGGTTTCATTGCCATTTTTTGTATAATCATTTCCAGCTATTGATTAACCTCCAAATTTGTGTGAGAAGGGTTGACTTTTTAAAAATTGTTTAATTTAATTTATTTTTTTAAATTTACATTCAAGTTAGTTATCATATTAGTGCAACAATGATTTCAGGCATAGATTCCTTAATGCCCCCTACCCATTTAGCCCATCCCCCCTCCCACAACCCCTCCAGTAACCCTCTATTCTCCATATTTAAGAGTCTCTTATGTTTTGTCCCTCTCCATTTTATATTATTTTTGCTTCCTTTCCCTTATATCTGTTTGGTATCTTAGAGTCCTTATATGAGTGAAGTCATATGATATTTGTCTTTCTCTGACTAATTTCGCTTAGCCTAATACCTTCTAGTTCCATCCACATAGTTGCAAATGGCAAGATTTCATTCTTTTTGATTGCTGAGTAATACCCCATTGTATATATATACCACATCTTCTTTATCCATTCATCCGTTTATGGATATTTGGGCTCTTTCCATATTTTGGCTATTATTGATAGTGCTGCTATAAACATTGGGGTGCATGTGCCCCTTCAAAACAGCATACCTGTATCCCTTGGATAAATACCTAGTAGTGCAATTGCTGGGTTGTAGGGAGAAGGGTTGACTTTTGAGGGCTGTGACGTTTGTCCAAACTCTAGCATTTTTTTTAAATAATACATTCCCCCTGCACTGGTATTCTTTATTTCTTCTGCCTATTTATTTCTCAGTAAGATTTTGAAATTCAGATTCCATTGAAAACCATCTATTTATAAACTACTTTTTGCCATTCATGGCCTTAAGTCATCTATTTTTATAGACTTACTAATTAGTCTTCAGTAAATAATGACTTCATAATCATCCCTTGAGGTTGTGTTTTAATGGTTGTGTTGTTCAAGGTGTCAACCAGGAGGGTGGAGATGAGGTGTCCGGGCAACAATATCTGCCCATGCCAAATGTGAAACTCATAAGAACATCAATCCACTGAGATGAAGTCTTATTAACCAACATCATTTTGTCCAACTGGGGACTGATTTGCTTCAGCAAAACTTACTAAAAATAACTAACAAACTTCATTTGTTACATTTACACAATAATTAAAATAATTCCAATAAAAATCTGGACATGTAGCATATCTTCAGATGATGCATCTGAAAAAAACTGGATCCATATTCCTATATGGCAACACTTGAAAGAGGTAAAGAGCAGCTATCCTTCTTCAAAGAATCTAGTAAATGGGGCGCCTGGGTGGCGCAGTCGGTTAAGCGTCCGACTTCAGCCAGGTCACGATCTCGCGGTCCGTGAGTTCGAGCCCCGCGTCAGGCTCTGGGCTGATGGCTCGGAGCCTGGAGCCTGTTTCCGATTCTGTGTCTCCCTCTCTCTCTGCCCCTCCCCCGTTCATGCTCTGTCTCTCTCTGTCCCAAAAATAAATAAAAAACGTTGAAAAAAAAAATTAAAAAAAAAAAAAAAGAATCTAGTAAAAAAAAATCTCCAAATCATCTAGTTAAAAAAAGAAAGAAAGAAAGAAAGAATCATGTACATTACTGTCCTAGACCATGTTGGCATTTGAATTTGGAGCCTACCTTACTGCAGTCCATTACATCTATAGTTAAGTGCTGTCATTTGTGGATAGGAATGTAAACAGAATAATTCAGAAAAGTTTTATTGAACACCTGCTACAATGACATACACTAGAACCAAATGCCTCAGTTCTTCAGAAGGTGCATTCCTTGAGAATCCTTTATAGGGAAGCTTTTTTATTCTATTGGATTTTAGCTAAAAGCAAGCCCATGGCCTCTAAGTTGAAAGTGGCAGAAACAAAATTTGGAATACCACTCAGATTTATATATTGATCTAGAGGAAGCTTCTCAAGAGATACTGGTCATAGAATTCCAGCAACCATAAAGTACTGAAATTTCTTTTACAGCTACTTTTATGGTAGCCTAAATTGATTTAATAGAGCACCATCAAATCAATTCATTCTCTTAACTCTTAGACTGCATTATCTTGATTTGAATTGTTGGTGAACCAGGCCATCCAACAATTATAGGGATGCATGGTGTATGATATATTATCCATAAGGCCAGCCACCTGAAGAATGAAAGCAGATGTATAAAAGAAATTGTGAAGGGAGCTCTCCATAAATTGAACACCACTGAATGATCAGTATTTGCAGGCACACTAAATGAATATCTTTATATCAAGGAAAGAATTATCACATGCATTCATATGCATAAAAGACTGGAAATGTAGAAATTATAGCTCATATAGCATTAGCAAAACTAGATATACCGTTTTAACCAATCCTTTAATATTTATGAGACAATCTTTAGCATTCCACATACATCTTTTATCCTCTTCAAGTTGAAATATTCTTTTGGAAGTAAGTATGTTTGAAGGGAAAGGCCATGTGTTTAGCATACACACAGAATATCTTGTTAATGGCTAATTATAGCAGCTAATATATACCAAACGTTATTCTATGTCCTAGAGAGTCTGCAAAGAAGTTTCCATATATTATTTCGTATAGCATTATGAGTAAGATCTTTTATATTCATTTTATTTTATAATATTTTTTAATGTTTAGTTATTTCAGGGAGAAGGAGAGGGAGAGAGGGAGGACACGAGTAGGGGAGTGACAAAGAGAGGGGGACAGAGGATGTGAAGCAGGTTCCCGCCTGACAGCAGAGAGCTTGAGTGGGGCTCCAACTCACGAACCATGAGATCGTGACCTGAGCCAAAGTTGGATGGTTAACTGACTGAGCCACCCAGGAGCCCCTGTGAGGAAGTTCTTATAGTAGGTGAGGTAAATGAGGCTTGGAGAGGTAGGATGACTTTCTCAGGCCACAAAACTAATAAGCACTAGAGCTGGGGTTAGACTCTGGCAGACTGCATTCGCTCTGCTGTGGACTGTTATATATGATGCCTCTTCAGTAAGTCATGACTTCAGTAGGTCATCCAGTAGGTCAGTGGAGTGAGAGAGCATGGCTCTAGAACCCAGATGCTCTTTAGTGCTTTGTATGTTACCACATGTGTGCTATGTAGTTACCAAAGTCAGCTGGATGATGAATTGGATACTTCAACTGTGGCTTTCTGTTTCCCATCAGAATTTCAGATATTTTTGTGTTTGTTTTTTTGCCAAAACAATCATTTAAAGTTTTTGTTGTTGTTCTTCTTCAGTAAATGAACTCCTTAGTGAAATATGTGCCCAAAGTTGCTTTGATGATTGTATTTCTTGCCTTATCTAAGTATTTTTAAGCACCTGCCTGGTCTAGTCACAGTGTAAATAATATAGCTACAAAAATAAATGATTACACATGGATTTTTACTTTGAGAGTCACATACTTATAATACCAAACAATAAAATAAAACCTATGTAATAAAAAAGAATTTGCAATGCTCTGAGCATAGAATTTTTCAGGTTTTAGTTTATTAACAACCTCAGTGGAAAAAGCAGTCTTTCACTAAATTACAGATTTTACATGGCCATGGGCATGCATTTGAAACAAAGGAAGCACGTTTTTGTTGATAATCAAGATTATCAGAGTTGAAGTAAGTCGGTCTGACGCTTCATCAAACATTCTTAAGTCCAGAAAGATCATTGCCTTAATATTACAAATGTTACACCCTTACCATTACACACTGGATGTTGAAATCTGAAGACGAACAAGGACAGTGGAGGTGGGGGGGGGGAGAAGAAGATAAAGAGAAGTGGAAGAAAAATGAATTCATTTTTGGCAGATATATCCAATTATCTTGCAAATATTTATAACATCCTGACCGGTGCCTATCCATTATAGACCATCTGTGTACCTTTGCTCATTTCCCTCAAAAAGGAAATAATCCCTTTGAACTTCTATTTTATTTCAGTATAAGTATTTTATAGTATTTCTTAAAGCAGCTTCATACTATAATTATCCCCTGCACCTGTTTTACTTTCTCTGAACATCCATACTTGAATCCAGACCTATGTTTCATTTATAGTTAAGTGCATTTTTAATATATGGCATATTCCAGGAAATACTTGTTCTCTTAAATTCACCTAATGTGGTTTATCCAGGACTATTAGAATCATTAAAAGCATTAAAGTAAATTTTTTAGAATAAACTTTATATACAATTCAGCAAGGACCTGGAGCTTTCCACACAAGTGAGCTTCCTGGGTCAGAGACAGAGGGTAGTTTGTTACTCATTAATAGCGATGACCAGAAAATCATCATGTGTAGCTTCCCTGACCTCCAGTTCCCACAGGGTGAGGTAAAGAGGGCCAGGTGACACCTGCACATGCAGTGGGCTGCATTATAAAAGAGAAACCCTGAGTTTATAGTGGACTGTAAACAAACTTGCCCTTTGCCCCACAGGGAGACATTATTTTTACACTGACATTATACTGAACAGTAAACAAATCTGCCCTTGGCTGTGGACATAGACACAATATCTCCAAAGGCTGTTTGCTATACAAACATCCTTGAAAACATAGTCTTGACAAAAAAGATAGTCAGTGCCTTTGCTAGCAAGCCATACAGAAATGTGATAGCACCATGGTACGTGGTATGCCAGCGTCAGGGCTTTGAAAATACAGACAGAAGACTGATGTCCAGAGCTCAGACAATCATCATCAGACAGTACGTTGTGCTTTTTGCATCGAATGGATTATCTTGCTAAATTTTTAACACTATGTTGTGAAGCACATAAGGTAAAGCACAAAACGTCTACCTCAGCACTCAGGGAAATTCCAAAGGTGGAGGAATCTTCCCTTGAGAAGTTATTGAACCAGAGACAACGGAAGAAAAAACTAAAAGCAACTTGACTGGTGACATGATAATTAAATGCCTGTCCTTTAAAAAAGTCAGAAACTAGCTCCTTTCCACCCGTACCTGTTCTCAGCTTTGCTACTGCCAATCAGTATTTCCCACTAAACATTGTCTCTCCTTGAGCATGGTCTCCACATCCCTTGGAATTGAATCAGAATCTTTAGGAAACCTGTAATCTTTCAAACACATCAAGAATCACTGCATAAAGTATACTTTCCTCACCATAAGACCTAAGAGAAATCACTGTTTTGGAAATCAAAAGTAATCATGAATTATGGATATTCTAAGACTACGGATATCTGAAGTAAGAGGAAAAGAAATCCAATCAGCATAGTGAGAAAACTCCATGAAATTGACGGTAATAAAATTGTAGTTTAGGAGAAGTAGGGAGGAAAAATACAAGGAAATTAGAGAATCATAGTCCATAATATATGAAGGATCTAGAGTGGATTCATTTCCAAGATTGTATTTTGGGGAAGACTCCCCCTGAATTACACTCACGACCTTGTGCCAGGTTTTCCTTTCTTTTTTTTTTTAATTTTTTTTAACATTCACTTATTTTTGAGACAGAGACAGAGCATGAACAGGGGAGGGGCAGAGAGAGAGGGAGACACAGAATCTGAAACAGGCTCCAGGCTCTGAGCTGTCAGCACAGAGCCCAACGCGGGGCTCAAACTCACGGACCGTGAGATCATGACCTGAGCCGAAGTTGGCCGCTTAACCGACTGAGCCACCCAGGTGCCCCTGTGCCAGGTGTTCTAATTCTTTTCTTATGTATTGTAGGAAATGCTGGCCTGGAGGAGGATTCTCCCCCAAACCCTGGAATTTTCTTAACATGTGAATAGTCAACAAAACCAATGTCTGATCTGTAACTAAAAGAGATCAAGTAGAAGAGATTATAAAGTTTATGGAATCAACTAAATCTCTAAAATATGTAAGCACATTGTATGTGGTGGACCAGGAGATAAAGAAGAATATGAATAAGTGATTCAACCAAACATATGGTTTTTAATTTTGTGTAAGTGATCACCTGTGGAAAACCTATAAGAACATCTTAGCATGTGCACACACACACACACACACACACACACATACACACACACACACACACACGCAAAACAATATAGACAAAACCTTGGTAAGTAAAAAATTCTAGAGATATGAATCAACTAGAGGAAAGGAATATATCTGAAAAATAAGTTTATCACAGGTTTCTAAGAAAATATCCTAAATGTCTAGAAATGAGCTCCCAGAAGCAGTTTAGAACAGTAAAGAGGCAGCTTAGAACAGTTTTTCAACTTCTAATGCATCATGGACTTACTTGGGGGAGCTTTAAAATTATTGGTGCCTTACTCACACCCCCAAGAGTTCTGATACAATTAGTTAAATCTGTAGCCCAGTCATAGCTCAGGAATATTCTGGTATGAGGCCAAGGAGTTGAGGACCATTACTTTGAATTTAACAGAGTAGGAGCCATTTATAGAGAGTGATTTGAGGAGTGTTAAAAGGCACACTTGCCCAAAGAATTGTTCCTAATATCAGGCAGTTGTACTTCTCCATGGTAAAGATATGACATAGTTGTACAATCTTTGTTGAAATGCCAGTACTCTCAGGAAGAATAACAATGCACATGTATTGAAACCTGGAAAATAGTAAACAATAAGCAGTATCCTTATTTCCAAGGCTGATAATTAGCTGGTACCATTGATGCCACAGGTTTCTAGCCACAGGATATGGGTTCCTTATATAAGTCTTTCACATTATGCATAATATCCATATTGGGAAGTCCCTATGCCCTGCTGGTCCTTAAATGCTTTCATGAACACCATCTATTAGCATCAGTCAACACATTTGTCATGAAAAAAGTTTGCCATTTAGCACCTGCTACAGCAGAATAGAGGATATTTAAGATACCAAAGAAACCAAGCTGTTAACAAAGTGAGATAATAAAGGCAGGAGACCCTGGCATGCTCTCGTAGTTAGGGGGTAGCACAGATTTTAGTTGTCCATTGGATGACTGTCATATTTTACTGGGAAGGAGTTAGGGGGCTTACATATATAGTTAAAATAAATAAGAGGATGATGGAAGAAAAAAAAAGGTTAATATGTGAATTAAACCTGAGCCTGGCCTACTTAGGACCAGTTGTATTTTTTTTTTAAATCTGGCCCAGATTTCTGTGGTATTTGTATTCACATTATAACTACCATATGTAGTAGATTGTTAACAAGCACATAGATTATGTTTCTGTTAGCAATTTGAGTTTCTAATCTCTCAGTATTGTGAACTCATGAATTTTTATTTTAATTTCTCAATGAAAATTGATTATTGTCATTATAATTTTAGAAACTTGTTCATTTCAAAAAAGATGAATAATACAAGCATCATTTATTGGGTATTTACATAATATTTACTGATATATATAAATTCCACATTCATTTAAATATTTTTTGTTTATTTTTTAAAATATTAAGTTCTATTCCAGTGCAAAGAATGGTACACAGGGACAGTGGCCCAATGAAAAGGAATGTATAGTGTTTAAATCATTAGCTCATCAAGACAGACATTCATAGAAAAAAGCTTAAGGGTAAATGTGTTTGAATGCCTATGTAGCATTTGTGGCATATATTTGTGGCATATATTTATATACTTTTATATGTGGTATATTTATTTGTGACATATATTTTATCACATATAAATAAGTTTGTAAGATATTTAAATATTCCTTATCTATATATTATACATACTTTTTTAAAATTAAACTTCTTATTATGGGATAATTGTTAAGTTTATACTTCATTGTCACAAGTAATGCAGAGAGATTTCATGCAACCTTTACTCAGTTTCCCCTAATGGCAACACTCTGAGAATCTTTAGCACAAAAGAGCTTTTCATGAATAGGCTGTTATGATGGGTCAGAATCAAGTGTATACACTAGCACATGGCTGCTTTACCCCAAGGAAAATCTTCTGAAAGCTTGAACATTACAGGACTCTGGAAGGCAGGACCTAAAAGGCATGAGATTGCCCCCAGTGTCATGGCACTTGAAAAAGATAATTAGGCTAAGTGGAAGGTTAAACAAGCCCATGGTAGATTTTGTCCTCCAGATTACTGGAAAATATGTAGACAAAGCCTAACTTTATTTTCCACTCAGCCTCAAACCAGTCCACTCTGTGTTTGGATTGAGGTATTCCAACTAGATGCCAAACGCGGTGGGGGGGAGGGGGGGGGAAGGAATGGCGTATTCTTCCCGGGAAGGAAATATTATTTTCATTCTTCATGGTTCCTTTGTACATAATAGCCATCGTACAGCCCAAAAATTATGAAATATGCTAAGATGCAGACAAATGTGAATGGCAATCGGGAGAAGAAGTCATAAGAGCAGACTTAGAGCTAAGCCAGATTTTAGAGTTAGCAAACAAGGATTTTAAAACAGCTGCTAAAGAGTGTAGCTTTCAGTGAAATAGAAAACTGGACAAAGTATATGAAACAACTCTTTTCAGGGAGAGCTAGCAGGTGGTGAAAGTTACTTCTGAGACAACAACAACAACAGCGAAAACTAAGGGAACTCTATAATCTTCCTAACTTTCTGACCTGAGGCATTTCTGATGATATAACAGAAAAGATCCAGTGGAACATGACAGTCTCACTGAGTTAAGGAGACAAAAATCAAATTGGGGGTGGGGTTGGCAGCTGGAAAGGAGGGAGCTAAGCAGAGAAAGAGCTTTACAAATTTCAGTAGGGGGACCCTTGAGACTTTCCAGAATTCAAAGCTACTCACAGGTAGGGTGACGTTCCATGAAGCCAGAAAAAGAACCATTGCTGGGGATCTGTAGCCTGAAGGAGATGTTCAAATTCTTAGCAGCTATAATTGAGAAACTTCATTGAATACCCAGGACATTCAGTACATTCAGCTCTTGAAGAATAATATTAAATAATCCTCAGGGTAATGGCTGCTATAGAAGCATCTAACTAAGTATAAAACCATGCCTTGAATGTACCAAGCTGACTTAACTGTTACACAATTATCTGCCAGAACAATACTCTTTAAAGACAAATAATAAAATACACTCGACAACATAGCGTACCTATTGTTCAGCATTCACTGTGGAAAAAAAAAAAAAACTGGACAGAGGCAGCAGAGCGAAATGTGATCTAAATCATGAGGAAATGTAATCAATAGGTAATCAACAGTAATGATAGAATTTGCGGGGGAAATTTTTTTTGAAACAACTGTAATAAATATCCTCAAGGATTTAAGAGACAATGTGAAAATAATGAGAGAATCGTAGACCATTAAGAAGACCAAGTGGAGTTATTTTAAAATGTACAATATCCAAAGTAAAGCTGCATTGAATAGTTTAGATACTACAGCAGTTTAGACACTACAAAAGTGAACTTTGAGACCCAGCAATAGAAATGACTGAAACTGAAGTACAGAAATAAAGTCTGAAAAATCATTAGCCAAGTCTTAGTCACCTATGAGGCAGCATCAAGTAGTCTAACATATGTTTCCGAAAAATGTGACATTTGGAGAAACAAGAAATACTTTAAAAAAAAAATAATGAAAATTATAAGCCTATAGAACTGAGAAACTCAACTACGCCCCAGCAAGAAACCCAAAGAAACCCCCACACGAACTCATCAAAATCACATTTCTGAAAACCAGCAGTAACGTGAAGAACATAAATGCAGACAGAACAGACAAAGTAAATATAAGGGAAAACAAAAAGATAAGAATATCCTCTGACATCTTGGTAGAAACTAAGCGCGGCAAACAAAAATGTCAGAAAAAACAAAAACACTTTCAGCCTGTTATTCTCTGCCCGGTGAAAATATCCTTCCAAAATGAAGGTGAAGTAAAGCTTTCTACAGACAAATCGAAGTCAAAGGAACTAGTCACCAGCAAACCTACACTATAAGTAATAGAAGAAATTGTTCAAACTGAAGGGAAATGACAGTACAAGTTCCAATCTGCCCGAAGGAATAATGAGGACCACAAATGGCAACTATGCAGGTAAATATAAGACTTTTTTTCTCCTCATTTAACATAATTCTATAAAAGACAGTTGAAATGCTAAAACAAAAGTAATACTAATGCTTTATTCATTATTATAGCCCAAACGGAAATAAAAGGTCCAAGAGCAATGCAATTTATATTTTGTGGTATATTTGCAAAATCGTATATCACACAGCATTATGAATACCCGATTACTGTTATATGCGGTAACATGGCTGAGTCTTATTGATAAAATGTTGAGCGAAGGAAATGAAGTATAAAAAAGAATAATTGTTATGATTTCATACAAGTTAAATACAGGCAAAACTAAAGGTGTTAAAAGTCCGAATATTGGTTGCTTCTCAGGAGGGTTTTGGCTCAGATGCATCAAAGAAAATCGTATTTGCTTGATATTGCTTGTTCTTTATTTGGATGTCGATTATCTTGGTATACACATATGTAAAGTCATAAAGAATGATAATAAATATTAGTGAACTTTAAACACAAAACTGCATTCATTTTATACTTCTATTAAAGTTTTTTTTTTAATAAAATAAATATACACGCGATCTAGAACTGTGCTGTAAGATATGGTTGGGAGTCTATTTGGGATTCGAGGGATAATTTTACAAACAAAGTAACATAGCAGGAGATATATCCCCTTCATTCTTTTGATTATCATCCTCAAGCTGAATTTGAAGACTGGAATTTTACCCATTTTGTAACCCCGAGAAGATCAGACTGAGAATGAATCTTACATGAGAAGGTCCCGGAACAGAGATCTCAAAAGAACCTTTGCCTCCTTTGAGGACCTGATTGCCGCATAACCATTTGTGGAATCTGATCTACGCTGCTGTTTTTGCTGAATGCAATAATAAGTGTTTTATCATGTTTTTCAAAATAGAAAAGCAGTGCATTTGCAAGTTAGTTCATGCAAATATCTGTATATAAAAACTTTAAAAAAATTGGAAGTTATGATCAATTAGCTCAGCACTCTTTGCTGTTTGTTGTTAATTTCCCTGATAATATTTAAGGAAATTTTATGATTCTCTTAATTTGAATTTAGAGTGTTTTATGCATCTTCAAGCAGATATTGTCCCACAAGTTTCAACCTCCCAGTGTCTGTCTGCACCAAGGGTATACTCTCTCCAATACCCACATGGTGTTATTTCTTATTATCTAATAAATCTTGTTTCCTCAAATTAAACAGTATTTTTTCATAAGAGTGAAAAATTGTCCTGTGGCTCTGCCTTCTATTTTCTCTTCTCTAGCTAGAATATTACATCTCTTGAGGCTAGGTGGTGGGGAAGGTGGGGAAAAAATCTGGCCCATGGTATTATTAGCCATGGTATTATTGGCTGACTACGTGGCAGAAATGTGTAGATCAAAACTGACTTCTAAACAATGGAGTTTGAAACTTTGTGATTTATCTTAAATAGTATTGACACAGATAATTTCAGCTTTGCTGAACTCTGTCTTCCAGAGAAAATTGATTATTGACATTTTTATAGTAATATTATTAGCACCAAAAATGACAATGTTCTTGTTTCAGTTTTGCATTAAGAAATTACTGGGGCGCCTGGGTAGCTCAGTCTGAATTTGGCTCAGGTCATGATCTCACAGTCTGTGAGTTTGAGCCCCGCGTCAGGCTCTGTGCTGACAGCTCAGAGCTTGGAGCCTGCTTCGGATTCTGTCTCCCTCTCTCTCTGCCCCTCCCCTGCTCACGCTTTGTCTCTCTCTTTCCCTCTCTCTCTCTCTATCTCAAAAATAAAAATAAAAACCTTAAAAAAAAAGGAAACTACTTTATGAGTGCCTGGGCGGCTCAGTCAATTAAGTATCTGACTTCGACTCAGGTCATGATCTCACGGTTTGTGAGTTTGAGCCCCGCATCAGGTTCTGTGCTGACAGCTCAGAGCCTGGATCGTGCTTCAGATTCTCTGTCTCCCTCTCTCTCTGCCTCTCCGCTGTTCGTGCTCTGTCATTCTCTCTCTCTAAAAAATAAATAAACATTAAAAAGAATTAAAAAATTATTTTAGATCCACTCTGTCGACTTATTTCTTGCTTCTGTTATCAGGTTTTCCCATGTACATCAAAATTGTCAAGCAAAAGATGAGGGTTTTATTTTCATTTTGTTTATATGTTACATTAACAAAGGAAAACGAAACTGCTGAATGAATATTTGACAATATATAATTGATTGATGTAGCGTCAACAATATATACTTTAGATGTTCAGAGAAAAATAAATTCAAAGAAAGATGAAATGAAAATTAGTCTTGAGCATGACGGATCTCGGTGTGAACACTAAAAGATGACTATTTCCTATGAAATTTGTCATGATAAATGATACAGAGTATAAGAGTTATATTGGGAAATGAAAATGTTAAAACATCCAAAACCTATAATTACAGCACAAGAAGTATTGTAAATCCTTAATATTATACTGGAACATAGTCTAACAGGCCCACCCGAGGACTATTAGAGCTGTTTAATTATCTAGGGTCATGTATACTTGTTTGACCTGATATTTACTATTTATTAGAATATAGACTCTATAAAGTTATGGGATCATGTGTAGTTTTTGTCTACTTGAGGTACAAATTTTCTCTGTCCAGTAAAAATAAAACCCCAAAGTTAGTTTATTGCCATGCAAGACGTTAATCATTTTGTCTCTAGATTTGCACACTTGTTTTAGTGTTCCTTTTCTGGTGGTATATATAAAATCTGCTTTTTTGAGTTCTGTTTTGAACCAACTTTACCATTCAGCCAAGTTTCCTGATTAATAAGTTAAGTAAATCTTTGGCATATATTCTCTTTTCATCTGTACGCCACGTTTTTAACACTTTTTCATAATATACTTTCATGAAAGAAAGGGAAAACATTAGGTACTGTATAGATACAATTAAGAGGATTTGGTGATCAGGGTGCCTGGGCGGCTCAGTCGGTTAAGCGTCCAACTTTGGCTCAGGTCGTCATCTCACTGTTTGTGGGTTCGAGCCCCACGTAGTGCTCTGTGCTGACAGCTCAGCTCAAAGCCGGGAGACTGCTTTGCATTCTATGTCTCCCTCTCTCTCTCTGCTCCTCCCCCATTCACACTCTATCTCTTTCTCTCTCTCTCAAAAATAAACATTAGACAAAAAGAAGATTTGGTGACAGAATGGAGACGAAAAATAAAGATAGCATAATGTCACTGAAGGCATAGGCCACCCGAGAGTTATTTTAGAAGTCGTGTACTTTCTGCACAAAGTATGTGTTTCTTCTATGTTATTTTAAACTAGATAGTTTTTATGGCAATATGTGTCTTCAGGTTGAAAATCTATGATGGCAGGGAATTTGCTGTTTTTGCAAGACAGTCCATTCAATTTCCAGACTGCTTATTTATTAGTGATATTTTCCTAATAATAAACCAAATTTCTCTGCTTTATAATTTAAATTTTTCAGACCTGTTTTTGAAATCTGAGCTTTAGGGAATATGTATACCTGCTTTTTGATGTGCTAGCTCTTCAAATCTTTCTAGCAATTACAGAATTTGCCTCAAATTTTCTCTTTTCTAAGTTAAATATCTCCAATTTCTATAACTGACTCTCATTTGAAATTATATACAAATCCTTACTATCACCCAACAGTTCTTCCATTAGGTATCTTCAATTTACACTAATTTTTCTATTAAGGTATGTTTAAGAACAGATACTCTGGTTGGGACATGAGAACGGTATATAATGCAACTGGGTTTGGAAATTTTTGACTTCTTCATGACCCATGACAGAGAAAGCATAAAGGAATACATTTTATACCCCATTATAAGCAGATCATTCTGAGGATTTTTTATTTTAAAAACTTGACCAAAATTCCTTTAAAAAAACATTTTAATGTCTTTTGATATATACTGTGACATCCCAGGAACTAGATCTAATTTTCATTAATAATAGCAATCACAGAGGCCCCTGGGTGGTTCAATCTGTTAAGCATCTGACTCTTGGTTTCAACCTTGGTCATGATCTCATGATTCTTGCATTGGAGCCCTACATTGGGCTCTGCGCTGACAGTGTGGAGTCTGCTTGGGATTCTCTTTCTCACTCTCTCTCTGCCCCTCCCACTCTTCTCCCTCTCTCTCTCACTCTCAAAATACATAAATAAGCTTTTTAAAAAATAATAGCAGTCATAAGATAACAAACATATAAATGCAACTTCCTCACAGAAAATTCCCTGACCAGTCAATCCAAATTAGATATTCTTATTTTTTTCCTCTCAGCAACCTCATTTTCATCATAGTAAATCATACTCTCAATGTGTGTGTGTGTGTGTGTGTGTGTGTGTGTGTGTGTTGGTATTACTTGTCTTAAGATAGATTGAAATTCCATGATAATAACAAAGGTAAATATCAGTATTATCCACATTTTACAAAGTGGTTGCTCAGTAAATTAAATTTATTAAGACCACACAGTTCTCAAGTGGCAAAGGCAGAATTCAAACCCTGGTCTCTCTGACAAGAGCTTTCAATCGCTTTGCTATTTCATATTTCATGCAAACACTCTCTGCATGTAAACACAGAATGTACATAAAGTTGATCATGAAGTACATTTATTTTTGTTATTTTTGCGTGCTTCCCTATATATACATGGTTATTTCTATATAGATTAAAGCATTATTATATTAAATTAGGATAAAGATGATTAGAAAATAAATGTAATGTGAAGAAGAAATGTTTTTAAACATTTTGAACATCTAAAATTAAAGCAATTATAAGTTTTAGCAATAGTAGTGTAGGATAGAACTTGAATATGCTCAAACCTTCTTCTTTCCAATAAATCAGGCATACTAGTCCAACAATTTGACCATCCTTCCTAACAGCTCATAAAAAAAAATAATTATAGAGATTTAGCAACAATTTGACTATTTTAGACAAAGAAAGGCACTGCCAATATTTGCTGTCTTAATTGTTTCAAATATAAAGGAATGTAATGGATATAACAGTAATTTTAAAGATAGCAAAGTAAATTATTTCAAAAATTATTGGTAATTATATCAGTATGGCAGACATGCTAATTTCTATTGAGCTATTTTTTTCAAATACACTTTTTTTATTCTCCACTGTTTGTTCAAATTCTGAATAAGCTTTTTTCTCTTCCATATATAAGGACAGAATTTAATATTTTTCTTAATTTGTAGAAAATGTTCCCAGCCAATCTAATTACTATACAGTTGCTATTAGATAACTTTAAAAACAATTCAATTTTTTTCTCTTTAAAATTAATTTTATATTGTTTTTAAATATTATATGCAAAAGTTAATATAAGTACTTACTTCCATTACTTATCATGACTTCTTTCTTGTCTATACAAAAGACAGAGTTTGATTTTTCTTTAAAAGAATATTTAATGACATAATTATGGATCCCAGTATTCCTCAAGGCATATCTACCCCATAGGAATTCTCAATTTTCAGTTTCTCAGATTTCTCCAAACATTTCAGCCTATTAAAATGATTCATTTTCTCACATTTTATATTTAATGTCCTTGATTTATCAATGCTCAATATCAAGGGATAGTATTGGAAAGTCTCCCTCCCCAAACTCCTCTTCTCTGCACTCAGAGGTCTCAGGGTGCCTTGTCATTTAGAATTCTCTTGAAATTGCTGAACACAAAGCAGTTTTGTTAAGCACCCATATCCCTCCTTGTGTAAAATGTTTAAAACGTAAGAAAAGGTGAGGCTAAAGTCAGCAGAGGATTGAAGGCCCATGATGAAACAAGTCGTCCAATGCATTTGAGTTAAATGTCTTAAAGCTAATGGAAGATATAGTAATCCCAGCCAAAACCTTACATATCAGGGCAAGGCAATGCATTTCTAGATGCCATTTCAGTAGATGCATGAATTTTGTTTCCATCTTGTAAGAATTCTTAATAGAGATATTTCATAAATGAGAAACCTAGGTATAGAAAATAGTAATAAAATAAAAGACTTGCCACAGATGAATTAGAGCTTTTTCCTCAATATGGTGGAAAAGATTAATGATAATGGGAGAAAATAGACATTAGACCTATAGCCACTCTCCAGTTGGTGACATATTTAAAACTGAAGGAAATCCGGGCCTCTAATTGTAGTTGGAAGCATGTACTTGGATATAAAGACCTTAGACTGTATAAATCTGTCAAAAATGGGGTGTTTAAGAGAAGAGCAAAGGAGAGAGGATAGATGATGGTTTCCATTTTGGAAAGTTGCCTTCACAATATCTGTGAAGAAATCCATCAGGGTATGTGGTAAACAGTCTGGACCTCAGATGAAAATGTGCAGGTAAAGGTATAATTATGGAAATTTTCAGAACCTGGTAGTAGTTGAATCTATAGGTGAGGATGGCAATACTCATAGTACATGGGGTAAACTAGAGGAGTACATCGAGTACAGTAATTTATGATATACTAGTATGCTAGCCCAGGCCAAGAAAAAAAAAAAAAACACAAAGTTCACAGCATAAGATTTTATTAAATTTTGTGTTTCTTCATGGTATAAAAGGCAAATGTTAGTGTTATAAAAATTATAAAGGAAAAATATTATGACAAAATTAGAGACGTGGAGGACAAATTAGTGGTGGGTAGGAGTTGGAGACAGAGAAACAGACTGGAGAAAGGTAGCTGTGGTTTTAACAGAGCAACTGCAGTCCCATATCTCAACCCAAAGTTGACGGTAGTATAACCTATTATGCACTCTGTCGGTTGCCGTATCCATCACCACAGTCATGCTTCAGAACAGGTGCATCACTGCAAGGTAACGGATTTCCTTCAGTAGATATTTGATGGGCCAACCCCAAATATGAGTCCATACTCAGACTAAGCAAAGACCTGGAGGAAACAATTCTGTCAATCTCAGCGAAGTTGAAAACGGTTCTTTGTCCCACAAAATTTTAGTTCACCCACTCTTCTTTGCCTCTACAGCTCTCTGATGTCTTCAAAACAGTGTGGTTTTTGTTGCTTATTAAGGCATTTCTCCTTATCACAAAAAAAAATGATGCTCTTCTATTGCTTATTACATATTTCCCTGACGTGAAAGTAGGAATTTTTCTCCTGTGAATGTAGCCATATTTTGCTAATAATAGTTAAGTTTAATAGATTTGTAAATTGAACATATGTGTACATGAAATCCATATATATTTATAGAATTATTTTTAAATGTTTATTTATTTATTTTAAGAGAGAGCAAGCACGAAAAGGGGAGGGGCAGAGAGAGACGAGAGAGAGAATCCCAAGGGGACTCTGTACTGACAGAGCTTGAACCTGTGAACTGTAAGAACATGATCTGAGCTGAAATCAAGAGTCAGATGCTTAACCAACTAAGCCACCCAAGTGCCCCAAGAAGAATATTTTTTAAGCTTATTTATTTATTTTGAGAGAGAGAGAGAGAGAGAGCGCGCGCACATGGGAGGGGCTGAGAGAGAGGGAGAGACAGAATCCCAAGTAGGCTCTGCACTGTCAGCATGGAGCCCAATGCGGGGCTTGAACTCATGAATGCGAGATCAAGGCCTGAGCTGAAACCAAGAGTTGGATGCTTAACTGAATGAGCCACCCAGGCACCCCTAGAGAAGAATATTTAAAACAACTATTACCTTGTTTCTTAGATATATCAGAGATGGAGGTTAAGATTTTCATTTCAGCCTTACTTTAGAACTTCCTTTTCCCCATCAGATTGCCTTGGAACCTTGGAAAAAAATCAAATGATCCCATGAATGTAAGTCTATTTCAGGTTCCTATTTCTGTTGCATTGATACATGGCTGCACTTATTTCATTACTACATGTCATAAATATTGCTGCCTATCGTAAGTCTTTAAATAAGATAATTAATGCCTCCAAATCTTTTTTTAATATTTAAGATCGTATTGGCTTTCCTAGATTTCCTAGAAGCAGCTGGTCCATTTCTACCAAAAGCTCTGCAGAGACTTTGATTGTAATTAGTTTCCCTTAAATATCAATTTGAAGAGAAGCAACTTCTTAACAATATAATTAGCATGACATGTATTCTTATGTTTAGGTTATCCTTAGTTTCTCTTAGTAAAGTTGATTAGTTTTTGTGTAGAGGTCTTACAAGTCTCTTGTTAAGTGCATGCCTAACTATTTTACGTTTCTTTTAATGCATTAAAAAAATAAATTGTTTTCAAATGTCATTTTCCAATGGTTTGCCTCTTAAATATAAAAACACAGTTTTTTATATCATCCTTGTATGTGGCGACTTTGTAGTATTCATTTTAGGGTTTTTTAATGTTTATTAATTTATTTTGAGAGAAAGAGAGAGAGCATGAGAGGGGGAGGGACAGAGAGAGAGAGAGGGAGAGAGAGTATCCCAAGCAGGTTCTGTGCTGTCAATGCAGAGCTTAATGTGGGGCTCAAACTCCTGAACTGTGAGATAATGACCTGAGCCAAAATCAAGTCAGATACTTAACCCATTGAGCCACCCAGGAGCCCCAAATTCATTTTAGTTTTAAAGTAGCTTTATTTTCATAGTTTTTAAAGTAATTTTCTATATAATTATATCATCTGTGAAAAAAAAAAAAAAAAAGCTCCCCTGCTTGTTTTCCAAACTTAGTAAATTTTAGGACATTATCTTGACTTATTTTACTGCTTAGGACCTACAAGACTATGTTTAATAAATTAGCTAGAGCAGATAATCTTGTCATCTTAAAATGTTGGGGAGAAAGCACACATTTTTTTTTACCATTAAGTGTAATGCAATCCGTAGGATTTTTGTGAATGTCCATTTGTTATACTAGGCATTTTTTTTTTTTGTAATAAATAGGTATTGGATTTTGTCAAATTCTCTCTCAATATGTATTTATATTTGGTTTTCACCTTTATTCTGCTAATATGATACATTTCATTGATTGATTTTCTAATGTTAAACCAACTTTGCACCACCGACACAAACTCACGTGATCACAATGTATTTTTTATATACCGTTAGGTATTTATTTTGGGATGCTTGCTTCTATATTCATGAGGGATATGGGTGTTTCATTCTCTTTTCTTGCAATGACTGTATCAGGTTTATTATCAGCATTATAGTACCTTCATTAAACTAGTCAAGCTGTGTTTCTTCCTGCCTAATTTTGAGAAAGTTAGTATGAGATATTATTTCTTCCTTACATATGTTATAGAAACTAACAATAAAACCCCCTGGGCCTCTACCTTTGTGAGTAGGAAGGGCTTTGATTATGAATTACGTTCAATATTAGACTTCCAAATATTCAGGTTTTTCTATTTACTATTGAATCAGGTTTGACCAGCTGTGTTCTCTGTGGGATTTACCTATTTCATCTATGTCAGGGTTTCTTAACTTCAGCACCATTAATGTTTTGACCTGGATAATTATTTGTTGTAGGGGACTGTTCTGTACATATAGGACATTTAGTGGCATCTCTGACCTCAACTATCAGATGTCATTAATACTATTGATCCTTTCCCATGTGACAACTAAATATGTCTCCAGAGACATTATCAAATGTGCCCTGGATGGCAATAGTGTCCATCCTTTAGAACCAATTGTCTAAGTAGTAAAATTTACAGCATGAAGTTCATGAGATTTCCTATTTATTATTTTGCTTTGCTTTAATAAGGATTTGTAGTGATATCCCTTTTTCAGTTATAAAATTAGTAACTTAAAATATTTCTCTCACTTTTATTTATTATTATTATTATTATCACTTTCTTTTTTTTTTAACAGTCTTAAGGTATTTTATTTTTTACACTTATCATGCCATGAATTCATAGGCAATGGGCTCCAGCAGCTCAGGCTCCTTTCCATTGGTTCTGACAAAGTGTGTTTCTCTGGGTAGGCCAAGCTGACACTTCAGCTGAACCCAAATACCTTTCTCTTTGGCTTCCTTTTTTTTCTGATCACTTTCCTTCACATGCTTCAGGAAGCTATCGTGGCTATTCAGGTGCTTAATCTGTTCAATATGTACATGATTTCTCTTGACAAGAATCTTGCCCTTAACTTGCTGGCTTACGACAATGCCAAGAGCATGCTGGGTAATACCGTAGACTCTTCCAGTTTTGCCCTGGTTACATTTGTGGGGCTCTGCATTTTGAACAGTGTCCCTTCCTTTGATGTCTACAATATCATCTTTCTTGTTGATTCACACATATGTTTCCAAAGGAACAACTCCCTGTTTCCTAAAAGGTCTAGAGAACATATAGCAGGTGCCTCTTCTCTTTCCCTTTGTGTTGATCATTTTGGTGCCTTCCTGGAATCTGGTGGTGTGGCTGACAGGTTCTTTTCTTTCATTGATCTCTGCCCTTATTGTTTCTCTTGATATTCCTTTCTTCCTTCTTCTACAAACTTTTTTTTTTATTAATTCTGTTTTTAAAATTTACTTTGAATCCCTCTGACATTTTAGATGTGCATTTTTTACTATAATAGTTCATGGAGGGTTGATAATACACATTAACTTTTCATGGTCTTCCTAGAATTAATATTTGGCTGTTTCATGCACAAAGTAAGAACTTTACAATGGTGCATTTATTTTTTTCTACATTCTTTTTGCTATTGTTGTCACCTAAATCTTACAAATGCAATGGTATAATCTTTGCATTAAAAATCTACTTTTTAGGGGCGCCTGGGTGGCTTGGTCGGTTGGGCGTCTGACTTCAGCTCATGTCATGATCTCACGGTCCATGAGTTCGAGCCCTGCGTCAGGCTCTGTGCTGACAGCTCAGAGCCTGGAGCCTGTTTCAGATTCTGTGTCTCCCCCTCTCTCTGCCCCTCCCCTGTTCATGCTCTGTCTCTGTCTCAAAAATAAATAAACATTAAAAAAAATCTACTTTTTAAAGAAACTCAGAAAGCAGAATATGATTTTTTATATTTATTCACATATTTTTAATTACTAATTCTCTTCCATCTGAGTTTCCTCTGGTACCATTTCCTTTCATTCTGAATGTCTTCCTTCAGGACTTTTTTTTAACTCGTCTGTTGTCTATATCTTAGATTTTATTTGCCTGATCACATCTGTATTTTAAATTTCTTGTCTTTTCTTTTTTTGCTAAATATAGAATTATGTATTGAGTATTTTTTCTTTATATCTTCAGTATGTCATTCCATTGTCTAGGAGTGATTGTTTCAAGAAGCCAGACATCATGCATACTTTTCTTGCCTTTTGTCTAAAGTATTGTTTTTTTTCCAGCTGTGTTTACAATTTTCCTTTCATCCTCTGTTTCCAGCAGTTTGAATATGAGATGCCTCTTTGTGGTATTCATTGCATTTATCCTGCTTGGGTTTGCAGGGCTTTCTGCATCTGTGTATTGTTTTTCGCCAAATTTGTGAAGGTTTCAACTATTGTTTCCTGAATTATGTCTTCTGCCCCATTTTCTTTTCTCCTCTGGACCACAAATCACATGCAAGTTAGAACACAGTAACTGAAATTTTTATTGCAAACTTATTTTGGTCTCTTGTATCATATATTGTCTATTGTTCAGCCTTTGACAATTCTGCTAAGCAATCAATTCCACTCTCTCCAGTCTCTTGTTGATTATGCTCACCTTTGGAACTTAAAAATATGACACCACACATTTAACACTAGATTTCTATTGGGATCCTTTTTATAGTTTCCATTTCTCCTGATAGGTCTTCACCGGTTAACTCATTATAATCATTTTTCTTTTGTCTTTGAATAAATCTATTATAGCTTCTTTATCTGCTCATTTCAAAATCTAGGTCATCTCAGTGTCTGTTTGTACAGACACTTTTGTTCATGTCACTTTTTTTTCTGTTTTGTACATCCTCTAAATTTTACTTCATATTGGACGTGATAGATGCCTTTAATCTATTATCTTTCTTTAAACAGTGTTGATTTTTTGTTCTGTTGAACCGTTAGCATACTGGTTTATAACCTGGAGTTCTGGGAGGCTTGATTTTCGTATTGTGTTAGGGCTAGTCTTCACTCCTGTAGCATGGCCCTTGTGATGTTTCAATGCAAATCATGATCTTGACCAAGGCACTCCAACTTGGCAGCATTCAAGCTGCCATATCTATTTTTTCTGAGAATGGTAACAGTTTTTTAGCTTTCCAGCTGGTGTATTACACCAGATTTCTTGGACTCTCCCCTTCTCCTGCCCAATCCATGGGGCAGCCAAAATTTGGGGGGGGGAGTTTATAAGTAGTTTTGTGAACACTTCCTATTGTGGCTCCCTCCTTGCTGAGATGTCCCTCATTTTTTTCTAGCCTCTTGGGCAAACTGGAACTCTGTCTTCTGCAGTCCAAAGCCTCTAAGACTGATGTTTTCTGCTTAAATGTTTGATATGCTGCATCATTTGAACAGGAGAATTTCCTTGGGGAAAAGCTATGCAAGTAAATATCTCACCCATTGAAGTTTCTTTTTCAAAGGACAAAAATCCCTCCAGGTTATATTTGCTTTTCTTCATCCTCCAGTACCTTCAAATACTTTGTGTGTGTGTGTGTGTGTGTGTGTGTGTATACCTTTGTACATTTTGTCTAGAGTGTAATGATCTTCATGGTAGGATCAACCTTGTACAAGTTGCCCTACAATTATATGAGAACTGAAACTTCTCTTTTAAATAAAATGAATGAAAATAATTGTTACCAAATATTAGCCAGACCCTCTATTTCCTGTCCTTAATATAAATTCTTAGAATTAGAGGCTTTGGATGCTTATTGCAAAACTTAAATATATTTGCAAGCTATATTATATTGATAAATTTTATAACATCACCAAATTGTATTTCTATCAGAAAACCTGTTTATATTTTTATTTTGATATTACTGATTTTTATATTTTGTATCTACATTGAAATAAGGAATGTTTATTTTGTCATCATGATGTGAATTAGTAATCTTTCTGTATTTTCTATATTCAGGAATACAAAAAAAGTAATTACTCCTTAAATGTTTGAAATGAAATTTCCAGGGGCACCTGGGTGGCTCAGTTGGTTAAGCGTCCGACTTCGGCTCAGGTCATGATCTTTCCAATCTGAAGTTAGAGCCATGCGTTGGGCTCTGTGCTGACAGCCTGGAGCCTGTTTCAGATTCTGTGTCTCCATCTCTCCTTGTCCTTCCCCAGCTTGCGGTGTGTGTGTGTGTGTGTGTGTGTGTCTCAAACACAAATAAACATTAAAAAAAATTTGAAATGAAATTTCCAATAAAATTGTATGATTCAGAATAGCATTTTTAATTCTTGATTTTTTAAAAAATTTTATATATCAGATTATCTATTTCTTTTAAGAGTAAATTAAATATTCCCATTAAATCATCAGTTTTGCCTATTTTAAAATTAACTATATTTATTTTATTACTTATATTATCATAACTCATGTTTAATTTATGCAGTTTACTTACATGCTTGTTTAAAATTTTATTTGTATTTTATATCACTTTAAGGCAATTTTGCAAAAAAATTATCTATTTTTTATTACTTTTATTTTATTCCAAAATCCATTCAAGTTATGAATTTCCTCTCTCATTTTTCTCTTAATTAGAAGAGTTCCAAAAATGGTTGAGGATTTATGGTAATTCAAATCATTTCAAGAAGAACAATATCCTCTGTCATTTCCAACAGACTCAGTTTTCATTTTCTGTGTAGTTCCACTGGCCTTTATGTTGGTAGAAATTCTAGCTATATTCTGTCTTTAGGTAGAGGATCACAAATACTTTGGTATAATTTGCCCTTAATAAAATTCAGATATTAAGTGGATGGTTCAATGATTTTGGACAAATGTATACATTCTGTTACATTCCTGAGATTACCACTATCATCAAATTCTGGAATATCTTCATTTCCCCCAGAAAGTTCCCTGGTGGCCTTCGTAGTTAGTTCCTCCCAGCCAACTCTCATCCCCAACAATGATGTAATGTCCATCACTTATGATTAGGGCTTCTCAGGACTAATCATATTTATCTGGTTTTGTTTTGTTTTGTTTGGATAATTTTTAGGGCAATTTCCCTATATAGGTGGCATTTTAAATATAGGTCACCATCCACTGAATCAAAGTTTTAATATGCAAATAATCATCTCAAAACATGCTTACAAACTGCTTATTGACTTTTTTTTTCTTCTAAATTGAAGTCAGTGATTTTTATTCTCCAACCAGAGATGTAGTTTAGATTTTAACTCGACCTCACAGAATGTGCTCTAGGGAGGGTATGAGAAAGATATTAACAGATCACTATGACTGGGGCTGCTACATTCCACAGCTATGCAACTCAGTTAATTATTTAACCTTTTCAAGACTGTGTTTGCTAGCGTTAATAAGTGTGATAATATTGGGGCACCTGGGTGGCTCTGTCAGTTGATCGTCCGACTCTTGATTTTGGCTCAGGTCTTGATCTCATGGTCAGGAGATCCAGCCCCACGTGGGCATGGAGTCTGCTTAAGATTCTGTCTCTGCCCCTCTCCCTCACTTGTGCTCTCCCTCTTCTTCTCTCTCTCTAAAAAAAGAAAAAAAAAGTGTGGTAGTATGGCTAAATTCAAAGGCTAATTAGGAAAATTAAATGAGGTATTATACTTAAGTCCCTGGCATGAGGTTTGGCACAATTGGGAACCATATAAATGCTATGGATTTTTTTTTTATAGACTCAGAGAAAACGACACATTCTCAAACAATTTAGCCACATTATAACTAACTTTAGTGAAGGTCATTTCAGTGGGACACAGTTGGTATTCAAATAGGTATAAGAGAGTGGTAAAGGCATATTATTTGAACATTCTTAACTTCCTTTTAAACTAACAAACAAAAAACACCAAAAAACTTAAAAAAAAAAGCCTTAAGAACATTTAAACAAAACACAGATATCAAAGTACCTTCACAAACCCAACAGGTGGGGACGTAAAATATAGCAGTAATTCACATGTAAGATCATCAGTTCAGTAGTAAATATCCCTGAGAAATGTTTAGGGGTGAGGAACAGGTTTGAATACAAACAAGGGAATTCTTTGGGGTGTTAGAATCATTCTGTATCCTCCTTGGGGTGATGGCCAAAAGAATCTATGCCCGTGTACAAATTTATGTAACTGTGCACCCAAAATGGTGAATTTTGCTGCACGTAAAATTTATAAAGTAAAAATAAATAAATAGAAACAAATTAATCATCTATCTACAATAGGTATAGCAAAGCAAAAATTAACCTACTGCCATTGAGAAACAATATTTCAGCATAAGAAAAAATAGATAAATACAAATGTAATATCATCCAAGTTAAATAAAATCTCGGGAAATAGTATGAACAACCATTTTTTCCTAAAATTATATATATTATCTATTTTATTGCCTGTAAGCTATGAAAACTCTTTAATTAGAAGAACATGTAGTAATTACAATATCCACACAGAATTGTAATATATTCCCATATTGTGATATCCACATAGAATTCCCCACAAAAAATGGGCTCCTTGGAGAAATAGCTATCTCAGGTCTATGAAGAAAAGAGGTAAAAGCTGTCCATTAAATCTGAACCAGAATGCAAGGAATCTATCAAAACTGATGGGATTACATTGAATGGGTAATAGAGCCAATTGGAATGGTCTAACTGGCCAAAACTGGGATAATTTGAATATCAATACCATGATGCTCAGTGATTGCAACCCAGATATATAACATTTTCTGAGTTCATAATACTACTCAAAAATTAAAATTAAGGTACAAAATAAACCCCATTTGTAGTTTTTGGTTGTTATAGAACAGCTCATTCTGATAACCAGCAGAGATATGGAAAGATAAACATTAATCCTCCTTTTTTCTTTTTAAATTTTTTTTTAAATTTTCTTCTTTTTTTTTAATGTTTATTTATTTTTGGGAGAGAGAGAGAGAGAGAGACAGAGCATGAGCGGGGGAGGGGCAGAGAGAGAGGTAGACACAGAATTGGAAGCAGGCTCCAGGCTAATCCTCCTTTTTTCTATGTGAACTTCCTCTCACAGCAACCACATATGTGATAAAGTGTGATGAAATTCTTCCTTGTAGAAGAGTTCCAGCTAATAAATGTGAAGTACAAAAGGGTCTGAGATTTTGCCCTACTTGCATGCTTAGAAGTTAACCTACCATAGTTTTGTGGATGCTAGCAGAAGACATCAAAGTCCCGGATAACAGCCAAAGGAAAGTTTGTTTATTACTCTTTATTACTCAAGTCAACGGCAGTAGCCATTTTCTTGCACTGGTTCTCCTAACTCCAATTCCCACCGAGTCTTTTGATGAGGGTCAGACAATGTCAGCACACACAGTGGCTTGTGTTAAAGGAGAGGAACCCTCAGCTTTAGGGGTTTTAATCAGTGATCTTTCACAATGGACTTCAATAAGCTTATTCAACTTTTGTTCCCCAGGAACTCATTAACTGTATTATACAGGACAGCAAGCAAACCTGCCCTTAGCTGCATAGGGAGTTCCCATCTCTATTTTCTGAACCTGTTCTTTCTACATATATCCTTCAAGAGATATCCTGGAGCAGTGTGTATGGGTGGCTCAGTCGGTTAAGTGTGCAACTTTGGCTCAGGTCATGCTCTCGTGGTTCGTCAGTTCAAGCCCTGTGCTGACAGCTCAGAGCCTGGAGCCTGCTTCAGATTCTGTGTCTCCCTCCCTCTCTGCCCCTCCGCCACTCACACTCTGTCTCTCTCTCTCTCTGTATCTCAAACATAAATAAACATTAAAACAACTTTTCAGAGATATCCTGGAGCAAATGCCATCAGTGGCACTGTTCTCAAGATGGGATGAGATACCCATGGAGCATTGTCTCCCAATAATCAATGCAGAAAGAATATCAAATTAGAAAATCCCAGGTTTGTAACTTATTTTTCTTTAAATGTTTATTTATTTTTGAGAGAGAGACACACACACAGAGAGAGAGAGAGAGAGAGAGAGAGAGAGGGCAAGCAGGGGAGGGGCAGAGAGAGAGGAAGACACAGAATCTGAAACAGGCTCCAGGCTCTGAGCTGTCATGGGCTTGAACTCGTGAACTGTGAGATCATGTTCTGAGCCGAAGTCGGACACTTAACTAACTGAGCCACCCAGGCTCTCTGCCATTTTGTAAATTCTAAGAAAATAATGTATTTAGGCGGTGATTATTGGTGGATATTAACACCATTAAGGCGATGATTAATGGGGAGCTGATAAGGAATGGATTCAACTAACAACTAAGTTCACTGACCAAAGTTGAAATCACTAAAACTGAAATAATCAGACACGATGTAACTCCTGCCATGATGCAATAGGCAGAACAAAGCAACGCCTATATTGAACTGTTCCAAAAATAATTTAACCTGAATGTTAGCAAGCCTCTTGATCTAACCACCTTGTAGGAGGAAATAGGGAGACTAAGCCCATATGTTTAAAAAACAGCAGGATGATACTATCATCAGAAAGTAGAGAAGTCTATGCGCCAAATGTCCCAGTTTCATTCATGTATAGATGGCATTTAAGAAACCCTTGTGGCAGGCCCTCCTGGGTGGCTCATTGGCGAAGCAGCCAGCTCTTGATTTCAGGTCAGGATCTCACGGTTGTGAAATCAAGCCCCATGTTAGACCTGGGTGCAGGACCTACTTGAGATTGTTTCTCTCCTTCTTCCCTCTTCCCTCTGCCCCTCCCCTGCTTACCTGTGTGAGCCCACTCTCTCTCTTTCTCTCTCTCTCTCTCTCTCTCTCAAAATAATAAAATCAAATCAAAAGTTTGTGGTAGGAAGTTTTTGTTTGTTTTTGTTTTGTTTTGTTTTGTTTTTAATTTAGGAGATAGGAGCACCTGGGTAGCTCAGTCAGTTATGCGTCAACTCTTGATTTCAGGCTCAGGTTTTGATCTCAGGTTTGTGAGATCGAGCCTTGTATAGGGTTCTGCAATGACAGTGCAGAGTCAGATTGAGACTAGCTCTCTCCATCTTTCTCTGCCCCTTCCCTGCTCATGCTCTCTCTCTCTCTCAAAATAAATAAATAAACATTTAAAATAAAATAAAAATTAGGAGTTAGGATAAAAAAAGGTAATATATATTTGTAACAGAATGTTATGATTTTCTTTTTGAGCTAATTGAAAAAAAAGACTTTTATTGGCATTTGATCAAATCTGAGTGTTGGATACTAAGAAATTATGATTAATTGTGTTAGCTGTGGTCATGATTTTTATATTTTTAAAGATATCCTGAAGTAATTTATGGATAATAAAGTTACTGGATTTACTTTAAAATATTTCATCAAAGAAAGAAAGCAAGGAAGGAAGGGAGGAAGGAAAGAATGGAGGGAGAGAGGGAAAGAAGGAGGGAGTGGAAGAACCGGATGATAGATAAATGCAAAAAAAGATTCCATAGCACAATATTAGCAAAATATTGATAATTGTATGATGTATACAGGTATGCTTAGTATACTATTTCCCCTAATTCCATTTGTTTGAAATTTACATTGAAAAAATTTTCCATAACACCAGTCAAATATTTCTGAAGTGTGAAATAACCTATTATAATTTGCCTTGAAATTGCAGAGTCACTGGAGGGGTTTGGGTAGAGTGTCATAGCCTTGAGAAATAAAGCTATAAAATGATAGAGTAAGGTCTACCACCCCACTTTATATGGTTTACAGTTTTTCCAACTATCAGACTGCTGACAACATATGTGAGAGACACAGAAGTGGAAAACAGAGGAGATTTACAGAGATTTAACAAAACAACAAAATGTATGGTGATTAAATCAGGAACGAGAAAAAAATCACCAGAATTATTTTGTAAGAAGTGAAAACATGTTTAGGATCCATTAATTATAAGGAAAGTGGTACAGGTTTCAAAGACAAGAGTTCTGCTCTCGTAATCTAGGATTGTTAAATTTCTAGGATCTGTACAAAATTTATAAACCCCTCTATTCTACAAGTTAAAGAAAAGTTTGACTTATTGTTCACAATAATCTATATCAAACTAATAGAAAAATTAAGGCGAAAGTAGTATGCAAACCTAGATTTGTTCATATTGACAGCCAGGTCAGCCAGTCATTGGGAGATCTGAGAATTGGTAACCTTGGGGGATGGTTCAGAGAAGGCATTATATAAGGTTCTGGGGCGTCCGAGGAGAGCCCACAGAAGCTTGGAGAGTTGTGTTGTGTGCTTTGTTCTTCCCTGGTTAGTTGTAAGTGATGCCCCTCTGAGGAGGTACAGTTACCCTTTCTGAGCTCCAGGTGCCTTCTGTCTTTCTTTACAGAGCAAACACACTCAATCAGATTTACAATTGTTTTGCTTCTTCTCCATAGAAGGGAGAATTGTACCCAATGCTAGTTAGACATTGGCCAGAAGATTTTTCAAGCCTAAAGAGATCACTTTAAGTCCTGGCTTCTGTTTTCTGGCAGGATTTCTCTTTAGTTATTCCACATATATGGATAGCTTCTCATTTCCTGAGAGCCTCTGCAGTCCCTAGATGGTCCATCTCCGTGAGTCACAGTGTTTGTACATAGCTTAATAAGGTGTGCTTCTGATGTGTGCTGAGTCTTAGTGTCAGAGTGATTCAGTTGATTGAAGTACCCCATCCATCACTGAAGATTTTACTTTTCTTTACAAGGTCTTATTTACTGCTTCTTCAGAATATGCTTTGTGGGATTCTAGAGTGCTCCACACTTAAATTATATATCACTTTGGTATTTAAATCAATGAATTTAAATTACTGCATAATGATTACTTTCAATTTGTCTTCACTTAAGGAAGATGATATAATTAAACATGTTTGTTTGATCCGGTCTTGCAAATGAACCTATACATTTACATTAGGTGTCTATGAGATGAATTAATTCTCTGGAGCTTTTTAAACCATTGGAAGAGATTGTCGGTTCTCTGGCTAAGTCAGCAATCTCTCTTCCCCTCTTTTCTCCTTTCCTCCATGCTCCCTTCCTTTTTCTGTCTTTTTCTTACCCATTTCTCCCTATCTCCACCTATACCCGTTTATCCCCTCCCTTCTTTTACTGCATGTTTATAGTGTGCCCCACACTATGCTAAATACTAGAATTAAGATATTCGATAACTTCAACGTTGACCTGACTTGCATTTCCAACCAGGGACCAATTAAACTCGCTCCCACTTCCTGCACCCAAGGAACTTGAGAGATGTTGTAGAAGTTGAAGGGGAAAGAAATTTTATAGAAAGGCTAGTATGTTCTAAACGACTGAGAAGTTGAGATGAATGAGCTTTATAGGCACCTAACCTAGAAGATTTCATATATGCTATTTCATCACTAGAAGTTCAACTGGGGACTTCTAACACACTGTCCATTCTTTAACATTCTCATGCTTCACAGTACTTTCATACTGTGTTGTATTATCTCCATTTGTTTCTATTGGTTGGTTTTTTTCTTCATTATGGGTTGTATTTTCCTGGTTCTTTAAATGCATGAATGCTTGTGTCTTTTTGGTTGTTGTTTGTTTGTTTTTGTTTGTTTGTTTCTTTTATTTTTTTAGAGAGACAGAGGGAGAGAGAGAATCCCAAGCAGGCCCCATGCTCAGTGTAGAGCCCAACATAGGTCTTGATTTCACAACTGTGAGATCATGACCTGAGCTGAAATCAAGAGTCAGATGCTTAACTGACTGAGCGACCCAGGTACCCTAGTGTTTGTTCATTTTTTATTGGATGAACATTAGGATTTTATCTTTTTAAATTCTAGATGATAATGTATTCTTTTAATTGTGAGCTTTGAACTGTGATGCAGTTAATTTAGTTGGAAGGAGTTTAATCCATTTCAGTTCTGCTTCTAAGATTTGTGATGTGGGACCAGAACACTGTCCACTGATTTTGCTAAGTGTAGCAAAATTATAGGCAGACTGAGTAGTTTCCCCAAAGATCTATGCATTTTGAGACTTTTCACTCTATGCCATAGGAACCCTAACTGTTCTCAGACATTTGTGAGTTCTGACGACACTGTCACCTTGTCCTTTCTGGCAGTTCTTTCCCAGACTCAGATTTTTGTTTGTTTGTTTCTCTACATGCACTGATTAGTAGCACTCAGCCAAGGACTCAAAGGAAACCTGGAAATCTCCAGAGCTCTCTTTCTATGTAGCTCACTCTCTCTGCAGTACTTTCTTCTTTCATGTGGTTCTCCCCTCTCCATCCAGCAGCCTCTATGTTGTACTATATTCCTCAAGGTCTAGCCAACTTGGCTTCTGAATTATCAACTGTACACTTCATCAGAGAGAGTCTGCTGGGCTCTGTTTGGGTTCCCTCCTGCTGTGCCAAGGCCTGGAAACTGTTTTCGGGTTGTATGCTGAGGCAATCCCTGCATCATATGATTTGTTTCTCCATCTCAGGGACCATGGTCTTCTGCTAAAATTGTTGTGTCATATATATTTTGTCCAGGTATTTTAGTTGTTTAAGGCAAGAGGGTATATCTAATCCTGTTATTCCATAGTGACCAGAAGCCTAGATATGTTATTCTAATCCTCACAGCAAGACGTTAATACTATATGCATTTTTATAAATAAAAGAGCTGAAGATCGCCTAGAATTAATAACTGACTCAAAATTGTATATTTAAGGGCACCTAGCAGGCTCACTTGATAGAGCATGTGACCCTTATCTCAGGGTGGTGAGTTTAAGCCCCAGATTGGGTATGGAGCCTCCTTTTAAAAATTGTATATTTAATACAAGAAGAGTCAATAGGCAAACCTTGATCTCTTGTACATAAGTATAAGATATTATCCCACCTTTGCATGTGCCCACACGTTCCTGATCCTATGGAAAAGCTTTGGTATAGTGGGAGGTAAAGAAGCTGACTTCCAAGAATTCAGAAGTAGGTGGTAGGAACTGATGGTGGTAAACACAGACATTTATTTTTTCCAAGATGTTGGGGAGTGAAGGAACAAAGAGAAGACAACATGAAAGAAAGGAGAGAGATAGAAACTTCAGAAGAGCATGTTAACACTGAGCGAAACTCATGTATCAGAGGTATGTACTCTCAATCTGACCGCTCAGAATAATTGAGCGAGACCAGCAGGGACCCACTTACCAAGAGTTTAAAAAGCTCAGGGGATGGAGAGAGTCTTATGAAAACAGTGTTAGGAAAGGCTTGCTGGAGAAGGTGAGGCTTAAGCCAGTCCCTGAAATATTCACCAAGGATGTAAAATAAAAGGTGCCACGGAGTTCCTTGCAGTAGGAAAGGGATGAAGGTGGGATGGAAACGTTTAATCTGTGTTTGCAGGATGGTGAGTAGATGAACGCAGGTAGAATTGGGGGGTTTTGTTCACTCTCTCCTTTCTTAGATTTCTTTTTTTTATTTTTTTTTTAACGTTTATTTATTTTTGAGACAGGGAGAGACACAACATGAACAGGGAAGGGTCAGAGAGAAGGAGACACAGAATCTGAAGCAGGTTTCAGGCTCTGAGCTGTCAGCACAGAGCCCGACGCGGGGCTAGAACTCACGGACCGCGAGATCATGACCAGAGCCGAAGTCGGCCGCTTAACCGACTGAGCCACCCAGGCGCCCCATCTCCTTTCTTAGATTTCATTCAAAGAAACCCACCCATCAGATGAATAGTCTATAACCAGTGATGAAGGCTAGGACAGCCCATTGGCTTATCTAACTCCCTCTCCTCATACACACCCCCTCAGCTGTTATCTAATATGATTTGCCATCATGTCTTTACAAGGCAACTTGGAAGGTTTGGGTGGGAACCATTAGGAAAATCATGGTAAGGTGATCAATATGTAATTAATAATTTTGTCAATGAATAAATGAGCTCAGTTTTTCTCTGCCACAGGAACTGAAAAGAGAATACTTGCCTTTTGTCTCTGTTCTATATTATTTTCAGGAGAGATGTTTCATTTTGTCATCCTTTTGCAGATTTCTGCCATCCCTCCTCTAGCCACACTCTTCACCCTTCTGTGGAAAATACAAGAGCTCTGCACTAAGGGTAGAGATGAGGATTTAATTCATTTTGCTCTTGTAAACTTGTATCCAATGTCTAGTTTACAACACTTTGTATTAACACACACACACACACACACACACACACACACACACACACATGCAAACACACACACGTGCATACACACACACGTCGTATTGTGGTTGTCCAGTGGTCTTGTACGTATCCTCGTGTGTGTGTGTGTGTGTGTGTGTGTGTGTGTGTGTGTGTGTATAACGATCTTCTGTCTCTCGGTTTATTTATTTTTTTTTATCATATGGCTATTTTGGAGAGAGAGTATTTCAAGGGCCTAGAGTCCTAGAAATTATTCTTAAGAAATCATTTTGATTGGGTTAGGAAAATCAGTGAATATTTCTGAGCTACAGGTGACTTGTTTATAAAATAGGATTTTACTTGCCTTATTTGCTTTATGGATACCATGCACTTTCCTCTGTGAGGAGGCCATGCTTGTTGCAAAGGAGTAAACGTGGTCATAGTCAGGGGCAAAGCGTGTAGGTAGGGGATGGGAAGACCACCAGAAGTGTGATTACAGACCTTGCAGAGTATTGTGCTGAGTAAGAGAAGCAAAACCAGGAACAGGGTAATCACACCGGAGGGGACTGAGGGCAGGCTTTTGCAAGAGGTATAGTTAAGTCTCTTTTCTATGAAGGTGGACCTAATTAACTGCAGAGGGCTTTTATTGTTTTGTTTTCTTTTGTTTTGTTTTGGTTGTTTCTGTGTTTGACAAATACCTTGGACCCAAAGATGAATTACTTGGTACAAAGGTCACAAATGCCAATACAGTTACCACTCATTCCTATAAGACCCAGGCTACTTTTAAATGTTGACTATTTCTATAATATGTCTTTGAAGGGGCTCCAGACAGATAGCATGCCCATGGTACTGCATCCCAATGTCCAGCTCCATGTCTCTCTTATATAATCATAAAGAAGGAAATAAGTATGTGTGGGGATAGGTACAATCAGGCTTCAACTAACAGCACCTGACCATTAAGGCAAAAGGTAAACTGCTGTGTGTCAGAAAGAATAATCCTCATTCCATCCACCCAGGGTATTTAACCCCCAGGTCCTGGCCCCCAAAGATTCCTGTTTAAAATGATACACCAGAAATCCCATTAAGAGACACAGGCCAACTGGGGTTTGAACATGGGTGTAAGAAATAATTGTGCCCATGAGAAAAGAGGTGAATCAGAGCCAGATATTTTCCATTTATGGGCAGGAAATATGACATAATGTATAAAGGGGTCTCAAAGACATATATCAGATGCTGCCTAGGAAATTAACTGAGTGTAATACATTTCATTTTTGTGAGAACATAATTATAACTTTGATTTCTATAGAAATTATCTGAGAGAACAAGAGCATAATAAAAGAAAGGCCAATTTCATCTAAGAAAGGCAGCTCTACTCAGCCATATATTTTGATATATACCTTTCCTTTAAGCCTCATTCTAATTTCCGTCTTGCCTTCTGGTATTTAGCTCATGCTGAAATTTAACATGTACCTGAAGTACATATGTTAGAGGTAGTTAAGGGGGTTAAACTATGCAAAATAGAACCACTTAAAGACAATAGTGTTTATTTTTAGAGTGTTCTACTTAGTATAAATTCTTTGAGTATATGTATTCAAAAACCTAAACTGAACAACAATTTGGAAACTGAGATTGACATATTGTTAGGAAAAGTTTTCTATACTTTTTTTTTAGTTTATTTAAGTAATCTCTATATCCCACATGAGGCTCGAACCCATGGCCCTGAGATCAAGAGTCACATCCTCTCCAACTGAGTCAGCCAAAGCACCCCATAAAGTTTTTCCATTCTTTTATTTTTAATAAACTTTGAAAACCAAAACCAACCCCCAAACACAACACAACAAAACTCTAAAAATCCTACACTGCGACCTGGTAATATTTAAGGGGTAAACATGAATTTTTTGTAGTAAAGTTGTTGAAAGCTGCTTTCTGTCCATTTTTCATTTAACGTACTAGAAAAGAGATGGTTGGGCAGGCTGATTAGAACCACGAAATTTTTAAACTGACACTGAAAAAGAAAAGTCACTTTGATAACGTTTAGATTATGGGTGCGTTTTTGTAAAGATTAAAACATGTGGAAAAGGGGAGTCAAAGATACTCTTTCACAGGATTTCAGTACATAACTAAAAATAAATTAATGAATAGGTTGGGGTCAGAATTACCAAACTTTTAAAGAGGCTACTTGCTTGTGGGGTAGCCTGAGCAATCCCTTGTCTGTGATTTTTCCATGGGGTTTTAACTGAAATTACCCATACAAATAGAAAGAGCCTTAGGAACAAAGTAGAGCGAACTACCCATCCAGGAAATACATTAACATATACCTGACTCAGTCTTCTTTGTTTGCAACTGAGCTAAAAGCTGGAAAAATCCTTAGGAGAGAATTTAGGAGGATGTATAAATTTATAGGGAAGATTAAGATTCAGGTATCAGCTTTGGAGGAGTTGACATTTAACAGTGTGGCAGTGTGTAAGAAAGTGTCCTCATGTGCCCATGGGATGATGGAGCTGCCCATGAGATAGGCCCAGTACAGGTCCTCAAATGTGGGTGAAAAAGTTCAAAGTCCCCAAAAGGTAAAATTAATCCTAATGAATAAGCTGATACAAATGCTCTCTAGACAAACCAAATAGGACAGGGCCCATGCTTCATTTGTCTATTCCTGCATACAAACCAGCCTAAAATTGAGTGACTTATACCAGCAATAGTGATTTATTTTGCCCCTAAATTTGCCATGTTAGGTAACATATGGCAGGAAAGACTTATACCATATACCATATGTTTCATATAGTGTTTCAGCTGGGAAATTTGAATGGGAGTAGATAATTCACTGGTGATGGCTTCTCTCACCTGGATGACAGGTTAGTGCTGACGAGGAGCTCAGCAAGGGAAAAAAAATCAGGGATTTCAGTGCCATTCCATATGGATTTCTTAATTAGACTGCTTTGGCCTCCTTAAAGCGTGGCAGCAGGGTTCTAAGAGTGAGTGTTCAAAAATACAAGAGGTGGATATCAATAACCTTAAATCATCAGGGAAAAACCTGGCAGAAAGTCACTTTTACCATATTGTTCAAAGCAGTTTCAGGGCCTGCCCAGACTTAAGGGTCGGGGGGCATTAACTCTACCTCTCAATGAACAGAGAGGGCCCTGTTTGGTCTGCCACAACCCAGGAGCCATTGGAATCTCCAAGAGCATCCAGAAGCAATACCTTAGTAAATACATGGTGGACTGAATTCTAGAAAGTATTTCTTAGGGCCCACAATGGAGAATCTTCTTTATTATTTAGGGATTCAGAGGAAAATGTAAAGGAATATGTGCAGGAATTACCATCCACAGAATGGACATGGAATATCACTCGTGTCCATAGGTTGGAGAAGCTTAGTGGACACACTGGTCAGAGTACTAAGAAATTTCTAGATAGAATTATGATCACTCCATATTTAATTGGCCTTAACATTGAGGATGTACCTTTGCCAAAAATCTGATTAATTTGGTCATTTCATGTAGTTCTTTTTTATATTTCTGGACTTTGGAAATATGTACTCTCATAAACGATCTTAAGTATAATATGTAGCAATGGGAAGAAAACAATAAAAATACTGCCTACGACATGCAAACATGCAGATATCTTTGTGATAGTATTAAGAAAGAGTACATACTAAATAGAAAGGCAGTGCAAATACCTTAATACCTAGATATTTACAGATAAGGCACAGTTACTAAATATCTTTTATAAACCAGCACTGTACAATGAGCAAGGTACATAAGAGTGGAAAATCTTGGGCCCTGCCTAAAAGGAATTTTTCTACATATTTTAGAGATGATATAAGCATTTAATCCAATGACTACTATAAAGTGCAACAACATTTGCATAACATACAAATATTTGGTTAAAAATTCTGGGATTTGGCCCTAGAGTTTAAAGCAAGCAAACATAAATAGCCATGAAAGTAGGTGGAGAAGGTTTGATACAATAATATTAAAGTTGCAATCGACCAGTAAGTATTTAGTGGAGGGTCACATGCACAAGACAATTTTTTCTAAATGTAGTAACAGGAAAGAAAACCTAAACAATATTTCCAAGTTATTAAATGAAGTTTTCTTACAGCTAACTAGTAAAAATCACACGACTCAAGCCATCATTCATGTGTATTTTAATATTCCCATGTAGAGGGAAGAAGGAAAGATGCTTTCAAATTCTTATTTTATTTTGAGAGAGAAAAGAGGCAAAGAAGTCCAAACTGGTAAGAAACTGATAGTAGTAAAGAATTTGGTGAAATATATAATAGTTGCTGACAAGTTTAAGCCATTAAAGAGACCCGGTGTGCAAGGGGAGTTCAATTTTATTTCAACTGACAGATAAATCCTGTTTTAAAAATAGCTTTTTGTGATCTGAAAAATGATCAGAAGAAAATTCTGAGTATGAAAACACCTGTAATAAATCATCTGCATATAGAGAAACAATGTATCAGATGATGCCAGTTTAAATATCTCATGAGGAATTGAATTAAGATGAGCAGGAAGAATCACAACTAAAATGTAAAGCAGAAGGTGAGATAAAAGGCAGGCTATTCAATGTCTGGTTTTGACAGCTCTACAAGGACAAAACCACACCTTGGTTTGATAGCCAGGGTACAAGACTCAGCTCTCTACTCTCAGTCTTTGCCCTTATGAGTTCTGTAAGTGAGGGAAGAAATGCAGATAACCTGCCTCCACATTTGTCCAAATGATATAAAAAGTTATATGCTAATGTCATGTTACAAAGAGGCTATTGCATCACATATATGGCTTCCAAATAATTACACGTTTTTATTTTTTAAAGTTTATTTTTGAGTGAGAGAGCGTGAGCATGAGCAAGAGTGGGGAAGGAGCAGAGAGAGAGAGGGAGAGAGAGAAAGAATCCTAAGCGGGCTCTGCACTGTTAGCACGTAGCCCGATGTGCAGCTGTAAGTCACGAACTGTGAGATCATGACCTGAGTGGAAATGAGGAATCAGGTGCTTCACTGACTGAGCGCCCAGGCGCCCCCAAATTATATCTCTTTGGGGAAAAAAAAAACTATTTCTATAAACACCCTGTAAATAATGTGTGTATTTAAATTATCATACAACTCAATTTACTTTTTACTTTTTGTCTACAGTTTTATAATTTCTGTGTTTAATTTTTTTAATTCTCTGATTTATTACATATGCACAAAGTCATTCAATCATCACTCTCACTGGGACAATTCCTTCTCCCAAACACCTTCTCTCAGGCTCTGCCTCATATACAGTCACACGTTTACCCCACCCTTAAACCTGAGAATCAATCTGTTCTCCATCACTAAAGTTTTGTTTTCCAGATCGCATGGATACATAGAACCATACAACATGTAACCTTTGAGATGGTAACCTTTTGAGACTGGCTTCTTTCACTCAATATAATGCCTGTGAGTTTCATCCATTTTGTTGCATATATTGATAGTTTGTTCTTTTTTATTAATGAATGGGATTCCATACTATGGTTGTACCATAGTTTGCTTATCCACTTGCCCACTAAGGGATATTTGGATTGTTTCTACTTTTTGGAAGTTACTAATATAGCTGCTATACATATGCATGTGCAGGGTTTTTTTTTTTTTTTAATGTAAGTTTTCATTTCTTAAGGATAAATACTTGGGCATTGGGTGGCTAGGTCATGTGGTTACTGCGTGTTTAGCTTTGTAAGAAACTGCCAAATCATTTTCCAGAGTATTGGAATTTAAACGTTATCTCCACATCCCAAACCTCATGATCGCATAATGTTATTTTTGTGTGTTTAACTGTCAAGTGTATCTTTACAAACTCAAATAGAGAAAAATAATGTCTCTTATTTCCACAGATATTAATAATATCTGTTGCTCTTCTTTTTTATTTGTCATGTTTCACATTTTCTTACTGCTCTCATTGCCCCTCCTTCTAAAACAACTTTTCAGCGGCTGTTTCTCCAGATGATACAAGTGATATTTTCAGTATTGCTCTCTTTTCCTTCTAGACTCTGAGCATTGAGATATTATATATTGTGTTATTATCTCACAGCTTACTGAGGCTCATCCAGTAAGTCTGGGCTATTTTCCCGGTTGGATTCAGGCCATGAGTTCCAGCCTGCCTTCTGTGTGCCCTGGTTCCAATGTTCCAATGTTAGTTAATCATTCAAAGCTTTTGCCGTGGTCTTGTTGTCCCCCCCTCCGGTGGTCAGTCTGGGAACTGAGTGGAAGTCTACCCATTAGCTCTGTTCTCAGTTTTGGAATGATAATTAAGATCAAATGCACACCTATGCATCTAGGGAACTCAAACTGGGATTCATAAGAAACTTTATGGGATTCCTTTCCAGAGAGTTTCTTGTTGCATTGCGTAATTTCCCTCGTTCTGTCTGTTTTTCCTTTCGGCCCTCCATCCAGAAGTCATCCATGTCTAGTATTATCATTTGTTGGAGACTTAACAATAATGAGGGGCGGGGCGCCTGGGTGTCTCAGTCAGTTGAGCGTCCGACTTCGGCTCAGGTCATGATCCCGCGGTCTGTGAGATCCAGCCCCACATCAGGCTCTGTGCCGACAGCTCAGAGCCTGGAACCTGCTTCAGATTCTGTGTCTCCCTCTGCCCCTCCCCTGCTTATGCTCTGTCTCTCTCTCTCTGTCAAAAATAAAGAAACATTAAAAAAAATAAAAAAATAATGAGGGGATGCAGAGTGAGAATGGTGGGGAGAGGGAAAGAGAAGAGAGAATAGAATAGAGAGATACAGAAGAACAAAAATCAGAGGAGTTGATCCAGCTCTCTAGGATGAGCAATTCCATGCAACCTGGTAGAAGATTCCTTCCCTCAGGGTTTGGCTCATGGTTTCCACTATGGCTGTTGTTCTATTATCATAGGATGCCATGAGGACGGGATCATGACAGAAGGAACATTTGGGTTATTTCCAGCTTTAAGAAATCGCAAATAGAGCTGCTATAAAAATTTATGTATATGTTTTGGAACATACCAATATTTTTATTGCTGTAGATACAACACCAAAGAATAAGAATGTTGGGTCAACTGGTAAATAGATGTTTAACTTTGTAAGAATTGTCAAAGTTTAGTTTAGTTTTCCAGAGTGACCCTAACATTGCATTTTCCCTTCACCGATGCACGAATTCCAGTTATTCTGCCTCTCACTCTGTACTTGGTATTGTCTGTAATCTTATTTTAGCCATTCTAATATTTGGGAAGTGGTATCTCATTGTGGTTTCAATTTGTATTCTCCTGATAGATAATGATGTTGGATGTCTCTTCATGTGATTGTTTGCCATCCTTGTATCCTCTTTGGTGAAGTGTGTGTTCAAGTCGTTTGTCCATTTTGTAAATTTGAATTGCCCATTGTAATTGTATTGGGTTTTTAGAATTCGTTTTGTAGTTTGGATATAATTCTTCACAGATGAATGGTTTGCACATATTTTCTTCCAACCCATAACTTGTCTTTGCATTCTCTTGATAGAGTCTTTGACAGAGCAAAAGCTTTCAGTTTTGATGTGGTCCTATTGATCATTTTGATCATCAAAAATGTTTTTGGTGTCATTTCTAAGAATGCTTGTTCTAAACCTAAGTCATGTTAATTTTCTCCTGAAAGTTTTAACATTTTTAGTTTCACATTTAGATTTATGATCTATTTTGAGTTGATCTTTGTGTGAGGTGTGATATTTAAGTCAAAGATTGTCTTTGCCTATGGATGACCAATTATTCTAATGCTGTTTGTTGTAAAGACTATCTTTTCTCCATTTAAATGTTTCTTTGTCTTTGTTAAGTATCAAATGGCTATATCTGTTGGAGCCTATTTCTGCCTTACCTATTCTTTTCCTGTGATTGTGTGATTACTGTAGTTTTATAGTGAGTCTTAAAATCAAGTAGTACGATTCTCCCAAACTTGTTCTTTTCTTTCAAGTCTTTATAGCCATTTCAGTTCCTTTGTTCTTGCATATAAATTTTAGAATCAGCTAAGACCAGCCATTTTAAGGAAATAATAACATGTCTTTAATCTTAAGCAATATAGGGGTGAAATCATAGTTTCAATTTCTCTTATTTGAGAAGAAGGTTTAATTTTTGCTTTATTTTTCAAATATTGTGCATTTGATATCCACAGAAACCAGCTTACAGAAGATTAGCTATAAAAGTTGAAGATTAAAATATATATATATTTTATATTATATAGATATATATTAGACCTCCCTACCAATTGCCTGTTATTATTTGAAATTTACTTATCTTCCATACACTATTGGGTTCATATATAAAGATATAAATACCACAGCAAAAATAAATTTAATTCTTCAAATCTAAAAGTTGAATTGGGAAAATTCTAACACATCTTCCAAACATCATTAGCAATGGCAAAATTTGGGTTCTGTAGCCCTCAAAATGAATAATGGAATGTGCTTTGAAATATTTGGTTCCATCATGTCAGGCACTTTCTATGTCCCAACTACCCCACTACCTTATTTTCTGCTAGCTTCTATTAAACTTCATAGAAACAAAAAATGCCAGATTGTTACTTTTATAACCTCTTTTATAATGATCCAATTCTGGATAATGAGATCAGAGGGAAATTCCACTTGTGATTTTTCTGGAAAATGTTTTCTATGAAATGACATGTGGGGAAAAAATGCCTGTTTTCATCTTGCCTGGATGTGGCCATATTTCATATGTCTCATGTGGCAACCAGCCTGTGACAAGAAGAGCAGAATCACGACCATGTTTAGAGTTGCTGATGTAATATCAGGAACATGTGTCATTGATTACACTTCTGAGTCGCTCGTACCTACTCTGGGACTGCCATTTGCCTCCAAATAAACTGCCATTTTTAATTTATTATTTGAAATAATTACCTTATTTTCTGAGCTACTTTGGGTTGGATATCCTGTTATTTATAGTCAAAGGCCTCCTAATAGACATATCTCTATAAAGGTCCAACCAAGGCAAAATAATTTCATTAGAGTCTCTTCATTTCTTTTCTGGAGAAACTCTGATTGCTTAATAGATTAAGACACCTATTCAGGGCCTTTCAAAAGGCCATGGCATAAAAATAATAATGTCCATGTACTCTGACTTCCTTCATCAGAAAACTGTGCTGCTTTACTCCTGTGGAATTTCACATTTCTGATTGTGCCTATAAATAAAGTGGGATGATATGGTGCAAAACTGGCTATACTTGGAGTCCTGAGATCTCAATCTTGCTGCAGGGTGATTTATTAAACACTCTGTGTGCCAGTCTCCTCAACTGAAAAAATGACACATTTTATGAAAACACTGTAAACTCTGTTAGAAATTAAGCAGCACCCTACCACCCCCCAATACACAAACACGCCGGACTCCTAAGTAATAGGAGCTCTGATAAGGTTCAAGAATCAGAGCTGTTGCTTTTATTGTACTTGATAGAAATTACAAATAGATACTGCCACGTGGAATGCTGTTTGGAATACTTTGGATTCCTACTTTTGGAAATCACAAAATCTTCATAGTCTTTTGGTTATCTCCTTCCTGTCACTGGTGAAGCATGGGAAGTCTGGCATTGTCTCTCATCTGGGATCACTGTACCCACCCAGACAAGGACTAGGTGGCCTAGGAAAATTCTGTTAGTGGACTTGGTTCAGTAAGTTATTTTTCCCACACTTCCTCTGTGATTAAAGTAGAAAACAAATTGAGTCTAAGATCACTGTGTACAGATGGAGTAAAGAGACTAATGGGTTCACTAAGCCAACTCTAGTCTTGTCTTAACCGAGAGAAGAAAATAAAAGCTGTGCTTGCTTGAAATCCTATCACAATTCCTTGATGGAACTCTTTCTTTTTATTCTTTTGCTGATTCCCTCAAAAATTCCACATATTCTCTGGGCTCTCAAATAATCAAATCCTACCATCTGAATATCTGGCCCATTCTATGCAATCACAATGATTGGCACAAGTTAATGGAAAGAAAGACTGTTGTTTAATCTGAAAGGGTAGGTCTGCACTTTCTCACTGAATAATACGTCAGTCTTTGCAATAAACTGAAGAACATTTGCCTAATTTAGAAATGTGTATCTCTTAAATACATAATGAGAAATACGTAATAACTCTATCAAAGATAACAACCAAAAAAAAAAAAACCCATAATATATCTTTAAAAATTGGTTGCAGCTGGAGTGGTGGACATACTTGCAGAGTGGAGAGAATAATTGGAAGAACATCTTTTTGAAGGAGGCCAAATGAGTGGCATTGTGAAATGTGAACCCAGTGGCCTCACCTATGGGTTAAGATTCTAATCAAGACTTGCATGGACATCAAAGATACTAGTTTTTATATCATAATTAGATAATAGTTGAGATAACCAAATTTCAAAAAGTTAACTCATGCTTTATTTAGCAAGCATGCATTTTTGTATCCAAGGCACTCTAATGGTACAAGGATTACAAAGATTATAAGATCATATTCTTTGTCTTCAATAGGCTTAAAATGGAGACAAGAAGAAGAATCACATAAGTATAATGAAATGTTATATCTGATATAGAGGCAAATACCTGTTATAGAGTTTGGCACATGATAGCTATTTAATGAGTGTTTACTTAAAAAATGAACAGAAGAATTGATGTAAGTATGTGTGTGGCAAATTGACTGATAGTTATGTGAACAGGGAAGGTGTAGGAAGGGTTAACTAGAAGTTGGTCTAGAAAAAAAAAAAACGGTGGGACTTGATCATGGTGAGCATAGAGGAGAAAGACACTATAGACAGAGGACTTTGTGATCAAAGATTCAGGACACATTGTAGAATTGTATTTACATTTGAACAGAAGTCTGCCCAGGGGATGCCTAGACATTTTGCAAATATATGAGCAAGTATTCTGATGACTCTCTATCTTGACCAAGATGAGAAGTATTTGTAGTCAGTTGCCCATGGTAACTTGCCTAGCTATTCACATGTTAGGAATTTGCCTAGTTAGCTTTGAGAAAGTTCACTCATGAAGTCATACATTTTTGCATGCACACACATTTATTGAGTGAATATTTATGTGATAATCTGTACTACTAGGACTGTAAGGCTTTGCAGCTCAACATGTTTCCCAGGAACAAGGAGCATCTGTATCACCTAGGAGTTTGTTAGAAATGCAGATTATCAGTGCCAGCGTAGGACATACTGAACCAGAATCTGCATTTTAACAAGACTTCCAGTTAGTTGATATGAATATATCTGGGGAATGCAAAGAAAGCTTGCTTCCAGCTTTCTAGGACTGTCCAGTCCAACCAGGGAGATAAAATACATGTGCAAATAGTTAGACTGTCATACCAGTACCCAAATGGCACATGCCAATATGTGTGACACAGCCTGGCACAGACTCTGAAGTCAAATGCTAATTTAAAAAAATAATAATTCTTTTTCTGTGTGCACTTGGACAAGTTATTTTTCCTTTCTCTGACTCAATATCTTTACCTGTGGGGTCTTGATGATAACTACTTTGCTAGGCTGTTTAAGAATTAGCAATGTCCCATTTGAGTGCTTAGCACAGTACCTGGAGCAGGGTAAGCACTGATAAATGGTAATGATGATTCTAGAGATTTAAAACCTAACTGTTTGCAGGCAGATATGCCATTGTAGATAAATTTTTTTGGAAAAGTGACCTTTTATCAGCCTCAGATACGTAGAGTTTTAACATAGGGTGTTGAGCATGCAGAAGGAAGGAGATATTCAACCCTTTAGCCATAATTTTCAACTATAGGAAGCTATATTTCTTTTTTTATTTTTTTTAAATTTTTTTAATGTTTATTTATTTTTGAGACAGAGAGAGACAGAGTGCAAGTGGGGGATGGGCAGAGAGAGAGGGAGACACAGAATCTGAAACAGGCTCCAGGCTCTGAGCTGTCAGCACAGAGCCCGACGCGGGGCTCGAACCCACGAACTGTGAGATCATGACCTGAGCCGAAGTCGGACGCTTAACCGACTGAGCCACCCAGGCGCCCCTAGGAAGCTATATTTCTTACATACACTGATACTACTTGAGAGTCAAGGACCTTGCCTGCTAGAACATCCATCATGCAATTTAGACCAATCGTCTATCTGCAAATTTAATAACAGCATAAATTAGATAGGCTGTTCAAATACATTTCTAATTCCATTATTTCAGAATACCTTTAAAACAAAATTCTTTTCAAAATAAACAAACAGCCCCTTATCATTTCTTTATTTTGATTAAAATTAAAATTAAATTGCTTTGCCTTTTTACTGTTGGAAACAGAGTGAGGGTCTATAAAAATCATGAAATTCAATTATGGGTATTCACAGTAAATGGCCAAATACAAATCATGCACCTTAGAATTTGCTGCAACTTGTCAATTTAAAGATTTTTCTTGGTAAAATATAGACTTCTGTATATTATGCATTGTTTGATTGAAGAGATTGCAACTAAGTAAAATCATTTCATCAAACTCACCTTGATTACAAAAGCCAGCACGGACAATAAAAACCTGCCTTCTCAGTATCTGTTGGCAGAAACTGCCAACTCTCTCACACCATGGCCCGAGAAAGGAAAAGTGTCTACACTTCATGAGACAATGACTAATCCAAGCCACTCAATTATTTAATTATAACTTTACTAACTTTTCAGTTAAAAGTGCTAGGGTTAATGCTCATTGTTAGAATTGTCCAAATTATAAGAGAAAACAATGACAGTGCTACTACCTAGGGAGATATATGAGTAGTTACATACTGTTCCAAACTTTCCTTCCTCTTTGAAAGCCCTGCTCAGGGAAAATCTAAGTGTCTTCAGAGGGCAATAGGAAGGTGCAAGGAGATCAGGCACAGGTGTAGAAAGTAGGACTTAGGGCATCTTCACCGGATAATCTTGTGCCTCCAAGGCTTGTGCATTTCCATCAGGCTCTGGTTATACTTCTAATCAATATATACTGTTTTCTTTTCTTCTTCTTCTTCTTTTTCTTCTTCTTCTTTCTTCTTTCTTCTTCTTCTTCTTCTTCTTCTTCTTCTTCTTCTTCTTCTTCTTCTTCTTCTTCTTTCTCCTTTGGGGGCCTGTAAGAGGGAATACTAAGGACTTCCATCTGCTTTCCACCTGCTTACTCAAGAGAGTGGAGTTTTTGCTACAAGCAGGAGATAGATGAGCAGTTTGAGCTGCTAAAATCCTTTAGGCTTTGGGGTTTGACAAAGACCATACAGGAAGGATTTCCACAGTGTGCTTTTTTGTTCTGTGAGCTACTGGTGGACTTTCAGTAGATATAAGTATGTAATTTTGTAGTAAGTATATATTTTTTATTAAGTGATCTCTAAACAATTTGGTCATTTTGGAAGAAAAAATGAAGTAGTTACTCCACAATTATTTGACAAATGTTATCATATGTTATATTCAAGTGTTCACCAAAATACCATCATAAGCCTAAAAATGGCACTTGTTTTTATCAAGGACTGTTTGGAACAGTTTCTTTCATATAATTTTCAGTCTACAAGTTGCTCTTTGTCTCAGCCTAAGTATTTTCCCATGGTTTTTTTAAATTGAAGTATAATTAATGTACAGTGTTATATTAGTTTCAGGTGTATAATATAGTGGTTCAATAAATCTGTACATCACTCAGTGCTCATACCAATGACTCTTTAATCCTTTTCGCCTATTTCACCCATCCCCCCCACCTCCCCTCTAGTAACTACCAGGTTTTTCTCTGTATTTAAGTGTCTCGGGGTACCTGGCTGGCTCAGTTGGTTAAGTGTCCCATGATCTCGCATTTCGTGAGTTTGAGCCCCACGTTGGGCTCTGTGCTGACAGCTCAGAGCCTGGAGCTTGCTTTAGATTCTGTATCTTCCTCTCTTTCTGCCCCTCTCCTACTTGTGCTCTGTCTCTCTCTATCTCTGTCTCTCTCTCTCTGTCTCTCTGTCTCTCAAAAATAAACATTAAAAAAACAAAGTCTTGTGGGGTTTTTTTGGTTGTGCCCTTTTCCTCTGTTCATTTGTTTTGTTTCTTAAACTCCACATATGAGTGAAATCACATGGTATTTGTCTTTCTCTCACTGACTTATTTCACTTAGCGTTATACCTTCCAGGTCCATCCATGTTGTTGCAAGCGTCAAGATCTTATTTTTTTTTTATGGCTGAGCATCAGGAAAATACAGATCAAAACCACAATGAGATATAATCTCATACACCTGTCAGAATGGATAAAGTAAAAAACGCAAGACATAAAAACTGTTGACGAGGGTGTGGAGAAAAAGACACCCTCATGTACTATTGGTGGGAATGAATATTGGTGCAGCTGGTATGAAAAAACAGTATAGAGTTTCCTGAAAACTTTAAAAATAGAATCACCATGTGATCTACTATTCTACTACTGGGTATTTACCCAAAGAAAGTGAAAATAGTAATTTGAAAGGATATATGCACCCCTACATTTTTTGTAGCATTATTTACAATAGCGAAGATATGAAAGCAACATGTGTCTGTCAACTTATGAATGACTAAAGATGTGGTATATATACATACATATATATATACATATATATATATGTATGTATATATATATATATAACTCTGCCATAAAAGAAGTATTATCTCTTGAGTGCTAGTTTCATTTGCTAAATTGGCACTTTCATTATTTTTGTTACTTTAAGTCCCAAATTGTAATAAGAAGTCCAGTAGCTAAAAAATGACACATTAAAGCACAAAAATAGTAATAAGCATAATGAAAGCTCAGAAATCCTATTGATCCAAAAAGAGAGCATGAATCCGTGTGTGCTCAAAAACGTTTGTGTGTGAATGGGGTGACATTTTACAGATCTCAAAACCAAAATATGAATAAGTATAATATAGACATCTGAAAATTAGATGTTTTTTTGGTAAAGACAACTATTGTTCCCCTGGTCCCCGCTGTCTCATCTGTTAAATATTTCACTATAGTGTCTTGATTCCATAGATTATTTTTCTGAAATTTTCAAATAAAGAATAGTAACCTCTCTGTGTGTCAACAGATGTTTCTGAACAAGTGCAGAGTAATGCTGTCCAGGATGATTTTGATGGATACAGTCACTAATGGTAGAGAAGATAACAAATCTATGGAGGTATCATCTGAAGTTGTATTCCTTATGACAAAAATGAGTCAATTGCCTTACATGGTAGCTTATGAGAAACCAACAAAGTTAGTGTCCTTACAGAGGAACAAACTGACCATCAAATATTAAGTGATTTTGATAGGAAATGCAAGCAGTGTCTTCTGTGCAGACTTCGAGATACTTAAACTTAGATTTTGCTAAAACTGCAGTGTACAAATCCATTCTTGGCACATATATGGTGAATACATATTTATTATTTGTAAGCCTTTATGTAACTGTACACAGTTTTATTAAAATCAAGGCTGATGGAGCAGTGATGTAAAGACGGATGCTGTGACATGAATAAAGGTTTGCACCTGAGTGCCTGTGTACCCGCTGCTTTAATCATAAGAACCAGTTGGAAGATAAAAAAATGCTCTCTCATCTTGGTTCTGTATTAAGGAAAATAGTGCAAATTGTAAATACAGTCGAATAATAGTCATAGAATGGTTGTTTTCAGTGTATGCTTTGGAGAAATTGGCACCAAAGAAAGACTTTCCTTTTCCATTCTTAAATAAGCCAGCAAGTGGACACAGTTTTCAAATAAGCACTGCAAATAATTGATAGGATAAAGTGTCTTAATGACCCTGATAATGCTAGTAAAGACTATATGACTTTTAATGTATTGCTCAGATGGAATATTTCAGTAATAGAATTGATTTCTTAGAGAGTTGTAACCTATTATTTTGAGTCTAAAATATGATTTCAATGTGGTAGATAAAACATCTGGGCTTAAAAGGCAGACAAAATCTTGGTGCAGTGACTCCATTGCTGAGAAAGGTATTCTTTTCCAGAACATGCTAGTTGTTTTCAATGATCTGCGAATCACAGCTGAGTGTTGAGACAGAATGTGATGAAATCCTTTCTAGAGCTGAAAGTGATAAATAAATGGATTAAGAATCTATTCAACCCTTCCTCTCAAGTGAACCATTTGAACTTCCCAGTTTTTGAGTATAATAAGCTTGTCAATTTAGTTTATGATGGAGCCCATGAAAAGAGTTTTATGTAAGACAGTCTTCTTTATGATTTCATGATTGATCCTAATATGGAGAACTATCTAACATAGCCATCAAATGCTTCCATTTCAGATCACATATAATAATCATGGAGTACTGTCATATAATTGAGCAAAAAATAAAGAAAAATAAAGTAACTGACAGGATCATGGTGAAGCTACTCATCATGAAATCAGATAAAGAGAATTTATAAAAATATTGAAAATTATATCATCTCAGGAATCTCTTCCACCCAAAGAAATCTTGCTCTTCTGAATTCCTGTATCATTTCTCATCTATATCAATTGTTTTCTTATTTTTATATGCTTGGCTTAGTTCTTCTTTCTTATTTGACTTATATTCATGTTACATGTGACTCTTACTATTTATTGTAAGGCAAACTCTATTACAAACAATAAAACCACACCCAGTTATTTATGTTTTGTCTATGCCGCTTTCAGGTCAACAATAGCAGAGTTTAAGCATTCTAAAGGGAATCAAATATTCCAGAAAACCGAATCTATTTCTTTCATTCTGGCCCTTTATGGACAGACCCTTATACTGGGGTATACGTTGTTCAAGACCAGAGATTTAGTAAGTTTTGTCCAATACTTGAGTGAGTTGTCTCAAGCTTAGTAACATCTGATATTTTTATAGTGAATTTATTCAACCATCTAGAATTACCCTTATGGATACTTTTACCAGAACGTCACTCATATTCAGACTATCCTTTGTCAAGTTAAAACTCAGTTGGAATATTATGAGCAGTTATGCATGAATCAGAGGTATTATCCTACTTACTGCTGGTATGGTAAAGTAAGCCTGGTAAGTTCTCATGGGACAGAAGCAACACATTTTGACAATTTCCAATTAGCCACCCCAAACTGATTCTCCAAAATAAGACTGCAGCTCCTCAAAAGACCCATGTTCTCCCCAGGCAGACTTGAGTTACTATAAATCATAGTGACACAGTGCACTCACCCATAAGACCTAATATAAAGATAGTCTCCTAAAGCACATTCCAATTCAGCCTTATCATAAAAAGCACCTTGGGGTACACTGAAAATTCTATGACCACTCAAGTCTTTTTATCAGTTATAAGTGAATGATTTTTAAATGCAAATATTTTCTGTTAAAAGAGTAAAGTAAACCCTGCATATTTTGGAACATTTTAAGATTAATAGTCAGGTTTGTGGATGATGCAGACAGACTGCAGGATCATTACATTTTCACTCACATCCAGAACCTCCAATCTGTAAGATTAAAGGCAGTCTATTTTTAAATTATTGCAGCACATCCCCATACTAGCTTTCTTACAAAGGTGGGGGGGGGGTATTTCTGTATTTGATTATTGGAGTAACATGGTTATTTCAATCATGTGGCCATGATTTTTTTTAGCTTTGTACATATAAAAGGTTTTTTTCTGATACCTGGGGTATTTCAGAAGCAAAGAGATAATTCTGTGTTCAAGTCTTTTTAAAAATAAGACTCCAACTTACATTTAACCCATAGCTTTAGAGACAAACAAGCTTTTAAGAAATATCTGGTCAAATGTATTCACTTTATAGAAGAGGAAAGAGAAAAATAAAGTGATTTGTCCAAATTCGAATAACCAGTGGGCAGATGAGGATGAGACAACTTTGCCCAGATCTTGATCAGATAACTACACACTGCTGTCTTCATAAGGTGTTAATCCCCAAAGAAGATTTCAACTGTTTTACACCTCTTTGAGAAGAATTGGATGAGATTTCACTGAGTCTGACTGGAAGAGATAGGCACCATTGTTCATACATGGCAGCTAACAAAATTGAAGATTAGACATCAGAAGTGGTTTGCCCAAAGTCATGTCGCAGGTAAGGGCTTGAGCACTCTCTCCACTGTTCTCTTTACCAGACTCCCACTGAGGTTGCTAGTTTCTGCATGAAAGCTTATATCAACAGTTTTCATTTCATCACAGACAATCAAATGATGTATTTTGTAACTATATGGCCACAGGTTATGATTAATTGCAGTATGCACTAATTTAGATGTTATAGAAATTAGGAGGTAATTATGTGTCACTAAAATTATCTGCACACATCACCAATTACTGCAGACTACTATAGTTGGCAATAACACTCTCCTACGGAAAAACAGGGTAGAAAAATATATTTCTCTAGACAAAGTTAACATTTTCTACTTATCAAGGTCATTGCACACCACGGGCATTGTGACATTCTTGACTTGCGGTATATTGTGCTCTTTATTTTTGGCATAAAAAAGCTTTAATATAGTCTTATAAAATGATAATCTGTCTTTATTTCCCACAGTTTATATATCTAGGTGTTGAGTTCAGTCTTCATCTACATTTGCTAGTTAATGAGCAGTACATTGTTGAGGAGCAAGGATTATAAAATGTGAAGATATATATCCAACAAGTTATAAATAAATACAAATCTGAAGTCGGGTATGTCATCTTGATAAGGTCTCCTCCCCAAACCACCTGTAATTTTGCAAAGAGTGGTTCCATGTGTCGTTTCTCTGAATTGTCCCTTTTCCTTATCTTTTTGATGTGTTCCTCTAAGTTAGAAATAATCTACAAGAAGCATAAGCAAATGGAAGCAACATTTTGATGATTTTAAGACTCAACTAAATCAATGAAATAAATTGGCTAAATGTATATCTTAACACTGTACTAGTTTTTAAGCAGATCAATTTCTATGTTGCATGTATAGACTTTCCTAGAATTTTCAGTTCTAGTCATTAGTAAATTATGTTCTAAATTTAAATCGGTGCTAATAATGTTTGTGTGGGTGGAATGAGGGTGAATGATGTGTGTGTGTGTGTGTGTGTGTGTGTGTGTGTGTGTGTGTGTTTGGGAGGAATGACTGCTGCTGATCAAACCAATTTAGCTATTGTAATGAAATTAGATATTTTTTTTTCCTTAGACATGTTTTGGCATCACCATCAAATCACATAGTAGATAGATTTTGTTTGCTTTCTTTTGAAATATCTAGAGCCATCAGAGTTCTTTTTTTCTCATAAGCAGTGAGGCAGAAGAAAGTCAGAGTTGAGTTTTATTCTAATTGTATAGTATCAGCATTGTAACCTCAGCTCACTTGCTTTTGTGATAGATGCTAATTAAATAACCTTTAATCCAGGAAAGTTTATATTTAATTGTGTGTCATGGAGGGCATTTTTTTTAATTCTAGGAGCTAGCTATGCCTCCCACCTCTTTCTGAGGAAACCAGTGACAAGAATTTATTTCTATATAGTTTTCTCTCACATTTTTCTGTATTCCTCTGCCCTTGTCACAATAGATTGAATCTAGAGCCAGAGGCAATCATGGATTAGTTGTTAATAAAAAAGATCAACTACCCAGAGGTGATGTGATGTAATATCTGTCAATACTGATGTACTATATTGGATACTAAAAAGCATAATCGGCAAACATTGAAATGGGGCCCACATAGAAAATGTATATATATTAAAAAAGAAACTATACCCTATGTTGAAGAGGTTTAAAGAAAACTTGGTCATTAGAGTTATTAATATATCCTGAGGAGCAGTAAGAAACTATCCCTACCATCTTGGAAATTCTGACATATACGAGTCTCTAAATTTCAGGGACACGAGATGACTATGGTGTTGTGAATATAGTAGTTCCATAGTTTCTAATTCTCCTGTAATTCTTTGTAATAATCCTTATATTGAAGAAATGAGGCAATGGGAAAAAGTGGGAAGTGTATATAAAAAAAGTCCATTTACTACACATAAGAATACTCATGAAACTGGAAGGGAACATAGATGTCCTCATTGATAACCTGTTTATCTTTCTTAGTTAGTAGTGAAGAGGGCACCAGAATCTACATTTTCAATAGGCTTTCCCCTAGTAACCTAACTTTCTATACTTCTCTTAGATTATAACCACAACTTTAATTATTCACTCTAAAATAATTACTCAATGGGATGGGGCACCTGGGTGGCTCAGTTGATTAAGTGTCCAACTTCAGCTCAGGTCATGATCTCGCAGTTCGTGAGTTCGGGTCCCACGTAGGGCTCTGCGCAGGCTCTGTGCTGACAGCTTGGAGCCTGGAGCCTGCTTTGGATTCTGTGTCTCTCTCTCTCTGCCACTTCCCTGCTCTCATGCTCTCTCTCGCTCTGTCTCTCTCTCTCAAAAATAAATAAATATTAAAAATGAAAACAAAATTCTATGGGGCACCTAGGTGGCTCAGTTGGTTGAACATATGACTCTTGGTTTCAGCTTAGGTCATAATCAGGGTTTGTGAGATAGAGCCCTAAATTAGGCTCTGCACTGACAGTGTGGAGTCTGCTTGGAATTCTCTCTGTCTGCCTGTCTGTCTCAAAATAAATAAACATTTAAAAATAAAATAAAATAAAATAAAATAAAATAAAATAAAATAAAATAAAATAAAATAATAAAATAAAAACTCAATGATCCATCTGTAGGTAATAGCTCACAGCACACTCTCCCTTCCTTTTGGTCCAGCTCTTTCTGGTCTTCCCCTCCCCTTATCTCTGACAAAATCCTACTCACCTTTTAAGATCTGACCCAAATGACCTGTTCAGCAACAAATTATCCATGGTACATGGCCACACTCTCTTCCTCTATCCATGTGTATCTCTTAACCATATATTGTCTCATATTTCAGGAGCCTCAGCACTTGTCTGCTTCTCTCAAGTGACTATCTGCTTTTTAAGGAGGTGATACTCATTCCATCAGCCTCTCTTACTCTTCCACGGGGACTAGAACAAAGTCCACCATATATTGTGGATGCTTCACAAGTAAGATGATTTGAACAGAGGTGAACGAGCTCTTGTTCCTTTGCCCAGTTGTGTTGTGTTTGCCACTGGGGTGAAAATAATGAACTTTATCTTTTTTAGAATATCATATTTCAGGATAGTTATTTTTGTCTTTAATTCTTTTCGAAATATGGTTTAAGGAGAAAAAAAGGTATCCTCTAAGAAAACCATATAGTGACTGGAAAAAAAATAAATAAATACAAGATTTCCTAACCAGATAACAACATAAAACTCAGAAACTAGAATGGGTCTTGCCACTGGCATAAAAAACCTTTTGATTTTATTCTGTCCCCTATTAATGTGTTATCTCTTTCCGCCAGGATATACCACAAGCAGATTTCTGAAAGCTCCCCCTAAATAATTCTCATCCTAAAAAATTAATTATTTAGTTACTTATGAAGGATATTAATGGTCTAAGACTGTGAAGAAAACAATAATTTGTCTGCTTTTTTTGATTTAAGGTTTTGTTTTGTTTTAAACAATATAATGCAAAACTATTGCAAAATATTGCAATTATCTTAGACATCCTAGATTCTTAGAGCTGGAATGGAACTTAGATCATTTAGCTAATATTTCATAGAGTTACAGCAATTGTCTCTGGGAACATCCCTTCAAACTTTTTTTTGACTCCTGCCCCCTTTATTATGATGCTTTCCCTATGTTTGGGGGGCTTTTGGTGACTCCACTTCTCCAAGACTGATTTGTGGTTGTTGGCTTGCTTTTTTGTTCCTTTACATTTACTGTCCTTGAATTCACATGCACGTCTCACTAACATATGATCTTCAGTATCTACCAGAAACATACCAAGCCCTCAATAAATATTTGGTGGAAGAATGTAATGACTTGTATCATATATACAAGATAGCAGCTGATTAACAACTAAGTATTTCCAATGAATTGCTTAACTATTTCCACTCAGTGAATTGCTTATATCCAAGTTGAACTAAGCCATAAATGAGATTTTCAAATATTCATTAGTCTTTCATCAAGCAGCAAATTACCTTAATCCTTTTTGTCTTTTCCGTTCTCATTCTAATCCCTCTTTTAGAAAACCACACCCAATTCAGCAACCAAACCACAAGGAAAATGACAATATCTAAATAATCTTCAAGGTTGTTTTTTTTTCCCACTCATAAAATTCCTACAGAGTAGTTAGAGCAGCACTGTTTGATTTCTCGATTATGCAAAGCATGATTTCTACAAGTAAATTCACTGTAACCAAATTGACAATAAAAGCAGAATTGGTGCCTCCATGATTTATGTGTTTTTTTTTTAATATAGTAGAATGTGTTCGCTAAGTAGTTATTGGATGTAAATCATATATGAAATATTTTGAATATTTTTGTTGCGTTATAGCTTCAAAATAGTTACTTCTCAAATGTCTGTTTTATGCTTTCATGCTTGCTGAAATGTGGTTTACCAAATACTTCTGGGTGTGTTTTGTTTTGTTTTGTTTTGTATTGTTTTGTTTTCTTATGTTTTGTTTTGTTTTGTTTTTGTCTGACTAAAGGAGAAACTTGGAAATCTCCAAGGAGATTTGGCTTTTAGATTTGTGCAGAATGGCCACAATGCTTTTCGACGACCGTGGCCTCCCCTTTTCATTTGTCATAAGTTGAGATCTACTGAGGAATGTTATTGAACACTCCCTGAAATTGAAGGCTATGTACTTCATGTGCAAACCTTTCTAGGATGTTATTAATGACTGAAACTGGAGGTAATATTACCTGACAAGTGGATTCTGTGACAAAAAAGAAGGAAAGATGTCACATTTCTCTATTAAGTAGAATAAGTGAGTGAATTACTAGTTTCTTTCTATCTTTTCTTTGATTTTAGGGTTAATAAGTTTCATCTTTTCCTCTATGCTTCATTAAGGGAAGATGTAATCTCCATCCATTAGGGTAGGGATGTTGGTAATTTTTGTGTGTGTCCTATTATTACTAGATACCCAGGGTCTAGAAAAATACCTACCACATAATAAGTGAAATAATATGAATTAAATGAAAGAAAAAAAGAGTGATTTCATTGCATTCTTTAAATTAAAAAGGTTATACATTTTTCTACATTCCATTTTTGTTTTCTCCATCTCCATTAATCTCTTAAATGAAGGTAATTTACAAAGACAGACATTCTGTGTTCAAGATCACTTATTTTCAAGACTTGAACAATCTCCTTTGCAAATAGTTTCTACCTCTCCATCTCATACCTCCCCCACCCCCCCCCCCATACTTCTGTGAACATCAGGTCTACATTTTTTTAAATGAGAGAGAGGGAGACAGAGATTCTGAAGCAGGCTTCAGTCTCGAGCTGTCAGCACAGAGCCCACTGGGGGGAAAGGGGCACGAAGAACTGTGAGATCATGACCTGAGCTGAAGTCTGAGCCAAAGTTGGATGCTTAACTGAATGAGCCACCTGGACACCCCTCTACATTTTGTTTTGAGTCTAATTTTAGATTCCCTAATGTCAACAGTCTCCAGTTGGAATCCAATCATTTTGTCTCCAAAAATGATCTTCATCTGGGTTCCCAGTCTGACTGTTGGCTTACTAGATACGTATGCTGTACATTTGGAATTGCTTTTGATACTTCTTTTTTTCATCTTTTTCCATATTCAGTAACTTACTACATCCTATTGTGTTGTGTTTATCTTTCTCATCTTCTTTATATTTACCATAACTGCTGCCCCCAGCCCTAATCATCTCAATTCTGCTCTATTGCAATGAATTATCCCTGCAATCAATTACTCACAAACCAACTATCCTTGTGTTCCTAAAATACGAGGTAGGTACCACCACTCCCTTCCGTAAGACTTTTTAATGTCTACTCATTGCCTATAGAATAAAATCTAACTATTTGGACTGGCCTTCAAAGCCCTGTACTGTCTAGCCAATTTTCTAGCTTTGTTTCATTTTATATATTCTAAAAAGTCATAAAGAATTTTCCTTTGATCTTCAAAATGGCCATCTGTTTTAATATTTCTAGATATTTAGTTAATGGTTCAAGTCAAATACCCCTTGTTGGATTAAGTCTACTCTGCATTATTCTGCTAATTCTCTCCTATAGCACACATTTCTTTCCATCTAACACAGTTATTTACATATGCCTTTCTCTGGATAGCCTAGGAAGCTTCTGGGGACAGGGTTTGTGTCTCATTCAGCTTTGTGCATTTCACAAAGTGTGGCATGTTTTAGATATAGTGTTCTTTGAAGAATTTATTTGGGTGTGCTATTTCTTTCCCACAGAGACTAACATGCTACACTTTCAGTCCCCTAATTAGCTAACTGAAGCTATACAGAAGCTGTGTATGGCCGGATTTACCCAGTAAAGCTGACCTCTATCTTAGATATCAGGGCAGGTCTGCTATTCTCTGCATTAGATAATCTGTTAAAACAAATTATATAATAATACTTGAAACCACTATGATTTCTTCATCAAGAAAAAAGTGTCTAGAAACTAATTTCATTTATTAATTGTAAGTATTCTGAGATGTAACCACAACCTTAGTATGGAATGACAGCTTCTGAATAATCATACTCAAGGTCCTATGGCCACCTCTGTTACTACAAATGTTTAAATCCTATTAACCTAGTTACCAATAAGGTGGAACCACTATACCTCAGTCTGTGCTAAAAAAGCATTTTCTGATTATTTTATTTTAATTTTAGTTTGTTATTGTATTTCAATTTGTAATGTATCTACTATGTGTAACTGAATGACAACGGATGAAAAACTACCCCAGGGAAAGCAACTAGTGGCATTCAGAGTCTTGATTTTTTTTTCTTTTTAAAGAATGCTGAGTGAATCAAATGTAAAGAAAGAAAACTATTTAATTTGCAAAAATGCAAATAACATGTGTTAGCTGGAGGCTTAAAGTACATGAAAGCATTGCTTCATATAAGGGTCATTGACAGGAGATTTCAAATAGGTTAATGAGCTGTAACACAAAAAGAAAAATATATCACTAAAATGAGTCACTAAATAGGGAAGAATTTCTGAGGGAATGGAACCCAGGGGAGGAAGGGGACATTTGATAATTGAATGCCTTGCCCAGGAATCTAGAAAAATAAAATTATTGGGTTGTCAGATGAACCTTGAGTTCATATTAAAGACCCCAATAGTGAAAGTTCAATAAACATCTCCCTACCTACTGCATTCCATCAATCCCATAGAAGAACTCCAAACAGATAACAGATATTTCTTAAAAGCCCTGACAGAATGTTTTGGTGATTGAAAGAGCAGCAGCAATATTTGGCCACCAAAATTCTCTGCATGGAAATTCCCTCCCATCCCAGGAAAATTCATTGCCTTTTAACCCCTGGGGTCTGATACCTAGTGTTATGGTAAAGCTCTTCTCGTAATCATATAAGCTTTTCTTTACCTGTATGACTTCTGCACTAGACTGCTAACAGTTTTATTCAGCTGGTGTTTTACATGAGAAGGCTGGATGAAGAGAGAGAGAGTATGAATTATTTCACTGAGTACAAGGGGCATAATTTGCAATATAGTCTCCATTGTCATTCTGTTCTGTGTTACCAATAGGTGTACGCGTGTGTGTGTGTGTGTGTGTGGGTGTGTAGGCATATGTGTGTGTTTATGATCATTATTCATACAAGCAAACAGTTACTAAATGGCAACTGTGTAATAAGCACCAGGGATACAAATATGGATAAGAAAAGTCTAAATCCTATCCAAGTTTATCCTGTCGAGGAAATAAGGCATTGCATGGGTTCGAAAGCAAAATGTCATCCTCAACTAAAATCCAGAAGATTGTTTTTATATGAGATGAATAAATCCTCATTCACCTTCATTACTACAAAATTTAACTTGGAGTAAACCTATCTTAACATTAAAATCTGGCTTTAGGTGCAGAAAAGTATCAATTTCAAATGTTCTACCAGGTCTTTACAAGGTAAAACATTAACAGTTTTGTAACAGCATTGGTCTTGTGTCTAGAGCAAAGAAAAGTTAAGTGTTTTTGGCTCTAGTTATTTTGAAGTAATATTTCCATTGTATGTAGTGTACTAAGGACAGAATACTATATTGAAGAAATTATTTTCTCCTGTTTACTGTCTCTGAGCGATACTGTGGTCAGTCTTTGAGATGTATGTGTATATGTGTGTCTTGTTTGAAATAACACTTAGGTTCCTCTTTAGCTGACCAAGAATATGTAATCCCTCTCACAGTGAGGAAATTCCAAGAGTAACTATGTCTATGTTGAAAGATTTTTTCCACTTTCCCCGATGATAATCTAAACTGAACAATTAACACTTGCAAAATACACTGCTCAAGATCTTTGCACCTCAAGTGCCATTAACTGAAGGCAGTGGATGGATCATTTTCATGACCAGCACATAAGGCAGGAGGTGAGGTTTTCCTTTTTTTTCTAATAAAAATATTTTTTAAATGTTTACTTATTATTTATTTTTGAGAGGCAGGGGGAAAGAGAGAGAGAAAGTGAGTGAGCAGGGGAGGGGCAGAGAGAGAGGGAGACAGAGAATCCCAAGCAGGCTCCACACTGTCAACACAGAGCCCCATGCGGGGGCTCAAACTCACAAACTGTGAGATCATGACCTGAGCTGAAAACAAGAGTCAGATGCTCAACTGACTCAGCCTCCCAGGTGCCCCGGGGGGGCGGGGCAGGGGTGGGGGTGCACAGAGTCCTTTAACTGACTCTTGAGTCTTGATACTAGTGTGTAAGGATCAGGAACCGGCACGGGGACTGAGGCCCAGTTGTTTCTGTAAATGCTAAGCATCGAAGTGAGAAGTGGCCCAGAGCTGAATTGTGACCAGCAGGAAAGAAAGAGAAAACACTGGATAACGACTCAGTTGCAGTTGTGAGAAAATGTTCTTCTTTCTTGGGTACACTGGAAAAGGACTATTGTGGCCAGACCAGAGGCAGGAGGGGTGGGAAGGGAAGCAGGTTCTTGTTTGAGTTGCATACATGTGTAATTGTCAACCCTACAAGACAGTGATCCTAGATGCCAAAGATGTCACAGATAGAACTTATATAGAAGTAGTCTGGTTGGGGAGAATTTCCTGGTGGCCATGTGATGCTATGCATACACAAATGTTCCTGTAACAAATACAATGACATGATCACCTTTTGTACAAGCCTTATTGATCGAGTCCCACTGTGGCTTTCTGTCGATCCAGCAAGAATTTATGGATGTGTCTCTTATACTGGTTCCTTATGAGAGCAGAACATCAAAATAAATGAGAAAGTTTAGTTAATATTTCCAGATGTCTTATCTATTTTATACTAAATGCTTGGATGTTCGTTCTGTCGGGGAAAAATACTATAAATACAGAACATAAATAAGTTATAACAGAGGACACATTTTTCCTGTTCAGCAGCCTATCGCCAATTCCTTACCACAATAAATCAAGACAGAAATGGAATCTATCCTGAGTGCAAGATTCTTAATACTGTCCACTTATCCTTCTTATTTAGATTTAGACCAAGATTGTCATAACGTGCATTAGTTTTCAAATGATACCATGACGATTCTACCACCTACTTCTGAAACCTATCTCTATAAACTTTATATTAGAATACAAATTGGCCTTTCAAGTGATACTGTTTGCTTTGCAGCCTTTTTGCCTGAGGCCTTCTCTAAATCTAAAGTCTCTGTAGAAGCTTAGGAAGTCTGAATTTGAAAATACCATCTGCTTTAATATGATATTTAGCTTTTCTTCCTTAATGAAAACATTTTCCATTTATATACAAGTCTAAAGTTTTTAAATTATCCTAATTGTGCAATGCTAAGGTGCATTAGGATGAAAAGTCATTTTATTAAACAATATTTTTCCTCAGTGCTAAGAATGGTGTATATATTTCAAATATGCAAGTTTACAATATTCCCCTTCCTAAGAGTATTGAAGCCAGCAAAAGATGAAAAGGAGGCAATCTAATTTAATGGTTTGCAATTATAGTTGATGAAGAAGTGTGTTAATCGGGGAAAAAAAATAACATAGATGACTTCCTGTTGGGAAAAAATGAAATCAAAGAAAGTAAAATGAAAATTCTTGTCTTCAACTTGTTGTTTTCCATATAGACCAAGTGGCAAAGCCATAAGCCAGGCATATGTTAAGCAGAATATCAGACTAATGGAATCCCATTCTAAAAGTGCACTTAGATTACTTGAAATTATGCCTTTATAAAAGGAACAAAACTGGGGCACCTAGGTGGCTCAATCAGTTAGGCACCCGACTTCAGCTAGGGTCATGATCTCACAATTCATGAGTTCGAGTCCTGAGTCAGGCTCTGTGCCTGGAGCCTGCTTTGGTTTTTGTCTTCCCCTCTCTCTCCCTGCCCCTCCCCTGTTTGTGCTCTCTCTCAAAAGCAAATAAGTAAATATTCAAAAAATAAACTAAAAGGAACAAAACTGTGAGAGGAAACTATTTAAGCTACAGTGAGTACAAACACTCTCAGGAAAATAGGACTAAAATGAATACTTAAATTTATTAATGAAGATGAACAGTATGTTTTCTCTCAGTAATTCCCAAAATGGACGGTTATGAATTACGAAAGGTCATAATAGGATCTTTTTGTCCCACTTTGATCTATGCTATTTAAAATGTGAAGTACTATTGCAAAGGCATAATCCAACTTTCATTCATGACTTGTAACTGTCAGTTTCATTATGATAATAAAAATTATATTTAATATGTATTTTCATGAAACTGTATATAGGTTAGACATAGAGAGTTAGAGAATTTTTGACCTGGCATTGTGTTGGTAGGTGTCTTCGGGTGGTAAATGAAACTCAGATATAAACAGTGTAATAAGCCATCTGAAAAACATATTAGCTCACATTCTCAAAAAGGTAAGAAATGTTTTTTTTTTCCCCACTGAATCAGAAATTGTATGACATGGAGATAGAAATGATTTGGGGCTAACAAGGAATGTAACAAGCCACTGAGCAGGACCAATGTAGAATGCTTTGTAGGTTGTCAGAAATGACAATGGATACTTGATAAAGGGAATAATAAAGAATTTAAGGTACCTAAGAAAATAGGCTGGAGGAAATCTTTGTATGCTTCATGTTGGATTCACCCGATTTTTCTGTAGCCTAAAATAATCAGGCATAAATATTTTTTAGTCTACTAACACAAATAAAGTTATTAAAATAAAAATAAAGTGGCATTCAACACTCTCATTTTTGCCACAGGGCTTCATTTGACCTATTATTCTAACAGTAAAACAAAAAGGATCATTCCCACATTGCTAGTGCCTAGTTTCAAATGGAAAAGTGTCGCCATCTCAAGACAAAGCTAATGGTCTATTTAGGCGGCACAAACCATACTTTTTAGGTCACACTGTGGTCCCAGAATACTTATTAAGAGCACCCCTTTACTCTCAAACATGTTCCAGTTTAGAAAATAAGGTCACTGTATATTTACGAACCCTGAGGCTGGCATTTCTAAATACACTCTTCTCCCCAATTTGTCTACAAATTTTCTATTCTGTTTCTTGCTCCCTGTGTCCCTGTTGCCCACCAGAGATGCATAATAAACACTTGTTAAATAAAAAAATGTGCATTCAGTTTTAAATGCTTAAGTTACCATAATGTGTAAAGACTTCAGCTGTTTTCAACAAAACTTTTGAAGGGCGTAACAAGTCCATGGTATGTTTTTGTTGTTGTTAATGATAATATTTATTTTTAGTCATCAAAGATCCCAATTGAATTTCCAACAATGTATCAAGAAAAATAAAAGCTATAATGATAATCATATATTATGCAGCTTACTATGTAAGAAAGGCCATATGTCTATATATACATATATGTTCACCTGGGTGACTTAGACATTTATGTCTCACAGTTCTGGAGACAGGGAAGTCCAAGATCAAGGTGTTGGCTGATTAGGTTCCTGGTGAGAACATTTTCCTGGTTTCTAGATGGTCTCCTCTCTGTTTTCACATGATGGACAGGGCCAGGGATCTTTGTGGAGCCTCTTTTATAGGATACTAAGCCCATTCCTGAGGGCTCCATTTTCATGATTTAAGGACTTCGCAAAGGCTCCATCTTCAAACACTGTCACGTAGGCAATTAGGACTCCAACTTATGAATTTAGGGGGAACACAAATATTTAGTCTATAGCAATAGAAATAGCATTTCTTCCATGACTATCTCAGGTCTTTCTTCTGCAAAATGATAATAATAGCACCTACTTTTATGAATACATGTAGATTATTGGAGAAGTGACAATAAAGAATCATAGACACCATCCTATTCTCAAGAACTCTAGAAATGGTTCTATATAATAAAACAGAAATATAATGAAGTTTTCATCTTCAAGGCAAGGATGTAGGATGATAGAAAATAAATCCACTACTTTGTCTTCCCCTCTGGGAGCATTATTTCTGGGGTGCCTGGGTGGCTCAGTCAGTTAAGCATCCCTTTTTATATTTTGGCTCAGTTCATGATCTTAAGGTCATAAGATTGAGCCCCATGTTAGGCCTAGTGCAGAGCCTTCCTGGGATTCTCTGTCTCTCCCTCTTGCTCTGTCCCTCTCCCAACTCAAAAAAAAAAACAAAAAAAAAAACAAAAAAAAAACCAAAAAAACTTAAAAAACATAGAGTACTCATTTCATTGATTCTAGGGTTTTGTTCAGTGACTTCACTTTACAGGCTGGTTTCACATCAAGTAAACCAAAGAGCTGGTAGCACGTGTTCTGCATGCTCACTGAAGAGGTGAAATACACTATATAAGTCTTTCCAAGGACATGGGTCAGTGGCCCCTAGAAAGAGAAGTGGCATTCCCCTCCCTCTCACCCCACCTCCTCTAAGCTTTCAATCTAGCCAAGAGCTGATGCAGCATCAGGCATCGGACCCGGAGCTCTGCTTCCCTTGCCCGAGGGTTTAAATGCCAGAATACCCTCTCATTTGTGCTTTGTTCACCTCTGCCCACATAGACTAGATACACAAAGCTTGCACGGGGAGCGTTTGGGATTAAAAGGGTAAAAGACACTCAAAGATTTTAAAGAACACCTCAATTGGCCTTTTCTCCCTTTTGTTACATTTTGCCCAGTAAATGAACTGACATTCTCTTTCAACCACTGAGCCTAAGAAATCTCACAGCTCTCCCTGGGCCATCTGAGAAATGAGCCCAGGGTAGTGCCTCACTCTAGCTAGACTGTTCACATGATGATCACTGATGCGGCTCCCTGCTTTTCTTCTCTACGAATAAAACTAGCCAACTCTTTGTTAGTTAAGCTCTCCTGGTTGACTGAATGCCACAGTAATATTTCCCAAAGATGTTCAGGGGGGAATTGAAAGGGCTCAGAGTAGGAAAAGGCAAATAAAATCAGTCAAGAGTGACAGACAAGTAATCCTGAGTCTGATTGCTTGCCCATATTTAAATGTTGAAATGTAAAATTCTCAATTCTGCCACAATGCAACCACCTCCCTGAGACCCATAAATTCAGAGGCAGTGGATGAAGCTGAAAACCTAGTCACGGTGCAGCTGAAAATGAAAAAGGCCAAGGTAGTTTGTAGTTGTTTGAAATTTCAAATGCCACCTGTCTATTACATTGGGACACAGATTTCACTGTCATTTTAAAAATATGTAAATTTGAAGTTAACTTTTATTTAAATTAATCAATGCTGGATAATAAAAGTAACCAGTAACTAGTTACCTAAAATGATATTTTAAAATGCACTACACAATGTGATTATATATTCTGAGAGTTAGTAGGGACCTCAAAATTTATTTAATCTAACCTGCCATCCAATTCTTCTAATTTTGCGGAAAGTTCTTATTCAAACTTGCCTTGAAAATCATTAAGGGTTCATGATCTCTTTTGACTGTCCTTTTAATAGTGGAGAAAATTTACCTGAAAGCTATTAAAGCTGTTAAATGTCATCATTTCTTTAAGATTAGACATATCACTTCTAAACCACATATGTATACAATGTATTAATATGTATTACATGCATACATGTATTAATATGTATTTAATATATGTATACATATGTGGTTTAGAAGTGATATGTATATCACTTCTAAGTGATATATATGTGTATATATTTACATAAGATATATGTATATATATATACAATTTTTTATTAAAGAACACAAATAAATAACCTAGGAGTCAATAAAATAATATGACAAACATGCTTATAGTCACCACACAGGATTAATTTACATTAAGAAATTATTATATTTGCTTCAAATTAATTTCGACATAAAAGGGACAATAGAAAAGGTGGAAATTTTCTTTATAATCTTCCCCAACCCATTACCTTTACTTCTTTCTCAGGGGAAGAGATGATCATAAATTTGATGTGTATTATTTTAGTCCATGTTTATGTAACTTAACACATTTTGTTAATCCATAGAATACAGTTTTACTTTGTTTTTTATTGTTCATTCTTTCACATGATAGATATTTTGCAGCCATGGTGTGTTCTTGTCTTGGTATTTATCAACGTTGACACATACTGTTCTAGTTTGGGCCTTTCAACTCTTTTATGGTAATTTACTAAGTGATTGTAGACCGTCTTATCTATCCATTTCACAATCAATGCGAACTTAAGTGGTTTCCATTAGGTTTCAAACTAACAATGGTGCTATCAGTGTTCAAGTCTCCCATACATAAAATTGCTGGCCTCTCAGTTTTATCAGAAATCTTGAAAATCTCTATAAAATGTTTGTAGTAAACTATGTCTCCCCCAGCGGTGTTTGAGAGTTCCTGTTATCTCACATTGTCACCAATAATTGACAATTTGTCAATTTTTCAATAGTATGGATGTGGAAAAACATTTCCCTGTTGTTTGCCTGATCAATAGTGAAGTTAGCCTGTTTTTATGTGTTTATTTCCCAAGCCACTTTCTTCTTAGGTGAAATGCTGTTTTACATGCATTGCTCATATCGAGCACTATGATATTTTCCTATTGATTCAAGGAAGTAGTGTGTGCATTTGGATATTTACCCTTTCTCAGAGATAAGCAGTGTAAATAATATCTTGCCATCTGTCACTTGTTTGGAATTTGACTGTAGAAATTTTAGTATTAATTAATTTTACTTTTATGTGGTCAAATTTATTATTCTATTCTTTACGCGCAGTGCTTTCTTTAGAATGTATGTGATTTAAGAAATTATTTTCCTCCAAAATCATGAAGATGATCACATACATGTTGCTTTCTTTACATGTCTTTATTCTGTGGTTTCTAACCTATATTATTTTGAAATGAGGATTTTTCTGTCATTTTTATATGGACAAAAAAATTTCCCTGAATAATCATCTATATGGTAATCTTTCACATACAGAATTATCACATTACCCTGAGTTTTCTTCTAGGCCTAACATTCTTATTTTCTTCAGCTGCTTGTCCTTATGGAGTTTTCAGCCCTTTTATATTCTATTGCTCTCCTTAGAGTGTGTCCCAGCTCCCTATAGCTGTTCATGAATGTGCAAATAGAACTTTGTAGAAGAAACTACGTTACAATTGATTTATTAAATGTAGATCAGGCTTACTCTTCCTTTGCTTCAGTTGTTGTATTGCTCTTGATGCAACCAAAATTCCCATATATTTCATTAGTCATATTACACACTTGAGGTCTTTTGAGAACCTGACGATTAATACCCTTTTGTCCCTTTCTAATGGTCTGCTACTAACAACACTTTCCCCTTCTAATGCTTCTGAAGCATGCTGGAATTTAACATATTAATATGTATTTAATTAGTGTTGATTAAACTCCACATTAAATCATAAACTACGTGGTATCAGCCTGACATGGATTAGCTACATTCTGATTCTGTCAACTCTGTCTCATTGTACAAGTTGTGTATGAGTGTGTGTGCATGTTTAAGAGTGGGAGAGAAAATTATTTTTTTCATTTAGAATTCTAGTTCACTGTCTCACAGTCTGGGAAATGAGATGAATTTGGGAATTTTTTTTTTTTTTATGTTCCAAAGTATCAGTTAAATGGGGAATATAGTACCTATCTCTCACTATGTTTACATATTAGATTAGATAACATATCTAAAGTCTCAATGCACAGTGTCAGACTGAACATGGAGAATTGTTCAGTGCTACCTTCCTCTGTTCTTATACCATAAGGCATATGTGTGTGTGTATGTGTGTGTGAATTAATTGATTTCAATTTGGGAAACAGATGATATTGTTCTTTCACACCCCATTTATTTCTCTTTCTATACCCCAGCTCTCTTCAGAAGTGCCTGGAGATACTCCCAGGTGTTTAGCCTGCTGTGCTAGAGATTTTCCTCTTTCCTCCCCATGAGAACTGACCTGCCATTGGTTCCATCCCCTCATAGCCTTGCTACATTACTGCTGCCTCATCTATTAAATTAGATCAAAACACCACTAACAGATAATAGCTACACTTACCATTTAATTTGCCAAAGGGTAATGATTACTTAATTACTTCCCCCAGATAACATTTTGAAATCAGAGAGACATAAAAGATTAAAGAAATTTTAGTGTTTGAGGAGATATCTATATCTATATATCTATATCTATATCTATGTCTATATCTATATCTATCTATATCTGTATCATCTATATCTATATCTACACACATGTTAATATATACAACTGTATATGTGTATATATTAACTTTGTTGAGCTGTGATGAAAGGCTGAAATTTGTTTCAGCCTCTGTTTCTCAAATAAAGCTAATGGACAGTTTCAGTTCTGAATACTTCAGTTTAACATCCCAGTAAAATAAGGAGAAATAGATTTTCTAAGCCTGATTGTAATTTTGACACATTATTCCATGAAAATAGTGCCATAAGTTGTCTGAATAGTTTCAGTCTGTGTACTGGGATTAGTTCTGCATGCTCATTGAACCCCTCCACTGCACCCACCCACCCCACCCCACCTCCAAAGAAAAAGGAAATTTTAAAATGCCCGAAGATTGGTAGGATGAGAGAATCAATGAGTGCTTGGGAACTGGTGCCATTTGAATAGCCCCTGTGTCCTCCCTGTTGTCCCTGGGTGAATCTTGGTGTCTTAGGCCTAATTGGCATCTCACCCTCAGGGATTTGTATTGAATGTTTTACTCTGCTGACACATTTGAACAGTGTTGGAACCAATATTTGAAAGGGAGCTTTAATCTCATGAAAGTGATGAAATGCTGTCATCCTTAGACAAAGTGTCTGTCACAAAAGGTTCAGAACAAAACAACAAAGGAGTCAGGTGCTGGTGAGGGGCTGCCTCTTGAGTTTCACTTTGTATTTCTCAGGTGTTCTCATCCTGTCTGAATGCAATAGAGTGCGTGTTTATTTACTTTTTAATATTTGTCCTTCTGATTACACATACTATGTGTATACAAACATGAATACATTTACACATCCTTCATGACAGATGCTGTAAAATATATTTCTAAATTAATTATTAGATCCTTAATCACTCTCAGATCTTGACTTTCTTAGAGGACATGGGATTCTGAAGTTCACTCTCTTGAAATTGAACAAGTGTTTGTCAAGTGACTGTTCTCACTTCAAGATCAATGACTTTATGGATTATGCTTGGCATATTCGTTTGCAGTGTTAGAGTTGATTGTTTAATTGATGGCTACTGTCTTTATTAAAGTCTGTTAATATATCAAAAATGTTTTGGTAGAACTGAGATAAGGATATGTCTCTGTAGATATGTGGCTTCTGCAGTAACCATCAATGATAAATGTCACTTTAGTTTTCAAGGACTCTTTACCTGCTTATACATTTGTAATACTTCTAAAATGCACTAACAGAGTCTTATGAGATGAGTAAAATGAACAGATAATTAAATTATTTTGCCAGAAAACCATCAATGCCAGCCCAGTTGATGCATTCACTCATTCATTCCCTCATTAAATACATACTTATTAATAATTAGTGGATCCAAGTGTATTGATATGCATCAATGTTGGTGCAAGAATGTGCAGGTTATAAATCTTAAAATAAGGGAAATGACTCATTGGAACACACACATGTACACACACACACATGCACATATAAACCTACCACAGCTTTATTATAAGCACACTATACAAGCTGAGCTTTGTGCCAAAATTTCCTCTGAGAAGGGAAAACAACTTCTAGGCTGAGGAGATCAAGGAAATCTGCTGGTTAAAATTACATTTAAATTATATCCTGAATCAGAGATCAGGTCCAAGTAGCAGCAATAAGTTTTGAAAACCAAGAATATTTTTATGGCATGTTCAAAGACATAATGTGCGAAAGATCAAGAAAGTTCCAAGGACTAGTAAGCACTTCAATTTCAGAACTATAATTTGGTTGATTTGCAGAAGGGAAAAATATAGGTTGAGTACATATGGGAAAGCTTTGAGCATGAGATTAAAAAGTTCAGACTTCATTTGAAAGAGTGAAGGGAATTCTGAAAGGTTTTGGAGTAGAAGAAACCTGATTCTTAAAAGATCAACTTCATTGCTTTGTGGGAAATTGATTGTGGGAGGGACAATGAAGTGAGGAGAGCGATCAAGTAGACAGCTGCTGAAGTAAGCTGTATGAGAGCTTATAAGTCAAGGTGTTTACCAGGAGTGAGCAGCCTATAAACAGGAGGCATTACACAGGTTATAAAAGAATAATAATGCAGAAGGTAGAATGAAATGTAATCTAAGGGTTCGGGTCTTAGTTATTGTTGAGTCGCACTACCAGAATTTAAATTCTTACTTCACTATTGGTTAGCTGGGGGGCCCTTGGGCAAGTTATTTCTCTCTCTGTTGGAATTTCCTCTTCTATAAAATGGGAAGGATAATAATAGTAACTATACCAAAGATTGTTGTGAGGATAAAATTATAGTATATATAACTAAAAGTTGGTAAAAAAAAAAAAAAAAAAAGTTTGTAAAGCTCTTTGAGTAGCTCCTGGTCCATTGCAAGAGAAATAATGGGAATATTGTAATCCGATTCTATTTTGTTAGTCTTCAACATCACCAATGAGCAAGGCCAACTTTGTGGTTAAGGAGAGGAAGCAGCTTTCCACACAGTAGTATTACAGTGTAATTTGCAAGGTACCTTGTAAAATTCCATCCAAAACCTGTTCCACATGAGACGATGGTAGCCAAAATGTTGTGGGCATTTTTTTACACTGGTGTTCCAATGTCTAGCCTTTGCCATAATTATATGAGTGATATACATCAATTCTTTGAGATATTTGGACCATTTGGTAGATTTTATAGATTAGCAAATATACTCAACAGGGCTATATGATTTATCTGAAATCATACATACCAAGAAGTAGTATAGACCTGAACTATTTCTAATCCAGAGGCTCACAAAGTCTGTTCTCTGACTTTTAGCCCTCGTTTCAGAGCTACAGAATTGTTGAGCAATTAGTATAAATCTACTTTATAGCCTGTAACCAGAAGATCTAGGGTCAAGTCCAAGTTCTATTATTCAAATCCTATTAGATAAATCGTAATTGGTTAGTAATAGAATAAAAACTATACAGCAAGCCTCCTGACTCCCCTATAGGGCTCTTTACACTCTATCTCATTTTTAACATGAGTGTTCTTTTTTTCCCCCTATAGACAAATAAAAACTACTAACACACAAGTAACATGCACACACACAAACACACCATATCTGTGTTTACCTACATAAATGCCAGTAGAGTAAAGAGCTAGTTAACTTCATATGCTTTCTCTTGCTTCCTTATGCTTTAAGAACTCCTGCACACCTTTGAACATAGTATCTTGTTAGAGTTTGCTTTCAAAATAAATTCAAGGAAGACGGCTAAGGCAGAAGATTCCCAGGTAGAGCATTTACATTGTCAAAAAAGTCTAAATCACAGTGTAAATTGGGGGGAAGGAAAACAAGCAGAGCATTGTGCTTCAGGTGATCCTATGGCCAAACTAAAGGCAGAACATATATTCCAGGACTCCCCTGCTATTCAGTCATGTAAATGGCCTGTAGCAAAACTGGAAAGAAGCAAACCACTCAACCACGTCAGATTCCAGGGGCCTGTAGAGACACAATCTTGGAGCCTGGCAACCTTTCCACCAATCTTTTACCACCTCGTCATGCCTGTGTTTGAAACAGTAATTAGTACCATCAGAAATGTTCTCAGCCAAGAGATTGCATTCCCCTATTGCTTTAACTTCCTTTGGGGCCTTTGCTGACTGAATGACTAAGTTCTATTTTTATTTTGGGTAGATGACACTTGGGATTTTGTCTCTCTAGGAAAATTCACACAAGAATTTTAGTTTATGTATTAAAACTGCCTGACACAATGTGGGTAATGTCATTGAAATTTTGTTGTTGATTGGTTTAAGACACTAAGCACTTAATCCTTCCTTTCGTCCTTTCTCTCTTCCTCCCTGCTTTGCTTCTTTTTTTCTTTCTCTTCCCTCTTCTTCCTTTTTCTTCCTCCCAATCTTTTCCTTCTCCTCACCCCCTTCTCTTCTTTTCCTATTCTCTCCCTCACTTTCTCCCTCCTTCTCTCTCTCTCCCTCTCTCTCTCTCTCTCTCTCTCTCTCTGTATAACATTTTTCACAACATTCCTTGGCAATGAGTTTAGGTGGTGACTGTTACAATTACCCAGCATCAGTGATTTGAAATCACTTATAGAGAAGATATTTTACTTGATTAGAGAGAACCTTTTGGTAAACTTACTCTAATAACCTTTATTAATTTTAAATTTATGTGTCATTAATAAAATTCTCAGAAGGTAACTTAGCTTTTAAAATTTAAATCACAGAAAACCCACATGCAGGGTACATATTCCCCTAAAAGTATACTTATGCTATTTACCTCTTTGGCTATAGAGGACCATTTCTCTTCAGCTTTATATGCAGCCCTTTAAAAGTGCTTCCCATGGTATCGACAAGAGGTACAACATTGTATATATTTAAAACAAATGTACAATTAATTTCAAAAGTGGTCCCTATAATTAAATGTTATCTACTCAAAAATAATGGATTTTTAAAATATGTATCATATTTGCATATATATGTATATGGGTACAATTACATGGATATTATGTATATTATATATAAACATTGGTCAAGTATTCATAAATATAAAATGTCTAGAAAGAAAGAATTATGACAACTTGATAAATAATAATATGAGAGATTTTTGAAACAAAGTAATAGGCAATCTATAAAAATATAAACATTTATAAATAGACTAAGGGATAATTATTCCCATAAGTCAGACATGACACTTTAAATAATGTACTTAATCACTAGCAAGGTTAGTGTTGTGCTAAATATTAGAAAATATTTTACAGTAATTGCTTTATCATGCATCAACTACCACTAGCCTTGGGTCAGAAGACAATAGAGGTATATAAGATACTGTTGGCTGTATCTGGAGTTTTACAGATAAATTTGGAGTTTTACAGATAAATAAAATTTCTTCTTTTTTTATGTTTATTTACTTTGAGAGAGAGAGAGAGAAGAAGAAGAAGCAGGGGAGAGGCAGAGAGGGAGAGAGAATCCTAAGCTGACTCAATGGTGTCAGTGTGGGCCTGACATGGGGCTCATTCCTCACAAATCCTGAGATCATGACCTGAGCCGAAATCAAGAATAGGACACTTAACCAACAGAGCCACCCAGGTACCCCTAAAATTTACTCAAGATTTCTCTGTATCAGAGTTTTCAGACTTGTCTCCATCTGAGCATAAGACTTCCTTGGTGTCAAAGCATCGGAGGATGCTTTGGCCTGGGAGGATCAGTAGCAGTCCTTTCCAGCTTAAAGAGAACCTTGGATTTGGCTTCTTTTATACCTTGTAATTTCACATAAGATTTTATTTGAGGGGCACCTGGGTGGCTCAGTTGGTTAAGCGACTGACTCTTGATTTCAGCTCAGGTCATGATCTTGCAGATTGTGAGTTCAAACCCTGCAAGGGGCTCTGCACTGACAGTATGGCCTCTGCTTGGGACTCTCCCTCTGTCTCTACCCCTCCCTTCTCTCTCTCTCTCTCTCTCTCTCTCTCTTTCACTCTTCTTTCTCTCTCTCATAATAAATAAATAAACTTTAGAAAAATATTTTATTTGAAATAATTGTCTCTACTACTAAAACGATGTTGCAAACCAGTGATCGAAATACAAGCTATGTTGACTTTTCCTTAAACTCCTCTAAATGCTTTGTAATTGTGAGTAAAGTCTGAAGCCTTTATTGATGTTCAAGGGCCTCACTTGTTCTCTTCTATGCCTGCATTCCAAGCAACCAACAAATTGCAGTAAAATACCTGCATTTCCCCAGTGTTTACTCAAGATTCAATTATTTTAGTATGCTGCTTCCTTCCCTTATACCGAACATGTCTGACTTCTCCTGATCATCATCTTCTCCTCCTCCTCGTCCTTCTCCTCGTCCTCCTCCTCGTCCTCCTTCTTCTTCTCCTTGCTCCTCCTCCTCTTCCCTTCCCCTTCTTCTTCTTCTTTGTCTTCATCTTCGTCTTCTTCATCTTTGTCTTCTTAACAAAAAACAAACACATGACAGAAGTGTACCTTCTTCACAAATGTTTAAGTGTACGCTGTAGTACTGTTTACTATAAGCATGATCTTGTACAGCAGATATCTAGAACTTTTCCTCTTGTATGACTAGAACTCTATAGTACTGAATGGGACCTCTCCATTCCCACCATGATTCTACTCTCTGCCTCTGTGAAGTTGACTGTTTAACATCTCATATGAGTGGAATCATGTAGTATTCATCCTTCTATGGCTGGCTTACTTCACTTATTACAATGGCCTCCACGTTTATCCAGGTTATAGCATATGACAGGATTGTCTTCATTTTATGCCTGAATAACATCTCCAGGCTTTCTTTTTCTTTTTTTTTTTTAATTCTTTTATTTTTTTTAAAGTAAGCTCTACACCCAACATAGGGCTTGACCTCACGACTCTGAGATCAAGATTCACAAACTCTGTCTACTGAGCCAGCCAGATGCCCCTCTTCTAGTTTTTCTTTCTCCTGGTGTTTAAGTATTTATTCAACTTTATTGTGTTTGTTTATTTGCCTCTCTTTCTCCTTTTCTTATTTTAAAGCTTATTCAATTCTGTCTATTGCTCCTAATATAGTGTTTAGCACATATTAGACAGTCAATAAATGGTGTCTCATTAAAGAGAACCTTAGGACCATTTTTTGGAAGGGAGTGTGAGAATAGGCCAGCTTTCTTAAGTACCTGACAGTCAAATATGTAGTGAAAACTTACTGTGTCTTCACTCAATAAAGGATAATTTATTGGGCAGTTCATGACTGTAAACACCTCTAGAGCAGAAAAAAAAAAGTTAAAAATAAAGCAATAGGTGAGGCTAAAGTTAAGATCTGTTGTGCTCCAGGTCTCAAGTTGTCCAGTGTTTTCCATCCCAGCTGCACATTAGAATTACTAGTAACTTTCAAACAGCCATGATAATTCTGCTCTCTAGACCGATTTAAACAAGTTAGAGGAGAGGGTGTGGAGACTGAGCATCCATTTTTAAAAACCTCTTCAAATTTTTATCTTTAAACTAAGAGTGAAAACCATGGAAGCAGTGTTAACCAGATATCCAACATCCTCCAAGTACTCTATTCTTGTTTGGGGGCTGTAACAGGCTCCTTGTTACATTCTAAGGACTGATGTGGCATTCCCTGCCTCAGAAAGGTTATAAAAAGAAAGCTACTACTTACCATTATTGGGATCAATGGCTTAAAGACAAATCTTAGGTATAGAGAGGTGGGATAACATATAGATAGCCAGGGAAACATACTTTTCTCTTGCTATGGGGTAAATATTGCAATATCAGTGATTCAGCAATGGGACACAAATCCAAGTAATTGATGCAAAATTTGTATTTCTGTGATGTTGACTGGAACACACTGGTGGAAGCAATACAAATTTGTTAGAAAATGTGGGATGAATGCAGAGAGAAAAAAATCAAACAAATGTATTGCTTGACAAACATGAACTTATAAATCAACGTGGAAACAAACATATGACAAAATTTAATAGTACAAATATATCTGCATTAACAAGAGATATAGCTGCACATAAACAATTATAACTTGAAAACATTAAACATAAAATTAAAATAATAACACAGATTAAATACTTTTCATACTTTTAAATAAGTATTATGCTAATACTTTCAAAGAAGTTTAAAAAATAATTTCAAAGTGATTGAATTTAGAAATAACACTCAACAACAAAAATAAATATGGCCTTTAGGTATTGGTAATACAGATATTGGTCTATAGATATTAGATATCGATTTTTGCATTTCATAGTAAAACTATCATTTAAATTAAACAAAATTTTCAGTAGATATTACTGATTTCAGACCGGACAAGATCAAAGGACATTTACTGAATTGATAAACTTACTGAGGAAATCATACAGAAGCCAACACAGAGGATAAAACTAAATGGAAAATATTAGAGAAGGGTTTAGAGATATGAAGAACAGATAGATCAAAAAATCTATCATTTGTCAAATAGGAGTTCAGAAGAATAGAAGGGAAGTAAAAGTAGAAAAACATTACATGAAGAGGATTTTCTAGAAGGGACAATCAGAACTTTGAAATTGAAAAGTCTACCAAATATCTATCAGGATAAAGGAGACAGATCCACATTGAGACTCATAATAGTGAAATATATAACATAAGGAATAAAGAGAAGATATAAAAGCTATCAGGAAGAAGACTGTGCCTATAATGAAATTTAAATTAAAAGCAGACTTCGATGAATAAAAGAATATCCTCAAGTGCTAAGGTTATGTATCTGTCAACCTGAAATTCTAGTTAGCTAACCGATCTTTAAAGAAAATAAAACCTCAAAAAAGGTCATTTTTACACAAAAGCAGGCTAAGTTGTCATACATAAATCTTCACAGTATGAACTAATAATGAATATAAATAAGAAAAAAATGTGCTGAGAGGGAAAATATGACATAAAAGAAATCCTGTACATACTCAACAACTGAAAATAAAAATGAAACAGTATATATCATGTAGGTATGTGTGTACATACACACATATCACAATTATATACACATTATGTATACAAATATATAACAATTATTTACAAATATATCAAATTTGAATATATTGTTTGACAATAAGTATTCTATAAGGATAGCATAATCTTTATACCAAACATACCAAAACAAGAGACTTTAATCATTCAAAGTTATAGATTAAATGTTAAGAAATTGATGTCTTCAGTGAATAAAAGCTCTCATCATGTATTAGGATCACATAGGATTTTCCCCAGCAATAAAAAAAAATCCATCATGTTAGCATGTTAAAGGAAAAAAATAAATGTGTCATGATATATGAACAAAACCAGTTAATCAAGTTCAATTCTTGTTTTCAATTAAAAGAAACTCCAAAAAAATAGAAATAGATAGGAACTGTATTAGGTAACCTCATGAAGAGTATCCATTGAAATTCAATAGAAAATGTACTTATAGGGAAAACCTTAGAAGAAATTTTAGTATTATCAGAAAGAAGTGATAGATGCCTGATATCACCTTCGTTCTTCAACATTGTACTGGAGATAGGAGCTTTGGAAATAACATAAGAAAAACACATTAGATTTAAAATAATTAGAAGCAACATGACAAAGTGTCTATAAAATTTGCATAATCTGAAGATAAACTATCAGAAAGTTTAGTAAATTCAAAAAAGTAAAAGTAGTTTACAGAATTCAAAGACATTCCTATACAGTAGTATATATAATTAGTTAATATAATAGCTAAAATGTTCAGTTTGGGATTGTAGCAAGTATTATAAAATATTCATTGTATGAAAAAATATATAAAACTACTAATAGGTACACTAAAACAAAACCTACATAAATATGACAATATAATATTTTCTTTGATAAAGAGGCTTACTATGACAAATTTCTCTCAACTTAATCTGTAAATTGAATTGTAACATAAAATCTGCAGATTTTCTTCCTTCCTTCCTTCCTTCCTTTGTTTCTCTTTTTTTCTTCTTTCTTTTGTTCTTTCTTTCTGTCTTTCTTTCTTTTTACATAATTGAACAAAGCAAACTTAGAATGCAATAGAAGAATAGATGAGTAAAGAGACATAAGACAATTTTGAAGGAACAAAGAACTTGATATTTATTATTTATTGTTATTATTTACTATGTTGTTAGCTGAAGTAAAAACTGATACAGTCAAGTAGAGATTTAAAATATAGCCTGTTGCATACAAATTTAAGATTGTTTGTTCTAACTCTGTGAAGAGTGCTGGTGCTATTTTGATAGGGATTGCATCGAACATGTGGATTGCTTTGGGTAGTATCGACATTTTAACAATGTTTGTTCTTCCAATCCAGGAGCAGGCAATATTTTTCCATTTTTTGTGTGTGTCTTCTGTTTCTTTCATAAGCTTGCTATAGTTTTCAGTGTATAGATTTTTCACCTTTTTGGTTAGGTTTATTCCTAGATATTTTATGTTTTTTGGTGCAATTGTAAATGGGATCAATTCCTTGATTTCTCTTTCTCTTTCTCTTTTGTGCTGTGGTGTTATCATTTTCATTGGCTTCCATGTATTTTTAGGCATTGTATAGAAATGCAACTGATTTCTGTGCATTGATTTTATATCCTGTGACTTTGCTGAGTTCATGGATCAATTCTAGAAGTTTTTTGGTGGAATCTTTTGGGTTTTCCATATAGAGCATCATGTCACCTGCAAAGAGTGAAAGTTTGGCTTCCTTGCCAATTTGGATGCATTTTATTCCTTTGTGCTGTCAGATTGCTGAGGCTAGGACTTGCAATACTATGTCGAATAGTAGTGGTGAGAGTGGACATCCCTGTCGTCTTCCTGACCTTAGGGGGAAAGCTCTCAGTTTTTCCCCATTTAGGAAGATACTAGCGGTGGGTTTCCCATATATGGCTTTTATGATCTTGGGGTATAATCCTTCTATCCCTACTTTTTAAAGAGTTTTATCTAAAAAGAATGCTGCATGTTATCAAATGCTTTCTCTTCATCTATTGAGAGGATCATGTGGTTGTTGTCCTTTATTTTATTGATGTGATGTATCATATTGATTGTTTTGCAGATATTGCATCAGCCCTGAATCCCAGGTATAAATCCCACTTGGTTGTGGTGAATAATTCTTTTAATGTATTGCTGGATCCAGTTGGATAATATCTTTTGAGGATTTTTGCATCCATGTTCATTAGGAAAATTGGTCTGTAGTTCTCCTTTTCAGTGGAGTCTTTGTCCGGTTTTGGAATCAAGGTAATTCTGGCTTCACAGAATGAGTTTGGAAGTTTTCCTTCCATTTTTATTTTCTGGAACAGCTTCAAAACAGGTGTTAACTCTTCTTTAAATGTTTTGTAGAATTCCCCTGTAGAGCCATCCACCCCTGAACTCCTGTGTTTTGGGAGATTTTTGATTATTAATTCAATTTCTTTACTGGTTATGGGTTTGTTCAAATTTTCTATTTTTTCTTATTTCAGTTTTGGTAGTTTATATGTTTCTAGGAGTTTGTCCGTTTCTTACAGATTTCTCAATTTATTGGCATATAATTGGTCATAATATTCTCTTATGATTCTTTGTATATCGGCAGTGTTTGTTGTGATGTCTCCTCTTTTTCCTGATTTTATTTATTTGCATCCTTTCCTTTTTCTTTCTAATCAAACTGGCTAGGGGGTTATCAATTTTTTAATTCTTTCAAAGAACCACTCCTGGTTCCATTGATCTGTTCTACTTTTTTTTTTTTTTTTGATAGCATTGATTTCTGCTCTAATTTTTATTATTTCTCATCTTCTGCTGGTTTGGGTTTATTTTCTCTTCTTTCTCCAGCTCTCTAAGGTGTAGGGTTAGATTGTGTATCTAAGAACTTTTTTCCTTCTTTAGGAAGGTCTAGATTGCTATATACTTCCTTTTATGACTGCCTGTGCTGTGTCCCAGAGGTTTTAGGCTGTGGTGTTATCATTTTCATTAGCTTCCATGTACTTTTTAATTTCCTCTTTAAACTTCTTGCTTAGTCCATTCATTTTTTTCTTATAAATATTTTATTTTATTTTATTTTATTTATTTTTTTACATATAATTTATTGTCAAATTGGTTTCCATACAACACCCAGTGCTCATCCCAACAAGTGCCCTCAGCCCATTCATTCCTTTATAGGATGTTCTTTAGTCTTCAAGTATTTGTTTTCTTTCCAATTTTTTTCTTGTAGTTGATTTCAAGTTTCATGGCATTGTGGTCTGAAAATATGCATGCAATGATCTAGATATTTTTGTACTTGTTGAGAGCTGATTTGTGTCCCAGTATGTGATCTATTCCATGTGCAAGAAAAGACCCTGAATAGCCAAAACAATCCTGAAAAAGAAAATCAAAGCTGGAGGCATCACAAGCCCGAACTTCAAGATGTATTACAAAGCTATAATCATCAAGACAGTATGATACCTGCACAAAACCAGACACTTAGATCAAAGGAACAGAATAGAGAACCCAGAAACGGACCCACAAACATATGGCCAACTAATCTTTGACAAAACAGGAAAGACTGGACTGGTGTTGGGAAAACTGGACAGCGGCATGCAGAAGAATGAACCTGGACCACTTTCTTACACCATACACAAAAATAAACACAAAATGGATGAAAGACCTAAATGTAAGACAAGAAGCCATCAAAATCCTGGAGGAGAAAGCAGTCAAACACCTCTTTGACCTTGGCCATAGCAACCTCTCACTCAACACATCGCTGGAGGCAAGGGAAACAAAAGCAAAAATGAACTATTGGGACCTCCTTAAGATAAAGGGCTTCTGCACAGTGAAGGAAACAATCAACAAAACTAAAAGCCAACCAATGGAATGAGAGAAGATATTTGTAAATGATGTATCAGATAAAGGGTTAGTATCCAAAATCCATAAAGAACATCAAAATCAACACCCAAAAATCAAACAATCCAGTGAAGAAATGGGCAAAAGGCAGCAATAGACACTTTTCCAAAGAAGACATCCAGATGGTTAACAGACACATGAAAAAATGCTCAACATCACTTATCATTATGGAAATACAAATCAAAACCACAATGAGATATCACCTCATACAAGTCAGAATGGCTAAAATTAACAGGCAACCAGATGTTGGCAAGGATGCAGAGAAAGAGGATCTCCTTTGCATTGTTGGTGGGAACACAAATGGGTGAAGACACTCTGGAAGACAGTATGGAGGTTCCTCAAAAAGTTAAAAATAGGACTACACTATGACCCAGCAATTGTACTACTAGGTATTTATCCAAGGGATACAGATGTGCTGTTTCGAAGGGGCACATGCACCCCAATGTTTATAGCAGTGCTATCGACAATAGCCAAAGTATGGAAAGAGCCCAGAGGTCCACTGATGGATGAATGTATAAAGAAGATATGTGTATATGTATACACACATACATACTGATGGATGAATGTATAAAGAAGATGTGTGTATATATATACACACATACATACACACACAATGGACTATTACTCAGCAATCAAAAAGAATGGAATCTTGCCATTTGCAACAATGTGGATGGAACTAGAGGGTATTGTGCTAAGCGAAATTAGTTGAGAAAGACAATATCATATGACCACTCATATGAAGAATTTAAGATAAAAAACAGATGAACATAAGGGAAAGGAGTCAAAAATAATATAAAAGCAGGGAGGGTACAAAACATAAGAGACTCTTAAATATAGAAAACAAACAGGGTTGCTGAATGGGTTGTGTGTGGGGGTGGGCTAATAGATAAGGTGTGTTGAGGAAGACACTTGGGATAAGCACTGAGTGTTACACATAGGGGATGAATCACTGGAATCTACTCTCTAAATCATTATTGCACTCTAGGCTAACTAACTTGGATGTAAATTTAAAAAAAGATGGAAATAAAAAGATTCCTACATTCTAGATTTTAAAAAAAGAATAGCATTTTTTGATGAAGTTCAATATATCAATTGTTTGTTTTGTAACTTATGCTTTCTAGGACATATTTAATAAATTTTACCTACTCTAAGATGATGAAGATTTTTAATATGATTTCTTCTTAAATTTTATAGTTTTAGCTTTTATATTTTAATCTGTAATATATTTCATATTATTTTGCAAAAAAATAAATAAAATAAAATAAAATAAAATAAAATAAAATAAAATAAAATAAAATAAAATATACCATGTCGTTTCTTGTGTTGTTGATTTTAGCCATTCTGACAGGTGTGAGGTGATATTTCATTGTAGTTTTGATTTGCATTTCCCTGATGATCAGTGAGCATCTTTTAATCTGTCTGTTGGCCATCTGTTTGTCTGCTTTGGAAAAATGTCTACTCATGTCTTTTGCACATATTTAATTCAACTACTCATTTTTGGGGTGTTGAGTTTTTATAAGCTCTTTACTTATTTTAGTACTAACCCTTTATCAGATATGTTATTTGCAAATATTTTCACACATTCCATAGGTTGCCTCTTAGTTTTATTGTGTTGGTGAGGGTGTGGAGAAAGGTAAAAACTTTTGCACTATTGGTGGGAATGCAAATGGGTACAACCACCCCGGAAAACCGTATTGAGGTGCCTCAAAAAGTTAAAAATACAAGTACCCTACAATCCAGCAATTCCACTACTAGGTCTTTACCCAAAGAATACAAAACTACTAATTCAAAGGGATACATGTACCCCATTGTTGATAGCAGCAATATATACAAGAGCCAAATTATGTAAACAGCCCAAGTGTTCATTGACTCATGAATGGATAAAGAAGAGGTGGTTTGTGTGTGTATGTATACACACACACACACACACACACACACACACACACAATGGGATATTGCTCTGCCATAAAATGAATGCAATCTTGCCACTTTCAATGTCATGGACAAACTAGAGAGTATTATGCTAAGTGAAATAAGTCAGTCAGAGAAAAACAAATAATATATGATTTTCCTTGTATGTGTAATTTAAGAAACAAACCAAATGAGCAAAGGGAAAGAAAAAGAGAGAGAAAGAAAAGCCAAGAAACAGACTTAACTATAGAGAACAAACTGATGATTGGCAGAAGGGAGATGGGTGGGGGGATGGGTGAAATAGGTGATGGGGATTAAGGAGTATACTTGTGATGAGCACCGGGTGTTGTATGAAAGTGTTGAATTACTATATTGTACAATGGAATCTAATTTTACACTGTATGTTAACTAACTGGTATTGAAATAAAAACAAAAAATAAACCCACAACAATATGAAAACTTGCTATCTGAGAGAGGTAACAATACATATCATTAGTGAATAATTTTTTTAAATAAAAGTTTCCAGAAGAATTGATTATTCATGTATGTAATTTCAGATTCCTGGATAATAGCATGTGTAAAACGAAAATTCAGATAAATAAATTACCTCATTGTAAAACTGAAAACATTGAATGTTTCAATAAAATATAGCAAAATATCTTCATGATATTTGAGTAACAAATAGTTTTTTAACACAATACCAATGCACTATTAGGCAATGCATTGATGTATCTGATACATTAAATTTTAATTTATGCAATGAGACAGGTTTGGAAAAAATGTTCTCAGTGTGCATATTTAAGCTGAATGTAATATCTACTATAGATAAATAGCTTTAGATATCAATATTAAAAGGACAAACAATCAAGTAAGAAAAAGTCCCAGAATACGAACATGTAGGGAAACCAGAAAAATGAATAAAAGACCCTCAAGAGCACTAGTAATTTATGAAATGCAAATTAAAAAAGCAAGATCCTACTTCACACCAAGCAGACTGCCGAAGTTTTAAAAGTAAGTTTATTTATTTATTTTTTTTACATTTTATTTTTTTTATTATTTTTTTTTAATGTATGAAATTTATTGTCAAATTGGTTTCCATACAACACCCAGTGCTCATCCCAAAAGGTGCCCTCCTCAATACCCATCACCCACCCTCCCCTCCCTCCCACCCCCCATCAACCCTCAGTTTGTTCTCAGTTTTTAACAGTCTCTTATGCTTTGGCTCTCTCCCACTCTAACCTCTTTTTTTTTTTTTTCCTTCCCCTCCCCCATGGGTTTCTGTTAAGTCTCTCAGGATCCACATAAGAGTGAAACCATATGGTATCTGTCTTTCTCTGTATGGCTTATTTCACTTAGCATCACACTCTCCAGTTCCATCCATGTTGCTACAAAGGGCCATATTTCATTCTTTCTCATTGCCACATAGTACTCCATCGTGTATATAAACCACAATTTCTTTATCCATTCATCAGTTGATGGACATTTAGGCTCTTCCAATAATTTGGCTATTGTTGAGAGTGCTGCTGTAAACATTGGGGTACAAGTGCCCCTATGCATCAGTACTCCTGTATCCCTTGGGTAAATTCCTAGCAGTGCTATTGCTGGGTCATAGGGTAGGTCTATTTTTAATTTTCTGAGGAACCTCCACACTGCTTTCCAGAGCAGCTGCACCAATTTGCATTCCCACCAACAGTGCAAGAGGGTTCCCATTTCTCCACATCCTCTCCAGCATCTATAGTCCCCTGATTTGTTCATTTTGGCCACTCTGACTGGCGTGAGATGGTATCTGAGTGTGGTTTTGATTTGTATTTCCCTGATAAGGAGCGACGTTGAACATCTTTTCATGTGCCTGTTGGCCATCCGGATGTCTTCTTTAGAGAAGTGTCTATTCATGTTTTCTGCCCATTTCTTCACTGGGTTATTTGTTTTTTGGGTGTGGAGTTTGGTGAGCTCTTTATAGATTTTGGATACTAGCCCTTTGTCGGATATGTCATTTGCAAATATCTTTTCCCATTCCGTTCGTTGCCTTTTAGTTTTGTTGGTTGTTTCCTTTGCTGTGCAGAAGCTTTTTATCTTCATAAGGTCCCAGTAATTCACTTTTGCTTTTAATTCCCTTGCCTTTGGGGATGTGTCGAGTAAGAGATTGCTACGGCTGAGGTCAGAGAGGTCTTTTCCTGCTTTCTCCTCTAGGGTTTTGATGGTTTCCTGTCTCACATTCAGGTCCTTTATCCATTTTGAGTTTATTTTTGTGAATGGTGTGAGAAAGTGGTCTAGTTTCAACCTTCTGCATGTTGCTGTCCAGTTCTCCCAGCACCATTTGTTAAAGAGACTGTCTTTTTTCCATTGGATGTTCTTTCCTGCTTTGTCAAAGATTACTTGGCCATATGTTTGTGGGTCTAGTTCTGGGGTTTCTATTCTATTCCATTGGTCTATGTGTCTGTTTTTGTGCGAATACCATGCTGTCTTGGGATTGTGATGCCTCCTGCTTTGGTCTTCTTCTTCAAAATTACTTTGGCTATTCGGGGCCTTTTGTGGTTCCATATGAATTTTAGAATTGCTTGTTCTAGTTTCGAGAAGAATGCTGGTGCAATTTTGATTGGGATTGCATTGAATGTGTAGATAGCTTTGGGTAGTATTGACATTTTGACAATATTTATTCTTCCAATCCATGAGCATGGAACGTCTTTCCATTTCTTTATATCTTCTTCAATTACCTTCATAAGCTTTCTATAGTTTTCAGCATACAGATCTTTTACATCTTTGGTTAGATTTATTCCTAGGTATTTTATGCTTCTTGGTGCAATTGTGAATGGGATCAGTTTCTTTATTTGTCTTTCTGTTGCTTCATTGTTAGTGTATAAGAATGCAACTGATTTCTGTACATTTATTTTGTATCCTGCAACTTTGCTGAATTCATGTATCAGTTCTAGCAGACTTTTGGTGGAGTCTATCGGATTTTCCATGTATAATATCATGTCATCTGCAAAAAGCGAAAGCTTGACTTCATCTTTGCCAATTTTGATGCCTTTGATTTCCTTTTGTTGTCTGATTGCTGATGCTAGCACTTCCAGCACTATGTTAAACAACAGCGGTGAGAGTGGGCATCCCTGTCGTGTTCCTGATCTCAGGGAAAAAGCTCTCTTTTCCCCGTTGAGGATGATGTTAGCTGTGGGCTTTTCATAAATGGCTTTAATGATCTTTAAGTATGTTCCGTCTATCCCAACTTTCTCAAGGGTTTTTATTAAGAAATGGTGCTGGATTTTGTCAAAGGCCTTTTCTGCATCGATTGACAGGATCATATGGTTCTTCTCTTTTCTTTTATTAATGTGATGTATCACGTTGATTGATTTGCGAATGTTGAACCAGCCCTGCATCCCAGGAATGAATCCCACTTGATCATGGTGAATAATTCTTTTTATATGCCGTTGAATTCGATTTGCTAGTATCTTATTGAGAATTTTTGCGTCCATATTCATCAGGGATATTGGCCTGTAGTTCTCTTTTTTTACTGGGTCTCTGTCTGGTTTAGGAATCAAAGTAATACTGGCTTCATAGAATGAGTCTGGAAGTTTTCCTTCCCTTTCTATTTCTTGGAATAGCTTGAGAAGGATAGGTATTATCTCTGCTTTAAACGTCTGGTAGAACTCCCCTGGGAAGCCATCTGGTCCTGGACTCTTATTTGTTGGGAGATTTTTGATAACCGATTCAATTTCTTCGCTGGTTATGGGTCTGTTCAAGCTTTCTATTTCCTCCTGATTGAGTTTTGGAAGTGTGTGGGTGTTTAGGAATTTGTCCATTTCTTCCAGGTTGTCCAATTTGTTGGCATGTAATTTTTCATAGTATTCCCTGATAATTGTTTGTATCTCTGAGGGATTGGTTGTAATAATTCCATTTTCATTCATGATTTTATCTATTTGGGTCATCTCCCTTTTCTTTTTGAGAAGCCTGGCTAGAGGTTTGTCAATTTTGTTTATTTTTTCAAAAAACCAACTCTTGGTTTTGTTGATCTGCTCTACAGATTTTTAGATTCTATATTGTTTATTTCTGCTCTGATCTTTATTATTTCTCTTCTTCTGCTGGGTTTAGGCTGCCTTTGCTGTTCTGCTTCTATTTCCTTTAGGTGTGCTGTTAGATTTTGTATTTGGGATTTTTCTTGTTTCTTGAGATAGGCCTGGATTGCAATGTATTTTCCTCTCAGGACTGCCTTCGCTGCGTCCCAAAGCGTTTGGATTGTTGTATTTTCATTTTCGTTTGTTTCCATATATTTTTGTAATTTCTTCTCTAATTGCCTGGTTGACCCACTCATTCGTTAGTAGGGTCTTCTTCAACCTCCATGCTTTTGGAGGTTTTCCAGACTTTTTCCTGTGGTTGATTTCAAGCTTCATAGCATTGTGGTCTGAAAGTATGCATGGTATAATTTCAATTCTTGTAAACTTATGAAGGGCTGTTTTGTGACCCAGTATGTGATCTATCTTGGAGAATGTTCCATGTGCACTCAATAAAAAAGTATATTCTGTTGCTTTGGGATGCAGAGTTCTAAATATATCTGTCAAGTCCATCTGATCCAATGTATCATTCAGGGCCCTTGTTTCTTTATTGACCGTGTGTCTAGATGATCTATCCATTTCTGTAAGTGGGGTGTTAAAGTCCCCTGCAATGACCACATTCTTATCAATAAGGTTGCTTATGTTTGTGAGTAATTGTTTTATATATTTGGGGGCTCCGGTATTCGGTGCATAGACATTTATAATTGTTAGCTCTTCCTGATGGATAGACCCTGTAATTATTACATAATGCCCTTCTTCATCTCGTTACAGCCTTTAATTTAAAGTCTAGTTTGTCTGATATAAGTATGGCTACTCCAGCTTTCTTTTGGCTTCCAGTAGCATGATAAATAGTTCTCCATCCCCTCACTCTCAATCTAAAGGTGTCCTCAGATCTAAAATGAGTCTCTTGTAGACAGCAAATAGATGGGTCTTGTTTTTTTATCCATTCTGATAGCCTATGTCTTTTGGTTGGCGCATTTAATCCATTTACATTCTGTGTTATTATAGAAAGATACGGGTTTAGAGTCATTGTGATGTCTGTATGTTTTATGCTTGTAGTGATGTCTCTGGTACTTTGTCTCACAGGATCCCCCTTAGGATCTCTTGTAGGGCTGGTTTAGTGGTGACAAATTCCTTCAGTTTTTGTTTGTTTGGGAAGACCTTTATCTCTCCTTCTATTCTAAATGACAGACTTGCTGGATAAAGGATTCTCGGCTGCATATTTTTTCTGTTTAGCACACTGAAGATATCCTGCCAATCCTTTCTGGCCTGCCAAGTTTCAAAAGAGAGATCAGTCACGAGTCTTATAGGTCTCCCTTTATATGTGAGAGCACGTTTATCCCTTGCTGCTTTCAGAATTTTCTCTTTATCCTTGTATTTTGCCAGTTTCACTATGATACGTCGTGCAGAAGATCGATTCAAGTTACGTCTGAAGGGAGTTCTCTGTGCCTCTTGGATTTCAATGCCATTTATCTTCCCCAGTTCAGGGAAGTTCTCAGCTATAATTTCTTCAAGTACCCCTTCAGCACCTTTCCCTCTCTCTTCCTCCTCTGGGATACCAATTATGCATATATTATTTCTTTTTAGTGTATCACTTAGTGATCTAATTTTCCCCTCATACTCCTGGATTTTTTTCTCTCTCTTTTTCTCAGCTTCTTCTTTTTCCATAACTTTATCTTCTAGTTCACCTATTCTCTCCTCTGCCTCTTCAATCCGAGCTGTCGTTGTTTCCATTTTGTTTTGCATTTCATTTAAAGCACTTTTCAGCTCCTCGTGACTGTTCCTTAGTTCCTTGATCTCTGTAGCAAGAGATTCTCTGCTGTCCTCTATACTGTTTTCAAGCCCAGCGATTAATTTTATGACTATTATTCTAAATTCACTTTCTGTTATATTATTTAAATCCTTTTTGATCAGTTCATTAGCTGTTGTTATTTCCTGGAGATTCTTCTGAGGGGAATTCTTCCGTTTTCTCATTTTGGATAGTCTCTGGAGTGGTGCGGACCTGCAGGCCACTTCCCCTGTGCTGTGGTGTGTAACTGGAGTTGGTGGGCAGGGCCGCAGTCCGACCTGATGTCTGCCCCCAGCCCACCGCTGGGGCCACAGTCGGACTGGTGTGTGCCTTCTCTTCCCCTCTCCTAGGGGCGGGATTCCCTGTGGGGTGGCGTGGCCCGTCTGGGCTAGTTGCACACTGCCAGGCTTGTGGTGCTGGGGCTCTGGCGTTTTAGCTGGGGTGGGTAGAAGGTGCACGGGGGCAGGAGGGGTAGGCTTAGCTCACTTCTCCTTAGGTGATCCACTTCAGGAGGGGCCCTGTGGCAGCGAGGGAGTCAGATCCGCTGCCGGAGGCTTGGCTCCTCAGGAGCACAGAGTTGGGTGTTTGCACGGGAGCGAGCAAGTTCCCTGGCAGGAACTGGTTCCCTTTGGGATTTTGGCTGGGGGATGAGCGGGGGAGATGGCGCTGGCGAGCGCCTTTGTTCCCCACCAAACTGAGCTCTGTCGTCTGGGGGCTCAGCAGCTCTCCCTCCCTTTGTCCTCCAGCCTTCCCGCTTTCCGAGCAGAGCTGTTAACTTCTGACCTCCCAGACGCTAAGTCGCGCTTGCTGTCGGAACACAATCTGTCTGGCCCCTCCGCTTTTGCCAGCCAGACTCGGGGGCCCTGCTTGGCCGGCGAGCCGCCCCTCCGCCCCGGCTCCCTCCCGCCAGTTCGTGGAGCACCCACCGCCTCGCCGCCCTTCCTACCCTCTTCCGTGGGCCTCTCGTCTGCGCTTGGCTCCGGAGACTCCGTTCTGCTAATCCTCTGGCGATTTTCTGGGTTATTTAGGCAGGTGTAGGTGGAATCTAAGTGATCAGCAGGACGCGCGGTGAGCCCAGCATCCTCCTACACTGCCATCTTCCCTCTCTCTCCCCTAAAAGTAAAGTAAGTTTAGAAGTATCTGCCTAGACTAACTGTAGACAAACATGTGGATAAGGAAAAATGCCATTTAAGGGAGCATATATAATCACAGTAGAGTTCAATTTGGTACTATAAATGAAATTTAAATATGTGTATTGACCATGACTGATTTGTTTCCCTACTAGTTAAATGCACTAGATGAGCTCTTCTAAAGCATTGTTGTATAGAAGAATGACACGAAGAGCATTTTAAAACAAAACTCCAGGATTCCACTTATGTAGATTCTGATTTAGGAAATTTGAGTTTAATCTGATATTCACTACTAAGAGGCTCTCAGATGAGGCTAACAGTGCAGGTACAAGTCCAGAGTACAGCCCAGTAGTTTATGTTTAAGAAACTTTGCAGATAGATTGTCCATGTGCAGGATGAAATTTGAGAAACACAGTTCTAGAGAAAGCTTTGCACAGTCATACAGAGATAGGTTAAAGGATGTTCTTTGCAGCACTAAGTTTATTTGAAATAAGAGCCCATCAGTTAACATATGGATGAAGTAAACTGTATCACAATAAAAAAACAAAATACTATAAGGCAGTTGAAATGAATGAAATAGGATCACATGTAAAAGAACAAATAAATGCATCTCAAAAACTTAATATAGGATTAAATAAAAAGGATTGATATAATTTTTCATTCATTTGTGTTATTTTTGTTTAAAAACACACATATAAAACTCCCCTTTTTTATGCAAACATATAAAAAAATATATATGTATAGAAACTGTATACTCTTTTTTTTAAATATGAAATTTATTGTCAAATTGGTTTCCATACAACACTCAGTGCTCATCCCAAAAGGCGCCCTCCTCAATACCCATCACCCACCCTCCCCTCCCTCCCACCCCCCATCAACCCTCAGTTTGTTCTCAGTTTTTAACAGTCTCTTATGCTTTGGCTCTCTCCCACTCTAGCCTCTTTTTTTTTTCCTTCCCCTCCCCCATGGGTTTCTGTTAAGTTTCTCAGGATCCACATAAGAGTGAAAACATATGGCATCTGTCTTTCTCTGTATGGCTTATTTCACTTAGCATCACACTCTCCAGTTCCATCCATGTTGCTACAAAGGGCCATATTTCATTCTTTCTCATTGCTACGTAGTACTCCATTGTGTATATAAACCACAATTTCTTTATCCATTCGTCAGTTGATGGACATTTAGGCTCTTTCCAAAATTTGGCTATTGTTGAGAGTGCTGCTATAAACATTGGGGTACAAGTGCCCCTGTGTATCAGCACTCCTGTATCCCTTGGGTAAATTCCTAGCAGTGCTATTGCTGGGTCATAGGGCAGGTCTGTTTTTAATTTTTTGAGGAACTTCCACACTGTTTTCCAGAGCGGCTGCACCAGTTTGCATTCCCACCAACAGTGCAAGAGGGTTCCCATTTCTCGACATCCTCTCCAGCATCTATAGTCTCCTGATTTGTTCATTTTAGCCACTCTGACTGGTGTGAGGTGACATCTGAGTGTGGTTTTGATTTGTATTTCCCTGATGAGGAGTGACATTGAGCATCTTCTCATGTGCCTGTTGGTCATGTGGATGTCTTCTTTAGAGAAGTGTCTATTCATGTTTTCTGCACATTTCTTCACTGGATTATTTGTTTTTTGGGTGTGGAGTTTGGTGAGCTCTTTATAGATTTTGGATACTAGCCCTTTGTCTGATATGTCATTTGCAAATATCTTTTCCCATTCCGTTGGTTGCCTTTTAATTTTGTTGACTGAAACTTTATACTCTTAACCAAGGATACTGGCTACTTTTGTTAAAGAATTAAGGAAAGCTACTCTTAGGGATTTTGGACTTTGTCTGTAATGTTATATTTCTTTTAAGAGCAAACAAGCCAAAATATGCAATATTATAATGCCAAAATATTCAGGTTTGTAAAAGGAAATATTGGGGTTTGTGAGTGTAAATTACATTGTTTTCTTTATATGTGAATGTTTAAATTATTTCAAAATAAAAGAAATAAAAGAAGAGACAAAAAAAATCCATTCCTGGGGCGCCTGGGTGGCTCAGTCGGTTAAGTGTCCGACTTCGGCTCAGGTCGTGATCTCGCGGTCCGTCCGTGAGTTCGAGCCCCGCGTCGGGCTCTGTGCTGACAGCTCAGAGCCTGGAGCCTGTTTCAGATTCTGTGACTCCCTCTCTCTCTGACCCTCCCCCATTCGTGCTCTGTCTCTCTCTGTCTCAAAAATAAATAAACGTTAAAAAAAAATTTAAAAAAAAAGTCCATTCCTAAAAAAAAAGAATAAAAAGGAAAACAATTTAAGGATCAGATAAAATTTTACAGAGTCATGGATAGAGAATTCATGGTCTATAACTCTGAAGCTTCACCTAGACTCATGCTTTCTTCTGGGCATTCCTTATTTATTTTGATGATAGAACAGGTTACCTCAAGTTACAGACCTCCCCCTCCCAATGCACGGGTTCCATGAAATACTCACATGCACTTTGTGTCTCCTTATACCAAAGGCTTTTAAAAGAAATGTTTCCTGATTGTGCCCCTTGACAGTGAAGGTGACGATTAACAAAATATGAAAAACTGAACCAGAAACTGAGAGAGGAACATAAGTGATGGCAGCCTTTATAAGAAACACATTTCTGGTCCTCATAGTGAATAATACAGCTTTTCAAATGGTTAAAAAAAGGAGGGGGCATGTTAGACAAGACACATCAACAGAGCTTAGCTATTATAAATAGACCTCTTGCTAAATTTGTTTTCCATTGAATTGTATCAAGATCAATGAAAATAATCTAGAATCATAGCTGATGGAGTGTAGTAATACGCAAAGCAAATAAATTTTTAGTCTTGATATGTGGTTTGAAACTCTGCCATGTATTATACGGACAATATGTATATATCTGAACCTTAAATTCTTTATCTTTACAAGGAAAATAAAAGTTAATCTTAAGTATAGCAGTGATAATTAGGGCTCTTACGTGCAGCACATTTTGTATATGATAAAGTCAAGTACTGAAATTGTGGAGTAAAAATTTGAAACTTCATGGAAACAAAATATGCACTTCAGAGAGAAAACTTGATTAATATCCCAACTAATTCTGTTGTGTTTTTATCATTTTGTATTTTTATAAGTATTCACCAATAAATGAATTATATGACTACCTAAATCCTATCCCATGTTAGTCGAGCCTAGATCCATAAATAGTATACTTATCCTCTAAGTGGCTAATGATTATTTAAAGTTTAAAGGAAATTTTTTCAAGGATTCAGTAATTTCAGGGATTGCTACAGCTCACATATTGTTTATGGGGTCAAACCAAAGAGATTATTTTGCATAGATGTTATTAACACACTAAGGGAAAAATTTTATCTCTGCATATGAGCAGATAATTATTAAACATATAATTAACACTAATGATACTTTACAGCAGAAAAAGAGGGAAATAAAATCATCATTCAGGGAACTATTTTCATTATAATGTTCACAAAAAGAATAAAATGGATATCTAGAACACTAAATGAATTGAGTAATTTAGAATTCTTAAAGCTCCTATTTGGTTCTTTCTTGAGGAATATTAATAAAGCATTCAAGGATAGTCAATGGATCAAATTCTCTGGAAATCAGTTATCAGCACAAATAGTTGATTATTTTGAATAAAATTTTAATTTCTAGCGAACTTCGGGTCCAAATGATTATTCCACATACATTCAAATCATAGCCTTTCCATATACATTATCCATGGTAATTTATAACTTTATTCCTACAAACAAACTCATTTATCTTTTCTGTTCACATTATCTTATCATGTTCAACTTAATTATTGGAAACATTCTTAGTCAGTTTACCCAACTACCCAAATCTTTATCTTGTGTAATTTTCAAACTTTCATCTTCCTGCTCTTCTCTCCCAATTGAACACTTCTTTACTTTTCAAGGTCCTTTCCAGACGTTAGTCACAGTCTTTTCCAAGTCTTTTATACAGAGTTACCTGCTTTATGTTTTTGTGTTCATAGACACTTTCACTATAGCTGTAGTCATGTTTCAACATTTGCAACAGATTGCATTTTTCTTCTCCTCTGGCTTTTTCACTCTGATGTTTGACTGAAGGTCAGAGACTCACGGATGGTTTATTATTCAAGTCTCCCAGACATCCAAGTCTAACAAAATACCAGGGATACTATAGTTACTCCAAACTGAATGTTGGATAGATCCCAGTATTTCCTTAAGAGAATTGAGGCTCTGTTGTGGGACTTGGAGAAACTTTTCTCTACAGCCAGCATCTGGAGCTCAGAGACACAGCATCTGCCCCTGTCTCCAAAGGCAGCCATGTTGGCCACCAGTTAAGCCCTGTCTCTGATCTGATTTCTGGCCTTCCCAGTCTAAATCTTAGGCACACTCCTTGAATTGGCAGACTTCTAGGAATGTTTTCCCATAAAAAAACTGCCATCTCTTACTGATCCTGTCTCAGCAAAATCTGACTTAACTAGTCATTAGGCTGGAATAGATTCACTTAGGGATGTGTTTACCATTGGCACTAGTTTAAAGAGAGTTGTTTCAATAGCATGGGCTTTATCGCATGTACTATTTTATTTGTATCTTACTTTTATTGATTCATGTTTTTTTTTTTTTTAAATGACTCTAGGGGGTCCTGGGTGGCTCAGTCGGTTAAGCGTCTGACTTCAGCTCGGGTCATTATCTCACGGCTCGTGAGTTCGAGCCTCGCGTTGGGCTCTGTGCTGACAGCTCAGAGTCTGGAGCCTCTTTCAGATTCTGTGTCTCCCTCTCTCTGTCCATCCCCTGCTTGCTCTCTCTCTCAAAAATACATAAACATTATTTTGTTAATGACCCTAGGTTCACTTGTTATCTTTACCACTGACATTGTGACAGTTACCTTGCTTGGAGAAAAAATTATAAGAATAATATCTTCATTATTAATAGCTACCATGGTGAGGCTCAGTAAAGTATCACCAGGATCTTAGTGGTATTTTGATAGTCCCTCTTATCAAAGACAGAGAAAAACTAAATCATAGAAGGGAATATGAAAGAAATAACCTTTTATTTCACTGCTTTCATTCCCAGCCATCTTGGTTGTGGGTCTTCAGGCTGTTTATCTTTCTAGACTGAAGAAGCTGGATGTACATTTTGCTATTTTTTTCCTTAAACTAATAAAATCCATTATCTACTAGAATTATATGGAGAAATACATTTACATTTCCTGCCTTGAATATAAATTACAGAGAAGATGTTTATTTGATATAATTATTGTGAGTTTTAGTGCTTCTGGCATTTCCTTTATTTTCTAAATGAAAATATTTTCTCTCACAATAAAAACACATGCCATTTTGAAATATTTTTGGAAAAGTTGTAGAACACATGTTCAACATGACTTTGTAATATCTATAACTTATTTCATAAAATTCGGCATCAATGGATAATAAAATACTTGTATTTAAACGATGGCCTTATGGGAAACAAATTAGGAGAAGTCAATTTTTAGGCTCAGTCATTAAGTAGGAATTTTTCATTTTTTTCCTTCTCTATTCCTTTATTTAATTTTTTTTTTCTGTAGAAGTTTACTTGTGAAAAAGAATATGAAGCTCTGTCAAATGTTTTGTGTTGTTTTCTTTTTTCCAACTGCCCTTTATTTTTAATCCCTTTCTCATCTTTTTTTAATTATTCTCTATTTACTTTCTTCTTTATTCTCTTGCACTTCACCTGACTATTTTTCCTCTTTTGTACTACAGAGTCTGAACCACTAGTCAGACTCTTTGAAGACTAGATTCTTCCAGTGGTTTTTCTCTGATCTTCCCCCCATTATCCAAAGTCAAGGGTCATTAACACCTTATTTTTCTTTCTCAAATATGAAAATATCTTTGCATGTAACTAAATAATAGAGTTTTTCATGAAATCAACTTAAAAATTATGTTCATGTACTATACATATTCATATACATAAATGTTATAGTTCTAAGAGATGTGTACTATAAGCAATCTAATTAAACAAGGGCACCTGGGTAGCTCAGTCGTTGAAGTGTCCAACTCTTGATTTCGTCTTAGGTCACAACCTCTGGATTCGTGAGATCCAGCCCCACGTCAGGCTCCATGCTGAGAGTGCGGTGCCTGCTTGGGATTCTCTCTCTCCTCTCTGCCCCTCTCCTGCTCCTGCTCTCTCTCTCTCTCAAAATAAATAAATATAACTTAAAAAATAATTAAAATATATCCATATTCCCTGAGGAATATATTCATTACTTTTTAAGTTGGAAAATATGAAGAAATTAAAATACCCATAACTATTTTTACGACCTAGGGTATATCCATCTATATCTATCCATCTATATATTTCTAATATGCCCGTATCTGTATCTATATATAATTTTTATCTATACATAAAGAAAATGAGGTATTGTGTGTATTTATACATATAAATATTATGTTTAGGTGTTTTTGTCTACATTGTTAAGGTACAATAATTGATACATTTCTTTTTTTTCCATAAAAGAGAATTTAAGCATCTCTATGCCTCCACCTACTCAGCTAGCCAGAAAGAAAATCTAAATGATTTTCCATGCTCTCTTTCTTCACAGTGGGATCGTATTAAAATCTCAGCATTACAGGAAAACATAAGACAAAATGAAATAAGCAAACCATGCTGGAAGAGCTAGATCTTAGTCCATGGAAGTTGCCATTATTGTTATAATTTCTTCTGCTATATGTATTTGTCAAGAGATATTCAATGTTCCTCTCAAGTCACTTCTTTCCCATGATTGCACATTCAGTCTTGAAGCATCCTTTCCATTCATTCATGCACTTTTACCTCCATAGTGTAGCAATGAATAAGGCAGTAAAAATATTGTCTTTATAGAAACTTATATTCTATTGGGAAAGTTGGGGAGAAGGACAAGTAAATATGAGAAATAGACTTATATCACTACAAGTACTGCAAAACAGGCAACGGGGTAGAGGGTTAAGAATAACCACTTAGCTATAGTGGTCAGAGGAAAAGCTTCCAGAAAACGTCATATCAAGGTAAGATTTGGGTGATGAGAAAGGAAACTTAAACGTGTTTGTGACCCTGATATGAACTTGCCATGATGAAAGAGGTAGCAGGACTCATTGGATACATACAACATGCAATTTCATTTTTGCCTTTTTTCCATTTTGTATGTTTATTCTGTTGTGTTAGGTCTCATTTTGCCATTGAGTGAAAACGCAGATGGGCCCATGACCTTCCTGTCCCTTTTAGGAAATTCTACCATTCTTCTAATTCACCAGTCAGTAATTATCAGTGTCCTGTCCAAAATATGCGTCTCTATTCACAGATAACACTTAGGGTTGCTAGGGCTAGTTACAGCTATCCAGGTGTTCCTGTAATTTCTTCTTGGATAAGGATGTAGTTTCTTCTAATCTCCTTCTTGCTCTTTTTATTTCTTCTCTTCCTTCACATTGCTAACCAAAGTGTGATCCCACCACTATCTTCAGTGGGAGGAAAGAAAAAGGGTAAATGGGATATGAGGTTCACCCTGCCTGGGAATTTCTGTAGTTGGATTTGTCCTTTCTGGGGCAGACAGGTATTTAAAGTTGAGCCTTTCTCTTGAGGGTGGTTTCCATGAGTGCTTCATAAAGCTTGCCCCATAGCATCTGTGTTTTCTGTGATGCTGAGTATTTTATTTATAACTCTGTTATTCAATTCCTTGCACTTTCCTTGGTTTTATTTTTCCATTTTCTCAGATTTTCTGGTGGACCACAAATACCCTTAGAGTTGGTCTTTTGGATCAGGATAGTAAATGATTTCTGGTGGTCTCTTTTTCTGGCGTGTGCTGCTTCTGTTCTGTGGAACACACAGGTCTCCTGCCACCAGAAATGTAACTATCTCCTAATACAACAGAATTTCTCTCTCTCCTTCTCCTCTGCCAGCTCAGATTCATTGCCATACATTTATATATTCACACGTTTAGATTCCTCAGGTCCATGCCAAACGCTAGTCCACTGTCCTCATATAACTCTAGGGGATATATGTCAAGTTCATCGAAGGGCTTCCACAAGGCTATTCTCATATGCTTGAGGTTAGCACAAGACAACCCATCCTTCTCTTTTAGAAAAGAAAAAACATGTAGGATAACACATTGACTACAGACATTATTGGTCTGAAGTTTTTCATGATAAAAGAGATTCCTTTTTAAGTACCTACTTCGATTAAAGAAAATGTAGAGAAATGGGTTATTAGGCATGAGATAATTGTCAGGAGCACATTTCAGTCTTTCCCACTCCTCCCCATTCCTCCTTCTTCAAGGTACCCCTTAAATAAAGAGCCACCTTGAGAAAGACAAATTGAAAGGGCAGGACATCGTTTATCAGGAGAGAGCATTTCTGCCTAATGGCCCCTTGAGTAAAGTGTTTCTTTAAGACATCACAGCTTGTGTGAAGGCAGATTTAAAGGCCAGGGCATCAATTAGAAATCCAGTCTTGCTGCCTAATCGCTGTTTGTACAGCTTCTTTTAGCAAGATAAAAATACCATCAAAATGGAAAATGAGACTTGCCAAACAATTTCAGCACTTCCCTTAGGCCACAAATGTTCAGGACTGTCAGACACAGCATTTCTGAGGTCTTGGTAAAGTTGGGAAAGATTTCATGATATTTTATGTAGTTTGTCGCTATCTACAATGCTGTTTTAAAGAAACAGACATTTACGATGAGCAGTTCAGGACTGCAACACTGACAAGTTTCAAAATCAAAGTGACAAACTTGAAACCTGTGAAGATTTCTATGTTTAGACGGCATGGACACTAAGAATAAAAGGAAAGTCAAAATATGGACTTAATACAAATTAAAATGTACTTCTTCCGAAAACGTGCCATTAAAGATTATAAAAATAAGCCACAGGCTGAGAGAAAATATTTGCACTGCATGTATCTGTTAAAGGACCTGTCTCCTACTTTGTTAAAATTTTACCTCAAATAAAATAAAATTGACTTAATACATACATACACACACACACACACACACACGCACACACACACACACGGAGATAGAGACAGAGAGAGAGAGAGAGAGAGAGAGAGACAGAGAGACAGAGAGAGATGCCTTAGTTGAATGTATGAAGTACTCTTTGTGCAAACTCAGACATGAGTACCTTCAGCTCCTGCCATTGTCCTAATGCCATCTAATTAATAGCTATGATAAAGGTGGCTTACCTCCAAAATGACAATAACCTATGACATAGGGTCAAGGAAGCTAACAAAAATGTAATTGGAATCTCAAAAAGAGAGAGTAAGAGAATGGCATAAGAAATGCAATCAAATAAATATTGACTGAAAATTTTGTAAATGTAATAAAAACCAACAGACACAAGAAGTTCAGTAAACTCCAAACCATATAGATGTAAGGAAGGCCATACAGAGGTACATTGTTCATTACAATCTTACCTCTTGATAAATGTTATATTTGCCTTCTTACCTGTACACCTGTACACCCCTCTCCTTAGGGGAGAAAGATTAGATGGGGAGAAATCTGCAACTTGCTCTTTTTAACTTAGAGAAGAGTATATAATACAGAATTATAAAACAAACCTTAAAGTTGAATGTTTAATAATTGAAAAAATGTGTTTCATAATTTTTAATTCTCCATGTATCATGAAAGTACTGATATATTCAAAACTGTAATCTAGAGTTGGATTTCTCTAGAAATATAATGATAAATTTGGGCTTAGGTAAAGTAGGAAAATATGGCATATATAACTTTCATTTTTAACATGTCTTTAAACATAATTTTGCTAGCGATTTCTCTGCATGATTTAATTTTCAATGTAACATAGTCACTGTAATTTTAGTGCCTTAAAAACAATACAATAATCGAGTTTTATAGCTCATTCAAAAAAATAAATTAGAGTATTTACTAGTATAATGATAAAAATACAAATATCATTTTGAGATCTAAGTTGAAATGTAAAATGAGATGCTCAATTTAACCAAAATAATTCACCTAGAAGGCACAGCATCAAAGTTGTGATTAGATCTGATAAGTAAATATAATATGTATCTCCAAACAGCCAAAAGCAATAACATTCAAGAGCATTTAATGTACCAATACTAATTTTGCTTCTCAGAGTCGTATTATAAATTACCTTCAGGATAACTTACAATACTAAGCACAACATAAATAAAATATATGTTGTGTCCAAAATGAAAATCCAATGGGATCTCAGAAACCATTCAAAATTATCTCATCAAGAAGAATTTTAAAGCTAACAGGACAAAAACTCAAGGGTCAGTAATTGGGTAGGGAAAAAAAAATGAAGATATAAAGGTGAATAGAAATTAAATTCCTTAAAGATTGTTGAGAGTCAATATAACAAACTAAACCCATAGCTATAGAATGGGGACAATTGTGAAAAACGTGTGCTATCTGAAAACAAGTGGAAATAAAAGAAAGTAGATGAGAAGCAAAAACTTTTGTTACCGCATAGCACGAAGGGAATCACAAGAGCATGTCCTTTTCACTTGAATCACCAATACTTGCCAGATAAGTAACAAAATCAGAGATTTAAAAAAAATCGTAGGGTTGAGGTTACAAAGAAATCTAAATTGACTAAATTATAGAATATAATAATAATAATCCTAACCTGGAGAAAAAAAGAACCATGATTTCTTCCATCTTTGTCAGTGCTGTTAAGAAAAATCTTCTCAAAATAGAAATCATGACAAACATCTAATGACTTTGTAAGAGTTCTGTGTGGGTTAGCATGATGGATTAGTATTCTAAACACCACCAGAGAAAGAAGCAGTTTTTATCTTCTTGCCAAATTTTCTTATAGACCTTCTCAACATGCATAACATAGTATGATGGAGACTAGATACATAGTAAAAGTGAGAGTTTGCTGTCAGGCAAAATGGACTTTCCCCAGTGAGAATGAAAAGCCTTCTTAAGATGGAATTCAGGGCAAAAGAGCTCAGAGATATATTTCTGAGACCCTCCAGGCCTACTCAATGAACTGCAACAACCCTTGAAGCTAAAGTAAGGCAAAAAGGAAGAAAGTCATTTCTTTAGGTACAGGAAGTCATGACTGAGATGAGAAAGTGGAAAGAAATTAGCAGAAATTCAGAAAACTGGCAGAAAAGTAGAAAAAAAAATGGAGAGAAATCCCCCACAGTTTGGAACATTAAGGACTAATTTGCTAATTAAAAAAAAAAAAAGTCTCCAGAATGTTGGTCATGATTATATCTCAAAATCTACTAAAAGAAATGTCACAAGTCTGCCTTCAGAATATTTGAACTTAAGAGTGAAATGAATCCCAACTAAATATACCACAAAATCAAGACTCATCTCAGGTGCAGACTAGATTGATAGCACTCTACACGTGTAACCTTACAGAGAAGATGCTTAGAATGGGTAAATATTATTTACTCCAGTCTCTGTACTTTTTTTTTTTTTTACGATATCTAGCATATGATAAAAAATTTACAAGATATTTAATGGAGCATGAAAATATGCCCCATGGTCAAGAAAGAGGAGAATTAATGGAGACAGATGCAGAATTGGCACAAATTGTAATTATCAGACAGGGGCTTTAAAGTAATTCTGGTAACTATATTATAATAGTGCCAAGATCGCTAGTGGGTGCCTGAAATGGTGGTTAGTGCCAAACCCTATACATACTGTTTTGCCCATATATACATACCTATGATAAAGTTTAATTTGTAAATTAGGCACAGTACGAGATTAACAATAACTAATGATAAAATAGGACAATTACAACAAGGTATTATCCTAACGGCTGTGTGAATGTGTTCACTCTCAAAATACATTATTATACTGTACCCACCCTTCTTGTAACGATGTGAGCTGAACCCTCCTTGTAATGATGTGAGATGAAAATATGCCTGTTTAATGAGATGAAGTGAGGTGAGGTGAATGATGGAAGCATCGTTGACTAGCATTTGGCTACTAGTGATGTATCGTCAGGTGGATCATCTGCTTCTGGAGAGGGAGGACCCCTGTGAAGGATCTATTATAAAAGGGGAAGATATTAATGAACTTACAAAAATCAGTAGAGATACAGAAGTTTTAAAAAACATTGAACAAAATTGAAATGCTAGAAAAAATTATGATATAAAAATAAAGCTCTCACTTGAGGGACTCGGTAAAAGAGTACATCCTACATGAAAAGAAAATGAGTAAGCCTGAAGGAAAACTGACACAGGAAGAGAAGAAAAGAGTGAAAAATGAACAGAACCTTCAAGGTTTATGAGATAATATCAAACGCCCTAATATATGCACAGTTGAATGTTTAAAAAAAGAAGAGAAGAATAATGGGACAGAAGAAATATTTGAAGAGATTCAGGCTAGGGGGTAGGTGGATCAGTAAACCTTGGCAGAGCACTTCTTAAAAACAGTGAGGATGGGGGGAATACATCATACACAACATAAGGTAAGAAGTATGGCTGATTTCTTATGTGAAACAATGGAGGCAAAAGATTATGGAATGATAGACTCACAGTGCTGAAAGAAAAAGTAAACTGGCAACCTAGATTTCTGGATACAGAAAAATTATCCTTCAAAAGAGAAAGCAAAGTAAAAGCATTTTCAGCCAGCCAATTGTTTAGAGAATTTATGTGCACCAGACTTCACTACAGGAAATTCCAAAAGAAATTCTTCAAGCTAAAGGTATGTATGATGAAACCCATAACTGCAGAGATGAATGAAGAACAACAGAAAGTAGAACTATATGTTTAGATATATAAGATATATCATTGTTCCTAGCAGTGTAGTAGTATTTTAAATGTAGACAAATGGATAAATGTTGCTGGAGCAACGAAACATCCATATAAGAAAAAAAATAAACAAAACTTCCCTCATCTTTCACTTTATATACCAAAGGGTTGGACCATAGACCTGGATATAGTAGAAATATACAAATTAGAAAATAAGGAAAATATCTTAGTGACTTTGGAATAAAGAAAGATTTCTTGGAACTAGTAACTCTACGGTGCTTGGTGGCTCAGTCACTTAAGTGTCCAACTTGGTTTCAGCTCAGATCATGATCGCATGGTTCATGACATGGAATCCCGCTTTGGGCCCTGTGCTGTAAGCACAGAGCCTGCTTGGGATTCTCTCTCTCTAGCTCTCTCTGCTTCTCTCCCACTTGCATGCACGAGCTCTCTCTCAAAATAAACATTAGCAGCACTATCAATGATAGCCAAAGTATGGGAAGAGGCCAAATGTCCATCGATGGATGGATGAGTAAAGATATGGTGTGTGTATACACACACACACACACACACACACACACATACACACAGTGGAGTATTACTTGGCAATCAAAAAGAATGAAATCTTGCCATTTGCAACTACGCAGATGGAACTAGAGGGTATTGTGCTAAGCGAAATTAGTCAGTAGAGAAAGAAAAATATCATATGACTACACTCATATGAGGACCTTAAGATACAAAACAGATGAACATAAGGGAAGGGAAGCAAAAATAATACAAAAACAGGGAAGGGGACAAAACATAAGAGACTCTTAAATATGGGGAACAAATAGAGGTTAATGGATGGGTTGTGGGGTAAATGGGTAAGGGGAATTAAGAAATCTATTCCTGAAATCATTGTTGCAATATATGCTAACTAACTTGTATATAAATTAAAAAAAATTAGTTAAATAAAAAATGAAGAAATAAACATAAAAAAAGAACTAGTAACTTTAAATATAGAAATAAATAAATTTTAACTTCAAAAAAAGCACAAATAAAATAAGTAGAAACGTTATACAATGGAAAACAATTCACAGCACACGAATACACAATTCAATTCAGAATACAAATGATTTGTATCCAAAGTATGTAAAGGACATCCACTAATCTATGGTAAAAGCCAAAAAGTACTATAAACATGGGGAAAAGATATGCTTAATTTGTTTGTCATTGAGGAAATGCATTTTAAAACCATAATGTGTTACCGACTTGCACACAATAGAATGGTTAAAATAAAAGAGACCGACCACACCACACCCTGGTGAAATGTGAAGCCAGCAAATCACTCACACATTGCCAGGGGGAGTGTGAGATGATATGAACACTTTTAACAATTATTTGCCAGTTTCCTTTAATTTTAAGTAAATATTGACTTACAGTATGGACTTCCTACTCCTACCTGTCTATGCTGGTTATGTCTGTAATAAGACCCTCGTATCGACACATTCAAAGCAAATATACTCATAAACTAAACCTAGAATCTTAGCCATGAATACTACTACGGCAATAAAAATTTCACAAAAAGAATGAATACATGCAGTGATCTGTATTAATGACTCACAAAAAAAAAAAAAAAAAAAAAGATCACATTGCCTAATGAAGCCAAGCACAAATGAGTACACAGCATAGGTGTTTGTTTGTTTGTTTTCTACCACCTATATGGAATGGGGAATCTAGCAGGTGGGGACGAAGGGGAACACTCTGAAATGAGGGAATAATCAGTCTTGAACAGGGTGATGGGTATCTGTATATAACCATTTATCAAAACTCATTGAATTTTACAATTTAAACTATGGACATTTTGGTATCTGAGAAAAAATATGGGGGTATTTTGAATAATTATAATAATAATAATGCTAAAGGGATTTTAAGGGCTGTTTTGGAAAAGTCAGCTCTAGGCATACTGGCCTAGACACATCTTGATTTCTAGATTTCACTGTAGACACCAAATTTATAATGCATACCAGTGTGTGCATTTGTAGAAGATTATAGACCAGGAGGTTTCTCAAGCTATCATTTAGAAGAAAAAAGAAATAAGTGATGATGCTGAATATGGAAAATAGACTATACCTTGGTGAGGGCTTGGTAAGTGTTTTCAAACAATGGAAGAATAGTCACATGAAAGAAGAACTTGGTTAGTTATGTAGGAGCCTAAGAGACACAAGGATAAGTTGATGGAGCATAAATGATGACAGGTTTCTATTTTTATCCATGCAAACATGAAAGCAATTTGATAATTTATAGTAGGATGAAGGCAATGTCTCTTCGTTATTTCTGGCTATATTCAAAGGCAGGGAAAGAATCGGAATTTTTTGTTTTGTTTTGTTTTGCTTTTTTTGTTTTTCTTATGCCAGAGGCACATCCTAGGTTTGTTAAAGGGTTCAGCCACAGAGTCAGTACAAGAATGCAAAGAGTTCTATCAGGTTAATAACAATTAACAACAACAACAACAACAACAACAACAAAAGATGGAAAACTGATGGGGCAGAGAAGAGCTCCTGGGTTAGGGGCATGGGGAGCGCCACTCATGGTGCCAGGCCTGGCAGCAGGGACCCTCAGTATGGTTGTAGATATGAGGTGGGCTCAGGGACAGGTGGTGATTGTCTTGTAGGAGCCACCATTCACCAGGGTTAAGGACCTTGACTTCTTCTGGGCCAGGGTGTGCCCAGCCTCTGTATGCTGTGGGTCTTGTTCAACAGGCCAGAAGTGAAGGCCTCGGTGGGTTTGTAAGTCAACCAGCAGCTGCTTGACTCCGGCCATCCAGGAACCATCCCTCCTCATGTCCAGGAGCTCATCCATGTCAGTCTCCAGTGCCATGATCTCCTCTTGCTGGCAGTCGTAAAGATGAGTGAGATGCTCCAGGATCCACTCCTTCAGGTTCCATAACTCATTGTGCTGGTACTTGACCGGGACCTTCTCTTGTCACCTCAGTGGGCCCTCATCATCCAAACCACCTGAGCCCTCACCTGCAGCCCCAGAGGGGGCTCTGAAACAGACAAGGTTCCCAGACCCCCTCCTGCTGGTCCCAGGAGTCCAAGCCAGCAAGACCACACCCCCAAGGAGTCGCTGTCCATCGCTGTGGCCACCAGGGCCACAGGTGCATTTTGGGCCCCTCCATATGCTGCCACCACTATCCACCTGCATGCTGGGATGGTGAAGCTAGGTTTAAACATTGTTGGTTGGTATGTTAGTAGACTTTGATTCCTTTAAATATGGATGATTTCATTGTTGTTTTGGATTTACATGCCACCATTCTGTTTAGTAACAATTTTAGTTTCCCTCTGAGACCTGAAACATGTACAGTTAGTGACATAGGAAAACCAATTTGTTATACATGCCCAAGAAGTAAAGTTTCATTCTCTAAGGCATTCGAATTATTGTTTTTTAAAGAACATTAAATGACGACGTTTTGTTTCCAGTAGGTTTGTGCATGGATTTCCAATATTAAAGACTATCGATGTTGTTAGGATTTCTATAGTAAGGCTAATTAGAAACTTATTACTGTCAGGGATGGGGAAAGGCTACTGGGCTACAGACCAAATTTTATTTAAAACCATGGCATAATTATCACATCATATTTCCAGTATTGTCTTTTGTAACCCCTAAATTAATAGACTACTATTTTAGTAGGAACATATTATGTGTGTGTGTATACATACATATATATGTATGTATATATATATATATATATATATATATACATACATATATATGTGTGTGTATGTGTGTGTGTATATATATATATATGTATATATATATATATACATATATATATATATATATATATATATATATATATATTTTTTTTTTTTTTTTTATGGACAATTTTGTCCTTACCAGTGGTTTGACTGGATTTATCTGAGGGCTGGGGATAGCCAGCAGGAGAGGGAGTGAGAATTAATTACTGATATTGACTCAAAGGGACACTTTATGCCATTCTGTATCAAATCCAGGATTCATCTAACCCAGCTGGAAGCATATTGAAAGGCTAAGTGTTGCAACTTTGTAATAAACCAAATGAGTGAAGGAAATGTTTACATGTATGAAATCAAAGTGGATGAAGTGGGATGAAATATACAATTCTGAGCAGCAGTCTCGTGTCAGGTAAATGCAGAGGTCAGAACTGGATTATAGGGTGGTGCTCAACATGTTGCCATGGTAAGCGTCTTACTAAAAAGTGTTTCAGCCTAAGATGGCTTTCTGTTAATAATAACTAAGAATTTTATTTTCTAAAATGTTGTCAGTTCAGAAGAATTCTTGAAGTCATTCTGGGTTATTAGCTGATATGGATTATATTATTTGTCCACAATTCTTCTTGTTCTCCCTTTCTTAACCATAGCCTGCCCGTGGGTGGAGTTTACTTTCCTGCTAACTAATTTGGGTTTTGTTCATATGAGTTGCTTTACACAATGGAATGTTCACTTATCTATACACAAATTTATCTTATGTATTTGTAGCCAAATGCACATTAATACAGGTTTTATATTTTATCTATTGAAATTGGATGTATTCAGTGTATATATTTTATATATTTATATCCATCTATTTTCATATTATTTTCCATTTATACCTATATAGAATATCTATTTTTATGTATTTCTCAGTTAAAACATTGAATATCAAAACATTAATTGACACTACGCTACCAATTTCAACCCATAAACATCCATTTCATTCCCCTTTCATATTAGTAACTTATTTCTCAATACTGAGAAATTTGCTCTCAATATTCTAAATATATGTATTTGCCTCCCATCCCAGTACTAACCAGGCCCAACCATATAGAAACCAATTTGACAATAAACTTCATATATTGAAAATAAATAAATAAGTAAGTAAGTAAATAAATAAATAAATGTATTTGCTTTAGTCCTAGAATGTACAGAATATTTTCACAATTATTAACTTGTTCTTCTGCAAAAGAAAGCTTACTGACTCAAGTTTAATATTTGTATAGTGTTTTTCCCCCTTTATTCTGAGAGCATAGAATCTAAATTCTGTGTTTAGAATTTACTTGGTCTGGTTCTATATACCCCCCTCAAATCTCTGTCAATTTTGCAAATCTGTGTTAGAAACTTGTCTCCTTACCCTTTAAGACAGTTGCTTTCTGGTGGCACCATTCACCCACAGAATTTTCAAATATCTTCCGCAAAAAGTCAATGTGAATGAGGAGGTCACTTTTTGCAATTACTTGTTTTCAAAGACCATAGTCCCTCAGGCCCTGATGGTGTTGGTTGCTCTCCGGGGCCTTTCTCTCGTGGGCAGAAGTAGAAGTCAATTACAGTCATTTTAACGTCTTAGCTTTCTGGTCAGCCAACTCTAGCATGTGCTTTATTTGTGGGCCGGTTTCTACCGCTTTTATTTTCTCTTAGATTTCAGTCATATGTTTAGTCTTATAGCTTGCGAAATAATACAAAAGTTTGGATAGTCAAATCAGGCTTAACACAAATTATAGATTTTAGCCAGTACCACGTTCTTTAATGACTCAAAAGATACTGACAAAGCACAACACAAACCACATATTCTTCTCCTGGATAAGTCTGAAACAATCAGGTACAACCCATCATAAAATGTTCTTCTTTTCCCATTAAGAGTTTCATTCCATTCTAGATTTAACCAGAAAGCTAAAGACAGCTGTGAGCAATACATAGGACACATCACTTTAAAAGTGTAAGCCACTTATTTCATAAAGTATGGTCTTTATATCCTTTTAATTGTGTTGCATAGCTTACCTGACATTTTCAAAGGAGCCTAGTCATGCATTCACAAGTTCCAAATTGTTTGCAAAAAAGAACCTGCACAGATCAAGCACTTTCTGTTAGTAGTGTTCCATATACAAGAATTCTCTTGCTAGTCAATAGCCAGGAAGTTTGTTGTTACCATGTTTGCATCCCTTCTTTTCTACCCAAGATGTCCCCAGTAAAGGTAAAGTGTAGATCTCAGGGTGCTGAAAAAAATCACCTTCATTTCTTATTTATTAACTTCTTGTATGGGCTCAAGGTGATGTTATATTTTGGAGAATGTGTTTGTCACTCCCTCCACTCTTATGCCAATACGGTGGTGGCTGACTGCCTTAATCCAGAGATGTGAATGCTGAAGTTGGGTTTCATCTCTGGTGAGGCTCAGTTTACCACTAGGTTACCAGTTGCCTTCTAGGGTTTTCAGCCAAAATCTTGATACACTCTTTGTGGTTTCTTCCTCTGGCAAGCCTGTATCTCTTTTCTTTATGTCCCATGCTTCTGAAAGCTCCACTCTTGTTTTCCAAGATAGTGTGTTTATGTTTTCACTCTTACCCCCAAGCAATTCAAAATAGGGTAAATGTCTTGGATGGCAAAGGGGTCATATACTTGAAGCACCTAGTCTCCAGCAAAAGCTCTACTGAACATTTTGCCCCCGATAAAATTTATACAAACACTGAATTCTCAGGCTCCTTTGCATAGTCAGCACTAGCAAATAACTACGCCTTTGAATGTTTACCTGTCTTCATTCTTGACTGTTCTAGTACCGCTTGCCTCGGTGACTCTCTATGACTTTCCTACAACTGACCCGACTTTCTTACAACTTCACTTACTGTTCTTGTCTTGTTCCAGTCTTCTGCTTGCTACCTCATCCTCCCCCGAAGTACATGTCCTAATTTGTTTAATTATTAAATGAGACAACATTCCCCCAAATTTTAAAGTTTGAAAGAATTCGAAAAATGATATCTCTAAAGAGTCTAGTTTTTAAATAAAGTACACATTCCAAAACTTTATAAGAAATCACAGTGTCCAATTTTGTAAACACTAACAGCAAGCCACAACTCTATAGAAATTAATTTTCCGTAGAAAACTTTATGTTGATGTGGCACTCCAATGTGTTAATAATATATCAATAATCATTTAAATAGGTGAAGTATTTAACTTTTAAATATTATTCTTTAAATAATAAAGAATAATAATTTAGTATTATAAATATATAAAATCATAAAAATACAAAATAAAATAAAATAAGATATAAAAAATATAAAATATAAAATAATAAAAATTAAATATTATTCTTTAAATAAAGAAGACTGCACCATCATCACTGGGACTATGACCCTTTGTATTTTTACACTGGCTTGGGGAAGAATATATAATTTGCCTTTCTTTAAATTTACATTGAAAAATTTTATTTAGATGACTTCCATGAAGAATACATAAATGAACAAATCTTTCAGAGAAAGTAGAATTGTGTATAATTAGCACCTGAATAGGAAAAGGCAGCTAGTACCCATGGCTACAGTGGCATCACTGAAAGGCCCCTCCTTCCTCATAGCAGAATGAACTGCTTGTCTTTTTATTACTCAAGCACTGGAGGTGCGAGAGGACAGAATAACATAAAAAGGGGGGAAGTTTTCGTACTTCATCTTGCACTGTTGGATCGGTGTTTACTGGTCATCTGAGATTTCTCCATTGTGTTAAATACACTAGAGAAGACAGGAAACAGACAGATATCTGACCTCCAGTAATGGGTCCATGATTGGAAGAAGTGGATAAAAGCCTGAGCATATCTCGGAACATGCAATCTTTTTGCTTAGTCCGGATATTTGGAAATATGTATCTGATTGTTGGGAAGAGAAAAGAATACAAAGATAGATTTGGTGTCCTTATGCATTCAGGTGATAGATGAAATTATGAATACTAAAGCGATCACCCAAAAGGAAATGTATCTTATAAAGAGAAAAATCTGAAGGCATCTTTTATCCTAAAAGGTGTAATGGCACTATTTGCTAAATACTTCACTTCTCCAAATTATTAGGGAAGATCTGTTTTAGCGAAAATTAAAATCATATGCTATATTATTAAAAGCACTAAATCTAAGGTCTTTTAATTGACACTCTACTTAATCTGTATGTTGTCAAGTGTTATATCATTTTATTTATTATGGCTCTGAATATTTTGAAACTTAGGACACAGTAGGAAGAATTATCATATAACATTAAAATATACCATCAGAATATATTGTATTCTCATTTAATCATGCACACACACACACACACAGACACACACACACACACAGATGCCTTGCATGTTTTGTTAGAATGGTTTTACAATTAAGATTTTGTGCCTCTGTGAATTACCTCTATTTCCATTTGTGTCGGTGACTTCTTATTACAGGGATATATGCTACTAATTATTTTTGCCTTGACTTTTAGTTGATTCATTATTACCAATTATTTTTGTTTGACTTTCTTAAGTTTTCAAAATATATGATTACACTATCTACAGGTGGTCAAACTTTTGTCTCTGTCCCATTCATCATTAGAACTCTTTTGCTTTCAAGTCATACTGGGTTCATAAAAAACTTAAAATTATATAATCATACAAGACAGACATTTTTTTATCATTCATTGTTCCTTTTTTTTTTTGATCTTCAGTAATTGGCTCAAGGTCACACTTCAAAGAATTTTATTTACTTAATTTTTTTTGATACACCTTTAAAAAGAATGTGAAAATAGTGTGTATGTATGAATGTATGTATGTATGTATTTATTTATTTAGCAAAGGTATAAATCATGCTACAGATTGTTGGGGAATCTGGGATGGGAATGTATGTATGTATGTATTTATTTATTTATTTAGCAAAGGTGTAAATCACACTACAGATTGTTGGGGAATCTGGGATGGTAGTCACCTGTGGAGTGTGGCCTTTTTTAAAAAATATTATTATTTTCTTTTTATCATGATAAGTGTACTCTTTAATTCCCATCGTGTATTTCATCCATCCTCCACCCACCTCCCCTCCAGTAACTACCAGTTGTTCTCCACAGTAAAGGGTCTGTTTATTGGTTTGTCTCTCTTTTTTCCTTTTCTCATTTTAATTTTAAATTCTACATATGAGTGAGATCATATGGCATTTGTCTTTCTCTGACAGACCTATTTTTCTTAGCATTGTATTCTCTAGCTCTATCCATGTTATTGCAAATGGCAAGATTTCATTCTTTTTTATGGCTGAATAATATTCCATTATATCTATCTATCTATCATCTATCTATCTATCTATCTATCTATCATCTATCTATTTCTTTATTCATTCATCTATTGATGGACATTTGGGCTGCTTCCACAGTTTGACTATTATAAATAAGGCTGTAATAAACATAAGGGTGCATGTCTCCCTTTGAATTAGTGAATTAGAAAGAGACTTTTTTATTTTTTACTTTAGTAGGATGACTTTTATTATTTTGCTATTAAATGTATCTGTTTCATTACTTCAATCCAATATTTTTCTAATGTTCAACAAGTAAACTGTGCCTTAAGTTTTCCATGTGTATGTGTGTGTTTCAATTACAAGTGAGCATAAAATTTGATTTTTTGAATGTTTTTCGTTTGAAGTTGTGATAATTACATGTTTTTCTTCTCCATTGACACACTGATGTACTTTATATCAATTGACATATTGATGTACATTATTGTATTAATATACATAGTAATATGACTCATTACTTTAAGACCAATATAATTCGTCTTCTTATAATTTGTTCAGACTCTGTTGACATTGAATTTGCCTTGGTATCCAAACATTATGGATATTAAACTCATGGATATTAAAGTCATAGTAGATTAAATGGATTTTAAATGAAAATCACAGCTACAAATATGAAAAACGCTATAAGAGAAAAATAGTTCTATGTTAATCAAAAGAGAGTGGGCCAAGTTTCAGCTGTAAGTGTAACCAGGACAGTGCCTCTCAAGAGGTAACATGTAATCTGAGACCTGAAGGGTGTAGAAGATTTTAGCGAGTTGAAATCGGGCAAAAGAATTCCAGATTACCGAAACCATGTATGCGCGTGTGAGCGTGTCTGTGTGTGTTGATGTGTGTACATTCTGCTCCAAAAGTAAAAGACTGTTATTGTGGCTCCATTGTTGTGAAACAAGACGATTGCTCTGGTTAGACTTGGCAGAGGTAGTTAGGAGCAAAATCATCACTGTTTTACTAGATGAAGCACCATTTATATGCGGTAAATTATTTAAGTGAAATATAGGGAAATTTGAGTCACCGTTATCTATTTAAAAATTTCCCATCTTTATTATTGCATTAGTGTGGTCTATAGGCAAATGTTTCAATCTCTTTTGGAGATCAAAGATGCAGTTCAAACTCTAATAAGATCTACAATCTCTCTCTACTCCATTTTGTTCAGATATGACTGCCCTTTTCCTAACATAATGGATTTATTGACTGTTATATTCATCATCTTTTTTATGTTTATTGAATTTAGTTTATCCTTCATGTTGTACTTCAATTTAATATGTTTATAATTTCAATAGTATATGATACATGATATTGTTTAAATAACATTTAAATATACATACTAAATAGTAATATTTAATGTAAAAATGTTTTCATAGAAGCATTTTATAAAGCACAGATAGCAAAGACTAAGAAATGAAAAATTACCCAACACCCTCAAGTAAGGGCAATTTATACTCTGTGCTTAGAATGTCATGTTAACCTATGCATATAAATGCATTTCAATAGAAATAGGTATCACTAATACTGTTCCATTTTCCATTGAAATACAACCTACATATTTTGCCATTTAAGTATTATTTTAAAGCTAACTTAAAAATATTAAAGTATCATTTATAGATGTTTAACAGAATAAGATTTTCAGATATTAAGCAGAGTTGTTCAACATTCATAGTTCTGCAATTACTTGATCCCAATATCCTTTATCAAATATTAAGGCAGCAATGATAGCTCTGAGTATATATTCACTCAGGGAGAGAGCTAATATGACTGAAAGATAGATGTAAATCCCTTTCTTTGATTCTAAGGATAGCTTCTTGAGACTCACTATAGAATTAAATCAGAGTTTCCTTAAAAAAAAAAAATATATATATATAATCACATATTATAGTTATAATATATAATTATAATAATATAGCATAATTTATAATTATATAATTTTTAGTTTTAATATAGAGTTACATATTGTATAATATATTAATATTATATGCTATTATCACATATTACATGTTCCAGATAAATAAGTATATTGAAATTTCAGAAAAAAAATTCATTCCATAGAATGGAAAAGTGTGAAAATGGGAAACTAATTTTGCCTCACACAAAGATAATATTTTGATTATGTGATAAAAGAGAGATTCAAAGGAAATATAAAGGTTAACATCTCTAGGAAAGGACCTAAGTCTCATCCCCTGGACTATGCCTAAGGACTGTCATTAGAAATCAGAGTTGTATGGGATCTGAGAGAAAAGAGGATTTATTTCTTGAGAGAAAACCACGAAGCCAGCAAGTCTCATAGAAAAATATTCTTGTCCCATGTGGTACAGCAGAAGCAATACATTCATGTTGACAAGCCCTAAGCAGGCAAACTTAGTGTGTCTTGACCACGTGATCTTCTATGAGAGAAAGTTCAACTGTTCATTGTACCATCAAGAACTGAAAAGTGTGGTTATAGGAGGAGGAGGAAGTGACCAACATATATTTGACATCTGGAAAGGTCTTTAACTTGAAGAACAGATATGTCAGCTGCAGATGCACCTGGGTGAGGGAAAAATAACCAAAAGCCACTGGAGGCTGTCCATTTAAATAAAACTCAGAATTCTCATATAGTACTGGTCAGAGAAGGATCCTTTGTGCTTAGAATGCGTAAGCCTCTTTGAACTCGCAATATCTTGGGGCACCGGGATGGTTCAGTAGGTGGAGCATGGGACTCTTGATCTTGGGTTTGTAAGTTCGAGCCCCATGTTCGGTGTAGAGATTACTTAAAAATAAAAAATATATTTAAAAGACCCCTCACAACATCTTAAGGAGAAATGAAGAAAAACAAAGAAGAGAAAATTCTATTGATTTGGTACTTATTCAGAGAAAACAATATGCATTTGAAATATAATCCAGTTATTGATTTAAGAATGTAATTTAATTGTTCACTTTTGAAAAAAGTAGAGCTTGAAAACTATAGATATAGATTAATGAAGACATGAGATTGTGATTCTAATACAGCAGCACAGATGTGGCAGAATAGTTCATGAACTTTCATAAAATGACAGGGGCACCTGGGTGGCTTAGTAGGTTGAACATCTGACTCTTGATTTTGGCTCAGGTCATGATCCCAGAGTCATGAGATCAAGCCCTGCATCAGACTCTGCACTGAGTGTGGATCCTGCTTAATATTCTCCCTCTCTCTCTCTTCCTCTGCCTCTCTCCCCAATTCATCCTCTCTCCCTCTCTCTTTCTAAAATAAAAAAAAAAATTAAAGTAAAAAAAATGACAGATTATTCACTGAGAAGTGATTCAGCAAAATGGTCCAATAAGAGATGAAATAAATATTACTGGACTCAGATAGTTGTCAAATTTCCTGGATTATATTTACAGACTGCATGGACTTGCATCTTTTTATTTATTGCAGATAAACCATTCTATTTTAATTTTGCTGTTGATCAATGTAAAGAATAAAATAATGGATTATTCAATGAAACATATATTTTATGATTATCAAAGTCAAACATATTATCTTAGTTTCTTTATTCTAAATCCTAACTAAAAATCAGGAATGAAAGCATAACAGGAAAATCTCTAAATGCTTAGAAATTAAACTACACTGAAGGGTAAACAACAACATTTTAATTGTCCCCAGGTTTGTTATCTTTGACTTTCTATTAAAATAGTAACTTTGGTTTGAAAAGAATAATATTCTTTTCCTTTTCCTTTATGTAAATTAATTTATATGAATTTGGTATCAGTCAGGTTAACACTGGCTCAATGGGTTAGAGGTGTCTCCTTCTATACTATTTTTAGGAAGAGTTTGTACAGGTTTAGTTTTATTTCTTCCTTCAAGTGTTTGGTGCAATTCATCATTAAATCATCTGAACCTTGATATTTTTTTGGAAAGGTGTTAACAACGTGTTTAATTTATTAACAGTTATAAGACTATTAAGGTCATTTATTCCATTCCGGGTGAGTTTTGTTACTTTGTAGTTTTGCAGAAATGATCTATTTCGTCTGAGTGGACAAATTTATATTCACAGAGTTGGTTTTAGTGTTTCTTTGGTTTCCTATTAATATTTTCAGAGCAAACAATTGTATCTCCTCTTTCGATCATGATATTGGTAAACTGTGTTTTTATATTCTCTGTCATTCTTTCTAGAGATTTACTAATTTTATTAACTTTTTGATCAATAAAAATTTTTATTGGCAACCTTTGGTTTGATTGTATTTTTCTCTATTTATTTTCTATTTTCAATTTTATTTCCATTAGCTATCATTTCTTTTTTTTATTTTTTTCTTCTTGATTTGGCTATGTTTTATTTTAAACAATTGCTTAAGATGAAAGCTTAGATTCATGATTTGAAAAGTATTTTGTATTCTAATATGTATTTGATGCTATAAATTTCTATATAAGCCCTGCTTCAGCTTAATTCTACAGATTTTGATGAACATTAGGCGCCCCCTTATCCATGGTTTTTTTTTCTGTTTCAGTTACCCACAGTCAACTGTAGTCTGGAAGCACATGGTCCTCTTTCTGAAATATCATCAGGTCAGTAATAGCCTGATGCTATGTCTCTGTGCCTACATCATTCATTTCACTTCATCTCATCATGTAGGCATTATATCATCTCACATCATCATCGTCATAAGGGTGAGTACAGTATTCTAAGATGTTTTGAGAGAGAGAGACTGTATTCATATAACTTTTATTACAGCCTATTTTTATAATTATTCTATTTTATGACTACTTATTGTTGATAACCTCTTACTGTGCCTAATTTAGAAGTTAAACTTTATCATAGGTATGTATGTATAGGAAAAAAACATAGTATATGTAGGGTTTGGTACTATTTACAGTTTCAATCATCTCCTGGGAATCTGCAATCATTTTCCCTATGGATAAATGGAGGAATATTGTATTGTGTTTTCTTTTTTGTATAGCTGAAAATATTTCCTAATTTTCTTTAGGTTATCTTCTTCACCCATGAGTTACTTAGCATGTTGTTTGGTTTCCAAGTATTTAGACATTTTCCTGGTATCCTTCAGTTAGTGATTTCTAGTTTAATTCTATTACAGTCTAATAACCTACTCTGTAATTTCAAGTATCTTACATATGATTTGATTTGTTATATGACCCATATATGATCTACTTGATAGCCTGACTTGTTCCTTATGTATAATTTGCATGATGTTTTGGTCCAGATTAGAAAACCAATAATGTATGCTTCTAGAGTACAGTCTGACAAGCTCCATGATGGAATTAATCCATAATGACTAAGTTTCAGAAGATTTCAGAAAGAAGGAATCTAGCTCCTTGCATGGTGGGGAACAGATATATTCTCTTTAAATTTAAAGGTATTAGTTACGGGGTGCCTGGGTGGCTCAGTTGGTTAGGCAACAGACTTTGGCTCAGGTCATGATCTCGCAGTTTGTGAGATTGAGCCCCGTGTCGGGCTCTGTGCTGACAGCTCAGAGCCTGGAGCCTGCTTCGGATTCTGTGTCTCCCCCTCTCTCTACCTCTCCCCTGCTCACGCTCTGTGTCTCTCTGTCTCTCAATAATAAATAAACGTTAAAGATTTTTTACAAAATAAAGGTACTAGTTAGGATTCAGTTAAAAAATGCTTCCACTCTAGGTTTTCCAGACAAGACACTGGCACAAGACATTGGCTACACATGTGGGAGAGGTAAAGAGAAGCCAAGTTAAGGGTAATGAGATGACCAAAAGTGAGAAAAGACAGGTCTCCATTTGTAGTGCTAGAGGGACAAAGAAGAAATTATGTAACTAGGTACCCAGCCTGGTGTCACCTAGTGGAACCTGAAAATGCATTAAACTTTCCTCGTTGGAGCCAAGATCACAGAGCGTAAAGCTGTCTGGTGGAAGATAAGGAAGGAGGAGATCCAGCTTCTCTCAGAGAAAGAAAGGGAGAGAAATGTGCTGTCTTTCCTCATCTTCCAACGTTATCTTCTGCTAGAGGTTCGCATTGGCTGAAACTTCCTCAAAGCCAGAAGGCAAGGGATTATGGGAAATACAGCTTTCTGCAATGTAGAGTAGGCAGGTAAGGGCTGCCTAAGGACCTGAGATGGAAGAGGAAGATGACCAGAACCCTGGAACAATTTCGTGTTTTGTTTGATGAGACAGCTACTGAAGAATAAATGTGTTCACATCAAAAGGGTGTGTGAATTTATCTGGAAGTATATAGTTCTAACTCTTGCTTCAGATTAAGTATTACCTTGAGATTCCAGAGAACTGTATCATGCCCCTAATTATAGGAGTTGATGATGCTACACCACTAATTGTACATTCATTTTATTGACTGTAATAATAGAACTATTTAACATACTTTTATTTTTTTAATTTTTTAATGTTTACTTATTTTTGAGAGAGAGAGAGAGAGAGAGAGAGAGCATGAGTGGAGAAGGGGCAGAGAGAGAGGGAGACACAGAATCCACAGCAGGCTCCAGGCTCTGAGTTGTTGGCACAGAGCCCGATGGAGAGCTCGAACTCACAAACTGTGAGATCATGACCGGAGCTGAAGTTGGACACTTAACCGACTGAGCCACCCAGGCGCCCCCTTAACATATTTTTATAACTTGTTTTTCTTCTCTCAAAAGTGAGAAATGCCAAACAATATAAATTTGAAATCAGACACTTGAAATTATGTGATAAATTAATTGGAATTATAGATTCGATTTCATGTCTAAAATGAACATATAATTTGAGAAAATCAAACCTCAACTGAAATTATTTTGAGAAGCCAAGCTTGCAATATGTTGTAATCTTCCAGAAGCCTTGCTTGAATTTTAAGTGATGCCCCAGGGATAACTGAAAAAGATGAGTTTGTTCTTCTCAGCTAATGTCAGCATCATGGAGCCTCCCCATGCTTGTCGCAAAGGGGCCATGACTCCTATAATGGGTAACTGATACACCGGGTGACATTGTGCCTGTTTAAGTTTTAAACCAGCTCTAATACAGCCTTTATTCCTTTAATTAATAAGTTGGTATGTGCAATTAAAATATTCCTTTGACTGTATATACAGAAAGAGAAAAATAGTTCCACTTAAGACAAACCTGTTTTATTAAAGCTTAGCTTCTTTTTTTAAATTTTTTTTAACATTCATTTATTTTTGAGAGAAAGAAAGAGATAGAGCACGAGTGGGGGAGGGGCACAGCAAGAGAAGGACAGAGTATCTGAAGCAGGCTCCAGGCTCTGAGCTCTCAGAGCCTGATACGTGGCTCAAACTCATGAACCAGTCATGGCCTGAGCCAAAGTCAGATGCTTAACCTATTGAGCCAGCCAGGCATCCCAGCTTAAAGCTTACTTTCTAACACCAGTAGTAGAAAACCAGCTCTGCAACATCTGAAATTCCTCATTAACACCAAGAAAAGGAGGACAAAACGAAAGTTAAAAAAAAAACCCCAAAAACTCCCCTTTCATTTGTCAGCAATGTGTGTGTAATGACTAGAAAAAATGAAAAGTGACTATTGGTAATCACTTTAGGATTTCATTCAGCAGAAATGATGCCCATAGTTGTAGAAAGTATCTTTTCATAGAAAAAGGGCACAATACAGAAAGAAAATCCATTTTAATAAGCATATTGTCTAGAGTTTCTCACCAGGGATGTCGTCACATAACAAATCAAATTGTCAACTGTCTCTAGCCCTAATTTGAGGGGTCTCCTAGGAATGTCTTGACCATTGGGGAATCTTATTTCGCCAATCTAGATTTAAGAATCCCTAAAGCATATACCTTTTTTTTTAAGTGGAAAGAGAAAGGAAGAAAATCAATTATTTCCAGCTGAGTTTTCTCTACTTAACTTACAATAGATAATGTTTATTGAACATGCATCTTTCTGAGACCATTTTCTAAAGTCTTTCAGTTGTTATTTTATTTAGTCATCAAAGAAAACCTTATGAAATAATGAAGTAGATATGTTTACCGTCCCAATTTATAGCAGGGGGAAATGATGCTTAGAGAGTTCAATTAACTCACCTGTTGCCATACCACCAAGAAATGGTAGAGTCTGTGTTCGAACCCAAATCTGTCTGAATCCAGGGCCTGGTGATCAAAACACTTAAAAATAGCTCTTGAAAGGCTACTGTCTGTGTTTGTAAGAAAGGAAGGTTTAACAAGATTCAATCACTCATAGCAGAAAACACAGTTATTGATCATGAGCTGGAATTAAAACCTAGATTATTTTCTCCATACTATGCCATTCCACTCTTGGGAATTGTAACAGACAAAATACTCAACATCTCAGTGTATAAGAAACAGAAAGCTTCAATGGAGAAGCCTCTGAAAGGAGTGGAACTCTTACAGGCTGAAAGGATCCAGAAAGATACATTCTGGGTCTTCAAAGATAGCTCCCACTGACCTCACATATTTGTGAGGGATTAATTCTACTAAAGAGAGCTTATCTTCCTCAAAGCTCTGAAAATCAAACCTCAGTTTTCTCAATGTGCTTCGATAAGTACATTAGATCTCAATGTACTTAATTTATAGATTCCTTAACCATGACGTCAAAATACCAAAGGGTAACCATTCTACATACAGCATCATCACCACTGCCGCCATCAGCAGAAGCAGCAGCAGCAGCAGAGTCACGTGTTGAATAGTTCCTAGGGGACAGACATAGTACTTACTGTTAACAAACATGGTTTAATCCTCACAGCAATGTAAGAATTATTTCCATGTTGTAGGTGAGGAAACAAGCTTAAACTTATCAATACCATACCACTAGGGAGCGTTGAGCTACAACATTCACCTCTTAACAGTTAAGGAATACCTCTGCTTATATATTTATCAAAAGCTCATTATATGGCTACATATGATCAATTCTGTTGATCGCATGTAGGATATATGTAATTAAACACTGGGAATATTATATATCTAAAGAGAGAGAGAGAGAGTAACCCACATGTTTAAATAGACTGAGGACGCTAAAATCTTACGATGATGGGAACTATTTCTCCACTACTCAGTGACTAATACTCATTAATTGTAAAAAGGTGCAAAACCTAGGTGAATATTTCTATAAACACCATGATCATTTTCCAAAAGTTTCGCTACTGTGTGCGCTTCAATAGTATTTCTCTCCATGAAGTAAAAGGCTCTTCTTATTTATTGTGTAATTGTCACTTGAAAATGTCTTTTCTCTTCTTTCTGAGGCCTCTGCTATGCATATGTTAGCCCCCTTGTAAAAGAAAATAATAAATATGAAAGAGTCATCCTCTAGTCACTGAGGGATTTTGGACAAGTATTTCTATAATATTTAAAGACAGCAAAATGACTACAAAAGCCAACAAAATTTATATCTAACCCATCACCAGTGAAACCAGGAGTAGAGTATATTGCTGTACACGGAAACTCATTTTTTCGATCCAATTATCTGAATTTCCTATGACCATTATACCTGTCAACCGTGTTCAGACAAAATTGCCGAAGGTCAATGCCTCTAATATTAAGTTCTGTCACACAGAGCCTGAGTTAAGTGACTTCAGAAGAAGCTGACAGAACGTGAGTAAGGATAGCTTGCTCCTCTGCCAATAAGAGTTGGTATTGATGACTAAAGTAATGTCACTAGTCACTACTGAGTTAAGGTCGTGTTCTAATGACACTCCCTATGACAATCAAAAAGGTCTTCTGGTACAAGATAAAACACATATTAATCTAACTCCAGGGAATTGAAAACAATGGATGTCTTTCCAGTGCGGATCAACCCTCAAGTAATGATGCAAATATTGCAGGCTGAAAGTGTCACATTCAACACGAAGATAATAATTCTAAACAGGCTTCTCTTTTTCTCGATCATAGAAGCTATTGTTACATTGTATCTAGTGTGGGTTTCTACCATAATTATTACCATTAGTCTTTGAAATGGCATTTGTGCAAAGCAGCTTTCCTTGAACTATTTTGACATTTTGAAGGCTCCTGATCATTTTTGCTCATCTAATTAAACCTATGGTCCACATAGTAAGCTGTTTTTTGCCCTGACCGGGCATAGAATATAGTCATTTGTTTCTAATAGGGTTTAAACATCCTAGGTAGTGTTTATGTTAAAACACATAAAATGTGGTTTACAGCTTAACATTTTCTATGTTCTGTTTGAAAAGAGGGGCCCGGAAAAGGAAGTTCAGATTGGGCTAAGTGCTGAGTTATCTCATGGTGAATGTCACAGTAGGAAAAAACAGTCTTCCTTCTTTGGTGATAAGAGTAATCGAATCAGGGAAAGCAGGTTCACCCTCAAAAGGATCATCTCCAAGATATTTTGTTTTAGGTAATGTTTGTTTCTATGTATAAAACCACCGAGGAATATGATTTCTGTCTTGGATCCTGGCCAAGACAATAGGATAAGATGGGAGGAAGTAAAAAGGAAAAAAAGTGGGTATCCTTGTGGCGCCCTTTTTTTTGATGGGCACTCCTTGCTAAGAGATTTGTAGACAAGAAATATGGAAATCTACCTCTTTCCTTTTTCCAATTTTTGCTATACTGCTGCATTGATGACATGAAAAATCTACCTGACAAACACATCACAGTTCCCTATATATGAATTAGAAACTACATGTTCCTATATAAAGGCGTATAGTAAATTTATCCTTAACTTCTACAGCTTGTATATCCAAATGCTTTCGTTCTAAGTAAAATTCAGTATGGTGGATATCATGAAGATTTATATGTATGCCACAGCCACCAATGGTTCCTCTGAAATAGGCACATTCTATCCCTTAAGACCTTGGCCACATGATATATTTTGTGATATTTTCTAAGTTAAATATTTGGCACAATCTAACTCCTTCACACTTTCACAGTGCATGTTACCATTTCTTTTGTTCTTTGCTGTTGTTGTTGTTGTTACTGTTGAAGACATGTCTGTTTGTTAAATAATATAGCATGGATTTATAATTTGTTCTACGTAGTGTCTCGTTTCTGTCTAAATAGTCTACAGACAGTCAATAAAGGCAGTCTTGAAAATTTACTTGTAAGTTGATTGTCTGGAAGTTAGAGTGTATTTTCCATATAATCAATGTAGTAAATTGTGGTTCTCTGGTCAGATTGTTACCAATGTAAGTTCTAGATCCTGGGATCAGTGAGATTAAAATGTACAAGAGAATGAAAAAGGGGAAAGATCAACTTTGCCTAGGATACATATAAATAGAATTTAGAAAAGAGAGAACTGTGATTTTCATCCTTTATCCCATTCCTTTAAGGACTTCACCTTCACCTCTTCAACCCATTTTCCCAGACCCCCCTTCCTCCTATGCTGCCTGGCCCTGCCCTCTGTCAGCCCCATTCTGTGGCACCGTGCTTCCCACTCCAATCTGAAATTTCTGTTCTCCTCAGTTATATCGCCTTGTCTTTCTAAGAAGAATAGTTCTGCAAAGGGACGAAAGAGGTCAAATTCACTTCAGTTAAGCTGTGAAGGACACTTAGATATAAGCTACTTTAAAGGTGACACTAAACTATCTCATTCTTTTATTGTCTTCTCCTTTTTCACACAGTACTTAGATAGTACTTGGCATACACCCATTAATATTTTTAATAGAGAATGATAGCATCTAGTAATTCTATATCTAATAACATGCATTATTCTCAAATAATGCCTATTATCTAATATTCCCCATTAGCGAATAACAATGATGTTTTTATAGATTGTTGCCTTAAACTGCAGTTTTACAGTTTTGTAAGGAGTTGACTTATTCAAAATTCAAATTAATTAAGAAATGGCATGTTCTACTGTGTCCTAGGTATTTCAGATGTTTTATATAAACATTTTAGAATTAAAGTAAAATCCATGGAGTAAATATCCTTCTTTTTATTTTATATATTTTTATTCTTATTTATTTATTAATATTATTATTATTATGTGCAAAAAGGTCTTTTTATAAAGTACGGGGACAGAATATCCTACTTCTTAGATCAGGAAACTAAGGCCTCAAGAAACTAGCTCAAAGTGGTCACTATCAATTAGCATTCAAACCTAGTTCTGTCTGACTTCAAATTCTATACCCTTTCTGTTAAAATACTCTAAAAGGGGACATTTTTTAATAGCTATAGTTATGGTAAACATAGCACAAAGAACGTGAAGATTTCAGGAAATGTGGGAGAAGAATGTTGTTGATGGTTTTTGTTGATCTGTGGTGGAACCACTCGGGTCTTAAAACTGACTCTGCCCGTAGGCTTATAGAGCCTTTACTTTCTTCCTTTTTATCCGAAGCTTTCTATTTTCCAAAAGACCTATGTGCTCTGAAGCCAAGTCCCAGTGCCATGCATTTCTCTACCTCCCTATGAAGTTCGGCAGGAATCTCTCACTACTATATCACTACTTTTTTTTTTTTTTAATGAATCAATAAGTATTTTTAAAGTACTGTCGAAAGAGAAGATTTTCATATTTTAACTCAGAAAAAAATAAAATGTTCATTGATATAATTTCTCTCTTAACACTTACGTTAGCTTACATTTTTACATCTTTCCACGCACTGCCATAAAATATTTCCTTCCTTTTATTTAGAGACTTACAAACTCTAGCTAACACTTTACATATATGACAAAGCTATGGCTTTTGATAATAAGAGAAACCACCAACCTAATTTACTAAGTGCCATGAATAAAAAATGCAAATGGCTCACAGGCGGTTTCTTTGTAGAGGAGGAATAGTAGAAATTTAAGCAATTTTCTGGTGATTTGCATCAAGCCAGGCAGCTAATCTGAATAGTTCATACACTTTTGTATTAACAGAAAAGAAAGATGGGCTTTTGCCAGAAATAATCCTGAGAGTTGACTCTGAAAACACAGGTTGGGATTTGGCTTCATGATTCTGAATCGTATGCAGGAATTAAACACTTCATTTACCCTCTTCCCAGGAGAGCACCTAAATGGAATAAGTCTGCATCACCCTCTGGTATGGCTTTTCAGAGGAATTGAGAATGATACCGATACCATTTGATTCTCTTCTGATCTGGCTCTCACATATTCAAGGTCTCTCTCCTGAAAGAATGAATTGAAACATGAGTTTAACCATACAGAGTCCTAACCCTCAAGCCAGTCTCTCTCTATGACATTTTGAATCTGGGAGACTAATTTATTACCTCCTAGCATTTTAGGTGGATCAAATTCTTATACTGGATTAACTTTGGTCTGTGTGACAAAGTGTGGCATTAAGAGAAATACATAAATCTCATGTTTTAAACAAAGTTAAAAAAGATAGAATCATATGTCTCTCAATCCTACCTTCCATTCCTTCCTCCCACCCCCACAATTATTTTTTTTTTTGTCAGGTTGGGCTGGATTATGCTGCTGAATATCAGTGGATTCACTTAACAGAATTGTATTTTTTTGCCCAAATTACGTGAACAACACGGTTCAGCAAATATACTCAGAGGCCCAATCATCATCACAGCAGTGGGAAAGAAATGCAGCAAATCCAAATCATGCACTGAATCTTAGCCCTCTGTGTGCGGAAGTGAGATACCTGATTCAATGTCCCATTTTGCTATCTGAAGCAATTCTCATTGCCATGCCTAACTTGAGAATCAATTGAGAAGTGCAACCTATGGTGTGCACTGGAAGGCAAAGCACCAGAGGTGATCAGGACCAAGAACTATTACACGTTTCTTCTATACTCCCTCTTTTCTCACAGGACCATAGAGATCCAGATCTCACATCCTCACATCAGAAAATCTGGGGCCAAAGTGGCCTGAGCCACTTGCTTACTACAGAATCTTGTGCAAGTTTCTAAACCTCCCTATGCCTATTTGTTTTATATGTAAGTCATAATAAGCAATGTCTCCTCCATCATATGCAAATTTCCAATTTTTACAATGGTCTGTCTTTGAGCATTTTTCTTCCTATTCTATTTATCAACAGTTTACCTACAATGGATGTTGGAGGACAAGTAACCTTTTACAATATCTTCAAAATTGCATTGACATTTGTGGTCTTTTATTTTCTATATGAATTTTGTAAACCATTTGTAAAGTTTTGGGAAAAGGTGCTTAACATTTACGTTGAAGTTAGATATTAATTAGGGAACAAATGACCATATGGACTCTTCCTATCTCTAGCCCTAATCTATTCTGCACATCCTTCAGTTCTCAATATTTTCTAATTAGCATAAGATTATTTAGCGGCATTTCCTTTAAATTTCCAAAATCACATTTTATAATTTGTTTTATATCGATTTCTAATTCTTTTGACTTGTCGTTAAAGAAAATTATGTTATTAATTCTTTGGTATTTATAACTTTCTTTGTGGTCCAATATACAGTTGTTTTTCCAAATAGATAACTAGGAAAATGTCATTGGTTGAAGGATTCTATGTATGTATGTATATTCAAAAGAATGCATTATTTCAATTTCTTATATTATTGTTTTAATCATTCATCATTTTTTTCTTATTTCTTTTTTTCTTTCATTTTTTGGTTTGTTTCTTTTTTTTTTCTTTTGCTTAATGGTTTAATTACTGAGATAGATGTCTTCAAACTCTTCTGATATGCTACGATTATCTTAATTTCTCTTTATAATTTCATTTTTATTTTATATTGTAGTCCTTTTGTAATGTGTTACCCATTTATTCAGATATTATATATTTTTGGTAGATTTCTTCTCATCAATATGTGGTGGTTCTTTTTGTCCTTATTGTTTTTAATTTTCAGTATATTTTTTCTGATATTGTTAAAACAAGCACTCTACTTTTTTGTTTCATGATTTATTAGTGTTTTCTTCCCATCTGCATTTAAACTCTGCAATGTACTATTTTATTTATTTATTTAAATGTTTATTAATTTTTGAGAGAGAGAAAGACAGAGTGCGAGTTGGGGAGGGGCAGAGAGAGAGGGAGACACAGAATCTGAAGCAGGTTCCAGGCTCTGATCTGTCAGCACAGAGCCTGATGAGAGACTCCAACCCACGGACTGCAAGATCATGACCTGAGCCAAACTCAGATGCTTAACTGATTGAATCACCCAGGTGCCCCTGCAGTATAATATTTTAGGTATGCCCCCTTTTAAATTACATTTAGATGTTTTTACTGTTGGGTTTTGCAGTCTGAGAGACCCTTTCTCTTTAACAAATGAGTTAATACCCTTTGTACTTATTTTGGTTATGGATATATTTGGAAATAAATAGAAATCTACCTGTTTTTGTTAACATTTTTCCACATTTACAAGGTAGATATATAAAGATCCAGTGTAGTAATTTTAACTGCAACTAATAATCTGTTTTTTATTCCCCATCTGAGAAAGAGATTATTTAAACTTTTTTATGTTTTGTTTTGTTGTTTAGTGTTTTGGTCATTTTTGTTTGTTTGTTTTTTTATTTTGCCATTCTAGTGTGGTATTAAATAAGCTTGAATACACTTCCTTGTTTCTATGTTTGAGAAAAATCTTGAGTTCACACTGAGAGCTGCCGGGTTTGAATCTGTGCATCTTCAACTTTAATACCAATCACTAAAGTGCTGCCCAAAATGGTTGTGATAATGAAAACTTCACCATCAGTTATTACATTACTACATTAATGTATCCCATATTCTTTTTATTAATAAAATGGACCCAAGTAAGGTAATAAAATTCCCACTACAAATTTAAGGTTGAAACACTAATTATTAATACTGGGCTTTGACAATTACTCCAAGAATGCTCCTTTTCCCAGAAGTCTTAAAAGTATTCTGATTCTTCACTACATGAGGATTTCTTAATTCCTCATTGTTAACCAAAATGTTGGCTTTCCAATAGGCCTAGCCTTCTTCAATGTGTGTATTTTTTATTACTATCTTTGGTCTAGCTTCTGCCAATGACAATTTTCTCTGCTCCTATGATTTTTGTGATAGACCAGTTTAGTCCAATTTACACACTCATACTAGCCTAATCTGTAACACCTTGTCCAACACTATTAATGTGTGGCGGTCGTTGCTTTACCAATCTTTGAAACACAACCTTAAAATAAACCAAAAGTATAACCTAGTATTAAGATAACTTGTATGAGCTCAAACTATGTTAATTGAAGTACAGCGAACAGAACACAGAACTATTATCTTTGTGTTCCACACCGGTCAAACTCTGTAAACTAGTATTGTGTTAAATTCTGAGTGTCACATTTTAAAGGAGAAATTGACACACAAGAGCACAGTGAAGACAGCCAGAATGGTGAGCTGATGGAAATGTTGTAAGAGGCACAGTGGGAAAAAAAAAAAAAAAGGAGAGAGAGAGAGACAACGAAAACCTGAGAGAATTTCTCCCCAAAGAAAAAAGGTCTTAGTGGAAATCTGACAGCTGCCTTCAAATATTTGAAACACCATCAAGGGACAGAGAAAGAGTATAGAATGATTTGTTGCCACTGTTGAGGGCAAAATCAGGTTTGACGTGTGACTTAGGAAGACATGGCTCTTGGCTGGTTATAGAGAAGATAGTGGTCATAGCCACATTTATCCAATGAAGGAGCCATCTGCCTTGAGACATAGCAAAGCTCTCAAGAGTTGCATCTGAAATAATATATGATAAATGACCAGAGGGAGTAGGATCTTTCACTATCTTTAAAATATTTATGATCCAAATACCCTGCAAATGGAACAGATATTTTAACATGTACGTTTATATTAAAATAGATCCTTCCCTAACGTGTTAAAACCCCTACTATAAGATTGCAATTTAAAATATTTTGTATATGTAATATCTTCTCAAGTGCTTTAATAGTCATTTATTATAAATAACATTTAAAATTGCTCCCTGAATTCAATGCTTTTTATATTAATTAATTTAATTTTAAGTAACAATATGCTTCATTCAGAAACATAATTAACCATATTCTAAGGCTAGAATACAGCAATGACATTCAATAAAATTCAAAGTAAAATGTAGAATTCACAACTTTTTACCACCTAATATTGATTATTACAATAGTAAGGCCTATAAAACTTCATGAATTAAAATGTCTTGAAAATTTCTATGGTGCAGCTGATGAGGCCATAGTGAGTGAATCTTCAGATACCATGCCAATCATTTGAACGTTGTTTCATTATCCACTAAATGTGATTTGATTAGATTTCAAATATAAATGTTTATAATAAGTAAAAGATTAAGGTCTTCTGCACAATTCTAAAATTCTGGCCAGCTGTGAAAGTTTGGGGAATTATACATTATCATAACTATAATTATAATATCATTACTATAATAAAATATCAATTATGATTAGAATTAACCAGTGGCATATCCATTTCCTTGATATTTGTAAACTGCTAAAACATGTTCTCTTCCCTTCAACCGCTGTGGTTTCTTTTATGCATAACCTCACATTTATTTACGTTTGTCTTTTTATTGTGAGCATTTCCCCCACCTCAATCAAATTTATAGCATGTGTGGGTTTTGGGGTTTTTTTATAGTTAGAGCATAGTGGAAAACATGCATGGAAAAATAATCACTCATCTTAATAAAAATATTTCAGTAACAAGTTGTGAAACATATCTTATCAACTTTGTTAAAATGATCACAACACACCTCTCTAGGCTACCACGTTTTGCAGACATTTCCATAAGGCTTTTCCACGACTGGGAAAAATTTAATGAAGATTATATTTTGGGGACATAAAATGGGTGATAATGATATATGAAAATATGTCATATATATATATATTTGATATATATATATCATTACATTATATATTATATATAATGTAATGATAATGATATATAAAAATAATAGCTTTTAGGAAAAAGTAATAAGAGATTTATCTCAATTTTAATGGAATGAACACATAACCACTGTTATTTTACTAATTCATCAGCACTAGTTACTTGGCATCTACTCTGATAGGAAAGAGATTAATTGGTTTTTAAATTGCTGATCTAGTCTCTTGCTATGCAAAACTACACGTTAGTTGCTATGAAAGTAAAGAAATTGTTGGAGTTAAAAGGCCATATTGAATCATCAAAATACTTATACAGTTGATTTTACCTTATAAAATAAGTAAAATTATGTAATATCTGGAAATCTATTTAAGAAAGTAGATCTATGCATTAGTTTATATATGAATTTAATTCTCTTACTCCAAAATTTCTTGGAAATTATATATGTAAAATATTATATTACATGTACTGTATTCTATATTATTAAATTATATATTATATTATTATAAAATTTTATACAATATAATATTGTACAATTGGAAATAAATAAAATGATTTCCTTGGATTAGAAATTGTTAATACCTTTATATAACTCAGAAAGCACAAAAGATGCTGACTGGATAATAAGTGGGAAGAATCATAATGAAAAACCCACGTGTAGGAGTGCCTGGCTGGCTCAGTCTGTAGAGCATGTGACTCTTGATCTCAGGGTTAGGAGTTCAAGCCCCACATTGGTCGTGGAGTCTGCTTGAAAAGAAGAGAAAAGAAAAGAAGAGAAGAGAAGAGAAAAGAAAAGGAAAAGAAAAGAAACATATTTTTTAAGAAGGCATATTAAATATAAGCTTTATTTCTTTTGTTTTCATTGCATACCATTTTTTTCATCCTTTTAATATTAACATACCTATGCCTGTTTTTTTAAAGTACATTTGTGGTAGACAGTATAAAGTTGGTCTCTTTTTTTTATCCTTGTTCTCATTTTTTTATCCAATCTGTAATCTCTGTCTTTTATTTAAAAGTTTGTTTATTTATTATTTTAGAGAGAGGGGGAGAGAGCACAAGCAGGGAAGGGGCAGAAAGAGAGAGGGAGACACAGAATCTGAAGCAGGCTCCAGGCTCTGAGCTGTCAGCACAGAGCCCGACGCTGGGCTTGAACCCACGCGAGACCATGACCTGAGCCAAAGTCAGACAACCGACTGAGCCACCCAGGCACCCCTTAGTTGCTTTTTCAAGGTGATTTACTATAATGTAATTATACTTATGGTGGATTTAAATCTACAGTTTTGCAAGACTTTTTTTCCTATTTGTTCATCTACCATGTGTATTTTTTCTCTTCCCTCTATTTCTACCTAACTTTGGATCAATTGTACATTACTTAGTATTCCATTTCATTTCCACTATTAATTTATTAATTATACCTCTTTTTCTATCTTGCTAGTGGCTTCCTTAGAATGTGCAATATCATTTATCAGTCTATCTTCAGGTAATACTATGCCACTTAATCATTAGTATAATAACTTACAATATATCCAAATTCTTCCTTCCCCTCCTTGATGCTATTATTGTTATATAATTCATCTTCATACTTATAGAAAATCTTACAACCTATTGCTATTATTTCTGGTGTTGATGATTATCATTTAGACTAATAAGTATAATGAAAAATATATTTATGTCTACATTAATTTTTACCATTTCTGGATTTCATCCTATCTGTGTGGAGATTCAAGGTTTGATCTGGTATCATTTTCTGTTATTTATTTGTTTATTTATTTATTTATTAACTTTCTTTAACAATTATTGCATCACAGGTCTCCTGGCCATGACTTCTTTGTATCTCGTGTTTTCTAAAAAAAGTGTTGATTTTAACCTTCATTTTAAAGAACAGTTTTACTGGCTTTAGAATGTGGTTGAAAGGTGTTTTGTTTTTTTCCCCCAGATCTTAAAGGCATCGCATATTGTCTTATAGTTTGCATATTTTCTGACAAGATATTTGCTGTAATTCTTAGCTTAATTATTCTCTTTGTAGTATGTTTTTCCCCCTCTATCAAGTTTTCTTTCCTTTATCTTTGGTTTCTGGTAATTTAAATATGATATATCTAGATGCATTTTATTTTGTATTTTTCCTGGTAGGTGTTCTTGGAGCTTCTTGGTCCTGTGGTTTGATAGCATTCATTATTTTAGAAAATTCCAACCCATTATGCTGTATCTGCCTTATTCTGTCTCTTTTCTTCCTCTGGTACTCCAATTAATCTTATATTTGGCCATTTGATATTGTCCCACAATCCATAGTTCTTAGATCCTCCATTCTGTGATTTTTGTTATTGTTTCCTTTAGATTCAATTTTGTTGTTTTCTTTTGACTTATTTTTTTGTTTTACTTGTTTTTAAGTTCACTGGTTTCTTCTGAAATTTAGTCTACTGATGAGCCCATCAAAAAATACTTCGTCTCTAATAGCATGTCTTTATATTTCTAGTATTTCCGTTTGACTCCTTATTATATTTTTCATCTCCTTGCTGAAAGTCTCTATCTGCTCATTGAAACCATCATCTCCCTTTTTCACTATAAGCTTTAACAACATAACATAATTTCAAAGTCCTTGGATTGTATTTCCAATATCCTGGTCATCTATAAGTACGGTCCTACTGACTTTTTTTTTTTTTTGTGTCTTGACAATGAATTATTTTCACTTTTCTTGTGAGTCTTTCATTTTTTATTGAATTTTGGACACCATATGTAAGAGAGCATAGACAGATGTTACATAGAATTTATGTTTGAAAATTAAAATATCTCTTCCTCAGGTCATTAGTTGATGTCTAATTAGGAGTTAAGCTAGATTTGAGTTTTGTTGTTTCTGTTGTTATTGTTAGGACATGTCTAACATTTTAAATCCATATTTTTAAAATAAATCTACTCACTTCAGTTTATTTTTGTTAAGTATTCAAGAAACTAAGGACCAATCATTGAAATTAGATTTGAAAGATTTCTCCTTAAAAGATAAATGTTTCTGGGGCACTTGGGTGGCTCAGTTGGTTAAGCATCAGACTCTTGATTTTATCTCTGATCATGCTTGCAGTTCCTGAGATGGAGCCTTGTGCCGGGCTCTGAGCTGACAGGGTGGAGCCTGCTTGGAATTCTCTCTCTCTCTCTCTCTCTCTCTCTCTCTCCTATCTGTCTCTCTCTGTCCATGTCCTCTCTCACTCTCTCTCAATAAATAAATAAATAAATAAACAAACAAACAAACATTCATTTTTTTTCCTACTGTGTTTTCTTATTTCCATAAAACTTAAGTTTTATGGCTTGAGCTCTAGCAATCATCTTAATGTTGAGGATCAAAAAGACACTTAGTGTTGAACTGGAGGAAGCCTGGAAAAAGAAAGCATGTATGTGTGCATGTATGCATTTTCATTCATTACATTTGGCAATCCGGTACAGTCTTCATACATATAGCATTGGAAGAATTCATTAAAGGACTGCATTGTTTTCTTTTTTTTTTTTAATTTTTTAAGTGTTTATTTATTTACTTTTGAGAGAGAGGCAGAGCAGAAGCAGGGGAGGGTCAGAGAAAGAGGGAAACACAGAATCCGAAGCAGGCTCCAGGCTTTGAACTGTCAACACAGAGCCCGATGTGGGGCTCGAACTCACAAGCTGTGAGATCATAACCTGAGCCAAAGTCAGAGGCTTAACTGACTGAACCACTCAGCGCCGCCCCCCCCTTTTTGCCTTGAGGAGAGGTTATTATTGACTCCCCCTTTTATTTCTGTTATTATAATGTGTCATATTAGGCAAATATTATATTGATTAATCTTATCTTAACACTTTTTATCATCTTGAATTTTTGCTCAATTCTGGAAAATTTTCTTACCTTTTTCTTTGACATGCCTACTTTGAACTTAACTATGTCTGTTTTTTTTTTCCATTCTGTATATTAGTAAAATTGTTTTATTTTTAGACAACCACATTTTTAATTTCTGTGAATTATTTCTAACTGTACACTTTTAGAGCAGTTTTAATTTTCTAATTTAATGAGAAAAATATCTTCTGAAATAACAAATGCTGTTTCATTTGTGACCTCAAATATCTGTTGGATCTGGGAAGAGTTGTTTATTTTCAGTTTGTTAAGTTTTTGTTTATATCATGCTAGGAATTATAATCTCTAACCTTTTTATATATTGGAGCAGAAATTGTAAATCCAAATTTATATAGGTGGATATAATGGGATATATATATATATATATATATATATATATATATATATATATTTTAACCTAAAGCATAATGATTCAGCATGGTTGAAAATAATGGCATAGCAAAATATATATCAGAAAATGCACAATAACCAGAAGAGAGTTAGTATAGCCATGCTATTATCAGATAATGGACACTAACATCAGACTTAAAAGATATAAAGCAAAAAATGTCATTATTACAAGTAGAGTTTAATAAATACATTATCATTTATAAAGACTTTTAATATACCTATCTGAAGTTGATAGGCAAAAGTTAGTAAAGAAATAAATTAAAACAGTAAAAGAATCCAAGATGATCTAATGAATCCTAAACCCAACAATTCTTGAAGAAACTATACCTTAAGCACTGTACTTTAACTGTACTAAAGCATATGAGATATTTTCTTTTTTTTTGAAGTTTATTTATTTTGAGAGAGACAGAGACAGTGTGAGTGGAGAGGGACAGAGAGAGATGGGGAGAGAGAATCCCAAGCAGGCTCTGCACTGTCAGTGCAGAGCCCAATGAGGGCCTCAAACCCATGAAACTGTGAGATCATGACCTGAGCCAAAACCAAGAGTTGCATGCTTAACCAACTGAGCCACCCAGGCACCCTGCATGTTTGCAAAAATTGACCTAATACTTTCCAAAGAAAAGCCTCAAAAAATAAAAGATCACAGTTTTCCTTCAGACCATGCATACATGAATAATGAAAAAGATTGCATATGGTCAAATGGAAACCACTCTACTGTGCAGAATTCTATAACTCTCTCCCTAGTTTATGTTCCTCTTCACCTTTTAACACTCTGAGAAGTTTGATGGGTAAAGAGCGGGAAGGAATGAAATGAGTTGTGAGGATAGCATTATCAAAAGAGACGTTGATTATGAGTATTGACACAGTCAGCGGATACGATTCTTAGAGGTCTTACCTCATTATGCGCGTTCCAATAGGAAGTGTTATTGAATACTTTGTCTTAACCACTGAATAATTATTCTTTTCTTTACTATAAATATAAACACCTTGGGCTTGAGTCCTCCCAAATATTTAGGATAATTAGATTAAAAGTAGCAAAATTTTATAAATCCTATATGATAATTAAGAGAAAGATAAAAAAAAAATTCCAAAAAATAATGGAATAAATTATTCCATTGGATCCATTATATCACAGGATTGTCCATTTTAATAGATAATAGTGACAGAGGCCTAACATTGCCTAACAAGAAGAAAGGGAACTGAAATATTACTAATCCTGAAAAACAGAAAGATAGATATTTTAAAGAGCAAATTTGGCACGAAGAGAAGAGGTCATTATAATTCTGTGATTCATTATTATTAGTATTCTTTAAGAATTCCCCAGCACAGCTGTGTGCTGACTGGTACCAAAGAATAGATATACTCTCCCCCATAGACTTAACATCTTATCAATGCAGTCTATAATTGTATATTAATCTCTCAGACAACCACATCGCAATGATGGCTTAATGAGAAATCACAGTCAAATAAACCACTAGATTTTGTATAAACTGTTGCTAATTAAAGTCTCTTCCATTAGATATATTTTTCAGTTATTTTATTTAATCTATCAATAATGGATTTTAATTTATCTTTATCAAATTTTATTTTGTTAGCTGCAATGCAAACCTCAAATCTATAAGCAGTTCCATGGAATATCTACCATATCCACTCACTTAATAGCTGACCAAATTGTGGGGGCTAAAGAGGAAGGCACAGGGAAGGAGAGAGGGGTTGGAGTGGGAATGTTCATATATATGCTACTTTGACACGTGTGTACTACTTTCATGGAAGAACATAGGAACTGTTTTGTTGTTGTTGTTGTTGTTGTTTTTCTCAAACAGCTTTTCCCAAAAGTGGCAGTGTGAATTGTGTGGCAATGAAATTTGCCAAAGCAGTGCCTGACCAGGTGACTATTAAAACTTGTTTATGTGACAATTAAAAAAAAAAAAAAAAAAGGAAAAGAAAAAGAAAGGAATTTGGATTGCACCCAGGAACATTTCAGAGCTAATATGTCTCAATTACTTCAAATGAGGAAGGCATTTCTCCTCCCTTTGCCCTCTTAAATTTACAAATAGCCAATCAAAGCAAGGCACATGCTGATATAATAATATCGTTTGGAGGATGAGAGATAGTGCTATAATGGGCTTACATAATAAGAAAGGAAACAGTCAATAGCCCAGTGGCTCCTGGGTGGCTAAGTAGGTTGAGCATCTGACTTCAGGTCATGTTCTCATGGTTCCTGAGTTTGAACCCCAAGTCGGGCTCTGTGCTCACAGCTCAAAACCTGGAGACTGCTTTGGATTCTCTGTCTCCCTCTCTCTCTCTGCCCCTCCCCTGCTCTCCCTCTGTCTCTCTCTTCTTCTCAAAAAATAAACACTTTAAAAAATTTTTTAAAAAATGAAGAAAATAGACTAAAATCTTCAACGTACATTGACAGTGATATAGTTGCCATACTGGTAACTTGACCTTAAACTCCGCAGTACTTTGACATTTATCAAGAATGTCCCAAATTCCTTTATGAGGGACACCTATTAGTCATTTTGGATTGATCTATATCAATGGTTGTCAAGCACACATTTGGCAATGTCTGCAGACATGTTTGGTTGTCACACTGAAATTGAGAGTGTTGAGTGGTACCGGTATCTTATACATAGAATACCCCAGGGAAGCTGCTAAATATGCTACCATGTATAATTGACCCCCCCACAACAAAAAATATCTGACCCCAAATAGTGGCAATAGCGCCATGTTTGAGAAAGCCTGGCCTAAGTAGAAATTCTTTCCTTTTTTCTCCCCTCTTCTATAAATGTTACTGCCTCCAGAAATCAAATGATAAGACTGCAAACCATTTTTTGTAGAAAGATTATTAAGAATTATGTCCACATTTATGAAGTATCACTGTTCTAGTCAAAGTCATTTAGTGTATTACTTCATCACATAAAGGGCATTACCACAATTAGATTTTCAATATTTTGAGAACAAACATGATGGAATATATCGGCAAATTGAACTCAACTGAGAATTTCTTAATTATTTCAGTAATTCACTGAATCATTTTGAATCACTTTGTGGAAAATACTATTTACCTAGGTGTATATTTTATATACTCCATTTCAATTTGCATATATTGTGATCTTTTCATAGACCAGGAAATGTGTTGTCTGCTTTTTATTGTACTATCCCCATTAATTTTCAAATTAGCTCTATAGGGTAGAATTATTTCTGAATATGTTTTATAATGATAAAACTGAAGGTATAGAGGCTAGATGACTTGTGCAACTCTATGGTTAATAAATGGCAAAGCCCAGATTCAAATTCTGGTCTTCTGAATCCAAGATAATTATCCCCTCCCTTTTAGAGACCATGATGGAAACACATGAGACCCAAAATGTTAAAGATGGGAAATGAGGATTCCCAAGATGTCCAGACATGTTCCGTTGGAAGTGGGTTTACTACTTCAGTATGGTTTAGAGGAGAAGTGGGGCGGAAGCCAGGAGGGAAGAATGGAGAATAAAAGGAAGGGTCTTGGTAGGTATGTTAGGCTACATGAGCTGACTTTGCCAGTCACAAGGTAGAGAAAGTACAAAAGAAGAAAATACCAAAAAGTGAGTGAGTGTATGTACACGTGAGTTGGGGGCATGGGAGTAGTTCCTGAACATTACCTCCAAACATACTTCAAAGTCAATAGCGACCTAATCCATTGGCAAATGGGGCCCACTAACTGGAGCATCTGAAAATAAGATAAATCATATCTCATTGGTTAGAGGGGAAGGAAGATAGAATTAATCACAGAGAATTTCAAGAATCCCCTATATTATCCAGGTAAAGAAGTCATGTAAGGATTTTCCAAGTAGAGAGAATAGCATGAGCAAGAACATAGAAGTAATATATAACATGGTGCCATGGTGAAAGTGAACTGTGAGATAGTAAAAATATTTGAATAGTAAAGAAGGTAAGAGGGATAGATGGTTTGAGTAAGATCACAAAGTATTTTGGGCCAAAGAGTGTCTTGATGTTATTTTAAAGACAACAGGGAGCCCCTTAAAAACTTTATTCAAGAAAGTGATTATCAGTTTTTATGATTCAGTTACTCTTTTTAAATCAGGTAGCATAGCATAACGGTTAAGTGCTGATTACCTAGAGTCAAATTTCTATTACTGGTACTTAGTCTGATTTGGGGCAAATGACAACTTTTTCTCCTTTAAGACAGTAATAACACTGTTATGTAAATCACTGTGTGTGTGTGTTTGTGTGTATATGATCAATAATAAAACCTGTATTAGATTGTGCCTGACACATAGTAAGTACAGAGTAAATGAAAATTATCATTATCAATACCACCATTAGACTAATTATTACATTTATATTTTTGTTTTGCCGATATCACTTTGAGTACATTTCAGGGAAAACTTTGTAGAATAGCTAGAGATAGAAACCATTTTTAGATGTCCTTGAGGTATACAGATAAGAAATTAAGGCAATTTGAAGTAAGTCAATGATAGAAGGCGTTGAAGAAATGTGTTCAGATCAAGTGATGGTAAGTAGACCTGATATGTTGTACTGACCAGGCAGATACAGGAAATGAAAGAAAGAACTGCTATTTTCTGTATTCAGAAAACTGATTGAATAATATGTTATTCATTGTGATGAAGACACAAGAACAACAGGTTGATGGCAAAATATGGCAAGTTCAATTCTGAACATGTTGAGTTGGAAGGTTCTGTTAGAAATTTGGATAAAAATATCCTTCAGTCTATAGAATACATGAGACTACATATCAAAATGGAGAATGAGTGGCACCTGGGTGGCTTAGTCAGTTAAGTGTCCGACTTCAGCTCATGTATTGATCTCATGGTTTGTGAGTTTAAGCCCCACATCGGGCTCTGTGCTGTCAGTGCAGAGCCCATTTCGGATCCTCTGTCCCCCTCTCTCCCTGCTCCTCCCCTGCTCGTGCTCTCTCTCTCTCTCTCTCTCTCTCTCTCTCTCTCTCTCTCTCAGGGATAATAAACATAAAAACCTTAAAAAAAAAAACAAAATGGAGAGTGAAACTCGACACATAGACTTAAAAGTTATCATTAAATTTAACAGAGGAAAGTTTTTCTCTCCATGTGTGTTGACAGACAGATGTTTGCACATTTTCATGTTCTTTTTTATCTTAAATTTTTTGAAACAAATAAAAATCTCTTTTAAGATTATCGTGAGCCAGGATTTTTTTAATTAATGTAGTAAACAGTGATACCAAACATATAAGTCTCTCTTTATTTTTTATATCACTGATATTCACAACCTTAACCATAATACTCACTCAGGAGCAAACTTCTTGTCAGACATAGAACCACAAAAAAATACACTGCCTAGGACAATCCTCTGAGTGAGACATGAAAATTACAAAACATACTCTGCCATATTTTATATTTGTTCAGGGATTTTCTTTCCATAGGAGGGATAATTTTTGGCCAAAATCTTTATGTAGTTTACTCAGAGTATACAAAACTTCAGCCAACCCGTGTAAAGGACCATAGACAGATCAAACTCCTACTCGCATATTTTGAATACTCCATGTGTATCCTGAGCTACGTTAGGCTCTGTTAATATTTAAAGCACCAACTTCAAAAATAATAGGTCAAGCAGTGTCCTAGTGTTACCTGTGTAACTTATAGCATGTTACGGTGAACTGAATATTTAGTCAGCATCAAAACTTAAAAAAAGATTGATAGATCCAATAGGCTATTCTTCTAAAGAGTGTTGTTTCTGGAACACTGAGCTCATGCTTTTTCAAGGAGCACAGGGATAAAATTGTACATGATTGGGCTATAGTCTAATTTATGGGTGAGTCTAAAACAATTTTAGGAGCTTAACACTGCAATAGCCCTTTGGGGTATTAACTCTGTCAGCTGGCTTGCAAATCAGAAAATTGATAGCTCTATTATGAAGGCATGTGAAATCTCAAATACATGGACTGGATGTAATGCTTAACTGCTTTATGAGGTGACCAAAAACTGCTGACTGATTTGTTGGCTTAAATCCTGCTGAATGGATCCCTTTAATTGCCTTAAGAATATTCTGCTAAATAATTCAAAAGAACTGGGCCTAAAAGGGAAGAAATATATACATTCAAAGGGATTATATTTAAATTAGTGTTTTTCAGGCAAGGTTTGATATAAAAATGGTTGGTATTTCAACCATGCTTAAAAACTAAAACCTGAAAACTGAGTAGAAGAAAGAAACATAGATTTATTTTTCCTCACATATTCCTTATTTATTTTTCAATCATTACCACCACACTGAGAGAATTATATTTATGGCAGTTTTTAATTAAAACAAAATATTCTTAGCATAGTATATTGTACCTAGTGGCAAGTCAATAACCAGGTTGAGCAAAAAGAATATATTAATTGAACATGTACTATGTACCCAGCATTTCATTAGCTATTCAGTATATTATGGTGGAGAAAACAGTTAACAGTCTTCTCACTGTTAATCGAATGATGAAAACATAAGGACAACTTTGTTCAAAAAGATCAAGACTAAGATGCAGAATCATTGGGGAGAACAGATTGGTATCAGATTCCCTTAGAAATTTTGATAGCCTATCTATGATGAGATGTTGGAGACCAGGAATGGGGTAGCCTATCATGTTCATTCGCAGAGGACTTCTGTAGAGGCACCTGGATGGCTCGGTCAGAGGAGCATGTGACTCTTGATCTTGGGGTTGAGTTTGAGCCCCACGTTGGGTATAGATATTATTTAAAAATTTAAAAAAAGAGGACTTTTATAAGATCTCTTATGAGGGAAAGAATCTTAATTCTTGCCTTAATAATAATAATAATAATAATAATAATAGAAAGTGACTATTTCAAGTATATAAAGTCATTTTTGGGGGTGACTGGGTGGCTCAGTTGGTTAAACATCAGGTCATGATCTCATGGTCCATGAGTTCCAGCCCCATGTCAGGCTCAGTGTTGACAGCTCAGAGCCTGAAGCTTGCTTCAGATTCTATTTCCCTCTCTTTGTGCACCCCCCTCCCTCTGCCCCCCCCACTCAAAAATAAAGATAAAAATATTCAAGTATATAAAGTCATTTTTGATACTAAGATATAAAGATAAAGGTGCCAGTATGGCACTTATCTATTTGGAATTGATCTTATTATATGGAGCTCCAAATCTCTTTTACATTTAGTCCCACATATTTAACAGCTACACATTGTTCTAGTCTCTGGTCTTCTCTGACTCCCAGACTACAGTAGGTTTCCCAGTCTTATGTATTAATAGCAATTCAATTTTTCTGTTCATAGTATTTAGCATAGTTACTCTTTTCTACTCAGTGATAAAAGCATTTGTTTACTGTCTGTCTAAACTAAACTCTCAGAATTGGAGATCATCAAATACTGATGTCCAAGAACATTCAGTTTCAGGGCATATTCTAGTCCCTTTACCTGTGACAACCATATCAAAACCTTTTAACTCTCAATGCCTACTCAGATTTGTAATACAGATCCAAATGAATTCCACAGAGGAGACTAGGCAAATTGTCCTGCTGTTGAGACATTGCTTAGATTATTTCAAAACTAGATCTGATATTGTTTGGTTCATTATTTTTTTTAAATATATATTTCAGCAATTTGAAGGCATTTTCCCATTTTCTATAACATGTATTATTGCTGATGAAAATTTTAATTTCTGTTATTACTTTCTAAATGCTCTCTCTCTCTCTCTCTTTATGCAGTCTGGATATTCTTGATCCACAGTTCAGTTGTGAATTTTTTTTTTCTGATCTTTGGGACTGAGTGTGATTTTTTAAATTAGAAAAATACTTTTCTTTATAAATTTGCTTTACTTTTTTGTCTCTGTTTTATATTTATATTAGGAATATCCTGGCATTTCTGAAATTAATCCAGGATACCTTAAAACTTCTTTTATGTTTTCCAATGCTAAACCAATTTGTTTAAATTCCCTGAAATTTACTCAGCTTATATACAAAGATATTATATTGGCCTTCAACCTTTTGTTCCCTGGTCTTCAACTTTTCTATTAAAATGTTTTAATATAGACAAGAACTTTTTTTAATTGCTATTTTTGAGCCTCTTCATATTTAATCAATGAGCCATCATTTCTAATAGTAATAAGTGATGATATGTAATGACTCATTATGTTGTAACAAGCACTATTCTAAGTGCTTCAATTATTAGATCCCACACCAACTCCGTGAGTTTTCCTTTTTCTTAGATTGAGAAATGAAAGCGGAGAGGGTTAAGCAAAATGTCTAAGGTCACATAGCACATAATCTTAGGATTTGATTTCTACTTTATTTCCAAAATTGTCTAATCTTTCTTCATAATCTTCCCCTTTTTATTTTAAGAATGTTACTAATCCCATTATTTCTTCACACATGCTAAATATGTATTTTAAAGTCCCTCTCAGGTTACTCTAATTCCCAGTCATAAATGCTCCTAGTTATTCAATTTATAGTTGTCTTCCTTAGCATTGAACTTTCTCATATGTCCATTGGTTACACATATTTGTGGTCAGAGTTCAAATTCCATGCACTTACATCTCAGGAGTCTTATGTGGATGGTACATGTAGGTGCCTTCCAGAGCACAGTTTCCTGGTTACCTCTGACTCTTTTCTACTTGGTTCACTAATTCTGAAGTAGATTGTATGTGAAACTTTCAGACTTAGGGTTTCTGTACCATATCGTTTGCACAAAGTTGATCCTCCAGACTATATTTTATGTTCAGAGTTTCAATTATTCATGACTCAATTTCTCCTTATTTCCAGAACAAAACTCTAGACCAGCATTTAAATATGAGGTTATAATTTCCTGAAAGCCAGCTTCAGACTGGAATCCTTATTCTTCTTGCTTAGTGTACTTAGTCGCTTACTCTCTCTTTGTAGCTGATTCATCTCTAACTTATAAGTTATATATCTGGTTATTGTGTCTTATAGGTTGCTCAGCTCTAATTCTTGGTTAGCAAAAAAGGTTATGAGGTGATTTCTGTTGTTGTTTTGTTTTAGGGCACTTAGGCATTTCCCATTTCTGTGGGTTCAGAAATACATTTTTAACATTTTAAGCATACATCATCCAGCATTTTTTTCTGATTTGAGCCAGGAAGGCATTTTCCATTCTGTTCAGTCCAACATGTTGGTCAGAAACCCATCCTTTTAAATTTAAATCTATTGCACAGTAAATCTTCTCTAGGAACAGATTGCCAGAACTCTCCTGAGTGAATGGCTATGGCTTTGAGCCTTCATCATTTGTGTCATTACTCTTGATACTGAGAATAAAGATATATTTGTTCTTAGTATAGGAATTTAATGTTTTTTTTTTCTTTGTCATTTCACTTCTAAGGAGGCAATTACATCTCATCATGAACAATGGGAAAACACAATGCAATTGCTCATAATTTTATTGTATTATAAAGATATGAATATATTCTTCAAAACTTGTTTTATTCCCCATTGACTTGAACAGTATGGATTCAGACAGGATGTATTCACAGAAAGGTATACACTTAATGAGTGGCTTTTAGTAAAATGTGAGAAGAGAATACTTATCTATTAGAAATTCTATGTGTGTGTCTATTGAGTAAGAGAACTTTCTATATGCCAGTGTAAGTCTGAGTCTTGGACATCTGAAAATATTTCTAGAAGTCACATAATGGCAAAGAAAAAAGAAAATTCAGCCAAGTTGTTCTCTTTAATGAAGTTTCCCTTTATTCCCATCAGCAATCTGCCAAACATGTTACATGTCAAATTAAATAGAATAAAAGATATTCTCAGTTGATCTCTTTGATTAAGAACCCTATTAGTAGAACAGGAAGAAATAGCAGGGCAATGTATCATCTTTTAAATCCTCTGAATATTTAGCTGCTTCTTCAGTGGCCAAAGCCTGGCAATATTTTAATGTTGAAAACTTCCAAGTCTCAAACTAAACCGTTAAATTATTGTGTGCCAATTAGATATAAGATTCATTTCATTGTTAAGACTCTTAATTTAGAAAAATAACACAAAAGGAGCAATTTTAAAAACATTCCTCAACCAAGTGTTGTACTTCAAGAGGTCCTTGAATGAAAAGTAAAAGAACTTCTCCACTGGATTTATTTGCATGTTCAATGTTATGACAGGTGTAGAGAAAATTTGGAACTGGCAAATCATCAATTTAATTTGACAAACACTTATTTAATGGGAACTACGTGCCAGGCATCCTGATAAAATCTCGAATAAGATGGATTCTGTGCTTTGGAAGGGCTCCCACACTTATGGATGAGAAATATGTATAAGCAATTAACTTTAAAACAATGTGCTAAGTGTTATAATAGCATATTATAAAAAATTCTCTTGGAACGAAACTGAAGAATTAATCAGGCTTGTTTTAGCGAGATTAGGGTCTAATCAGTAAAGTATATTTGGATCACTTGAGAAGGGAAGGGTTAAATTTTAGCTAGGGCTCCAAATATTCTGGGACTTCTCTTGTGAGGTGGGGGAGGAGATTCTGTACTTCTACCTGGCAGAAAAAACTACCCATGGTCACAATGATTTGCTGTAACTTAGGGGAGTAACTAAAATCACTCAAGTATATTGAAGATCCATCTCCAAGTAATTAACTATGACTCATTTATTGTCCTAATATGGGAGAAGCAGAAACCCAGGGCAGGGGCAGGTGGAAGAGTCAAATGGATGCAGAAAACCATGAGACACTTAAATGTACCTGTCCTTGTAATTAACTCATTTATTCAACACTTATTGTAACGGTATTGAATTAATTTCCTGCTTCATTCAAGTATGCTCACATGTCAGCTCATACATGACAATGTTCTTGACCTGATACAAAACAGCATTCTTCTTCACTCTTTATTACCTTATTCTGCATTAGTTTTAGCACTACCTGACATACCCTGTATTTATTTCCTTGCTTATTACTTGTTTCCCTCCTACTAGAATATAAGCTCCCTGAGACCAGAAGTTTTATTTGTTTTATCCACTGCTTTATTTCCAAAGCCTCAAACAATGCCTGTACATGGCAGGAACTCATTGTACATATACAGAACGACTGATTGACTTAGAAGTTAGTTATATTATGAAGTACCTGTTACGTGCCAGATATTATCCTATTTTTGTGAAGTCTAAGATGATGACTTCCTCATTTGTGAAAGAGCTAATTTAGATGGGGACTTTAAATCCACATAAATAAGTGAAATATAGGATGAAAACTGATAAGGAGATATACACACAGTGCCTTGAGTATTCAGTGGAGGAAATGGCCACTAAGCCAAAGCAAGTTGGGAAGATCTCCCCAAACAATTTATTGTGACACTTGGTCAACGAGTAAGACCAATATGTAAAAAAGCATAAAGTTCTGGCAACAGAGGGAGAAGCGTACGAAAGCTCTTTACAAAGACTGAACATCTAGGGGCACTTGGGTAGCTCAGTCGATTAAGCGTCTGACTTTTCATCTTGGCTCAGATCATGATGTCACAGTTCCTGGGATAAAGTCCCACATCAGGCTCTACATTGACAGCATGGAACCTACTTGGGATTCTCTCTCTCCCTCTCTCTCTCTGCCCCTCCCTCATGCTCTGTCTCTCTCTCTCCCTCTCTTTCTAAATAAAGAAATAAACTTAAAAAAAAAAAAAAAAAGACCGAACATCTATATTTGGGCAATAATTAGAAATAAATAAAGAGTACCTGAAACATAGTTTACCTAAGTAGAAGTATTAGGAGATAAAAGAGGAAATATGTATTAGGAAGAAAAACTTCAAAGGCCTGTACAGGGCAATACGCACCAACCTTGAGGTTGTTCTAAGCCATGAAATATGATCTATTTGCTAGGTTTATTTTTTTTCTAAGAAGAAACATAACTGAATATAATCTATCAGTCATCAAACTATGACTTCCTGGCTACTTCCTGTTTTTGTAAATAAAGTTTTATTTGGAACACTGCCACACCTTTTGATTTATATATCTACTGTACTTTCATGCTACTATAGCAGATTTGAGTAACTGTGATAAAAAACAGATGGCCTGCAAAACTGAAACTATTTGACCCTTTATAGAAAAAGTTTGCTGACTTAAGAGAAGAAAAAATAGAAGCAGACGGACCAATGAAGAGAGTATTGCAGTGCAAGCAAGGATGATACAGTATTTGAGAAAGACTTGACAAGATTTGTTGAATAAACATTTGGGGCGGTATGAAGAAAAGAAAACTAGTCAGTGGTAACTCCTACTGGCTGAGAATTTTAGATGATATATGGTCTAAATCCCTAGAGGAAACAGATTTCCTGGTAAATTCTATGATCACTTATGCATGCTCTGCATTTGGTACAGAATCAATAAATATTCATGCTTAGTAAATAGAAGTATTTTTTCTTCCCGTGGAACAATTTCAATCCTCAAACGTGTTCTAGAGCCATGCATTTCATCCATAGTCTTTTATGACAAAACTCTATGTCTTATTTACAGGGAATATTAAATTAGAGATACTGGTGGCATGTGATTTTTGAGCTGCTGAGAAGGCATATGTGGATTTAACAGAGTAAGAGAAATTCATTAAATGTCTGGACACTAAATGAAGACAGACTGCAAACGAGTCCTGAGAAAACTGGAGACAACCTCAAAGAGTTTGCACTGAGACTTGAAGACCATTGAGGGTGGTCAAGGAATCAATGACCATGAAAAGATTTACATTTATTCTGCATATTGAACAGTGTTAATTGCAGACATAATTGTTAAAGTTCTTTAAAGTAATATTTAGAAGGAAATATAGGGGCCCCTGGGTGGCTCAGTCAGTTAAGTGTCCAACTCTTGGTTTCCGATCAGGTCATGATCTCACAGTTTCATGAGACTCAGCCCCACATTGGGCTCTGTGCTGACAGTGCAGGACCTGCTTGGGATTCTCTTTCTCCCTCTCTCTCTGCCCCGCCCCCACTCACTTTGTCTCTGTCTCTCAAGAGTAAATAAATAAACTTCAAAAAAATTGTTGAAGGAAATATAAAGCTTACAAGTAAATAGAATTTCCCCAGTAGAAACTTGGTGGATAAATGTTGACAAGGACTCCATGCTATATGTAAATTTGAGCATAATTCTGAATATTTATTTATAAATCTTTATTTCTTTTATACTTTATTGCTGAGCTATCACTAGGTAGGAGTATTATGACTACATTAAAATTGCTTGTATTTGGTACTAGCTGAATCCCACGAAGGGCTTTGGAAAATTATTTACCTGCCATTTCTCAGTTTTTTTCCTCTGCTTTCTCACAAAATCCTGTGAGACTTTGCTAGACTTCATGCATCATAAAGTACAAGGACTTAGAATCAGAAGTCATCAATAACAGAGCCTAGAGAAAGGTCATAATGTGTCACATGTAAAGTACAGGGTTTAGAAAGCTACATGAATCCAGTTTCATAAACTGATCCCACCATTCAACTCATTCAGCAATTATTTAAACTCTCTTGAATCCATTTTTACCTAAAAAACATGGACAGAAATACCTATTTCCTAGGTTGATATGGGGATATAGTACATTTTTATGCATAAAGCATTGAGCCCAGGTTTTGGCACATAATAGTTGTGCAATAAAGAATAGCTTATAGAATTATTGTTCCCAAGTTTGGCTGACTTTCCATTTTTGAACTCTGTTAGCCCTTCTCGCACCATGATACTTTTTTATTCTTTCCCAATTTATGATCTCTCCTTTCTGTTTTCTTTCTGGATATATTGTTTGTTCTTCTACCAGGTCATCCACTTTCCTTGACCCATCGTTCCCTTACCTGAACCTGTGTTATATATACTCCATCTCTCTTGTTTTGCTACGTCTAGAAGACTATAAATATTTGCATCTAATTCCCCATAGGCTGCTAGAATCTATCCACTTATGAAACCCCAAAGAAGGTGTTACATGTAAGTGTGACCATATAATTTATAATTTACGATTTATAATTTACAGGGATAATTTGGGAAGCCAAAATTAATGCTATTAATAATCACAACAAGGCCTCTGGTGTAATCCAGGACCCTTTAGGGAAAACAGGTACGTATGGTCCTCGTTTTTATAAGCAGGGTTACTATTGAAATTGTACTTCAAAAGCACAGTACGATGTGTTTCCTTATTGCCATCTATCATTCAGGACCTTGCAAATTGTTTCATTTTCTAAAAAGTGCTGATTGGTATGGTTTCTACATGCTCAGGACAGCTTTATGTAGTGAAGTGGGAACTGGCTCAATGCCCCAAATATTTGCAATCAAAAGATGCAGGTGATAGTCTCAACAGCAGAAAACCCAAAGGAACTATAAGGGCAGGTAATCACTAACTCTGTGTGGTACCAAATCACATCGACCATTTTGACAGTGGGGTTTTACAGTGATTCATTTAGTTGTCCAAATAAAGATTGATGCAGATGGCCAAAAATAAATTCCCCTAGTTTTGCTTACCAAAATACAAACAGTGCCAAAACTCATGAATGACCGCGGCAGCAATTAATCTGAGTCACATACCAGATAGCTACGGTCAGGGCGGTGTCTCTCTGAATGCACCGGGTTTAATTTAAAATGGCAACGTAAGGGCAAGTAAATCAATAGGTCGTTCTCCTAGATTTCTGTTGTGTGTGTGGCGTGGAGTGCTGCAGTTGGCAGAAGTCCCCATTAAGTCAGGGAACATTCCTCGAGCAGATGCTATGTGTCAGGCACTGTGCTACACATGAAGGGCGCGGCCCTTGGTTTGCGCGGGGGAGGAAAGAAGCAAATATTTGTGATGCCTGTCAGTACACATCACTCAGGTTGCTGGAAAATGCTTATCAACTCGTTTTTCCACATATGACAGATATATAGGGTGAGGGGGTTATAGCCTTCCCCCCTTTGAAAAGAGAAACGAATCGTTTATGCCACTCAGGAAAACATGCGACAGTTGCTTGTCACCTGAATACTGAAAAGCAGCTTGCCTGCTTGGATCTCTTCTACCAGTTTATTCCCTTTGCTCTCGTTTTTACTTGGAGATGAAGTGTGATTGAAGGAGGGGCTTGGGGATGTTGATAAGGGGTGAACTGTGAAGGTTTTTGTTAGGTATTAACTCAGGCTGGCTGGACTAAATTCCCCAGAATGACATTGCTCTGTATGATTTTGGTTAGGATGGACGATGAGAGACAGTTGGCGGGTAGAAGAAAAGGAGTGGCCATTTTTCAAGCTTCTACACATCGTCACTTATCAGCTTACTTTGACACGAGGCAGCCACTGGCCTGTAAGTCTTCCACCTTCCCAGTATCACCTTTCAGTTTCTCCAGCTCTATGCACTAGATTGTGGGTGCCTACCTCCATAAATAAGGGTGCCAAATCCTATGAGACACCCACACTACCAAGGTCAGGGGAGATGGGAAGTGAGATCCAACACATGCTTGAGGGTCGTGGCTCTTGCTCTCTCCTGCTCCACATAAATTTTTCCTTCCTTATTGCCTTTTTAAGGGACTTCAAGCTCCAACATCAGACACAAGAATAACAGCCTTATAGATACTACATAAACATTCTCATAATTGTGAAAACACAAATCCCTACATGGCCGCCTGGGTTCAGTCAGAAGATAGAAACCACACAAAAGGTTAAACAGGAGAAGTTTCATATAAAAAATGATTAATATGACAAGAGAATTAACTTTATGGACACTGTGTGGTATCTTAGGGCTAAGGAAAGAATCCTCAAGGAAGGGCAAACTTGGAAGTCATTTGGATTTTGCTGGAGAAAGTGTGGTTCCCTTCACTAAGTAATGAAATGTTTGGTGGTTTGACCAGGATTGGAATTGGTCTCCAGTTGCTGGATGGGCAGTGGGGTCTAGGGAACAGATGGGGAACAGATGGTTGGCAGATTGTGGGGACAAGATTGTAAGGACAGAATCTGAGGATAAGAGACCTTCAGAAAGCACAGGCCATCTGCAGCCTTCCAGAAGCAGCAGCAGCTCTCTGTGTGACCCTCCAGGCCCCACCAGTTGCTTGCAGCCCACATGGGGGACTCTGGGGACCAGAGCAGGCAGGAAACCCTCAGAGCAAAAAAAAATTAGGAAGAGATTTCATTCTGGTTTGCATGTCTAGAGGGCTGAGAAAAAGTTATTGCAAGGCTGGTGCCGCAAGGTCACAGAATGTCCAAGGTCTGGGCTGATGCCTGGGGCTCACTCCTGAGGATGTCTTCCTACCCCTCCCACCCCCACACCCCTGACCCCCTCCCCACTTATGGCCACAGGGCCTGGAAATGGCCCAAAGCCCCTACTTCCTGCAATGTCCCTCCAGCGCCCTCCGCTGAGAGAGCTTAACATTGAGCTCACTTTAAAGGAGAAAAGCTTAAAAGAAGGCTGTTTATCACAGAACAAATGCTGAAGGAGCATTTGGAGCTATTAGGCAATATTTGATGACTGACACATCCTATAACAGATCCTTTAAGATATCCCTTAGTGTGGGGGCGCCTGGGTGGCGCAGTCGGTTAAGCGTCCGACTTCAGCCAGGTCACGATCTCGCGGTCCGTGAGTTCGAGCCCCGCGTCAGGCTCTGGGCTGATGGCTCGGAGCCTGGAGCCTGTTTCCGATTCTGTGTCTCCCTCTCTCTCTGCCCCTCCCCCGTTCATGCTCTGTCTCTCTCTGTCCCAAAAATAAATAAAAAAAAAAAAAAAAAAAAAAAAAAAAGATATCCCTTAGTGTGTCTGCTTCTCTAATTGAGCTCTGAACTGATACACTCTTTCATTGAGGTACGGTAAATATCCCGTGAGATAAAATATGAAGATCATGGCATATTCTTAGCTCCCATTAGACATTAGATACTGGTGTTCATAAAAATAAACATAAGCTAACTATTTATTAAAAAATAAGTTTTATTTATGGAAAACAAAATTATATGTGAGGTACACAGATAACACAGGATAAATGAGCCTGGAGAGTTGATGTCTGATCTGGCTTTAGGAAGATAAAAAGAAATTCAAATGAGCATAGATCTGGAGAGGGACACCTTCTCTGAAGACAAAATGAATTCAGCAACATGACATGACTGGAGTGATATATGGGACTGCCCTATAAAATAGTGCTTTCTGAAAGGTGATCATAAAAACCACCTGTGGGTTTCAAAACCAAAGATTCTAGAGCCCCGCCCCCCTCCTCCAGCCCCACCCCTTCACTGATCCAGAATTACAGGGGGAAGAGCCAGAGGATCTCTTCATTAAGCCCTTTAGATCTCAAGGTCAGCCAGTTTGGGAACTTGCTACACGAGAAAAAAAAAAAAAAAAAAGATGTAGTGTATTGAAATTGTATCTTTCCAATTAATATGGAAACATTTTTTTTTTTTATGAAAAAACCTGGGTAAATTTTTTCCTCAGCTTTTAAGAGAGAAATTCTTTTACAATACCACCTCCCCCATTAACTAACGTTCTCTAAAATGGATGAATTATTATTATTATTATTTTTTTTTGGTCTACGGTCATTCAGGGATTTCTTGAGATTCTTCATCAGTGTTAGTTTCATAAAATATTAGATCATAATGAGTTGAAGAAATTAAAACCACATAAAAAAAACCCTCCTCTTTAGAAATATGTATTTCCAACTTTATCACTTTATATTATTTTCATAAATAAAAGCTTAGGGGCGCCTAGAAGGCTCAGTTCATTAAGTGTCGGACTTCTGCTCAGGTCATGATCTCGCAGTTTGTGAGTTTGAGCCCCTGGGGTGGGCTCTGTGATGACAGCTAAGAGCCTGGAGCCTGCTTCGGATTCTGTCTCTCTCTCTCTCTCTCTCTCTCTGTCCTTCCCCTGCTCTCTCTCTCTCTCAAAAAAATACATAAATATTAATTTTTTTAATAAATTAAACTTTAAAATGTTTTTTTGTTTGTTTCTAACTCTGTCTTTCACCCCACTGCTACAAAACTCTCATGCTATGACCTTCCTCCTCTTCTTGGAAAACTTCCCTGGCTTATTCCAAGACCTGTTTGAGCCCTTTGGGAAGTATTTTAAATTGTCATGAAGAAAGTATCATTATTTCTCTATACTTAAGCCTCAGAGAAAAAAAAATTTTAAGGTAAAATTATGAATGCCTTACCCTCCATTAAAACAAAGAAACTAAAAACAAGCAAGTAATGGTTTACATTCACTTGGATATAAATAGTGAAATTTATTGATTATTTTGTGCAAAACTTAATATGCTACCTAGATATAACTATGCTAATAAATTTTAAATTGCTTACTTAGGGACAGGGCTAGCAACCAAAACTTTGTTCTCATTGATTGATTTTCTTTGCTTGAATTTATTGGCTTTTTTTTTTTTTTTTCAAAATCTGTTGTCTTGTTAAATTATAATTTTGACTTTTCTTCAAGTCCTTAAATTCTTGAGTTTGAGCTCTTTAGTTTACATAGTTAGCTCTTTTTTTTAATTTTTTTTAATGTTTATTTATTTTTGAGACAGAGAGAGACAGAGCATGAACGGGGGAGGGTCAGAGAGAGAGAGGGAGACACAGAATCTGAAACAGGCTCCAGGCTCCGAGCTGTCAGCACAGAGCCCGACACGGGGCTTGAACTCATGAACCTCGAGATGATGACCTGAGCCAAAGTCGGATGCTTAACCAACTGAGCCACCCAGGTGCCCCCATAGTTAGCTCTTTAAGTTACATACCTAGCACTTCCCATTCTTTCTTTTACTCTCTAAAACTGATTTTATTTTAACACCATTCTTTTTTTCAACCAGAGAAGTTAAATGTCAAATATGGGCCCAGAACGTTTTACAAAACTGAACAGCAGAGTTCTTTCAAATCCAAACTCATTTTTTACTTTAAAATATGCTCATTCTTCTCCATTATATATTCTATAAATTGGTTTTAATCACTTTGCTTGCTCTCTTTGGATAGTCTCAAAAGATATTTTGTTGAGCTCCAATTCCTTTTTAGAATTGCTTTTTGATGAGATCCTTACATGTGTAATGTCATCACATTACTTTGAATCACCTTTACATTTGGGAAAATTTTTATTATATGTTATCCTTCGAAGGTGCAAACTTTGTTAACTAATATGGACAAAACAAACCTTAAAATTAAAATAAAAGGTATCAAGGTAGGAAACTATAAACCAGAGCACATGTGAAAAAATATTTAAACACATGCTAATATACTGCAATATAATAGAAGAGATGGCAACAAATTTTTTTTAATTATGGTAAATTGTTCATCATAAGATAATTTATAAATACCTTGCTTTTTATTTAGAGTGCAATTTTTTGTTAAGTTTATTTATTTTGAGAGAAAGAGAAAGAGCATGAGCAGGGGTGGGGCAGAGAGAGAGAGGGAGAAAGAATCCCAAGCAGGTTTCCCAGGGTTAGCATAGAGCTCAACGTGAGACTCAGTCCCGTGAACTGTGAGATCACAGCCTGAGCCAAAATCAAGAGTCAGATGCTCAACTGACTAACCACCTAGACACCCCAAAAATGCCATTCTTATTTGATCTAACAGCACAGTTTATTAAATTAGTGGTAACAATGTATTGGATGTTTATAGCTTATGGGCAAGTGAAATATATGACATCAATATTAGTGGATGGGAAGAAATTGGGAATAACCTATTATAAAATACCTACACTATTTATGAAGTAATATAGTGTTACATTTGAAAGCGAACTAATATTAGTTGTAAACTCTATGGTAAGCACTAAAAACATTTTCAAAAGTATAATTCATATGCTAAGAGAAGAAAGAAAATAAATAATATCAAATGTTTGGTTAAAAGTAGAGAAATCAGAACAAGAGTGGAAGATAAAAAGTAAGCAAAAATAAGGGAATAAATAGAAACTGTTACAGATATGATATTAACAATCCTACTATGTCAATGGTCACTTTACAATTGAATGCTCTTGGTACATGAATTCAAAGAAACTGACAGAGTAGATTATAAAAATGAAACTAAACAATTCTATGCTATCTATAAGAAAACTGCTTTAACTGTAAAAATAGATCAAAAGTAAAGGGATGAAGTCCCATATGTTTATTTTTGCTTTTGTCTCTTGTGCTTTTGGTGTCAAAGCCAAAAAATCATTTCCAAGACCATGATCAAGGAGATTTCTCTCTATGGTTTCTCCAGCAGATTTAGTTTCAGGTCCTACATTTAAATTACATTGACTCTGTAGATTTCTCTGAGTAGCATGAACACTTTAATGATATTTATTCTTCTCATCCATGAACATGGAATATCTTACCTCTTACTTTTGTCTTTTTAAATTTATTTCATCATATTTTAGACTTTTTCATGTACGTGTCTTTTACTTCCTTAGTTAAACTTATTCCTGAGTATTTTATTCCTTCTGATGCTATTGTCAATTGAATGGTTTTCTTAATTTCTTTTTCTGATAATTCCTTGTTAGTGTATAGAAATGCAACCAGTTTTTCTATTCTGGTTATGTATTTTGCAGCTTTACTGAATTCATTTATCTGTTCTAAGAGGTTTTTGTTTTGGTGGAGACTTTAAGGTTTTCTATATATAAGATCACATCCTCTACAGAGACAATTCTACTTCTTCCTTTCTGATTTGGATCACCTTTATTTTTTCTTGACTAATTGCTTTGGCTATGACTCCCAGTGCTATGTTGAAAGAAGTAGTGAAACTGGACACTCTTGTCTTATTCCTGATCTTAGAGGAAAGGCTTATAATTTTTACTGTTGAGTATAATGTTAGCTATGAGCTTATTATTATATCTGATCCTTATTCTATTGAGGTATGTTCCCTCTATACCCAATTTTTGAGAGTTTTTATATGAACGGATGTTGAATTTTGTTAAAATTTTCCATCTATTGAGATCTTACGGGTTATATGATTTTTATTCTTCATTCTGATAATATGGTGTGTAACATTAATTGATTTATGTATTTTGAAACATTCTTATAGCCCAGGGGCAATTCCCACTTAAACACGATATATTATCCTTTTAAAATGCCAGTGAATTTGGTTTGTTAATATTTTGTTGAGGATTTTTGCATCTCTATTCATCAGGGACATTGGTCTGTGATTTTATTTTCTTGTAGTATCCTTAGCTTGCTTTGGTATCAGGTCAGTGCTGGCTTCCTAAAATTAATTTGTAAGTATGCCTTCCTGCCTTTTTAAAAGTGTCTGCACAACAAAAAATATAATCAACAAAATTAAAGGCAACTTATGGAATGGGAGAAAATAAATAACCATATGTCCAATGAGGAGTTAATATTCAAAATATATAAGGAGCTCATACAACTCAGTGGCAAAAAATAATAATAATAATAATAACCCAATTGAAAAATAGGCAAAGGACCTGAATTAACATTTTCCAAAGAAGATATACAAATGGCCAATAGGTATATTAAAAGATGCTCACAATTACTAATCATCATGGAAATGCAAATAAAAAACACAAAGTCATATCACTTCATACAAGAAACTTTATTATGAAAAACAAGAGATAACAAATGTTGGCAAGGATGTGGAGAAAAGGAAACCCTTTACTCTATTGGTGAGAATGTAAATTAGTGCAACCATTACAGAAACAGTAGGGAGATTTCTCAAAAATTAGGAAGAGAATTACCATATGATCCAGCAATCCCACCTCTGGGTATCCAAGGGAAACAAAATAATTATCTTCAAGAGTTATCTGTACTCCCATGTTCCTTTTAACAGGGACTATTATTCACAGTAAGCGAGATATGGAAACAACCCAAGTATCTATCTACAGATGGAAGGATCAAAATATGTGGTAAATATATACGATGGAATATTATTCATCCATAAAAAAGAAGGAAATTATGCCATTTGGAACATTGAATCTAATGTTGGATCATTGTGCTAATTGAAATAAACCAGAAAAAGATAAATACTGTATTCTTTCACTTATATGTGGAGAGTTGAAACAAAAAAAAATGTTTACATAGTTGGACCACAGAAAGGGTAGAATGGTGATTGCCAGAGGCTGGGGGTGGAAGGGGTGGGAGATATGGGAAAAGGTTGGTCAACTTTCAGTCATAAGATGAATAAGTTCTGAGGATCTAACATACAGCATGGTGACTGTAGTCAATAATAGTGTTTTGTATACTCAGAATTTGTTGAAAGAGTAGATCTTAAGAGGGCTAACCCTTCCCCTCCCCCAAAAAGTAATTATGTGAGGTGATGGATGTGTTCACTTGATTGTGGGAATCATTTCATTTCCCAATGTATGTGGAAGCTGAGAGGTTTTAGAGCAGTGAAACCATTCTGTGTGATACTATAATGGTTGATTCATAACATGTATTTGACAAAATCTATATAACTATGTAACAGGAAAAGTAATTGTAAACAATGGAATTTGGTTAATGATAATTTATTAATGTTGAATCATTGTAACAAACTCACGACACTAATGCAAAATTTTAATGATAGGAGAAACTGTGCAGACAGGGAGAATAAGAGGATATAGGAGCTCTGTACTTACTACAAACTTTTCCTGTAAATCTAAAATTGCTCTAAAAACTGAAATCTATTGGGGTGCCTGGGTGGCTCCGCCGTTTAAGCATCTGACTTCAGCTCAGGTCAGGATCTTGTGGTTCACGAGTTCAAGCCCTGCTTCGGGCTCTATGCTGACAACTCAGATCCTGGAGCCTTCTTTGGATTCTGTGCCTCCCTCTCTCTCTGCCCCTCCCCTGCTCTTATTTTGTCTCTCTCTTTCTCTTAAAAATAAATAAAACATGGGGTGCCTGGGTGGCTCAGTCGGTTAAGCATCTGACTTCAGCTCAGGTCATGATCTTGTGGTTTGTGAGTTCCAGCCCCACATCAGGGTCTGAGCCCAAAGCCTGCTTGAGAATCTGTGACTCCCTCTCTCTCTGCCCCTATCTCACTCACGCTCTGTCTCTCTCTCTCAAGAAATAAATATGTATTTTTAAAAATGTTTAAAAATAAATAAATAAAATATTAAAAGCAATGAAAACAATGAAATAAAAAAACAGGAAACAAGAACTTTTATATTTCTACAAATCAGAGATGATCAGTATAGACATCAGTATATTTTATTCCAGTATTTCCCCATATTTTATAAACATAACATTACACTCTAATATGATTGTATATTACATTTTAATTCACATTATAGCATAATATTCCTTGTAATATTACAAATTCTTATGATTTTGTGGTTTTTCAAGAGAGTAAAATTCCATCACTATTTACACTTTGAAGTATAAGGTCATTATGGAGACCAACACAAATGTAGAGATAATTGATCAAAAAATATATATATGTATTTTATGTATAAAATTACATAATACATGTAGAAATGCTGTGACTGATTGCCTACCATATCACCAATAAAAAAGATGGGGAAATGATGCCACTAATTTGTGGAAAAATTTAAGAAAGAAGTAGCTAATTGTACTTTGAATTTGATAATAACATTAAGTAACGCTATTCAACCTTTATTCTGTATCAGTCATTGGTGAAAGTCCTTTCAGGCATTATCTGATTAAATCACAATAATAGTTTTATAGAAAAAAGCACTCGTGCTATCTTTACTTGCAGATGAGGAAAGTGAGTCTCAGAGAGCCTCAGTAACTTGTGCACTTATCCAAATAATAAATGTGAAGTCCAACATTCAAACTCAGGCAATCTAGCTCAAGATCTCATGGTTATCCCCCAGAGTTTCAAACCACTGATTTATCATCAGTTCTGGCCGTGGGAGAACCATATTATTGTTTCTATCATGTACATAACCCTGCAGCAAGCATTTTATGTAGCAAATAAATTAATGAGTTTGAAAGTTAGTAAAATGTCTGTATGTTATGCCAACTACTCATTGTAATGCATCTGTCACTTTTACTTTTTAACTAAATGATCTGAGAAATGATTATAAGGTTAATTTTGTCCAAACTAATTATTGAAATGAAGAATCAAGGAGATAAAAGAGGGAAAAAAAGAGTCAAAAGGAAGAAAAGGGAATAAAAAAGTTGATATTTCAATTCTCAAGGCTCAATGTGTATTTGAAAACTTAACCTATGGCTCATACTTAAAGGATCCAGGAAGAATTCCATTAAAAAAGACAGAAGGAAATGACCAAAAGGAATTGAGAGAGAGAAAGAGAGAGAGAAATCAAGCAAACTCCCAGCAAAGCAAATAAAATGAAGAAAAAAAAGAAAATAGTTTCTAGGCTCAGTTTCATATCAAACTGAAGAGAAATCTCTTTCCTGCCTTCCCTTGTATAAAGTTTACTAGGCTTTTAAAACTGTTTTCTATTGTGTGATTTTAGGATAATTTTATAAGTCTGGTGTTTAGCAACACTAAAGAAGAAAAGCAAATTGCAATAAATTCTGAAGCAACGTGCTATAGCATATCCCAAGAATAAGTAAAATATAAAAACCCTGAAGACATTTGAGTTGCGATTTACAATTTTTATGTGTAAGATTTCCTTGTGAGATTCTCTTTTCAAGAAACTTTTTATGTTTCTTAACGGTTCCCATCTGCTACAGAACTTTCAAGTTGCTATAGTACAGTTGTACGGAGATGCCCAGGACCTTTTAATACAGGACTTACATACGGGTAGGAAATGAGCCTGTTGCCACAGTTCACTTGATAGCACCTGGTGGGCCAGCAGGTCATGGCTTAAGGACTTACATCGTAGTGGTAATTCATAATCAGTCCTCATTGAACTCCAGCATGGTTCTGGTCAAAAGTACTGTTATCCTTCACTTCAAGTTCCTTCGTGCTCCGACCCATTGTTTTTACTTTGATAAATCTTCTCTTGAGAATAGAAAGAGCTGTTTATCCTGTTTATCCAATATATGTAAGGTTAGAGACAGTAAATAAGAAGTCATTTATCAAAGCTACATTCTTCTACATTTATCTCGTTTAGTCTACACACACACACACACACACACACACACACACACATCCTCAAACACCCCCCCCCCCCCACACACACACACAGGAAAGCTTAAAATATGGGCGGTTATGAATGTGGGTAAGGACAATAATTCACATTCCCATTTCCTAAAATACCTATACATCTTTTCTCCATTGAGATCTTGCTCTTATGAACCCATCTCCACTAATGACACTGCTTCATACTTTGTTAAGAAAATCGAAGTACTCAGAGTTCTCTTTGCGCTATGCCCATGCATCTATTGTCCTTAATCACTCTCCTACAAGGCAAGAAAACACTCTGCTCCTGTCAATAGAAAATCCCATACTTAAGTAATAGGTCCCAACTAATTCCTCACATTCCCAAGGCCTTCAACCTTACGTGTTTTGTCTCTGCCTATATCATTCATTTCTCCCTTCCTCTTGGATCTTTTCTACAAGCTGACAAGCTTTGATGTCTGGAATATCAATCAATCAATCAACCAATCAATCAATCAAATCAACCAAATCAGTAAGCAAATATAAACCCTTTACATACTCTTAATTCTTCTGTTACTTTCTCATTTCTCTGCTACCTTTTTCAGAAAGGAAAAAGAAAATTAACAGAGTGGTTTATATTCTCTGACTGCAATCCATACTCACATTTGTATTTTAAGCTGGTTATGAAAGGTAACATGATAAAATTTCTAGAATTTCTTAGAATATATATATCTTAGGTGAATATATCTTCGTGGCCTTGTGGTATGTGAAGATTTCTTAAGCAGAACACAAGTAGAAATAACTGTGAGGGAAATATCGATAAATATTCATCCAGGAGTTCAGAAACTGCAACCCTACCGAAGTTTTAACTTATTTCAGTCTCCAAAGACTCACAAATATAAATAGATTTTACCCAGCTTGCTGAGAATGATGTAGTCAAGTTCGATATTCTCCAGTACATATTAAGCGGTACAGCTGATATTCCTGGGCTATGCCTTATTTGAATTCTATTTAATGAGGAAACTTTCTTTTTCTTTTTTCTTCATTTATTTCCCAGGTCATATTATGGCACACAAAATGATGAGAAGCCCAAGATTACTTTTTGAGGAATTAATGAAGGGGAAAAATCATAAATGTATTTTTAAAGTTAATGATAAGAAAGAAATACTAAGAATGAAAGAAAACAGTGAAGCACGTTGTGCTATGACTAACCGTAGTATGGCCTTGGGCTTTTTTTGATTTTATTGCTTTCCAAATTGAGTTAAAATACTCTCAATCATAAGTTTCCCCCTTTGTAAATATACACTATTTGTTAAACAACTGAATGATATTATTTTACATATTATTTTAGCTGCATTCTACAAAAGCTCCATCAACACAACCATGTGTAACAAGCAGGCTGGAGCCTGAAGTTGGATTTTTCAGTCTCCTGCATTGCTGTATTTCTCATTTTATTTCTGAAAAATATATATACACATATATACACATAATTCATTACACTGGTATTCCCATTTGTTCCATATCAATTGAAAATAGACTATTTTAGAAAAATTTAGGTTCATCTCTTTTTTTTTTTTTTTGAGTTGAATCCTCAGCAGCTTTTTTTTTTAAGTTTATTTATTTTTGAGACAGAGAGAGACAGAGCATGAACAGGGGAGGGGCAAAGAGAGAGGGAGACACAGAATCGGAAGTAGGCTCCAGGCTCTGAGCCAGCAGCTCAGAGCCCGACGCAGGGCTCGAACACGGACCTCGAGATTGTGACCTGAACTGAAATCGGACGCTTAACCAACTGAGCCACCCAGGTGCCCCTCATCTCTTTTTTTTAAATGAAAACCAAGTGGACATGCCTGCGTGCTTTAAAGAATACACTATTTTAACTACCATAACATTTGTTAGTTATTATCAACATTTGTGTTATGTGTATTATTTATTAGTAAAACCTATTTTAAAATCACCAAAAGCCATTCCAAATATTCCTGACAAATGGGATAACTCTATCCTTACTAGAAACCTTTAAAGTTTCAGATCTGTTGAAAGTGAAATTCTTCAAACTACTTCTCTATTCACATGTACTCTTGAAGATAATATCTGGAATTGATATTCAATAATGCATACCTTGAAATTCATCACAGCCTCAATAGTTTTACAAGCAAGAAAGAAAAATAGGTTTCATATAATTCATAAGAAAAAATGCACAGTCAGCTTAGAGAACATAAAATGCAAAGCATGAAAAGAAACAAGTGCTTCCATTTATAAAAATAGTAGCTATCAATCTGATTGGTATCAGTTTATCACTCCTCAAATGCAAAAAAAAAAAAAAAAGATGCTGATATAAACTATAAAGATTTAAATCCAGAATGGTAAGAATGAAAACATTGCACAGACCATCTCAAAATAGGAGCAATTTCTATTGTTTTATTGTTTGGAGTGTTCATTTTTACTCTAGTTATTTGTATGGTAAAAAAATAACTATGGCATGTATTCATGCCCATTTCAAAGGGATGCCACTTGGTCTACCATCATTATTTAACAGAAATTTGTTCCAGTTATTTTGAATGGAAAAAAGTATCCATATTACTGAAAAAAATTTTTTCTGGATATTTAGGTCTCCATTTTGCATATTCTAAGTATAATATGTTTTCTTTGTCAACTTTTCTCTGTTTCATGCTTAGTCAGTTACATATTTTTGAACTGCAAGTCATATGCAAGGTTATTAAGGGAAGTGCATAAAAATATGATAAGTTCAGGACAGTTCCAGTTTTGTTTCATTATAAGCTAGGGCAGGACTGTGATAACTGATTTGCAAAATAGGATAAATACCTGACAAAGAATTAGGTAAAGGTTTGACATACCATCCCATTGTAACACTTGCTATAGAAAACAAAAAAACAAAAAACAAAGAAACGTGTTTACATTCTAGGCATATTTACCCTGAGGGTTCGCAACTTAAAACAGATGAAGTAAAGGGGAAAAGAAACATTTATCTATCACTAATGGCTGTTTTCATTTTGAACTGAAAGGACATGTCTGTACTTTTCAGTAATAACAGAATCTATCTCCAACTGTCAGTCTCAGGGAAAAAAAAATGTTGTTCATATAAAATTCATAGAACTAAAGGAGTTCCTGTCATAATGCTTTCGAGAGAGTGCTGTCAAATCTCTCTGGGCCTTTAGTTTAAATGTCATTTCTAGTCAACTGCAGGGATTTTTAAAGTGTTTCAGCATCAGCTTTTTCCTGGGGGTATATTGGATCTTTCAGAGAATTTATGTTTCTTAATAAAAGACAATCTACTGCCAATCTTTGTAAAATACTCTCCCAGATAGTGTCATTTGTAAATGACTTGCAGGAGAAAATATGCAACAATCTTTAATTGGTTTTCAAGTGGTAAAAAATGGACAAAGATTGTCAGGATAAGAGCTACATGAAGGAGAAGGTTAAACCCACAGGGAAATGATTATGGGATGCTCCTTCAATCCTACTCACTATAGGGGAGGGTTAATTATGAATCAAAACTCTTCTGGATTCCTCCACAGGGATCCTAACATTTGAGGATTCAAATAATCCCATACTACACTACATCCACACAAAAGACCATCAAGTTATGGTAAATGTGGAAATGACCCTAGAGGGACATTTGAATATCTTCTCTTTTAGTAACTCTTCCTAACACAGATACCCATGTACATGATCACTTTTATAAGATGCATGCCATAGAAGGGATCTTCTCTTTCTTCCCAAAATACTTTGGAATGGTGTCTGGAGTCATTAATGAAGCCATTTTTTTTCTTCACCCGTGAACCCCCAGGCAAGTTTACCCTCTATTATTACAATTATTACAAAAACTATCTACAGTGGTAAGTCTCTTCATATATTTGTTATTGTTTGCATTTGGAAATTAATACTGCTTATTTGAAGTCTTCTCTCTATTGTATGAACAGATTTTCTAGATGTTGATTCATATATTAGTCCCTTACAGATACTTAATTCTGTCTTTATTAAAACTTTCTGTTGTGCCAGAGTGTTCTATTTATTAATTTTATTATTATCCTTTCAAACGTCTCCTTCCTCCCCTCTTTAGATTTATTCTGTTTTTAGCTTTCTAAGTTACACAGTTGGAAGTATACTTTATTATTATCATCCTATATATTATTTAAGTATATAAGACTATACACATCTACCAAAATATTACATTGTGTTCCACAGTTTTGATCTGTGGCATTTTTATTATTCTTTTGTCAGATTGTAATTTTTACCATGGTTTAGTCTTCTACTAATGTCTACCACAGGTCTTCACCCGGATTCTTCTTACCCAAATTGCTGTTTGGACACTTTGAGGTTTTTTGCTTGTGAAATTGTAGGGCTCATCTGTTTCCTGTCTCTAAGATTATTGTCTTCCATTGCCATGTGTCAAAACTATTGTTTGAGATAAGGGGGTAAACCTTATGCCTTTTACTCTGTCTTTGAGAAACACAAATCACATCATAACTAAAAAAAAAAAAAAAAAGTGGCACCTGCGTGCTCAGACGGTTAAGCATCTGACTTGATCTTGGCTCAGGTCGTGATCTCATGGTTTGTGATTTTGAACCCCACGTTTGGCTCTGCACTGGCTGCATGGAGCCTGCTTAGGGATCTGTCTCTCCCTTTCTCTGCCCCTCTCCTGCTCTCTCATTCTCTGTCTCTCTCTCTCAAAATAGGTAAAAAAAGAAAAAAAGTAAAAATTAATAAATAAAAATTTTGAAAGAATTAAAAAAAATTAAACCCATCTGAAATCCAAGAATGCATCGAAAACTAAAGAAATCCAAATAAGAAAGCATCAGCCTCTCCTATTGGAGAAGAGAGCCACCTTGGCTTTTATCCTTAGATGAACAGTGAGTGAAAATAGGAACTGCTATTGACAAGGATTAAAAAAAAACAACAACAAAAAACTGGATTTTTAACAAAGGTTTAAGGGCCAAGTGCACTTAGCAACTTTCCTATAAGAAACCTGTCTTGTGAGATTAGATACAATCCAACTATATACTCTCTACATGAGACACATTTTACATACAAGGCACAGTGACTCTAAAAGTGAATGGATGGAAGAAAGAGGCTATGCAAACAGGAAAAATAAGAGATAAAAAGGCAAGAAGGGATATTTGCCACACGGACTGTGAGATCATGACCTGAGCTGAAGTCAGACGCTTAACTGACTGAGCCACCGAGGCGCCCCTAAAAGTGTTCATTCTTAAGGAGGAAATAAATGTGTGTGGTCTAATAAATATGGTTGAAGGTACATGGAGCAAAAATGTCAGAATTAAGGGAAGAAATAGCAAAACCTACATAATGAGTCAAGATGTTAACAACAATGATAGATAGAATTCTAGAAATCCCCAAGATTATCGTCCCCCGGTTAACCAAACACTAATCTAGGTGCTGCTATGAAGAAACTTTGCAAATCTAATGAAGGTTACTAATCAGCTAACTTTAAAATAGGGAGCTAGCTTAGTTTATCCAGGTGAGCCCGCTGCAATCACATGAGACCTTAGAAGCACAAGAGGAAGGCAGAAAAGTCAGAGACCTATGTCAGAAAAAGAAGACAGAGTAGAAATGAAGCAGACAGAGAGGTTAAAGAGATCTGAAGTGTGAGATGAGCTCTAAATGTCATTGCTGGCTTTCAACACGGAAGAAGAGAGAGATGAATCAAGGAATGCCTGAAAACAGCCTCTGAATGACAGCCAGCAAGGAAATGGGGGATCTCTGTCCTACAACTGCATAAAAATGAACTTTTCCAACAACCTAAATGAGCTTGGTAGTGGATTCATCCCCAGAGCATCCAGAAGGAAGCACAACCCTGGGACACTTTGGCCTTGTGAAACCCATCATAGAAAAATAGCAGAGCTGTGCTGTGCCTGGATTTATGACCTACAGGACTGTGAGATAATAAACGGATGTTGTTTTAAGCCACTAAATTTGTGATAATTTTTACAGCAGCAATAGAAAATGAATTCAACATCCTTTCTAAGCAAATGATAGAGCAACTAGAGAAAAGAGTCAGCAAAGGCATAAAAGGCATAAAAGGTCTGAAAGATACAAACCACCACCTTGACCTAACTGATATTTATCAATAGTATATCAAAAAACCTACACCATCCACATTCTTTTTGGATATACAAGGGATGTTTACCAGCATAGATCGTATATGGCCTATAAAAAATAATAAACTTGAAAGATAAAATCATATACAGTGTGCTCTCTGAACCTAATAGAATTAAATTAGAAGTCACTAGCAATAAGATAATTAGAAAACCTAATTACCTGAAAATTAAATACAGACCTCTACATAGTCCATGGGTCAAAGAGGAAATTACAAGAACATTAGAAATATTTTCATAATAACAAAAATACAAAATAATCTATGCATAAAGGGAAACTTAAAGTGCTAAATGTGTATACTAGACAAGAAGAAAGATCTAAAAATCAATGACCTTATGATACAAGTTCATACCTCAAAAACAAGAGAAAAAGTAAACACGTAGTAACTAGAAGAAAGGAAATAGTAAGGAACAGTAATAAAACTTAGAAAATAGAGGAAATCAGAAGATTCTTTTAAAGGTCAATAAAGTTAATTAGCATCTAACTGGTTTAAAATAAAAATAATACCTAAGAAAAAAGTTACCAATATCTGCAATGGGAGAATATAATCACAGATCCTATACGTTAGATCTTGAATTACAGTATCATGACAAATACTAGAGACTAATATGGGAATATTATGCATAATTTGCACACAAATTTAATGGTTTAGACAAAAAATAAAAATTATTGAAAGACACACATTCCCAAAACTGATCCAAGAAGAGATTTAAAATAGAAATCCAAATAAGTCTATACCAATTAAATAAATTGAAAATATAATTAAAAGCCTTCTGTTAAAACAAAGTGAACAAACAAAACTCAAGGCACAAAATTATTTCACTGGTGAATTTTATCAAACTTTTAAAGTTTAAATAATACCAATCTCAAAAACTCTTCAGAGAATAGACTGGAAGGGAACATTTTTCATCTCGTTAGCCTACCATTATAGTGATGCCAAAACCAGACAATGACATTGGAAGAAAAGAAAAATAAAGACCTGAGAAATAGATTTTAAAATAATACATGTTAACAAATCAATTTCTATAATTAGAAAATAAAAATGATGCACCATGATCAAGTGTGGTTCATCTCAAACATTCAAAAACAGTCTATTAACATTAGGAAGTTAATCACTGTATTTAGCCATATTAACAAAGTGATCATCTGAATAGATGCCAAAAAAAACATTTGACTGAATTCAAAGTCCGTTCATGAAAAAAAATCTCTCAGCAAACTAGGAATTAAAGAGAACTTACTCAACAGATACCTATAATCTACAAAAATAAAAGAACAAAGTATAAAATCATTCTTGATGTATAAAATCTGCACACCAAAAGTCAGGGGAAAACAAAATATGGATATTTTCTCTCTCTACTTTTATTCACCATTTAACTATAGTTCTAGGCCAAGGCAATAAGATAAAGTAAAAAAAGGAAAGTCATACAATTGAAACAAAATTAAAACTTTTATTTGCTAATGACACAACTCTTTATGTAGAAAACACTACAGAATCTACCAAAAAAGCTACCAAATCAAATGTATGAATGTAGGAAGGTTTCAGAATACAAGATAAGCATTCAAAACACAATTTTAAAATTATATCTCATGATGGATCACCTGGGTGGCTCAGTTGGTTGAGCCCAACTTGGGCTCAGATCATGATCTCATGGTTCCTGAGTTGGAGCCCTGAATCAGGCTCTGGGATGACATCTTGGAGACTGGAGCCTGCTTTGATTCTGTGTCTCCTTCTCTCTTTGCCCCTCCCCAGCTTGAGCTCTGTCTCTCTCTTAAAAATAAATAAACATTAAAAAATTTTAATGAAAAATAAAATAAATATCTCATGATAAAAAAATAGAAAATAAATTAAAGCTTAATTACTACTAGCACCAAAATAACATATTTAGAAATAAATTAAACTAAAAGTGTATAAGATTCATTCAAAGAATACTACAAAACATTGTAAAAACATTGTAAAAGAAATTTACAGGGACAAAAGTAAATGGAGGGATATGTTATATTGGGGAACTGAAAGATTCAATACTGTTAAAAATGGACAATTTTTTCCACATTTATCTGTAGATTAAATTCAATCCAATTCAAAATTCTAGAAGGCTTTTTGGAAGAAATTAGCAAGCTGATTTTAAAATGTTTATGTAGGCAAATGATCTAGAAAAGTCAAAACAATTTTCTAAAAGCAGAACAATTTAGAAGACATTTCAAAGTGCAGTAATCAAGACAATGTAATCAAGATGAAGCATTGGTGCCATAGGGCAATGGAAGAAAATAGAGCCCGGAAATAGACCTATACTTACATGGTCAATTGAGTTTTCACAAAATTGCCAACATAATTCAATAGAGGAAAGAAATCTTGTGAACAAATGATAGTAGGACAACTGAATATCCTATGGGGGGTGAGGGAAGGGATGAGCCTCAGCTCTTACCTCAAACCATCCATAAGAAAAAACTCAAAGCATAGATCTACCCATAATTAAAACTATTATATTTTTTAGTTTTATTTCCAGTGTAATTAACATACATTGTTATATGTTACTTTCAGGTGTACAATATACTGATTCAACATTTCTATACGTTACTCAGTGCTCATCAACATAAATGTACTCTTAATCCCCTTCATCTATTTCACCCATCCCCCAACCCACCTCCTCCCTGGTAACCCTGCATTTGTTCTCTAGTTCTCTATAGTTCAGAGTCTGTGTGTGGTTTGTCTCTTTTTGTTGTTGTTTGTTTATTTTGTTTCCTAAATTCCGCATATGAGTGAAATATGCTATTTTTCTTCCTCTGACTGACTTGTTTTGCTTAGCATGATACACTCTAGATCCATCTGTGTTGTTGCACATGGGGGGATTTCATTCTTTTTTATGGCTAAATAATATATACTCCATTCTTTCTCTATACATCACCTCTTTTTTATCCATTCATCTATCGATGGACATGGGCTGCTTCCATAATTTGTCTATTGTAAATAATGTTGTAGTAAACATAATGGTGCATGTATCCTTCTGAATTAGTGTTTTTGCATTCTTTGGGTGAATACCCAGTAGTGTAATTACTGGATAATGGAGTAGTTTTATTTTTAATTTTTTTGAGAAACCTCTATACTCTTTTGCACAGTGACTGCACCAGTTTGCATTCCCACCAAGAGTAAATCAGTGTTCCTTTTTCTCCACATTCTTGTCAACACTTATTTCTTGTGTTTTTGATTTTGACCATTCTGACAGGTATGAGGTGATATCTCATTATGGTTTTGATTTGCATTTCCTGGATGAAGAGTGATGCTGAGTGTCTTCTCATGAGTCTGTTGGCCATCTGAACGTCTTCTTTGGAGAAATGTCTGTTCATGTCTTCTGCCCATTTTTTAATTGGATTATTTGTTTTTCTGGTGTTGAGCTGTATAAGTTCTTTATATATTTTGGATACTAACCCTTTATCAGATAGGACATTTGCAAGTATCTTCTCCCATTCAGTAGATTGCCTTTTAGTTTTGTTGATTATTTCCTTCACTGGGGAGAAGCTTTCTGTTTTGATATTGTCCCAAGAGTTTATTTTTGCTTTTGTTTCTCTTGCCCAGGGTGCCTATCTAGAAAAAAAGTTGCTATGGCTGATGCCTGTGCTTTCTTCCAGGATTTTGATAATTTCCTATCTCATATGTAGGTCTTTTGAACTTATTTTTGTGTATGGTGTAAGAAAGTGATCCCCTCTATTCTTTTGCATGTAGCTATCCAGTTTTCCCAACGCCATTTGTTAGAGGGATTGTCTTTTCCCCATTGGATATTTTTGCCTCCTTTACTGAAGATTAATTGACCATATAATCATGGGCTTATTTATGGGCTCTCTATTCCCTATTCTGTTCCATTGAACTATGTGTCTTTTTATTTTGGGGGGGTAATACCATCCTGTTTTGATTTCTAAAGCTATTACATTTTATGTGAAAATACAAGAGAAATATTGCTGTAATTGGGATAAGCAGAGGTTTCTTAAAGAGGGCACAAAAAAGTGCGCCTGGGTGGATCAGTCAGTTGAGTGTCTAACTATGGCTCAGGTCATGATCCCATCATTTGTGAGTTGGAGCCCCACATCAGGCTCCGGGCTGTGGAGCCTGCTTCGGATTCTGTGTCTCCCTGTCTGTCTCTGCCCCTCCCCTGCTCTCTCTCTCTCTCTCTCTCAGAAAATGAATAAAACATTAAATTTTTTTTAAAAAAGAGGGCACAAAAAGCACCAACTATAAAAACATAAGTAGGGGCGCCTGGATGGCTCAATCAGTTAAGCGCCCAACTCTTGATTTCCACTCAGGTCATGATATCACCGTTTGTGAGATTGAACCCCGCTTTAGGCTGTGTGCTGACATCATGGATCCCACTTGGGATTCTCTCTTTCCCTCCCTTTCTGCCCCTCCCTCCCTCTCTTTCCCTTTAAAAATAAATAAATAGACTTAAAAAATAAAAACGTAACTAAATTTCACCAAAATTAAAAACACATTCTTTTCAAAGCATACAATTAATAAAATGAAAAGCCACATTGGGAGAAACTATTTTAAAAAATACCTCTTGCAAAAGGCTCAAATCTAGAACATATAAAAATATTTATAGGGGCGCCTGGGTGGCTCAGTCGGTTAAGCGGCCAACTTCGGCTCAGGTCATGATCTCGCGGTCCGTGAGTTCAAGCCCCGTGTCGGGCTCTGTGCTGACAGCTCAGAGCCTGGAGCCTGTTTCGGATTCTGTGTCTCCCTCTCTCTGACCCTCCCCCGTTCATGCTTTGTCTCTCTCTGTCTCAAAAATAAAAAAAAAAAAAACGTTAAAAAAAATTTTTTTTAAAAATATTTACAATAATATAACTAAACAACTCCAAAAAAAGTAGGCAAACAACTTGAACCGGCATTTCAAAAAGAAGTTATACAAATAACCAATAAGCACATGAAAAATTACTCAACATCATTATTCATCACAGAAATGAAAATTATGACCATATCTCTATGTCAAAAAATGCAAAACAGCCATTCAGTAAATTTCAACCACCATTAATGATGACATTTCTTAGCAACCTAGAGTAAAAGAAAACCTACTCACCTTCATAAGGGGAATTTATTAGTATCTACAGCTCACATGCTACTCAACGGTGAGATAGTGAAGGCTTTGTTCATAAAGTTTTAAAAAAAGGCAACAGCATTTACTCATATCACTTCAATACTTGTGGTTCTATCAGTGCAATAGGCAAGAAAAAGAAAATAAAATGCATACACATTGAAAGGAATACAACTGTTTTACTTGAAATTGCTCGTATATGTAGGAAGTTCTAAGAAGTGGTTTTTTTTTAACTCATTAAAATAAGTGAATTTAACAATTTTGCAGGATCCAAAGTCAATACAAAAAAAAATAATTGCATTTCTTTGTGATAGCATTGAACATTTTTGGAAAATGAAATTAAACATATATATCATTTACTATATTAACTAAAGTAATAAAATATAAGCTTCATGTTTACCCAAACTGAATAATGTGCTATTACTTCAAATTCTGTTTAACACTTGGGTTTTCTATTTCCAATAAAATGTGCTTTAGGCTTCATGAGAGCTAGTGTCTTCAAAGTACATTAAACTCCATGAGGGTTATAGGTCTACAGTGGGACAATATTTCTTTATTTCTACTTCAGAATGTACTTATTTTTTATAGGGTTTTCTAGATTACTCCCCATATACTCGCCCCGACATCCAACTGCTTGGTTTGGCATTTTTGGAAATTCCTCAGCCCATCATAAGGTATCACCAGCATGACCCTGTTTTTATTCCTCAATGCAGGCAGAAATTATAGTATTGCAACAAAGTACACAGAAAATTGAAATTTCAACTCCTGACCAATAAGCATTATGAAATGCACTTAGCAAAACAGATTAACCAAGCAAAATCACAGTCTAGACTAAACATAAAGAAAGTCCTGCCAATTCTTAAAGTGTATCACTCACTACATGAAAATAGAGATCTGGAGATTTTAACTGCCATAAAGTTATGATTGGTACATATTTTGAATAAAAAGATATTTCATATGCATGATTTGTTTTAACAAGATGCTTAATAGGATTTAGATTTGTCTGTGAAGCCCAGTATATCTTAGTTGGCTTTATTTTATTTGCCTTCTATTAGTATTAAAATCTTTTTCTTATGTTGATTTTTCTCCCAAAATCAGTTATAAGTTTCTCAAGTGTAATGGATAAGTCTACTTTTGCCTTCATATTTCCTCTAGCAGTAGGTGTTCAGTAAATGTTGACAATGAGTTATTATAAAAGAAAATTGATCAGAGATCAGCTGCCAGACTACCTTTTTAAACAGTCTTTTCCAATTTGTTTTGAAAAATGAAGGAATTCACCAACTAAGATGGCGTAATGAATTATACTCTTAAAAACTTCTTATAAATACATCTCAAATTCTAGTCGTATCATACTCCAGAAGATCTGAAAATATTGTCTAATAATGCTCCTATTCATACCCGGCAATCTAAGTCTTTGTTAACTTTTGTTTCAGATTCAACAAACATTACAATCTACCTCCTTTAAGCCAGATGTTTTTAGATGATATTTTGTTTAATCCCATCACAACTGTGTGAAGCAAGTGATGAAAACATCACCCATTTTAAAGATGAAGAATTTGAAACCCAGTGAGGTTAAATAATTCACTCAATTTATTACAACTGGCACAGAAAAGACCTTCAAACTTAGGCTCTCTGACTTGCTACTCAATAACATTCTGTGGTCAGATGGGCTGAACTGATTGAAAGGCAAGAAGATCAAAGCAGAAAATAATTTGTAGGCATTCACTCTTTCTCTCTCTATGTACATATAGTATATGCACATACTAAATATATATATACACAACTATATAAATATTAAATATATTCTCTCTCTACACACACACACACATTATATGTATAGTATATACACTATATACTATATATATTCTATAAGTAGTGTGTATATATATATAGGATATATATATATATATATATATATATACACACACATATGTATATATACTATATGTATATATTCAGGTTAAGTAAAGGGAAAAACTTACTTAAGGTTTTTCTGGGAAATTTTATCCTAGGAAATAAATAAATATGTTCTGGTATTAAATTTACTTAAAATCCTAAGAAGATAATGGAAATTTTTCTCTAGAAACAAACTATTTAACAGTTAAGCTATTGTGAAGATTAATTGATTAGATTACATAAACCATATTTATAGGGTCTCCTAAATAGTTTAATCCTGAGCCACTTTATTTAATTTTTTTAATAAATTTTATTTTAGAGAGAGAGAGAGCACATGCAGGGGAGAGGGGTAGAAGGAGAATCACAAGCAGGCTCCTACTCACATGGAGCCTGACAGAGGACTTGATCTCACCACCCTGGGATCATGACCCCAGTTGCTCAACCAACTGAGCCACCCAGGCACCCCTTTAGCCACCTCATTAAAAAATGATACAACCTCTTTTAAGCTACTTATGTCTTCTTCTTGTTTTATTTTAATTTCTTGTTTCATTGATCTTTTATTATTTCTATCTTATACAAACAATAACTTATTTATCTTGCTTATTCATTAGATAAGCTCCATGATGGCAAGTGCTTTTGTATATTGTTTTTATTCTATATAACAAGAATATACAATAGTACAAGACATGTTTTATGTTCACTCTTTCTATAGATATAGATACAGATACAGATATAGATGATATAGATCTCTGTGTGTGTGTATATATATATGTGTATGTGTGTGTGTGTGTGTGTGTGTGTGTGTGTGTGTGTGTGTGTATACAATTCTCAAACTGTCTCTTTTTGTGTCTGTCTCTTTCTCTGTATTTGTGTATATGACTAAGTGCGTAAACAGATGAATATGGGATTACGTTCCTTTTGGGAAGGAAGTCTAATTGCACGAAACTTTAAGGGATATTTTTCTCTCCAGTGTGAAACTAAGAAGAAGGATGGACCTATTCTTCAGCCTTGCTGGCTGATGCAGATGGAGCAAGAGAGATTTAATTTCTGGAAGCTAAGAGCATCCAAGAGTATTTGGAGTCACAGTGATTCTTACTGTCTAGTGACCTTAGTGTTAAAGGGAGGTCATTTATCCTCTCTCCACGTTTCACTCTTTGAGTTAACCAGCAGCCACTGAACAGTGGCTGCACAGCAAAACACTCAAGTGTACTCACTCCAGAATTGTTGACTTTTTCTACCTACATAAGTAAAGTTTCTGATAACCAAATACAGTGAGAGGAGAGAAAGAATAGCTTGTACCTAAAGAGTTGTTTTACACACTTTCCTTGAGAGTGAATGAATGGAGCCAGATAAGCAAAGAGGTCTGGAAAGCTCTGAGAGAGGCCTCCTTGGGATACTTTAAATTCACGTAGATTCAGAGATGGTGAATGACTACAGAGTCAAAAGCAAACATGACAAATTGAATATTCATCTTAATTGTACTCCAGTTTTTCTATGTTTGGTAAATACTTATAATTTGATTATATAAATATGTGATATAAAAGAATATTTATAATGCTGGCATTTTTATAAATGAAATGCACAATGTGGTCTCATCATAAAATCATCTTATCTATTTTTTCTTGATTTCTCTTTGCTTTAGGATATCTTGATGTTCACCGAATGGTTACAATGTATGTTTCTTCATTATGGTTACAGTAATGATTTTTAATTGTTATTTATGTTTTTAATTTGTTAAATGTTTTACAATGGTCAAGTACATTATTCCAGTATATATAATGCTGTTATTCTTAAAAGCAATCATATAGAATTAAAGTGAGTAAGTTTAGAACCAATCATATTTTCTGATTCTAAAACAAAGCAGCACCAATAATAACAGTAACCAACAATGACAGTAATATTGCATGGGAGTGAAATTTTAAGCAGTTTTTCCTCTGAGAACACTTATACAATAGCAAACTGGAGTACTACCATGAAGAATGAATGGGTGCAGAGTGACAGAGTGTCTAATTTATTGATTAATTTAGTAGTTTAATAAATAGACTCTATAGATTATAGAGAAGCTAATATATATTTCTGCCAAATATTTATTGAGTGAACAATAAAGTACCAGAAGCTAAAGGAAACACAAAAATGAATAAATCTCACCTCTGCCATTAATGAATACAAAATTCAATGGGAAAATTAAGGCCTGTTCAAAATTTATTATAAATAAAGTAGATGTAGTAGAGAGAAGGGTAAAATCATATGTTGCCGAAGGAGTTGGGAAAAATAGGATAAAGTTATACTGGGGTGAGTCAGGGAATGCCAATAACTAAAAAAATAATTTTAAGTGGAAAATCTCTGCATATATTATACATGTAACCTCTGTAACTAGTTCATAGTATTATTTGTCATAGTTTTCAACTAGCACTGTAATAAATAACCACAAATTTGGTGGCTTAAAACAACTGTAATATAGCCACTGAAAGTTCAGTAGGTTAGAAATCCAACAAGGTCTCATTGAGTTACAACCAAGGTGTCAGCAGGACAGGATCTCGGGGAGAATCCATTTCACTGTCTTTTCCAGCTTCTAGAGACCTTCCACTTTCCTTGGCTCATGGTTTTTGTTTTGTTTTTGTTTTTTTTTTTTTGTTTTTTTGTTTTTTTTTTTTATTTAAGAACGCCTTGAGCCCACCCAGATAATCCAGGAAAATCTTCCCAACTCAAAGTCCTTCATTTAATCGCCTCTGCAAAGTCTCTTTTGCCAAGTAAGCAACATATTTTTAAGATCTGAGAATCGGGTCATGGACATTATTTGGAGCCGTTAACCTGCTTACCACAATCTGCCCCTGGATCCCAAAGATTTGTGTCCATCCAACATGGAAAATACATTCATTTTATTCCAAGGTCTCCAAAGACTTAATCCATTATAGCATCTAAGTCCACACGTTCATCTAAATTTCACCAGCACTGCGTTTTATCATCACAATCATCTATATTATGTTAGGTATGAGTGAAACTTTGGGTCTGATCCATCCTGGAGGACAGTTTGCAAACCTGTGAAGCTCAGGAAACAAGTTATATGTTCATAAAGTACCACGGTGGGACACGCATAGGATAACAATGATAGATTTTTCCGAGTCAGAGAAATTAGTCCTTTCTTAAAAAATTTCCCTTAACCTTTTTCCACATTTTAAGTTTAATATTGATATGCACCCGCTCCTCTGATAATGGGACAGAGAAAAAAAAAAAAAACCCTCAAATGTTACCCTTGCAGCTGAAAAGTAAGGATAACTGGATATATCAGGAAACTTTCCAGTGATTTTGTGTATGGAGCCTGCCACAAGCCAATGAAAACAATCAATTGCTACGTGAGGCCTTAACCAAGAAAATAGTTTTCCAGTTTTAGCGTTAAAAAAAGATGGCAAGTGTGGCTCCTTTTATTTATTTATTTATTTATTTATCTTACATAGAAATAGCTCCATTATTTCCTGATTGGGTAGCGAGAGGCAAGGTGAAGCTGGAGAAAAAGCTTCTGTGGTTGCAACAGAATGTGGAGATTTTGACTTACATAAATCTTGGTCATATTTAATCCTTTTGGAACGAGGATTGAGAAATTGCTGCCTCTGCTCCCATAATAGTTGTAGCAATAAAGTATCAATACAACCTTCTAAGATGCAGTGGGCCGGAGCAGGCTTTTTCTTCGTTACCACAGAATGCCGAAGTCCTGCAAGAGTACTTCACATACTAATAAATCATATATTAGAGAATAATGTATTTTATGCATTTATATATGATATAATAATAGTATAGGGAACATTCTAATTTCTTCCATATATCTACTGCATTACAGAGTATGCAACTATATTTATACAGAATTAGTTTATAACTAAAATAAATCCTGCCTCTATAAAATGTAATAAATAAAAAGATTATAGTTTGGCTTCTTCCTCTAATTCTTTTTTTTTTTTTTGTAACTTTATTCATTTATTTTTGAGAGAGCAAGAGAGGGTGAGAGAGAGTGCAGGGGAGGGGCAGAGAGAGAAAGGGAGAGAGAGAGAGAGAATCCTAAGCAGGCTCCACGCTGTCAACACAGAGCCCAATGCAGGGCTTGAACTCACAAACCATGAGATCATGACCTGAACTGAAATCCGGAGTTGGGCGCTAAACTGACTGAGCCACCCAGGTGCCCCTTCCTCTAATTCTGAACTTCCTTATTTCACAAAAATGCCTGTCACTATTAGAGATATTCCTGCACAGGGAGTCTAGTTCACCTTTTGGTTTGAGAGGGGTTCGAAGTGCTCCCTCTAGGGACTTGCAGAATCTGAGGTTTTTCTTCGAACGTTAAGAGGTCTCTGCCTTTATTCTCAGACTCCATTAACCAACCTCTACAAAGCATCTGAGAAAATTACTTTCTCTGCAACGGGAGGCCTAGAAATCGCTGTAACTATTTGCCACAGGTTTCTACTACTTTCAAGGCTGGGCTGAGCTACTCTGAGAAATACCAAAAGGCAATGCGTGCATGTGTCTGGCAGAAATATGACTGACTCTTAATCCTGATATCTTCCTGCAGCTTTAAGAAGCTGTGTGCTGTTGAGTCCTCTCCTGCCTCCTTTCAAATTAGGCTCCTCTCCCTGTTGAGTTTTATCGCCTCATTAGTTACAAATGAAAACTCAATTTTTTAGGTTCCAAATATGAAATTTTAACATGGGAGAGCAATATGAATAAATAAAAATTAAATTATTTTGATACTCGGCATAAAAAATTCTGTCTAAGCTATTAGCCCATTAATGGGTAGGAAGAGAGTGTTCTTACATTTTTAGGACATTATATAAAATTCTCAAAAAGGTAATAAAAGTAGTCGCTTCCGCACATCTTAGTAAAATGGAGCTGCACCGCAGCAAATTCGCTCTTGTTTGCTGAAAACTGCCAAAAAGAACTTGAGTTCAGTTCAGGTTACATGCTGAAATCTTCCTCCTATGGATCAAAAGGTTCAACCTGAGCTCCAAGCATTCTCCTGGCTGTATTACTTTTCTTCTTGCTGTATTACTTTTCCTTCAGACTCATCTATACTGTTGACTTTTAAAATGTAGACTCAAGTTGTGCTAAAGACAGATGCTTGCTATTAGTAAGTAGTAGCAGGCAATTACTTAGTGGGTTGTTTTCAAGTTTATCAGATTGTCAGTTGTCTTCTGACTACAACTGGATCAGCTTTCATTCTAGTTTCAGTAGGCATGTACTGGAGTTACCATATCCTTATTGGTGTTTCTCTTCTTGTTGATGAATATTCTGTCAGCCGCTGAATCTTCATAATATGGTGTACTACCCCTAGGATGACTTCATAACAGATCTCTTCATTCTGCCCTGTATGGGTTACAGTGGAAAAGTTTATTATTTTTTAATTTTTAAAATTGATTCATTTGTTTTGAAAGAGAGAGAGAGAGTGTGGGTGCACAAATGGAGAAGGAGCAGAGAGAGAGGGAAAGAGAGAAGAATTCCAAGCAAGTTCCACACTGTCAGCACAGAGCCCAATGCAGGTCTTGAACTCAGGAACCATGAGATCATGACCTGAGCCGAAATGAACAGTCAGTCGCTTAGCCAACGGAGCCACCTAGGTGCCCCTGTGGAACAGCTTATTTAAGATAATAATAATAATTCAAACATTAAAGATTAGTGGAGAAGGTAATCTATATGCTCAAAATAATACATATTTATATGTATATGTATTTCAGAGAGCAAAGAAACAAACAAAAAAATCAGAGAAGCAACTGTAGCCAGTGTTTTTGCCCATATATACTACTGCTAGAGAAGATTGCCCTCTGCTGTTAAACATTTGTGACTTTCTAGTAGAGATGATTGAATTCTAGTAGCGTTCTTGAAAATTTAGTATTCAGAGATTCTCCCAATAAATAGTGTTCTTCACAAAAGGAACATGTTATTAACAACTGTAAAGATTCTAGATAATGAGTTAAGTCCTTTCTTTAACCTTATAGATAACATGGTCTATGTCCTCTTTCTAGCACCAGCTTTCACTGTGCTCCAAATAATGTAAAGTTCTAATGACATTGGTAAATATCACTAATGGTTAATATTATTTCAAAACCCAATTAATATATTGAACCAAGCTCAAATATGTTTCAAGGAAGTTTTACTTTTGGCCTTTGTTAGAAGAATCCTCCCATGCTACCAGTCAAGAGGGTAAAAGACCCCAAAATGAATTTGGATAACATCCAAGTTGCTGAGTTTTTTCTCTGATTTTATTGCTGTAAGAATTATGTAATTTCTTGACTTTTGAGAGATGACATGGCTAAAAATTTATAGGTGAGGATATTAATTTCTCACTGGGAAGTCAGGAAATGATAGTTGAACACGTGGAAACAAATCTTTATGCTGCCATGCTGTGATGAATTGGAGATTGATAAAGTTTACTTGGTAATGTGGCAGTAGGGGAATGAAAAACGAGATGTCGGTTCCAATAACAGTTAACTAGAATGATTACAAATGTCTATAATGTCACATTAAAGTTGACACGGTTTTTACTACAACTTGGGATAGAGTCACAGAGTTTGTCCTGTGTTGATTTCAAACTTGAATAGAAGCTTCGAGATCTGATTATTTTGCAATCTTCAGACTCCATGTAAATTTACTGGTCATACCACATGTGTCACACATCAAATGTGGAAACATCCATAATTATGTCATTTTGTACCACATAGACTGGAATCTCCAATGCACCCATTTCTTCAAAGTTAGAAGAAATGGACAAAAATCTTCTCTCAACTATGTATCTTATAGATGCATTTTGAACCCATTTATTTCCCATTTGTTCCTACCTAAAAAAAGGATATTTCAAAATATGCCTTTTTTTCCCAAAATATTGATTTTCCTTCCTTCAGTAAGGTTCTGTGTGTGTACTTCACTACATTAAGAAATCTTATCAGGATACTTCTCATTTGCATTTTAGCCAAAGAGATACCTGATTAATTACATGTAATGATTCCTTTATTTGGGTTCAGGGAACAGAAGAATCACAGTGAATGTTTTATGGTCATATCAAATAAGTGTTAGAGCAAGGACTTGAACTCATGGTTCCTATGTTATGGTGTTCTAGATTCTGAAAGTCTCTCTATAGTTTTAAATGTAAATTTTGTAGAAAAAATAAATATTTGTGTGACTGGAACTTTATTTCAAATTTAATTTTCTTTTTTTTTTTTTTCTTTTTTTTTTCTTTTATTTTTATTTTTTAATATATGAAATTTACTGTCAAATTGGTTTCCATACAACACCCAGTGCTCATCCCAAAAGGTGCCCTCCTCAATACCCATCACCCACCCTCCCCTCCCTCCCACCCCCCATCAACCCTCAGTTTGTTCTCAGTTTTTAACAGTCTCTTATGCTTTGGCTCTCTCCCACTCTAACCTCTTTTTTTTTTTTTTTTTTTCCTTCCCCTCCCCCATGGGTTTCTGTTATGTTTCTCAGGATCCACATAAGAGTGAAACCATATGGTATCTGTCTTTCTCTGTATGGCTTATTTCACTTAGCATCACACTCTCCAGTTCCATCCATGTTGCTACAAAAGGCCATATTTCATTTTTTCTCATTGCCACGTAGTATTCCATTGTGTATATAAACCACAATTTCTTTATCCATTCATCAGTTGATGGACATTTAGGCTCTTTCCATAATTTGGCTATTGTTGAGAGTGCCGCTATAAACATTGGGGTACAGGTGCCCCTATGCATCAGTACTCCTGTATCCCTTGGATAAATTCCTAGCAGTGCTATTGCTGGGTCATAGGGTAGATCTATTTTTAATTTTCTGAGGAACCTCCACACTGCTTTCCAGAGCGGCTGCACCAATTTGCATTCCCACCAACAGTGCAAGAGGGTTCCTGTTTCTCCACATCCTCTCCAGCATCTATAGTCTCCTGATTTCTTCATTTTGGCCACTCTGACTGGCGTGAGGTGGTATCTGAGTGTGGTTTTGATTTGTATTTCCCTGATAAGGAGCGACGTTGAACATCTTTTCATGTGCCTGTTGGCCATCCGGATGTCTTCTTTAGAGAAGTGTCTATTCATGTTTTCTGCCCATTTCTTCACTGGGTTATTTGTTTCTCGGGTGTGGAGTTTGGTGAGCTCTTTCTAGATTTTGGATACTAGCCCTTTGTCCGATGTGTCATTTGCAAATATCTTTTCCCATTCCGTTGGTTGCCTTTTAGTTTCGTTGGTTGTTTCCTTTGCTGTGCAGAAGCTTTTTATCTTCATAAGGTCCCAGTAATTCACTTTTGCTTTTAATTCCCTTGCCTTTGGGGATGTGCCGAGTAAGAGATTGCTACGGCTGAGGTCAGAGAGGTCTTTTCCTGCTTTCTCCTCTAAGGTTTTGATGGTTTCCTGTCTCACATTCAGGTCCTTTATCCATTTTGAGTTTATTTTTGTGAATGGTGTGAGAAAGTGGTCTAGTTTCAACCTTCTGCATGTTGCTGTCCAGTTCTCCCAGCACCATTTGTTAAAGAGACTGTCTTTTTTCCATTGGATGTTCTTTCCTGCTTTGTCAAAGATGAGTTGGCCATACATTTGTGGGTCTAGTTCTGGGGTTTCTATTCTATTCCATTGGTCTATGTGTCTGTTTTTATGCCAATACCATGCTGTCTTGACAGCTTTGTAGTAGAGGCTAAAGTCTGGGATTGTGATGCCTCCTGCTTTGGTCTTCTTCTTCAAAATTACTTTGGCTATTCGGGGCCTTTTGTGGTTCCATATGAATTTTAGGATTGCTTGTTCTAGTTTCGAGAAGAATGCTGGTGTATCAAATTTAATTTTCAATGGAATGAAAGTTTGCCTTTTCTCTGAGTGCTATTTATTTTTTTCAGTTTGTGTATATTTTCAGTATTTTGTATTTTCTGTGAAGATAAAGATGATTTGTTATATTTGCTCTTAGAATTAAGTTCAAAATTTGTTATGATTTAACAATAATTTGTTAAATACACATTTTTTCAATATCAGAGGAAACAACTAAAATATGAAAGAAAATCTGTGCCCAGCAATAGCTTACAATTCACTGTGGCAATAGGATAGAATAGAGAAAAACAAATATGACTATTAAAATAATAGACATATGTATATGATTAATTATTAAAAGAAAAATTTAAAGAGGCAGGTTTCAAGGTTTTGTTTCATATTCCAAAAAAAAAGACTTGATAATGATGCTTTTCCTCCACATGTTTTTAAACACTGAAATTGTTTTATAAGTTTAAGTGGTTTGAACTTTTATATTCATGTATATATAAATAAAATTTAACTTTTTATTTGCTATGACTATGAGGTTCTAAATTAAAAAAATAATTGGGGTTATGTTATTGTTGCGATTGCTTTTAAAGTAGAACTGATGAGGGGTGCCTGGGTGGCTCAGTCAGTTAAGCATCCAATATTGACTCAGGTCTTCATCTCACAGTTCATGAGTTTGAGCCTCAGGTCGGACTGTGTGCTGACACTCAGAGCCTAGAGACTGCTTCAGATTCTGTGTCTCCCTCTCTCTCTGCCCCTCCCTACTCATGCTCTGTCACTGTCTCTCTCTCTCTCTCTCAAAAAAATTTTTTTTAATTAAAAAAATAGAACTGATGGAAAACAAAACTCTATTAGAAAATTTGTTAATTATTAAACATAAAAAATAAAACATTGAAAATGTTTCTCTTTGAGATTAAAAATGTTTTATAGTATTTTATATCAATATAGGAGTATGATGTCCTGCTAGGAGAACAGTTCAGCATCAATGTATATTTCTTTTTTTTTTCTTTTTTTTTTTTTTGTCATTTACATTTGAAGTGCTTGAAATCCTCTGTATATAAACAAGTAGATAAAAGTGGCAAGGTATTTGATGTTGGCAATGTTGCTCAAGTATTTGAACTGTCTCTAAATTATATACCAAAAATCATGTACCATTTTTCAATCAACAACTATCCAAATGGTAGTTTATCTGCAAATTTGAATTTTCCTTAAATCAATGAATTTGATTGAAGTTAAAGACACTAAAGTTAATTGTTTTATTTATTTCTGTAGATGTATATATTATATATATACATCTTTATTTCTGAAGATGTATATATATATAGATAGATGTATATATATATATACACACACACATATATATGTGTGTGTGTATATATATATACACACACATACATGTATATATATACACATATATGTATATATATACACATACACGTGTATATATATATATATACATACATACACGTATGTATATACATATATATATATATATATATATATATATATATGTATGGGCTTTACTGAAACTAAATATCTGAGAATCATATCCACTACTTTTTTTAAGGGGTACCTTGTCTATCGAGTTAAAAAGAGCTGAAATAGGCATTTGAAACAACCTCATAAAATTGGAAGTATTTTAGGAGTTTTCCTATTTTCTTTCTTTAATGCTTGTTTATTTTTTTGAGACAGAGAGAGAGAGAGTGAGCGAGCAAGCGTGCATGAGCGGGGAAGGGGCTGAGAGAGAAGGAGTCACAGAGTTCAAAGCAGGCTCCAGGCTCTGAGTGGTCAACACAGAGCCCAACGTGGGGCTCGAACCCACGGACCAGGAGATCATGACCTGAGCCAAAGTCAGATGCTTGACCGACTGAGCCACCCAGGTGCCCCATGTGAGGAGTTTTTCCAAGTGACTTGGTCATATATGTTGCCTTCAGGAATAAAATTTAATTTATTTAGTAGATGTTAACAACAACAACAACAAAAAAGAAGGAAAGCCTTTAATAAAATATTTCCATATATAAAAAAGAAAAGAAGGGATTTGCTTATAGGAACTTGAAGGATCTCTCTCATAGATGAGCCTTTCTTCTACAGTTGCTGGGAGATGTAATAGGTAATGTCTTGGAAATAGAATTGTCCGTGCCCCCACTATCCCACACTATAGTACTGTATACTTGAATTTGATTTTAAACATTCTAATTGCTTTTTATATTTCCCACTTCATTTACCATGCTTCAACTTGGGTCAGGGAGAATCATGAAACCTTCCAAGAGGGATGATACCCTCATTAAAGGAGGCTTTTCAGACAACAAGACTTAATCTTGTTTGTTTGTTTGTTTGTTTTTGACCCTCAATGCACTATAGGAGGATTCTTGATGAGTAAGAGTCATACATCTCTTCCTAAAGTAAGAGAAGGCAATTATGAAAAAGGAGATGTGAATGGACCCACTATAAATCTTACAAGAAAATTCTCATAAGATCAATTTCCATGAAAATTCAAGTACATTATGGATCCAAGCAATGAATCCATAAAATCCTTCCTGCTTCAGATACCACCGATCACTACTGATGTAAAACATGTAAATATATATAAAATAAAACCTTATATTAATAATTAAACAATCAAATAATATACTAACATAAAATACATAAAAGGAGTGAACCTGAATACGGTCCAATGTCAATAAAGGCCCCTATAGGGGATATAGGTACTGGATTCTATCTGTAAAGGTGAGTAGGCATTTGGCAGACAAAGAGTTGAGGACAGGGACCTCCAAACTTAGCTAAACACAGCAAAGATTTTTAGAATCAAAAGATGTGGCATTTGGTGAGGGGGAGAATGAAGAGAATAATTTAGCTAATGTAAAGAACTTTCTTAGATTAGGCAGGGGTGCCTGGGTGGCTCGGTTGCTTAAATGTCAGACTCTTGATTTTGACTCAGGTCATAATGTCAGTGTTCATGAGATCAAGACCAGCATCCCGCTCTACCCTGACACTGCAGAGCCTGCTTGGGATTCCTCTCTCTCCCTCTTTCTGCCCTCCCCCACTCTCTCTCAAAATAAATAAATAAACAAACGTTAAAAAAATAAAGTATGCTTAGAGAGGTCCTTTCTACCTTGAGTTTGAGAAGGCAGTGCTTAAATTTTATCATGTAGAAAAATACCTTTCTCAGTATAAACTTTGGCCCACCTGCTTTAGAATCACTGGGAGTACCACTTAAAACTCAACCTTGACCCTGATATCAATCCTACTCAAAAAGATATCTACAGTGTCTTACATATGCATTTAAGTCAAGTACTAGGGACACCTGGGTGGCTCAGTCATTCAAGCGTCCTGCTTCTGCTTAGGTCATGCTCTCCTGGTTCCTGAGTTCCAGCCCCATATCAGGCTCTGCTCTAACAGCACAAAGCCCACTTTGGATCCTCTGTCTTCCTCTCTCTCTCTGCTTCCCCTCCTCACAAATGAATAAACATTAAATTAAGTACTGAGGGGATATTTATGTAGCCTAAAAATAGGGCACCTCTGCTGTACATGTTTAAGAATACTGAGTGAAATGGAGCATGAACAAACAGTTATGACACAGAAGTTTTGGAGCTGCATTAACTGAACTAGTAGACTACAGAGAAGTTAGGTCAATCCAGGGAGGTTGATAGTCTGAGAGACTATAAAACAATAGTGTCCCTGGTGGAGGGAGGCCATGCTTAGGAAGTAATGAGGTTCCTTGTTTAAATGGTCACCAGTTTTATCATAATCTAACTTTATTTCTATTTGAACTTAATGTTGTGGTAAGTTAATTATTCAATTACTCATACGTGGGTCTTTTAGATTCCCTGTCACGTTTCTCAGAACAGAAAAAAACAAAACCATCCAATTTCAGTCTAAATACATAGGTGATCTAAAACAAGGCAGAGTATCAGATTAAAGATTATCTTACAGCCTATTATATGTAAGCACTCTACCTTTCTAATAATCTGTAAAAGTAAAATACTCAGAAAGTACAATGCAACTTGCTTCCCCTGGTATAGTTGAGAAATAAACTATTCATCCTTTCTTCTAAATACGCTACCATGATTTGACCTTTCACTGACCTTAATTTCTCTAGGAACAGGTTCTTGTGGAAATGCTTCATGTCAGGTTTGCTCAAGGAAGGAGACAAGGAAGAAAAAAAAATTGTAATAAAGGTTTGGTAAGTAACTGACATTAAAATGACCTATTTCTTCAAAATCTTGATTATTGGCTAGGAAATGAAGAAAAATATTAGAAAAGAATATAAAAGCTGATAGAGAATAAAGAAAGAAAAAAGGATGAAGACTAATTTTCATTCTTCTGATTCCTTGTTTTTAACTCAAGGAAAAAAGTAAATTTTCTGTAAAGAAATATGTATTGTATATAAGAATTCATTTCCTCAAAACCCAAGAGCAAATGTGTGCAGATCCTGGAGCACCTGGGTGGCTCAGTCGGTTAAACATCTGCCTTTGGCTCAGGTCGTGATCTTGCCATCTGCAAGTTCGAGCCTCACATCTGGCTCTGTACTGACAGCATGGAGCTTGGAGGCTGCTTCCAATTGTGCATCTGCCTCTCTGCCCCTCCCCTGTTCATGCTCTTTCTCTCTCAAAAGTAAATAAACATTAAAAAAAATTTTTAATGTGTACAAATCCTGCCTTATAAATAGCCCAAATATTATCCTTCTTACCAACTTTAAGATTTTTAATTTGATGTCTGAACACTGTTGTTGTTAGTGGTAGTGGTGGTGAGTTTTTGTTGTTGTTGTTGGTGGTGGTGGTGGTGGTGGTGTTTTATGAGAGTCCCTCTCAATATGCTGCATAAGCACCAAATTCAGCCTGTCACAGTCCTTACAAAGTGCTTCTATTTTACCTGGTAACACTTGACCAAAGGTGTTAAAATGCAACCAGGCATAAAATATATCCATGTAACTTTAACATAATATAAAACGTTAAGTGACCATGAGAGAGAAAATGGCGCCCACGTAAAAGTATTCAAGGAGCACAAGTGGGAAGAGTTTCACCAAATTAGGATCAAAGATTTTTCAGTCCCTCCCCCCATTCTCTTCTTGTTACATGCAGATTTTGTAACCTACATAGAATCATTACTATTAGCATACTGTGGCTAATTACAGGATTCTAAGTACAGTGGAGGAAGTAGGCTTTTCTTATTTATCTGGAAAGATAAAAAAGGAAGGAAAAAAAAAAAAACTGTTACACTTCCTATGTAGTACAATGACAGAGCATCCAGAGGTAGAAGAACATCAAAAAGGGTCAGTTTTTACTCCCACTTTGTCTTTTTGTATTATATGGCTTAGTTGTGATAGAGATAAAGAGTTAGGAATAGTCAAGCCATGCCTAATGGGACTCTGAGGCTTACACCTGAGGAGGGTGCCACTGACTCAAAATAGTGATTCCAAACACATGTGATATTAAAATGTGTATCAGATTAGGGTGAGGGTTTCTGTTTCCAAAGATTCTACCAGGGGATAGCACATGGCAACAGAAGTCTCTATTATGTGGTGAAAATACTCAGAGTAAGAGTTTTAATGTTCAAGATTATCCATAGTAGATGGAATGCAATCCCAGGATGTTGAAATACAAGAAACTGGTGGCTGGGGAAAGGGACTGGTGTGGCCAATGCAAAGTTACCATCCCCAGGCAGGAGGCTAGCAGAACTCACTTGTACCTGGGAACCAGGCTGGGAGATGTCAGGGGTTAAATATTATGTCTTACTCTGCTTTAGATCCCCAGTACCTGCAACACAGTAGTCCCTGTCAAATATTTGAAAGAATAGATGATAAAATAAATAAACAAAGACAGACATAGACCAGGCTCACATACAAGTGGTTTACAACAAAGGCTGAAGACTACTGTATATGTTCATGGTCTGTTCTTATCCAGGCACAGTGTGATTTGGAAAATAGACCCAGTGACTGAAGGCAAAAAAGATAAATTTCAGAATCCACTGACTTGTTAGACTGAGCTTCCATGAGTATCTCCTACTTCAGCCAGTATCCAGAGCTAAAGTCCTCATCTGCAACAGATGTACTAATTGGAGAATCATGAACTGATATAGATATACCAAATTCTGGGTCCTTCATGAATTTACTCTAATATATACCCAAGTATCTGGACTTTCTAGATCCATGTAGCTGTCAATCAATGTGCATCCATTAGGTTCTGCTAGAAATAAATATATTTGTGCAAATAATTAAGAAAGGATTTCCTTCAGAAAAAAAGGAAATCGCCTTATATTTAAGCCTTTGTAAAATCTCTCATAGGATAGAGACCTTTCTGAATTGGCTTATTTCAAACAACACACTACTGTTGGACGAAGACCCTGCAGGCCCCTTGCCACACAAAGTGTGGTCCTCAGAGCCCAGTATCAGCATCAGCTGGGAAATGCAGAGTCTTAGGCCTTCTCCCTCCTTAGGGAATGAGAATTTGCATTTTAATGAGATCCTTAGGAAATTTGCATGCACATTAAACTTTGAGAAGGGAAGGCAATATTAAGCTTAGATGTTTATAGTAGTATTCTGTCTAAATCAAGTAGGAGGCAAAGAAATGAAAATGGAGATGAAGTTTATTTCATTTTCCTTAGGGTTATGACTACACAATTGAAAACCTTGGCGTGTGTGTGTATGTGTGTGTGTGTAGATATGTGTGTATTTTGTTCTCTTAAGAGTCATGTGTGGATAAAATAAATAAGAGTGAAACCTGATGAGTAAAGAAATGACACCTCTTCAGTGTAGTGAAAACAAGGAGAGTAGAAGGGGTACAATTTATTAGACATTCAGCAGATGCGACCTCTATCTCAAGCAGGCCACTGGTACAGCCCATTGAAACTGGAGTCATCTAAGGATGTAGTCCCAGATTTTTCAAGATATGGAAATAAATTTGTGCAAAGTTATCCAGTTGTAAGCATTAAAATCTAATTAGATTTTATTTAAAAGAAAGGGAAAAACAAAACAAAAACAAAAAAACAAAAACAATGCTGTCTGAGCCAATACTTTGTGCAACAATAATCATAGATCTAGTGTGTAGATTGCCATTCATGACCTGTTTCCATATCCCTGAGACAAGACCAAATATAAATGCATACTCATTTGAATATCCAGGCAGTGTAATGGTTTGGTAACGATTTGCCTAGATTAATTTATGCCTGATCTTAATTAAAATAGTATCCCTGCCTAGTCCTGAGGAGCCCAAATCTAAAGGGTTTGGTGTCTATAAGCATCACATTGACATCTGCAAGCCCTATTTCACAAATATTTGATGTATACTTAAAACATGCATTGTCATTCATATTTCTGTGAAACTAAGTGTTTGGACAAAAGAATTTAAGAACTCCTAAATGCCATTTATTGAGAGCTTCTTATATGTTCATCACTCTTTTGCGACTTTATACACCCACTTAGTACAGAACAATCCTAAGTAGTAGTGTTTTCTCTATATCACATTTAATGGAATCAAGAAAAAAGCACTGGAAAAAAAGACTTCCTTTCCATGACTCCCAGTAAGGTAATTGTCTCCAGACTGTATAGGTGGTTTCTAATTCCCAGAGGCCACCTCCCAAGCTGGCCAGTCCCAGCTTAAGCTCTAGAGACAGGCAAATCTCTTCTGCAGCAATATCACTGGCTTTCAGCTTTTTTCCTTACCTCTTGTTCTGCAGTCAATACATCTGTTGTTTCTTTCCATTTTACTTTGTATGGTCATCCTGTCTGCTAACCTACATTAATGACAACCATAAGCTTTCTTCTACTTCCAACTGTAATATGAAAATGTAACATAAAAATGGTTGTATTTCAAAAATGAATACATGGAATAAATGAATGATGAATGGCAAGATAGACAAATAAATAGATAGATATTAAAGACCTATGACAGAAGTGTGGAGAAAGTATTGACTTTTTTTTTGACAATGGGGACATTTTGTATACCCCCTCATTATACCCACTCATTACCTCTCATTGTGTTTTACATATAGGACTAGCTGTTACCATAGATGTCCTTGCTTTTAGAAAGGAGCATTCTATACAGATTGTTTCCTTTGAATATTCATCAAATAAAGCACAGAATTGGGTATTTTTATCCCATTCAGTCTTTAATGGATGATAAGAATCAAAGCAACTCATCTAATTGCAATTTACCTACTATGAGATGATTGTCAAAACGGTTATTACAAAGCAAAATGAACCAATTTAGTGAACAATAAAAGCATCCAATACTGTTGAGAATGTGGAGTAACAGGGACTGTCTTCTTTGCTGGTAGGAATTAAATTGGGTAGATCAACCATGAAAGACAGATTGGTGGTTTCTTGCAAAACTAAACATGCTCTTACCACACAATCCAGCAATGGTGTTCCTGAGTATTTACCCAAATGAGCTGATAACTTATGTCCGCACGAAAACCTGCACATGGATGTTTAGAGCAAATGTATCCATAATTACCAAACCTTAGAAGGAACCAAGATGTCTCTCAGTAAGTGAATGGGTAAACTGTGGTACATTCAGACAATGGACCGTTATTCAGAGTTTAAAAGAAATGAGACACCAAGCCATGAAAAGACATGGAGGAAACTTAAAGGCATATTATTTATTGAAAGAAGCCAATCTGAAAAAGCCAAGTACACAATGATTTCTATTATCTGACCTTCTAAAAAAAAGGCAAAACTTTGGAGACAGTGAACAGGTCAGTGGTTGCCAGGTGGCCACAGGGGAAAATGAATAGGTGGAATACACAACACTTTTAGGGCAATGAAAATGCTACATATGATGGAGACAGGCCATTATACATTTGTCCAGACCCAGGGAATAATCAACATGAAGAGTTAATTCTAATTAAACTGTGGTCATTGGGTGATCATGATGTACCAGTCCAGGTTCATCAGTGTAACAGATATACCACTGTTGCATGGGGGATGTTGATACTGGGGAAGGCTAGGAATGTGTGTGGGGCAGGGGGGATATGGGAAATCCCTGTATCTTCCCCTCAATTTTGCTGTGAACATAAAACTGCTCTACAAAACATAAGATCTTTAAGTTAGTTGGCATGCGAAGAATCAGGACAGTGTGAGAAGAGGGAAATGGAAAACAACCATTTTTCCAAAGAAAAGCAATTATTAGGTGCCAACCCTGAGAGGACTCAGATGTTTGAACAAAGATTGTTCACAATCATAACTATGCTCCATAAGCTAATAGTATGCTCTTGAAATTGATGACGGAATAGACATTATCAGGGAGAAACAGAAACTGTGAAAGGAATCCAATGTTAGTTTTGGCATGAGAAATAAAATACCTCAAATAACAAAAATTCATTGGATGGCTCCAATAGCACAATGGAAAAGACAGGACAAAGAGTGATTTGAGGACAGAGAAGCAGAAATTATCCCATCTGAAGCACAGAGAAAATAAAATTCAAAAAACAAAAGAACAAAGAAGCCAAGAGTCTTGAATCTGGTGGGACAACATAGAGAGGTCTAACATTCATTCATGTCAATGGAGTCTCAGAAGGAAAGGAGATGAAGAATGCTTCGAATAATGTATTTGAAAAAACAATAGCCGTAAATACCAAAATTTGCTGAAAGGCATATTTGTAGTTTGAAGAAGCTCAACCAACTCTACAAAGAAAAACTCAAGATAATCATGATCAGACAATATTACCAAAGCACTGAAAACCAAAATGAAGAAAAGCCAGAGAAAACATTACACACAACATAGAAAGAAACAAAAAATTTAAATAACTATGGATTTCTTACCAGCAACTGTTATTGGAAGAGGTCATCAAGAGGACGTGACCGCTAGTTGACCCTTGAGCTACAAGGGGCAATTCATTGAAGGCCCCTCACCCCTCACCTCTCTTTGGAATATAGATTTGGTCCACCATTCCCACACCTGGAGCTATTTTAAAGGTTGAAGCCTTGAGAGAGCAACGTGGTATTGAGATCAGATGAACCTTGTTAAGACCTCTATATAAATGTAAAGAGTGTGACGAGGCACAGAGATTTACTTGTCCTGAGGTTGCCCGAGGCGAGTGTTGTTTAAGTTTCCTTGCACAGGTAGGCCAGCCACCTACCTATCTGGAACCCTTTGCCTCCTCCTTCAGTCTCTCTGCATTCCAGGCACAGGGGCCAGTCTGCAAACCAGCAACCACGGAGGTGAGAGGAGTGGAACATCTAAAAAGTGCTGAAGGAAGAGAACTGTCGGTCTGGAATTCTATAGCTGACAAAAATGTCCTTTCCAAAGGAGACCAAATGAAGTCTTTCTAAGTGAAGGAAAACTATGATAGTTTTCCAATAGCAAGCATGCGCTCAAAGAAATGCTAAAGCAAGTTTTTCAGGTTGGAAAGAAATAATAGCAGAAGGAAACTTGGAACGTCAGGAATAAAGGAGAAACAAGAAAAGTGGTAAATATCTGGGTAAGTTTAGTATTTTCTTCATTTTGAGAAAGCATCTATGCCTGTTGAAAACATGATCTATAACACTTCTAGTGGAACTTTCATGATTACAGATCCAATACAGGTGAAGTTATAACCTAATTGAGGGCAAACTCACTACATCGTTCTAAGGCTTCTTTACTTGGTATGGGATAAAATTAACTTCAAGTAGCCTGAAAAGTTACTTATATATTTTGTAATCCCTAAAACCACTACGATACAAAGAAATATGGCCGAAAGCCAAGAAATGAGTTAAAATAGAATACTGTATGAAATGTTGATATAATCTAAAAGAAAATAAATAAGATCCTTTAATTCATATATTTGCAGATACATTAATAGATCTATTTGAACAGAGACTTTCTAAGAGGAGTGTGTGTTATGCAACATTTCCAAAATTGATCGCGTTAAGTCAAAGTTTAGAGGATTCTATACTTAAGTATTATTACTTGTTCAGGAGCAAAATGGGTTACATGAAATACTTGGTTCTGTGGAAAGGACAAGAGCTGAGTTTTCTGTTTTTTTGTTTGTTTTTTGGGGGGGGTTTGTTTTTCGCTTTACATGTTCTCAAATGGGGGTAGGATGAATTGATGACAAAGAGTTGGCACAGAATTTACTTTGTTGGTATTGATACATAGATATGTGGTTTTTGTGTTCCAGAAGTTTTTCTCTGCGAGTACAAATGATAAAGCTCTAAGACATTAAATTGTAGAAACAGGAGATGATGAATATACCTATACACAGGTTTAAAATCAAATAGGTAGCTGATAACTTATGTGAAGAAAATAAAATTGGAAAGTGATATTGGATGGGTAACCCGTGATATTAGAAATAAATAAGGAAAAAGGTAGCCATGTAAAAAACTAAGGGAAACTACAAAAAGACACTAAAGAAACTACAAAGATTAGTGTGATAGAGCAGTAAAAAGAAAAGATAGGGAAAAATGGCCACCGAGGTAGGAAAATTTATTACCAAAACCACCAAAATTATTTCAAGAATGGAGTGGTTACACATCTCAAATGCTGCTGGTAGAATCCCTAAGAAGATACCAGGGGATTTTTTTTTTTTCATTGGCTTCAGTACAGGGTAATCATCGGTAACCTTGAAAAGCGCTCTCCTTAAAATTTCAGGTACGAAAGCTTGGTTAAAGTTGGCTGAGGAGCACCTAGGAGATGAATGAATGAATAAGCCGAGAATATTTCTTGAAGCACTTTATTATGAGGGTAAACTGAACTAGAAAAGTAGCCGGATAGCGATATGTTGGCATAATATAGATTTATATTTTTAATGCAAACCTGTTATTAATCTGATGGGACAGATCTCGCAGTAGCGAGAGATGGAATTGAGGATCACAGCCGAGAGGATATTGGCAAGAACACAGTCATAAGTGGTATAGGTTCAGAAAAGTAGAAGGGTCAGAGGGAGAAGAGTAAAACCAGGGTGCGGGTATGGCTCTGGGTACAGGTAGTTTGAAGTGTCTGCATGTACTAAGTTCTATCAGTCAAGGTGCTTGGTTGCAAATCAGAAACCAACTCTGACTTAAGGAACTAAAAAAAAAAATTAATAAAATTGTATCTGGATCAAGTAGCTCAAGATACTGAGTCATGGTGAACTGAGTCTACAGCTATGCAGGCAAGTAGAATACCTGGAAAAAAAATAGCAGAATTGACCCAGGGAGAATGTTGCTACTTGCAAATGATACCAAATATATTCAACAGAGATAAAATTAGGTATTACAGGCTTCCTTAGTATTTCTGAAACTTTGGCACGAATTTCCCTATTGGCACCAATTACTCTTTCCCTAACTTTTACCTACCACTGGGAGTTCTCAGTTAGACCCTTAATCTGAAATGGGGACACTTGACGAATCAAAAAACACATGCTAAGCATAGAGGGTGTGATGTGGATGTGTTTGTTTCAAAATTGGACTGTAGAGTTTAACCGAACTAAAAAATGTATACTCCTGAGAACTTGATTATTACTACATTAAGAAGACCACTCTCCAGAACTAGCCACCAAAAATACTTAAAAATATCTTTACCGAATAACATACTTACTACACAATGTTGAACTTTTGAAATTTTGAATGTGGCAAACTTCGTATTCTACCTCTTCAGTACTACACCTGGAGAACTAGCCAATGAAATGAGTAAGTAAGAAGGAATAAAATACTCAAAGTTTCAAAATGTGAAAAAAAGACCTCACTTGCAGATAAGATTGCAATGCCTAGAAAAGACTAAAAATGAACTGATAAATTTGACAATTCTGATGATTTATTCAAAATAAGTACATAGAAATCATTGATTCCTGAATATTAACCATCAAAAAAATCTGTATAATCATGAAAATAATATGGTACCAAGAAATAAACCTAAGAAAATGTGCAAAGAAGTTTTCAATAAGTGTTACAAAAATGGACAGATGGATTGTTTTTATGGATTGGAGGCATTAGTGCTATAAATACCAATGTATCCAAACTAACTTTTGGATTCAGTAAAACCTCAGTCAAAATTCCCACAAGATATAAAACTATTCTGAAGAGAGTATATACATTTTTGATGATCAAGAATGATCAAAATAATCTTTAAGGGGAAGAACACAGCTAAAATATTCATACATTCAGTTCTTAATATCTATATACTGTGGTGAAAACAGTTCAGTATTGTTAAAAATGATCCATTTGCCTATCATTGTGCAAAATAAACCAGAAAACAATTTACACATATATGGACAACCTGTATACAAGCTAGAGTTTTATATAACCTATCATCCACTAACTCTACCAGTTACAACCTTAAAATTGTACCTATGTAAGAAGATACATGGATGATAATCCCAGGTTTATTCATAAGAGTCCCAACCTGAAAATTTTTGAAATGGGTATCAATGGCAGCATTCTAAGTAAAAGGTGGTGTATGAGAATACTATACACCAATAAAAATACTTTACAACAATGAACATGGACTACAGTTTCAAGAATCCATACATAAAAAACCTAATATTGGAAAATGTAATCTTCAAGAAGAATACATTTAGTAAAGCTAGGTAACAGGTACAATTATGTTTTACAAATCTGATCTTTCTCTCAGGGTTAGGTAGAGAAATAACATGAAGGAATGCACTAGAAGATTTTGTTGGTGAGAGTATATTGGTTAATTTTATGTGCCAGCTTGCATGGGCCTTGGAGTGCCCAGATATCCAGTTAAACATCATTCTGGGTGTGTCTGTGAAGGTGTTTGTGGATGAGATTGACACTTGAATTTGTAGACTGAATAGAGTAGATTGCTCTCCCTAATGTGAGTTGATCCCATCTGTTAAAGGCTTGAATAGGAAAAAAAAAAAAAAAAAAAAAAATGCCCATCTTCAGTGAGTGAGATGAAAACTCTCCTGCCTGAATTCTTTTGATCTGGAATATGTTTTTGTTTTGTTTTTCCCCCTGCCTTCAGTCTAAAGTTGAAACATTGTCTCTTTGTAGATTTCAAGCCTGCTCCTCTCAAGACCAGAACCCCTCCATTAGCTCTCCTAGATACCCAGACTGTCCACTGCAGATCTTGGAACTCATCAGTGTCCATAATGTCGTAAGTAAAGTAACTTTATTTTTTATATAAATAATCTCTCTTCATATATATAAACACACACACACACACACACACACACACACACACACACACACACACAGAGTTTGGTTTCTCTGGAGATTTTAACTTAGGGGTACTTATAATGATTTTTACTTCATGATCTTTCTTCAAAATCTACATGCTTTACCTTTGCTTCTGTATTATGCATTCCTCAAAAAAACCTAAAACACATAAGCAAAGTGAGCAGTTGCCAATCTCTCTCCAGAAGTCTATTTAGGGAATTTTTATCCCCTTTTTCTTGCTGTCTCCTGTGTAATCCACCTTTGAATTTCGGTACAAAAATGGCTATCCCTTAAAAAGAACATTCCCTAGAAATGAAGCTTTAAGTTCTCACCAAATAGTTTCATGAAGTTCTCCATTTTTTACTGCCATTTTTATCTCCACTAATTTAGGTAGTGAGTTTTTAATTGTGGCAAAAGATTGGCATGTGAATTTTGGCTTTGGGGGGAGGTTTCCTTTAGGTTTCAAATGTGGGTGGGAGAAGGGTAGAAAGCCATCAAAAGAGAGTTTAACATTGGCGTAAGGTAAGATCAAAATTCCGGAGAGGAACACATTTCTCAGGCATTACTTGGCTCGATAAATACAGTTCAGCTGGTAAATCCACCATCTGTCTTGAAAGCTCAGTGGGCATAAAGATGTTCCAATTATTACAGGGACCTCAGGGCATCGCTAAGTTCCTGTAGCTATGCAACTTTGTGTTTGTGATAGATTTCTGAAGAGAAGATAAATAACTACCATCATATTCTCCAGGCATCTCAGAACCATCATTATGGGTTGCTAGTCCAATATTTCCATAATGTTGTGTGTATTAGTTAATTCTTAGTATTCTTAAATATTGTATTAGAATTAACAATAGAATATTGGATTAGGACTGATAATAGTGAAAGATTACAGTGCCAATTACAGGGACGTGACAAATCCTGTTAGAATTTATGTGCCTCAGAAGTGATCATAGTGGAGTTGCTGTACTCCTGTGAGGTGTGTTTATAAGTAATCAGGATCATCATGTTTGACGCGTATGTGGAATTTAGTAAAGAGTATAAACAGCTAATTTTGTTTCTATTACATTATTTCTTGGTTCATAGGATAAATGATGACAGAGAGTGAAAAACAAATGCTTCAAATTACTAAATGATCTCTTTGTTACCTGACATATGTCATGTGGCTTCCCAGAGTGCCACTTTGTTTCTAAAAGAATCCTAAAGCACATAAATAACTGTCTCAGTAATTGAAAATGCATATTATATCTACTATGTTCTATGAAATAACAAGATGTAGTTAAATGATTAAAAATATGTAGAAAGATTCTATAAGGTATACAATTCTATAAAAACCAAGGTATTCTAGCTCATTCTTCTGGTTTATTAAATATTTCCTCCCAGTAAATTGCACTTTTATATAATATATAAACTATAATGAAATGCATGTTTTACTAAAATACACCTGATTCTAAAGGAATACTGAAATTTTCATGTCCTATGTAGCATCATTGTGTGTGTGTGTGTGTGTGTGAGTGTGTATTGCATGTACCCACAAGCACATGTACATACATACACATAGGAAGATAAAAGTATTTAAGCTAAAAAGAGCAAAAATATGTTCATACATGTGTATATGTATGTGTATGTATAATCACTATTATCCCTATAGAAGTGGATAAACTCTAAATTTCAAACAGAGTATTGGAAATTATGGAATACTCCCTTGTAAGCATTAATAACGTTAGTGACTTAATGTCCAGTTATGTGGGAGGTAATCAAATGTTTTCAAAGAATTAATATTAAAGAAAATGAGCTTTATTTTAAAAATACACAACAATCATTTTGGGGTAACTTAGTGAAAATTACAATAACAATATTTCAGATGAACTGTATTTGCATATAGAAGTTTCTCCTGTCTTAAATGGAGAGATATTAGGTGATTCTTCCACACTCCAGAATGCTCAAGGAAACTGTATATAGTGTGTCAGACCTCAGGTGTGTATATAGGGATTTAAAAACATGTAAATTTAAGACTTCTAGTGTACTAAAGCTTACTGTTGGGGTTTCTTTGTTTTGCCTTGAAATGTTCTTTATTAGACACCTAAATGCTCAAAGAAGGAAAACCTGTACACCTCAATTTGATAGCATTTTCTTCATTTTGAATGAACCTGAAAATAGTGAAAAACTGCCTTTTAATGTTAACAAATTGTTCATATTTTATTTAAATGAAAATAATTAAAATGAGTTAAATGGGCTTTTCCTGACCATGTCAGGCACCATGATATTCATTTCATTTTTATATAAATAAATCATTAAAGACTGAATCCTGTATAAAATCTAAAATGGTAGTAAAATAAAACTGAGATAGTAGTAAACTAATCAGTAAAGGTTCTGGACAGAATGTTTTAATTTTGTAATTAGGCAATTTTCATTAGCAAGGAATGATTTTAAAGAACTATTGCAAGTCTGCAGAGTTGAGCATAACCATAACCATACTGGTACCAACATTCTTCAGGCCAATAAAATGGAACTAGAAAGGAGGACACAATCCAAAGAAAAGCTGTATTTACAAGTTTGTTAACATTCAAACCTTTAACGAAAAGGACACTTAAATTTCTTTGAAGTGGAATAAGATTTTTCTTTAAAAAAATCAAAATAGGTTCTACACCTACAAAGCAGATTATCACAGTCTTTGCTATCCATTGTCCTGTGATAACAATTGTTACATAAACTTTTTCCAAGTACGGATTGCTCATAGCGAAGGTGAGTTTGATACCATCCATCTTCAAGTATGGATAGACCTGGCAGTGGCATTGGAGTATTTTATTCTTGGGATTCTAAGTACGCAGGAGATAATTCCTCTGTATAGGAGACTTAGATGGCAGAAATGGAATGGGGTGGGGGGATATCTTTATTTTCATCTAAGATAGAAACTTATGACATAGAATGTCACAAATCATAATAGAAACCTAGATGATTAACAGTGTTCCAGTAAATTAAATGTTCCTAAATACATCAGGCCTGTAACTTTTAAAACCTCTTCATTGTGAAAATTAATATTCAATAGCTCTGTATTTTAAGTAATTTTTTTTTATTTTTGCAAGGAAAAGTTTAAGCAAAATGTAAAAAAAATACTTAATAGGGTAAATGAGGAATAAACTGAGTAAATTTAGACAAAGAAATAAAATGTGTACTCTAGACGGTCATCTTGAATGGGAGAATTTGCAGGTCATGATCTCATGGCCTTGAGATTGGGCCCTACATAGGGCCCTGTGCTGTGTGTGGAGCCTGCTTAAGATTCTCTCTCTCCTGTTGGCTTTGCCAACCCCCCCCCCTTCCCTCCCCAGGCTTACACTCTGGCACATGTGCTCTCTCAAAAAAAAAAATTGTTGAACTTGCTCTAATATTGATCATATTTCAACATCCTTAGTAATATTTTAAAAATTAGTTACGTATGCCATGTAAAGTTGGAAAGAATTTTGAAGCCAATTTGTTGCCGAAGTCCACAATGTTGTACAACCCTTTTCTCCCTTAGATGGTGTGAAATTGTTGATCAGTTCTGCCTCCTCAGATTCTCATTTTAATTTGTTCTCCGTCTCCATCTATGTTCTTCCACCGAAAGTACTTTTCAGATGCTTGATTGACATGACTTGTTTAGATGCCTGTAATGTGGGTGTTAAGTGCTTGTAGTGTGGGTGTAGGAAGGTGCATTCTAATAGATGAAAGTAGCATGTCCCATTCCCAGAGATGCAGCATTTCTTAAACAGGTCAAACATCTTAAGGACTGAAGCCATGGAATGTTAGTGATTGCTTCCTAATACTCTACAAAGTGGGAAAGCAAGTCGGTTGAAATGTTGGCATCAGGGGCCTCTTGGTACCTGAAATTGAACCACTTAGTAAATAACATCTGCGTGCAGCTAAGGGATTTAACTACTACCATTTCAGATCCAATATTGATTACTACCTAGCAAAAAATCACTTCTTAAATAGAGCTACTCTGAATCAACTTTACTCATAATAACCATTCTAAACAATACGCTGACACTTAGGATTACATGGAAAAACCAAGAATGGTCCTAGTAGCCATAAACTGTAAACCCTTGGATTGTGAGTAACTTGTTCTGCCGGTGTTCTGCAAGAGAAGCAAACATGTCTAATAAGTTTTAACTTGATAAGCAAGTGATGTCTTGAAATACGAGTAGTCCATGACACAATGTCACGTGACCACAACTGGGCCAATAGTTCTTGAAATATCGCTTGGAAATACAAGTGCTTTGGATTACAAGTATGTTTCTGGGATGAATTATACTTGCAAACCAAGGTTTTTAAAATGCTACTCGCCTAATTCTGAACTGCAGCCAGAACTGAGATCTGTTAGTGTTCAGCCTATTTTGAGCTTGTAGTCTGGTCTAGTTTGGGGTCTAATTGACTGGCATTTTTACCATCAGACTGCTTTGGTTCATGGTGTGCTATCTTTAAAACTCTTCCTTTAAACAATACTGCAAATTGGCTTTGCTTGATCACAATTCTCATTGAGCATAATTAGCTCTAAATGACTTTTGATGATTTCCAAAATTCAAATTCATCCTTCAGTGGTAAAGACTTGATATTCTAGACCTAAAAATGAAGGAGCGATCTCCAAAAGCACTTCTGAACCTTGTGTTCCAAGGTAGCTGTATGAAATGGACCAGTACTTGGGGAAATGCTCAAGTTCTAATATATTCTTAAAATGCTTTCCTTGGGGGCACCAGGAGCGTGCTTCAGGATCCGTGTCTCTCTTTCTGCGCCTCCCCCACTCATGCTCTCTGTCTCTCAAAAATAAACAATAAAAAATAAACAAAAATGTTCTCCTTATTTTACAGTGATGACTAAGAGGAAGGGAAGTATGAATTTAATTGCTCACACACATATGTAGTAATAGTGGAATTATTTTGCATATTAAAAGTGAGCAGTTCAATTCTCCTAAATGAGAATTGCTAAAATTTCATCTAGATTGAGTACATATTTACTGTTTGTGTGCGTGTTGGTTTTTAAATAAAAGCCTTAAAATGGACTGGAGCATAGGAGATTTTAAGGGACATGTTTAGCATACATTAAAAAAAAAAAGAGATTTAAGAACTTTAACATCTTTAAGTTTAATTGAAAACACTTTTTATCTTGGGTTGAAAATGGTCTTTGAGTTTCCCTATTTCACAATTGGGGATTTTTAAAGAAATACAGGATTTTTTTAATATATGGAACTATTGAAATTGTAATATCTTGACAGGAAGAGACCATCAGCAACTAGCTATATAAAATGAACAAAATTGACCTCTCCTATAAGACAAAATATGTACACTTCTTCTGCAAGGGAAATAGACAAGTCCCATCAGAAACAGAGGCAGTACCTCTCAGTGGCACATCTGTCCATAGAGCTGCTAGGAAGGGGTGACAGCTGCCTATGAGAGCATCAACACAAGATCTGTCCTAGCTATGTCATTGTCCTTTGAAACCTGTAACTAAATAACTTCTGTTGATGAACAACTCTGACCAACAACCTATGCATCCTTACCCTTGATAGGAAATGCTTACGGCCTTCCATGACCCTCTTGAGCCAAACTTGGCGTCAGAAAAACCATATCCTCTAGAGCAAAAAGAATAGTTGGTGCTCTTGAACAAGACCACTGCCTTCAGTTTTGTAGAATTACAGGAAGTCCATTTTATAATATATCATTGTAACTGAATGCTGATTCTGTGTATGGTCCAATGATCTTAATCCACTTGTCCACATAGATCTTTTCTACATAGACCTGGATATTTTTTTTTAAATTTTTTTTTCAATGTTTTTTATTTATTTTTGGGACAGAGAGACAGAGCATGAACGGGGGAGGGGCAGAGAGAGAGGGAGACACTGAATCGGAAACAAGCTCCAGGCTCCGAGCCATCAGCCCAGAGCCTGATGCGGGGCTCGAACTCAAGGACCGCGAGATCGTGACCTGGCTGAAGTCGGATGCTTAACTGACTGCGCCACCCAGGCGCCCCAGACCTGGATATTTTTAATCCTACTTGAATTTGAATATTTGAATTTTTAATTTTAATTTGAATATTTTAATTTAATTTAATACTTAATTTGAATATTAATACTTCTTGATAACTGTTTAGGTCTTAAAACATCCTATCAGGCAACTTAAGTGCTATTTGTGCTATTTTAAAAGTGATTGTACAGATGTGAATAATGGATGACAGTAAAATAGAACAATATTTCAAGTTGGTGATCTATACCAAATCAGGTTTAGTAGGTGGTCAGGTTTTTTTTTTTTTCTTTTTTTGAAAAATATATCTTGTAATATCGTAAAAAGTTTTACCACTAGAAAATTAAGGTAATGTTGGAGGTATAACAGGCATTAGTTTTTAATAGTGAACATTAGGGTAGTGATTATAGAACCTCGTGTTCCTTTTACTCATCTTGTTATCCATACATATTTCAGACTTTCAAAATGATTGAAGAAAATCGATGACCTATTTTTACTGATAATTCTTCATGAAAAAAACTCAATCCAAAGTATAAGTTGTACAGAATGGAAGTCCAATATTCTTAGACCTAATTTAGCAGTCTTGTTAACAAATGAAGAGATAAGATTGTTAAATCTGAATTACTTTGTTTAAATCAGGGATTCATAATCTGTGAGGAACAGTGAAAGAATTTGAGTCCTAGAAAAACAAATTTTGTGAATGCCTGTTTTAAATGCACATGTCTGCATTTACGGATGTTCACTTTCTGGTAAGGGACTTCGTTAAACTTATAGGTGTAGATTTGACCCAGGAAGGACTAAGAAATACTGACCTTCTCTTGTGCTTGGCTCTACAATATGGGGCCTTCCTACAAGAGCTATAATGGAAAAGAAAATGTCTTCTTCATATTTGGTCTACTGGTCTTAGTTAGGATGACCATATATTCTAGTTTATCCAAACTGTCCCAATTGAAACTGCAATGCCTTCCTAACTATTGGGTGGAGGATTTCTTTGTTCTTCAAAGTGTCCCAGTTTGGAAAATAATTTATGCCGTCATTCCCCTAAACACAGTCTGAAACCAATTGTCTGCAATCTAATTTCAGCTCTACCACTGGCTAATTTTGTGACCTGGCACAGCTTAAATACTCCGTTTCTTCTGCTGTAAAACAAAGTTATTATATTCACTACTATCTGCTTTCTAGGGCTGCAATAGTGGTACGTGGGTTAAAGTTGTTGAAATTTCGAGAACAGGAATTATACACATATGTAAAGTAACAGTTTTTTTTAATTGAATTATATTTTAAATTTATATTGAATCCTAGTTGACACACAGGTTCTGTTAGTTTCAGGTATAAAACATAGTGATTTGAGAACTCTGTATCTTACGCTGTGCTCACCATGAGTATAGTTACCATCTCTCACCATACACTATTACAGTGTCATTTACTACGTTCCATGTGTTGTACCCTTATTCCCATGACTTACTCATTCCATAACTGGAAGCTTGTATTTCCCACTCCCCTTGAATGAAAGAGACGGTCTTTAAAGCCTGACTCCTCCTCAGGAATGTTTGAATTTCATCAGTGATGGAAAAAAATCCTTAATATACTATAGAGAAATGTGCTCAGAAGAAATTTGGAAATACCCAGAGAATTCTAACCACTACAATAAGCCAGCCACAGTGGGAATCAACCTTAATTGAGATACCACTGACATGTAACATTGAATATGTTTAAGGTATACAATATACTTCGATATAAATCAAAGGTGGTAAAACGTTTACCACAAAATGTTAACATTTTATCACCTCACATAATTAGGAATTATATCAATTACATCTCAACAAAATTGGAAAAAAATAGCTGACACATAGTGGACCCCTAATAAATGTATGTTGGGGAAAGTAGGGGAGGGTATGTTTTGAGGCTGACTACTCAGAGTAGGAAGCAATCCTACTTCGAGTATAAGCAGACAGGAAGTTCTTGGGAAGACAAAAATATGCCCCCTACCCCAAACTCTTTCATTTGACTATGGAATTGCATTTTTTGATCTCCTTCAAGGAGTTATAGTGAATGCCTCCTAATTTAGCAATAACCTCAGCAAAACAAAACAAAAAACTGAAGCTAGGACTGGTTTTGTGACCCGAAGTCCATAAAACTGTTGGCAGCTTCTTCTATCTTCTTAATTAATTCGGCCTTTTTAAGTTACCATTGAACCTTGTGAAAATAGCATTCGTAAGAACGTTTTAAACTTAGGTAGTCTTTTATTAGAATACTCCTAGCCATATTAGATGTAAGGCAGATTAAGTATCTTTCCCTCCATTTAAATGGAACTAGCCTCTCCAAAGTAATTCATCAGAAGTCTGCAAAATTTTGATCACCTGTTTAAGAAAACATTTTAAAAAGTTATAAACTATAAATGTTTATTACTTAGAAACTGCATGTTCTATCAGTAACAATACTGAATGTTAAAACTAAATGTTCTTATTGATAAATATTCATAGAAAATTTATTTTCTCGATTTTTTTACCCATCATGTTTCAATTTCCTCATCTGGAATGAGGCATCTGTACTGTAGGATTCTTGGAAGAATTACTTAAATGTATATTGAGTGCCCAAGATCATAATACAACAAGTGCCAGCTACTGTTTCCAGTACATCCCCAGTGGAATGTATTTTCCACCCTCCATGGCTCACATACATCACTTTGGAGATCAGTCTCTTAAACTGTTATTTTCTATAATTATATATGTTTTCTAGTTTTAAAGACCCCACTCGGTGTCTTAATTTTATATGTTGCTTAATATTTCAGTCTTTACTTGGAATTGAGAAAATAGAATGCATTAAGTTGAATTGCTGTATGTTTAAAATTTCAGTCCTCAGTCATTTGATATTGGCCAGAATGTTTCTCTGTGTAGATGTTTCATCATCTGTCAATTATATAAATCTTCTTTTTCCCTACACCAAAAGATTACTGTAAGAAATGGTCTAGTGTGTGAATATTACTTTAAATCTAAGAGTGGCAAGGAGGCTAAAATACAATATTAGATTGGAGGCACTATGCTTGGTGCTTTTAATTAAACTCCTAAGTAAATGTTATTAAAACGATTCCTAATTGTTGAGGAAGTATAACTAGAAGTATGCTGTAAATGATGATGAAATATTTGTCTTAATTGTTTGAGGGAAAGTCCTAAGTGAAATACTCATATGCTGGCAAGAATATTAGGGGTATGTGCAAGTTATCCAAATTAAAACGAACTTCCCTCTAATTGCACTTCAAAAGAAGCTTTGTGGTACTCAAAACACATTTTGCTAAAAATTTTCATTCTTGGCTAAGGAGAAAAACTATTAAGTCTCTTTATCTTTTATTTTTGCACATTCTCTGAGGGCACTGCCCCCCCCCCCCCCACCAATTTACGACTATATAAGGACTTTGTTGTGCTACTTAAATCTAGTTTTCCATTAACAGCTGCGTTGACTTTTCTTTCTTTCCAGAGAAAAACCAGAGAAAGTATTAGTGTAGTAACAAGAAGCTATGAAATCCATCTAGACATAAGTAATCTCTAACTGCTTTCTAAATCAAAGGAGTTGTGTACATTAAGCATGTTTGAAGAGTACATGGATTTACAATGAAAACTTCCCCTTTGACTTTCTAATTTCCAGTTTTATCGATGTGTAATTGACAAATGAAAATTGTACGTACTTAAGGTGTACAACCTAGTGTTTTTGTTTTGTTTTTTGTTTTTTGCTTTTTTTTTTAATGTTTATTTTAGAAAGAGTGCTCAAATGAGGGAGGGACAGAAAAAGGGAGACAGAGTATCTGATGCAGGCTCCGCACTGAGAGCTCAGAGCCCAATGCAGGGCAGGGATTTATGCCATGAACCCAAGTCGGAATTATCGACTGACTGAGCCACCCAGGCGCCCCAACTGAGTGTTTTAATATATGCATACATTGTGAAGTAAATCCCACAATCAATATAATTAATATATCTCTCATGGGGGTGGAGAGGGAAATGGGAAGATGTTAGTCAAGGGGTACTAAGTATGCGTTGTAGAAGATGATTAAATTCTAGAAAAATAATGTACTACAATGTGACGATAGTTAAAATACTCTGCTGTATAATTGAAACTTGGAATGACGGTAGATCTTACAGGTTTTCACCACTTTGATTTTCTAGTAAATACTAGCTTCCATAACTCAATAGACTTGTATCAGAACAACAATAAAAAAAAGTTACAAACTTCCAGTAAATGGAAGTGAAGCACACTTTATAACTTCTGTTATAAGGCTTGTATTACCTCAAAACCAAACAATGATATCACATGAGATGTAAACTATAGACTAATGTGTTCATAAATAGGAGCTGGAAAAGGATAGACACACAAATCAATGGAGCAGAATGAAAAGCCCAAAAATAGAACCATATATGGAGTTAATAAAAGCAACACAGTGGAGAGAGCAGAGTATTTTCAATTATTTGTGCTGGAAAATTTGAACATTAACAGTAAATACACCTCGGGGTGCCTGGGTGGCTCAGTGGTTTAAGCGGCCGACTTTGGCTCACGTCATGATATTGCAGTTCGGGAGTTCAAGCCCAGCATGGGGCTTTGTGCTCAGAACCTGAAGCCTGCTTCGGATTCTGTGCTTCTATTTCTCTCTGCCCCTTGCTTGCTCTATTTCTCTTTCTCACACACACACAAAAAATATATATATATATTTATATAAATTTTATATATATAAAATATATATAAATATATATATATATATATTTATATAAAATAAGTAAATCTTCATGCCAAGTTATATCCTACACTGTTAACTCATAAGCCCAAGTATTAACTCTTAAAACATGAATCTTGTTAAAGCAGTATAATAGAGAATCTTTGTGACCTTGAATTCAGCAAAATTACATTGCTTAGGACATCAAAAGAAAATACCTTGGACTACAGAATTTAAATCTTCCATTAATATGGTGTGTCACATTAAGTTTTTTGTGTACTATGAGCATTTTTTGCATCCCGGGAATAAATCCCAATTAGTCATGGTGTATGATGCTTTTGATGTGATGAATTTGTTTTGCTAGAATTTTGTGGAGAATTTTGCATCTATGTTCATCACGGATTTCCACTCCTAGTTTTCATGTGGTGTCCTTAGCTGGCTTTGGTATCAGTTCTGGCCTTGTAAAATATGTTGGGGAGTGTTCTCTTTTTTTTTTTTTTTTTTTTTTTTTTTTTTTTTTTTTTGCAATTTTTTTGGAGGAGTTTGACAAAGATTGGCACTGGTATTCTTTAAATGTTTGGCAGAATTCACCAGTGAAGTCATCAGGCTAGGGACTTTCCTTGGTTGGGATTCCAGTTTCTGATTACCAATTCAATCTCTTCACTTGTTATTGATATGTTAGCATTTTCTACTTATTCTGGATTAGGTCTTGGTGGGCTATATACTTCTAAAAATTTATTTTAGATAAATATTTTATTGACATATAATTGTTCATGGTCGTGTTATGATCCATTGTGTTTCTGTGGTATGAATTGTAATGTCTGCTTTTTCTTTCATAATTTTATTAATTGGGCTCCTGTCCTTTTTTTTTTTTCCCCTTAGTTGGTCTATTGAAAGATTTGTCATTCATATCTTTTCAAAAACACAACTCTTTTGTTAATCTTTACTACTGTTTTCCTGTTTTCTGTTTTATGTATTTCTGCTCTAATTTTTATTTCCTTCCTTTTGCCACCTTTGGGTTTAATTTTTTTTTTCCTAGTCCCTTGAGGTGTAAAGCTACATTGTTTGAGATCTTTCTTTCATTCTTTTTTAAAGCAATTTCCAGTTTTTATTAGTTAACGTACATTGTAATATTAGTTTCAGATGTAGAATTTAGTGATTCATCACTTACGTATATCACCCAGTACTTATCACAACAATTGTCTTCCTTAATAACCACCATCTTTTTAATCCAGTATCTTTTTGGATTTGAAAATTAAATGGATTTTCATTTTCCTCTTGGAATTTCTTTTGTTGTATTTCAAAGGTTTTGGTATGTTGTGTTTCCAATTTCATTTGCCTTGAGATACTTATTTGCTTTTTGATAACTTCTTTGGTGGTTGCTCAGGAGTGTGTTGTTTAATTTCCTCATAATTGCAAATTTTCCAGCTTTCCTTCTGGTACTGATTTTTAATTTCATACCATTGTGGTCAGAGAGATCGATATAGTTTCTATCTTGAATTTGTTGAGGCTTTTTTTTTTTTTATGGCTTAACATAAGATCTATCCTAGAAGATGTTCTGTGTGTTTGAAAAGAATGTATATTCTGTTGGATAGTATGTTCTGTAGATGTCTGTATGGTGTGTTCAGTCTATGATGTTGAGAAATTTTGCATCTACGTTCAGTGGATATTAGTCTGTAGTTTTCTTCACTTGTAGCCTCTTTGTCTGACTTTGGTATCAGGGAAATGCTTGCTTCATAAAATGAGTTAGGAAATGGTACCTCTTCAATTTTTTGGAGGAGTTTGAGAAACATTGGTATTAATTCTTGAAATACTTGGTAGAATTACTAGTGAAACCATCTCCTTGGCTTCTCTTTGCTGGGATATTTTTAAATGACTAAGTTTCCTTACTCGTTATTGGTCTGTTCAGATTCTCTATTCGTTCATGACTCAGTTTAGGATAAAAATCACATAATTGTATCAATAGATGCAGAAAAAATTTGACAAAATGCTAGATATAGGATAAATTAGGTATAGGATAAATTGACTTCAATAGAATGAAAACCATATATGAAAAGCCTATACTTAACATTATATTCAATACCTGAAAACTGAAAGGTTTTCCTGTAAGATAAGAAACAAGGCAAGAATGTCCATTCTCATCATTTCCATTCAACATTGTGCTGGAATTGGGGAAAGGGATTTGAGATAGTTGGGAGGGAATAGAACTACTCATTGTCTTGACATTGTAAGTGATTAAAAAGCTATAGTTAGCCATGAATAACATGGATTTGAACTGCGTGGGTCCATTTATACATGGATTTCTTTTGCTAAATATACTATTGTAAATGTATTTTCCCTTATGATTTTGTTAACATTTTCTTTAGCTTCAGTGTAAGAATAAAGTTTATAATACATGGAACATATAAAATATGGCTCAATCAACTGTTAGTTGCTATTAGTTGGGGGAGTCAGAAGTTATACATGGATTTTTGACTGCCCAGGGGGTTGGTGCCTTGAATCTCCGTATTGTTCAAGAGTCAACTGTATATATATTTCTTACAGCCCCAGGGTCAACTGTGTATATATTTCCTATAACCCACATAACTGTACACAAAACATGTGAATTTTGCTTTATGTATATTGGGTCTTGGTAAACCTGACTTCAAAAAATTGAAAAATTAGTTACACTATTGAATTTTTCATAAAAATTTTAAACCTTACATTTTACATATATTATCAAAAATAGAGCTCCATGGTTTTTGATTGTTTATTTTTGACACTGAAAACAAAACCTTCAATGATTTTACACCCAAGTTTTAAACTACTGAGAAACTGGAATTATTGATACTATTTTTGCAGTCACTGTATTACTGAGCAGTGAACATATGGTTTTGACATAAAATCACTTAGTTTCTCGTCTCCACTCTGCCACAATATGGATAGAACTCAATAGTGATGTTGTGACATTTAATTAAGTCCATGTATTGAAAGCACTTGTCACACAGCCAGCCCTGCTTAGGTACTCAGTAATAATTAGATCTCCTCTACTGTAAATGAGGGAAATGAAGGTGCTTCAGTAATTTACTCCAAGGTCACAGCTAGTAGTTAGTGAATTAAAACATAAATTCAGGTTTCTGACACCATATTCCATGATGTCAACATATACAATACTCCCTTAACTACTTATTGTGAACTGATCTTGATGTTTCATTGAAAAATAATGACTTAGATGAAGTAGACAAGGAGATACATGTATATGAAACTTGACCGAGTGAACGATCATTATGTTAAAATAGAAAAATTAGAATCAAGAATATTAGAACAAAGCCATTGAATTTTTAAAAAATAGTTCTTCCATTCTATAGTGGCAATAAGACTGAGTTACCTATTAAGTTTTTGTTACTTGTTTTGTTTTATTGTGTATATGCAGTGTGAGTAAATGAACTGAATGTTGCTTTGGAAATTTTTATCTAATACGGGTTCTATAATATAATTGGCATTAAGAACAAGAAAAACATATTCAAAAAAGAAATTATCTCTGAATAGTTGGCCCCCAGTGTTATATTAGTTCCAGGTGTACAGAGTAGTGATGCACTTTATAGGTTATGCTGTGCTCGCCACAAGGGTAGCAACCATCTGTCACTATACAACGCTATTACAATGTCACTGACTATATTCCTTATGCTGTGCCTTTTACTCTCATGACTTCTAAACCTCTTTTACTCACTTATTGCAATCAGTGACTGACAGGCTATCACCAGCAACCTTAAAATTGTTCCTTTGTGGGCCATGATAGTTAGACTTGAGAATAAAGATAACTTGGCTCTCTCTGACCCTCCCCCATTCATGCTCTGTCTCTCTCTGTCTCAAAAATAAATAAACGTTAAAAAAAATTTTTCAAAAAAAAAAAAAAAAAAAAAAGGGGCGCCTGGGTGGCTCAGTCGGTTGAGCGCCGACTTCGCTCAGGTCACGATCTCGCGGTCCGTGAGTTCGAGCCCCGCATCGGGCCCCTGTGCTGACAGCTCAGAGCCCGGAGCCTGTTTCAGATTCTGTGTCTCCCTCTCTCTGACCCTCCCCCATTCATGCTCTGTCTCTCTCTGTCTCAAAAATAAATAAACGTTAAAAAAAAATTTTCAAAAAAAGATAACTTGGTTTGTTGTAATGTTTAAATCCGTGTTTTAATTAAACTATTTATAATTTTTTAATTAAAAAAAGTTGAATATCTTAGGTTTCCAAAATAAGATTTGAATAAAATTTCACACACCCTTAAATAGAATATAAATAATACTTGAACATCTAATTTTTTTTTTTTTTTCATTTTTTTGAGAGGGAGAAGAGAGGACAAGTGAGCAAGGGGCAAAGGGGGAAAAAGACAAGGAGGTACGGACGGAGCAAGGGAGGGAGAAAGGAGGCTCACTTACTACTTAAGATGGGATTAGAACTCCTGAACCTTGAGATCATGACCTGAGTTGAAGTGAGATGCTTAATGACTGCCTGAACATCTAAGTATTTTAATGGAGCAGAAAGACATCATTAAGATTTTATTAAAAGTTGTGTTTTATGAGGCTCAACAAGCTAATATAAATATAGTGCTCTGTAGTTTACAAAGTGTTTTTCATATTACAAGGAACTAACTTTACATAACACTGGGCAATTAACTCCATAAAATAAATTAAAATTGTTACTATTTCCTATATTTAGTTCAGTATATCTTATTGAACTAATCAAAGAACTGGAATGACAACCTCTCATGAAATTGGGGCTGTGGAAAAGTCGTCCATGTAAATGGCTGTAAAACCTTGACTCCCCAGCCCATGAATATAGCAAGAAAGATAGTCTCTTGTTAGGCTTTTATGGGGGTGGGGTCAGGTACCTTCTGAGAAACTGGAATTCTAAACCTTTGCTTCTCATACATGTGGCATCCAAGTTTACCCTAGTGATTAACCTCCAAACAAGAAATGAAAGACTGATAGTATTTGGTGAAAACACTGGGGTGGTAATTAAAAGCTACTATAAACGACCTCTCTGAAGAAACTGGCACAGACCAGATCACACAAAGTTTATATTCTATGGGTAGAGAATTTTCAATAAGAAGTATAATCTATAAGAGGAAACAGAGGATGACAAAAAAAATAATAAATTTCTAGAAATGAGAAAATTGAGTGAAATTAAAACCTAATAGGAGTTAAACATTGGATTATATACAGCTGAAGAGATAATTAATATAAAAAATAGATCTGAGGAAAGTATCCAGAAGGCAGCACAGGACTGTGGTAATGAGATTAAGAGAGATGGAGAATAGAAGATGTTCCAAAATGCAACAAATAGGAGTTGTAGAAGGTAACAAAAATTGCATAGAGAGACATTAGTCACAAAGATAATGCCAGGCAATTTCAAAGAATTGAAGAAAACCTGTACATACTCACACTGGCAAAGTACACACCTGGAAACGTTCAGTGGAAGTTTGGAACACCAAAGACAATTATCTTAAAAGCAGAGAAAAAGAAATTATGACCAGGATTCAGATGACGGTGGACTTCTTACCCACAAAGTACTAGTACCAAATGAATACAAAGTATTAAAATCATTCCCAAATCCAAATCCTTCACACCATAAATCATCACTGAGGAGTGAGAGCAAAGGGAAGACCTTTTCAGAAAAACAAATAGTAATGGATGTACTTGGGAGAAAAGGATAATCCTCCAGAATAAAGTGAGATAAAACATTGGTAAGAAAATAAATTGCTAATTCATGCGGGATATATAAATTGCCACTGATTTTAAGATAACAAAATGATTTCAGAATTGAGTGAAACGAGGTAAAACTTCTATGAAGTTAACTTGGAGGGTGGTACCTGTTGGTGAGAAAGTTTTTATCATTCTTAGTTCCTTACGTTTTGTTTTAAAGATCATGGAAATTAAACGTAAGGTAAAAACCTCATAAGTCAAGTATTAACACTAAATTCCTCAAGTAAAATGTACACATTATGAACTAATAGAAAAAGTGGGGAAAATGAACTATAACGAACTCAAATCCAAGAGAAGCTAAGGAAAAAGTAAAAAATAAAAATAAACTAATACAATGCTTTCAGCATAGTAGGAGATAAATGAATATGTTTTATACTAATATCTTGAAAATTGATAAAGAATATTTCTGAAGACATTTTCATTAAAAATGCAAAGTATTAAATTGGTTTTTCCATGCAATGCATCCTACACTATTGAGAATGTGGGGCAATGCATACAGGGTCATTTTATGAGGGGAAAATATAAATAATGTTAGAAAGGTTTGAAAAATATAAATCCTCAATTTGGAAATAGAGTATAAAACGTTGATTTCTATAGGGCAAGTACTTTCATCTAAAACAGTATTTTGCTTGTTTGGACAGACACTGGTATTAATTTCTTAAAGTTAAGGATTATTGTTATTCTTGAACCTGCTGCGTAATCTACTACATTGCCTTTAATATAATAGGAGCTCTAGTAATACTGGCGACAGCACTGAAATAGCATTTACTGTCTTAGATATGGTATAGGGGAATTACCTTTTTCTGGGTCATTTGGCTTTTACTGATAAGGGGCTTTGCTGAATTATGTCTCCAATAGCGGCCGATTGGAGGATATGAGCTTTAAGAGCAGTTCAAAGACTGCTATGAACGTATTTCATAATTATTAAGAGCAAGGAGTTTGTTCCAGTATATATAGTCAAACTCTAGGAAGTAATTAGTTCACATGATAATTTTCAATCTAGGAACTGAATTGTGGACCCTGACTGTAGTGTCTGAAATTTCTTGCCTGAACCCGACTTGTCATATTATTAAACCCTAATGTTGAATTGCTAATGTTTGGCCATCGTAACAGTATCTTCCATTAACACTTTAGCAGTAATAACATGTTCCAAGAGACTCATCATAAGTTGAGAATGCTGTAAGTCAAAAATGCATCAAATACATATAATCTGAACGCCATAGCTTAGCCTCGCCAAACTTAAACATTCTGGGAAGACACGTTAGCCTGCAGTGGGGCAAAGTCCTCAAACACAAAGCTATTTTATAATAAAGTATGGAGTATCTCATGTAATTTATTGAATACTGATAGTGAGAAACAGAATGTCCGTATGGGTACAGAATTGTTATAAGTGTATCTATCAGTTGTTCACGCTCACGATCACGTAGCTGACCGTGAGCCGCAGCTTGCTGCCACTGCCCAGCCTCACAAGGATTCTTATACCAAATATTGTTAGCCCGGGAACATATCAACAATCAGAATTTAAAGTACGGTTTCTACTGAATGCATATTGCGTTCCAACCATTGTAAACTCAAAAAAAAAAAAAAAATCCAAGTCGAATATTGTACATATCGGCTGTACAATAACCAAGACAGAAGAATGATCTAATATAGGCTAGGAAACAGTCAAAAATGAGATGTTGATTATTTGGTTTGGGAGGAGTAGAGGCTACAGGCTAAAGTGTCCCCCAGGGGAAGCAGCATGACAAGGGTGCCAAAGGATGGACCTTGAGCAAGTTTAAAAGATGTGTTTACTAATGTTTCTTGTTCGTGCATAATAATTCTCAGGGCGCCTGGGTGGCTCAGTTGGTTAAGCGTCCAACTTCGGCTCAGGTCATGATCTCACAGTCCGTGCTGCCTCGGGCTCTGTGCTGACAGCTCAGAGCCTGGAGTCTGATTCTGTGTCTCCCTTTCTCTCTGCCCCTCCCCTGCTCAAGCTCTGTCTCTCTCTGTCTCAAAAATAAATAAAGACATTAAGATTTTTTTTTAAAAAAATAATTATGTATTCTACCTTTTAATGTGGTTTTTCCCCACGTAAAGGATTTTATTCTAATTTAGGGCAGCATATATACATTTATTGCGTGTGAAGTTTAATACATGCAAAATAATATGTATGAGGAAACTGCTACGTTCAGACATTGTGTTAAAGACTAGTGGGATTATTAAAATGAAGGAAACCCAATTCCCACCCCTAAGGCTTCTTTCTCTAAGGATACTGCAAATAGCAATTACAAAGCACATGATGGAAACAAAGGGAGGTTCTGAGAATAGATTTGATGACCAGAGGTAAGTAGCCAATGCTCTTACTGAGATTGCAGTAGAATGAACATGTAAGTACTTATGAGTACAATTGATATTTGTGCATCATTGGAAGACTTGGTAGAGGAATAGTGATAGGAAGCAAGTGTATGAAGTTGATAGATGATGTATGTTCATCCCCTGTGCAGTGTTAGGACTAACCATAACACTGACGGTCTGTTTTCAGGAATAGACCCTACATGGGTGGCACAGGGAATTAAAATGTTAATATGACTTTGACAGATGGGATCAGTGAATGTAATAGGTTATGCATGGAAAATAGGTTCTGTGATCAACTTCCTTGGAAAATCCATACAGAAGAGTGGATTCCTTACTGCAGAGCTTTTCATAGTGTTCAGTTATATTCATGTTGAATCTCAAGAAGGAAACTAAAATATGCAATGTTTTCTGGATGCACTGCAATGCGGAACTTCCCTTTGTAGAATATTTTTAAAAATTAACGTTCTGAAGAACACACTTTGTGAGGCACATTATGATGCCTATTAGACCTGTGTGGGAAATAGTGCTATGCCTAATTATCTTTGATAAATAATACTTTATTCTGAATAAGGATATTGGATTACCTATTTCAATTTATCATTGTAATTTACACAGTTGTCTGAGAGCAATAGAAAAATTTGAATGGCATAATATATTTTTGAACATGTATAATTGATGATTGTGGATAAATGTTTCACTATATTAGGTTCCACAGTAAGGGGATAATGATTGATAACTTAAAGTCAAATGTACTGTTAAGTAATAAAAACTTTGAAATGTGAAGTTGATATGAAAATGACAAGCATAAGTAGCTTTGCACAAGTAAGTTTCATTGTCACGTATACTCAATTAACTGAAAAAGTGACCTAGTGATGAGGCCACTGGACTCTGATCCAGGACCTGGGTTTTTTGCCCAGGCCTGTCATTAATTATCAGTGTGTTCTTGCACAAATGAATTAATCTCTTTATCTTAGAATGGATGGGGTTCTTAGAGATTATATAGTTTAGTAACCTGATTGATCTTAATCCTCGGAATACAGGTTGGAATAAAATATGTTATTCAGACATTCTAAGGTTAACGTTTATTTTGAGAATTTTCAATACTGAAGTGGGGTAAGGATTTGTAAGATTTTGCAGGATCAATTACTTGATATTATTCATCAATTAGCAGATAGGTTGGTTCAAGGTTTCCCAAAATTTATTACACCTGGTGAGCTTTTAAACACCAGTGCTTATGCAGGCATCATTAATTTACAGTCACTGTTGGATGGACTCAAGTAAAAGTATTTTTCAAAGCTTCAGGTAATTCTAAACTTGAGAACCAATAAGTTAGTAATCATTATCAGTGGTTATTTTTTTTTTTAGCAAAAATAGGATAATATGAGTTACAGTTGACCCAAACCCCCAAATTATAGCCAAATGGGACATATTGCTTACAGGTGTCTGAATCCTTGCATCTAGGGGTGTATGAGAAATCATCCTGAGGAGTGCCCTTTTGAGAAAATTGATAGAAGGGAAGGTTTAGATATTTTCCAGCATGGTAACCTGGTCTTTTATTATTACAGAGATAAAATTTCTCTTGAATATATATGATCACACACTTTCATTTTACATGCAAAGTTGTTAATGCTCAGAGAATTAAAATAGAATTGTCAAAGTCACAATGCTCCTGAGTAGTTAAGCTTAAAAATATGTCTCCAGATTTCTGGAAAAAAAAATTTTTAAACAAAACTACACCATCACTATCACTAAATGGTTTTTGAAGACTTAAGTGGACCAAAAATTTTTTTTTTTCTTTCCTATCTCCATTGCTTCCTTAGAAAGATTTAGTCGGGCATAGTAACATATCCTTTCTATTTTTTATGGCATTAACCTTGTCAAATTCCTTTTACATCAATTATTTCCCTTGACATAAAAAAAATTTAATGTTTATTTTTGAGACAGAGACAGAGTGCAAGTGGGAAAGGGGCAAAAAGAGGGAGACACAGCATCTGAAGCAGGTTCCAGGCTCTGAGCTGTCAGCACAGAGCCCTATGCAGGGCCTGAACTCCCAAACCATGAGATCATGACTAAGCTGAAGTCGGATGCTTAACCAACTGAGCCACCCAGGTGCCCCTCCCTTGACATTTTAACCATAAGGTGGGGTTTCTACTGTTGATTTTGCAGGTCAGGAAGCTAAGGCCTTATCAATATTGGTCTTTTCTATGATGGCCCATAATCTTGACAGCGCTACTACATTTAGAGACCTATCCATTATTACAGGTCTTGTCCCGTTGGCATATAGTGGAACTCAAATTACCAGGCTTCCTTGCTGCTAGGCCCTTCCAGTCAGATGCACACTCTGAGGGACTTGTAAATGAAGTGATACGCATGAGGAAGGAAACCGTGCAGATCTTTGATCTTACTGGTATTTGTGGAAAAGCCCTTCATCTTCGTGGGGCAGCAAGCACGCATGGTCCGGTGTCTGACTTAGGAAAGGCAATGGCTCTGGAAGAAGCGAGAATCTCATTAGACTTCTACCGAAGCTTAATCCTGTCTGCCTGCCTGTCTCAATTTGGTAAACTACCTAATAAACTTGAATAGATCCTTTTACAACTTAAACTAGTTAGAGTGGCTTCAACTGTTTGCAACTAACAATGTTGTTTGAGACTTGCCTGAGGTGACACAAAGGCAGAGTTGACATGTGAAGCAAAACCATGGAGGTGAGAGAGCTTCTGAGGGAGGGAAGCAACGTTTTGTTGTAGACTGTATATTTAGTGTTCAGTCATGTGGCTATGAAATCAACACCTAACCTTTCATAACTATTGATCACATTTTTATGAGGCTTTGGGGCATAAAATAATTTCATATTTTTAGGTAGTAAAGTTTTATGTTAAGTTTTTTTGTGTATCCTAAAAATTTCAAATAGAAAATCTGGTCCATGGGGCGCTACTTTTGAAAACTTTGATAACTTTTGTGATTGCTTTTATGATGATTAACATTTCTGGCTTCTAATTCCTTTCCAATCAAATTATTCTCAGTCAGATTCCATGAATCTACTTTGTGTTCACTCCCAGTAAGCCTTCAGTAGCAGTATGTACTACTTTCTTTTTTTCTTCCCCCAGAAGAACTTTGCCTGAGGGACACCTGGGTGGTTCAGGTCATGATCTCATGGTTCATGGGTCTGAGCCCTTTATTGGGCTCTGTGCTCTCAGCTCTGGCCTCTCAGCTCAAAGCCTGAAGCCTGTTTCAGATTCTGTGGCTCGCTCACTCTCTGCCCCTCCCCTGCTTGAGCTCTGTCTCTCTCTCAAAAATAAACATTAAAAAAAAAAAGAAAGGAAAAACTTTGCTTGCTAAGTGAAAAAATGGGAACTTAGTATTCTATCATTTGTAACTCTTCCTATTTATTGGCTTATAATCTATAATATTAAAAATTTCAAGACAACTAATATGTTCAACAGCAAGGAAATGATTAAGAAATGTTATCAACCTCCTGTTGTAGAGTACTATACAGCCAGGAAAAGCAGTACTTCTAAAGCATATATAAAGAATAAGGGATGTTAACTAACTTGGATTTAAGTAAAATCTTGGAAGGAAAAAAGAAAAGCCCAGCAAGGTACAATAACAAAAGGGGGAATGATCACAATAATTATTTAAAAATAAATATGGATAATTAGCTTAACATGAAAATTAGAAATATAGGATGTAAAAATGCAACCATAACTATTCTTTATCTTTATGACTATACATGCATTATTGATCTTCTCCATGCTATTTATATCTATTACAACAATTTTGAAGTTTTTACAGTGCATAATTCTTAGAACTCATAAAGATAATTCCATTTGCAATTTCATTAGTAGTGTTGAAAGGAGCTGGTAAATGTCTCTTCTGTGTTACCCTCTGGTATTTCCTGGAATTCTAATAAATAACTTTAATAATGTAATTAACAAGAAAGTGTTTTTTCACCTTTATTATATGCTTATGTGTAAATAGGTTCCGAGAGCAAATATCTGGTTAGTGAGTTGCACATATTAGCTATTCATGCTTTGTTTTTATTGCACCAAGAAAAGAAACTCTTAAAGCACATGCGTGCGCGCGCGCGCGCGCGCACACACACACACACACACACACACACACACACACACACACACACACACACACACACACTGCAGCTACCAGCACAACAGCTTTACCATTGGGATCCCGTTAGTTTTTTTTTGTTTTTTTTTTTGTTTTGTTTTTTTTATAAAACACAAGTTTCATTATACTAGTTTTGTGTTACAGTGTTCATCCTTCATGAGAGCAAGAATTTTACCTATTTAATTGCTGAATGCTTATACCCCGAATAGGGTATAGAGTACACTATGTGTTCTTAAAACATATTTTTAAATGGAATACAATATATGCTTGTTGAACATAATGTAAAATTTGTAATAGTATATTTCCAATATTAATTGATCATATAAGATGATATAACTCAATACCAATTAATTTGCTAATTAAAATTCAAATGAAGCAACTTTTGAATATAATATTTACAAAGATCTGGGCAAACATCTTTCCATCCATAGTCACCATGAACGTTATCCTACTTATACATCCTTTACTCATTTTTCATATTCTAGCTTCATTGAATTAAAAGTTAAACTGAATTAATTCCTTCTTGGTAGAGAGAGACAGCTGTGTGTTTCTGATTGTACCCGAATTATCTTTTCCAAGTATTGGTAGACTGAGCACCTGCTCTGCCTACAAGGTACGTATATAGAGCCTGTGTTTATAAGGATGCATAAAACCATGGTTTCTTACCTCACATACACTGACATGAGTGACATTACATCATGTTACTATTAACTACTGGTGTTTCAGTAGTTGAGCAGAGGCAGATATAAAATGCTATGTAAACAGAAAGGTCATCCCAACTAAAGAGAATTCCCTGATATACACTAAAGAAAGTGGCAAATGTCTATATAGAAGCAGCATTCATGAAGTGTGTCATATATATAGATACATCTATTCTATCTATATAAATATATGTGTGTATATATATGTGAAATAGGAGATTTTGAATGTAGATTATGAAACTTTTGACCTGGAATGGAGGATGATAAAATACTATGTGAAGAGTTTGGCTTTACACAGAATGATGTAACTACCATTCAATTAAGAAATCTACAGGATTTGGAGGAAATTGTGTATAGCCTGTGTTACAAATTTTACAAAGAAAATATTGAATAAAGTAATTATGACATGATACTGATGCTGAAATTACCAAAATAGCTATTGCAATGTTGTTTTTCTCTGTGAGTACAGGAGAAAATAGCTGATATTTTGGTAGCAACAGCTCTATAATCATCTGACATAATTTTTTTCTTCTCGATGGGGAAAGCAAAAAGGAGTGTCATTATTTAGCAGAATAGCACTTGCTTCTAGTCTTAGTAATGTTTCCTAAAATACACATCTATCATAGATTATTCTGTTATGTTGCATTATGATGATTAAAAGCCTGGGTTTTGGTGTCCTACCAATTAACTTTGAGTCAAAAAAGTCCCATTCACCAGCTGTCTCTTGACAAGTTACTAAAATTTTCCATTTTAGTGTACCTTTCTATAGAACGGGGATATTGGCTGTTTCTGCATTATGGGATTATTTTGTGTATCAAGCAATATTCTGAACTTAGAGCCCTTAGCTAAGTACCTGACCTAGAACATCCTCTTAATAAATACTGTCACCACCATCAGCAACACTATCTGCTTCCAGTACCGGACAACCACCACTGCTACCTCGGTCACTGCAGATGCATGACCTCTCCTATTACCACAACGTTTGCAACAAGGAACGGAGCTCACTTGTCTTCACTGTCCTCAGTCCAAGCTATTAGGAATTCCCAATGCATCCATGTGTCTAGCCAGGGCTTAAAAACAAAATCTTTATTCTGGATTTGGAAAACTACAGCTACTTCATTAACGTTTCTCTAGCAGACTGAATCGTACGATGTTTAATTGGCAGTTTGTTACCTGTAATTTCCCTATAGGGGAATGGCCATGAATATGGGGGAAAATGTATGTCGAATAGAGTGGGGATATGGCATAATTCAGACTCCTAGGGTATTTCTTATCGAGGGGAAACACTGATTTCTCCTATACTTCAAATTAAAATGGAAAATTAAAGTGCATTAATTTTGTGGATTGGCCAGCATCTTTGGGGTTCATATATTAGAAACATCTTAGACCTTCAGATATTGAAAGAATCTGAAAAATTACCTTTGTTAAAATGCTGATTTAATAGATAAGGACGCTAAGTCTTAGACTATCGAATAAAAAGAATTTGAATAGGATAGAAATTGTGTTGAAGGACAGAAGTGTATTAGGGTTTAATAAATAAAGAATATGCTGATTGAATCAATAATTTGGGAGTGAGAGTATTAAGAGAAAGTAGGATATTAAGAAAGAAGACTGGAGAGCTTGTATGTGCAGAGATAAGAAAAGCCAGGAACACATTTAGAGTTCAAGGAAACTGAGCAGAGGGCAGAGTGAAGACTGAAACATAGAGTCCCCTCCCTGGGTTGCCATGGTTACAGGTCTTCCTTCTCTAGCTAGCTAAATATAATGGGGAAAAAATAGATGCAAATGAAGGAAAGAGTAATTAGCCATACATATTCTGGAGAAAAAATTGGAATAGATTTGTGCCGTCTTCCAGGAAAAAAAAAAAAAAGATGTTGTCACAAAAGGATGGAATAGTATCTTTCATTAAGCAAAGATTGTACTGAGCCCATGAGATTACATGTCTCTTGAGTTCTGCCAAATTTTGAGTTTATTTGTGCAAACTAGAGATAAATACAATGTGGCAGCTACCTATTTGACCTGATGCCAATGCTATGTGGAAGAAATCCTGGGCTGACAAAAGGAGCTTGCTTTCTGGCCATCTGAGGAGAAATGAATTAGTTATCAGCAATTCTGGCTGTTTGGTGCCTTCCCTACTCTCCTGCTGCCTTGCTTCTGTGAAGGAGAGCAAACACCCCAAGAAGAGACGCCTAAGAAGAATTGAAGTTAGTTTTTCCCCAGTAGAATAGCATTCTTTGTACAAATTCATTCGTAAAATACACATGGAGGAAGTTCTAAATGCCAGCAACAATTCTAGAAGTAGGGACAAGCAGTGAACAAAGGAGACAAAATTGTCCTCCTGAAGTTTACATTCTAGTGATGGAAGGAGACAATAAATGAAATTAATAGGTTATGCAATACACCCCTCCTTCCCACGTTGGTATGGGAGTAATCCATTACTATCCAGTAAAAGGGGGTTTGAAGAGTGGGAAACATGAAAATTTTAGAGCAGGTGACAGCGAAAGCCTACCTTGGATAAAGATTTGAGTAAATGGGAAAACTAGGCATTACGATATGAGGTAAGGGAGAACTAGGGAAATGGAATGGTGAGGGCAAAAGCTCTACAGTGGGCTCATGCCTGGTGTGTTTTGGGAACAGTGAACAGTGTAGCACAGTTGGAGCACCATGAGAAGACAGTGGTGGGAATTAGAGATAAAGGGTGGAGTGCAAGTTGTGTAGATCCTGTTTACATGTTGTAGTCCCCCTTTAAGTGGCAGTAGGGAAGCCTTGGAGAACTTGGAGCAGAGGCATAATGTGACCTCTCCTATGCTTAAAAAGAGGCTCTGAGACTGCTGTGCTGGAAGAGACATTGAGAAGACAAGGATAGAAACCTGGTTTAGAAGGGGCCCCAGGGTGGCTTAGTAGATGAAGCAGTAGACTTCGGCTCGGGTCATGATCTCATGGTTGGTGAGTTTGAGCCCTGTGTTGTGCTCTGTGCTGACAGCTCAGAACCTTGAACCTGCTTCGGATTTTGTGTCTGCCTTCTCTCTCTGTTCCTCCTCCACTCACATTCTGTCTCTCTGTCTCAAAATAAACATTAAGAAAGACCAAACCTGGTTTAGGAGACTAGTAATTGAGGCATGTGGCAATGACAGCTGTCACCACTGGTAAGCAGCTGGGATCACATAGTGGAAGGACTGAATATGTTTTGAAAGAGATGTCTTTAGAATTTGTTGAAGGTCTAAATGTGAAGGGTAAGAGAAAGATATCAATGATGAGTCCAAGGCTTTGGGCCTAGTGAGAAGAGATGTTTCATGCTTCTAAAGCTCTCCTTCACATGGTCTCGATCTGATCTCTTAAATGAAGATAATTATCAAAAGTAGGAAACTTTTTTCCAACTTTAGCATTGAGTCTATAAATACACTGTTTAGAATGTGCCAGCTGCTTTGCTAATCATTAATCAAATGCAAGGAGCACAAGACTGTTTATTAAGAAAGTAAAGTCTCGTGGGTGTTTTGTGTGTGTGTGTGTGTGTGTGTGTGTGTGTGTGTTTAGAGTTTATTTATTTTGAGAGGGGACAGGGGAGGGAGAGAGGGAAAAAGAGAATCCCAAGCAGGCTCCGTGCTATCCTCACAGAGCCCAATGTGGGGCTCCATCCCACAAACCATGAGCCAAAATCTAGAATTGGATGCTTAACTGAGCCACCCAGATGCCCCAAGAAACTCAAGTTGTTTTAAATTAACATCTCTGGGTTAAATCACAAAGACCAGCAATGCTGGTACAATTTTTGGACAGATGAGAAATGTGGCAAGGAGTAGGAATTGCATGCAAATCATCTGCTTGATGAGTTTGTCTCTGTGTTCATGGAGTGCATTGGTGAAGAGACAATGGAGGTATTTTCTAATTTATGTAAATTTAGGAGGAAAACATGTGAGCTAAAGAAAAAGATTACAAAAGTATATCATAATTTTATGAAGAAATATTCTAAGAAATATATATGTACTTTTATAGATTTGAGGAGCTGTGATATTCTGTAAATTGCAAACATAAATTTTTCTTTGCGTGAGTTCTTTTCAGACTTCTCTCCATTCTTCTCCCTTTCCTCCTTATTGATATCTAGTGCTTTAAATGTCAGTACTTACAACAACATCCTCAACATCTTTGTGCATTTTTCTTCTTTTGCCATGATCTCCTTTAGCTAAATGGAACTTAAAATGACTTGGTAGAGTTTATGGACCTTTCAGAGCTAATGATAAAACGAAGTGTGTCACTTGTATTTCTATTAATAATTTGAAGCCGGTGTACTTACAAAGACTATATAGATGAACTCATTTTTTGATTTTTGTTTCCCTAAGTAGACTCTTGGCTTATCAGTTACTTGGGAAAAATAAATCTCTGCTGGTTAAAACTGATTCTGTTAATCCTCAATTGGAATTTTATGCAGTACTTGACTATGGACAGAAATTATTTTAGCGTGAATATAAATCCAAAGAGGGAAGGGCACATTGCAATAACACATCTTACTCTGGAGGGCAGATCTCTTTTCCAAATCAATCCTTACTGTTTTTACCAATGAATATTGTGATATTTTTATATTAAAAGGTCTTTACAGGTAATAAGTGAATTGGTTTACAGAGTGAAAACTATAATAGCTAAACAGTTTAAAATGTGAAATTCCCAACTATTGACATTCCCTAACTCTGATATAATTCCTATCAATGGTTTTGTTAAACTACAATATATATTGTATTACAATATTACTTTCCACCTAAACATATGGTTATCTTTGGATGTTTGTACTTATGTGTAGATCTCAGATTGTACATGCTGATCTGGTAGCCTATAGTATGGATGAGACTTAATCATTTCTTTATTATTGCACCCTTAGTGTATGAAGTTTTAAAAACTAAAAAAAAAAAATACAAATAAAAACAAAAAAAAACAAAAAAATAAAAAATAAATTAAAAAAATAGATAAATAAAACAGGTGCCTGGGTGGTTCAGTGGGTTGAGTGTCTGACTCTTTATGGCTCAGGTCCTAATCTCATGGTGGGGAGATTGAGCCCCGTGATGCACTCTATGCTGGACGGTGGAGCCTCCTTAAGATTCTCATTCATTCTCTCTCTCTCTCTCTCTCTCTCTCTCTCTCTCTCTCTCTCTCTCTCTCTCTCCTCCCCCCCCCCCCCACTTGTGTGCATGCATAAGTGCGTGCACCTCTCTTAAAAAGAAACAAAAAAAAATAAAAAGATTATAAATATACTCATTATGGATACCAAAATGAGTATAGATGTAGATACAGTCTTCATGGATATATGTACATTTATTTGGGTACATTTTTAGATCTGACATTTTAAGTCCAAGGACATTGGCATTTTGATTTTTAGAAATAGTGTCAGGTTTGCTTTCAAAAAATGATACGCAATATAAAAACCACGAAAAAATGACATTAGCACAATCCATAGAGCTTATTTAGATTTCACCAATTTTTGATGCACTCATTTGTGTGTGTTTTATGTGATATTTTTTCACGTGTAGATTTTTGTAGTGTCACAATTAAGGTACAGAACTATTTCATGACCACAAGGTTACCTTATGCTGTCTCTATAACCACACCCATCTCTTCCTAATCTTTTGGAATTGTTTTTCTTAACTGAGCATAATTCCCTTGATACTACATGCAGGTTGTTGTACATATCAATATTTTCTCCCTTTTTGTTGCTGAGCAAGATTCCATGATACAGATACACAAGTTCGTTTAACAATTCACATTTTAAAGGTATTTGGATTGTTTGGTCTGGGGCTATTACAAATAAAGCTGTTATAAATATTCAGGAACAGGTTTTCCTATAAACATAAGTTGTAATTATCTGGGATAAATGCCCAAGTACAGTTCTTAGGTTGTATGATAAGGGCATGGTTAGTTCTATAAGAAACTGCCCAACTCTTTTCCAGAGTAGTTATATCATTTTATATTCCCAATGGCAAAGCATGATAGTGAATAGTTTTTTCGCATATTCACCACAACTTATTACTATTTGCCTTTTAGCCATTTTGATATTTTTTTAAACTTTATGAGGCAGAATAAATATTGGTGGCATCAGTAGACAATTCAGACATTTTACGTATAGTAAAAATGAAAATGCGTGTACATGTCGACTGGCTATTTGAATATATAATTAAAAATGGTTAAAAAAGGTACAGAGACTAACTGGTAGAGAAGTGCTGGAATTGATTCCAAAATTCGTAATATCATATTTATGCTCTGATATTTACTGGTTGCCTAATCTTTGATATGTCACTGTAGCTCTCTGATCGTCCTTTTCCATATTGTTAAAGGATATAAAATGCCAGTTGCCAAAAGTTTGGGTGAGAATTAAAATAATGCAGTTCAAGTGCTCAAAAACACCAAAGTACCATTGCTATTCCAAAATACTTGATTTGTGAAGTAGCAATAATATGATTTCATATGTGTGTATGTATATATGTATATATGTATACATATACACACATATGTATATGTATACATGTATATACATACACACACACAATTTTTTTTAGAGGGGCAGTGGGAGAGGGAGAGAGAGAATCCTAAGTAGGCTCCACACTCAGTGTGGAGCCCTGTAAGTGGGGCTCAACCTCACAATGCTGACACCACCTGAGCTGAAATTGAGAGTCAGAAGCTTAACCAACTGAGCCGTTCGGGCGCACAAGCTTTGCAATTTTTGATAGGGAATAGGACACTGTGCTCCCGTAAGAATCCATAATACTAAGCTAGGTTGGATACATGTGATGAGAAACATTCGGCCATGTATGACCGAATGTAATGAACAGTAAATATTCTTTCTTTAAATATACCATAGAAGAAATCAAGAAATCCTATGACCATCCATATCAAATTTGTATTGTATTGTTAGATTTTATAAATACAGAGTGTTTTTAAATTACTCTGAATGGGTTATGGGTATTTACATGAGCTGTGAGAAACAAAAGAGAACAGGACCAGTTTGGAAGGAAATCATCTAACAAATACATATATCTGTTCATATTGATGTAAGAATAAAAGGGGAAAACTGTTTTTCAGTTTCTGCAGCCCCACACAATATACTGTTTTTGCAATTGTTATGAAGTCACCCGGAAAATTGCAAATGTTACTGAAAAGGCAACATCAGCTTATTTTAAATTGCTGAGCTAAGAGATTTTTATAGCCAATTCAAGAAACAGGTGTTTTTTTATGATCACATTGCAATAACTGCTGTATCCCTGAAATAACTACATGACCATTCCAAAGAGAAATATTTTATTAATACTAACTAATTTCAATGATGTAATGGCCAATTAAAGGTTGTTCAGGTTGCTTATACTCTGGTGCTAATATGAGGAACTTTAGCAATGATTTTCATTGTAAAATGTTGATGATGTAAAGGCTTTAATACATGGAAATCATCTTAGAATATGTAAAGTGCAATATAGTACCTCCTTCTTTTGTGTGCTTTTGCTTTCCGCGGTTTCAGTTATCAATTGTCTGGAAGTGAATAAATGATGTTCCTCCTGACCTAGGTCACTGGCCTAATGCTACATCACAGTGCTGACATCATTCCCTCACTTCATCTCATCATGAGGCATTGTATTTTACATCATCTCAAGAAGTACAGTACAAGAAGATATTTTGAGAGACTACATTCACATAACTTTGATTATCATATTTTAACATTGTTACAATCTATTTTCATTTATTGTTAATTTCTCACTATGACTAATTTATAAAGTTTATCATAGGTAAATATAGGTACATATCATAGGTACATATAGGAACAACATGGTATATATAGGGTTCAATACTGTCTGTGGTTTCAGTCATCCATTGGGGGTCTTGGAACGTATCCTCCATGGATAAGGGGAGGGACTACTGTGGCCCACAATACATTTTATCAAAGTATATTTTATTCTGTTGTTTCCATAAACTCTTACAGTGTTTTTGTAGAAGTTTTTTTTTTTATTGAACCAATCTTATGTTGGGCATATTAAGAGTAGTCACTGCATATTCATTGTAATACCTCTAATTCAATTTTAAGATGATACCACATTAGAATTGAGGTAAAACTGAACTTAATGAAGAATAACTTTGATGCAATGTTCTCTTTCTAAATCAGTGTCTCAAATTACTTTCATCCTCATGCTATTCAATGCTGAGAAAACATCTCTGAAATACATTTTATGAATAACTTCATTTTTAGTATTTGCATTTACTAAACTGTGTGTGAGTAACTATTGCTCAACCTTTCTTGTTAGGTTTATTTCTTGAGTTTTCCATCTCCTAACTATACTCTCCCATCCTTTTTTTTTTTTTTTCTTTCTTTCTTAGGCCCTACTTCATGAGAGACCTAGAATTCTTTCTTACGCATATGCATATTTTTATACACAAATCTCTTAACAAAGAAGCCTCATTCAAAGGGGTATTTGCTTTCATTCCTTGGTGTCTTTGTTTAGCTTATAATTTAGTTGCTCTGTCTTTGTTTCCTATAAGAAAATTTTATAGCTGCATATTATTATAAGCACAAATCATGATAATATTAACCAAAATCCTACAGATGGATGCTTGGTAGTCTTAGATTTTTCAATATTTTTAGGATGCTACAAAAAACACTTCTAAATACAGTTCTTACTTTCATCCTTAAGGAAAATTCTTAAAAATATACTATATCAGGGTCATAACTATATTGAAAAAAGTGCTTTTCAGAACAGTTGTGGAAATTGATAATTAAACACACACACACACACACACACACACACACACACACACACACACACACACGTGTACATACGGATATCCCTAAGCATGGTAGGAGATTCAATTCTGTACACTTGCCAGCACAGGAGATTGTAGTTTTTATTAAATTTATACCACTGTGGTAGAAAAATATGAATTTCAGTACTTATCTTTGAGGTTTAATTTTTCTACATACTTTGTTATTCAATATTCTGGAATATTATTCTGGAAGTTGTCCATCCATTCTCCATTTTCTTTTGAAATGTTTGAGAAAGAATGTGTATGCACGTACAGCAAGGGAGGAGCAGAGAGATAGTGGGGAGAGAATCCCAAGAAGGTTCCGTGCTGTCAGTGGGGAGCCTGATGTGGGGCTCCATCTCACAAACCATAAGATCATGACCTGAGCTGAAATCAAGAGTCGGACGCTTAACTGACTGAGCCACCCAGGCACCCTGTACCCATTCTCCATTTTCAGTAGGATCAAAGATCATATTTGAGGAATATTACTTTGGCAACTCCTAGTATTCAGATCTATTAGGAGAACATTAAAATATTTCATGAGTGAGACATGATGACATGGGTTAGGATTTGGGAGGCATGAATATAAAACAAAGCAAAATGGGGGAATTATGAATCACAGGTAAATGGATGTGTTTTGTGTCAGGTGACCCAGAGAAAGGTGGAACAGTGACCACAAGGAAAACTGGTCTGGGATAAGCCTCATGGGTGCATTATTGGAGGTGGAGAATTTAATTTGAGAGCATACGTACCCAAACAGAAATGGCCCATAAGCAATTAAGGATATGGGGCAATATCTGGGCTCCTGGGTGGCTCAGTGGGTTAAGCAACCAACTTCAGCTCAGGTCATGATCTCACGGTTCATGAGTTCAAGCCCTGCATCAGGCTCTGTGCTGACAGCTCGGAGCCTGGAGCCTGCTTCAGATTCTGTGTCTTCCTCTCTCTCCACCCCTCCTTTGCTCACACCCTGCCTCTGTCTCTCAAAAATGAATAAATATTTTAAAATACTAAAAAAATAAAAAGGACATGGGTAGTATCTCAGCTTGAGAGGACAGACCCTATTAGTTGTAGATTCATATTCCCTGAAGTATGAATCTATAGTATTCATACTAGTGTGTGGAAAAAAAATGCCAATGGGTAATTCTAAACAATAGGATTTGTATCTGCCTTACAAAGTTTTGATGAATTTATGTTTATATTCTACCAATGAATTGTGATTATCAGAATATTGCAAGAGAAAGCATCACATAAAGATTTGAAATAAGGATTTGAAATTATCCAAATTCCATATCCTGTACCAAAACTTTTATCTCCTCTCAATTGCAGAAACTAAACTACCTTTCAAATTAAGATAAGGTAGCTGTCTCAACAACAGCTTCCCTCTGTACATGCTCAATACTTCTGTTTTATACCTCCCACCAGAAACCTCACAGCCCAGAAACCTAGCATGCTGCAACAGGGAAATGGCTGACTTTGCTAAAACTACACACGTCAGAGTGGCAAATTCTAACTGCAGAATGGGGACTGGCTCCATTCTGTCACGTGTCAGAGGGATACCTGGGAAATGTGTGTTGACTCTGCAGGCCTCAGCCTCTGTCAGGTCCATCAAGAGGGGCAGAGGGTGGAAGACTGCAGACAGACTATGTCTAGGCAGACCTCGGTGTCCTTCAGGATGGGCACTGCCACACCGGGTCATAACACCTTTGGGAGGGACTTCAACAGGAAGCAGAGTCCAGTTCCAAGAAAACAGCTGAGGGTGTTTATTTCTAATTCTGCAGGTACAAATACTGAGGAATAACTTGAGTACATGGGAGCAGACAAGACTCTGAGTCCTCAATCAGAAGGGCAGAGGGGGTGCTCTTTAGTGGGGCTTGCCCATCTCCAGCCTCGTGGATGTTTCTTTGAGTCTGAGTGCTCATGAATTCTGGGGTCAGGGGTAGCGATCCTTTAGTGAGTCCTATATTGCTATTGACCTCTCTGGCAGGCTGACCAGAACATCAAAATATGCTAGCATTCAGATGGGTACAGCATTATGATGTTTGGAGGAAAAGCCCCCATGGTATATTTCAAATTGTGTTGAAAAATAGATAATATATAATCAACCAAACTATTCGCTGTATATAATTACATAAGGAAAACTTACAAGCATCATTTAAAATAGAGAAGCTGGAAAGGCTACAATCAACCTAAGCACAGCCAAATAAGGGTATAAAATGAGGTGTACCTGGGTGGCTCAGTCAGTTAGGCATCCAATTCTTGACTTCCACTCAGGTCATGATCTCTAACTGTTCGTGAGGTTGAGCCCCATGAAGGCTGTGCACTGACCGTGCAGAGCCTGCTTGGGATTCTCTGTCTCCCTCTCTCTTTGCTTCTGTTCTTGTATACTCTCTCCCTCTCTCTCAAATAAACTTAAAAATGTATAAAAAGAGACGAGATCTCAGAATGATTCTAAAATGTAAACTTAAAAGCTCTTTTGTTTTCATTTTTAGTAACTGCACGTTATGTCAAACATGCTGGAATTTTGACTTAGGCACATTTATACATCTATATCACGAAGTACATTCATTTCTCCGCTGAATGATGGCCTACATAGAGGCATAAATGTTTCCAGTGTTATCACTATAAGTGCATTTCATATATAACATGATCATTTTTTTATTGCTTTTCTGGTGACTATGGTATCATTTCTTTTTCAATGTAGTCTACCACTTTGCTAAATAGGTCCTCCAGTAAATCAGTAGTATGGTTTTGTTTTTTTCAATGTGGGCTTAAGATTCTTATTGATTACTTCTGGAAAAGTGAGAATCCTACAAATTGCATTAGCTGAAAAGATCAATGGCCCATTAGACTGGCATTTTATAAAGACCTAGACTAGATGTTTCAGCAGAAGGCCAGAAAAAAATTACCTTTCATAAAGCACCTGTCCAATTGTTCAATATTATACCACAGGGGAAATTTTTTTTCCTAATTCCAGCTGGTTATCATTTTATGCTTTGAAACACAACGACTGATGACCCTTGTAATTTTAGCCTGGCTTATAAAACTGCACATAGTTTGTTATTTATATTCACATCAATGCCCATTCTATTGTTTTAATCTTCCTAAGATGTTGGCCACCATAATTTTCAGCGTCAGAAGGCTTTACAAGAAATATGTTAAAAATGATTTTTGAGAAAAACAAAAATTTTGAGTTTAACTGAAATAAAAATATGTAGGATGAATTTACCTGACATGAGTATATTCTAGATTGGCCTATCAGAAATGAAAGAGCAGGATGGACAGAAAACAGTCATTGAAGTAGTTGTCTGTGTAGTGTCTGCATTTTTTTTACTGAATTCTTGTACAAATAATGTGTCCTATTTTTTGTTTCACTTACCTCTGTATCTAATGGCTGTGTTCATTTTCTACCCAAATAAATTGAAGATTCTCTTAGGTTTTAGAGAACAGGGACATAGTTTAATAATCAGAGAAAGACAGATATCAAATGTTTTCACTCTTATGTGGATCCTGAGAGACTTAACAGAAGACCATGGGGGAGGGGAAGGAAAAAAAAAAAAAAGTTAGGGAGGGAGCCAAAGCATAAGAGACTCTTAAAAACTGAGAACCATCTGAGGGTTGATGGGGGGTGGGAGGAAGGGGAGGGTGGGTGATGGGTATTGAGGAGGGCACCTGTTGGGATGAGCACTGGGTGTTGTATGGAAACCAGTTTGACAATAAATTTCATATTAAATAAGTAAATAAAAAATAATCACTGTCCTGGGGGCACCTGGGTGGCTCAGTCAGGCAACTGACTTCAACTCAGATCATGATCTCACAGTTTGAGTTCAAGCCACACATTAAGCTCTGCACTGACATTGTGAAGGCTACTTGAGATATTCTCTCTCTCTCTCCACCCCCCCTCTTTCTCTGTTCCTCCCTCATTCACTCATGTTCTCTGGCTCTGCCTCTCTCTCTCTCAAAATAAATAAACTTAAAAAAAGAATCACCGTCCTGGAATTGAAGGATCTGGGATTTGTGCCTTGTCTGTCACTGACCAGCTTAGTGGCCTTGGAGGAATCTTCTTCCCTTTCAGTTTGCTTCACTGCTAGGTTTTACAGTCTTTATCATTTGTAGACACTGACAAATTTGTTCTAACAACTCAGCCATCCCCTAGGTTTTCAAGGGTTTATTCCTACCAGTAATTTCAGGCTTGAATTAATAAAGATAGACATCCAGTGACTCTGGATTAGGTGTTGTGTAAAGGTATTTGTTAGGTCCCTGTTTGTTTCACATCCCTCTCACTTCTGAGTACTTTATTAAAGTCTCAATAAAGTAAAGTCTACTTCATGTTCTTTATTCATATGCCAACTACCTGAGGGAGTTTTACTGGAGTTCTCCTATTTTTATTTTTGTTCTTGCGTGACTTTTCTATGATCCTTCTCCCTGGGATCACAGACCCTAATGAGAATCCTTTTCCAAGAGAGAATTGGTCAGATAGAGCCAAGGCGCTGCTGCATCTCTATCCTCAAGTACTATTACTATTTGAGAAATCTGCTTTCCTGTCCTAGACATTACCATGGGCCTCTTTTTATATCAACAAAAGGGTGAGAACCATTGCCTAGTGTAAGTCTACCTGTCTAATCTTCTCAAGGGAAACCATAGACTTCGGCCAGCTGTTACTTAATTCAGACTATAACTTCTCTCATTCCAGCGCCCAGCTGAAGGGGTTCAGCAGGCTCTGAGACCAAGATTGCCTGTGGTATGATGTTTCTCATTTGCAATATAAAAAGAGCTGAATGAGATTAAGGACTCACTTAACCCTCAATTTATGTGACATGCTGCTCGAATACGGCGCATAATACACACGACACATTCATTAAAATATCCATTGCTTGATTAACACGAATAAATAGCGTAGCCTGAAGTACAGATAACTGAACCTCGTAAAGAGAAAATTTAAGTCTTATGTAACAAAATAATTTTGCCTTCCAGATAAAGTATTTTATTCCTATGAAAGGTGCAAGGTTCATAGCTTAGGCCAAATGAGTGGCTGAGAACATACTTTGTAGATAAAGGAAGGTTTTCTTCCCTTTCTTCAGTTGTAGTGGTATAGTATTTGGCAAGCAAGGTGCCTGAAAAGATGGAAAGGAGAACAGTCTTTCATGGAGAACATGTTTTCATCAAAATGGGGTATTTCAAAGTTACTGTAAATGAACAGCCAGTGGTGGAGGCTTCTGGGTGCTTTTCATGTTCTCTTTGATACTGTTTGCCAGACGAAAACTGGAAATAATAATTTTTCAATCCTTTATACAAGATAGTAAAGAAAACACATGTTCAAGTAATTTTAACTAATAAGAAATAGGATACTAGGCTTCAACCAACCTTCTTACCAAAGAGAGAAAGGGTAGTACTAAACATTATGTAGTTCATATTTTGTTAAAAATAGCAGCAGTTTAAGTGATGTGACCAAATTATTAGGTTTTAAATACCATACAACTCATATATTGCAATCAATTTTCTTAAATTCTGGAAATACCATTAACACTTTTTTGACAGGAGAACAACAGAGAATATTTTGCTCAGTATTTTCCACAGGTATAGAATACTTTAACTCCCATATAGGGGCTTAAAATTATTCTGCATGAAGTTATACATATTTTAGTCACATTTTAGAAGAAGTTTTGAATTCCTTGAGGAAGTGTCCAACTTCTGTGTGGGCATTCATTTAGAAAAATATGATTTGTTATTTTTGAAATCTTAAAGGCTAGGTAAGCCTACGTAGGTTCCGAGCCTAATGAGATGGTATACTCAGTTCCAAAGTGTGGTTCCAAGCCAAATAAAATGGTATGTTTAGTAATGGAGCCCAGGATTGGAAATAAAGATATGTACAGATAGATGTTAGAAATACATAGGTCTACATCTACATACATATATATTTCTATCTAGAGATTTGAATCTATATACGTAAAAATGTTTTCTCTTTCACACTTTTGATTTTGATATTCTAATAGTTGCTGACCTGTAACTGGTTTTTGTTTAGCAATTTATAAACTTGTGTTATGATTTTCAAAGTTTCCTGTGCACAAAGGTAAGTTAGGTGTTTGGAAAGCAGATTTCCAGTTGCCGCCACAGAGAATCTTATTCTGTAATGCGAAATGGGGCTTGTTGTTTGATGTTTTAAACAATCTTTTTATGTAATTCTTTTGCAGGCTGTTAGGAACATACCCATTGAAAAAAATGACCAAAGCAATATTAACGCAAACAGGAAGTCATAAATATATTTCACTAGGAGGAAAATAAGAAAACCATTTTGAAACATGATAAAGAGGGTATGTCCAGGAAAGGTGAATGTGTAGATTTGGAAATTGTGACAAAGATAGGGATTTTGTGAAGTCTGATTGAGGCAAAGAACATAGGAGAAAAGGTGAGAGAAGTGTCTAGGGAATTCCTTAAGAGAAACAATTAGGACTTTTTATGAGAAGAAACAACATTCTTGGCTAAATCAAACATCAAACAAATAATATTTGTTAATTTTAATTAACTATTACTATTTCTGTAATTTACCTCTCTGTCTGTTGGAATACAGGGCTTCCTTGGGGCACCTTGGTGGCTCAGTAGGCTGAGCGTCTGACTTCAGGTCAGGTCATGATCTCCCTATGGGTTCAAGCCCTGCATCTGGTTCTGTGCTGATAGTGTAGATCCTGCTTGGAATTCTATTTCCCTCTTTCTGTGCTCCTACCCTGCTCACATTCTCTTTCTTTCTCTCAAAAATCTATAAATACATTTAAAAAACAGAATGTAGGGCTTCCTATTATTAAATATTCTAAGACGGACCTTTATAGATACTCTTAACTTACAAACTTTTACATTTTAACCTACATATTCTATTTTAGTCAGGTAAACCCATAGCAGTATGAGTTCATCTCTGTGACAACAGTTAAATACCAATCACAGTTGTCTATAGTACCAATTGAAGCAAAAGCCAAAATTTAAATATACTTCATGAAGACAGCTCTTACCCAGTAAGGAGGAAGACAGGAGTTTCCTTGATGTATTCTGTAACTAATTTAATAAAAAATTTATAAGAGAGTAAGTTCTGAGAGCCACTTGCTGTATCAGCCTTTGGCCACTCTATAATCACTTCTCCTTATAGTCTGAAATTAAAGTTATAAAGGAGGCATAATTTCATAACCACCCAAGAGCTGGAGAGAGTTATAAGCAATATAAAATCTTAGAGGTAATGTTATTTTTTAATGCAAATGAGTTTCACCTTCTTTTGCTCAAGGGAGAGAGATGCCCAGGGTATTGTGTTGTCATCAAGAGCAGCTGAAAGGCATCATGATCAATTTAAATTTCTAACACGGTGCAACAGTGATGAAATATGAGTGCATGTAATTCACTACAGGAATTTGTGTGTGCATGACTAATGGCTAATGCCTGTGTTTTTTTAATTAAAAAATTTTTTTTTAGCTATTACCAGCCCTTTGGCTATTTTCCCAAAAAATGTGCACATAGGACTGGATTGCTATTAGTACTCTTATTAATAAAAGCCTATAAATTCTGAAGGCCATATCCGTAATGTGGTATATATATACTCACAAATAAGTCCTCTTTTATTTGTGTATTTTAAAGATAAGTTGAAGCGTTTTACAGTAATACTATGTGGAATTCATGTTTTTTAACTTCATCAGAGAAAACCTAGGTATTTTAGTGAATTACCTAGGTCTTAAGGACTACTAGGCAATTACAATTTTTGTAAGATTTCAATATGTGAAAAAAACATATGCAGTTGGATTATTTAATTCATTTAATATAATGTTAAAACTTTTTTATTCTTAAATGTACATACCTTCTTGTAAGCCAACAATTTACATAGGCAATAAAGAGTAAGCTTGACCTGGTTGTTTACATTAAGCAACCAGGATTTCTTCCATGGGCATTACTAAGTGTATGAATTAATACAAAACACGACTTTCTTGGAAAAAAAAATATGGTTTTGATACTTCTCAGTAAATGTTGAGTATCTTAAAAGACATTTATATTAATGGTATCTAAAGTCAATTAAATTTCTACTATATCCCATAAGACAATGTGATTGCTTAATCCAGAAAGAGCCCTGAAAATTAACTAGCTTTAATTTTGTAGAAAAGAAAATGGATTTTCAAAAATACTGAGTAATTTGCCAAAGAATTTTTACTATGTCGTACAATAGATGAGCAGCAGCATCCAGATTTAAACCTATTTTTAAATGGCTTCAAAGTCTAATATTTTGTTATTTAAATCAGTCTTTTCTGATTGTTCTGTGAAGAATATTCCTCTCAGTGGAAACAAATGGATATTAGAGACCAACTTTCTTACCACACAAAATTGTTGACAAATTTTGTAAACACCAGGTTATAATTAAATAAGTAACTTTAAGATTCTTCAGAATGTCTAATAAGCAATATAAATTTCCAAGAGGGAAATAAATGGTGTGGTTTTTCCTAAATTTATGTGAAGGCAAGTCCTTTTCTCAGAGGGGATAATTTTCTATGAACTTGAACTGTGAACTATTAATTTGTATACATTTTGTGCTGCTCAGGTGCCGGAATGTGGCATAATTATCAATTAGATTAGATTATAGTTTGCATAAATACCAAAAATCCATACTTATGGACTGGCCAGCTGATCAAGTGATTGCAATAAATGCAAAAACAAATCCATTTTTGGTCTTTAGCCAGTGTTTGTTTGGTTTCCCCAGATTCTGCCTCCTTTACCTTTAATGAAGGCCACGAATGCCCAGCTTGCAAGCTCAGACTCTCCTAGTTGTTAGGAGCACTAACCTCAGTCTGGAGGGATCTCCACAAAATACTGTGCCAATACAGACATGGCCAGCTCTGTGATCCCAACCTGCCAGACCCTGACCTGTGTGGTTCACAGAGCACTCACTTTGATCTCTTTGCACTGAATACTTACCTTAATACGTGGTTAATAAACATATGAAAAATAAGTGCCCAGTCTAGTCAGAGAATTGCCAAATAAGTTGGTGATGAGAGAAAAATCCTATATAACTGAACAGTTTTTATCCTATATAACTGAACAATTTTTAAAAAATACGGTATCTAACATTAGTGTGTAGTACAGAGTGCATACTCCCACCAATACTGATGGATGTGTGAATCTGTACAATGTTGAGTAGGGCATTTTGGCCATTTAAATCTCAAAATTCAAAAGGACTCAAAATCTGAGATGGGGATTTCTTCAAATTGGGAAGAAATATGTTTAAAAACTTAAAGGCAAATATTTGTTGAATTTTTATTGCAGAAATTTGGAATGAATAAATTCATTATGGTATATCCCCGCAATAAGACATAGAGTTATTAAATTACTATAAAATATTAAAGGCATAGAAGACGTTTATGATGTCATGTTAAATATAAAAGAAGGGCATTTATATGCAGATTTTCTCAATTTGTGTCAAAATGCAAATAAATGATGTGAGATATTTTTGTGAGCTGTTTTGTTTTTAAGTTTATTTATTTTGAGAGAGAGAGTGAGGGAAGAGCAGAGAAGGGGGACAGAGAATCCCAAGCAGGCTCCCTGCTGTCAGCGCAGAGCCTGATGGGGAGCTCAACCTCACAAATGGTGAGATCATGACCTGAGCTAAAATCAAGAATTAGACGCTTCACCAGCTGAGCTACCCAGGAGCCCCTAGTTTTGTATACTGCTTATGGGTGGTAGAATTCTGATTTTATTTTTTGTACTTTTGAGTTAAAAAAAAGTCTCCCCAAAGTACTGTAAAAAATTGAGGCATAGCAATACATAATATAAATACTTCTATGATGCTTTTGATAAATTTACCTACTGAATTGCTATCAATTTTTCCCATATCTGTGTAGTAAAAACCTACACCAATATATTTATGTTCTTCACTCAAAAGGTGCTTTGAGTTTCAAATTAACAAATATTACTAAGCTTTTCATTTGTATATTTTCCCAAGTAATTGTTTTTAAGAGAGGGCTTTTACACATACACGTCTTTGCAAATCTACAATCATGCATCTAACACTTGATTGTCTATCTCTTCTAATTAAATCTCTTTATATTCTAATCTACCTCTCCATATCTACCAATTCCAATATATATGCAGATCTACTTAGGAATAGTCATTTTAGGAAAATCATGTTAAAAATCCTACAGTGATTCTCCATTGTGAGACAAACTACATTCAGTTTCATCAAACAAAACCAAACTAAGTCCCAGTGGTCTGAATAGCTTTCAAGAGAGCCTGTTGACTGTCCTGGGTTCCCTTGTATTACTTTTTGCCAGTTCTGCTTTTCTCAGCTTCTAGAAAGGACGGTTTTGGAATCCCATCTCCTATTTCTAGCTGGCCTCAACTTCACTAGTTCAGAGAGATTCTTTACATCAGTGATCATTGATTATTAAGCATTTTATATTTATGTGTGCACGCATGCTGATGGTTACTTGTAAGTTACTTGAAATGTTCTTTCGTCTTGTTGACAGGGACTTCCTTGACTGGATTGCTCTCTTCCAAGAATGGGAGCCATGCTATCAACTTGTAAGGATTGTCTGACTTCCAATTCCATTTCTATATTATAATATTTGCTCAGACTTGAAACATAAAAAAATTGTTCAAATAATGAGGACCTCCTCATTCAGGAGCCACATCTACTTTATAGTATTTGAACCGGGTAGAATTTGAACTAGCTTTTTACACTATTTCATATTTCGGTACAATATGTTCAATGAGTTCTGCTGTTGACAGCCTACCTTCTTGCAGGAGTGTTTCAATTAGCCTTTTAAGCTAACTATTTACTGAAGGTACCTTAGAAGTGAGTCAACTACCAAAATGACATTCAGAACAATAATTCAATTTCCTGGCTCACCAGTTAGGCCAGAAATCACAGTCTTATTATGTTTCAAGGAATTTATGATGAAAGAAAAAAGTATTTGCTTTAAAATACTCAAACAGCCTGAGCCCTGCAGGTTGCCAGGAATTTAGGACATACTTTACAACTGCTCATTTACATCTGTGCCACAATAAAATCAATTTTTGGAAGGAAGTGGATGATAGGGGGTTGGCTGGGGCAGAAGAGAAGATATTAAAATTCAAGTAGTTTGCCTTCAAAAATTTGATATTTCATGCTAAGCTCAAGCAAAAAAGGACTCTGATGAATCATTACTTTTCAAACAAAACCATAGTGAAGTTTATAAATTTCTTTAATAGCCATCTAATATAAACTAAACATTATGCAATACAGTTTTTCATATTAATTTATTTAAGCTTCATCCAAACCGTGAAAGGTAGATATTATTAATAGGCGCTTTTAAGGTGCAGAAATACTCGAAGGTCAGGTGTTTAAGATCAAACAGATTTCAAGTTGTTGGACTGAGATTATAATGCATATCTCACTCCCCAAACCATGTTACTGATATTACATCATACCATCATCAGTAAAGGCAGTAGATATTTGGGAAGTCATTGTGTATAGACATTAAATAAATTGTAAGTAATTGTTTCAACCTCTACTACTGAAATTTCATATGTTTTATGAAACATATGAGGCATATGTTAATGTGCCTCATTATAAAAAATTTAAGTGTACATTCACTAAAAAATAAGTGTACATTCACTAAAATATATAGAAAGTAATACAAAATAGACTATGAACTTAACAGCAAAAGATTAGACATAGAAAACAATGTATAATTCTCTAATAAACCTAATGTTGAGAGGTAGCCAGAGTTACTGAGTATATGTCTCCATGAGATTAATTGTTCATCCTCCCCACCATTACACGTTTAATACATTATAGAGTATAGGAGAAACCAATTGCAGCTGGCCTAATCTCTGTTGGATGTCAAAGTTATGGCCATTTATAACTAGTTAAGTGGCTTTTGTGAAAAGCATAGTTCGGAGTTTGATGCTCTTCGCACAATCATACTAGTAAAATTATTGTTTTAATTCTCACGGGAAAAAGTTAAAATGATGCTTCTCTCTCTCTCTCTATGGGTGTGTGTGTATATATATATATATATATATATATATATATATATACACACACACACACACACACACAATATATATCACATATATATATACACACATATATACATACATATATATACACACACATATATACATACATATATACACACATAGACAATATATAATACAATAATATAGAATATAGAATAATAGAATAAAATTATATAAAATAATAAAGTATAATATAATACAATAAAATATAATATAATATATAATAAAAATATATGCTAATTCCCATCTGAAATTAAACTATGATGTTACCAAGGAATAACAAAATCCCTTTAGCTCTATATGTATGTGTGTGTATATATATATATATATATATATATATACATATATATATATATGCAATATATTTTAGCAATATAATATATATATACATATTATAAATATATAATATATAATATATATGCATATATTATATATATAATGTATATATATGTATATATATTATATAATGTATATGTATATATAAAAATTAAACTGATGTTACCAAGGAATAACAAAATCCCTTTAGCAATATATATATATATATATATATATATATATATATATATATATATTTTTTTTTTTTTTTTTTTTTTTTTTTTTTAGCAATATAATATATATGTGTGTGTGTGTGTGTGTGTGTGTGTGTGTGTGTGTGTAAAACTTATACCACATTCTAATTTCAGGGGTGAGGGACATTAAGAAAACAGAGTGAATCGGAAGGATAGCCTTAAGCTTTTAAGTGAAGTTATAGCTTCAGTTCGATACTCCACTGCTGTTTTGAGATCAACCGTATTTGTGGCAAAGAACTTGGATACTTGCCTGTGATCTTTATTCTGGGAGAGTTGCTTATCCCAGGGCAGTAACTACCCTTCAGTCTCACGGGGTCTCAGGTGGGGACAAAGATGAGGGCCATCAGTCTCCCCTTCCACTTTACTAAGTAAAGTCCTCACTGCTTAGGTGCAAAACAGATACATGCCATCAACACAAAGAGACTGTAGAAATAACTTTTCCATTTCCAGTCACACATAGCAAGGAACAGGGTTAATGATAAAAATAAGATGTTATAATTTCATAGTATTTTATTACATCTTATATCAAAGGTATTATGTCATTAAAATTCTTTGAAATCATGACTTTAAGGTTGAATACAATTGGTATGGAATTACAATGATGGTAATTTTTTTTTATTCATTTGCTTTAAAGATACCACTGATATTTTTGTTGTTATTTTTTAAATGTACTGAACACTTTTATGGAGAACTCTGTGCTTTTCCTTAGGACAAATTCCCAGCAGTTGATTTACGGGATCAAAAAATATTAACATTTAAAATACTCTTGATATACATTGCCAATTTATCCTCCAAAGAGAGACTCCTTTTTATAACTCCTGGCAGGAGAAGAGGCTATCTTTTTACTACACACTTGCCAACACTGAATATAATCATTAAAAATGTATCCAGTGTCTTAAATTTGAATTACTTTGATTATTGAGCCTGAACAGCTTTATTTGCTTTTACTAATTTTTCAGTTATGAACAATAATAAAGTTATTTTCTTTATTAAAATGCATTATGGAATTGTCACCACCACCCCCAATTTCCAAACGTCATTGTTAATGAACAGCAAAGAATAATGCAAAATGCAAGCAACTGATACAGAATAATGAGAGGCTCAAATTTCAGTCCTGATTTCTAACAGGCCTACACACTGCAGTATCTCTGAGCCTCCTATTCTGCATCTTTATAATGATAATATTTTCAAACATTTTTGAATTCTGTGTATCTAAAATGTAATATTATTATATAGTAGATATGTAAGTCCTAAATAAACATGAAGTTCTTATGCCAGAACATTGAACATTTTATTAAATGCACTTTGTTAAATTTAAGCAAATTTTGAGACTTTTATATTGGCTCTGTCTCCTTAAATGAGTTCTAATTGTTTCATTTCATTTAGGGTTGCTCAGTATGAGAACTTGGTGTTCATTTTGTCTGTAGTATATCCCAGCATTCTGTAATGAGTGTGGGTGGAGGAAAGAAAAAAGATCTTTAAAGGAAAGTTGTGCTTGGTGAAGGCCTTCTTGGAAGAGTAGGTTTCATGGGTGACTACCCCCTTTCTAGACCAATGTAAACTTTACTGCCCTATAGAGCTAATTTTCTAGAATATGGGAGATAATCAATAAATAACCAAGTAAGATGTGTTCAATTGTGTTAAATGTTATGGATGCTTAAAAAATAATCAAATAGGATAATCAGGGAAGGCCTCAAAAATGAGTTGATTGAACAGATAGTGGAAGGAGGTAAAGGGCAGAGCCATGCATTTACTTGTAGGAAGTAGGTTCCAAACAGAACACATAGCAGGTGTGAATGTCCAGAATCAGGAGCATTCTTGCCCTAAAGAAGAGTATGGAGGCTGATACTGAGCAATGGAATGATCAAGAGGGAGTTGTTTGAGATGAGGTGGTCAGACAGGTAGTAAATGATCACATAAGACACCCTCTAGGCTATTGTAAGAACTTAGCTTTTACTCTGAGTGAGAAAGTAAGTCATTGGAGGATTATGAGCAGAGGAATGACAAGATCTGACTCAATTTTTATATATCCTTATTCTCTGTTGAGAACGGTATAGGGGCAAAGGCAAAGGAGGGAGACCACCTAGAAAGACATGGCAGTAATCTTGGGGAGGGCTGGTTGTAGCTTATATTAGGATGACAGCTAATTGGATCTTGAAAGAAGAGAGGGAATACGATCTTCAGACCCTTGAGTTGTGGGGTAGGAAAGAAATAGAAGAAAATATTAATGATACCCTTGGACAGTGTAGGCTTGCACTAACTTAAAACATACCGAAGCACCCCCTTAGAACAGATATAAGGCTATGGTGTGAATTTGTACTCATTGTTTGTAACTCTTAACATCTTACCTAGGATTCTTAGAATGTTCCTTATTAAGTATTGATATTTCCCATTCAAGGTTCTTTTCAGGGAGTTCAATTTCTATCAAATTGACCATGTCATGCATTGGACTAATCCTGACGGAAAAAAAAAAAAAAGGTCATATAAGTATATGTATAACCATAATGGTGATGAGATGACAAAACCTGTAAATTTCTTATTAGTTATTAAGAGCACTTGATACTAAATCTTCTTGTGAACTTAACTTTTCACAGTGTAGCATAATTCTGGCAATTAAATAACATCTTTGACAGGCATAAAAATCAGAATTTTTAAAATCTGAGTTAGTATCAAAATAGGATATCCATACAATTTTGTATTACTGTTTAATATTGTCTACACTTTAAAAAGTCAAGTTCTAAAGTTCAAAGTTCTTTTTTAAACTTTATTCTGCAAAAATTATGGACAAATATTGTACAGAGTCTCCTATATCTTTTATTCAACCTACATCAATGGTGGCCAGCACTGTAATGTCAGTACAATATCAAAACCAGGATACTCACATTGGTATATAACTATTAACTCCTCTGTAGATTTTATTTGGCTTTTACCACTTTATACCTGCATATATTTGTTTGTGTGGGGTGTGTGTGTTGGTAGTTCTGTGCAATTTTATTTAGTATGGAGATTTGAGTAACTACTACCAAAATCAAGATGCAGGATGGGTCCATCACCACCAAAGAACTCCCTTGTGCTATTTCCCTGGGTTTACATATGTCCCCCACACTCTTCCCTGCCCCTGGCAACCAATAATGTATTCTCCATCTCTTTAGTTTTGCCATTTGAAAATGCTGTATAAATGGAATGCTACAATATGAAACTTTGGAAGATGAATTTTAATAAAGCATGCTCTTGAGGTCTTTGCGGGTTGTTGCATGTATAAGCAGTTCATCTTTTTTATTGCTGAGGAGCCAAATAGATGGTAGCAGGGTACTTTTTAACTATTTACCAGTTCAAAGACCTGTGGGAAATTTTCCATATTTTGCTATTCCAAAGTTGTTATGAACATTCCTGTGGAGATATTTGTGCAAATATATGTATATTTCTTTGGGATAAATGCCCAAGAGAGCAATTGCTGGGTCATGTAATGAGTGTATGTTTAGTTTTATAGGAAAATGCCAACCAATTTTCCAAAACATCTCTAACAATTTACATTGTCATCAACAGTGTATGAGAGTGTCAGTTTCTCTGCATCCCTCCTCATCTGGTATTATCACTATTTTTTTTATTTTAGCTGTACTGATACATATGATATTTTGTTACAGTTTTAATTTCATTTCCCTAATGGCTAATGATTTCAAATATGTTGTAATGTGCAAGAATTTGTCATATTTATTTGCTTTTTGGTGAAGCATGTGCTTAGGTGTATCTCCATTTTATAATTGAATTGCTTGCTTTACTGTTGCATTTGAATTATTCACACATTCTAGATACTAGCCTTTGTCAGATGTGTGGTTTGCAAATATTTTCTACCAGTGTGTCGCTGTCCTTTTCTTTTTTCAACTGGGTCTTTTACCGCAGAAGAGTTTAATTGTGGTGAAGTCCAATTTATTACGATTTATGGATCCTGTCCTATCTAAGAACTCTTTGTGTAGCTAAATGCTAAAGATGTTCGCCGTGCTGTCACCTCTAAGTTTTCTTATTATGTTTTACAATGAAATCCATGATTTTTTTAAAATTTATTTTACGTACATTGTTAAGCTTAGGTTGTGGTTCTTTATGGATATGTCTATTTATATACAGCTGTTCCGTCACTCTTTATTGGAATGATTTGTCTTCCATTTGAATTGCTTTTGTACTTTTTTCAAACCTCAGTTGGACATGTTTATGTTAGTCTATTTCTGGGTTCTCCGTTCTGTTCCTTGATCCATGTATCCTTCCACCAAAACCATACTGACATGATTACTGTAGACATGTAGTAAACAGACATAAGATTGAGCAATTCTTCCCACTTTGTTTTTAGAATTTTACTTAGCATTTGATATTTTAGCTCCTTTCCCTTTCCATGTAACTTTAAACATAAACTTGCCTGTATCTATAAAATATCTTGATGGGATATTGTTAGAAATTGTGTTAGTCTTCATATCAATTTGGGGAGATGTAAGTCTTTACTATATTGAATGTTCCATTCTATGAATCTTCAAGTAGTTTATTTAGATATTTAAAATTTTTTCATCAATGTCATAACTTTCAGCATACAGATCCTTTATATATTTCAGTTTGATTCACAACTAGGTATTTCTTTGACCTTTTTTTCCTCTAAATTGAAGTATAATTAACATTCAATATTATATTAGTTTCAGGTATACAGCAAATTGATTCAACAGTTGTACACATTACTCAGTATTCATTGTCATAAGTATAGTCACCACCTGTCACCATACAACTTTATTAGAATACTGACTATATTCCCTACACTGCACTTTTCATGTCTGTGACTTATTTTATTTTTTAATGTTTATTTTTGAGAGAGAGCATGAGTGAGGGAGGGGCAGAGAGAGAGAGGAAGACACAGTATCTGAAACAGGCTTCAGGCTCTGAGCTGTCAGCACAGAGCCTGACGTGGGGCTCGAACTCAGGAACAGGGAGATCATGACCTAAGCTGAAGATGGACGCTCAACTAACTGAGCCACCCAGATGTCCCTGTGACTTATTTTAAACATGGGGGCTTGGGGGTGCCTGGGTAGCTCAGTTGGTTAAGCGTCCAACTTAAGCTTAGGTCATGATCTCATAGTTCATGGGTTCAAGATCCGTGTCGGGCTCTGTGCTGACAGCTCAGAACTTGGAGCCTGCTTCACACGTGTCTTACTCTCTCTCTGCCTGTCCCCTGCTCGCTTGCTAGGGCGCGCCCTCCCTCTCTCGCGCGCGCGTGCTTGTGCGCGCGCGCTCCCTCTCTCTCTCTCTCTCTCTCTCTCTCTCTCTCTCTCTCAAAAAATAAGTAAATAAATAAACATTTATTATTTTTTTTTAAAGGGAGTTTGTACCTTTTAATCCCCTTGATCTACTTCACCCATCCTTCCAACCACCTTCCCTCTGGCAACAAGCAGTTTCTTAAACACAGAGAACAATCTGTTGCTTTTTCTTTGTTTTTTTTGTTTGTTTGTTTTTTTCTTTTAATTCCGTGGTTAAGTGAAATCACATGGTATTTGTCTTTGCCTGACTTATTTCACTTAGCTTAATAAACTCTAGGTCCATTCATGTTGTCGCTAATGGCAAGATCGCCTTCTTATGACTGAGTAATATTCCATTAGAAATACAGATATATCGCTTCTTCTTTATTCATCTGTCAATGGACACTTGGGTTGCTTCTGTATCTTGGCCGTGGTGAATAATGTTGCAGTAAGCATAGGGATGCATTATACCTTTTCGAATTCGCATTTTCACTTTCTTTGGATAAATAACCAGTAGTGGAATTATTAGATCATGTGGTATTGTAATTTTTTAAAAATGTTGAGGAATCTCCATGCTTTTTTCCACAATGGCTTCACCAGTTTACATTCCCACCTATTCTGCATAAGGGTTCTTTTTTCTCCAGATCCTCATCAGTTCTTGTTATTTCTTGTCTTTTTGATTCTAGCTATTCTGACAAGTATAAAGTGATAGTTTGTGGTTTTGATTTGCATTTCCCTAATAATTAGTGATGAACATCGTTTTATGTGTCTGTTGGCCATCTGTAGGTCTTTGGGAAAATGTCTATTCAGATGCTCTGCCCATTTTTAAATCATTGTTTAAATTCTTGATAGATTTTGGGTATTAACCCATTATTGGATACATCATTTGCAGACATCTTCTCTCATTTGGTAGTTTGCCTTTTTGTTTTGTTGATGGTTTCCTTCACTGTGCAACAGCTTTTTATGTTGATGTAGCCGTGATGGCTAATTTTTGCTTTTGTTTTCTTTGCTTCAGGAAGCATATCTAGAAAAATGTTGCTAAGGCCGATGTCTAAGAGGTGATTGCCTTTGTTTTCCTATAGGAAGTGTACGGATTCAGGTCTGACGTTTGGGTCTTTCATCCATTTTGAGTTTATTTTTGTGTATGGTGTAAGAAAGTGGTCCAGGTTCAGCCTTTTACATGTGGCTGTCCTATTTTCTCAACACCAATTATTCAAGAAGATGGTCTTTTCCCTGTTGTATATTTTTGACTCCTTTGTCCTAGATTAATTAACCATATAGGTATGGGTTTATTTCTGGGCTCTGTATTCTATTCCATTGATCTATGTGTCTATTTTGGTGCCAGTACCATACTGTTGTGATTACTACTGCTTTGTATTCTATCTTGAAATCTGGAATTGTGGTACCTCCCGCTTTGTTCTTTTGCAAGATTGCTTGGTCACTCTGAGTCTTTTGTGGTTCCATACAAATTGTAGTACTATTTGTTCCAGTTGTGTGAAAAATGCTGTTGGTATCTTTATTGGAATTAAACTGAATTTGTAGATTGTTTGCAATTAAATGGACATTTTAACAATATTCTTCGAACCTTGAATCTTTTTAAAAAAAAAAAGTGGTAATACTATATTTTAAATACTTGTTTCCACATGATCTGTCATTGAATTCACAGATTCCTTTCTGTGTGGCCTCCAATCTATTTTTGAACCTTCCAAGGATTCTTTTTTTATTTCAGTTATTGCATTTTAAATTCTTTGATTTCACACTGGTAATTTTTTTAGATCATCTATGTCCTTGCTCAGAGTTTTTGTTTTCCATTTTTAAAGCATTTTCATAACTGTACATTGAAGCATTCTTATGTCTGTTTTAAAATCCTTATCAAATAATCCCAACATCTCGGTCATCTCATTGTTGGCATCTGTTTATTGTCTTTGCTCATTCATGTTGTGAATTTCCTGGTTTGGAAAAATTCCTGGAATGATGAATGACTACTGATTGTGCCCTGGATATTTTGGAAATCATGTGATAAGACTTTGAATCCCATTTAATCTTATTTTTAGAACATAAGTAACCCTCTTTGGTTGTTGTGCACAGGTTTAGGTAGAAGGGGATTTTCATTTTCCTGCTAGACTCCACTAAAACCGCCCTGATAAAAGTGGGGTGCTGATTCACACTGCCTCACTGAATATGATTAGGGTGGAAATACAGCTCTCTTCCAGCCCCATTAACACTCCTGGCAAAAGCCAAGCATCAGCACTGCCTCATTGCCGCTTCAGTGGAGAGTAAGCTCGGCTTTCTTCTGGTCTTTGCTCACAACAGGAGGTGCTCATCTCCTGTCACTTCATTTCACCATACTGATGCTGGTGGGAGTGGAATTTCAGCTCCCTGTTAGGCTTTGGTGACATGAGGGAAGGTCTGGGTGTAGTGGAGAACAGACTAACTCCATTTTGTTCTCCCTTCTTCACTCTTTTTTTTTAATGTTTGTTTAGGAAAGAGAGAGAGAGAAGGCAGGGGAGGGGCAAAGAGAGAGAATCCCAAGCAGGCTCTGTGCTGTCAGTGTCGAAACTGACATAGTGCTTCATCCCAGGAACCATGAGATCATGGCTTGAGCCAAAATCAAGAGTCAGACGCGTTACTGACTGAGCCACCCAGGCATCCCTCCTTTCTTCACTTCTGATGTTGCTGGATGGTGACAAGCATTCAGACTTCTGCCTATTCCTACTAATGCTACCTGGACAAACAAACTGGATCAGAGGAATGGGGACACTGCTTCCTGTTTCCACCAACCTTTAAAATTCAGCCCCTGACTTGGCCCCTCCAACGCCATCCTGGTAGGGAAATGTGAGCACTGTAGCCTGCTTCTACCAGGCCTAAGTAGAAAATCACTTAGCTCTACTGAAACTGCAAGGGTGGGGGGTCAGGTGTTTCCGCTGCTGTTTGACTGCAGTAGGGCACATGTTGTCAAAAAGATTTTCTGTTCTGTTATGCTGCTTTCTAGGTCCTTCTGGCTTGGGAGTAGTCTTTTCATTGTTTGCTTATTTTCTCTATACCTGTTTTCAGTTCTTGGCCAAAGATTTTTCTGTAGCTTCCTGTCCAGGAGGCAACAAGAAAACCCAGGAAACTCACCACCATATTTTCCCTCCAGCCCCAAAGTCTCTGTGCCTTTCTACCTGTATTAGTTTCCTAGGATGGTCACAAAAAATTGGCACAAGTTGGGTGGCTTAACCCAAGAGAATTTTATTCTCTCACAGGTCTGGAGGTTAGGTAAAAAATGCAGGTGTTGGTGGGTTCACGTTCCCTCTAGGGATTCTGGGAGAGAATCTTTCTATGCTTCTTTCAGCCTCTGGTGTTCCTTGGCTTGTGACAACCTAACTATAATTTGTTTCATCTTTACATGGCCTTCTCTCTGTATTTCCTCTAAGGACCCTGACTATTGTATTTAAGGCTTACCCTAACTGAGGATGATCTTATCTGGATGTCCTTAATTTATTTACATCTGCAAAGGTGCTTTTTTCCAAATTAAGTCAGATTTGTGTGTTCAAGGGGTTAGAGAACTTAGACATCTGTTTGAGAGACATTATTCAATCAATGACAGGAATTTTCAGGATCCTCTTAAGTTTGTCACTTAAGTGAGGTCTAGGATGCAACTAAAAGTTGGAAGAAGAAGGACTTGAGAATATGGATGTAATCTAAAACCCTCTTTACTTTTTAATACTTAAGCTCATTGTGTGCGTGTCCTACTGAGAACTGTTATCTTGTAATAGGTGTCTTAATTATTCTTTTGAGTGATAGGAACAGACTTCTTACAGAATTTGCACATAAAATAGTTCTTGATTGAAAAGAAACATCGATGCCTGAGGGTCTTTATCTTGGTTAATTAATTACATCCTCTCATTTCTCTTCCACTTAATGCTTTTCTTTCACTTAATGTCACTTCTGCATTGCCACCAGAGTACGGCATAAGAAACCATGCCAACATCTTATTGCTTAAAACAATAACCATTTATTAATAGTGTGCATGCATGTCGGCATGCCATTCGTTCCTCATCATTCAGAAAGTTCACATGGACATGGACCATTTGGTGATAGAGAACATGAATGAACAGAAACATGCAGGTGTTTTCACGAGCCTTTGCATCATTTATGTTAGCATCCTATTGGCCTAAACAAGGTACATGGCACAGCCCACTGTCAGAATAGGAGGACAAGGTCACATTGCAACTGGGGTGATTCATGTCATCAGGCTATCATGGTGCTTCTCTGTTTGGGTGGTGCCAAACAGTACGTGTACTGTGACGTCATCTTCAATAAAAAATGAATTTCTTAGTCACTGTCTTACCTCAAACTCAACTCAGGTCAGTATACATGACACTATCCATTCACACAGTACATTGCTTGCTTTCTCAGCTTTTTCTTCTCCCTTCTCCTTTAGACAGCACTTCCATCTATTTGTAATTGAATATGTTATGATTTGATTATCTTCTTTTTAAATTTTTTTTTAACGGTTATTTATTTTTGAGACAGAGGGAGACAGAGCATGAACGGGGGAGGGGCAGGGAGAAAGGGAGACACAGAATTGGAAGCAGGCTCCCGGCTCTGAGCCATCAGCCCAGAGCCCAACGCGGGGTTCGAACTCATGGACTGCGAGATCGTGACCTGAGCTGAAGTCGGACACTTAACCGACTGAGCCACCCAGGCGCCCCATGATTTGACTATCTTGGGAAGCCAGGGAGAACTGTCTTCAAAACACTGTTATTATCAGAATACTTAAAAAGGAAGTTACTATGGTATTTAAAGTCAATATCACTTTTTCTACCCGTTCCTTCCTAGCGCTTGATCCAGCTGCGAACTTTCTAGTAAGAGTTGTTCTTTGCTTCAAACCATTCAGGAATTCACCTCTATTTCCACGGTGTTAAAAGGAGTCTTCTGGCAATTATTTAGGCAGATTTGTTAGAAGAGAATATCCTTTTTATCAAACGGCTAACCCTTGCTGTTTTAATGAATGTTACTTCTTTGCACTTAATACTAGAAGGGGATATTATTGTAAACAGAAGCTGTTTTCATCTGTATAAAATAATTTATAAACTCATGACTTCTCTGGAAACACTTTGAAACAGCAGTGCATCTGGCATGTGAAGATGATGAAGCGTTATTAAAATAAAAACTCTTGTCTTGCAGAACTTAATGGATGTGACTGACACAGCTATAGTTTTAAAGCATGAATCTATTTTTATTTATAAATACATTGTTAAAACTAAGGGAAGGGCCAAAAATGCACAAAGCCAGCCAGAGACTTATTCAAATTCTATTTTAATGTTCAACAAACTGAGTGCAATTAGGCATTTTAAAAGTTAGTTTGTTTTTCAAGTTTCATAGAAAATTAGCTAGCTTTTGGTTTTTCCCAAAGTACTAGTCATTATAACATCAAACCCTCACGTTCAAAGAAACACTGAAATGCAGAATAAAATCATTCATTGTGAACGCCAGCCGTTTTTATTATAATGTCATTTTTATTTATTGATGAAATATTGCAGAGCATGACTAAATTTATGGCGCTAAACTATGATGTACTTTTTGAGTCCAAGTTTTCATAGTGTCCATCTTTAGGAAGTTAGATTTTATCACAGCTTATAGAAAGCCAAGAGTCCTCTCTCTAGAAATAATACTGTGGGGCACCTGGGTGTCTCGTCTCATGCGTTAAATGTCTGACTTCAGCTCAGGTCATGATCTCAGTTTGTGGGTTTGAACCCTGCATCGGGCTCTGCTGACAGCTTAGAACCTAGATCCTGCTTCAGATTCTGTCTGTCTCTCTCTCTCTCTCTCTCTCTGTCTCTCTCTCTCTCTCTCTCTCTCTGCCCCTCCCACACTTGTGTGAGTGCTCTCTATCTCAAAAATAAATAAACATCTTAAAAATGAATAACAATAATAGTTGGGAGTCTCCTCTTGATTTGTCTGTTAGGGATTGTCATAGGATCTATCAAAACCTACTGGCAAAGCAAAACAAACAAACTAAACCAAACAAAAACCTAAAAGTGAGTAGTTACTGGCCAAAGAGAATATTAGTTTGGTACAAAATTCTCAGAACTTGTCCCGGGATTCACAGGTCAGATAATGCCTGAACTGCCCCATCTGCTTCAGGATATGGCAGGCTCATTGATTCCAGTAGGCTGTAGAGGACTAATGAGTAGAACCACTTTGTCACTGAGTCTGGACCTTGTGGAAAGCCTCTTTTTCCCTCAGGCTCATTCAGAGCTGGGAGCATTTTGGGACATTTGTAAATGCATCAGGAACATGTGTCCCAAATGTAGAATTTATTCCCAGTATGATGCAGAGAGTTCCAGCAAGTATTTTGCTTTCTTAATGTTGAAACATGCAACAAGGCCTTCATTATGGAAGGTATAACTCAGGACCACCACAGATGTTGTTAAATTAGCAAGATTCTAGAGTTTCATGGAAAGTTACCCACTCTGATATATGTATGTTTACCAAAGGATCTAGCTCTTACTAGACCTCTCTTATAATGTTGAAGGTAGATTTGCCATTGGACCCCACAATTCAACTTTCAGATATGCCCAAGAAAAATAGTAATATAGGTCTGCACAAAGATTCGTGGGCACATGTCCATAGTAGCATTATTTATAATAGCAAAAATGTGAGAACAACTCGAATGGCCATGTGAATGAAATAAAAATGTAGTATGTCCACACAATAGAATATTGTTGAGCAATAAAAAGGAATCAAGTATAGATACATGCTACAACATAGTTGAACCTTGAATATATTATGGTAAACGAAAGGAACCACACACAAAAGAACCATATATTGTGTGATTCCATTGCATGAAATGATCTAAAAAGGCAAAACTATAGAAATGGAAAGTGAAATAGTGGTTGCCTGGGGGGACTAGGGGTAGGAATAGGGGGTGACTCAAACGGTCATGCAGTTTATTTGTGAACTGACACAAATGATCTAAACATTTGATTGTGGTGTTGGCTACTCACTCTGAACATTAAAAATTGATCTATACATCTAAAATTAGTGAGTTTTATAGTGTTTAAGCTATACCTCAACTAATTGGTTTTAGAATACTCATCCTACAAAGTAGTTAAAAAAAATTTTTTTGAAGAGTGAAAACAATCTTTATTCTACAGTCGTACATAAGGGCATCAGAATAGGAAGTCCCAACTCCCCAGTTTAGATGTTTTCACTGGGGTCTAGCCAGGATTGGTAAAATAATGTTTTCAGAAACCATTCTGTGTATTAAAATCAGGTGGAATTTAAATCAAGAAATTTTTATACTGGCAAAACCAGAGTGATAAGTCAGGGGCAAAATGAGGAGACTCCTAGAAATCCAGCTTTAATTCTCCTCTCATGGGACAAATGGAGATGTGGTTTACTGGAATCTTGAGCCCTGGGGTCAATGCCAGAGAAACCACCAACGGCAGAGATAGGCAGTTTCTTTGGTTTCTCTCTTTCATCGTCCTATTTTCCTCCAGTGCTTCCTATTGGCTTAACCTGAATGGAAACCAGTACATAGAGTCGATCATCTCCCTTGCTACACACAGAAGAGCAAAGAAAAGGTAGGAATAGATCTGAGGCAAACATACTAAAAACAGAACCATGGGACTTAAATTCAACATTTATGTTTAACTTAGCTTTTTACCCATGTCACTCTTCCTAATCCTGAGTTCTCTAGGTTCTGCATGTTAATAGATACTTCGAACACTCTGCTCTAAGCCAATCTCAGACCTTGCCTTTCCCATCATGGCTTCAATCGGTGATTACATTCTCTTAGAGCATATGCTTTCTTCAGGGTTTTCTGTCATCCGAGTTACAAATAAAACTCACTTTGTTAGCTTTAAAACTATCGTACATTTAATTTTCCCAAGTCAATTATGACTACCATGAAGACCAGGCTTAAGTCAGAGATATTAATATCTAGAAGAATTAACAAATAAAATGTTGGGAAATTATGGGATTTTAAAAACGGTCATTATAAAATATATTACTTGTTTTCCAGAAAGTGTCAAGGCTGAAATTAAAGGGTGACCTTTAACAGTCTTTGGCAAATTAATGTTTGTGGATTTATTGGTGCTTCGATTTGTTAATTTTATTGTGAAGATATGCCCCAGACTTGGCAAGTTTCATTTCCTATTGCGCTAATATTATAAGGGTGGAAAACACTGCCCAAAGATAACTAACGTGAAGTTTCTCTTTATCAGTGTATTCATTCTACACAATGAGCAAAGTTAATCAGGTGGCAAAAGAAGTTCTCTGAAGGATCCATAATGTAGAATAGTATGACCTGAATAGGGAGCCATTAGAAACAAGAGTGTAACTCAATATCCAGAGAGGAGTCATTGGAACAAATTCTTAAGAACCAATATATTGCTAATCTTTAGAAAGGAGAGTGATAATTACATTCACAAAGACATAGAAATTGACACATTAGATTTTACCCCTGGTTTGCTTGGTACAAAGCTCACTTGTCAACAGTGGTTCTGAAAGGCAAGACAGAGGCCTTAGTAGCTAAGCTACTCTATTTCCCTTGAGTAGTTACTTATGTCTCTGTCTTTTATAAAGTAGCCCAAATATTTCTGGAACTCATTATGTATCCTACCAGAACATAGTTTGTTGCGGTGGGTTCCATAAGTTTATTATCCATTGTTCAAAGCAGTATTTCCTCTACAAAGCAAAAAAAAGTACTGTCTGAAAAGACTCTCAGTTGCCAGATTCAAAAGATTCCAGTGTCTTTTAGATTCCTTTGTCCTTGTTATAGGAGCTGTTTGTAAATCAAAATGATACATTACTCTTCTGCTTTCAGGTCTATTCTTACTTTGTGTGGATGGGCCAGCTGGTAATTTGAGCAGCAGCCATCAGTTAAATAATGCAAAACATTAGGCTGAAGATAGAACGTTAGCCAAGTTTCAATGTACGTATTTACTGATTATTTATGAATGTTTTAAAAGGTTGATAAATTCTGGCTTAGTTTTTCCAGGGTTTTATATATATATATATATATATATATATATATATATATATATATATATATGCATATTTACACTGTTAGTAATGTAAAATTTAGTGTTAGACTGGGAAACACAATGAAAAGGACCAGTTGTGAGAGGAAATCAAGCATTTATATGTAGCCAAGCAAAGAGCGGGAAAAACAGTCAAACCAATTAGTCCAGTTGGCTAATGGTCTTCTTAATGTGTGATCTGGACAGCTGCACTGTTAGCTTGGGGACATAAGCTAATACAGTTTGGACTGAACTTTCTCAATTACCCTGAGTAGTTCTAACATGCTACACTTGATTTACGATGACTGTGGCCTTAGTCTCTACCTAACTCTGGTTTTTTATCCAATTGTATATTGGTAATAACTTGCTAAGATTATGTCTCATAGTTAATACTATATCCTTGAATGCTATATTTGCCAATGGATCTACATACAAGGAGGGCTGAAACCTCTTTAAGGTATGTATCTATATATTTCAAGGGTGATCTGTGTAAGTTACTTTAGAAGAATTAAATGGCTTGGAAGAAATTATTCATTGAATTATTGAAATAAGTACTAATATTATTTTAGGTTTTAAAAATATTCAGTCTTATTATGTGATGTGAATAGAGTTATCTGCAATCACAGATGGAACTAGGGTCAAAATGAAATTCTACACCTCTGAGAACTTTGAATTCTTCTACTTGAGTTTTAATATTGAAGCTTCTCAAAAATAATCAGAATATATTAGAATATAATTATGTAGCAATCCTTTATCCAGAAAGTTCAAATGCAAATATTGCCTCTTTGCTGAGTATAGAGATTGGTTAGGTAAGAGAATTGCATTTTAACTGAAAGTACTATATTCTTACTCATTTATTCAAATTAGTGTAATTATTATCTAACTAATTAGCTGGAAACATGACTTACTCTATTATTCACTAAATGTGAAAATTCTTCCTGGTAAAAGAGAACTCTAAGGGAAAAAAATGATCTAGAGGCTCGATAAAAATACTGATCGAAAGCTGGTAATACCTACCATCACAGCAGTGGCAATTTCCTTAAGGAATAGTTTTAGTTAAGCAAAATGGCAAAAATGGAAATAGATGAACTGTACCAGTGATTAGTTACTTAGAAGAAGGTTGTTTTGATGTAAGGAAGCAGAGATCAATGTATAGCATTCTATGTTGAGTTGATGTTTGAGAGATTATAGTTTATAAATCAAAATTATCAGGCTATTGGATTAAAGCTTTAAATAGTATTACTGTATATCAATAGCAATAAGGGTAAGAAATAAGAGTTCATAATATGAAGATGTCTATCAATCACTAGGTATTCACTAAACTGTTAGGCATTTTAACAGAAAAGAAAAAAACAGCCTTGTGTATTCTTCTGTACAAAACCATAGTTATTAATTATGTTGGAAAATTCTTTTAATTTATAATCAGTCCCAGTAAGTTTTATATTAAATCATATTACCAAATGTGGAAATAATTTCATATGAACACAAAAGCTATTATAACTTGTGAAAAACCAGTGAGCTTTGTATTAAGATCATCAGCCCGTTTTTTCATGATTTATCAAAAGGTACAAGATAATTATATATTATTAATATGTGAGGATGACTATTTTCTTCCCTTGGATCCAGATCTTTGCTTGATTTAAAAACTTAGAATGTGAATATGTGGACTTAGGCATGTCAGAAAATATTTTGTAAGGCACATACATTATGCACTAAAATAGATATTTTCTGTTTTCTATGACTTAGATAAGAATTTGGACATCTGAAAACTAACTCTCAAATAAGAAACATTTTTATACAGACTATGATAGAAGAACTTAAACAGTTGACACAAAATTAATTCCATAACAAAAGTTAGCATTAATATTAATAATTTTAAAGATATCTCAGACTCATGAATTAAAATGTATCAGATTAGTCGGCTGTGCATCACCAACAACAGAAATGTGAATGTGTGTGGGAGAAAGGAACATTTGAGAAGAAAGTGAAGCCATCCACAAATTTTATATTTATGTGGTGGTTATATTTATGTGATATATATATCCACACACCACATATATGTGTGTGTATATATATATACACACACACATATGCATATACAGCCACACATATATACATATATTAATGTGTGTGTATGTAATACAGTTGCATAATATAGTTTCATATAATATATAGACACCTATATAACTATAAAATAGTATAGTATACTAATATTACTATACTACAGATATAGTTCTATAACTATATACAGGTGTATATATTATGCATAAATGATATATACAGGTGTATAACTGTATACACACTTCTACAATCAAACTCTAGAATATTTCCTTCACTCAGAAATTTCCATACTATGCTTCCGGGGCAACTAGGTGGCTCAGTTGGTTAAGCTCACTGTTAATTTCAGCTGAGGTCATGATCTCATGTTTGTGGGATCGAGTAGGATCGAGCCCTGTATTGGATTCTGCACTGACAGTGTGGAACTTGCTTGGGGTTCTCTCCCTCTCTCTCGGCCCCTTCCCTGCTCACACATGCACTCACAGCACGTGCTTAATCTGTCTCTCTGAACATAAATAAACATTAAAAACAAAGTTACCTATGCTTCTTTGTAGTCCCCCTTCCCCCACTTGTGAACACTGGTGACTGCTGATCTCTTCTCCATTGTTATAGTTTCACCTTTCCCAGAATGTCATGTACCTTAAGTGTCCTATAGCACATAGCCTTTTGAGTCTGCATTTTTTCACCCTGCACAATGCTTCGTTGATTCATGCATGTTGTTTCATGTGTCAGTAGCCCTTTCCTTTTGTTGTTGAGAATTATAAGCACACACCACAGCTGTTTATTCATTAATCAGTCAATAGATATTTCTGCTGTTTCCGGGTTTTGGTAATTCTGAATAAAGTGATTACGAACAATTGCAGAAAAGCTTTCAGTGTCGAGGTAAGTTTTCCTTCATCTAGGAGAGGGATTGCTGGTTATGATGTTAATTGTATGCTAACTCTGTAAGAAACTGTTTTCCACAGTGGTTGTACCGGTTTGCATTCCCATCAGTCTTGTATGATTTTTCCAGTTACTTGGTATCCTCTGTAATTGCTCTGTAATGGTGCTTGTAAGGTAAATTGTTGCTTATTAATTGCTCGGTAATGCTATCTCTTTGTGACTTTAATTTGAATTTCCCTTCATGACTAATGGTTTTGAGTAACTTTTTCTGTGGTTATTTGCCATCCATGCCTCTCCTTTGGGAACATAGCTGTACAAATGTTTTGCTTGTTTTAAAATTTGAGCTTTCTGTTCTTCCTACTTGAGATGTTCTGGGTAACATATCCTACAGGTATTTTAAAAATATTTATCCGGGGCGCCTGGGTGGCTCAGTCGGTTGAGCGTCCGACTTCAGCTCAGGTCACGATCTCGCGGTCCGTGAGTTCGAGCCCCGCGTCGGGCTCTCTGGGCTGATGGCTCAGAGCCTGGAGCCTGCTTCCGATTCTGTGTCTCCCTCTCTCTCTGCCCCTCCCCCGTTCATGCTCTGTCTCTCTGTCTCAAAAATAAATAAATGTTAAAAAAAAAATTAAAAAAAAAAAATATTTATCCTGGTTTGTTTTCATTTTCTTAAGAGTTTCTTTTGAAGAGCAAAACTTTTCTCAGTACATGAAAAGCAGGAACCATAAAAGAAAATTGATAAGTTGAAGATACATTCCCAGTACAAAACTCTTTGCTTTTTCTTTTTGGTAAGTTCTTCAAACCAGGTAGTTCAAGTTGTCCAATTTTGTTCTTTTCAAAATTGTTCTGGCTATTGCAGATCTATTATTTTCTCATATAAGTTTTAGAATTAGCGTATTTCTAAAACAAAATTAAAAATCAAATATTGCTTGGGATCATGTTGTCTGTAAGCACCAATTGTTGGCAGAATTGGCATCTTAATAATATTGTACAAGTCCATGAACAAGTTCTGTGTTAGAAAATTCAAAAGAAGGAAAAAAGTACTATATTCCCATACTTCTGCTTATCATGTTTCATCTTCATTCTTTTTATGTCTTTTTCTTATTGTTTCCTTTGTCTTCAAGAGAACTATTTTTAAACATCCTTTCAGAGTAGGTCTACAGGTTGATAATTCGCTTAGTTTTCCTTCAATTAAGAATGTTTTAGTTTCCCTTCTTTCCTGGAGTATGTTTTCCCAGGATATAGACTTCTGAGTTGACAGCTTTTGTTTTTTAGTTTCTTGTTGTTGTTGTTTGTTTTTTTCTCCCTCCTCTCAGCGTTTGAAGTGTTGTACTACTTCCTTAGGGCCCTCGTGGCTGCTGAGTGGAAATCTACTGACATTCAAAAATGTTTTCAGCTCTTGGTCAGGTATTACTTCTCTCTCACTACTTTCAAGATTTCTTTATTTCTCTTTAGGTTTCAGAAGTTTGAGTATATGTCTTGATGTAGATATCTTTGAAGTTATTCTAAGGTTTTACTCAGCTTTTAAAATCTGTTTATTTTCTCTTTTACCATATTTGGGATGTTGTCCTCCATTGTTTCGTTCAGTACTTTTGCAGCCCCACCTTCTTTCTCCTTTCCTTATGGGATTCCCATGACACGAATGTTACATTTTTGCTTATGGTTCTACTTGCCCTTGAGGCTCTGTGTTTTGGTTTTGGTTTTTTGCTTCTTGTTCTGATTGAGTAATTTAGACTTTTTAATTATTTGGCTCATGGATTCTTTTTTTGTCCCCTCCATTCTGCTATTGAGGCTGTCCATTGAAATTTTGATTCAGTAGTTGTGTATTTCAGTTCTAAGATATTCATTACAATATTTTTGTGTGCTGTTTGCTGGAGTAAAGTTGTTATTCTCTAAAATACATTGAAAATTTTCCTGCCCCTTTCCTGTTACTTTCACTAGAAAAATTGTTTGTTTTCAATGCCCGTTGATGTTTCCACATTGTCAGTGTTTTCAGCTGTAACTCTGGAATGCCTGGGGTGAAAAGATAACTTAGGGAGCTCACTTGTGTTCTATTACCATCCTTTGTGTCCTGAGGCCACTAACCGAAGTACCTTCTTTTTTCCACCTTGCATAGTTTTACTGTTGTTTTATGTATAACGTTTAGAATTTTCACTTCTGCTTAGTATGTCAACTTTGTCCTCCTAGAAGCAGTAATCCTTAGGGATTATTTTAAACCAGTTTAATTATGTCTGTTTTTAATATTGGAATATTGTTTCTCTTTCATAAATATATGAACAAATAAAAATGTGTGTGTGTGGGGGTGTGTGTGTGTGTATATATATATTCCATATAGTCCATATATATGTATAGATTAATTGCCAGGCCTAATATTTCTGTTGTTGATATCAAGACACTTGCAAACTGAGTTTTCAGTGTTGGCTTTACCATGTTGTCTTGGTTTTTTGATGGATGGGTCTTTAAATATGCTCCTATTTTGGACCAAGATCTAAACACTGCTCAGTGTCGATCTAGATAATCATGGAGTTATTTGAGTTTCAAATGTCCTAGCTTCCTATCTTCCCACATATTACTTTGATATGATGCTCTATGACTTATCTATTAATCATCCATTGCTGGAACCATCAGTTTTTATCCTCCTGGACTGATGTTCTGTTTTCCAATGACCGCAGAGCCTATCACTATAACTAGAGTATATATCCATCATATTGGCTTTGATTTTGCTTTCTTCAATTTTAGATGTAAAAATAAGAAAAATTATTTGAATAACTTGCGTAACATCAGCTAAAATTACTGAGTAAAAATACAGTTAACCACATAATAGCAGCTAATTTTTTCCCTAATTTTGGAGTTAGTGATATAAAAAACAATCTGCCTATTATAAATCGCGAATTAGCAAACATTAGAGTATGGACTGTCAGGCCAAAACTCCAACCGTTCACCATTTTAGAGATAAGAAAATTAAAGCCCACAAAGGATAAATAACAACAACAACAACAACAACAACAACAACAACAACAAATATGGCTAATGTTAAATTCAGTCTGAAATTCAGGCCTTCAGATTCTCAGACTGTTTAGTAATGGTTTTGTTTTGGTTTGGCTTACTTTAGGAAATGATTATTTTAAGAAATCAACCCATCAACCGAAACTAGAGCTTGTCAATTCATATTATAAGATTATTAATGAGAGGCTTTTAAACTTTGTCTTTCTGTTATAACTACACAGGTGATGACCGCTTCCAAAAATTACTTCCAGTCATCCAGAGACACCTTTCATTTAGTAAGATCCAACCTGCTCCCTCACAAATGGCTTTGTTGACAGCATTCCCTGCCAGATGTAATTTGACCCAAGGTCAACATGTGTCTGTGCTTTTCTGTAAAGCACCTCTCCTCCCAACCTGAGGGTGATTTTTCCTCCTCTAGCTCAATGCAAAGACTATTTAGCTCTTCTCCTATCATTTATTTTCTCCTATAGGCAATCTCATTGGAACTCATTTTCATTCATCTTCATTTTACCTACTTACCTACAATTGGACAACCTCTGGGATTTTATTAGCTACTCATAATATTAGTGGTGATACAATAATAATGTCCTATTTTTTTCCTGTCATGAGGTATAACAATAATGGTTGAAATAGTTCTTACTTTGCTGGAAATAGTAGTTTGGACAGCTGGGTTTCTGCTTCGCAAGCTTTCCTTTTGGTTTGGGAGTTGAAGCCAAATTTCTTTCAAGTTCTTTTTGTTAACCCACCTAATAATAACCCAACTTCATTAATGTAATTTTTCTTCCCTTGTGTGATATGCATCTGTTTGCAGCACTTTTCAGACCACTATAAAGAATGTTTTTGTAAGAAACAGTGCTTCCACTAAAATATATTTAAATATGCTTATTTTAGGAAAATATTCAACTACTCTATATGGTAATTGGGTAAAGTACATTTCAGTTACAATGGTTACTATAGAGGGCACTTTTCAAATGAGTATTTTAAGTGCCTTCCCTAATGGCTTGATTGACTCAACTTCAGTTTCTGAAAATGATGTGTGAACACATACATGCAGATTCCCATCTGTAGATATATAAAATTGCAGTTAAATAAAAGTAACATTTTGAAGTTGTTAGCTAAATACAAATTGGAGTAAAGATGTATCCTAAGAAGGCAAGTTATAAATTTATGTGAAAGCAAACGAACCAGAAAGCAAATGAAGTCAAATAGTTAAGCAATTTTGAAAAATAATGATAGAAGGCTCACTCTGTCACTATCAAAATTTATGTAACTACAGGAAGTAAGACTGTGCATAATTGGTGGAAAGACCCATAGATAAGGAACAGAATAGAGAACCCAGAAATAGACCTATACAAATATGCCCAATTGATGTTTGACAAAGATGCAAAAGCAATGTAAATGGAGGGTGGCTAGTCTTTTCAGTAAATGGTGCTGAAACAAACGGACATTAATAGCCAAAAAAGTAAACCTTGACCATGACCCCAGGCAATACATGATATTTACTTCAAAATGGAACATAGATTTAAAAGTAAAATGTAAAACTATGGATTTTTAGTAAGAAACCAAAGGAAATGATCTTCGGGTCCTAACTTCATGAAGAGATCTTGCCATGGTGCTAAAAGCATGAGATGTAAAAGGAAAATTTTACCAATTAGGCTTTCTCAAAGCTAGAAACTTCTGTGCAAAAGATTTGAAGAAGATGAAAAGATAAACTGTAAGCTAGAAGAAAGTTTTTGGTGACCACAGTTCTGACAGAGAACTTATTCTAGAGCATGTAAGAATGCTCAAAATTCAACAGTAAGAAAAAATGAATATTCCAAGTATAAAGTGGATGAAAGATACAGACATTTGACTGAATAGATATACAGATATCAAGTAAGCATGTAAAAAGATTGAATGTCACTAGCTTACAGGGAAATGCAAATTAAGACCACAATGAGATTCACTGCATACCTATCAAAAGGGTAAAGATAAAAAATAGTGATATTACCAAATGCCAACAAGGATGCAAAGAAATTGGAACACTTTTATATTACTGGTTGGAATGTAAAATGGTGCAGACTTTCTGGAAAAGAGTTTGACGCTTTGATAAAATGCTAATCCTATATTTACCATATGACCCAGCATTTACCCTGGGCATTTATTCCAGAGAAATAAAACTTTATGTTCACACAAAAATCTCTACATAACTTTTCCCGGAAGGTTTATTAGTAATAGGTAAAAATTGGAAGCAACTGAAATGTTTTACAGTAGGGGAAGAATTAAACCACCTCTGATATATCCATACCATAGAATAGTACTCAACAATAAAGAAGAATGAACTATTGATAAAAGTAACAATATCAATCTCAAGGATATTATGGTGAGTGACAAAAGGTTATATAACATATGATTCAATTTATATAAAATTCTTGAAATGGCAAAATAAGTACTGAGAACAAATTCTTAGTTGCTTGGGCTTAGGAATAGTGAAAAGGTGTTGGGGGGGGGGTGGTTCTGTGACTATAAACAGGTAACATTAGGGAGATAAAATCTGTATCTTGATTGTGATGCTTACATAATTCTACCTACATGACAAATTGTACCAGTTGATTTTCCAGTTTTTGGCATTGTGATATAGTTAGATAAGATGTAATAATTGCTAGAAACAAGGTGAAAGGTGCATGTGTTATCCTTCCTATCTGTGCTATCCTTGTAACTTCTTGTGAATCTAAAATTATTTCAAATTCTAATAGAAAAGATTTAAAATTTAACTGATCAAATCCAGTAGTATTCTTAAAAATACATCATAAATAAATGGAGTTTATTTTCAGGTATGTATCAAATACCTGCCTTGGCTCAATAACACCCTTTTGGAGCCCTTTGTTCCCCAATATTTAAGAGACTGATTTGTCTCTTGGCCTGTAGCACTGTTGAATCGGGTGATTCTTTCCGGGTTTCTTAAGATTGCATCAAATGATTTTGCATAACATTTACTCATTCCTCTTTCCAGTTCACTTTTCCATTAACAAAATATATTGGCAAGTTGCTTTAAAAAGGGAATCGTGGGAGAAAAATTTAAGGGGGTGTAGCATGTGAAGAATAGTCTTCATGAATCCTATTTATCTTCTAAAACTGGAAGGCGTTACTCTGTTATCTTCTAATGCTTAGAATTGCCAGTGGAACATCCGAACTTCCTCTCATTCCTATTCTTTTTTTTTTTATAACACCTAGGTCTTTTCTTTTTCTCTGGAAGTATTTCAGTCCTTCTCTTTATTATTTGTATTATCGAATATCACTTACGCTATACTTTTTTTTTTCTAATTCTTACATTTCAGCATCCAATAGACTATCTATTTATTATTTAATTGTTATATCTTACCCTCTGTGATTTTGTTCCATTTTAGCTGCATGTTTGACCATTATGTACTACTCATGACATTGCTTCTGTCGTTGAATTTTGAGAGAAGTCTCTCACCTCATGTATTATTAACCTTTCCCTTCATCTAGTCAGTATTTTAATTTCCCTATTATATTTTTACATTGCTTACAAGAACTATTGCCTGAATTTTCTTTCTTTAGAAAATTCTTATTTTCTAGAGACTTAAAATCTAATTTCAACTTGGATATCCTTGAAGATAGTGGTTAATTTAAAAAAAAAATTAAGCTTATTAATTTTTAAGAGAGAAAAAAACATAAGTGGGGGAGGGGCAGAGGGAGAGGGAGACCTAGAATCCAAAGCAGGCTACCAGTATGAGCTGTCAGCACAGAGACTGATGCAGGGCTGAAACCCACTAACCTTGAGATCATGACCTGAGCCTAAGTCGGATGCTTAACCGACTGAGCCACCAAGGCACCCCAAAGATAATGGTTAGATTGTTGTTACCGAAGTTACATTCTTTTACCAGAAATAGGTGTTTTTTAACCAGGAGACATTTACATCCTTTTTTTAATCTCAGACATTCTCTGCAATAAAGCTTTTTTCAAAGAACTGGTTAATTATTAAAAACTCATTCGTAGTTTAGACTGAAGCAGAGTGACTTGTCTGAGATATCTCTGTGTAGATGTAGTTTGTTTTACAGCAAGGATCTGGTTGTTAGACTTGTAGAATTCAAATTGCCAAGAAAAGAGGGGTTTTCTTTGAGGTAACAGTATATTATTTTCTTGGGTTGCTGTAATAAATTACCACTGATGTGACTTCCAGCTTGACAAGGCTTTCCCATCTGTTACTGTGTCTTCTCTTTTTATAAAAAACACTTCCTGGATTTGGGGCCCACCCAGAAAATCCAGGATAACCTCATCGCAAGATAATTAATCTAATTAAATCTGCGAAGGTCCTTTTTCCGAACAAGGAGGAATTCAGATTCTGAGTAGACCTATCTTTTGGGGGTCACCCTTCAATCTACAAACAATATACACTCATATTTTCAAGACCATTGAATTAGGTTAAGATAGTTAAGTTTGCTATTTTCCTTTTAATTTGTTTTAATATTTATTGAGAGAGAAACAGAGAGAGAGACTTGAGCGGAAGTCAGAGGCTCAACTGACTGAGCCACCCAGACACCCAAGTTTTCTATTTTTCTAGGAGAAAAATTCGCTTTTTGATATGAGCTTTGGGGATAACACTCTTGTTATCATGATTTAAGCATGAGGAGTAGATACACAGCTCATATAGACACTTCAGTTTACCGCCTCAGCCTCTCCTCTCTTGATTGCATTTTCCATCCTTGCTACTGAAGTTCCTCATGCATTCCGCCATGCAGGTCACTATTGTCGTCTGTGTGCCCTGCTCTAGTACATTTCATACCTGGAGCTTCCTTCCACATGGTCACCCATTTGTGACCATGGTCACCCATTCCTCCATTTTCACCCTTTTCTCCGGAAAATGCTGAAAATTGGAGGTTTATATCTTTCTCATTTTCTTGTTGAAGGATTAAACGTTAAAGAAAAATAGAAACTATTGTTTATACGGAACCTCGGGAAAGAGGGATAAAAGTGCTTTTCTCTTTAGACACATCCACACTCTAAGCCTCAGTGTCTTCTGCTACAAAATACAAATTAAAAATCACACTTCATATTAATGTTTGAGGATGAAATTCTATAGTGCATATGGAAGACTGTCCATATGTTAGGAAGTGTTCAATAAATTTTAGCTGTTTTAGAAAATGAGTTTTTATCCAGATACTTAGAGAATTAGTAAATCAGTTGAAAATTGATTAAATATGTTCACTAAGACCTCATAATAAATCATTATTTCACTTCATTAAAAATGTAAATATTAATTGTTAGAGACCATTTTGTTCTACTCATTTGCTACTAGAACATTAACTAAGATGCAAGGTTTTCTGTTGTTAATTCTAACACAATGTAGCACAACTTCCTGGAACTTGCCAATTTAGCATTTGTCACTTCCCATCCCCTCAACTTTGAAGGGCATATATATTAATACATGAGTATAATTTGTGTAGTTCTTCTTTTTAAATTTTTCATGAATTAATCAGTTCAAAGGGAAAGTGTGCAGATCATACCACTTGATACTTAAAAATTCATAACTACAAGCTGGCTTTGGAAAGACAGCCATAATTTAGTGTTATGCTTGAATAAATTACATAGCAGTCAAGAAATGTTGTTTATCATTTTAAAAATTAGGCAATTTCATTCCCCCTCAGGTAAAAAAAAATTGATTTTCTGTTTACTGTAGTTAATTAAAGGGTAAAGTTATAATCTCCTTACTCTTTCCTAGACAAGAACTTACATTCAATCTGAATCTATAGAAGTGATTCCAGAGCAATAAGAGTGATTACTCTCCCTTATTAACCAATAGATTTTGAAATAAAAGGTCTTTGATAGATGAGAATGCATTTTGTTTTATTCTATTTTGATAATGGTAAAACATTTCATGGCACACAGTAGGCACTCAATATATATGGTTGTGATAATCTTACTATTTACCATCAACCTTCTGTCAAACTGATTGTAGGAAATTTGTGTCCCACATAAAGTCATAAAACTAAGACAGTCTGTATATGTATATATAGATATATTTTAAAGCTAAAACTATATTACATTATTTATCTTTGAAATGAGGGTAGTAGATAATTTTCTCTCAATATTTCTGTTTTCCAAGAAGCTATTTATTGAGTACATATTAAGTAAGGTAGTACCTAGTAAAAGGTAGTACCCAAAAGTAAAAGGGCACCTGGGTGGCTCAGTTGGTTAAGTGTCTGACTTCCAGCTCAGAGCATAGTCTCAGGGTTCGTGAAGTTGAGTGCCCATCCTTCCACCCCACCCCTGCCCCAAGCACTGTTCTGACAGCAAGGAGACTGTTTCAAATTCTGTCTTCCTCTCTCTGCACCTTCCCTGCTTGCTCTCTCTCAAAAATAAATAAATAAATTTTTAATATTTCAGATAAATGTTTATAAATATTAAAAATAAAAATAAAATTTTTAAATATTTACAAATAAAAGAGTAAAAGTCACATTTCATCTATTGAAAGAGACTGATGTTTCATTAGTGAAATAAGGACTTAGTAAAAACCCAAGTACCCAACAATTTGGTTAAATGGTATAAAGTAATCCCATTAAATGAATTATGTTCACTATGAAAGTATATCTTAAATATACTTAGTATCATGGGATGTATTTATGGTTGATTCAGTTCCAAGTGTGGGTTACCAAAAACTGTGTAGTACATTGACAATTTTGGCAAAGGGAATAGCAAAACACAATGCACTGAAATGTTAGCAGTTGTTACCTTTTGTGGGAAGCATTTTTATTTTAAAGTATTTTTCTGCATTCCATTGTTTGTGTAATTCACATTACTTTTAAAATAAAGTAAAATTAGAAAATAGTATTCAAACAGATTTAATTGCTAGATTTGATTGCTAAATGAGTAAAGTTAGGTTAGTTTTATTAAATTGTTAAGTATAATAACATCAGTGGAGTGCCTGGGTGGCTCAGGTGGTTAAGCATGAGACTTGGGCTCAGGTCATGATCAGGTTTGTGAGTCCGAGCCCTGCATCAGGCTCTGCTAACAGCTCAGAGCCTGGAGCCTGCTTCACATACTGTCTCCCTCTTTCTCTGCCCCTCCCTGGCTCACACTCTGTCTCTAAAAAATGAATAAACCTTAAAAAAAATTAAAGAGTAACGTCCATTAGCATTAATTTGGAAACAAATCATGTTTTATCCTGAGTGTTGTGTATTGCTAAGCACACTTCTATGTATTTGAATACGTCACTGTCGTATGTGTACAATGACGTGGTTGCTTTCGTGCGAACATCTTGATGTGGAAACACACTGGTAAAAAATGAAGTCATTCCTGTTGAACTTTCATAAGTTTTTAATTATAAAGGAATACGTGAAACCGACACTGCATCCACGATTACCACCTAAATCACTGATCCCCATAGGTACATGTTGTTGATAAGTAGAGCTCAGAAATAGAATGTATTAGACATGGGCTATATATCAGAAAAGACATAGGATCAATCATTTGTATATTTCATATAGACACTTCCGTTTACCACCTCACATTCTCTTCTCAATTATGCTCTTGGCTGTACCTGCCATCCTCCAGATTGAAGTTCCTCATGTATTCCACTGTGCAGCTCAGTGTTCTGCCATGTAGATCAGTTGAAAAAGCACTACTTTGATAGACAAAATAATTTGCATTTTACTCCTCCAATATAAAATTCCTTGATGTAATAACAGTGACTAGACTTCTTGAAATCACCAGGAAAAAAAAAAGAAAAAGTACAAAATATATGAAGCAACAGTCTTCAAATTGTGAAAGACAGATTTTGCATTTACATCTTCAAGAGATGATCAGTAAACAAGAACCTACAAAAGCCATGATTTTCTCACTGAAGGTATATAGCTGTGACACAGGAAGCGTGATCACAAGCAGAATGTGATGTGATGATCTTGCTAAATCAGAGAAGTGAGGAACAGAATCCATGAGTCTCTGGTAGATGGAAGTTGCTAGACAGAGTTCCCAAAATATAGGGAAAAGACTCAAAATGTGAATAAGTGATCTCTTCAATGTTTACTGAATACTTAGTGTAGGATAAGCCACCATGAATAAGGCACAGAAGACTAGGGATCATTTGAATTCTCACCAACCAAAATATATAATATTTGTCGCACAATTAAGGCATTGACTGCCTACTCCAGAAGGGGCCTTAATGCTCTGACTAAACCATTTATAGAGTAAATGCTATAATAAATTTCCTCTTTAGAACAAGTTCTGAATGAATCAAACTGAATCAAAAGTAACTTAATTGTCAACCAGAACATAGTGCAATTCATTAAGGTAAGAAAAGTAAGACTCTTAACAATGTAAATCTAAAATCACTAAAATTACACTTAACAATGTAAATCTGAAATCACCCATAACAGAAGAAAAATCCCTCAATAGAAACTGCTACAGAATTGAGCAAGATGAAACAAGGAGGCTAGAAGAACTATTTTAACTATAGTTAAAATTTAAAGGGGAAAAGAACATAGTGATGTGATAATGAGGTGATCTATAATGAAGCAAATTAATTGTGTAGTGTCGAAAAGTACAATATCTGAACTGGAAATTAACAGGATAGAAATGACGGAAGTTTAGATATACTAATGACACCAGTATTCATTATAACCAAATCTCTGAAAAAGAAAAGGGGAAAAAATCTTACAAGTATTTAGGAGAAAATATATATTTTATAAGAAGGAATGCAGACTTCTCATTAAAGAATACAAGCCAGAAAAAATTCAAGAAACATTTTTATTGCTTATTTTTAGAGACAGAATCTTAAGCAGGCTCCACCCTCAGCACGGAGGCTGATGAGGGGCTTGATCCCACAACCCTGGGATCATGACCTGAGTCCATCAAAAGTTAGATGCTCCACTGACTGAGCCACACAGGCACCCCTAGAGAAACATTTTTAAAACACTTAAGTAAACAATTTAATATTATGTGAAAATGTCTTTTATTTTAAATGCAGGGAGCCTGGCTGGCTCAGTTGGAGGTATGTGTGACTCTTGATCTCGGAGTTGTGGTTTCCAGTCCCATAATGGATGTAGATTTTACTTAAATTTTTTTTAATTATATATTTTTTTTAATTTTATTTTTTATTTTTTAAAATTTACCTGTAAATTAGTATATAATGCAAAAATGATTTCAGGAGTAGATTCCTTAATGCCCCCTACCATTTAGCCCATCTCCCCTCCCACAACCCTTCCAGTAACCCTCTGTTTGTTCCCCATATTTAAGAGTCTCTTCTGCTTTGTCCACCTCCCTGTTTTTATATTTTTGTTTCCCTTCCCTTATGTTCATCTGTTTTTGTCTCTTAAAGTCCTCATAGGAGTGAAGTCCTATGATTTTTGTCTTTCTCTGACTAATTTCACTTAGCATGATACCCTCCAGTTCCACGTAGTTGCAAAAATTTTTTTAAATTTCAAAAATGCAGTAAAAATTCAGAAAAACAAAAGCGAAAAATATTAAAGGAGGTTCTTCAAGCAGATAGGAATAATAGATGGGAACTTGGAGCTTTATGAAAAAAATGGAGAATAAAGCAAACAATAAGACTTTTTCATAAAATTCTACTTAAAATAGAATTGAATAAAACAAAGCCACAGTACATTAATGGTATGTTTAACATACAGATAAGTTCGTTACACGACAAGAGTAGTTTAAAGGTTGGAAAGGGACAGAAGAAGTATGTTACAAGTTAGGCCAATATGAGTGGTGTGACGGAAATAGCGTTTCAGCGAAGACCCATATTACAAACCTGGGAGCAAGTCCTGTAAAACAGTGATGATGTAGAGCTGATAATATAAAATGGGATGATTATTAAAAATCCTTAATCCTAAGGAAGGCAGAACAGGATGGGGGGAGGTAAAAACAAATTCAGTTAAAGGATTGGACAGATAAGATGCATACAGGCATACCTCATTTTATTGTACTTGGAGGATACTGCGTTTTGCACGATGGAAAGTGTGTGGCAGCCTTGTGTTCAACAAGTCTATTGCGCATTTGCCGGCATTCGCTCCCTTGGTGTCTCTGTCACGTTTTGGTGATCACGAAATAGTTCATGCTTTCTCATTTGTTGTGATCTGTGGTCAGTGATCTTTGATGTTAGGATTGTAATTGTTTTGGAGCACCGCAAACCCCACCCATACGGGACAGAAGACTTAATAAATGCTGTATGTATTCTGACTGCTCCACCAATGTGCTGTTCACCTCTCTCCCTCTGCTCTTGCTTCCCGAGACCCAGAGGCACAGCCATATTGAAATAAAGCCAATTAATAATCCTACAATGCCCTTTACAGGTTCATGTGAAAGGAAGAATCTTATCTCTCTTTAAATAAAAGCTAGAAATGCTTAAAATTAGTAAGGAAGGAATGTCAAAAGCCAAGACCAAAAGCTAGACCTCCTGCACCATGCAGTTAGCTACATTGTGAATGCAAAGGAAAACTTTTTGAAGGAAATGAAAAAGTGCTACTCTAGTCAACACACAAATAAGAAAGAAAACAGCCTTATTTTTGATAAGGAGAAAGTTGAGCGGTCTGGATATAAAATGAAACCAGCCACAGCCTTCTCTCATGTCAAATGCTAATCCAGAGCAAGACCCTAACTATCTTCAATTAAATGAAGGCCGAGAATGGTGAGGAAGCTGCAAAAGAAAAATTTGAAGCTAGGAAAGGTTGAGATTCATGAGGTTTAAGGAAAGAAGTTGTTGATGTGACCTAGGAGTCCAAGATAAATCAACAAGTTATCCATGAGATCTAGCTAAGCTAATTCATGAAAGTGGCTACACAAAACAATAGATTATCAATGTAGATGAAACAGTCTTACTTTGGAAGCACATGCCATCTAGGACTTTGATAGCTCGAGAGGAGCATTTAATTCCTGGCTTCAGGGGACCGGCTGACTCTTTTGTTGGGAGCTAATGCAGCTGGCAACTTCAAGTTGAAGCCAATGTTCATGTACTATGCCAAAAATTCTAGGACCCTAAGAATTATGCCAAATCTACTTTCTGCTTTAGAAATGGAGCAACAGAGCCTGGATAACAGCATATCTGTTTACAACATGGTTTACTGAATAATTTAAGCCCACTCTTGTTTAAAACCGCTCTTGAGACCTATTGATCAGAAAAGATTCCTTTCAAAATATCCCTATTGTAACAATGCACCTGGGCACCCAAGAGCTCTGATGGAGCCAGACGAGATACATGTTTTCGTGCCTGCTAACCTAACATCCATTCTGCAGCCCATGGATCAAGGAGTAATGTCAACTTTCCAGTCTTATTATTTATGGAATATATTTTGTAGTCTAGCTCTCATAGACTATAATTCCTCTGTTGGATCTAGCCACAGTAAACTGAAAACCTTCTGAGAAAGATTCATCATTCTAGATGCCATTAAGAGAGGATTCATGATATATGGAAAGAGGTAAAAATATCAACATTAACAGGAATTTGGAAGACACTGATCCCACCCTTCATGGGTGACATTGAGGGGTTCAAGACTTGAGGGGAAGAAGTTGCTGCAGATGTGGAAATAAAGAACTAGAATTAGAAGTAGAGCCTGAAGATGGGATGGAATTGCTGAAATCTCATGATAAAACTTTAATGGGTGAAAAGTTGCTTCTTAAGGATGACCAAAAAAAAAAAAATCTTGAAATAGAATCTACTGCTGGTGAAGATGCTGTAAAGACCATTAAAATAACAACAAAGGATTTAGAATAGGACATAAATTTAGTTGATAAAGCACTAGTAGAGTTTGAGAGGATTGACTCCAATTTCAAAAGAAGTTTTATCGTGGGTAAAATGCTATCAAACAGCATTGCACACTACAGAGAAATTGTTCATGAAAGTTTTAGTATCTGGGGAATATCGGCCTAATAAAAACCAGTAAAAGTGTTATCTCTTCTGTTTCCTGGAATATTTTATGTGAAATTAGTATTATTTCCTTCTTTAATATTTGTAAAATTCACTGATGAACTAAACTGGTCTGTACATATAAATTTATAAATATATATGTATAAATATATATATAAACATGTGAACATATAAATAATATATATAAATAAATATAACTTATGTGTATAATATAAATGTGTGTATATATATATCATGTATATTAAAGTTAACTAATTCTCTTTGAGCTTTGGAAGTTTACACGTTTCAAGGATTTGCAAATTTCATCTAAGTTGTCTAGTTTGTTGACATAAAGTTATTCATAATTTTTTTTGTTATCCTTTTAATGTCTGTGGGATCTGGCATCATGTCCTTTCACTCCTGATATTGGTAACTGTGACTTCAGTCTTATTTAAAAAATTTTTTTAATGTTTTCTTTATTTTTGAGACAGAGAGAGACAGAGCATGAACAGGGGAGGGTCAGAGACAGGGAGACACAGAATCTGAAACAGGCTCCAGGCTCTGAGCTGTCAGCATAGAGCCCGACATGGGGCTCGAACTCACGGACCGAGAGATCATGACCTGAGCCGAAGTCGGACGCTTAACCGACTGAGCCACCCAGGCGCCCCTAGTCTTATTTTAATTATATCAGATCATAATGTATTCTGGTCAGTGTGTCTCTACATTGCAAAAAGTGAGTATTCTGCTCTTATTGAGTGGGGAGTACTTCACTGATGTCAGTTAGATCCAGTTTATAGGATTGAATCCTTTTGCTCCCTATTAATTTTTAAATGAAATTGTTCTATCAATTATTATGAGAGGGATGTTAATATAGAACTGTATATCACTTTTGCTATACATAATTCAAATCTCATGTTTAGGTACATGGAAATTTAAGATTGTTAGGACTTCTTGAATAATTTTTTCTCTTTTTTGCCATGAAATGACCTTTTTATCATTTTTTAAAAAGTTTGACAGAGTACATGCGGATGGGAGTGGGGCAGAGAGAGAGGGACAGAGAGAATCCCAAGCGGGGGCTCAAACTCGCAAATTGTGAGGTCATGACCTAAGCCAAAACCAAGTCAGAGGCTTAACTGACTGTGCCACACAGGCACCTCGACCTGTTTATTCTTATAGAAGTTAAAACTAAACCTGGATATTATGACAAAGATAAGTCAAGTAAACAATAAAATGGTCAAGCCACAAAACTAATTTTAGATAGAAAATGTAGTCTTAATCAAACTCTGATAATAAGCTGATATGGAAAGATAAGAGAAAGACCATCAATCCACCATGAGAATAAAAGCTAGTATTATTAACACATTATTAATAACATGACCTCCTATTTTAGGTAGTAAATTATTAAATAATTGCTAGGCACACGAAGAGGAGTGGCAGGGAGCAGAAGGGGAAAGCAGAGAAAGTAAACCTGGGATTAAGATCTAGAAGCTGATGCAAATTATATTTCTAATAAAGGATTAGTATCCAAAATATATGAAGAACTTATACAAATCAAAACCCCCAAACTGAATAATACAATAAAAAAATGGGCAGAAGACATGAATAGACATTTTTAAAAAAAGACAGATGGCCGACAGTCACATGAAAAGATGCTCAATGTCACTCATTAGGGAACTATAAATCAAAACTACAATGGGACACCACCTCACTCCTGTCCAAATGGCTAAAATCATCAACACAAGAAACAACAGGTGTTGGCAAAGATGCAGAGAAAGGGGAACCCTCTTAAACTGTTAGTGGGAATGCAAAGTGGTGCAGCCACTGTGGAAAAATATGGAAGTCTCTCAAAAAGTTAAAAATAGAACTACCCCAAGATCTGGCAATTGCACAACTAGGTATTTACCCAAAGAATACAAAAAATAGTTATTCAAGAGGGTCACATGAACCCCGATGTTTATACCAGTGTTATCGACAATAGTCAATTATGGAAACAGCCCAAGTGTCCATTGACTGATGGAGAAAAAAGAGGTAGTATATACACAGTGAAATACTATTTACTCGTAAAAATAATAAAATCTTGCCATTTGCAAGGACATGGATGGAGCTAGAGAGTATTAAGCTAATTAAGTCAGAGAAAGACAAATACCACATGATTTCATTTATGTGGAATTTAAGCAACAAAACAAACGGGCAAAGGGGAAAGAGAGAGAGGCAAACCAAGAAACAGATTCTTAACAATGGAGAACAAACTGATAGAGAAGGGAGGTGGGAGAATGGATTAAGCAGTGCCCTTGTGATGACCCCAGGTGTTATATGGAAATGTTGGATTGCTATATTGTACACCTGAAACTAATACTGTATGTTAACTCATTAGAACTTAATAAAAACTTTTCAAAAATCTAGAAGATGAGTATTTGTGAATATGAATAGGTTTAAGACCCAAGCATGAAATATTTTCACTATTACATCTATATGTTTTGAATACTAGAAGATTTCTTCCAAGTCAGATTGTGATTCTAAGACACTATTATAGGGGCTCAGTCGATTAAGTGTCCAACTCTTGATCTTTGCTCAGGTCATGATCTTACAGTTTGTCAGATCAAGACCCACGTTGAGCTCCATGATGAGAGTGGAGCCTGTTTAGGATTCCACCCCCCCCCCCAAATGGATGAATAAACTTAAAAAAAAAAATAAAAGACATGATAAGGAACAGGGTTGCAAAAGAGCTTCATCCATTTATTGGAAACTCCAATCGAAAGCAGCAGCTTTTCTGCAGTGAGGGAAGTTTTGGGACTGAGCCCTTCACCTGTGGGGTGTGATGCTAACTCCCCGTGGTTAGTGGCAGAATTGAATTGCAGCACACGCAGTTAGTGTTAGGGCATCTGAGACATGGTTTTGGCACGAGGAAAGAAACCCACACGTTTGGTGTCAGAAGTGCTGAAAGTGAAAACATCACACTGGGTGAATGGTGAACACAGGAACTCTGTCCTACTTTTGTAACTTCTTTTGAGTCTTAAATTATTTCAAAATGGAAAGTTAAGTATTTTTTAAAGAGTTAATGTGGAGAACAAAAAGAATCTCATTGGCAGATATTAGGCATATTTTCTTTCTCTTTTTCTGCACTGTGATGCAAAAAATCATTAGCTAAACTCTTTACCAGATTGGTAATGCACAAATAAGATCTAAATTCTTACATTTTACGTGTGTATTCATCAAATTCTATGACTTCACCTTAAAGTCCTATTAATATGATTAATCAGTCTTGTTGATTTTTCAAGTGCATATCAGGAAGTAGTTCTCAAAGGATTGAATTCTAAAACCAGTCCTTATATATTTAGAAGGCAATGAGCACATAGATTTTCAAGATAGTCTTGAAATAACAAAATGGCAAAAGTTGATAATGTAAGTTTTAAATAAGAAATTGAATACGTTGTAACTATTTGAATTCCTACTCATTATCTGTTTGGAATAGTTCAGATTTATATAAAATGTTTTTATTTGCTCATCTAATGGTTTGATTATATGAAAAAACAGTTGACTGTTTTAGTGTAGAAATCCTAAATTATAAATATAGTAATAAATTCAACAACACAACTATTTATGGGGTAATTATAATCATTTTACAAAACATGATAACTTTGCACTACATTAAGTAAATAATTAAAAATCCTCATTTGTGAAATTTGTTATGGTTTGTGATCATAACAACACTTTATGACATGGACGTTGTCATTATTTTTAATAGGGAAAATTATTCTACTTACAACTCATTCGCTTTCATTGCAAAACATCTTTATCATAGAAAATGTTCAGATATAATCTATTTAAATTGCTTATCAGATTATATGTTTTCAAACATTTTAATCTTAACCATTGTCACTGCAATCAAGTAGCAAATTTCTTTCTTAGATACAGTGTTTTGGATATTACCTGTTTTGATTGTGAAAGTACTACTCCACTAATAATTAAGTTCTTTTTAAGATGCACTCCCCATTGTTGTAGCCATGTTTTTCTCACGAGGTATTTTCTCTTTCATCATTTAAGAAACTTATTTTTTATTTTGGGTATCTTTTAAGTTGTGTAAAAGCAAATACTATAAATTTCTCATTACAGCCAAGATGACCACCTTCATAAATACAATTCAATCAAATTGAAAACGTTGTTTATTTTTTCTTATACAGGATGTGAAAGGTATACTTGTTCATCCTAATACTGTTGTATAAATATTGGTGCTTTGGTCTCTACTTAATCAATACTTTTGACTTTTGTGTAGGCAGAATAGATAACCATCTTGTCCTATTTCATTGTATGTTTTTAAGTTTGTTCGTTCGTTTATTTTGAGAGAGCAAGAGAACAGGGAGGGGCACAGAGAGATAATCCCAAGCAGGCCCCTTGTTGTCAGCATGGAGCCCAAGGCAGAGCTAGATTTCACAAACCACAAGATCATGACCTCAGTGGAAATTAGGAGTCAGACACTTAACCCATTGAGCCGCCCAGGCACCCCCCCCCCCTTTTTTTTAGTTGTCTTATTTTAATATAGGTTATCATTCTGTGTAATTAAAATGAATACTTTATTTCTGATTAACATTTAAAAATCAAAACTAAGGATTTCCTCTATTACATGATAGTGTCATTTGCATAAAACAATCTGTAGAAAGCTATGGAACTATGTGATTCAATGATGAACAGAAGAAAATCAGTCTTTCAGTTTAAACCATTGATGTTGATTCACAATAAGAGTAATTGACTCAAATACGTATTCAATTTTCTTCTGTCTTTATATGTGTCTAAACCATAGATTGGCATTTTTTTTTTCTGTAAAGGTCACATAGTAAGTATTTTAGACTTTGGGAGCCACATGTAGTCTCTTTAATATAATTCATTTAAAAATTTCTTTAAAAATATAAAAACCATTCTTCCACAGATAGCAATAGAAAAGTAGCACATGCGATTTGGACTGTGAGCGATACCTTGCCAAACCCTGGTCTAAACGCGGTAAGAATAGCCAAGTTATTTTTGTATTATACCATATCCTTGGCATTAAGATATTTCTAAAGTAGATAAAAGAGACCCACTACATTACGTCCAGTCTATTATGGGCAGAGTTAACCTATGGGTAGAGTCCACAGTTGGGACATCAATGCAAAATCAACAAACATGTCCACATCATTACATTATTTGAATGATATATATATGATATGTTACTTAACATCAGATTGCAGAAAACAGCGATAATTATGTAAACATACATACGTAAAATATATATAAATAGGTGTATATATCAGTAAGTATGTAAATAAGTCTGCAGCAAACACTATCCAGCTATGACAACATTTCCATATAATCTCTTTGAATATTGACAGATGTGGAGAACAAGAATCAATAGTTAAATGAGTAACAATGTCAGCATTAACATCTGGGTTGTTAATAAAAAAAAGCATACCTATATCAGAATTAGATGTGTATCAGAGCCATATCTGCAAGTGTAAAGTGAGCTGTTAGCTCCCTCTAGAAGGATGGTTGTGAGATTAGTAGAGATACAGTAGAGAAAAGTCATTCAACATGAGGCCTTACTTGCGCACTGTACACATTTGATTAATCTCAATTTTTCTTGTAGTAAAAGTAACATTATAATGGTGTGCCTTTAATACCAAGTAAATTATTTTTGTAGAGTTTTTTTCTTAAGTTTTTATTTATTCCGAGAGAGAGCGAGCAAGCATACACACATACAAGCAGGTGAGGGGCAGAGAGAAGGAGAGACAGAATCTCAAACAGGCTCCATGCCATCAGCACAGAGTCCAATTGGGACTTGAACTCATGAACTGTGAGATCATTACCTGAGCCAAGATCGAGAGTTGGATGCTTAATTGACTGAGCCACCCAGGTGCTGCTATAGAGTTTTATGTGACAAAATTTTTAAGGTCTTAATTTTTTACATGCAAATTTATATAATGCTGAAATCTTTGCACAATGTTCTTTGATTTGCTACTGGCATTTTAAACCAGAGTCGAATAACCACTGATCCTGCTACTATAGGAATAGATCATTTCAGATGCATCCCATCAGTGCACCAAAAGAAGCGTTTGCTACAGGTTTTGATCAATATGAATAGTGTTTAATACACACAGAAATAAATTTAATTTTAATGAGAAGCCTAACGCATGGTGCATGCTGTCAGTGAACTAATACAAGTAATATACCATAATGAACGGACAAATTACAGGCAAAACACACACATACTAAAGAAAAAGAGTAGATGAGGAGGAGTAGGAGCACAAGGAAGAGAAGAAGGGAAAGAGGAAGAGAAAGAGAAAAAAAAAATCACTAAAAATTATAACATTGGTAAGGCATCGCTATTTAATTTTGCATTAATAAGCATTCAAATAATGGGCCACTCATATGCTGAACATGCCAGGAAAATCTTAATGAAAGGAGTGAATTTAATTCAGGCCTTTTGGGGAAAAAAATAAAAAAACCTAGGAGAAGCATTAGCTTGTAAATGGAGATTGGAAAGCATGTCAGGTGACAGTATAAGCAGAAACTGGTGCAGAGAAAATGTGTGTGGCAATAACACAGAATGAGAAGTAAATAAACCTACCAGGCTTTTAAAGCAGAAAATTTAGCTAGGGAATCATGGGAAATTTAATAGATTCTGCTGTGATTCTAAAACCTAAAGCGCTTGAAATACTAGTGATGAATACTTTTTTTCCCCCACCGGTCCTAGGAAAACATTAGGGAAAAGAAATAATTTTTTTATGTGTAGACCGACAGTTCCCTGCCACACTAACAATAATTGAAAATCAATTCTAACTTATTCCTGATTTCAGTTGAAATGTGTTAGGATTTTATAAGTTTGGATAACCTAATTTTGGAACAGTGGTAACCTTTAAAATGTCCTAGGTTTAAAATAACAAAGTTACATTTCTTGTCATCGCCTCACCATTAGTCATCCAAGGCCCTTCTCTGCCTCCTACTTACTCACTATGGGTTCAGATCGATACAGCAGCCAGTTTACAACATTGCTCTTCACCGTAGCAGAAACTGAAGATCAAGACATATTTTGTTAAGACCATTCATGAATATCACTTTCTACTCCTGCAGTTACCAAATGTTGACTTACTCTTTTTCCTTCAGGTGAGAGACTCTCGCTCCTTCCACAAGTGAACCAGTCTGAAAGTCTCAGACAAGAATGGAATCATACTGAAACATAGGGTCTTTTGTGATAAACAATAGTTTCTAAATTAGGGAGTGTTTAAAAAACAAAAACTCAACCAAGGAAATTTTAAAGATATAATTGGCTTTTATTCACCAATTCATGAACTGGGGAACAATCCTTTGTGGCAAGTAGAGGGGAGTTCCAAAGGGCTACAGAAAAGGAAACATTTTCAAAGGTAGAGAGGGAGTGGGAAAAGCAATGATTAGGGAGGAATCATTGTTTTTGGCAAGATTACCCTCATAGGGGTAACAGAAGGGCTCTGTCAGTAGGAAATTGTCATATTGACTGGTTAAAAGTTACATTTTGGGTGGGGGGAGTCAAAACTGCAGTTAGATATTAAGTCTTGATTTATTGACTTGAGGCCTTAACTTAAAGGACACCATTTTGGGCCTCTGGTAGTCTTCTAAACAGAAATAAAGCTGTTCTCTTCATTTGGAGAGCTAGAAATAAGGTATATTAATTGTCCCAAAAATACTCATTGTACAATATTGGAACAGGAACTAGGTAACCACAAAAATATTATTCAGAAAAGGGAGGGAGTGGACCACCTGGGTGGCTCAGTCAGTTAAGCATCCAACTTTTGATTTCAGCTCAAGTGTTGATCTCAGGGTAGTGAGTTCAAACCCCATATTGGGCTCTGCACTTGGGTATGAAGTCTACTTAGGAAATGGGAAGAAAGGCAGACACATGACAATCATTTTTCTTCAGCCATTCTGAAATTTCCATAGATAAATTGAGGGCATTTCACTTCAGGTACAGGGAATATTTAGACTTGGTTTCTACTCCCTGGATACATTTTCACTTAGTGGAATTTTGATTGACATTGTGTTGAATATATAGGTCAAGTTGGGAAAAACAGATAAGTTGACAATATTGATGTTCATACTTCAAATATGGACTATCTCCATTTATTTAGTTTTTTTTGTTTATTACAGTTTTATAGTCTACTCATGTAGAATTTGTACATATTTTGTCAGATACATATCGATCTCACTTTTGGAGGTCTAATATAAACAGTAATGTACTTTGGGGAAAAAAAGAAGAAAGAAAAGGAAGGAAGAAAGAAAAAACAACCTGGGTGGCTCAATAGACTCAGGCTTGGGTCATGATCTTGTGGTTCAGGCTTGTGCTGATAGCCTGGAACTTGCTTTGGATTGTGTGTCTCCTTCTCTCTGTGGCCCTCCCTGACACTCTCTCTCTCTCCCTCTCGAAAATAAACAAATATTAAAAATTATTTAAAAATAAATTTAAAAATTAAAGAAAAAAGTTTGAGAGTGTGTGAGTGGGGGAGGGTCAGAGAGGAAGGGGGGGAATCCCAAGCAGTCTTTGCACTGTCAGCATAGAGCCTGAAGCAGGGCTTGATGTCAAGAATCCTGAGATCATGACCTGAGCTGAAATCAAGAGTTGGATGCTTAACCAACTGCGCCACCCAGGGACCCTTGTAGTAATGTGATTTTAATTTCAAATTTTACATGTTCATTGCTGGTATATAGGAAAATGAATAACTTTTTAAATATTAACTTTGTATCCTATCACCTTTCTATAGTTACCTATGTATTAGTTCCAGGAGTGGTTTTTATGGCAGTTATTTTTGATTTTCATATAGGCGTTCATGTCATCTGCAAACAATCAGTTTTATTCCTTCCTAATATGTTTTCCATTTATTTCCTATTCTCTTATTGGATTCATTTATAGATTAAATTTTCCTCTTTCTGTGAACACTTGGTTATATTGATTGGATGCCTGATACTGTGATTTGTGTTATGAGTTTCTATTTGCTTTGTATTTCTCTACATAGTTTTGGATTTTGATCTAGCATGCAGTTTTATTATTTTCAAATAAATGTGATCATTTCAAGTCTTGTTTTTAATATTAGTATGGTAAGTTCAGAGAAGCTTTTAGGGTAGCCTTCATTTCACCTCAGATAAGGTACTAATCTTCTGACAGCAAAGACTGAATCTCCCCCCACTCTGTGAAAGCAAAGATCTCTTGGACAGTAAATGATAAGTCACCTAAGTTAAGCAATATCGCACGTGTGATGCTTTGAATTTCAACCTTGGAAATTGTAAATGCTATCCAGTTGGCATGAAGAAGTCAGGAATGTTTGAAAAAAGTCAAGAAGGTTTGATGGAGGCATGAACTATGATTATATCTTTATTTGAAAATTTGCCTCTCAGTAATGATGAGAACGTAGTTGGGAGTAACACAGGGAAATATGAGGTCTATTGCAACTTTGGAAAAGTCAAGGGAAATTATATTGCCATACATTAGATAAATTTTATTCAAGCTACCCTAGGAGTTAGAAAAATGAAAAGCTAAAACACACACACACACACACACACACACACACACACACACACACAATTACTCTCTTAGTGGGGTAATTTTCCAAGAAAAGAAAAGGAAGGGAAGGGAGGAATGAAGGAAGAAAAGTTACACTTTGTGTTTTGGTTACAGTGGAAATCCAGAAAACGAAGTTACAATGATACCTGGAAATAAAGCTTGAATATTGATTCACTGCTTATGTCCTACAACAAAATAAAAATTGTCATTTAACAATGCTGTGTTCAATACATGGCAATATATTTTTTAACTGGTAACTGGGGAATATCTTTTTACCTACTAACAAATTATTACTATCTTACAACAAGATCAGTTACAAGTTATTGATATCAGGCCCATTTCTGTGTCATAAACTTGACTGTTCTGGGGACATGGTTTGTGACTTTATGGAAACCATCAAATTAGTATCCATAAGTGCTGATGGCTACATTTTCCCTTGAAAAAGGACATCAGCTAAATTTCATTAACTCATTCATATAAAAATAAAATTTGTGTTTTTAAAAAAGGATCACATAACAATTGACTTGATAGTAATCCATTTAATTTACATCATCATGGTTCCATTTCTTATTAATATCAGTCATTTTCCCAAAAACAAATGTAATTTTCTATTTCATAAAAAATAATCAATACATGCTTTAGAATTGGCCTGGGAGAGATTTGAATATTTGAAAAGAATGTAAAAATGAAAACAATGTAAAGGTAAGAGCTGTTACGTACTTGATTGTAACCATGTATTCTTCTGTACTGTACTTCCTACTGAGTGTAGTGAATCTCCAGTTTGTAGTAAGCGGTAGCTTCTTAGGCTCAGCCCTCTACAGAAGGAATTCATGTCGCCATTCTGGTAATATAAATACATTTTTTAAATACCTAATTTTATTAGACTACTCCTCTTCCATTGTAGTGGAATTAGTCTAATATTTCTCAACTTGAAAATTTCAGGAATGTAGCCCAATCAACTTTAGCAAAAAGAAAAAAAAAAAAAAAGTCTTAGAATGAAGCAATATCACTCCTTTATTTCCTTTAAATAATTCCACCATCTAGATTTTATTAAAGAATTAATAGACACTATACCAATTCTATGAAAAGGAATACATGTTTTAAAAATTGGGGGAGTACCAAGAAATGGTCAGTATACAGAAGCACATGGCCTCTGTCACAATTATAAGCAGTTGAGTTAGCTCATTGGTGATCATCACTGCTTAACAGGCTTGGAAACTACAGTAGTTAATACGTATTCTAATTTGCTTTCAGCAATAGTGAACTTATAGAATGAGTTGAGAAATGTCATCTATATTCTGAAAGGGTTTGAATATTCTTTACATATGTATATGGTGGGCATATATCTGTGGTGGTGGCTATCTGGTGGTCTGTTCAATGAGGTTTTTAATTATGAATTCAATTTCTGGGTTTTATTTTTGGTTATGTTCTATTCAGATTTTTTCTTTTTGAGTCAGTGTTAGAAATTTCTAAAAATGTTATTTTGTTGATGTAAAATTATTCATCATATTCCCTTTTAGTGGCTAATAGGCATAGGGGAAGTTTTAAATACCTATGGTCATTAGGAAAATGAAAATTTAATCCACAGTGACAGATTTTGCACACCTGCTAGAATAGCTATCATCAAAAGGTCAGATAAGAGTAAGTGTTGGCTAGGATTTAGAGCAATTGGAGCTCTCTGTTAGTTTAAACTCCTACAGGGAGTTTAAGATGGGGCAGCTACTTTGGAAAACTGTTTCATAATTCCACATAGTTAAACTCAAATTTACCAAGCAACCCAGAAATTCCACTCTTAGTCATCTACAGAAGAGATATGAAACCATATAACCACACAAAGTCTGCATGTGACTGTTATCAGCATTATTCATAAGTCAAAAACTATAAATAAGACAAACACCCATCAACTAGTGAATGGATACATGTCTACCCTGAGATACTATTCAACAACACAAAGTAACACACGATACATACTTTAATATAAATGTACCTCAAAAGCCGTGTGCAAAGTAAAAGAAGCCATTTGCAAAAGACTATTTGATGTATGATTTTTCTTGTATGACTTGATCAAAGAGGTAAATTTATCATGACAGTGCATCAGCAGTTGCCTCTAACTGGAGGGGAGGTAGCAGTAGAAATTGACAACGGTCAGCCTCCAGGGAATTTTAGAGGATAACAAAAAAAAAAAAATTTTAAAGCTGGATTGCTGAGTTATGTACAACTATGCAAATTACAAAACACCATTTAGTTCAATACTTCTAGTTGGTAAGTGTTATGGTGTGTAAAATTTACCTCAATAAAGCTGTGAAATAATTTTGAATTGTCCATCTAAATTCCAATGCTGGAATCCTCTTATTATATCCACATGGAGTGATGGGACTCTCAGATGGAGCAGGATGCTAAAATATGGAAAGAAGAAAGTCTTTCTCCTAATGTCTTACCATGAAGCAACTGCGAATGAGCCTTTGACACATGCAGCTTGTGTTAGAACCTATCTGTATACTCTTCACCTGAAATCTTATATTGTCCCAGTAGTATGACTTGTTAGCCTCTACAATGCATTCCTTGGAACCTAGGCTGGCCTCTGGCCTCCAAGTCATTAATAATTTGGCCCTTGGAAGGACAGGATCCTGTTCAGAAATACCTTCATTTAAATGATCTTTGAAGGTGCCGATAATTTGCTACTAATTTCCATACCCTACAAATTCTTAAAGATGCCTTCCTTCCTAAGGAAGGCAATGAATTTGATTTTTTGTAAGATTTTTATTTTTTTAAGTAATTTCTACACCCAACGTGGGGCTTGAACTTACATCCTGAAGATTAGAAGCTGCATGTTTTACTGACTGAGCCAGCCAGGTGCCCTAAAAAGGCAATGAATTTGTTTTTTGGAGTGAATCGTATATTCTCAAAAATTACGTGCTTTTTATTTATTTTTTTTTAATTTTAGGTATTTGAGGGTGGTGCCGGAGAAGGGCAGAGGGAGAGCAGGGGTAGGGGGAGAGAAAGAGAGAATCTTAAGTAAGCTTCATGCTCAGCATGGAGCCTGACAGGGGGCTCTATCCCATGGACTGTGAGGTCATGACCTAAGCCAAAATCAAGAGTTGGATGCTCAACCAACTGAGCCACCCAGGTGCCCCTAGAAAATTAGGCTTTTAAAGATGATGATGAGTAGCATTCTATTAAAAGTACACTAAAAGAGGGGACTCAACATAAATGCAAAAGCATCCCAATGCCCAAGATGAAAAGATTTCAGCCACTCTTAACATCTAGGTATCTAATAAACACTGCTTTACTTCGTATAAATACCTGTAAGTGCTGAGCGTAGGTTTGCTGTCTCTTAACCTGCAAATTAATTGGACAGTGAAAGAATATTATTTATCTAGGTCATTCATCTTTCTCAACATCAAAATGGTCCTATTCAATTATAGATGGTTGTTAAAATGAGGATGACACTCATCTGTTTAAAGGTGCCACTTGGGACTATGATGCAGTGATTGTTTACGTAGTTTAGCCTGTCTGCCTCTGAGGAACCCTGGTATCTAACTCTCCAGGTAGATCAGGATGATAAAGTATTACCTTTGATGAATGTTGTCCAAGGCATGGTGGGTTTTGTTTGTGTCTGAATCTGCTTGTAATTGGTCATTCTTTTTTTTTCCTTTTTTTTCAATTTCCATTCTCTTGCTAGATACCTCTAAGAGGCTACAAGTTAACCACATTTGACCACTGGTGCATAGTTTATAATAAACGCCTTTCTAAAAGATGGTAAGAACATATTAAATTAACATTAAATTCTGCTTACTTTGCTCATATTCTTGCTTTATTCAGATTTCGATTGCCATTGGATTTAACCTTGCCTCACTACTTTGGTTCTTGTCTATGATTGACTTTTTTTCTGGATCCTAAACACAGTCATAAACTTCTTGATCACCTTTATTACCTTATTCTGCCTTGGCTAGAAAAATCATGGAACCCTTGAATTTGAAGTAAGGATAGGGATCTTTCCAGTGAGGGAATCCCCTGAAATCACTGGAGATTGTCATTATAGTTGAGGCTAAGGAAAAATGGCGTATGTTCAAACAGGCTTAATTTCATTTTATCTTCAACGTTATGAGGTAGCCAGGACTTACAGTTTTAACATTATTTTACTCTGTCACGTAGGCAAAGCTTATAAAGGCCAGTCATCATTCATAGTGGCTTCATTTGAAAGAGCATGGATGTGAATCATGCGATTTCAATCAAAACTATTCAATCTTACGGAATACAGTGAGCTTTAAGAATGCACAAAGGACTGTTACAACAGAGCTTTTAAATATTGAGAAACAATATGACTGCCGGGTTAGAATGTCAGTATCTGTGGGGTCATAAGTATGCTCTTATGCATCTCTTAGATATCTAGGAAAATCTTTGCCTTTAGTGACCAGAAGATTGTCTCATAGTTTGATGTCACTTTTTTTTTTTTTTTTTTTTTTGGCTAAGATCTTGAATTTCATGATTAAGCATGTTTAGGAAGTTTGTTTAGTTCATGTGAGATATATATCAAGGTTAAGAGATAATCTAGATATTTAGTGTGAGGTGAATTTCTAGGGCATATAATTATTCAGGGACTATGAATAAAGAAATGATGTCTAAAATCTAAAGAACAGAGTATAAGGGATAAAATAGGCAACAGATCTTAAGCAACATCAAAAGCATTTCCAAATAAACAGGTACCTTCGCAAACAATCCGACCTGAGAAGACCGCTGTCTTACTATATAGTGCCTCAGCTGCTAGACTTTCAGTAATGTACATAAATTTGCATAGGGTCTCATAAAAAATAAAGGCCCTTTGTTTGTACTGCAGTTTGTACACATCGGGCTCGGATCACGAAATTGCCCAGTTCTTAGTATCCCAATAAATTATCACAGGGAATTCTTTCGATTCAAAATGATAGAAGGTTGACAAAATCCCAAATATTCCAGTGATTTTGACCACAGAGATGCTTCAAGATTTCAGTCTCTGAGATCTATTTCAACCACGGTGACCGATAACTGTGATCAGAGCAGGATCAGTAACAAAGCTGACGGATTCAGAAGATGACCTTTTGACATAGCACTTCGCATAATCTCTAAACCTATGGTCTAGAACTCTGTCAGAAGCCAGGTAGGGGGTTGGTGAATTTAGTCATGAATGGAGGAAATGGACCTGGTAGCCTGGACTACCATTACATTACTCATATTCCACTGAGCTGAAGACAGTGGCATTTTGTATATCCACGTTACAGAAATAGCTAATTATGTTGTGCGTGTATGACATTCTTGACTTGGGATGCACCCTATACCTCCACCCTCTTTGTAAACGTCCTACTTTCTGTTTCAAGGAGTGAGCACCAGCACATTTATTTATCTTGTCTTCACCTCATTAGAGTTCGCTGGCTAATGAAGCTAACCGACAGCATAAAACAACATTTAGTGGCTTTCAAGTGTCAGCAATCAGAGGAAAACAATCTTTACCGGATTGAACAATGTGTTATATCAAGTTTCTGAACCCTGTAGGTCACATTAGTCCATAGCAAACACAGACACTTTGCAGAGACTGCAGATACTTGAGTTATTATTTGAGAAAAACCCTTTTAACTGATGTATTCTCTTTGAAGCTCAGCAAACTTTACCCGGTGCATAAACGTGTGGCAAAATCAAAGAAAAATATTGTAGATTACACTCTCAAGGTTGTAATTTATTGATTGTGTATGTCTGTTTTGTGGCCGGTCAACTCTGTCCTCCTTAGTGATAAAGAGTCGAGTCATCCCTACTCAATAGTATGTAGATGGCTGGGTCTCATGAAAAGTGAAAATGGAGAATTCTTTTAAACTCATTGGAAATTATGATTTGCTATACCTTATAAATAATGAGAAACTTATTTTCCTCTTACATCAGAACCTCAAACCCTAATAATCCAATTTACCTATCTGACATTTTCTATTTTCACTTTCGCCATGTTATGCCATGCTGATGCATCTGTTCCAAACGAGGGCCCCTGCTCTGGACTCAAATCACTTACTTGGTTCCTAGTCTTCACTCTTCATTCCAGGTACTTAATCTTTTGGATCCTCAACTTCTTTGATTATAATTAAGGACAAAAGGGCATGTACTTGTAGGATTGGTCATTCATTAGTCACTCATTTATTCATTCATTCATTCACTGAACCTATATTGAATGCCTGACTTGTGACAGGCACACTGCTAGGTGATGAACAAGAACTGACTATGCCAAGGCTCTACTCTCATTTGGCTTACATTCCAATATGTATGCATGTAAATATTTACTACATTGGTGGGTGGGGGGATGCTCTGAGCTGCAAATGGGAAAATGCATGTAGAGTTTAGCATTATGCCTGGCACTAGAAAGGGCTCAATAGGTAGCTTGTCATCATTGTTTTCTTCCCCTCAAGAAATTAGAATGTAATTATATCTTTAATTGTTGTCTGTCCAATATTATATCTTAAATACTACACATTTCTGATATCATGTAGCTCTGATATTACAAGCCTAGGATCATAGCTAGTATTCAATAAACATGTCCAAAATTGAGCTAGAAGTTCCTTTTCAGCTCTGAAATATTGTGAGTCTTGGAATGGTATTGAACTGGTAGCTTGTGATCTATACTCTGAAAGCAAGTCATTTGGGGCACCTTAGATGCTCGATTTATCATCAGAGGTACCTGATTGAATTGTGTCAAGTGTTTGTTTATTGACAGTGGTGTAGATATTGTTTACTGGTTTTCAGAAGTTAGATTGTGCCTCATTGCAAAGCTTAAAAGAAATCCAGCAGCTTCAGTGAAACAAAATCATTCTCCTTTGAGAAAATGAAGCTATAAAATAGGTATAGATGCCACAAAAAGAGATCTCAACCTAACATAAAAGAGGGACAAATCCCTGATTAAGGATTTTGCATAACAGCTGGTGAACCTAACAGTTATTCTATAAACCAGATTGGGAGATACAACTAGATGTTCAGATTTTTATCCCTTTTGGCTTTGTTTCACCTACTTGGGAGCTGTGCATTATACTACAGCACTTGGAAGGTCTTCCTGTTTGCCAACTTTGTTTTCTTGTACTTTTAATCTTCACTTGATAATCTTAATCTGTCTGTCTCCCAAAACATGTTTTCTCTTTGTTTGGGATGTCTCTCTTTCAAGGCTGATCCATGTAAATCTGATCCTGCCCTAAGACCCTGATCCTTTCCTTAGAGATTAATTTCAAAGCATTAACTTAGTTTGAATCTTGAGGAATCCTTAATTCCTCAAGAAATTATGTTTCTTCAGTGGGAGGGTCTACACCTCTGTCTTCCAATAAGAATTCAGATCTAAAGTGATTCTAAATTTTCCCAGAGAACTATTTTTATATTCTATTTTGAATTTCTAATTTCTTATAGATAGGCCCACATCTTATTCTTGCTATAAACATTGCAAACAAGTATAATGTCTCAATTTATAAACAGCCACTAATTGATGAATCACATATTATTTGCTAGACCAAGGCACTCATTCATAGTGATAATGAAACTACAATGGCTCTTAGCTAACAGGGATTGCTCCTAAAATCAGGGACTGGTGGGATGGATGGGGAATGGGACTATACAATGTAAAGGGTAGTCATTACTGAGATGATAATGTCTCAAACATGTCATTTTGTTGTTTGGGTTCCTGTTCTCTTAATTATGATTCAAGATGACCATATATCCAATTTGCCTACTACAATTCCGGTCTACAACAGTTGCCAGGAATAATTATTAGCACTGATTTCATTCTCAAAAGTGGATTTCTTTGGGTGACGCTTTCTGTGGTAACCCCGTTATAGACCACTCAAATGCAGGCAAATTTCTCTGCATTTTGTTAGATCAGCCACATGTCCCACATTCTGCCAAGTCATCTAGAAACATACCCTCTATGAAGAAGGAGACTTTATTTACTGCCAACCACGGCCTTGATTATAGTTTGTTAGGTGTAGTTGTAAGTTCAAGGGTGGATATGTATTAATATTACAGTGATAACATAGAATACCTGGTAGTCACACATTTCTTACCGAGTTTCTAGTTCCAGAGAAAGCTACTATTACATAATTAATATTGACTTAGACAAGTGACGATAGAATACAGAAGTAGGAAGGAATTCCAGTGTGTTCTCTTTTGATTTAGAGAGAAAACTAAAATTAATTAGAAAAATAAGAAAAAATAATTTGAACTTCTATATTAGAAAAGATTTATCTATAGAATGACCATATTATTTTATGCCTATCTCCTAAAAAAAAGTGATGGAAATATTTGTGTTCTTCATCTTTAACCAGAAGTTTCTAAGTCAGTGCTTTAAGGATTAAATTGGTTTTCAACAAGGGTTGAGAAGATGCCAACCAATAGGATTTTACTATCAGTAATCTCACAAATTAATAGCTTTCATATACTTTTATGTACTTTTTTTCAAATGAATCCTAAATATGGATATACTTAATCATTTCTTTCAAACTTGAAAAAAGATGGTTTATTAGCTTTCTGTAAAACCGTTTCTCTTAGCACATATAAATCAATATAAAATTAATAGTTGAGAAAAATTTAGTTTCACTATCTGATTATATTCTTATTAAAGAATAAAGCATTCTGAAGTTTTCTTGAATTGCATTCATAAGTTGTTTTGGCCTACCGAATTAGTAACTTCTTAAACATAATTACTCACTATGTTGAAGAGCATGATACGTAAAAACATAAATACTACTTTTATTAGGAGTTTTTATTTTTCCTTATGCTCTAGGTAAGCTTTAGCTTTTTGAGTTTCTTTAATGTGCACCATCTTGCTTCAAGTGTCCTACTTTATTTCTTTATTTCTTGGAATCCTTGTATTAACTCATCAGTGAGGTGTCCAATATCACTTTCTGAAGGAATGCTGGCTGTCAGGACTTGTTAGCTTCCCTTATCATATTTAAATATTCTCACATTTGCAATTATTTTTTCAAAGTTTTGTTTCCCACTAGAATGAAGCTCCACATAGGGCATGACAAACCTATTGTCTGTTGTATTTTTCAAAAATATTTTTGTTCCTTTAGTTATGTAATTAGTATTGTAATATGCTTTTTCACCATTAAATGACTTCGATTAGTGAGCATTAAAGATTCTTGAAAGTTCAGATAATTAGATTCCCAGCATTCTCTCTGTACCATGTTTTTACTCAGTCTGCAAAGCCTGCCTATAATTATTTTTCTCCTATTTTGCAATGTTGTGCTCTTTCTTGCCTTCAAATCTTTTTCTATTTCCTGGGGAAAACAAAGTTGACTTGCTTCCAGGTAGGAGGAGGGGAGAAAGACGTGGAGACAATGAAGTCAAAATTAAATGTCGTAACTAAACATGACACTAGGACATGATTCTTAGTCACATACAAGTTCATTACTATTAGCTGGTTTATTTGGAAAGAATATACCACTGTTTAAGGATGAAAAAAAAGTATAGGAAGGCAATATAGAGAGGAGAAAAGGACCAAGCATAATTACAGATGATCACAAGACTTAATTTCACCAGTTACTATGTATGTGACATTGAACCAGTTACTAAACCTGTTAAAAACTCAATTTCTGCGTTCGTAAAATGTGAATGTTAACCTCAGAATCCAGTAGTACATATAATACACTTAACAATAGATTTTAGAAAAAAAGAGGGAGAAACAGAAAGAAATGCCCAACATAAAAGTGGACAGTTAATTTCAAAAATCGTAATTCAGCCATTAAATAATTTGCTATGAACATGCTGGTAGTTCTATTAGACATTATTTTGCCTCAAAGCAAAATAAAATACTGCATTTAAAAATAAAAAATTGAGGGGCACCTGGGTGGCTTAGTCAGTTAAGCCTCTGACTTCAGCTCAGGTCATGAGCTCACGATTCGTGAGGGAGCCCTGTGTTGGGCTCTGTGCTGACAGCTCAGAGCCTGGAAGGTGCTTTGGATTCTGTGTCTCTGTCTCTCTGCCCCTCTCCCGCTTGTCTGTTCTCTCCCTCTCTCCAAAACAAACATAAAGAAAATTAAAAAATAAAAATTGAAAACTGAAAAGGATAAAAAAAAGACATTTGTTAATTCAAGGAATAGTTCATCACCTGCTATTTATTTATTTATTTGTTTGTTTGTTTGTTTATTTATTTATGTTCTTTGCCTTGAAACAGAATTCCAGTTGTTAAAGAAGGTGCCTTTTATCATATAATTTTTGGACCATAAATGTCCCTATGTTGGGACTTTATTCTTTCACCTTTACGCCATTATTTCTACTTAACTCCTTCTGGAATAATTTATTTTTGTAGATAATCTTCGTTATGAGATTACTTTAATACGTGTTTAAGCCATGTGACTTCTGTGGAATTTATTTTAGAAATTATAACTCTATCAAACATTCAATTGACTTTATTATCACTAGGTAGCATTTATAAGCCACTTTTTAATTTGGTTCCTGCTATATAATCATTCGTTAATGCAAATTCAATGCATCATTGCTCTCTTCCATGAACAAACAACTTTCCTTTTAGCTCAGCCCTAGCAGCTCAGTTACTGATCTTTGTTCACTCTATAGTGAATACTTTTCAGAGCTGAAGGTATTATCCTTCACTTCTATCCTTGCTTCTCTTTGGGGAAGCTGTTCTATGCTCTTTTTCAGCATCATATATGATGATATGATTTTAATAAAACTGTTGTTTATATATTCTTGGTTATGCCAAACGTTTAGACCCCTTACAATGATGACAGAAAGCATTGCTGAAGTAAGCCATAGGTAGATGTTTACATACATGCACACATCTACATATGTGTGTATATTCTTCATAATATCATCAATGTCCTAAGTTTTTTCAACTTCCTTTGAAAACCATTCAATACTAATCAAATCAAAAGTTTGAGATACACCTTTTGAATAAATAAAATCTTCCATGATAATTTTTTTTCTTCTCTTAATGATTGAGAATCTTCTGTTGGTTCTATAATCAGCATTGGAATCAGAGACCTTGCTATACTTTATATTCTCTGGGTTAGAAGAGTATCTTGTGAGTAGTTCTGATCTCAACATTGGGACGTTCATTTATCAATTTAACTTATTACGAGTTTTCCCTACTAATAGGAAAACAATGATCATCTAGTCAGTATTGACTAATGTTTTAACACATGACATATAATTTTTGGCAGTCGTGATTATAAAGTCATGCATAAATATTAGAAGTGATTTAACAGTGTAAGTTAGTTTTAAGTTTGTGGTTTCTTTCAAAAATCAAAAGTGTCATGAATATAATTTTCATCCTCCTTCAGGCAAATATATGTAGATAGCATCATCATATTCCCATTATTTCTTTAAAAATAAATAATATCTTTTATTTTACAATACTCCTCCATGTGCATATCAAGAAACTGCTTGGGCTTGTGATGTTCACTTTTTCTGTCTCCAAACATTTGTTGAATGTTTGCCATGTGGCACACACACTATTGAAGGCACTGAACTTAATATGTGTTTGACTACTGGTCTCATACATTCACTTTGATAAGAAATAAAAAGGGAAACCACACCACCAATGAAAATGTGTGAAACCCTCCAAAAAAACTATTAAGTTTCAAATTTCTTTTAAAAAAAAAAGTGTTGACTCCTACATTTTGTTTGATGTGTTTTCTAATCACTGGCTATTTCATAAATTTATAAATAAAATTTGTTTATGAAAAAATTTTATTACATAAAAAGACTATTGATAAGCTAAATAAAGGGGTGACTAATGGTGGTGATGACCATTTTAATGATGAATCTAGGATCTAAATTTAGTATAGTCCAGAATAATAGAATTTCTCTTTCACCGTAGTGACATTATACAAACTTCTGTAAGGACTTGCATAAGTCCCTGAACAAGTGATTTACTTGGCTATTTTTTTTTGCCTGCTTATTACATACAATATGATGAACCTCTATACTTAGTAAATTTGAGGATCATGTATGTGCAGGAATGAATTAATGCCTATATTTTCTCAGTCCATTTCAGATTAATGTGGTGTGGAGTGGTCAGGAGAGATTTCACTGTCCCTCTGATGGTCTTCCTCCTGTTCAATGAATTCTGTTAAATGATCCCTGTAAGACACATCCTTCATTCCTGGCTCACAAAAATTGAGTTCTGAATAGCATTGTTTTTAGTGTATGGAATTCACCAGATGGTACCAAATGGCCAATATTTTAAACTACTTCCTGAGGGTAGATCTCCAGCTGAGCCTTCCTGTCAGCCTCATTCTCATTGACTTTCACTGTGCTCATTCATTTTAAAACTATCATGTGAGCAGTACTCATGTTTTCCCAGGAGATGTAATTGTGCATATTAGCAACTATGAAGCTTAAGTATGTTTCATAACGTCTGCTCTTCTGCTTGTGTTATCTTCAAACAATGTCTTATTTTTAAATGACTGTGTTCCATCTTAAATTCCAAATGGTGATTCCCTCTCTTTTCGAGAGTCAATTCGCCAAAGAAAAAAATTACAGGTAGTGATTTGTCTTAGCTATCAATGCATCTTTGACAGACAGTCTCATCTTTGTTGTCAGGCTGAAACGTTCTGTTCTAGAACAGAAGGAAAACGTTACACAGTGCTTATGAGTCTCTGAAGTCTTTATTGGTACTCAGCTCACCTTCACACCTTCATGAGAAGGAAGAGTAGATTTATATTCGAAACTATATTGAAAAATGTCTACTTTAAATGCACCCAAAGGACTTTCCAGTTGTTTTATTGCAATTCCAGGCTACCTTCATGTCACTGAAATAAGTTGGGCTAAGCAAGGTAGACATTCTTGTAAATTTGTAGGAGGCTACCTTGAAAAAGTTGATGGGAAAATAAATAGGCTATATTCTGCTGCTGTTATTCATGTTAGAGTTAGAGCTTTCTAGTAGTAAGTTACTACTAAGTAGGTGTAAATATCCAAGGAGCAATGAAAGAGGAGTACCTATCATATATCTGTAACCTGTAATTCAACACTGAACAATGCAAGCACAAGGTCAATAGGGCCAAACACTTAAATATTCACATTTTCTATATGAAATATATACAAAGATTTTAGTAAACAACCTTTTTGGGCCATGTTAAATGAAGCAAAGTCTCACCCTATGTTTCAACTCATGGTAAAGCTAGAAGTTACTCCCAACAAGAAATGGTGGTTGTAAAACTTAGAGAAGGTAGTAACTTTTTATTAACAGGAATGGTCAAGGGTAGTTAAATATTTTCAAGTGTATCACTCATTGCCATATCTGAATTCTGAATCTTTCTCTTCTATTGGTTATCTGCCTGAAAAGAAGATAGCTGTATCAGGATTCCCTTATATGTATGGTCATATTTCTTACAAAACTACTTGCCTACATGGAAATAACCTTAGATATGGTCTCAAGCACATATGACCCAACATATACATATGCATGTCTAGTTTATAATGCATACTCTGGGCACTGTCTTTTTAACAAACAAATTCTATTTTAGTTGCTTATAACTACAGCTATTGCTCTCTCTGCACAGATGGGAGGAGATAGTGGAAATGACTTCAGGGCTGCTGGCTGTAGATCAGAGCAATGAAGTTTTGCTGATCTGAATCTTTTGTGTTTGGTAAATGAAAAGGGAGCTTTATATTGCGGTTTAATCACTCCACCTTCTCTTGGCCTCAGAAGTTCCTTTTGCTTAACGAGAGGAAAATCATCACTGTATCTTGCTGGAGATGTCTGATGAACACTTGTTATTTTGTCTCTTAGAAAAGAGAGAAAATAATCGGCCAGGACTAGATCCAGTTGTGAAGTAGGAAAAGATTGTTCTTGATGTCCTTCTCCCATCTGTTCCTAGATCAACCTTCTCATCTTTTCCTGGCCTCTTGTCATGCCAGTGTGCTGGATCAAGGGAAAAGTTTAATAGAAGGAACCAGAAATGAATGCCAAGATAGAGGAAGCAGGGCATAATAGGGTCATTTAAGTGTTTGGGAAGGAAGGCTGAGGCCAGAAAACTCAGAAAATGATCAGAAATTCATCCAAAGTAATAATATTAGCAAATGCATACATACATCTCATTATTTGCTAGCATTCCAACTGCTTTACATGTATTAATTCATTTAATGTTCATGGCTATTATTTTCATCCCTACTTTGTAAGTGAGGTAAATAGCAGAATAGTGAGACAACTCATGCACAGAATAAATGAAAAAATTAGGATTTGAACTCAGGCTAGCATTAGAGCCCTTGGCCTTGCCCACTATTCCGTGTTGCTTCGCACACCAAGGAGTTGGCTAGTATCAGCATAAACATTATTTGTCTGATCTTATTCTCTATATTAATCAGCAACATGGAGGTTCAAAACAAAAACCTATAAGACTGAGAGAACACCTCATACACCAGAACCCCCAACCCTCTAGACACTTAGCCAGAATCTTCAGATGCCTAATACATTCCTATTACTCCTCGCTCTTCGAACCCTGTCAACAACTATCTGCTAGATCACTGTCCTATGCCAGGCTCAGCTCTGGGTCATGACAATAATTTTGGAGACGGCAGGATCCTGCTCTTGGCACTGTTTCTTCTCCTAATACATTCCTATTACTCCTCGCTCTTCAAAAACCCTGTCAACAAGTATCTGCTGGATCACTGTCCTATGCCAGGCTCAGCTCTGGGTCATGACAATAATTTTGGAGAAGGGAGGATCCTGCTCTTGCACTGTTTCTTCTTCTCCTGAAGAGACACAGACAATTGGAAGGGAAGAAGAGAGAGAGGGATAAAGGAAGGGAGACAGGAGGAGAGAGAAGGAAGGAAGAGATTAAACTTTTACATTTTGGTAAAGTTTTATGAATGGTATAAGCTCAAGTGATTGAGAATAATGGTGGATTGGAAAACTGAGGATAGTTTAAGAAAGCCTTTATGAAGCAGTGAAATTGAATGCCAGTCTTGATTTTCAAAGACACCCCTTTAAAGACCTTGAAGGAAAGGTTCCCAAAAAGGAAGAAACAGCTCATGCAAAGATCCCTTATACTGGCATATTTTGCTTCCTGGCATATTTTGAAGACTCTTGCTCTGATGGGAAACTTCGGATTGATAAGCTCAGTCTGAAAAGTAACCCAGGAAACTCTTTCCCAGCCTCCTTTACATCCAAATACAAGCTAAGTGACTGAGGCTCCACAAACCCAACCACAGGGCACATGCACAGGAGGCTTTGGTGCTGAAGTGCTCAAACTAAGGACTCAGGCTGTACCTAGGGTCTTCATTTTGTGGCAAGGTTTGTGCCTGAGCTGTCCAGTTTGGGGACAGTGCTGGTTGCCAGGTGGAGTCCCTGATGTAAGGTGTTATGCGCGCTGGCCGCAAGAGCAGCTAAATATGCAGTGCAATTTTGGGCAGTCCTGTAAATGGCCACATCAATTGGGATTTCCTCATTACCTCAGTTTTCAGCCACAGTTTTTAGTATTCTTTTTCAAATCTGAGATTTAATCCTGTATCTACAGCCTTCTAACCATCAATAAGCCCAGTATCCATTTCTGTTTAATTAACCACAGTCAGATTCCATTGCTTATAATGAAAAACACTCAGTGGTAAAGGTTGGACTTGATTTAGGAACAAAAGACATGACAACGTGGCTCCTGGTTCATCTCTAGCTAGAATATCCTGCCTCGTTCTGTCTCTTCCTATAATTACTCATGATCTGACTTTATCTTTCCATCTTTCCTTCTCCCTAATCCTTTAAGACCCTTAGTGTCTAAGCGTAACTCAGATAATGGTAAGGAAACAGAATGATAGAGACTTCGTACAAAACCTCTTTCATGTGTCGACATTTCCCTCCGGCACCTTGTTACTAATCTAGTATAAAAAACCTGCATTTCCATCTGTGCTGGTCTCTCTCAGCCTCATGTTGTCTTAAGTTATAACTATTATCCTTATTTCTGTCTTGGTTGGACAGAGAAATGTCCATAAGAGTTCTTTCTCTTTTATATACCCTATGTGACCCACGTGTCTCTTTCTGGGGTGGAGGACACAGGAGAGACCTCAACTGCTGGTCTCTTAAATGCCTGCTTACAATTTCCTTTCCTAGGGTCCACTCATCTTAGTACACTATTGAGCCAAACTGGAAAATATGGTGTTTTTAGGCAAAACAGAGTCAGAATAATCTTAACTCTAAGTGCCTGAAGAAATGTACAGGTGTGATCATTAGCCATGATGGCTATTGCCCTAAGTTTCACCACTTGTGGAGAAATAGAGGGGTCACCCATCTGAGCCCCTGAAGTGACAGAGGGACCTAAAAAAAGCTTCATTTCCACAAACATCACCTAAACCCAGAAATGTTTGGTTTAATAAAAACTTATATCCATTTATTTAAACTACTTGACATTGATGCCAAATCATCACAGAACAAAATGACAACTGTTTGTAGAAATACATATACAAAATTAATTCGGAAGGTTTTTTTTGTAACGCAACTCCAATGCAGTACATGTGGCTTATCTAGCAAAGCCATAGACTCAGATGTTAAAAATCATTTGATAGACACCCAATTTTTTTAACTGTGTCAGGGACAGAATTTAGAGATAGTCTTTGGCATTCACATAATGCTTAAACCCGTGATCTTCACATTTTTTTTGGCAGTAATTCACAGTAAAACACATTTGATTTCACAACTCACTATAGGCAAAATGTTAAACACATAGACACATATGTATTATAGACACATTTATAAAAATAAAAAGTGTCACAAATGCTTCCTTATCCTCAAAAAGTAGAATTTACTTGATATATTCTATTGTTTTCATTTAGGAAAAAAAAAGATGGCTATTACCTACTTTATTAATTTAAAACCCACTAGTGAACTCTGGCCCTGCAATCTGAAAAGCATTAATTTAAACTCTGGTTCTGTTACAGTACAGGTAAAATCTATTTTCAGGCTAGCCAAGGAAACAAATCTGTTGGTTATGATTTCTATGACAAGTTAAAATGTTTTCCAAGTTTTAAATGATTAATTTGCAAGCAACTTTCACAACTCAGTTTATTTGTAAATTGTGGTTGGATTATATTTTCTTCAAAATGCCCATTTTTGGACCAAAATATATCCATAGTTCCCTACCTTTCCGCATCACTCGCACTTGGAGAGTAATTGAAAACAGAATCTTCAAGCTTCTCTATTCAGTGTCACACAAAGGTTAAACAATTGTGTATGTTTCTGTTCACAACTTTTCTGGGGCGTAAAAACTGAGAAAGTGAAGTCTAACATCTGGAGGCACACTGCAGGAAATTAAAAAAAAAACGCTTGAGGAAGACTTTTAGAAATTATGCGATAATTTATTTTCCAATAATTTAAATCCTACTTAATTACATTTTTTCACTCTTCTACACCTACTTGTAGCAGCAAAGGAGTTAACAAAACATTTATTCTTATCTATACAATATTCTTTCAGTAAACCTTGTAAAATGCTCATTAAAAGTCCCACATGTTTAGAAACAACAGTGCATTAATAGGAATGCAATTAAGTACTTACTGCTTTTGTCATTTAAAGTAAGTTAACCAGATGGCATGAAATCCTCCAAAAGAGATTTTAAACAAACAAATGAGATTTAATTAATATGCACCAGTTAACTCATTAAATATATAGCAACTAGCTCATTAAACTTAAGGTAAATACTTATTTGAGATAGATTGTATATTCCTTTTTACATTTATCTTCATTTTGCTTGACTGGTCATGTGTGATAAATGGTGACTCTGAAAGCTAGAATATTTTAAAGTAGAAATTTTTTGTAGTTCACATTTTTTCTTGATTTCCAGAACAGGACTTGACATTATTTACACAGAAATTATGGAATTTAGGGGTGCCTGGGTGGCTCAGTCGGTTGAGCATCTGACCTCGGCTGGGGTCATGATCTCACGGTCTGTGATTTCCAGCCCCACGTCAGGCTCTGTGCTGACAGCTCTGAGCCTGGAGCCTGCTTCGGATCCTGTGTCTCCCTCTCTGCCCCTCCCCTGCGTGCGCTCTCTCTCCCTTTCTCTCTCAAAAATAAATAAACATGAAAAAAAATTAAAAAGAAATTACAGAATTTAGTGACTACATAAAAAGAGTAGCGACAACAAAAATAAAATTAACTTTTCATTTAAACATAGACATCAGGTTTAATGTACTTATTAACCCAGATACAATGGGCGCTCTTTTCTCCATCTGCTCTTAGTACTATAACATGGATCACGGTAATATTCCCAGTTAATTTTAAATAACTACCAAATTCCCTTACTTTGCTTCAGTGCTACTTATGGCAAAATTCAGTCATGTACCTTTGGCAAAGGAATTCTTATTATCTGTCTGCTGATAGAATCATCTTTGTCCTTTGATTAAAATAAGTATGGAATGGAGACAGAGTGGGAGAATACAGGCTTAGCCAGACAAATCACTCAAGGACGTATGACCTATTACCATGAAGCATATCGTGGCCAAAGCACTTGACATCCATAAAGAGAACCTGTCTATTTCCACAACTCCTAAGACTTTTTTTAAAATTTTAATGAATTTAAGTTTATGAAGTTTATGTATGCTATTGAAGTTACTTTCAGCTTAAAATAGGTTGTTATAAGTACATTTTATGTAAACTTCATGGTAACCACAAAGGAAAAAACTGTAGTAATTACACTAAAGATCATGATAAAGGTGTCAAAGCACACTATACAAGATGTCATCAAATCATAAAAGAAGACAGCAAGAAAAGACACAAGAAACATGGGGCATCTGGATGGCTCAGTTGGGTAAGTGGCTGACTTCAGCTCAGGTGATGATCTCAGGGTGAGTTTGAGCCCCCCATCGCAGTCTACACAGACAGTGGAGAGGCTGCTTCAGATTCTCTCTCTCTCCCTCTCTGTCTTCCCATCCCCTGCTTAACTCTCTCTTTCAAAAAAATAAACTTTAAAAAAAAGAAGCAAAGTATCTACAAAACAGAAAACAGTTAACAATTATAACTCCTTAACTATCAATAATTACTTTAAACATAAATGAATTAAATTCTCCAGTCAAAAGACAGAATGGTTGAATGGAGAAACAACAATAAAAACAAATAGGATTCACTATATTCCTACAAGAGACTGACTTTAGCCGGAAAGACACATTTAGTCTGAGAATGAAAGGATAAAAAATGATCTCTCAAATGAATGATAACCAAAAGAAAACAGTAATTATATATCAGATAAAATGTACTTTAAGCCTAAAAATTATCAAAAGAGATAAGATCATTATATAATGATGAAAAGGTCAATTTATCAAAAAGATATAACAATTGTAAATAATCATGCACCCAACATCACAGTACTCAAATATATAGAGCAAATACTGACAGAACTAAAAGGAAAAATAAACAGCAATATAATAACTGGAGACATCAATACTCCACTGTTTTTCTTAAAGTTTATTTATTTATTTTGAGAGAGGGAAGCAGGGAGGAGAAGAGAGAGAGGGAGATAAAGAACCCCAAGCAGTCTTCACACTGTCAATGCAGAGCCCGGCCTGGGGCTCAGTCTCATGAACCGCGAGATCATGACCTGAGCCAAGATCAAGAGTCAGATGCTTAACCAACTGAGCCACTCTGGAGCCCCTCAAATACCCAACTCTTAATAATGGATAGATAATCCAGACATGGAATAAAGACAGAACCAGTAGATTTGGACAACAGTATAGACTAAAGGAACATAATGGAAAAAATATATATATAATATACATTATTTTTTTAAAAAATCCTGTCATTTATGACAGTTATATGGAACTTGAGGTCATTATACTAAGTGACATAAGTGAAAGAAATATACTGCATGAACTCACTTACATGTGGAATCTAAAAAATGTGAACTCGGGACACCTGGGTGGCTTAGTTGATTAAACATCCAAATCTTGATTTCAGCTCAGGTCATTTTCTCAGGTTTGTGAATTCGAGCCCGGTGTCAGACTCTTGGCTGGCAGAGGGGAGCCTGCTTGGGATTCTGTCTCCCCGCCCCCTCTCTCTCTCAAAATAAATAAACTTTAAAAATTTGAACTGGGAGTAGATTGGTGGTTACCAGCCCTTCACCCCACAAACACAGGAACATTATAAGATGCATGTATTAGCAAGTGCTCCAAATAACAACGGTTTAGAAAATATTGTCATGGATACAGCCAGAGTAGTCAATGTTCTCCTGCTTATTAACCTATGACCTAGACTTAATTTTGCTACCATTAGCATCTTAGTCAATCTTTATTAAGCATATTAATGTCCAGAAGCTAAAGTGCAATGCTCCTTATCCTTTTTCCATTCAGAAGCATCTCCATAAATTCGAAGTCCCCTACAGTCTTGAAAATGTTTTACTAGTAATTGAGGTCACTCTCTATAACATTAAAAGATTAAATTAAGTCAAATCGGCAAGAATTCTCTAAGCAATGTATCTAGTGTTCTGAGGCAGAAACCATAAATGCCTTTCTTTAGTTCACAACTTGTAACTAGGGAAAGAAGTTACGGTGGCATGATAATGCAGGAGATTTCTATAAGGTAGTAAACAAGAATTAATTAACATTAAAAGGCATCCAAATAGGTGAGGAAGAAGTAAAACTGTCACAATTTGTAGATGACATGATTGTTTATATAGAAAACTTGAAAGACTCCACCAAAAAATTGCTAAAACTGATACATGAATTTAGTAAAGTTGCAGGATACAAAATGAATGTACAGATATCTATTTCATTACCATACACCAATAATGAAGCAACAGCAAAAAAAAAAAAAAATTAATGGATCAATCCCATTTACAGCTGCATCAAAACGCTTGAGATACCTAGGTATAAATTTAACCAAAGAGGCAAAGGACTTATACTCTGAAAACTATAAAACACTGATGAAAGAATTTAGACACAAAGCAATGGAAAAACATTCCATGCTCATGGATCAGAAGAACAAATATTGTTAAGATGTCTATACTACCAAAATCTACACATTTAATGCAATCCTTATCAAAATACCAACATCATTTTTCACAGAACTAGAAAAAACAATCCTAAAATTTGTATGGGACCTACAAAAGACCCTGGATAGCAAAAACAACCTTGAAAAAGAAAAGCAAAGCTGGAGGTATCACAATTCCAGACTTCAAATTAAATTACAGAGTTGTAATGATCACAACAGGATGGCGTGGCACAAAAATAGACAGGTAGATCAATGAAACAGAATAGAAAACCCAGAACGGAGCCCAAAACCGTAGGGTCAACTAATCTTCAACAACACGGGAAAAAATATCCAATGCGGTAAAGACCATCTCTTCAACAAATGGCGCTGGGGAAAACTGAACATCAACATGCAAAAGAGTGAAACTGGACCACTTTCTTAAACCACACACAAAAATTAATTCAAAATGAGTGAAAGACCTAAAGTAGGACATGAAGCTGTTAAAATCTTACAGAAGAATACAGTCCGTAATCTCTTTGACATAGGCCAAGCAACTTCTTACTAGATATGTCTCCTGAGGAAATATTTACATGTTTGCAAATGACATTTCTGATAAAGTGTTAGTAGTATATAAAATCTATAAAGAACTTATCAAACTCAACATCCAAAAAACAATCCAGTTAAAATATAGGCGGAAGATGTGAATAGACGTTTTTCAGAGAAGACATCCAGATGGGTAACAGACACATGAAAAGATGCTCAACATCACTCATCATCAGTGAACTACAGACTACACTGAGATATCACCTCACACTGTCAGAATGGCTAAAATCAACATAAGAAACAGCAGGTGTTAGCAAGGATGTGGAGAAAGGGGAACTCTCACTGTTGGTGGGAATGCAAACTGGTGCAGCCACTGTGGAAAACATTATGAAGGTTCCTCAAAAAATTAAAAATATAACTACCCTAGGATCCATTAATGGAACTACTAGGTGTTTTCCCAAAGAATACAAAAATAATAATTCAAAGGAATACATGTACCCTGATGTTTACAGCAGCATTAACTATGATAGCCAAATTATGGAAAGAGCCCAATGTCCATTGACTGATGAGACTGATGAATGGATAAAGAAGTGGTATAAACACACACACTCAGACACACACACACTGGAATATTACTCAGCCATCAAAAAGAGTTAAATCTTGACATTTGCACTAATGTGGGTAGGGCTAGAGAGTTTATGCTAAGTGAAATAAGTCAGTCAGAAAAAGACAAATACCATACAATTGCACTCATGTGTGGAACGTAAGAAACAAATGATCAAAGGAAAAAATGAGAGGCAAACCAAGAAACAGGTTTTTAAGTAAAGAGAACAATCTGAGGGTTACACTAGGGTGGGTGGGGGTGGGTGGGTTAAATGGATGGTGGCTATAAAGGAGTGCACTTGCTGTAATGAACACAAGGTGTTACATGGGGGTGTTGAGTCACTACATTGTACACCTGAAATGAATATTACACTGTACGCTAACTGGAATTTAAAAACAAACAAAAAAGTTAACATTCTAATGGCATATAAAGGTGCTGCCTGGAATCCAGGGGTACTGAGCTCATTCGAACATCTACCCGACATGCTCAGTTCACAGGAACCACATTAACTGTAGAAATGCATGGTTGTAAACTATACGTGAAATTTTCAGTGATTGCCTGTCTACATGGAAGAAAAGCTGGCTGAATCCTTGAATTATCATGGTGCCCATAATGCTTCCATATATTCATTCTACAAGTTACGGATGTAACCAAAATTATACTCCACATGGTTCTGTGAATTTACTGAATGCTAAGAGGAATAATCAGAGAATAAGTAAGACATTAGAAAAGTCTGTTGTAATGAATATATACAAATAAAATATGCATTGAGAAAATCTGCAATGAAAACATTGTTTCTCTAAATTTTACCACTTAAATCATATTAAATTGTAAAATCACCTGAGAATTAAGTTTTGCCTTTTTAAATTTTTTTTTATGTTTATTCATTTTTGAAAGACAGCACAAGCAGGGGTGGGGCTGAGAGAGGGGGACACAGAATCTGAAGCAGGCTCCAGGCTCTGAGCTGTCACCATAGAGTGCAACTTGGGGCTTGAACTCACGGACTGTGAGATCATGACCTGAGCCGAAGTCAGATGCTTAACTGACTGAGCCACCCAGGTGCCCCAAGTTTTACCTTCTAAACATTCTCCATTAAACTATGAAACCCTAAAAATTATTTAAAAAAAACGATGATCACTATATAAGAAATCCTCAGTTAATTTTCAGTAGCTAGTTCTACAAGTATTTAAATATTTTTAATTTTAAAAAACTCTATAGTGTGTGTATTCTAAAAAGGGAAATGTTACTAAACTGATGTAACCTTTTACCCTATTTTTCAAAAGTTTCATATCTAGAAAAATACTATTTCTGACACATTCACATTATAGGATCAACATGATTGATATTTTTAATACATTCTTTGAGAGATGATATTCTCAGTTCTACAAATTTATGGGGAAACAAAATAATTAAAAAATTATTTTAATACTTCTTAGACATTTGAGGATATAAGTAAAGTTATTGAAATAGATTATAAAATCAGACCCATTCAAAAATAATATGCCTTTGATAGTCTAGATCCTATAGTGATATAATGATGTTATTTAGAGGCAATTAAAAGATAATGAAATTTGTCCAAGGTTATTTCCTTTGATGTCTGAAAACATGAAGTATCCACCATAACAAAAATTATCAGTGTGCTATTTTATAAACTAAGCCAAAATCTTTTGAATTAAACCTATTTTGATTTTTTCTTTTTTTTTGAGTACAAGATTCAAACACAGCCTCATTTATTTAAGACTTAGTCTTTTTTTCATAACGTTCAACTTTGGAATCAAAGTACAATCCTTAATTAGTAGTAAAAGTAGCCATATAAATAGAAATCATAATAGCAAATATTTACATAATGCTCTACAATTCACAAATTACTTTTTAACATAATGTTTAAGTATTATAAAGCATATGTGAGGATAATCCCTAGTGTTCTAACAGTATTTCTAATACTGTAAAGGCCCTTGTGCATCATCCTTTGAGCAAAAATTCCAGCGAGGTCTGGTCTTCTAGCCCACAAGGTAAGCTGTATGACTTCCTGAGTAATCATTATGAATTGTACCACACATCTTCAAAAATGAGTATGGCTGAGTGACCATTAGCAGATATGCGTAAGTGGCAAATATTCCACAAACTGGGAAGATGTGTGAGACAGTAAATTTGTGTACTACCTGATTTGAGTAGTTTTCAAGTGCACACTTAATAAAGTGCAAAGCTGTTGTCAGTTCCCAAGTCTTGACCCAATTAGGAAACATTATGACAGGTACTATCCTATCCCTGTCCTCAAAGAAAGAACATGTCTCTTTTCCTATCTATCTACTTACCTCAGAGAAAGTCCTGAAGAGCAGAGTATAGCATATAGTTGCCCAAGGAGGATAGATAAAGCCTGACTATGAGGTTCATGGTAACTTTTAACTCTGGCTTTATGTTATTGAACTTACCTGTGTGGCAAACAGGGCTCTTCTTTATGAGAACGTCTTGTTCTGTTATGTCATTGAGAAATCGTGTCATTGAGAAAATTACTTTTGAGGACTCACCGATGTGCTAAATTCATCTCAGTTTACTAAGAAACCTAAGCAAAATAGGAAAAGGAGAGTTGCCTTTTGCAAAACTTGGACTAATTTGACTGCCTATGGTCTTAATTCAGGCCTGAGTTTTGTCACCACAGCAACTAAATGAAAGCACTGAATCAATTGAACAATATGCTATAAAAAAAAGAAAAGAGGACTAAGAATCTTTAAAAACTTGGAAAGGAAAAATAATTTATAAGAATGATATTCTCAGGCACTTTTTTAAAATATTCTATGGTAGGAGAGGGGCGTTAGTTCACAGTATAATGTGTTAAAAATAATTTCATTTTTAAGCAGAAACCTATATTTTCTTAGCTGACTGAATCTAGCTGTTCATTTACAAAATTTGATTTACTACATGTGTTGGATAATTATTTAGTATAATTTATTAATTTATCAATTCAAGAAATAAGCAAAAATAGAATCTAATGATCACGGTTTCCTGCTTGAAGAATGGCTAATGAATTTTATCTATGAGAGAAAACTGCCCTTCAAAAAGATCGTCCTCACTCAAAAGCTATTTCAGTCAGGAATATGAGTACTTTATTAGGTTAAACCAGTTCCAGTAAACAGGAAGGAATTATTAAGAAATATCAACAATGTTCTCAGAGCTATTTAGAAACAGACGACAGCCAAGCATCCAAGATAATTGATTATCTTGTTCAATATTATGTCCTAAAACAAATTAGCCAATGGCTTTGGTGGCATTTCTTGCAAAGGAGCGAGAAATAAGGTTTCACAGAGCCCACATCCTCCCAGTTAAAGGATTAGAAGCAAATGCTACGGCCAGTGAGGAAGGAACTCCACCGTCTGGCACTAATAATGTGTCACTCTGTGGACACTACCAGTGCCACATAGATGAAGGACGGATAGCCATCCTAGCAGAGTGTTAAGCAACGGAGGGGAAGAGTAGAAAGAAGTCAGAAGAAGAAAACATTCCTTTTACCTGTGGGACCATCCTTAGGCCAAAGACACCAAACTATTCTTGATTTTTTTTTTTAAGCTTATTTACTTATTTTGTATCCTCCCACACGGAGCCGATGTGGGGCTCGAACTCACAAACCATGAGATCATGAGCTGAAGTCCAGAGTTGGACACCTAACCAACTGAGCCACCTAGGCACCCTTAAGCTATCATGGCTTTTAAGATATTTCTGTTCTTTATTTAATTGCCCCTTTTACAATATTGGAGATAGTATTCCCCAGTCAGACTCCTATTTTTCCAGTACTTGGCGTGTAGTAGTGACTCAAAAACTAATCGTTCAAACAAACAAATCAACCTATGTGACAGGAAAGAAAGGAGCTCTATATTGCTATTTTCTTCTCTTCACCTGGAGAAAGGAAAGAAGAAAGTGAACAAGAGGGAAATTTTCAAAGACTGCTCTGAGGTTCCTGGACTCGAAATCTTGAAGGACCAGAGCATCTTTAATTAAAAAAATATATATATTCTTTATGCTGCCATAAAGTCTCCTAACTACAGATATTTATGATGGTTTAGGTGGATTCACCATGCTGGTGAATTTAAGTTCTTGATTTTGCATGTATTTTCACATAAACATTCACACACATCCCCTTATGCGTACTGTAGATGAATTATGGCTATAATTTATTTTTAAAATAGCCTTATTTTGGGGATAATTGACATAAGCTATAAATACTTAAGGCATAAAATCTGATGAGGAACAATTACCACATTCAAGATAATTTATCTATCATAACCTAAAGTTTCCTTGTACACCTCTGTAATCTCTGCCTCTTGCTTCTCCCTTCTCCAGACAACTGATTTATTTTGCACCATATAGATTAATTTGTACTTTCTAGATGTTATGTAAACAGAGTCATATAGTATGTAACCTGTCATATAGTGACATTAGTAGACATTCATGCTGTTGTATCATCAATAAACTATTTCTTTATATTGCTAAGTAATTCTCCATTGTATGTACACACCACAATTTGTTCATCCATTTACCTGTTGATGGATTTCTGGGTTGTTTCCCAGTTTTGAGATATTAGACATAAAGCTACTATGAATATTCATGTACAATTCTTTGTATATTCACTTGCTTTCATCTCTCTTAGGCATAAATATCTATGGATGGAATGGTTGTGTCATGGAGGGGGTATACACTAAACTTGATAAGAAATTGTCAAACCGTTTTACCACTTTTCATTCTCATTAGCAATGTTTTAAAGTTCGAGTAGATCTTTATCAGTAATGAGTATAGGTTGCATTTTTGCTTCTCAAGATTGTACTGGCGGGTGGTGGTATCTCATTATGACTTTAATTTGCATTTCCCTAATGATTAATGATACCTGATCTTTTATCATTTGCTTACAAAGAACAAAACAAAAACCTGTTGTGTTTACCATCGACATTTACTGTGTTTTTGTTGCTACCATATAAGATTTTAGGCTGATTTATTAACTTCATACATCTTCTCCTTGATGATATCTTAAGTTCTGATCTCACACACACACGGCGTAGGGTTTCTACTTCTGTGGCACTCACTCTTTGCTTCAGAAATTTTGGAAGTGGGAAATTTAGTGGCCCCTGGGTGCTCTGGTCAGTTGAGTGTCTGACTTCAGCTCAGGTCATGATCTCACGGTTTGTGAGTTTAAGCCCCAATCGGGCTCTGTGCTGACAGCTCGGAGCCTAGAGCCTGCTTCGGATTCTGTGTGTCTCTCTCTCTCTCTCTGCCTCTCCCCTGTTCGTTCTCGTTCTCTCTCTCCATCCCTGCCTCTCAAAAATAAACAAACTTTAAAAAACAGTGGGAAATTTAAACTTTAAGAAGCAGACCATTTTAGAGACCTCGCTATATTTTCATGTCTTCTTTGAAACTCATATTTTCACCTTAATTTCATACTCTGATTCTATTTTTGTCATCTACACCAGCGTAATACAAACATTGTTCTTGACATTTGAAACCTTTGAAGACACCTTTATTTTTTCCATTTAATTTTCTTTCTCTTTTATTTTGGAGAGAGATCATGAGTTGGGGAGGGGTGGAGGAAGACAGAGAAAGAATTTTAAGTAGGCTCCACACTCAGCATAGAGCTGACGCAGGGCTCGATTCACTGACCCTGGAATCATGACCTGAGCCAAAATCAAGAGTCAGATGCTCAGCTGACTGAGCCACCCATGCTCCCTTGTTTGTTTGTTTGTGTATTTAAGTTTGAAAGTTCTATCTCCACTGAATTATTTCTGTATCCTTCTGCTCTTGAATGATTGATAGTGTATTCCTCCTCTCATACTGTGATATCCAGAGCCAGAATCAGAACTCTAGAATCAATAAGGATTGTAAGAAATATGACAGGAATAGTATATTTCTAAATTTCATTTCTATATTTGAGTTAACTTAATCTAAGATTTAGTTACATAAAAGTGTCTTTAAGATGTTATTAGTTTTTAAGGCAGCTGCACTCCTTAGAATATTTTTATCAACTAAAATGTTAACTAATATAAAGACGGTATTTTAAAAATTGCCTTTGGAGCAATGCTTTTATAAATATTTTTATTCAATTGCATCATGTGACGTTAACTCCTCCAAAATTTATTTTTTATTTGGGAATTTTACCTCTATGTCAGACTGTTAAAGGGCAAGACACTTTGAATCATTATTTTCCAGCAAACATTTGAGCGAACTCCTGCCCTTAGTTTCGAGCCATCCTCTGTATTTTCCAGATCTTTATTCACAATATAGACACAGCAGCTACAAAATACACATTATGAAGTTAGCCCTGAACTTTTCAGTAACTATAGTTTGTGTGTGTTTGTGTGTGTGTGCTTTCAAGTTTTTTTTTTTTTTAATTCCAGTTAACATGCGGTGTAATAATAATTTCAAGTGTACAATTTAGTGATTCATCACTTACATACAACACCCAGTGTTCATCACAAGTGTCCTCCTTAATACCCACCATCCATTTATTCCATCCCCCTACCCACCTCCCCTCCAACATCTCTCAGTTTGTTCTCCATGGTTAATAGTCTGTTTTCTAGTTTTACCCTCTTTTTTCCCCCTGTGTTCATCTTTTTTGTTTCCTAAATTCCATATATGAATATAAACATGTGGTATTTGTCTTTCTCTGACTTATTTCACTTATCAAAATACTCTCTGGCTCCATCCATACTGTTGCAAATAGCAAGATTTCATTCTTTCTGATGGCTGAGTAATATTCCATTACACACACACACACACACACACACACACACACACACACACACACACCACTTCCTTATCCATTCATCAGTCAGTGGACATTTGGGCTCTGCATAATTTAGCTGTTGTAGTTAATACTGATTCTGCCATTTAGGTTAATATCTAGTAGTGCCACTGCTGGATCCTAGAGTCATTCTATTTTTAACTTTTTGAGGAACCTCCATACTATGTTCCATAGTGGCTACACCAGTTGGCATTCCCACCAGCAGTGTAAGAAGTTTCCTCTCTCTCCACATCCTTGCCAACATCTTTTGTTTCCTGTGTTGTTGATTTTAGTCATTCTGACAAGAGTGAAATGACATCTTACTGTAGTTTTGATTTGTATTTATCTGATGACAACTGATGTTGAACATCTTTTCATGTGTCTGTTAACCATGCGGATGTCTTCTCTGGAGAAATGTCTAATCATGTCTTCTGCCCATTTTTTAAACTGAATTATTTTCTCTTTGGTTTGGTTTGGTGTTGCATTTGCTAAGTTCTTTATAGATTTTGGATCCTAACCCTTTATCAGATACGTTATTTCCAAATATGTTCTCCCATTCCATAGCTTGCCTTTTAGTTTTGTTAATTTTTCCTTAACCATGCAGAAGCTTTTTATCTTGATGAAGGAGAGATAACGAGTTTACTAGACACAAGCTAAAAGAGTTTGTGACCACCAAACCAGCCCTGCAAGAAATATTAAAGGGGACTCTTTGAATGGGAAAGACCAAAAGTGACAAAGACGAGAAAGGAACAGAGAAATTCTCCAGACACAAAGACAAAACAAGTAATAAAATGGTACTTAATTCACATCTATCAATAGTTAATCTGAATGTAAATAAGTTAAGTGCTCCAATCAAAAGGCATATGGTGTTAGAATGGAGAAGAAAAGTAAGACCATGCCAATAGATGGCAAAAGAAAGCCAGAATAACAATACTGATATTAGCAAACTAGATTTTAAACCAAAGACAGTAACTGTACTTCTAACAAGGAATCAACTACTATTTGACATGTAACTATAAAAGTAGTTGCAAGATCTACATGTAATATTTTCCAGTCCATATTTTTATATTTAGGCTTTAAGTAAATCATGAAATATTTTTCCAAATACATTTATAAAATGTATATAAGATACACAATTTTCCCAAATTATCTTTAAAGAGCAAAATTAACTTGAAAAACTCCTTTGTTTTTATATGTACTTCTTATGTATTTTTATTTTTTAATTAAAAAAATAGTTATTTTTGAAAGAGGGAGAGGCAGAGCATGAGAGGTGGAAGGGCAGAGAGAGAGGGAGACACAGAATCCGAAGCAGGCTCCAGGCTCTGAGCTGTCAGCACAGAGCACAAGGTGGGACTTGAACTCAGGAACTACAAGATCATGACCTGAGTCGAAGTCAGGCATTTAACAGTCTGAGCCACCCAGGCTCTCCTTCTTATATATTTTTTAAACACTCACATAAACAATTGATTTAAAATTTATGCCAACTGAATTTTCAAGACCAAAATTAGATACTTTTGTTGTCATTACCAATTCCCACAAATAAGCTTGCTAATTCAACCATTCAAAAATTGTACAATATTCCCTGCAGATTTTCACTAAATGCATTTAATATAGCATGCTTGATAATTTGCGTTTCATCTTCCCGTCTGAATGTGCTCTCCCAAATGGAAGGATGTTTTTTGGTTCATTATTTTGTTCATGCTCTTAGCATGGTAGTAATAGATAGTAAATAATAAACGTTGAAATGTTTGGTTTTGGTTAAGATGAATGTTCTAGGATCTTTTTGCAATCACAAAACCTGGTTTGTGGTTTTGGGACTCAAATTTTGTCATAAATATAAAATTAAGAAGTTACCCAGCATATAGTTTTCTGACATTTTTCCTTTTTCTGCCATTTTTAATGTTTACCAAGGGAGTTTCAAAATCTTTTTTTTGCTAATTGTTCAAAGTCAAGGAATACGCTAAAGTAGAAACTATAAACTGAAAATATTTCATTGGATTCTTCATAGCAAAGAGTCCATTAGAGATTTAATATAAATGCCCAAGATTTTTAGGTTAAAAAAATGCAAAAGTGTATTGATCATAATCCTTGGTTAATGATTTACTATCTCTATCAATCCACTAAAGCATTGTATAATTTTATCTTCATCATTTTATTTTACTTTATTTGTTATCCTTTTTGTCTCCAGCAACCAATTCAATTTCTTCACTACTCCTCTTCTTGGATATAAGATGTTAATCTACTGTTATTCTTCCCTGAACACATGCCTTTGACACTGATCGCCTTTTATAATATTTTTTCTTTGTCCGATCAGCAGGTCATTTTTTTTTATTGTAGAAGAAAAGCCTTTTGAATGTACAGAAGGTCTTCTTTCTCTGTATGATCTCTTTTTTTTTTTTAATTTTACTTATTTTTGAGAGAAAGAGAGGGAGAGAGAACGGGAGCAGGAGAGGTGCAGAGAAAGAAGGAGACACAGAATCCAAAACAGGCTCCAGGCTCTGAGCTGTCAGCACAGAGCCCAACCTGGGGCTCAAACTCATGAGCCATGAGATCGTGACATGAGCTGAAGTCAGACCATCAACCGATTGAGCACCCCCCCCCCCCAGGTGCCCCTGTATGATTTCTTTATATTTATTTCAACTATCCCAAATAGGGCACTATAGTTGCCTTCTTTTTCCTGCCTTTAACAAAGCAGAGAAAATTTACTGACGTTAATAGAATTTGGGAATGAGCCTTATGCTTTTTAAGTTTTATTATTTCTTACACTACTTCTAAACTTTTATTTTGATATATTAAAATAGACCAATCCCGTGTACGTGTGAAGTGCAATTGACCACTGTCACCTTACGTGGTGTTCCTTTGTATCCTGTCACCATAAGCCTTCAAAAATATGTGTATATGCGTTTTTTTCCCTAAATGAATTTCTCACGAGTAAAAATGATTTATTTTTATTCTTCTCTCCATTGCATATGATTATCGAGCATTTATGCTATCCGTGATTATATTTTATAAGCAGTACATTCTGCATACTTTTTGTAGGAGGACATTTTAAAAAATATCCCCATCTCTCTAATTCCTTAATGAATATTTCCTTGAGCAATAGAAGTGTTCAGTGCTAAAAGGGTAACGTAATTGTATAATTAGTTGAAAATAATATTTGTAACTAGAATATGCTTCAAACTCAGGCACATTTAAAAAAAACATTTTAATCAAATTTGAAAACAACAACTATTTTTACAACAGTTTCAAATTAATGAATTGAAAATTAATAGTAATTACTCTTTTCTTAACAACAGACAAAAAAATCCTACAGGATCCAGTGTTGGTTATTGCTTTGCATAAAATATGTCCCAGTCTGTTTTAAAGGGCTCGTCTTAATTGTGGTGCTTCATCCCCACAGTGTAGGTAAATGTTTGTTTTGTGTTAATTAAGAAGTCATTTAAACATCTGCCTTTATTTTATGGACCGCCTTTAAAGTGTAAAATGTGTTTTTCTCATGAGAGCGCTTTATGTTCCCAAGTGGCAATTCTAAAATAAAGTGTCTCTTTTTCACATATAAAGTCTAATGTGCAAAGGTTTTGCCATCTGTTCTGTGTAGTTGTACTTGTGAGCTAGTTGTTTGATTAGAAGCAACAAATGCATAGAAAATGTGTCTTCACTCTAAAGGAAACTACAAATAGTGTACTGTCTGCTTTTATGATTCCCTTTATAAAATGTTTTAAATTTCATTCAGAATTAGTTGAATCTCTTAAAACAGAAAGATAATCATTAAATTTAATTTTATATCATTTAGGAAAAGAAGGAAACACTCAGTTCAGTTTTTCAAAGCACAAAGACGTCCTCATTTCAATACAGGGTAAATAAATGAATCCATGCTGCTTTCCATGTCTATCCAATAAAGAGTTATGATTGAAAAATAATTTCTGAAGCAGTTTAAGATTCCCTGTAAAGTAAATCCTAACCATTGAGATATAAGTCAGACTCTTGTTAGAACTAGTCTCTAAGAACATAGGAAAATATTATTTAATCTAAAAATTGATACAGTAGCTACCAATGATCTTTGAAATTCACCAGGGATTTCCCAGTTTAGATATTTGGACAGAAGTTAATTAGGAAAGAAAAGAAAAACACAGGAACATACAAACACTTTTTTTAGATGTTATATTCTCACTAGTTGCAAGGGCAAATGCTTTATTCAAACACTTTGCTCCTATCAAGACCAGAGTAGTTACTCCTATGGAGAACATTCTAGAATCTATACTACTTATAGAAACTTTTGAAATGTTGTGATTACTCTGAAGATACAGGTTTTCTCAGAATTCTCTGTATTTTAATAAAAATTCATCTGTGTTTCTGAGGTGGGTACTAGAAACATGTAGAATGACATAAATGATTTCTGTACCCAGAGGCATTCACAATAAACCAAGTTTCAGGGTCAAACAGATTGATTTGCCTAAAATCTGAGAAGACCACAAATAATATCTTTGAAACCATAGTCCAGTTAAGGAATCTTTCAACCCGAGATGATTTTTGTTTTAATCCTGATGCTATTACCTAGTTGCTGACAGTATTCCTGATTATGTCAAAACTTGATTTTAAACATTCCACCAGGATTAACTCTAAGTCCTAGGAGCACCAAGAATCTTTTACATTCACTTCAGTATTTCCTGTGCTTACTATGTGCACATACCTCAAGCAGCAAGGTTAACTATATGATGATAGCGATTATTTTTGCTAACTTGTACTTAACAGTACTGATTGAAACAATAGCAGTATTAAACCTTAGTTATATGGCGTGCATGTGAAATGTATAAATAGTCTAAGAAGACAACTACAGGACATATTTTGGTTTTTATAATCAATATCTTTATAGAGATGGTGGACAGTTTTTGAACTGGGCTTTCCAATTAGGTTACTATTCAGTTAATACTAGAAGAGGGAAGGAAATCAGTTAAAGAAGAATGATAGTGACTCCACAAAAGGGAGAAAAAGAGGAACAAAACACAATCGTTAGTTTAAGAATCAGGATTTTTATTTTTTCAAATAAAATTTCATGTCAAATCTTCAAACAGCTGATGGACAGGATTAAAGTAGTAGTTTTGTGAGGACTGGTCAAAGAAGTAGGTCTTTTGTTTTACCAAGCACAGTAAAGATAGTATTGTGCAGATTTGTAAAAAAATACTTAAAAATTTTAATTGTCGTGTTAATTACTTGAAAGGTGAAGTACTCAAGATGATTAAACCTGTTAGAATCTTACTACAATACGCTTTTTGTGGATGAAGATAGAGATGAAAATGTAAGATCAAATGTGAAAGAAAGTGCAGTGTTGAGGTGGAATAAGTGTGTGAAAAAGAGGAAGATTTTAAGACCCAGGGCACATAGTAAACACAGTAAGAGGAGTCAGCTTGTCTGAGTTGACCTGTAGCTCTCCTACAAACCCTCCACCTTATTTCTCCCTAGTACAAGATGGGTTATACTACTACCTTATTTGCCCATTTTACGTATTTTCATAAAAGAAAAATTATCCATATCTAGGCATAGATGTGCATGTGTGCTTTAAGCCGTAAAAGTTCCATGCAAATAAGCCACAATTTATTAATATAGCCAAAATTTACTAAGCACTTAAATGAACTGGCATAGTGCTATTGAGTTCATACACACAGTATCAAGTTTCCATATGCCCATAATAACATCATAAAATGAGAGCATTTCTCCCCCCAAAATGTATAAAACATTATAAAGTGAGGTATAGTTTTATATAATATCTAATTTTACAGATCATTCAAACTGTTCAAATGATAATTCATCAAACATAGAATCCTATGGAAGAATCCTCATCGATAGTTTTATTATGAGATTCTATGTAAGCTGGAGGGTTGAGTCACAACCAAATTACCAGTCAGTTTGGTCCCTCATAGCACATATTAAAATAACAAACCTATGGTCAAATAGGTTCGACTAATTCCCATGCAGTTGAGTTTCAACAGGAAATAGATGGAAAGTCCTGTGGAGTGTCCCAGCATAGCCCTAGAATAGATAGATACAGAACCTTAGAAAAAACTATTAGACTTTCTGTTAATGAGAGAACTATGGTGAAATGAACATTTCCTTTGATCTTTCCAATTTGCCCCCCAAGGTATTGAAGGGCCCCTCCTGACTTCTGGGACAATTTTCGTACAGATTACCTAAGGTACAACCTATCAGCATACCTTAAGATTAAACACACCCTCTATCTTCCCTAAATTACTGATTTTTTCCTCTGAGTACTTTTACCTTATCCTAGTTCCCTGCAGTCAAAATAAGGGTCCTCTGCAGTTCACTCTATTCTTGTTTCTGTGATTGCAAATTTTTCTTTAAGATTTTTAACAATTTCCTTTTTTTTAATCCTTTGGAATTTAATAAGCTAATCATAAAAAATGCATATGGTTGCTCTCATAGAACAATCATCATTGCTTTGAAGTATGTAGAAACAATCACATAAAAAAAACCTTTTCCAAATGAATGGAAAACAAAATGAGTCAACAGAAACTCAGTTTATGTTAACTATTAGAAATTTTATCTAGATATAATCTTGCCAAGTTTTCATTATACTTTTTCGAAAACTAAAAGACCAGAAACTCATAAACTTTTTAACATCAAATAATTAAAATGTAAGAGAAGAGTTTAGTGTACTCATTGTAATCTAATATGCTAATTTAATTAAAGACCATTGAGAGATACTAAATGCTACATAGCATGGATCGGCTGTACAGTCTCTATCACAACTATTCAACTTTGCTAGTGTAATCTGAGAAAATTCTTAGATAGTATGTAAATAAATTGATGTGACTATATTCTAATAAAACTTTATTTTTAAGAAATGGGCAGTAGGCCAGATTTGGCTGATAGGCCATAGTTTGCTAACACTAGTGATATCTTATTGATATGTTCAACTCATACAGAGACCTATAAGCATGTGCATTGTAGAAGTACTGGCTAACATCTGAAATGTGGATGCTGAGATTAGAAAGATCTTGGTGGGGCGCCTGGGTAGCTCGATGGGTTAGGCATCCGACTCTTGATTTCAGCTCAGGTCATGATCCCAGCAGGGTTGTGGAATCAAGCCCTGCATGGAGCTCCACGCTAAGCTTGGAGCCTGTTTGAGATTTTCTCTCTCTGTCCCTCTGCCCTCCTCCCCCACTCATGCACTCTCTGTCTCTCTAAAAGATCTTGGCATCAGCGATGCTTATGGACACATATTTATTCACTCTGAGTGGACAGAGCAACATTTTATGGCATCCATTTGATCAGACACTATATGGAAAAAATAATCTACAATATTAGTTTTGTTCTTGAATGGCTATGCATAACATTAACCGGTTAATTTATACGTTAGGTGATTTTAGTATTCAGTGTATATGTATGTATACTTATACATATAGACATTTGAATATGACTCCAAAATCCAGATCTCTAGCCCTGAACCCTATTTTTGTCTATGATGCAGCGTTTCGACTTACTGCCAAGTGTCTCCATATACACATTAACTGTCTTTCTTTTAAACTTGTTTTAATGTTTGTTTATTTTTGAGAGAGGGGGTAGGGGCAGAGAGCCAGAGGGAGACCCAGAATCCAAAGCAGGCTCCAGGCTCTGAGCTGTCAGCACAGAACCTGATATGGGGCTCAAACCCACAAACAGCGAAATCATGACCTGAGCCGAAGTCCCATGCTTAACCCACTGAGACACCCAGGCACCCCATATACATTAACTGTCTAATGAGTCAGTGCCATCTACCCAAGAGGTTAATGGTCATTAAGACCACTAATTTCCCATTTTTAGAAAGGTGTTTCCTTCTTTAAGTTCTCTTGCTCAGTTTTCTTCAAACTGTGTAGTCATTTATAAAATGTCAAAGATGATAATTCCAACTCCATAAGTGAACTATCCTTCTATGAAAGGACAGTTTATATCATGATTTTGTTGGTTCTTTTTATAAATATTTTTATTGGTATATAATTTCCATACCATAAAATTGACCCATGGTAAATATACAATTCAAATATTTTTAGCAAATTTATACTATTTTGTCAATCACCGCCACAATCCAATTATTTTTAAACATTTCTAGGGGTACCTGGAAGGCTCAGTCAGTTACACTGACTCGATTTCGGCTCTGCCCAAGATCTCATGGGTTCATGAGTTTGAGCCTTACATCAGTCTCTGCATTAACAATGTGCAGCTATTTGGGGGTTCTCTCTCTCTCCTTCTGTCTCTGCCCCTCCCCTCCTCCCCCACCAAATAAATAAATAAACTTAAAAAATACATTTCTATCATCCTCAAAAGTTCCCACATTCCCATTTTCAGTCTATTCCTGCTCTCTCAAGCCTAGGAAGCTGCTGTTTCATTATCTATAATTTTGTCTTTTCTAGATATTTCATGTAAATGGAAGCCTACAATATGTGGTCTTTTTGCCTGAATTCTCTTGATTAGTACCTCAGTACTTGAGGTAATCCATGTTTCAGTATATTTCAGTAATTCATTTATTTCTGTTGCTGAATAACACTGCATTGAATAGATAAACCATACTTTATTTGCCCATTCACTAACTGATGAATTTAGGATGGATTCCACTTTTGAGCTATTATGAATAATGCTTTTATGGGTATTCATATACAAGTCTTTCTGTTAATATATGTTTTTATTATCTCAGGATACATACTTAAGGGTAGAACTTAAATTTTTAGGGGTTCTTGGATGGCTCAGTCGGTTAAGCGTCTGACTGCAGCTCAAGTTGTGATCGCACAGTTCATGGGTTCAAGCCCCACGTTGGGCTCTGTGCTGACAGCTCAGCTTGGAGCCTGCTTCACTTTCTCTCTCTCTCTCTCTCTCTCTCTCTCTCTCTCTCTCTCTCTCTCTCTGCCCATCCCCTGCTCACACTGTCTTTCTCTCAAAAATAAATATTAAAAAATTGCTTTAATTAAAAAAATGTTTAGTGTGAGTAGAAATATTTTTAACGAAATTGCCTAAATTTCTCACAGTGACTGTACCATTTTTATATACATACATAGATGTGTTTATATTTATTAACGTTGCTTTATTTCATTTGATTGGAATATACATTTCAAAGATGAATAGAAGTAGCCATAACAGACATGTTCCTTTTCCCCAGCATTTGTAAAAAGCATTTGGTCTTTCTTCCGTAAGTATAGGTTTTTTACATGGACGCCATTTATCACTTAGAGAAATTTCCCTTCCTAGTTTTGTGACAGTTTTTATGGGTATTGGATTTTGTCAGATGCTTTCTTCATGTCTATTGTGATGACCCTGTGACTATTTTGCTTTATCCTACTAACATGGTGTATTACCTTAACATGGTGTATTATCCAAATTTCAGATATTAAAACCTCCTTGAACACCTGGAGGTGTTCCTCTTGGTATAAATTCCTCTTGGTAATGCTGTATAATCTTTTTCTCTTTTTAATACTTTGCTATTGACCAAGGCAGCCTTAACATTTCCCTCAAGTGGACCAAATTTTAAATAGGCTTTTTCCTATCTCTGTAGCCCTGATCTCACTTTCCTGAGAGCATTTCTAAATAAGTAAATACACACATACATACATACATACATACATTCTTTATCTTCCCCCTTGAGATGTAAATCTGTTTTCCAGTTCCAAGGACCTGGGAACTATCCCTTTGAAATCTAATCATCAAGGAAGATCTGGCTGTCTCCTAGTCTTCGTGGAGGTTAGGATCCTAACTTAGGTTAGGCCTCTGTGTTTGCTAACTGGTCTTACCTAAAGGAAAAGTATATTCTCACAGCTTTTATTCTCAATGCCTCTATGTCTCATGTTGATTGTGTTCTTCTGTCCCTCCTTTCTGTCTACTCTTGTGCTAAACAAATACTTACAGTGAACCATGTTCAGTTCCTCTGTTGACTTTTCAACTATATATTTTTGCTTTTACTTAGTGATTTCTCTGCAGATACTATGCAGCTGACTTATCACAGTCCACTTCAGATTAATGTTAACTTAATTTTTGTACAATATAGAAACCTTGCTGGAATATACCTTTTTCTTGTTCTTCTTTTTGCTCTTAGTGTCATATTGCCCTTTCTGATAATCCAGGAATACTCTGTGATTATTTCTACATACTTCTGTGGATTTAATTTATATCTCATGTAATTTTGTTTAGAGCTAAAGAACTTTTAGTATTTTCATTAAAGTCAGTGGAGTAGCAATGGATTTTTTCAAGTTTTGTTCACCAGATATGGTCTTTTGTTTTCACCTTCACTTTAAAATATAGCTTTTCCAGACACAGAATTTTTGGTCAAGACTGTTTCCTCCCCACACCCCACCCTGACACACACAGACTTTGAACTTGTCATCCTTTGACCATTTGACCTCCATCATCATCATTATTACAAGTACTCAACTTTTACCTGCATTGTTCCCCACTAAGTGATCTTTCAACATTTTTTCCTTTGCTTTGTGTTCATTATTTGACTAGGATATGTCTAGGTTTGGGTTATTTTGTGTCCACCCTATTTGGAACTGTGAGCTTAACGATTTTTTTTTTAGGAAGTTTTGTCCATTGTTTTTTAAATTAAATTCTGCCTGTTCTCTTGTTTTTCAGACTCCCATTATATGTACATTGAAATTTTTATGTTGTCTCTGGGTCTCTAAGTATTTTTTTATTTTTCCTTAATCTCTTTTCTTTCTCTTCAGAACACATATTTTCTCTTGATCTGTCTTCAGATGTGCTGGTTTTATTCTCCTGCGATCTGAAATCCACTGTTGAGATGCGCTAGTGGTTTTTTCCGTATCAACTCTTGTGCTTTCCGTTTACAGAATTTCCTAAGTTTATTTTTTCCCTTAAGTTTTTGTTTCTGCTTGCAAAATACCACCGCTACATTGAAATCCTCAAAATCTTTCAAGCTCTGTCTTTAAAGACACAACTAAGCCCCAGTTCTTCAGTGAATCAGTCCCTACACTAAATTAAATGGTTTACCACTTTTTTTTGAGTCTTCTACATAGCACTTGGCTATTTTTGTTGTGCTGTGTTTTACATATTATGTCAAAGACCTGAAGACAGGAGCTGTATTTCCTGAGTTCTATACCCTTGCCCCATCTAGTATATTGTTTTTCACATAGTAGATTCTTAGCAAAAATGTTAATTGAATCAAGGTGAATATAATTGTATTATGGGTATTACTTGAACTTTGCTAATATTACCATTGTCCAAATAGTTTTATCTTTTTAGAAGCTAAACCTTAGCAAATAAAAGCTTTAGCCATGTTAAACCCTACAAAAGTTTGGTCTGAAAGCTTATCATGAATCGCTGAATGCTTGAGGATGTTTTCCCAGAGGTAACATCATTGCCTCAGGACTCTCACTGCAAACAACCCAGGAGCAATTGAGGTCTATGTGAATAGCACCCACTGGGGTTCTGTACAAAGCAACTGTGTGCACTATGCCTGCAGAGGGTCTGGATCTTAAACAGTCCACCTGGTTGCTGATTCATTGAACTGGAAGCATGGCAGTAGGGCAAAGTTAAGTTTGGTTTAATTCCTGTACTTCCAGTCCTTGGCCTGTGCTGCAGCCTCCATACCGTATATTGTTTTCAGCTTCTGGGTAACATCTCTCATCATGGCAAAGGTCTGTAACTGTTTCAAGATTCACAGCCACACACCACGATAGCCTGAGAGACAGCTGGAAATGAAAACTTTCTACTCCTTGTGATGGCATAAACTATATATTTTTATTTTTTTAAGTTTACTTATTTTGATACAGAGAGCATGCAAGCAGGGGAGGAACAGAGAGAGGGAGAGAGAGAATTCCAGGCAGGCTCCATACTGTCAGCCCAGAGCCTGATGTGAGACTCGACGTCATGAACTGTGAGATCATGACTTTAGCCAGAGACTAAAATGAGTGAACCACCCCAGGTGCCCTGAAAACTCTATTTTTTTTAAGGAAATTTATTTCATAGAAATTGTAGCAAATCTACTGACTCCTTTTTAAATTGGTATGGGATGTGTTACATGCCAATTTTTGAAATGATGAAGGAATTCCATTAGCTTATTGGTTTAATTAGAGTTCCTGAATTCATTAGTTTTAGTAGTATTGACCTTTACTCTTATCACTAGTCAGAGCTAACCTTGGAGCTGGAAACTTGAAGTGGGGGTTATGCAATGAATGAAGAAGAGATTGCAGTAGGAGCCAAAATCAGATTATTTTAGAGAATGTGTGGATTGGTTAAGCAACCAATTACACGAATTACACCTTGGTATTTAAAAAATGTCAAAAACTCATATTTCATATACTCATCATATCATTAGCCTAATGAATAATGTCTCCCATCTTGAGCTTGTTCTTCCAAGATTTGTTATCAATCTTCTTTCTTGGCTAAAGCTAAAAACACCTGGTTTTGTTTTGTTCCTGGCTAAAGCTAAAAACACCTGGTTTATATCCTGAATCAAATTTGTATCTATATTATTTGCCTGGTGTAATCAAATTGCAAATACTTTGGGGGTGAAAAGTAAAATAAACAATGTGGCTAATGATATTTGATAGCCCTGTAGTGCAAAAATGAAGGTTTAACTGTTCAACTTACCATTTATTTTATACTTGTTAGTGTTAAAAGTCCTTTCATACTATTAATTAGCTCTTTATTCCTCCGTCCCTGACAAGTAAAATATCAGCTTAATAGAGGAAGATACTCATCCACCCGAAAACTTAATGAACTGACCAAGGACACAGTGAGACTGACAAAAATTTAGTGTCCATACTAGCAGTGTCGAAATTGCCCTACCAAATCGAGCATAACATGCTTGATTTGGAATTTGGGGTCATATTAAAGACTGATTGCTCAGCAATAAATCTAGCCAACAGGGAAGTAATATTAATAAGTCATTAAGATGGCTAAACTTATAAAACTGACCATGCAACAGTCTGTTAAGTTTTTTTTTTTTTTTAATGTGAAGGAAAAGTCATTATCAAGATGGGGCATAATGAAAAATAGAATAAATAGATAGTTCCCCAGTTGATACTCAAATAAAGAAAAGTTACATATAATTATGTATGTCAATTTCTTACGCACATCTCTTGAGTACAGTCTTAATGGTCAACAGTGCTAATAAAATAATTCATTTGAAAGTGCTGTTGTGAATGTGAAGTATAGGATTGCTTCCAGTACAAAATAAATAAATAAATAATTATACTGTATACTGATTCTAAGTTACTCCTAAAGAAGTAAATGTATCTTCTGAAAAAAAAGTAACTTAACCTTCAGGAAAGACAGGAACTGGAAGGTTCTGTTTGTCTGACCTGAGAGGTTAAAATTAACTTATCTTGTGATTTTTAGAATTAATTTTTAAAGAAATACAAGAGAAAGAAATATTCTTTTTCTTTGTAAGTATACAAAATTTATGGAACCTTATTTAAAAACTACGGCCTTGGAGTCTGAATGAGATAGATTGAAATTACAGTTCATTTCTTAAATGTTAACTCAAATCACTTGGGGGGAGCTGACTTTAACAAGGACATTGAACAGATGATCAAACCCAGCTACATACAGATAGTTCTGTAACTTATGCCATACCCAGAATTAGCCTTTCTATTCTAAGATAAGGCTGTAGCTAGCTTTCCATTTCCCTGTTTGTTGAGCTTCCTGACTTCAAATGAGATGTCAGAAGGATAAACGAACCAGGTAAGAAGGAACTTTTCTGGTCCAGCTAAAATAAAACATATACATATCTGAAAAGAGGATAGAAATTATTATCAGGTAGAAAATGAATATAGGTCATACTTGATAACCAAAAATTTAACACTAAAAAGTTAGGAATTCTCTTACCAAATCAATATTTGTTTTAAGTGCTTTAATGGCTCAAATACTTAGTTGTCTTTTGAAGCTAATATTTTGTTTCCTTTTTTTTTTTTAAGTTTATTTTGAGAGAAAGCACGAGCATGGGAGGGGCAGAGAGAGAGGATCCTAAGCAGGCTCCACACTGTCAGCACAGAACTGGATGCAGGGCTTGATCTCACAAACTGTTGAGATCATGACCTGAGCCAAAACCAAGAGTCTGATGCTTAACAGACTGAGCCATCCAGGCGCCCTGCTGATTCTGTGTTTTCACTTACGAAAATCAACTAGGAATACTCAAAAACTCATGTATAGAATGTATGGATGATAAAAATGTGTAGTTTATAAAATAAGAAATCTGTAAATCTAACAATGTAGCAAGATGTTCTCAAACTTACTAGTAATCACAGAAATGCATTAAAACCACAGAAAGTTATCACTTTGTATATGTTTGGGTGGAAAAGTTGATATGTAGATACTGTCTTCTTGCTAGCATTGATGTTGGTATACAGAAACTCTGACAGTGCTGAACAGAGTGTAGACAGATTAAGCCATCAGGAAAGTATTCTGTAAATACTTATTTAAATATACATATAACCTATGGTTATGGTTAACTTATAATTTTGAGAGAGAAAAGAGATACGATTTATGTTTACTCTGAGACAATAAACTTAAACCAAGTCTGTTCTAAGCAAGCAGAAAGTAATGAGCCACGTTACTTAGAACCCAGTAAATTTGTTCCTATATATGTATTCCTAAGAATGTGACTCAAAAATCTGTAGGTGTAGACACCCAAGAATCATCATGGAAAAGTGATGAGTCCATATTAATATTAATACTCAAACTCTAGCCAATAAAATAATTTTATAATCTAACTCTTCATTAGTACTTATTTGATTTTTATTGGGCTTAATATTTCAATGATAAGAGAGGCTGCTGTGATAGAAAATTGGGTTGAGAGCATGTTGCTTTTAGAAAGCATGTAAAGAGTGTTTTTAAGGAGGTTACAAATGAGATGGAACATGGTTGATAAAAAGGAAGCATTTCTAAGCACATCTGGAAGCAGAGCTCTCTATGCACAGAGAGGCAACAGCACAGATCCTGGAGCAGACACAAGCTAAAGGTGTTTGAGAAAAAGAAAGTTTGGTTGGACTTGGAGCAAAGAGATTAGGAGTTGGAGATAACATCATGGAAATAGACAAAGATTCTACTTCTTTTCAGGAACTTATAGTCTGGGTGTGTAGAAGCCTTTAAGCACAAGAGAAACATGATTTTCAAAATGTAATACACATCTATTACATATATATTATATATATGTATTATATGTATTACATATATGTATTACATGTATTATATATGTATTACATGTGCATATATATTACACATATATTACATGTGTATGTATTGCATGTATAGACAGTGACAATGAAGATGAGAAAAGTGGTCAGTTTGGAGATATGTTTTGTATATAGAAGCGTTAAGACTTGTTAATTTATTACAAGGTAATAAATTGGTATTGAAGCAATTTATTGGTAATAAACTAGGTATTGAAGCAATGAGAGAAATTAGAGATGAATGACAAGGTTTTAAATTAAACCAGTGGGAATTTGGTGGTGCCATTTAATGAAATGGGGGGAAATGAGGAAAGCCAAGATTAGGGAAGAAAAGTTGCATTAATTTTTCCAGACATCCAGAGGAAATGACAAGTTGACAACTGACCATTCTGGAGCTCAGGAGAGACCAACAATCACACTTAGGGATAATTAAATTGTTCTTGTATTGCAGATCCTATTTCCCTAGCATTTAATTATGTGGGGATTTTTATTGTGTAACTACAGAGAAATTCACTTTCTTCAGTCAGGTATAAGAAGTTTCCAATCTCATAAACCCAGTGTTTGTGACTTAACTGTAATTTAAGTATAACAGCAATTATGAGTATTTATTATATTACTCAGTAAATTTTTGTTTGTATGCAATATTTCTTAATAATAAAACAAAGCTTTTTAACATAGAGATCTAGTGGAGACGTGAGTCAAAAGCAACTTTGAGGACAAAAGATAATTATCCAGAACATATGAAGTCATTTATATGAGTAAATTATTAAAAAAAGACAACCCACTAAAAAGTAGGCAGAAGAAATAAACACACACTTAGAAGATACACAAATGACCACTAAACATATGAAAAAGGTACTCAACATCTTGAGTCACTAGGGAAATACAACTTAAAGCCATATCTAGATGAATTCCACATCCCTCCAAATGGATATAGATGGACAGCACCAAGAGTTAGGGTTGATGTGGTGTAGTAGACATTTTTATATATTGTCAGTTGTGTGGTGAAATGGTACAGCCACTTTGGAAAATCTTGGGCAGTTTCTTATCATCCTAAGCATACACCTATTCCATGACCCAGCAATACCACTCCTTGGTATATCTTAGGGAAATACGCATATATACATACAAAGACTTGAAGGAATGTCTGTAGCAGTTTTATTCAATAGGAAAAAAAATGGAAACAATCCAAACTCCCATCAGTAGAATAGTTAAAATGTGACATATTAATACAACATAATTTTATATAGTAATAATAAAAGAACTGATAAACTCCCAAAAAAAAAAAAAAAAGGTCAAAAACATGTTGAATGAAAGAAGTCAGACAAAAAGGAATATACACCATATCCAATTTATATGAAGTTCAAGAACAGACAAAACTAATGTATGGTCACTGAAATAAAAACAATGGTAAACTTCTAACGATGAGTCGAGGGTAGATTGGTGAGTTACTTGAAGCAATTTTCCATGTGTAGAAATGTTCTATGTTAATTTAATGATAATATTATAAGCCCAAACTCAGTAAACTCTATGCTTTATATCTAAACATTTTACTGCATGTAAATTTTATCTTCATGAGTAATAGTTTTGTGTTTTACCAACAAAAGGGTTGGTAGCATTGAATGAAATTTTTACACCTTGTTCTGTCCTCAGTTTTGAAGGATAACCAAGTTCTTCAGGGCTCTGATATGTGGATCATTGAAAGATTTCTGCCCTCTTCTTGGATGTACGTAAGCAGGACACATTTTGCTCCCAGAGGCACAGCAGAAGCTAGCCTAATGAATCTTGAAATGTGTCTGTCAAATGACGAAAAAATGTGTGTGCATGATCTGTAAAATACAGAAATGTTTTCTGTCATGATTTATGGCCAAACTGCATAAAATTCTAAAATCTTAGGGCTTTATATTTATACAACATTAAGCCCCACAACACCTGCCTTCTAGCTCGACAGGACCGATTATTCTTTATCGTAATTCATTTCCCATTGCTAGCCTATAACTCCGTTATCAATCACACATGATTTATCTGCTTCTGATTCGAATACTGTGGTATACCTGGTCCAGGTAACACACGGTATAGATTTCAAAATGAAAATCCATCACTCTCTGTAAAGCAAATGTTAAAGGGTAGAAGAAAAAAAAATGAAACAATTCTGGAGCAAAAGTGAAAATAGAAGAGGAAAAGTCTATCTAATTTTTCTAAGGAGTCTTCTGATGTCGTTGGATCAGGAGAGAAAATAAATATTTGGAAAATTATTATTTTAAATCACACATCTACCTTCAAAACTGCCATGGAAGTAAAATGACCTCACCATAAATTTGAGAAGCCCTCTCCTCATGTGACCCCCCCCCCCCCCAGTAACTGTAGAGACTACAATCCACATGTTGTTCCATTAATATGTCCTTATTTGAAGGTGTTTAAGAAGGAAGAATATCTATTCAGCCCCTCTCTGGTGGACACATGAATATGGTAGAAAAACAGGGCCAGAAGCAGGAGCTAGTTTCTAAAAGTAGCCTTTTTTAGGAGTTTAGGGTGAGAGACAGATGAAGAGTGGTCAGATCCTGAATCGAAATAGAACTCTGACCACAATCCTAAAGCCACCATTCTGGGAAGCCAAACTACCACCTCTGCAGCAATTGGCCCAAAATACTTAAGACTTGGTCAGTGACTATCAGCTTCCCAAACTTTTATTCCCTCATCCTTGCTTCCAACTGTGGATCAACAAGACAAGGCCAACGATGCTCCCTATGCCAATCACATAGGATGTTAGGTTTCTAGTGTTAGCTTACCTCCAGCTTAGCCACTCCAGCATCCTCCAGTGAGGCAATCAGGTATACCTGAAGTGTGGCTTCCCCACTACCCCCCCCCACCCCCCTGACGTAAAGCTTTCTCACTTCCCTACCAGGCTTTGAGTTTCTGTCAGATACAAGTGTTGGTGGCTGTTTTTGTTTTTTTCCATACCAAGCTCTGAATAAACAGCTATGCATGTTCTCATTTAGGTGGTCTTGCTTTATTTCCACAAGGGATACTACATGACCACAGGTATCTCCCTGCCTTCTTTTCTTTGTTTATTTAAAAGAGTGAGTAGGAACTGAAAGGTCAACGAGAATTATTGAAAATAGTGAGAAAATAGGAGGAGATTTAGGAATTTGCAATAGTTGAGAGAAGAGAATTCTAAAAAGGGAAGGGAGACTAACAGTGCTAATTTCCACAGAAGGTTTAAGTAAACTGAGAAGGGAGGCAGCTGAATGGAGTTAGCCTTTGACAAGCCATTGTTGACCAGGAAAGAGCAATTTCAAGTGCATTAGAAGGGAGTGAAGGCACAATGAAAACTGAGTGTAACGTAATGGAGGTGTGGAGGCATTAACTGCAGAAATGCTTCTAGAATGAAATGAGGAATTTGACTATTTTTCACAATTAGAAATTTTAAAGGACAGAGGCCTTAGGATGTCCTTTTTGGATGTTGGAACATGAAGATTCGATTACTGTCACCGTAGAGGTGAGAGGTGAAAATACTGGACTGGAATGAACTTGGAGGGAGAAAGAAAAGACAAAGAGATAGGAGACAAGAAACAGAATAACTCCAGAGCCCAAACTCAGAATACTTAATGCTAGAAGGTAGTGATACAGAGACCTAAACCAACCCAAGGAAAAGAAAGATAGATGTTTACATTGGCAAAGAACCTTGGAGGGATTCTAATCCCATTATGAAATTTAGCAAATGAGATCATGGAAGCTCAGAGAGTCATAGATGACCAGGCAAACATGGAGGACACCCAGGATAAATGGGGTCACAGAATCCTAAGTAATAGAGAGTATATCTATATTTTTCACATTCCCTAGTATCAGTCCAAGCCCTAAATTGCTGTGACACTTGCCAAATTATGTTATACAAAACCAGCTCATTGCTGGTCTGAGTAATTGCTTTTTGAAATGAGTGTAAGTGTCCTTAAAGAAGTAAGAAAATGTCATATAAAAAAATAATGCTTTGAAATTAGACTAGCATCCCATCTTAAAATCCCTTTTCTTTTCTGCTATGGACTGTCATTGTAATTTTAGTCAATTATTTGACGGTTGAGATTTCAATTTCTTCTTCTGCAAAATGAGAATAGGGATTCTACCTCATAGAGATAAAAGGAGGCAATGTAAGTAAAGTTCTCAGTATCACCTGATAGTAAAAGTGAAGCGATGCTCTTACATTTGGAGAAAACGTACCGTGCATTGGATTATTACTTAGATTTAATACATACATGCACACATACACACACACACACACATCTCAACAACCATGTGAGAAGGGCAGGACAGGAACTATCATCTCCACTTTATACACCAGGACATTGAAAGTACAAAGATTTTAAGCAATTTGTCCAGGGTCTGATACAACAAGCAGAACTCAAACCCACTGGGACTTATGATTTCCTGGGGACTTGAAAGCCCTAGATTCATGGTGATGCCTATGAGTTTGCATTGTTCCCAGAAACTGCAGAAACTGTCAGTGGCTGTATAAAATCTTCACCAAGTTTCAAAGAGGAAGCCGCGGTGAGGGTCAAGAACCTCTGCAGCCCAGTCATAAGTAATAAGTAAGTAAGTAAGTTAGAGCTTAGGAAGAGTTTAAGGATCATCTTGCCTCACCTATCACTTTACAGATGATGAAAAAACACGTTTCCTAATTTACATGACGAGAGCTCTTAAAGGCAGGTCCCCTAAAAAATAATCTTACCACTATAACATCTCTATATTATTTATCAAATAGAATGTGGAAAATAGGTCCTGCTGAAAAAATTATGAAAATAACTGACAAGAAATTGAGAAATGCAGTCTAATGGAAAAATGTTATTTGTGTTTACAATTTTACATATTTATTATTACTATAAATGTTTGCTATCTTTTAAAGGGGCTTCTTGTCCACTTATGACTTTGATTTATGGTATATATATTCCTGACCTATAAACATTCTGCCGACACATGCCATTGGCACTGTTCTTTACACTATAATTTTGTATGTCTTTTATAAACATAAGAGAAATGTATAGAGATACTAAATCCATTTATAAAATAATTTTCGTAACATATATCTTGCATATTATCTCATTGAATTCCAGACCAGTTGTACAGAGCAATTATTATTTTATATAGTTTATAAATAAATTATATTTTAAACATCCAAATAATATATATTTTATTAATAAGTATAAAAATAATTGCTATGGCAGGACTTCAACTATAATTGATGTTTTCAAATACAAGAATTGTGAAGATATATAATCTTCAGCTTGCTAAATTGCTAAATTAGATATTCATATCTGTAGGAAGTTGTATGAAGATGCATCAAATGCAGAGAATATGAAACCATTTACCTACATTTGAGGCTGCAATAAAATGCTTTCAAAAAATATGAAAGTAAGAGGAAAGGAAGTTGTTTTTCTATGACTGAAGCATAGTGGAATATAGGAAGGATATGCAAGGTCTCTAAAAAGAGGCAGACATTAGGTAAGAAGAAATGAACTCTAATTTGATTCAGAGGATTAGCATATTTAAAGAAAGAATGTGTCACCTACCAGAGGAGTTGGCTTCCTTAGAAAACAAAAAGGAAAATCACTGAGGTAACCATGGACTGAATCCAACCAGACACTAGAAAAGAGAAACTTCCCTGGTCCATGCACTTACCCTCTGCTGTCCCCAGGAAAGATATGTACTTACTGTAGATATAATGTATGCCTTGTTACATTAGCCTGATACACATTAAATATCCATATTTTATAACAAACTCCTGAGGTTCTGAGTACAAGACTGAAAAGCAGTTTTCTGCTGTTCAATTCTTATGGTCTCCTTAAAAGAAGAGTTTTGTAGTAGGTCTGTCCCATGTGGTGGTTCCTAGACATATGTTGCTATTGACCACTTGATCTATGCCTAGTCCAAGTTGAAATGTGCAGTAAGTGTAAAATATGCACTGTGTTTCAAAGTCGTAGTGCAAAAACTACATAAATGTCTTATTAGTAACTTTTTAAATAGATTGCATGGTGAAATTATACTTTTTGAATATGTTAAACTAGATATAGTATCAAAATTCATTTCAACTATTTTTCTCTTTTTAAGGTTTATTTATTTTTGAGAGAGAGAGGGAGGGAGAGAGAGAATGAGCAGGGGAGGGCCAGAGAGTAGGGGAGACAGTATCTGAAGTTGGCTCTGTGCTGACAGCAGAGAGCCCGATGCAGGGCTTGAACTCATGACCCGTGAGATCATGACCTGAGCCGGAGTCAGACACTCAACTGACTGAGCCACCCAGGTGCCCTGTTTCTTTTTTAATATGGCCTCTAAAAGATTTGAAATTACGTGTGGGACTCCTGTATGTACATTTGTGGATAGTATTAGTGTTATTCTAGACATCTCTGGTCCAAATGAATGGAAAGCATTAATGTCCATTCCTTACCCTCTCTATATTTGTTATTGTACATCAGTTGAGTGGCATTCTGATTGTAGATAATTTTACAGGTAGATATGACTATAAGAAAATAACAGCTGTTTATATGGATTCAAATATTTGGTGACTTCACAGGCTATACTTCTCATGGAATATTTAAAAAGCAACATTTTCATTTTCCCCATCAAGTTCATGAATTTGTTTCACCTGAATATGCCCTTGAGAATGGCATCTACTCTTGACACGTTGAGGAGTCAGAGTTTACAGTACTTAGGATCAGATCTTGTACCATGATTCACTGACCACAGTTTAACATTCTATCAGCCTTTTAGAAGACAGCCAGCTGTCCAGTATTTCCCAACACAAATCTCATCTGTTTTGTGTGTGTTTGTGTGTGCATATTTTTTGATCATTGTTATGTTCTAAAATGAGATATTTTATAATTAATAAATATTTAGTATTTATTTTTATAAAACCCATGCATAAGTATAGTTTAAAAGTCCTATTTCTGTGCCCCACATACATTTGCTATTGCCAAGTTGTCACAGTTCTTCTTAATCTTTTAATTACTTTGTCATCTGCCTCTGTTTCTCTAACCAAAATGCCTGAATTGCTACTTCTTTACTTTTCAGTTTTAGTAATTATATATAGTAGTGGAGATTTTGATTTCTTTCATAAATTTTACCCTTTCACACATAAACACAGACATGTGCATGCTCATTGTAGAAACCTGCTTCCCTTTCTGCCATCCTCCAAAGACAGTTATACTATAATTTAGGTTAGATTATAGTTCATAGAAAAGTGTAATCTAATGAATGTGTTCAATCTACCATCTTTAAGAAGAAGATGAATGAGGTATTTACACTGGAGGAATAAAATGTCAGAATATGAAGTTAAGGGCAATATTGCTTAATGAGTAACCATGGTCAGCATCCCATTGGTGAAAGGCAGTACAGAGGAGGAAGCATATGTCCTATGTCCTCTCTCATGCTTCTCTTTCTTAACCTATCCATTATTCAACCCATGACCTTGCTAATAAAGACCCAAGATTGGAATTTTTTCTGCAAAAATGCTGTTATGTAAGCATTGTAATGAAGGACTCATGGCGGGAGCAGAGCTTGAGGACAGCCATGCCCTTCACGTGTCATAGGCCTATGTATTCCACAGCAGAATTAGATGAGATGTGCAGAGAGGGCAGCCATCTAGACAGCAGAAGGACACATCAACTTTGATAATACACTGGATGAAAAGTAACAGTTGGCAGTTGGCTCATCTTCACACCCCTTCAAAGATAGCAAGGACTTAGATGTGTGAAGAGAAAAAGCAAAGGCTTTCTTTCTTTCTTTCTTTCTTTCTTTCTTTCTTTCTTTTTTTTTAGGAGTGTCAAATATTGGCAATGCTTGGAAGCACCAAGGTACAGGACATGTTCAGACAATGATGAATTTTTGAGTTTGAGAAAGATAAGGAAGTTCACATATGCATCAAGGCAGATAAATGTGTGGAAATAGCATCAAACCTAAGGTGAGGAAAGGGTCTCCAAGAATGTCAATTTCAAACTCCTATTCAACGTGGGTATCATTTCTAATTCATCTATAGCTTCAATATTCAGAACTAGGCATCATTCTTATTGGCATGAAAATTTCCAGGGGACAAAGTTACTCTAGAAAGAAGTATGCTAATTTTTTTATTTATTTCAAGTAGAATTGTTCTTTGTAGTAATAAATCATTGAGAGCCAGATAGCAGAGTATGAAATACAAAAGTGTGTCTTTCTTTAGTGTCAAATGTTTTTAATTGAAGTATAATGTTAGAGTAGTTTCAGGTGTACAACAATTGTCTACATTACTCCCTACTCGCCATGATAAATGTAGTCACCATCTGTCAACATACAATGTTGTCACAATGTTGTCACAATGTTATTAACAATATTCCCTGTGTGGTACTCTTTATCTACATGACCTACTAATTTTATAGCTGGAAGTTTGTGCCTCTTAATTTCCTTCATCTATTTCACCCATCCTCCCATCCACCTCCCCTCCGGCAAGCACCAATTCTTGTTATTTGTCTATTTGTTAGTTTCCTTGTTCATTTGTTTTGTTTTTGTTAAATTCCATGTATAATTGAAATCATGGTATTTGTCTTTCTGCAACTGACTTAATTCACTTATAATGTCTTCTAGGTCCAAATTTGTTGTTGCAAATGGCAAGATCTCATTCTATTTTTATGGCTGAGTAACATCCATTATATAGGTGTGTATGCCACGTCGTCTTTATCCACTCATCTATCAGTAGACGCAATTTGCTTCCATATTTGGCTACTGTAAATAATGCTGCAATAAACATAGGGCTGTGTTTATCTTTTCACATTAGTGGTTTTTTTTTTTTTCCTTTGGGTAAATACTCACTGGTGGAATTTCTGGATCATAAGGTATTTCTAATTTTTTGAGGAACTTTCATACTGTTTTCCATAGTAGTTGTACTAACTTACGTTCCCATCAACAGTGCATGAGGGGTCCTTTTTTCTCTACATCCTTGTCAACACTTTTATGTCTTGTCTTCTTGATAGTAACCATTCTAATATCTGTGGGGTGATATACTTCATTGTGGTTTTGAAGGTTTGTGATGTCGAATAAATTTTCATTTTTTTTTGGCCATCTGTATGTCTTCATTGGAAAAGAAGGGGCTCTGCCCATTTTTTAGTTGTATTGTTTTTTTGGCTTTGAGTTGTAGAAGTTCCTTATATTTTAAAAATATTAACCCCTTACTGGTCATATCATTTGCAAACAACTTCTCCCATTCAGTAGGTTGTCTTTTTGTTTTATTGATGGTTTACTTCACTATGCAAAAGCTTTTTGTTTCAGTATAGTATCAGTTGTTTATTTTTGCTTTTGTTTTTCTTGCTTAAGGAGACATATCCATAAATGTGTGGATAACAGCGATATCCAAGAGATTATTGATTTTGTTTTCTTTCAGGAGTTTTATGGTTTCAGGTTTCACATTTAGGCCTTTATCCATTTTGTGTTCCTTTCTGTGAACGGTTTAAAAAAGTGATTCCATTTCATTCTTTTGCATATAGCTGTCTAATTTTTCCTAGTATCATGTATTGAAAACCTTGCTGTATATTTTTTCTTTTGTCATAGATTAGTTGACCATATAGCTATAGGTTTATTTATGAGGTCTTTATCCTGTTCCATCAGTCTGTGTGTCCATTTTTTGGCCCATCCCATATTGTGTTGATTGTAACATCTTTGCAGTATATCGTGAAATCTGTGATTATGATACCACTGGCTTTGTTCCTCTTTTTTTAAGATTGTTTTGGCCATTCAAAGAATTTTGTGGTTCCGTATAAATTTTAGGATTATTTGTTCTAGTTCTGTGAAAAATGCTACTGGTATCTTGATAGGGTTGCACTGAAACTGTAAACTGCTTTGGATAGTATGGACATTTTAATGGCATTAGTTCTTCTGATTCATGAGCATGGTATATCTTTCCATTTGTGTTATCTTTAATTTCTTTAATGAATGGTTTATAGTTTTTGAAGTAAAGGTCTTTTACCTCCTTGGTTAAGTTTATTCTTAGGTATTTTAATCTGTTTTATACAGTTGTAAACGGGACGATTTCTTAATTTCTTTCCGCTACTTTGTTATTAGTGTATAGTTAATGTAACAGACTTCTGTATATTTTGTATCCTACAATTTCACCAAATCCATTGATCAGTTCTAATAACTTTTTTCCCCCGGTGTAAGCTTTAGAGTTTGCTATATATATGTTATCATATCGTTTGCAAATAGTGACAGTTTTACTTCTTCTTTACCAACTTGGATGCCTTTTATTTCTTTTTCTTGCCTGATTTCTGTGGCTAGGACTTCTATGCTGAATAAAAATGGTGAGAATGGACATCCTTGTCCTTTTGCTGATATTAGATGAAAAACTTAGGTTTTCACCATTGATTATGATGTTAGTTGTGGGTTTTTCATATATGGGCTTCATTACGTTGAGGTATGTTCCTTCTAAACCCACTTTTTTGAGAACTTTTATTATTAGTGGATGTTGTAAATATCATGGCGTTTGAATTGTTTTCTTTAAGAAGTTGGATCATAAAAACATGTTACAGTGGAATGATGTGGGGTTTTTTTCCTCTAGAATATAGGCCATAGAAGATACATAAACTAACTTGAAGGTAAAAATGGGGGAGATTCTGGCCAGGCCCATTTATAAGATATTTTGGTCATCTTAGCTTGCAATGATGAAAGTCATGCCTTAAGATGGAGGCAGAAAAATGGAGATAAGAAGAACATAGAAATATATACAGTATTTTAATACTAGGAAGTAGTGAAAGTATGGAAAGAAAATATTGATTCAAAGTGACAAGTCTGGTTTGATATAAAACATTTTATATCAATAAATGAATTTTATTTTTAAGGGTATTGAATTTGAACTTAAAGTGGATTATATAAAGGGATATGCAGGGAACTAAAAATCATCCACTCCTGGTCCATTGCCACCAAATACACATAATGCTCAACTACATCTTTCTGTAAGTAGAAAAAATGAGGGAAGTTGTATTCATGAATTTTAAAATTCCGTGTAATCACTCAGCATTAATTCTGACCAAGTGCTGCTTATTTGAGCTTTTAGAAAATACTATTCTTGGTTTCCTTATGGGCTCATCTCAATGGAGATAACACTCTCTAAGAATTTATTAGATGCTTAGTAACTTTATTGGAAAAAAAAAAGGAAAGGGAAGGATAGGAAGGAAAGAAAGAAGAAAAGAAAAACTGAAGAGAACTAGATGACAAGATTATTAATCAACTGAGTTTACGTTTAAATGATAAATGTATACAGTAAGAAAGCAGGTGGCCCTCAGCTTTCACAACACCCAGGAATGTCATTGTATGGGCCTCCTTCCATTGCAAGGCTTTAATAAAATGAGAAATTGTTGTTCTTTACAAAGAAGCTGAGAATGATTTTAATAGATAATTTTCTAGGCCTTACCATAGTCTGTTGATCGCTGTGACTGAACATAGGCACACATGATTTGCATTCATAGAATGCCAGCAATGTTTTGATTCTGCTATTTGTTTTATAGTTGCTTTTATTTATATATTTATTTTGAGAGAGAGGGAGAAAGTGCAAGTTGGGGGAGGGCCAGAAAGGGAGAGAGAGTGAATCTCTCTGCACTGTCAGCACAGAGCCCGATTACAGGGCTTAAACACAGGAACCATGAGATTATGACCTGAGCTGAAATTGGTTGCTTAACTGACTAAGCCACCCAGGCACCTCAGTGTTATTGTTGTTAATATCGATAGAATTTGCTATGCATGGAAATATTTGTCAAACACAGAATGTTCTATTGTAGAGTGTATCTAGTAGAGACAGGAACTTTTGGCAAGGGCATTTATATGGAACACTAGAGGAAATCTGCTTTGGCAACTGAAATAAATGTTGTTCACTTAATAAGAGATTCTTGAATTCTATAAGTAGTCTTCCATTTTATTATAATACAAAAAGGATACATGTCAGAGTGGTCATTTTTAAACATTGTTACATAGAGTTGTTTCAGATAGAGTACTACTAGGTGGATATCTGTCAATATGAATTGTTTTTGTTTTGGTTTCCCCCTGCTTTGGGCTCAAATTTATTAAATTAATGGAATGGATGTCTAGGATGGGATAGCTGGTTTATAAAAAATCTAAGGGATGTCATTGTCCAAATTAACATTTCTGAAAGACGCATGTTTGAATTCAATTATGGAGAGACGACGTAGTATACACAAACAAGAGCATGTAGCTCTTGTCTGTCTTTATTTCTAGGGGCAAAATCCAGAGTGAGTACTTGGACAAGAATAGCACTGTCATAATCTAATATAGTATTGTCATAATCTAATATTTTTGGAATGATAGCTTAATGCACAATTCCAAGACCAGCAAAGTAAAGTTCTGAAGTAACACAATTGATAATTCGGGATTTAGAATTGTTTATACAAACCTCCTCTTGCTCAACAGGCAAAGAGTTCACTGAATTCAGTGGTTCTTTCTCAGTCCTTTTTTCTCTTGTTTATCTCTGTAGTTCTTAGGATTTTGGATCTGCTTTTATTTCTCCTCCTAATTTTATGTGTTTGCCATGATACTCTATTATATTTATTTTCTTCTAGGTTTATGGGTTGCTCATTCTTTGATTCTTTTTTAATTGCATTTATATTTCCATTTTCTATTTTTGCTTTTTAGAGAGACAGTGACAACAAGCAGGTGTGTGTGTGTGTGTGTGTGTGTGTGTGTGTGTGTGTGTGGGAGAGAGAGAGAGAGAGAGAGAGAGAGAGAGAGAGAGAGAGAGAGAGAGAGAAAGAAAGAGAGAGAGAGAGAGAGAGAGAATGAGAGAGAATATCCCAAGCAGGCTTCACGCCCAGCACAGAGTCTGACATGGGGCTGTGAGATCATGACCTGACCCCAAATCACAAGTCTGAGGTTTAACTCACTGAGCCACTCAGGTGCACCTATATTGCCTATTTTTGAAACCTCAGAAAGGAATAAAGATCTGTTTTTACCACCAGTAATTTTTCCTCTGAGAAGTAATGTGCTGATATATTCTTTACTACTACTACCTGTGTATATACCAAAAATAGAACTGTTATTTTAACTACTTTTATTATCTGGGTATAAATGCAAACTCAGCTTGGCCAAAAATGTGTTCAACCATCCTTTTCTTACCTTGCTAGTCCAATCCTGTCCTTAAATGGACATACTTCACAAAAAGGTGGAACAGGTGAACGAGCTTGATTCTGGAAAACGGTCACTAAGTTTAGTTTTCTACTTTGTTTACCAGGGTCAGGAATTAGACTTTCTAATCTCAGAAAGTAAATCCTCTATGACCTACTTAAATATTTCTGCCATAGGCCTATTTTTCAAAAGAACTTATTATAACTTTATATGCTAAAATCACTTCAGATTCTCTTGCTGAGTTATATGTATGCTTTCACGGAGCAACCATGACAATTTACCATCAATAACAACAGAACCATGTGTTATTTGCAGCCAGATGTTGAGCACCTTTCTGGATGGTTTTAACTACAATAAATAAGTCTAACATCAAAGTGCCACCTGCAGAAACCCAGTCAGAGCCCGAGGAGAAGTGTGTTTTCCTCCCAAGTTGTAGATGCTAAGATGAAATCTGTACTGGAAGATGTCCACGTAACTCTCACCTAATTCCATTCTTGATGTTTTGTTTCCGTGGCAGGTTTTCTTTAACTTTTCTATCATATTGCCCCCCAAAGCCTAGAGGATTGAACATGTGCACTCAGAATGGGCAAAGGCAGAGCTTGAAGCAGCCCAACATAAACACTGTCTTTGTAGTCACATATTTTATGTATTTTTTAAAAATATAATTTACTGTCAAGTTGGCTAACATACATTGTATGCAGTGTGCTCTTGGTTTTGGGGGTAGATTCTTGTGATTCGTTGTTTGCATACAATGCCCAGTGCTCATCGCAACAAGTGCCCTCAATGCCCATCACCCATTTTCCCCTCCCCCCCGCCCCCATCAACTCTCAGTGTGTTCTCTGTTTTTAAGGGTCTCTCTCTTTCTGTTTGTAACTATTTTTGCCTCCCTCCCTCTCTGTTTGTAACTATCTTTTCCCCTTCCTTTCCCCCATGGTCTTCTGTTGAGTTTTCTCAAGTTCCACATATGAGTGAAAACCTATAGTATCTTTCTCTGACTGAACTTATTACACTTAGCATAATACCCTCCAATTCCATCCGCGTTTCTACAAATGGCAATATTTCTTTCTTTCTCATTGCCAAGTCGTGTTCTATTGTATATATAAACCACATCTTTATCCATTCACACACTTTTATCTTAAATGCTCTTTGGATATTTTCATTCTCTTCTAATAACATATTTCTCTTTTCTGAAAATGGGAAGTTTAAAATTAATCAGTGTTGACTGAAATTGATTATAGAGACAGATTTGTTGAATTAATGCTAGCACAGTGTCATATGTGCTTAGAGTTACGAGCACACACCTGGGAACCCCAGGTTGAGAGCACTCCCTTGAGAAAGACAATATCAATAAAATAATTACAGATAGTACTCAGAAGAAAAAAAAAAAACCCTCCTAAATACTGCAGTACTCACCATGGATTTTATCAACAGAATTCAAAATTTACTTAAAGATTTTGTTGCTTTTTCTGTATAATTTTTATGCATAATACAGTGACATACATGGATAATAAGCATACATTCACTGAGTGATTAATGATATTAATGTATGATTAATACATACATATATCTATGCAGTTGAAACCCCTATCAATTTATAAACCATTAACTTCACCCCTCAAGGATGAAGTTTCCTTCCTCCTTAGCATAGGTTATTTGACGTGTTGCAAACTTTCATATAAATAGAATCATATTCTTTAGGGTAAAGCTTCTTGCATGTAGTATAAGGTGTTTGAAATTCACCCACAATGCTTTGTGTATCGGTGATTTGTACCACTTTATTGCTGAGTAGTATGCTATCGTATTAGTATATCAAGTATATTGATGAAATTCTGTGGATGGACTTCTGGTCTGTTTTCTGTTTTGGATATTAAAGCTGCTATGAATATTATACAGTATTTTTGAGGATACTGATTGTAATTTTCATGGGTAAAACTTGGGTGTGGTATTTCTGGGTAAGAGGGTTGGTGTATGTATATTTTCACATGAATTCCCAGAACATTTTGCAAAGTATTACATCATTTTGTATTCCTACGCTCACCAATGTTTGGTGTTATCAGTCTTTTTTTTTTTAAACATTTATTTATTTTTGAGACACAGAGAGACAGAGCACAAGTGGGGGAGGTGCAGAGAAAGAGGGAGGCAGAATTGAAAGCAGGCTCCAGGCTGTGAGCTGTCAGCACAGAGCCCAACACAGGGCTCAAACTCAAGGACTGCAAGATCATGACCTGAGCTGCAGTCAGATGCTCAACCGACTGAACCACCCAGGTGCTCTGGCAGTATCAGTCTTTTTTATTTTAGCCATTCCATTGGGTATGTATTTCATTACAACTTTAATCTACATTTATCTGATAACTAATGAAGTTGAACAGTTTTTCATGAATGTGTTCAACATTTATACATATTCTTAAGTGAAATGTCTGTTCAAATCTCCTGCCCATTTTTTTTTTTATTATTTGTCTTTTTAATATTGAATTGTAGGAATTCTTTATATCCTGGATAGTAGTCTTTTTCAGAGAGCTGTTTCATAAATATTATTTCCCTGTTGTGGCTTATATATTCTTTTAATAATAGTATACTTTTGTGAGCAAAAGTTTTTTTACTTTTAATCAAGCTTAATTGTCTGCTTTTCTTTTGCTTAGCTTAGACCTTTACTTCATACCATAGATAAACCTCTTGGAGAAAATTTTCATGATTTTGGGTCAGGTTAAAAGTTTTTAAGCTACCACAAGCACAATCCATTTTCTTTAATGTGAAAATTGTGCTCTATCAAATTTAAGAGTTTCTGTTCTTTTAAAACCCCTATGAAGTAAATGAAAAGATAAACAACTTGGATGAAATTGGCAAATCACATGTCTTGTGAACAACCTGTATCCGTGTATGAAACAATTAAAGCTAAATAAGGAAACCTACAACACATTTTTAACATGGAGAAAAGTTTTGAATAGACATTTCACCATAGCATATATATGAATGGCTAATAAACACATGAGAACATGACCAATTAACTTGTTGATTAAAACCAGGATTTAAGACCACTCCATACCCACTAGAATGTCTATAACCAAAAATCTGACAAGGTCAAGTTTTGCAAGAATGTAGAGAAACTGAAGACTCCTATCATGCCAGTTAGAATATAAAGTATTACAGCTACTTTATATAACAATTTTGGCAGTCATCAAAAGCGAAACTTGCACCTACCATATGAAACAGCTATGTTAACCTTCCATCTTTACCCAAATAAATGAAAGGAGATGTTCATACAAAGACTTTACACAAGTACTTCTAATAGTTTTATTTGCGTTAGCCCAAATTTGGAAACAACTAAAGGACCCATCAACAAGTGAGTGGATGAACAAAAATGGAATACCCATACAATGTAACACTACTCAGAAATAAAACCCAATAAACTATTGACACATGTAACAATGTGGATGGGTCTCAAACCTATACTCAGTGAAACAAGCCAGACATAAAATTCTATATATCATATGACTCCATGTATATGATATTACTACCAAAAACAAAACTAATGTACCGATAAATGTACTGTACTCATAAAGTGATCCCTATCCTCTATTTTTTGTAAATAATCTAAAACCTAAAATGATAATGTGGTCAGAAAGAATAAATTGCAATGGGAAACTCTAGCTCTGGTATATATCTCCATAATGTAGTAGAATATTTTTGAAAAGACCTGGCAAAAATGAAAAGCTAGTATGTAGATAAACCTATAACTGCTCAGATAAACAATTGGTCCCCAATAGAAATGGAATGTAAAGGTCCTCCACACTGTCAGACCTGAGGGCCTATTGATAAGGGTACTTCAGATTGTGTGTATGTGTGTGTGCATGTGTAAGTTTTTATTTAAATTCTAGATAGTTAACATAGTGTAATACTGGTTTCAGGAGGTGGAAAATAGTGATTCATCACTGACATGTAACACCCAGTGATGAGCCCTAAGTACTTCAGATTCTATAAACAAAAAAGGTCACTGGGAAAATAAATATTCAGTATTAGCACACACACAAAAGTATCAATTTACCAAGCCTGTCTAACGATACTGTTCTGAAGACTGAAGCACTCAATAATTATTTCTTGAATTACCAAGACGACATAACACAAATGTCTTTTTCTTATAGATAAAGGGCCACTATTTCTACCATAAATTCCACTATTGTGGAAGAGCCAATCTTTTGGGCTACTTGTCCTTGGGTCGTTTGAAATTCTAATAATTCCAAATTCTTGTCCATGTCTCAACCTCTAACTGTCCCTCTGTGACTACGAGCACCAAAACACTTCTTTCTCTTGTATGAAACTACCCTATCAAATTCATTATCAAATTTTATAGAGATTTACTCTGCAACTAAAGCTGTCAAATAAAAGATTTAGTCGAAAAATTATATACAGAATTCCCAGGAAGATGTTCCACCTTGGATCATTTTATAGCTGATATTTTGATATTTGTTTTCCCCTAGTAAATATCATTTAAGAAACAATTGGTAAGTAACTGAGAATTAGCTCAAGTTCCAAAATATTGATGAGCAAATGAATCTACTGATATGAGTAGAATAGAAGCCAAACCAGTTAGAATTCATAATGACATTTCTAAACCATTACCTAGTCTTTCTCAGTCACAAATTAAAGCTGAAACTTGAGGAATACACAGACCTACTATGATTATTTTTATGGAAATGTTACTAGTCATCCCTTGGATTATTTATTGTAATGTTTCTGTTACCTGTAACTAACTTATCAAAGTTATAGGTTCGTTCAAGATTTCTAAGTGCATTGAATAAACTGCATATCCCTCACTTTGCTGAATGACTAATTCAAACACAACACTTCAACTTAGTCCGTTTTTTTTAAATGGATGTATTTGACATGATTTGGTATCCTACTGTATACAGATAGTCAATAATTATTTGCCTTTTCCTGGGAGAACTTACTATGTACTAGGGCAGTAATGGTTTAAAGGTTTTCTGAGGGATCATCTTATTTCTTTCAGGTTTTGAGGAAATAAAGTTTCCTTCTGGTTCTGCCTCAAGCCAATACTTTAAAACTTCTAACTTATTGTTATTCAGGTGATTCTAAAAATGATTCCACACATCTACTGACTGAACTGACTTTCTGAGGAACAGCTATAGTATCTTAAAGCTGCAGTTACTCCTGATTTGAGAGATGTTGATGATAGTATCTGTTTTAATTGAGAAGTAGCTGACATATAACATTCTCTAGATTTAAGGTAAAAAACATGTTGTTTTGATACATATGTATTGTAATATGAGTGCCATCACAACATTAGCTAACACCTATATATCACATCACATAATTCTCATAAGTATCATTTCTTCTTTCTGGTGAAAATAATTAAGATCTAGTCTCTTAACAACTTGATGGTCCCTCCGCTGTGTATTAAATCTCTAGGACTCATTTATCTTCTAGTTTCAAGTTTGTACATTTGAATAAGTTCTCTCCAAATCCCCAACCCCCATCTCCCCGATAAGCACTATTTTATTTCTGTTTTTATGAGTTAGGCTTTTTTAGATTCCACAGATAAATGATATCATAAAGTATTTGTCTTTCTTTGTCTGACTTATCTCACTTATAATGCCCTCAAGTTCCATTCATATTGTTGCAAATGGCAAGATTCCCTTCTTTCTTATGGCCAAATAGTATTCCATTGTATGTATATCGCATCTCTTTGTTCACTTACCCACTGATGGACACTTTGGATTTTTTCCATATTATGGCTATTATGAATAATGCTACAATACACGTAACGCTTCAGATATCTTTTCGATACTTTATTTTCATTCTCTTTGAATATATACTCAGAAATGGAGGACTGGATCATAGAGCAATTCTATTTTTAGTTTTTTGAGGGATCTTCATATTGTTTCCCATAGTGACTGAATCAATTTACATTTCCACCAACAGGCCAGAAGGGTTCATTTTTTCCACATAGTTATCAACCCTTGTTATCTATTGTCTTCTTGATGTTAACCATTCTAACAGCTGTGAGGTGATATCTTAGAGCGGTTTTGATTTGCACTTTCTTGATTAGTGATGCTGTGCATCTAACCATGTACCTGTTGGCCACATGGATGTCCTCTTTGGAATAAAAGTCTATTCAGTTCTTCTGCCTATTTTTTAAATCAGATTGATTTTATTTATTTTTTATTTTTTTAAAATATGCAATTTATTGTCAAATTGGTTTCCATACAACACCCAGTGCTCATCCCAACAGGTGCCTTCCTCAATGCCCATCACCCACACTCCCCTCCCTCCCAACCCCCATCAACCCTCAGTTTAGTCTCAATTTTTAAGAGTTTATTACGGTTTGGCTCCCTCCCTCTCTGACTATTTTCCCTTCCCCTCCCCCATGGTCTTCTGTTAAGTTTCTCAGGATCCACATAAGAGTGAAAACATATGCCATCTGTCTTTCTCTGTATGACTTGTTTCACTTAGCATAACACTCTCCAGTTCCATCCACGTTGCTACAAAAGGCCATGTTACATTCTTTCTCATTGCTAAGTAGTAGTCCATTGTATATATAAACCACAATTTCTTTATCCATTCATCAGCTGATGGACATTGAGGCTCTTTCCATAATTTGGCTATTGTTGAACATGCTGCTATGAACATTAGGGTGTAAGTGCCCCTATGCATCAAAATCTGATATTGTTTTTTGAGTTGTATGTTATTGTTATTTTTTGTTACTGACTTGTATGAATTCTTTCTGTATTTTGGATATTAACCCCTTATCTGATATGTGACTTACAAAAATTTTCTCATTTTTTAGTTGCCTTTTTATTTTATTCTCTTGCTGTGTAGAAGCTTTTTAGTGTGATGTTGTTCCATAGTTGTAAATTTTTGCTTTTGTTGCTTGTGCTTTTAGTGTCATATCCAAAAAATCATTGCCAAGACCAGTAACATCAAGGAGATTCTTCCCTATGTTATTTTTTTTTTCCTAAGAGATGCTATCAGGTCTTATGTGTCTACATCTTTAATTCATTTTGAGAAATTTTTTGTGAGTGGTATAAAATTTCTTCACGTAGGTGTTCAGTTTGCTCAGCACCATCTCTTGAAGAGACTATCCTTTCTTCATTGAGCCTTCTCAACTCTCTTATCAAATATTGGTTGACTATATATAGAGGGGTTTATTTCTGAGGTCTCTGTTCTATTGGTCTGTATGACTGTTTTTATGCCAGTACCATACCACTTTAATTACTAGAGCTTAGTAATATAGTTTGAAGTCACAGGTGTGATGCCCTTTGCTTTGTTTTTATTTCTCAGGATTGCTTTGGCTATTTGGGTATTTGTGTGTGTGTGTGTGTGTGTGTGTGTGTGTGTGTGTGTGTGTGTGTGTGTGATTCCATAAAAATTTTTAGGATGTTTTCTTTCTGTTTCTTTGAAGAATCCCTTGGAATTTTGACAGAGATTGCATAGAATATAGACAGCTTTGGGTAGTATGGACATTTTAACAGTATTAATTCTTCTTATCTATGGACACAGGGTACGTTTTCATTTGTTTTTCTTTGAATTTATTTCATCAAACTTCTGTAATTTTTATTGTAAAGATCTTTCACTCTTTTGGTTGAATTTATTCCTAAGTATTTTATTGTTTTTGATGCTATTGTGAATTGGATAATTTCCTTTATTTATTTACTTTTTAGATATTTTGTTGTCAGTGCTTATAGAAACACAGCTAGTTTTTGTATGCTGATTTTATATTGTGCAACTTTACTGAATTTGCTGCTTAGTTCCAAAAGTTGTTTTGTTTGACTCTAGGATTTTTATATAGAAGAATTTATCTGTAAAGAATGACAATTTTGTATCTTCCTTTCTTATTTGGATGCCTTTTATTTCTTTGTCGTGCCTAATTATTCTGTCTAGAACGTCCAAGAATGTGCTGAGTAAGAGTGGTGCATGCTGGTCATTAAAATGTTAACCTCATTTGGGGCGCCTGGGTGGCTCAGTCGGTTAAGCATCTGACTTTGGCTCAGGTCATGATCTCACAGTTCGTGGGTCCGAGCCCCATGTCGGGCTCCGTGCTGACAGCTCAGAGCCTGGAGCCTGTTTCAGATTCTGTGTCTCCCTCTCCCTCTGACCCTCCCCTGTTCACGCTCTGTCTCTGTCTCAGAACTAAATAAACATTAAAATGTTAACCTCATTAATATCCTCTTACCATATCTCGAAGAATTTACTCAGTTTTATGCATAAAAAGGAACTTTCAAACAATCGTTTATATTCACCACCACAAGTTAGTTTTATTCAGACCTTATGTCTTTTTTATTCTTTGCTCTATTTTTCCAAGAGATATCAGTAATATTATACATCACTTTTTGGATTATTTTGGATTTTCATGGAGCATTTAGAAATTTTTGTGTGTGGTCACACCATTAAGAAACAGATTTACATCAAGAAATCATAGATCTTAATACTCTAAATCAATACAAATGTTTCACCTCACTTAGAGACACAGGAGTTATAATATGTGTCTCGCTCAGACCAGAGTAAGATTAAGGAAATGATCTATTGATGTTGTCTCTCTGGTTTTACTTGAAATTGTCCATACATAACCATTTTTTTGTAAACCAAACAGTGAAGGTTACAATTTTCATATGGCTGCTTCTCTATTTCTGTGTTTCACACTCTGAGTTAACACTTCTGGAATTTGAGTGGGTATTACTCAAGATTACAACATTATGAAGCAGTTGGAGACAAAACCCACTTAACTAAAATTCTGCCTCTACCACTTACTAGATTTTTTACTTTGGAAAAATTTCTAAATTTCTCTGAACTAGAAAAGAAAATCTCTAGATTTCTCTGAACCCCAGTATTCCTAACTTGTGGCATCTCCCAGAATCTAGGATCATATAACAGTTTTGTCCCATAACCACTATGAGTTTTATGTTTCTCACATAGCTTGCTTGACCACAATTTATAAAGTAGATACATTCCTCCGAAGCTGTTATTATTTTTTTTATCTCACTCTGGCATACTTCTTGCCATAATTACATTTTAAAATTCTCTCACTTATTTCATTTATTCACTTATTTCTTTTGTCTCCATGGAGTTAGGGACCTTGTATGATCATTATTCTATTCCCAGTGCTTTGTACTTTTTCTGGCACACAATCAATACTCAAAAAAATATTCAGTGAATGGAGAAATGATTAAAATTGCTGCTGTCCAATTTGAGCCAAACCAGACAGACAACATCAATAGATCATTTCCTTAATCTTACTCTGGTCTGAGCGAGACACATATTATAACTCCTGTGTCTCTAAGTGAGGTGAAACATTTGTATTGATTTAGAGTATTAAGATCTATGATTTTCTTGATGTAAATCTGTTTCTTAATGGTGTGACCACACACAAAAAATTCTAAATGCTCCATGAAAATCCAAAATAATCCAAAAAGTGATGTATAATATTACTGATATCTCTTGGAAAAATAGAGCAAAGAATAAAAAAGACGTAAGGTCTGAATAAAACTAACTTGTGATGGTGAATATAAACGATTGTTTGAAAGTTCCTTTTTATGCATAAAACTGAGTAAATTCTTCGAGATATGGTAAGAGGATATTAATGAGGTTAACATTTTAATGTTTATTTAGTTCTGAGACAGAGACAGAGCGTGAACAGGGGAGGGTCAGAGAGAGAGGGAGACACAGAATCTGAAACAGGCTCCAGGCTCTGAGCTGTCAGCACGGAGCCCGACATGGGGCTCGGACCCACGAACTGTGAGATCATGACCTGAGCCAAAGTCAGATGCTTAACCGACTGAGCCACCCAGGCGCCCCAAATGAGGTTAACATTTTAATGACCAACATGCACCACTCTTACTCAGCACATTCTTGGACATTCTAGACAGAATAATTAGGCACGACAAAGAAATAAAAGGCATCCAAATAAGAAAGGAAGATACAAAATTGTCATTCTTTACAGATGATAAATTCTTCTATATAAAAATCCTAGAGTCAAACAAAACAACTTTTGGAACTAAGCAGCAAATTCAGTAAAGTTGCACAATATAAAATCAGCATACAAAAACTAGCTGTGTTTTGTATAACAAAATCGCATAGTCTTTGGAGTCAGAAAAATAAGAAATTAATTGCCAAATTGCCATTTACTGGGTGTACAATCTTATGCTCAGTGAGTAACTTAGCCACTGACTTCTTTATTTTCAAATGAGGATAACAGTTACCATACTGTCATGCTCTTAAGATTACATTAGGCAATATAAGTGAAAGGACCTCACATATCAGTGCTTAGTAATTACAACTTCTTTACATACTGTAGCAAAGAATTTCAGGGTTTTACTTGAAATAATATCTAAATGTTAATTTTCTTTTGAGATGCTTTCTGAATTCTTTTCAAAGCCTTTCAATTACACATACAATCAATCTAAGAAAGAAAATAGATTCATAACTTGTGTTTGAGAGGAAAGAAAACCCTAGTGACCTCTTGCACATAAGATAGGCAAGAAATCATTTTAATTCAATTTGGAGTAAGTAATGAATTCAATTTGTTAAAATTGCTTACATTCTTTGGGAAAGGTGGATACAAATAAAATGAACCTAGTAAGTCATTTGCTTCTCTATAAGCAGTATATATTTTTTTACTCACTTGAATCTCATACAAGAAATTTTATAATTTTAAATAATAGTTTCTATACAACTTTTATATGTGAATTCTTTATTTCTACAGTTAAGATCTTCACATTAGACCCAAATCATGTGTTCACATTTGCCAAAATATATTAAGTATATATACATTACGTATACATAACATATACCCTCTTTATATATAGATGTATGTGCATAGTTACTGTGTACACACAAAAATGGATAGATGTATGCAAGTATATATATTGAATGCATGTATGAAATGTGTACATATATACATGCATGCTGTATATCATACATACATGTGTGTGTATGTATATGTATATATATGTGTGTGTGTATATATATATATATATAGAGAGAGAGAGAGAGAGAGAGAGAGAGAGAGAGAGGGAGAGAGAATTTCAAGTTAAAAGACCTAGTTATGGGATAATGAGCCAATCACTTAGTCTATGGAATCATGCTTTTTCTTACCTGTAAATAAAAATAATAGCTAAAATGGAGAGTTTTTTGGCTAAAGACGAAAATTACATCATAAATAACTGAGTATCTCAAATATATTGCTGTTGCCTCCAAATGATGGAGTGAGATCAGTTTAGCTCGCTTGACTTTGGGGAATGTATGTCTTTTTTATGTAAAGGGTACAAGGCATTTTCTTTGATGAAATTTAAAAATAACTGACAATTGTCTGCACTTTGATTTCTGCAAAAGAAGGAGATAAACAATCCAGTTTACAAAAATTGACTTTTGTTAAAAATATGTATTTGAGAACATGTTTTAAAAGCAGTGTCAAATTACTTCCTTGCTCTAAATAGTGCTGTTGGGTGAAGACGTAAAGAGAAATACTTGCTGCTTGCCAAAGGAGGCGATTGTGTTTCTGGCAGTGCAGCCACTAGCTTTAGATTAACTGTGGTTTTTTTTCCAAGTAAAATTTAGTATTGGGAGTCTTTTAAAAAGTATAAAGTGTAATAGCTGTAAAACTTTAACAAGTTAAAATCTTTCTTTTTAATTAGTTTTTCTTTCTCCTCTATGTTCTCTTATCATACTCACATGACAAATTGATAAATACTAGAAATGTCCACTTATGAACATCTGTATGCAGTCTTGAAAGTCCATGTAGCTAGGTTAGACTATAAAAGACTTGTGTTTTGTTTTTAAGTTCTTCTAGGGATGAGATTTAGATGATGGCCTTCAGGACATGCTGCCTCAAAATATGGTACCTTGGCATGTTGGATATTTTAGGCCGAAGGAATTTGAGAAGACAGTAGAAGCAGGCAGTTCACTTTGACCTTTCCCCTGCCCTTCTTCCCAGCAACAGGTCATAAACGCCTCCTGGTAAAGGTGCTCTCCCTGTTCCCAGAGGAGCCTCCTTATCTCTGAAGACAAAGGGACACCAAAAAGAGTCTTCACAGACAGTCCTTGCTAAGTTTCCCCCAGTTTATTACACTTATCTCGTACTCCTCAACGTCTCATATTCTCCTATAATGTTCACTGCTGATCACGGCTAGCATAAAAATACGCAAGTCTGCTTGTTTGTTTGGTTCTTCATTTATTTATAGAGGCATTCTCATCATAGAACATGTATATTAAATAAATGTGTGTGCTTCTTTGTTAGGCTGTCTATCAGTTTCATTTTCAGCTCTAAGAACCCTAAGAAGGTCTTAGAAAATGTTTTCCTCCTCTACATATATCTGAGAAGAAAGAATGAAAATGAGCATTAAATGGAATTTACATAGGTCTATCCCTTCAAGTTCCGTGAGTTCACCCTCAATCAAATCCCCTTTCTAAAGTGTGCTAAATGCCTTTACAGGGGCTTCTGGGTGGCTCAGTCAGTTAAACTTGTGAACGTTCTTGAATTCTTGAATTTGAGCCCTGCATTGGGATCTGTTCTGACAGCTCAGAGCCTGGGGCTTGCTTCAGATTCTGTGTCTGCCTCTTCCCCATTTGTTCTCTCTCTCTCTCTCTCTCTCTCTCTCTCTCTCTCAAAAATAAACAAACATTAAAAGCCTTTGTAAATTGCCTCACTCTGCTTTGTGAAATCCTTTTCTTGCCTACTATGTGAAATCTACATTTTTACTTGTCTTCATTAAAACTTACATGGTGCTTCTGCCCCTGCCCATATCTAAAGCCATGATGGGCTACCAATTCTTGCTTAGGATACCACCATTTCTGCTGCTGGCCCTGCCTTTTGTGAGGTTGCTGATGTTCAACATAAAGAAGAGCCAACATTAATTACTGTCCTGAAGACACTGATTTTCTTCCCATTCACTTCCTGCCATCAGAATTTCCAGAACCTACTGCAGATATCATATAATGACATGGCTGGTCCTGCTCTGTCAAATCCAAGCATTGGATACCTGAGGTCAAAGGGATGGCACTCTTAGGAGTAATATTTTCAAGAGGAATATTTTCTATAGCTGCCTGGGATACTATAATCAGTGCTGATCTTCATGTGCTTTTACTGACCAAGGTTTTTTTTTGCCTCTTTCCTTATCTATAGCTACTCTTTCACTTGAAGCTTAAGACAAGATTAGCCCAGGGGCGACTGGGTGGCTCAGTTGGTTAAGTGTCTGACTCTTGATTTTGGCTCCAATCATGATCTCAAGGTTTGTTAGAGCTCTATGCTGACAGTGCAGAGCAGGCTTGGGATTCTCTCTATCTCTCTGTCTGCCCTCCCCCACTTTGCTCATGTACACACTTGAGCGCTCTCTCTCGAAGGAAATAAACAAATATTTTTTTTTTTTTTAAAGACAAGGTTAACCCAATACAAATAATTCTGTAAGATACCCTATTCCCAGTATCTAAGTTTCTTTGGCAGCTTGTATTTTCTAGCAACTTCTCACAGGAAGGGGATACACAGGATGAATACATCATTAGCTTTGGCACAATAAGAACAATAGAATCAAATTTAAAAGCCATTGGTAACCATTACTTTCCTAAAGTCCCTGAAATCCCATTAACATTCTCTATTCCCATCATCGGGAGTATAGTTGTCTCCTTATCTGCCTTCTGGTCCTACAACACTGTTGATGTGCATATGTGACACATCTCAACATAAAGGAACTTTAATTGATCTGCATTGAGTTGGTGCTACTCACTCATTTTATCCATTTCTTGCACCATGTTCTTTGATGAAATTTTAAGTTAGGCTCATCTTATTTGGGTGTCTCCCCCCACTTAATAAGATTTGGATTTAAGGTAAAAAGAACCCCAAGCTTCTATAGATGTATTTCTCTAGTTTTGCAAGTGTCATAGCCCATGGCTATGGAATAAGAGGGAGGTCAAAATAAAAATAACTAAGATTTGTTGGGTTCCTGTGTTTCTTAAGCACTGTTATAAATGTTAATATAAATTATCTCACTTAATCATTACAGTATACCTGAGGTACAGACACATTGAATGAGGCTATTGGGGTTCAACTTGATTAAGTTACTTGCCCAAGATCAAAATGTTGATAAATGGCAAACATTGACTTTGAGCTTGTCTGTGACTTGTCTAGGGATTTTTTTTTTTCCTTTCCTTTTCTTTCTTTTTTGTTTATTCTTATTTTGATAATAGGAAAGACTTACAAATATACTTAATTTTCAGTTAGAAGACCACCATTTCTGTTTAATGCCCTGTCAGCAAAAACAACAAATAATAATAAAAACAGTTTGAGTGTGCCCTAAATGTCAGTATCAAGTTTGAGTTTGGTTAAAGAGCCATCTTAATATATGATAATTATGTTACCAAAAGAAAAAAAGAAATGATACTCTTGACATGACTAAAAATATTTATATTTAAAATGTACTTTGGTGAATCAAGGGATTATGTATCATTGTGTACCCATAGCCAGATGCTTTTGTTTCTTCATTTTTTTTATAAAGTCTTTTTTTTAAATAAAGCATAAAGCTGTGGCAAGCATAAGAACTCCTCTCTAATAAATTTTTCTTAAGAATAAACAAGCTAATGATTAATAGATCTATACTTTATTTATATAAATTTTATGCAGGGTGGACTAGAGATTCACAGACTCCATTTCTAGTGACACAGTAGGACACTGAGATATGGAAGAACCAGATCTGGTTATAGGTTAGAGTTCTAGCTCTTGGTCATCCTTTTATCAAATGATGTTGGAAATATTATTCAGCTTTCTTGGAAACAAAGGCCTGGAAAATTCTAGAAGCAGCTTCAGAGTGGCTAGTTCATGGTGCAAGTGAAGGTGGGAGGACCTCATGCATTGCCTGTCATATCTGAGATTATGAGAGTATTTTATCTTGACATATAGGGTAATGAAAAGTGGTGGGAATGCTGTATTTTATCTGATCTAATTTTTCATTACCCTCTCCCACTCACTAGTAAATACCTATTCAATATCACAGTTGTTAAAAGAACACACTTTGATTTGCCCAATAAAAAGCAAGATGGCATTAGCAGAAGTTCATTGACTATGTTCTCAGCTTAAACTGCTTAGACTTTTGAACTTCAAACTCTGTAAGGTAGTATTCCTCTCTCTTACTCCCTTACTAAATGTATGACCTCAGTGAAAGGTGTTTTAATTGATTTTTTCCTCTGATATTCCTTATAAAGTTCTTGGAAATAAATATTATTAGCCTCACTTTTAGAGATGAAGAAAACAAGACTCTAAGAATATAGGTAACATATCTAAACTGTCACCTTAAAACATGGTAGATGTGGAATTTAAACATCAGCTCAATTTTAAAGCATATGATCTTAACCACTGCATTATATCATCCAGCAAGAAGTCTGAGAAGCTATTTGTGTGTCTTTTCTCAGTGGGTTTTTGTTTTTCTAGTTATGTAATGATGGTAAGTCTTATATTTACCTTGTTCAAGAATTCTGATCAGGCAGAATACCACAAAGATAGTAATACTTTAACTCATGCTATAATTTACACTCAGTAAAAAAAAAAAACACATTTATTGATTTTCTACTATATAACACTTGTTGCACTAAGTACCATATGAATCAGCATGAATTTGATACTAAGAATAATGCAGAAAAGAAATATTATAGAATAGCTTCTGGACTAACTTCATGTACAGACAGCCAATTTTAATTTCTCCTGAACCAACTGAATATTTCAACCAAATTAAGCACCTATAATCACCAGGCATCTAATTAAAAAAAGAAGGGGAAGCTTCTATATCAGGTGTAGAGAATAAAGAAAAAATATTGTAAAAGAATACATGATATGTATGATGTCCCCAATCTCTTCTGTGGTCATTGCTCATTCCTCATCCTAAGATAGAGGGTTATCATACTGAGAACACTGGGATATAGCTGGTATACCAGATGTTATTCATATGTATATGTGTGTGTGTGTGTGTATGCATATATATGCGTGTGTGTGTGTGTGTGTTTATGCATACACACACACACACACACCAGAAATTTGCTGATCTAGACCTCTGTTTCAGTTGTCTGGATTTTTCCCATCGAAAAGATCACAAGTTACTGACTTGTGCATCAGAGTTGTTTGTTGTTTGTTGTTTGTGTGTGTGTGTGTGTGTGTGTGTGTGAGAGAGAGAGAGAGAGAGAGAGAGAGAGAGAGAGAGATAAAGCACGCATTCAGCAGACTCTTGCCAGACCCATACAACTTCATCCCTGTAGCTCCTGTCAATTAAAAATCACTAGTAATTCCCTGGTCTCTCCAGTCTCAAATCTGGCCAGTGCTTATCAGAATATTTATTTTAAAAAATTGCTAAGAAAATGTGTATATTTTATTGATCCCACCACTTTATCTGACTCAAAGTAGCACATTTAGCAATAGTAAAAATGAAATCATAATTTTGACCAACTTATGTTTCAAGAGTGCAGCATAGTCTATTACATTGCACATTGCAAGCTCCCATCTATCTCTTAATCTTGAATGGTAGTTCAATGTAAAATAGCATCTATTTCATAAGATAATGGTGAAGATCAATGAGTTGATGTGTCTAAAGTTTTCGGATAGTACTTAGCGTAAGCACGCTGAAACCTTAGCTACTTTTTTTTTTTACTGCATTGTGTTTTCATTGTGCAGAGTATGTGACAAATGAATAATCCCAGGGAAGATTTTTGTCTAAAAAGACTGACAACTGTTTTTACCATTACATTCCAATAAGGTAGAACTTTAAGAAAAGACTCTTGGGACTTTAAATTTTAAGACTGCATGATAAAGATGTGTATCCCCTTTTCATCTCTGAACTTAGAACGAGGATGAGAAGTAGACACAGTTTTCAGTCAATGTAGGACACACTATAACCACAGGCCCAATGTATGAGGAGGGTTGTTAGATCAAGCTTAGACCAGACATGTCTGCTGCTGCAGGTCCAACCAGCATTGGACGAACCCAGGGAGTTCCAGGCCAGGTGCTTCACCCTGAGAGACGGAAATAACACCATTGTTAGGCACAATGACATCAAGGGAAACAGGTTGCTGAGTGAAGTTCTCTGGACCCTGTTAGATATTACAGATTGTATAGAAATAAAAGAATTTATACACATAAATCTTTATACACATCACTGAAGGGTCTATGCAAAATGAAGCCCATTGGAGAAGATATGGAATTATGAACAGGTCCATATCTACAGTAATAAAGAAAAGTCCAACCAAAGCACTCATGTTCCTTCCCTCTTCTCTGTCTCTCTCTTTCCCTGTGTCTCTCATACACACACACACACACACACACACACACACACACACACACATCCAGATGTACAAAGAAAACAAAGCAAAACTAACATGATGGGAGGAAAAGGAATGAAAAATAGGCTCGCATTGCTCAGAAAAGAAGGTGAAGAGGAAAATAAAATGGCACAGAAATGAAGGTGCCTTTGAGATATAAAAAGAGAAGACTACTATAAAATTGAATAAATAGAGGGGGAGACTAAGAAAAATTTAACAAAATAGCTGAAAATGAATAAGTTAAAAATGCATAAAATGAGAGATGTGTCCACCACAAAGAGTTGGAAAAATAAATATTTTAATGCGTAATTGAGAAAACTGTTTAGAAATAAACTTGACTCTAAGTTTGAAGGAAGGAAGATCTTCAGAGTAAGTGATACACAATGATAAATTTCAAGATAGTTCATGGTAAACTGTTATGATTTTGAAAATGTATATGTGATAGCCACAGGGAAATACAGATTTTTGCATATGCAGGAAGAAAGTAAAAATAGGCTGTTCTCAACATCTACACACACACACACACAAACTTCATGCTAGAAGATGGGGAGCTAAAAATCTAAGTCAAACTACCATAGAGTGAGTGAAGAAAAATTTCAAGTAGATACTCCCTAAAAAGCCCCAGTATGACTAAAACAAAATTTCCTTCTTTTCTAGTCTTCTAGAAAACTTGGGTTGTTCCTTTAGTCTGAAGCATCTTAGGTATCAAAGTTATTGACTTCCTTCTCCACACTTGAGCTCTTCTTAGGCTACTTCTTCTTCTTAGGCTACCTTGTTCATGCTGATCCCTCTTCCTTGCACTCAGATTGGGCTCAAAGTCTGTCTGATGAATTGATTTATTTTGTCATTGCATAAATCTGAGGCTCCAAAAAAAAAGTTGCTGATAATTCAGAAACCTGCCAAAACTTAGGCTTTTAGGAAAAACACAACATAAAAAAATCAATATTGAATTATATAAAAATGAAATATAATGTTACTAGCCAGCGTTTCTTTGTCCACCACTCAAGGCTACAGCCCCATGGTAAACACTTTGACATTATACTCTGGAATTCTATGACTTGCCTGTCTAATTAATTGCATTTCACGAAAAATAAAACCTTGGGGTAAACAACAAGTTTTACGAAAAGCTATTCCAATCATGATTTTGTGTGATAAAAAGCATTCCTTTGTGTGTGTGTGAGCCTAAGAGAATAATGAAGTAGCCCAGTAAGGCGAGGATTTATTCCAGGTACTGGTTCAGGCATACATGGGGCTGAGAGGATGTTCCAAGGAGTCGGGCAGCTTTTTTTTTTAATTTTTTAATATGAAATTTATTGTCAAATTGGTTTCCATACGACACCCAGTGTTCATCCCAACAGGTGCCCTCCTCAATTAAATAAAAGCTCCAACCAGCCTCTGGGCTAGCTTTTCTCTGAATTGAGTGTTTAGTGCTGGTGCCTATAAAGTCATGACATTCATATAACTTTTCACAAAATAATATTTTCAGAAAGACTGACTGAACCTTGAATTTCTGTGCATGGTAACTGGCAATACGAAGAAGAGAGCTTAGGTCCCTTCATTTGTTCTCCAGGATTGTGAGTAAGAATTTTCAAAGGCTAACTATAAAGAGAGAACGGGTTTCAAACCTGATCTAATGGCGTTCTCCATCCAATAGGATGATGGTTTTTATACACTGTGTAAACAGGCAATGGGAGGAGACAGGAAGAGGAAGAAAGGAAAGGGGAACAAGGATGATGGGAAGGAAAGATGAAAGGAAGGAAGGAAAAAAGCTCAGGATCCTAATTGAACAGGTGATTTTCACATGATCTTGCAAAGAGAATTAAATAAAAGATGCTTGAAACATCCAGTCACACTGGTACAGCTGCCTAGAGCTGACTTCTATGAATCAATTGCAAAAAACACAGTCCTTGCAATATCATCTTCCTTAATATTTATTGAGTACCTCCTAAGGTACATGACACATGAACAGATATGATTAACTTCCTCCTCTCTACCCTTCTCTCTAGAATATGAAGCTAGTACAACCTTCAAAATATCTGCCTGAGGGGAAAAATGAACTTGCTTTAACAACCTGAACAAACATTATTTCAAGAACTAATTTTCCACTTATCTGGCTCTTACCTTCCATATTTTCAATATGCTGAGATGTCTCATAGTAATTTAACATCGCAAGTCACTAAGTACAAACCAGCACGGCCTAGAGTGTGCTTTGTGTCCATTTTATTTGTTTAATATGTTATGTTTTAAAATTCTCTCTAACATCAATTACTTAAATTAGGCAAATTAGCTATTTTTGCCCCAATTCACAGAATTTACAAATTTTATGTGACTTATTCTAGGTCTTCTAGTTTGTTTGAGCTTCAAACCTTCTGATATAAATACCTATGATAATAAGGATGCCTGTCTCAAACTTATGTTGCATGTTACACAACAGCTTTGTTATTTTTGCTATTGGTGGACAGCTTCCCTTCTACACATTGAATGATAAACAGGTAAAGGAAGTGTATCTAACAACTTTCTGAGTGTCCGGTCTTGTGCTAAACATGTTTCATTCATTACTGTATTTATACTCAGAACAAACCTATGGGGTAGGTGTTCATACACTTTTTTTTTTAATACCGTTGACTATTTTCTCTCTGCTGTACCTTTCATCCCCATGACTTATTCATTCCATACCTGGAAGCCTGTACCTCCCACTCTCATTCACCCCTTTGTCCATCTCCTCCCTCACTCCCTTCCCTTTGACAACCATCTTTGTTGTTCTCTATGCTGCTATTTTTTTAAAGCTTATTTTATTTATTTTGAAAGAGACAAAAACAGCTTGAGTGGGAACGGGGCAGAAAAGGGGAGAAGGATAATTCCAAGCAGTCTCCATGCTACCTGTGCAGAGCCCAGTATAGGCCTTGAACTCACGAAATCGCAAGATGATGACCTGAGCCAAAACCAACAGTCAGATGCTCAAACAACTGAGCCACTCAGGCGCCCCTTTTCTTTATACTTCTGAGTCTATTGCTGGCTTTTTGTTTATTTGTTGCTTTGTTTTGTTACTTTGATTCCACATGTAACTGAAATCATGGTATTTGTCTTTCTCTGACTTATTTCACTTAGCCTAATACCTGCTAGGTCTTTTCACAAATGGCGATATTTCATTCTTTTATGGCTGAATAATATTCCATTGCATACATATACCACATTTTTATCAATCTGTAGATTGACACTCTTATTTTCAAGGAAGTAATTGATGCTTACAAATTGTAAAGTTGTCTATTAAGTGGCAGAGCTGGGATTAGAACCATGTCATCAGACTCCAGCATCCATGATCTGAACTAATTGAATACACTTGCCTGTTTTCATTTGTGGAAGCTGTTAAACTAGGTTTATACATAGTCTATATGTGTTCATTGTTTCAGATGACAGTTTGCTCTGGTTTAATTGCTGGATCCTATAGACCATAGAGGTCATCATATTTTCAAAACATGTTGCTGAATATTTTTTAACAATACTGTAAATAACTGTAGAAACATTTTTTAGTATAAAATTTATTGTCAAATTGGTTTCCATACAACACCCAGTGCTCGTCCCAACAGGTGCCCTCCTCAATGCCCATCACCCACGCTCCCCTCCCTCCCACCCCCATCAACCCTCAGTTTAGTCTCAGTTTTCAAGAGTCTCTTATGGTTTGTCTCTTTCCCTCTCTTTTTTTTTCCTTCTCCTCCGCCATGGTCTTCTGTTAAGTTTCTCAGGATCCACATAAGAGTGAAAACATATGGTATCTGTCTTTCTCTGTATGACTTATTTCACTTAGCATAACACTCTCCATTTCTATCCACGTTGCTACAGAAGGCCATGTTACATTCGTCCTCATTGCCAAGTAGTATTCCATTGTGTTTATGAACCACAATTTCTTGATCCATTCATCAGTTGATGGACATTTAGGCTCTTTCCATAATTTGGCTATTGTTGACAGTGCTGCTACAAACATTGGGGTACAAGTACCCCTATGCATCAGCACTGCTGTATCCCTTGGGTAAATTCCTAGCAGTTCTATTGCTGGCTCATAGGGTAGATCTATTTTTAATTTTTTGAGGAACCTCCACACTGTTTTCCAGAGTGGCTGCACCAGTTTGTATTCCCACCAACAGTGCAAGGGGGTTCCCGTTTCTCTACATCCTCTCCAGCATCTATAGTCTCCTGATTTGTTCATTTTAGCCACTCTGACTGGCATGAGGTGGTATCTCAGTGTGGTTTTGATTTGTATTTCCCCGATGAGGAGTGACGTTGAGAATCATTTCATGTGCCTGATAGCCATCTGGATGTCTTTAGAGAAGTGTCTATTCATGTATTCTGCCCATTTCTTCACTGGATTATTTGTTTTTTGGGTATGGAGTTTGGTGAGTTCTTTATAGGTTTTGGATACTAGCCCTTTGTCCGGTATGTCATTTGCAAATATCTTTTCCCATTCCATTGGTTGCCTTTTAGTTTTGTTGATTGTTTCCTTTGCTGTGCAGAAGCTTTTTATCTTCATGAGGTCCCAATAGTTCATTTTTGCTTTTAATTCCCTTGCCTTTGGGGATGTGTCAAGTAAGAAATTGCTATGGCTGAGGTCAGAGAGGTCTTTTCCTGCTTTCCCCTCTAGGGTTTTGATGGTTTCCTGTCTCACATTCAGGTCCTTTATCCATTTTGAGTTTATTTTTGTGAATGGTATAAGAAAGTGGTCTAGTTTCATTCTTCTGCATGTTGCGGTCCAGTTCTCCCAGCAGCATTTGTTAAAGAGACTGTCTTTTTTCCATTGGATATTCTTCCCTGCTTTGTCAAAGATTAGTTGGCCATACTTTTGTGGGTCCAATTCTGGAGTCTCTCTTGTATTCCATTGGTCTATGTGTCTGTTTTTGTGCCAATACCATGCTGTCTTGATGATTACAGCTTTGTAATAGAGGCTAAAGTCTGGGATTGTGATGCCTCCCTCTTTGGTCTTCTTCTTCAATATTACTTTGGCTATTCGAGGTCTTTTGTGGTTCCATACTCATTTTAGGATTGCTTGTTCTAGCTTTGAGAAGAATGCTAGTGCAATTTTGATTGGGGTTGCATTGAAGTGTAGATAGCTTTGAGTAGTATTGACATTTTAACAATATTTGTTCTTCCAACCCATGAGCACGAAATGTTTTTCCATTTCTTTATATCTTCTTCAATTTCCTTCATCATCTTTCTATAGTTTTCAGCATACAGATCTTTTACATCTTTGGTTAGGTTTATTCCTAGGTATTTTATGCTTCTTGGTGCAATTGTGAAAGGGATCAGTTTCTTTATTTGTCTTTCTGTTGCTTCATTATTAGTGTATAAGAATGCAACTGATTTCTGTACATTGATTTTGTACCCTGCAACTTTGCTGAATTCATGTATCAGTTCTAGCAGACTTTTGGTGGAGTCTATCGGGTTTTCCATGTGTAATATCATGTCATCTGCAAAAAAGTGAAAGCTTGACTTCATATAGAAACATTTTTAATTCTTGTTGTATATTTGGTTTCAACCTAATTGAAAAACACACCGTAAAAAAAATATACATAGGTCTACTAGCCTCTAAAACTGACGGCCTCTGGGTGTGGATCATACATGATATACTACTGCAAAGTCTTGGTAAACAAATCTAACGGGAAATTGAAATGTGGTTCTTTTTCTAATTGAATAGTTATATTTATAAATCTGAATTATGTAGATAGATATCAATGCCAGGTAGAAATATGCAAACATCATACAAAAAATGAAACTACCTTCTTTTCTATCAATAATACTTTACCAATTTCGTACAGAGCACCCAGTGTATAGCAATAAAAAGTTTTGAAAATTCCTTGTATCTTTTTACAACCCAGGACACTCTAAAATATAGGGCTATAACATTTTATAACCTTTCTTATTGTAACACCATGTTATTTCTCTCATAATATTGTTGGTAGCAAAATTTGAAGGAGAAAATTTTATAGGCACTTTCAGGGCAATTGTAGATTAACACTTTCATTATTAAGTTCCTCAGTGTTTACTTATTTGTAGGTATCATTAATGGAACAGTACTAGTGGTTTGCCATCGAGTTTGCCATTATCAATACGAATGCTGCAATTTTTCACAAAATATCTAAAACAGAAAACCAAAATAAGATTCTCTTCCGTAAGGAAATGGGGGGGGGTTGGATTGGGGGTTATTGGCAGATTGCTTTACCATGCAAATTACCTGAATGGGTTGGCATATATTGAGCTTTTCCCTGAGAATCTTCAATTATTTATGTGGACTCATTTTCCTATAGTTGTAGGCTTCTCTGTCTTAAAAATTCTTCCTAAGAAAAAGGTTCATTCTGTTGTAGTTTCTCAAATCGTCTTCATAATTATGAGTATTATGTGACTTAGAAATACCGCTTGCCTAAATACTTTATTTATACATTTAACAAATATTTATTGTACTCTATGATATGCCATGCATTGTGCTAGATACTTTGCATATAACGATAAACAGAGTGAAAACTATTCCTGCCTCATTATACCGAAATTCTAGTGACATATCCAGATGAATAAATAGGAAATAATAACATAAAAAGCAATGGGTGCTACTGGTGGAAAATACAACGAGAGGACATGTAAGGGAGAAGCACTTCAATATTTGCCATGTGTGCTTGGGTATGTACAAGAGTGATATTCAAGGAAGGCTACTCATAAAAGCTGAACTATTAAGAATGCACCTGTTTCGCCAGAAAATGCTGGAGGAGGAGGAAAAGGAAAATACTTTGCTCAGAGAATGACTCACACAGAGGATGAATGTTAAGAGACTGAGGATGTTCAAAACGTTGTGATGGGATTAAGTGGTGCAGAGTGTAGGATGAGGAGTGGGTGACAGCTGCTGAGAAAGGATAGATGTGAAAGAGCCATGTAAAGAAGGATTCGTCACCCTTGTTAAAGTAAGGTGAACACCGGGGCAATAGAGATCCATTAGTGTAAATACATGTGAGATACAGTGGTGATATTCGTGTTTTAGAAACATTGCTTTGACAGTCATGGGGAAATGATGGAGGTAGAGTCAAGAGAGGAAAGCAAGGAAGCCAGTAAGAACCTGTCGCAGCAGTTGAGTTCCAAGCAAAGTGATTTGAACTAAGGTTGTGGCAGTAGGGCAGAAGATTACTTCCTCATACAGCACACACGTGTGTGTATCCCAAGTTTATTGTCAACTATATATTTGTGTTACTGTTTGTCCCCACTAAATCACAAGATCCCAAGGGCCATGAGCTCTGCTTTCTACCAGCCTTGTAAAGTCTTGGTAGCTCAAGTCCTTGAAGATAGAGGGGAAAAATTTTAAATAATAAACACAATGAAGATAGAGTCACATTTGTTTTTCTAAATATGTTGTTTTGCTAGTTGTAGAATTTCCTGAGATGTCTATCAATAACAACTATTTAAACTACTTGGGGTTAAAGATATTACACAATGTATTTTTAAAAACTTACTCATGGGTTTTCAGAAACACAGTCATTTGTTTTAAAAAGAAAGCTACTTTAGAGTGTTTGATACAAAGTTCTTGTGAATATAATACTAATAAACTTGACTGGGCCCAAAGAGACTTGTTTTTCAAGAAAGAATTTAAGCACTGTAAGGAAATAAATGAAAGAGGAAAATAATAGAATCCCTCCTGGGTTATTCATCATATTGGTTATTAAAAATCATTTAAGACCATGTGTCTCCCTTCATCCTTTTCTTTTACTTTGTTATATATACAATCTCCTTCATATCTTTTATGGCAATGTGTCAGTTACCAATCCATAACTTAAAACAATGTAGTTATGCTTTGGAACATGAACTAACTTTTCTCCAGGAGCTCAACTTAGTTTCAAATGTGTAATAATTTTCCCACTTCAGAAGACAAGCTATTAACTAAATTATCAAAACCTTGAGAGCTGACAAAAATGAAGATCACCATGAATCAAGTGTGTTTCCAATCTGGCCTTGTAGGGAAACTGATTTGTGGCCATAATTTTCTGGGTTTTATCTAGAACTTCATAAGAGTAGATGAGAATCACAATAAATCAAAAGAATCTGACACAACTAAACTGGTAGTAAAGAGTAATCTTAATACATGTCATATTTTTTTCCTTTTTATTAAATTATCCTAAGTAAAAATAGTTAATAAAACTCAAAGACATAAGCAGCAGTAATTCCTTGGGAAGTTATTTTACTTTCTTTTGATGATGACAATAGGTTCATTACGTATTGGAAGCCAGGTAGGCCCTTTCAAATTTCTACAGTGGTGTCTCATAGTCAATAATTGGTTTTGAAATTTTTTTTTCACGTGCATTGGTTCCTTTTATTTTACTTGAATATTTCTATGTGACAGAGCATAAGGTTTGTCATTGGGTCATTTTGTTTTTTGGTATACCTCCAAGTTATTTCCAGTCTCTACAATTTGCTTAGACATTACTACCTTTGAAGATAGATTTCCAGACAGCAGATTCTCTGAAATCATCCCAATTCCACTTTCTTTCTGTCCTACTGCCCCAGACATGCCCTGCTAAATTCTACTATCATATTCTCTGGTGGTGGGAATGCCAGACCACTTCACTTACTCCTGACAGTGTCAGGTGAAGGACTCTAAAGGGGGTGCAGCTCTAAAAGCATTGAATGAAGTCAGAGATGCCCATGGCATCAGATAAAGAAGGAGGAGAAGGAGAAGAAGAAATTCTAGTGCATACAATTTTCTCTAATACTTTAGTCTTTGAATTCTGTGTGCATTTCTTTCTCCTTCATACATATGTTTCAAATATTAAACTATTTTATACAAGCGGTTAGTATAATACCTGACCATACTAGCATTTTATATACATTAGTTGGTAACTTCACAGCATAGTTCAAGGAGACGTTAGTTGTGTACAAGGAGAAAAATAAGAGACAATGCTAGGAATCAGTACTGAATCATTTTTGAGCACATGTCCAACTCAAGCAGTGCACAGGTCCTTCTACATGGAGGGAGTCTGTGACTGTGGAGAGAAGGTACAGTGTACCATAAATCACCAGTGAGTATTATAAGATATGCAGCTGGGTAAAAACACATTGTATTCTGTTTTTCCTCATGGAATGCTGTGAAATTCTTCTTCCTTGTACAAAGAGAAGACATGTTGCTAGATTATTCAGAACTAACATAATGGGTTGGAGATTCTCCTCACATGTCAGTACATTACCATATATCTAAGACACAGAAACCCAACAACCAAATGGATAACTTAGCACAGAGAGACTCATGTTTTCGGTTTGCAAACATTTTTGGGAAGTATTAGAGTGTGGACAGCTTCCTGTTGTAAAAAAAAACATAAATATTGAGTGAAAAACTATGAAAAAAATATGTCTAAAACCTTGAAATATTGAGCCTGACACCAAATGGATAGTACATTAGTTTCTTGAAAAGGAAATGAAATGCATCATCTCCTATACACAAATAGTTACAAGTAGTTTGAATAGAAATATAGTTTCAAAACTTGAGCTCTTCATACTGAACCAAATCAGCAACCATAACCTTATCAACTGTATTAGACTAGAATTCATTAAAAAACACCCAATATAAGTGATCTTAAATATCCAATTTATATTTAGATGAGACAATACATAAAATATTTAAAGACTCCATGTATAACTGCGATAAAGTTATAACTTTCCAATGGTAACCAGATATAGAAACTATAGCTAGTTGTTTTCCCTGCTTAACATCTCTATCATGTTTTATTTTTTTCCCATGAATAAGAAGATATAGCTGGGAAGAAAAGAAAAGCTAGAAAGAAGATAAAAATATTTAGTTAATTATACAACAATGGAGTTACGACTCAGTAGAATTATGATACCTGTTAGAAAATAAATTTTGATTTAGGGTTTTGATTTAATTTTTATCACTAGTTATGAGGAAGTAAATTACTATAAAGTATTCACCATGCTATGCTACCACCTAGATCATGCAAGAATGTCACACTTCACCTAACAACACGGGACCAGAGAACAGTGGATGGTTGGAAAGAGGGAGAATTTAAAAGGTGAAACAACATGAAATGAGTGATGGGGGGGGGGGGGAGGAGAGGGAGACTGTATCATGTAGTAGCTAACCCAGAGTAGCCATTTAGTAGATGAAATACGGTGAGGAAGGGAGAATAAAAAATTAACAGAAGGGAAGGAAATATGTGATACTTTATTTCAGTCTTGATGTGGAAAGAATGCTCTATTCTGGCAATTTTTCCCTCATTCTCCTAACATTTCTAAGGCAAAGATTTTCCTCCAACCATCCCCAAACATGAAAATTCTTTCCCTCTGCATCCCTTGCATCTACACCATCTTCAACTTTTATTTTTTTTTTCTTTAAGTCTCTGTGCTTCACCAGTGTTGGTCCAAGTAGCATAGTGTTTTGGAATGAGTCAGTCTGTGCTGCCATTATAGTGGTGAAAAATATGTTTCAGTCCCTTTCTCTAGGAGTCTTAAGCTAGTTGGAGACATTGTTCCCCTAAATAAAATTCTCTTTGTCCCTAAATAATAACACCAAGACTATTGTCCAATTAGTTGCAGAGAGCAGAATTGTCCTGCAAAGGCCATGAGCAGGCTAAAACTTGGAGTCCACCAGAAGAGGAAAAATATCTTTTAAAAAGGAAGGGAAGACAATTTCATCTGTCTAATAAATCAAAAAAGCATAGAACATAGTTTATTTATTTTGCAAGCAGAGGTCAAGGGAAAACATAGCCTTTCATTTCAATTAACCTTATAAAGCAGTCAATAAATATTTTTGACAAATATTTCTGGCAGCTGTAAAGGCAGGCATTTTTTAAAGGAAGTTTTTTATTAAGATAAACAGAATCCTATGTTGAGTTTAGTGCTTCCGCAAGTTTCCAAGTCAAGAAACTGAAAGATGAGGTTCTTGAAAAAAGTACCTTAAAGGCTGATTTGAAGACCCCTGCTCACCTCCTATAAGACATTGCACAGGTGTCTAGGAAAGATACACATCTGTGATTTTCTCCTTTACTACTCACAAGGAACATTTCACTTCAGATCCTCTGATCATTCAGTATCTCAGGGTTTTTCCCCACACCAAGAAATTCTCTGTGATACCAGATTTGACACTATCTACCTGCAGGTAATATCAGATCCCACAAGTTAAGGACTCAGTTCTATCAAACTGCTCCCACTTCAAATACTGATCGCAAGTCCCAGATTGTCCCCTGTACTTTAGACACACTTGCCGGCTGTATATTAGGGTTCTCAAAACCCTTTCCTTGGTTTAAATCATTGACTAAAATGACCCAATGAATTCAGGGAAGTTATTGCTTACGCTTACCGGTTTATCACGAGGGTATAAAAACAGGTACAAATGAACAGCAAGATGAAGAGATGTGGGAAGTAGCTTCCATGCCCTCTCTGTGAGCACTTTCACATGTTTACCAACCCAGAAGCTCTCTGCATACTGTACTGCTGGGAATTTCATGGAGACTTCATCCTGTAGACATGACCCATCATTAACTCAGTCTCTAGTGTCTCTCTCTTTCCTGGACCACGTGAGTTGGGGTTGAAGGTTCCAAGGTTCTCATGACATCTTGGTCTTTCTGGAGACTAACCCCTATTACGAAACTATCCAGGAGCCCACCAAGAGTCACATAATTAAGCCAAAACACACTCTTGTCACCTGGGAAATACCAAGGGATTTAGAAGCTCTGTCAGGAGCCAGGGTCAAAGAGCAAATATTAGAACAAAAGATGCTCCTACCATTCCTATCACTTAGTAAATTACAAGTTATAGTCATAACATAATGTTACAAGTTACAAGATATATAATTACATCTATATAGAGATAGATACACATATGTATTATTTCATAAGAAATCAAGAAATGTCTAGAAATATTTCAAAGAGCAAGGCCACTCTCCTGAAGCAATGACTAAGTTATCTCTTTTTTTTTCCTTTTGAGATACTCAAGATAAAATTTTTGTGTATTATAGTATTCTGTAAATATTTATGTCTAGCCCTTAACTTATCCCTAGGCAGAATTTTTACAGAATATTGTGATTCTAAAACTAACAATGTGGAAAACTGACACAATATTAATTTGGAGCTGATCTAATTGAAGATCTGATTATCATAATACTTACACAGGGAAGGTTTTTTCGTAACAAGATGTTATGATGCCAATGTTACCATTAGTTGAAAATGTTTCAAGTTTCTTTGATAAAGTAAAAAACAAATCGACAAACTTGGCACATAAACAGGAAAGAAATGAAATATCTAAAATGTTTTATTTTTCTTTTAAAGAGCACCACAAAAAGCAGAAATAGTATTGTCACTTAAGGTAAAATCTTATTCTTAATAAAAATGTAAAACTCTTGAAGAAAACATTTGACAATCTTTTACACAAGTGAACATGCTTATTCTAATCATCAGTGAATGTATGTTTTAGGACTATGCCTGTGACCCCTAGTTGTAGAATATTTAAAACACAATTTCATAATTAAGATACCATCATAGAAAAACTGTTTCATTTGAATGAGTTTTGATGCCTGCAATAAATTCAGAAAAGAGAATGGGATTGAAAATAACTAATTTGATCTGCATTATTGCCACCATTATGTACTGGATATTTAAAAAAAAAAGTTTAGTATTAGAGATTTAAGATTTAAAACATTATTGGAATTACATTACAGGAATTTATTTAAGGGAAAAAACCTAGAATTAACACAGGTCCTTAAAAAAGTACCAATGGTTTCATAATAAAAATAAGTTCTTATCATCTCTATAGATAAGACAAGTGAAGGTTATTTCAGGAAATCATTAAAAAATATACTGAAAGAAAAGGTTCAGTAGATATTGCAGATGGGAGATGTTGAAAGCCAGACTGCTGGTCTGCCTGAAACTAATTTGTGTTAGCTGTAAATACTATATATATATATATATATATATATATATTTGCTGATGGCTAAATATATCTAAATATATGTCATATATATAACATCAGTTTTTGAAGAGTAGAAGATTTTTTCCTTAAAAATCATGTAAGTTGCCCATAATACCTTGGATTTAATGTGAGTGTGATAACTCTCCCTTTTCTCCTGACTCCATTTGAGACAGACAGAGAGAGGGAGAATGAGAATTAAAAAAAGATGGAAAAAAAAAAAAAAAGAAGGAAGGGAGGGATAAAGGAAAGGAGAGAGAGAGAGGAAAACAGCAAAAGTTTTTCTGCATTTGCCAAGGCCTATCACTTACTGATACCCAGATGTTGAGTGGTTTTCATTGTCCAAGTTTCTGACTAGGATGGGGATGGGGAGCACAGAGAGCAGGATGTTGTGATGACGTATCATCCAGGCAGAATACAAATACATACTTGGTGTAGTGAAATTCATCTCTCATTGTAGCTGAGAATAGTGCTGGTGAAAGGAAATAATTCAGAAATGCTTTACAAGGATTCTTCTCCAAATAGAACAAAGGCTACCCTGAACATGTACAGGATCATTTCCATTATCAGTGATGAAATACATGATGCATTAAGGGGGCAAGTATGCAATTAGACGAAAACATCACAACTAGAATTCAGTCCAAGCTTCCGTGCAATTGACAATAGGCAATCCCATGGCCTGGGGTTTCTTAGGCACTGAACTGACTTGAAATGCTATGAAATGCATCCCTGTATTCATCCTTCTATTCATTTAATAAAGACTTATATAAGAATAACCTATTTTAGGCACACAGATATAGGACATAGGTTTTCAAATATAAAAATGATGACCTGAATCTTGCCCTTAGGTATCTGAACTTACAAACTAGTGAGGGACAGGGGAAGACAAGCTCTGCATATAAATAACTATAATACAATGAACCATATAGTAGGTTTTATGGCAGAATTACAGATCAAGTGCAGTGTGGCTTCACCTGAGAAAAAGTTGGGAGATAAGATGTCTCCAATAGAAGGTACTTTGGAGCTGGGCTTTCAAGAGTGGTTTCTTAGCATTCGTTGGGCAGGGTATGCTACATCAATACAAGGCAATTGGCACAGGAATCTCCAGGATGAATGTGCATTCAAAGACAATTCGAAAGGTAGAATGAGCTTGTGCGTGTCTATTGACTCAGCAGTTCTGTTTCAATAACTAGCCTGAGAAGCACTAGGTAGCAGGTATAAGGATGTAGCAGATTTTTAAGAAATGATGTTAAGTGAGAAATAGACATAGAGCCCAGAAAAAAATGTTATATCATTAGTGAAAAGGAAAAAAAAAATACATGTACAAATGATACTTAATATAGGTGCATCCATATGATCTTGCACACATGTATGTTTTCAGAAACAAATGAATAGCTTTGGTTTCCCCTGGGAATTATAAGAGAATATAGGTAATAACGTTATTTTTAATGAGGAAAATGGATTTGTGCATTTCTTGTGTAATCAAAAACGACTTAAAAATACTAGGTATTAAAGAATGCAGTTAGATAAATAATCCCTTTTCCCGAAATAACTAAAAGCAGAGGCCCTCTCACATTTTCAGTCCTCTGAATGACCTTGGTTTACGGTATTTTTACTGATTGCCCATTTAACTTTGAATAAATACCTTTACTTCCTATTTAGTGTTTTTTCTTAGTACCAACAAAGGTTCCTTATAAGAATGTTACACAAAGTACATCACACACATCAAAAGATGAGTAGCTATAGAATAAAAGAGTGGTTAATTATTTTTAATTTCCCCCTTCGTATTTTAGGAACAAATTCCCTTTAGAATGTGGTGGCTCAATTTTTCTGTGTCACTTTGCAATGTTTTAGAAGAATTTCCAGTAATAGAAAAAACTGTTGGAAGAGAAGAGAGGTGAACAGAAATGCAATTACCATACTGGATTCTGGCCAAGGTACGAGAATCATTTCTCTGTCAGAAAATGCTAAGAATCTATTCAGGTATGTGAGGTCAGAACCTCCGTTTTGCATCTCATTGGGGTTCATGGCCTCTGTCATCGTAGTAGTAGGACTTAACAATGTGTTCTGAGGCTGGCTCTTGGGGGTCTCAGCAGAATGGAAGGTGCCACTTATTTCATTCCCAACTTCCTTCCACTGTCTTAACAATTCCCCTTTCCCCCTGAAGGATAACCTATGAAGCGGAGACTGCTAAAGTGTGCGTCCATGGGAATGGCAGCCTGATGCTGCTGAAACCAAAGATTCTAAGTGCCAGTCTAGGTGACAGTGAAGGAAGCAGCAAGGAAGTGGGAAGTTGTGAAGGTCATAGCAGTGGAGGGACAGAGATGCAGGAGAGAATCGCTCTGCAAAGGCAATGGGATTTGTTTCAGAGGGCATATCTGATTGCTTCATTATTTTCAGTAATATTTAGAGAATTTCAGCAATTATGTTTGAGATGGGGAATAACTGGCATAACCTTGAATTTTTATTTCAACCTGTAAAGTATTTAGAGCCCCCTTGTATATCCTTCTAAATAATGTGATTTGCTTTTATTAGATATCTTTGCTTTATTTCAACCTTTGGTCCCTAGACTTCATTTTGTCTTTTGAATTATTAAATTTCACAGAAAAAAAAAAAAACCTTCTGTCTTAAACACTTGTCTGACTATACCACTTTCCTATACTTGATCTACTCCTCAGTAGTCAAAAAGCATCCTAGAAAGTCATGTTTGTATAACCAGAAACCTTGGCTTTCTGATTTCCCCAGAGTTATACATCAAGATGTTAGTACTAACACAAGTCTGTATAGTGCCCGTTGGGCTGGCATTGCCCAATTCCTATCAGACCCCAGGATGGATACCTTATTTGGTTCTTCAAGCTGGCATATAGCTTCTCTGTGTGCCATTATAAAAAAGCTGACTGCCAGAACAGGGAGGCATTTTGTGGTATAAACACCAGAGGAATATTTAGACCAGAGCATTTGCTGATCCATATGTTTTTACTATGGTTGTTATTTTCATTTTCACAAAGGTAGGGATCTGCTCTGTAAAGAGTGATCTTGAAATTATTTCTGCCTCATTCACAGGTTTACTTGTGAACATAACACAAAAGTACAGAAAAAATCTTTTGAATTAATTTGATTTTGTTATATGTGAGCTTGAATTTATACTAGCTGCTAATTAGAGCTTACGGGGGCATTGTAACATGTATGTCTGTTTATCTGACTTTTAGTCTAACAGGTTGAGTGTGTGGGATCAGGGTATGGTAGGGGTAATACTTTTAGCTGGCTCTATAATGAAAAAGGGACAATACTAGAGGGACAAAGGGTTATAATAATAGGGCTCTGATGACACAAGGAAGAAGGGCCACAAAGGAAAGGAAAGAGAAATCAGTCTACAGGTGAAAAAGAAAATAATGAAGTTGAAACTGCCCTGGGACAATGAAGAAAATTATTCCTCCCCTCAGACACTGTTTATATGCTGGAATACATATTTAAATAATTGCAATTCCAAATTTTACTTAAGTTAGAAGAAAGGTAAAAGTTAACATACACTTCCACAGCCTTAATGAAAATCCATAATTAAAGGAACACTAAATATCTGTATTCCATATATGTATGTAAATACTCTAGTCAAGATATAGGTTAAACTAAAGCAATAGCAATCTATCAGGGCTTTTGTTCTGGATATATGGGATGTGGAAACGTTGTCCTTTCAAACATGGAATATACTCAACAATTACCTGCTTTGCCTCTCACTAGCCTGACAATGAAGACTAGATCAAATAATTTTTTGAGGTTCCAAGTGTCTGTAATTTTAAAACTAATACTTAGAACCAGTCACTATTACCCCATAGGTTTTACTAATAAGTTATTGGACAATATGAGTATCACTAGGGTTATTCTTGCCACCCTCTACTCACAAAACAAGATCAGTGCATTTTATAATTAAGTGGCATATATCTAGTTAGTTAAAATCACAAAATGATCATAGGTCATTACTTCATGTAAACTGCAAAAAAGCATGTTTGCTATTCTGTCTTCTAACAAGATATGACACGTTTATCTCTTTAATTGGAAACATCTCTGGTTACACAGCTATGAAGGACACCATAAATCTCTGTCTCCATTGGGAACTTAGTTAAATATCTCCTGATTTAGTATGTGTACTAAAATGTTAGCTCACATTACTCTGATTGGAATAAGAAGTCTTGATTTGTAGGACATGTGTTTGGGTTAGCAAAAATAGAGACACATTAAAGCCTACTTTGATAAAAGAATCCTGAAAGCATTGTTTATATTTATTAATTTTTGTAAATAGTGAAAACAAGGTTAGAAAGTGTCCATGATGGGAATGAATTAGTTATACTTGATAGTGAAATCTTATTGCAACTAAATTAAAATTATATTGTTATGAGATATACTTTAAGGATTTTTAAGGTTCTTATTTGCTGTCATCTCTGAATTCTAAAATAAGTAGTGAAAATATTGATATTCCAGTATGAACTAGACAAGATTGTATTCTCATTTATTGTGATGAACAATGGAGAATAACTTCATCACTTTTTCATAAAATAACCATTTTATTGGAATTGTTTATTGGGGCCGTCTATTGATGGGCATTTCAAGATGATTGAAGAACAACCAAATAACATGTGAAAGGGGAATAGATACTCTTTTTAGTGTTATGTTCTTTAGTTTACTTCCAATTTCCAAGCTCTTTCCATGGATTCACATATGCTTTGGTAAGCATCTATTGACATGCTGATCATTGTTAGTAACTATCAAAACAAATTGTTCTAACCAATGGGGATTTTTTGTACTCACCTTTAAATACTAGGCTCATTATATACACTTAATGTTTGAAGTAATGTACTGAAAATATAATCAAATGTCTTATGATTATGGCTGTGACACAGTAACTTATACCACACTAGCCCTGTCATTACAACCAACCATAAAACAGAGCAAAATATATTAAGGAACGCTTTTCAGACACCAGAGAAGAGATAGTGCAGAGATGGAAGAAATGGTGCTTCTTGACAGAAGAGAAACACATGAGGTAATCCTTACAGTTAGTCCAGTGTTCTGCCTTTTGTTATTTTCCGGACAACAACAGAAGGAAATGAAGTCTGAGCCAAGCATGGCAATCTTGCTGAGCTAGGAAGAAAAAAATCTGTGTTCAGCTTACTACAGTGGCTAGTAATTAAAGTGTAGGATTTTGGAAAGGAAGGATCTAGGTAAGACTTTAAACAAACCATAAGCTGCACATAAACAATATGAAATGGCATAAGGTCTAGTTACTGGGAAGCTGAACATTTAACAGATGCTCCATGGGCCAAAAAATACAGGTGGGGAATTCCATCCTGACAGAGTAGAGAGACCATGTTGAATAGATAAGGTTTTCAACTGAGATGCTAAAAGGTCACACCTCAAAAGGAGAACTATCTGAGCCATTTAGTAAAGCCCTAACCTATACTTAACCTAACAAAGCTTAAAATCAAGTCTAATTAGTACTTTATTAATCTGCCCATAAATTAATTGCTTCCTAGAATAAAACGTCTTACTCTTTAAAGGAAGAGAACAAAATCCAGACTTTCAGCATTGTAGAATTTAAAATGTTTTTTTTTAATTTTTTATTTATAAAATATTTATATTTTTTATTTAAAGTTAAAAAGTGTCAGATATATCAAGAAACAGAAAATTATTGTTATAATTAGGAAAAACAAAAACAATTTGTTTAGAACCACAAGTAAACTTCTGAGTTATAACACAAGAGGTATAAAATATCAATATTTAATATATCATAGAAAAGATAAATATGCAGGTTGAAAAATAAAGAAGTCTCAATTAGTGAAAATGATAATACAAAATAAAAAATAGAAATTCTTAAATTAAAGCATAAGATACTTAAAACAAGAAATGGATGAAACAATAACGGATTAAAAGCCATGAAGGAAAAGATCAATGAAGTTGAAGACACAGTATGAAAAATTATCTAAACATAAATTTATATAGAGGCAAAAAACTGGCAAAAATAACCAAAGAATTTGTCATTTGTGGGAAAATACCAAAAAGTCTAACATCGCAGTGACTTGAGTATCAGAAATAGAGAAATAAGAGTAGAAAAAAAATGGGGAAGCAATGCTAAAAATCTTCAACTTGTGATGAAGACTATTAACTCACAAATTCAGAAAGCTCAATGAATCTCAACAAAAGCAATTAGAGAACTATACCTAGCATATCTCAAAGTGCTGAAAAGCAAAGATTAAAAAAAAAATCCTAAAAGCAACTGGAGGCTGAAGGAATTATGTGCCTGAGAAAAACAATAAGGAATACCAGTAACTATATAACTATTTCAGAATATAAAATAGGAACACTTCCCAAGTCTTTTAATGAGACCATTATTGTTAAAATCAGAAAAAGTATGTAATAAGTAAGAAAACTGTTTTGACTAATACCTTGTATGAATATTTTAAATTGTCAAAATTACTTAATTTTACCATTTAAGATCTGTGCATATCACTGTAGGGAAATTTATACCTCAGATTAAAAAAAATCACATTAGGGGTGCCTGGGTGGCTTGGTTAACCGTCTGACTTCAGCTCAGGTCATGATCTGGTAGTTTGTGGGTTCGAGCCCCACATTAGCCTCTGTGCTGACAGCTCAGAGCCTGGAGCCTGCTTTGGATTCTGTGTTTCCCTCTCTCTCTGCCCCTCCTCTACTCATGCTTGTCTCTCTCTGTCAAAAATAAATAAACATTAAAAAAAAAAGATGCAAAACAGATGAACATAAGGGAAGGGAAGAAAAAGTAATACAAAAATAGGGAGAAGAGGGCGCCAGGGCGGCTCAGTCAGTTAAGCCTCCGACTTCAGCTCAGGTCATGATCTCATGGTCCATGGGTTGGAGCCCCGCGTCTGGCTCTGTGTTGACAGCTCAGAGCCTAGAGCCTGCTTAGGATTCTGTGTCTCTCTCTCTGCTCCTCTCCTCCTCATGCTTTCTCTCTCTCTCTCTCTCTCTCTCTCCCCCCCCTCCCCCTCTCCCCAAAATAAAAAACAATAAAAACCTTAAAAAAAAGAGAAATTAATTTATGAGTGCCTGGGTGGCTTAGTCAATTAAGTATCTGACTTCCACTCAGGTCATGATCTCACGGTTTGTGAATTCCAGCCCTGCATCAGGCTCTGTGCTGACAGCTCAGAGCCTGGAGCCTGCTTCCGATTCTGTGTCTCCCTCTTTCTCTCCCCCACCCCAGCTCATGCTCTGTCTCTCTTTCTCAAAAATGAATAAAGGTTAAAAAAAATCACATTAGAGAATCAGTAAATAATCTATTCATATTTTTCATTAGTATACTTCTTTAAAGAGCATGAAATCCATCACAGAAATCTACATACTTTTAGTATAAAAGGAGAAATGGCAACCTAAGTGCAGTTTACTATTTTATTAACAAGAGCAGTGACACAAAATAATATAAACTTGATGCATAACAAGATATTATCCATGAGTAAAGGTAATATTATTGACTCCTTTTAACCATCTATTATATGCCACCTTCTAAAGAAGTTTGTTAAGGAAACTAAGATTGGAGTAGAGTATATTACAATGTCTTACTCATTTAGTTTAATTTTGAATAACCATCCCACACTCTGGAGATTTTCTGACAATAGCGTGCAATCTAAGACATGGAACTTATCGGAGAAATTCAGTTAGATTATGGTCTTTTGAGCTTTCCACAAAATTTATTCATCTTCCCTTTAATATTTTCAAAGTAGTTTCATTAGACATTTCAATGCTTAAGCTTTGAGTGTTTTATTATTATAAATTCTTCATGAAAAGGAAATATAACTCATTTCAAAAACAATTTGTAATTGTAAATCAATTTTTCTCCTCTTGGTAGCTCAGGTGCTATATTATTTCATTAAACCTGATGGCTCTAATCTAGTACTGGAAGACAGAGATGGCAGTCTTATATGATTATAGAAGGAGGTCCTACAGGACTAGAGAAGACGTCACATTTTTCCATTTTGAACCCAAGCCACACATTTTTGTAATGCTATTTCTTTAGGGGAATTGTTTTTATTACTGGAGATCTACTTATTTTGTGTAAGGCATGGTCCCAGTATTAAGGGCATTCTCAAGAGAATAATCATGATGTGAATACTTGAATGCAATCTCATTGACACCATGAAGGACTAAAAACGCAGTGTATTTCATTTTGAAAATTAAGAGCTGAAATTTAGCAGTTCTTTCTGAGATGAAGAGAGTTTATATAAGGCATCTCTGGAATAGAAACTAAACAGAAAGAAGGATGACTGTGGTGAGATATAGTTAAAATGACTTGGTATAAGCAGAAAGGTGCGTGTGTCTGTATGTGCGTGATTGTGTGTATATGAGATCCTCATCCCAATAGCATAAATTTGCCTCAGTAAACCTGTACAAATACCCAGGAGCTATTTTTATATGTGCATAACTGTTCTGAGTGATGTATGTTAAGTAAAGAATGGAAATAGTAAAGAAATGCTTTGTAAAGTGTTAACCCCAGGCATTATAGTAGTGTAAATAATGGACGTCTCATGCAGGTAATTCTATTTTACTCAAAATGATCTCACTCGAAAGACCCTTCTCCTTTTCTTCTCACTTGAAAAACACTTCCCCTTTTCTTCTTACCTGCTACATGTCTTTTAAGACCTCAGTGTCAATTTTTATGTGAAGCTTATCTGGAACTCCTCAAGTCCCAAAGTAGAAAGAAAATTCTTCTCTGCTCTGCTCTGCCAGATCACTTAATAACACATTACCATTGAGGATACTTCATTTAGTGGTTTGTTTGCATACATGTCTTGGTATGGACTTTGACCTGTCATTGTGCAAGATCCACCCCTTTTAATCCCACCCATAGAGTACCTAGAAGGGTGCAGATAAAAAATCAATGATTAGAAACTTAAATGAATAGAAACCCAGAAAATAATGACTTAATTTTCCAGCAACCTAGCTATATTTTTCAAAATTTTACTTTTAGAACAGTTCTATTCAGATACACCTACATACAATAAAATTCATACTTTTAAGACGTACAATTACATGGTTTTTAGTAGATTGAAAGAATTTTACTATGTATTACCTAATTTTAAAATAATGTTATCATTTCTAAAAGGAACACCATACCTATTAGCTCCCTATTCCTGTTGCCTCTCTCTGTTCTACTGCTAACCATTCATATACATTTTGTTTCCATGGGTTTGCCAATTCTGGATATTTAATGCAAGTGGAAAAAGTGGAATCATACAATATACGGTATAGTGTGACTCATTTCTTTCATTTAGTATAATGTTTGCAAGGTTCATTAATGTGGTAGCATATCAGTATTTCTTTTTATTGCCAAATAATATTCCATTACATGAATATGCCACATGTTGTTTATTTGTTTATCAGTTGATAGACGTTTGGGTTTCCACTTTTTGGTTACTATAAATAATACTGCTGTAAACACCCATGTACAAGTTTTTATGCGAACATGGGTTTTCATTGCTCTTTGTGTGTGTGTGTGTGTGTGTGTGTGTGTGTGTGTGTATCTAAGAAGGCAATTGGTAAGTGATTTGGTAATGCTAGCTCTTTGAAGAACTGCCAAAGCATTTTTCAAGGGAATTGTACCATTTTATGCTCCCACCAGTCATGTATAAACAAGCATTCCAATTAACCTGCAGCAGAACTTATTATTGTTTGTCTTTTTATTTTAACCATCTGATTGCACATCCTAATATGTGAAGTCCTATTTTGTGCATTTCTAAATATAGAAATTTGCATTGCCCTAAAAACGCATGATGTTCAGCATCCTTTTATGTGTTTGGCAATTTGTCTATCTTCCTTAGAGAAACCTCTATTCATTGTTGTACATCCTGCCAAACTGTTAAGTTCATAATAAACTCTAATAGTTATTCTGTATGTGTGGATTCCTTAGGTATTTCTATATAAACAATTATGTTATCTGCAAATGGAGATTTACCACTTTCTTTCCAATATAGATGACCTTTATATTATTCCTTTCCTCATGTTCATGGCTAGAAACTCTAATACGATGTTCTCTACAAGTGGTGAGAGCAGACATCTCGTTCTTTATCTTAGGGACAAAGCATTCAGTAGCTCATCATCAAGTATGATGTTAGCTGTGGGTTTTTCGTAGATTTTGGTGAGTAATTTTTGGTTTCCTTTACCTTGCAGAAGCTTTTTATTTTGATGTCATCCCAATAGTTTATTTTTGGTTTTGTTTCTCTTGCGTCAGGAGACATACTTAGAAAAATGTTGTGATGGCCAATGTCAGAAAAGTTACTGCCTGTTCTCTCTTTTAGGATTTTATAGTTTCAGGTTTCACATTTAGGTCCTTAATCCATTTTCAGTTTATTTTCATATATGGTATAAGAAAGTAGTCCTATTTCATTCTATTATATATAGCTGTCCACTTTTCCCAACAGCATTTGTTGAAGAGACTTTTTCCCATTGCATACTTTGTCTTCCTTTGTTAAAGATTAATTGACCATACAATTGTGGGTTTATGTATGGGCTCTCTATTCAGTTCCATTGATCTATGCATCTATTTTTATGCCAGTATCATACGGTTTGATTTACTACAGCTTTATAATGTATCTTGAGAACTGGGACTGTGATATTCCAGTTTTATTGTTCTTTTTCAAGATTGCTTTGGCTATTCGTGGTCTTTTGTGATTCCATACAAATTTTAGGATTGTTCATTCTAGTTTGGTGAAAAATGCTCTTGATATTTTGATAGTGATTGTATTAAATCTGTAGATTGCTTTGGGTAGTGTAGACATTTTAACAATATTTGTTCTTCTGATCCATGAGCATGGAATGTCTTTCCATTTCTTTGTCATCCTCAGTTTCTTTTCAAACAGTTTTTTATACTTTTCAGAGTACAAGTCTTTTACCTCTTGGGTTAAGTTTATGCCTAAGGTAAAAAAAAAATAGTTAATTCCTAAGTGTTTTATTATTTTTGGTAAAATTATAAATGGGATTTTTTTAATTTTCTTTCTGATACTTCATTATTAGTGTATAGAAATGCAACATATTTTTATGTATTGATTTTGTAACCTGTGACCTTACTGAATTTATCAGTTCTAGTAGTTTTTTTGGTATAGTCATTAGGATTTTCTACATACAGTATTATGTCCTCTGCAAATAGTAACAATTTTACTTCTTTCCTACCATTTTGGAAGCCTTTTATTACTTTTTCTTGCCTGATTTCTAGTATTATGCTGAATAAAAGTTGTGAGAGTGGACATCCTTGTCTTGTTCCTGACCTTAATGGAAGAGCTCTTAGTTTTTCAGAATTGTGTATGTTGTTATCTGTGGGTTTTTCACATAAGGCCTTTATTATGTTGAAGTATGTTCCCTTTAAATCTACTTTGTTGAGGATTTTTATCATAAATTAATGTTGTACTTTGTCAGACTTTTTTATTTATCTATTAAAATGATCGTATGATGTTTATCCTTTCTCTTGTTGATGTGATGGGTCACTTAGTTGATTTGCAAATATTGAACCACCCTTGAAATCCCCAGATTTTGGTAAATCAGCCGATAACCTTATGGCATTTCCCTTGTAGGGAACTGTTTTCTCTTCCTGTTTTTTAAATTCTCTCTTTAAGACTCTAAAAAACTGAGAATAAACTGAGGTTTGATGGGGGTGAGAGGGAGGGGAAAGTGGGTGATGGGCATTGAGGAGGGCACCTGTTGGGATGAGCACTGGGTGTTGTATGGAAACCAATTTGACAATAAATTCCATATTTAAAAAAAAATGTTGAGCTAACCTAAATAAATAAATAAATAAATAGATAAATAGATAAATAAATAAATAAATTCTCTCTTTATCACTACCTTTTTCCATTTCAATTACTGTGTGTCTTGGTGTGGACCTCCTTGAGTTGATTTTATTAGGGGATCTCTTTGCTTCCTGGATCTGTTTCCTTCCCCTGGTTCAAGAAGTTTTCTGCTATTAGTTTTTCAAATAAACTTTCTGCCCCCTTTTCTCTCTCTTCTTCTTGGATCCCTATAGTGAAAATGCTATTACTCTTGATGGTGTCATTGAGTTTCCTACGACTGTTTTCATTTTTTTTCCTCTCCTGTTCAGCTTGATTACTTTCAATTACTCTGTCTTCCAGGTCACTGGAAGATCTGTTGTTCTCTTTCTTCTAGTCTACTATTTATTCCATCTAGTGTATCTTTAATTGAGTTATTTTTCTTCACCTCTGATTGCTTATTTTTATGTTTCCTATCCCTTTGTTAAGGGTCTCACTGAGATCTTCCACTCTTTTCTCTAGTCCAGTAACTATCTTCATGACTATTACTTTAAATTCTATATCTGACATGTTATCTCCATTTTGTTTAGCTCTCTTGTTGTGATTTTTTTCCTGTTCTTTCATTTGGAACATATTCCTCTGTATCCTCAATTTGTCTAATTCTCTGTGTCTGTTTCTCTGTTAGGAAATTTAGCTATGTCTCCTGCTCTTTAAAGCAGTGGCCTTATGAAGAAGAGGTTCTGTAGTGTTCTACAGTTCAATGTCCCCTGTTCAGAACATGGTGATTTAGTATAGTCTCCTGTGTGTGTTGCATGTTCCTTACAGTTGTGGCTGAGGTGCTTTTGTATTCATTCCAGTTGTCCGTAATGACTCTATTTGTCTTTTGTGGGCAGAGTTTACTCTCTGTATTGTTAGTGGGTCAATCTCAGGCCTCTTTAGGCTTGAGATGAGTCATACTAGGCATTGGCCAGAGATGCAGTAGCACCCTACTGCAGTGCGCTTTCCCTGTGTTGTCCTCCACGAAGCTTTCACTGGTCTGAGAGCCTGAACTCAGACCCAATATCTGCCCCCAGCCTACTGCTGGGGCTGCAGTGGGACTGGTGTGTGTGATTATACTCTCCTCTCCCTGGGACAGGGGTCGCTTTGGAGTGGTGCTTGTCCCTGTCAGGTCTGGGTGCATATTACAGGCTTGTGGCACTGCTTTGGATGAAGTTTGGTCAAGGCTGTGTTGGAGTGAGCTGGTCCACAGGAGAACATGGGGGTAGGGCTCATGGTATTAGCAAGATTTGTAATGATCTACTTTGAGGGAGAACTGCAATAAAGGCCTGGCTAGAGGGGTTGTGTCCACAGGAGATCACATGGTTAGGGCATGCTCTTAGCACATTAGGTGGATAGTACTGAGCTTTGCTAGTTCCTACTGGTGTCTGTGTATCTAGTCTGGGGGGTAGGGAAGGTAAATGGTGCCCACCAACTCTTTTTCTTGAAGAATTCTCCCAAAGATCCCTGTGACTCCAGAATATGCTCTGAGATTAGTAAATAAATCTCCTTCCCTTATATCCCAGGCATTTTTTTTCAAACTCCTGCCTCTTTTCTCTATATACATGAGGCTCTTTGTTATGCTGCCTTTTTAAGGAAAGAGACTCAGTTTCCTATCATCCCCCATCTCTCCCAGAGTCAAATTTGCTGATTTTTAAATTTCCAGGTGTTAAGTCCTGCTGATTGTAAGAACTCACAAAATTATGCCTGTCTGTTGTTTGAAGCCAAATGTTATGGGGGTTCATCTTCCCTTTGTGGGTTCCCTATGCTTGGGTACCTGATGTGGGTCTTCTCCTCTCCCCTCTCTGCACCTGCAGCATCTCTCCCTCCCAGGGATGATCCTGCAAGTTCTTTTAGCTCCTCACTGGTCTCCACCCTTCCTACCCTCTTCTATGTGACCTCTACTCTATATTTAGCTGTGAAGAGTTTGTTCTGCCAATCTTTTAGCCATTTTCTAGGTTATTTACCCTGACTTGGGTATGATTTGCACTGATATGGGCGTCAGGCCAAGGGACAGGGTGAGCTTAGGATCCTCATACTCCATGAATCTCCCCAGAAGTCCTCCAAGAGTGTTACATTTTATGAACTATTTTTTTTTCTGTGTCAATTAATATGACAATGTATTTTTTGTCCTTTATTCTATAAATATGGTATACTATGTTAATTTTCATATGTGAAATCAACCTTGTATTTCTGGGATAAAGCCCTGTTGGCCATGGTGTCTTATCCTTTTAATAGACTACTAGATTTGGCTTGGTAATATATTGTTGAAGATTTTTGCAACTATATTCAAAAGGGATTTTGTCTGTAGATTGTGTGATTTGGGGGTCGGGGCTCTGATTTTAGTAGCAGGCTAATACTGGCCTCATAGAATGAGTTTGAAAGCATGAAATTGCCACAAAGTTAAACCATCACTGTTCTTGTTCCTTTTATTTCCCTGAAGTTATTTCAAATCTTTGAGTAATTTCTAGAGTCCTGAAAAAGTTAATTTTGTTGGTTCTTGCCAGTATTCTCAGTTATTTTTTATTCAAGAGTAGATTTTCAGAAGTCTTTTCCCTATAGAATTGCTTCTCCAATTGCTTCTTTTAATGTTATTATTCTTTAAAGTTTATTTATTTTAAGAAGGGGGGTGCAGAGGATCTGAAGTGGGCTGACAGCAAAGATCCCGATGCAAGGCTCAAACTTATGAACTGTGATATCATCACCTGAGCTGTAGTTGTATGCTTAATAAACTGATCACCCCAAGCACCCCTATTTTATTATATATTTTAAGTTTTTATTTAAATTCCAGTTAGTTAACTTATAGTGTAATATAAGTTTCAGGTGAACAATATCGTGATTCAACACTTCCATACAACACACCTGATGTTTTTTATTTTTAATGTTTGTTTATTGAGAGAGAGATAGAGAGAGAGAGAGCGCTCACACATGCACAAGCTCGGAAAAGGCAGAGTGAGGGGGACAGAGAGAATCACAAGCAGGCCTCTTGCTGTCAGCACAGAACCCATCATGGAGCTCAGTCTCACAGACAAGATCATGCATGACCTGAGCTGAAATCAAGAGTAGGCCATTTAACCAACTGACACACCCAAATGCCCCAACACCTGGTGCTTTTTAAAGAACTGAAATGGATGTTACTTTGCCATAAATTATTCTCTTCTCCACATTATGGTTTTCTATTAATGAGTTATTACAATAGAGTTACCAGGCAAGCATCACTGGGCAAGGAAACTGTATGAAACTTCTAAAACGAGAGAGACACAGATGGCAGTTTTTACAAAAATCACATTTAGTGGCTAAATTGAATTAGAACCCATGTCTCCACACTTGCCAGCTTCTCCATCTTATTTCATGTTCACCTGCCTTGATTGCAGGGATTTTCCTCTATATTAAAACACCTATCCCAGTTATCTAATTATCTACCTAGTTGTATGCCAAAGTGTATAAAATAAAATTATGTGATATAAAACATTTGTATGTGTAGCGTTTACACATTCATGCCAAAATAGTAAAATTTTTCTTAGCTTGCTTTCATTTATAAGGATTACATTACTATTAATCTAAGTGATAGTAAAATAGGTTTAATTGCACTTAAAATTGAACCATAATTTACTTAATCTTTATTTTTTGCTGTTGCAAACTATTAGAGAACTAGTCAAAAGTTCAGTGAAACATTCTTCCATATTCTGTCATCAAAATTCTTTTATCTTTGAATATTAGTACTATTCACCCTAATTTGAAAACTTTCAGCATGGAATAAATCATTCATGGAATCAGGATTTTCTTGCAGAAGTTAGTTGTTGCACAGTTAGTGCAGGCCATTGATAAACTTCACAAAGTAAAATCACCAATTTTTCTAGTTATTGGCAGTCATAATCAGCATCTAAATCAGCTATCTGAAAAGTATGCTCCTTGTTAGATCACACTCAAATATTGGAATTCCCTGAATACTGGGAAAGGGGTTTGGTGTTACCTTGTCAATAATAAGTAGTTATAGAAAGTTTTTTAAGATAATCAATCTACAGTAAGCTGTATACAGATGAAGATTAAAGCATTGTTTTTGTTATTTATATATTAAATATTTTCTGTATGAAAAAAAGGCCTTGACATGTTTGGAAGATATCAAAAGACAGAATAAAATGTAAGAAACTTCTGAAGGAAATATTGAAAGCAAATGAAATCTGAATGAGAAAGAGAAAACATTCAAGTATATAAACCAAATTTTCATATAGGTTCATCTGGAAATGACTCAAATGTCAGACTTCAGTTACTCAGATGAATGTTGAACTAATTGATGTAGTTGAAGAGACCCAATTAATTTTTAGTGAAAATAAGATCCAAGATGAAAATACCTAGTGTGTAGCTAGAAGCAGATCAGTGGCTTTTTTGTTGGACTCTCTTCCCTGATACATGATCTATAGAGGAGCTAAAATTCTAACATGTATATTAGTAACTAACATTTATCTCTATTTTTTTTGAAAGTAGTCCGTATCACCATAAAGCTGGTCATTTAGGACTGTTGCATTCTAACACAAACAAGACATTATTGAAAGTCATTGGACATGTTATTAAAGTACAGTAGATGACTTTGGGGAAGTTTAAGGAAGGAGGAGCATACAATAGGGTTTCTTGGAACCTGATTCACTGAAAATCTCGGAGTTAAGAGTTGCTGTTTAGGAGGTTGAGAGTGACAACTACCGGAGAAAGACAATCTGAAGAGGAAACATTGTTTCAAAAGCTACCACAGAGTTCCTAGGAGTCATATAGAAGTTGACTTCTGTATAATCTTGGTGAGGAAGAAGCTCCCAGAGCAATTTCACGTTTATTTTTGTGACTCAAGTGTTGAGTTTGATGAGATTTTTGAATCTTGTGGCTCCACTACTCTTTTTTTTTCTATCCCATGATCCTACAGGCTGCCCAGATGAACTTCATTATTTCTACCCCTGTGCCTTCCTTAGTCATTGACTTCCCAGCAGAATCTCAGTATAACAGAAGTTTTGAATTATCCTCTGATATGTTTGTGTTGATGGGCATCTTCCTCTGTTGTAGCCTAATATGATGGAGGAAAGATAGGAGAGGATCAGACTTTGAGCAAGATGGGTGGCTGGAAGTTCCCACAACTATAGTCGAGAAAGAATGAACTGAGAGTCCTCAAAAACATTGAGCTGACAAAGTGGTTAATAACACCGTTCCATCTCAGAAAATAGAATCTTAGCCTCTATGTTTTTTACATTTGTTATAGCCCAGGTCAAATTAAAAGGAGATTTATATTTGAAATTCCATTGTATACTTATATACTTACAACTCCACAATTATGTCCTCTTAGCAGTTTTCAGTTTGTATATTGGAATAAATATCATTCTTTTTCTGAGATCAAAGAATCACTCTGTTTTCAAACATATATGTCTAAACCCAGTAAAAATCCCTTCTCTTCCTTCCAATCCCTACTACCACTCCCTATGTTTTTCAATGGTAGTAAACATTCCCTAATGTTCACTTGTTTTAGACTATTTGTTAATTTTAAGAAACCTAGTGCTTTCAACTATCACAACATTTGTCTAATCCGTAACATTATTATTGGATACAGTTTACCTAACTCTCAGGTCTATGTTGAAATATGGGTCAGTTGTTCTTAAGGTTAGTAAAAACATTTAAGCCTTTTGTTTAGCTTTATTTTTTCTAATTTCAATACAATATATATACAATATAGCCACATACACACATATACACATATATACGTATACACCAGAGACAGCATGAACACAAACCCATAAAGGCAATTTTTTGTTAAGATTCCAAACAGGTTATTACCATGCAATAAAACAGGTAGAGTTCTTTCCAAAATGTAACTGTCTTACTTCAAAGGGAATATTCCCTGGAGGAAATGCCAATTCTAACAACTCCCAATGCATCCGTTTTCAGACACATTGCACTGTGAATGACACTGAAACATCCAAAGTTGAGATGGAAACTAGGTGAACTTTTGAAATCTGGGTTGGCTCCAAAGCCTAAGATAGCTCCAATTGAGTGGCCTCATTCATGGACAATTTGTCCATATTTTTAGATAGGTTGATGGCAATAGAGCCAAAATTATCATGTGAAATGACATAAATATCTGGCAAAATGCAGCCTATAATTTTATTTTGCCAGTATCCTCCAACATATTGAGGATGTTATGCACTGGGAGCGGGTAAATAAGCACTTGTGGGAGCTTTTCTTCCCAGTTGGCTTGGGATTTGACAAGCTCGAGAACTTTGGCAAGGGATTTAGAACAAATAAAAACAACTATAACAAAAGTTAGCAACAGTGACGAAAAAGAGAAACCTTCCTCTATTCTCATATTGTCCTGGCTAAGATTGTCATTTAAGTATCCAAACAGCTGTGCCCATGCTACATGGCCAGCTGATCAAAAGTAAATCTGCTTCTAAGAATCACTTCAGCAGAAATCTAACTGAAGGCTTACAGTGATTGAGGTTGATATCCCATTTCCTGCATGAGGCTATCTCTAGTATCCGTGAGGGACTCAATAATTTTGCACTACCATAGTAGTAGTGGCCATAGTGGTAACAATAATAATAATGTGTTACAGTTTATTAAACATGATGAAATAGGCACTGCTGTAAATGCTCTATAGGCATTATCATACTTAATTATCATATCAATCCTTTGATGCTGGTACCATGAATAATTCTATTTCTGGGAGAATTTATTGTATTGCCTAAAACCACATAGCCAACAAGAACTGCAGAAAAAAAATTGAAACCCACCCATTCTGATTAGAAATCACACTTTCAAAGTAAACTATAGCAATTACTATATCTTCCAGTACTCTCAATCCTCCCCCATAAGCTGGATAATTTGTTCTTTACCTTAGGTGTTGTCACTTATCAAATAATTTAATACAGCTTTCTGCCTAGAGGGGGAAATCAGATCTTCCAAATGCTAAGTATAAATCTACCCTTGAGTGAATGTTCTCCTTGGTGTTGACATGACTATTTAGGCCTTTCCATAGTAGGAAGGAGGGGCTTGAGAATCCACAGAGCCAGAATCCACATGGCATCAGTTATGCCACTAATAAGCATGAGGCAACTGAAGACACATACCTCCCCCCGATTTTGAGTAATTCCCATCTCATTCTCATATTGATGTTTCAATGTCAAGTCCAGGTGGGAGAACTGAAGGATTTCCCTGTAGTTGCTTGAAGGGTTGTAGGTTAAGTAAAAAGGTGACAGAAAGTACTGAAAAGAGAAACAAAAAACATGGACCCAAAAATGAGCATCACTGCAGTAACACAGAACACATTTCCTAGATTTCACAGCCAAAAAATTCTGGCAAGCAAAGGGATCTCTATATTATTCCAATCAAGTGGCAGTAAATGGATAGCTAGCTGTTTCTCGCCAAAAATGGCAATCCTGCTCTGGCCCTGAGAGATAATACACACTCCTGAACTACACAGCCATTTCAGCTGCCTCACAATAATTGATGTACATTAAGCTATTATCATCATGAAAGAAGAGATTACAATTTTTTCCCGGCAGCAAATCTGAAAACCCATAGAAGAAAACCATTGGCTTGTCTAGGTGTAAAAGCCATTACCTTTGTTGTCAGTGTTTGAGACACAGACCAGCTGGTTTTCAAAATAGTTAAGACATTTAGGATACATGCAATGAGATTAGCCCTACTTGCTGGCAATGTAATTACTCTGTTTATTCATTTTAATGATCCTATAAAAGGGAATGAGATACGATGCTAGTGCAAAACAAGGAAAAGGGCCCGGAAAGGCAAGCATCCCGCTCTTTAGGAGCACAATATGAAGCTGGTGAGCCCAAGATAAGCCAGGATTTGTTGGAAGCAGCTTCCTGCTTTCTATGGAGTCAGGAAACTAAGCAGATCTGGAAGCAACCATTCCTAGCAGGCATCTTGTGCAGCCCTGAGCCAGTTTATACAGGACTCCTCTTTGATGAGGAAAATCTGTGATCATTGCTTTTAGATAATGCTTAATTCTGTCTACTCTTGTCTAACAAGTTAAACTATATAACAATAGAGATTTGGGGTATAAAGACCTACAGAAGTTATCTAATTCAAACTTGAACCCCAAGGCAGAAATCTGCTAGAATAATCCCAATCAATGGTTGTCCAGTATCTCATTGGATGTTGTTGATAAATCAGTTTTTCTTTTGGAAACATTCTTTTCAATATTTGGATTTGTCTAGAGGTTATAACATTTTCCCTTAAACAGCTAAAGTTCCTATCACGGAAACATCCATTCAAACAGTTCTAAATGTTCTTAGAATTTCATATTAATTTTAATTCTTTTTGCTCTACCTATTCCTATGTACAAAACATATTGCCCTTCAGATTTTTTCCAGTAAACAATATGCACCTATTTAAGGAGAAAATTATTGTAGAGTTAATATGTGGTAGACACTAGGGATTCTACAGAGAATAAGACACATGATGAATTAGAGAGTTCACAGTTCACTGTGGTTACAGGGAAGTCAACAGTTCAGTAAATTAAGATAAAATGCTACAGATGATGTAACATTGCTTGGGAGGAATATCTAATCATCTAGCCCTTCGCATGTGCCTCATGTGTAGTTTATGGATATACTGCAGGTATTTTCTGAATTGCTAATTGTCTGCTTTAAGAAGTAGTTAAAAATAAACCTATCATTGCAATGTAGATGTATCATCTACTGTAACTGAACACTGCAATCTGTTACTGAGGTAGCCTAAAAACTTACTTTTCATAATAATACCTGCTAGTGGTTTTTCACAGAACCTTTGTCTAGTCAGATCTATGTTGTCATGCACATTTTATACTATGTTTTAAAATCCATGGGGCGCCTGGGTGGCTCAGTCGGTTGAGCGTCCGACTTCGGCTCAGGTCACGATCTCGCGGTCCGTGAGTTCGAGCCCCACGTCAGGCTCTGGGCTGACGGCTCAGAGCCTGGAGCCTGCTTCCGATTCTGTGTCTCCCTCTCTCTCTGCCCCTTCCCCGTTCATGCTCTGTCTCTCTCTGTCTCAAAAATAAATAAATGTTAAAAAAAAATTTTTAATAAAATCCAAATTTAGGTAATAACATTTATCGATGTTTAGATGTGTCTGGTGGATTTAGGCCAAGAGATACAACCAACTACATTTTTCTTCTATCATACTATGTATTACTTACATATTTCTTTTTAAGAATTTCTTTTTTTTTTAACTTATTTATCTTGGGGCATCTGGGTAATTTAGTCGTTGAGTGTCTTACTCCTGGTTTCAGCTCAGGTCACAATCCCAGGGTCATGGGATCGGGCCTTGTGTTGGGCTTTGTGCTGAACATAGAGTCTTCTTGGGATTCTCTCTCTCTCTCCCTCTGCTCCCTCCCTGGCTCATGTGCTCTCTTTCTCTCTCTTTACAAAATAATAATTAATTCATTAGTTAAACAAATATTTTCATTTTTAAATGATCATTACCACCTCCCAAGTTATCTATTGTAGGGTTAAAGATCTGTATTCCCTCAATTAATCTTTGCATCTCTTCTCCCTTCCTGCCTTTATAATTTTTTTTTTTTTTGTTTCCACCCGGTGGATATAAATAGTACAATGAATATTTAAAAACTTAACTATGGCACTAACACTCAAACTTGAGTATATACACTAATATGCAGACACAGGTTATTTTTAAAAGATCAAATTGATAGAAGGAATAACAATGGCTAATAACAATAGTAAAGCTATGTTTCCCATTTTGAAAATCTGACTTCTGAAAGATTATTAATATTTAATGATTTTCCTTGATATTTTAAAAAATTTTTCTGAAACCTTTCAATTTATCTTCTTTATACCTTTCCTGCTATCCAGAGGATTAATCAGGGCCAATATTATCATTATTTTATTTTAATTTTTTAATATTTGTTTATTTTTGACAGAGAGAGATAGAGAATAAGCAGATGAGGGACAGGGAGAGAGGGAGACACAGAATCTGAAGCAGGCTCCAGGCTCTGAGCTGTCAACACAGAGCCTGATGCGGGGCTCAAACCCACAAACCGTGAGATCATGACCCAAGCCAAAGTCAGACGCTTAACTGACTGAGCCACCCACGCAATCCTACTATTATTTTATCAATATAAACTGAGTCATAAAATACCAAAAAGCCAAAGTCATACAGAGTGGTAGATCGGGGACTAGGAATCATACTCTTGACACCCAGTGGAATTTAAATATGTTACAGCATAACCAGAATTTCAGTATGTATGCTTGGTGTGTGTTTGTGTGTGTGTGTGTGTGTGTGTGTGTGTGTATATATACACATATATACATATATATGTATGTGTATATGTATACGTGTGTGTGTATATGTCTATGTATATATGTGTATATATGCCTACAAGTAAAACCATTAGTTTTGGTTGTCTTATTATTGACAAGTTCCTGCCATTGGCTAATGAAATAATAGCTCAAAAACAGTCATCACTGTTAACTCAAATGTTATATGATTAATTGACAGAGTATACAGTGGAGTTGATTATGATGAATTTTAAGGAACAAAAATGGGAAAAGTATGCAAAACTCAGTAGGTATAAATTCAGAAGTTTCCAGTTGGTTTGCATTATATAAATCATAATGAACTTTCCATTTCTTGGCAAAATTTCTGTGTTTAATAAAAGTTAATCATTCCTTAAATAAAGCTATGTGAGCACTTCAACATACTATAAAAGAGTCTAAATTCAAACCACTCCAATTTTCACACTTTTCTTTTGCTCCTTTCTAATAGGAGAACTATAAACTTGGACTTTCAATACAATTAGAGCTTTGATGTGGCCATTTATTTTTAAAAGGCATTCTATAGCGTACCAATTGCTGAATCTGGAAGCTCTCCATTGATATTCCATTTAATAAACTACCAAGCCAGACACATTTATTTTAAAGTTCAGGTTTAATTAAAAGATAAGACTAAAGTGACAGAATGGCAAGGGAGAGAGGGATGTTGAAATTTTTTGTTTATTATTGCAGAGCAGCTGTTTTTATTTTTAACTAATCTCCATTAATGTCAAATCAAAAGTCAGCACTTCTTATAGGCTTTTGCATTTGCCTTGTTACCAGCTTCCCTTAGGAAATTACTATGCATTTCCTCATTCTGGTTGAAATCTAGTACGAGCCCATTATTGTCTAGCTGAAAAGTGCTGAGAAATAATTGTCCTAGAGTTTATTTTTGAAATTAAAACACATTTATTTCATCAGCAATACTTGTTAAATACCCACTTATATATTACACTCTGTTTTAGTTTGTGGGGGGGGGGGAGTTAATAAACAGACCAAAAACAAACAATAAACATACAAATTAAAGAACAAATAAAAAACCTGTCTTGTTGGAACTCAATGCTGTAATGAACATACGTTTCAGACTCATGGAAAGCTGCCTACAAATATTAAAAATTAGGACAGGGGAATTGCAGAAAAATAACGGATCACATTTTCAAAGATTTTGTTTGCATGTCTGTAATTCATTCAAATTTTCCAATTTGAATTTCATTCAATTTTCCTGCCTTTAGGGTAATGATAAGAAAGGACTCGTGGGTGCAGGAGAAAGGGGAAGAAGGTAAGAGTTATACATCTAGGAGGTACTTCTGTGATATTCCAGGACAAATATCACTATGACTTGATTGTACTTAGTAAATGAGCTACTTGGAAGGGAACTTCTGTTTGAGACAAATTAGGCCACATTCTCTTATTAAGATAAAAATAAATGCAAAATATCTCCCTCTAAAAGAATATAACATCCATTTTTTATTTTAATCTGTGGAATCATGATGGGGAAAATCCATTAAATGAGCAAAAAATTTCATTTTGTTCCCATGTATTAAAACAGCAAAAAAAAAACCTTGACCACAGACTACTTACCAAAGTGTTTTCACAAATATAATCTTATGTGATCTTCAGCACAAGCTTATGAGATGCTTATTATTTTATAATCATTATTCTGCACATGAAAATCCCAAAGCTAATTCACTGAATGACTTACTCAAGTTGATACAACTAATCAGTTCTTAAGTCAGATCTCAAAACTCAGGTAAAACAGCTTAATACCCTATGGGAATCCAGCTGAATGACAGTTTTTGAATAGACTGATCAAATACAGAAGGTTTTGTTAGATTTTAAATAGTATATGCTTTTAGACAATCTGAGTATTATAAATATGGCTATCCCCATAACTTGCCCTCTTGTTTTCTTGATTTTTTTTATTTGTTGTTTTTGCTTTAGGTGCCAGTATATTCTAATCTGAAGCTATCGTCTATGATTATTAAAGAGAATCTAAGATAACTAAATCAAAGTAGCATATATGCTTGGGCACAACTATCATGTATTAATCCTTTTACAGGAGAACTGCTATTACTGATGTTTACTGAGCATTGTAGGACACTTAATCATTGCAATTGGTCCCTGGCCATTTTGGTTGGTTGTTCTGTAATCACAAGGGCCAAGGATATAAGACGGGTTTGCTTTGCCTCTTAGCAATAGCTCTTTACCAGAATTTTGACTGTAAGCTAAAGCAGTAAAAATGTGAATGTAGGATGTTATAGATTTCCTGCAGCAGGTGTAGGGTAAAGGACACCGGCTTTGAAGTTAAACATACATGAGTCCTTATCTCCATTCTGGTATCTGGTCATTCTGAGAATAGAAGTTTTAATTACTCTCTCTAGGCTGCAATTTTCTCTAATAATAATAGTAATAATAGTCATAATGCATAAATCATAACATTGTGATGATTAAAGTTATAAAAAAGTACCCAGAATTAGATTAATTGCATGTTATTCAATATAGTAACTTTATGGATCCCCTTCTCTACTACTCTAAATTCTATGCATTCTCATTAATGTGTGTGTATGTGTGTATATGTATATATATTTTTTAAATATATCTGGGATCATAATCTACGCTTATGTCACACATAAAGAGCCATGTGGATTTTTTAAGATAGAGAGTAAACTTGATAAAATAGATATACTTTGCATAGTGTAAGTATTTCTATGTAGCCTACTTCTTAAAGAACTTGAGATAACTTAAATTTTTTATCATTAGGCTTAATAGTATAGTTGAGGTTCAAAAGAGAATATCTAAGAAGAACACATGGCATTGTGCCTTATTTCCAGACACTTGAGATGGGATAGAGTCAGGCATTTCATATGACCCTAAGCTTCCTAGGTTCCAGGTCTTCTAAGACTTGGAAAAAAGGGAAAAATGATTCATTAAATAAATTTTATATTCAGACAACATGTGTAAGGCCAATTCCTTTACAGAGTTAAGTGATTTCCTTTGAAATAAAGTTAAGGAAAAATTTATGTCAAACATCCTGGTTTAAGAGACACAGATTAACACAGTGGATAATCTATGGTTTAATAAAAGCCAGAACTCCTGTTCAAGTGCATGCATCTACTACTGAAATCTTTATAAAGGAGCAGACATATTATTAAATGTAGCTCATAGGCTGAGATAATTGTGACTTTGGTTCTCTTGCATTCTGGTGATCTAAATTAATGCAAGAATACTACCTTAAGAGAGACTAATGGGCATGCAATCTTTCTATACAGCTAGTTCTCCTCTCAGATATCATATGTCTTAAGCAAGCATTTGGCAGGTATTAAATTGTAGTCAGTTCATGATTGAATTCTCTAGTAGGTACCTTCAGTGGTGATAATCTATTGCACTGGTTAAAGTGTTAGCCATATACTTAAATCATATCTGACATAGACGCTATAGCCGCAAAAAGAAAAGGCAAATGACACAGATTTTCCCATGTGGTTATGATAGTAGAATGGAGGTAGGCAAGCGCTGTTCCAAGGTCAAGTAATTTTATGATTAGATTGCATCCCTGCCTTTCTCAATCCTGACCTCAGGAGGATTTCAAAGGAGTCCCATGGAACTCTGCACCCTCCTGTAGTCTCAACCTCCCAGCAGTCCCCCAAAAGGCTACTATTAGAACTGATTCCCTAATTTCTTTTAGAGACTGTTTTTTGTTTAATTATTTATTCTGAGAGAGTGAGCACACAAGCGGGGAAGGGGCAGAAAGAAAAGGGGAGAGAGAGAATCTCTATGCTCTGGCAGCACAGAGCCCATCTCGGGGTTCCATACCATGAGATCACGACCTGAGCTGAAACCAAGAGTCCGACGCTTAACCACTTAACCAACTGAGCCCCCTAGGCACCCTTCTTTTAGAGACTGTTAAGACTTATCCCTCTATATCTAAGTCACCACTAAAGCCTAGGCTTTTTAGGTCATCCCATATCACAGACTCTGCATACATTAACCTGATTCAGGGTCTTACACTTTCCCTTGTGCTCTCCAGAAAACAAGGCCTATCATCAGCAAACCAGATCAACTGCCTCTCTCGTTTTTCCTATATTTTTTTAATCTCTTTAATGAAAAGTAGATTTTTGCTGAATGTACCACTGAAGATACTCACAGTGTTTCCTCCGGTGGCCCACCAACATGAACTTGCAGCGGGAGATTGCCCCTCACTTCTCATTGCCTCTTCCTTAAAACAAAATAAAACACAATAAAAAGACATATTAAATTACATGCCATCAGATATATCATCTGTAATCTTTCGGAGTCCCCTGTCTATTTCTTTGGCATGTATTATCTCACTGATTTTTTTTTAGCTCTTTTCTTACTGCTCATTCTTCGCTCTGACTTCTGTCATTGTTCTTGGTACTTTTTAAAATGTATCCATCTTCCTCTTATTTTCATCCTTGTGTTCCTCACTGCCAGTGATTTTATCCTTCATTCCATGTCAGTTGATCATTCTCAAGGTCTTTGACCAAATGGTGTCTTGTCCAATTTCTATTGTACCTCATAATACTCATTTCAGCATCCCATCTTAGGATACAATCTATCTTTCCGACTCATCACTCTGATATCCCAGACCCCAACTCTATCATTGCTTCGGATTCATTGAACCCACCAACTTATCTCTCTGTCCATCATTCTCTTTGTGTCTTCACTTCCATCTGTGCCCACTTCACTTTCAGGAGTCATCTCTATACTGACACATTTCAGAAATATTCAACTCTCTTGGTTTCTTTCTTCTTCCATCATATTCTGTTGGCAAAGCTCAATTCGGGTTATAGCTTACTCTTTGCCTAGTCTTCAGTGAAACCCAACAGCCTCATGAAATAAGAGAAAAAATGGTGACCTAACTGGACTCATTACAAATCAATGTCTTAAATGTCAGATGGAAACTCTGTGTTGCCTGACACCCCTGTTACATTTTTCTTGTCAATCCATTCTCCTCCCATCTGTGGCAACTATTTCACACTTCAGCTGATGCCCTTTATTCTTCTTTTACTGGGAAAGGGAAATCAAACTGAGAAGAACTTCAATATATTTCCTTGACCAAATATACTCATACCCCCATAACATGTGAACTCATCAAGTGTATCTTCTCTCCAGTTGTGATAAGATCTCTTTGGTCATGTATTTTGATTCCCATATTGTACTTGATGTGCTACTCCATTTCTCTGCCCCCCCCCCCCGAAGGAAGTATTGATATTCATTATCATCTTTATTCTCCTCCTGTTATCTCTCCAACTCTCTCCAGTCAGCATTGTGTTTCCGTTTGTCCTTTGGGACTGCGATTGCAAATGTTTACCAAAGGCCTGCACATCACCATAGCCTCAGTCATCATTGTCCTCATCTTCTTCGAAACTTTTGACATAGCAGGACATATTCTCCTTGAGTCACTTTCTTTGCTTGAGATTTCCCACTGAACTTTTCTGTTTTCCACCTCATGCCTTGCCCACTCCTTCCCAGTCTCCTTTACTTTAATTTTTTATACCTATCTATAAAACTAGGCTATGCCCAGGGTGCAATCCTCAAACTTTATCTGTTTTGTATCTACACTGTCCCCTTTAGTGGGTTCACCAAAGATTGTGACTTTAAAAGTACGATTTCCATATTGATGACTCAAATTCATATGCTTAACCATGACTTCTCCCCTTTAATTACATATTTTCATATGTAACTACTCGATATATTCATTTGGATTTCTAGTAGACATCTCAAATATAATATGGCCTCCACATTACTCCCCCAAACATGTTCTTTTTCTGTCACCACCATCTCTATAAATGGCATAACCTGAGATCAAAGACCTTGAAGTCATTCTTGACTTTCATGTTGTTGGCACAACAATGTGTATGTGTAACTGGTATTCAGAATTTGGACTCTTATTACCACCAACACTGTTGCCATTCTAGTCTAAACCACTGGCTATGTTTCAACCAGATTTCTGCAATAGCCTCTTAACAGCTTTTCTTGTTAGCATTTGCACCTCTCAGCCTGTCCACTTATAGCAGACAGAATAATCTTTTAAGGGATGATCAAGTCATATTATTCCAAGTGAGTCAAACACCTCCAGTGGTTTCTCATACACAGGAAGTAAAATCTAAAGTTTTTGTCACATCTTACAAAGGCTACATATTCTGGCTTCTGGCTACCTCTACAACTTTGTGTTTTTCACATTTCTACCATATCCTATTTTGCTCCCAATGCTCCAGTCATACTGTTCTCTGTTCTTTGTCAAGGATCTCAACCCCTCCTGCCTCAGGACACCTGCACTTTCCACTTCCTCTACCCGGAACCCTCCCTTCCTCTAAATATCTGTCAAGTTTCTCCCTCATCCCATTCAGGGTTTTGTTCAAATATCACCTTCCTAGGAGTACCTTCCCTCATCGCCCCCAACAAATTAGTAGCCTTGATATCACTCTATCCTCTTATGCTCCTTAATTTTTTTCTTGAGAGTTCAAATCCCAATCTGACATTATATATTTACACCATTATTATTTAATGTTTTATAATTTTACTTTTATTGTAATTTTTAATTACAACATAATTAATATAGTGTTATATTTGTTTCAGTATACAAATACAGTGTACAATATAGTAAATCAATGATTCTATATGTTACTCAGGACTCATCACAATACGTGTACTCTTTTTTTTTAATTTATTGTTTTAAGTTCAATTAGTTAACATGCAGTGTAGTATTGGTTTCAGGAGTAGAACCCAGTAATTCATCAGTTACATATAACACCCAGCGTTCATCCCAACAAGTGTGCTCCTTAATGCCCATCACCCATTTAGCCCATCCCCCCACCCACCTCCCCTCTAACAACCGCTAGTCTGTTCTCTGTATTTAAGAGTCTCTAATGGTTTATCTGCCTCTCTGTTTTTATCTTATTTTTCCTTCCCTTCTCCTATGCTCACCTGTTGTTTCTTAAATTCTATTTATCCCAATTAAATATAAGATACATGAAGGCAACAAATTTGTCTTTTAAAAAAAATTATATACATAGCAACTAAAAATATGCAGGCACATTGAAATGGCATAATAACTCTTTAATAAATTACTGAACGGATAAATGAAAGAGTTAATACAAGAGAAAACAGGCAGTAGTGATTATAAATACACAGGTAGTATCCAGGGTGGAATCTGTGAATGAGAAAACTGATAAATTACAAAGGGAATAGAGAACCAGCTGGGAAACTAGAGCAAGTACTTCAGTGTATGGAAAAATTTATTGAAAAATTTATCTGATATTAAAATACATGTATAACTGTTGATCCAGAGTAGAGATACCCACTCTTGGCTTTGGTTGCAAGTAGCTCCCTGACATGGAAAGGCATAGGTTGGCAATTAGAGATTGAGAGTTTTAAAATACCTGTGACTGCAGAAGAGATCTAGGACATCCCTCAACCCCTCACAAGACTATATAAAACAAAATGTTGTATTCTCAACACTAGGATTAAATTGATTAAAAGATTTGTCTTATGTGAACGGATGGTGTGTGTGTGTGTGTGTGTGTGTGTGTGTGTGTGTGTGTACACATACATGCATGTGTGATATGTAGTCTGACACCTAAATATGGGTGATGCAAGAACCAAAGTATAAGGAAAAGTCAGTTCTGATGGCAATCTTGAATCATCTTTCAGTTTATATTTGTTATTTTCTGGATAGAGTATTTAATAGGAAATTTAAAAGAAGTCATGTGGGTGGTACCTACAAAATTTCCTAATTCTAACTACAACTGCAAAGTGGGAGTGGAAAAACAATAAGCAATCAGTTCAGTACTACTCTTTTCCTATGGATGTACTTGTTGGAGAACTTGAACATATTGCACTGGAAGATTCACTAGGTAACACTTGCCTTAATGTGTAATGAAAAGAGCATGGATTTAGAGCACAGCATAGTTGTTCTATTTCTGGTTCTTACTATCTTCATGGCTTAGTGTATATTGTTTAATTACTTTACTAGCTCTTTCTACATCAGTAAATGCAGATAGTAACATTTATTCATTAGGTTGTTGTGGACAGTAAGATGCTATATGCAAACATCTTGTTCTGTTCATCATCGTAATATGTACTCAAAAATTCTAGTTCCCTTCCCCCCATGTACTCTCATACCCAACAATTTGTTGTAGCCTGTGATGTCATATTTTCAAATGGCAAATAATTAAATTTTTCTAATTTCTAGCGCCATCATTCCTAATAATCGTAGCTTCTTCAAAGTTGTATATTAACATAGAAAACATAGCAGTAGTTAGTAATAACTTGGGGACTTTTACTTTTACCAAGAGAGTATATTTAAGAGTAAAATGATGTTTTAAGCTGTCTCAAGAGGATATACTGTGACTCAGATATATGTGGATCCCAGAAACACATTCTTCCAAGATTATGGTGAAAGTGGAAACTACCGATATACATCTTTGTCACAGTTACGTATACATTATGGTATCCATAGTACCTCCCCATTTTTCTACCTCAGAATTTCTCAAATTAAGTCTCTTTCACTGTTGAAGTTAAAGCTTTGGCTAACTTTACATACTAGAAAGATTGTTATTAGAGATAAAAATGTCAGGTGACAAAAAGATAAAAACACCACACCCTTGTAAGAGGATTGTCATTGTGTGTCCATAGACTGCCCAGGAGGCCAAGGAATACACAAACTGTACCTCTCTTCAATGCTGTAAAAAGGTGAACACATCACCATCTAAAACCAAATTCATTGACTGTCCAAAAAGTGAATGCATCAACATCTAAAAACAAACTCATTGTCCGGAAAGAGTGAATAATGCTCATGCCAGGAAAAGCAGTCGTTCCACTTACAAATAACCTTGTGTGGAAAACACTCACACATCATTCCAGGATACTCAGTTGCCCAAGTCTAGGGAGAAGGGAAGCTGGACTCCTACTGAGATGTTGGAAGGCTGCTTCCTACCTTAACAAATTCAAGACCCTCTCTTATGGGCTGAATTTTGTCCCCTGAAATTCAAATTCATATATTGAATTCTTAACCCCAGTACCTCCAAATATAACTGCATTTAGAGATACACCTTTAAAGAGATAATTACGTTAAACTAAGGTGACTGGGGTAGACCCTAATCAAACGTGACAAGAAGAAGCAATTTAAACATAGTTATAGAGAAAGGACTGCGTGAAGACACTGGTAGAAGATGGTCACCTACAATCCAAGGAGAGCGGTCTCAGAAGAAATTAACCCTGCTAACACCTTGCTCTTGTACTTCTATCCTTTGGAAATGGAAGAAAATCAATTTCTGTTATGTAAGTCACCCAGTCTTTGGTAATTTGTTATGGTAGCCCAAGCAAACTAATGCACTCTCTGAGGTTGGCCAATGCACAGTGCACTGTAGCAACAATAACTCTTAAATAATGAGTAGTGAGTGGTGGGAGTCAGGGAGAGAATTATGAAGTGTTCTCGTTTGCCTGCATAGATATCTCTTTTCTCATATCCTTATAACATTAATGCACGTGATTCAACTCATAGCTATATATTTTACATAGTTGGTTTTTGATTCGTATTCATATATTTTAAACTTGCATGGTACATTTTACGGAAAGATAACAGTATGTACTCATTTGGAGCTAATTCTCCCACAGACTATAATAAAAAGAAAAATGAAGTCGAATAAAATCCCAGGCAGAGACGATGACCACCATTTTGACATAAAGTAACAGAATCACACCAGTAAGAAAGGCAGTGTTTTGTCTTTGGCTTCAATCCTGTTAAAATGTTGCCTGTAAGTTCCTTTTTCTTTCAGATGCTTGCGAGCTATGGCCACTCTGTTGATCAGCCAAGGCAAAATCTGGTAGAAGCAGCCTTTGAAAGGACCTATGATATCAACTTCAGGGATTCTGTCAGACAGTCAGTATTCCACTTCAAAACGCATCAAGGTCCAAAGAGTGATTGATTTCATTTTTTTTTCAGATGACACAATCACCAAGCAAAAGCTGAAACCATCCATGTTGCTTTCTATGTTCCCAACTGAATTATTAATCTTTCTGTCAAGTCTAATTTCTGACCCTCAATTTAATTCTATTTCAGTAGCTGATGTCTCTATTAGCCTCACTGCACTTGAATTCTGTTGCTCCCTTGGCTATAGCCTGCTGAGAAACTGTTTTTCAAGTACTTATCAGAAAAGCTCTATGCCTTATTGACTCAGATTTTAGTTTCAAATACTATTTTTACTGATCAGGTACTTGGAAACAAAAGTTCTGAGAGGCTTTATTCATGCACTGAAAGGTGACTGCCAAATTTCATTTATGCCCAAGGACATAAATTATAACAAAGTCTTTCTTTGTACCATTAGTAGACTCCTGGGGGAATCATTAGTTCTGAAAGTGAAAAAAAATAACTTTAAGAAGACTGATAGTGGAGAAACATATGGATTGGTACAAAAAAAGAATAGAAACTAGGGCCAGACTTCACTATTTCTAAATATAATCATCTATTATAACAGAATAAACAGCCAATTAAAATATAAATTCAGTGTTGCAATGAGAATATGATGCAATCCAATCATTAACAAAACATGATCCCATGGTGAGAGATCAATATAACTGAATGAGTTGACTTTGTACTTTGGGACTGCCTCATGTTAGCATACATGTAATTGATGACAGTGCAATCTATTGAACCAATCAACTAAATTGCTCTGATTCTTATTAGTGTGTCAACACCCATAGTAACAGATTTCTAAAGTGTACCAAAGAGTGATGCTTCAGGAAAAAGTGTTCTTCAGTATTGCTGAGTATATTAATCAATAAAATATATTGCTGTGTCCCTTGGTGGAAATTAAAGTAAAATGAACAGTGTCTTTTCTAGTCCAACCTGTTTCTGAACAGCACTTACATAAATATCCTCAAAGTTATTTATTCCAATCTCTCTGTTCCAGTGAGAAAATGAGCACCTCTTCACCAGAAAGGTCATTCCATTTTTGAATAAATCTAATAATTAAAGAATTTCTTTTCACAATGACTTTTTTTTTTTATAACTCCTATTTCCCATTGATAGCATGGTGACACTGGAAACCACGCAGTAAATGCATTTCCTGCCTTGGTTATATGATAGCTTTTGAAATTCCTTCAACCCTCCATCTTAGGCTTTGCCTGCCCATTTCCAGGGCAGGAAATTTTTGCCTGCCCATTGTTCTTTACCTAAAATGGTATGTCTTCCCTTTATACACCTGATGACATTTATCTGGACATACTCTGATGTGTTTATATGTTTATAAGCTGTTTTCTCCTGATACTATCACTATGCTGATACACCATAGGTTTCTTCTCTGGGATTTTCTGTGCATCACCTTTCAGTGATCTTTAATTAAGTCATTCAACAGCTATTTATTGAGTTGTCTCTAGATTTTTTTAATGAAATTTATTATTTTTATTAAATTTATTATGAAATTTATTGTCAAATTGGTTTCCATACAATACCCAGTGCTCATCCCAACAGGTGCCCTCCTCAATGCCCATCACCCACTTTCCCCTCCCTCCCACCCCCCATCAACCCTCAGTTTAGTCTCAGTTTCTAAGAGTCTCTTATGGTTTGGCTCCCTCCCTCTCTAACTTTTTTTTCTTCCCCGCCCCCATAGTCTTCTGTTAAGTTTCTCACTTGTATGTAGATGGTTTTTGTTGTGGGTAGTTAGTGGCATTGGAATGTTGTTAAGGTAAGGTCTCTATCCTCCAGAGCTGCTCAGTCCAGAGAACAATGCAGACCAAACCAGTGATTCTAATGCAGTATACTGGTGAGATAAACACAAGATACTGTAAGAATCCACTGGAAACGCACACATCTTGCCCAGAAAGACTTCCCAGTGGAGGTGGACATTAATTGAAGTATATGAGGAAGGAAGTGGCCACACAAACAAGGGCTAGTGATATCTTTCAGAGACAGTGGGCAAACAGAACAACTAGGCATAAGAAGAGACGTGGTATATTCAGGGACTTGAAGGAGTTTAGAGGGTCTGGAACACTGAGGATATAAAGTGTGAAATGTGGCTACAGCAATAAATGGAGGCTGAACCTTGAAGATGTGCCATGGTAGTGTATGTCTTACTCTATTTAGAATGCTATAACAGAATACTGCAGACTGGATGCTAATAAACCACAGGAGTCGATTTCCCACAGTTCTAAAGTCTGGAAGTCCAAGATCAAAGTGCCAGCATGGTTGGGTTCTGGTGAGGGCCCTCTCCCAGGTTGCAAGCTGCTGATTTCTTCCACTGTGTGGAAGGGGCTAGGGAGGTTTGTGGGTCCTCTTTAATAAAGGCACGAATCCCAATCATGAGGTTTCTGACCCCATGACCTAACCACTTCTCAAAGGCCCCGCCTCCTGATGCCATTACTTTGTGGATTAGAATTTTAATATATAAATTTGAAAAAATGACATACAAATATTTAGACAATAGTAGCATATTATTTTCCTGGGGCTGCTATACTAAATTATCAGAATTGGGAAGTTTAAAATGACAGGAATGTATTCTTGCACTATTATAAAATTTTTTAATGTTTTTATTTATTTTTGAAGAAGAGAGAGACAGAGCATGAGCAGGTGAATAGCAGAGAGAGAGGGAGCACAGAATCCGAAGCAGGCTCCAGACTCTGAGCTGTCAGCACAGAGCCCAATGCGGGGTTGAACTCATGAACTGTGAGATCATGACCTGAGCCGAAATCAGATGCTCAACTGACTGAGCCACCCAGGTGCCCCTTCTTTTACTGTTAAAAGGACAGAAGTACAAAATCAAGGTAAAGACACTACTACTTAAAAATAAAGCTAGGGGCACCTGGGTGGCTCAATTGGTTAAGCAACCAACTCTTGGTTTCAGCTCAGGTCATGATCTCAAGGTTCGTGAGAGCTGGCCTGGTGTGGGGCTGTGCACTGACAGTGTGGAGCCTGCTCGGGAGTCTCTGTCTCCTTCTCTCTGTTTTTCAAAAAATAAAAATAAAAAACATTGTTTTAAAGATAAGGCTACATTCTGTGGTTCCAGGTGGACATGAAATTGGGGGAGTACTATTCACTACAGTAAACAATTGTTTCATCTGTATGCAATGAGAAAATACTGATAAGATTGTGTAGGGTTTGTAAATTAGAACTATCACAAATATCTAAGAGCATGTGTAAAAAGGAAAGTAATACATTTAGTTTGGGATAAACTGAGTTTCAGGTATTTGGGCACATCAATCTGGAGATTTTTTTTAATTTTGAGTATAGTTGACACACAGTTATGGAGATTTTAAGAGGCAATTTATGTTCAAGTTTGAGCTTTAGCAGAGATATCTAAATTATAGGTCGATTACACCTGCATGCATTTCCATAATGTTTTTTTTTTTTTCTAATGTACCTAGTGTTAGCCTGGAACCAGAATTTATTGGCTCAGAAAAGCCAATTATTAAATATTCAGGAACATTTCAAGGCCATCATAAACCTTTGGTGGGTTGCAGTCTGCCAAGATAGAGCCATTTATATCAATGGAGAGTTGGTCGTTACCAGAACATCACTGAATTTCACCCATTTGAAAAATTGATGAACACTGTGGACCCTCCCCCAAGAAATAACACACAAAAGTTTTGTGTTTGTCACAATTTAAGGAACTCTGATATTATTGGTGTTTTAAGGCACAAGGTGTAGGGGAACTTTTATTTTTAAGACTAAAGAAATGTGAGCTTGTTTAAATGCTAATGTGAGAGTGTCAGTAGAGAGGAAAGTTTAAGATAAAGGAAAGAGGGTAACAGGATTAGGTTTCTAATGAGGCAGGAGACAATGGAATACGGAGAACATCATTAAAAGGTCCTTCATTTCCTTTCTCTTCTGCTCAACATGGACCTTTTCCCATTAGTTTCCCATGGCTGGTGTAACAAATTGCCAAAAACTTGGTGTCCTAAACTGATATAAATGTATTATCTTTTGATTCTGGAAGTCGGAAATCCAAATGGTTCTCAGGAGACTAACATCAAAGTGTTGGCAGGGCAGTGCCCCTTCTAGAGGTTCTAGCAGATAATCTGTTTCCTTGCCTTTTCCACCTTCCAGAGACCACCCACGTTCCTTGACTCATAGCTCCATTCCTCTACCTGTAAAGCCAGGAACATCAGGCCTAGTCCCTCTCATACTACTCTCTCTGGCTCTTTTTATTCTGCTTTTCATTTATTTAGTAGAGTCTGTGAGATTATATTGGATTCACCTGGATAATCCAGGCTAATCTCCCTTAATTCCACCTACAACTTTAATTCCCCTGTGCTATGTAACCTAGTATATTTACAGGTTCCAGGGATTAGGACATGGACATCTTTGGGGGGCCATTATTCTGACTATTACACACTTTCCCCTTTGTCCCCATTTCATGTTCACATTCTACTCTGTTACTTTTATGTATTCCTCTGTTTAGAGAGAATGGGGAAGGAACTGAATCTTCTATTTGTATAAACATGATAAACGCTGAGCTGAGTGCTTTTATGTATATTAACCCACTTAACACTTAGCACCCTGTGAAGGGAAGTTTTCTCTTTAATGTAAAGCTGACAGAGATTTATAAAGTAACTTGGTTCAGATCACATAGGTAGTAAATGTTGGTTGTGTGTTGAAAACCTAGAATTGTCTGATCTAATGCCTAGTGAATGATCAGCTTAGTTGATATAGAAATGGGTGGTTATATACAATAAAGATATTTACACACACACATAAAGAGAGATATAAAAAAATACACAGAATATGGAAAATAGTTTACAAACCAACCATTCTATAATAGACTTTCATTGCTGCAATACCATTGATATCTACTACTCCTAAAGTACTAAGAACTGTGCATCAAGCAGATGTTTTTGTTTATTTCACAATGCTCAAACTATTGGGATTTAAATTGTTTCTAGTTTTTAAATGAGCTTTTACTTAAATATATATATATATATATATATATATATATATATATATATATGTATGTATGTATTTAAAATCACACTCTTTGCTCATACTTCATTACATTTCTCTTAGTATCTCCTCTCCTTTTAGATTCTTTACTCTGCCAGTCTAAATCTACACAGCTTTTAAAAACTGGTCTAAGTTCTCATTCTTCTGTGCATGAATCTTTTACCCTCTGGGCTTTTGGTTTTCTTCATTCTCTGGACTCAAAGCATTCTTTGCCTTTCCAATTTGTGAAAATATATTCTTAGTTGTTATGTTTTGCTCCTTATATATTGCTAAGATTTAATGTTAATGGGTACTTCTCAGTAAGCATCTAGGGATAGTGCCTGCACCAAATCTAAAGTTTTATTCTCCAGCTCCATCTACTGCAATGCAAACATACAATAACATATAGGGTCTTGTTTGGTTTTGTGCTATCTGCCTATTAGCCAATTAGTAAATGGAAAATTAGTAGGCATTCAAGAAATGCATTTTGTTAAACGTGGATATTCTCAGACGTATATGAAAAGGATTATGCCATCCGTTTGAACACAATAAAATACTTTTGGCTAAATTGATGCAGACATCACGTTCGAGTTTTTTTAGCCACTTCCCTGTCTCCTTTTGAGTAAAGAATATAGGAATATAGAAAGCAGGAGCATGCCTTCTTTACCATTTAATCTCCAGATTCTAGAAAAGTGCCAATCATATAGTAGTCCTCAATGAGTATTTGTTGAATGAATGCATGCTTATTTGAAAAATATTGAAAATATTCAAGAAAGTGTAAGATATGAGATAGAGTGTATTTACTTATTTGAATAGATTGGAAAACCTATGTCTTTTATTGCTTGGGGTTTGGTTTTCTTTTGTTTTTTGTTTTTCGTTTTTTTTTTTTTTTTTTTTTTTGCTTTTTTGTTTTTCAGATGTGTCTTTCTAAACTGCATAATACATTGGTTTAAGCCCACATTTTTAAAAATAGAAACTACATGCATTTATGTATTTGGCTTGTGTTTTTGTGTATCATTTTAAATTTTCTTACTTGCCAAACCTTTTGTGTGTACATTGTAGTGTGCAATTTATGTGAAAGAAATTATCTAGGCTTACCAATTCACTATGATACAATTTTATGGATTTACAGTGGCCCAGTATCTACTGACTAGATAAACTCCATCCACAGCAGTACATTAGCACCCACCCTACAAAAGGCATTCCAGAAATATCATGCTCAAAAAAGAGAAATTATGTCATCCTCAAATCTATCCTAGAAGCTATATTTTGGACAATGCCTGTTGTCCTTCTGCTGAATACTTAGGTTCCCCAGTTCTGAACTTTGAATACATTTGCAGTCTGTTTACTCATTATTCCAGGTTGCTGCCTTCCACCTTCCGCCTCTTCTTCCCTGTCCTCTATCCCCCATTCCCCTCCACTATCCTTCTGGTGGCTTAGTGATGTCCTTGAGCTCTCGCTCTCTCTCCTTCCCCCCACCTCCCTCCCTACCTCCCTTTCTTCTGTCCCTTCCCCCCACCCTTCATTTGTTTGCATGTAAAAAGTGAAAGCTCAATATTTACTAATACAAAACCATCTCATGATGTCTTCAAAACCAGGAGGATTCCTCCCAACAATTAGACATTATACCTCAATGTCTGGTCTGATCTATTTGCTAATTTGGATTAATTTCTTCATTAAGGGCTGGGATTCCACAAAAATAATTATTTCATTTGTGCCTCATGTTTGAGTGAGCAATGAGCCAATCTGGTGCCTTTCCTTAAACAAAGAAAATCTGATGCCATATGATGTGCTTTCTCTGTTCTCCAAAATCTTAGCAGGAAGGAAAAAACAACAACAACAACAGCAACAACCTCTTTTCAGTGTTTAAAAAAAAAATAAAAGGCAGCTAAGGCAAGAAGGAAGTTAATTAAATAATCTTTTAAAATTTTCTTTATTTTATATATAACTTTGACCCAGAAATTTTGAATTTATTTTTTGAGGGACAGTAATATTTTAAATGGTAGTAGGGGGGCATCTGGGTGGCTCAGTCAATTAAGTGTTGGACTTCTAAAAAAAAATCTTTTTTCTTAACATTCATTCATTTCTGACAGTAAGAGACAGACCATGAACAGGGTAGGGGCAGAGAGAGAAGAAGACCCAGAATCTGAAGCAGGCTCCAGGGTCTGAGCTGTCAGCACAAGGCCGATGCAGGGCTCCAACTAACGGGCCGTGAGATCATGACCTGAGCTAATGTCGGACGCTTAACCCACTGAGCCACCCAGGTACCCAGACATCTGAATGTTGGACTTTTGATTTAAGCTCAGGTCAGGATCTCAAAGTTTGTGGGATGGAAACCCTGTGTGGGGCTCTGTGCTGACAGCACTGAGCCTGCTTGGAATCCTCTCTGCCTTGCTCTCTGCTCCTCCCCCACTCACATGTGTTTTCCCTCTCTCAAAATAAATAAACTTAAAAAAAAAAAAGTAGAGCTCACATTCTCATTAGAATTAGCAAAAATACACGTAACAGGTGAAATAGGTATATTTTAGGATTAAAAATACAGATACATCTTCATCAAAGTGGTAGAAAATATTTTTTTTATTTACTTTATTAAATTTTTATTTAACTAAGTCATTCTTATAACAGGACAAGTATTAAAAATCTTAGCTTTCAGGTGTGATCCTTCTCCCCAAAATGAACTATAACACACTCAAGAGATGTTATTCACCAAGTTCCTTTGGTCCTTGTGAGGAAATACAAAATACAACTTTTTTTTTTTTTTTAAGAGAGCCACTTACTAAATTTACCAATTTGAACAGCGTCTGGTGGTACCAAATGTTGGAAATATGAGTCGCCCATTCAATACACTAACAGGATTAGGGTGAAGAAAGATACCCTGGGTGTCTCATTCTTGACATTGGTGATTTGTATTCTTTTTTTTCCTACTCCGCCTCACTAGAGATTAGTCAGTTTTATTTTTCTTCTAAAAAAGGCACTATTGATTTTGTTGATTTTTCTCTTTTGTTTTTATAAGGTCTATAATTATTTCTACTTTTATGTGCTTTCTTCTCACAGCAGGTTTAGTTGGTTCTTCTTTCTTCATTTTCTTGGAGTAAAATTTTAGGTTCCCTAATCCCCTGATTTGTCTTCCTGTTTCTTTCTAATGACATACCCCACAGAAGTAGTTGCCAAATGTATATTTTACTCAAACTCAAGAATCTTTTGCTCACAAGAAATTAAAGAAATTAAAAACATAATACAAACAAACTTTTTATAGTCTAATCAGTTGAAGAAGAGAGATGGATACTATAATTGTGTTCTCTCCCCTCTACCCTTAATAGCAGCTCTTTCAAGAGTCTATTGAACACTTAGGGCTGCAAATGCTCTGATATATTCTCATCTCCTGGCCTCTAAGAAATCCTAAATTTCCAAAGCATGTAATTTGAGTTGGCATTATCACCTTTACAGTAGGTGGTATAGATATGCCTGGTATTCATGTGATTTGATCCATTGTTCTTTTATTAATCCAGCAAGAAGTGTCTTCTAGAAGCACTGAAATTAGATTGCAAGGAGATAAAGAGAATTTGGGCTTATACCTTTCTTCTGAAACCGCCCTGATAGTTACTACCTTTGTGGCTATAGGCAGTCAGAGATCCCACCTGCACCTATTTTCTGAATTAAGTAGAACTGTATTAGAAGAAGACTTCTAAGTTGCCTTATAGCTTTAAATTCTATGGTTCTCTTTACTATAGTACCAAGATTTTAACAAAAAATACCAGAGTTACAAAGTAAGTGAGTCATATTCTTATGTTACAGACATATCCAGTCTAGTTTGGGTAATAACTAATGTCTAAAGTTAGATATAAATCAATATGGACCTCAAATACGTGATGCCCATTTTATGATAGAAGGAAAAGTCAGTGTGGAAAGTTACTGGGAATCCCTGGTCGAAGAGAAGGAAATTTAACTCGGTTTTTGAAAACAGGAAGGTTATATAACATTATAAGGCTTAGTGAAAACCTTCAACGCAGGAGAAATGGCTTGAACAGAGACATGGTTTAAGAATATTTGGGAGCTATGGAAGCAATTGGTTTCGGTTTTCATTTATGTAGTCCAGTTGAAGATAAAGTTGAAGAGAGAAGATGGTCTCATTTCTGGATGGAGGAATTGACTTTATTCTTGCATCTATGATCAGTGATGATTATTTACATATTGCCTTTATAAGCTAAGGATTAGTTTCTCTACTGAGAATAAATGCAAAGCTCTCAAGCACTAGGTAAGAGTGAGAAGCAGGCACAGAGAAATAAAGAAATGATAGCCTTCAGAAAAAACTCTAACATCAGTAGGTAGTAAAGGCCCACACCATAAAAGCTCAGGAAAACCAACCCCGATGTTCTATTCAGCCAGAATTGGAATACAGAATAATATATAGAATCAACTGAATTATCATATGTGGCCAGTAGAAGTTCATATTTTAAAAAAAGATGTGGGAATAGCTAAAGCTAAGGAAAAAATAGAAATTTTAAGTATTAAAAGAATAATAGCAATAAATCTGTTTCTCAAACATAATATACCTAAAATATTTTGTGGAGTATGGATGAACTGAATGTGGCAAAAGCTATTTTTATTTACAGGCTTGATTCACATTTAATTTAGTATTTTGATGAATATTTATTATCTTTATAAATACCGGGTAGATTTACATGCCTTGCCCTCACTGTCTTACCTCCCATATAAATACCATTGCCAAGCATATGGCATGAGATAAATAGGCAGACACTTCCAAAACAGAGATAATTTTTTTAACAGACCTTATTTTTCACAACAGTTTTAGATTTTCAGAAGAACTGAGACAAAAGTACAAAGTTTCCATGTACTCCACCTGTGTAAAAGCTTTCCCTATTACTGACATCCTACATGAATATTGTAGATTTGTGAAATGAATGAACCAATACTGATATATTGTTATCTCAAGATTATTTATATTTCATTAGTTTTTACCCAATACCTCTTTTCTGTTCCAGGATCCCATTAACGATGCTACATGGCATTTATTTTTCATCTCTCCTTATCCTTCTTGTAGTTGTGACAATTTCTTAGACTGTCCCTGTTTTTGATGACCTTGACACTTTTGAGGACTGTTGGTTCAGTTATTATATAGGTTGTCACTGTTGGAATTAGTCTGATGTTTTCTCACGTATAGACTGAGGTTATGGATTTGGGGGAGGAAGAACATAGAAGTAACACCATTTTGATTATTACATCATATAAAAATCACATATCGGGCCGCCTGGGTGGCGCAGTCGGTTAAGCGTCCGACTTCAGCCAGGTCACGATCTCGCGGTCCGTGAGTTCGAGCCCCGCGTCAGGCTCTGGGCTGATGGCTCGAGCCTGGAGCTTGTTTCCGATTCTGTGTCTCCCTCTCTCTCTGTCCCTCCCCCGTTCATGCTCTGTCTCTCTCTGTCCCAAAAATAAATAAAAAACGTTGGAAAAAAAATTTTAAAAAAAAATTACATATCAACATGACATCACTGTTGATGTTGCTCTTGATTACCTTGATGCAGTGCTTGTCAGATTTCTGCATTACAGATCGTTTTTCCCCCCTCTCATACGCTTGGGAAGGAATTAACTATGACTTGTCCACATTTAGGGAGTGGGGATTGTGCTCACCTCATTTAGGATAGAGTAGCAACATAATTTATTTTTAAATCTTGTGCGCAAGAGTTTTGTCTCCCCTCTGCCATTTGACAAAGCAAAGGAATGTGTGTATATACTAAAACAAATATGTATACATACCTTAAATATTTCTATCTACAAGCATCTGTATCTATGTTAAGTTAAACTTGAGTTGTTACTGGTATTACCAACTTTTACCCATTATGACATGAATTATCCTAGCCTTCTGCCCTTGATGATTTCTAAATTTCTCACTGTGACAGTGGCTCCCACTATCCACCATTAATTTACCTAAATCCTCATTTCCGATATGTATATGGATAACAGTATCAGAATTTTTAACCCATAGCCCCACAGAAAACACCTTTATGACTAAAGTACTTTTATTCAGTTTCTTTTGTCTTAATTGTACAGACTCTATTCTTTTCCAAGTTTACTTAGGCCACACCTTTCTCTCACCAACTTTAGTAATGCTATTTCGTTTTAAATACAGTTAGATTTTCTTGCTTTGATCTACATTTTTTCCTGGAATTCCTTAGCCTTCTAGATGTTTTTTTTTAATTTTTTTTAACATTTATTTATTTTTGAGAGACAGAGACAGAGCATGAGTAGGGGAGGGGCAGGGAGAGGGAGACACAGAATGTGAAGCAGGCTCCAGACTCTGAGCTGTCAGCACAGAGCCCAATGCGAGGCTTGAACTCACAAACTGAGAGATCATGACCTGAGCTGCAGTCAGACACTTAGCCAACTGAGCCACCCAGGCGCCCCTTGATGATTTTTTTTAATGGTACACATAAGGTTCACTTGTGTTGTAAATTTCTACAGATTTTAGTAAAGGTGTAATGTCATGTATCCACCATCACAGTATCATACAAAACATTTTCACCACCCTAAAAACATTGTATTTCACACATTGATCCCTCCAGTCTCCCCCGCATCCCTCAATCCTCTGGTAACTACTGACTTTTTTTTTTCTTCCTGTTTCTGCAGAAAAGGAATTCCACAAAAGGAATTCCTTTTGCCTTTTCCACAATGTTATATAGTTGAAATCATACAGTAGGTAGATTTTCAAATTGGCTTCTTTCCCTAAGCAATGCGTATTTAAGTTTACTCAATGTCCTTTTATATCTTAATACCTCATTTCTTTTGAGCACTAAATAATATTCCACCATATGGTTGTATCACCATGTTTATCCATTCACTCACCGAGTAAAGTTGCTATAAACAATAAGTGTGCAGGTTTTTGTTTGGATAGAAGTTTGTAGCTCAATTGGGTAAATACTCCGGAGTGTGATTGCTGTATTGTATGGAAAGAGCATGTTTCGCTTTGTAAGAAAATGCCAAATGGCTTCCGAAGTGGAGCATTCCCACAGTGAATGAGAATCCCTGTTACTCCACATCCTTAGTAACACTTTGGTTGTGTCAGCTTTTTGGATTTTAGCCCTTCTAATAGGGATGTGGTGGTAATCCTTGCTGTTTTCCTTTGGAATTTCTTAATGAAAAATGACATTGAGCATCTATTGATAAGTTTTCTTTTTACCATCAGAATATCTGCGTTGGTGAAGTATCTGTTCAGATCTTTATTCATTTAGGTTTTTTTTTTTTTTAATGTTTATTTTTTTAGAGAGATACACAGAACATGAGCGGGTTGGGGCAGAGAGAGAGAGGGAGACACAGAATCTGAAGCAGGGTCCAGGCTCTGAGCTGTCAGCACAGAGCCCGATGTAGGGCTCACACTCACAAACTGCGAGGTCATGACCTGAGCCGAAGTCAGATGCTCAACCTACTGAACTACCCAGGCACCCCAGATGTTTATTCATTTTGATATTGGACTGTTGGATTTCTTATGGTAGAGTTTTAAGAGTTCTTTGTGTATTTTGGATACTAATCTTTTATCAGATATGTGTTTTGCAGACAGATTATCCTATTCTGTGGCTTGTCTTTTTGTTATCTTATGGGTGTCTTTTGGGGTGCCTCAGTGGCTCAGTCGGTTAAGCTTCCAATTTTGGCTCAGATCATGATCTCATAATTCACGAGTTCCAGCCCTGCATCAGGCTCTGTGCTGACAGCTCAGAGCCTGGAGCCCGCTTCAGATTCTGTCTCCTTTTCTCTACCCCTCCTACACTCACACTCTGTCTCTCTCTCAAAAATAAATACATATTTTAAAAAGGGTGTCTTTTGTAGAACAGAAGCTTTTATTTTAGTGAAATCCAACTTATCAATTATTTTATTCATGGATCATGTTTTTGCTGTTATGCTAAGAAGATACCACTAAACCAAAGAATACTTAGATTTCCTCTAGTGTTGTTTTCTAGAAATGTTATAGTTTGTGTTTTACATTTAAATCTATAATCCATTTTGAGTTAATTTTTCTGAAAGGTTTAAGATCTATTTCTGACTCATTTTTTTTTTAATATGTGATTTTCAATTGTTTGAGCACTAGGTTTTGAAAAGATTGTTCTTTCTCTGTTGAATTGCCCTAGCTTCTGTTTGAAGATCAGGTGACTATATGTGTGTGGATTTTTACTTTTTTTTTTTTTCCTTTTTTTTTTCTTTTTTTTTTTGATTCTGTCTTCTCTTCCATTGATCTATGTCTTTATTCTTATGACAATACCATGCTGTGTTGATCATTGTAGTTTTATAGTAGGTCTTGAAGTTGGATAATGTCAAATCTCCAACTTTGTTCTTCAAGCTATTCTGGGGTATTCAACTTTCCATGTTAACTTTAGAATCATTTGTCTCCTTTTTTATTCTTGTTTAGTGTGGTTTGTGGTTAGAGGTTTATTAATTTTATTGATCTCTTCTGACAACCAGCTTTTGATTTTATTTCTCTTTTGCCGATTTCCAATATCATTTATTTCTTCTCTAGGTTGTTTTGTTTTGCTTTTCTGATTTTTGTTTTTCTGCTCTCTTTAGACATAATTGCTTGTTTTTGTCTACTTTTCTAAGGTGGAAGATTATATTATTGATTTTAGGTATTCTTGTCTAATATATGCATTCATTGATATGAATTTCACTTAAACACAGCCTTTACTTCAGCCCACCAATGTGGATAGATTAAAAATATTTTTAAACGATTAAAACAAATTTTTATTCAATTCAAAACAATGTATAGTTGCTCTTGTGATTTCTTCCTTGACACATGCCTTTTTAAGATTTGTGCTGTGGGGCACCTGGGTGGCTCAGTCGGTTAAGCGTCCGACTTCGGCTCAGGTCATGATCTCACTGTCCGTGCGTTCAAGCCCCGCATCAGGCTCTGTGCTGACAGCTCAGAGCCTGGAGCCTGTTTCAGATTCTGTGTCTCCCTCTTTCTCTGACCCTCCCCTGTTCATGCTCTCTCTCTCTCTCTCTGTCTCAAAAATAAATAAATGTTAAAAAAATTTGAAAAAAAAATTAAAAAAAAAAAGATTTGTGCTGTAGATCTTCAAGTTTGGGGAAAGGGAGGTGATTTCCAATTATCTTTCTGTTACTGATTTGTAGTTTAAATCCATTGTTGTCTTGGATACTTTGAAAGATGTCTATTCTTTTCAATTTGTTGAAAACTTTACGTTTGTATGAAAAGTTTTGTCGAAAAGAAATGTTTATGACACAGGATGTGGTGTATTTGGGTAAATGATTAAGTGAACTTGAGAAGAATGCATATTTTTCTGTTGGATGAAGTATTCTATAGATGTCAATTAGATTCATTTGATTATTGGTGCTATTGAGTTCATCTATATCCTTATTAATTTTTGTCCTGTGAAATTGCCAATTGCTGATAGAAGAATGTTAAAGTCTCCGACTATAGTAGAAAATTTATTATTTCTCCTTGCAGTTTCATCAGTTTTTGCCTCAAGTATTTTGATGCTCTTTTGTACAAAGTATATACATATTAAGAATTCTTATATCTTCCTGAGGAATCAACTCCTTTATTGTTATGTAATACCTTTATCTTTGATAATTTTTCTTGCTCTGAAGTCTCCTTTGTCTAAAATTAACATAGTTACTCCTACTTTCTTTAAATTAGTGTTAGCGTAGTATATTTTTCTTAAGTCCTTACTTTCTGTCTCTTTGTTTTTATATTTAAGGAGGTTTCTTTCAAGCAACTTATAATTGAGTTTTATTTTCTATGAACTCTGACAATCTCTGTCTTTTAACTGATTTAGACTATTGACAATTTAGACTATTGACAATTTAGACTATTGATGTTTAAATTTTTTTTAATGTTTATTTTTGAGAGAGAGAGAGAGAGAGAGAGAGAGAGAGAGAGAGAGAGAGACACAGGGTGTGAGCAGGGGAGGGGCAGAGAGAGAGGGAGACACAGAATCTGAAGCAGGCTCCAAGCTCTGAGCAGTCAGCACAAAGCCTGACGTGGGGCTCAAAGTCACAAACTGCCAGATAATGGCCTGAGCTGAAGTTAGACACTTAACCCACTGAGCCACCCAGGTGCCTCCTAGACTATTGATGTTTAAAGTGATCATTGATATAGTGGATCAATATGTCTTATGTGTAACTATTTTTTATTCGTTGCTCCTTTCCTTTGTTTCGTTTCTTCTATACGTTTTCTGTTGTCTCTGGTCTTAACTGAGCATTATATTATTCTATTCTTTCCTCCTTGCTTAGCATATCACATATCAGTTATACTGTTTTTTGTTTTGTTTTGTTTTGTTTTATTGTTGTTAGTGGTTGAGTTTGAGTTTGCAGTATACATTCATAACCAATCCAAGTCCTCTTTCAAATTACACTCTCCCACTTCAAGGGTAGAACAAATATTATCTAATCAAGTATTTCCAATTCTTCCCTCTTGTTAGTTATAATACTGTTGTCATTTATTTCAGCTATCCATAAGCTATAGTTATCAGATAGATTGCAGCTATTATTATTTTGGATAAACTGGTATGTGTTAGAGCAATTAAGAATAAGAAAAATAAAAGATTTTATTTTACCTTTATCCCTTTACTAATACCCTTTCTTTTGTCATGTATATCTGAGTTTTTTACTTAAATCATTTTCCTTCTCTGTGAAGGAGAATAATTCTTACAACATTTCTTATAGGGCAGATCTAATAGTGTGACAAATATCCTTGGCTTTTGTTTATTGGAGAAAGCTTTTATCTCATCTTCACTTTTAAAGAATAATTTCATGTAGAATTGCTTGCTGGTGTTTTGTTTTAATGTCAACACTTAAAATATTTCACCCCACTCTCTTCTTGCTTGTATGCTAAGAGAACTCTGATGTACCTCTTATTCGCGTTCCTGTATAGGTAAAATGTTCTGCACCAACCACACCTACTTTCCATATTTTCTCTTTGTTTTTGGTTTTCTGCCATTTAAATATGTTATGCTTGGATGTAGGTCTTTAAAAATTTATCCTGCTTTGTTTTCTCTGAGCTTCTTATATCTGTGGTTTGCTGTGTGTCATTAATTTTGGAAAATATTTGACCATTATGACAAGTATTTCTTGTACTCTTTTCTATCTTTATTCTTCCAGTATTCTGATTACATGTATGTTAAACCATTTGCAAGTGCCCTACTGTTAAAATGAACATTCTGTTCTATTTTTTTTTTTTTTTTTGCAGTTTAATTGGATAAGTTTCCATTGATATATCTTCAAGTTTACTGATTCTTCAACTATGTCCAGTCTACTGGTGTGACCATCAAAGGCATTCCTCATTTCTGTTACAGTGATAATTGATTTCTAGCATTAATCTTTGATTACTTTTAGTTTCCACTTACATCTCTCCTTACATCTCCCATCTATTCTTGCATGTTGTCTACTTTATCCATTAGAGTCATTAACATACTGATCATGGTTATTTTTAATTATCTATCTGATCATTCCAAATCTGTATCATATTTGAATCTGGTTCTGATACTTGCTTTATCTCTTTAAGTGTGTTTTTTTCTTGCTTTTGTAGTATATCTTCTGATTATTTGTTGAAAATGGGTAATAGGAACTGAAGATAGACAGATAGATAGATAGATAAAACCCTAGTGTATAACTTTATATGAATCTGGCTAGCAGCTGGTTTCTATTTAATGTTTGCTTCAGGTCTAGGTGCCAGAGGCTTCAGTTTCCTTTAATTTTCTCGTTTTGTCTTTGTTTTTATCCCTGTTGCCTTCGGTTTCCTTAAGAACATCCTCTTAATAGAATCTGTGTCTTTCAGCTTTTTTTGTTGTAATCCACTGTATACTGGATAACTGTTAATGTGGCGTTAGAGTAGGGGCCAATAGCACTTCATGATTTAATTACTAAATCCCAGTCATGTATTGGGCCTAGGTCCCCGAGGTGTGTCCTTCAAAAGTGTTTCTTAGCTTTATTCTTCTCCTTTACATGAAACAGGAAGGCTAGACTGAACTGAACCTGCCTTTCCTTCAGGTAGATAATTGCTATTTCTTCAAGTAGATAAGGCTCAGTAAAGTCACTTCTCTTGGAGAGTGTAGGCTCTGTGTTCAAGAATACTCTGGGCAGATTTCACAATGGTCACTTTTATCCTCCCCCAGCCTAAAGTCATCAGGAACTTTTCTAGGATCTTCACCATGAACTGGGAGGAAGTGATTTCTGTGGAGGTAAAACTGACAACAGTGTAGTTCTCCCTCCTGGTCACCAAAGCCAGGAACCCCAGGAACATTTCAGTCTCAAAGTAATCCACACTCAGCCCCCAGCAATTCATCAAAATTACCCTGTATGTGTTCCTACTAGTTAATGGCTCTAGGATTCTCTCTACTAGGTAAGCTGATCTCAGGTATGACTCCTTGTTTTTACCTTTCTCCAGATGATCAAGTGGCAAAGTCTTGTGACCCCAATCTCTGATATGCCTAATAAAAGTAGTTTCTTCTTAGTTTGTTTAGCTTTTTTCTTGTAATGACAGCAGTGATGACTTCCAAACTCTTTGTATATTAGAGTTGAAACAGAATCCTTTTCCCAAGATCAGTAACCTTGAAAAATGTCTCACAGCTATATAGCACTGTTCCTATTCATCTTAAACTTTCAGGGGCCTGGTAATTGGTAGATATGAGACTTTTACTCACCTTCTAAATCAAGTCCACATTCTTCTTCCTCATAGTTCCCAAAGACATATATCTTTAAATAAAATAAATTTTAGAATATATTCTGGATGTAGGCTATCTTCAGGACAATTGTAGGTGGTAGATAGTTGATAAGTAATTAAATGGATCTATCAGTTGATTTCCTAATGGAATGGATTTCAGAGATGAATCAATTCAAATCCTTCATTATATAGATAGGAAACAGATCTGTTGAGAGGAAACAGTTTCTCTTAGTCCCTACTAAGCAGCTCATCCTGGACTGGAAGATAAATTTCTTCCCTCCCAACTTAGTTCTTGTTCCACTGCCCTGTACTATCGCCCAAGATAGTCTGGGTGTCTTTTACTAATGTTTTTTTCAAGCTTAGTGTATGCGTGAAGAAATTTATATGTAGTCACCTTGTTATGAATACCTCAACAGTACTCAAAATTTAGAGAATATCAAAATGAGTTTTCCTTAATTTTTTTAGTGTTTATTTATTTTTGAGAGAGACAGAGAGACAGAGAGTGAGCAGGGGAGGGGCAGAGAGAGAGAGGGAGACACAGAATCTGAAGCAGACTCTAGGGTCTGAGCTGTCAGCATGGAGCCCGACACAGGGCTCAAACTCACGAACTATGAGATCGTGACCTGAGCCGAAGTCAGATACCCAACTGACTGAGCCACCCAGGTGCCCCAAAATGAGTTTTCGTTAAAAAAAATGAACATATAAAATTTTCCTTCTGCTTTAGAAAGTCATAAAAGCCGTAACATTTGGAAACAAATGGAAACCCATTGCATAGTTCTTTGAAAGGACAAACATGAAGAATGAAACCTAAAAGAGCATTACAATCCTTCCTGAACCTTCATTTATATAATGCCTAAAATCTTATCTCCCATTAAAGCATTTCCTTCATTGCAGACCTTACTTGAATTAATGAGGACTAGGAATCTTGTAAAATAATGAAATTTTCTCTATACTATTTCTTATAAATGTGTGTATATTATAATTTAATATATAATATATATGTATGTATGTACACACACATGATGAACACACATAATTCATATCATGGAATGCGTCCCAGGAATTTGATTTTAATAAGAAACCTCTTCCTTCTAATAATTGCTTTATTTCTTGATACCTTAAAAACCTTAAAACATCAATGAAAAATTAAGTTGTATTTCCTTAACTGTGCACATTGTCATACAATCAAGCTGATGTCTTGGAAATTTATCTAAATTATCTAAATTGGGATTCCAAAAACTGAAAGAGCATCCAGAGGTACAGCAGGGCTCTAATAGGCTACAGACTATGAAAAAGAGAATGAAGAGTAGGCTCAGGAGCAAAGATAGTCACAAGAATCATAAAACTGCAGGGAAGAAAAGTTAATCAAAAGAATTAAGGATGAAAAAAAATGGGGATATGCAAACAGAAAAGGCTACTTTAAAAAGAAAAGCTGCAGAGATTTCCTGAGGCTTCATAACATTGCATTATGCTTCCTGTATGGAATTGTTGGAATCCTAGGGACCATCTTTTCTTTTTTAAAATTGTTTAAATGTTTATTTTTAAGAGAGGCGGGGTGGGGGTGGGGAGAGAATGTGAGCAGGGGAGGGGTAGAGAGAGAGGGAGACACAGAATTTGAAGCAGGCTCCAGGCTCTGAGCTGTCAGCACAAAGTCCGACCAGGGGCTCAAACCCACAGGCCATGAGATCCTGACCTGAGCTGAAGCTGGACGCTTAACCAACTGAGCCACCCCGGCTCCCCCCAATTTTTTGAACTGTACTCCTCCCCCCAGATAGAAAGCAAGATTCTACTATAATTTCACATAAATCATTTCACACCTGTCTCCCCAACTTGACTTTGAGGGGTTTTGTTTTTTAGACAAAATAGATTGTTTTACTTATTTATTTTTATTTTACATATTTATTATATTTTATCCTGAGATCCACACTAACACCATCCAGAATGCCAGAGATAAGAGTAGAAACATAGTAAACATTAAATAAATTAACCTCTACAACCATGTTTTCAGCCTTGGAAATTTCTATTCCATTACAACAACTATCAAGATGATCCCATGTACATATACCTTCTACCAGATATGATAACTCATCATGGACGTCACCTATACAGTTTAGTTTTAATCTTCTATGTCTCCTGTATATTGCTACACTGTTAACAAGGTAATATGTCCAAAGCGAAGTTTGTGATATCACCTCCTTTTTGTTCCTTGCTTAAAGTTTGTTTGTTTGTTTAAGGAAGACAGAGAGGGGAAAGTGAAGAGGGGCAGAGGGAGAGGGAGGGAGTTCCAAGGAGGCTCCGTGGTGCTGTCAGCCCAGAGCAGAGCCTGAAGCAGGGCTTAATCTTACAAATCTTCTGATCGAGACCTGAGCCAGTATCACGAGTCTGAGGCTTAACTGACTGAATGCCTAAGCACCCCAGTCACCTCCTGCTTTAAACTATACAATGGCTTCCCTTTGTTCTTAGGAAAAACTTATTTTTGCCCCTGTGTGGTGCCTGCCTCCTTGCCAGTACTATCTGGCCTCACATTCCCTAATGCTTAGCAGTCTATTTTTAGTTGTATTTTAAAAGTTATGTGACATATTGAATAAATATCTGTTGGATTAATGTTACTGAAGCAAATAAGAATTATCACAGGAGCATCTCCTTTTGAAATACTTTTATCACTTAAATCCAAATTACCAACTTAAAGAAAAATGAACAAAAAAATCCAATTTCCTAAACAGATGTATCTCAGTGTGAAAGGAAAATTTCTTATCTGAGATGTAAATCTGAGCAAAGAGAGGACCCCCATGACCCTTCCTGTCCCAGGGTCTTCCTTTAACTCAAATATCACTGTGGGTCAGAATACAGGGGATAGAATCCTCTCTTCCTTGTTTACATGTTGAGTGACCTTGGACTGTACTAAATGTCTCTTGTCTCAATGTGTTTTATCTTTAAATAATTACGACTAATAATGTTTACAAAAATACCATTGTATCATATGGCTGTACTAAAATACAAATCATTCAATATAACAGTTGCTAGAGCATTCCATTTACTCCATATATATGTTAAAGATAATAATTTCCTCTGTCTCTTTTTACTCATGTATTCACTCCACATTTAATGAATACTTATTTATGTATGTACGTGTATAAAGGCCCAGTCTCCACATACAGTCACACAACAGCACCTCTTTCTTTGTCCTCTTGTTCTCTTTGGCCATATTTACGTGGACTCTTTTACCATGTCTTTGATGATATTTTATACCCCTTGTTACCATTTGAAGTTCATGTAGACTCTTCTCATCTTCTAAGCCATATACTCTTTTTTCTTCATTTAGGTCCTGAATTCGTATCTATCTTCATTTTCTCTGGCTATCTATCCCTGGACTTTTCTTCTCATCTACTGATTTTTCTGTAAGAAACTGAATGGGAACAAGAGCTGAAATTGGGTGAAGAAATGGAAATGAAGGAAGTTGAAAATGTTAATTTTCCTTAATACCAGTGTCTCAGTATCATTGACCAACTTAAATCATCTTTGCCATTCTTTTACTAGATGGTCGAAGTAATTGTCTAAAATCTCTAGGAATTAAACTGATGCACCTGAAGACTGAAACTTTCTGATACAAACATGAAGCCAAAGCTTATTTATTTATCTATGGATCATTGGAAACAATTATCTCCTTGCCTCAGCATTGAGCTGGTTCAGTGACTATGGCTTATTCAGGAAGTTTTCATGCTTTGTTAACAAGCCATTAACACCACTACCAGTTCATTAGTTCTGACTTTGAAAAATACTTCCTCAACTCTCACTATTGTTCAAGAGGATTGCAATCACAATAGGATATTTGAGAATATCCAGGTTGGAACAAAACTCACCCAAATCAGGCATTGTGGGTATATACTTTATAGAAATGTTCCTATATATGACTAACACATCCTCAGAATGATCTAAGTAAGATAAGGTTACATGTACATATAGGAATATTGCAATATTTATATTGTAATTATTTTTTCTTTCCTGAGCTGTTCCAGCTCAATTGTCATATTCTGTACTTTTATTAGTGGCGGTGATGATGATGATGATGCTAATGTTAGATGCTGCTTGATCTTCTTTTATTTAAGATGAATGTTCAAAGTCATCCTTTTCAAGTGATTGTTTCACTGCCATTGACTTTTCGTACTGCTACCTCCTTCTGCTCTTTCTCCCCCTACTTCTGCTTCTTCTGTATAGACCTCCCCACAAAGCTATACTATACAAGCGTAATATTCATGTTAGTTTTCTTATGTACATTGCTTTTCTTTGACTAGAATCAGTAATTCCAAGTCCAGACAGCCAGCAATGGCTCAAGAAGACAAGGCTAAGAGACAGACATGATAAATTAGGGCTTGCCACTGTTTCAGTTAGGATACCTTTCTCCTATCATTTCTGCCTCCTTTGACATTTTCCATAAGGTCAGTATGGTTTAGTCTGATGCCATAAGCTGTTTGATGATGTGATACGTATTTATCTCTGCCTTAGCCAAAGTACCTATACTTGCTTCCCTTCTTTCTTCTAACTTTCCTCCTCTTGATATAATTCTCCTGGTTGGAACTCTGGATTAGAAACAAAACAAAGGTGACATATTTGTGCAGTTCATCCTCTAGCCCAACTACTCATGGTATTTGGTAGAATACAGGAATCACCATTGGGACATTCCTGTCTTTGCTTAATTCCTATAGATGTCTTTAGACTATTGATTAAAGCACAGGATAATTGGTGAGGTCTTTCAGGAGACATCTGTTCTCTATTCTGATGTTAGAATTAATCAGATATGATTGCCCTCTTCAAACAGGGCAAAATTACACTCTATTGGGCCCATACACTAATTTGGCTATGGTAGGAAGTTTTTTAAATTTCATGTGTTTTTAGAGATGTTATTTATTTTCTATGTGGTTTGTCTTATATTTTTAACTATATTTCTATATGGTGGCTTTAATCCACTAATTTTTGCATAAAGCCCCACCCAAGTCAAATTAACTATTGAATGCTTAAAAACTTATAAACACACTAGACAAAGTAGATTTTTAATAGATGTATATTAATAAATATTAAAAATCAGAGGTTTGGCAAATATTTTAGGTTCATTTTATCCTAGTGATTTACCTACCATAGCACAGTCTCTCTGTCTTCCTTCTTATGCACTCAAAGTATGATTTCCATATATTGTCAGTCACGTTAAGAACCTGAGGTTGAATTCACACAGGATCAAGCTACAGTCATCCAACAAGAAGTAAGTTCTGTTAACCATCACTGGTAAATAATTAAGAATATCTCACTAATACTCCTGGTAATATCTTGATTATATGTTTCTCATTTATATTTTCAAAATTCTCTTATAATTTTGACATTTGTTTCAATATTCCTCTGAGGCCGATAAGAATAGTGTAATTGTTGCCATTTATAAATCAGAAAACAGAGTCACATATTGTTTAAGTGATATACATAGGTCACAGAAACTGATGGCCAAAATACTTCTCTTTTGAAAATAATTCAAATAACCATACATAAATAGAAATTACTTTTCTTTGTATTTTCTCCCAAGGATCTGTTACTAGAAAAGTAGTAAAATATTAGAAAAATAATTTCAAAGATACCATGGAAATACTCAGTATTTGAAATTACATCAATTTTATTCTTTAAAACATCATCTATAGGGCCTATTTGGTAGATCTGTATCTAGACAACTTTAGTAATATTTAAGAAATTGCATTATGTATTATCATATATAGGGAGAAGTTTTCAAAATTCAGTGAATTCTGTAAAAGACAATACAAAGTAAAATAATTCATGGAAATAATTACATAATGCAGTATTTCATACGAAATATTTTATTCTCTGGCTTTATGTGTCACTAACAAAATTGCATATACTATTTCTCTAAGGGACATTTTTATATTTCACCTATTTTGTTGATATGTTGTTATGCCCTCCCCTTTATAGATGGTACAGCAAGGGTCCTGATTAACTTCAATTGCTTCCAGCTTGGTTAGTGGTATCTTTTACTCTAATTGCAAAACAAACTTTTCATCTTACCTTTGATACTGTCTAGTTTCTCATCAGGAGGAATAAATTTGCGTGAACATATTACCCATGTAAATGCTTCCAAATTATTGCAAGTAAAAAAAATAAACCACTGAATCATTATTGAGCTCATTAGAAGAAAGATGCTATGTAAGTGCCAAATATTATCATTTTATCTGACAAATACCATTAGTTCATTATGAAATACAGCATTCAATTACCTACAACATGGAACAGAAATGAGCTTTGTTAGGTCCTGCTAAAGTGTTATTCTGAAATTGCTTTTTAAATTTATCTGGCACTACAGTTTTGTTATTAAAGAAAGAATGAGCTTCACTTAGTTCAGAAAATTCATTGTTTCCTTTCAGAATAAGCTTATTAAAAGGCATAAACAGCATAGTGAATAGCAACTTCCTTGAATATAACTTCTATGATTCTGTAAGGCTACAATCATGAAAAAGTTAGGGTTCATGGTATGCCTAACATGAAATTATACATTATTAATAATAAGTGGCCTATGAAATATTAAGGATGTGTGGATGTATATTGCAATTGCTAGGGGAAACATTATTTTTAAAAATGGAAAAAATAGCTAAAAGCTAACAAAAAATAAAATTGAATTCTAGAAAAAAATTCAAATAATCAAAAAAGAACAAAGACAGGAAATAAGGAACTGAAACAGAGAGGATAAGTAGAAAAAAATAAATTATAAACCCAAACCTAAACATGGTAATAATCACATTAAATATTAATGGACAAAACTCACCAATTAAAAGGAAGAGTTAGCAGAACAGATAACTTTAAAAATCCATATTCTCTTCATAAATGCATGTTAGTTGAAGATAAATGAATAAAAAATGTCAAGCAAAGATTTTAAGCAAGCAGTTATATTAACATCCTACATGCAAGTAGGAGAAAAAATCCTTACCAAATTATTAGCCAGTCAAATTCAATGATCTATAAAAAGACAATACATCATGACCAAATTGAACTTTTCCCAAGAATGCGATGATTTAGCATCTAAAAATCAAGTGAATATAATGTAGTAATAGTATAAAGGAGAAAAATCTAAGAAAATTGTAATGGATGTAGAATAAACATCTGGAATAATGTACTCTTTTAGGATCAAAACTCCCATTAAACAAGGAATAGAAATAAACTTTTTAATTTTAGAGTGAGAGTGTAAGTGGGGAAGAGGGTCAGAGACAGAGAATCTTAAGCAGCCTCCATGCTCAGCGCAGAGCCCAATGTTGGGCTCAGTCACATGACCCTGGGATCATGACCTGAGACAAAAATCAAGAGTCAGATGCTTAACCAATTGAGCCACCCATGGCCCCCTAGAAGTAGTTTCACAACCTGATTAAGGACATCTGCAAAAAAGGCTACAGGTAACATCATATTCAATCCCTAAAGGCTCTAAGCCTTCTACTTCTGATTAGAAAGAAACAAGGGTAACCTTTCTTTAGCATCATACTGAAGGTTCTAACAAGTCCAGTAAGGAAAGAAAAGTTATAAAAGGCATACAAACAAGTAAAATTCATTTATACATGAATGATCATACATGTAGAAAATACTCCATGGGGGAGGGGAAGAAAAAAAAGAAGAGGTTAGAGAAGGCTGGAGCCAAACCATAAGAGACTCTTAAAAACTGAGAACAAACAAACTGAGGATTGATGGGGGGTGGGAGGAAGGGGAGGGTAGATGATGGGTACTGAGGAGGGAGCCTGTTGGGATGAGTACTGGGTGTTGTATGGAAACCAATTTGACAATAAATTTCATATTAAAAAAAAAAAGAAAATACTAAGAGATTCAGAAAAAGTTATTAGAACTAATAAATGAAACTAGCGAGGTTTCATATGTATTATCATTTTTTTTAAACGTTTATTTTTTATTTTTGAGCAGAGACAGAGCATGAACAGGGGAGGGTCAGAGAGAGGGAGACAGAGAATCTGAAACAGGCTCCAGGCTCTAAGCTGTCAGCACAGAGCCCGACACGGGACTCGAACTCATGGACCGCGAGATCATGACCTGAGCCAAAGTCGGACGCCCAGGTGCCCCTCATATGTATTATCGATGTATAAAACCATTTATGTATTTTACACTAGGAACAACTAGAAAATTAAAGATTCACAATAGCATAAAAATACTTAGTGGGACACCTGGATGACTCAGTCGGTTAAGTATCTGACTCTTAATTTCGCCTCAGGTCATGATCTCCAGATTTGTGAGTTTGAGCCCCATGATGGGCATTGTGCTGATACTGTGGAACCTCTTGGAATTCTCTGTCTCCCTCTCTCTCTGCCCCTCCCCTGATCAAGCACACACACACTCTCAAAATAAATAAACTTTAAAAAAGTACTTCGAAATAAATTTTAGTAAAAGATAATCAGGAGTTAAGAGTTGAAGTGGGTAACTACAAAATAATTGCAGAGGGAAATTAAGTAAAACAAATAAATGGGATAATGCCCCACTTTCACATGCTGGAAGACACATTATTATTAAGATTAAAATACTCTCCAAATTGAATTATAGATCCAATATATTCTGAATCAGGGGACATATTGAGCACGTATTCTTGAGCCAACTCAGAACCCCTTCCAGATACTATCCTTCCAATTGCCCACATTCAAAGATGGAACTGTTCAATGGTAGAACTGAGACTTTGAGGGTAGCAGCACCTCTGGTGTCCTCTGAGGCACTGATAAAAAGCTATGAAAGAAGTAACAACTTTTTACATTCCTTGGCTAATCCTCACTTGAGGATTCATATGTAGTTTTAGTAATCATAATTATACATATGTGAATAGGTTTTTGTAATTTACAGATCACATACATAGGCATTATTTTATGTGATGGGTGTATATGCCACTTGCTATGATTCTTCTGAGTGTTTTCCCTGGAGCTTTGAAAGGATGTAGCCCACCTGCATTAATGCACATAACAGATCATAAAAATACATGAAAGTATAAGAACTGTCAAGACAAATATTTCTTGTGAATTTAGTATTTACCGTTTCAACAATAGACTCTGTGATGGGAACAGTGATGGGCAAATCCTGACTTTTTTGCTTCTTTCAAGGAGAAGTCTTTCTAGAGAAACCAACGTAATTCAAATAACACTAATAAATATGTGATTACTAATTAACTATATTTCTAAAGGAGTTAACATAGAATAGTAAAAGAACTGTTTTCTAAGAAAATAAAGTTGTGAGATTTAAAGATGATTAGAAATTAACTGGACAAAGAGGTCAGGGAAGTATACTCTTCCCAGACAGGACATGTGCAACAGCTCTGCAGTATAAGTGGTCCACATAGTATTACAAAATTGATACAAGGTCACACTGGCTGAAGCATGGTAAGGCAGAGGAGCATAAGCAAAAATGAGAATTATGTTCATAACAATTCACATAAGAATTTATAGTACAAATATTTTCCCCTTTATCCAAGAGTGGTAGTAGAATCATTAAAATTGTTAAATATGAAATGCATTTGACTGGAGTTGTGTTTCAGATAAAAAATTAATTCTAGATGGGTTGTAAAGAAGGAAATCAATGGGAGAGAAGTAGGTAGAGGTATAGAGAAGTAGGTAGTGGTACTGGGCTGGAGAGAAGAGCTAATGAAGGGACACCCCAGGGAAAATGGCAGCTTAGGAGGACGCTGGGCTCACTGCGCGTCCTGCTGATCACTTAGATTCCACCTACACCTGCCTAAATAACCCAGAAAACCGCCAGAAGACTAACAGAACAGAGTCTCCGGAGCCAAGCGCAGACAAGAGGCCCACAGAAGAGGGTAGGAAGGGCGGCGAGGCGGTGCATGCTCCATGGACTGGTGGGAGGGAGCCGGGGCAGAGGGGTGGCCCGCCAGCCAAGCAGAGCCCCCGAGTCTGGATTGCAAAAGCGGAGGGGCCGGAAGGAGTGTGTTCCAACAGCAAGCGGGACTTGACATCTGGAAGGTTATAAGCTAACAGCTCTGTTCAGAGAACAGGAAGGCTGGAGGACAACAGGAGGGAGAGTTGTTGAACCCCAGATGACAGAGCTCAGCTTGGCGGGGAACAAAGGCGCTCCCCAGCGCCATCTCCCTCGCCCACCCCCCAGCCAAAATCCCAAAAGGAACCAGTTCCTGCCAGGGAACTTGGTTGCACCTCGCAAACACCCAACGCTGTGCTTCTGCGGATCCACACCTCCTGCAGCAGGTCTGACTCCCTCCTGCTGCCACAGGGCCCCTCCCGAAGCGGATCTCCTAAGGAAAAGCGAGCTTAGCCTGACCCTCCCTCCCCTGTGCACCTTGCCGATCCACCCCAGCTAATATGCCAGATCCCCAGCACCAAAAGCCTGGCAGTGTGCAAGTAGCCCAGACGGGCCACGCCACCCCACAGTGAATCCGCCCCTAGGAGAGGGGAAGAGAAGGCACACACCAGCCTGACTGTGGCCCCAGCAGTGGGCTGGGGGCAGACATCAGGTCTGACTGCAGCCCCGCCCACCAACTCCAGTTATTCAAGACAGCACAGGGGAAGTGCCCCACAGTCCTGCACCACTCCAGAACTATCCAAAATGACGAAACGGAAGAATTCCCCTCAGAAAAACATCCAGGAAATAACAACAGCTAACAAACTGATCAAAAATGATTTAAACAATATAACAGAAAGTGAATTTAGAATAATAGTCATAAAACTAATCGCTGGGCTTGAAAACAGTGTAAAGGACAGCAGAGAATCTCTTGCTACAGAGATCAAGGGACTGAGGAACAGCCAGGAGGAGCTAAAAAATGCTATCAATGAGTTGCAAAATAAAATGGAGACAACTACGGCTCAGATTGAAGAGGCAGAGGAAAGAATAGGTGAACTAGAAGATAAAATTATGGAAAAAGAAGCAGCTGAGAAAAAGAGAGATAAAAAAATCCAGGAGTATGAGGGGAAAATTAGAGAATTAAGTGATGCACTAAAGAGAAATAACATATGCATAATTGGTATTCCAGAGGAGGAAGAGAGAGGGAAGGTGCTGAAAGTGTCCTTGAAGAAATAATAGCTGAGAACTTCCCAGATCTGGAGAAGGAAAAAGGCATTGAAATCCAAGAGGCACAGAGAACTCCCTTCAGATGGAACTTGAATAGATCTTCTGCATGACTATCATAGTGAAACTGGCAAAATACAAGGATAAAGAGAAAATTCTGAAAGCAGCTAGAGATAAACGTGCTCTAACATATAAAGGGAGACCTATAAGACTTGTGACCGATCTCTCTACTGACACTTGGCAGGCCAAAAAGGAATGGCAGGAGATCTTCAATGTGATGAACAGAAAAAATATGCAGCCGAGAATCCTTTATCCAGCAAGTCTGTTATTTAAAATAGAAGGAGAGATAAAGGTCTTCCCAAACAAACAAAAACTGAAGGAATTCATCACCACTAAACCAACCCTACAAGAGATCCTAAGGGGGATCCTGTGAGACAAAGTACCAGAGACATCACTACAAGCATGAAACCTATGGACATCACAATGACTCTAAACCCATATCTTTTTATAATAACACTGAATGTAAATGGACTAAATGCGCCAACCAAAAGACATAGAGTATCAGAATGGATAAAAAAACAATACCCATCTATTTGCGGTCTACAAGAGACTCATTTTAGATCTGAGAACACCTTCATATTGAGAGTGAGGGGATGGAGAACTATTTATCATGCCACTGGAAGTCAAAAGAAAGCTGGAGTAGCCATACTTATATCAGACAAACTAGACTTTAATTAAAGGCTGTAACAAGAGATGCAGAAGGCCATTATATAATAATCACAGGGTCTATTCATCAGGAAGAGGTAACTATTATAAATGTCTATGCGCCGAATACAGGAGCCCCCAAATATATAAAACAATTACTCACAAACATAAGCAACCTTATTGATAAGAATGTGGTAATTGCAGGGGACTTTAACACTCCACTTACAGAAATGGATAGATCATCTAGACACACGGTCAGTAAAGAAACAAGGGCCCTGAATGATACATTGGATCAGAGGGACTTGACAGATATATTTAGAACTCTGCATCCCAAAGCAACAGAATGTACTTTCTTCTCGAGTGCACACGGAACATTCTCCAAGATAGATCACATACTGGATCACAAAACAGCCCTTCATAAGTATACAAGAATTGAAATCATTCCATGCATACTTTCAGACCACAATGCTATGAAGCTTGAAATCAACCACAGGAAAAAGTCTGGAAAAACTCCAAAAGCATGGAGGTTAAAGAACACCCTACTAAAGAATGAATGGGTCAACCAGGCAATTAGAGAAGAAATTAAAAAGTATATGGAAACAAATGAAAATGAAAATACAACAATCCAAACGCTTTGGGATGCAGCGAAGGCAGTCCTGAGAGGAAAATACATTGCAATCCAGGCCTATCTCAAGAAACAAGAAAAATCCCAAATACAAAATCTAACAGCACACCTAAAGGAAGTAGAAGCAGAACAGCAGAAGGCCTAAATCCAGCAGAAGAAGAGAAATAATAAAGATCAGAGCAGAAATAAACAACATAGAATCTAAAAAAACTGTAGAGCAGATCAACGAAACCAAGCCTCTAACCAGGCTTGTCAAAAAGAAAAGGGAGAGGACCCAAAGAGATAAAATCATGAATGAAAATGGAATTATTACAACCAATCCCTCAGAGATACAAGCAATTATCAGGGAATACTATGAAAAATTATATGCCAACAAACTGGACAACCTGGAAGAAATGGACAAATTCCTAAACACCCACACGCTTCCAAAACTCAATCAGGAGGAAATAGAAAGCTTGAACAGACCCATAACCAGCGAAGAAACTGAATCAGTCATCAAAAATCTCCCAACAAATAAGAGTCCAGGACCAAATGGCTTCCCAGGGGAGTTCTACCAGACATTTAAAGCAGAGATAATACCTATCCTTCTCAAGCTATTCCAAGAAATAGAAAGGGAAGGAAAACTTCCAGACTCATTCTATGAAGCCAGCATTACTTTGATTTATAAACCAGAGAGACCCAGTAAAAAAAGAGAACTACAGGCCAATATCCCTGATGAATATGGATGCAAAAATTCTCAATAAGATACTAGCAAATCGAATTCAACGGCATATAAAAATAATTATTCACCATGATCAAGTGGGATTCATTCCTGGGATGCAGGGCTGGTTCAACATTCACAAATCAATCAGTGTGGTACATCACATCAATATAAGAAAAGATAAGAACCATATGATCCTGTCAATCGATGCAGAAAAGGCATTTGACAAAATTCAGCATCCTTTCTTAATAAAAACCCTTGAGAAAGTCGGGATAGAAGGAACATACTTAAAGATCATAAAAGCCATTTATGAAAAGCCCACAGCTAACATTATCCTCAATGGGGAAAAACTGAGAGCTTTTCCCTGAGATCAGGAACACGACAGGGATGTCCACTCTCACTGCTGTTGTTTAACATAGTGTTGGAAGTTCTAGCATCAGCAATCAGACAACAAAAGGAAATCAAAGGCATCAAAATTGGCAAAGATGAAGTCAAGCTTTCGCTTTTTGCAGATGACATGATATTATACATGGAAAATCCGATAGACTCCACCAAAAGTCTGCTAGAACTGATACATTAATTTAGCAAAGTTGCAGGATACAAAATCAATGTACAGAAATCAGTTGCATTCTTATACACTAATAATGAAGCAACAGAAAGACAAATAAAGAAACTGATCCCATTCACAATTGCACCAAGTAGCATAAAATACCTAGGAATAAATCTAACCAAAGATGTAAAAGATCTGTATGCTGAAAACGATAGAAAGCTGATGAAGGAAATTGAAGATATAAAGAAATGGAAAAACATTCCATGCTCATGGATTGGAAGAATAAATATTGTCAAAATGTCAATACTACCCAAAGCTATCTACACATTCAATGCAATCCCAATCAAAATTGCACCAGCATTCTTCTCGAAGCCAGAACAAGCAATCCTAACATTTGTATGGAACCACAAAAGGCCCCAAATAGCCAAAGTAATTTTGAAGAAGACCAAAGCAGGAGGCATCACAATCCCAGACTTTAGCCTCTACTACAAAGCTGTCATCATCAAGACAGCATGGTATTGGCACAAAAACAGACACATAGACCACTGGAATAGAATAGAAACCCCAGAACTAGACCCACAAATGTATGGCCAAGTAATCTTTGACAAAGCAGGAAAGAACATCCAATGGAAAAAAGACATTCTCTTTGACAAATGGTGCTGGGAGGACTGGATGCAACATGCAGAAGATTGAAACTAGACCACTCTCTTACACCATTCACAAAAATAAACTCAAAATGGATAAAGGACCTGAATGTGAGACAGGAAACCATCAAAACCCTAGAGGGGAAAGCAGGAAAAGACCTCTCTGACCTCAGCCATAGCAATTTCTTACTTGACACATCCCCAAAGGCAAGGGAATTAAAAGCAAAAATGAACTACTGGGACCTTATGAAAATACAAAGCTTCTGCACAGCAAAGGAAACAACCAACAAAACTAAAAGGCAACCAACGGAATGGGAAAAGATATTTGCAAATGGCATATCGGACAAAGGGCTAGTATCCAAAATCTATAAAGAGCTCACCAAACTCCACACCCAAAAAACAAATAACCCAGTGAAGAAATGGGCAGAAAACATGAATAGACACTTCTCTAAAGAAGACATCCAGATGGCCAACAGGCACGTGAAAAGATGCTCAATGTCGCTCCTCATCATGGAAATACAAATCAAAACCACACTGAAATATCACCTCATGCCAGTCAGAGTGGCCAACATGAATAAATCAGGAGACTATAGATGCTGGCGAGGATGTGGAGAAATGGGAACACTCTTGCATTGTTGGTGGGAATGCAAACTGGTGCAGCCACTCTGGAAAATAGTGTGGAGATTCCTCAAAAAATTAAAAATAGACCTACTCTATGACCCACTGCTAGGATTTTACCCAAGGGATACAGGAGTACTGATGCATAGGGGCACTTGTACCTCAATGTTTATAGCAGCACTCTCAACAATAGCCAAATTATGGAAAGAGCCTAAATGTCCATCAACTGATGAATGGATAAAGAAATTGTGGTTTATATACACAATGGAGTACTACGTGGCAATGAGAAAGAATGAAATATGGCCCTTTGTAGCAACGTGGATGGAACTGGAGAGTGTGATGCTAAGTGAAATAAGCCATACAGAGAAAGACAGATAGCATATGTTTTTCACTCTTATGTGGATCCTGAGAAACTTAACAGAAACCCATGGGGGAGGGAACGGAAAAAAAAAAAAAAAAGAGGCTAGAGTGGAAGAGAGCCAAAGCATAAGAGACTGTTAAAAACTGAGAACAAAATGAGGGTTGATGGGGGGTGGGAGGGAGCGGAGGGTGGGTGATGGGTATTGAGGAGGGCACATTTTGGGATGAGCACTGGGTGTTGTATGGAAACCAATTTGACAATAAACTTCATATATTGAAAAAAAAAAAGAGCTAATGAAGAAATAATCAGAAGTGGTCAACCCAAGAGATGGGAAGTGTTTTTGAAAAAATTGGTAAGAATCAAAGTAAGCTTCAATTTGAGTGAGGTGATGGCGATTGATAATGGTGAAAGACACTGAAATGAGAAGGGAGGTTCCTCAAAATAATCGTTCAATAATCATTCAACAGAGACAACAAGACTTTCACTGAGCCAGATAACCTAAACAGTGTAAGGATACCAACATTGCTCCTAAGCAAATTTCAAAGTAAGGATCACTTCACTCTTTTCATATTGCACTAGGCTCTTCTATTTTGTTGACCCTAATAGGTGATTATCAAAAGTCAAAAGCACTGAACTTATTTCCTACCAGTGAAAGTTTATTTCCTACACTTCCTTCAGTAGAAAGTCAGTTTAATGAAGATAAAGAATTTTTCTTTCTTGTTTGCTTAGCTATCCTCAACCACTAAACCAGAGCCTGGCCTATAGCAAGTACTCAGTAAACATCTGTCAAAGAAAGGATAACGACTCTTTCAAAGTGTCCTCAGTTACTTCACATTCTTATTTGCTCCCAGATAAAAAGGGAAGTGAGACAGTAAGACCATTGACAACTTGAGGTTCACTGTTTGTATATATAAACATAACTGATTTTTGTATGTGTATTTGAACCCTGCAAGTTTACTGAATTTATTTATTCTAATAGCTTTGTTTGTTTTTCTTAATCTCTAGGGTTTTTCATATATCAGATCATGTAATCTGCAAATAAGGGACAATTTTACTTCTTCCTTTTCGATTTGGATACCTTTTATTTCTTTGCCTTGCTTAGCTGCCATGGCTAGTACTTCCAGCACAATGTTGAATAAAGTGGTGAGAATAGGCATCCTTGCCTTGTTCCTGATCTTAGAAGAAAAGCTTTCAGAATATACAATGGGGAAAATATAATCTCTTCAACAAATGGTTCTGGGAAAATTGAATATCCACATATAAAAATAAAATTTGACCCTCATCTTATTTTGTATACAAAAATCAACTCAAAATGGATTAAAGACTTCAATACAAAACCTGGAACAATCAAACTCATAGAAGAAAACAGCATATGGGAAAATCTTTATGCTTTTGGGCCTGGAAATGTTTTCATGGATATGACATCAAAAGCACAGACGACAAAAGAAAATAGACAAGTGGGATTATACCAAACTGAAACTCTTTGGCACCTCAAAGGAAGCAATCAACAGAGGGAAAAGGCAAACTACAGAATGGAAGAACATTTTTATCTGATAAGGAGTCAGTCTCCAAAATATATAAGACACTATACAACTTGATAGCAAGAAAAAAAAAGAATAACCCAATTAAAAATGGGTAAGGACTAAACTAGACATTTCTTCAAAGAAGACCTACAAATCTCCATCAGATATATGAAAAAAAATCAACATCACTAAGCATCATGGAAATATCAAAACCACAATGAGATATCACCTCCCACCTGTAAGCATGGCTATTAATTAAAAAAAGACAGTAAGTATTGGGGAGAATGTGGAGAAATTGGAACTTTTACACGCTGTTGGTTGGAATGCAAAGATTAAAACTAGAGCTACCATATGATCACACATGTACGTGTAACTACCATAAATCCCATTTCTGGGTATTTATCTAAAATAATTGAAATCACGATCTCTAGAGATATTAGCCCTTCTCTGTTCATTGCAGCATTATTCACAACAGCCAAGAAATGAAATAACCCAAGTGTCCATTAACAGATGAATAAATAAATTGTGGCATACAGATATAATGGAATAGTATTCAGCCTTTAAAAAGAAGAAAACTCTGCATTGTGCAACAACATGACTAAACTTCGAAGATATTATGCTAGATGATTCCCTATCACACAAAGACAAATACTACATGACTTCACTTGTATGAGGTATCTAAACTAGTCAAATTCATAGAATCAAAGAGTGGAATGACGGTTACCAGAGCCTAGAGGATGAACAGTTTCTCATCAGTGTGCATAAAGTTTCAGTTAAGCAAGAGAAGTAAATTTCAGAGATCTGTAAAACATTGTACCTATAGTCAAAAATACAGTATTGGAGACTTAAAAAAAGTTTTTAAAGAGGATACATCTCATGTTAAGTGTCTTTACCACAATAAAATAACTTAAAAAAAAAAACAGGAATAAGACACTTTCCTAGTAGCACCATGAACTGTAGAAAAGTAGAACCCTGTTCTTACTCCAATTAGGAATAGGTTTTCTCTTTCCCTAAAAATATGAGCAAAGACTTCTGTCCATAACATGAACAAAAATGATATGTGCCTTGTTCAAGCGATGTAGATATTACAACTTATGTCCTAAGCAACATAGATTTCACAAATACAAGATTATCTAGATGATAAACAGACACAGAGATTATAGTTGAGTCTATGTTGGGCTGATTCATGATGAAAGGGCTAACATATTACAGACTGATCTGTCCATAAGATGATATTACATTGGCTAAGCTCAGAATCTGCCTACATTTTTCTGTATTCTTCTCTGTTGTTTGGGTGTGTATACATTATCAACTTCTCAGTCAACCCACTAAGACTATTCCGGTGAAACAGCAGTACAATTATTTTTCTAAATGATTTCATCGATTTATTTTGACAAAGAAAGACTTTTTAACTAAAAAGCAGTAGTTTCTGAAATCTCCACATCAAAGTAAAATATCCAGAGGGGAGGGAGATAAGCTTCCCTTAGAGAAGGAATGAAGAACAATTCACATCCATTTTCCCAAATGCCATATGCTCTGTGGATTTGGACTGCAATCTGGAGCTGAGGGCTATAACGGCCCCTGCTGGGTAAAACATCCGTTAAGAGCAGACATTTGTTGGTGTGCAACTGAGGAATGCAGACACTTGGCATTCACAGATCATAGTCTGAAATAACAGTGAGCGTGTTTTAGCAGGGGGAAAAAAATAAAAAGAATATCTTGGCAACTCTGCAGCCTTATGCAAAAAGTAGTTCTAGCCTTTGGAATTATGTTATCATTAAGGAGAGTCTAAGTGATTTTTTTTTTATTATTCCTGAGCACCCTTCTGCCTTTCTCTCTCTTGGACTTTTTTTTTTTTTGTTATGAAAATGCTTCCATTTGTGAATATATGTGTACAGAAAGCGATTTGAAAATTAATTGATGCTATAAAATGAAAAATGAATTGTGTAGTCCATTCATACTCAAGAGCCCCTGTTATTAGAATCCACATATAGATAGATAATTATATAATTGGTATATAATTACAATTGTAAGATGGATGGCTGGATGGATAGATTAGATAGATAGATAGATAGATAGATAGATAATTTTTGCATGTTAGGTTTAGAGATACTTCTGTGACCTTTCATTTATGTACTCAGCATACTTTGTGTGTCAATTTGTGAGTTTTTTGGAGGGATGGTGCTAAATGAGGACTCTTCATGTTCTAAAGTGGATACTGATAGATACCAAAATGCATTAAACTATTACTATTTTTTTGATTAAAGCTGTTTAGGTCATATGACAATATAATTATGCTACTAACCTTTCAAGAGTTTACAAAGTCAAAAATACTTTCATGATAATATTAAGACACTATTTTCACTCTTATTCTCTCACAAGTGTATAGTGGAGTTTTCCAGAAGCCATGTGATGTGTGTTGTTGGAACAGACTGAATGCAAAAATTTTTGTGTTCACTCTTTTTTCTCTCCCCTGCCCTCCTCTCCCCTCTCAGTCTCATTCATGGCAGGAATGCTCCTTACTTGGGCTCATCTTTGATTGTTGAGTGCTAATGTGATCAGAGTAGAGTGCAAGGAAATGCAGCATTTCTTTGTACTCGTTCTTCCCTTCTGTCTCCACTCTAACTAAGGGGCTCAAGAAAAACTCTTTCCAGGAATGATGCCTTTCATGGAAATACACATGTCTTATGTGCTGACTCAGAACCCTCAGCATATGATTCTAACTTGAGAAGAGCAAGACACCTTTAACGAAGAGCACAGCACAATATGCTATTACTAACTTTCAGTGTTTCATAACAACTTTCTTATTAAAATGGCTAAGCAAACATGGCCTCAAGCACAAATGCAAGAAATAAAATTATGAAAGAGAAGAAGAGAGTCAAACTATGAGGAATGAGAGATGTTTGGGTGAAATCATGGACACCCAGGGAAAACTGCTGAAACAGAACTCTAGGTAGCATTGGGCAACAGGGAGTGGGGGGCGGGGGGAGGTGGGAATAGGAGAAAGGACATAAAACAATTATAAAAATGCCATTCTGCCTCCCTCACATGGGTTTACATAGGTTTATACACATTTAGAAATGGTCATGAAATAGTATGCACGAACTAATAAAGGGATAGTCTGGAGAGGTATATTTATAAATTCATTATCTGAATTAACTATTAACATATTTTAGGGCATTGATCTAATGACCTAACCTCTCTAAACTTCAGTCTTCTCTTTGAAATAAAAGCAAAACTATTGGTCCTGACTAGCTCATGGAACAGTTAGAAAAGGCACCAAAATAGAAACTTGAGTGTGCTTGTGTATGCCTTAGAGCATTGTATAAAAGTAAAATACTACCATTACTTTCCCTTGACTTTTTACCAGCAGTGCATTCCATATCTCATACCATCACGTTATTGAATATTTTCATTCTAGTAACTACATATACGATCACATTTAGTTTTATTTTAGGTCTTTATTTAGTAATTATAGGGTGCTTCAAAAACCATACAAATGGCACTTCTAACTTAAACATTGGACTAGTTTACAGGTTGTCATTATTTCTACATTCTCTACCACAAATTTATGTTTTTCTCCTAGAGGGTGCATAGGTGATTGGCTCATATGATTTATATACTTATTGATTAAACTTATGATTAAAAACTTATTTTTTGAGGTATAGCTCATAACGAAGATGGCAAATTTTAAGTAAATCTAATATTTCCATACACATTCACCTATATAAGAACGACACAGATCAAGATTTAGAACTAGGGACACAAAACTCTTGTCTCTTTCTCCCAGACAGTTACCTTAAGGATAAACACTATCTAATAAAATATAATGTTTTTAAATATCCAGTTTGTTTATAATAAAAAAAATATGGACTTACTTGTGTGCGTCAGATTCCCTGATGAAAAATTGTATGTCTTACATATGTTAATCAACAAAACCATCCATCAGGTACCTATAATTGGCTCTGTTTTAGATACAAACTGTGATTTTTTTGAAGTGTGAATTTATCTAGTTATAACAAAAGTAGCACAGCCCATCCTTTACAAATTTAGAGTGTAGAAAGAGTAAAAAAATAACACATATTACACCAAAGGAATGATGCATTTTCACATTAACCATCCATTAGGTAAACAAATACATGTTGAGGGAATTCAGGTGTCAGTATTTGAATGCAGTTACTATTATTTTTTTACCATTAGTTAATACTGATTCAGAGGAGACAGAAAGAAAACTTTGAGGAGTAGGAGACTATCACCCATGAACAAGGAAGTGTTGCATTGAAATTTGAAAGTGTGCTCACATTTGGGAAAGCAGAGAATAGAACACTTAGCAGTAAAGGAGAATTAAAATAGATCCAGAAGTGGTATGAGTTTATGAAACAGCATAAAAGAGTATATGAAATAAAACTGAATAGGCAGAAGTGAGAGAAAAATGCTGAGCACCCATAAAAATGAATGTTACATATGTAGAAACAGATAGCTTGGAGAAGACCTTGAAAGTAGGGCAGGGATTTTGAATGGTAGAAAAGTGAGAGCTGCTGGGAGGTTATGAGAACTGGTGTTGTAAGAGCAGCATTTAAGGAATCTGGGTGTGCAGAGGCCACAGCTGAGGCTGTTCCAGTGAGATGATAAAAAAAATGTGGACTTACTTGTGTGCACCAGATTCCCTGATGAAAAATTGTATAACTTACATATGTTAGTTATATGTGGCCCTATGGAGAGGAAGGTATGGAAGAAAAAGTAGCAGTGTGATGTGGTGATAGACCTAACTAGACCATCAAGAAGAAGGCTGAAGAGAAGGTGATACAAGCATTTTAATCTGGCTGTCTGGAATCATGAACTTCCCTCAGAAGAAAGGAAGGTAGGGAAGGTGAACTAGTCTGCATGAAGTCTGAGCTGACTGAACACAACTTGCACGTCAAGGCATCCCTCCATCATTTTGAAGTCCTATGCCAGAGCTCCTATGAGAGGATAAGGCAAGTGTTACAAATTGGGTGATCATCAGAATATGGAGTGTGAGGGACTCAAAGGCAGAATTTACCAGGAAAGGGCATTGAAGCAACACAGAGGTCGAGATGGTGCTAGAGAATGCTCCATTTAAAAAAATGTTTTAAAGTTTATATATTTTTGAGAGAGAGAGCACGTGAAGGAGGGGCCGAAAGAAAAGGAGACACAGAATCTTAAGCAGGCTCCAGTCTCTGAGCTGTCAGCACAGAGCCGGACAAGGGGCTCAAACTCATGAGCTGTGAGATCACAACCTGAGCTGAAGTTGGACGCTTAAGTGACATGCTTAACTGGCACCCAGGTGCCCTGCAAATTTAAAGGGAGAGATCAGACTGAGGGATGGTAAACCCGGATGAATAAAAGGTTATACCTCAAAAAAGTCACGTGATTCAGAGCAAGTAGGCTCATAAACACATCTTTCAAAGTTGTAAGACAGTTGTCCCCAAGTTAAAGTGCTCCCAAAACAGAGAACTATTTTAATCCTAGGGCAGTTTATTCTTTGTCCTTTATTTTCCTTGCTGTGAGAAAGTGTCAAAGTCTTGAGGTATGCAGTAGATGAAAGGGGAGGGGATTAGATCAGTTTGCATCTCGCTAAATCAGAGTGAGAAGGAGAGAAGAGAGAACTTCTCTTAGATGTTTGAAAACATGATATTGAAAGAGTTCTCCAATTGGAGGATCGAAGACAGAGATAAAAGTGAGAGACTAAGAATGTTCTTAGTCAAGATACTCTTGACTTGGGTAATACCCACAGCTGTGTATGTTAAGAAAAGAAACAGAGTAAGGAATGGCTGGAAATAGAAGAAAATTACCGGGGGCTCCTGCGTGGCTCAGTTGGTTTAGTGTCCAGCTCTTGATTTCGGCTCATGTCGTGAGATCGAACCCCATGTCGGGTTCCATGCTGACAGCATGGAGCCTGTCTGGGATTCTTTCTCTCTCTCTCTACCCCTCCCCTGCTTGCTTTCTCTCTGTCTCTGTCTCTGTCTCTGTCTCTCTCTTTCAAAAATAAATAAACATTTACAAAAAAGGAAAAAAATTGCTTGAAGTATAACATTATAGATAAAAATGACAATAGCGATTAATATATCATACACTTACTGTGTGCCAGTCACTCTTGTAGAATTTTACATAAAGTCATTCATCCCAACAATAGGAAGCATTACTATTCTAATTTTACAGGTAGGAAAAATTAAGCATAAGAAAGGTAGGTGATGAGGCAGAAGTTACAGAACCAGGTTGTGAACAAGATAGCTGGATTCTATATGGAACAGAAATTACAAAATGGAATAAGTAACAATGTTATATAAAGCTCATATGATAAGGAGAATATGTTATAATATTTCCATTTATATGAGGGCCACATTTACAATTTTGTAGGTCTATTAGTTTTGTCAATAAATAGATCTTAAAGATCAAATAGTTTCAGATAACTGGAAATAGAAGTTAGGGGTGTTTCTTAAGATTTATTTAAATTTTATTTATTTATTTTGAGAGAGAGAGTGAGCAAGCATGGGAGGGGTGGGGAGGGGGAGAGAGAATCACAAGCAGGCTCCTCACTGTCAGTACAGAGCCCTATATGGGGCTTGAACTCATGAACTGTGAGATCACGACCTGAGCCCAAACCAAGAGACCAAGGGACGCTTAACTGACTAAGCCAACCAGGCATCCCAGAAGTTAGTTTTTAAAGGGCAGTAAGAGAGTTGCTGTGTAAAAAATGCAATCAAGAAATTATAGAAATACTTTCTCGATCTATAAAGGAAAATACTCTTTCATATTGGACACTCTGAAATTGAGCAGGCAAAGCTAAGTCTACATCAAAGCCCAGGCCAAAACTGAAAACTGGGTGCTGACCCTGCCTGCAGGCAGCTGAATGCCTAAACTGTAGATGGAACCAGCTTCTCCTTAAACTCTAAGAAAGTAATATGAAATTATCCCCATGTGATAGATTCTGCTGGCTTTTAATTCAATATTCATGAATTCCTTATTCCTGGTCCTCCATGGACAATCTTTTTTTCTTTTTAATTTTTAAAAATTATGGTAAAATACACATAACATAAAATTTACCATCATAATCAGGGCACATGAGCAGCTCAGTAGGTTAGGCGCCCAACTCTTGATTTTGGCTCAGATCATGATCTCATGGTTCATGAGATCAAGCCCCACGTCGGGCTCTGTGCTGACAGTGCAGAGCCTGCTTCGGATTCTCTCTCTCCATCTTCTTCTCTCTATGTCCCTCCCATGCTCTCTGTCTCTGTCTTTGTCTCTCTCTCTCTATCTCTCTCAAAAATAAACTTTCTATAAAACAGTTACTTTCTTAACCATTTTTAGGTATACAGTTAGGTGGCACTAAGTACGTTCATGTTGTTGTGGAACGATTATCATCACCCATGTCCATAATTCTTTTCATCTTGCATGACTGAACCTCTATTTAACAGCAACCCCCAATTCCCCTTAATCCAAGTCCTTGGCAACCACCATTCTGCCTTCTGTCATTATAAATTTGATTACTGTAGGTACTTGACACAAGTGAAATCATGCAGAATTTATCTTTCTGTGACTGGCTTATTTCACTTAGCATGGTGTCTTCAGTGTTCATCCATGTTGTAGTACGTGTCAGGATCTCCTTCCTTTTTAAGGCTGAATAATATTTCATTGTACGTATATACCACATTTTGTTTATCCTTGTACACTTGGGTTGTTTCTACCTTTTGGCTCTTGCAAATAATGTTGTTTCAAACATGGGTGTACAAATATCCTTCAAGACCCTGCTTTCAATTCTTTTGAATGCGTACCCAGAAGTAGAATTGCTGGATTATACGATAATTCTATTTGTAATTTTGTGAGTAACTGTATTTTCAAAGGGATCCAGTTTTGTTTGGAACTCTAATGGAACTAGGGAGAAAAGTAAGGACATGATTAACATGAGGTTTAGGGTGATGTTTACTTCTTGGGAAAGGAAAGGAACGTGATACTGTTCTAGTTCATACTTTGGGTATAGTTCATTCATTATCATTTTATATATTTTACATTTATATTTTATAATACTTGTTATTTTATTCATATATTCTTTGCATATATCAAATATTACTACTTTTTAAAGTACTTGCTAAAAAGATATGTGTAGAGAGAAAAAAAGGGGGGGAATCCATGGAAAGCATGAAAGCTAAGGACTTTATTTGTTCTGGCTTCCCAGTAGTTTCAGTTTCTAAAACATCTCAGTGTATCTTATCTCTGTTCTTGACGATATGTGAGTTTCCCTCTTTTACTTAAACAAATTCCCTTTTTTAGTCTAATATGAATGACTTTATGTTCTTTTCTATTTCTTGTTCACTTATTTTGATATTTAATCCTTTGGATATATCACTGACTTGTTTTGCATCATTGTTCAGGAGAGAGATTGATCTAAAATTTTACTGAGTTGTCCTTAGATTTTGTTATTGAGGTTATGCTGTTCTCCTAGAAGAAATTAGCATATTTCTCCCTTTTTATTTCTTCGAAGAATTTGGAAAAGTACATTTGAAGAAAGTTGTCAGTGAAGACGTTTAAACTTGGCAAGAAATTGATAAGTTTTCATTATAGATTAAAATTATGTAATAGATATTAGAGTGTTCGGAGTTTCTATTTCTTTTGACATATATGATATTACCTTTTTAAACCAATGTTTCCATTCAGTATAAAGTTATATATTATATCTCATTCATTATCTTTTCAATATTTGGAAATATGTAGTGATGGTTACATTTTTTTTTAATACCTGATATGGTCAACTTGATTTTTGCTATTTTTTTTTAACGTTTATTTATTTTTGAGACCGAGAGAGACAGAGCATGAATGGGGGAGGGTCAGAGAGAGGGAGACACAGAATCTGAAACAGGCTCCAGGCTCTGAGCTGTCAGCACAGAGCCCGACGCAGGGCTCGAACTCACGGACCGCGAGATCATGACCTGAGCCGAAGTCGGACGCTTAACCGACCGAGCCACCCAGGCACCCCGATTTTTGCTATTTTTTTAATGAAGCATTGATTATTTTCTGGGGGTTATCAATTTTCTTACTACCTTTATAAAAGCTTTCCTTAATTAGCATTTCAATGGAATATTCTTTTCCTTTCACTTTCAACCTTTCAGCATCCTTCTATTTAATAAGTTTCTTACAAGTAGCATATAGCATTTTAAAAAAAATTTATATCTAATCAGATTATATTTTATTTCACTTGCACTTAATGTAACTAAAATGAGGATGAATTTATATCTGTAATCTTACTATTTTAAGCATCTTCTTTATTTTCCTTTCTCTCTGTTCTTTCCTTTCTTAATTTTTTAACAAATCAAAAAATTTCTTCAACTTCCCTGTATGACATTTTAGAAATACATTATTTATTCATTTAGAGGTTTTTCATAAGACATACAGTGCTGATGTATTAAATTAGGATTTTTGCCATTTCTCACATGGTGAGAAGACTTCACAAAAATTTTACCTTTGCCACCAACCTGCTTTGCATACTACTGCTATCAGTTATTTTTATATTCAGGTAATTTTTATTAGAGTTTTTAAAAATTTTTTTAATGTTTATTTTTGAGAGAGAGAGAGAGAGAGAGAGAGAGAGAGGGAGGGAGGGAGGGAGGGAGAACGAGAATGCAAGCAGGGGAAGGCCAGAGAGAGGGAGACACAGAATCTGAAACAGTCTCCAGACTCCTAGCTGCCAGCACAGAGCCCAACACATGGCTCGAACTCACAAAGTATGAGATCATGACCTGAGCCGAAGTTTGATGCATCAGCTGGAAAATAGTCTAGTTTCCACCTCTTTCTCATGGCCAGCTGTAGAACTGCTACAATGAGATGGTTGTTTTTACATACACCTTCTATAAGATGAATGAAATCCCCTGGATTTACTAGCTCGTGAATATTCTTAGTTAAAAATTGGAGTCCAATTTTATCACTGTTTGGTGCATCTATTGACATGCTCAAAGGGTGTTTTATAATCTCTATTCTGCTCAGGTACAAACTTGGGCTCAGAGCTTCCCTAGTATTAAGCCAGTTCCATTTTTAGGATGTAATTAAATTATCATGTAACATCTTTTTCTATACATGGCTAATTTCAGGGTTTTTTTAAAGTATATCCATATGCATGAATGAGATCAATGGTAATTTTCCTTCCTATTTCTGGTGTAGTTATTGTCAAGCAGTGGTATTATTGTCATTATCAAACATTGAAACCTATTGTTTCCACTCCATGATGCATTGACTATCTTTCCCCACCTGAATGAAACGGAATCTTTAAAATAGTTTAACTTCCCCATCTCCTCTCTTTCTTTCCCTCCACCTTTGGTGAAAACTTTGGAATTTTTTAAAACACCTCTCTGGCCTCCAAACTCCAATCCTAGTTCTAGCTAAGACAGATTAGTACTTATTTAAAATTTCCTTATAATAATGTGCCTTCTATAAGTGTCTTTTCTATTAATACATTGCTAGTAATTTTCAGAAATTGTTAGCAGTTGGGAGAGAGGGCTCAAAAGTAGTCCTGACTGACTCCCAAACTTGGAGTCTTCCCAGTACTCAATGGCTTCTGTCCAATAAGGATACTAAGATTTAGATCACAGAGTTTTTTGGAAGATTTATTAAGATAGAGAACATGAAATATCTGTCTCATGGTCATAAATCAAAATTTTGAAAGCATCTCTGAGAGTTAAATATTCTGATTAGACACATAGAGAAATAAGGCTAAATGAGGTTTTAAGACATTTTCTCAAAAAGAGAGAGTCAACATGTAGACCTAGGATTCAAATATGCCCCTGTCTGATTCCAAAAGGAGGTTTTCAACCACAATGTTCTTCATTTTCACATGGCTTACACACCTTGGTCCAGTTGTGGTCACCCAGCAGGCCGAAGTAAATGAGGAGAGCCTAAATGGTCCGGTAGTCCCCAAGCCAGTTTTATGGCATAATGGACATAACTTCAGATTGTTTGGATTTAAGAATGATTATTTGTGGGTTTTTAACAAATAAGTAGATGTCAGTTTCTTTATCCATAAAATTTATCTATAAAGTCCAAATATTCCTTGAAATTTCTCCCTTCAACTCATCATTCTATGTACTCTTTTCTACAAAAAAAAAAAAAAAGGACTGTAGTATTTAGCACACACAGTAGGTATAATAATTTAAATGAGTTATGCAAAGGAAACTCTTGGCACTGTTTCTAGGCCATAGAAGTTAGTTAAGTGACTCTTCATTTAGGCTCAGGTCATAATATCACAGTTCACAGGATCTAGACCCGCATGAGACTCTGAGGTGACAGTAAACAGCCTGTTTGGGATTCTCATTCTCTCTCTCTCTCTGCCCCTCCCCTGCTCATTCCCCCTCCCCCTCACTTTCCCTCCCTCTCTCTCACTCTCACTCTCAAATAAAATAAGAATTTAAAAAAGAGCGAAGAGGCTTATTTTGGGACCAGGGAGAGGCACACTCTGATTAGCGCTTATGTCAGGGGAGAGAGTTGGGGCAAAACGGGATCATCAACTTTGTGATATTCAGCTCCTATGCTCTGAACTCCCATTGTTATAAAACAAATTGTGTGTGTGTGTACACACACACTATATAAATTATATTAAAATATATTTCATATTATAGTATGATATATAATAATTTGTATGTGTATATGTTTACATTTTACAAAAACATGTAAAAGTTTTAGCCTGATGAAATTCTAAAATGTGATCAGAAAAAAGCCCCTTGCTGTCTACACCTGTACATTACCTTCCAGTAAAGTTAGCAGCCATCCTCTTGAAGACACAGCACTCAAATGAACTGTTTCCTTTATCTGGTCTCATAAAGCTAACCGTAGATAAGTTAGGGATCATTAGCCCCCAAACAAACAGTGTGTGTTGGCAGCTCTTTCTCCATATATCATTCTTCCTGATTTATTTGATCTGGAAGCCCGTCCAGGTTCTCTGGGAAATGTCTGCAGTGAAACTAGACAAGCAATGCCTTCTAGGGCTTTAGATACCCTATACCTTTGGTTCCCCTTCTTAGTGAAAACAAGCTTACAAGCATAGGTCAAACGCTTTTTCAAATGAGTGAAGACAAGGGGTCAAGACAGTCCTTGGAAACGATAGCATTACACCTGCACTTAAAATCCGAAAGCTTATGTGAAACTTGACACAAACTAATGAGGAAGAATGCCTTTCTCTCTCTGCCTCACCACCTGTCTTCCTGCCATCTCATTCACAAATTGCTGAATCCAGGAGAAATCTTGATAGTTTTTCCACAGGAACTGTTGTGGATTCCTTATTTTTGTTTGCTGAGAATCCATTTTTCATTCAGAATCCACTCCAGAATATTCCCTTGGCTATTATTAGCACTCTGCCTGCATTATTTTTCTACAAAGCACTTTTATAATTATGTGACATCACTTCTTGCTTGTATTTACCGTCTGCCCCTCCTGCTAGAATGTAAGCTATGCAAGAGTAGTGACTGTTTTGTCTTTCTTTAGTTGGTGTTCTTTGATACCCAGCATTTGGAAAAATGCCAGTGCATAATAGGTACATTAAAAAGTTGAATGAATGAATAGATAAATGCATATATGTGAAAAGGCTTTCACTCTCTGCTTGATGTGGAGAAACTAGCAGCTTATATCAACATGTTTCTGCTCATTCTTTTTAGTTTGTTTTATATGTTTATGTTTAATTTGGATGTGAAGAAATTTACACGGTTCTCATATTATAAATGCATCCAGCCATTCATCTGGTAAACTGAACACCACTGGGCAATAATCATCCTGTAACTAGCTCTTCTTCTGTCTTCATAAAAAGTTGAGTAAGAGACAACTTCAAATATTATTGCAGAAAAATATAGTCTCCTTAAGTTAAGATCCTGATGTACTACGTGGGAAATTCAGCTAAGTTAGTGTTCCTAGTGAAGGCCATGTTGGCAAGGGTTGTTTCTTAGGCTGTTACACGGGGTGCAGGCCTGCTCAGTGGTCATCTGCTTAGTAAGTAGTGTACCATCTGGCCAACTACAGTCTTTGGGTTAGAAGCGTAAATGTTACTAGCCAGCTTCCTGGAACTTTCCTTGGGCGACATCAGGAGTATACCTTTTGTCCTTTCTTAGTCTTCTCTCCTTCAGTCCTGCTCCATGGAAGATAACACCACCTGGCACATGAGGACAAAAGCTATACCTAGAGATAATAGAAAGTTGACAATGACAGGAGCCTAGAGCTGTGAGGATGATTTGAGCACACTCCTCAGCCTAGTTCTGAACTATGTAACACTAGAACCTTACAATAAAAAAGAAATGAACCTGTATCTTGTTTAAAACTTTACTACTTGAGGATGTTGTAATAACCATAAACAAAATTATTCCTAGCAAATACAGATTCAAATCCCAGCTCTGTCATTTGTTAACTTTATGAACATGCACATAAATTTCACACATGGTCCTTAGTTTTCCCATCTTTAAAATAAAAATAGAATACAAGTTTATTGTGAGAATTAAATAAGATGACTGATTTTAAAAAGCATTTAGCATTGTGTCTGATGCCACGTATATGTTCAGTTAAAGGAGCTGTTACTTCTATTGTAGACATAATAACCCCTATATCACATGGCTTGAATAAAGAATCAGGGAGGTTTTTAAGATTTCTAGTAAAATATAGACTATTATTTTGCTTTTAAAGCATATGTGCTATCTTTATATCTTAGAGAATTACAGTATCCATTTTATTGGAAGAAACCTTAAATTTTCTATATCTCTTAGAAGAAAGGACTCTCTCTAGAAAGTTACCAATCTTATCCACACAGGTCTTATGACAAGAAACTAATTGAATATCTTAAGCAAATGTAGTTATTTCTGGTTTTGCACATTAAAGCACAGATACATGTCTTGAGATCCAATGTGTTTAGGATAAAGAAATTAGAGACATATTATTGATTGTTTGATTTAAAGCTACAACATTCTAAAACAAAACAGTGACTTAGGCATACTATCTAGAGCACTAAAAATAAGGTTAAAATAAAAGATAAGACCAAACAGGGAAAGTTAACATGCAGGCCATGAGATTCAATTCAATATCTGGTATTGGGGAACAGATGTGTTTCCATGTTTCCTCGCGGGCAAATTAAAATGGGAAAAAATACTAGTCCATGGTAGAAAGTATACCAGTTTCTCTGGAGAAAGAAAAGAAAATTCTGCCACATAAGAAACTTATTTCATACTAAGAATTTTTTTTTAATATTTTTTTTAATTTTTTTTTTAACGTTTATTTTTGAGACAGAGAGAGACAGAGCATGAACGGGGGAGGGTCAGAGAGAGAGGGAGACACAGAATCCGAAACAGGCTCCAGGCTCTGAGCGGTCAGCACAGAGCCCGACGCGGGGCTCGAACTCACGGACCGCGAGATCATGACCTGAGCTGAAGTCGGACGTTTAACCGACCGAGCCACCCAGGCGCCCCTCATACTAAGAATTTTAAAAAATTTTTGTGACACCTGGGTGGCTCAGTCAGTTAAGCATCCGACTTCGGCTCAGGTCATAATCTCACAGTCCATGAGTTCGAGCCCCGTGTTGGGCTCTGTGCTGACAGCTCAGAGCCTGAAGCCTGCTTAAGATTCTGTGTCTCCCTCTCTCTCTGTTCCTCCCCTGCTCATGCTCTGTCTCTCCCTCACTCTCAAAAATAAACGAGCATTAAAAAAAAAAATCTTGCATCTACATGGTGATGATGTTGTGAGCTATAACCAATTTCAGAAGAGTAAAGAATTAGGATTCACCTTGGGTGCTCTTTTATCATCTGACACTACCAACCTCACTTATCCCTGCAAAAAAAAAAAAAAAAAAAAAAAATTTCCCGGGGCGCCTGGGTGGCTCAGTAGGTTGAGCATCCAACTTTGGCTCAAGTCATGATCTCACGGTCTCTGAGTTTGAGCCCCGTGTCAGGCTCTGTGCTGACAGCTCAGAGCTTGGAGCCTGCTTCAGATTCTGTGTCTCCCTCTCTCTCTGCCCCTCCACCACTTATGCGCGCGCGCTCTCTCTCTCTCTCTCTCTCTCTCTCTCTCTGTCAAAAATAAATAAACATTTAAGACAAAATTCCCCTTTTAACTAGTTAAAGCTTAATAGATATGCATACTCTAGGGGATGTTTGTGTGTGTGTGTGTGTGTGTGTGTGTGTGTGTGTGTGTGTGCGCGCGCGCGCATGTGCACATAAGTGTGTGTAGTATGAAAAGTAACCAGAGAACAAAGAAGGACTTTAGTTAAATGATGTCATGTGTGGAGAATCCCCTTGCCAATACTATTTCTGAACACACATGCCACACACAATTCTTTACACCAAAACCAAACAACCAAACTTCTTTTTTCTGTGATTATCAGGAAAATTGAATTCAGGATAATCACAAATTGTAATTTACATTATGATAATCATGAGTTTGAGCTTACATTACATTGAAATTATAAGAATTGAACCTTCCTCATCCCCAAGACATAGGCAATATAGTCAATGAAACTATAGGGAATAGCTAAACGAATTCAAGCTTCAAGATTCTGACTGAATTCAAGTAAATAAAAATTTGGAAGTTGTGTTCATTTAAAAAGCTCATATGTGTTATTTATGGATTTGGAATGTTTGAATATATATTATTTATTAATATTCATCCATGCTATGTGAAAACAGCATACACAGGAGGATAACTTATTTATTATTTCCAAAAGTTATTTTTAATACGGTGGTTAACAATCCTAAAGGAAACTGAACTCGGTTATTTTATTTGAATTAGAATTACATATTATGATTATTTAGACCTTTGTTTTTCTTCTGGGACTTATTTAAATGCTTAGGATAAAATATATATGTCAATTCCTATATTCGTATTCACATTCAAAACTGGAAAATGAATTGGTTAGGGATATGTTTCTTCTCATCCCTTTCAAAAGGAAGATACACTCCACAAATCAGCATAAAATAATAAATCTGCTGCAAACCTTTTCTGTTTACTCTCCCCCATCAGCAATTTTGGAAAAGCTTTCCACTGTATTCTCCATTTGACTTTGGCACAAGAAGCCAAAAAAATGTTGTTTGGGGAGAAGTCACAGAAATAATTCCAGAAACTTCTATTTATCTCATAAGGAAAACACGCATACACACACGCACACAGTAAATTAAGAGAAGGGAGCTTTTTCTTCTAGAAATAGTCATGTTCACCTGTACTGGGTAAACCTAAAAATGTACTTTTTCAACGAATTTTCCTTTTTTATATGTTGGGCTCATCCACTGAAAGACATAGGAAGCCATCTTTCCAGATTGTGTAATTGAAGGAGTCATCATTTGCTGACCTATTTAAATTCTGGAATTTCTCAAGAGATGCTTAAGACATGGAAGCATTCAGACAATCTTAAATCTTATGTTTCTATAAGTGTTACATTGGCTCATCTTCATCTTTACATTGAATCACAGCTCAAGGCACACTGGCAGCTACAGTTCTGGAAGAATTTAAATCTTTCTGAGGCATCCAAAGATCATGTAGACATCTGAGCACAAGCAGCCAGAATTATGCTTTCATGTTGTTCTATAGTTTTGGCACCAGGCCACCTGGCCATTCATTTTTAAGAAACAAAAATATGTTTATCTATTGTCCATTAGGGTTCTGCTTCTACCAGCATGCTTGGGCTGGGCAGCAAAAGATTTGAATACATGATGGCATGCTCAACTTGAAAAGTGTATGCTTCCCCATGCATTCCACTCCAAGTGTGTAGTATAACAGGGGAAGAAAGGAGATCAGGCATCCTGAGCATCATCCCCGAAAAGGTAGCTTGGTCAGTCTTGCTTCATGTTTGAGTGGTTGCATGAGAATGTTCTTAGCCCAAAATCTAACAAGCTTATTATGTCCACTGGATATACTCAAAGCACAAACAGAGGAAGAAAAAAAGTATAGTATTCTAATAAATGGAGACCTAATTTGAAAGCTAAGTACAATTATGAGCTGTGAAATCTTAGACAAAGCACAATTTCTGTAAATACAATTTTTCCTCATCTGTAAAATGGTCAAATAATACTTGCCTTAATGGTGTCACCCAGTTGAGGACAAATAGTATTTAAAATTGGGTAACATATGGCCCAAGACTCTAGCTATTATGGAGATGATATAGCCTGTAATTTTGGACATAGTGAGTACTCAGTAAATATCTGCTACCTTAAATGGGAAGATGGGTGTTATGTGAAGCCTAAATTTAAGTCTCTATTATGTCCTGCTTGATGACTGGTAAATATAAGGGGGCTACAAATGGCCTAATGACAAGTTCCCCTCCCCACTCTGCTCTGTTGATAAGGTCCCCTAGCCAAACAACCCTTCTTTTCATGGGGACCAGGTACAGTTCCTGCTTATCTCTGAGTGGCAGATTTCAGTTCTTTGCCAGCCCTTTGAATTATTCAAACAAGCTAATCCCATCCTCCTGTTGGGATCGGGAGCCACCTCACCCTCTTCATACTACCAAGCCTGCTTATTCACTCTGCTCCCAAGTGCAACCCCACATGGCCCTGCATGGCAGTGGTGTCCTCTTCCTTGGAATGAGAGTATATATAATTAATACATTGGTGATTAGTAGTGATTATGGTGATTAATAATTGGTATTGTGTGTGTGATAATGGCCACCCCCATAGCCATAGGGTGGGAATCCCTCCCTCATAGACAGGTTGAGTAGACAGTGATTAAAACAGTGGGTGAATAAAAGACAGTGGGCCAATGGGGGGGAAAGGGAGAAAAAGTAGAAGAATGCAAATAATGGGAGACAGAATAGAGTTAGACTCTAGGTGGAGTGGTATTATATGAACGGCCAAAAGTGACTCAAAAGTCGCCTCGTCTGGAACACCTGATACATTCAAATGAAAAGGGACAGAGACCTAATAAAATTTTCCCACAAACGTCTGTAAATGGATTGATGGGAACATTTTCTAAAAAACACAATTGGAAGTTGGCAATTTTGTTTCTTCTTAGCCGAAAAGAAATAGAAGTAATGTCTTGTATGCATTTATTTTAAGACATATTTCATAAGATCAGCAATATAACTGGTGTCATTTGGTGTATCAGTGTGGGTTGGGGAATGTGGGCAGAGAGCCTGGTTCTCATGAAGAAATCTCACTTCTCTGGAAGCTGACATTTAGCAATTTTGTATTAGTTATGTCTTCTTTGAATTGCTCAGAGGACAGGAGGGCTTCATAAATACAAACTTAATTAAATGTGGAGTCTTGGTGGTGGATTTGAGATGAAGAGGTGGGGAGAGCTCACACTGCCATGTTCATGAAAGAATCAGTGTGGTTAAATAAATGGGAAAGTCATGATAAATCCCCTGTTAAAGTTCACTGTCTATTTTAGGAAGGTGCTACATATAATTAAAGTACCTATTAAACAGTCCTATCTCTACAGAGAATAATCAAGACAGGAGCAGCAGAATTTTCTTTACTCTTGTTTTCCTAGAACTGAATTAAAGTAAATAACTTTTGGGCTTACAAAAATTTAGATTATTGCTTTAGTAAAATTACTGTCTGCTGAGTCAAAACCCCTTGCATTTGTATCCCAAATCTGCCATCATGCCGGGGTATGATCATGGAGAAGCAGCAATCTCCTTCATGTAACTGAAGAAATAGGCAGCTTGTGGGGAGTCTCTGAATCCCCCTTAACTCAAATGTGCAATCACATCTCTAGAGTTAAATATTTTTCTCTTTTGGGTCATATGTATATGTATGTATGTACTCATCAATATCATCTAGAACAGCTGATGTTCAATAAGTATTACTTCTTTCCCCTTCCTGTCATTAATTCCATCTTTGAAGGATTATAATAACGAATATTAAGTCTTGTCTATGTCCCAAAGGATCACCTTACTCTTCCCATACTAATCCTTTTCTCCAAGCTCCCCCAGGATATGAGATTTTCATCCTAATTTCATGAGGTTAGAGATACTACTTCTGTAAATAGTGTCTCATCAGGACTTACCTAGGCTGTGGAGTGATAGTACTTTTAACTGCTTCTGTCCTCTGAGTTAAGTTTAAAGGAAGCACTACCCACTCTCATTCCATTGCTCTTTGGTTGTTTATACATTACCAGTTTTAGTTGAAAGAGATTTTGCTAAAACATTTCAGTAGAAAGCAAGGCCTTGTGAGGAAATAGGATGTAAGCCAAGTGAGTTTTTATTATAAACAGCAATTGTGTGTGTGTGTGTGTGTGTGTGTGTGTGTGTGTGTACGTGCACATGTGTCTGTCAATCTCGGGGTGGAGCTGAATATAGTTTTGAAATAAAAGAAGGATAGAGAAAGGATGGAAAGGCATCAAAAGAAATACCATTTACAATGATGTTTTGCAGCAGGAGAGCTCTGGCTTTGAACTTTTGTGTGTATAGTTTATTTCTATACATTCTCCAGTGATTATATCAACACTCAGCATTGTCTCTATCGCTGTCTGACCGCTCCTTGTCCTTACCAGAAGCATCCAGCAGCATATACTCCAGTCCTTATTTGTTTATGAACGTGATTGAAGTCTGTTCAAAACAAAACAACAGTAAGAACACAATGCCTAGGTTACTGCACTGCTGCCCAACCTAAAACCAGTTTCAAGTCTGTTCAAAACAGTTCCATTCATTTTATAACCTGGTCATGTATGTGAAAGGTCCAGAAAATGTCTCTCTTTTCTTCTCTTGTGTTAAATATAGATTTTAGAGAAGCCAGAAATTAGCAAAAGCCTAATAGGTAAGTGGCCCTAACATAAACTGATGATACAGATAGAAGACAATGGAAAGGAAAATGAAAGTTTTGTTGTGAAATCCAGAAATGGAGACAATCTTTGATCTTTCTTTGTTATTGAACAAAAAGAAAACAAAATTTCTTTGACAATAGTATTTTTTTGATTTACTTACCAACATTTCTTGAATTTGAATGTAACTGTAATGGAACAGAGAGGTTGTGTTCTTTGGGAGTCTCATGTTAGGGGAGGTGAGAGTGGAGGCCATTATTATTTGAATCAAGACGTAATGCTTGATAAAGGCAATTTTGTTTCATTCAGTGACATAGACATATATCAGAATTTCTCTTTTTTGAAAGGTAACTGATACTCCTAGGGGATAAATCACACCTCCAAAGATCCATGTAGCCAAGATCCTAACCTCAGATTTGGGGAATACAGAGCCTATATACCTCCTGCTATTCCATTATGAGACACTCAAAAGTCACTGTCACTGCTATCTGGTCCCCTCAATCGATTCTCATTAGCTTACGTCCAAAAGTAGATTTTCTTGAGAATACAAAGAAAGTAAACACTTGTCTTCCATTGCAGTATTACTGTAAGCAAAGTACTTACACTAATCTATTTCCTCTTGAGTTGGATTCTTCCCTAAACGGAGGCTAATTATTTGAGGATCTGGGTAGGCTCCTGAAAATGACCAAAGTAGGAACAGCTGACTATATGGTGGATGGCCTCATTCTTGCTTATGCTTATGCTTGGGCATCTCCATTGTCAAGATTCTCTTAAGCTGTCCTTGCATGGAAAAAGTTCCATCTTTGTTAATGCTTCTATTAGTAGAAATCACTTCTTCAATTCTATATTGAAACGGATGTGTGGAACTCTAATAAGCAAAATGGAGCATATAAAAATAAATAAGATTCAGGCTTTGCCTTCAAAGAGTTACATGGTGATGGCAGAGTTGTCTTGTACACAAACCCTACATATAATTTCCTGGGGATTCTGTTTTATATCATCCACATCCTTATTTCTTATCCCCAAAGTAAAACTTAACCATCCTCATAAATAATTCATTGTAATGAATCAACCCTCTATTGCAAGCTAACAATTGCTTTTTAATAAGAACTCTCTAGAGAAAATAATAACCCAAATGAATAAATCCAAAAAAATGAAATTCAGGAAAACTTGTACACTGCTTATGGATGTGGGGTATAGATAGCTAACAACATACCATCCCTCAAGTAACATCCGCCTGTTTTGGGTTTTTTTTAACACTTATTATTTTGAGAGAGAGACAGAGTGCAAGCAGAGGAAGGGCAGAGAGCCATGAGATCATGACCAGAGCCAAAGCTGGATGCTTAACGGACTGAGCCACCCAGGAGCCCTGACATCCACCTGTTTTCGTCTGTATATATGACTAACTCTGATATGAAATACATCATTTTCACATGCAATCAACTGGATTTTGATCCAGAAAACTTGACCCACTTCTTGGGTGAGACAGTGACATTACTTTTAATATTCACTTTTTACATATAACTTACTGTGTTTGGTATCTTTTCAAGGTGGTATTTCAGGAGAAAAAGTAGTCTTTATGTGGCCTGAATAACATCAGACTTTTCACATTAGTATGCAGTCTTTGGGTTAGGGAACAAGGTTGCCAGCCGACTTGAAGATGTGTTTAGAATACATGCAGTGCTAAGAGCCCTGCCAATGATTCACAGCAGTTACAATCTTTGCTTTTATTAAACTAGAGCAATTGAAGAGGAAAGATGCTTTGCTTTTTCTTTAGGGAGCAGGTGAGGGGATGCCTAATATCTTAACTCAAAACCAAAATATTGAGCATATGCAAATTTGCCCTTTAAATAGTATGAACCAAAATTGTTCGTCTCCACCCAGAGAAGAGAAAGGAACTCCCAAGTTCATGTTTCCCAAATGCCTTATTGTACAATGACGATTCAATGACCTTTTTGAAATACAGGTATATTAGGATTAACCTGATATAACTCAATGAAATGAAAAAGAAAAAAATAGATACCAATTCAACTATTTAAAATAAACTGTTATCAGCTCCATTTTAGCAAATTTCACATGAATATCTACATAATCTCATTTTTCCTTCAGTCTTCCCTTAGAAGTTAATGATTGACATATGATTAACTTCTGAAGACAAAAATCATAAGATGAGGAAAATGGGCACCTGGGGGTGGCCAGTTAAGCGTCCAACTTTGGCTCAGGTCTTGATCTCACAGTTTGTGGGTTTGAGCCCCACGTTGGGCTCTTTGTTGACAGCTCAGAGCCTGGAATCTGCTTCAGATTCTGTATATCCCTCTCTGCCCCTCTGCCTCTTGCATTCTGTCTGTCTCTCAAAAATAAATAAACATTTAAAAAATTAAAAAAAAAAGATGAGGAAAACAGATGTTTTCATGTCTACTTTTGAAAGTTAGTAAATCTGGCAGGGACTTCAAAGATAAAGAGAAATGGAATATGCTGTATAGAAAAACATGAATATTGCTGTTAATATTTTGGGGAAATTGTAAATACAGTAAAACTTTGGTGTATAAGCATAATTTGTCCCGGAAGCATGCTTGTAATCCAAAGCACTTGTATATCAAAGTGAATTTCCCCATAAGAAATAATGGAAACTCAGATGATTTGTTCCACAACCCAAAATCATTCAATAAAAATGATTACAATACTGTAATATAATAAAAAATAATAAAATACAAAATATAAAAAAAGAAATTAACCTCCACTTACCTTGGAAAACCTTTGTGGCTGGTGTGAGGGAGACAAGAAAGAAGAGGCTTATTGTGTAGGACGACTTTGACTATCACCAACGGATTTACTGCTATCCATCGGCTCAATGGAATCTTTTTCTTCTTGCACAACTTTAACAAGGAGCTTATCCAATGCCAGTTGCTGTCGCCTCCTTTTGAGTTTTCCGGAAACGTGACATTGCATTGTTGCTAAACACATTCATCGCTCGCACTGCTACAGCCTTACTCGGGTGGTCTTTTCTACAACATTTTGCGCTGTTTCCCACATTTTACACATCTCCCTAATCTTACTTGAAGTGAGGGATTCTTCCATCTTTTCTCCTCCTCCTCTGCAGATAAGATGCAAATGTAGACTTCTTATAAAATCTTGCAATTTTGGCTACTTGCATACCTTGTTTGTACTTCTTGATGATATCCTTCTTAACTTGCACCATAATCATCTCTTTCTTCCTACCGCCTTTGTTTTCAACCTTTTTCTGCATGGGGGCCATTGTATACATTCACACAGATGTTGACTACAGTACTGTATGAATAAACTCTTGTCATATATTGTACTTAATGTACCTGGCAATAAGGCAGCAGAGGAAAGGATCTGTATCTGCAGGCAGCCCGACCTAGAATGAAGCAATGTATTCCTAAGCTTACTCTTGTGTGGAAAAGCAAAGGCCGGTCCTTAGGTGCTTTCAAGTGACAAAAAACACAGTAGTGCCAGTTGTGGGCACCTTCCAATGTTCGAAAAAATCACTGATTTCTTCTAAAGAGCGCAGCCTGAGACTGAGCATCTGAGCATGGGAGATGATCACCCAGAATCCCACAGAGAATAAGGGAGGGAGGGAGGGAGGGAGAGAGAGAGAGAGAGAGAGAAACCATCAGCTCACTTGTGATCATGTGATGTTCGACATCATGTACTGCCCATATTGCAAGATATTGCTTGTTTATCAGGTTAAAAATATTAGAAATGTTTTCTCATCTTGCATAACACTTGCAGAACAAGTCACAATCCAAAGTTTTACTGTATATAATATATATGCATATATAATAGACTAAGACTGGTCAAGTTTTGTACTTAGGTATAGTTGAACTATAATTCTGAACAAATATCAGAGTAATTTTTTTTAAATTACCTTAATGAAAAACTTTCAGAAACAAGAATATTTGTGTCATAAACTTAGCTTTTAAACAGTAACATTTAGCATTTACACATAGTGAGGTTTCAGGAATGTTTACCTTTTAAGAGGGCATCAAGGAATTCCTTTGGTTCAGAAATCACTCAAAAGTCTGTAGCAAAGAGACAGCATTTCCTGAAAATGTGTGATGTAAGAATTTTTCCTTTGATTATAAGAGCAATAATATCTATTTTGGAACATTTATGTCTAGATATAATTAAATATATTTCCTGAAACTAAAGATGGACGTTATTAACAGTTTAATTTTATATTTTGAGGTCTTTGAACATAGTTATAATATATAAAACACTAGTGTATTTTAATCTAAATGCAAATAATCGATATTTCCTTATAAATGAAGGGTGTAATACAAAGAGATCTCTTATGTTTTATGTAAAGAACTTGAGAATAAAAACTCACCCTCCATTTTGGTTTAAACTCAAGCAGCTTCCTTGATCCTGATCACCAGAAGCTTAGAGGAGATCATTACCATTTCTGATTTTTTTTTAATAAGTAGAACTGAAAGATTGGAGGAAAGTGAGAAAGAAACTGGGGATAAATCCAAAAGCATGTCATAATAATATACATCCATGTAGTAAAAGAGCTATTTTGGTTTGCATTTCAGCTCTCAGAAACTGGTTAAAAACTATCCAACACAATAAAATAAAAGCAAGCTCACCCTTTGCTTCTTATAAATGAAAGGTCTATTTCAGTGAATGCTTCTACCATGTACTGTGACAGAAAAATTTTTCTAATATAACGATTTAATCCTCAAACAACCCACATACATAAAAATATCACTCCTAATATTAACACTGTCCCACCATAGTTAGTAATAAGAAGAAGAATAGTACCCATTTTAGTACCTGCTAAAGTACTCAAGTACTAAATCAGGTACTTACAATGCATTTGAAATTATCTAATTTAAATTTTAATCTCAAAACAATATCATGGCGGGAGATATTTACTCCTGTTTTATAGAGCATTGACTCTTCAAAAGATTAAGTAATTTGTCTAGGCTCATACAGCTATTAGATGGAATTGTCAGGATCCAAACTCAGTCTGTCTGATATCAACATATGTACTTACTCCTTCAAAGCGTCCTGGTGCATCACTGTTCTGAAGTGTCAGACAATTAGTATGGCTTTCTACACGATATGAGACTTATGCCTGAAAAACAAAGATCAATATACCCGCCTGAGGGGGCGCCTGGGTGGCTCAGTCAGTTAAGCATCTGACTCCGACTCATCATGATCTCACAGTTTGTGAGTTCGAGCCCTACGTTGGGCTCTGTGCTGACAGCTCAGAGCCTGGAGCCTGCTTGGGATTCTGTGTCTCCTTCTCTCTCTGCCCCTCCCCCACTTGTGCTTTGCTTCTCTCTATCTCTCGAAAATAAATAAATGTAAATATATACCTGCCTATACCTGCCTGAAACCCCACTCTCCCAGCATGATCTCTTTTGTTGTTTTCTTGGCTCAAACACCTCTAATGCTAGTACAAATTACTTTAGAACATAAAAAAATCTTAACAAGCAACACTTGTTCCATGAAATGGAACTAGCAAAGGACATTAAAAGTGCATGTGAGATTAAATAACATTGAGATACCACCACACACCTCTTGGAATAGCCAAAATCCAGAACACTGGCAACACCAAATGCTGGCAAGGATGTAAAAGCAACAGGATCTCCCATTCATTGCCAGTGGGAGTACAAAATGGTAGAGCCATTTTGGAAGGCATTTGAGTGGTTTCTTACTCAAAACTAAACATGCTGTTCCCATATCATTCAGTTGTCACACTCCTTGGTATTTATTCAGAGGAATTGAAAACTTATACCCACATGGATGTTTATAGCAGATTTATTCACAATTGTCAAAACTTGGGAGCAAACAACATGTCCTTCGATAGATGAATGGATAAATAAACCACGGTATATCCAGATATTGAATATTATTCAGCTTTAAAAAGAAATGAGCTATAGAGCCATAAAAAGACCTGAAGGAAATTTAAACATGTATTACTAAATGAAAGAAGCCCAAGTGAAGAGGCTACATACTGTATGATTCCAGCCATGTAACTTTCTAGTAAAGGCAAAACACAAAGACTGTAAAAAGATCAGAGCTTCCATGAGTTGAGATGGGAGGGGATGGAAAAAAAAAAACCTCATGAGTGCAAGAAAAAAGAGGATGTCAGAAATGTACTTGCCCACTTTGCCTTGGCTTAGTCACATATATGTGTGTGCAGACAGATGAATCAAAATATAGACTATGAGCATTATTTAGCTATACAAAATTTACCCAGTACATAAAATATTTATTTTGACTTGAGAATTTCCCAAGAGGCCATTTGCATGAATCTCATTTATTGGTTAATCATTCAATCATATCTTTCCTACTTTGCTTGGATGAGCACAGTCTGAAGCACCGGGACTGATGTGTAACTCTGAAAACAGAGCCAGTAATAAGAAACCACTGTGTGAGATTCTTTTATGGGTTGTTCATGCTACAAAGGCACCAGCAGAGTTTGATTTTTTGGTATCACTAAGTTAACATCTTTCTTTTCTTGCCATCACATTTTTTGTCAGTCTTGCCTTACAATTCCCTGTATCTGCCAACATTTGGCTGCATCAAATAAATTTATTGTTTTCCCTGCTATTCACTTTCTTGTCTACTTCCTTGATATTTCCAGACAATAATGTTATTTTTTCCTCAAAAAAAAATATATATATACTAATGGGTTTCTCCTCTGTTGGTGCTAAAGATAGGTGCTGTCCATTTTACCCTCAAATTTACAGAACTGGATACATCGTGATTTTAAAGTTAGTCTCACATAAAAGCTTTTACACATTTCTTTTTCTCTGAGTAGTGTTGACTGTATATGTGCAGAACATGAAAAATCTGTCTGTCTATCTCTCCGTGATGGTTAATTTTATGTGGAAACTTGACTAAGGGGTGTCCAGATGGCTTGTAAAACACTATTTCTGGGTGGGTCTGTGAGAGTGTTTCTGGAAGAGATAAGAACCAGTGGCCCTCAGATTTGGGATGAATTATATTACTGGTTTTCTTTGTTCTCCAGCTTTCAGTAGACAGATTGTAGGACTACTCAGCTTTCATAAACATGTGGGCCTATTCCTGTAATAAGTCTCTTCATAGATACCTACATATATCCTTTGGTTCTGTTTCTCCAGAGACCTCTAATATACTGCCTACCTGTTTATATCCACAGACATATTATTTTATGTATATGTTAAATATATGTATATTTAGTATATACAATGTATGTTATAACTATCTTGGAAATTAAAAATAAAAGTTCAGTGAGATTTTGTATGAGATATTAGGCAGTTCTTTTTAGTGAAGCACACAATATAAACCGTTATGTCTATTTTACTATAAAATAGTATATCTATTTTAGAAAAGACATATGAAGTTTTTTAAGTCTATTTATTTATTTTGAGAGAGAGAGAGCACATGCAAGCAAGGGAGGGATGGGGGGGAGAGAGGGAGGGAGAGGGAGAGGGAGGGAAGGAGGGGGAGAGAATGAATCCCAAGCAGGCTCTGCACTGCCATTATGAAGCCTGATGTGGAGCTCGAACCCATGAGCCACAAGATCATGAACTGAGCCCAGGCTGCACACTTAACTGACTGAGCAACACAGGCACCCCTGAAAAAAGAGAGAGAGGGAGAGAGAAGGAGGGAAGGAAAGGGAAAGGGAACGGGAACAGAAAGGAAGATAAGAAAGTTGAAGCAAGATTTGTTCTCGTTGTTTTGGGTTGTTGTTTTAAACTCAGTCTCTATTAGAATAGCCTAGGCAGGTATATTAGGGTTCTCTCAAACCATAGGATAGAGGGTTATATAAATATAAGTATAAATACTAAATATAAATATAAATATATACATTTGAGAGAGAGATTTATTAGAAGGAATTGGCTTCTGTCATTACAGAAGTAGAGCAGTCCCAAGGTCTACGTGTAGCAAGCTGGACACTTGGCAGAATGAATGGTATAATTTCAGTTGTCACCCGATGTCTTAAGAACCAGTTGTGTAAGTTGAGTTGGAGTGCAGAAGAACATGGATGTCCCAGCTCAAGTAGTTAGGTAGGAGGATTTCCCTCTCAACCTTTTTGCTGTTTTCAGGTCTTCACTTGATTGGATGAGGTCCACCCACATTACGGAGGGCAAGGTGCTATGCTCAGTCTATTCAAACATTGATTTCATCCAATAACACTTTCACTAAGATACATGGGGAATTTTTGATCAGATACCTGCATACTCCATGGCCTAGTCAAGTTGACATATACAATTAGCTACTACAGTAGGCAAAATATTTCTGAGTAAATAAGGCTTATGAAGAAAGAAAGTAATCTGAACTGTATTGTCTTGAAAGCTTAATCATCATTATTAAGTATATCTTAAATTCATTCTTGTTAAAGAACCATCAACTATTAATGTTTTATTCCTCAAAAACATTTAATTGTGTACTTATTACACTCTTGGTCTTCGCGTGTGTATTAGAGGAATAATTATAGTAGAAAAACAAATACAGCAGAGCTCCAGCTTTCAGGGGGCTCAAAGCCTAATTTATTTGGTAAAACGTACTTCCTGAAGCCACCTAGGTCAGAGTTCCTGAGTCCTGGTTAAAATGCAGGTTTCTGGTAGCGGTATAGGCTTATAGAATCAGAAAGTGGGAGGAGGTGTGCATGGAAAAGGAAAACGAACACTTTGGTTTTAGAAATCCCTGGCTTAGTAAGGAATTAATATAGACAAATAACTACCATATCATATGATTTGTGTTGTGGTAACACTAAAGAGCGCGTGAGTAACTGTTTCAAACAAGTAGAAGATACCCCAAGTCAAGATGCCCCATGTGTGTGAACAAAAAGACAGGGATCTAATATTTATTGCACTGATGACCTCACTATGATTAAATCTCTCTCAAAGCCTAAATGTCCCCCATATTATACAGATTATGTGTTCAGAAGAGTCGTAAAGCCTTGCTTTACACTCAGATTAAGACCAGTTTACTCCTGTTTTCTCCTAGTACTTGCATACTTTCATTTTTTTAATTAAAATCTCTAATTCATTCAGATGTGGTAGGGAAAACTCATATGTCTATTTCGGTACTATTTGAAATTACAAAATGTTGATAATTGATAACCTTCTAAATGTTCAAATTAAGAGATTATTTGAATCGACTATTGTATGTAGATACAATAAAGCGTGCTCCAGCCATAAAAATAAGGAAGTTCTCTATGAACTGTTATGAAGTGGTGTCTAAAAGCTACTAAGTAAAAAAGCAAACTTCAGAAGACTGTATGTATGCATATTTATGTATATACACATACAGCCACATACATGTATATATACGATTGCAGCAAAATTCAGAGAATGTTTCACCTTAAATGTTTCACTTTAAATGATCATCTAAAATAGATCAAGCATGTATTTCACTCTTGAAGAAACTGGGACTCAGAGTCAGACGGTGGCTTGACCCCAAGGCCACACAGATCAAATCAGAAGCAGTAACTTCTACAACCCAACATCGATAGGCTTGGAATGAACCAGGAGAAAGCTAGCAGGAGTCTTCCTGGAGTACTAAGTACAGTGTCTTTCTTGTGCTAAAGTTCCAGGTGAAGTCTTTCCCCTGCTGGTGGCTGCCTTAGCAAGAGAGGGACTCAGCCCCCGAGTGATCTCATCACATCTCTTGTTTCAGAGAATAAACAAAATCAGGTAGGTGATTCTGAAAAGGTAAGTGGGAATGATTACTACAGGCCGCTTCCCCTCCAAACCATGAAGAACAGAATCCTCATGACAAATGACGTTCTTTGGTGGCAGGTCATTGATCATTCTGCACACTGTGTCCACTTACAAGATTTTGCTTCTTATTCGAATTCAGAGATAAAATTGGAAATTACAGAGCTGTGGGAGTGGCTGAACACAGCTTTCAATTTAAAAGGAAGGTATATTGATTACTCCCTTGGATGCACATAGAAAATTATTCACAATACATCATAAACTAGTTTTTAAAAACCCTCAACAATGCTCAACATAATGCAATTCACAACACCAAGGTAGGCCTTGTCTCATTTTTTACTGTGTAGTGAAGGAGGAAAAATAAATGAAGCCTCACAAAGATTAAGAGATAATATTAATTCACTCACTGTGGATGCGATTATAATAATTTTTCAGAATTTCATTCATCCCAACATGTTTACAGTGTCCTCCTTACTGACTCAGTATTTTCCAATTCCCAAACTAATTTCCCACGTAATAAATAAGAACATGAGGTGCATCTGGGTGGCTCAGTCAGTGAAGCATCCGACTTCAGCTCAGGTTATGATCTTAGGGTTTGTGAGTTCGAGCCCCGCGTCAGGCTCTGCACTGGCAGCTCAGAGCCTGGAGCCTGCTTCAGATTCTGTGTCTCCCTCTCTCTCTCTCTCTCTCTGCCTTCCTCTGCTCGCACCATGTTTGTTTGTCTGTCTGTCTGCCTGTCTCTCTCTCTCTCTCAAAAATAACATTAAAAAGTTTTTAAAAACACAAAATCGATGTATTAATTTTAAGGCATTCAGGTGGATAAAACTCATTTATGTAAGCATGAAGTTATGCCCGTAACACTTTGTGTGTTCGTACATGTATACACGTGTGTTGGTATGTATGTGTATAAGAGTGACAGATATGTGTTTCCCATGTTTTTTTCTCTTTATCCCTCAGGGGATATTGAACAAGGGAAGAATGAGGGCCCAGACATAACTACATACGTATTTGTGTCTCCTTTACTCCACCTTCTTCTATAAATACATAGTTTCATTACTGGGATTCCATCTTCTTCTCTGTCCAACCAGGTTTATAGGCCTCAATTCTCTAATCTATAGGTTTGAGACTTTTCCACAATTTCTTTCTCATAATTCATGGTAGGTAACGTGCTTTTGGCCATTCCCTCCCTATTTCTGCCCTTCAGAACACAAGATTTTGCAACCCATTTACTTGTTGAGAAACATATACAGTTATCTCGCCATCAAATCCTTTAACCAACCCACCTGAGGGACCTGATCTCCCAATGAGATATATAGCGTAAGAAGAAATGGTTCTTGCTTCCTAAGGTAAGCATGGCACTTCAGGACTATAAAACGACCATGCAAACTGAAACTGTATAAAATTAACTTAATAATCAATGAGAAAATGTAACTATCGTGTGACCTTCACAAGTATTTTTTTCCAAACATCACAAACTCTCATACTCTTCGTTATAAATTCATGGGAAATGTTTTGAAAATAGTAAAATTACATTTATTTAATGCACAGTAACTTTAAAAATTAGAAACATTGAGAACTTAATGTCTTATTGCTTTTCAAAAAGAAATGAACTGTCAAGGATGGTTAAAATAGTGTTTGCCTTCATCTTATTACACAGTTACAGTACAGAACAAACCTCTTTTCTATGGCTTGCACAATTAGCATGTTCTTTGCTACATTGGGATCAGCTTCTAGCACTTTATCCTTTGTGTATTCAGCATTGTGAGAGAGGTCTTTTACCGTAAAGTATTTTTCTAGTATTTCCTCCCCTGGGATAAGTCATCCTCATCACAACTGTGTTTCTCATCTCTGTGGGTAAATGTGACTTCACTAATTTATCCAGCTCCCTTTATAATAAAAGCAGTAAGAACGTTTCCATAGCCAGCATTTCGTCTCCATAAAATCCATTTATGTTCTATTTGAGTTTCACTTTTGGCATTTCTTTTCATTTCTTGGTTGCCCTTCCACCAACACTGGCCGGTACCTTTTTTCAGTTGCCCATTTTTATAAGCATTTTATGTGGGTTTATCACTGGAAGACACAGAGGCAACCCAGCTATGTGTCTGTGTGTGTATGTAAACCGAATAACAAAAAAAATGGGCAGTAAATAGTGACAGGTCTGCAAGGAAATGATGTGATTAGTCACTGATCATGATGTATGCCTTTCATTCACATAATGATTTATGGACTTTAAGGGCCAGTAGTGAAGTTTGTACTTAATGTAATTAGTAACAGTTAATATACATTGGTAACTGAAATTTGGACTGTACTATTGCGAGAGTGGTATTATTTCACTACACTGTGGAAGTTCATGCATATTAAAACATGCAAAACAAGGATTTTCTATATATTTCATATCAATATGCATGTATTTATGCAAGTTTCTTTAAATATGACAAAACTTGTTTTAAAATAATTTAAGGCAGATGGTCCTAAAAATTAGTTTTGATCTTTAAGATTCCTTATTCATTCTCCCTTGAGAATTGCCATAACAGGTGTGGTGAGACAGCAATCTGGAACTTTTGAGCATCTGACAGGAACCACCTTTCCCGGCCAACTGCTCCTTGGCCACTGTCAACATTAAATAAAGACGTTCTGCATAAGCTAGGGCGAAGGTATATATATTTTTTTTCTGTAAAATACACATGTCAATGGCCTCTAAGTCTGTAAAATTCCATTTGACAGTTAAATTTATTTCACACAAAAGTGGAGTTAACGACCATCAATGCACATAACAGCTATCATTAAATAATTGAATGTTACTATATGGCATTGGACCTCATGTTCTTACCACAGCAAAATGTAACAAGATGATTGCTTGCTGTTTAGTAACACCTTCACAAATCTCTCTGATTAATCACCAGAGCAACTACAGAATATTGGGGAAAACTCAGAGATGGGCTCTGAGATACCCCTTGCTCAGAGGTAAGGGGGTCATCGATGTATGATTTTTCAACAGCCCTGAAAAGTACTGCTGCTTGTTCACTGTCCTTTCATTCCTGTCCTCTTCCTTTTGATATCACTAAAGCATCCCTGAATCACAGAGCAATTATCTGTTAGCTTAGCTATGTCAACAATAGGTGTTGATGAAAAGATCACCTGTGTCAGAGAGTGGTAAATGTGGCCACTCTAGGAAAGGTGAGCCTGAGCTAGGAGTTTGGGAGGAATTCAAAGGTTATAAACAGATCTGTCTGATTCCTCTGGAATCAGTGTAAGAGAATAATAGAAGAACATTGCCACTATAAGGTCAATACTTAGAGTCTGAGGCTGGAGATGATAGAGCTTCTAAGGTCAATAAAGGCGGTCTAATGGAGAAGGAAAATGCTGGTTTCAACAGATTAGTTAATAGCAGTACTTTGCCATGGTGGACTGAAAATGGGAGATGGGTTTAGTGCGCTGGTAATATCCAGCAATGGGATCCAGACACCACCCTCAAAGACTGCAACTAAAAACTACCTGAGGAGTGGAGAGAGCAGCAAAGTCACCTTAGAGCCAGCCACAAAACTAGGTTGTGCTTGAGAACAACTGGAGCCTAACTCCCCACTTCCTAATGTTGTGGATTAGTCTTAGATTTGAATGTGGAGAGAAATCCACCAAGGAAGATAGGCTACATTTGGAGTAGGCATGAGGAGCAAATGGTAACAGCTGTCTAGTTTGCTATAATGAAAATCGTGAGGCTGTGCACCCACTTTAGTGGAAAATTGAACTGTGATAGAATTAGACATAAATTGTACTCTGATTGAGAATATTCATCATAGGCATCAGAAGCGTGAGTTGTCCCACATATATAGCTTCCAATCCCAAATTCTCCCTGTAGTGGAGAATGGAGAGAAGGTGGTATTCTCAAAGTCAGCCAGTTGGAGGTATAGAAATCAGGTAAGATTTATAATTAATCTTAATCAAAGATCTCACTCTAACAGTGCTTCCTTTTGGCCTTTCTTTTCCAATGGGGCGTTATAACTATTTTAGCTGTAAGTGGAGGACTTTAGAAACACTATGTCTGGGGTGAGTTAGAAGCTATTTCTAAGATATGCCAAGATGACCAAAATAACAGCACTTGTGTATAAGGAAATCTTATTTGCTTTTCTCTCTAGACTTAGAATAACAGGGTGCAAATGCCCTGGGTGTGTTTAATTATTTATATAAGGGTTATTAGTGTGTGGTTAGTGAGTCCTTACTGAAAGTTATACATGCCAGCAACCTGCAGTGAAGTTTTGTAAGACAGTGTTCTTGCTAAATTATTAAGATACAAAATGAATAATGAAGGGCATTTTAGTGGAAACTTACCTGAAAAAAATAGCTGCTCAAGGTAGGGAAAGAAGAGTGAGAGAGTAGGGGTAATGAGTCATTCTGTCCCTTATGGGAAAGTAAAGCCATCTTTCTCATAAATTAGTGATGATGGATATATCCATAGATGATGACACAAAAACAACAATATTTGGGCTTTGTGCACCCTGAACTTTTAAGGATGGCATTGTGGAGGGCACTGATTTCCTTCCTCAGAGTACCTGAGTGTTTTATTCGATCATAGTATTGTTTTGCTTCTCTTCTATACCCATAAACCTTACCTTGATTTAGGTATATTGATTACCTTATCCTTGTCTTATCCATGGGAAGGAAAAACATAGGCATGTCTTGCCACAATTAAGGGGACAGAACATTTTTTATTAATTTTTCCTTAGACCTACTGTCCAGACCCTACTGTACCTGGTCCCTATCTTCTAATTATCTCATGCAAATATGTGATTTTCCATCTTTATTATCTGTGTCTTCCTGCCTGCTTCTCTGACTCATGTTACACCATGCCTATTATTTCCAATTACACAATTCCTATTGTATTATTGCATTCGTTTCCAATCGCTACTTGTGGTAATAAATTAATACACAAAGCCTTGAAGCAACACAAATGTTTGATCTTTCTGTTCTAGAGATCAGGAGGCTAAAATGGTTTGGCAGAGCTACGTTCCTTCTGGAGGTGCTAGGGAGGGATCCACTTACTTGCCCCTTTTTAGCTTCAAGAGGCTCCCCATATTCCTTGGCTTGTGGCCTTCCGTAATCCTTACCCCTGTTTCTATCATCATATATCTTTTTTTCCCTCTCCTTCCATAGTCACATCATCTCCTCTGACTCTGATCCTCTGCCTCCTTCTTATAAGACCTGTATGGTTACCCAAAATAATCCAGGATGATGTCCCCATCTCAAAATCTTTAACTTAAGTCACATCTTCAGTGTACCTTTTACCAAGTAAGGTAATATACTGACAGATTCTGGGGATTAAGATACAGACATCTTTGAGGAACATTTTCAGCCTCTCGTGTCTGTGAATCTACAGGTACTGTCATTTGCTTTATCCTACCCCATGTCTGGGATCTTGTTAATTTCAACTAACTCTTAGACCTGATTTTCCTTCACTTGGTATCTCATGTTTCCCACAGTTGAATTAGGCTTACCAGTTTGTATCTTCTTTCACCTGTGCTGTTTAGCTTGAGTCCTTAAGTCAAATCTTTTGGCTGGAAACAATTTTTTAAAATTTTTTTTGTGTGTGTTCAACTTTGAGCCTTCGGGCCAGTGTACTTACAAACAAGTGTCCTCAGAATAAAATGTACAAATTCTTCATCAATTCAGTTTCTGAGACCTTCCTCCTCCCGCATGCTCCCCATTTGCAATCTTCTACATCCCTATAGAAAGAGCATATCCTTCTACTGTAACTGTAACTTAATCTGAACCTTGAGCCACGTATGTTGTATGGTGGTCCCAGCCATTACAACCTGGACATGGCCCAGAGCTGAAAGCTTGTCTGAGACACTTTGAGGTGACATTGTAGACAAGTGGAATTTCTCAGATGCTTCTACTGTAATGTAAACCAGTCAGACTCCCAAAAAAATAGAAGAGAAAAAAAAAGAAGACCTCTGCCTTATTTGTTCCAGGTGTTTTGTTTAGTTCTTCTCCATTTTTAGTCTTACTGCTTTGTGTCTGTGCCTGTAGTACAACAGGTAATAGAGGTGCTCTGTAAATGTTTTATTTGTCCCTGTAGATTCATATGATTTCAGATAATCCTGTGATTATTAAGCTTACTACTTGGCTGTTGACGTGGCTTCAGTTTGCCCCAAGTTTGTAAAATCCCCCTACAGATCTGATGTTCTGATTTAAAACACTTTGTAAACCATTTCAAATATTTCTTTGAAATGCCCACAGGAGAATTTCTAAATGGTAGTTTCATGAACCCACATTGGGAAAAAGAATTTTTGCTTGTTGTTATAACATTTGGTTAGTGCTTCTTCCTTGAGGAAGGGCATTGTGATCCCTTGAAGGACATATCAAATTGAGGAAAAGGTTAGAAGAAAGTCTTGAATGAGTAGAAAATACACATTATACATTAAAAATTAGGTGTATAATATTTGTTTTCATTACACCAGATAAGCTGTATTCTGAAATGTTAACATTAAAGAAAGGTTCATAGTCTTATGTTTACTTAAGGAGCATGTGAACTAAAGAGGTTGAGGCACACCATTCCATCTAGAATTTGGCCTCACTTTATTAACTCAAATGCAACTTTTCTCCTTTATTTTAGAGGAATTTCTTATGTTTTCTATTTAGTCTCAATCTTTTGTGGTTTCCATGTTAGGAGGTATACACATAGAAAGGAAGCAGTAAAAAAGGGAGAAAGTGAAATTTATTTTTTGAGTTTTATTTTTTGTCTTTTTATTATTAAATATAATTTACTGTCAAATTGGTTTCCTTACAACATCCAGTGCTCATCCCAATAGGTACCTTCCTTGATGCCCATCACCCACTTTCCCCTCTCCCCTACCTCCCATCAATCCTCACTTTGCTCTCAGTAGTTAAGAGTCTCTTATGGTTTGCCTCCCTCCCTCTCTATAACTTTTTTTTCTCTCCTTCCCCTCCCCCATGGTCTTCTGTTAAGTCTGTCAGGATCCACATATGAGTGAGAACATATGGTATCTGTCTTTCTCTGCCTGACTTATTTCACTTAGCATAATACCCTCCAGTTCCACCCACATTGCTGCAAATGGCCATATTTCATTCTTTCTCACTGCCAAGTAGTATTTCATTGTATATGTAAACCACATCTTCCTTATCCATTCGTCAGTTTATAGACATTGGGCTCATTCCATAGTTTGGCTATTGCTGATAGCACTGCTATAAACACTGGGGTGCATGTACCCCTTCGAATCAGCATTTTTGTATCCTTCGGATGAATACCTACTAGTGCAATTGCTGGGTCATAGGGTAGTTCTATTTTTTAATTTTTTAAAAAACCTCTTTATTATTTTCCTGAATGGCTGCACCAGTTTGCATCACTGGGTTCTACTGCTGAAACCAACACTGCATTGTATGTGAACTAACTTGGATTTGACTAACTAATTAACAAGAGTGAATAGTTTTTTGTGTGTTAAATTTCATATTTCTCAAATCCCTATATTTCTGCTCTCCTCTATTTCCAGACTTTCTTGACTTTATGTGATTCAAAATATTCATCTGGAAATTATTTAAAAATTTTTTAACGTTTATTTATTTTTGAGACAGAGAGAGACAGAGCACGAATGGGGGAGGGTCAGAGAGAAGAAGACACAGAATCTGAAACAGGCTTCAGGCTCTGAGCTGTCACAACAGAGCCCGACGCGGGGCTCAAACTCACGGACCGCGAAATCATGACCTGAGCGGAAGTCGGTCGCTTAACGACTGAGCCACCCAGGCGCCCCTCATCTGGAAATTAAACCATGGAGACCTTTGAAATACTTTTGTTTAAAATTCATTAAAGGCAAAACAAGCAAAACAACAACAACAACAACAACAACAAAAAAAAAAAACCTCAGTGATTTTATTTTATTTTTTTAAATTGCTGTCTTTCATATTTTTTTAAGGAAGGAAGCAAATGAAAATTTGAGGAGATAAAATTAGTTGATTGTTTTGCCATGTTCTGTTTGTCTACTGAAATAGATACATAACAGTTCATATTCCTGGGATTGGTCCACTTTTCAGGGCTTAGATGTTGAGTGTTATTTAAACAGATAACGTTATGGGCATGAATTAATATTTTCATTTTGGAAAATCTTTCCATGAATATTCAAGACACTTCTGACATTCTTAAATAATATAAAAAGAAAATCATGGACAGTGGTTCTCTCCCTGGGCTTTTAATCCAGTATGGTAGAGATGAAATTGTTACGGTTTGTTCTGCCTCTGCAATGGGGTTCCTCTGGGATTCTCCAGGACAGGCAGTCATTTAGAGCCCAATCATCTTCATGAGATCCAGCCCTTTCCCATTCATCCACAGGTCTTTTCAACTCTGTTCTAAAAAGCCTCTTGACAAGAGATTGTGACTTTACAGAGGAATGATCTGAAATAACTAGCCTTTTCCTTAGCATAACTGTCTTGGGAATTGCCCACAGATGTAATAAAAGTTGCAGACATTTTAGATTACTAACCCCATTGGCATTTGTCTCTTTTCTCACTATAATCTCATTAATTCTCCACCTCTTTCTGGAGTCTGCTATCATATCAGTCAATAGCTTTTGGTCGCAGTTTGCATTTAAATATTTGCTTATTGCTTTCTGAAATTAAAAAGAAGTTTTGTCATGTAATAGGACACAGTGAAGCCCCAGTTGAAGATTATTTGGAGAGTGGGTTTGGCTTAAGGTGAGATTTAAAAAGTGTCAAAGTTAAACAAAGAAAACTTAATCTGTAACTCACACTTATCCAAGGCATCAGTCGACAGGTACTTCTACACCTTTTTTAGGTCTGGCAACTAATGTTTGTTTGTATTTTGTTTTCTGCAGTCAGTATTATCTCTTTCTTCTTTAAAAGTACATAATATTTGATCCATATTTAGATATCTCTGATCAACTCCCTAGCAGACCAATCATATTATCCTAGTGCTTTTGGTACATATGATTGAGCTATTGCTATGTCAGAAGTAGTGCTATCACCTTGAAACAGTCTTCCACAAAATAATGGAAGCCACTCTTCCACAAAATAATGAACCTTATATAATGACATCTACTTGTCTGAGTTGATTAGGATATTCATACTGTATTATTTCATTTGTTGATTCAGCAAATATATAACAAGCACCAAATATTTGCCAGATATACTAGGCTTTAGCCTGTGTGTGTATGGGGGATTAAATGAATTTAAGGATCTCCTTTTCAACCCCATGAATGATTAATTTTGGATATGGAATCTCATTCGCATGAAACATCATTAGTTATTTAAACAATTTTTTCCAAATTAATAAAATAAGGGCCTGTACATTGTAGTACCTCTAAGTCCTATGGTAAAAGTTCAAACCCCACTGCTACCCTTTGCCAGTTAGGTGACCGTTGGAAAATTACTTAATGTCTCTCTGCCTCAATTTTCGTATTGATAAATATTTAAAAATTGGGTTGTTATTAAAGAAGTAACACTTCTAAAACATTGACAGTAGGTATTGGCACATGGTTTATGTGTTAAATATATAAAAAAGATAGGGATATAATGAAATAAATCCTTGATTGGGGTAATTGGTTTCCTTAAACAGGTAATAAACTGATTGACAACATTATTCACTTGTTATCCTGCCCTTATATGTTAATGCCTTTTGAAGTTGGGATCCTAATAAGAAAGGTTATTTGCTGAGATGGGGATCTGCAGGCTCATGTAGTGTAGGAAATCTTAAGGTACCAGGTTTTAACTTAGCCATGACTTGAAAGAAGAACAATCTGTCCACTAGTACAGCACAGACAAGCTGCTGTAATCACTTACTTGGAATACGTTTATTTTTCTCAGTTACTATTTCAGCCACAGACGTCTATGTTCTAACAGAGATAGCAGCATGGGCAGACAGCAAGAGAGAATACACACAATTTTCAATAAACATATAAGGAATTATACCCTCTCTTGGGATTTTTCTTCCCCTAATATGAATAAAAATACTCTCTCCTTTGGAATCACCACTGTTGATTCCATCAGGTATCTCTTAATGAAGTATAGGGTATGAAATTGACTGTTGCTTATTTGTTTTATACCTAGATGCTATTTCCATTATTACAGAAAACAGAGGGATATTTGAATTTGTTGAATGGCTCCCTTGCTCTCAAAGTTCATGGTTACTTGTGTTTCCTACTTGGCCTTGTTTGTTTTGTCGTTGTCACAGACAAAATAGCAAAATCAAAATTTGAATTAATGTATCTATATGTTTCATAGTTATGAAATATAATTACATACTACACATGGAGGTGTCTGGTTTGCAGTGTGTGTGTGCGTGTGTGTGTGTGTGTGTGTGTATAACTTACAACTGTGGATATTGTTCCATTGTTTACTTTTTATAATATATGATTGAGTGGGGCATTGATATTACAGTTTATAATTCACTTAGTCTTTCCTGGTATTGTGTTCAAATATTACAGAATATATATACAACTTGTAATTCAAATATCAAATATCTTTGCTGGATAAACTGATTATTCCATTTTAGATTGTGAGTTTCTTTGTTCCACTAACTTTGATATAAATATATGATTTCATATATGTTTCTATTTTTCTTAATTATAATGTATTTTTAGTGATAAGTCCATTTATCTGTCAGTCCACACTCACCTAATGACACTATTCTGATCATTGATGCTTCCTTTACCATAGATGGTTCCTCACAGACTACACGTGCCCCTGTGTTACTTACATCTTGTTGATTCTACACTTGTTTTTCTAAGCAAGGTATTGTTGAACAAATAAGCCAATTAGGTGGAGAAATTGCTTATGCCTATTATGTTTAACCTAGAATGAATGTGGCTGGAAGTCATTATCTTCTGAGTCCAAGTCCTCTGGCCTGGGGAGAAAAACTTGTATTACCTGAAAAATGTGGTTTGCCTGTGTTCCATTCTTTTGAAGTCAGTACCAATAGTCTATCAGAATGACACACAAATATCAAAATACAAATCACCATTATCTGTCATATCATTTTTAAAAACTTTTTTATTACATTTCTTTATTTTTGAGAGGCAGAGACAGAGCATGAGTGGGGGAGGGGCAGAGAGAGAGACACACACAGAGTCCGAAGCAGGATCCAGGCTCTGAGCTGTCAGCCCAGAGCCCGGCGTGGGGCTCAAACCCACAAACCATGAGATCATGACCTGAGACAAAGTTGGACACTCGACCGACTGAGCCACCCAGGCGTCCCTATCTGTTATATAATTTTCTTAATTTTTCTATGTCAGTTTTATGTACATGTTTTTGGCTTATTTCAATGTGCCACAAAAAACATGGCATAAAACTTGTTGGTAGCAACAATCATCAGTACCAGACTAAACAATGTAAATACTAACAATGAAGAAATGTTGAGATTTGCTCAAGTCTGTTGTGAATGCATTATGAAGCTGTCTTTTTTAAAGTGACCATTCCAAATGACTTACATTATTTCCCATACAGTGGATACAGGCAATTATCTCTTTTCTAATTTTATTCCCTTCAAGAGGCCTTTTCTCCACCCTTCCACTTTCTTGGCTCTCTTCACCTTGTATGGATGGAATAGTATGTTTCTATTACCTTTGCAGTCTTTTTTACTCCTCTTAAAACTGAATTAAATTTGGTCTACTGTTCTAGACATGAAGTGTTGGCCCAACAGAGTTATTTAAGCTCAGTAAAGTACAGGGGTTTTTATTACTCCAGTTCAAGCTTTACACATGACAAGTTTGTCCAAAATGGAAACCCAGGATTATTTTTAAAAAAGGAAATGGTTCTTTTGTGTTTGTGACTTTGGGATAATGCATACGGTAGAATTGATAATCACCTACACCACTGACTCCTATGATCTCCCAGATCATCTAACAGCTGTTAATGAACCTTGGTATATTAGCTGTGTAAAAAGTTTACCATATATAATTTCTCTAATCTTAACCTTACATTAAATGTTTTATGCAATGTAAATATTGGAACTATTTAAAAACAAATTGTCTATTAAAAAGTACATGTTATAAAGTTATTTTAGTACAGACAGTGCAGTTTTTACCTTCACATCTATTACAAAGATGATTCATTACCTCAAATCTTGGTAGGCAAAATGGTTAGTAGTTTAGATTTTGGATGGATGTCAGTTGTAGGTAACATTCTTAGGTTTAGCTTTGCTATCTGGAAAATCCAGAGAATCAGTGACAGCTGAAAATTCAATTTGCATTATGCATAAATCCATTCTAAAGCTGGAATATATTGAGGTACATATTTGTCAAAAAAGAAAAAATAGTGGTTATTACATGTGACAAATATTTTATATAATATTTTATGAGTTTTAGTTGTTTTATGTATTGTACTCAATTAAGATACAAAGGAGCAATTTCCATTCCAGAATATAAAAAGTAGGAATTGTTTTGACACATATCTGTGCTGTATGTGCCAATACTTTCTTTCTTTTATTACAAAGAGTGTTTAATTGCATGGATATACCACAGTTTGTATCCATTCACCCAAGAAAGGATATTTAGATTGTGTCAAAACATTATGCTAAATGAAAGAAAACAGTTTCAAAATGTTCTTTAACATGAAATTCTGGGGGGAAAAAGTACTGTAGGGATTAGGAACAAGTTGATGGTTGCCTGATTAGTCTTGGGGGAGGTTTGATTTACAAATGGGCAGTCCAGTACAAGAGTTTTTTAGGGTGATAGAACTGTTATGCATCCTGATTGTAGTGGTGATTGCATAGATTTACGTATGTGTTAAAGTGCATAAAATTTAGCAGAAAATAAGGTCAACTTAAGTAAATTTAAAATCAATAACAAAAATCTTTCATTATATATAAAGAGGAGGAGTTGTTAGTAGATTTATAGATCTTTACCAGTTCCATTTATTTTTATGTGATTTATTTAAATTTCAAATAAAATTTATTTTCAGAGTGTAGTTGTAATATATGTCCATAATTTTAAAAAGATAAAATATTTAAAAGTATAATAAAAAGGAAGAAAAAGCATGAGAGAACTCAGATAAAGCCACCTAAATGTTTAATATGCTTAGCACTAGTCCCCTTTTGCATATTTTGTTTAATTTAACACAGTTATACCATAAATATATTTCATATTCCTGAATGTTTTACTTATTATAGCAAAAACATTCCTTATAACATAAGCTTAGAGAAAAGATTATTTTATTGGCTGTACAAATGCCTTGGTCATTGCCTACTATTTACTGTATTGTTTTATGATCCTTTAGTATACTTAACCTCATAACATAATTTTAACATCATTTGCATAAGCCAGTTTATTTTAATATGCTTCAGATATTTTCCTTGAGAGATGTCCTAGCAGTAAAATTACCTTTCCAGTGAATAAGGCTCATCCTTGTCATCCACAATTATCCTGAATTTAAAGTATATTTATTTGCAGAGAATATTTTAGAAAATATTCTATCACAATTATTTGTCACCATATGAAACTTTATGTTAATGTTGCTTTAACAGTACAATATTTTCCATTATAAATTGGCTACTTGTTATCACACTCCTTAGTTTAAAAAATCCTTGTGGGTTGCAATTCAGAATATCAGAATCTTCCCAATAATCCAGTTTTCACGAGAGAGAGGGAGTATAAGTTGGTGTCCTTAAGAGAACAATATACTTAAAGACCAAACATTTAGACATTTAACGTATGTCATATTATGTTTGCATATCTCTTCTTCCTATATCCCACCCTCAGTAAAAATGTAAAATTTCTTTAGTACAACATTCATGCCTTATACGTTTGGTGTTTTGTCTGATTCTAAAGCTAATATTCATTGTAAATATGAAATGAGTTAAATAAAAGCAAAGTGATATCCACATACATACTTAGACATCAGTGCTTGTTTCCAGGGACTTAACATTGGGTTTTTGAGTGACCAAACTAATGCTAATGAATTAATACAACATGCACAAACACATGTTGCTATTTCCAAAGGGGTTTTTAAAAACCAGTAATAATCATAAATCCCCATAGGATTATCGCTTCTTACCAAAAAGTAGTATTAGATGGAATCATAGCGGGGCGCCTGGGTGGCTCAGTCGGTTAAGCGACTTCGGCTCAGGTCATGATCTTGAGGTTTGTGAGTTCGAGCCCTGCGTCGGGCTCTGTGCTGACAGCTCGGAGCCTGGAGCCTGTTTCAGATTCTGTGTTTCCCTCTCTCTCTCTGCTTCTCCCCCACTTGTGCTCTGTCTCTCCCTCTATCAAAAAAAAAATTAAAAATGTAATAAAAAACTTAGGAGGAATCATAGCTATACTTATAATCTGTAAAATGTAAGAAAGAAAAAATTAAAAAGATGCTCAGAGCATCTCTAATGATGGTGGGAACTGGCTTTCTATCTTCGTAATGATGCTATAGGCAGCTTATTTTTTTTTTAACTCCTTTGTTAGAGAAACAGGCAACATATTCTCTCCTTGAGAATGTGATCCCTGTGTATGTTCATAACTGCGTTCCCCTGACAGCTAAGTACTGTCTTCAGGTGTTGGAATGAATGCCTTCTGACAATGCATAACTCAGCACAGGTTTTCCAAGAAATCTTATAATTTTGAATATCTAGCTATTCACAGAATCCACAAACTACCTATGTTTAAAGAATATTATCCCTATGAGGGCTAGTTCTCATTTTTTAGACTACTTGGAAATAGGCAATAACAGAAACATGAAGGGGGTGATAGAATGTAATTACTTTTTCCAAGTAAGATCAAATAGAAGTTGTTTTTCTATATTCTTTTCAATTTATATCTTTATTCAGCAAATACAGATTTACCACCTAATATTTATCAGACTAAATAGTAAATGCAAATATATTTATCAAACTAGTAAATGCAAAATTAAATTTTAATTTATTTAAAAGTAATTGATTTTGAGAACAACGTGTTGTATAAGAGTAGTGTTGCACAAAGCAAGGGCTTGTGACCCTTGACTGGGGCTTAGGATTTTTTGAAGGCTGTGTTCAGCTCAATGTTCTGTCAAAGATGGAAGAAGAAAAATATGGGGAAGAGAGAGGCATATTTCAGGCAGAAGGAACATCACATGCGTAGTACGCAGATGTAAAACATGACAAAGAGGTTGGAATTGTGGGCAGCTCCAAACCTTGGAGGGACTCCTGTACCACAATTTTACCCTGAAAGAAATCCTAAAGGTACTTTGGGAAACATTTCATGGGAATGACATGATCCAATTTGCAACAATGCAAAGAATGGGCAATGTGTCTACCTGTGGGGCTGGAATGTGGGGATTCAGTCAGAACCAGGAGATACAGGAGACTCTTTCCTTATGTCCTATGAGAAATTCCAGGAGTCTGGACTAAGAGACTAGCAGAGGAAATGTATAAAACACATGTGATTATGTCCATCAACTGACGAATGGATAAAGAAATTGTGGTTTATATACACAATGGAATACTACGTGGCAATGAGAAAGAATGAAATATGGCCCTTTGTAGCAAGTGGATGGAACTGGAGAGTGTTATGTTAAGTGAAATAAGTCATAAGAGAAAGACAGATACCGTATGGTTTCACTCTTATGTGGATCCTGACAAACTTAACAGAAGTCCATGGGGGAGGGGAAGGAAAAAAAAGGTTAGAGAGGGACAGTGCCAAAGCATAAGAGACTCTTAAAAACTGAGAACTGAGGGTTGATGGGGGTTGGAAAGGAGAGGAGGGTGGGTGATGGGTATTGAGGAGGGCACCTTTTGGGATGAGCACTAGGTGTTATATGGAAACCAATTTGACAATAAATTTCATATTAAAAAAATAAAACACACGTGATTCAAGAGATTGAAGCTGTTGGTTGTTGATTGTAGAATCAAGAATATTTGATGGCCTATTAGAAGGGGCATAGTGGGGTTCAGTACTGTTAAGGGTACAAGCACAAATTTGCCTTAAGTGACTACATCTAGTTTAGGATGTCATTTAAAAAACTAAACATGTAAAAAGGCTAGACTTGTTACTTTATTTTGTTTGTTTGATTTGTTTCTATTTTGAATAGGAGACATGAAGGTGGCTATATCTGGCAGGCTTCTAGAGATATAGATCTGGATTACAAAAGAGATCGGTCTACTGTTGATTAGCAAACATGTACTTGAAGTGAGAATAGGGTTGTTTGGAGAAATTGTGGATTCAGAAGAGCACAGGGCTGAGGAGAGAAGCAAAAAGGCAGGGGGAAAGGTAGAGAAACTGAAGAATATCTAGAAAAATTAGGAAAGAACATAAAGCGGTGTCACAAAGCCCAGAGGAGGAAGAAATATAATGTCTGGTGGAAAAAAAATGAATGCGTTAAAGATTGAGGTAACGGTTGCTAAGTGTGCTGATTTAGCCTGTCTGAGGGAGTAGGCATGGACTGGGGTCACTTATAAGGGCCAGATGTTACTTACGAATGTATATAATCTACCCAGATGGTGGTGGTTTCAGTCTTTACAGATGGTAGCCAGAAGTGACTGTATAACAGTGTTTCAGATTATAGATAGATATAGATAGATATAGATATAGATATAGATGTAGATGTAGATATAGATACACACACACACACACACACATCTATATCTATATTCATTCAAGCCTATATAAAATCAAGCCCATACATACACAGGCTAGCAGAAACTCCAGAATCTCTGTATAAAGGAAGCTTATAGATACCATTCCAGTTGAAACACAAGGAAAAGAAACATGTCTTGAGGTTGTATTTCCATAACCAGTACTTGGATTTTACTTGGAGATTGATTTTTAGGGGTAACTGTATGGAGGGTTGGATGATGGTGGTTGTGGTGGTAGGTTTATACTACCTGACTGCCACGAGTCAGCTCTTGATACCGTATTAGATATGCGGAATCGTATGTAGATTACCCTTCAGGCTCTCCCTTGGCAATCTAAAGTAGGCTTTACTGAGGATGAAATGATTTTCCATTCCAGGTATGTTTCTCCCTTCCAGGTATGATAACCCGCTTGGATATAGTGTTCTCTAGAAAGCAAATGCTACATGTGATGCTCTTTTGAAATATTTTGCAATGCCATTAATCACTACTTTCTATAATCAAAGCCCGATGTAATTATGATTTTTCTAAAAGCCAAACGGTTGGCAAAGGTGAAGAAATGTGTTACCGAGTTTTAAAACGGTACATTTGGATCTCTGGAGCTTAGAGCACCTCGCATTTGCTGACAGAAAAGTGTTGTTCAAACTCACAAAGGAGTTTGAACTGAAGCCAAGCGTATGCATTTAAAAAGTTTATTCTAGTCCTACTCTAGACTCTTTCAATAAAGCAATGCTATTTGTTCCACTCAATTGTCATATCTTAACATAGCTGACACTGCTGAGGTATTTCAAAGTTGACATCACTGCTATAATTTCTGCAAAAGTTTCATGTCTAATTGAAATATGAGGATCTTTAGAAACAGAAAACCATTCTTCCTTATCTTAAAAAAAATGTTTATATCTGCAAATGACCTCTCAAAGGAAGCCTTCTCAAACGTTATCTTTTTATGAGCAAAGAGAGTAAAATCACTTCATCCAAGTGTAAGTTGTGTGAATATGAAAATTCTCATTATAAAAATTTGCTAGGGCCCTTTTATTTAGCTCAATAGCACTCAAATGGCTATAGTGATAAACTTCAAAGTTGGAAGTAGTGGAATATTCTTCCATTTAACATTATGCCAATGCTAAGGAAAATTGCTGCCATATTTTCTAAGTTATTAACCTTTACATTGAGATATATTTTCGATGCACAGAGAAAAATTTCCTCCTTTATGTTAATATGAGCTTAAGGTAGAGAGACTAATCAAATAAATAAATGGAAATTAGGCCATACAGAACTGCTTTATGTTATCCTTTCTACATTTGCGTCTAAGATACGTATTGGAACAATAGTTGTAAAAACGTTGGAATGTCTTATTGATCACAAGAACGGCATTTTATTATATCAGTAAAAGAGAAGATATGAGTTAAAGATTATGCCTTTTTCTTAAAAGTGGGCTGTGGGATCCTGTTGTTTTTATCACTCCTCAGAAATCTTTATCTCTGCCTGAATTCCTTCATCCAAACCCCCTGTTCCTTCACTGTAGTTCCAGCCAATTTCCTGACAAATGTAATCAAAAACTCTTTTATCCATTCATTTCCCTTCTGCTTTACAGCATTCGCCATAGTAATGCATGCCTAAATGGCCCAAATTCCCTCTTTTAATTTTTTTCACGACTGAGTCTTCCACAAATGGTTCCATCACTTAACTTCCCCCAAAAACATTGCTTACAGTTATCGAGGTACGCTTGAGTACTTCTTACCCTACTAGATAGAACACTTTTTCAGCTACACTCTGAGCTCACTTAGTGTATACGTTTGTCCTCCCTAAAACCTGCCTTTGTAAATAATTTAGCCCAGACTTTCCTTTGAGAGTTCTTCATCCTATTTACATTTACTGTAACAGTGGAACACGCATTTAGAGTAAGACATCCAGGACATAAAAGTGAGTTTTGCTACTAACGTTTTCTGGTCATGTGACTTGTTTCTCTGAAGCTCAGTTTTTGCATTTGTGTCATAGAACCAATAACAACATTCACTACAGAGTAATGTTGTCAATATTAAATTACATAAATATAAAACACTTAGCTAAGTGTCTGATGCATTGGAACAATTGAATAGGTATTAACGGTTATCATTCTCATTATTCCTATTACTTTGATTTCTTAATACATCTCCAGGTAATGTACAATAAAGTGAGATGCAGTGAAACAAGTATGAGATTTGAAGTTAAACAGATCTGTGTTAATGTGACTGATAACTTATTAACTATGCGACTTTAAGTGTCTTACCCTCTTTAAGAACTATAGTGATGGGGGTGTCTGGGTGGCTCAGTCAGTTGAAAATCTGACTTCAGCTCAGGTCATGAACTCACTCACAGTTCTTGGGTTCAAGCCCCACGTCGGTCTCTGTGCTGACATCTCAAAGCCTGGAGCCTGCTTTGGATTCTGTGTCTCCTTCCTCTCTGTTCCTCCCCCACTTGCATTCTCTCTCTCTCTCAAAAATAAATAAAAATTAAAAAAAAAACCCCTGTAGTGATGGTTAAACATCTGTATACAGCAGCAGACATAAAATTTGTTCTATCAAATGCCTGTTGAATAACTAAATGGGTGACATACATTTGTGTATGTACATTGTAGTATTGGTCTTACCAGTTTAAGAAAATATCTTCATTAAATCACTCAGCAAAGATTTATCACATATGAAAAGCATACTGTGCTAGGCTCTAGAAATAATTTCTAAAGGCCTGGTAAAGATCATTACTTATTTCTGTGGTACATAATATAACACTGCTTACCATTAATTTGGTTAATAATTCTTGGGAAGCAGGAGCAGGTATCTCTGCTCAAGCCTAAACTATATATACATCTCGTATGTCTGGAAAACAGATGAGGCAAGCCTTCCCAAATTGACTTCCACAACACCGTTTTCCTCTCATCATCCTTCTAGTCACCTGAGACAGTGATAGGTGTGGCGGTAAGAACAATACAGTCTAAAGTAAGATATTTAGGAGAAGGCATTCAGGGTCAGCAATGAGAATGCCCACAGGATGGACTTTGAAATAAGGCCCAGGGAAACAGTGGCTTTGGAGGTAAGTGGGTGGCTGGAAAATATCCATAATTCAGACAGAGCACCAGGGAACAGGCACTGGGCACAGCTTTGCGGCCTTAGTGGGGACATAGAGAATTTTGAATACTCAAGAAATAATGATTGAGAAAAACCCAGCCAGGTAACCTAGAAAAAAAATTCCCCCATCGAAACTGTTAGTAAGAAGAAAAAATTATTTAGGGCTTACATATTAGTCACTCAATGACAACTGTGAAAACAGTAATAGTTTATTTTAATGTTTATGCTATCAAGCGTGCATTTCAAAATTAAGTTCTCATTACTTACTGACTTCTCAAGGGGTAGTATTTAAATGAATTTTATAAAGTCAATAGAATATGCATTATAACCATTTAAACACTAATTGCAATAATAAATTTTCTCTGTGTCCTTAGATATATGATCCCTTCAATAGTTTTTAATATTTTTCCCAAACCATGTAGTGATAAAATGACCCATAAACAAGAAGTGGCAATACATTTGATTGTATAAGGTGCTACCTTGAAACTAGCTTATAAAAGTTAATGGTCAATAAAACTTTTTTTCAGTTCATAAAATGTGTTTATTTAACTTGGTCTTGAAGTATCTGACAATTAGAAGCATGCTATTATCATATTGGAATAAAATCCAATTAAATTACAAAGCCATCCCTTCTTCCAGAAATCCTCAGAGAAACAAGAAACAATTCTTGAATAGAGGTTACATCCAGATTTTAAAGAACATATTTGCAGTAGAATCATGGTGAGAATATGATGGATAAGAATTAATTGGAGAAGCAAACTGAAACATTGTAGTATTATTTCCAAAAACAGATACAATGATTGACACGTGCCCATGAACTTTCCAAAGGAAAATAGATGGAGATCTCTTGCCGCTTGACATTAAAATTCCAATAGCAAATGTCTCTGGCTATATCACAAGCTGAGTAATTATATTTGGTTCACAGCATAAGCATTTGATGATTTTATGCTTCTCAGTATGCCCTGCTTTTATAATTTCACCAAGGATTGCATGTAAAAAACACTAATATTAAATGCTAAAAATCAATGCAAGTCGGGGGAGGGAGAGAAGGTGACCAAATAAAACAGACAAGACTAGATACACCTAAGAAAGACAGGCAGAGGGAGAGAGAGAGAGATGTTGTTAATCATAAACACGTAAGCCTTGACCTTGAATGATCTTTGAATTCTATATAAAGGTTTACACCTATTTCAGAGGGAAAAAAATCCTCCAGTGTGGGCTTTGGGCTCAATGATTTCTATGATTTGTATGCCCACAGGTAGTGAAAAGGAGAGGGGAATAAATCTGCTGCACTGATAAGTGATGGGTGGGCCGATGGCCAGTGTTATATTCTATCTTTTCACAAAATCCTTGCCTAACTTGACGGGACAAAATATATGGGTCCATGTTCTCTTGGAATCTCTTTGATTCCGTAAGTTTGGTATTGACTGCTAGGCATGAAGCTTAATGATTCCTGCTAACTTACTAATTCAGCATCAAAAAGAAAGTATGGCCAAATCGTTTTTACTCATTTAATCAGTATCGCTAGTTTGTTTTAATGTACAATGCTGAAAAAATGGCTTTTAGAACTGGGGGGCTAAGAGTAAGGAACATGATTCAGACAAATGAGTATACCAGAAAAACTTGAGGACGTCATCCATGAGCTTCAAGCCTTGAATACATACGCAAGAGAAAGTGCCCAGCAGTTGGTATTTATCATTAATTGCTAATAATGGTACAGCCGGATCTACTAGAGAAACTGATGCTGTCATCCTAACTACAAAGGGTTAGGTTGTAGGCAAGTGCTTAAACTGGAAGTCACAATCTGCAAGCTGGACACAGATTGCTAAGGGGTAAATTCTGCCTGATAGAGGTGTTGCACACAGTGGCATCCCATTAACACTCTCTTTTGGATGCTCAGTCAGCAAGGAAAGTAGGCCACTGTGTCTCATTGTATTATTCTTAGCACATTACATGTTCTGGAATAACTAGGATGAGAGAATGATGTAATTTGTGATCTGACTCCCCTTTGCCCTCATTCTTGTGGGTCCTTGCAGTAAACCACCATTGGGGAGGATAATCTTTGTAACCCTAGAAACATTAAAGCATTTGATCTCTTATAGGAGACAAGTACAGAAATGTTAAGCACCCCGATGCAGAAACTGCTATAGTATTAAAGGCTATTGCAAAAACTGTTAGTAGAATTTGGGGTTGAATTTAAAGCAGTTTTCTTAAATGAAGTTCTAATGAACAATGTATTTTAATTTTGAAAAGTTTACTCTATGGAACTCTATATACAGATGTGACTTCATTTGATCCTCAAAATAGTGCCAGTGAAGAAATAGGTATTATGTTTAATAATACCTATTTAACCCTGCAGAGATTAAAAGATTTATTTTACATATTTTATTAGAAGGGATCAGCAGAGTTAGCACTGGCACACCGGTGTTCTGAATCTAATCCCACTTATGTATACATGGGCATACTATACACTGACTTAAAATGGGTCTCGTCAAGTGGTGCCATCCACTTAAATGTCTACTCATAAATGATTCACCATGACAATGGACATTACCATATAATTGATAGGAGTTAGAAGCCCTGGTAAAGCCATATATAGCATCAAGAGGTTTTGATTTTAATTTGTAAATCAAATCTGCAAGGCTATTATGGGATGACTGAAATTCCATTTGACTTGCAGTGTTCCAATTTAAACCAAGAACTGGACTATCGTGTCATGCAAAGTGAACAGAGATATATTTGATGCATTCACACCACCTCTATACACCCGTTGATTTTAATCCCGTGGCTCTCCTCTTGATGCAAGAGCAAGGAAAAGAACAGCAGTGGGTAACACCACAGGAGTGCTAATTACACCAGGCTTTGTCCTAAGCGCTTTATGTATACTGACTTTAAACCTCACACCACCGTTGTAAAGGAGCAATTATTATCCCCTTGTGTAGACTATTAAACGGAAACATGAGGAATAGAAGAACTTGTTAAAGGTTGCATAGCAGGTCAGCAGCAGAGTTGGGTTTTGCCTCTGACTCCGGACTGCATGCATTTAAAGAGGAAAGTGGACCACCTCTCATAAAAGTGATTACTTAATGGAAGGGAACCAACAAAGGACTTTGGAGTCACACAGAATGGTTAGATCTCTGACTCCATCGCTGTCCAGCTAATGGTGTTACTCTGAACAAGATGTTTCCTCAGGCTCAAGTAAGAAGGCACAAGTGAAGCCTACTTCATTACATATCAGGTAGTGACTAAATGGTAATTATAGAAGATGAGCAGAAATTACACTTTTCAAATAACTTACTCAAAGTCATTAATGAAAAAAAAATGTCTAAAGGGGTTGGATGGCTAGTTTTCTATAATTCAGGAGCAGGAGAAGAAGCCACACCTCTCAACTCTGTTCAGGGTTCTTTGAACCACAAAGGAGGAAATAAAGGACTCTTATCTAACTTACAATTTTTTTTTCAGTTTAAAAAGTTAACTTTGAAGTGTCTTCAATTCTTTTCATCTGTTTAAAGACATATCTACTGAAAGTGTTATCAGACCATCCTCTCAATGTTGGATATATGTCACAATTAAATACACATAACTGTAAAAATGTTCCCCCTCTTCTCAAATACTGAAATACAATTAATGAATCATCTTGGAAAAAGAAAAATAAAAGTAGCAAGCATAGACCTATCTGTGTCCTCAAACCGATCGAATCAGAGGAATCATTTGTCTTGCTTCTTAGAACTAGGATGTCTGCTTATTTATGTATTTGACAGCGGCTGTAGATTGAAGTAAGAGGTCAGGGGAACCACAAAATATTAAAAAAATAAAATCAAACCCAAGCAAATCCAAAGAAAACTTTGAAAGCCAGGGAACCTGCAACCTTGGCTCACTTGTCCATTAGCAAAATCCCTGAGCCAATCACTTGGTACATTTTAATCAAGACAATGAAAATACAAGCTGTCAAGGAAATCATGCTGGTCTTAACAGTTCTCAAAGAAAGCAATCCTTGCTACCTGCATTGGTAGGACAGGACAAAAATCGACCCTGTCATATTTCATTGTTTTTGTACACGTACGATGTGTGCTCAATGAGAATGCAAGATTTAAAGGGAGGAGTTTTAAAAATCTTTTCGGGGTGCCTAGCATATGACTGAACACAGTTATAAAAACAGTAAAAGACTCACAGCTGAACTGAATTGAAATGTGGCTCCTAAGACCATTAACAACAAACAAAGGTAAAGGGATTTGTTCATTTGATAGTATAGAGTCACTGTCTTATAGTAGTGAGATCTACAGATAGATTAAAGAAATGTACAGAATTATAAAGATTGCATGTAGTGATGATCCATCTTCATGAAAAATGACAGAATTCTCCCTCCATGTAGCACATGATGAAAACACTTTAATTCACCATTCTTTCATTTTTTTAATTTGAATAATGGATGTCACCTGAAAACAAGCCTCGACCACCTGTGTAATTTTTTTTCTTATTAATGCAGTATTTATTGGTCTTCCCTCTGTCAGACCCCGAGCCAACCACTTTCTCCAGGTTGTCTGAGGTTTAGGAAAAGAAAGCTACAGGGTAGATGAAACATGGGAGAAAGCCATATATGAGGTGGAGAAGGCTCCTTCACATGGTGAAGAGTTTCAGAAAGGCCACCATCAGGCAAAAGAGTCCCATGGCCTCCAAGAGGGCAAAGCCTGAAAAAGAGCTATTGCCTCAGAGAGGGGTTCCTGGCATAACCAATGATGAGGCTCCCAAACACAGTCCCAATTCCAATACTCCTACTGTGGCAGCCTAAAGCCCCAGTAAACTTGGCTGCTGTGTTGATGTCTATTGAAACGCCACTGGTTCGGAAGCTGCAGCTAGGCAGACGGGACAGCTGCTCCCAGCGCAGAGATGACAGACCTATACTTCATCTTTTTCAAGATGTCCCAGCTCTGAAGTTACAGCAGCAGAAACTGAACATTTAGCCTGGAAAGAAAGGAATTGATATTTAGCAGTCCAAGATACCAACAGTGTTTTGACGATGTTTTCTTTAACAGCATAGTATCTGAGACTCATGATAGTATACAAAATGAGCAAACGAAAGAAAGCTAGACAATTTTTTTAATGTAACAAGACTGTGTGTAATGAGCACCAAAAGTGACAGTACAGACAAGGGCTGTGGGAGCTCAGAGAAAGAACAACAGCAAGGGCTGCCCTGGGGCGGGGATACCCCGTCTCAGAAACTTGGTCCTTGCTAAGAACTCACACTGCCTCACTGTCCCCTGCAGAGCCTCTCAGAGAATTCTTTGGATTTCACTTGGATATATATGAAATAGATAAAATTACAACAGTGAACAGATTATGGATATTTTCTTTACTTGTCTTTACTTATCTACATGCCAAGCTGAACAAAAGACAAAGTAAATGAGACGTGCAAAGAAAGACTGAGGAAAAAAATGCAAATAACTTAGAAATAAATACACATGATTGTGATCATAAGCTTCTACTTTCTACCTCTACTTTTCTTCTTTTTCACCTGTGTCTTGCTATACTTTTGTTTATCCTCTTAAACCAGCTTCAATCCTTTCTAGAATGTGGCATAGCATACATTTAAAATAAGAAAACACACATCATCAAAGACCACTGTATTGAAAAAATATACTATTCTACGTGTTGGTGTTTCTCAAGCTTAATTTAACTCCTAGAGCTCTATTAATGCACATCTACCCACATCCATTTGTAGTGCTTTCAGGGATGCAAGTGCATATGCAGATAAGTGCACTTATAAATTCACAGCTCAATAAATTTGTATAAAACAAACATTTCTATTAACAGCACCAACATCAAGAAAAGAGAAATTACCAGAATCCGGAGAAGCTCTCCTGTTCTACCTTTCTGTTTCTGCTTTAACGATGGTACCCACTGTCCTGACTTTTATCTCCATAGTACAAGATGGTCTTTTTTTATATATTATAAAAATGGGATCATACCATGTGTATTTTTCTGTGTTTTTTGTCCAAATTTGTGTCCATATAATCATATTTGTGTTACTCATTGTATAAACTTAAATTCATAAATTCCCTGGATAAATGACCATTCAGATCATTTGCCAATTTTTTAATTGGGTTATTTGTCTTTTTGTTGTTGAACTATAAGAGTTCTTTATATATTCTAGATACAAGTCCCTTATCTACCAATCTATGGGCTGTCTTTTAGCTTTTTTTAAAATTCCAATATAACTAACATACAGTGTTATATTACTTTCAGGTGTACAATATAGTAATTCAATATTTCTATATATTACTCAGTGCTCATCATAATAAATGTACTCTTAATTCCCTTCATTCTCTTTCATCACTTCCCCACCACCTCCCCTCTGGTAACCCACCAGTTTCTGTCCTTTACCTTTCTTGATGGTGTCCTTTGTAGCAAAACATTTTTAATTTTGATCTTTAAGTTATGCATTTTTAAGTTATTTTTTTCTCTTGTTACTCAAGCTTTAGTGATATATCTAAGTACTCTTTTGCTAAATCCAAGGTTACAAAGATTTACCCTCATATTTTCTTCTAAGAGTTTTATAGTTTTAGTTTTTACATTTAGGTTTTTTATTCAAGTTAATTTTGCCTGTGAAGTGAAGGTCCAACTTCCTTCCTTTGCGTGTGGCTATCTTGTCATCTCTATGTCATTTGTTGAGAATACTATTCTTTCCCTACTTTTGATGGTTTTGTCACTGTTGTCAAAAATAAGTTGACCATAGATGTATGGATTTAAATACAGACTTTCAACTGTATTCCATAGATCTATATGTCTATCCTTAAGCAAGTACTGTAATGCCTTGGTTTTTGTTCCTGTAAAGTATGCTTTGAAATCAGGATGTTTAAGTTGTCTTACTTTGTTCTTTTTCAGGATCATTTTGGCTATTCTGGGCCCTTTGTACTTCCATACAAATCTTAGAATCATCTTTTAATTTATACAAAGAAGTCAGGTGAAATTTTGATAGAGATCTCAATGAACCTATAGATCAGTTTGGGGAGTTTTGCCATTCAACAATGTTAAGCCTTTTAATCCATGAATATAGCATGTTTTTCTATTCATTTAGATCTTTCTAGATTTATTGAACAAAGTTTTGTAGTTTCCAGAGTACAAACTTTGCACTTCTTTTGTTAAATGTATACCTAAGTATTTCATTCTTTTTTACACTTCATAAATGGTATTGTTTTCTACATTTAATTTTTATATTTTTATTGCAAGTATATAAAATATAATTGAGCCTTATATAATGATCTTATATCCTGAAACATTGCCAAAATGATTTATTAGTTTTAACAGTTATTTATTGGATTCCTTTCTATATATATAAGATCATATCATCTGGAAATAGAAATATTTTTATTTATTCCTTTCCCATCTGGAGACCTTTTATTTATTTTTCTTGCCTAGTTTCCCTGGCTAGAATCTCATGTACAGTGTTGAATACAAGTGGCAAGAGTGTTCCTAATTTTAGTCATTCACCATTAAGTATGATGTTACCTGTGGAATTTGAGTAGGTAACACTTACAAAGTTGGGGAAGTGTCTTGTATTCTTTTTTTTAATGTGTTTTTTCATGAAAGAATGTTGGATTTCATAAAATGTTTTTTCTGTGTCTATTAAGATGATCATAGGAGTTTTGCTTTTTCTTTCTGTAGACATGATGTATTACATCAGTTGATTTTTGGATGTTAAAACTAATTGCATTCCTGGGATATGTACCACTTGGTCATGGTGTATAATTATTTTTGTGTGCTTCTGGATGTGGTTTGCTAATTTTCCTGAGGATTTTTACATCCATAAGAGATACTAGTACACACTTTTGTTATTTCAAGGTGTCCTTGTCTAGTTTTGATATGACAGTGGTACTGGCGCTATAAAAATAAGTTGGAAAATGTACCTCTCCCTTATCTACTTTGGAAGAGTTTGTGAAAAATCAGTATTAATTGGCAATTAATTTAGAATCATTAATGTTTTACAAGATAGAGGTTAGGAAGTACTGTTTCTGATAAGCTAGTTTCTAGACAGAATAACATAACAATCTAATATTTTTTTCTTTTTATCTTGAGATTCCTTTTGATTTTCTTAAACACTTTTGGAGAAATGACTTTGCAGATAGTAGACAGAATTAATTTTATTTTATTTTCAGTTATAATTTCCTGATGCCTAGTGATATGGAATGTTGAAGTATGCTAGAAACAATTTGCTCAACACTGATGAGGACTTAATAACCAGGTATTAGCTCTGAAGTTAGTTAAGTAATTTGATAGGTTTTAATTGATGCTGTTATTTGGTTGCTGTTTCTCTGTTTTTTTTTTTTGTTTGTTTTGTTTTGTTTTTTTGTTTGTTTGGTTTTTTGTTTGTAGTTTTTTTGGTTTAGGATATAAGGCAAGGTTACAATGAACTGGTCACAGTGTCCTTTAGAAGAAGATATCCAGAAACATAGTAGTAACACAACTTGGGTTGCATTATGAATACAGGAAGGGAAAGTGCACACCATGAGGAAGAATGGAGCATCTCATTATCCTCATGGAGGATCTTACAAAGAACTTATTACAATATTTGGGCTTTGAGTAGGTGTTTTACAAGAGCATTCAATCAAGTGAGGCTTTGGTCTAAATTAGATGCTCTCAGGAACTGTAAATAGTTCTATAATTGAGTGAAAACCTATCTCATTTAGAAAGGGAGAAGACCAGAGTAAAGAGTAAAGCTAAATCTGGGATAGGGTGATGTTAGATATTTTAGGGTTGGCACAGTGATGTTTTTCTTTTAATCCACCTCATGAATTGTTCGTGTTTTTGTATCACTTCATTACAGTCACAGAGTAATGCGCTCTAGCTGTTGGTCAGGTCAGCTCCTAACAATATCAAGGCCTACCTGTCAGAGTCCAGCAAGTCCTGAATTTTTAGGGGCTAATTTTCCTTTCCTCATGGATGAACTATATAATAAAAAGCACATAGTCATAATAAATAGCACATTAAAATAAAATCAAAGAACCATGGTGATATAATTAAATTTACAACATTACATTTTGTACATTAAAACAAAGCAACTCTTCTATGCTATTTTTTTCCCTTGCTGTTGTCCACAATATAAAGATATATAAAGTACTGTATGATCTAGCAGAGAATGCTGGGGGGAAATTTTATAGTAAGATTGTGACTAGATCTCATGTTTGAACAATCAATACAATCCAAAGTGTGGTCTAATGATCACAGCCCCTCATGAAAAACAATTTATCATTGAAAAGTAATAGCTTTCTAATAATGTGACAAATATTATTCCTAAATCTCAAAGTCAGCAATAAAGTTTGAGGTCCTCTATTTATATTCTAATTTTTCACTAGGTTCTACACTATCAATTTACTAAGTTTCATGTTAACCTTGGAGAGTTAAAGGATGCTCTTTGGAGTAAATCAGCTGTTTGTCCTTCAGAACAGTGAATTCAAGTGAAATACAAACCCATGAGAAGACCTACTTTTAAAACAGAACCACTGCATTATAATTTGCATATTCCTTTATTTTTTTAAAGAAATTTGCTTATTTCCATTCATATTATTTTATTAAAGTAACCTGACATCACCATTACTGATGAATTTGTATCACTGGTGAAAAACATATATATGCCAGTGTAGGCTTAGACTTCAGTTCACTTCAAAAAATAGTTCTACATGCAAGTTACACAACAACGTGTGTAATGAAGCAGATCCATGTTGTTGAAATGATGTCAGAATAGCCTGAGCATTGTTTTCCCTCACTAAAGTTGCATTGGATAACATATATGTTTTGCACACTAAATAACACTAAAAGACTGCTTAATAGTATCAGTTTACATTGTCAAATTCATTCTAAATAATACATAAAATTAATTAAAAAATTTATTAACATTTTTAAAAGTATAAGTACATGTATGTGAGCTAATGTTACTAAGCCAATATCCCATAATATGTATGTTTTGTAATATTAATTCTCTTAGAGCAAATACCTCTGCTTTACCCTTACTTATGTAAGGTTGACTTAGCTATTAATAAATTATTCTTCCATATAAGTTGTAGATACATTATGTTAGGTTTATATCTCAAATTGTAAATGTCACTGGAGGACAATGAGTCATCCAGGATAACTGACTGATTTATAATGGTTAGCCATTTCTTCTAAAAACAGGGAATGTTTCTGGAAAAATTAAGATCTTCTTTTACTTCCTTAATTATTTCTACAGTTTTTTTCCATATTGTACACTAGATAAATTACCATATAAATTGAAGTTTTTGTTGTGAGTGTGATGGTGTCCTATTTTGAATTTTCTAGTTGGTGCAAAGAATATGAAGGGTCTAAGATTTTTACCCAGTATACAAGCTAACAAGTTAGCCTACCACACTTTAATGGATGCCCGCAGGAAAAACCTGACTCTTGGTTCAGAGACCAAGGGTAATTTATTACTCACAGCAATAACATTAGCCAGAATATTAGTTTTTTGCCCCGGTTCTCTGAGCTCCAATTACCATGGGGAAATGAGAAGAGGACCAGAGGAAGGAACTTTGAGGACAGAGAACGCACACCTTTTATAATGGAAAATAAACAAGTCTGTCCTATTCTAAGTACAAATATCCTTGAAAAGATAGCCTAGAACAAAGGCAGCCTTGCCTTTGCCCACAATATAGATGAGAGAGCCATAGAGAGGCGCCTCTGTTTATTTGGTTATTTCTGCAGTACACAAATATTACTGGTTCTCAAAGGTTGATTGTGTGTCCAGGCAACTTACAAGACTCTCATTTGTTCCTATAGTTTGTATGCTGATTCTGTTGTTCATCTACCCTTAGGTAGATGATTAAACATCTATATATACCGACAATTGTATGCTTTCTTTTCTAGTCCTTTGCAACTCTTCATTCATTTTCCCTCTTTTAACATTAGGCAGAACTTCCAGGGGTCTATTAAATGTGGCTTTGTCACTGATCTTAAAAAAAAAATCTACAGGTGTCTAAAATTTCTCTGTCAGATATAATGTTTGTTATTGGGTTTCTTGTACCATTTTTATTAAGTTAAGGAAGTTTTCTTCCAGCCTTCATTTATTGAATTTTTTAAATTAATAGATGCTATGTTTGGTAATATTAATTCCAAAAGAACGTTTTTCTATTAATAGACTGAACATTGTCGATAGATTTTTCTGATACTGAACCATTCTTATATTCATAAGCAATCATGTGATTAAATAAAACTGTAGGATTTGGTAAGCTTATGCATTATTTTAAAATCTATATTCCTAAGTGAAATGGGCCTGCATTATTTTGTCATTACCCTTATGGTAATCAGGAGTACACTAGCTTCATAAAATGAACTGTGGGCATCTTTACCTCTTATTCTAGTTTGTGAAACAATTTGTATAATGTAGGAATTTAATATTATTTGAAAGTTTGTATGAATTCACTTCAAAGCCTTCTGAGACTGGCTTTTTGTTTTGTTTATGTCTAGGGGCAATCTTGGCTATTTTAATTTTGTTTAAAATTTATTGTTATGTTTTGGAACAGGACATTTTGACAGCATGTATTTTTCCATAATTTATGCACTTTTCAAAGTTTTAAAATTTGTTAGTGTATATCGGAACTTATATATGACCATGGAACTATCAAAAGTAGTAAGAATAGGACAAATTAGGGGCGCCTGGGTGGCTCAGTCGGTTGGGCGTCCGACTTCGGTTCAGGTCACGATCTCGCGGTCCGTGAGTTCGAGCCCCGCGTCGGGCTCTGGGCTGATGGCTCAGAGCCTGGAGCCTGCTTCTGATTCTGTGTCTCCCTCTCTCTCTGCCCCTCCCCCGTTCATGCTCTGTCTCTCTCTGTCTCAAAAATAAATAAAACGTTAAAAAAAAATAAAAAAAAAAAAGAATAGGACAAATTAGCAGAAGGGTTTAAATAAACTCCTTCAAGGAGGAAAAATGAAAATGGATGTGTACTTAACAGTACATTCAAAAGTGACTGAATAGATTAATGGTCTACATGTGAAAGATAAACTATAAGACAATAGAAGAAAACAAAACTGGGTATCTTTATGATCTGTAGGCAGGAAAGTACTTTAAAAACAAAACTTCAGAGTCAGAAATCATAGGACAAAACTTTGATGAATGTCATTACATCAAAAGTAAGGATAGTTCTTCAGGGGAGGACATAAGAAACAAAATGAATAGATGGATGACACAGTGGGAGAAGGTGTATAAATGAAAGAGAGATTTAATGTATTAAAAAAGAAGACATGCGTGTTAACATAAAGATAAGCAAAGAGAAGCTTTCAAAAACCCACAGCAAACATAATGTTTACTGAGGAATGTTAGAAACATTTTCTTTTTTAAATGAGAGTTGAGCAATGATGCCTGCAAGTTGTGTTTGGGTTTGCAGGCACACAACATTGAATGCATCAAACTAAAATCCCAGTCCTCATGCGGTTTTGTCACTTGGGGTCTTTCATTAATGGATATTGTCGCTTGAACTTGTACCTGATGGGGAGATGTTGGTCAAAGGGTGCAAACTTTCACTTATAAAATGAATAGCTTTGGGGGATTTAATGTACAGTATGGTGATTATAGTTAACCATAGTGCGTTGTATCCTTGAAACTTGCTAAGAGAGTATATCTTAAGTGTTCTCACCCCAAGAAAAAAGGTACCTGTAAGAAGTGATGAAGGTGTTAATTAGCTTGACTGTGGCAATCATGTCACAATTCATGTGTATATTAAATCATAACATTGTACACTTTAAGACAAAAACATCACATTGTACAACCTAAATGTATACAATTTTTACTTGTCCATCATGCCTCACTAAAGCTGAGAGGGAAAATGAAATATATATATATATTTTTTAAATGTTTGTTTAAATAGTTCAGGAAACCCTGGATTTTATTATTTATACCTAGCAAGATTCAGGGAGGGTTTTTTTTTCAAAAATTAACCATATTTTTAATAAGCTTGTATACAAGGAAATCATGAAATAAGCACACATCATGGAACACTGGGTAAAGAGTCCATTGACTAACTTAGATTATTGAGTACCTATTGACTTAAAGTAGTATTCCATTACAGAATCTATTATAATTTAGGTGTTTTTTTTTTCTTGACTATTCATTCTGCCTTTTCTGACCATAGCCTAATGTAGTGTCACCATGGGATTCTGATTTTCAGAAGAGTTATGAATCAAGGAAACAAGTTTTCTATAAATGAGTTAATTTAAATTCCATAAGATTCAGTAAGTCAGAAAACGTTAATGGATATTTTTGTTAAATACAGTGCTGTTATACATTGGGTCAACTAATAACAAAACCTGTATCAAAGTGATTTTTGTGAGTAATAAACATCCAGATCCTCTGAGACTGTATATTATCATCTAGAAATAGAGGTAGCACTTTGTTGTTTTAAATAAGCTTCAAATAATAGTCCCTAATGAGTAATGAACAGAGGAGATAAAACAATTAGATTTTTATCTTTTTACCATTGAGTTAAACTTACATTGTAAATTTTGACTTTTAGGCATAGAAGAGTAGAAAATAAGGCAAAAGTTAAAAAAAAATAATATAAATGAGTCACCAAAAATCAGATTTCATCAACTGACTAAAGTAGTTTATCATCTTTAGTATGTTTATAACAAGCTAAAGAAAAACTGTTCTGCTATCAGGGAAAAATTTTTGTTACTGGCATTGTTTGTTTCTATTTATTTTTGAACCTCAAAAAACAACATTCACTGTATTGGTTGAATTAATTGAATAATTACTAGTAGGTGATGTTCATGTTATCTGTGATCAGAAAGAAAAGAATGTACTGTTTTTTTTTTTTTTTTTTATCTAATTGAGTTCTGTTTTCATTACCCTGATATTTTAGGAAAGGCCTATTGGAGATAATGAGAATCTGTACTGACTTGTGTTGAGATCTGAAGTCTAATAAACTTATCTGAAGTTACTGGTAAATCCCAGTAACTTAAAATACATGATCACCTTTAATTTAGTGTTTACAATGTACATGCTAGTTTTTTAGTCAAATCTTGGGTCAAAGCGCATCTGATTATTTTTTAGCAGAAGCTTTCTGGTATATTTTGTCTTTAACATTTCCTGCATGTGTATTTTTTTATAGTTCACTGGAATGGTTGACACTGATTTTTCCCACCTGGTTACAAAAGAATGGGAAAAGTGAGATCAACAGAGATTACGTGAAGAAAACAAAAAGCTACTATGTATCACATTGTCAGTTAAAGATCAATTGTATCCTTAAATGAGATCCAGAGAAACAGAGTGCAGAGAATCAATACCAGACAGTCATTATATCAATATTATAGAACCGGCTGGATGGCTTATAGGATCTATAATTTAATATACAGCAGAGAAATTTAAATGATTAAGGACTCTGACATCACTTTCTTGCCCTCAACAAGGGACGTTAACAAAAAAGGTCAAGTTGAGGTGTGATAAAAACAGATGGTACTTTCCTGGCAGTCCAAAGTACACTGGTTTACCGTTATATATGGATATGGAAAATTCTAATTTACTGGAGTGGATACGAAAGTAAGACAATATATGAGACCTGACAATCTGCAAAAAGTCCTTTTGTTCACCTCCTCCACTGTTCTAGCATCTTCTCCTTCCTCCCTTGCGTCCATATTGTTCCTATGGGAGGTGTCACACTTTTATATAATCAGGTTACTTTAGGCAAAATTGATGAATTCAATGGAGGGCATCAGATCCAACCTTTCCCTTAGAGTAATAATTCCTTTCTCTAGGATTTGTAGGCTCAGACTTTTAAAAGATCTGAGGCAGTCTCTTGGATAACTGAAGTTAAGAAGATATAAGATCTGTAAGTCGAAAGCTGTTAGAGGTCATGTGGATAGATTAGGTATGTGTAGATAGCAAAAGAAATCATGCCAACATGCACAGTGGAAAAGACTTTACTCCCTAGGAGCAGTTCTCTTGGCCAAGGATGCTTATCTAGACTTCTACTTCCAGAGAATAGAAGCATGTCATTCCTCTACTGGTATCCAAAATTATCAATGAAAAGAAGTTTTAATGATTGTATCCTTTTCCAGTAAACCAGCAGGGGTACATCTGAATGTATTTCTAGTTCAATAGAAGTAAAAACTCCATCGCTGGATTTTGCCTCCACCAAAGGCTTATGAACAAATTCAGGATGATCTAATGTATAAGAATAAATGTAGAAGGTCTCAGGTGTTCCTTTTTTGTCTTTAAAGGAATAGTGCTATTGTTGAAATTAGAGTCAGCAGGGAGCTGGTGCTGATATGGGGTTAAAAGCATCATCCAATACTGGGTAATCAATGGGTATTAGGTCAAGTTATGGTCTTACAGTGTTTTGCTGGCTTGAAAGTACTGTAGGTGAAAGAAACACAGGACAGCTTAGTTACAAATTGCACTTTATACAATACGTAAAGAAAATCCTTACAAGGAGACTTTAGAGTTGCCTGGCTTTTCCTAATTTAGTACTCAAAAACACTTAGAGGCTATATTGACAATTGAAAACATGGACTGGGAAGCAATCCAATGCTTAATTGTAGTTTCACATTAAATTTTATTAGATCTAGTGAGTATTTCAGTTAAATCAGTATGATAATATTATAAAGACTGGACAGTTCAGATGACTTCCTATGCATGGTAATCTAGGGGAAAAAACAAACTGTACTGATAGGAAGAAGAAAAGAAAGCTTTAAAAAACAAGCAATTTTGCCACTAAATGTGGAACAGCATTTAACAGTTCCTTCTTAAAACCCTACATTTTTTGAGGAAGAAAAAATCAGAAAAATGAAACAAAGGTTTTTCCTGGCATAAAATTTATTTCTCTCTTATTGTAAGTTTTCACAATTAACATAGATCAGAACTGTTCCAGATCTATTTATTTTTTTTCAACGTTTTTTATTTTATTTTTGGGACAGAGAGAGACAGAGCATGAACGGGGGAGGGGCAGAGAGAGAGGGAGACACAGAATCGGAAACAGGCTCCAGGCTCCGAGCCATCAGCCCAGAGCCTGACGCGGGGCTCGAACTCACGGACCGTGAGATCGTGACCTGGCTGAAGTCGGACGCTTAACCGACTGCGCCACCCAGGCGCCCCTCAGATCTATTTAACCTGTATAAATGCTCACCTAAAACTCTATTATAATTACCTAGTTGTGAAAAATATTTATTTCCAATAGATATCAAAAAATTGACTCAAATTTGTATGTGAAGAAAATACTCAAGAGGTATGAATTCTTGGCAGGCTTAATGTTTAAAGTAGTAATACCTCTGTATGCATCAAAAAGAACAACAAAATCTTGTTACGCAAGTGAATATTTTTAATACAAATCATCAGAGCTACCATTGAGGAACGTTCCTTTAATGTCCATTGTCTTAACTTAATTCTCACAAGCATAAAAAGTACAACTCCCATGTTACAGAATAGTACATATAAAGTTAAAAAAAAAAAACCACTTGCTTTACAACCCACTTTTTCAATAAGCATTTTTAATGTATTTGTTTTATATGAACTGTGCTATAGATTAAATAACAAAATTAGTAACTGTTCTTTCCATTGAAGGTCCCTAAAAGTGGTACATCATATATCTCTGGCAAGAATTGAACCTGGTTGTCTATGACCCAACATCCTTGATCCTTGTGCAGTGTTCTAAAATCTTCCTCCTACTTGTTCCCCTCCCCTGACACCAAAAAAATTAAAACACAAAGTGTGACATGAGGTAAGTGAAATCAGACCTAATTCTAAAGGAAGTTTTCCCATTTTGCTATATCAGTATGTGGGATTCTTGGGTTTTAAGAGAATAAAAGGTCAGCAGTAAGGCCAATGAATCGAAAATCTTCTGTCAGATAAGATGAGCAGTGTGCAATGGGACCTCTGATAGATGGGAATAAATAGAAGGCATTAGATCATTTGCTCTCTGAGCACTTTCCAAAATCTCTTTCTCCTAAGTTCTTAACCTGGTGTTTGCAATTCAAAAGGCACCATGATCTTGTAGACCTTTTCCAATTACAGATCTCATTTTTAGTCTTTGAATCATAAAACAAACAAAAAAAAACACCTTTTTTTATTTCCTGACCAATTCTCTACCATATCCAAACTCCCTGTAAGGTGCTATATCATCTAAAAGGCTATATTCTTTCTGAAATAAATTTTCTTTGAGGTCTCTTGTTAATTTTCTTCCCTAGACCAAATCCCATTTATTAAAAGTGTTCCAACAGTGTGAAAGCTTTTCTGGGAGATCCTGAAGAAGATAATTTTCATACAGATAAAATGGCTAAAGGAGATAAAAATAGAACCCTAGTTTGGTTGCCTCTTCAATTAGGTTGGTATGGTCTCCTTAGTTGTAATCTATTTAACTGCTTGCAAAGCTGTTATAAACCCAAACACCATAAAATGAACCTACAATTTGCAGAATTCTGTGACTTAAACTATGCTCTGCATCTAAAATGTCCTTAATGTGGGTTATACTGTAAGTGTCAAAGCAAAAGTAATTTATAAAAATGCACTAGCTTTCAATAAGTGAAAGTAACAGGGTTCTATTTTGTATATTAGTTTAACCTTTGAAAAATCCTAGGAGATCTTATTATTATCCATATTTCATAAGTAAAGAAAATGAGATAACATGCCAGACTCTCATAGTTAAAAAGTCATACAATTATTTAGTCTAAAGAAATATTCATCATGTGATAATACTGTTTCAAAAAAAAAAAAAAAGATAATGTGATAATTTATGCGACCCAGTATAAGGCTACAAAAAACTAAAGTCTGTTGAGGTCATGTCTAGGTGCCCATCTGCTTTCACTATTTTGGCTGAAATAACTGCCAACCTCTTATATATTAGCCCACCACGCTATCTGGTTTGCCAGTTTTAAAAATGCACTAATTTTAATTAACCTACTATTTCAGCCACTTATTTCTTAATTTATTCAGGCCATAAATATGATTTATGCTACAAGTTTAGTATTTAGAAAGCATTGCCTTGAATTATTAAATTAAATTTAATACTACCTGACCTGTCTCCTGCATTTTATGACTTTTAATTAACTGCCCATTATTTTTTTAAATTTTATTTCACCAAAAATAAAATCTTTCCTTTTGAACATATAAAGTCAGCCCAGTGCCTGTTACCTCTGCATGTAAGTGCTTTTTGATTTATAACCTCAGTAACCTAAATGAATCTGGATCACTTAATAAATTCTGTTTTTAAATTTAATCATGCTTTTAGATAATACTCTGACATATAGGAACCTCTAGCAAATTTTGTTCTTTAAATTGAGAAAATGTTGTGACAGCTCTCTTCAAAAACACTACCCTTATAAAGAGAAATAAGATTCTTATCCCTGGCTTTTCTCTTTTAGAGACTGTAGCTTTTAAAACAATGTGAGGGTCTACATAGGCGATTGCCTTAGTCAAACGTGCTTTATTGACATGATACATTTTTCAGGGGAGCCATTCAATTCCTTTCTGGTTTTAAAAAAATTAAAGGAAATCACTAGTGACCACACCAATCCGTTCTATTTTCAAATACCTGCACTGTGATTTGGGACAGCTCTCTGTACTGATAGTAAAAAGTTCTCATCCCTTTCCCTCATGCCATACCCACACAAACAAACATACACAAATACACAGGTACAAACACAAATGCAACTTTGTGTGTGTGTATGTATGTATATATTCAGTCAGTGAATATATATACATAGCAGTGAATATATATGTATATACACACACACATATATGTATATATATGTGTATATATATATATCTTTCCCACTTTATGCATGTGTGTATATAAGTACATATGCATATATGTAAATAAAACTAAATTTAATAGATTCACAAATATACATTAAATGGTATTCAACGGTTAAAAGAATTTTACATCTGAAATATCATAAGCCACATCGATTCATATATTTGGTTACGCAGTCTTGCACTCACACTTCCTGCAAAGCTATTGTTTGTAAAGCCACATTTCAACTCTGTAAGCACGTGGGGTGAGAGAAAAAGTAGAGCCTGAAAAACTGCAATAATTATAATTTTATGATGTTGGCTTCCCTGAGCCTGTCTCTAAGAACCATAATTAATGCAATACGTCCGTTAGCTTCTCTCAGGGGTAAAAGCAAGGATCTAATTGAAACCTTGTAAAGCGGTTTCACAAGTGAAATGGAAAGAATATGGGCATTTTACTTCCAGCCCCACCTTTACACAGTCACAGATTATTAATATTTCATAAAAATGTTGAAAACCTTCACGCTAGTATCACTACAACTGATGAATTTAGGTCAATAATGACAACTGAATCTTTAATTGGTAATGTTTAATAGAATTTCTTTTCTGGAATGAGGAGCTACAGATTCTGGAAATGATTCTATAATTAGTAACAGTCATTTTATGATTCTGGAGAACTTCTAGATCAGCATATATAAATTTAAGACAAAAGAAATAGTCCATATTCTAGTAAGTAACAAGCTGATTCATATAATGCTGGTACTGACAGCCTACCTAGATAAAATAAGCTAGGCTTATTATTCCAAAATAATCCATAGGTCAAAAAAGAAGTCATGGATATTAGACAATAAACTGAATGATTATGAAGATAAGCTCTTTATGCGAAAGGCCAGTGTACTTGTCTATGCACTGAAGCCTGATCATCAAACAGGTACCGTTTGGCATATGGTAGATGCTGGGTAAATACTTGGCAGTTAATGAAAATAAGCCAGGCTTCCCCTACACTTACTGTGTCTGGCGTCACTCTTTGAACACTGTAAACAATGCAGGTAGGAGTCTCAGTTTTAATTATGAAAAACAGTACCTATTTCTTCAGCTGCCCCCTCCAGTTTTTCTCCTCCTCCTCCTCCTCCTACCCGTGCTGCAAAATAGGAAACCTGAATGCTGAGCTCTGCTTGTAATCTCTTTTTGAAGAATCTTTACCTGTTCTTGAGGTTTTTGGCACAGGTTTAAATCTTTCATACCCAGGAGGTGCTATCATCAAAAGAGTTACATTCAGTTACTGTCGGATTCATTTACTGCGAAGTATTTACCCAGCATCTACCATGTGCCAAAGGGTACATGTTCGATGATCAGGCTTCAGTGTATAGACAAGAACACTGGCCTTTTGCATAAAGAGCTTATCTTCATAATCATTCAGTTTATTGTCTAATATCCATATGATTTCTTTTTTGACCTATGGATTATTTTGGAATACAGTTACAAATTTCCAAATACATAGGAATTTTCTAGTCATTTTTTTTTGTTACTGATTTCTAGTTTAATTTTATTGTGTTAAGAGGATCTACCCTCTTTGATTTTAATGTTTTAAAGATGAGATTTACTCAAAACATGGTCAACTTTGTTAAATAATCCATGTGCGCTTGAATGTTTACATAATTGTATCAAGCAGTGTTTTAATATTTCCATTAGGTCAAGTTTGTCAGTATTATTTCTCAAATTTTCTATATTTTTTACTGTTTTCATCTTTTTCTACTTGTTTGAGCAGTTGCTGAGGGAGGTATATTAACTCTCCTACTCCAATTATTGTCAATTTCTTCTTGGGATTCTGTCCTTTTTTTTCTTTGAGACTGTGTTATTAGGTCTGTACAAATTTAGAATTACAATTCCCTAGTGAATTTAACCATTTATTATTATAAAATATCTCTCTTATTAATACTAATATCTTTTGAATAAAATCTACTTAAACTGATATAAATATATTAATGGAGCTAAACCAGCTTTCTTTTGTTTAGTGGCACATATTAACTTATTGTGTTATGTAACTTTGGTATCTTTCTAAGTGTATCTTTTACATGCACAATGTAGTTAGATTTTGTTGAAATTTAAATCCCTTTTATCTTGAATTGATTAGCTCATTTGAATTTGGTAAAACTACCATTGTAGTGCATTTAAATCTACCATTTTATAATTCGCCTGAACGATGTTTCTTTTTCTTTCTTTTCTTCTCTTATGTTGATTAAATTTCATTACCCTATTTTTCCATTCTGTGCTTGCCAGTTACTCATTTTCTGTATGTTTTTTTATTGTTATCCTAGAAATTACATTATAAACTTTGGCTTATTGCATTCTTATATAAATTTGTACTTTAATTGGGGATTATGATGTGATTTTAGAAAGCATTTAACATACAAATATAATAGGTTTTACTTTTATATAAACATTTTAATATGTTTTAGCTATATTTAGTATAAAATCTTTGAATGTTAGGAATGGACTATTTACTTAAAGCATGAGATAGCTATATGCAAGAGTAAATTAACAGTACACAAATTATTGTGAAAGCCAGGATTAGATCTACTTTTTGTCACTTAGCAGGATACTGTGAGCTTTGTTTATTAGCTGTCACATATCCAAAAAATGACCTTAATTTTCATGTTTCGTATGAATGTTCAGTATCCTGTTAGAAGTTGCAAGGTAAATAATAAAATCCCAAAATACTTAAAAGTAAATAAAATAATTATAACTTTAAAGAGTATAATAAGAAAATATTCTTATCTGGTCATAAAGAAAATGTTTTTAAAGTGCTCTCAGTTAAAGAAAAAGAAAAACAAAAAAAAAACTTTGGTAAGAATTTGGTTATTAACCTATAGCTTTCCACTATACCGATAGTAGGAAACTTCCAGAAATAATACCATGTATCCCAGTGTACTGTTGAGGGTATAGTTTTTAATTTTCCCTGAAAGATTTCCTTAATATAATATTATTTGTGGAGAAAGGCAATAGTATAGTGTGGCAGATGCTGCTGGTGCTCAGTCTGTATCCTCTCCACCTTGTCATTTCGGTAGATTTCTACACACTTTCAATAACCAGTATCTGAATCTCTTTGCCTCAAGGCGAATCTCTGTGGAAGCTTAAATTGCCGTACTGTAGACCTGGTGTCACAGAGAAGTCATGGCTCATCAAAACAATATCTACCAAAAATTGATCTCAGTTGGTACATAAATACCCCAACTCCCTCACCCAATAGGGACCATGACTTTGAGATTTCCTCATGTAGTTTAGGCTCCAGTTGCCTATGATGGTAACTTGTTTGGTAATGCATCCTTCATTAACTTATCCCCTTCTCTATCTCAATGTCCACTTAATTGCTTGTATTTTCTGAAATATCTCACAAACAAACTACTGACACGTGCATCATTCTCTCAGTGTCAGTTTCTGGGGAACCCAGATTAAGGCACTTCGTACTAGAAGTGGTTTTAGGAAGCAGATCTTCAAGATAAAATTTTGAAATTTTGTCACTCAGTGAGTAGATGTTTCTAGGACCCCATTACTAGTAGTAAGTATGGTAATGAAAATTCCAGAGATGCTATAGCATTATAATAACCAAGCCATTTAGCTGTGGTGAATTGGGATACAAATGAAATAAAAGGCACTGGCTTGTGTAGTATCTCTTGAGATAGGAGACAATAATTATTGCAGGAGTGGTCGAATTTTTTGATCATTAAGTAATTAAAAAAAATACCCTGAAGGTCATGTCATCTGGTATGAAGAGGCAAGCCACAAGCTTTAGCAGCATTAAAGACTCACCCACACTGTATCTAGTGAGCACACCGAGCTCAATATCAGGCCCCAGAACAAAGGTATAAAGAAAGTGAAATTCACATCCTGGCAAGTCTTCTATATTCAAGTCAGAGCCATGATAAGGGAAGGAGGGGACTTTAAGACCCTAAATGAGATATCTAGGTAAAATGTTTGAGAACTCTGACCGCTATTTCCTAGAACCCCCTGGGCTAGCAGAAATGGCACACTCTTCTTACCAGACAATAACAGCGTCCCTTCCTCTGGAGACCATGCAAAGGCTTCAGCTGAGGCAGACCTTGTACAGTCAGAGCCGCTCCTAATTTCCCTCATTGTTTCTACACCAGTAATTGTGATTACAGCTCAGCAGGCCCCAGCTGGAGGAGTACTGGAACTGGAACATCAGGTAGCTATTGCTGCATAACAAATTCCTACAAACTTAGTGGCTTAAAATAACATATAATAACATAGTTTCTGTGAGTCAGTCTAGACATAGCTTAGTTAGATCACATTTGGTCTCTCACACAGCTGCTATCAAAATGTCAGCCCGGGCTTTGGTATCACCTGAGGCCTAACTGGGGAAGCAGCTTCTTCCAAGCTCATGTATTATGGGTAGCATTCAGATCCCGCAGGCTGCTGGACCATGATACTGCCTGCCTTGTACAATAAAAACAACAACACACACATACAACACAAAAACCTTAAAAACATGTGATCAAAAGGCTGATTTCAGCTACCACAATGCAACATCATAACCATAAAACCAATTTCCAGGGAGCCTGTTCCAGAAGAGGCTGCATCCTCTCAAGGAATAATCTATAAAACAAAACAAGTGTACCTAATACCAAATTTCATAATCTTTCCTCAAAGGGGCCTAAAGGGCCCACTTTTATAATTTGAAACGTGTTATAAACTCTGGGCTAACAATATGCTAGGGAGTCCAAAATGTCATCACAGACCCCTAGTTAGGATGCAAGCATGTGGAGGTCGGATGATAGATGGAATACTGGCCTTTAGTCATATCATTGTGGATCCAGTGATTCCACAGAGCCCTCAGCTCTGACATTTCTCAGTCCATGAATGCATAATCAGGATGCATTTACTTGGTTCACAGGGTTCCTATATCTGCAACCTGACCTGTAAAGGAAGGCAATAATGGTAGGAAAGTTCAAATGAAAGCCTTCCAAGCAGGTTAGTAAAGTAACGGCAATGCTATATCCCAGGTAGAAGAAAATGGCAATGGCAAAAGCCTAAAGGATGTAATGGTGGCAGTTTTTATTTTAATTCTATTTAATTGATGGGTCTACATGTTGTCTCCCTTAAAAAAAAAAAAGAGCACGGCGAATGATAGCAAGTAGCACACACTTAACCAGGTGTTATTTCCAATCACAGCTGTGGTGCCAGATGTGGAACTTTACTAGAACAGATCAATACAGCCTTGAGCATTTGATATACAGTTATCGATCTGGCAAATGTGTTTTTACCTCCAATACTAATCAGGAAAGAGGATTAGAAGCATTTTACATTCAGCTGGAATAGACATCAATATACACTAATGGTCTTGCCCCAAAATAGCATTAACTCTACTAATTTTACCCGAATATCATCGGAAGGAGTCTAGATCTTTTAACCATTAAATAGACTGTATAGTTGGCTCTCCATATCAATATCATATTAAAGAATTAATAATTAGGAGTTTTTTAAAGTAATTAAGAAAAGTAAGGTCATGGCCCATAGTCAGGAAGAATCCTGTCAAAGTTAGTCAAACTGAGGGGAACATTAAACCTGTCTTGGTCAGGGCTCACAGAGTGAATGAGCAGTACATCTCATGTAATATCACCTTGGATCTAAAGAACCCATTTTCAGAAAATGAAATGAACAATGAACATGTGAGTATGTAATTCTCTAGTCCCGGATATACCTCATCACTTAGAAGCTCTAAGCCTAATAGAAATGTTAGCATGGCCTCTTTAAATGCAGAGCTGAGACACCAGGTTGGGGATGATGCCATTCATGATTGAGTTGAGTGCTGCCCTTCAAGGTGTGGGATGTAGTTGAACCAATGACATTATATGGTGTTACAGCTCTCATAGAATAAATATATCTGAGTAACAGAAGATAGAAACTGGTTCTTCTCACCACACAGGAGCATGTGTCCTGTGCTCGCATTAGGATTTTGTACTTCCTCTGCCTATTACTTTAAGCTCTGCTGGACCAGAGGTCCTGGTTCCCTGGGAGGACTCTTCTAATAGGTAACACAGTAAAAGTTACAGAAAACCTAAATGCCCAACTGCTACCTGATCATTTGGGGTTTCTCCTAACTGAAGACTAGAAAGCATAATGAGCAAAATGTTACTATGTTAGCAGGAATAATAGAATCTAAATATCATGAGGAGATGGGATTGCTGCTACAGGATGGAGGCAGGAGAATTATGACTAGAATTCAAGATATTCCCTGGGCAGTCTTCAGGTGCTTTTATAATGAGTGATATTCATTAATGGATAATTACAACAAGGATGCCTCACAAGGTCATGTTATACAGGGACACAGATCCCTATGGGATGAAGGACTATGTTTACTTATGGGGCAAGACCAGTGAAGAGGCTGGCTGAGAGTGAAGGCAATATAGAAAATCATAGTTGGTGAGGGGGAGGGAATGTATTTCTCCCACTTCTCCTTTTATTATATTTTTTCAATGAAACTGTGACTGGCCACCATGAAAAACATTGATAATATTGAGATCTCCAGTGAATTTAACATGGGACATAGGGGGATGTGTCAAGGGCAAGTAAAGAATTACAGATGACTTTGGTGCTCCATCCATGTTCCTTGGAGTCTTGTCATTTAAGTGCATACTAAGTGATTTCCAACTGTAAGCATTATGTCTTTGCCTAAAGTTTTCTCTGGAACCTTCTCTGCTCATGTTCACAGCAGTCAGATAGTGACAGAAAAATAACACTTCTAGGATCAGTCCTGTACCATTAACTCCAAGAATTAATTTAAAAATACCCCAGCTCCCATGGTCCCAAAAGGAGATGTCTCTGAGCCCTATAATCTGCAGTGGTTCTAGACTTCTAGTTGTCTGCAGTGGCAACTTGCTTGATTGAATCTTTGTCTCCAGGTCTGTCCCTCAGAAAATCTAATACAGACGGGTTTTCATCAAACAGAATTTCTAAATTTCATTTGGAAACATCTCTTTGTAGTATCTTTCCCTTCTCTTTTCTTCTTCCCATTTTCCCCTCCTTCATTTTGCAAACAAAGTTTATGTTAGAACATAATTTATTTTTGCAACTTAATAGTGATAAATTTTAATAAAATTATCTACCAAAATTGTATAGTAATATTCATTTTACAGAGTATTTATCAGTAATAACTAGATAAGGTATCTAGTTTTATATTTGGAATGTACTAGACTCTCTTTAAAGAAAGAATTAAATATAATTAAATTATATTTAATTATAAGTATCTTGCTTTAATAGATAGTAGCTTAAAGAAATGTATTTTATACTGACACCTGAAAAATAGATATAGTTAACATTAATTGTGTAATTTTACATGATAATTTACACAGCACATGCTAAGAGTAGTTGGTGTTAAAATATATTCACTAAAAGACATGTATTTGAATTTTCACAGCAGTCTTATTTATAATAGCACCAAACTGAAGTTACCCAAATTGTTATTAAGACTAGAATAGATAAATACATTGTAGAATATTTGTCTAATATAATACCCTGCAGCAATAAAAATTAACAATATACAACTATTAGCAACAATATGAACTATTCCCACAAACATGGTTTGAAACCTCATTTAAAATGGAGTTAGGGGGCTGGGAGGAGGAGCTCTCATACCCTATCACTCATTGTCAGTTGCAGACCCCAACACCAAAAGACATACTTTGCACTCCCAACAGAAGAAGCCTACTTTACTACTCCAACAGGAGGCAGGAAGAATTTCTCCTTGCCCAGCAACAAGCTCAGCCAATAAGAAAAATATCACAATTCAGCCAATGAGAAACCGTCACCACCCTGAACTCTCACTCTCCTCTGATGGACTTGCATTCAAAGCAGCCCCTTCCAACTTCCTTCTTTTCTCTATAAAGTAACATTCCTCTCCTTTGATCTCTGGACTTGCCTACAGTTTGCCATAGCTTGTATGTCTCAAATTTCAATCCCTATTCTATTCCTGAATAATCCATTTTGCTGGTAAAAATAATTGGTCATTCTACTTTTAAGGTCAACAGTGTTGAACACAAGAAGCCAGTCACACACACAAAAATACATAGTATCTTTTTTTTTCCCAAATAATCAATGTTGTCAGCACTCAGAATAGTAATTACTTGGGGAGGCAGGTAGAGATAGAAAGAGGGCATAACGAGGGCTTTTGGTATGTTGACAATGTTTTGTTTTTTGATGTAGTTATTGGTTATACAGGGGTGTTAAGTTTGTGAACATTTAGTGAGCCTTATACTTATGCTATGTATACTTATGATATGTGTATGTGTGTACACACAGTAATAAAAGGTTAAGAAAAATTAGAGTTAAAATCAAAGATCTTATTCTATAGGGTATCTGGCACAGCTAGCTTTTACAAACAGTAGAGTTCATTATTTAAATACATCAAAATATTTCCTTTGACATTCATCATGATTTCAACTGAAGTACTTTATTACTCCCAGGTAATTGAGTTCTATTGTATCATCATCTCTTGGGTAGTTTTGTGGTATTTGAAACTCCAACATCCATACAATATGCATCAGAATACTTTTTTTACTCAGTTAAAATTCATGACAGGCTTGACAGATTCTGATTCAAAACATTAAATGTATCCTTCAAATTAATTTCTCTGATATTACTTTGAAATGCTTTAAAATTGGCTTTCAACTTTTTAATTTCATTACATAAATCATAACAGACAGACAATATTTCCTGGATACTTATGATCTCATTATATCCTCTTTCTCTCTCTTTCTTCTTTTGACTTTTTTCTTATAGTTCAGAAAACTTTTCTTATCATTATACCTTAACATAAAATGATAAACTTTATAATAGCTAATATTCTGCCTTGATAGAGATTTGAATGGTTATAACAATAGGGGAAAGGTGACTATAGTAGACAATAAAAGATGACTTTCTCCACATTCATAATCAAAGTCAGGCACACTTTGTTTACCGAAAATTATGTTTACCAATAACATAAAAAAATGTTTATATTTAATCAAAAATCTATCTTGATTAATCCATCTTCTCAGTCATCATATATAAAGAAACTATCACAACCAAGTAATTGGGTACTGCTCTCAAAGAGCTCATTGTCTAGTGGTAGATAGAGCAAAAATATGTCAACTATGTCTCAACTGTCTTATTAGAAGTATTAACTAGAGGGGTGCCTGGGTGGCTCAGTTGGTTAAGCGTCTGACTCTTGGTTTCAGCTCAGCTCATGATCTCACGGTTCTTGAGTTCAAGCCCTACGTCAGGCTCTGTGCTGACACCTGAAGGCCTGGAGCCTGCTTCAGATTCTGTGTCTCCCTCTCTCATTCTGCCCTTACCCCGCTCGTACTCTCTCTCTCTCTCAAAAATAAACATTAAAAAAATAAACATTAAAAAAAGAAGTATTAACTAGAGTTTTAAGGACTTTCCAGGCAAGTACTGTTAAGCCTTTCAAGGGTAGTGAGAAATTTTATCAGAATTTATTTAGATATTGTAGCCAAGTTAGTGATTAGGGTCATTTTCTACTCATTCATTCATTCATTCAAGTCCCGGGTTTTCTCTTCCACCCAAGGTCGGCTCCTAAGGCATTTTGTTTCCACCTGGAGAAGGCCACAGTAAATTTATGCTGCTTTCTGCACTTGCGATAAACACACATTCACTGACACAAGATCCAAGATTTATTTCCCTCCATTAGTATAACAAAGCCTTGATCTCTGATATTTTAAGTAGTATGTCATGCTCCTAATAAGGATGAAGGGGAAGCAAACAAGTAAATACTTTCCAAACAAAATGATAGGAGTTAAAACTGAGCTATGTAGAAAAGTTCCTGAAGAGATGAATGGGTGCTGATGGCAGAGTAGAGAGGAGGGTGGTGTTGGGGAAAGAGATCTGGGAAATTTTCACTGCAGTGACAAATTCCTTGGCCCTGGACTTCTTTCCTAAGTGGTAGGGACCTCTCAAAGAATAGCCCATGTAATACAGAGACGCATAAAGTGAGCTTTTTATGCCACTTGACCCTTTTTGCCCAAAGGAATGAACTTTGCTTTGCATCAGAGGATGCCTATAATCGTTTATATCCCATCACGTCCATTTGTCACTCTGGGAACCCAGCCACCATATTAGGAGACACAGAAGCCAGTGGTAGATATTCTGGTCAACGGTTTCAGCAAAGGTCTTGGCTAACAGCCATTAGCACCCATCAAATAAGTGAGTGAGCAAGTCTTTGGGTGATATCAGAGCCACTCCAGCTGACATCTAGAAGAACAAGAATGAGCTATCCCCATTGAGTCCTGCCCAAACTACAGATTGCTGAGTATAATAAATATTTTGGGTGATTTAAAAAAAAATCTGGCTATAGTAACTAGAATGATCAATATGACTATGTGAGGCAACGTAATTCTAAAATGAGACTCTGAAATATCTCCTGAAAGAGCTTAAACATTAAGAGGTCAATATAAGATAAGCACATGAATTTCTTCAATATATGAAGTTTATTGTCAAACTGGTTTCCATACAACACCCAGTGCTCATCCCAAAAGGTGCCCTCCTCAATACCCATCACCCACCCTCCCCTCCCTCCCACCCCCCATCAACCCTCAGTTTGTTCTCAGTTTTTAAGAGTCTCTTATGCTTTGGCTCTCTTCCACTCTAACCTCTTTTTTTTTTCCTTCCCCTCCCCCATGGGTTTCTGTTAAGTTTCTCAGGATCCACATAAGAGTGAAACCATATGGTATCTGTCTTTCTCTGTATGGCTTATTTCACTTAGCATCACACTCTCCAGTTCCATCCATGTTGCTACAAAGGGCCATATTTCATTCTTTCTCATTGCCACATAGTACTCCATTGTGTATATAAACCACAATTTCTTTATCCATTCATCAGTTGATGGACATTTAGGCTCTTTCCATAATTTGGCTATTGTTGAAAGTGCTGCTATAAACATTGGGGTACAAGTGCCCCTATGCATCAGTGGGTAAAATTCCTAGCAGAAGCACATGAATTTCTATAAGACAGAATATTATTTTTTAAATGTGTAATCATAAAAGCACAATGGTCATGAGGGTTGTTAGGCTGAGAAAGGAAACGTACCCATTTTGGAGTCAGGAAATACTTTGTAGCAGAGGTAGTATCTGAGATGTGTTACAAAGCATTTATTTCCAGGAAATGTGTGTTTTAATTCATGTACAAATTTTGTACTTTCATGGTAATTTGCTTTAGTACTGTAGTGTAAGCCTGACAAAGGTAGTTATAAAAATGTTTCCCCATTCTCTGCACTCTGTTCATATATGCAGACTAGAAAGTGTGGCATAAGAATCCCTCCATACGGGTTCTGTGGTAAAATCTGTAGAGTATATGCAAAGAGATAAACAAGGTGTATTTCTTCACATCTTCACTTAGGAGACATTTGGGCTCAGGAGACACTTAGGGGACCTGAAAGCACATATGCAGTTGAACCAGTCCTATTAGAACAATAAGCTGCCCAATTGTGGATATTTAAAATACCAAGATAACTTACATAACATGGCAACTATAACTTGAAACTATAACCCACATATATGAAATATCCCCACTTAGAGAACTGTGGGCTGACTAGTTAAGGAAGGGTAGAAGCCGAAGTTGCTCACAATTAGAAATACAGATGTTATTCATCTCTTTTCCACCTTCCAGTTAAGTTCTTCTCAATTGCTGGTGAATGTCCCAGTGTGAATGCCTGTAGGAGAATTAGCTTCTGGCTACCTAACTGGAGTCATTATTATGAATAGCCTTAAGTGGCTAAGATGTTTTAATTCAAAATTGTAGAAGTTTCCAAGTAGTGAAGTAGCCTCCAGGCTAGCTGGGACCCAGGCTGTAGGAGTTTCGGAATTTAGGTATTTCTCAAAAACCTCACAAACCTAAACCTGAGATCTATACAGACTGTGTAATGCTTTTTTTAGCCCAAATTTATTGTCAAGAATTTCTGAATGACTGAAATTCATCAGATAAATGTTCATTTTTCAATACTGAATAAAAACGAAATTGAAATATCTAAAGAATAATCTTAAATATCCTAGCATTCAGATATAACTAAGGTATATGACTCTTAAATTTAGTATTTAGTTGTTTGTCCCCAGCCCACCCATTCTAATAGCGAAACACTAAGAAATTCACTGACTCAATGTGTACTATCATAATTTGTTGACACTTCAGCATTTAAAAAGGCTAAGCCACACAAAAAACCTTATCGTTTCTCCTGCATTATGAAGGCTAAAACCAATGAATTAGCCCACAGACTCTCATTCACTATAGACTTGCCTAAAGTCCCATATTGATTAACAGCTGTATAAACATGTAAACATTTCTGCCTCTGGATGGTGAATTGTTGCCAGGAGGAGGAGTGTGGTATTTCATCAACAGTTAAGCGCATATGTGTGAATATTTGCCATATGTGCAATTAAAATAAAGTTAACCATAATGCCCAGTGGTCTTCAACTGAAGCAACTTGCCTTCCCCCAGCATTACATTTCACAGGATATGGAGACAATTGAGATTGCCCCAGCTGGGTGGCATCTCCTAGGGAGAGGCCAGGAATCCTGCTAAATATCCTACAATATAAGAACAGCTTCCCACACCAAAGAATTATCTATCCAAAATGTCAGTGCCCAGGTGAAAACCTGTTACATGTCTTTTGTTAAAAAAAAAAAACAAAAAACAAAAAAACAATCGGGGCACCTGGGTGGCTCAGTCAGTTGAGCATGTGACTTCGGGTCATGATCTTCCCGTCCATGGGTTCGAACCTCGCATCGGGCTCTGTGCTGACAGCTCAGAGTCTGGAGCCTGCTTCAGATTCTGTGTCTCCCTCTCTCTGCACCTCCCCAACTCATGCTCTGTCTCTCTCTCTCTGTCAAAAATAAATAAACATTAAAAAAATTTATAAAAAAATTAAAACAATTGTTTTTATTTTAGATTATAAACATTCAGATAACAATTATATTTACTTCTCATACTTTCAGTTTTTAGATGACATTTTATTTTTATTTAAGGAAATCTAAAATATTAATGAATTTGAATAATGTTTCTTAAATCAAAAATTATTGATCCATTGAAGTTCAAAAAGGCACTTGAAAAAAAAACATGGACAGCAGTAGTTTAGGTGACTTAAAGTGGTTTAAGCTTAACTCCTCTTCGGTGTATGGGGGAATTCACCCCAGAAATGGAGGAATGAAGGTGGTGGTTTTAGCAGCTTTGTGGGGGCATCACTAATTCTTGGAGGCCAAGATTCTTACTTAGGTGAAAGCATGCTCTTGGCTTCCACTCCCATCATTTCAGCCAGTAAATTAAGAACTCACTGGAAGAAGCAATCTGGAGATGATAAAATTGGGAAAAAAAAGAAAAGAAGAAGGAAGAGAGAGAAATAGGAGCTTATACATGTTAATAGTTGAAATAGTCTCTATCTGGAGATACGGTTTTCTAAGTGATGGTACTGGAAAAAGATTATGGCCATGGCATTCTTTGTATTCTGCACTTGGCATCTCTCTCCTCTAGGACTTAAAGGAACTTACCTTGAAGATAGATGACTCTTGCATAAAAGACTAGAAACTGAATAGAAAGAGAAAGTTGTATATAAATTCCTAATTTTAAAAAGACAGCTACCTTCCCATGACTATGCAAAATGGCTCTTGAATGCTGAACATTTGAATTCTGAGAAAGCCCATAATTTAAGGTGTACAATACAGCCTTATATTTTAAATGTAATTTTAATAGAATTGATAAATCCTGTATAATTATTCCATTAACCTCTGTAAACATTCTCACTTTCTCCTGCAACTCAGTAGCTGAATGAAAACAGACCCCCAGGACCTCATTTACTTGTTATACCTGTCTCATTTACAAGCCAATTAATTTACATTTTCAGCATTTCAATTACACGGCTCCATTAACGCCCCAAATAATCTATAGCGAATAGCTTTTGAAATTCAAACTATTGGGGCGCCTGGGTGGCTCAGTCGGTTTAGCGTCCAACTTCGGCTCAGGTCATGATCTTGCAGTCTGTGAGTTCAAGCCCCGCGTTGGGCTTTGTGCTGACAGCTCAAAGCCTGGAGCCTTCTTCGGATTCTGTGTCCCCTTCTCTGCCCCTCCCCGCTTGTGCTCTGTCTCTCTTTCTCTGTAAAATAAATAAACATTAAAACTTAAAAAAAAAAAAAAAAAAGAAATTCAAACTATTATGAAACTCTAAAATTCTATGTTTTCTGTCATTTGATATAAACCAAAAAGTACATGCTAATAAGACATATGACATAAACCCAAATGGAGAAGTTTATTATTAAAAAAAAATTAATGTTTATTTGTTATTGAGAGACAGAGAGACACAGAGCATGAACAGGGGAGGGGCCGAGAGATGGAGAGACACAGAATCTGAAGCAGGCTCCAGGCTCCGAGCTGTCAGCACAGAGCCCGACATGGGACTCGAACTCACAAACCGCGAGATCATGACCTGAGCCAAAGTCAGACGCTCAACCGACTGAGCCACCCAGGCGCCCCTGGAGCAGTTTATTATTATCAAAAGTCATACAATTAATATTCTGTTTTGGGATCCTCAAAAAACACAATATTCAAATGTATATGTGTCAGTGTCTAAAATAATGCTTTGCTTATGCACATAGAAGGTCAGCATGCATGTTGGGTAAGACGTCCTGCCTCTTCTCAAACTTGTGTTCCTCTCCTACCTGTGTACATAGCTGGGCAGGTGAGTCTAGCCATGCAATGGAGATCTAGCTAATGGATTATGAGCAAAAGAGAAATGTGCCCTTCGGGGCCTGGCCCCTGAAAAGCTCTTCAGGCGTCATCTTCCTGGTATGTTTGTTTCTCTTCCAGTAGCCTAGAATGGAGATGATCCCAGGGTCATGTAGACCTTTAAATTTCTGCCATGAAGGAGAACGGTCGGGCTATCAGCACCTGCTTTGGTCGGTTACATGAGTAAGAAATGAACTTGCAGAGTGCAAGTCATGACATGTGAGGTTTTATCTGCTTTTATCTGTAAAAACGTTCAGTGTTCTGTGTTACCCTAGCATCTTTAGAGGGAAAAAACTTCAAGCAAATTTTCTCTGACATATGGAATCACAGAAATAAGCTGTTTGGGAATATATGTGTGTCCTTTATACACACACACACACACACACACACACACGCACACACCAAAACATAAATACACGTTTTGATAACTTTCTTCAACAAATACTCTTTTTATGGCATGTATTATTGTTCATTGTAAGAAATTTAAAAATCTGAATTCAACAAGCTAAGGATGAAAAGCCGCTTTCACCTTATTGATCTTTCCACTATGAATTCTCAAATATCCCCGTTCACATAAATCTTGGACGGCAGTGTAAGCAAAACTTCCTGTTTCATCACTACACTGTTTTGTTCTCTCTATTCTGATTTTCCTTCATTCTTCATGACTCAACTTCTAGCCATTCCACTTGGTTTCACTTTTGATTCCAAATTTATCTTTTCTGCCCTTGACTTTTCTGCCATTAGTATTCAGCTGCCATAAAACTTTTACCTCAAAAGTACCAAGCAGTTGACTTATTCCAAATATTACATAAACCTGGACCATATTCATTTTGAATGGTCTCTTTTGATTAGATCAATAGGCGATATTTCAGATTGCTCACCTGATATTCACTTTTATAGAGAACGTTTTTTTTCCCTCATTTTGAGCAGTTGAGCTGAACAAAATGATTGTGTCTTTCTTTTATTGTCTCAGAACTGTTAACCCAGGTAGCATATATAAAAAATATAGGTAAGAATTTCAAAATTATATGCATCTGGTGACATTTCTCTTCATGATGTGAACATCGCTGCATGTTCTTTTCCACTATGATAGCTTTTACAAGGTACACCGTGTCATTGGCCTTTTATTTCACTGAGATGCTTGCCATGTTCACAAAAGTCTGACAGCTCTACTCCAACTACTGAGATTTTAGAGGTGATGGTGACAGTGTGGCTAAGCCAGGCTTCACAATGGGTCGTCTTTGCAGTGTTAACATGAAAAGTCAGAGAGCGAAAGGAAGACTGAATAGAGTCCCAGATAAAAAGGAAATAAAGACCTAAGGACCTGTCACATAACACTTATTTTCCTGAGAAAAAGTAGCTGAGATATAATAAAGAACAATGGCTTTGAAGTCAGGAAAACCTAGATTCACATATTTTAACCTCTCTCAGTTTCAATATCTTCATCTTTTAAAAAGGAGACAGAAGTATCTGCATAATAGGAGTATTATGAAGATTAAGTGAAATGTATAAAATGTCCAACTCTGCATCTACTACTCAGAAGTACTTCTAAAAGTATATATATTTTTTTATTTTAATATGAAATTTACTGTCAAATTGGTTTCCATACAACACCCAGTGCTCATCCCAACAGGTGCCCTCCTCAATACCCATCACCCACTTTCCCCTGCCTCCCACCTCCCATCAGCCCTCAGTTTAGTCTCAGCTTTTAAGAGTCTCTTATGGTTTGCCTCCCTCTCTTTTTTTTCTTCCCCTCCCCCATGGTCTTCTGTTAAGTTTCTCACGATCTACATAAGAGTGAAAACATATGGTATCTGTCTTTCTCTATATGACTTATTTCACTTAGCATAACACTGTCCAGTTCCATCCACGTTGCAACAAAAGACCATATTTCATTCTTTCTCATTGCTACATAGTGTTCCATTGTGTATATAAACCACAATTTCTTGATCCATTCATCAATTGATGGACATTTAGGCTCTTTCCATAATTTGGCTATTGTTGAAAATGCTGCTATAAAACATTGGGATACAAGTACCCCTATGTATCAGCACTCCTGCATCCCTTGAGTAAATTCCTAGCAGTGCTATTGCTGGGTCATAGGGTAGGTCTATTTTTAATTTTCTGAGGAACCTCCACACTATTTTCCAGAGTGGCTGCACCAGTTTGCATTCCCACCAACAGTGCAAGAGGGTTCCCGTTTCTCCATATCCACTCCAGCATCTATGGTCTCCTGATTTGTTCATTTTAGCCACTCTAACTGGCATGAGGTGATATCTCAGTGTGGTTTTGATTTGTATTTCCCTGATGAGGAGTGACGTTGAGCATCTTTTCATGTGCCTGTCATTGGGATGTCTTCTTTAGAGAAGTGTCTATTCACGTCTTCGGCCCAATTCTTCACTGGATTGTTTTTCGGATGTGGAGTTTGGTGAGTTCTTCGTGGATTTTGGATACTAGTCCTTTGTCTGATAGGTCATTTGCAAATATCTTTTCCCATTCCATAGGTTGCCTTTTAGTTTTGTTGATTGTTTCCTTTGCGGTGCAAAAGCTTTTTATGTTAATGAGGTCCCAATAGTTCATTTTTGCTTTTAATCCCCTTGCCTTTGGAGATGTGTCAGGGCTGTGGCTGAGGTCAGAGGGGTTTTTTCCTGCTTTCCCCTCTAGGGTTTTGATGGTTTCCTGTCTCCCATTCAGGTCCTTCATCCATCTTGAGTTTATTTTTGTGCATGGTGTAAGAAAGTGGTCTAATTTCATTCTTCTGCATGTTGCTGTCCAGTTCTCCCAGCACCATTTTAGAAGTATATTTATTGAACACTGTTAAGTGCCAAGCACCGCCCTTGGCACATAGACAAAAATCCTTGCCCCATGATGCATACTTTATGTGGGAGAAACTGAGAATAAAGAAGACACATCAATGAAGTGTGGAGTACATCAGGTAGTGAAAAGGAAGGAGAAAAATAATGTAGAAAAGAGGGATGGGAAGGGTTGCATTTGGAATAATAGGATGACCTGATGGGTCAAGAGAGTCTAATGAAAAGGCAACACTGCAGTAAAGTGAGAAAGTGAGCCATGTGGATACCCAAAGACAATCATTCTAAGGAGATGAAAGAACAAATGGGTGTCTCAGTTGGTTAAGCGTCTGACTTCCGCTCAGGTCATGACCTCATGGTTCATGGGTTTGAGCCCCACATCAGACTCTATGCTGACAGCTCAGAGCCTGGAACCTGCTTTGGATTCTGTGTCTCCCTCTCTCTCTACCCTTCCCCTGCTCGTGCTCTGTCTCTCTCTCTGTCTCTCAAAAATAAATAAATGTTAAAAGAAATTGAAGAAGTGGTTAAATTCTGCATATAATTTGAAGGCTGACTAGGCAGGACTATCTGCGGGATTGGATATGGAGTGTGAGAGACAGAAAGGAGTAATGGATGACTCCCAGGTTTTTACATGAACAACTGGAAGTATGTTCTTTTCTCTTTCCTTTGTTCTTTCTGTCTTTTTCATATTTGGGGGCTTGTTGGTTGATAATACATAATCATATATCTTCTAAATACTGGATTCCCAACAATTTTATGAATGAAGAGTCTTCTAATCGGTGACTGACACAATCGGTCCATAAGACTCTGTGGAAATTGAAGGAAGATGACCTCAATCATGTTCCAAGAATACTATTTAAGGAATATTCATTACTATGCTGAAGTATTATAGAAGTCAAATAAGACAATGTTAATAAAAGGAACTCATCCTCGATCAGATCAAAAACCCATTTTACAATAACCTCTATATTGGCATTGCCTGGGTGACAGTCAGTAAAGCATCCAACTTCCACTCAGGTCACGATCTTGAGGTCCGTGGATTCCAGCCCCATGTCGGGCTCTGTGCTGACAGCTCAGAGCCTGAAGCCTGCTTCAGATTCTATGTCTCCCCCTCTCTGCCCCTTCTCCACTAGTGCTCTGACTTTCTTTCAAAAGTAAATACATATTAAAAAAGAAAAGACAATAATATTCTGTCTATACTATGTAAGGCATTACGTTTTGTAGATTAAATTGTTACCTCATTTGTTGATGTATTTGTTCCCGTATTGGGTTAAAATAGGTCCTGGTAATAAATTATAAAGCTGTTTTAGTGCAACAAGTTTATTTCTTACTTATGAAGTCGAGTGACCGCACCAGGCAGTGGCCCAGAGGTTTAGGTTCCAACCATGTCAGAAATAACTTGTGGAGACACCAAGGAAGAAGAAGTGAGAGCTGCAAAGGATGTATATATGCTTTTAAAAATTATGGTCCTAGAAATAGCACACTCCTTTCCATTCACATTCCTTTGGCTGCAACAATGAAACCCTCTTATTACAAGGAATCTAAGAAGTAAAGGAAAATACAGAGAACTTTTGAGAAACACTATTTTGTCTGCCACTGGTAACTTATCCAGAACTTTGATCTTCCCACCTTATGTATACAGCATATAGTTGGACCATATGCTTCTTATCTGTTCTTTCAATCTCTGTCTTTGATTACAGTGTTTAGTACATTCACCTATCCTTTCTAATAAGGTAGTATTTATGTGTCCGAAGTTGCTCATTGTTTTTTGTATATTTTGCCTTTTTTTTTTGTTTCCTTATTCCTCCAATACTCCCTTCTTTTTTTTAATGTTTACTTATTTATTTTTGAGAGAGAGAGAGAGAGAGAGAGCGCACGCACAAGCAGGGGAGGGGCAGAGAAAGAGGGAGACACGGAATCTGAAGCAGGCTCCAGGCTCTGAGTTGTCAGCACAGAGCCCGAAGTGTGGGCTTAAACTCATGAACCGTGGGATCGCGACCTGAGCCAAGTCAGACCCTCAACCGACTGAGCCATCCAGGTGACCCCCCCTCTTTTGTTTTAAGTAGATATTTTCCACTATCCTATTGATTTCCTTGTTGTTGTTGTTGTTTCCTTAAGTTTTTATTTTTGGATTGTTTCCTAGTGGTTACCCTAGGAATTACATTTGGCATCTTAAAACAAGCTCGTTCATATTAAAATCAGATTAACTTCCATAGTAAACAGACTTTTTTTTCTTATTAGTAGCTCTATAACATTCTCCCTCTCATTGTACTTACTCCAAGACAAACTGCATCTTTATACATTGTAAGCGCATCCCTAATTAAGATCTATGTGAGAAGTTATTTACACCAAAGTAGATTTCAGAAGATATTTTGACCTGTAAGGCCATGAAGAACATGATGAAGTCTCAGAAATATGTTAGTTCAGTTCTAATCTGTCCCAAAGAAAACAACAGATTTTAGTCTGATTTAATATACATTAAGAATCAACATTTAACCTAAAAGTAGAGGTTAGTGTCAAGCTCACATAAGTTATCATCAAAGGTCCAGAAAATTCCACAGCAGGTCAGCAGAAGGGACTGTTAAACTGAAGCCACGCAACGCAGTTTGCAAACCATGGCCTCCTCCTGCAGGGGAAATAAGGTGTTTTAAGATAAGGACAGATCAGAAGTTTCTCTATACTGTCCTTTTGATGCTCAGATTCTGCATTTGAATGTTCAAAAGACCTCACTCGGGTTCATTGATTTGCTAGAGGGACTCACAGAGCTCAGGAAAGTTATTATCTCAGAGATCAAGTTTATTACACCAAAAAGGAAAAGGTGCTTAGGGCAGGTTCCAGGAGACCCCAGACACGAGCTTCCAGTTTCTTTCTCATAGTGGGGTCACATGTGTAACACTTCTTTCTCCCAGCACCAACACAGAGCCCTGCCAACCAGGAATGTTCACTTCAGCCTTGGTGTGTACCATCACGTTGGCATGGCTGACCATCTGTGTGGCTAACCTTGGTGTCCAGCTCCTCCAAGGGCCGAGGCCGCAAGGGCTCCACCATAAATCACAATGTTGACATAGACTGGGGTACGGCCCAGGGCCCAGGCTTCAAAACACTCTTATCAGGGAGCTTATCTCAAGGGCTTAGAAGTTACCTCTGAGAAGCAGAGCAGGGTCTATACCTTTCTTTGGAATGCACAGACTGTGAACAACACAGCTGTTCTGAGTTAATCTTTTATCACACAGGACCCCAACATGAGAAGCCCTGGGATAGATCTGAGTCTTATGTGAAGGACCCACACTTTTCCAGAGCTTGATCTCATAATACAGACCCAAAAGAAATATTCATCATCTCTCTAGAACAAAAGCACCCCACAGGTTTTCACAGTCAGGACAAAGATTTATTCTTTTTTTTCTTTAATGTTTATTTTTGAGAGAGAGAGAGTGAGAGAGAGAGAGCACAAGCAGGGGAGGGGAGAGATAGAGACAGGGACAGAGGATCCAAACCTGGCTCTGCAATGAAGCAGTGACCAACTCATGAACTGCAAGATCATGACTTGAGCTGAAGTCAGATGACCAACTGGCTGGGCCACCCAGGTGCCCTGAAAAAGATTTATTTCTCTGGGCACTTATCTCTCTACAACTAAACAGCCCTCTGGTAAACTCCATAAGCCCTTCTATACAATAAATGTTTACTGTGTATCTACTCATTGGGTGTCTGGAAATGGACAGCAACACAGTAGATCTCCTCAAGGAAGTCACAGTTAAGTGTACAGTATACCAAGAAAAAGTGTTTCAATTTGGTAAATTAGGTACTGTGGAAAGGACAAGCATAGGACTTAATGATGCACAAGGAAGGGGCCCCTACCTCAGCTACAGCAGGCAAGGATCACTGCCAATAGGAAGAGACCTTGAATCTGAGTTTTAGAGACAAATAGGAGAGAAGCAGGAAAGCAGACTATTGTCAGAAATCAGCCCCTCCACACTCTTGGAGTTATGAGATAAGATGCAGTGCTGGGGTAAACTCCAGGAAAGTTAGTTTGGGTGAGCAAGAGTGCTGGGGCCACATAAAGCACGATGACCATGGAAACGTGTAGAAGAGACAGACCCACCCAATAATATTCAAGGCTGATCTACTCTCTGACATACTAATCTTTTTAGCTATTTTTTTGCCCTGAGCAAAAAGTGAGAATTTGAATAAATGTCAACACTGAAGCTTTAACTGAATACTAATTGAATATTCTAATGTTTTTTAAGCACATTCTTTTACCTTTCTCTTAATATAGTCCAGGATTTTTATTGTGGAGTATTGCATTTTCTGTTTGTATACACATAAATATCAGACAGTCTCTGTAGGCATTAGTAATGAATTTATTAAACGAGTGATAAAATTTCAATTAAATACAGAAGTTAAAGCTCAGGGGAGTACAGTAATATTTAAAAAGCCATACCGAACTATTAGAGGGGTCTTTGAAAAACAATGTCAGATGGAAAATCTCATTTCATAGCTCTTTCTGCTGTTATTTCATTCCCATTAAGAGAAAGATAAGTCTTTTTTGCAGCACTATGCAACTGCTGCATCCAATAGGAGCACAGAAATGCAGAAATAATTGAACTTCATTCGGATCTTAGTCCTTGTGAATGCATTTTTTAGCTGTTTGCATCTTAGAAATGGCCAAATATGCCTCCTGGTGGCAAATTGCAGGTACATTTCAATCGTAGCCTCTGCTTCACAGACATCATAAGGGTGAAGTCAATTTCAAAATTGTCCCTGAGGCCTCTACTCTTCAAAGACTTTCCCATAATGCTGTGAAAGGAAAGTTAGAACTCAGAAGACGCTAGACTGGGCATGAGGTAAATCAGATGTCACTACCATGAAGCAATGATAATTTTTGCAAATGAACCATAGAAATATTAAAAAGCATCTACCAATTAAAAAAAAAAAAAACCTCGGGGCGCCTGGGTGGCGCAGTCGGTTAAGCGTCCGACTTCAGCCAGGTCACGATCTCGCGGTCCGTGAGTTCGAGCCCCGCGTCAGGCTCTGGGCTGATGGCTCGGAGCCTGGAGCCTGTTTCCGATTCTGTGTCTCCCTCTCTCTCTGCCCCTCCCCCGTTCATGCTCTGTCTCTCTCTGTCCCAAAAATAAATAAAAAACGTTGAAAAAAAAATTAAAAAAAAAAAAACCTTTAAAAATATAATGGGATTCTTAAGAGGGCTTTGTAGATGTTCAGTAGGTACAAAATTTGAGATACTGTGCCTTTGGTTTAATACCCTTTTTCTCTTTTGTTTTTTAATATGAAATTTATTGTCAGATTGATTTCCATACAACACCTAGTGCTCATCCCAACAGGTGCCCTCCTCAATGCCCATCACCCACTTTCTCCTCCCTCCCAACCCCCATCAACCCTCAGTTTATTCTCAGTTTTTAAGAGTCTTTTAAGAGACTCAAAAATTACATGATAAAATAGATTCTTTTAAATCTGCATAGTAATTTGAGAGATGCTGACAATATTCTTGGCATGATTAAAAAGGGACAGCAAGGGAAACATTTTTCTTGGGTAATGAATCTGGAGAGTAGAGGATAAGCCTCTAGAATCACTCCTCCCTCGTGTTCTCAAATTTTACTTTGTGAAGCTCTGTTTCCCATTTCTATCCTTACCTCCTGTATTTGAGCCCATTACAGTCAAAATCCTAATTTAAACGCTGAGTAAAGAGACATCTCCAAATCTGGTCCCACCAAACACTGAAGGCTTTTCAAATTTATTTCCTTAGCAAAAAAAGTTAAATAACATCTGTTGCAAGATTATGTTCTAACCAAAATGAAGCTAAAATGATTTCCAGAATGTATTTTGGAAATTTTCTCAATGCCTCAACTTTAGATAATTATTAAAACAAGTTAGTTGGTCTTGTGTACTCCAATCCAACTCCAGCAATAGGTCTGAAAAGATTTAAACATGATGACGAATACATTTTAACTAATGTGGATAATACTTCTTATTAGTCTTTAAATAAATATGTCCTGTCAGCTGGATTCAGTGGCTCTTTGCCATTTGTGGAAGCCAGAGATTAATAATAGCTTGCTTGAAAGAACAGATTCATTCTCTGGCTTCACTGGCAGAATAAAAAATGTTAAAGGCTGAATGTTGAATTCATTGCTAACAATTAATTCCCCCGGATAATGCATGTGTTATGGGCATGTTGTGAGTGCAAGTGTTGAGTGTTCATATTAGTCTGATATATCAGCCCTGTAAGTGATGTTAGAGCTTGGCTCAAAACAGCCACAATGTACACAGCTGACTGAGTAGGAGACAGTGCTGGTTAATGGAGATGGGAACAGTTCTTTAATAGTTGTCACCCAGCTCTGATTTATAGGGAAAGAAGTGAATGGTTTAAATGACTCTATTTGCTCCCTTATCTGTCAAAATTATTTCCTCTCAGTCCTATGAACTACCTAATACTTAGAATAAGCAACAACAGATGATCTTTATGGGAAAGCAATGAATAGCACAAGATTTACTATGAAAAGTAACATAACAAAAAAAGATATCAAGCTTTAATGAAAACTCCTCAAGGCTGGTTTGTAGCAATGTGTGCTAAATTGTTTTGAAGTTACGGGACTCTCTAAAACAAATAGTTAGTATAAATAAAGTTGATGGAGGGTCATCACTGTATTCTTTCCACACAAACAAATGTCTGTATTCTTTGCAAATAATATAGCTGGGAGATGCTGTTATAGCAGAGAAGAGGGATCGAATGGAACAGTTAAAACTGTAGTCTCTGTCAGATTTTAAAATATTTAATGAATAAATTACTGTCTAGAACAGGCTCTGGCAAACTGTGGCTCACTGATCAGATCTGTCCCAGTGTCTGCTTTTGTAAATAGCTTCATTAGAACATAGCCTCACTTGTTCATTTTGTGTTTTATCTACAGCTGTTTCCATACTACAAAGGCAACAGAGAGTAAATGGTCTCCAAAGCCTAAAATATTTGCTATTTGGTATCTGGCCTTTTTAAGAGGAACTTTGTTGGCTCTGGGCTAGAACTTATAGATAGCACTGAAATGTACCCACCTGTCACCCCACTACCCATCAACAGTAATGGGCCCAGTGAAATTGACTCCCTGTATTTCTGGGAATCACTCTAGACTAGAGGTCTCTCTCAGGGTCTCTCTCTAAGACGAGATGTGCTGTCTCCAGCATTACTGATTGCCTAGGATGATTCTGACATCGGGCGTAGTGCCTGAGCTAGAAGAAATCCACAGTCCTTATGTCATGGACTTACATGTTTGTGGGAAGACATACCTGAAGGGTGAGTAGGGGGTCCAATGAACAGTGTATTAGAGAAGGTCCCTGTGTGAGACCCTGAGACAGGAGTTTGATAGTTCAGAGAAGAAAGGCCATGTAATGTACACTCACAAAAAGAGAGATGTATTAGAAGACATGGAGGTAGGTCTAAACAACTGTCTCTAAAATGTACCCTCTTGGTGGGGGTCCCAGGTTTTAGCCTCTAAGTGTTCAAGGTAAAGCCTCACTATGCATTCTGGTTCATACTAGAAGAAGGTACAGCGATCTGAAAAACCGTGTGCCAAGAGAGATAGAAATCAAGATGTGATGACCACTCACCTCTGAAGATGCATTTTCCAGCATCTTTAAGAGAAATCTTATGGGGCTGTTGAAGCAAAGGAAATGAGCAGTGAGTGACTGCTGGTCATTTTGATCCTCTTTGTGCTCTTGGTGGTGATTCCTAGCAGAGCTGTCTTCACTGATTTAACATGAACAGAAGCCCTTTATGTCTGTGGAGAAGGGTGTAGGCCTAAAATTCCCTATGGCCTTCTCGCTAAATACTGGAAACTAACTGCATGCAGAGGAATCATCTTGCCTAGTTCACTTTCCAACCTTCAAGGATATTCAGAAACAGAAACAGTGCTGCCTTGAATCAAATGGTTTTTTAGCACCCACCAGTTTTCCTCTTTCACCTTATACAGATGAGCTGCCAGAAATAGTTCACTGCAATGGTTCAACAGGAAAGTTCCTAAATACCCTCTCAGAATCCTATGAGGAACAGGGAGAAAGTAACTATAGTAAGTAACTCAAGCAATGTGTCTTTAATTGGTCTTAACTTTCAGGACAAGCAGTTATCTTTACTTGGAGGGGAAGCTTCCGGAAAAGAGGTAAGATAATTCAGGCAACGACTGCTCTGATCTAATTAGAGAGGTTGTATTCCTTTGTCATTCTCCTGGCACCAGAGCCCTCCATGCCTAGAATAAGGAGCTGGCCCAGGTTGTCTCCTTCAAGTGGGTAGGGTGGGCCAGCAAAAGCTGAGGCTTGATAACAGGATAGTATTTCTTTCCCTATCCCATAACTGGAGGATCTAAAGCCATGAAAAACAAGCAAAACGAACACCAATGAAATAGAAAGAAGTCATCCATTCCTTCTGTTTGGCTGCATAAGGAATCAAAGTCTGTTTTTCCTGTGTTGGGACATGTCTTCTCCCCAGCCTTGTTCATTTACCCATCAAACTGCTAAAGGTTTCTCAGCAAACCCTCAGTCAACCTTTACTACCAAACATCTGGTTTCTCACTTGCATCTTCTCCTTCCCCATGCTCTTCATCTCCACATACTCCTTTAAAATTATACATCCTATTGTTTTCTCCATTCATCCCATTTTTAGTATACATCACAATGCGAAAAAACAGATCACAATGGCTCAGATCATTCAATGACCTTTCACATGGTCTTTGAAAAAGGCATCATGGTTTTTTTTTTTTTTTTTAGTTTAGAAATATGTCTTCTTTTCATACCTCAATTTTGAGATTGCAGCTAGACCATTGCCTCAAGTCTCTGGTGGCAGAGTTCCAATCCATCTTCTTCTTATTTTGTTGCGGAATTATCAAACAGACCTTGATCTAAAGACTGAGTCCAAGAAGTGGGCTGGAGAGGTTGTTGGCGTTCTGTGATATGGTTGTATGCAGTCTGATATCTCTGACCTGCTACTCCCCTGGTGTCTTGGTCTGGGGCCGTTGTACAGGCTTTAGAGGCTGTTTAGAGGCTGTTATTCAAGGTGTTCCTCAAGGCCAGTTACTCAGTGGTCCAAGTTCTAACAATAAAGAAGCAAAGTAAGCTATCGCTTGAATTCTAAACAAAGAAAGTATGGAATTTGCAGCCACCATTTGTAAATGGTTGTCTTCACAAGTGGACGTAGGGAGCAGAGGATTAAGAATAAAAGATACTCTAGCACATATAGAGATCAAAAATCCTTGCTTTATATATTTTTCTCAGATTTTCTTATAAACTTATATTTGGACTTATTAATAACCAGAGCTGGGTCCCTTTTTATATGCTCCTCCCTAGGATCAGAACAGCAGATGTGAATAGTATGTGTATGTGTGTATAAGTGTGGTTCTCTCTGTGAGCATGTATGTACTCTCTTGTACTAAATGTCTGTAGCCGACCTTGCTGACTACCATCTGACCTTTCCCCATTCACTCAAGCAGGAAACCCAGGTTCAGAAGCTGTGATGTTTATCACTTCACACAGAAACACACATAAAACATGCCCTTCAGCTCTCTCCATATCCACTATTCTTGGTTCTCTCATGCCTTCAGAAAACATTTGATGTAAATTACCATAGAATATCTTTTTTAAAACTGCTGGTTGGGGGCACCTGGGTGGGTTAAGCGTCAGAATTCAGCTCAGGTCATGATCTCACGGCTCATGAGTTGGAGCCCCTCATTGGGCTCTGTGCTGACAGCTCCAAGCCTGGAGCCTGCTTCAGATTATGTCTGTCCCTCCCTCCCTCTGCTTGCTCGCTCTCTCTTTCTCTCTCTGTTTCAAAAATAAACATGAAACAAAACAAAACAAAATATTGCTGTTTGATCTCAGGAGCTCCTGGAATACATGAAATTTCCTGGCACTACTTTTCATATACCTGAAAGAGCATTCCAAGAATGAGTCTATGGCTGACCACTTTCTCTTACAACTTGTGGGCAAAGAGAACCTAACAGAATTTAGCTGTTCTTTCTCAACTACTTTATCACACAGAGCAAGCAAGCAAAAAAAAAAAAAAATTGATATTTTCACATACTCCTATGCTCACTTGTGTTACAGTGTTATTTAGGGAAATGGAGCAAGGCACAAAGAGAATTAAAAGAAAAAATGAAGCAAAAAGTGAAAGGAATCATTAAAAATAACTGAGTAACCTCAGAGTTGATGTAGGTCCAATAAGAATCCAAAATTGGGAGAATCCAAAGTGAGGAGAAAATGTGACTTAGAATATGTCTCTCTCTCTCTCTCTCTCTCTTCTAATTTAGAATGTTTCTGTCTTTCAAATGTGGAGAGGCTATGCTCAAAATCTGATACATTTATGAAAGTTACAATGAGGATACAGATCGACTCGGTCATTACATCCCAAGATATCACAACTGGAAAATAAGCCTTGAATATGGTGTATATTTGGGGAAGATAAGAGGATGCTCAAAACTGATTTACTCACATTTAATAAATATATTGAGGGACTAAAAAATAAATCAGAATAGACATTGGAAAAAAAAATAATGATCTACATTGTCATGGTTTAGATGGCGTCCTCTACCACATGGTGTAGTCATTTTTTTTTCTTTTCAAAATCATATATTCTTGTTGAAATCAGTGAACTTAATTAAGCATCTTAAATATCTTATTAAAATAATTTAAATTAACCTTGTTACTTATATTTCTGGCAAGCCCACAGGGAGAATTTGCAAATTCCCACAGTTGCAACAAAAGCCTGAAAGACAAGACTTTTCCAATTGTACATCTTTTGTCAGCAGAATGAAAACTCATCAGGAGAAAAAAATAAAGTGTTAACATGGTTAAAATAAATCAAATTTATAAACATTGTATAAGCAAGAGAACAGGACTTAATGAGAGACAATGAATAAGAGATTTTAATTTGATGGATTCTGAAGGGCATAGCCTCTTCCTTGAGATGATGAGCCTAAACAATGAACAATGAAGCCCTTATTTCATGCTTCAGATGATATAGTATGATCTGTGTATTCACACGTAAAAGCAGGAATGCTGTCACAACCACAGAAGGAAATTGATGATAATGTTTGAGAAACTTCTTCTAAAGCTGTGGAAGTAGAAATATGTAAGTGCGATATACCTGTTGAAATTCTTGTTAGAAAAAGATAAATTATAAATCAAATAGTTCTGACATACCATATTAGTGAGTGTGCAATCTTCTTAAAGAATAAGTGAATATTTTCCTGATTTGTCAAAATGTATTCAAACTACTAATTTTTCTTGTGCTTCACATGGGAAAAATTAACAGGAGTAATATTAAAAATTCAAACTAAATTTTTCAGTGCCAACTCTATACTGAAAACATTGAGGGCATTTGGGGGCCACAAACAAAAGCCACTGCATTTGTTCCCAAGAAGATTACAATATGCTAAGGAAACGTGCATTTAGATAAAGCAAGATGAGTAGACACATTACCTGTTGGAATGGAGTCAAAGGCAGGAAGTAATGAGAGCATAGTGGATGGAGTTCCTAGCTAGGTCTGGTCAAGACTCAGGGAGTATTTCCAAAAGGAGTGGAGTAGAAGCACAGTGTGGGCTTTTGAGAAGAAATGAATAGACAAGTGGCATTATTATACAAGTACATTTCTAGACACATAAGTAGAGGAAAGACATGGATTATAATTTTCTAGAACACGTTGAAAATTGATTTTGAGGTCTGGCATCAAATTTTATGTAGAAGTGAAATATCTGCTATATTCCAAAAATGAATGAAATAGATAAAATTCAAGCAAATCTTCTCAAAGAGAGAAACTTGTCTCCCCCACACACAAGATGTACACATTTATGGATTATATATGTACTATGCCTATACACATATATATGTACTATAGGGTATATATGTGTGCATGTATGTGAATGTGTGCATACATTTTTACATATATCATAGAATAGTATTTTTGAAATTATGAATACAATGAACGATTTAATACCTATAAATTATAAAATGTCTATACAATAGAAATTTGTTAAAAATAAATAAGCATGTGACTAACTCATTTTAAGAATTTGTAACCCTGAATGGGTCAGTGGGCAACAGGTAGTCAAAATTACCTCCTGTTCTCCACTCTCCAATGATACCAAGTCTAGATGCTATTATAGGAAACATTAGGAAACCTTCCCAAATGGTTTATCCCTGACCTTCACAAACTTTTCCAGAGAATACAATAGAGGGAAAGTAATCCAATTTATTTTATGATATTTATCTAACTAAAGTGCCAAAAATAGAAAAGGACAGTACACAAAAGAAATATAAGTCAACCTCACAGAGTCAAAAGCTTAGATACATTGTATTGGTAAATTGATTTCAATAATGCACAAAAATTTACATACTAGGAATGCAAAACAGAAAATGCTAAATATGCAATTAATGCTAGAAATTATAGAATCATAGAATGTGCCCACTACAGTGGACAAAATCTCATATTTTCAAAATCTTTGTAAGATGGAAAGAAAAACACAAAATCACAAGTGAGTCCTAAAAAAGTGGCATGATTCAGAAGAACTCGTTCAGGAAAAGTATGCCAGAATGAGCTGAAGTCTCAAGAAAGGTGCTAACAAATATATATATTTTCCACGATGTGGAAGAGAAATAGAAAGTCAGAATCCCAGTGCTTAAGGAAAATGATCAAATGCTAGCAGCTCAAGAGAGAAGGCACTCCTACTCAGATCCAATTTTAGTTCAGTCTTCTAGAGTCAGGAAAATAATCTTTATAATAGAAATATATTGGAGGTCCCAAACAAGTGATAAAATAATCTAAGATTTCTACTTAGCAACTGAAGAATTGGCACATAACCAGATACTAAAGAGACTGCAAGTGTAGTGTGATAATCTGAACAATGATGAAAACAAGGAAAGAGTACACTCAGAAAATGGGGGATTAAGCAAGTGTTCTAAGTTTCAAAAGGAGAAAAAAAGGTTATTTGAGAAAACTACAATCTGGGGGTGGGGGGAGTAGAAATTATTCCAACAAAATTTTAAATAATCAAAGAGCGACTGAATGGATTGTTTTTAAGGTATATGAAAATCCCCGTGATCCAGCTGGGCTCATCAGCAATACACATAATAACAAGACTGTCTTAGTCACATTTTAGATGAATCTGTTAGAAGGCTCTCAGGTAGTGGCAAATCCAGTGTGTTAACATTAAGACACATGGAAATAATGGGAACTTATTTTGTAAAAACCAAAATGGGTGATTTTAAGGAGCCTACTTTAATGGTGAGAAGTTCCGCTGAAACCTGAGGAAGCTGCTGTTGGAATGTCATGTGGCTCTTTTTCAGCCTTTGTAAAGGTGCTTTGGGCTTTTGTTTGGTTTCCTTGCTTTGTGAATTTTTTCCCAATTTTAAAATACTGATGGGGCACCTGGGTGGCTCAGTTGGTTGAGCATCTGACTCTTGATTTCAGCTCAGGTCATGATCCCACTCACGGGTTTGTGGCATTGAGCCCCGCATTGGGCTCTGTGCCGACAGCAAGGAGCCTGCTTGAGATTCTCTCTCTCCCTCTCTCTCTCTGCCCCTCCCCCCTCTCAAACAAACTTTTTAAAAAATAAAAATAATGAAGACAGTTATCAAATTTTCTTAATTGAAGTACAGTTAACACACACTGTTACGTTAGCTTCAGGTGTACAACAATGATTTGGCAAGTCTATCCATTATGCTGTGCTCAGGACAAATGTAGCTCCCACCTGTCACCCTACAACATTACAGCATCATTGATTATATTCTCTATGCTGTACCCTTTAATCCCATAACTTATTCATTCCATAACTGGAAGCTAATACCTCCCACTCTTTTGCCCCTTTCCCCATCCCCTTCACCTCTGGCCACTGTTAGTTCTCTGTATTTATGGGTCCATTTCTGGGTTTTGTTTATTTTTTAAATTCCACATATAAATGAAATCTTATGGTATCTGTCTTTGTCTGAATTATTTCAGTTAGCATAATACCTTCTAGGTCCATCCATGTTGTTGCAAATGTCAAGATCTCATTCTTTTGGTCAATACTCAAGAGAGAAAATGAGAAAAGATCAGGAAAACCTTCTCGTAGATCTCCAAGCATATACTAGTGCAGGACACCTGCCTTATACGTCACTGATCAAAATACAGGTTCAGCATAAGCCAACAAAATAATGATGCTGCTGGCACTAACTCTAATGCTAGCCTAACATGTGAGAGAATAAATACTCTGACCCAGGGAACAAAGTCTTGCTGCAACGAACCCAGCAAATCTGATGGAGTGGGTTTATATGTGGTGGTTCACATTGATAGGAACCCTGAAGAACTAGAGAATAGTCACAGATAGGGTAAAAAGGTAGATATTGGTATTTGTTAAATCAAAAATGGATGCCACACACAATATTTAAGTAATTATTTGAGTTTGTTATTTTGTCTAAAGAAGGTCAAGAAAATTTTTACACATTAAAAGAAGTCATGTGGATTAAGGAAAATAAGTCGTTAGGATTAGTAGAAAATGTCTGTGTTCCCCCTTTCATAATTTGCCATTATTTACAGTCCTTGCCAATGAGCTTGTCCTCTGAAACCCTATCCTACAATTCTAGCAATATGCCTCTCTAAACAGGTTTTCTGGACTCCTCCGCTATGATTTGTTCACATGTGTACTGGTCTCATGTGTGTATGGCTGTATTCCTCTGCAGGGTTGAGAGCAGAGACCACATTTTATTCAAATTTACAGAAAGTCAAATTTCATTTTAACTTAAGCCAGAACTTGGAAGCAATTAGAGTTCTTCAATGGAATGAAATGTGGTATTTTGAGATAAAGTGATCGTTTGTAACTGTTTCTCAAGTGAAAATTCATCTTTCCAGCAGCTCTTGAGAGAGCCTTCCATCAGGTTGGACTGGGACAGAAGTAGAGACGGACAAGTTGATCACAAGGTTTTCTTTCAACACTCAGATTCGGTATTTTCCTTTCCATGTCTTTCTCTTTGCCTTCTTTTCTGCAGCATTTCTGGTGCCAGGTTTCCTTCCCACCACCTAAATAATTGCTCTGGGCCCGGATTCTTTATAGATAAGATCCTCACTGGTAGCTCAAAGATTACTTTATCTACTTCAGTAAAACCCCCATTATGGGGGCCTGTCTTCTACTTAGAGGCTCAAAGATTTTTAACAAGTGAAGCCAACAGCCAAAAATGGCACAAATTTACAAGATTCATGTTCGGTATTTACCTTAACTTACTATGACCTTTTACAGTGCATTTAGCTTCTTGAATCTAATGTTGAATTTACTAGACCTCAGTTAGGATCTGTATTGTGAGAGAATCTATAAGTATCATGCAATATAAGTAGTAGTAGTATTTTCAGGCTACTCTATCATCATTGCCCTCAGTGTATGTGGGCTGGAGTTTTTCTGTGTGGATCGGACATGCCTGCGGCATAATGGCTATATCTAATACCCAGCTTCTCTTCCTTCATCACCCTGTCCTAGCAAAACATAAGACAAAGTTTAGTATCATTTAATGCACATATTCTAACAGTCCTTACTCTTGGTATCACAGAAAACTATACATTTCTACCGAAGATAACTCCCACCACTCTACATTCAGTGAGGCGACTTGATGGCACATTGCTCTGAAGAAGCCTGGTTCTATCAGTCCTAACTGCCTTGTCAAAATAGTCACATGTGCGCAAGTGCGAGAGACCCTAGTGTCTTTGGAGATCATCCAGAACCTTGAGAACTTACTCTATATCTTATAATGCTAGAACCAGCCATGCCATTTGTGGGACCCGGTGCCAAATGAAAACACAGGGTCCCTTTTTGAACAATTACTAAGAATCTCAAAGTGGTGGCAATAAAGGATTAAATCAAACATGGGGCTTTTCAGAGCACTGGGCCCAGTGCAGCTGCACAGGTTGTATACCCATGGAGCCCACCCTGCCACACGTCAATGTAAATGAAGGTCAGTTAGTTGTAAACCACCATCAAAGGCAAGTGAGCATTTTACCAACTGTGTAAACACTGGAATTAACGCAAAGAGGTTTCTGAATAGACAGTCTTTAAAGAATTTCCTACACAATTCAACATAGAGTTATAGCTATGAGAAATTCTGCTTTAACTCTCTTTTAAGGGAAGAGTGAGTATCTTCATTCTCTCTTTCAGTTGTAGGCCCAAACACCAGAAATGGTGTTAGTTACTCTGGTAAAAAAGTTTTGATATTGATATATTAAGTGGGAACTTTTAGGTAAAAAAAGAAAAGAAGCCTCTTTCCTATCATTTAGAGCAAACAAAAATTGCTTTACCCTACTATCACCATTTCTACCACATTCAAATGGGCTGAAGGTTTAACAGAAATAGTTTGAAATGTCTAAGTTAATTGAAGCCTGTCAAAATTTTAACTTGCATAAGAAATACATTAGATGAATTTTAACCAAGTAAACAGAGTTTGTGGTAATAATTCTTTAATTTTTAAGAAATATGATAATTCTCTTCCGGTTGCAGTGCAGATTTACTTATTTGTCTGTTTATAGGTCAATTCCCCACACCTCCAACCAATTCAGCCAACTGGTGGATGAGTCATATCTATTCAAATACCAGGAAATGATTAGTGACATCTATTGTTGATGACTGGAGACATCTGTGAACTTTAGATAATTTTCTAACTTCCCTTCTAACACTTTATGTTCAAAAGTAACAGCTGTTGTCTCTGAAGCTTCTCACTTTCATTTCTGAAATAAAACATAAGACTTTTAAGCTAAAATAACTTCTAACCAATTTCAAACTGTCTTTACAGACTGTGCTCTAAAATATTTTTGGAATTGAATTCATTGTTTGTGTCTTCAGAAATTAATTAATGTAGCTAGTATTCACTTATTCATTCTGGGCTTTGTTTGTACCTAGCCCTTTAGACATTTGAAAACACAGGATATGACTTCACAGACATCTTCACAAGTCTGGCTTCATTATCTAGAGCCAGAACACTTAGTATCCGTACATCCGTGGTGACTGGGACAAACATCAAGATTCTAAATAATACCTCAGGCAGCCTGGCTTCAGAGAAAGAAATAGCTTTTGAAAAGTCTAAAATCTGCCTGTGACGGTACTTTTCCCTAAGCAAAGCTAGTAGCAAAAGAAACATTCTGTAATCGGTGACCCCTCCCTTTCCCATTCATTTCTCCCTTTCTTTTTCTCCAGACTTCCAGAATCATGACATTCCTACTGCCTTTCCAGTCCCCTTGTGGTTCCCTTAATGTAACTGCCTGTTTTCTAGAGAGCTTTACTCTCTGACTCCTATACCCTCAACAGTATCTGTTCATCCTCCCTTCTCTTAGAACCCAGCTTTTTACTACATTAATAACCAGATGAATTATCTTAAGCTTAGAACTTAAGCCTTCTGAAGTTTTCTGTTCCCCTCCCACCTGTGATCCATACGTGGAAGCCCTAATCCCCAATATGCTGCTATTTGGAGATGGCACTTTTGGGAAATAATTAGGGTTAGAGTAGGTCATGAGGATGGGGAATTAATCCACTTATAAAAAGAAGCTTCAATTACATCGCACTCAACTGCATTTTAACCACATGGTATTAGGGCATCATGATATGACCATTGGAGGCATTTAGAAAAAAAAGGGCCTTTGAAAACTACCTCATTTAAAAGCAGAGAACAGCAAAAATTACTTTTTAAAATTTTTTCGTATATTTTATTCATTTTATTTTTTTAATATCATTTATTGTCCAATTGGCTGACATACAGTGTATACAGTGTGCTCTTGGTTTTGGGGGTCGATTCCCATGATTCATCACTTACACACAACACCCAGTGCTCATCTCAACAAGTGCCTTCCTCAGTGCCCATCACCCATTTAAAAAAAATTACTTTTTAAAAAAAAGTCCTCCTCAAGCACACTAAAGAGTGTTTTGTGTATGCATATGCATAAACATATAAACTTATATATATGAACTAGACACCCTGGTTTTCTCAGACCATCTCATCAATGTTGTCTTCATTCATTGTTTCAGTCTACCTAACGTATATTTTTGTTAGGAACTAATTTTCATCTCTTGGACTTTACCTTGGAAACAATTTTTCTCTTTTTATAATACAGTTTTTAAAATTTTTCCGCAGTTATCATAAAAATAGTTTAAAAATCATATCTTCCACCTCCCTGATAAGAATACACTGGGATAAATTTTTATTATTATTTTTAAAAAGACGGGTCTGTATTTTCTGAAGCAGCCAGTTAGTTGTGACTGCCAGGGTAAGTCATATACCAGCCTGAAGAGAAGGCATCACTGCCCGAAGGGCCCTGGCAGCAGAAGAGGCTAAACTGATCATTTGACATAGCCTGTCGATGCTCATCAGCAAATTTTCGGAAATACTGAATCATGCCTTTTCTCATTTAATGTCTCGTTCTCCTGATGACAGTTTCTTACCTGCAGCAAATCTTGCCATGGGTATTCCTATAAATTTCCTTTTTTCCTGGCCACACAAAAGAGACAGTCATACTATGCTAAGGCCATTGTTGCTGGGCTTCCTGCCTTCATCCTTCCTCCCTTGTGTTCTGGGATTCCAGTGAGTGGAAAATCCATGTGGGGATTAGAGTCACTGCCACCCAGCCCAAAGCTACCTGAGCCTTGAAGGGCCTAGCCTGGTAATGGCCCATGAGAAAAGAATTTCTCATCTTGGCAGAGACCGGGATATAATTCCTTACCATGAAATACCGCCTTCTTTTGTTTTAGATATTTGTTGAGTGGCTTCCACATGGAAATTATAAATATAGAGATTCATATATTATCATTGCTTCAAAAAGCTTAGTATCTCATTTCCTTTTGGGGGGATTCTCCTGTAGTTTATTTTTTAAAACATTTTTATTTTTTTTTTAATTTTTTTAACGTTTATTTATTTTTGAGACAGAGAGAGACAGAGCATGAACAGGGGAGGGTCAGAGAGAGGGAGACACAGAATCCGAAACAGGCTCCAGGCTCCGAGCTGTCAGCACAGAGCCCGACATGGGGCTCGAACTCACAGACTGTGAGATCGTGACCTGAGCCAAAGTCAGCCGCTTAACCAACTGAGCCACCCAGGCGCCCCCATTTTTATTTATTTTTTTAAAAAATTTTAATATGAAATTTATTGTCACATTGGTTTCTATACAATATCTAGTGCTCATCCCAACAGGTGCCCTCCTCAATGCCCATCACCCACTTTCCCTTCCCTCCCACCCCCCATCAACCCTTAGTTTATTCTCAGTTTTTAAGAGTCTCTTATGGTTTGCCTCTCCCTCTCTAACATTTTTTTCCCTATGACCCAGCAATAGCACTGCTAGGAATTTACCCAAGGGACACAGGAGTGCTGATGTATAGGGGCACTTGTACCCCAATGTTTATAGCAGCACTTTCAACAATAGTCAAATTATGGAAAAAGCCTAAATGTCCATCAACTGATGAATGGATAAAGAAATTGTGGTTTATATATACAATGGAATACTGCTTGGCAATGAGAAAGAATGAAATATGGCCTTTTGTAGCAACATGGATGGAACTGGAGAGTGTTATGCTAAGTATCTCATTTATTGTGCACACGTCTCTGCTTGCCCACTCTTGAATATCAGTTCTACAGTATATTGCAATGACAACTGATATGTACTAAGGATTTCACCAAACTCTCCATCTGTGTTTTCTCCCACCACATCTACCAGAAAAGTTCCAAGGGTTTTAGGGGCACCTGGCTGAGGATGCAGCTCTTGATCTTGGGGTCATGAGTTTGAACCCCACATTGGAGGTAGAGGTTACTTACAAAAATAAGAGATCCAAGGTTAGAGTTTTACCTAGTGAAACTTTACATGCTGACTTTTAAAAGGAAGGTCGAGAGGCATCTGGGTGATTCAGTTTGGTTAAGCATCCAAGTCTTGATTTTGGCTCAGGTCATGATCTCACAGTTGTGGGATCGAGCCCTGCATTGGGTTCTGCAGTGAGCATGGAGCCTGCTTGGGATTCTCTCTCCTCCTCTTTCTGCTCCTTCCCCACTCACTCTCTCTCTCTTTCTCTCTCTCTCTCTCAAAAATAAATAAGAATTTTTTAAAAAAACTAAATAATATATAAGCTATTGGAAGATGAAGTGAACATAATGGAAAACAACTCCTGGATAACAGAAAAAATTGTAAATCTTTTAAGTCTATTTATGTGGCTTCATTAGCAAAAATATTCTGCTAAAGCACAAACCTGAAGGATCTCTTCACAATTCGCTGAAGAAGAAAAATAAGCAGAACAGTTTATAACTCATTAGTCAATGGAGACTATAAAGACTAGATGTACATTAAGCCATTGGTTGATTCCTGAAAAGGATTGCAGAGGACAGTAGTGAAAATAAGTCAGATTCTCCTGATTTCTTCTTAAATGTCAATGGTAGGGGAAAAAAAATGAGATGGTCACAAATTGTTGAGCTATTCCTAAAAATTTTCTCATTAGTTATGCATCTGATGGTGGGGGTATTTTGTTTTTAAATTGCCTAGAAGTAATGTTCAATTGGCTATTCTCACAACAGAGTTGGCCTAACACAGAGGCCTCACTGGTGTATTTCATCAGGAATGGAGAAAACTTCAGCCTGAAAATACTTCCTTTGCTAATGCCACAAATTGCTGTTAGTAATTTCCTACCCTTGCTTTTTAGTTCATTGCCCTTTCTCAACTCATTTTTATTGATAAATCACGGAGGATTTTTAAATGCCATCCTATTAAATGACAGTCTGAATGGAGTCTGCACAGACTCCTAGGTAACAACATTTAATTTTTTTTCATTCTTCTTTCGAACTCAGAGTTACAGACCTGGGGAGAGACAGAGCCCAAGAGCCAGATCTAACCTTTCTCTAATTTTACTCAGTTGCTGATGTGACTTTTTAATGAAAGAGGGCCCTGTACATCTTGTTAGGAAAGTGTTCTCAGTGTTGAAAAGATGGAAATATTTCATGAAATTCTATTTGCTGCATTTTTATTTATCTTTGTGTATCTACCTTATATTATCATTGAGATGAATGGACTATATTCACTTTTTCATTTCTTTTTCTGTATCTCCTATTGTTTTTTAGCTTCCCCCTGTTTTCTTCTGTGTTTATGTTCTAGAATAACGTAAAACAAGAAGTATGCTTTATTTATCGAAAAGAATTTATCTGTGTTTATTCTTTTTGTAAACATCATATTTTGGGCCATTAGATGTCTCTTGAACCTAAATTGCTTGTTACCTACAATGGCCCATGTTTGTTTGAGGTATTGTACTGTTACTGATAAGGAACATGCTGGCTTTCCTACTTCTTACCCACAGGCATCGTGTGAAGATTCCCACAGGCATGTGTAAGGAATTGTGTACCTCCTATAGGTCAAAAGTTCAAAAACTATACAACTTTCAAACAGACATTCTATCTCACCTGCTTTATTTAATCCTATTAAGGATTTGACATTATTTCAGATATGTTTTTACAGACTTAAGATACAATTGAAATACAATTAATGACTCAGCACATATTTAACAGTCTGATAAGGTTTGATCTTTCAAACTGTGAAACCATCACAGCAATCTATACACATTAACTTACCCATTACTGCCCAAATTTTGCTTGTGGCCCCTTTTTAATGCCTCCTTTCTGTCCACTCTACTCCCTGCTACCAGTCAATCACTGATCCGCTTTTTCTGTAGTTACAGATTTTTTTTTTTCTAGAATGTTATAAAATATAATCTTGCAGTGTGTATTCTTCTTTGGTGATGAAGGGGTCTGGCTTCTTTTTTTCAGCAAAATTACTAAGATTCATCCATGCCATTGCATTATCAGTAGTTCATGTTTTATTGCTGAGAAAATACTCCATTATACTAGAATACCATGATCTGTCTATTCACTCATCTGTTGATGGAGACTTTGGTTTTTTTCTCCATATTACTTTAAAATTTAGTCAAATATGCATTGATCTACCCAGTACAGGTCATTCTTCAGATGCATAAACTGCTTTACATCATTTTTGTCAGGCAAAAGAGTCTCCTTATCTTACTTTCTAAACAAAACTTTTACAAAAATTATGTAGAGAAATAAATTAGGTGTGCATCAGAATTTCATACTTCAAAATAAGGAGGATGTCTATGAATATGGTTTCAGAACAAACTTACATATTTTATGAAATTATCAAGTGAATAGCATAAGACCACTATCTGTATAATTAATTTCTTTAAAATAAGAGTTGGGTGGGACTGAATGAGTCAGGCGATGTTGTAGAACAAAAGGTGTATAATCTAGCAAAACTGATAAACAAAAATAGCTTCAACAGAGGGGACACCCTCCCTTTTTAAGTCCTGTTAGGTATCATTAGCCAAAAGACAATCACTGTAGGAATCCAACATTTATTTCAATAACCTGATTTGTTTCATTGGGAGAGCCCTTAAGAGGATCAACAGAGCAAAGCCCTACGTGATGGTGGCAGGGCAGAGCATAAAAGATTCCATCTTGATGATAGCTTGAGTCTGATGCATCTTGGTTCTGCCTCATCCCTCCTCCACCCTCCCCACTTCCCACCTACCCTGGTCCTGCCACCCCATCTAGATGTGCCAGGTCAAGCAAAGCAAAGGTCAGGGGAAAGAATCTAGCAACAAAATGGCAAATCTCCTGACTCTGAGCCTGGAGAAATTTCAGAAGATATGCCTATTTATCAGAAGTGTAACCTGTCACCTATACCTTCCATGGAATCAAATGGCATTTGCTCTGAGGCAGCTGTGTATGTGTTTTCTTTGTTTTTTCTCTTCACAAGAATCACATAGGAGAAGCCAACAACTGTGTGCCTGAAGAGCTGTAGGGTAACCTGGGAATTATATTCTAGTGAGATATAACACAGAGCCATGATCTTTCCTAAATATATGGTCTGATAGCAGAAGAGAGTTATTCCTTTTAAAGCTAGAAGGGCTTCTGAAACATATTCTCCTTTACTTCCCTGTAACAACTTTCCTTTAGGTAGTCCAGAAATGGTGCTTTGGATAAGCAGAGTAATTACATTTACTCATGTGAATGATATACTATTCATGCCTTATTAACTACCATACGCTAAGTAGTATGCATATTGACTTAATATAAATCAGCATATTTTTGGTCCTCTTCAGCTTCCAGCCATTTCTCTGATCATGTGCATTTAGTTTTATCTTCATAGTCTTTAACTTACATAGCATGGTTACTGGCTTACAACCTAAGAAAAAAAGGAAGAAAATATTGACAGACATATAACAGCACACCCATTCAGTGTTCCCCAAGAGATCAACAGTTCACGTGGTGCTTTCTGACAAGGTTTTCTACTTAAAAAAAAAGAGACTATTTTTTCCATTTCACTGACAAAATACCTATTGTTTGTCCAGCAATCTCTGGTGCCGTGGAAGTGCACACCTGGGCAGTTAGGTATTAATTACTAAATCCTAGGTAATGGAACAGGGCTGCCCTGCTTGCCCTTGACTGCATCAGAACACATCAGGAAGACCTTGTTCCTTTTTAGTGAGACTTATTCTTTGTTTCTTTTCTTGCTCTGCATCTTGTCAAATTGAAGAAACACAGTGTTTCCTTGATTGGATCTGCACTGTGGGGATGCCCTGATCCGCAGTCATGGGAATAGTTGAAGATACAAAGAAATCCAGACACAAAATACTGCTACTTTCACAGAATATATCCTGTGGAGCAACAGCATTGATTATTCCTGGGGACATTTTAAGAAGGCTTAATTACGGCTCTTGGAACAACTTTCTTTTTCATTTTGTGTCGTACATAAATGGAAGTGAAAGATGCTTTCACACAGCAAACCCAACGTGAGAGACAGACAGGACTGAATTGAATAACTGTGGTTCAGTTAAGGTCATTGATTATGTTGCTGTATGGCAAAGGATACTTGTCACCTACTATGTGCAAAATCCATAATAGAACATAATCACGATATGATTTGTAATAGCCTGGATATTAAAGTCAACTAGGGAGACAGGCATATACGCATATAACCATAATAAAAAGCAAATGTATGAAAGACACTATAATAGAATCAAAACCATTCTATTGAATGTTGAATGCTGGATCCCCAAATATCTGCCAAAACAGCATCTACCAAAACAACCTATTGATGATACAAAGCTGAGTTTAGTGCAGGTGAGAATACTTCCTCCATGGAGTTTTAGTCCTGTCTTTAAGAGGGGAAGACAAGGCTGGAATTTACTGAGAATTGAAAGTTCTGTTTAAAGGAGGACTTTCACCGGGAGCGGGGGGCCAGGGGATGGGAGCTTGATTAGAATTGGGTAAGGATCATAACATAACCATTTAGGATTGGTACAAAAAGCAAAGTAAGGAATTTAGAGACGAAGCATTCATAGAATCTTAGGGTGTAAACTATTGATTTCCACTGAAGAATTCTTGGTTCTTTTGGAAGGTCCATTCCTGGAATAGCGAAATCATGCTACTGAAGACAATAGCATAGTCAAGTTATGTTAATGTAGACCAGGGATCTTCATACTGTTTCTAGGTATCCAGCACTATAAACAAAGCTGAAAAAATGCTTCACATTTTTAAAAGATTGAAAGAAGAAAAATGTAACAAAGATGTGATGTGGCCTGAAAATCCTACAATATATACTATCTGGCCCTTCTCAGAAAATGTTTGCCAACCCCTAATGGAGAGAGTAAGTTGGGTGGATGGAGAGGTAGTTTCAGTTTCAGCTTTTAAGTATTATATAGGGATAGACAGTTTTGGTTCCCAATACTCAAGCCTACTACAGAGAAGAAAGTCATTCCTACAGATAACGGGTTGTGAGAGATTTGGGTGTGGCCTGGGAATTTTGACATGGAAATTGGGAGATGAAGTAGAGAAGGGTATATTTTAAAAAGCAAAAGGAACAAACTGCACAAAGTCAGACCTTGGGAGTACAGCAATTTTCTCTCTTTTTCTTTCCCTAATCACTGCCTCAAGAAGCACTTATTCAGATCCCAATTTTTAACAAGTGGTATACTAAGCAGGCCAATAAGCTTCATCCTTGCTCTGTGTGAACCAATTATGAAAGACAACAAAGAGTGACAAGAACTGAACTCTTAAGGATGTAAATCCTCAGGGAAAACAATTTATACATACGTCACAGTTACCAATGTCTATCACTTTTTCTTTCATTTTTATTGTTTAAACACTGAATTCCAAACAAGTCTTTTCCTTTAGGAAATCTTTTTATTGCATTTTCTTCTCATGAAAAAGTATAAAACTAACTAGAATTAAATAACCTAATGGCCCATTTGGAATCTATTAGAGGAGTTAAGGCCACTTGATACGATGTAAATCGCTAATTAGTGAAGTGATGCAAATAAATCCTTAGCAGCATAAGAAACAGATTATTTTTGTTGAGTAGTAGATTATACATGGATTTTTCATACAGTCCAGAAAAAATGTATATTGCTTTATTCCACAGTCTTTTTCTGTTCTTTGAAACTATCAAAGTGCGCATAGCCAAATACCAGTATATCTTAATATGTCATATTGAATGCAATATTGTGTAGAGAAATATGTGACAATTCTCTCTGGGTCCAAGTAAGATGTACATAGCCTAGAACATTTTCATTCATTTTTCCAGAATATCCAACAGCAATATATGAACATCATAACCAAGAAAAACTAATATTAAGATGAGGCCAGAAGTCAGTGTTTAACAACCAATCATAAAGGTAGTATCTTATCTCTAGGTTCTTGAAGTAAAGCTAAAATAAACAAACATACAAACAGGTGGCTTTTTCCAACAGTGTTGAGAAAATTAAAGAGAGGAGAGGGAAAGAAGGAGAGCAAAAGAAGGAGGGAGAGAAAGATGGAGGAAGACTTCAGTCATACAGAATGAAGAGATTTAACCAAGACCCTGGAAGTAGAATGTTCAGCATTTATCAGAATGAAAATTCAAAGCTCAAATTTTTCATTTAAATAATTCTCTTGCACCTTTAGGAAAATAGAACGTGCACAGGGTACACCCCCCCCCCCCATTTATTTCTATAAAGGATATGAGTCCATTTTGTTTTCAGGAAAATATTAGAGGAAAAACAGACATTTGCATGATGACTGAGTCCATCTGTTATAGACCATTAAGAGTTTGATCTGTTTTGTGTTATCTGAAATCTAGCACTCCACCAGAATTTTATCCCACTCATCAAATAAAGTAAAATAAACAAAATAAAGGAAAACAAAGGAAAACTAACAAAATTAATGTCTTTATATGATTGAAGTCTATTGATTATAGACATCAGACAAACTAGGTCATTTGTAGATCATTTGCCTGACTAAGCAAATTCTGTCTTTGGGATTAATTCTATTTCAGTGGTAATTGCAACAATGAGGCAAAAGAGGAAAGTAATAAAAAGTAACCCTAATACCTGTTAGGTAGTGTTTTATATTGACATATGGAATGATCTGTTAAAAGCTCATTTTATATTCTTCCAAGTAACCTCTGTACAATGATTCTAGGAATAGATAATACTACAGATAATTCAAAATTTTTAGAGAGAGAGGAAAATGAGTCTCAGAAAGGTCAAGTGTGTTTTTCAGATTTCCATGGAGATCTCGTGGGCCTCCGTGTCTGTGCTTTCTACCAAATCCTAGTCATGGTAAATGGTATTCCCCCTGCCATGTTTTTCTATGATATCACACTACAGTAATCTGTTCAGTAATTTTAAGAGGGGATTTGGAATGTCAGAGTGTTCACTTCATTGTCAAGGATTGCTGGAAGGCACATTATATGCAAATAGGAAAGGACATGGTTATTATTCTAAAGACCCTTCCCACCCTTAGCACTCTCTGCTGTATCCTGTTTACTGATCCTTTAATCCTTAAGAAACATATAGGACCTCAGCCCCTTCATTTTTCTGTCTTTGTATCATACTTCGCCATCATCACTTACATCTTGGTTCTGGATGCCTTATTAATTACTTGATTTACTTCTTCATCAGTCCCTTCAATCCCACTCAAATTTCTGCATTTCTGTCACACAATGTAGTTGGATAATACATGTTTTCAACTCCTTCAAAATGGATGCTAAGTGTCTCTGGAGAGAAGAGTATTATCTTCTGATAGGGTGACAATTCAGTGCTAGAAAAGCCCTTAAACTAGACAATCACTTAATGTATTTTTGTTGATCTTTCTCTTCTGCCCCTCAATGACTGTCCAAATATTAACAGGTTTCCTCATGTTTTCACACAACCCACCACGTACTCTCCCATTTTCAATTGCAAATCCCACCACCCAAAATACTAAATTGTGGCACTTTATTACAACTCAATCTTGCTGATCTGTCTCCACCATTTGATTTTAAATTGTTTATGAAGTGGTTATTTCTTAACTAACTTTTATTTCCAGTGGCTACTATACAGAAAGATCTAACATAAGTAAACAGATAAATATTGATGCAGTCCCCTGTTTGTTCACATTATTCTTGTTGGAATTTCTTCTTCCTACCCTCTCTTCCTTCTTTCCCACCATCTTTCCAATTTGTTGCTGAATTACTTACTTGTAAACTCATTTTATTATGTACCATTTATGTATCTCCTCTCAGAAGACTTAGTTGAATATTTCTAGTCTGGGCTACCTGTCCTGACTCTTGGCTCATAAAATACCAGTTCATAACTTCATTGTAGTTATTATTATATTACCTCTACTAGTTAAATTATATACACAGTACAAAAAAATAAAATAGCATGGAACTATACTAAATTAAAATAACTTTTCTCTCCATTCCCTTGAAGAACAATATCAGAGTTAAATTGCTTATCTTTTTCTCAAATAACACCAATTATTTGAAGTTGAAATCGTGAATTAGTTAAGTTTGTCTTAAATTTATATTATGATTCTTAACTTTCTTTTTTCTTTTCTTTTTTTTTTTTTTTTTTTTTTTTGGTCTTCCTGGAGATGTGAATTTCCTTTTACTCACCTATAAAAGAAGCATATACCTTTAGCCTGACTCTACAATCATACAAGTTCTTCATCATAACATTGTTAAAATGAAGGCTCTGACTTCTTGTTTCAGTTAGGGTTAGTTGGTCTCTACACAATTATGCAGAATAGCTCTCATTCTGGAATTCTGAATTAAATGCAATTTTAAAATACTGTGCAGTTTTTTCCCCTTGGTTTTTATCTCATTTCTTTTTTTTTCAGTGTACCTTACAAATCTGAAAAAAAGAAACAACTCTATTTTGATTTCACACATTATGAATAGTTGGCAAGAAAGTACAATTTTCTCTTACAGCTTCCAGTTTTCTAATGCAAATCTGATTTCTGTTCATTTATTTGTCTATGAACTGGAATGTTTCCATAATTACTGTTAAGACCATCTTTTCATCTTTGCTATTCTGAAATTTCATGAAATGTATCTTAATGGGAGAACTTTATCCATCTACCATTCCGGGAAGTCTGTGGGTCTTCTTAATCTGATATTTTTTGGTCTGAAATACTGTGATATAATCTCAATTAGTTCTTTGACTGGTGTCTTGTCTCCTTTTTTCCTGTTAACTCTTTCTAAAACACTTATTAGTTGGATGATGGAATTTGAGCCTCCATATCTCTGATGTCGTTCTCAGAATTTCATCCTTTTTTGACTTTTTGTTCTGTCTTTTGATTTATAACTTTTGTTTTATTTTCTAATTGTTTCTGAATGATTTTTCTTTCCAGAAATACTTTCTTATTCTCTGATAAGTTTTTGTTTTTAGTGAAATCTTGATTTTTTTTGAATGCAGAAGCTTCTGGAATTTAAGGATTTCACTATAGATTTTAAAAGGCATTTTTCTGATCCTTGAATTCTTTTTCTTTTGGCATTATTTTTTTCCTATTTGTTCATCATGGCGCTTCTCTATTTTTGCTCTTGGCTTCCTGAAAATTTCTGATCATATTTTTTCCTCAATTCATATCCATGAATTAAAAAAATGTGTGTTAATATTAGCTATTGACCCCAATTTCCTATAGCACTATGTAGGTCTCTGTTCCCCTATATAGAAGACATGACTAGGAGTTCTATTTGATGGATGGGGACATGTCAAGTGACACACTTCTGTTTGTCCTGAATGAGTACAGAGCATGCAGGCATCCTGTGACCATCAAATCACCTGTCTTATGCCAAAATAAGATGTTTACTTTAAGGTCTTGTCTCCCATAAGTACATTGTTCATTTTCTTTAGAAAGCAGGTCTTGGTGCTAATCTCTCTAAATATGCACTGTGGGAAGATGTGGTCATTTACTCTTGACATAAATTCCTTTCTCTGGTCTATAGCCTACTCCTGTTCTATATGTTTAAGGACTCCCTAAGGTTCAGTTGGAGTATGTTTTCTCTCTGCTACAGTCTCCTCCTATCCATGTTTCTGGATTGCTACTAGATTCCTCTACTATTCTGTATAGTCTAAATTTCCATACATATTCCAAAGTCTCTAATCCAATGATGAAACCCCTCTCATTATAAGAAGCATTTATGAATTTGTTTCCTTTTATGCAACTTCACTGTCTTTTCCTGAAATTTGAAGTGAAAAGTGGCATAAATGTATACCCTTAGCCTCATTCAACAGTATACAACCAACACACAGCCTTAATAATATACATTTGCCAAGGGTGCAGTCGGTAAGGGCTAGCATTCCCATGATGCATGGATAACAAACTTTCCAATTTCCTGCTTAAAATCCACTCATCTTTTTGTCAACGATAAACATAAGTTGTGGCACTGTTAAAATGTGCACACATTTTTGTATATATCTCACCGTGCTCAAGAGTTGAATCCATAAGTACGTAGATCACATCCTCTTCGTCTTTAATTTGATAGTAACTGTCTCCCAAACATTCGTTCCAGTAGCTGCTCAATGTGCATACTTCCCAGGTTGAAAAGCCATTTAGTGATCAAAACTTATTCTCTGGTGTCACACAAGAGATGAAGCCCCTTTGTAAGGAACACATTCTATAATAAGCACGGTAATATCAGTTCACCAAAGGTTTTCCTTGCTTTAAACCTGGTTTCTTTTAGTATTTTCTTAATTTATTCAACACTGACTCTGATTTGCCAGGCCAGAGAGGATAGATTTGAAGTATAACAATTATGAGTAAAGCGATGTTAATTAAAAGCAAAAATAATTATACATTTTTGTGCAACCTCATTTCTACTCTCCTTACAAAGGAATTCAAAGCAGTTTAGAACCATTATAAACTGCATGTCTGATCTTTTGTTTTATAGATCTCTTTATTCATTCTTCCATATTTATATTGGCCTTTTTTAATCATGAGACAAATTTCTAAGCCGAGATGCAGGATACCGTCTGGTGTTAGCAAGAACAGTAATAATAATGTCTGTGCAATGTCTCCTCTGTACAAGCGTTAGTGTCCATAAATTCAAATACCTACAGGGTGCTATCAGGTAAAGGGAGTGCTTGGGGTTGCTATTAAAATATAAACTAGCTTTTAAAAATAAATATTTTATTCTCTCCTTAGTATTATGTTAGGGAAAAGCAACAATCTATGTTTTCTCATTCAACTCACTGTCAAAGTGGGGAACAGTGGTTTTGTGGTGAATCACAGAGTTAAAGCCTTGTGTGTGCTGTTGTTTTAAAATTAATTGTGAAATAATGTGGATATACTAGAGGGAGTAAGCAATACTAAGGTAAATACTTGTGTATCCATTTTTTGGTTTTAGAAATAGAACATTACACATGGTTTTGGAGCCGCCTGAGTATCGAAGTTTCCCTTCTTATCCACCTATCCCTCCTCATCCATTGACCCCCAGAAACATTCATTATATCAATTTTGGTTGTTACCAGTTTCTTGCATTTCTGTATTTATTACATAATTATGTATCTTTAATATACAGTTGTTCATATTTTCAAATCTATGTACCTGGAGTGGTATTGTGTGTGTATTCTCTTGCCAATTGTTTGGCAATCAATTATTTGACATTTGTTGAGACTTTATAGTCTAATACATAGTAAGTTTTCTCAAATGTTCCATGTGCATATTTAAATATGGTGTACCCTTCAATTACCAGATATAGATTTTATATGTGTTATTTGTTTGTTTGTTTGTTTATTTATTTATTTATTTATTTATTTAATTTTCTTAATTTACATTCAAGTTAGTTAGCATATGGTGCAACAATGATTTCAGGAGTAGATTCCTTAATGCCCCTTACTCATTGATCCCATCCCCCCCCACAACCCCTCCAGTAACCCTCTCTTTGTTCTCCATATTTAAGAGTCTCTTACGTTTTGTCCCCCTCTCTGTTTTTATGTCATTGTTGCTTCCTTTCCCTTGTGTTCATCTGTTCTGTGTCTTAAAGTCCTCATATGAGTGAAGTCATATGATATTTGTCTTTCTCTGACTGAAACACTTCATTTAGCATAATACCCTCTAGTTCCATCCACATAGTTGAAAAATGGCAAGATTTCTTTCCTTTTGATTGCTGAGTAATATTCCATTGTTTATATGTGTCTTTTAAACCAAGCTTACTAATTAGGTTGTTCAAATAGTCTCTTTCCTCATATTTATCTGCTTAATTTATCACTTACAGAAACAGGTGCAAACAAACAAAAACAAAATCTCCTCCTCTGACAGGGTATTTGTAAAAATTTCTCATTGTGGGATTTTTGTCAAATACTCTTTATGTATGTTTATGTATGTCCATAAAATTTAGAATTTCAGAAATTATTATACACTCCAGGGAAGGTGCAAAAATGTACAGGGAAGTCTTGTGCTCCCTTTACCCAGCCTCCCCTAATAGTAACCTCTTGCATTACTATACATAGTATTGTATACTATACTAAAGTATTTATATGGCTATAGTACCATTGCTATAGTACTATTGCATTACTATACATAGTATCATATACACAGCATACTATATATACATATCTTGTTATATACTATGCTACTTGCATTGCTACAGCACTATTTAGTGCCATTGCATTGCTATACATAGTATATTACATATACATAGTATATATACATAGTACACTATGCTGTACTACTTGCATTACTATAATACTATTACTATAGTACTATTATGTTACTGTACATAGTATCATATACATGCTATACCGTAGGTACATAGTAGATATACCAAGTACACTATACTGTACTACTTGCAGCACTATAGTATTATTACTATAGTACTATTATATTACTATACATAGTATCATATACATGCTATATTATGTATACATAGTATATACACTATTACACTATATTATACTACTTGCATTACTTTAGCACACTATCAAAACCAGGAAAACATCAGGATAATCCACAGAGCTTATTCAGCTTTCACCAGTTTTACAACCTCTTACTTGAGTGTGGGTATACAATTGTTATACAATTTTTAAATTTTATACCATTTTATCATATGTGTAGATTTGTGTAAACACCACCACATGCAAGATGAAGAATTGTTCCATTACCATGGGGCTCTCCCTTGCACTATCCCTTTATTTTTCTTATATATTTTTAATAAGTCACTTATATAAGTAACTGACTTTTATATAAAATATCCTATTTTCTCCAGTGTTCAAAAATAAGCCAAAGTGTTTAGGCTACAATCTCATCCAACACTATGCAGGCCTAGGAAAACATGTCTATTGCCTGAAATCAACCTAGAGGTGCCTGCTTGCCATCTGGTATACATTACAATTCAGCTAAATATAACTGCGTATCTGATGATACACATCAGATATGTCTTAATCTAGTGTTTGGTATTTGTTTATATGGCCATGTAGATATTTGCGTTCTATACTCTCTATTATTTAGACATTTTGAAGAAAAGGCTAAGATTGTTTATTTCTCAGACCGTTGATCATTTACTATGTAGAATATTCTGAGTTAAACACAGTTAGTCAGGGGTCATTCTTTTCCTTCTAGCAATCAGCACACGCCATCCATAAATCTCTTCTCTTATGCTCCTGACTCTTGTCAATGCATCGATGTATATGAATTTCAACTGTGATTCCCCACTACGGATACCCAATATTTATTATTCCCACTATGGTCAGCACAACCTCAGGCCTAAAAGTCTATCCTGGGTCTGTGGAGCAAGTTCAAAAGCCTGTGTGTGTTTATTAACTTATAACCCTATGTTAAACATACTTCCTGGGGAAACAATGTTGTGTTTACTTTTCTGGCTCTCATTCTCTGAAGAACCATCATAATCCTTTGTGTAGGGATCTCACTTCACATTTCTAAGATAATAATAACAAACCTGATAGAAAATGTGTCCTGGGCCCCTCCCGTATGTGTGGAACTCTGCAACGTACTTAACAGGAATTGTTTACTATATCCTAACAGCAACTCTGTGGGGTAGGTAATATTATTTTTTACTGATGTGAAAATTGAGGCTTTGGAAGGTTAATGAGCAAAGTGAAGGTAGGGCTCAATTTTAAGTGAAATGTGAATTTAATAGTCTCCCACCCTGTTCTGCTCTAGTGAACTAGTTTTTAGATGATATATATATTCAAAATGGTGAGGGGGAATGATAGACTATATGATAAAATAGCAAGAATCAGACCACATTGAGTGTGGAAGATGAGTACCACACATTCTTTCTGGGCAAGTTCATACAGTGTTTTTCAATTAAAAAACAATAAAAAGCTACAGACCAAATGGTCTTTGAAGTGTTACTGTTTGGAAAAATGAGCCACATGCAACATATTCCTCCTGTGTGAAATCAAAGTATAGACACGGGTCACGTATCCTACTGTATGTTAGGAAGGTTTAGCATCACTCCACTACTGGATCACTGGACTGGACAAAAGTTGACAGAGATGAGATCAGAGTCCTTTAAAAGAACAACTCCGAGAAATGTAACTGATTTATTTTTAACAGGGAATTAAAGAAAGCAAATTTCTTATTAAATCCAACAAAGGTGTGAGGAAGGAAAAAGTTAATGAACAACCTGATGGCCGACTAATAGATTATTTCATGAGATCAGAGATGAGGCCAGGCTCATTATGAGGTGTCTGTTTAGAGTCCATTTTTAAAGATATGGGACTTGGCAGGCAGTGTTCCTGCTTGAAACATTCGTTGCTATTCCTGGTCACGTAGGATGAATGGAGTGTCTGACAATGATGGACTGTGCAGTAGCAGCCTTGCTGCTTGGAAATTAATTTGAAGTCCTCTTCTAGAGAACTGCTATCTTCTGTTACTACACAGAAACTTGATTGTACTAATAATGTGTGCCCAAGTCCAGAAGAGGCACAGTGCAAGGCAGAAGCCTAGGATTTCCAAAGAAAAACAAAAACATTGCAGAAAATAATTAAAGAGGAATTTTGTAGGGAAATGTCTAAATTCTTATTATCAGGGTGTTTAGTGGCCATGCTTCAAACTGCAATGGCAGCTTTAAGCCACACACAATATGCAATATAGGCACATATACCCTGTATCGAAAAAGTTCCATGTGTGTTTGATTTAATACTACAACTAAGACTAATACTGGGGTGCCTGGGTGGCTCAGTGGGTTAAGCATCTGACTTAGGCTCAGGTCATGATCTTGTGGTTTATGGGTTTGAGCCCCACATCCCAGCTCTGTGCAGACAGCTCAGAGCCAGGAGCCTGCTTCAGATTCTGTGTCTCCCTCTCTCCCTGACCCTCCCCCACTCTCTCTCTGTCTCTGTCTCTCTCTCAAAAATAAACATTAAAAAAAAAAAAAGACTAATACTACTAATAACAGGTCAAATACTTACTGAAATTGGTTTAATAATAACATTAATAATGATAAAATAAACATAGTTATTGAGCTCTTGGTATATGCCAAGTATTATGTCAAATAATTTATAAGTATTAGATCACTTAATCTTTGTCATGGCCTTGAAAATAGTATTTTCTCAGTTTCACAGGTGAGGTACAAAAGTCTTGTAAAGGTTAAATAAATTGCCCAAGGCAATTTTATTTCAGAATCTATACATCACTATGCAATATGTTCCCTATCTCTCTCTATTTGTATCATGAGCTCATTGACAGTGAGGGATAGTGAACTAATAATAATAGCAGACACTTACTTAGTACTTACATGTATATGTGCAAGACATTCTTTAAGATATATGTATATATCTTAAAGAGTATATATACAAATGTACACATGTACATATATATTTTACTGTAAGTGTATATAATATGTATCACACACATATATAATTTATATACATATATAAAAATATGTATTCATATGATTCTCAACCACTATTGAGGCAGGAATAATAATAAAATTATATATATTACATATTAATATATGATATATATTATAAATTATTATTAACTATTAATATTATTTACATGTTGCAGATAAAAACACTGAAGCACTGAAAGTTGGATCACTTGGCCAAGTTGGCCCAAGGACTTCTCTCAGATCTAGGCCAGCTGGGTCCAGTGCTGTATTCTTACCTACAATGCTCTACTATCTATGCTAATAAGGATATAGAAATAGAATGTGAAGGAATCCAAGGCATCAATGAGAGAGGTTTTTAAACCAAGGCCTCTGACAGCCTTTCTCTCTCCCATCTCCACATTTTCATGAAGAAATCTGTTATCAGATGCTACATTCTGAAGGTCTGTGTCCCTGCAAAGTTTATATATTGAAACCTTAATGCCCAGTGTGATGGTATTAGGAGGGTGGGGTCTTTGGGAAGTGCTTTGGTCATGAGGGTGTAGCCCACATGAATGGAATGAGTGCCTTTTTGAAACAGACCCCAGAAACCTCCCTCACCCCTTCCACTATGTGAGGATACAGCAAGAAGGCACATGCTACAAACTGGAGAATAGATTCTCACCAGAACACAAAGATGGTGGTGCCTTGATCTTGGACGTCCAGCCTCCAGAATTGTAAAAATAAATTTCTGTTGTTTATAAACCACCCAATCTGTGGTAGTTTTTTACAAAATCTAGAACAGACTAAGAAATAGCATTAACAGAGAAAAAGCCCATGTGACTGACATGTAATCAAAGCTCATCCCAGATCAATGAAACATAGCAAGGTACTTTACAGAGAAAGCAAGCAATAGCACCTTTTGGATGAAGAAGACCACCATCACAACCTTAGATCACCGACTTGAGTTTTTAGGCCATGTATGCTTTTTAGAGAGATAATACAAAATAACTTTTAAAAATAAGAGTATAGAAAAAAAAAAAAAAAAAAAAGAGGTTAGAGTGGGAGAGAGCCAAAGCATAAGAGACTGTTAAAAACTGAGAACAAACTGAGGGTTGATGGGGGGTGGGAGGGAGGGCAGGGTGGGTGATGGGTATTGAGGAGGGCACCTTTTGGGATGAGCACTGGGTGTTGTATGGAAACCAATTTGACAGTAAATTTCATATATTAAAAAATAAAAAAAAATAAAAAAAATAAAAAAAATAAAAAAAAAATAAAAGCATAAAGTAGAAAAAAAAATAAGAGTATAGATATATCTATAGAGTCTATGTTTATTATAAATATATTAGCGTATGTATTTTTGTATGAGTATGTGTATCTGGAGTACATCCTTTCATATCATAAACATTTCTCTTTTTTTTTTTTAGAAAAAAACATTCCACTTCTTCTAGAAAAAGAAAAAGTTTGGGGTTCTTTAAAAAAATATTACATTCTTGGGATTTTTGGCAATAAATTTTACCCCTATTTATATTTTGTTTGTAGAAAAACTATGACAGATTGAGGAGCTTAGGAAATGCAACTGTTTGAGATATTCAGATTATCCATTTACAAATAACATCAGTTCTGGATTAATATTAGCACCAGCTTCTCTTTATTGTGCTATATTAGTGTAACCAAAGTAGTGTCTAGGACCAAAACAGAATAGCTAACCTGAAAGTACTGTATTTTACTAACATGATGCCATGAACTTTGTCACTGGGATCCAAATAGATTTAAAAAAAAAAAAAGTGGAGAGGAAGGCCAAGCATTTTATTATTATATCTGGTAGTATTTGCTGATAGAGGTTTTAATGATTAAGATAATAATTAAGATAGCAAGTTTCCTTGCCATTCTCCATCATGTATCTGCTTTGTGGACTTACATATACTTAACTGTGTCTCAGCTTCTTTGAGAGATATAAATAATAGTTTCTACATTACAGAGTTGTGATAAGGATTAAATCAGTTAATATCTGTGAAGTTCTCAAAACATGTTCGCGCACGATATGTAATACATATGCCCCCCCAAATAAATTGATGGAAAATTCCAGCCCTTCATTGGTATTTGAAAACATAAAGAACATTAGCAATATTTTTTAAGAGATTAAAGTCTTAATCAAGGTATTTCCTCTTCTAGAACTGATGACAGGTAACGCATGAACCTGTAGAACTCTATATGCAAAGTTATAGGGAGGTTTGGTCTGGTTTTCCCAGAAATGATGACAGGTGGGGGCAGATGTGATATACTACACCATAAAGAGCCTGTTACAAACTTTAATAAAACAAAATAGGTATATTTTGTTTACAGAATGCATGAGCCACCAAAATCTGCATCCTCTCTCTTGTTGATTATCCCATCTTCCTGGGACTGATAGCTGCCCAGGGCTGCCCAACACTCCTCTCCAAACCCTTTCACCTGGATCTGCTCTCCTGAGTGCATGACAAATGTATCTCTTCATCCTAAACCTCATCAAAGTATATTTTACCTTAGAGTCCTCTTTTAGCTGGCTGAGGAAGAACAAGATCTGTTTGTAAAGACTGCCAACAACTTAGTACATAATAAGTATTTCTATTTTCCCCAAATGCTCCTAGAACCATCACTGCTTTTGCCCAGAGGGTAAGTGTCTAATGTTTATTCCAGGAACAAAGAAATTAACGTGAATGCAGTATGAGATAGAAGTGGGAGGTGAGCAAGTGGTTTCTATCACATCACACCACCACGCCTTTTCTTCGATGGCTGCTACAATCTTGTTTCCTGATAAGTACTAGAGCATAATATTCATTTATTTTTGTTTTAATGTGAAATTTATTGTCAAATTGGTTTCCATACCACACCCAGTGCTCATCCCAAAAGGTGCCCTCCTCAATACCCATCACCCACCCACCCCCCATCAACCCTCAGTTTGTTCTCAGTTTTTAAGAGTCTCCCATGCCTTGGCTCTCTCCCTCCCTAACCTCTTTTTAGAGCGTAATATTTAAAACAGGGGTTACTATTGCTTGTACTAACTGCACACCTCTTTTACATTCTCACAACTTAGCCCCTGAAGTAGGAAGTAGGAGTAACTATTAAGCTTATTGCCGAGGAAACTGAGGTTTACAACAATTAAGGATCTCGTCAAAGGCAAACAGCTTATAAACTGAGGAGCCCGGAATTCAATCCAAACTGTTGTAGTCAAAAACTTTTATGTATCAGAACAGCATGGGTTCTGTTATTTCCTTGGTTGGAATAGAAGGTGTTTTCAAAAAATACCTAATTCTCTTATTCAAAACATGCCCTTTACGTATAGAAGACTAACTTGGTGGATGTCATGGATCATGTTACTGTGCAAAACAATAGCTTCAGACCTTTCTGGAAAAGAGGTAATTTGCTATCAAGGTATATATTATGATTATTTAAATGCCAAAAAAGTCATATTTATGTATATATAGTCATATGTATTTTCTATATGCTTAACTTCCAGAGTGAAGAAATAATATTCTGTCTGAGGGAATCCCCGAGCTACATTGCTGTCCCTGTGTTCTGCCCCTAGGTTTCCAATCTCCCCCAACTGGGCTTGCAGACTCTTCACTGTATTTGCCTGTGTCCCTATCTCCCTTTGTTCAACAACCCCCCTGTCCTCCAAGGCTTCCCTCCATGTAGACTTCTCTGCTTTCTTCATTGAGAAACAAACAGAAAACCTCTCTCTCTTATCTGAACTCCCAAAGCAGCTAACTGATGTCAGGCATAGTAGTCAGCAGGGGCTGCCTTAACAAAATACCACAGCCTGGGTTACTTAAACAACAGGAGTTGGTTTTCTCACAGTTTTGGGGGCTGGAAGTTCAAGATCAAGGAGCCGGTGGGTTGGTTTCTCTTGAGGCCCCTCCCAGAAAGCTGTCTTCTCCCTGTGTCCTTGCACGGCCTTTCCTCTGTGTGTACACACTCCTGGTGCCTCCTCTTCTTATAAGGACATCAGTCCTATTGGATTAAGGTCCCACCCTTATGACCTCATTTAACCTTAATTACTTCCTTACAAGCCCTGTTTTCAAATACAGTTACATTGGGAGTTAGGGCTTCAAACATATGAATTTGGAGGATAACAATTCAGTCTATAACTTCAGATTGGACATGATATTCAAGTTAACTCACCACTAGCCACTAGAGAGACAGCCCGTGTACCAAATTCATCTCTTTAACTCCTGCAACAGTGCTCTACCAATACTACCACTAAGCTACCATTCACTGAACTGTAGCATATTTTGCAGTCTTAGGCATTTCGTATACATATGTTAAATCCCAGCAGTAACATTTTGAGATAAATAATATTGCTTCCACATTAGAGATGAAATAAAAGTCTGTACAGATCAGGCATCCTGATACAAGTTCTCATGATTAGTAAAGGACAGAACTAAAACAAACCTAGATCTATTTTAAAGGAAACCTCAAGTTCTTTTTCTTCTAAATCTGCTCTCATGACATTTGTTAAAACAAGTCAGTGTCACTAGGGTAGGGCCACCAGATGGCCATTGGTGGTGCCATTTTCTATTTCCTATTCCCTATGAGCAGGATAATTGAAAAGACTTTCTCTGATCACACTTTTTTTTGGGCAGGCATAAGAAGGGATAAAAAGTTTGGAAATTTAAATGTAGCGGGAGCAAAAAGGAATACTCTTCTAGACTTTTACAGGAGCAACATTGAAGTGATTAATAAAGGCAGGAGAGGTGAGGACGGTATAAAGAAGGTGGCTGACATAATAATGACAGTGTATTTCAACCCAGAGTAAAATAGGAAAACATAAAACACTGGCTGAATTTAACAGCCATCCAACTTTATGCATGGCATCACAGGAGGTGTGTTTTATAGGCAATAAGAGGTCCACCTGCTCCACAATTGTCCCTCATTATCCATCCACAGTGCCTGAAATTACCATGGTATTGTAACTCCAGTGGTTTTAGAAGATACCAGTCCCAGTTGCAGCTTAATCCCAATTAAAATGTAAAGAGAAAAACTGTAGATAATGACTTAACCCATTAATGTATTAACATCACATTTAATGCAAGCTACAAGATAAACATCCTTCCTTTTTTTTTTAATGTGACAGTGAATTGTGTGTCATGACAAACCAAGTATATACCATAATTCACAGACCTAGACATGCAGGCAAAACCAAGTCTTGGGAGGCTAGGGAAGGGCAAGTACCACTGGGTGCTTAGAAATGGGTGAGAAAGGAGACAAAGGGAGAGGAACCTGGAGGAATGACAGAAAGGAACACAAACCACCTGCCGATTTTCTACAAGAATAGATTTCTGAAACACTGCACTAGATAGTGGTTGAGAGTTTTATGGCTCTTGGCATTCTTAGAGGCAAAGCAGAGGTTGAGAGTTGACTGGGGCAAAAAGTTTGAGGCTGGTAGGTTTGAATCAAGCAGGATAAACGAGTGGCATTTAGGTACCTTCTAGCTCTTCACCATTTATACTCAGAGACATCATTTGTACAAACCTTCTGCAAAGCAAGAGCTGAATTGTGATGAGAATTGGTGCTTTCCATTTTTCATGCGTTAATTTTCTATTTGGCTGATATGTCCAGAAACCTTTACCTCTCTTTCCCTAAATGGTCTGGATAATTGCTTCCATTCCCAGCTTTGCTTTGACTGTGGGAACGTAGCCCATTTAAGGTATTTTTCTTTCAACTCACACGCATTGGGCTTAAAAAAGGTGCTGCTACTGAAGCAAGGAGGTCAAGATGGGCAGTTAGACCTGACAATTCACATTGCCCAAACACCTGACTCCGTTAGTTGAGGTTTGTAAGAGGGAGAGAAAAAAAAAGTGGCTTCTAAGCTATTTTAAAGTGTAAATAATTAACCACATGTCAAAGTCAGCTGCAACTAGCTCCCTTTCTGCCCACTTCTTCCTTTCCAATGGATTGCCTCATGATAGCTGAATCTGTAGGTGGGAAGATGTTCTGTAGGTGTGGTACATCTTCTAATACTCTCATACCTAATCCTCTCCACAGCTGTGCAGTGGCTTAGTGTCAATATCCTGTTGTCTTTCCAAATGCAGGATGGTTATTTTAGAGAATGAATTAAGATTATACAGCAGATTAGAGTACCAGGATGGAGACTTACAGCACAATCTTGTATAGGGGCACATACCATTGATTTCAGACTTGTTTGGAGTCTGTGCTCCTTCCATCCAAAAAAGTATTACCAGTAAAGGGATTGTGACCTGCATGAAACCAAGGGGGAAATGATAAAGCTTTGCCTCACCTGCCTTCTTCAACAATGAAGATAATCTTATTTTTAGTAGTGAAAATATAGTGCCCAAACTTAAATATCCTTGCATATGAATTAAATCTTTAAAGTTAGAAACTGTTTCACAGAATATAATGTTTGGGATGTCTGCGTGGCTCAGTTGGTTAAGTATGCAACTTGGGCTTCGGTCATGATCTCACAGTTCATGGATTCGAGTCCTGCATCTGGGCCTGGAGACTGATTCAGATTCTGTGTTTCCCCCTCTCTCTCCCCCTCCCCCATTCATGCTCTGTCTCTCTCTCTCTCAAAAATAAACATTTAAAAAAAGAATATAAGGCTATCAGAAGGTATTTTTAGGAAGTCTGTTTATTGACAAGCAACTTTCTGGATTCAGAAATTTTAAATCAAAAGTTATGGATATACTCATATAAATCTGTTACTCGGTTAGAATCCCTTTAGTAATATTTTAATTGTGTAAAACTCGTGAAAGATACATATAAATTAGATAAATATAAAAATTATCTCAGGGAATTAGAGATTATTTTAAAATTTCATAAAATGTTGGACTTCAAGAATGAGAAGCATTTCAGCTTTTGAAGATGTTCAACAGAAACTTCCAATCTGAGAATGCTGCATGAGGAAAATGCCCAAATGTAGAAAAGCTGAATTTGCCATTTTGGCTGAAGCATCTTTGAGTAGCAATGAGACTACAGCTTAGCAAGGTGGACAACAGTCCAATCTAGATGGCTGTATGATGGCAAAGCACTTACAGGTATAACTTCCTTCATCTCTGTTAAAATGCTATCACAATCATTGATAGCATTGTTCTATTTGGTTATTGTTGTTTTCTCTGGATTTAGAAAATTTTCAATATGTGGTGCTATGGTTTAAATGTTTGTATCCTCTCAAAATTGATGTTGAAATCCTAACACTTAAAGTAATGGTATTAGGAGATGGGGCCTTTGGGAGGTGATTAAGTCATGAAGACAGAGCCTTCATAAACAGGAATAGTACAATTATAAAAGAGGCTTCAGAGAGATCCTTTCTTTTTTCTACCATGTTAGGATAGCAAAAAGACTGTGGATGAGGAAGCACTCACCAAACACTGAATCTGCCAATGCCTTGATCCTAGGTCTCCCAGCTTCCAGAACTGTGAGAAACCAATGTTTATTGTTTATAATCCACTCATTCTATGATATTTTGTTACAGTAGCCTAAACCAATGAAGACACATGGAATCTAGAAGCATTCTGTAATTTAGAAAAGGCATTAGTTGAGAAACCATCCTGAGAGACCACAATTACAGATTAAAAAAAAAAATTAGCATTCCAAAATTTGGAGGAAATTTCATAGAAGTTTTAATAAATAAAAGCACATCCATGAAATAAATTATCACCAATTTAAATAGAAGAAAATATTTAACATGTTTCAAGGAAGCTCATATGTTTTCCATAAGTAAAATAGATACATTATAAGGCAGATAGTACAGTATAATTTCTTGATTTAAAAAATGTTTGTATACACAAACACACAAAAGGCTAAAAGAATATAAATGATGTAAACCAAATGCTATCGATGATTTTCTCCACATGATAGGATTACTGGATTTATTTTACGTAAAAAAAATTATATGTATCTAAACTTATTTTATAGAAAATATTTTATAATATGAATTTATTTAATATAATAAAAACTTCTCAGACTGTTTGCAGTAGTCATGTAGGTTAAGTCTGTGAACAAAGATCACTCTTCAATCCTAGACTCATCATTAAAGTCCTTTAAAATAAAAAAAAAAAAAAATTGAGAAAAAACCAGTAGGCACTCAGAGACTTTTAGCAACTTGAAGCTGTATCTCATTTTCATCATCTATGAAAGAAGGGCTAACACTTAATTTTCCATGTTTCCTGACGGTTAAACGTGCCTTATCTTCAAATTATCTACTGCAATTAAATCATTTTAAAATCTGTTATTCATTCAAAATCATGCATTGGGTATCTGTTAACAAACTAGATGAGAGGTTCACAGGTAAATGCTAAAATTAAACTATTCAGTTTGGTTGAATTTTAAAATGAAAACATTATTTATACACATACACCTCAATTTGTGTATAAAATATTCTTGCCTAAAATGAAAAATGATTGTGCCACAAATATAAGAAAGAATAATTACAATCTGTATACATATTTATAAGTCTGGCTATAATAATTACTAAGGTTTAGGAAAAGCATATTTGGAATCAATTTGGACTTTGATTTGAAAGATTTATTTTTCTGTATCATTGTGGTTTTATTTTTATGAAAGTAATGCATGTACATTATAATAAGTTCAAATTATAGTGAAAAGTGAAAAAGCAGTTATGATCCTATAACACAGAATCACAGAATACTTTTCCAAACAGTTATGTATGCATATACAGTTATTTATTATATATATGAAAATATAAGTAAGTATAATGGGGTTACTCAAAGCCAATCTTCTCTCCACCATGCTCTGAGACCCTAAAATTAACCTGAAATAAGAAATTCCCACATATATGAAAATAAACGTCAGTTTACAAAATTACTAAATTCTTTTTGTAATGCTTTTTAACATTGACAGACCACAAATTCTTTTCATGTTACTAAATATAAATTTATATAATAAGTATGATGATTGCCAGTATCCAGTTACATTATAAAAGAGCATAAAGTGATAGGACAATTAAATGAAGAAAGGATACAATTCTCAACTTGTAGGTACCTCTATTATATAAAATGGGGGGCTATAGTAATATGAGCTAAAACACACAAAAATATTTTTATTTCTGTGTTTGCCTAAACTCTGCTAGTAGAAATCCAAATTCTTTGCCCGTACATTTTATTCTTATACATCATGGGAAGATATTTTAAATGCATGTGTCTTAGTTTGCCAAGACCTATAAGGTCTGGAGTGTTTTAGAGATAGTGAAGTTCAAAGCTAGTAGTGTTGGGGTGGTATGGGGAAAGCATTGAAGTTCTGAGAAAAGTGCTATCTCATTCTGAGCACTAAAATCAAGAGCTATCAGATCAGAAGTCATCTTAGAAAAGTGCATATTCAACCCAATATCATATCTGGCAATAGCAGGCTATGGAGGTTAGGTAGCTTGTTTATGTCCAAACAGACAAGAAGAGGAACATGGAGGGTCACAACCAGAATTTTCTGCTTGAAGTACAAGAACTGTTTAAGGACATCACACTACACGTGATCTTTTAGCTTCCTTTTGCTTATGATCCGTAATTTATTTTGTCCTTGATACTTGTAACATAAATTCAAAATAAGATTATTAAAAGATGATGACTATTTTCCCTTGACCTGATAATGTTTACTTGGACAAGGGCATTTATAAGAGGTAATGCATCAATCTATGTGCAAGGCATTTATGGACATTTTCAGCACATCTGTTTTTTTTTATAATGCTACTCGAACATTCCCAGCTCATCAGATTGAAAACTTTCGCTCTATCAGGAGGCAGTGAATGCTGCTACCTGAATCTGTCTGCTTTGATTGAGGAGGTTATTTGTGTAACCATGGAGTAAGACACTGTGGTTTTCTGCAGCCTACAATAAGCCTCATCAGAAAGCAAAATTGCCTGTGCTAGTAGGATAGATCTAGGGGGAGGCAGATATGGTTCTGTGGTACTTGGTGACAAGCTATGCTGGCACTAGTGATGTAAGATGTCACTTAAGGTAATGAAAACCTCTAGTAGTAGCATGGTTAAAATGCTTGCCACTGCTTATAACAGGCATGCCAAGCTGCAAGAAAGCTTTTTATGATATTGTTCTTGTCACAGGGGAAATGAATCCATAGCTCACCACTGCCTCCCACAAGGATTGGCTGCTGTGATTGCAAGAACGGAGAAAAGCCTTTAGTTTACAGAGTATCTTGCCCTGCTTTTAGAGAAGATGATGAACATCATAGTGACAAGAAAGTCCTGATAGGCACATGTGACTTCTTTATGATGAATTACACATTTATTGGAACTTTGAGATCACCTAGTTATACCTCTCAGGTTATCTAGTTGTACAGTCTCAAAGAGACTAAGAGCCAGAGAATTAAAATACTACTCCAATCCTATACCTAAACCTAAAACCTATGCCTCCTAAATCTCAAAGCCAATATTCTCTCCACCATGCTCTGAGACCCTAAAATTAACCTGAAATAAGAAATTCCCACATATGTGAAAATAACCATCAGTTTACAACTAGGAACTTAAAAGGCTGCTTTCTCCAAATCACTGGGCCTATAATCTGGAGACATGGCTACTAGGTTATTAGTGGTACCAGAGAAATAGCTTAGTAGCCTTATTTGTTTATTCACCTATGATAATGGTTATCTGAACAGTGTACTTTTAGCATTATCTTTTTGTTTGTGAAATAGCATGTTTAAAATATTTTAACAAAAAATGTAAAATTTTATAATCAATGTATTTTATTAAATATAGTAGACAATTTGACAATGTAGAAAAATCAAATGATTCCATGAAATTGGATAAATTGAGTTAATTGTTTCTCTCAATATAACCCTCAGTTTCTCAGCACTTTTGGTTAGAAAATAGGATGGGAATTTATCCTGCAACTGTCCAAGGTGCTGAAATTCTTCTAAGGCTATAATGGGGGGAATCATTGCAGTATTAGGGCAGACTCGTCTTTAAGTAATTTTTTCCAGGTTTATTGAGATAGTATTGACGTATAACATGTACATTTTGGTGTACAATGAGATGAATTGATACACATATATATTTTAAAATACTACCAGACTAAGATTAGTTAATACCTCCATCCCCTCACATAATTACCTTTTTTGTGTGTATTGTGATAACATTTAAAATCTACTCTCTTAGCAACTTTCAATTTTATAATGCAGTATTGCTAATTATAGACACCATGATGTACACTAGATACTTTTACCTTATTCATCTTATAACTGAAAGTCTGTACTTTAAAAAAAAAAAGTTTATTTTTGAGACAGCGCACAAGAGAGCGAATGAGTACGTGAGTGGGCGGGGGACGGGGGGGGGGGGTTGGTGCAGAGAGGGAGACACAGAATCAAAGAAGGCTCCAGGTAGGGTTCAAACTCACAACGGTGAGATCATGACCTGAGCTAAAGTCAGATGCTTAATCTACTGAGCCACCTAGGCACCCCAAGTCTGTATCTTTTGATTAATATCTCCCTAATTTCCCTACCCCCTAGTTTGTGGCAACCAACACTGTAATCTCTATTTCTAGGAGTTAGGACTTTTTTATATTCCACAAATAAGTGAAAACATAAAGTGTTTGTCTCTGACTTTTTTTCACTTGGCATAACGTCCTTAAGATCCATCCATGTTGTCCCAAATGGCAGGACTTCCTTTATTCTCATGATTGAATAAAATAAAGTGCTAGAATATTTACACAAGAGATGGTTTTCTTATTTATCATCTAAACTGGCACAATTTTGTGAATAAACTGGAATGCTATTTTTTTTTTATTTTTTTTTTATTTTTTTTTTTATTTTTTTTATTTTTTAATATATGAAATTTACTGTCAAATTGGTTTCCATACAACACCCAGTGCTCATCCCAAAAGGTGCCCTCCTCAATACCCATCACCCACCCTGCCCTCCCTCCCACCCCCCATCAACCCTCAGTTTGTTCTCAGTTTTTAACAGTCTCTAATGCTTTGGCTCTCTCCCACTCTAACCTCTTTTTTTTTTTTTTTTTTCCTTCCCCTCCCCCATGGGTTTCTGTTATGTTTCTCAGGATCCACATAAGAGTGAAACCATATGGTATCTGTCTTTCTCTGTATGGCTTATTTCACTTAGCATCACACTCTCCAGTTCCATCCATGTTGCTACAAAAGGCCATATTTCATTTTTTCTCATTGCCACGTAGTATTCCATTGTGTATATAAACCACAATTTCTTTATCCATTCATCAGTTGATGGACATTTAGGCTCTTTCCATAATTTGGCTATTGTTGAGAGTGCCGCTATAAACATTGGGGTACAGGTGCCCCTATGCATCAGTACTCCTGTATCCCTTGGATAAATTCCTAGCAGTGCTATTGCTGGGTCATAGGGTAGGTCTATTTTTAATTTTCTGAGGAACCTCCACACTGCTTTCCAGAGCGGCTGCACCAATTTGCATTCCCACCAACAGTGCAAGAGGGTTCCTGTTTCTCCACATCCTCTCCAGCATCTATAGTCTCCTGATTTCTTCATTTTGGCCACTCTGACTGGCGTGAGGTGGTATCTGAGTGTGGTTTTGATTTGTATTTCCCTGATAAGGAGTGACGTTGAACATCTTTTCATGTGCCTGTTGGCCATCCGGATGTCTTCTTTAGAGAAGTGTCTATTCATGTTTTCTGCCCATTTCTTCGCTGGGTTATTTGTTTTTCGGGTGTGGAGTTTGATGAGCTCTTTATAGATTTTGGATACTAGCCCTTTGTCCGATGTGTCATTTGCAAATATCTTTTCCCATTCCGTTGGTTGCCTTTTAGTTTTGTTGGTTGTTTCCTTTGCTGTGCAGAAGCTTTTTATCTTCATAAGGTCCCAGTAATTCACTTTTGTTTTTAATTCCCTTGCCTTTGGGGATGTGCCGAGTAAGAGATTGCTACGGCTGAGGTCAGAGAGGTCTTTTCCTGCTTTCTCCTCTAAGGTTTTGATGGTTTCCTGTCTCACATTCAGGTCCTTTATCCATTTTGAGTTTATTTTTGTGAATGGTGTGAGAAAGTGGTCTAGTTTCAACCTTCTGCATGTTGCTGTCCAGTTCTCCCAGCACCATTTGTTAAAGAGACTGTCTTTTTTCCATTGGATGTTCTTTCCTGCTTTGTCAAAGATGAGTTGGCCATACGTTTGTGGGTCTAGTTCTGGGGTTTCTATTCTATTCCATTGGTCTATGTGTCTGTTTTTATGCCAATACCATGCTGTCTTGATGATGACAGCTTTGTAGTAGAGGCTAAAGTCTGAACTGGAATGCTATTAAAAACTAAGCTTTGACCATAGATGTGAAATTAGACTACCCCAGGTAAATGGGAATATAAGGTTATGTACTGTTATGAGCCAAGTATTTGTGTTCCCTGCAAAAATAATATATTGAAGCCCTAACTCCCATTGTGCCTGTATTTGGAGATAGGGCCAATGAGTAAGTGAAAGATTAAATGAGATCATAAGGATGGGGCCCAGACACCAAGCTCACTCGCTTGCTCTCTCTCTCTCTTTCCCTCCTCCTCCCTCCCTCTCTCTCTCCTTCTCTTTCCATTATGTAAGAACAAGGTCAGAAGTCAGCTGTCCACATTAATCAACACCTTGACCTTGGACTTAACAGCCCCCAGAAATTTGAGAAATAAATTTCTGTTGTTAAGACCACTTAGGTGGTCTTTTTTTATAGCAGCCCTGGCAGACTAATAAACCTACTTATATAAAACTCTCAAGAAAGGCATTACAAAGCTATCTCTGCCAACATTAGAACATCATCTGCCTATAAGATATAACATAAAAAGTCAGTTTGGAGATTATTTTCAGTTCATTATTTGATTATTTGGAAAAAGTTGTCCATGTGCTGTGGTTTTCAACAACATGAAGTGTAATTGGGTTCTTGAGATGCTATACCTTGACCTGAGGAAAGAGAGAGAATGAGAAACACATACACACACACACACACACACACACACACACAAACAAGAGAAGGCTGCAGTGCTATTAGTTTGCACTATTGCAAAAGACAGAGGAAGAGGTGACCTCAGCAGAAAGTACTTTGAAGTGTCACTGGATGCAAAAGCTTGGTGGAAGGGAGAATTTGGGAAAGAGTAGAGATTTATGCCGGCCTAATGAGGATTTGCTTCTCTATTTATCTTCTTTTACTGACCTACCAACTCTACAAGTTCCCAAATTGGAGTTGCCTAATTGGAGAGGAGGCAAAGCAAGGAGGAGAGAAGAAATCTATAATATCTCTATTACTCCCTGTAGTCCTTTAAGGATAATAAGGCATGAGTTAGGGGAGAGAATATTTAAATGGTATGATTTAAAAAAAAAGCTTTTGATAACCTAGACTCAAGTTTTTATTACCTACACAAAGGCTATATGTTTATTCATGTAATTGACTAAAAAAAAAATCCTCTGAATCCTGCCAGAGATTACAACTAGCATTAAGGAAGAATATCAAGAAAGTGGTTTTAAAAGGAAATTTTGGGGGAAAAATAAAGATTTTAATGCTTGTTCAATACAAATACATTTACATTTTACATATTTATAAATTGATTTTTTGTCACTATTTGATTAATTTTCTCTGTCCTCCTGAATTACATGTCAGAGCAGGGACATTATCTGATTTGCCGTAACACTGTCCCTGGAATGTGACAGGTATACATAAGTGTATTTGAATGATTGTATGCGAAGGCCCCAATTGCCCTTCCTTGTAACTCATTACTAAATTGCCTTTGGTGAACTAAGAATTGTTGTCTTCCCATTATCTAGGTTAAAATGAATTTATGTGCCATTTCAAAACTATGTGGGTTTTTTTTCATATATACTTTTTTTTTTATGTAGCAAAGTATATATAACATAAAGTATATTCAGTGGTATTAAGCACATCCATATTGTTATGCAACAATCAGTTCAGTCATCAGTGCACACCTGGGTTACACTTACCTTTTGACTATTGTGTACACTGCTGCTGTGAACATGGGTGCACAAATATCTGAGTCCCTGCTTTTGCTTCTTTTGAGTAACATTCACAAGTGGAATCGCGGAACATATCGTAATTCCATGTTTAATTTTTTTTAGCAATTGTCACAATGGTTCTCAAAGCAGCTTCACCATTTTCATTCCTACCACCAACACACAAAGGATCAAATTTGTCCATATCCTCACCAATACATTTTTTTCCATAATAGCCATCCTAATGGGCATGAAGTAATATCTCCTTGTAACTTCAATTTGCATTTTATAATGATTAGTGATGTTGAACACCTTTTTACTTGCTTATTGGCACTTTGTATATCTTCTTTAGAGAAGAACCTATTTCTTTACCTATGTTTTATATTGGGTTGTTTGTTTTTTGTCGTTATGTTGTACAGGTTCCTTATATTTTGGATATTAATCCCTTATCAGCATATAATTTGCACATATTCCCTCCCATTCTGTGAGTTGCCTTTTCACTTTCTAGATAGTATCCTTTGATGCAAAAAAAAAAAAAGCTTTTAACTTTGATGAAGTCCAATTTATCTATTTTTTTTTCTTTTCCTTTTACTGCCTGTGTTTTTTTCTGTCATATCCAAGAAATTATTACCAAGTCCAATACCATAAAGCTCTCCCCTTATTTTTTCTTCTAAGGGTTCAAGTTTTTGCTCTTACATTTTGATCTTTGATCCATATTGAGGTAACTTTTATACATAATATAAATAAAGTAAGTGCCAAATTTTATTTGTTTCTGTGTTGATATCCAGTTTTATCAATATCATTTGTTGAAAATACTGTCTTTCCCCTATTGAATAGTCTCGGCACCATGTCATTTGACCATGTATGTGGATGCTTATTTCTGGGATCTCTATTTTACCAAAACATGTCTTTCATTTAAAGTTAGAGTGTATCTTCCTTTAAGCAAAATAATTACCAACACTAAGGTGAAGATGTTTATTTCACTTTTCCCTGAAACAGGAGAAATGAGGAAAGCACCAGAGGGATTTAGTTCCTGAGGAACAAGGGAGAAAAACTGGAAAATTTTAAAAACAAAAAAAGGAAGGGGATATTTCTGGGGTGGGTGTCCCTCATCCACATCTTGACTTGAGAAGGCAAACTCTCCTTATATTCTTATGTTTTCTCCAGTACAAATTCCCTCTCTTCTTTCTGTTTTATTATTGCTATGTCCATGCTGAAGTTGGAACCAGGGACTGCTCCACGCTAGCTAACAATGTGGATTAATTAGGTCTTTCTGCTCTCCTGCTTCTCATTTTAATTTTTTTTTTTTTTTAACATTTATTTATTTTTGAGAGAGAGGCAGAGACAGAGCATGAACGGGGGAGAAGCAGAGAGAGGGAGACACAGAATCGGAAGCAGGCTCCAGGCTCTGAGCTGTCAGCACAGAGCCAGATGCGGGGCTCAAACTCACAAACCGCGAGATCATGACCTGAGCCGAAGTCAGATGCTCAACTGACTGAGCCACCCAGGCACCCCTCCTGCTTCTCATTTTAGATGCAATCTCTCATCCTCTCCTTTCATTCCAAACTCATATATATATATACACATATATATCATATATATGATATATATGTGATATATATATATACACACACACACACATATATACATACATACATATATGTGTGTGTGTATGTGTGTGTATGTGTGTGTGTGTGTATATATATATATATATATATATATATATATATATATATATATCCATCCCTGTATGTGTAAACTAAAGAGCAAATGACCTGGTACCCTTCTTTGAAGGGAAAGTAGAAGTTTGTAAGATGATATGATGAGCTTTGTAAGAATCATTCAGTGACGTTTGTGTTGTTGTATATGAATGCAAACTGCTTTGAAATCTGTTGAAAGCTAGGTAGCTGCATTTTGTGTAGGACTCTGTTCTTCTTCAGTCTACTTGTGCTAATCAGGGTTTCACTCATGCCCTTGGTCACAATCATGAGAATTGGTAGAGAAAGACAATAGAAAAGTAGTTGGCAGTTGAGATGCCTTAGATTGGAATAGTGTCCCACATGATGACAATGATAGAGTTCTGGCTGTCAGCAGGGTATCACCATCCCCATTAAGGGTATAGAGGAAAGCATGTGAAGCAGATGGCTGAGGGAACAGCAGGAATGCATCTGAAAAGATGAAAAAGACAAGTTCCTAAAATAGAGCCTGAATAATTTCTATGAGTACTTTATATTGAGTTTATTTTTCTTTGTTGATGTGATTTTGACCATTAGAAGCTCTATGGCTTGAGTCAATTTTAAGGAAACAGAAATTAGAGACAAGAGGTTTTGAAAAAAAGTCTAGCAGAGTCCTGATTAAATATATAATGATAAAATTGAGGAAAATACATATTGTTAATAAGGAACAATTAGAGCTCAAATAGGTGAAGTTTTAACATATTTTATTTAAATGCATAAATAAATCTCTTCTGTTATAATTTTTTTTTCCAGTAAGAACACAGGGTAAACTCACTTGACCTTACAGATAATACAGTAATTGGGGTGCCTGGGTGCTCAGTCAGTTAAGCATCTGACTCTTGATTTTGGCTCAGGTCATGATCTCCTGGTTTGTGGGCCCACATCGGGCTCTGCACTGGGATTCTCTCTCTCTCCTTCTCTCTGCCCCAATCCTGCTCATGCCCTCTCTTTCTCTCTCTCTCAAAACAAATAAACTTAACAAAAGAGATAATACAATATAATTTTAAACAGTGTGAGGTAATTTTTTCTCAGATAGCAGGTCACACATATGCATTTATTTCCCTCCTCTCTTAATGCACATTACAATGATACTAAAGGAATGTAGATGTTGTAAATCACTATTAAAAAGGAGTAAGACAGTACATTAATTTCCACATAGTAGGAGAAAAACAGAAAGCAGAATAGGCTGTATCCTAGAACCTGTGGAAGGCCAGCAGAGAAAATAAGCCCAGTGGAGTTCTGGGACTGAGTGAGCCTTCAGAGTGCACAGAGGACACAGGAGCAGGAGAGGCTGACAGTGAACAATCCATTGAAGTCTACTTTCTGTTCTCACTACAAGAAGAAAGGAATGCAGTTCGCAGACCCAGAGCAAACAAAATCTGTCAAAGAAATTGTGGTTTAAATATATTAATTAAGACTTGATTTCAGGAAATTATTGGGAGGTAAGGGAGAACTGTAAACAGAGCTCCTTTCCTTTCATAATAAGAGATCATGAAAACAAGAATTCCAGGGAGACGAAATAATTAAGGCCATGAAGGTAGTAAGAAAAATCACAGTCTTTGAGGTAAAAAAGGCAATTCCAAAAATGATATATAAAGCAAATGCTAAAATTCATCAATTAAACTAGAATTGAGATAAAATTTTGAAAGGAGAAAAAGCATGGAAAAGTTAGACAACAAGTGGGAACTTAGGTGAAAATATTTGCAACATTTATGAAGCAAAGGGTTACTATCCAAAATTTATTCAGAGCTCCTGTAAATCAATAAAATAATGCAGATAACCAATTAAAATTATGGCAAAGGATATAAACAGGCAACTTGTACAAGATGGGTATTGAAGTTGTTTCCAGTATCCCCTAGCATAACACTGCAGTAAACAGCCTCATACGCTTCTCCGTAGTCACGTGTGAAGGTGCTTGTGCACAGGATACAGTGCAGTGGAATGTTGGCTACAGAATGTGCAGAGGTTCTGTTTGTTTTAGTAGATGCTACCAAATTGCCCTGCAAAATGGCTGTGCTATTTACACTTCTTCCAACACTGCCTGGCTCTAGTTCCCTGCATCCTCACACTATTACAAGTTTTGCCTTTTACCAATCATTAGATTGAACCATTAGGTTGAAAATGGAATCTTGCTAATGTTGATTTCTTAGATTACTAGTTGTGATTAGAATAGTTTCTGTGTTCAGTGGACAACTGTGTTTCCTCTTCTAAGAATTGTTTTTTGTTTTTGTTTTTCTATTGTGTTATTTGCTACATGGATTTATCTTATCCTTCTTTTATAATATCCTGTAATTTAGCCTTTTAAAAAATTATTTGAAAAAGAATCCCTGTCTATTCCTTACAATCCATCAAAAGAGTGTAGCATATGCATATTACATAGAAAATGCAGTTAACCACCAGAGTAGGTCCAAAAAGGAATGATTATAGGTGGCTGCCTCTGAGATAATGAAGGTTAGAGCAGAATTACTGCTCATTTTTATGAGGAAGCCCATTGGCTTGATATTTTTAAAACCATATATGTTCATTATTTCAGATGTAAAAAGTTGTCAATTAATGGAAAAAGCAGTCTCTAATATGTGACAATTTCTGTATCTTTTATCTCCGTTAAGAAATTAACCCCATCCAAGCCTCAGTTTCCTCATGTGTAAAATAACAATGCCCATCTCATAGCTGTGTTCTAAGAATTAATTTTTTACAAATGTCTAGTGATTATTGGACTGTTTTTCTCCCTCCCCCTTTCAGTAACTTTATCCTTTTCTTTTAAATAATCTGTTAGATTGCTATTAAACTTTATTAAATCAAGGTTGCATCAACACATTCTTTCATTATCTACTATGTATAAGTTAATAATTTGAAGTGTTATGTGTAATTCCCCATCATGGATATTACAATAAGTTTGGAGATAATTGATATAATTTCATTAGATTAAATCCTGTACTTTGAATCGACAATAAGAAAAATGGCATAGAAAAATAACTATACCTATATTTATTAATCACTGCAATTAGGGACTGATGTTCAACATTAGAGAGTTTGCAGAGATGAGTAAAACATGCATGCCATCAAAGCAGTTACATTTCATTAAAAAATATAGAAAGCAGACTTTGAAAAGTGCTGTTGAAGATAAGCAAAAGGAAATGCTTAGAAAAAACAAAAGGAAGTGGAAATGACTTGTCAGTAAAGATCTTGAAACAATCATGACAAAGTATCAGTTGCACAGAGCCTAGAAGGATAGTAAGTCTTTTGTTAAAGGCATGGGAAAGGCAAATATTCCAGAAAACAGGGGCCTAAAAGGCTAATAGCATGTATGGAGAATGGTGAGGATTTCAGGGTTGCATAACTTGGAAGAGGGAGTTGGCAATGATGCTGAAAAAGGCCGTGGTTCCATTGGAGCACCTACAGGCCTTGCATATGGACACTTGTCCTTTACAGAGTGAGTGCCTCTGCTCCCTTCTTTAGGAAATAGAGTACTTTTCTTTAGGGGTGCTCCCATTCTTCCCGCCATCTACTACAATTGGGATTATCAATATCATCACTATTACCCTTCCTCCTCTATCACCTACCACCAGGTAGACATGTAACCCAATATGGGCCATTGCATCTGCCCCTAAGGAATTTGAGACTTAATCAAGGAGGCACATGAAGATGAGTCCGTCGATTACAGCACCTTCACACAAAGATTCATGAGTCCCACTATCGGAATCTGCCCACTTTCTTATTCTTCCCAAGGCCCTGCTTCTCCTTTACTTTAGTGAGCTCTTCAGTATCCTACCAATAAACTGCCTGTGTGTGTACGTGTGTATGTGTGTGTGCACGCGCGTGTGTGGTGTGTTTATGAAGTTTTGTTTTTTTCATTTTGTTTTGCCTAACTTAATCAGAATCAGTTTCTGCTGAGTACAAGCAAAGAGTTCTAACTCAATAACCTGTCAAAGGGGTCTGTACATAATTTGCAAACAATGGGGGAATAGTTAAAATTTATGGAAGAGTCCTATGACAAAGATGTCATTTAGGAAAAATAGAAGTAATGAGAAGTAAGAGTCAGAGTGCAGGCAAGAGGAAGTGTCATGTGATGTGGATTTAAGAGAACTGGGGAGAAGAGGGATGTGAGGCATTAAGGAAATAAAAGTGATAGAGTTTGGTGGAATGAACACAAGATATTATTGTAAAAAAAAAAAAAACTGGGTTTGAACCCCAGGTCCTGTCTAGTTTCTGACTAGGTAAGTTACTTATACACACTGAACCCTTATTTCCAAATTTTTATAATGTGGACAGTGATACTCCTTCACTGTCATGTTTTGAGGATTTAAATCATCATATATGCAAAGTGCTAAAAGCCATTTCTCATAGAGTAGGTGCCGAATAAATGTACTATATTAGTTTATAAAATCAATAGTACTTGCAAGTGACTAAATCTTACACATGAGCTAAGTGGCAAAATCAACAGTGACCTCAAGCTTTGACTCAGGGACATGTATAGATGATGATAACATCAGACAAGGAAGAGAAGTTGGTTTAGAAGTGCGTGGGTGAGAAAACTGCATGATTTTTTTTTTTTAAATTGAATTTTTAGCATGTAGATTTGTGGGGTTATGAGGAAATATTTTTTTAAGATTTAAAATAATGCTGAGACATGAATAAAACAAATTTTGACTCATAACTGTGGGAAAGATGTGATATCCAGGTGAGCAACTATAGACAAAGGAAATACTGATGACAAATTCTAGTACATGTTTACGGAAAGGGTGGGTGAGAAAGGAGAGTCATGAAGTAGACAGAAGGGAACACAACAGCACAGAAGCTAAGAGAAAAGACATCCAGACACAGGGTTTTCTTACTCCACTGCCTCAAATCTCTCGTATGCTGCAGAAAGGACACGAAGTATGGGGGTTAAAAAGAATCCATTAAATTGTCTCATTAGTGAGTCTTCTCAGAGATTTGTTTTGGCGAAGTCATACAAGTGGAACTAGATGTAAGAGACTTTGAGAATAATGCCTCATTATGTTTTAGGATGGCTCGTATTTGTTTTAGAAGTTGTTTTGGGAGTGGTAGAGGGTATGGTAAACAAAGGAAAATTTTCTACTAATAATCACTACTGGAATAATTAGAACTGATTTGAGAGTATAATAGCAATTATACAGTTTAATGTAATCATCCAAATTAATGTGTGAACAAATCGTTTTACAAAAAGAAAGGGCATTTAGAAGCTACATACTCTAAATGCCAACACAGTGATTCTGTTATATCTCTGATAATAGTCACAATATTGCAAATGTTTGTGATATTTTTTACAACAAAAACATTCATCTTAGTAGTAAATTCAGAATCATAGTCTTTATTATTGGCATTTTCTTATTTTAATAAACACTGAAATTTAAAGACCTATTTTGACAAAATTTTTAGGATAGTTAATTTCTTTCACATGTCAGCTCTCTCTAGAAAGAAATTCCTTTATCCTTCCAAAGAACACATCAGTATTTCTTTCATCATGCTAGCTCATTTTTTGCATATATATATATATATATATATATATGTTTAGTTTTCTGTATGCATGATACACTTAATAATGAGGGTCATTTCCTAAAACTCCTTTAAATATTGCACTATATATTTAGCTCATTATAAACTCCCAAATGAGCTGAAATGTAAAGGAAAACACATTACCAATCATCTCTTTGTGAACCTGGGGAAACAGTAACCACAAGAGTTCTTACACACAACTTCTTGGCATACTTGTTGGGGGAGCTTGAACCAAACCTCAGAACTGGAGAAGGTCTTAGGTTGACTTGTATATCCCTCCGTGAATAACCATGGACTGAACATAATTTGTATTATATTATCTATACCCATCTATTTTTTTCCTTGATTAGTATTCAGGAAAGACAGACACACAAAAAGTTACTAACACAGAGAAAAATATCCAGCCCCATTATCATCCTAGTCACATCCAATCATTTGCATGAGCAGTTACTAATTTTTTTCTGAAACAAAAGGAATGTTGGATTTTTGGATAAGTTATGAAATTTCCTAGAGAAAAGGACTATTTTTTAAATATTTTTCCATTTTTATCTGAGAGGAAAAAAGAGAGAGAGTGCAGGGGGAGAGGGGCAGCAGGAGAGAGAGAGAGAGAGAGAGAGAGGGAGGGAGGGAGGAAGAGAGAGAGTGTATCAATCAGGATTCAAGCGTAGCACACAGCCTGAGGCAGGACTCCATCCCAACAACCCTGGGATCATGACCTGAGCTGAAATAAAGAGTTGGAAGCTCAACCTTTTGAGCCACCCAGGTGCCCCGAAAAGGATTATTCTAAATGAAGCTCTAAAGCTTAAAGGATTTCTATTTGTTTGCTTTCTTCCTTTTCTTTTCCTTCTTTCTTGTAGCTAAATCTCAATACTCTTGGTGAACTGAAATCTAAGGTATTTACAGGGAATGTGATGGTAAAGTTTCACACCAAGGTCAAGTTTAAGCTAACAAAACAAAAGACTTAAGTATTAGCTGATTCAAATATAAACAAAAGCTTTTGATTCTATCTCTGGGTATTTTGAGCCAAAACAAAATGTTTGTATTAATGACAGTCAACAAAATCAAATTAACAGAAATACCTACTTGATCTGATTAATTTTATTTTCTCGTTAACTTCTTTCATTCACTTATCTATTCACTGATATAGCAGACATTTATTTCGCATTTAAGATAGTCTACATGAGGGGCGCCTGGGTGGCTCAGTCAGTTAAGCGGCCGACTTCGGCTCAGGTCATGATCTCGCGGTCCGCGAGTTCGAGCCCCGCGTTGGGCTCTGTGCTGACAGCTCAGAGCCTGGAGCCTGTTTCAGATTCTGTGTCTCCCTCTCTCTGACCCTCCCCTGTTCATGCTCTGTCTCTCCCTGTCTCAAAAATAAATGAAACGTTAAAAAAATTAAAAAAAAAAGATAGTCTACATGACTTGGAAGGTACAGAGAAACTTATGGCTTTACCTACAGCAGCATATTGTTAAGAAGAGTTTCACAGAGAAGAGCACAGTGAAACCAGGTCTTGAAGAAAAAAAAAAATTACATATCCTCTTCCTTGCCAGTGCCCCTATCTCCAAAATTCTGATGGAAAAAAAGTAACAAGAATTCTTCCTGAATTTTTCATGAATACTTGTAGTATGCCAATGTATGGTTTGGTCACTCTGGTCTAATGCACTAACTAATGTATTTATAAACAACATTTTGAGCAAACACCTTTGGTAGAGGGCCTCTACTATGGTTCCACCAGCTTGTGGTGATACCACACTTGTTGAGTCATCAGGCATTTTGATTCCATAAGGAAACCATAATTATATGTATGTTTAACCTAAGACCTAGGCAATTATCTTTTATCACTGAAAAGCTTTTAAAACTTGAAAACATGAAATTAAGAGCTTAAGTTTGACACGCACTTCCCCATCTCTGCTCACCTACCTCCTCACTTCTGTTTCACCTTGAGGACAATGAAAAACAAAGAGTTTAACCTGGATATATATGAAAAGAGATGAACAGGAAGGAGAAATGGGGTTGGAGGGACAGATGTGCAACAGAAGCTGGTGTTGTACAGTGAGAGATGATTTTCAGGGAGGAACGTGGCTCACAGCTCCGTCAGTGTCCTTCCCCACAGCAGCTTTGTCAAAGTGAGGTGCAGGTAGAGACGGGCTCCCTGCATGGCTGGCGGGGTCTGTGAGTAAGCCTTGCTCACTACCCCCCATTCTCTGTACAGTCTGATGATGGTAGGCCTTGGCTTTTGATTTTCAGAATCACAGCTCTGGGCTCATCTCGGCTTACTAAGGAGTATCCATTGTTTCAACTTTTACAAACACATTTGTATTCCGTTCTCATCCAGGGAGAACAAAATCTGTGCTGGTGGAAAGACAGCTGGAGAACAGGTAAACCATAGTCTTCCATTCTTCTGACACATGGGTGGGAATTCACAGCATGGACTTCTAATGTGCTCTTCTGTTCTAAGCAACTGGGAGAAGATGTACTCTTAATTTTCTAGCTTGTCTTAATTTTATATGGGTTTTGTTTACTTAATCCCAACATAGATAAACATGGATGGTCTTTAAAAAAAAAAAAAAACTAATGGAGAGGAGCAAATGGGTGGTTAAAGGCAGTTAAGCATCCAACTCTTGATTTTTGGCTCAGGTCATGATCTCACGGCTCATAACTTCGATCCCTGCATCCAGCTCTTTGCTGACAGTGTGGAGCCTGCTTGGGGTTCTCTCTCTCTCCCTCTTGCTGCCCCTTCCCCATGCTCTTGCACACGTGTGCACATGCATCCTCTCAAAATAAACATTTTAAAAATACTTTAAGGAAAATTGAGGAGAAACAAACTTCACGGAACAAAATGTTTTCAATGTAAGAGGTTCCAGATCAGAAACATCTTAGTATGAAGTCTTGTGAGCTATAATGTAGCTGTTTAAGGAGTACAGGAGTGAGTAGTATGTATTAGACACCCATTTCCCTCCTTTATCCTACTGGGTGTTTCAGGATCCATTCCTGACATGGAAATAAATCAGAAAGTAGAAAAGGCATTAAAAATATATAACTCCATGAAATGGAATTACTTATTTCAAGCATATGAAGTATATTTTGAAAGCAAACCTTATTTCATCTTCAGGTGTATGTGAAGGATAAAAGAAAATATTTTCCATAGGATAGTGGGGAAATAAAATAACCTGTAATATTAAAGAAAAGGTATAGTATGTTTAGATAGCTAATCAACAACCCAAAAGCTATAATTTCATCAAATACATAATAACGTTCCTATCACTTATGGTTTATAAAAAAAAACCACTATTTCCTGGTAATCTGTTAAAATTCTCAGAAAAACAGGAATGGTGGCATACTATCATTTAATCATCAAACTGTTACCATTGAGATCAAAGCAATAGGTTACCAATTATCATTTTTCCTCTCTGATTTTATCTGATGTACTGAGTTCTTTAATAAATTCAACCAAGTGTGCCTGAAATGAATGAATGATTTCATTTAGATGGAAGTGTAAGAGTGCTCTCATACACCGAACACCTCAAATCATAAGATCTTGTCCCTGTAACCCCCTACTGTAATATTTTTCAAACAATCGTTTGTAACCTATTAGTAGACTTAAACATAAATTTCATGAAGTGGAACAAGTTTTTATTTTTTATGAAAATAAATTAGTACTAAGAAATAGAAAGTAGTAGGGTGCATTACACATAGAAAGGTAGATAGAGTTTCCAGGATCTTCTGTTCAGACACATGTGCCTGTGTATGTACTAGATCTCAGTGTAAAATATGTGTCTCACTGTGAATCTCCAGTTGGTTTGAAAGCTGTTTATACCACATTTTGCCCTTTGGTTGAGTACCTAATTATGACTCTCATTTACTTTATATGAGGAAACTGAATCTCTTGAAGGAGAGATGAATTGTTTAAGACCTCCCAGGTATTACGTGGAAGAAGAGAAATTCTATTTGTATTGTTAAAATAAAGAATAATAGCTCTTTTGAAAAAATAGACCTATCTTATCAGGTATGCCTTGGTCACACGTACTGGGGTACGTATTTTTGTATGCCTTTCTCTAAGAAGAAAACCAAACAGATCCTAAGCATTCCTACCATAATTAGCTTCTAATTAATATTGTTACTCCTGAAATTGATGCAAACTTATTTGTCCACTGTTTTTCATTGATTTTTTTTTATATTGCAGTCAGTCTAATGAATCTTCAGATAATCTCAATATTAGACTCACAGAGTTCTTAGTATCACTTGTTTCAAAATTAAGAGACCCTGTGAAGATCAAGTCTCACTTTTGAGATTTCAGCTTTGGACCTTTTGGAAACTTAGCAAACCACTGTGATAAGTACAGCTAAAGTTTGGTTATTCATATAAAACTCATGACATTTAGAATTTCTTTCATTTCATTCTTGTTGAATGACTTAAACAGCTTTTGCATTCTTGTTCATCCATTCTAAGCTCCTCTTTTTTGCAAGCTTTCATCCATTCAGTTAAGTTTCCAAATACTTCGATTAAGCATTCCTTCTGGAAAGACACTGATACAAATACTCAAATAACCAAAAAGTTCTGGTTTTGTAGAACTTTTTGTATGATGGTTAGAATATTCACAGTTTTTGACAATGAAAACAAAGATCTGCAAATAAAAGTTTGTGATCATTTATTTTTCTATTTTAGAAAAATCACTGATGACACGTATGCCATACATGGATAGCCAGTATGTACCCCATCATTCTTTCCTTCCTTTTAATGGTAGGACAATCTCCAAAATGTAGTTTCTTAGTTAAAACTGTTGAATCTTTATTAAGAAACTTATCAGCATAATGTAAAATATACTACTAGAGGAAAATAGAATGAGACATAACTAGAATAAAATCAACAATACTCTTGTAGGAAACATATATATCATTATTAATTTGTAGGAACAATGTTCCTCTATGACAGATCACAATAGATTGGGGACTAAAAGACTTATACTGTTTTATTATCACTTGATATTTGGAAAACTGAAAGCCATTTATTTATTTAAGATCATCCCATGGCTTCATCCTTTCCTTCCAACATGTGCAGCCTCCTAAAACCTAGAAAGAACTGAGCTAGTTGCTAAGCAACAATTCAGGTATTATGAAGCAGCTCTTGAATCAAGTATTAATCAACAGGTTTCAAAAACAAAGAAGTGTAATAGTGAAATCACCTAGTAAGTCATATGTTTTAGAAAAAGGTCAAAGTGAAATTCTAGTTGAGATATAGGATGATTTGCATGCAGTTTTTTTTCTTTAAAATACTAGGTTCTTGAAAATAAAATCAACTTAATGAATCTTCAAGAAATACTAATGCTTTGTAAGTGACTTGTGAACATAAAGCAGTGTTTGAAGTAGATTTTTTACACAGCCAAAGAGACATCAGCAGATCAGAGAAAAAAATCCAATGAAGAATGTGAATTTCAAAAGTTGTGTGTGGAAGTTGAAGAAATTGCGAATGAGTATTACAAATTGTAGTATCTCCAAGGGAGCATACTCTTAATTTTTGAAACTTACATAGTGCCAGATAGCATACCTGAATAAACTATAAATTTATCAATCAAGCACGTGTTCAAAATTGTGGGCAAATTGGACCTACTTTCCCATTTTAAGTTTTGAGCCTCATACATTCTAGGTTTATAGGATTAAACTTTAAAATGGCCCAAATAGAAACACATAATTTTCTTGCCATCTGATGTATCAGTGGCAGTAGGATACAGCAGGAAAATATGGAGAGAGGCTGGGTGGAGCCTTCAGTCCAGGGTGCCCATGACTGACTTCAGAAAGTGAGAAATAACTATGATGATTGAAAAAGGGGAGACTAGGTGAGATTATGAAGTTTCTGACCCTTTTTTTGTGTACGAGTGTCAATCCATCAAGGGAGATGGGTTGGCTAAGAGGTCACTCGATGTGGGGTTCACGGCGATATGGGTTCTAACCCTGGCTCTTTACTCTCTGGTTTTGCATATTTGTACATTATTTAAGCTTTCTCCTTAAAATTTAGCTATATTTGGTGTGTTTATTATTATGTTGCTATTTTTTTAAACTGAAGTAGGTTGACACACAGGTTACGTTAGTTTTAGGTGTGTAACATGGTGAGTAGATAACTCTGCCTTATGCTATGCTCACTCACAAGTACAGCTACCATCTGGCACCATACAGCACTTAAACAATACCATTGACTGTGTTCACTATTTTATACCCTTCATCCCCCCAATGTATACATTCCGTAACTGAAAGCCTGTACCTTCCAATCCCCTTCACCCATTTTGCCAATCTCCCTACCCCCAAACCCCTCTGGCACCTACCAGTTTGTTCTCTGCATTTATAAACTTGTTTCTGCTTTTTATGTTTATTCACTTGTTTTTCAGATGCCACATATAAGTGAAATCATATGGTATTTGCCTTTCTCTGTCTGAATTATTTCACTTAGCGTAATACTTTCAAGGTCCATCCATTTTGTCCCAAATAGCAAGATCTCATTCTTTTTATGGCTGAGTAATATTCCCTTGTGTATATATAACACAACTTCCTTATCCATTCATCTATAGATGGACAGTTGAGTTGCTTCCATGTTTTAGCTATTGTAAATAATGCTAAAATAAGCATAGGGGTACGAATATATTTTCAAGTGAGTGTTTTCATTCTCATCAATGGAATGGAATTACTGGATCGTACAGCAATTCTATTTTTAATGTTTTTAGAAACTGCCAAACTGTTTTCCACAGTGACTGCACCAATTTACATTCCTACTAATAGTGTTCAATGGTTCCTTTTTCTCCACACCCTTCTTGATGCTTGGTATTTCTTGTTTTTTTTTATTCTGATCATTCCGACAAGTGTAAGGGCGTATCTCATGGTGGTTTTAATTTGCCTTTCCCTGATGATTAGTAATGTTGAGTACCTTTTCATGTGTCTGCTGGCTTTCTGTATGTCTTCTTTGAAAAGTATTTATGTATATCCTCTGCCCGTTTTCATCATCAAATTATTTGGTGTATTTTTTTTTAGTTGTATAAGTTCTTTGACTTGTAAAATTTCCTTCTATATTTTAGAGATTAACCTTTTATCTGATATATCATTTACAAGTATCTTCTCCTGTCCAGTAGTTCCCTTTTTGTGTTGTTGATGGTTTCCTTTGCTGTGGAAAAGCTTTTTATTTTGGTGTAGTCCCAGTTGCTTATTTTTGCTTCTGTTTTCTTTGTCTAAGGAGACGTATCTAGAAAAATGTTGCTAAGGCCAATGTTTAAGATGTATAAGAGATGCTTATATTTTCCTCAAGAATTTTAATGGTTTCACGTCTCACATTTAGGTTTTTAATTCATTTTGAGGTGTGGTGTTTTTGTTTTGTTTTGTTTGCATATGGTATAAGAGAGTAGTACAGTTTCATTCTTTTGCAGGTAACTGTCTAGTTTTCCCAGCACTACTTACTGAGGAGACTATCTTTCTCCCATTTTATATTCATGCCTCCTTTATTATAGTTTAATTGACCATATAAGTGTAGGTTTATTACTGAATTCTCTGTTCTATCGATCTTTGTGTCTATTTTTGTGCCAGTACAGTATTGTTTTGACTATAGTTTTGTGGTTTATCTTGAAATCCAGCTTTGTTTTTTCTCAAGATTGCTTTGGCTATTTGAAGTTTTTTTGTAGTTTCATACCAATTTTAGTATTTGTTCTACCACTTTGAAAAATGCTGTCAGTATTTTGATAGAGATTGCCTTCAACCTGTAGATTATTTTATGTACTATGGACATTTTAACAATATTAATTCTTCCAATTCATGAACATGATAAGTCTTTCCATTTGTGTCTTTAATTTATTTCATCCATGTTTTCTAGTTTTCAGAGTACAGGTCTTTCACCTCTTTAAATTTATTCTTAGGTATTTTATTCTTTGTAGTACAGTGTAAATGGAATTGTTTTCTTTCTTTCTGCTACTTCATTATTGGTGTGTAGAAACCTAAATGATTTCTATATATTTTGTATACTATAACATTACTGAATTTATTCTAATAGTGTTTTGGTGGAGTCTTTAGGGTTTTCTCTGTATAGTACCATGTCATCTTCAAATAGTGACAGTTTACTTCTTCCTTGACAATACAGTTGCATTTTATTTATTTTTCTTGTCTAATGCTGTGTCTAACATTTTCAGTATTATGTTGAGTAAAAGTAGTGAGAGTGGACATCCTTGTTCTTTTCCTGATCTTAGAGGGAAATCTCCAAGCTAACAATTGATGTTAGCTCAATCTGTTGATACTTTTTATCATGAGATAAAAACTCTTGAGAGTTGAATTTGCCCAATAGTTTTTCTGCATCTTTTGAGATGATATGATTTTTATCTTTCATTTTGTTAATGTGGTGTATCACATTGACATTTTGTGAATATCGACCCATCCTACATGCCCAGAATAAATCCCACTTGATAATGGTAAATGATCCTTTTAATGAATAGCTGAATGTGGTTTACTAATATTTTGTTGACAATTTTTGCATCTATGTTCATCAAGGGTAATAGCCTGTAGTTTTCTTTTGTAGTGTCTTTATCTGGCTTTGGTATTTGGGTAATGTTGGCCTCATAGAATGAGCTTGGAAGTTTTCCTGTCCCTTCTTTTTTTTTTTTTTTTTTTTTTTTTTGAGTTTGAGGAGAATAGGTATTAACTCTCAACGTTTGGAAGAATGCATGTGTGAATCCATTTGGTCCTGGACTTTTGTTTGTGGGGAGTTTTTTGATTACTGATTTAATTTCATTGCTGGTAATTAGTCTGCACAAATTTTCTATTTCTTCCTGCTTCAGTTTTGGTAGGTTACATGTTTCTAAGAATTTATCCATTTCTTCTAGGTTGTCCAATTTGTTAGCATATATTTTTTCCTAATATTCTCTTACAATGCTTTGTAGTTCTGTGGTGTCACTTGTTATTTCTCTTTCATTTCTAGTTTTATTTGAGCCCACTTTATTTATTTACTTATTGATTGATTGATGAGTCTGGCTAGACTTATCAATTCTCTTTATCATTTCAAAGAACCAGCTCATGGTTTCATTGATCTGGTTTATTGTGGGACTTTTAAGTTTCTATATCATTTATTTCTGCTCTAATCTTTATTATTTCCTTCCTTTTGCTGGCTTTATGCTTCATTCATTCCTCCTCTAGCTCTTTAGGTATGAGGTTAGGTTGTTTGAGTTTTTTCTTACTTGTTGAGGTAGGCCTGTATTGCTATATCCTCTTAGAACCACTTTTGTTGCATCCCAAAGATTTTGGACTATTGTGTTTTCACTTTAACTTGTCTCCATGTATTTTTTAACTTCCCTTTTGATGTCTTAGCTGACCCATTCATTGTTTAGTAGAATGTGATTTAACCTCAATGTGTGTGTTCTTTCCAGATTTTTTTCTTATGGTTGATTTTTAGTTTCACACTGTTGTGGTCAGAAAAGATACATGGGTATGACTGATCTTTTTAAATTTGTTGAGACTTGTTTTGTGCCTTAACATGTGATCTGTCCTGGAGAATTCTCCATTTGCACTTGAAAAGAATGTATATTCTGATGTTTAGAATGGAGTGTTCTGAATATATCTGTTAAATCCATCTGGTCCAGTGTATCATTCAAAGTCACTATTTCCTTGTTGATTTTCTGTTTGGATGATCTGTCCATTGATGTAAGTGGGGTTTTAAAAGTCCCCAACTATTACTGTATTAGCATCAATTACTTCCTTTATGTTTGTTATTGTTTTATGTGTTTGGGTGCTCCTGTGTTGGTTGCATATTTATAATTTGTAATATTTTCTTGTTGGATTGTCCCCTTGATTATTATATAGTGTCCTTCCTTGTCTCTTGTTACAGTCTATGTTTTAAAGTCTATTTGATATGAGTATTGCTACCCATGCTTTCTTTGTACATCCATTTGCATGACAAATGTTTCTCCATCCCCTCACTTTCAATCTGCATGTGTCTTTGGGTTTGAAAAGAGTCTCTTGTAGGCAGCATATAGATGGGTCTTGTTTTTTAATCCAATCGCATATGTGTCTTTCGATTGGAACGTCTAGTCCACTTCAACGTAATTACTGATAGGTATGCATTTGCCATTTTTTAAAACTTATTTTATGGTTGTATTTGTAGTTCTTCTCTGTTCCTTTCTTCCCTTGCTCTCTTCTATCAAAGCTGGCTTTCTTTGGTGAGATACTGAGATTCCTTTCTCTTTACTTTTTGCATATCTATGACTGGGTTTTGATTTGAGGTTATCATTAGGTTTGTATATAACATCTTGTTCTTTTGGTAGAAGCATAGTCCTTTGTCTCCTCCTTTAGTTTTGAAGTGCTGTGTTTGTTTCTATGAATTAGAACATCCATTTCTCCTAAACTTGAAGAAACTGTCTTGTGTGTGGTCATTCGCTGTATAGATTGTGTGTGCCTGGTGACTTCTGGTTGGATCTGTGGCTGGGGTAGGTTGAGTGTCCAGGGGTGGGGGGCTCTCTGGGCAGATAGTGTCCTAGCAGGGTAGCTGGAGCTGAGGCTGGCATGGGCCAGGGTTTCCTGGGGTGCTCTATATCAGGGGGTACTCTGGCAGGGTTGCTGGAGCCAAAGCAGGAATGAGTCAGAAGGTCCTAGAGCACTCTATGCTGGAGTTGCCCTAACAAGCCATATGAAGCCAAAGTGGTGTGGACCAGAGTGTTCTGGCTACTTTGCACCTGTGTCACTTTGGCACAATGCCTGGAACTCTAGTAAGCACTGACTAGGGGTATCCCAGTATGCACTGCCCTGAGGCTGTCTTGGTAGGAATGCTTAGGCTAATGTAGTCTAGGGGCTTGGTGTTCATTGAAGCGGTAGGCCAGCTAGGATGCCTGGATCCTGTACCCATCTATACTATTGAGGTGGGATGGAAACAAACTGTGATATTCACCAGCCCCCTGGCCCAGAGAAAGTTCCAACAGCTCCCCTGCCATTTGGCAGAGTTCAGAGCTGACTCCTTTAGATTCTAGTTGCTCTTATAAACTAACTTTTTTTTTCCATGTCCCAGGGTGTCCTAGACTAGTGTGGGTTGGAGTCTCAGGACTCACTGAGGCAGCAGGCCAGCTATAACATCCAGATCCTTTTCCCATCAGCTCTGTCAAGGTGGAAGGAGTAGACTGTGGTGTTTGCCAGCCCATATGACCTGGAGAGAGTTCCAGCAACTTCTCTGCTGCTTGTCAGTGTTCTAGGCCTGGTTCCTTTACATTCTAGTTGTCCTTCTAAACCATGACTTTTTTTTCTGTGCCCCCGGGTAGACAAATCTCGTATTACTATCCCTCCAATGGTGGTGTTGGCTGTAGGGATTCCCTTGTTACAGTGTCTCTGTCTTTTTTGCTCTTCTCTGTGTGGTCTCCTTATCATTTGTTATGCAGAAACTGTTCAGTCAATCCTTGGTTGTTCTTCAGAAGGAACCACTCTAAAAATACGTATTGATTTGGTGTATTTGTGGAGGAGGAGAATTCAGGGTCTTCCTATGTTGCTATCTTGGACCAGAACTGGATCATATCTTGTTTCTTCACTTCATATGGCTCTTGGGAAAATAATCACACTGTACTGAGTTTCCTCATGTATAAAATATAGGTAATATTTCCCACATCATGGAGCTTCTGTGAGAAAATACATGTAAATTCCTTAACAAAATACCAACACATGGTAATTGCTCAATAAATGTTAAGTATTATTACTTAATACTATTATTCTTATCATTCCCTAAGGGACCTGGCTTGTAACACATAGAAGTGGGTGGGTTACTATTCATATAATTCATCAAATAAGTCATAATCCTGCCATAATTTCAATGCCCAGGAAGCCTATTCAAGCCAGAGAGGTTGAATGAGCCACTGATGTAAATATTCTGCTGGAATTTGACTTGTTTATAATGTAGTTTGAAAGGAATCATGAGCCAAGTTCTGCAGTGCAGAGGGAGGAGGACAACAGAGTATAAAGATGTCCTGATGGTGCTTATGAATTCTATAGATTATCTACTTCTTACTTACCTCTCAAAAGCCTCTTTACTAAAGATAAGTGTCATTATGTATGCAAATAAGAGAAACCACGCCATGAAAATTAATTCTTATTCTGCTCATAGTCTTAAGTCTTTTAATAAATGAATCATGTGAAGTATACACAAAGGCCTACTTAAAAGAAAAAAATACAAAAACAACAAGAGTAGAAAAAGTTACATATTTAGTAATTAACGTCTTACTTTTTTAATATTCCCCTTGACTGAAATCAAAGCACTACTCAAAAATGATAAAGAGGCACTATTCTGAGTTAAATTTTTGAAAGGCAAAATTATATTTTCTGTTCATTTTTCTCATTTTGTTTTGTACTAAAGATAATACTGTTGAATGAATGTATTGCTTGTGTCCCAATACATGTCTGAAACAAGGCCTATTCTCGGTTTATATCCCATTGAGAGAATTACAGCCTCATTTTCTCTTTCACATTATTTAATATTTGGCTGCAGCCACTCTCTGGCAGTAGGTAGAGTATTTGATAATTCTTCTGTGTTGCATAAACATTTTTACTTCAAAGAGATTGCCTGTCTGTATCCCACTGGAATTATTTCAAGCCAGATGTCTAATTCTGTCCAACATCTTTAATGTTTTCAAAATCATCTTGGGTGTTGTTAATGGAGTATCATTAGGTATAATCTGAAACTTTTTAATGGGTGGTACATGCATTCAGACCATTTGTGCAACATGTGCTCTTGCTTCTGAAGTCTTTGGGGGATTTTCTTTTATAGACCATTCTCCTAACATCTTATTTTCTTCTCCAGTTGACTTAATTATGTAGTCACGGTAAATATTATCTTTGAATTTGACAAATATTTATTAAAACTATAACAGGATCCAAACATTGTACAAATCACTGGGATAAGATGTGAGGCCTGCACCACAGAAGCTATGGTCCAAGTTACCAGGGAAAGGGAAATAGGGAAATTTAGAAACATATTCTAGTCTGAAAGAAACCAGATATAATGTGCCGTGAAAGTCCATATCTGCACCTCTTAATATTGTTTGATGAGAGAGGACACATTTTAATCAAGGCCTCAGTTTCCCAGAAGCATAAGGAAAATAACCCTAAAAAGAAGGCATACTTCAGAAAAAATAAACATGGATGTGGTTTGTTCCCAAAACAGAAAGTAGTTCTACATCAACTGAAGGAAGTTTGGGAGAGAACAGTATTTACTATGATGATATAGCTGGCTTTGTCCTATAGAACAAGTAAACTATTACAATCTTAAAAGTGGGTAGAGCATGGTCAGATTTATACTTGACGCAAAAAAATCTGAGGGTCACATGTTGGATGACAGATTGTATGGGAGATAAACTTTAGTAGCCATAGCGGTTAGAAAGTTCTTGAACCACTACCCATGAAGGATTGAACTAGTACTAGAAATGGGGAAAATAAAAATAATTCAAGAATAGAATATTTAGAAGCACTTCAGTTTGACATCTAACACATAAGCCTAAGAAGGGCGTAGTGAGGATCTCCTGAATAGAAGAACAAAAAATTAAAATTTCAAAATGTGAAATTGTCCGATCAGTGAAAATGAGGAAATCATTTCATACTTGTATAAATATGTTTCCACTTTTCCCCTCTGTATTGAAAGCAGGGATATTTCAAACCACATCCAGAGTATTCATATTCATAGATTTGTGACAGATTGGTATGTTTTCTGTTTTAGAATGTCTATATTTAGGGAAATGTCCCTCAGGATACCTCAGGATCATGCTGCTTGGCCTGATTACTGGTGGGCACAGGATTTAAGTCTTCCCTTTCACTGATGAGTCCAACCACTCCAATTTGGTGAAGATGCCAGAACATTTTTACATTCCAGATTCAGGTCATAATAGGAACAAGAAACTGTCTCCATTACATAGCTGCCCCATATCACCAAACGAGTGTATCAAGGGATGGAAGCAAACCAGAAATTCTAGGAATTCTTAAAATATATATTCAAGAGTAAGAATTTACTCACTCTACCACCAATGTGGTAGCACCAGTAATGTAGAAGTGTCTACATTACCTTCCTTTTACTGTTCTCTGCACCTCCTTACTTTCAGGGATAAAATACAACTTACTTATTTTTCAATTTCAGGAAATTTAACTTTGATACAGTGCTTCTATCTAAACTACAGGTCATTTCCTTCTTATTTCAATAATATTTTTTTTATTGAATTTGTCTTCTAGTTCAAGACAGATCCAGGAACTCTTACTGCATTCAGTTGATGTATCTTTTTACTCTCCTGTAATTTGGAAGAGTTAGTCTGTATTTTTCATAACATTGATACATTTCAAAAATAAGGGCAGTATTTTAGAGAGTGTCCCTCAATTAAAATTGGACTTTAAGGTATCACATTCCAAATCATAACTTATATGTTTGTACTTCATTAAGGCATTATCCAGTTTCTGTACAGTATAGTTTGCATGCATTAATATAATTTTACTATATAAATTATATAGTAATTCTAAGACTGTCAATATCCTGTCCTCATCAAACCTGATCATCCCCCAGGAGGCTAACTTTAATGAATAATTCTTGCCTGCATCAATTTTTATTATGATAGTTGTAAAAATGCAATTTTCTACATTATTTCTTTCATATTAGTTGACATTTCATCATACGAAAGCTTTCTCTCATCTCCTCTGCCTATCTATCATTTATCTTAATACCTATTGATCTAAATATCTCTCAGTGTGGATTCATGGATTCTTATTATATCTTGCCTAGATATTCATAACTGTTAACTCTTCACTGTAAATCATGACTTTTAGCAATAAAAAGCATCCTTTATCTCACTGAATTTTTTCTCTTTTTGGCTTACTTCTCCTTTATCTAGTTTCTTTACTTCTTTCAGTTACCTAGGATATTTTTAACCATCTCTTTTTTTTAGCCTTTGAATCAATTGACTTCAGATGTACCACATACACAATTAGATTTTTCTTTTTGAGATCAGTTTGAAAATCCTTTTCTTTAGTGAGTTAAGCTCATTCATAATTACTGATATAACTGATATGCTTTGTCTCATCTTTGCTGTATTTTTTTATATCATAATTACTGTGCATATTATATTTGTTGTGTTTCCTCTCACTGTTATGTGTTTGCTTGGTATTTAGGAAAGTATACATTTTAAAATAGCAATTACTTTTGTACTCTTACCTTTAATAAACCCCTTTTTAAATTAAATCTTTTTTTTTCTAAATGCACTGCCAATTTTACATGGCATTCTTTGATACTCAACTGTTACTTACATAACAATGTTCATATTCTACTTTTCCCTTTCTCTCTTTTCCTCCTGTTTCTTGGTTGCATTCTTCTTATCTTTCAGAAATAGGTTTATATATTATTTTTCCACCATGTCGTTGGTCCTTTTTTAATCTTAGATCTAAAATTAAATATATTAAATATTTTTTATTGAGTTTTCCCAGGGCGGAGTGCATCCTCTAACAAGCTTCTTTTCTTGAGTTTTTTGAAAATCCTTCTCTACTGCCAATTTGTTACAGCTGATGTGCTCTTCAAATTTCTGGTGCCCAACTTGCTTTCTTATTCTTTTAAATAATTTGGTCATTTTACCTGTAGGCACAAAAGTTATATTTGTCTTTAAATCCTCTAATTTTACCTTAGTATGTCATGGAGTGACTGCTCTGACTCAAGTCTTTCCAGATGCACAATGAGTTCTTTCAATTATGTTGATCTAGAGATTTAATTTTTGCTTGAAAATGTTTTGCACTATTGCTGTGAATATTAGCTTGCATTGTTTTGTTATTTGTCTTAATAGATTTGTTACATTTTGTTTGCATGTCCTACATTTTAACCACGTTTTTTCTAGCAATATTCTTTTTCTTTTTTCTTTTTTGTAATGTTTACATTCATTTGTTTTCCTGCTTTCTTTCAATGTCCCTAATTATTAGATTTCCATTTTTATTCTCCCTTGGGCACTTTGAAATCTATCCTTCATTTTTGCTATTTAAAAATGTCTGTCTTTAATTTCCTTCCTGAATTCTATCAACTATCCCTGAACTTCACATCTTTTTGTATTTGTAGGTTTTGTTCGTAATTCTTGAATTCAGAGTCTATTTTTTCAAACAACCTGATTATAAGACTACCTAATTTATATAAGACTGTTTTGTTCTTCTTTTGACTAGATACATAGGAAACTTTATAACAGATAAAATGCCTCTCTTTTCTTTTTTGAGTAGTTTGATAGGGAATTTCTCTGATTTTTTTTTCCTATTTTGAGGCATTTGTGGACAGAGTTCCTATCTTAAGAGTGTGCTCTTTTGCTCATATAGTCACATATAGTTTCAATAATGGTTGGCACTAATGATGGAGGATGAGGGTAGATTGGCTTATTTTGTGGCTCTGTGTTGTTTTGGGAAGACTTGTAGTTTTCTCTCTTACTTCTATTTTTTCCCCCATTACTACCAGGTAGAGGTAGGCTACCTCTTCTCCCCGAGTAGTAATGTTATAAACTACACTATGAACAACATTTTGAACTACAGTAAATATGAACTACATTATACATAGTGAACAACCAGTGTGATGAACTACAAGTTTCTAATTTGTGTTCAGTATTTTGGTACTTGGTTGTTGGACTTTCTGGGATTGATTTTTTTTTTTTTTCCATGAGCTTTGCCTGTTCTCATCTTCCTTGTTCTCTTCACTACCTGTGCTCTATTTAGATTCTTCCTTCTTGGAACTAATCTCTGCATTCATAAACTTGCAGTCTTAAAAGGGAGTTCCATCAGTAACTATTAGAATTCTGTGTTTATTTCCCTACTTAACAAGTAACTTGAAATTCATAGTATTCTCCAACTTCAATTAATACTGATGACATTATTATTTTGAAGGTACTGTTACCACATGCATACATTTACTTATCCTTTATATATTTGTAACATTAATGCATACTGAATATTTATTCTGCTTTTTTACTTGGCCTTATATCAATTATTGCAGGTTTCCATAGGTGTTATATTACCTATTCAAGTTTTAAACATTTTAAATACAATCTTCTATTTTTGTAAGTAATACTGATTTAGAAGTTTTACAAAGTACAAAAAGTAACAATGAAACCGGAAAAGTAATTTCACCTCCCAATTTCACCCCCCAGAGTCAAACACCAATAATATTAAAGTTTTTCCCTTCCAGGATGTTTTTCTACACATATTGATAGAGATGATACAGCACCTATAATGTGGCATCCTGCTTTTTTGTCACTTAACTGTGTTTCATAATCATTTCTCTATGTAATTTAAATTATTCACAAACATAATTCTCCATGTCTTCCTAGTATTCCACCATATGGATACCCTCCTAATGTTGACTGCAATTTTCATTATTAACAAAAAATCTACAGTGAACACTTTTGTGCATAAATTTGCATCCATATTTCAGATAATTTTCTTAGGATATATTTCTAGAAGGGGAGTATAAAACCACAACATCATCTTTACTGAATACTAAATTTTGATTCAATTTCAATTACTTGGAAGCATGACTTTAAGTGTTCTCTTTTAAAGGGAGGGTGGCAGTATAATTATAGTTTGCACATATCTGGAATTGCTTATTCTTTCCTTCATGTATGATGGTAGTTTGATATACTATCAATTACTGCCTCACAACTTTTTCATTTCCATACTCTACAGATACTCCTCTATTAGATTCTGTTAATAATGCAGAGACTCTCAGACTCTTTTACTCACTTGCAGATTGTGTATTTTTCCTGATTGAACTTTCATCTATTAACACTCACAAATCTATATTTCTAGTCCAGAGAGCTCCTTTGAACACTAAGGATTTACATGCAATGGTTAATTTACTCTTTCCACTCTGGTATCTCATAGGCATCTAAATTTTAAATGGATCCCAAACTTAACCAGTCTCAAAAACAGCACCCCTGGTCTCTTTCCCCACTGCACAGAAACACCTAACCCTATGCTGGAGCCTAGGATAACCTAGATGTGTTGACTTCTCTCCATCCCTACTAACACACATTATATCCTACCTAGAATATTTCAGTAACTTCTTTCAAAACCTCATAGATATTTCCCTATGTTCCATTCTTCCACCAAAGCTAAACTGATCTTTTGTTAAAAATTCAATCTTATTTTTGCCAATCCTGATCTTAAAAATCTTTCAGTGGTTTCCAGTAGTAATGACAACAGTACAATTAAATCCCAAGTCCTCACCCTGGCTAACAGAGTCCTAGATAATCTGCTTCTGTTTTTCTGATACTCCTTTTCTCTTACTTAGAATCATTAAAATATAGGGTCTTCTCTCAGTTCCTAGAATATACCAGCTTGTTCTGGTCTTAGGATCTTTCCAACAGCTACCATTTCTGTCGGAATGTTCCTGACTAAACCAAGGCACGAGCAATCAACAGAAAATGGTCAGAGACAGGAATAAATGCTGTCTTCTCAGACAGGTGTCCCTGGCCACCCAATATTAAGTGACCTCTGGTCACTTTGTCCTGCATCCCATCACTTGTATTGTGCTCATCACAGCACTTAATATTGATGATTTCCTTTTTAAAAAATCTTTTCATTTATTTCTGTCCTTATCATAAAAGTAAACATTCCTATATTCTTTACCTCTGTATCCCCAGGGGTAAATCCAGAGCAGTATTCTATAAATAAATTTAAATACAGGAATGCATATTTTATTTTTTAGTATGAAATTTATTTTCAAATTGGTTTCCATACAACACCCAGGACTCATCCCAATAGGTGCCCTCCTCTCTCTCCCACCCCCCATCAACCCTCAGGTTATTCTCAGTTTTTAAGTCTCTTATGGTTTGGCTCCCTCCCTCTGTAACTTTTGTTTTTCCTTCCCCTCCCCCATGGTCTTCTGTTAAGTTTCTCAGGATCCACGTAAGAGTGAAAACATATGGTACCTGTCTTTCTCTGTATGACTTATTTCACTTAGCCTAACACTCTCCAGTTCCATCCACGTTGCTACAAAAGGCCATATTTCATTCTTTCTCTTTCCCAAGTAGTATTCCATTGTGTATATAAACCACACTTTCTTTCCATCAACTGATGAATGCATATTTTCTTTATACTGCAATGTTATTTATGTTGACAAAGTTTATCTACATATGTTCCCTGACCTCCACATTTCTTAGCTGCTTCATCAACATTTCTCTTCTTGACTTTTTCTCTTCTTGCTGAGGGACAGTTTTGTCTTCTAAAATGTCCCTATCCATAATGTAACTTTTAATCTTTTCCACCTCTTATGTAGATAGTAATCTTACAATTCCATTTTCAGGCTCCCATCAACCTGATAGTTCCTTCTCTCATCCCTCTCCTCTTCTTATCTTGTTGAGTTTAATTTCAGCTTGCTCTCTCAATATTTATTTCTACACCTGTTGCACCCAAGTTATTTTTCATCCAACTACCAAAGGAACGTTATTTTTTCCATCTTTGGAATAATCTTAGCTTGTTTTGCAATATTTTTTCAGGCTTCATGGTGTATATTTACATGACTGTATACTTATTCTGAAATTAGGGAGCCATTTAATTACTTGCTTTTTGTGAGTTTATTAATTGGATAGCAGATTAGAATGGGTAATGCCTTGCCCACTTCTCACTCACAAACTACCCCTGGTACAGATGAGCTGAGCTGCGAAATGATGAAAAGGAAAAGTTAATTTCCCAGTATATACAGCTTTGCTCCCAGACCTCTTTCTCTTTATGTTTTCCTCCTCAGTACCTGACTGTGAGGATTGCTCTTCCCAACATGCACTGTATCACTGACCCTACTCCTTTCCCCGCTGGCTGCCCATTCATTTGTTTTACATATATTAAAATGTAATTATACAAAGTAAAAAACTGGTCTTTGAGTATATTGTACTCTGGTTACCTCAAAGGAAAGCATGCACTCCTAGCATAATGGCTGCTCATATTTCTTGCACGTAGGGACCTTTATTCTGCGTGGGGGTGGGGGGAATGACAGTGCTGGGCAGGGGGAAGGCAGAGGATAGAGGAGTAATAAAAATTGTCCTCAATCTTAACAATTTCACATGAGGCAATCAAATGTGGGGCACTCATAATCCAGTTCTTCCCTCAGCCCTGTAGTTAGGGGGAAATCCTCCAAATTTTGGAAATGGGTTGCTTCTTTGTCCTAGTTTTAAGTGTTGTGAGTTTGAATATTTTGTTTGTTTTCACATGTTTTTTTTTTTCATCCATCCCTCCACCCACCTCCCCTCTGGCAACTACCAGTTTTTTTCTCTGTATTTAAGAGTCTTTGTTTTGCTTTGTTTTTTAATTTGCCCAGGTGTTTTGTTTCCTAAATTAATGGTTTTTGTCTCTCTCTGATCTCATTTAGCATTTATACCCTGTAGGTGCATGCATGTTGTTTCAAATGGCATGATTTTATTGTGTCTCTCTATAGGATATATATACCACATCCTCTTTATCCATTAATCTATCAGTGGACACGGGTTGCTTCCATACCTTGGCTATTAAAAATAAAGCTGCAATAAACATAGGGGTGCATATATCTTTTCGAATTAGTATTTTCATTTTCTTTGTGTAAATACCCAGGAGTGGACTTACTGGATCATATGGTATTTCTATTTTAAGTTTTTGAGAAACCTCCATACCATTTTCCACTGTGGCTGTACCAATTAACATCCCCACCAACAGTGCATGAGAGTTCTTTTTTCTCCACAACGTCACCAACACTTGTTTCTTGTGTTTTTTATTTTTAGCCATTCTGACAGGTGTAAGGTAATATCTCATTGTCATTTTGATTTGCATTTCCATGATAATGAGTGATGTTGAGCATCTTTTCATGTGTCTGTTAGCCATCAGTCTGTCTTCTATGGGAAAATAACTGTTTAGGTGTTCTGCCCATATTTTGAATAGTTTTTTGGTTTTGAGTTGTATAAGTTCTTTATATATTTTGGGGATTAGCCCCTTATCAGATGGATGACTTGCAAATATCTTCTTCCCATAAGTAATCAGTAGGTTGTCCTTTTGTTTTGTTGATGGTTTCCTTCACTGTGCAGAAGCTTTTTATTCTGGTGCAGTCCCAATAGTTTAATTTTGCTTTAGTTTCCCTTACCAGAGGAGACATATCTAGAAAAATGTTTAAATGTTTAAATAAGTTATTAAATAATTTAAATAAAATTAAGAATCCCGTTCCTCTAACGAGGCATATTACAAGTGCTCAATAATTAAAAGTAGTTAGCAGCTACTAGATAGGGCAATGCAGTAATAGAATATTTCTATCATTGCGGAAAGTTTTGTTAGCACTCTTCCAGAATAAAATAATAATCATAGTTTTTAAGTACACTTAATGGAACAGTGGTTTTACACATTATTGCCATTTCAATCAAAGGTCTGGAATCTCCTGAGATTATGTGCAGTAGATACCTTTGAAATAATTCCCTTTCTTGAAGAGATTATAATTTTTCTGTCTTCTTTCTCCTGTCTACACATTGCCAGGTTTTTCAGTCATTCATGATAAGGTTTGGTTTCCAGGTATAACAAAGTCACACTATGTGGAACACAAATCACTCCAGAGGTATGCTGTTCAGTACAAAGTTGTAGCTAACTTAATAAATTTGGCACTAAGACAAAGTTACTATAAATTTAGTAAAACAGCATATTAATTTAGGGAATATTCATATATTTATCTATTTATTGATTACTAGATGTCCTTTGAAGGTGTTTCTACAGGCCTGACATTGACCTGTACTACATCACTGAAATACGAAATGTAGCTGCATAGCACTGACTCTTGATCAAGGCTTAAAACAGACTAATAATGTTTGGTAATCATGGTTACAAGGAGTTTCAGGGTGGTTTGTATCAGCCTAGCAGCATTGTTTATTGGTAACAGCAAGAATGATGATTTATACCTCATGTCATTGAGGCCCCTGAAAGGTTCTGCCCTTTTGGAATTGGTTCTATGCAAGAAATATCTCCTGCTGTTCATGTAGGCCTAAGGAACCATAGCTGAAACTCTATTTTTATCTTCTTAGTTCCAAGGTGTTCCAGTGCACACATTCCTGATCCAAAATAAAAGGTTCAGTCTAGTAGAAGGAAGATAACTAAAGTCTGTCATTGCTTTCTCTAGACAGCCTGTTGGAGGCTGCCTTTGGCCATAATGGCCTTACCTTTTGATGTTGTTGCACATAGTTGTAGTTTATTGATCTTTGTTGCTAAAAAATATTTTGTATTATAATCACATCACCATTTATTTATCCATTCCATGGTTGAAAGACATTTGGGTTGTTTCTAGTTTTAAGCTATTGTGCATAATGCTGCCTAAACATTCTTAATTTGTATTGTACATATCTACACGTTTCTGTTGAGAATTGATAAGTTCTATTGGGAATGTCCTGCTGACAGCTCAGAGCCTAGAGCCTGCTTTGGATTCTGTCTCCCTCCCTGCTCATGCTCTGTATCTCTCTCTCTCAAAAATAAATAAACATTAAAAAGGGGGGGATAGCCTGGGTGGCTCAGTCAGTCAAGCATCCAATTTCGGCTCAGGTCATGATGTCATGGTTCGTGACTTCAAGCCCCAGGTTGGGCTCTGTGCTGACAGCCCTCTTCGGATTCTGCGTCTCCCTCACTCTCTGCCCCTCCCCCACTCAGACACTAATTATTTTGCAAGGAGAGACAAATATTACAATTTTTTTAAAAAAACACAATAAGATTAAAATAGAACCTATCACAGCATATCACAATTAGTAAGAGTAAATATCGTTTGGGGAATCATTTAGACTATACTGTTTATGTAAGTGTGCACATGTGTGTGCACATGTATGTATAGGAGTGTGTTCTCTGTGGTGATGTATGTGTTCCTAGTAATAATGTAAAATAACTTTCTTACCATAGATCACAGTTATCAATATTTGAATATAGTGCTCTAGGGACCCTGTGTTCAAGGGGTAAAGGAAGCATTCACCTACTTGCCATTTCCAGCCTACTTCAATTTACATCCTAGGCAAAATCCCCTCCTTTGTCAAAACCCACGCAGCTTTCTACCAATGTTCCAATACCTTACCCAGATCCATGAGGGACTTCACAATCTCTGTCCACACTCCAAATCCAGTCCTCATGGAGGAACATCTAACAAACTGTTCCTTAGCACCATTACCTTTCATGATTTTAACCTCCAATATTGCTTATCTGACTATTTCCAAGGTCATGCTTTTGTCGCATTTCTTGCTTTCTCGTTTTCTTTAGCTGTTTCTTTCTCTAACTCAGTCTCTTACTCTTGAATTCCTCACTCTCATTCTCATTAAACATACTCTGAGACTCTACTCTCCAGTGCTTCAATTTCCCCTCTTTTCTAAGTGTATAATCACCCTCTACATTCCTCTTCCTCCTTTAGCCAGCCAAGACTCCAATGGCATCTCTTCCATCTATCACCTGCCAATACCATCTTCACCTTTCTGTCCATATGCCTCATCTTTCTGCAAAAGCCTAAACACTTTGTACCTGAACTGGTGAGTGTTGCTAAAGAGAATTAAAAAAATTTAATTGTGCTAACTGAAATCACTAAAGTGTATTCCATCTAAGCAATGACCCCCAAATAAAACTTTAATCCTAGCACCCATCCCTGGTCAGATCCTTCACTTTGGCAAAGGATGATATAGAGACCTCTATTCTTAAAACAGCCCTGGCTTACTGGTAGTGGCCATCTGGATGGGCTATGTGCAGAGAAAGACTCTAAAGATGCAGTTGGGCTCAGTTGGATAAAGTACTTTGAACAATGAGCTCTATCATGTGTGAAAGACTATTAACAGTGATTCTAAAGTTGCATTTCAAGCCTATAACCCCACCCCTAGACCAATTCTCTATAGGACACAACACATCAGCTTCACCTCTGTCAATACCCTACTTAATGACACAATGTGCTTAGAACCCAATGCATGTATTTCTTACTTGATGAAGCAAAGAAGTACTTTTCCCCAACCTGCAAATTGTATCTCCACCCCTTTGTCCCCTCTCTTCCTGCCTGAAGAAATTTTATTTTTGAAGTAACCTGTCATTTGCTGTGTATTTATTTTGTTCTATACTGTCTATTCTGCATCATATAACCATGCTCAAGTTTACCATACCTTTTAAAAACAAAAAAAATATATATAAGACAACTTTTGCTTCAAAGTCCAAGCTGCTTTTACCACTCAACTGATATATAACTCATTTAGATTATAAAACAATTACAAATTTGTCAAATCTAGTCAACTTCTTTTCGGTTATCTTTGACTTAGCTCATGAATCTGACAAAGGGAGCCATGCATCTTCTCCTTCTTGAGATTGGCTACTTCGCATATTTCTCTAACTCCATGGTCTTCCATGTTTTCTTCCCATACTGCTAGTCAGTTTTCAAAGTGTTTTCAGGATTCCTTTCTATATACGCCTAAGGATTGAAATAATTAAGTATTCCAATAGGTTTTATTTTCAGGCTTTACTTCTACCTCAACATGGTAACTATGGCTTTTTTTTTTATATTACCTGAGACCATAATTTATATTCCCAGTCCAGATATCTCTTCTGAGCTTCAGAATCACGAATATAGGAGATTAGTTTGAATAATATGGGATTTCTGTTGACTCTGTTGAGCTAAACAAGACAGTTTAACTTGGTTCAATCCAAAACCTAGTTATTACGTAGGCTTATCACATTTAACTATATAACTATATATATATATATACACACACACACACACACACACACTTGTAATCTTCCTTTATTCAGAAATATGTTTTTATATCTTGGTGAACATATATTTGTTTCCCAAGCCAAAATCCAATAACGCATTTTAAAATACCCCCTCTATTGACCATACGCAATTACTTACTAAATTCTGACAGTTTTCCTCCTAAGTGATTCTTATTCTCCTCTCTCCATTTCTAAGACACTTCCTTACTTTAGGCTGTCAGTATTCTCACAAAGATTTTCCACTTTTGGTCATGTTTAATGCTTTCTGATCACAAATATCTCAGTATTTTTTTTTCAATCTGATTTGGTAAATGTATTATACAAATATTGTCCAGAATTCTTCCTTTGTTTGGCATGTAAAAATCTTCACATTTGATCCCTGCAAAGCCTCCAAACTTATCTATTACTTCCCTTGATACAAAAAAGAAAAAAAAGAAAAAGAAAGCAAAGGGGGAACTACTTTTCTCATTCTATATATACCATGCTTAGTAAATGACACTATGCCCTTATATATTCTGTTCCCTCTCCCTGGAATACACTGCCTTGGATTGCAAAAGGAAAATTCATGCTTTTAAGCTTACCTCCTTTGAAAGTCATCTTTTTGACCTCTACCACCAGATTTAGGCTGCCTTTATTATATTTTAATCTTGGAGTTGTTACATCCCTCCACAGTAGCAATTATATTGCAGTCCCTGAAATCTCTCTTGGCATATAATGGATATTTAGTGAATACAGGCTAACAGAACAAACGGATGATTCTCAAGTATAACACAGAAATCATCTGGGCTAGAGTAGTCCTTATTTTCTGCCATCTCGCAATATGACATCATGTTCCCATCTTCCCCAAGTTCTAGCTGTGAATATAGATTTTTAAAAATTTTTTTAATGTTTATTATTTTTTTGAGACCGAGAGAGACAGAGCATGAACGGGGTAGGGTCAGAGAGAGAGGGAGACATGGAGCCTGACGTGGGGCTCAAACTTGCAGACGGTGAGATCATGACCTGAGCCGAAGTCGGACGCTTAACTGACTGAGCCACCTAGGCGCCCCAAAGATTTTTAAAGTATGCTTGTATTTTTAGTAATTTTTAAAGGTCTAAGATGTTTTTTAAACTGGGGAAAGAGGAAGAATATTTACAGAGTTATTTAGTATACAGTAAAGACAGACAAATGGACAAAAATGTATACAGCAATACTTAGGAGCACTTGGGAATGAACAAGAAAACTGTGAAATTATTTCTTAAGGTACTTAAAGGCATAAGGTAAAATAATCTATTCTTAATCACACAGTACACACATACAAGTTATATAATACATGTTAACAATGATAATGTGGTGTTATAAAAGTAGGCCGACACAGCATGGAAAGATATTTGGGGAGTGAGTTTGTTTTTAAATGGGTATTTTTGAGCAAAATATAGTCAGAAATTGGCAAATAAATCAATGATTGGTTCACTAGATTTAAAGGGCAGCCGTCTGCTCCAAATGCAAGATGGCCTCAGGACTCAGAGTTTCCTTAAAGAAAGCAGCCAGCTATAATGTGCAGTTTGAAATGTCTGGGTAGTACCAAGCTTTGGCTGAAAGCAGAAGTGATTCTTTGCAAACAAACAATGTAGTTTCCTAGTATGTACCAGAGAAACATGATGTTATTACTTGTACTTCCACAGCAATTTGTTTGTTTCCCAATGCAAGAGAGATCCCTTCCCTCATGCTTACCAAAAAGAGATAAGAGAAATAAAGATGGCTTCTGCTTTCTAGACACAGTATTGATTGTACAACTAACCAGTAAGGACGAGTAAGTACTAAATGGAAATCATAATAGCACCATGATGATCTCTGTGGACAAAAATCAATAGAAAGGGAATGGTTTTATAAGAGATATACAATGTTATTATTCTAATATCTCAGGTCATAAAGCTGAGGCATTTGAGTGTGACATGACGTATTAGTTGAACGGACTGGGAAACTATGGTGACTATATAATATCAGCCATTTCTGAGTGTGCATATCTCATGTCTCCCCATCCACGTGCACACAGCAATGAGCTCCAGCTACACATCCTTTCAATACCTGAAATTCCTTTTCACCTCAGGCCCTTTAACCTTGCTGCTGCTTCTTCCTGAAACATTCTTCAACCAGAACTGTCAGTGACTGGTTCTTTCTCATCATTCAGGTTTCTGCTCAAAAGCTTTTCCTAGGAGAGGACTTGCCAGACCATCGTATCTACAGAAAGCTACACTTTACCGCCTGCCATTGTCAGGACCATTGCCTTCTTTGCATTTATTCATAACTGCACCTCTCTCTGTAGTTGTTTCTGTCTTTATTGTCTGTCTCCTGCCTCAGTAGAATGTAAGCTCTATTTTCTAGCTTGTTCAGTATTGTCTTCCCCAGACACTAAACCTTTATTTGGAATATAGTGGGTACAAAAATCTGTGTTTGTTAAATATCTTCTAATAACTGATTTTTCTAGTATATATATGTCTGTGTCACCTTTTCCTCACAAGCTTGGTAACTTCTTGCTGGCAGAAATAGAACAATGTTCCCTTCTCTTGCATTTTCTCCCTACAGAAAGCTATACAGTCTAGTTCATCCCTTTAGATCTTTTCCATGTTTAATTCTTTGAATAAATATTAACAGTTCATGTCAGAAGAGGCTTGCTATTTAGAAGTGTTCACTGTTTATGTTCTTGTTTGCTTGGCCATCGGTCAGCCATATTTCTCTGTTGGAATAAGACAGACGTAAGGCATTGTTACTATTTCTCTAAAATAGTAAGTTACTATTTTACTTTATCTGTGGTTCCAGAAACAGTTACCATGCGAAAGTTATCTCCCCCCCCCCCAAGCAGAAAACACTATATATGTGGAAAAGATTCTTTTCAACTGAACATAGAACCAGGAGAAAGAGAGAGTCAGCATGTTGAAGCCTTTAGAGATGCAAGATATTCAACTAACTGGTTCTTAGGCTTTAGTTACTGCCTCATTAACTATAAAAGAGAAATTATCTTGAGTTCACAGGAAAAGATAAACCATAGCTTTTATTCCATAAGGCAAAGTCTAATTATAGCTTAAAGAGTCTATGTGAGTAATATTGATATAAAATGTAGAAGAGAACTATTAAATTGCTACACTAAAGTATTAGTAATATATTTCTTCTAGGTCAGTAACATTTTCTCCCATTTTTCTGGAGTATTCATTATTTATTCATTAGGTTCCTTTGGTAACTATGAAATTATTACCTTTTAGTTCAATCTGTACATTTTCTATATTTTTCATTCTTGTCTCATTTTAGAACATTTTTCTGAAACAAAAATTTGCCCTCTAGTGCTTGAGTGTATTTGTGGCTTCAAGATTAAAATTTAGATGCTACATACATACACTTGAGAACTCAACATCTAAATTATGGCTTGCAAGAAAACTTATTAGCATTTTAAACAATTTTCCCAAGTGTAAATTCAGAGAAAAATCAATTTACTTTCTCTTTTTTTAATCTCAGGCTTAGGTTGTAATTTTGCAGTACCCAATATCTCTCTGTAGCCCATGGTATATATTCTTCTACTTCTTTTCTAACTATGCATTTCATACCTATTCTCTTGAGTTGATCTTGAACGAAAATTAATGGGCTCCTTATTCAGTATTGCAGTGTTTCAGGTAGCAAATGCATGACAGGTACTTAACCAATTCCTGAGTAGCCAACCAGTGAGTATGGCATTAATGATTTTGGAGAAAGTTAACTAAGTACATCTATCACTTTGTCATGTGTGGTAAAAGACTGCATCAATCAGAGCATAAGAGGGAACTGTCTTTGCCTCTGTCTGTGGTACTACTGAAATCTGCTACAGAAATCAATAGAATAGGTAAGGTAAGCTGCATTTATGTTGATTAAATAAAACAAATGGAAAAATGGAAGGTAGTAGACTGGTAATATAACTCTTAGAATAAAGCAGAGGTCAGTTTCTTGAGATAGGAACCATCTTCATGAATTTGACATTCCTGAGGTTTTTCCAATATCAGTGTCTTTATAAACATGATCTAAATGGTTGAGTATTAAATTTTTCCAATGTCCTATTTAACCTGATACAAGAAGAAGCAAATTGATAATCCAGTCAGGGGTGTTTTACTCCATTTTTTAATTCTAGTCTATATGGATTTATTTGGGAGGTTCCATTAAACCTAATGGCTGTCTTTACAACAGGGTCCTTCCTATACCTTTACCTTTTCACTATTGGAATATATCTCACTACATCCTGCCATCTGGAATTTCATTATCAAAAGTATGAGGAGAAAAGGACCAAAAGAGATGAGGGGGAAAAAACAAGCATTTGCTGAATTAATGATATAAATGAAAGAACTGAGGGAGTAGATAAGAGGTCCAAGATGACAGTCCTTAAGGCATGCATGGAAATTATATGAGCAAGGAAATATTATAATTTTGAAATAAAGCTGAAAGTTTAATGCTGAAGGAAGCAAGAATTGATCTTTCTTCACAGAAAGATGAAACAATGATTCAGTTATGAGAAAATGAGACTTGAGGCCTACCTTCAAACAACTCACAAATGCATACAAAATTCTAAATAAATGTTATGACATACTCTCTGAATATCTAATAAAGTGCAAGTGGATGTACTTTATTCTTGGGGGAAATTTACTAATAAATAGATTTAAAGTTGTTAATATCCTTTGACTCAGCAATTCCCACTCAACAACTGTATCTGAAGCAAATATTCTGAATTAAGGAACTGCACAAGAGACACAATAATGGCATTAATTGTAACAATCAAAATATTGAGCGAACTTTAATTTTCAACAATAGAATATTTTAATAAATATGATATATTCATTCAAATATTTTTGGACAATATATAGAAAATGATTCATTATAAAATGTTAGGGAAACTACACATAATCCCCTGTATATGATTACTACCATTTTTATATATATTTACCTTCATGAGATAGAAGCTTTCATTTGCTACAGGAATCTGGAAAAGTAACTGCATTATTGACTCAAAGGGAAACTCTCCTGAAGAAAGCATAGTATGATATGAAAAGAAGTTTGGAAGTTTAATAATATGAATTCAACTTGTTTCATTACAAGGCAAAAACATTTAGTGCTTATTGAAGTTTCCGTGGACCTAACCTCCCTTTGACTTGGAGTATGAAAATAGTTCTAGCTGCCATCTTTCTCTTTCTTTGCCATGGTGTCCTTCCAGGCTCTATATTCCAGATAGTGCAGCCCTAAGATGGACAGTCCAACTTGGACTTTCCTCCATGAGTGGGAAATAGATTTACTGTTTTAAACCAGTGAGGTTTCAGGGATTGTCTATTCTTGCCTCAGAACTTAACCTATTCCAACTAATACATGTTACTTAATAGCACCTATGAATTAGAGATATAGACTCAGAAGAATTTAATTACTATTTTCTCACTTGTAAATCTAGGATTAAGGGTACTAAAACATACCTCCTAGGGCTGCTTTAAGGGATACAAAGTTTTACTCATACAACGTGAGTGAGTTCTAGAGATCTACCATACGGTGTATAAAGTTGATAATAAATTATATACTTAATAATTTGCAGTTCGGGAAAGATGGCAGACTCAGAGGATCCTGAGCTCACCTCATCCCATGGACACACTGAGATAACAGCTAACACACTGAGATATGCAACTACCTCGGAAAAGGACCTGAGCACTAGTGAGTAGACCTTCAACAGTTAATTGTAGACAGGAAGCTATATTGAAAATGGTAGGATGGGTGGAGACATAGTTGGGAACAAAATTCTTGGTAAGAATAACCACAAAGGGGAAGGACACCACAAGGGTGGAGAAGCAAAAGGATCAGACCCCCATACCAGGCACCCCCAGCATTGAGGATATGCACTGGGAAGATAAATTCCCATAACATCTGGCTTTGAAAATCAGTGGTTTAACTCTTGGAGAGCCAGAGTATGACAGGAAACAAGATCCTACCCTTGAAGAGCCAATAATAATAAATAAATCAGCATGAGATACAGGAGAAAAGCAGCAGTTTAAAAAAGCACCTGGGGTATACATAAAGATTTCTCTAAGAACCGAAGTACTGGCAGATATTCTTCTTCCCCTCCCTGAGCCGACATAGCACTGGCTCCCAGAAGCATCCAGCTAACACTCCAGGGTTCCCCTGCAGACCCACCTGCCTAAATAGCCATTCCTCCAAAGCAGCTCTGGCCCTGCCACACACTACAGGTGGCCCCAGCAGGGACCAGCAGCACTGCAAAGTGATTTCTGCCTTGGGGAAAGGGGAAGATAACCCCTTTCACAAGCATGCCCACAGATATAGCAACACAGCCATTTAGCTGGCAAGACAAGGAGAAAGCAAGGCTTGCCATTTGGTGAGCCCACAGCTGTGACAGACTAATGGCAGACAGCTAGCCTGACTGCAGGTCCTCCCCACCAACAAACCCCAAAATTGCCTCATACAGGCCTCTCAACAGCATTGGGAACAAACCCTGCCCGGTATACCCACAACAGGCAAAGTGAATCACTGTGGCTTGGTGGGCTGGAAGTGAATATATTTCAGCCACAGCAGTAAGGTGCCCTCAGCTCACAAAGGAGACACCAATGGAGCACCTGAATCTAGTGACTAGTAGGCACTGTGCCACAGAGGCACCACAGGAGCTCTTCTATATAAGGCCTCTACTTTCAAGACCAGGAGGCATAGCTAAACTCCCTAATACATGAAAACAAGTACAGAGGGTTAGACAAAATGAGGAGACAGAGAAATATGTCCCAAATTTAAAAAAAAGGCAAAATCACAGCAACAACAACAAAAAAGAACTAAATGAAATGGAGGTAAGCAATATGCCTGATAAATAATTCAAAGTAATGTCTATAAAGACATTCACTTCACTTGAGAAAAGAGTGGATGAACTTACTTAGAAAAATTCAATAACTGAAATAAAAAATACACTAGAGGGAATCAACAGCAGATTAGAGTATGCAGAAGGATGAATCAGTGATCTGGAAAACAGAGAAGTGGAAAGCAACTAACCTGAAAAGCAAAAAGAATAAAAGAGTAATATGGATTAGAATAGAAAGGATTTTTGTAGAAATAATAGCTGAAAATCTGGAGAAACAGACATCTAGGTCCAGAAATCACAGAGAACCCCTGACACAATTAACCCAAGGAAGTCTATATCAAAACACATAATAATTAAAATGGAATAAATTAATAATATAGACTTGTAAAAATAGAATAAAAGGAAACAGTTATATATAATGAAAACTTCATAAAACTGTCAGCTGATTTCCCAGAACAAACTATGCAGGCCAGTGGGAGTGGCATAATATATTCAAAATGCTAAATGGAAAACATCTATCACCGAAAATACTCTACCCAGGAAGGTAGAGTATTCAGAATTGAAGGGGCAATCGTTTTCCAGACAAGCAAAAGTTATAGGAACTCAATACCATTAAACCAGTTTAAATCAAAACTGTAGCAAAAGACATAGAAGGGTACTACATAATGATAAATCATCCAACAAGAGGATATAGCAATTGTAAATATCTATGCCCCCAACACAGCAAAGTCTCTAAATACAGAAAGCAAATATTAACAGACATAAAGGGAGAAAATAACAGTAATACAATAATAGTATGAGACTTTTTGTATTTTATGGGACTTTTAACACCCCAGTTACATCAATCAAAAGATCATCCAAACAGAAAATCAACAGGGAAATAATAGCTTCCAACAACATATTACACCAGATTAACCCAATAGATATATTCAGAAAATTCTTTTCAAACACACGTAGAAGATACTCCAGAATAAATCACATTAGGCTACAAACAGGTCTCAATAAATTTAAGAAGACTGCAATTGAATCAAGCATCTTTTCTGACCACAACACTATGAGACTAAAAATCAATTTCAAGAAAACATTTGGAAAATACATGGAGGCTAAACAATTGGTACCAAACAATGAGTGGGTCAACCAAGAAATCAAACAGTAAATATAAATAGAAACACAATGGTCCAAAATCTTAGAGACCCAGGAAAAGCAGTTCTAAGAGGCTAGAAAAAGAACAAAATCCAGAGCTAGTAGATGGAAGGAAATAATAAATCTACGTGCAAAAGAATGAAACTGGACCACTTTCTTACACCATACACAAAAATAAACTAAAAATGGATTAAAGACCCAAATGTGAGATTTGAAACCATAAACTTTTAAAAGAAAACATAGACGAGAATCTCTTGGATTTCAGCTGTAGAAACATTTTTCTAGATAGTTCTCCTGTGGCAAGGGAAAGAAAAGCAAAATTAAACTATCAGGAATACACCAAAATGAAAACTTTTGCACAGCAAAGCAAGTGAATGGGAGAAGATATTTCCAAATGTTCTGATAAGGGGTTAAGGTCAAAAATACATAGAGAATTTATAAAATTCAATGTCAAAAGTCAATCTGATTAAAAAATGGGCAGAGGGCCTGAATAGATACATTTTCAAAGAAGACATTCAGATGTCTAATAGACACATGAAAAGATGCTCAACATCACTCATTATCAGGGAAATCAAAACAATGAGGTATCACCTCACACTGAATGGGTAAAATTAAAAACACAAGAAACAAGCGTTACTGAGGATGAGAGGAAAAAGAAACCCTCCTGCACTGTTGGTAGGAAAGCAAACTGGTGCAGCTGCTACTGAAAGCAGTGTAGAGGGTCCTCAAAAAACTAAAAATAGAAATATCATATGATCCAGTAATTCCACTAATTGCTATTTATCTGACAAAAAAGGAAAACACTAAAAAAGCATATGCACTCCTACGTTTATCACAGCATCATTTACAATATATAAAATATGGAAGCAACCTAAGTGTCTCTTGACAAATGAATGGATAAAGATGTGGTAGATATACATAATGGATTATAACTCAGCCATATACAAGAATGAGATCTTGTCATTTGTGACAACATGGATTGATGTAAAGGATATTATGCTAAGTGAAATAAATCAGAGAAAGACATACCATATGATTTCACTTACATGTGCAATCTAAAAAACAAAACAATTTACAAACAAAACCAGACTCTTAAACTCAGAGAACTAACTAGTGGTTGCCACCAGGGAGAGGAGTGGGGGGAAAGGCAAAATAAAGGGGATTTAGAGGTACAAACTTTCAGTTATAAAGAAGTCACAGAAATGAAAAGTAAAGCATAAAGAACATAGTCAAAAATATTGTATGATGATAGATGGTGACTACACTTATTGTGGTAAGCATTTAGTATAGAATTTTAAAATCAAAATTTTGTACACCTGAAACTAACCCTGTATATTAATCATACTTCATTGCTAAGAGGTTAATATAAGATGTTCTTCTCTCTCATACACACTTGAATAATTCTAAGCATGGCAAGAGGCAACTTTGGGAATCCTAGATTGTGGTGATGGTTTCATGGACATATAATTTATCTCCAACTTGTATACATTAAATATATATAGCTTTTTGTATGTCAATCATACCTCAATAAAGTGTTTTTTAAATAAAAGAGTTTAGTGAAAAATGCATTAAAAATGATTGTACAATAGTTTTGACTGAATTTGAATTTCATTCAGGCAATATTATCAAATCTCATATTTTACCTGATTCTTACTGTATTTTATTCCCCTGTACACACGATCCCTTACAATGGATAGCATCACTATATGTTCAATAATTTGTTATTGATCAGAATATAGAAAAAGCATAAAAAAGGGAAAGTCTCAGACTTGGGAGAGGCTGAGGAAAGGGAAGATAAAGAGATTAGGATAGAAGTGAAAGTTGTGCTATCTCTGAGTGCAGAGTTTAGTAAAGCCTCATATTAATGTAAAAAATAAAATCTCACATTGTTTCAAGGTTCACCTAAAAATAATTATATACTTTAAACGAATTAAACACTGACTTCTTGTCAGAATTATTAAATGAATCACTCTAGGTACTTATCCAAAGGATATAAAAATGCTGATTCAAAGGGGCACATGCACCCCAATGTTTATGGTAGCATTATCAACAGCCAAACTATGGAGAGAGCCTGAACGTCCATCGACTGATAAATGGATAAAGAAGTTGTGGTATGTATTTACAATGTAATACTACTCAGCCATCAAAAAGAGTGAAATCTTGCCATTTGCAATAATGTGGAGGGAACTAGAGTGTGTTGTGCTAAGTGAAATAAGTCAGAGAAAGAGAAATATCGTATGATTTCACTCATATGTGGAATTTAAGAAATAAAACAGAAGAACACAGGGGAAGGGAAGGAAAAATAAGATAAAAACAGAGAGGGAGGCAAACCAGAAGATACTCTTAAATACTGAGAACAAACATGGTTACTGGAGGGTAAGTTGGGGGGAGATGGTCTAGATGGGTGATGGGCGTTAAGGAAGGTTGTTGGTGGGGTCCTTGGTGGCTCAGTCAGTTGAACGTCTGACTTTGGCTCAGGTCATCATCTCCTGGTTCATGAGTTTGAGCCCTGCATTGGGCTCTGTGCTGACAGCTCACATCCTGGAGCCTGCTTCAGATTCTGTGTCTTCCTCTCTGCCCCTCCCCTACTTGAGCACGCTCACTAGCTCTCTCTCAAAAATAAATAAACATTATTTTTTTAAAGGAGGGTACTTGTTGGGATGAGCACTGGGTGTTATATATAAGTGATGATGAATCATTGGGTTCTACTCCTGAAACCAATGCTACCCTGCATGTTAACTAACTTGAGTTTAAATAAATTTTTAAAAATAAGTGAATTAACTCACAACATATTATACATAAAAAATAACATAGGATGTTATCAACAAGAAAGTTTTTGTGTAGTAGCAGTGAGAATTAGCAAAATTAAAAAAGGTTGAGAAGAATTACAGGATTTAGAGAGAAGAAAAACAACTACCACCACCATAGCCACAGAACTCATTACTGCACTTTTGCAAGCTCGCCCAAACTGTTTTAATGGTACGTTTTTCTCTAGGGTTATAAGCTCCATTAACAGAAACTATGATATAACTTTCAAACTATCTGTATTAGCTCCAGTAAATTATTTCCTTTCCCCAAACTGCACTACATAAAACAGCAAGCCCCTGGTTGGTTAAGTAAGCACTAAAATTTTGGAAATGTAATAAATGCATCTGTAAGATTTCCAAGATTCCAACAATAATCCCAAAGGGAAAATATACTGATCCAATCGCTTCGGTACTGCATCACAAGGCAGTGAACAGAAAAGTCAATAAAAGCATCTGAGCACAGAGAGGCAAGCTGTAGTCAATATCTGATTTTGAAGGGAATTGTCAGATAAAAAATCATTCAGGTTTACCAAAATTTACTTCCTAATATTTGGAGTTTAGACTGCATGGAATTCAGATCGTGCATCCAATTTGATTTTAGTCTCTTTTTATTTTATGCTCTCCTCAAGCTTCTCCTTTCACAATAAACTCTCATGAGCGCTTTCTCTCTCTCTATATATATATATATATTCCAAAAAAACTTTGCTAGTCTTGAGTTTTCACTGGCCACTTCATAACAAAAATTTATATAAAAAAATCACCAAATTCATCCATTAACATCTAGTCATGCTTAAACAAAACAACTTTATAGAAAATAAGAACAAGTAGAAATACCTGTTTCTTCTGCTAACTCTATATTCCTAGCTCTAATTCTTATCTGAAAATTCTAATGCTTCCCAATATCTATCCAAAAAAGAAAGACTAGTTAACCCCATCATGTATGTACAGGTGATGTTATTTGGATAAAAGACCCTTGTCCTTAAATCATGGTAAAATGTTGATAGGCCATGGTGTTTGGAATCAGGTGGAACTTCATATTCAGGTTTGAGTGAGATCCTGTAAACAAGTCCCTTTACCACTCATGATATAGGCATGATGCTGTCATTGATTGCTGTGAAACACAGCTCTTGATACAGTTACTACAAATAACTCAGAATAACTATTATCAAAAAATGTACAACCTTATCTCTCAATCATTTCCCTCTCAATATAGAATGTCACTTCTACAGACATGGGCTTTTCTCCCCCCCCCCCCCCCCCCGCCAAAATGTCAATGTTAGCTCAGCTCTACACTGTACGTCACAGACTAAGTTTGAGAAAAAACATGGATCTTTTTATTCCTTAAGATAGTCCCACATTCATTTAAAAATCACTTTTTGAAAGCACTTTGAAAGTGCTTTTGAAAGCACATTGTGGATGTGTAAACATACAACAATATTTAGAGTACACCCCCCCCCACCCAACCACACACACAGTTTATAATCTTCTGAGGTGACAAGCCCAAAACACACAGAAGAACTAAGAAATTGAGTGAATCCATTTTGAAGGAAACAACTAAGGAGGAATCAGAATGAGCTGAGGTCAGGTGCTAAGACAGCCTTCCTGGGTAAGGTGAATCTTGATAAATGTGTCTCCCTCACTAGACTAATTCTTTGCATAGCTATATTGCATTTCCCATTTCTATAAATTGTGAAGAAGAAATAGTGAATTTTACCCATCCCTGAGACATCTTCTAGGTACAAAAAAAAAAAAAAGAAAAAAATCCTGTGCCATACTATTTGAACTAACCAAATACATGCTTCCAATTGCTCCATGTTAAACACTAAATATTAAAGCAGATATTAAGCATGGAAGTTATAAAGCATATTTTTTCCAATATATAAGAAATACCAGAAATATTTGGGGAGCCTGGATGGCTCAGTTGGTTAAATGTCCTACTCTTGATTTTGTTTTCGATAATGATCTCACAGTTCATGAGTTTGAGCCCCCAGTAGGGCCCTGCACAGACTGCATAGAACCTCCTAGGGATTCTGTCTCTCCCCCCCTCTCTGCCCCTCCCTCCCTCCCTCCCTCTCTCTCTCTCAGAATAAACTTTAAAAAATATATTAGAAATATTTAATAGGAATAATAAGAATGAAAATGGTGTCTATGATGAGATGCTTAGAAAAAAAGACAAAATAACCAGAAAAAATGTTCCCCCAAATTGAGCCATAAATACTGACATTACGTATAACTGATATCAAAGGAAAAAATGCAAAAACAATAGTAGCTTAAAAAATATTTTAATCCTTGAAGTCTGGAGACTTTAACAAGTAAAAAAAACTAACAAAATAAAGAAATTTTAAAATTTTTCTTAAAATTAGCATTTGTGAATCGTGAATCTACATTCCTAAAACCTCTAAGTGCTCCATTAATAAAGGCTATTGTGGTCTCATAGGTTTGAGAATATGTGTTCTCTTTTATTTTTTAATGCTTATTTATTTATTTTTGAGAAAGAATGAGCATGCAGGGGTGGGGCCAAGAGAGAGGGGGAGAGAAAATCCCAATCAGGCTCTGTGCAGTCAGTGTAGAGCCCTACTGGGGGCTCAAATAGGGGATGAACTCAGGAACCATGAGATCATGACCTGAGGCAAAATCAAGGGTCAGACATTTAACCAATTGAGGCACCCTGAGAATGTGTGCTTTCGTAACTGCACCACTTTTCAGAAACTTACAAATTCCTAGAAACATATAAACTACCAAAACTGAAACAGGAAGAAGTAGAAAATTTGAACACACCCATAACCAATAAAGAAATTGGATTATTAATAAAAAATCTCCCAACAAGTGTCCCGGACTGGATGGCTTTCCGGGGGAATTCTACCAAATACTTAAGAGTTAACACCTATTCTTTTGAAGCTGTTCCAAAAAATACAAATGGAAGGCAAACTTCCAAACTTGTTCTACAAGGCCACCATTACCTTGATGCCAAAACCAAACAAAGACTGCACTAAAAAGGAGAACTACAGACTAATTTCCCTGATGAACATGGATGCAAAAATTCTTAACAAGATACTAGCAAACCAGATCCAACAATACATTGAAGAATTATTCACCATGATTTGGGATTTATTCCTGGGATGGAGGGCTGGTTCAATATGTGCAAATCAATCAATGTTATACATAACATTGATAAAAGAAAAGCTAAAAACCACATCCTCTCAATAGATGCAGAGAAAGCATTTGACAAAACATAGCATCCTTTCTTGATAAAAAACCCTCAAGAAAATAGGGATAGAAAAACATACCTTGGGGCACCTGGGTTAAGTGTCCAACTTCAGCTCAGGTCATGAATTCGGGACTCATGAGTTTAAGCCCCACGTCAGGCTCTGTGCTGACAGCTCAGAGCTTCTAGCCTGCTTTGAATTCTGTGTCTCCCTCTCTCTCTCTCTGCCTCTCCCAACTTGCACTCTCTCTTTTAAAAATAAACATTAAGAAAAATTTTAATAAAGGAGCATACCTCAACATCATAAAGACCATATACAAAAGGCCCACAGCTAATATCATCCTCAATGGGGAAAAAACTGAGAGCTTTCCCCCTAAGGTCAGGAACATGACAGGGCTGTCCACTCTCACCAATGTTATTCAACACAGTGTTGGAAGTTCTAGCCTCAGCAATAAGACAATAATATGAAATAAAAGGCATCCAAATCAGCAAGGTAGAAGTTAAACTTTCACTCTTCACAGATGACAGAATACTCTACATGGAAAACCCAAAAGACTCCAGCAAAACTCTGCTTGAACTGATACATAAATTCAGCAAAGTCACGGGATATAAAATCAACATGCAGAAATTTGCATTTCTATACACCAATAATAAAGCAGCAGAAAGAAATCAAGGAATTGATCCCATTTATAATTGCACCGAAAACAATAAAATACTTAGGAATAAATCCAACCAAAGAGGTAAAAGATCTATACACTAAAAACTATAGAAAGCTTATGAAAGAAATTGAAAAGGACACAAAGAAATAGAAAAACATTCCAATCTCATGGATTGAAATCTCATTCATCCTATGAACAGGAATTGTTAAAACGTCTCTACTACCGAAAGCAATCCACATATTCAACACAATACCTATCAAAATAACATCAGTATTTTTCAGAGGTACAAAAAACAATCCTGAAATTTGTAAGGAACCAGAAAAGACCCCAAATAACCAAAGTAATGTTGAAAAAGAAAACCAAAGCTGGAAGCATCACAATTCCAGACTTCAAGCTGTATTACAAAGCTATAATCATCTAAACAGTATGGTACTGACACAAAAACAGACACACAGGTCAATGGAACAGAATAAAGAACCCAGAAATGGACCCACAGACATATGGCCAACTAATCTTTGACAAAGTAGGAAAGAATATCCAGTGGGGGAAAAAAAGTTTCTTCAGTAGGTAGTGTTGGAAAACTGGACAGCGACATCCTAAGAATGAACCTAGATCACTTTCTTACACCATACACAAAAATACTCAAAATAGATGAAAGACCTAAATGTAAGACAGGAAGTCATCAAAATCCTAGAGGAGAAAACAGGCAAACAGTTGGCTGCAGCAACTTATTTGACATGTCTCCAGAGGCAAGGGAAACAAAAGCAGAAATGAACTATGAGACCTCATCAAGATAAAAAGCTTTTTCATGGTGAAGGAAACAATCAGAAAAAATAAAAGGCACCTGATAGAATGGAAGAAGATATTTTCAAGTGACATATCAGACAAAGGGTTAGAATCCAAAATATATAAAGAACTTATCAAACCCAACATTATCAAAAACAAATAATCCAGTGAAGAAAGGGGCAAAAGACATGACTAGAAACTTTTCCAAAGAAGACATCCAGATGGCTAATAGACACATGAGAAGATGCTCAACATTACTCATCATCAGGGAAAAACAAAACCAAAATGAGATACCACCCACAGCTGTCAGAATGGGTAAAATTAATAACTCAGGAAACAACAGATGTTGGCTAGGATGGAGAAAGGAGAAACCTTTTGCACTGCTGGTGGGAATGCAAACTGGTGCAGTCACTCTAGAAAACAGTATGGAGTTTCCTCAAGAAATTAAAAATAGAGCTATCCTACAACCCAGCAATTGCACTACTAGGTATTTATCCAAAGGGTATAAAAATGCTGATTCAAATATGCACATGCACCCCAATGTTTATAGTAGTACTATTGAGTATAGCCGAAGTATGGAAAGAGCCCAAAATCCATCAACTAATAGATAAAGATGTGGTGTATGTGTATGTGTGTGTGTGTGTGTGTGTGTATAATTTAATATATACAATGTAATATTACTTGGCAATCAAAAAAGAAAATGCAATCTTGCCATTTGCAACAATGTGGAAGGAACTAGATGATATTATGCTAAGCAAACTAAGTCAGAGAAAGACAAATATCTTATGACTTCACTCATTGGTGCAATTTAAGAAACAAAACATCATCATAGGGAAAGGGAAGAAAAAATAAGATAAAAACAAACAGGGAGGCAAACCATAAGAGACTCTTAAATACAAGAACAAACCAGTGGTTGCTGGAGGTCCGTTGGGTGGGGGATGGGCTAAATGGGTGATGGGCATTAAGAAAGACACTTGTTAGGATGAGCACTGGGTATATTAATGATAAATCACTAAATTCTACAACCAAAATTTAAAAACTGAATCCAAATGTTGATCTAGTATAAAGTTTTTCCAATGGATATTTGGCCACAGAATTCTCTTCCACCCTAAAGAAAGTATTTAGGAACATTTGCTCAACAGTAGTATTCCTTGGAACATGGTTTGGGAAATACACCACTTAACACATGAGTAAGTCAAAGCCTATCATACAGCAAGTTCATACTGGCTGTGTAAACTGCTGAAAAGGGGTTCTTCATTGCTAAATGGCAATCACATAACTAAATTGTTCTCTGTCCCGATAATGTGCTTTAAATTTGCTTTCTGTGAAGAATACAATTGAATTTCTCCTAAGCCCCTGTCCACTTTTTGAGGTTCCAGGTAACTTAGCACAACTGGTAAAATGACTTTTCTAGAGTCTGACAGTCAATTAATTGGTGGAAACCTTTCCTTCATCCAGTCTAATGCATGCCTTGAACAAGAGAAAATCAAAACAACGCTTTAGGGACAGAGGAAAGGGAAAGGGAAAGGGAAAGGGAAGGGAAGGGAAGGGAAGGGAAGGAAAGGAAAGGAAAAAGAGAAAAGAGGAGAGGAAAGGAAAGAAAAGGAGAGAGAGAGAAAGAGGGAGGAAGGAAGAGAGAGAGAGAGAGAGGAAGGAATAAGGAGGAAATAAAGGGAGAAGGAAAGAAAGAAAACAATAGTGTATTTGTTTTGCATTTAAACTGGTCTTTAATAAACCTAAAGAGGAAAAATGAATGGACTGTGATTATTCTATTTTTTCTCACCTATTCCCCCCAAACCATCCTGACATCTAGCAAATTCCTTTATATCCAATGGCTTCTTATGAAATGTCTCTTAATTAAATGACTGTGAGCATCTGAATTCAGAGACCACAAAATGAATAAAGTGGTTCTTTTTAAATGATTCTGCCCATAAGACTTGCACCCTGAATCTCTTTTGCCTTCATCTTGCCTAATGTGCTGCAAAAAGAAAAACCCATGTACTGAGAGCTAATGCTTGGGGCCACAGCCAGGCCAGGGCAGTATTTCCTCTGGCCACTGCATTAAAACTTCTAGGTAGGACTTCCCATAAACTCCTACCACTGAGTAAAAGTAATTTGCACTTGAGCCTGAAAGACAGAATGCAATTGATGAGAAACATTTTACTGATCCTAAGCAATTTCTGGATTGCAAGGAACTCTTAAAAAATAAGTTAGAAGGGGAAGAGATTTTGAGCATATACAAAACGTACACGAGCTTGACAGATAGGTTTTGTTTGGCTTTTTTTTTAGTGCTAAATTTAGTGTTGTAAAACTGTCTTTAACGTTTGAAAGCTGAAGATTGAATATATGTCATGTGAACGTTGTTCAGCACTTAGAACTTTTTGAGTTAAAACTGAAAATGCCTTTTTCCACTTGGATACATTTTTCTAAATGGATTTTCTGTTCAAATGTTCTAGAAATTTCATCCACATATTGAAATATCTGCCATAACTTTACATCAAGAAGACAAAAAGCTCAAGAAAATGACAAGACAATGAAATGGAAATCTGCTTGTTAATTTGAATTTAGCATGTTTTGAGTGTAATGTGATTACATCAACTCTTTCAATGCTATAGTTATTAGAAGACTGCCCTCAAGAAAACTGGAAACTCCTGGCAATTCAACATTTATTGAACCTTTTCTGTTATGTTCTGTATATACTATTTTGCTGGAAATTATGATGTAATACAAGCATGGGATGTGTTTTCTACCCCTAAGAACAATTATTACATAGCATATATACATGTATTTATGTTATTATGAAGTGATGTAAAAATTATATGCACATAAATAAGTTGACAAAACCATGAGTGACATGGATAATACAAATTATTATGGTGTACAGATCTTGAAAGAGGGTGATCTAAAGATATGGCTAGAAAGGTGGATAGAATTTCATTTGGTGAAGTGAATAAAGTAGCAGGATAAGAGTTAGAAATATTCCAGTAATATATGAGAGTAATAAAGATTATATTTATATACAAAAATCAACTCATATCATGCACTATAGTAATAAGAACAGAAATCGCATTTCAATGTTGCAGAAAAAGTATTTGAAAAAATCTAAAACACTTTCATGATAAAAATACTCAACAAAAGAGGAATAAAGAAAATTTCCTCAATCTGATAAAATATCTACTTCTGCCACATCTCTTCCATATTGTACCTGAGGTTCTAGCTGGGATAATTTGGCAAAAAAAAAAAAAAAAAAAAAAAAAGAAAGAAAGAAAGAAACAAACAAACAAACAAACAAGAGGAATCTAGATTGGAAAGAAAGAAGTCTATTTGTAAATGAGATGATCTTATATATAGAAAATACCAAAAAGTCTTCCCCAAAACCATTAGAATTAATGATTATTAGAATAAACAAGTTCAGTATGGTTGCAAGATATAAGATCAATATTCAAAAACAAATTCTATTTCTATACACTGGCAATGAAAAGAATTCTATTTACAGTAGTACCAAAAATAATAAAATACTTAGGAATAGATTTCTTAAAAGCGCTAGAATTGTACATTGGAAACTTAAAATATCATTGAAAGAGATTTAAAAAGATAAAGATGTCATGCAATCATAGGTATTATAATCACTATATTAAATTGACTTGTTAAGCTGTTAATATTCCCCATATCAATCTACAGATTGAGCACAATTCCTATCAAATACCAGCTAGCTTGTTTTGTTTTCTTTTGTTTTGTTTGTTTTCACAGTAAATGACCAGCTCATCCAAAAATTCCTAAGAAAATGTAAAGGATTCAGAATAGCCAACAGAGTAAGTGTAAGTACAGAGTAATGTGCTCGCATGTCCTGTTTTCAAAACCTACTGCAAGGCCCAATAATCAACACAGTATATTGCTGACATAAGAACAGACACAGATCCATGGAAGAGAAAAGAGCCAAAATAATTCAATGGGGGAAAAATAGTCTTTTTAATAAATGGTTCTGGGCAATGGAGTATTCACATTTAAAAAACAAAAAAAGAAAGAAGAAGTAAAAGAAGTTGAACCCATTCCTTGACCCATGCATAAAAATTAAAAATTTTCAAAACCTACTGCCACCTGGGTGGCTTAGTCAGTTGAGCATCTGACTTCAACTCAGGTCATGATCTCACATCCTGAGTTCAAGCCCTGCAGCAGGCTCTGTGCTGACAGCTCAGAGCCTGGATCCTGCTTCAGATTCTGTGTCTCCTCTCTCTCTGCCCCTCCCCTGCTCGTGCTCTGTCTCTTTCTCTCTCCCTCTCTCCCTCTCTGTCAAAAAAATTTTTTTTTAATTAAAATATATCATAGTTAAATATAAGAGCTAAAACTATAAAGTTCTTACCAAAAAACCACAGGAGTAAACCTTTGTGACCACAGGTTGTGTTGGGCAATGATTTCTTAGCACAAGCAATCAAGGAGAAGATTGTTATGTTGTAATTCATCAAAATTTAAAACATTTGTATTTCAAAGGACATCATCAGGAAAGTGATAAGACAACCCACAGACTGGGAGAAAATATTTGCACATCATATATCAAGTAAGGAATTTGTATTTAGAATTTATTAAAAACTCTTAAAGTTCAACAATAAAAGGATAACAATTTTAAATGACCAAAGGATTTAAATAGACATTTTTTTCCAAAGATTATATACAGATGGCTAATAAGCACATTAAAATATGTTCAACATTATTAGTTATTTGGAAAATGTAACTGAAGACCACAAGTGATACCACTTTGCATTTGCAAGAATGTCTAAAATTCAAAATTTCAAATAAAAAGCAATAAAGTTAATTCCCAGTTAACTTGTAGAGAAATCGGAATTTTCATACATTGCTAGTGGGAATGTTAAGATGTTGCAGCCGTTTTGGAAAACAGTTGGACTACTCCTCAAAATGTTAAATATAGAATTATCATATGATCCATCAGTTCCATTCCTAGGTAGATAGATAAGAGAAATGAAAACATATGCCCACAAAAAAACTGCACTTGAATGTTCATAGCAGTATTTAGCTATTATGAATAATAGCTACAAAGTGGAAACAATAAAATGCTGGTCAACTGATAAATTGATAAAAGAATATAATACATCTATACAATAGGATATAATTGGGCCTTAAGAAAGAAGGCCCAATTGTTGTGATATGTGGCACAACATGGATAAACCTCAAAATCACTATGCTGCTAATGAAAGTCGTAAAAGAAACCAGTCACAAAAATCACATATTCTTTGATACTACCTATGTGAAATGTCCAGAATAGGTACATCCATAGAGACAGAAAGTAGATTAGTGTTGGCCTATGACTAGAAGTTAGGGAGTGGAAGAAGAGATGGAGAATAATTACTAAAAGGTACAAGGTTTCTTCTTTGCGTTTGATAAAATGTTCTACAACTGGAATATAGTGATGGTTGCACACTTCTGTAAATTCACTAAAAACTAATTACACACTTATAAGTGGATGAACTATATGGTATATAAATTATACCTCAGCAGAGGTTAAAGAAAAGTAGAGGTTACATTTAAAACTCACTTTCAGGGCATCTGGGTGGCTCAGTTGGCTAATCAGCTGACTCTTGATCTCAGCTCAGGTCATGATCCTGTGGTTTGTGAGAGCAAGCCCCACTCTGGGCTCCATGCTGACAGTGCAGAGTCTGCTTGGGATTCTTTCTCTCCCTCTCTGTCTGCCCCTCCCCCAGATCATGCACATGAGCTCTCGCTCTCTCTCTCTCAAATAAACTTAAAAATAATTAAGTCTCACTTTCACCAGTTACTAGTGTGTGACCAGACAGCCTCTCTGATCTACAATTTCCTTGTGTGATAAATTGGGGTAAAAATACCTATATTACAGAACATTAAAATAAAAGCATAAAATCTTTGTAAAAACTTTAAAAAATGTAAAGTTGGGAAAGTTGGGCAATTTCCTCTAGGTAATCCACTATAGCTGGAAGATAAATGATTAAAGACACAATGCCAAAGCAATTTATTAATCTATTATGTGCTAGGGCTCTGTTAATGATGGGCAAAAGAAAATGGTCAGCAAAGAAGATATAGTTGTTGTATTCTTACAGCTTATAATTTATTGGAAGATATAGACATTTTCCAAATAAATGGTAAGAATAGAAAATTTCATGTTAATGCTTCTGAACTGACTCAGAAAAGGCATCCCCAAAATGTGTCACTTTGGCACTGGACTATTTTGAGTTAAAGGTAATCAAGACCCAGCAGATTCAAGAAGAATTTCTACCTATTCTTCACTTGATCTTAGCCAAAAGGCCGAGAAGCGATACCTATTCTTAAACTACCTAACAGAATTTAGATCGGAGGCCTGGCCCAGAGCTGTTACCAAGAGATAACATTTTAAAAATCTATATGGCAGTACAAACATCTAATTACCAAATGTCTGCTCTTATCATCCTGTTCTTCTTTTCACCCACCCACCCTCTTTAGCCCCAGGCACCTATTCCATCCCTTATTATAAAACAGCATATAAGCCTCAGTTGCCCAGCTTGTCTTTGGGTCTTATATTTTCATGGGTGCCCCTATACATATGTAATTGATTTATTATTCTATTAATCTTCCCTATGTTAATTTGATTAGACAAAGAACTACAAAGGGTACAGGAAAAGTGGTTTTTTTCCTCCCCACACTTTAAAAGAAAGAGACAAGTTTATATCAAAGTATTTAATATAGGGATGTAATTTAGTTTAGGGATTGTTGCAGGAGTGTATGATTAGGGGTAGTGTTAATGAAGACCATTCTGGGGAAAGGGGCTAAGTTGAAATCTGAAGCATGAATCCACACACAACAGTTTAACAGTGGGTAAGATTCACACAAGCATACATACACAAGTATAAAGATGTCTAAGTTCTACAATTTTCTGTGTAAAAACTAACAGTTTGACAGTGTAAAGAAGACAGGTTTTGGATTCTAATGGACCTGTGCTTAAAAACTAGTTTGTCAGTGGTTATGTAACCTGGACAATATTAACTTTTTTGACCTTTGGCTTTCTTAGTGTAAAAGAAGAAGAACTTCTACCTTTTAGAAATGTTGTAGTAAACTAGACAAATTACATAAAATTGTGAAAATGATTAGACACAAGATTCTCAATAAATGCTAGCTGCCATTACTACTGTTATTGTTGTTGATTTTACTGACAGTCTTCAGTGAATGGTGACTTGATTTGCTCTTAATATTTGAGCCTGTAAAACTCAGCCTGCTAAGATTCAGCCTTTAAGACCTATGTCATTAATTTATAGCACTTACTGAAAGTAAGGAATACAAGGGCAAAAATGAAGCCTTATCAGCCCATCTGCTTACAGGATGCTCCAGATAAAGCTTCTGTCTGTGGTTATAGTTGTATTTCCTCCTTCCTTGTTAGCCCTCAGCAATCTTTGGTTGTTCCTAATAGCAAAAGATGTAACTGAGTAACAGAGCTAAACTTTAGAGGCAGAAGAAAGAACAAAGAAGATAAGGAGGAAAAAAAATCATGATTTAAAAATAGAATGGGTAGGTAAGGTAGTATGTTATGATTGTAAAGCCTTAACACTAAGATTATTTTTTGTATTATGGATGGTTGTCCCACTGTCCCACATCACCATCTCCTACCTCTACAACTTGCTAGTCAACTACTATCGTAATTCTTCTTCCTCATCATGACCAATGATAATTCTGCCTTCTTCCTGCATATTTTATTCCCCTCTCATCTTCACTGTGCTCACTTTGCAGTTTTGAATCTATGGTGCATCATTTATATGTACCTCTTAGAAATCTAAATTCCCCTGTTACTCAATATTTTTAACACTTCCATTTTACAACATACCAAGTACATCACTTTTCTTTGCCTGCATCGCTGCAGCAGATGAACAATGCCGAAGAAATGTATTACGAAGGGGAGAATATAGCACCCCAAAATATGCCTCTGGCATGAGGATGATCTTAGGCTATTTTTAAGAAACAACTGGCACAGGAAAACTCTAAAAAATGGAGGAGACGTTACCCTTTTACAAAAGGGTATTTAACTTTTATAAAATTTTAGAAAATGAGAAAAAGAAAATTTACCTTTAGAAGGGAAATCTCCATTTGTAAGGGTGTCACCCTCTCTGTTCCAAGAAGAAAAGAATGACTCTAAATCTCTAGAAAATTTTGTCCATGGAGAAGGCAACAATTTAAATCTGTACAGCAACAGTACCCTTGTTTATGTGTTTTCCTAGTAACCTCCCATAAGTGGGCTTCTCCTTGCTCCCAAACATCTTTTGTCTTTAACTGGAGATGTTATTTAAGATGGTGGCTTGGACCATTTGGGTGGGTTACTGTTTTCCTGGGTATTTCCCATGTATAGATGTATACATGTTATTAAACTTATGTTTGTTTTTCTCTTGTTAACCTGTCTTTTATTATAGGTTGGTCTCAGCCAAACACCTAGAAGGTTAGAGGGAAAATTATTTTTCCTCCCCTACTACTATAAGGAAAGCCAGCACTATGAATTGGGAGTGACTGCACTCTAATGGGAAGTCAACATCACATAGAATGCTTACTATGTTTTCCTATAGTGACTATTTTAATTGTATGTGATTCTCCTCAAATTTCTAACCTTATCACCTCCATCCCATTCTTGATATGGGATGTTACCTTTCTCTTACCAAATTAAATAGAAGCCTTTAAATAATAAGTTACTGAAATTCCTGATGCCAAACTACACATTTCCTCTGCTCTGATTATCTTTCTCTGATCTCCTGCTTGTTTCTCCCCATTTCAGGAAGCCATACTATTGTCTATCTTCAATCTCTATTTCTCAGTTGGATCTTTTTCATTATCATTTATATATGCTCAAGGGTCTCCTATCTTTAATATATTACAAAAACAATTTCTTTAAGCTAACTTCTTTATCTTTCTTCCGTCACAACCAGAGTAATCAATACTGTATAAACTGAGCTCATTTCTCACTTCTTCAATCTATTCCATTCTGATTTGTGACCCAGAAAATTCATAGAAATAGAGGGTAGGATCAACTATGATTTGCATATTGTTAAATCTGCTTGGGTATTTTTCAGGCTTCCACCTGATAGAACTCCTAGAAGAAACAAACAATATTGAAACCATTCCTTTTACTGAACACTACTTTTCATTTCCATGACACCAAATTCTCCTTGTTATTTTTTTCCTCTCCTATTCCTTTTCATTGGCTCTTACTAAATTATTGTGGTCTATCTACACTAATCTAACTTTCTTCAGGTCTTTGATTGCTCCATGTTTTTTTTTTTATTTTTTTGTTAATGTTTTTATTTATTTTTGAGAAGAGGCAGACAGAACATGAGCGGGGGAGGGGAGAGAGAAAGAGGGAGACACAGAATCCAAAGCAGGCTCCAGACTCTGAGCTGTCAGCACAGAGCCCGACGTGGGGCTTGAACTCACAAGACGTGAGATCATGACTTGAGCTGAAGTTGGACACTTAACCGACTGAGCCACTCAGGTGCCCCTCCATGTTTTTTTTTTTTTCCATTTTAGGCTTTGAATAAACATAAAAAACATCACTGATAAGAAAACTAGTTATTTATTCTTTTGATATATGGAGACAAAGAGGCACAAAGGTGTTTAAGCAATATTAATTGATATTTTATTACAACTCTCCCAAAACAAGAGAGTTGGATTAAAAATGTTTATCACATAAACTGAATTACTTTATTCTAAAATTTTACGAGTAAAATCTCACTATAGTAATCTACCATTACAGATGTAAAGAAGAGAAGTAAACTGAATGCAAAAATTTATCCAGAGATGTGCAGTCCAAAAATACAAAATATCATTGTGAAACTCACTGAATAAATTTCAGTCATAAGAAAATGAGGGTATGAATAGTCTTTACTCTAGATTCGTAATTATGCCAAGCCATACATTTTCTTAAACCCTCTTCAGATTTGTTTAATTTTTAAAATGTGCTCTTCTAAGAATTGCTTCAGGGAGAAATAGCTAATAAAGGCATTAAAAAGAGATTCCTCATGACATTGCAATTTATATTGCATGTTTTACAAAGTCAGCTATAAAATTTGAAGATGCCACCCGAAAATCTGAAAACCATAGGCCTCACACAAACTATTGGGAGATCAAATATTGGTTTTCCAGACAGAGACAGATAAGATCTTCCTTACATGAAGTCACAAAAATAAATGTCTAAGCTGTGACTCTCCAAAGGTGAATTATGGGTAATATCAGTATTGCCTAATCTCCCTTATTTTGAAAGAGCAGTTGGGAACAATAATTTCTAATATAATGAGAATGGCAAATGCTTAGAGGTTTTAAAGCAATGTCAGCACCTTAAATTATATTCAGGAACAAGGCAGTGGCCAGTGCAATCTGGCTTACTATGTATTATGTGATATAATTATTCATGTAAATCTTTTATGAGACACTAAAGAACAGAAAATCAATGAATAACTCTTCCAAAGTATAAGGAAAGTACTTGAGACAACTGCAGTATATCAGCTTCAAAAACTTAGAGAAATATTATTTTTAAAAATTATTAGTCAATAAAGCATTAATTGAAATATAGTAAAATTATTTAATCAACATTTCAGGCTATAATAAGTATACATATTTTCTCTCTACAAAATTCAAGTGTTTTTGGAAGAATGTAGGATATGCATTATAAACGAACTAGTTATAAAATGTTTCTGTATCACATTTACCTGATGATCCATTCCTCTTATAAGATATGGATATAACCGTAACAAAGCAAGTTATGATATTAAAGTCGTTTTCACAGAACATTATGTCCAATGGCAAGCCTATCTGCAGACATCATCTAACACATTTTGTAGAGTAGTTGTGATATCTTGTCTACTAGCTTTGAATACAAAGCAATGTCACCCAATATTGGCACCTTAAAAACCCCAATTCTGACCTTCTATTACACAATTTAACAATAAAGTCAGTTATTCCCTTACACTGTCACTATGCCCTCCTTCCTGAGTATATAATTCTGGCTAAAATTATTCTTATCAGTGCAAGAGGAAACCTAGAATGCCATTTTATGAGAGAAACTCTCAGGAAACTAGGATTAGAAGGGAAATTCCTTTATGTGATAATCTGTTTCAAAAGAAAACACACTTTTAACTCCCATACTTAATAGTAAAAAGACTAAATATGTTTCTTCTCAAATTGAGAACAAAAGAAGGATATTCATTCTCACCACATCAATTCAATATTGTGCTGGAAGTACTAGCCAGTGCAATAAAAGAAGAAATATAATAGGCCTACAGATTGGAAAGCATGAAATGACACTGTTCATATTCACACCCATGACTATCTATGTAACAAATCCCAAGTAATTTTGAAAAAATTTCCTAGAACTAATAAGTGAGTTCACAATGTTTGCTGGATATATATCAATACATCAATATATATTTGTGCCAAAAATAATGAAAAACGTATAATTCTAACTTAATGTGTAGAAGATCTATTTGCTAAAAACACTAAAAGAAAATGGAGACCTAAATAAAGGGAAAATAAAGGGAACACATTGTGTTCCCTGAAGTGGAAGATTCTCACTACCTGGTTTTACTATAAAGCCTTATTAGTCAAGACAGAGGCACTGGTGAAGAGAGAGGCACATAGATCAATGGAACAGAACTGAGTCCAGAAACAGACCTACAGAAATATGATTGCTCTTTGACAAGATTCAAATACAGGGAAGGTGTTTGGTTTTCTTCTCAGAAAGTGGAATAATTGGGCATCTTTATCTGCCATCAATAAATAAATAAATAAATCTCATTCCAAACTACATACTTCATAGAAAAGTTAACTCAAAATGGATCACAGCTATACATGTAAAAGGTAAAACTATAGAAAGAAATCATGGGAGAAAATTTGTGTGACCTAAGCTTTGGTAAAAAACTCTTACATATGACACAAAATAACATGATATATAAAGAAAAAGTTAATAAAATAGATTTTAAAATTAAACAAATAGGGACACCAGACTGGCTCAGTTGGTAGATCATGTGATTCTTGATCTCATGGTTGTGAGTTCAATACCTACATTGGGCATGGAGCCTACTTAAAATAAATTAATTTCTTTTTTGCTGTATGAAAGCTTAATGGAGAATTAAAAGATAAGCTACAGACTAGAGAAAGAATATTTGTAAGTAATATTCATAAGACTTTTATGTAGTGTATATAAAGAATTCTCATAACTCAACGGCAAACAACCCAATTAAAAATGAACAAAAAATTTGAATACTTTATCAGAAAATAAAAAATATGCACAGATGGAAAAGTATCAGATTAAAAGATGGTCAGTATCATTTAGAGATTAGAAACATGCAAATTAAAACTACAATAAGATTCCCCTATATAATTATTTAGAATGGGTGTGGAAAAAAAAAAACTCGACAATTCCAAGTGCTGACACCAATACAGAACGATTGGAACACCCACATAAAAATGCAAATGGTTCATTTCTTATAAAGATACACAGCTGGTCCTTGAACAACATGAGTATGAACTGTGTGTTTCCACTTATATATGGATTTTTTACAGTATAGTACTATAAATATATTTTCCTTATAATTTTCTTAATAACATTTTCTCTAGCTTTTTTGTAAGAATCTATCATATAATAATATACAAAATATGTGCTAATCAACTGTTTATGTTGTTGGTAGGTTTCAGGTCAATAGTAGGCAAGTAGTAGTTAAATTTTGGGGGAGTCAAAAGTTATATGCAGATTTCCAACTGCATGGGGTTATGTCAGTGCTCCTAATCCCCACATTGTTCAAGGATCAACTGTATATCTTAATAGATTAACTTTATAAGAAATTTACACATTATATGTAATATATAATTATATATGTAAAATATATGTATACATATTATATATAATTAAAATATTTATAAATATGTAAAAATATATTGATTTATAGATGAATATATAAATTTTGTACAAAGTTAAAGACATTATATACCCCAGCAATTTTACCACTAAATATTTTCACTAGGTAACAGAAATTTATGTTTACACCAAACCTTAGTACACATGCTTACTACAGCTATTCACAGTAGCCTCAAATGAGAAATAATCCAAATAACTTTTAATAGGTAAGTGAATAAACAAAATGTGGTATATTCATACAATGGGATAGTACCCAAAAATAAAAAGGAAGGGGATATTGATACAATAACATTGATATCTCAAAAGCATTAAGCTATGTCAAAGAAGCCAGCCTCAAAAGATTCCATTTATCCAACTTTCTGGAAAGGCAAAACTATAGGGATAGAGAACAGCACAGGTTATGGATGGTGGAAGAATTTGACCCCAAAGGCAGCTGAAGGAGTTTTGGGGAAGACAGATATGTTCAGCATCCTAACTGTGGTAACCACTTAACACAGTCTCTTCAGCTCTTAAACTCAGAGTACTGTATACTATATAAATAATAAGAATATTAATGATAATAACGACCTTGTTAAAAAGGAGAAATATTGTACCAATATATGCTTACTATCTAAAGAAAAAAGAAATTTTTTGTTTCAGCCTCTGTTTACCAAATGTTTTTTTTTTTTTTAAACCATTAAAGAAAAAAAAAGATTTCAAGTAAAGAAAAGAAAAATTCCCTTTCAGGGCTTCATGGCAGATGCCTAGGATTCTGGTGGCAGAGGAGTAAAGAACCTTTGGCCCCAAAGTAGTGTCGCCATGTAGTGAAACAGCCCTTGCTCTGGCCATCATGACTTAATGCCTCTTACGTCCTCTAAATATGACTTACTTTGACAGTATTGCCATTGCTGAATACAGCGTTGAGATTCAGTGTGCCAGAACCCTAGCATCCCCAGGTCCAGGGCACTGTCAGCATCCCCTGGTTGAGTCACCCCCCGGGCCACTGATGCTCCTGACACTATTACTACTACAGTTACTGTTTGGAAAAGAGTGGTTCCTCTAGCTCAAATATAGGCTCCTGTCCTCAGAAACAAGTTTACTCAGTGTGGTTGCATATCAAATTAGCCATACTCCCAATGTTTGAACTCCTGGATTCACTTAGACAAGCCAATTCTACCATGAAGGGTAGGGAGGGAGAAAATCTAATCTCCAAGACCCCCAAGAATGAAAGCAAATGTTCCTTTCCACTGTGAACCTTGATGCAGAGATCAAAGTCTATGATAAATTCTCTTTCAGGTGTCCGTTCTCTCTTGGACATCTGGTCATGGCCAAAGTTATGTGCATATGTCTATTAGTAGGTAAAAGGGCTTTGCCCAAACCCTCCTGAAAGTATCTGAAAATATGTACTAATAGATATATCAATTGAGGAATGTCTACATGCCATGTAACTAAAACGCAGATGAAAGCCTTGGTTCTGTCAAACCATATGGCTATATCAATACCATGGATTTAGTATTTGGGAAGAACCTTAGACATCATTTCACTGCCATACAGAATTTTCCAGAAAGAGGGTCATCTATGTTCTGTTTAAATAGTTGGTGTGTTGGGGTGTTCTGTTCCTGTACTATAAGGCTAATTCTTTTTTTTTTAATGTTTATTTATTTTTGCTTGCATGTGTGAGCAAGTAGGGGAGGGGTAGAGAGAGGAGGGAGGGGCAGAGAGAATCCCAAGCAGGCTCCGCACTGCCACACAGTGCCCAAGGCTGGGCTTGAACTCAGACTGTGAGATCATGACCTGAGCTGAGATCAAGAGTCGGATGCTTAATCGATTGAGACATCCAGGTGCCCCAAGGCTGACTAATTCACTGTGTCTGCTTTATTTGTTAGAAAGCATTTAACACAATTTACTTTTCAGACTGAAACACAGAGTTTTTATTTACCTGTGTAAATTGTTGTTGGTTTTGCCCCATTCTTCTAGCTTATTGATATTATATGGGACCTTGGTTCCATTGTATAGAATATTAACACACCATTCATGTTCATTGCATTTCAGGAGGATAAATCTTTTTATTCAATTCAGTTGCAACAACTATTGGGACAAGAATCTACCCTTGGGTATTCTCTTTCCAAATGTATATTCCCATTTCTTCCTTACTATGAAAAAATTTCCATCGAAATCCATTCAGAGGATTGTTTTCTTTTTAAACCATTATTTGGTTATCCACTGCCTTTTAATTCTGAAGAAGTACCATTAGTAAATTAGCAGCAGATAATTTTCTTTCCCTACAACAGTGGATTCAAGTTGAAACTCATGTTGGAAACACACTGGCTATTCAGGAGTGATAAATGCAATGGTTATTTTTTCAAAGGCCAGAATATTTTCAGATGTTAAGACAATTTTCCTGCATCATGACCATTGAAAATGTCAGAATACTTATCATTGCTCCTTTAAATGGAGAAAAACTATAGAGCATGTGAGCTGAAGAATGATTAATTTATGTAAATGATGATGTTTAAAATGTTGCATTTCTAATTGTGTCTTTTTTTTAAAGAGTTTTCATTTATTCTGATGCTTTGAAATTTCTTCCAAATGAGGCCAATTAAAGTGGCTTTTAAATGGCTCCCAGGAATCCAGTGCAAATACACTGGCTGTAGGGTCATAGAGCCTAGATTCAGATCCCAGCTCTACCATCTATCTGCAGTGCAACTTTGGGCTTAGTTTCTCTTCTGCAAAATGGGAATAAGAATACACCAAACCTCACAAAGTTGTAGTGAAGATTATGTTAGTTGCAGGCAACGTGCTTCCTGAGAGCCTCCCAGAAGAGCAAAGCTGTTTATAAGCTTTTGATAAGGCAAAGCTGAGTTTATGGCTTATCTAGGATAATAAAACTTCTACACTGTCTGATAGCATGCTGGAGTTCAATTTATTGAAATTTTAAAGTGTAGTTGAAAGTATGTTTTTCAGTACATCTCTTAATGAGTACTGGGTAAAGATCATGATAATTTGGTATTGGTGGAAATATCAAGAGGAGTATTTTGAGGTGAAGAATTCAAGGAGTCTTAAGTAGTACACTGTTGACACTTTCTACTGGAGAGGTAATAGGTCTTGGAAATTCCTGAAATGAGTAATGCAGTTATTCGCAAATTTTATCTTCCTGGGCAAGTCTTCTGGAATAGAAAAGCTATGCTAATGAGATTATGAGATAGTAAAATCATGTTAAGATTGTTTTAGGGCACCTGGGTGGCTGAGTCTGTTAAGCATTCAACTTCAGTTCAGGTCATGACCTCACGGTTCATGAGTTCAAGCCCCGCATCGGGCTCTGTGCTGACAGCTTGGAGCCTGGAGCCTGCTTTGGATTCTGTCTCTGTCTCTCTCTGTCTCTCTGTCTCTCTCTGGCCCTCCTCTGCTTGTGCTATGTCTCTCTTTGTCTCTCAACAGTAAATAAATGTTAATTTTTTTTAAGACTGTTTTAGATTTTAGTGTCCAAGTGATGTGAAGGTATCTTAAAAGAGTACCTGGAACATAATAAACACTTTACATTTGTTGTTTTTATATTCATTGACATCATTATTAAAATAGAGTATGTCGAATTTTCTATAAGCCCTTTCAAACTACTAACATGGCACATTTTCCTCCCTGTGCTGTAGGTTCTGATGAGTATTTGTTTCAAAAAAGATAAGCCTCTGTTCTTTAGTGCTCATTTGCTGTCCACAACAATTTTCCCCCATCCAGTTTTACCCATGGTAACTGTCCAAGTACCTGTCTGTATCAAGTAAGTAAGTAAGTAACTGTCTGTACCAAGAATGGCACAAAGTGATGAGATACACATTCTACCAATGGGGAAGAACACACACAGCCATGAAAACTTATAATAAATTAAGTGTCCTAAAAGAGGTATGGTTAAAGAATTTAAAAGGCACAAAAGACAATGAGGCCAACTGTGCATGAGGGAGAGTGCTTCACACAACTAATAGCTACAAGAAGGGACCAGGTCTTAAGTCAGCTAAACAAAATGATAGGTGACAGTGTCACTAAGTTTGATTTCTCAGGGAGCACCCAAGGTACTCTTACCAATCTTTGCACGAGTTCTATCTTGGAATTTAACTGCTACAATGCACTTCCCAGAGAGTTACCTTTTTTCTTAAATCCCAAATACCTTATATACTGGGATGAGTACTTTTAACTATAATGTTCAAAATTCAACTTAAAGAAATGTGGTGAGAATCTCCCTAGACCATTCTTACTTGTACCTTATGTCCTATTGTGACAGAACAATCTTGGCTTATGCCTTTTTTCCAGTGTATTTATGAGTAGTGCCTCATTTCCCTCTTTAAAACGGCCTAGATTTTTAACAATTAATTATATGCTTACCCTATTTGTACTACCTTTTACTACTATTCCAGTGAAAAATGGACTGGGAACTAGAAGTGTTACTTATCTTGGACAAATGACATAATCTATCTGAAATTATGATGATTAAGTATGATAATAGAAGTAAAAATGTAGAATGCATAAAGGGCAATCTACAAATGTTTGGTTAATCTAAATAATGTCATACACAATTAGCATCATAAGGGTTATAAGTATGAAATATTTTAAGACAAATGCAAATATGCTTTCACAAATGTTGTCTTCCTGATACAATTAGCTAGAGTTGATTGAGTTACCAATGCTTATGTGTCTTAGGGTCCAGTTGTCCTTCTATCCAACAGGAAATAAAGAATGGTAAGAACCAGAGCATCTGGGTCCAGAATTAACTCACTGTGTCAATGGGGTAAGTCTTAGCTTAGAGGTGCATTGTCTTCATCTCTAAAACAATATGAGCTAAGGGTTCTCCTCTGAGGTGTGGAACCCTTCTTCCTGAGTGACAAATGTGGGGTCACAGTTTGTGGGTTAGGTGAGATTTACTCATAGCCTGGAATCAGTTTCATCCATGCATCAACCTGTTCTGACCTTGTTCCAGTTCTTCTGGAAGATAGAAGGAATGCAACAAGTCCATGCTAGCTCTCTGAAATCTAGCAGCCTCAAGTTTTATCAACACTGGGCTGGTTTAGCCTCCAAGCTTTTAATACCTAAAATGTAGATGGAGAGGTCACATAAATGAAAATCAATGTGTTTTTTTTAATAATAATTGAAGAGGGCATCAAAATCCGTATTCATTTCCTAGAATTTAAAACAACAGAAATAGGGGCACCTGGGTGGCTCAGTCAGTTAAGCATCTGACTTGGGCTCAGGTCGTGATCTCATGGTTCATGAGTTCAAGCCCCACGTCAGGGTCTCTAAAGTCAGTGCAAAGCCTGCTTCAGATTCTCTGTCTCCCTCTATGTCTGCTACTCCCTCACCACCCCCCACCCCTGTCAAAAATAAATAAACATTAATACAACAGAAATATATTCTGAGTTGTAAAGCTTGCAAATCCCAAATCAATGTGTCCTGGTGTTATCAGGGCCAAGTTCCCTCTGAAGCCTCCAGATGAGAACACTTCCTTGTCCTTTGCAGCTTCTGGTGGCCCCAGGTGTCACCTAGTTTGTGAAATTATTTCTTTGCTTCAGCCTCAGAAATGGTAACTCATAGTTACATCATCATTATGTCTAAATCCTAGTAATTTATATAAAGAGTGGTGTCTGGTGACTATGGAAAATTCAATGTATCTTTAATGGTGAGAAAAAGGTTATTTTTCTACTATGTTCTTGCATTGAGAAGAATAAAACAAGTAATAATTAGGAATAAAACATTTAGAATTTAACAAGTTAAACAAAGAGAAGCTAGGAAATGTTCAAGATGAAATTTTAATGTTGACATCAACTGACTCATGATGAATGGTATAAACAGTAAGTGAGTAATTGCACGCTATACTAAATATATTGCTATGAAACTCTATTACATTTCCTGAATAGTTACATTTATGACAATGAACTCATTATATTTTATCATCTAATGATAAGAACTAAATGAACTACATTCAAAGGCCACAGCTTTCTTGTGCAATATATATCTTAGATCTTTTAATGTTTTCTTCTTCAAGTAAGAAGGAATCTGTGTATGTTACCAGACACTAACGGGATGATTAAGCTTGTTCTCTTTGCAACTGAGCTTTAGTAAGCATTTTGGAAATAATTTTTATGTAATATTATTTTCCACTAATTTTTTCCATATTTTTGTATATAAGGTTTTTAAGCGCATAGTGATATGCTATTGATATTTTAAAAAATCTAAGTCCTTTGTTAATGAGAAAAATAAATAATTGCCTATTGAAAGCTTTGTTATAATTATTTAGAAACAGAGCCAATCTCATTTAAAACTAAGAACTGAATATGCAGATCAATGCTATCCATTGGTTACATCACGGTAGCTGCATTTTTATATTTAATGAAGGAAAGACTAATACAACCTAGTTTTACTACCCTGGGGTGCTTATCCTATCTTCCCCTGATTCTTGAGTCTGAATCCCAAATCCACTCCCTTTGAAAAACATTAGTTTGGTTCAGTAAGCAAAAGATGTAAACAAATAGTCACTGTACAAAATGTTAAATTCTATAATTAAAGTCTGAGAAGAAGGCATGAATATTTCTGGCCTAGTAGATGTCATGGGGTGCTACATGCCTATACCTCCTCAGCCCCTCCTTAAAGACTGAAGTACTCATTCTATCACCTGCTAAAGAATGAGTTATCCACAGCTCTCAACAAAGTCCCACAGCTCTCAGCAAAGTCTTTCTCTAGGACTTTCCCAGGCTCTGCTCAGGTCACCCCACTTCCTGGACAATTCACATACAGTAACATGAACCCTGAGGTATGAAGGTCCAGCCCCCTTGCCTTCATTCAGGACAACTCTGAAGAGTCATGCCAGCTAGGAGTTCCCCATAACATTGTCTGAGGCCTTTGTTGTGACTGCAGCACAGTTCAGCTTCCCTCTCTGGACAATCCTGTTTCCTTCCCACCCCCACAAATAACTGATTCAAAGATTATACTCTCAACAAAATTCCTCCATGCAAACCTCTGTCTTAGGGTCTGCTTCCTAAGGAAATGAACCTGATAATATCTAGTCCAGGGAGACATCACACGTCTAGTCTAGTCACACGTCCAAAGAAGACATGTGAGATATGTTACAATTTGAGCTTTATCCCTCGGTATCAAATATGAATTTGTCTAATGGAGAAGAAACAAGTGCATTCCCTGCAAAAGGAACAAAGCAAGAAAAAAAATAGAAATATGAAAGAATACATTATTCAGGTAAGTTGTGTGGTTTGTTGGAAAATTAAAGAGGTAGAGTAGGGTAGAGTAGGGCCCCAGACTCTAAAAGGTCTTGGTTGTCAATCTGAGAAGTTTGGATTTTTCTCCATAGGGAATAGGTTATCATTTGTGAATTGTATATATGGGATGGCATAATGAGAGTTCTTTGCAAAAGAAAACCCCAAGTAATACAGAAGGTAAATTAGAAGGGAATCAAAAGAGAAACGCAGTAGAGAAACTAAACGGAAAGCAGCCTTAATTTTAGAAGCAGAAGTTTTCAAGGGTGAAACTAAAGAAGAGATGGCAAATAGGAAAGGGATATGGTACATGCAATGGAGGCAGAAACAACTTGGTCAAGAAATAGGATGTCAGAAATAAAGATGAAGGAGGGATGGAGGTTCCTTACTTGGGTCCATGAAGATGGCTCTGGTTGTAAATGGTTGACAGCATAACAGGTGCAAGGGCTGTGGCTGAGACGGTGGCATCAGGGGAGACAGGGCATCAGAAGAGGCCACTGGGGTACACTAATGAAGAGATCTTTAGTTGCAGACACTTTGTATTGCAAAAGAAGAAACGGTATTCCCCTCTAAACAGTGATTGAGAAGCTATTAGCATATCAAGAGTTGTATTAAGTTTTGTAGCAGCGAGAAAAAGTCTTATTTCCCAACAATAACTTCATGCAGGAATCAATGTGGCATGACCTAAGAAAAGGTCAAAAGTTAGCTGGACCACTCACCAGAGAGAAACAACATGTAGCATCCGAGTGAAGCAACAGGCACCATTGAAAATGCTCTCTAGCAGCACCATGGAGAAGTTATAACTTGCTTATTTTCTCTGACAGCAGGGATCCTAGAAGCAGTTATCTGCTACAATACTTTCTTTTGTGGGACACTGAAGCCGACTACATGCTGTAATTGTGGAGGCATACTCCTTGACAATGGAGCCAACAAGCCTGTCAGACTTGACTAGACAGTGAGGGTGTTAACCCTGGCTTGCTTCCTGCCAGTAATAATAAGTCATGCTGGTGCTCTGTGAAGCTCATTTTAAGCATTTCAGATCAACAAGAATCATACACATTGGTACAAAATACTGAACGTTTTAATTGAACATTTATATGCATAATATTTTTTCATGTAATTGAATCACAGAGAAATAATTATTCAAAGACAAGTATGCTTCTTTGAGACTCCAAGAATCATCTGTATCAGATCATAGAGAGGACATGTTAAAAATGCAAAATCCGGGGCATGTGAGTGGCTCAGTCCATTGAAGGTCTGACTTCAGCTTAGGTCATGATCTCATGATTTGGTTCGTAACTTCGAGCCCAGCATGGGGCTTGCTGCTGTCAGGGCACAGTCCACTTCAGATCCTCTGCCCCCCTCTCTCTCTTAAAAATAAATAAACTTTTTTTAAAAATGCAAAATCCAAGGTCCCAGTTTACCTACTAAATTAGAGTCCAAAGCATGGTTTCTCAGTCTTGACCCTATTTACATTTAGGGCTGGAAAATTCCATGTTGTGAGGCTGTCCTACGTTTCATGGGATATTTAGCAGCATCTCTAGCCTCCACTCACTTGATGCCTACTACCACCACCACACACCCACACTGTTGTGACAGTCAAAAAGTGTCTGTAGTTATCGCCAAATGTTCTTTCCCTCTGGGGCAGTATCACTCCTGGTTGACAACCACTGCTCTAGAGAGATGGGTCTGAGGATCGGCTTTTCTCCTTTATATTTGATTAAATGTGGAAAAAGCATAATCTAGGTGATTATCAGGGACACAACTCCAGCACCCTGAAGACCTACTTCCTCTAGTCTTTTGCTACTTTCTGTCTAATAAATTAATGTGTGGGAGGAAAGGCGAAAGTGTGTGTGTGTGTGTGTGTGCGTGAGTATGTGTGTGTGTAGGGGAGATTATTTTCCCTCTCCCTTGTCGATGTTGATCAGTTTGTGTAAGTCTTGAATGTTACCCAGTGCCAGCTGCACGACTTGGCTTATAAGCCATCTACTAAATATGTAGATAAGGAGAGGACAAGCTATTATCCTCTTGTGCACTGAAAAAAAGAATGAAAGAATAAATATTGCACCCAAACTATGTAAGCAAAACTACTAGGCATTGAGGATTCAGAAAGGAATAAAGCACAAATCCTGGGCTCCACAGTGTACACACTAATGGAGAAAAACAATCATTAACACAGGATGTAGAACCTTTCTTGTGACTATAAGAATCTGATTAAAAGATCTTGAATGCAGCATATACATAATGTAACGCCTCCCACCCCCGTGCCCCTCCAGGTCACTGCATCTCAACTCTCACATAAGATGGGCTTTCTACTTTTGTCATGTTTTGTTCCTCAGTAAGTTTATCTTCCCTGGGTACAATCAGTTAGGAAAAGCCTTAATAATTGCTCCATTTAGAAGAAAGAGAGGGAATGGATAGAGCTTAAAGAAGGCTTTGCCTGGGACTAAAAGACAAGACACTGGAACAATAATGTTTATGTTTGTCTATCATCTATTTTAGGCTTTGATCTACTGCCAAACCAATTGAAGATGATTAATGGATTTTATTTGTTTTTGGTTTATCGAGTACCTAAAACTGTTACAAACCACCGATGAAGAATTATCACCATGCATAATCTCGTTAATGATCTTCAAAAGTACATATAGCTTATCAATATAAATAATTTGCATTAATAATTTATTTTTATATGCAACAAATCAACTGTTTATTGAGTACCTAAAATGTTCTGAATTGTTGAAACTGCAAGAAGAGATAAGACATAATCCCTGATAATAAGCACTTTATAAATTAGTTGGGAAGATGGGAAATACATGGATATAAAGGACAATAAAGCTTTAAGACATTATATGCAAAAGGCCAAATAATCTACTAAAGAAAAACGGAGACAAGGCAGAGTTTCATTCTGGATGGTCAGTGATGACTTACACAGAATATGGGAAATAAAATGAACTGAAGGATTCATGGAGTTCCTATTATGTGGTAAGAAGGAGATAACTCATCCATTGGGGAAACAGCATGGATAAAGTCATAACACCAAGACTAGGCAAAATGTTTACCTAGGAGAAACTACAAACCTGAAACTGGGATATAAGTTGAAGTTAATAAGTGTCAGAAAGGGACATCATAGGCAGACTTGTCAGCCTTTTGACACACTGAGAGATTAATGACCATTTTTTATCATGGTTGCAACTAGTAATAGCCATGTTTTAGAAAATAAATCTGACAGCAATGAAAATAGAGGACCTGATGGTGGCAATGTAAATAAAAACATGTAAACAAAAGTAACTGCAATTTAAAGATAAAATTTTCAGGTCTTAGAAGCTGATTAAATATGTTATAAAAAGGAAAGGGTGATTAAGGTAACTTGAAACTTGAGTTTTACACCTAAGAGATTGAGGATAGTACCAACGGAAATAGACAGTATCTTGCTGAGTGAAATAAATTTAAGAGTAAAATGAGATATTCCATTTTTAAAATACCAAAATATCAGTTATAGTAAGAAAGATAATTTTATCTAGCAGATATTTTGGTGAATTGGGTTTGAAAGAGAATTTGAACCTTAAATGTGTAATTTAGGAAGTCATTCATAATGGATGACTGATAGAATCATGAACATAGATATACTATCAGAAGATGAGATCAGAAAAGGGATAAGAATAGAACTTCCAGGTATTGCTACATTTGAAAGCATGAGAAAAAAATAGAGACAACTGGAGATAGGAAAATAATGAGACAATGCAGGGTTACAGAATTTAAGGGATGCGAGAATTTCAAGAGAGAAAAAGTGGTCAAGTGTGTCAAATGCTACACAGAGGTTAGGAAAATACTCTGGAAAGCTGTAGCTCCTCTTTCTCCTATAAACTACTGTGGAAATGCTTCATATGTCTACTGACCTCCTCCAAAAACAGAGGAGAAAAAAAGGCTATGAAATACATGAGAATAAATTAGTGAAGGTAATTAGGTATCAAGTTTTTAAAAGAGAAGCAAGGTGATACTAATGATGAAGAGATATTCTGACTTTCCTCTGCCTTTATACTGAGCATGAGAGAGCCAGATAGAATTGTAGCATGAACCAGAAGAAGCAAAGGAGACGATTACTGTTTCTTTTATGAAATGGTTTTTATTCTACTGGTGTCTCTTTAAAAATAAAAATCAACGAATAAATGTCCATTTAAATTGATCTCCAGTTGGAATATGCTATTGGTCTGACATATAAATTAGTTTTTCTTAGATTTAACTATCCCTCTGGGATAAGACTGAGAAACAACAATAATATTTTATGGAGAGTGTCAAACAGCTTGCCTTTACAACAATTCCTTTCTCTGGTATTTATTTTTTTATAAGATGGACAAAGGAGATAGCCATAATCAGAAAGATACTAATACTAATTTTGGGCTCTGATAAAGCAAATATCTTTAGTCACATGTTGCTATGGGAATTTAAGGACTATTTTTTATAGATCAGTTTTAAATGAAAATTCCTCTTACTCTCTGCCCTAAGTCTTCCCCTTATTAGCTGTGACCTTGAGAAACTCACATTACCTCTAAGCCATTTTCCTTCTCTGTTAAGTGGGAATGTTAATACCCACTCTTGTTACTCTCAGAGTGCTATGAGGATCAAATGAGATGGTAAAAGTACAAGTGTTTGGTTAACTATGAAATGCCACTTAAGTGCTGTTATTACGAATTCTTTCTAGATGGTATCACCATGTTGTTCCTATGGAACCACAGTACTTACCATAGCGCCTGACATTAAGTAAAAAATCAATAAATATTTGTTGAATTTAATTAATCCTTGTGAAGAATAAGCATGGAAATAGTTGTGTATAAAAGTACCAATACAATATATAATGAACCACAAAACAGAAAATTATTATGAAAACCAAGGTGGGCTTAGCACCCACAAGAATGCTAATCTCTTTATGTGAACATGATGGGATATGAACCAGCCTACACCTGTCCTGTACACTGAACGCTTTCCAGGAAAAGAGCGTACTTTTCAATGTGCTTTTTATTTCATGTCTAGCCATATCCCAAACTAGAGATTATTCCTTAGTAAAAGTGGCAAATATAGCCAGAGGGATGGATAATAACCACAGAATAGAGTTCATAAAAATTCCACAAAAGACTGAGAATGAGGGACAGAAAACTAACTAAATGTGAAAAGAAGAAGGCAACGCCAAACAGTGTAGAGGTGAAAAACTGTAAAAGAAAATGTTCCATGGAAATGTCTCTTTTCACTGGATTTCATGGGTACACTTTAAGATACCAGAAGTATATCCCAATAGGTTTGACCTCAAAATAAAAAGCAATACTCTACAATATTATTTCACTGGGACTCTTAACATAGTAGCATTTACAAATGGGGAGAGGGAAGGTGAACAGCCAGCAGTGAAAGGGTAAAGAGACAGGCTAGCTAATAAAGGGAAAATGTAAAACACAGCAACATGATGAATCCCTGATCCCTCCCCACCCCAAACTTCTTCAAACAAGTCTCTTCGGGTTGCCATTTTCAGGGTTTATATTTCAATATTGTTCTTGACTATCAAATAATGCCTGCTTTAACATTAATAATTTATTCCCTGGTAATAGATTTTTATTTGACCCTCACTCCCACATTTCCAACAATAAAAATAGTGGCATGATGGGCAAGTGAACTGACTGGGAAGAGGGCACAGCTAAAAAAAAACTTATTGGTAGGATGCCCCTTACCCAACATAAATCTTAGCTAGGCGTATTCTCACTTCTCCTATCAGTGTTCTCTTAGAAAGATACCAAAGGGAACCCTATGGTATCATTTACACTATCCAGGTGCAAGGGCCCAGTGGTAGCATGTGGCTGCAAACTGGGTCTGGGCCAATCAGAGTCAGGTCACTAAGACCAAGTCTAAAATATGAGGAGACAAGCAACAAGTCAACAGAGGAGTTTTGACAGAAGTAATTAGGCTGCATATGTGAGATGCACAGATATGTTCATTACGGCATCCCTGCTGAACACCAGAAAACCTTCCCCCAGGGCATCACTCTCTGTGTATCATGAGAGCCAGTCGCATTTATAGCTTGACACTTTGTCTAAAACATCTTCATGGGAAGATGACATCAGACACAAAAGACTTGGAGAGCTGTCCTCATGGTTGCTGAAACTCTGTCAACTCTGTGGGCCAATGGTAATCAGGCATTCTCACTGAAAAGGAAGGGCCTGGAGCACTTCTGCCTGCAGCAGCTCTCAGATGAGAGGGACAGGGACAGCATGCCTGCAGGAAGACTAGCCCCATCTTAGGTCCAAAGAGGGCTGTTTATCTACTTCTCCCAGAGGGGTAGAGGGATTGAACTGAGAAGCCTCTGGGGTCATATCCTTGCTGTTTTCCTCAGGACAAGAAACCGACTGCTCTCAGAAAACAGATGGACAAAATCAAAGGTAAATCATTGTCCACAACTGTATTACATGCGTCATTAGCTTCCTTCCTCTTATTCACACAGACTATAGACATGAAAGACAGGAGCTTATTTTTTGTTTCCCTAGCAGCATTCTGGATTATAAATAATATAATAAAAGATCATGTTTTATTGCTCCCCCAATTTCAAATGGTTTTGAAGCACACAACTTTTATTTTTCTGGATATGAGGGGGGAGCTGAACAGTGAGCTGAAGTGATGATTCCTGGGAGCCATAAAATATTTTATTAAGTAATAGTACAATGTCATTACATGCACCAGAGACCAGTGTAACATTAAACACAAGTTTTTTTTTTTTTTTTTTTTTTTTTTTTTTTTTTTTTTTATATGAAATTTACTGTCAAATTGGTTTCCATACAACACCCAGTGCTCATCCCAAAAGGTGCCCTCCTCAATACCCATCACCCACCCTCCCCTCCCTCCCACCCCCCATCAACCCTCAGTTTGTTCTCAGTTTTTAACAGTCTCTAATGCTTTGGCTCTCTCCCACTCTAACCTCTTTTTTTTTTTTTTTTTTTTTTTTCCTTCCCCTCCCCCATGGGTTTCTGTTATGTTTCTCTTCTCAGGATCCACATAAGAGTGAAACCATATGGTATCTGTCTTTCTCTGTATGGCTTATTTCACTTAGCATCACACTCTCCAGTTCCATCCATGTTGCTACAAAAGGCCATATTTCATTTTTTCTCATTGCCACGTAGTATTCCATTGTGTATATAAACCACAATTTCTTTATCCATTCATCAGTTGATGGACATTTAGGCTCTTTCCATAATTTGGCTATTGTTGAGAGTGCCGCTATAAACATTGGGGTACAGGTGCCCCTATGCATCAGTACTCCTGTATCCCTTGGATAAATTCCTAGCAGTGCTATTGCTGGGTCATAGGGTAGGTCTATTTTTAATTTTCTGAGGAACCTCCACACTGCTTTCCAGAGCGGCTGCACCAATTTGCATTCCCACCAACAATGCAAGAGGGTTCCTGTTTCTCCACATCCTCTCCAGCATCTATAGTCTCCTGATTTCTTCATTTGGGCCACTCTGACTGGCGTAAACACAAGTTTTAAATGAGGGTTGGGGTGAGGTAGGGAGGAAGTGGCACACCTAAATAAACTCATAGGTCAGAGATCACAAAACATGGTATAAAAACTCTCTGTCACCTACATCCAGCATTAGCATTCAGTCCTAGAAGGCATGGAACAGATGTTTGTTCTAGTTCATGCGAAATTCAAAAACCTCTTATTTTCTACTCTTGGTTTCACTGTGAGCATTTTGGGTAACAAAACTACACATATACAATACATATTCTTTCCAGCAGTTCTTTTTCTCGCAGACATATCTCTGTTTTATTGATTTGTTGCATTTTGAATTATCTTTCAATCCCAGGAAAATTATAATTTTTCCACAAATTTCCCCTTTCCTCTCTTTGTTATTCATAAACATCCCCCTGAAGCCTGTTTCAAGAAATTGAATTTATAATAAGAAGTGCTGCAAGACTGCCTTTATTCTCATAATATGGAAGCACTAAGAAAAAGCAGCATTTCTGTCCACTTTTGAGAATGGGAAGGAGGTGGGGAAGAGAGAGACAAGGGAGAACATTCTGAACAAATATCCCCACCCACATATGTCCTGCCATGAGTTGTACATCAAATAGATAATCTCAAGAAAGATATGAATTCTTCTGGAAAAGTGTATTAATGATTCATTGTCTGACACTTATGACTTTTCTCACAGAATTGGGCTTAAATCATTGACCTGATAGGGAACTGTAGGGCAACATCCTGTCTTTTAGAAAGGCAATGCAATAATGATGCCAAATATGTGGCAACTTAAAGAAGTTTTAGTAAAAAATTTAAAAAATAAAGTTTTAGTAAACTCAAAAGTCCCTTTATCAGAATACCATGGCAAAATCGGCGGGGGGCAGGGGGGTGGGTGCGGAGAGGGAATGCCAATATGCTTCAAATTATCCAGGCAAAGTGCTAACACATATCCTTTTACAAAACTCCTGGTCTTGTCTCACTGCTAAAACATGGTAGGTTATTCTTGAATCAGTATTAAAACCTATGGCCAATTTTCTTCTTTTTGCACTAGAAATGGTTAAGCCAAATAATACTGATGAAAATAAAGTCCTAGAAATTATTAAGTACAATGGTTGAGTGAAGTGTTACATGATGGTGGGAAAGAATGGGGAACAGGAAGAGAGAAAATATACTGACTGTAAGCAGGTTTCATTTATTTAATATCAGTTTATCCCACTAGTACTTTTTAGACAATTGAATGAGCACACCTTCAAAAAAGAGTATCTTGGAAACTGCTTCTGGGTTTAGTAATTTAAGAATAATTAGAAATGTATGGGGGGGCTATGCCAAAGACTAAGGAACAGAATCTAATTCTAAAGTTTAAAAATGTTACAATCTATCTCCTGTAACAATGATAATTGAATTCAAAATGTACTTATTGATTTTATTCATGTACTTGATGTGATGAGTAGCACAAAGATGATTAAATCAGATTTCTGTCCCTGTGAAACTTGCCAACATGGGTATAATTCAAGTGCCATCAAGTAAATGTCTTAAGTGAAGCCCATAAAGTTTTAGTTAGTTAGGTAATTCCAAGGAATGAGACATTATGTCAAATCGATAAATCAAGGAAGTTTTTCGAGGGAAAAGTTATTGACATAGATTTTGTACATGTATAAAATTTACTGAAACTGAAATAGAAAACCTGAATAACCCTCTACCAAAGAAATTAAAATTGTGATTTAAAACCTTCCTACAAAGAAAATTTCAGTCTCCAAAAGGTTCATTGGTGAACTGAATTCAAAATTTAAGGAAATAATTAAAGTAGTCCCATGGAAACTCTTGTAAAAATAGAGAATTGAGCAATGAGGTCAGCATTGGTGGTTGGTTTGAGTGATTCACGAGGCAACACAAGATGGAGGAAAATAAAGTACCAGAAATGGTTAAGCTGAACAATATTGGTGGAAATAGTACTAGAAATGCTTAAGTAGAAATTATTAAGTAGAATGGTTATTTGTGGAGTGAGAGGAGAACAAATGGACTCAGTATAGAGTGACAGAGGGTAGAGAGGTCATGGTGAGGATAAAGGAAAGTGATGGAGTGTGAGGTGAAATCATGGTGGTCAGAAAGAATAATTTCAAATTTTAAGATCTAAAACCATTGGTGGGAATGCAAACTGGCACAGTCAATCTGGAAAACAGCATGCAGTTTCCTCCAAAAGTTGAAAATAGAACTACCCTACAACCCCTCAATTGCACTATTAGGTATTTACTCAAAAGATCTTAAAACAATTGTTAATGGGATTGGAGGGGAAGATGGCGGCATCGGAGGATGCTGGGCTCACCTTGTCCTGCTGATCACTTAGATTCCACCCACACTTGCCTAAATAACCCAGAAAACCGCCAGAAGACTAGCAGAACAGAAACTCTGGAGCCAAGCATAGACAAGAGGCCCACAGAAGAGGGTAGGAAGGGCAGAGAGGCGGTGAGCCCTACACGGACTGGCGGGAGGGAGCCAGGCAGGTAGAGGGGCAGCCCACCTGGCAAGGCAGAGCCCACAAGTCTGGCTTGCAAAAGCAGAGGGGCCAGACTCCCTGAGTTCTGACAGCCAGCAGGACTTAGTATCTGGAATGTTTAAAGTCAAAAGCTCTCCTCGGAGAATGGGAGGGCGAGAAGACACCGGGAGGGAGAGTTGTTGACACCCAGGAGACAGAGCTCAGCTCCGCGGGGAACAAAGGCGCTGGCCAGCACCATCTCCCCCTCCCATCCCCTAGCCAAAACCCCAAAGGGAACCAGTTCCCGTCACCGAACTTGCTTGCACCATGCAAACACCCAACACTGTGCTTCTGTGGATCCATCCCTCCGACGGGTCTGCCTCCTTTACGGTGCTGCAGGGCCCCTCCTGCAGGGGACCACCTACAGCAAGGCGAGCTAAGCCTGCCCCTCCCACCCCTGTGCATCTTGCGGATCCACACCAGCTAATATGCCAGATCCCATCAAAGCAGCACCACAAGCCTGGCAGTGTGCAAGTAGCCTGGACAGGGGCCACACCACTCCACAGTGAGTCTTGTCCCTGGAAGAGGGGAAGGTATATACCAGTCTGACTGTGGCCCCAGCGGTGGGCTGGGGACAGACATCAGGTCTGATTTCAGCCCCGCCCACCAACACAAGTTACTCCAGACAGCACAGGGGAAGTGCCCTACAGTTCTGCGCCACCCCAGGGACTACCCAAAATGACAAAACGGAAGAACTCTCCTCAAAAGAAACTCCAGGAAGTAGTGACAGCTAATGAATTGATCAAAAATGATTTAAGCAATGTAACAGAACAAGAATTTAGAATAACAGTCATAAAATTAATCGCTGGGCTTATAAAAAGTATAGAGAACAGCAGAGAATCTATTGCTACAGAGACCAAGGGACTAAGAAATAGTCATGAGGAGCTAAAATATGCTATAAATGAAGTGCAAAATAAAATGGAGGTGACCACAGCTCAGATTGAAGAGGCAGAAGAGAGAATAGGTGAGTTAGAAGATAAAATTATGGAAAAAGAGGAAGCTGAGAAAAAGAAAGATAAAAAAAATCCAGGAGTATGAGGGGAGAATTAGAGAACTAAGTGATGCAATCAAACGGAACAATATCTGTATCATAGGAATTCTCGAAGTGGAAGAGAGAGAGAAAGGGGCTGAGGGTGTACTAGAACAAATCACAGTTGAGAACTTCCCTGATCTAGGGAAGGAAAAAGGCACTGAAATGCAAGAGGTATAAAGAACTCCCTTCAGATGTAACTTGAATCAATCTTTTGTACGACATATCATAGTGAAACTGGCAAAATACAAGGATAAAGAGAAAATTCTGAAAGCAGCTAGGGACAAACACGCTTTAACTTATAAAGGGAGACCCGTAAGACTAGTGGCAGACCTATCTACTGAAACTTGGCAGGCCAGAAAGAAACGACAGGAAATCTTCAATGTGAAGAACAGAAAAAATATGCAGCCGAGAATCCTTTATCCAGCAAGTCTGTCATTCAGAATAGGAGAGATAAAGGTCTTCCCAAACAAACAAAAGCTGAAGGAATTCATCACCACTAAACCAGCACTACAAGGGATCCTAAGGGGGATCCTGTGAGTGAAATGTTACAAGGACCACAAAGTACCAGAGACATCACTATAGGCATGAAATCTACAGACACACAATGACTCTAAACCCACATCTTTCTATAACACTGAATGTAAATGGACTAAATGTGCCAACCAAAAGACATAGGGTATCAGAATGGATAAAGAAAACAAGACCCATCTGTTTGCTGTCTACAAGAGACTCATTTTAGACCTGAGGACACCTTCAGATTGAAAGTGAGGGGATGGAGAACTATCTATCATGCTACTGGAAGTCAAAAGAAAGCTGGAGTAGCCATACTTATATCAGACAAACTAGACTTTAAATTAAAGGCTGTAAGAAGAGATGAAGAAGGGCATTATATAATAATTACAGGGTCTGTCTATCAGGAAGAACTAACAATTATAAATGTCTATGTGCTGAATACGGGAGCCCCCAAATATACAAAACAATTAATCACAAACATAAGCAACCTTATTGATAAGAATGTGGTAATTGCAGGGGACTTTAATACTCCACTTACAACAATGGATAGATCATCTAGACACAAGATAAATAAAGAAACAAGGGCCTGGAATGATACATTGGATCAGATGGATTTGACAGATATATTTAGAATTCTGCATCCCAAAGCAACAGAATATACTTTCTTCTCGAGTGCACATGGAACATTCTCCAAAATAGATCATATACTGGGTCACAAAACAACCCTTCATAAGTGTAAAAGAACTGAGTTCATACCATGCACACTTTTGGACCACAATGCTATGAAACTTGAAATCAACCACAGGAAAAAGTCTGGAAAACCTCCAAAAGCATGGAGGTTAAAGAACACCCTACTAAAGAATGAATGGGTCAACCAGGCAATTCGAGAAGAAATTTAAAAATATATGGAAACAAATGAAAATACAACAATCCAAATGCTTTGGGATGCAGCAAAGGCAGTCCTGAGAGGAAAATACATTGCAATCCAGGCCTATCTCAAGAAACAAGAAAAATCCCAAATACAAAATCTAACAGCACACCTAAAGGAAACAGAAGCAGAACAGCAAAGACACCCCAAACCCAGAAGAAGAAGAGAAATAATAAAGATCAGAGCAGAAATAAACAATATAGAATCTAAAAAAACTGTAGAGCAGATCAATGAAACAAAGAGTTGTTTTTTTTTTTAATAAACAAAATTAATAAACCTCTAGCCAGGCTTCTCAAAAAGAAAAGGGAGATGACCCAAATAGATAAAATCATGAATGAAAATGGAATTATTACAACCAATCCCTCAGAAATACAAGCAATTATCACAATACTATGAAAAATTATACGCCAACAAACTGGACAACCTGGAAGAAATGGACAAATTCCTAAGCACCCACACACTTCCAAAACTCAAACAGGAGGAAATAGAAAGCTTGAACAGACCCATAACCAGTGAAGAAATTGAATCAGTTATCAAAAATCTCCCAATAAATAAGAGTCCAGGACCAGATGGCTTCTCTGGGGAATTCTACCAGAAATTTAAAGCAGAGATAATACCTATTCTCAAGTTGTTCCAAAAAATACAAAGGGAAGGAAAACTTCCAGACTCATTCTATGAAGCCAGTATTACTTTGATTCCTAAACCAGACAAGAGCCAGCAAAAAAAGAGAGCTACAGGCCAATATCCCTGATGAATATGGATGCAAAAATTCTTAATAAGATACTAGCAAATCGAATTCAACAGCATATAAAAAGAATTATTCACCATGATCAAGTGGGATTCATTCCTGGGGTGCAGGGCTGGTTCAACATTCACAAATCAATCAATGTCATACATCACATTAATAAAAGGAAAGATAAGAAACATGTGATCCTGTCAATGGATGCAGAAAAAGCATTTGACAACATTCACCATCCTTTCTTAATAAAAACCCTAGAGAAAGTTGGGATAGAAGGAACATACTTAAACATCATAAAAGCCATTTATGAAAAGTCCACAGCTAATATCATCCTCAATGGGGAAAAACTGAGAGCTTTCCCCCTGAGATCAGGAACACAACAGGGATGTCCACTCTCACCGCTGTTCTTTAACATAGTGTTGGAAGTTCTAGCATCAGCAATCAGACAACACAAGGAAATCAAAGGCATCAAAATTGGCAAAGATGAAGTCAAGCTTTCACTTTTTGCAGATGACATGATATTATACATGGAAAACCCGACAGACTCCATCAAAAGTCTGCTAGAACTGATACATGAATTCAGCAAAGTCGCAGGATACAAAATTAATGTACAGAAATCAGTTGCATTCTTATACACTAACAATGAAGCAACAGAAAGACAAATAAAGAAACTGATCCCATTCACAATTGCACCAAGAAGCATAAAATACCTAGGAATAAACCTAACCAAAGATGTAAAAGATCTGTATGCTGAAAACTATAGAAACCTGATGAAGGAAATTGAAGAAGATATAAAGAAATGGAAAAACATTCCATGCTCATGGATTGGAAGAATAAATATTGTTAAAATGTCAATACTACCCAAAGCTATCTACACATTCAATGCAATCCCAATCAAAATTGCACCAGCATTCTTCTTGAAGCTAGAACAAGCAATCCTAACATTTGTATGGAACCACAAAAGGCCCCTAATAGCCAAAGTAATTTTGAAGAAGACCAAAGCAGGAGGCATCACAATCCCAGACTTTAGCCACTATTACAAAGCTGTAATCATCAAGACAGCATGGTATTGGCACAAAAACAGACACATAGACCAATGGAATAGAATAGAAACCCCAGAATTAGACCCACACAAGTATGGCCAACTAATCTTTGACAAAGCAGGAAAGAATATCCAATGGAAAAAAGTCAGTCTCTTTAACAAATAGTGCTAGGAGAGCTGGACAGCAACATGCAGAAGAATGAAACTAAACTAATTTCTTACACCATTCACAAAAATAAACTCAAAATGGATGAAGGACCTGAATGTAAGACAGGAAACCATCAAAACCCTAGAGGGGAAAGCAGGAAAAAACCTCTCTGACCTCAGCTGCAGCAATTTCTTACTTGACACATCTCCAAAGGCAAGGTAATTAAAAGCAAAAATGAACTATTGGGACCTCATGAGGATAAAAAGCTTCTGCACAGCAAAGGAAACAATCAACAAAACTAAAAGGCAACCAACGGAATGGGAAAAGATATTTGCAAATGACATATCGGACAAAGGGCTAGTATCCAAAATCTATAAAGAACTCCCCAAACTCCACACCTGAAAAACAAATAATCCAGTGAAGAAATGGGCCGAAGACATGAATAGACACTTCTCTAAAGAAGACATTCAGATGGCCAGCAGGTACATGAAAAGATGCTCAATGTTGCTCATCAGGGAAATACAAACCAAAACCACATTCAGATACCACCTCACGCCAGTCAGAGTGGCTAAAATGAACAAATTAGGAGACTATAGATGCTGGAGAGGATGTGGAGAAACGCGAACCCTCTTGCACTGTTGGTGGGAATGCAAACTAGTGTAGCCGCTCTGGAAAACAGTGTGGAGGTTCCTCAAAAAATTAAAAATTGATCTACCCTATGACCCAGCAACAGCACTGCTAGGAATTTACCCAAGGGATACAGGAGTGTTGATGCGTAAGGGCATTTGTATACCAACGTTACAGCAGCACTTTCAACAATAGCCAAATTATTGGAAGAGCCTAAATGTCCATCAACTGATGAGTGGATAAAGGAATTGTGGTTTATATACACAATGGAATACTACATGGCAATGAGAAAGAATGAAATATGGCCTTTTGTAGCAACGTGGATGAAACTGGAGAGTGTTATGGTAAGTGAAATAAGTCATAGAAAGATACATACCATATGTTTTCACTTCTATGTGGATCCTGAGAAACTTAACAGAAGACCATGGGGGAGGGGAAGGAAAAAAAAAGGTTAGAGAGGGAGGGAGGCAAACCATAAGAGACTCTTAAAAACTGAGAATAAGCTGAGGGTTGATTGGGGGGGGGGGGGTTGAAGGCAGGGGAGGGTAGGTGAGGGGTACTGAGGAGGGTACCTGTTGGGATGAGCACTGGGTGTTGAATGGAAACCAATTTGACAATAAATTTCATATAAAAAAAACAATTGTTAATGGTAAAATCCTGGTTCCATGGGATAGATATCACAAGGAATGTCAGGGTAATTTTGAAATTATCTAAAATGATGATGGAACAAAGAGAAAAGGGGAATTAGTGGGTTGCTATGGCATAGAGAAGGCTATCCGCAGGTTTGTCCTAAGACAACAAAAATTTGAGGAGAATTCTGTTTCTAGGCCATGTTTATCATTTGACAAAAAATTACTAATATGTCAGCCATTATTTTTGTCACATACCTTCATTATGACATTTTATCCTCCCAGTGGAGTTCAAGTAGGTAGTCATAACTTCAGTTTATAGATGATCATACCGAAACACCAAGATTAATAGATTATCCAAGCTCTCTCATCCACACAGTAGTAGAGGCAGAACATAAACACAGATGCCTGTGCCTTAAAAGCTCATATCCTTTCTACTAAACCATCAGCCTCACCACACAAAAAATATCCAAAAGCACAGCAGGGTGACAAAAGATGTACGGTAACGATTACTGAGTTCTTACTATATGCCATAAGCAGTGCTAATGATTTTACGGAATATCACTTAACATTCACAGGAACCAAAACAAGCCAAGGTTATACATTTCCATTTTAGGGGAGAAAGGAATTTATACTTAAAGAAATTTTTCAAATTTTCAAGGTCATCAGGCTAGTGAGGTAGGATTCATAATAAGGTTTGCCTGACTCCTCAAAGCCACTATGTTTACACTCCTTCCGGGTGCCTGAGTTTCAATAAACAATGTGTTATGGAGCCAAGGTAAAAATATACTCATCTGGAGATAGAAGCAGAAATTAAGAATAATGTTTACCCTTTTGAAATGATACATGAAGAGAATCCAGGTATTAATGAAGGCAAAAAACAAGAACGGAAAGATGAAGGGAAAAGGCTGGTGTAAAAAATAAGGGAACAAAGGGAACACAGATCGTGGGTCAGTTGTGGAACAGACTGAGAAAAATCAGCATTGGAGAGCTGTTTGAGAGGCTTATCAAGGAACTGCCTCTAGGTAGAAGCTGAGCATTTGCCTAAGAGCTGGATAAGACTTTAGGACAAAGAACATCCTACAGGATTGCCAGCTCCGTGAATGCCTTGAGACAACTGAAAATGTGTCACTATTCCTAGTGTACAGCCTTCCTATTGAAAGTTGAGGAGTGTTCTGATATTCACCCAAGGCGTTCTTGCCTTTTTTTTCAATCTATTACAAGCAGAGGAGCACATGTTTATGGAGGCTGGAGCAAAGTAATTCAGAAGCAGTGGCTCCACTGACTATGTTGATGTGACTAGATGCAAACATTCCTGATGGAGAAGAAAGGAATAAAAAGAATAAAAGAAATAAAAGGAAAGAAGGAAGGAAGGAGGCAGGGTGGGGGGGGGAGGGGAAGGAGGTAGGTAAAGGGGAGGAGGGTGGGAGGGCAGCCCAGTAATCGCTTTGTTCTTGCTGACACAGAATGTGTTAAACTGTACTTCTATTTGTTACAGAAACAGAACTATTTGTTTCTATCCAGAAAGACAGTCATAAAATCAGCTGTGGGATCCAAATGTAAAATTCTGGCACAAACGTTGATTTCTACTGCTTTAAGTTAAGAGTAATTATTTACCTGTCAACCCATAAGCTCAACATGTATAGTGCCGTAGTCCGTCTGGGTTGCAGCTACAACAAATCAAATATTTTAAGGCACCGTAGAAATCATTACCATTGTGTATTCACATTAAACTGAAAAAATGATATGACAAATGAAAAAATATGGTATCTGATTTAGCTAGAAAAGTTTTTGTGTAACTTTTTTATAGCATTCAAAATATGTGCAGATACAGTATTCCTTTAAGTGTTTGTTTATTTTTGCGAGACAGAGAGACAGCACGAGCGAGGAAGGGGCAGAGAGAGAGGGAGACACAGGCTCCAGGCTCTGCGCTGTCAGTACAGAGCCATGATGCAAGGTTCAAACTCATGAACCATGAGATCATGACCTGAACCAAAGTCAGAGCCTTAACCAACTGGGCCACCCAGGTGTCTCCCTCCTCCCCTTTTTTAGATAAAGCATTCCTAAGATGATCAGTAGCAATTGGACATGTGATGTTGACAAATGTGATAATATTAGTGAACATGAATCTTTATTTTCCATTAATGAGTAGCCACCAGTTTATTAGGTTATTGGAATGGTAAAGGATATACAAGCCAAATAATGTGCGTTAGAATTTTGAGTAATTTCATTAAAAGTATTCTAATAAACACTGTTTTGGGGGGCTGAAGGTGGCACATCTCCTTCAAGATGAAACAAGCTGAACCCTGAAGATAATGTTCCTACAGTTTGCCATTCTAGTCACACAAAGAATTAACAGATGAAGCTAAAAGACGTTTTCCCAGGCTTATGGGCTCAAGGCCAGCGTATAAAGGGCTCGGAATTGCACTACCCAGTATCACTTAGTTCAGGCTAGAAGTTTCAGGCAGGGGTCAGGAGACACGTGAATCCCCCTATTTCCCGACATCCTTTAAAAAGAGACTTGCTGCAGCCACAGCACACCTGGATACATGCAGGCCTAGTCTCCAGGAGGGGCACCTAGCCCCTGATGTTCTCCATTTTTTTTAGGTCAAAAGTGAAAACAGACTTTTAAGTGGAAGATAATCATCCTGAACTTCCTTTCCATTCTGTTCAGGAAGTGCTGAAAATGCACTTTTATTTTTTTCCCCTACTCAGAGGCTGCAGGTAAAAAGAAAAAAAAAAAAGCCAGTGTTTGAAGATTCCTCCCATACTGACCTCCTCTTAAGGTTCACCCTTTATTTTCTTTCTTTTTCCTTTTTCCTTTCAGATTCCTTCAGGCCAGTTCTTCTTAATCCCCACAGAGAGTCATCAGCACACCTTTGCATACAGGCTACTGCTTCCTCACCATCTCTTCTGCAATTTCCTTCTGACCCTTTCTGGAATGTCCTCACCTCCTCTTTCATAATCCACAATGCTGCCTCTTCTTAAAACCCATCCTTAAAATTCCAGATGAAATTAACCCCTGTTCCTCTAACTTGTAAAGTGGGGACTTCGAATGGGTTCTTAAAGTGTAAATGTAGTTTGGTTCGTTCTTGCCCTGGAAGAGTCCTTTTGTGCGAATCTCAGGAGGGCAAGGGCATTCCTTCTGAGAAGGAAGTTGAAAGAGAGTCTGAGCTGAGAGAGAGCTGAAAAGCATGCCCATGGTTATTCTTTGCAAAGCCTGCAGAACTCAAGAGTCTAAAATTATTAATGGAGAAAAACAAATGGCAAATATTTTATTTCCCCAGCGTTGTATCAAGCCAAACATTATTGTGAGGAGTGCTTTCGACATATGATGCTGTCAGTGCTACTATCTCGCAAAGATGGCAGCTCTATAACTCACTTTTGTATGAAGTGGATTAATTCGTTCAGCATGCATTTTGTGAGCATTCATTCTGCTCTCAGCACAGGACAATCCCAGAAGGTGAGAGAGCAGGAAGGGACCTCAGGGATGATCTCACAGCCCCTGCCCCAGCCCCTGCCCCCATAACTTTTCTCTAAAAATTACTGTACGTGTGTGACCAGTAAAATAGTTGTCCAACTTTTCATTCACTGCCATGTAATACGTGAAGACATAAACATGTCATTACTTATATTGAGCCTACACCACAACCTGCAGTCATTTTAAAAGTGGGGGGCTGGGGCACCCGAGTGACTTGTCCATTAAACATTGACTCTCAAGCTCAGCTCAGGTCTTAATCTCAGGGTTGTTCAAGCTTATGTTGGACTCCACACTGGGCATGGAGCTTAAAGAAAAAGTGTGGGGGCCAATTGGAGTTGAGGATTTTTCGAAAATCAGTGAAAGATACTGAACATATCCTCTCCCTAACCCAGTTCATTCTTCTTAAGAGAAATTGCAATGGCTTATGAGGCAGAAGGCCTGAGCACACCTGGCCACATCTGGCTATGTATGGAAACTTGGTAATTCATTATGCAGTACTGAGCTCAGATTTTTCCAGCTGTAAATCAGAGAAAATGGTACTTGTCCCCACAGAGCTAAGAGATCAAAAGAGATGCACTTTGTAAATTCCAATGTGATTTACAAATACAATAACATTAGTTCACTGTTCCTGCTCTTAGGTGCTTCCTGGGGTAAATATAGCAATAACTGCATTTTTCCATGGATAAATTGAAAAATCTTCACTTGCATGAATAGCACATTTCAACACTGAGGATGAAAATATTGGTTATTCTTTTCCACTGAGCTTGTATTAGACACTTGCATATGAAACTCTGCTACTGCCCACTGTCAATTCTGTTTTTATATTATTTTTTAAATGTTTGTTTATTTTTGAGATTGAGAAAGAACATGAGCAGGGGAGGGTCAGAGATAGAGGGAAACACATAATCCGAAACAGGCTCCAGGCTCTGAGCTGTCAGCACAGAGCCTGAAGTAGGACTCAAACCCATGGACCAGGAGATCTGAAGTCAGATGCTTAACCAACTAAGCCACCCAGGTGTTCCCCCTGACCAACTGTAATTTTTAAACATAGTTCTGCTTAAAAATGTAAATCAAGGTTGTGATGGAGAAAAAGATTTCTTAATAGAAACCAAAGTGATGTGTCTTATATTAAATTGTTTACTAACAACATTCAATAGTAATGATACCTATATATTAAGACATACTCTTAAATTTTGATATCTTTCCTGTTGAAAGTCTCAAAAGAGGGTTAAAATTTCTTTCAAAAAGCTCCATGACTATGACCAAGACCTGCTTAATTATGGATTTAATCATTTCTTTCCTTGATTGTATTACTTATAGGTTATTTAAGTCTTTTGATAAAGTAAAAAAGTATTTTATATGTATTTATTAATGTATAATATATAATATATAATAAATTTAATATCTAAGTGTATTTTTAAAAGAACTCTGAAGGTTACCAGAAACAAAATTTGGTACTAAAAACATGTTTAAATGGTTCTGTGCACCATAGCAGAAATGAGCACCATAAAATGATGAATACATTATCAAAATATAAAATCAAAGGTACATAGCTTTGACATTTTCCCCCTCAGTCAACCCAACTGTAAATTATTTGCAAGTTTATCTTTTTGTTTTAAATAAAATCCTGAATATTTCTAAATAAATAGTTTCTATTCTCTTTACTGAACAGATCTCTCTTTTGGTCACCCTCTACTTAATTATAGATTAATCACTGTTTTATTTATATGACACAAGTTTAATTATGCCTTACTGTATACAATGTCTAAGTGAAAGGATGAACTGAAAAAACATCAGAATACATCTTTGCCCTTGTAAATGCTAATTGATTGCTATAGTGAAATTCGTGTCACAATTTAAATTTAAATTGCCTTCTGAGAAAATCCTTTCTTATTTCTTTATAGTGTCTCCTTGGGCTTTGACAATAGATTGAGGGGACTTTATGTGAAAAGAAAGATTTTTAAAAAAACATTTAAACCACTCTAATTTTTATTTTTATCTGGAAAAATTAAATTTCTTTTATTCCTGGGAATGTAGTTAATTGACCAGATAAAAAGGCCTCCCCTGAAACTGATGGCCATGCCTTGAGAGAACCAAAAATGTCTGAGGCAAAGAGGATACAATTTGTTAAATTAGGGAATGGAAAAAAGAAATGACCAAGATAGGATATTAAAGGAACAAGCAAGAAACAATAAGAAAAGGGACATTTTTTGTAAGGAAGAAACAATAAGAAAAGGGACAGTACTTTTTTTTTTATTAATAAAAGAACTGTAACTTTTACTGTCATTTAGCAAACTGAAGGATGTAGCAGTTAGCTGTGGTTTCTGAATCCATCTGACTATAACATGCTGATGACATTTTCAAAGAGACTTTGGAAATAGCCTGCATGATCAACGATTTCAGTTTTCATTTCCCTAACTACTATTTATAATGCTAACAAAGTAATTTCTAAAAAAAAATCCATCCCCCACCCCCCAACTTTGGTCTATACCTAACCATGTAATATCTCCAGACAGGAGTTGGGCTTTGAGCACTAAAACCTAATTCCAAAGTATCAGACCTACGTAGCTGCCAACAGCACAGAGCCTGGCCCAAAACAGTGGAAGTGCAGGCCTTCTCTGGGGCAATTCTATTCAAACACACAACTTAGAGCTATTGATTTAATTTAAAAAAATGTTTGGGAAACGCATTATTTTGTCAGAAAGTTGTTATATTCTGAGATAGATGGGGAGGAATGGCTTGGCTTTGTACTAGTTGTTGATCTTAAAGAGGCATTTTCCTTCCTGGTTTAGTTTTCTATTCTGTAAACTAGGTCTGGTGAATAGCATCCAGTAGATTACAGAAATGCCAAGGCAAGACAATGAAAAAACCCACAGGGAAGTAAGTAAAGGGGGATTCAGGACACTGTTAGAGGGGGCCCCCTATAAGGACAGCTTATGTCTTAACGTGCGATTCCACTGGAGTCTCAAATACAGGTGTTCTCATTTTATCTCCAACTCTTACAGAAAGTGGGTAACACATCTGATTCCTCCCTAAATATAGGAAAAGCAAAAACTTGGGAGTCCATTGCCCATCCTACCCTCAGGCTGCTCCTCAGATATAAAGATCATGCTTTAAACACAAGGTCTAAGTACTAACCCGTTTGATTCTTAGAGCTAATACAAAGTGGCAAAGAAATGTAAATGCTCTGCTGGTGTGTCCCTGTAGGAAATGAATTCCTGAGTCAGGGTTGGGGGCACTATCCTTGATCTTAGAAGTAATCACACTAGAAACGTTGTGCTCTTGTCTTTGTAGAGCTCTTGCATCATGAGAACCCTGAGAGTCCAGTGTTAAATACTATTAAACAGAGATCCCAAATCAGTTGGTGGCTACAGACTGGCTCATGGCTTTCTAGTGAGGCAAAGGTTTTGCCTAGTTGCCTTATGCTCTGCTGCTGTCTCCCTAGGAAAAAAACTCCATTCTCCCCATATATTCCTCTATCCCCTTCAACATACTTCTCTACTGCTCCAAAGCCTCATAAGGATATAGCTAGTTCCTATCAAACTTCCTAGTTGGTGACTCTTAACTTCAACAATGACCACACACTGTGGAAAGAAGGTGAATGTCTCCTTATCTAGTACGTCACAATTTTCTAGAAGTATTTCTGCAGATGACATTATATATTGAGCATTTAATTACTTAATTACATTTCTACATATGAATTGTATTGAGGACTTTAACAATTTGACTAAATGTATTCTATATAATAACAGCATCACAGAAAAACCAATCTTTCTACTATAAGTATATTTTGATCTTTATTCTCAATCTCTTTAAAATATTTTTAAAAGCATTTTTTGCTTGAATGGCACTTTTGTAATTGTCCATTACCTAAAGAGTCAAAAAAGAAAGATTGCAGTCTTGGGAATATATAAAGAAGGAATTAAATTTGTGCAATTAGAAAGCATATTGTAGCTTTCCCATCAGAATGTATCAAAACCCTCATTTTCCTGTCATTTTTGCCAATGCAGCACACAGTTACTTTGCCTAACTATTGTTACCAGACTAAGGCTTGTGCTGTTATCTACACCATCAATGAGAAGTCAACTGCCAATGTTGATGAAGCATGCCATTCCTTGTGCTTTTATGCCGCACGTTCACAGTGACATATTTAACTCTGATACCACAGGTATGTTTGTCAAAAAGCCCTCTAGCAACAATAATGTTAGCTTAAGGAAGATGAATACAAAGACTAGGAAGAGTCAGCCATTTAGCAAACTCTTAGGTATATTTACCTAAAAGAAGAGTCAATCCAAGAGGTCGATAACCATGAATACAGCACATTCACATATGAGGTGATAAAAGATATGAATGCTCGGTGACAACATAGGGATCAGTATTAAGATACTTCAGAGTTGTATGAAAGTTGTAGACATGTTAAAATTTAAAGCCCGCATGGCAGTATTTCTCTAACGAAGCAATGATAAATGCCAGATATTAGAAGACACTGTATTCCACCACAAAGGGCAGCTCAAAATGGTTCAAACTGGAAAACAATCCCTGAAGAGAAAGGCTGTCAGGTGGTCTTCATCTTCCTGAATATTGTGTATATAACATGTATTTCAAGAAAACCAACCAACAAAATAAGTAATGAAAATGAGAGGTAGATAAGGTGCTTAGTGGAGGAAAGCAACTGAGATTGGATGAAAAAGACATCACAGAGTAACAGAATGCAAAAAGCCTCCTCAGCTGCCTTGTGCCCCCATAAACGTAGCCATTTCCAAAACACCTCATCTGCATTCTATCCAACATCAATACCTCTGGTCAATATGCCCTTCTAGTTTACAGACGCTTTGTTGTCTACTTTTTCTCCTTGAGACATCAACCATGCATAGCAGGCACTGGGCCTCATTTTCTTTCAGAGGAACAAAACCTGATTAAATTATTAAACTTCTCTGTACCTACGTCAAAATGTCTCTGAGCTAGGTGATGTCCCTTATCTCTATACATTCCAGTATGGATACACCTTGACCTTTGGTCTTAATTGCTAATCAGAGGCAAAGCACTACTGAAAATAAGACAATACAATTTAAAACTTTCTATTCCCTATAGTTTCAGACATATGCATTTCAAATTAGTGGACTTTAGAAAATAAACTGTTTCTTTTGATATATAATTCACAGGAACAGCCACACAAAGCTCTATATGTATTGTGTACATGAGAGGTTTTCTCTAGAATTTATCAGTGCAGAACCAGCTCACCGTGGCTAGCTCATTCCTCTCTCTCTATATAAAGAAATGTTCAGGAATAATAATAGGAATCATCACAGTTATGATTGACCAAATACCTCCATGTCCTATGTATTGTATTCTGTAATCACTTTTACCTCAGTGGGATTTTCTTATTTTTTGTTCCCACAGAAGTCAGTTAGTGATTATACCCAATTTCCACTAATCCGTTCCTTACAGGTTGTGGCTTTTGATCCTCACACAATTGGGCTTCTTTCCCCTATTTATTATTATTCTCTCTTATGAATGAAGGACAAAGGTAGTCTATTCCAGGGAAAGATTTTGCTGATGCCTGGTGGTTCCTTTTTCTCACTGCACACACTCACATTCTCTTTAACATTCTAGTGAGAGTTTTCTGTTTAAAAGAAATTATTATACATGGGGTGAATGGCTATCGGGCATTTATTGTTTGCAATGGGTTGGAATCCTTCAACTGGTGTCACATATGTGGGTTTTCATCATTATTTAAGAAGAAACAGGAAGGACATGGTGTGTTTTGCTGACTCTGTTTGTGGGGGCTTCTGTGCCTCAAATTCCAGACAGAAAACCATTGGTCTCAGAGGGTAAATAGACCAATTCCTCTAAACATCTTCCCCTGGAATAAGAGAAAGTTTAGGAGCACACACTGCCCTTTCTTGTTTCCTACATTTTTCACTGCTCCCAGGTGTCCCTAGAAATGATGCTTGGGGCTTATAAATTAGAAACTCTGTTTTCCTCTCCTGTGTAGGGAAAACCCTAGTTCTTCCCTAGTGTGTCTTTCTTTTACCCAAGTGTCTACTTTACTACTCACAGAACACTTCATTTCTGACACTCTGGTTACTTAATGTGTGGAGGTTTTTCTTCACACCAAGTAATTCTCAGACACCTGCAAGGTGTCCAAGAATTCAACTCAATTCTGACATTATCTACCTGGAGACAGCATCAGATCACACAGGTAAAGACTCAGTCCCACAACACTGCCCCCATTCACACACACAAATTTCAGAGGCCAGGCCCACCCTCTGCTTATCACTTGTGCTCCTGACCAAGCAGCTTAGACTGGAGATTCCAATGACCCCTCCTTGTGTTCAGTTAATTTCCGAGAGCGGCTCACAGAATACAGGGAAACACTTACTTACATTTACCAGTTTATTAAAGGATATAACAAAGGATTGAGATGAGCAACCAGATGAAGAGATATCACAGGGCAAGGTTTGGGAGGGTCCCAAGCTCAGAGGCTTCTGTTCCTATGGTGTTGGGGTACATCACCCTCTTGGTATGGATGTGTTCAACCAACTTGGAAGCTCTGTGAACCCTGTATTATGGTGATTTTATGGAAGCTTCCTCATGTAAGCATGACTAATTATTAATTCCTTTCCAGCCCCTCTCCCCCCTCTATGGAAGACAAGGGGTGAGGATGAAAATTCCAAGGTTCTAATCATGGCTTGTTCCTTCTGGTGACCAGGCCCCATCCAGCAGCCATTCAGGAGCCCACCCATTAGAACAAAATATATTCCTGGTTCTCATATCACTTAGAAACTCACAAGGGTTTTTGAGCCCTGTGTCAGGGACAGGGTCAAAGACAAATATTAGAACAAAAGATGTCCCTGCTGTTCTTATCACTTAGGAAATTACAAGGGCTTTATAGGAGCTCTGTGCCAGAAACTTGGGCCAGAGACCCATGTATATGTTTTCATTATCTCACAGGGCTATTCAAACGATTTACTAATTTCAGAAGGCAACATGGCAGGTGGAAAAATATGATTTATAGGACACAGACTTAGGCTTACATCATGTTGTCAATCCCTACCAGTTTTGTGACATTGACAGTTTATTAACCTAAGCACCTGACCTCTCTCATCTATAAAATGGAGATTTTAATACATACCCTGCAAGGTAATTATAAAAATACAATGAAACGGCATAAGTACTTAATACAGTTCTTGGAACATAAATGACTTTCAAAACCTATTTAGTCCCCTATTCCCAATCATTTTATACATGATACTTAACAGTTTTTATACTTCATTATCATGCAATACAAGAATATCACAGAATACCTTCAATACTCTCATTGGGCTAAGTTAGATTATTTTGTTAATAATACACCTGGAATTCTTTTCACATATGGAAAGATTTTAGAGTTGGTTGCTGACACACTGTTAATGCTAGATCATAACTTTAAACTACTTAAAGAGAGTTGATGGACATAAAAGGTGAACTCACGGAAGGGCAGTGGCAGTGGCAAAAGTTATTTGGAGGCTCAGACTCTGTGGCAGTCCCCACCCCAACCCCCACCAACCTGGTTAAGGCCTAATTCATCGATGCTTAAGGTAAGCTCTGACAATGAGCATCAGTGAAAGGAATAGATACCACTGAGAAAAACTATCTACTGAATGTGAAGTCTTGTGTTTCAGGACATGGGCTGTTTTTAAACCTTCCCTAAAGAGATGCTTCCTTTTTATGGAAGCATAAATGTTACCATTTATGAAATGGTAGGAGAATGTGCTGCTTTTTAGCCTAGGAGAAGTACCCAAATTTCTCTCCCTTAAACAACTCTGAAGAATTTGCTGTTCTACTCTGCAGGTATGAGAATTAGTAGCAAGCTGAGTGATTCAGATTCTAATGTAGAAAATTTGAGATTCAACTGTCAATCACAGTATTTGTTTAAATGCCAGCTGTTGCTAAATGGAGCTGGTTAGTACTCTAAGTGCTTGTGACAGAGAAGGCACATCTTAACATCACCAATACTTCCTCTATCCTTCTCCCTCCTTCCCATACCTCTTCACTCCCTCTCCTTTCCCTCTTTCCCCCAGACATGAAGAAAAACCATTGAATGGATTCTGGAACTAGGCAAGAATTCACCACCACCACTCTCCTCCTTCCACTTCAGTGGCATTGCAAGAGTCTCAGTTCTTGCCACTTTCCCTTTTGTGCCTTCATATTTTTTCTGATATGGAGAGATAAGAGTTTGCTTGGCTCAAGAGAGAAATTCCCCAATTCCTACTCTACAAGGAGACTCCCAGATATGTCCAGAAGAGGATAGCTAGGTGCTTGATGCTTCTAGATAGACAAAGACAAAGATAACCTCAGAGATGCCAGACTGTGGTGAAGAGACTTTATGCAGGTCCTGTGGTCCCCACCTCCTGTGTTCATGCCTCCTGATCTTCTCCCACTGAGTGAGGGCAGGAAGTGTGACTTGTTTCTGACCAATGAATACAGCAAAGGTGATGGAATATCACTTTCACAATAACTTAAGATTAAAACACATCTCACTAAGAGACTCTTTACTGGCTTTGAAGAAGGGGTCATGTCGAGAAGACCTACTTTAAGTTGCTTAAAATGACCTCCAGATGACAGTGGACAAAACTGTCCAACAGCCATAAGGACATAGATGCTGTCAACAACCAAGTGACCTTGGAAGTGGCTCCTTTCCCAGTTGAGCCTTGGCTCAGGTTGCAGCCCTAACTGACACCTTGATTGTAACATTGTGAGACTTTCAATCAGAGGGTCCAACTAAGCTGGGAAAGACTCCTGATTTATGGAAAACTTGAGATAATAAACACATGTTGTTTTAAGCTACTAAGTCTGTAGACACTGTTATGCAGCCATATGATACATTATGAACACAAACAGAAGTTGGAAGCAAACCTCAGAGAGCATGGGGACAGGGAGGAGGGACAGACCTATTGGCTACAACTGGTTACTGAGAAGTAAGTAGGACCAAAGATATTTTTGCAAGTAGTGATCCCTTGGAATCAGGCTCTGAAATGGAGTTGAGTGTGCAGGAAGTTTATTAGGAAGTGCCCTCGAGATCAACGCCTGTAGAAGGGAGGCAGGAGAACTAGTCAACACAGAGGGAGAACTGGGACAGAGGGCCAGGAAGGCATCAGCCAACTCAAGCGATGCTACAACTAGAAAGGCCTCTCAGTTGTCATGCACTGGAGGAGGTGTCTGAGTCTTTGTATCACCATAGTGAACTGTCAGTGGAGAAGTGCAGCCCCAGGAAGGTCATAACCTTGAGTACCATGGCATCACGTGAAGGCTGTCTTCTGTAATCTCAGCAACTGAGACTACATGCCCTTCATTGAGGAGGGATCTGGGTCTGGCCTCACCATTCCCATTACAGACATGCAACTAGCTGGACTAGACTGATAACTAACACACAGGTTGCTCTGTCACTTTACCAGGCTACAGAGGACACTTCTAAAACTAACAGTTTTGAGAGTGGGATGATCTCAAATGGATGATTAACTTCCTGTCACAAAGCTGGAATACAAAAATAAAAATAAAAACAAAGCTGAGTTATAGAAAAATTGTTGTATTATCTGTTGGAAGACCTATTATAATTAACCAAGAGCATAATAATAAAGATATATTGCAAACAGAAAGCTAAGAAAGATTTCATGTATGAGAAGGAACTGATGGTACTCTCAAAAAAGAAAGATTGAAAAACATCTAATGAACAGACTTGTGCAAATGTGCAGGGCAGGGTTAGGGGTACAAGTGAGGGGTGGTATAGCATTCTGGGGCCAACAAGAGCATGATGTCCTCACCTATTTTAGGGTGTTAGAGTCAAGGTGTGGGAGCCATAACTGTAACTCAAACAAAGGATGATTACAATACAGAACCTGTGGTTTTAGAAAGAGGATCATAGCCACTGCCAAAACACAACAAAACTCTTTATCTTCCCCTTCCCACTCTCCGATCTTCTGCCATTACCTCTCATTGGCCAACTCATTGGGAAGCCAGCAGGCAATATGTCCAGGAGATGTAGCCCAAAGTGGCTAGCCACCCAGCTTACTGAGGGAGAAGGAGAAGAAGATGATCTGGGAAGGGTAAAGAATGCCCATCATGGGTGGGAAGTGAAGAAGAAAACCATAAGCTAAGGAAATTAGGATGAATAAAGTCAGAGAGATAGAAAATTCCAGAACCTGTTTAAATAATACTCAGTCATCTGATGTGTTCGGAGTATAAGCACCTTGAGGTGGTAGTTTGAGATGGAACAGACTTAGTTGAGGAAGGAAGGAGGGAGAAGGGATTGAAAGGATCCTGTCCAGAGGCTCCCATCAGGAAATCCAGCATACCCTGGTAAAATAGGACAGGACTGATTTATGTGTCTTATCCCATATATTTACTCTAGGGAGTCAGATGGAGAATGTGACTGGGCTGGGGATTTTCTGACTATGTAATAGTGAGCCCAGTTATAACAAGCTTGTATTGATTTGCATCTGGTTATCCACATCAAGTTCTAGATACACTGTTGCTTCATTTTTTTCATTACAGAATTGCCTACCAAGACCCTTAATCATTGCTCTTGATCACTTTGATTTTCCTCCAGTGTTGAGGGACTGAAGAGGCCCTGTTAAATGTGATATGCCAGGTGCATTCACATCATTGTCATGTGGGACAAATCTCTTGTGTGGTGTAAAACCACACAGGCATGTGTTGCAGCTAATTAATTGGATGACAACCAATCTCTCAAGTCTTTTCCAACATTATTACTTTCCCTGCTTTTCACACCCATCATGTCAACACATGTTTCCTCAGTCTGTTAGCTCATCCTTTTGCTAGCAGTCTAACTTAATTTACCAACAGATTGTTTAACCTTTCTCCATTCTTTTTGGTTGTTTTGCCTCCATTGATATTTGTAACATCTCCTGGGGCAGTATCTCCTTGGAATTCTATTGACATACAACTTCCTCCATCTTCTGGAAGAATTTGCCAGTACACAACGAGTTACACTTCTAAATGGTTACATTTTTCTCCCGAAATATGCCATGTCATTTTTTGCATTTTCCTCTCTCTTCAAGTTGGAAAACTACTTATACTGAGCAAGTATTTGGTGCCAAGCGCTCTCCAAAGCATAATGCTATCTGCCTTTCATTTGTTCAATTGTTCCTCATAAAAACAGTGTCTTATCACTTCTCTTTAAGCAATGTATGGTTCCAAGTGACCATGTAATTTGTACAGCATCACATAACCAAAATGTTTCAGAGCCAGGATTTAAACTCAGGTCTCAATGACACCAGAAACCATAAACTTTACCCCTAAGCCACACTTTTTAGAGCCATCTACCATTCTCCTTTGTTCTCCACAGGTAGCCAATATGGTTATTCTTAGAAAAATATAAAATCAAATGAGCCATTAACTTTTTAGAGGGACTGAATTAGTGTTAACTCTTCGAAAAGTATTCACATTTTATAAGAAGTCTTAAGAAGAGAACTCCAAAAAAGGCCTCTAAGAATGTTTTTTAGGATCACAATTGGTTGTGGCAGTTACTTTTGGATAAAGAAGTCTTTGGCCACATTCACAATTTAGTAGGCAGCTCTCTCAATCTTCCCTATGAGGCTAATTTGTCTCATCAGTAAGAATTGACAAAGACTGAACATTTTGTTTTGTACAGCAAGGTACATTTTTACTTTCCTGAACAGGATGCTACTCAGCCCTCAATTTTTCACTATAGCATTGATTCAGTGCTACAGTGGAGTGCCGTGACCTACCACCACCAGCAGTGATGCTCCCACCTCCTTATACACACAGTGACATGTGACTTGAGAGCTTCCAGATTCTAGAAATGTTAGGTTGCCTTCCAGGAACCTTAATAGGCGTGAGACTAAGACCGTGATTCTTAATCACTTCGGCCTGGAAGAAACTTCGTTCACTGTAAAGATTTCTTTTCATATCATGCCTCCAGCCAGAAACATTTCTAAATTGGATAATGGTGCCTCATAGACCATGTAGGTAATGCTATCCATCTCTAGATGTCCTTGGAGGAGATCTATATACTAGGAATCTCTTGGGAATTTTTTTGCTTTTAAGCTTCATAATTTTAGTGATGCATGATTAAACAAGAAAAAAAAATGGTCTCTGGGAGAGTAGCTATCTTTAATCAATCCATGAGATCAGCAGCTTATTCTATCCTGATCATTGATTGGAATGTCAAAATATAAGAGTAAATAGTAGGTGATGAAAAAATATGAGGTAAATGAATGGATTCTCAACATTTGTTGAGTATACTAGGATATGTGAGACACTGTAAAATTAAGGATACAAATATTAAATAAGACATCTTAGCTGCTGAAATGGAGTTCATGGTTTCAAAAAGAAATACATAACTGAGTTTAAGTACAAGGTTTATGTCCATTAAGCATTCTAACCAAGTCCATATTCTAAGCACAACATGCATATTGTAAAGTATACAAGGTCAGACTCTATCCATTAGTTGGTGACTGCTTTATGAAAGCATAAGCTTCATTTTCTATGAAAAATAAAAACAGAAAAGTAGAAAATCATGATGAAGAGAGCTTGACAAAACAATGAATGTACTTATTTATTGTAAAAAAAAATCTGTATTCTCTTTGGTGTCCTATATTAAAAACAAACTTGTTTGGTGGCACTTGGGTGGCTCAGTCAAACATCCAACTCTTGATTTCTGTTCAGGTCAAGATCTCATGGTTTGTGGAACTGAGCCCCGGGTCAGGCTCTATGCTGACAACATGCAGCCTGCTTGGGATTCTCTCTGTGCCCCTCCCACACACACTGGAGCTAAAAGTTTTATCTGGAATTCTCTCTTTGCCCCTCCTCCCATGCATGTGGGAGCTAAAATTTTAGCTGAGAAAAGAATGCTAAGACTTAGACCAAAGACTCCATACTGAATTCTGAAATGAGGGGGAAAAAAGGATAATAAGCTAAATAATTGACATTAGAATGGACAGTCAGGGCACTTAGGTGGCTCAGGTGGTTGAGCATTTGACTCGATTTCAGCTCAGGTCATGATCCCAGGGTTGTGAGATAAAGCCTCACATTGGATTCCATGCTGAGAATGGATCCTGCTTAAGATTCTCCCTTTCTCTCTCTCTCTCTCTCTCTCTCTTTCTCTCTCTCTCTCTCTCTCTCTCCCCCTTTCCCCCACTTGCACTCTCTCTAAAATAAAATTAAAAAAAAAAGAATAAACTGTCATTCACGGTAGCAGTGGAAACTGTTCAGAACTAGAAGCGTGATCAAAAATATAATGTACATGTTTGTTTATTTGGCTCCAGGGATGGGATGAGGACAAGGGACAATGTAGGGCTGAAAGCCTCTAAAAAACATAGTAAAGACCTTTGTGCTGAGATTGGGTAAGCAGTGTTAAGTACCACCCCTTACTGAGTGCTATGAAATAGTTTTTATCCTTTTATAAATACATATGTCATCAGTATGATTCTCTTTCCAAATTCAATGGTACCTTCCTTGTGAGATAACCACCACCTATATACTTTTCTGAATATCAGAAATTATGTGAATAGTTCCCAGTTTGGAATAAGTAATCTGAATTTTAAATGTCTTATTTTTAAAATAAGCTAGGAACTTAATTAAGATAAATATTCTCTTTTAAAAGGCTCCTAGGATATAAGTTGAAATGTTTTTGGCATGTTCCCCTGACTTTCTCCCTGTAAAACAGAACATACTAAACCTCAGGATTAATTCCCTATGCCTTCTCCAACAGTTTTGGCACCAGGGAGAGTTGTGTATTTCAGTAACTATAGGTCATGTTACTTGGGCATTTTATTTTTTAGAAGCATGCTTTAGCCAGGGATGTAAACCCAACTGATATTGTCTTAACCCAGTTAGGTTTATTTATAATACATGTGGCTTAATAACCATCCATCAATAAGAGGAATCTAAAATAAGCAACATTTCCAATAACAACAACAAAACTATATTAAATTGTCTAAACATTCTGTGTATTTTCTTAAGAATTCATTACTAATGAATGACAGCTTTCTGTAGGATAGATCTTTTAAGTCATCCCTTTGTCTGGCATCTCTACTTCTACTCACTAATGATATTTTGTGTTCCACAGTTTTCTTTAGGGGCCTTAGCTAACATTTTAGTTTTAGCTACTCTTTATACTGGACTTTTCTCAGCCAATCTGGTTTGGAGAAGGTAAGATATTCATGGTTTCCTGAACCTGTGTCCGCTCCTCTGCAAACACTTGTCTGTATAAGCAATTGCTATGCTCCTTATTGGTCTATTTGACTTTTTGTTCCAATTAAGAGAATTGTGAAGTAGATCCAGTTGTAGTTCTAACCCCAGTAAATATTCATGGTCTAGGCAAAATGCAGGCAATGTTTGGTATTCCATTCATAATATAATGGGTCACTTCTTTGGATGCCTTAGCTTTTCTATAATCTGACAGGAAAAAGTAATGGTTGTCAGGCAAGAATGATTTCTCATAACCAATACATATAATAAAAAATGACATAAACAGATATAATGTAATCTATCTTCTATTTACCTTTTTTTTCTTATTGCTGTAAACCCTCTATAATGAATGCCTGAACATGTAATATGTGTAATTTCCATTATAATGTATTGGCACCATATTATGGGTGACAGTTTTTAAAAATTGCTTCTCTGCCTTTACTTTGTGTTCAGTTTGAACAGTAAAAAGTTATTCCTTGATGTTTACTGCCATGGAGAGTTAAAGCAAGTGAAACATGTCATAAAAGATGTGTGCAATGTAAGCTCAGCTGTATATCATCACTGTGTCACTTGGTTTTCATGTTTAAGCCATTTACATGCATTACTAGGAACACATTTTAAAATGATGGAAGCACTAAGAATATGGTGCATGATTCAAAATACATATTTTGTGGCCTAAACAAAACTTTTCTAATAGAAAAAAAGGTTGACTTATGATATTAAGAAATAGTGTATGCTTTTATTTCTAGAGTAATATATTTTATTTTTTTTTTAATCTAACATATATTGACTTACTCTTGTGTGAATGTCAACGCTGGGGTTCTATTTTTCATTTGCCAGACTGCGGGCTTACATTTTGAGATGTTGTATGTATTTAATATATTTTAGTTCATAAAAGTTGCTCTTTTTATTAATTATCTGGAATAGCCACCAGGATGTGGTTTCTATGAGGTGATTGTGCAACACTGTATAACAAGGGGGGGATGCAATGCTATTCATGAGTTCTCATCTGGTCCTTAGTCCTTTTTATTGCAAAACCAGCAGCCTTCAACATGGTTCGTTTCTGGCAATTTCCCAAGAGATCTCTCCCTATACCTCTCACTTCCCATTTTGGACTTGCTGCTCTGGGCTGTCTTCCTAATTCTCATTATCTCTGACCTCTGGTTCTCCTATTAGGCCCTTGATTTGGGATTTTATAACCTTCTTTGTCTTTGATGCCATCATATTCTTATGACTCTGTATCTTCCCTAGCAAATGATATTTCCTAAATGTCGAACAAGACTTCTAGTGTCAGCCATGGGTTTCCAGGATCTTACTTGTTTGGACTAACTTCTGGCTAGGGAAAAAAAAAATGACTTAGATATTTGACACTCAAAAGTGATGCTATACAAAATAAATGAATTTGTAAGCTAAAGTCACCTAGATATCCTTGAGCAATGTTTTCATATTCATTACATGGGGCAGGCTGGTTGTCCACGCCTACCTGTAGGGTCAGAATGTGCCCATATGGGCTCCCTCTGAGAGAAGAAAGATAAGCAGAAAGGGCAGGATTCCCAGTAACTAATAAATGAAAGGGTCATTACTAATAAATTTATGTTCACAATTAATGCTCCATGTGGGAAGACTTAAGATTTAGAAATAAGGGTTGCTTAGCAGGACCTACTAAAATAGGATTCAACACCGGAAGCTTAGAATCAGGAACACAGCAAGTGGTAAGTGCTGGCCAAGGAGTGGGTGAACCAAGTGTGGATGGAATGAGCTATGGAGAGGAAAGCAGATTTAGCCACATATCTACAAATGGGGGAGCCCCTTTGGGAAATTTATTTACAAGTCTCCGAAAGGCCTGGGTAGGCTTTATTTTTCTAGAAGCAAAGATAAGTCAGATTTTTGTTAAGACTTTTCACTAGCTATACATCAGAACCATCAGGTACAAGTCTCATGCTAGCTACTTGACAGTATACACAAGCCTGTCACTTAACTTCCTAGAGTGTTCGTTTCCTTCTGGGTAAGTGGAAACAACAAAACCATTCCTTTGCTCCTCACAGAACCATTGTGAGGATCAAATAAAACAAAAGAAGTGTAGTGCTTTGAGAAGGATCAAGAGATTTTGTAAGCAGGAGCCACTATCATTACACAAGCAAAATTATGTCATCAAGAATTCCTTTTTGAGTTTATCCACCTTTGGAAGGTATTGAGAGGCTGATACCTGACTGTTTGCAGAATACAGCAATATCCTCTGAGAAACACAAGGACCAACATCAGGAAATGCACTCATTACTGTCCATTTACCTTTGCAGAACAGAAAATCAATAAAGCTATGCATATAAAAGCCAAGTTTCCTGCTAAAACTCTCAAGCAGTGAGGAAATTGTGTTGAACAAATGATTATGTATATCATGTCTTTTTCTTGTTCACAGTCCCATAATCAAGTTTTAATTTTATATTATATAGTAGAGGTATATATAGATGTATTTATAAGTTATATATATAATATGTTGAATATATTTTTAATATTTTTATTTTTAAAAGTATTATTTGTAATATTTATATGTATAGTCTGGGTGTTATTTCATAAAATGTAGTACCTTTGAAAAACAATACATTTGCACTAACATTTATATATATATCTACAGAGTTTGAAAGTTTTCTCAAACCCCTGGTTAATATTTTCAAGTGCATTTAAGATCCAACTATCATTTATGGTGTAGATGTGTAACATATGTCCAGTTGACATCAGTGTGTGGAGATTTGCATATGTATAGAGAAATTTTAATTTAAGAGTGCTTTAATGCTTTCTCTCTAGAGAGAAAGCAACTTAGATTAACAGTACCATAAACAAGGTATGTCAGCCCTTTTTCTCTTGGTTTCCTCATCTAAAAATCAAAGATAATAATTACTTACTTTAAAAGAGTTCCTTTGGATTAAATGCATTAACCCGCATAAGCAATTAGAAGTGTGGCAAGACCATTACTTGAGCAGTTTAAGACTTTCTGAGATCTTAACAATGCAGTATTGATGTGGGGACTGTAGCTAGAGTAGTAACCAAACGGAGGTTTTAAAAAAATGTATCATTTTAGGGGTGCCTAAGGTGGCTCAGTCGGCTAAGTGTCTGACTCTTGACTTTGGCTGAGGTCATGATCTCATCGTTTGTGCGATTGAGCCCTACATCGGCCTCTGCAATGACAGAGCCTGCTTGGAATTCTTTCTCTCTCTCTCTCTCCCTGCCCCTCCCCTACGTGTATGCACACACACTCACTCTCTCTCAAAATAAACATTAAAATTTTTTTAAATGTATCTTTTTAAGAGGCATCCATTATTCATGGATATGAGCAATTATGATACTGAGTTTGCTAAATGCTGCAACCTTAAGATATAATGGCAGGCAGTGGGAAGAGTCATGAAGTCAAATTGCTCAAGGTCTAGGATTTATGAGAAGCACCATGAAAATCTGAATGAAGTTTTGGGTTAGAATTACTCTTATCTTAGAAGACCTAACACAGCTAAAATCATGCCTCACTAGGTCTCTCCTGTCAAAGAAGTTCCTAATTGATGTAAAGGAGATTTCATTCTCTTCTGCTGGAGAGGCTTCAATGTGGAAAAGAAGGGATAACTTAAATTTTGGCCATATCTGAAATACCAGCGCGGGGGGGGTGGGGGTGGGGGGGGGAGTAGGTCCTGATGATAATCTAGTAGAGTCATAGCAGGTGTGATTTGGAGCCTCTTCTGAGCAGGGCAGCAGGTGAAGCCGACTGTGGGTCAGCAGACACGGCCAAGTTGCAGATACAGACGATATGATATAAGAACTAAAGACATGAGGCAGATAAATGACATATCATATGTGTTAGAAAAACTCCTCTGGCAGCCATGTGAATAACAGAACGATGAGGGGCATCTGGGTGGCTCAGTTGATTAAGTGTCCAACTTTGGCTGAGGTCATGATCTCATGGTTCATGGGTTTCAGCCCCATGTCCAACTCTGTGCTGACAGCTCAGAGCCTGGAACCTGCTTCAATTCTGTCTCCCTTGCTTTCTACTTCCCCTGCTTGTGTGTGTGTGTGTGTGTGTGTGTGTGTGTGTGTGTGTGTGTGTAAAGAAACAATGAGAACTCAACTAGAGACACTGAAGACAAGGGACTAGGTAGGAGCCTGTGTAAGACACTGAGGACCAGAACCAGGACAGCAGCAATGTTTTTCCAGTTCAGAGGTCAGCAAACTATGGCTCACAGGCCAAATTCAGCACATCACGTTTTTAAAAATCAAGTTTTACTGGAATGCAACCACACCTGCTTATGCTTTGTCTCTGGCTGCTTTCATGCTGCAAGGGGAGACTTCAGTAGTTAGGAACAAAACCGTATAGCCAGCAAAGCCTAAAAATGTATTATCTGGACTGTATGGAAAAGGTTTGCTGATCCCTGCTCAAGATGGATGCCCCAGAAGGGAGGTCACCTGCTTCACCTCAGGCCACTTTCTGGACAGTCTACAAGAATTAATGCCTCAGTAAAATATCTCAAAGTTCTGAACAGCTCTGGTGTTGTAGCTGGTGAGTACCACAAAACACTCACCATGGAAGGGTAGACTGTAACATGAACTCTTTTATGTAAGAGAAAAAAGAGAGAAAGGACACAGACACAGATCACCAAATGGAACCAAAAGCAAAGCAATGGAGATGTGTTTCATGTGCTTTTGCTCATGTTGAGGGACCAAGGGCTACGGGTACAGTATGGTTTCTTGTCCAGGACTTGTTTCTACCCGCTGTAAAGATTATCACATTTTTCACGTTATTAAAAGAAGTTTCTCTCCAGTAGAGTTCCCTCTGAGCACCCTAACATATAACTACACATGAACTATTCCCACACTTTCCTCAAAGAGCAGGGGTTAATACACACTTAGCAAGGCTTTCTAGCACTACCAAACAAACAAATCCTGTTCCTATGAAGGGGAGGGGAGGTATCATATTATATTTCATCAATGCATTATATTTTTTATCCCAAATATCCTATATTTGTACCTTGCATTTTTATTTTGTACATACGTATGTACACGTGTGTTTATATATGTATTTTGGTGGTATTTCAAAGCGTTCAAGCAGGGACAAGATCCCTCCAGCTTAACACAGGATGCATCTGGGCTTCTTGGCCTTTCAATGTATCTTGAATCTGAGTTGGAAAACATCCATGACCAGCAAGTGTAAAGGCCTTCCTTAAGTAACTTCTTTCTTTTTATACTCTCTCTCTTTCCTGACCACCATCCTTAAAATAGCAAATCTCACCTGCACCAACATTCCCCACGAGCATCCACATCCGCACCCTCCCTCATTGCTTTTATTCCAAAGCATTTACTACAACCTAACACGTTTTATTTATTTGTTATAAATAAACAAGTCTACCTCAACACTACACATACTCCATAAAAACAAAGGTTTCTCTTCATCGTATCTCCCATTCGTTTTTAGGTGTTTGCCCATGTAAGAAGTGTGCAAAAGACATTTGTTGAATGAATGAACTACTGCAGTATCTGTCAATTCTCATATGATATCCATCACTCTGGAAGTTTCTTTTTCAATTATTTATCTACATGTCTTTTCTGATATCAGAAAGTAAGCACTTTGAAGACAAGAATCAGATGATTTTCATCTTTATGCCCCCATTATCCAAAAAATCTCATGCAACTCATAGATGCTCAGTTAATCTTTTAATAAATGAATCAATAAAATTTTCTAAGTTAATCTGAGTATGTTCTTAGTTGTTTCTTTATTGGAAAATAGGTTATAGAAGAATTTTTTTTTGAGAGAGAGAGAGGGCACAAGTGAGCAAGGGGCAAAGAGAGAGAATCCTATGAGAGGCAGAGAGAGCAGGGGGAGCGAGAAAGAAGTGGGTGGGTCTCACTCGAAGTGGGGGACAAGCTTACCCAATGCAGGGCTTGAGCTCACCCAAAGTGATGCTCGAACTCACAAGCCATGAGATCATGACCTGACCCAAATTCAGATGCTTAACCGATTGAGCCACCCAGGCACCCCTGTAGAAGAATAAATGTAATTGGAAATGGATCACCTGCAGTATATTTCATCCTTGATATGTATTTTTTTTTTCCATTCAGAAGTTTGCATTCTGATCCTCTTCCATTGAGAGCCTACCAAATTAACAGGCCAAGACGATGCTTCCCAAACCCCATCTTGAAAGGAACAGCTGGTCTGAGCTGCACCATCCTTGCCATATCAGGTGCCCTTAAGCACGAAGGATGAGACAGTCCTGTCTTGTGGGAAAGCAGGTCTAATGTCTTCTCATCTGCCTGCCTCTGAGGTTCTGCTGCTCCTGTATCTAAATATTTATTCTCAGCACTTTTCTGCCCTTCACTTTTTTTTTTTACTTTTACTGTCAACAGTATTACACTTTCTTTCTTACTTGTTAATTTTCCACTTATGTATTACCAAAACTTTGCCTTTAACTATACACTGGTGAAAGATTATTCCTCTAAAAAGCTCTGTGTTGGTCGGGAAAATACACTCCCTGTGCCCAACTATATTTGTGAATACTGACTAATAAGGGCCACTTGGAAGTGATGAATATGACATTTCTTTAAACCACTGCTCCTTTAGCAGGTTTTACCATAAATGCCTTAAACCATTTGGCCACTTTTCAGACAACAGAAATGAGCCTAATATGTATTACCTAACAGCTGATTCTTCTTATGCAAAACTGAATAATTAGCCCTATAAACATGCCACAAGATTCATTTTTGTGAATATTATTATGCACAAAAATCAATAAAATTATTGACTTTTCATCATTTTGTCTTTTTCATCTTTTTTGAAAATTTGGCTCCTAATAGCTAGCAGGGAAATAAGATAGAAGTAATAAGCATTTTTACTCACTGAAAATATTTTGGGTTTTTATTTTTTACATTAAATCTTGAGTCAGTGACAGAGGTAATGATTAAAGATGTGTGTGTGGGGGGGGGGGTGTGGGTGTGATATTCCTGGATTTCAATCTAACTAGAGATTATAAAAATAATGAGAAATTAAAGGAGGGATTGTTAGCATTATGTTTTTGCAGCAAATAGCTCTTTTCCAATATAGGTTTTATTCATCAAGCAATTTTGTTAGAGAGACTGTCCTATAGAGGTTAAATGCCCTTTTAAGTGAGAAAGAACTATCAGATAATCAAAATTAGCTGCTTCTCACTAAAATCACCTTGAAATTGCCTTGATTTCTGCCCAAATTGGTTCCTTTTTCCACTTCCAAACTGTCTTATTTGAGGCATGTCATTTAACCTCTCTGGCTTACATTGTCCTGAAAATAGGATATCAGGATTATCTAGGAGGACTAGATACTCTCTAATAACCTCCCTAGCTCTAAAATGTTACCCTTCTTTTACTGTTAGCCATTTTTTTACCTTGTTGTTTATGTGTGTTATAGACACCCACATGCACTCACACACATAGGAAGAAGGGGGCAGTGAACTTGAGAAGACTCATTTCAATGAGGTAGGCATCAATGAGAGTCACTTCCTACTGAGCTTCTATCAGTTCCTCCTAACTATTTTAATCTTTTGTTAACTTCAACTTGTTTTTCTCTTCATTTATCTTTCTCCAGTGACTATATAAAACTTGTATAGAATTCTAAGGTTTTCAGTTTTTATTCCTCATACTTTATTAAAACAGCAAACATGAATAGTATGAACTGTAAAAGACACTCAGGGCACTGTGGTGTTTCCCCTCAAATATTTAGCATATAAAATAGTAATTGAATTTATTATTATCAAAATTAATTCATTCCTATGATTTTGTTTGGCAGGATAAAACATTATTATTTTGCACACTCTTATTTTACATTGGATGGTGAGCCATAACCTAGGTCAGAGGCGAAAGAAAGAAAGAAAGAAAGAAAGAAAGAAAGAAAGAAAGAAAGAAAGAAAAGGCAAAGAAGAAATTATATCACCAATGCTGTCAGCACTTGATTTTTAGAAACAAGTGAGAAAACACAGAGCAGGGGGAAGGTGGTACCCGGAAGGCAATAATCTGTCATTTCCTAGCTGAAAGGTGACCCTTTTAATGATGTATTTGTTAACTTAAGTGACAGAGGCCACAGAGCAAAGACTGGTTGTAATGACATATTAAGCTGACTAATGGTCCACCTGGCTCCTTACCCCTTGCTCCTTTTAAACCTAGCAGATGTGGCCACTAAACCACTCTTTTTATGTTCAACCTCTACCCCATGCACTGAATAAAATCTATTTGGGAAGTAGAGAATATTAAAAGCTTTACTGAAATATTTATCCAGTTTAGTGTCAAGTCAAATTTGCTTTTTTCTTGGTCATCCATTGTTAGATTCCTACTTTCTTGCCGTAGCATCCCATCCTTGTATCCTACCTCTTGCTGTCCTACCATTTCTAAGATTTTGACATATTAGTGAATTTCCTTGATAAGACCTCTGATGCCCATTTATTTTGGTATGTGCCTCTTTCCTCTTTAGATCTATGTTCACATATCTCCACTGATTCTTTCCCTTTAATCCACACGTTAAATCTGTCAGCTCAGAACTTATCACATCCTCAGCCCATGCCTGGAGACAAGCCTATGCTGGCTTTAGCTTATGATATTTCATTTATCCATGTTGCCCCAAGTCTCTAAAAAGCTTTGGCTGTATTTATACCCTAGGATTCCAAATGACCCAACATCCGTGATAGGAAGCCTGATTATTTTTCCTGATTCCTGATTGGCTGATTCTGCCAAAACTAAATGAAATCAGCTATGGTACCAAAAATGGGCACATGTGGTTGGACGCTTGCGAGAGATTAAAGCTGGGTAAGAAGACAGTAATCACTCTTGAACCCTAGAAGTTTCTGAGGGCTGGTATTTTCAGGATCTCCCTTCTTTTCTCCACTCTTTCCCCTTTTACGATCTCTATCAACAGTCAAGTTCTAGCTGATTTTCTCTCTTGATTTCAATGACTCCAACTCTTCTACTTACTCACGATATGAATTTAGGCATGTTATTCAAACTCTCTGTGCCCCATAATCTATAAAATACAATAAAATTCATACCATCATAAGGTTTCTGTGAGAACTCAATAAATGGATTCAGGTAAAGTATTTAGAAAGGTGCCTAGAACATAGCATCACCTGGTGAGTGTTAACTGTTGTTAATATGGGAGAGAGGCACATTTGTTTTTGCCACAGTAAAATATTTGGGTTTCAAACTCATTGAAACTCTTAGACACTTACATTATCTCTAATTATCTCATTGTTTAAGACGAATCCCCCATTTCAATCTATCATAATGTGTAAACTCATAAAGACTAGATGTACATAGTTCAGTTTCAGACTGGTATCACAATTAAAGAAATAGAATAGTTTAACCTCCCAAAGAGGTGGACAAGCCAATGGAGAATACCTAAAACAATATGTCAAATACACATTTAAAATATATTATGCTGGAGTACAAGGAAAACAAAAAAAATAAATAAATAAATAAAACACTTTGGACTCTAGAAGTGACTAGAAAGCCTGAATTCAGAGAAGTAGGCCTCGAATACCATATTTCTCAATTTGAATGTGCTGACGCCTAGTGTTTCGAAGGTTGGGTTTTGACTGATGTCACAGGAGACAGGAGGTAAAACTAGTGTCCTTGAAATGTGGGAATCACAAAAAGGGACATAAATGTATAAATTATTTTTAAAAAATCCTCACCAGGAGTCTACCCCTGCTACAAATTTTCATGAAAAAATGAAAATTACAGAAGAATATTAATTGCTATAATGCTATTTAAAGTAACTAGGCTTTATGTTTTTAAGGATACATAAATATGCAGTATAACTATAAAGTAATCAAGGAAATGATTAATCATTCAGCGCAGTGGTTTCCTGCAAGGTGTATGTGTGTAGAAGGTGATGTAGGCAGAGCAGGGCATACGATTCTCCCTGGTCGAACAGATCAGTCAAATGTTCTAGTTCTTAAACTGAGTAATCAGTACACAGTTGTTTGCTTCAGTATCACTGTTCAAAATTTTTAATATATGTTACACTTGTTCTTTTTATAAAATAATAATAAAGCAGCAAAATAAAGGCCTATGCTCTAACAACACAAGAAATTGCAATATTGCTCAAAGCCTTTCAGTGTTTTTCAAAAATCCTAAAAGTCATAGACCACACTCATGTGAACCCCTTGTCCTTGAATGTATAGAACTTATTGTGTTAGCTTATAGGGGTTGTGCTAAGACCATGAACATTGCCAGATTGAATGACTATTTCTCACATCCAAATGTGGTCATTAATTCATGTATTTAATAAATGTTTACTAACCACTTACCACATGTCAGAGACTGTTATATATGCTAGGGATAGAGTGGTAAACAAGATACAGTTCTGTCTCTTGTATTTTGTAATCTAGTAGCTAAGATGGATAAGAAGTAAAGGGAAAACAACACCCCATGACTACATATGTGTTTTTGAATGAAAACTAGCCACAGTAAGGGGATGAAGACCAATGGGGGCAGCTACTGTAAATATCCTGGTAAGGAAATTATTTTCTTTTCTGGGGAGGAGACTTTTAGACCAAAACCTGAATAAAATGAGGGGGCAATTTAAGTGTTCTAGACTCAGAGAATACAAACTGTATATGCCCTAGGAGAGGAACTTGCTCAGCCTATTCAGGAAGTAGTAAGAAAACCAGTATTGCTGCAAGTGTGAAAGCAAAGGGCAGAAAGCCAGGAGAAGAAGCCATCGTGCTCCCAGGGCCTAGACTTTGCAGGGCATTGTAGCACATGGCAAGGACCCCAAAGTTTATAATGCATGTGATGAGAAGCCACTGAATAATTTTGAGAAAAGAAGTTACAGATCATGTTTTATATTTCAGAGGCTGATGTGTGGGGAATAAAATGAAGTCTTGGAGAAGCAGCAGGGAGATGATGTTAGCAGTGATAGCAGAAATCCAGACAAGAAAGAATAGCACCTTGGGCAATCGTGTAGCAGCGGACTTGTTAGACTTGGTCTGGTTTGGGATCTATTTTGAAGGTGGCACATATAAGATGTGTTGGTATGGGATACTAACCAACCAAAAAGAGGAAGCAAGGAAAAAGGTGAGATTCTGTCATGAGTATCAGGGTTACTTGTGGTACAATTTGCTGAAAAAAGGAACACTCAGGGAGAAACACGCTGAAGGACAGGGCCAGGAGATCAGTTGTGACATGTGAAGTTTGAGCCCAGTGGGGCTCTCATGACACAAGCCTGAAGCTCGGGGTAGAATTTGGGCTAGAGACAGAATTTGGGGCATACTGAGAACTGAACTATACGAGCAGCCAGATTCAGACCTGGATGAGATCATCTAAGGAGGGAATACAAATGCATAAGGACACGACAACATGCACAGGTCTGGAGAACAAGAGTGATACCACAAAAGATATTAGGAACAAGTGGACAGTAGGTCAGACTTAAATCAAAACGGGGCAGAGGCTGAAGCCAAGTGAAGAAGTTTCCAGATGGTTCCATGATGTCAAATACATCTTAAAGCTTAAGGGAGATAAAGGCTGATAACTGACCCCCAACTGTGACGAGGGTAAAATTACTGGGGACACTGACAGATGGGTTTCTGTTGTATGTACGGACAAGTGTCTGAGGGGACAAGGGCTCTCGCAGTGAGCTCAGTCCCTGCTGCTGCTGCTGCTGCTGCTGACCCTGTGGAGGATTTGGGGCTGATGACCCAGTAGAGGAAAGGAAGTACTCCAGGAGCAACAGCTTTAGTTAAGAGAAAGGGGATGGGTACCATGGCACAAGTGGAAGGCTTGGCCTCACACAGGAGTAGAATGTTCATGCACTGTGAAAGGAAGATGGAGTCTGTGGGAACAGACATGCACACAGGGGTGAGGGAGTGATGCAGAAATGAAAAAGGGCTTGTCTGATTGCTGCTATGTTCTCAGTCAAAGAAAAATGAAGGCTGTCAGCTGGAAGGGAAACTAGGTGGATGGGATGATGGGATTTGAAAGGGGAGAATAAGACAAAATACACAGAGGGAGAAACATTAAATAGAGAAATGCAGTAGGATGGCCAGACAGTGTAAGAGTCCCCATTTCAGAATCATGGCCATAAATTTAGGGTGAGACCAGTCGGCATATCTCTGTGTTGTTCTCTGACAAGTAGTTAAAGGGCCAATGAGGGAAGAGCTGAAACGACTTAACTAGAGCAGCATTTGACAGGCAAGTGTGATGGGAAAGAGAAAGGCAAGAAAGCTGAGTGTGGAAACAAAGGAGGGAAATGGAAAATGGGGCTTAATCTGGGAAAGGAAAGAAGTAAAGACGCTAAAAGAGCCACAGATACTCAAAGGAGGGCCAAAAAGTTAGAGAGCCCACTTCTCGCTAACTCATGTTTGTAATTTTGATTTTACATCTTTTGGAAACTTTTCACTCAGGTAAGTGTCTTTTCTCTTCTGTGAAAAAGAAAAAAATGCCTTTAATTGCTTCACTTCATGTTTCCATATTCATTCCATCTGTCTGCGCCCAAACTGAAAAGTAGCATAGTCTTAAGCCTGTCAAGGAGTTTGGTGAAATCAACCATGGCATTTGGGATAATACAAAGATTAAAATGGGGTATGTGTGTGAGGTAAAATGTGAAACTAAATGAGATTCTGACAATCCCGAATATGCATGAAAACTAATGGTTAAGATCACTCAAAAGGTAATTTGCACGAAGCTTTCAGGACCCTCTGGGAAATGATTTTCCTCAGGGAAGAAGAAGCCAGGCAATGATGACTAGACTTAAGCCTTGAAGTGGACAAAAAATAAATTAAGTATAGCATGGCATCTATATTTACTTATTTGGATTGGTCATTCAATCCGACCCTTTTGGACTCTTATTTGAGTCTGACAGTGAGGCAGTGTAGACATATATCAAACCAAGAAATAAACAAAAGGGAAAAATATCTGATAGAACAGAACTACTTAGGATACCTCCAACACTGTATTGCCACAGAGCCACAGTGAATACCAGGAAATAAACAACACCTGGAAGAGTGAGTGCATACAAGAATTCTCTATGGGACTGTTAGACATAATCGTGTGGGTGTTAACTCGAAGGGAGCCTGAGGTTGAGGCATGAACTGGTACAAGTGGAAATAATAACTGCAAGTCCTTGAGAAATCAAGGTTATGTTAGAACTATAAATGAAAATCTGGATTGAATAATGTTTGTGGTAAGTTACAGAAAGAGGTAAGTTAAAGCAAACAGAAACATTACAGGTGTTAGATGTGGAGGACAAGATGTGCTAGGTTGGTGGAATGTGGCATAGGGAAGAAGTTCAAGGACATATACTATGTATGAGTTATTGAACTGTGTTGGAGAGATGAGCTGGGTAGGCTGTTTTAAGAGGTAAGTTATGTAAATTATATATTTAGAAATGGTTCAGGTATATCAGAAGGACACTGGCTCAAAGCAAGATAAATGGGCTATTTGAATGGAAATTACCAAACCTGGACTTGAGTTCACATCTTAGCTATAGAGAAGTATCTGTATATGTCCTGTTGACATATCAGTATTTTCTATATATCCTGTTGACATACCAGGAATACATGTGGATTTCTAATATTGACCATAAATGGTTTTTGAGTAAATATGTTTGTGAATATTCAAATCTATAGATATATTTTTTTTCTAAGGTATTCAGATATCCAAGTATATTGCTGCAGAACCTTAATATTATACATTTACTGCTAAAGTTTTTGCTTATAAAAATATGCAAACAAAAATGATTGTTTAATCCCCATGACAAATCTATGAAATAAATAGCAATGATGTTGTTATGACTGTTTTTATAGTTTAGATGACTTGGATCATCTAAAGTCTAACACAACTGACCCAAGCATTATGCCAGTCCCATTACCCTGCATGGTTTTCTGCTTACAATTCTAAAATTACAGCTGGATTTTTAAGGTTTATATGCTCTAAAATTTCAACCATGTTATAAGCTTAGAGAGCCTCAGCAGCGTTAATCCTAATAAAGGAGAGGTGTTAGTTAAAAATTAAATCAGAGTTCAAAAATTCTTGTCTTCAGGATGCACCAAAAGAAATGTGGGATATTCATCAAAACACATGCAAAATAATTTTGATAGCATCATTATCCAAATGCCTGATCAAGTGTCAGAGGAATAAATAAATTGTGATGTATTCACGAAATGCAACATTATACAGCAATGAGAATGAGTAAAAACTACAACCCATGCAACAATGTGGAATCATTCACACATAAAATGTTGAGATGATGCTAGATACAAGAGAGTGAATTCATTTGTATAAAATTCAAATTTAGTCAAAACTCATCCATGCTACTAAAAGTAAAAACAGTTGTTATCTTTCATGGGGGAGAGAGACTTGAAAGGATCCATGGGAGTGGGGAACCTGTGAGGTGCTGGTAAGGCATATTCTGTGAAAATTCATTCAGTGTGTGTGTGTGTGTATGAGAGGGAGGGAGGGAGGGAGGAAGGAAGAGCGGAAGGAAGGAAGGGAGGGAGGGAGGGAGGGAGGGGGAAGAAAGTGGTAAAGTTACAACTGTATACTTTTTTTTGTATGTATATTAGGCTTCAGTAAAGAGTTAAAAAAAAAAAAGAGTTCTGATGAATTGGTAAATAGTGGCCTGTCCTGCAGAAAAGTCAGGACATGTTCTGATGTCGGCCCGCAGACTGCTCCAGAGACGCCCATGGACAAAGGGAGCGGGGAAGCTAGATCTTCCAAACCAAACCAAACCAAACCAAAAGTAAGATCTTACCACCCAGTTATAAATGCAAAGGTTGTTTAATCAAACATTTTTAAAATATGCTGAATCAGAACTGGGGTAAACGATTCTCCAGAAATGAAAACACTGAAACAAACTAACTTGAACCACTGGTAGTCCTGCAGTGATGTTATCCAAATGAAACAAGAATCTGCTGAAGAAAGGCTGACCCAACTACAGTGAGGGTATGGATGGAGTGAGAGTTTACTGAGAAGAAGATATATCCGTCAGTTTGTGTGATGTGTGCTTTTTCACATACTTGATAAGACGACTCATTTATGAAGGAACGAGCACAAGAGAAGGCCCCTCAGAGGCTAATAAGAGATGGCTAAACTGTGAGATGGGCACTGATCCAAGAGTGTCCTTAGTAAATGCCTCTGGTTTACTGATTCCATTCTAGAGAATGGTGAACTAAAGAACCTTTACAGAAAGACTAAAGTGAATTACAGGATTAGAATAAATTTCTAAGTGCCCACTGTATTGATGCCATTTTTAATCAATTGAGGCCAATAAATATTCTTTTAATAATCTCTGTGGTAGGGGGGCGCCTGGGTGGCTCAGTCGGTTAAGCGTCTGACTTCGGCTCAGGTCATGATCTCGCAGTTTGTGAGTTTGAGCTCCGCGTCAGGCTCTGGGCTGACAGCTCGGAGCCTGGAGCCTGGAGCCTGCTTTGGATTCTGTATCTCCCTCTCTCTATGCCCCTCCCCCACTTGTCCTCTATCTCTATCAAAAATAAATAAAATGTAAAAAAATAATAATAATAATCTCTGTGGTAGGATTTCCTTTATACAGGACAGCCATGTTATAGCAAAACAAGACTTCTTAGGGAAGAAGTCACTGTCCTTTATGGTTTCCATGGACTATAAAGAGTGCACATAAGCAAAACATATATTCTGGAGTTCAGTTTTAGTACACTGATACATCACACATACACACACATGTATACACACCTCAAGCAAAACACACTGAGTAAATAGGTGAACAAAAACTTCATGTTGCAATACCTTATAAATGATGACTCAGAAATAGTGGTAATTCTTTACTCATGTTTATGATGAGCATCTCATCGCATGATGAGACCACAGTTCCTCGAAGGCCAAAGAAACTAATCTTGTGCCAGCATGTGATCCTCCCCATGTTACATAAGATCCCATAACATGAATGGCCTTTCTCAGTGTGATGGAACCAGGCAAACGCTTCCAACTCGACTGTGTTGAAGAGAAGAGTTGCCAGAGAAATACAGAATGCCCAGTTAAATTCAAAGTGCAGATAAATAATTGTTAGAAGTGTATCCTGTACAATATTTGGGATATAGTGATAATTTTAAAAATTCAAGTCAAATTTAGCTGTGCAACCTGTATTTTTATTTGCTGTATCTGTCAACTCTACTGAGAAAGAGTTTAGGCAAATTCATACCTAAGAAACAACCAACCACATCAGGGACATAAGGGAGGAAAACAGGAGATCTAGCCCACACTTAAGTCCATTCCCTACCAGCTACAGGTGGAAATGGCATATAAGCTAAGCTCCTGTTAAGCACATGTCATTTGGTAAAACATCTTTCTCATGTGCATTCATTATTTATTGGCAAATTAAAGGGAAAGAATAGATGAACTGTCCTCTGAGCCACCCAGGTGTCCCTGCCATCTTTCCTCAGATATAAATTTTCAAAACGGGGGCACCTGGGTGGCTCAGTCAAGTAAGCATCCAACTCTTGACCCTGGCTCAGGTCATGAACTCACGGTTGGTTCATAAGTTCAAGCCCCGCGTCAGGCTCCACGCTGACAGTGTGGCGCCTGCTTGGGATTCTCTCTCTCCCTCTTTCTCTGCCCTTCCTGCACTCTCTCTCTCAAAATAAATACATTAAAAAGAATTTTTTTTTCCAAAACAGATCAAAAATTGTCACCAATACTAGTGAAAATTTTGGAGAGAAATTTCCTATACTGCTAAATAACTGATAATTTTTTAAATTAATGAAAAAATTGATGAAGGTTAGGTGGAATTTGTATATTTCGGTCTTCAGAAATAAACCAAAGTAGGGGGAGACACTAGGAAACACCTGAATAGTATAGGTGTGTTAACATCAATGTCTCTTTAAGTTTTTAAACATTAAAATTTGTGCTTTATTTTAAACATTTTATTATTATTTCTAGCATCATTTATCACGTGAAAAAAAAAAACTAGCTGGAGAAAAACACTTTTCCCCCCTAGGAGTTCTTGATTTTTATAACTTTTTATTATGATAGGAATAGAAAGAAAAGAGCATGATTTTAACAAGCCAACCCAGTAACATACAAATGATTGTCATTTCCTTCAAATAAAGGAAAATGAAGTGCATTTTAATAGTGCTCCCATTATTCAAAGCAGTTTGGAATGTTTCATGTAGAATCACCAGAGGACCCCATCTGAAGTTCTTTTGATTAGTCTCAGAATTTTCTCCATTTAAGACTACAGTTCATTTAAGGAATGACTATATTATTTGGAATTATGCCTGGAAAATGAAGTGTTTAATCTAGCTATGTTTGGGAAAAAATATTTAGTTAAAAAGAAATGATACTGACTAGGAACCTGACTCAAAACACCAAGGCTAAGATATGGGTGTATGATATCATGATACTTGTGATACTAGTTCATGACGAACTTTGAAGAAATGTGCATATATGGTTTTCCAGGTATCTCATATACATGTTAGTCTATAACTGTACGAACATTTATTTTGGCTATCACTGAAACAAGCAGAAATCACCTGAGAATCTTGAAAATCATCTGTGGAGGGCCACAGTGAGAGGCAGTCAATAAGGTAGTTGACATAAGACCCAGGTAGAAGTAGCTCTTTATAAAAGAAATGTCACCTTCTCCCTGGGCTAGTTTCCTCAGTCTTGGGAGGTAAACGGTACTGGAGGCCACGGTAATATCTAGAAGTGCATACTATGTATGATAGGCAGAACAAATATTTGCAGGATTTTGACAAAAGAACTTCAGGGCCTGAAGAGGAAAGATCTAAATACAGTTTTGCAAAATCTAAAGAATTCATCAATCAGGACTAAAATCCTTCAGAGACAAATACTAATTTATTAGCTGAACTCTTCTGTGGAATATTATTCTCGATCTGATGAGAAATATTGGACTTAACTATGAGGCTCACAAGAGTTTTTGATCCATGTTAAAAAAAAAAAAGGCAAAAGGAAAGTTGGGAGATCTTCTGTTTAAGTATAGTTTGTGTGTCAAAGAGCCTGTGACCAAAGACTTTCCTATCTTGAATAAAAGCGAATATTGTTCTGACTTGATTTCTTTGGAGGAGAGGGTTGTTTCCTAATAAACTACAGTTTTTAGGGAAGTTTTGATTTACAGAAAATTGCACAGGAAGAACAGAGTTCCATATTCCCCCACATGTCCCCCTGCATAAAGTTTCCCCTACCATTATTATCTTTTTATTATCTTATTATCCCCTACCACTATTATCTCCCCTACCATTAATATCTATTATATTTTATCTTATTATCTTTTTTTCCCCCTACTATTATTATACCACAGAGAGCAAGTAGGGGAGGAGCAGAGAGAGAAGGAGAAAAAAAATCCCAAGCAGGCACTACACTGTCATTGCAGAGCCAGACACAGGGCTCGAACACACGAACCTTGAGATCATGACCTGAGCCAAAACCAAAAGTTGAGTGGTTAACCGACTGAGCCACTCTGGCACCCGTATCATTAACACCTTTCATTAGTGTGGTATATTTGGTATAAGTGAGGAACCAATAGTGATACGTTATTATCAACTGAAAAGTCCATAGTTTGTACAAAGGTTTACTTTTTGTGTCGTGCAGTTCTATGGATTTTTACAAATGCATAATGCCACATATCCATCATTACAGTATCTAACAGAATATTTTCACTGTCCCCAAAACGCACTGTTCCATTCGTTTATCTCTCTCCTTTTCCCTCTGAACCCCTCACAAACACTCATCTTGTTACTGTCTCTATCATTTTAACCTTTTCCAGAATGTCATATAGTTGGAGTCATGCAGTATATGGGCTTTGCAAACTGGTTTCTTTCACTTAGCAATATGCATTTAAGTCTCCATTGTATCTTTTCATAGCCTGCCAGGTCACTCACTTTTATTGGTGAGTAAACGATGTACTACACTTCCTTTATCAATTTACCTATTGGAGGACATCGTGGTTGCTTGAGAGTTCTTTTTTAACTACAAAATTATGGTGATTTCTTTTAAAACATCATCTCAATAATTCATCTCCCGTCCTTTAACTTCTAATGTATTTCTTTCCTTGAATATCATTTCTGTCTGGCTCTGCTTTATAAGGAATTTTAATGGTCCAGAACAGAAGCCAGAAACTTCTAGTATTGAGAGATTTTATTACATTCAGTTTCTGCCACACTCTCAGCATCTACCAAACTCTCACAAATGTATTAGTCGGCAATGAAATCTTTCCTTGTTTTCTTCTTTATTTCTTGATTCTGTCTGGCTTCCCCATCTCAGATGGTTCTGAGTACACCATCTCTCAGGTGTACTATTGTTATTGCATCCTAATTGCTTTTCTCACTCTGGCTTTGCCTTCTTCAAACTATTCACCACACCTCTGCCAGTGACCTAACATGCCAATCACTACACTTCTGGTGTAAAATTCTACAGAGAAATCCCACTGCCCTCAGGATAAAATCTTGAGTGTAAACAATATCAAAGCCCTTTCTTATCTGAAAAAGCCAACGCCTCCTCACCATCTTATTATCCTCTGCTCCTGAAATTCTGAACTACATTTGGTGCTTCAACTGAGCTTCTGGGTTTTTTTTTATTATTATTATTTTACTTAACTGCTTCTGCTCCCTGAATATTCCCCCTCTCCCTCATCTCTTTACTTTCTAGCACTTATTACCAACACAGGTGTCTCCACCAGGAATCACACTCTTTGGAGCCAACACAGTGTTTACACTGTATTGTAAAATTTTATTTATCTTAGCCCTAATAAACCTAATTCCTTGAGAGAAGAAACTATGAAATGTTTACATTCCCAGTGCCTCGCCAATAAATGTGACCCCTATGCATCGTCTTTTAAACAAATTTTCATGCTTCGGAAATTCTGTGCAGGAGTGTACTATTCACCAAAACAACGACGAAAACAATAACTAGATACCTAATCGATGCAAACTATTTTGTGGCATTCATGCATACTTGCAATTTATATTTTCATTCAGTTCTCATAACACCACTAGCAACGTATGTACCAGCTGCCTGGCTCACAAACCTGCTTGTACCATCTTCAGCAAATAAAGTTTTACCTTTTGTCCCATGACAAGAAGCCCAGATGTCAGTTGTCTTACAATACCACAGTGACTCAAGTCATTAAAAAAGCTATTGCTAAAATTTTTGGAACAGTAGAATTTATTTTTAGTCATTTCAGTACCCTCCTTCCAATCAGGAAAGTCTTTTTCAACTCGTTTTTCAACTTAATACACCGATCTCAAGATCATATAATGAAAAGAGCTGAAATGCCTGAAAGTTAATGAAGAATACAGTAAGCATACCGCAGAATGAACATTTTTACGGCTCCTGTGCAGAAAGCACTTGAGGCTAATTATTTTCAGACCAGCCAGTGAATGAAAAGTTGTCCTGAGAGAATACTTACTTCTATGACCTACGGTGATCCCTCCTTATTCAGAATCTGTGGAACCACCTCAGAGCTACTCTCATAGGCTTTTCAACCTTTGTGGCTCAGCGAGGAATCTAATGAATTAATTTTAAGTTTTCACTGAACCGTGTCCTTTCACTACCTGATCTTACAACATCCAAGGCCAGGACAGGGATGACATGAAAGTTAATTTTCCAGAACTGCCTGGCATGGTTATTCATAGAACTAAGGGCAGTCCCAGGCCTGAACACTTTGGACAAACCAAAGAAAGCTAAGGGATTTCAGATTCAGTTTCGGTCCAAAATCTCATTGTGGGGCCAAGAGAAGACAAGAGAGGTGGATGAGTTGACTTAATACCTTCTACAAGTGATGCCTGATTTCCCCTAACACATTCACATACCTATACAGAGTTTTGTCTTTTTTTTTTTTTTTTTTTCCCCTCAAAGCTTGTTATGCACTGGCTGGCATTTTTTGTAAAGAGATAGTAAATTTACAGGGCTAGCCTTTTCTTGACATTTAATCACATTAATTTTCCAAGGAAAAAATAAATGTGAGTTTGAGTTTATAGCCTTATGTAATGATGGTACAAATTCATTTGTATCTTAATTTTATAGAGGTCATTAGGAGTTAAAAACACCCATTTTCATTCTGTGTGACAATTCTGTTGGTAAAAAAAGCCTTGGATATTTTAAGGTTTGATTCCTGGTTTAGGAATACAGATAGGATCTGATGGTAATGTTTATTAGTCATTACTGGATGTCTCATTTGTCTGAGATTAGAGTCCTTTCACTTCTATGAGCCCACTGAGGGCATGTTTTGTTCTAACTTGTATCTACAGAAATCAATATGCTTGGCCTACAGTATATCAGTAGCTTATTAAATGTCATCAAATAAAATGCAGCTAAATTCTTTCTGTGAAATAGTATATATGAAAAGTGGAAAGTAGTGGCATCACAGACAAATGTTGTTCCAACTCTTTGTGTGACTCAGAGTATTTAATCACTCTGAGCCTGGTTTCCTTATGTGCAGGATGGGAATAGTAATAGCTAGGTCACAGGGCTATCCTGAGTATTAAATGAGATAATGTACATACTCTCACTTTTCAGTAACTCACTGCAGTTTTATTTGTAAAATTTCATTATAATGTTTATTTTTATGTTTTATGATTACAATTTACTACTCAGTAAGTCAAATTCTGTGTGTGTAAAAATTTAATGAAAGGTTTTCCCTACAAAATAAATAAAAGTAAATAAAATAAATCAAACACAGTTATAACCCACATGTTGCAATAATCTGAACTGGACATTTTATTGGTGGACAACTTTGATCAAATTATCCTCTTTAGAAAAAATTATCCTCTTTATATCTTCAAGTCTCTCCTGTATCTCATATGACTTTTCCTCTCCCTTGAGAAAAACTGAATTTCATAAAATTAGTCCCAGTAAAATATATATGTAACCTTTTGAAGAAATAAATTTCACATATTAGCACAAGTAGAATTTAATGCATACAAAACTTTGTTATGATAACTCTCTCTTCACAGTTGTGCCTCCTGGCTATTAACGCTGCTATTAAGAGTTAGAGACGGGGCGCCTGGGTGGCTCAGTCGGTTGAGTGACCGACTTTGGCTCAGGTCATGATCTCAGTTCGTGGGTTTGAGCCCCGTGTCAGGCTCTGTGCTGACAGTTCAGAGCCTGGAGCCTGCTGCAGATTCTGTGTCTCCCTCTCTCTCTACCCCTCCCCCGCTCATGCTCTGTCTCTGTCTCAGAAATAAACATAAAAAAAGAGAGACATATCTGATTATTAACCCTCTTCAAATAAGATACAAAATCTATAGTTGGAGGTTAGCCCCACCTATCATTTCTACCATAAGAGATCTTAAAAAAGACTTTAACATCTCCCTCCTTGAAGCTTATGCCAAATTATAGGCAAAACACTCTGTCCAATCTTAATATGGTATCAGCCCCAGGTCTTCTTGACCACTTGAATAACACACACACACACACACACACACACACACACACACACAGTTATAAGAACAAAGTTGCAGTACATGAATGGTTGGTAATGCTGTCTTGAGAGTAACAGCAGTTAAAAAAAACTTTTGAAACATATCAAAATTTGAGTGGTATTATTAGAGTAGTAAACAGGAGGGAATTTAAAGTACCAAATGCTTATGTTAGAAAAAGGGGAGGTCTCAGTGACCTTAGCATCTAATGAAGAAATTTGAGAGAAAAGAGCAAATAAAATTCAAAGTGAAAGAAAGAAAATAATGAAGACCTTAATGCATAAGGAATATAAATTAATGAAAGAGAAAACAGAAAAAATAATTAAAATTAAAAAAAACTAGGGTTTTGATAAGATCAGTACAACTGATAAGCTTCTAGTCAGAATAATTAGATAAAGATATAAGACACAAATTACCAGTATTAGAACTGAGAGATAGACATCACTATAAATTCTATAAATGTTAAAATATAAGGAACTCTTATGAATGACTTTTGTCAATAAATGTGACAAATGGACAAATTCCTTGAAAGATACAAATTAACAAAACCTACTCATGAAGATATTGATACCCTAAGGCTCCTACATCTACTAAAGTCATTACATTTATAGTTACAAACCTTTCCACAAAGAAAACTCAATGCCTAGATGGCTTCACTAGTGAACTCTAATAAACATTTAAGAAATAGAACCAATTCTACGAAAACTTTTCCAGAAAATAGAATCAAAGAGAATACTTCTAAAACTTCCTAACCTCTTCAACTGTTACCCTGAACACAAAACCTGATATGTGGAAAGACAGTTGGATACTAACGTGCTTCCAATACAGGTAAATAAAATAACAGACCGACATCCCTGATAAGGATAAATGCAATAATATTAAACAAAAGTTTAACAAATCAAATCCAAAAATATATAATATGAATAATCCATCATGACTCAATGAAATTTATCCCTGAAACGTAAATTTGGTTTACCATGTAACAATCAATCACTGGGTGGGGGGGGGGGGGGGGGGGGTCGCCTGGGTGGCTCAGTCGGTTAAGCGTCTGACTTTGGCTCAGGTCATGATCTCACGGTTCGTGAATTTGAGCCCCGTGTCAGGCTCTGTGCTGACAGCTCAGAGCCTGGAGCCTGCTTTGGATTCTGTGTCTCTCTCTTTCTCTGCCTCTACCCTGCACGCACTCTGTATCTGTCTATCAAAAATAAATAAACATCAAAAATTTTTTAAATCAATCACTGGGGGCACCGGAGAGGCTCAGTTGGTTAGGTGTCCAACTTAATCTCAGCTCAGATCGTGATCTCACAGTTATGAGTTCAAGCCTCACAATGGGCATGAAGCCTACTGGAAAAAAAAAAAGTCAATCATTGAACTTTACCGTATTCACAAATGAAAATTATAAAAACTATACAAACATTTCAATAAATGAATAAAAAGCACTTCAAAAAATCCAACATCTTTGTTTGAAAAAAGTCTGTGAATATTTATCGTATCAAACAAAAACCTATGCAGATAGAATTTGGATAGAGAAAGAGGAAATACAGCATACAAGCTAGGGAAGAGAATCTGCTAAGTGGAGTGCACCGCATGTGGAAAAGGAAAGAAGGTTGGCTGGGTAGACTAAACCTGGAATATGGAGGGTCGAGCTCCTTAACCAGACAGCTTTCTGTAATGTAAGAGGCATCTACTGAAGCATCTGAGCTCTAGTTTAATGAGGAAAAGACTGCATCAAAAGGTCCAGTCACCCTAAGACTCACCCCTTTCCTGGATTAGTTAACAGTTGGTTTTATAATGTTTTGTATTTTCTCTAGCCCTCCAGCCTGACACAACCTAAAAGAAACTGGCTTCCAATGTGAGGCAACAGATTTTGCTCAACAGAATCCCTAAACCCATCTGTCTGGCCTTCTCCTTAGCTAACTTTCCCTCAGACTTTGGGTTTTAGGCAATCTTTCACTAAGACGCAAGCTCACATCTCTCTTTTTTCTCTTTTGAGAAACAATCCTGGCCAATTCTAGTCATCTAGTGATTACACTAACACAATGAGGAAAACAACAACTCAGCTGATCATACATTCTGGTTTGCCCAAGACAGTCCTAGTTTGTTCTTGCTGTTCTGGCATTTGGTGCAGTCAAATTTTTGTCCTGGATTTTTGCATTGTTTAAATAAGTATTACTGTTAATTGCTTTACAATAAGCCAGGATGGGTTTGGGGTGATGTCAGCTAATCATGTTTGAGATAGAACTTTTATTTTCATGTATGGTTAAATTTGAAATACAAACAATGTCCCTCTTTCCCTGACCCTGTCAGACGCAATGTAACTTATATACCACTTCTAAATGGCGCATGCAGAGAAATCACCGATAAAATTGAGTGCACTGGGACGTAAGAGTTCTAGGCTCCTTCCGTCTCAATAGCAGTGGGAGAGGTATTTATCTCTGGTATGTCTGTTAGCTCCTTGGTTCACCAGCCAGTGATGCCATGGGCTGTGCCATGGCCTGTGAAGTGCACAAAGCCGATAGGCCACCAAGGGGCAAGATCAGGAGGAACCATGGGAAGTGGGAGATCAGGTACACATCAAATATGTGTGGAAAGTAGAGGCAGAGTAGTTTTGCAGTGGAGCTCAGTGAGAACGGACTAAATGTTCTTACTACTATATGGGATTGTGCGCGTAATCAATAACCATTAATTGTATTGTTGGGAGACGCTATTTATTTTGCAACAAACCCTTTCCGCAGTAAGGGATTGCTTCAAAAAATACATAGTAAAAATTAGGTACTAAATTCCATTTCTCATGAAAATTAATGATCGTGTCATGTGCACATGATGTTTCTAGACATTTACTTTCCACTATAGACTCCTATAGGGATCGTAGCAGCATTAATGACCACATAAAAGTCAGAAAATATTCATCTGCTTAAGGAGCAACACCTACTTCAAGACTTAGTGGATATTTTCAGAGGACTATGCTCAAAGTTAACAACTGACCACATGTGGCTACAGAAGGTGTGTTTACATACCAGTCTGTGAAGTAGGATTTTCACTTATACCAAATGACCGCTCTTCCAAATTACTGTTGCTCATTTCAAGTTATTCGGTGGATATGCAAAAAGTGACTTTTTTTTTCTATGTAGGCCCTATTAGCAAAAAAACAATTTCACAAATTTTGCCAGTTTTGTATCACTGTCATTAGATACATGACAGAAAATTGATGAAAATATTTTTATCCAACTTATGAATTAAAGAAAGATTTTGTGTTAAGTTCATTCTCTTGAAGGTCAAACATCTGCAATTATTAGGGATGCTACACTTCAGTTTAAAAGTTCAACATGAGGGGCACCTGGGTGGCTCAAGTGGTTAAGTGTCTGACTTCAGCTCAGGTCATGATCTCACAGTCTGTGAGTTTGAGCCCCACATCAGGCTCTGTGCTGACAGCTCAGAGCCTGGAGCCTGCTTCAGATTCTGTACCTCCCTCTCTCTCTGCCACTCCCCCACTCACGCTCTGTCCCTCTCTTCTTCTTCCTCAAAAAAAAAAAAAAAAAAGCACACACACAAAAACAAGAACAAAAGTTCAACATGAAAGATGAATCAATTTTCTTTTGATACTAAAAATAAATATTTTGGTCAATCAAACATGGTTAAACAATGTTTTAAGCAGTTTGTAATGCAGAAAATTAATTAGGATTTGTTATGATATGCATAATTATAATCATGTGCACACAATTTGTCTTATTCTCATCAGTGAAAAAAGAATCTGAAGGTGTGAAGATATATATCCACATTTAAAGTAATGAAACGGCAAGTTTTTTTGGACAAAGCAGATGCTGAATAAAAAAATCTGGAGCAGAGAGGTACACACTTTCTCTCTGCTTCCTGTCATCCACAGAATCTTAGAATATGGGAAAGTTTGAGCATTTGAGGAACTAATTTGCAAATTAACAAAACTATCTTACACTACTATGGGAAGTTTTCTGAAAAGAGTGTTCTGTACTTTAACTGAAAGTTACTTTAAAATATTTAGTGAAAGTACTCATGACTAGAGCACCAAAAATCTTCAGTGTTTGAAGTTTTAGTTAATTGCAGTTACTGAATTTTAAAAAGCTTCTAAACAGAGGAACGTTGAAATCTATTGTTATAATATGAGGGAGGAACTAGCTCAAATTGCATGTAAGGTATAATTTTGAAATTCTCTAATTTTCCACTGCAATATTTTGACTCTTGGAGCAACCTATTTTAAATCAAATAAACTTATATTCTGCAGTGAAAATGAATAAAATTAACTTGACTATGATTTAGGAACATCTAATTTTGGCATTCAAAGAATTATAGATTAGATAATTTATTTGACAAGTTTTGTTTTGTTGAAATATTACAAAAGAAAAAATGAATAGAGGCAAAAGAGAGTAAACTATGAAAATAACTGTTGAAATACCTATACATTTCAATATAACAATTAGGGGCACCTGGGTGGCTCAGTTGGTTAGGCATCCAACTGGATTTTGGCTCAGGTCATGATCTCAAGGTTGTGGGATTGAGCCCTGCATTGGGCTCTGCATTAGACTGGAACCTACTTGGGATTCTCTTTCTCCCTTCCTCTGCCTCTCCACTATGTGCATGTGTGCTCTCTCTCAAAAAAAAAAAAAAAAAAAAAAAAAACAATATATATGCACACACATACACACACACACACACATATATATATGTATTTATATAACAACTATATATATATTTATATGACAATTAGACTTGAGTCTCTGCTCCATTTAGCAGAATTTGCTGTGCACTTACTGGGAATCTTAGTATCACCAATGAATGCATTCTCAAAAGTTAAGAATATCAAAAAAGTTAATTAAAATTATAAACAACTTAAGTGTATTCAACATAAAATGTGACTTTGAAGAAGACTTCAGCAATTACAAAAATCATGTTTTCTTCAGAAAACGTTTTCTTCAGAAAACTGTTTTCTTCAGAAACATTTTTTTCTTTCAGAAAAAATGTTTTCTTCAGAAAAATATAAGTGACATAGTGTTAGAGACCTATAAAGCTAAAGAACTGATTAAAGTATATGACTATGCACCAAGAATACCTTTTTGTTTATACAAATTTTTAAAATGTTGCTTTAATGTGTGTGTGTGTGTGTGTGTGCATACATATATGTTTTATATTTTGGAAGCAATTTAATTTTGAAAGCTGTTTTTGAATGGGTCCACCTGGACCTATGAATTAATTTGTCTATGAATTAATATTTCAAAAATTGTATAATTAAAATGTGTTAGCACTTCCTTTATTCTCAAAAATATCCCAGTTTAACTGATATGATCACCTCATAATCACAGATAATATTAGCTGCTCTACACTTTCTACATATGTCCCTGTATCATTGGCTTGTTATCTCTGTGAGCAGCATATTATCATTACTATTTTATAATAAGGATACAGGAGAGCAGGGAGGTTAGGACCTGAGATCACACATCTAGTTAGTGGTCCCATCTATCTTATTTCAAAGCTTTGGCTTTTAGACATTTGTTAAGAATAGAATTCTCACCATTTTACTAAGATCATCTTTCAAAGACCCTCTGATACCATAATAATGAACGGATATCCAAAAATTAAAATACTTTCTTAAACAATTCAACTTAAATGTATTATGATTCATAGGAAAGTGTTCCTGAAACTTCCATAAATTTTTAGTTGACTTACAAAATAATCACTAAGTCATTAATGATAATAATTATATATATGAGCTCTAAGATAAGCAACTGTTGAATAAAATTACAGTAAAAAAACCGTAACTGCAAAGTTTTATTAAAGAACAAACCCCAGAATGCGTAAGACCTTCCCAAATGCTATTTTGCTTTATTCACTTCTAATCAATAGTTTTAATTTTGTGTAGCCATTGTGCTGTTTTAATTAGAGTTTTAAATACTGTAGAAGAAATCTTCAACACTTGTCTCACCATATTCAAGTAATTATTATAACAAACTTTGATATTTTCCCTGAGGAAGTTAAAGCAATGTAGGAGTTTAATACTATCCATGAAGAAATATGTGTCTAACTAAAATGTCTGGAATATATTAGTTTGGGTCTGAGATCAAAATGGTAAAATAAGAATGGCCCAGGAACTCACAGTGTTCCCAATTCAGTGTGTATAATGTGCTGCTAAAACTTCTTTAAAATGAGGATATTAAGGTTAATTAACCTACAAAATGTTGAACACAGGATGTGGTACTAATGTAAGAGACTTTGTGCTTTATGTTATACATGGTTCTGACTTTTAATCTAAAAATCCTAATCTGATCTTTTTTTTTAAGATGCATAGAACTGGATCTACGTATAGAACATAGAACTGGATGGATCTTTGATCCATCACTTACTAGTTACACACATAAGAACATTTTACTCACCTTAGATTCCTAACCTATATGAGTATAATATCAACTCTACAGGGTTATTGTAAAGATTAATACTCAGCATTTGGCACCTGCTCATCACTAACAAAAGAGTTGTTATTTTCATTATTGTACATGCAGGGTTTTATTATGACACCTGCTTTATGAAATAGAATTGTAGCAGTCCCCAGACCAATCTCTAGACTGATGTAGAATTTTTTCCGCAGCATGTTTTGAAGGAAAAACGTATTTTACAAGAAGTTGTCATGTGGAAGGAGAATGTTTGTTATACTTTACTTGAGAGAAAACTAGGAAGCACTAGGTAAAATTTCACAAACTATAATTCCACTTTAAACAAATAAAGAATAAGCAGACAACCATAGCTGGCTAAGAGTGAATGGAGTATTTTTGGAAAATAGTGAGTTCCCTATCGCAGTATATATTCAAGTAGAAGCTATCTGGTATTAGGGCAGGACTGTAGAAGGGGATTTAAAGTTCTGTCATCAAAAGTGATATAAGATGACAAAGACATTATTCTACTTAGTTTTGGTTTTCTTTTCCTTGCTGAAATACATGGGCAAACTCACTAAGATTGAGTCTCCTGACTTAATCTCTTATGAAATAAAGTCTACACAGCTTTGTAATAATGTAACCTCTACTTCCTTCTCCACACTTTTATCCTTGTAATATCACTCCTTGAATATGCTGCTCCAGTCACAATGACCTGTTTAAAATTCCCCAAATAAATCAGACTATTTGACCCCTCTGTGTGTTTACAGGGATTTCTCCTACCTATATCTGCTTTGCCCTTTCTTCCCTGTTTGCCTGACAATATCCACCAGTGCAACTCCACTGAAAGTTCATCCTAAATATGAAGCCTTTCTTGACTCCTGACCAAGGAGAAATGAGCTTTCAGGAAAGGCGCAGCAATTGAAGAAAACAAACAGCTTTGGAAAGGCAGTCAGAGGCATAATCCGGAGAAATGTCTCAAGTTAATCACTACATAACAGCAACTTGTCCTATAGAGTCTAAGGACTTGAGCGACCTATATATTTTGTACCTATAGAATCTAGCACAGTGTTTAACACATTAATAAAGACTAACAAATCACTTTCAAGGTATCTCACCTTTCAAATAGGGGTGAGACACTTCAAAAAAATTTTTACAAGTTTTTTTTTATTATCATTATCATTTTTTGGGGAGATTAATTTTAATTAGCGTGACTAAAAGAGAGAGCTGAAGCAACACAGTAGTTGACATCCCTTTTGTCTCAGAAATAAATGTTTTGTTCTCATGAACATGAATTTTTTATTTAGTAGAGGAATATTTCCTAAGAAATATTATTTTTTACTTTATCCTATGTCTACCTGAATATACACACTAAGTTTTATTGAAGCAAGTGTTGGCCTGCACAAAAGAATCGGGGTTCCTTGGGTGTCCAGGACCAGTTCTAAGAACACCATTACCATCAAGTCCATTGAGAAAAGGGCTCCTTTTAGAAGAAGTCACACAGGCTCAGAATCCAGGCTCCTTTAACTTCAGGGCATGAGAAAGGTGCCAGGAACTCATTAGTCAAGTGTGTTTTGTACTAGGCATGGGTGTGTGTGTTCTTGGAGGCTGCTGGGATGGGGAAACTATCTCCGGGGGAAAGGCAGTATTAGGGAAGAAAAATAATTTTCCCTCTACCCTTCTTGGTTATGGGATAGGCCCCTGTAATAAAAGACAGGAGCACATGAGAAAGAGAGAATTTTAACAATATGTATACCTCCTGGATACAGAAGAGATATCCAGAAAAAACCAAGTAACTACAAAAATGGCCAAGCCATCACCTTAAATACCATCTCCAGCTAAAAACAAAAGATGCTGGGCAGGAGGGAAGCCAGTTATGGATTGTCATCAAGAAAATCACAGCAAACAAGGGTATGGTTGTTATGAAGATTTAAGTCTTTGCCTTTTGCACTGATAAGCCTTTACAGAGATTTCACCATCCTCTTCTTGGGGCTGTAGAGGAGACACCCTTAGAAACGGAGATTTCCATTATAAATGTACATGTTCTTTCAAAAGGGTAATTCTATCCAGTTTACAGAGCTTTTTCCATGTCTGCTGTTTTTTCTAAATGATTATTATAAAATAACCCTATGCCAAAGAGACATATTTTGGAAGGACTTTCTGTTCTCCTTCAGGATGCTTTACTCTTTACAATTTCTGTTTTAGGTTCCAAGTCGTCATATGGGAAAATTATTTATTTTTTAAGTTAATGTATATTTTTATTTTCTTTATAAGGTTAATTGATTTGCAAGGGAAAAAGAAATCAAACATTATTTTGAGGGACGAGCAGAGTCATTAGTGTTTACTCACTTCCTCGCTCATTCATACAAATCCTGAGTGCCTTCCATAGACCAGGCACCACCTGAGTCACTGGAAACACAGTGGAGAACAAAACAGGACTCTTCCTTTCTGAGGTGACAAACATAATGAGAGGGAGACAGGTCAATCAACTAATCTTTGTTCACTTCACTCTTGTATTTATTCAAAAAGAATTCACTAGGTGGTCGCTAATATTTTCTACATACTAAACTCTATGGCCTACTCCTACCGTTCTCGGGTTATGCTGAGAGAGAACTGAGAGACACAGTCAGCCTTAGATGAGAAGAATGGTTTCCTCTCATTTAATATTCTGTAGTTGAAGTATTTGTGTCAATTTTGTTAGCCTGGATGCTAAGGGAAGTTAGATCAGAGGGTTGAAGGCTATCAGAAGAAGGAAGGAAGAGGGAGGGACAAAAGCAGGGAAGGAATATGTTTTTGTTTCACAGAACCAGCAGTTCTAGCCAAGGAGATGCCCAGCTAGGTATTTCACCTGAGAACCCCTTACATGAGCCAGTCTGAGCCAGAATGGAGCTGAAGACCTGTGCAGAAGTCCCACTTAGTTGTCCTGAGGTCGTTTTTAGCTCGTTGTAATACTAATATCTCCTCCTACGGGTGAGGTTTTCTGCCATTTTTTGAACATTCAGTGTATGCATTAGCTGTTGAAATGTTGAGCAAGCACACTTGAACCAAAATGCCTAAGAGAGTATGTATAAGTTCTTAATGTATAAGCAAGCTCCCAGCCCACTAATACCCAGCATAAAAGCCTCCTGTACTAAACCCACAGGGAGACAGTGCTTTGGGAGCTGTCTCCTGGAAAGAAGACTTTACCTCTATTTTGACCTCACTCTGTACTTTTAAACTGATCAAGTTCTTTACAGTTTATCATTTTTTAAATGTTTTAATGTATTTATTTTGAGAGAGCACATGAACACGTGCCTGCTTTCCAGAGGGGGGAGGGGCAGAGAGAGAGAGAGCGAGAGACAGAATCCCAAGCAGGCTCCATGCTGCCAGTGCAGAGCCAGATGCAGAGCTCGAATTCACAACCATGAAATCATGACCTAAGCCTACATCAAGAGTCCTACACTTAACCCACTGAGCCACCCAAGCGCCCCTCCAGTTTATCTTTTAACTCAGGGAAAAGACCCTGTGAGCAAAATATCCTGTGATGAAAACCAGTATTACCTCCTCTGGCAATAATAACTGCCCTGATACCAGCAAGACCTCACACGACTGGCCCCAAGAGAGTGATCGCCTGACCTTTACTGTCCCACTGCATGTACCCACTGACTTGGGTCCCACATTCTCCTTATATAAATCTAGAAGCATTTTCAGCACTTTGGAGACAACTGTCTTCCCAGTGTCAGCCTCACTGAAATAAATTCCTTTCTTGTTTCACCACTGCTCCTCTCTCTGCCTTTGAATTTGTCAGTGGCGAGTAGCTGAACCTGTTCTGTTTGGGACCCCAGGAGGCAGGTGCTCTCACACCCTTGGGCTGCAGGTACATCTTTACTTGTAGCAGGTAATAAAAAGTTCTTTGTTTCTAACATTGCCTTGAATTGTGTTCAATTTAACGCACCAGAAGGAGACTGGGAAGCCAGTGGAATAGGAGGACTCCACTAGGAGGAAGTAAGCAGATAGCACTCACATCACGGCAAAGAACCCAGAAAATGATCCTAAGACTGGCAGAACTAACTCCACAACTAACAGTAGAGAAGAGGCCACATCAAAGAAGGCAGGAAGGGCAAAGATGTGGTTTAGGAGGGAAACAGCCCATGGCCTTCCATGTGGGGAGGGAGCTGGTGGTGCAGATAAGGGTGAAAAACAGACTATCACACTGGGGAGGTCACTTGCTTGGGAAGAGGAATCCCCACAACATTTGGCTTTGAAAGCAAGAGGGGCCAAATTTCCTGATTTCTTACAACCAGTGGGACTTAAAGCCAGGAAATGTAAAAATCAGCAAGCTCAGCTCTGAGAAACCCCAGAGTGCATTAGGAAGCAGAGTTCAAGCCCCTAAAGAGACAGCATGACAAACAGCCTGTGGAGATCCAGTTTGGAAGAAGTTTCCAAAATGACTGGGGCACAGAAGAGGGAGAGTGATTTATTCATTTCAGAGCTTGTTCTGGAGAGGCAGGGATCATAGGGAGATGCCTCCAGGAACAAAGGAGCTGGCAGGTGCCATTTTCTTCCCCTACCCCTCAGCATAAGCACATGGCCACCTACTAGCACCCACCCAGGTGTAGACACTGGCTATCAAACTTGCTTACAGCAAGCCCCAGCCCATGCTTGGGGCAGATCTGCCCTTTCTAGTCATGTTCCCCTCAGATCTGGTGCTGCAGGGCCCTTCCCCCAGAAGACCAGTGCAAACCTCACCAGCACCGCATCTCCAACCCTTACCTTTAGTGGGGCTTTGGTTCCCACGGTGGTGGGGGCAGGTCTAGTTTCACAAGGAGACCAGCTCACACCTTGTTAAAATGTACTTCACCCAGCCAGGGACCAACACTGCCCCCAAGCAGCACAGAGAGCCTCTACAGACAACAGGACTGAAGGAAAAAGAGGCCAAGACTCAAGAGCAGGGCATGGGCAGCACACATAGGAGACACTCCCTCAAATCCCAGGTCCCAAAGAATAGGGGACACTGCACTGCAGGGTATAAAGAACCTCTTCTTCATAAAGCCATCATCTCGAAGACCAAGAGACTTACCTGACTTTCCTAACACACAGAAACAGCCACAGAAAGTCAGACAAAATGAAGAGACAGAGGAATATATCCCAAATAAAAGAGCAGGACCAAACCATAGCAAGAAACCAACATGAAACAGATTTAAGTAATATGCCTGATAAAGGATTTAAAGTAATGATCACAAAGATATGCAATTTCATGTTCCCCAACAGTAAACCCTTGAATTCATTACAATATTAGGCAGGCCTCGTTTTTAATTCTACTCATGCTGCTTCAGGCTTGTTCCATATCCAACCTTTCATACTCCACCAACCTCGTTTCATACCACTCTCCTCCTCACTATGCTTCTGTCACACAGCACTAACCATTTTTCAGTTCCCAGTGAAGCCTTCAAACACTCAGGAGCCTCGAGATATTCTGTCCCTGTGTAGTGTGCCACTGAAATAAACATCCTCCAACACACAACAGTAATGGAAAAACAGCTTAAGAGCTTATTGAATTTACAAGAACACCAGAGGATTGGTCCCTTGATAACTCACGGCAAAACTTAGATATAACTCTCTCCATCTCTTCATATACATATGCACACCTGCACCAACAAACCCCAGGGTTATTGGCCTACAAGTTTCTCTTTTCTATTAACCACAACTCTGTTCCAGGTCCTCCTCAGCCAGCCTGTTCGTGACGTGTCCTCGTTTACTGTCCACACACGCTGATAAATTATTATTCTCCTCTTTGCTGAGGACTTGACTTTAATAGTAAAAAACACACCAGGAGACTCTGGGTTTCATCCCCAACCATTCACTGTTGCTGCCTGACAGTAGCCATGAAACTCAGCTTGAACTAGGGTGGGCTGGTGGAAAAATACTGGAAAACATGAGGGGAGGAGGGAGGTTGGTTAAGGTCATTGGGCCTTCTGTGTTTGCTAATTGGCACCCATGGAAGTTAGGCTCCTACCTTGCAACAGAGACTGGAAGGCAGAGGATTTAGCCTTCCTGATGATTAGATTTCAAGGGATGGCCCCTGTATAACACGATGTCTGAACCTAATCGTCAGTAAATGTTGAATTCATGAGTGGGTCCATTTACATTAAGGATGGCAATAATAACTACCACCTAATATTGCTGAGTCCTATTTGGATACTGCATGTAAAGAAGTCAGCATAAAGCCCTGACAATTTCAAGACAACCCTCCCCGCCGCCCCCATCCCCTTGAATGAGCCACTGTAGCATCTGGATTATTTTGAACTGAAGACACTTGAGACCACAGAGGCTTAAGAGAAACTTTTGCTGCTCCCTTAACTACCAAGAAGAATCTAAATTAGGAGCCCTTCCCAAATTTTATCTGAGTGACCCATCTATGTGACAAGGCAAATATCTAATTACCAAACACATGCTCTTATCACCCTGTGAAGTACATTCCTTTCCTCTGAATTACCAGACCCCTCCCCACTGCTCCTTATTTCAGAATGGCACATATACCTCATTTTGCCTGTCTTCAGAATTTCCATGTCTGTGTGGATTCCCTGCGGGTACGCCTATTCAATTTGATTTTCTCCAGCTAGATATGATTCTTAGCCCACCTAGAAGGACCTTTGAGGGGACAGGATTCTTGCTCCTCAACAGGCCTAGAAAGCTCTCAGTAAAAGTTACAGCAAAATAACCTTAAAAAGATGAAGTTGTGGGGTGCCTGGGTGGCTCAGTAGGTTGTGTGTCTGACTTCAGCTCAGGTCATGATCTCACAGTCCGTGAGTTCGAGCCCCACGTCAGGCTCTGTGATGACAGCTCAGAGCCTGGATCCTGCTTTGGATTCTCTGTCTCCCTCTCTCTCTGACCCTAATCGACTCGCATTCTGTCTCCGACTCTCTCAAAAATAAATAATTTTTTTTAAATGAAGTTGAGGGGTGCCTTGGTGGCTCATTTGGTTAAGCTTCTGACCCTTGATTTTGGTTCTCAAGCTGGAGCCCCACACTGGGCTCTGTGTTGACAGTTCAGAGCCTACTTGTGTTTCTCTGTCTCCTCTCTCTGAGTCTCCCCTGTGGGCGCTCACTCCCTCTCAAATGGATATATTAATATTTTAAAAAAAAATGAAGTTGATGCGGTTTATGAGTTCAAGCCCTATGTTGGACTCTGTGCTGACAGCTCAGAGCCTGGAGCCTGCTTTGGATTCTCTGTCTCCCTCTCTCTCTGACCCTCCCCAACTCGCACTCTCTCTCAAGAAGAAACATTAAAAAAGAAATTTAAATTAAAAAAAATGAAGCTGAAAAACTGAAATTTCCTAGCCTAGACTCCACCCACTTTCCTTTCCCCTCCCTTTCAAACAAGGAGTTTAATATAGATCGCATTTTAAATTATCTTGAGAAGGTCGTTAAAACATATTTCATTCACTGAAAGAAATCAAAAAACAAAATGTGTTATTACAGCAAGTATGTATTAAGGGGAGGGGGGTGGATTGTGGGAATCTAGATATTTCCAGAGGAAAAAACACAATAGTGTTTTTCAAGCAAAGGCCAAAGGGCTTGTTTTTAATTGAATTATAGGATTCGTAGCTGAGATTGAGGGCTGAGCTACAGACATGATATGTCTTCCGTTTAGCCAAATGTCTGATTCATTAGCTCATGAAATGTTAATTACTCATTTATTTTAAATTAGTTTAAATATGAGCTCCCCATGGGCTGACAGTTGTCTAAATTCTACAGCAAGTACTAAAATATGCCATGTGTACCCTGCAACATTCCCACCACGCTGCTTAGTGAAGGCATTTAAAGATTCCTTTTACTAATTACCATTGGTCCTAAAGGAGTTTCCCTGATGCAGTAGGAAGTGGTTTGTGCAGCTACAACCTTATTTTGACAAATATGATTAAAGGCACATGATCATACTGAAGCAGTTTCCAGGTCCAGGCTAATGGTCACTGTACCACACACTGCCTTGTAACGTGTCCACTGTTAAAGTGACAGTCAGCATCGTGGGTCTGTACCTAGGTTCCAATTCCAGTTCTATCCTTCACAAGCAATGTGACACCAAGCAAGTACTAGCCTGCCTGTGACTCCATTTCCTCCACCCTAAATAACAGATAATAACAGTGCCAACCTCACAGAAGTGTTGGAGGGGTTAAAAAGATACTTCCAGTGTTGCCTGGAATATAGAGATTTTCCAGAAAGTGTTCACTATTTTCTTTTTCTTTTTTTTTTTTTTTTTTTTTTTTTTTTATTATTTTCTTTTTCTTTTTTAATGTTTGTTTATTTTTGAGAGAGGGAGAGAGAGAATAGAAGGGGCAGAGAGAGGGGAAGAGAGAGAATCCCAAGCAGATTTCATCCTATCTGTCCAGAGCACAGGGCTTAAATCCACAAACCATGAGATCATGACCTGAGCCAAGACCAAGAGTCAGAAGCTTAACTGAATGAGCCACCCAGGCGCCCCGAGTATTTCCGGTTCAAGGAATTCTAGCATTGCATAGACCTGTTCTCCCACCTCATACACTAAGGAATTGGATATAGGATTGTTTACCATAGAGTTATCCTTTGGGAGATAGGGCATTCTCATGAAAACTTAATGCTCTGATTCTTTGATCAAATGATGGGCTGCTATGTTTTCTTTGTGGTGTCCCTTCATTCCTTCCTAGGAAGTGTTTGGTTTCTTTTTAAGAAGACGTGCCTATGTAGAATGTTTTAGCAGCAAAACAGCCTGTGTAACAACAGGTATCAAGAGCCAAGTCCTTGTGCTAATAGCCTCACTGAATTCTCTGATTACTCCAACCCATGGTAAATTCTCCCTCTTATCAACTCTAGTACGTGGCCCATTATGTTTTTTTAATGTTTTATTTTTGAAAGAGAGTCACAGAGGGTGAAGGGCGGGGGCAGAGGCAGAGACACAGGGAGACAAAGAATTTGAAGCAGGTTCCAGGCTCTGAGGTGTCAGCACAGAGACTGACTCCGGGCTCAAACTCACAAACCACAAGATCATGACCTGATCATGCTCAATCCAATACTTAACCCAGGAGCCACCCAGGTGCCCTAAGAAACACATGCAGTTTAAATAATGAGCCACAAGGGGTGCCTGGTTGGCTCCATAAGTTAAGCGTCTGACTTCAGCTCTGGTCATGATCTTGTGGTTTGCGAGCTTGAGCCTGGAGTCAGGCTCTGTGCTGACAGCTCATAGCCTGCCTGGAGCCTGCTTCAGATTCTGTGTCTCCCTCACTCTATGCCCTTCCCCCGCCCATGCTCTCTCTCGCTCGCTCTCTCTCTCTCTCTCTCTCTCTCAAAAATAAATGAACATTAATTTTTTTTCATTTAAAAAAAAATAAACTGCATTAGTTTCTTAACTATGTCCTGGCTTATGCCAGTGTTTGCATTGGTTTATTCTAAAGTTGCAGTAGTTTAAGTGCACACGACTTGTCTCTCCAGCTGTACTTTGAGCTCTCTCAAAAGTGGGACTGAGCAATACACTTCTTCCAACTTCCACAACACCTGACACAGATCTATATAGGAAAAGCTTAAGAAGGTGGGAAGGGAGAGGAGGGTAACCAACCAGCTAGAAAGCACAAGTGTGAGAACCCCAGCCAGTAACGAGATGCCGACTTCTAACCCAGGATTACTGAGCATGCCAATTTTTATAACATAACTGGAGCCAGAATAAAAAAAGAGTAGGAGATGAAAGATAACTTCTGAGACCAAAACCAGGAACTGAGATTTTTTTTCCTATAATGTACATATAATGGGCAGAGATCCAATGATTTTTATTAGTCAATTTATTTACACATAAGGCAATAAATATTTTTAAATAAATTCATATGTGCTATCATGCCATACATGTTTTTATTTAGGGGCAGCATTTTTGTTTTTTCTCTTTTCTGCATGGCTTTCCCCTCTCATTTTCCTCTCTCCTTTGCGTGGACCACAGTATGATACCTACATAGGTGTTCTTTGTTTACAACTCAGTGTGAAAGTCAGTGAAATTTTTGCATTCTTTCTCCAATAGTCACTCTTACCAGTCAATGTAAAGTGAAACTGTTAGTATATACTTATTCCACCCATGTTTCTTCATTTATTCACTCAACTTTATAAGAAAGTATACATTAAGTCATATATAAGTTAAAATATCAAATCATACACATTTTTTGCATCTTGAATTCCTCTCTTAGCTGGCAACTCCTCTAACTCCCTCTGTTTCATCTGACATGGATTCCTTGCTGAGAGCAAGAAGTCACCCATTTTCTTATAGAGAGGCATCCATTTCATTTCCTTTTTTTTTTTTTTGTCATTGCCAATAGTACTGTAGTGAACATTCCTATTCCCCTGAAACTCAAATACCAATGCCTTCTCCTTTATATAAGTTTTTTTTTCCTTTTTCAGTTTATTTGAGAGAAAGACAGCTGATAACCATGAGATCATCATGACTTGATCCAAAAGCAAGAGTCAGATGCTTAACCGACTGAGTCATTCAGGTACCTCAATGGAAAGATTTCCATGAATGAGCTTGATGGGTCAAAAGACCTTTGAAAGTTCATTTTTGTTTGTTTATTTATTTATCTTTGAGACAGAGAGAGAGAGAGACACAGAGGCTCTACGCTGTCAGCGCAGAGCCCAATGTGGGGTTCGAACTCACAAACTGTAAGATCATGATCTGAGCAGAAACCAAGAGTCAGATGCTCAACCAACTGAGCCACCCAGGTTCCCCTCATTTTTTTTTAAAATAGGGTCCACATCCAGCATGGGGTCCAGTGCGGAGCTTGAACTCATTACCCTGAGATCAAGACCTGAGCTGAGATCAAGTGTCAGATGCTTAAGTGACTGAGCCACCCAGGCACCCCTGAAAGTTCAATTTAATTGAGGCTGCCCAATTGTTTTTCCAAATTCTTATAATGCTTTATTTTCCGCCAGTAACCTATAACATTCCTTACTCCATGACCCCTTCATCAGATGTTAAACTATTTTTTTAATCAATTTTCTCTTCCTAATGTCTTTATTTTGCTATTCTTGTGGTCATTCAATTTGCCTAATTCTGAGAATACGGAAGTCTTCCATTGTAATATTTCCAATGTTTGCATCTCTTTGTGGTTTTTAGCTATTATGTTTCTGAGATACAAATTATTACAATATGCATTTGTTTATCCTGTTCGGTGACTTTAAACTTAAATTCTCAATAGTTTGATACTGATTTTCCACTGTTACTTTTTTCTTTTAACCTTTTTAATATTTTGTTTCCCTTTCTCCAGTATCCTTTTAATTGTTTTCTTTAATTATTCATTTTAAATGTGTTTCTTAAAAATAGCTTATAGCTATATTTTGCTTTATAACCTACCATAATAAAAATAAAATCATTGATGTGGAAAAGAAAACAAAATGTGTAAAATATTTGTACCCACAGGCACATGATTCTAATGGGGAAAGGTTTTATTATAATTGTTGTTACTTTCCAGGTCAGCTCAAAAGGTCTTGTTTATTTTGGAAAACATATGTAATGGGCAAAGTGAAAAGGGAAGTAGAAGATTGCAAAAAAAAAAAAAAAAAAAAAGATTTGGAGACATGACAGGAACTGAACTGCTTTCTTCCATCTCTCAAGATCAAACCATCTGCCCTTTCTGCAGCAACCTTCTGCATGACCTTACAGATCGCTGTGTGCAAGATGTCCTTGACCTCTATGGTCAAGTGGTCAGGTCCAGCAAAGAAAAATAAGTTAAGTCTGAATTTTAGGGGCACCTGGGTGTCTCAGTCGGTTAAGCACCCAACTTCAGCACAGGTCATGATCTAATAGTTGGTGGGTTAGAGCTCTGCATTGGGCTCTGTGCTGCTTTGGATTCTGTAACTCCCTCTCTCTCTGCCCCTCCCCATTTATATGCTCTCTCTCTCTCTCAACAAATAAACAAACATTAAAATGTTTTTAATTTGAATTTCCAGTAAACAATGAATACTATCTAAATGCATGTGTGCTTCATGCAATATTTAGGAGATACACACACACACACACACATATGTATATATATATACACACATACATATATATACACACATACATATATGTGTATATATATGTATATATATATATGTATGTGTGTATATACATATGTGTGTGTGTATATATATACACACACAGATATCTATATCTTAACTGAAATTCAGATTAAACTGGGTATCCTGTATTTTACCAGAATCTCATTACAGACGACTGGTGCAGTTCTTTATGGTGGGCGGGGTCAGCATTGTGGAGGCATTGTTCAGGAGCCCCCAGTGCACTAGCCAGTGAGTAGCATATATCCTCTTCAGGGTGGGGAAACATTACCTTCTGACATTGACCCTGTGTACATCTGACTGGTCCCTGGAGCCCCAAAATTCCTAGAGGAACCAGAAAATGGGCCATGTCTTCCATGACTTCCTCGAGCTGTTGCAGCTGCAAACTGGTAGTATGCCCAACTCTACATGTGAGGCCAGGCCTCAGGGGAGAAGAAGCCCACTGGAAATCTACCAGTGGCACACTCCAACCATACTCTCCAACTATTACACTGGAGCCCTAAAAAGCTGAAAATAGAGAACTAGTCACTCTCTTGGCACCTGAGAATGTCAGAACACACAGAACACATGTAAGGAAAACCAGAAAATCCACACTTAATGTAATAACAACAGACCTTAAGAAAACTAAAATACAGCACACTAACACGGTTTAACATAACTGTTCATAGTTGAACAATTCAGGGGAAAACTGAAGTGGACAGTGTTGAAACCTACATTAATGACCTAAAAGGTAAAATAGGAGAAAAATATCTCAGGGTGGAGGCAAAGGATAGAGAGAAAAGAAAAACGAGGAAGAAAGAATTTGACAATGAATAACGAGAGCTGGTAAAGGATAAAAAGGATGGAGAAGAGGCATTAACTGTATTGTAACAAATGACCAGACCCCTAAACTGAAGAAAATGCTAAGTTCACAGATGCAAAGATGTCACAGGATTGCAAATGAAGAACACATATCTAGGTATCACATTATAACATGCAAAGGAGAGAGTGGCAACACTGACATTAGATACCTACCTCATTTGCAGCACTAGAGGCTAGAAGGAGTGGACTGGCATTTATTACCTGTGAACCTCTGGGAAAATCAGACTAAAGCTCCTAGCAGATTGCATGTAGATCTCCAACTCCACCCACACCAGGACTTTGACTTGTAGGAGACCAGAATATGCCATCCCAAAATATGCTTCTTTGGCAGGAAGATAATTTTTTACTGATTATTTTGAATAACAGCAGACACAGGAGAAGCTCTGAGGACAGAACAGAGTGTCCCTTTGTAAGGAAAATTTACATTTTTAAAGCAAATCTCCATTTGTAAAGGAGTTTCTCTCTATGTATCAGGAAGAGAAGGATGACTCTTAATCACAGAAGACACCATTCAAATCTGCCTAACAAACCTTACCCTTGATCCCTATACTTTTACTGGTTACCTTCCCATATTTTGCCTCCCTGTCCTTAACCTAAGATGTATGTGCCTAAGTTCTAAACATCCCTTTGAGTTACTCATGCCTGAATTTCTCCCATGTACATATAAGACATACATATTACATACATATTAATAAATTCGGGTTTTTTTCACTTGTTAATCTGTTTTTTATTACAGAAACCCAGCAGAGAATCTAGAAAGATAGAAGGCAAAAAGATTTTTTCCTTCTCTGCATACTCAACCAAGGACCCCCACCTGTGTCTACCTTAGTGCCTACAGATGAGACCCTTGTTTCTCTTAGCGCCCTTTGTCTAGACCATTCTCTAAACCTCTGACTCAAACTGGAGACTTAAAGTGTGCCTGCATTAAAGCCACTTTGTATGTGATGTCTGTTTAAAATTTAGGAAGAGTTCATCCTGCAACACCACCCATCCCAGCCAATTTTGGCCATCCTCCATATCGTAACTGCATCCCAATGCTGCCCTACTCATCCTTTCCAATCCGAATGTACCACTATTCACCTATTTTCCATTTTCTGGAAACTATTCACAGAATATTCCCTCCCCAAGCTTTTGTTTGAGGATACTATTTCCCCAGAAGCTCTATTATGATAAATGCTGCTGATTTTCTAAAATCTCTGGCTTGGGAGATGATCAAAAACCTTGCTCCTAGTGCTTTTCTAGTCCATTACATTTCTACTCTCCTGTATCCATACCCACTCCTCTGCCCCGAGCCATCTGGCCACACTACCCATCTCTCCCACCTGGTCTCTTTCACATGCTGACCTCCTGGTCACTTCTCCCAAATTAACTGAAAGTATTAGCATCTAGCTCACATTTCCCTATAATCACTAAATATTTAAACCAAAATGGTCGTTTCTGAGAAAACATTTTATTTGATGTCCGTATTATTTTTGAGGTTTTTCAGAAGACATATAACTATTTTAATGGTTTAGCACTCCATAAACTCAAGAGGGAGAGCAAATAAACCACTCAGAGCCAATACTTTAAGCATTATTATAAGACAGAGAAATGCAACTTTACAATAACCTGCAAGCAGAGAAAATAAAAAATAAAAAAAATCCAATGGCATGCTCACTACCAGCTCTATGCTGCAATCCTGTGGGTGCAGAGAGTGGAGGAAGGAAGACTAACAATACTTCATGAGTAAGTCTAGAGGAGAGCAAAAGACTGAGATAAAAGCACAGACAAAACCATTCCCAGAAAGAAAATGCTCAACAATAAGTGGTAACATACTCAACGTATGTCAGAATGGTGGTTCACAGAACTGACCACAGAAAAAGAACTTGAAAGTGTATAGAACCTGAAGTGGCAGCCTTGAAGATGTATTGCTTCTGAAACAGAACCAGATATATTAAGAAGGGTATCACTTTTAGAGATGAAATAGTAAAGGAAAGTGGAAAAGAGGGCAAAAATAGGATCTTGAGAAATGAAAGAGAAACATGACAGTCTACTCAAGGATGAGATTCATCCAACCAAAGATGACTGTGAAAATACTGACAAAACAACTAGTAGTAACTTCCATGATGATGTCACACTTTCATTCATAAGTATTTCAAATGGTCTAGCTATGGTAAAGCAAGAATGAACTTATAGGTAGAATCAATATGGATATGCCTATGTGTATGGATGCATGTTTTGTGTCCATGTGTTTATATACATCCACGTATTTCCTAGTTCTGTCTGCTGAAAACTACAAGAAACAATGACACTCCAGTAGAAATGAGCATATCTCATACTCACATCTTGGTCTCTAATGTCATTTTCCACTAAAAGGAACCAGGGTATCTTAGGCTATTTTTAGGGCTGAGGCAGGCTAAGTACAAGATAAACATAAGCTTGGAACATCCTGCTACAATAGAGAGCAAAGAAATAATTAAATTACATATATATGTATGTATATATATAATACATAATATATACATAAAATATACATATCATAATTATATATTATTAATATAATGTAATATAATATATAATTAATGTTATTAATATATTAATATAATATATAATTAATGTTAATAATATATTAATATGATAATACATAACATATATACATACATATATAGGTACAATATAAAAATAAATATATATAAATTGTATATGTATACATGGAGAAAGAAGAACAAAGAATACAATAGAAAGCAAATGGTAAAATTAGACAAACTTGGATAAGAGGTATATAGGTATTCTTTGTGCTAGCCTTATTCATGCAAGTCTTTTCTAACTTTGCAAACACTTCCAAATAAAAATTTATACTTTTAAGGGGTACCTGGGTGGCTCAGCCAGTTGGGCGTCCGACTTCGGCTCAGGTCATGATCTTGTGGTCTGTGAGTTTGAGCCCAGCATAGGGCTCTGTGCTAATAGCTCGGAGCCTGGAGCCTGCTTCAGATTCTGTGTCTCCCTCGCTCTCTGCCCCTCCCCTACTCATGCTCGCTCACGCTCTCTCTCTCTCTTTTGCTCTCTGTCTCAGAAATAAACATTAATTTTTTTTAAAATGTTTATACTTTTAAAAAGAAACAAACCTGTTAAAGTTCACCAAGGACCTCAACTTCCTATGGAGAGGAGTTAATGTTTTTAAAAGCTGAAGACATTCATGCTTCTATATGACCTCTGATATTTGCATGATAATGTGTTTGTACATTAACTGAGAAGATGATGAAGAAAAATAACATCAGACATTATATGCTATTTGAGGACTTGTTTGATTGTAAGGATTCTGTAAATGATTGTAAGGAATACTAAAAATTAAGGTCTCTGAAGACAGTTTCTTCATCGATGTCTCTTTTGCCATCTACTTTGTTCAGTGCCAATGGTGACAGTCCCAAGACCATGAAAAAGATGACAGGGGTGCAGTCAGAAAATTTCACTAATTTCTCTGACACTAGAATGTAGGTTTGAAAAACAAAACAAAAGCTTTCTTCAGTATCTTGCTCTGAAAGATGTACAAGAAATGTCCTTGTAGTTCCGAAATCCTTTTTTCAAAGTCAGTTCAGATAAATCAGAACTCAATTCATTTATATTTGAGTGCTTTTCTGTCAACTTTCCTTTTAATGATAAACAGCATTTTATTTTCTTGCAGAATACTAAATCCTTCAGATTCTTGATGAAATATTTTAAAATCACTCAGCATATTACGCAGCCACAGTGTAGCTTTTTCAGAATTTTGTATATACAAAAAGTTGTTCATTCTCAGATCTGAATGCCAAAGGGTTCCTTAACCTCAGAACTGCAAGCATGCTCTGTCATGTTAAAATAGCTAGAATCATGTAATCACTGAGTAAGAGTTTTTCCGCGACAGCAATTTTACTTTATGATTAATCAACTTTTGTATATCACAGTGATGATAATTAGAATGGGCAGGCACAGTGTCACGTATACACCCAGATCAAATATTGTAATTCTAATTCTCCTGAGTTGTTCTTTACAACTGCTTTGATGTCATTTACTGGTTCCTTTTATCTGATGTGTTTGAACTTCAAGATAACATTGACTTACGTGGTTCAGTACATCTAGTAATAAATCACTTTGGAGACACCATAATTCTAAAGGATCTTGAAGCAATGAAAGATTTCTGCAGGGTAGGATTCTTTAGAGTACTTTTTCTTTCTACTAAAGTGGTATCACATGTTATGTATTCCCTATAATTTACAAGACAAATCTTGAAGAGCACAGAGACTGCTTCCCCATCCAAAACTGCTCTTGCAATGGTCTCCCAGCCCCTAGGGCTTAAACTGGTCACTGATGAGGATTCAGTTACTAGTTCAGATTTTTAATAATTAAAAAACTACATGTAGTCACTAAATAATGTTTTACAAAAAGAAATAACTTTTTCAAACTCTACGCAAATACTAGGGGCTAGAACATAGTATGTTCCTAGTAATGTACAAAGCCTTCTGAGATATTTAAACTAATCATCTTAGAAACAAACAAACAAAAAGGCAATTAGAGGTAATTGCCAGATGTCATTTTAAAAAGCAACAACTGACAAAGGTTCAGGTACCAATGCTAAGATGTGCGGGCTATTAATAACAACTTTTATCTTCTGGACATGCATTAAAAAATGCTTTAAAACCAGGGGCACCTGCATCAAATGTGAAGATTTTTATAACACATGTTAATGCCCATCAGAAAATACCCACCATGGGGGCACCCAGGTAGCTCAGGTGGTTCAAGTGTCTGACTCTTGATTTCGGCTCAGGTCATGATCTTATGGTTTGTGAGTTGGAGCCCCGCATCAGGCTCTGTGCTGACAGAGAAAATACCCACCACAGAAGAGACACGGAACAATCAACTGATAGTGGCACAAGAGACTAAGGCAGGTGGCAAGCTATGAACCTCTGACCTCAGACTCTGGCTTGAGGACAACCAGACGACCTTGCCAAACCTTCCATAGATGGCTCAGCAGTCAGCAGTGTTTGCACTCAAACTTCCTTCCCTCTCCTTCCCTCAGGGTCAGATCTCCATTGTAGTCCCTAAGTTCTTCTGGCCTTCTCAGGCTCCTGTCATAGATTCTCTAGCAGCTGCTTCAGCTAATACCATGTTTGCATGTTTAATCCTATCTTGGCATCAGCTCTTGGCATCAGATCTAGTTTATCACAGTTACTCTTTTCTTTTGCACTTTTAATCTCAGTAAAAAAAAAATCCCTCATCTATCCTACAATTAAATGTTTTTCTCTTATTATGCATGTTGATTTTTCTCTGGTCCCTCTGCAATTTTAACAAACCAACTTAAATTTCACCAGGCTTGGCTAGGTTCCTTCCCAGCTTCCTGGGGGAAAAAAAGAAAAAACAAAAAACAACATTCAGCGAGAAGTCTATACCATAGCTGAGTATCATTTTTACCCATCTTGGGAAAAAAAATGACCTAACAAGATTTCTATTAATTCATGAGATCTTGAAATATTCTTGTGCTGTTTGTATTCTTTTTCCTCTGTGTCCTCTCCTTCTCCTTCATATTTTTAACTGGCAAATTCCTGCCTGCATCTTTAAGCTACGCCTTCCCAGTGAAAACTGTTCTTTCAGAATCATTCAATAAGAATTTTTAAGCAGCATTCCTAGTCTTGTTAACTATTTAAAAACAAATCAGCAATGTGGCAAACAAACAAACAAACAAGCTAGTTAGGAAAAAAAAAAATTGTTTCCACAGTCCTGGCTCTCCCACCCCACACTGTTCCTTTCACTGTCAATCTTTCTCATTGCCTCTTTTTTTTTTTTTTAACAATGTAATGTTTGTTGATGTTAAAAAAAAAAAAAAAGGATGCAGCTTTAAGGTAGAAAGTCAGTTTTAAAGAAAAGCTGGATTAAAGTTACCACACTTATGTCTGATACTTAAAATACTCTGTTATCTCTGAACTTTCAAATGATCCTTAGTGGAAAAAGACATACCTCAAGTAAGTGTACTTATCGGTGCAAAGGAAGAGAATTCCCTTGAAGCTGTAAAACCACTGTAGTCCCCTGTTCTCTTCAAAGTTAGCTACTACAAGGGAGTGAGCGATCTATGGTGGTCAGGTAGAGCACACACATTGCTGAGGATGAACTCTCAACAGTCAGAGAGTCCTTTGAAATATTTTCTACTAGGAAAGATGGCAAAATGAAAACTGTCCACCCAGCTTCTCCGTGAAATGTATTAGACTGACTTGCTTTCTGCTAATAGTGTGCTTGTCTTCATCAATGATGACAATTAATTACGGGTAACAGATGTTAACTCTGAATCTGAAAGGCTATTCAGCATTTAATTTGTTAAAAAGAAGCTATTTTCCTAGAAGCTAAATTCCCTACAATGTTCTGACTGTAAAAAGGAAAAAAAATTCAGGAGAACAAAAATGTAATGGAGAAGCTCAGGTGCAACACAACTATCTTGGAAATAGCAGTCTTCTGTAATTATATAAATATACTGCTTATAGTAGAGTCTTCTATTACTTCAAACTGGTATTTTGTGGCATGTTTAATCTACGATCCACGAAGTTTATCTGCATTAAGGGAACCTCCTACCACATGGCCAAAACAGCACATGATTTGATACCATTTTCTATTTGGTTAGAATGCTAAAATGATGTATTTTTGAAATTGGGTTAAATTATTTTTCTTTTTTTTAGTGCATATTTAGTTACGGTAAGAGTGGCTCTGCTAAAGAAGACAGATATAAAGCTTCCAACTTCTCAAGGAAGCTTTCAGTTGAATGGTAACTGTATCATTTACCTCAGATCATAATTGATCAGTACAGTGACTCAACTGCTATTTCAGTAGGAGGGGAAGATAAAAAACATAGGTTTTGTTTAACCACATTACACATGCTTACTCAGTTTGGGGGTTGGCTGCCATTTTGCTGATGCCATTGGTAAATGGCATTCCTGTGTGCCTGCCTCTGACATGTGAAAACTGTCATCTGCTATGTCTAGAAGGAAAGCAAAGTTCTTGATGGATTGTGACTACAGCTTTTTTCTTTTCCATGTCCAGCACTTTGGACTTCTCAGAAAACCTTGCCAGGTGAAGATAGAGCCAAAGAGAAAAGAATAAAAATTTAATAAAAAGTCTGCAAGGGAATATTATCTGTAGTATCCCAGGCAGTGTGGTAGAATTAGTGCCTTTAATAAAGAATAAGTAACATTGTATGTAACAAATCTATAAAGAGGTTTCAAATGTAAACTGGAGAAGATAGTATCTATTTCAATTTATTTTATTCCCTTGAGTCCAAAACACTTTGTAGGAACTTTATAAATATTTTAAATGACCAATATGTAAACATAACTAAAGAACTTGAAATGGAGAATATAAAAATTCCCCCTTCAATTTGTGTAATGGTTTCAATTTTTCTGGTGTACTGTTAGTGGCTGGAAAGGAATTTTAATTTTTATTGTTTTATTTTCTTTTATTATTTGGGTTTTTTGTTCTTGTTTTTACTTTTTTTAGAGAGAAAGATCTCACATGCATGCATGTGAGTGGGGGAGGAGAAGAGGGGAGGGAGAGAGGGAGATAGGGAGATAGGGAGAGAAGGAGAGAAGGAGAGAAGGAGAGAGGGAGAGGGAGGGGGAGGGGGAGGGGTGGGGGAGGGAGAATCCCAAGCAGGCTCCATACTCAGAGCAGAGCTCGACGTGGGGCTCCATCTCACAACCATGAGATCATGACCTGAGCACAAATCAAGAGTCGGACACTTTAACCAACTGAGCCAACCAGGTGCCCCTTTTTTATTATTTACTAATAAAAAGTGGATTACTTGGTATTCAGTTTGAGGTAGATCACAGAAATCTTGCCAGAAAGCTACCCTGACTTACAGCTCTTTCCCCAAATGTATCTTCTAGATTCTCAGAATGCATCTCATCTCACCTCAGTCTGTTCCAGTCTCAATGAAACTTTCCCTCAGGATCAACTTTCCTTTCACTTGGGAAGCCACCCCAGTTGGTAGCCACCATCATGATCAAAGGCCCTCCTATCTCCTACACTGCACTGTCCCCTGCACAAACCTCCACCCAAACTTTTTCAGATGATTATCATTCATCTTTAATAACCAGGACAGATCTGGTGACCTCTGTTTATCCTTCTCAGGTCTGGAGTTACATGAAATAAACATTCCAGATATTAACTTGATATCTGAGGACAAAGGTGCTTTAAGGTTAAGTTTAAAATATATTTTAGCAACTGATATACTTTTTGATGCTTTTATAAAAGCTGGTAAGTAAGTCTGAAAATTTTCCTTTTTCTATCTAGATTTGCTACTTTTAATTCCCCTGTTTGGCTTTCACACAACAAGAAACAAAATTTGCATCCTTGGGAGAGAAAATGAGGTAACAGGTACACAGTATCTGTGAAACTACTTGCCACATGATTTCACAATTTTTTAATTACAAAATAATTTGGTGAGTCATTCCTCCCTTTTTTAAAAGGAAGGAGGGGGCAGAAAAGCATCCTAAAAGGGCACAATTCATGGCAACACTTTTAAAAATTGAATTATATGTAGTGCTAGGCAATTTTTTTAAAGATTTTATTCTTAAGTAATCTCTATACCTAACGTGTGGCTTGAACTCACAACCCTGAGATCAAGAGTTGCACGCTCCAGGGGCGCCATGTATGACTTTGGAATATCCATTCACATTTGTAGAGATGTAACTGGATGTTGAGTGACACTTTATAGGAATTGGCTGGTGAGATCCAAAGGCAGGAACAAAGAGGCTCAAAGTATCTTCTATCTTTTTTTTTAATTTTTTTTAACATTTTATTTATGTCTGAGAGATAGAGTATGAGCCGAGGAAGGGCAGAGAGAGGGGGAGACACAGAATCTGAAGCAGGCTCCAGGCTCTGAGCTGTCAACACAGAGCCAGACGCAGGGCCTGAACCCACGAACTGTGCCAACATGACCTGAATCGATGTGGGATGCTTAACCGACTGAACCACCCAGTCGCCTCTCAAAATATCTTCTATTTTAAAGGAATCTATAAACATTTTGGTCCAGACTTTGCCAAAACTAGTCAACTCCACTGCTTCTTGCTAGTCTCTATAAAGACAAGTGGGGACAGTAAGGGTAAGAATAATAACAATCCTGAGTTTGAGGCTTAGAAGCTATTTTTCCCCTCCTTAGAAATAATACTTCCCTAAGTGAGGGGAGCTCCCAGAGAACCACCTGAGAGACTGAGAATAGCTGCAGGAGGGAAAAACAAGAGATCTTTCATATTCCTTGTCTTGAGAAGCGGCAAAGCTATTTACACTTTCGCCACTGCCATAGTGTTATGGACTCAATGTTCCTATCTCCCCAAAATTCTTATGTTGAAGCTTGATGATATTTGAAAGTAGAGCCTTTGGGTGATAATTAAGGTTAGATGAGGTCATAAGAGTGACCCTCCATGATGAGATTAGTGAAGAGAAAAAGAACAGAGCTCTCTTCTCTCTCTCCTCACTTTGCCCTCTTCCCTGATTCCCCCTCTGCCATTTGAGGACACAGCAAGAAGGTGGATTTCTATAAGCCATGAAGAGAGCCTTCACCAGGGAACTAAATTGGCTAGCACCTTGATTTTGGACTTCCCAGCTTCCAGAATTGTAAGAGATAAATTCTAGTTGTGGAATGGTGTGGAAGTCACACCATTAATAGTATTTTTTTCATGCAGCATGAGCTGATTAAGACACATGGCAAGGGCACATTTACATCCAGGGCCACATGTATCTAAAGAACTTAGTTAGGCTTGATTCAACTAGCTATTAACTCTTCCAAGAGTCCTAACTTCTAGGCAAAGAGAGCTCCAAAAAAAAAAAAAAGATACTGTATAGTATATAATAGTATACAGTCAAGGGATGGAGTTGAAGTTAGGAACAGTGGTTGAAGAGATTGCACTCATAATGAGAAAACAGAGGCATCCATGTTGGATGTTTTGTCTAAAAGTAGATAAAAGTACTTTTAGACAAAAGTAGATGAAGTAAAAACATACAGGTAGATATAAGAGATAAATACACTGGAGAGACAGTATGTCCCTAGACAAAAGAAAAGCAAAGAGTTGTTGCCTTGGTTCTTGACAATGTATACGCCAGCATTCTTTAAACAAAAATCAACCAATCATCCAAAAGAGAACAAGCATTTATATACCTGCTTCACAAAAGCTGTCAAAGAATGGCTGGTGTCAGCCAGAGAAAGAGGAAGAAACAACAAAAGAGGACAGAACCAGAGCAAGTATGCAACCAAGCCCTATTCAGGTCCCACTAATCAGAAAGGAGCCAGTGACCAGGAAGAAGTGGAAGAAAGATTTTATTACATCATGAACTGGTCATTCACGGAGTTGTGAAGTTCTTCCAAAGTTGACATTTTTCATTATAAGTGTGTTGAGGGTTCCTAAGAGCACCCTCAGGCTTCAATTCACTAGAAAGAGTCACACAGGGACCTCTTTAATTCTATTAGTGACAACATAACTCAAGTATTGCCAACCAGACAGAGTAGTAGCTCACCTGAGCTCTGAGTCCAGTCACGGCTTGAGGTTAGTCATGTAGACATACTGCTCTCAAGACTGGTTTTGGCCACTCAATCTTCAGCTCCTCAGAGGCCAAATACAGCAAGGTACAGGAACTCCATGTACAAAACACTCTTATCAGGCAAGATATTACAAGGCTCAGATGTTATGTACCATGAACTAATCAAGAGCCAATCCGTTCTTTGGAATGTGCAGAATCTGAACAATGTAAGACTGCTGAGTTAACTCTTTACCGCACAATATAGCAAAATATCACCTTTAATATCACCACCAATCTTATCACAAAAAATTGCCCAGTATCAGGAAGCTGTAAAGCTCTTACTGATAGGTATTTTCCAACATTTCCATTTTTCCCATGAAAGCTCAAATTTTATCAATGCCAACAAATACTGTTCATTGTTTACCTTGACATGATAGGCTCAGTTCCTTTACTTTTGAACAAATATCTGGCAATTTCCCCAAGCCTAAATCAAGGCTTCTCTCATAGTTATTCTTCAAACACTGAAAATGGTACTCCATGAAAAAAAGTGGCTAATTTGCCTTCAAACCAAACAATTCCACAATTTCTCTCTAAAGCATCATACTTTGGTTTGAATTAGAAGTACTTTATACATACTTATTACTTCATCACATAAAATTTTAATAAGATATGTATCCTAGGGTTGAGCTTTAGTAAAATTAGTTTCAATGTCTTATGTTCCTAAGTGAAATTTTTTTTTTCTTTTAAGTTCACAACAGTGAAGAAAATAGTCATTACTAGTATAGTTTGGTGCCACTGCCTTTACTCATGCTAAGGCACCCACAGTTTTACTCACCATGGATTTGGCATAATTAGTGCAATGTTAACACAGTAAAAATGATAAAATATATAATATTATTATTAAAATGGTTTTGACTTCATATCCCTTCTAAAATTGTCTCAGGGACTCCCAGGGTTCAGCGGATCACCTCGAGAACTAAACAATAGTCGACTTAAAACAACAGTTCATTTTTCCCTATGTGATAAATGGTGTTACAGTCTTAGCAAATCCTAGTTGAAGACACACTTTCAATAGAACTTTCTTTTTTTTTTTTTTTTTTTTTTTTTCAACGTTTCTTATTTATTATTTTTGGGACAGAGAGAGACAGAGCATGAACGGGGGAGGGGCAGAGAGAGAGGGAGACACAGAATCGGAAACAGGCTCCAGGCTCCGAGCCATCAGCCCAGAGCCTGACGCGGGGCTCAAACTCACGGACCGCGAGATCGTGACCTGGCTGAAGTCGGACGCTTAACCGACTGCGCCACCCAGGCGCCCCTCAATAGAACTTTCTTTAAACCTATATAAAAATGTTATTACTTTTGATTCCACTACAAGTTTATGTATTTCAAAGCATTGAATCAACTGGCACAGGAGGTTTCTGAAAGTCAAAGCCAAAGAGTATAAAAAAATCTCCTTTGGGCCAAAATAATTTTTATTCACATATGGCACATGTGAGGATGTATGAAGCTAAGGGAAAGTGTCAGCACTATAATATGAACAAAATGACCATTAGCCCCAGCATTATCAAATATTTTATTTTCTGAAATTGATAATGTAAACTAGTCTATGCTGTTAAGTCATATAGAAGAATTCCCTGTGATCACAGTCTGATTTTCACTCCTCTTTCTTCATACATGTTAAACATTCATTTCTGATTTCTAAGAGTTAAAAATGTTTCTAATATTTTTTCTGCCTTTCTCTGCCTGCCTCTTTTTAATGAATCATAATTTGGACAGGAGCCATTTTTCTATCACACACTACCTTCTCCCAGCAAATGGGATTCTACAAAGTTGATTGCATTAAGCTGTTGTTTTTCATGTGATGGAGAAAACATGACCAATCCATTCCCATTGCATTCACACTGTCAGTAAATCCAAAGTAAATTATATAGGGTCATTAATCAAAAGGTAAAAAAAAAATATTTATCTCTTAGAATTTTCTTTTTTTTTTTTGTTCTATAATTAAAATCTAGAAGATTTTTCTCCAAAATTAGTGTTTAGTTACATTATTTAAATTTGCATTTTTAAAACAGTCTGTGTTTATATGAGCATATTTGATTATGAAAGCTTAAAATATTTTTAGGGACTACTCTTCTACTTGAGCATCATATTCATTACGTGGAAAGAAGGTTGCCTATTTTCATTGTCATCTCTGATAAATATTGTATCTCACAATTAATCCACTATGTAAATATTAAGCTGCTACACATAAAAATTATCTTTGTCTTCTTGGAAGACCTATATAAAGTTACATGAAGACTCCCTTGTTAGCATCTATGTTACATGCTTAGTTTAAAATATTAAAGGGAAATCTTATGTTCTTCTCATCTTATAGTGTGTGGAAATGAAAGTGAAGTTACTTGTTGTGATGTATATCATGCCTAGGATGGGTATTTGGCTCAAAGAGCTTTCACATTAGTAGGATAAAATAACAAGAGTATAAACAACTAAGGCAAAACAGAATATCCAGACAAAAAAGAGAGGATAAGAAAGAGCTTAAGAGTGATACATTTCAGATGTGGGTCATCAGGAAAGATTCCTCAATGAAAGTGGCATTTGAGTTAGACCTTAATGCATGGAAGAAAAAAAAAAGCAAGTGGATGTGTGTTTAAAAGCAAAGCAAATGAAAAGAATGACCTAACATTAGAAGTAGAAGCAGAAATGTAGTTTGAAAGAGAAAAGAACAGTAAAAGATTTGTATAGACTATGGAATGAGCTGATGTGCAAGAGAATGGGTGAGGGAAAGAAAAAGGGGATCCCAAGACAACTCTGAGCCTGGATAATGAGAAAATGTTAGTACTTTTTACACCAAACAAAACATGCAAACATAAAAACAATAACAAAAACATAAGCAAACAAGCAAGCAAAACAAATGAATGATAGTTGTCTTGGTCCAGAAGAAAACAAGTTCAAATTTGAAAACACGTTTTTATCAATGGTTCCTAACAGTTTGCCTGTCTATGCTCAATCACTTGTCTGCTTCTCTTTCCATTAAACACAGCTCCTCACCTTTCTCCCTATCTCTCTGTCTGGGATCTTTTATTGCTCATGAACTACAGACCCAGTGTCCCCAGGGTGCCATCATTCTACAATGCCAAAGACCCTTAGGAGCCTTGGGATGGGTTACCTTGGATGTAAATGGAATATTTGAAATTCCATACTGTGTTTTTTCACTTGAGTTTGCGCACCTGAGTCAAAGTTGCTCAAGAGAAGGCAAGCAGCAGAGGTCAATGACAAGTAACCCAGCAAAGACCCCTAGTTGGCTCCAAGACTGAACTCCTACCACAAAGTCACAAGAAGGAAAGGGAAGACGGAGTGATGGCCAATGACAACATCATAAAATGTGCCTATGAATCTTAGACAAGTGGACCACGCACTAAAGAAGCATTGGACCCACCTCTCGGGGGTGTTTCTCAGCCTGAAAGAACAAGTCAACTTGAAATAAACTATGTGTTATCAAAAGAGGAGACAAGGTCAAAGAAAAGTGTCCTTTGTGACTTCTGGTGTGGTATTTGTACAAAGCCTGAAGTGCAAAGAGGACGGAGTTCTGTGCAGGCTGCCTACTCAGGTTATATGGCTGATTCCTACTGTAATAAGTTTTCTGAGAAAGTGACATCTTTGATAAAGGAGTTCTATATTTCTCTTTGTTAATATTCCTTGACTTTGTTCCAAAATAGTGTGTCATACTTATTGTAAATGGTTTCTACAACACTTTATTTCATTAAATCTTTGAGAAGTGCTTTATTAACCCAGCACTACCATCTCTTAAAGCTAAAAACCGTATTGTCAATAATATTAGAAAAAATTCTACCTTTGCTTTTAGAATTGGGTCCTACAAAAGAAAATATACTAGTCATCTAATTTTATATTTCATCTAATTGATTTTTAAGTGGAATAAGGTTGGTTTGTTTATTTATTTACTTTTATTATTATTTGAGACGGGGTGGGGGGGGACAGGAAAGGGGCAGAGGGAGAGAGAGAGAATTTTAAGCTAAACATAGAGCATGATGCACAGATCAATCCCATGACCCTGGGATCATGACCTGAGCTAAAATCAAGAGTCAGACCCTCAATGGACTGAGCCACCCAGGCACCCCAAGGGCAGTTCATTTAGAGTTAAAGAACTGATTTGCTCAAAACTGATTAATAAGAGTTCAGGAGATATATTCTATTATGACATTTAAATAGAGTTTGTTTGGTTATGATAGCAAACCAAACTTATAAAACATTAAACATGTTTAATTAAAATAAAGTAATTTTTGCAGAGCTATATTTGAACAGGCAATACAGTACCAACAATTATCTATAATTATGCAGGTCCAATCACAGAATAAAAGAAGTTTCAATGTCACTAAGCACAATAAGGAAAATTATTCATCTATTATTCTGATGGGCATGTAATTAGCAACTTAAAAAAAACCCTTTCATAGGGATGTAACAGACACTGTTTCAATAAAGATTTACAGTGTAAGCAGCTGGGTTAATGGTAGTGTATTTAAAACTGACCTTTTTCATTGTAGGTTTAAATCACATGCTAGCGGTTTTTCAACGAATGCCTGCTTTTCCTTTTCAAACACTGGCAAAAGTTCCCATTACTAGAATATATACAGTGTGCTTGAAGACCTTCTGGTTTGCCTCAGAAGCCTTATCTTGATGCACAGAATGACATCTACTTTCCTTCAATTAAAAAGCTCATCTTTGTTTAATGTATTAAAACAGAAACTGGAAAAAAAAGATAAAATGAAGCATATTAGTTTTTTTTTAGCTTAAGCAAATATCAGTTCTGACCAAGCAGTGCTAAATAGGGAAATAGGAGTCTCCTTGGATAGAAGCTAGGAGCAAGGTTTTTACAGAAAAGACCCTGAAGCAGAGCAAGGAAATTATTTGATTTGCTACAGCATAATCAGTTGTATTATTTAGGAAAGCCTAGCTGGCTGTTTGTGGTTGGCTGTTGTTCTTAATTAGAGGCATTTACAGGAAATGACGCATTGCTTTCCATTTGCTTATACAGTCTACCAAGGAGGCTTAGAGCCTCCTTACTTGATTATGTTAACAGTATTAACTTTTTTATAAATACAAAATAATATGACAAGTTTATAAAAGCTTGATTTTTTTTTTCATGTTTATTCACTTTGAGGGAAAAAGAGACAGAGCGAGCATGAGTGGGAGAATGGGCCGAGAGAGAGGGAGACACAGAATCCAAAGCAGGCTCCAGGCTCTGAGCTGTCAGCACAGAGCCCATTGAAGGGCTCGAACTCAAGAACTGTGAGATCATGATCTGAGCCGAAGTCAAACATTTAATGAACTGAACCACCCAGGTGCTCTGTGAAAAGCTTGATCTAAAATGTCCATAATCTTAGTATCTGAATATTATTAGTAAGATTATTTTGTCCCCACCACAGGCAGATATTTAAAGATATTTATAATTATAAGGAACATAGGTTTAGTGAATTTCTCAGTTACTTTCCAAGGCTACTATGTTGTCTGTAGGAGTAAAGTTTGAATACTATTTTTCCAAATAGAATTACTTTAATTTATTTAACTATTCCCTCAGTGTTTGGACTGTAAGTTCTTTCTAATTATCCATTTCTATAAATAATTGTATTAAATTCTGGCCTCAGAAATCAACAAAATAACATTAAAGTGTAAAGATGAATGTGCTGCAAATGTTCAGTCTTAATCATATGGTTATTGAGATTTAAAAAAACTAAATATACAGGTATATAGATGCATCATAAACATTCTTGTATTAAAAGGCAAACCAAACTATAATTAAATTATCTTAATTCAATCACTGAGGCTTCATTGTATCCAGCATTTTCTTCCTGAGATTTTTGAAATGTTTTGACACATCGCATTTCTAATTATATATTTTGCTTTCTTAATGTAACCTCATTTCAAATTTGAGACTTCTCATTATTTTACAGCATTCACTTTAAAAGCCACAAGGTAACTTTATCAAACTTCCTAAATATTCTCCAATAATTGGATATTAAGTTTTCTTCAGTGTTTCACGGTACAAATAATGTGATAAGTATACTTAAAATACATACAAATAAAAATATATAATAATATTAATATATAGATATATAGCCATGAATATAGATAAACATTAATATCTATGTAATATCTATAGCTACACAGATGTTCATGTTTAAATACAAATCCTTTGGCCCAGTAATTCTCTTCTGGGACTATATATCTCAAGTGTGTGTGTGTGTGTGTGTGTATGTATTATTTCTTTCCTTTGCTCTGGACAGTATCTCCAATTCATTCTCAAAAGAGTTGTACTAGTTAGCATTACCTGAAATGTAGGAAATTTCCACTTTTATCCTGCCTTGGGCAACAGTGAATATTTAAAAATAAATTTCCAATTTAGTAGCAGAAAATGTGTTCTTATTTGTGTTAATATTTATTTGTTTACTTGATAGAGACTGGATGTTTTCACATTAATATCAATTATTTGTGTTTAATCATCTTTGTGAACTTGGACTTTGGTCCATTTACTATGAAGTTTTTAATATTCTTCTTACAGATTTTCTGAGATATTTATATAAGAACGATAATGACACTCTCATATATGGTATACATATATGACCAATATATGCTTTCTATGTATCAATATATTGCTTTCTAATAGGATTTATTTTGCCTTTTACATGCAGAGCCCTTAAACCATGCAGTCTAATCTATTAAGTTTTAATTTTGAAACTCTTCATTATACTTCTAAACTTAGAAATTCATGCTGTCTCCAAAATTTTGCTAAAAATTTAATTGTTATCCCTCTGTATAACATATTTAAATATGTTACATATTTTGCTTATAGTCTAAATTAAAAACCAAAATTGTTTTTTTTTCAAGTGGCTGACTTGTTTGCCCCAACATGTTGAAGGAAATGTAAATTTTAAATAAAAACTAGTGCCGTGGTTGAATACTCCTTGTATGCAAGTAACAAAAACATGTTAAATTTCCTTAAACAAAACCAAAATAAATGGGTGAAAGTGACTTAAGGGGAAGGATAGAGAGTAAAAGAGCATATTTTGGAATTTAGGGTCAGTGAAGGTAGTCAGATACCACAGGGATTGGAAATAGAAATGAAAACACGGTCATGAACCAAAACAACTACTCTTTCCACTTATCTTCCTCTGGGGTCACATGTTGTCCTCAATCTGTTCCTCTGAGCAGGTCTGCCTGATTCTTCTGCTCCATCTATACTGTGCCCTGACCTAGCTACCCCTGCCCTATCCTAGGTTCAGTTTCTGTGATTAAACAAGCCAACCTCTTCCTTATCCCCTTGATTTCAGGGTCAGTGGAACAACAATTCTTTGAAAAGGCTCCACTTAATGAGGCATTTATTTACTCCTGGTCCAATCAGAAATGGTTGGGGCCAGAGTAGCACAGAGTAGCAGCTCTTACTGTGGGAACACTTGTCAGAGCAGAAGGTAGGGATGAGGCAGGCACCCCACACAATCCATCTATTACAACACTGAGGACGTGATTAAAGGTATGATTGAAAGGCTGCTTCAAAAACCATGGTTTACACTGTTTTTAGGACAGTACCTAACAAATAATGTTTTAATATACATTGGATGAACTAGTAATATGCCTACCACATACATATTTGTGTTTGTTCATTATTATCTCAGTTGCCTTATTTTGACATGAATGCTAACTTCTATCATCCTTTGTAAACTGGTAGAGAAAGAGCACCATTTTATTAGTTTAGCATGTTAATCTCACATTATTTGCTTCTCGTTTTCATTTCAAGTCAGATTTAGACCAACTACTAATAATGTTGTAGATCTCCTATTCTTTACCTATTTCTTCCCCAATATCCTGCTTCTCTCCTAAAAGATCTCTTCATCCTCTACCTTTCAATATACTTTTAATATGCGAATTAAAGAGAGAAAACACTTGCAGATTTAACTGTTTCATCAATCTCTGCTATTTGCATACTTTATAAGTTAGGTCCAATTTGAAATAAAACCACAGGAATATTTAATAAACAACTTCTAAGAAATTTTTTGGTAAAATATTTTTTATTCTAGATCTATACTTCATCATCTTGCTACATGTTAAATTACTTCTTCTTAGGTACTAACAAACCAAGACGATGTATTACTGTCTTTACTGCTGATTAGCCAAATAGGTTATATTAATTTCCATTAAAGTATTAAATTTAGTGTCTGCTTACATATTTTCTTTCTTCTTTTTTAAGTAATAAGGAAAAATCTTTTCTCTCTGCTTTTTTTTTTTTGCATGGAGAGACAGACCAAAAGAGACATTTGCAAATGGGTTTCTGAAAATACGTATATTGTTTTGTCAATGAATACCAAAGGAATTGTCTGGGATTTATTCTAAGATGTGTAATTTCAAACTTTCAAAGAATTCCATTTGAAAGATACAGAAGGACAAGTGATTTGTTTTATAGTATTGAAGTGGCTTGTTGAAATAAAAATATTTTAGTCTTTAACCTCTTGCTGTTTATTTCATAGTTTCTAATGTAACACATAGGATTTATAACTTTTCCCTTTGTCTTTAAAAGTTTTTGCTGTAGAGTATTTCACCCTTCAAACACTCAGTATCTTTCTTAGAATAGGTAGGCATATTTTATCATACTGTACTAAAATCAGATTTGAGAAATGCGATTTCTACAAACTTACAGTATGTTAGTGACTATAAGAAGAACAGGTCTGGCCCTTTTGTTTATTGACAACTTGAGTGTTCCTGAAACATTTCTCTAAGAAGCCATCATATGCAAATGGAAAGAAACATTAGCCACCAACAATGAACCCTTCCTATGGGCTATCAACATGTGTTAAAGTCCACACAAAATACAAACAAACAAACAAACAAAACAGTGGATGGCACTGGCACTATAGAGTTTTTTGCTAGGTTAATCTAATTTCGTTAAAATATTTATGTCAATATATTACTTCTGGCCCATAAGGAAGAGAGTTTTGAATTATTTATTATGTTTAGTTCTTTTTTGTAACCATCAATATTTTCATATTTTCTCTGTCTACCCCCCCCCTCCCGTGACCTGTGTCTGACTGAAACTAGATAGTAAATTTAGGAAATTTTCAGCTTCATTTTTATTGGGCCCATATATAGAAGTTAACTCATCTATATTGGTATTTGATTAAAGAATGTACAATGAAGGAAGTCAGAAACAGATTCTAAAACCAAATTATACTAGTTAATTGTGACAGTGCTAGCATCTAGAATTGGCTGAGAGTAGTCCTTAAAGTCAGACTCTTTCAAAAGCATTAGGAGCAGAATTTAAGGGGGAGCCTGGGTGGCTCAATTAGTTAGCAGCTGACTTCAGCTCAGGTCATGATCTCACGGTTCGTGAGTTCAAGCCCCACATCGGACTCTGTGCTGACAGCTCAGAGCCTGGAGCCTGCTTCAGATGCTGTGTCTCTCTCTCTCTTGCCCTTCCCCCACTTGCATTCTGTCTCACTCTGTCTCTCTAAAATAAGTAAACATTAAAAAAAAAATTTAAGTAGAATTTAAGAACTATAACTAACTCTGTGTAAGCCAAAGACCTATACAAAGCTACTGGGAGACTCAAAGAGAATATTTGCCCATCAGAAAATTCCAAGCAACCAACTCCAGCCAGGGGTGCATAGACATAAGTACAAAAAATGAATGAGGCACCAAAATCAGCATGTTCAAGTGGTCAGATGTGCTGAAATTCTGCACTGCAAAGGAAACAATCAACGAAACTAAAAGGCAACCAATGGAATGGGAAAAGGTATTTGCAAATGACATATCAGACAAAGGGCTAGTATCCAAAATCTATAAAGAGCTCACTAAACTCCACACCTAAAAAACAAATAATCCAGTGAAGAAATGGGCAGAAGACATGAATAGACACCTCTCTAAAGAAGACATCCAGGGGCACCTGGGTGGCACAGTCGGTTAAGCGTCCGACTTCAGCCAGGTCACGATCTCGCAGTCCGTGAGTTCGAGCCCCGCGTCATGCTCTGGGCTGATGGCTCGGAGCCTGGAGCCTGTTTCCGATTCTGTGTCTCCCTCTCTCCCTGCCCCTCCCCCGTTCATGCTCTGTTTCTCTCTGTCCCCAAAAAAAATAATAAATAAATAAAAAAAAAAGAAGACATCCAGATGGCCAACAGGCACATGAAAAGATGTTCAACGTCACTCCTCATCAGGGAAATACAAATCAAAACCACACCCAGATATCATCTCACACCAGTCAGAGTGGCTAAGATGAACAAATCAGGAGACTACAGATGCTGGAGAGGATGTGGAAAAACGGGAACCCCCTTGCATTGTTGGTGGGAATGCAAATTGGTGCAGCCACTCTGGAAAACAATGAGGAGGTTCCTCAAAAAATTAAAAATAGGCCTATCTTATGACCCAGCAATAGCACTGCTAGGAATTTACCCAAGGGATACAGGAGTATTGATGCATAGAGGCACTTGTACCCCAATGTTTATACCAGCACTTTCAACAATAGCCAAATTATGAAGAGTCTAAATGTCCTTCAATTGATGAATGTATAAAGAAGATGTGGTTTATATATGCAATGGAATAATACTTGGCAATGAGAAAGAATGAAATCTGGCCATTTGTAGCAACGTGGATAGAACTGGAGGGTATTATGCTAACTGAAATAAGTCAGGCAGAGAAAGATATCATATGTTTTCACTCATATGTGGACCTTGAAAAACTTAACAGAAGACCATGGGGGAGGGGGAAGAAGGAAAAAAAAAAAGTTACAGAGAGAGAGGGAGGCAAACCATAAGGGACTCTTAAATACACAGAACAAACTGAGGGTTGATGGGGGGTGGGGGAGAGGGGAAAGTGGGTGATGGGCATTGAGGAGGGCACCTGTTGGGATGAGCACTAGGTGTTGTATGGAAACCAATTTGACAATAAATTATATTTAATATAAAAAATCATGGAAATGGAAATATGAACTAAAATGCCACAGTACTGTACACCAATTAGGATGGCTAAAATAAAAAAGTATTTAGCAAAGAAAAATAAGTAAAAAATAAAGCTACCATCTGTAATCAAGACAGTGTGGTATTGGTGAAAGAACAGACAAGTAGATCAATGGATCAGGACAGACAGCCCAGAAATAGACCCGCATAAATCTAGTCAAATGAATTTTGACAAAGGAGAAAAGGCAATATAATGAAACAATGATAGTCTTTTCAATAAATTGGAGTAACTAGACATTCACATGCAAAAAAATATATAGGCACTGACTCTACTCTCTTCACCACCTGAAACTGGACATAATTAAAATTAAATTTCTTTTTGCTCTGTGAAAGACACTTCAAGAGAATGAAAAGACAAGCCACAGAAAGGGAGAAAATATTTGCCAAACACATACTGATAAAGGCTGCTATCCAAACTATACAAAAAAACCCTTAAAACTCAACAGTAAGAAAAACAACTCAATTTAAAAAATGGGCCAAAGACCTTACAAGACACTTCAATGAAGATATCAGTTGGCAAACAAGCACATGAAAAGACACTTCACATTATATGTCACTGGGAAAATACAAATTAAAATGAGATACCAGTACATACCAGTTAGAATGGCCAAAATCCAAACCACTGACAATATGGAACAATAGGAACTCACAGTCACTGCTGGTAGGAATGCAAAAAGTACAACTACTTTGGCAGACAGTTTGACAGTTTCCTACCAAACTAAACATATCTTACCATATGATCCAGCAATCATGTTCCTTGGTTTTTGCCCAAATGAGTTGATAACTTATGTCTACAAAAAAAAAAAAAAAAAGAATATTCATAGCTGCTTTTTTTATAATTGCCAAAAATTGGAAGCAACCAAAATGTCCCTCTGTAGGTGCATAAACATCCAAACAATGGAATATTATTCAGTGCTAAAAAGAAATGAGCTACCAAGTCACAAAAATACACGGAGGAAATTTAAATGAATATTACTAAGTGAAAGAAGCCAATTTAATATACAGCAAGTCTACATACTATGTGATTCTGTAGGGAAGGAAAAAATATCTTTTCCTTCTACCCCTGGAAATTCTCAAAATTCTCGGTGGGGGTCCCTGTAACAAAGACTGATTAACAAGAGAAAAGGATATAATATATCCTTTAAATACAACATATAGGGGCACCTGGGTGGCTCAGTCTGTTAAGTGTCTGGCTTCAGCTCAGGTCATGATCTCACAGTCCGGGAGTTCTAGCCCTGCATCAGGCTCTGTGCTGACAGTTCAGAGCCAGGAGCCTGCTTCAGATTCTGTGTCTCCCTCTCTTTCTGGCCCTCCCCTGCTCATGGTATGTCTCTGTCTCAACAAATAAATTAAAAAAACATTAAAAAATGTTTAAAAAATACAATGTATAATTAAATATAGTATTTATATTTAATATAAATATTATGTGACATGGGAAATGAAAACCTGAGCATTTTTATACTACAGCATTTTATACTATTTTATACTGTGTTTGATGAAGAGTAGAAAGTTGTGGGAAATGTTAAAAGATGAAGGATATGAGCTAATTGCAGTAAACTGGGGAAACTTAGCAAGGCCAATTCTATTCCTCTCTGTATTCCTCCAGCTTCAGAGATAAGAATTTTCCTGAGAAAATTCTGAGGGAGGCCACCTCTCACATGAAGGTCTCATAACCTGCTTCAGGCGAAAGTCAAAAAGTACTTCTCGCATCTGCCATTTTTCAAATTCCTTCAGTTTCAAATATCAATTGGTCAGCATGCCATATTTCAGACTGGGACGTCCTACTATATTTATCAACACTTACTATATGACATTCTGGAAAAGGCAAAATTATAAAGACAGTGAAATAATCAGTAGTTGCCAGGGAGTAGTGGGGAGACAGGGATGAATGGGCAGAATACCGAGCATTTTTAGGGTTATGAAAATGTACTGTATGATACTACAATGGTGGATTTATCTTTTCAAAACCCACAGAATGTAGAACACCAAGAGTGAAGTGTAACAGAAACTATGATCTCTGGGGATGTGTTAATGGAGGCTCAATCATAAAGGTACCATTCTGCTACAGGATGTTGATGGTGGGGGAGCTGGTGCCTGCCAGGGGACAGTGGGTATGTAGGACCTCTCTGTACTTGCTGCCCAGTCTTGCTGTGAACCTAAAATGCCTTTTAGAAAAGTGGTTTGATTAAAAAAAAAAAAAAAGACAGCACACATAAAGAAAGGTGTTTAAACAGAATGCTTAAGTCATGAGCACACTAAAGAATTAGAACAAATGTGCAAAAGCAAAAGTAAGCTTTAGGCTAAGAAGTCAGTAATATTTCATCAAGACTCACCTTGACCATGGTTCTTGGAGGTGAGGACTAAATGACCAAAACCACTGAGTGTGAAGTGAAACAGCTGAATCTTATCTCAGCTGTAAGTTAAAAAAAAAAAAAGTTCAATTTTTACCTTTCTATTGTAACAATCTCGGGGCTAGTCAGAATTGATATTATTTTATACAGCAGGGTCAGATACACAGCAATTCAGTGGAGCTAGGGGGAAGGAGAATGGCTCAAGTCCACCCTGGAAGGAGAGTGGCTCAAGTTCCACCTGGGGTTCAGCCCTTGTCACCTGTGTTTTGAAGACTGTCACCCTCACGTTTTATCTGCCTCCATTGTTCTGCAGCCCTCCACACCAAACCACCTTTGTTCTTCTGCCAGGAATATCCTCTAAAAGCACAGATCACTCTCCTCTATTTGCCACAGACTGAGCTAGCACAAGAGAGAAGCTTCTGGACAGGGTTTGAATTGGGCATCTGCCTGGGAGAGGCTAAGAATCTGCTCCCAAACCCAGGACTTGGAAGGAAACTCTCCTCTCAATCAGGAGGGACTTCTGTGTGAGTATGGTGTACAATCCAACTCAAAAGAGCCAATAATGAGGGAATTTCACTCATTTACATTTAGACTAATAGGCCCTATAAGCATTTTCATTCAGTATCCTTGATCACAGGACCATTTACAATTGGTTGCCTCCCAGGAGTTACAATTAGATGCTAACACACCATGATGCTTCTCTCTGGGACAGGTCACTCATCATCCCTTCCCCCATCTGTTTGTCTGTGGCTGTCCGTGTTTGTACCTCAGGATTTAGTCATTTGTGTATCCTCTTCTTCCTGCCTCTTTACCAATCCACTGATTCCTTACATACATTTTTGCTATTTCTCCCTTCCTGAGAGATGGAATAAATTCTAAGTTTACTTTTCTCCATTTTCCTTTATCATTCCCATGGGCTTCACAGAAGAAAAAGCACTATGTTTCTATGATTGGCATCTCTGTTCTGTTACCATATTTTCCCTTCCTTCTTGTTCACCTTATTATTTTTTTAAAGTGACAACCTTTTTTTAACACCAGATAGGAACTTCTTATAGATGCTAAAAGAATATACCACTGGTAAGTTCATGAATTCTTGACTTCTGTAAGAAACTGTAGTCACAGAGGGATCACTGTGGTTTTCAGTGATGTGTCATTCCTCTCAGACATAAAAGAACATCAGATAGAGGAAGAGGCAAGGCAGTAGAAGCAGAGAAAACGCCTGGATCAAGTCCTATTTGAGGAAATACAGGGATTCCAAAGATAACATAGAAAGTATGAGGGGTGCCTGGGTGGCTCAGTCTGCTAAGCATCTGACTTCAGCTCAGGTCATGATCTCAGGGCTCATGAGTTCGAGCCCCACATCAGTCTCTGTACTGACAGCTCAGAGCCTGGAGCCTGCTTCAGATTCTGTGTGTCTCTCTCTCTCTGCCTCTCCCCCACTCGTTCTCGTTCTCTCTCTCTCTCTCTCTCTCTCAAAAATAAAGAAACGTTGAAAAAAATTAAGAAAGAATGAAATTAACCTAGAATCCTTAGGCTCATGACAGATACTGAGGCCTTGCATATTAAGCAAAGGATCTGGGGCTTATGCTTTTGGAGATGAGAAGCCAACAAGGATTTGTATGAATACAGATTGTTAAGAGTTTTTTATTTCATTTTTTATTTCATTTCATTTGCTCCTGATCTTAGACTCTCTATCCTTGTTTCTCATCAAAGATTTATAATTGTCCAATTGTAAGTTTTTGTATATGGATGTTTTCAGTAACATCACCATATTTAGGGAAGGAATTTGAAGGGAGTATTTTATCTATTCTTAACTTCCTGCTCTTCTTTATCGAAAAAAGTGTTCGATAAACCATTAGAGTCATATTAAAACTTTGTTTGTATCCTTGTTTGTATCCTGACATGAACAAGCCGCTGTAAAAATAAAGATTTGTTTGTAAAGCAATCTGGGGAATGTGAATGTAGCCTGTACATTAGATGACAGTGAGGAATTTTTATTGCTCTGACGTGTGATAATGGCAAAGTTGTTACTTTAAAAATCTCTGTATCAGTTAGACATCATAATAAAGCTTTTATAGGTAAGACACATGATATCAAAGATATACTTTAAAGCTCTGTAACTCCTCCAAAGCTAAGCAGAGGAATCTATAAAGCTGCAAAAAATAATAATAATAGTAAAATCAATCATTGTTGAATATGATTGGTAGGGGTGCCTCTTCTCTGCTTTTATGTGTTACAAAATTTCCAAATATATAACATGAAAAAATAAAACCAAATTCATCTGAAGTAGTCGAAGAACTAAATACATAACAAAAATAAATTTTGGCCACCAGGTGAACAAGAAAAACTAGAAATTAAGCTTATTTTTAATGCTTTCTAAAGAGTTAAATACAGACAGATGTTCCAAAATCATTTAAAATGAAGCAAAAAAAAAAAAAAAGATAATCTTAAAAGTCTCATAAAATTTAGTTCAGAATCAAGACCCTAGGCAAAGCATCAAAATAAACATGATGTGTGGGAGATAATTAGTGTCTACAAGAATAGCCATTGCTCTTTTCTCATATGCTTTCCAAGTTCAGTCACATTTGATAAGAACCTTGATGTATTCATTTGCATGGAACCACTAAATGTGAGACCAGGAGGGAGACTTAGAGATTACTCTAATCTCACCTGTGTTCTACAGGATATTATTTTGAGCTACCATTACAAATTGTCAAGCCCTCAAATTTCAAGATGAGTAGATTAACAATATACTCTAATTTCAAATTATGCAAGGGACTGATATTTGTTTTAAAAACCATGCCCTTCTTTGCAAAATAATAACCACTAATAATAACCAGTAGCTTACACTTGAACACTTCCATCGAAGGAGTTGAAGTAATCGCGAACTTTATTTTGGCCTCAGACATTTCCAAACCATACAAATCTTAGAAAATGTATTGCTACTCTACTACCAATCATTCCTATTATTCTACAAATTAATTAGAAGTTTGAATATGCTACCTTAATACTGGAAATGCTTTTGACATATAATTTAGTTCCTAGTAAAGGCCAACATCTATACTGAATATATCTCATGTCTAATGTGGAACTTTTAAGGAGCTGCCAAACTGCTGCCTGTAGGCCAAATCTGACCGACCATCTGTTTTTGTAGAGAAAGTTTTACTGGAACACAGCCACACATATTCACTTATCTGTTGTCTCTGGCTGCTTTTACACTACAACGACATAGTTGAGGAGTTAACAGAGACCAGGGCCACAAGCCTAGTAGGTATCATTTAGCTTTTTATAGGCAAAGTTTGCCAAACTCTGGTTTAAAGCCTAACTCTCAAATGCCAATGTCACAGACAATTCCTCCTCCCCACCCCGCCCCCAAAACGTGTTGCTAATAAAGAGATAGAGAAATCCTTGTTGAGTTGCATAAATATGAGGATAATAACCATACTGGTTTATGTTCATCAGGATAATTCTATTACTATATTTTGTGGGAAGACGTTTTTAGTTCTTCTCTTACTAAATAAAATAGGTAGTACCAGCAAGTCAGCCACAATGATTATTTCTAGGAAAATATTCCTATTTGTCCATGATTTCACCACAATATTGGTAGTGCATTTGTCAATTGGTCTAATCCCAAAGTCCTTGTATTCTCAGTCTGAAGCCTACTACTGCCATAACTGTTGTTCCCGAGTCATAAAGAGATAGAAAGTGGAGTATTTCTCAAGGATATTGTTTATGTCTAGTTGGGCAAAAGAACTTGATTTCTGAGATGAAAGTGGAAGAATCACTCTCTTTAACCCTTTTCTCCTGGTCATATCATCACTCTTTACATGCAATCTTGAACATTATGCTTTGCTCACAGCAATCCTCTTAAACTTCATATAGGGGGATCAAGGATCTTTAAACAGAACTAAAGATACATTTCTCATGGATTTGTTTGCTCAAAAGAAATGGATGAAATCTAAAGATCACAAAATTTATGATAGACAGTTTTCAAATTTCAACCTTAAACCATCCATGGAGTGTGGGATTTCAATAATATCATGGCGGTCAAAAGAAACATGGCCAGGCCATGATGACATTGAGATCCATGAAGGGTATGATTTTATTATAGCAGAAACTTGAGTCTGTCTGAATTTGGGGTTTTCTTGAAAAGATCTGTTATAAGAATGTATCATGTTGGCTATATGTTACAGAGGAAAACAAGACTTCCTCTAGAGATAAAGAATCAGTCAAATCTTGTGAAATAGAATAAGATTCATGAAAGAAATATGAACAAGTTCCTCATAAAAAGAGGGTTTTTTTTTCCCTAAAACTTTAAGGATGAGCCACGATGTCTTAAAACCTGTCAAAAGAAACCTTCAAAGCTAATTTCATATAGGACTTGTTTCATCAGTGAGTCAGTTAGTAAAGGCTCTAGTCCATCATCAGTGTTTCTGTGGTAAATAAAAGAAGCACAGAGTTCTTGTGATAGAAGCTATGGTGCTAACCAGGAAAATAACTGATGCATTAAATCTCATTCTAAATTTATATTTAGAGCAAAAATGCAATGATCATAATGATGATCTTTTTTAAAATTTTTTGAAGAGATGTGTCAAAAATTCTATGTTTTGTTTTCCTGTACTTGTGACAACTTCCTTAGCTACTACACTAAAGGTTCTTTTTACCACTGCAATGATGAGTAAACCTCATGAGAAGACACACTCTGGATTTTGCCACTTCAATGCTTTTTATAAAGAAAAATCGGTAGTCAACATTTTTCCCCTACAAGAAGTAACGTGGATTTCCCAGATGTCCAGGAACCTACTTTTTTTTTTAATGTGTTATAAAAAATCAGGGTTGTTTCATTTTTATTTTTTCTTTGTTTTTTCCAAACAAACAAACAAAAAAGCCAGTAGTGTGGTTGATACATTAAAAGAAAAAAAAAGGTTTGCCTATTGACTAGCTCATATGACAGATATATTCTAAATTTGGAGAGCATATCTAAACAGGAACTTGTGCCTCTGGTTATTACCAGATATTACTTATCTGCTTTTATATAGAAACCTTTAATTTGCAGAAGAGTATTGAACTTTTTTTGATTAATTTTATTTTCTGAAAACATAAAATATGTATTTTTAATATACTAGAGATGTTGTGGCAATAAATGTTTGAATTTATTTCTTTTTAATCTATATTTCATCACTAACAGTGACTTAACAGAAAAAAGATGAGACAATGGCCAAGAAAAGAAGAGTTGGAGACAACAGTCTTGGAACTGATCTTGTGCTTAACCTGCACAGTTTCAACAAGTAGCATAAAGAGTGCTAGAGATCCTTGTGTATTTAAAAACGTACTGGTGACAGTCCTAATGGATTGTCAGCTGGCTGGAAATATAGAGTCAAATCCTGGAAGCAGGAATATGAAGTGAGGGACATAGAGTTAAGCCCACTAAGCCTATCCCATGTGTGAGAGGTAAGGTTTCATTTGTTGTTTTACATCAAAAAATAATCAGAAACAACTTGGATTTGAGTTATAGCTTGCTGAAGGCTACTTTTAAAAAACAATTGTCCTCATTAATAAAATCTACAAAGTTTAGTATGTGGATGTGTTAAAAGTATAAAGTTTATTTGTGTAATATTGTGAAATGAAAGTATTTTTTCACTTCCATTCTATAGTTATATTATATATTAACTATTCAAAGATTTAGGCTAGTAATTTCTGAGAACAGAGGAACTGTAATTTGCTATACAATTAAAACCCATTATTTCAGAAACAAAGCAATCTAAAACTGGATCTGAATCTCTTCAAGCCTTCTCTACATGGCAGAGGTATGATGCAAATATTCTGCAAGAAGCAAGGAAAAATTTGATCCTAGGTCTGGCAGTGCCTGTTGTTTCAGATGTGTTTAATATTTGTAGTTTCGAACTATCAGCATATCACGATTTTGCCATTTATCACAAACAACAAAACATTCAAATGACCACAACTTTCTAATAACTAGCTGGCTTGTTAGAAATTGCAGAAAGCATCAACTCATTTTACTACTAAGCAAAACAGCAAATAGCAAAATCTCTGGATTTTAAAAAACAAAAGTATGAGTATATTTCATTATGGGAGCAGTCTCCAAGATATTACTCAACTAATGCTAAGTTGCATCACATGAATAAACATTGGTGATGCTGATAAGTTGATACATACCTACCTGCCAAAATACCTGAGATTACAGAGAGTCTTTTATTGTAGGTAGACAGTAAGGTTTCTCAATACTCTGAAATTTTCATTTTAGCCATTTGTGTAAAACTTTTCCTTTACCTAAGTATTCAGTGTTATTTCTAGGGAGCTATGAAGCTGATTGATTGGATTAACACCTCCCTTCCTTTCCCCGCCTTTTGGGTGACAGTGTTAATGGACTGTCAGATGGCTGGAAATGAATAGTCAAATCCTGGCAACAGAAATATGAAGGAGATGTGAGGGGCGAAGAGTTAAGCCTATTATGTTATCTGTGTTTGTTTGTTTTTTTAAATTAATTAAGAAGTGAATGTAATGAGCTTTTGCTTAATTTGGGACATGCTCAATTTTTATTGTCTGGATCGTATGCATCATATAACTGGCACACAAAAAAGCATCAGCTGTAACAGAAGCAATTCTGTTGGCACTTTAACTGTCTAAATATAACCCATTAATCTTAGTATTTACCTGAAAAGGATATGTTACAGGGAAAAGTCATTGATCAGCTCCAGAAATCTTCATTAAAGGACTGTCAACACATTCTCAGTTCTGATGTCAAAAGTAGAATTTCTTTAAGCTCTAACTACACTCTTTGGCAAAGCTTGGTAGGCAGATGCCAAGTCTACATTTGATTCCTCTAACTGGAAAAATAACATGGAAAAATACTTGCTTCCGTTTGTCTTGATCAAATATCACTCATTTTTGACAAAATGAAGCATAAATCTTCTCCAAAAGAAAAACTAAAGGACTTTGAGAGACATGCTAGAAATCAGAATTTTAAACAAAAATCCCTTCAACAACAGAGCACACTAATAAGGAGTATTTAGGACAATATTCCAAAAAGCCATCATTGAAGATGTATGGAAGTAATTTGATTACATCAAGTTAAGTTCTGCTAGTGCAGGCTACTGAACTTACAGACTATTGGGTTTGGGGCTGCTGAAAGCTGAGTGGCATAGGAGTTCCAAAGCATAGGATAGATAAGAATTGAAGGAGGCTTATCCTACATAATTTAAGAATGGCATTAATTTAAAATCAAGAATTCTGGGGCGGCTGGGTGGCTCAGTTGTTTAAGCGGCCGACTTTGGCTCAGGTCATGATCTCGCGGTCCGTGAGTTCGAGCCCCGCGTCGGGCTCTGTGCTGACAGCTCAGAGCCTGGAGCCTGCTTCAGATTCTGTGTCTCCCTCTCTCTGACCCTCCCTTGTTCATTCTGTGTTTCTCCCTGTCTCAAAAATAAATAAACGTTAAAAAAAATTTTTTTAAATAAAATAAGAACAAATAAAAACAAGAATTCTGTCTGGGTATAGGGTGACCATGCAATTATTAACAAAATAGAAGTGAGACATTTTCTGGGAAGTGCTTTCCCAGAATTGCTCAGGACCCTGTAATGACTTTGAACTCCTTAGGTCTTACTGTTTTCACATCTGGTGTTTCTTGTGGGGGGTTGCTTCTTGTCTTGTCCTTTTCATTGTTTACTTCACTGACAGATTACGGCTTATCCCCACCGATACCTTCATCTTTGGTGATCTACTTACCCAATTCTCCTTCTTCTCTGGTCCCATTAGCTGCCACTGATATTACCTTGCCCACTGTTATCTGTTTCATAGTTGTTTCCATCATGCCACGAGGCGGTCCCACCCCTCTGTCTGGTAGGAGTATTTATGATCAGTGGCTAAACTGCTATACAACACTCTAGCCAACTTTACATAATTTATTGTATTCTATCTTCAGCTCAAAGTTAGGTTGTCCATAGGCACTGCTTCTTAAGTCAGTGCAGTAAATCTCTTCCTGTCCTATCTTTCTGCTCATGTCAATTTACTACATTGTGGGCACTGTCCTCTGAATTTGGTACCACAGAGGATGATGAACATTAGAGATGTCACAAGGTTCTCAGTGACTATATCTACCTAAGTTGAGTGAGGCTCGGGGTAGAAAAAAGAAACAGTTGAACAGTAGCTTCAGTCCAGCAAATGCAGGTATGGGAGAGATAAGTAACTCAGATTGGGCCCTGGCCGTTACGTGGGAGTAGACAGAATTAATAAGGCCATGGTCATGATCACCTCAAACAGCCAAGACATAATGAATCATAGAAATATATCTATGTTAAACAAAACTCAACTCCTTGACAAATTAGGGTCGTCAACCTTCATATCCAGGGGGAAGACTCAAAAAACAGTGTTAGTAGCTCCAAGGATAGATCCAATACAGTGGCACTAAAAAAGTTCTTGCCTAGTTGGAGAAAGTCTTAACACTCCAACTCTCCCAATGTATATCTGGGAAATGATAAGAGAGTTAAGACTTTCTCCAACTAGGCGCATATATATATACACACACATATATATATGTCTTAATGTAAAATATAAATACGTATGCAAGAGAAGTTTAAAAGATAAATATTAATACACATAAATATGTATATAAAAGATAAATTTTATCAGGGGTTTGTCTGGTGTTTGGGAGCTTCATTGTCCCATGGGTATGCCAGGTCATAAATTATCTATACCATCCTGGTAAAACACAAAATATTCCCCAAATTACAAAGGACTCCACCCTCAGGTTCTAAGTTGAGACTGGGGGGGCATTTATGGGTACCTTTTCCCATGCTTTTTCTCAAGTATTCAAGCAAGCTTTTAGTTACAATCTTATTCTCACAAATATGGCAACACCAGAGGAAATGAGGCACAGCTTATTCAGTGATCTTGACTGGCTAAAGACATAGCAGTAGGTATTTTGCTACATTCCTTTTTTTACACCTGGTAGAACCACATTTACGCAGAGAAGAAAATACGTTCTTCATCTAGGACTAATGGTAGAACAAAAAATTCACTGGGACTCACAATTAAATGTGAGCACAATAACAATTGTTCCTATAGAGATTTATTCTTGTTTTACCCACTTTTCTTTGTTTAGAATGAGTGGTGCTTAATTAGTTCTAAATAAATTATCTTTTAGCCACTATAGAGCCACTATAAAAGGGGCTCTTTCTGCCATTGTGACACAGTTATGTTGTGGGAGGCATCATACGATTTATAATAGAACATATGGGCATTTGTTCCTACTCAGAGCCCTGCTCTGCAGATTCTTGAAAGTAGCAGTAACTCTAACATTATTGTCAGAAATGTGTTCTCCAAGCTCTCTCACATAAACAAGGAGGGATCAGAGTATTCTACATATCATAAATAATTTGAAAACAGGAAGGTCAGGAAGAGTAAATAATAGGTATACCACAGACTACTGTCTGGGGGTAAAGAGAAATTACAGATTAGATATGCCTACCCATTAACTTCAACACTGTATTTCACCCATTAACTTCAACATCATATTTTTTATTTTACTGACACTTCTCCATAACTACAAGTGTTAATGCAGTATACCTCATTGAGTATAAAGAACATCCACATGATATTATAAAGGCTGTTTTAAAAGTATACACTCGTACTTCTAATGTTGTAGCCAAATATTAGGAGAATACCCTGTGGATTGGACATTTTCCTTCTGTTCAGATTCATATTTTTAAAGGTTAACAGCTTAGTTAAATCTACCATCCCAAGAAAGTCCTTACTAAGTATGAAGAATTGCTTGGAGCACAGAATGCTTAGTTATGAGAACAAAAATCTCTTGAATGGAGAGATTTCTTTCCAATGTGAGACTTTAAGAAAAACTTAATGATTGAAAAGGGGAGATTTATATGCAAATCATTAGGAAACTTTGAACTCAGCATTATGAAACTTCCAGAGATTTACTCTTGTAAACATTTCGCACAATATACTATGATATATGAATTTAAGTGTAAAAATTTTTACTAATTTTTTTAGACTCTTAAGCCTAGAAATTCACAGACCATGAAGCTCAATTTCTCTCTGAATTCAAAACTGCCTCCCGCCTCTTTGAAAGGGAAGCATTTTTCCTCTTCTTGGCCGCAGCTCAAGTTTTCTATTTTGGAACATTCTAAGTCATTTAAAGTTGCTCCTCACACTGCTCCAAAACTCACCATCTCTACTTATGTCCAGAAGAGTAAGATAGCACTGGTGTTTTCTCTCTTCCCTATGACAACTTCAATATTTAAGGCAACTCTCTTAATGTTCATAAAATTATTTTACATATCCCATAAATCAGAGAGCCTTCCCCCTTTGATCGCTGGGATAGGAACACATACTATTGGTCAGTGCCCTTATCTATATGTTCTGTGTAATATTACTAGTCGCCAATAATCTTATGATTAACAAAATCACCACCAGTTTTGCATTTGAACTGTCACCAAGGCAAGTCTTCAGTACTTTTCACTTGAGAAGTTATTTGAATGTGAACATTCATATCTGTTACGTTTAATTGTCATTGCCTACCTTATCCACAGCCTCTGCTGGCTCTTGATCACATGATTCCAGTTCCTGATGACAACCTATAGGACTAAGTGCAGTTCCACACCTGCCTACCCAAGAGCAGTCCTTTTACTGCGTATTCAAAGACAGGTCTCGTTGGTGACCTATATCAAAAAGATGAGAAGAAGTGACTAGTCCAATCATCTCAGGAATTAAAATCAAGACAGTATATGTCAAAATATGATATAAATATCAATGGCAGCATACAACATTAGTTTAGGTAGCATATTTAGACAAAGAATATTAAACATGTTTGCCTATGTATGTGTTAGTAAAATCGAGCACATCAAACCCATTGTTTCATAGGCAGTGATTTCTTGGACCAAGTTAAGAAAAAAAAAAAAAGGAATCCATTTAAAGTTGGTTAAAAGAAAAAATATTAATAAAAGAGCCCTAATAAAAACAAATGAATGGAACATATTTTGAGACCAATTTCCCAGACATCAGTTTTATTACAAAATACATCTACAAATACAAAATACATTCAAATTTTATAATCATGTGTTCCATATCTCTTTTAAGTCACTGATAAATTGGGCAAGGAGATTTATAGAAAGAAAAGAAGGAAACTAACAATTATTGATGTAAATTTTCTATTAGACAAAGTCCCACTCCTTACAGATTAGCTCCGGCAAAGCCTCCCCAATCTACCATCTGTTAGCTTTCCTAATTCAATGTCTGTGTTAACATGGCTGTTTCTTTTCAATTCCTCTTTTCGGAGTTTTAGAATAATGTCTATTGTGTGATCTCTCCAGGAGCCTATGAATATATGCGCATAGTGTCTGCGGTGTAGTGCTATTATTTTTTAATCAAACAAAAAATTGTAGGTGAAATTCCATTATCACTATACAATTGATTTCTTCATACAAAGGAGATAAAGGTGAAGATAGAAATATCAAAAGACCTAGAAAGGCAACCTTTCTGTGATGAAGAAATATGGGGCAAAGTAAAGAAACAGGCTTAGGACAAGGCAGACATCCAGTTCAAGTATAGCTTTTTCAGTTACTCCCTAAATCAACTGAAGCAGATCATTTGCCGTTCTTTAGTCAGCTTTCTTGTCTATCAAATGGGGACCTGGATGTCAGATGCCAGGAGCAAAGTAAATATATGCAGTAACCACAATGGATAACACTGTTTTATTCTTAATTCAGAAAAAAAAAAAATATATTGGTATCAGCTTTTGAGAATAAACTTTCAGGAGTCATAAAAGGCATTTTTTTAAACCTAGCATTCCTCAATAATCAAAAAGACAAAACCACTTTATCATGGAATTGACTTTATGATACAGCTTAAGAATGCTCCAAAAGTTAGAGAGCCTGGGTGGCTCAGTCGGTTGAACGTCCGACTTCAGCTCAGGGCATGATCTCGTAGATCATGAGTTCAAGCCCCTTGTTGGGCTCTGTGCTGACATCTCAGAGCCTGGAGCCTGGTTCAGATTCTGTGTCTCCCTCTCTCCGCCCCTTCTCCACTCATGCTCTGTCTCTCTCTGTCTCTCAAAAACTGAATAAACGTTAAAAAAAGAAAAAAAGAATGCTCCAAAAGTTAAAGAATTCTATTGTGTTCTATTTCATTGTTTTCTATGTTAAATAATTGTGTTTTGGATTCTTAGCAGTTTATTGATGCTGGGGTTCTTACTTCTACCTGAAAAAAAAAAATTTTTTTTAAGCCGAGAAAGATCACTCTTTTTAAAAGTCAATACCTTGGTAAAAACTTACTTCAAATAAAATGAGATTAATTAAAACTATTGTATAATTCTAATTGATAGAAATTCATAGTTACAAAGTCCTTAAATGAAATTATATAGTACAAGACACCTAAGGTAATCTTTCTGAGTATAATATAAAATTGGACTAGTTTTATTTCTCTCAAATTAAATCCAAATCTCCTTGGAGCATTTAGTCTAAGATATCTAAATGAAAATTGTTTGGCTTTTTATTTTAATAATTTTTACCACTAGTCTCTACCTGTATGCAATTTTAGAGTTAATATCAGTGAAACAATTTATACTCAAACGCACTTAAAATGGGAAAATATGCAACAATGAAATTTTAATTTGTGTTCCTTGTAGGCTAATACACAAGGAAAATTTGATAAGAGAATGACAGGGAGAAATAGGATACAGTTTTAAATATAGAAGCAGAACTGGAATGTTTTTTAGGCTCCCTTCTAATTAGATATTGTCACTATAGGAGACAAGCTAAGTTTAGAGTGCGTCCCTCTGCAGAGGAGTGTGAAATTCAAGTCCGGTTTCAGTGGAGAGCAATATAATTAGAAAATCCTTGGTGAATCATTGACATCAGGAAAGACATTTAAAACCCAGTCATGGCCCTTTTTAAAAAATCAAACTCCATTAAATAGAAACCCTGAGAAAAATCTGTAAGCTCAGCCACACAGGTAAAATAAGGAAATTGAAGTGGTCAATACTTCACAGCCCTGTGTGCTCAGCTATCTATGATTTGTTTTAGGAACAGTGACCCTGGTGGCAGGAAATTGAAAGCCAGATACTCCTACATATATTGTTCCTTACTGTGTGGTATTTAACACGTAGTGGTAGCTGCACAACCAGAAGCCATGCGTGAGGACAGATTACTACTCAGACAATGCAGGTGGCTTACCCTACTACTATAGAGTACGTATAGCACACACGATACACATAGTATACGTAGTACAGAGAATCCAGTGTCTGGATCATATAGAATATAGTATATAGAATATAATTCAACCATGTGGAAACACAAACTCAAGTCATCTCCCACTCTCCCACTTTCTGCTTAAAATTCTTCAGTGGTTTCCGGTCAGTCTCGCTCAAAAGCCCAAGTTCTTCCAATGATCTACATTGCTGCAATAGGGTTCCTTATTAGCCTATCTGATCTTATCTCCTACCATTCTTTCCCTCGATTGTTCTCTTTCAGTCACACTGGCATAATTCTGAAAACTCAGGAGAAGAGCTCTTGCCTTAGGACCTTTCCACGTGTGCTTTCTCGTGGACCGGGAACACTCCTTTTCCCAGACAGCCATGCACCTTGCTTCCTCACGTCAGGTTTCTGCTCAAATATAACCTAACCAGTGTGGCCACCTCATTAAAAACTGAACAACCCATTTCCTCCTTTCTTGCTTTACTTTTCTACATAGCACTTATCACTTCTAACATACTACATATTTTATATATTTAATTTGTTTATTGATCGTCTGCCCTCCACCAGAATTCAAGCTCTATCATGGCATGGATGTCTACAAGAGAAGCTCGAACACGTATTTGTTGGAAAAGTAATTGAAGTATGAATGAATAGAAGTATCCATTTGTCTTTTAATCACATCTCTTATTGTAAGGAAATGCAGGAGAATGCTAGTTTTTGTGGGTTTTTTTTTATTTTTTTAATGTCCAGGATGATTAAGACATGGACAGCTTCTTTAAAATACTTTTGGTTCAGGGGTGCCTGGGTGGCTCAGTCGGTTAGGCATCCGACTTCAGCTCAGGTCATGATCTCACAGCTTATGAGTTTGAGCCCCGCGTCGGGATCTGTGCTGACAGCTCGGAGCCTGGAGCCTGCTTCGGATTCTGTGTCTCCCTCTCTCTCTGCACCTCCCCTGCTCATGCTCTCTCTCTGTCTCTCAAAAATGAATAAATGTAAAAAAAAATTTTTTTAAGTACTTTCGGTTCAGAAGAAATTATCTTTATAAATAACATTTATAGAGTATAGAGAATTCTAAGTATTCGAAGGCTAATGAGGCCAACAAAACAGAAAAACACTGCATCAAACTACAGAAATCAGAGAAGCTTCATGGAAGAGACGGCATTTGAGTTGGTTTTTAAAAAATGGGGTCTATATATATCCACATAAATGAGTGGGGAGGGTAAGAGAATTCTATAAGCAAAGGCTCAAATCCTATGTATGTGGTCACTGAGCACAAGGAACATTAAACTTTACTGTCTAGCTGCATTATAAGACATAAAAACAAACCCAGCAAGAAAAATGAAATGTGAACATTCTCATCAAAGAAGCATCATTTTAATAATATTTACTGCTACTTGAACATAATTGCTTTGATCCCTGCTTGGACCTTGGACCTTATTCTTATGTTTTGTTGTTTTTTGTTTTGTTTTGTTTTTACTTTTTAAGTTTCACTTTCTTCTGGCAGTTAGTAAGAAGTGGAATGTTTTCAGGGGCGGGGGAAGCTAGGAACTCCCCTCTTCTTATCTCTTCTCTTCATCATCTGTCTGCCTGATGGATCAAGGTATCCAGCTCTGTCCTTCCCAAGCTGGAGGTTCAAAATCCTACCTGTTGTGGGGCAGTATGAGGCAGGTGAAAGTAGTTAGCATCAGAGAAATAGTTTTGGTACCTAGCTAGTAACCAGGAGAAATTAGATCCAGACTGAGTAAGAGATTTATGACCAACATGCTTTGGATCATGCTTTGGGTGTTTTTTTTATTTGTTTTATTTAGGTCTCTTTTACTTTTGCCTCTAAAAGGTAAATCATTTCTGTACTAAAAAGAAGTTGTATTAGTTATTACAATTACTTACAAAAATGATTTTTTTTACCTAAAATGCTTACTTTTAAAACATTTCTATTTTTGCCCATTACCTTTATTTCTTAATTAGAACGAAACCAGAAGGCATTTTTTAAATTTTTCACTCTCCCTCATGGGTCATTTTTTTGTTGAATCTCATCCAGTCATTTAAAAATCTTGTTAGCCCTAAGCCTGTTCCCTTGCTTTGAATCCTTTTTTAAGCCCTTAATGTTTTTAAATGTCTTACTGTAAAATTTTTAAGTTTTAGTTTTTCCGTCTCCCACCGTTTTACATATGGAACTTTAACTCTCTGAACCCTGTACATTCTTTTCATTTCAATAGTAATCTTATTTTCACTATTTTTTCTTTTACCTTGTAATGATCTTGTGAAAAAGACTTTTTAATACAGGTTAACAAGTTCAAATGCAAAGATGCAAACATTAATAAAAATCAGAACCATGCTTACATGTGGTAAGAGGCTTGCTCAGCTTTCCCTATATACCTACCACATTCCTGTCCTTGTCCTTCATGCCTCTACCCATCATATTACCACCACCCCCACCATACCAGCAGGGAGTGACATGTTTTTTCCAAACATTCCCTTGGAAAAAAATCAGGTGACTCATGAGTTAATCCTCCCAAGTGTTATTAGCAACCTCCCTCCCCACCACACATACACACATGCACAAGCTTAGAGCCATTTTCTTGGACTACATTGCACATTCACTCCATGCCATCCCACCCTTGCATGAGGAAAACCTATGTTCTAGTCCTTGGTCTCTGATATAGATAGCCATTCTGCATACTTAGCAAACCATGTCAACATATGCTGTAAGTCAGGAGGGGATATCACAACTAAGGTCATATCAGAGAAAAGACCTTTACAATTGCCTTAGATGATGGACCCAATGGTGCTGCAACTCCCAACAGATATCCAGGGAAGGAGAAACAGGCAAGATTCCTCATCCAGCTGGCTTGCACTGATTTTTAATGAGCACGCTTTGAGTATGTTCCTACCCTCTTTTTGTCCTCACTGTGAAGATTAAGGAAAATCCCCTTTACATTACAAAACAAACTAAACTGTGGTCCTCTCTGTCACTTTCTATGCAGTGCCTTTCCCTTCACAGGGGCTCCTGTGCATCTCAGACCAGGCCAGAGGTTATATTCAGCAGGGATGACCAACTCACTAGGCCTCAGGGCACAATCCAGGCCCATTTTGTAAGTGCATGTTTGGGTTCCTAGGAAAATACAGGAGGTTACTCTGGGAAGACTTGATATTTTAAAGGTGATGTAATAAAAATCTAGATCGAAGTAATTTTGATTACGTTTCTGATTTTATGTCATTTTGACCTGATAGATCACCCATTCAGTCTCTTTTGCCTGGTTGAGAGGTTTTAGTGGTATTTCCCCAAAATGAGTGCACTTTCCCCTCAATTTCAAGATGTGCTATCTCTCTCTTCAACTATCTGGATGAGAATCTGATCTACTTGCTATTGTCACTCACTGTTCCATTCTTGGTCATCCTATCATTTATTTATTTTTCATTTTCTTACTTTAAGTTTCACTCCCCATTGACAAATAGGCTCAGGAGGACTCCATATATACACTAAACCTCAGTAGAAATGCGCTAACTGCTTCAGAAACACCAGTGTGGCAACAGGCCCTTATGGCGGTTGAAAAGTCATACAGTGGGACCTAAGTGCCAGTTCCAGGATTTGACAGACCTGAAAGGGTTTGACCCACAATGACAGAATGCAGATTTAAAAGTAAAGCCTTTATATTTTGATACATCTGAGGAGTCTTCCTTTTTTCCTTTCTTACGCCATTGTAAGTGTCTAAGGAAACTCATTTTGAATAACCTTCAGACCATTGAGGGGGATTTCACATAGTTCTCTAGGCCTCTACAAGTTAAGATCAAATGATGGAAGGAATATCACAAATTTACATAGACCAGACCCTACAATTCTTTTTTTTTTTTTTAATTTTTTTTTAACGTTTTTATTTATTTTTGAGACAGAGAGAGACAGAGCATGAATGGGGGAGGGGCAGAGAGAGAGGGAGACACAGAATCGGAAGCAGGCTCCAGGCTCTGAGCCATCAGCCCAGAGCCCAACGCGGGGCTCGAACTCACAGACTGTGAGATTGTGATCTGAGCCGAAGTCGGACGCTTAACCGACTGAGCCACCCAGGCGCCCCCAGACCCTACAATTCTAAAAGACAGGATAAAGTATCTTTTCCCCAAAATGTCTATGAAAGGAGATTCCATGGTTTAATTCAAAAGAAAGAGAAAGCTTTGAAAAGAAAGAGAAGGAAACGGGAGGAGGCAGGAAGAAAACCTAAAACTTTTCTGAACGTACTTTAATATGGAAGATTTTTAATGTCTTATTTTTTTTCTCATTTTAATTTCTCCATTAAACTTTCCATAAGAAGCATATGAAATTAACAAGTGCTGATACGGTACTAAATTGCACACTTTCTCTTTTTTTTGTCATTAATTTTTTATCTGTTTTATTCCTCTCCCAATTACTGTTCCACTTACCTTCCACCTTCTCTGCACTAATTTCCTTCCATTCCCCATGGCCCTCTTTGAGAAAGCCTGCATTTTCATCCTTGCTTGTGACAAAGACATGAGCAACTCCCATTAAACAATGTTGTTAAAAATACAAAATGGTTTGGGGCGCCTGGGTGGGTCAGTCGGTTGAGCGTCTGACTTCGGCTCAGGTCACAATCTCATGGTCTGTGAGTTCGAGCCCCGCATTGGGCTCTGGGCTGACAGCTCAGAGCCTGAAGCCTGCTTCGGATTCTGTGTCTCCGTCTGTCTCTGACCCTCCCCCGTTCATGCTCTGTCTCTCTCTGTCTCAAAAACAAATTAACATTAAAAAAAAATACAAAATGGTTTGTTAACACCTGTTCCCCAATATTGCACTTCAAAATTCTCCTGGTACATGGAAGGGGAGAAGTGGTTTGGCCAGTGTCACTGACAGATGGGTTATCAGTGTCAGCCTTCAGCAAGATTCACCAGCCTGTGACTTCCTTCTGCCCTCAGTGCTCCCCAGATTGTCCCGTGGGCAGCACAGCCCTGCTGTGAAGAGTCACTCAGCTCTGTTCTCCATGTCTCTCTGACGATCACTCTGAAGCCCGATATGGGCCTGTGCCAGGTGGGAGGTGATTTCCTAGAAATCAGCCAAGATTTATTTTATTTCCTTGCATCACTTGACTCCTGGTTAAGCCTCTGGTGGGAAATTTTTGAGGTTACCATCCGGTATCTGTAGCTCAAGGAGGACAATTGCACTTTGTAATTGGAAACTTCATCTCAGCTTTAAATTTTAACACAAGAGAATGTCTCAAAGTCAGAAGCAAAAACTGGGATATGGGGAATCTTTTGTCATTTACATAATCTCTCCCAACATATGGCGGCATCAGTAGATGCCAACTGCAGTCACTCTTAATTAAAAAATTAGACGGTAGATATACAGAAGTATGAAGCCTTTTCTCTAAGCTCTTTTACATTATTCAACCCTGTCCATATGTCCACCAAAGGAAAAAAAAGAAAGAAAGAAAGGGAGGGGGATGAAAAGCCCAGAGACTGGAGAGTTTTTTCCCAATATATTAAAAACTCTGTATGAACAAATCTCTATAAAGTTTGCAACCTGATAAGACAATGGTGATTTCAGCTCACTACATTGAAGTAAATATATGTAAATTCAGCACACATTTTCAATCTGCGATAATTTGCATATTGCTGGGATTATTTTTCTTTCATTGTCTGCTAAGACAAACTGATTCACAAACAAGATACATCATATAAAAACAATGTATAGCCAATTTATAAAACAAACCACTTTCAATCATTTTTAGATGTGTTTTTAAACAACTGAGGCTAATTATAAGTGGTTAAATATATTAAAACAAAACATCTAACCAGCAAGTATTTTCCCAGTTTAGATCAACTGTACGAGAAAATTAACACAGTAATTCAAACAAAACACTCTACCAATAGCACAAAATTCATTGATGTATTCCAGTCTTCCCCTGAATTAGGTTTCACAGGTTTACTTTCCAAAAGTTTTGGGAAATTATTATCGCTGCAAATATTTCTCTTGCCTTATGCCCTCTTTCCTCTCTTCTGAGACTCCAGGTAAATATATAATAAACCTCACACCATCCTCTGTGTCTCTTACCCTCTATCTTGTGCTTCCTGCATTTTACTTCTTCAGCGTTATTCTGGATGGTGTCTTTTGATCTATTTTCTGATTCATGTATTTTCTCTTCCCCTGTATCTTGTAGGTCTTTAAACCCACCTCCTGAGTTCTTAATTTTAGTCACTTTATTTTTCAGTTTTAGAATTCCTAGTCAGTTCTTTTCTTTAAAATTACAATGTCATGTTACATAGTTTCCAAATCCTCGATAACACATTTAGGTTCAACGTTTATTTCCATGAGTGCAGTGAACATATTTTTCCCCAGTCTGAGCATATTTCCACTAGGTGACGTATCTACAGGTCTTTGTCATCTGTCTTTTGTAGTGGTTCTCTTCCATGTCGTCTCTTCCCCATGGCTCTTGTTATCTCTGGATGCCAGGCATAGTATTTAAAAATTTGCTAGAAATAATTTGAGGCCTAAAATAATATTTTTCACTTGCTTTCCAGTTGCCTGGAAATATTAGCTTAATCCAATTCTTCTGGGTGACCTACGTGACTTGACATGGGACAGCCATCTGTTCCAAGATGGTTTGATTCTGGTTCAATCTGCCCTCTTGATTTGGTTCTCAAATTTAAGTCAGGGAAGTTTCCTCAGACACCTCACCTTTGGCAAGCAATGGACTCTAACCTTTGTCCCTGAAGTTCTGAAACTCTGTCAAAGATGGCTCAGATCCTCCTCTGAACTGGCAAATGCTCCTGAGCCAAAGCAATTCCAAATTCCAGGCCCAGGGCCAGTTCGTCTCTTCACTATCATGTTGACTATTTGATGCTTACACACTGGTCTGTGGTTTTTTGTTTTTTTTTTTTTTTTAGTTCATCTATATTTTTAAATTATAATCAGCAATAGGGTTGGTTCAAATTACTCAGTCTGACATTCCCATAACCTTAAGAGTTTTTTCTGATTACTCTTAACCATGCATTTTTTAGAACATACCTAATGACTGCACTGATACGCATACACAAACATGTCATTATTTCTACTGGGAATGAAGACAAGGTAGATCCACTGGAAATTTTCCCATCAATCCCAAATCTGTCCCATCTATCCTGACAGGTAAATAAAACTACTAACTCTGTGCAATGATATCCCTATATTTCATAAAGGACAGAATATTTTATCTTCAAGAGAGAGAATGAATAAAATTATATAAACCTGTAAGTTAGTGCATTCAGAACAGAAGAGCACCACATACAGAAAAGTAATTACATTATGAGAAACATCTTATGTGAAATAAAACTATAAAATAATTCTTTTTGGAGTGCAGTTCTCTGGCATTCTCTCTTCTCAAATACAAGTGATGACCTTGTCTCCCATCTCATGGAGAACACAGATGAAATCAGATGTGAAGGACTCCATGTTTCCTCTGTCACAGTGCCCACCCTTCTGCATCTACACTTACCCTTCCCACCTTGTGGTCAGCTATTAAGATGAAGTGGGGCACCTGGGTGGCTCAGTTGGTTGAACGTCCTACTTTGACTCAGGTCATGATCTCACAATTCATGAGTTGGAGCCCCACATTGGGCTTACTGCTGTAAGCACTGAGCCTGCTTCAGATCCTCTGTCCCCCACTCCCCTGCACCTCCCCTACTTGCTTGCTCTCTTAAAAATAAACATTTAAAAATTTAAAAAAAAAAAGATGTGTGAAATGTCTCTGGACCTGTCAAAAATTGACAGATCCATTTGTGCATCACATTCCCATCTCTCCTCCCTAAGAAGGATCTTTCTCTTCTATTGGTTTCTTTATCTCCACTAGATCATTTCTACCAACACATTAAAGTGTCTAAAAGGCGTAATATGTTTCATAGAATTTATGAACTTTTTTAAAAAATATGTATTTGGGAGAGATCAAGAGAGAGAACACATGATCAGGGGAGGGGGCAGAGAGAGAGGGAGAGAGAATCCCAAGAAGGCTCCACACTCAGCACAGAGCCTGACACTAGCTCCATTCCATGACCCTGGGATCATAACCTAAGCCAAAATCAAGAGTCAGACACTCAACTGACTAAGCCACCCAGACACCCCTAATTCATGAACTTTTGGATTTTACTTTCTTAGTACATGACTTTCTTCCTAGTTTATCTAAGGAATCCTTCAGCCTGGAAGATAAATGAGGAGCTGAATTCCCTTACCTCCCATATTTAAATAAAGGACACCAAGACAGAAAGAGAGGGGATGCGTATCAACATTTGCCTCTTTTTGGCTCCAGAAAGAGGGAGGATGCCACATATGAGTGTCTGAATAGTCTTCTCTCTGGCTTTGGTACAAAGTAGAATATATTTGACATTGAGTAAGTGAGGATACCACCACCAATAGTGGGAACTCTGTGTTTATGACTCAGGAACGACATTAATTGTCTGACTGGCTTTCAGAACTCAACTGAGGCCTAATTTTACTAGTTTGTGCATATAGTGTTGCCAGGCAAAGGGTGACCTCAAAGTTTAGATATCTGAATGTGTCCTCAGTGTGTGGGTACTTGGATGCTGTGTGCATTTCATAGGGTCTGCCTTGTCCCATAAAATGACTGTAACACAGGCTGGTCTCCAGGATACAAAACATAAGGCCTCAGGAAGAGAATGGAAGCTGAAAGGCCTTGAGCTTTGAGTAAGCCAGAGGATGCACAAGAGTGAACAAGTCATGAGTTAGAGCAGCTACAGACTTTAGTATGAAGTATCTGGAATCAACCAGGAGAAAAGAGGTCCTCATAGGATCTGAGTTTTTCCGTTCACCCCAGGGATGTGAAAGCAGCAATGCCCTGTCCTAGACCCAGGAGAGAAAAGCCAGATTAGAGAGAAGCTGTAGGAGGCAAATTGAAAACCTGAGCACTTTTTCCCTAGAAATCCTTTTTTAAGATAATTCAAATAATCAGGGGCACCTGGGTAGCTCAGTTGGTTAAGCATTGGACTTCAGCCCAGGCCATGATCTTGTGGTTTGAGCCCTGCATCAGGCTCTGTGCTTCAGATTCTTTGTCTCCCTCTCTCCCTGCCCCTCCCCCCTGCTCACACTCTGACTCTCTCCCTCAAAAACAAATAAACATTAAAAAATAAAAGATAATACAAATAATCAGATTGGATTAAATTTTAACCTGAAAGAATACTTAGCTTTACCCCATCCCCCACCCCCCACCCCGCCACTCTAGCCAGTAGGTGGTGGCTAATGAGAAGTCAGGAGTAACAACAAAATTATTTACTACACATCAAAATTAGAGTAAGTTACACTGTAATATTCTCTACGTACTTAAAAAAATGAACTCTCTTAGCCCTCTTTACCTCATCAGCCACAATCCCCATTTCTTCCACCTCTAAATGTGTTGAGCTCATTTTCCTCCTGCTGACACTATTTTCCTCCACCTCCACTCTCTCATCTCCACTCTGATTGCTCATCTCCCCTCCTTACATCTCTAAAATCCTTCTTGTCAACATCACCAATGAGCTGCAAGTTGCCAAGTGAGACCAATGGGCATTCCTGTGCCCTCAACCTCTCAGTGCCATTCTCCACAGCTGATCATTTCCTCTGTCATTATGGGTTTTAGTACTCATTCATCTCTTCTACCTCATTGGATGCTACTTTTCAATCCCTGTTGCTTGTTATTTAAACCAGTCATCATTTCACACTCTTACTGCCTGACCTCCCCTAAGTCCATCGTGTTTGGAACATACGACCAATACAGTGAAATTCCTGTGTCTTCCCAGGAATTCCAGCACCACAGCCAACCTGACATTTTTGCTTCAACAAGGAGTCTGAAATTCTTGACACCTCTTCCCACAAATCTTTTCTATTATCTTAGAAAATAACACTGCAATTTGAACAAATGTGTTAAAAATCTAGAATAGAAATCATGCTTCATTCAGCTTTTTTCCCCCTCACCCTATATCCAATCCACCAGCAAATTCTTTAGCTCTGGTTTTCCAAATCCATACACTTATCACCATCTCCAAGACCACTCGTTCTTCCCCAGACTGACCCATTAAGCACTGAACTGGCCTTTATTTGCATCTACTCTGTTCTATATAGAGGACACAGCCATTGTAACTTTATGACATTTTCTTTTTCAAGTTATTTATTTATAGGAAAGTAGTACAGCCACAGAAACATTTTTCTGGTTTTGAATAAATACAACATCTATTATAGAAGGCAGTTTGATTACCTTGCTCTCAAAAAGGAGGCCTCCTGTGAAGTAAATATATGAAGTTTAACCAGTATGTGAGGTTTGCATTTCCCCACAAGCAAATACCTATGTAAAAAATCAGGCTCAAACATGGATTATTTCTTAGGGTACAAGAAACTGAGAATAACTTTAAGCAAAATATCTTTAAGCATATCCTCTGGAAATGGTATACAAATTTAAAGGAGACACACAGCATAAGGAGAAAAAAGAAAATGATAAAGTATACCATAAGCACAGTGAATGTTCAACAACTATTTGTTGTTATTTATGATGAAAAGGCTTTCCAATGGGATCAATGCAATGCCTGGTACTGGAATTTTTCTCATTTTTCCAGAGATGACAGAAATAAAGGAGACATTGAAAGAAAAGTTTGCATGGATTCCGTTGAGCTGAAGAGGGTAGATGGACATCTCTTTAGAAAAATGACAACAGCCCAGGTCATCCATCTCACAAATGTGTACCATTAATCCAACGGAGACAGTGAGAAAGAGCATGAATCAAACCAAAGCTGAGGTAAAGCAGAAACAGTGCTGGGCTGGGAGTTACAGAATCTGAGTACTAAAGACAAATCTCTTATAAATAGGCAGTGTGACCTTGAGCAAGTCTTTGAGCCTCTAGCTGTTTATAAGATAACTGGACTGGATCAACTTCAAGATTCTTCTGGTTTGTATTTACTAGAATTTATAAACCTAGTCTCACTATAGGAAAGCCAGCAGATGCTATACAGATTGTGGTAGATTAGTAGAATGGTCTTCACAAACAAATAGGGTGCAATGCTTTAGATATGTGGAGGCGCTATCCAATGGAGTTGTTCCCTCACAGAGTATGTTAAATCACTGACTGATTTTACCTTTAAAATTCCCCTTTAGTTACAGCTCCATGTTTTTGAAACTTATCAGGGGATCTTTGCTTGAGGACAAAGAGAGGTCAATTCATTGTAGAGCAGTCTGAAATATGATGTTGAAAAAATTATTACGAGCCATGACTTAGGTATGTGTATTAAATATGAAGTCTCAGAGTACAGAATCGTAAAATTATATTTTTTAAAGTACATATGAGAATAAATAAAGATTGGCAATGTAAAAAGTGCATGAGGTTATAGGATAGATTTTCTATGGTTTAAAACAGATTTTTAAAAATCCAAAAGATTAAAGTGAAACAAGTAACTTGGGCAAGACATTTGGCCCACAATTTTGACAATAGGTTAAACCATGACACAAAGCTCTGCCGGGAGGTGGAGCTCCCTGAAAAACTGAAATGTAGGCTCTGGGAAAATACATCTGTCATGGAACACTTTGGAAGGAAGTACCATAAGCTCAAGAAGCACCCTAGTTAAAGAAATGTCGCAGTGGCAGGCACATCATAACCCAAAGTAGAGTCATCTAGGAGAAGAAACTACCCTTCATCAAAGGGAATCCCTTGAATAACAGGATAAATACAAAAATTAAGACACTTATGATTGACTGAGTACTCCCTACATTTCCCCTTTCATCTTCCAAACAAATATGGGAGTTATTAACATGATCCCCCTTTTGCAGTTGAGGAAACTGAAGCTTAGAAAGAAGAGGTTATTTTCAATAGGTGATAGAGCTGATAGGAACAGGAATCGAATCAAATCAAATCAAACGTGATAGAGATGAAAGGAATCAGAACAAACAGCAAAACTCAGGTCCACCCAAATCCAAAGCTAATGCTATTTCAGTAACTTTAAGCAAGGTAAGTGCCAGAAACATCATTATTCTGAGAAGAAACTGTACAGGGGAATCAAGTGATGAAAAGCTATGTCACAAAGCACAAGTATTCATAAAGAAAAACTAGAAGCCAAGTGATTTAGGATGACTTAAGAATGGAAACTCATTGCTTCTGTGGTACTGGAATGCCAGATTTCAACCTTTTTATCTGAATAAATGAAAGCCCATGTATAAGCTCCAAAGTACCAAGTAACCAGAGGAAATGGTTTGGGGTGCATTTTTGTACTTAATAAAAGCTTGGATATACTTGATTTGAAGTTTCAAACACTATCCACTTTATGAAGATACAGCTTCATACATTCCATAAAAATGCCAAGTACTACTTTAAACAGACTTCTATTTTTTTTTCTAAACCAGAAATTTATTGAATTTATAAAAATTTGTTTGATGGGCATACATAAACTTTCTCAGTGGATAAAAAATGACTTTGTTCATTTTATTAGAATTGATAAAATGCTACCAAAATTACCTGTTCATAAGGGAAAATGGGTTATTATGGTCAAGGAGATTGCTATTTTGACAGAATTTTAGTAGCATTTTAGAATGGGGACAGAAAAATTGGGTACTTATGAGGTTTGGGGAGCCTGGTTTAAGGCAGTGTATTTGATTACAATTGAGTTAAGGTTCATGATCTAATAGTTTAGAAAGGACAGACACTGCGAGCTAAGGTCTTAAGGAGAGTTCCAAAGATACTCTTTCAGAAGCAGACTTTCCATGCTACCTACTGAAAAAGAGTCTAATGTTCATTTAAAAGGCCTCTGGGGAGTTCCTAAAATAATAATGTTATTTTCCACTTTTGTCTTCCTGAGCAAGAGTTTCCTGGAGTAGTAACCTCGTGCTAATGCAGAAAGGAAGTTTCAGTTGGTTCCAGTTACAGAATCATGAAAATTGAAAATAATCTTAGTTGGGTATTCCATTTAGCCTAAGGAAGTGAATTCTGTATTATATTTGGTTTATTATCAATCTCTGCATAGTTTCGAGAAAACTTTAAAGAATTTTTCATGAAGTTTGAATGAGAAACTCAGAGGTTACCATTAAATTATGTTTACTAATTTTATTAACTATTACTGATATTTTATTGTATTTAAATATATATGATTCTCACTTTGCTGTTCTCTTCTGAAAACATGGTCTCACAGCACACAAACAGGTCCTTCTATCGAGAATACTTAATTGACCTTTTAATCCTATCAGTAAGACAAATAAAATAATTTCTTCTATTACTGAACCGGCAAAAAGAGAAAAGGCATAATTTAATAAATCACATCACATGGATTGGATAGAATTGCCTTTGTTTAGTTTCCGATCTCAGTTGAAAAATAAGGTTCAAAAGTTAATTGGGTAAGAACTATAAAAGATATTAAAATAGCAAAGGTAAAGAAAAGGGAACGATTGCCAACTGTTGGTTTGCAAATTAGCCTCTGTACACAGAGGGCAAGGAGAGACCGAAGAGAGGGGCAGACTGGTCCAGATTAGTGGATAGCAGGTTAAACAGCAAGGGAACTTACACACAAGGGTTGTGGTGGGTGGCTGCAAGGTGAGTGTATCTTCACACCCAACCACCCATCAGAATCAGTTTATAGAGAGGCCTTGTAGGGTTTAGTCATGTCCACCATCGACACATCTCAACAACACATTACTCTTTTAAGGCTGTGTCCTTGAAAAGGGCTCACACTGTGGGAAGAGTGAGCAGAACACACATTCCAAGGTTAGGTGAGGGGGTGAGAAGCCTCTGATTGCTTGGGTCCAGCTTGAGAGTCAACCTGAGGTTGTCTTCTCAATGACCTCCTCCAACAATTACTAACCCCAGTTAAGCATCAATAAGGAAGTAATATTTTTTATATACTTTTGAGAGAGAGAGAGAGAGAGCAAGCACACACAAGCAGGAAAGAGGCAGAGAGACAGAGACACAGAATCTGAAGCAGCTCCAGGTTCTGAGCTGTCAGCACAGAGCCCAACGTGGGGCTCGAACTCACAAACTGCGAGATCATGACCTGAAGTCGGACACTTAACTGACTGAGCCACCCAGGCGCCCCAACGAGGGAATAGTATTTGAGCTAACCTTAAGGGAGATAAAAAGCACTTCTAAATGAGAGAATATGAAAGCCTACTGGCTAAAGAATGTAAGCCAAGTGTGGGGCACATTGAATAGAAAAGTTGAATGGAATGAGAAGCTCAGCCTGAGGGGAAGTTGCTCTCATCTCTCTCTTCTCAAATTTAGTTCCTTTTCTTAGCTAGAACAAGGGAATTTTTAAAAGATCAATTCATTCCATTATGTTAAGCTGTTAATGTGTAAAGGCCATGGAAAATCCAAGTGAAACTCTAAATGTCCTTTTCCGATAGCATTTAACACAATTATAATTTAACAATTCTATGTGAGTGACACCTGTCTTCTCAGATGTGAATCACATCTCCAAGGCCTATTCTAGTACCAGGCCCATGGTGTGAATAAATTATTAAGTGGCTATGTGTAATATATGAGTTAGTTTGGTTTGGCCTACAATGGAGGTTTACTTTGTATCCTAAGAAAATACCACTTTGGAAGATAGCCAGTTTGGTGTGTGTGTGTGTGTGTGTGTGTGTGTGTATGTGTGTGTGTGTGAGTGTGTGTGTGTGTGTATGTATAAAGTTTACACATATCCACATACATATATCTGAACTTTATATATATATATACACACACATCTGAAGCTTATACATATACATACATGTGCACATGTGTGCATATGCAAATACACACACATGTGCATGCACGTATCTGTACATATATTTAGGAGTATATACGTTTGTGTATGTATATATCTATATCTATATCTATATCTGACTTGGAATCCCAAGTCACTTTCCTGAAGCCAAAAAACCATTCTGTTATACCAGCTAATAAAAGCATCCCTGGACCTTGTGAAACCATGCATTTTTTATAGGTTTGTGTTAGCATAATATACACTTTGAGTTGCTTTTCTAATTTTACCTTCTAGCCCTTTTCCTTTGTTGTTACTCTTGTGAAATTTTTGTTTTATGTTTTGTTATTCTTTTTCCTCTGAGGTTCAGTGGCTCATACAAGGATGGAAACTGGCCTTTGCTTAAAAAGCACCAGCTCTCTACAGGAAATACACATATTCCAGAAAGGACAAGAAATAATTTAGGAAAGACAGAGGATTTTCATAGTAAATTTAAGTGTCCACTCTTCCTTAGTCTGGATGTCCTCTTACTGACCCTACCTGCCAATTACCCATCTGTGACCTTTCTACAAGTAGACGGAGTTAACTAGAAATTTGATAGATCTTCAAATCCTGTGTCACCAATGATCTCTGATTATATTACTTCATTCCTGACTCCTCAATCTGTCAGGAATCATTCTAGGATACTAGATAATAAGATACATAGGCCACTGCTCCATCCTTCCAGATCCTCGGTAACTCTCACCAGTATATTCTGGTGCTCCTCACCTCTAGGTCAGGACAGACACAGCTCCAAAAACCTCACCACCACACTGCAGTCTCCAGTGGCATTGGCTTTTGAAAAGAAATTTCTTTGCCACCCGAGTATCTCCCTTAGTGTTCTTGCTGTTTCTTGAATGGGAGGGCAGGTTTGGGGTTATGGGGATGTCAGCAAATGACAGGGCCAGGATGGGTCGGAGACCTCACCTCTGAGAACCTGAAGGGAGGTCACATACCAACAGCACTTGCTTAACTAGCAAGGCTTGTCTAAACGAGAGAGAGGCCCCTCTGTTACTTGGTCCAGGGCATCGGTCACCCCTCTCATTTACTCCTCTAAAGATAATAAACTGCAATTTGGGCTGATCTGCCAAAGAAAAATTATGGTGGGATGTAAAATAGGAAAAACTATAACAATCTGTGGAGATTCAAAATATACACAAAGCCATGTTGTCATGAATTTGTTTGTTTCATCAGGAGAGTAACAAAAATGCATTTGGAAGTCTATGTTGTTCTGCCTTTTATAGTAACGTTATTGGAAAGCAGCATGTTTGCATCGGGGAAAACGTCGTGTCCTTCATTTTTATGTATCTCATTTAATAAGAATGAGGGTGTTATATTAATGCCCTACAAGGATGCCCACCCAACGTGCTTCTTTCCTTTTACTTTAAGAAGTTAATAAGCACTAACAATCTAGCCAGATCACTGGGCTCACTGTGTCAGAATCACATGACCAGTCACAATTTAAACATCAGTCAGATGCAACCATGTTGCTTCAGAAATAGCATTTGTTTAGAGACAGAATATGGCAATTTGTTCTAGTCCAAATTCAACTATAAGAAACAATAAAAATAACCTCTGCTGTTTTGGGAAAGTTGTCTTTTTTGAGTGTTCTACTGATGAATATGTATTTTTACACAGATTGCCCATGAACAGGCAGAATGGGGTAGATGGGTCAGCTCAGGGTGGGGGGGATGGGCTCACTGCTTTATGTCAATAAAGTACAGGGTAGGGCACACTGACAGTTCATGGACTCTCCCTCCACAAGAAGCAAGTTTAAGCCCTTATATTCCTAATTGGGATACTTCTTAAATGTCAGTGGCATATATTTAGAATAGCATAAAAGAATAATTGGAAATGTGTCAATTAGGTCTCTCACAATGAGAGTGTTAACATTTAAGGGAAAAAAACTGAAAGCCAATCACTGAATATGACCTAATTGTACAGGACCTCAAAAGAAGATATGATTTCATTCCAGACTGAATTCTTCAGTCAATTCCAACTATATTATTTACATTCAGGCTTCATAAGACTAAATTGAGTTTTAAATATCTTTATATAAATAATATAGTCAAAGCTTGCTGACTTGAATTAAATTGTATTCATTTTTTTGACAGTGTAATTAATATACAATTTAATTCTAATAATCTGCGAAAACTATCGTTTCTTTTGACTCCCTAATTGTAATGGAGTTATTTAGCAGGCGAAGGCTACTGTCATCTTCTCTGTTACCCTTAAACAACAACAAAAAATGTATTCGGTTTCAATTTATTCATACCAGAAACAGAATACCAACTAATTGTTCACTCTATTCAAAAAAAATCCCATTAGGTGCTTCACGTAGAAGAAGAATAAAAAAACCTAACCATTTATTTTCTAGAGGTTCGCCCCTTGTTAATAAGTGATCTTAACCAAAGGAATGCTTCTTTATTAAAGGGTCACAACTTGCCATATTAACTCCTTAACTGACTTATAGATGTCTCTTTCTGTTTTAGCAACTAAAATTCCTTGTGATATGAGCCCTCTGATGCTGAATGGTGGCAATGTTTTGATACTGATTTTAAGACGGAATAAAATTCTGGGTGGGATCTTTTAAGCTCTCCTGCCCCATAGAAAGTTCGAAGCAAATTTGTTTTCTTGAGGTCAGTCCTACTCCTGAATACTCTACCCCAACTACTCTGTGTTTTCAGAGCTATTCTTATTTCTAGGGAATAGCCTTGCAAAACTGAGCTGCCTTTCACAATTCCCACAGGAAGCATGAAGGATGTACTATTCACACTAATAATAATTGTAAGAGGATGTGCATTTGCACACTTATTCACTCATGCAGTATTGAGAGAGGAGTATTTTCTGTCATTTTCATTTTCTACCAACTCTTGGTAGCTAGTCTTTTATGTTCTCTCTACCTTGCCCCAGCAGCTCGGAATCCCCACCCCAAAGTTACACAAGTGCCCTATGGTCAGAATCTATTTCTTCAGATGAGCTCTAGGACAATTAGAGACTTTGAGTGCTAAGATATCTTTAGACTTCTTTTAGCCTGACACTCTATCCCATGTAGCAACTCTTCAACACCCTATCCCAGGGACTTGTCTTATGCCATCCAACAACTGAAAAGAAACCATATACCTCAAGTATAGGGATGTCAAGATGATACATACATGTATTCAAGATACATTTTGCTCTTTTTTTCTAACATTACTGTACCAATGCCAATTTCCTCATTTTGATTTTGAAAACACGTTTTACTTTTAAATCTTAGCCCCTGCTCATAGTTTTGCTCTGTAAGAATAAAAAACATACCTATATTTTCTTTTATATTAACAATCCATGAAGTATTTTCAGATCCTTATTGCACAGCCACATTAACTCCTCCATTTTTCTAGCTTTTGGTTTTTGCTATTATCTATACTAGCTTGTCACACTGTGATCCTTCAAGCAACAGAGTGATCATTATAAAATTAATGCAAGACACAGACTGTTGTATACAGACTCTCTTAAAATTTGCCACCCAGAAAACAGAAACTAAATACTCCAAAACAGGTGTTAATTAACCAGGTCATGGTGCTATTTAATATTACAACTTTTGTCAACAAAATTTTGCTATATACTTCTTCCAAGAACTCCTGTGAAGGCATTTTTCCCCCATTTCGTACTTAGTGAGATATGCAGGACTTAACTTTTATCTTATAGGTTTCAGCTTGACATTTTAATCTATCAGATCAATTTGAGTCTTGAGTTTGATTATCAAACACATTATTTGTCTATGCAAATTTTTTTGTTACTTGCAGTTTTTTAAATGTTTTTAATCCTTATTTATTTTTGAGAGAGAGAGAGAGAGAGACAGAGCGTGAGTAGGGGAGGGGCAGAGACAGAGGGACACAGAATCCAAAGCAGGCTCCAAGCTCTGAGCTGTCAGCACAAAGCCAGACACGGGGCTCAAACCCACAAGTTGTGAGATCATGACCTGAGCTCAAGTCGGACACTTAACCAACTGAGCCATCCAGGTGCCCCTGTTACTTGAAACATTGTTTCAATATATGAAGATTCTGAAAACAAAGAAGTAGCTACCAAAAAAAAAAAAAAAATCTTATACAGGAGCCTGGGTATCTCAGTCGGTTAAACAAGCATCTGACTTCAGCTCAGGTTATGATCTCACAGTCCGTGAATTTGAGCCCCACTTCAGGCTCTGTGCTGACAGCTCAGAGCTTGGAGCCTGCCTTGGGTTCTATGTCTCTGTCCCTCTCCGCTCTTCCCCCACTCATGCTTTGTCTGTCTATCTGTCTCTCTCTCAAAAATAAATATTTTTAAAAATCTTATAGAAAATCCAATCAGTAAATGAAGAAGCATTTGACAAAATCCAACAACCATTCATGATAAAACACACCCAGGAAACTAGGAATAGAAGTAAATGTTTTCAACCGGATAAAGAACACCTACCAAAAAGCTACAGCTAACATTGTGAAAAACTGGATGCTTTTCTGCTAAGATTAGCAACAAAGAAAGGATGTACTTTCTCACTACTCTTATTCAATATCATGCTAGAAAGCCTGGCAATACAGTAAGAGAAGAAAATCTAATAAAAGTTATACAGACTGGGGGAAAAAAAGGAAGTAAAATTATCTATTCACAGGTGATATAATTGTCTATGTAGAAAAATCTCCAAAAACCTACAAAACTACTCCTGGAACTAAAAAAATTATAGCAAGTTTGCAAGACACAAGGTTAATATACAAAAGGCAATTGCTTTCCTTTTTACTAGCAATGATCAATCAGGATTTGAATATAATAGCACAATATCACTTATATTAACATTACCAAAAATGAAATATTACAGCATAACTCTCACAAAATATGCACAAAGTCTACATGAAGAAAACTGAAAAAAAAAAGACTGATTAAAAATATCAACTATCTATATAAACAGATATTCTACATTCATGGAAAGGGAGACAATATTGTTAAAGGAAAAGAATGGACAAATAGATCAATGGAACAGAATAGAGAACTCAGAAATAGACCCACACAAATGGAGTTAGCACATTTCTGATAAAGGAGCAGAAGCAATTCAATGGAGAAAGGATTGTCCTTTCAATGAATGGTTCTGAAAAAATTAGACATTCACACTCAAAAAACTTAATCTAGATGGCGACCTTATGCTTTTCACCAATAACAACTCAAAATGGATCACAGACCTAAATGTAAAATGCCAAACTATAAGCCATTTAGAAGGTAACAGGAAAAAATCTAGGTGGCCTTGTATTTGGTGAGTCCTTTTTTTTTTTTTAATTTTTTTTTAATGTTTATTTCTGAGGCAGAGAGAGACAGAGCATGAGTGGGGGAGGGTCAGAGAGAGAGGGAGACACAGAATCAGAAGCAGGCTCCAGGCTCTGAGCTGGCAGCACAGAGCCTGACGCGGGGCTCGAAATCACGGACTGCAAGGTCATGACCTGAGCTCAAGTCGGACGCTCAACCGACTGAGCCACCCAGGCGCCCCTTGGTGAGTCCTTTTAAATACAATACTAAAGTACATACAATCCATAAGAGAAAGAAATTAATAAACTGAACTCAATTAAAATTAAAAACATCCACTCTTTGCAAGACACTGCTAAGAAAATGAAAAGGTAACCCACAGAGTGAGGAAAAAAATACTTTCAAAATAAGTATTCCAAGGACTGTTGTACATTTTTCCAAAGCAATGGAACTATGCACCACACAGTGAATCCTAATGTAGACTATGGACTTGAATTATAACAATATCAATATTGGTTCATTGTCTGTAACAAATGTATCACATTAATGTAAGACGTTAATAACAGGGAAAACTCTGTGTGGGAAAGGGACTATATGGGAACTCTCTATACCGTGTGCTCAATTTTTATGTAAGCCTAAAACTGTCCTAATAAAGTCTATCAATAAAAATAAAATAAGAATATTGAACTAGAGCTATGAAAATAGAGTACATTATAAATACAATTACTCTTAAATATGCCAGGAAATGACTGCATTACACTAAAACTAGTAAATATAGGGGAGAAATTAAATATTTATTCTGCTATTCTATAGGAGTTATACTACAGTTAAAGAAAGGAACTGTGCCTTTATGGAAATATTTCAGCTAATACACAATAAAGAATGATAAAGTATCACCATCCTATAACCCCTTAATGTATTAATAGATCCAAACAATGATCATCAGTTACTAATATCAGAAAGAAAAACAGACTTACAGATCTCTGTATGAAAGTACACAATTCTGCCCATTAAGTAGTTTATCCAAGACTAACTAAACAAATTGAATGTGAATTTGATGACACTTCTAGATCTTGATGATATGAATTAACAATAATTAATAATACTAATTGTTAGTAACTTAGGGGTCAAAATTTTACCAAAGTTATGTTATTAAAGAATTTCCTTGACATTAAAGATATATAATGAAGTAACTCAAGATGCAATGATGTAATATAGTATCTGGCAATTGCTTCAAAAAATCTGGTTGGGGATGTTGGTGAAATAGGAAAAAAAAAACAGTCATGTATCAGTTATTGTTGAAACAAGTGTTATATGCCAGTTTTCTTTTTTAGAAACTTTACACATATTATCTTACTTAACTATATTATTTAGACAGAGATAGATAGATAGATGGGCAGACAGATATTTAGAGCTGAAAAATCTAAGTATCTGAGTGATTATCTTCCCCTAAAACACAAAACCACTAAGGAGTGGAACCAAGATTAGAATCCAGATCTGTGGGTCTCTGAATCTGGTGCATCTTTTTTGCGAAAATAATTTCTAGTAAAAGTACGGATTGAGGACCACAAGCTCCAGGCCATACGTGAGAGATACAAACTTTCCTCGATACGAAGAACTCATTTATAGGTAATGCCTCTATGCCACATCATATGTTGCCTAAGACAGGGTGTGCTGGTGTTATTTCTCTGCCATAGTGATGGCTTGTACTCCCCCAACCGCATCACTATATTTAGTTCTTTTTATTACCAACACAACACCCTCAAAATGGTCAATGACTGAGATCAGGGGTGCATCATGACGTCACTTGTTTCGTGCATACTCGGAAAACAATGTGTGATTAGAGCATGTAAGATGACGGTGACGAGGATGATGGGAATAGCTGCAGGACCACATCCTAATGGGCTGACCATACAGACGGAAGTACGGAAAGGGACAGATTCCCCGCATTGCAACCTCCAGACAAAGCTAGAATCCATTGGAACTTGAAACATAAATCCCATTGTTTTCAAGTGGAGCCTGGGCAATCTCCCTACGAAAAGAGGTCAGAAGAGAGGTGCTGACTACCACCACCACCACCATACAGTGCTAATCCTATGGGAAGTTTTGAAAGGATCTAAAATTGCTCCTTATGCTGATTATTTGAATATACTTGTAACTGGCACCAATTTAAAGATTCTGTACAACCCACTATGTTTTGACATTACATATCAATAGTGTTAGATACAATGAATGCTAAGGGACATCAACTCTGTAACTGGTTACATCACTACGTTTGTATATTGTTCCTTAATAATAATGTGAAAATAATGTCAAAAATTGTAATCAAATTCTTTTCCAGACACTGTGACTCAGTGTGAGTGCCCTTAATCCGACTATAACCTCTTAGAAATGAAATTACTGGCTCCATCGTATAAACGAAGACAGTACATAGGCTATGTAATTTTTTGTAGATCAAGTGGGCAGATAACCTCATGGAAAAGACATGCTCTGGGCTTATTTTTCTCTCTTATTCAGGAACTGCCACTACAGTTCCCTCTACTGCTGCTGCTTTGAAAGAGGACATTTAGTTGGCAGATAACTTATCTTGTTCTGCCATCCCAATGGCATGGACGGCATTATCCAAACACAGCCTCACTCTCTCGGGAACGATGTGACAAGTCCAGCACTGTAGTACAGGTGGGTTGGTGGCTCTTAAGAAAATTCACTTGGTCAAGTCTGCTCTCCCCTGCTCTGGGATACGAAGTCTAACCAGCTGTAGCTATGGGGAGAACTTTTTGCCAAAGAGGTATCTACAGGCTGAAAGGGCGGGCCTAAGCCGCCGACTCCATCTCGTTCTGTGTCCTTCACCTTGACCACGCCTCCTCCTCTTGAGTAACCTCCCACTCACCCGTTCAAATTTCCCGATCAAAACAGGCCCGGCAACCTGTTTAACAGGACTCCCGACCCTTCCCCAGCCAATCAGCTGAGGCCACAGCCATTACCTCACCAACTGCCCTTAGACCCCAATAAAACCTTTGTACTTTTGAAACCCGCCCCCCATCTCACCGCTGCCTCGGTGCAGGTAGGGATTGAGCTCGAGCTAGCTCGAATAAAGGCTCTTTTGCTTTTGCATCGGACTCAGCTCCCTGGTGGTCTTTGGGGATCACGAATTCTGGGCATAACACACACAACAGTAATGAGAGGAGAGACAGGATGTGAGGTGCTCCTAAACAAGGCAGGTATTTATGGCTGAGCCATCCACTTTGCATAGGATTATGCCAATTAGACTCTGAAATTAGTCAAATCTTTTATGGGTGGTATGCATATTTATTTGTGTGGGTGGATGGAAGGGGGAGATTAGCAGATTAGAGGTGATTGCAAATTCTTTGTCTTTCCTTTGAGACATGGCCTCTATGTCACCTCTCCATGAGTATGGGTAGGCTGTGTGACTACTCTGATCAAATTAATAAAACACAAGTGAAGTTATCCTCGTTTCCAGGCCGAGGTCAGTTCTACTTCCTGTTTTCTGAAACACGTGTTCATAGAACGCTTTCCCTGGGGGAAGCCCAACCACCATGTGAGAAGTCTGGTAGCCTGAGACTGTCATGCTTTGAGAGCCCAAGACACATGAAGACACCCAGAAAACATGAAAGGGGAATGAAGACAGGCCAAGGTGCCAGGCCTGTGAGTGAAAAAGACCACTGGGCCAAGCCCTTCCTGAATTCCCAGACCGACAACACTGTGAACATAAAATGACTGTTTTTAGCCACTAGGTTTTGCTATACTTTGCCTTGGAACAAGGGAGAACTTAAAAATATACTAAGAAGAATCAGATAATCAGATTTGTTTCACTAAGGTAGTCTTTCTATAGTAATTGGCAAAACAAAGCCAATTGAAAATTCTGTGGAATGAAGAGGGGTGAGCAATCTTTCTCAAAATTAAAACACCTCATTTGTTTTCATTCAGAAGACTAAAGAGTATATGATGGGCATTTTTCTACTTATTAGATTAGTAAGGTAAGGAATAACATCGCTCATGTAGGAAAATATTTGTTTGCTTACAGAAGGACTTGTGGCGTAAGAGAAATTCCAGTTCTTGCAAAAATTAAGATATAGAAGTGAGAATAATAAATGTTTCAGAGATACAGAATCTCTGTCCTCCAGGAGGGGGGAAAAAGTAGGATCCAGAAATGCACAGATTTTTTTTTTTTACACATTCTTTGATGTTTACCAAAATGCCAATGTTAAGCCCATTTTGGTTAATGGCAGGGCACTGAATGCATGAATTTACTTTTGCTTCCCTTCAACAACTCCATTGAAACAACAGTAAAAGTTTTTCCAAACATCATAAACACACAATAAAAGGCAACAAAATAGGGAGACAAGACCAATAAAATTTTTGAAACCTGGAAAACAGAACCTGAAACTGACTTAGCTATCGAAAAGCAGACATACTCTGATGTATGTTGCTGATTTCCCTGCAAAGAAGCAGAGGCAACAAGTAGATTTACAACAATGAATGAACACCCAGCTGAAAACAGTCTCTTCGAGATGTAGTCAGACCTGCTCCTCTATAGAATACCCTCTCCCTTACCTTGTTATGAGGTTACAGGTTTATTCTTTACACAGATTATCATCTCAGGGTTGGAGGATCAGTTGAAGGAGGGACATTGTACCAACAAAAGAGGTAAGAGAACATACACATACTTAATCCTGAGAGGCTAATCTAACCCCCCTTCTTCACGAAGTGTTCAGATAAGGCAGCTGGGTCTATTCCCTCCAGATAAGAAACTTGAAGATCCTTCTTCAGGGATCTGACCAGTTACCGGGGAATAACCTGAAGTTACTGATATGGGAGACTCCTCAAAGCAACAGCCCTGGCAAATCACCCTATAGCAAAGCTCAGAGTGGAAAAACACACACACACACACACACACACACACACACACACACACCACGTTTCCAATTATTTTCATAGTTTGTTTTTTTTAAGCTTATTTGAGAGAGAGAGCAAGCGTGTGCACAAGTGGCAGAGGGGCAGAAAGGGGGTGGGGAAGAGAGTGGGCATGATCCGGGGAGAGGCAGAGAGAGAATCCCAAACAGGCTCCGCACTGTCAGCACAGAGTCCCATACAGGGCTCGAACTCATGAACTGCAAAATCATGACCTGAGCCAGAGTTGGAAGCTTAACGGACTGAGGAACCCAGGCATCCCTTATGGTGCTTACTTCTAAATCTGAGCCAACAACCTAGCTTCACCAGGTTCAAACTATCTGAAGAAAACTTCTAATATGACAAGTTAAGGAACAAATTAAACAACTTGAATAAAAGGAGAACATGTGGAAGGAAAACAAAGGAAAAAAGTTATACTGGTATCCTTAGCTAAGAGAAGAAATTGTGTTTATGAAACAAGAGCAGTAACTCTACTTTTAAGAAATAAATAAAGCAAAGGTATTCTCTTCAGATGAGATTGGGGGAGAACAGTATGGCAGAGAAAACGAGGGAGGACATGTTAAACTGGGTGATTAGGAATCCCAGAAACTCTAGATTGTGGGTGGGTGTGGCCAGATCCCACCACCTCCCCAGTCCCTCACCCCCTCCACCACCCACCTCCCTGCAGAAATAGAGGAGGGCCAATGAAGACACAGCAGTTGTGTGGCAGAAGCCGCTGGAAATGAAACGGAATCAAAGATGAAACCCAAAATAGGCAACATATTCCTACAAGGGGAGCAGATACTACAGTGCATGGAAACGGAGTCTGAGAACAGGTTGAACCCCACAGCCTCTGAGTGCCAGTGAATGCAAAAGACTATCTATTGAATCATTAATAGATTAAAAGGGCTTTGTTAACTAAGTACTTGAGAATCTCAGAATTAATACCAAATATCTCATAAAAACTCTTCCAGAAGGATAGAGATGAGAGGGAAATAAAACAGTAGCCAAGAAGGGAAATCAAATTGATGACAGTAGGGCAGAAGGCCCAGGATATAAGGTTTATATTTCAGGAAGGATTCAGAAAGCAGATGGCAAAAGAGGCTAGAACAAAATATTAGTACAACTTCTCAAGGTGAGCACACCATTTTTAAAGGTGAAGCCTGATGCATTCCGGGAAATCCCAGAGAAAAGACAGGAAACTGCAAAGCCAGGCTACCCTCAGATTCAGAAGCAGCTCACAGAGGGCCATAACCTAACCACAGACAAGGAAGCTCTGCACAGGAAGTAAGCACAGGAAGGATCCCCTGAATCAGTCTCTTGAAATAGTTCGAAATAAATATTTCTCAAGAGATGGAAGTCCATTTGGGTAGAGACAATATTTATGCATAATACATTTACTAACATTAAAGGTCCCTGACTGCTTGGATCATCAGAAGTTATGCTAACACAGATCAACATCACAGTGCGTTCTTCAACAATTCTACCATCATGAGTTACGCTTGTTTGATCTTGGGCCTTCCCTCCAGTTTGCTCATGGGGAAAATGGCGATAATCCAGGGGAGCATTCATGGATACTCTGAAGATTAATATAAAACATTTAGAATAATTCTGGCACATAGTAAGCATTTAATAAATATTTGCCCATGTCATTATGAGGAATATCATCCCACTGCACAGTCATGTAATATGCTTTGGGCCTGTGTCAACCTCAGTACCTTAGAAGATCAGATTCATGTAATAAAGGATCAGGATAGACAAGTAAACCCACACAAAACCAGGGATAGATCCATAAACCTAGAAGATAGCATTTTACCTTTGGAATCTTATTGCCTGCAGTGGTATCTGATACTTGAAAGTCAGTGAATCCATACTAAATTAGAAACCAAGGATTATCATCATTACTAGAGAAATAAGTCAAACCCAAGTCTGGTAATTAATGTCCTAATACTGCCAACTTCTTTGCAATTGTTATAAATTTTGACATTACTGTTTTTGTTTTTTGCCCAAAAAAGCCATGAACACATTTTCATCATACAAAATTTAATGTTTGTTTTAGAAAACTCTTAAAGAATGTACATAAAATTTTAAAAATTACAATTATGTTATTCTTAATATTAGTATATAAGACAATACTTCCTCTAAGGCTAAGGAAAATAATCATAGTTTTGGTAATGTAAAAAACTAAGCAATGAAAACATTACAATTATATTCATATTCTTATTCAACACTTTTTTTAAGGAGATTAAAAAAAAAAAAAAAAACAATGTCCATTAAGAACTCTAGCTAGCTTATGGGGCCCCTGGATGGCTCATTTGGTTAAGCATCTGACTTTGACTCAGGTCATGATCTCCAGTGAGTTCAAGCCCCACATCTGGCTCTGTGTTGAGTCTACAGCCTGCTTCAGATTGTGTCTTCATCTCTCTCTGCCCCTCCTCCACAGAGGCTCTGCCTCTTTCTCAAAAAAGCCTTAAAAAAAGAAGAGTTCTAGCTTAAATAAACAATATACAAAGTGAAAATAGAATGTGCTATTGTTCTGATTAGTGACCAGATATGTTGCAATAATTCATATTATATTGCAAAAGGGATAAGCCTACTAAATGCCCATTCTCAGTGTAATATTCTAAATATTTAACTGACTCTGGCTGGATATTGACCAGTGAGAAAAGATGTTGTCTGTCAAATACCTGGACTGATGCCCATTCTTCTAAAAACATGTTTAAAACCACCTTAAAGAAAAAGTGGATTTATGAGATATGCAAGATAGTATTCGCTGTTCTTTTCTTGCAGCATGCAGGAAGTATAGTCTCCAAGCCTTTCAGAGTTCTGCAAAGAATTGCAAAATATTCAGTTGCCCTTCTAGGTTACCATCCCACAAAAAACTTAATAGGCTAGAGTGGGTTAATCATTTGGAATAAGAAAAGTACAGTTAGGACAGAACGGCATAAAACATATGTTGTGTATAAACGCAATATGTTCATCCTTTCACGATTTTATTTCCCCCACAGAACAAATAAACACCTTCCATAGGTCTTTGGCAAGTAGATTATTAATTTTTTTTTTAAATTCTGGTGTAGTTTCCACTAGTCTTAAAAATGCTTACCTTTGCTTCTGCATATTCCCCTGGGAGGAGGGATTATCAATCTTTTTTTTTTCCAATAGAGCTTTCTTGACATTAGACTTAGGGGAGGTGATTTTTCCTATTGAGTTCTTTGATGTTCATTCCTCACGTGGTTTCTTCAGATACTCTGTGTTTACATTTTTCCTTTTCAATTGTGTGGAGCCCAGTGATATCAGGAGCTACAGGAAATCTTTCCATTGCTACCTCGTTTTCAATTATTTTTATTTCATCTCAGAGTCAGACGTAGTTTTCTCGTTGAAAAATATTCTTATTAGCATGTGAGTGCTGTTCCAGACTGGTGAACACATTTAAGTGTAGGTCATGCTGGGAAGGATTCCGTTGCCTTTTCGGTTTTCCTTGCAGTAGTATAATACCTCTCAGGATTCCTTGGGTCTCCTCTGTTTGTGGTGCCATAGGAGAACACTTGAAGCTTTTTCTGCAGGCTTTTTCCCTAACAACAGACCAGCAGGGAAGAATGCAGCAGCTGGGGGAGGGGGGTTGGGGTGATCCTTCAGGCCTGGCCTCATATTACACTAGAGTCAATAGGAAATGTATACCCCTTCCTATGAAAAACTGTCACCCCCTTCCTCTGATTTCTGGTATGAGAAATACCAAAAGGTTTGACCTTGACTTTCTCTCATGCCCTACATGGCAGAGTTAAGCTTGGCTGGGCTGTCGGGCACAAAGGTGGTGAAGGAAGCTCCAAAGGACTTCAAAGGGTCTTGCGTGCTAAAAGCGAGGCCAAGTCTGTGACAAGCTCTACATCGAGTTTGTAACCTCATTTAGTTCCATAAAGACCATTATCCGTAAAGAGCAGTACAATTTAAGAAACCAGAATTTTCTGTTTTTCTGCTCTTCCAATGAAATGAAACTATTCAGTGAATAATTAGCCTTGACTGGATTTAAACAAGAAGAAATAGGACATGCAGATGCTTTTACTAACACCAGGTTCCTTTTCCTCCCGTCCAATAATCAGGGCTATTAACAGTCTTTTATGTAAAGGGTGGTGGTTTTACGTTTATGGAGAAATCTAAAAACTAGTAACTGAAAAATTAGGTGAAATTAGACATGTAACCTGAGGACCATTTCAAGAATAGCTAACTGGGAAATAGGAAGTATTCTGGATTAGAAAGTAATAGAATTATAAGCAGAGAAATATTGTGAATAAAGTTTGGACAAGTATTTCAAGCTACAATAGCCATAATGGACAGGCACAAAGCAAGGGTAATAGATCATATCCAGTCATCTTTCCAAAAGCCAAGATGGCTAATATAGTGCTGACATTTGAGACACTTAGTCAGAATTAAGTTGTCATTAGACTTAGCTACGAAAACTGGATTTAATTGCTAGCTTTGCCATTTCGCAGCTCTTGGGGGTTAGTTTTTCTTTCCAATAACGTGGAAATAATGGGCATATCCTGCCTGCTGAGTTTTGTGAAGATTATTTTTAAAAATAATTTTAAATATGCAGAGCTAGGATTACAGTGTGTGTTGATGGGGCCAAGGACAAGCACAAATCTTATCTGTAGTAATCACATATAGCCTGATGACAATCACAGGTAGATAAGCACCAAATTCTATGCCACTCCTGTTTGAGTTCATTTCACATGTATAATGATTACCCTTTAGAAAAAATGCCTAAGTGTTAGATTATTGCCCTTTGTGTTTGGTACTCTTTTGTGTACATACCACATCACATGACAAAGCAGTGCAGGTGGGTGGAAAGAGTGCGAATGCAAAGCCTGAGTCTCTTGACATTAACCCCCAGCTCTGCCTCCTATTTGTGGGAGGTGAAGCCAAGTAACTTCTTTGAAGCTGAAATTTTTCACCTGCAAAATGAGTAGAACACCTACCTCACAAGGTTGCTGTCAAGACCTAGCTCATAGTTTATGTAAGCATCCATAAGACTATTTGGTACAGCAATCCAATCTTTATTATGTTTTCAAAATGATTTCCATCGGGGAAACTGGGTGGCTCAGTCGGTTGAGCATTCCTCTCTTGATTCGAGCCTGCCCCCATCAGGCTCCATGCTGGGCATGGAAACTGCTTGAGATTCTCCCTCCCTCTGCCCCTCCACTGCTTTTGCTCTCCCTCAAAAAAAAAATTTGTTTTAATTCAAATTATTTCCAGATCCTTTCACCTGATTGACACACACAAGACAGTTTGAGACTAAATGGATTCTGCCTTAAAAGTATCCTCAGGCAAACCATCAGAGCCAACTCATTCCCTCCAAAATTGGCTTTCAAGGTCTTACCTTCTTAAACACCTCTTCTGCTTACTTGTGATCAAAGAAATTATTTGTGTCTCTCATAGTCCAGAGGATCCAGAAAGAGAACCCATTTAAAAGTTAGTTCTTAACCATTATTCTTTCCTCAAAGAGTAGGTTGACTTCCTCAGCTATTGACTCTCCTCAGCTGGATTCCATTCCATTCCTTCTATCTGCAGTTGGAATTGGTGACCTCCCTGTCACCTGAGAACACTCTTGTCATTCCAATCTCTTAACTGCACTTTCAGTGCTTTTTGTCAATCTTTTCCCCCCTACACCTACTAAAAAGCACATTATTGAAGGTTAAAGTCAAGTTCTATCTATTGCCACGAAGCTTTCCCATCTACCTGGCCCCATGTTGACTCTTCTGACTCTTAGTTCTCATAGTACTTATTTTCTGTACCAATAACTTTGGACTTCCCTCGAATAAGTTGACCATTATTATTCAAAGCAAAGCTCTAGATTTTACACATCTTATATTCCAAGATGGTCTAAAATTGTGCTGTGGATAGGATACTTTATTTTCTGAGTTATATAAATGAATTGGACACAAAAGCATTTTATTGAAAACATCCCAAAGCACTGTACATTCAACAATGACACTGTGGTTTTCTGCTCCAATGCTCAGATTTCATGATCCCAGAGAGACAAATTAATTACATTTCTTTTTCTATTATGCATTTTTTCCCACTTAGCCACCAAGTGGTCTTCAGTTGCTTTGTTGGCCACTCTGATGGTTATAATAAATGTCAGCAAGTGCTGGCAGGAATCCATGTGCTACAGATCCCAGAGGAGCAGATACAGCTCCTTCCCCCCAGTTGTACAAATACTCACTATCCACAACAATTCTGTTTCCTGAAATAGACATCTCTCATTCCCAACGGTATACATCTAACCACTCTTTCCTGTAACAAAATGCCACTAAACAAGAAGAAAAAAAATGCAGTAGCTGATGAGGTGAAATGATAAATGCATGAAGTTTTCAGCATCAGATAGATCAAGATATGGCCAAATTCTAGAAGTGACAGAAAGCTGAATCAGTATTTAATGTGTAAAAAATATATAAGCTTTTACCTGGATATTACTGTCTTTTGAATGATTTTTGAGAATCGTGGGCTCTCCCTCAGTATATAAAACTAAGAGGACGGTGGTTTTGTTGAAATAGATTATTTCCCCTAAGAGGCAAAACCTCAAGTCACCTTTGCACTGTCAGATTTCCTGGACTTCTCTACCTGCCCTCAAAAGGCAGAGCCATACAGAAAGCCTCAGTCCCTAGTTAATCTGATCAGAACTACAAGAAACCGCATCCAGTTCTGTATGTAGAGGTGGCTTTATGGAGGTTCTCAAAGTGCTCAGTCAGCGTCCAGGTTGTACTACACCAGTAGGGAAAAGACTTTCTCTAATGCAGTCATTAAATATTTCTGTTCTTTCCCACAACTTTTGTTCAGTCTCTAGTTACAAAAGGAATTACTCAGGCAGGTTTCATAGAAGTAATGATATTGTTAATAAATTAACCAAACAGCTGCATATCAAAAAAAAGTTTTAAATAGTATAGAGATTCTAAGTCATTCATCCAACATTATTTGGCAAGGTGCGACGGATCATCCCGAAGAACATTCTACCTGATAGGACACAAATGCTCACCAGCTCTACATTTATACCTTGGGGGTAGGGGGTTAAGAGTCTTGCTGACATGGGCCCAGTACCTGAAGAGCTATCACCCACTAATGTATCTTCTAGTTGAACATTATCAAGAAAGAGGCATCCCACAAAAACCATTTCCTCAACCTCAAGCTGCAGATGACTTTTTAACTAATATTTTGCAGCTACAGAGAAAACCTGCAGTCAGAGGATTATTCCAGGGCTTCTGACTTTTCCATCAATTCGTGCAACCAGTATTGCACAACCACTTCCCACAGTCCGAACCAGGAGTGATAAGCTATTATGAAAAGCAACTCAGTGCTGGGGAGAGGACATCCAGCTGTCCTAAACGCACAAAACAACAGGTAATTCAAAGCCATGCATTTGAAATTTTAAAATTACCAAATCCCTGAAATAGAGAGTCAGGGACGGCCTCAATTCATGTTCGTAAGATTCATTTCTGATAAGTCTAAAATTCCGGAAAGGCTAACAGAGATGCAGAATGGACATTTGTCATTTTGCTTAAGATGCACAAAATAGTTTAAATTATTGATTACAGGAACCAGAAGTTCCTTGATATATATTCCCCAAGTAAGCTCATGAATAAGTGTTCTAAAAGCGAATGTTTTTTTTCCCCTGGGCAAACTTGCAGATGTCATTCAGCTAGAGATGTTAAAAGATTTGATGGTAATTTAGACACAGAGCTCCCTTTCTCTGCACACATGCTTAAAAACTGCATTTCTGAAAATTGGGCCAGACAAGATCTTCTCATCTGGGTATCTGTGATAATGATGACTATGCAGCAAAGAAACTCTGGGAAAGGCTTTGATGTCTGTGAGACAAGAAGGTATGAAACAGATAAGAGGCAAGGGAAAAACAGCTCAGTAATTATTTAGAATTAAGAGGTAACTGATGGTCTCATGGAAAGTTCTCAGTCGGACCCAGGGACCAAGTATGCAAGAAGATCTGCCCCTAACTCTGCAGCTTAAAACAGTTAATATGTGGTTGACTACTATTGTCATCATCCTGTTACAATGACTTTTGAGGCAAGAACTTATTATGCCTTTTCCTCTGGAAACAATAAAATGGGAATTCTATCAGACATGTAGCTCAGCTGGTAACTTTAGCACGTGTGTGTGTAGTTAGCTGGCCTTGGTGCAGTATCTAAGTGCCAGAGCAGTATACTAGGAATCACCAGTGTCCTGTGTCCTAGTCGATTCACATTAATAGACAAATGGAGCCCTTTCTGATTTTGGTTTTTTACTAACATTGGAATTTTAACACCAGAATTGCAAGGAAGTATCAACAGAAGAACCAGTATAGTAGAAAAATTCATCTGATGATGGTTCTATGAGACTTTCAGATTCCTTACTTGGGTTATAAATTAGTCATAGCATCAAATAAGCCTATTTTTTAGTGGCAATAGGTTTTTATTGTCAAACATGTAAATTCCATATAGTCAAATATATAACAAACCTGGATTAAATCTAGGGTTAAATTCAGCTAAGCCTTTCTGGCCACATTCACCACAAGCCACTAGTTAGTCTCATAGTTGATAGGGCTGAGGAAGATTTTTTAGAGATGCACAAATAGCCTAAAGGAATTGATAGTCCAGAATTTTTCAATTCCACTTGCTCACAATCAGACAGACACAATCATAAAATAATTTGTAAGATACTAAATGACACTGACAAAAACAGAAGGAAAAAATATATACAGATATTTAAGAAGTGCACAATGAAAAAAATAATGCAGGTTTCCAACTAAGTAATCATCAAGAGAAAACTGCCCAACCCATTGGGATTTTACAAAGGACAACATGAATGTATTGCAAGGTAATAGAAATTAAGCTATAAAAAGCAAAGATATTTCTCAGAATGAAGGCAAAATAATACACTCCAATGGTCTTTGGAAACATGTCAAATAAAGCCCTGTGATTTGAGAAAATAATACCAAGAAACCAAGTCAGAGGCCTCAAGTCTTTCCCAGTCCCTCTTCCCATTTGGACAATATAGTTTGGATCATGGACCATCAATGTAACTACACCTGTGGAAATAGGAGTGCTGGTAATAAAAGACAGAAACAAAAACAAACCAGCATTCTTATTTCTTTTCACTTGAGAAATTATTTAAAATCACATCAGTTAGTGTCAACATTAATTTCACTTTCTCATTTTTTCAAGATTTTGTTATCAAATTTGTTTGTATTTTAATGATGAAAATCCCATTTGAAATATGCATAATTTAGGCAAGGTTAATTTTAACTCTCAAATTTTTTATTTCTACAAAATAGAAATAGAGCTGAGGAGAGACTCAAAGATAATATATATTGCCAGACATGTTCTAGGTGTCCAATAATGGTTAGTCCCCACAAATTACTCATGTATAATCAATTATTTTTTATGAGCGTTTTAAACATACTGTCCCCAGTATCCACCAGGTTCTTTTAAAGGTCTGAGGCCAAACCATCGAAATGGTCTTCAAAATGCTAAGTTGCCTACATTCCTGCTCCAGATCCTTCTTAAAAATAGTTAGTAGTTCAGTTTTGAGCACTATTATGTGTTGATTTAGGTTTTAAGAAGCTCACAATATTGCTCACTCCAATCATATCATGTAAGACTAAAAGCACTGAAGATGACAAATTAAGGCTTTTCAGGTAAATGTACAAGTTATAAGCAATTTTCCAGGAAAAGGCAATGTTTATAGCAGGAGCACGCATCAGTGAAAGTTATTTTGTAGAGCCAAAAAATAAAAAGGAAATGTCAGCGCATCTCAACAAATATTTACTCAACGTCTACTATGCAAAAGGCAGCCAGAAGTTAGAAGTGCAGAGAAAGTGTTCTGCTATAGATTCCAGAGAAGGGAGCCTTTCCTATCTGCTCTTGGGGCCCGTGTTAGTCAACATTTGGTCAGTAGAGAAGAGCAGACATTATGTTTGTAGATGTCATAAAGGGAAAATCCTCTGGAGAATCCATGGAACTTAGAAAAGGAAAGGCAGACCAAAAATTCAAGGCAAGAACTGTGGTCAGATAGGTTCTCAGTTTTTGTGAATATGTGATTGCCTTCCCCACCCTGCTAAAATATCATAGTCCACATACCCACTCAGAAGTAATCATGATGATCAAATTCAAGACTGAAAATACTAAGTATTCTCCAGGTTACAGAGCCACTGGACACCTCTTCTATTGCTGGTGGGAATACAAATTAACAAGACCATTTTGGAAAAAAGGCTTCATAGTATACATACCGTATGACCCAACAATTCTACTCCTGCATATATACCTAACAGAAATGAGTGGTTATGGCCTCCAAAGGCATGCATGAGAACGTTTATAGCAGCTTTATTTCTAATAGCACAAAATTGAGAACATCAATATATGGATGGATGATCAAATATCCATCAATAGTAGGATGGGTAAATAATGTGTATTTTATTCATAGAATGACCTAATATACTGCAAAGAAAAAGAACTAGTGATGGATAGAGCATGGATACATCTAATAGACAAATGCAGTGAAAGAAGCAGAATCTTAATGAGTATATACTGTGTGGTTCAAAACAGACAAATGTGATCTGTGGTGACAGAAGTCAACATAGTATATCTTTGGAATACTCCTGGATGGCAACTGACTGGGACAGGGAAGCAAGTTTTTTTTTTTTTGATTTTTTTTTTCTCCCCCTAGTGATAGAAATGCTGTACATTGATCCTGGTATTACTTGCAATGATATATACATTTATTAAAATGTAAGCCACAAATAATCATCTCATTGTAGGCAATGTTGTGTGTCTGTGTGCAGTAAAAAGAAAATGTAACTAGGAAAAGTAGCTAATAAGTCACCAAATGTACATAAAAAATATCTAAAGATCTATTGTGCCAATCAGCAATGACCAATATTTTAGCCCTTGCTTAACGTCTTCTATTTGTGGTGTTTTTGTCCATTCCTCCCCAGATAGCCCTCTTCTTAAGACATATGCCTGAAATGGCCTAGCATACTTCAGAGCCTAACACAAAGCTGGAAGGCACCCACACATGTTCAAATCATGGGCCTAATAATCACAACAATGCCCCCTGTCAATTACCGTGCTATCCCCAGTGAAATAACTAATTTTCCCATCAACTCTATGAAGTGGGTATTCTTTATTCCCAGGCTATAACTGGAGAAACGGAGGCTCAAAGACCTCCTCTAAATAATAAGGTAAAGAGCAGGAACTTAAATGCTGTATACAAATCTCATGTTCTCGGCCACAGACTCTTCCAGCTGTTGCAGTCAGTATGCTGATTAGAAAACATTTGCTTAAAACTGTCCTTCTGGCAGATTTTCATCATCATGGCTGTACCCTTAGTGATCAGTTTGGTGCATCAGGGCTCTACCCTTAGTGATCAGTTTGGTGCCACTGCCAATATCAGAGGCCATCCTCATTAAGCAAAATGCCTGCAGTTCTGTAGCAAACATGACTCAAGACCTTACTAAGAGCTCATGTCTACATAGCTCACATGGTTGGTTCATAGTTCCACAGCCTCCTAAGTGGTCTGCTATCACTTTTCAGGCTATTCCCATATGAAGTCACTCAAATGAAAATACTCAGGGCTCTCAGTTATGTGTTTAATTTCATTTGCCATCCCGTATTCAGTTATTATTAAATTTATAATGTTAGGGATAGTTTTTGATATACATAATGGCCCCCTTATTCTGAGAATTTCTTAATGCCCTGTTACTCTGAACATTTCTTAACCTATTCAGAAAAATCACAAATCTGAATTGTTTTTTATTTCTAGAAAGACAATCCAAGCTCTCTTAGAATAGCCATTGATTATTGTGTAGTATGACCAAAGCAGATTCACACTCGGAGAAGAGTATGCTACCAATCCACGTCCAGAGAGCGAGAGAGAGCTTCTTTGGAAAGATTTCACGGTCTTATTTTACCATCTGTACTGAATAACACTATCAGCCTACAAGTTTTTGACAGTTCTGTATCCTTTTCTCACCTAATTCTACCTGACAGCCAAAAGTAGATCACATTTATTGAACATCAGCACATTTTTAGGTGGCATGGGCATCTCTTTCATGATGATCTGTCACATTTAATTCACAAATAGGTAGAATGCCCTTTAGTATTGGCAAATTCATATTCATCATGCACTTTCTGAGGACAGTTAAACAATGAGGGGTCTCATAGGAGCCTCATTATCTCATCATATATCCTGGATTAAATGCTTCCTAGAAGACTGAATCCAGTTGTGGGTGCCTTTAACTTGAGAAAAAGGTGCTTAAAGAGAGATTAACTCCCAAAGGAAGTAGAGTAAGAGAAAGCCTGGAGTAATGGAACAAAAGCTTTTGGAGGAACATAGATGTCATTACAGACCTACAAGAGACTCTACTGGGTTTAAAATGGATTCCACATATTTATGTCATCTTCAAACTATAGCCTCAGTTTGCTCATCTGCAGATTCATTCAACTGTGGGATGCAAAGCCCAACAGTTCCACAAAAAATAGATCTCTTCACCTGAAAGGAGTTTCTTCAACTAACTTCAACCCAACAGGTTTTCAATCCTTATATTCCTGTGTTATCCTCTGTGGATAGAGAAACCCAGGGGATAATTGATGTGGCTGCTCACAGCAGCCATTTTTGAACTGAACTATACAAACCGCCTTACAGAAGACATTCTGACTGAGATGCCCTCTAGGGTCCTTGCTTTGTGCTGTTTATCTTTCTAACATTGGGGCTGGACTTGAACTAGTCTGGCACACAGAAATTCACATTTTGCTCTTGATTACGGTTAGGTGATATTATTTCTCAAAGAGATGTTACAGAATCATTCTCCTCTTTATACAGTCTCAAGACACTTCCCCCAACACACGCACACCCGCAATCAGCAAACCTGACAGCAGTTCTAAATTCTCTGGTTTTACTTGGCTTGCCTTCCCTAGGAGATGGTTTTCTTACTTTCGATTGTTGCTATCTATGCCTTAATGACAAAGGATGAAAGAAACTCATGCAGGTATTTGTAAATACATAAGGAGTCATTTGGGGGCTTGTTTTGTGACACTTCATACACAGCCATGGAGTCCCAGAACTGCCACTTAGATGTCACACAACCTGGAAAAGGTCATGAGGCTCCCAGTGCCCCACTTTTCTCATCTGTGAAATGGACAAAACATTAGTAATCATAGTATCTATCCTATAGGGTGGTTGTAAGTAACAAAGGAGTCTATAAAACAGTAGGGTGACTGCCATTTAGCAAGCATTTAATAAATTATAGCAATAGATTTACTACGAAATGCATTTAAAAACAGTAACTGGTTTTATTCATTCTAAGTGCTTAATATAGAGAATATTATGTAGTTTTGTTTTCTTTGCCTCCAACACTTTCAGACTCTTAATTTCTGAGGTATTGAAGATCTGACACACAGTAGACACCAAATAAAAGCTGTTAACTGAATGATGTCAAAAAAGTGAAAGGAAATTTTATTTCAGCTGTTCAGATGTAAAGCCTTTATGATGTCAACTATTTTTAAAAGGTTCTATGCTCAATAGTAATGCATGAAAGAGAAGAAAATCTGCCAGATAACAAAAAGAACACTTCCCTGTGGACACCTACTCAGAAAGTGCTAACTAAATAGAAAATTCAAGGTTCTGAGCATTTTGTGATCTAATGTTTCGAATGTCTTCATTAGAGTGTCTTCATTCCAGTAATTTCAAGACTACAAAACCTAAGTATTTTCACAAAATGGGACAAAGTTATTTATATTGATGGCACAGCTGAATTAAATAATGTGTGTCAAGGCGTTCTGTTCAGAAACATATTAACCCTATTGCCAACAAAGTGTTGTAGTTAAGTGTTCATTAAGACTAAGCAATGGTATAATAATATGAAATTTCCTGATTTGTATGAAGTTGTTGGTAATGATGTACTTATTTCTTCTCTTTAAATGGTAGATTACTGCAGCAAATCTCCTTTGAGCAACAAACATATTTCATTTTCTTCATCTTTAGCACTGAACTTCAGATGAGACCTCACTATTGCTCTATTCAATGGCTAAAAACTGAAGCTGGGTTAAGATGGAAAGAACTGTTGAGAGTTGATTAAGAATTTTATAAAAATAGGGGCCCGTGGATGGCTCAGTCGGTTAAACGTCTGACTCTTGATTTCAGCCCAGGTCATGAGACTGGCCCTGCATTGCATCGGGCTCTGCACGGGCATGGAGCCTGCTTAAGATTGTTTATCCCACTCTCACTGCCCTACCCCACCCCTCACACACAGAAATAACATTGTAAAAATTAAAAAAAATTATATTGGGTGGCAGTTTGAACTCCTACTCTGAAGTTGCTCTCATCTCATTCTAATTTTGAATCTGTAGTTTTATTAGATACCAAACTTTAGTTTTCTATAATTCAATCTATACTGATTAAAAAATAAATAAATCTATACTGATCAACAGAAATTAGAACAGTTTATAACATTATGTATGTTTATTTACCTGAATACTCTATGACATAAAAAGCGTTACCATTCCTTAACTAATGCCTCCCACCACTATTGCCACTTGACCTTTCATTCCAGTCCAACATCCAATATATTGATTTCAGTGGTATCATAATTATCAATTTCTATGACAACTTCGTAATACTATAGTCAACATTAGATCTCATTAGTGTACTTACCAAATGCTTTCATGAGAAGATTCACTGTCTATAATGACAAACCCTACGTGATTATCTTTTCCCCTCTGAAGGGATTTGTGGTTGTTTTCCTCTGAAAGTTCAATTAGTCCTGCTTTTCCTATTTAAGCTATCAGGATTTCTACTGGAAATAGCATTTCCCTTTACAAAAACTCCAGGTTAACCTCCTTTAGCAATATTCAAAGTGTGCACACTTGTTTCAATGACCTGTATGAACTGCGTATGGGACTCCAGTGATGTCTGGTCAGTTGCTGGGCACTAGTGAAGCATGGCCTGCAGGTTGCCCCTATTATTGTATAATCTTCTGTCTCCCTTACTACATGGGTTAAATAATCATCCATTTTGGAAAAGGACTTCTGTAATAGTATTTAACAGTGTTTTCTGAGCATTTGCTAGTATTGCCTTTCTTTTCTCCTAAACTAACTTACTTTCATCTTCTTACCTTTCTTGTCACTGAGTATAAACAAACCTCAAGGACAGCTACTGACATGCAAATCTATTTATCAGCAAAAGGAAAATATTTTTTATCTTAATTCAACTCAGTTCAACATTCATTTATTAGGCATCCATTTCATGGCAGGTACTGAGCCAGGAATCCAGGAAACACAATAGAATTTGTTTCTGTCTTTAAGAGGTTTATCAGGGGATTTTGGTATGTGAAAATGAAACCCTATAATGTAACAAGTGCTGAAATACATCTTTAATGCAATGTATAGTGATCTTTAAGACTCATTTTAGCATAGTGATTAAAAACATGGACTCTGAAAGGACTCACTCCGAACTACATTGTCTCAGTTTGAATCCCAGCTCTCATTCTTACTAGATGTGTGACTTTGATCAAGTAACTTAACCTTTCTGTGCCTCAGGTCTGTAATCTGTAAAATAAGGATAAAATTAGTGCCTACCTCATGGTGTCATTGTAAGTTACTATTTACACTAAATATAGTTAATATTTAAAAAGGGTTTACAATAGTGTTTAGCACATACTAGAAGCTATATAAAAGCTTGTTGAATAAATAATGGAGAGTGAACTAATTGCTTAGGAGGTGAGAGAAAAGCTGATCCCAGTGAGATATCGGGAAAAGTACAGAGAACTGGTATTACTTAATACCAGTCTTTAAGAATGAATTAAGTTTTTCAAAAAGGAAAAGAAGAAGAAAGCATAAATAATGACACCTAGGTATGTCAGGTCCTTAAAGAGATTTAGTAAAGGGCTCATCTGTTCCTACAAATCAAAGAAAACCTTCATTAAAAAGAGCCATCGAAGCTGCATCTATGCAGAAAGAGGAAAACAAGTTGTGAAGGAGCAAGTTAAGGACTTTAGATATCAATGACAAGACAATGGACAGCTTTTAAACTTATAACTGGTGTTATGAGATTGGTATTTTAGAAAGATAATTTTGATAAATTTGATTATAGAAAATGAGTTGAAGCTCAGTCGGTTAAGCGGCCGACTTCGGCTCAGGTCATGATCTCGCGGTCCGTGAGTTCGAGCCCCGCGTCGGGCTCTGTGCTGACAGCTCAGAGCCTGGAGCCTGTTTCAGATTCTGTGTCTCCCTCTCTCTGACCCTCCTCCCCCGTTCATGCTCTGTCTCTCTCTGTCTCAAAAATAAATAAACATTAAAAAAAAAATTAAAAGAAAATGAGTTGAAGCAACAAAGGCTAAAGGTAGGATGGTTAGTTAAGAGACCACAGTCTGGGAGGAGACATCCCAAAAAAGTAGGAGGTCATTAATAGAGAAGGAGATAAACATTCTCTTAGAAGACAGAACCTTTCTCATGAAATACCCAGTCACCTCCTGGAGAAAAATTAGCATACCCTGTAACATGCTTAAGTAATTTTCTGATAAATGCTAATGGTTTAGGAATCCTTCTGGGAAACTTGTTACCCACTCATCTAGTTAATGGTCAGTCAAGAGTGAGGACACTGACCAGGTATTTTTCTTCTATCTAGTCTAACTAGCGTTATCTGGTCATTCTTTTTTTCTTTAGTAAAATGTCCCAACTAAGAGGGGATTCTGAATTAATCTTCTTAGGTTTCCCCTTCCTTGGAAGAAGCTTGAAATAAAATTTGGCACACGCCTATCACCAAATTAGCAGGAAAAAAAAAATTGAAGTAACCAATGCCATTGGTTGGGAAATTTTGAGCTGAAAGAACTTGCAGGATATCCAGGTAGAGAGTAGGAGGATGGGGGGGAATGCCCTACATGGAAGGCACGACCCCAGGTATTTACTGATCTCCAATCCTAGCGCAACCTGCAGTCAATATCCTTCTCATTCTATGGGCAAATGCTGAAATCAAGTGAAGCTGTGAAACTTGCCCAAGGCTACTTCCTACTCCTCTGATGTCAAGGTCTTATACAAATTCCACTCGGCCAAACTCACTTTGGTGTCTATTGGTTAGGAATGATTATATATTATCTTAAATGGAGATGTTAACAATTTATGATGAAAATTATTCATGTCTCTATTACATGTAATATTAAAAGATTTGCTCCATTCCCAAGTCAAATTTTAAAATGAGAGCATATGGCAGCTGTAGATGGGAATGATAAAGAGCGCAGCTTTAGACTCAGGCAGGCACAGGTTTAAATTCTTGACTTTGGAAAACTTATTGGGCCTTAGGATCCTCATCTAGGAGATGGAGATAATGTCTCTCTCACAAAGTTATGGTATTTGAACCAGAGTATTTGTCAAACACTTTGCATAGTACATGACAAATAATAAATCAATAGCTCTTATCACTATTGAAATTACTCAGGATGACTTAGCTCAGAAGTATTGCAGTAGACTCAAATTTTGAGTCTGAAACCCCAGATGAAATAGATCTGAATCTTAGATTGGCCTTTGAGTTGACCCAACCTTCTGATCTTCCACGGATATGGCTTAATCCAGGGTTAGATCAATTTACTATGGACAGGGAACAGCTGCTCAGGACAGGAATATTAAGTTCAGTTGCCTTTGGGTCAGCGTTCAAGAAGAGAATCACCCGACACCAGCTAATTTGATATGGGAGACCCAATATGAAAAGGCCAAGAGGAAGTCTATTTTGAGCCATGTCAATAAACATCTGAACATTTACTCTGTTCTCAGCTCTGTGCTGGCAACAGGTTGGATCAAAAAGGACAGCAATTCCTTAATCCCTGCCCTCAAATGATTTGTCATCTAGTTTAGAAGAGAATATACATAAAAAGGAAATAATAGCCCCATCACAATAAATTCGCTACGTGCTATGGCTTAGACATCTAACCTTTATTATTCCCCAAAACCCTAATACACATCTTGTGAGGTAGGGATTACTATCTCCATTTTACAGATGAGAAAAACGTCTAGAAAGACTAACACTTGAGTTTCAATTCATACTAGTAAGTTTTTAAAAGGGAGGGGGGTGGGTAACTCCCTGTTAACTCCGAATATTACACATGCTGCCTGCTATCTTTGTGCTTCTCTCTTGACACCCGTGGAACTCAGGTTGTCAGCAAAATATGGACGCCGAACGAGACTTAGTGGCTGGAACTTTGAATAATCTGAAGTCTTAGTGAACAAACAGATGCTATGACCCTACCCTGGAAATTGTTTCATCAGATGCAATTAAGTAAAATTCCCTGGAATTGGCATTTTACAACTGGTTGTGGGTGATGCCCACACAGCTATTCTCCACAATAGGTACTTAGGCATCAGTAAGTGAGTACCATGTGCAGTGTAGAACTGTCCAGGGACCACAAGAATGGTCTTCACTTGGGATTTGGTCAGGAACGCAGAAGTACAATGTACTAGGTCAGAATATGCATTTTAATGATAAGTCCTCTACAATTAAGTTGAATAAAGTTTGTATCGCACTCAAAGCAAAAGAGATCCTTAAAAAGAAATAAACTGACCTCATTGATAAAATTCTAATGGAGGAAGCAGAGCTCAGGTTAGGTAGCATTTGAATTGGCAGAGGGGAAGGGAAAGGCATTTGGAATTCAGGAAAACAGCACTAGAAACGCAGAATGGACCTAAACCCAGAGATTCACAGGCTGGTGGTAAATTTGAAAGGAAGTTTTTATATCCAAGCTCTCCTACAGGACCCAGCTTAAATGCCTTTGGCAAGTCTCCTTTTCTTCAGATACTTATCCATAGAATGAAAATATAAAATGAAATTCCTGATTCCACGCTGTAGGCAAGGTCAGATACTCTGATAGGTGACTCACTTTCAGGGAAAAATGGTTCTTTGGAGACCGCTTCCTTGCTGTGCCCAGGCAGTCTGACTTGCTATGAAACCACAGAGATCAATGCAGCAACACTACTGAAAACCGAATTTCCCCTCTAGTGTTGAAACAGCCTCTGCCAACACTGCTGACCGGCTATGAAGTGGTGGCTGGTGGCGGCTCCATGGAAGGTGCAGGAAGAGAGACCCCCACAAAACTTCTCAGAAGGCACTAACCTCGCTTCCACTGTGGCCTGGATGCAGCAAAGCAGAAACAGGAAGCTGCTAAAACACGCTGGGGGCGAGTGGGACAGACATGCATCCTGATAAAGACCTGGAACACCTGAGCTCAATGACGCCCAGGTGCCGCTCCCGGGAAAGGGGAGCACTACGGGAGTCCCCGTGGTCCTAAGGCCAGAGGGCAGAGACGCCCACAAAAGGCCACCCTCTGAAAGGGCAGTAAGTTCACAAGGAGGCTCCACTCTTGAACAGGATGCCCAGGGGTGGGGGCCAGGGGTGTAGGACACACGTAGCCTCTGCACAAAGGAGGGGCCACGTCTCTGTGGTGGAAACAAAGGGCGCCGAGCAACAGGTGGCTCCCCCGCGCGGTAGCAGTAGCAGAGGTTCTTGGTGCAGGGCTGGAACTAACTGGGTGCCCTCTTGTGCAGGAACTAACTGCAAGGGTCACTTCTCTCTGCACACCTGAAACGTTGACTCCCTTTCTCTGTCATTTAGTTCGTGATCCACGTTCCTTTTGCATGACAAATAAATGGTTTTGTATGCTTTTGGAAACCTCAGGCATGAGTTGGCTCGGGTGAAGTCAGCAAATACCATCACCTGAACTTAACATAAGGAGTTCTGTTTGCCACGCCCAAAGTTTTCAATGCTTAAAACTTATGGGAACTTTGGTAAGTCTGGGTGGTTCAGTCAGTGAATCATCCAACTCTTGGTTTGGGCTCAGGTCATGATCTCAAAGTCGTGGGATCTAATCCCACATAGGGCTCTGTGGAGTGCAGTGCTGGGTGTGGAGCTGGTTTGAGATTGAGATTCTCTCTCTCTCTCTCTCTCTCTCTCTCTCTCTCTCTCCCCCTTCTGCCACTCTCCCCTGCTTGTGCATGCTTTCTCTCCCTCTCTCTAAAATTAAAAAAAAAAAAAAATTAAAAGAAAAATGTTACTTCTTGAAAAAAAAAACATGGGATCTTTTAGAGAAAGAGATGTTGAGATTAAAATCTAGAAGCACTAATGCAATACTCTTCTAGAGTTGGACATAGACATTCTGAACAAAGCAAACTGCCACTAGGAAATTTATTTTAACCACTGTGAACTAAAGAGCTAGCTATTGAACAGTAGTGATATAAAAATTGAACTGAGAGAAACAGAGGGGACAAGAACTAAGGAAGTTTTTATTTCCTAAGTAGTTGTGCCTAAAATAATCAGCTCCCAGACTCCCATAAATCAGTTCTTCTCTTCCCTTTCTAAATCCCCAAGAGTCAGTGGTATCCCATTGGCTCCTCTGTTTGCTCTTAAATGTCACTAGACCCTCTGCTTAGAATTACAACCTAATTACACCATAGACATGTGGGGATACTTTTATGTTAAGAATTTGTACAAATTTAACAAAGGGAACCCGATGAATTGAAGCAGGGAGAACCACATGAGAAACATAACGTAGACTCAGAGACAAAAAAAAAAAAAAAAAAAACATTAGGCAGTATTCCCGACATTTTCTCCTTTAGCATGAAGTGTTTATCAGGGTTGCACGCTGCAGTAATGGTGACTAATGTTGCATGGTATAATGGAAAATGATTGAGTGATATATTCAAGCTGCAGCTATACATCCGAGTGTGTGCTTAACAGCTTGGCTGGTTTTAATACATGCCATAATTACAGATACTACGCTGGCAGGTTTAGCTAAAAATGGTTAAGAAAGTAATCACTGAAATAAAATGCAACATGGTTAAATCTTTTTAATCTCAATATTACTTTTCCCTATTAACACCCAAAATGACTTCTCTGGCTCTTCAGCAAAATGATTTTCATGCAAAATTTCACTTAGACCACAGAACAGTTCTACAGGCATTTTGTTCATTAAAGAACAAAGCATACGTTCCTTTTACCGGTGGAGCAAACACCGGTTTGCTCACATTGGCTTTCCACACTGGCCTATATCTTGGAGACTCGATATGGCTGTCACCATAAACCCTAATCTGTGCAGCAATATGAAATGACTCAAGTGTTTTTTACATTCCAGGCCCTATAAAGTAATTGTGTTCTTTTACCGTTCAAGATGAAAGAAAGCCTTTTTCTTCCTTGCAGGGCATTTCCACATTCATTTTAAACCAATGCTCACTCCTCTCTAATCTGTGACAAAGAGGCAGGCATTGGCTTCTTAACTTGAATACCTTACAACAATACAGTCTAATGAAAAGAATAGATACACATTCCAGAAAGTAGAACTTACGGTAAATATCTACTAATTACATTTACTTAATGATTTTCATTACAAAAGAGGACATGCAGTTCTTGGAAAATGTTCACAACCTAAAAGTGGTTTTAAAAAATCTCAAAAATACAATAATCTTTTGAGATAAACAGATACATAACATTTCTTAAAAATAATTATTGATTAAAGATAGTGACAGTATTAAAATATTTAAACCAGTACTGTATTTCTCTAAAAGTTAAAAATGGAAATACCAGAAAGGCACATATAAAGTAGCTCCCATCTGGTGGTATAATAATCCTCCTTGCCCTAGCCATCATTTTCCCACAATTGGACCAATTCCTTAAAGCTTCAGTAATTTGCTGTGATTTTTCACATACTTTGAAGCCATTTTGATGGCACCAATTCTATTTTTAAAATATATATTTATTTTTCCTTCGGCACTTCCCTTTAGTTGACCACACTTGAATCTTCCAGATGACAATATCTGGAAATAATAATTGAAATTTAAAATTTCCTGATTGAAAGAAATGATTTCATCCTCATCATTTTCCAGGAAAACATTTATACAATTAATTAATATGATGTTGTCATTTTAATGAATAGGTAGACTTTAATAATATCTCTGGACTACCTTAAAATTATAATTGTTCAAAACACAAATTAGTTCTAATGTACATTTTTTGTTTTTAATATCTGAAAAATAGATACAATTCTATCTATCTAAAGGTCAACCTACTCAATTCTTATTAAGAACTACGAAGAATCTCCATAAACTTTTAATTGTCTACCACCTGGTTCATGCCTAGAAAACATTCAAAGAAAGCAAAAGTGTGAGTAATCTAAATTCATCATAAAATTTTTGATCTAATGTTTAGTTTATGAAGGGTTGGTAAATCAAATGTGTGTTAAACACAGAAATTATTTTATCACTTTTGGACTTTTCTAATAATAATCCTCACTTATCTATGCCAAAATGATGAGAAATGCACCCAGGACCAGAGCTAATGACAGGAATGGAAGATCAAGATAGAGATACAATGCCTCTGAATTCTAAAATGAGATGCAACTCCTCAGGGTTAAACGAGTAACGGTTGGTAAGTTACATAGGATTGGAACTCTTTTATAATAAATATTATTCAATGTTAAAGAAGTTAAATAGTGACACCCTGGTATTTGAAACTGATCTCATTAGCAGGAGAAATTAGTCTCTTCAATTAAGTTAATCTAATCTTTTAAATTGATCAAAATGATTCCCAGCAGAGCACAGGCTAAGTGATTGCTTGCTTATTGATAACAAGAACTGTAGCCAGAACCTCAGAGACTATCATTTCACATTAGCTCCACTTAAGTCTTGTTGAGTCCATCAGTATGCTGTACAAGAGACAAAGAGAGAACATTAGTAAGTAGGAGGAAGGTAATTTAGATATTATGTATTTTGTAGAAGCTCTGTTTAGAACTGAGTTAGTTAAAAGGAGTACTGTATTACTTCCTGAGCATTTGATGAGAACCTACTGGTTAGACCAGCACAGTGCATTAAAACTTTTCTTAATATGGTACCTTTAGCAGAGAGAAGAAATCTTTAATTCCAAGGGTCTTCAATTAAAGTGTGAAACGCCCAACCAAAAGTACAAACTGATTTTGGATTTTGATGTTTGGTCTTAAAAACCCATTAGCACTCTGTAATTCATCTTTGTATTTTAATATAAAAGATGTATTCGTCCAGGTCCTCTGAGAAGCATATGCCAAAACAAGATTAAACATGCAAGAGATTTATTAGAGGAAATGCCCTGTGACGAGAAATGGAAAGGGACCTGAGGGAGGCCAGGACAGCTGTCAGAGCCCATGCTTATCCTGCACTTGTGAAGGAGAAAGGGAAGGGAGGGAGGCTGAGTGGAAGAGTCTGAAGGCTGCTCCATGAAAGTCTGACAAAACTAGTGGAAGTCCTTGATCCAAAATCACTTTCAGAGAAGTCCTTCATTTCCCAGAAAAGGGTCTACCTTATCTCTGCCCTGCTTAGTCATTGGCTGGGAACAGCCCACCTGAAGTGTGAGAGGGAGGCTTGCTGAAACACTAACATCATATGATCGTAGAATGCATCTCCTCCCCCTAAACCTTACCATGACAGCAACAGGGCTTTGGTGTCATGTCCTAACAGAGGATTCCAGACAAAAGAGCTGGAAGGCACAGGTTCTATTTAAAAAGAAGTCTCAGGGTGCCTGGGTGGCTCAGTCGATTAAACGTTCAACTCTTGATTTTGGATTTTGGCTGAAGTTATGATTTCATGGTTCGTGGGTTGGAGCGCCATGTTGGGTTCTGTGCAGACAGTATGGATTCTCTCCCTTTCTCTCTGTCTCTCCCTGGCTTGTGCTTTCTCTTCCTCTCAAAATAAATTAATAAACTTAAACAAACAAATAAATAAATAAAAGCTCAGGTCACGATCTCATGGGTTCTTGGGTTTGAGCCCTGTATCCTGGAGCCTGCTTGGGATTCTCTCCCTTTCTTTCTGCCCCTCCCCCTCATGCTCTAACTCTTTCAAACTAAATAAATAAATTTTTAAAAAAAGTCTCTAGGGAAACCCAAAAATACCAAAGAGAAAAAAAAAACCCAAAACACAAGAAAACAAAGGAAATTGAAGCCTCCAATATTTACAATTACACCAAACATTAAAGATAGCCAACGTCCTAGCCAGATTAATATAAACCCTCCCACTAAAGGTCTATTTACCTCAGCCACTATTACTCAATGTATCATGCCTAGCTTTTAACAAAACATTAGGAGCTATGCTAAAGGTCAAGTAAAAACACCATCTGCAGAGACAGAGAAGCAACAAGAAATTTAGATAACGACAGAGGTTTTGGAATTTATTGGACCAGGAATTTAAATTAACCATGATTAATATGCAAGAGCTCTAACAGAAAACGTGGAGAACATGCAAGAAAAGATAGGTAATGTGAGCAGAGAGATTGAAATTCTATGAATTAGAAGGAAATTAAAAACATTGTGGTGGAAATGAATTACTTTAATGGGCTCACCAGTAGACTGGACATAGCTGAGCAAAGAAACAGTGAGCTTGAATGTATGTCAGTCAAAACTTCCCAAACTGGTTTTAGTACTTTTTCCATCAACAGAGTGTGTATGTGCAATTCCTTATACTTTCACTCAAACTGGGTATCCATACCTAAAAAATTAAATTATTGACCATCAATGCATTCTATTCCTGACAGCTTGGTGTTTATGGTAAACAAGAGAAAGATTATGTACTTTCATCCAGATCGATGATAAATATCAAATAGGACTGGATTGATATAGTGCCCTAAGGCAGGGTATTTCCAATATTTTGTGCTGTGATTTACAGTAAGAAATATATTTTACTGTTTCAGGAAAGCATACACAGACACACACAAACCTAAAACAAGGGTTACATAAAATAATTAGACTTACTGTGTGTGTTGCATTCTGGTTTAGTCACATTCAATCTATTTCATTTAGAAAATTCTGGCTAAGCCCCGCTAAATTAATTGTATCAAATATTAATTTTCTTAAATGTTTACTTACTTTTGAGAGATAAAGAGGGAGGGAAAGAGAGAGAGAGAGAGAGAGAGAGAGAATGAGTGGGGAAGGGGCAGAAAGAGAGGGAAACAAAGGATCCAAAGAGGGCTGTGCTCTCAGCAGAGCTGAAAAACCATGAGATTATGACCTGAGCTGAAGTCAGAGGGTTAGACACCTGAGCCACCCAGGTGCCCCTATATTACATATTAACAGAGGAAAATTACAAATGACCCCTCTCCAGTTTTTTTTAACTTTTCTGAGCTATAATGTACATCCAGTAAAACAGAATTTTAAGTGTACTGTTTAATATATTAGTTCTGACAAATGTATATGCTGAATATACAGGTAACTACTTCCCCAATCAAGATAGAGAACATCTGTCACCTCTTTGCAATCAATACTCAAACTCACCTCTGTATCAAGCAACCACTGATATAATTTTAATGACCATAAATTAGGTTTGACTGCTTTAAATCTTTATACAAGTGAAATCACAGAACAGTTTTGTATCTAACTTCTTTCATTCAACACGATGTCTGTAAGATTTATCCATGAATATCAGCAGTCCATTCATTTTGTTTGTTGTCTTTTTGTGGGCATATGTTTTCATTTAATTTGGGTAAATATTTAGGAATTAGGAACGATACTGCTAGATTATAGGGTAGTCTGCTTTTTTCACATTTAGTGCCTTGGCATTTTTGCCTCAAATCAAGTGACTATATAAATGTGGGTCTATTTCTGTACCCTCTGTTCTGTTTCTTTTATCTATTTAAAAATATTTATCCCAATACCACATTCAAATTCTAGGTTCTTTGTATTCCCATATAAAATTTAAATTCAGCTTGTCAATTTCTACTAAAACGTCTGCTGGGATTTTGAATGGAATTGCATTGAAACATAAAAGATGATGAGACTACCACTCAATACCTGAAATGAAAAGACAATGGTACATTTAAAAAATTTTTAAAGGTAACTGTATTTTTCTAATCTCAAGTTTGTCAAATACTAAAACCCAGGTGCATTAGTTTATTAGGGCTGCTGTAAAAAAATTACCACTATCTGGGATGGTTAAAACAACAGAAATGTATTCTGTCCCAGTTCTCAAAGTAAAAGTGTGAAATCAAGGGGTCGATAGATCCCCGCTTCCTTTGAGATTTGGTAGAATCATTCCATGTCTCTTCTAGACTCAGGAGGCAATCACCAGCAGTCCTGGGCATTCTTTGGCTGGAAGCTACTTACCTCTAATCTCTCTCCCTTACCATGTGGCATTCACCCCCGTGTGTCTGTCTCCCTGTCACTGATCCACTGAACTGGTGTAAACCAGTTCTGGCAGCCACTTGTTCTCATGGTTAAAGAACAAAGTCTTTCCCTAATGTTATAGAATTTTCTTTCAAAACTTATAAATTGGGGTGGGGGGGTGCCCGGGTGGCTCAGTCAGTTGAGTGTCCAACTTCAGCTCAGGTCATGTTCTCATATTTCATGAGTTTGAGCCCCTCTTCAGGCTCTGTGCTGACCACTCAGAGCTTGGAGCCTACTTCTAACTCTGTGTCTCCCTCTCTCTCTGACCCTCCCCAGCTTGCACACTCTCTCAAGAATAAACATTTAAAAAAATTTTTTTAAAAAGAACTTATAAATTGGGAGAAAATAATTCTTAATAATATTGCATATCTATCCAGGAATGTGGATATATGAATTTATTTATGTCTTCTTTAATTGCTTTCTGGATTTTATAACAAGAATCAATTCCTTAAGTCGTTTAACAAAGTGCTAAATCCACTTACATGTGAAAGTATCATTTCATTTGTTTCTATTTCATCCAGAATAATTTCTTGAGAAACTACAAAAATAATTCAGGAAATCTTATATGGAATAGAAATTTGAAGGAATCAATGGGCAGGTATCACTTTTATAGTAAACATTCAACTATAAATGTTAATAGTGGAAGGAAAGGCAAGGACAGATATTTCAAATGTATCCCATACCTTCAAGCCTATCTATGTTTTATTAATTATGTGGATAATAGCAAAGACTCTAATTTATTAATTTGAAATTCATATATTTCCTTCCCCACTCCTCCTCTGCAAGTAATAATAAATAAAATGATACATCACGTAACTGGAAGAAATAACAGAGGCACGGATTTTGCATAACGTTCCCAGAATAATGCAAACTGCACTGAAAGCTTGTTTCTCTTCAAAAATGCCAATTCTGCTTTTATATTTAATTTGAAGCTTTTTAATGCCAGCAAAAGCCATTTGGAATTTTCTACCTAAATATATCTTGTTGAATTTCTTTAGTCAATAGAATTTAGGAAAATATAGGTGATTCATTTCAATTGAAGGGAAAGTCCAGGCAGTGATCATTACTCATTCTGTACTAATATGATAAACTATTGCTTTAATTATGATAACAATTGACTATTTGCAATGTAAGAATGCCTATAATATAAGTGCATAGAGATCTAACTATAATTTAACTGTAACCAAAAATTATGAGCTGAATAATTTTACTGTCATTTGGTTTCCTTTTTTCACTTTTGGATTACTGTGATGCTCAGAATATAACTAATAACTGCATATGTCCTTTAGAACAATGGTGTCCAAACTATTTAAACCCACATCTTGGTTTTAGGGGCGCCTGGGTGGCTCAGTCAGTTAAGTGTCTAACTTCAGTTCAGGTCATGATCTTGCATTTCATGGGTTCGAGCCCTGCGTCAGGTTCTGTGTTGACATCTCAGAGCCTGCAGCCTGCTTCAGATTCTGTGTCTCCCTCTCTCTCTCTGCCCCTCCCTGACTCATGCGCTCGCTCACTCTCTCTCTCTCAGAAGTAAATAAACATTAAAATTTTTTTAATAAATAAACCTATATCTTGGTTTAAAAAAATCCATCCAATATAAAGTATAGTTAATTATTTAAACATATATATAATACATGTTTGTATATTTATGTTTTGTTTGTAAATGTTTAGGTATATATGCACATATACACACAAATTTTGGATATTACAATATACATACAAAAATATAAAATAGGGCAAAATAAGTATGTAAAAATTTCAGTATTTTCCTCCCATACTCCAATGGATTGTCTTGTATTTACCTCACTTTGAACATTCTTGCTTGAGAGGATGATTGTTCTGAGTGGATAAAAGTCACATATCACCCACAGATCTTGTCAAAATCCAGATAATCTAGCTCTACAATCAGTGTTTCTGAGGCCGTAGCTCTAGAGTGTGGCCTGAGATTTCTGATAAGTTCCTGGGTGAGGAGGATGCCTTTCGGGAGACTATTCATTTGGACCAAGAAGCAGCCTTGTACGACATATGTGTAAGTGATAACCCAGAGACAAAAATGCGTGTTTTCCTACTCTATTATTTAGTATAAAAATATAATTCTATATTACAGTATGCAAATATTAAACAACCAGTTGCTCTAAATCACCTAACATATGTATATACACATATATATTTTTTCTTTTCCCCTAATTGAAATAATCCTTGTCAGGAGGATAAATACTAACCCAAACTAATATACAAATAAAGTACATCAGGAATCATGTTTGATAGTAAATTTATTGTAAACAGATCAACCCAGCAATATATATACATTTTATAGTACAGCTTATATTTATATTAAAAGGTCATATAGCTAGTAAGTGGCTGAATTCAGGTAATGTGGTGATAGAATCTGTGTACTTATCCACTAAACATACTGGTTCCCAGATGTGGCCTATTGGAACATTGGTGGCACCATCCTGTCCCATTCCTTAAAAGTTTCTGTCACCTCTGTCATTATTCATGTCTCCCAGCTTCATGTAATGCTAACACTATCACTAAGGCCAGAGTTGCATTTTATGTAAAACAGAAGCCAGACTAAAAATAAGAAATGACTCCTTTGCTCTTCTAGAGAAATAACATGTTTAGGGGCCATTGGCCAGACAGACTCAATATGACTAGTCGACAGGACCATCTTCTATGTTGATCTTAATGTTAGCTTCATTACCCTGAGGTGCTGTGACCAGAAAACTCAGGTAAGCTGACCCACATAAGTGACTTCCCAACTTAGGACTTGAGGGCCACTGTGAGTCCAACACAAATGATCTGGGCTTTGGCTTTTGTCATTATATTAATAAAAATCCATTATTCATTATTCATAATGGAAATAGAATAAGTGAAGGCTGAAAATCTAATCAGTCTCATCCTGCAGCTCTGGAAAAACATCAGGCATACAGCTGACACTCTTCAACAGGTCAGGACCCAACCAGTAAAACCTTGAAAATGCCAATTAGTCTTTGCCCTGTTCCAAACAAAGGCCAGCATCCCAAATCTACACAGACTGAATGCCAACCTCACATTTTCTTGCTACTACAGGTTTCACAGCAGACTGGAAAACACACATACATGTACACACACACACCCCTTAGCCAGTTTATCTGTGAAATAGTAAAAACTACCGAAATTCTCTACTACAATATCACAGGATTTATAGAAGTTTCTGAGCTTAAAATTGTCATCACGATTTTACATATCATTGTCATGGTAAAGTGATTGTATCCTTTGTTTAAAAAATTTAACAAGGGGCAACTGGGTGGCTCAGTCAGTTTAGCATCCAACTCTTGATTTCAGCTCAGGTCATGATCCCAGGGTCATGGAATCAAGCCCCGTGTCAGGCTCCACATTGGATGTGGAGCCTGCTAATGTGGAGCCTGCTTAAGATTCTCTCCTTCTGCCCCTCTCCCCTGCTCATGCACTCTCTTTCTCTCCCTCTCTCTAAAAAAATTTAAAAAATGAAATTAAAAGTAAATTAAAACAAACAGAATGCAAATCCATCAAATAAACTGCTTAAGCATCTGCCCAGTTGACGTAATTTGAGTGAAGATAAAAGTCATTTCTATTATTCTCATTCTTTCATCCTAGAAAAGTTGACCCATCTACCTACCTGAGTGTCTAGTAGTTGACACTACAAGGTCAAGGCATTGTTGTGGAATAAAGGCTGATCATATTTCTAGCAACCCTGCCTTTAACACACTAACTCATTAGCAAACTGAGTAAAGTGAAAAGAACAAGAACTTCAGAGATATAAAGTCTTGAGTTCAAATCCTGATTTCACCACTTTCTAGTTGTATGATGAGGTAAATGAGTTAATTATTTTAAATTATCTAAAAATGGAGATAACATGTATGTTTGCTTCAATTAAATATTTTTTAAAAATGAGAATAACAGTACCAACCTTCTAAGTTTCCTGGGAGGATGAAAGAGGGACTCACTATTTTTAACAGTGAGTTGTTCATGAGAGACGCTGTAGATAAACTTAGAAACTTTCTACTTGTATACAGGCTACTTGAGGGCAGACAATACTATAACAATGAACAAAACTTGAGGGCTAAGACTCAAACTAAGAATCTCTTATTATACCTACTTCTCACTGTCTGATACACCTAACAACCTAACAATGTGATTTATTTTGGCTCCAACGAGTCTTTATAATTAAAAGAAACTCTCCGATCAGTGTAAATCTCTTTTTTGCCATACAGTTCACTAGACTTAATGTCTTGAGGGTAATTTTTAGGGTCCAAAGATATTATTTAGTGGTTTTCTCCAAAAGTCAAAACCCCATTTTGCCCTTGCCCTTACTCGTTAGATCCAATATACATATATTTTTATTCTCTTTTCTTTCTTCCTTTCTTTCTCCCTCTCTCTCTCTCTTTCTTTTTTCCTCTCTTTTTTTAAAGTAGGCTTCATGCCCAGTATGGAGCCTAATACAGGGCTTGCAATAATGACCCTGCAATCAAGACCAGGACTGAGATCAAGAGTCAGATGCTTAACTGACTGAACCACTCAGGCACTATGATTTTATTTATATTTCTAGCAAATTTTAACAATGGTCTCACAAACTTCACACCATCAATATTTTAAATTGCATTTATAAATTTAATATATTTCATTTCCTGTTTAAGTACTTTGGCTAACCTAAAAAATTTCCCCTTATGTTTTTTAAAGGGACTATTTTTTTTTTAAGTTTATTTATTTTTGAGACAGAGAGAGACAGAGCATGAATGGGGGAGGGTCAGAGAGGGAGGGAGACACAGAATTGGAAGCAGGCTCCAGGCTCTGAGCCATCAGCCCAGAGCCCGACGCGGGGCTCGAACTCACGGACCGCGAGATCGTGACCTGAGCCAAAGTCGGACGCTTAACCGACTGAGCCACCCAGGCGCCCCTCCCCTTATGTTTTTTTATAAAACCAACAGAATTAAAACGGTAAGTATGGTGATTCTTAAATTATTTTGTTTCCCAGTATAATACCTAATCTTAGTAAACCGCAAGTTTAAAGCAATTATTCAATGATGTATTTTAAATTGGAATCACAAACAAGGTTAAGTTTTTACTTGAAAAAGCTAAATTCTCTTTAATATTACAATTAGGTAAAATACCAAATTTGGACAAAATTTTTCTTAGCACAAAAATATTAATGATTTAGGTATGATTCTATCAAAAATGTGTATGTTTGGGGCACCTGGATGGCTTAGTCTGTTGAGTGTCCAACTTCAGCTCAGGTCATGATCTCATGGTTCATGAGTTCGAGCCCTGTGTCAGGTTCTGTGTTGACAGCTTGCTCAGAGCCTGGAGCCTGCTTCAGATTCTGTGTCTCCTTCTTTCTCTGACCCTGCCCAACTTGTGCACAGTCTCACTCAGTCTCTCAAAAATAAATAAATGTAATTTTTTTTTAATTTGTATGTTTAATTCTAAATCTTCCTATGGTTAAGGATGTTAAGGAAACAACTACATTACCCTATACATCTTCAAGGGGTGGGTCATATAAGGACCTGTAATGTCGGCCAGGAATATAAGGTCAGGAGCTAAAAATATCTAGAGTGATTTTTTTCATAATCCCAACTGTCGGGCTGAGTTTCAGGCACTTTTAGGCACTTTATCTTAGAGTCCTTTAAATTAAAGAAGGAGGCTGGTAATGTAACCCATTTTCCTATGCTTGAGTCACATGCTTACCTCATTCTGCCATTTTTTTTAACATAACTTTGCAACCTTCCACCTAGGCTACTCCATCGTTGAATTGAATTTTTTTTGTTGTTTCTCTGGCTCTAACTGTGTAGATCTAATAACTTCATGGGAATTAGTCATTCTTTTCAAATTCACTCTATCTCTTAGGGTATTGACTTTTCAGATTTTAAAAAGGTATCCATGGGAATTATGCAGACCTCTTGTGGCTCTGTCTATACAATGGTAAGTTCATTATCCTGGTAAAACTAAAATAAAGAAACGATTCAGCTGGAGTACAAACCCAAAGCAGATGCAAAAAAAAAAATTATACTAGATCAATCAAAGAGACATGTACTCAGGTATGCCATGTTGAAAAGCTCTAGAGGGTGCCATTCATACCACAGCCTGGAGTTCTGAGTGTACCAAGTACTATTCTGGGCACTAAAGACACACTAGGAACAAAAAAGACAAGTTCCCTTCTCTCCTGGGGCTTACATTCAAGTGGGAGCAGACAGCCAATAAATGAGTAATCAAATAGTAAAACTAGATCATTTCAATTTTTAACAAGTTCCATAAAGGAAACAAAGCAGGGGGACATAATTGAGAGTAACAGTGGATGGCTATGGAAGGACTAATTTTGAAAATGGTATCTGGTAAATTCTGTCTAGGGAGGTGACACTGAGCTAGAGGAGGAGAAAGGATGGCTCTATGAAAAGCTGGGGAACAGCTTTGAATGTAGTAAATACACGACGTGTCAAGACCCAAAGTGTCACCTGCAGCATTACTGGCCTGTTCCATGGAAGGAAAAAGACCAGCATGGCTAAGGAGAAATGAACAAGGGAGGTCTGATGTGAACTGAGGATGAACAGAGGCTGGGCTAGATCACGTAGAACCAAGATGCCCTGGAAGAACCATAGTAACAAGTGTGGGTTGTATTAGATTTTTAAGAGCTTGCATGAAGGGAGTAATGTAACTTGATTTATATTTTTAAAACATTCCTCTGGCTGTGATATAAAGCCTTAATATTAGGGAAACGATAAAGCACAGGTGAGAGAGATCGATGGCTTAGTCTAGAGTTATGATAGGAAATGATGGGGAACTGGACAGTTTTGAGATATTCTTTGAAAAAAACTTTTTGGCATGGTTTGGATGCTGGGAGATGGTGAAAAGTGATGAATCAAGAATGGCTCTCTGGTTTGGGATTGGGGGGCTAAGTAGATGTTAGTGCCACTGGGCAAGATGGAGAAGACTAAGGAAGACTCAGGTAGGTGGGGAAAGGGGAGGCAAATTACCATGCGAAGATGGGGGTAGCTTGGGAACACACTTGACACAAGAGGGAATGGAGAACAGAATAAAGGAAAGGTGGGGTAGGGGCAGAGACTAGCTTTGGATAAAAGAAGAAACTCTTCTTTGTAATCAAAGGAGAGAAAAAAATGGACAAAGAGAAATTGCAGTTTTAGATCTTGTGCTAGAAAACTGGAGCCATTTTGGTCAATATTATTATTGCTGATAAAAAGCAAAGAAAGGAATAATGCAGCTTCTCTGTTACTTTTCCTCCTTTCTAATTACTTCATTTGCCAATAAAGTTCTTTATAGAACAGAAATGTACATAAAGGTAAACTGAAGCCTACTTACCTATAGTGTATTTTCTGGATGTGGGAACACAGATAAACCTCAACACTTACTTAATAGTTATCAGACTTGTTTGTTGACAGTTTTCCTCTGGTGATCAAAAAGATTTTATTTTCCCTTTCTGCTATATTTTATGATGTATTTACTGCAGGTAACAGAGCATACAGTGAGAAGATTAATTTGCTCTGGGGCTGTGAAGCTTACAGTAAAAAGACACAGTATTTTTGTATAATATGTAATTATTTACTAGTTTGGGGCTATCCATTGGCACATTAGAGAGCAGGATTGCAAACTAAAATCAATACAAATAATAATTGCCTCTCCTGGGAGAAGCCCCAGAACTAGAACAGGGAATCTGAGATGCTTGTTTTGTTATTATTTTTGTAACCATAAGGATTTTGGTTGCTTTTTTTCTATCTTTCATTGATGCAAAATTTTATTATTTCCTGTAGCAGATTCTTCTTTCTTAGACAATGATTCATGTCACAGAAAACACACACAGCCACACACCCACACACACTCATTCATGCCAACATCAGGCAGTGCTCACTCAATCTCCTTTTTCTGACCATGGCTGCCTAGGGATAAGTACTAGTCCAGTCACCCAGTTTATATTGAATTGCCACAGTGGTGGATAATAGCATCTTCATAAACACTGACTCAGAAATCCCAGAGTTTCCAATACTACCAAAATAAGGTATCTTCAAATCAGTTACAGTACTGGTATTTCTTCCCTCGATAGCAATTGCCCTAATAGAAGCTGAACTAAAAATTGTGAAATGTGACTTGATTTAGGAAAAGCTATATATGACAAATGCTATGATTGGATTTCAGCTGTTCATGTTTCTCATTCTATGATAGGGAGAATCCTATAATTGGTAGTATTCAAATATCAAAAATATTTTACATTTAGATTGGTCATACTTGGTAAACTAGGATGACCAAACAATGGTGAAAGTTAAAAATAGTAACAGGAAAACACAGCTAGGAAAAAGGATAAAGTAGGAGATAAAGTATTGGATAATTAATGCAAAGGATTATGAGAAATTAGCATTTTTAAGAGAAATTGAACTTAGCTATATAGGCACTATTGCTCAAATTAAAACACTTCATGTGGCTTAGATTTTGAATGTGTAGACTATGTATCTGGTTGGATTTCAATCAACCCATCAACCACTGAATTCACTGAATCTCACCAAAGAATCAGAATATATAGCAAAAAGTTCTTAAGAGAGATAGTAATTTTAAAAAATAGACCATTTATTTTGGAACCAAGGCTATGAGTTACATATTATTCTGCACATGAGGGATTTGATGTATAGAATAATCTTCCTACAGCTAATAAGTGTCAGAGACAGTATTAAAATCCAGGAATCTCTAACACAAGGCTCATGTTTTTCCATCTACAATAAGCTGCCTGAGTAAACATTTATGGGAGTTCAGAGACAGGAGAAATTGATTTGGCTTCAAGTTCTCCAGCATGCTTTCTAAAGACTGAGTTACTTGAGTTGATTCTTGAGAAATGAATGAGATTTTTCAAATGCCAAGAAAATCATCTAGATATGCAGGAGCAGTAGGCTGCAAGTGCAAAGCCCATAGGGTAGAAATAAGAATGTCACGGGCCCAGGAAAACATATAGGGCTACTGGCCTGGAGCGAATTGTATGTGCTGAGATATACTGGAATGTATGACTGCACAGGTGCGGGAAACCAGCCTCTGAGGGGCTTGAACACGAGAGGACAACGACAGAGTTTAGATGGGAGCAAACAGGAGTCACTGTATGTCCCTGTTGCATAATGAAAGCTACATTCTGGAAAGAGCAATCTAGGCAAGGAGTCCAAGACTCCTTAGGAAGACAAGAGAGGCAGGCAAACAAAATATCAGAAAGCCCATTGGGAGAAACTGCATTTTTTTCTCTATATCAAGCTAGCTGTTTTCAATTCCCTTTATCTATCTAGATGATGTTGGACAAGTAGGGGAGAAAAGGCTGTATGCAGATATATAGACAATCACCTGACCATGAAAATCTGACACAGCCAGGCTGATGGGAGACCGAAGTTCCCCCAAATAGGCTGAGGCTTCTCAGAAGGTCATGAGTTAACATAATGCATCTGAAAACACAGGTTTCAAATGAAATTAAATTGACAAAAAATAACTTCTTATATTTACATGAATTTCTATTTCTCAATATTTTATAAGCCATATTCATTAGCTCACTGTAAATATATAGAGAAACAGATACATTCAAGTGATATTCAGGTGAAACTGGAGGAATCGGGTGAAGACACACAGGTGAACGATGAAAGGGAGCCAGAGATGACTTTCAGATTTCTCACTTGGATACCTAGATGGCTTTGGTACCAGCACCAAATAATGTAGAGAATACAAGAGGCAGATAAGATTGGAAAAAAATTACTTCTGTGTTCCATGCTGAGTTTGAGGTACCTGTATGAAATGATCATTCATCGTGGTTTGCCTGAACTGTGCTGACTGATGCCTGTTGTCTCAGCTTAGTTGAGGCAATCAAATGAGTTTTTGCATCTGAGAAATAGAAATGCTAGCAAGGCCTAAGACACAGATGACCATTCTGAAGGAATAGAGGAAGCCAAGTATATGCGGAGAAAGAGATCCTTAGCTATACTTCTAACGTACTTGCTGAAATTGCGAAACTGCTATCTCTCGAGGTCTCAGAACCTTTCTTTGTCTCAATAAAAGAGGTGCTTGCAGGGGTGAGTTATTATTAAGGCCATTCCTGCTTCAAAGTTCTTTGATGAATATGGGCTTAGAATGATATAGGAGTAAATAGCAAGAATTCTGTTACTAAGTAAACAAAGGAACAATGTCCTTCTAGGAACAAATTAATAAATCCATTTTGATTTTAACAGCATGACATAAATCAAAGATATCTTTGGGGTATACATGGAGATAGAGCTTTGTATCCAAATATTAAGTCACTGAGGTAAATACTCAGAGCCCAGATGAAGAGCAAGGAATCAACAGGTGGGTGACTCAAACCCTGAAGACCTAAGAATACCTGAGTCTCAGGGGTCAGTGTCCAGGGAAATGTGGATCAAAACCCAGCAAGAGTAACCAAAGTAAACATGACTGACCCAATGCAGAATAGGTATCACACAAAGGTAAGTGATCATTACAGGTTTCCTGCCCAAGTTGAAATTAAAGCCTAGAGTTGGATTTTATGGATTCTTAGCAAATATCTAGGTCTATGCAAAGCTGTGCTGGACAGTGGAATTCAAGAAATATAATACTCTCCCTACCATGAAAAAGTTCATAATCTGGATAGTACTGAGTATTAGGTAAGAAAGTCTGAACAGAGCTTAGTCTCAATCACCAGGAAACTGGCCTGTTGTCAATGAGACAGGAAACATCTTTTCAGGGCTTCAGTTCTCCTCAGGTTTGCTAGGTCCCACCATTTGTTAGTGCTGATGAGCCAGTGTGGCAAGTAAAAATACTGAGTTAAAATGAAACCCTCATGTAAACTATCTCATACAAACCTATCTTCTGCTTATGGCCCAAGAGGTCTAAGTGTCACTATGTGAAAAGTAAGGCAGGGATTCAGAGGTCTGCTGGGTTTTCAGTGAAAAAAGGCAGTAGTGCCCCTTAACGACACAAATAACTAAATCCACTTTAAATGCAGCTGCAATACTCAAGTCAAGGATATCTTAGGGGATGGTTATAAATATTATATGATACATCAAATTCAGGCATTCATGTAGCAAAACAAAGAAGCAACAGGGAAGAGGACCAATTGTTGACGCTATCATGTTCTTGCAAACCTTAGTTTGTCAATGTGTGACATGTGAAAGATAGGTACAAGGTCTTATCTATCTACTTAATTCTCTAACAATAAGCCTATTACACTAACTTGGATGCCTCATGCATTCTACATTCTTATAGAAACTGTAAACTTCAAGAAACTGCTATCGCAGATTAACTAGGTAACACATGAGATACCAGGAAAAAGTGATAGGCACCTATCACTTTCCTTCACAACAACACAGTGGATGATTCATTTGCCCCAGCTAATCCCTGGATAGTGTAGGGTAAGCAGGGAGAAACCTATTTTTGTCTCACTGGAAAGGGTAGATCATCACCTTTAAAATTCCTAATCTCATTCTCAGTAGATTATAATTGTGACAGGTGAGAATGCTTGCATGTCTAAAAGGATGTAGAATATTGCCTGCCATTGTAAGATACTCAGTAAATATAGATACGTGAATTAAACTGTAATATGACTGTCTGCATTTAAAGAACTAGGTATGTACAAACAAGATCTAAACAGATATAAAGATAATTTTTTTTATTTTCACATATTTCTTAAAAAACAGTCATGTCTATCAGAAAATTTCCACATGCAATGTCAAAAAATATTTTCACATCTGTGTTTAGTTGTACAACAAAGCCTGATGTGTGAAATTGCTCTTTAAAAGTGTACTCTTCATCTAGGAGCTTTGGTCTTGCACAGAAATGGATTACTTCAGTTTCTTTCTCTTTTCTTCCTTCCCTTCCCTTTGTTTCTTTTCCTTCCTTCCTCCCTCCCTTCCTTCCTCCCTCCCTTCCTTCCTCCCTCCCTTCCTTCCTTTTTTTCTTTCTGAAGTATAAGTAGCATACAATGCTATATTAGTTTCAGGTATATAACTAGATTCAACAATTCCATACCCTACTCAGTGTATACCACAAGTACAGTCACCATCTTTCTGGAAAGGAAAGAAAGGCCTTTCCTTTTTCCTCTGAAGATGACTAAAAAATGAATCCAGAAAGCTATGCTCAACTAGCACATATTTATCCCTAAACCTTTCCATCCAGTGGTCAGCCAGGAGCCAGCCATGGACAGGGAGAAGAGTAAGCACGGGTACGTGCAGCTAGAGGGCATAAATGCTCTTTACATTTTACATATCTCAGCATACTGAGCATCACCACTGTAAACATTTCCTAAATTATACGTTCCAATAAAAAGATAGACAACCCACTAGGACAAATCCTTGGTTCATCAAGCTCAGTGACTTTTTCTATAACAGAAGTACAAAGTATGTGCTATGTGTACAGAAGACGAATATACTCCTGTAGCAAAAATTTAGGGCTATTTCCAAAATAGCATCTATCTATTAATAAATCTCATTAAGTATTACATTTTCCAAAAACTTATCTCAGCCCATTTAAAACATTTATTTTAAAATTCATGGTGTCCCAGAACATGAATTAGTTATTATTGGGTACAAATGAACTTCTTTTGAACTTAGAGAAGAGTGATCCTTAATATGAGATCATCATCAAAGACTGGATTATTACATATATTTTTAATTGTAACAGCCTCTTTATCCCTCACATAATTACCCATCTTAACTTCTATTTTTCTAGCATGGGAAGTCCTAATCATTAAGTTTTGCCTTTGATAGCAGATATTTTATATAAATCCTCACCTCCTTCTCTTACTCATTTTGTTTTACAGTCTCCCACTTGAGTTATTTTCATTCTACAGTGAAGTGACAAAATATGCATGCATTCCTTAAATATTCTGAGGGAGGAGACATCACGGTTTTATGTAAGTAAAGGAGAAGTTATACTTCTTTGCCACACCTCAACAAACTCTTCAACACGCACAATATCATTTTGTAGTTCCAAAAAGTAATCTCTTTTTCTTTCATTCAACCCAATATAAATATGATCCTGGCCTCTCTTTCAAGTCTACAGACTTAATTTTGGTATTAGTTTCATTACGAAGTTGGGTGTCAGGGTTTCCATTAAAATGACTTTTTCTATGAAATAAAATCTATTCTTTTCTCAATCATTCCTGAGGTGTCTGTGGCTATTTTATATGTGTTCAGTGATGACGAGAACTATGCCTTACTCGTGTAAGTATGGCATACCAGCTCTCTCTTCTTCCTAGCTCATCAGCCTAGCAACAAATTTAAGGATTTCAGGGGGAAGTGTATCTATAAATGCTGGACAGACTTAAGGGGCCCAGTTGAAAATGAAACCACATCAATGTTGATTGCTTATCAGTAACGTTTCTGTTCTCCCTTTTGATTGTGCCTTGCCACAATTCCTCTGGAATATTTGCCATTCCCATTTCCTTGGAGAGAGCTAAGAACTAGGCAAACTCCCTTACATTGTGCATGTTTCTCCATGTCTTCAAAGTCCTCCCAAGTCTAAAGTATTTCAGTGTCAATACTTATTTTAGATACAAAGATACATTTGTTTGGTTTTCTGCTCTTTGTAATTAGTTGTGTCTCAAGCTGCCAAAATCACCCTCCTTTCCTCCCATCCACACGGTACACAGAACCAAGAAATAACCCTTTTCCTAAGCAGTAAACTACTATCCATGTTCTAGAGACTGGTAAGAAAGTCAGGTTAATACTATTTCATGACCCCTTCCAGTCATAAAGCAACCATGTTGTCTCAGACCTCTGTGGTGTTACTGATGAGCAGAAAGAAAGGAGTAGATACACTGGTAACAGAAACTATGTGAATCTACATGCACTTTAATGCATGCTTTCTTATGGAAAATAGACACTGACAATGTTTTTAAAAGTAAAAAACAGTCTGCTGACAGTGCTGGGCTGTGTGAGAGCGGGAAGGCTAGAAGAATAAGGTAGAAGGATCAAGACAGTCTGGGAACTTTCTTTAGTGGATTAGGCATTTGGTTGCTGATTTGGCAGACTGAAAGGCTCAATGGAAGAACAGAACAGAAAAAAAAAAAAAGATGGATTTCAGAAAAAGAGTTTTCACAAGAGGGAATAATTCATTTGTGGGAGTTACTCTAATATATACCCATACATCCAGAAAGTACAGTCCACCTATCAATCAAACCCCCAGTCAAATGTTTAACAAGCCTTTGATGTCTCATATGGGGCACTGTTCTAGGTTCTGGAAATACAAAACAACAACAACAACAACAACAACAACACATGGTCCTTACTTTTTAGGGGCTTCCATTTTAGGAAGATGAATCAGTTAGAACGCATCATAAATCTAGAGAGCCATTTCAGGTCATTGGAAAGTACATGTAGGAATTGAGAATAGCCCACAAGACAGACAAAGGTTCCTGAGACCTAAGTAGCCCTGAAGAATATGCCTTTCATGAAGTGGAAAGAAAAAGGGAGCCAATTTGATTAGTTGCTGTGTAAAGGATGTATTTATCTTCCTTAGTTATAGTCACAAATAACCTGACGTTTGCGTTAGTGAAGTCCATTTCCAAGTGGCTTTGAAGAGCACTGAAATGCTCCTGGAACTTGGCCAGAGCCACTTTGATTTTTCTATCGGCATTTGGGCAAAAAGAAGGGTCCATGAACTATATATAACACCTATGATAAGTAAGGTCCTGGAATACCTAACTGCATCATTTTTTCCAAAGACTGAGTGGAGGACAACTTTCAAGTGCAGACATTCTAGAGGTGCATTGAGGTCAGCCTCTGTGAAGGTTTCCTACTTGATGTCAAATATGCCCTGAATTTGAAAACACAATACAAATGAAATTGAAGCAGAGGTCTTGAGATAAAGAAAAGTACTCAACGTAACAATTATAATCGCTCCTATTTCTTATTTCAATAAGAAACAGAATCCCATGAATCCAAAAATAGTTGCATCCTAATAGTTATTACCCTTCTCATGCCAATTCATAGATTGGTAAGATCTCCTATTCCTATTCACCTCACTGGTTCCAAAAAGAAATAGAAATTCCACAGGGCTTTCAGAGCAGACGGTGGATAATGCCAAAAGGATTATAGCTCCTCACTTACACTGGTATCTATGATAAAATGTGCAAGGTTTAAAGAGATAAGCTAAAGATATATTAAATTGGGAAACATTACTGGGCCAACATTAGCCTGTGTTCCACTAGCCAGGATCTATTCTATCAAGTAGGGGAAAAAATAACAACAAAGATATATCACAATAGACTGTATTGTCATGCTTGTTAATATTCATGATATAATGAGACATAAGAACTACCAAAACTCCTTAGTAGTTGAGAATGGAGTAATTGCTGATAAAATTACCATCTACAGTCAAACATTATTTTAGTGAGAATTTTTTCCACTCTCAAAATAATATGTTTTCTCGGTATGCATTTAATTACATTTCCCAATTCATCAGTGAGGAATTTCAAATACAATGCATTTTGCAATAAGGCCATAAACAGGCAGTATGAGTCAGTCAAAGGAAAGGAGAGATATTTAAATTAGATTTTGCAATATAGTGGTATAGTCAATGCATATTTTTATTTTTATTTTTTATTTCTCAGAGGAAATTACACTTGAATCAGAATTGAGAGGTAGAAGGTTTTCTAGTCCATTGATTTTCAAGCATTTTTTAATCTGCAAAAGCTTTTATTCAAAAGCAATTTTAAAAAGAAATCCAATAAAATAAAGCTGTTTTAGCTGATGTGCAATCTTCCATGAGATGGCTCTATCACTGCTCTATTTTCTCTCTCTCTCCCTACCCCCTCAGACCTATCTCAATTATTTATTTCACTAGCTTCTCTTCCCACTTCCGACAGGTAGACTTTTCCCCAGGTGTGGTACTTGGTCCCTGTGTTCTCTTCTCTTTCAATTCAATTTCTCAAAATAAAGGACTCCCTCCAACCCACCCCTAAATCTCTGGTATGTTCTCTAGCCTCAGAACCTAGAGATGTCTAGAAAACTTTTCACTACTGTATAGTGTCTGTTTCTAACTCATCCATCCATAGACAGCAAGACTGGGGACTTCTCAGAGTGGAATTTGAATTAAAGGAGAAATGGAAACAGCTGAGTACTTATTTGGGAATTGTGTCAAGGAAAAGAAGAGAAACCAAGTATTTCCTAAAACAAAGGAAGAGTTGAATTTATAAAAATCCAACTTTGTAAAATAAAATGCTAGTATCCCCAGCATTACACAATTCTCTGTGTACATTGCTCTGTTCCCTATGGTTCTTCTTTGACTGTTCCTTGTTATTCTCGCCAAATAATAGGAACCAATGGGGATTTTGCCTGTCCATGGCCTCCACATGTGGCCAGACTCTTCACAGCTGGAATAGCATTAAACATATGTAGACAAGGCATTTTTAAAAGTATGGTTCATTGATATGTTATATAGAAAACACATCTATGTACCATAGGAAACATGATCTCAGTGCCACGTGTAGATCGTGACACAACCGGCCTTCCAGGTCCTCACGTAGAGCTGGTCTTCATTCTTCATTCCATATTCCAAACAACGAGTTCTACTCCTTTCTGTATAGTTTTCCTTCTTCAACAGTAACAGAGGGGCACCTGGGTGGCTCAGGCAGTTGAGCAGCCATCTCTTGATTTTTGACCCAGGTCATGATCCCAGGGTCGTTGGGCTCCACACTAAGCATGGAATGGAGCCTGCTCCCTCCCTCCCTCTCTCTCTCTCTCTCTCTCTCTCTCTCTCTCTCTCTCTCTGTCTCACACACACACCCACTCTTCTGCCCCCTCCCTGCTCATGCTCTCTCTCTCTCTCTCTAAAGTAAAATAAAAATTTTTTAAATAGCAATAGAAATAATTCTCTAATTTTATGTGTTTATAGTTAAAAACACTTTTTTGAGTCTTCTGAATGGGTCTGGAGTTTTCTTTTTCTTTCTTTTTTTTTTTTTTTGGTACAGTTGACACACAGTGCTGTATTAGTTTCAGGTATCCAATTTAGTGATTTGACAAGTTTATACATAATGCTATGCTCACCACAAGTGTAGTTACAATCTATCGTGTTACATCCCTATTACAATATCATTGACTGTATCCATTATGCTGTGTCGTTATTCCCATGACTTATTCTATAACTGGAAGCCTGTATCTCCCTCTCCCCTTCACCCATTTTTGCCCAACCCCCACCCCATGCCCCTCTGGCAGTTTGCTCTCTGTATTTCTGAGCCTAATTCTGCTTTTTGTTTATTCAATTTTTTTTTAGAATCCACTCATGAGTGGAATCATATGGTGTTTGTCTTCCTCAGTATGAATTATTTTCACTTACCATCCATGCTGTCTCAAATTACCGCACTGGGTTTTTTTTTTTCTTGATTTACCAACAAACTTGCTGAAAGTCAGGCCAAATTATCTCTCAGATAGAGAAACTGAGAACCAGTTAATTACTAAGTGATAGAAGTCTAAAAGTTACATCTATCGTCCCTTCACTATGGTCTTGACAACTACATTCTGTTGAGTCATATGGAGCACAGTTATTGGGGGGATTCTATTTAAGAGAGAGAGAAAAACATAAGCATGTTTGAGAGACTCTAAAACATATAAAATATTAAAAATATATAAAATAAATACAAGTGAAAATTTGGCTTATACCCTAGACATTTCCATGTGCCTTCAGCCTGAGGGCACTGCAATAAACCCCAATGAAACTTTGATACCTGGCACCCTCTTCAAGTCTGGTGGTGCACATAGCTCACAACTGGTTCCATGGTTGTTCCCTGGAACACTGGCAATGACACCAGTTTCCATGAAAGAAAAATACAAGGAAGGGACACCTGGGTGGCTCAGTTGGGTAAGCGTCCAACTTCAGCTCGGGGTCATGATCTCACTGTACGTGAGTTCGAGCCCTGCATTGGGCTCTGTGGTGACAGTTCAGAGCCTAGAGCCCACTTCTGACTCTGTGTCTGCCTCTCTCTCTGCCCCTCCTCCACTTGTGCTCTGTTTGTCTCTGTCTCTCTCCCTCTCTCTGAAAAATAAATAATAAAAATTAATTTTTTTAATACAAGGAATACCATCAAGATTTCCACAAAACTTGACAGCCCCCCCTTGTATCTATAAGAATTATTTCATGTCCAATCATCTTGATTAAGAATGTTAAATATTGTGCATTTCAAATCACTAAATGTAGTTATTCTAAGCATACATACAGTTAAATTTTTAAAAGGAGCTATTACCAGCAGAGACAATGATTTCTATAACAGATAGCAACATCAGCACATATCAATAGAAAGGCAAAGACAATTCATACACTGGCAGACAGAAAAGGTAGTCATAAGTGAAAATGGGTATAAGAAACATTTTGTAGTTTATGCACTGTTACTCATTCTATTACTTCTCTTTTAAGCCCAGAATATTAAAAAAAAATCCCTAGGAGATAGAGAGTTGGGTTGGAGACCAACCATAAGTCATATTCCACACGTATAACTACAATTTTCTAGGTAAGATTCTGATAAAATGAATGTCAAGAGGAAAAGCAATTATAAAGAAGAGGGACTACATTGTGGTATAATGAATGTAGAATATTGCATATTTACTTATATTCATAGAAAGTTGCAAATATTGTATAGAGACTTTCATATACTCCATACTCACTTTACCCTATTATTAACATCTTACCTTAGGTATTGGTACATTGTGTACTTTGACACAATGGATAAAGCCTATTATTAATTAATACATTATTATTAACTAAAATCCATACTTAACTTTCCTTATTTTTTTTATCTAATGTCTTTTTTTCACTCAAGTATTATGTAGAGTGACCCTTATCATTATTTGACCCAAATTATTATTTAATATTTTTCTTATAATTAGACAGTGGGCTGGGGTTTTGGGGAAAAAGTTCACAAATGTACTGTCATCCAAATCACATTTGATCAGGGGTACATACTATCAACATGACTTATCATTGTTGATGTTAACCTTGTCTACCTGGCTGCACCAGAGTGAATCAGAGTCCTCCCCTGTAAAGTTACCCTTTTCTTCCATTCCATGATGCACTCGTGGGAAGGAAGTCACTATGTACAGCCCACACGTAAGGAGTGGGGAGTTGTGCCCACTACTTTGTTTTGCCCCTCAAGGTGTTCCAGCTTTAGCCTTTGGGAGGTATTCCAGTTGGCCCCCGTGTAGCTCGTGTCCTTTTGGCATACCCTTATCAATGTGATCAGTGTGTGGGTGTGTGTGTGTGTGTGTGTGTGTGTGTGTGTGTGTTTAGTTTTTTAAGCCTTCCTACTTTCTGGCACTACAAGATGCTCCAGGCTCACCTTGCATATTTCCTTCTCTAGTCCTAGAATCAGCCATTGTTCAAAGGGGTAGAATAGGTTTTAAGACAGACTTAAATGGATTCAACCTTGGCTCCACACTTACTTACCTATGACCTTGGGCAAGTTATTTAGCATCTCTGACACTCGCTTTCCTCACTTGTAAAATGAGAACACTACTAACCTCAAAGTGTTACCATTAGGTCTAAATAAGAAAATACATATTAAAGTCAACTTTTTCACACTTTAAATATTTAATAAATATTAATTCTATCCCATTCCTTGTCTTTGTCACCAGTTAGCACAACAATCTACTAGCTTCCCTGAATCACTTCCCACCTTCTACCAACTGAGGATGCTTCCAAAACCACTAACCTGTAATAGTCACTTACAATCTAGGGACGTATTTTTTTGTGCATAAATTAACACTTACACAGATGCACAGATACATACACACATATGTTGTATTAATTCACCTAAATGTAAAATATTTCTACGTGAACATGTCCATCCTTGGTATGACATATATTTTATGTGAAATACATCACAGAAGCAATTTTGTAAAGCTCGTATTTCACATCATTAATGTAGAGAAAAAGGAAAAAAAATATTCGCCAAATGAGTAGTTACCATAACAAGTACATGTAAGTGGCTTTGTTTTTGGACAATCACTTCATCACCATTTTAACATTTCAGTTTCCATGACAACCAAATACAGTTAGTATTATCTCTAAATACACTCCCAGGTATTTTTCTTCCTCAATGAAGCAAGGTCTTTCATTTTATACTAAAGAGATCAAGGCTATCTGTATATATTTAATGTAAAATCTATCAAAGACAACCCTTTATCATGGAAAAAAAATGAACATCGGATTCAGTAACATTATGAATATCATCTGCTTTTTTTCTTAATCATAACTATCAAAGAATAGTTATCATAACTATCAAAGAAAATATTCCAGAAATACCCGAAGGAAATTTGTCTAAATTTTTAGTATAGGTTATACTCCAAAGAAAGAAGTATTTAGCTGCAAGAGTCAGACCTCATCCTGTGTTGATATTAGTTTGTATTTTTATAGCACAGTAAGCCTTTTAGTCACTGAGAGACATGAGGCACATAACACTGGCCCAAACGTAGTTTGTGTATCTGCAAAGGCTTTTATGTAAGTGAACCTATTTCTGTTGAAGCTGAACTTGTAACTTCATATTTTCCATCTCACAGTTCGGTTCCAACTGCCCTTTTTAGCTTTTTTCACTTATTCTCCCTTCATTATCTTCTCCTACAGACAGTCTCCAACTTGTGTTTTATTGACTTTATGATGATGCAAAAGCAATATGCATTCAGTAAAAGCTATACTTTGAATTATGCATTTTGATCTTTTCCCAGGCCAGTGATACGTGTAGATCCCTCGTGATACTCGGCAGAGGCAGAGAGTGGTGCTGGCCGGTAAGCCACACAACCACAAGGGTCAACAAAAGTATACACTCACAACCATTCTGCCCCTTCTCAGCAATTCTGTTTTTCACTTCCAGGAGAGTATTCAATAAATTACATGAGATATTCAAAACTCTGTTACAAAATAGACTTTGTATTAGATGATCTTGCCCAACTATAGGCTAATGTATGTGTTCTGAGCACGTTTAAGGTGGCCTAGGCTAAGCTATGATGTTTGGAAGGTCAGGCGTATTAAATGCATTTTGACTTAAGATACTTTCAGTCTGCAGTGGGTTTATGGGATGTAACCCCATCATGAGTCAAGGAAGAGCTGTTTTGTCCTGTTTTCCCTCTTTTCTTTCCTCCACCTTCTCCTTTTCTCTCTTAACCTGCCAACCCCTGCGTTATGTGCTAGTAGTAACAGCAGTGGTACTGGTGGTAAATCAGGTCAGAGATCAGGTGTTTAATAAACACCTTCTTGGTGTCAAAATGCTACTTGGGAGAAACTCTAGTCAAAATCTCTCAGACATTCGGGGCACTTGGGTGGCTCAGTTGGTTAAGCGTCGGACTTCAGCTCAGGTCATGATCTCACAGTTTGTGAGTTTGAGCCCTGCATCGGGCTCTGTGCTGACAGCTCAGAGCCTGGAGCCTGCTTTGGATTCTCTCTCTCTCTCTCTCTCTCTCTCTCTCTCTCTCCCCCTCCTCCACTTGTGCTCTGTGTCTCTCCCTCTCTCAAAAATAAAGTGTAAACAAAAAATTTTAAAAAAAATTTCTCAGACATGCAAATACAGACACCTTATAAGAAAGCTCTAAATTGAGACCCAGTACCCAATCTTATTCTGCTTAGCTTTTAACACTATTTGATATCAAGTGTTCATTACTGTGAGAAGCTGACTCTATGATATATTAGTCAGTATCAAAAAGCCATATGGCTCAAATTCAGCAATTGCAAGAGATAGACAATTATTGTTCTATATCCATTGTTCAGATCTGTCTTCAATAGGTATGCCAAAAAAGGTATACATAAAAATAAATCTGAATGAGATCTTTTTAAAGATTCTGCAGCTGCTAATTCATCTGGGAGCAACTCAGTGCTAATCAGCATAGTGATACCACAAAATGCTATCATTTTTCTGGGCCTTATATATATCCAGGCCCTGTAATATCAAGTACAACATGAGGAGCCAAAGAAATCATACTCGTATTTCATAGTTCCATATTTTTACTGTCATCAGCTTTATCTTTCCAGGAGAGTCTTCTGTTAGTAACTTAGAGTTATATATCCCTTTCAGTATGCCTCAGAAAAATCTTTTATATAGAGCTTACCTGCTTTCATTTTTGTATAAGAAACTTGGGGATGGATATTTAATTATTATAGAGAATATAGGAAATTGCAGATAATGTACCATACTTAAAAGTTGTGCATTATAGTTGGGATATTATTTCAGCTGCATGTAACACAGACCTAAAACAGTGATCTAAGACAGACAGAAGTGTTTTACACTCTCACCTAAAAGATTGGGTATAAAGTCTGTGTTACTTGTAGTCACTTAAGGGCTCTGTTGTTTTGCCTTTCCTGGATTTCTGTCTTGTCCCATGGTTCAGGATGTTGTGTGACCACGTTCATGTTCCAAGCAACAGGATGGAAGCAGGGTGTGAGAAAGGTTTGCCTCTCCTTTTTAGGACATGAGTTAGAAGTTCCGCACATCATTTCTGCTAACAACCTATTGTCCAGAATTTAGTTCTGGTTGGTCATGTGATAGCTAAAATAGATGATTTTATTTCTATGAGGAAGAAGTGGAGAAAAGATGTGGGGAGACAACTGTAAATCTCCATTAATTTCCATTTTCAGTAGAAAGTTTTGTGTGTGTATGCTTAATTCTAATTTCTCAAAGTTCAAAGTGGATGTAGAAGAAACCCAGATAGAAATAGTGCTTGATAAGTCTTACTGCTCTGTAAAATGAAGCCTTGAGTCATTCACTGCTGACATATCTCCTCCCACCTGATGCCTTCATCATTCACCACTCAGGAGTCATCAGTCTGCTAATTAATTACCTTGAGTACACAGACAAAACATCATTTTGCTTTTCTCAGAGGCTGCCACTTTTTACTTTTCCTACTCACTGCTACAGAGAATAGAATTTTCTAGTTCTTTATGGCTTTCATGGAAGGGGATATCTGTTTCCTCTTCTAGAGGTATTACTTGTGGTTAGTGACTTTCCATTAGGATAGCTGACCTCACCCTTCTGTCCAACTGTTGACTCACTCTTGAATTCTTCTGGTTATATAGATTAAACAACATCCTCATTGGCTGCTCATCTACATTTCCCTAGAAACACCATTCTCTGTTACCTGTCTCCACAGATACTTCTTACAGTCTTCACCCCATTTTATGACAACTGACCTATGTGGCTGATCTCTAGCTACTCTGGGGCTTGCCTCCCTGTTCTCCTGAAGAGTTCATACAGCTTGTATATTATAGGTGCCATGTGTATTATATTCTCCTTCGTCTTTTCTGTGACTGATAGTGTTTTGGCCTCTTTGCTTTCTCTGAGATTATTTTATTTCAGTTTATTTGGTGAGAACATTGAAGTTCTACTTTCTTTGATGATTTCAAATTTCAAATTTCTCTCAGTGAAGAAACTCCCTTGCAAAGCTTTATCATCAACTCCACAGGCAAAGTTTTTCCTGCCACATAGAGGTGAGAAATTTTTAAATTTGTAGTGTTAACAGAACTTTTCTAGCTCTGCAATATAGGCAGGTAGTTCAATTTGTAATGCTTAAATCCTATAAATGAATCAAATTGATTTAGTCTTAGGAGAAATGATTCATGAATGTTCATGGCAGCATTATTTGAAATTACCAAAAACTGGAAATAACACAAATGTCTACCAGCAGGTGAACAGGTAAACAAAATGTTGTATACGCAGAGAATTAAAACACCATTTGGCAGCAAAAATTAATGAACTGCTGATATCATGGAGGACTTGTAAAACATTCTGCTGAGTGAAAGAAGCCAAAGAAAAACACAGTAAACAACAATTCAATTTGTACAAGATTCAAATTAATCTATAGTTGACACAAAGCAGATCAGTGGTTACCTGGGGCAAAGACAGGAAAGAGGAATCAACTGTAAAAGACCACAAGATCTCTTTGGGTGGCAATGGGGATGTTCTGTTCCATGATGTGGCAATGGTTTCATTGGTGTCTACAAGTGACAAGACTCACCAAATTGTACACTGCAAATGACTGAATTTGTTGCATATAAATTACTCCTCAATAAAACTGATAAGGAAAATAATTTCTTGAGAGAGTGGGAGAAACAAAATTTTCATATAAGAGAATCTAGTTTCATATTAGAATTATCTTCAACATTAAATCCTCAAATTCATTACTACTTCTTCAAAATGATGGAAGAAAGAAGGATTTAACTCTTTATTCTAGAATTCCTATTCAAATGCTTCTCTCACTTTGACATTACACACACAGACACACACACAGCATTTTACATTTCAAATGCAAATGGCACTTCTGGTATCCCCTTTACAGTACTAATTTAGTTCTAAAACCAAGATAATAAGTCAAGAGGTGATAAACCAGGGGCACCAGAGAGGCTCAGTTGGTTAAATGTCCAACTCTTGATTTCAGCTCAGGTCATGTTCTCACGATTAATGGGTTTGAGCCCCGCATTGGGCTCTGTGCTTGCAGTGGGGAGCTTGCCTGGTATTCTGTCTCTCCCTCTCTATCTCTCAGCCCCTCCCCTGCTTGCTCTCGCTCCCTCTCTAAAATAAATAAATAACCTTTAAAAAATATATTTAAAAAGTGGGGCGCCTGGGTGGCTCAGTCAGTTGAGCGTCTCACTTCTGCTCAGGTCACGATGTCATGGTTTATGGGTTTGAGCCCTATGTCAGACTCTGTGCTGACAGCTCAGAGCTTGGAGCCTGCTTCTGATTCTGTGTCTCCCTCTCTCTCTGCCCTCCCCCGCTCATGCTCTGTGTCTCTCTCTCTCTCTTAAAAATAAATAAACATTAAAAAACAAATAAATAATATGTTAAAAAAAAGTGATAAGCCAAATGAAAATACGTGAAGAGGATGAAGAGTAGAAACTTTTGTTGCCTTCAATTTCCTATCCATGATTGAGAACACGCAGTCTCACTCCCTGGCTTCTGTGGTGCTGGTGATGCTAACCATGCTTTTGGAGGGAGCAAACAATCCTGCATTTCCCCACAGAATGGTGCACCACCAAAGCCACGTGTCTCCACTGGCTAGAGGCTGAAATACCACTGCAGCATTCGCCACCAACCACATAGGGTAGTGCAGGTCAGTTAACATTTTGACCGGTAGCTTCCATTTCTTAGTAAATACAAAAATGAGTCACATGAAGAAATGAGAAGTTCCTGTTAGGGTCTGGAGAAGAATGTGGGTCCCTTCACCAGCAGAGATCCAGGACAGATTCAGATTGTTTGCTGGTATCTTCTCTAAGGGCAGACACTGCAACTAGAAAAAAGGCTGCAACTCTGATAGAAAAGGAAGGCTCAGGGAGGGCAGTCCTTATTGTGTGGCTGGAACCTTCCTGCAGCTGACATGTACATCCTTCTTGTTGTAACAAATGTTCTCCTGATTTAAAAACTTACATATCTTCTTCTGAAAAGATGGACTGCTTGAATTGCCAGCTTGCTGTTACAAGTTCATAAGGGAAAAAACAAAAAACACACACACACAAAAACCCAAAAAACCAAGTTCCATGTTCTTTCTGCCTATATGCCAGCTTTCATCCAGATACCTGCATGGCTTGTTCCCTCAGCACATTTATGCCCTTGTTAAAATGTGACCTTCTCAGTAAAATATTTCTGCCCATTTATTTAAAACTGAACCCTATGAAAACTCATTCCCCAACTACACACACACACACACACACACACACACACACACTCTTCCTGTGCCCCTTCTCTGTTTTATATTATATCCATCATTCTGCCATATGATAAACCATATTTTTACTCATTTATTTTCTGTCTTCCCTCTTCCCCTTGGAACCTTCATAATTTTTTTTCTAGTTTGTTCACTACTTTATTCCAAGGTCCAGAAGAGTTCCCAGAACACATTGGATACTAATTAAATCCGGATGAGTAAGTGAAGGAATGAATGAATGAATAAAAGGCTATGACACAGAGAGAAAAACATAGGTCCACAACATACATTAGAGACCAATTCCTTAACAGACTGGTAGGAGGAAGCAAGGAAGTTTAATTTTCCTTAAATTTTAATAGGAAACGCTCCATGAGCCTCCATGAACAGAGCATCTAGAATTCTATAGTTTAGTATTTTCCGAACTGTTTCAATGGTTTTTTCATGAGATCTTGATATGTGTTTGTTATTCAAGGGCATGTGTGAATAATTACATTATTAGAAATATACATTACATTTATTTCCTAGAGAAGCATAAAGTACATTTTCTTAAGAGCTCTGATAAATTCTGCAATAAAACCAAATTTTTAAAAAGTCCACAAGCTAGTTTTCTTAATCCTGTTTCTCAAATTTATTTAACAATAATGTCTCCTTCCCTTTTGAAACATCTATTAACATCTAATTCAACATTACTATTCAGTGAAGCCCAATTTAGGAATTTTGGCATATTCATATCTTTGAGGGAAAAGAAAAACTGTATCAGTCATTTAGGGACTCAAAGGTATAATGCCAATACAGCAATCCTGAAAAGAATTGCTTAAGAATTCAATTGAACCAAACAAGAAGTGAATCATAATAATGAATCAAAGAGAGAAGGACAAATATTTTATAGAAACAATGTGAACTATGAATTTACACACAAGGCTTAGCAATGAAATTATATATACTTATATATATAACTATATATACTTAGGACTAAGTCCAAGTAATTGTTGATGAATTCTTTGAAGTTTAGTACAGTTTAAGAAAGGATTTTGAAGTAGAATATGTAATACAAAAATAAAATGGATGATACATAAGTGAGGGAAAAAAAGCATATAGGTGAGAATTATAAAATAATGAAAGTTATACTTACAAATAGATTCTTCATTAAATCTTGGGACAATTAACCCTCCACTTGATGTGGGGGAATGACCACCATACATATAAAAAAATAATTACTAATTAACCATGGATTAAAACTTAACATCAAAAATAAAATCATGACAAGATGAATAAGGAGAACAATAGTTCAGTAATTCTGGGCTAAAGCTTTCTAATTAGAATACCATGGTCAGAAGACTAATTCTTAAGAAACCACAGTTATATCTCCATTGTACTTACATGCTATACATGAAAAAAATCACAAAAAATTTTTAAGGAGAAGCAATAATCTTTAAAACAGATTTGCAACCTATGTGACAAATGTTATATAATGTTATATAATGTGACAAAGTGTTATGTTTTTTACTTAGGATTTTTACAATTTTGTGAGCATGAAGACAGGCACCCTCAAATCCACAGATTCCTTCATAAAAGCAAGATACACAAACAAAGCATTACACTTTTGAGAAAGGGCTTAAGTTTTTTAATTAAGCATCTATAGATTTGTCAAAATTAACAAGATCAGTAATTCACAGACTCAGCAAGTATTTGGGGAAACAAGTGTTCAAATATACCATTGGTAGGAGTCCTTCATTCCCAATAACTATCAGAATTGAGATAAATCTTTACCTTAACAACTCTACTTTTAGAAATGTATCCAAAGGAAGGAACCAAAAATATGCAAAACAACATGTCTATATTCAATGGAGCTTTTCTTTTTTTTTTTCAACAGAGAAATTAAATGTTTAGCATTTAAAGTGTGGGAGAATTTGTAGCATCATTTTAAAAATATGGGCTTTGGAATGAGGATGCAGCTATTCTGATAGTAAGACTTTGGGTAGTGTCTTAACTTCCCTAAATCTTAGTTTTTGTATGTAACATACACACACACACACACACACACACACACACACACACACACACCAATATACTGATTCAATGGAGTATTACATAGCTCTTCAAACAAATAGCTTAAATCATGCCCTGACATGAAAAGTGTTCATGATACACTGTTAAGTTGAAAACAACCTAGTCCTGTGTACACATTAGACTGATCATATTTATATCACATGTTCAACTATATATTTCATATCCTTAAAAATACATATTAAACTATTAGCCATAATTATCTCAGCAAGTGGGGAGGTGGTAGGTCAGGGAAATGGACTAGATATTAGAGGAGGCCTTGATTTTCTACTGTATATGTTATATAATGTTTAAAGATTTTTCAACCGATTGCCATTGCTTTTTTATAAATCAGCACTGGCAACAAAAATTTCTCCAAAAAATGGGCAAAGCCAAACAGCCTATTTGTTGTATCTTTATAACACTCTGTGAAGCTTTCCCCATGAAGGAATGACCCTTTATCAATGCTTTATCCATTTCAGACCTTTTTAAAATTTATTTATTTTGAGAGAGAGAGCAAGAGAGAGAGCTAGCATGCATGTAGGGGAGGGGCAGAGAGAGAGGGAGAGAGAGAATCCAAGCAGGCACCACACTGTTAGCATGGAGCCCAGTGTGGGGTAGAAACCACAAACTGTGAGATCATGACCTGAGCCAAAATCAAGAGTTGGATTCCCGACTGACCCACTCAGGTGCCCCTCCATTTCATCATTTTTAAAAAGTCCACCCCTGTACTCAAAGTTAGGCATACCTGAGATTCATAGATCCTGCCTTTTAATCCTTCTTATTAAAAACATAATTTCCAATAATTTATTTTTGAATCCTAACAACTGAATTCTCCATAAGTTAATTAATCTTATTACAGGATTAAAATCATAATTAATAATGAACTAAGGCATGCCATTTAAAAATCATTTTTCAAAACCCTTTTGAATTTAAAAGAGAAGTCAGACACTGAGGTGTGACACAAAGAGCCAGTGAATCTCAAAGTTGGAGGTTAATCCTAGGATTATGTGTTGTAATAGTTATATGTGTAATTTCATCATTTGAAGGAAACCACTTAAATGCTGTTTCCATGTTTGCTTAAATAATCTCTCACTGAAGCAATTCACTGAAATTTAATTACAGCCTGGAAGGCGATTCTCCCACCAGACCTGGAACACTAGTATAGACTCATCCAATGTTCATATAAAACTGGAATATAACTCCAAGAGATCAGGAGTAATGATTCGGGGAGCAAAAAATGCCAGATTGCATAAAGAAAGACACCTGGTGATTTTATTACTTTAAAAAGAGTAGCTCTCTGAAAACATTTTCTGGAGATCATTTTCTAGCTTAAAAGCAAGCTCACCACCTATATAGTAACAAGAATTTACTCTGGAGCTAGACCACTATTTCTGGAGTTCATAGGCTCAAAAACCCAACATCTATGGAAGACCTTTTTTTTTTTTCCTTTTTTTGAGAAAAATCTTATAATTCAGAGAAACTTCTCTTATTGACTGACTTAGAATAGATCATAATTCAAAGCAAATGCTACATTGGAAATGTACCACTGAAAGACATTTTGAATTAAAAAAAATTGCTGTTTCATGTCTGAGGAGGTGACCTATTGTACTTTACTAAATAAAATAAATAATCTGAAGCCACTCGATTAAGATAACAGTTTTAGAACTCCTATAGCTCACTTTAATAAGATTTTATTAAAGTTGCCTCTAAGCTTTCTCACTTTAATTCAATTTATACATTTTAAATATGTCCTCCAGGAGTGATACAAACATTTCATCAAAATACTCTATATATTAATCCTCAGCAGAGAGTTGAAGTCCATACCCAACCCTCACACCATGTACACCAATAGCTCCCCAGTGCAAACCACCAGCATCTCATGCACAGACTTCTGCAAGTCTTCATTAACACTTTCTTCCCCTTTTCAAAAAGTATTTCCTGGAATGCCTCAGGGGCTCAGTCAGTTGAGTGTCAGACTCTTGCTTTTGGCTCAGATCATGATCCCAGGGTCATGGGATCAAGCCCCTCATTGGGCTCTGTGCTGAGCATGGAGACTGCTGAAGATTCTCTCTCTCTCTCTCTCTCTCTCTCTCTGTCTCTGTCTCTCTCTCTCTCTCTCTGACCCTCTCCTCTGCTTGTGCTCTTTCCCTAAGATAAAAAATAAAATAAAATTTTAAAAAGTACTTCCTAAAAAGTACTTCTTATGGTCTATTTTCCTAAGAGCAGCCAAAGAGATTATTCTGCACAAAATCTTACCATGACCCTCCTCCTTCCTTACCACCGTCACAGAATATATCCAAAGACTACAGATGACCTGTATGGCCTGGTGCATCTAGTATTTTCTATTTCTCTCATACTGTTGGAGACACTACCCTGCACGGCAGTCCTCAAACATACCCTTAAAGATTTTCCTATGTGGGAAGGTCTACCCACCTACCGCTCTATTGCTTAGCTCTGTTCTCTTCATTTAGATCTCTGCTTCAATAGCACCTCAATAGAGAGGCCTTTTCTGACACTCGCTACCATTCTTATCTCATCTTTATGTCTCAGAGTATATTACATATTTGTTTTAGGTTCGGTTATGTTCACAAGTCTTCCTGAATCACTAGCTTGATATATTTTATCACTTTGAAAAAAAAAAAAATAACTGTTACCCATTTAAATATCCCTTCTGTTCCATTCTCTCATTTCTTTCCTTCTAGAAACTCAATTATACTGAATTAAAATTTGTCACTGTTATCTTTTGGTCTCCAACCTTTTATTCTGTAATTTTTCAAAAAAAAAATTGTTAGTGTTTATTTTTGAGAGAGAGAGAGAGACAGAGTGTAAGCGGGGGAAGGGCAGAGAGACAGGGAGGCACAGAATCCGAAGCAAGCTCCAGGCTCTGAGCTGTCAGCACAGAGCCCGATGTGGGGCTCAAACCCACGGACTGTGAGATCATGACCCGAGCTCAACCTACTGAGCCACCCAGGCGCTCGTCTTCTGTAATTTTTATTTGTGTCTCTGTTTTTCTTTCTGGATGTGTTTTTCTTTCCTATATAATGTTTCACTATTTATATCTTCCATTGTTCTTAACCTACTTTTATTTTTTTAATGTTTATTTATTTATTTTTGAGAAGGGGGGAGTGAGCGAGAGTGGGGGAGGGGCAGAAAGAGAGGGAGATAGAGAATCCCAAGTAGGCTTCACGTGGTCAGCACAGAGCCCAATGCTGGGCTTCATCTCATGAACCATGAGATCACGACCTGAGCCGAAATCAAGAGTCAGCTGCTTACCCCACTGAGCCACCCAGGTGCCCCAGGAACTGTTCTCTGAAGACTGCATTTCCATATCAGGTATTATTGCTCCATCATCTATCTACCTTTGACCTTCCTACAAAATTTGACAGTTAACATGATCCCCTCCTGGCCATTCTATTGGTTTGTGGGGGCTCTGAACTAGTCAAGACTCCTACCTATTTCAGTTATTACTTTTCCCTGGTTAACTTTTTTGAAATTTTTAAATATTCCCTCATCCTCTACAGGATGGAGTTTCTCCCAACTCTCAGAACTGAGCATTCTTTCTCTATGAATTTGTGGTCACACCAATTCTAAACACTGACTATAAATTATATAAAGTTTCTTAACCCTTATCTTTGTACCTTCACTTCTACCCAAATCCAGGCCCCTTTTCAACTGCTTAGAGAATCCTTCAATTATGCATTGTTCTGATCCTCAACCTAACATAAAGCTTTTAGTCTACAAAGCTTCATTAATAAGTAGAATCTAAGCTTTCTTTTCCCCCCAAAATTCATCCTTACTTGTTCAAACTTCTCTTTTCACACTGTTAACCTGCTGGAACTGAGATATATCCTGCCAGGCCTGGAGGTAATCCATGCAAGAATGCTTTAAAGACCATAAGGACATTTCACTGCTCTTTATGTTTTTAAATTCGCCAGTGTTTAAGACATACATTCACTTCCTGTTCTGGGATCAGCCCAAAAGAACAACAGTTGTTCTATTTTTCCATGTGATGATTTCCCATGACTTACGTTTTATCACATAACCCTCTATTTTCTTTTCTATTTCAACAAGGGTGTGCTGTCAAAGTACTTAACAAGCTCTCCCCAGGAGTGAGATCTTGTATTTATTAGATGGTAGTTAAACTTAGGGTTCTGGGAATCCATGTGCAAAAGACAGACAAGATATTGCTCCAAAGAGTTTATGTTCCTGTTGGGGGGACACAACAATCAAACAACAGGACAATGACAACAAAAACAGTTTCTCGTTAATGAAGTTGTGAAATTAGAGAGTAAAAGTGGTTCATATACAAAAGAATGGCTCTTTCATCTATCCTCTCAGTCCTAAAGGTCTTATTTAATAAAAACTCAATGCCGTAATTGACTTTGTACACTTACAGAAAAACAACAACAACAACAACTCATTTTTAGTTGGGCTGTGAAGTTTGATGCCATTTTTCAGAACTTTCAGAAACCAAATGGCCAAAATATGAAATGGTGGAATTTAGTGGCCTACATAAAGTAAACAGGTACATTCTTCCTCCTCCTCCACTGAGCAGTGACAAAGGGAAGGGCCATTGTCAGAGGCATCCAATAACTGACCTTTAATTTGGAAAGGAAATGAAAGGTGGTCAGGTGGGGAGGAAGCAATTTCTTTTATGGTTTGAGACTGACTTAGGATTTTTTGTTTGCCTTTTTAAAGACTTATTTATAAAAATCTTTGCAAAAAATATCCATTATGCCATTGACATAGCTTGAATTAATCACAGAACCGCAATTTATTATCGAGCATCATTTAGCAACTATGTTGAAATAACTGCCAGTCAGCTTCCCATAATATCATCCCAAAGAATTGATTATATCCTTTAGTTTTTGATCTAATAGTTGTATATGAATGGTGAAATAGTTACTAATCTAAACAATAGGCATTCATAAAGGTATTGTAAATCATAGTCGCAGGCTATAGTCGTATTCTGTATTTCACAGATATTTTCCAGCATGCCTTAAAGAATGGTGTGAAAATCTTTCTTTAGATAGCTACATTTTGTACAGCTTTCCTTGGACTTCAAGACCCAATTCAGGCAACTGGCTTGGGAATGTAAGTGTATGTAGTCTTATTTTCATTACATTATTCATTTATATAGCATCTCTCTTCCTCAAAGATCTCAAGGCGATTTACAAACATTAATTGCCAAATACTTGTAGTGTTCCTTTGAGATATGTAAACCTGAAGTTGAACTAATTAAAAATTATAATCAAATCCTCCTTTACACACACACACACACACACACACACACACACACACACTTTACTTACTTATAGAATAACCCTTTCTAGGCTGTGGAACTGTAATTGTTCAAAAGTGAGTACAGGGAACAACAGCAACAAGCTGATTAGGCCAGCATGGCCTCAGGACTCATGAGAATCTGGACCTTCACTTTGAAGTGATTTGTCTATGTGGAAAACCAAAACAATGAAAGGATATGAAGCTAAGTCCATGAAAAATTTGATTTTTACCAAGATAAATTACCAAAAAAAAAAATGAGATAGTATAGAGCTAAGTCAATGAAAAGTTAGATTATACCAACAAAATTCGCACACCAAGCTTGCACTTCTGGGATGGAAGAGGAAAATTCCATCTCAGTCATTATTAAAGCTCTTTCTCCATTCTAGTATTGCATTAGATTTTTAAAGACCCATGTGATATTCAGAGAAAGGATTTCTAATATTCAGCCTCTCTGAATGATGCCTGACATCCTCACTGATGCTGGTTCCTTGTGGATAGTGACTCTCTCCTTCCATGTCACATGCCTAGCACAGGGTTTCTTTGACCACACTATGAAGCCAGTGCCTCTGAGTTCTGGCCACCTCACCAGGGTACTGCTGTAGAGAATAGCAACAAAACAAAAAATTGCTTTTTGAAAAAAAAAAAAAATTGATGAACTCCCAATGACATTGGATCAAGATTTAAGAAAAAAAAAGCAAACCAAATAATCAGTCTGAAGAACAAAAAGGGGACATCGCTATAAACTAGACATTAAAATGAGTATCATATAAGCCAACCTGTTGATAAATTAAATATTAGATGAAATAAACCAACTCCTAGAAAATACAATTCATAAAACTGAAAAAGTAAAATCTATATATTCCCGTGACTATTAAAGAAAATGTCACTAATTTCAGGTATATGAGGTAAGCGAAGCAGCCCGTGCTGTCCGTACTATGTCATTCTGCTCCTGGCTTTATTTTTCCCTGCTGTAAGTAAGGGGGTTGAACTGCATTCTCATTCCACGAAGGAAACTCTAGACAAATAAGGTTTAACCAGCAAACTCTACCAAATACATAAGGAAGGAATAACACTAATATTACATATACTTTCCAGATTGCAGAAAAAGTGGGTCACTCTCCAAGTTTTTATGGGGCCATCATAACCTTGATACCAAACCACAAAAAGAACAGCACAAGAAAAGAAAAACATAAGCCAACCTTATTTATGAACATAGATACAGAAAAATTTTAAACAAATAGTAGCAAAACTATTACAGTAAAACATGCAATATACCATGATGAAGTAGCATTTACTTCAGAAATACGTGTTACTTTAACATCAGAGAAGCACTGCACTGTGCCCTTTTAACACAGTAAAGAAGAGTCATATGACCACCCTAGAAAAGAATAATTAAATTTAATATTGATACACTATCAATACTTCTACTATTTGAATTCAGTACTTTTAAAAGCTAGACACCAACCACACACACACACGCGCGCACACACACACACACACACACACCAAAAGTGAGAACAATAGTTGCCTTCGGAAAGATAGAAAGATAACAAGTTAAAAAAAAGATGCTTGGTTATGTTTATTCAAAACTATGTCTACATGAATGTACCAGCAGTAAGAACAGCTTCATATAGATCAACACATAATAATGAGTTTAGAAGAAAAGAGGACAGCAACCCAGGAAACCTGAATTTCAGGCAAAAGGGATGGAAACAAGGAAAAGGTGCCACAAAAATCTTACCTGACAGAATTCTAATCAGATGTACATGAATTCTAGGTAGTGTGTGTGTATGGCTGGCCCTTACACTGATGGGCTGCTCTCATGAATTTTTCAGTTCCCTATGCCTGATGGGAAGCCCACTGTGAGAGAGGCCTTCTTAAGTGTTATCATAACTAATTACCTTCCTTGGTAACCCAGAAAAAACCCAACGTGCAACCCGGCTTCACAGACCGAGATGTAGTTCCTTCCCAAATTATAGCCTTCTCTCTCTGGAGCCATGAGAAAGTTATCTCTGTAAGCCTCAGTTTCCTTGTCTATAAAATGGAGATAAGTTCTTCCCAACTAGGAGTCTTGTTATTGGGGCAATAGTTGACATAGCTGAAGCATTTAGAAAAAAAGTTTTTTGGACGGGGCGCCTGGGTGGCTCAGTTGGTTAAGTGTCCAACTTCTGCTCAGCTCACGATCTTGTGGTCCGTGAGATTGAGCCCCGCGTCAGGCTCTGTGCTGACAGCTCAGAGCCCGGGGCCTGCTTCGGATTCTCTCTCTCTCTCTCTCTCTCTCTCTCTCTGCCCCTCCCCCACTCATGTCCTGTCTCTGTCTCTCAAAAATGAATAAATGTTTAAATAAAATAAAGAAATATTTTTCGTATAAAGTAAGTTCTCAGTAGGTATTAGCTATTACTATTTTGATAATTAATACCCACCAGAAGGTGGACTTACCATTTGGTCCCAAAACAATTATATCAGAATATAACCATTATATTGAATTACTTGTTCTTGTGTAGAAGGGTGAGTAGAATATCAGCTGACCAATCCACACTGAACTAATAAGCCAAGCAGAAGCTGGTCCTTTCTTACAGTCTTGCATACCCACAGATGAACATCAAGCCTGAAAGCCCTTCATGCTGATTTCCCATCTCATGCCCTCCTATTTCAAGCGAAGAGCTGTTCAAACAAAAGTTCTCCACCCACCTCTGTTTCTCTCTCACATTCTCACTTCCACAGACATATGCATCTACACAAGAATTGCGAGGCAACATTTACAGACATAAGCTGTTTGTATCAAGAAAAGGAAATCTCCCCCACACTCCAAAAAAAGTCTTTGAGCCACAGTTCTGCATCAGTCTTCCGTAAGATTCGCCTTACCCATTTTCATTCAGAATCTCAGGCTACAAAAGCTGCATTTAAAAACTAGTTTTTCTGGGGGTGCCTGGGTGGCTCAGTCGGTTGAGCGACTGACCTCAGCTCAGGTCATGATCTCAGGGTTTGTGAGTTCAAGCACCACATCGGGCTCTGTGCTGACAGCTCAGTGCCTGGAACCTGCTTTGGATTCTGTGTTTCCCTCTCTTTCTGCCCCTCCCCGACTTATGCCCTGTCTCTCTCTGTCTCAGAAATAAATAAACATTAAAAAAAATAAAATAAAAAATAAAAAAATAAAAACTAGTTTTTCTAAAGGAAAGTTGAGAGGTAACTCTGCATTCTAAAATGGGTTCTTAATGGATACATTCAAGTGGGGTTTTTTTCACCTAAAACAAAGGGACAGCTTGCTCCAAACGTGAATTCATGTGTCAACTGCTTGTAAAAAAGAAAATGCTTTCAGCTTATAAATGATAATTAAAAAAAAACAAAACAAAAACACTTTAGCACTAAGTTTCAGACAGGACTGTAAAAGGAGAAAGCTCAATAATATTCATCAGGACAGTTGTATGATTCCTTGTTTCAAATATTTCCACCAAAGTGTTAAACATGAAAAATAAACCTTAGACTTTGGAGGTTGGTCTTATTTTGAGCTTCTGTTCTTGGGATTCTTACTAATTGTAAATCTCTGAGGACACGGACAGGAGTGGTTACCTGGGAAGCCCAGTGTGACAGCCACTGGAAGCAGAATCTGGAAGCAAGTCCCTTCTGCTGCACCAATGGCCACGGCACTACTCACGTCAGTGACATCAAGCATTGTGCTGAGGCTTTGGGCAAGAAGTAACAATTAAAGATGTAAGGTTACACAAAACCAGCATCCTATAGTAAATGCCCAGGTTTGGTGCAAATGGAGAAAAACGGTGGATTTACGTTAGCAGTTTTCTCCAGGTGAATTAGATTTTTCACTGAGCACGCAGCTGTTACCTCTTGTTGCTCACTAACCACTTCAGTAAGTTCTAGAGAATTTGAGGCAAGTGGTCCTATTGGTTCCTTGGCCCTAACATACTTTGCAGAGGACATAAGTCAAACTGGCATATGATTATGTGGGTCCTAATTAGAATGCAGTGGTCATGTGCATATGCCTTTCATTGTTATTCCCTACATTTTTAAAAGGTGAATTTGTTAACCCCAGAAAAAAAAAATCAAGTTCATTCACCATAGATGGGAAAAGGAATTTGCAAAAACAAAAAAGGATTCTCTTTAATTTTCTTGCTTATATATTCTAGACTGACTCCCAGAGTATATTTACTTCCAAACTGTGTTCTCCACTACCCACCCCCATCTTTTTGTATCTTACTGTCACAGCATTCTGTATAGATAATTCATGGAACTATAAATACCCTTCCAGGTGCAAGACTTTTAAAAAGTAATTATTCTCATGCCACTGCAGTTTTGTAATGAAATTGCTGATAAAAATATCCATATGAATATAAATCATATAAATGCTATAAAAACATATAAATGTATACCACATCTATGTCTATATAATCCTCTCATGCAACACAGGATAGCTGATATGTATCTTGAAGGCTATATTTGGCTCAGGCTGGAGACAAAATCCAATCAGTAGGGAAGTGTCCCCAAGGTACTGCCAAGCCTCATTTGGCAACAATAGCAACGTGTGACAGCCTTTAATGAAATATCATATCTTTTCAATTAAAATTTTATATACTAGAGGTTTACTTAAATTACACCAAACAATTTTCAAATCTAGAGCTTAGTGAGGCAACAGAGAATGAACTGTGTGCTATTTTGGAGCATTCATGTGAACACCATCATTATTTTTCATCATTAAAAAAACACTTCCCCCAAATAATAAATATTGAGAGAAATGAGCATCCTATAATACAACATCTATTTTTATTTTAAATGATTTATCCATTTCTGGAGAGCCAAAAAAAATTAAACTTCATCAAAAGTCCTATTCAGGCTTTCCAAACCAGAATTAATAGCCTGTCATTTTACGTATGCAGTTCTTTCAATTCTGTGATTATGGAACAGTGGTTTTCTGATTTGTGTCTTCCAATGTGGGCAGCTGATTGTACACTGTGGTTAGCTGATATCTGTCTGGGAGGAAAGTTATCACCAGTGCATTGTGGGATGTTGTGGTCCAGAATGCTTGCCAGTTGCAAAGTCTGACAATCAGAAAAAGAGCATAATACATTCAGCACCTCCTTTGTTTAGTCCCAATTACAAAAGCTGCAGACATACATTTTATAAAAGATTGATTAAACATTTCAAACAATCACTGTAGATGGAACTGGTAGATGCCAGATTCTCAGCACCAAACTATCCAGATAAGGAAAGGCAATTTTAGATGAAAGGAGTGATTTTTTTTTCATTTATTATTATTATGTGTGTGCGTGTGTATATATGACAAGCTAATGGCCCTAGGAATTATCAAATTAGTGGATTTTGTGTCTGCTGATTTCTCAATTTCTCAATCTCATAGTTAATTTATTTAACTGCCTTCTAATTAGTAATTCTCAGCAAATAATATCACCATTTAATTGGGTAGGCTTTGCATGCTTGGCAAATCCTTCAACATCTATACCTTATTATTTGATATTCATAACACTTTTGGTTAAATTGGGCTGATGTAATATTACCAATAAAAAAAAAAAACTTGAAACTCAGAGAAGGTATATGACTTACCTCAGGTTTACACTGCTTTTTTAAAGGCTGTAACTAAACAGAATATCCTCATTCCTAGTAGGATGATCTTTCTACTATCATTATAGCCACTCATAATGATGTTTTTTCATGCATTGTGCAACTGGTCCTGAAAACAAAAGTAAAGATAAGAGCAATCATATGATATAGATTGTTCTGTGTACCAACAGTTCCAGATAACAGAGTCCCCATAAAATACAAGGATTATTATAATTTTTGGAAGTGTCAAAAATAATTAGATGGTTGTTGCTAGACACTGGCCAGCTGATGGACTGGTTGAGATACCTTCACAAATAGGATTCCAGAGAAGTCAAAGCTGAAATTCTACTGATGACTCTTCCCTTTTGGTTGGTTCCCCATCTTCCTATCATCCTAAGACCCATAACTGTTCCAAACACTGAAGAGGGGCAGACAAGGTACCTTCCTACTCCACTACAAAATCTGTTTTGTCCCTACTAAGAAGTAACATGTATCAGTAACAACTTAAATCAGTACACATTTCCTCATGTCAATATATTGCAACATATCTTAACTCATTTGATCCTAAGATCTTTGCGCAATAAGCAAATATTAAAAACCACATTTGAAAGAGAGAGAGACACCACTGAGACTCAGCAAAGTGAAGTGATATCTGTGAGGTCCCACAGCTCATAAGAGGTAGGTCAGGAATAATAATTCAAATCTTTTGACTCCAAATTCAGCACCTTTCAATCACATCTATGAGACCAGAGAACTCAGGAACTTTCCCTGGAAAGTTTATATATATATATTTTGCTTCTTCTGTTCTCTCACTAGGGGTAACTAGGTGCTCATTGCCCAGAGATTCTGCATAAAGTGTTTCTTGCCACTTCCAGGTAGATATAAGAGGAATGCTGAGACCTTTTTTCTATTTTCTTTTCCCATCAACTAAAATGGTGATATGTAGACTCCCTCTGTTAGTGAAACGCAAGCACAACTGGTATAGGAAACAAATGTGTGCTGCCGGAAGCTTATATAATTTTGGTGGCCCTTTTCAAGAAAAATAATACAAAATTATAACACAAAATTAGATATTAAAGCAAATTTTACTTAAAATGAATATAATCTCAAACCAATTACAAATTTTTAAAAACTGACAAACTGAGGGGCACCTGGTGGCTCAGTTGGTTAAGCACTGACTCCTGACTCTGGCTCAGGTCATGATCTCACAGTTCATGGGATGGAGCCTCATGTCAGGCTCTGCACTGACAGCACAGACCCTGCTTGGGATTCTCTCTCTCCCTCTCTCTCTCTCTCTCTCCCTCTCCCTGCTCATGCACACATGTGCTCTCTCTGAAAATAAATAAACAGAACTTAAAAAAAACACTGACAAATGGCAATATGCAAAAAACTAATATCATTATTTATTTATAAACTAATACATGTCTAAAATACTATTTTCATATATTTTCTTGCTGAATATAATTTGCTTCTTTAAATGATGAGGATTTTGTCATATAATTTTCTTTTAAGTTTATTTATTTATTTTGACAGAGAGAGAGAGAGATCTCAAGTCAGGGAGGGGCAGAGAGAGAGAGGAAAAGTCAGAATCCCAAGCAGGCTCTGCACTCAGCACAGAGCCCAATGAGGGGCTCAAACCCACAAACGGAGGGATTGTGATCTGAGCCAAAGTCAGATACTTAACCAACTGAGCCACCCAGATGCTCCTGTCATATAATTTTGAATTAAAAAAAAAAAAAAGCAAAAAAGATGACTTTCATTCTCCTGGCATGTTTTTATTTTCTTTCCACTCACAATTTGGGAGCCAAACCTCATAGGGCCCATTCATATTGAAATATGACCTCAGGGATTCATCCTGTTTGAGTTGGCATAATGCATAAGAAAAGTATTATGGGAAGACATTTCTGCCCCAGGAGGGTTTAAATCTAGCTGAGAAAGAGCTCAGCAACACCAGCTTAGGAACCCTTCCAGCTAACCATCTAACCTGAACTGTTAGTGCAGAAGACACATGTAGAAACCTTGGAAAATACCCATGATGTTTAATCATAACAGAAGGACTAGACTATATGGTTCCTTCCTAGCTTGAGAAAAGTGTGGCAGAAAGAATGTCTTTCTTAGAGACACAGAACAAAAAGTAGTCTGCTCTTAGGAGCGATCCTAATGACACTGACTGATTCTCCTTTTAATTCACCCATTCAAAACACACACACACACACACACACACACACACACACACACACACACGACCTTCAGTGTACCAGGCACTGTGCTAAGCACTGGAGACTTGACAATGAACAAAGCAGCATTCCATGTATGTGCTACCTTAGAGCTCACCTTCCACTGCTGAACAGATTGGCAGATTTAGGCAATTTCTACTCCCAGGTAGATATAATCTACTTGGATGGAAAAAGTAAGTTCCCTAGGAAATCTTGAACAATTGTTTTCTCAGTAATTGCATGGAATTCTTGACTCTCCACTGTGTGTTGAAGTAACTGGAACACTGCTTACCTCTGGTGATGATCAGGAATTAGTATCATGGAGGCACATTTCACTTGCTGACGTTTGGCATCCCAGGTCCTTGGAATCCAAATGAAGTCTCTGTAGCAATAATGGTGATAGGCACATAAAATTACAGAGGCAATTTAAGCCAGAAAAGAAATATCTCCTCACGTGAACTCTCTATGACAGGGCTGGGCTGAACTACCCTATTGTTTTTAAATCCATATCACAGCAAAAAAGTTTTAAAGATGCCAGAAAGCCCTTCAGCAGGATTTAGACACTTATCCACATGACATGTCACATTTTAGGGCACATTTTCATCATGACTCATTGTGTTTGTCACAAATGCTTGATATTATAAACAAGACCCTCATTTTAAGAACCTCATTTTCTAGCATCTAATTATCCTCCCAAAGCTATAATCCTTTGTTTGTGAAATCATAATTTATTCCCATAGAAATATGATTATGACTTCAGGTAAAGGAATAAACAGGAGAAACAGATGAAACTTTTAAAACGATATTCTTCTTTCATGCAAATCTCTCTAGCAATAAAGTGAGAATCAAGAAAATAGGAAATGCATGATGAGCTGGTAAGATTGTGGCTAAATATACTCTTTCTAAAATTTTCTCAGCACCAGGTGCTTGAAAGTACACAACTTATTTAGAACTGCAAGAGCTGTCTCTTCTTTTTTTCCATTCTGATTTAGGGGTACTTTCAATATTTTACAAAATTTTTACGTTACTTAATTCTTAAATTTCACTCTTCCTATAAATCTTTTTAACTTTCTGAAGTCCAATTTCATCCACATGGGTAAAATTTCTAAAGGTCATATTTATGTCCATAGCTTTCAGTACGAATTCTACAAATTGTTTTGTAGGTCCTTGACTTTCTAACATTGAATGCTAATATGTTCAATGTTAAAGTGAACCCCACGCACATACACTGTACATGTATTATAAATGTTATACATATACATATTATAAATGGTAATATGTTAAATGTTAAATGGACCTTACATACAATAACTTACTTACTGATATTGGTAGATAAAATGTGATTAATTATTCAGTCTGAATTATTTCCCCCAAATTCCACTGGTTACATTATCATATCCAATGGTATATTTCTTCTAAATTCTTATTGTTGACTCTTTTTTTTACACTATCGACCTACTCGACTTCTTGACTCTTCTTCTCTAAGGCCATTGACATGCCTCTCTCCTGATTCTCTTTCTGCATCTCTAGTTATTACTTCTGGGTCTTTCTTCTATGCTTCCATGCATCTTCTAGCACCTTATTGAGACAATTCTACAAGCCTCGAACATTGAACCTCTGCATTTATTTCTCTCACTCATGCCTCTGTGTTAACTCAAAAACTGATGGCATGAAATGCTATGGCTTATCAATGTCTCTCAGACCAAACTCATTCTACCTTGCTTTCTCACTGGCCCATAAGATTTCTCCTCATAGATGTCCTCCCCAGGGATAATGTCATGTCATACTCAATGCACTAAGGGAAACCTTTTTCTAAAATACTCCCTTTTTGTTTTTAAGTAAGCTTTACACCCAGTGTGGAGCCCAGCATAGGGCTTGAACTCACGACCTTGAGATAAAGACCTGAGCTGAGATTCAGAGTCAGATGCTTAACTGACTGAGCCACCCAGGCATCCTTGTACTTCCTTTCTTTAGCATTGTTTTGGTGTTAGTTAGCTGCAACATTCTTTTTACCTCCAAGACTAGGAACCTTGGAGTCATCTTTAAATATCCCTTTTGCCTCATCCTCTGCATCCAGTCTGTCACTATATCAATACACTTCCTTATTTAAAATGTTGCATTTCCCTCCATTTCTACACTAATCCCACAATTGGGGCCTTCATCAACATCAACTAAACACTTCCCAGCTGATCTCCTTGCCTCAACATTACTCACCTGCCAATAGGAATGGATCAATCACTCCCAAACAGTCCATTAACATGCTAGTCCCTATTTCAAGAACATGATACAGGTCCCACTTTTGTATCTCCTGCTTCCAATCTAATTATCTTCTCCCCATCTTATTTATCCAACCTGATTTCTGACTAATCCCCATCGTATGGTTTGTAGTATAGTAATCCCCTCCTTCCAAATATTTTCCTATGATATTTTTCCTACTATCTTGTGTGTGCAGCCCCTCTGTCTGGTAAAATATAAATTTTGTCTCCACCTATTCAAATTCTACTTCTCCTTCAAAGGCCACCAAAATTCCCTGCCTCTGACTAAATCTCTCCCATCTCTAAAGTGCTACCTCACTGAAGTTCTAAGCCACTTGGCACAATTCTAATAAATGACTACAACAGCCTGCATGATGCTTTTTGGCCAGATCTCACAGGGCTGCTGCCCTAGTGAATTCACCATCATTCTATCTGTGATTGCCGTCTTTACACTTTTAAGAACTCAAATTCTTCTCATCACTCAGATATGATCAAGCCCTAATGAGTGGGGGAGGGGGGAGAAAAGTGGGGGAGAGAGAGAGACAGAGAGAGAGAAAGACTGGATTAGTCCTAAGCCCAGGTCAACAATCCATAGCTATATGAACTCAAGAAAGTGACTTAAACTTTCCTAAGTCCTTGATTCCTCATGGTGAAAATTGGGGTATTAATATCAACTTTCTCTAGCACACTACACTGCTATGAAAATTAAATAAGATAATTTATGTGGAAGAACATTGTAAAGCATTATATAAATGTACAGAATTATTATTAATTCATGATAACAAGATTCATGAGGTACTTAGTTCTAAGCCATAAAGTTAATTTAATAATTTATAAGGAGGAATAAATATTTCTGCTGACTGGAAGATGTGTGTGCTCTTGAGGTAAAACCATACTTGGATTAAAGGATTGAAGGAACTGAGTAAATAATTATCAGATTTGGGGAAAATAAATCCTAACAGATTTGAATGGTCTTGAGTGAGAGTTTGCAGTAATTCTTGATATTTTAGGGGATGGTAGATAAGTAGTAAAAATAAGAATCATGGACTCTTTTCTGCAGATACCCAGCTCCACCTTGGCATGGAGATGTGTGTTAGCTTTGAAATCAGAAGATGGGTGTACTTTCTGAACTTATGTTTTCCTCATGCAGTTGGAGACTAGTTGTACCTTATCACTGATAATTAACTCCTATGATAATATGACTTATGTTTTCACATCCCTTAGCAGCCTATTATCTCTAAGAATAATTTGCTTTCCCCTGTGCATTCCATTATTGATTTTTTTTGACGAATGTGCAAATAACACAGTCTAAGATCATACCCTAGCTCTGTCCCTTACTAGTTATGTTATCTTGAGCAAGTGACTTCACACGCCTCTCTTCTCAGTTTTCCCATCTGTAAAATGGGAATAATGATGTACTTACATCATAGATTGTATTGAGGATCAAATGAGTTAGTACATGACATATAGTAAGATCCGAATACATTTTGTATGTTGCTTTAACACCTATTTCATTATGTTTGTATCATAACCATCTCTGCATATCTGTCCACTTTGCCAGACTGTAAGCATCTTCAGGAGCTCTCTGCTATATTTCTCTTTGTGAACTTCTCAGTACTCTCAGTACTTTGGTCACCAAAAATTGTTAAATATATTTGGGAAATAAATCCAGGACTCTTTCATGTAGGTGTCTTGCCTTCCCAACTAATATATAATATTGGAAGCTTTGTAAGCCCTCATTCAAGGTTAAAGTTATGTCAGATACTCCTCTTATTTCCCCCCGAACAACAGGCACTTAATAAATATTGATGATTTTTTGACTTTCTGTGACGTGTGTTCTACCTAAGATTCTCGTGAAACCTAAGTAATGAAGCATGTTGGTCCAGGACTTTTATCCCATATTCTCGTTTATCTTCCCTTTTCCTATATGCCTTCAGTTCCTACAGCATCAATCAGTGATGGCAATGACTACAACAGTGCCCAGTAGGTGCAAAGCCAGCTGTAGAGGAATCACCACTCTGATCACAGAAACAAGCATTTCAGAGATAATAAAATATTAATTGGTACTTTACTAAGACTTGGAAGAAGCTGAGAAGCACAGAAGAGAATTAATAACTAGCCAATGTTTTCAATAAGACAGAAAACAAATCTATGAGAACAAGGCCCTTTATGCATTGCAGAGAGAGACTAAGAATTTGATGCTATTTATGGATTCACTTTCTTCACAGACATAAAATAATTCCTTTCCTTCCCAAAAGCATGGGTAATTATTGGTGGTACCATCTTGCAATGAGTAGCACTGTCACAAGATTATTCTTTTCCTTATTTTACATAAATTTATTTTGATGCCACTTGATTTTTTAGAGAATAACTTCTATTCATATACTGTAAAATTCAATTAAATTACAATTTTTAATCACCAACAAGACAGTGTACCCTCTGGCTCCCCAAGAGAAATGCATTTCTCTAATTTCCTCCCTTGTAGTTTGGAGATACAAACTATATTGTTTTTTAAAAATTCACTTATGTGTCTATTCCACAAAATACAGCACATCTCTAATTAGGCTATGAGCTAATACAAGCAGATGTCCTACGTTAATTATTCTTGCAAGTACCTAACACAGTGGCTAGTACTTGACAGGTATCCAGTAAAAATTTGTGGAATAAATTAATGAATTAACAAAGGGACAAATGTATGCCCACCAAATTCTAACAGTTTGGGAGTTTCAAATGAGAGAACTGAGGCTTGCCTGTAAGAGATTTACAACAAAGTTGTGGAAAAAATATATACTCAAAAGATAATAATATAGTATTAAACTTCAGCTTCCAGTTATAATAGTCTCTGAGCTGGAGTAGTCCTTGTACAGCAAACAATTATAAAACTGGACAAAACCATGGAGAGAAGGAAGTCCCATGTTTTCTCTAGCTCTATGGAGACAACTGCCCCAAACCAGTACAGATAAACAGAACCCACACAGGACACAATGGTTCTGCTGTGATAAAGAGATGGATATCAATATTTGAAGTGGCAGAAGCTACAGAAATCTTCAGGGACAAACACCAGAAACAACTGACTTGGGCTCAGGGTGGATTCTAGAAGTCTGTGTCAAGTCCTCACAAGTCCTCAGCCAGAGTGTGGGACATCCACATAAGGTTGACACTACATGGGATTGTACAGTAAGTGGCTGTTATGAGGACTAAGGTATGACAGACAGAATAGGGCTCCAACAGTTATGAGAGGCTTTGGAGTTCTGTCCCAGCCAGAGTAAACAGATCTGGTTCACACTATGGGCATTAAGGTGAAACACAAAAAGTGCAGGTATTTGAAATTAAAACTACACTAAAGAGTAAAATTTACTCTAGATCCACCATAACAATGCTTAAAAGTGAACAATGCCTCTCAAGATCCCGAAGACAGGACAATGTTTGGAGTTTAATGTGCAGCATATTTAGAAGAACTTTTTAAACACTTTGAGGGTTTCAGTGACCCACCCTAACAAAGAAAGATTTACATAAGTTCAGGGTGATCATCTAGTAAAAGACTTCCTATTAGAAAAGGAATCAACAGGGGCGCCTGGGTGGCTTGGTCGGTTAAGCGTCCGACTTCAGCTCAGGTCATGATCTCACGGTCCGTGAGTTCGAGCCCCGCGTCGGGCTCTGTGCTGACCGCTCAGAGCCTGGAGCCTGTTTCGGATTCTGTGTCTCCCTCTCTCTCTGCCCCTCCCCTGTTCATGCTCTGTCTCTCTCTGTCTCAAAAATAAATAAACGTTAAAAAAAAAATTAAAAAAAAAAAAAGAAAAGAAAAGGAATCAACAGAGGCACCAGGGTGGATTAACTCTTGATTTTGGCTCAGGTCATGATCTCACAGCTCCTGAGATTGAGCCCCATATCCCACTCCACACAGACAGCTTGGAGTCTGCTTGGAACTCTCTCTCTCCCTCTCTCTCTGACTCTCCCCCACACATTCTCTCTCAATCTCTCTCTCTCTCTCTCTCTCTCTCTCTCTCTCTCTCAGTAAATAAAATAAACGTTAAAAAAAGGAAATCAACATTCTTCAGAGGAATATAATAGAGCACAGGGTCCCTTTAATGTGCCATTAAAAGTGTCCAGTAAGCAATAAAAATATTACCAGATGTACAAACAGGAAAATTAGAACCATAGTCACATAAAAAAGTAAACAAACAAAAAACTGACCTGACATACTGCAGATGTCAGATTTAGCAGATACATTCTTCAAGATATGTATATAGGGGTGTATGGGTGGCTCAGTCAGCTAAGTGTCTGACTCTCGGTTTCAGGTCAGGTCAGGACCTCACAGTTTTGTGAGATCGAGCCCCATGTTGTGCTCTGTGCTGGCAGTACAGAGCCTGCTTGGAATTCTCTCTCTTCCTTTCTCTCTGCCCCTCCCCAACTCAAGCTGTCTCTGTGTCTCTAAAATAAACTTTTAAAAATGTGTATACATATTTTAAAGATACATATTTATTTTTAAGATATATATGTACATGTAGGCCAGGAGATATGGACCTTATATCTTTATAGACTTGAATAAACAAAGAAAAACATCAAGCAGAATTCTATACTCAACCAAGTATTTTTTAAATAAATATGAAATAAAGACATTTTGGGTGGCTCAGTTAAGTGTCTGACTCTTGGTTTCTGCTCAGGTCATGATCTCACCGTTTCATGACTTCAAGCCCTGTGTCCTGCATCAGGCTTTGTGCTGACAGCACTGAGCCTGCTTGGGAGTCTCTCTGTTCCTCTCTCTCTGCCCCTCCCCTGCTCATGCTCTCTCTCTCTCCCAAAATAAATAAATTGTAAAAAAAAAAAAAAAAGAAAGAAAAATATTTGCAAATGAATAAAGAAATTGTTAGCAACAGATAAAACAGTATTAGAAATATTAAAGGATGATCTTCTATTTTTAATTTTTTTTATAATTTAATTTAATTTTATTTTTATTTTTTAAGATTTACATCCAAATTAGTTAGTATATAGTGAAGCAATGATTTCAGGAGTAAATTCCTTAATGCCCCTTACCCATTTATCCCATCCCCCTCCCATGACCCCTCCAGCAACCCTCAGTTTGTTCTCCATATTTATGAGTCTCTTTTGTTTTGTCCCCCTCCCTGTTTTTATATTATTTTTGTTTCCCTTCCCTTATGTTCATCTGTTTTGTCTCTTAAAGTCCTCATACGAATGAAGTAATATGATTTTTGTCTTTCTCTGACTAATTTCATTTAGCATAATACCCTCCAGTTCCATCCATGTAGTTGCAAATGGCAAGATTTCATTCTTTTTGATTGCTGAGCAATACTCCATTTTATATATATATATATATATATATATATATATATATATATATATATACCACATCTTCTTTATCCATTCATCCATCGATGGACATTTGGGCTCTTTCCATACTTTGTCTATTGTTGATAGTGCTGCTATAAACATGGGGTGCATTTGTCCCTTCGAAACAGCACACCTGTATCCCGTGGATAAATGCCTAGTAGTGCAATTGCTGGGTCATAGGGTAGTTCTATTTTTAGTTTTTTGAGGAACCTCCATACTGTTTTCCAGAGTGGCTGCACCAGCTTGCATTCTCACCAACAATGCAGAAGAGATCCTCTTTCTCTGCATCCTTGCCAACATCTGTTGTTGCCTGAGTTGTTAATGTTAGCCATTCTGAAAGGTGTAAGGTGGTATCTCATTGTGGTTTTGATTTGTATTTCCCTGATGATGAGTGATGTTCAGCATTTTTTCATGTGTCAGTTGGCCATCTGGATGTCTTCTTTGGAGAAGTGTCTATTCATGTCTTTTGCCCATTTCTTCAATGGATTATTTGTTTTTTGGGTATTGAGTTTGATAAGTTCTTTATACATTTTAGATACTAACCCTTTATCTGATATGTCATTTACAAATATCTTCTCCCATTCTGTCAGTTGCCTTTTAGTTTTGCTGATTGTTTCCTTCGCTGTGCAGAAGCTTTTTATTTTGATGAGGTCCCAGTAGTTCATTTTTGCTTTTGTATCCCTTGCCTCTGGAGACACTTTGAGTAAGAAATTGCTGAGGGCAAGATTAAAGAGGTTTTTGCCTGCTTTCTCCTCAAGGATTTTGATGGCTTCCTGTCTTACATTGAGATCTTTCATCCACTTTGAGTTTATTTTTGTGTATGGTGTAAGAAAGTGGTCCAGGTTCATTCTTCTGCATGTCGCTGTCCAGTTTTCCCAGCACCACTTGCTGAAGAGACTGTCTTTATTCCATTGGATATTCTTTCCTGGTTTGTCAAAGATTAGTTGGCCATATGTTTGTGGGTCCATTTCTGGATTCTCTATTCTGTTCCATTGATCTGAGTGTCTGTTCTTGTGCCAGTACCATACTGTCTTGATGATTACAGCTTTGTAGTATAGCTTGAAGTCTGGGATTGTGATGCCTCCTGCTTTGATTTTCTTTTTCAAGATTGCTTTGGCTATTTGGGGTCTTTTCTGGTTCCATACAAATTTTAGGATCATTTGTTCTAGCTTGGTGAAGAATGCTGGTGTTACTTTGATAGGGATCATGTTGAATATGTAGATTGCTTTGGATAGTATCAACATTTTAACAATATTTGTTTTTCCTATCCAGGAGCATGGAATCTTTTTCCATTTCTTTGTGTCTTCTTCAATTTCTTTCATAAGCTTTCTATAGTTTCCAGCATACAGATCTTTTTTTACATACAGATTCTCTCTCTTCATCTCTCTCTGCCCCTCCCCTGCTCATGCTCTCTCTCTCCCAAAATAAATAAATTATAAAAAAAAGAAAAATCTGCAAATGAATAAAAAAATGAAATTGTTAGCAGCAGATAAAATAGTATTAGAAATATTAAAGGTGTTCTTCTAGATGAAGGAAAATTATAATAAATGGAAAATTAGATCTATTTCCCATGATGGGTGATGTTGAGCATCTTTTCATGTGTCTGTTAGTCGTCTGGATGTCTTCTTTGGAAAAATGTCTATTCATGTCATCTGCCCATTTCTTAACTAGATTATTTGTTTTTTTAGTGTTGAGTTTCATAAGTTCTTTATAGATACTGGATACTAACCCTTTATCTGATATGTCATTTGCAAATATCTTCTCCCATTCTGTAGGCTGCCTTTTGGTTTTGTTGATTGTTTCTTTTGTTTTGCAGAAGTCCCAATAGTTGATAAAGTCCCAATAGTTCATTTTTGCTTTTGTTTCCCTTGCATAAAAGCATGATGAGATACCACCTCACACCTGTCATAATGGTTAAAATTAACAACACAGAAAACACCAGAGGCTGGCGAGGCTATGGAGAAAGAGGAACCCTCTTACACTGTTGGTGGGAAAGTAAACTGGTGCAGTCACTCTGGAAAAGAGTATGGAGGTTCCTCAAAATATTTAAAATAGAACTATCCTATGACCCAGCAACTACACTACTAGGTATTTACTCAAAGGATGCAAAAGTACTGATTCAAAGGGCATATGCACCCAATGTTTATAGCAGCATTATCAACTATAGCCAAATTATAGAAAAGGCCCAAAAATCCATCCACTGATGAATGGATAAAGAAGATATGGTATGTATATGTACACACACACACACACACACACACACACGAATATTAATTACTCAGCCATAAAAAAAATGAAATCTTACCATTTTCAATGATGTGGATGGAGCTCAAGTGTATTATGCTAGGTAAAATAAATCAGTCAGAGAAAGACAAACACATACGATTTCACTCATATGTGGAATTTAAGAAACAAAAGAGATGAACATAGGGGAAGGGGAAAAAAAAAGAGGGAGGCAAACCATAAGAGACTCTTAATTACAGAGAACAAACTGAAGGTTTCTGGAGAGGAGGTGAGTGGAGAATGGGTTAAATGAGTGATGGATACTAAGGGGGCAATGTTGTGATGAGCATTGGGTGTAATATATAAGTGATGAGTCACTAAATTCTACTCTTGAAACCAATATTACACTATATGCTAACTAAAATTTAAAGTAAAACTTAAGAAAAAAATTAGATCTAGAGGTAGAAACTTATTCCTAAGGCAAACCTAAAACATAACAAAACTTAAAATGAAATTTTAAAGTAACAATTTTTAAAAAATGAGAGACGCCTGAATGTCTCAGTCGGTTGGGCGTCTGACTTTGGCTCGGGTCATGATCTCGCAGTCTGTGAGTTTGAGCCCCATGTCAGGCTCTGTGCTGACAGCTCGGAATCTGGAGCCCGCTTTGAATTCTGTGTCTCCCTCTCTCTCTGCCCCTCCCCCACTCATACTCTGTCTCTGTCTCTCTCTCAAAAATAAATTATTACAAAAATACAAAAAAATGAATACAGGGCAGTACAAAGAATTCCCATATTTCCTCTACCTGAATCAAGCAGGTTCTCCTATTATTAACATCTTGCATTAGTGTGGTACAGTATTTATTATAGTTAACATTATTACTTTTGGACAATTCTCAGCCATTATTGCTTTAAATATTTCTTCTGCTCCTTTCTCTCTTCTCCTTCTAGTTTCCCAATTACTAGTATCTTACATATTTTGTATTTGTCTTAGATATCTTGGATATACTGGGATGTTTTGGCTTTTCATTTTTGTTTCTCTTTGCATTTCAGTTTGATAGGCTTCTATTGACCTATCTTCATTTTCACTGATTCTTTCCTTGGCTATATCCAATCTGCTAATAACCTGTCAAAGGCATTCTTCATTTCTGTTACAGTGTTATGATTTCTAGCATTTCCTTTTGAATTGTACCTGGAGTTTTCCTACCTCTGTTTATATTACACATCTATTCTTGCATATTATCTACTGTTTCCATTAGAGCCTTTAACATATTAATCATGGTTATTTTAAATTCTCTGATAATTTTATTAAAATGTATCACATCTGAGTCTAATTTTGATGTTTATGTCTTCATTTTCTTCACCTTGAATTAAAAAAAATTAATGTTTATTTATTTTGAGAGTGAGAGAAAGCAAGTGGGACAAAGAGAGAGGGGAGTGAGAGGGGGGAGAGAAAGAATCCCAAGCAGGCTTTGTATTGTCAGCACAGAGCCCAAAATGGGGCTTGATCTCACTAACCTTGAGATCATGACCTAAGCCAGTATAAGAGTCAGGCATTTAACTGACTGAGCCACCTAGGTGCCCCTTTTACCTTGTAATTTTTTTGTGTTGTTGGTAAATGCATTAATAGGAACTTAGGCTTTTACTATGAGGGTTTTTCTTTTAAATCTGGTTAGGAGCTGAGCTGTGTTTAATGTTTGCTTTTGGTATAGGTGTCAGAGGTCTTAGTTTCTTCTAATCTTCTAGTTGTTTTTTTGTTTTTTCTCCCTCAATTGTTTTTGGGTTTCCCTGAGAATTTCTTTTCAAGTAGAATCTGTATCTTAAAGTGTCTTGGTTGTAATCCATTATTATCCTGAAGTCCTGTTGATGTGGTTCTAGTGTTAAGGAAGGGAAGCATTCTGTAATCTTATGATTGACTCTCAACTTTTTAGCAAGCTTGAGTTCCTGGGCTATGATCTTCAGAAGAATTCATTAGCCTTTTTCACCCTTCCCCTACCTGAGACAGGGAGGCTAGACAAGGCTGTGGGTGTCTAATTTCCCTTCCTCCATGTCAGATAAGAATCAAGATGAAGTAGCTTCCTTTGGAGAGCAAGGATTTGTTACAAAGAACTCTCTGAGCATATTTAGAAAGAAATTTTTGCAGATTGTTTGGACATATAACATTCCTTAAGATGTACAGTGTTATAATTTGATATACTTATATATTGCAAAAAGATTACCCAGCTGTATTTAAAACTATTTAATTTTCTTCTTTTCTTGCCTGAAGCAGGAGGAATTTTTTTTCCCTCTGATCTTTGCTGTGAGAATGTGGTGGAGCTCTTGGAGATAATACCCATGCATGTGTGGGGACCTCCCTAAAACTGGGCCCCCAGAAGTTTTACTTCTCAAGTTAGTTCATATTCAGACTCTAGTAATTCTTCCGAGTTACCTTATAAGCGTTCCTACCTGTTTCTGGTTTCAGGGGTTTCTGCTTCACCTTAGCTGATCTCAGCGGTGGCTCACCGTATTCAATTTACTGTCTTTCTAACGTTCAGAGTGGTGGTTTGCCCTGTAACCTCAATCCTCTGATAGAGCTAAGAAAAGTCATTAATTTTATTTTTTAGGCTTTTTCTTTTATTGTAAGGACAAGAGTGATCATTTCCAAGCTCTTTACACATCAAAGCTTAAACCAGAAGTCATTTATTTTTTTCTATTCTCTTAGCATATTTCCTGTGTTCGATACAGTATTAGTAAGTATAGTTATCATGCTCACATGTTAGGTCTCTAGACTTATTTATCCCATATAATGTAACTTTCTACCCTCTGACCATCATCTCCTGATTTCCTACACCTCCATTCCCCTGGTAATCACTATTCTACTTTCCACTCCTATGAGTTCAGCTTTATTTATTTATTTTTTTGAGATTCCACATATACATGAGATCATACAATATTTTGAAAATGGTGCCAAGTTAATTCAATAGGTATGCCTGTAATTTGAACAAATAACTAAATAACCACATAGAAAAAGTAATGAATGTGAAACAGTACCTTTTAAAATACAGAAAAATTAAATTATTCAAGTGGATCCAGACTAAAACATAAAAGCTAAAATGTGACAATATTTACAAGAAATACAAAATAAAATCTTCACCAAGTGGGGCAGGCAGTGATTTATTAACACACGGATGCCTGGGTGGCTCAGTCAGTCAAGCATCTGATTCTTATTTCAGCTCAGGTCATGATCTCATAGTTCATGGGATCCAGCCCTGAGTTGAGTTCTGCACTGACAGGGAGAAGCCCACTTGGGATTCTCTCTCTCCCTCTCTCTGTGCCCCTTCCCTGTGCTCTCTCTCTCTCAAAATAAATAAACTTTAAAAACAAAAAAGAAAGACATAAAAAGCTCAAGTTGTAAAAAATATATAAAATAATTGGACTTCCTTAAATTAAGAATGTCCTTCAGAAGATACCAATTAATATTTTTTTTAAATGACACAGATTATAAGACATACATTTGTATTTATGTTTGTATGTGAATGTATATACATACATAAAGAACTCCTGTAATTCAGTAATAAGAAAATCCAACAAAAGTAGGTGTGCAAAAGACTGGAACAAGCACTTGATAAAAGAAGATAGGGGCACCTGGGTGGCTTAGTCAGTTGAGTGTCTGACTTTGGCTCAGGTCATGATCTTACAGTTCGTGAGTTTGAGCCCCACATTGGGCTCTGTGCTGACAGCTCACAGCCTGAAGTCAGATTCAGATTCTGTTCTCCCTCTCTCTCTGCCCCTCCCCAGCACTCTCTCTCTCTCTCTCTCTCAAAAATAAACGTTAAAAACTTAACAATAAACTTAAAATAAATTAAAAATAAATAAATAAAACTAAAAGAAGATAAAGAAATGGCCAATAAACAAAAAACATTCTCAACATTATTTGCCACCAAAGCAATGCACCTTAAAACTAGAATGAGATGTAACTTCACACATGCTATAATAACAAAATTTTATAATTTTATACTTTTTTTAATTTAAAAAAATTTAAAGATTGACAATACCTAGTGTTAGTGAAGATTTTGAACAATTGGAACTATCACATGTTGCTACTAGGAGTGAAAAAAATGCTACAACTGGGCAGGGAAATTTCTTACATATTCAAATATACACCTTTCCTGAGATTTTGCAATTCCATTCATCAGTTTAATCAAGAGAAATGTAAACATCCTTCCAGAGAAATATCTGTACATAAATGTTTATAGCAGGCTTTATGCACAATAGCCAGAAACTAAACACAACCCAAATATCAATAAACCAGTGATTTTTAAAAGATGTATGGATATACATGCAATGGAACACTGCTTATCATTAAAAAATATACAATCTACTAAAAATGCAACCTATAATGCATTATATATAACCTATAGTGCAACCAAAAATGCATTATAGGTTCATCTCACAGACATAATGATTAGCAAAGGAACCTAAGTCAAAGGGATCATAATGTATAGCTTCCTTTATTTGAAGTTCTAAAATAGCCTGCTAAACTATGGTGATGGGAAAGAAGACATGTCAGGTAGGAGGGTAGACTGCTAACATGCACAAAGAGACTTTGGTACTTTGGAGATGATGGAAATGTTTCATATATTGAATAAACATTTGTCAAAACTAATGAATTCCTTACTTAAAAGCTATGTATTTTATTAAATGAAAACTAATTTCATTAAAATTGATTAAAATAAATTTGTCTACACAATTCCCTGTGTCTAGAGGAATGCCTAGAAAATAATGGGCTCATGATAAATATTTCTTAAATGAATGAGTGAATTAACTCAACCAAAAAATGTAAAAATGTATAAATAATTAAATAAATGAATATATACATCAATTCTGGGATGAATTGGGAAGGCAATAATTACTATAGAAGGTCAAAAAAGGGAGAGTTTGGTGAGAATTTGGAGAGGAAGAGAAGGTGATTCCAAATGGACCTGGAAATATACATCAATCATAAGTAAGAAATGGCTCTCACTTTGAGAAAAGGAAACCAGCATTTGAGAAAAAACACAAAGACAGGAATGATTATGAGTGTTCTTAAACTAATGAAGAAATGAATCTTCATCTGAAAACTCTCTTTAGAATTATAATGATTTTAATCAGTAAGTAATTATTATAATAAATAATTTGAACCAGGTATAGCAGATAGATTGAATTTATGAAAGAAAAAATGAAATATGGCCTTTTGTAGCAACATGGATGGAACTGGAGAGTGTTATGCTAAGTGAAATAACTCATGCAGAGAAAGACAGATACCATATGTTTTCACGCTTATGTCAATCCTGAGAAACTTAACAGAAGACCATGGGGGGTGGGAAGGGGGAAAAAAAAGTCAGAGAGGGAGGGAGCCAAAACATAAGAGACTCTTAAAAACTGAGACTAAACTGAGGGTTGACGGGGGGTGGGAGGGAGGGGAAAGTGGGTGATGGGCATTGAGGAGGGCACCTGTTGGGATGAGCACTGGGTGTTGTATGGAAACCAGTTTGACAATAAATTTCATATTAAAAAAAAGAAAGAAAGAAATCAGGAAAACCTACTGCAATCATCTATCACAATGTAATAATGATTGGTGATATAATAATCTAAGAACCAAGAGGTAACAGCTTAGATTTACGGTACAAGCATGCAACGTAATAAGAAATATATATCTGTTCTCTACCCCTGATTCCTGACGTGGCACTCTTAAAAACCTGGCAATTTTATTAGGGGTAGCCTATTCAAAACCTTCCAGTGGTTTCTCATCACTCTAACAAATTAAATCCAAACTTTCTACTATATCCAACAAGAGCCTTCATGATCTCTACCTAAGTAACTCTCTAGATTCATCCCCTAGGGCTCTGCCTTGGCCCATACTGCTCAGGCCATTCTCTGAGGAACATGCTACCACTTTCTAGCCTCAGGGTCTTTATCTAGAACACTTTTCCCTAAAACATTCATAAAGTTTGATTCATCACTCCACTCAAAGCTCAGTGCAAATGATGTCACTGCCCCATGGAAGACTGACTTCATCACGCTATCAAAAATAGGATCACAAAACTTATCCTTTCATTCTCTGTCCTCTTACTCTGCTTTATTTATCATCATAGACTTCATATTGCTCTGAAAGCATGTTGCTTAGTTACTTATTTGCTAGTTGATCATCCAAATCTTTCTCCACCTCTAAAATACAAACTCCAAGAGGACTCTTACTCATTAGTGATTCTCCAAAGTCTTTTTTGGAGTGAATGAATAGGTCATAAAAGCGTAGTTCCAACACTTACTACCTATATGAACTTGGAGGAGTTAATTAAACTTTCTAACTCTCAGAATCATCATTTCTTCAATGGAAATAAAAATAAGACTACTGCTATCTAGGATTTTATGGGGATTAAATTGGAGAATATATTCAAAGGACCCCATGTAGTACTAGCCCAGAGTTAGCAATAAATAAATTGTAGTCCTCACAGACTGGATGGGTCAAATGATTCCAGCACCTTAAAAAGATGATAAATTATAAGGTTTTTACATTTTTAGTATGGGGCGGGGGGTGGGGGTATTCCCCATAATGTTAAAGGTTTTTCTTCTCAGAGTCCCCCTTTGTGGAGCCACTTGAGGCTCTGGGAAAACCCACATGGGAAGCTATTAACAAAGTTCTAGGGCATAAAGCAACATGCTCTCATTTGTTCAACTTCAAAAACAGACTCAGTGCACATACTCTATCTGTACAACAACCATTTATAGAGTTCACTGATATTGTGATTCCTTGAGGCAAACTGACTATAAACTGGTTTAAGAGAAAATGAAAAAAAAAGTCTCTCTCTCATTTCAGTTCAGGTTATTGGAGTTTTGATTCCGACATGATTCCAAGTACATAAAAATCCAATCTGGAGTGAAGACACTTACAGCATGGTTGTTGGTGAATGCACCATAAAGGTATGAAACATCACATGACTGGGTGTACAGTTACAGCTCACGCAAGGGAAGAAACATGTCCAATACCCACTGCAACAGAAGTGCATGTTTCCAGAACCACAGGACTAGAGAGTGACATACGAACTCTGTGTTCACTCTGTATTATAAAGGCACTGTTTAGCTTTAGGAAACAGCTTAGAAGACTGTGATAAGGAAAGCCCATTCTCTTGAAGATTTATGATTTTTAAATTTCCATCTCAACACCATGAAGTCATGCTCGGTCTCTGAAAACAGATTTTGTGCGGCCACAGTCCTTCCGAGGAATTTTATGCAGAAGTCCAGGTAGCTCCCCAACTAGCTTCCCCACCACTGTTCTAATCCATCTCACACTTTGCCAGTAGATGAATGTGCCCCAAATGCACTACTGTCCCTGCCTGTCCTTTCCAAAAGCACTTACTGGATTCCCCATTGTTTGTTTATGGTTTGAATCTCAAATTCCTAAAGTTAACATCCAAAGGTTTAAAGATTTGGATCTTGATTATCTTCCTAATCGTGTCTCTTACTACTCCTTTCAATATGTTCTTACTTCTTAATATAATTTTATAAGAGACTCTTTTTTTAATGTTTATTCATTTTTGAGAGAGAGAGAAGAACGGAGCATGAGCAGGGGGGAGGACAGAGAGAGATGAAGACACAGAATCTAGAGCAGGATCCAGGCTCTGAGCTGTCAGCACAGAGCCCAACGTGGGGCTCAAATTCACAAAGCATAAGATCATGACCTGAGCCTAAGTCAGATGCTTAACTAACTAAGCCAACCAAGTGCCCCAATGAATATAATTTTATGGTTATTACTTGTCTGTCCCTGGGCCTTTTCTCACCTTATTCTCCCTTCTAGATGGATCATTAGACTACTCTCTTTCTGTTCAAATCCTTGTGATATTCTTACCTAACTTGAAAATTCCTTAGTTTTATTCTTATATTTTACTCCCAGTCTTTGTAATACTATGTATTATAGGACTATTTTTGTCCCTGTGGCATAATTACAGCTCATCCACTTTATTCATTCCATACATTCCTACTAGGCGCTAGGTACCATGCTAAGCACTGGACCTTTGGTACTGAACAAAAACAGACTTGGCTCCTGATTTCATGGTATTGTTTGTTAGTGAGCCTTCAGAAATAAACTAAATAATGGCAGAAACAAATGCACTATTACAATCATAATAATGAGTGAGACGTACAAATGCCATGAGATCCTAAAATAGTAAATGTGACCCAGTCAACAAGATTAGAGAAGGCTTGCCTACAGAAATGACAGTCGAGAGGATGAAATCTGAAGAACTGCTTCGAGTTTATTGGATAAAGAGGGTGGGAAAGAGAGTTTCTGGCAAAGTGCCTGTATTGGAAGGGAAACAGGCAAGAAATAGGAACTGAGAGGCGCCAAGGTTGATGGAGCAGAAAAATAGCAGTGTGCTGTGCAGAAAAATGGATTTGGGAAGTTGGGGAGTGGCCAGGCCATAGATGGCCTTCTAGGACAGTGGTTCTCAAGCAGTTAGTCTCAAGAGCACTTTACTCTCTTAAAAGTTAACCAAAACTTCAAGGAACCTTTGTTCATCTGTGCATTATATCTATCAACAGTTACTGTTTTATAAATTAAATCTGAGAAATTTTTAGTGTTTGTTAAAATAACAAAAACAGGGGCACCTGGGTGGCTCAGTTGGTTAAGTGTCCGACTTCGGCTCAGGTCATGATCTCAGGGCTCATGAGTTCGAGCCCCACATCGGGCTCTGTGCTCATAGCTCAGAGCCTGGGGCCTGCCTCAGATTTTGTGTTTCCCCTCTCTCTCTCTGCCCAACCCCCACTCGTACTCTGTCTCTCTCTGTCTCTCAAAAATGAATGCCATTTTTTTAAATAACAAAAGTAAATGTATTACGCATTAACATGAATAGTATGATATTTATTTAAATAAAACACCTATCTCAAAACAAAAAAGAACTAGAGAGAAAGGAGTGATAGTTTTATATTTTTGAAAGTCCCTGTAATATTTGCCTCCATAGAAGAACTGGATTCTCACATCTGCTTCTGCATTTGTTCTGTTATAATATCATAGGTCAGGTTGCCATGGAAAATTCCAGTCCACTGAGAAAGAATGAGTATAACAAACCATAGTATTATTAAGAAAATAATTTTGACCTTGTGGAACCCCTGAATAGGTCCCTAAAGGACCTGAGAATAGCTGTTCTACATCACGGTAATAGATTTATGTCCTATACCGTGTGAAGAGCATTACAAGGAAGCAAGAAAAGAGGTGGGTGAATGAAAGCAGTAGCATTTTGCAACATTTTAGTGAGACTGGTAGCTCAGACTAGCCTGTTTCACACTTACAGGGAAGGTGGAAAATTCCAGTTAGGAGATTTAATGGACAACACTTGGTGATAGATTTGATAAGGAAAAAGAAAGAAAGAGCTGAAAAGGATGTGTTCTAGCCTTCTGGTTTGTACTACTAGGTAGATAACTGGACTCTTCACTGAAAGAGGAAACAGAGAAAGAGAAACAGTCTTGTGCAGCACAGTCACAGATTTAGTTTGGCCAAGTTGAGTCTGAAGTGCTTTTAAGTTATCCCTCCCAAAATGGCAAGTAAACTGTCACCTATATATGCCTAGAGCACAGAGTACTGGCCTTGGGTAAACAGAGACATGTGTGAGCCCTGTCCCTATGATGGCTGATAAAGTATATGTTTGCTTAGGGGAAAATAAAGAGAAACTAAAGTGCAGAACCAAGCGTCAAGGAATTCCTAAATGTAATGATTGAGGTGAGGAAGCCATATTAGTAATGCAAAAAGGCGGCAGTGTAGCCACTGAGCTAGAGGGAAAATCAGGAGAGTATTCTCTTCGGGAATAACCATTGAAGTAAGTCTCCTGAGGAAGATAGGATCCAAGTTAACATTTCGTTGTTGTTTTACTCCACTATCACTTTGGAAGCAAAAGTACCATGGACCTAAAGATCCGATTATATGAGAATGGAACTAAATTCATATATAAACAACTGTGCAGAACCTGGCTGGTCAGAAGCTAGAAGGGAGATTTTTTGATTGGGAAGCAGTTTTTCTCGCAGACAGTGCTTGCATTGAGTCACAGGTCAAATGTTACCTAAGAGCTAGTCATTATATCTGGTTACAGAATGCAGGTAAGAGAGATTATGTATGCTATACTCATTTACTCAATTCTTCAAAAAAGCCTTAGGGAGAAAAATCATATGAAGATGTTCCATCTTTGACTAAATGTAGAAAGTTTTTCAGGGCTTTAGAGAATCTGCGTACCTGATCATTGCATTTCTTATTAAAAAATTAATATGTGTTAAGATTTTCTTTCTTTTTTAAGTTTTTTAAAAATTTATTTATTTGAGAGAGAAAGAGAGAGCAAGCAGGGGAGAGGCAGACAGAGGGGGAGAGAGAGAGTATCCCAAGCAGGCTCAGCACTGTCAGCACGGAGCCTGATGAGCGGCTCGAACTCACAAACCATGAGATTGTGACCTGAGCTGAAACCAAGAGTTGGACAGTTAACCGACCACCCAGGCACCCCAATATGTGTTAAGATTTTCTTAAATTCATTTAGAATTTGGGATCTGATGCAAGCTGGAATGTTCCCCTTCTGAAATTCTTTTAGTAAGAAAAATGTCTCAGAAAACAAATGTATTCGATCCTTTGGGAATAAATGAATTTAATGTAAATTACAGTAAACAATATTGATCAAAAAGAATAGGGTCAAAAGAAAGAAAAGTTGGAGGAGCAAATAGCTGAGAATGTCATTTCTGCATAGCAAAGGAAAATCATAAGGTAACACACTAGCTGACTTAGAGCAGCAAATATTTTAGCACATCAGCCATGTGACAAGTAACATGACAGATACCTCAGATAAAAATATGAAAACGAGAACATTTATACTCTGGGGATAGGAATGTGTAAATGCATGACTCCAAAACAACGTGGCTAGTGCCATATTTTTCTTAGTCTTTTTCTTTCTGTTGATGGAAGGAAAAGACACAAGGATTTCAAACTCTCTGAGACATAACGAGGTACTGAAAAGGCAATGGAATGAGAAGAAATGGAGAAGGCTAGCACTCATACTAGATGAAGTTACAGTATGGCTTATTAAGGCCTACCAAAAATAACATCAAAGCTTTAGAGAAACCTAGGTATTTTGACAACAAATTAAGTCAGCAGAAACAGAAAAGTTGGAGGAAATGTTGCCTATAGTTTTGATTTGGGTTAATTGACAACCAATTCAGCAAACCAGACCAAACAGACTATTGGTGGTAGCTGTGACAGAGAAATGAAGGCGGTTATTAAAAGAAGCCAAAGGTATTTGTTACCAACTTGCTTAGAAAGTCATTTCAGACAGCTTCTTCAAATAATAATTCCGCGTCACTGAAGGAAAAAAACAAAGTTAGCAAGGTTTAATTGATGAAACAGAATCTGTACAAACATATCATTTTAGTCCTAGGTATTTTTATTTTCTTATATATTGCCTTAAGTTACTCGGTTAAGCTCTCTTTAAAAAGGATTCACTTTTGCTGAAGATGTATTTTTGTGAAAAATTAATTTATTTAAAGTGTTGTTCAGTCTTTCTATGTGTGATACAATATACTAGCTAATGATGATATTAACAGCAACTCAAACATGTGATAGGTTTATTCACCTTTTTGAGCTGCTAGTAAGGAATGGATGAAGGCAACCCTTTCCTTGGGTTGCAAAATGTCTTAACAGTGATGTATCACCCAGGATATTGTTAATATGCTCAATATCAGAATTTAGGAAGAAATAAAATCAGTGCACATGTCAGAGATACAGCTCTTACGCATACCCTTGGATTATTGCTACAGATCAGGAACAAATGTAACTTTACTGAGTCACCCAGCTGGCCACTTGCACAGACCTCCTCCGCTTCTGTGATATCCTAGTGCAGCGCATTTTACAGAGCCAGGAATATGAGAAGAGGCCACAAATGTGTAGACTTGGTCGCTCAAATAGAACAAGATTTATGAATGTGAACACTTTACCTGAGAGTTTCAGTTCAAATTCAGCCCATGACCTAGTCACAATACAGCCATCAAGGGCTCAGCCCACTGTGTGTAGGCAACCAATAATGGGAGGAGATAAATAGGACAATGGCAACATGTGCAAAGTGCTCCTGGGGCAAATGTAAGAGCAGCAAAGTGACCTAGAAAGAGGGTAAATCAAAAAGGAAATGCTTGAGCTATGTTTTAAACACTTAATAGACATTTTCCAAGAAAAGGAAAATGAACAAAGCACACTAGGTAGAGAGACAAAATCATCAAAGGCACAGTCAGGTAGAAGAGAATAGGATATTTGTGAACCGACAATCATTTGACATGGATCAAGTGGACATTTGGAATGGGACTGGAAGAACAAGAGCCTTCAAAGGCTGGGTGAAAACGCCCAAAGATGAAGGTCCTCAGATGTCACACAAAGGCATTTGGCTCTATGCTATATCCACTTGCAAAGGAAAGATTTTAACAGTGAGCCCCTATTTTTAAAAATGGTATCTTTGTGAGAGTTTAATACATAAAAATGAACACAAGTGAATGAAGATTGGGGTTCTGAGACCACATTTATTGCTCTCCTCAACCCCAGAGGGGACAGAGAGGAAAGGGGGGCTGGGGGCCAAGCAATGCTGAGGAGGTAGAATGGAGTTGTCCCATCCTTCAGACACACCCACGCAGCAAAACCACAACCACAAAACCTGCAACTGCCTTCCTATAGGAGGTGAGGCAAGGCTTCTATGATCATCCGACCTTCCTTCTACTCATCAACATTACCTACCAGTAGTCACTACAGACGACTCTTCACCTGTCTGTCCTTTACAAGTGGTTTGATAGGAGTCCCACATTAAACTATTTCTTACTCCACACACTTCCTGTGAGATCACATCCCCTCTCATGGTTTAACGAAGGCCCAAATGTCAAAGATTCCCCAAAACATGATCTCTAATCATGATATCTCACCTGAGATTCCAACTGGGCTTTTCTACTTGGCTCTCTTATACATCTCCGACCCAGAATGCTAAAATTGTAGCCTTAGAAAGGATTAGAAACATCTGCCCCTCCATGTCTACATTTTACAGATGAAAAATATAACCCAAAGATATTTATTGCTCTGTCAGGTTGTCTTTCTCCTCAGTGTCTGAAGCGGGAACAGAACCCAAATGCCCCAACTCATATTTCTTCTTTCCCCCATTACTTAATTCGACTGTATGCACTGAATCCAGGGATGGGCTGTATTATGGGGACAGCACTGAGCTAGGCACATTAGGGAATATAACAATGAGTAACACACTTCAAGCAGCTTATAATCAACTACAGAGAGTAAATATGTACCGTAACACAAGGCAAAATAGAAGTGCTCCATGAGCGCTATAGAGAAGAGCTACAGGGTCCAAATGAGGGCCAGTTTGTGTTTGGTTTTGTTTGTATTTTTTAATATGTGTTACACATTCATATGCTTCTTGCATGAATTTAGCTATATTCCTAACCATGTCTGCTTTACACACCAAGCATACAGTTGGCATGCGCATGTTCCCTCCTCAAAGGAAAGCCACAAATTAACTTCAGGATCATAGATGGAGCTTTGTGTATTTTCTTGCCCCAAACGAACACAAAGTCATTAACTTCTCCGAGTCTGGGGAAATCCCGGGGTGAAGACAGATACAGAGAGGCAGTAAAGCAATTTGAGCCCAGAGTGGATGGCGTGTTGCAGAAAGCGCACAGTGGATCATGCGACAAGCTGTCAGGCCCGCTTCCCACACTGCGGCAACACCTCAACACAGCCTTACATTCAGAAAACAACCTGTTTGTTTATTTCAACTGCATTGGCTGTGAGAGAGAGCCTCAGTCTTGGAACTGCAGCATCCACAACAGTTCTTTCTGTCTCCTCTTGGATTTCTCCAGGTTTGGAACTCATTAGGGAGGCAGAGAGAAATGTAGAGCTCAGGAAAGTGAAATGCGTATCACTAGGAACCTTTTCAATTTGAGTTTATAGAGAGAATACCTATTAGGAAAGATGTTACTGTGTGAGATCCCTGAAGTCTTCTTATGGACTGTGAGCAATGATAATAAGGAACAAGAGTTCAGCACCATCCACTGAGAATCTCAATTTTAATAGGAGTCTGATTGGCATTTTCCTAGGTTATACCCTCTGGCTCAGGAAAGGGAGGAAAATTATGACGGTGAAAAAGCAGCATCCGCCCTCCCAGGGTCCTCCACAACTCTTGTACCTGCAAAATTCAAAGCAGCAGAAAATGATCAGAGGTGCATTTCCAGGTCTGTAGGAGAGCTAGAGGGAGAAATTGCCTCAAGTCACAGTGAAAAGACTGGAAAATAAACTTCCGAAGGGACACTATCGGCAAGAACTCTCAACAATTATCCCTCGCAGCATCAATATATGCAACGTATTTATACAGAGACACCACAAAACCAGAGGACTAAGAATTCCAAGAGGCAGCATGGTAGACAGCAGAGAGTTTCAAACCTTAATGAGAATCAGAGTGCCCTGGAGACCTTTTTAAATTGCAGCCCTCATTCAGTAGATCTGGGGTGGCGCCTGGATTTGGCATTCTTAAGGAGCTTCTAGGTGACCATGCAGGACCCGTGGACCCATGGACCACACCATGAATAGCGAAGAGAAGTAAAGTTCATCACATTAAAAACTGGGATTGCCCTCCCTTCCTGTCTGTCTGCCTCCATCACACACACAGCCGGCCACAGTACTTACACACTTCTTAATCTGCACCGGAAACCTTACCTCCCTAGGTCTCTACTCCTCTAAAATGGGATACTAATTATATGCCTAAAATTGAGTCCCATTGAGAAATAATGTATATGAAAATGCTTTAATTATAAAACAGTATAAACAAAATGTATTGTTATTTGAGAAAACAGAACTATGAAATTTCTCACCTTAAAAGAAAAACCACAGAGGATGATAATGGTTAGTATACAAAGGTTTCATTTTCTTTTCATTCTATTAAATGCATTTTTTAGAGAGAGACAGAGACAGTGCGAGGGGGTCGGGGGGAGGAGCAGAGAGCAAGGGAGACAGAGAATTCCAAGCAGGCTCTGCACAGAGTGGGACCGCGAACCCACGAAACTATGAGATCATGACCTGAGCCAAAACCAAGAGTTGGAAACTTATCCTACTGAGCTACCCAGGCACCCCTCAAAGATTTCATTTTTAAAATACTGAAATTAAATTGCTCTCCGTCTCTGAAGACAACAGCTGTAAGCTTCTATGGCAGTGGTTCTCAAACCTTGCTGCCTATTAAAATCACCCAAGCCTTGAAAAAAATATTTTAAAGCTTAAAAAAAAATACTGTTGTGTAGGCACTTTCCAAATCTTGCCCTACAATTCTGATGCAATTGGTCTAAAGGGGGACCCAGACACAAAGTGATTTTTTTTAAGAACTCGAGTAATTTTAATATGTAGTCAATGTTAAGAACCACTGGACTTTGAGAGGAATGCTCACTGTGCAGAGCCAGCTGGGAAAATCAGGGGAAGTTGACTGGGTGGCAGTAAAAAAGGAAAACGAGAGGTCTGGACAGGCATCTGTGTCAGTATATACCTGCTTACTGAGGGAAAACTGGTTTCTCCATTGAAAAGATATTCAAAGAAAATGGGAGAAGCTGGTGAGGGTGATAATAAGGCTTATCTCACTATTCGTTATGACGATCAAATGGGATAATGTCTGTGAAGGCACTTGAATGTCTGTTAAGTACTATAAAAAGTATGATTCATCAAACAACTCTTCATACCAGATTCACCTTACCAGGTCCATCAAACAACTCTTATACATAGAAGAGAGTGAGATGTAACTGTCAAAGAGGGTCCCTTTAAAGGAGTCTCTTAAAGCATTCACCTCCTAACATAATGTGTTGCAACCTGATAAAAATTATGGAGGAATCTGTGTGCTCTAAGCTAAGTAAAATCTCTGATTATTGTCTGCATTTTTGTTGTTGTTGTTCTTGACCTTAAAGATTACTCAGTTCTTTGCTGACTAAGTACTCTTCAAATTTCAGTTTTGAAACAAAAGCAAGTTTTTGTGAGCCTCTTAAAAATAAAGAAATCTTTCAGGGCCTTGCAAACAAAAGTGAGGTGTAGCACATCGACAAATTTACATAACAAGCAGATATTGAAAATAAAAATCCAATAGAAGAGAAAGTACCTATCCAAAGGCACGGTGTGTGGAAGAGGTAAGGCAGTATTCCCTGGTTTCCACTGTGGCACAGAAAGATCACAGCTCTTTGCCCATGGCTATCTAAGAAAACATGACAGGCCCTTGTCATGAAATGATCTTGGATGGAAAGTCTCTCAGGGGTGTCAGAGACTCTGAAGCAAGGAAAATATAATAGTGTTGAGAAACAAACCAGCTAGTAGGGCAAGTCTCATTGGGGAAGAAGAAAAAACTCAAAAAATATAAAAATATGACAATTTTATGAAACTCGAGGTGTGATTGCTTTCTTCTTTGTGGAATTGAAGGGTGTATGCTTGGTAGTGCAGAATAAACTGTGAACATTTAATAGTTATTAAAACATTGTAAGGTGAATGGAAAGTCCATTCACAGCCACCTAAGATAAAAGGTTGTGGCTGAGACATGTAATATATGTACGCACTAAAGCCTGGGAGGAAAAGCCAGGGACAATGTTTCCCTGGGGAATTGGCACTTACAGAACCACCCATGTACACTCGGGAACTTAGGAAGCCATTCCCATGCTTGGGGAAGAATACACACTCATAAAATACCAGAGGAGGACCTAAGCTTTCACCTTCGGCAGATCTTTAGGCTCACTGCAAGCAAGAAGTGAAGGCTAGGACAAAGTTGTACGTGACCTGGCTAAGTGTTAAAGAAGTGCCACAGCACAGAGCCAGTCTGCAAAGACTGGGATAGGGGTGTGTGTGTGTGTGTGTGTGTGTGTGTGTGTGTGTGTGTGTTTGAGCACCTGGATTTCGAGAAAATCTGTCACAATACTAGCTAAATAGAGCTAAAGAAACAGAGACCTCAGTGAGCACACACAACAAGGAATAGAGTTATTGCAAAACTAGGTTGGAAAAGTAACTAAACAGATGATCTCAACCTTCAACAATCAAGAAATAGCAAACCCTGAGGAAGAAGACTAATCTTATTTCTAAAACTAACATATCATATTTAACTTTCTAGTTTTCAACCAAGAAAAATCACAAAGAGTACAAAGAAACAGGGAAGTATAACCCATTCAAAGGATGGTTGGATGGGTGGATGAATGAATGGATGGATGGATGGATGGATGGATAATACATATATACAACATACATACATACATACATACATACATACATACATACATACATACAAATAGAAACACTGTCTGAGGAAGCCCAGCCATTGGGTATACTAGACAAAGACTATATCAACTGTCAAAGAAGAACAATGCTTGCACCTATAAAAACAAGTCAGTATTTCAGTATTATTTCTAGAAAAGAGCTTTGAATTGTTTTGAGCCAGGGACTGAGGTTTTCAAGTTCTGCATCATATTCACATTTAAGTGTCAACTAAGTCCTTAAGAATAAAAATGTTTGAGGCAGGTGTTACCAGATGAATTGACCATCTCTAAAGACTGTCTGGCTAGATAACTTTTGATAAGCAGAAACATCTTTTCTTTTTAATTTTTTAACGTTTATTTTTGAGAGAGAGAGAGAGAGAGAGAGAGAGAGAGAGAGACATAGTGTGAGCAGGGAAGGGCAGAGACAGAGGGAGACACAGAATCCAAAGCAGACTCCAGGCTCCGAGCTGTCAGCACAGAGCCTGACATGGGGCTCAAACTCACAAACCCTGGGATCATGACCTGAGCAGAAGTCAGATGCTTAACCGACTCTGCCACCCAGGCACCCCGATAAGCAGAAACATCTTAAATAACTACCCTCATGTGTCTGCTTTGCTAAGTGATGAATGACTTACAAAATGTTTCCCTAATGTCTTGAATTAATTCAACTGTGGAAAGTTGTGCTACGAAGTAATTCTGACTCTGCCCACAAGAAAAAAATAACTGGAGCCTGGGTGGCTCAGTCAGTAGAGTGTAACTCCTGATTTCAGCTCAGGTCATGAACTCATAGCCATGGGACTAAGCCCTGCATCAAGCTCTGCGCTGAGTATGGAGACTGCTTGGGATTCTCTTTCTCTCCCTCCCTCTCCCTCTCTCTCTGTCCCTCCCATGCTCGTTCTCTCTCTCTCTCTCTCTCACTCTCTCTCTCTCTCTGAATAAGTAAACATTTACAAAAAATAATTATATTTTTAGGTACTTAGTACATACTAGGCAATGTATTAAATATTCTACATGGATATTTTCATTAGAACTCTCTGAAATATATTTATCATCCTCATTTTACTGATGAGAGAATAGTCTTAAAGTTGAAAATTAACCAAAAAGCTTACAGATAGGTTGTGAGAGACTAGAGATTTGAACCAGACTACAATTTGCCTTCCTCCAGAGTTCACCCACACTTGGCCACCTGCAGTGTCTCCCAGATGCTGTAGATTAGAGCCACCCAGCTAATTCAGAATATTTTTTAAAAATTTATCTGTGCTTTTAAAGAAGGTAAAACTCAGCTTTCTTATATTTGATTATCAAGTAAAAATATATCAAGTCCATAATTCAGGCAATCCTCTGGATTTAACATCTGACATTTAACATAATTAACATCAGACACATTCAATAATAAAGACTATAAAGAACACCATAGATGTCTGCCAACCGGAATATTTTTACCTTACAAATATGTGACTCTCTAACTACTCAAAGTTTACCACGTACATATGTTCTCCACTTCCAGAACTAAAGAAAACCCCAACTGGCTACTATAGTTAATTCCTTGCCTTCCATTTAAAAAGGAAAAGAACAAACCTTTCAATTTTAAACAAACTTCTAGTAGTCCATACCTTTCAGATAGGTTGGTTCAGCTGAAAATTTGAATGACCTTTCAGTAATTGACATCATAAAAGTAAAGTAAAGGATATAAAAATATATGGCACATGTATATACCTGATGCAAAATTATTGAAAAAGTAGAGTAGCACAACGAAGTAATAAAAACGAGCAATTGTTATGCCTAAGTGGCTTGGAAAATCCTTGGCAAGGAATTTAGTGGTAATAGATCTAAGGTTTTCATTCTGAAACTCATTATTCTTGCTTTTTCACCTTGATGATTTAAAAGTCCTAAATGAGAGACTGGATAAGGATAGCTGTGGGGAGAACCAGAGAAGGAAGTGGGTACAAAGAGAGAAAGAATGAGGAACTACTGAGAACAGAAACTAACCTTTACTTTTCAAGGGGAAAGCAAGCCCAACACCGAATGAGGGAAACCTCACTGGAGAAAGCATGCGGCACACAGAAGTGAAGAACGGAGGTGGTTAATGGACAGAATGACTCATGTGATGTTGGATTTTTCTAGCAAACAACATTGCTAAATCAGGCATATTTTGTTCTGTGAGTGTCAAGAAAATACAAAGACAGTCTAAATCCAACAACAAAAATCATTGATTCCAAAAGAACAGATGGAAACCCATTGATAATGAACCCCAGAGCAATTCAGCCTCAAAAATATTTGGGAGTATTCACTGAATGTGGCTCAGCTCCTTAGGGAATAGCATGCCCAAAGATTAGTCTCAAGACTTTATTATCATTAGACATTCTCTTTAATTAGGATGAGTTTTATTTAGTACTGAGGTCACATTTCTAAAACCTTAACCTGCCTGGAAAAATAAAAATAAAACTCAATGTACTGAAGGACTAATCCTAGTATTCAATCACAGCTTTGGACGGTTTTGCTTACATCTCATATTCAACTCAGCAACTTCCAAATGTGTCACATTGCCTTGGTTTTACCTATCCTTGTTACGCAGGGATATTTGGGCAGGCATGAATAATCACCTAATCTCAATCCACTGTGCTATCGAGAAACTAAAGTCTTTATCCTACTGATGAGTTTTCAAGCTAATTTAGGAGAACTTATAATTTTGATGGTTTCAGCTGAACATTACCTCATATTTTCATCTAGACCTTTATAATGCAATGGAGGTTTTCCAGTTTTAAGAAACACAATATATATGAATGCAAGTCACGTCCTTCCCCCTTCCATCATTTTGTCCAACAACCTTGAGCTAAAAAGCCTGAGCTTTACTGCAGAATGAGTGAGGAACTGTGTAGAAGAAATCACAAGCGAAAGAACACTTACATAAGGATACTTACTCTATAGCACAAACAGAACGAGAGTTCCAGATTTGTGCAGATCTAGCCATGTTGCCATATTTAAACCCATTGTAAAGTACATATCACCGCATTCTGTAACTCTAGTATGTTGGTGAAGAAGGCAGGCAATCACCAAGGAAGGAAGTAACAAAGGAAATGTTTCTTCATTGCCTTCTAAAAAGAAAGATAAGCAGTCAAGCCAATTGCAGTATTAATTTTCCAACTCCTTTTAGATATTCCAAATTTGAATTCAGGCAAAATAACATTTAAATTTCCCCCAAATTAGGTGACTTCTGTTTACTGTCCTGAATCTTAGAGATATAACATTCTCTCTGAGGAATTCCTTGTTGGAAGATGATGACCAGTGCTCACTCTTGGTTGTCTACACTACAGGCAGATGAGACAAAAGACTCTTCCCTCTTCTAGAAGGGAAGGGCTGCACCCAGATTTAGCTGCCCAAGGCTCCAATGGCCCCCATGAGTGGTGCAGCTGGCTCTCCTGACAATTTCTCTAAATAAATGACACCTAACCCAAATTATCCAGTGACCAATAATCCAATAATCTTCTTACCGACAAAATTGTTCTTGTACCATATAAGACATAATGGGCAAGGTCCCTTCCCTGGAATGATGACTATAATGAAAGATGATTCAGTGTCTATGGAGTATTCAAACCACGCACATTCCAAAGAAAAGTCTGGCCTTTGACTAACTTCTAGAAGGTAACCTTTAAGCCGTTGGGATCTCCTGTCAGATAAGAGTATCTTTGTTCACCTAGGGCCTTGTGTCATGCCAGATGGTCTATACTAACAATGTGGTTTGTGACCAAGGCCTTGGGCCACATGTTATCAGTCTAACCTCTGGAGGGGCCTAGAAACTAAGTAACTAAGGTCAGCCACATGAATGCTCCATGCCTACATGATCAACCCTCAATAAAAACTCTGGACACTACGGATTAAGTGAACTCCTCTAGGTGACAATACTCCAGATGCATTTTCACACATTATTGAGAGAATTAAATACTATACAACTCCCTAGGAAGAGATGACTGGGAGCCCATGCAGAATAAATAAGTTGATTTTGTGTCTTCCATAAAGATCCAATCTCTTTGTATCATATGTATCAAAATAGACTAATCACATAATTTTCACAACAAAAATTTTAAAGAAAGGGTTCTGCTTTTGTCATCTTGGAAGGGGATATTTATTTAGTGAACACGAGTATAATAGCTAATTTGCATCTAACAGAATAAAACCTATTTGTCTTTTACTGTAAGAATTTTTAATGTTTTAAATAAATCCTCTGGGGAAAACAACAGGTTTTATTCTGTTAGGTGCAAATATTAACAGTACTTGAAAAATGTTGGGTTACTCAATAAATATTGGTTAAACACACAAGTGAATTATTGGTTCCTAATAGAACCCTGTCCCCTGGTTTTGCTGTGTGTGTGTGTGTGTGTGTGTGTGTGTGTGTGTTTTCTTTTCCCCCTGTATAAAAGCTCAGGTTGAATATAACTGAGAATCAAAGCTAAGCTGTGGAAAATGAGTAAGTTCTACCTTATTATTGTTTGTAGATCAAGCAAACCATCATCTCTACCACTCACAACACCAAGCAAGCAGTTACCACTGGCAAGTACAACCAAAGATGGCCTTCTGCAAATGGGTTGCTATCTCCCTCTTGGCCACCTTACAAACACCTTGCATTCTTGACTGATGTCCCAAACTTCTGGATCATAGCCCACCATCTGGACTTCTGTCCTCCTCCAAGGGTACTGCCTGCCCTGGGCCACTACTCAGTTGTTAATTCATTACACTGACTACAGCAAATTTCCTACTCATGATCACTCAAATGTTTTTCCAAAAGCAAGAACTGCCAAACATCCTTCATTACAAACTCCATCCAAATCCTGTTTAACAATATGCTATTTGTGCATTAGGAATAAATTTCATTAGATATCTGCCCGGAGAAGCACTCCTTTTCTAAAGTTTTAGACATTACAGTTTTTAAAAGGAAATGTTGAAAGAGCAAACAAAATCACCAAATGGTTACAGTCTGGGCTGGAAAGTTCCAGACTTGCCGGCCAGGCCCAGCCAGCTGCCTGTGACTTTCCACACATCAGCAAGTTCCCCTCATAAAAGGTTTACAGCTCAAGCCAGTCTGGCTGCAGACAGAGTTAAACCAACACAGTACAAAAAAGTGAGAGGAAAACAGTGTGAGACCAATTAAAACAAATTGGTAATGAAAGCAACAGCTGGATGTCAACATGTTCTGCTCTGTTAATGGTATGTCGACGGGGTGATTTTTAGAGAACTGGTACCTTCTGAAGGAAAGGAGAGACCAGCTCCCTAATGGGACAGAGCAGGCCTGTACCTCACCAGAGGCATTCCTGCCCACTCACTTGGGAGGCCACCTGCACAGATGAAAACCTGTGCAAGAAACTTTTGTCTCTTCTAAGGCCTCCCACCAAACTGCTGCCATGGGGGGAAGGGAATAACATGCCGACCATCCCCTGCTGGGCTCATTTGACAAACAATGTTATGACAGCAGAGGAGAGTTAAGGCAGTCTGAAGAGCGCTGGAAAGTCCGAGGAGCTGGGTTCTGAATCCAGCACTGTCATTTTGACCTTTGTCCCTGCTACAAACACCTCATCTATAAAGAGAGGAATGAAACACCTTTTTTTTTTTTTTTGGCCTGCTTACAGGAGTATCTCAAAGATGAGATGAGAAATTATATAGGAAGACAGTTCAGAAACTGGAAACATTGCCCTCATTTAAGGAGTTCTTCTTATATACCTGGCTGGCAGTTTTTAAACCAGTTTAAAAACTGGTTTCATAACTGTTCCAGAGCATGTAATGTTGAGTCTCGTATTGAACCACCTGCTCCTTCTCATAGCACAGGGTAAATCCTGGACATCGTTGCTGAGAAATCATCTGTGAGATGTAATGCATGTTGGCTGAGCGTATGTGTGCCAGAACTTTTAATCATCTCATCCTCATAACAAGCCTCTGAATTAGGTATTATCATTACACCTTACAGACAAAAAAACCTGAGGCTCAGAGAGGTTAAGTAAGTTGCTCCAAGTAACATAGCTATTTAGTTAAGGGCCCAGAACGTGAACTACTACAGACTGCACTTCCAACCACTGTGCTACTCTCCTGCCTTCATTGTCCCCATTCTCATGCAGCAGGGTGTTGATACAGGGTTAAGCCCCAAAGGCCAACAGCAAAGCAGTACGAGCCTAGAGTCTAAATATGAACCACTTACCAGGATCAACCCCGGGGTAATTTGAGTTTCTGCCCCAGATGACAGCTTTAACTTAAGTGGCCAAGCCAAGGAGATAGCTCACCCCCTCCTAAGAAGTGGGTCCTTGTGGGGGAAGTGGTGTTTTCTATAAACATGAAAGCATCCCACGAGAGACCATCAGCTGTGAGCAACTATCCAGAAAGGGTAACATGCCTGTTCAAAAGAATATAAGTCAACAGAAATTTTTTCTAACACCTAGCACTCCTCCACGCCCTCCTCCTAACCTTGTTGGAGCCAGGGGCTGCCAAGTGATAAGGAACAGATGAGGAGAAATACAACACATGGGATGAGAGAAGGAAATAACCTACCATCCACCACGGCAGGTCCCCAGCTGAAGGAAGGGAGGTATGTGGACTCGGATTTAGGTAAGGAATTTTCATTATCCCTGGAGTTTACATTTTAATTACTGTTCTTATGACTGCCTATGACCTGAGCTTTTTTTTTTTTCTTTCAAATCTACTATATGGGGAAACTAGAAAAACTATGGAAACTTCCCACATTTCATTCAATGTCAAGAAAGAACTAGGCCCTTGAGGGAGTTTGGAGTTCGAAAGGAGAAAAACATTAAGTTGCTTTATGAATTATCACACTCTTTTAAAATACTTACTTACAGTTTCCTGGTCCTAGGAGTGAAAAATGGCAAAGGTTTCAGAAATACTATTGCACATGCAAACACAGAAATCTAGTTCAAAACCTAGGTGTTTGAAGAGGGAGAATACTTAAGGGAGGAAAAGGTAGGAGCAGGAAGAATCCTCTATCATATTAACATATTCCCAGTCCAGGCCAAGTCCTCTGAAGTGTGTGGAACTCATTTATGGCTCTCAGGCCCCAACCTGAGGCTCTGATAAAGCAGCCAGCCTGTCTAGTGCTTCCTTAAAAGCCAAGTACCCTTCAAGGTCTCTGATTTGTTCCTCTTTCCCCTTCTTCCTCCCTCTTTTGGACAAGAGTACTTGCTTCTGTGAGATGTCAAGTGTAAAATGGACCATGCAATCATTTCCCCAGCTAAGAATATGTTCTCACAGACCCATATAGTCATGCATCAAGTATCACAACAACTACAGATTACTGAATAAAAAGATAACTAAGCACAAATAAACCCTGTACCAGTTTAGTGGAGGGTAATAGGGGATTTAAGTAGGAGACTGGCCAACATTTTCTGGTTCCCTTAGTCTTCCAAGAAATGAGAAATGAATGCAACAATAACAAAACAGGAGAAAATTGAATAAAATGACCTTTCATAAGGTGAAACAATACGTGTATAAGTATACACATACCCTAGGTAACTTCAGCCGTAGGTTATAACAGTAGTCCCAAGGTATAAGTTATGCACACAACTGTTCATTTCCTCCCATATAGGCAATTCCATAACTAGGTAATTGGTTATTACCAAAAATATAATTTTAATAATTTAATAAATCATGAAGATTATAAAACCTAATGAATATCAAGAAACATAATCTGCCTGAACGCTACTATCCTTGGAATCAAGGGTCTGTAGCCAAGTGGCAGAAGACTTAACTCTCCTTCCATATTTTCTTCAGAACATGTTTTTCTATTGATTTAGCGTTCTGGTAGTAGAGAATCAACAAATTTCTAAAGTGAGAATAAAAACTACATTTATTACCATCTATTATGCACATATGTCACCCACTATTTACTTCTCACAGCATCCATATAAGGTAGTCAATATTATCTCCACTTTGAGATACAGGCTACCAGTGATTGAATGAATAAGTTGCTAGGATAAAAGGTACAACACAGGGAATATAGTCATTGGTACTGCTGTGTGGTGACAGATAGGAGCTGCACTTGAGGTGAGCATAACATATAGACTTGTCAAATCATTGCTTGTGCACTTGAAACTAATGTAACATTGTGTCAACTGTAATTAAAAATAAAATTATATATCTATCTCTATAATATATAATAAAATATATAATATATAAATATATTATAATGTATAAATATATAATAAAAATGTATATAATAAAATTCCCTCTCCCTCTCTATATATACATATATATGTATATGTATGTGTGTACATATATATGTGTATATACACATATATGTACATATATATATGTGTATATATATAACAGATGAGAATATTGACACTCAGGTTGTGTCATGTTAGTGATGCCAAAGCTGGAACCAGAGCCCAGGGCTTCTGAATACCATTGCAGAACAACTAGTAGCAACTTTACTGAATTAGCTCACTAGTTCTAACAGTTTTTTGTGACATCTTTAGGGTTTTCTCTATATAAGATTATATCATCCACAAACAGAGAAATTTTACTTCCTCTTTTCATATTTGGTTGCCTTCTATTTCTTTTTCTTATCTAATTGCTCTTGCTAGGACATCCATAATGATGTTGTGTGGAAGTGGTAAATGCAGACACCCTTGTCTTATCCCTGATCTTAGTGAAGATAGCTTTTCACTATTGAGTATGAGGTGAGCTGTGGTCTTGCTATACATAGCCTGTATTATGTTGAGGTACATTCTTCCAAACTTAATTTGTTGAGAATTTTTATCATGGAAATATGTTTGATTTTGTCAAAGGTTTTTTCTGCATGTATTGAGATGATCATATGATTTTTATTCTTCAATCTGTAAATGTGGTATAGCATATTAATTGATTTGCTAATTTTGAAACATTCTTGCATTCTAGGGATAAATCCCACATGCATGATCATGGTGTATGATCCTTTTAATGTGCTGTTCAATTCAGGATGCTACTATTTTATGGAGGATTTTGGCATCTATGTTTATCAGGTGTATTGGTCTATAAGTTTCTTGTAGTCTGGTATTATTTTGTTGAGGATTTTTGCATTATGTTGATCAGGTATATTGGCCTGTAATTTTCTTTTCTTGTGGTGTCTTTGTCTTGCTTTGATATCAGGACATGCTGAAGAAGACAATGCTGGTCTCATACAAAGAGTCTAAAAATGTTCCCTTCCTTTCCATTTGTTTTTGAAAGAACTGGAAAAGGATTGGTATTAATTCTTCTTTAAATCTTGGTAGAATTCATCCGTGAAGCCATTTGATTCTGGGCTGTTCTTTGTCAGGATGTTTTTATTCTGCTTTTATCTCCTTATTCTTTATGGTATTGTCAGACTTTCTATTTCTTCTCAATTCAATGATAGTAAGTTGTATGTTTCTAGGAATTCATCTATTTTGTAGGTTATCCTATTTATTGGTGTGTAATTATTCATACTAGTCTTTTATGATCCTTTGTGTTTCTGTGGTATCAGTTGTAATGTCTCATTTTCCTTCTATAATTTTTTAAGTAAATCTTCTCTGTTTTTCTCTTAAGTAGTTTAGCTAGAGGCTTGTCAGGTTTATTTACCTTTTCAAAAACACCAGCTCTTAGTTTCATTATCTTTTCTACATTTTTCTAATCTCTAATGTATTTCTGCTCTAATCTTTATTATTTCCTTCCTCCTGCTCACTTTGGGCTGTTTGTTCTTGTGTTCGCTTTGGCAGCACATATACTAAAATTGGGCTTAGTTTGTTCTTTCGCTAATTCCTTGAGTTGTAAAGTCAAGTTACTTATTTGAGATCTTTCTTTTTTCTTAATGTAGGTGTTTGTCAGTATAAATGTCCCTCTTAAGAACCGGCTTTCCAAGTTAAGCTCTTTTGTTGGTTTTTTGCTTATTTGAAGAAGCATGTTAGTAAGAAATCCTCTCCTGAGCAACCTCGGGATCTCTATTTCAAGTATCTCTCCCTCTTTCCCTCCTTTGGTAACTCCATTCACATCTGCCTCTCCTCCTAGGAGTTCCTGCCCAAGCTTCCAGCTGGTTCTCCTCTGATGCCAAGAGGAGACAAGTTCAAATTTTAAAGTAAATTTTAGGATTGCATGCTTCCTCTCAATCCCCAAAAGCCAGGCCAGATGCTGAGAGCCTCCTGTTTATTTTCCTTAGGGCAGCGGCCTGAAGTATTCAAAGTTAAGCGCCTTCCCCTGAAAGAGCAGAGCTGAGGTGGCTGCCAGTGTGAGCTCACACAAGATCTGCAGAGGCTCCTGAGAGCCCTCACTGAGGCACACAAAGAGCTGGGGGGAGGGTGGGGGAGAACTAAGACACACAGAGTGTTAGGAGTACACCTGGGTGAGCTGGTTGGGAGTAGGGAAGTCAAAGGGTAATGCATCCTGGCAAGTTTGTGAGAAGGCTTCTGGGTGAATTTTGCCAGATAATTAGTGGAAAGCATTGCCTTTGTTGAGTTCTGTGCACTGGTTACTATGAACCCCTTTTCCCTGCTCCTGGCACCTTGTAGACTTTTCAACCATTCCCATGCTCTCAGTGTTCTGGATGGGGTGAGGAAGTAGTGAGCCTCTCAGGCAATGCCCTGCATGGAAGCCAGGTACTCACTACCTCTCATTTTGTCCTGTGGGAGAAACAGTGGGACAAAGGGGTCTCTTGCAGGGAGGAGTGATACAAGTAAAGTGAAACTGTTCTTCTTACCCAATGCAATGGATCTGTTCTGAGAAATCTTGCTCTAAGGGGATGCTGAGACCTCTCTATTGGACTCCCAGGTTCCCACAAATATATTCTTCTGTATGAATGGGTGTCAAAATCAAAGTTTCTTGAGGAAGTCGGAGGAGGGAATGAGAACTGAAAACCGCTATTCTGCCTTCTTACTGATGTCACATCCCTCAACATCCATTTTTAGTTTTTCAAAATTTCCTTAAATAGTATTTCATGTATAGTAATCAATAGCATTCATTGCATATTTTGTAATTGTATGAATATATATAACTGATTTACTAATTTGTATATTATTATAATACTAGTATGTATATATATATGTATATATATATAAACTGACATATTTATATATAAAACTGATACATATTTCATTTATTTATGAAATGTAATGTTGGAAAACTTCCATATTACTGACATTTATATATAAAACTATTAGGTATATTTATATATACTTACATGTATATATACTTACATGTATATATAAGAACACATATATAATTAAATATACTAATGGAGAAATACTCGATTATATTGGAAAGAGGTCATTTTAATTAAGACTCAAAATCCAGAAGCCATATAAGAAAAGACTGTTAACTTAAACTACTTAAAAAGAAAAATCTTCAACATCACACAAAACAGTATAAGGAAAGTCAAAAAATAACAAGAGAAATATCTGTAAATCATTTTGTAGATATAGGACTAATTTCCTAAATATTATATAAGCACCTAGAAATTGAAAGAAGGTCTCAAGAGATAGTTTACGTGAAAGGATATTCATACAAAAAAAGTTGCTCAAATATACACATGATAAAAGAAATGCAAATTATAATTGCAAGACACCATTTTTTACTTATTAGAATAGCAGAAAAACTGAAAGTTTTCTCAACAGCAAGACTGTATTGAGACAAACCCTTTCAGACACTTCAGGTAGGAGTATAAAGTGATACAGCCCCTATAGAAGCCAATTCAAAAATGTCAATCAAACTTACAAATTCATTTACCCTCGCTCCAGGAATTCCACTTCAGGAAATTTATCCATAAATACACTTGCATCATTTTTAAAATGATATATTTACAAAGTTATTTATTAGAGGGAAAGCCAAAAATTGTATCTACTCAAGTCACTGTCTACTGGGACATAGTCAAATATGGTATAGCTCTATAATAGAATACTATAAAGTTGCAAAAGAAAAAAGAAAAAAGATGCAGAAGCTCTGTTCTAGTTACTACCGCCACATAACAAACCATACCAAATTCTGTGGTGTAAAACAACAACCATTTTATTATGCTCACGGATTATCTGAGTCAATAACTCAGAAAGGGCACAGTAGGAACACCTTATCTCTTTTCCACCAGGTATGATGGCCTTCAACTGGGAAGGCTTGAAGGCTAGGAGCTGACTCCACTGCTGGAGGCTGAACTACGGGGTGGGTCTGCTCACTTTTAACAATGGTGCCTAGGGCCAGCTTTGGAACTCAGCTGTAGCTGAAGCTATAATACCTACCCATGGCCTCTCCATGTGATTTCTTAAGCTCCTTACAGCATGGTGGTGGGCTTTTAATAGGAGCATCCTAAAAAGAAAGCCAGGAGGAGGCTGTATTGCTTTCTTTGTCCTAGCTTTGTCACACAGTGTCATAACTTCATGGTCACAAGCCCATTCAGATTTGACTCCTGTCTTGATAGGAGGAATGTCAAAGTCATATCGGAAAAAGAACAGGCAGGATGGGAAGCTCTCACTATGCCAATTTTGGAAAATACAATCTGCTCCACTTTTATGGAAAGACAGGATACAAAATTAAGTCAAAAAGCAAGGTACTGAAAGGCACAGAATATGCTATCTTTTATGAAAACAAAAGGGAAGAGTTAAGTAGGGATAAAGAAACCATGATAAAATACACAAGAAACTAATAAAAATAGCTAAATGTTATGGGAGAAGTTTAACAAAATTGTAAAAAAAAAAGGGGGGGGGAATGAGGTCAGGAGAGAAAAAAATATTATTTCATTTCTCTTGTTTTTTCAAACTTGAGAATATGCAACCTCTGGGGGGAAAAAGTGTTAAAAATAATAACTGACAAACACACTGACAAACACACACATTTACACACACATGTAGATAATTCTCCCTCTAAAATAATTATGTGGAGAGGCGCCTCGGTGACTCAGTTGGTTAAGGCATCCGACTTTGGCTCAGGTCATGATCTCTCAGTTTGGGAGTTCAAGCCCCGTGTCAGGCTCTGTGCTGACAGCTGGGAGTCTGGAACCTGCTTCGGATTCTGTGTCTCTATTTCTCTCTGCCCCCCGCGCCCCACCTTGTGCTCCATCTCTAAGTCTCTCTCAAAAATAAATAAACATTAATTAAAAAAAAATAAAACAAAATAATTATGTGGATTTATGAGCTTTTTAAGTTTAAAGAAGTGTTTACATATTCAAGCCTTCCCTGGAACCCCCAAGCAAAGAATGTGTTCCTTGAGCCAACGAAACATCACCTCCAAAGATTCTGTACACTTAGAAAAGTGACTTTTCCACATTCACACTTTGTATGGAGGCCAATGATACTCACCTGCAATAAAAGGCTTGACCCAATTCTTTTTCATCGCATTTCACTTCTCACCGAAGGTTAAAGTGTCAATTGATTTTGAATGTTTGATAATAATTTCTCTCTTCTCTTTTTATTTCCCTCTCTCCTAATAAGCAATAGCAATTCACTGTTACCCTGATCCTGGCTATTTGCTAACCATTTCAAATGTAACCTATAATTTAATCCTTATAATAACATTACGAGGAAGGAACTATTATTTTGCCAATTTTACAGATGAGTTTGCAAAATACCAAAACGTACAAGTGTACGCAGTGGAGACAGTGCCTATAAGGTTTGGTTGGCTCCAAAATGTAAATCTCTAAACTCGATTTCAAGACCTCCTTAACCTGAAGTTAACACTCATCTAGGAAATCCTTTAACAGACCATGAGGCCATTTAGTTGGAGGTAACTCTTAAGAGTACTTCAAGCAACCTTTTCAATTATAGAAAAGGAAATTAAGGTTGGAGAAACAAGCCACACTGCAAACCCCAGGCAGTTTCGTGGAGTAGAATCTAGGTCTCCTGACTCCCCGTGCCGCGTGCTTCTCACTACAGCAACTGTCCTCCTGCACAGGGGAATTCACTTGTCACCTAGTAACCCTGCCACAATGGCCTGTGACAGGTTGTGTTCAAATAGAATCCATTTTGAGGTACCCTCACAATACAGCTGCAATAGCTGAGTGGGAGGCTGATCAGCATCACAAAAGGAGAGAAATGGCCTACTTTCCCTGGGCCATAAAAAGAGGTCTAATTATGCTAATGCATTTGGAAAATTTTATTTATAGATGGACTAGAAGGCTGCTAACAAACAACCATGGAATTTGAACAGTCCCTAACCCAAGAATTCCCGTCAGTTTTGCAGATGAAAGACATTCCCACAGGAAGGTATTTCAGGTGCTGCCACTGCTTCTGGGACAGCAAGCAGAAGCCATTTTGACTTACTAAGGCTAACTTTCAATGTTCCCACTACCCAGTTTATCCTGTGTGTGAAATGAAGGGTGTGCTCCAGGAGGCGCAGGGACATTAATATCCATTTACACGTGCAGCAATCACTTAGTGAACACCTTCTCTGTGCCCAGCATCCTCTCCAGGCCAGGATGTGGTGAAGCAGAGATGAAACAGTTCAGTTATTGACAGCTGCTAACCACCAGCACAGTATGAATCAACTCACTTCCTTTGTCAATGCCAAACGTTAGCTACTTCATAATCCCTCAATTCTTCAATCAATCAATCCAAAATAAGTTGGATTTTTTTCAGTTTTAAAAATCGAGACATAACTGACAATAATTTTCTTTAAGTTTATTTTTGGGTGAGAGAGAGAGAGAGAGAGAGAGGGAATCTCAAGCAGGATTTGCGCTGTCAGCACCAAGCCAGATGCAGGGCTCGAACCCACAAACCGTGAGATTATGGCCTAAGCTGAAATCAAGAGTCGGACACTTAACCAACTGAGCCACCAAGGTGCCCCGACAATGAGTGTTTTAAAACCTCCAGTTGTGAGCCTAATATTCCACATACATTTTTGCTTCTATACACTAATCAATGCTATTACTGAACAGGTAAGAGGCAGACTTCCAAACACACATTAAATCCCTAGTATTCCACCTATAGTCAAAGCCAAGTTTAGGGTTGTAGTGGAAGGCGTTTTTAAAAAGCACCACAAGAGAAGGCAATAGGAACTGGAAGCAACTTTAGTGGAAATTAGCTTCTGATAAAACAATCTATGGTGTTTAAATGATTTCTGCCTTTCTTATTTTATTTTCTCGTGTCAAATTTTCACCAAGCCAAGATTAAGTCTGTGACTTTTTCAAGGACGGCTGCCTTAAAAGAAGTGTACCCAAAGTGCTAGTCTCTGATGTTAACGATCAACACCTGGCTGAGCTATTGGCCAATAAAAGGGCCTGGTATTCTAAATATATCTAACAAAGTAATGCTTATTTTTCCTGATTTCCAAGATTTTAAAATAGTGCTATGTTTTATTCTCTGTTTCTAACAGAGAGCATAAAGCTCAAACGCAGGGGAAAAAAAACAAAAACAAAAACAAAAACAAAAACAAAAACAAAAACAAAAACCATCCACTCCTGCCTAAACCAATACAAGAAAGTACCCAGGGCTGTCCCGTTGGGGGCAATAGAAGTAGACTGTTCTCTGAGCTTGAACTGACATTCACCTATATAATTTGTAGTTTTTAATGTTTTTTTTTCTTCCAAAGTCTATACATTTTTTCCAGTATGCATTATTCTGATATAACACTGCTTAATATATACATTGCTTCTGCCATGACTTAACATTCTCATATACTCAAAGATGCAGCAACCTGTCATGAAAAGATTACTACACTGCGAAAAAGGAAATCTGAGTACTAAAGCAAGTGTTATTGGGGCACCTAGGTGTCTCAGTTGGTTAAATGTCTGACTCTTGATTTCTGTGCTGAGAGCATAGAGACTGCTTGGGATTCTCTCTCCCTTTCTATGCCCCTTCCTTACACTCTGTCTTTCTCTCTCTCTCTCAAAATAAATAAATAAACTTAAAAAAATAAATAAAGTAAGTGTTATCACTTCACAGCTGATTTTTAATCAGTAATAAACTCTCTGGACAGTACTTTTCAAATCAATAAAGTGGGGTTAATTGTACTCTGTCCTAATCTTTTTGTCAAAACTTTTATAAACTGCAAACAGGAAAATTCATGTGAAATTCCTTTGAAAACCATAAATTGTAATAACTTTGTAAAGCATTATCTAAAATCAAGATTAAAGTTGTCTAAAAGTGATTAAAACAAGCTATCACTTTGTTAGTGATATTTCCAACCTATCTCATAGACAGTAAATTAAGGATCTCCAGAGAAACAGACCAACAGGATGTGTATAAATATATTTATCTATACGTATGTTTAAATATATGTACGTGTGTGTGTGTGTGTGTGTGTGTGTGTATACATACATAGAGCAATTTCTTTTAAGGAAAGGGCTTACATGATTGTGGAGGCTGGCAAGGCCAAAATCTGAAGACTAAGCCAGCAAGCTGGAAACCCAGTGAAGATTTGCAGTTCAAGTCCAAAGGCAGCTTGCTGTCAGAATTCCTTCCTCTTCTGGAAGGTCAACTGTTCCCTATCAAGGCCTTCAGCTCACAGGATAAGGCCCACCCACATTCCAGAGGGTAAACAGCTTTACTCAAAGTCCACTAATTTAAATGTTAATCTCATCTTTAAAAACCTTCACAGGAAAATTCAGACCAGTGTTTGGCCAAATATTTGGGTATTGTGGCCTAGCCAGTTTGACACATAAAATTACCACCATAGAGAGTTACCAGTTCAGGACGCGTATATAGAAAGTTCATTGAAAAATCATGACTGTTTCATTTCCCCCAAACCACATCTACAGTACATGGTATGAATAAATGCATAAAAAATGTTTGTTGAATAACTAGATGAACTAGAAACAGGTGTAGGGTAATATGGTTTCATGGTACCTTTCATCTTCCTTAATCTGTAAATATCAAAACTAAGAGGAAACATCCAAAAGGCAAAACTGTGTATATTCAAAGGGTTGCCATACAAAATAGTCAAGACTGGCCATTGAGAACACCTGACACCCTTTTCTTTGTTTCTCAGGCTCTGATGGTATCATCTAACCCTGGCCCTCTTTTGTGTCCCCTTTTACTGATTTTTAAAGTTCATACAGAATTTCCCTAATTTACTGACCTCCCCTTACTTTCAGCACTCTATCCAAAACTCAAATGAACTGTGTGCACACCATAACCCTACAAAAGATAACCTACTTCAGGTTGGAACTTCAAGGAATTACAATCTTTAAAAAGCCCAGTAAAATCTCATGTGTTTTATAATATTTCGATAAGTAGCACTAGCTTGAAAGAAAGAAAATAGAATGTTGTGATATCCAATCCCTCTATTGCTACACCTTTCTATCTAATACAACAGCGCTGGTTAAGCTGTGTACCATACCAAGATTTCTGACCCAACTAGGTTTGGAAAATTGTAATTTATTAGGCATGATTAATAAACATTTCATGCTAGCTGTAAATGGTTGTAAAACCAAGTATTGCCATATGTTGTTTTGAAAGTGCAGAATGTAAAAGGGAATTATTACCTGAAAAATAGTCAGGCATCCATTGCACTTCATGCTCTGACAGGTAAATTGATAAAGAAGTGTTTGGAATTGGCAAGTCTCTCCTTGCAGCTGTGCTGAAATGGCCATCACAGTTAGTCATCCCCAAGGTAAGGGGTTGTAAATTTGTCCTTTGATAACGCCATGCCCAGGCAGGGTTAAAAAAGGGGAAAAAAAGGGGGAAAAAAACTCCCAAGGAAAAACTAGACCCTTCTTTCCTTGCTATGGTTGCTGTGCTGAGACCAAATAAGAATCATATTTAGACTCATATCTGACTATGAGTTTCTCTACAGTCATATACTAGCTGAGTGGCTTGGCCATTAAACAAATGCTTATATGCTGTGTTTTACCTATGGCTAATGGAGATATAAGAAATGTCAGTGTCCATTGTGGAGGAACATACCATATGAGGTATTCCCAAGAGAGAATTGCCTGTCATAAATATATATGATTATTAATTATTCTCAGGTACTATAATGGTTCAGAACTTAACTACTGAAAACCTCACAAGACAAATACATTCTTGTCATATCATTAAGGGAAACTATTCAAACTTTCTGAGCCTTTTTGACCAATGATTTTTTTGATACTCTAATTTGAAGAAAAAAGAATATGAATTAAGTGTACAAACAACATTCAATAATAAAACTTTATAATTTTAGTTTCATTCTAAACTGTATATATTAATCACTCCAACTTTCCCCTATAGAGAAAAATGGACTTTTAAATTGACAAATGATATTTAAATCTCATAGACAACCCAAATATTAACTATACATATTATATGTGTATATATATATATATATCTCAAGATACACTAGATATATCAAGATACTATACTATGTATATCAGGATGAACTAGATAGACTCTGTTTTCACCGAGCTTACGTTCTAAGATGTTATCTAGAGTAGAGGGACACCTGGGTGACTCAGCTGGTTGAGCATCCAACTCTTGATTTCTGCTCAGGTCATGATCTCATGGTTTGTGGGATGGAGCCCCGCAGCAGACTCCATGCTGAGAGTGTGGAGCCTGTTTGGGATTCTCTCTCTCCCCCTGTCTCTGTCTCTCCCCTGCTCATGCTCGCTATCTGTCTCTCTCAAAGTAAATAAATAAACTTAAAAAACAAAAAAACCTGCAGAGTATAGAGTGCTATGGAACATATGGTAAATGTGTATTGAGTGCCTTTCATCACCATGCTCACAGAAATAAATCAAACTTATCCTTTAAGACCTGGTTTAAATGCTACCTTCTCCATGAATCCTCTCCTGATATCTGACAATTGGAAGTGACTTTTTCCTCCTTTCAACATCCATAGCAGTTCATTACTCATGTTTCCATCTCCTCACTCAACATATATTTGATGAATCCTTACTCTGTGCACAGAGTAACCACTCAAAAGAAAGATGCTCAGTGAATGAACCAATGAGTTCTTGGATGTGAGACAACAAAGTAACATTTATCACCCACTTGGTAGAAACCAGGATTGATGCTAAGTGCCCCTACATGCACTTTTTCGTTCCATAATAGTTCAAAGTGGTAGAGATTATTCAAAAGTCTGGGGTTTCATAGTAAAACAAAGAAAGCTCCTTTGAACCTTATATTCCAGTAGGGAAGTCAGACGAGTTAAATAAAAAATAGCTACATAACACTTAGGTGTGATAGCATGATTTAGTGTTTAGCATCATTGGGAAAAGTAAAGTGTGAAACTGGCACAGGTGGTGATAATGGTGTCATTTGATAGGGACTTGAATTTGAGTGCAATTCTGAATGAAGTGAAGGAGCAGACAAAGGACATACCTGAAGGAAGAGCATTCCAGGCAGAGGGAAAAGCACATGTAAAATCCCTGAGGCCAGAACATGTGAATGTGGCTGAAGGGGAGTGGGTGGGAGAAAAAGAGGAAAGGAAGTCAGAAAGAAAGCCAAGAAGCAGAGTTGTACTATCCTGTAGGTTAAGTGAAGGAGTTTGGTAGGAAATTGATTTGACGTTGCCTTAAAATTATAAAGTGTTCAAATTTGGGGGCACCTGGGTGGCTCAGTCGGTTAAGCTTCCAACTCGGTTTTGGCGCAGGTCATGATCTCACGGTTCATGAGTTGGAGCCCCCCATCGGACTCTACACTGACAGCTGCAGAGCCTGCTTGGGATTCCCTCTCTCTCTTCCTCTCTCCTGTCCCTCCCCCACTCACTCTCACTCTCTCTCTCTCTCTCAAAATAAATAAACATTAAGAAAAAGTGTTTAAATTTCAAGAAGGCAGATGTAGTATAGTATAATATAGCAGGAAGAAGATTATACTTGTATCCAGACAAACAAGCCCTGAAGAGAAGTAAATAAGTGGATTCCTTCCACAGACCATTATTAAAATTCCCTGAGACTGTTTTCAGTTTTGTAAAAACGAAGACAGTATTGTCTGAAGGCAGGGGTGAGAACAATACAATCCTAAAATCTAAGAGTTAAACCTTAAGACTGGCACCAGTTATATGCAATCCCTTTTATATGAAAAGTGCCTTAAGGAAGAAAAAGTATTCCCTATGCTGGAAGCAAGAAAGGAAAAGATCTGGCTGTTACTATATTGATAAAAAATCACATATCTCAAGAAAGAATGAGTCCATCAGAAAACGAATCAGTCAGCAAGGAGCATGACAGAAAGGAAGGCATGAATTATCAGTACGCCTCTAGCACTGACTGGGGAACAAAATGTCCTAGGAAGATAAAATGATGCAAACGTGCCCAATTCTCCTTATTGTCAAGACAGATCTATCAGACTATTGGAGTCTGATACCATTAAACATATGAGTTATCCAGCCAACTCTCCTTGTTCTGATTCCATGCTCACAAGCTACCTTCTGATAATCTCGCCTCCCAGGATGATTTTCTACAGGGAGAGAATGTTCTGGTGTGCTGGAAAGTTACATTTCTCTCTACAAATTACAGCATCGGCATTCTGTATTCTATACCTTATTCTCCTGTGGACTTAGTTGATGTGAATCAGCATGCCTAAGTCCAATAAAGCTTTGAGAAACTGACACTGTCTGTTTTCTGAATCTGTAAGACTGAGGGGTCAGACTTTGGGTTTTGATGAGCTCAGCAGGTGATGCCCCTCCAGGGGCTGTTGGTAACCAAACACATTATTTTTTAACTTCTCCACTGCTTAATTCAAAAAGGTTGTGGGGTTTAGGTGAAATAATGTATTTGAAAGTGTTTAGAAAGCTGTAAGGTTCTTTTAAGGATCACTAAAAAGTGCCCAAGAGATGGAGAAAGAAACAAATTGTGTCCTATGGACCTTGACTAATCTGGATACTTGGGACCAGCCACAGAATAGAAAAACTTCCATTCGAGGAGTAATGGCTGTATCAACCCCATGAAGAATGTAAAACTCATTGAATAGGCTCAGATACTGAGTACACCATCTTTCCCTGTTTAAGTAATTTTCTTCATGGATAGAAATTTTGGATTTTCCATTTAAGAATACAACATTTCAGTACAAAAGTCTAGAACCAACACTAAATCTTTTGTGAGATGTATATAGATATAATACACACATATAGATATAAATATATAGTACTTATGACACCCCAGGCAACAGCCCCAACTACATAATTTATAAGGATCTGTGCAGAATTAAAATGTAGAAACCTTTGTTCAAAAATCAAGGAAAAAAGTACTGTAAAATATATTAAAATATAAAGCATTTTCTTTTCTTTCATGGTGCCTCTCCTCACTTGTCATGGTGTTTTTCACTTGTTAATGTCACGCCAAGTAAAGAAAATTAATTTTAAAAAAATGTAGCCTGAATTTTATTGTCCATCTTAATATTGTGCAATGCCAGCTTTAAATAAATACATAAGAGCTTCTCATCTCATAGACACAATAATCAAAATTACACAGTTCACATTTCACATTGCACAGGTCACTGTGCATATGTATTTCCTTCTTGCTAGGACACAGGAAACACTGCACAAAAAATAATTCAGCTGTTTTTATATCACATCTTGATACATGCATATTCTCCCAACACTCTGTACCCTCAGCTTAGTAATGAATAAGGACATACTAACAGGAAAAAGAACTACGAGTTATTTCCCTTTCCTTCTATGTCATTTTTAGCATCAGTGGTTACCTAATACAAGGAAGTAACATGAGTAAGAAAGAATATCATAGGGTTTTGGGTCACTAAGTTTCTTTGAATGTTATTGCCTTCTTTCTGTCTTTGAACAAAGTCTTGATTTCAACAGAAACTGTGGTCTCTTGGGGCTGTCAGCACCCTCTCTTGTCCAGTCATATACGTTAGACACTACCTTGTACTTGCTTTGAGTCTCATTGAATCCCCACACATTGGGCCCACTAGAATTCTATGCTCACAGGGCATTGCAAATGTTATGTGTGAAGGTCACAGTACAGAACAGAGTAGTCCTGCCTATTACACATATCCTGCCTATGCACATGCATTCTTAAAATTATTAGGAATAATGGGGCACCTGGGTGGCTTGGTCGGTTAAGCGTCCAACTTCGGCTCAGGTCATGATCTCACGGTCCGTGAGTTCGAGCCCCATGTCGGGCTCTGTCCTGACAGCTCAGAGCCTGGAGCCTGTTTCAGATTCTGTGTCTCCCTCTCTCTCTGCTCCTCCCCTGTTCATGCTCTGTCTCTCTCTGTCTCAAAAATAAATAAATGTTAAAAAAATTAAAAAAAAATTATTAGGAATAATAAGAAATTAAGGATTTTAAGACAGAGGGTGGCTCAGTCAGTTAAGGACCAACTCTTGATTTCAGCTCAGGTCATGATATCTAGGTTGTAGGTTTGAGCCCCACATCAGGCTCTGCACTCAAAGCATGGAGCCTGCTTCAGATCCTGTCTCCCTCTCTCTGCCCCTACCCTCCGCCCTGCTCTCTCTCTCTCTCTCTCAAAAATAAATAAATGTTTAAAAATTTTTTTTTAAGTTTTAAAAAGAGAATTTTAAGACAGCAAAAGCAGAACATTAAACCAAACATGAGTTTGTTCTGAGCACGGTGACTTACGCAGTCGCACAGTTCCATCAACCAAACCAGCCCTGCCATGCACTACTTAAGAACAAAGAGTTAAACTCTCATAACAACTATATGAGGTTGAAACAATAATTATCTTTCACTTCTGAATGAGGAAACAGACACAGAGAAGTTAAGTAGCTCATTCAAGTGCCAATAAGAGCTAATAAATGACAGAGCTGTGATTTGAACCCAGGCTTTTAAGCTTACCAATATATAGTGTTTCTTCTCCTAAAGCACTGATCTTAAAGTCAATCCCAAGCTTCTTTGGCTCTTCCTTACTTCCTTACCTTCTAAAAATCTAAAAAACAATTCATATTCATCATAAAGAAAACCACAGATATTATGGGCATTCATTGTAATTGACATTAGCAAGTATAATGAATAATAATAGTTATCACAGAGTGCTTCCTCTGGGCCTAGCAATTTGATGAGATAGTTGTAGTTATTACCTGTGCTTACAGATGTGGGCATAGAAGTTTAGAGAAATTAAGTAACCTTTGTCAGACTAATTAGGTAATAAGTGCAGGAGTCAGGATTTGGCCACAGACAATTTGACATTAACATGCATGGGCTTACACTTTGTCACAGTGCTATAATTTTCCCAATGTCCATTTTAATGGTGCCAAGAGTGAGTGACTGGGATCAAACCTACATACATAGAGTTTATTTCTGCGAGATTTCTGTTCAATCTCACAGGCTCAACATGAGAGGTATAATTCAATTGCAAGAATAAAGCGTTTGACATTCAAATGTGTACCCTGGTACAAATTTGCTAAAAAGTTTCTTCTTCTGTTTAAAGTTCAAATAAATGAAACCTAGAATGAAATGCAAGAAATATAAAGAAGCCTCAAAAGTGTAGGATGCTGCCCTTGAAGAAACTGTTATTCCTAGCAGATAACCTCCGAGCAAATACAGGAAGTAATTGGATGATCTCTCCTAACTGAATCCAATAGACAGAGGAAGCTCAAGTCCTGTTCTTGCTTCTGATGTCCATTAATGCCACATAATTGTTTGGACAACCTTGAGATCAAGAGAGATGGGCATAAAACTGGAAAGCTCCCAGATCAGTCTCGAAAAGAATTTTCTATTCAGAAGTTGCTTTCAGAAGATCACATAATCAAATAAGCATAATCAGAATAGCCATCTCCAAAATTAGGTGACATAAAAAAGAAAAGAAAGCCTAAAGAAATAATTTTGGCTTAGGACATAAAATTAACCAGGGAGCTAAGGGACTGTTAAAGTCCAGAGCCATGTGTAATGATGGAAGACTTTTAAATTCCTGGCAAATTTTCAAGGCACATAAAGGAAAATTAGGACTGTTCTTCCTAACAGATTTTTAATTATAAGAGCATTTCACTCAAAGTAGCTGAATTCTTTTACCCTCCATTGTATATTCTGCAATTAATTGAAGATCCATCACAGAACACTTGGTTCTTCTACTGCTGTTCACCTAAGGAAATCAACATTTCAGAGGCATTTTTAAAATAACTGAAGACCTAAACTCATTTTAGAAAGCAAGAAATAAAGGAACACACTCATACTTTCTAGTGAAAAAAAATCATCCCATTCCCTATTCCTTTTGGACCACACAACTCCAACATTTTCTGTTGTTTTAAACAGAAGCTGTCTTAACTTGAGTTGCTCCAGAAAATAGAGCCGAGCCAGAGACAAAGGATTACATGTAATAATTTAGTGGGAAAAATGGTGCTCTACTTGAAAAGATCAAACAAGAAGTCAATGAAATACATCTTCGTATATGTGTCTGAGACAAAGAAAGGGAGGCATTTATCCACTGGTCCTTATTCATTGGTCAAAGGATCCCCTACCAACATGAATATACTCACTCACACACTCTAGTATTCCACATATGTGAGTGCCAAGTGGGTTCCTGTGAATGTCATACATCCTTGTGAAACAGAAGCTATAGGACAGGCAGCCAAAGGCATGCACTGGGCGAAACTGACATGGTTGATGCATGCAGCTGGGTGAAGCCAGCATGGAGCAGATCACTGCAGCTGCAGCTGGACAGAGAGGTGTGTTGAAGACGATGTGAGTGGCTCTCAACAGAGAAGCCGGATAGAGTCACCATGTTCACCTTGAACCCATTTCCACTCTTGAGCTCTGAGCAGCTGTTTTACATTTTAGTGGCACAGGTAAATTTTACTACTATTTTCTTAAGGTAATACTAATAATGTTTCAAAGGATTCACAAACATCTTGAAGTGGATTTAAAATGTCTCCATTCCCAAATCCCACGTCATCTTGAACTCCTCTCTGCTTCTAAAGAAGAGAGAACCCCAACAAGTGTCTACATTAGCTCCCAATGTTTGCTGCTCAAGACTGGGGTTACCTTCCTTAGTTGCCAAATATAGCAGTCTGCTCTCTGCCTGCATTCTATCCATTCCATTGCACTGGCATGGTTAGGTAGCCTCTCCACAAGGAAGAGTATTTTTTGCTTCCACTGGTATTTTTCTTTAGCTTATTCTCCTTCTCTGCATTGACCTTCATCATTCCCTCTAGTTGCACTTACTCTTCCTTCTCTCTAAAATTATGATTTCCCCAAGACTCTGAACTTCATGTGCAAAATTTCCTCAGTGATTTCATGAATGTCTGTCTCCCAAACACAGGGGGTCCTTATCCCCACTCCCTACCTTCTAACCACTCCTTCAGCTGTTTCCTCTAAAGCCCAATTATAAGTGTGGAAAGCAGTGTCTCAAATGCAATCTGTTCTAAGGAAACTTGTGACCTTGTCTCTGAAGCTCTGGGTCCCTTTGTGTTTCCAATTTCACATTCATTCTTTGCATTCTCCTGGGTCCTAAGCCTTGTTTATCAGTGCCCAGTACATTGATTGTATACATTTCTCAAGAAGAAACAGGATATGATGCACCTCCTTTTAAAAAATTCAGTGGAAAATACACCCAAACTGTAAATCCCCTAGAGTTCATTTCCATCTTCACTTTAAGAGTTTCCAACATGACAACATGGTAAACTCTTGATATTAGAGAAGTTTGGGGATTAAAAAAAAAAAAAAAGGTTAATTTCTGGAAGAAATTTATCCACTTAACATTAGCCAAGGGTTTGGCTCAAACCCTGCTTGAAACTTTTTTATATACAAAGTCATATAATCCTGATTTTACATACATGAATAAATATGATCATATGCATTTCTTTTAATTCATTTTTAATTTGTACTTTACTTTTTTTGCTTCACTCCCAATTCCCCACCCCACCCACATAATTGCTCTCCTGCCTCCTCCCCACTAGGCAACCCAAACTAACACCTAAAATGTATCCTTTCATATAATTTCTCTATGCACACATAGATGATATAGATATATAGATAGATATAGATATAGATATAGATATAGATATAGATATAGATATATAGATATATAGATATAGATATTCTATCTATTAGATAGACTATATCCATATTCTATCATCTATCTATCTATCTATCATCTATCTATCTATAAAACATATCGATGTACAAATGAATACATACATGTAACCATATACAGGCTTTAGCAATATATTACAAAACTGAAATAGTACATGATATTTTAGCTATTGCTTTTTCCATGCCATTTCACAGAAATCTTTTGCAAGTTCTCATTCATTGTTCTCATTCATTCTTTTTAGTGGTTTGGAAGCTTAAAACTCACTTATGGATTTTTCACCCATTCTGAACAATGTTGATGTAAACAATCTTGTAGCTAATCCTTATGGAACTAAAGTTTTCTTTATATAGAATAGATTATCAGGAAAGATATTACTGGGTATACTCGGTTACACATGCTTTTTTACAGATGGTGGGAGACTGTTTTCATATTTCTTTTATAAGCATGCCACTTTTCCCACCCCGGGGGGGGGGGGGGGAAGAGATTTTATGTTCATTTTAATATGTGCCAATCCAAAGAGTAAAAAGTGAAATCTATTACTTTATCTTTTCCTGACTACTGTTTTTGTGCATTTTTTGTGTGTTGTTGACCATGCAGATTTTCACTGTTATATTTTCTCCATATTGACTGCTACTTTTCTATCACTTACATCCTTATTATCAATTTTTGAGTCCTTTGTATGGCAGTTACTAGCTTTTTCCTCTGTTTTACAAGTTGTTCCCCCAAATATAATGTTGGTTTATTCATTTCATTTAAGCTATCTTTGTCATAATAATTTTTTAATTATATATACTCAATTGTTTTTCATTTTTCTTTTATAGGTTCTGAGTGTTAGAATTAGAGTCTCTGTTTGCCTCTAGAGTATTCACATAGTCTTCTAAATTTTTCTCACAAGATTTTTATTTTATTTTTTACATTTAAATATCTAAACCAACTGGAGATTATTTTAGATGAAGCAAGAAAGAGGCCATTTTTACTTTTTTTATGCACAGCTAGCTGTGCTTTATCAAATTATACATTGCTTTAGATTTACAGGTATTAAATAATCCATTTTCTTCTATACTAAAAATATTGCCATTGTCATATATTAAATCCTCATCTATATCAGGATATACTTTTGGATTCTCTCAACCTTCCCTGTTTTCTACTTTATCTATTCTTATAGTTATACCATAATGATTTATGAGCAGAAGCTTTCTATTTAGTAATATTTTCTAAATCTCTAAGGCAAGTCACTTCTCATTATCCTTCCCTAGGGTATCCTTGAAGATTTACTCTTATAGATAAACTTAAAGGTCATTTTATTAAACAAAAAACTATTGAGATGCCAACTGTTTATGTATTAAATATATATATTAAGTTTGGGAGAATTTATATTTTTATACTATTTAATCTATAAGACAAGACCAAATGTTATTTAATATCCTTAGATTTTATAATTCCCCTCATACAGGTCTTATGCCATTATGGTTAAATTTATTACTAGATAATATGTTGGGCACCTGAGTGGCTCAGTCAGTTAAGCATCAAACTTCGGCTAAGGTCATGATCTCACAGTTAATGGGTTCAAGCCTCGCGTGGGGCTCTGTGCTGACAGCTTAAAGCCTGGAGCCTACTTCAGATTCTCTGTCTTCCTCTCTCTCTCTGCCCCTCCCCTACTTGCACTCTGTCTCTGTCTCTCAAAAATAAACATAATTTAAAAAAAAAAACTAAACAATGTGTTGATATTTTGGTATTAAGAGTAGAATACTTACTCATTTCCTTTTTGAGGTATTAAGCTCAATTGCTCTATTTTAGACTTGGCTCTTCTGGGCACTATGTTTCCCCAAACTACCTTCCTTGTATAGTTACAGGCTGGAGTTGGCCAAGTGTGAAGTTGCATGAAAATTTGGAGGCAGAAATGAGGCAGTAGTCATTAGGCTGTAAATAGAGACATAAGCAGTTTCCAGTTTGCACTGGCTTTTCCCCAGTTCTCCCTCCTGGTCACTGGTCCTACTGAAAGACAGTGACCTGACACCAGCACTTCACTATGAACTCACAGAGTTAGTGACCATGAAGAGCCAACAATCATCCACTGGCATCTATGCAATCTTCTATGAATTTCTTTTTTTTTTTTTTTTTTAATTTTTTTTAACGTTTATTTATTTTTGAGACAGAGAGACACAGAGCATGAACAGGGGAGGGGCACAGAGAGAGGGAGACACAGAATCTGAAACAGGCCCCAGGCTCCGAGCTGTCAGCACAGAGCCCAACGCGGGGCTCGAACTCACGGACCGTGAGATCATGACCTGAGCCGAAGTCAGACGCTCAACCGACTGAGCCACCCAGACGCCCCTATGAATTTCTACACCAGCTGCCTTCATGGTTCCAACAAGGGAGACCAGGCACACCTATACTCTAGGTGTGCAAGCGAGTTACTCCCTGTACCTTGGCTAGTTAGTTATTTTTCTCTACTCTTTTGAGTCTTCCTTTGGGACTTTTATTTTCCAAACTCTTCCCACACTAAATTAATGTTTAGTTCCTGTAATAAATTTCCTCTCACATAATGCTCTTGGTAGTTCCATTTCCCTGAATGAATCACAACACTATAGGGAAAGTATGGTTTTGTATGTTTATATTGTGCCCAACCACTTTACCAAATTAACTTATCAGTTATCTTAGATTTGGGGAAAATATCTTATGTTTTCTGGTATACAGCAATATTATCAGGAAAAAGAGTTTTACTTTTTTTCAATGGTTACACCAGTCTTCTCTTCCTTTATTTTTGTTTTTTTCCTTTTCTCTGTTATAACCTCTAGGTCAATGTCAAATAAGATGAAGAAACCAAACCCAGTAGGCTGGTGGTACAGTACCACACAGGCTGCCAGTCCCTGATACCATCTTAAGCCTCACTGCTCCTCAGTCTTCTCATGCTCCCTCCACTTCAAGGTTAGGAGGCCTCAGCCCATCAGTTCAGCTTCTTGATTTCTTGGGCCAGACAGTCTAACATAATCACACAACTTTGATGTTTACATCTTCCTTTCCTTAAAACCTCCCCTCTACCAGGAGCAGCTGTAGGGTGGGTGATCTGTGTGATTACACAGAGCTCTGAACCCACAAAGGTCTCATGCACAAAAAAAAGGGGGTCGGGGGAGGCTTATGCTTGGTTTAATATTCTGCTATCACCATCTAAAATTCTTAACAATTTTTTAACAAGAGTTCCTACACTTCTGTTTTTCACTGAGTCCCCACATATCATTCAGCCAAGTTCTCACAGGGACTTTCTGAGTTCTAATCATTGTCCCCGAGCTATTAGGTGTTAATATTTAATCCCTGTCCTGATCCCCAGCAGCTCTCACTAGCTAGATTCCCATAGTACCCTATGCATTGTGTGCATCCAAGAGTGTGTTGCCCCAGCAGCTATGTGATCCATAAGAGACAGATGCCCAGCATTGGAAGGAGAAGGGTAAAATAAATATGGACAGGATGCCATTTTCCTAGAATTAGTTGCTGAATTTTTAATGTGTGGACCTTAGGTTTCAAAATGAGTGTACTAATACATTTGTATCCAAAAAAAGGAACAGAACGATTCTAATAAAAGTGAGGGCAAAATCCATTGACACGATGAAGGAAGAAAATAGGTCCCCTGGAAGTGAGTGAGTAGAGAAAATATCAGGACAGAACCAAAGAACTAAAGGGTTGACAGTAGATAAGACTGATAGATTAATATTGACCAAGAAAATTGATATTTTTCCTGGTTGTACAGGAAATAGATAGACTTATCTATCTATCTATTTTTCCTGATTTACAGGAAATCAATAGTTTATTGAAGAGAACTAAAGGGTGATAGCAAAGTTCAGTAATAAGACTCCCACAGTTATTGAAAACCTTTAGTTTTTTACCTACCTGCCCTTGGTCAAACAAGTATGTTTAATAAATTTTACACCTTCCTCAAAAATTAAGTATTTTTAGGGTTTTATTTAGCTCTTCATTCTGAAACTCCAAGAATCTTTATAGAACAGTATAGATGTAGAATATATACAATATTGAAATTAGTGTTATTGAACACAAGACCACATCCTGGGAGTTGTACATATAACATAGAAACTACCACGTCAACAAATATCTTGAGGGTTCACAACTTGCCAGGCAATGTGTGCTCTTCAACCCTCAAAAGAATTCTATAAATTGAGTAAGTTATTCTCTTTATAAGTAAGCCAAAACTCAAAGAAATTGAATGATTAGTGTAAGGACACATAGGAACCAGAATACAAATCCAGAAAGTGCCTAACAATGGTCTCTCTTATAAAGATGTACTACTTACATAAAGCCCCTTTGATCTATCTGATAACAATCTAGCTCTTTCTCCTTTCACTCAATAACTCAGATTATCACGAAAATGTAGAAATCTAGATGTAGAGATCCTTGATATTGATCCTGATCTGGAGGAAGGTACCATTTTCTTAACTATACAGATGAAAATGATTTACTGGTGTGTGTTTCCCCATGTGTGTGTATGTGTGTTTGTAGGTTAGTGTGTCTGTATAAGAATGGGAGGTCAGGGGCGCCTGGGTGGCTCGGTCGGTTAAGCATCCAACTTCGGCTCAGGTCATGATCTCGCAGTCTGTGGGTTCGAGCCCCGCGTCGGGCTCTGTGCTGACAGCTCAGAGCCTGGAGCCTGTTTCATATTCTGTGTCTCCCTCTTTCTCTGACCCTCCCCTGTTCATGCTCTCTCTCTGTCTCAAAAAATAAATAAATGTTAAAAAAAAAATTAAAAAAAAAAAAAAAAAAAAAAAAAGAATGGGAGGTCATTCTTTAGGAATGAAGGATCAGGCCGTATGATCCTTAACTACCTTGTACTGTTACCAAAATAAAGATATTTCTATTAATGGGTAAAGATGGCAGTTTACCAAGGAGCCCTATCTACTAGTCAGTATGGCTCACAGATCTAGGATAAATCACAGCCTGGAAATTAGGAGTCTCCATTACAGGACACTCACACTCTTTTGAGAATCCCTCCAGGAAGGCCTGTTCTCAGAGAAGTATCTAATTTTCTCTAGACAAAGGAATTCTTATTTCCTTGGAAACCATATCTCTGCTGTCTAATCTCACCAATTCTTATCACTTTATGCTTCACAGCATGTTGCCTTCTGCTCCTAAATGACACAAGATTCTCATGAATAAAGCAGCATATGGGCTTCCCATCTTTCTTATTCCATCTACATAATCATCATATGATTCTGATTCAATACTTTGTAATCAGTCTTCTGCATCTTATTTTTAAATGGTCACGGACGATAATTATAACCATCAAAAAAATCCTTTCAGTCAATTAACAATTTCCTCTAACAGGGAAGTTTAATCCCAAGAGTGGGATAGGATAGGAGGAGGCTTCACACTTGGGTGCACTGGTAACCTGAAATAGATTTTAAGTTTTGTCTCTTAAATTGAGAAGCTCCTTCACTGCAAAAGTAAGGAGGAGGAGGTAGAAAAAGAGGAGAAAGAAGAAGAGGAGGAGATGAAGGGGAAGGGAAAGAGGGAAGGGAAGAAACCTGAGAGTAGTGAGGTATAACTTTGAGGTTTTAGTAAGAAACACAGAAACCATTCCAAGTATTTATATCAGAGGGAATTTAATTCAGGGAACTGGTTACATGGGTGATGGAGGAGCTGAAAAGTCAAAGTAATCCCAAGATTAGCAACAGCAAAAAGCCACTCCACCATAGAGCTGGAGAGACAAAGGGAGAAAGTGGTTTATTGTTACTAAACCCCAGGAGCAGCAGAAACTAGAATATGACAGACCTATCAGGAGGGATCTGGAGTCGCTGAAGGTCCCAGCCTAGTGTGCGATGCCCATGGAACTAAAATGGGAAGAGGAGTTCTTTCTCGCTGATGTTCAATATTGCCACCAAAGCTTATTTTGGGTGAACAGAGTTGGAAGCCAGTTGACATGGAAGCTGTGATATGTAACCTACAGGTGTCAGCCTCCCTGCAATACAGAGAAGTACATGAGACCAAAATTTGCATCTGAGGAATATATCTGACCAGCTCAGTCACAGTAGGTAAAATCAGACTCCCAGTCATATTTGAGCCAACCACATTACCCTTAAGGTTGGGGTACATGATTGACAGTCATGGTCCATATAGGAAACTAGAAGAAAGATGGCAAAGGGGCGAGTGATGAGAAAATTCTACTTATAAATGTATGTGCACAAAACAGAGAGGAAGCGAAAAGATTCCGTAGTGCCCACTGAGTGGAGTTATTACAGCAAGAATAAAGTGCCCATAAATAATTGAACACAAGTATCTAGGAAACTGTTAACACATGTGGATGATGAAAAGGTTAGTGTACAAGGGCTAAATTGGCAATGACCCCTGGGAAGTGAAGGGGATAAGGTAAAAACTCATTGTTTGGGAAGAATTAGCTGCCTTTTGAGTTGTCTGAATTGTCCTGGGGACAAGAAAAGGTTGAGCTCCCTAAAGAAGATAAAAAATAAAGGTGTTTTCTGTTTTGCTTTATTTAGTCTTAAATTCTCAGGGGCGCCATGATCATGAATATGCCCCATGATGTCAAGTCTGAAAGAGCAATGAGTAAAAAGATCTAACCAGTCATGACCCCTAACGGCACCACTAAAGCCTCCCTCCATATTAACCTATAATTGCTTCACACTTAGTGCCTTTTATAATTCCATCCACCCAGATTCTTAAGCTTCCTGTCAGGCTGCAAACACAAAAGGCAATTTATCTTCATACTACTGGTTTCAAAACATGTGGAGCCCTGACAGTATTTAAATAGGCATCACCTGAGATACTTGTGTTCTGTTTTGTTTTGTTTGTAATGAGAATCTCTGATGGTGAGACATAAGATTATTCTTCATTTTTTAAATGTTTATTTATTTTTAAGAGAGAGAGAGAGAGAAAGCATGAGTGGGGGAGGGGCAGAAAGAGAGGGGGACAGAGGATCTGACAGCAGTGAGCTCAATATGTGACTCGAACTCAGGAACCATGAGATCCTCACCTGAGCTGAAGTCTGATGCTCAACCAACTGAGCCACCCAGGCACCCCAAAGATTATTCATTTTTAACTAAACACCTCATTTGAAAGCCATTTATACTTCAATCTCAGAATGACTATTTTGGGGGCTTTTAGGAAGTCCCTTTGGGATCACCATAGAAGGAAGGAGCAAGAAATAAGACAGTAATATGAAGCTCTAACCCTTTCCCTACAGCAGTTTATATGTTAGTCTTCCACTAAGAGTTCATTTGAAGAATTTATTGTATTGCAAAGAAAGAAAGAAAGAAAGAAAGAAAGAAAGAAAGAAAGAAAGAAAGAAAGAAAGAAAGAAAGAAAGAGAAAGAAATGTATATATGTAAATATGTATATATGAAAAGATATGAAAAACAATGGCTTTATAGAAAATCCTCCTTTAATATGGGCTCATTTCAATGACTCTATACTTTTATCTTGTTACTTGCCTGAGGTCCCCTTCTAGGTCAGACTCAGTGCTTCATTCCCTGAAGACTCTCAATCCATCCTAGCAAGCTGCTAGGTATCTTCAGTAAACTCATTATTTTGTAGTTTTGAGAAGACACATTTTCCCTGCTTTCGTTCTGGCACTTTTCATGATTCCTCAAAGATGGCTGACAGTGATGACATTATTCAGTATGTTCACATCAGAGAGCCACTGCATGAGGGCAGGCACCAGGCTAGGCATTGTCTAGGCAGTAGATATTTGAAAATAAATTAGTCAGGAATGTGACATATTGTTTAATACCTGTGATAACCTATGCACAATTGAAAAGTTGAATACAAAGCTTCTTTTGCCTTCGGCTTATAACTCCTCAAAGCCATTATGGCAAGTATCTTTGGGAAAGAAATCAGAAGAACAGAAGTTGAAATTGAATAACTGACCTTTCTCAGAGTCAGTTGTAAACATTATATCATTTCTCTACACAGTAGGTCTAGACTGTTCTTACTTATCTTATTGCAAAAATACCTTTAAAGTTTTATACTGTTTTTTATATTATTTTGTATTTTAAACTTCTTAAAATAGTTCTTCCATTCTTTGGCCCTAGCTTTGTTATATGCCACTCTGTCACAGCCTAGGAATCTGGAGTTCTCTCTTGTCCAGTAAGAGAGTGGACACAGAATTGAATACGAAAGAGGCTAATGTCCAGGAGGACACAAGAGCCCCAAACAGGGGTTTCATCTCCACATTTATTGAGCTCACAAGATATTACCTGCATGGTGAATGCAAAGTAAATAAGATTTTACACACATAGTGCATATAGAGAAAACAATCAGTAATCATTAATTTGTGTGTTTAGGAAGCAAAGGGTGTGGGGGGTAAGTGATCAACGAGGAGTTTTTGGTCAAGGAGTTTGTGATCAATGTACACTGATGTCAGATGGAAAGTAATTTTACTCATGATCCCATTACAATATCTCTCTAGCTAACCTGGGTGCTTTCACCCTGTGGTGGCAGCTTTCCACCCCTAACCTTTTTTCTAACCCATTTATGTAGGTAGAATCTATTTCCCCACACCCACTCATTCTTCTGTGTATGGCCTATGAGTATATGTGTGCATTTGTGTATTAATAAATGTTTAGTTGTGCCAAATTATCACATGTTAGCACTGGCAATTCAGTAATAAAAAGAAAGCATCATTTCCCAACTTTCTATAATAAATATATGATAGTTCTGTCAAAAATATACACCTTATATATTTTCTAAGCTTAAAAACACATCAGAAAATAGTGAGATACTTTTAAAAGATTTTTCTAATCCTCCAAGGAGAAAGAGAAGTCTTGGGCTTTCAAAAACAAAAAAAGAGGCTTCCATTTTCATAAGTGAGAACATAAATGGAAAGAAACAAAGGGAATTGGAACAGAATTAAAGAAAGGAAAAAACAAAGGAAAGGAATCTATATAGATTGTATTACAGATAAGGGGAAAAAAGGAGGTCAGTAGTGGGTTTAAGAGAAAAAGATTAGTGAATATGCTATCTCCTAATTAAAAAGAAGGAATTAAAAAATAAACATTTCTTAGACCTATTACAGGAGGAAAGTAAGTCATCCTTTTTCTAAAGGATAAGATTGTAAACTAATGCCAGGATGCCAATTCAAGAATAAAGAGAGAATTGTGGTATCAAGTCAGAAGGTGTGGGTTTGATCCAAGCTTCACTACTTAGATATATGGCCTTAGGCCAGTTGTTTAACTTTTCCTAAGTTAAAATTCCTAAGAATTTCAACCTCTTAATTTGTACAGTGGAAATTATACCTGCTTTACAGTGTGTGGTAAGGATTATGTAAGGGTAAAAAGTATAAGCTGCTTTATAAACCTTAAAGATGTTCCCAAAGGTGCAGGCCCACAACTCATATAAACAATTATTTTAAAATTAAAACTTGAAGCACCAAAAGCATATTGTACATGAAATGTAATTTATGAAGTATGATTCAAACAACATTAATTAAGTACACTCTATATATCTATAAATGTGCCAAGAGCTGGGTATATGAAGATGAGCCATATGTAGGTATACATTATGATAAATAAAACTTTTGAGTAAAGAGCAAAGTAGCACAAAGTAGAATCAGGCTAGTTTTAGGGGAAAAGTGGCACTTAAAACTGGGTTGTTGAAGCCCCTCTAAATGGATTTTGATTACTGTTATCAATGCAGTTTGTAAAAAGCTAAAATAACTCAGGTAGAAGAGGTAAAGTAATGCTAACAGTGGTAAAAAATGTGTGAAGAATAGTATTTTAAAAGTAGATATGGGGTTTAAACCGCTGACATTTCTAAACATAAATTAGTTTTGTTTGTTTATTTGTTTTAATGATGCCCCAAAGCCTGTTAAGAATTGCATAGAACATATGCATATACAAAAATGGCTGGTCATATAATTGGCCACTTAATGAATTTAAGAGAAACTATACATTGACTGAGGGAAAGCAGGTACACATTGTTCTTAAAGCACATTTTTATAAAGCAAACTATGGTATTTTCTTTAAAACCAGATAGACACTGAAAGAAAGACAAACATTACTTAAACATGAGAAATATAATATCCCATCATGTTAATAATGAGAAGGTTGGGAGTGAAATTAAGTTGACAAAGGGAACGAATCAAAACTGTTCATTTATCCCCTTAAGGCATCTAATCTATAGAAAACACAAAAATGCAGGACCTGTCTCAGGTTATGATGGAAAAAGATTAGGGATGGGCAGGCCAAGCTCAGACATAGTTTATGCAATCTATATTACACAGATCTCAGTAGGAAAGACCCTTAATACCTCAAGTGTACCTTCAAATAAACCAACCAAAGTCAAAACATCAAAACAAAGAGGGAAGACAGAACTGTATTTACAATATTAATATAGAGGGTGAACCAGTGAGAATTGTTACTACACACTTTAAAGGAAATGGTTGCTCCTTAAAAACAATAAGAAGCAATAAAAGAAATAAACTTGCATTAATTTTGAAGTTACCCTTCCTAGAATCCTATTGTTTTAATCTACACTTGTCTATCTCCCATCTGATAATTGCATGTTGATTTTCCTTGAGAACTCTCCTTTTCCAACCCTGATCCCATGTTTGTTTGGACTGCTGCACTCACAGATATTTTCTTAGAACAGGTTCTTTGAGAAGCCCATCCAGAGCAATGGATTTGAATGCAAATGACTCATTAAGGAAGTGCCCCCCAGATAAATCCATAAGAAAGTGAATGAAGCAATAGGAAAGAGGAGTAAGTCAGACAAGTATATGATTTCAGGTAAAGTTCCAGCTTTAATCCAATGCCAGAGAGAGATCTGGAGCATAAATTGCAAATTACAGTTTGTTTTGCCTCTTGGCAAAGAGCTGAGCTTTTATATACCATACCAATCTAGTCAGTGGCTATGGGCTACTTTGGGACTGGTATAGATTCCCAGACATCTGGCTTCCCCATGATGTTTCTCTCTCCACGGGCCAGGGTAGCCCAGGGCAATCCTCTGAAGATTGCAGATCCAAGGAAACAGCAGCAAAGACAGATCAAGGAGGAGCTCAAAGGACCTGTAGAGTAAATCTGAAGGGATCTTTTCAGCACACTAGATGTGTCCACTTTAGGTGGACCTATGAAATAAGTCTGGCCAATAGCATATTCCTTACCCTGGATATAATGAATGTTTTTGTAATAGAATGTGGCCAAATGCTGTCTAATCAGATCACTGAGAAGCACCTAAAGAATACAAAAGGATAAGTGTAAGTCTGGAGCTTCTGGCAGTCATCTTTCCACCATAAAGAGAACACCTGTCCAGAATTGAATAAATTGAGAAGGAATCAGAATAAAGAGATGGTGAGTGCAAGGTTGTATATGGTGACATTATTTGAACCACTCTATCACCTGGTTTGACATCTAAACTGGAGTTGCTAGAAGACTTTTAATAAATTCCCTTTGTATGCTTGAGCTGGTTTGAGTTGGGTTTCTCTTACTTGCAATAAAAAGTAATATTTTAATAATCATTAACAAGGTAACACTGTTGAATCATTTCCTGAAGCCTAAATCCACATATATGTGCCCTATGAAATCTAATAGTCTGACATAAAACATCTACATGTGTATCTCCATTGAAGAGAGCTATTATCATGGCCTGGTGAAATAAAAAAAGCAGAAATTTAGGAGGCTAGCCATGCATATTTCACAGGTAGGGTAACTACCTATGATCAATACAGAACAGTCTTACAATTTAATACTTTTGTTTTACTCTAGGGTGGTTGAAGGAGAAAATTAATGATGGCCAATCTTCCAATTTCATCTCTCTATACTGAAAAGACAGATGGTCAGTTAGAGCTTCATTAAAAAAAAAAAAAAAAAGAACAGTGAAATTCACACTATGAAGAGAAAATGCTGAGCACCCAAAAGAACAAAGGAAAAAGAATGAAAAAAGAAATAGGCAAAATAGTTGATACCTATGTGAGGGACAATCTGGTAGGAGATTTGGCAATCATACAAGAAGTATAAGTTCTCAATATATTTTTAAAGATTTTAGTTACCGGTAGAAGCAAATGTAAGCATTTAAAATGTGGCTGTTTTATTATAACTACTCTTTATCATAACCCATGTGGTTTAAATGAGTTTTGACGTGAAAATATAAATTTGAAAAATATGAAATTACTGAGAAAGGAAAATATGTCTGTTTGTTGTGTAGTGGGTCCAACTGTGAGTTCAAGGATGCCTTTGGTATTTTGTAGTTGGCTTATTTTCACATAACTACATCTTGAGACAAAAAAAAAAAAAAAAAAAAACCAAAGTTTTTAAGTTTCTAGATCAATCAGTATTAGTATCTGCTGACTTGTCCTGAAAGCATTTGTTCAGTTAAATTTGGCAGTTTTCTGACAAACTTAAAGGAAAAAGAGAATCAAGTGTTTCCCCACAGTCATTATTTAATTACTTCATAAAAACAAATTTACACTTTCCTTAGCATAAAGCCCTACTACACACTATACATCTTCAGAGTGACAAATAAATCTATATGACTATATGAATCATTGCAAGAATGGCTGGATACTACCTAATTATAATATTACTACCAGAAAAAAGTAGATTTTAGCCCAATTACGGCATCTTCTTGGGTAAGACCAATGAAGTCTACATCTTGCACCACAGCAACGTCCATTACTTCTCTAATCCTCAGCTATACCTCAAAGATCACGCCAAACACAGTATTTCTCCAAGTACTAGAAGTTGAGTCCCTCTGAGCTCTCTATAATGTATTTGACCTTCTAAGTCTCCAGGATATTTTATTCTTAAAACATCCCTTTTGGGCTTTTCTCTTATAGGTTACCTTTCCCTTTGAGCCTACTTAAATCACTACATAAAAATTCTCACCTTAATTTCCTTCATTGCATCCAGCCCAGGATGTACTGGTATTTTGTATACAAGACTAATATCCCAGTGTCCTAATACAATAGGCCAATATCAAATTAGTATCTTGGGTTAGGGCATCTTTCCAACTCCATGAGAATATAAACCTATAGGATCAGAGACATTGCCTATTTTGTATACTACTATAACTCCAGCACTTACACCAATGCCTGACAAAAAATAGAAACTTATATGTATTTGATGAATATATTAACTAAATAAGTGAAATAACTCAACATCCCCTAAGGATCTTCATTCACAAAAGCAGTAGGACCATTCTTGACTTCTCTTCTCATTAAAAAAAAAAAAAAATCACTCTTAAAGCCATTAGATGAGGGCGGGAAAAGGTAGTTGTCCACACCAGTAGGGATGGGGCTGGGGAAGCTGTGGGGATTAAAAAAACAATATGTCAGAAATCCTGAGTGGAGAGGAAGGTGGCTATGCCCAGGTAGTGGACTGTTGTTAGATGTAAGGTGTCAGAACTCAAAACAAGGTAAAGCTAGTGCCCATGCAAGGGGTCAGCCCACAAAGTGAGAAGAGTAGCAACAGATAGAGACACCTCAGAGAAGTAAAAGTAGCATTCCTACAGAGAGGTGACCTGGCATGTGGTACCAGAGTTTAAGTAGAATGAGAAAGGCAATCTCCAGAGGTGAGGGCAACCCAGTATGGTGGAGTCAGATTCAGAGTAGATGAGCTGGGTATTCATGAGACCTGGGGGAGCCAGCCTGGTGCAGGTTGTCAGAACCCAAGTGGGAACAGGAGCAGCATGGTTGAGGAATCAGAACACATGGTAAAAAGGGAATCCATGCTTGGAGGGTGGACTGGTGCAAGGTATTAGACAACAAGCAGGGGCAGGAGTAATCCATGTCAGGGTGCATCTTAGCATAGAAAGCCCAAGAGGGATGAGGAGGATATCTGAGTGGAGAGTAATATGACCTTCGGGGTGGACTACTATGCACAAGAGGGGTGAGGAGGGAAACACATGAGGAGAGAGTAGGCAGAGATAGTGGATTGGTTAGCATGCAAGTGAATAAATAAAATTAGTAAATATATTAAAGGTAATGGATCTAGGTTTCTCACTGTCAGAAAAGGAAGTGACAAATGTGGAAAAGGGAAAGAAATAAACCATGTGCCGTTGAATTGGAATTAGAAGTAGCATATAAACTTACGGTTTTTAATATAGACAGAAAAACAAATATTAATGTCAATGTGTCACATATTCTTCAGTCGTGTCCACTGCGATGGCCTGGGGGCATTGGCTCCCCAATAATAGAGAACACATCTAGCGCTCAAACCTTGGCTTCTCAATACCATTGTCTAATAAAAGAAACTAGGGTTTCTTGAAGAAATAGCTGATTTCTGGTTTGGGGAAGGGTACATATATGCCTAGAACATATTATTGCGCCAGGAAGAAAGGGCTCAAAGAAGTTAGGGACATGTCAAAAAGATAGAGAAATCAGACCAAAGGGGCTCTGCCAGGTCAACTCATGGAGAAATTAAACATTAAAATAATGACAACAATGGATAATAACTCATTGAATAAAATAAATGTTTTTTTAATGTGTCCATATAGATAAAAAGAAATACTAAATGACTAGATTCAAAGTTTAATGAGGAACAGTATATTTAACTAGGTTTAAAGTACCTCCCCACAATATACTTATTATCCACAAAGGGGACAGGGTACATGGAAAAGCCTGGCAGACACCTCCAGAATCAAGTGATCAAAGTTTATATTACTCAGCCATGGCAACATTTTTCAAGATATGGTTCCTCAAGCAAATGATACAAAAGCAAAAATAAACTATTGGGATATACCAAAATAAAAAGCTCTTGTACAGCAAAGGAAACCATCAAGAAAACAAAAGATAATCTACTGAATGGGAGAAGACATTCACAAATGATATATTCAAGAAAGGGTTTATATCCAAAATATATATAAAGAACTTATACATCTCAACACCAAAAAAGCAAACAAATATGCAAACTGACTAAAAAATGGGCAAGGGGATCTGTGTAAACATTTTTCCAAAAAAAGACATTCAGAGGCCAACAGACAAATGGAATGATGCTTAACATCCCTTACCAAGCACCAAGATGAGGTATCACCTAACACATGTCAGAATAGCTAGAATAACAAGATAAGAAATAACAAGTATTGGAGAGAATATAGAAAAAAAGCAATCCTCATGCACTTTTGGTGGGAATGTAAACTGGTACAGCCACTGTGGAAAATAGTATGGAGGTTCCTCAAAATATTAAAAATAGAAATACTATCTGATCCAGTAATTTCACCACTGGGTATTTATCCAGGAAAACAAAAACACTACTTCAAAAAGATTTATGCACCCCTATGTTTACTGCAACATTATTGACAATAGCCAAATTATGGAAGCAGCCCAAATGTCTATCCATAAATGAAAGGATAAAAAAAAAAAATGTGGTATATATGTACAGTGGAATACTACTTAGCCATTAAAAAAAATGAGATCTTGCCATTTGTAATAACATGGATTGACACAGAATATATTATACTAAGTGAAGTAAGTCAGGCAGAGAAAAACAAATACTATATGATTTCACTGATATGTGAATGGTTTTAGATATGGAATCTAAAAAACCAAAACAAACAAAAAAACAGAAACAGATCCATAAATACAGAGAATAAAGTCATGATTGTCAGTGGGTGGGGTTGGGGAACTGGCAAATTGGATAAAGGGGAGTGGGAGGTATAGGCTTCCAGTTACGGAATGAGTAAGTCACAGGAATGAAATATACAGCATAGGGAGTATAATTGATGGTATTGTAATAGCACTGTATGGTGACAGACAGTCGCTACACTTGTGGTGTGCTTAACACTAACATATAAACTTGTTGAATGAATATGCTATACTCCTGACACTAATATATAATTGTATGTCAACTATACTTCCACAAAAATAAATAAATTATTTTTTAAAGTTACATTATTAATTTTGAGCAAATTAAACTGTGCACCATTTAATAACATGTTATGAAAAAAACAACAACACAGATACATGTCCATGGTATTCTTGTCAAAGATGTGTAACCTGAATCTAGTCCTAATGAAAAACCTAAACTAGAAAGCATTTTACTAAAAAAAAACCTGCTTAACTTCAAAAGTATCAAGGTCATTAAAGTCAAAGAAAGATTGTTTTACATGCCAAGAGAATAAAAAGACACAGCAATCACATGTGACATATGATTCTGATCTGACTCGTACTCTAAAGGACATTATGGAAATAATTGATGAAATCTCAATAGGTCTAAGCTTTAGATAATATTGAAGTCATAATGGCTGTAAAACAAATCATCCACTAAATGCCTCAGACACTAAATGCACCCTAAAATACTCAGAAGTGATTGGGGAAAGAGCCATCAGCTCACTCTCAATTGGTTCAGAAAATAAATAAATAAATAAATAAATAAATAAATAAATAAATAAACGATACTTATATTGTACATGTACTGTGTTGGAAATTTGTGATTGTTTCAAAATAAAAAAATACATATTTTTAGAAAAGCAATGCAACTTTCTTTAAAAGTTTTGAGAGACAAGAAGATATATAAACTCACTCGATCCTGTCCCTTCCCTCTGTGTGCTCTGCAGAGATCACACTGATGATCTCACAATAAAATGTAGCTATGAGTCATCCAGAAATTCTTTTTCTGCCCTTCTACACAACTTACTGTCTGCAGCACACATCTTTATCTTATCCCCTCTAGTGTTTACATACAACAGAAGCAATATGTATGTTTTCATTGAACAGCTGATGAATTAATCACTAGCATCAATTTATACACTGGAAAACCAAGTTCCTGCATTTGCAGCTGTGTTAATACAAAACATAATCCACCAGGACAAAGTTATTTAAAGAAAATAAAGGCCAAATTGTGGAGTAAAGTCTTCAGAGAACCCCACAAAATTGCATCAGACATTTGAGCGCCTTTCTACTTAGGTAAATGTGGCAAAGCTAGTTTGTGGTTCAGGAGCCCTTTTCCCTTTCCTCCTGGGCTCACAGGCAGACTTCATTTCGCAGAGCACTTGTCAGCCTGGATTCCTCAATGACCACATGGAGCAGAGCCCTCTCCACCCATCACCACTGCATCTTAAAACGAGAAAAAATCAGTTTCTACTTTTTAAGCCACTGAGATCCCCCCCCCCCCACCCCGCAATAACAACTACTTGGATTACCTGAACCAGTACATTTACTTACTCTCAGATCTGGTGTGGAGACCACAGCTGATTAAGTCTCTGGGTTCCTTGAGAGGGAAACAATTACAAGACAAATTAGCCATTCTCTTGCTAATATTAGCTGCCTCTTACAGGATGAAAATTCTCTCTTGTGCTAATTAAATCATTCCTTTTTCTCCATCGAAGGCCTGCTTCCAGGAAGGGAGTGAAGACCAGTAGAAAAGAACAATCGGCCATAGTTTTGTCACTATCCATCTGTTAACATCTATGTACAAAATGCGGTCATACATACTAGGTGCAGAAGGTCGAATCTAGTGCATGAAAATATTATGCACTGAGAATAAGTTTATTACTTCAAATAATTCTAATAAAGCATACTGAATTTAAGAGCAGATGACCTGGAGTGTTGTGGCAGCGACCAGTAGAAGACTTCATCTGGTCTAGGAACTAGGGAAGGCTTCCCAGAGAATTTGTCAGCACTGATCCCTGAACACTGCTGCATAGGCTGCTTTCCTGGATTTAGGTTCTTACAGATCAATCTTTCACCCAGTATGGGATTCTCCCTGGTACCTGACAACAAGCCATTTTGTCCCTACTTTCCGTTATATTCCTCGGTTCAAACCACCTTCAGTTCTCCCATCTTTAAAATGGGGATAGAAATACCTATTGCACACGTTAAAGATGCAGATGTATGAGGAAATGCCTAGCAGGGCAACTGACCCATACTATGCAAAAAATAAAGTGCAATTTTATACCTTTGGGCCACATTTCTTCACTGTGAATCTAGCTACCAGACATATATATTTTATTCCTTGTCCACTTTGGAAATTTATGCTGATCTTTTGTCGTATATCTAAAGAAAAATATTTGAGTATTAAATGTTTGGTTTCCCTGAATTTTACCCACTGGTTTAAAGTGTTTGTTTTGGGTTTTTTACCTGAACTTGACTATATCTTTGATTTCCCATGTTAGTGACAAATACAGGTTAAACCTTTTGCCCACCTCCCTGTGTACTAAATCACGAGGTTGTCAAAAAAGAAAGCCACAGTAAAATCACCATCATCATCATCATCATAATGCTAATATTAGAGGTATCTTTTATGGAATTTTTACTATGTATATGTTCTAGGTACATAATATTTTCTATCCTCATAAAACCCTAAAATAATTTTCAATATTTACATATTAAGGATGAGTATACTAAAGTTTACAGTGGCTAAGTAATTTGCTCAGGGTCACATGACTAGCTGGTGCTAGAAGTAGAATTTAATTTGAGATCTGTTTAACTATATAGAATACCTTCCTATATGAACTTTCAAAATGTTCTCTTGTAATTTTCCTCGCTGTTACATTTTTTGAGCTACAGGCATGGTAGCATTTGATAAACTCATTAAAAATACCAGTGGATCATCAAATATATCTGTACATCAAAATGCCATGTACTGGAAACCTGAAGTAGAGGTCAAGAAATACTAACATGAAAGTCTAAAATACAGAGATTGAATGAAAGTATACCATTTTGGAATCTGCAATGTGATATCATGTAATGAAGAAAGACTTGGACAATTGGAAAACAAGCTGAGTGGTAAAAAAAAATGTTGCCTGTGTTATTCCAGCACTAACCAGGGTAAAGGATACTTGACTAATATATATTTTCTGGTTGGTTTACCAGGTCATAGCCCCCTGCCAAAAAAGAGTACATTTTGCTATCATAACTGATCCCTTAAAATTTGGTTTGCTTCTCATTGCTTTTCTCTCTAGTCTTAACTTACTGGCATCGGGATTCTCCTAGTGGAAGAGAACATGTTGGTCAATTGAATGAGACATCTTGTTCTGCTTAACAGTAATTGGATTTTCCAGTCTGTTTGAGTGGGTACTTTATGAAAAGCTCTCTAGTGAGAATTCTATTTCTGAGCATAAACAATTGACCTTCTTGTTGAAAAATTAGTCTCTCACATTTGGCTCTGTGTCCCCACAAACTGCAACCCCAAGGAATAGGTAAAATATATTCCTAAAGCTGCAGAGCTGAGGATTACACCATATGTGAAGAAAACTCCATTTGCAAGCCATCAATCTACCCACTATTACTCTTCCAGAAGAAAGTTGAATTAGATGCACAAGTACATTTCCCTCAGGGAAGGAGGTTTAGAATATGTGGGGTAACAGGATGTTCCCTAGAGTCTCAAAGTCTCTCCAAAGTACTTACTTGATTGATTCCACCATCCAAGGACTTTCCCCCAAAACCATAGGGATAACTGCCTATTGGAAGGTATTTTTTTTAATGGTCATTAAACTATTTCCTTTTAGCCTTATTTGGAAGGGAAAGTTCACTTCTTTGATTTGATTGTGACAGTAGTCTCCATAAACCTTCTAGAACTCCTCATGGTCCTCTTGAGGAAATATCATGTAACTCTCTTCACGAACTGACTTTATCACTTTGGCCTCTGATAAAATACTTGAGAATACATTGCCCTAACTCACCTGACCCTGGGAAATGGAGTAATTGTATGAATTACTACTCTCCAGCTCATTCATGTGGCCAAATTTACTGCAACCTGGACTCTAAGGGGCCAAGTCTTTTAAAAAAATAACTGAAGATAATATTCAGAAAAAAGTAGCAAGTAGGCGCAAGGATATTCATAAAATACTGCTGCATTTCAAAAAAAAATCCATTAGGACAGATTGGCTAGAGATTATTCTCAGGCAGAAATATTGAAATTACATGATAAATCTAGTTCTCTGACATTCAAAGAAATAATTCTGAGAAACAGAAACATTCCCTTTTGTCTATATCTTTCTCCATCATCAAACAAGCATATTTCTTTAAATTGTAGACTCAAACCTCTTCCTCCTTAAATCATGCCTTAAATAAAATATCCATGTATATTTGAAAGGAGAATATCACTGATTTCCATGCCCACTGCTTATACTACTTCCTTATTTTATCAGCCCATCTGTTAATATAGCCCATCTGTTAATAATGTATGTTCCTGATACATAATGGGGATGAGGTGAACACAACCAATGAGTTGTGATCACCACTCTACAGATGTTTAATATTTATGTTCTCTCTCTCTTAAAAATTATGAAACCTAGTACAATCAGAATTTTGACAATCTAGAATATCTAATATTAATGTTTACTACATTATTAAATGTATAGTTCACCAGGATTTCTATTTTTCAAAAAATCAAATTCTCTCCCCACAATAAGTATTAGACATTAAAATACTATCACTGTAATTTGTTCTGTGATGATGCAGAATTCCTTATACCCTTCCTATGTATCAACAGGACTCAACAAATATGTACTGAATCTTGATTACATAGAAGACTCAGGAATAGGTGCTAGAAAGCCTACAAAAGTGAACAGGTTATTGCTTTTAAGAACCTCTTATTTGTTTCAAACATTAGTTTTTAACTACATGTAGATGTGAGGAATTTCATGGCTTTAGAAATTTCCAACTGACTGAGTAACAGATGGCTGGGTGTTTATCCTGCTGGCAAAGATGAGGATCTCATGGGAAATAAAAAATTAGAACATTCTGGATTCTTCCTGAATATATTTTGCCCTCTGTCATGACAGGCAATTATCTGAAAACATTGTAGGCCCCTTTATCCCATCTGCAAATATCTGTAGTATAAAGTTTCAATGTCTTACTTTGGCATAGAAGGCCTTCATGCTCTGGACATCCCTACATTTTGACTCCAGTTACTTCAGGGCATGGGTGATATTAAAAACCAGCAAGCCCTAGCCATCAACCAATCAGAAACAAACAGCAGTAACCCCTGAGCACTGACTTGGAGGCTTCCAGCAGTGTTGAGCAATTACCCTGATGGTTGTTAGATTTGGGTAAGATTTAAGAGAAATAGGTAGAGCGGCCAAGCCAGTTTGTCACCCAAAGGATCACACACAGGATTTGAAGCAATGGCGATTTACTAGTCAGACAGAAGTATTTCAACATTTAGCCAACAGCAAAACGTGTGCCAATAGTTCATTAGCTCGGTTCCAGGTTTTCCTTAATGAGAACCTTTTACTCCTGTCAACCAAACTAGTTAGTATTCCTGAAATTTTTCATAGCTAACTACCTAATATCCTCTAAAAGTTTCCTACCCAAATAGTTAACATTCCTTAAATGTTTCACACTGATAGGTTACATTCCTGAGATGTTTCACGGCAATGTACTTCTTTCTGCCTGAAATGTCTTTCCTTCTCACCCCTTACCACCTGGAAAAATAAGTTTCAAGACCCTGATCAGGATTCAGAGAGGAGGTAATGTTTAAATACTATGCCTGAAGGCTCCTTTCTGAACTTTTTGAGGAGGTGGGGGGGGCCCTCTTCAAGCCATGACATTAAAGACATCCTCTGTACTTCAACTGTAGATGACATGATATCATCCTGGCATTTATTTGCTTACATGTCTTTCTCCATTACTGGATTGTTAGCTCCTGGCATAAAGGATGGTGTCCTGTTAAACTTTGTCTCCTTGGTTCCTATAAATTCTCCCTCACATTTAAATCCTCATTAAATGGCATACCAATGAAATTTGAATCTCTTCTTTTAAACGTTGCCCATTTGCTGAGTAAAGGTAAATTCGTCCAGATGCACAGTTTGTTCAATGTTACTAAATCAATGATTCTCCAACTTTATATACATTGGTTACCTGAATGGTTTAACAAAACACAGATTACTGGGTGCTATCCCCAGAGTTTCTGATTCAGTTGGTCGCAGAACAACAGTGGTTCTCAAACTGGTGCCCAGATCAAGAGCATTGGCATTACCAGGAAATTATCAGAAATGAAAATTTTTAGACCCCATCCCAGAGGAATAGTTTCTACAGATTCTTTCCAAACCTTTTCAGTGCAGTTCTTGTCCCTGGTCACTATTGTTTTTCACACAATGAGACCTTCCTTGTCATTATTATGGATTCATAGATTCAACAAATAGGGCCATTTTACGTGTGTTGCAATTGACAAAGATCATCTGATAAGATTGTCTGTTGTTTCTGGAGATAGTCTTAGTTATTTGGTAAGTTGAAGCACTTGAATGATAAAATAGGGATAGACTCTCCATGAACAACAATGATAATGATCTTAATACTGATAATAGGGGCTCCTGGATAGCTCAGTTGGTTGAGCCTCCAACTCTTGATTTTGGCTCAGGTCATGATCTCACAGTTCGTGAGTTTGAGCCCCATGTCGGGCTGTGCACTGATAGTGCAGAGCCTGCTTGAGATTCTCACTCTCCCTCTCTGTCTCTCCTCAGCTCACATACCTGTTCTCTCTCTCTCTCTCTCTCTCTCTCTCTCACACACACACACACACACAAAAGTAAATAAACATTTAAAAAATACATTTTCAAGAGAGCCTCATATACCCACCCCTGAATAATATTATCCCATTCTCCCTGAATATTAGCAATAAAAGTGTTGGGGAAGGTAGCTAAAGGAACATCTGTTGGCACCTTGCCCAAGCATTGGTCCAAACACAGATTTCCTTGAAGGTCAATGATGATTCTTCTTACATTAGCTGATGGGACACAGTGATCCCAGATGGTATGTGCCAGGACCAGAAATTCCATCTGAAACCTGCCTATCCAGTCTTTGGCCTCCTTTGTAAGTGTATAATATTCTATGATGAAACTTCACAAAGGCCACCAGGAAAGAACATCTGAGCATGGGTCCATTTACCTTACAACCTAGGATACAGGTGACAAAAGTGCCATATCTTATGTAATCAAGATATGATTTGGTTTATCTATAAGCCTTCACAAAGTAGACAAATTTATATTTAAGCTTATTCTCCTATTCACTTAAATAATTTGTTGATAACCATTTTACAACTGGAAAGTTCAGTCTAAATTGTTAATTCAGTTGTGGTACATGTAAAGAAAAGAGTGTAATATAATGATTAAGATTGGGGCTTTGGTTTCAGACTAGGCCTGAGTTCAAATCCAAGACATCCTCACTGTAGCTGTGCAGAATTAGCCACTTCAATACTTCTAATACCATTGCTCCTAAAGGCTAACTTCTCTAACAGAGCAACACCAACATCCATGACAATGGCACTAAGATGTTTATTTTCAGCCTTATATTGAACTTCAATCCTACACTATATTGTGAACATTTTCACTCTCAATATTCTATTGTTGAACTTTTGGTGGATTACACACCATTATCTGGTTGTTTTTTGTTTTCTGGATCTATTAAATCTCTATTTGTCACACCCCTTTTAGTTACTAGGGGAAATATGATAGTTCTGGCTAATGGATATGAGAGCAAAAATGATGCATGTCATTTCTGTACTGAGTTGGTGGAAAATAAACCCTGCACAATTTTCCAATCTGTGTGCTACTGTGATCCAGAGGTGACTTTGTCTTGCAAATACAGAGCCACCAGATCAAAGTAGCCTGGATCATTGAATCACCACATGGAGGTCAGCTGCTGTGGAGAGGCACTGAGAACAAAACTGAACAATTCTTGCCAGAATTCATTTTTTTGTTGCACAAAAACGCTGAGATCTGGGGGTCCATTTATTATGTAGTATAAGCTCAACCTGTCTTGACAAATGTGATGTCTCAAAACAAATGTATCTTTCAACCTTAAACACATGACCTTTTCCAACATCATATTTTCTTTCAATCATACTAAAAGGTGAATTTTTAGTCACTTTTTATTCTTTCTTCTCTTTATTCCCCATGCCCTCCATGTTTTGCTGTATCCCAGCATTTGTATCTTAAAAATATTTCTCAATTTGCATAAACCCCTGGGTCTGAGAAGGTAAAAACTGACTTGTACCTTCTGCCTCTTCTTCTAAGAGACACTTTAGTCAATTCAAAAAATTAGGAACCTTAAATCTCTAAGATTTGTTACTTGGTAGCTTGCTTTTGACCACTACAAGAACTCCAGTTACATCTCTTCTGTAAGAGGCCTTTGTTCACTTCTTCTGTCTTATTCCTCCACAAGCAGGGGAGAGAAACAGAGGGAAGGGGGAGAAAGGGAGGGAGGGAGAGAGAGAGGGAGAGAGAGAGAGAGGGAGAGAGACAGAACAGAAGCAGGGGAGAGGAACAGAGGGAGAGGGAAGGAAAGGAAGGAGGCAGAGAGAGAGAGAGAACACAAGCAGGGGAGAGGAACAGAGGGAGAGGGGAGGAAGGGAGGAAGGGAGGAAGGGAGGGAGGGAGAGAGAGAGAGAGAGAGAGAGAGAGAATATGAATCTCAAGCAGGCTCCATGCTCAGGGCTGAGCCCAACATGGGACTCAATTATGACCCGAGCCAAAATCACAAGTCAGGCACTCAGTCAACGGTGTCACTCAGGCTTTCCTGTTCTCTTTCTTCTTACCTTTCCAGCTTTCAAACTGAAATCCAAACTCCATTCTTCTCTTGAAGTCTCATCTTTTCCAACCTCACCAATGTCCCCTTACCCAGAACTCTTTCCATAGACACAGCACCTCATAATTTACTGTCTAATCCTACTTTAATTATTACTACCAGCTTTTAAAAGGTTGTAGCCATGCTTTTTGCTTCTTCTGAAACCATGACAATATTTAATATGATAACAAAACATAAAATAAGTACTTAATATTTTTTACCTGCTTAAACTCATCAATAGACTTTCACCTAACAGTGTCTTCCAGGGAAATGTGATAATTTGTAACACACATCCTTCCTCTTTGTCACAATATCTCACACTCTGGAGACTTCCACCTGGAAAGCTGACTGACAAACCAGTGATTTGTTCATGAAACAAAGGAACTGGACCTTCAGTGGTAGTTTTTAAAAACCTCACATTCTGGGGCGCCTGAGTGGCTTGGTCGGTTAAGCGTCCGACTTCGGCTCAGGTCATGATCTCGCGGTCCATGAGTTCGAGCCCCGCGTTGGGCTCTGTGCTGACAGCTCGGAGCCTGGAGCCTGTTTCAGATTCTGTGTCTCCCTCTCTCTCTGCCCCTCCCCTGTTCATGCTCTGTCTCTCTCTGTCTCAAAAATAAATAAACATTAAAAAAATTTTTTAAAAATAAAAAAAAATAAATTAAAAAAAATAAATAAAAACCTCACATTCTTAGATGATTAGTGACCTATAGCATTTCTTAGTATTTGCTTTCATAATGAATTCAATTCTCTAATAATTACATATTGTCAGACAAACTTGAAAAGTATTGTCAGATTAGTCGCATAAATTGAACTGGCTTGCTCAGATGATGACAATGTAGATAATGCGGGTGGTTTTATTTGCACTATTTTGCTTTTTCTTAAAGTTATGTGGAATATAATTGGTATTTTTTTGTGCTCAAAAAGGATTCTCTTCTGAATTGTGTCTTCCAATGATGCTTAGTAATTATTATACCTTCAGTTTGTTTGTATTAAATACTTTTCAATAAAGGTTTCTCAGTAATTAAATTCTACTGACCTAGTTTTCACTTCCCTGGTCTGTAATCCACTTCATCTCCTAGGTTCATAATAAGTAATTACACAGATTAATGATAAAATAGCAAAAGAAGAGAGGAGAAAAATCAAAGGGCCCAAATAAATCACACTCTCGATCATCAGTCACAGAATATCTAAGAAGTAGTTGCAATTCGATCATGAGGGACACTCTCTAAATGCAATTACAACACTACCATATACCACCATTTCCTTCTCATCAGTACACACTAGTCCTTTGTAGAGACACAATGGACTACTTCATATTCAAGGCTTCCTTTTTAAATCTATTCACTAATGAGATTCAGTAGGTTGCTGTAATTTTCCTAAAACACTTTTCAAAACTTAGCCGTGCTACTAATGAACAGTGCTGTTTCAACTTAAGGAAGATAGGCTCATCTCCACTGCTTAGACCAATCATTCTTGGACATCCGACTCTTTTTTTAAGAAAATTATTTTATTCATCAAATATTTACTGAACCCCAAACACTGTGCTACTCAATTAGGACAAAGAAGTAAGTAAGAAATACATAATCCTTCTCTGTCTACATGGAGAGTTCTTCCAAAGCTGTGCTATCCAACATGGTAGCCACTAGCGACATGTGACTGCTGGGCACTTGAAATGTGACTTGTCCAAATGGAGATGTGCTATAAGTGAAAATACAACCACATTGTCAAGACTTGGCCACAATGTAAATATAAAATACCTCATTTAAAAAATTATTACATACTAAAATTATAATATTTTAAATATGTTTGGTTAACTAAATAAAATATTAAAATTAATTTGACCTGTTTCTTTTTGCTTCTTTTTAAAAAATTTTTTATTACTTATTTATTTCTGAGAGGAAGTGAGCGAGCACAGGTGGAGGAGGGGCAGAGACAGGAGGAGACAGATGATCTGAAGTGGGCTCTGTCCTGACAGTAGAAAGCCCGACGCAGGGCTTGAACTCATGAGCCATGAGGTCATGACCTGAGCCAAAGTTGGCACTTAACCAACTGAGCCACCCAGGCACCCCTCTTTTCCCTTCTGTTAACATTAAAATTACATAAGTGGCTTGCATTTGTGTCTTGCACTGGATTTCTATTGGATGGTTCTTCTCAAATCTCTAGGAAGACAGGCCATTAAATAAGTAATTACAACAAAGGGTAATTAGATAAGGAACAAAGGAATTAGATAAGAAAAATATTAAAATGTACAAGTAGCAGAAGCCTTGAATTGGGCCAGACATTAGGATCCTTCTGGTAACTAAATTCACATTCATGGAGTTCCAGAGTTGAATGGCTACCCTGGCTAATTTAATACATTCTTCTTTGCTATCCCCTGGCACATTGTACATACTATTTTAGCACTCTTTGTATTTCAAGTATTTTAATTCAGTAACAAATACTTATTCAACAAAACACTCTCTTACTCATCTTGGTATCCCTAGCACATGCCAACGTTCCTGATATATTTTGAGTGTGCATTAAATGATGAAAAATGTCCTCTGGAAAACCATGAACCAAAGTTAACAACCTAGGATATCTTTACATACAAGAAACACTACTATCAGTCACTATGCTTTGCTGCTTTCCCTGCCCAGGAACTGAGATATTTTGTTATTCACTGCCTTCAGATGCCCAGCCTGGAGGAACTGATTTTTAATGATACTACCATCAACACCTGGTAATCAACTGCTTTCTAGATTCTTGCACTTGAAAATAGTCTTGCATCTGAGGTAAAACATGGAAGGACAGCGGTGTTGCTAGAAGTTAAGCACCAGTAACAGATCCAGGCTCACATCCATAAAGAAAATTAGACAACACTCCTGCATGAAAGATGTTCATCTCAGTCTAGATTTGATGTACCTTTGACTGACAGACTACCGGAGGATGTAGTGGCTTCCTGAATATGGCTTATGCCCTTGCCTAATATTGTATCACCTTGTTGCTACTTAGATGGAAAAAAAAAATCAATCACTGCAGCTAGTGTATTTCTGAAAATCCAAGTTTGGCTGGCAGAAGTTTGCTAAAGCCTCTCTCTTCCCCAGGCTTTTAGTCTTCCAGTTTCATAAAAGGAAACACAGCCCTCTTCAAATGCTCCTGGGCAATCCCCTAAAAGGCAGTAATCAATGAAAACAGCTTCATCAGGATGATCTCAAAGTGTTAGATGAAGTCTTTTGGGTTATGTCTATAGAAGCCCTAGGAGTCATGCTTTTTTTCTTTTTTTTTTAATTAACTAATGAAGAAAGTTGCCCCCCCCCCCAAAATTAAGCCAAATAACCAATTTTAATAATTTAAGTAAATTGACTAAATTGACCTAACCTATTACTTTTTGTTGAATAAACAGTGCCTCAATCAATGATAAAACTAATCAATTAACATTTACTTACTGAACCTTCACACCGGCCCAGCACCTTACAAATACTAAAGCATATATAAACTATTTAAAATATTACTTTTTTTCCCTTTATTGGAATTAAAAGCTAAGACAAACCAAATGGAATATCAAGAATTATGCAAAAAATTAATAATTTCTGATGTCTGACAACATGTTGTCAGACTTCAGAGAAGAAAGTGACCAGTGGGAAATATCGAGAATGGAGTCCCTGACAGTTACACAGAAAATAATGAAACTGGGCCACTTTCTTACATCATACACAAAAGTAAACTCAAAATGAATTTAAGACCTAAATATGAGATGTGAAGCCATAAAACTCCTAGATGAAAACAGAGGCAGTAATTTCTTTGACATTGGCCTTAGCAACATTTTTCTAGATATGCCTCTTGAGGCAAGGGAAGCAAAAGCAAAAATAAACTCTTGGGACTACACCAAAATAAAAAGGAAACCATCAACAAAACAAAAAGGCAATCTAATGAATAGAAGATACTTGCAATGACATATCCAATAAGAAGTTAATGTACAAAACATATAAAGAACTTATATAAATTACCACCAAAAAATTTAAAATAAAATAATCCAATTAAAATGGGCAAAGGTTCTAATAGACATTTTTTTCCAAAGAAGGCACAGATATGGCCAACATATACGTGGACAGAGGCTCAACATTATCTACCATCAGGGAAATATAAATGAAAATCACAATGAGATATCACCTTAAACCTATCAGTATGGCCTTTTGTAGCAACGTGGATGGAACTGGAGAGTGTTATGCTAAGTGAATTAAGTCATAGAGAGAAAGACAGATACCATATGTTTTCACTCTTATGTGGATCCTGAGAAACTTAACAGAAGACCATGGGGAAGGGGAAGGAGAAAAAAAAAAGTTAGAGAGGGAGGGAGCCAAAACATAAGAGACTCTTAAAAACTGAGAACAAACTGAGGGTTGATGGGGGGTGGGAGGGAGGGGTGGGTGGGTGATGGGCATTGAGGAGGGCACCTGTTGGAATGAGCACTGGGTGTTGTATGGAAACCAATTTGACAATAAATTTCATATTTAAAAAAAAAAAAACCTATCAGAATGGCTAGTATCAGAAAGACAATAAATAACAAATGTTGGCAGGGATGTGGAGAAAAAGGAACCCTCATGCACTATTGGTGCGAATGTAAATAGATATAGCCACTGTGGAAAAACATTATGGAGACTCCTCAAAAACTTAAAAATAGAAATGTCATAGGATCTAGTAATTCTACTACTGGGCACCACCTGAAGAAAATGGAAACACTACTTTGAAAAAACCACTCCTATGTTTATCGCAGCATTACTTACAATAACTAAAGTACGGAAACAGTCCAAGTGTCCACTGATAGATGAATGAATAAAAAAGATGTGGTATACGTACACAGTGGACTATTACTCAGCCATAAAAAAGAATGATATCTTGCCATTTGTGACAACGTGGATGGTCCTAGAGGGTATTATTCTAAGTGAAATAAGTCAGAGAGAGACAAATACAATATTATTTCACTTATATGTAGAGCCTTAGAGCAAACAAACAAACAAAAAAGCAGAAAAAGACCCATAAATACAGAAAACAAACTGGTAGTTGCCAGATGTGGGTAGGGGAGTTGGGTCAAGTGGGTGAAGAAGAATGGGAAGTACAGGCTTCCAGTTCAGGAATGAATAAGTCACAGGGATGAAAGGTACAGCATAGGGAATACAGTCAATGAAATTGTAATAGTGTTGTGTGGTGACAGATGGTAGCTACCCTGTGGTAAGCACAGAATCACATATATAGTCATCAAATCATTGTGTTGTACACCTAAAATTAATGTAACATTGTGTGTCAACTATACTTCAATTTTTAAAAAGTGCAGTCCCTGAAGACTTCATTTTGGATCAGGGTACTTCTATGGAATTTCAAGACTTCACCCTTCAAAATTATTAATGAGCTTCATATACAGAATTCAATATGGAGAAGCACTTCTGTTTACTCTATGGCAGACAGGTTATTCTGAATGTCCTTTGGTTAGATATCCAGATGCTAAAGGAACTGCAACAAATAATAAATCTAAATTATTGCTGAGCTTGAAGTGAACAAACAAAAAACTTCAAGAAGCAAGGGTGGGGAAGACTAGGTTTTAGAAAATCCCTAAATCACAGGATACAGGATCCTTGTAAACTATAAAGAGGTATACTCAAAACCTGGAAGCTAGGAGCAAGCTATGGGGATTAACAACACATAGTTGTCTGTATGACATTGTAATGAAGGTTACGGTACAGATTAAGTGGCTCCTTTGCCTAGAATAACACAAAAGGCCAGGCACCCAGCAGTTCTGAGTTGATAACCAGACATGTGCCTTTCTGAGGTCTGAGCTCCACTAGGAGAAATGGATGGCAAATTGTCAAAATAAAGCTGTCCAGTTTCAGTTACACTTATGTAATTGCTTCTGATGTGTTAGTGGTGTGGGGGTCCAAGATCCTCATTTTCCACCAAACTGAAATCACTAACCAATCTTCGGACTGGGCCACAATTTGGCCTATAGTACCTCTATTCTCTAAGTGAGTTTGTATGATATTAGGATTATATAGTCCTCTAAAAATTGGAAAAACTTTCCTGAAGAAAACAACAAAACAAAACAAAAGAAAACATGTGGGTATGATTTCATTTTTTGAGTATAATTTAAGCCAATGTTAAATTTCCTATTATAGAACTATCCATGAATTCTATTGTTTTTTTTAACTTGTTTTATTTTTATTTTTTTTTTTAATTTACATCCAAATTAGTTAGCATATAGTGCAACAATGATTTCAGGAGTAGACTCATCAGGGAAATACAAATCAAAACCACAACAAGATACTACCTTACACCTGTCAGAATGGCTAACATTAACAACTCAGGCAACAACAGATGTTGGCGAGGATGCGGAGAAAGAGGATCTCTTTTGCACTTATGATGGGGATGCAGACTGGTGCAGCCACTCTGGAAAACGGTATAGAGGTTCCTCACAAAACTAAAAATAGAACTACCCTATGACTCAGCAATTGCACTACTAGGCATTTATCCACGGGATACAGATGTGCTGTTTCGAAGGGACACATGCACCCCCATGTTTATAGCAGCACTATCAACAATGGCCAAAGTATGGAAAGAGTCTAAATGTCCATCGATGGATGAATGGATAAAGAAGATGTGGTATATATATTCAATGCAGTATTACTCAGCAATCAAAAAGAACGAAATCTTGCCATTTGCAACTAAGTGGATGGAACTGGAAGGTATTATGCTAAGTGAAATTAGTCAGAGAAAGACAAAAATCATATGACTTCACTCATATGAGGACTTTAAGAGACAAAACAGATGTACAAAAGGGAAGGGAAACAAGAATTCTATTGCTTTTTGAGCCAGTTTTCCTACGTTTACCTTTCTCCTAAGAATTTGCCAGTTTCTAACTTTTTAGTATAAAGTTATTCATGGTATTTCATATTATCATTTAAATCTGTGCTTGCTCCTGTAGCCATGACACCAATTTATTATTACTATTTATTTGTGCTATATCTCTTTTTTCTTAATTGTGCCTACCAGAAATTTGTCCACTTCATTAGCCTTTTCTAGGGACTAACATTTGATATTTTTTATCCTTTCAGTGTTTATTTTTTCTGTTTTATTCAATTTTATGCTTTTTTTTTAAAAAAAGAGAAGTGTTTTTGCTTATTTTCTTTGGACTTATGCTATATCCAATCATAAAAACAATTCTGAAAAATTGAGAAAAAATTAATATCATACAAATTACCTTCTTTCACCATAATCCAATAAGGTTAAAATCAATTTTAAAAAGATAAAGAAACATATACTTTATAAGTTACATTTACAAAAACCTCATGGTTCAAAGAAGTAATACTGGATAGTTTAATACTCTCAACTGAATAATGATAAAAATATCTCAATAAATTATTAGATGGTCCTAACAGGACCATATTTTGAGGAATATTTTGAGGAACATTTATAAGTTTTTATTTCTTATATTAGAAAATAAGAAAGACTAAATATTACAGAGCTAAATGTCTGATCCAAGAATATACAAAATAACAACCTAACTGTGATGTACTCATATCCTGGGATACTATGTATTTTACCATGAAATAAAGAAATTACAGCTACTCTCATCAATATGTATGAGACTTAGAAACCAATTTAATTTAAAAAAAAAAAAGCACAGAAAAATACCTATAATTTAATACCATTTCTATAAAGGCCAAATATGTACAAAATTTAACAATATATTGCCTGGGGGTGCCAGGGTGGCTCAGTTTTAACCGGTTAAGCGTCCAACTTCAGCTCAGGTCATGATCTCATGGCTCATGAGTTCCAGCCCTGCATCAGGCTGTGTGCTGACAGCTCAGAGCTGGAAACTGCTTCAGATTCTGTGTCTCTTCTCTCTCTCCCCATCCCCTACTCATTCTGTCTCTCTCTCAAAAACAATAAACATGCCTAGATATACATAATATATAATAAAACTAAAACAAAAATCAAGAGAATGATAAATGCAAAATTCAACACAATGTTTCAGTGGGAGAATTAAAGAACATGCAAAAGTGAAGGTGTAGCAAGAGCTTAAAAGATATTTTTAATTTCTGCTTTTCAGCTGGAGAGCAGACACTAGGGTGTTTATTTTATCATTCTTTATATGTATATGTGTTTGAGCATAGACACACTTGTAAATATATATATTTATATTCTATTTTCTTATACAGAGATATTTTAAGTCCTAATTATCTATTCTTCCATATTCTCTTATTTTCTAACTTATGAAAAAGAAAACGATTCATGTTCAACACTGAGGCACCTTGGTGGCTTAGTTGGTTAAGCATCTGACTCTTGGTTTCGGCTCAGGTCACAATCTCATGGTTCGTGAGTTCAAGACCCACGTTGGGCTCTGCACTGACAGCATGGAGCCTGCTTGGGATTCTCTGTCTCTCCCTTTCTCTTCACCTCCCCTGCTTGCTTGCTCGCGCTCTCAAAATAAAGAAACACTAAAAAATTTATCTAACATTAATAGATTTCTTCAAAATCAGAGCATGTCGATACTAGAACCAAAAAGCTCTTTTGGTCCATATTCTCCACTTTATAGCTGAGGAAAGTAGGGCCCAGCAAGGTAAGATATCTTACCTAAGGTCATAAGCTAGTTAGGACCAGATCTGGGATCAGAAACTTGAACTTCTGACTCCAAGACCAATTCCTTATCCATGAAAATGCTATTCCTGTGTCTGTGTCAGTTCACAAAGACTTCGAAAACTTTTTTAGGGAAAAAAAAATGACTAAAATTTTGTTTCAGTAATTGGTAAAGAGAAAAGGCATGTCCCTGAAAATTTAACTGTCCTTGGATATTTATAATATATTTACACATTATCAATATTTTATACCTTGTTTTATCACCTCCCCAAATTTATTTTCAGGTACACTGATTCTAAAAGGCAATCCCATAAAATAAGTTTCCATAGTGTAATAACTTTGAGGAATAGTGAACATTTGATGCATTGCTTGGGGATTCATTGCTTACTAAAGTCTCTGCAAAGTGCTACACTACAGAAACTTTGTTTAACCAAACAATTCCCAAATGTGTTTGGTTATGGCCCCAATTTATCACATAATATTTAATAGAATCCCAAGGAACACTATGGAGTCACTTTGAGAGACTGGTTTTCTTAGTTCATTAAACAAGCACAAGCAAGACTAACAAAGGACAGGAAATAACAGGGGTAGGTCAGTTTTTTCTGGATAGATCAGAATCCAAGCATCTACCCCAGATGGTCCCATATGCCTATGGCACTGATCCCAGACAGGTCTGCAGGAAGAGAGGAAATGACCTCAGAGCTGTAGTACAAAGAATTAAGGAGTCCTGAAATAGAAATACAGTTCACAAAGACAGATGTCGCCTATCTCACAACTTCTTTAAAGTAAATTTCTTTCTTTTTCATTTTCCTTCTTCCATGGTGCCCATCTCTGATCTCAGAAGAGAGAACACCACTGGTATCCCTAGGTTAGAAGCCCAAATATGCCACATGGGATGCTAAAAACTGAGTAGCTGTGTCTGTGAAAGGTAGATCAAAAGTATGACAAAATGTCAATACACATTGATTAAGTTGATTGAATCAGATGAATATAAATCCATGCTTTCTGCATTATAAGCCTGAATTTAAAAAATGATCTGAGGGGCACCTGGGTAGTTCAGTTGGCTAGGTGTCTGACTCGATTTCAGCTCAGGTCATGATCTCACGGTTGTGAGGCCAAGCCCTGCATTGGGCTCCATGCTGGGTGTGGACTCTGCTTAAGATCATCTCTCTCCCTCTCCCTTTGTCCCTCCCCCGCCCACCCCACTGTGTGCACACATTTTCTCTCTGTATTTCTCTCTCTTTCAAAAAAAAAATTAGTCTGATAATCTCCTAATGGAATCATACTTTCCCCATTACTAGAAAATGTTAGTCAAACATATAGTCCTTAACGGTGGGCAAAGCCTGCATGATGAATAATTACAGCATTTTAAGCCACAAAAATCAATGTATCAAGAAATATAAAGCAAGAAAACAGATAATGGAGAAGTCCTAAAGTTTAAGTTTTCCTGTCCTTGATGAATGCCTCCAAATACCATTATAGACATTATACTGTGATTTCTCCAAATTTACTGACATACTTTATTGCATTAGACTAAGATGATATGCTTTCTATTCTAGATTATTTATGGTGGATTCCAATGTTTTGCCTATTAGAGCATCAGTGAAATGTGCTGCTCAATTATTTGGTGGCCCTTCTAAGCAGTGATAAATCTAGATGCAAGTCCTGTGAGCACAGAGAGCAAAGATGAAAAAACCTAAAATTCACAGCCTTTAAAGTATGAAATATAACACCTGCTCAAATGATTATTTTGAGGGAGTGGGAAAGTGAAGAGAAAACATGAATATAAATATTTCTTACATTGAGCTCATTGAGAGCTTACATGGAATTTATTAGGTGAACAAATCACAGAAAGAGTTAAGGAAAGATACCAAAACGTCTGGAGAAGTCTAGAAAACCTATGCCTTGTCAGTACAGAAGTGTCTGAAGGCCAAGGCAGAATCTTTGGGGACTCAAAAGAGAAGCAAGCCCTTTTTATATATAGGAAAGAATGTGAAAGACCCCAGAAAGTGGAGGAGATCAGTGCTGAAGGCCACCATGATGGCACACAGCGTAGCAGGAAGCAGGTTCTGGAACACTGAAGACTTACTTCACAGCTGCAAAAGTTTCATTTGGAATCTCAATACATCCCTCAAGGCTAGCTATGGTGTGACAAGAGCTCAGATTATCTTTGGATCTGGGAGAAGGGGCATATACAAAGCAGACAGAAGAAACAAAGGCTCAGGGGTCACGTCTAGAGCTTCTATTTACGGCTCTGAGCTTGGCATGAACACACAATGAGCTCTGTATTCAAACTCCAATGTTCTAACTCTCTTTCAAGAAGTTCAAAAATCTGAAGTTATTTATTCATGTCATTCCAGGGGGCCATGCTGGCTCCCATGCTGTGCAGTCTGTGAGGTTCCAGTTTCTGGTTGGACTGTCCATAGATTTTGACATCATCAGACTAATAGAGCTTAACGGCTGTTGAAAATTATGCTAATTGTATGTTTTCCTTATTGTAACTGATCTTCATATGTTGAAAGCTTTGATAGCTCCTTTTCTTGGTTCTTTTACATTAGAATTTGTCTTTATATGCCCTGATTCTATGCCTAAGTTTCCATAAACTGCTTCATTGTGTAAGAATGCCACATTATCACTTTAAACCAAGTTCTGATTATTTTCTAGTATATTGTAATACGTTTTAACAATTTAGCTTTTGAAATATTACTTACTTTAGTCCTTTTTCTTTTTTAATATAATAAAATATATTCTGAAAACTGCATGGCAGTTACTCTTTGATCTGAAAACTCTGTAAACACACACATAAACACGTCCATAACTTTTACCAACTAACTGGATTCAATGAATCTTAAGAATAGGCAGTATAGTATGACATTTTTAGAGCAACTCATGTAAATGGATTGACCATTGAAAATATTATTTACTTTTACTGTAAGTAAGTAGATACCACGAAAACAGTAGGCAATAGAGAAAACAACATTTCTTGTTTTTATACAAACAAGAAAAATGTAAGATGAGATCAGACACAGTCTTTATATAAGCCTGCCAATTTTAGCTTAGCTAAATATAATACATGAAAGTCATACTTTTGTTTGAGAAAAAAACCATGCATAGACAGAACAGTGACCAAAAACCTTAAGAAACAGAGGTTTGGAGTCAGACAACACAAAACCAGATTCCAATCCATGATTTACCACATATGAGCCTGGTAGTTTCATGGTCTCACCTATAAATCTAAGACTTTAAAACCTATCCAGAGGGGTACTGTGGAGAATGACAAAGAGATGTTTCTGATTATATTTGATTCTAAAATACTGACCAGTGTCCACCTCAAGCTACACCCTACTCACTTACACATATGCACACACCACAGCTATTTCATATTAGATTAATATTAGATCATTATTTACTTGCTTTGAAAAGTAAGGAAGTCACAAATAGGAAAATATTTTAAGTTACAGACTATCAAGATGATAATAATTTGACATTACACAAGATGTAAACATGCTACAGCTTTTAATATATAGCCTTTAAGATTTTTAGACAAATATATGGCCTTGCATTTACTATACTAGCAGCTCTCAGCAAACAGCTAAGAAGATAATAATAAATTTCTCCTTGGTGCTTTTAAGACCAACTATTGGCATTATTTAGCTTTAATACTGGTGGTAATGGCTCAGTGGGACACAACAAAGATGGAACCAAGAGTTACTTGTTCTTCACATTCCAAATATCAGACGTCGTGAATAAGAGAGAGAAAAAACACAGCACACAATTTCTTCCCATCTATAATAGATAATAGATGAGCTCGGACTTTGGAGAAATCTCTCGCAATAAAGCTCAAGCATTCCTTTTCAGTACTATCCATTAAGATGTTCCCACAAGTGGAGGCACCAGAATTTCAGGGGTTCATTGTGAAAACCCACACACTGATTGAAATAATAGCTTCTTTCTATAACCCCAGATAAAACTTCCATAAGAATATGTAGCCTATTATTCAGTTATATAATTAAATATTAATTATTGTTCTTCAAATCAATTTAACATTCTTTTAATTAAAAGCTAACCTTTTAGGGGTGCATGCATGGCTTCTTGGTTTTGGCTCAGGTCATGATCTTACGGTTCGAATCTGAGCCCTGCACTGCCAGCACACAACCTGCTTGGGATTCTCTCTCTCTCTCTCTCTCTCTCTCTCTCTCTCTCTCTCTCCCCTCCCTCACCCACTCTTTCTCAGAATAAATAAATAAACTTTAAAAAGTTAACCTTTTAATGCTTAATTTTATATTCTAATGGAAGAGTTGGGGTAGTGTCACATTACCTTTGACTTGCACATTAGTAGTTTGCTTTGCATCTTCTAGGAACAGGCAACTTAGAAGGAAGAATCCTCACTCATTAGAGGTAAGTATATACACCAAATAGTTTGTCTGAATTTTTCTCATTTCTCTGTGTCCAATTTTTAAACAGCAATTTTAACTAATTTTTTAAGTTCTTATTGAACAATGACTAGACCCCACTCACTGCAAGTGCATAGGGGCACAGCATGAATAAAGAGATTCTCAGTCTTCCTTCTTCTCTCAGTTGAATTATATCTGTAGATGAAGCCACTGTCACAGACCTCCCTTCTTCCCAGGCACTAAATTATTCCTTTTACTGGAGGATGTTAGAAACTTTGGGAGAAGTGTTAGAACTTTAATGAGTATTGTTTAGTGTTCAACAGATTTAATTATCATTAAGGGAATACATAAGACCAAAATGGTATAGCTCATGTAAGTATGTTAGCTTGGCTGTCAATTAGCTCTCCCATTTATGTACTCAATGAGTGTTGGGTCCTAGAGAGGAGGGGGTATGGATGGGGCAAGACTGCATGCAGCCCAAAGCTATCTTTAGGAAAACAATTCAATTTCTCTAGTAATGAATTTTTCATAAATGCAGTCTGTGTGTCTTTCCATCAGAGACTATCAGACTGGAAAGCACATTAGCTCTCACCCCTTCATTAGATGAGAACTTGAGGTCCAGAGAGGTAATATGGTTTATCCAGCTCAGAAAGCATATAGGTATGAAAGCTGTGTGTAAAACAAAGATCAAAAAGATTTAAAAATGGGGTAAAAGTGGATCTGATGAGTTAGAGACAAACAAAAGACCCTGAATAAGTGTTCATACTAAAACAGCTAAGTTTTACTCCATCTGAATAGAAATATGTACCCTGGAAAAAGTACAGATTTCAGTATTACAGAGACTTAACTTCTTGTGGCAGAAAGTACCTCCCATCAGCAACCCTTTCTTAAACTGAAAATGTGGTTTGATATTGATGGGTATGGGGATTCAAAGACCAGAAGAACCGTCTTCCAGGGACCATGACATATGTTCAAAATAACGATTCACTCTTCCAAATTCTTTAGGCATTATACCCAATACCCTTGTAAAAAATAACTTATCTGACCTTCACATGTAAGAAGTTTGGCATCTGTAACACCATTATTCCCATAGAGCTGCACTTTCTCTCGTTTCCACATGTAACAATCTGTTCCACTTCCTCATTCTGCCCATGTACAGAGGTGAACATAGGGATTTTATGATTGATACAATGAAAATTTACTAAATCTAGGGAGAATTCACATTTTCTTGCTATAATGTGCTTGATTAATGTCATTAGAAACCCAATTTAAAAACTTTTAATAAGCTTTTATAGAAGATTAATACCTTATGAAACACAATCCTAAGGTAAGTGAACGTCTGCTCTTAAAAAGAAAAGGATCATAAGAAAGGAATTACAAGATTCAAAGAAAATAAGAGATTCAGTCACAGTCTCAATGGGCATGAAGTGGTGCATTAACTACAATTTGGGAAGGGAAGAAAAAAGTTGAGAACTATTGCGCTTTTTCCACACAGAGGCCATTTTATAAAAGATTACATTCCATCTCCTTTAAAAATATTTCTCTGTGTAAGTGACTAAAAACCAATCCCTACATTTCCCATAAGTGTACAACTAAAAACAGACCTGGCTGAGGCCTTTACAATCTTTACCCAAAGCCTCAGCAAGTAAGGCACAATTTTAACAGTAGGGAGGGATGAGAAATTAATCTTGCTGCCCAAAGCCCATTACTCCTAATGTTTCTGAGGTGAGCCTTTGGGTATCCAAGCTACAGTCACCAGTCACCAGGTCATATTCACCAGTCACCAAACTATAGTTACCAGTTCACAGTGCCCTATAACCAAGCCACAGTCACCAGGTCAGTCACCTGTCATCAATTCATAGTCACCAGTTAGGTCATATTCACAAGTAACCAAGCCATAGCCCCTTATTGCCAGGCCAGTCATAATCCACCAAGTCAGCCACCAATCCATCTAAGTTTTCTCAGTTCGATGACTTGACAAGACCCTGGCAAACTTTTTCTGTAAAGGGCTAGACAATAACAATTTTAGTTTCCTAACATCCACAGCCTCCTTGCTAGGCCATATTACTAAGGTCCCAACATGATTCACAAATAATTATCTTAAGATCAGAGCAATGACATATGCCCTGTGAAAGGAGTCTATCATTCTGATTTGCTGCTGTGTTCTTGTCAATAAGATACCAGATTCCAAAGAATACGATCCTTCCAAAGGGCATAGCAAGTTCTCTGAGGCTAAAATAGCAGCTTGGCTTTGGAGTGCATGGGACAAAGACTGAGATGTTCAATAATGGATGAAAAGCAGTATTATCCTCAAACCTGAAGATCACTCAATTCCACATCCTCCCTGTTCCCCCAGAGAACAGATGGTAACCTGATAAGCAGATCTGTCCTTCCTGCAAGCTTTATTTGACCTCGCAATTTTTTTTTAAGTTTTTGAAAATTTTTTTGAGTATAGTTGATGTAGTGTTAACGTTAGTTTCAGGTGTATAACGTAGCAATTCACATCTCTATATATTATGATATACTTACCACAATTGTAGCACCATCTGCCACCATACAACACTATTACAATATCATGGACTATATTACCTATGCTGTACATTTATTCCCAAGACTTACGCATTCCACAACTGAAAGCCTGTATCTCCCACTTACATCCTCCTACTACCTTGTCCCCTGGCAACCATCAGTTTGTTCTCTGTATTTACAGGATTGATTCTACTTTTTGTTTTATTCCTTTGCTTTGTTTTTTAGATTCCACATATGAGTGAAATCACATGGTACTTAGTCTGATTTATTTCATTTAGCACAATACCCCCAGGCCTATCCATGTTACAAATGGCATGACTGAATCCTTTTTTATGGCTGTGTAATAGTCAGTGTGGGCGTGTGTGTGTGTGTGTGTGTGTGTGTGTGAGCGTGCGCGCGCGCACTGGCACGCATTTGTTCGCGTCAACATGTGCACCACATCTTCCTTATCCATTGGCTATTGTAAATAGTATTGCACTAAACATAGGAGGGCATATATCCCTTCAAATTAGTGTTTTCACATTCTTTGGGTAAATACCCAGAAATGCAATTACTGGATCATAGGATCATTCTATTTTTCACTTTTTGAGGAACCTCCATATTGTTTTCTACAGTGTATGTACCTATTTGCATTTGCACTAAAAGTACCTGAGGGTTCCTTTTTCTCCACATCCATGCCAACACTTACTATTTCTTGTCTTTTTGATTCTAGTTATTCTGAGAGGTATAAGGTGATATCTCACTGGGGTTTTGATTTGCATTTCCCTGATGGCGAGTGACGCTGAGCATCTTTCCATGTGTCTGTTGGCCGTCTGTATGTCTTCTTTGGAAATGTGTCTCTTCAGGTCCTCTGCCCATTTATAAATTGGATTCTTTGGGGGTTTTTTAGTGTTGAGTTATACAAGTTCTTTATATATTTTGGATATTAACCCTTATCAGATACATAATTTGCAAATATCTTCTCCCTTCTTTTTCTTTTTTGATGATTTCCTTTGCTGTACAAAAGCTTTTGTTTTTGTGTAGTCCTAATATTTTATTTTTGATTTTGTTTCCCTTGCCTGAAGAAATAAATCTAGAAAAATGTTGCTACGGCCAATATCAAAGAAATTACTACTTGCATTCTCTTCTAGGATTTTTATGGTTTCAGGCCTCACATTTAGGTCTTTAATACATTTTGAGTTTATTTCTGTGTATGGTGTAAGAAAGTGGATCAGTTTCATTCTTTTGCATGTAGTTGTCCAGTTTTCCCAGCACCATTAATTGAAAAGACTGTCTTTTCTCTATTGTATATTCTTGCTTCCTTTGAAATAGATTAATTGACCACAGAAAGCATGGGTTTGTTTCTGGGTTCTCTATTATATTCTAATGATCTATGTGCTTATTTTGTGCCAGTACTATACTGTTTTGATTACTACAGCTTTGTAGTATGTCTTAAAATGCAGAATTGTGATATTTTGTTCTTCTTTCTCAAGATTGCTTTGGCTATTCAGGGGTTTTTTGTGTTTCTATACAAATTTTGGTATGATCTGTTCTAGTTTTATGAAAAATGCAGCTGGTATTTTGATAAGGATTGCACTGAATTTGTAGATCACTTTGGGTAGTATGTAAATTTTAACAATATTGGTTCATTCAGTCCATGAGCATGGATTATCTTTCCATTTGTTCATGTGGTCTTCAGTTTCTTTCATTAATGCTTCATAGTTTTCAGAGTACAGATTTTAACCTACTGTTTAAGTTTATTCCTAGGTATTTTATTCTTTTTGGTACAACAGTAAATGGAATTGTTCTTTTAATTTCTCTTTTTGCTACTTCACCATTAGTGTATGGAAATGCTTCTGTTTTATGGGTATTGATTTTTTTACCTTGCAGCCTTACTGAATTCACTTATCAGTTCTAGTAGGTTTGGGGAGAAGTCTTTAGGGTTTTCTATATGCAGTATCATGTCATCTGCAAATAGAGACAGTTTAACTTCTTCCTTACCAATACAGATACCTTTTATTTCTTTTTCTAGTCTGATTGCTGTGGCTAGGATTTCCAGTCCTATGTTGAATAAAAGTGGTGAGAGCAGACATCCTTGACTTTTTCCTGATTTTATAGATAAACCTTTCAGTTTTTTACCATTGAGTATGATGTAAAGTGTGGGCTTTTCTTATGTGGGCTTTTTCTTTTGTGGGCTTTTATTATGTTGTTGTATGTTCCCTCTAAACCCACTTTTTGAGAGTTTTTGTCATAAATTGATGTTTAATTTTATCAAATGCTTTTTCTGTAGCTATTGAGATGATCATATGATTTTTACCCATTGTTCTCTTGATACGATGTATCATATAGATTGATTAGCAAATATTGAACCATCCTTACATCCTCAGAATAAATCTTACTTGAATGTGGTGAATGATACTTTTAATATACTGTTGAATGTGGTTTGCTTATATTTTGTTGAGGATTTTTGTATCTATATTCATCAGAAATATTGGCTGGTAGTTTTGTGTGTATGTGTGTGGTGTCTTTTTCTGGTTTTGGTATGATAGTAATACTGACCTCATAGAATGCATTTGGAAGCCTTCTTTCTCATTCTATATTCGGAATAGTTTGAGTAGAATAGGTATTAACTGTTCTTTAAATGTTTGGTAGAATTCATCTGTGAAGGCATCTGGTCTTGGAATTTTTTTTGGTAGTTTTTTGACTACAAGTTCAATTTTATTACAAGTAATTGGTCTGTTCAGGCTTTCTATATTTTCTTAATTCACTTTAGAACATTGTACATTTCTAGGAATGAATCCATTTCTTCTAGGTTATCCAGTTGTTGACATACAATTTTTCATAATATCTATGTATATAATCTTTGTGGTATTAGTCGTTACTTCTCCTCTTTCATTTCTGATTTTATTTATTTTTGTCCTTTGTCTTTTTTCTTGATGCATCTGGATAATGGTTTATCAATTTTGTTTACCTTTTAAAAGAACCAGCTCTTGGCTTCACTAATCTTTTCTATTGTTTTTTAGTCTCTATTGTCATTTATTTCTGTTCTGATCTTTAATATTTCCTTCCGTCTACTCACCTTGTCTTTGTTCTTTTTCTAATTCCTTTATAAAGTTAGATTTTTTTATAAAGTTAGATTTTTTATTTGAGTTTTATCTTATTTCTTGAGGTAGGCCCATATCACCATATACTTCCCTCTTAGAATTGCTTTCACTATGTTCTAACTATTTTGGACCACTGTGTTTACATTTTCATTTGTCTCCAGGTGTTTTTTATTTCTACTGTGATTTCATCATTAACCCCCTGGTTACTTAGCAGCATGCTGTTCAGCCTCCATGTATTTGTTTCTTTTCCAGGTTTTCTCTGTGACTGATTTCTTGTTTCATACCATTGTAGTCAGGAAACAATGCATAATATGATTTCAATCTCAAATTTATTGAGACTTGTTTTGTGACCTAACATGTGATCAATTCAGGAGATTGTTCCATGTGCACTTGAAAAGAATGTGTATTCTGTTGTTCTTGAATGGGATGTTTTGTATATAAAAGTTATGTCCATTTGGTCTAATGTGTCATTCAAAGACACTGTTGCCTTATTGATATTCTGCCTGGATGATCTACCCATTAATGTAAGTGGGGTGTTAAAGTTCCCTATTATTATTGTAACCACCAATTTCACCATTTATGTCCATTAATATGCGCCTTATGTATTTAGTTGCTCCAATGTTGGGTGCATAGATATTTATAATTATTATATCCTCTTGTTGGATTGATCCCTGACACTACAATTTTTTAACATGATATAGTTCAGAACATTTAAAAATCAGAGAATTTCACATAAAAGTTCAGATGCATAGCTTTCCTTGAAAAATAAGCCTAGGGGAGCATGGGTGGCTCAGCCTGGTTCGGCTCAGGTCATGAATCCATAGTTCGTGAGACTGAGCCCAGTGTTGGTCTCTGTGCTGACAGCATAGAACCTGCTTGGGATTCTCTTTCTCTCTCTCTCTCTGCTCCTCCCCCTTGCTCACTCGTGCTCTCTGTCTCTGTCTCTCTCTCTCTCAAAATAAACTTAAAAACAAAAAGGAAAAATAAGCTTAAATAACGAGAAAAAAAATCAGTAACAAAACACCAGAAAATGACAGTGGCTACTCAGTGGGCATCCCATTTCAGTCGTGCATGTCCTATTATATTTGTTGATATCTACTCCGGACCTCCCTGCCTCACTTACTATAGTGCTTGCCTGACCTTGCAAAGCATTTTACCTACAGGACTCAACCAAAGGGAATATAAACCATAACAAGAGTTAAACTGGACTTAGAACATATCACTTTTCCCTGGTATAAAGGTGAGTCACTGACTTAAGAGTGTCCCTTTCTCATCAGGAGAAACAGATTTATTTTTGAGGCAACTCTGACTCTTTAAGCCAACTTAAGAGCCAACTCTGACTCTTTAAGACTGAAGTAGACTGGGAAGGTCTGTACTCCCAGAAACAAAGCTTCAGTCTTCAAAAATTTCTTCTGACTCTCAAAGTAGGCATGCCCTCCACAGGAGCTCTCCTTACCTGCCAGCCTATCAATGATCTCTAAGATGATACTCATACTAACCCCATAGATAAGGCAACTGTGTCAGGCTTGTCCTCATGCTTGGGATGATACTAACTTGCACGATAAGAAGATAAACCAAGATCCCCCAGTGCTCCAGTGCCCTTAATGCAAAGGTGTGAAGTATTAGGAGCTTACCAAGTTTGTACTGTGAGGCAGAGAAAAAAACCCAAACTCCTTATGATTGAGAACATAGAAAACCACACAGAGAGAATTCAGTGTAAAATTCAGAACAGAAGAGACAATAATGGATAACTTGGTGTATTAGTCACCAGTTTGGACCGCTATAATAACAAATTAGTACAGACTGAGTGGCTTAAACATTTATTTCTTACAGTTCTGAAGAGTGGGAAGCCCAAGATCAAGGTGAACCAGATCTGGTGTCTGGTGAGAGCCTGCTTCTTGATTTGCAGATAAGTATTTCTGGTTCTATTTTCACATGGCAGAGGGCAATGAGGGAGCAAGAAAGCTCTCTTATAAGGGCACTAATCTCATTCATGAGGGCTCTACCATCATGACCTAATTACCTCCCAAAGGCCTCACCTCCTAATATCATCACATTGCGGGTTAGGATTTCAACATATGAATTTGGAAAGGACACAAACATTCAGTCCATAACAATGGGTGACAGATCTGATCATTGTATCTGGTGATGATAAATGTCCTGATCACAGACAAACATTAAGGACAGAGGGCCAAAGTAAATGAGATCATTATCTCCAGCTGACTCAGAATAGAAACACTGTTGTCCCAAGACAGGGGCTAAGCACTGAGGAATCACTGCAGGTAATACCTAAGGGGAGGCTGAGTCAGATTTCATGGACAACATGTTCTTCTGAGCCACAGGGCTAAACATTTCTATCTGGCTCCCTATAAAAATCTTACGATTCAGAGCGAATAGAAAAAAAATATTTTTATTGATTTGAAATTCATCCATATATGGAGACCCAAAACATTGTTTAAGGCAAAGAAAAAAAGAATATTCTGTTTTTGAATAATTCAATTATACTTTTATACTCCTTTGTTCACTGATAACCTGACTTCTGATTTTAAATTTGCTATTTTATAGGTAAGGTTTTTTTAAATTTTGTGATGGCTTTAATATATTTTAATAATTTAAAAAAATTTTATGTTAGAGAGAGAGAAAGAGAGAGAGTGAGAAAGAGAGCAGGGGAGCGAGGCAAAGGGAGAGACAGAGATTCCCAAGCAGACTCTGGGCTCAGCACAGAGCCCAATGTCATGCTTGATTCCACAGCCATGAGATCATGACCTGAGCTAAAATAAAGAGTCAGATGCTCAACCAACTTAGCCACTCAAGTGCCTCTAACAACTTTTTAAAAAGCAAACCTACAAGAAAGAAATCACAAGTGTCACTTAGTCACATTCCCAGGAATGAAACAGTCTTACCAAATAAAACCTAAGTATACCACCACCACTTCTCTATCCTCAGCTTTCCCCAACTCACAAGTTACATTTCTGTCTGTATTTGTTAATTATAGGTATGAGGCACACAGCGCCATGTAATTTTGAGTATAAATTAATTCTATCTTTTTATGAGTGAAATATGTAAAACATTTTATATTAAAACAGAGATTTGCCATACTCATGATGAGTAAAAATGTTAATTTACCTTAATCAGTATGCCTGAATCCTTATTCCTCTCTCTCATCTTAGAAATAAAGATAATATAAAATTTCTTTTAAGTAGTTGTGGATTCTTTGCCTAATCTGCATCTCCACCATTTCCCAATCAGATTACTCTTTCCTTTCCTCTTCACACACATACTCTAATCTCATAATTTTAATTTTATGTAGCAATAAGTTTTACACATACTAGGTATTAGCATAATAAAAACTAGGCATATAGAGAAAAATAAAACACCATATATTCCTCAAGAACTTCATAATCTGGTAAAAGATATTTAAGTTAAAACATTTTGTGCATTCATTTATTTATTTTCTCAACAACCAATAACTTAATGCCTTAAACATATCTCTCATTGTGCTGGAGATGGGGGAAAAACACCATGGGTTGACACCATGGTGCTTATAATCTAGCTGGAGTGGGGGTGTGATAGACAGCAAATACATAGATATAATTGTGTAATTAAAGTTGAGTAAAGTTTTTTGAAAGTAAATAGCATGTTCTAAAGACAATATAGTGACTCATTCAGAAATGGACATCAAAAGAGGTCAAGAAGACACACACACAAACACACACACAAAAAAATAATCAAAAGAAAATCAGGAGAGCCAAGGGAAGAGAGAGTTTCAATGAAGAGAAGTCAATTCTGGCAAAAAGTATTTTGCACAACTGAGAAGTGTTTTTTCACATGTCTCTCTGGATAGGAGACTGGGGAGTGTCATGGAAGACGTCTCAGAGGAGGATATTCTTGAATAGAACCTTAATGCATGTAGGAGTCTGTCAAAGTGAAAAGTGATATATACTGCATTCCCAGAAAGGAGAAGACATATAAAAGCATGGAAGTATGAATAGGCATGACACAGTTAGGTAATAGAAGTTCTTTCCACAAAGCTGAGACATAAGTTCTATAGTGAGAAGAGGCAGTATCTTAACTAATGACAATGAATAGGAGGTCTTGAATGCCATGGAAAGGAATTTGAACTTTATCTGATAGACAATCAAGTAATTTCATTTTACATGGAAAAATATCTGACCAGATTTGTACTTTAAAAATGTCACTCTGATTATAAAGGAGTAATAAGAAGGGTGAGAATTTGGGCAAAAGAAAACATAGGAGGACATTGCAATCATAACTTAGTAACAATATGTAGGATGACAAAAGCCTGGTATGATCCATTAGAGTAATTCATACGTGAATTTATAAAGTTTAAAGTTATGGTGGTGGCAGTTAAACCAGAAGGAAACAAAAGACCCAATAATAGAATATGCCCAAGATATTTCAGACAAATTTAAAAAGGGGCAGAGCAAAGATGGCTATAGGACTTATGATAGGATTCTATTTATTTGGACCAGAAATTCCTTTTATTTAAAATAAATAAATCAAATGGAGATATAGAAGAAATATTTACATCTTCAAAACTGGGGCTTGAGAAAGAAAATAAGCTTGAGGTTCCTATTTTTAGAACCATCCATTTAGCAAGTTCAGTTGGAATCTTTAAAAGTGCATGAAGGAAAGCAATGTAGAAGCCTTCCTAAGTAAAAACTTTAGAGCTACAAATGCAGAAAATTCAATACTAGTCTATAGCTACAGCCTACATTTTGAGGCAAGGAAGACAAGACTACTAAGGAATACTGTATATTGAAACGACATACAAGAAAGGAGTAGATCCAGAACACTAACATGCCATGAAAAACATCTGGGTCATTTCAGAGTTGGTTTATTAGTTTCAGGTTGGCATATCATGGAAACTCCAGATTCTGTTATTCCCTGCAGAGTGTTGCATTTTTGGTTTGTGTTTTGCTTTTCCAGTTTCCTTGGCTACTACAAAGTAGTAAGCTGAGGTAGGTTCCTTGGTTAAACTCACACTGCAAACTCTGTCTCTTGGTTAACATCTCAAATCTAGTTCAGATCTTTTGTCCTTAGCTGACCTATTTGGAATATGTCCATTGCATGAATATTTCAGGGGTCATCCAGAGATCTTGCAGAGAGTTTACACGTGAAGCTCCTCCTTTCTGACTCTCCATTTTCCAGGATTCCTTTGTCATTTTTCAGCAGCAGTGACTGCCTTGAATTCTGTATTCTAATTCTTCAGTTCCAGCCTCTCAGACATCTCCAAAATTAGATGATTTCTAGGTTTCTCCTCACTTTTACAGTGATATTCTGAACACAGCTTAGTAAAAATGACCTAATTTAAATACCATTCTTGGGATACCTGGGTAGTTCAGACTGTTGAGCATCCGACTCTTGATTTCAGCTTAAGTCATGATCCAGTGTCGTGGGACCAAGCCCTATGTTGGGCTCTGTGCTGAGCATGGAGACTGCTGAAGATTCTCTCTCTCCCTCTGCTCCTCTCCCCTGCTTGTTCTCTCTCTCTCTGTCTCTCTCTCTCTGTCTCTCTCATAAAATAAGAATAAAAAACACCATTCTTAAGAAAATTTCTGATTAATACAAAACATAATGAGCTATTACCTCCCTTACACACAACAGACTATTTTAATTCATGCTACTCAAGACCGTATTCACATTTAAGTACCCATTGGTTCCTTTTAAGCTTCAGATCAATTAAAATCATATTTTCCTTTTGTTTTTGTTCTTCACAAAGCAGTTCATAAATTAAGACTTGTCAGTTGAAAGAACATCAACATAAGCTTCCTCTACTATCTAAATATGTAATTTACTTAGCACATGACCTAAAACAATCTTCACATAATTTCAATGTTTTTGTTATAGACTTATTTATTCATTCATATTTATTCTTGCAGCAAATATTTTTAAAATATTTTTTATGTTTATTTATTTTTGAGAGAGAGAGAGACAAAGCATGAGCAAGAGCAGGGGAGGAGCAGACAGAGAGGGAGACATAGAATTCGAAGCAGGCTCCAGGCTCTAAGCTGTCAGCACACAGCTCGATGCGGGGCTCTGACTCTCAAACCGTGAGATCATGACTTGAACCTAAATCAGATGCTTAACCAACTGAGCCACCCAGGTGCCCCCATTCTTGCAGCAAATATTTATTGAAATCCTCTCAGGCACTTTAGAAACAGTAAACATTACTGATAAATTACTCTTCTTATTTGGGATGCTAAATTATACATAGGTAAACAAGTGATAACATGAGATAACACATCTACAGAACATACTAATTCAAAGGAATATATGCACATTTATGTGCATGATTATCTACAGTAGCCAAATTATGAAAATAGCCCGTGTCCACTGACTGATAAATGGATTAAAATATTATATATATATATATATATATAATATTCCATTATATTTCATTATATATAATTCCATATATATGACATTATATATTACATATAAATATATTATGTAATAGATAGATAGATAGATGAAATGGAATAGTAGTCAGCCACAAAAATGAAAGAATGAAATCTTGCCATTTGCATCAACATAGATGGAGCTAAAGAGTATTATTCTTTTTGTTTGTTTGTTTTATTTTATTATATTTATTGATGATTGTATTTCTTTTTTTTTAATATATGAAATTTATTGTCAAATTGGTTTCCATACAACACCCAGTGCTCATCCCAAAAGGTGCCCTCCTCATACCCATCACCCACCCTCCCCTCCCTCCCACCTCCCATCAACCTTCAGTTTGTTCTCAGTTTTTAACAGTCTCTTATGCTTTGGCTCTCTCCCACTCTAACCTTTTTTTTTTTTTTCCTTCCCCTCCCCCATGGGTTTCTGTTAAGTTTCTCAGGATCCACATAAGAGTGAAACCATATGGTATCTGTCTTTCTCTGTATGGCTTATTTCCCTTAGCATCACACTCTCCAGTTCCATCCATGTTGCTACAAAGGGCCATATTTCGTTCTTTCTCATTGCCATGTAGTATTCCATTGTGTATATAAACCACAATTTCTTTATCCATTCATCAGTTGATGGACATTTAGGCTCTTTCCATAATTTGGCTATTGTTGAGAGTGCTGCTATAAACATTGGGGTACAAGTGCCCCTATGCATCAGTACTCCTGTATCCCTTGGGTCAATTCCTAGCAGTGCTATTTCTGGGTCATAGGATAGGTCTATTTTTAATTTTCTGAGGAACTTCCACACTGCTTTCCAGAGTGGCTGTACCAATTTGCATTCCCACCAACAGTGCAAGAGGGTTCCCGTGTCTCCACATCCTCTCCAGCATCTATAGTCTCCTGATTTGTTCATTTTGGCCACTCTGACTGGCGTGAGGTGATATCTGAGTGTGGTTTTGATTTGTATTTCCCTGATAAGGAGCGACGTTGAGCATCTTTTCATGTGCCTGTTGGCCATCCGGATGTCTTCTTTAGAGAAGTGTCTATTCATGTTTTCTGCCCATTTCTTCACTGGGTTATTTGTTTTTCAGGTGTGGAGTTTGGTGAGCTCTTTATAGATTTTGGATACTAGCCCTTTGTCCGATATGTCATTTGTGAATATCTTTTCCCATTCCGTTGGTTGCCTTTTAGTTTTGTTGGTTGTTTCCTTTGCTGTGCAGAAGCTTTTTATCTTCATAAGGTCCCAGTAGTTCATTTTTGCTTTTAAGTCCCTTGCCTTTGGGGATGTGTCGAGTAAGAGATTGCTACGGCTGAGGTCAGAGAGGTCTTTTCCTGCTTTCTCCTCTAGGGTTTTGATGGTTTCCTGTCTCACATTCAGGTCCTTTATCCATTTTGAGTTTATTTTTGTGAATGGTGTGAGAAAGTGGTCTAGTTTCAACCTTCTGCATGTTGCTGTCCAGTTCTCCCAGCACCATTTGTTAAAGAGACTGTCTTTTTTCCATTGGATGTTCTTTCCTGCTTTGTCAAAGATGAGTTGGCCATACGTTTGTGGGTCTAGTTTTGGGGTTTCTATTCTATTGCATTGGTCTATGTGTCTGTTTTTGTGCCAATACCGTGCTGTCTTGATGATTACAGCTTTGTAGTAGAGGCTAAAGTCTGGGATTGTGATGCCTCCTGCTTTGGTCTTCTTCTTCAAAATTACTCTGGCTATTCGGGGCCTTTTGTGGTTCCATATGAATTTTAGAATTGCTTGTTCTAGTTTCGAGAAGAATGCTGGTGCAATTTTGATTGGGATTGCATTGAATGTGTAGATAGCTTTGGGTAGTATTGACATTTTGACAATATTTATTCTTCCAATCCATGAGCAGGGAATGTCTTTCCATTTCTTTATATCTTCTTCAATTACCTTCATAAGCTTTCTATAGTTTTCAGCATACAGATCTTTTACATCTTTGGTTAGATTTATTCCTAGGTATTTTATGCTTCTTGGTGCAATTGTGAATGGGATCAGTTTCTTTATTTGTCTTTCTGTTGCTTCATTGTTAGTGTATAAGAATGCAACCGATTTCTGTACATTGATTTTGTATCCTGCAACTTTGCTGACTTCATGTATCAGTTCTAGCAGACTTTTGGTGAAGTCTATCGGATTTTCCATGTATAATATCATGTCATCTGCGAAAAGTGAAAGCTTGACTTCATCTTTGCCAATTTTGATGCCTTTGATTTCCTTGTGTTGTCTGATTGTTGATGCTAGAACTTCCAGCACTATGTTAAACAACAGCGGTGAGAGTGGGCATCCCTGTCGTGTTCCTGATCTCGGGGGAAAAAGCTCTCAGTTTTTCCCCATTGAGGATGATGTTAGCTGTGGGCTTTTCATAAATGGCTTTTATGATGTGTAAGTATGTTCCTTCTATCCCGACTTTCTCAAGGGTTTTTATTAAGAAAGGGTGCTGGATTTTGTCAAAGGCCTTTTCTGCATCGATTGACAGGATCATATGGTTCTTATCTTTTCTTTTATTAATGTGATGTATCACGTTGATTGATTTGCAAATGTTGAACCAGCCCTGCATCCCAGGAATGAATCCCACTTGAGCATGGTGGATAATTCTTTTTATATGCCGTTGAATTCGATTTGCTAGTATCTTATTGAGAATTTTTGCATCCATATTCATCAGGGATATTGGCCTATAGTTCTCTTTTTTTACTGGGTCTCTGTCTGGTTTAGGAATCAAAGTAATACTGGCTTCATAGAATGAGTCTGGAAGTTTTCCTTCCCTTTCTATTTCTTGGAATAGCTTGAGAAGGATAGGTATTATCTCTGCTTTAAACGTCTGGTAGAACTCCCCTGAGAAGCCATCTGGTCCTGGACTCTTATTTGTTGGGAGATTTTTGATAACCGATTTAATTTCTTCACTGGTTATGGGTCTGTTCAAGCTTTCTATTTCCTCCTGATTGAGTTTTGGAAGAGTGTGGGTGTTTAGGAATTTGTCCATTTCTTCCAGGTTGTCCAATTTGTTGGCATATAATTTTTCATACTTTTCCCTGATAATTGTTTGTATCTCTGAGGGATTGGTTGTAATAATTCCATTTTCATTCATGATTTTATCTATTTGGGTCAAAATAAATCAGAGAAAGACAAATGCCATATGATTTCACTCATATGAAAGGGACAAAAAAGAGAGAGAGATGCAAACCAAGCAACAGACTCAATTATAGAAAACTAACTGATGGTTATCAGAGGGGAGGGTTATCAGAGGGGAGTGGGTAGGAGAATGGGTTAAATAGGTGATGGAGATTAAGGGGTTCATTTGTTGTGATGAGCACAGGGTGTTGTATGGAAGTGTTGAATCATTGTACTGTACACTTGAAACAAAGATTAGAAATACTAAAAAGTTCAGGGGCCCCTGAGTGGCTCAGTCAGTTAAGTGACTTTGGCTCAGGTCATGATCTCACACTTTGTTAGTTCGAGCCCCGCATCGGGCTCTGTGCTGCCAGCTCAGAGCCTGGAACCTGCTTCAGATTCTGTGTTTCCTTCTGTCTCTGCCTGCCCCCTGCTCACACTCTGTCTCTCTCTGTCTCTCAATAACAAATAAACGTTAACAATTTTTTTTAAAAGAAATACTGAAAAATTCAAAGTTAGAAAAAAAATCATGTGTCACTTTAGTAAATTCCTTCAATCTGCCAGAATGCACTAGGAACCCAATTGTTTGGGTATTTTAAATCATGAAAAAATCAACCCATTTAATTTTTGTGTCATAGACAATGTTTTTTCATCTCACCATAATTATAACATCAGAGAATTTATTCAATAATATTGTCTACTTGTTGAAATATTTTCTCCATGTTTTAACCAAAGAAATTTCCACTGCTTTGAGGTTTATCTCATTGAATTTCCCTTATTTATCTTTTCTATCTCCCCTTAATCTAAGTGACAACACACACATATATGTGCATGCATACTAGTTAAAGTAGATGAAAAATCCCCAGGAGTGGGCGCATAATAGTCATTCTCCGCCCATCCCCCAAGGTACCAAGTGTTAAAAACATCTCACACATAATAGGGAGGCAATAAATGTTAGTTGAATTATTAAATAACATGATTAAGCAATTCTTTAAAAAATGTGCAAAATTCAAATGGCCAAGGAAGAAAGAATTAATTTTAAAACATCAGATAAATGAAAGCATTTTAGCAAACTGTTAGCATCTTGTACAGCTGGAGTGCTTTCTACATGAGTAATGGCCACAACATTATCATTCCTTAAAAATACAATGTATAACATCAAATTCTTGGTGGGGAGACATCCATTACAGATCTCAGTGATACAATTTATTTCATGATGCATATGATAGTTCTTTGGATAGTATCTAGTAAGCATATATCTTTATATACTTGCCCATTAAATTTTACCTACGGGAAAGGAAATAATTCTGTATAGAAGAGAAAGATCCTCTTACTAAGCCCTTATTTACTCCTTGCAAGAAATGCCAAGAGGTCAGTTTAAAGAACAGACCTTCCTAAGATGCTTCTTGATGCCATACATTTTAACCAGTTTATCACATCTTCATAATAAATAACATGCTATTTTATATCATCCTCTAATCATTAGTTGTAGAGATACACCATTTGAGAAAGAAAACATTTCCATTCTGTTTGAATTTGTCTCTGTTAAATGTCATTTTTTAATACAAGCATACATATACACAGTTCATCCTAAAAGAGAACAATATTCAGTAAGCAAAATGAAGAAATTTTATAGCTACTTACCACATTTCGAAGAAATGCACCCTAGGTGGAGAGAGAGAGAGAGAGAGAGAGAGAGAAAGAGAGGGAAACCATAAGAGATTCATAATGATAGAGAACAAAAGGAGGGTTGAGGGAGGGAGGTGAGTGGGGGGATGGGCTAGATGGGCAAAAGGGTTTAAGGAGAGCATTTGTTATGATGAGTTCTGGGTGTTGTACATAAGTGATGAACCACCGAATTCAACTCCTGAAACCAATATGGCACTGTATGTTAACTAACTACAATTTAAATAAAAATTTGAAGGAAAAAGGAAATGCACCCATTTGATACAATAAACAGCGCATAAGATAGGCATTCCCTAGATAGAGAACATGGCACACTTCATTATATATTTTAGTAAATGATAAAAGTAAAAGTGCTTGGATATATGCCCGTTAGGTTGGTTACCTTTTTACCTTTTCTCTGTGTCAGACTAAATAATCCCTATTCTTCTCTCTTTTCCTACCATAATATTTTAATCTTCTTAGTACACCTCATGTCTAAATTTCTTAAATCTTTAGAATTATGGTGTCAAACTGGGCACAGAGCTTCAGTAACAGGTGTTTGCTAAGTGCTGGCTTTCCTGAGACGATTATCATATTGTGCTTACATGCTGTTCTCAAGTCCACGAATCCCAAGTTTATACTCACTTATAAATGAAAGTAATACAAAAATTTCTACTTCTTCTAGTAGGAAGGAAAATCAATGAAAATATTTCACAATCTCTTAGCTTCCTTAACAGACTGAAATAAAATGTTTGCCACAACAATATTCATAAGAAGCACTGTCATTTTAGAAAATACATATGCAAACATCAAGCACTCTTAGGCCAGGCCCATATGCCTGCAGCTTTGGACATTTGCACATTAATTCTAGGGCACGTCACTAAGGACTAAGATTATATTTTTATCATCATGGCTGAATTCTCATGATGGTTATAGGAGAGGAAGAAAACAACCTCCAAAGAGTCATTCTGACACATTCTGAGAAGCATATATTTTACTCACTAAAGTAAAAATACTATTTCAGTGTCTGTAAAATATTTGGGGGAAGCTCTGAGAGGAAAATCAGTCATGTTGTAACCAAAAAATAAGGTTAGAGGATAAGAAAATAAAGATAACACATGAATAAAGAAAATGTATCTTTTTGCCTATTATCTCTAAGCTGGGTCTAACAAAAAGGCAATGATTCAATTGAGAAAATAAATTATTGTTTTAATAAGTCATGATCATTGACTTATGAGAGATTAAATTTGACCCTCTATGACCCAGTGTCATAGGCAATCATTTAACAAAATCCTTTCCCCTCCTCCATAAGAATTTGACCTTGTTTAGCTTTCTAGCTTTGTTTCCCTAGGAGCCAGATAAGGGTAGGCTATAAACTCTGTTACCAGTCAATATTGATTAGAGCAGAAATGGTCCCTGATTGGTAGATCTCATCTGGACTAGGAGGAACTACAAAGAAATGATCATTCCAGATGCAGACACCCCATGAAGACACATGATTTGGGCTCCCTTGAGTATAGTGACTCTTCTGTGCATACATGGCTCTCTAACTGACCCTGGAAGCCAGCCCTTGGAGATAATACAAGATATTTTGGCTCTTGAGGAAAATGAAACTTCTAAGTACAGAAGGCTCTGGAACTTTAACCAACGTGAATCTTATCTCCTTGTATGTGACCTGGAGAAAATGACTTCTGGTTGCGTCCATGAATGTTTTCTTTAGAAATGTCTAACTCTGCTCTATTAGCAAGATGTGATTCCTTTCCTATATCATTTTCATTAGATTGGTGCCAAATATGATCTATGGAATGGTCCTAGGAATCTCAATGTTTATTCAAGTAACCCCTCAAACTTATATATGCAATTATAATCACTGTACACTGAAAAATGTCATAGATATAATGTGCTCAGGTCTCCAACTTTGAATAAATGTGCCATTTTAAAAGATCTAATATGATACATCTCTTTCCTTACATATATTTTTATAAGTTGTCACTAGTAGCATACCAATGGTGAGTACATTGTCTTTAGAGAATTAAAATACAATGATAAAATCAGCTCGTTTGCTTTTTATGATCACCATGTATCCAGAAATCTAAACAATTTTAATGACAAAATATTGCCTACAGACACTAATTGCTCCCACTTTGATACCTTTGGTACATGTCATGAAAGTGGCATTTAGCTTTCAAGGGGATTTTTATAAATCTAACAAGAGTCAGAATCCAGGATCCTAGGTAGGCTTATATTGCCAAGTGATTAGCGACCAAAAGGATAATCACTAGAAGAGTCATTTCCTTCTTGTAATTACACCCTTTTCTCTTTCCATCCCTTTGCATGAAGCACTTTCCAAGGAGTCTAAAACAAATACCAAAGTGCAATGACTTGCCCCTCCAACAACACTACCAACACTAGTACTTTATAGATGAGGTAAGCCAGAGAAGAGACCAGCCAGTGTGGTTTAGGCAGGTCTTAGAAAACGAGGAAACACTCACTCTTTAAAATGTGTTGGCCTATACTTGGCATTTAATGAAAAAAAAATAATAATCACAAGAAAATGGTACATATGCTAAGTAATCCAAAAATCACCTAGGTATGCATGCAATCACCTAGCCAAGGTATAAAGGTAAAGTTCTCTAACTGACACCTATACATTATCTGCCTTTAACTGCCTAATCCATGAATTGCCTTCAATTCTAATGTAAACACAGCAGGAAAATCAAAACAACACATATTAGTTAGAGCAATGGGGTCCCCTCAAAAACTCTCCAAAGAGGAAGGAAAAAACATTGCTTACAATTTAAAACAAAACCTCTTTATGTCTACCCAGATTGGTTTGACCACTGTGCCAGTGAGGTATGGAGCCCACTTCCACTATCTATAACTCCAGGCTGATATCTATGACATTCAGTGGGATTTGGTCAAAATGCTCTCAGGATCCCTCCCTGTCTCTCAAAGTCAGTGGTGTTTTAACTCATTTGAATTGTTGGCTATAAGTAGAAGCTTGAAAACTAAAGAACTCTTTAGTAAATTCATCCCTAATCTTGGAAAAACAAATCACAAATCATACCATGGTTTGGTAATTGTTTTTCTATCTTTTTTTTTTCATGTTTATTTATTTTTGAGAGAGACAGAGCATGAGTGGGGCAGGGGCAGAGAGAAAGGGAGACAGAATCCAGAGCAGGCTCCAGGTTCTGAGCAAGCTGTCAGCACAGAGCCTGATGCGGGGCTCGAACTCAAAAACCATGAGATCATGACCTGAGCCGAAGTTGGATGCTTAACCAACTGAGGCACCCAGGTGCCCCGTTTTTCTTTCTAACTTTAAAAATGCTTTTTGCATTGTGAATATGCCCTCTCCAAGCTTACTCTTCTCAATTTTTTTAAGAAGCCACTGAAATCTCTTATCCCACAACTTAATTATGCTTCTGTAAGCAATATAAGTAAGTTAGAAATTCCCTTTCTCTCCATTTAACTTAATCAAAAGTTACTTCTTCAATAAAGATTCCCAGTGTTCTGGTAAGCAGCTTTATGAATCAAAGAAAAGTTGAGAGAAATCCAACCACTTCTTGGATACAATCAGCAAGGGGCACTGTCAATAAGTGTCAAGCTAATAGAATTGCTTTAAATCTTGGATAAATTAAGGTAAAGCCACATAATTTCAGATATACAAGTGATTCCCTAGTGGGATGAAATTTTTTGTAGGCAAGATCAGAGATCAATGACAACCAGCTACTTTAAATACGATTTCATTCCGTTCTCATTAAATGTTCCTATAAATGCCTTTTCACCAATGGTGAAAATTAGTTTCTGGGAGATCCTAATTCCATATGTAAGTGTTTATTTAAAGTACAATTCCTTTTATTTATAATTTGTAAAACCGAGAAGAATTTTCTGTTCCTGGGAGGAAACATTACCTAATATATTATGCTTCTAAGCAACCAGCTCAAAAAAGAAACAAAAAGCTTTGAAACAAGATGATATATTAGACTGTAGTCACCAAGAAGAAAATGCCATTGTAACATTCAAGGAAAATATATAATTATCACACATTAGCAGCAGGATCGAAGTGTATATTACAGTTCTCTGCATATGATAGGACATTTGTATTCCTGTGAGCTTGATGGGAAATGGAAGGAGGAATGGGAATCGTGCCTAAAAAATATTAAAAATCAATGAAGAAAATATAATTTGTACTTAAAAAAAAGAAACTTCAAGATAAAATTGAATATGTAAAATAGAGAAACAGTGCAAGGAACACACTCTGAGACCTGTCTTTACCTAAATGTTTGGTATCCAGAATATTCTGATAGGTTCCATAATTGGGACTGATGAAGAATGCTTCACATTATGAACACGGTAGTTCTCTTGAGTCTATTATTCATTCCTGATGCCCTAATATGAATGTATCTAGAATAGCAGAGAGGGTATATAGGCTTTGGAGCCAGATAGAAATGAGTTTAAATTATGCCTCGAGCATTTACTATACATGAGAACATAAGCAATCCCTTAACTTCTCTGAGCTTTTGTCGCCTCTCATTTTTAGACCTAATTTCATTCAGAAGGTGTCAAGGCAGAATTAAATATAATAGTATATTCAAGGGGCACCTGGGTGGCTCAATTTGTTGAGGGTCCAACTCTTGATTTTGGCTCAGGTCATGATCCCAGGGTCATGGATCGAGCCCTGCATTGGGATCCCTCACTGAGCATGGAGCCTGCTGAAGATTCTCTCTCTCTCTTTCTCAATCTGCCCCTCTCCCCAGCTCACACACACTCTCTCGCTAAAATTAAAAAAAAGAAAGAAAGAAAAAGAAAGAAAATTAGTATATTCAAATATCTATGAAGGGACTCATATTAAATGCTAGGGCAGTCACAACTGGATAGAAATAAACTAGAAATCTATTGTCTCACAGTTCTGGAGACAAAAAGTCCATAATTGAGGTATCAGCAGGGCTGCGCCTCTCCTCCCCCTGACCCCACTACAGGCTCTTGATCTTCTAGCTTCTTTCTGTAGCTTCCTTCTGGCAGCTTCAGGTGTTCCTTGGTTTGTGACTACATCACTCCAAATTCTGCCTCCTTGTAAACATGACCTTCTACTCTATATCTTCCAGGCTGGTCTCTTTTGAGGGCATTTGTGATTGGATATAGGGCCCACCTGAATAATCCAGGGTGCTCTCATCTTGATATCTTTAACTTTATTACATCTGCAATGACCTTATTTTGAAACAAGGTCATGTTCACAACTTTTGGAACATAGACATATCTTTTGGTGGACCACCCTATAGCCTACTATGAGACCTAAAACATAAAAATGCTCAATAAATGTCAGATTTTTCCTAAAAATATATATAATGCATAAATTTACAGATTTGTAAGATAAGCTTGAGCAAGATAAGGAGGGATGAATAGGACTCTGGTATTAAAATTAGTCCTCATATGATGAAGATCACTGTTTTTCTAAGATTAAAATATTTATATAATTTGTAAAATTTTTTTATATCCACCCATCTAAGTTCACTTTTCTCCAGAATAGTTCTAGAGGAGCCATGCCTTCCCATTTACTATTACATCTCAAAGCCCTAACCGAATGCCTGGCACTTAGTAGGAATGCAATAAATATTAATACATAAATAAATGAAAAGAAACCAAGGCCTGTCTTACAAGTAGCTGGGGTAGAGCCAGGTTTACAAAGTTGTTGTTCTAATCACTGTTACTATCACTGAAAGAATGTTTTGTTGATGTTAGTTTGTTTTTATTACAAACAAATTGAACCACACATTAGCACTGTAAGAAAGTATCCAGAGGAATTCATTCTGTGGTTTGACTTGGAACCAGAATGTGGCTTATCAGTCATTGATGGATCCTGATCACTGACAAAGCCTTATGGTTTTGAGTAGGTATACTGAATAAATCAAAAGATTTCTTGCAAGATAAGGTTGGTGTTCAAAATATGTCATGAGCCCTTGCAGACAGGATTATTTCAAAAAGGAGCCTATGTGGTAGGATTTGGAAAGCATCCTACCAAAATGTATCTTCTGCCTTCTAGAAGTTTCACTGGAACTTAGTCCTTTAGGTTAAGATGACATTATATCTTTTTAAAAATCTCCATTAAAATGCAAATACTCCTTGGGAGGGCATCATATTTTAAGTTATTTATTAGTATATACAAGTATATTAATATAAACTATTGTGGCATTTTGCTAGATATTGTGAAGTCTATGGTGATAAACCAAGGCCTTGCACTGAAGAAGTCTGTGGTCCCATGGGAGAGACAAGATCTGTACAACTAAATCTAATTCAAGACATAAAGCATTAAGATCCAAAGTAAAAGTACCAATTGTTACAGGAACACAGGGTAGCAAGCTATTAATTCGAGAGAAGGAAGGAAGGAAGGAAGGAAGGAAGGAAGGAAGGAAGGAAAGAAAGAAAGAAAGAAAGAAAGAAAGAAAGAAAGAAAGAAAGAAAGAAAGAAAAGTAGAATTTGAATGGGATTTCAAAAAAACTGGGTGGGTATTGACAAGGAAAAATGTAGGAAAGTCCATTAAGAGGCTGGGCAAAGTAGGAAGAAGAGAATGTTCCAAATACCAAGAAAAATGGGGACAGGGAGAAACTGCACAGAGGGGCACACAGTTTTCTAGGCACCCCCATCTCAAGTATTTACCATGCTTCCAGCATTGCCTATCATTTCTTAAGCAGAGTGATACTGGATTTGGGGGTGGAGGTCCCTGAGGGATAGTCAGAGAAAGAATGTTTGGAAGAGAGAGGTTCAGGAAGACCAAGTCAAAGCTGAATATTGTGACCAAGAAGGCAATCCTCTAAACACATTTCCATTCATTCCTAGACTTCTGAACTGATCTTAGAAGCCACCCAGGGGATAGGGCCTGGCATGAGTACCCTCTACTGAGTGGCGTCTCCTCAGCCAGCCAGCTCAGAACCTCACCTAGCTTCTTCTCTCTGTTCTCATGGCCACCTATTCTCTTGAAAGATGCTCCTCCAAGCCACTCTCCAGATCCAGCAACACCTCCACCCCACCATTTTTTCTCTTTCTCTTTTCTTGCTCCTCTTCATGCTACTGCCCAAGACCTTTCTTCTTCATTTTCCTTCATACTCTTGTGCTAAGTTGATTTAGCTGTATTTGGTCCAGGAGGTAGGAAGACAGTGCTATTAAAAGTCCTCAAAAAAAGACCAAGTCAGCTGCTCCCAAATATTTACATAGGAAAAATGGTGTATTTAACCGACTTGGTGAGGAAAAAAAAATTATGTTTGCTTAACTGGGGAAATTGCTTCTTCAGTGCAATGCATTTCCATGGCCTAATAAAGGATTAACAGCACACCTACTGTGGAAGTACCTTTTAAAAGCCTCAACCTATGCCTGTAAACTCTAAATTGCTGTTTTCAAGTGTCTACTTCCTGCTGAGCTGCTTTTGTTCTTTTCATGAAGCTCCCCTGATCTATTATGACTGCTGCGTGCTTCTAATTTTCCTGAGCATACAGTCATTTCTAAGGATGACTTCATACATCTTATATAGGGCTTTTAAAACCATTTGTGAAGAAAAGTGAGTATTTAAGAGCAAAATGCATTTCTGAGGGTCTCCAATAATGGGAGTGATCTCTTAATTAGACATTTCCTTTGCTATTAGGGATAAGATTCTTTTGTAAGCCTGTCTTTTCCCATTGTTGTTCAAGTTCAAAGATGGAAATTAGTGATTTCCTGAAGATTCATGCTACCCCTCTTTAAATAGGAGATTATTGAGAGGTAGGCATATTTTGGGCCTTGATCATTTTGGACATTTTTGACCAACATGAGTACATCGATGTAACAATGAGTTTACTTTTTCCAGTTCATAAAAACTTGAAATAGTTACATATTAAAAAAATGTTCTTTTCCTACCCTAAATGAAACCTTATTTTTTTCTTTTACTTCAGGAGAATTTTAGGTAACCAAAAAAAGCTCCTTCACCTTCACTTTTAGAGTCTCTTTTCCCTAACAGTTTTCTTTCATTAATAACATTAGAATAATTTTTATCCCTACCTTTGTCCAGCAATAAAACAAAGAATTAAGAATAGCTCTTTTTAAAAGTATAGTTGACACCCATGTGACATCAGTCTCAGGTGTACAAAAGGGATTAAATGCTGTATGTTACGCTATGCTTACCACAAGGGTAGCTACAATATCATGGACTATATTCCCTATGTTGTGCCTTTTATCTCCGTGACTTATTCACTCCATAACTGAACGTCTGTATCTCCCACTCCCTTTCACCCATTTTACCCAGCCCCCAGCCCCCTTCCCTCTGGCAACCATCAGCTTGAACTCAGTATTTATGGAAGAATAGCTTGCGTATTTTGTTTTCTTTTGTTTCAAAGGTGTAGCAGTTGCTAGAACTGCCTCTGCCATTACAGTCTGTATTATAATTTATATTGTAATGTTCTTTGTTAAAGGAGGAAGATAAGGTTAAGCTTCTCCTGGAAAGGAGAATTGAAACAACAAGGACTGCTTACATGCAGCTTGTGAGAGATGATATAGAAAAGATAATTTTTCTTTTCTTTATACCTCAGTCTAAATTTCATTCTTACAAATGAAATCCCAAAATGCTTAGCAAATGGAAACTTCCCAGCTGTAAGGCTTGAGTTAAACTTATCCAAATTCATGGCCTTCTAAGATAATTCAAAAATAAACAGTCACATCACTGATCTATTATGACCTATACCACTTCACAAATCCAGGCACTTGATCCACCAATGGATGAACTTTGCCCGATCTATAGTCCTGGCTAGAAGGCCAAAGGTAATAAAGAAATCTGTATGACACTACCATTTTGCCCCTGTGTGAGATAACAATGAAAGCTTCTAAATATTTATTTCTCCTAAATTAAAAAATTAAAGATGAAAATACTGCAAGATAACATCAAAGGCAATGAAGCAGTCAGGTAATGGCCTGGGCCAGATTTGGGGTAAACATTTATTCATCGCTACTCTCACAGAAAATGTGCCTGGTGCCTGAACTCCCTGAGCCATGTGGGTCTGACCATCTGAACAAGCCTCTTCAGTCATAAGGTCAGTACTTAACCTGATTACACCTTTAGGCTAATTTCTTTTTAATGTGGTTATAGAACAGGCTTTTGGAAAAATTAGTCCATTTGTTGGCCACTGAGTACAGAAGATGTGCATTGGCAGAGTTAGAAGGAGACAGCTCAAGGGTGTTCCAAGACTGGTTTTGCCATGTTCTAAGTCTGTGACCTTGGGAAAGATAATTTTAAAAAGTCACATGCAGAAGTTAATTCATGGTATTCTCTGCATTGCTAAAGATACCAACTATTGAATTGTATTCAAGTCATTTAATTATTCAGTGTACCCAAAATAATACTGCTCAGAGTCATTCTGAGCATTAAACAGGGAAGAATAGATGAGGAGGTGACTGGTAAAATACACAGGAGCATACATGGGTCGATATGGCCCTCATATTGCCCATTAACAAATAAACATTTCACATGAGAAACCATTTTATCCACCTCAGTAAGGTAAAAAGTATGGTCCTAAAATGTGTATTTGGAAAACCACTAGGGAATTATTTTTAAAGCAAATCATTCTTTTACAACATCACAAATACCTTCCTACTACTCAAGCTATTATATTAAAATGGACAAGTCTGAAATAAAAGTACACATGCCAGGCCCTTGCTGTACAACTTTGTAATACCTCTGACTAAATGTTAGAGTATATTTTCCAATGACTTTGGGCTTGGCCATGTTTCTGCTTTGTAAATAACACACAATACCACTTAATATTCCCTTCACCTACACATGAGAGCACCTGTTTCTCTGTGGCCTTATCAAAACTTGACATATCACATTCATTAATTTTAACAAATCTGGTAAATAGAAAATCATGTTATTTTAACTTGCCTTGACTTTCATATACATATTGAACACGTGTATTTATGCTTCCATTGAAAATCTTTTTCATATCATTTCCCCTATACTTTACTGGATGCAATCTTTTTGTTTATATCTACAAAAATTATATTTTAAATACTCTTTACTATAACAACTCAACTGTTGTTCAATTTATCCCACTGAAAATTACATTCTTGAGAATGTAGAGATATATATATATGTACAAGTTGTTCACAATAGTATAATTTAAAATAATTCAAAAAAATTCTTTGAGGGAGAAGTAATGGGAGGAAGTCCTGCATTTTCTTGCTCTTATCTTATCACAATGATAAACATATTCTTTCACAGTTTTTAAACTTAAAAGTTTAGACTGGCAAAAGAAAACTAAAACAACACAATCAGAAAGAAAAAAACACTACTAGCATTTCTACTGTTGAACAGCCTTTCTATTCTACCCATATGTGTATCAGTATGTATTTTTATACTGCATCATTTTGCAACCTACATGTTTCATTTAACAATATATAATGATAATTTTTCTGATGTTAATACTCTTCTACAACATCATTTTTAAAGGATTTCCTTTATTTTATTATTATTATTTTGTTAATGTTCACTTCTGAGAGAGAGACCTAGAGAGTGTGAGCAGGGGAGGGCAGAGAGAGTGAGACAGCTCTCACAGAGCCCAACACGACTGGAACTCATAAACCGCAAGATCATGACCTGAGCCGAAGTTGGACGCTTAACTAACTGAGCCACCCAGGTGCCCCTACAACATTATTTTCAATGTCTATAAAATTTTCCTTTGTACTGTAATGTATTTAGCTAATCCTTTCTTTCAGGCATTTATGTTTTTCCTACTTTTTCACTATACTAAATAGTGCTTTAATAAATATTTATATTGCCATAGCTTTATGTAATTATTTAATTGTTCTTTTTACTAACCCTTACTTTCAAATATATTATTGTAAATAAAAGAATCATCAAAGCTTCATCCACAATATCAATTGTTTCCCTCATACTTTGGGCACAAACCTGAGGCTAATGGGATGATTTTTGATGCTCTGCTTATTACAGAAAAAAAATTAAGGGTGAAAAAAGAAATACATACACATTTCCCAGGACTTCCATCCAAATTATCCTAAAAAGTACATTCCCAAATCAGGCAGGCAAGGTTATTATTAAATACATTTCAAACCCATGTTTGAGCTAATATACTGGTTGTGGCCAAATTTATAACCTACCGAAATTCTGCTTTGTGAACTTCATGTAAATTATATATAATAGGTTAAACCATAGGAAATTGCCATTTTTTGACAATTACAGATCTATGAAATGAAAATATATTGCTAGCTCTTGTATGTAATATAATAATCTATTTCTTTTTCTAAAAATGAAAGTCAATTATTGAATATTTATAGTGATGGTTAGCTATCCCTGATTTTATGTTTTGGGTTTAATTTATAGGTTTATATATTACTGAAACCTGAATAAGAAATATGATTTTGAACTCTAATATTGTTTATGGGAAAACAGGTTTCACAGCATTATTGATTTCCAGGAACACATTCCAGCAAAATGGTCATTTCTAGAAGCTATAGAAGAAGAAATGATCAAAATTGGGCCATTTTTCTCATTTGGTAAAACTATACAAAATTTAAGAATTATAGGACAAAGGATATTTGGGATCCTTTGTCCAATGTGGCTGAGCAGAAACTTTGTAAATATTTACTGATATGACTACTATATTTCACCTATGAGCTTTTCTCATTTATAGGAAAAACTAATTAATAGAACTAAAATATTTATCTTAACTGGGTATTCTGTGCTTCTTTCACCAGAATTCTGAAATAGGACAACAAGCTTTCCCTTTTAACTGCTGTCTTCAGAGCATAATTTTATAAATGTGAATGATTTTAATATATATCTATATCTATATATTCTTTACTTGCACAGTACAGTTACCAAGGTAGAGACCAGCTCCTTGCATTTTAATTAAAAGAGAGAATAAAAGGAATGAATGCTGGAAAGAGAGTCACAAAGCAATATTACTTGGGTTCTCAAAGCACCACCATCCTAGAGTGGTAAGAGTTCTTGATTTCACCTCCAGAGCTCACTGGGGCAAAAATGACCAGCTTCCTGTAGAGATGAAGCAGAAACCCAGCTAGTCTATGTTCATGCTATTGCTGACACCAAAGCCTCCGTATCACTTCTTTCTGAAATGAGAGTATCCCAACCTAACAGAGTGACCAACTCACCTCATCCAGATATCTTTTGTTATACTTCTTGGTGTCCTCGCTTCCATTACAAGGTCTCTTCCAATTTTCCCAGGCCAAAGTAGATCCTCAAGTTGGCAGAGATGTCACATCTTGTCAGTGTTCTGCTTAGTCAGGGGTGTCGACTTCAAACTTAGCCTGAACTCCAATTATTACACCAAAATTCCACAATATATGGGATCTAGAACTTAATATCAGAGTACAAGCTGAAAATCTCATATAGTCAATGTACAAACCTTTAAATACTAGCTCTCCTTCCATGTGGAGAGATGCTCACACTATCAGAGGCATGTGTGAGCCAAATTCAAAAAGGAACACAAAAGATAAAGTCTTCCATTGCATACTGTGGTACATGCTCTTTGAAATTTAGTGATAGTGAATCTAGAAAGGTCCATAAAAATTAAATTCTAAGTTTGACTTTCTAGTTTCTGTCATGTATGTGTAGTTGAATTTGAAAGTTTAATTTCTGTATTAATTAAGCGAGTCCCATGTCCTCACACAGATACATCCCAGGGCAAAATTTAGCATATGAGCCACACAGTGTCTTCAGCCTCTAGTCCTCCATGCAAGAGTCAACCCTAACTGAGAATCTTGCTCCTCTCAAAGCAGATTCTTGGGATTATTTTTCTTCAAGATGGACTGGTAAAAGCCACTCCAGTCCACAAGATTAGCTTTAACAAATTTGAATTTCAAAAGAGAAGTCCCAGATCTTTTCCTCATTTAAATTTGTTGGTAGAAATAGAAGTGGTACAATTCCTGAACTTAAAACTATATAAGATCATCCAAGCTCCACATAGAGAAGAAAACGACTACCTAGATATTGAGTCTTCATTTGGGTCATTTTACTCCCATATAGAGAGTAACTGCTACATATAAATGTCATTCCATTTGTTTTCTTCCTCTAGGTGCTGTTCTGAAAAGGTATGAAAGTATGAACAGGAGCATGTCTGATGTCTAGAGGAGGGAACTGTATTAGCATTAATCACCACTATTTCTTCTTTGACAGTCTTATTTCCTACATACAAATCTATGCGAGAAATGATAAGAATCATTCCTATACTCAAATGGAAAACAACAAACAAGAAAACCAACAAATTTCTCCAAAGTTATTCTCTTTAATTTAAAAATAACCTATATTAGGGCACCTGGGTGGCTCAGTCGGTTGAACATCCGACTTTGGCTCAGGTCATGATCTCGCGGTTTGTGGGTTTCGAGCCCTGTGTCAGGCTCTGTGTTGACAGTTTGGAGCCTGGAGCCTGCTTCCGATTCTGTGTCTCCCTCTCTCTCTGTCCCTCCCCCACTTGTGCTCTGTCTCTCTCTCTCTCTCTCTCTCTCTCTCTCTCTCTCTCTCAAAAATGAATAAACATTAAAAAAAATTTTAAATAATCTATATTAAACGGTTTCCACTACTTTGGGGACTCAAATGGTAATAATCTCAAACCGATGTCAGAGAAATGAGAAAATATTTGAGTTAGTAGAAGTATTTAGAGTGTCTTCTAACAATGGACATTATTTTGTTCTTTGTTTTAGTAATTTAAACTTAATAATTCAACCATCTTTGGATCGCCCATGATAATGATAATCTGAAAACCAATTCCCACATGGACAGCATTATTTTCCCAGTCTTATAGAATTCTTTACAGAAAATAAAAAAAGATATATGGAAATTTGTGCCACAATTGTATATTCAGCTACTTATCACTTTGTTCACAAGGTATTAGAAAAAGAAAATTTTTTTGAAATGCATCTTTTTACACTATTTACTCATCAGTAGGTTATTCCTTAACAAAGCACATGGCCATAACCCACATAACCTCCAGAAAAGCACAGAGTTGGAAGGTCGTATCATTGCTAAACTAAAACTATTCAATATATCAGTTTCAAATTTTAAAAATCTCAAAGAATATTCAAAAGAATCAATAAAACATAAAGTAGTAGAATTATGGAGCTATGAGAAGCCTTACATTTTTCTAAGAAAAATGTAAAAGCACTTAGTAAACTGTAAAGTACCATACAAATCTATAAAATGTGTGCTGTTCTCATCTATGTAAAGCCCCTCATTTTACAAGTAACAGAATAGAGAGATTGAGAGATTTAAAAGATTCTTCAAAAGCCTTTGCAATGCTATTCAGAAATCATTAGGACTATCAACACTCGTCCCCAGGCAAATTCCCATTAACTTTAATCCACAATTACTGGTCAAGCGTCAGCAGTTTTTCTAGCCATTTTCTTTTAAGTCAACAGCTGCATATATCACTAAACGAATCCAGAGAATATAAGAATGTGTATGTAATAGGCATTTTCCAAATTCCCCACAACTGCATATTTTCTCAAAAAGGCAATGAAAGACAAAACTTAAAGCATATTCTGTTTTTCTTAATGTAGCTCACCAAATTCTTTCAGGTTCTAATATATTATTTTCTTTTGTAACTGATAACATTTAGCTATTTAAACATATAGATACAACATTAACCTCTCACCCTGCAAGCTATTAAGAAAAGCTGTTTAGAGACAAAAAGGCAGCAGATTTTACCTTAAGAGTTCAACAAAAGCTGAGTTTAAGTAGTAAATGAAATTGTTGCTGTACTCCCTGGAGCAATGGCTTTCAAATATTTTATTCATGCATTTCTCTCTTTAAAAGAAGGCTTTCCATAAAGCCAAGGAACATGAATGAACAAGGAACCTCTCTGAAATAGGAGTGGGAAGTCCTTAGCAGTGCGACCTATGACAGGAGCTCCAGAGTATGAAAATCAACTTAGGAAATAAAGCCCCAACTCCCTAAACTGGCACTTTTGGTCCAGTCTAATTCAACTTTAACCCTGAGATTTAATAAACAAAGGATAAGACAGCAAGGTTTATCAGTCTCTCTGTGGGCAAATTAGCATATTAAAAATGTACAAACGCAACTGGGTGGTAGCTAGGAATGGTAGAAAGAAAATAATGTTAGGAAACAGAAGACTTTCTTTCTAGTTTATTCTATGTAACCTAGAGGGCGTGTCCAAATTTCTAGACCTCAGGTGACCCATTTGTCAAACATGAGGAGAGTATCATACTTTATCAGGATACTGGATAAAATCATTTCTTCGTGTTATTTCACACCCTAAGATATATGAATCAATTCAACAAATATTTTTTTGAATGACTGTTTCATGCTAAGGCACAAAAGATAATGATAGACAAGACAGACAAAATCTTTACATTCAAAGAGAACAAAGTCTAATGAAAGAGAAATTATAATAATTGATACTTGGTAATTCACTTGGGTTAGGACTGCACATGCTAGTGACAATCTGAAATCAGATTGATATATGGACTAGGCCATCTTCCTTACATTTCTCTGACCAGAGAACAATGGTCTTAGATTTTTAAGTGTCACAAAGCCACCCTCGCTGTGGGAATGGATCAATTTAGGCCACTGGAGTTGATTTTCCTACAAGGGAATAGGGATACTAAGCAATCAAAGCAATGTATAATCCATAGGCAGCTAATAAAGAAAGCCTGCCTGGAAGAAGTGATATCTAAACTGAAACCTAAAATATGAGAAGGAGGTACCTAACTGGGGTAGGGGCAGGAGCAGCTGGGCAAGAAGAGTCCTCAGACCAGGCATAAGAAATAGTTTCAGCAAAGACCCAGAAGTGACAGAAAAGGAAGCATGCGGTAGGGGATAAGGTCACAGAAGAAAGCAGAGGCCAGATTATTCAGACTTCTGTGGACCTTGTCAGAGACAGTGGAGGGGTAAAGATGAGAATGGAAATGTTTTAAGCATGGACAATATTCAATTTGATTTGCATTTTTAAAATATAGTTCTGTATTTAGTGTAAAGAGTAGAGATGAAGTATGCATTGCAGACAGTGAAGCTCTATCTAGGAGGTTACTGCAGTAATACAGGATTGTGCAGTGGCACTGGGAGAAAAGAGGTGAAATTCAGATGAGTAGGAAGTAGTATTCATGGGAGGTGACTGGAGGTTCAGGGGGACGAATTGAGAATGATACTCAGGTTTCTAGCTTGAGCCACTGGGTAAATGTGGTGTCATTTGCAAAGTTAGAGAACTTCAAGGGAATAAACTTTCAAAAATAATAACTAACATATATATAGTTTTTACAATGTAAAATCACACATATTAACTCATTCATCCTCATCAACTCTATGAGATAGTTGTTATCTTTATCCCTCTTTATAGATGAGGAAACTGAGACACATAAAAGCTGAGTGACCTCCCCAAGCCCCACACCAGTAAGTAACCAAGTCTGAATTTGAACAATTTGGGAGCCAGGGAGTAGAAATAATCAGTTTTAGTCATGTGAGTTTGAGTGATCTATGGGACATGCCAGAAGGAATTTGAACATATGGGTTTGAAGCTCTGGAGGGAGATTTGCAAGATTGGGAAGTAACTAAAACCATGGTAATGGACTATACAGCCCCATGCAAAAGAACCAAGAATAGCCCATTTAGGTTACATAAAAAATTAACAATAAGCATTTTATAGAGGTTAATGAAAGCAAAAGAGTAACATTAAGCAAATTAAACCTTGAGCCCATGCATAAGCAGAAAAGAAAAACAAGGACTTTGAAATAAGAGTTCAACCTAGAATGGCTTGGGCATAAGACCACGGGCAGTACGGCCATATGTCCATGGAATCAGATCTAATGTCCATCCTCTCTGCAATAATTGGAGAGGATACAGAGGACTAAAAGTCCTCACCAAGCTAATAGGAGAAATTGTAAGTTTATATCAAGTCCCGATACATCAGCAGTACTGCACATAAATGATAGCTTAAGTTCATTATGTACTATTTTCATTTACTCACAACTACTGCATTTGGTCACTCCAAACTAATTGTTTTTCTGCCTCCCTAAAGTTCTAATTAAATAAATTCTGTTTTTTGATAGGGAGACCATAGCAGACAAGATTTTGTCCTCAGAGTGGAGAAATGCAGATTAACAGCACCCTTTAGCAATTATTGCTTATTGCATCAGTAATGCCCATTTTTATTTGTATATTCCAGGCACTAATTAGCACCATCCTATGCACTGAATAAGTTTTCACTAATTGCTTAGTTATAGCAGAACAGCTAGTAACTGCTACTGTGGATTTAGCCAGTCAAAATGCTAAGCATTTTACATTCTCAATTTGCAAAGATTGAAACACTGTCAGCACAAAAATGATAAAAATGTAGTAAGCAAAAAGAGTCAAACTAATCATCTATATACCTGCCTTCCTTTTTCACATATTTTTTGTAGCTGTAGAGTTGACTAGAATTCTCTCCCCAACAGAAAATGTCATTATAAACCAAGGTTAGATAAGGAATCGAAAAGGTATCATATGAAGAGAACATAAAAGGAAAGAAAACCTGGTTTTGCTATCTCTTCCACAACTCCTACTGGAATTTGTCTCCTTGGAGCCCCAGCTATCAAATGAATTAACCCCTGATAATTTTGAACACAGGTACTACATGTCTGACATGTGTTTATAGAAGGTGATGGTTTCTCCTGCCCACACATCAGCAGAGCAGAGGAAGGCAAATAGTATTCATTGAGTTCATCCTCTGTGTCCTTTCACTTCCAGTATCTCAGGTGATCTTCCAATTAGTCCATTAATCTTTGCAGAGAGTCATATGGCAGACACTCGCTCTGTACTAGGGATGCCATGGTGAATAGGAAGACATGCCCCTTTTGATTATGATCTGAGTTTTTCCCAGCTATGAAGTGTGGGGTTGAGAATTAGTCAAATATTTGTTTCTTAAACCTCTTGCTTTCTACTATAGCCACCTTTCCTCCCAGGCATTTCAACTCATTCTGGGCGACACAACCACAAAATGTCTATGTCCCTCAAAAGAGGTTAAGAATCAGAGACAGAGGGGCACCTGGGTGACTCAGTCAGTTGAGCATCTGACTTTGGCTCAGGTCATGATCTCATGGCTCATGAGTTCTAGCCCCGCGTCGGGCTCTGTGCTGACAGCTCAGAGCCTGGAGCCTGCTTCCAATTCTGTGTATCCCTCTCTCCCTACCCCTCCTCTGCTCATGCTCTTTCTCTCTCAAAAATAAATAAACATTCAAAAAAATTTTTTTAAAGAATCAAAGACACAAATAGGAATAATAGCAAAGTTCTTATTTATACTTTAAGGAACTTGTGAGAAAGTAGAATAATTAAAATGGGCTATTTGTTGGCTGTCATGGTCCAAAGAACAATGGGTAAGGAGTTTTCCAAGATAGGTGCAAAGAAACTATGAGGTAAAAGAGAAGGCACGCCTCCTCTAAGCTCAGTAATGGGCCTGGCGAACATGAAGAGAGATCCATGATTTATTTCTCTACGTCTGCTGTACACTCCAGAAGCCCAAAAACGTATCTAATGTTAAATTAGAAAATGACAAAATTCTCCTTCCATTCTTATGCTTTTCTTTCGTTCACAAAGTGGCCATGTAAGGAGTAAGTCGGCAATGAGTTGCCACAAAGTGTTGTATCAGGTCAGTTCACTCCTTGATAAAATTACTATAATATGATGCAATCATAGTCCAAGTGACTAAAACTAGAAGATTGCCAAATATAATTTGCTGAATCACTGCTTCAGAAAATCAAGGTGCTTCTTTCTGAGGACAAAAATCACTAGTGATCTTCCACTTTGACTAAAAAGTATATGAGGCTTACCCCGGTGAAAAGAGCATTGTGAAGCTCCATAGAGGACAAGTCTCCATCCCTAGCCTTGGCTATAAAGTCAGGATCCTCATCCTGCTGGCTCTTCCTTCCTTCAACTCATTTCAGCTTGGGTGAGAATTCCTTTTTGTGCTAACTTCTAACATGCAATCAACTTAATGTAGCAGATGAGAACCTACTCCCTCACTATTTGTATATTCTTTCATTTACTATGTAACATTAAAAGTGCAATAAATGTTTACTAATTTGCCAACCACAATTTTTATCATCATTATAAAGTCCTTAAAGTAAAGCACTGCCTGCTGACAATGGTAATTCTTATTTCAAAGATATGTCTTCCCTCAGCGGCAAGATGACACAATGGGTATTATTCTCTCATTTCTCAGATTAGGCCTTCTCTGGTGAGGACCATCTACCAAGAGTATTATACTTCTAACACTGCTCAGAGTACATAAATGTCCTCTCAACTGTGAGCCCGGGCTTTGGAGAGAGAAAGTGATGAGGCAGAACAGGGTAGTATAGGCATAGCTCCCTTGGCCCAAATATGCTCTATCATGGAAAGCAGCAATTTCACTTAAGCATGTCCCATTTCAAAATGCAGACCAGGTAAAGGGCTTGGGCAAGGAGTCTGTGGCAGCACTGTGCCCACAGAAAGGAGATGGGCCTTCTCCAAGGTGCTGAATTCAAGCAGTGGAAGAAAAACCTTGCCCCATAGCTCTTCCCATATAATACTATATTCTTATGCTGACTGACATGCCGGAAGGAAGGTTTTCTGCTTCTAGACTGGTGTCTAGACTGAACACAAAGCAAGGTAGAAAAATTCCTAAAGAAATCCACCACCAGAAGAACTTCCTCAGGCAATTGGTCTGGCTTCCTTTATCTCTTCCTGGATTCAGGAAAAGTAGCAAGTGACAATATAGCCACAGACCACCAAGCAAAAGTTTGATTATCCTCAGTTGGTTCAGATCTCACCTACAAAGGATCTACTGTCCTATTAAGGACAATCTGAACTAGGGCCTTAATTTATAGCCCTTTTCAGTTATAAACAAAATACCTTCAGTAAACTGTCTACACCACAGATGACTGAGTTAAAAACTACATAGGAATAGCTTAAAAGTTACTTTAATACAAGACCCATTAAATGGAATCAAGATTCACGCCTGGATTGTCCTTTAATAAAGTTTTATTATTTCTTCATATTTATGGGGACCACAGTTACAGAAAAGGCTGACAGCTCTGGAGTTTTAACAAACTACTGCTCAATTCCTAAGGAAAATGAGGACCTCAGAGTCCTTTCTCCAGTCTCAGAGTGAATTATGAATAGGCTGACCTACACTAGTACAGCCTTAAAAAAAAAAAAAAAATTAAAAAGGCAGGAGAACTTGGGAATAAATCAGCTGTCCCCTGAGGACACAAGACAGAGATGAAAACTAGCTGACTTCTTTGAGTTCTCCCAGAGTGACAACTAGGACAAGGAAGCTAAAAAGAACAAAGACTGTACGAGGTAATAAAAATGTCTACTCTGAATTTTAGGCTGTCACCCCACAAAGCAAATCTGATATTTGAGAGTAATCTGGTTTGATTTTTGTTATCCCAAAGGTTCTAAATTGCCAGGCAAGTCCTATAGAGCAATTGTTTTTAACCAGTTGTGTGAGGCAGAGTCACCTTTAGATCTTTTTTTAAGATATTTTCTGCCCTTGTACTGTTGAAAGGTCAGTGGGTTTAAGGTGGAATCAGGGTAATTTTTCAGAGTTCCTTAGAAGATTTGGAGGCACTCCATTGATTAAAAACCACTGTTAGGGAGACTGACAATTTCCAGGAAGACAGTGCTACTCCAACTAATGTGCTCGTGAATCATCCCATTACCATCCCCCAACCCCAGGATATTAAAATGCAGATTCTGACTCAGTGAGTCTGAGATGGGACTGAGTGTCTACATATCTAACAAGCTCCCTGGTGATGTCCATGATGCTGGTGTGGGGACCCCACTCTGTGCGATGAGTAAGTAAGCTTTACACATCAACTTCAGAAGGCTGCCCTCAGGTGAATGAGCATGGGGTGGAGGCTAGGAGCCTGGTGCTGGTTCATGTGTGGTTTGTGGATCAGTCACTACAAAATAAGTACATCAGGTACTTGTTAAAATTAGGATTCTGGGCCCTCACCTCAAGATCCCCAATCAGAGTCGGTTAAACAAACTTCCTGAGTAATGCTTTTGTACACACTAAAATTTAAGAACCACTAAAAGTTAGAGAATTATCAGCCACGGATAATTAAAAGAATTATGAGTCCTAAAATCATTCAATGATGAATTATATATTTAAATTCATTATTAATTTAACATATTTCAGCCTTCTCTATTTTCTAGTTAAAACTGTGAGATTGAAGACAATACAGTCACCTTGATACATAACTTTAAAATATATACAGAAAGAACAAAACCAGAAATATCATTAATATTGCTTATCTCTACATTGACTATCCTTTCACCCCTGAGACTGTCCCCAGAAGTGTTATACTATGGGATCACTTATCAGCTATGGTAGTCTATTTTCCCCACTGCTTTTCCTTTACCAACACCTGCTCACACTCACCTTCTTTCTCTCACCTACATATTCCATATATTCTCTATCCCTGTCAGAGAAAATCACTTTTAATTTTACCCAGAAAATATTGTGGCTGATACTGTCAATTCCAAATCCCCAAATGTCATTTCTGACACTGAAATATAAATCCAAAAAATGGAACAACCAAAAGTCTTTTCTTCTCCAAAGTGATCAGAAGTAAATGCCATTTGCCTGCATATGAAAAAATAGAGAAAATCTACATCTACAAGAAGTTGAGTAGATATAGAATTTTAAATGAAGGCTCTTCATGGAAGCTACATTTGTAGTGAACATAGCATTATGTGTAAACTGGTTGAATCATTAGTTGCACACCTGAAATTAATGTAAAATTGTGTGTCAACTATATTCAAATAAAAACAAAATTAAAGCTGTACCCGGGCATTATAAACTTGGGACCTGAAAATTGCATATTTAATTGGATACTCAGGCCTTAAAATATTTTATTCCTCCATACACAAGCCAGAATTTTTAGTCATATTTACATGAAATTGCATCCTTTTAAATGTATTAAATTAAATATATAATTCTGTATAATACATTATGCAAAATGTTCTGTACATCTTTAGAGTACTTTCATGTGATTAACTATTACAGATTTGACAAATATCTTCTAGCAGATCATTTCTCACAATTTAGTCTGGAAAATGTTTGATGGGACTATATGCCATGCTCACACATTTGTTCTTACTTTATTTTCATAGTCATACTTCCTGTGTTTATATATTTTGTTGATAATAACAGCAGAGATTGCTATGAACAAGCAAGGGTCAGAAAGGAATGGACCCATTGTACCAGAAAGAGTGGCACGATTATTTGAGTTTCCTAAGATTGCTATAACAAATTACCATAACTTTGGTAGCTTAATACAACATATTTATGATCTTACATTTCTGGGGCTAAGGAGTCCAATACGGGTCTTACAAGCTAAAATCAGAGTTGCATTTCTTCTGGAATAAATTAAATTAAATTAAAAAGTAAATAAATAAAGCACACTTTGCATATCATAGTCTTTAAACAGGAAGCCTCTAGATGCAAAGAAAAGTTTAGAAGATGTAGTCCTAACTCAAGAATTCATGGTTTCATTGGAAACTATTATATGAGGCACTGATACCAACACAACACAATTCTTCAAAAGTGTTGCTCATCCTTTAATAAACACAGAAGTATTCCCCCTTAGGATTCCTTAGCACAGCTAGGTCAAACTTGGAACATTAAAGCTGATTTTATTAAATGTTTAAGGGTTTAAAAAATATTAAAAACAAAGAACATCTAAATGTCTACATAACCTGGCTTAGGAAATCTTACTTGATTTCTAAAGTTTATATCAGAGGTTTGGTTTTCTTCGCCTCCTAGATCCTCATGACTATGCAGTAGGCAGAATCATCATGGCCATCACTCAAGAGCTCACATCCGGACATTGACTCTTCTCAAAGTATATACCCCAAACAATGAGGTCACCATTGCCAAAATCCCTATGAAAAGTCCTCTTTCAAGTTCCCTACTTAAAGCCACACCTTCACAAGATGACAGACACCCGAAATATTATTCTCAGCTTTCTTACCTTCTAGCTCCATGGCTCCTCCATCACTATTCATACATGAGTCTCTCACCTCCATCAAAGTGTTAGTCTTACAAACTGACATCAAGATCAAGGGCTTAGTCTTGAAGAGGTTTGGCTAGGGGAGGATAATCAAGATTTCAATACAAAATAAATGATAGGATTTTAGAGCAACCTCTATAGAGAATGTTCAATTTTTTTTTTTCAGATTCCTTCTCTTTTTTATGTTTCCTTAGAGAAGGTGCAAAAGTTCCCACAAATATGAAGTGCTATAATAAAACTCCTGCCTCTCTCTCTAACCAGTTATATCATCAATGGAGATGAGGACCAATTGGAATTTGTGAGGGCACAAATTCCCTAGGAAAGCAGATCTCTACCTTGGTTGTACATTGGAATCATGTAGGGAGCTTAAAACAATATCCTACTCTCCGAGGTCTTGATATAATTGTAAGGTTCCTTCCCAAATCATTCTAATCTTCAGCCAAGGCAGAGAGTTGCTAACCTAGAACAGGATTCCTCTAACTTTAGACTGGATAATAATTGTGAAGTCTTATTCTTATGCATTGTTCGGTGTTTAGCAGCATCTCTTTCCTCTACTCAATAGATCTCTATTCCAAGTCTTGACAATCAAAAATGTCTCTAGATATTGCTAAATGTTCCCTGAGGGGCAAAATTGCCTCCAGGTGAGAACCACTACCCTGGAGTGAAGAAAGCTACTGCTCAATGTGGTTCAAACTCTTGTCTTTATTCTCATGAGTTAAGATGCAGGTAGTAAGCATCTGGTAGGGAGTAAGAGTGCTGTCCAGGTTTGAATCTAGGTTCTACAACCTACCAGTTGTGTGACCTGGGGCAAGTTTCTTAACCTCTTTGTGCCAGCTGTGAAATCAAGCTAGGAAGTTCACATATCTTGAAAGATTACTATGGGAGGAGCTGATACAAGTAAAACCCTTAAAGAATACCTATCATATCATAAGTGCTGGATAAATGTTAACTTTTATTATTGCTGTTAATTGTCTCTCCCAACATTCCAAATCCATGAAGAAAATGAGTAATGCGGGACTCTCACTATAGTTTCTTTCAGTGATTTAGATAGTGTGAGGCAAGTCAGAGCCTTAGGAGGTGACCTAATATCAAGTTTGCTTTGTCTGACAGCCCAGACAATGGGAATTTTTGACCAAGTGAATCCATCAATAAAATCTATCAGTCCCTATTTGACTATCAGTTCCTTAAAACTAGAGGAAAGGCAAGGACTCTCCTACCCCACTTACTACACATGCATACACAAAAACACATACACATACACAAAGTCTCCAACATATCATATTCCTTTCTTTGACTATGACTTATTAACACTGTCAATTCATTTGTCCATTTAACCAAAATTTATTGAACATCTACTAACTATCAAGAAGGTGATACATATGTACATACATATACATATCCAATACAATCTAATCTCATGCCCTTTCATTCCATGGAAATTGGAATTTAGGATTTAATGAAGAAAATCCCGAGATTCACCTGGACAAAGTTGTTAAATATCTATTCACTCACACATGATAATGAATATTAGTGATCATATGTATATAAACCTCCATTTTCCCACAGACTTCTGAGTTTTAAAATCTAAAATACACTTTTTAAAAATTTTTTTAAGTTTTATTTATTTATTTTTGAAAGAGAGACAGAGAGAGTGAGTGGGGGAGGGGCAGAGAGAGGAAGAGAGAAAGAGAATCCCAAGCAGGCTCTGAGCTATCAGTATGGAGCCTGATGTGGGGCTCAAACTCACATACCGTGAGATCATGACCTGAGCCGAAACTAAGAGTCAGACTCTTAATCGACTGAGCCACTCAGGTGCCCCAAAATCTAAAATATACTTATGTTCACATTCTAAACAATGAATAATTTGAACACATCGTTACCTGACTACATCTTTAAAATCGCAATCCTGATTGAGATTTAAATTGAAGATTATAAAGGAAAACTCCTCCTGGGTTTTTTAATTCAAAACACACATACTTCACTTCTGGTCATCAAATGTATGTAGTTTTCCCACACCAAGCAATTCTCTGATTCTCCAGATACTAGCTGACTGTCTCACAATTTAACTCAACTCTGACACTACCTATCTAGAGATAGTGTCAGATCCCACAGGTTAAGGGGTCAGTCCCACAAGACTGCTCCCTCAACTCCAGACACCAATCAAAACACATTATCACCTGTACTTCTAGCTGACAGGCTATAGATTGATGATTCCTATCACCCCATCCTGGATTTGATCATTTGCTAAGATGGCTCACAGAGCTCAGGAAAATAATTTACTTACTAGGTTACTGGTTTATGATAAAAGAACATAACTCAGGAACATCAAAATAGAAGAGATTCACAAGGCAGGGTACGGAGAAAGGTATGTGGAGCCCCCATGCTCTCTCTGGGCATGTTACCCTCTCATCACCAACACTTGTTTACCAATTCAGGAAGTATTCAAACCCCATTCTTTTGGGTTACTATGAAAGCATCATTACACAGGTATAATTTACTAAATAAGTGGCTACTGATTCAACCCCAACAATTGTAACAATAATCATCCATGGAAAACTATCAGAGGAAAAACAAAACAGTGAATAACAATTGCATATAAATACCACGGTTTAAAAAATTATAAGATTCTTGTATTATTCTGGAGGAAAATAAAAATACTGATTAACTTTAGACTTTTATAAATATGCATGCTAAAGCATCAAGGTAATCACTTAAAAAATGATATGGAGCATATACTTCCAAATAGAGGAAAGAAACTAGTGGGAAAACAATACAAGAAGCTTCAATCAATGAAATAATGATGAGAAAAAAGAGGTGAAAAAAGAACTAGAATGCATCATACATAAAGAGGTCAAGTAAATCAAAGGGAACTCATGATCAAAATCTATCTTTAAACTACAATCCAAGAAGATTTTTAGAAAGGATATTTCTTCAGGGAAAGGATGAAAAGAAAAAAATTACCCAGAAAACATGACTTACGATGAATCGTTTTCTGATCCCCACCTCCAGAAACTCTCAAGAGGGGAAAGTGGGCAGAGAAAGAAAGGGAGGTGAGAAGCCATGAAGCTACACATTTAAGGACACCCTAGGTGATTTGATGCTGACGATCTAAAGTGCTGATTAGATTAGTAGCATCAGCATCACTTGGAGCTTGTTAAAAATGTAGAATCTCAGGCTCCACCTCAGACCTTCTGAGTCAGAATCTAGATTTTATTCTCCAACACAATCTCCAACACAATGTGGGTGGTTCACACCCACATTGAAGACTGAGAAGCAATGCACCAAGCACCTCTTAGGGAGTTCGTGCTGTAATTTAGATTTGAACTAGAAAGTATTTCTAAGGTGTGATGACTTTTAAAAATTAATTTCTTGGAAGAATATTCTTAAGCAGAAATTTGTATACATTTCAAAGCAAAATTTAAATCATTTTGTTTAACTATAAATGACATGGGGACAGTGCCCTGACTGTAATTAAACTGTGACTTGGGAGCTTGTAACAGGAAGAGGTTTGGCTGTAAGTAACAGAGACTTAGAAAATAGAGGATTACCCAAGACACAAGTTTATTTCTCTCTCAAGTAAAGGTTGTCCACATATGGGCAGACCAGAGTTGGTATTTTGGCTTCACACTGCCATCAAAAACCCTGGCTTTTATCTTTCTGCCTCATCTTTTTTTTTTTTAATTTTTTAATGTTTATTTATTTTTGAGAGAGAGAGAGAAAGACAGAGAAAGACAGAGTGTGAGTGGGGGGAGGGGCAGGGAGAGAGGGAGACAGAATCAAAGCAGGCTCCAGGCTCTGTGCTGACAGAGCCTGATGCAAGCTTCAAACCCACAAACCGAGAGATCATGACCTGACCCGAAGTCAGACACTTAACTGACTGAGCCACCCAGGTGCCCCTCTTTCTGCGTTATCTTGATGATTCCTTTATCTCCAGCGATCAGCTCTCAGTTCCCAGCCAGTAGGCAGAAGAAAAGGACAAAGAGGCATCTCTTCTCTCTTAAAGTGTATTTCTGGAAAATTCATGCAACACTTTTGCTTACATGTTGGTGGCCAGATCTTAGACACATGCCTGCAATCTATTATTAACAAAGAATGATGGGGAAAAGAAGCTTCTAGCTAGACATACTGCCACTCCCAACATATCTGGGTTCTGTTAATTAGGGAGGAAGGAGAGAATGGATATTGGGGTGAGCAGCTGGCAGCCTCTGCTGCAGACCTGCTGAGGAGTCCCAGCATGTCTAGAGGCAGCCCCCAATTTAAAATATCTGACTTTTAAAACAACCTCCATTTACAAGGGACCTACTCTATTGTTTGAGAAGACATTGCAAAATGTAATGCTTTGGAGAAATCTGTGAGGTATAACATGAAAAAAAGCAAGAAAATGTGTCATGGATTTACCCTAGTCATGGCCACTGAGTGACTCAGCTCCAGGGGCACCTTCCATCTAGTGGCACTTTCTGCAAATACAAAGAACACAGCTTGCATGCTTTGTAGTGGCCCTAACCAGGAACCCACTACTTAGCTCATCTGTGCAAAATCCTTCCCAATATAGCCCGATGTTTTGCTTTGTCCCTCCCCCTTTTTGTTAGCCACAGTGTATAAAATTCCCCAATTAGCAATCAAGCGTCCTCCTTTAAAAATATTAATAGCCATGGAATGGTTATAGGTCATCAGTCATTTGCTGATGTGAATTGGCTTAATTATAGTAATCTAATGGCCGACAAAGATCAGCTGCTTTGTGGAAGGAGCCCATAGTTTTCAGCCAAGGGAGGTCAGGAAATCACTTTAGAGAACCAAACCTTTCTTCTGCCCCTCAGCTGAAATGGTACAAAGGCTGAGCCTGAAATCAGTGGAGGCCAGAAGGAGGGGGGCATGAGAGTAATGGAGTGGAGGGCAGAAAGACTGATAGAAAATTAAATTTTAACTATTTCCAAAATTTGCTTGGAGTTATCAAAGTACCAGGAGTTGGTAAGACAAAAAAATTTTCCTTCTCTCTCTAGCACATTACTCTCAGCTACCAGGGAAGATAACATAATGTGCTCAGGTGAGTATTAGCACACAGTGTGAGTCCATGGTGGGTTCTGTATATTGTGAAGGGTAGCTTAGAGAAGAGCTACCATGCACTGTGTTTGAGAGAAAGTGCACAGAGATGCAAATAACTAACTGATGGGGAAATAAATTTTGGTGCTTATTGTGTACCTAAATTAGGGATTGCCAAATCCGGGACATTTCTAAGCCAATATATCATTGTTGTCGAGGAACACTTTTACATACACAATAATACATAGGAGAACAAATGTAAAACAGAAATCGAGAATACCTGTGCTGCTTAAACCCAGACTCAGCAAACTTGACCTCCAGCTCTCTCTCCTGGCCCCCAAAGACAGGGCAGACCTTCAGAACCACCATTCCGAACCAAGACGGAACAGTGTCTCAAAATAATGCAAGAGCTCAGATTTCTTTAGCAGGAAACCTAAGTACTGCCCTCACCTCTGCAATGTCTTACAGCACATTGTATGTGGAACAGAGGCATGGTTATTGGGTGGTTGGTGTTCATTTAAGAATAAACTACTGGGAATCGCTTCTCGGCCTTTTGGCTAAGATCAAGTGAAGAATAAACTACTGGGAGGGGCGCCTGGGTGGCTCAGTCAGTTAAGCATCTGACTCTTGGTTTCAGCCCAGGTCATGATCTCACAGTTCCTGGGTTCCAGCTCCGTGTCAGGCTCTGTGCTGACAGAGCGGAGCCTGCTTGGGATTCTCTCTCTCTGCCCCTCCCCCACTTGACCTGTCTCTGTCTCTCTCAAAATAAATAAATAAACTTAAAAAAAATAAACTACTGGGATACAGATTATATCAAATTCACATTTTCAAAGATTTTTTCACATATATGACCTTTGTATAACATATCAACTCTATGAGGAAGATAGTACAAGTACTATTGTGATCATTTAATCAATAAGAAAATAAAAGTTCAAATAATTTAAGTGAATTTAAAGAGTAACACTGCCCAAAAGAGAGAAAGGATTCAAAGCTTCTGACTTGTCAACTCTGGTGGTGTTGTATTATCACCAGGGAGATTTGTGGGGGAAAAAAAAAGTATCAAGGATTTGGAGACAGTGGAAGGGGAATCCTTGATTCTTAAACATCTCAGAACCCCTGTTCCCTCTAACCAAATCTGACAGAACAAATTTTAACACCCATGGCTACAACAAAATAGGAGTGTACACAAACCCAAAAACATGAGCAAGAAAGTGGGGAAAACCAGCATCAGTAAATACACACACATTATCCACTTCTGCCTGGGAGAAACAGAAAGAAAGCACAGAAGCTTCCAAAGGCTCCGAGAACCAGAGAGCGCCCCACCCCCGGTGTAAAAACACTCACCCAAAAGTGTGATGCCAGTGTGAAAACAGCTGCAGAACTTAGGAAGGCTTTTCATGGCAGGGTGTTAATGTGGGGGGGTGGGCACTATGAATTTTCCAAAGGAAGAAAGGGAAGCTCCCATGCAAGATAAAACCACGCCCCGGGGGCACCTGGGTGGCTCTTCGGTTAAGCGTCTGACTTAGGCTCATGGTATATGATCTCCCAGTTCAGAGCCTCTGGACCCCTTCATCAGGCTCTCTGCTGTCAGCACAGAGCCTGCTTTGGATCCTCTGTCCTCCCCATCCTCCCTTTCTGCCCCTACCCTGCTCGTGCATGTGCACTCTCACTCGCTCTTGAAAATAATCAGCATTTGTAATTAAAAACAAAACAAAACAAAACAAAACAAAACAAAAAAAACACCTTGAGGAAAATACCAATTGAGCAGCACAGGTACAACAGACCAAAGGAGAAAGAAAATCCAGATAAAAGAAGTGGGGGTAAGGTACAGAGGAGTTGGATTTCAGAAATGACTATACTTTTTTTTTTTTTAATCATTTCATGATAATAACACTAACGGTAGTTCTAAAGCCCTGAATCTAGAAAAGCTATCCTGGATAATCCTCCCTAAAACATGGGGAAACTTACTTCTGTAACATGAGCAATATAAACACATATATATTATAATAACTTTGTTAATACATATATAATATATATAGCAGAATACAATTAAGGCTCTTCAGAAATATATGTCCACAAAATTCTACCTTTCAGAAAAAGAAAAGTGAAAATATTTATAAGAAATTATAGAAGCTATGAAAGCACAGCATAAACAGAATTAGAAACCCACAGAAATGAGGTTATTAGAAAATGGATGCTTTTATGAAAGGATAGGGGACAAGACTCAGGAAAGAACATAACCAGGAAAAAATCACTTTAGAAAAGAAGACTCAACTCGAAATCCCTCAAAAGCAAATGAACACGATGGATAATGCCTTAAAAGAAACAGAAAGTGGAAACGAGGAAAGTTTTACAATAAAAAACATACAAAGATTTAACATATTTTTGAGAAAAAAGATAGCACAGCTGTAACATATTCTTGTAAAATAATTGTATTTCAGAAAAAACAAAAGTAAAAAAAAGAGAGAGTCAGGTAGGTATGAAGCATGCCTCCTCTCTTCTCCAAAGTCACTTGTTAAGAAAAAGAAATTTTTTTTTTTAATTTTTTTTTAATGTTTATTTATTTCTGAGACAGAGAGAGAGCATGAGTCGGGGAGGGGCAGAGAGAGAGGGAGACACAGAATCCGAAGCAGGCTCCAGGCTCTGAGCCGTCAGCCCAGAGCCCGACGCAGGCCTCGAACTCACGGACCGTGAGATCACGACCTGAGCCGAAGTCGGACGCTCAACCGACTGAGCCACCCGGGCGCCCCAAGAAAAAGAAATTTTTAAATCAGGTGGTCATCAGACATTCTGATTTCATGTCAGCAGAAAATGAAGCAACACATGTAGGATACTTTTGGAAAAGAAAATGTGGAACCATGGTGTGCTAACTGTCCAGGCAAATATAACTCCAAGTGAAAAGGGCACAACTATTATTTTATTTTTTAATTTTCTTTAGTGTTTATTTATTTTTGAGAAAGAGACAGAGCGAGTGGGGGAGGAACAGAGAGAGGGGGGGGGAGACACAGAATCCGAAGCTGGCTTCAGACTCTGAACTGTCAGCACAGAGCCCCAGGCGGGGCTGGAACCCACAAACCGCGGGATCATGACCTGAGCCAAAATTGGACACTTAACCGACTGAGCCACCCGGGCGCCCCAAGGGCACAACTGTTATTAATTAACCTGCCAAAACAAACAAGCAAACAGCTACAACAACCCTCAAGAACACAGAAAAAACTGTTTCTCTACTAAAGAAAGCTTCAGATAACCAAAGGGACTAGAGAAATACTGATGTAAGATATGGTGGTAAACATTATATACTCATCTGTAGAATGTAGAATATACTCATCTGAGATGAGGTGATGATCATGGCAGAAAATTATAAGGTGATGGTTACAGTCTCTGATTATAATAAAATGGGGGGACCAAAACAGGGACTCTCCTATGAAAAGGAGAGTGAGCACACTGATTGCTTTTAGGTAAAATCTAGGAGTAAAATAATATTTCAAATAGATCCTGGAAGAGACGGAGGAGAGAGGGAAGAAATTACTAGGAAACTTCATAATTTCTGGTAGTAAGGAACAAATAGAAAGTAGCCAGAGAGAGAAATGAGAAGGAATGAACTATTGGTAGACACTAGAACATGAAGGAATCTTAAAATAAAAATACTGATGGAAAGAAGCCAGGAAAAAAAAAGTACAGAATGTACTCAATTAGTATAAAATTCTAGAAAATTCTGCTAATGTATAATAACAGGAAGCCAATGAGTGGTTGCCTGGAGACAGAGAGGGGTTGGGAGCAGGAGTGTCAGCAGGTACGGATTACACAGATCATAAAGGAGCAGGAGGAAAGGCTTAGGTTGACAGGTTTATTCTCTTGATTGTACTGATGGGTTCATAGTGTATGCATATGTCAAAACTTACTGAATTGTACACTTTAAATTGTTTTTTATATGTCAATTATATTTTAACAAAACTATTAAATTAAAAAGATAAGAGAAAGGGCCATACTTAAAAGCAACAAGGCATGAGTAATTTAATACCAATAAAATGACATTTATTTTGCTTCTGAACTGAGTATTTGGGCAGCTTATGATGGAAACGACTTCTCTGCTCTTATCTTTTTCAGCTGGGAAAGTGGGATCATTGAAAGGCTCCCTCACTCACAGGTCTGGTGGTTGACGCTGTCTGCTGAGACCATATCTGGGGCTGTTGGTCAGAACACCTACAGGTGATCTCTCTCTGGAACCTTTGATTACAACAGTGGCTGGTTCCCAGGGTGAGCATCCTGAGAGAAAGCCCAACAGAAGTTCCATCACCTTTTATGATCTACCCACCAGAAGTCATGCAGGGTCATTTCTGTCGCATTCTGTTCATTGAAGCTTACAGTTTCAATGGAAAGAAAATAGATTCCTTCTGATGAGAAGTGGGAGCACACGTGGGATTGGAAATATTTTTGTGGCCATTTGCATTTGGAAAATGCAATGTGCCATATGAGATATTAAATGAGCTCTTATGTTAATGAAGAACTAGATTTTTGGCATGGAAGAAAGGAGATTCAGATGTTAAAGTGAGGAAATTAAAGAAAAACACTGCATTCCTGAATTTTAAAATATATACATATTTCTCAGCTCTGTCTACTGGAAAGGCCTAGAAAATGAGCAATGCTGTAACAATGAGCATGCCTAGCAATCAGATTTGTGTCTCTAAATAGATTTCTCCGTAAAAACCTAGGACTCCTTGGAGAAATGGCTGTTTCCAGGAATGTTCAAGATGAGCTTTCATACCAGAAAGTAAGAATGCTATCAGAGGCTACTAGGACTATATCTGAGGGTCTCAGAATCCAAAATTAAGAGGCTTCTCTGGCCATTGTTGATGCAATTTAAGCATAAATAAGGAAAATTGTAAGATATTAAAGTAAATCAAATATTTCTTAATTCATGCTTTCATAATAATGCCATTTAAAAAACTCTTCATTAGAACAAATGGGAACCATGTCATTATTTGAAACCTGATAAATGAAGGGAAAGAACCAAGCATTTTTTTTCTTTGCTATATAAACTATTTCTTAGGGTAATCAAAGAGTTGATAAGGGAAAGGTTCTCATTATAGAAGTACTCCAGCTAGTAGGTAAAGAATCACTGAACTCAAATATCACCATCTTGTAAACCTTAATAAAAAAAAAAAACAATGAGTTTATCAGAGGATGCTAATATCACAAAAAGAGAAACAATCAGAAATGTTTTGCCTAATGATGTCTGTGCTCAAAAAATTTATTAAATAGCCTTTCCAGAGTGATCCCATCTAAATCCTATCAAGCTTATAGCTCTACCTACCAATTTATAGGAAATAAAGGAAACTTGTTTAATGATGTCACAGAAATTCAGTCACTGGTAACCCTTTAGAAAACTCCATAATACAAATGACCCAGTCCCCCTTTTTTTTAAGTTGATTTATTTACTTTTGAGAGAGAGAGAGAGCATGAATGGGGGAGAGGCAGAAAGAGGGTGAGAGAGAATTCAAGCAGGCTCCACACTGACAGTGTGGAGCCTGACATGGCACTCGAACTCACAAAGTGTGTGATCACAACCTGAGCCACATCTAAGATCGGATGCTTAACCAACTAGGCACTCAGGCACCCCTGACCCACTCCCTTTTTTAAATTGCGAGAAAGGAAAAGAGATGGAGGTAATCTATAGATTGAAAGAGACATTAAGAGACACATTAACAAATCTCATGAATTCCCCTCACTTGAATCCTAATTTGAGCCATCAAACAATGAAAAATTGGGAACAACTGAGGAGGCGTAAACACTAACAGGGTATCTTGATTATATAAAGGAATTAATTAAGTTATTAAGATTTTAGGGTCCTGATGATATTGATTCTTTTAATGAGTTATCTTTTAGTCACACATATACATATACAAAAATATGTAAAAATGAAATGATATGATATCCAGGACTCATGTCTAAAAAATCCAAGAGAAGGAGGCAGTGAAAGTAGGAACGACTGGGGGATAGATGAACAAATTGAACAATGAATTGGTAGAAGCTGGGGGGTAGCTACATTATCCTGTGGGTACATTATATTATTTTCCCACTTTGTATATATGTTAAAGATGTTCCATAATGGAAAGTTTTAGAATAAACAGTAAGTAATTAGATCCTCACCCCACCTCCAGACATTCTGATTTAATTATTCTGTTAATACCCAGGTTTGTTGTCTTTTTTAATTTCTGGGGAATTTTAATGAGGAACTGCGAATGAGAACCACCTCGCTGAGTTGCACACACAGATACACAGCTCATAACATGGGAGAAAAACATAGCCTGTCACCTAGGTGACTGATTGATCTCAGAAGCCACAAATAATAGAAACAAGCAGAGCCTTCACATATATGAATACACTATACACACAAATATAAATATGCTAAAATAGTACATATTGCTGCTTGATAGGAAGAACAGCCAGAAGGCAGTGAAGTGTCTTCTGAGGGGCTCTCCTTCTGTGCTTGGTTGTTTACAGAGCTGGCTGGAGCAGGGCGGATTAGGGCAGAGCTAAGGTGCAAAGTCAGTGACAAGGTGGCTGAGACACTTGCTTGAAGCAAGAATGCGACGGACTTGTATCTGAGCATTTTTGGTTACAAATAACTCAGCTAAAGTACTCTTTATCACTTTCCATGGTCAGTGCATTTGGTTAATACCACAGTGTGCTATTTTCAAGTCCATCTTGATTAAATGCCTTCCATGACAGTCAAAACTGAGCAACACTTGAGATGTGGAATGACTCAATACATCACACCCATGGAAAACATAAACACACCCTGGTTTTCTTATTGCGCAATTTTAAGACATATTAATATTGCTCTCTCTACTAACTGAAATGAATAAAACCCTGAATCTCAACAAGCCACCTTTTATTAACACTATTATTCAAAATCGCTATAGCAGGTTATAGCACAAGAGCAATTTTTCCAAAAAGGGTCTAAAAGATAGTACTGAGAAGACAGTCCTCAAAACACAGAATACCATTATACACTGGAGTCTTTAGTAAGCTAGCTATAAGGTTTCTTTTTTCCTTAGAAATTTATTGCTGTAAATTGTTCTACGTAGAGGACATTTCAGGAAAATGAAATCTTAAAAGAATTTATCAACTATTGCCGGTGCGTGTGGTAAAGACTGCTTGAGTACTTACTTTTAAGAGAAAATTCAAAGCAGTGCAATTTCTACCAAAATCGCACAAGAAGGCACATATTCAGCCAGAATCTAAGTGATGTAGTCAGAGCATTAGCAAAACCCAGGACCCATTTCTTTTCAGGAAGTAAGGGTGGTCATCACCTCCCAAAAGGCTGAGGGTACTGGGGCCTGACATCTGGTTCAGCTCCCACTCTTCACCCCCAGCATCAGTGTCCCCAACTATAAAAATACTGCTGCCTCTCTGCCCAACATACAGTATTCAAAACCTTACTTGGAGACATGAATAGGCTCTTTAATTTTCCTCCAAGGGCCTCTCCAGAACCCTTTCATGAAAGTTGTACTTTTCAAGTAAAAAGTACAAAATGCTGTCATCAGCAGTTTTGTTTTTCAGGCTTCAGCACAGGAGAGTGCAAAGGTCCTAGGGCTTGGGTTTCATATGTCAGTTGGGGGTCTACGGACATTATTTCACTTCTTTGAACTCCAGTATCTGCATCAGCAACATGGAAGTCAGATTCCGTGTCATATAGGGGTAATTAAAGGTTAAAAAGAGTTACTGTGTGGGGCTCCTGAATGGCTCAGTTGGTTAAGCATCCAGCTCTTGGTTTCGGCTCAGGTCATGATTCAGTTCATGAATTCAAGCCCCACATCAGGCTCTGCACTGAGAGTGCACGGCCTGCCTGGGATTCTCTCTCTCCCTCTCTCTATGCCCCTTCCCTGCTCTCTCTCTCTCTCTCAAAATAAATAAACATTTTGTTTAATCTAACTTAAAAGAAAAAAGGAGTCACTGTGCAGTGTCTTACACATCACGTGTGCTTGGTCAATGTGTATTCCCCAATTTACCCACCCCAATTAGAAGAACTGCCCAAAGGAAATGAACACACCCTTGTCATCAAAAGTCTTGCTAATCTAGACAGTACACCTCCAAATGCATTCCAGGATGATTACTTTCTTGAGACCCTGTTAGGTGACCTACTGAGTCACTGAGGGGAAAAGGGAGTGTTTGTGGTCAAATAAGTTTGGGAAATGCTGGGTTAAACCCCTTCATGAGTTTTTCACCTGCTAGTGGAAACTGTGGCTGTGAAGAGGAAGACAAAGTGTGCTACATTTCCCAACATTCTGGGCACTAGAAACCTTTTTGTCAGGAACACTGACCAACACCCGAAGGAGCTGATCTTTGTGGCAAATATAGGTCCTGGGAACTGAATTGACAAGAGCAGCGGGCAGTATTTGTCACCTGAGGAGATAACAATGCTTTTCTGGTATCTTTTCTGTGCATGGGATTGCTCATCTGCATCATGAGGACCAAATACCCTCAGCAATTCACTGTGTAGCTACTGGGTGATTTTTTTTTAAACATGTGAATGCAAAAAATGCTAGAAGTAAGTTGTTCATTCTTGTGAGCAATTCAGTAAATAATTACAGTTCCTGCTCCTTGGCAAATGAGCAGGATTTCTAAAGGTGCAGGGGTCACTTCGGTCAGAAATATAATTAGCTGGACAAAAAGAAATTTGACATTTTTGTACTTTTAGTAGACTGTTCAAAGTAGTTTGGGGGAACAGGGGTCATGGAAATTCAAATTTTGTATGCACTGGTCAGATACATAATAAATAACCATTCTTAAAAGGAAACTTTGATTTTGTTTAACAAATATCTGCTCGTATCTGCATATCTTCTATATACAGTATATAACATACTGGCTAGCAAACCAATAGTGGTGTTAGAAGGCATGCATCCCTTTGAACAACAAATGAAAACGAGTCTATATTGTAAACTTACGTATGGCACAAAGGCTCACGCTGGCTCTTCAGGTAATCACTGGATTTGAATGTCTGCCACATCTGGGGTTTTAGCACGCTGTGACATTTTAGTTCCAACTCTGCGTAGCGATGCCATTGCAGAAACCATTTTAACTAGCGCTCAAATGGGACAGAATATGTGTTGGTTGCCAAAGCAACTGCACAGTGTGTGGTCTTGCAGATCAGTTCCAGAGCAGCTGTGGTCTACTTTAGGGGAAGGTGAAAAGGAGGTCACTTGGATTGCAGTGGCTTCCAATCTACATATTCAAATGAGTGACATTCAAATTAACCATGACAATCACAAGTACATGAGGAGGCTGAAGCCATCCCAGCTTGGTAGGTGCCTGGTCTCTGTAGCAGACAGAATTCCAAGGTAGCCCCTGAGATTCTCACTCCTTGTCCACAGCCTATCTCCTCTCCTCCTATTGAATACAAGTCTGTGAATAGAGCCAATTTCATTCTCATGATTAGGTTACATTATATGACAAAGGTGAAGGGATTCTATAGATGTAATGTAGGTCCTAAATAAGTTAACAATGAGTTATCAAAAGAGAGATTATCCTGGGTAGGTGAGCCCATGAAACAAACTGGATCCATCCTAGAGGATGAGATTGGAAGTGAGAGAGATTCTCCTGCCAGTCCCAGAGAAGCAAACTACCATGTTGTGGAGAGGGCCAAGGGCAGGGAATGGCGAGTGATTTCAAGGATCTGAGAATGACCCCCTAGCTGACAGCCAGCAAGAAAGAGGGGACCTCAGTCCTAGAATTACAGGGAATTGAATTCTGCCTACAACCAATGAGCATGGAAAAGGACTCCGACTGTCAAAAGAGACCTAGATGGCAGCCTGGTGAGACCCTGACCTGACCAGAGGATACAGATAACCATGCCTGGACTCCTGACCCAGGAAATCTGTGAAATCATATATGGGTATTGTTTCTATAGTGGCTTGTTACACAGCAATAGAAAACTAATACAGTCTCATAGACTTCCATCAACAATGGTCTCCACACTTCTTAAATATTTTCAGCAAGAAATGAGAAAGAAATCATACAATATTTGACCTGTATGAGACCATCCAAGTCTTCTCCTTAAAATTTTCACATCAGTGAAAAAAATATCTCAGATGTAAAATGATGATATAACCCGTTAAGGGTCATATGTCAAGCTAAAAGTACCAAGTCCGGAACAGAGGTCACCTGCCTTTCAGTCTACTGTTGTGTAAGCAAATCTTACCTGTCACCTAAGAATTACAAAGCAGCACACAGAGAATCCAGTGTGTACTTTAAACCCCTCTGTTAAGTGAGTTTAATTGTCCATATTTTCAGGTGGGAAATTCCTCCAGTGGGTTTGCTCAGAATACGGAGCTTGATTTCAGGAGGCACAAATCAGAACAGGTGTGCCAGACATATCAAACCTGAAGTCAAGCCTAGGGTTATAATAACAGTATTCCTAAAATTCCATACACAAGCATTCTGGAAGTATCCTCCCTGCCCAGGGGTTTATAAACACACATGGCTTATCCACCAGGGTGCCAGCAAGAAACAAAAACCATGTGAGTTATCTGAGTGGGAGAATTTAGTATAAAGATGTGATAGCCAGATAAATAGCTATTAACTAGGTAACTGAAAGGATAAGAGGACATTTCTATAGTACAACAGGTGTAGTGCCTGCAAGAGACAGCTGTCATCCCAACAGCCAGGGAACAAAAGGGAGAGACTAGAGCATTACAACTTACAAGGAATCCTGGGAAGCTGAATCTCAGACATCTCAGGAAGGACTGAGCATTGGTGGGTGTATCTGAGCTTGGAGGAGGGCCCGTGAGACTGAGACCAAGACCCCTCTAAGGAGGGGGCTCAGTGGGGCAAAGAAGCCTTATTCTTCAAAGGCTGGCGAATTTTGAACTGGATTCAGCTGCTGCTGTAGGCAGGTGCGGTTGTTGCCAGGGTGAAAAGTGAGGCTGAGGCAGCCCCTCTGAGAACAGCCAGCAGACAGAGAGTTTGAGGGAAGCAAACACAAAGGAGCATGTCTACATTCTCCATCAACTCTGCAGTCTCCCCATAGTGGCTTACTGGCAGAGCCTACCATGGAACCATCCAGGGGCCGACATGGTTTCAGAGTCCTTGTCCAGCACCACAAGATGAGTATAAAAGGGTGAACTTGGAACTGGAAAAAAAAAAGTTAATAACTGACATACATGGTTCATGTTACTTTCCCTCTACCTTGTTCCATTACCCCACATCGTCTGCCAAACCTGAAAATCCATGCTGAAGTTTTCCTCTGAATGATGTAAGGTTGACACAGAGCCCATGGAGCAGTTACAAAACATGCTGCCATCACCAATCCAAGTGTCTCCATGATCTGCTACCACTAAACTCACAAAGCATCCAAAAGCAGAGAGCCTTCTTCTCTGCACCAGACACTGTGCCTGAGCCTTGCAGACCAGGGGGAGCCACACTGTGGACCCAGCAGAAATGAGTAGACACCCTCCTCTGTGTGACACTAGCTATAGGGGTTCTCCCAGCCACACTGCCTTGTATTCCTGCTGTCTTGGAGACAGCATGGAGAAACTGGCCTCTCCCTCTCCATCACTAGGGCTGGAACTCAGGGTACTGGTTGGAAAATTACAAGATGAACAGATATTGCTGTGAGACCTCATGTGCATTCTGACTCTCTTTCCCCCTATGGCAAATCAGATCTCATCCTTCAGTGCAATCAGCTCTGCGATAGACTTATGGGCAAATCATGAGCACCCTTGAATGTAGCCTGAATCCATAACCTTTACCACTTGAGACAGTACACCATCCTAAATGCAAAGTGCATCTTAAGGGGTAAAAGAGCATCATAGCTTTGTACAAGCTCTACAGCCAGATTGCTTGAGTTTGAATCTTGCCTCCATGTGTAACCTTGGGCAAGTTAGTTACCTTCTCAGGACCATGGGTTCCTCAACAATAAAATGGGGTGACTATGGTAGTGCCTGCCATGTAAGATTGTTGTGAGAATTATATATGTGACTGTAGGTGGAACCCTTGGAAGAGTGACTGCCATAGCAATTGCTTTATAAATGAAAAGTGTTCTTATTATTTATTCCTAAGTGTCATTGTGAAAATGTAACCAGATATTATGTCACTATACCAGGGGAATTCTGACTCTAGTACCAAGATATTCTATCATCCACCTGAAATCTTAATTTTGGATTTCCTCAGGACTCTCTGAAAGGTGTGCTTTTACACCTGATTATTTTCTTCCCTAAACGATTTCATCCTTTACTAGGACTGTATATCATTTATGTGTCATCAACTCCAAAATTTACTCTTCATACACAGATCACTGCTCTCATCTTTAAACATACACATATCCCATTACCTCCCTGAAATAGCCACTTCAATAGCTTATAGATATCTCAAACACAACATGCTCAAAACTGAATCCTCAGTGGCCCCACTCTCTTCCAATTTCTTCTTCTGGGTAAATGGTATCAGCAACCATCCAGATGCTCAATACAGAAATCTGAGAGTCATCCAAGATTTACTTCTCTCCATAACATCTCCTATTCAATTCATTAATATTTTAATCATTTTTCTCAAAAATATGACTTAATCCATGAATTTGTCTTCCCACCATACTTTTATTATTTCTTCTATAAACTAGTGTTTCCACTCTTTCCCTCACCAAAATTCTTCCCCATAAGTCAGCCAGGAAATAATTCTAAATACAATCTTAAACACAGATATGATACATTAAATTGCTGAGTATACCAGAATCTTGGTTACTTAAAGAAGACTCAGAAATGTTTGCAGTAGTCCAAGTTGTTATTTCAGTCAGGCAATTAAAAATGTCATCCAGAAGGGGCGCCTGGGTGGCTCAGTCAGTTAAGCATCTAACTTCGGTTCAGGTCATGATCTCAGGCTTCGTGATTTCAAGCCCCATGTTGGGCTCTGTGTTGACAGTTCAGAGCCTGGAGCCTGCTTTGGATTCTGTGTCTCCCTCTCTCTCTGCCTCTCTCCTGTTCATTCTCTTTCTCTCAAAAATAAAATAAACATTAAATTTTAATTTAAAAATGTCATCCAGAAAATGAATACAGTAGTTCCCTCTTATCCATGGGAGATACATTCCAAGACTCCCAGTGGATGCCTAAAGTCATGGACAGTACCAAGCCTTATATATACTACACTTTTTCCTATAATTACATACCATGGTAAGCTAATTTATCAATGAGGTACAGTAAGAGTTTAAGAATAACACCTAATAATAAAATAGAATAATTATAGCCATATCCTAGAATAAAATTTATGTGAGGGGGGTCTCTTGCTCTCAAAATATCTTACTATACTGCATTCACCCTTCTTCTTGTGATGATGCGAGATGAGAAAATGCCTATGTGATGAGGTCAAGAGAAGTGAATGGCATAGGCAGTGTGACAGTGTTAGGTTACTATTAACCTTCTGACAATTTGTCAGAAGAAGTAACATCTGTTTCCCAACCATAGTTAACCATGGGTAACTGAAACTATGGAAAGTGAAACTGTAGATAAGAGGGAATTACTGTAACATGCAAATTTTAGTCTTCATTGATCCAAACTGCCTTTCCCCCAAGCAATCAAGCAATCATGTCATTAAAAAATTAAGCACTTACGTTGCACCCAATTAATAACCAGAGCAAACAGTAATCATGCTAATGATAGAATATACAGTTCAAGAACTAACTGAAATTGGCATAAGCAATTGGGTAGGCATTTATTTTATTTAATTTGTTTACATGATGATTACTCATGGCCACATCCCATAGACTTTAGAGTCAAAATCCTTATGTTCAATTGCCTGCTCCACCACTTAGTCTCTGGGTGATCTTGAGTAAGATAAAATTATATATAGTTTTGTGAGGAATTTTTGTTTGTTTGTTTGTTTAAGTAGGCTTCACGCCCAGCACGGAGTCCAGTGTGGGACTTGAACTCATGACCCTGAGATCAAGATCTGAGCTAGGAACAAGATGCTTAACCAGCTGAGCCACCCAGGCACCCCTTCTTGTAAGGATTAAATAAACTATAAATATAAATTACTTAGAGTATCTGGGCCAAAGATTTCATTAAATAGTAACAATTTTTATTAAAACTTATTTTTTATTTGTTTCAGTGTTTGTTTTTGCTTCTCAACTTTACTTCTTCCTTGACTATCATCTGGCCTCGCCTCAAACTGCAATTCTAAGAAATAAACTTCTAGATAATACACTGGCCTCCCTAGACAATCGTTTCTCCACAGTTAGGATTATTACTACTTAGAGAATCAGACACATTACTACAAAATTATAATGCGAAACATGGTACTGTGAAGAAGAAAAAGTAGTTGGTATGGATCATTCTTTTGAGCAGCTTAGCAGTTAAGAAAAAAATGTGTTAGGATAGAGATGTATTATTCATAGAGGGAAAGGAGCAAACGGAGAGGGTAGGAAAGGGAGAAAACGGGAGATTACAAAAGAGGAGAAAAATTAAAGTGCAAAATGGAGGAAATACTGATAGAGTAAGCTTCTAGAAAAAATAGAAATGAATGGAATCAAGAGTGCATATCAGTGGATCAGTCCTAGAAAGAAAGTGTAACATCTTCTGAGAAATGACAAAAAAGGAGCTAATGGGTGAAGATATAGAGAAAGCATTAGCTGAGAAAGAAGCTGAAGAAGTAAGTTGTCAACTAAAACATGGGACACCTAGTTACATTTACATTTCAGATATATAATGCATACTTTTTTAGTATAAGTATCTTCCTAATGTTGCCTGGGAAATACCTATACTTAAAAAATGGATAGTTTATATGCAATTCAAATTTAACTGGGCTCCTGTATTTTTCCTTGCCTAATCTAGCAACTCTATGAGGAAATTCACTTTTTATGATCCCTTTATATTCAGAGAAGCCAGCTATATGAAAACCTACTTGGGGAAGAGATGGAGACATGAAAGTGGGAAGGAGTGTTAACGGCCATGGTGAAGCTATGCATCATGATCTACTTACTCAGCATAGAATTTTCAAACAATTAGGTGAGAGACACTGACTTTCTTGGCCAAATGTTCTCTGGTGTTAAGGAATCAATTCAAATATTGAGGGTTCTTTGCACATCATCTTCCAGTAGGTCAACATCTAGCACTATTTTTCATTCTCATTTTCCACATTTAATTTCCTTCAATATTGAGACCAGAATTAGTTTCCTCAGTGTCCTTGGTGCCTAAGAAAATAAAATTCTTTTGATCTCAACTCAGGTCTAAGAAGTTCTTTTTAACTACCCTTCAGAGTATCCCAGACACTGAATTAAAGACTTCCCAGGATCCTTCTAAGAATGACTTTTTGCAATGTCTCTTAATGCCTTGTTTTGTTCTGCCTGGAAAAGTTCCTTTCTTAGTGGCTGGCCACTTGGAAATCTTCCTTCACCACCTGCTTGATTCTGCTCAGTTAATAATTCCTCATCTGGCTACTTCCAGGCATCTCTGATCCTGAGTATTCCCTCACCCACTGTATCGCACATTCTGAAAGCCCCAGGGTTTCTAAAGTCATACCCCCTCACATCTCCACCCCTGGGGTCACCACCTGGATGCCTGGCACACAGAATAGTTTCTTCAGTATTTGGGGGCTGACTACTTGGTCACCATACCCCAGGAGGTCAAAACACCATTCAGTTACAGCCTTATCATATGTTAAAGTTGTATTTAACTCCAATGGAAAAATACTTAATAAGTAACTTTCAGAAATTGTAGATGCAGGATGAGGAGATACACTGAAACTCTCAAACAACATGGTAGGCTATCTCTCTCCTGGAATGACTTGTCATGTAACACCCTAACTCTAAGTGCAATAGCTAGAAAAGTCTCCCTTACGAGGTTAAATTCCAGGAAGAATTTGTTCTAAGAGCACCTGATGCAACCTACCTAAGGGTTCATTTTTATCTTGATGCTTCTGGTAACTCTCTATTAATGTTTATGATACTCAACCCCACAACATATAATTGAACTATTCATGAAGCTTTAATCTTCTTTTTTAGATTAGGAGGAAGTGTTAATTCATCAGAAAGAATGTCAGATTTGTAGTACACCAGACTTAAAAAAAAAAAATCCCCAGTTTTCTGGTCACTTGAACACTGTCCTCTGAATCTTTAAACTTTTCAACTGAAGGCCAAACTCTGAGATGGGCTGTTGAAGAAGCTATTTTTAGAATGTATTTTAAAATCTCTCACCAGATGTCAAAACTCCATTTTTGAAGATTTCTGAGAGGAAATAAAATAATTATTTTTTGATTGCATAAAACACATGTGATTTTAAATATATAAAATATTAATTATAACTCTTTGAGGCAGAACCTTAAAAAATATGGGAGGAAGACAACAGGGACTGTCACCAGGTTCTCAAATTCTGCATCTGTGTCTATGAATTTGGTATTTCTCCAGTTACACTTAGGTACCCTGCCACTAAAATGGTATTCTTCCAACTTGAGGGAGGCAATTGTGAGGAAAAAAATAATTTTTTTTAATTTCAAATTATTTTTGTGCATGTATATGCATGTGAGAGACAGAGACAGAGAAGGAGACAGTATGTATTTGGTATTAGCTTCTATTCATATATACTAGAATATAATATAGATTATTTGACTAACATGAAATCCTATTTGAATTTAAGTAAAACAAGCCATCACAACCTTTTCTGTTTCTCTGCAAAGAACTTCAAGAGTCCAATGATCTCTGCTATCTGCTTGTAAAAAGACTGAAAAGAACATAGTCAGGGGCTAGGTTGACTCCTAGTTTTGCACTATTTCACTATGTGGCCTTAAGCAAGTTCATGTATTTCTATAGACCCTAATTTCCCCAAATATAAAATAAGGATTTGGGTTAGGTCAGTGGATTTTGAACTTTTTTTTTTTAATTTAAGAAAGCAATTTTAAAATAAAATCGTACCAAGAAATATAAGATAAAAGCAAAACATCTTTGAAAGGTAGGGGTAAAAAGGAAGAGTCCAAAATCACCCGAAACTTTGTCTTGATAAAGACAAACTCTCATTCCCAGAAAATCCCACACAACCATTGTTATTACATATTATTTATGCCTATTTTAATCATGTGGCTAAATAAACTTTAAAATCTTCTCCAGTTTTATCAAGAAACTATTTTATTAAATGCAAATATACACCCTCTTGCACTGTTGGTGGGAATGCAAATTGGTGCAGCCACTCTGGAAAGCAGTGTGGAGGTTCCTCAGAAAATTAAAAATAGACCTACCCTATGACCCAGCAATAGCACTGCTAGGAATTTATCCAAGGGATACAGGAGTACTGATGCATAGGGGCACTTGTACCCCAATGTTTATAGCAGCACTCTCAACAATAGCCAAATTATGGAAAGAGCCTAAATGTCCATCAACTGATGAATGGATAAAGAAATTGTGGTTTATATACACAATGGAATACTACGTAGCAATGAGAAAGAATGAAATATGGCCTTTTGTAGCAACGTGGATGGAACTGGAGAGTGTGATGCTAAGTGAAATAAGCCATACAGAGAAAGACAGATACCATATGGTTTCACTCTTATGTGGATCCTGAGAAACTTAACAGAAACCCATGGGGGAGGGGAAGGGAAAAAAAAAAAAAAAAAGAGGTTAGAGTGGGAGAGAGCCAAAGCATAAGAGACTGTTAAAAACTGAGAACAAACTGAGGGTTGATGGGGGGTGGGAGGGAGGGGAGGGTGGGTGATGGGTATTGAGGAGGGCACCTTTTGGGATGACCACTGGGTGTTGTATGGAAACCAATTTGACAATAAATTTCATATATTGAAAAAATAAAATAAAATAAAATTTTCATTAAAAAAAAATGAAAATATACTATAATAAAGATACTATATGTGGTCTATTGAGTCAATACAATTAAGCAAGACTGTAAATAAAATCCCACACATCACATGTCTGAATATTTAAGACTTAGTAATCAACATTTTTAGTCAAAATTATACAAATAGCTATTTTTTCCCTATAGGTGGGAATTTTCTCAACAAATGCTAAAAATGACAGCAATTCTAATAACACCCACATAATTGTGACCTTTTGGCTACAGCCTCCCTCACCATTATTCCCATAAGTCTGTCTACATTTATAAAGCCCTAGCTCTTATATTAAACCCCTTCATCCCCCTCCTATTTGAATCAAGATTGGAATGATGTTGGTATGGGAAAATGAAAATGTTCTAAGAATAAGGATCTGAATTGGTTCTCTGATTGATTAAATCTAAAAACAGCAATGATGCCACAAAGGTTATGTAACTTTGGAGAATTGAATAGACTCTTAAGAGTACACTCATCTAAAGCATATTTAAGGCAAAGCATATGGCAGAGAAAAAAAAGAAGCAAACACAGGAAGCATTGGGGGCCAACAGACTTGCAGGCTCAGCCACTCAGGTTCCTTTCTGAACCACCCAGGATGAGCCTCATTTCTGGACTATGAGCCACCATACATCTGGATATGTATGAGAATTCTCAGTTCAGGAGAGGTCTGGCAAAAATTTCCAAAATTTCTATGCCCTATTTATCCTAGAGACAAACCCAGGTTATGTAACTGGTTAAACCAGCCATAAGTCATCCAACCTGCATGTCCCTAAAGAACATTAAAAAACTGGCCCTGGCCTCTACCAAGGAAATTTTGCACTTTTAACAGCACATTAAAAAATCACTACCTAGCCTATCTCAACCTTATCTTGCCTAAGTGTCAATACCAGACTTCAGATTTCCCAGAGATAAGCAGAGATCTGTCCCTGTCCAAAAGCAAGCTAATTGTATTTTACAAAAACCTCATTGGCACAGGAAAATAAGACACGGGTAGCCTTTGACATGGACTGGTAAAACAAACAAACAAAATACTGCATTCTGGAGAACTACAGAGATTAACGCCACTGTCAAGGACACGAAAAATGGCGGCGAGGTTATGTCTATCAAAATCCACATCAACTCACCTCTCTGGACTATGCAGAAGCCAGATGAATCTTAGAGAATTACAATGGATTATCATAAATTAATCAAGGAGTGACTCCAATAGCAGCTACTGTTCCAGCAAATCAGCACAACCCGTAACACCTGATGTGAAGTTAGTGCTTTGGTACAATTTTTTCTCTCTCTATTCCTTTAAGAAATGAAGGAATTGCAACAAACTTCCTCTGCCTTCATTCAGGAATACATTAACTTTCCAGTCTACAGTTTCAATATAGGCTGTATGGAAGTTGACCATCTGGCCATTTCACAGATTATGACGTAAATTCACTAAATTGAATGCAGACCAACCTGGTGAGCAAAAAATAACAAAGACCCTAGATCAGTATAACTCAAAGTGTAGTCTGCAGACCAATTTGTCGCTAATATGCAATAGGTTAATTATAAAAATTTACAGTAAGATATAAAAATTTAGAGGGGCGCCTGGGTGGCTCAGTTGATTAAGCGTCCGACTTTGGCTCAGGTCATGATCTCACAGTCCATGGGTTCAAGCCCTGCATCAGGCTCTGTGCTGACAGCTCAGAGTTATCAGCTCCCTCTATCTCTACCCCTCCCCCACTCATGTTCTGTCGCTCTCTGACTCTCAAAAATAAATAATTAAAAATTTAAACGAAGTATTTAGAAATTATATAGAAATTTGATAGCATAATTTCTTGGACCTAATATTAAAAAATTTAAACTTGTATGTCCTATGTGTTTATAATTTTATTCTTTAGCTATTCATTTTTTGCTGTATTTTACAAAAGTAGCAGTCTTGAAATGAAGTGGAAATTTTAAAAGAAAAAAGAAAAAAAAAAAAGTTGGAGAAATATTGCCCAAAGCAGGGATCAACAAACTATTGGGAGCCTGTTTTTACATGGCCCATGAGCCAAGAACGATTGTTTATATTTTAAAGAATTGTTAGAAGGAGAAGGAAAAGAAGGAGGGGGAAGAAGAGGAGAAGAAGAAGGAGGAATAGTAGTAGTGCTATTGTGACAAAGAATGTTATATATGTTATATGATCTACTAAGCCTAAAATATTTAATATCTGGCCCTTCACAGAAAAACTGTTTCCAATCCCTACCCTAGATACCTTGGTAAGACACATGTATGACAAAGCATAAGAAATAAACCCCTCAGTAACTCAGAGTTCTGTAACTTGAGTAAGGTTTCTAGAGTTCCAATGCACGTCAACATATCAGATCTGAGGTGAGGGACAAGCTGGTAGATCTGGAACCTACTACCACTAAGAAAGAAACACCATGCCTACTAGGCCTCTTGTTTCTTTTTTTTTTTCTTTTTAGTTTATTTATTTAGTTAGTTAGTTTATTTATTTAGTTAGTTAGTTTATTTATTTTATTGAGAGAGAGAGAGCAAGCACATGCAAAAGAGTTGGGGAGAGGCAGAGAGAGAGAGAGAGATGGAGAGAGAGAATCCCAAGCAGACTCCACTCTGTCAGCTCAGAGCCTGACACAGGGCTCAAATTCATAAACCATGAGATCATGACCTGAGCCAAAATCAAGAGCCAGACACTTAAGCAACTGAGCCACGCACGCACCCCAAGGACTCCTTGAATTTTGAAGACAACATATGTCAGATTTGGGCATGAAAGTTGCTTGGACATATTTACCAAGTAACTTATACGATTTCTACTTTTTAGTGGAGTCCAGAGAGCAGGCCCTGCCATGGGTCCACACCCATGCAAGCCTCTCTGCTTCTTGTGCCTTATAATGAAGCTGTTCCCACGGTACATGAGGTATCTGTGATGGATATGGTGCATGGAGTCCTTGGCATGGCACTATTGATGAATCATCATGCAGACCCTTGGGATTCTAGAGTAACTCATGCCCTCTTCTGCAGAAGGCAGAACCATCCTCCTCTGAAACACAGCTTCTTTTGTACTTGGAGCCCTGAATAACTGATAGGAGCCACAGAGTTACTATGGAACCCAACCTGTTCATCACATGCAGTGGTATCTGAATCACGAAGCCATAAACACTGATGAGGGTGGCAGCAGTCCATCACCAAGTGTTAGTGGCATATGAGAAACTGGGCTCCAGATGGTCCTGAAGGCACACATAAGCTGCATGAGCATGTCTCTCAGGGTGCCTACTTCTGTTTCATTGCCTCTTCTCCCTCACCTTACATGTGGCTTCATGGAGACTCCCCTATTACCAGTTCACCAAGACAAAACAGTTGGGCACGGTTCACAAATGGTCCCAAAAGATAATCTAAAACCACCCAAAAATGGAAGGCAGTAGTGGCCTTTGAAGGGTCGTTGTTTCATGGATATCTTCCCTGTAGATAGAATTTTGAGTTGTTATTTGGTTTGTCCAGAAGACAAGATTGCCTAGGAAATGGAAATATAAATCCACACTTTTATGTGTGCAGACACCGACAATTTAGCTGAGTGAGTGGTCAAGGATTTGAAAAGAGCCAGATTCAAAAATTGAAAATCTGCTTAGGAGAAAAGGTATTTAGACAGATCTTTCAAGAAGGTCACAGAGTTTGAGGGGTATTGTGTCTCATGTAACCACAGCAGCACAAACAGCAGAGGAGACTTCAACAATCAGATGTATGAAACGTTCCATTTTGTGAGTAGTATCATGGCTGGAGTTATGGACATTATGTAGAGTCTCAAACATAAGAATTTGCATTCACCACAGCTAATGTGGCTATATCCACTGCTAAGGGAACAATGTATCACTTCATCAGTTCTGAGTCCCCAGTAGGTAGGAAACTATGATAAACTTGCTTCGGGCAAAGGGGACTATCAGTAATGGAAGTCAGAAGTTGTGAGTATCAAGAATGGCCATGCAACAAGTTGTAGAAAAAGGGCTAGTAACTGTCTATATTTTCTTTATTCTTTGATATATATACATTTGCATAAATTAACCTTCTTCTCCATCCTCCATTGTTAAATATAAAATATGCTCCTATGGGTTGACTCTACATTTCAATATTCAAGTCATAGAATATCAGAAGTGGATAAAATGGCATAGGAGCCTTTGTACTTTCCCTTACAGGAGAATGAATGTGTCTGCACTTGAATCAAGGTTAGTTGTATTAGACTAGTTAGAAATGAGACATTATATTTGTCATCATTCAGAAATTAAATGAAGGGGCTGCTTGGGTGGCTCAGTCGGTTGACTTTTCAAATCTTGGTTTTCAGCTCAGGTAATGATATCATGGGGCCTTGCACTGGACTCTGCCCTGACAGGGCAGAGCCTGCTTGGGATTCTATCTCTGCCTCTCCCTCACTCCCATGCACACGCTCGCTCTCTCTCTCTCTCTCTCTCAAAACAAATAAACTTAAAAAAAAAAGAAATTAAATACAGGGAGAAGTGCTGAGTTGGTAAAGGGGTCAATTTTGTTGAATTGCTTTTTGTTAACTTAGTACAGCACTATCCCCTCCTTTGCAATGCAGAAGATTAGCCAAGAACTATATTTTTGAAGATCTCCTATTTTGTATGGCTTTGGGTTAGAGCTGGCCAATGAGGGAAACTCTCATGATATTTTGCAGGCAGACTAAAGAAGAAATTCTTGAGATCTCTTAGAAGTTCATAGAAACCCAATTCATGATATTCTTGGGACTTCATGATAACCAGATTGATGGCTGGATGAGGGATATTCAGGACTTCCCAGGCATCCCAGATGCACCCACATTTTTGTGATTGTCTGACAGTTGGTAGGAGCTTTCCCAAAGATGCCGAGGTTGCAGCAGTTTCCTGGCTGCAATCACACACTTTTAAGAATCACACACTTTAGTGCTTCAGGCTGAGGTCATAGTGACTATTCCTGCTGTAGACTTCCCAGCACTCACTCTCTCCACTCTTGCCACAATCATGTAAACTCGAATTCCTTTGATTGATATTTTCTTCCCCATAATACCTAAAGTGGCTCTGTTTTCCTCACTAAATCCAGATAGATACAAAATTATTTGCCTTTCCTTTTATCTGTGTACCTTTTCCCCTCAAATTCTCTCTGATTTCCAAAAGCACAGTCCATCTGTGATGACACTGGCGGAAGCATGACTCACAAACTTTTATGGCATTTGGATATGGCTACCTTTTGTTTTGAAAATATAGGGCAAGATATGGAGAGGTACTTCTCCGAGACCTGAACAGTATTATGCCATGAGAACGAATGTTCATAGTTTTTCAGACTGCACTGTGCCCATGCTGAGTCCTGAATCCCAAGCAACAGAAATTATCACATGTTCTTAAATGAATATAGTCTCTGTGTGTTTGTGTGACACACAGGGACCTCGAAAGTTCAGGGCCTCCAGTGGTGGGTCTGTCTTGTCCCAATCTAAAGGCAGTTCTAAGAGTGAGGGTCATCAGTCCAGGAAGACTGCAAAGGAACATATATAGATGTTATGTCTTCTAGTCTATATGTTGCCATCATTTTAAAAGCTGCCACGGTGAGAAACTGGAATGTATTGCTTACACATTTATGTAAAGCCACTGAAATACATGGAGTGATTCATTCATGTTGTTGCATAAATAAAAGCAACTGACATGAAATTAGTCACAAGAGCACTAAGTCACACTTTCCCTTTATTACTTACATCAGAGGCCCAAAGGTATATATACCCTCAGGGTGATTCACTGGTGGTAAAAAAGCCCACCAACTATTTTAGGCCTTTTAGAATTATACATCAAAAATGCTTATAATAAATATGCTTAAAGTAGCCAGTGGAGAAACCAACCAAGCTACATAAATGCTGCAGTGCATTTGTGGGACATTTCCTACTGAATCTGTGTTATCTAAGCCCATACAGAAGACATCAATTTCTGTCCCAGCAGTAAAGAAGATTTCAGGTTCATTTTAATCCTAAGATTAAAGGGATAGAGGAGATGCTGAGAGATCTTCAAGTTCATCAAGATTAGACTTAAATTGTTCCAAGGAGAACAGAATCCAATCTCTTTAGACTCTCTAGGGAAGGGATATTCAACTTCCTCTGCTACTATTCTCACTGTTGGGTATCATTTGAATGCTTCCTTATAACTCTAACATAAATCAATTCTGTTGCTATTTCCTGTCCTTTGTCCCACACCAGATAGGACAGTTTACATCCTCTTTGTCAATGAATGCTTTGAGATTAATCTATATGTATATAAAATGCATATGTGACCCTGAAGCCTAGATTCATTTCTGCAACACCCATCTTATGAGCACCTCCTACGTTACTGTTGCTGTGCTAAGCACTGGGAAAGAAACAAAAGAAGTTCATAACCTAAACTGTGAACCTAAAACCACATTTAACCTTTGTAGCTCTTTATGGTTTATAAAGTGCTTTCATTCTTTTGATAACATTTGAACTTTGTAAAACTCATCTAACATTTTCCAGGATTACTCTCTCAGTAATACAACCCGAGACATAACAAAGAAGTGAGGGATCTTGGCTGTTATCCCATATCTTTCAATTCTTTGTCCAAGGCTCTTTCTATTATGCCTGTTTTATGAATACTCTTCTCAGTGAAATGAAGGCTGAAGCCATCACCCAGCACATCTGAGATGCAAGTCTGGACCCCATTGCTGCAATCAGTCAATCCAGGTATCAATCTTGCCATCCAACTTATTCATCCTACATGTTCAGTATAAGAAGACATACGTATCCAAAGTATAGTGAATGGTATGTTTTCTGAACATTTCATGGGAAATGAAGGAGAGGGTACAGATAATCTACTAGGACTTAGTAGAAATTAGAAGAGACTATTTTTCCCCAGTTTTTTTTTTTTTTTTTTTGTGGCCACTTAGCCAATCAGTGGTCCATTTTTCCTTGCTCTCCTTTAGTTTCTTCTGTTTTGTTGCAGCAGTATCTATACTGCCCACAAGTGATCCTCACTACTCCATGAAACAATCCTGGCAGGTATACTCAAATACCCATTTTGACCGGGGTGCTGTAATTAGAGATCATTTGGTTGTGAGTAACAAAAAATAGTCTTAAACTTCCTTAAACAAAAATCATAATTATGACCACTTCATTCCCACCACATACCAAAACAGGAAGTGGAAAAGCCGGTCACAAGGTTACTTTACAATTTCTCCAAGCACTGACTCAGTGGATGCCACATTACTATCACCCTCTGCAGAATAGTTTTCTCTGCTTCTCCCAGCAGAATTAAGATGCTTCATGAAAGCCAGACAGCAACTTTAACTTTAAGCACCTACCAGAAACTGCCAACAGTTCTCACATCCTGTGAGAAAAAAATCTGGTTGACTCAGCATATGCCAGCCAAGTCAGATGCCCAATAAACCATGGCCCTAATTATATAACCCATTTCTACCTGGCAGAAGTGATGCAGTTGTATCAAGATACAATTGTCTCAAAAAAGGGGCCTTGGAATCTGACTTCAGCTCAGGTCATGATCTCACAGTTTATGAGGTCAAGTCCCACACTGGGTGAGCTCAAGCCCTGCTTTGGGTAAAACACAAGCCCTGGATGAGCCTTGCTTCTCTCTCAATCCCTCTCTCTCTCTGCCCCTCATTCACTTGCACCCTTTCTCTCCCCCACCCCGCAAAAAAATAAACAAAAATAAACTTGGATACAACTGACAAATGGGCAAAACATATACATAAGCCAAACATTTAAAGCCTATACTTCTGGGGCACCTGGGTGGCTCAGTCAGTTAAATGTCCAACTCTGGCTCAGGTCATGATCTCATGGTTCATGAGTTCGAGTCTCGCATCGGGCTCTGTGTTCACAGCTCAGAGCCTGGAGCCTGCTTTGGATTCTATGTCTCCCTCTCTGTCTCTAGGTCTCTCTGCCCTTCCTCCACTCATGCTCTCTCTCTCTCTCTCTCTCTCTCTCTCTCTCTCTCTCTCTTTCTCAAAAATAAATATTTAAAAAAATCTAAAGCCTATACTTCTGAATTTGAGAGATCAATATCTATTCAATCAGTTAGCTCTTCAGTCAACAAATAGAAGTTTTTGCTCTGCAGAAGGCTCCATGGTGAAGAAATAAAGACTCAAACATGTATCCTGCACAAAGACAATCTGTCTAGTAAAGAGTACAGACAAATAAGATAGAATGCCGTGTTTCTCTAACGAGACCATCTCAGTGTGCCAGTGATTCCATGGAAGTTCTTTATGACAATTTTAAAATACTGCCTTTGTATTTTGTTAGGAGTCTAAAAATATAATCTATTCTGGATTACCTAGATAAATACCTAGTAAACCATGTTTTGCCACAGACTTTCATTGGTTAAGTCTGATTGGTGTCTATTTATTTACGACGTAAATAAATAAAAATAAAATTAAAATAAAATAAAATGATCACCTTAAGTAACCACTTTAACTTTGAACTATTTAATCAAACATTTCTTACATTGGGATCCAGATATATTTTGGGGGCCTTGAGGTTCCTCAAGTTTAAGAAGCACTGATATAAGGAGAAAGTTAGTAAAGTGTTGCCAGTTAGTGAACCTCTTGTATGAATTATATATTTTTAGAAAGATTTTATAAAATTTCATACTTAACCTTAAAGTAATCACTTGAAGTTGGTTATTATCCTTATTGTGTAGGTAAGGAAACTAAAGTCTGTAAAAGCTAAGCAGTTTTTCCAAAGGTCACAGAGATGGCCAAGTAGGAGCCATAATGATAATCCAAGTATACCTCGTACTATCTCATCTATATCTTTTCTTCTACATCATGTTGGCTAAGGAGAGGGAACATTCATATACTATACTCCATACTTTTATATGGTATCTAGGTACTGAGAAGGTAATTCTGGCAAAATCAGAAAAGCTAAAAACCATAGGGGCATCTAGAGAACAAAGATTATTTGAATCTGGCAAATGTAGTGGGCATGAAAGTAGGGTTGCCAGATTTAGCAAATAAAAATATAGGACACTCAGTCTCAGTTACACTTAAATTTCAGATAAACAATGAGTCATTTTTATAGTATGAATGTTTTCCATATACATATATATGTGTGTGTGTGTGTGTGTGTGTGTATATATATATATATATATATAGGATACATTCATACCAAAAAATGACTCATTGCTTATCTGAAATTCAAATTAACTGGATATCCTATATACTAATCTGGCAATCCTCCATGAAAGGAGGTAGGTGGGTGTAAGCAGGAGTGGTAGAGATAAATGGAGCTGAAGACTGTCAAATGGCTAAGATTAGACTTTATTCTCCAGACAAAGGGGAATCAATTGGAATATCTGAGGGAAACAGCAACATGATCAGATTTGTGTTTCAGGAAGATTAATCTGTCTGGAAAAGGTAAAACAAATTAGAAACATGAAGTGTTAGAGGTAGCAGTTCAGAGGAGAGGAATGAAAACCTGAATTATGAGAGTGGCAGTAGGATAGAGGTGCTGAGGTAGATCTGAGTGACGTAACAGAGGTAGCATCATCACATTAGGTAAGCCCAAAGTGGCCAGCGAAATGTGCCTATCTGGATTTGTAGAACTAACAAACTCCTTTGGAAAAAAAAAATAGGTACCATTGTCAATATTTCTATTTTAAAACACGTGCTTGAAATGCCTCTTGGATTGTTTCCCCCACATTTGGGTGTCATTTTCCCCAGAAGCTATGTAAACAGCTCAGACTCAATCCTGAGTTCCTACACTAAATTCATGAAGTAGTTTTTCATCATGACAGTGAACCCAGAGCACACACTCAAGAGGCATATGATGGATTGAGGACAGCTTTGAGCTGCCAGTGGGAATGAAAAACAGAAGACTGAAGACTGCAGCACACCAGAGAGAAACTTTACCTTTTAGTTGTTTTTTATCAAGCATGAAGTTTGTCTTTCGCCCCAGGACTGCAGTGTTTTCCACACGGGCATAGTGGTTTATGGTCACAGTGTGGGTACCCTCCAGAGGTTACTTAAGTCATCCATCAGAGCCAGTCTTCAGTTGTCACATGGCCATCAAACAGACACCACACATACTGAAAAAGAACAGAATGTGGAGGCAGTCTTAGAATCTTTTAAAATTCTTTTTTTTTCTCATTTATTCAGATAATATTTATCACTATGCTCTAGAGCAGCGTCATCAAACTAAAGCCCACAAGCCAAATGTGACCTCTAGGCTGTTTTTATAAATAAAGTTTTATTGGAACACAGCCAAGTCCATTTGTTTAGCTGCTTTTAAGCCCCAATGACAGAAATCTCATGTCTTGCAAAGTCAGGAAACTTTCCCAAATAGACAGTAAACATTTGAGGCTTTCTGGGACCATTCAGTTGGTGTCAGAACTACTCTAGTCTGCATAAAAGAGTAAAAGCAACCATAGACAATGTGTAAATAAATGGTCATGGCTGTATTCCAATATAATTTTATTTACAAAAGCAGGAGGTCAACCTGCAGCCATAATTTGTTATTCCCTAGTCTATACCATAGAGTGTCTCTGGTTTATGCCTCTAGAAAATGCAGTAATAATTTCCCTCAAGAACTAACCAATGCTGGCTCAGTATTTTCTTTCTCTCTACTAGTATAGACACAGAAGTTTGACAAAACATATTTTATTTGTTTTGGTTTCTCCATTTGATGACTTATCTCTCTCAGAAATACAATGTCAACATATCACAATTAAATCTCAAATTCATTTTATTCTCATTCAAATATTTGTTTAATTAGTATGTGTTGCCAAGAAAAGAAAACATTTTCATACACTTCTCAAACTCATTTGACTGGAGACATTTTATGATGTTTTGTTTTATTTTGTTTTGTTTCAACATATACTTGGGTAAATTGGGTTATTTGAGTTTGGATGTAGAGTCTACCACATGATGACCTATTGCTGGCAGTTGGAAAGGAAAATAAATGACCATTTAGTAGGCACACTCTGAATGCACCCATTGCTACATCTTGAGTGATATCCATTTTATGTGGAATAATAAGTTATTAGTAATAATCCAATCACAGAAACCACAGTGGTAATTTGATCAGGGAAACTTGAATATCAGGAATTATTAACGAGTATGCAGGGAATGAGTATTTTACTAGTAAAACATAAGAGAATACTAAAGAATACAGTAAAAGTAGACACAGGAGCAGCCACTACCAATGGGGCTAAAGGAGAGTACCCAAGGAAGAAACCACCTCACAACGGGGCTCCACCAGGGCTGAGATTCAGATTTCCTTGGAGGGTATGGCTGTGGCCCACCGGATGACTGGTTTGTTGAGTGCCTGCAGGCTGGGACTGGCAAGCAAAAAACCAACCACCCACTGAGGTGCCAAGATTTTCATGGAAGGCACCCACTGGGGTACCCACAGGACTTGCTAGGAAGCTCCCCAGTGAGATACCTGCAGATTCACTCAGGAACCACCCACTAGGATCCTGGAGAAACTACCTAGGAAGCCACGAGCTGGCCACTATGCCCTAGGAGCAAGAGAAAAGGCAAGGTGCTGAAACTGGAAGAGATGTCCCTCCAGCGCCCTCTACTGACAAGGCCTAGCATTGTGCAAGGTGATGAATGTATTATAGAGTTCAGCTCATGTATCACAAAGCAAGGCAAGGAAGGATGGATTCTAAGCTAAAAGTTAATAATTGATGATTGACATGAAAAACAATTGCAATTCACAAATATCGCCTGCAAAATCATTAATTAATCAATATACTATATTCTAGTAAAAATCCATTCATGTACCTTAATATCTCCCATATGCCAGGAACTACCCCTAAGCTCTGAATGTACACTCTCCTCTGGACTTAGTGTAGATGTCTGTTATCCACTGTGTGTTTGGCCCTAAAATTAATATGTTGAACCCTCTAACCTCCATGCTGTAGTGTGACACAAAAGCACGTCATTATTTCCAGGGTTTGTCCCATGATTTCTAAATTTGTATCTTTGCTAGTGCTTTTTTCTTCAACCCTTCAAAATAAAAGATTTGATGAAATGCTACCTATTATTTAAGGTCTGGTTCAAAGTCACAGCCTTCACTGTCTGCCTTAAATTTTCCATCTGAAATTTTTATCTCTATTCTAGGGCCCATGGTACCATGTGCCAGGTTCTGTTATAGGTGCTCGGTATATAGTTGATTAAGACAAAACCCTCCATATAGCGATTCACTGGAAGTGGATGAAACAGACAATAATGAATGAAATAGGAGAAAAACTCAGACAGTATTACCCCGGAAGCCAGTGAGAAAGTGCAAAATAGAAGGAATGATCATCAATGCCAAATGCTACTGAGAAATTTGATAATAGAAAAACTGAAGAGACCACTGAGCCTGGAAAAATGGAAGTATCCTTTATAAGAGTTATTTTGGCAGAATAGTGAAAACAAAAGCCCAATTGGAGTGGATCAAAGAGACAATGAGAGATGAGGAAGAGACAGTCAGTGGGTAGAGACAGCTTTTGTTTTGCTATAAGAGGGAGCAAATGGGATGACTGCTTGATCTAAGGTGAATGCTTTCCTATATTTTTAAGGGGAAAGACTTTATAGCATGATTTTATATTTACAGAAGATATCTACAAGAGAAAAACTAGTAAGATGCAAAGAGAAGTCTTTAAAGAAGTAATATATCTAATAGGCAACTACAGAAACTATAGGTTAGAATGGTGCTAGTTTAATCATGAAACAAGAAGAAAAAGAGAGGAGATAAGGATGCAAGCATAGAAAGAGATTTGGGGAGGGAAAAGAAGTCTATTCTGATAGATTCTAGTTTTTCAGGGAAGTAAGGAATAAAATTTGGGGGAGGATTGTTAGAGTTTGGAAGACAAGGAGGTATAAACGGGTCATCTCAGAAAATAAGGTGAATTTGCTCGGCTGGCCATGAGGCGTTGCTGATGTATTTGAGAATTTAACATTGATTAGGCAGCGTGGTTGTGTCTTTTTCTCCAACTACACTCTGATGCTTGAGTGCAGAGGTGAGGTATCTGGAGAGTTGTGTTTAATCAATATAGAGATATTGTAAAGTAAGTATGACAGGAAAAGGGAAGGGAAAGGAGTTGAAGATATATTTAAGGGAATATTTAGTGTAATGGAGCATGTGTTCTGATCTAGATGATCAGGGAAGAGAGTATATGAGGAAAGGAATGAGTAATGTAAAAGCTACTCAGTAATAGAACTCCCAGCGGGGTCAAAGAATGGATTAAAACAGGGCACTGGAATGGTACGGTTATTCCTTACAACAAGGTGTAAAATATAATGATGGAATTGGGTAGCTGGAGTGGGATGGTGAAAAAGATTCTTGAGACTGGGGGTTAAAGAAATTTTATCCTATCTAATGGCATTAAATACTGCCCAGTCCTAGAGAGACAGGTATACATGTATATTTTCCAAAATTTAAGTTTATAGCACCTTAATGTATCAGTAATTTTTCTCACATCACTCAGGGGTCAAAAAATTAAAAATTAAAGGTAAATAAATTATCTAACTGTTCTGTTTATTAAGTAGTTAGGTCCAAATAACTTAATAAATGTTTAAGTCTTTTTTTAATTTAAAAAACATTTTTTTAATGTTTATTTATTTTTTGAGAGACAGATGGAGTGTGAGCAGGGGAGGAGCGGAGAGAGAGGGAGACACAGAATCTAAAGCAGGCTCCAGGCTGCACAGACCCCGACGTGGGGCTCGAACTCATGAACCATGAGATCGTGACGTGAGCTGAAGTCAGTTGCTTAACTGACTGAGCCACCCAGGAGCCCCAATAAATATTTAAGTCTTAACAACTTAGTATTTGTTTGAAAAAATACCCATAAATTAAAAGAGAAAATAATATTTGGGCTAACTGAATAGATACATAAATTATCCCAATGAAGAGAGTGTAATGTCTTGGGAAAAAGTGATCTCTTGACTAACTTGGAAATGTGATAATGCACTGCTGGCATCCACTCTCCCTTAGTACTGTGGCCACAGCCTGGGAACCCAGGTTTCCAGTCCAAGGATTGATCCCATTTGGTGTGTCCACATCTGGCATGGAGAGCCGGTTGTTGTTGTTAATTTTCTGCTTGGGATAAGTATCAAGAAGAAAGGGTTCAAGAAGAAAAGCAATGTAAATAGGTTCACACAGGAAGATTTTTACTAGTTCTGGTTTCCTTTTCCTATTGGTAATAATAATAGCAATAAAATCAACTATTTGCTGACTCACTGTAGTCTTTACTTTCCCTTACACTCTCCCCATCCAATTGATTGCCCAGACCCACATGGATTTAGTCTGTTATTACTGCCTCCTAATTGAGCTCTCCTTTTGCAATCTCATCTAACATTTTAGAACTTCTTGGCTTTCTGCTTAAAGATTCCTATAAAACTGTCTGATTTCCTTTTTGCACAGGTGATTCTGTCTGAGTTCTTCCTTTCTTCTGGAATGTTCCCAGCCCTATTCCTACCTGTCAAAATTGTTTCATTTCTTAGAAGCCAATTTCAAATACAGCCTTTCCCATGAAGATTTTCTTGTTGCTTCATTAAATAAATATATTCATTCCCTATTCCGATCTCCTCCTCCTCCTCCTACATTTCATACTTCCCTAATATCAATAACCATGCCCAGCAGTATTATATTCCTTTGTCTACTATACTGAGAAAACAACCAGCTGATAAGCAATTCATAGACTGTGACCATATTTTAGGGAATGAGTCTAGTACAGAGATGATATATTAGACCTGAAGGTGGGGGATGATGCCTAGATGCTCTCCTTGGTAAAGGTCATCTTCAGGCCTTAATTTCTGATTCAGTGAACTGCCTCACATACAAAATGACTAACATAGTGTTTAGCTCATAATAGGTGCCAAATAAATATCAGTTGTTGGTTTTTTTTAATAACATCTTCAGAATCCTCCTGGCCCCTCACACACAGAATGCACAGCATTTTTCATTCAACAGAAACCCATGGGGGAGGGGAAGAAAAAAAAAAAAAAAAAAGAGGTTAGAGTGGGAGAGAGCCAAAGCATAAGAGACTGTCAAAAACTGAGAACAAACTGAGGGTTGATGGGGGGTGGGAGGGAGGGGAGGGTGGGTGATGGGTATTGAGGAGGGCACCTTTTGGGATGAGCACTGGGTGTTGTATGGAAACCAATTTGACAATAAACTTCATATATTGAGGAAAAAAAAAAAGTTGCCATACTAGGAACTCAGTATAATCAACTGAATGATCCCATTTGAATCTCTAGTATGGCAAAATCTTTAAAGGATTAAATTTCCAAATCTCAGTGTCTCCCATAAGGGAGACATAATGAACCTAGTGTGTCCCGACTTGAGGAGGGAATAGTGAGAGAGACAGAGTATGTGTAAAAGAGAGAGAGGAAGAGAAAGGGGCATGTTGGGGAGAGGGATTCCTTTTCTAAACCGTAAATTCTAAAATCAGACCATTATTTTGATTTTGTATTTCTGTTTCTTAGTCTGTTCAGTATTTTTTCTTAATCTGTTCAGATTTTAGGTGGAACCATATTTGTTCTTTTTTTGTTTTGGTTTGCTTTATACTAACCTTTATTAGTTTTCTCTTAGTTTTATTTGTCCTCTCATTTTGCATTATTTCCAAATCCAATGTAATTACTACTGTCAAATAGAAATTCTACTTATGCTTTCATTTAAAAAATCAGAAGTTACTTAAACACCACAAATTGACCTAATTAAACAAGAAATGAAATTATAACAATTGTGCATAAGTTGAATCTGTGTTAATTGAATGAATGAATAAATATTGGGTTAAGTGTTCTCTAATTTAATCCTTGAGGAATAAATCCATTCCTAAATATCTGGGCAAAGTGAATAATTTTTACATTGATATATCTTTTTCTTTCTAATGCAGGTTTTCACACATCAGATTTGTTTCATGCGGGATAAATCTTTTATCTCATTCCTTCCTACTTGAAATTCATTTCCATAATGACAAAATATATGCGCTGGCTTCTGAAAAAATAAAAACCATGTTTAATGAAACAAATAAAGGAGATAAATCATGAGCTGCATGAATAAATTCAGTCTACAGTTTAGAAAGGGCAGCCAAATCAAGTGCCCATCTCATATCCATTTGGAAAAGCCTTCTCTGAACACAGAAAAGAAATATAACTCTATTAAAACCTCAGACACAGGCTGCTAACCAGTTGAATACAATTTTATAGATTTTTTTATACTTGAATATGGAGAGGCTTTTGACTGTCATTTCTTCTACAAGATTTGTATAAATGAGGGATGACCGGTTGCATTGTGATATACAAATGCATTGTTCAATCTACTACTTTAGCAGTTTTGCTATGATGATGTAAAACTTACCATGACATTTCCCTTGACATAAATGCAGATCTATAAACCAGAGATTACATCTTCAAGATCACAGAGGGTTGGAGCTAACGGGATCAGAGAGACGGCTTAGTGTAATCTTTCCTTTTGTATTTTAGGATATCAAGACCCAGAGAAGTAATGACACAACCAAGATCATCCATGGTTGTTGATGTCTACACCACAGTAACTTTAGGACTCTGTCTCTTCCTTTGTCCCACAGCTGAAAACAGAAAAGGAAAATTCTAGTGCTTTCAAAATCCAACATTGAAGCTATTTTTTCCCATAATGTTACTTGAGCTACTTTGGGGTAGTTTTTGCTTGTTTGTTGTTACATAAAGGATCTTATTTTCTCAAACAAACAAACAAAAACTAAGGTGTTGTCTCAGGAACGTTTTCAAAAATAAGTGGGAAAATATATGTTGAGCATTAATATATACTGAACAGATTGCAAAGACACTGAGGAAAATCTAAAAAGAAATCATAATTTTAATAACTCGTTTTATGGAGCTTAAAATTAAAAGAAACAACTAAAATGATTATCATCTCGTAAGTGGAATAACCAGGCATTTGGGTACCCTGCAACCACAGGCTCCAAGCATCATCCTGACCAAACCTCCTAAAAGAGTCCTCTCGGATGGAGATGGAAACCAATGCTTCCCATGATTTACCAATTCACACTTTGTTCTTCAGTGAACTAAGCAACAGGAGTGTTGTCACTGTGATTTGCAGCAAAATATGTTCTCAAGATGAATACAGATACCTAGGTCAAGAATTTAATACTTACAGATTGCTTCCCTCTTGAGATCCACTCAGATTAGAAGGAATGAGGTCCTCATGTCAAGGTTTTATTTCCTTGTAACCGGCAGCCCCCACATGCTTCCCTGACTGCCATGGTACTCACCTGTCAGCCCCACTCTACACTTGTCAGCCCCTCCCTGACAGGTATACAGGAGCAAGCAAAACCCAGGGATGACTCATGCAGCCTCTCCCTGGAGTCAGTGGTAAGTAGTTCTTTGTTGATTCTGCTCACTGGCCTGTTATTTCCCTTCTGTTCAGATCCCTAGCTCCTGTTACCTCAACCACTCTTATCCTTGATTCTCATTCTTTTTTAGCACAAGCATTTATACCTCTAGAGTTTTACTAAAACTGTTCCCCTTAATTAAGAGAACTCACGTAGCTCTTTCTCCTCCATATAAGTTCAGTGTTTTAACAGGTCCAGTTAGACAGTCCCATCTCTTCAAGAAAACCCATCTCTTGATTTCTTAAAAATAAGAAAGTCCTTATTATTTGGCTCTAGCATATACTCTCTTACATTGATTCCTCCTGAAGGCAAAAGCTTTTTCCCTTGCCTCTATTGTTGTTGTTGTGTTTTGAACATTTACAGTAAGTGTTGGGTAGTAATTATGAGGCTCTTCCTCACTTCCTTTGTCCTTTTCATCATTTCCCTACCAGAGCTTCACTATTGTCTTACAAATGTAGAGCCAACTCTTCCCTACTTGTTTAGGCCCTGAGCTATTCTAAAAATTCCAGCCTTCATTCTTCTAGAGAATGGTGTTAACTCACAAAATGGCCCTTCCAGCAGAAGTTTGAGAATCACTGATCCGCTATCAGCTGGCTTCTGGCTCTTCTCACTGCGTCCTAGACCCAGCTTTGTCTGGTATTTTAGTACAGTTACCACTTGTCCTTCTGCTCGCCCGTATTCCAAAGGTTTCCTGCTTTCTTTGTTACTCTGTATTTATGACTTTTTAAAGAATCACTTTGTGGGGAACCTGGCTGGCTCAGTTGCTAGACTATCAAGTCCCACGTTGGGAGTGAAGCCAACTTAAATAAATAAATAATCACTTTGTTATTGTATTACTAGTATTTGGGTGGAAAGCATTTCAGTCTGCTAGTTTACTCATCTGTTGCGATACTGTGACAAACAAAAACCTTGGCAGGTCAGCATACTCTGAGGGACATGAGTACTGGAGGCAGCAAGGTCGGGCAGAAGGATGAAAACCTTTGGAGGCAGAGAAACCAGGATCAAATCCTAGCTTTGCCATTACCAGCCAGCTAATTTGGGCCAAGTTAAAGTATCCAAGCTTCAGCTTTCTCATCTGTAAAACAGACATAGTATGCATTTTTCAGATTCCTTAGAAAACTGGGTGAAACAATATCTGTAAATTTCCTGGAGCTTTTGAACTTGAGTTCTGACTCACAAATGTTAATTTCATTTTATTTTCTTGAAAGCACATCTAAAGCTATGGTACTCAAAAGGTTTGTGGACAAGCAGCATCTGTATCACCCAGGAGCTTATTTTAAATATAAAATTTCAGATCCCACCCTAGACCTGTTGAATTAGAATCTACATTTTATCAAGATCCCTAGGACATTTGTATGCATATTTTTACGCATATGAAAGTCTAAGAAGCCCTGTTCTAGAGGCATTCTTATGAACTGGCAGCTGTTGGGATGAGACAGAATTGAAGGCAATAGGGAGGTCTATTAACACAGCTCCGGAACATTCTGGGGAAGATTCAAAAGTTCTGGTGACAAAATTGTGGGTAGTACCCTTATCATTTAAAAGCATAATCTTCTTCCAGGTTTTACTCTGTCCCATTAATAAGTTCAATTGCAGATCATAGAGCCTACTAAGTCTTGTGACAGACATATTGACTAGATGCAGTCCCAGTGCTCCACCGCCATGCAATTCATAGGGATGGCTCCATGGCAGGTGGGTAACATCCAACCAGTATTGTGTCTCAAAAAAGCCTTTCCTTTGGCACCTGCAAAACGAATTGTTAGATCTACAGCAGCCCATGAGTGTAATTCTTTGTGCCTGAGCCCAACATACACATAGGCAGAGGATTCCTAGGTCTATTGACCCTGTTTGGAAGATGACCTAGCCCTTGTGCTACAGTCAGAATTTATCCCTAAAGCTGTACTTTCAATTTCCAGGGTCTTGTAATGATGCATTCTCACAGGCTCAAGTATTTTGAGAGCTGCTAGAAATATCAAATGTGGATCAGTCAAGAAATAGTGTTGGAGGAAGCAACCACACACTGTACATAAAAGAAAATCCCACAACTCGCCTTCTAAGAAATCTATGAAATTTTAGTGCTCAAGGCTGCTGATTCCATTTAAGAATGTTGGCATACAATGCTGTATAGTGGTTTCAGGTGTGCAACACAGTGATTGAAGAGTTCAATACATTAAGCTACACTCACAATGGTAAGTATAATTACCACTTGTCACTGTACATTATTACTACAATGTTATTGACTATATTCCCATGCTGTACTTTTCATCCCTGTGACTTATTTATTCTATACCTGGAAGTTTGCACCTGCTATTCCCCTTAACTTATTTTTCTATTACTCCCAACACCCACTCCCTCCCACCAACCACCAAAGTTCTCTGTATTTATGATTCTGTTTCTGTTTTTTGTTTGTTCATTTTTTTAGATTCCACATATAAGTGAAATCATATGGTTTGTCTTTCTGTGTCTTTCTTATTTGTCTTTCTCTGTCTGACTTATTTCACTTAGCGTAATACTCAGTAGGCCCATCTGTGTCATCCCACATGGCAAGATCTCATTCTTTTTATAGCTGAGTAATATTTCATTGTGCATATACACCACCTCTTCTTTATCTGTTCATCTACTGATGGACAGCTTCCATATCCTGGCTATTGTAAATAATGCTGCAATAAAGATAGGGGTGGATATATCTTTTCAAAGTAGTGTTTTCACTTTCTTTGGGTAAATAGTAGTGGAATTACTGGATCAGAGGGTGATCCTATTTTTAATTTTTTGAGGAATCTCTATACTGTTTTCCACAGTGGCTGTACCAATTTACATTCCCAGCAGTGCACAAGGGTTTCTTTTTTTCCACATTCTCACCAATACTTATTATTTCTTGTCTTTTTTATATTAGCCACTTAAACAAGAAGGAGATGATATCTCATTATGGTTTTGATTTGCATTTCACTGATAATTATTGATGCTGATCATTTTTTTTATGTGTCTTTTGACCATCTGTACATCTTCTTTGGAAAAAAAAAATGCCTAAAGACTCCACCAAAAACTATTAGTACTATTAATGAATTCAGTAAAGTTACAAGATACAAAATTAATACATAAAAATCTGTTGTGTTTCTAGACACTAATAATGTAGCAGAAAGAGAAATTAAGTAAGCAATCCCACTTACAGCTGAGACAAAGGGAATAAAATACCTACGAATTAATTTAACCAAAGAGGTGAAAGACCTGTGCTCTGAAAACTATAAAGCATTAATAAAAGAAATTGAAGATGACACAAACAAATGAAAAGACATATCATGCTCATTAATTGGAAGAACTAATATCATCAAAATGTCCATACTACCCAAAGAAATCCAAAGATTCAAATAATCCCTAACAAAATACCAATATTATTTTTTCAAAGAACTAAAATAAATAATCCTCACATTTGTATGGAACCACAAAAGACCCTAAATAACCAAAGCAATCTTGAGAAAGAGGAAAAATTGGAGGTATCACAATCCCAGATTTCAAGATACCCTACAATGCTATAATAAACAAAACCGTATTGTATTGGCAGAAAAAAATAGACATACAAATCAATGCATCAGGATAGAAAGCCCAGAATAAACCTACACTTATATGGTCAATTAATCTATGACAAAAGAGACAAAAACATACAGTGGAAAAAAGACAGTCTCTTCAAATGGTCTCAGGAGAACTAGACAGGTATATGCAAAAGAATGAAACTGGACCACAGTCTTAAACCAAACACAAAATACTTAAAATGGGTTAAAGACCTAAATGTGAGACCTGAAGCCACAGAACCTATTTTAAAAAAACATAGGCAGTAATCTCTTGGACGTGGGCCTTAGCAAAAGCTTTTCTAGGTATGTCTCCTCAGGCAAGGGGGAAAAAGCAAAAGTAAACTACTGAGATCACATCAAAATAAAAATATTTTGCATAGGAAATAACCAACAAAACAATAAGGCAATCTACTGAAAGAAATTCTTTCTTAAGCACAGCCTTAGGTAGAAAGAAAAAAATTAGGAAAGTAATTATCAGCTCTTCAACCAAATAGATCTTAATAATTTCAAAACTACTTTCAGTTAATGCCTACCTTTAAATCACTGTATCCAGGAACTCAAATGTTAATTGGAGACTGAAGGAACCAACATTTTGTGACAATGCTCCACCAGGACATCTAGAAAAGCCTTTATCCTTAACATCTTGTTTGGCTAGCCACTCATCTAGTAGATCCTTCCAGATCTCATCAGTAAGTGCAAATGTTATCTCTTTGCATGAAAGAAATACTCAGTCAGTTAAGTTGACAAGTATATCCATGGAGATATTTCACTGTCAAGAAAAGCAGCTAGATGTGAGAAATTTTCATTATGTACACATTTCCATTAAAAAAAATTTACATGATCAGAACCATCTCTCCAAAAGAAAGTCATTACTATCAACCTGGAATAGACTATTGCTGTTGCTGTCATTTTAATGGAGTTGTTCTTTTCTTTTTTTTTTTTTTCAATGAAATTTGCTAGCAGAAGTTTTAGTTGATGGAATTTTGCCAAAGTATTTGTTAACAGGATTTTACTTCTTAGATGTGTTGGGAAGCTTTGAAAAAGTTTTTATTTCTTTCTTTTTTTTCCCCCCAACTAGAACTCTCCAGAGAATGTCTGGAGGCATAAGTATTAAATAGTGCCTATTCTAAAATATATTATATATTAAATTTGAAATTCCCAGGACTCCATTGGGTATTAGCACATGCAAATGTATGAGCATGACACCACATGAATACATACATGGTTAAAGATTTCATGACTAAAAAACAATACCAGTTTAAATAAAATTGAACATATTCTTTTTTTCTTAGGAAATGGATAAAGAAGACCAGAAACATTGAAGTTTATTGAGTTTGATGATGATGATAATAAGACAGTATAATTTATAGATTAAATTTCCAATCCTGATCTGTCTCTTCATGCCATACCATGCTTCATTAACTGACTGCCTCAACTACAACAGGGTAGAACATCCAGCTCTTTTTACTGAGAGAACAAATCTATTTGCCTTGATGTAGAAATTGAATTTGATTCAAAGAAGGAGAGTGTAGTTCACTGCAACACATTCACCTGAATGTGCTAGTTTCTAGCTGCATTATCCTGACTCTCGGAACTTTACATCTCTCAATTCAAAAATGTAGAAAATACCTAACTCTCTCACAGGGTTACTATGCTCACAGTAATAGCATTTGTAACTAACAGACATTCAATAAATGTTCATTGCCTTCCCTTGCCTTCCCTCCGCAACCTCAAGCCATGAATAGAAAATGCCTACTGGCCTAGAGACTTCCTAGGCTTCACTCAATCATTTACCTAATCAATGGCAATCGTTATCATCTACTGGCAGAAAGTCATATACGACATGTGTCATGTATCATATATTGACTTGGCTCATAGGCTCAGGATCTGTGGCTGTTTATGTGATAACAAACTTTGAAACTGCAGATAAGACAATATGAAGACCTGGGATGCTTTAGGAAAAAGTTCTGTACCAAAAATTAGATCTGTGTCCTAGTCTTGTTTTCATCCCCAAGTGACTTGGTGACTTTTGGTATTGCTTTATCTTTTGAGACCACTCCCTCACCTGAAACACATGATAGTAAATCTGTCTTTGTTAATCTATCATTTTATAAGGATCCAATGAAGTATGTAAAGATAGAAATCTATACAACTACATGGCAGTGGTCATAGTAGAACCACAGACATCTTTCTACTCTGAGCAATTCTGTTTTTATCAACCAACACGTAAAGAGAAGATGTTCTAAGTGGATTACTCATGACCCTGAGGTTTTCCTCATGCTGAGAATCAATATTTCCAAAGGGGTGGATGGGGGACGGGATAGACAAATGTTCTCTGGGTGAGACCAAAGGGGAAGTCAAAAATTAAGAGTTAGACGGTTGGGAAAATGAATAAAGTTTTACACCATAAGATGGCCGACAGGACTAAAACAAGCTCTGGTCTCTAGCTTGGAGACCCCCTCTTCCCGGTTCTTTTTGCCCTGTTTGCCATGCGTGCGAAAACCCGCTACAGATATGGAAGCTGACAACTATAAATTACCCTTACCCCTTCATTTGGGGCTCAGATCTTTGGAGAAATGGTCTCCTCTGAGCCAGCCAGTGTTAAATAAATCTCCAATCCACCAAGATCTCCCAGTGCCACTTGGTTTTTCCACCAGTGTTCCAGCCTGGTTCCATAACACTAACAATATTTTGGAACAAATATCCAACTTACCACTCAGCAATCTCAGGTTGGACCTAGCTGCTAATAATTTGCTCTGTGATCCTGAGCTACTCTGCATGGAAGGGATTAATCAGAATAGGTTCCATGCAGCCCAAACATTCTGTTTCATTTAAACAACCAATAGAAAAAAAAAAAAAAAATCAGCATAACTTGCAGTAGAAAGAGACTGTATTATGTCTTCATGCTGACCCTTTCTTAACCTTAATTTCTGGATCCACTTTGCAATGATGGCAAAATTGCAAACACTTTCACTTAGTAATTCTTGCAGCACCTAGAACAGTATCTAACACACATTAGGCCCTCGGTATGTGTGGGTTAAATGCATGAATGCAAGGAAACTATAATCAGAAAGGCTCAACAATTATATTAACTCCACCCAAATGCTATAAAATCTAAGACTAGAAACTTATAAATTGGAAGTTACAAGAATTAACCAGCATTCTAAGATATGCCATTACTTATGAATGTATTTCTTTGGGACAACCTATAGCTAGAACGTAATTCCAACTAAATGGATTTGATTCAAATCTAAATTAATTTGTCCCTTCAAATCCAAGCTGCATAGTGGAGATTTCACATATGATAGGTAATTAGGTAAATTTCTGGTCAGTATTTCATCATTGGCTAATTATTAAAGGCAGACCACAGCTCTAATTTAAGTGTTCTATTTATTTCTGAAACTCTGCTATGGTTGACTTTGAAGTGCTATTGCAAGGGAGAGAGAAAGGAATAGCTATGCGTCAATGGAAAGTTCAGATCCTGGCTCTTCATCTACAGTGATTTAACCCATCCTTGTTCTTAGTTTTCAAGTGTAGAATGGTGCCAATTAAATTTTCTCCTATAGGGGTGCCTGAGTGGCTCAGTCAGTTAAATGTCTGACTTAGGCTCAGGTCACAATCTCGTGGTCTGTGAGTTCCAGCCACATGTCAGGCTGTGCTGACAGCTCAGGGTCTGGAGCCTGCTTTGGATTCGGTGTCTCCCTCTCTCTCTGCCCCTCTCCTGCTCTCTCTCTCTCTCTCTCAAAAATAAATAAACATTAAAAAAAATTAAATTTTCTCCTATATACCTACTTCATAGATCTTAACGGGTACCATCGTTTTTAACATAGAAAAATAGTAAAAGGATATACCTAGTCCAAAAATAGGAAAAATAAGGGATAAGAACAGAAGCAGAACAGCAGAAAAGAAAAGATGATCCTTTGGGCCTGTATTGGATATTCTATTTGCATCATCTTTGCTTCTTCTAAGGGATTCCAGAAGCTAGAACAATGAACACCAAAAAAGAGGGCAGGGGGGAGTAGGATTGGGGAAGAACCATAGAGTGGCATTTGGCAAAGGGAAAAGAGAAGTGAAACACCATCTGTGGAATGCCCAATAATCAGTGTTGTTGGTGATAAGATATTCCAACTGCTTTTGACCATTTGTACATGCATAGCTCTATTTATAAGCTTTAATAGTTAATTCACTCAGAAAATACCTAGGGATATAGTTGCTGTGATTGAAATACCATACTTGAAAGAATTACACATATCTTTAAGAAATGAACAATGTATTTCTAGAGGAAGTAGGTAGGAAAGAAGATAAAATTGTTGAAAGGGATGTGTAGCAAATGGACAGCCTTTGAGCCAGACTCAAAGTCTGCTGAGTGACTGGGGAAAAGATAAAGAGGAGGGAGGTTGTATTAAAAAATAAATAAATGGGGACCATGAAGGCATTGTTACGTGTTGCAGAATTCCATCTTTGCCAGAGACAGCAGTTATGTATGCACATAAGTTAGCCCTCCCCTAAAAAGGGCTAGCATGGGGCATATATTAAGCCAGTAAGTACAGTGTGGAGCTGATGGGAGTGGAGGAGAGAGGCAGCAACATTCTACCTACACATATGCACTGAAAGGTAAGGATTCTAATCACCGAGGAAAGAGTAAAATGGGAGGAGTAAAGGAACCAGCCTACATTTTGTTTTTAAGTTTTATTTATTTATTTATTTTGAGAGAGAGTAAGCACAAGTGGGAGAGGGGCAGAAAAAGAGAATCCCAAGCAGGCTCCACACCATTAGCACAGAGCCCGAAGCAGAACTCGAACTCACCAACTGCAAGAGCACAACCTGAGCTGAAATCAAGAGTCAGAAGCTTAATGGACTGAGCCATCCAGGTGCCCTGGAACCAGGCTACATTTAATTTCTACCTAGAATAAGAATAATTATTAATTTTACTCAAACATTGGCTATAGAAAAAAATCTATAATTTAATATAGATAAATGCTTAATATACATAGATTTGAATGTCAATGTTATGGGACCTTTGAAGATAAAAATATTGACAGAACATCTTACTTAGACTAACCCTGCAACCTTAGAGCTTACACCCTTTCTCCTTGAAGAACATAATTTAAAAATTTGAGAACAATGAGAATCAATCAGACATTTGCAGAAGTTAAAAGTTGAAGTGAATCCCCCTCTGGTTATTTTTCCCCTGCTAAATTTAATACAATTCTCAACTGTACCGTTAAGGATTCCCAATTTTAGAAATCACATCTTGGCTATACCCAGCTGCTTATGCAGAAAAAACTCTGGCACCTCTTGGTGAGCTGTCAGATCTGGTGATTCACTAAATTTTAAAAATAATAATAAATAGATAAACAAACAAATAAAAATGAAACTCCAACTCATTTGTATCCGAAAGAGCTAAGTTCTCCAGAACAGTGCAGAGAGAACTCGTTTTAATAAACTGCAAGAAAATTTTCAGACAAATGATGGCTACTAGGACAAAAATGAAAATGAATCCACAACTTCATAAGAATCCAAAGAACTCATTTCCCTTCTAAAAGAACTACGTCTGAGGCACCTGGGTGGCTCAGTGGGTTAAGCACCCGACTTAGGTTCAAGTCATGATCTCACAGTTCGGGAGTTCAAGCCCCGAGCCAGGATCTGTGCTGACAGTTCACAGTCTGGAGGCTGCTTCGAATTCTGTGTCTCCCTCTCTGTCTGACCCTCCCCCGTTCACTCTGTCTCCTCTCTCTCTCTCTCTCTCTCTCTCTCTCTCTCTCTCTCAAAAATAAATAAACATTTAAAAAATTTAAAAAAAAGAATTATGTCTTTCTGGCAGCACCTCTACTATAGTAAAGATGTATAAAAAGATGTAATTATATTTAGCAATTTGGGAAGGTTAAAACTAAACCTTTCGTTCTGACTCACATCTGTATACTAAGCGCCTAGCAGAGCACCTAACAAGAAGTTTACCCAACTAAGCCTTCAGGGCACGTGGCAGCACAGCAGGCTGAGCTAAAAGTGGATTTCCAAAGGACAGCCCCATAATGGAATTCCTGGTGGGACGATCAAAGAGGTGGAACCATCAGCCAAGCATGACTGCACATAACAAATCCATCAAGACCTATGATATCCCTGGCAAGACAAATAGCAAGGAGCACAGAGACTTAAGTGGTATTTGAGGAAATTTACTATCCCCCAGCCTCCAGCAGGGTTGAGAAACAACGCCATTCAAATTCCCATCTATTCCAACAATACAATCAAAATACTCTTTTCCCTTAGCCCGTTGGATTTACTGCCTAATTTTTATTTATTTTTAACTGCATCTATGTGTAGCTATAAAAATAAAAATATATTTGTATATATTTTTACATATCTCTGTTACCACATAAGCAGAATCGGCCTGACAGATTTTTATGAAATTTGGAGGGAATGTGTTGAGCAACACGATTCTAAATATAGGCTACGTGGCGTACCTGAAATTTGATTTGGGGTCCTCAGGGGGGGCAGGCAGGCAGTCATTTACCAGAGCAGCTGAAACAGAAGTGAAATAAGAGGCCCATAAGACTGCCAAAGGGAGTAATGAGCCATAAGTATGAAGATGCATTAATATGCCAAGGACAAAGAAAACAATCAGTAGTTTTAAACACGAGTCCCAAATTGATCGTCATGAAGGCAGGTGTGGTCTGCAATCCAGCCACTTCTCACTTGGGTAACTCTAAGCAGAACAATTCAGGTTAAATAGCATCAGTGACTTAGTTAATTATGATTAACACATTTTTCATCAGCAGCACTGGGGAGGCATTTCTGGCAAGACTCATTAACGTGGGGCGAATCCTGCCCCAACTCTGAGTCAAGTAAGGAAATGCCAGCCAGTCACCTCACACTGGTGAGAGGGGCTTCCACGGGATACTCAGGGCGCTGTCTCCCTGCTACAGAGCCTTGGGCCTGGTGTCTTACTCCCTCCTGCAAATGTAATGGTCCAGAAGCAAGCTGACCAACCACTAAGGATAGGTCAAAGGAACGGTGGCTGAGCTGGGTTCAGCCAGAACTCCTAGAGTTTGTTGGCACAAAAGATACTGAAGCGTTTCCCACGGGCCAGTTGTGTGCCAGGCAGGAGAGATTGAGCCTGAATGTTGTTGAGTCCTGTCCAAGAGGAAAACAGACTTGAGAAGAAAGAAACTAGGCCATACCTGGTTTCTAAGTGGCTGTGGAAAGACTTAAGTTACCAGCCAGGATGAAGACATATTTGCTCTTACCAAAGGGGCTACAGTTAGAGATCCCCAGGAATCTGAGAGAAGAAGGAGGGAATTTCCTTCAAAGAATACTTGGGCATCTCATGAGGGGAAGAATCAATTTGAAACACCTGCCAGGTCCAGGTGACAAAGCCAGCTTTTGATAGTGCCAATGATGTAGCACTTACTGAAGCAGTCATGGACCACTTAGATTCTCATCCAGAGGCAAGAGAAGAACTAGCTCTGACAAATATTTCTGGACAGGGACAGGAGAATAAATATCTTGTTGCTTAACGATTATGCCCCAAGAAGCATGTTGGTGCAGGATACCAGAAATACTAGACACACACACCGGCAACAAGGGAACGGCACACTCACGGAGACACAGTAAGTATGATCAAATAAGGCGACTTCAAAGAAGAAAAGATGTGCTTGGTGTCAGAGAGTTGTATTACTCAGGGACTTAGCAGAGCTCCCAAACTTCTAGCAAATCATGTGCTTGCCCTATCAAGGTTCTATGATTCTCAAAACTGGCTACATATTAAAAGTACCTGAGGGGTGCCTGGGTGGCTCAGTCGGTTAAGCGTCTGACTATCTCAGGTCAGGCCTTGATCTTAAGGTCATGAGTTCAAGCCCCACACTGGGCCCTCCAGGCTAGGCATGAAGCCTACTTAAGGAGAAAAAAATAAAATTTACCTGAGCCCTTTAAAAACGATATCACAGGCTGGGGTAACAGTTGAATCAGAATCTCTAGAGGTTGGTGTCAGGCAGAAATGGTGTTTTTTTTTGTTTGATTTGTTTTGTTTTGTTTTGAAGTTCCCGAAGTAATTCTAATGTGCAGCTGGGAATGGAGTCTATACTGGCTCAGGTACAACACAGCTAATCAATTTCTTAATATGAAAGAATTTATAGGTTTTCTAAGCTGCCCCCCACCACCCCTCTACCCACCCCACTGAGAAATTTTGAAAAAATGTCAGCTGGCTGTGGAGGTTTCAGTATTCTATGACAGGTGAGAGTGGAATTACACATAGCTGTGAATAAAACGCCAGGGCCGAGAAAACAGAAAATAGACTGAAAGAGAAGCTAATGGCTGTATGAGAACAGTGGTTCTCAACACTGAATACACAGTGCTTTCACTGGGCACCTAAATCATAGCTATGTCGGGGCCTCAGCCCCCACAGATTATGAGTTCATTGATTTGGTGGGCTCAGGCACCATGTGGTTTTTAAACACTCCCTAACTGACTCTAATGTATGGCTAGAATTGAGGATCGCTGCCCTGAAAAGCAAATGAGGGTAGTGTCGCCCGACACCGGGGCTATGCACTGAAGCAGATTCTTGTATGAACGGTGGTTCCTTCAAGAGAACAAACACAGACACTGGTCTATGTAAATGTTGTTCAGGGGACTTCATGCTCAAGTCTGGGCCCCATATCTCCATCATTTGCTCACAGGGTGTCGAGGCTGTCCACAGAAGCACGCTGTTCAGTTAGTTAGGTACATGTATGGAAAAGAAAGAGACAAGGAGACCTGAAGAGGTTTTCTTTGCCTGTTTCTAGTACACAGAAGTTCTTTGATAAAAGATAAGTCATTATAATATTCTCCCTTTGTTGTGGTAGATTCTAGTTCAGAGGTATTCACTCCTCTCCAAAACTTCATGGCCTGAAAACACTTTCCCTCGTCTTGCCTTAGGCTTCGCCACGTGACTTACTTTGGCCAATGTTAGCAGGCAAGATATGGGCCTGACAAGCACTTGAGGAATGGGGGTTGCTCCGCTAGAGACATGAGAAGTTCACATCTTGATCATCTTGCTCATGCAAGGAAAGTGAGCGACATATAGACTGAAGCTGCCTCAGTCTACCCACAGACCTGTAATGGGATACTCCCAACTCCTGGGATCTGAAGCAGAACTGCCTAGTAAAGACCTGCCGAGGTCAGGTGAGCCTGGCCATCTGCATTTGGACAAGCTAGATAAATGCTTGCTTTGCATGTGGCTATGACTTTTTGGTTGTTTGCTATCTAGCCATATTGTGGCCAAAGCTAATTGACATACTTGCTTTCCACATCTTTCTTAACTTAGAATGTGCTTCCATATTTAACATGGTTTTCCAAATTAGCTCAAAATCTACTCTTAACTTTAAGCTTTGTGATACGTGGAAGGTGATTTTATTATCACCTTTCCTTACTGTCCCTTCAAACAAACATGGTATTAGGTTTTATCTTTTGAGGATGCTTCATGAAACACTTCCAGCAACAAAAAGGATTGTTAAGTCTAGCCCAGGATTGTAAGGTCGAGGCCTTACCTACTAATTACTGCTGTTCATCACAGGGCTATTTATAATCATTTTAATTTAGAAGCAATCGATGTGACTAATGTTAGCAGAATAGTTAAGTAACATTTGTAATTTTCGTAGAATAGATTTTTATCCCACATTTTAAAAATATGCTTAATGAAATGTAAGTATGAAACAGTATCTATATAAACAAAGCAAGACCTAAAGTTGCCTATAAGGTATGGCTTCAATGACATACAATACAATACAATACAGTACAATACAATACAATGACATAATCTATATATAATATATATAGTCTAAATATATATATTATATATGTAAATATATAATATAAATATATATAATATATATGTAAATATATAATATAAATACTATATATATATAATATATATATACAGTCTGAAATAAAATATACCAAAATTTTAATGCAAGTTGTCCCTGAACAAGGGCATTAACTAAGATTATTTCCATTTTTTAAATGTTTATTTATTTTTGAGAGAGAGAGAGAAACAGAGAATGAGCAGGGGAGGGGCAGAGAGGGAGAGGAAGACACAGAATCCAAAGCAGGCGCCAGGCTCTGAGCTGTCAGCACAGAGCCATATGCGGGGCTAGAACCCATAAACTGTGAGATCATGACCTGAGCCGAAGTTAGAAGCTTAACCAACTGAGCCACCCAAGCATCCCCATTATTTCCATTTTTTAAAGCTTCCCTGTACTTTCTAAGTTTTCTTCGATGAGCAAATTTTACTCTTACATTCAGGAAAAAAAACTCTAAAAGGGGTAAGAAAGAAAACATTCCTTGAGGGACTTGGAATTCTGGACAATGCATAATTCAAGGTGGGGGGAAAAAGCTGGCAAAGGTCCTACTTTTTTAAAACTCCTCAATCAGAAAAATGAGAAGAGACTGGCCTCCTCATGTTGGTGAAAGTCTTCTACTTCTAAGGAAATGTCATTTCTTCTTGGGGCTTCCTATCTGCCTTGCCTCCACTTGAAATAGATTTCCATTTTAATCTCTCAAATCCTGCAAGTTCTTCTGCACAATGAGTTGCGTCCTCCTTAGAATCAGTTGCAGTTCCATGTTAACAAATAAGGTTTTTGGTTTATTTTTGTTTGGTTTCATTTCACTTTTCCAATCCCACTAATCTTCATGAAGCCAAAATTTTAAAGGTAGCCAATATATAATGAAGTTAAAGTCTCAATACATAAATAAATTTTACATTAAGCTTTGGATTTCAAAGACCACTATTTCCTTCTACTGTAATATCCGTGTTTTTGAATGATTGCTGCCAATTATATTTTACATAACTGAAACCATTCCTTATGGCCAATTTTATGTCTTGCTTTGTTAATATGGATACTGCCCTTTATTTCAACTTCACATGCATGCATGCATGCATAATAAGCATGTTATTAAGCCAGTGGATGAGGAGTTCCTGAAATGTAGACACTCTATCACATTCACCTTTGTCATCCTCCCCACATAGCAAGGCCAGCGGCACATTGTAGGTGGGGTTGACATTAACAGCACTCATTAACTCTAGTTTTGTTCTAGATCTAAGACCTAAAACAGATCTAACTGCAAGGTCCCACCAAGTGACTAGTTCTGGCCAGTAAACTATGCTGGGACATGATGCTTGTCATTTTAGAGCTGCAGGAGTGAAACGTCCATGAACTATTCTCTAAATTCTCTTCCCTGGCACAAGGGAGTCCTGTGTTGAATGGCAGAGCCGCTGTAAGAGGGAAGTGATCAGGACCCCGGGGTCACACTTGGAAGCTGGGTATTCAGGAGGACTGCAGAGCCTACAGCAGACTGTGCTTGAACAAGGAACAAATGTTAACACGGTATCAGCCACTGAGATATCAGGATTTGCTTGTTCCTGCAGCACAGTCTAACCTATCCTAAGACTGCAGGCATTCTTTAAAGTTGATGGGAATTACTTAGAAGCTTATAATATCCCACAGTCAAAATATGTTTACTGGTATAACCCAAAGCACCGATGCTTTTGTTTTTTACTAAATGTTTTAGCATCTGCTAAGTTTAACAAGGGGAGAAGGTAGCCTCTTCTGTGCAAGCCACGCATAACCATATCTTAGAGGCTGCAGAAAGGACGTGTGAGCTGCTAAGCCCGTGCTCTAGGCCTCATGTCTTGTTCTTGAGCTGCACAGGAAGTTTCCAGTCAAATTTGCAACCTGGACTGCATGTGTCTGGTGGTGGTCTCCAGGCCGTTTGTGGCACTACATTAGGTGGAAGACACAGGTTGTCAAATGAATCATTTTTCAAATGTACCGAAGTAAAAAATGGCACTCGGTACATTGTTTTTTGAAAAGAAACAGTAAATAGGAGCTTTAAACCTGCTTACAGCATTTCAAGCCCGAGAAGTGTGGGAACATGGCATTTCCTTATAGCTAGACATCTATAACCCTTTTCTTAGGAGTAGTCCTTTCTGTAAAACTAGCCTTAGTTTCTCAATCCATTTTTCCAATACTAAACACGATATAATAGGTCCCAGACATCTGAGGACATAAGCATGTGCAGTTATAAGACAGATATGTATTTGAAGGGCATCTGGGTGGCTCAGTCAGTTAAGCGCCCGACTTCAGCTCAGGTTATGATCCCGCGGTCCGTGAGTTCGAGCCCCGCATCAGGCTCTGTGATGATAGCTTGGAGCCTAGAACCTGTTTCAGATTCTGTGTCTCCGTCTCTCTCTGACCCTCCCCCATTCATGTTCTGTCTCTCTCTGTCTCAAAAATAAATAAACATTTTTTTTAAAGATAAATATGAATTTGAAAACCCCTTTTCTCTGGGATACTGAGATTCCAAGGTCCTGTGCAGACATGACCCCTTTTACTGGAGTGGTGAATTTATAAACCAATTAGTAAGTTAGGTGATTGGCTGAATTTAGTGGTTGTTAATGGATTCATTACCAATTAATCTAGACAAAATGATCAAATCACTTGTTTATTTCAGGCTTAGTAGCAATAAAAAGTCTATTACTCCTTTAAAAAAACATGGTACATATAAGCACCCCTACATTCAGTAACTAAATTGGGCACAATTATGTATTTCAGGGTCTGTCTCCAGCTGCCTTGGCATCTGTTCCAACTCCCTGCCTTCCCCTTCCCCTCAAATCTTTGAGTTCTTTGGGTAGAGGTAGGTCTCAGCAATGCCAAATCCTGCATTCACTTTTAGAAACTGTAACAGCAGGAGCTCGCTGAATTTCACCTTCAGGGGTGTCATAGACTTTTGCAGCTTCTCAGGTCTGCTCATCATCTCCTCTGCGGGGCCCTTGCTTAGACTGCCTGGGAAAGCTCCAGAAAGGAAGTGTTTAATCCTAGCACACAACCAGAGTAATGAAAGCTACTCTATTATTGTTTAAATACCTCAGTGATTCAAATTAAAACCACAGAAGGTCCGGCTGTATTAATAGGTATTGTACAACAAAGAGTTTAAAGAAAAAGCCTCCAACCAAAGTCTAAAGTAGGACACAATCTGAAACAGCCTAGCACAGTGGTTCTCGAGGGTAGGAAAGGACTAGATCAGTCTTCCTGGATTCTAACCACTTCAATAAAAAGAAACCTATGTTGGGGTACCTGGGTGGCTTAGTCAGTTAAGCATCCAACTTCGGCCTAGGTCATGGGTCAGAGCCCTGTGTCCGGCTCTGTGCTGACAGCTCAGAGCTGGAGCCTGCTACAGATTCTGTGTCTCCCTCGCTCTCTGCCCCTCCCCCGCTCACACTCTGTCTCTCTCTCTCTCTCTCTCTCTCTCTCTCTCTCCCTCTCTCTCTCTCTCAAAAATAAATAACAAAAAAAATTTTAGGGGGCCTGCGTGGCTCAGTCGATTAAACATCCAACTTCAGCTCAGGTCATGATCTTGTGGTTTGTGAGTTCAAGCTCTGCATCAGGTTCTGTGCTGACAGCTCAGAGCCTGGACTCTGATATCATCAGTCTCTCCTCAGGGTCCTGGGGCAGCTCTTTCTGCCCATGGGTCCTGTCCCATTGCTTTAATAAAATCACCTTTTTTGCACCAAAGACGTCTTAAGAATTCTTTCTTGGCCATTGGCTCCGAACTCCTATCAACTCCAAACCTCATCAGGTTTCCTTTTGGAAATTTATCTCTGTCCCCATTAGTGATTCACCTTCTTTTCTCAGGTGGTTTTCCAAGTTTCCAGCAGACAAAGAATAGCATTAAAGACTCAATTAGACAATTAAGGCCAGAAATACCGTAGTTGTTAAAGACTGGGGATGTGTGTACTAAGAAGGAAACAACCAACCCAACACAATTCTGTGACTTCACAGAAAAGCCAAGCCTTTGGAACTCCAACACTCCTCACCCTACCATTGTCTCAAGCACACAGAGGATTTGATTCAAGTCAGCAAAGTTACACTGAGTGCTGACTACATATACTTACACTATTTCTCTCACTCTTCCTTCTCAATTTACCAGCAAAAGTCTACCCAAAATAATATGTGCAGTAATAAGTTTCAATATATTACCTACACACACATACACCCCAAAATGGTGCATGCTAAAAAACTTCACACTCCCACTATTAAAAATGCTATATATTGTATTTTTGTGTGTGCCAGTCCGTTTAGCAGCAAATGAAGGTACATTTAGAAAAGAATTAGGCTGGATTTCATAGGGACTTTTTCAATCGAGTAGAAAGGTACATTGTCACTGGATGCTCATCTGATTTCCGAGTTCTGTGTGCTGTAGTTAGCTAAGATTTTAAATCAACAATGATAACTACAAGGAACCCCTGATAATAATGGCAGCATATGTTACAGGTCATCTCACTCTGCGTGCAAAAGCCATCTTGTGGGAGATGAAACACAATATTGTAATTAGAATTAGATGGATTCAATAAATATTAAGCAGTAAAAAGTATTATTCGTTTAGCCATTTCCTTCTCAGCAGAACCTGCAATTCAGGCTCATCCTAATATCTGACCCATGAAATTAAGATGATAAGGAGTTACTTCGAGAGAAGATGGAGAGAATTTAACAGTCATGGCTTTTTGAAATTCCAAGATGCTTTTTTGCAAATGCAAGTTGATGCTGTCCACCCCTCCCCACCTCAGTGATAAACAAGATAAGTGATAACGGGCAGAGGGGCAAATGAATGCATTTCAATGAGTCCGGTTTATAATTCTATGAGTTACATGTTTCATTTTGATAGAATCAGGCTTTAAGATCATGTGTTCCAGATAATCCCAACAAGCACAAATTTTAAACTATTTTGCCTAAATTTCCTGGTGATTTGCAACCTGTTTCACCAATTGGAGTGTTTCTGTGAACTGACTTGACGAATCTGGTCTGGTCAATTCAGTGCAGGCCCCTCCCTGGGCCACCCCCTGCTTTTTCCTTTTATAAAGGACTTCTCACCCTCCATCCCAAGCAAAGCAACTGCAATAAACTCTCTCTCTGATCAAGCCCATCTAGTCCTCTGCCAGGCTCAATTCTGCCTCCAGGCAGCCTGAAGCAGCAGCAAGTGGGCCAGACTAGCTCTCTGCTGGCTAATCTGATAAACTAATCTGACAGAGATGAATGTTTTTAGGGAGATTGCCAGTTTTGCCTTTTGGAAAAGGGATGCTAAAAGCAGCTCAGATATCAGAAAATGATCAGGTTTGGATATTCGAATTACTTAGATCCCTTCTCATTGAAAAGGTGGCCTTATATGACTCTCCTGTGTTCTTTAAACACTTTTCAATTAATAATAATGACACCAATAATAATAATAGTGACAATTCATAGCTCTATTTTTTTTTTTAACTTCACCAAAACTAGGCATTGTGCATATTCCCTAAACTGGTAGTCAACGTCTAATCCAGCTTTCTAGAATTTGGCTGATAGAAAGAAAGAAGCTGTTATTAACCTGATAAATCACCAGATTTTTTTCCCAAGGTTTGGTTTAGGAAATTGCTTCCATCTGTGAGGGGCAAACTTATTCCCTCCTAGAAAATTCTCCCTTCTTCTAAAATACTAAAAGCATCCCTAGAGTACTTTAAGGACAGTTGGCCTCAGGATTTCTAATGGTTTTCTGTTTAAGCTCTAACTCTCTTCAGGAGGCCCTAGGGCCTGGTGCACTTGTGACTTACAGCCTCACTAGTCATCATTCCACCTGCTCAAACCCAGGCAAGTGCAGGCACTTCTCACCCTGCTTATCAGCCCTTCTGGCCCTCTTTGTTGTAGGGCCTTGGTGTATGTGTTCAGAAGATAACAGTTTATGGATATATGCAGGTCCCCAGTGTCTGATGAGGCATCACACAAGACCAAAATAGCTAAAAAATCTGGAGCAGGTGAACAAAGGTAAAGTCCAGGTTCAAAAGAAAAGAGTATGTCAAGGGAGAGACAGGGATTTCAGCCTGAGTCAAGACTGAATCACAAATCAACAGGTAACCAGGGATCATGAAGAAATGAAAGCCAGATGAGACCATGGGCTCAAGGACATGGGGAAAGATGGGCATGAGGGTAAGAACACCTGGCCTTTCATTTCTTTCCACTCTGGGTCTCAATTTCCCTTCTACAAAATGAGGTTTTGAAGTGCAATTACTTCAACAATTTAGATACTATGAGTCTATGAAGGCCACACAGTCATAACCAGAAACTTTGCACTACTGAGGAACCAGAGCAGGACAATGAGTTGGAGCCAATTAAGTAGTCAGATTGAATACAGAGAAAACAACACTTCAAAACCAAGAAAAATCTGCCCCCGAAAGAAAATGTCTCATCTGAGTCCTGTTACCTGAATCCTTCCATACCCTCCACTAGGCATTATAGAAAATCCTAGAAATAAAAATCATGCTCCCTTCCCTCTAGGAGGTTGGATCTTTGATGGAAAGAGAAGGTTCACTTGTATATGACTAGATAACAAGATCATACATATTATAATTCAGAAAAGCAATAACTGAAATGGCAAAAGAGTCAGTTGCATTCATAGGAGAGAGCCCAGGGCTTCTCTGAATATGGCGGCTAGGCCCACATGGTCCATCTGCTCTAGATGGGTTGCTTTCCAAGGATGCCCAGCAGGTGCTCACTCCCAATCTTAGCAAAGTCAAGTAGAAGCTTGGGTTTGTTTGGCATTTTCCACTGCCAGAAGCTTAAAGTCCTTTTATCATCCTTTGTAGCCCCTGCTAGTCTCGAAATACACTGTATTGAGTAAATCGTATTTGAAAAAAATCTAAGCCAGACTTTAGTCTCAGGTATTATGTCTGCACAACAGCAAGATACCATTAGGGAAACACCTTAGGTCTAGGTCAGAACTGGGTCCTGTACAGTCGAAGGCAATCATTACCATAGACTTAGACATTTATCCCTCCACTACATTTAATCAACAAACTATTGAGAGTATACTCCACTAAGAGTGGGAACAAGCAGAAGCCGAAGTTCACATTTCAGGCAGGATTGAGAGCTGAGAGGCCAGAGATAGAGTCTGGTTCTTCTAGTGGGCAGATGGAGCTCTGAGGAGGGATAATGTCTATTGTCCACTTGGCTTTGATCCTAAGCCTGCCGTGCTGATTACGACGACAAGACTGTCAGAGGCCTGCAAATTAATTCTGCTCCTGACTGGCTTGGAAAAAAACCCTCAGATTTCCTGACATCAGTTCAATGGGGAGAGTTTTGCTTTTCTTCCTCTTCATGGCATCCCCGTCTTAAGGCAAATAAGAAGTTATTCCCTGGTGCAAAAGGCAACAAAACCCTAGTATCACAAATACATACAGAACTAACTATTCCAGTTACTTTTTAAGTTCATCGTATTTCTGTCAATTCAAGATCCCATTCGGAATCCTGGAAAACATCTCCACTGGAAACCAAATCAGCTTTCACAAACTGCCTCCTTGCAAGCTTGTCAGCCACAACATACGACAAGGAAGTTTTTAGAAAGGATTTCTTTTACTTAGCTTTTGAACCAAGCAAGAAATTTCATATCATGAAACCAAAAAATCATGTTGGTTTAAAGTTAATAGTGCTTTACAATAAGCAATCCCCAGCATCATTTAGAGCTGTCTGGGTTAAAGAATTTTCCATTTTGAGGGTCTGCCATCTATTGAATACCTCTTTCCCAATACGTCCATGATACTGCCTTCAGAAGAGGATAATAATCTCATATAGTATGCTTTCTCTTAGCTGCAAGTGTGGCCATTGTCAGCTACCTGCTTTCTGCTGGTCTGGAGCTTTCTACCAATAAGTTGTACCTTTTGTTTCTTGTTGGAGCCACCGGTCCTCTGATCCAATGGTTTTGCATATCATAAAGAGAGGTTTACAGCTCTTCTCATTCCTGTCCACCCCCACCCCCACCCCCGCAAAATCCTGGGCATTGAAAATTGGTATTGAGAGTCTGGGGACTTCCTGTCCAACCTTTGGTTAGGCAATGTCATAAACTGCATCCACCCTATTTGAAGTTAGCCAATGCCTTTAATTCCACACAAGATACAGTCACTGAATTCTTACAACTGTACTAGAGATGGCAAAGGTGCCATCTATTCCACTATTCTTGTTGGAGAACTTGCTCACCTCACAACTTCAGTATCATGGCATATCTCTTTCCCTACCATATCATGGCAAAGCTAATTAGAACTAGAAGTGATCACCTGACCCATGCTTAACCAACCAAATTCTTTCAGTGGGAACTTGGAACTGGGATACAGAGTCTCTAGCCAGTCTGTTCTGTTCTGGGTGCTTGAATGTGATGAGCATGTAGACCACTTTCTACATTCCAAGATTAAACAACTCTGAAGAGAAACAAGGAAATTGGTGGACACAGAGCTGAGATGCAATGCAAAGTGCAAGAGAAGGAGAAATCAACCTTAACTAAGTTCTTAACTTTTGGCTTATACTACACACTCAATGTGGGTCACCTAGAAGGTTGTATTCATTGCAGTCTTTCAAGCACACAGGCTAACAGAAGATTTATTCTGACATATGCTTTCCAGATCACTGAGACAGGGAAAGGAAAGGTAGAAAATTGCACACCAGTTCTAGTTTCCAGCTCAAAGTGACAATGTCACATCTTACATTTCATTAGCAATACCAAGTCACATAGCTCTAACTTCAAAGGGTGTGAGAAAGCAAAACCCTACCATGTGCCCAAAGGAAGGAAAAATTGAATATGACTTCATGCCAACCTTAGGCTCTTTTCCTTCCAAATATAAATATATAACCGTCTTTTCTTGGCTTCCAGTTCATCTCTGAAATTGTTCTTACCATGGCCACTGGTGACTGATGTATTATTAAATTCAATTAACACTTTTCAGTACTTATTTTACTTTCCCTCTCGCTCTCTCTCATTTGCTGCTACACATTATTCCTTAACCTCATCATTTTCTCCAACTTTGGCTTTTAGTGGCATCACTGCACCCTTACCATCTTTTAATACATTATTTCTCCTTTCCCTTCTGCTTATTACATCCACATATCAAAGCTCTCCCTATGTCCCACTAAAATCTGCTTCTCATTCCTTATTGAATTATACCTCCATTTCCCAGTCACCCAAACCTAGGAGTCATATGTAGCTTCCTCCTTCCCTTCTTCTTACTGGTCTCCAAGTCCTCACTAAGACTTCTCACTTGGTTCACTACCATAGCCTCCAGCACTAGCTCTGGGTCTTATTCTATACAGACATGTAGGGTCTTCTTTCTAAACATAATTAGGCCATTCCCTTGCTCAAAAGCCTTCAATGGTTTCCATATGCCTTTAGGCCACAGTCAAAAATCTCTCTAGTGGTTTATAAGGTCTTCAAGATCTGGCCATGATTACTTTGCTAGTAATATTTATTGCCTTGTCACTCTCCAGCTCTATTACCCTCTGATGGCCCCTGATGATTCCAATCTCCATGTCTTGAGCATGTGGTACTTAATAGACATCTTTCCTTCTTATTTTTTGTCTGGTTAACTCCTTTGAGACTTACTTCATTTATCATTTCTTCCAGGAAGTCTTCTTTGATCCTCCTAGTCTTGATCAGGACTCCCTGCTAATTCTAAGAGCAACTTGACCTTACCTCAATCTTGATAGTCAGTAATCAGAATTATGTTTTTCTATTTAACATTTCATCTTTCTTCCCTACTCTCAGTTCCATAACAAAAGACTCAGTTTTGCTGATATTTGCATAGGGTCTAATACATTGCCTGACACATATTAGCCTAATAAATACCATTAAATGAACAAATTAACTAATGAAGTACCATCTTCTTATGACCACCAAATTCTAGAACTGTGGTCAGAGAGGCAGAAAGCAAGGAGGAAAAATATGGCTCATATATATATCATCTTAGGCTAATATATGTATATTTGGCTTATGTACTTACCTGCACAAGGTAATTACCCAGCAATGATGCCCTCTCCTGGATCTCTGGATGGCTGATGATGCACTTTGCCCTATTATGATACCTCTATTTGTTTTACCTTTGAGATTCAGTTTGAAGGACAAGTGACTTAACTTGTACTCACTGTTCATATTCCTTAGAATTATGTGTTCACTTGTTCTTGTAACCTAAATACATGTCTATTGAAGGCCTACTTGGAGGTGGGGGAGTGCTGGTTTCCCTGGTGATATAAGATTCCTGCCTTCAATAAGTTATAGCCTAAGCAGGAAACTAAGTTCTCAGCTGAATGAAAGGAGCTGTTAAGTTAGTATAAAGAAACACCATTACAGTATAGTAAAGAGCTTGACAGTTGAAGTCTGCATATCTCTCTGAGTCTCAGCTCTTACCTAATGTTACAGAACATGTGACCAGCATTTACCTCTTTTTTCTGTGACTTCCTCATTTGCAAAATGTGTAAATAATATTAAAAGATAAAAATTAGGTTATAGTAATGATAATTCTGACACAAATTTAATTGGTATAAAAATAATTTACACTAGTAGCTATCCTTTACTGCACAATCACTTAGGTGAGAGATAGTATAAATTTTAGTCTTGATTTTCTTTCTTACAACAACCCAATGTAGTGACATAATTTCTTTTTTAAATTTTTTTTAGCATTTATTCATTTTTTGAGAGGCAGAGAGAGACAGTATGAGTAGGAAAAAACCAGAGAGAGAGGGAGCCACAATCCGAAACAGGCTCCAGGCTCTGAGGTGTCAGCACAAAGCCTGACACAGGGCTTGAACTCATGAACAGTGAGATCATGACCTGAGTCAAAGTCAGATGCTTAACCAACTGAGCCACCCAGGTGCCCCACAAAATAATCTCTTTGACACGAATAGAGAAATAGTGGTTCAGAGAGGTTAAGTAACATACCCAATATCACACAGCTGGAGAATAGCAGAACCAAGATTTAAGCCCAAATTTGTATCCCCCAAAGACCAGGGTTTCTAACTATTAGACTATACTGCCTACTTTAAAACTCATATGCATGCAATTTATGTATTCAATTATTCCTATTGAAGCGCTCTGATGAAATAGAGCCCATGCTACCAGTAAAAGTGAGCATTTTGAAAGTTAACAATTAACCAAATTTTTCCATCTGTAAAATGAATGATTTTGATCACATTAAACAAGACATTGCATATCAAGCACTCTTCACAGTCCGTAAGACAGAGTGAGTATTTAAAAATGCTAGCTATCGTTACTGTTATTAGATTGTTACTAAGTTCCTTTCTCCATCAACTTCCTAGAATTCTGATACATTTCTTCCATACACAATTTTGTCAAAGAGCTATGGTAATACAGCATGAGATTCATCTCAGAAGAAACAAACCTATAAGGTGGGCATTTATTTATGGAAACCCTGAAGATAGAAGCAGCATTTTGGGACTCTAAGGAACTCATGTTCAGATGAGTAACCACAATTATCCAGGAAACTGGTATCATTTTGTGGGTGCTGAGGATCTGCTCCCAATTCTTTTAAGGAGCCTGGGATCAGAATTCATTCTATAGCTAATTTAGAGCACAAACATGCTCATGTTTTTTCCCCCCATGGACTCAAAACTACTGGAAGGGTAATTATGCATTCTGTTTATCTCTTGGGTGGAGGCCTATATCCTGGTGAGACTACCCTATTCAAAGAACACCAAAGAACTTTGAAAAATACCAGCTTCAAAATTTTCATTTGCTGAAAGCTGGTGGCCACCACTATCCTTCTTGTTTAATGAGCTCAGCCCATGGGCTACAATAAACCAATTGTTGTCTACTTGGAAAACCAGGTGGACAAGAAGTTAAGAATCCAGAGTAAGGTAAGGTAAGACTTTATGGCCTGACATGTATCAAAAGCTAGGGCATCTAGGATAAGTCATGATGAATGTTACAGCTGTGTAGGGAGAATCAGTAAAGTCAGGAGTTAAAACATCACTCAGGGATTCTTTCAAACACAAGTCTAGTGAATCCTCACCACATTGAGGGGAGAGGGCACAGGTGTGACTAACCCCAGTTTACAGATGAGGAAACTGAGCTTCAGAGGATTCAAGTGGCTTGCCAGAGGTTACAAACTTAGTAAGAGAATTAAGAGAAGGGAGACAGATAATTAAACGTGGACAACTATTGTTTTAGATTTTAAGACATACTTAAACAAAGTGACTTAAGAGAGCAATCAAGGGAGAGGTTAGGGTAACATTGGCTAGATGGAATATCTATCAGTTATGTACTGCTGCACAACAAATTACCACAAATTTAGCAGCCTAAAACAATACATATTTATTGTCTCAGTTTCTGTAGGCTGGGCACCTGGGTACAGCTTAGCTGGGTCCTCTTCTTAGAGAACCATCCTCTTCAGGATGTCAGCTAGACTGTATTCTCATCTCAGTCGGGGGGATAATCCACTTCCAAACTCACTCAGGTTGCTGGCAGAATTCACTTTCTTGCAGCTGTAAAACTGAGGGTCAGGCTTCTTGTTGGCCACTGGAGGGGAGCCTAAGTTCCTTACCACATGGGCTTTCCCAACATGGTTGCTTGATTCATCAAGTCAATAAGTCAATAAGGAAATTCTCAAGCAAGACAGATTCTTACACAATGTCACATATTTGTGTGAGTCATACTCTTTTACCTTTGCCATATTATATTGGTTAGAAGTAAGTCACAGGTCTATCCATAATCAGAGGTGTGAACATTAGCAAGCAAGAATCATGGAAGCCATCTTAGTCTTAAAGATTCTATCTAGTAATTTTACATAGCTTCAATCTAAGTAAAATGTACTAACCTAAGCAGGGTTCTACAATTCATGCAAAAAACTGACACGTCTGATAAGACAGAAATCTGTTATTTGTTGCCACATACACAACCAAACCATTAAAGACAGTCCTTTGACACATTCATTTATTCACATGTTTTTCATTTTCTTGCAGGCTATGCTGAGATTAGGAACATCCTGAAGGATGTTCTGTGGTAATATCAGCACTATGATCACCTTTTACTTTTGCTCTTGTAGAATTTTGCTGATTTCACCATTTCAATCAAACTCAGATAGAATGTTGGTTCCACAGCACTAGCCCTCCTCTAGAATTATGCTGTAAAACAAACTTCGAAATTCTAATTTCTAAATCATCTTAGAATTTTACATACCAACCAGTGTATTTAGATTATGGTAGCTTCATAACAATCTGACTATACAATGGTTATTTCCTTTTTTAATCTCAACATAAATCAACTTTATGTGCTAACATATAGGCTTCTAAGATGACAATCCTATGTAGTAACTAAAGCTCACAAGGTCATGTAGAGCTCTGAAACTGAGGGACTCCTTAGCCTAATGTCTACTATTCTGTTATCACCCTCAGATAATTTGGTAATTCAATTATTTTAATGGTATACCAAAGTACTTTGAATCTCCAAGGAAAGATTTTTATTCCAATAAATGCATTCTGAAGAATATTTCTTTGACAAAAATAGATTTTAAACGGGAATTTGGGCTTTTAAAAATATCACTACATTGATTTTCTTCCAATTTCCTAGGTACAGAAATAATAATGGTCAAGATATTGAGAATTTAAGGGAGAAAGCCTAAGATTTGGGATTATATCAGCCCTAAGATCTACCCCCAAATTTTCTGAATATGTTCAGTTTCCTTTTTTGTGATATTTGGATAATACCTTCCATAGGATTTTTATGAGAAGTTAGGAGATTTTCATGAGAATTTAATGTTATAAATACAACAAATATAATAAAAAATAAATACAGAAATAATAACAAATATAACAATAACAAATATATAAAGTATGTAAGACTTTGGTGCCACCTAAAATTTTTTCAAAACATAATTATGGCTTTTCATAACTTGAAGCTGAACAGGACTAGCCAGGAAGACCTGCATCTGAAGATGGGGTTTTTTCTATTCAACTGCTTGTTATCCTCAACTCCAACTGGCAATTTCTGACTCTCTCATAACTGGCCTCGCTACATCCTTGACTAGATTCCTCTTTCTCCCACCTTTCATGATTTCTGGTAAGCCTTCCCACCACTATTCACCCTTCTCTCTACTCACACTAAATACAGTAAAACCTTGGATGGCAAGTAACTTGTTCTGTAAGTGTTCTGCAAGACGAGCAAACATTTCTAATAAATTTTAACTTGATAAACGAGTAATGTCTTGCAATTTGAGTAGTACATGATGATGAATGTCACATGACCACAACTGAGCCAATGGTTCTTCTCTCTCTCTCTCTTGCTGTGGGATTGTGGGTGATCATCTCCCATGCTTGGAGGCTCAATCTCAGGTCATAGCATTTGACAGAAATCAGTTATTTTTTAGGATGCTGGAAGGTGCCCACAACTGGCACTAGTGTATTTTTTGTCACTTCAAAACACCTATGGACTGTCCTTTGCTTTTCCATACAAGAATAAGGAATGCTTGGCTTCATTCTAGGTCAGACTGCATGTAGATATAGACCCTTTTCTCTGCTGCCTTATTGCCAGTTACATTAAATACAGTATATGACAAGAGTTTATACATACTGTACTATAGTCAACATCCATGCAAACATAAACAATGGCCCCCATGCAGAAAAAAGATTCCATTGAGCCAAGAGATGGCAGTGATTCTGTTAGTGATAGTGAAAGACATCATACACAATAACCCTCCTTTCTCTTGTCTCCCTCACACCAGCCATGAAGGTTTTCAAAGGTAAATGCAGGTTAACTTGTTTTTCTTTCTATTTTGGTTTTAAATTGTATTTGTAAAAATTTATACATTTGTATTAATCTGTTTTTCTTTATATTTAGTATTTTTATTATTTTGTATTATAGTATTGTAATCATTTTTTTTATTTTTATTTTTTAATACTTCTTTATTTTTGAGAGAGACAGAGCGTGAGCAGGGGAGGGGCAGAGAGAGAGGGAGACACAGAATCCAAAGCAGGCTCCAGGCTCTGAGCTGTCAGCACAGAGCCCAACGCGGGGCTCAAATTCACAAACCATGAGATCATGACCTGAGCTGAAGTCAGACGCTCAACAGACTGAGCCACCCAGGTGCCCCTGTAATCATTTTTATATGAATATTTTTGGGTTGTGGAATGAGTCATCTGACTTTCCACTGTGTCTTATGGTGAAATTCATTTTGATATACAAACGCTCTGGATTACAAGCATGTTTCCAGAGCAAATTATACTTGCAAACCAAGGTTTTACTGTATACCCAAGGGAAATTTTTCTCACCTGGCCTCAATCATGCTCAGTTGGAAAGCCCTCTGCTACCCCCATCAGTCTTTGTGAGACAATGCACACAATGTCCAGAGAAAGTTTGCTCCCTCCCAATAAACCATAAAAAGTTGGTTTGTGCTGGGTTCCAGTAGAAGGAAAATTAATCTAACCCTCACAGTATCAAAAATAAAGAAAAGCTGTTGTATTTTACAAATTTTTATGGGTCAACTTCCATATCATCCTAATGTATGTTTTTAGGGTGGTAGCAGGGAGTGGCAGAAAGATTCCTAATTCAAGCAAACCCTGTAATCACAAAGCCAGCAGAGCATATTGAAGAATTCCAAGAACAGATGCTAGAATGGCCTTGTGTCATAGGCCTTACAGGCTACTATAACAAAATACCATAGACTGAGTGGCTTAAACAACAAATATTTATTTCTCATAATTGTGGAGGCTGGAAAGTCCAAGATCAAGGTGCCAGTATATCTGGCATCTAGAGAGAGCCTGCTTCCTAGTTCACAGATAGCCGCTTCCTGCTGTGTCCTCACATGGTAGAAGAGACAAGGGAGCTCCCTGGATCTCTTTTAAAGGGCCATTAATTCCATTCATGAGGGCTCCATCCTCATGGCCTAATCACTTCCCACCTCCACATACCATCACAGTGAGGCTTATGTTCCAAAATTTGAATTTGTGGGGAACACAATCATTCACTCTATAGCACCTTTTGACTAAGTGAGATAATGCTAAGTGAGGGCAATGTGAAGCCTGCTGAATTTGTAGCTCAGTCCTCCACAAACAAAAAAGACCAAAAGAGACAATGAGAGAAATATGTAAAACAGTTATTAAGAACTTTGAAGTCAAAAAGAGACTTGACTTTGATGTCCTTGATAATAGCAATTTGGGGCAAGATACTTAAACTCTATAAATTGGAAATTCCTCTAGGAAATGATATAAAGGATAGGACCTGCTTAATTGCAAATATTAAATGTGATAATATATTGTATAACCTTCATCAAAGCGCCAGGACATACTTCAACTATTATTTTAAATGATCTTCAGGAATTCTTATCTGGCTGTTATGGAATTTGATAGGTAGGTAAAAACCAAAGAAATTTATGGTTATATTGAGCAAGGTCTATCAGACACTGCTATACCTAGAAGCCATAGTATCTGAACAAAAAGCAAATAAATATGAAATGTTTTGAGATATTACCTTACAATATTCTACTTGACTTTTAAGCTTATTATTCATTTAAAACCTTGCTAAGGTAATGAAAAGCCCTTAGCATTACAAACAGCATGATCTTTTTATTGTGATCATATCACAATTTCTGGCTTCTTTATGAAGAAACTAAACCAATTTTGAGACAGATGTTTTGTGTGAGTGTTTATTATGTTTACATACATCTTAGTTATAAAGCAACAAAGCCAGGAAACCACTGTGAATAAACAGGATGGCCGAGTTTATACAGCTAATGCAGTGATTACAGCCACACTAACAGAGTCACAAGAGGAACTGGATGTAGCTAATGTGCTTTAAACGCTTTTCCAACACACTTCTGTCTCTTTACGCCAGATTCACTCATCTTTTCACTGTATCCAGGCCAGATAATTTTTTTCAAGTGTCCAAGTGGAGGGGCCAAGGCATACCAAGGCATATCCAAGGCATACCTAGGATATTTGCAGGACTGTTTTTCTCCCCTTTATCCTATTCCCAGATTCCATACTCCTGGCTCTTTATTGGAATCCAATCACCACACCCCTCTACCAATAGTTTATAGAATAGACATAAAGAAGTTAGGATTTAGATATGAATAACACTATCAGCCAACTTGATCTAACTAATATTTATGGACCAAACAATAGCAGAATACATATGCAAGTGGACACTGAACATTTACCTATCCCATTTTCTGGGCAATAAAATAAGTTTTAATATAACTATAACAGGATTCAAGTCATACAAGTATGTTATTTAATCACAACATAGTTAAATTAAAAAATCAATAACAGGTCAATAAATAGGAATTAAAGAAAGATCTCTAGAAAATCCCCAAGTATTTGGAAACTAAAAAACATATTTCCAAATATCATGTGGATCAAAAAGATATCAAAGAGGATTTTAGAAAGGATTGCAAACTGGATGAAATGGAAACACAACAAATCAATATTCAAAATTTGTGGTACAGTAATGAGTGAGAAACTTCTGGCACTAAATCCCTATGTGAGAAAAGATTCAAATCAGTCGCTTCAGTTCCAACTTAAACATCTAGGACAACAGGAAGCAATTACATTCAAAGTAAGTAGAAAGAAAGCAATCATAAATCTAAGTACAAAAATGAATGAAATAGAAAAAAAGAAACAATAGAAAATAAAACTGACCCAAAACTGGTTGAAAATATCATTTAAATTGAGAAACCTCTAGTCAAACATATCACGGGGGGAAAAAAAGGAAAAACAAATTAGCAACAGCAGGAATGAAGGAAGTGACAACACTACAGATTCTACAGGTATTAAATGATGATAAGGAAATACTATGAAAAATTTTATGTCAATAAATTAAATAGACTAATCCTTGAAAAACACAAACTACTAAATCTCATACAAAAAGAAACAGATAATTCAACTAGCTCATACCTATTACAGAAATTGACATTATATTTAAAAACTGTTCTATAAAGTAAATTCAAAGCCCAGATCACATCACTGGTTATTTCCACCAAACATCTAAGGAAGAAATCATGTCAATTCTGTAAATACCCTTCCATAAAATTGGAGAAGGAATACATTCCAACTCTTTCTCTGAGGCCACTGTTAGTCTGAAATCAAAACATAACAAAGTCATTACAAGAAAAAAAAACTAATGACCAATATCCTTCATGAATATTGGTGCAACTATTGTAAACAAAAATTTAACCAATAGAATATAATAATATATAGTAAGGATACTATATCATGACCAAATGGGTTTTATCCCAGGAATGATAGGTTAGTATGACATTCAAAAACAAATCAGTATCATTCACCATCTTAACAAGCAAAAAAATGAAAAAATATATATAATTATTTTAATAGATATAGAAAAAGCATTTGCTAAAATCCAACACCCATTCCTGATTTAAAACACAAAACAAAACAAAACAAAACAACCTCTCAGCCAACTTTCAACAGAAGTAGACTTCCTCAATTCTAATAAAAGGCATCTATAAAAAACGTACAGCTAATACACTTAATGGTGATAAAATACACTCTTCTTAAGATCAGGAAAAACACTCCAGGCACTTCCATTATACATTGTATTAAACATTGTTATTTACTATGATAAAACAAAGAAAAACAAACAAAATAAATGCAAATTGAGAAGAAAAAAAGTAAAACCGTCTTTATTCATAGTAGATATAATTCTATATGTAGAAAATCCCAAAATTCACACAAAAAAGCTAATATAACTGGGGTGCCTGGGTGGCTCAGTCAGTTAGGCATCCAACTCTTGGATTCAGGTCAGGTCATGATCTCATGGTCATGAGATCTAGCCCTGCCTTGGGCTCCATACTGACAGCATGGAACCTGCTTGGAATTCTCTCTCTCCCTCTCTATCTCTGCCCCTACCCCAGCACCCACTTGCTCTCTATCTCTCAAAATAAACAATAGTAAATAAACATTTTTTTAAAAGCTAATAGAACTAATAAGTGAATTTAGCATTTATTTAAGAAACAAGATTAACATAAAAAATCAGTTATATTTGTATATCATAGCAAAAATTAGAAATTATTTTTTAAGGGACTCCTAGGTGGCTCAGTCAGTTAAGTGTTCGACTTCGACTCACGTCATGATCTCATGGTTTGTGAGTTCGAGCTCCACACTGGGCTCTGTACTGACAGCTCAGAGCTTGGAGCCTGCTTCGGATTCTGTGTCTCATTCTCTCTCTGCCCCTCCCCTTCTTGGGCTCTGTCTCTGTCTCTCAAAAATAAATAAATGTAAAAACAAACTTTTTTAAAGAAATTATTTTTTAAATATCATTTCTAGAACCACGAAAAATATCTGCAATACTTGGGATGAGTATGAATCAAGATGTGCAAGACATGTACAGTGAAAAACTGTAAAATATATTTGAGAGAAATTAAAACAAAAATAAATGAAAAAATATAATGTGTTCATGGGTCAGACAGTTAAAATTGTTAAAATGTTGTGATAAATTTAAAAGTGTCCCCACAAAATTTATGTCCACCCAGAACCAAGTAAATGTGACCTTATTTGGCAATAGGGCTTTCACAGATATAATCAAGTTAAGATGAGGCTGTAGTGGAATAGGGTAGGCCCTCATTCAACGACTGCTACCCTTATAAAAAGAGGGAAATTAGGACACAGACACACAGGGGAGAAAGTCATGTGAAGACTGAGGCAGAGATCACAGTAAAGCACCTATAACCCAAGGAACACCAAGGATGGCTGGCAACCACCATCTGTTTATGGCATGATCTCTGTAGTTATTCAAGGGCAAATCTGAAGTGTAAAAGCAGCAAATCAATAGAGATTTAATGAAACTATATGCCAAGCACTTTACACACTACATATTTAGTTTTCTTAGTGATTCAGTGAAGTAATATAATCAACCCATTTTACAGATGAGGAGACTGAACCTCAAAGGAATGAAGTAATTTTCAAGAATTGTTCAGTGAATGAGAAGGTGAATTCAAACCCAGGTTTCTCTGGACAGATCATTCTGTTCTTACTCAATAACACACCATATTGGATTATTCTGATTTCTGTGTACTCATTTAAACACCTGTCCACTGTAAGAGTATGAGAGATATGAAGAGGATACACTATTAGATAAATAAATGTCCATTGACTCATCACTCATTTATAACAGAATTTTTATCAAACAACTATTTATAAAGACCCGACAAGGTTCCCTGTACTAAGCTCTCATCAGCAATAGATATTTATTTTTAAAGCCAAAGACACAGTTTCTGAGTTGTAAGGAAATACATGATTCTTTAGCACAATGCCTTAATACTTAAGAAGTGTAACCCCCAGAAAGATGAGATGGTCTGTCCAAACTCAACAGAGATAAACAACTCAAGTCTCTTCTGTGCTACACTGAATTCATGAATGGACATTGTGCAAAACTCTGGGAGACAGTGTAAGACTCAAAAGTATGTGAAATATTACCATTTCTCTACAACCCCCACGTACATGAAAGGAAAATAAACAAATAAAAAAAATGTTACATAATAGAAAATTAAGGGTAAAAAACCTCTAAGAAGTTAGAATTTACTAGTTTTCAGGAAGATGCATCAAGTCTTTTGTAGTCTTGCTTATTACCCATCTTTTCATTCAGCAAGACAAGTAGACAGCATTATACACACAAAGCAGCGGCTTCTTAATATCTCCACTCAGTAGAGACAGTTATTATGTTATAGGTATTGCTTTTCCACTGATGTCTCTATTGAAAATCACCCCAAAATGGACTAAAGACTTAAACATAAGACTCAAAACCATAAAATTCCTAAGAGATGCAAAGGGAAAAAAAATCCTTGGCATTGGCCTTGGCAATGAATTCTTACAGATGACACCAAAACCCAGGCAACAAAATAAAAAAACAGGCAAGTGGAATTGTATTAAAAAACAAAACAAAACAAAAACAAAAACAAAAACAAACTTCCACACAGCAAAGGAAACGGCCAACAAAGTGAATAGAGAACCTATGGAATAGGAGAAAATATCTGTAAGCCATGTATCTGATAAAGGGTTCGTATCCAAAATCTATAAGGAACTCCTACAACTCAATAGCAAACAAGCAAATAAACCAATTTTTTAAAGTTCAAAGGGGTAGAATAGACATTTCTTTAATGAAGACTTACAGATGGTCAACAGGTATATGGAAAGGTGCTCAATATCACCAGTCATCAGAGAAATGCAGATCAAAACCATAATGAGATATCACTTCATACCTGTTAAGATGGCTATGATCATAAAAACAAATCAAAAGAAGCATTGTTGAGGATGTGGAGAAAAGGGAACTCTCATACACCATTGGTGAGAATGTACATCAGTGCAGTCACTATGGAAGGCAGTATGCAGGTTCCTCAAAAAATACAAAAGAGAACTACCGTATAATCCAGAAATCTCATCTGGATATGTATATATTCAAAGAAATTGAAAACAGGATCCCAGAGTACCGCATTCCCATGCTCACGGCAGCATTATTCATGATGGCCAAGGCATGAAAGCAACTTGAATGTCTGCTGAAAGATGAATGGATTAAAAATATACTATTGGGGTACCTGGGTGGCTCAGTCAGTTAAATGTCTACTCTTGGTTTTGGCACATGCCATGATCTCAGTTTGTGGGTTCAAGCCCCATATTGGGCTCTGTACTTTTGGTAAGGAGTCTGCTTGGGATTTTCTCTCTCCCTCTCTCTCTGCCCCTCCCATGCTCTTTATAAATAAATAAATAAATAAATATAAATTTTTATTGAAAAAATAAAATAAAATTTTATTTAAAAAATAAATAAATAAAAATTTTAAAATGTACTATACATACAGTGGAGTATTAGCCTTAAATAATAAAATCTTGCCATTTGTAACAACATGGATGAACCTGGAGGACACTATGCTAAGTGAAATAAGCCAGACACTGAAGGACAAATACTACATGATCCCACTTACATGAGGAAACTAAATGCCCAATTCAGAAGCAGAGAATAGAATGGTGGATTCCAGGGACCCAGGTAAGGGGAGAGCCAGGTGGTATTGGTCAAATGGTATAAAGTTTCAGTTACACAAGACAAATAACTTATAGAGGTCTACTATACAGCATAATGCCTAGAGTTAACAATACTGTATTGTATACTTAAAAATGTTCCAAGATGGCAGATCTTAGGTTAAGTATTATTATCAAGGGAAGAGAGGAGAAGGGATGGGAAGGGAAGGGGAGAGGAAGGGATGGGAAGAGAAGGGGATAGGAGAGGGGGAGGGAAGGAGAGGGGAGGGGAAGAGAAAGAAAGTAAGAAAGAAAGAAAAGAAAAGAAAGAAAGAAAGAAAGAAAGAAAGAAAGAAAGAAAGAAAGAAAGAAAAGGAAAGAAAAGAAAGAAGGAAGGAAAGAAAAGGAAAATAGGGTGGGAGGAAACTTTGGGAGGTGATGGATGTGTTTATTGCATAGATTATGCTGATGATTTTACAGGTAAATTCTTATCACGAAACTCATTATGTAAAGCTTTCTGAATCTGAATGCTAGTAATACTTCAATGAAGTATTTTCTTATTTTATTATCTTCTTTCTTTCTTTCTTTCTTTCTTTCTTTCTTTCTTTCTTTCTTTCTTTTGAGAGAGAGAGCAAGAGTGGGATAGGGGCATAGAGAGAAAGAGGGAGAGAGAGAATTTTAAGCAGCCTCCACACTCAGTATGAGCCTGACACAGGGCTCAATCCCACAATCCTGGGATCATGACCTGAGCCAAAATCAAGAGTCGGATGCTTAACCAACTGAGCCACCCAGGCCCGCACCCCCCTACCTTATGCATATTTCAAAAATACTTTAAGGGAGCCTGGGTGGCTTAGTTGGTTAAACGTCGTACTCTTGATTTCATCTCAGGTCATGATCTCATGGCTTGTGGGATCAAGGCCTGTGTTAGGCTCTATGCTGACAGTGCTCCCATGCACAAATGTCCACGTGCTCATGCATGCTCTCTCTCTCTCTCTCAAAATAAATAAACTTTAAAAAATGCATAAAGTAGTATGCTAAATAGTAACACTAATAATAATGAATACTTTTGTGTTACTCCTTCTCCTGCCCCAGCAAAGTATTTTTGTTCTAAAAAGGAAAAAGATAAGTACAGAAATAAGTTTCTTCTTGCTTCTTAAATTAAAAATAGGCATTGTGTAATGAAAGGGTCATCTGGCTGGGGTCTGAACACCTAGATTATAAACGTGGTTTTGTCAACAAAACCTCTACTACTTTGGGAAAAATCCCTAAAACTACTCTGCATCTCTTTATTGATCTATAAATTATGGTGGTTGGATTAAAGGACCTCTATGGTGTCTTCTGACTCTAAAATTCCAAAAATTTTAGAAACTTAGAAGTTAGAAATGCTATAAGCTCCGCCCTGGCAAGAAAGGAAGCGAACATTTACTGATCACCAATATGCTACAATTCTTCATTTATTACACATGCACACATACACCACGGAAACATGTTAGCATTTCTCTTCTGAGCATCAGCAGAGAAAAATTCTATATCCCAAGCCCAGGGACAGAGGCAGAAGTGCTGTCTGAGATGAAGACAATTTCTTCTTACGTGGATTTTCAGCCCCCACATACCACCTGACCAACTGAGTATGTTCCCCGGGCCCCTGATGACAAAAACCAGAAGGTGCAAAGTGGTTTACCCACTACCCAGGCTCCGGCGATCCCCTTCAGTTGTTAACACTGTAAGTGTTCAGATTGCTAGAAGAGGAGGGCAACCCCCCAGTTCTGCACAAAAGAATTAAGTAGAGCCACACAAAGGCGCCCAAAGCAAGGACTAGACCCATGAGGTCATCTCACCGAGAGGCCCTCTGATTCCCTTTCCTGGTTTGTCGTCGCTTGCTGACCTCGATCAGACTGTGCAGCCACAAAAGGTACGGAGCACCCGTGAAGCCGCACACAGGCAGCCCAGCTTCAGAGCCCTTATCTGCAGGTGACACTCACAACCCCCCACCACCACAAGTATCTCCTGGCTACGATTAACAAATATTTTGTCTAAAGGAGAGGTAGCTGGGCTGTTACTTTTGCTTTTATCAAACCCATAGGAGAAAACAAATGTCTAGAATGCCTAACTAGTGATGCAAGGAAAAATCCTGTCCCAGAAGCTCAGCAGTCGGATAGGTAGAGACACCTAGCTCCCTGAGTAAGCAGAGTGGCGGCTGGTAATTTCTGTGCTGAAGATTCATTACAGTACTGACCATGGGGGCCGAGCTGTCCAGCAGTCAGAGAAGGAAGCTTACATTAAAATACTATCAGATATTTTAATAGCTAAATACAAGTGAATGGGGCCCAATCTACTCCACCTTGTGGTAAATTCTGTTTTATTGCTGTGTCCCACTGTGCCTCCAGTATGGATGGATAGAATGTCACCACTGGAAAAAAAAATTTAAAAAAACTTCAAGGAGCAAATGATCTCTGCTGTATACTCAGTGTGATGACTAGAGTCCTCTCTAGGAGACATGTCATGCATAAAGACGCCAAGGCATTCAACAGTCCACGGATAATCTCTTCAGGCATATAGCTACTTCTGAATTTAGGATGATAGACCCGAAATCCTGCTGTCGTGCCTTGTTACAGAAAGCCAAAGTGATGTGCACATAGAGTCTCCTCCCAAATCTACATGGACAGGGGCCGCCAGGATGCATACAAAGAAAACCACTGTGCCATCTGTAATTGGCACAACACAGAAATGAATGTGGATAAAAGCTCTCTGGAAAAGGGCAGGATTCTAATAATCTCCCATTATTCAGGGATGCCTTGCCAGCTGGCAGAACCAAATCCGGGCGCATTCTCAGCCAGTTCTCATCTTTGGGATGCAGTGAGGTGAAAACAAAGTGATCAACCTGGATTTCAGATTTATTCGAATTTGCAGTTCACGTTCAGCGTTCCCAGACCTGCCATGGGCCCCCACCACTTCAGAGACCTGTAACTAGTGAAGCTGGGCCAAGGCGATAGACTCACTTTGCTGCCAGAATGAAAACATCCCAAATCGGAGCAAAAATGTCTGAGGATATAACCTGCAAAAATATTCTACACATACAAAAAGTTTTACGCAAAAAATATTTATTGCAACATTTATAATGGCCAAAACTTCAAAACATTAATATCCCCAAACAATGGTTAGTAAACTATGCAATATCCGTCTCATGGAATATTATGAATCCTTTGAAAACATTTACATTGACTTTACAATAGTATAGAAAACCCATAGATAAAAAAGATACAGAATTGTAAATATACAACATTACATCAAGTAAATGAGAGAACACAGATGTTGAGAAATGAAACACAAAGCCCGGAAAGAAAACAATACCAAAATGGTAGAATTAGCAGTGTTTTTCTTTGGTGGTAAGACTCTGAATTGACTTTTATTCCTCATCCCATTTTCCTTTATTTTCTAAGTGTTTCTAGTAAAATACCCCTTGTTTTGATAATGGAAAAGAAGTAAAAAGACTTTTAAAATGAAGTTTTCAACCAAGTTCTAAGCTAAACACTAATTAAACTTTATATTTTTGTATGTATCTTGAGCTGGCCTACACACTCTCAAGGTGCCTGACATGAGGCTTCTTCCTAGAGCTATAGCTCCTCCCTCCCCCCAACAGCTTAGGGGAAGTTGAAGAAGTTCAGGTTGCTCTTCAAATTACCAAAAGAATATTCAATTGTCTAGGGATACTTTAGCCCTGCTGGTGAACCTTGGATTTCAGACTGTGAGTGCTTCTAAAATAGCCCTATTTGGTGAAGTGTGCTTTTTGATCAGACTGCTTTTAAGAAGACAGGCCAATGGCTGAGTTACAAGCATAGATAACCACAACAGCATTTTAAGGAAAGATCAGCAAGCTGTGTGAATCCAAATGTACCTGCCTATAGCTCACAGGGGTGACTCAGTGAGCCACTGGAAATCCAAATGACTAAAGCTTTCAGTTGCTTTTAATTTTGCACTATTGTATCATATTGACCAGCCAATAAGGGCCTGGTCCTTAAACCAGATCTAATGTGGTAGTTGAGCTAGATAATAAAGGGTCTGTGCTTGACTTCACATGGTGACCCTACAGTTGAAAAAACTCTGAGGGGCAAGAAAGGATAATCTAATCTGACTTTCCTCACTCTTTTTTAGCTGGGTAGACTTATGAGAGCATAGAGGGTATGGGTTGGTTTATTTAGTATAGTTTCAAATAGCAGAAACCTATTTACATAAAATAGGTGAATGTGCTATAAGGTTATAAACATGTCTCACAGGAACAAGCAGCCAGGCCTGAAGAACAAACTGGAAGGATAAACTAGAATCTGTAAAGAAGGTCTTCAGCCTCATTTAGCTGTGCAACTCTCTGTGTTTCTTCCTATTTATTTCTCTCTGTTTTCCCCATGTACTGGCTACCAACCTGACCATCAACAACCTTATTTAGAAGTCCAGCCACCCAGAGAAAGATGGCTCTCACGCACGCTCTCTCATTCTCTCTAGCTCTCTCCTTCTGTCAGTCATCTCCATCTCCATCTCTAGCTCCCCTCCCACAAGTCTCTATATCTGGGAGTCCAATTGGCTGCATTTGGGTGTAGCACCTACTCTGGACCACTCAGCTGTGGTCAAAGGATATACAGTCACTTTGCAGAAATAAGGCTTCTGAGAGCCCCGCACTTACACAACCAGACCGATAGCAAGAGGCAGGGAAGGCCAGGAACAAAGGAAGAAGAAAAAAAAACCCGTCTACTGAATGTATCATTCATGTTTCCTCTTTGGTAGTTCAATCTTTTTATCAAAAGATAAAAATCAAGTTTGAAAAGATATTAAGAACAGCAAGGACATGAAGAATATCATTCCCCTAAGCCTTCTGGATGAATCTCCTAGAAGCTCTCACCAAAGCTCTGACTGGAGACAAAGTGACAGAAGAAATATCTGCAAATATTACATGTGTGTAATAGAAGGACTGAGACAAACAAGATGGAGGTTTTGTTGACGGAAGAGGATGTTCCAACTCTGAATAGTGTATAAGCAAAATGTTAGCAGGAAAGGTTTAATAAGGATAGCAAGTAACGTAAGGATGTGGGCTTTCTCGCTTTTAATAGTTGAAGGTCAAAAATAGGGAAATCTGGAAAAACCAATAATAGAGGAAGAAGCTTATTGGATGTAAAAAGAAAAAAAGTAAATACTAGGAAACATCACATAGTTAACTAAAATTAGAACATAGAGAGGAGGCAAAAAAGGAAAGAAGAAAATCATACTCATTTCATTATTAATCATAGAAAATTAATAAATATTGTCTAAAGAAATTAAGGTTATCATATAAAATTACAGTTTTATTGGAAACAACCACAACAAAAATATAAACTTTACTAATTACCAGAAGGAACACAAACATAAAGCAGAGAAAGCAGGGCAGGCCATGAAATATTTTTAAAAGCTATCAGAAATAAAGCATAAAATAAAATAATATGACAAAACGAAGACCAAACATATTTTTATTGCAGCAGGAATAAAAGAATTATATTTATCTATTAAAAGGAAAAGCCTTCTATATTTAATTACAAAGCAAAACCAAATATATACTATAAATGTAAGTTGAACCTAAACCGTTAATTTAGAAAATTTGAAATTGATAAACAAATTAAATTACTTTCTTACTACAAAGAGAAGTCCAAAATCATGATATTAATATCACACTGATTGACCGAAAGATGAGACATGTAAGATGAAAAAAGAAGAAAGCTTTAAAATGATAAAGGATACAGTTGTCAGTAAAACCGTAACAGAACTATCTATACATTATAAAACACAGTATCAATATTAACAAATGAAACTAGCAAATATTGAAAGGAGAAATAGAAGCAATTAGGGGTAGAAAATACAGACCCAGACAATCTAAATAATATAAATAATAAAGTACCTCTAATGACATACTTTAAAAACCCTACCATGGAAACAGAGACTATGCTTTCTTTCAAGGATCCAAGAAAATGTCACAAAAATTATTAGGCCACACACACACAATACTCCATGAATTCTAGAAAGCAGAAATAGTCCAGACAAATTCACTGGTCATAATACAATAAAATTAGGAATAAAAATAAAAAGCTCATATAATCTGAAAATAAAATAAAGAACCCTCTCTTCAACTAACTTGTGTCAAACACAAAATGATAACCGAAATTACAGAGTATCTTCACAGATTATGATAACAACATGCCATACCATCTAAATCCATTCAGATTTTTTGAGTATGGTGTGCCGGCTCAGGAAACACAGCCCCCTTCCTGCCTGGCAGCAAGGGGAAGCTCCAGCCAGGTCCTGACTTCAGGTGTCTTAAGGCCTGACCAGCTACTCTCCCCCACAAACGAAAGGGGATAATGCCAGGTTTTCCCAGAAAATGTATCATGTTCCCTTCTCCCAACAATATCATGGATTTCATGGCCTTTTCCATCTGTCATTTCTCTCCTATTTGTCCCTGCCCCAAACTGTTCAGTTCAGTAGGGTATAAAGCCAGCCAGTTCCAGTGAGTAAAATATTCTTACTGCAATTCAGCAAACATTGGGGGAACTTTTGTATGCCACAATGCACTTCTGGAAAACACTCCCCAATCTCTCAGAGGGACTCTCTTGCCCCCTGGCATTTATTGGTGGTTCTCTCCCCCAGATGGATTCTGTCCCCTAGATGAGGGGATCACAAACATCTCCAGTGTTGTGGAATTTTAGCCATGAGTCTCCCGTCAGGGGAATCTCTAGACTTCTCCTGGAGCTCCAAGTGAAAGATGTGAATAGAGAGCTGACTGTCCAGTTTGGCTGCATCTTTTGAAATCTTATGAAAACTTGTCTAGAAACTCCTTTAGAAATGACCATAGTCATCACCTGATGTCCTCAGCTCTGAGCATTGATTAATTTCCAACAAAAGGATATATCCCATTCCTCATCCTGTTATGCTGGCTTTTATTGTCTCTTATTATTCCACGGACATCAGCTTTGCCTGTCCCTCACTAAATACAAGCTATTACATACCAGAGAACAGACCTGATCATTCTTCTGTATCCCTAATCTACTCAAAGCAACTACCACAGACCTGAGTGAAAATCACTAGATTAATTAATACATAATTAATTGTCATATTACAGATTCATAGCTTGTGAGGCTTATAGATTACTTGATTAATAAATTACTTGATTAATAAATTACTTGAGCGATAAACATGTAATTACTTGTCATATCATAGATTCATAACTTGAAGCATGATGATAACAGACTGAATTCATCCCCACGGTGCCCCACTTATACTCCCAGACACCAATCCATTCCCTACATAGTTTTAGAGAAGGACCAGATATGTCTGGCAGAACTCTGGACTTTTCTACCATCTGAGGTCCTATTTTTGCTTCAGGGATACTTCTGTGAGACAACCCATTAATGACTGGTTCTTCTGATACCTCTAGAAGACCTCTGTGCACATCTGTTATACTCTCAATTCCACCTGCTAAGTGGTTAGCAACCCTTCCTTCAGTCAACTTCAATTAATAGATAGATACTGAGGACTTCCTACATGCCTGTCCCTGAATCCATAAAATAAAGAAGATTGAAATCTGAACAAAGGAGTTCAAGTCAGGGGAAATACAGACGTGTAAGGAAATCATTGCTCTGCATTTTAGTGAATGCAGAATGTTGCACAAGTGAAGATGTAATCAATTCTGGTGGGTGGATGGTCTAGAGGCTTCATTGAGGGAAGCAATATCCAAAGTAGGCTTTGAATTAGCCTGTAAGATAAAGAAAGGGATTCTCGCAAACAAGAGAAAGGAATGTGTAAAACCCCAGAGACAAATATCACAACCACTCCAATTTATGCTCCCCAATTTCCTCTCAAAAGAATAAGAAAGTTAAACTTGAAATGCTCCATATAGAAGCTACACATGAAAAGATGATACCAAATCTGCTCTATGTTGGTATATACCTATTTGTCTTTCTGCCTATGTTTTAATCAAATCCAGTTTCTTTTTTAAAATAACACCCAAATGTTAATATGGAAGCATATATCTAGGTTTTGGCAAATCTATAAAACTGGGAAAAAACATAGAGTATATTCTCTAAGAATTATGTATTTCAGAATTGAAAATTTGCCAAACTCTGTTATTCATAGTAAATAAGGAAATCAAGCTATTTACCAAAAGAAATGCAAAGCATATTATATTTCAGTGTCTCTGAAAACATCTTAGTTTGCCATTTTCAGAAGTAATCTGAGTTGACAGTGTTTTCGCTTACTTAAAACAGCAAGATGCTGGGAACATTTCTCAGTTGAAGTGCTAAGTTAAAACATGTCAAGGTTCTTCCCAAATCCAGAAAATCATTTTAGGATTTGCACAGACAAATCCATGTAATCCTCTTGATTTTTAATCTACTGAAATCAGTGGTTAAACAAGCAGTGCCTTTGCTTCTGCACCTTACAACTGCAGCTACGGCTCTGGCCATCGAGGAACCATAGGCTGCAGAAATGAATGGACGCATATTCCCTGGCTCCAGAGCCGTAGTCTGAGCCTTCGCCCCACCCTCCAAGGACAGCCTATTTCTTTGAAGGCTTCTCCTTATCCAAAAAATTCAAAAGGGTGTTTTTAAACTCTATGTTAAAATATAAAAATGTAGTAAATATCAACAAAACATACACTTCAGGAAGACATCCTACATTCATCTGTTGCTTCTAGTACACTCTGGCATACTGCCACCTACCCCCAGTTGTAGCAGTATGAGAAGCCGAATTTTTGATTGCAAAGAGACTCAAAAGCACTCATAATAATGGCTAATATGAACCAGTGCTTCCTGCTTCAAAAGTATAGCCTGATTTAATTCTCTCAACTACCCTACAAGGAAGGTACTACTATTTATTATCATTAATATCCCTCTTATGACAGATAAGGACATTGAGACTTAAAAATGGAAAATATATGCCCAAGTGAACTGCCCATGGTAAACTCAAGAAGTCTCATTCCAATGTCTGTGGTCTTGACCACGCTTCCACTGCCTTTCACAGGCATGATTTAGATATTTTCAATTTTGGGGCGCCTGGGTGGCTCAGTCAGTTAAGCGTCCCACTTCGGCTAAGGTCATGATCTCACGGTCTGAGAGTTCAAGCCCGTGTCAGGCTTTGTGCTGTCAGCTCAGAGCCTGGAGCCTGCTTCAGATTCTGTGTCTCCCTCTCTCTCTGCCCCTCCCCCACTCATGCTCTGTGTCTCTCTGTCTCTCAAAAAATGAATAAATGCCAAAAAAAATTTAGATATTTTCAATTTAAACTATAAATTTTAATTTTTTGACGATACCAGTAATGTGTACATAATACCATATGAAAAAACATCTGTCATGAGTTGAACACTCTGAACCTCTCTCAGTAAATCCTGTAGTACTCATTGGCCATCATGATAAATAAAATGTGTATGGTATTTCATACCTCAAATGTACAAGGGCACGAAGGCACTTCCAGAGTAATCCTCAAATATCTAGTGCCATATCTTCCCTACCATCTCAGAGTATAAAAGAAGAGCATTCTTCTCCAGACATCTTCCCTGCATTTTATGGGTTTTTTTGCATTTATTTCTCTTATGTGTGTGCCTGCTCCACCACTGTCCATTTCAGGACAGTACAAACCCAGTCAATCTCAGTACACATTATTTCCTTATTGCAATGCAAGGTAACATCAAGAAAGAGGCAGCCCTTGCTGTTCACTGCCCTCTGTGTTCTTGAAATGGTCTCATAAACCCATGGCCCCACTGTTAAGTAGACTGTAATTCTCATGGTAAAAGAATATTCTAATGGAAAGACAAAGACATAAATAAATAATAGCTATTACCAGCAATATATCATTGAGCAAATTACACTATGACTGTAAATTTCTATTATTTAAATACCAAAATTATTATTCAAGTCCTACCTAAAAAGCACACATTTCTGAACCATTAATTATACAAGAGACTTCCACAGACAGTCACACACAAAAGTTCCACTGCATCTATCATATCTATTCTGCTGCCTTACTTCTCCCTTCCCTACATAGCCAAGTATCTTCAAAGAGATGACTCCACTTTTTTTTTTTAACTTCCACTCACTTCCCCATTCAATCCCTCCTGAATAGCTACTTAACTAAAACAGTTTTCTCTTGAGTCACCAATGATCTCCACATTACTGAAATCAATTAAGGTTTCTATTGCTCACATTCCCAGACCTCTTAACAGCATTTGACAATGTTGGCTATTACCTCATTCTACAAATGCTGCCTTTGCTTGGCTTCCAAGAAAAACATTCACCTGGCATTTTCTCCCTACATCTCGTATTTCCTCTGCAAATGCATGCTTTTCTAACCATCATTAAAATTTAGAGTTCTTAAGGCTTGCTCCTACATGTTCTTCTAAGGGAGTCTCATTCAAAACTAAATATCCTGAGACAAATTCACATCTCGAGGATCAACCTACCCTTTGAGCTCCAGACTCATATATTTCACTACCTACTTGATATATTACTTGGTTATGTCAGAGGCACCTCCATACCCAACAAGTCCATTATCATACTTGTCATCTTTCCCACCAAACTCAGTCTTTTACCAGTGGTTCCAACTTCATTGAATGTTTTCATCAATCAGCCTTTTATACGGGTACAGGCTATCACCCTAGAAGTCAACTTGACACCACCTTCTCCCTCCCCCTATTTATATGTAATCCATTACAAAATAATGTCTATTTTATCGCTAAACGTCCCATAAATTTACCCACTTCTTTCTGTCTCCATTGACACCACCATGTGCAAGCTGCCATCTCTCCTACCAGAACCTTTGCAGTAGCTTCCCACTATTCTTCCTCCATGCACGCTAGCTCCTCTGATCTTTTCCATACAACAGAGCCAGCAAGAATTTTGCAAAAACCCACATCTGATTACATTATGCCCTATAAAAATATTTTAATGGTTTTTCATTGTTCTTAAGAAAAAGCCAAATTCCTGTCATGATTTTAATGTCGTGCATGGTTTGGCCTCTTTCTCCACCTCCATCCTCACCATGCATCAAGCTTTCCTTTGTTCTCACTGCAGCCACCCTAATTTTCTACCTATGTTTTCTGGTTTGGACAACAGGATTTTTGACAATTGTGTTTTCTTTCCATGAAACATTTTTTCACCTGTCCTTTCATCTCCTTCCACCAGGATCTCTTAGCCATGCTTGGACCTTGGCTCTGGGATCACTTCCTCTAAGAAGCCTCCCCTGGCCATCTTATCCTCCCTTCAATACACATAAATCTATATCAGCTTCCATCATTATATTGCACCCAGGAACATTAACTTCCAACTTATGTATCATTTCAAACAACATGAGCATTTTGATTAACCCATACCTGACTGAAGCTTCAATAGAGTACAGATCATACCCTTGTTTATCAATATAATCCTAAACCTTGGTACATAACTGAGCACATATTCAATTCTTAAATATATCTGTTGGATGAATGACTGAATGAAACCTAAAGCTGTATATTAAAATCAAATAAATATCTTCAAATAATTTTTCCCACATCCTGAGAATTTCAGAAGATTGATTTAGGTGATCTAAATCAGTTTTTTAAAATTTTCAATCTTGGTAATTTCTGCTATAAAAACAGGATACAGTCAAAGTTATTTCAATGAGGTTAGAACTGAATTTAAAATGTAAGTACTGTGGGCTAAGGATATACAGAGGTTTTACCAAATGTGTTCAGATTATTTCAAATTTCACATTTCTGCATGCCTGTGTCTCAGTTCCTCAGGGAAATCTGTCATTGCCTGTCCCTATTCCCAATTTAGTAGGGAACTATTAGAAAGCATGGCAATTTCATTAATTGTGCACTGGCTCTCTTCAGTGTAAGTAGACTCTGCATAAGAAATAAACCTCAAGGAACTCCTCAAGGAATTCCTAATCTAGGAAGGCAGGTATAATTCTGAGTTAATATCCCCAGTACCAAACAGCATATAAAAATACATACATTTAAAAAGAAAAAGAGAGGGACTCCTAGATGACTCAGTCAGTTGAGTCCGACTCTTGGTTTTGGCTCAGGTCATGATCTCAAGTTCATGAGTTAGAGTCCCACATCAGGCCCTGCACTGAGAGCATGGAGTCTGCTTGGAATTTCTCTCTCCCTCTCTCTCTGCTCCTCCTTGGCTTGTTCTCACTCCCTCTCTCAAAAATAAATAAAAAACATTTTTAAAAAATCTTAAAAAAAAAAAAAGCAAACAAAACCTTAGTTTAAAAAAGAAAAAAAAAGAGGGGCACCTGGATGGCTCCGATGGTTAAGCGTCCAACTTCAGGTCAGGTCATGATCTCACAGTTTGTGAGTTTAAGCCCCACATTGGGCTCTGTGCTGACAGCTTGGAACCTGGAGCCTGCTTCAGATTCTGTGTCTCCCTCTCTCTCTGGCCCTTCCCCTCTTGAGCTCTGTCTCTCTCTCTCTCCTCAAAAATAAATAAACATTAAAAACATTAAAAAAAAGAAAAAAGAAAAAGAGGGATGCCTGGGTGAGTCAGTCCACTAAGCATCTGACTCTTTATTTCAGCTCAGGTCATGATCTCATAGTTTGTTGGGATCGAGCCCTATGTCAGGCTCTGTGCTGACAGGGCAGAGCCTTCTTGGAATTCTCTCTCTTGTTCTCTCTCTGCCCTTCCCTGGCTCATGCTCTCTTGCTTTCTCTCTCAAAATAAATAATAAACTTAAAAAAAAAAAAAAGGAAAAGAGAAACAACTCAAAAGAAAAAAAAGCAGAAGATAATAGGTAATTTCAAGAAGATGACATCTACAACACCAAATAATCTATACTACACACATACACCTGTATGAAGATGGTCTTGACTTGGTCTCTTCCTACCACATAATTTTATCTCCACTCCTGCCTGGAAAATGACCTACTTAGCTGCTTCTCCTCCCAGCCACTTATAGTTTTCTGGCTAAGTTTGCTCTCTGATTACTACCAACAAAGGAAATATAGAAACCCTTATTCTGAGGCAAAGGGACAATTCTTTTTCTTGATATTTGTGCCTTAAACCTAATGCTAAGTAGAGACAGTGAGAGTCAACACACATAATTTGGGAAGGGACAGTCATTTTAACAACAAAATTCCAAAACAGTCTTGCTTTTGTGGACTTTACAAGAATACACAATCACTGGAACACAGGCTAGTGTCCTTCCCAGAGGTCGGGAAGATGCTCTGCAGGTACCACTTCATTCAGCTCAAAGTCAGTCCTCTTCTAGCCTGTATACCTGCAAATTTTGTAGTTTAGTATCTTGACCCAACCTTTTGATTTTTGCTGTGCCCACTCTCCTCCATAAAATGGAGCCCCATCTCTCTGACCACTGAATACCCCATCCTTCTAGACCTAGAATACATGCCTAGCTCTTGCCCATGTCTTGAGACAACTCGGCCTGCAGCTCACATTTTGACATGCATGCCCCTTCCTCCCATTTTCAGGATGGCTTTCATGGCGGTGCATCCATTCAGACCCATGAGACTCCATGTTACCACACTGGCCCCTCTAAAACATTTCCCTTGCATCCTATCCAACCCCCAACACAGTGCTTTTGTGAGAAAGGTTATTCTTTTTTTTCGCTATCACATTTAATTTAATTGCAGAACTTTATCTAAATGTTGAAGTCATTCCTCAGAATTCTGTGTTTTATGTTAAACATATCCATTCCCTTTCAACTTTCATATGTGAACAGTTTCCCTGGTATATAATTCCTTGCAGGCCTCTTGGGCTTCTGTGCAGTATTCTTAATTCATGGGACCTCAGCGTGAATACAGGATTCCTGCCTGAGAAGAATTAAATACAAAAAGGAACATGGATTTCCCTCCCTGTTCATTAAATATGAATCGTATTTGTAGGATATCAATACTATGTTAGCAACTCATCATCGTGTCTGATCAATCTCCAGGTTCATTTCTTTCCTGTTCTGGAACATATGTAGTTGTTTCCCATTTTCCAACAGCATGATGCTCTCCGTACTTATTTTTTTAATTCCTAAACTTGATTCTTAGAGCGTCGCTTTGTTTTAGTCTACTTGTCTCACTTGACAAAATAACTTTAAATTATCCTGTCTTCAAAGTGCTAACTTTTTCAAACATAGTTCCATTTACATTTAATAACTTATTACTATTATTGAGGTAAATAATAATGATGACTCATTTATTTTCCTCTCACAGTAGAAATTTCACATAGGAAAGTAACTGATCTCATGCATTCCCTGCTGTCCCAAATTTCATTTTTTCTAGTATTCAACTGATCCAGGGTTCAAAATGCTTATCCTACATAACACCTTTTTCCCTTATTGCCAAATACCTTGAAAAGGTAATGTACATGTACTGCCCACCAGTTTTCACTTCTCAGTCACATGTCAAACCATTTCAATCTGACTTCCAATCATGGCAACCTCCTGAGAGGGCTTCCTTAAAGGTCAGCATTCACAACCTAATTGGATAAGTGGCCTTTTCTTTGGTTTTTAGCTCATTGAACTCTGGATCTTTTGTCACTACTGATAAGCCTTCCATTTTAAAGATATCTCTTCTCTTGATTTTCTTGACAATACTTCATCCCATTTTTTCTAACCTCTCTGACTTCTTTTCTTAGTCTCCCACACTAGATTCTCTTTTTAAATATTGTTAGTACTAAAACTCTATCATTAGTCTGCTTCCTTTATTCTCTGCATTGTCTCCTCCAGGGATTGATTCCATGGCTTCAACAATCACCTGTATGCTGATGACTCACAAATGTATTTATCACATTGACCACCAGCCTGAACTGTATTTGTAAGTATCTCTACTTGAATGCAATATAAGCATCTCAAAAATCTTTCCACAAACCCTACTCATCCTGCTATATAAATCTGTACAATATGGCTAATAATAATACTTACCTAATAGAATTATTAAGGTAACACTAGCTGCTTTAACAGATAAGCCCAAAAATTTGGGGGGCTTAATGCAACAATATTTTATCTCTCCTTTCAACTTCAATGATGGAGAAATAAAAGTTGTGATACTCACACTTCTCTATACGTATATTCACTCAGGGACTCAGGAGAGAAGGAAAAGATGCCACACATAACACAATGTGGGCATCAGCCTTAATTGGCAGACAAAAAATAAAAGAGAAAGCAGGTATTTTTGTTGTTTGTTTGTTTTAAATGGGTCGTACTTGCAATGGTACGTATCACTCCACACATATTCCTTTAGGCAAACAAAACTCAGCCCCATGACCTAATTACAAAAAAAATCCTTGGGAACATAGTCCAACTCTATGTACAGAAGAAAAAAGAAACGAGTTTAGTAAACAGGTAAACAGCTCTGCCACAACTATGGAAATTAAATTAACACATGGCTAGCACTTGGCCTAACTCATAGCAACACAAATATAGGATGTGTTCAGTCATGCAATCTAGAATTGCCAGGGTCAACTTTTGTTGTTCACTATCCCATGGTCATCAGGTCATACAATTCTGTCTTACAATTATCTCTTAATTTTAGATCCTTCTCTCCATTTATATTGCTTTAGCTCTATCGTTCTGAATGCTGGTTTGAAAATAGCATTACATGAGGGGAATTGTTTTAGAAAACAATTCTGAGAAAATTAAAAATAGACCTACCCTATGACCCAGCAATAGCACTGCTAGGAATTTATCCAAGGGATACAGGAGTACTGATGCATAGGGGCACTTGTACCCCAATGTTTATAGCAGCACTCTCAACAATAGCCAAATTATGGAAAGAGCCTAAATGTCCATCAACTGATGAATGGATAAAGAAATTGTGGTTTATATACACAATGGAATACTACGTGGCAATGAGAAAAAATGAAATATGGCCTTTTGTAGCAACATGGACGGAACTGGAGAGTGTGATGCTAAGTGAAATAAGCCATACAGAGAAAGACAGATACCATATGGTTTCACTCTTATGTGGATCCTGAGAAACTTAACAGAAACCCATGGGGGAGGGGAAGGGAAAAAAAAAAAAAAAAGAGGTTAGAGTGGGAGAGAGCCAAAGCATAAGAGACTGTTAAAAACTGAGAACAAACTGAGGGTTGATGGGGGGTGGGAGGGAGGGCAGGGTGGGTGATGGGTATTGAGGAGGGCACCTTTTGGGATGAGCACTGGGTGTTGTATGGAAACCAATTTGACAGTAAATTTTATATATTAAAATAAATAAATAAATAAATAAATAAATAAATAAATAAATAAATAAAAAGAAAACAATTCTGATGCCCAGGTCCCAATCCAGATAATTAAATTAAATGTTTGAAGTATCAAAATTATATTAAAGCTATCAATGTAATCCTAATAGACAACCAAGGTTGAGAACTCCTGCTCTAATCCAACCTCCTCTTTGCCTCACCCAGAATGACCTCATTGAAACACCTATTTATCATTGGAATTTCCTTTACTTCAAAATTGTTTTTGAAATTCCATTGTGTAAAGTAAAGTGTGCACATCTAAATGGGTTTTGATGATGACCCACTGGGGAAGTAAGATGCTTATCTGTATGGTTTACTTCATGCTATTTTAATTTAATCGCTGTCAGAGTTTTATATTGTACATAATTTATTAAGACAGTAGAGTCAAGAGATTTTCTTATTTAAAATTCGTTACTGACTCTGAATTCTCCAATGTAGTAGTTTTCTATGTAGAATGTAAGAACCTGAGGGGATATACATGTAATTCACTGGGGTCTAACACTTAGATCTTATTGTCAAACCTCACTAGAACTTTTGTACAGTAGTAAAAGGTTGGAAATCTAACAAGTCAAACACACACACACACACACACACACACACACAGAAGATATGGAAATAGTTATAAAAATAGAAATAGGCTGAGCTAGAAATAAATCCACCTCACATAAAAAGGACAGGATGCAAACTTGGAGCTAGGAGGAAGGAAAGAATACTTCCCCCAAAATTTGGTAACTATTTTTTTAATGTTTATTATTGAGAGAGAGAGAGAGAGAGAGAGAGAGAGAGAGAGAGCGTGTGAACGCGGAGGAGGGGTAGACACACACCACACACACACACACACACACACACACACACACACACACACATACACACACAGAATCCAAAGCAGGCTCCAGGCTCAAAGCTGTCAGCACAAAGCCTGATGCGGAGCTCAAACCCACGAGTCCTGAGATCATGACCTGAGTGAAGTCAGAAGCTTAACCAACTGAACCACCCATGCACCCCAAGCCCACCATTTTCTAATGATGTCTTACAACATATGTTATTTGAAAAGCCTCAAGCTTTGGCCCACTTGGGCCAAAGAAAGTCTGCAGAATACAGTTATGGAGAGGTAAAAAGATGGAACATATGAAAGACCCATTAGGAAACAGAGAAGATAAAGGGGAGAGGTATAGGATGGATCTAATCAGAGTTGCAGAAGGAAAAAAGAGGATGAGGTTGAGGCCATATTCCAAATGGTAAATCTGATGATTTTCCAAACTGAAAGAAAGCCATGAATGCTCAGATTCAGGATGTAAAAATTATGCCCAAGCAGTAAATCTAAATATGGACTTAGTTCATAGTACAACATGAAGACAAAGAAAAAATCTTAAAAGTAGCAGGAGTAAAGAAATATAATTGACTATATTTTAATACTTGAAATAAAATGGAAATATAACTTAAATATTTTGAAAAAATTAACCTAAAGTTATACACATAGCAAAATTTTAGAGAATGAGGATAAAATAAAGATATTTTCAGATTAAATAAAGGCCAAATAAGTTACTACCCACAGATCCCTACTAAAATTTACTATCCACAGATATTGTACTTCCTGGAAAAGAAAAGCTACCCAAGAAAAATGGCAGGAGAAAGAAATAGTAAACAAGTAAGTTGGGTCAATTAAACATATATCAAGGTGTTTTGCAAAATAATTATTGCAATAATTATATGTCTAGTATATAGAACTAAAATACTGAACAAAACTAGCATAAATAATGAAAAAAAGTGACAAAGCATTTTAAGGAAGTAACTGACGAAAACAGTACAACTTAAAATCCATGAGGTTAGTAAGCATATTGCCTATTTTCTTCTCTGTTGCATATCCAGCACCTAAAGGAATGCCTTAAACATAGTAAACACCCAGAAAAAAATGCACTGAATTAATACAAATTTTGTTTAACAAGTGTATAAATCAAGGTTCCCCAGAAAAACAGAACCAATAAGGCGCGCGCGTGTGTGTGTGTGTAGCGGGAGATAGGGAGAGAGAGAAAGAAAGGGAGGAAGAGAGAGAGAAAGAGGTTTTAAGGAATTGGCTTATATTATGGAAACTGGCAAGTTCAAAATCTATAGGGTAGGCCAGCAGGCCAGAGACCCAGGGAGGAGCCAGTATTTCAGTTCAAGTCCAGGGGCTGTGTACGACCAGTAAGGATAGTAACACTGTGGATCAGAATTATTAAATGTGTTTAATCTGTGAGTTTAAAATGATACTAAAAATATAATTTTAAAATATCATTTTTCTTCCTTAGAAGATGCTATTGAACCAAATCATTATTGGGAAAACAGATAGCTAGAGGGGTGGAGTCAAGCAATCTTTCTTCCTTGACTTAATGAACTATATATCAGGATAGCCAAATATTTGATAATAAGAAGCAATGAAAACACTGAAGATCTGGGTAAAGGCCTTCAGTGACTGCCAGCAGGACACCTACAAACAAGAAACATTTTAGACATTCTTAGGAAAGTAAACAATAACATCTATGAAGTAGTCTTACTAAAAATATCAAACTTAACCAACAATTTACAGAAGATAGAGAGATCAGAGCAACATGTAAATAACACCTCAAGGATGTAATCAACAAAATCTACCCTGTCTACAAACATCCCACTTGCTAAAACAACCACCAAAAAAGAAAAAAGTCAAGAAGAAACTAAATCAGAAAGAGCAATCCCATAGATTGAGACTACAGAGACACATTAACCAATTGCAATGTATGGATGTATTTTTTTGGGTGTTGGACCATCTTTTAAAAATGAGATAAACTTTTGAACATTAGCTGGGTGTTATTATATTAATAAATTATTTATTTATGATATGATAAATATGATATATCACTTTTTGGTATGACAATAGGGTTGTAATATATTTCAAAAGAGTATTTATTATTTAGAGATATATACTGAAATATTAACAACTGACATGATATAATGTTTGGGATTTGCTGCCAGAAAGTTGGTGGGGGAATTGATCATTTTTGAGGCTGGATAAATAGGAGTTCATTATATTAATCTCTATACTACTATATATGCATATGTTATAGGTTTCCTAATATATAAAGTTTATAAAACGGACAAAGATAAGCTAGAGAAAAAATTCATTTTACCTGCCAAATTTGTGAAATTAATATAAGGAATGTGTTTCTTCCTATGTGTGATTAAATAACCCTATTTCTGAAATCTCCACTCTAGTTGCCCTGTCCTTGCAGGAAGGTAATTGGCCTTATACAATAGTTAGCAAAGCAGCATTCTGAAACAAGAAAAGCCAAAACAATTGTAGGCATTAAAGCTTTACGTTGTCACAGACCTGTGTTTTACACTAACCACTTCAACACTTTCTCTCTTTCACTCATTTCCCTACTTACGTGCCCTTGGCTTTCCATCAACACCCCATTAAAGCCAACACCTGCAGTGGCATTTTCTCTGCTCATTTCACTGTGCCTATTAACCCTCCCTATCCCAGACTTCTCTCTAAAGATAGTTAATGTAAAAACCTTAAACCATAATCATGTAATCATACCCTCAATACTTTAAACCTCTATGTGGCATCAAATGTTTTATTTACGCATTTTATAATAGAGACCTGTCAATGCAGGTTTACTGCAGGGTTTCTGCAGATATATTGGCAGAGTTTCAAGAAATAAGAAAAGCAGAATCAAGGTAACTAGCTTCACTTTGTTTCAAAGTGCAGAGAAATAAGGTTTATGTTTCAAATGACAATATTATTCAGGTAAGAGCATCATACATTTTGGTGATTCATACCCCAAGGAGGGTTATTCGCCTCTTTACGTGGTTTCTGCAGCTTACATGTGCAGGGGCAGTACCAACTACAGTCACTTGATTGCAGCAATGGAGATAGGCTGTCTCTGAAGTTTAATGGGGCAGCTACTCAAAGGCCAATTCAAGTTAATCACTCATTCTGGTCCTATCTTTTGCTTAAAAGACATGCATATAAGAACAAAGAAAAAGCGGAGGAGGGGGTGGTTAATGTGATCTAACACATTCAAAACAAGATTTTAAACTTCCCTTACTCACTCTGCTTACTGTTTCAAGTCTCTTTAGATATTCGTCCTCATCTTCTTGGTTTAAAGCGTGCTCTTTGTCAAAGCTGCAGTTTGTTTCATTTTGTTTTATTTTGTTTTGTTTTAGTCAGTGTATTTTTTCCTTCTAGTTGCATAAACCTTATTTCCCTTACCGAAGGAAAAATTCTGAGGAAGAGAAGAGATGCATTGTGTCCGTCTCTCTCTCTCTCTCTCTCTCTCTCTCTCTCTCTCTCTCCTGAGAAGCTTCTAAGGTCTTCCCACTCTTTCTCATCCTGTAACTACTGATGCCTGGGAAGCATAAGCCCTGCGTCTCTATTTATGGAGATTTTCATACTGTACTGTCTATGAAGAAAGAAAAACAGCCCTATCCTTATATTTATCAAACTAGGAGTTGCCAGATTGTCTTGAAAACAGTTTTAAGGGATTCCGTGTCTGAGAAGCATTTTTTTTTGTTTTTGTTTTTCTTAAAGGAATCAGATAGCAACACTCCTTTTATACCAATGGTTCCGGCATTTAATTTTACCATGAACTGTATTTAAAATATTTAACACCTGTAAAGTTTGAATAGTCAAATAGTATCCTGATGACCCCAGCTGTGACAAGCATTAACTTTTAAATACTTACTTGTAGAATGTCTGGGGTCCCAAGAAATGAGATTGAGTGGCCAGAGTGGGTGGAAAGGCAGGCATTTAGGGCAATAGTTATTTAATAATAATTATAAACTTATTTCAGTATTTTCACAGCCACTATAGTTGTATAATGCTTAATGTACACCAGTTCTGAAATTTATTGATTAGTGACTTTTTAAAAAAAAATGAGGACCAACATATGGCATCAACTTTTTTGCCAAATAAGTATATTTAAAAAAGCAAAAACCTAAGTACTTCCTATTGTCACCATCATTTCATAATAGGGAAATTTAAAACCACATATGTAAATAGGACATAATCTTAGACCAAAAAGCCAGTTTTTTTAGAACAGAATAAGTTTACCTTTATGAAAAACTCACAATATTGATTTTTTTTAAATTTCTCTACTGACTCAAGAAAATTTAATCACCAGCCTGCCCCAGTCCACAGAGAAACCTTCACCTGATACGTTTTTAAGTGGTCAGTTTAAAGTGAAGAAGTGTCTTCCTCTAGAGGACAATATGTGAACAGAAAATTTGAACAGGTCAATAACCAGAAGATGAACGTGTTTCATCACACAGATATTAAACATTTAGCATTGTTTGCTGAAGAAATGCCAAATCTGCCTCAACTTCTGTTTACTTTGTGCTCATAAATCTAGTATCATATTAAGGATTTATATCCCCTTTCACTTCATGCAAAACATGTTTAACCATTTGTTTTTATTGCTGATTCTCGGTAATGCATAATCAATAACTTTCATGGTACAATTACAAAACTACAAACTCTCACAGAAATGCCATTTCAGCACACACATGAATTCATGGTAGCACAAGATTAATAGTTTTACTCTGGAAAGTACATACTATATAAGCCAGTGCTCTTTGAAACAATTCAGTGAAGGGTGGGAGTATGCTTTCTGTCTAGCTATAAGCTAGACATTCTGCACTATAAGCATTTCCAAAAAAAAAAAAAAACTAAAAGTTTTTACATGTTTAATGCAGAAGCAATTTCTTGACATTCATTCAAACCCAGGGTTAAGATTTTCTCAATATGCTGGAACCCAACTAGAAGACCATTTTTACATTAATTTATTTGAAAGTATAAATACATCTGTATGGGGAAGCTTAGAATTCTCATTTTTAAAGAGAAGTGAATACACATAATTAAGGAAAGTGAATTTCATGTGATACCCACCATTATACGCATGATAGCTAATCTTATATTGCATTATTAGAATGCACAAGCTCTTCCTTTTTATTGAATTAACAAGACTCTGAGACTTTCCCTTTCCTTTAACTGAATCTGTTCTCAAGTAGGAAAACTTTAACAATGTGCTCCCAAGTGTCCAAGCTGGTATTCTAATGCATGGTGTCTAAAACATACTTGGTGCCCCCTGTACCTTAACTTGGAAATTGTTTGCATTAAACCATCACTTGTTACTATTCCTCCAAACTCTTGGCTTGGCTTTCTAAATCCTTGATCTTTTTCTTCCTTCTTAAAGTTAACTTTGGACAGAAGTGTTCCAAAGGGAACTGCAGTAATTGTCTTAATGCTTAGTGCAATTAGCAAAGATTCAAGAAAACGTCTCCCAGTAGAATGACTGCACCATGCAAGAGTGCAATTACTTACTAGCTTAGTCATCCTACAATTATTTCCATAGCTTTGGTATTTAATCTAAATAAATGTCCAGAGGCTGCCTCTTTGCCATTCTCCTTCATCTATAAGATGAAGTTCTTTTGCAATGGACATATTACCTTTCTAAAATTTGGCATATCCCCTTTCTAAATTTTCCTAACAACCACACAGTGAATGAATGTTGCTATGCCCCTATGAATTAAATGAAAGGAAAGGAAGAGAGATTCGATCATGATCTCTTTCTCCTATCTCTGTCATGAATGGCCTCTTCCTATGGGATTTTCCTGGACTATTCCTTCCCTGAAGAGACATCTGTTTCATGTGGAGGACAGCGTGACAGTGTCAACAACTTTCCTATTAAGTGTGCCCAGAATCAGATTCACTATTATTTTGCTCTACCTCCATACCCAATCTGTCCTCAGAAGTGAACGTTTCTAACAAACTTTTTTTCCCCCACTGTAGTCATAATTTCACAGCTTCTCTCATTGGGCTCCTCAGTTTTATAACTGTCATTCCCATTACCCTTTTCAACAATGACTCCATTTGTAAATGAGCAAGCTTGAAACTTTCACTGATTTCTTTGGCAATATTTTAAGCACACTTTTCTTCCAACTGATTTAAACAAAGAAATGTACTATTGTTTGGAACCACTAAATTGAATTAAGCCCCCGTTAATAGTGTTATTTTATAACTAGTAGCATGTCCAGATATAAATCGGCCTGGCTGGGATAATGCTATGAGTTGCTGTTACCTGGAGGGCCGGTTCCAAACTCTAGGATATTGACTACAAGGATCTGGTAAGGTCCTCACAGCCCAATAGCTAATTAACATAGTATTCTGAAAGCTTCAGTAACTAGACACTCTATAAAAACACTAAAATCTTTAATGTTATTGTTGTTTTGGAAATGACTGAATCCACATGAGGAGTAAGAGCTATGTAAGGTCCACTCTGAGGTTAATTCGAGCATGGGGTATATACAGCAAATTATGAAATGTATTCAATGGGATTCTGTTCTACAGGAAGAGCCTTCTCTGTGATAGGGATTATGTGAAATACAGGGAATTCAACAGTGAACAGACAGATATTAATGTCCGCTTTCTCCTGATTTTAATCTCGTGCCTTCTTTAATTAACAACTAAAAGAAATCTGTAGTTGAATAGCTCTTTTATCTTTCTCCTTGTCTAGACTGTTTTTTTTTTTTTTTTTTTTTTTGCATCTTACAACCCTCACTCCAGTCTTCCCTGAGATTTCCCTTCTTTGTATTTAAGAATCTGATTTCTCTTTAAATGCCATGTTATCTCTATACCTGTAATGCATGTAGGTTTAATTTGGAGAATGAACATCTTATTGAGACAGTTGTCTTACATGCTGCAATTTTTAATCATCTCCGTCATCCTACAAGGTAGGTATTGTGCTTCCCACTTTAGAGATTAAAAAAGATAAGGCTTGAGGACATACTGTGTTATATACATCTAATGAATGGTATTGAAACTGGTTGGACTTGTACAAAGCCATCATTTTGCCTCACTCTCCTCACTGTGGGTATTGAGTCTTTATTAACAATATCCCAAAGAGGTTTGCTGCTTTCAATAAGAACTTGTTATTAATTACCCTAAGATTGGGATAGTTACATGGTTCTACTCAGAATGTCTCTATACTTTAATTAATTTAAATAATTAATATGGCTTTTTATTTCTACAGTCAGTATCCCAACATTGTGTGTGTGTGTGTGTGTGTGTGTGTGTGTGTGTGTGTGTGTGTAAAGATTTAAAGTCAATAAATGGTATCTTGGATTAGGTTCACTGGAAGCAAACTCTGAGAGGAGAATTCAGGGATAGGCAATTTATTAAGGAAGTGCTCCCAAGAGTAACCAACAAGGGAATGAAGAAAGCAGGACAAAGAGAGGTGACAAAGCCATGCAAAGGTGTGATTTCATGTGAAGGACCAGCCACACTCTCACCATCGGCCTCAACCACGGCTTCCTGGAGCCGATAGCTCTACGGTATAAATTACTCAACAGATTGTCCTAACTGGAAGCAAAGGAGCTGGGCTTCAATCAGTTGTTGGCTAAGGGCCACTCGGGAAGGATGTTCACTCCCAGCTGTGTGGGAACAGTCAGTGCAGCTCCAGCAGCCAGAAAGCAGTTCTCCAAAAGAATCTCTGACACAAACTGTTGGAAGAAAAAGCCCACACAACATGGGAGGGGAAGTGGAAGGATCTGAGGCAATCTGGGTAAAAGACAAATAGTTGGTGAAAGGCTAATGGGAGTTACAGTTCTAAAGCTAAAAATCCCATATGAGTGAAATCATAATGGTATTTCTCTTTCTCTGACTTATCTCACTTAGTGCTATACTCTCTAGGTCCCTCCATGTCATATGTGGAACTTAAGACACAAAACAAATGAACAGATAAAGAAAAAAAAAAATGAGAGACAAACAAAAAAACAGACTTATAAATACAAAGAACTAGTGGTTGCCAGAGGGAGGTGGGGGGGGGGGGGTGGTAGGTGAAACAGATAAAGGGGATGAAGGGTACACTTATCTCATAGAGCACTGAGTAATATATGGAATTGTTGAAACACTACATTGTACACCTGAAACTACTATAGCAATACATGATAATTATATTTGAATACAAAATAACACTTTTTTAAAAAAGAAAGAAATCTAATAAAATAAAGCTACAAAGCCCAAAGAATGAAACTGAAAGTCTGACTATAGGAATAAGAAAACGTTAACTACCATTGCAGATGGCTTGTTCACTAAGCAAACGGTAGTTTACAGATGATGCTCTTCCTGTTTGAAAAGGATTTGGCAGTGTTGCAATTAAAGGTACATATAAAGTATGAGTATTAAAATAGAAATAGAAAATTTCAAACAAACCTATAGCTATTGGGAAATGCAAATTTCATACATACCTAGGCTTCTGTAGTTACTGCATTTTTAGGATTAAATTTATATTTGAGCTTCCTGATAGTCATGGCAAGAATAGTGAAAGAAGGAAAAGACAGAGGAGGGGGAGAGAGGAATAAGAAGCCCTTGCCAAGATTTTAGGAGAGACAAATTCTGATAAACCCAAAGTTTAGAATCCCAATTTGCACACAGATACTTACTTATACAAGAGCAGGTGAACAATTAAATAAAGATTAAGTTCAATAGTCACCTTTGGTAAGAAACAGAAGTGCTTATCACACGACTGACCAGTCCTCTGCATCCTCTACAGCATTAAAAGGTAATCCATGGATAGGTATATCATTCATAGTGGGTAAAGAAATGCAGTTGAGATATATCACTTTCTATTATCAGCATTAATAAGGACAAAGGCACTAAGTCTCATCCTCTCTTACATGACAGTTTTTGTTTTGTTTGCTTTGTTTTGTTGCGATACAAAACCTGTACACAATTAATATATACAACTTGATAACTTTGGAGAAAGTATACACCCATGAAACCATCACCACAATCTATGCCATAAACCTATCCATCACATCCAAAGGTTTCCTCCTGCCTTCTTATTTATGATATTATTTTTGTGATAAGAATGCTTAACATAAGATCTACTCACTTTAGCAATGTTTTAAATATACAATACAGTATTGTTAACTACATGCACTATGGCACTATGCCATCTAGATGTCTATGACTAGACATCTTGTATAACTGAAACATTGTACCTTTTAACTAATACCTCCCATATCCTCTTCTCCCCAGCATCTGCAGACAACTATTCCACTCCCTGTTTCTGAGATTAACTATTTTAGATTCCACATATAGTGGCATCACATAGTATTTGTCCTTCTGTGTCTGGCATATTTCACTTAACATGATGTCCTCTGGGCCCATTCATGTTGTTGCAAATGGCAAGATAACCTTCTTTTTTAAGGCTGAAATATTGTATTACATTTATATACCACATTTTTTTCTTTATCCATGGTTGGATATTTAGGTTGTTTCTATGTCTTGGCATTTGTGAATAATGCTACAATGAACATGGGGATGCAGATATTTTTCTAAGATCCTGATTTCAATTCATTTGATTATATACCCAAGTTGCTGAACCATACAGTTTTTGAGTAAACTCCTTAACATTTTCCATAGTGACTTCAATTATTTACATCCCCACCAACAGTGTTTAGGATACCAATCTCTCTACATCCTCACCAAAATTTGCTGTCTTTTGGGGGTTTTTTTGATAAAAGCCATCCTAACAGGTGTGAGGTAATATCTCATTGTGTTTTTGATTTGCATTTCTCTGATGATTAGTGATGTTGAGCATCTTTCAAGTATCAGTTGGCCATTTGTATGTATTCTGTAGAAAAATGTCTATTCAAGTATTTCACCCATTTTTAATTGGATTAAAATTTTGTTTCTGTTTTGCTTTTTTTCTTATTGTTTTACTTTGTTTCGTTGCTATTAAGTTATAAAATCTCCTTATATTTTTTGGAAACTAACCCTTTCTCCGAAATATGGTTAGCAAATATTTTCTCCGTAGGTTCCACTTCGTAGGTTGTCTTCTCACTCTTTGTTTCCTTCGCTACACAGAAGCTTTTTAGTATGTAGTTCACTCGTCCATTTTTGCTCGTGTTGCCTGTATTTTTGGTGTCATATCCTAGAAATCATGCTAGGACCAACGTCACAAAGTTTTCCACAATATAGTTTTCTAGGAGTTTTACAGTTTCAGGACTTATGTTCAAGGCTTTAATCCATCTCAAGTTAATTTTTGTGTATTTTTGTGATTCTGTGCAAGATAAAGGTCCAATTTCATTCTTATACAAGTAAACATCAAGTTTTCCCAGGACTGAAAACAGACTATCCTTTTGTTGAAGAGACTGTCCTTTCCCTATGTGTATTCTTGGCACCATTATCAGAAATCTGTTGAACATATATGTGACAGATTGCTTTTGGGCTCTCTATTTGTTTTATTGTTTTATATGTCTAATTTTATGCCAGTCCAAAGCTATTTTAATTACTGTAGCTTTGTAATATATTTTGAAATCAGGAAGCATGATGCCTCCAGCTTTGTTCTTTCTCAAGGTTGTTTTGGTTCATCAGGCTCCTTTGTGGTTCCATACAAAGTTGAGGATTTTTTTTTTTTATTTCTGTCAAAAATGTCATTGGGATTTTGACAGGGATTACATTGGACATGTAGATCACTTTGGGTAATATGGAAAGTTTAACAATATTAAATCTGCTAGTCCATGAACCTAAGATATCTTTCCATTTATGTGTGTCTGCTTTTCTTTCATCAGTGTTATAATTTATAGTTCTAGGTGTACAAGTCTTCCTACATATTTTATATTCTTTTTGATGTCATTATAAAAGGAATTGTTTTCTTAATTTCTCACTCTGATAGTTTGTTGTTAGCATATAAAAATGCAATTAATTTTTGCATATTGATTTGTATCCTGCAACTTTGCTGAATTTAACAGGGTGTTTTGTTTTGTTTTGTTTTGTTTTGTTTTGTTTTGTTTTGTTTGTGGAGTCTTTAATGTTTTCCACATATCAGATTAGGTCGTCTGCAAACAGATGATTTTACTTCCTTTCAAATTTGGATGCCTTTTCTTTCTTTTTTTCTTGCCTAATTGCTCTGTCTAGAACTTTCCAGTACTACATGGGATAGGAGTAGTGAGAGCAGGCATTATTATCTTGTTCCATATTTTAGAGGAAAAGACAGAGAGTTGGAATTTAAATCAGAGTTGTGGTTTGGCCATGAGACACCATGCAGATAAGGTAAAGCATTCCGCAAAATAAGTGATCTTACTCTCTAGCCTCTCAGACCTCACCTGGCTCCACTCTCCCAAGAGATCCTTTAGGTCAGCCACCCTGGCCTGGTCTTCTTTCTGTCCTTGAAAGATAAAGCTCTCCATGCTAAGGTCATCCACTTGTTATTTCTCTTACCAATCTGCCCTTTTGTGACTGGCTCTTTCCTCATGCTGGGCCTCAGTTCAAGCTCCATTCTCAGAAATGCTCTCCTAGACTACTCTTATTTCTGATCCCATTACCTTCTTCATTTTTCTTTCAGCACTTGTCAGTATCTGAAGTATATTCAGCCCTTCATTTGCTTACTATCTGTCTCCCCCAACACAATAATATAAGCTCCTTGAAAGCAAGGACCATGACTGTACTATTCATTGCTGGATCCAATACCTAGCACAATGCCTGTAATCTACTAGGTGGGAGATAAATGTTTGTTAAATGAATACATTCATTATTATTATCTCTATTCTCAAGGATATTATGATCTTGTTGGGAAAACAAAGATATACACAATTGAAATAAGATTTCTAAAGTTTCATAGCTCACCAGGGAATTCTTACATGATTCTGTAAAGCAGAGCCTAATCAGGAAATGAATTTTTCCCCACTAATCCTTGGGATCCAACACAATGTGCCCCAAACTTGTTTTATGCAACTTCCAACAAGAAAATTCAAATTCTAACATCTACTCACCTGCCAACATCTACACACACACACACACACACACACATATATATATATATATATATATATATATATATATATATATATACACTAACTTCTGCTGTTACCATGGAGCCCCCTGTCCATGTCGATACAAACTAAATAAACATTAGAGCAGCTGTATTCAGTATGCAGAATTCAGATTCTTCCTGCTTCGAGGCAAGTTAAAAGTAATACAATATTTTCCATTTAAAAAATCTATTTCATTTCACAATATTGTTCCCACAGATTGTTTTTTTAATGCCTTTATTTAGCCATTTTCCTGTTCTCAACTTCCGGCTCCCATCCTGGCATTTCCCTGATGTGTTAATTTTAACTGCAAACACCTAATCAGAATTTTAAGAATAATCAGTAGGTTGGCTAACTTTCAGGAAGAAATACTAGTGGTGTTTTCAATGGGCCAGCAGGATGTCTCCAATTATAAAGATGGGGGAAATAAAAACAATAGGATGGTAAAATCCATTGAGGGACAGATTGCATTTTATAGGAAAAGATGTAACTTCATTTAGCTTTGGTCTTTATGTCTTGCAAATGTGCTTAGCACTCCTACATCCCATGAGTCTCAACGTCAATATTTATGTGCTGGAATATTTCATTGCCTCATAAACCAAGAGGTAACTGAGTATTTTTACTCTCTGGGAAAAAAAAATGTTATAGCAGGTAGTGGTTTCAGGCAGCTCCCCTTCTCACTCACACTTTTATGCACCAACTCTCAGGAAGATAGAAAGCTAGGTAAACAAGAAGCCTCATTTTTGTTTCCTCTTGCTCTATCTATTAGATATTAACTATAACTAATTTTTAGTTAACTGTGATTCAGCTCCAACCAAAATTTCAATTATGGAAACCCAAGAATAAAAATTTGATTTTTTGTTTTGTTTTGTTTTAATATAAACTTAAAACAAATCTTTATAGGGGGAAATCCCTGTACTTTAAATACCAAATTCAGGTTCAAAGTTGACATTCCTTCAAAAAGAAACAGAAAAGACCTCTAAATAAATGATCCCTAAGACTTAAAAAGAAATTATAAACAAATATTACTTTTAATATGTAGGAACAGTGAGTATTTCTCAAGGGAGAAGATACTCACCTCATGAAGACCACCGGTCTCCTGTGGAGTCCCAGATTATAAGCCTCCTTTTCCAACTCCACAGAGGGCTCCAAGTCCTTAAATATTTTCCATCCTTGTTTCCTGGATGCTTGTCCTCTAGTGTCTACTCCAAATCCCTTCACTCCATCAATATCATCCATCTGTGTGTGTGAAGAGCAGAATCCAGGCACCTAACAGGAGTGAGCTCATCCATTTCTCTTTCCCCCCCTCTTCTTCTTTCTCTCTCTCTCCTCCCTCCTGTCTTTTCTCAATCTCTCTCTTACACACATATACACATAAAAAGACTCTGTAGTTGAATAAGTTTGAGAGTTGAAGATTTAAAACAAAATAAATCTATGTACTAGAGAATTGTCCAAGGCACATAATATATTAATATGTACTATGAATCTCCAAAAACAAGCGATACGAGATGTAGTCTTTTCCAAATATACTTGACCATAGATGCTTGTTTTTCTTCAAAAAACATCCTTTACTGCCACAATTATTTATCAGTCTACTACTACATGCCTTGTGTTAGTTGTGTTAGTTTTAATGAATGCACAATAAGATGAATAATCAGATTTATTTCCCTAAAGAAGAACAGATCACAGGGATAGAGAGAGAGAGAGAGAGAGAGAGAGAGTGAGAGAAAGAAGCAGAGCTCACCTGAAGAAGCAGGGCTCATGCTCACCCAATGTGGGACTCGGATTCACAAACTGTGAGATCATGACCTGACCTAAGTCAGATGCTTAACGACTGAGCCACCCAGGCACCCCCAGATCACATTCCGTAACTGTGCTCTAGGAAGGTACCCACTAGCCACATATGGCTACTTAAGTTTCATTAAATAAATTTAAGTAACATTAATAATTCTCAGTTCTTCACTAGTCATTTCAAATTCTCAATAGATATATAGTGGCTAGTGGCTGCCACAATAATGGTGCAGATATAGAACATTTCCATAATTGCAGAATATTCTATTGGCCAGAGCTGATCTGGAACATTATATTATTTTTATTAATCATACACTAAAAAGCATAGTCATTCATTTTTTACATAATTTCTCTTCCAAAGACTATAAATTTTATCAGATCTTACCCAATCACAGGTCATTCTCTTATTACAGTTAAGAAATTTCACTCATGATGGGTATAAATTATTCCTACTTCTATTATTACTTTACTCTCTCAACAAATTGCTTCTGGATCCACTGTGCTAACTGAACTCAAGAGCATTGGCAGGAATTAACAACCAGATCACATTAGACCAACCATACAGTGACTTCACAGTCAGAGATTTCTAAGTCTGGAAAAGCCCCTAAAAATGCTTTATTCCAAATCTCTCAGTTTTAAAACTTAGAAGTTGAAGCTCAGAGACACAAGAACTTATCCTAGGTCACAGAGATTTTAAATGGCATAGCTCCTAAAACCCAAGCCAATCATAGACTGCACACAACTCCCTGGGTTTCCTTCAGAAGGAACAAGTCATGGCATAGCACATGACTGAACTAACAAGTGCAACTATGCACAGCAGGGATTTTCCTACTGATATTCTTCTGCTAATAGTAGCAAATGAGCTCTTCTCCATGAGATTATTATCACTGGTGTAAAATTTAACTTTTACTGAAACTCAGTAGGTACTGTGAATACTAAGCTCTATAGAGAAACACTCATTAAAACTATCTAAAAGTATGTGTGAATATGTATGTGCCCATATATATACTATATATATACACATATATATACATATACATATATGTGTGTATACACACACACACACACACAATCAGGAAAGAGTGTAAGTCTTAATTACTCAGTATCCAATTATGTCATAATAAATAATTCGTATTTTTTAAAAAACTGACAGTTTTGGTGACCTTTACATACATTATTTCATTAAATCACAGCATCTTGTGAGGTAGGCATTTTTTAAATGTGAGAAATCGGTGATTCAGAGAGATTAGAATCATTCAGTCCTGGGTCACATGACTGCTATACAGGAACTAGAACTCCTATTCAGTTTTGGTTTGTTTGTTTTTTTTGTTTTGTTTTTGTTTTTTTTGGCTTTAAGATTGATGCGCTTACTATTGCATTATAGCTGCCTCCCTTAAAAAATTCTTGTGTGACAGTGGTGGGAATGAAAAAAGCACAAATGCTATGGAAAACACTGTGGTGGTTCTTCAAAAAAATTAAAAACAGGAGCGTCTGTGTGATTCAGTCAGTTGAGGGTCCAACTCTTGATTTAGGCTCAGGTCGTGGGATCAAGCCCTGCTTGGACTCTGCGCTGACAGTGCAGAGCCTGCTCGGGATTCTCTCTCTCCCTTTCTCTCTGCCCCTCTCCCTGCTTCATGCTAGCACATGCTCTCTTGTGCTCTCTGTCTCAAAAAAATTTTTTTAATGTTTTTATTTATTTTTGAAGGAGAGAGAGAGACAGAACATGAGCAGGGGAGGGGCAGAGAGAGAGGGAGACACAGAATTAGAAGCAGGCTCTAGGCTCTGAGCTGTCAGCACAGAGCCTGACGCGGGGCTCAAACTCACAAACTGTGAGATCATAACCTGGGCCGAAGTCAGACACTTACCCGATTGAGCCACCCAGGCGCCCCAATAAATAAAAACTTTTAAAAATTTAAAAATAGAATTGCTATATGATTCAGCAATTCCACTTCTGGGTATATACCCATAAGAATTAAAAGCAGGATCTCCAAGAGATATTTGTATATCTGTATTCATAGCAGTATTATTCAGAATAGTTAAAATGTGGAAATGACCAAACTATCCATCAATGGATGAATGGAGGATGTATGTGGTATGCCCACACAATGCAATGCTCTTCAGTCTTAAAAGGAAATTCTGACATATGTTACAACATGGATGAAACTTGAGGACGTTATGCTAAGTGAAATAAGCCAGTAACAAAAAGACAAATACTGCATGATTCCACTTAGATGAAAAGAGAGAAAGGGGACTTATTGCTAAATGGATACGGAATTTCAGTTTTACAAGATGAAAAGAGCTATGGAGATGGACAGTGCTGACAGTTGTACAACATGATGAGAATGTATTTAATACCATTAAAATATACACTTAAAATGGTTAAGATGGTACATTTTATGTTACGTGTATTTTACAACAATAAAAAAGGCAAAATCATGCTCATTGAATATATTATTTATACTACTCCCAAACTATTTTTGTAATAAAATAAAGCATATAAAATAATGAGGTACTTAATCTATATTCAGTGTATCATTGGCATGTTAATAACTCTGGCAGCATCTCACAGTGGTCAGATCTTGTCATCAAATGTGGGTCATTTCTTCTTCCATGTGAGCCCACAAACTTCCTACATGCAATTAATTTTGTCTTCAACAGGCTCAAATTTCATAGAACAATCCCGTCTTCTGCTAAAGGGTAAACCCACTAGAGTTCCTATCATTATAACCCAGGACAACTCTGGATTAAAGGTCTAAGTGAAAGATTTTTTTCTACCTATAAAACTCATGGTATGTGCAGTTCTCTTAGATGGATATGTTTTTAAAAGAAGCAAAATGTTTGGCATGTTTGCCTCAAATTTTTGGCGGAAAGTGTCTTTGGACATTTTTCAAGTGGAAAGTTTCTTTCATCTTAGCTAATACATCTTAGCTAATATCTATTAAAACTAGTATATTCTCTGGACAGCTGAAATCATATGTACTGTTTTTCAGGATTATGAAATATCTGTCCAGAAAAATAGCCAAAGTCAGAAAAGCCTCAAGTAGAACAATTGAAAACTGAGCAGCATACACTGAAAAATACAGAAATACCTCTGAGGACTTGAAAATAGGACATTAACAATTACTGAGAATGTATTTTTTTTATCCCTAAGCAGATTCGTGTGCACAGGTAAGTTTTTACATGAAACTGGAGATTATTGGCTATCAAGTATGATGAAAATAAATACATAAATACATAAATAAATAAATAAATAAATAAATAAATAAATAAATAAATAAAACTTTTGAGCCTCTTTGATTCAGAAGAAAGAGGTGAGAGGCCTTTCATACAGATTAAGCTAGAGAGTTTTAAAAACCACCTTCTTTGAAAGATATGAATCTTGCAGCTCCAAGACAAACACAGCTGCTGATTTTGGATTGTGTGCTCATCTATGTTCTCCGCATTTCCCAGGATGAATATAGATCTCCAAGTCATTAAAAAGAGGAAGTTCTGCCCTCACATCCAGTTTAGAGCTGGATGAAAAGAGAGAGAAGAGAGAGAGAGAGAGAGAGCACCTTTGGGAAAAACTGGGGAAATCATAGGAAACATTCAAATAAAAATTTCATTGTTCTCTATTAGCATAGGTTCATAAAGGATTGCATTCTAGTAACAGTTTATTTGGTAGAATTCTAGATTTAAACAATGCTATAGACTGAATGTCTGTCCCCCCACCAAAATTCATATGCTGAAACTTAATCCCCGGTACGATGATGTTTGGAGGTGGGGCCTTTGGGAGGTGACTTAGTCATGAAAACAGGGCCCTCATGAATAGGAGTGGTGCCCTTATAAAAGAGACTCTAGAAAGCTCCCTCACCCCTTCTGCCATGTGAGGACATGGCAAAAAGAAGGCCATCTATGAACAAGTAAGCAGGTCCTCATCAGATACTGACTCTGCTGGTAACTTGATTTCAGACTCCTAGCCTCCAGAAAATTGTGAGAAATAAATTTCTGTTGCACATTACCCACCCAGTCTATGATATTGTTACAGCAGCCTGAATGGACTAAAGCAAATTACAATCAGAAAAGATAATGTAAGAGAGTGGTTAAGAGCATGAGCTCAGGAGTCAGGTAGGGCTTTGTTTCCTGATTCTGAGATTTCTCCACCTCTCTTCCAAATAGATGAAGCCAAATAGAATTAAAGAGGACTGGTCTTCAGAAACCTGTCTTGAATTTCTCCATGCTCTTTCACCCTTTCTGACTGACTGCATTGGATATAACTTCAGCAGCCATATAATGGTATATTGTGTTGGGAGGGTCCCTGTCTGTTTCTAAGACCCTGAATGATGGCACTGCCTCCATTAACATGGGTTCCTGAAAGACCACAAGACAGAGAGCTGCACTGCTCACATAGTCACCCGCCAGAGACTGCTACATGTGGGAAAGACAAGGTCCTATTGTTCCAAGCCACTTTATATGCAGGTCTATTTATTACAGCAGTCAGCATTGCCCTACTAAATACACCCACTTACATGTGTCACTACATCAGGAAGAATGCCTTGCCAAGATCTCTACTACTTATGTATGACCCTTCAGGTATTTTCTAATTCTTCGTTTAAGTTTTGCAATGCCTAAAAAAGTAAAGTTTTCTTTTACCTGAGATGCATCATGGGGAACAATAAAGAGTGTAGGATCAGAGCATGACTAGAATTTTATTGATGACCCAAGGCAAAATAAAATTCAGCCTGCTCTTTTGCAGCAATATTAGATCTGCTGCTCTTTCAGCAGTAAAATCCTGTTTTGTCAGCAGCTACTGAGAGCAGATATGACTCAGAGGACACATAAAAGCATACGTGTAAGGTAACTACCTATTATGTTTAGAAAACCATTTTGTACAACTTAAGTGCACTCTAACATTTCATATTTTAAATAATCAAAATCACATTCATAATGCAGAATCTCACAAAAATTATGCTCCTCTATTTATGTCCTAAGTGCACAAGACAGAAAAAAGGTACAAAGACATGCAGGGAATCACAAATTTTAGATAGCAAAGGGAATTTAAAGATCATAGAGCATGGAAGTTTTATTCTACAGAGAAGGAAAAAGAGACCTGGAAGGACTATGAACTGAACAATATCATTTCAACAGACTTAGGAATAAAATTTGGTTCTCAGTGTTTTGTTTTGCTTTTCAAAGAATACTCATTTTCCAGGTAGATCAACTCCTAGTGCTTTAGAATTGTGGAATCTCATTTGTTTCGTGACATTATTCTTCAACCTCTCCTCAAGAAGTGATGTCATGTCATGATTTATTTTATAATATTTGAGTTGCAAGAGTAACAGTTCTGAGACCTACCAGCATCAGGTACACAGATGGTAGGTACTCAATAAATATTGATTGGTTGAGGTTATGACCATCAAGGTTCACGGCCTAAGTTAAGGCTTTCATTATGGCTTCAGAGTTCAACTAGATAGAATTCTCATTTTTTAAAAAGGGAGTTTAAAAAAGACAGAATGAGAGAGATTAATTTATAGAGCATGATATTTACTCCTAAATACAAATACTTCTCAGGACCCAAGCATGACTTTTTATAAATATAACACAAATCAATCAGTATATATGTTTTGAACATAAACAATAGCCCTTTAGATCTGATTTGACAGAATAGCAGGTGTAGGACAATTCTCAGTGTAAAAATAAATATACAACTGAACAAAATACATAAAGCAACTGTCTTGAGGCACTGGACAAGAGACAATGTAGACTGTGTTCCTCGAAAGATAAGAAACATGTGAGGTGAGATTTGCATTTGCTTCAGGATTCTACTTCGCTTTTGGGCAGAGGAAATAGCATTAGAGGTGTAACTAGCCAGAAAACAATGGAATAACATCTTTAAGGTATTATAAAACAAAAACTTGTCCACCTAGCAGTATATATCCTATGAAAATATTGTTCAGAAATGAAGGGGCAATAATATTTTCAGACAAACAAAAACAAGGTCTGTCATTAGCAGACCTGCACTACAAGAAATGTTGTAAGACGGCCATCATGCTGAGGCACAATGGTACCAGAACTCAACATGGATCTAGTAGGGGTTGGTAAATTACAGACTACAAGCCAAATCAAGGCAGCCACTTGTTTCTAGACAGTCTATGTACTGAGATGATTTTACATATTTAACTGATCAGAAAAAATCAAAAGAAAAACAATATTTTGAAAATTATTCAGTGTTAGTATTTATAAATAAAGTTTATTAAAACATAGCCATAATCATTAGTTTACAAATTATCTACAGCTGCTTTCACTCTATAATAGCAGATTTGAATAGTTGTGACAGAGACTGTATTGCCCGCAAATCCTTAAATATTTACTTTCTGACCCTTTACAGAAAAAGTGTATAGACCCTTGATCTATCAGAAGGATTTAGGGACACTGAAAATTGTAAATTAAGTGGGCAAATACAAAAACAAAAACAAAGCTTCCTCATTTTTTAATTTGTTTAAGAGACTGTTTAAGGTAAAAGTAGTATAATTGGACTGTAAGATTCAAACATATATAAAAGTAAAAGAGGGGCGCCTGGGTGGCGGAGTCGATTAAGCGTCCGACTTCAGCCAGGTCACGATCTCGCGGTCCGTGAGTTCGAGCCCCGCGTCAGGCTCTGGGCTGATGGCTCGGAGCCTGGAGCCTGTTTCCGATTCTGTGTCTCCCTCTCTCTCTGCCCCTCCCCCGTTCATGCTCTGTCTCTCTCTGTCCCAAAATAAATAAAAAACGTTGAAAAAAAAAATTTAAAAAAAAAAAAAAAAAAAAAAAAAAAAGTAAAAGATATCACAACAATAGGAGAAATAATATAAAGGGAATAAATAGAAGCAGAGCAGTGTAAGATTCTTACATTATCATGAAGGGGTATGTCTTAATTCAGGCTGCTATAATAAATACCATAGACTGCGTGGCTTAAACAATAAACATTTACATCTCCCAGTTCTGTAGACTGGGAAGTACAAGATCAAGGTGCTGGCCAATTCAGTTCCTGGTGAGAGCTCTCTACCTTCTTTGCAGATGACAACTTCCTGCTGTATTCCCAAATGGTGAAGAGAGATCATCTCTCTCATGTCTTTTATTGTAAGAATACTAATCTCATTGAGGGCTCCACTTAATTTGAGAGGCAATGACCTAATTGCCTCTCAAAAGCCTCATCTTCAAATACCATCACATGAGGGATTAGGGCTTTCAACCTATGAATTTTGGGGGATATAAATATTTAGTCCATTGCACAGTAAAATATTAATTTAGGCTATATTTGATAAATTAAAGATGCATATGTTAATCTCTAGAACAAATCTAAAAAACAATATAAGGAGGTATAAAGATAAAATAGAACACTAAAAAAAATTCACTTAATCAAAAAGAAGAAAGAAAACAAGGAAAAAACAAAGAATGGAGGAAGGAATAGAAAATCAAAAGTAAGATAGTAGTCTTAAACGTAACCATTCCAATAATCACATTATGTGTATGTAAATGGGCTAACTATTCTAATTAAGAAGCAAAATCTATTAGACTAGAAAAAAAAATAAGACCAAATATACGCTCTCCACAAGAGATCCATTTACATATAAATACACACAAAGGTTGGAAATAAAATGATGGTAAAATATACGCCATACAAATAATACACATAAGAAAGCTGGACTAATTATATTTAAAATTAGACAAAAAATGCTTCAAGAAAAGGAATAGCAGTAAAGGTGGAGAGGGACATGTTATAATGACAAAAGAATCAAAGAATATTAAAGATTGGAAACACACTATCGAATAATTTAAGAACATTAATTTAAATCAATTAATTGAGACTTACAGAACATTACAAAAAGCAACTGCAGAATTCGCATTCTTTTGATGTGCACATAGCACATTCACAAGATAGTCCATGTGTTGGGTCAGAAAACAAGTCTTAATTTTGAAGGAATGAAAACATATAGAATATATTTTCTAATTGAAATAGAACCATATCAAAAATCAATAACTGGGAATGCAAGCTGGTGCAGCCACTCTGGAAAACAGTATGGAGGTTCCGCACAAAACTAAAAATAGACCTACCCTACGACCCAGCAATTGCACTACTAGGCATTTATCCAAGGGATACAGGAGTGCTGTTTCGAAGGGACACGTGCACCCCCATGTTTATAGCAGCACTATCAACAATAGCCAAAGTATGGAAAGAGCCCAAATGTCCATCGATGGATGAATGGATAAAGAACGGGTGGTATGTGTGTGTATATATATATATATACGTATATATGTATATGTGTGTATACACACACACACACACACACACACACACACACACACACACACACACAATGGAGTATTACTTGGCAATCAAAAAGAAGGAAATCTTGCCATTTCCAACTACATGGATGGAACTGGAGGATATTATGCTAAGTGAAATTAGTCAGAGAAAGACAAAAATCATATGACTTCACTCATATGAGGACTTTAAGAGACAAAACAGATGAACACAAGTGAAGGGAAACAAAAATAATATAAAAACAGGGAGGGGGACAAAACAGAAGAGACTCATGGAGAACAAACTGAGGGTTACTGGAGGGGTTGTGGGAGGGGGGATGGGCTAAATGGGTAAGAGGCATTAAGGAATCTACCCCTGAAATCATTGTTGCACTATATGCTAAGTAATTTGGATGTGAATTTTAAAAAAGAAAAAAAGAAAATTAAAAAAAAAGAAAAAAATGATACCTCTAATATCCCCAAATATTTGAAAATTTGGAAATATAATTCTATATTTAAAAGTCTGTTTTTCTGGGGTGCCTGGGTGGCTCAGTCACTTGGGTATCTGACTTTGGCTCAGGTCATGATCTCACAGTTCATGAGTTTGAGCCCCATGTTGACCCTAGAACCTGCTTCAGATTCTATGTCTCCCTCTCTCTCTGCCTCTCCCCCATTCATGTTCTCTCTCTCTCTCTCTGTCTCTCTCTCTCTCTCAAAAAATAAATAAACAGGGGCGCCTGGGTGGCTCAGTTGGCTAAGCGGCCGACTTCGGCTCAGGTCATGATTTCATGGTCGGTGAGTTCGAGCCCCGCGTCAGGCTCTGTGCTGACAGCTCAGAGCCTGGAGCCTGTTTCAGATTCTGTGTCTCCCTCTCTCTGATCCTCCCCCGTTCATGCTCTGTCTCTCTCTGTCTCAAAAGTAAATAAACGTTAAAAAAAATTTTTTTAAATAAATATTAAAAATTGTTTTTAAAGTCTGGTTTTTATCTTTTTTTTTGTTTAGTTGTTTGTTTCTTAAATTTCACATGAGTGAAATTATCATCATATTATACACCTGAACCCAATATAACACTATGTTAATTACACTGGAATTAAAAAATAAACAAATAATTTTAAAAAGAAATATAATTCTAAATAAAACATGAGTCAACAAACAGTAATTATTTTGATTTGAATGGTAAAGGAAACAGAACATAATAAATTTTGTGTGCTGTAATTAAGGCAGTCTATAAAGAAAAATTTATATCTTTAGATGTTTACATTAAAGAAGAAACACTTAAAATCAATGATCTAAGATCCACTGTAAGAGCTAGAAAAATAAGATTAAATTAAACACAAAGTAAGTAGAATGGAGAAAAAAATAAAATAAATGTAGAAATCAATGGTATATAAAGTGGACAACCAATACAGAAAATCAACAAAACTGAAATCACTGGTAAATGCCATCAGACATTTGAGAAACAAATAACTACAATTCTCCAATCTTAAATCAATGTTGTCCTAAAATATAAATGATCTAAACATCCCAATTAAAAGGCAGACATTGTCACAGTAGAAAGAAATGTAAGACCCGACTATGTACTATCTACAAAAGAAACCTTTCACATATAAAGATCCTGATTAATAGGTTTAAAGTAAATTCATGGAAAAACAGACTATGCAAATATTAATCATAAAGCTGATGTCTTAGTCTGTTGAGGCTCCTGTCACAGAGACATTATCATGAAGGGGTATGTCTTAATTCAGGCTAGTGTGACTGGGTGACTTATAAACAACATAAATTTATCTCACAATTCTGGAGACAGTGAAGCCCAAGTTCAAGGTGCCAGTAGATTCCACATCTGGTAAGGGCCTACTTCCTGGTTTACAGAAGGCTGTTTGCTCACTGTGGTTCTTCAAATGGCAGAGGGGTAAGGAAGCTCTCTGGGGTTTCTTTTATAAAAGCAGTAATCTTATAGTCTTTTGTAAGGGTGGAGCCTTCATGATCTTGTCACCTCCTAAAGGCTCCAGCTCCAAATACCATCACTCTGAAGATTGTATCAACATGAATTTTAGGGACACAAATATTCATTCTATCATCTGGAATGGTTGTATTAAGTAGGTAAAGTAAGACTTAAAACAAGAAATATTACCAAGAATAAAGATTAAAAAGTCATAATGATAAAAATGTCAACTCACCAAGGAGTCATAAAAACCCTAAATGAGTATGCACCTAAATATGAATTTAAATGAAGCAAAAACTGACAATTTAAAAAGAAATAGATAAATTCACAATTATAGTTGAATAATGCAAAACTTATTTCTCAGTGATTGATATGACAAATGGACAGAAAATCAATAAGGATGTAGGAAGATTGAATAACTATAAAATTGACATTCATAGAATATTCCAACAACAGAATATGCATTCTTTTTAAGTACACATAGTATGTTCATCAAGAAAGACTATATGCTGATTTATAAACCATGTAATAATTTTAAAAGGTTGAAAAGATAAAGCTTATGTTAATTTTCTTGCTTTTTAAATAAAATGTTTTGAAAGAAATCTCTTTTAATAGGCTTAAGGAAGCCTACATCATACTACTTGATGACAAAATATAACTAAAAATGATGTTAAAAATTGGATTTTAAAATTTTGTATTCTATTTTCTCTTATAGGTTATGTTACAAAATCGAGTGATATCCCACAATGTATAAAAGAAACCCCTCAATGAGGGAATTTTTTTTAATCTATAAATCAAAAGATAAATGATCAAAACCCAAAAGCTCTGAAAGCCAGTTGCAGGCACTGTGTTCATGTTATATCAAAGGCAATAAACAATAGAAAGCCCTAGAATATTCTTTCAAATAATTGAAATATTTTAAGGAATTTCTATCAGCCATCTCAAAGAGGAGAAGGGTACTGGTGAGCCAAATTCCTTTCTAATTCAAATAGAATTTATAACTATAACTCAAGGTTGTTTCTCATGTTGTACATAGAGCTCTACAAAAAGTATTTTTGTTTAAAGTAGATAGTCTATCAAAATAAACCTAGTCATGCTATGATATGAATAAATATAAGGCTATGTAGGCATACAGCCTGACTTTTTTCACTAATCCATTGGTGGTACAGTGCTATTTATGTTTTTATTAAGTACATATGATTTAGTTTGGCTTGGTTTGATTTGGTTTTAATCTAGTGTTGACATCTAGTCAGTTTGAGATAGGAAAGAATGAGGAGAGTCTTAGATGTCCAGGACCAAAGTCAGAGGTATTGATGATCAAAGCATTGATATGTGGTTGTTAAGGAGCCCAGAGAACCAGAAAAAAAGCTGGAGTGGTGAAGGAATCAAGACACTGGTACAGAAGGGCAAGGGAATAATTTGGGAGCAACGGTTAATGAAAGGCTGAATCAAAGCAGAGGGGCTTCTGGAACAAGAAAGAGGCTTAGCAATCACTAAAGAATGCAAAAAAAAGTACAAAGCAGGTCAAGAAAATAAATTCCACAGATCAAGCCCCATGCCCATAATGGGCATGGAACTAGAGGTTAAAAATAGAAAGTAGGTTCCAGATATTCAGGGAAGGAACCTAGGATGAAAGATGGAAAACCAGACCCAGAAGTGGAAGTTACATAACAGTGGAAGCCAAAAAGCCACCCAAAAAGCAGGATGCCTGACTGGCTCAGTTGGTTAAGTGCCCAACTCTTGCTTTTGGCTCAGGTCATGATCTCACAGTGCGTGGCTTCAAGCCCCACATCGGGCTCAGCACTGACTGCATGGAGCCTGCTTGGGATCCTCTCTCTCCTTCTCTCTCTGCCTCTCTCTCCCTCAAAATAAATGAACTTTAAAAAATTAAAAAGGAAAAATCCCACCGCAAACAACTAGTTTTGGCAAGCAAAACTCAAACAAAACAGATTAGCCAAGATTCCAAAGAATGGAATTACTGAGTTCCAATCCTGGAAAACAAATATAATGATTGAGCTGATAAGTATATGCTAGTTGCCATGTACGTGAAACTTCACCTAGATCCATATATAAGCAGCCTGGTTAACAAGGGAAAGAGCAGCAAAGTGGGCCTGAAACTGACTCAAGATCCTTCTGAAATATGTAGTGTGTCCAGAAACAGAACTAAGACCAGGTAAAACACAGCAATCAGGTGGCTTGCCTCACCTACTAGGAGCAAGGATGGGTCCAGAAAGGACCAGACATTTCTATCATAGAGACTGGCTTTTTCAACAAGATTTAAAGGGACATTAAATCTTATATATCTTTTTTTTTATGATTCAACTATTTATAAATATCAGTAGTGCTACCAATCAGATGTCATGAAGTGCCAAAACAAGAACTACACCAAAGATAAAAATCACTGGCTGACAGTCTGATAGCCCAATTAGTGTGACCTTAAATACATAAAAGGCCATATCAATTACTGTAACTCTGCCATATAAGGAATAGATATTTAGGAAATGGATTGATATTGTCTATTTCTCCCCTGGAACAAGAGCCATTAAAAGAACAGTGATTTTCTCCAGATTTTATGAGGAATTTGTTTTCACAGAAGTGTTCAAATTGAAAATCTCTGGAGAGCAAGTGAGCATTGTCAGACCCAAGAGACCATGTGAAGGCAAACAGGGATCAAGCACAACTGTTGAGTACAGTCTACACTGGAGTGACAGGGGTGAACCAGGTCATTGCCCTCAACCCTGCCTTTGTTATCTCTCTACTTCTCTGGAAGGCTGACTTCACTGAGGACTCACGCTCCTGGAGCCCAAACAGATGGGGAATATGTGCTTAAATTGTCTAACTGCTTTCCCTCGCCTTTATCACTGCCTTTCTTTCTGGATTCCACTCTCGGCTCCTCTTTCCCAGTTCTGGAAAACTCTCATTCCCACTCTTCTGGACCCCGTCCCCCCACCCCCACTGAAGACATAGGTATCTTTTGTCTGGGAGACAAAAGGTATCTTTTGTCTGGGAGACAAAAGGTATCTTTTGTCTGGGAGAGCTTCTTCCCAGACTTCAATCCTATCCCCAAATCCAAGGTAATAATCTCTATTTGCTGCCTGCTTAGAGATAATACTGACCATTGTCTGGAGGGCCTACAGTGTCCCTCACTGACCAGATGCCTTCGTATGGACAGCTGCTCCCATAGCCATGCACCTCACCCCGTCACCAGTCTCAGCCACCTGATCAGTCACTCGCTGATCTACCTTAACATCCACAGAGCACCCACTCTGCCTCTTTTACAGACCATGTCCCTCTAGAATGATTTTTTCTTCCACTCTCTGAGGTGAGTGTGCACACCCTTAATCTACCCTCTTAATAAGGGTAACAATATTACATGGAGCGGTTCCTACTGTCAAGGTTCAAAGCCATGGGCTACATGAAAAGAAAGTTACTATGACAACACATCTATGATTTCCTGATATCCCAGATATGTGTATTAGGAAAACAGAGATGATACAAGAGAGGCTGGGAATGATTTTGTCCCCTCTATAAATCATTAAGTAAGCATTTCTGAGTGGACAGAGGAGAGTTGAGCTCATTACAGAGTGAGATAGAAACCAACTACAGTTAATGGTAAAACTAATGAATTATGAAGTCACTTCCCCACCATTTCCTTGAGGTATAAAATGAAGAAGTTGGGTTACGTCATCTCTCAGGCCTCCTTAAGCTCTAAAATCATCTATGATCTGTAGAAAGTGGCTCAATTTAAACTGGCATTTTACATTAAACATACAAAAACTTATTGACAATAGTATGTACTTTTTTGTGGGTGCCATATAGAATCAGCATAGCTAAAACATGAAAATTTATTTATTTATTTATTTATTTATTTATTTATTTACATACTTATTTTTAAATGTTCATTTCTTTATTATTGACATAGTGTACACACACAAGTGGGGGAGGGGCAGAGACACAGAGGGAGACAGAGAATCCGAAGCAGGCTCCAGGCTCTGAGCTGTCAGCACAGAGCCCAATTTGGTGCTTCAACTCAAGAACTGTAAGATCATGACATGGGCCAAATTCAGACGCTTAACCACTGAGCCACCTAGGTGCCCCCAAACATGAGGTTTTAAAGAAACGTGGAGGAAGATGCTTAAAAATCAAGAAGCCAAAACTTAAGCTCAATTTGCAGAGTACCCACAGGGTCTGAATAAGACACCTGAATCCACAAAATATTTAACAAATTCAAATTCATAACCATTTGTTTATCAACCTATTTCCAGAGCCAAAGTGTGGTGGAGGTTATAAATGCCATATTATATAGAAATGCACTACCATTTAGGAAGTGATGTCATAAAGCTATGGCCATAAAGCCAACTGGACAATGCCAGCAACATATTGTAAGAACACAGGGCTCCCTCTCCCTGATCATAACTGAATGGGCCCGATTTCCAGTCATTCATGTTTTCAGGAACATACTTTTCCCTTTCAAAATGTCTTTAACAGTTATGAACGACTTGTTTTCGATATAAATACCTAATGTGTTTTTCTATCAGATTTGTTCATTATGGAATAATGTACATCAATTTCATGCATAATTTGCACTTTTATAGCTGAAACATCAAGAAGAAACATTATCATTATGTGTTGATTTACAAAGCAAAAAAGAAAAATCATTTTTAATTCAAGCTCAGGCCCATGTTTATCAGGCCAGCAAGAACTGTGAATTCTTAACAGATAGCACACTACTTCCCCAAGGGGCCGTCTCTTCCCCACAAGTCTCCACTCCTGCCTGCTGGCTGCTGCATAGGGCAGGATCGCTAGGCATCGACAGTTGACCCTCTGCCAGTAAGATCAGAAGCTGCACTCTAAAACAGGTCGGCAAACAATGACCTGTGGGCCATATGCATCTCACTGCTTGTTCCTGTTCGGCTCCTGAGCTAAGAAGGGTTATTACATTTTCAAACAGTTGACAGAAAGCAATAAAAAGAAAAATATTTCAAGACATGTGAAAATTATATGAAATTCAAGTTCCGGTGTCCAGTAAATGAAGTGTGCAACATAGCCACTCATTTGTTTACATGTTGTCTATGTCTGCTTAATGCTCTAACATAAAGTCAAAATGTTGCAACAGAAACCATACAGCCCACAAGCTATATTTACTATCTGGCCCATTAGAGAAAAAGTTTGCCAACCTCTGCCCTAAAACATCTAAGACACTACCTTGTTGCCCCATGGACAGCAACAGTATTCCACTCAGCAGATCCAAATGTCTTCTGTTTCTCATGCGTTTCTCACCCCTGATGCAAAGTCAAATCTCAAAGTCAACACTCTGCTTTAACACAAAAGTCGTCTACAAAAATACCTTTGTTTTCTTTCTATACCTTCTGCCACAGCTTTTCAGTCTCAGTTACTTGCTTAAAACTGATGTCTCTGGTTTTTCTCCCTGTTTCCTTCTTTGCAGGGAGCCCATCACCCTGATTATCCTATTTAATCCTCTCTGTTCTTCTCTGTCCCTAAACCCACCAGATTTCTTCATAGTGCACAGTGAGGATTTATTTTCTATCTGTCTGTCTCTCCCACTAGAGAGTAAACTCAATGAGGCTGGGGTCTTATGTTTCTATTCACCATCATGTAGTGCTGCTCTTTTAAAAGTATCTAGTATGCTTAGCACTAAGTGGAAATTGCTTAACAAAATACTGAAAGACTAACTGAATGAATGAACAAATGAATGAATGAGCAAATAAGGCTAAATGAACCAGGCAGGAAAAAAGTTTAAAAAGGAGTTTTGAAAGCACATTCTTTCTCCCCTCAAAAAGATCTACTTTATCTGAACACTGGCTATTTACTACTCACAGAACACTGACCATGGACCAGACACTATGCTCAGTCCTTTACCTCCTGTGGCTGCTATAACAAATTACCACAAAATGAGTGGCTTGAAACAACAGAAATGTATCCTCCCACAGTTATGAAGGCCATAAGTCTGAAATCAAGACATTGATAAGGCCACACTCCTTCTAGAATCTCTAGGGGAGATTTCATTCCTTGTCTCTTCCAACTTCTGGTGGCTACTGGGGCTCCTTGGCTTGTGTGTGCATCACTTCAATCTCTGTTTCTGTCTTCATATGGCCTCCTTTTCTGTGTGTCTGTGTCTTTTCCTCTTCTGTCTCTTATAAGGACACTTGCCATTGGATTTAGGACACACCAGGTTAACCTAGGATGATCTCATTTCATGATACTTAACTTAGTTAGATCTGCAAAGACCTTTTGCAAATGAGGTCACAGTCATAGGTTCCAATGATTAGGACATTGACATATCTTTTGGAGGATACTATTCAATTCATTACATTTAGCACCAGGATATTAGTACATTTATGATTTCATTTAAGTTCTCCAAGAGCCTTGAGAGTTACTACCATTTCACAGATAAGAAAACTCTAATAAAAGAGTGAAAAAGCTAGCATTTGAAACTAAGTCTGTCAGAATTTAAGACTATGCCCTTAACCACTACAGAATTTTACTGTCTACAAAGCCAACTGGGTCACTTCCTGAATTGCCTAATTTGCAGGTGGAATATACCAGAGTCCCAAGCCACCACAAAATTCCTTCACTTCCTTTCACCCACTTACATAACCAGATGATCCACCTGGAGTGCAAAACAAGAGGAAATTTTTCAGGTTACCAGGAAACTCCCAGTTGTCCTCAGGGCTAATCTGACACTGTGAGCCACCTTCTCTAAAATGAAGTACCTGTTTCTCTTAGTGAATTTTGCTAAATGCTTCCTGATGTCTATGGCAAATTAAATTCCCTGTGTATCTACCACTGTTGAGCAGTGTGTATGAGAAATTCTAAAGAGAATGTCTTCTTTACTTCACTCCAGAGATTCTAAAAATGTATGAATTACTTTTCTTTTCTTTTTTTTTTAATTGGGATGCAAATGACACTAAGGCATCTCACATGGCCACAAGGAAGTAGGACATAAGGAAGGAATTATTCTCTGGTCACTTTGAATTAGAACATGCCAGTGACCCTCGAGGGACTATAAACTGTGGGCATTTCTCCAAACCCTTTCAAATTGCTTGGCTCAAAACTCACATAAAGTTAGTTCCTTGTGAAAATCCCCCTCCTAGCGGCATGAGAGAATTAATATACTTCCAAAAGTAAACAAGTCGCTCCTTTCTGCAGCTGAATCAGAAACGTTATATATCATGCCAACTCAAAGGGAAAACACAGTCAAGGAAATGGAGGGGTCAAAAGCCAACCACCTGGAAATTTATGTCAGTTTTTAACGCTTAGGCTCCTTCACCGCAAACAAATATCACACTTTAATACCGCTGCCCAATAAAGGAAAACCTTCGACTTGTGGGCTTGTGGAAAAAGCAGAATGAAAAAGCAGCATTCATGTGAGAGTCAAAACCTATCCTGAACTTTGGTGAAGAATAAAAAGGCTTTCATGCTATGTCTTTTATCTCTGCTGGAGCTGGGGCTCAGAGTGACACTATGGACAGGAAACTGACAATGATTGAGCAACTTCTCCTTACCTGATTGTTCCATAGGTTTTATATCACTGATCCTTTACCACTACCCTTGAAAGTAGGCAAAATGCCCTCATTTAGAGTTGAGGACACTGAGGCTCAGAAAACCTAATGGCTTACCAAAGCTCAAGTAGTTAATTAGCGATTTGGGGTAAACCAAAGATATTCCCAAATGCCAAGCTTACCTAAATCAACTTTTTCTTTCCTGCTCCTGCCAGCATATTCTAAACATATGCTTTTAAAATAATGACACACTAAATCTTGCAATCAAGTTATTAAAGCATTCTGGTAAGTCTGCAAATGTCATGCTGTTTTCACTAAAGATGACCAGGATATGACATTGTCTCCTCCTATTATGCCCAGCCAGCAGACTGACTGTCAAATACCCACTGCTGTGATCTGTTTAGCAAGGTCAGCTGCTTGATTGCTATGAATAATTGGATGCCATTAATAATGGTCAGCTCCAGGATATAGGAAAGTGGTCAAGCGTGATAATTGTATTTTGAATTCCAGCAGATTATTTCCTGGGGAGCAGGAAGACAACCACTATATGGAATACAGTTTTCCTAAGTTCAACAGAGATAACTCTTTCCCTAGAGGTGAAGGGGACAAATGAAGGGCTCTCCTAAAAACCTGTGTGACCACCTCTGAAAAGAAATATGGAAGTCAACATTTTGCAAGATGTGGCTAATATTGGGAGGCCTGACCATTACTAAATGTCTTCAGCAGTTAACTTTCTTATTCCGTCATTCAGATTATTACTAGAGTTTTATATATTGGAGGGGTGGGATGTCACTGTCTAAATTCGGAAGCACCAGTGATGTCAGATCAATGGCTAATTAGGAAATCTAATCCAGTTGATAGTCATCTGAAAGGTCAAGCATAAATCTTTTGCTGTTTAATGTGTATTAAATGTCCAAAATATATTAAAGGCTGTGACTACCACAGAATAATGATATAGAACAACATTATCATCTTTTTAAAAAAGCTTTTCAAAGAATAAAGGCTTTAAAAAAAAAACCTTCCAGAACATAAGAATAAAAAAATGAGAAACTAAAGAGATTATAAAAAGTCACATTCTATAATTATGTGAAAAGGAAAAGCTGAAAACGATCTTAGAGAAAGGTATTAGACTAGGGTTTGGGTGGTAAATAAAGAGCAAAAAAAAATCATACAAAAATGTAATAACTTAATAGCAATAAAGCATGCTTTACTACAACACCCATCAGCTATTGGTTTCAGACTTCAATATGGAAACTTTCTTCCACTGGCCAGCCATGTGAGTGAACAAAATTAAACTTAAAACTTACCATATCAGAAGTATAAGTGAAGGAAAAGCAATGGGAACATGGAGTCAGGATACAACCGCTTGAAGCCATAAGTACTCAGCACATGTTTCTTGTCAGCTTTTCCATTATCTGGAACTACTACAAGATGGACCGTTGGGCCATTTTTTTCAAGAGTATTCAGTGTTTTGATCAACTCTGAAATGAAAAGACAAACCAATGGATTTTCAACACAATATAAAAGCCAAAACTATAAAACTTTCATAAAAAAAACATAGAGTAAGCTCTCATGACTTTGGGTGAAACAATGGTTTCTTAGATATGATACCAAAAAGACAGGTAACAAAAGGAAAAAAATGTATAAATTGACCACATCAAAATTAAAAACTTTTGTGCAGCAAATGATACCATCAAGAAAGTAAAAAGACAACCCCAAGAATGGGAGAAAATATTTGCAAACCATATATATATATGTATACATATACATATATATGTGTGTGTGTATATATATATATATGATGAAGGATTCATATCTCAATACAAATAGCCAAAAAGCAGAAACAACTCAAATGTCCATTAACTGATGAATGGATAAATAACATGTGGTATATCCATACAAAGGAATATTATTCAGCCGTAAAAAGGAATGAAGTAATGACATATGCTACAATATGTCTGACTCTTAAAAACTATATAAGTGAAAGAAGCCAGTCAAAAAGGCCAAATATTGTACAAATTCTTCTATTAGAAATGTCTAGAATAAGGAACCTTACAGAGACAGACAGTAAATTAGGGGTTGCTTAGGGCTAGGGAAGAGGAGACACAAGGGAAAAAGGGATTTAATACTAATGGGTATAAGGGTTTTTTTTAGGGGGTATGAAAATGTTATAAAATTAGTTCATGCTGGTGGTTGCATAACTCTATGAATGTATTAAGAAAAATTAAGTTGTGCACTTTGAATGAAGATGAATTGTAGGCATGTGAATTATATCTCAGCAAATTCAAAGCTATTTTAAAAAATAATCAAAACAAAGAAAAATACCGATAGGCATAGGCTGCTTCCCTAGTGATAAAATCATTTTATTTTTAGACTGGGGATCCAGAAGGGAGAATAAACTTGCACAAGCCCCACAATGAGCTAGTAACTAGGCAGAATCCCCAAGATCTCTGCCTCCATGCCACTGGAAAATTTCTTACTCTTTATGGTCTTTTTCAGAGGGTAGGGGATCTTTTCCTCTCAGTGACAATAGCCTTACTGACTGATGCATTTATCCAGAAGAATTTCCATCAGCTAATGAAACGAGAGGACACCATAACCTACAGGAGGTAGGCAATATCAGTCTAGCAGGAGTCTTTTTTCTTAGATAACAGTAAAGAACTTCTAAAAGGCCCCCAGACTTGAGCAAGGTCTAACTAGTTCCCTGAAAGGAGAATCAGATGGAAGCATGTAAGATTTTTAGTCATGAGAAAATTATTTGATTAGGTGATGATCAGTTTACAGAAATAAGGACCCAGTCTTACTGGATGGCTCAGTCGGTTAAGCGTCCGACTCATGGATTTGGCTCAGGTCATGTCTCAAGGTTCCTGAGGTCGAGCTTGAGATTCTCTCTCTCTCTCTCTCTCTCTCTCTCTCTCTCTGCCCCTTCCCCACCATTGCATTCTCTCTCTCTCTTAAAAAAAAAAAAAAAAAAAAAAAAAAAAAAAAGGAAGAAGCATCCAGAACCCAGATTTCTCCATCTTAGTTAAGCCTCACTAAGGCTTAACAAGAGACTAAGCAAGAGACTAAAAGTTGGCCAGGGTCAACTTTTTCACTTTTTCCCTTAAATTAGCACCTTTTTTCCATAGGGAACATCCATTTCCTCTCAAAACTGCCTTTAAGCCCAAATGAACCAGGGCAACAAAAAAGGAAGGAAAGATCCTCATCCCAGTTGCAATATTTTCAGAACCTTAAAAGATTTTATTTTAAAATCAGAAAATAAGACAATACCTTATATATCAATGGCTTCCTCATTTGCACAAAGGAGAAAGAGAACATCACTTACTTAGAGAAGTCAGTGGAAATGTAGTACATGCCCAAGTAAGAAAGTGTATCAGAGAAGTGTGTGTGTGTGTGTGTGTGTGTGTGTGTGTGTGTGTGTGTGAGACAGAGAGAGAGAGAGAGAGAGAGAGAGAGAGAGAGAGGTGTGGGGAGGTAATGAGGGGGTTCAGGGAGAACTAAGGCTGAACTTCAGAGCCTGAGAGGATTTAAAAGGTTTTCTAGAACAGATAAAAAATGACACAAAAGTGCCTCATGCTTGAAGAGAAAGCATACAACAAATGGAAGAATGGAAAGTTTATGTTCTCACTACTGTGCTCCAGGCTTAAGAAGAAATTTAATAATTACAGCTTTCAGGATTTTTTTGCTCTTATGCCAGTTATTTTATTTATAATAAATTTTTCAATTCTCAAGTTCCTATTGCCCTTGTTCTCTTTTACTTCTACTTGAATTATTTTTATTTCTTCTTATAAAATAAAAATGTATCTTGAAGAGAACACTAACAAGCCTTGAGACAGAGTCAATTAACCAGTAACATATCCCTGCCAATTTTCCAACCACTACAAATTCTTCCACACATGAGGAGAAAAGGTGAGAACAGAGGTCAACAGTATATACAGCTCCATGTTTTATTCATCTTTCCAGAATGGTGGGAATATTAACTAATTACCCTACACTATGCCTCTGTAGGATAAAGAAAAGTAATCCAGCTGTGCCCTACTTTAAGAAAAACTAAAAATGACTTATAAAAATCAAAATCTATCAAAATATAAATAATAAAACACAAAACATATTCATAGAAGGATCTGAGATTAGGTAACATTTTAAAAAGAATGCTTGAGTACATTTAAAATACGACTTCATTTCTAAAATTTGAATTACTCTTTTACCAAAACCCATTATTTAAAAATCCAAATTTATAAAGGCAGATGCATTAGGGGGTTAATTGTTACATTCATAAAAAGATTTCCTTAAACAGCATGCCACCTCCACCTCCCTCCTCCATATAATAAAAATATGATTTGATTTGCCAGCAATTGATCAAATGCAAATTCAAGGAAACAGCAATTGTTAGAGCTATATATGCCTGTATTTGTCTTGCTATTTCTGTGGGTAAATAGGGAAATTGAAGATCTGAGCAATTAAATAGTCATTCTGAGATTAAAGTTTATAATTAGGTTCTCCTAGTTCCCTGTCTATAAAATATCTATCTATCTGTATATAATACTAATACACAAATAGACACAAGTTACGCATACTAATGGAAAAAGCAGAGGAACATGAACTCAAGAGTGGATAGTTCCAAAATTATTTCATATTAGTTTTTGCCTGTATTTTATTTGCTTTAACAATACAAAGAAAGGCATTTAAAATCTAATTTTCATGCATATAAATTAAAGTTCAGGAACATTAAGCAGAATGCCTATGAGAAGTAGATCTAGGAATAGAACCCCAACACAGGCTATAATCTGAGGGGAATTCTTGAGAAAATATCATGGAGGGTGACAAAAGGCAATTATCAGATTTTAAGTGATCAAAGCAAAATTAAATTAAAGATTTTAAGGGTAGGGCACTATATATTGCTGCTTTTCAAACAAACAAATTTCATTTTAAAATGGAACCTTCCGGGGCACCTGGGTGGCTCAGTGGGTTAAGCATCTACCTTCATTTCAGGTCATGATCTCACGGTTTGTGGATTCGAGCCCCGTGTCCAGCTCTGCGCTGACAGCTCAGAGCCTGGAGTCTGCTTCGGATTGTCTCCCTCTCTCTGCCCCTCCCCAACTTGTGCTTGCTCTCTCTCTCTTTCTTTTTTTCTCTCTCTCTAAAATAAATAAACATTAAAAAAAATTTTTTTAATGGAACCTTGATGTACCTGGGTGGCTCAGTTGGTTACACATCCAGCTCTTGATTTTGGCTCAGGTCATGATCTCACAATTCATGAGTTCGAGCCGAGTCAGGCCCAGCACTGACAGCGCAGAGCCTGCTTGGGATTCCCTCTCTCTCTTCCTTTCTCTCTCAGCCCCACCCCTGCTCCTCTGCTCTCTTTCTCTCTCTCCCTCCCTCCCTCCCTCTCTCTCTCTGCCTCTCAAAATAAATAAATAAACTATAAAAACAAATAGAACCTCAAGGGATGCCTGGGTGGCTCAGTCATTTAAGCATCTGACTCTTGATCACAGGTCTTGATCCTAGGGTCGTGAGTTCAAGCCCTGCATTGGGCTCCACACTGGGCGTGAGGCCTACTTAAAAAATAAAATAAAATAAATAAAATAAATAAAATAAAATAAAATAAAATAAAATAAAATAAAATAAAATAATAAAATAAAATAAAACAAAATAAAACCTCACAAATTATCTGTACCTCCAGCATTCTTTTGATCAGCCTGAGACTGACTTTTTACAAGGACTAAAGAAGAATTTATTGGCCAGTTTGCATTTCTGCTTTTGTAGGCAAAACATATGACCATAGACTTCTTCTGTCTAGTCTATAAGGCCCCAGATACCACAGAGCCCCTTAGGAGATCATAGCCAGGGCATTCAGACACTTGTGCAAGCATCGTCAGCTTCCAAAACAATCTTTAAAATACTACTCAAGGAAAGAAATACATAATATAAATTCCATTAAGATGGATCATCAAAAGTCCAGAGAACCTGAAGCTTATAGCAATAGGGTGGTATGTCTAATCAACAAGCAAGCAATGTAACCAATTTAAAACTGAATATATGACCATATTCCAGACAATTCCAAAGCAGTCAAACACGGAGTTTCACATAAGATTCTAATCTTGACTAAGAATTTTATCTTATTAATGCTCTCCGTGTCTAGTAATCAAGTCTGACAAGGCCAGGTAAAAGGGAATATATTTCTTGATAAAAGAGGAGCATGGGACTAAATAACACAAGTGGATAAAATTGCTTCTAACAATCTATTTAAAGATTCCATTAAGTAATGCTGGTTAGTTTTGATTCTTGATAATGGAGCTACATAGGAGTTCCACATGAATGTGAAATGATTAAAAACAATGCTCTCAGACAATGAGTACTAAAGCTGGTTATGCTAGTGGAAAACAGACAAGGGACCTTTCTTTGGTGGAACCGAAACACTGAGACTGAATATACATATGGGGTATTCTATGAGAAGGAAGCTATGGTTGAATGGATATTTAAAAAACAAAACAGTGCTGTGAATAGGGACAGCCATCCATGTAATTTTTGTCAAGACAAATGGACTGATTAAAGCTGTTAGATATTGTGATAATACAAAGGGGGAGCCAGTAAGAAGATTCACTAGGCTCAAATGAATAATAAAACTGAAAATGAACAAAGATTATAACATCACTTCAACAAATGGAGCTAATAATTATGCTCTTTGTGTCCATAGCACCTTTTATCTTAGCAGTTCAGAGCATTTCACAGAACCACTGAATCATGACTTCTACAGTTGAAAGTGACCAAAAAGATAATCTGCTCCAAACACATACTCAGGCTTCTGTCTGTACTGCAACATCTCCCACACACAATCACACAACCTATTTGATCCCCTCTGGTAATTTCATTTCCTCCTGAGTATACCATTTCAGATCCATATTGACAAAAATCCAGAATATTCGTATTTGTCATTTTCTTTGCACTGAGGCATATAGGAAAGTTTCTCATCATGCAGGGCTGTGAGGTCATAGCTCAAGAGAACAGGAGAGTAAGAGAAATTGACAAAATGTTTTGAGGCAAAAAACAAGAAAGTGGTAACTGACTTTGAGGACCTTAGAAAGTTTGAAACCTAATTCTATTGGATGTTAGATGATTGAGAGCCAAAAGAAAGACTATTTGCACCTCAGGATTCTGGAAAGGCTCAGGAATTGTGATAGCTCTGGTGGTGGTTATCAGATGGTGGTTATCAACACATGTACAGGGCAAGGAGGAATGCTAAAACTCGGTACAAGGAGAAGCCAGATCTCTGGAACCCTTCTCCCATTTTCATAGCCAAACAACTTTATTTAAAACTGCACCGAGTGCCTAGTATGTGCCAGGCATTGTTCTGGGAACTGTGGCTACGGAAGTAAACAAAACATAAAAACCTCAGCTCTCAGAGGTTAAATGTTGGAGAAAGGCTGCATAAAAATAAAAAAGGAAAGAAAGAAAGAAAGAAAGAAAGAAAGAAAGAAAGAAAGAAAGAAAGAAGAGGAAAGAAGTAATAAGGCAAAAAGTAATAAAGTAACATCAGATGGAGACGTATAACAGGAGAAAAAATAAAGCAGGGATAGTAGACATGAAGGCAAAGGGGAAAGAGGTAGTTTATATAAGGTGGTCAGAACGGCTTTCCTGAGGGTGACAGTAGAGCAGCAATCTGAGGAAGTTGAGGTGAGTATCTGAGGAAACTTCCAAACAGTGGGAAGAGTAATTACAAAGGCCTGAAGAGGGACTAAGTGACCTCATTATGTGTGGGATAGTGAGAAGACACTCCCATGAGGAGACCAAGTTGGCCCGGGTAGGGTGAGCAGGGTGGGGAATGGTAGGAAATGGGATCTAGAGGTAACAAAGGAGCAGGAGGGAGTCAGGGAGTGCATCATAAAGCCTTGTAAGTTATTTTTAGGTTTGGACATTTGCTCTGAGATAGATGGATGCCACTGGAGAGTTTTGAAAGAGGAGTGAAATATACCCTGACTTATAATGGTTAGGGAATTCCCATTTAAAAAATCAGACTTATGGGGCACATGGTTGGCTCAGTTGGTTAAGCATCCAGTTCTTGGTCTTGGCTCAGGTCATGATCTCACAGTTGGGATCAAGCCCCACATTTGGTTCTGCACTGACCACATGGAGCCTCCCTCTCTCTCTGCCCCTCTGCCACCCATTCTCTATCTCTCAAAATAAATAAATTTAAAAGAAATAGATTAAAAACTCAGACTTAATGCCATACAAACCCATCAGTAAAAAAGCCCCACCTATCACACATAGAGCTTCTGTTTTTGTCAGTCTGGGCTGCTATAAGACTGTAGACAGGGTGGCTTAAACAACAGAAATTTATTTCTCATGGTTCTAGAGGCTGGGTAGTCAAGGTGCTGGCTGATCTGGTTCCTGGTGAGAACACACATCCTTCCTGACTCCTCACACAGCAAAGACAGGAAAAGGAGGAGAAGGCTCTCTGGTGTCTCTTCTTATAAGGGCACTAATCTCACCCTGAAGGCTCCACCCTCATAACCTAATACCCTTCCTAAGGCCCCATCTCTAAATAACATCATGTTGGGGATTAAGGCTTCAACATACGAATTTGAGGTGGGGACGGGAGGACACAAAACTATACTCCATAGCAATTTCCAGTTGGTCTTTTAGCTCCTCACTCTAAAATATGAACACCCGAGGATCAACAAACATTTTTTAAAAGGCTTTTAGATGAAAAAGATAAGCTAAAATAAATAAACCTTAAAAAAGAATCTCAGAATAGGATTAATCTGATGACCAAAAACAAATGTTAAAAACTTCAAAATAAATTTCATAAAAGAATCAAATTATAACATCTATGAAAGAAGAATAGGATGCTCCAATAGAGGGACAAGGTGTTTCCAGAAAATATAAAAATGAGAGGCAAAGTTATAATTCAGTAAAAAAGTAGAAAATACACTTGAAAAAAATTCCCTACCAAATTAAAAAAAAAAAAAAAAAAAGGAATGTAAAATAACAGAGGACTAATACAATGAGAAAAAATTAGTCATTCAGTCCAGGAGATCGAGCACTTAAAGCAAGGAAAACAGAGGGGGAAAAAATGATCAAACAAATGATAGAAGTTATAGCTTCTATCAGGTGTTAAGGACTAAGTTTCCATATTGAAAAGGCTCTCGACTGCCAAAGAACTGAATGGAAAAATAGGTATGGGGAGAAAAGAGCTGTAAGTCTTCCTCCAAAGGAGAAAGTCAACAAACAGTTAAAGTTGAATATTGAAAAGTCAAGAAATAGCAGTAGTTAAGGCATGTTATTTGAAAATCACATGGTAAATGCCAAGAGAAACAGTAAGCAGGAAGCATATCACCCATTCTGGCTTTACCTTTGCACTTATCCTATTTCCTCAGGGATATTTTAAACTTTATAGAAAGAACCCAGAACCAGAGTACATCTACCAGTTTGGGGGTGGATAGGCTAGCCACTTAATCTCTCTACTTCAGGGACCTACTAGGCCAGAAATTAACTCTTACCATATACAGCCATCCAGGCCCTCCTAAAGAAGGAATAAATGTCTAAATACACAAACTAACCTTACACTTAAAGGAGTGGGAAAAGAATAGCAAATAAAGCCCCAAAACAAACAGAAGAAGGGAAATAATAAAGATTAGAGCAGAAATCAAAGATATCAAAATTAAAAAAAAAAAAAAAGTAGAACAGATCAATGAAACCAGGAGCTGGTTCTTAGAAAGAATTAACAAAATTGATAAACCCCTAGCCATATTTATCAAAAAGAAAAAGGAAAGGACCCGAATAAATAAAATCATGAGTGAAAGAGGAGAAATCACAACCAACACCGCAGAAACACAAACAATAATAGGAGAATATTATAAGAAATTATATGCCAACAAATTGGGTAATCTAAAAGAAATGGACAAATTCCTAAAAACATATAAACTACCAAAACTGAAACAGGAAAAAGTAGAAAATTTGGACAGACCCATAACCATTAAAGAAAATGAATCAGTAATCAAAAATTTCCTGAGGTCAGTAAATAGAATACAGGGCATCTGTGACCTTGAATGCTTAAAAAAAATAAATATTTAGTTTTACTAACATCTGACTGAAATTTAGCATGTTATATAATTATGAATAAGCAAAAAAACCCACAGTGAAACCAATAGTACCTGTTACTCTGTCACCAACAGAAATCATAGATATGTTCATATCATATTACACTTGGCCCAGATATCTTAAAATATGTTCATGCCACTTTAATATAATGAAATTATTAGACCCATCACTAGATCTTATTTACTTAACACGTTACTTAATATGTTAGTAAAAAAGCACATATAGTGGCATATCATGTTTGTTTCTTAATATGTGGATAGCATATTTCAATATAATTGGGTTTCTTTGTAGCTTTATGTATCTCAATTTATAGTTCACCTGCCTTCCAAGATAAATATAGTACATAAGGGCACATAGTACCAAAAGAGGAAGAGGAAGAGGAAGAGGAAGGAGGAGGAGGATAAGAAGGAGAAAGAGAAAGAGATTAGGCAGCTAGAAGCTATCTTCAGGGCTTATGGACTTTGGGGGTACATTGCACAGGACCATTGTGTACATAGTCCTGCAAAACAAAGGACATTCAGATATATACAATGATGGTCCTCATAAAATAGAACTTAATTTTTCTGTGCTGCTACCAGGGAGTCAGGGAACCAGAGATCCCTACTAGAGGGCTATGGCATCCAATGCAGCCAACATCCACAGAGGGAAGCAGACAAGACTTGGGCTGTCATCATCATGGACACATGGGTGAACAAGCACAAATGAGCATATCTTGTCACTCTACCCAATCCTTGCCATCACATGCTCCATTGTTCATTTGCTACTTCTTCACATTAAATTAGAATTATCTCCTCCATGTCCTCAAAACCTGCTACCATCTACAGCACTTTTTGACTGTGTCTCACTTTCCTTTTTTTTTTTCATCCTGTCCCCATTACTCCTTTGATCCCCCAGGTTTCCTACATTATACCTCTGACTTCTTATTCTCCCTGCTTCACCCATAAGTGATGCTTACAGCCATCAGCTGTTCTGTGGGAGCAAGCTACATTAACATCTACAGATGTCCCCAAACCACACTAGCTGCCCTGAAACAGGTGTCATCAGAGTACAGAAATGAGGTGAAGCAGGTGGAGATAGCATAGCCCCTTCTGGAATCCTCTGGTGGGTGAGTCTGGCTCATAGCAACTGTCTCAGGCAAGCAGTAAATATCTGCTAGCCTCCTGTTCATATGCCAGCTTCAGGTCTCCCTCCCATCATAGCTTTTAAATTGTGATAACTAGAGGAGTTTATAAGCAGACAATGAAATCAGTGCCCAGAAAATATAATTGGAACAGGCTGAATTTGCATGGAGAAAAGAGCACCTATTGAAGGAAAACATAAACTGCCTCCCTTATTAGAAGGGAAGAAAGAAGAGTTGGTGGAGGAGGGAAAGAAAGAGGTAATTAAGAAAGGAAGCTGCAAATTCACTCCTCACTAGAACATTTTCCAGATTATCTGAACAATGAAGAAACAAGACAGGCAATGACAGACAAGTGGTCCAAGTTTCTTTACACACTAAACATGAGTTAGCTACAAGCAAAGCTTAAGTAGGTCTGTATTTCTACAAATATTCTAATTTTCTGGTACAGCAGTTCTTCAAAAACCAATTTTTAATTGACCACTCCACAGAATATGTTGCCTCCTTCTGCCTCATAGGAAGATACTCATGGTGAAGAGAGACACAAAATTACCACTGTTGAAAGTGTTATATGTACCCCCACAAAATGATGATTTACAGATGTCAATCAGACCTTGTTATTCTCCACATAACATCTTCTAAGAAAGTCATCTTGCACTGAAAATAAATGCCAATGTCCTTTCCCCACTGTACCAGACCTCCTGTGATCTGGCCCTTGTTGACTCCTCCCATCTTGTCTTGGCCACTCCCCCCCTCTTACTCATGGCATCTAGCCATACTGGCCTTTCTGTTCCTCAAACAAATTACATTTCCCCACCCAGGGCCTTTGATTTTACTGTTCTTCTGCTTGGACTATCTAATTCCCAAATTTTTCCACCATTAACCCTATCTGTAATGGTTCACTTTATGTGTCAACTTAACTGCGATAAGGGATGTTCAGAGAACTGCTAGACTATTATTTCTGTGTGCCTGTGAGGATGTTTTAGGAGGAGGTTAGCTTTTGAATCAGTAGACTAAGTAAAGAGCATCTACACCAACGCAAGTGGGCATCATGCAATCCATTGAGGGCCTGAACAGAACAAAAAGGCAGAGGAAGGATAAATTTGTTCTCTTGTTTCAACCAGGATATCCATATTCTCTTGCCTTTTTGACATCAGCACTCCTGGTACTGAGGCCTTGGACTGGACCTTATGCCACTGGTTCCTCTGGCTATCAGATCTTTGGGTTTGTATTAGAATTACATCATCATTTTACTTTCCTGGGCCTCCAGCTTGCAGATGGCAGACTGTGGGACTTTACAGCCTCCATAATCATGTGAGCCAGTCCTTCATAATACATCTCTTTCTCTTTCTCCCTTTCTTTCTTTTTCTTTCTTTTTTTTGTTTTCTTTCTTTCTTTTTCTTTCTTCCTTTCCTTTATTTCTTTTCTTTCTATCAATCCATCCATCTATCCATCCATCCATTGTATTGGTTCTATTTCTCCGGAAAACCCTGACTAATACACATTGTCATCATTCAGGTTTTAGCTTATATGTCATAATACTAAAGAGGTCTTCCCTGAAGTACCAAATTAATGCTAGCCACTCTCAGTCCCCCTCTATCCTACTACCTTACTTCATTTTCTTCAGAGCACCAATCTTGCATTAAATTCTTATTTGTTTGCTTATCTTCTTCTGTGTTCTCCATATAAGCAAGGATCTTATCATCAGTCTTTCCCACAACTATTAGAAGAGCACCCAGCACAGAATAAGCATAAAATACATATTTTTGTGGATTGAGTTAATTTTAAATGACTGTACTTGCTTAGAATGAGTTAATAGTATAACCTGTTTGTCAAGCTCTTACAGTTGGAGCTTAAACCGGGTCAGCATACAGGCACTCACAGGCCCAGAAGGAATCTTCTTTCTAGAGCCACAGTATCCCAGTAAGAAAATATTTTATTTTTTACCATTTAGTTAGCATCATCAACCAAACCCACCTACTGTGGGAAGCTTGGTGGGGACAAACACAATAGAGTTAAATTGTCAACCATGGGATGAATATATAAATTTGATAGGAAAAAATACTACTATTGCCATTTTATACACTATGAATCAGCAGGTAACATAGAACAAACATGACTTTTGAAGTCGGGCAGACTTAGGTTCACACCCCCACTCTTCTATCTCTGGTATAGACTGAACTGGTCCTCCCCAAATTCATATATTGAAGCTCTAATCCCCAGTGTGACTGTATTTGGAGACAGGACCTTTAAGGAGGTAATTAAGGCTAAGGAAGGACAAAAGGGTGAAGTCACAATTCAACAGGACTTGTGTCTTTATAAGAAGAGAGACACCAGAGCTCTCTCTCCTCCCATGCACAAACAGAGAAAAGGTCATATGAGGACACAGTAGAAAGGAAGCTTTCTGCAAGCCAAGAAAAGATGCCTCACCAGAAATCAATGCTACTGCCACCTTGGTCTTGGACTTTCATCCTCCAGAACTGTGAGAAAACAAATTTTGGTTATGTGAGCCACCTAGTTCGTGGTATTTTGCTCTAGTCCAAAGAGACTAATCCAACCTACAAGCAGGATGATCTTGCATAAGTTATTAAACTTTCTAAGCTCAAAAGTCTACAAAACCAGGAAAAGAAACCTCAGTTTGCAGGATCGTTGTGGGGTTTATCGTTAGTTTCATGGAGAGCTTAAAAAATAGGTACTCACTGTCATCGACCAGCCTGTGAATCACCTGTTAGCATCCTCCTGATTACTGGAGATATTTGTCTCTACTAAACCAAGTGAGTAGCCAGTTAAGAAACTAGAATGGTTCAACAACACGATAAAGGACATACAATTTAGTGGTAAAAGTAAATTTGCTACAAAATAAATAAATGGGAAGGAGCCTTTTAAATTCTGACCAATTGTTTTGGCCCTATAGATATATCATGTATTAATTTGGGATACTCAAGACATAAAATAAATTATCTTATAATAAATACCCAGTAATTATGTGAATACCAGTGTTACTTTTTTATAGTAACTGTTATTCCCTTAGTAACTCAGTCACCTCTCTGGGCTTCAGTGTTTTCGTATGTAAAAAAAGGAGAAGTTGGCCTAGATTATTTTTTTAATTTTTTAAAGTTTATTTATTTATTTACAGAGAGAGAGCAAGCAGGATAGGGGCAGAGAGAGAGGGAGACGGAGAATCCCAAGTAGGCTCTGAGCTGTCATCATAGAGCCCAACACAGGGCTCAAACTCATGAACCATGAGATCATGATCTGAGCTGAAGCCAAGAGTTGTGAGCTTAACCAATGAGCCACCCAGGCACCCCAGTCTACATTATTTTAAAGGCCCTTCTAGCTCTGAGTCTAGGGTTCTATGGATCTCTCTTCTTTGAAAGATAAGGCAACGGACACACTATTTGCAGTTATCTACATCAGGGATATTTCCATTAGAAGACATAGATCTGTAAAGACTCATCTATCCCCTCTCCTACCTGACCCCCACAAATTCCACCTTCTGATCTGTCACACACATTTACAGGTTAGCCACCCAGAGTTAGCAGTGCAGTCTGGAGCAATGAAATCAGACAATGTCCTTAAATATCCCTAGTACTTTAGTCTCTCAGTAATACCACCTGCTCTAAAACTATGGCTTGGAAGGTGATATTAACATATAACTCTTGGGCTTGTGTTTATTCTCTGATGGGAAATGTAAACTGTCAGTGCTGATAGCAATCTTTCATAGCTCAGATCATCATCACTGCATCAGAAAACCTGTTTTGATATAATTTAGCCCACCCCTAAACACCTTGTGCAATTCAAGATTTGTATTGTGTTGGGTCTCAGTGGTGCACGCAAAGAGCCTTAGTGCCTGGGAAAGGCTTAGAGGGCTTAGGGGCTTACATCTGGATTCCGAGTGCATGACAAAAGAGGAGGGCTGGATTTGCAGTGCGTGTTCACTACAATACCCCGAAGGATGTGTTTTTCTCTTTTGTAAAAGAAGAGGGTGTTAACTAGGTATTTTATTTTTTCCTGAAATGTTTGAACTTGCATATGAAGCGTTCTGGTCAGACAAGGAAAGGATTTGTATCCCTTCTGATAAAACACAGAATTGTGTTCTATGCCCTGCAGAACTCTCCATAGCCTTCTCTTGACGTGATCTCAAGTCAAGACTGTAACAACATGAAAAAGCACATTTGGTCACTAACACTTTCCTATTGCTGAGGCTTCCAATTGCATGTCCAAAATAGTTCCTCATATTTATTTTGTTCACTTTTCTTAAGTCATTTCAATGTTGCCCCTTTAATCTTACCATACACAAATAAAACCCATTTTATATCATAATATTGAAACAACATTGAAATTGAATACGTAATCCTCGTCATGTATCTGTATAGTTTATATGTTGTTCATTGAGAACATGCAAGTTTTATTTCCTCTTTCACAAAATGATACCATTCACTCGATACTTTCTCTTGAATGACTCTAAAGCAAGGGAAAGAATTCATAGGCATGAAAATCTAACTATAGACATACACTTACATACATATATACATACACATACATACATACATATATAAAAGACATCAAAGTGAGTTATATCGTTGAAAGTAAAACTGTTCATTGTACAGAACATTAAACAAAATAGAAAAGTATAACATAAAAAATAAAACTTTATTCTCTTCCCCATTTTCTGTCTCAACTCTCCAGTAATAACTAACATAAGAAATGTTTTGCATATCCTTCTAGAATTTTCCTAAGCAAATACCAATGTGTGTATATGTGTATGTATAAGCACACATATATATGTACTTATGCATTTATGCATGTGCACACATACTATACATATCTTTCTTCATTAAGTAATGTTGATAACTATACTAGAAGCCAATCATATAAACTGATTTTGAGGGAACTCAGAAAAAAGGTCCTGCCATTGTTATATCATGGCTGAATTTTCTCACAGGAAAAAAAATCATACATAATAATAGAAGATGTAGTAATCACGAGAATAAAAACAATAATAATAAAATATATCTATCATCTCATTGAAACCTTACAATACCCCTATGAGTTTTTTTGTCCACATAGACATTTATTAAATATATTCAAAACTATGAGTCCTTTTATAAGTTATACCATCCAGTTCCCAAGCATTTTTCCCAGGGAACAGCAGCATGTCAAATTTTTAAGCTCTGAAGACTAAGCAATATTCATCAACTTTGGTGAATCCCCCCTTTGTAAGTGCCCCTTTCATCCCAACTCATATTTCCCTTTCTTCATTCCCTCCCACATTTCCTCATTCCTTGAACTGAGAAAAGCCAGCAACCCTTGTTGACTTTCTTTCCCCATGCTGCCATCTTGTCCAGTTCTCCTTGGCAGGGAATCAAGTTATGAATCCTTCTCTCTCCACTCCACCCCAGGCTCCCTCCTTGTCAAGCCCTCCCACTCCACCCCACCCCGCATTCCCAACCCTCACCAGCTCACTAAATATACTTGCACATGGTTCCATCCCATTTGCTAGGTAATCTGAAAAGGTAAATCTGTGTAGAATTTCAGGGCTGCTAAGGGGCCACTCATTCCTGAAAGAGGAGGCATTCATTACTTTTGCATTTTTAAGTAGGCTCCTGAGATACATTTAGTTCAGCTCCAAAATGTAAATAACTTGGAAGTCATCAATCTAGTCCTTGCAACACAAAAAAGTGGACAAAATTCTCATCACAAAAAAGAAATGGTAATTATGTGATAAGAGGGAGGAGGTGTTTATTAATGCTGCGATGATAATCATTTTGTAATATGTAAGTATACCAAATAAAAACATTGTACATTAAACTTACACAATGTCTGATATCAATAATACCTCAATAAAGCTGAGGGGAGGGGCACCTGTGTGCCTCAGTGGGTTAAGCAGCTGACTTCAGCTCAGGTCATGATCTCACGGTTCGTGAGTTCAAGCCCCACGTCGGACTCTGTGCTGACAGCTCAGAGCCTGGAGCCTGCTTCAGATGCTGTGTCTCCCCTCTCTCTCTGCCCCTCCCCTGCTCACACTTGCTCTCTGTCTCTCAATATTGAATAAACATTTTAAAATTTTAAAACAAGAGAACTCAGGGGAAAAGTGAGCAAACTGACAATCAGCACTCTTCTTTGCTCTTCAGATATCCTAGGGTAAACTGCCACCCCAAATCTGGAAAAATAGACCATCCAGAGAGATGCAGCATCTCACATTTGCTTACTTGTGGCAGAAGCTTCTGGATGCCACAAGTGGTAGGACCATTTACTTGACTAGTGATTTTGACAAACTCCTGGAGATTCAGTGGGGGCTAGCATGAGAGGGGAAAGTTCCTGGGGGACATAAAAATAAGCCCCTACTTTCAAGGGCTTTCCTTCCAGGAACTCCCAAGTTCTCATGGTGAAGATCCAAGAAAGGTCCCCTTGAGGGAAGGGAAGAATACCCACTGTGAAACTATTCCAGACTCTTCTCTATAATAAAAGCCTACTCTCCAGGGGGAAAGGTCACTGAAACCTTCCTGTCCGTTCTGGCAGAAGAAAATCCCTCCTTAGTCCAGCCTCCCTCTATCACCTAAAGAAGAGGGGTGGGGCGGAATCCATAGTCAGCTGGAGACTGGGTTTCAAGGAAATAGGTTGGAAATGCTGCAGACAGGAAAAGGAGTAGCGGGCACGAAGGATGGGGGAAAATGCTATAACCATAGAGAAGGACCTAGATACTTGCACAAGCCACATCTTTAAGGCACAGTCCCATTGAAAGACTGACGCTTTATCAGAAATTTTAGAATGATCTCTTTTCCCCCACACGCTACCACCACACCAACAAGCCTCCAGTATAAAAACAGTGGATGAGAGCTAAAAGAGCTGGAATACACAGCCTCTTTCTCGGAATCAGTACAGAAAGAAGGTCCAAAGCCAACAGAGGAGATAAAACAAGGACACCAGATGAATTAGAAGCCTCTGTAACCTATAATCATAACAAATATTAAAGATGACCCAACTCTTGGCCAGACTGACACAAACTCTCATACCAAAGACCTATTTACCTCATAACCATTACCCATACAACAAATCTAGCTTTCAATAAAAAGTTACAAAGTATGAAAAAAGGTGAGGAAAGACACACTCTGAAGAGACAAAGCAACAAGGAGGCTCAAATATGACACAGATGTTAGAATTACTGAACAAGGACTTCAAAATAACTATGGTTTCTGTAAAAAGCTCTAATGGAAAAGGCAAACAACAGACAAGACTGGTAATATCAGCAGAGACATGAGGACTCTAAGAATGAACCAAAAGGAAATACTAGAAATCAGAAACACAGTAAGACAAATGAAAAACGTCGTTAATGAGCTCTTCACAAGACACAATACAAATGAGGAAAAGAGCAGTGAACTCGGGGGGGGGGGGGGGGGGGCAGCTGGCTGGCTCACTCAATAGAGAGTGTGACCTTTGACCTTTGGGTCATGAGTTCAAGCCCCACGTTAGGCAGGGAACCTACTTAAAAAAAAAAAAAAAAAAAAAAAGCAGTGAACAAAGATAGATCAACAGAAACTTTCCAAACAAAAATACAAAAAGAAAAGGGTATCAAGAAAAAATTAAAAACAAAATATCAATGAACTGTGGTACAAAATCAAAAGAAATAACACATATGATTAGAATACCACGAAGAGAAGACCATATACAGCAGAAGAAATTTTTGAAGTAATAATGACCAAGAACTTTCCAAAATTAATGACAGACACCAAACTTCTCCCTAGAGAAGCTCCCTGCTGCAGGGAAAAGGCCTACTTGTGTCCTTACCTTCCTCACACAAATCTCTTGGCCCCTGGTATTGAAACTGGTTTTAATGGGAAGGGGAAAGGTGGTTGTATTAGTTTCTCATGACTGCTATAACAAATTACCATAAACCTGGGTGCATGAAATAACACAAATGTATTATAGTACAAGTCAAAAGTCTAAAATCAGGCAGGCCTGGTTCGTTCGATAGACTCTTGGGAAAATCTGTTGCTTTGCCTTTTCTAGCATCTGGAGGCTTCCTGAATTCCTTCCAGAACCACTCCAGCCGCTAGCTTTCGTCCTGTTAGAAATATTCCCATCTTCCCAATCAAAGGAGGGACGCAGAGACTGGGAGCACAGTGAAGCAAGGCTTTAATCAACGTTCTTGCAAAAGTGGGCGTCCGAGGGACAGGCACCCTGGGGGCAGTTACAGCAGACAATTTACTTCCTGGCATGCAAGACCTTCCCCTGGTTCCTCATTGGCTGAGTAGCACAGAGGTTACAGCCTTACCTGGACATTAGCTATGCCCATGTAAGGCAAAAAGGAGTCTGACTGTAACAAATGTACATTCGCTTAGGTGAGGCAGAGACCCTCAGTCCCTCCTCCCTTTGTTCTTTGGCACATGCTCATTGCAAAGCCTGTGAAAATAAGCCCATGAAATGGAGAGGGGAAGAAGAAGCATGAAGTGAACTATCTTGGGACTCCATTGTGGGTGTGTGTGTGGAGGGCGGTGGGGGGGGGGGGGGGGGGTTCATACATATTTCTAATAGGTTGTAAACATGTTGTTAGCACAGCTTTTATTTGGTATTTCTGAAAATGAATCACCTCCCTTACTTCTCACATGTCCCCACAGCTCCTACTTCTCTTCTGTAATTAAATCTCTCTCTCTCCCCCTCTCTCTCTCTCTCTCTTTCCCCCTCTCTGTTTTAAGGACATGTGTGATTACATTATCCCCTGAATAATCCAGGATAATTTCCCCATCTCAAGGTCCTTAACTTAATCATACCTGCAAAGTTCCTTCTTCTATATAAGGAAACATTCACAGGTTCCAGAAATTAGTACCTGGATATCTTTAGAGGCCATTATTCACCCTACCAAAGTACCCTTTTGAGATCTGGGCAAAGCAGGGAAAATAAAATGACCACAATATACTTCCATGGATCTGGCATTCAGACACAGGTCTGAAGATTATTAAGAAGCTTGCTACAGAGCTTCACATTAGCTACTAAGGATACAAAAGAACTCTAAGACAAAATTTACTCAAAGACTTCCAGTGAGACAAGCTGCACACATAAGAAATGTTGGTAAATGCTTGCCTCCTTTGTTTTACAAAATAAAAGTCAGCTGTCATAGCCCTCTTTAATTCTGACAAGTTGTACAGACACTAATTGCAAAACAGACGTTGTCTTACAAATTTTCAATATGAACTCATAGGCAGGGCTTTGAGCATCTTCCAACTTGAAGGTTTATTTTTGAAAAGGGAGAAAAAATAGTTTATTTTCCCATGGAGGTTGACATGGTTTGCATTCTTTCAGTGGAACAATAAAATTCATGACCTTTTAAGAATTTATTTTAGAGCATGAAGATGTCTTTGACATACATTCCTGTCACCCTAGGTGATAGGTTCTGGTATTATTAGAAAGAGACCTGAGAAAAACTGAGAGAAGGTGGTTTGTTTGTACTGGGGAGAGGAGTAGAGGAATGGGAGCTGGTTGGGGTATATATAGATGGAAATGACATTTATAACATTTTTAACAAACAGTACCATTGGCAGCAACCAGTAAGAATGAATGCCAGCTGAAAACAAGCCTTACACCCTTACCGCACATATCTCTTGCTATCGGCCCTGAACATGCAGCAAAACTGTCATGAGAAAATAAACATATTAGTACTCTTGGTTCAGCATTCTTATATTTCTGGACTTCCGTTGTGTACTACCGTTTATAGAATTACTCTAAAAAAAATTTTTTTAATCACATTCATGGGGATGGGGAATAAGAAAGCTCCCAAAATAGCAACTGCAAAGAGGCAAAGCTTCCCTTTGGAGATAGGGATGGAGATGGTGACAGGAATTAAGGTTTTGAGCATCAGGGCAGCTAGCAACTGCGTCCTGTCTAATGGGAATAAAGGGTCTTCTCATCGACCTTTTCTAAATTGTAGATCTTTCCTCTCATTTGACCACTTCTTCCCTTCCCTCCCTCCCTCCCTCTCTCCCTCCTTCTTCTTTTCCTTCTCCTTCTTCTTCTGCTACTACTACCAGTACTATTACTTCACACACACACACACACACACACACACACACACACACACACACCTCTCTTTTCCAGGTCCTCCTTCACTCAGCACATCTTCAACCCTATTCCCTAGCTGGATGATTCTAAATTTATTATCCCAGTGGAACTCTTCTCTCCAAAATGAGTGTCATTTTGGAAATGTCCTACCTTTGCATAAAGGCAATTTCACATATGCCCTCAAATAGATCCTTGTAAAGTTATCTTATTAAAACCTTTGAAGTTGACATTAAAAACCGTACTTTCCAGGACACCTGGGTGGCTTAGTTGGTGAAGTACCTGACTCTTGATTTGGGCTCAGGTCATGATCTCATGGTTCATGAGATTGAACCCCACATGGGGCTCTGTGCTGACAGCGTGGAGCCTGCTTGGGAATCTCTCTCTCTCCTTTCTCTCTCTGACCTCCTGCACACATGTGCTCTTGCTCTCTCTCTTAAAATAAACAAATAAACTTTCAAAAACAACAATATTTTCCTTTATGGAGACATGAGGCTAGGACTCTCTGCTCTCTTCTTTTTCTGCCTGACTGCCATAGCAACCACCATTGTGCCATTTTTGTAATAATGCAGTCAAATGATTGGGCTGATACAGAGAACCAAGAAAATATATGGAAAAATTATTAGCAACTGATTTTTTAAATGACTTAACAAATTAGTTTAGTTAAAATTACTAATTCAAAATCTTCATGTGAACAAATGAAAATGTTATATATAGGGCTTGTAACAAAACACTGGTATTTCAACATATACCATCTCACCAGCTGCCCACCTCATCACATTAGCCCAGGCTAGAGCTCCACTCCTGTGAACATGCATAGCTAATGACACTGTCACTACGTGGCCTGGGAAAACAGGACGGTGGCACAGCTAATACTAAATACAGTTAGGCATTAGCTAACTGACAGGTGAAAGATGAATTAGAAGTTTTAGAGCACTCTGCAAACTTGGCCAGACCAATCTGAAGCAACAACAAAGTTCTCAGAAATCAATAGTTTTCATCCTTTACCTTCCAGACTTCTGGTTGCCTGCTTCTAGAGATAGCACTTCTAGAAGTAGCATTTCTAGAAGCTTCTCTCCTGTAGAATGCCAAATCACATGTAAAGAATGAGACTAGCCTGGCCTTTCTGCCCTGATCAGCACCTCCAACCACCTAGGGAAGCTGACAGGTGCGACACAGACTTCCAGCTCAGTTCCCAAGCATCAAGCCTACACACCATGACCCAACATGCTGCCACTAAAACCTGGCACCGAAAGAGAAATTTCTTTCTGTGCAGATGCCAGGTCGAGCCTCATATTGGCAAGCAGCATGTGCTTGGGTTGGCTTGGTCTCCTCTGAGGCAGATTGTTCAAGTCACAGGGAGAGTGTTGATTTTATGACAGACCCAAATGAGCTATAGGGCCTACCCAACTAGTGCATTTAAAGTAGGTGGAGTACCAGGTGAGACTTCTGTGGCATAAGTAATGGGAAAAGCCATGGGGCCCCTGAGTCTTGGAACACACCCAGGCAACCATAAAACAAAGAGCTTCTTAAACTAAAATGTTATACAGAAGCATTATCATAGTTTATTCCCTATCCACAAAAGGACTAAAAAGTGAAACAGAACATTATCACAAGAAGTTAATATTGGCATCTGTGGGTGCTCCATGGTATGGTCATGAGATACTAGATAATTATAGATGTATATGATCACATGGCAATTGGTAAAAGTTACTGAGTATCAATAACCTTCTCAAGCTTTTTGCAAATTAATCCTCATAAAACCCTGTTACATGATAACTGGCTTTGCACTCATTTTAGAGATGAAGAAGCTGATGTTTGAAGGTCACATAGCTAAGGATAGACTTTGTATTCTTAAACCTCTACACAATACTGCCTCTTAACCATGTTCAACTTTTTAGAAAAATAGAATACTAAATGTCATAAAAATATAGAAAGACTACAGCTGTTTTTGCTCATTTTCAGGCAACCTAATGCACTCAATACTTTTCAAAGATGATACCTACTTACATCTACTAAGTACATTGTTATCCCTAGACTGTCTATCCCTAGAAAAATATATTAATTTATATGTTGCAGTTGGAAATTATATTAAGTACCTTTCCCAAAAATTCCCATAAGTACAAATTAACTCTGTTATTCTAAACCCACTTGTTGCCTTCTTGCTCAAGAACTGCAGACATGCTGAGAACAATACTTGTCCTATGCTTCATTCATAGGCTAGAAAACCCAATCGCATCCCCACTGACTGATCTTATTATTTTCAGATACAGCAGAAGGAAAACATCCTCATTCTCTGGGCACTTTCCTTATGTGATTTCCGATTTCTCTGCATAGGAAAAGATGTGTGCAGAATTACAATAGTCTAATTTCCATTTGCCTTCATTTTCCCAATTCCATTTTCTACTCCATCTTTTGCCTTAAATCTTTTGTTTTAATTTAGCCAAGTTGATAGACAAATATTCTAGAGAGGAAGAAGAAGAAAAATAGATAAGGAAGCCTTTATTTAAAGGACATGGTAAAGAAAAAGAAAGTAGATACTAGTTCAACATTCTGGGAGTGTTAAGATAGTTTTAAATAAAATTTCTCTAGTACAAGAGTAAAAAGAAACAAAGTGAATTTGTCATCATCATAAAAACTAACAGGTGTGAAGGATTACCATATGCTGAATGTTCTAGATAGAATATCTCACCAAATGCCCCAAACATGTAAATTAGATATGATTATCTCATTTGGGCTGGTGAGACTCCTTCACAACTTTTCTTTTTTCTTTTTTTTTAAACGTTTATTTTTGAGAGAGAGAGAGAGAGAATGAGAGTCAGAGTGCAAGCAGGGGAGAGGCAGAGAGAGAGGGAGACACAGAATCTGAAGCAGGCTCCAGGTTCCACGGTGTCAACATAGAGCCCAATGCAGGGCTCAAACTCATGAACCATGAGATCATGACCTGAGCCGAAGTCAGATGCTTAACTGACTGAGCCACCCAGGCGCCCCTCCTTCGCAACTTTTCTGACTCTAGCATGTAGCCTACCCTCTGAAGGGCTTTAGGCAGACCTTTTCTCCTGCGTTTATCACAGCATGGTGTGATTCATTATTTGTTTAACATTTATAATCTGAATATACTGTGAGGTCAATTAAAACAGGAACTGGACTCTCTTTACCTCTTTCTCCCCATATCTTTTCAGAATTGCAGTCCATGGTGAGTGCCCAGTTAATGCCTCACGAGTGCATACATTAAAGTTAGAGGAAGGGAAATACAGGAAACACAGAATTTCATTTGAGGAGCTTTCGAATTAGGAACACAGTCTGTTTTGTGGTAATGAGAGAATTGTGGCCGTAAAATACCTCCTGTTCCTAAATAAACTTGGAGCCTTAAAATACTTGCCTTGTCAAAAACTGTGTTTGAATATATTTAATGTTTGGCTTACCAATTTGTCTCTGGGACTGAGCACACAGTAGGGACTTTATGCACTGTGCTTTTAAATGAATGTCAAAAGGGGACTAAAGGAGAGTGTTGATATATTCCACTTATGTAGCCAGAGTGTTTTTTCATAATGACAGAATCAAAATGTCTTTGAGTGACTGCCTTTGCTACTCTAGCTGTGGCCCACATTGGGGTTCCTCCCTTCCTGTCTCCAAGCCACCCATCAGGACAGCTTCTTCCACTTTCTCATCACTCAGTATGAAGAAAAGCAAAGTACAGACCCATTCAAAGGGAACACTCAACAGCTCCACCATACCCCCTCCTAGAGGAATAACAATTTCCAAGCAGGTTCAAGTTATAACCTATGCTGGTCCCCAGAATACAAATTGTTTTCCTTGACTGTTCAATCTTCTTGTACCCAGTTTTCATTATGAAAACCAGACTTATAAGAATGATGCTTGTATGTGGGTTTCAGATGACCTATCATTCCACACAATAACAAACTGCAGATTTTGTCCTTCAACCTGACACCATGTTAGGTCCTTTGCACTGATGCTATATCCCTATAAGGTAGAAGTAAAGGATTTACTCCTTCTCTTAGGAGGTCAGTAAGCTTGGGCTGCAGTCTAAGTTCCAGGCATACAGTAGCTAAAGGAAAGACCCTGAGACTCTTCTTCACGGGAGCTGAGATATGCCAGTCTCCAAACAGCAGAGGAACAAAGCTCCAATTACCAACAAATGGCTAGAGAAATAGGAGATATAGGAGACACAAATAAGACAAACAGGAGAAATCTTTCCAAGGCCTCTACATGACAAAAAAAAAAAAAATGGGGGTAAGGGAGTTGCAATGGTGCTTTTCTTGCTCACTGTGCACAGCCAGGGGAATCATGACTTTCTCAAATTAAATGGAATGACTTTCCAGGTTTTATTCAGGTGGTGATGTTGCCTACATGATCAACCCTCTTTTTCATCCTGGCTAGATAAGGTGAAATGATGACATTAGCAAAACTTGTGGAATTTATTAAACTCCCTGGATTAAAAGTCAAAAATCAACATTTTTAGGTAATAATTTTTCTGGATTTGGAGTCTGAGGCAGCCCCCTTTCTAAATTAGAACAGGAAGGAGTCAATGCACAATAGGTCTATGGTGTGCAAGCTTAACCAAGCTGTGTGGAGCTGAACTGATTAACTGACCTCATTGTAAGAAAACACCAGGAAGGCTTAATTTGTTCAAATAAAGCCAATAAGCACTGATATAGAGTTCTTTTTAATACAACATATAAGTCACAATATAATTTTGTGGTATATACAAATATTTGTACACCATTCTTATCTGAGTAACACTATAAAGTATATGAAATACAATGGGCATATGAGGATCTGATTAAAAGTCATTCTTGTCAACCTAATTTTATAGTGGAATAACATCCTCATTACCAAATGAGTAGAGTTAAAGAATCATTACAAAAATAGGTACTTTCCAAGAAGGGAGAAAGTGTTAATATGGTCTAAGTTGCAGATTACCTTGTATTTAAATAAACAGGTAAGAAAAAATATATATAACTAATTTTATGATAGCTGGATTTAAATGCTGCTCAAGTAACACTTACAAGAGATCACTGAATCTCTCTCATAAGGAAGGCTAGAGAGAGGTAGAACAATTGTAGATTTTGTACTGTGTACCAGGCCCTGCTATATACTTGTCATCTAAAGTAAACCTCACATGTAGAATCATTTCATCATTCAACTACATTCCACAGATCTCTGAGTACTTACATGCGCTGGGCACCATTTAAAACACTGAAAATTCAACAGTGAATATAAAGACAAGATCTCTGCTCTCATAAATATCTGTCAAACCAGTAAGAAAATAGGATATTATGAATTTTCTATAGTAATAAGTGCTACAAAGACAACAAAAGAGTAAAAGAGAATAGAAAGTGACTGGGTTTTATCCAGAGTGGTGTTAGATTGCCATATCATCCACCCTCTTTTCTATGCTGGTCAAATAAGGTGAGTTGATGGCACTGGCAAAATCCTTTAGAATTCACTGAGCTCCCTGAGTTGAAAGTCAAAATCAGCCACATTAAATAATGATTTTCCAGATCTGGGAGTCTGAGGCAGCTCCCTTCCTGAATTAGAATAGGATAGAGTTGGAACAGGTAGAGAACAGGTACAGAGGGGAAATGCTACATCATTGGGATTTTCAAAAAATACCTCTGAAAACTCACATTTGCATTGAGGCAAGAAGGATAAGGGTTTAGCTGATGCAAAAAATGTAGGGAAACAGCATTTGAAGCAGAGAGACAGTGGCAGAATGAGTGAAGGGGAGAAGAGCTAAGGATGAGACTGGTGAGCTAGTCAGAAGCTGATAACTGGGATCTTTGGGTGCACGGGAAAAGCATTTGGATTGTTTTTCAAGCGTAAGAGCAATATACCTAATAGTGTTAAGCAGGTTAGTAATATATCATACATCAGTAGAAGCACCTTAGGGCAAGGGAAGAAATGTTTTTCTAACACTCAGAACACTAGGAAGTCACAAGATATCACCAGTATATAGCAAGCCCTTGCTCTCCAGATAAGAGTTAGCCAATTTAGTTTTGACAACTTTTCTTCACACTCACACACACTCATACACATACAGCTGCAAGTATTCCATCATAGCACCCAGCTCCCTCCTTCTCATGGGCTTGAAGGCTCAGCAACACTACTTTATTGCACCTCTGGAAAAAAAATGCATGTAAGATTTCTCCTGGCTCAAACAGGAAGGTTCTTAAAATGCTTTAGTTGATTTGATTCCAGTAGGCTATGCCTTCCATTTCAGGGAAGACATTATGTCCTCTTCAAGCCTGACCTTCTACCTCATGATATCCTTTGAGAGGAGGGAAACTTGGCTTTAAAGGCAAATACACAATTTAACAAATTCTTTTTGATAATCCTTAAAATCACACTGAGATTGTTCTGAGACCCATGAGAAAAACAAAGTTAAATATAACATGATCCCTGGGCTCTAGAGCTGTGGCATATAAGTATTACTACTTGGTACTAATCAATTTGTCAAAGGTACATTGGCACTTGCTAGAAACGTTTTCCAGATCATCCTTCTGTACTGAGATCCAAAAATTACACAGTTGTTCTGATATATGCTGTACAAGAGTCACATTTGATTCTATATATACTTTAGCAAAATATCACTACATAATAGTGATAATAAGTGATACCTCAGAATCACATTCTTATTTCTTGTCATTTTTCACTTGATTTTTTTACCCAATTTAAAATTCATTGCTGACATTAATTAAAGCTAAAGTATTCAGCAACTCTAGAAACATCTGCAAAATGAAATGGTGCATTTGTATTTTTAGAGCAGTTTTCTCTTAATTTCATACTTTGAGTGTGGTAGAGTTCAGAAGTGACAGTAGCTAACAATATTCATTTTTCAAAGCAAGATTGCATTTGAAATGGAGAGTTTGTATTCTTCAAGATAGGGCTAGTATTGACATGGGTCATATAAAAGAATTAATGAGAATTACAGAACTGGGCATTTAAAATTAGGGCCACCAGATAAGGTATAGACTATATAATTCCTGAAACTATAACCCACATTTAGGTAATGAGACTAATGGTGCCCATTGAGAGGTGGAGTCCAACTAGTTTAACAGGCTGAGGATAAAGATGTCAGCATCCCAAAGAAGATTCTTCTTTGATTAAATCCTATGAGAAGGAGCAGAAATCTGTAGTTTGGAGGAAGTGCTATCCTTAGATGGACCGACACTTCAGTTTTGTTTCCCCGGGGAAGGGTACTTTTCCCAAAGACAGGCCCCTAAATCCTTCCTCCTAGTTTAGTGCATATATGCTCAGTAAGGAAATTTTTGGTTGTAAAAGTAAGATTCTTAAGTCACAAATGAAGATTTAATAGAACAACAACAAATGGTATAACTGCAAATTGTGTGCTTCCTTCCTATAGAAACATTTGACCATCAAGATGCTTAAAATGGAGTCCTACATGAATGACAGACTGGCCTAGAAGATTTCAAAGGCTCCTTCCCAATCAACCATTCCAAGAATATGGATCAACAGCTGCATTCTTTGTGAAGTGACAGTCCCACTACCATTTAAATCCCAGCTCAAATTACTTTAGAGCCTTTATCATTAACAACAACAACAACAACAACAACAACAACAACAACGAGTGCCGTTTAAATATGCTGAGCTCTTTCCAAACTCCAAAAGAAATCATTTGCTTTTACTGCCCTCTATACATTGCTTGTTTCTTTTCTACTCATTTTCCAGTCCTGCTTCTCAAACACATGTGCTCTGCTCTTTCCACTACTTTTTGAGATGTGTCTTATATACTCCTGGCCATGTCATTGAGAATTCCACTGTTCATGGCCTACATTTCTTCTCTATGTTCATCTTTCTATCACAGTTGATACCAGGGACTCCTCATCTACCCTCTCTTTACTTACAATAATCTAAGTTCACGGAGAGGGTGTTTCTGGATGAGTTTAATATTTGAATGCATAGATAGAGTAAAGCAGATTGCTGTCCCTAATTGGGGAGCCCTCATCCAATTAATTGATCAAGACCTGAATAGAACAAAAAGGTGGAGTTAGAAGGAACATCTATGGCCTGTTTGCACTGGAACACCAGTCTTCTCCTGCCCATGAACTGGAACTTACACAATTGGTTCTCCTGGGTCTCCAGCTTGGGAGTGCTCAGCCTCCATGACTGTGTGAGCCAACTTCTTATAATCAACCTCTCTGTCTGTCTCTCTGTCTGTCTCTCTGTCTCTCTCCCTCCATGTATGTGTGTGTGTGTGTGTGTTTGTGTGTGTGTGTGGGGGGGGGGGGTGCACACATGTTATCCTATTGGTTCTACTTCTCTAGAGAACCCTAATACACTTATTTCTCTCAACTAAAAAGCTCCTGAAGAACAGAAACCATTCCTTATTATTCTCCGCCTTCTTTTCCCATGTGTAGTGTCATGTTTTGCATGTTGTGGGTATTGTATAAATGTTGTTAAATGAATCCCTAGAGAAAGGAAATTTACTGTTGAAATCCCTTACTGAGAGTGTGATGTATTAGCATAAGCAATATTGCTTGTCAGGCCCATTAGAGCTCCCAGAAAGCCAGGGCATTTCCTGTGGACAAATAATTTGAGTGGCCCTGGTCACAATGAAGAAGAGGAAGGGGAAAGCCTTTTCTCTCAGCAGAGGGCTGCTGCTGAGTCAGTTCTCCTAAGGAGGCTTCCCCTGTGTTTGCAATCACTTCAGTATTTCTAAAATGGCCAGAAAAGATGCAAAGGAGGAAAAATCAAATTGCCACTCATCAAATCAGAATCAGAGAGAAAATTAAAGAGCTGGATTTCCTGAGACTTTATAGATTATTCCATTCAAAGAATAAAAACTTCATTTTTTTCTTTAAGTACAAAAATTATGAAGGGAGAAGGAGACAAAGAATGGCGAGTAGAGGCTCAGTAGAGCCTGGGTAGAGGCTCACTCCAGAAACTATTTAAAAACCTACAGGCCTTGATCAAAAGGAATAAAAAAGAACAAGGCATGTTAATCTCTAAAGACAGCCTTGCTAAGGCATGTAACAATTCTCTCTCCATAAATACTGGAAACAGTGTTTGTCAGCCACAGCCTAAGCCATTTCTCAGTCTACTCTTTACAGTTCAAGGACAAGTAGGTAGCCAGTAGACAAGGAGGTGTCCAGTGCCTGACCCGGACACAATCAAAATTGTTATTCATGCAATTGATTCAAAACCCAGGCTCTCTAACAACCTTCAGAGAGAGCCTGACCTGACCTCACTGGGACTCTAGAGAATTTTCCATTCCCATTTCCAAAAACAATGTCATTGACCTCTATAAACAATAAGCAACTGGGATTCCAGGTTTAAAAAGAAACATCGAAACATCCTGGTACAATTGCTGAACTTCTTGCTTCTTGGGAAATCAACCCAAAACTTAAATATAACCTGGAATTGGCACAGAGTATGTTTACAGTTTGAATGTTGATTGAATCTCTCCAGAGTCCCACAGGTTCTTATCTACAAAGCAGTAAGCTCCAGTGTCTGTAGCTCTATAAGCATGTGCATTCTCTCAATGGTCAGATTGTCTTCTGTGAATACGTTAGTTACATCAGTAAGTGAGACAAATTGCCTATTTGTTTTCAGGTTATGGAGCCATCATGTAGCCTGAATATACATACATGCTTCCAAGTGAATTGACATGCCTGTTTTCCACCATTTTTACCATTTCACTGAAAGTGGATTAAAACCTGATTGAGTATTGTTGATCTCAAAATCAAAATAAAGATCCAAAGAATTGAAAACCCTATTAACTGCTTCATATAAAGGGTTTAACTGTTAAGTATAAAACTGCCCATTACCTTAAATTAATCTATCCATTTAACTCAAAAAGAAACACTAGAAATAGTATCTCTGCGTAGACACATACAGCCTTGTGCTGCCTCAACACCAAAGACGTACCCAACTCGTTGGAAAGGGTTAAACATCCAGTTAGTACTAGGGATGGACTTGAGCACCAAGCCACAGGAAAGAATGCCAATATGTACCTTAGGTCCCTATGACGCCAGGGCATGGTCCCACAGTGGGACATGATCCTTATTCCAGCAGAAGTGTACACAAAGCACACAGAAAGATACAGTGTCTGAGTGTTGACAAACTCAATTAAAAATATGTACTCAGAAAACCAAATCTCCAGCTCAAAAGTTAATGTGGGGATGACCAACATAGAAGATAAATCCAAGGGTAAAGTATCTGGCAGATTCAAGAGTGGACATTAGTGGTTAAGTGTAAAATATGCACCCAAAATTGCTATGGCACATGGGACTGGCAAAGCACATTTCTAACAATAGGAATAGGATTTGAATAGATTTGTTTGGTTGGAAAGCACAGGATTTTTAAAAAGTATAACCTGGATAAGAACCAGGTTATAACTAAGTTATAACTAATAACTAAGCCTGCCATAACATTAACTTTCAAGTCTTAAATACGTACTATCCTAGGGTAAAAACACTCTCCTGCCAAAACAGTTTTGAAAAAGAGGACAAAGTTGAAGGACTTACATTTCTCAATTTCAAAACTTACTACAATGCTACAGTAATCCAGACAGTGTAGTATAGCATAATAGTCATGTAGATCAATGGAATAGAATTGACAGCCCAGAAATAAACCCTCATATTTACGGCCAATTGATTTTTTGCTGAGGTGCCAAGACAGTTCAAAGGCAGAAAGAATAATCTTTTCAACAAATGAAAGAACAACTGGACATTCACATGCAAAAAAATGAGGTTGGATCCTTACCTCACACCATACACAAAACTAACTCAAAATGGATCTTCGACTAAAATATAAGACTTAAAACTATAAAACTCTTAATAAAAACATAAGAGCAAATTGGGCCAGGCAATGATTTGGACCAGGCAATTATGAAATTGGACCAGGCAATGATTTCTTAGGTTTGAAAATAAAAGCCCAAGCGACCAAAGAGAAAATATTACATAATTGGACTTCATCAAAATTTTAAAAAAAGTTTTGTGATTCAAAAAATGTTACCATCAAGAAAGAATAAAAACCTACAAAATAAAAGAATATGTTTATAAATCAAGTATCTACAAGAAACTAGTACACTGAATATATAAAGGGACCCATATAACTCAATAACAAAATGGCAACCCAATTTAAAAATGGGGAAAGGATGGCACAATAACAAACACTCAGATCAATGGAACAGAATAGAGAACCCAGAAATGGACCCACAAACATATGGCCAACTACTCTTTGACAAAACAGGAAAGAATATCCAATGGAATAAAGACAGTCTCTTCAGCAAGTGGTGCTGGGAAAACTGGACAGCGACATGCAGAAGAATGAACCTGGACCACTTTCTTATACCATACACAAACATAAACTCAAAATGGATGAAAGACCTCAATGTAAGACAGGAAGCCATCAAAATCCTAGAGGAGAAAGCAGACAAAAACCTCTTTCATCTTGCCCGCAGCAACTTCTTACTCAACACATCTCCAGAGGCAAGGGAAACAAAAGCAAAAATGAACTACTGGGACCTCATCAAAATAAAAAGCTTCTGCACAGCGAAGGAAACAATCAGCAAAACTAAAAGGCAACCCACAGAATGGGAGAAGATATTTGCAAATGACATATCAGATAAAGGGTTAGTATCCAAAATCTATAAAGAACTTATCAAATTCAACACCTAAAAAACAAATAATGCAGTGAAGAAATGGGCAAAAGACAGGAATAGACACTTCTCCAAAGAAGACATACAGATGGCCAACCGACACATGAAAACATGCTCCACATCACTCATCATCAGGGAAATACAAATCAAAACCACAATGAGATACCACCTCAGACCTGTCAGAATGGCTAACATTAACAACTCAGGCAACAACAGATATTGGTGAGGATGCGGAGACAGAGGATCTTTTTTGCATTGTTGGTGGGAATGCAAGCTGGTGCAGCCACTCTGGAAAACAGTATGGAGTTTCCTCAAAAAACTAAAAATAGAACTACCCTATGACCCAGCAAATGCACTACTAGGCATTCATCAAAGGGATACAGGGGTGCTGTTTCAAAGGGACATGTGCACCCCCATGTTTATAGCACCACTATCAACAATAGACAAAGTATGGAAAGAGCCCAAATGTCCATTGATGGATGAATGGATAAAGAAGATGTGGTATATATTTACAATGGAGTATTCCTTGGCAACCAAAAAGAATGAAATCTTGCCATTTTCAACTACGTGGATGGAACTGGAGGGTATTATGCTAAGTGAAATTAGTCAGTCAGAGAAAGACAAAAATCATATGACTTCACTCATCTGAGGACTTTAAGAGACAAGACAGATAAACAAACGTAAGGGAAGGGAAACAAAAATAATATAAAAACAGGGAGGGGGACAAAACAGGAGAGACTCATAAATATGGAGAACAAACTGAGGGTTACTGGAGGGGTTGTGGGAGGGGGGGTGGGCTAAATGGGTAAGGAGCATTAAGGAATCTTCTCCTGAAATCATTGTTGCACTATATGCTAACTAATTTGGGTGTGAATTTTAAAAAATAAAAAATAAAATTAAAAAAAGGGAAAGGATTTAAGTAGAGATTTCTCCAAAAAACATACAAGTAGCCAGTGAACACATAAAAGATGTCAATATTGTTAGTCACGAGACAAGTACAAATCAAAACCACATGAAAGACAATCACAGCAGAGGATCGCAGCACACATTTACCTGTGCGCACCTTGCACCCCTGCCCCACATACTGTAACAACAGCAGGGAGCACATGTCACTCACCAGCACAGTGATGACTATGTTGATCCTGTGTGGGCCCTGGTTCTTCTCCACAGGCTTCAAGGCAAACCCACCACAGCCCCAGTCAAAGCAGCAGGGATTCACAAAGCATCTAAATCTCTGAGAGACAGGAATCTTCTTCTGCAATTAGAGGAGATGTGGTACCAAAATGATGGACCCTCTTACTTAAGGGTGAGTGTAAGAAGCCAGACTCAGCTGTCTCTGTCCTCCTCCCACTTAGCTGAGATGCAGCTGCAGTCCCAGGACATATGCATTTCTAGATCACTGGCCAAAAGACTGGAAAAAAAGAAGACCCAGGAAGCCAGTATAAGCACCAGTGGGATCACAGAGAGGTAGGAGCTCCAAAAAGCAACCCATGAAGTTGTTCACAAATTCTGACTCAATCCCAAGTTGTGCATGCATGAGTCTGACCCTAATTAGGATACCAAAGACCGAGAACTGAACTACAGGACAGACCCCCTGCCCAAATCCCACACTGGCCACTCAGTAGGTAGCACACACACAGGATAGATCCATAAAACACTGCAAAAGCCTTGAAAATGGAACTGATACTAAAACCACAACCCACTGAAACCTATTTGGAACTTGCATCTTGAACTGAACTGGATTCACTGCATGCTAAAACAAAAACTGCAACATTCTCAGTGGGATTTAAGCAAGATCAGAGAGTCCCATTACATAATGCTTCACTGTTTAGGATACAATCCAAAATTACTCTGCATGTGAAAAACCAGGAAAATCCAAGCAGCAGGAGAAAAGAAAAAAAAAACCAACAACCACCAATGCCAAGGTAACACAAAATCCTCAACAAATATGAGCAAAGAGAATCAAGCAACATAAAAAAGCAAACAAATACCACAACCAAATAGAGGATATCTCAAGAATGCAGGGCTAGTTTAAAATGTGAAATAAAGTAGCATGATCCACCACATAAACAGTCTGAATAAGAACATCATATGAATACATCAACTGAAACAGAGAAAGCATTTAACAGAATTCAATATCCATCCATGATAAACACTTTCCACAAATTAAAAAAAGAGAATGTATTCAATCTATAAGAGAGCATCCACAAAAACCAACAACAAAAGCAAACAACATAACTATAGATAACATCATATTTAATAATGAAGGATTGAGTGCTTTGCCCTAAGATCAGAAACAAGGCAAAAATGACCACTCTATTCACTCAACATCATTTCCTACTCTACGTCATGCTGGAACCCCTATCTAATGTAAGAAAACAGGAAAATAAATAAAAGAGATACAAAATTACAAGGGAAGAAATAAAACTGGTCTTCCCAAGAGATGACATAAAAGTCTATATAGAAAATCCCAATTGTACAAAAAAATACAAAAAATAAATTAAGAAAGTATCCAGGTACCAATAAGTGGGTCTAGCAAGGTTGTAGGATACAAGATCCGAACACAAAACTTAATCCTGTTTCTATGCTAGCAATGAATAATTGAAAACCTAAAATTTAAAAAGCAGTATCATTTACATCAGCTCCTCTCAAAAATGAAATACTTGGGCATAAATCTAACAAGACATATGTACTGAAAACGGTAAAACACTGATGAAAATTCAAAGAAAGCCGAAATAAGTAAGGAAAGTTACTTGGGCACGAATTGGAAGATTCAACCCAGTTAAGGTGTCAGTTCTCGCCAAAATGACCTGCAGGTTCATCTAATGCTATTCCAATCAAAATTCATGCAGAAAAATTTTGTAGACAAGTTGATTCTAAAATTCATATGAAAATGTAAATATATTAGAATAATTAACTGCGGGTGAGAAGGTAAGACGATACACCATTTTGAAAAGAGTTTGGTAGTTACTTAAAAAGTTGAATATTAACTTACTTTACAACATGACAATTCCATGCCTATGTGTCCACCAAAGAGAAATAACTCCTGTTCACTCGAAGACTTGTACACAAATGTTCACAGCAGCACTATATACTGTAGCCAAAAACTGAAAACACTCCCAATGTTCAAAAAGATAATGCAGTATTATTTAACAATAAAAATGAACCAACTATTGATACATATCAAAATATGAATGAACCTTAACAGCACTTGGCCAGAAAAGTCAAATATATAGATGTAGAAAGCAGATAAGTGGTTTCTCAGGGCTGGTTGTAGGAGGGAGATTGACTACAAATGGATATGAGGGGATTTTTTGAGGCAATAGAAGTGCTCTAAAACAAGATCGTGGTGATGGCTCTCTAAATTTACTGAAAATCACTGAATCATGTGCCTACAATGGATTAATTTAGAGACTGTAAATTAGGCCTCAATAAAGCTGTACAAAAATAAAACAGCAAGGAGAAAGCTATAGGGAGTTACAGATAACCAAAATTGGCAATATATGATAACTGTTGAAACTAGGTATTGGGTAATGAGGATCATCATACTATCCTTTCTTCTTTTGTTTATGTTTGAAACTAGGATACTGAGGGGCAGCTGGGTGTCTCAGTCGGGTAAGTATCTGACTTTGACTCGGGTCATGATCCCACGGTTCATGAGTTCGAGCCCTGCCTCAGGCTCTGTGCTGACAGCTGAGAGCCTGGAGCCTGCTTCAGATTCTGTGTCTCCCTCTCTCTCTGCCCCTCCCCTGCTTACATTCTGTGAATCTCTGTCTCAACAATAAATAAACATCTAAAAGAATTAAAAAAAAAAAAGAAATTAGGATACTGAGACACATAAATATCAGGATACTTCATGCCACGAAGTAGTCCTTTAGATAATTAAAGTTGTTATGGATATTTCCAACAAGGCTCAGACTGAGTCTGTTTTCCAAAATATTTTGATGTCTTCAAGATAATTTATGTAATATGATATTAATGACAAGCAGAACTTCCTAAGGAGATCTTAGATTTTACTAATGGATGAATGTTGGCAGGTTCTCCTCTATAAAAAGCTTGCCAAACAGGGACATTAAGTTATTTGAGATTCTCTCACTAGGCTGAAGTTGTGGCAAACAACTTTAGCATTTTAACACCCTCTTCTGCTAACTAGACTCAACACTTCCAAAAATGTCTTGTTTTTTGTTTTTTTTTTCTGAGAGTTGACATTTTTTGGAGTTTTTGCATTTAAGGTTATCCCTACTTTTCTAGAGAAAAACTAAAATGAGTAAAGCCCATGGAATTTGGATTCAGAACTGGGTTAGATCCATTTCCAAAACTTACCAGCTTTTTGACCTTTACCAAATTACTGAATTTGCTTCTTCATCTATAATACACATAATAAATCTGACCCCGTGAAGCTGTAGTAATTACTGAAGCACATAAACTATACAAAGCACTTAACCTAGTACATAGTGGGTACTGAATAAATGATAGATATATGTATTTATTGTCTAAGTCATTTTTTCAATGAGAAGTATATCTCATAATAAAATGTAGTGACTACTGTTATAATCTTCTTAGAGCATATGAGATGTCCAGAGGTTTCCAAGTCCAACTTTATTGATGAGGATGCTGAAGTCCAAGGATAAGGGTCCCAAACTTTAGAAACCAAATCTGGACTACACTCCAAGTCTCTTAACTCTTAAAGTCAGTTTAGCAAAATGATTAAATGCCCCTTTTAATCAGATACCTTGGGTTTGGTTTCTAGCTTTACCACTTACCACTTAACCTCTTTATGTCATTTCTTCATCTATAAAGTAGGAAAAATAATATTAGCTATCTCAAAGGCTTACTGGGATTATTAAATAAAATAAAGCATACCAAGGGCTTAGAAAATAAGGGCCCAATTATATCTTCTGAATTCTAAGATATATTTTTATATGTTCTATCTAAAGTCAATAAGTGTCTTAAACTTGAAATCTGTTAATTTTAGTGTTTCCTTTTTCCCAAGAAAGTTACTGTGAATTCTACTTTTTATAACCCATGGTTGCTTGGACTCAAGAAAATATCAAGTTATCAATTTTACTGGGTTCTGTTTGCTCCACACTTTAATATATCCAAAAAGTTATTAAGATCATAAGGCAAGTTGAAGGCTGGGACCATATCTTGTTTGTATTTGTAACCCCAATACCTAGCACTAACGAGCTGTAAAATAAGTATATAATGAAGGAAGGAAGGAAGGAAGGAAGGAAGGAAGGAAGGAAGGAAGGAAGGAAAGAAGAAAGGCACAGAGGGAGGGAGGGAAACAGGTGAATAAAGATGATTCAATGTGATGAACAAGCGATCAGATAGTCTAAATGTTAGAATTGCCACATATTGTTAGACAATATTGGATTACATCTAAGCCACTTTTTTTTGTAACCTTCAGACAGGAATAATGATACCTACACAGAGTTGCATTGGGGATTAAATGACACGATAACTGTGACAGACTCATATACTCAATTGTCTATTTTTAATCTCCACTTGGATGTCTATCTTGAACTTAATATCTCCAAAGCTGAACTCTGATTCAACTCCCCAGCTCAGTGAACAGTGCCTCCATCCACTCATTATTCAAACTAAAAACCTTGGCATGTTCCTTGACTCCTCTCTCTTCCTTATTAACTACACCCAATCCACTTGCAAGTGTTCTCAAGTCTGCTTTTAAAAAATATATCCCAGATGCTGGTATTTTTCACCCCCTCTACTGTTACCCACAGAGCCCCAACCACTGCTGCCCCTTGGTGTGGCCTAGGAGTGATTCTTTTAAAAGGATCTAATTGAGGGGTGCCTGGGTGGCTCAGTCAGTTAAGCGTCCGACTTCAGCTCAGGTCACGATCTCGCGGTCTGTGAGTTCGAGCCCCGCGTCGGGCTCTGGGCTGATGGCTCAGAGCCTGGAGCCTGCTTCCGATTCTGTGTCTCCCTCTCTCTCTGCCCCTCCCCCATTCATGCTCTGTCTCTCTCTGTCCCCAAAATAAATAAACATTAAAAAAATAATAATAATAAATAAATTTAAAAAAGGATCTAATTGAAATGTACATCAGATCCAGTAATTCCTCTGATCTCAATTTTAATTGGTGTCACAACCTCATAAGAATAAAACCCACAGTTCTTAAAGTTCTGTTGCCCCTTCCCACAACTTTGGCAAGAGCTCATACCTATAGCCCTCTTGTGAGCTCCAGCCACTGGCATCCTTGCAGTTCCCTCTGTCTGCCGCTTGCCCTGAGATTCCCAGGGCTGGTGTGGATAAAGGTTGGTTGGGACCTGAAGCTAATATAATTATGACAGGGAATGTTCTTTTAGAAAAAGAAATAAAACTTTAGGTTACATTTTTTTTTTTTTAGAATAAGAACAGAAACTATAGCAAATTATGGGAGCTCTGGAGATGACTTGGGAGTCCATTGTTCACTGTCTTTGGAGATATCCTCATCATTTAAACAGAATTGCCTACACAGAAATGCTTCCTGATGGCAACCTGCTCTGCCTCCACATAATTCCACTGTGCAGCACCCCGCAGCTCCCTTCACTCACAGACACCCGTGCAAGTGCAAGTCCCTGAAGCTTAGGCTTCACGTACTTCACAAGAAGTGCAACTCTGCCGGTGGCTGCTTCAAGTCTCTGCCCGAGAGCCACACTCCCATCTCCCTCACTATCCTCCTGCCCTGCTTCCCATCTGTCATGGCACTTGCACATTTTGTCAGCACCCGAGACGTTGGGTATTTGTCCTCATTGTTGTTTAGCATCTGGCTCCCCGGCCACGTCTGACTGGAATGTGAACTCTAGTATTTGGGTAGGGCTTGCGTTGTCCCTTGTGTCACTGGTGTCTAGAGCAGTCAGTGACATATAGTTGGTTCTCACAAAAATAACCACTGATGGAGTAAATGAGAGAACATATAAATGAACTTAGGTTGAAATATCCTATGACAGCCTGAATTAATTTTTTGCCTGATGTATTTTTGCTTTTGTGGAATGGGTATCTGTTATCAATATCTGGAAACAAAAATGACCTCTTCACAAATGCGTCTATTTCTAAGATTTTGGAATAAATTAATTTGACATTGATATTGTAAGCAAAATAACTGTGAATTTAATGAATCTCTTCAAAGCAGATAACCCTAGCAGTCATCTGATATGTTTCCACATAGTACAAATATTATGATGGTTGAAACTACAGACATTATGATGATTGAGATTACACTGATTAACTTATGTTTCAGATTCTTAATGAATCTACTAAATTTGCTGTATTAATCAATGTGTTATGGCATGACTAATAAATACAATTCAGAAACTATGGTAAGCCTCAAAGTGATCATTGTGGGAGGAAAAATAAAAGTGCTACTTATTTGAAAAATCTATATCCTATCAATTCTCAGAAAAGAATTTTTAGTTAATTTTAAAAGAGTCAAAATCCACTTGATTAGTTGATAATCCAGGAATCAACAAGTTCTTACTAATGAAGCCTCTTTATTATAATGTAATAAAGCAAACCAGTGTTATAATTATAGACCTTTATCATTTGTCCTGCTTCCCTGTGGATCACCCGCGGATAGGTGTATGAATTTAGCAGAAGTGAAGAAACAGTGGTTATCAGGGCAAACTGAATAGTCAACAAATGCCTTCAAGATGTGTTTTAACTATAATTATCTCAGTATATCTGTCCCAGGATTCAGGGGCTGCTTGTGCTTCAAGCTTCCTGATGTGCACTGTGCCTAGATCCATTTGCTACTTTCTTAGGAGGCCCTTCTCTGACTCCTACATTTTCTTATCAAGGCCAATCCTAATTCTGAACTTCTCCCCACCCATACACCTAGCAACACCTTCAGGAGCTGTTATTCATATAACCTTCCCCTATTATCATCAGCTTATACTATTAACCAGATGTCTGGATGTTTAGAAGAGTGGGTAAGAGACTAATTAAAGACTAATTAAGTTGAGAAATCTGGAAAGTAGCTCAGTGACTTATTCCCACCCTTTGTTCTTTTCTCCTTCATTCCCAGAATATATACTGGTTGTTGCTGAATTGGGTCAAATTCAAAGGACTAGGCATTAGCACTAACAGGTTGACTCAAGGTTGGCATTTTTAAATTAGTATATTTCTGTATTAAGATATCACTAAAACATTTCAGTAGCACCCAGACAGGCCTACTTTCCTGGAGTGAAAGACAAGAAGTTATTATCCCACTTCAGCTACAAAAGCTTTTCATCAGATCTTCAAAGTATAAATCATATGCTAAATTAAATTTTAAAAACTCAATGATAAGCCAAAGCTCGGGTAAGAAGGACTTTCAGAAAATAATAATATAGGCCTTAGCTGGAATCCCCTTTGGGGCTTCACAGGGTGCATCTTTATGTGGTCCTTAACAGAGAAGATTCAAAATGTTCCCCCTGAATTTTGGATTCAGTTCTTTCTGGCTTGACTGTTCCAATACATTATCTGTTTGTTCTGGATACGTGGAAAAGACTGTCCACATGTGAATCAAAGGAAGATCTGGGCTCTATCTACCAAACGTTGACAGTAAATAAATAAATTGTTGAATAATTTTTTTAAAGTTGAATAAATAAAACTTCCAGACATGATTGAAATTCTCACACTTGGCATCATGTATACTTAGTTTAAATCAGTGAACAGCAAGTATTGTGGGTTTAATGGTGTGCCCTCAAAATTCATGTCCATTCAGAATCCCAGAATGTGCCCTTACCTGGAAATAGGGTCTTTACAGATATAATTGGTTAAGATGAGAGGACACTGGATTAGGGTTGACTCTAAATCCAATGACTGTTACCTTTGTAAGAGGAGAAAACACAGAGAGACTCAGAGGAGAACGCCATGTGAAAACCAAGGCAGAAATTAGAGTGATGCATCTACAAAGCAATGAATGCCAAAGATTGCCAATAACCACCAGAAGCTAGGAAAAGAGCAAACTCTCCTTCCCTAGAGCCTTTGACTGCAGACTTCTAGCCTCCAGAACTGAGAGAACAAATTTCTGTTGGTTTACGCCACCTAGTTAGTGGCAATTTGTTATGGCAATCTTAGGAAACTAATACAGCAACAAACAGAGAAGATTCCAGAGCAGTTCCCAGGCCAATTTTGGGAGGATTTTTCCTTGAGAATAGTTTGTAAATGATAAAATAAAATAAACACTATGGGTAAGTCCACATCAATTGGAAATAGTTGTCTTCTCCTCAGGGAAGGAAAATTGTAAAGACTGACTCTATTTGAGGAAGTTTCAGGGTGCCTGGGTGGCTCAGTCGAGCGTCCAACTTCGGCTCAGTCATGATCTCACTGGTAGTGAGTCTGAGCCCCATGTTGGGCTCTGCGCCCACAGCTCAGACCCTGGAGCCTGCTTTAGATTCTGTGTCTCCCTCTTTCTCTGCTCCTCCCCCACTCACACTCTGTCCCTCTCTCTCAAAAATAAACTTTAGAAAAAATGAAGAAGTTTCTAGGTACCATTTATTCACAGCCATAGTTGCCTTCACTTAATTCTCTCACTTCTCTTATTTACAGAAAACAAGGTTGTGCTACTAATTATTATTTTTCAAATGGAGACATTTTGGTTTCAAGGTGTTCAAGGTTTTGTTTTCAGCTTTAGGCAACAGTCTATGATTGTGAGGCTATAATCTGCTGCTTAAATCAGGCATACTGAGTGGTTGTTACAGGTTGGAATTTTTTATATAATGCTGCAGAATGTTCCAGAAAGTCAAGAGTTAATCAGAATGAAGTAAATCACAAAACAATCCCACCCTCCAAAATAAGGTGGAAAAACTAGAGGGAAACATAATTAAGTCAAATTTGCAATTTTGTTTACATATAAATTAGAAAGCATGAAATTGAGTGCTTCTGGCCAAAGGTTAAGGAATTTGTATCCAATTTGTAACTGGCAGTTGGCAGCAAACAGGAAAAAACAAAGACAAAAATTCAGCCTTCAGAGATCCTCCCTGCATGCCTGCCCAGGGAAGTCTGCTCACTGACTGATGGCCCTCTTCCAAACTTCTGCACATCCCGCTTCAAAACCCTAAGTACAACCACAAGTTTCAAGTCGCTTGAGCTACAGAAAATGGACGCAACTTGTTCTGAGATTGGCTTCTCACAGAGACAGAAAGGGGGAGAATTCTGTTGTTTTTATTCATGCCGAGCTTTTTTTAATGCCAGAGCACTGAATGAAGCTTTCAAAGGAAAAAAGTAACAAAGAAGAAAGAATCAATAGTAAAAGCCAGCTAATGGCTAACAACTGTAAATGTGTGATATACACAATATGCACCTGCAGGAGGGGAAAGGGAGGAGGCTGAAATGCTGAGCAAAAGAGCTCTACTCAGTTAAAGGAATGGGAAGGAAGACTTTAAAATGAGATGGTAAAGAGAGTACATATTGAAGCCACTCTTTGCACTGACCTCTCCCATTCCCTTCTTCTGAGTGCTTCCTGAAAAAGAGCCATGGATGCTTGCTGAGTCTCTCTTGGAGGAAGGAGAATATGGGCTGGTTTTAGCTTGTTTATTTAAAATGCAAGAATGGTGGGAAAATGTGTTTTCTTGCTGCACGTGGACCACAATTTAGGTTTGGACAACCTTTGTCCTTCCACATTTACATGCTCTGGGTTTGAGCTGCTTGCTCAAACAACAAGGCTGGAAGGAAGCCATGCAGTTTCGCGCCTCTAATTTGTGAGAAAAGCGGAGTCAGTGCGAAAGCAGTTTCTGCAGGACCTACATGAAAAAACCCCTTAAGGCACCAACTGGCATAGTACCTGTTGAGACTGTTAAAAAGATAAACTGAGACATATTAAAAATGTTAAGAGTTTAGGGGCCCCTGGGTGGCTCAGTCATTAAGCATCTCACAGTTCGTGGGTTAGAGCCCACCTCAGGCTCTGTGCTAACAGCTCAGAACCTAGAGCCTGCTTCGGATTCTATGTCTCCCTCTTCCTTTCTGCCTGTCCCTGACTCATGCTCGCACTCAATCTCTCTCACCCTCTCTCTCAAAAATAAAAAATAAAAAAAAATTAAGAGTTTATTTAAGCAAAACTCGATTTAAATTGGGCAGCACCAAACCAGAAGTAGTAGGGTGTGCTCTACCAGCAGGAGGCCTGGGAGAGACTTCTATAGAGACAAGGTGGAAGCAAAGCCAAGAGATTCTTGACTGGCTGTAGCCTTAAGCCTCGTTGTCTGTTTGTGACTGGTTGTCCTTAGGTTTCAATTTCGTAAACTTGAGGCATTTAACAAGCTGAGAGTTTGGTTTGCTTACGTAGACTGCTACAGCCTTAGAGCCACCTCAGTCTAATGGCCTCCTTATTTAATTAATTTAACCCGATGTAGTTATAGATAAAGGAAAGTGAACAAAGTGGAAAAAGGATGGAATTTGGAAGGAAAAAAGACACGCATCCTGGCTCCTCCTCACTTGAAGATGGAGACAGTACAATCAACCCCACATAGCAACCCTAAGGATTAAAGGCAGGAGCATTTTCTAAATTACATTTTCATTATTATAATGTATCATTTCCCTCCCTGGGGGAAAAAGGCCCTGGCTTTTATCGGGAGAACAATTGCTCTGTTCAAATAGTTTCATTATCATTGTGAAAGTGTGAACAGCAGAGGAGACAAGATGTGTTTTTGCTTTGTGTGACCTCTGCAATATATTTTGAAACTTCAAAACTCGGGGAAGTCAGCAACATTTTAACGCCGCACTATTTTATACACACATGTGAGTTCCTGTCTTCTCCAGCAGCTAGGGCCAACCCTCCCACGCAGCAATAGTCACCAGAACTAAGCAGCAGCTGTCCTTTTTGGACAGGACGTGTTCTCTCCCCTTCCACACCCCCACACCCCCAGTTAATGTCCTCTTAACTCCCGAGACACACAAGGAGGGTTGGATAGGTGTCACTTTTCAAAAGACTTGCTTGTTAGCTTTCCTTATACCTGCCTAGTTTGTTCCATGTGGTAGCCCGAATAATGGCCCCCAAAGATGTTCCTGTCCTAAATTGCAAAACCTGTGAATGTGTTACCTTCCATGGCAAGAGGGACTTTGCAGATGTGATTAAGATTCTTGAAAAGGAGAGATTACTCTGGAGTATTCTAGTGGTCCCAATGTCATCGAAAGTGTCTTTGTAAGAGGGAAGCACTTAACTATCTGTCAAGGCCCAAAGCCCCAGGTATACAAAGACACTATTATCAGAAAGGATATTCCAGGGCTTAGAGGTTCCCTCTCAGAAGCTGGTCAACAGCCAGTCCTTTCTTTGGAATGTGCAGCCACTTTACTGCACAACCACCACCCTGGCCCTAGGCCTAGGCTCTCTTACAGCAAAATGCTCCTGCTTGAACAAACTACATTTAGTTTAGCATTTTCATAACTGATACAGCAATAGTATCGATATAAATATGCTTAAAATTTGAGGGAGTGCTGTGGATTAGGGGTAGATTTAAAGAAAGACCATAAAGCTATTATATATATTTTTATATTTTTGTGCTAATTTGATTACTAGTCTACTCCCTTTGATCTATCACTCTTTATCCCTTATGATAAACTTGTACTAAACTATTTAGTATAGAAATTAGCTGATGGTTAGATAAATCCACTTCTTCTCCAGGCCAGTCATTTTCCATTGGTATTATGTCCCAAAGAGGCTTTAACTAAACCTAACACATTTGATCATCAATATCAGTATTATCATACATCTGACTTATGTACATAAGGTCATTGACTTTCACCCACAATCCCAGGGTTACATCTTAACACAGAATGGTCATGATACAATTCTATTTCATCACAGAACAAATCAGGAAAAATTACAGAGGTTATCACCATGCCTTATCAGAATTGGCCATTGCCCATATACTGGATTCTATTATAGACAGGAATTATTACAGTTAGCCACAGCCGGGTTATTTCTGGGCTCTAAGTCCACTGGAAACAAAGCTAGTCACCCTGTTCCAGTTCACAGACTTATACTGGTACTGGTTCCCATTGGGTGCTGTTGTACATCAGGGCTGACCTCCCTCTGAAGACATGGATAGTATTCGGAATAGTTCTAATACTACCCTGCTAATTGTACTACAGGATAGGTCTTACTGTGATGTATTCTTGGGGTCAGGGCAGTTATGATGTATCGACATAATTGCAAATGGCCTCAGAGAACTTCCATAGATTGGAAGGTCCTTAAGATCCCCACAGCTGTGATCCTTGAGCCTCAACAGTTAGGATGAGGACCACTGCCATGGCTACGTTGTCCTATAGCTACATTAAAACAGTCAAGAGGCCCTGTTGGGTCAAAGCACAAGCCCTTTCCCGACACAGTGGAAATTATCTAGCATTATTTTTTAGCCTTCTTTTCCCACTTCATCCAACTTCATTATCTTTCTGGGCTGAATCCCACCTCTTACTTTCCTCCCAGAATAGAATTTCCCCTAATCTCTTTATTCTAGTTAACAAATCTTTTCCTCTGAATGCTGCTCCTCATCAAAGATGAATTTAGCTTGTTCCATGATACCCAGTGAGGCATCTATCTCCCCTAAAGCTCTTTTGTGTCTTGTGAGCCAGTGTTAAATCCACCATTCGTGTCATTACTGTTATATACTAATGGCCTGAGTGCAATCAGGATACATGTTCTATACCCAAAAACGTTGGGCCACCCACACTAGGGTTCCATGAGTAGTATCACACCTAGATTTAGTTTACTTTACTTTGACTAAATCCATAAAGCCTCCATCATCTCAGGATGGGGCTGTTCCCCAGGGAAATATGGACCTCCATGTAATATCTGCTGCTATAATCCCATCAGAAGCCCATGATCTCTTTCTATTCTGTTTAATAGCTTTCCATCCACAAAAACGAGGGCAATATGTATTCGTGGATAGCACACTGTGGCAGGGCAGGCATACCACTGCTATATTTTTTTCCCATTATAACCAGGGAACTTTCTAAGCATTTTATCATCAAGGTTTATAGTTACACAGTAATCAGTCTGCCAAGAGTTGTATACCATGGGGTTTGATGGTCTGGTAGGGAGTAGTTTCTGGAAATTCCCTCCCAAATGTTATCCTCTGTGGTAGTTGTAACCTGAAATGACAGTCAGTGGACACTAGCATATTACTAGAGTTTCCACCGAGTAACTAACAACTCATCCAGTTCATCATCATATTGTAAGACTAAAATATCTCCCAGAGCAATACCAGTCAGGTTTTCAGGCTTCCATTTGGCCTTGTCAAAAAAATAGTTTCAAAAAGCAAGAGTGATCGCAGCAAATATATGATTCCATCCTTTCAGGTATCTGGTATAATTGTGCTGAGAGAAAGTACTGTTCTCTTACTCCAAGCCTCTCTGAAAGGATCAGTGTTGTATCAGATTTCCCTTGTTTCATAACACACATATTCATTCCTTCACCTTCAGCGACTATTTCTCCTTCTCACCATTTGTCATTAATTTTTTACCAAAACTGTTCCACCTTTGGAACGGGTATTAGGTTCAGCCACTGTGCTGGTCCAGATTATCAGCAGCAATTACCAGTCTGTCAAGTGTCTTCCCCTCAATTCATTCCCACCCACATAGGGTAGGATTACATGGGTACAGAACTATCTCATAGGGCATAGGTACAGGGTTATCTCAACCACTGAGCAATATGGCTGCATTTACTGTTAATGCCAATTTTGCCAGATGGGATAGAGACATAATCCATCCCATCAGGCCATTAGAGATTTGGACATAAAGGTTTAAAGGTACTGTTACAGTTTCTTACACAGGGATCATCCCCTGCTTCTGGCACATGTACTTGCAGCCCTGGTCCCAGGATCATTGATTCAGATAAGAAAAAAGAAAGAAAAAAAAAAGCTGAGGTGATATGAGGAAGGTTCTACCAGCATACTTCCCACCCACTTCCACAAATCTCAAAGAAAAGTGGAGGAATCAGAACTAGATGAACTTACATGCCTTTTGCTTTATAATACTAGATAGGGAAGTGTTCTGTAATCATATATAATATCCATCCTAATAATGCATTCAGGTGAAAGACACAAAATCACTTCACGTAAAGCCCATTCAAACATTGCAGTTTTCACCCAAAGAATTACCTAAATCCCATCAACTGTGTGTCCCATATCTTCCCAGTCTATCTGTAGCCCCTTTTAGGATTTCACCAACAGGTTTTAGAATCACAGTGCATTTGACTCCTACACGAAGGAGTCCTAGAAAAGTTTCTTCTCTAGTCCTTGACCATTTTCCCCATATATTGTGCATATGGCCTTCAGTCCCCTTCCAGGAGATGAGCTAGAAGACCCTTGCTCTTTTATCAATCTTTATTCTGATTAAGTTGCCAGACCATCATCCCCAGCAATTAGAAGTCAGTTTTTTCATTTTCATCTTTGCCTTCCAACATTTTAAATTCTTACAAAGTAGAGTAAATACAGTATATTTGTTTGGGATCCTTCAACACTGGGGAACAGCAAGGACCCCCACCAGTCCACCCAACCTCCCATGGTGCTGCATTGAGACCTTGTTTCAACCTCATCAATGTCCACATTATTCATCCTATTCATTAAGAACCTTCTAACAACTTCCACCCTGCTGACGTGAGTCCCTGGAACCTCCACTTTGTCTTTCTTCTATTCTTTTGTGAATCATTCTAATTTTCTTAGCATTTGTTAAGACCCATAAGGGGAAGTTGAGACAAAGCTGATAAGGTCTCCCAAAGCACTCCTTGCTTTTATGGCAGTAAGTACACATGGGCTGCCCATGCAAAAGGAGCTCCCTCAATCATAGAACTTACCATGACCTGGTTAAGGGGTATATTAAATGGATGAACATCTCAGTCATCATAGTGTCAATCCAGCATGGCTTATATACAAAGTATATCAGACACTTCATCTGGGGAGTTCATTTAGCATTTAAAGGAAGAGAAAGATAATCCCCCTTCTCACAGTAAGCAAACATTACATTATCTAGTCCCCCAGCTGTCCTTTCTGAAATAACCTTTTATGTGTCTGGATTATATACAGCCATCTGTAATTGTTCAATAGTGAACTGTGCATCCTGTATCGACCAAGACATGCTCTTCTACTCTGCATTCAAAACCCATGATACTGCCCCCAAGTTGGCCACTCTCACATTCATTTTAGTAAAAGTTCTTTAGGAAGCTGATGATATCAATCTGAAAGATAAAACAACCCCTTCACATCATACCTCCTGCTGGTAGTTGTTTCTTGGTTTTGTCTTCCTCCTACCTGGATTATCTTATTGGTGAAGAAAGGTCATAAAGGTTCTATTATCATAGAACATCATAAATTATCATAATTTATCTTTTTGATGATGGCCCTGAGGCTAGAGCTTACCCTGAATTGGCTGAAATCCAAGCTTGGTCCAGTATCAGGATCTACTCTAACACACTCCTTTACTTTCACTTTAGCTATTACAGATAATGATAACTAAGAGATTGTATATTTGACTTGTTTCTTGTTATTTTGCATTTCCTTATGTATCCAGGGAAACACCTCCTCAGGAATTGAATTTATCATATTTGGATTTGACTGGTAAGTTTTACATATAGTAACTGATCACAACACAGATGCTTTTTCACACCATGGGTGAGCAGGCAACCATCTAGGAATCAAAAGTTTGTCAACCTCTACCCTCTCACTCTTCCTTTTCCTAAGCTGCATTTTCATCATGTTTTATTGAGTCAGGGTCAGTCTAGTCAATCCCAGTTCTGACACAAAACTGTATCAGGGGTTCCCCAAGACCACCTTCAGGTTCACTGATTCACTAGAACAAGTCAGAGAAGCTCTTAGACTCAGGGTTATGGCTTGTAATGGTGAAGGAATACCAATTAAAATCAGCAAAACACAGGCACCATGAAAGAAAAGTCAAATGGGTAGTGTTTAATTCTTCCAGCAATGATGTGTCACAACATGTGCAGAGTATTGCCAACCAAGAAGTTCATCTGAGCCTTTGTGCCCACGGTTTTTATTAGGGGTCAGTCAGTAGGTACAGAATGTCTGTGTGGCGGACCTTACCTACTCAGTCTCCAATTCCCCCAAAGGTCAAATTGATACAGCATGGACCAGGACATTCACTATAAATCACATTTTTAGCATAAACTCTGGTGTGGCCAAAAGCCTTAGATACATAAAGACACTCTTATCAAGCAGACTATTACAAGGGCCTAGAGATTATCTCCCAGGAAAGGATCAAGGGCCAGAACTCCCTTTGGAATGTGCAGGGTTTGAGCAAACCAAACCTGCTGAGCTAACACTTTCGTGCACAACTTTTAACTTCTAGTCAAGATTTTCTTGAAATAAACATACAGTTCCCAAGTATCCAATAATCAAATACAAAAAAAAAAAAAAAATGACAGTGTGATCTCTAGTTCCTTATAGATATCACACTGCATATGAAGAAGTTATCTGTGACACCTGAAGAAAAAGAAAAGCTTACTTGCAACCTATGTACACAGACATAAGAATGCATGCTGAAATTGAAATTTTTCATAATAAAAATAAAAATTATTTTAAACATGTCCTATATTTGAATCAATATAGAGAAGATTTAAGATGTTATTGACGATATTGTGTAAATTGAAAAACGCTCTGTTGCTATTGATAAATTCATAATTGTCAATTTATACAGTATTTATTCAATTAAATGTTAATAATACTGAGTTGACAAAGTAATAAAGTTATTTAACTTTTATATACATAGTTTTGAAATTGATGTGTTTTTGTTTAAAAATCAAATCAATTCTTCTAAAACAGATGAATTTTGTTAACATAAGTGTGAATACCAAAGGAAAATCATTTTTGATACTCAATTCAATTATTGGAAAACTTTTAAGTATGTTTGGAACAACTCAGTCTGTGATTCTACTTTTTCAGGTGTATCCTAGGATGAGATAGGAAGGGAATTCAAATTGCCAGTAATCTTTTATATCTTAAACTATGTGGTAGATACAGGTGTGTTCATTTTATAATTCTTTATACTTTTTGAATTTCTGAAATAAGTATTAATTATAAAAGGTAAAAAATATTAAGCATGCTGGGCCCATAGGGGGCACCTGGGTGGTTCAGTCGGTTGAGCATCTGACTTCGGCTCAGGTCATGATCTCATGGTATGTGAGTTGGAGCCCTGCATTGGGCTCTGTGCTGGCAGCTCAGAGCCTGGAACCTGCTTCGGGTTCGGCGTCTCCTATCTGTCTCTCTCTCTCTCTCTGTCTCTCTCTCTCTCTTTTCCCCTCTCTCTCTCAAAAATACATAAACATTTTTAAAAAATGGTAAAAAAAAAAAAAACAACATTGTGTGATACTTTTACTGTGCATAGGGTGCTTTCATAAAATTATTTTGTTTGATATGTAGGATAAACCTTTGAGATAGTGAAAGTAATTGTCATTAACATTTTTATTTCATTAATGAAGAAACCAAGGTTCAATAAATATGCTACAAATAGTAAATAGAGAGGCGGTTGCTAAAACTAGCTATTTGGGGCCCAAGTCACCACACTCTCTTCAATATGGTAATATTTGGTCAGTGAGAATGTAGTCAGTTCATAGTCAAGGCTAAGACCACCCCAATTCATCCTTTTCTTGATTTGTATTAAATAAAATTGTGTTAAATAAAATTGAAACCAAAAAATACTTATTGAGTTGCTGCTATGTCCAAGGTTATGAAAGGTCTTTATTCCAGGTTTTCTGAAACTTTATATTTTATCAATTCCTCTCCCACAACATAAGATCAATATAGAAGGTATCAGTTATTATTCAGAACCATAGAATCAATTTTTTTCTCTCTAGAAATAAAAATTCTCTATAGCTACTGAACTGAAAAGCAGTAAGGGCATCAGAAAATCTGGGCAATCAGAAACTGAAATTGTATTCTTCACTTTGGCATTGGGTTTATGTTGGACTTTATTAGGTCACTTTGTATAACTGTATCTTACTTTATCCAGGTGGGGTTGAAATAGACAACTTGACCATTTAAAAATACTCAAAAGTCATTGCATGATAACAAAGCACTATCTCGCATAGCTTGCTGCACTGCCACCTTCTTAAACTAGCACCTATTTAGTTTGCTGATCCCAGAAAAGGGATCGCAACGAGTTAATCTGCACTACCATTTAATAAACTTTATCAAACATCTGAAGTTATACTTCTATAATGAGTGCCAATCATCAGATCAGACAGTATAGCATGGCAGTTAATAGTGTGGGCTATCCCAGATTCCTGATCTATAAGATGAGAATAATACTGACTACTTCTTAGAATCATAATGCTTAAATGAAATTTTATACCACACACACACACACACACACACACACACACACACACACACTTAGCACAGTATTGCTTGAGCCCAATAAAAGTTGGTTGTTTTCATTATCATACATAATCACCACATTAATTGATAGTCTTATTGACTCACTGACCTGTCCTATCAGATTCTGGATTTTGAGGGTAGTGATTATAAATGGTCTCCCCTGAACCACTTTTCTAGAAAATTGCAGCTCAACTCCCCAATCCATTCACATGACAGCAGCAAAAGCTGCCATGCTTCTATAATGTCTGTGCCATTTGCCACAGTTAATTAGTCCAGGGGTTAACATCTGACCCCAACTGGTCTGAATATTTATTCCTAAAAAATATGAAACTTGAAAGGAGAGGGATAAGAAAAAAGAAGTGAGAGAAGAGAGAAAAAATGCAAGAGTAAATAAGAAGGCTATTTTCTTTCTTAATCACTGTACCTATAACATGTAAGACTAAGACCAACTTGATGTCCATGCTTCCTGCCCTGTGTACCAGATGCAGGAGAGGGAGAAAAATAAGACAGAGAGGCAGAAAGAAGTACAGAAAAGAGGTGTGGGAAAAGGCAGTAGCGTTCAGGTCCCTAGTTCTAGAGGGCAGCTGCATTCATCTTTGGATATTGTGAGACGCCCAAGCATTGTCCTCTTTTACTTAGCTAAAGTTTGACTATGTAACCAAAAATAAGTCCTCATACCCACTTTTCATCCTGCTCCTCAATCTCTAATGGGAATACAGTCTGTCCCCTAAGTCAACCCCCACAAAGCCTTTTGAAGTCTCCTGTCACATCCTATCAATTCCCAGCCTCCTACCACTCAAGGATGGATTCCTGCCCTCTGACTCCTACTCCTATCATTCTGCACATCAATCCTTCCTTCTGATCCCCCTGACATCGGGTCATGGGGAACTGCTGGGAAGAACAAATTAGAAATGGCTGAAGCCACAAATCTAACAAGTTGAAGGAAGCTAGCCGTGAAAAATCATCTCTCAGCAAAGGCATGTCAGTTCACAAAGCAAGTCAGAGCATGTGGCCACCTTCAGTCCAGAATGAGCTCCACCATGGCAAGGCAAAGGGAAAAGGAAAGGATAAGGTCTGAGGAGATAAGCATCAGGAGAGGCAAACAAAGAGAGTGAACACAGAAAGGCTTCAGAGGCCAAGGACAAGACCACACTGATGGCTCCTCTACATCATCTCAAGCAGAGAAGAGATTCCCCTGGGGGTCTCTGACTTCAAGCTGGAATGGAAACTTGTAGGCCTCAGGTTATCTCCAGCCTCCAAGTAATATAAACACAGGGCAAAAAGCAAGTAGCTTCCTACTCAAGGTTAAGCGTGCTGCACTCATGGACTATTCCTTAGCTGACTTTTTTGGATATATAAACTTTTTAAACACCAAAGTCCTCACTGTTTAACTAGAACAAATTCAAAAGCCTGACTGTGTACTTCCTAAACCAAGGATTGGCTAGGAGGTGAGGATACAGAAACAAATGAGACAATCCCTGGAATTGTGTAGAGGGCATAGAGTCACTCCAGCCTCATTTGATTAGTCTGACCTACCTTCTAACAGCATTACCTGCAGCAAGGTACTTAACCTCTACGAGCCTTAGTGTTCTCTCCTATAAAATAAAGATACTACTATTGACTTTCGGGGATACAAAAAGATTGCAATAATGTACACAAACTGTATAGAATGTGGTGGATGCCAAATTAATGGTATTTATTACTAACATGTCTATTGATAGCCCTATAAATGCTCTGGAGTTAAAAAAATCAAACTGAAAACTTACAGGTAATATTTATCAAAATCATCCACCATCCTCTCCATCCAGTTGAAAAGTAGAAGGTACTTATACATTTTTAGAAACAAATGCTTCTTCATTTTAGCCCATTAGCACTGTAGACCTAGGTCTTCCAAGAGTAATCAGTATTCAGTGGTTATAATGCTAGAAACTTGCTACAGATGTTCCTTGTGTTCATCAGTGCAAGGTGCCTGAAATTTGAGTTTTAATGCCTAATAGAATTTAGCCTCAGGGAATCAGAAATTGGCTGGACCTGATTCCTTAAAAAGCACTATTGCATTCAAATAGACTCACTGCTCTGCATTGCCTTAGCTTCCAATAAAATGAATCTTTTAAAAAACTCATTGTACACAGGAGATTAACCACACTCGGAAGTCACCTTCGAGTTAGGTACACACCTTTACTTTCTGATATCAGTTCATCATAAGGAACCCAGAAAATGTGGGACAATCATGGAAACTACAGAAATCAGGTATAAAGTCCCCAGAATATGCACCGCACAGTGTTACCTTCTGACTGAAAGTTAATTTGAAGCGGTTTGTGTGGCAGAGCAGAAAAGACTTCAGATTAGGAGCTAGGACACAAAGGATTTGGTCCCAGCTGAGCTATTAACTCATGATGAGTCAGTAGAAGTGACTTTTTATGATCCCCAAATTCTGACTCAGTTTCTACTCCTATCTATCAAATGAAGAGGTCAGACTACCAGAGGGGACACATGGGTCTCATCTCACCAACTCTACCCAGTTGCCATGATCACTGCAGTAACTGTGTTAAGAGAATAGCATAGACTTCCCAAGTTGGAGAAGCATGCTTTCATTCAATCTTTTTTTGTTGTTATATTTTCCCACATTTCCTTCATTAGATATTATTTTTATGATTACATATATACACCAAAAGCATGCAGAGAGACAGCAAATTTAGCTTGACTGACTGTAGTTCATCCATCAAGATACCTATTTCCTCCCTCAGAAAGTCTTTTTGCCTCGTCGCCCCCCAACCTTCTCCCCACACACTCCTAATTTTTTCTTCTCTCTCACAGAAAGTTCTCTTCTGGCTCTGTCCAAGCATGAACTCTGTCATTGATGACAGAACAAGATCTGTGTCATAATAATCCTGATACTTGTCCCACAGGCACTATAGTGAGTGGGAATGAGGATTAAAAAAAGGAATGGATGGGTGTGTGCATCCATGAACAGAAGAGTAAACACCTTCAAGGTTCTCATGGGAGGGAAACCCAATTATCAGTCAACCTGATCCATTATATTAAACAAAAGGCTCTTCTCTGTTTCCTAAAATTGTAGCTGCACATTTAGGTAAAACATTCAGAAAAACTGAGTACACAAATGTCTCTGAAAAGATACATGGCCCAGTTTCTTTGCTTCTACAAGTTACCAAAGGGTATGTATACCCTGATATCTAGACCATACAAGTTGAATTTTCCAGTGATAAAGAGAGTTGGATGGCAGTGATGGATGACAAGCCATATGATAATAAGGTATTTTCCATCTAAACACTGAGTCTCATGTAATTAAAATTTCTTTCCAATATCCTTTCTTTTCTTCTTTCTAATGTTTACCAATTTCAATTTTCCCAAGCATTACTACTTTTCCCAGCATACAATAGGTACTATTCATCAAAGATGACACATTCACTTAAATTGTTTAAAGGAGCCTTAAAAACCCTCTAGGTGGCGCTTACCCTATGTGTGAAATAGTTCTGTGGTAGATTATCCTATGTGTCCTGTTCCTATATACATGTTGCTTGGTTTTTAAACTGTCCACATTTCTGTTTTCTTTTCCCTTGTCAAATGTGCATCCAAGAAAAAGCAATCGGGGGCAAAGAAAAGGCCAAGTTTCTTCCACACTTTCCTCAGGCAAGATTTTTTAATGTTTCGTTTGCTGAAATGTGGCTTCACTATTGGCCTTTGTAGGAATTTGTTTGATTGATTTCTGTAGCTTTCAGTACAGCTAAAAGGTCATAAATGTGTATGTAAAAGACCCCAAAGAAAGTTCCATTGAGGCCTACCAGAGTGAGATTAAGGGGCAGGCCAGCCAGGCAGCTGACCAGGGCACTGATCAATAAGAGGCATTAAAACATCACTGGAAATGTAATTAAATGGAGACGATTGCACTTACCAGAAGTCCTCTCAGGAAGACTATAAGCTGTTGGAAAGAATTTCTGATAAGCCACTCTGGATGGGATTTGAGACCTCCAGAAACCTACGGATTCAGTATTACCGCTGAACTCTGATGTGTCCAATCAGGTGCACATGATTGTGCTATGCTAAGTGTGATGTGAATGTTTAGGGCCAGAGCTGACCACCGAGGAGAAGTTGAAGGCCACCTCCAGAGAATCTCCTTCTCCTGCTTCTCTCATATATTCTCTGCCTTCCCTCTAAATAAATAATGAATAACTTCTTGAAGAACATTATTTCCAAGGGACATTAAATTATTGACCTATATGTGGTACTCATATATCCTGCTCAGGGGAACATCCATGGGCAGATGACACTCAGCCTCAGAGCGTTAGCTCTTTGTCAAAGGATGGGCCGGGGAACAGTATTCTTTAGAGTCTCAAAAAGGAACAAGAATGCTTTGAGCTGCAGGTGCAGTCTCCCAGGAATGAGGCTATTCAAGGGACCAGAAGTGACACACCAATGGGTTCCCAACAGGGAAACAGCTTGGCAACCTCAGAACCTTTGTTTCTAAATTGTTTTCATGGTGTGATCTGGGATGTAGAAAACATAGACATGCCCCCACTGGGGCCTCCTTTTGATCCATGAATTTGGAGAGGTGGAAGGCATCCTTCCAACAGTGAGCAGAGTTCAGTGACTTCCACCCTATCCAATCCATATTCCCTGAATGTTTGGCCTCCAGCTTCAGTGAGGTTTTTTGTGGTAAGGAAATTAAAGCAATCCAATAGGATAATTTTTTAAGCATCTTCAACTGGATGTTTGTTTTTGTTTGTTTGTTTGTTTGCTTGTTTCTGCCCAGTGAAAATTATCAAAACCCACGGGATGCATGAGCCCTTAATTCAGAGAATTCTTAATCTACTCCTGGACCCAGTTAATCCACAAGACCACAATGCATTCTGATCTCATTAGCTAAGCCCTCAAAGAAATAATTTTGCTGATTAAAACTTTAATGTTATAATCTCATGATACCTTGTTCCCTACCCCCTCCGCACCACCTGTATTTCCTTGGCTGCCAGGAAGTCTTGATTCAAATTTAATTTTCCTTTTATTGTTTTAAATGTTTATTTATTTTTGAGAGACAGAGAGCAGGAGCGAGGGAGGGACAGAGAGATAGGGAGACAGAGGATCCAAAGCAGGCTCTGTGCTCAGTGCAGAGTCCAATTTGGAGCTCAAACTCACAAATGGCGAGTTCATGACCAGAGCCTAAGTCAACGCTTAACCGACTGAGCCACCCAGGCACCCCAAATTTAATTTTTAATTGCTGTTACAACAGTAACATACATTTTGTCACATATGTTTCTCCCCACTTGTATAATTTATTGTTGTTGTTATTGTTAATTGTTTTCTTTCTGCTTAAAAGTGATATTGTGAATGTGTCTTTTACTTGTAAACTTCTCAAATACCTTTTGGAAAGGAATAAAGGATACATCATAAGTTACAAATAGAAAAAGATCCTGTTTTATCATTCATCACTGATATTTAATGTATGCTCCTCTTCTGAATTTCTCATTAGGAAATAAGAAATTTTGCTATTATTGATATGCCAGATCAGAGAAATGTAGACTATCCACAGTTTTTTTAATCCCTAATTTATTGATATAATGAGGGATCCATATCTGATACTCTGCTGTTCTGTATAGAACTTGTTTGTGTGACTTGTCATGTATTTCTGCCCAGAGCTGCACATATACAATCATGGGAGGTTTGTTGGCTTGTGCTCTGTATTTGGCCTCAGGACCAGAATTGGCCCTTCTGTTCCTGACACCAAGAGGGCCTCACATTCCTCCTGGAGCCAGACTAGGCTGGCCCCCTGGGATGGATCTGGGAGGGAAAGGAATAAACAAATGCCCAGGATCCTGGGATTGTGAGATATGACAACACACACACACACAAAAAAAAAAAACCTAGCTTGCTCAGGACTACACTTAGGCAAACTTAATGACTTACCATAGATCATACACGGATGGTGTATCTATTGCCCTGGTGGGAATAGTTAGTTGGAATCCTCACCTGAGGGGAATACACTCTTCCCAGGACCCTCATTCAGGACTCCAACCAGCCGGGCTGTGCACTGCAGGGCTTCCCCAGCCAGAAGGCTGGATGTTGTGAGTACCCAATTTGATGTATTAACCCTTCTTTGTTCTTCTCTGTACTTCTCTCCCTCTTTATGTTTACTATAATTGTTTAATTCTGTATATTCCCTTTCCCTTATAATAAAACTTTCCTCCACGAAACAAAGTGCAGCTATCGTGAATTACCATTATTCAGAACATCTGCAACAGTGGAGAATCCTAGAAGGCTCAAATGAAGTACAACTGAAGTCTGAGACAGGAAACTTGAGGACAAACCAGGAGCACTATAGGAGGCAGGATTAAGAGGACCTAGGCTCACCTCGTCCCATGGATACAACGAGGTAACACTCACATCAGCATAAATAACCCAGAAAATGACCCAAAGATTGGCAGAACAGACTCTACAACAAAAGGTAGAGAAGAGGCCACATCAAAGAGGGCAGGAAGGGCTGAGAGGCAGTGAAGAGCAAAACAGACTGCAGCTGTCCTGGGAGAGGATGGAGCAGGGGGAGTGGAGAAGTGAGAGAAACAGACTCTCTTACTAGGGACCCTGCATGCGAGACGATGAATCCCCATATCATTTGGTTTTGAAAGCAAGAGGGGCCACGTTTCATGAGTTCTTACAAGGAGCTGTACTTAAAACATGGAATTTTAAAAATGATCAGGCTCCACTCTGGGACAGTCCAGAGGGCTAGAGGAAACAGAGTCGCTACCTGTAAAGAGACAGCACAATAAACAGCCCTTAGAGTTACAGCATAGAAGGGAGAAGCTTGAAAAACAACTGGCACACATGAGAGGAAGAGTACTCATTTCAGAAACTGCCCCAGAGGAGCAGGGATTTTAGGGGGACCCCTCTAGGTACAAAGGAGCTGGCAGGCATCATCTCCTTTCCCGACCTCTAGCATAAGCACATGGCCACTTATGGGAACCAGCAAGGCTTTGACACTCACTACCTAACTTACACACACACACACACACACACACACACACTAATAATAATCCAATAATGCAATTAAGAAATGGGAAGCAGACATTTCTCTAAAGAAGACATACAGCTGGCCAACAGACACATGAAAAGATGTTTAAAATCACTCATCATCCGGAAAATGCAAATCAAAACCACAATGAGACACTGCATCTGTCAGACTGGCTAAAATCAACAATATGGGAAACAAGACATATTGGTGAGGATATGGACAAAAAGGAATCCTCATGTACTGTTGATGAGAACGCAAACTCGTGCAGCCACTGTGGAAAAGAGTTTGACATTTCCTCAAAAAATTAAAAATAGAACTACCCTATGATCCGGTAATCACATTACTGGGTATCTACTCAAAGAATAAAAAAACACTAATTAAAATTCAAAGGGATACATGCACCCGTATGTTTACTGCAGCATTATTTACAATAGCCAAGATATGGAAGTATCCCAAGTGTCCATCATCAGATGAATGGATAAAGAAGGTGCAGTATATGTACAAGAGAATATTATTCAGCCATAAAAAAAGAATGAAATCTTGCCAATTGCAACACATGGATGGAGCTAGATGCTAAGATAAATAAGCTAAATAAACCACTCAGAAGCTGAGACAAATACCATATGATTTCACTCATATGTGGAATTTATGAAACAACAGATAAAATGGAAAAAAAAGGAGACAAACCAAAAAGTGGACTCTTACCTGTAGAAAACAAACAGATGGTGGGGTGATGGGTGAAAAAGGTAAAGGAGACTAAGAATACACTTGTCTTGCTGAGCACTGAGCAATGTATGGAACTGCTAAATCACTATATTGTACAACTGAAAGTAACATAACACTGTATATTAACTACACTGGAATTTTTAAAAATTAAGAAATAAAATAATTTTTAAAGGGAATACTGTATTTATAAAACAGATAGCCTTTTTCAATCATATTACCTCTAAGATATGATTCATAATCTCACTTGATCATGGTGAATGATCTGCTTAATGTATTACTGTATGCAGTTGCTAGTATTTTGTTAACAAAATTCAACATCTATTCATAATAAAAACTCTCAACAAAGGGCAGTTAGAAGGAACATATCTCAACATGATAAAGGCCATATATGAAAAACCCACCGCCAACATTATACTCATGGTAAAAAAAAAAAAACTGAAAGCTTTTCCTCTAAGATCAGGAATAAGGCAAGGATGTCCACTCTTGCCACTGTTATTCAACATAGTACTAGATATCCTACCCCTATCAATCAGATAAGAAAAAGGTATGAGGCATCCATAATGGTAAAGAAAAAGTTATAATGTAACTATTTGCAGATGTCATTATACTACACATATAAAATCTTTAAGACACCACCAAAGAACTACTAGAAGTAATAACTGAATTCAGAAAAGTTGCAGAATACAAAATTAATCCACAGAAATCACTTGCATTTCCATAAATCAATAACAAAGTAGCAGAAAGAGAAATTAAGAAAACAATGCCATGTGCTATTGTCCCAAAAAGAATAAAATACCTAGGAATACACTTAACCAAAGAGGTGATAGACCTATACTACAAAAACTATAAAACACTGTTGAAAGAAATTGATGATGAAAAAAACAAATGTAAAGATATTCCATGCTCATGAATTAGAAGAATTAATACTGATAAAATGTTCATATTATCTGAAGCAATCTATATTCAATGCAATCCGTCTCAAAATACATCACTTTTCACAATCCATTAGAACAAATAATGCTAAAATTTGTATACAGACAGAAAAGCAATAGCCAAAACAAACTAAAAAAAAGAACAAACTGGAGGTACCACCATCCCAGATTTCAAGATACACTACAAAGCTGTAGTAATCAAAACAGTATGGTACTAGCACAAAAATAGACATATAGGTCAATGGAACAGAACACAGAATCCAGAAACAAACCCACATTTATATGGTCAATTAATCTACGACAAAGGAGGCAACAATATACAATGGGGAAAATACAGTCTCTTCAATAAATGGTGCTGGGAAAAGAATGCAAAAAAATGAAACTGGGGGTGCATGGCTGGGTCAGCCAGTAGAGCATGCACCTCTTAACCTCAGGGTTCTAAGTTTGAACCCCATGTTGGGTGTAGAGATTACTTAAAAATAAAATCTTTATATAAAAAAATGAAACTGGACATCTATTAAAACCATATACAAAAATAAACTCAGAACGGATTAAAGACCTAAATGTGAGACCTGAAACTATAGAAAATGTTAGAAGAGAACATAGGCAATAATTTCTCTGATATCGGCTGTAACATTTTTCTAAATATGTCTCCTAAAACAAGGGAAACAAAAGCAAAAATAAACTACTGGGACTTCATCAAAATAAAAGTTTCTGCACAAAAAAGAAAACCATCAACAAAAGAAAAAGACAACCTACTGAATGGGAGAAGATATTTGCAAATGATATAACTGATAAGGAGTTAATATCAAAAATACATTAAGAATTTAAACAACTCAACTCCAAAAACAAACAACAATTGAATTAAGCAATAAGCAGAAGAACTAAATAGACATTTTTTCAAGATATACAGATCCAACAAATATATGAAAAGATGCTCAACATCACTCATCAGGGAAATGCAAATCAAAATCACAATGAGATATCAGCTTACATCTGTTAGAATGGCTAAAATCAAAAACACAAGAAATAACAAGTATTGATGAGGCTACGGAGAAAAAGGAACCTTCATACACTGGGGCTGGAATATAAATTCATACAGCCACTGTTAAAAATGGTATGGAGGTTCCTCAAAAAATTAAAAATAAAAATACCATATGGTCCAATAATCCCATTATTGGGTATTTACCCAAAAAAAAAAGAACACACTAATTTGTAAAGATATATGTACTCCTATGTTTACTGCAGCATTATTTGTAATAGCTAAGTATAAAACCAATCTAAGTGTCTATCAATAGACAAATGGATAAAAAAGATATGGTACACACATACACACACAAACACAGGCAATGGAATATTATGCAGCTACAAGAAAGGATGAGGTCATGCCATTTAAAACAACATGGATGGACCTTGAGGGTATTATGCTCAGTGAAATAAGTCTGACTGAGAAAGATAAGTACTATGATTTCACTCATAAGTTGAATCTAAAAAAAAAAAAAACAAAAACAAAAACAAACAAACAAAACCAAATGAATAAACAAACTGATGGCTGCCAGAGGGGAAGAGGATGGAGGGTTGGGCAAAATGGGTGAAGGGGAGTGGAAGATACAGGTTTCTAGTTATGGAATGAATAAGTCACAGAAATAAAAGGCAAAGTATAAGGAATATAATCAATGACATTGTATTAGTGATGTATTAGAACAGATGATAGTTACGCTTGGGGTGAGCATATAGCATGATGTATATATAAACTTGCCTAATCACTAAGTTGTGCACCTGAAACTAACATAACATTGTGTGTCAACTATATTCAAACTAAAAAAAGATATGACTCATAACAAAAATGCAATAGATTCAAGAAATATTTAGAGAAATTTCAGGATGGGATAATAGTGTCATAATAGACTAATAAGGAAGACCAGAGATATTTTTCTGACGCATCACAAACACTTGGAAATTAACATCTCACAGGATAAACATGATTTCTATAATGCATTCATTCTCTGTATCACTTCCAAAGGAAAAATATTGAACCATAAGATTCAAGTATGAAACTGTGAATCTGTTTCGTGTCCTGACACTGCATGTTCAAAGTCTCAGTTAAGAACTAAATCAACTCCCAAGCTTTGTTCTGTGAAGCACTGTGCTTCGGGAAGATAGTAACAGAGGTACCCTGAAAGGGGACTCCTTTGTCAAGTAAGTTTGGGAAATGCCCTATCCCATGATATCATTCTTTGAGGTTCAAAATACTCATTAACTTATAACGTCTTTAGGAAATCCTGCGGGCGAGAGAGTTGTTTCACTTTGCTTAATCTAGCTTTTCAAAAGCCTTCTTTGAGAAGAAAGGCTGTTTCCATGGGATCCCTATAAATATTCTGCACTGAAATTTATGAAACTACTGTAACAGGTAGCCCACCCTGCTCCCTGATTGAAATGAGTTTAGGAATTCTGGGACTCCGCAGTTTTGTCAGCCACGTCCACAGAACCCTACAGAGCGCAGTCCTGCCAGCCAAGAAAAAGAAAATGCCTGGAGAGTCAATGACTTCGTTAGCTCATCTTTCTGAACTACTGCAAAGCAGGGAACCTGCCATTATTCCAATTCACAGATGAAGACACTGAGGTTCAGAGGACTTAAGATCACATGTGGCAGAGCTGCGTTTTAAATGCAGGTCTGTTGGGCCACAATGACCATGCTTTTAATCCCTGAAGAAGGGAACACAGGAGAGTTTTAGAAAACCATGTTGATGAGTGGGATAAACACAAACACCCAAACTTCTCAGTGTTTATTAAAAGATGCTACAAGTGCTGTACGTGGTGGGCACCATTCATCCATTCATCTGAGGGAAGGGAAATTGTAATAGCCAGGCAACCCCCCACTGGGCACCCCACCGGCAGTTATTTGGCTGACTAACCTACTTGCAATTTACTGATCTAACTGTTCCTTTTCAAAATCCTTGTCTTTCTTTACCGGTGCTAATCCCTTTATAAGGGTAATCCTTCCCCCATTTAGCTCCTGGGAAATCCATTCTTTCAAAAGCAACTCAAAAGTCCCTTCCCCTGTGAAGGCTTCCCTAACTTGTCTCTCCCACACTGACTTTCACCCACAACCTCCTGTGGTCCCTGAGGACGCTGTAAATGCTTGAATATCGCGCAGCTCTGATTGCAGAATCATTTGCTTGTTTATTTATCTGCCTTCCACTTTACACCACAGTCATGTTATATCTATTTCTGTGTTTCAGCACTAAACATGGGGACTGACAAGCTGGAAGGCACTTTAAAAATATTCCTTGAACACGGGGCTGGATGGCTCAGTCAGTGTCAGACTCTTGGTTTCAGCTCAGGTCATGATCTCACGGTTCGTTAGTCTGGGCCCATGGAATCAGGCTCCATGCTGACAGTGCGGAACCTGCTTGGGATTCTCTTTCTCTCACTCTCGTTCTCTCGCTGTCTCGCTCTCTGTCCCTCCCCCCCTCGCACTGTCTCCGTCTCTCTCAAAATTAAATAAACTTTAAAAAAAATTTCCTTGAACAAATACACTCACACATGTGTCAATAATTATATATAGCTTCCATGACTATGCTAAGTAACCTGGGAGCATTGTACGATTAAAAAGGTACAAAACAGAAGTGAAAGTTGATCCTCTTTTGAATAAATATTACAACCATTCTAATGATTCATATAATGGGATACTATATTAACAGCACTTAAAAGGAAAAAACTAGAGCTACAAGTATTGAATGGGTAAATATCTCAATGCTGAGCTAGAAAAGAACCTTGTAAAATGATATCTATGAGAGCATTTGTATAAATTTTGAAACATGAACAACAGTGTTCTGTATTACTTAGGTATAGTAATAATAACTGATTAACAGCATGCACAGGGGTGATAATCATTAATTCAAGGTCATGGTTACTTCTGAGACAAAAACCAGGAGAAAAGAATCAGTGAGAGACTCTCCCGGCACTTTATCTGTATGCTTCAATTTGGCGGGTGGGCAGTGGGGTGGGGTAGGGGCGGGAATCTAAAGGAAATATGGCAAAATAAATAGACCTGACCTGATGGGTGGATGGGATCTGGTAATGTGTTTCTCTACAACACATTGAATGTTGGAAGTATTTTTAATAAAATATTCATGTATCATTACCTCTGCCAACTTGTGGAAGAGCTGGACTGCGGGCACACAGAACTGGTGGAAGAGGTAACCTAGTTCAGGTGAAAACCCTGAAAGTCACAAGGGTTTAAGGTGGAGGGCTGAAGTTGGAAGTGCGATGGGTTTCTTGAGGGAAGAGTGGTGGGGACCAAATGGGGCACCTATTTCACCCCTGAGCTTAAAGTTGCCTTAAAGAAAACATCCCAGTCCTGGGGGCTCCGGGCACCTGATGGAACTTCAGGAGATGCCCCCACGTGCCCCTGTGCCCAGTGCCGTCTGTCCATGCAGTGCCTTATGCAGCAGTAAAGGACTTGTTTTCTGGGTGGAAACAGCCCACATGGACCAGAACTGGGCAAGCAAGTGGCACCTTTGCCTGAAGAAATCAGCTCACCTTCTCCAGCTGAGAGGCAAGCAGGACCCCTGGCTCAGGAGCAAGACTCAGGTTGCAGGGCTCTCAGCCCTTCCAGATTCATCTGCACAGTAACTGAACTGCACTGACCAGTGAGACCTTGCGTTTCTCCTAGCTCTGGAACCACAAAATCTCTAGGTGTCCCTCCCACTCTTTCTCCTCCAAATCAAATGTGGGGGGTGGGGACAAGGGGTCCAAACTCACCTGAGATTTACTTATCTCTAGGTGTGAGGTATCCATTTTCATGGGGCTGGAGTCCCCCACCCTCTACAAAGACAAAGACAGAGACAGAGATGGAGAGAGGGAAGGAGAGAGGAAGGGAGGGTGGGAGGCAGGGAGAAAGGGGAAGGAAGGCAAGAGGGAGAGAATGGGGGGGTGGGTGGAGGACGATAACAGGATACATTCACTTTTTCCCAGCACCCTGCTCCTCCTCTGGTCCCTAACCTTCACCCTGCCCCTTCTCCCTAACTTCCTTCTAGGAAGCCCCCAAGATGCCACTAAAAACATCTACAATCTCCAGCCCAATCCACTTGGTTGGCCCCCCAAGAAATGGAGACAATCTCTAGACCTTTTAATTTCTTTCAGGCTTAAATCTTTGTTTTATCTTCAAAAAGTACTTTTTAAAACATCTTATAATATTTTCACATTACAATCTGGTAATAATACCAGAACAAAAATGTAATATTCCCACTAAAATCACAAATTGGTGCTTACTTAACCAAACCTCCCTAGAATTCAATACTCAAATATATGACTAAATGAAATTCAATAGAAAGATCTTCAGTTGATTTCACATCACAAATCAAAATACAATTTTTATAGCCACAGGTGACATTAGTTACTCCAAATCACAAATATGTCTATGTCCATAACATTTACTGAACACATATTCCATGCCAGGATTTGTATGAATCTCTGCAGACAGTCTATGCTCTCCAGGATTTGCTGTCTATACATTATGAATGACTCCTCTCGTATAGCTTACAGCTTTGAAATGTATTTGACAGACCACATAGTATCGTCTGAACTTACAAATGGAAATTAGCTATTGCTTTGATTGCATTGGGATGGATGGTACCATAATTATGTCTTTCACATTTTTGTTACGATTACTTTCCTGACCTGTACTGAACAGAGCCCACAGTCAGGAGATTAGCAGTGAATCCAGAACGTGCTTCAAATTGATTAAAGAAATGTAATTGCCACTTACAAGAAGGCAGAAGTCTTTGCAGCTACAAATATCAGTAAGTGTGTGGCCACCAATCACTTACCATTATCTAAATTATGAAGGTCATGGATAGGAAAATATGCAAGAATGGCAGAAACACTTGTTCTGCTGCAGATGTGGTAAAGCAGAGATCAAGTTAATAAACATATCTGAGAATGTAAGTATGAACGATTTCCTCCTGCTCAGAATTTTGTGGCTCTGGACTCAACAGCACATTACTGTCAAATATTGTCCAATAACCAGCAACTGAACATTAATAACCAGCACCCTTGATTTAGAAATCCATGTGTGGATATAATTTATATAAAATGCAAAATTCCTCCAGATATCATGACCAGAGTCATGCATTGTATCATTGAAAACATTATTAGATGTCCGAAATGACAACACATTACTGTCTTATAACAGGAATATTCACCTCTTCTTTGGAAAGACCACCAAACCCAACAGTTAGAATTTTTTGGGAGAACCTTATACATCCCTTCTCATTTGATTGAAGAAAACCTTCTAAAACGTCCTGGTAGATGACTGTCTAATGTCTGCTTAAAGAGATCATGGTGGGGGCGCCTGGGTGGCGTAGTCGGTTAAGCGTCCGACTTCAGCCAGGTCACGATCTCGCGGTCGGTGAGTTCGAGCCCCGCGTCAGGCTCTGGGCTGATGGCTCGGAGCCCGGAGCCTGCTTCCGATTCTGTGTCTCCCTCTCTCTCTGCCCCTCCCCCGTTCATGCTCTGTCTCTCTCTGTCTCAAAAATAAATAAACGTTAAAAAAAAAAAATTTAAAAAAAAAAAAAAAAAAAAGAGATCATGGTGGAGAACTCAGCATTTCAAAAGTAGCCTCGCTGCTCTTTCTCACACTACAGTCAATTGTTATGGTGAAATATTTGAAATTTAGAGCCAGAAAAACTTGCATATGAATCTCATGCTAGTGGTGTGACCTTAGACACAATTCTTAGCCTCCATATGTCTCAGGTCCCAATCTGTAAATGGGGATAATAGTACCATTTCAAAGAATTGCTAACAAGATTAAGTGGAGAAAGTATATAAAGCACTAAACAATTAATGATACCTAGTAAGTGTGTAATTGATACTCACTGATAATCCTAGTGTGTGTTTGGTCTTGTTCTTATGTTATGTGACTAGTCTGGGGCATTATCTCTGTTGACCACAGCTCCTTCTTGAAACTCTCTCTCTTGCCTTGTTTTCTGTAGGGGAGGAAAACTTTTTCCTTAACCCTCCTCAGGTTCTCAGCTAGGGCTCTGTGACGAGACAGATTAATAAGAGAAAGAGAGAAGCATAAAATTTTATTTAATGTAAGTTTCACATGGCATTGTGGAGGGGCTCATAGGGAACTGGAGACCCAAAGAAGTACCAAACCTAAATGCTTTATATATGAAATTGAACAAAGAGAGGCAATTGGGGAAAAGTAAACAAAGTATGCGGACAGACTAAAAGAAGATAAGCACTATTTTGACAAGATCTGTTTGTACAAAATTCTCTTGACCCTGACTACTATCTCTGATTCCTGGTATAGGGATAGCATCTTTCACATGGGAGTTGTATCTCCCGCTTTCAGGAATACAAGGAGAGGTCAGAGAGGTCTTCTTGCACATGTTTCAAGAGGCTTTAGCTCAAAAATATTCCTTATGCTAAAATGGCATATTTTGGGGTGGTCCTTTCTGCCAGCCTTCATGGCTCTCTCCTGGTTCCCCACCTATACTCTTGAGTCCTTCATCTCTCTCACTTGTTAGTTTCTCTTTCTCTGCCTCCTATGCAAATGTCAGAAAAATTGAACATAATAGAAATAAAAGATTTACAATATCTACCACTCCATCCCTGCTCCTGTAAAGGATGAGGATACTTATTTGCTGGGCCATCTCTTCTTTCTTCCTATTATATGCAGAAGCAAAGTAAGGGGTAAAGAAAATAAGTCTAAGGAATTCATATAGAACCACATTGATTTATAAGAAAAATAAATAAGAAAAAAAGTGGATGAAAGCCTTAAAGAGATCATTCATTAACTGACAAATTACTGAAGTTTGTGTAATCTTTAATTTCTTTAGTAATAATCAGAGAAACTCTTTAGTAATCAAGAAAATGCAAATCAAGATATGTATTGTGTATTTATTAATATTATACATAACGTATGTGTATACATACATATGTGGTACGTGTATGTAATTTGAACATAAGCCAAGATAAAGTGAAAATACCGCTTCCATACTCCACTAGTAGGAGTGTAATTCTAGAAGAAAACTGAAGTGAATGTATGAAGAGCCTTAACACTAATAGTCTTATTCTGCCTATAATTTCATTTCTAGAAATCCATCCAGAAAATGTATACATAACAATATGAATTCAGTGTTGCATAAATATATCTTTGCAGCATTACTCATTATTGTGAAAACTGAAAATGACTTAAGCATCCAACAATAAGAGATTATGTATTCCCAAAGTGATACATCCATAGATAATCATATATCTAATTAAGTATTATTATAAAGGAATCTGAAATAACACATAAAGATTATTCTCAAAATAGGATCAACTTTTTAAAAATGTCACCAAACCATATATCCCAAATGTATAAAAACTGCATATGTATATTCATATTTTTAAAGACCTGAACAAAACACCACAAATGTTAAGCAGTAATAGGAATCAAAGGAGGTTTGGGCTTATTCCTCCTTCTTTCTCTTTATACATTTCTTTATGATCCAGTTTTTACAGATGTGTGTACAATTCTAATAGAAGAATAAATGTGTTCCTTTTGTGCAAAGAGAGCCAAGTCCTTTCCCCAGAGCTCCTTGGTCCCCCACACCAGGCCTGTTAGCTCTGTGTTAACACCAGGTCCTGAAAAGGCTTCCCCATGTTACTCCCTCTGCCTTGTGAGAGCTAAAATGGTAAAATATTAATCAGGTGTTCTGCTTTTAGCACAAGAAAATTCTAAGCAGCTCTCCAAAGAGTTGAATTGTGTTATCACTGGTACATGTTGCTGTTTGGCCTGTTTTATAATCTGAGCAATGCACATGCAGGCTCCGCCGACTTTTCCCACAAGGATGTCCCTCTGCTTCTTTCGCCTTTCATCCTCACCCATCTCTCTCTACTGAGCTCCACTCTTAGATATGAATATTCACCTGAACACCTCCTTCACTCACTCCCTTGCCACACCACTTCACTGTTCTCTTGCCTGCTACTTTCGATTCATTCGCTTATTCAGTTATTGAGCTTTAACACATTTGTTACTAGGGGATTTCATGTGCAAGGCACAAATACACACACACACACACAAATTAAAACCCCCACTTCTTGCCTTAGAGCATACAGTCTGCTGGGAAGTCAAACAGACAAGCAAACAATCACAGTATTCTCACAAGATTGCTTCGATGGAAGACTTGGGCACTTCAGGTTGAGCACGAAAGCCTTCCCTTAATGGGGAGTCAGGAAAAGCTCTGCAACTGAAGTCACATCTCAACTGAGTTAAAAAAAAAAAAAAAAAAAAAAAAAAAAAAAAAGAGTGCCAAAGGGAGATGATCTGTCTCCAAACAAAAGAAACAGTGTGTCTGAAAGCAAGTAGGTAGAGAAGTACAAGTGCAGGTGAGGGGAGGTGGGGGGTAAGAACCACTGGGAGGAAAGATTCGATGGCATCATCTTCTAGACCCTAATCCCACCGCATCTCACCAGTGGTCTGGGGTAACCAGAATGTGTCACTTGAAAGCTGGGCCATCCCAACACAAAAGAAATGAGGCCCCGCTGTAGAGAGCAGGTGGCCTCAAGTTCACTGCTCATACACAGCCTTGGATGTCCTGCTCCCGCTTACCCATCCACCTGCTTCATAATAATAACGTCCATATAATTATTTTCCATACTCCACTTCATCCTTCTCAATGTGCCATCTAAGCAAATGACCACTACCCCCAGTTTTCTTCTGTTCCAGTCCTGGAATATGCTCCTCAAAGTCCATTGACTCCATAATTTAATAATTTATAAGGCACCAGTTTTTAAATCCTGGCTCCTTATTCCTAGCTGCAAAAGTTACCTATTATTTCTAAACTTTAATTTCTTCATGTGTACAATAGAGATGATAGCAATAGTACCTACTTTGGACGGGGGTGGGGGGGGTTACAAGATATTTTTATTTATTTTATTTATTTATTTTTAAGTGGTTTTTCAAGTTTATTTATTTTTTTAATTGTTTTCTAATTTACATCCAAATTAGTTAGCATATAGTGCAACAATGATTTCAGGAGTAGATTCCTTAGTGCCCCTAACCCATTTAGCCCATCCCACCTCCCACAAACCCTCCAGTAACCCTCTGTTTGTTCTCCATATTTATGAGTCTCTTATGCTTTGTCCCCCTCCCTGTTTTTATATATTTTTTTGTTTCCCTTCCCTTATGTTCATCTGTTTTGTCTCTTAAAGTCCCCATATGAGTAAAGTCATATGATATTTGTCTTTCTCTTACTAATGTCACTTAGCATAATACCCTCCAATTCCATCCACGTAGTTGCAGATGGCAAGATTTCATTCTTTTTGATTGCCGAGGAATACTCCATTGTATATATAAACCACATCTTCTTTATCCATTCATCCATCGATGGACATTTGGGCTCTTTCCATACTTTGGCTACTGTTGATAGTGCTGCTGTAAACATTGGGGTGCGTGTGTCCCTTCAAAACAGCATACCTGTATCCCTTGGATAAATACCTAGTAGTGCAATTGCTGGGTCATAGGGTAGTTCTATTTTTAATTTTTTGAGGAACCTCCATACTGTTTTCCAGAGTGGCTGCACCAGCTTACATTCCCATATTGCAAGACATTTTTTAAAAAAATAGTAGCAATGAGTAGAACTTAGTAAGTTCTGAATAAAAGTTAGCTATAACTGTTAATATTATAGTTATTATTATCACTACTCAACACCTTCTTCAGAAAAACTAACCTTCACAAATTATAACATTGGAAATATTGTAAAATCACGCTAGTCTGTTTCTGTTGTTAAAATTTTCTTTCACTTAGCTTCTCACGCACAACCCACCTAAGCCCAGTATCTTAAGTTTGCTCCACACCCCTGAGAACTATTGAGTTAATCCTTGATGCTACTGTCTTCCTCACACCATGTATGCTGTCCTCCATGTGTATGAGCTCATCTTAGGATTTCTCCTCTGTCTCAAGATTTAATCTAAAATTTTCTAGACTAGCAGTTCTGGCAAATATGTGTATTGTCTATTTTCCAAATTTTGGACTTATACCTGTACCTTCCCAGAAAATACATAAAATTTGGGGTTATAGATCATAGTTAAGCACTCAAACCAAATTAAACTAGACACTCTAAATTCTGGGGATGGTCTTGCTCTATATCAAATATCTGTTCATACCAAGAAAATAAAATAGAATAAGTGGAATGGATGCAATGTGGCCACTTGAATACTGCTGCTACCTACATGTTTTTCAATCAACAATGAGAACAATTCAATAATGTCTTAGGAAATCGAAAATAAGGTTAAATTTCTCTTGAATCTATCTACAGGGGTGCCTTTTCAAGTGATTTAAATGTTCTCATAGTCAGAACTCTTCTCTAAATTGGATAAGTTACCTACAATTGTTTATTTTCCAGATTTGTAGATAGTGATGGGAACCAAGATGATGACAAAACATGAAGATCTTTACAATACTATGTCTATTTCATCCCTCAGAACATACCACCACTGTGTTTAGCAGCCAGATATCAAAAAGCAACATCTGATAGTTTTCTGTACTGAACAGGCAGATTACAGATTTGGTTATTGAACCAAAAATATTTGAACATAAATAGGTATTTTAAATTTGTACTTTTTACTCCTCCAATGCTCAGTCACTGGCAAAAATAAAAAAATAAATTAAATAGCTTTGGAGTCATATAGTCTTCATGAATTATGTAACCAAACTCAGTATAAGCTGTCTAGTTGAATGACTTAGGTGAGATAAATTAGGCAACCTACAAATAGATCCCTCTCCACTTAGCCAACTGACTGTATCTAATATATGAGAAGAAGGTAGTAATAATATTTTTATTTATAACTGAGAAAATGAATATTTAGCAGTCAATATTTTCATAACCTTTAAAACTTGGTTTCTAGAATGCAAGACCACTGGTCTTGTAGGACCTGGGTACCTCTCTAGCATATCACATAGGAGGATTCCTTAGAAAAGGCTACTGTGCAAATACATTTAAATGAATTAGTAAGGCTTTTATTATCATTAAAGACATACAAAAACTCAGAACATGAAGAATTAAAAATTGCCCTAGCCTGTTCAAAGAGCAGAGGGATGGGACACCTGGGTGGCTCAGTAGGTTAAGCACCTGACTTTGGCTCAGGTCACGATCTCGTGGTCCATGAGTTCAAGCCCCACGTCAGGCTCTGTGCTGACAGCTTGGAGCCTGGAGCCTGCTTTGGATTCTGTGTCTCCCTCTCTCTCTGCCTCTCTCTCACTTGCACTCTGTCTCTCTCTCTCAAAAATAAATGATAAAACATTTAAAAATTTTTCAAAGAGCAGTGGGAGATGGGGTGTAAGGAATAACTTTTAGGAAGTAGCTTAGATGAAAATGATCTATAGCCTAATGTGTCTCTCAATTAATATTCAAATGCTACCTTCAGACATCCATAAGCCTTGCCTGTATGATAGGGACCCAGTTCCTATGATTATATCTACCTAGTGGCCAGTTACTAAGATGCCTATTTTCTGACCACAGACACTGAGGCCATAGGACACCATAGGACACCATAGGACAGGGACCCTGTTCCTATGATTATATCTACCTAGTGGCCAGTTACTAAGATGCCTATTTTCTGACCACAGACACTGAGGCTCTCTATCCTGCTCAGGAAACTTTCTGTCTTGCTTTGGGCTGTTCTCCCGGGCACGATGAGACTCCCTTCTGAGATTTTAAGGTCCTTATAATTCTGTTACAGTTCTGACTACTCTCACAGTACCCCTCCCCCCTTTCAGAGCAATAGCAGCCAGAATTTCAGGCAAACATGTTTCTAAAAAAAAAAAAAAAAATACCCAGACTTTAGAAAGCAGTCCTTGAAAATTCAATGTATTTCAACGACAGCAAATGCTACAATCTGTTTATCTCTTGGTAGGAAAAGAATGGTATGGCTTGATAAATAGCCAGCACTTATATTTACATCAATTGTACCTTTCCAAATAATACTGCACTGTTGATGCCTAGGATAGGATTTATGCTAGAAATTCAATTTAGTGGCTGAAGTGAGGCAAGTATTTACAGTGTTTCACTGAAAGCCTCTTTCTCCAACCCTCCCCCATTGTCAGGTTTGTGGAAAGTACTAAAGATCGATGAGCCCTGGTATAAACCTGACTCATTCATTGATGGCCAACTGAAGACTATTCTGTACACATTTAACTGGGATTGAGCTATTGAACGATACTTATTTATTTGTTCATTTATTCATTGCTTGCCTAATTAAAATTTACTAAATGCCTGCTCATTATATGAGTCACTTCCAACAAATATAGATATACATTTAGAATAAAATGTAAAAAAAATTCTTGAAATTTGTTTGGACCATAAGACCTAATTTAATTCCTTGCCAAAACATTTTACTTACTATTTCATCAACACAGCCAAAAAGTTGAAACATCATCTGTGATCAAATAAATCACCTATGAAACTGGATTTTCGACTACAATTGCATGAAATAACCTCATTAAACCTCTAATGGATTTTTATGCATTATTCTATGAGAAGAACAGGCACACTGAAGTCTACTGCACTAACATATTCCAATATGTTCATGTTAGTGTTACTTTGTAAAAGATAAAATGGGTCTCAATATGAAGATAAAGAGAGTGTGAGGGACTCCATTGCCAGTAGTATGATAGTTAACACCACTGTCTTTAAAAACAACTAAAAAGACAGGATAAATTATTAAAGGTTTTTGGAAAATGTTTGAAATGGATAACAGAAATGGTAAGAAATATTCAGAGGCCAAACATTAAGTGGAAATAAGAATTCAGAGAGATGACTAAATTGCTAAAGCCAGATTTTTCCCAGGAGCATGTCAAAACTGGTGGATTTGAGTTTCATTTGCATGGCTCCCTGGGGCACTGGTTACAGAAGATAAAGTCAGGGCCATCCCAAGTCAGGGAATCTCATAGAAGACTCCATCCATGAAGCTGGCTATCCAGCAGCTACAATCACAGAGAAAGAATAAACTTGGCATAGACCCACATCTTCTTCATCCCAAAGATAGCAAGAAATCATTGCCTGTTGAATTTCAATGCTGCATGTCAGGAGGAAAATTCTTCTTTAAAAGTTCTTAACTATAAGTCAGCCTTCATGAGTTCCATAGCCCAAATTCATACTACCTGAATGGTCTGAAAAACTTCAGCAGAAAATTTAATGTAAAGTGCCTGGAAGTTGGCAGTTGTTAGTTAGGGTACTGGCTGTTCCAAAAAAGTGCCTAGAAAAATGCAAAGAACAGACTGATATACAGTACCAAGAAAATTGAGTTCATAGTCAAAGAAACAGCACATAGAAAAATCAGACCCAAACAGATCAGATGTTGGAATTATCAAACACATAAAAAGCATAGCTAACTTTATCATATAGAGAGAAATATAAGAGATAAAAATAAAAGTAAAAAGCAAAAATTATTTTTAAATGGCCAAGAAGATTTGAAAAACAAAACAGAACTTGTATCTATTTCTAAAAATGTTAATGATAAATAAATGTAGGAGGATTGACAGATGCCTGGGTGGCTCGGTCAGTTGAGCAACCAACTCTTGATATCAAGTCTGGTCATGATCTCAAGGTTCAAGATCAAGCCTTGTGTCAAACTCCATGCTATCAGCTCAGAGCCTACTTTGGATTCTCTCTCTCTCCTCTCTTTCTCTGCCCCTCCCCCACTTGCATGCACACACACACACACTCTCTGTAAGATAATAAATAAACTTTTTTTTTAATATAGGAGGAGGAATTTAAGAAACAAATGAAAATAGGGGAAGGGGAGGAAAAAAAATAAGATAAAAAACAGAGAGGGAGGCAAACCCTAAGAGACTCTTAAATGTAGAGAACAAACTGAGGGGAGATGGGTGGGAGAACGGGCTAAATGGGTGATGGGGATTAAGGAGGACACCTGCTGGATGAACACTGGGTGTTATATGTAAGTGATGAATCATTAAATTCTACTCCTGAAACCAATACTACACTATTTGTTAATTAACTTAAATTTAAGTTTAAAAAAGCAGGAGGAATGGTATGATTAAAACACCATTGATTAGAAGACATAGTAAAAATAATTGATTCAGTGGAATCACCAATGAATAGTAGAACCACTGCATAAAAGTTTGATAAAGCACAGAACATTTACATAATTTAAAAGTTTCTCTCCGCTGATTGCTTATTCATTGCAGAGGGAAAAATGAAAACTTTACAGTAGAAAAACCTGGCTGACACCCCAGGTGACTGAAATTAATACTGTCAATAATGAGAAAAATTGACATTCTGATATCAGGCACTGAAAAAGGAGGAGTGTAACTTATATGGCGTTCCTATTCAAAATGTGACTGGCCTCAAATTGAGGGACATTCCACAAAACAAGTGACCTGGGTACTCTTCAAAAATGTCTTTATCATTAAAGACACAGGACAACTGATGAAATGTTATAGATTAAAGGAAACTAAAGGGACATAACAACTAACTGTGATATGTGACCCAGATTGGATATGAAATCAAGGAGAGTGTTGCTATAAAAGACATTATTGGGATAATTGTTAAAATCTGAATGTATTTGTAGAGTAAATAATAGTAGTAGATCAATATAAAATTTCATGACCATGATAATTATATACACTGAAGTCTTTAGGGATAAAAGGCCATTATATCTGTAACCTACTCTCAAATGACCCCAAGTAGATATATGCTGCAGAAGAAGATAAAGTGAGGAATGCCACAGCAGCTAATTATTCTTTGAATCTATAGCAGTTAATACACCATGCTAGTGGTCAGACTAGAAAAATAAACCAAAGGTACTGCATACATAGCCCCCGAAAAGACCCTCAAATATATATAATACAGATGTGTGACAAATATGACATTAGCAGGAAGTGTGGAAAGGATGCCTTTTCATCAATTGGTTCTGATATCCCTGGCGTCCACATGGGGGAAGGATAAGTGGACCCTCACCTTATGAAAAGTCAATTCCAGGGAATTAAATACTTATGAATAGGGGGGAAAACCCCAAACTACAAGCTTTTATAAAAGTAACAGAAGAACACCTATTTGACCTTTGGGGTGGGGAAGGATTTCTTACACAAGGCCAAAAGTTCAAACTCTAAATGAAAAGAGGGGTACATTTAAGTATATTACAGTTATGATCTTCTGTTTGTCAAAAGACTCTGTTAGAAGTGAACAGGCAAGTCATGAAAAAATGAAGGTTAATTCAATAATTTAAAGAAATACTAAAGACAAAAACTTCAGTAGAAGATGGTTTGAAGACTTGGATAGACATTTCTCCAAAGAGCCTAATACGTTACCAAGACACTCAACTTGATTAGTGATTAAAGAATACAAAATAAAACATAATAAAATACTTACAGACGGGTAAAAATTTATGTCTATATACCAAGAGCTGCAAGGGTGTGGAGCAACGAGAACTCTAGCACACTGCTATTGGTTGTTAATGTCACTCCAGAAAATAAGTTGGCATTTATCTGCTGAGGTACCTATCGATGGCCCTCCAATTCCACTAAGTCTAAGAAACATGGACAAGAATAGTATATCACTGTTCAAAACAACAAAAACTAGAAACATGAATACCCATCAACAGTAGGATGGATACGTAAGTTATGGTATATTCATATAATAAATACAATACTGCACATACTGCCTTCAAGATTACTAGTAATTTTCCATTTGTCAGATTAGGTGGGGATACACTGTTTTCATTATATTTGTTATACTATGCACATATTTTTAAATACTCTTCTATCTACTTAATAATAAAAGAGAAAGAGAAAGAAGTACTTGTATGTCTTACAAACAATCTAAGTTAGAAGCAGGTTATGCTTCCTATATTGAGATTTGTGACCAGAACACCTATGCTCTTTCACAGTGTTACATTTATGCATTTTTCTTCTTAATCTTTACATAGCAGATCCTTAAAACCAACAAAAGAAGCTTAAATTTAAGCTGTTACACATACTAATATAAGTTTAGAATTTTATTTGAACTATGAGAACAGGAAGATAAGATGTGTGACCTTGAATAAGCCACTTAACATTTGGCACTTATCTAGAAAGTCTGATTGGATCTGGGGATAAATGAGCCTAGGTAAATGTAAAATACCATGTTCTTTGGGGCCATTAGTTATAAAGATACATTTTATATCTTCAAGTGTATAGTATATTTCATGTGAGCCTCTTGGCATTCCAAAAAGAATTTCAACTCGCTGAATTTTGTAAGAGTGTTCTCTCCTAGAATACTTTTATTCTTGCTTATTTTGTATCTTGTCTGTGTGATTGTCACTTAGGATCATTTCTCCTCTTTAAGATTATGATTACTCTCAATCATCCTCTTTATAGACAATTTCTACAGCCAAGATTGCCAAACTCATATTCTTTTATCCTTTCAAAAAGTTCTGAAGTTCCAGATTTTCCAATATCACACCCAAGTAATGGGGAAACAGCTGATGTTCACCCATTGGCTCTCCTAAAGTGAATATATCAAAGTCTTCATTCATAGTCTCTGGTACAGTATTCAAAACATTTTTCTGAATGTTTTTAAGGCAGTAAAAATCTAACTTATATTTTCATTTCAGACTTGACATTTCTAGTATCTTCAGTACATAACAATTTCAGCAAAGGCTTGACAGAGACCCTCATGATAACACTGAAGATAAGACTGAAGTGGATCCAAAGATAATTGTTGCTTGTTAATTAATATGGTACCTTACATATCTTTTTCCACTTGAAGGTTATGACCATTCTGAGGACAGTGACCATGTTTATACATCAGTGTATCTTTAAATCACAGACACTCAGTAAATTTTGTAGAATGAATAAATGAATATTCAACTGTAAAATCTTTATGTTAGATACATTCTGTTCTTGCTGCCCAGCACCCATTTCTCCTGTAATGGCATTCTAGTCATCATAGGAAACCACCCCTTACATATTTTGAGCATGTGGTTTGGGCTTAAGCTATCTCAAAACCGCCAGCTCCTGACATAGGCGTGTGAAATGGCCTTGTCACTTAGACGTGTTCCATCCCTCTGCCTATAGTAACTTCTTCAGAAATGGCACAAGACACAGGCCCAGCCAATGAAGCTCAAATCCAGAATGGATGGAACCGTTGGGGAGGCGAAGACTCTTTACATGGATAATGCTAACTCTAAGGATACCATCACTCTAGAGCCACCAGAGGCCACCAAATGGAGAGGGCCTGCCTGAGAATGCTGCCAGCATAAAATAAAGAAGAGCCAAAATAGGAGAGTCACAGCCAAAGTCTTGCTGTCATTTGGTGAACCTTAGATCTAGGAATGAGTGATGCTGATCTACACTTGAACCCTTCAGTGATATGAACTAATATATTCATTTTTAAAGCTAGTTTGAATTGTTTCTGACCTTTGCAATGAAAGTGAACTGATACTGTTAAACTTTTAGCTAGTGGCTTAGATAAAGAAATAAAAAAATTTTTAAAGGTTTAAAAATTTTAACTTACACCGATTTACATAACTGCTAATTAAGAGTTCCATAAACCCCTGACATGTGGGACTATAGTTAAATAGCCTGGGCTCCCTGAGCCTATAACCAGAAGTCAAAGACTAAACAAAAGGCCTACTGTTAGGGGAGAAGGACAGGGATGGGGCAAATAGGGAGAAGAGCTTAGAAGTAGTGTCTGCAGGAAAACAAAGTTGGGGCAAGGGTGGGAGGTGGATATGGAACAAGTCTGGTGGGAATAGATGAGAACATTAGTCTAAGCCAGAGACAATGGAAAGTAAGAAGAGTACTCAATTCTTTTTAAAGAAGAACTCCGCAGGTAGCTAGTGTAATATGGCCCTTGGCTCCTTTTCCAGATTCATCTCCCACCACTGCTCCTCCCTAGCTCCCTAATTCAAGCCATTGTCAACCATTAGCAATTGCCTAGATAGGCTATGTGGATTGTATCCTCAGGGCCTTTGCATATATCCATTTCTATATGCCTTTCTCTTTCTTCACCCAGTCTTCAAGACTCGACCTCAGTCTCACTCTGAGAAGCCTTGAGAGGCCCCCTCTGTACCTTGTGATCCACCTCCATGGGAAGGCCTGGACCTCTCCATGGCACTCCCTTGTCTTCCTATCTGTCACTTGTCTATAATACAAGCTGTCTTAGTAAAAGGACTTTACCTAATTCACTTTAATATCTCTAGTGTCCAGGGGTGCCTGGGTGTCTCATTCAGTTAAGCAACCATCTCTTGGTTTTGGCTCAGCTCATGATCCCACAATTCGTGGGTGTGAGCCCCATGTCAGCCTCTGTGCCAACAGTGCAGAGCCTGCTTGGGATTCTCTCTACCTTCCTCTCTATCTGCCCTTCTTCCCCTCTCTCAAAAATAAATTAATAAATAAACATTAAAAAATCTCCAATGCCCAGCACAATGTCTGATCCATAATATACACTTCTAAAACATGAATTGATAAAATTAATTGAATTGAATGAAGAAAGATTAAATATGACCAGCAGCAAAATAGTCCTATTGATTTCCTATAGTACTTTCATCAACCCAGCTAAAAGACTAAAACAAAACATCATCACACTAAAAGATCCAAGAAATATACTGAGCATTTACTATGGCCATAGCACTGGGAAAGAAATTTCTCTAACTTCTCATCCAACCCACTATCCACCTCCAAATGTAAAGCAGATCCTCCTCCAATTCCACCACTACAGTCCACCCCACAGAGTCTTCTCTCTGCCAGAACAAGGCATTCTCTGAGAGCCATATTCATCTTACAAATGCAGCAGGTGCTCAGCAATCAGAATGCTTTCTCTTTCTGTCGGCCCCATCACTTGTCTCCACTGTATTATAAACAACCATAGAATAATGACCAAATATCTGTGTAAAAATGTCTTTTCACTGTAAAGCATTGTAGCTGAGTTTTTACTGAGTAATTTTGGTTATTTGACTTCACATGAGAAAATGACAATTCCTTCAAGTTCTTTAAGTTTTTCCTAAATTAAAAAACAAATTTTATTTTAGACTGAATAGTGCTTAGTATGGATTTTTTTAAATCTTAGAGGGGAACCAAAGAGCTTATTTCAAACATTTAAAGTGCTAACATGTAGTAGAGGAATTAAAGTTGGCATGGTTTCAGAGAATAAAACTGCAATAAATGGGTAGAAATCAGCAGAAGACAGATTTTAGCGTAAAGTAAGGCAGAACGGTCTGACCTGCAATTAAAGCGATCCAACAATTGAGGGACTGAGTTACAAAACAGAGAATTTAGTGAGAGTCATAAAAAAATACTCCCATTAATTTTATGTCTTGCAAGTATTATTTCATTAATGTTCATGGCATTTTGAAAGATGTAACAAAGTCTTAGGTCTCTGTTTTGTAGATGAAGAAATCAGCAGGCTTAAATGATTTGCCCAAGGTCACATATTGACCAATACAAGTTTGATGTTCCTTTTCTTATACAACATGTATTCATTGGTCTTCAGAAATAATAAGCTTCCTGCAATTACAGGTGGTGTTACTTATTGCTATTTAATTCTTGATCCTCTAAACAAAACTTGGATGTTTAAATTTAAAAGTTCACCTTCTTGAAACATTTTAGTAGATAAGGCTTTTATAGTTCTGCAAATTCTTAGGCATGGCACTTTAATTAGTTTTCACCAGTTTTGAATAAAAAAAGCTAGATGCTAATGATTAGCCTACAAATTGCTAGATCATCTGTAATAAATGTTAAAACCATTAAATGTCAACATGTCATTACAAATCCAGTGGCAGTTGGGGAAATAAATGTCAAATTTTTCATTATTTTTCTTCAGAGTTTCAATAGTAACTGCCAGTAGTGGCCACAGGTAAAAGTCCAATCTTTTTGTTAAGAAACAAGTGCTTGCATTGAAGCACAAACCAAAATGAGATATAAATTTCTCTCAACTTCCTAAAGTTTACAGGGAACTCTTTCTTCCATAGATAAGTCACAATTTCAAATTAAATTAGCATTTCAAGATGAGGGGGTGGGTGGGGACTAAGACCCACAAAGGGAAAAAATGGGAGAAAATAAATAGACAATCTAAAGAATAAAATTAGGGGTGCCTGGCTGACTCAGTTGGTGGATCATGAAACTCTTGATAGCAGGGTTGTAAGTTTGAGGCCCACTTTGGGTGTAGAGATTACTTTAAAAAAATAATTTTTTTAATTTAAAAATTAAAAAATAAAGAATAAAATTAGAAACAACCCATAAACAATAAATAACACTTTATCCATTAGTAACAAAAGAAATAAAAATGAAATTATAATGAAATGTGATTACTTTTACTTATCAAACTAAAAAATTTTTAAGTGTTTTAATGTTTACTTATTTTTGAGAGAGAGAGAGAGAAAACAGAGTTTGAGCGAGAGAGGAGCAGAGAGTGAGGCAGACACAGAATCCAAAGCAGGCTCCAGGCTCCGAGCTGTTGGCACAGTGCCCAAGGTGAGGCTTGAACTCACAAGCCATGAGATCATGACCTGAGCCAAAATTAGATACTTAACCAACTGAGGCACCAAGGAGCACCTCAAACTGAAAAAAAATTTTAAATATAAAAACATTCAGTGCTGGTAATGATGCAATGATAGTAGTACTCTGTGATAGGCAGCCTCAAAGATGGCTGCCATGATTTCCACCTCCTTGTTGTACTCTTGCCCTTCCCTCAAGTGTGGGCTTTGATAACTTGCTTCTTACAAATAGAGTGCAGCAAGGGGCACTTGAGTGGCTCAGTTGGTTAAGCAAACTTCAGCTCAGGTCATGATCTCACAGTTTTGTGGGTTCAGGCCTTTCATCGGGCTCTGTGCTGACAGCTCAGAGCCTGGAGTCTGCTCCAGATTCTGTGTCTCCCTCTCTCTCTGCCTCTCCCCTGCTTGCACTGTCTCTCTAAAAAATAAGCAAACATTAAAAAAAAATTTTAAAAATAGAGTACAGCAAAGTTAACATTTCCAAAGTTAATTTACAGAAAAACTGTGCCTTCCATCCATATTGCTTGCTTTCTCTCACTCTCTCCCCTGCTCACTCTGAGAGAAGTCAGCTGCCATGTTGTGAGTTGCTCTAAGGAGAGGCCAAGGTGGCAAGGAACTGATACCTCTGGCCACGAGCCAGCAAGAATCTGAAGTCGGTCTGCAGCCACCTGAGTGAACTTGAAAGCAAACACACCCTCGTTTGAGCCTTGAGATATAAGCAGCAGTGATCAATGCCTTGACTACAACTCTACTAAAGACCCGAGCCCAGTGAAAGACCCTAGCCCAATGAAACCGTGATAAGCCATGGTGGGATATCTGACCCTCCCAAACTGGGTGATAATGAAAGCTTGTTTTTAGCTGCTAAATATTGAGGTAAATTTTTTTTACAACAATAGATAACTAATACATCCTCTCATATGCTTTAAGATTCTGGAAAATTTATATGACATTATGCATCAAGAGCGTTATAGAAATTTTATTCATTTTTACCCAATAATTCCACATCTAGTATTCTTTATAAAGAAATTAATTGGAGGGGCACCTAGGTGGCTCAGTTGGTGAAACATCAGACTCTTGTTAGATTCTGTTAGGCTGCTCCGTGCCGAGGGTGAGGAGCCTGCTTGGGATTCTCTCTCTCCCTCTCCCTCTCCCTCTGCCCCTCCCCAGCTCCCAGTCTTTCTCTCTCTCTCTCTCTCAAAAAAAAAAAAAAAAAAAAAAGGAGCAAAAGAGAATATATACTCTATTGCACATTTCAGCACAGAATTTATCAGTGATTACAAATATATGTATATAAATACTATATATACATACACACATATATCTATAAAACAGTGTTCTCTAGATTGCAAATGGTTTTTATTTTCTTATTTTTTTAAATTTTCTTAATAAACTTTTTTTTCTACATTTTCTAAAATAACCACATAAAACATTCAAAGTAAAAGAAAAAAGACTTTCAAGATATGCATGTACATATTAAAAACTATAATGGTAAACACTATATTCAATAGGGATTGAAGCAGGTAAGGAGAAAGTCTCTGATTTTTCTTAAAGTTTTCAGAGCTGAGCATTTTCTTCATGTAGTCATGAAAAATGAACATTATATTGACTTTCACATATGTCACATAAAATTGATAAGGACAGAGTAATGGAAGAAAAGGTATAATCAATCTTTAGGTGCAACAGTTTGCTTTTCTGCTAAGTATCTCTTCCGAAAGCAATTACCAAGGAAGAAGTGAAACCTGAACCAAAAGGAAAACAAAAAAGTCAAGATCCGCCTTCAAACACCTTCCTAAGTTAAAGTTAGACTGGCCAAGTAATTGTCTCTAACTTGGAAAAAAGAATGCATTGTGGGAGCAATGTGTTTGGTAGTTTGGGGAAGGTCCACACTGAAAGCAAAAAATCCTTACTCACTAATTTCAGTCTGCCAGTAATGTGAACGACCTATTGACCAAACTATACAATGAAAAGACAGACTATTCTGCAGATTTACAAAGCTATTGAAATACATAAAGAGTTATAGAACCACCTCCCAATTTGGCATCACCCACTGGTAAGTACTACAGTCTGAATGTTTGTTTTCCCCAAAATTCAGATATTGAAATTCTTTTTTCTTGTAAGTTTTTTTATTTATTTTTGAGAGAGAGAGAGAGAGACAGAGTATGAGTTGGGGAGGGAAAGAGAGAGAGAGAAAGACACAGAATCCAAAGCAGGCTCCAGGCTCTGAGCTGTCAGCACAGAGACTGATGCTGGCTAGAACTCATGAACCACGAGACCATGACCTAAACTGCAAAATCATGACCTGAGTTGAAGTCAGATGCTTAACTGACTGAGCCACTCAGGAGACCCCTTCATATGTTGAAATTCTAACCTCCAAAGGTGATATCATTAGGAGGTGGGGCCTTTGGGACATGATTAGGTCATGAGGGTGGAACCCTCCCCGGAACAGGATTAGCATTTATAAAAAAGGTTTAAAGGAATTCATTAGCCATGGATGTATTCATGAAAGGACTTTCAAAGGCCAAGGAGGGAGTCGTGGCTGCTGCTGAAAAAACCAAACAGGGTGTGGCAGAAGCTGCAGGAAAGACAAAAGAGGGTGTTCTCTATGTAGGCTCCAAAACCAAGGAAGGAGCGGTTCATGATATGACAACAGTGGCTGAGAAGACCAAAGAGCAAGTGACAAATGTTGGTGAGGTGGTGATGACCAGTGATGACATCAGTCACACAAAAGACAGTGGAGGCAGCAGGGAGCATCGCAGCTGCCACTGGCTTTGGCAAAAAGGATCAGTTGGGCAAGAATGAAGAAGGAGGCCCACGGGAAGGAATTCTGGAAGATATGCCTGTTGATCCTGACAATGAGGCATACGAAATGCCTTCTGAGGAAGGTATCAAAACTATGAACCCGAAGCATAAGAAATACTTTTACTCGCAGTTTCTTGAGACCTACTGAGAGATGTTCCATCCTGTACAAGTACTCAGTTCCAACGTGCCCAGTCATGACATTTTCTCAAAGTTTTTACAGCATATTTTAAACTCTTCCATCCGCACCGACTGAAATTATCTGTACCTTCCCTTACTCAGCATTGCAGTGCTTCCCTCTCACTGAAGTGAATATATGGTAGCAGGGTCTTTATGTGGATATTGTGGCTTCAAATCTAAAAGTTAAATTAAAACACCTAAGTGACTACCACTTATTTCTAAATCTTCACTATTTTTTTTGTTGCTGTTCTTGAGAAGTTGTGATTTATTATCATATATTATAAGATTTCTAGGTGTCATTTAATGATTCTGTCTAAAAATAATGATGTATTGTGAAATTTGTTAATATATACAATACTTAAAAATATGTGAGCATGAAACTATGCACCTATAAATATTAACTATAAAATTATAAATAAATAAATAAATAAATAAATAAATAAAGTCTCACAGAGCTCACTAGCCCCTTTCACTATATGAGGACAAAAGTTTGTAGAGGTGGAAGAGAGCCCTCACGTGCTGGCAACTTGATCTTGGATTTCCAGCCTCCAGAACTCTGAGCAATAAATTTCTGCTCTTTATAAGCCTCCCAGTTCATGGTATTTTGTTATGGCAGCCCAAACAGACTAAGACTAAGACAGGAAGTTAGTCTTTCTCTTCAGGATCCCATCTGCCGTTTTGAGGCTTACTTATGAAAGTGGGTTCAGTAAGGGAGATATGGCATGGAGGAAATTTTTTTCTAAAGGGCTGGATTTCTTGATTTTACTGATGCATGCGGAGAAGGGAGAGAGCGTCAGGAGAAACAGAGTAAAAGATGCATGAGGTTTGGCATGGTGAGGGAGGGGTGCTAGAAAAGCAAAAGGAAATCAGAGGGCATCAGGGAGAGGGGTTGCCCCAAATCTTGTCTGTGACTCTGAGAAATAATTGATTCCCAGGAGGACCCCAGCCCACATGCACATTCCTGGACACTGGCAAGTGTGGAGAGCACTCAGTTTTTGTTAAGAAGGTAGAATGTCAGAGCCCAACTTTCTCTAGGGAAGAGAGGATTCCAGTGTCATACCCCAGATCTATTGAATCAGAATTTCCAAGGTGAGATCTAGCAACCTATATATTTTTTAAACTCCCTCGCTGATTCTGAATTATCAAGACCATTGCCCACTGTGTAAGAATAACTTTTGCATCCTATCTTACCCTGAATGACACCTATATTACACATCTCATTCTTTTCTGGTCCTAACACTGTAATTTTTCAGACAGCCTAAAGCATGGAGAATCGTCAGAAATCTTCACCAGCTGACATTGTGTAAACAGTTGCTAAGTAATTAAACCATTATTATCAAAATAAAAATTCCAGTAATATATCACCTGATTAAACCTACAAAAGACAGAATATGTGATAAATCAATATTTGCAAGCCCTCTTTCTGTCAACCGCAATTTTTGAGCACTATGGGAAAATCGGTATATAATTTGATTTTGAGTCACCAAGGAAATAGAATAACAGAATCTCATAAATGGAAAGGACCTTAAAAGTCATTCAGTCCAACATTCCCTCTAATGCCTAAATCCCTACTAAAGTACCTCTGACAGGTGATTTTACAGCCTGGGCATATTCAGAAAACAAGAATTTATTAGTTAATGCAGAAAGAAAAAATATAAACGTGTGAATGAAAAGCAAAATTATAAACACTTACATGAAAGCAATCTCAGCCTCCCAGAAAATTACAAGGATGGATATTTGCTCATGTTTTCCTGATATTATTTTGACACATGAATTTGAGTGGCCTAAACAAAAGAAATGCCTCAAAGCACTAAACAGGATGGTGTTTCCTTGAAAATACTACATTTGGGGGCACCAAGGTGGCTCAGTCAGTTGAGTGTCCAACTGTCGATTTCAAGTCAGGTCATGATCCTGGGGTCATGTGATTGAGCCCACGTTGGGCTCCACACTAAGAGTGAAGCCTGCTTAAGATTCTCTCTCTCCCTCTGCCCCTCCTCTCTGCCACTTTAAAAAAAAAAAAAAAAAAAAAAAAAAAAAAAAAAAAAAAAAAAAGCAAGCAAGCAAGCAAGCAAACACTGCCTTTGTACTGAAGTAGAAATAGCATAATCACTATAAAACCCACAGACTGAAAACAGTTCTAAAGTTGCCAGCACTGAGCTAAGAGGCCACATTCTTACTGCACTATATATCCCTTTGAAAAAGAGAGAGATGGGCTGGAGGAGGATTTACATTGGCCATGACAACAATTTAGTGGATTAAACTAAACCCGACTCATTTGCAGCCGGAAGGGTGGTCATGGGCCTCCTGGATAACCCCATAGGTTAGGCCAGCATAAAGCAGGTGAATACGTACTTCCTCGCTGTCATCCCAGCACTTGGGGAGAAATACTCTCAGGATCTACTAAATTGTGTGTCCTAAACTCCAAATATCAAAAGAGGTTGAGAAAGAGGTCAAGTTCATTGAGGGTAGACGTTGTCAGCTTACAACTCTGCCACTTACACAGTTTCTACACAATCTAGGGAAAGGGCACAAAGAAAAAGATTAAGTCCTTTAGAAAAAGAATTAGGTTTCCATATATAATTCTTAGTTGCTTAAAGCTGACCATATCTACATGGCCTTTCCCCTTTCTTTGCTACAAGGCTGGTGGTGGGCAAACTACTTAACCTCCCTCTGCCTCAGGTTCCTCCTAGAGGAAACCATGATCTTCCTAAAACATGACTCACGGTGTTTCTTTCCCATGGTTAAAATGCTTAATGGCCCTACATGAACAATGGAACAGAGCTCAACATCAATTTCCCTTTCAACCCTTTCCCAGTTTATTCTCCCGCAGTCTTACTCATCATCTCCCACAACGTTCCCACCTCCACACCTTTGCTTAGGTCTCTTTGCCCACCTGAAATCCACTCCCCTCTCCAAGCACACCTTATTTCTGCCTCCTAAAGTCCTATGGAGTCTTTGAATCTAGTGGAAATCCTACATTTCTGAGCTTTTTGTTTAAGTTTATTTATTTGAGAGAGAGAGAAAAGAAAGAGAGAGAACCAGCTGGGGATGGGCAAAGAGAGAGGGGGACAGAGAGGGGGACAGAGGGGGAAGTGGGCTCTGGGCTGAGAATGCAAGGCTCAGACTAACTGTGAGATCACGACCTAAGTCGGACGCTTAACCGGCTGAGCCACCACGCGCCCCACATTTCTGAGATTTTTGTTCATGGCGTTCATCTGGCCCGAATTAGCTCCTGCCTCGTACTGTTGCAGCATCAAGTGTCAAGTTCCCATGGGACTTGATCTTCCCCATGACGTGTTTACTACTTGAGTTAAGGCATCTGCCTTTGGGACTAGGGTTGCCAAATAAAATATACGATGCCTCACTACATTTGAATTTCAGATAAACAACAAATAACTTTTTTTTTAGTATAAATATGTCCCATGCAATATTTCAAGCTCATCAGGGTAGAGGATGTCAGCTATAGCTGTACTACTTAACACCCACACAGTCCCTATGCAGCTGAGAAAATGTTTCCATACACTCTTTGGAGCATACACTAAATATACATACATATATATATATATATATATATATATATATATATATATATAGTTTATCTGAAATTCAGATTAACCAGGTATCCTGTATTTTTATTTACTAAATCTGGCAACCTTATTTGGGACACTTCTATCACTATTTTAAATGCCCAGCACAATACTCCAGGATAGTGAGTTTAACAGTATATGTAAATTTGCTGAGCTGCTATAACTTAATCTAAATAAACCTAAGGATGGCTATCTGAGAACACATCTCCAGCATGTGGCCCTTGGTTCCTCCCTATTCCAAGGGACCAACCTTGATCCACCTGCCCTCTCCTCTAGGTTAGTAAGACGACCAGGAATCTGACCTCGGCTGCTTAAGTCCCAAGCAGCTATTTTGGGAGTATGGAAACTGGAGGACTGGTCCAATGCTGAGACCCAGGGGAACAAGTTCCAAAGCCCAGGCACGCAGGCTCTCCAAGGGTCTGGTGTGGATCAGAAGGGAAAGGTCTGCATCAGGAGGGTATATATGACTCAGAGAACCTCACAGAGCAGCCATAACCAAACTGATAACAGTTGGACAGTGTCCAAGTCACTGAGTCCATTTGGACAAAATTTCTCCCTCGAGTTCACTAATGTCAATCTTTTATACACTTACCATGACTTTTCTCTGCACCCTTCATCATATTGCTGCATGCTAGCTTTCTTCTAAGAAAGGGAATTAGCTGTGTCTTTCCAAATTCATGCCCCACCAGGGACAGTGGAAGGAAAAGAGAGCCATGCCATGATCCTTAAAGAATAATACCATATCCCAAGGTGGTGCTCTGCTAAACAGACCAAAAGTTTCCTGCAGCAGATGCAGGGGGTCAAGCACAGTCAGAAGACCTGTGTCAAGTTGTGGGGAGTAATCAGAGATCACAAAGGGAGGTCACAAGGGGAGGTAGCCACACAGGTGCTTTTTAGGACTGCCTTTTTGCCATCGCTCTTCCCACGAGATTCCTGAAATCCTTCCAGAGCACACTGTGGCTGCTTTATCCTTAGCAGCACCCTAACTACCTTCCTCACTGGATGCTTTCTCTCAGCGTTCACCAGATACCCCAAAACCCCCCGGCAGAGGGCCAACAGGCCACAGAGCAATGCGGCTGCCTGCGTGACTGACCTTCAGCAGTTGGCTGGTGCACTGTGTTCAAATTCCAGCTCAGCCACTTCTTCACCACATGCCAGTAATAAGGTTACAACCTTCTTTGCACCCCAGCTTCAAAATGCACAAAAAGGAGGTTATAACACCTCCTTACACGGAGTGCTGCCCACTGGATAAAATAATATTAACATCATTAGAACATAATAATAAGAACTCAATACATGTCGGTACCCCTCACCTTCTACAACAATTTACGGAGGTGGGGGAATCCATCTTTAACTCTGAAAGACTCTAAATATGGACAATGAATAAATGATGCAGTCTTATAAAGAGCTTCTTACAGAAAAAGTAGAACTGAAGGAAGAGTTAGAAAATCTAAGGAGCATGTATAAATTAACAGATTCAGATGACATGCAAGGTAGAGTATTAAGAGAACTGACAGACACACCTCCAGGGTCCTTTCTCATTTCGGCTCAAAGACTGCATGAAACTGAAATGACTGGTGGGGTACTAAGGAATTGGTGTTAAATCTTAATATCTTAATAAAGATCTGGGAGAAAGAGTGATCAGCAAGTTAATGAGGTTTTCCTGATATTACTAATCTACGGGATGTTGCAAATATCAATGAGCAAAGATAAAATAATAGAAAGACATAAATAAGTGTGGAAACCCAGGCAAGATATAGCTGTATAAAACTCAACGTGAAAAATGCTAACTCATTCAACTGAGAAGCTTGCTAGGCCCAAGGGAGTGGAGGAAATAGGGAACTAATAATGAAAAAAGACACCAAGGGGCAAACAAGAATAGCAAATTAGAAAGAAGTTTATATTATGAGCTCGGCCAGGGAGAAGAATAAATACCACTGTTGAGTACATGTACAAAACTCTATTATTGCCCTGAAAAAAAAGAAGGCATGAATCTACTGAGATTTCTCTGAGGATGCCACACCAAGTTTAGGGATTCTAAAGGTCACAAAATTATGTCGAAAGTGAGGGAAATGAGAGACAAGGAATAAAAATGCTATAATATGGGAAATGATGGTTCCCAGAAAGATAAACAAGGGCAGCTGAGTGGTTCATAAAAAAGGAGAAGCACATAAAATTAGTCCATAAATATGTGAGACTGATGTGTAATGTGGGATGGCATTTTGTCTGCAGAGAAATTAAGAAAGAGGAGGAATTTTCAAAAGAGAAATGAAGTGTAATAACCTGGTAAACCTATGAAGAGTGAAGCCATGAATCTGATGCTGCCCAGGAAGCAAGGGCAAGGCCATGTCTCCAGGCTGTGAAACCAGCAGGGATCAGATGCTAGAGAGCGTCCTTCCTCCTGAGATATGGTCTTGTTGGTGCAATGGACCAAACGACCTATCAGGCCCTTCCTGAAAAAAGGTTTATGATAGGAAGAAACATATGTCCCACTCTCAGAGGGAACATCTCTCAAATAAGAATAAAGCACAAATCCTAGCTCCCTACAGTTATTACATGTCCCAAGACCCGGTTTCAACAGCGACTCAAATCCCAAGGCAAATTCAACTTAATGTATGACACTTCCATTAGCAGAGAGGACATGTGGCTTCAACACATTTTTCCTACTTAGAAAGTTTCTGACAAAGGTCAAACGATGTAGCAGAGTCAATGATGTGTTCCAAGACTCCAGAATAAGGAAGAGTTACAGTATTAAAAAAAAATGAATTAAGTGCTAACTATTATAATGTCAAAAGTGACAGAATTATAAAAGTTATATCTGGGAGTCTGGGGGTATAGGGAGGAAAGGGCAAGGACTGCATTAAGTTTGAGAAGTGAGAAGGAGACAGGGTCTTTCCATGGTTAGGCAGAGCCGACTGTGGTAGAGAGAGCTCAATAAATTTGTAAGGCAAAGTAGAAAGGCAAAAGGGGAGAAAGGAAGGAAGCAGGGATGGAAGGAGGGAAGAAAAAAGACCCATACCAGGATTCTCTCTATGCCATTAACTGGGATCCCCCAAAGTGAATGCAGTGAGTGGGACCCAGGGGTCCCCTGGAATTGTGATCCAGAAGATCCAATGATGCTTAGACTGTCTACAGCAGTAGACATCGCCACTGTAGCTATCTCTAATGGGAGAAATGGCCTCAAGAACTATAGTAAAATCATGCACTCTCAGTTAAATAGCTATTCAAATTTTGAGAAACCACTCTTGGCTTGCTATTGAGCCCTGGTAGAGACTGAATGTCTTATAATGGAAAACCAGGAGACATGCAAATGGCATTATTTGATTTTAACAACCCATAAAAATAAGTATGTCTAGTGGCACCCCATTATCAATTAGACATGTTATTTATGAGATCAGGCTTGAGCACATCCTGAAAGTATAAGCAGGTGGTTCACCCTCCTGGTGTAGCTGCTCCTAAAGCCTCATTCCTAAAGGCTGTGCAACCACCTTTCTGTCAGCCTACTGTTTAAGGTTCAGAAAGACATTCTCTATGACCACTTGACCAAGAGGACATTTTAAGCCTGATTTACAGATACTTCTATCAAAACTGCTGGTACCAAAAGTGGACTACTGCACTGAGTAGGTCTTTGAGGAGTTCTTCCTGTGGGTTACTCTGCCTAGAAGCAGGTAAGACCTAAGGTCAGAATTTATATCAAGTCATGGACAACGTTTAATTGTTCCTCCAGACTGTCGGGAACTTGGAAGGATAAAGTTCCTTGGGAAATTCAGGAAAAGAGGACTCAGGAAAGAGTTCTATCTATGTATAAGGACCTATCTGAATGGACCCACAGTACAAGGATATTTTTGTCCCAAATGAACAATGACCAAAGAACCTCCACTGGGAAGGAGGCTTTCTATAAACAGTTATGTGTTAGCTTCCCTCCCCCATCAACCCATGTTTCTTCATTAAGTTCATGAACAAGGTGACCATGCAGGCAGGAATGGAAGTTATGCATGGGTTCAACAACAGAGAATCCCTCTATCCTCTGAGATAGGGAGAAGAGAGCAGAGGGAAGTGGGATGTGAGATGAGTTTGGAAAGTTAGTGGAGATCAGATGATAGCAGGTCTTGTTGCACATAGTAAAGATGTTGGTTTTCATCTAAGAGAAGAGGGAGGTCATGGTAGTATTTACTTACTTACTTACTTACTTACTTATTTATTGGGTGGGGGCACAAGTGACCCAGGGACAGAGAGATAGGGTGAGAGAGACAATCCCATGCAGACTCTGCCCCGTCAGCACAGAGACGGAAGAAGGGCTCAAGCTCACCAGAAGCGAGGCTCGGACTCACAAACCATGAGATCATGACCTGAGGCAAAGTCAGAGGCTTAATGGACTGAGCCACCCAGGCACCCCCATGGTAGTATTTAAAGTTATGAGAGAGAAGAGGATACATAACGTGCTTGGAACAAAAATGTTTTGGAGTGAAGCTAAGTGGAGGATGGTCAGGAGTTCCAGGGGGCCAGGTAAGAGCTGATAAAGCCTGGACTCAGGTGCTTCAGCAAACAGATGAATAAAAGGACAGACTGGAGTAATACTGCAAGTTAACACCATCAGCGTTTGTGACTGACCAGGTGTGGAAACTGAAGAAGATAGATGGGTGCAGGAGCCCCTCACCAAGACAGCAAAACACTGGAAAGGGACCCAAAAGGAGAGGAACTGTCTTTGAATAGAAACCATGGCTATTTCTTCTAACTACCTCACCACCACCACCAGCAATCAACCAACTCACAAGATTATATCAACTTTATTTTCAGTGATCAAAACACAGGGTCTGGCTCTGCCTTCACAAATATTTGCCCATTGTTCACTGATGCCTAATCTTTTTAAAATAAATAAGTAAAAAAGAAGCCTCAGTCACCACACCACAATTAGAAGAAGATGGCATTGTACTACTTTCTTAGGGCAGCCAAAACAAATTACCAGAAACCAAGAGGTGTAAAACAAGAGAAGTGTATTCCTCTTAGTTCTGAAAGAGAAGAAATCTGAAATCAGTGTCATTTGGGCCATCCACCTCCAAAGGCTCTCCGGAAGAACCCCTCCTTCAGTCTTCCAAGTTCTATGGTTCTTGGCATTCCTCAGTGATGGCAGTAGAACTCCATTCTCTGCTTCCTTCTTCACATGACCTCCTCCCTGTGTATCTCTGTGTCATCTCCTTTTGAATTTCTAATAAGGGCACTGTCATTAGATTCAGGGCCCACCATAAAACCAGGATGATGTCATTATGAGACTCTTAATTACATCTGTAAGGACCCTATTTTCAAATAATACCACATTCACAAGTACTGGGGGTGAGGACTTGTACACATCTTTGGGGGGCCACTGTTCAACCTACCATAGGTGTAAAATGTAAACAGACTGCTTAGATGCACCCTGCTTAAGCATGCTTAAATGAGTTTCAGCTAAAACAGCATTCTCCAGCATGTGTCAGACACACCTAAGTTTCTGGAGATGCTCAAAATAAATTTCTACCAGAGTCAAATAAGTTTTGGAAACAGTGGATGCTCTAACACCCTTCTTATGATTTTTAAATTTACATATACCCATTAAAGTTTCTGACAAGTCCATTGAAGCTGTTCAGTCCCACACTTTCCAAATTAATCTGACCCACAACCCTTTCCTCTTGGTTACATCACACCCACTGCCATCTGAAAAACTATGGTCCATAGGGCATACTCACAGATCTGTTGAGTTAAAATATAATTAATTAATCAATACTCAGTGAGGATAAATAGTGCAGATTTCAAGATTACTCTCAATTTTCATGGAGAAAAAGATATGAAAGAAGGTCTTGAACATTAGGAGAAGAGGAGGGAGTAATCTGTGAATTCAGACAGGTGGTGTGCTGGGACAAGTGGGCAGAATGCCGGGGCAGGTGCAGAAAGATGAGACCAGATACTCCAAGGAATTTTTGCTCAGAGAATTCTTTCTTCACTTTAAACTGTGGGGAAACAACACAAGCTGTGAAAGAGAGGTTCTCGGCTGATTGCTTGGATTTTTTATTTGTGGGTGTGTTGGATTGTCTTTTTTTTTTCAGTCGAGTAAAAGCATGTACAGCAACTTTTTGTGATTTATAGCTGTTTTTGTTTTGCATTTTCTCAAACATGATGCTATCCTTGTAAAGGGCATGTTTTCCATGGATGTTATTAATTGAAGTGCCACTGTAACTAAATTTCTGTCATTCTGAATTCTTCCTGTAGTTGCAGCTAAAAGCCACAGTATTTCTCCATTTGGCTCCTCAATTACCAAATACATATAATAGAGTGATGGCGTGGTCAATGAGAATCTTGATTCTCCATTGGAACAGGAGCTGTAAAACTGTAAATCCCAACTGTTGGCCAACATGAGCAGGTAAGCCCCAGTTACCTGTAGATCTGGTCACTCCCAGCATCTGAGATTGGACTGAGAGCCAGGGTTGCAGAGAAAGCACAGGCCTCGCGTGCATCTTGAGTTCTTCCCAAATTCCTGCACCACCTGCAGATCTGTGGCCCCTGCCTTCCATGGCATTCTCTGCCTAGGAAGAGAGACACAGCTGATCTCTCAGCCTCGGGTATCATGTCTTCATTGGTCACACGAAAGCTGAGGCTTAACTTCCTCTTTCTGGGAAGAAAAATGTGTACTCTTGGCTCCTTGTTCACTGGGACCCTATTTCTTCCCCTCAGTAGATCAGCAGGCTGAGACAGCTGTCAGGGCTAAGAGGTACTGAGCCCCTCCAGTATTCTTTACTCATCTCCAGATTTTAGCCAGAGCTACTGCTCACAAAGGTTTGTGGCACAGCAGGCTTTGAAACACTATGCCAGAGTCCCAATGTGGAAGTCCTGTACCATTAGGGAAACACAAGATCATATCCTCTGATACAAGAACAAACATATTTTATGGGTTATGAATTTATGTTAATGTGCATTAGGAGAAAAAGAGAAGCACACAAAATCTGTGATTCCATAACTGCACATGCTTAAAATTAGCCTAATTTTGTAATACACTTTGCTTACTTTAAAGCTTAATAGGGGCCCCTGGGTGGCTCAGTTGCTTAAGTGTCAGATTTTGGCTCAGGTGATGATCTTGCAGTTCATGAGTTCGAGCCCCAAGTCGGGCTCTGTGCTGACAGCTCAGAGCCTGGAGCCTGCTTTGGATTCTGTGTCTCCCTCTCTCTCTCTCTCTCTCTGCCCCTCCCCTGCATACACTGTCTCTCTCTCTCTCTCTGTCTCTCTCTCTCTCAAAAATAAATAAACACTTTTAAAAAGTTAAAGTTTAATTTAAAAAACATCAATAATCAGAGAGATGGGACTTCTCATATATGTGAGAGGTTTTTACCTGTTTGAGAGGAAGCACCACTACATCATCTATAGCCACAGAATCTCAGGTGGTGAGAGACTTCAGTGGCAACCTGGACCGGTAGAGTCTTCTCTACATTTCAATCTCTGTTCAATCTCTGTCAGTGTGAGAGAAACTCTAAGGGAGACAGTTTTCCATCACAGACTAGTTCTGACAGAAGGACAGCAGTGCTTTTCTTGCTTAGGAAAAAAAACCAAAAAACAAACAAAAAACAATTTAATTGCCCTAAAGCAGGAGCCAATGTTGACAAATATCAGGTCGTAGAGGAGAAGAGCAAAAGACTTCATTTTGGAAGTTGTAACTTAAGGGAGTAACAACTGGATGATTCCAATGCAAAGGGTATTTGCATCTTAATACTTCTGAGTAACTTAGAAAGATTATTTGCTGTGTGCAATGTGTCCATGAATAGAATAGTTCTTGCCCCTTCCTCTAAACTCTACATTTTTATTTTTCCTGAATCCAGCACTGCCCCCCTGCTTTGCATATGTGCAAAGCTGTTCCTGCTCAGATTCTCCAAGGAAAGCCAGAGTCCCTAATTCCCAGGATTACCCCAGCAGGCCTCACCGGGACGAGGCTCTTGTTTTAGGTCTTTCCACCCTGATGTCAATGTGAGTATTAAAAAAAAAAGAAAAGAAAAGAAAAGAAAGAAAGAAAGAAAGAAAGAAAGAAAGAAAGAAAGAAAGAAAATGTTACTCATGTACACCACACTAGGAAACTCCATGGATCTTTGTCATTGAATGAGCAAAGTTACTCATTTATTCACTGAGTGTTTTTTGAGTGTGTGCCATACGCCAGACACTGCTAAGCAGCACCCCTCTTGCTTAGAAGTACTGGCACAGAGTAAGCATTTGTAGGGAGAATGACTTGAAATTGATTAGAACCTGGTGCCTAAGAGACCCCCTGGGCACATATTTAAGAGTGTTCTTCTCATCCTTACCTTCCTGGCCAACTCCTTATGCAATTTTCAAGAAACGATGTGTATGTTCTATGATACTTTTTTGCCCTCATCAAATTATGTGTTTAAAATTTGATCTTCGACAACAGTATGTGAGCTCCTCAAAGGTAAGAACTTTGCATTTCTCATCATTATATCCCCAGTGCCCAGCACATATAAGCATGAATTTATCACATGAATAAGTGAATTGCTAAAAGAATATAATGTAATCCAAAACTCAAAAAAGTTTTGATTTTTTTGGTCACTGTTTTGAGTTACTTTTCTTACATAACAAGAATCACAGCTATTTTTCAAAAAAAAATATATATATTTCAGATGTGCCCAATTAAAATAAGAAAAAGGAGGCCAGGGATTGAGATCAGGATAAACTCAAAAATGGGATCAAGAGAAGAGCCATGAGTTGGGAAAAAGTCAACTGTCTCAATGAGAAGGAATTATTAAACATTTACACAATAGCATAAAAAGGAACACACCTTCTCTACGGATATAGAAGTTTATTCATTTAGACAATCATTCAAACATTAAATTATGCTTTATAGAATGTTCACTAATTATAATTCCTTCAACATTGTGTTCATTGGAATATGAGGGGACTTCTAATTCATTCCTTCATTAACTCATTTAATGTCTCACAATGGCCTATTCTGGGTCGTGCTCTAAACACTGGAAACAGAGGTGACTCTGACAGACAAGATTCCTGCTCCCTTGGCATTTATACCATCTTGTGAGCTGGTGGGAGACAAACATCGAAAGTAGGACAGACATCTAAAACTAGACAGAAGGAGGGACGAAAGGAAACAAAATACCCACTGACCACAGTGCTACACAGAGATACGAAATAGAAAAAGTGAACAGGAGTGATGAGTAGCTATTTTAGACAGATCATCAGGGAAGGTCTCTCTGAGGTCTAAATGACAATAGGAAGCCAGCCAGCTATAATCATGAGATGAAAGCATTCCAAGAAGAGAATATCTAGTACAAGATTCTGATTCCTGGAATGAAAATTAAAAATATAATTTAACAACAAAACATGCACATAGAGAAACACATAAAAGTAGCTTCAACTTCTGATGACTATGAATTCAGGCCTCAACCAGAATAAAGCCCAGAATAAAATTCTCATCATTAAGTAACATGATAATTTAAGCTAAAAAAAATAATAAATTCTGAAACAAGAGTTTTAAAACAAGAAAAGGTAGAAACAGCCTTTTAGTTTGTTTGGTTAAAGTAATCTACTTTGGTTAAAATGTGTTATCTTAAAAAGGAAATCACACTTTAAACTTTTAACTGTTCATTTCTCCTCCATTTTGTCAATCTTTAATTTGGGAAGGGAGGGAAAGCGCAACTTCCTGTTGGACTGACTACCAGCAGGATACAGAAATCATACTTCTGAAATGAGAGCAATTGGAAATTTTAGCCAAGTAGGCACAGAGCTGGGCTTTCTTTATGGATGAGGCCATCTGGTGATCTTACAGTATCTCATCAATCATCACGACCTCCACTGGGTTACAAAAATCATGATATTTAAAGTTTCCAACTCCATAAACAGACAATCAGAGGCACTGAGGGGCCAAATAAAATGATTAGCTTACAATCACTGATTAAGTCCCCAGCAACACTTACCAAAACCTAAGGGGAAACTAACACTGTACCACAAGGGAAATCTATGACCTGAATCATGTTACTAAACAAAAATAAACAAAACTTAACCATTATGCTTGAATTGGAAAATAATAAAACATACATAATGGCAGCATAGAAATAAATTTTAAATGAAATATTGTCAATAACATGAATGAATTTTGAAGACATTATGTTGAGCAAAAGACTTGTCAGAAGTTCACTATAGTACTGACTTATCAGTACTAACTACAGTACTTCTGACTTATCAGAAGTTCAAGAATAGCCCATCCTAATTTATGGCAATAGAATCAGCAGAATAATTACCTCTTGGAGGGCGATGGGGGTAGTTTATAAGAAAAAGTCACAAGAAACTTTCTGGGGCATTGCAAAGTTCTATAACTTGGCCTGCAGAGTGGTTACGTGGCTGTATACAAAGGTAAAATTCCATTCAACTTAAAAATGTGTGTATGCGTTGCATACACTGTGTGGTAGCTAACTTGACAATGAATTATATTTTTGAAAAATGTGTGCATGTTACACTGGTAAATAATATCACCAACTTAAGGGAAAAATTATTTAAATAATAGTAATTGATAAATCAGAAAAAAAAAAGTAGAACTGATTGATAGATATAAAAGCTAGTCTCTTAGGAGGGTGGGTAAATAAATTAACTAGGTAAACCACTACACTAGATTTTTCAAAAAGGAAGAAAACACAAAAACACAAATTTAAGAATACAAAAAGGGAAATGATATAAGCTAAAATAACTTTAAAATAATAGTTTGTACTTTTTTTCTAAAAATGTTGAAACCCTCAAAAAACAAACAAACAAACAAAAAACATGAAAAAAATTCCAAAGTTTTCAAAGAGCTAATTCTCACAAAAATATTGAATTCAGGTAAGTTTATGAGTGAAATATTTCAAATTTTAAGGCTGGGATAATTATTGTGTTATTTAGACCGGTTTTGAGTAAATATGGTAGGTCAGAGCCAGATCACAAATACACCTTCTTCCCATAAATTGAAGAAAGAAAAGTAGTGAAAACGAATAAAAATGCACACATAAACACACACAAACAGGTCAGATAAACTAGTGCCCAAATTTCTGCCATAAATGTCTAGAGGAGGCAAAGATTATGGTATTATGTAACATGGCATAGAGTGGCTTTTGACCCATATGACAACAGGTGCAAGGGAAGGCTAAGGTAAAATATACTGGGAATTCTTACTAATAGTCCCAATTCACAGAGAAGCAAACTGAGTGACAAAGATGTTCCCTGGAAAGACACGGACAACCCAATTCTGAAGGGGGCAGAAGCCCTTGCCACCTTTCTACAAGTTTCCAGTGAGGTGGTTGGAATAGCTACTACTGTCTCTACAGAACAGGGAGGTTATCAGTTCTGTTCAGACCTAATTATCCCCAAAGGAACATGGAGGATTGAAAACAAATGAGGAAGTTAATGACATAAGATCTTCTGAGAAAACAATAAGCCAGGGGACAGGAGAAACATTGAAAGGCCCCAGGCAGGCTCTCATTGCCCACTCACACCCCAACAAAGGCAAGAAAGCCAACCTATCACCAATGGTATCTAAGGTTGCCAGATTTAGCAAATAAAATTACAGGACACCTAGTTTCACTTGTATACACTTAACACTAAAAACCGTGTTCAGTGTTTATCTGAAATTCCAATTAAACCGGGAAGCCTACATCACATACATCTACTGTAATAAAACCAGAATCAGAGAGGTGTCCTTATTGTTTCCTTTCTGTCACCAGATAGAATGGGAATAGCTTTGGGAAAAGATGGGTGACTGAAGATGAAGTGAACCCAGGAGTTCGTCCCCTCTGACAGAAATTCCATGGTATCATTAGAAAATAATAAAATTAAATAAAATTAAAAACAGGCTGGTCTTAGACATTTCCACAGAAGCATACACTGCCAGAAAATTATATTAACAATATATGCAAAGTTCTGGGGGAACGTGAAATATCAAGAACCTAACCAACCAAGAGGTTGATTAATGATAATGAAGTAAAGCACCCACAAGACTGTCTTGCAAATTCCACTGAACAATGGAAACAAGGCAACTGTGATGAATAAAGAAGATGCTAAAAGGATCACTGGTGAGTACTGAAAATGTTAAATTATGGTAATAAGGCTAAAACAAACTAGAAATTATGAGTAAAGCACAGAAAGCAAGCAAAATAAGTATGATGACTTAAAATAACATATTATTTTTAAAAACTTAAAAAATAGTGAAGACAGGAATTATTACATTGCTATCAATCAATATTACCTAAAAGTTAAGTAAAAGTAAATAAAAAGTAAAAATAAATAATATAAATCAAATCTTGTTGTTTTATGGAATTATTTACCTTAAACCACAGAGGTATCTTTTAAAAATTAATATTTTATGGTAAAAAATGTATCTAAATTTCTGAACCATCTCCAGTTTCAGTTATTTCAACTATTTGTTTTTATTCTGTTAACATCAAGTAAACTTAATTTTGTTCATTTTTATTTAAAGCAAATACTAATACAATTTAATAAATAAAAATACAATTTGATATCACTTCACATTTGCAAAACTAATTCCTTCTAACATTGTATTTATTAAAGAAACAGATATCATTAACTGAGCACCTGCCAAGTTCCAGGCATACTGTTCTTTGTACATACACACATAACATATATACACATCAAAAGATATCCGGTATCGTGTCCATGTTGTATTAATGATAGTTATTTTCAAATGAGAGAATTGAGAGTGAGTCTTCATTTTGTTTTGTTTTTCCTTTCAAACTTGAATTATTTATAAGGACTGGGAATCATTTTTATAAAAACAACCAGTTATCAAAAAACATAGAGAAAGGAGGAAATAACATTTAATTTTAAAAAGCCAGCATACTACATATCAAAACTTGATCCCCCCAAAAAAAAACTTGACCCAAAAAATAAGCCAAAATGTCACACATGCAAATCTTATTTATGAATATTTAAACAAAAATCCCAATTAAAATAGAAACAGAGTGAATACAATAAAAGAGTAACATGCCACAACCAAACAGAATTCATTCCAAGAATGACAAATAGTCTATATGTATTAATATACTAATTATAGTAAGTTTTTTTTAAGTTTATTTATTTCTGAGAGAGACAGAGAGCGAGTACGGGAGGGGCAGAGAGAGGGGACAGAGGATCTGAAGCTGGCTCTGCACTGACAGCACAGAGCCCAACATGGGGCTTGAACTCATGAACCGTTCATGAACTCATGAACTGTGAGATCATGACCTGAGCCAGAGTCGGACACTGAATCAACTGAGCCACCCAGGCACCCCTCATGATAGTAAGTTTAAAGGAGATTAAATCATAAAATTTTCTTGTTAGATACTAAAAAGCATTTTATAAAATGCATATTTTATTTCAAATATTAATGAATAATAACCTAAGAGATATATAATTTTTTCAAACTAATAAAGCTGGAAGAAAATCAGGAAAGTAAGATATTCCAGAATCCAAGTGAAGAAACTATTTCAGAAAGTTTATTGCTCTGTTGAACATTGCAGAGACTTGCATAAAACAAAAAATGAAGAAAGATCATGGGTGACGCTGGTAAAAGCTGTTCTCTTGTTATGGTAAGGATAAAATTTTTATTGAAGTGTTCAAGCAAGACTGAAAGAGGAGAAAGTGGAGACATCAAGCATGGACATCGTTGGAAGAGTTTTACTATAAAGATAAAGAGAAAAAAGAGGGTATGGATGCGGTCAAGGAAAGGCTTGCTTGCTTGCTTGTAGATGGGATATATTCTAACACGCATGGTGATTCCACATTAAGGAAGAAAACCTTGTATTGCCAGAGAGAGAGGAAACAGTTCTAAGAGCAATATCTGTGAGTAGCAACAGGTAGCTGGTCTTAGGAAAGAGCAAGGATGGTTCTTCCTCCATAAAAAAAGGAGCAAGGGCGGAGCATAAAGTACAGATGCAGATAGGTTGGAAGATTTCATGTTGCAAAGAGGAGGGAGTTCTATGTTCATTATTTTCTACAAAGTAAGACTCAAAACCATCAGTGAGAGTGCAAAATGGTGAAGGATGTTAAAGGTTTGAGGGGAGTAGGTAAGATGAAAATAGTCTTTGGGGGAATCATGGAAAAATGATAACAGGAAGAAGGAAATAATTAAGGCTGCTGGTATGTATTCTGGACCCACTTGGGACTTAAGGTCATAAATTCTAAGTGTAGGGCCAGTCACCATGGATGGGTGTTTTGTCTCAGGTGTATACAGCCCAGGGGGCAGACGCAGAATAGATAGATTGGGTTAAAGCAGGGTTGGGCCTCTTCTGGATGAGTTCAACAGTGAAGAAATAGGCCCAGGAGTCAGTGGTTATACACAGTGACTACAGCAACACATATGGGGATCTAGGCTGGATAAGAGAAGAGAGACCATTGTGGTAAGTTCAGCATAACGTACAGAGTTGCTGACTCACTGTGTCATACACTCTAAACTAATGTAACATTGTATATCAGCTATACTCCAAGAAATAATAAAATAAAATAAAATGTGCTTGAAATACTACCTGTAAAAGAAAGAGAGAAAATAGGACAAGGCAAAGGCAACAACTAGTGAAAAACTCTGCAGTCAGTGAATAAAAGGCCCTAAAGTGATCACAAATGGTTGGAGTTGGGATGTTAGAATAAGACAGGACAAATAGGAGGCACATGGTCAGAGAGTAGGAGATTGAAATGGAGATTTTGAAGGTAACAATAAAGGAATGGAGAAAAGGATCATTAAAAATGAGGAAGATAAGGTACTCAGAGGCCAGGATGATGGCTTTCCATCTCACTCGGTGCAAAATGCAAAGCCCTTAAGATGGTCTACAAGGCCCTAAATGTTCTGCACCCACCCGCATATAATACCTTGACTTTGTCTTCTACTATGCTTCCTTTCATCACTGTATGAAACCACACTCACCTCCTTACTCTTCCTTAAACTTGCTAGGGATGTTCACATGTCATGCTCCTTTGCACTTGCTACCTCTACCCAGAATGCCCTTGCCATGTTACCACCTCATCTAAAAAATGGTCCCACCACACCCCAACATTTCCTACCCCCTTTCCCTGCTTTATTTTACTCCACTGCATTGATCACATACTTACATATATATCTCTTACTTAGTTTTCTTGCTTACTCTGTCTCTGCCAAGGACCCATAAGCTCTACAAGGGCAATGATTTTTGTCTCTCTTTTTTTTTTTTTTTTTTTTGATTGCTATATCCCCAGCAACTAGAACAATGCTTAGAAGAACATAGTAGGTGATCAACAAATACATGTTGAGTGAGTGAGATAGTGAGATGAGTAAGGGAAAGAGTGAATGAAGAAATACACGGGGTTCTAAAAGCTTTTCTGAAACAGAGGAAGATACCACTTAATTCCAGAATAATATGATACATGTTTATGTAAAACTTTAGCATCTACATACACCACATCACTAATTATCAAGGAAATGCAAATAAAAACTACAATAAGATATCATCTCACACCTGTCAGAGTGGCTAAAAGCAAAACCACAAAAACAAGAGTGAATGAGAATGTGGAGAAAAAGGAACCCTTGTGCACTGTTGGTGGCAATGTAAACTGGCACAGTGACTTTGGAAAACAGTATGAAGTTTACTCGCAAAATTAAAAATAGAATTACCATATCATCCAGTAATTCCACTACTGGGTTTCTATCATAAATAAATAAATAAATAAATAAATAAATAAATAAATAAATAAATAAATAAAACATACCAAAAAAAAAACAAAACCCACTACTTGGAAAAGATATATGCACCCTTATGTTTATTGCAGCATTATTTACACTAGCCAAGATATGTAAGCAACTTAAGTGTCCATCAACAGATGAATAGATAAATAAGATGTGACATATATATGTATATATATATGTATATACACACACATATATATGTATATATACACACACATATATACACATCTGAAGCTGGAGCCTGCTTCAGATTCTGTGTCTCCCTCTCACTCTGTGCCTAACCCGCTCACATTCTGTCTCCATCTCTCTCAAAAATAAATAAACCTTAAAAAAAAAAGAATAAAGTCTTGCCACTTACAACAACATGGATGAACCTAGAGAGTATAATGCTAAATGAAGTCAGTCAGAGAAAGACAAATACCATATGATTTCACTGATATATGGAATTTAAGAAACAAATGAAAAAATGAAAAAGAAACAAACAGACATGTAGGTGGCTTAGTCAGTTAGACATCTGACTCTTGATCTTGGATCAGGTCATGATCTCATGGTCATGAAATTGAGCCCCCTTTGGATCCATGCTGGGCATGGAAACTGCTTGAGATTCTCTCTCTCCCTCTCTTTCTCTGCCCCACCCCTATGTGTGTTCTAAGAAAGAAAGAAAGAAAGAAAGAAAGAAAGAAAGAAAGAAAGAAAGAAAGCAAAAAGAAAGAAAGAAAAAAAGAAGGAAAGGAAAAGGGAGGAAGGGAAGGAGGAAGGAAAGAAGGAAGAAAGAGAGACAAAAACAGACTCTTAACTATAGAGAACAAACTGGTGGTTACCACAGGGGAAGTAATTGGGGGGAACAGGTAAAATAGGTGAAGGAGATTAAGAGTACACTTATCATGATGAGCACTGAGTAATGTATAGAATTGTTGAATATACTGTACATCTGAAACTAACATAAAACTGTATGTTACTTACACTGGAATTTAAAAATAAATGAATAAAATTCTTAAAGTTAACATCTATCAAAATATCCTATTTTTGAAAAAAAGTGTTCATTAAAAATGAAGAAACTTCTAGATGACATACAAAACCACTCTAAAAATATTTAATTTTAGCTATTTATCTCTAGGTTCTCATCCAATCCCTGAGCCATTCCTTAAAGACAGTTCTCCCAGGAGTCTTTTTAATAAGGCACACAAGTCCCAATGAGAATTAGAGCTACAAGCTCAAGAATTCAGAAGTTTTTCTTTTACTTGTTAAAGTATACATCCGAATTATTTTTAAAACTTCAACATTTATCTAAGCCATCCAGTCTTATATGAGGAAATAGTCTATTAATGTTCAAATATAGATTTATAAGATTAAATTAATGAATTTGTCCTAAAACTCAAGGCTGTTCCCAAGGAAGACCAAAATGGAAGATATGCAAGAGAGGCTACAGGTTCTGAAATGGAGTCTAATGTCCCTTATTTTCTGGTGTTCTCAGAATTGCACATATATTAAATACTTAACACAAAAATTAAGAACAAAAGGTAGAAACAACCTAATTCTTCAGTAGAAGAATAAACAAACTGTGTGGACCTTTCATGCAGGGGAATGGTATGCACTAGCTAAAAACGAAAGGACTAAAAAAGCTCAAACACAATTTCCCTCTTCTCGTTCTTTTCTTCTCCTTCCCTTCTCTCCCCTTCCAGCCCATTCTCATCATCTTTCATCCTTACCCTTCCCTTGTTTTTCTGTCCCCACTCCTCCTTCCCCTTCCCTCTTTCCAGATCACTTCCCCTCCATTCCCTTTTTGGACAATTCAGTTTAAACGTCATTAGTGACACCAAGCACACTTCACGCTGGTGACAGTAATCTATGGCTTCCTGGAGTAGAGTATCAGGGCCTGAGAAGGGTGAGGAAGGTTTCAGCCCAGTAGGTTCCTATTAATCTTCAAATTCCAATCCAGAACTCACCTCATCCAGCAAGCCTTCCTCCATGACTTAAACCCAAGTTCCCAAGACACTTTACCCATGTCTCATAATACAGTCTTATTACAGTTGGTGTTTAAATTGGTTCTCTCTTCTGCCAAATGGTGAATTATTGTATAACAGCGATCATACCTAATATATTACATCTTCTGATACTATGATGACTGGAATTTGTAAAATGAAGTTGAATAAGAGAAGAGCAGTGACAGAGGATGTATGGGCTTTAGATCCAGGTAGATGGAACTCCAATAGAGGTAACATCTGCAACCATACTCAACAACCCAAACCTCAATTTTCTCATCTGTAAAACATGAAAATACTGGGACAGGGAGGCAATGGTAGCTACTTCCAGGTTGTTGAGAGGCTAAAATAAAATAACTATAAATGTAGTTAGCACAACATAAGCCTGGTAATCAGTCCGTAAACACACTGTAATGGTGTCTATGCTGGGTATGGGCTGTCATTTTGGAATCATTAAGTTGTGTGGAGTTAGGTACTACTGTCCTCATGCCACCTCAGTTTTATTTACATGCACTAGGTTCCCATTAGGTTACTTCTAGGGAAAGAACTCCTATGGTACCTACAACAATTTAATGGGAGAAAACTGACAAAGGAAGGGAAGAGGAAGTGCCAGAAATCAAACTGCGAGAAGAGGAACCATCAGGACCAGAGAAAGTCCACCACGGGATGTGTCAAATCTGTCCAAGTTGTAACTCATGCAATTACATGGAATTGAATATATGTTCTCCAGTTAATTGTATCTCCAGGCAACTGCCCACAGAACTCTGTGCCTGTGGTGGAGATTTGTTGTACAAAACAACCTCAGTAACAGAGCCTGGGGTTGGGAGGAAGCTGTTATCCTGATTGCAGGACATGGCTAGCACCTGAGCCTTCCACCGCACCTACCCAGACCATCAGCAGATCCTCTGAAAAGACTGACGCTGTAGTCACAACCAAAATAGGTGTCTTATTAAATCTCCTATCTCCTTATAAGCCAAGTAACCTGCTATGACTAACCCTACGTGATCAGAAAAGTGGCCATTCCCCTACAGTGTCAGAAACAGTTAATCGGTTCTAAGCAACCAAAACTGACTTGGTCTTAGTTATAGAAGAAAAGCTGGTCCACCAAAACCCAGGAAGGATAGAAAGCAGAATAGTCACAAGGGCCACTGTCAAAATCTCATATATAGTCTCTTTGAGGAAATACCACTGGAATAACAACTTCCTTCCAACGAGGTGTCCCTCCATTCACAGTGCAAATTTCCAGGACACTGAGTCACCCCGTCCTACCTTGAATTAAGGAGACACCTGTGGGCCTTGTGTGTGAAAGTCACTGTGATCAGTAATCCCACTGGACCACAGAGAAGAGGGAGGTGTAGGTTCCCAAAGAGAATGAGAAGCTGGACAAGCATAAATAGCCATCTAGTCCAAGCCTGCTGTTCTGAGCAGACTGCCAGGACACAGCAGCAGCATTAGGGCCAAGACGTCATGTGGCTGGATCCTTGGGGGGTATCCACACCAGGAGAAGGGATTAGCAAGCAGCACAGGGGCAAGCTGCAGGGGAACACCAGCCTAGATAGGCAGGATCCCGGGGCAGAACAGCAACATCTCACACTGCAGGCATTGGTGGCAGCAGCATGGCATGGAGTAAGCTAGTGGCAGGTGGGAGCCAAAGGGCTGATTTGTGAAAACACAGATGACCTCACCTGAGAACTTCCAAGAAGTACATAAAAAATGGAGAGAATTAAAAGTAGGCTGAAGTCCACCTGTCAGTCAGGGAAGAGCCAATGAGTTAGTAAAATTCAGTAACTACTGTGGACCTTTGATTAGGAAAACTTTAAGAGACGCTTAGTTCTTTTCTGTTCTTCAAGAACAGATAGAAAAAGGACCTAGATTCCAATGTCATGCTTATATGTAAGGCTCTTAAAATGGGCCACTGCTGCTAATAACAAATGGATAGCAGGTCTCCCTCCCGACAGATGCAGTTATTACAGAAGAATGACTGACTCCATGAATAGAGCTGCCACATACGGTGCTCTCCCTACCGACACGTGAAGGAAGAAAACTCAGGTAATTCTCAAGTTCAAAATCCTTCCTCACCCATACTTCCTACGGATATAATTTTTCAGATATACCATGTCCGTAAGTCAAACAAAGGATGAAGGGGTGGACCCTGCCATGAAGCACATAGTAATGTTGCATCCTTGTTTCTCTCCAGCCATGGGCCTACACATGCACACGCACACGCACACTGCGCCTGTAGGATCCAGTCAAAGTGAACATCTAGAGATTGATCAAGGGGAAAAAAAAACATTTAAAAATTGCAAAACCTAGAAATAGGGAATGAATGCAAAGAGGTCACATGTGCACATGTACATACATACATGCACACACTCAGCCTGCCTAAGTCATGGGCATGCTTTTCACCAGATTAGAAGATGACGAAATAAACATCAACTTCAGATCCTTCTCAAACTTCAGTTAATGTAGCTTCCTCCCTCTGAATCAGCTCTGTGGCTGGCCCCTAATAAGACATCCCCCAAAGGGCAAGTCCCAACTCATTGCAAACTTTGAGGAAGGACGGCAGGAAGAAGGATCCCCTCCACATTTTTATTCAAGTCCTGACTTTTTGGAAGTGTTATAAATAAAATTCTCATATTGCAGATGAGACGTTGTTGCAATATAGCCATTGGCAAATAAATGTTCCACTGCTTCTTTCCTCTGCTGTAGAATGTCTGGGTAGACCATTTAGGGAAGCTGCTGAAATTAGTTATTCATAAAACCAGTCTTATACCAAAGTCTTGTCAAATGTAAGAGCATTTAAAAACTTCAGAGCACTGTTTAATACTCGTCCCAGGTTACTAAAATAGGTACATTAATTTCTAAAAATACTCTTCCATTTGATCCTGACATTACTTTACCGGCAATCTTTTGCACAGAGGAAGACCTTAAATTACAGTTCAACTCTCTAATTGGGTTTCGTGGTTTACACAAATTTAGCTTCTATGTTTCGGGCAGCTAAATATTTGCCATAAGATAATCTCTTGATCAGAATTTAATTTCTCCAGACTTTAAGAAGAGTATGGCTTTCACCATGAATACTTATGGAGGCTCTGTTCTCAAGCCTTCTGGATATTACCCTCTAAAACCCTGGAGAAACCAAGGAAAGATGAGTTCAAAGATGAAAATCAGAATGTAAAGCACACAAAAGCCTAACGGTTCCTTCACTGAGAGAAAAAACAACTAGCAAATTATCATGTCCATGAGTTCTGAAAAATTTAAAAGTTTAAAAAAATGAAAATACTTTACATGTGTTTATACAGTTTTGCATCCTTCTTATTTCTATAGCTTTGAGTGCTAAGCTAACTTTAGCTTTAGGATAGTATCTCCAATAAAAGTACATTTAGCCCATGAGAGCACTAATAATATATGTATTAAAAAAGCAACATTTCATGAGAAACATGTAGTTCCATTAGGAATTGTGCATTCTTTGAGTCCTTTATGCTTTACAGCAGGATTCTGAAATGCCTTTATGATTGTGGGACTGTTATTGCGCGTAGTTTCACCAAATAAGCCTTCACTGTCTCATAATTATTACTCAGAGGTTTGATGGACTCACATGGACTTTGTTGCATTCTAACACACCAATAAGAAGCTCATTTTAAATTGTCAATAAATACAAATACAAAATTTTGCATTGTAGGATACAAAAAAAAAAACCTTTTGCAAAAGAATACAAAAGAGACAAAGGTTGCTAGGCAACCTTCCAGCACAAGCTTTAGCTTTCAAGGTAACAAAGAGACTACTGTACTTCCATCACCTGAAGGTTCTTGCTCAAATCAACAAAAGGAAACTGACAGGGAGGAGTTGAAACATGACTCAGAACCACCGCCACTCTCCAAAATCATAGTTGAGCATGCTTACCAATTTGAATATGTCAATTTACAAATCAGGAAAATAAACATTATTTGGATCGTACCCAACTTTTAAAATTCGACTGGCATTCGCTGCATGACTCCGGGCCTGACCTTCTGTGCACTCTCAAGCTTATCTTTAGGCAGGGTCAATAGGTGCGAAAACTCCTCTGAGGGGAACTTGCCTTTGGTGACTTCAACCTGGTCTATTCTCTTCAGTGTCCCTGAGACTCCCGAACATAGAATATCTGAGGTTGGTTTTTTAGGATTGAACTGCTTCAACAAGCTAGTAATATCCTGGTGAAAATTAATCCAAGTGTCGGGTGTCCTATAATATTTGTGCCGCTTGAAAGAGGCCAGCTGCAGGAAGAGACTAAAGAGGGAATCGCAAAGGGCTGAATTTGAGGCAGAGCAGCCCCTGAGTGAGAACAGAGCTCACCAGACCATCACCCATCACTTTGCCAAAAGCCCAGCACTGAGGTTATAAGGATTACAACCTCTCTGTCTATGGCGCAGAACAGTGCAGGGTCTAGAGGCAAGCTGCCTGGTTTAAATCCTGGCTCTACCACTTACTAGCCTCCTGACCTCTGACAAGATGCTTAATCTCCTGACCACCAGTTTCCTCGCTTGCAAAAAGGTGAGAAAAATACCTACCTATCATATGACATTTGAGTGTTGATTAAAATAATACATGCAAAGCACTTTACATAGTTGCTGACATGTAATATGTGCACAACAAATGTTTACATTATTGATATTTAATATTTAACATCAGTACCTTCAATATTATGAAGGTCAATAATAAATACTGCTCCATCTCATTTTTTAACTAAATACTCTCAGAGTACTTATTAACTAAATAGCCATTGCCAGAATATGTTGTTCCACCACACTGTATAACGGAGGAATGAATGGCGTGGGGCAAGAACACAGAAGTGGCACCAGATGGATGTGATAAAAGAACATTAAACATACACCTGTACCTTTCATCACCCTGCACCACCGGGGCCATGTTATTATAGCAGTGGTGATACAGATAAATTGTCCCCAGAAGAGGATGGTCTATATATCTTAGTCCTGAGTTCCTTGCATTTATGTAGATGAGGCTAAATGGAATTATGTACACTTAGATCACCATAGAATTTCAGATCTTTGGGCTACTATCTAAAGGAATAATGCCTATAAAACCGTGAGGAAAATTCCATCCACAGAAAGAAAATCAAGAACTACACTGGAGCTGGCTCAGCCACAGGGGTTCATACTTCATAAGTCCAGCCAGCATCATTAAGGTGCTTGGTGACACCCTTCTGTGCTTTCTGACCTAATGCAAGCTGCTTCTGCGGGTACTTACAGCTTCTGTTTCATGACATTAGCTTCCATATGCCTCACAATGGCCTCACTGGCCCCTTCCTCACAATGACTTTCACTCTCTTCCATGGACAATGACAATGTGCACTGTTTTGGGCTCTAAATTCCAAAACTGAGATTCTAACTGATAGCAAAAAGGTGAAAAGTGCTGTAATGGACAAACACTGCAATGTGCCACCCAGACCCTCTTTAGAAATAAAGGGATTTCTCCCTTAGCCACTGGGAGTGCTACTGACAGTCCCCAGCTGTCAGCCTCCACAGGGACTGCCCCAGCTGCCTCACACAAGGCAGTGTCCCCTTCCTGGGCAGCTGGGACTTATGAATAAAGAGGATAATGGCCTAGTTCTCTTTTCTCAACTCGGGACATCTCTGAAGATTCGTTCTAGCTTCAAAACTGCATTGAGACTGTATCACCAGTCAACGCCTCCCTCTGCTCACTCCTGCTTCCTTCCTTCCCCTCTCCTCCTCTCCTTCCCCTTGTTAATCCTGAGAACACTCCCAGATAACCTTCCTACACACCTATCTCCATCTCAGAGTGCCTCATGGGAAACCAGTCAGTGACAGAGCATCAGACGTTGCACACATCATATCTTCAAGCCAAACCATTAGCTTGTCACCGGCCAACAAAAATAATGTTTGCTCTAGATTAAGCACTCATTTCTGATCCAATAAGCTATGACCCAAAGGCCAGGAAAATAAGGTTGTGTGCTAGAAAACACCATTTTCAGAGCAGCAGAAGCTCCGGGCTCAGCGGCAGGTTTGACAGCTCTTTACATTCTTTTATCAATCCCATGCTGGATGCGTATGCTTTTCCTGTTCTTCCCATAATCCACAGAATCCAGTCCGAGCTCATTTCTCTATACAGCTGTCACTGGCTCCTCTACTTCCTGGAGATCCCTGCCTACGCAAGAAAGTTTGGAATGAAAACATCTCCACTTTACTGCTATCTAAAAACATCCCCTCTTGAGTTGGAGGGGTTTCCTGCTAATCATGACAGGAAAACAGAAAGGAGATATGTAAAACAGCAAACATAATTAATACATTCAGAAGAGTTGTTAAAGAGATTTTTAGAAATTCAAGCTTGTGCTATTGCACTAATTAAGGACACTCCGTGATACTTCTAATAAAATTTTAAGAATCTCTTTCTCCTCACATTAGTAATGACTGTATCTTTGTTGAGAAAAAAGACCTGTTCATTTTGTTTATAATTATGTGTGCTCATTATAAAAATTAAAATGATGCAGAAAAGTCTAACAAAGAAAAAAAAAATGCCCCAAATCCTACAGCCCATACATAGCCATAATTAACATTATGTGAGTGCCATTCTATTCTAGTTGTCTGTCTATTCATATATCCAGAAAAATCAATTGACTTTCATTAAAATGGAATCATAATATGCATGCTATTTCAACTTAAAATTTTTTAATTTTATTCAAGCAAAAAATGAAAATGAGGCAACACTGAAGTAATCCTTGAAGATGAAATGTCTCTTCACCATAAGAAGTATTCCCAAAAAAGATCACTCTTAGGTCAAAAAGTGATTACTCAAGCTTTAAGTTGAAATAATTTCAACTACATGTTTCAAAACTTCAGATGCTTCCAATGGAACCGTGTCCTGTCATAAAAATGGGAGGGAGGAAGCAGACCACAATACTTTCTCTCTCCCTGCTCACTCCCTGACTCAGATTATATCATTATTTTTATATTATCAAGTGTGGCAAAAACTGCTGCTTCTTCCCCAATCTCTGTTTCCCACTTTTATTGTAAGTTTTAGTTGAGCACAAGACATCCCTGCTAAAGACAACATTTCCCCACCTCCTTTACAGGTAGGTGTGGCCATCCGACAAGATTCTGGGCAACAAAATACTGGAGGAGTGATATATACAACTTCTACACCATGTCTTTCCAGAGAAGACACAGGCCCTTGCCGAGGTCCCTTTCCCACACTTCCAAAGGGTAGAATGCAGACATGATGATGATGGCTGGAACATCCATGTGGGAATATGAGATGAAAGCCACATGCTAATGATGGGGCAGAACAACAAAGCAGTAGAAGCCTGCATCCCAATATCCTCAGCCTCCAAATCAGCCCTGGATTACCTACCCAGGCTTTCACATGAAAATGAAATACATTTCCATTTCATTAAAGCAATTCATTTTTAGGTTTCTTTTTATAGCATTCTAACTGCATTCTAGCTAATATCTCAACTAATCCATTAATAGACTATATATTTATTTTCTACTGTAAACCATAATTTCCCAGAGTTAGTTTGTCTTAGTTCTGTATTCAAAGCCATTCAGTGTTCACAGCAAGTCCCTTTTACTGTGGTATCTCCATTCCTGAATTCTGGGAGATTTCTTTCTCTTTTTGTTTTTATTCGGTTGGTTGGTAGTACTTTAGTTTCCTATTGCTACTATAACAAATTACCATACACTTAAAGCTTAAAACAACACAAATTTGTGATCTTACAGTCCTGAATGTTGTAAATGCAAAATGGATTTCACTGGGCTAAAGTCAAGGTGTTGGCAGGGTGACATTCCTCTTGAAAGCTCTAGGAGAAAACCTGTCTCATCACTTTGTCCAGCTTCTAAAGGCTGTCTTCATTCCTTAGCTCATGGCCCCTTCCTCCATCCTCAAAACCTATAATACAGTAACTTCAAGTACCTCTCTGATTCTGACCTTGTTGCCTCCATCTTTCTCTCTTTTTTTTTTTTCATTTATTTATTTTGAGGGAGAGAGAGAGAGATAGAGAGAGAGCAAGCAGGCGAGGGGCAGAGAGACAGGCAGAGAGACAGTATGGCAAGCAGGCTCCAAGCTCAGCTCAGAGCCCAATGCAGGGCTCGATCTCACAATGGTGGGATCATGACCTGAGCTGAAATCAAGAGTCAGATGCTTAACCCACTGAGCCACCCAGGTGCCCCACCTCCCTCATTCTCTTATAGGGAAAGTTGCAATCACATTAGGACCACTACGAATCCAAGATTAGCTCCCGCTCTTGTGATCCTTAACTGCATCTACAAAGTCCCTTTCACCACATAAGGTAATATATTCACAGGTTCTGGGGATTAAGACATGGACATCTGGGGAGATGGTACCTTATTCTGCCTTCCACAGATATTTTTATTTTGTTCTCTTTCTCTAATCTCATCAAGTTGGTTTTTTTAGAAAGGGCTCATGAGTGCTTCATTGCCTGAAATATATGATATACTCCTGAGAACGTATGTTTTGCTTTCTACTTGAAAACAACTTGTCTCAGTGTTATAATATTAGATCACCCTCTTTCCAATATGGTACTTATTGCTATTCTAAAAGAAAACTTGAAGGCAACATGTCATTTTTCTCTTTTTATATGATGTTCTTTTTCCACCTTAATGCCTTAAGAATTCTCTCTTTATTCCTAAAGTTCAACCTAATTAGGCTATGTCTGATGTCGATTACTTTTTTTATTTTTGCTATCCTATTTTATTAGGATACAATAGTCTTGTCCAACTTATTCAGTTCTTTATTTATTTCATAGTAATTTTCTTCTACTATATCAATCTCTAAATACATTTATAGTTCCATTTGTTAGGTTATATATATCAGGGATATCAGTCATCTTTGCAATGGATTTATTGTCTCTCTTTTACTTTCTGTTTAATTACTTAAATATCTTATTCCTTTTTGTCTGAATTCAATATAGCTATCTCAAGCCTTATGTCTAAATCAGTATTTTTGTTTTCACCTATGCTAATCTGTTCCCTGATGTTTCTAACCACTTTATTGTTTCTGTGATATCTTAGTTTCTCCCTCAGTTTGTTTTACTTTTTCTAGAGCATCCTCATTACATTATCTATCATCGCTTCCCAGAGATGTTACATGACTGCCATTTTTACTACATTACCAAGTAACACAGACAATTTGTGAGAAATTTCTTTTGTTCCAGGTCATTTGTACCTCCCAGACTGGATTCATAGTTTGTTCTTTTGAGCTTTTGTTCATGCCTGCTTTTGTTGTTGCTGAAGTACGTCTTCACAATTGCGCTGTCATTTCTTCTCATGCTTTCCTTACTCAGACTGAGCTGCTTTATCCCAATAATTTTTTCCCAGATATAGTATGGGTTGCTGTTTGTTTTCTCTCTCAACTATTATTTGAGAGATGGATATCTCATATTCAACCATAGACTGAGTCACAGCAGGTGGGGGGTGAGAAAGAAAGAAAGAAAGAAAGAAAGAAAGAAAGAAAGAAAGAAAGAAAGAAAGAAAGAAAGAAAGAAAGAATAAAGACCTCTACTGATGCTATGTACAGTCTCTTGAAGAATACAAGGGCTCCACTCTCCCTTTTGAGAGTGTTCACTTCATCTATTCAGGGAAGGGAATCTAGGGCATGAGGTGATACCAAGCATATGATCAAGGGTAGATCTAAGATTTGTGGTCATAAAGTTAATACAACTTGAGGGACACTCTTTAAGGACAAGAACACACAGTTGCAGGACAAAATCAGATATGCATATGAACTTTTATTCAGAGTGAGAAAGGATACCACAATATTGTAAATGTTAAAAAGATGGCAAATACCACAAAAATCATACAATCCATAATTACAGTTAATAATTAACCATATACACACTTCTATAACACTTTTTTCCCTACATTTTTGGCCACAATCTTTCATTTAACTTTCAATATGACCACAGTTTTGTAAAATCACTTTCTGTGGTGAGACTAGAAAGATAATCTAGTTTCTGCTAGCATATTTATCAAAATTTGCTTTTATTATTGATAGTTTTATTATGGATAATTTCTTTTATGCTCACAATAAATTCTTGGTAATATATAAGTTCGAGGGAATACTATCAAATTTGAGATTTGCTATCTAAGTTCTTTCAGTGTGACATGTAAGATGTCATATTTGGAAGTGTTTCTAATTTCTGGCTTCTGATTCCAAATTTTTCATACCTGGTTTCTCCTGTAGCACGTACACGTTTCCAGCGCCAGGTACCATAGGACACTGTCATATCATTATTCAGCCTCTGGCTTTGCAGTTGTTTCTAAATGACTCCAGTTGGACTTTCAGGGCACAAGGTAGAAGCTTTTCTGGAGGCAGTTTCTAAATTTCTACATTGGTCCAACTAACAACAACTTAATATTCAGGAATAGAACTGCAAACTACTTAAATATACCTCATCAAGTCTAATCACTGTATGTCCAGCTCAACTTACCCTTAGCTAATTTACAAAAAAATACCACTGGCCACCCAACACAAGGAGAAGCCAGAGTAGAAAAAAACAGCTCCCTTACCTGGCTGCGGTCAAAATATCTTCCTTTTGCAAAGTTTACAAAAACACAAGATAATGTGAAAATACAATGTGAGGGCTCTTTCTGTGTCATTTGAAAGGATTTATGCAAATGAGAGACTCTGAAGCTTAAGCTTTACTATATTCACTGTATGTGTACCTCCAAATGAATGAACATCCTCAGGGTTTAGAGTGCCTCTCTGATTCATGTGAAACCCTGGACCCTACTCACATTTCTTCCACTTACTCTTCTCTCCTCATTCCAATACCTCCCATCAGAGGAAGAAAAAAATAAAACCACTCAGTTGTCTTCTATCCATTTTGAAGGTAATAGATATCACTGCTATAATGCGATTATGTATTCCTGATAAATTTTATTTTCTGTAAACTTATGTATTAAAAATTAGAAAGTTTATGGGGAGAAAATACATTTGGAACAGTTCACTGAAAACCTGTGTAATTCTATAAGCAGAGTACTAACACAAACAATACCAATCCAAATAAAAATACTAGCCACAGTTAAATATCCACTGCAATCTGTTGGGAGACCATTCTTCTTGAACTCTTTACTTTTTTATGCAGCCTATGCTTTCTGAGCACAGGTCAGTAACAGGCTTTTGTTCAAGGAAGATTGGAGAACAAACCTAAGAAAGAGAATACCTCCTTCCCCAAAGACTTTCGTCGAAAAGTCTTGTTTCTCTTCCCCAAGGACATTTGCTTATGTTCCAAGGATAAGAGTAATAGCTTTCCAGAAGAGATGACAGGCAGGTCATTAGCAACCCTGATAAAAGCTCACAGTCTCCTAAATGTGGGATTTGTTTCCTGTGACGAAAACCCACTCTATGTGCAGGAAGTATCTGGCCTTAATTTGCATTTCCCTGTGGGAAATTGGGGTTGGGGAAGTGATGCAAGATTCTACTCTCACTATTTTCACTGTGAGCAATAAACCATCTGTGTGTGTCCCTGACTCATGGGTCTTGTGTTCTTCTGGATGTGTGTGTGTGTGTGTGTGTGTGTGTGTGTATGTGTGTGTGTGTTTATGTAGGACACACACATACACATACACACACACACATTCTGTGGCAAGCTAACTTGCTAGCTTGCAAGTAGGACAAAATCTTAGACTTTACAGTTTCTGATTTAACAGCATTTACATCCAACATCATAATTGTTCCTTAAATCTTGGGAATTTCTCTTACCCTTTCAGATGTGGGTCCTTAAGAGACCAACATCATCAAAATTAAAATTTTGATCTATTTTATAGCCTTTTTCAACAATCAATTTTAACACAGAAAATAATGTCCTTATAGTATCTTCATCTGTACTCCCAGATTTAACAAAGGCCTTCATCTTTTAGGAAACGTAGTTGTTGTTGAAGCCAATAACCTCACTCATATTTGCACTCAGAGAAGATACATTTGTAAGATGTGCAACTTTTTTCATAGGTATTTTATGTATCACCTAGGTTTTCTCTTTAATTGTGAGAAAGTCTGCCCCTGATCACTTCAAAATATTAATAGAATGGGGGTGGGAGAGGGAACTCACACATGAACCAAAACTTTTTTCATCATGCTATGTTAACAAACTCACACTGAAAAAAAAAACATGCCTTATAAAAGAGCACATGTGTTAGGAAAAATTCTCAGGGTTTGCTTTTGTTTTGTTGTTTTTAACATACTGGTTTAACCAAAGGGACATAGGGTCTAGTTAATGAGCTATACCCTGTTGCTCCCGAGTACTTACTTTTCTCTTTTAGCCACCACTTTTCATATTATTAGCTTGTTCTACTTTCTTTGTTTGGTTCCTACTTGCTTTGGGGGGCATTTTGTGGGGAGAGGGAGGGGGAATAGAATTTGCTTGATGTGGTCCTCTCATGTTTCAAAAATAACTTTTTAGTAGCTAAACATGATGCAGGACAGTGCAACACGAATAACAAAAGCTAAAAAGTAGGACACCTCTATCTTAGTCTAGTTTTCTGCCAACAGCTAACGAGGTAGTCTTAAGAATACAAGGTACAGAAGTCCATCTGGAACATATGGGAATGGACTTAAATATCTTTTGGAGTGTGTAGTAAGAATACTTAACATGAGATCTACCCTCTTAACACATTTTTAAGTGTGCAATACAATATTGTGGACTACAAGTACAATGTTAAATATTTTCTAGGTTTCTTATAGTTTACAAAGTCTATGACCCACAGAAAGATGATGTATATATACACATTTCCTATCCCCCCCCATAAGGACAGTGAAAAACCCCAGACATTATAAAACAAACATAAGAAGTCTCCAAAAGGTATAAAGGAGCAGGTAGATTTCATGATCTGAGGAACAACGTGGTAATGAACATCCTGAGTTTTCTTTTATCCACACAGACTGGGTACTGAAAATCCAGCAACTCAGAAATGTCAAAGGGCACAGACAAAAAATAGCCTGTAGAAAAGCCTGTTCTCTCTAGCCAAAAGACCAGGAGAGAGGCAGCCTAGCAAAATATAACTTTTAGACAATAACTTGTCTACAGCAGCCAAACATCACACACAAACACACACATGCACACACACATGCACACAAAAGACTTGTGGCCCCACTCCCACTCATACCAGCAAAGTCCAAGTGGGAATCTAGACTTCTGCCCTCAAGAGGATGGAACAAAGCCAATATCCAATATCCATCTTGCCAAGATGGTGTGAAAAAAGGTCCAGTAGGGAAGTGGGGCTTTCATCCCCACCAGGTATAATGGGAACCTCTCTCATGGTATCAGGAAAGCCTGTACTTTCACCACCACATGGCAGTAAGAAAGCATCCCTCACCTTCCCCAGTGGGGTAGTGTCAGATCAGGCCTAGCAAAGAGTCAAGACTTTTACCACTGCCCACTGGTAAGGAAGCCACATCCCCAAAGTTCCATGGTGTCAACGAAGCCCACGTGGGAAGCAGTGACAAAACAACCCTCCTCCTCCCAGCCAGGGAGATAACAGCAGACAATTAGTGAGGAGGTGGAATTCCAATCCCCACCCAGCAATAACAATGGATCCCCCATCTCCAGTGTTAGCAGACCTTGAGTGAGAAAGCTGGACTTCTATCCCCACCCATCCCCCTCATGAGATGGTGTCCTCTACCTCCTTCCCTGACAGAGCACTATCAGAGAAACTAGCTAAGACAGAAGGTTTAAATCACTTCCAGAGTCTTACAGTAGATAACCCAAAATATCCTGGTTTCAATCAAAAATCATACAGCATACGAAGAACCAGCAAGATGTCAAACAATTTAAAAACACATCCAACAGATGCCAACTCCAAGATGGCAGAGGTGTTAAAATTATCTGACAAAGATTTTAAAACAGCTTTCTTAAAAATACCCCAACAAGCAATTAGAGGAATTACTTAAAAAAAATTCAATAGGAAGTCTCAGCAAAGGAACAGGAGACATAGAAAAGGAACAAATGGGGGCACCTGGGTGAAGCCTGCTTAGGATTCTCTCTCTCCCCCTCTCTCTGCCCCTCCCCTGCTTATACACTTTCTCTCTAAATAAATAAACAAACAAAAAAACACTTTTTTAAAGAAGGAAAAAAAGTAAAGGAACAAATGGAAATTTTAAAACTGAAAAATTCAAAAACCAAAAGAAAAAATTCAATGAGTGGACTCAATAGCAGAATAGAGAGGACAAAGGAAAGAATCAGTGAACTTGAAGTCAAACAATAAAAATTACCCAATCTGAACAACAGAGAAAATATAGACTGAAACAAAATAAATGAACAGAGGCTCAGGGATCTCTGGGACTTCCAAAAAATTAAAAATCTAATATTTGCCACCAGAGTGGAAGAAAAGGAAAAAGAAGTTGGGACTGAAGAGTATTTAAAGAAATAATGAACGAAAACTTCTGAAATTTGGCAAAGGATAGAAACTTACATATTCAAGAAGAGTTGAGTGACCCACAAACAGAATATATGCAAAGAAATCCACACCAAGACACATAACAGTCAAACTTCTGAAAATTAAAATAAGTTTTGAAAACAATGAGAATGAAGCAGCACTTTACTTATGAAGGAAAAAACCATTCAAATTACAGCAGCTATCTCGCCAGGAAACTACAAGGAAAAACACATTTTCCAAGGGCTAAGGAAAATAATTCTCAACCCAGAATCTTTTATCCAGCAAAAATATCTCTTGGGAATGATAGGGAAGTCAAGGCATTCTCAGATGAATAAGAGCTAAGAGAATTTGTTGGAAGCATGTCTACTATTAAAAAAATGATTAAAGTTCTCTAAACAGAAAGGAAACAATTGAAGAAGGAATCTAGAAACATCAGGGGGAAAAAAAACATGTTAAAGGAAAATATGGGTTAAAACAACAGACTTTCCCTACTCCTCTTGACTCTTCTAAATTATTTTTGATGAATGAAGAAAAAACTTGTAACACTGATTTGATTCTAAATGTATGTATAAGAAATATTTCAGACAATTCTATCATAAAATGGGAAGAGCACAGGGACCTAAAGAGAACTAAGGTTTTTTTGCTGTACTCAAGCTGACAAAATGCTGACACCAGTAATCTGTGATAATCATATATATATATATATATATATATATATATATATATATATATATATGTGTGTGTGTGTGTGTGTGTGTATATACACATATATATGTGTATGTATATATACGTATATATATACATATATGTGTGTATGTATATATACGTATATATACATATATGTGTGTATGTATATATACGTATATATACATATATGTGTGTATGTATATATACGTATATATATATACACATATATACATATATATATATATAAAATGATACCAAAGCAATTACTAAAAAAGCTATACAAGGCGATAACACTCAAAACACTATAGATAAACAAGATGTAATGCTAAAAAAATGTTCAAATAACCCACAGGAATTCATGAAAAAGAAAACAGAGAAACACAAAGCAGAAAGAGAAAACAGAAAATAAAAACTAAATTGGAGACTAAAACCTAACATAGGAATAATTACATTTAATTTATCTAAATACACCAAGTAAAAGAGATTGGAAAAGTATATTAAAAAACATGACCCAAGTATATACATTTTATAAGAAATTAATATCAAATATAATGATCTTGGAAAGTTGAAAACAAAAGTATGGAAAAAGATATATTATGCAAACATTAGTCAAAAGAAAGCAAAAATGGCTATATGAATATATCATATAACATTAGACTTCAGAACAAAGAAAATTACCAGAGACAGAAAGGGACATTATTATGTAATGATAAATGGGTCATTACTGTAAGAAAGCCTAACAATTCTAAATATGTATGCACCAAACCACAGAACTGCAAAATATTTGCAGCAAAACTGATAAAGCAAAAGGAGAAACAGACAATTCCACATTTTTGGCTGGAGACTTCAACACCTATCTCCCAAATATCAACAGAACAACTATCTAGAAATTCAGCAAGGATACAGAAGAACTCAAACACAGTATCAGCCAACAGGATCTGACCAACATTCATAGAGTACTCCACCTACCAACAGAATACACATTCTTTTCAAGAACCCACAGAACATATACCAAGGTAGACCATATTATAGAATTCTGGGCGACAACTACCCCACTTCCTTGCGTCAACATTCCCCATCAACTCACAGAAAACCTACCTACCACCTCAACTAATCTCTCTTCATTCCAACTTAGAGATGTACAATATATTACAGCTTTGAGACACTCTAGTCACCAGATCCCACAGAGTAGGGAAGAAGAAAAGACAAAGGCGGTTCAAATCCCCCCCAGAGATACAACCCCACTCACTCTAGAATTCTATGGCTTGTTCAGGAAAAAAGTAGCATTAAATGGAATCTTGAATCCAAACCTTATAAATGGCACAGACCACAACCATCAGGATCCTGCAGTCCTAGCAGAGAAGGGCTTACTCAGAGTACTTGCCAAGGCTGGGACTGATCAAGCATTAAAAAAAAAAAAAAAAAAAAATCATATAACTGGTGTTTTAATTAGATTTAGCCATTGAATTCCATCGTAAAGCCTGCACCTACCTCTAAAAAAGGGTAAATGACTCTTCTTCAAATGTGCATTAATTCTAGGATACCATTTAGAAAATTACTTCATCCAATGTATTAAGTGGCACCCAAATTGCCCAGAAGAGTTATTGTATTTCCTCAAAGTGAGCAATTGACTCTTTTCTAACCAGTTGTATCAAGTCCAATTAGAAGCAGAATATAACTTCCTAGATATTTAAAATAGAATAAGCCAATATTATAAAAGCCAGCTGTGTAATTTATAGGAATTTTTTAATATACTGGTAATATTCCATTAAGATAAGCTAAACTGCCATTTGGAGAGTAATTTTCATTATATATAAAGATAGAACCCATACTTTGTCACTCCCCAAAGGCTGTGTGTGTGTGTGTGTGTGTGTGTAGGTATTGGTGCCTGACTTACACAGAAATGTACTATTTCCGAATTGTTTTGTTGAATAATTCTTTTTCCTCTTTATTTTTTTCTCTAAAGGTGTTTGTTTTCTCCATTATCACTTATATACTACATCATGGACCAATGATACTGGCACATTCTTTTCCTGTTACATAAATTACTGGGCAGTAAAAATATTCACACAGCTCTCTTGAGAGACAAATCTGAATCATAAAATCAATTTTTCTCCAAGATTCTACCTCAAGTGCAATATGAATTTGTGAAAAATGCACCCCACTGGAAGTCAGGTAACAAAAATGTGGGCACTAAGCTTAACCTCTGAAAACCTCAGTCTCCCATTATGGAATGTGAGTATTGAGATATGTCTTCTTCTGCCTCGTGAGGGAGCTGCAGAGCTTAAATAAGCTCATAGGCATGAAAGTCCTTTAGGTCCCTTGGGACTAAGGGGATAACAATGAGAATTCATAGTCATATATTTTATGGTAAATCCAAGAAGGCCTTTATAAACTTTAATTAGTTTCCCTAAACCCCTGTGGATAGGTCTCTCTTGCCCATTTCACAGACACTGGCAAGTTATATGGTTTGCCCTGATGATATCACCCTCAGGAATTAGAGCAAAGAGCTCCTCGCACCCACTGCTGTGAGGAAGCAACACGGAAGCATCCATGGGCCTTATGAGCACATTCATGGTACAGGAGCTTAAATATATGGCTGAGCTTTGTGACTCTGCTGCAGGGTGCCAGAAAGATTCTTTTTAATTTTTATTTTTTACAGGCTGGGGATTTTCATTTGGGAAAAAAGGGGAGTGAGAACACTGAACAGCAGGATCGAAATCATAATCCCTGTTTTTAATGGAAATGTGAACTCAAGATTTTACCTTTGCTTGCCCCAGCTTGAAATCGTGCCCCGGGGAAAGTCTGCCTTCCTTCCAACCAGCTGGCACAGTGAGCTTTGTTTTAAGCAGCTCAACTCAAACATGTTCCCCTTTTTAGGTTCTCCCTAATAAAGCATTATGTAAAAGATGCTGATACTGGAATGAAGCATGTACGTTTCCCAGTGAATGGTTAAATACTGCCTAACCAGAACTGGAAGAAGGAAAAGAAATAACATGTCTCCCTTCTGCATCTTGGGATTCTTGTTTACAGTGGGTGGAACTCCAGTGAGTCTCTACTAAGGAGCAAAACTGGGTGCATTCTTTGGTTTCTTTGCTGTTCTCCAAGCTGCCTCTCACTTGTAGGAGCTGCAGGCCTTTGCACAGTTGGATGGTGTAAAAAGAGAGAAATTGACACAGGCAATAAAACAACAGGGGCTCTCAAACCATTTCTCTCTTGTTTTATGGGAGTTTTTGTTTATTTGAGGGGTTTTGTTTTGTTTTGTTTTGTTTTGTGGGGTTTTTGGTGCTTATTTTCTTGTTTTTATTTTCTGTTCCTTGGCAACACAAAAGAGGAAAACCGATATAAAGTATTCAACTTTCCAAAGCTTCAGGAAAAGCCACAAGATATTCTTTTACATAACTTACTTTTTTTTTTTAAACCTGAACATTGAGAAGTAGAGGATTTGGAATTGAGACAAAGAAATGGAGGAAAACTAAGGGATCTCTCCTCATCTTCCTTCTTTGGGCTATAATATGAAAATATGTAACAAGTTGAAATTCCAGCCAGGAATATGTGTTGTTAGGACAGAATTCTGCAGGAAAGGGCCACTTATCTAGTTATAACCATTCTGGATCTCATCACTAATAACCTAACAAGTTAATCTATACCCAAGAAGTTGTACAAAGATGTGAGACTTCATGAAGGCAGGATTTTTGAGAATTCCAAGACACAGCATGAAATAGTGGTTACAAGTTCAAGCTCTGAATCATCGCAGGTCTTTATCATCTTAAACCTATGTATCTTAGCTCTTTCATCTATGAGTTGCATGACATTGAGTAAATCACTTACCCTATCAAACCTCTGTCTTCAAAACAGCATTCTTCCCAACAGCCAAAAAGTGTAAGCAACCCAAATGTTCATCAGTTGATGAATGGGTAAGCAAAATACGCTACATCCACATACTGGAATATTATTCAGCCATAAAAAGGAATGGGAGCGCCGGTACATGCTACAGAGTGGATGAACCTTAAAAACATCATGTTAAGGGGCACGTGGGTGGCTCAGTCGGTTAAATGTCCAACTCTTGATTTCGGCTCAGGTCAGGATCTCACAGTTCGTGAGTTCAAGCCCCGCATCTGGCTCTGCTCTGACAGTGCTATGCCTACTTGGGATTCTCCCTCTTTCCCTTTCTATCAGCCCCTCTTCCACTCACGTTCATGCTCTCTCTCTCTTTCAAAATAAATAAACTTAATGAAAAAAATATTTTTAGGAAATACAAATCAAAACCACAATGAAACACCACCTCACACTTGTCAGCTAAAGTTAACAACTCAGGCAACAACAGATGTTGGTGAGGATGAAGAGAAAGAAGATCTCTTTTGCACGGCTGGTGGGAATGCAAACTGGTGCAGCCACTCTAGAAAACAGTATGGAGGTTACTCCAATAATTAAAAATAGAACTACCTTACAACCCAGAAATTGTACTCCTAGATATTTATCCAAGGGATACAGGTGTGCTGTTTCGAAGGGGCACATGCACCCCCATGTTTATAGCAACACTATCAACAATAGCCAAAGTATGGAAAGAGCCCAAATGGCCATCGATGGATGAATGGATAAAGAAGATGTGGTTTATATATACAATGGAGTATTCCTCGGCAATCAAAAAGAATGAAATCTTGCCATTTGCAATTACGTGGATGGAACTGGAGGGTATTATGCTAAGCGAAATTAGAGAAAGACAAGTATCATATGACTTCACTCATATGAGGACTTTAAGACACAGAACAGATAAACATAAGAGAAGGGAAGCAAAAATAATATAAAAACAGGGAGGGGGACAAAACATAAGAGACTCTTAAATATGGAGAACAAACAGAGGGTTACTGGAGGAGATATGGGAGGGGGGATGGGCTAAATGGGTAAGGGGCACTAAGGAATCTACTCCTGAAATCGTTGTACCGTATGCTAACTAACTTGGATATAAATTTTAAAAAACTGGAAGATAAAATTTTTTTTCATGTAATATTTTTAAGAACATCACGTTAAGTGAAAGAAGCCAGTTAAAAAAAGGCTTCATATGGTATGACTCCATTTATAAGCAATGTCCAGAATGGGTAAATTCATAGAGACACCAGATTAGTGGTTCCCAGGGTCTGGTGAGAGGGAAGAATGGAGAGTGACTGCTAATGTGCACAGGGTTTCTTTTGCAGGTAATGAAAACACTCTGAAATTTGATTGTGGTGATGGTTTGCTTAGCCTAGTGAACATACCAAAAGTTACTGAATCTTATACTTTAAAAGGGTGAATTTTATGGTATGTGGATTATATTGCAATTGTTGAAGGGGAACCCTGTTTCTCATCTTTTAAAATAGATTAATAATAGGTTCTCTCTCATAAGACTGTTGTTAGCAATTAAATAAAATAATGCAAGTAATGCACATTAACACAGTGACCAGTACATAGTAAGTGCCATGTTATTATTATTATTATTAATGGGAACTTGATTCAACTCATCAGTCACAGTTAACATACAATGAACTATAAAAAGCGTGCAGTAGGTCTCATCTGTCCTCCACAGTTTCCCCACTGTGATCTGGTGACGGCCCCTAAGCAGTGTGGCTAACGACCTCACTCTGATCCAGTCTGCATCATTTTATGAGAATCCCAGGCTTATGGTGTCCCAAAGTGGGATGATGAGATTCAGAAGCTAAAAATAGAGGAAACAGATTTAAATATGAATTTCAGACAAACTAGTCATTTTTGTCTTATTATAAATATGTCCCAAATGTTTCATAGGACATACTAATACTTTAAAACTATGCAACATTTGGGATATACTTATACTAAAAAAGATATTTTTTGCTTACCTGAATTAAAATTTAGCTGGGCATCTGGCAACCTTATTGCCCTTGAGGTCTACACTGGTTTGAAAGGCCTCCTCTGCCATCACAGCCCTTATTATGAAGACTTAGTAAGTGCCCATGCTCAAAGCCCACCCACAGGGTACTGCACATTTTTTAATGGATTTCTACCATGACTCCACTCCCATATGCCCTAAAAAACCATAGCCTTACTCCCAAATTCTAGTAGCTCTTCCACCTCTGAGTTGTCTATGCCGGAGTTTTTGTTCTCAATGCAGATGTTCTTCCCCAGTGCCCAAGGAATGAGCATTTCTCTGCACCACGGCAATAGATGAGGCAGATTAAATTCTTATAGTTGGAAATGTTATTCCTGGTGGGAGTGGAACAACTATATTTGCACAGATATTTTCTGGGGCATATCCACCTCCCTTTCCCAACAATAACTTAGGCCAGAACTTAATATCCAATATCCGTGGTTTATACAAAAAAATAATGTGTGAATACAAAAACATGTAAGTGGCCATGGTCAAGTATAACCTCAGTTGTTAAGTATGGTTAAAACGTCAGTTGCCAAGACCCAACCTGTAGGTCTTTAAGAATAAGACAAATGTTAACTATACAATCATATAAATCTAATGCATCTATCTGGAATTTAGCATTCAAAAGGAGCACATTACTATTCAGTTTGGTATTTCCCCATTCTTTTAGAAATTTTATTCTATCAGAAAGTTTCCCACATTTCAGCAAATGTTTCAACACAGTGTACCTCAGAGATTGGTGAGAACCTGAATTTTATTCACACCAACTGATTGTCCCATATCAGTCATGGACTACTCAAGTCATAAATTATACTATTGGTTTTTACCTGGAAAATATCACCAACAAGACTGGAAAATAATTTGTGAGACATAGCGCAAAAGGAAAATGCAGGGCCCCTTGTTCAAAAATCATGAAGAATTTCAAGATGGTGAAAACAGAGCATTAAAGCAAGTACAGGCACCCTGTGCAAGCTCACAAGGTGCATGCCTGTGAAGCTGGCCCTGACCACAGATACCGCAACACCCAAACTGAGTCAATGTTTTTACGGCACAGTTATGTGAATTTTTCTTTCTCCAAGCCAAGGATTGAAATCGTCTGATGAATTGTATTTGTCTTTTCTTGATCTCATTTGATGGTGTCACCAAATCCTGAAAAAAAGGACTGGGACAAAAATGGGTAGCATGGGTTACCCCTGGTGTAAGAACCAGGGTGGCTGCAGGACAGGAGAAAGAGGAAGACTTTTGCTATGCGTACTCTGGTAGCTTATGTATTTTGAAACATGTGATGTAAATGTCTTACCCAGTCAAAAATGAATAAATAAATTCAGAAAGAGTTTTGCTGGAGTCTCAGATCAAACCCAGCTGAACACACCATATGCATTTTGAATACACATAGGGTCACCATTTGGGTGTTTTCCTTTTCTATTTTTTTATGTCTTATGCCTCAATGGGGAAAGATATTTCTTAAGAGCAATCATGAAATATTCTAAGATGCCTTTAATAGAATTGGCAAGGTAGACTGAATAAGGTAAAATTGTTTCTGTGCTCCACAAAGTGCTTTATCTCCTAAAGCACGGTATATTTTCAGTTTGAGATCATTGTGAATTATGTGACAGAATACGGTTCCCACTTTCTTTTGGCAGTTCAGGGCCTAACTCAAGCTCAAAGCTAGGAAGTGTTGTGGCCCTTTGGCCACATTTATGTGTTCTAAAGCTTTCCCTTAGATTTAAACTCTTATCTTAGTCAGGATTTATTTTTCATGATTCCATTTTCATATATCTTTACATTTTCTTCTTTTGTTCTATGATCTTTTTAAGCCACAAGAATTCTTTGTGGAATTAAGTAGATAATTCTCAGCATTTATCCCAGAAAGAAACAATGAATGTAGGAGAATTGAATCAAAAGGTTTGCACTGTTTTTTTGTAGCATCATCTGGCCCTATTGTGCTATAAGAATAACACACTTGACAGGAAAGCAAAGTACCAAATTAAGAACAAAACTATGTATTCATTGGAAAATATATTCATTGGAAAATGATCTGTTGTGTAAACTTAGAAACAAGGTCCAAACCAACCTATGTGTTAATGATGAAATAAAAGGTTATTAGTGAGTCATAAACCTTCAGACTTCTTCTAGCACAACTATCAGACTTGGCCCCGATCTAGGTTAGAATATCTGGGAATGTTATCAGTGTCACCTATAAATCATACCTGCACATATTGTCTATTCATATCATTATTGGTATGATATTGGTAGTTGTGAAAAAACAGGAACACACTAAATTACCAACCTTAAGGGAAGAGATAAATTATCCATGAAAAATACAGATTATACATCCAGTAAAAACAGTGCTTTCAAAAAGTGTGATGGCATGATGATTACAGTTAACGCTACTGTTTGATGTATTTGAAAGTTGCAGAGAATAAATCCAGCAGTTCCCATCACAAGGAAAAAAACATTTTTTAATCTATATTAAATAGGTTTTTATTTCATGATAGATATTAATTTGTGGTAATCATTTTGTGATATATGTAAGTCAAATCATTATGGCATACACATTAAACTTATACAGTGCTGTATGTCAAATATATCTCAATAAAGCTGAAAAAAATACAAAGAAAGTATAAAAATGTGATAAAAATTTCTGATATAATGCTGAGTAAATAGAATAATTTTGTTAAATTGATCCAGGGAAGAGAGGTTGAGGAGAATAAAAGGTATGTGTGTTTACACACATGATCACATTGAAAGAAATTTTATTTTCCTTATTAAAATTTCCTCCAGCTTCAAATACTTTTGCAATAAACATATATTATTTTATTTAAAAAAAAACACAAGAAAAATTACTTTTCAAGGCAAATGAAGATTTTCCACAATCAAATGCAAACTGATATAGTCACTGTGGAAAACACTATGGAGGTTCTGCAAAAAGTTAAAAATAGAACTACCCTAGGATCCAGAAATTGCATGACTGAGTTTTTATGCAAAAACACTAATTCAAAGGGATACATGCACCCCATGTTAATTGCAGCACTTTTTACAATAGCCAAATTATGCAAGCAGCCCAAATGTCCCTCAATAGATGAATGGATCAAGAAGATGTGGTATCTACATACAATGGAATATTATTCAGCCATAAAAAAGAATGAAATCTTGTCATTTGCAACAACATGGATGGAGCTAGAGAGTAAAATGCTAAGCAAAATAAGTCGTTCAGAGAAAGACAAATAAACATATGATTTCACTTATAGGTGGAATTTAAGAAATGAAACAAATGAGCACAGAAAAAAAAAGAGGAAGAGACAAACCAAGAAGTAGACTCTGAACTATAGAGAACAAACTGATGGTTACCAGAAGGGTGGTGGGTGGTAGGATGAGTGAAATACGTGATGGAGATTAAGGAGCACCAGGTGTCATATGGAAGTGCTGAATCACTATATTGTACACCTGAAATGAATGTAATACTACAGGTTAACTATACTGGAACTAAAATAAAAAACATAATTAAAAAAATATCTTCTATAACCAATCTCTTGAATTTAGCAAGTATGCCAATATATAGGAATCCTTTCTGAATTACAGCTCTGCTCAGGTCCTCCAAGGGAGAGATGGTAACTAAACTCCTAGTGCTGAACAACAAAATGCATAAACAGAAGATGTGCCTCAGAAATCCATAGAAACAGAACATCCAAACTAATTAAGGCAACATGTACAGAATCAGTTCTTAAAATCAGCAATGAAGGAGAATAGCAGGCACATAAAACATGAGAAAATAGACCAAATTGAATATGTAATTATTGCCAGTTATGTAAGCCCATACACAGGCCTTTAAAAGAGAAGAGAAATGGTAAATAAGTACATATTTTGCAAATAAAGGCCCTTGATGTTCTTTCTTGCCCCCTGGACTCCAAATGGAAGGACATTAAGATTCGTTTCCACATCTTGCATTACACAGGTAACACAGCAAGCAACTTGTCGCTTCCTATAGCACCTAGTGCATGAACAGTGCATGTGAAAGTCTGACCTGAACAGTGCATGTGAAAGTCCTAGTGCATGTGAAAGTCTGACCTGGATTCCCAGACCCTAAGAGCAAGAGCCTCAGTGATACAAAGGCAACAAATACAAGTTTGCAAGCTTTCTTCATCCATTTGCTTCTGTGGAAATACATTTTTTTTACTCAAGATTTCAAACCCCTGCTCATACTGCCAAACAAATAAATCAGTAGTACTGCATACATGCTACCTACCCAGCAATGTGACGGATGCAGCTGGTAGGTTAATGCAAATATAAGGTGGGGAGAAGAATCATTGCCAAGTGTCTGCCATCTGCTGGACAGAAGGCTGGGGTGTTGAGTCTAGGCCTTGACAGCCTGTTCTAGCACCTCAGGAAAGAAATTTCTCCTGTACATGTGGTTTGAGGTGTGAGGGAGTGGCTTTCAGGGCCTTGGAAGCAACATGCAGTTTTCTCTGCGGTCCTTCCCTATTTCTCTTTTAAAAAAATGCTCTCACTCTAAACACAACAGAAAATGAAGCTGCTGTGTTCGAAGGCTTGAATACAAATGGTTTCTGTCTCAGGAACAAAAAAACTTTCAGAATATTCAGTTACTAAGTTTTACTTTGAATGAGGGAATAAATAAATGAATTTATGAATGAACAAACAAATGAATGAATGCATATATGAAGAACTTTGAGAATGCAGTCTTCAGGAAAGCCAAGACATTCGTGATTAATCCAAGGGGCAGATGTCCTGGAAGAAAGTAAAAGAGGCACAGAACATATGGAAAGAAAGGCTGAAGGTTCGCACATGGTTGTGCTTCTCAGCCCCCAACTTCCCCACAACCTGTGGCCTCCAGACTGGCAAGTGTGGGACTCAAGGATTGACAGGCAAGAGGATATATTTATTACTGGGATTTGCTTGGAGCCATCCCTGATCAGAGATCAATAATAACAATATCAACTGATATCAACAATATCACCACAATAATAATAACAACAGCAATAGTAGTAGTAGCAGTAGTAGGAGTAGTAGGAGCAGGAGTAGTAGTATTAGGTAACTTTTCAAAGTGATTGCCATATGCCACACATTGACTTAAGCCCTTTGCATAAAATATCTCAACCAAGTGTCACCACAATCCAATTAAAAGGTAGTATTATCAGCTCCATGTTATAGCTCAGAACTCTGGCTTAGAGAAGGTAAATTGTCCGAAGCCACGCAGCTAGTCCTATGCTACACAAATGGCAATTAATTAGGGTAGCTAAATTGTATTTAACATTTTATAAGGAGATGGATTATTCAATGTTTCCCAACCCAGCTGCACATTAGCACTAACCTAACAGCTTCCACATTTGGACATCTACTCAGTGATTTCTTCCATGTCAAATTAAATAATTTCAGATGACCTTGGGTCTTGATCTTGGTGCCGAGGCAGAAATACGTCTTGAAGGAGAAAGCCAGGTCCTCAGGTACGAAGACAGATTGGTTAAGTAACAGACTGGTGTGAAAGCCCCTTATCTGCATAGCAAGTGGCAGCCCAGCTAATACCAAAACTGCCTACGTCTCTACACATTAGAGATCTCAGAAGTGTAAAACTCAGATGTTTACTTCTTCAGATTGTCTAATACATAAATTGCAAAATGGACAAGGGAAATGCCATAAGCAATGTGAATAAAAAGACTGCAACTGCAGTACAATAGAAAGTTTCTTCCAAGAAAAACAAAATAATTTATAGACTATGAAAGCTAGGGAGGAACACCTGGGTGGCTCAGTCAGTTGAGTGTCTGACTTTGGCTGAGGTCATCTCATGATTCGTGGGTTCGAGACCTGCATTGGGCTCACTGCTGCCAGCACAGGGTCTGCTTCGGATCCTCTGTCCCCATCTCTCTCTGACCCTCCTCTCTCAAAAATAAATAAACATTAAAAAAAATAAAGTTGGGTAAACAGCTATAGATTATCTAGTATAATGGTTCTCAATACTGGTTGCACAGTAAAATCATGTGGAGACGCCGATAAATAGTGTTAATAATAATGCCAGATCTCACCCCACAGTGTCTGAGTTAACTGATCAGGGGGAGTACCTGAGAATAGATATTTTTAAAACCTTTAGCCATGGTGAAGAAGCACTGATTTAACCCAGCCCCTCATTACCTATAAAAAGATTTCCCATTTAGCAGGCCACCGCCACAAAACATCTCTCTAGTATCCCTTGAATTTGCAATGAACCAGGACTTTGGCTTTTTTAAAACAAATACCAAAAAAATTCCCTTAGGAAAAAAAATGCTAGCTGTAAGACTTAAATAAAACCAAAATCAAACATAATTACAAATATATACACTAATAGCTAACCTACTGTATCACAACTGTTATCTTTCAAACACCCTCCTGAATCAGTGTACTAATTGCAATTGCTCATTAAAGGTGTTCCGTTACTTCCATTATAGAGAGTATGAGAAATGTTGCTTCCATTATAGATAGTATAAAATTTTTCGGAGAAACCAAATGGAAAGGTGACTGCCCAGATGTAGGCTAACAGAAGTTTCCACAGACTCATGTGGAATAGTATCTGGAACCCGTTCAGCAGACATCCCATGGAGTGGTGTGTGTGGCACAAACTAATGCATCTCATTATGTCTGGCACTGATTAAATCCTTAGTTAAAATGTCTTACCTAGTTCTTTCTATAAATAAAAGAAAAGTGTGGAACTTAATGTGAGGGCCAAAGAAAGCATAGGCATAATAATGATGAAATAAATCCTTTTTGAGAGTCCTTTTTCTCTCCCAAATATTTTTATACTTGCTATCTCCTTTAGTCTTCATACAACTTGAAAAATATATATTTAAAAAAAATTTTTTAATGTTGATTTATTTTTGAGAGACAGAGACAGAGTGTGAGCTGGGGAGGGGCAGAGAGAGAGGGAGACACAGAATCCAAAGCAGATTCCAGGCTCCAAGCTTTCAGCACAGAGCCCGATGCAGGGCTTGAACTCACAAAATGCAAGATCATGACCTGAACCGAAGTCAGATGCTTAACCGACTGAACCCCCCAGGCCCCTCCAAAAAATATAATTTTTAAATGTTTATCTTTTTATTTACTTTTGAGAGAGAGGGAGGGAGAGAGAGATGCAGAGAGAGAAAATCTAAAGCAGACCCCACACTGTTGGCACAGAGCCTGACATGGGGTTGAAATTCAAAAATCATGAAATCATGACCTGAGCTAAAATCAAGAGTCAGATGCTTAACCAACTGAGCTACCTAGGCACCCCGAAAAAATTACATATATTAGAAATAAGGTGGAGGTAAACATCTTTCTGACATGAAAAAAAAAAAAAAAAAAGAAAAAGTCCAACTCTGAGTCACATTCCAGCAGCCCAAATCAGGGTTAAGCATTATTTCTTTCTTCCACCAGTATAAACACTGGGCAAAATATCTCCGGGGTGAGGAGTACAATTACAGAAATGACTAAGGCAAACTCTCTCTCTCATCAAGCTCCTATTTTAGTGGAGAGAGTCAGATGAGAAAAAAAAACAACGCAAAACAGAACACTCTGTCTTGTGTCATTTTTTACTGTCCTCAAAGAGGATACAATTGTTCTCTACCTTAGTGAATAGTACCAAGATCTGCCCAGGTGAGCAAGACAGAAACTCAGAAATCTTCTCTGATTCTTTCTTCTCCTTTACCAGCCATATATGGTCCCTAATCAAGTCCTGCAATTTTAACTTCTAAATATTTCTCAAACACTCTTTCCATCAACACTGTCATCATCTGGGTTCAAACCACCATCAAGTCCCATACGTATGAACGGCAATCAGCTCCTAAATAGTCTCTCTGCTTCCATTCTGGACCCATCCAATGTATTCTACCCGTTGCAATCAATGGGAGTGACCTTGTAAAAATACAAACTTAATCTTAAGTTCTTTCATTAAATCATTCCAGAAACTTTATGGGCGGTATGGTAAAGCCCAAAGTTTAAGCAGGACTATAAGGCCTTTCTTGATATAGCCCCTGCCTACCTCTCCAGCCCCATCATCTACCACTGTCCCACCCTCTCCCACTGCTCTGTGGCCTTCCTTCAGATCTCTGACTATTCCTTAGTATTCATGCCTCCTGGCATTTTCACTTGTCCTTCCCTTGACCGAGAATGCTCTGCCCCCACTTCATCTTTTAATCGCAGCTCAAATATTACTGAGGCATGGAAACCTTCATCGACTTCCAGTACACAATCAGTTCCTCTCAGATGACTTCACACTTTTCCTTTGTAATACCCATCAAATGTATAACTGTATATTTATTGTGTGATTATTTAACTTATCTCCTACTCCTACCCTGTTCCTACCTCACTGTAAGATCCATGAGGGTAAGGGCTGTGTCTTACTTGCTTTCCTTTGTATCGCTATAGCCTGGTATATCGCCTGGCACATTGCAGGAGCTCAATAAATATACACTGATTGAACAGAAGGATAAATCAATTAATAAATAAATGAATACTAAAACAAAGATTGCAGGAGAGAAGGAATATTGGAAATAAGTGCTGACGGTGATGGGCACTAAAGAGGGCCCTTGTTGGGATGAACACTGGGTGTTATATGTAAGTAATGAATCAATTCTATGCCTGAAACCATTATTATACTACATGTTAACTAACTTGGATTTAACTAATTCTTTTTTTTAAAAAAAGTTTTTTTTTAAAAAAAGTGTAATGGAATATTAGCCCAGAAAGATGTGGTTCTCTCATGAAATTCTAGAATGCAGAATAGAAGTCAGTGCTTAATTACAAAGTGACCCACCGCCATCTTAAGAGCAGGAGGTAACATGTATGAAGTGAAACTCAGGCAGTATTCTGTGCTCACTGATGAAGAAGATGAGACAATTTAAAAGCCTATGCTAATATTACCACAGAGAATAAAGTTATTTTTAAATAATAGTGCTATCATGCATTTAAAAACTCATGAAGATACTGTGACCTTGAAGGACAGTACACACAAAAGAGAGATTTCTGAGGTGGTAGTAACAGGGATGAGATTACTAAATAAATTGTGGATTAAAGCAACTTGATTTATAACGCAGATTTCCCCAAAGGCTCAGGAATCAGCAGCACCAGCTACTTTAAAAAAAAAAATTAAGTTTCTTTTTGAGAGGGAGAGAGACAGAGCACGAGCTGGGGAGGGGCAGAGTGAGAATGAGACGCAGAATCCGAAGCAGGCTCCAGGTTCTGAACTGTCAGCACAGAGCCCAATGCGGAGTTGGGACCCACAAGCCGGGAGATCATGACCTGAGCTGAAGTCGAAGGCTCAACTGACTGAGCCACCCAGGCGCCCCAGCACCAGCTACTTTTAGAAATGGGGTTGAAAATAAAGAAGACCCTCCAAATAGCAGGCTTATTGTCTGAAAGGGTAATACGGATCTTCACCCAGATTCCTACAGAAGTATGATACTGAAAATGAGCATATGAAGTTAATGTTTACATACTCAGTGCTGAGATTCTAAGCTCTCTTTCCTGATTCAACTCCTAGAAACAAACATATATTTTCATGACAGGACATAGATTCTTGGAGCACCTGGGTGGCTCAGTTGGTTAAGCATCCAGGTCATGGTCTCAAGGTTCATGAATTCGAGCCCCACATCAGGCAGCACAGAGCCTGCTTCAAGTTGTCTGTCTCCCTCTCTCTCTGCCTCTCCCCTGCTCCCTCTCTCTCTGTTTCTCTCAAAAATAAATAAACATTAAAAAGAAGAGGGGAAACCCATAAATGGACCCACAAACATATGGCAAACTAATCTTCAACATAGCAGGAAAGAATATCCAATGGAATAAAGACAGTCTCTTCAGCAAATGCTGCTGGGAAAACTGGACAGCAACATGCAGAAAAATCAACCTGGACCACTTTTTTACACGATACACAAAAATAAACTCAAAATGGATGAAAGACCTAAACGTAAGACAAGAAGCCATCAAAATCCTAGAGGAGAAAGCAGGCAAAAACCTCTTTGACCCTGGCTGCAGCAACTTCTCCACGTCTCCAGAGACAAGGGAAACAAAAGCAAAAATGAACTATTGGGACCTCATCAAAATAAAAACCTTCTGCACAGCAAAGGAAACAATCAGCAAAACTAAAAGGCAACCGACAGAATGGGAGAAGATATTTGCAAATGACATATCTGATAAAGGGTTAGTATCCAAAACCTATATAGAACTTATTAAACTCAACACCCAAAAAACAAATAATCCCGTGAAGAAATGGGCAAAAGACATGAATAGACACTTCTCCAAAGAAGACATCCAGATGGCTAACTGACACATGAAAAAATGCTCAACATCACTCATCATCAGGGAAATACAAATTAAAACCACAATGAGATACCACCTCACACCAGTCAGACAGCTAAAATTAACAACTCAGGCAACAACAGATGTTGGCAAGGATGCAGAGAAAGATCTCTTTTGCACGGCTGGTGGGAATGCAAACTGGTGCAGCCACTCTGGAAAACAGTATGGAGGTTCCTCAAAAAATTAAAAATAGAAGTACCCTATGACCCAGCAATTGCATTCCTAGATATTTATCCAAGGGATACAGGTATGCTGTTTCAAAGGTTTATAGCAGCACTATCAACAATAGACAAAGTATGGAAAGATCCCAAATGTCCATCAATGGATGAATGGATAAAGAAGATGTGATTTATATATACAATGGAGTATTACTCGGCAATCAAAAAGAATGAAACCTTGCCATTTGCAACTACATGGATGGGACAAGAGGGTATTATGATAAGCAAGATTAGTCAGTCTGAGAAAGACAAATATCATATGACTTCACTCATGAGGAATTTAAAATAAAAAACAGATGAACATAAGAGAAGGGAAGCAAAAATAATATAAAAACAAGGAGGGGGACAAAACATAAGAGACTCTTAAATACAGAGAACAAACTAAAGGTTGCTGGAAGGGGTGTGGGTCGGGGGATGGGCTAAATGGGTAAGGGGCATTAAGGAAGAGACTTGTTGGGATGAGCACTGGCTGTTATACATAGGGGATGGATCACTGGAATCTACTCCTGAAATCATTATTGCACTATATGCTAACTTGAGTGTAAATTAAAAAAGTAAATTAAAAAAATACTAAATAAATAAATAAATAAATAAATAAAATAAAAAGAGGGCGCCTGGGTGGCATAGTCAGTTAAGTGTCCAACTCTTGATCTATGCTCACGTCATGATGTCACAGTTCATGTGTTTGAGCCCCACATCAAGCTCTTCACCCATGGTGCAGAGCCTGCTTGGGATTCTGTCTTTCCTTCTGTCTGCCCTCCCCCATTTGTTCTCTCTCTGTCTCTCTTCTCTCTCCCTCCCTCCCTCAAATAAATAAACTTAAAAAAAATTTAAAAACAGAAAGAAAGAAAGAATGAAAGATTCTTTTCTAGTGCATTTGATCAGCCCAAATGGAAAGACCTAAAGACCTACTGATACAGTCCTTCAGTGAAAGGGCCCAGCCAGGGGAGCCTATGGAGCATCTCACTGATGAGAATCACCAACTATCCACTGAGATTTTCTAATCAGATCTAACTCTCTACTCTTTTATGAGGATCACTAGACATATGGAATAAATACCTATCATGAATGATAGAACCAAAAGTTAATGAGTTAAATAGCTAATTAAGAAAAGCAACTTGGAGGAAAAGAACTTTTCAAGGAACAAGAGAAAGAAAAATAATGTTAATAAAGTCAAAGAGATAAAAGAAGATATTATATCCTTGAACCAAAAATAGAATGTTATTAAAGAGACAGGAGAACCCAAGTAAAACTCATCAAAAATCCAATCGTAGACATGAAATCTCAGGAGATGGTTTGGAAAATAAAGGTGCGGAAATCTCCCAGAGAGGAAAACCAAAAGACAACAGATGGAAAACATGAGTGGAAAGACATAGCAAAGCCAGCTCAGCAGATCGACCAGCCAAATGGCAGAGTTTCCAGCAAGAGAAACAGAAAATGGAGGGGAAGAAATCATTAAAGAAATAATTCAAGAAAATAGCTCAGGGGTAAAGAACATGATTTTATAGATTTTAAAGGCCCAATCCAAGCAGCTAACACAACATATGAAGATAGATACCACTGGGAATTTCAGAACCCTGACAGAAAAAAAGAAAATCTTACAAGGAAACAGTTCTCACAACACAAAATTTCTGGAATCTGAATGGCTTTTAATTTCTTAACATTAACCTTGGAAATCAGAAAATAATGCATTAAATATTCAGTGTGGGGGGGGGGGGGAGGAGCAGGAAGTGTTCTAGATTTCTACTACCAGACGTAAATTATCAATCAAGTAAAATGGTAGAATAAAAATAGTAATTTGAAGTAAGTTTCAAAAAAATTTATCTCCACACATCCTCTCTCTGGAAGGCATTGATCCCACCAAAATGAGATAGCGATCAAGAAGGAGGAAGAGGGGTGCCTGGGTGGCGTCTGACTTCAGCTCAGGTCACAATCTCGCGGTCCGTGAGTTCGAGCCCCGCATCTGGCTCTGGGCTGATGGCTCAGAGCCTGGAGCCTGCTTCCGATTCTGTGTCTCCCTCTCTCTCTGCCCCTCCCCCGTTCATGCTCTGTCTCCCTCTGTCTCAAAAATAAATAAAACTTTAAAAAAAAAAAAGAGGAAGATACCAGATATAGGTAAAAAGGGGCCCTTCTCAGGAGGAAAAAGGATCACTAGGAAAAGGGAAATGTCTAGATGTTGGCTGTGTACCAGCTACAAAGGCAGGTCCAGACAACAGGCAGATCAAAATGAGCTAAAAAAGTCCAAGAGAGCATTTCATCAAGAAGATGAAATTAATAAATCACCTGATGCATACAAATAAAGAATTGAGAAGAGACTTAGAAAACTGTACAAGAGTTTTGGGTTGATTTAATGATGAGTATACACATAAGAAACACACACACAAATAAACAAAACATAACTATCAACTCAAGAAAAATAAAAAGTCAGGAAGGAAAGTGCTTCCTGTATGCCTCAACATGCAAAGTCCTAACAATGAATAATGCTTACCTAAATTATGATGTAATAAGGGAAGACATAAGAAAGGGGGTGAGTAAAGAGGTGAAAGAAAACTAAATTCTCATCTTCCAACTAGGGAGTCAATACATCATTCCTAAATTTGAAAAATTAATAACTAGAAAAATAAACTTGCTATTTAGAAATACAGAGATACATATCCAAACAGCCAAAAAGCTTAAAGTGGTTGCCCACAGAGAAAAGGAAATAAAGCACAGGAAAGACTTCTGTTTTCTTAAGTCTTATAAAATCATCTGACTCAAACTGTGTATGCATAATTTTAAATAAAGACGGAATAAAAATACTATTTAAATTAAAAAAACCAACAGGCCAAGGATGAGGAAGGGATGCATATGAGAAAGAAAGAGAAAGAATGATAAGTGATTCCAATTTTCAGATGTAAGTACCTGGGAGGACGGGGAAGTCCAAAAAAAAGGGGTGGCCTAAAGAGAATAAAATTTATGGGGCGCCTCGGTGGCTCAGTTCGTTAAGTGTCCAACTTCGTCTCAGGTCATGATTTGCGGTGAGTTCAAGCCCTGTGTCAGGTTCTCTGCTGACAGCTTCAAACCTGGAATCTGCTTTGGATTCTGTGTCTCCCTCTCTCTCTGTCCCTCCCCTGCTCGCTCTCTCTCTCTCTCTCTCTCTCTCTCTCTCTAACATACATAAACATTTAAAAATTAAAAAGATAAAATAAAGAGAATAAAATTTATAATAAAAAATACAGTGTTTATGGCAACAAATAACTAATTAGTGACACAGAATCATGGAGAGCCACTCACTTTTTTAATGTGAAATTTATTGTCAAATTGGTTTCCATAAAACACCCAGTGCTCATCCCAACAGATGCCCTCCTCAATGCCCATCACCCACTTTCCCCTCCCTCCCACCCTCGTCAACCCTCAGTTTAGTCTCAGTTTTTAAGAGTCTCTTATGCTTTGGCTCCCTCCCTCTCTACCTTTTTTTTCCTTCCCCTCCCCCATGGTCTTCTGTTAAGTTTCTCAGGATCCACATAAGGGTAAAAACATATGGTATCTGTCTTTCTCTGTATGACTTATTTCACTTAGCATAACACTCTCCAGTTCCATCCACGTTGCTACAAAAGGCCATATTTCATTCTTACTCATTGCCACGTAGTATTCCATTGTGTATATAAACCACAATTTCTTTATCCACTCATCAGTCGATGGACATTTAGGTTCTTTCAATATTTGGCTATTGTTGAAAGTGCTGCTATAAACATTGGAGTACAAGTGCCCCTATGCATCAGCACTCCTGTATCCCTTGGGTAAATTCCTAGCAGTGCTATTGCTGGGTCATAGGGTAGATCTATTTTTAATTTTTTGAGGAACCTCCACACTGTTTTCCAGAGTGGTTGTACCAGTTTACATTCCCACCAACAGTGCAAGAGAGTTCCCGTTTCTCCACATCCTCTCCAGCATCTATAATCTCCTTAGAACTTACAGGACTTTAAAGCTGCAAGGGGCCCTTAAATATCATCTTGCTTCTGTTTCTTAAGTCATTTCTTGAATCTCTTTTGCAAGGGCTATGCATAGATGCTCTTTGTAAACACCGAGCCGACTGACTATTCACCATATCCTCAGGCACTCCATTTCTACCTCAGACTGCTCTAATTGCTGAATGGGACTTTCTTTAATAAAGACAAATCTGCATTTGTCCCAGTTCAACCTGGGTTCTTTCCTCTCTATTGCTGCTTAAACATACTACGAGCCTGCCTAAGTATCCTAGCACCTTCCCTAACTACCCAAAAGCTTTCCTATTTCTTCTCTGAACTAAAATATTTATTTTGCTCTTAATTGAATCAGAGGACCCAAATTTTTCTTCTAGCAACATATCTAAATACTTAAATATAAATAAAAGTGAATTTATAAAGAATGATGTCCATTTATTCTTGGCTAGCGACAAGGACTTGAACAAATGACTTCCAAAGACTCCTTCCATTCCTCTGAGACAAACATAGCGAGTGCTTCCGGGACAGGACTGCTACAAGACTCATTGGCTGAAACAGGCAGAGGGAGACAAAAGAAGAGAAAAGCAGGGCTCTGCCTCCTACCCCTTCCCATCCACAGGCCCTTCTGAAGTCAGCAGTTGTCATGAGGTGAGACTCTCAATCGGTTGTTTCTAAGAGCTGAAGTTCAAATTAAAACCAAGTACACCAGCGCTGTTTCCAGAATAATTTGAATCTTCAAGCTGTGCTAAGTGCCTTTTTGCTTCTACACTTGAAAATTACTACATTTTTCAGTTTGTTTCTATTTGAAAGAAAATGGTTTAGGTGATTATAGAGGAGTAGCTTGTCGATTCTGCACAAATTCCACTCGTGATTTTTATGCTAAAATTCCAAAAGTCTCTTTAATAGATAATTTATGTTCCTCTAAGATAGTTTTATTTTAGAATAATAAAAATCCTTAAACTTCCCAGAGGCAAAAGAAAAAAAAAAAAAAAGATACTCAATGTGAGATCTAAGAGCTAAGCTCTTCCCAGAGGCCTATCCATCCTACACGATCAAGAGATATTCTCCAGTAGTTCTCTGTAGGCGACTGGAAAGTGCAGCCAAGCAATGAGACACAAACCTTCTTCCTGGACTTGAGCCGCACCAGTGTCAAAAGCAAAAGACAAAAGTTCCTTGTGATCCCTCGTTTGAAAAATTCTAATTCTGGATATCCATTCTCCTGAACTTAATTTTCATTTGTTCATTTGGCAACCAATGATGCAGCATCTACTATGTGACCAGGACTGTTCTGGGTGCAGGGGATGTAGCAGTGAACAAGACAGAAAAGATCCCTGGAACTCACATGCAAGGGGTAGGAAGACAGCTAATGAGATTTGTATTTATCTTGTTGGACTACAAAGAAAATGAAACAGGTTGATGTTCTAGAGAGTGACTGTTAGGGGCTGATTACAGGGAGTGATCAGACGAGCCTTTTCAGTGGAGATATTAGAAGTGGACACCAAGAAGCAAGAAAAAGCTAGGGAAAGAATATTCCCGGCAGAGGAAAGAACAAGAGCAAAGGCCTAAGTGAGCTCTTCCTGAGCATTATTGCTCCACAAGAATGTTCTCAGAAGAACTATAATGTCTTTAGTGATGGTGGTCGCCTTGCTGCGTTTGAGCGCTCAACTGAGCGCTCAAAGACTGAGGTGCTTTTTCCTCCAGCCACTGCACTGTCACAGCTGATGGCTCCTTGCTGACTCCCACTCCGGGAATTGCCCTCAGCCAACAATCTCTCCCCTCCATGGAGACAGTCTTCATCCAATCACTGGCCACAGACATGTAAAGATCTAGCCCCTTGCTTCTAGGGCACCTGAGTGGCTCAGACGGTTAAGCGTCCAACTTCAGCTCAGGTCATGATCTCAAGGTTTGTGAGTTCGAGTCCTGTGTTGGTCTCTGTGCTGACAGCTCAGAGCCTGAAGCCTGCTTCAGATTCTGTGTCTCCTTCTCTCTCTACCCCTCATGCTCTATCTCTCTCTCCCACTCATGTTCTCTCTGTCTCAAAAATAATCATTAAAAAAAAAAAAAAAAAAAGATCTAGCCCCTTGCTTCTGAAGGCCATCCAGCTCCTGAGAGCCCCATGGCCTGGTTCTGTGTCACTGTATCACAGCTCAGCTCCCCTTCTGTCCAGTCCTGCCTCCTTCACTCCCCTACAAGCATCGATGCTGATGGCATATCCCACTATCCCTTCACTAGGCACATCTTCATCTCAGCTGCTCATTCCCTGTGGAATCCTGCTGGAGATCTAATGGATCATTCCAGGCACATATAACTATTAAAATATAACAGCAGCACCACCAAATTTAGGAATCATAGGAGTGCCAGTGCTTGCTTCATCCCTGTTTAGGCGTAAAGATATCTGGAGAAGATGTCCTAACTGGTTTCCATGACACTCTGAAATCTGTCCCCACACTGCTGACTACCTACAAATCTGATCATGGTGATCCCTTGCTGAAGGCCTTTAGTGGCTCTCAGTGGCTTTCAAGACAACATATTGGTCCACAAGTCTCTTCATGACCTGCCTTCCCATCTAGACCTGTGGCATTTTGACTATGCTGTTTCACATCCTCTTGCCTGTCTTGGAACCTGCAATCTCCTCCACTTAGGAAATCATTTTTTTTAATTCTTGAAAGCCACCTTCTTTTAAAGCTGTTCTCAGCCCCCATTAACAGTTTCTAATACCCTCCTTCTAACTCTGTTGTGTATTGTGTGCTTTTTTATTGTCATACCCTCCACTGCAAGCATCTGCCCATTTCTACCACCCAAGTGCATGCCACCACTTCCTGTAGAAATATATTTATAGACTTTGTCCTATTCAGTACTGACCCCTCTCCCAACATCTAGCACAGTGCCAGTCACTGTGTAGGCACTCACAAAGGCTATCTCAACATGATTTAGTCAGATTCAAGACTTGGAAAAAAGGCATAGCCACAAAATACATCTGCAAAATAGATGCCTTGTTAGCAACCATATTGCAGTTACAGAATCCATCTTTCACTGGGCCCGGAGAGAGAAGGGGCAGGTACAAAGAATAGCAGAAACTTACGTATGACGTTGTTTGTATTACATAGTGTCACTGCCATGCCCATCCCTCCACGTCTCAGGCAGCTAACAGCGTAAGAAACCTCACAGACCACATTTCTATACATTTCCATATTCATCCACTTCAGTTAAACTCTCTAACTTAGCAGTTCCTAGTATGTGAAGACTTTATCATGAGTATTTATTCATTCTTCCAGTCTACAGAGAAAAGATAGTGGGTATACCAGAACAACAGTCTAAATGTGTCTTTGTTTTGCATGTTCACAAGTGTAAACATTGCCAAAACAGTACATGAACTGGGGGGAAAAAAATCTAGAATGTTCTTGGTTTGTTAATTAATAAAGAGCAGGCTCTCCTTTCAGAAACTTTGCTGGTAGGGGCACTGCATTCAAATATTGACCTAAACAAACAAACAAACAAACAAACAAACAAACTATTGATAATGGTAATGATGAGCTCAACAGAAATACAATCTTCCCCTAATGACAATTCCAATGTGCAAGAAGCAGGAGTGTGGCAGAAGTCAGTGGCTTTCAGAATAGAACACTTGTGTTTCTTCAGTTCTATTTCTTCCCCTGAGCAGCATGGGATCTTGAATCAGACACTTCACTCTCCTGGCTTGACTTATCTATAAAATGGAGATTATTCCTGGGGTACCTTGGGTAGCTCAGTCAGTTAAGCATCTGATTTCAGCTCAGGTCATGACATCATGGTTCGTGAGTTAGAGCCCTGTGTTGGGCTCTGTGCTGACAGCTCAGAGCCTGGGAGCCTGCTTCTGTTTCTGTGTCTCCCTCTGTCTCTCCTACCCCACTCACGCTCTGTCTCTGTCTCTCAAAAATGAATAAACATTAAAAAAAATTTTTTAATAAAAAAATAAAATGGAGAGTATTCCTAACTCACACTCTCCTGTGAGAATTAAATAAATAGGTCATATATAAGAAAGTGCCTAGTGGCGCCTGGCTGGCTCAGTTGGTGGAGCATGTGACTCTTGATCTCAGGGTTGTGAGTTTGAGCCCCATGTTGGGTGTAGAGGGTATTTAAAATAAAACAAAATTTTTTGAAAAAAAAAAGAAAAGAAAAAAGTACCTAGGCTAGACTCTGACATCATTAAAGCCACAAGAACTATTCATTCAAAGCAACAAAATATGTTTTCACTGAAAGCATCTCCCTTATGCTCTAAGACCAAAGCATAGCAGATCAATAGAAACAGATTCTTACGGATTAATATCATCACTCTACCCTAAGTTTAAGATATGCTGATTTTGAATTTCTAATTTCAATCTTATTTCTATATGATCAGAAAATCAGTTTATTTAAGAAACTATATCAAACTACCAACCATATATACTAGGCTTTAATACATTTGATTTCTTTTTCCTAAATAAGCAGTCTGAAGAATGATAGTTAAAAAGGAAATCAAGGGGGCGCCTGGATGGCGCAGTCGGTTGAGCGTCCGACTTCAGCCAGGTCACGATCTCGCGGCCCGTGAGTTCGAGCCCCGCGTCAGGCTCTGGGCTGATGGCTCGGAGCCTGGAGCCTGTTTCCGATTCTGTGTCTCCCTCTCTCTCTGCCCCTCCCCCGTTCATGCTCTGTCTCTCTCTGTCCCAAAAATAAATAAAAAACGTTGAAAAAAAAATTTAAAAAAAAAAAAAAAAAAAAAAGGAAATCAAACCCACTGGAAGGTTAGTAGCTTTATATACTTTTATATCCCAGAAAACACCTAGGCAGATTAAAACCTTTCTGCATTTCTTAAAAAACACATTTCAATCTGACCACCTGCATGCTGAATTGTGCAAAAATGGAATTTAAAAGAATTAGGATAGTAAATCTCTCCAATCAACAATATTACAAAAACCAATACCACCAAAAAATTTCACCTCTCCAGCATAGTATGAAAATCACTCAGATCTGATGGGTGTAAAATGTTGCGCTTGCTGGGGTTTTTTTTGTTTGTTTTTTTTTAAATCATGTTACCCAGCTGTAAGGCTGGTAATACTACAAGATACAATGCTTGATGTGAGAAGAAAATAATCTACTGCCTTTTGTCTTTTGATATGCAAAATGATAAATCTTGTCCAGTGGACTAGAGGCTAGAGCAAATTTTTATTTTTTAAAAAAAGCTATTAATTGGTCTTTGGTGTAGCCCTGCTTGATGCAAATTATACTACTTGTCAAGACTTTTGTTTAGTCACAAATAAAAGGCTTAGTGGATAAAGGTTTGGCCTTTCGCTACAGGTTTTCTGCCAAACTGTGACCTGAAATGAATGAATTGGTATTGAGTGGGGCCTCCTGACTCTGTAATTTAATGCTGACAGTAATTAGCTAAGAAGGAGGTGTTATAATGAAAGCCCAGGGCATGGTGTTTATGTGATTTTACACAGCTGCATTAGATGGTACCTCCTTTTTCAGTCTTTTTCATTTACTACATCTGAAAAGGGAGAAGGTGCAAGTCGTAAAAGATACTGGCTGCTTGACTCTCTGATAAATCTCCGGACAGTGAAGACCTTGGGTTTAAATTAGCTGTCAGGGTTCAGCCATCTCACTCACCGGCTCACTACGAAGTTAGCAACATTGCAAAGACATAATAAATGGATTCATACGTCTTGATTAATGCCTTCCTTTGTAAACAGACATTCAGCATGGAGCTGTGCCATAGCAGATGCCCTATTCTAAAGGTTAATCTTTACATCAGTGGCATATTCAAGACATCTTGCATTTTCAATTCTTCTCTCCTCTTCCTGAGTTTCAAATTCTCTTGGAATAAATGAGAAAGAGGAGGCCTAATAGCAGAATCAGAATCTATTGTTAGAAACTTCCTGTGTAAATAAAGGATCATTCTGGCACATCTGATTTTCATAGAACAAAGGATATCTTCTGCATGATCCCACATTAAAGTCTTTCCTTCTTGGCCCTTAAAAAATTACTTTAACACACCTAAGCGACCCCTCTGTGCCTCTAGCTTAGGATAATGTACTTGATGGAATGGTGCTCTTGTATAAAGTAGTCTGATGTCAGACGCCAGCAAGTCTCTGACTGTATACCAAAACACTGAGGGCCTGTCCTTTTCCAAGTGCTGCTAATCTTGGTCTGCCTGAATGGTGCTGTGCTACTCCAGGGAAAAAATGGGGAGCAATCGGGATGCAAAAAGATAGAGCCCAAAAAAGTTTGCTAGTACATTTCTACTTCATCCAAGCTTTAGTACGGAAGGAACTGTTGATATGAGATTTTTGTCACCTCAATTATTCACCATGAATTGGAAGCAAATCTTCCTTTCAAGTGTTTATTGACATTGCCACTTACTCTGCCTCATAAAGTGTTTTGTTGACATAAATTAGATCTTTGTTTACTCTGTTCCAGATAAGAGCAAAAATAAAACGCTTTGATAAAAACAACTATTTAATTACTACACCATTCTAGAAAATCAGCAATTCTACCTGAGATTAATAGGTTACATTCATATATTTCCAACAGTAAAATAGCAAGAAAGCAAGAATTGTGCACAGAAAGTTGCTTATGAATTCTAGTTACTTTTCAGGGCCTTTTTAGTCTATATCCAGACTGCAATTTAATTTGGACTTCCAGAACATTTAATTCTTCCATGTTCAAATAAAACAAACAATACACTTCTCCCAAATTGAGGAATTATCTGACCATTTGTCACTATTCACCTCCAATTACTGCATATTCTTACCATCTTTTTCCTTTTGAAGTAAAATCCTGCTGAGGATTTTAATAAAGAGCAGTCTAATGTAATCTGAGTGAAAACAATGGTCACTTGATAGTCTCAAAGAAACCCATCTACTCTCTCATCTTTATAACTAAGGCTCAGAAAGAAGCCCTCATCTCCAACAGAAGAACCACAGGAACTAGACACGAGCAGGAGGGAAATGCACTAGGAGTCTTTGTTCCTTAGGAAAATGGGGGGCCGATGGGGTTAAGCAAGATCCAAGAATACAGAGCAAAGGGATAACGTTTTAGGGCCCTAGAAGCAAAAGGCCCAGGACTGGTTCCAGTTCTCTTCCCAGGCTCCACTTACAGTACTGGTTTAGACCATGCCTGAGTAAACAAAAAGGCAGGGGTGGTGCCGCCTCAGTGGGATTTGTGAGCCAAAAGTCAACAAGCAAACAAGCAAAGTGTTTAGCAGAAAAGAGATACTTCTTTAGGAGAAAACTTAGGATATGACATTGAAAAAACGAAGAACTCTTTGCAAATGTATCCACAGTCCCAGGGCCCTTTGTGCCTGGAAAGCTAAAGCTCTTAGCAGCATGCTAAGCAAGGATCATCGCAGAAAGGGCAATACACGCCAGAGTGCCCTTTCTGTAAAATTTCAGACCCAAAGTTATAGTGATGAGATAGGCCTGGTGGCTTCCACTGTGGAAAGTATTGGTAGAAAACAGAAATGAGGGTAAATTCCTTTGAAAAGAAAGGCTCATATACTTTTTAAATATTGCCCCCAAAGATATCCAGGTCCCAATCCTTGAAGCCCTGAATGTTTCCTTACATGGCAGAAGGAACTTTGCCAATGTAATTAAGACTCATGTGATGGGACAGATTATCCTGGATTTTTCAGGTCAGGCCTAAATGTAATCACAATGCCCTTACAGGAGGGAGGCAGAGTGAGATTTGATGGGGGAAGAGGAGAAAGAGATGGGATGATAGAATCAAGAGGTTGGGGGGATTTGAGGAAGGGCCAAGTGATGGAATGCAGGCAGCCTCCAGAAGCTACAACAGGCAAGGGAACATAGCCTCCACAGTGTTCCCGAAGAAACCAGCCCTGTTGACACTTGACTTTTTTTTTTTTTTAATGTTTATTTATTTTTTTTTTGAGACAGAGAGAGACAGAGCATGAACGGGGGAGGGTCAGAGAGAGGGAGACACAGAATCTGAAACAGGCTCCAGGCTCTGAGCTGTCAGCACAGAGCCTGATGCGGGGCTCGAACTCACGGACCGTGAGATCATGACCTGAGCCGAAGTCGGCCGCTCAACCAACTGAGCCACCCAGGCGCCCCGACACTTGACTTTTAATTGATCTCAAACTTTTGGCTTCAAGCCACTAAGTTTGCAGCAATTTCTTACAGTAGAAATGAGATACAAATACAAACATGTTCTGGGTTTAAGTTAGTTATTTGGCAGCCAGAGACATAAGAAAGGTAAAATATAAAAATGGGCAAAACACAGCAGTAAAAATTTTTTAAGTTTATTTATTTATTTTGAGAGAGAGACAGAGAGAGACCATGTGATTGGGGAAGGGGCAGAGAGAAAGGGAGAGAGAGAGAATCCCAGCAGTCTCCGCACTGTCAGTGCTGAGCCCAATCCAAGGCTTGAACCCACAAACCATGAGATCACAACCTGAGCCAAAATCAAGAGTCAGACACTTAACAGACTGAGTCACCCAGGCACCCCAGTAGTAAATTTTCTAGTATATTTTTAATATAATTTATTGTCAAGTTAGCTAACATACAGTGTATACAGTGTGCTCGTGGTTTGGGGGATAGATTCCCACGATTCATCACTTACATACAACACCCAGTGCTCATCCCAACAAATGCCTTCCATAATGCACATCACCTGTTTTCCCCTCTCCCCACCCACCAACCCTCAGTTTTTTTCTCTGTATTTAAGAGCCTCTTATGGTTTGCCTCCCTCTCTGTTTGAAACTATTTTTTCTCTTTTCCTTCCCCCATGGTCTTCTGTTAAATCTAGTATTTTAAAGAACAAAACTTAATTTCTAAACCTAAAATGTTACTCACCCAAAGCTAAATTTACCAGAAGTAAATGGCTTGATGTAAAAGAATAGCACAGCATTCCTAGTGTTATTTTATTTGATTTGTACTTGGTTAAAGATCATAAAATTCATTCTGACCAGCACTTTAACTTCTAAAGGCATATCATACTAGCTATTTCTCAGTAACACTCTCGTCAGTGCTCTCCTATATTCTCCTCAGGGATGTACCACAGGGGCTAGAAATTTGGCAATTATATGTCCCAGAATCTCTTGCCAACTGGATTCCAACTGAGATTCCATCAAAAAGAATCATTTGCATGAGCTTTGGAAGGCAGGAAGGAGGAGAATCCACTCTGGCCCACAGTTCAGACCAACAGCAGCTTCCTTCCTCAGTTTCATGAAACACTGTCAGGCTTTTCCTGGGATGTAGGCAGTAGCTGCTTATAATTTCCTGATTTCTGGGGAGACCCCCACCTCTTCTCTTCCTCTGGCCTGTCCTACAATTTTGTAACTATCTAAATCCCTGGAAAAAAAAATTAGTTTCTCCTTGAGAAGCCGGGAGATAATCAGGTTAGTTTCGATTTTCCTCAATGAAACAGAATGACATAAATGAGAAGCTAGAAAAGGAAACTGGCCTATTTTTTTAAATAACTAGTTATGTTTCCCAGCTAAAATAACAATAAGATATATTGTTTAAACTCCCAAGATATTTGCTAATGTACAATAATTTGGAATAGAAGGAAATGTTATTACATGAGTCTTAAAATTATATGTCTATTAAGAAGAGTAAAGAATAATATGGAGAGTATAGGGTTAGGATGTGTGGGTGGCAACAGACTGAAGATTCACCTTATGAATACTGTATTACTACACAGGCTGATTTGCACAAGTTTGTGCTACTTGGTAGAAAGAATGAAAGCTGAGTCTTGACAACAGGTAAAGAAGCAAGAGATACTGGAGTGGTGCCTTTTTTCCTCCTCTCTTCAGTATTCTTTGATCAACTCCGAATAAGTCGGGTTTTTGTTTGTTTCTGAGGCATCTAATACTATAAGAATTAACCTCTTTCCCATATCCTTTTGCTCTATATCCAAATTAATATCATTTCTGAGTACAATATTTAGGTCACATTATATATATTTTTTAATAACAGCTTTATTGAGACATAAGTCACATATGAAACTCACCCTTTTAAAGTATATAATTGACAAGTTGATAATATATTCACAGAGCTGTGCAACTATCACCACTGTCTAATTTCACAGCATTTTCATCACCATAGAAAGAAACTTTATACCTGTTAGTAGTCTCCCCCCTCCCCACATTCCACCCTGTCTCCAGCCTCTGGCAATCACTACCTACTTTTGGTCTCAATGAATTTGCCTCTTGTGGACATTTCATATAAATAGAATCATACACTATGTACCCTTGTGTGACTGGCTTCTTTTACTTAGCATGTTCTCAAGGTTCATATATGATGAAGCATGTATCAGTGCTTCATTCCTTATTCTTGTCAAGTAATATTCCATTGTATAGCTATACTGCATTTTATTTATCCATTCATCAATCTGTGGATATTTGAGTTGTTTCCACTTTTCAGATATTATAAATAATGCTGTTTTGAACATTAATGTGGATATATGTTTTTGTGTAGACATGTTTTCAATTCTCTGAGATATATACACAGGAGTAGATTGCTGGATCATATGTTAACTCTAAATACAACATTTTCAAGAACTGCTGAACAGTTTTCCAAAACATCTGCATCATTTATAATCCCCCTAGCAAAGTATGAAGGTGCAATTTCTCCACATCACTGCCCACACTTATTATTTTTTATCATCATCATCATCATCATTATTATGACTATTATTATCATCATAGACATCCCAGTAGATGAGAAGTGGCATCTCAATGTGGTTTTGATTTGCATTTCCCTAATGACTAATGATGTTGAGCATCTTACATTCTCAATGGACATTTGAGTATATTCTTTAGAGAAATACCTTTTCAAATCCTTTACCCATTTTTTATTTGGGTAATCTGTCATTTATTTTGAGTTGTAGGAGATAATTCCATATTCTTTATAATAGTCCCTATATCAGGGATATGATTTGCAAGTATTTTCCCTCATTCTGTGGATTGCCTTTTTAATTTTTTTTTTATTGTCAAGTTAGCTCACATACAGTGTAGTCTTGGCTTAAGGAGTAGATTCCATGATATATCACTTACATACAATACCCAGTGCTCATCCCAACAAGTGCCCTCCTCAATGCCCATCACCCATATTCCCCAAACCCCAAGTCTCCACCCCTATCAACCCTCAGTTTGTTCTCTGTATTTAAGAGTCTCTTATGGTTTGCCTCCCTCTCTGTTTGTATCTTATTTTTCCTTCCCTTCCCCTATGGTCATCTGTTAACTTTCTCAAATTCCACATATGAGTGAAATCATATGATGTCTTTCTCTGCCTGACTTATTTTGCTTAGCATGACACCCTCCACTTCCATCCAAGTTGTTGCAAATGGCAAGGTTTCATTCTTTTTCTCATTGCCAAGGAGTATTCTATTGCATGTATATACCACATCTTCTTTATCCATTCATCCGTCAATGGACATGTGGGCGCTCTCCATACTTTGGCTACTGTTGATAGTGTTGCTATAAACATTGGGGTGCATGTGCCCCTTCCGATCAGCACTCCTGTATCATTTGGATAAATTACTGGTAGTGCAACTGCAGGTTTATAGGGTAACTCTAGTTTTAATTTTTTGAGGAAGCTCCACACTGTTTTCCAGAGTGGCTGCACCGTTTTGCATTCCCACCAACAGTGCAAGAGGGCTCCCCTTTCTCCACATCCTCGCCAACATCGGTCATTTCCTGAGTTGTTAATTTTAGCCACTTTTACCAGTGTGAGGTGGTATCTCAATGTGGTTTTGTCATTTTAATTTTTTGATGGTGCCTTTTGAAGCACAAAAGTTTTTAATGTTGATGAAGTTTGATTTGTCTTTTTTATTTTTGTCACTTGTGCTTTTGGACATATGTAGGAAACCATTAACGAATCTAAAGGCACAAAGATTTACTCCTATGATGATTTCTAAGAATTTTATACTTTTAGCTCTTACAGTTAGGCCTTTGATTCATTTTGAGTTAAATTTTATATATGGTGTAGTATAGGAGTCCAACTTCATTCTTTTGCAATTGAAAATCTAATTGTCCCAACACCATCTGTTGAAGACTATTCCTTCTACCATTGAGTTGTGCTGGTGCCCTTGTCAAAAATTAATTGACCATAAAAGTAAGAGTTTATTTCTGGACTCTCAAATCTATTTCATTGATCTGTATGTCTATCCTTATGCCAGTGCCATACTGTCATGATTACTGTAGCTTTGTAGTAAGTTATGAAATCAAGAAGTGTGAGTCCTCCAACTTGATTCATTTTCAAGGCTGTTGTGGATATTCTGGGCCCCTTACATTTCCATATGAATTTTAGAATCAGCTTGTCAATTTCTGCAAAAAGCCAACTGGTATTTTGTTAGGGATTGCACCAAGTCTATAGATCATTTTAGGGAGTACTGCCATCTTAACAGTATTCAATCTTCCAATCTGTGAATATGGGATGTCTTTACAATATTTAAGTCTTCTTTATTTTTTTTCAAAAACTGTTTTATAGTTTTCAGCATACAAGTATTGCATCTCTTTTGTTAAATGTTCCTATTTCATTTTTGCTGATGCTTTTGTAAATAAAATTGTCTTCTTAATTTCAATTTGATATTATTCATTGCTAGTATATAGAAATACAATTCATGTTTTTATATTGATACGGCATCTTGCAACCTTGCTAAATTTATGGATTCTAATGGTTATTTAGTAGAATCCTTAAGATTTTCTGTATACACACCATGTAATCTGCAAATAGAAATTGCTTTACTTCTTCCTTTCCAATATGGATGTCTTTTACTTCTTTTTGTTGTTTAATTACCCTGTCTAGAACCTCCAGTTCAATGTTGAATTGAAAGAGCAAGAACAGACATTCTTATTTGTTTATGATCTTAAGGGAAAAGCATCCCACACTTTGACACTAAATACATTAGCTGTGGGTTCTTGATATATGCTCTTTAGCAGGTTGAGGAAATCCCCCCCCAATCCTAGTTTTCTGAGTGTTTTCATCATTTAAGGGTACTAGATTTTATCAAACTATTTTCCTCCATCTATTAAAATGATTATGTGGGTTTATCCCTCATTCTCCTTATATAATGTAATTCCTTGATTTCAAATGTTAAACCAACCTTGTATTCCTGTGATAAACCCTCTTGATCATGGTATATAATTGTGTTGTTTATTTGATCATTTGTTTGTTTTTATGTTGTTGGATTCAGTTTGCTAGTATTTTATTAAGGATTTTTGCATTTATATCCAAAAAGTGTGTAGTTTTTTTCTTCTCTTTGGTTTTGGCATCAAGGTAATACAAGACCCATAGGATGAGTTGGGGAGCAAACAAGTCTCCTATGGCAGCTATAAAAAATTACCCCAACACAGGTGAATAAAAACAACAGAACATTGTCCTCCTATACCTCTGAAAGCCAAAAGTCCAAAACCAGTTTTACTGAGCTGAAATCAAGGTGTTGGCAAGGATAAGGACATTCTCACTCTGGAGATTCTAGAGGAAAATCTATGCCCTGCCTCTCCCAGGTTTGGGTGGTTTCCAGCATTCTTTTCCTTTCTCCTCTCCTTCTGGGACTCCCAGAATTTGGTGTCATATTTGGTGACATACTCAGGGTTTCCCACCTATCTCTGAGATTGTGCTCATTATTCCTTTTTTTTCTTTCTGTTTGTCAGACTAGAAAATCTCAATTGACCTATCTTCAAATTCTTTCATTCTTTCCTCTGCCACTCCAAATCTCCTACTGAGTACGACATGCGAATTTTTTTCATTTTAGTTGTAACTTTTCTCCTCCAGATATTCTATTTGATTATTTTTTACAATTTCTATCTCTTCCCTGATATTCTCTATTTGATAAAACTTTGCTCCCACACTCTCCTTTAGTTCTTTAATTAGTTCTTTAATGCTTTCAACATATCTATAATAGCTGATCTAAAGTCTGCCTGGTAATTTATGGTGTTTTAGTAATACCTGGGCTTCTTCAGAGTGTGTTTTTCCTGACTGTGTTTTCCTATGCATGGGTCATACTTTCCCTTTCTTTGAATGCCTTGAACATTTAGTCAAAAACCAAATACTTTAAATAATAATAATAATAAGGCAACTCTGAAAATCAGATCTCCCCACACACCCAAGGTTTGTTGCTGTTTGTGTGTATAATAGCTTTCCTGAACTAATTCTGTAAAATCTGTACTCTTTGTCATGTGCAGCCACTGATGTCTCTGCCAAGTTAGCTTTGGATCAGCTAATAATTGGATACAGATTTTCTTAAATCTCTAGAACCAGTAAGTCTCCCAGCATTTGCTAAGGTGGTCTGTGTGGGTTTCACTCTTTTGCAGAGAATTTATTACACTGCCTTAGCTTTCACTTCCTGACTGGGAAGAACTCGAGATCAGCCAGATGTGAGAGATAAGAGCCTTCTCAGATTATTCCTAGACATGCACATGGCTTTGCACATGCGTGTGACCTTCTAGATTCCCAGGAGTATGTCAGAGCTTTTCCAAGCCCCCACAGGAAATCTCGTTACCCAGCTTTTCCTTTTAAAATTTTGGCCAGCTTCTTAACAAGGTCCAGATATGATCACAACCAAATATGATCACATTTTCAACAAATGCCTCAGGGAAAAAGCTATTACCACTGAGACAGAAAGGTCAAATGAAGACAAGCCCTGCCAGTGGGGTTTCCAGGGAACTGATAGGCAAGTCAAATAATGACAGCTAACTGGGAATGGGGCTTTTAAGTATCTCCAAACCCATTCTGCCCCTTCCAGTGGCTACTAGGTTGCTGGTTTTCTTGGCTACCATGATTTCAAAGCTGCTGAGAAGGGGATGGGATAAGGCAAATTAAAACACTGCAAAACTCACTGTTCTTACCAAGATTTAAGCATTTTTCTTACATAAATGGTCCCCAAATTATTGTAGACCTCTGATTAATTTCCAGAGTTTTGGAAATGTTGCTCTTGACTATTTTTTTTTTAATGTTTTCATTGCTTTTATAGAGAAGTGGATTTTCAACAGTTCTTATTCCACTATTCTGGAAGTGCTCCGCTATGTTATATTATACTATATTATATGAGCATCTATCTCTGGGGTGCCTGGGTGGCTCAGTCAGTTAAGTGTCTGACTCTCAATTTCCACTCAGGTCATGATCTCACAGTTTGTGGGATCAAGTCCCACATCAGGTTCTGCACTGATAGCTTGGAGCTGCTTGGGATTCTCTGTCTCCCTCTCTCTCTCTGCTCCTCCTCCTCCTTAATCTTCTTCTCTCTCTCTATCTCTCTCTCTCAAAATAAATAAATAAATACATTTTTTTAAAAAAAAGAGCATCTATCTCCCTCCTGACCTTACATTAAATCACCAGGCCCTCTCCTGTTCCCTTTGGCTTAGGAGGTACAAAGCCCTGTCACCCCTTTGTGAACACTGATATTTTGCTTTTTAATTTTACTATAACAGGTGGGGGGAAGTAATTCAAATACACTTATTTTTTTAATCTTTCTTAATTCTCAACAGTAAAAAAATAAATATGGAAAGGAAAGAATAAAGGAAACCTAAATTCAAATAGCCTTTCCCCTGCTATAGCTTTGGGACTTGCTTTTTATGAAAATGTGCCCAAAAGACAGTTTCATTTACATCAGCAATGTTCTCTCGCCAGCCCAAAAGTGTAACTGGATGAAACTTTAACATAACACAAACAGTAAGTACATGTAGGGTTAAATTGGAACACACCTAAGAACCTGATGAAATTGAGCAGAGAAAATTATGAAGGATAGAATCCAATGACATGAAAATTGGGTACTTTACATTCTGCTTCAGTTAAAAAATAAACTACAGCAGTAAGCACAACAGTTTGCTATTGCCTATCTATACCTTATCACATCCATGTCAGCATTGTTTAATTTATTGCATACTTGTATAACCTTATTTTTGTGAGGTTGTATTCTACACAGTATCCTCTTAAACTTGTAAACTGTAAAACGCTGTGTTTCTGTGTGTGTCAGCACCACCAAGAGCTAAAAATGAGAGCCTGTCCTGAGTTTAGATTATTCACTAAGACTAATACAGCATAGGATATAGACAAACAAAGGCAGGCTGAGTTCATTCTGTATCACCTTTCAAGACAGAACAAAGAACCTGGTTTTTGTTATGCAGCAGAGGAAACACGGTATGATCTTGACTAGGGAATATGAATGAAGCAAAATGATGCTACCTTGGCATTATGAATTTTTACCTAGATAAATATGTGAATATATCCTACAAGAAGAAATAGATACCAGTCCTAGAGTTAAGCCTAATTACATATTAAAAATAAAGATATCTTGGCTAAACAATGTAAAACATTTCTAATGATTGTTTATTATACTGATTAATGCAGCTTTAAAATGTCCATAGAAAACATCATAAATGACCCTTTCAATTTGTGCTTCTGTCTACTAAATATATGGCTTATTTATCTTACTAGGTCCTTTGCTCCCTCAAAATTCTTTCCATTAACAGCTGATTCTTTTTCAAATTTCAAATCATGAATTCATATTAAACACTGTGAAGTGTGCAATACTGTGCTAGATACAAAGCAAAATATAAAGTAAACTGCAATTTTACTGTGGAGAGAAGACAGTGGCAGTGCGGGAAGAAACAGTATTCTATACATTAACACATCACACACAAAAAATCTCAGGATGTTGGTCCCAGGACATTTGTCACACACACACACACACACACACACACACACGCACGCACGCACACAGTTGGCATTTTCTTCTTCCCAATCTCTACAACTGACCTTCTGTGTGAGTCTCAATTGTATTCATTAGAAGTTAACTATTCCTGGGGTGCCTGGGTGGCTCAGTCAGGTATCCAACTCTTGATCTCAGCTCAAGTCTTGATCTCAAAATCATGAGTTCATGACCTGCGTTAGGCTCCACACTGAGCATGAAGCCTACTTAAAAAAAAAAGAATTAACTATTCCTGACACTATATTTCAGATAATATTTATTAAAATACATAGAAGCACCTACTTTCTGTGCATAACGCTCCCTTAAGAACGCTCAGTAAATGGAAAAGCCATGAAAGGAGAAGAGACTGTCCTTCCCCACCCCCCACCACCTCCCCACTCCCAGCTCAAGGAGACCATTTCTGTCAGCAGCGACCAAAGATGAAAAGAGTCCTTTGTAAGATGTTGCTTGGAAGACAGAATTTCATTTATACATGGACTTTTTCCTGACATCTAAGAAAGGTGAGGAAGAAACTACTTACACAAAGAGAGGCAAGATCTTTAGGGCAAGCCATTATTTAAAGAAAGTGCCCAAATGTCCATCAACTGATGAACAGATAAAGAAAATATGGGGTGTGTGTGTGTGTGTGTGTGTGTGTGTGTGTGTGTGTGTAATATAACTCAGCAATCAAAAAGAATGAAATCTTGCCATGTGCAACAATGTGGATGGAACTAGAGTGTATTATGCTAAGCAAAATAAGTTAGAGAAAGACAAATATATGGTTTCACAAATAAGTGGAATTTAAGAAACAAAACATAGGGGAAGGAAAGGAAAAATAAAATAATATAAAAACAGTGTGGGAGGCAAACCATAAGAGACTCTTAAATATAGAGAACAAACTGAGTTTGCTGAAGGGGAGGTGGGTGGAGGATGGGCTAAATGGGTGATGGGCATTAAGGAGGGCACTTGTTGGCATGAGCACTGGGTGTTACATGTAAGTGATGAATCACTAAATTCTACTCCTGAAACCAATACTATACTATATGTTAACTAACTTGAATTTTAAATAAATAAATAAATAAATAAATAAACAAACAAACAAACAAAGGACATTCCCATTTGAAATATGAAACATTCTATTTTCTTACTGACATTGATTGTAAGGGAAGACAACCTTTCCTTTCCTCCCTTCTAGGTTCTTTGGCTAGTCTAACAATTAAACTGGTATAAGATAAACAGGAAAACAAATTTAATTTCACATGCACAGGAGCCCCAAATATATGAGATTCAAAGAAGTGACCAAAGTAGGCAGCTTTTATAGCTTTTGGACAAAGAAATAATTGTGAAGATGTGACAAAATAAAGGGTTTGGGCTTGGGGTAGCAAATTAATGTAGTAACAGAGTTTGTTGATACAGCCTTCTCAGCCTCAAATTCCTTATCTCTGGCAATTAGTACGCCTTCTACCCTCCTGGTGCTCGGAAGGTCCTTTTCACCCAAGAGGTTTATTTCCTGCTTTTGGGGAGACAAAAGAGAGCCAGGGTGTCTCTCTTGCACCAGCTATTTCTTAAGTAACTTTAATTCAATATAATCAATATGCCAACATGGCATATTTTGGAGAAGCATAATTTGCTGTCCTTGAACATGCTAGATGTAACTACAACAATGTAAGAGAGGTGGAAAAATATTAACATGGGAAAGAAATGAAAAGTGCCAACAAGAAAGATTCACAGTTCAAAGGAGTTTGCGGAGAGGTATTTAGGAAGATGCAAAGGCAAAAAGACTAAAGGGCACTGCAAAATGTTTCATTTCATTCCATTTGCTGCCTTTCTTTCTTCTTTTACTCTGTTCATGAGTTTGATCTCAAATACAAAAAAAAATGATAAATCATGTGACATTACACATTCATCGATTTATTCATTTCACAAGTAATTACAGAACACCTGCTCTGTACCATGCACAGTTCTACACTCTGAAGATAGACTCTAAAATAATGCAAAGTCTCTGTCTTCAGGATGATACTTACATTTCAGTGGGGTAACAGATTAAAAGCAAATAAACACACACCTTAAAGCCAGGTGGTAAAAAAATAAAAACACGACAAAGAAACGTAATAGGACAGTGGGTTGTGCTATGTTGCCAGGAAAGGTCTCTGGTTTGCTACTCTGCGAATCTAACTCAGCCCTTTTTTGGAAAGTACTAAGGTCAATTAATACAATTCCTTCCCAATTCACTTCTACTAACCTTACCCCAGGGATAAAAAGTCTCCCAAACTCTCTAGCTGTGTAGAACCAACCAAGTCTTTGTATTTAGCCATGCTGGGTAGAGCTTGCCAACTTTTACAAACTATGTCCTTATCTCAAATCCAAGCTGGAGAACCAAGCAGAAAGATCAAGAGAATGAGTACACCCTCCAAGTTTCACCAGCCATTGTCCCAGCATACTCCTGACTTAACAAAACACTCGCTTTTAATTTCTTCATCTGGCTCAAAAGACTAAGGTGGCTTTACATCAATAAAAAATAGAGGCGGGGCACCTGGGTGGCTCAGTCAGTTGAGCACCCGACTTCGACTCAGGTCATGATCTCGAGGTCTGGAGTTTGAGGCCCGCATCATCAGGTTTTGTGCTGACAGCTCAGAGCCTGGAGCCTGCTTCGGATTCTGTGTCTCCCTCTCTCTCTGCCCCTCCCCTGCTCATGCTCTGTCTCTCGCTCTCTCTGTCAAAAATAAATAAACGTTAAAAAAAAATTTTTTTAAATAGAGGCAAAAAAACAAAGTCTACCATTCAATACACTTTATAAGCCTTCATTTCTATTGCTTTGTCTCATCTGTTTATAAAATGCTGTTTATTTCTCGATTTATTTATATTTGTACAAGACATCCCACAATATACTTTAATCCTTCCTGATATGAGAACTTAATATATGGAAACATAAGTCAATAGCTTCTTTTTTTTTTTCTACAAAGATGCCCTGGGAAAAATACTAGATTCTGAGAGCTGCACTGTTTGTATCTCTATTTGTCAGAGCTATTTGTAAGCTGCAAAGACGTCCTTACTCTTTCCTTGCTATCTCTTAACATGGATGAAAATCTACTATGTGACATATATCTTCAATCAAGGAACACATCATCTCAGAGGGCAGAAACCCTTTGGTTTTATGTGCATCTGTCTTGTTTGACTCACACAGGATCGGGCCTCTTCCCACCACCACATTTCAATAAGTGTTTACATGTTACCACTCCCCAAAGGCTCAAGTGATAAAATTCTGCCTTGGAACTAATTATACTTCAAGACCATCCTGCTCTCCATGGATACACTCTGAACTAGAAACTTCACATCCTGATATTTAAATGAGCTCAGAGCTCCCCCTTCTGGATTCTATCTGTGGATGCGGTTTCCTTTAAACATTGATCAATTTGGTAGAGAAAAAATAATTAAGAGGTACCTATGTAGAGATCCTCAGATTTTGGAAACATCTATAGAAAGTGAAATGTCTGTTTTGTGTATAAATTTTACAAGCTAGATGAACACTCATCAAGAGAGTATTTAATTTTGGATTAGATCCTGCTGTTGGTTCACTGTCTTGATATATCAATGTTCAGTGAATAGCCTTTGACGTATGCTACCGTAATGTATACTGTGGGGCTCAGACTATGCAGCATAGCCATTTATGAGGAGCGACATAATATGTTATGCTATCATTCCTATTCTTTGAGGATTTACTAGCTTGATCTGGAAATGTTATACGACATAACAGCCAAGGCTTGGGGATTGCGTGCCCAGCTGTCTCCATGGACACATGACCAGTACAGCTACAGAGGGATTCATGTTCAGAAAGGCCCCATGCTCAGAGTCCAAGGTCTCTGTCTTAAAATTCTTAATCATTTTATCTTATAATTTGTATTTTGTAAGTGAAGTCCAATGGGACAACGGAGTACGTTCCAGGGGCTGGAGCCTTGGCTCACGGGCAGTCCTGCATCCCGCTGTCACCCTGTGATGAGCTCTCAGCTGCCCAGGTCATGACACACTGGTGCTCCAGGTCCCACTCAATCTCCCCTCCCTGCCACAACGCAGCTACTGCTGCCACCCTCCACCTTCTGGGAGTGTCAGGGTGGTACATGCGAGCGCTCACAGGCACCTGTCTCAGCAAGGGGCATGGTGGTGGCCCTCACTTAGCAGAAGACCTGATGAGAACAAGCCTCCTACCCACCCCTGATCCAGGCACCACATACCAGTGTGATGGCTGCAATCCCTTGGGGATCCTCTGGTCACCGCTGGGTAGCACAGCGGTTTCCAGGGAAAGAGGGATGGACTTCTCACAGAGTTCTGATGCTGGCAGGAGGGAAAGCCTGGCAGCCTGGGGCCCAAGCACAAAGCACAGGGTGGGGTCCTTGGCACCTGTAAGGGTCTATCTATACTAACCCCGACAAGAATCCCCATGCTCAAAGGACTGTGACATTGAATAGCAAGAAAAGGATACTATGACAGGTCAAGGTAGAACTGCAAAAGAAAGAAGAAACTTTTATATTTTAGTACTTTCAATGGCACTTGTTCCTTGTTTTTAATCAAGGGAATTTTCATCTTGCTTTGGGTCCTGCAGATTATGTAACCATAATGAATGCCTGGGTCTCCCCCAAATTTCTGTGTTGAAGCCTTAACCCCCAATGTGATGGTATTTGAAGGCAGAGGAAGTGAATACATTTAAAGAAGGTCCCACCTTCAAGATGGGATTAGTGCCCTTATAAGAAAAGAAAGGTCATGTGAGCATACAGTGAGAAGGCATTTGTGTAAATGAGGAAGTAGGCTCTCACTGGGAATCAAATCTACAACCACCCTGATCTTGGACTTCCCAGCCACCAGGACTGTGAAGAACAAATGACTGTTGCTCAAGCCACCTAATCTATGATATCTTGTCACAGCAGTCTGAGCTAAGATACCAATATACAGGTATATATGTATATATGCTTTAACCAAAATGTTTTCAACACTTTTCCAACATTCTATACCTTTTTCTTGTTGCATTATTTGTCTAACTAGATGTAGAGAGGCTGTTAAAGACCTAAAGTATATGAAAAGTATGATCCATTACTGGCAACCCAGTGTATGTGGTGTGTAACTCAACTCCCCAAGATACAACTCTAGACTCAGAAACCACCTTTGCAGTTTCTGACAAAATATTTCCTGGGGCAGAACCAGATGCACATAAAGAAGCCACCACTCAAACACATATAGGTGGATTAACACCTTAAAATGTTTGCAATGATAAATCCTCATTTGTATGTAATAGAAGTGTTAGCACTGAGGGGAGATACACTAACTGGTGAGTTTATTAGCCCGCATTTTCTTGTAAATAATTGAGAAATATTTTATAAAAAGTATGGATGGGAGTCTAGAATACAAGGTCATGTTTCTAGAGTATAATGGAAAGGAGATAATAGAAAAAGTCTGAACAACTTCTGAATGAAAGACATCTGGGAGGGGAAGAAAGAAGATGAAAGGGTATCTCAGGATATGAGGAAATTAATATTGACAAAATGCTGACTGCAACTAAAGCACTGATAATGAAGAGGAAAAGAGGGAGCCACTGAAGGATTTAAGGGATTAGACTGACATAATCTCAGTGACAATCAAGATGGCTAGCCCTGCATTTGGTACTGAGTGAAGGGAAAAGAGATTAATGAAGTGAAAAGGATGCATAGAATGACTAAGCTAATGTTTTAAGACTGAGTTCTGAAAGGCACAAAGGAAAATCACTCTCATTGGTCTACAGCCACATTATATACATCATGCAAGGCCAGGAATGACCAGGTCCTGGAGAACTAATGTGGCAGTATAAACTAGGGGGTGGGTAAATGCTATCTAATCAGGATCTAAGGACTCAGTGGGCAGAGTGACATAAATATAATGCTAACACTAACTCTGAGGTGTGGTGAACTCTGCTGAACAGTGGTACAGCTGAGACACTGAGAAGACAGGCTTCTAAGAGAAATGAAGGAGAAATTTGAAGGAGCAGAAATCATTCTGCCCAGCGAATGAGCCATTAACTGAGCAGAAGGAAAGGGTTCAGAACCCAAGCAGCAGACCTGCTGATTTTCCACATGCAGATGAACCATAGTTCACAGAAGGCCCCTGCATTAAAACAGCAGGCTTGAGTTTGCCCTAATGCATCCATGCCTGGGTTCCTCCAGCAACAAATCCTTCTGGATGAAGGGCACAACCCCAGACCCAGAAGCTCTAACTTTTCCACTGGCAAACTGTGCAGAATGAGGAGTATTCGACACCATCAGCCTTTCTTTGAACACAGAAATAATCCCTCTCATTTAACAAATAGCTAAAATACAAGAGCCTTTACGAGATCAAGAAAAAGTGTTGTAGTGTTTTCTACTAAAAAGATAAATCTCCAATCTTTCCTTCCTAAATTCTCCCTGAGTTCTTAAAGTTCCCTTTAAAAAAAGTTTAATCAAAACTGGCATTTTCAGCAAGACGTAAGAGAACCAGGACACCCTGGACATTTTAGTCACAGAAATTTCTGCCAGCACTCATAGTTAAATGCGAATGAGATGTCAGTGATGTGCGATGAAACACACATTTAAGGTACTTGGCATAGCTAATAGTCAGGTCTATAGGAGAGTGTCTGCAGACACAATATCTGCTGATGAGTCTACCAAATTCAAGGTACCAAATACCTTGGCTTTGTTCCATTTCCTTCAATATCTTAGGACCATGTAGTACACTTACCACATCAACTTTTGATTCTATTCCTGGTAAAAAAAAATTCTTAATGTTTCTTAATTTCCTGAAGTTATAAGGATCTGTGAGTTGAAAAGTTAATATCAGTCTATGAATTGCTTTAAGGGACATGAATACTAAGAAACAAGGTACCTGCCTATTTAGTTCAATTCTCAATCCCATTTGCTATAGAAAGTTGAGTCTACTGCTCTGTATTTTAAAACCTTTATTTTCTGATAAATTCAGAAATTCTAAAAATTCTCTTACTTGAAATAGTCACCTTCTAAACTCATATACCTAAATGGAAGAGTAATCATAGATCTATTCAAGGTCATCCACCTTGTAGGTCATTCAATGCCCTTAAATGGCAGAGTCCAAGGGATGCTACACCTTTTTTTAAGGCAGAAAAGCAATGTTCAGTTTTGCCAGAATGTCCTTCTCAAAGCAAAGGGCTTCTAAACATTTCTGCATTATGGACCCCTCTGATGGTCTGGTATAAAGTTCATGAAGACTTGTCCGAAGAATATTTCTAAATGCATAATGAAAAATATATAGGATTATAAAGGAAACCACTTATATTGAAATATGGTAACATGTTTCTAAACTATTATAGAATAACACACTTATTTCTTTATTATCATCTTGAAAACAAGATTCAGCAAAGAGTGTAATAATCACCATAACTTTAAAGTCGTGATGAATAAGAAAGATCTTTTAGGAAATTAAAACAATTAGAATGTGATGTGAAAATATCTGTAATTTCTGTTGATGTCAAAAGGACTAGTACTGATAATATTTCCATGGTTTATTGTCTACATTTGTAATTAAAGAAAATGCTGCATTTCTATTAGATGTAATCTTTCTACTCAAATTTCCCAGACCCCCAGTTTCTATTTATAAACACTTAAGGGACCCATGGATCAGGTTAAGAATCCATCAGAGGGATTTAAAAGCTTGAAGGAAAAATGTAATATTAGCTTACTTACTCTATTATATGTCACTTAGCATACATTTCCCAGTATTTAAATAATTGTACTAACTTTAATGTTGATATACGTAATTGCTGCTTTTAATACAAATATAGAATTTTCCTTTATGTTCAAGCATTTGAATTCTCCATATGTGTAATTCATTACTTCAGTGATTCAGAGATTCTGTTAAAATGATACTATAAAGTGAATTCTATATGAAGCATGTTCATTTTGGATTACTTTCAAGGATACTTAGGTATCAAAATGGCTTATTTCCAAATAGCCCAACTCCAAAGTAGGTCCAGAGTGTGAACTCCATGGAAAATATTACAAAGAGGGTTCCATGTAGCTGTTCCACTAAATCAAATCTGCTTCTAATTGCATAGTGTGTCATGTGTAGACTTTCCCAGATTAGTGGTTGATTTCCTGGCAAAACTTTGTAAACACCAAATACTCAATAAATTGCCATCTCCAAAGCAGTTAATTTTAAATGCATACCAAATGCAATTCCCATCTCAAATGCACCCAAACGTTTTTCTGAAAGGAGCTCAGTTTTCAGATTCAACATGCTGTGGTTCACAATTCTCCATACACACAAACAACTGAAACACTGCTAATTGATTACCTTGCTCATTTATTTTGCAAGAAGCTTACCATAAATCTTAATAGTGAAAATTTAGTTCCTCACTCAAGACAAAGTCACATTATTAATCAAGCTGGCATAGTTTGAGTTGAAAACAAAATATTTCAGTGAGAAGTTTTTTAATGGAGAACATTTTTCAGTATTGTTCCAAGTATGATTACTTACGTAATAGTACCATCTAGTGGATTCTCATCTGTAACACAGGAAACCAACAAATTCTATAATCTCATTCAGGGAAAGTATGTTTCTTCTTTAAAATTGTATGTATATTTAGTAGACTTCTTTTTTAATGTTTATTTATTTTTGTGGGGCTGCAGAGAAAGAATCTCAAGCAGGCTCCAAGCTGTCAGCACAGAGCCCCATGCAGGGCTCAAACCCATGAATCGTGAGATCATGATGTGAGCCGAAACCAAGAGTCAGATGGTTAACAGACTGAGCCACCCAGCTGACCCATATTTAGTAGACTTCTTACATTCTCACCTAAAGTATCTGAGCAGACATCTCCCGAAACGAGAACTACAGGGTGCCTTGCTCACCATACCATGAAGTTCTCTTTCATAAGAACTAGGAAAGCTGGTCTGAGCAACATAAAACAAATACATCATTTATCAAGTCTTAAGTTCCTATTGTCCAAAGTAAAGCATGGGATGTTCCAAAAGAGCAGTATTCTAACAGTGACGATTTGGAGACATTAAAATAAATGATCACATAAGGCTAAATAAATGATCTATTCATGGAATAATCAGTTATTCAACTACCAACATGGCATTATCCTAAGCAAACAAATATAAATAAGATAAATTCCTTGATGTCAAGAAGTTCAAAAATCATTGAGAAGCCAAATAAAGAGTATAAACAAGTGACACCAAAGAGGTATATAAAAAAAGATAGACTGACAGTAGAAGATGAGAGCAGAGATTAGCTTTCTAGTGGAGGATCAGGAATAAGGTCTTAATGGAGAAGTAACAGAAAATTTGGCCAAAAATGGATTTAACAATAATTCTTCACATAACAGGAAGTCCCAAGGCACTGTGGCTCCAAGGTACGTTAATTCAGTAATTAAATGATATCAACCAAAGTGAAATATGAAAGAGGATGCCAGTGGGAGCTGTCCACTCTAGCGTAGAGGGGTATTTTTATTACTAACATTGTTCAGAATGGCTGCCACATGGCAATAATGAAAAGGAGACTAACTTTTAGCCAGTTTTATTATTGTTTTCAAATTCTCTATAGACAAGGCAGTCCCTTATTGCCTTTTTTGCCCAATAGCCAAAAATGAAGAAGAAAATGGATAAATGTAATTTACTGTTAATTCAAGGAAGAAGAATGGGAACAAAATATAATCATCACTAAGTGCCTATTTTATATACCCTAAGGAACAGAAATGTAAGAATTCTTTCCATAGCAACAGAAAGTGGCCTTTGGTGGCCAACTGTCACCCTGTGGGGCAACTCCCTGGGAGGATCTCTCCTGTCCTTTGTGCTTCTGGGACCCCAGTTTTACACTTTGAGATTACATTCCTTGTCCACTATCTTCATGACTACATCTGAGCTGTGGAAGAATGTTTTCCTAGGCACTGTACATCTTTAGCAGCCTAAAATGTATCATGTATCCATTCCTAATCCAATCACTGGTCAAGAAACAGGCTTCATAATGATTGACTTAATGAAATGAATGGCCATGCCATGTAAAGCAGTGTATATTACATCCCACAAATTGGGATTTAATAAAAGGAGGAGAAGGAATGAGGAATGGGTGATAGGTAGGCCCAAAAAACAAAGGCAGCAGGGGTGGGAGGTTGGTACAATATTCTTCAGAGAATATTTTAAGGGTAAGCTTATATACCTTTACATGTAGATGTATGAAAATCAAGTGGGGTTTATTCCATACATGCAGTGAATTACAATGGAACATATTAAAATATCTAATCAGGAAAGCTATCATAACCACTTAGATACTAACATAGAGACAGACATTATATATTTACATAATATATAACTATTACATACTTATATAAATATATTTTATATTTTATGTTATCTGTAAGTATAAATATATAAAGTAAACATATACATATAGTTCCATTTCAATCCCAAAGCCAACATGACAGGACTAAAGGCAATCTTATTTAAGTCAAGAAGAAATCAAGGATTTCCACTATGATAATTAGTTTTTTGCTGTTTTTATTAAAACATTTTTTTTAAGTTTATTTTTGAGAGAGAGAAGAGAGAGTAAACATGAGCTGGGGAAGTGCAGAGAGAGAGAGCGAGGAAGACAGAGGATCCTCTGAAGCAGGTTCTGCACTAGGAGAGAGCCCAATGCAGGGCTAGAACTCATGAACCACGATATCATGACATGAACCCAAGTCAGATGCTCAACCAACTGAGCCACCCAGGTGCCCTGACCATTAGTTTGTTTGTCTGTCTGTTTTTAGTTTATTTATTTATTTTGAGAGAGAGCACAGTGGGGGAAGGGCAGAAAGAAAGGGAGAGAGAGAATCCGAAGCAGCCTCTGCGCTTTCAGCACAAAGCCTGATGCGGGGCCTGAACTCATGAACCATGAGATCATGACCTGAGACGAAACTGAGAGTTGGACACTGAACCAACTGAGCCACACAGGAGCCCCCCAACCATTAGTTTTTAACATTGTTCTAGTAGGTACAACCTGATTCAATTACACAAAAGAGGAAAATAAAGGATATAAAAATTCGAAAGAAGGAGGTAAAATAATCATTAATTATGAATTGATATAATTGTACACCTAGAGAAACAAAAAGATAGAAAAACCATCACAAATAATAAAATAATTCTATAAGGTGGCTAGTACAAAGCTAATGTACAGTTATCAATAATCTTCACTTGGCCAAACAACCAACTAGGAGTTAAAATGGGGGGAAAAAAATCTTCACTTAAAATAAAAACAGAAGAGATGATATATGTAGGAACAAATTTAAGAATTGCATAAATCTATAGGAAAAAAGTCTGAAATTCTCACTGAGGTTAAAAAGATTGAACAAGTGGAAAGATATACATCATGCACTTGGCTAAGACAGTATCACAAAGATGTCAAATCTTTATAGATAAATCAGAATTTAACATATTCCCAATTTTAAATACATTGACAAGTAAAGAGTATGAACAAAGAAGAGTGAGGAGGGTAAGCTTGCCCTGCCAAGCTGATATGATGCAACCATAAAAAGGATGCAAGAGGCTTTTTAAGTAATCGAATGGAATTCTCTTCTAAGATATGTTGTGCTTAGTAGGTTAAACCTCTGACTTCCACTCAGATAATGATGTGATTCATGGGTTTGAGCCCCACATCAGGCTCTGTGCTGACAGCTCAGAGCCTGGAGCCTGCTTCAGATTCTGTGTCTCCCTCTCTCTCTGCCCCTACCCTGCTCTCTCTCTCTCTCTCTCTCTCTCTCTCTCTCTCTCTCTCCCTCTCTCTCTCAAAAATAAATAAACATTAAAAATAATTATTTTTAAGATCTACTGTTAAGGGGAAAAAAACAAGGGCCAAAATAGTGGCACAGTGTGCTCCCAAGGGAATATTTATAAATTAACCTTTTAAAAGATTTTTTTTTTTTTAACTGAGCTGTTAGGAGGGGAACTGGGTATCTGGGAAACAAAATGAAGTATGACTGAATAATGAGGTTATTGTCTTCCTTCTGTCAGGCATCATCTGTCTTCAGGCAAAGGGAAGTTCAACACTGAGTAAGGCAAAGTAGCTTTTTCTCACCTCTTTTTTTAACAATGAAATCTGAATCATTAAGACTGATAACCTATTTTACTTAAGTCTCAAATCAAAGTACCCATAGCTCCAAAAGTCAAATCCTCCCTTTAAAGACAGTCATTTGGCACTCCTGCATATGTATTTTCAAATGCGAATAGTTAATGGGAAGCAAAGGATATGCATTTGTCAGATGAATCAAGTCCTAAGCTGCTTCCAGCGATACATTTTTTTCATGTTTATTTTTTTATATTGAGAGAGAGAGAGTAGGTTCGCACTTGCAGGGGAGGGGCAGAGAGACAGGGAGAGAGAGAATCCAAAAGGCTCAGAGCAGTGTAAAGCCCAACATGGGGCTCAGTCTCACGAATCATGAAATCATGAGCTGAGCTGAAATCAAGAGTTGGATGCTTAACCGAATGAGTCACCCCAAGACCCCTCAAGCAATATACTTTTACTTCTTCTTTATTAATATATTATCCTATCTTTCACAAGTTGTAGCTGCTTGAATATTTTAATTCATTTGTTTTAATTTTTCCACGCCATTGATACTATGAATTGTCTTCTATGTGCAGCTTTTGACATACTGTCTAACTTTTGATGTTAGTTTCTTCATAGGTTTTTCTAAGAGGACTATAATGGCACTTTAAATCTCATTTTGACTCAAGTTCAGGGGCTTATTGTATGACATAAAATAGATATAATTCAATCTTTACTTTGAAGTGTTATATTTGTACCTGTAGATGTGGGTCTGAGGAATATAGAAGTGTATTAGTCCTAATCACTGAACTTCACTTTATTGAGTATTTCTGACCACCACTGATTTTTCAGCATCTGCAACTGTCTCATAAAATCAGTTTTGATAAATATAAGACAGAATCTCTAGGGTAATATAACATGGCTGATTTTCTGCAAAATGAATTATTAAATCAAAACCAAAGCAATCATACCCTCAGTAATGACCATGTCCCCTAGGCAATCTTTTTCACTACTGTGGTTACCAGTGTCTTTGACCTGACAGCAGCATTATAAACATCATCTATTACTTATACATCATTCACACAATGGGCCATAGACAATTCTTTGTCACAGGCCCGCATTTTTTAACATCTACCACTTTAGCTTTCTGATGGGGTTGCAAAGAAGTATCCCTAACCATTCCAAGAATGCATGTGGGATGTTCTGTGTGAACACTTGCTCCAAAAGCTTTTTATTCCTTTATCACCAGAGGATACCTTTCACAGAAAACACTTGAACAAAATAGCTTCCAAATTCCCTTAATGAATAAATTTTAACATGATTCCATAGGCAAGAGAAAGATTTAGATTTTATCCCTAATATTACATTGGTAGGATGGCCAAATTTCTGAATAAATCTTTTTAAACAGCACATCTGAGTACAGATAATGCCCTGACATATAGGTTGAATTAATGAAGTAACACTGATAGGCAAGGAGATGATGGATAGATAAATAATAATAATGACGATGACAATAATAGGCAGATAGATAATTACCAAACACCACCTGGATCTCCTCTAAACGGGTTCTGATATTATTTAGCAATAGAAAAGCTTTTCAATCCTCAGATCAGCCTGTGGCTCTCAAATAATTTCTCTGCAGAGTTCCAAAAATACTTCTTACTCTATTAATACATTAGCTTATTCTCTGTAAGTGTCAGCTATATGATCATAATTTCCAACTACTGAAGTTTTTAATTTGTAAAAGGGCATCCTTGCCTCACCCTCATCTGGGCTCTGTTACTGGGGTAGAAGGGGATTGAGTATAGCTCAGACCTGTGGTCAAGTGAACATTAACGTATTTCCCAGCTTGTAGTCACAGTCTGCTGAGGCCTGTTCATGTCAGTTATATTTTATAGAAATATAAAAAATTAGCACATGTAAAAATAGTCAAATCTTTTCAAAGCCCTTTAATTATTTGCAAGCCTCATCAACAAAGTCTAACACAGCCACTGTTAATCAGATATGAGGATTAAAAATGATGTCTAAGAAAAAAAAAGAATGCTTTCTCCAGTTCTGTTTTGCTGATAATTCCTTGATAGTTATATCTAATATTCAAATTTAGGTTTTGCTTTAAAATAGTAAAGCCTCACAAGAAAATAAACAAATGATCAAACAAAATAAAAACCTATGTCGTTCTCCATTAATTAGCTCAAAAAATAGTCCCTTTCTATGTAATTACTGTTTCCAAAGAACTGTGAGTACACTCTGATCTTACTGGAAGGGATCAATTGCTGAAGGCAATTGAATAGAATGTTATCTCTAGCCCTATTAGATGCTGTTAATAACAGCTATCATTTACTCAGTATCTACTCTTTTTTTAAACAAATGTACTTACTATGTACATTTCATTATCTCTCAACCTCCAGGTAACCCTGGAAGGAAGTCAATCCCCCCTTTTCAATGGCTAAGGAAGCTGATGCTCAGGGAGATACTTGGGTCTATCCAAGATGGCAGAGTTAGAAATGGCAGTGTTGGTATCCCATGGAGCCATGTCCAATTCCAAAGCTCCATCAACCTAGCCACTCTTTCCACTGTGGAAGACGCAGGGGCCCTGTAGATCTCACCCAACAGATACTAGCCCAGACGACATTCACCGGAGGACATACTCCTATGGGACTCTTAACACAAAACTATTTCCGGGAAAGTAAAACAAATGGTGCCAGGGGCAATACACAAGAATATGATGATCCTTATTGTGCCACACTTTCTCATGGTAGATCAGCACTGGTGACTTAACCCGAGGTTGTAACCTAAATTTGATGTGATGTAAGTTATAATTAACTTTAGACACTTTGGCTAACAACCCACAACTCTTCACTTAAATATGCATCATAGACTACGGAAGAATCAAAGTGACTATGACATAGGTACAAGATTGAAGTCATTCTAATTTGTCATTTTAAACCAAATTATTTGCAAGCTTTACTAATTTATGAATAGAAATTAATTCTTATGACATATTTCATAGCTAATTGTGATACATCCCACTGTCAACATAGCAGTTAAGAATCATTCATGTGGCATATAGTAGGTACTCAAGTTTTAATTTTATTTGATAAAAACTATAGTTTTATTTAAATTACTGTGAGTCTTCAAATCCATTATGTGAGAAAGCGAGAAAGGGATGAAGTAAATAAATGACTTTGTTATCTAGTCAATGGCTCAACAACTCCTGGGAGTGGATGCTTGGTAGCTCCTGAGGTGATTCATTATAATATTAAAAACTTCTTAAATTGAACCAAAAGCTTTTTCCAGAAGCTTCTTCCCACCTAATGGTGCATGTTCTACTTTCTGCCACCACACAAACTGCTTCATTCCTACTTGCATATGACAGTCCTAAAAATATTGGAAGAGTAATCACATTTATTTTCTTGCCAGGCTAAACAATTGACCGTTCTTTCAAATATTTCTCCCATGATGTGATTTTCCAACCTTCTCACTATTCTGGTTACTCTTCTCTGTTTTTCTTGTGCTGAGCTCCTTGCTTTGATGCTTCCTCTATACTTCACGTTCTCACTGAGCATGTTGGCTTCCCCAGCCTTCACTACGCAATGAGAATACCTTATCATTCTGTTGGGAAAACAACTAACACTCTGACTCATGTTACCTTTGGCTCTTTGGTCCTTTATATTGCTGCTATCACCCTATAGTGGTAATTTTCAATCTGTGTTCCTAAAAACCCTAAGGTTAGCAGAAGTGACTCAGGGCAGATCAGGAGGACGCAATAGCCAGGAAGGGAAATCTCCCACATCCCTGCCTCAACTAGAAAAATGATATTTTATCCACCTCTACATTCACTTTCTGCATGGAAGTTCATTTGGAAAGATTATTCTAAAAATAAGTGTATATATATATATATATATATATATATATATATACATATATATATATTTTTTTTTTTAAAGTTTGAATAGCATCTCCCTAGAACACAGCTAGTACAGTGCCAGGATTGTCTAGAAGACAGCAGAAATCCAGGGAGCCAAAGGTCTACCCAGGCAAGAAACCTTGTTCCAGGAGCTCAGCTTCTTCTAAACAGGCTATCAACGTGAGATCAATATAGCAATTGCATTCTGAGGGTATTACCTCTGCTCTTTAATAAAGACTGCAAGCTCATCCTCTCCACTAAGGGGAGCTCCTGCCTGACAATTAGGTGTAGCCAGTTCAATCCACTTGCCTGGCACTGAGAGCCCAGCAAGGGTTTCAGAAATTGGTTCTCAATCTTAACTACACATTAGAATCTCTGAGGGGTTTTAATAATACCAGTATCCCAGCACTATGCTGGAGATTATGATTTAATCAGTTTTAGATACAATCTGGGCATCAGTAGTTTTTAAATCTCCCCAGGTGACTTTAATATGCAATCAGAATTGAGAATCTCCCACTTAAGATAAGACCAACCAAACATAATTTAAGTACAAAACAATTGGTCCACGTGTGGAGAGCCAGTGGACCTGATGGTAGAAGTGGCTGAGGGATTCAGTGGGGCTGATTATTTTATGGTGAGGGTCAGGCAAGGGGCGAGGTCCTAGGAAGTAACCATTTCACTGAGAATTTCTCTCACACTTCTGAGTGATCCAGATGCATACATATTGAGAGGGTAAATTCATATACTCTCAACACGTACCTTGGAATGATTTCTAAAGCATCACTTACTGGCACAGACAACAGGTTGGCCACAACCACAGACCTTCTAACCTATAGGTATATGTTAAGTATGGTAGAACCAAGCAAGGGTTTAAGTCTGGAGAAATGAGAAGGAGCAGGGCCGACTAAATCACTCGAACTGCTCTCTTGCTTGTACCCTCAGCCCCCTAACCCCTCAGCTTTCCTTCCTTTAACAGATTTATTCAGTCCTTAGTAGGTCAGAATATATTAAGTGTGGGAACTCACCTGTCATTAAAAATGAAAAGACACTGGAGTGCTGGGTGACTTAGTCGGTTGAGCCTCCGACTTTTGATTTCAGCTCAGGTCGTGATCTCATGGTTCGTGGGACCAAAACCCAAACTGGACTTTGCCCTGTCAGCATGGAGCCTGCTTAGGATTCCTCTCTCCTTCTCTCCCCCTCTCCCTCTCCCTCTCTCTCTCTCTCTCTCTGACTCTCCCCTCCCCACCTCCCCTACTCGTGCTCAAGACTGCTCTCTTGAGTGGGCTCTCTCTCTTGTTCCACTCTGTCCCTCAAAAAAACAAAAAACCCACAAAAAGACAAAAAAAACCTAATTGGCTTTATTCAACAATTCATGAGTCAGGCAGCATACCATCTAGCAAGTAAAAAGAAGCTCAGAGAAGCTGTTCGAAATGGAAGGATTTTATAGGCATGGAAGGATTTTATAGGTGGAAACAGGGCAAGACAAGGAGGTTATGAGCAAAAGAAAATAAAAGATTACTTCAGGCAAGGTTACCTTCCCTTAGGGGAAAACAGGGGGTCTTATCAGACAGATTAACTCACTAGGGCTCACCAGGAAATTCCAGACTGATTGGTTTAAAATTCCACTCTTGGGAAAGGTTGAAACTGCAATTAAGTCTTGGTTTGCTGTCCAGCGAGCAAATGACTCCACCTCTGGCCTATTTTGTTTTATTTTGTTAATAAGACTAAAGGGAGGGGACAATCTATGAAAGCAAAGACAAAATTATCATTAGCAAGTAAAAGAGTGAGAGAAGAAATACATACATATAAGAAATACATATTTGGCCTTCATCCCTATTTCTTGGAACCAAGCTCCTTAAAACCCTTGGAATTTCCTGTGATGGAAACAGTACAGGTGTCTTTTGTTATGTTAATGACGTGACCTTTGGAAAGCACCTAAGGCTGGGGTCTGAGGGTAAGGGAACCCAATCCTGTCATTAGAGAGTTGGAATTTTCACTCCCACCCCAGACCTCCAAGAAGGGGAAAAAGGGTAGAGGTTGAACCAATCACCAATGGCCAATGATTTACTCAATCATGACTCTGTAATGAAGCCGCCATAAAAACCCCAAAGGAAGAGCTTTAGAGAGCTTCCAGGTTGGTGAACACATTAAGATTTGGGCAGAGCGGTGCCCCTGGAGAGGGCATGGAAGCTCTGGGCCCCTTCTCCCTACCTTGCCCTAGGCATCTTTTCCACCTAGCTTTATACTAGGAATGGGTGATCTGGTTAGTGAAATTTTTGAGTTCTGAGAGCTACTCTAGCAAATTAACCCAACCCAAGGAGGGGGTCATGGGAACTTCTGATTTATAGCCAGTCAGAAGCACAGGTAATCGCCTGGGCTTGGAATTTGGCCTCTGAAGTGCAGTGCAGTCTCATGATATGGACTCAGATGCCACCTCAGGGTAGACAATGTTCAAGTAGGGAAGTGGAAAAGACTGCCTTTTAGAAAAGTTTCCATCTCTGCTGTTTTTCTGTTAGACCCCATTTATTCATGTTCTATATTCTGCCCCGAATAAGCCAAAGAAGCTATGTTCCCGCTTCAAGGGGGAAGCGAGAAAGTTAATCATTCTCAGAGTTTTGTCTAGGCCCCAAACACCTAATAACATCCAAGAAGAGCCAGATCCCCAAACACATTCCAAGACATTAGCTTCAAACAAACCTCTGCTGACACTGGCATCAACACCCCTACCTTCGGTAATTTATGGAATAACACCTCCTGTTCACCTGACTCTCGCCTTTGATTGGAGCTACCTCTGGAGCTCTGTTCCTCTGAAGGAACACGTACCCTAGACCCTTTTTCAGTATAAACCCCTAACTCCAAGCAATGACAAGACTCATTCTTCTTTCCCTTCAAGTTTCCCAGACACTCTGCTATTCTGTCACTTATGCTATTCAATAAACTCTGTTTTCACTTTCTCTGGCTGAACATTTGATTTCTATCCTGCATGAAGCCAAGGACCCTCTTGGCTGGTCCTGTGGGACCCTCCTCTGGGTTCCTCAGCCTGCCTGCATCAGCATCACAATTAAGTTGAATTGTAGAACACCCAGCTGGTGTCCCAAGCTTGCTTGGTGGTGTGGGGGGAAAAATCCCCCTCAACACATCCAAATTGGGCCCATTACATATGTAGCTGAACTCTAACTCATCTATACCAGCTGCCCACTGACTTCTAAGTCTGGAGGAAGCAAAGGAACTCAGGTTCAGAGCTCCATGTCTCCTATATAAAAATAAACTGCCACACAACTGGTGAAAATTACAAAAATACAGCCATTTAAAGTCTCTTGAAATTGCCCGAAGTGCATACAGCAAATGAAGAAAGGTTTACTCAAAAATCTACTAAATCCTCACAAGAATGGTGAGCATCCCTGGCACTTAAACCCTGACTTGCTCCTAAAAGAGGACACAGCTGTCACCTTAACTGTGAGAAGGGAGACAATTTATTTTTCAGAAATACCAAATGAAAGCTGTGCTGTGTAATTAACAATAGGTTTACAACCTATTGGAAATATGTAGGAACCCCTCCCCTCCTCCACAATGGAATCCCAACCCTTAGACACTTCACTTCTTGCTCTTCTTCCCCTCTCTGTTTCCCAGGCTTATTTTCGGGAGCTTTGCAATGAGCATGTTCCAAAGAACAGGGAGGAGGGACTAAAGACCTCTGCATCACCTCAGCGAATGTACATTTATCCCAATCAGACTACTTTTTGCCTTACATGGGCATAAGTGACATCCGGGTAAAACTGTAACCTCCTTAGTACTCCACCAATGAGGAACCAGGGGAGGGACTTGCACACTAGGATATAAATTGTCTGCTGTAACTGCCCCTGTCTGTCAGACACCCACCCTTGCAAGAATGTTGATTAAAGCCTTGCTTCACTGTGCTCCCAGTTTCTGCACTCCTCCTTCAATTGGGTCGATTAATGACCTCCACTTTTAACTCAGACTGTACTTTCTGTTTTCATTCCTCTTTCCAGCTTATCTCTTAACCCAGGCAAAAGACCAGGAGGATCAGAACCTACCCCCTCAGGCAACAACAACTGCCCTGATACCAGCAAGACCTCTGGTGACTGGCCCCATGATAGTGATGGACCTGACCTTTACTGCCCAACTGCATGTACCCACTGACTTTGTCCCATGTTCTCCTTATATAAATCTAGAAGTATTTTCAGCAATTTGGAGACAGCTGTCTTCCCGGTGTTGGCCTCACTGAAATAAATGCCTTTCTTGTTTCACCACTGTTCCTCTCTCTGCCTGTGGATTTCATTAGTGGCAAGTGGCTGAACCTGGTCTTTTCGGGACCCCGGGAGGCAGGTGCTCTTACATCCTTGGGCCCCGGTTACACTCCCTCTTTGATCCCCCAACTCAGCATGAGAAAATTCCACTCCAGGTGAATATGGCTTGGTGAATATAGGGCTCCCTGTCTCCCCAGTTCCTAATCAGGATAGGGTACCTCTTCAGGAAGACCCTGCTGCCAGCACTGCTTACCCCCAACCCCAGCTCTCTGCAGCAGAGGCTCAATTGTAGGTACGTGCAGCTGAAGGGTTGAGGACTACCTTCCTCCACCCACACTCACAGGGGAAAGGCTCTACCCAAGCACAGTAGGCTAAGAATACTGGGGCCCCACTGCCCTCACCCACTCAAAGGGCTGCAGCTCCATGTCGGGAGAAGCAAACCAAGATCAGGCTGCCCTGTTGCCCCAACAATGAAAAAGTTGTGAAATAACTCTCATGTCCATCAACTGGTGAATGGATAAACAAAATGCGGTAAATGAATAAATGCATGCTATAAGATGTATGAAACTTGAAAAGATTATGCTAAGCAAAAGAAGACAGTCACAAAAGATATATAATTTGATTGCAGTTATATGAAATGTCCAGCATAGGCAAATCCATAGGAGACAGAAAGTAATGGTTGCCTAGAGCTGGTGGGGTGAGGGGTAAGACTTCTAATGGGACATAGAGTTCCTTTTCAGGAGGTGATAAAATGTTCTAAAATTAGACAGTGGTGACAGTTATGAAACACAGCAAATATATTAAAAAACCATTGAATTGCATACTTTAAGCAGCTGACCTTTATGATATGTAAATCATACCTCAATAAAGCTATTTTTAGAAGTGAAAGCATGATAGAAAAATGCACAAGATTCTAAAGGAAATATAGATAAGGGGTAAGGTGGGTATCAGTAAAGAAGATGTTAGGTATGAATAATAGAAAACTCAATTTAAACTGGGTTAAACAATGGGGCACCTGGGTGGCTCAGTCAGTTAAGCATGCAACATCGGCTCAGGTCATGATCTCACAGTTGACAAGTTTAAGCCCCAAGTCAGGCTCTGTGCTGACAGCTCAAAGCCTGGAACCTGTTTTGGATTCTGTGTCTCCCTCTCTCTCTGCCCCTCCCTCACTCATGCTTTCTCCCCCTCTCTCTCACAAAAAAAAAAATAAATAAACATTGGGCCGCCTGGGTGGCTCAGTCTATTGAGCATCTGACTTCAGCTCAGGTCATGGTCTTGTGGTTTGTGGGTTCCAGCCCCACACTGGGCTCTGTGCTGACAGCTCAGAGCCTGAAGTCTGCTTTGGATTCTGTGTCTCCCTGTCTCTCTGCCCCTCCCCCACTTGCACTCTCTTTCTCTCTCCCCCTCCCCATCTCAAAAATAAACATTAAAAAAAATTTTTTTAAGAAAATAAAAAATAAACATTAAAAAAAAATTTAAACTGGGTTAAACAATAAGAGGATGTATTATTTTCTGTGTCAAAGAGTCTGGCAGGAGGACAGTACCAGGGTGGTTGAGTCGGCATCTCAGGGGCATTTTCAAGATTCTAATTGTTTCCATCTTTCTGTTCTCCCATTCCCAAAGTATTGGCCTCTGCCCTCAGGTTTGTCCCCTCATGATCACAAGATGGCTGCCACAACTCCGCATGTCACTTCCTCACGAGCAACATACTAGAAGAGAGAATGTCCCTTTATCTTGCTTTTTAAGAGCAGGATACATTTTCCCAGAGCTCCAGACTTTCCTTTTATGTGTTGGTACTCAGAATTGCACCATCTGATTGTTCCTAAAACAGTTACTGGTAAGAGAAACAGAATTATTACTATTAGCTTACCAGTAAAGATTCAACCCCTGGGTCCAAGAAGAAGCCCAGCCACACCTGATGCTAAAAGTAATCAGGGTGTTGCTCAATGGAAAGAAGGGAGGGTGTGTGGAAGCAAACCAACATGTGCCACAGTGTGAACCAAGGAAGACATCCTGGGTGTGGCAATGCCTGAGCTAAGTTTTCACATGCTAGCAGAGATGTAGCAGACTGGGTGGACCGAGGAAGGAGTGGCTCGAACAGGTAGGAGAGAGGGCATTCTAGAAAAAGGGGGCAGAATGGGCAAAAGCCCAACGACCAAGAAAAGAATGGAAAACCACAAGCTATTCACTGAAGTATAAAATGATGAAAGATGGGGTCATGAGCCAGCATGTACACTAGGTTTGTCTGCCTGTGGGCAAAAGTTTGTAAAACTAGAAGAGACAGGTCAAACCTGAGTTGGATTTCTCCCTCAGACAGATGTTCTATAAATGACCAACGCTTCCCTAAGACATCAAAATGAAAAGTGAAACAAAGAAAAAACTCACAAGTTGAGATTGTCACTTTAAATGAATCCTCCTGCTTCTGCAAAGCATCTCTACCTCGCTGTCTCTGTCTCCCTGTCTCCTCTCCCTCTCACTCTTTCAGGCACAAACGCCTGCAAGCCAGGGCTAGATGTTTTGGTAGCCTATATCCACTGGACTGTCCACTTCATGAAGTGGTCTGGGATGGAGTGGAGGCTCTTGCCATAAGATATCCTACTGAATGGGAGCCTCTTTTCCTCTAGAGCATTTTTGACTTAAGGTTTTCTGGCATGACTGTATGTTTTTTCACTCTGAGTGAATGCTTTGACTGGGGAAGTGGCTTAGAGAATTCAGAAGGGAGAGATAAAGGATACGTTCCTAATGGGTACCCTTTGGACTCATGGTGCTCCTGTGAGATGTCATCTGTCCCACAACTCATGAATTCAGGGGTGGTCTCCAACCCCCTTCCTCCCACACTTAATGCAATCTAATAATGTGAGCTGTAACTGCGCCCCCACAACTGAACCTGGGCAGACATCTCTATCTCTATCACATGGTAGCACCCCATCATATTGAGTCTGGATGTGACCTCATCACCTTCTAGGCTCAATGCGCCACAAAACCAAAAATAACCTATCAGACTTGGTATGAAAAATAAGATCAATCTTCTGCCCCGTTCTGGTCAAGATTAGGCAGTGCCACCTTCAGGGGTAGAAAAGATAAAGAGGGTGGGAATCAGCCACGTAAAAGGCAAAAGGTATTTTATGTACTAAGTGTAGACAAAGAGTCACAGATTAGTACCAAGTTGGAAGAGCTATTTTCTAGTCAAGGCAACACGGCTTTGACAATGATGAAGATGGCTTATCTTTGGATTCTAAACCAAAAATGCCATTTATGCCAATGGTACTAACATGCTGAAACTAATTAATATTGTACCCCAGGTCACTCTGGGACATCACCAATGCATCTGAAAAATAGATATAAAAAGTTATTTCCAAATGCCCCAAAAGAGAAGTAAAAACCTATAATCACTGAAAATTTCTAATTTAATAAGGGGAGAAAGCAGATGAAAACATGTTTACAGCTCATATCTGCCAAACAGAATTAACTACTATGCACTTTAAAACTTCTTTCAGTGGGGGATTAGGTGCAATAAAGCTGAGCACATTTTGTCTCAACCATGAAATAAAATGATCATCTGCTTATCTATCATTTATTTCACACAGAGGGCTCACACCAATAAAACTCTGATTTTATAGAGCTAGAAAGGAAGATAAAACCCATAAAACATACTGTACACTTTTATAGCTTAAAGATATGTCTCTCAGAAAGGTGAACCAAATATTTACAAACAAGCCTATCTCATTATCTTTTTTTTTCAGACTAATTTTTTTTTCAGAATATGTTAATTCCCTGGGTATCCAGAGGTCAGTTTCCAGAAATCCTTTAGGTATCTGAACACGATCATGGTAACCAAAGTTTCCTTTGGAAAAATGTTCCAAAAAAAATCTTAGCCCCCTCTTAGTCACTAAAGCAGGAGGAAAGGATCAGACCAGAGGTTATAATAGGGGATGGGAGATGTTTCCTCCCAAATAGACAAACAGCCTCTCTTCTGGAATCAGCTCTCACTTTGCGGAATTCTTTTGCTGAATCTTTGATATTTTACTATTTGAATTTTGTCTGTTCAATTTGATAGAAATGTATTGAATAATACTATACTCCAGGCACTTGAGAAATAATGAGGCCCCTCAAGGAGCTTATTGTCTTGGAGGGAAATAGACAGGCAAACGGATGATTCTAATATAGTCTGTTAGGAGCAAAACAGAAGCAGGCACAAGCAGTGGTGTAAGATGCAGATTAGGTCAACTCTGCTAGAGACAGGTGGGTACCATGGAAGGACTTTCAGGAGGTATTTCAACATAACTGAAATGATTTATTATCCCTGCATCAAATACTAACATTTTGTATCTGTTAATGAGGTTGTAAAAAAATATAGTTAAGAAAATAATGACTATGTATCAAATCATATAGGAAAATGAGAAAGCCATATAAGCCTATAAGAAACCACATACCTTGACCCTATTGTCACTAGAGATACGTCTCTGTTTCCTATGCCTTCTATTCGCAGGATTCCTACACTGGAGGAGACAGATCAGGATGTGTGATTAGAATGACGGCACAGAAGCAATAAAAGTGCCAGGTATAAAGAGAAAAGAAGTCTGCAGTACTCTCCCTTTTCTGACTCCACACTTTGCATCTTCAGCTGGAGAAAGTAAGCTTTAACTTTAAGTCAAGATTAAGCATCAGGGCACCGGAGTGGCTCAGTTGGTTAGGGGTCCAACTTCAGCTTGGGTCATGATCTCATGGTTCGTTGGTTTGAACCCTGTGTCACATTCCCTCCTGTCAGCACAGAGCCTGCTTCAGATCCTCGTCTCTATCTCTCTGCCTCTCCCCTGTGCCCCTTCTCTCTCAAAAATAAATAAACATTAAAAAAAAAAAAAAAGATTAAGCATTCAACCATACTATAGCAGGATTCTCGCACAGAGCAACAGGACACCAAGGCCTTTCTTTCCAAGAAGCAGCTTTATTCGTGCCAGCACAGGCTCAGCAAGACCCAAAAGGCTGAGCCCCGAGCACAGCAGTGTATAGCCTGTTATGCAATTTCTACTTCTTTGTTTCCCATATACAGTGACACATAGAGTCTGACTGGACACAGTCCAAGTTACAGACTCGTGTCAGAGCTATGCATACGTATATAGGAGTTGATTGGGCCACGTTGCCTTCATTTGTTCTCAGAAGGTTTCCACCACTTCCTTCAGGGAGGGACTCTATCCACCTCTACCACAATAACATGCAACTTAAAAGCATCTTTGGTATCTGAAAATGTGAGGGAAGTTATGGCATTAAATGTCATTCAAGGGCAAACAAAGAACCAGCCAGCACCACAAAACAACAAAAGGAGAGTAGTGGACAAAAATAAATTGCTCCATGATTTGACTCCAAAGCAGTGCTTGTTCAACATAATAGCTGAGGTTCAAGAAGGAAAGACAGGGAGCGTGGTAAGAGAAAGAGGGAGGGAGGGAGAGAGGAAAGCAAGAAAGGGAGGAAGGAAAGAAAAAGAATGGGAAACGAGTTAAAACCTTGTAAAGGAAAACTTCCAAAAAGTAGAATAAAAAGGAAAGTCAAATGGGAGAAGAAAAAAGGTAAGGAAATTAGAGAATCAATCTAAGAATTTTAAGATCCAACTAATAGGATTTCAAAATGAAAAACAGGCGTGCCTGGGTGGCTCAGTCAGTTGGGTGTCCAACTTCAACTCATGATCTCACAGTTCGTGGGTTCGAACCCCACATCAGGCTCTGTGCTGACAGCTCAGAGCCTAGAGCATGCTTCAGATTCTGTGTCTCTCTCTTTCTCATCTGTACCCCACTCATGCTCTGTCTCTCTCTGTCTCTCAAAAATAAATAAATGTAAAAAAAAAGTTTTTTTAATGAAAAACAAGTAACAGCCATGTGATTCAGAAATCCCACTTCTGGGTAAATACTCCCAAAGCATTGACAGCATGGACTTGAAAAGATATTTGTACATCCAGGTCCATGGCAGCATTACTTTCAATAGCCAACAAGTGGAAGCAGCCCAAATGTCCATAGAAAGATGAAAAGATAAACAAAAAGTGGCATGTACATACAAGGGAATATATAATTGAGCCTTAAGAAGGAAGGAGATTCTGACACAAGCTACAACATGGAAGAACTTTGATAACATTATGCTAAGTAAAATAAGCCAGTCAAAAAAGGACAAATACTGCATGATTCTACTTATATGACAGTAATGATTAATTAATTTCATATGTCCACTTAGCTAGGCAGGGTACCCAGATATCTGGTCAAACATCAGTTTAGATGTTGCTGTGAAGGCATTTTTTTTTTTTTTTGACAAGATTAACAAATCAGTAGACTTTGAATAAAGCAGATTACCCTCCATAATGTAGGTGGGCCCCATCTAATCAGTTGAAGTCCTGAACAGTACACTTAAAAATGGTTAAGATGGTATGGGGAGGCTCAGTCAGTTAAGCATCTGACTTCAGCTCAGATCATGATCTCACAGGTCATGAGTCTGAGCCCCGCATCAGGCTCTAGGCTGACAGCTGAGAGCCTGGAGGCTGCTTCAGATTCTGTGTCTCCCTTTCTCTCTGCCCCTTCCCTACTCACACTCTGTCTTTCTCTGTCTCTCAAAAATGAACAAACATTAAAAAAAAATTTTTTTTAATGGTTAAGATGGTAAATTTTATGTGTCTTTTACCACCATTGAACAAATACACAAAGAAAGATGAGAGAGCATTGTCAATCATGAAGAACATGAATCCAGGGATTGGAAAAGGCTACCAAGAGCCAGATTAGAAAATGAGAAAAGACTCATAATCAAAGCGTACTATTGTGAAATTGCAGAACACCAAGGTTAAAGAGAAGATTATACAAGCCTTCGGAAAGAACAAAACATATAAAAGGTCACTCTTAAAAGCACACTAGAATGAGTAAATTAGCCTTCTCAAAAACAGTGTAATTTGGAAGCAATGTTTTTAAAATTCTGTGGGAAAATTACCTTCAACCTAGATTTCTATACTTAGCCAAAATATTAATCAAGCACAAGAGTAAATTTAAGATATTTGACATGCTGGAGAACGTTCTTCACCAAAGTAATAAGTAAGCCAAGAAACAAAGTATCCATGAAATGAATCTAAAAGGGTCACAAAGAATATTCCCAGAAGATGACTGCAAGAAGCCTAGAGATAGAGACTGGAAATCTGTGGGCCCAAGGAAGGTCTCCAAAGAAAAAGAGGTTCTGATTAGGTTGTATGTGCAAAATTATACTGACAAGTTCTCTCTCTCTCTCCCTTCTCTCTCCTTTTCTCTTTCTGCTTATTCATATGTATGTTTGTGTGTATATCTTATTCATATGTATATAAATATATTCATATAAATATTTTAATATATTTGTACATATAAAACAAAGCAAATGAAAAAGCCATGCAATTGTTAGCTTCAGGACAAACAAAAAACAGTGTATGAAAAATAAACACAAGTCAGGAAAGTGAGCAATAAAATTAGGCTGAGGAAAAGCATAGTAGCAAAGTGTCAAATCCTCATTCCTCATAATAGAAAATGAAGAGATAATGTATAGAATTAACAAATTAAGACAATACAATGTTATTTTAAAATACGGAGGCAGATACCAAAAGATAAAGGCAAGAGTTAGAAGTTTACCTCTGGGAAACAAGCCTGGGGATTGGGAAGAAGTGACTACAATAGGTTGATTTTTTTCCTTAAAAGCCTTCTATTTTATTTAAATGTTAAAACCATATTAGAAAAAATAAACCTTAATAATTATATAGGGATTACACACCTATTAGATAAATAGGAACACTGACAACACCAAATGCTAACGAGGATGTGGAACAAGAAGGACCCTCATTCTTTACTGGTGGAAATGCAAAGTGGTACAGACGCTTTGGAAGACAGTTGACAGCTTCTCACAAAACTAAACATACTCTTCCCATATAACCCAGCAATTGTATTCCTTGGCATTTACTCAAATGGGCTGAAAACTTACCTCCACACAAAAACCTGCATACAAATGTGTGCCAATAATTGCACAAATACTGGAAGCAACCAAGATGTCCTTCAGCAGGTGAAAATAGATTTAAAAAACTGTGGTACATCCAGATAATGAAATATTATTCAGAGCCAAAAAGAGATGAGCTATCAAGCCATGAAAAGACGTGGAAGAGTATTAAAAGCATATTACTAAGTGAAAGAAGCCAGTCTGAAAAGACTATGAAGGGTACCAGAATATGCCATCCCGTAATATGCCACTTTGGCCTGAGGATTATTTTGAGCGAAAAGCAATTAAGTGGAAGCAGATTCAAGAAAAGCTCTCTGCCCTTTCCTTATGTGCTTAAAATAGGACTTAAATTTGTAAAGATGCCCTCACTCCTCCCTATGGGGAAGGACAGAAGTTAATCACCAGAGACAACTGTAGATGGCACCAGAGGAATCCATACAACAAACCTTGCTGAAACTAGCCTTTATCTTCCGTTGATTTCCCCATACATTTACCCTCCCACAATTTGCCACCCTAGAACTAAAAACCCAAAGTCTTCTTCCTTTGCCTGGTCACTTCTCTAAAAATGTATTGTTCTTTTGTTAAGATGCTGTATAAGCCAAGTTCTATTCATCCCTTTGAATTACTCACCTCTTGAGTATTCCCATGTGAATGCACGATACGTATACTAATACATATACTTTTCTCTTGTTTCTTTCTTGCTAATTTACCTTTTGTCAGTCTCATTTATATGACCCAGCTAGAGAACCTAGGAGGGCAGAGGGGAAAAAACTAAGTTTTTCCTCCCCTACAACTACATACCATATGATTCCAACTATGTGACAATCTGGGAAATGGCATAACTATCGAGACAGTAAAAGACCAGTGACTGTCAAGGCTGGGGGGGAAGAAAGGATGAATGAGAGGAGCACAGAGGACTTTTGGGGCAGGGAAACTGCACTGTGTGATACTGTAATGATGGATACATGTTCTTATACATTTATCAAAACTCATGGGATGTACAACAAACACCAAGAGTGAATCCCAATGTGAACACTGCACCTTGGGTAATGATGATGCATTAACATAGGCTCATCCATTGTAACAAATGTACCACTCGGGTGGTGGATACTGATAACGGGGGAGGTTATGCATGTTTCGGGCAAGGGGACTTAAGGGAAATCTCTGTACCATCTGCTCAATTTTGCTATGAACCTAAAACTGCTCTAAAAAAATAGTTTATTTTTTAAATGTATATTGCAAAAAGCATGCCATGAAAAAAGGAGGATATAGGACCTACTCTACTAGTGGTAGTCACATAGGAAAACATAACCAGGTGGAGGCAGTGTGGAATCATGGAAAGAACAAAGACATGGGGAGCTTGGTTCTAGCTTTGAGACAGCACTTCACCATCTGGGTAATCTTAGGAATGTCAGTTCTCTCTTCGGGATCCCATTTTCTTCCACTAAATTACTAAGGAGCCACACTCTACTAGCACTTTCCCATGTGTGTTTGATTAAACATGAGCCCCACAGAATGACACATTGGAGAAAAACTAAATTTGTGGTCAAATAACCTTAGGAAGCACAATATAACATAATTATCTCTTGGAGATAATCTAACCAACACTAACATTTTAAAGGAGATGTGAAATATTATAATAAAGAAAATTTTACATTTTTTTAACCTGCTTCATAAATCTCTTGGACCATGTTTTCTCTTTACCATGTTTTTTCTTTAAATCTACTGACCATTCTCTAAACTACTGTTCTGCAGAAACCAGAGACACCACTTGCCCTAGTCGGTTCAGGCTGCTTACCAAAGAACCATACACTGGGTAGCTTATAGCCAACAGAAATTTATTTTTCAGTTCTGAAGGCTAGAAGTCTGAGATCAGGGTGCCAGCATGGTCGGGTTCTGGAGAGAGACCTCTTCCGGGTTGGGGCTCCTGTCTTGTTATACCCTCCCATAGCAGCTAGAGGGGGAAAGAAGCCACTCTGAAATCCCTTTTAGAGGACACTAACGCCATTCATGAGGGCTCTACCTTTCTGACCTAATTACTTCCCAAAACCCCTACCTCTTCAAACCATCACATTGGAGGTTAAGATTTTAACATATGAATGGGGGGGGGAGGGGAGATACAAATATTCAATCTACAACACTACCCCAAAATAATTTCTAAGTTGAGTATTTTAAGATTCCTTCATTATATATAAGACTCCACAGCAATACCCATACCATGGCCCTTGGATTAGCAAAAGATTTGGGTAAATGCATATATTTAAATCATGTCTTTCTCTGATTTCTTTCTTCAGTGCTGTGAAATAACTTTATAAGAAGTCATTTAATACGAGGTTATGAATGTCACCTCAGAAATAAAATCCCTATAAAATGAATGATTGTTTCAAAGCACAGCCTGGATCTACAGAATTGTTTTATCTAAAACTTTTTTATGTGGCCTAAGCTACAAAACAGATAAGTGTCTTCTTATCTGAAATTGAATAAGCACACACACGGAGGCACTGCCAAAGTGTCATTCAGTGTTCTAACAAAGACCAGAACCAATTCAGTCCTTCTCAGGCAAATGACAAATCTTCCTCTTTTGATAGAAACAAATCTGAACAAGGAAAACGTAGTGCATTATTTCATAACAGTAAACTAATTTTCTTGGGAATTTATGAACAAAGCTGAGGAGGGCATCTATCTGTCAATGTCATGATGCATGAAACACCTCTACTTAAAGGTAGGGAAGAGGGAACCTGATTAAAATGCAGTTGATAAGAAGCGTCCGTCATAGATCATAGAGTACCGAGAGGACTCTTGCTTTAATGCCCAGCAAACTGTGGGAGCAGATGCTGTTATTGGCTCAGGAGAGTCATCAAGGAAACATAAATATGAAATAGCAGCTATGCAAGAATGTTTAGGGGCCTTCTAGTAGCATAGGGAGAAGGGTCTTCAAAGCATATCTACCAGGATAAGGCACAAGAGAGAAGTCTGAATTTATAACAGTCATCAGCTACAGAAGAGGCTTGACATCATTAGCAACAATTCCAGTTAGATCTTTCCCCTGTGGGAAGTATTTATTGTCCAACTTACAGTCATTTTTCCTGATTCTTCCAATTAGGATTACATGAAAAATCTAACCTGCCAGAATTAACATTCTACTGAGGCCCGTCTTCCCGAAATCATCACCATAGCCAAGAAAAAAAAAAAAAGTATCCCTGTCCAGTCCAATTCAAAAATTAATTGTCATCTGCCACCAGTGGCAAAACCTCATTGGCCACAGAACAAAGAGACTATTCCAAAGCCATTGTTGAGAACGTGCTGTAGCAAAGAATAAAAACCACGGGTCCCCATGGGCTCCCAGGCTCATAGTTATTGAAACAAAATACAAACATTTTCCACTTCATTAGGGTTTAGTCAACTCATCTTTCATCTTTTCCAGGCCCACAGGCACACAATTAACTTGAAAATACTTTCCCTATATTTTATCTTTCAGGTTAAATGTATGTATGTATATATGTACATACTGTACATCCAGTCCTCAGTAGAGACCAAACCAATCTAATAAGCCATCAAGTAGAAAAAAAATTTGTCAAGCAGGAAAGAATTTTGTTAGGTGTTAGTAACTATATACTAACCATCAAAAAGTAGGAAAATTACAAGCAAGAAACAAAGCTTCTATCGTGTTGACTGCATTTTCATTCCCTATACCAATGTGCCACGTGGAACAGTAGCACCCTCTTCCTTACGATGCCATGAGGTAGCATGGAATTGACCAACAAGAGACACCAGGCAAGGTCCACTAACCTAAGAATTTATTCCTTCTACTGGCTGCAGTTTCTCAGTAAAGGGGATTCCAAAGTCACAAAGCTCCTTTGTCCAAGATCCATTGGACTGAATATATATTTAGTGTTAAAGTTAATTATGGTTGGCCTTCTAGGGAGATTAGGAGATACGTGGGTTATTTTTTAAATTAAACTTTCTTAAAGTGAATCAAACTTTTCTTCAAAAAGAACAGGAAACTATCCTCTGTATATTTTAAAAGTTTGTTATTCTTTATAATGTTCAAATGATTTAGTCCTTCTTGAAAGGGATCAGGACATGACACCCCAAAATATGTCACTGTAGCATAAACATTATTTTGAGATGAAAGCATGTGAGTTCCTGAAATACCTCATCTTCCTAAAAGCAGGGTATCCCAAAAGACTTCAATTGTCAATAATAAATCCCTGCCATGGGGACAACTCTAATCTTCTTGGAGACTAGAACTCAAGAAGTAGGCATTACATTCCAACAGACTTAAGACTTCAGGCTCTCCTATCCCCTGTCTACTCTCCTAGAAGCCCATTTATCTGTCCAAAAACCCATTTGTCTTCTACCAATGCCCTTTCCCCGGCTTATCCTCCTTCTAAGAAGTCATTTCCTTTTCCACTGCCTTTTTCCCCTTCCCCTTCACCATTTAAGATGGTATATAATCCCCAAAGTCTAACCACCCCTTTGAGTCACTCATCACTGGGCACCCTCATATTGCACTTAGGAATAAACTCTGTTTTTTTTTTCTCTTGCTAGTGTGTGTTTTGTCAGTTTAATCTGCAGGCTCCCAGACACTGAACATGAGAGTGTAGAGAAAAAGGCTTTTTCCTCCTCTACATTTTTCAGACAATAGTCCAATTTGTTTTGGAGTACACACAGGGATTTCTCCTCAACATGAATACACATAGATTCAGAAACTCATACCTTCTTTGGCATACCTTCAAATCCTTCCTTTGTTGCCCTATTATTGGCAGCACAGGGCCTTGCATAGGTGTTTGCAGTCTCAGATGAGGAAAAATTTTAAGTTATGGCAGCTGCCTCTGGGTCCAAAATTACAGCACAATTTATCCAGGAGCAGACTGTTTTGTTAAATGAGCTATCTGGAAAGGTAACTGCTTTAGTGATACAAATAAAGGTAGGCTTGCAGACAGGTCGAAGATTCTGTCCAATATGACAGAATCCTGTGGGTAAAGACCCCTTTGTATGCAGCACTCAGGAAAAGAGGATGAACACTTTTCTAAGGATCCCAAGACCCCTGGGAGAGAAGATACTTGAAGCCCCACATGACCTGGCTAGATCATGATAGCTTAGACAGTAGTCCATTGGCAGAAAATTTGTCAGGAACTCCAAAGTTGAATCACAGGGAATAGATACTCTAGGCGAGTAGTCCAGGCTCACCCAAAAGGTAAAGTGTGGGAACTGACCCCAGTATAGAATGGGCTTCAGTGTGGAGCCCCTCTGGATCCACTGTGGCACAGTGTCAGGGAAAATGGAACATAGCCAAACATGTCAACATAACCTTGGAGTGGGACATCAGCCTTTGCAAGGATCTATGCCAGGAAGGGCATCACCAAAGGAATGGACATGAGTCCATCAGGCTGTGCAACACAGCCAACAGCAGGACTCAGCAATACCATCTGAAGCAACAGGCAGCTAACAGGCCAATGGGACTCCCCACCTCATTCTCTGCCTGGTGTATGGGAGGACGGAAGCTTTGGTCCAAACAGTCTTGGACAGTTGGGAAGGGCAGAAAAAAACACAGTGGAATTCTTTCCAAATAAAGCATGTGAGGATGAAGAGTATATAGGGATGATTTTCCTCAAGCTGGTGAAACGAGTCACATCAATTTCAGAAAGGTCATTTGAGTTATTTGAGTTAGTAAGTGTATATCTTACAACTGCTAATTTAAATAAAACTGCTAATAATTTTTTCTTTTTTTTTTTTTTAAATAAACTTTTTTTTAACGTTTTATTTATTTTTGAGACAGTGAGAGACAGAGCATGAACAGGGGAGGGTCAAAGAGAGGGAGACACAGAATCTGAAACAGGCTCCAGGCTCTAGCTGTCAGCACAGAGCCCGACGTGGGGCTCGAACTCACGGACCGAGAGATCATGACCTGAGCTGAAGTTGGCTGCTCAACCGACTGAGCCACCCAGGCACCCCTAAAACTGCTAATAATTTTTAAGTGATGGAAACGAGCAGTCATACATACTCCCCCCACCCCACCATCCATACAAGGAAGAAAGGACCACTGATTTGAGAAAAGCATCTTATAAATTTTTTTTTCTTTTTTTGGACTATAGAGATGTCAATTTTAACAGTATTACCAGGGAAAAATAAATAGAGAAATAATCAGTTGTAAAAAAAAAAAAACAAAAACAAAAAAAAACAAAAAAACCTGTATTCCAGGTTTCTTTTTGAAGGTTATTTTCATAGGACAATGGTACTATTCTTAAAGTCCTTGGAATCGTATAAGTGCCTCTGTTTCAATTTTGCTTCCAAGGGTGGATATATATTAGCAGGAAACAAGTTGGCAATCACTATGAATATTCAAAGAAATCTCCTTATTGCACAGAAAGATAAGATTGAGAGTCTAATGAATGTTTCCAATGCTTTATCAAATTAGATTATTTGACTACTTTCTACAGCACAGAAATCTTCTCTCCCCCAAAAGCTGCAGAGCAGAGAGGACCTCTCTTCCTCCTCTTTTTGTGCCTCCTTCATTCAATAGAAAGATTTGTACTCACTGGAATTGTAGGCAAAAAGCAGGCTGTAGAGATCAGTGTTACCAGTGTTACCAGTAAAAATGGGGTGAGAAATGGATAGTCTTACTAATAGTGAAGTAAAGAGAATATAGCATTAAACTTTCATCTTACTAGGTTGGGAATTTTAAAAGTACTATTTGTAAAAATACAAATTAGATAACCCATAAAAATATGTGTATATGGCCTCTAAGTATTCTGAGAGAAAGAGAAATCGTCAGTCATGAGAAATCATGAGAAATGGAGACTCTTCTGGAATTTAATTTCATTGGTACTACCCAAGGTCATTTTGGGAGGTTTGTCTTAACTTAAAAAAATTTTTTAATGTTTATTTATTATTGAGAGACAGAAAGAGAGACAGAGTATGAGGATGGGAGGGGCAGAGACAGGAGGAGACACAGAATCCAAAGCAGGCTCCAGGCTCTGAGCTGTCAGCACAGAGCCTGACACGGGGCTCAAACTCACAAACTGCGAGATCATGACCTGAAGTCGGATGCTTAACCAACTGAGCCACCCAGGTGCCCCTGCCTTAACTTTTATAATGAAGAGAAGGAGTGTGAGAAAGCTGGGAGTACAGTGGCCCTTTAATAGCTCTTCACATTTGGATAACTAAACTAAAGCTCTCTGAGCTACAGTTTCATCTAAAAGATGAGAAAACACCTATGTCCTCCAAGGTGTCCGGATGGCTTCCTCACCTCTCCTAACTTAGGGCATCTGGCCACGCTACATCACAGCAGCCCTCCACATATCCTTTTCACTGCTGCCCATGGGGCCACATGGCTCAGTCTCCCTAGTTTTCCAGTTCCACACTCACAACAGAGAAAAATGCTTGAACATGTTCATCTTTTCACATGAGGCTATAGATCTCTGGGAACAGTATCCTTAAGTCATATATTCTCTCACGCAGTCAACCACAACTGAGGTGGGAGAACACGAGGTCATTTTCTTGTTGGTTTAGCAAGAGGGGAGAAAATTTCAGTAGAAAGGAAGGTGGGAGGAGGGGCAGGCAATGATCCATAGCTCTGGGATAACGATAAAATATTTTTAAACTTCTATTAAAATATCTATCCACAGGGCATTTAGAATACATGTTTCTAAGGTTTCTTTATCACTTTTCAAAACTCAAAAATCTGTAAGGTATCTTTTTTTTATAACAGTGAAATAAAAAAAATAAAGTTTCATAAAATTGGAACATAGAAGTAGGGGCGCCTGGGTGGCTCAATTGGTTAAGACTTCGGCTCAGGTCATGATCTCGCAGTTCATGAGTTTGAACCCCACATTGGGCTCTGTGCTGACAGCTTGGAACCTGGAGCCTATTTTGGATGCTGTCTCTCTCCTGGTCTCTCTCTCTCTCTCTGTCTCTCTCAAAAACAAACATAAAAAAAAAAAAAAAAGAAACGCAGAAGTAGAGTCAAGACAACTCAAAATTTGAGAATTTTGGTCACTTCCCAATGCTATAGTTTGAGATCAGTTAGATAATATGATCATGGAATAAATAAATCATGAAGACATTTATTTGCACAGATTTTTTTTTCCAATCTCAATCACCAAATGCTACCCAGTAATTTGTGAATAATAGTTGATCTCCTCTAGCAGAGAGCTAGGGAAGGGGGCATGGAGTAGCACAGGCTCATTAAAAATGATACCAGAAAGTGGGTACTCAGTAAACGTTTGTCAAATGCATTAATGAATCAATGCTTTGGTTTTCTATTACTTTGGTGAAGTGAAGCAATTAGACAGTTTTAACTAAGATGGATTTTAATGCAAAGCATTTTTTAAAAGATAGGTTATAATGCAAACAACAGAAGAGGTGGCTTTAACTAGGCAAGGTCTGGCCAAGGTGGAGAGAGGCATCTGGGTACATGGCAAGCAAAGACGGGAGGTGTGGTGTTGCCTGGGTTTTCACTGGTGTGAATGAACTTACCAAAGAATGATACTTCCAAGGAGAAAGCATACACCTCAGTTGCTTAGTTAAGTGGTTTCCAGGAACCTGGAGCCCAGTTTCATGGCATCTCTGCACAACCAGCGGAGAAAACGAAGCCTTCCAGGGAGCTGTCTGCTCTCAACGACAAGAATTGGGGGGTCTAATTGCTGCATCTCAACACTCCCATCTTTTTCTGTTCCTTTCACTCTACCCACACCTCCTTCTTTCTCCAAACCTCCTCCTCTAGGACCATTCTGCCAATGGGAAGCAGAATACTAGCGTGCTTCTGGAGTCATCTGGCCGTGGTTCTTACCCTGGCACTCTCATTTACTGGCTCTGTGAAAAGTTACTTACCCCTCCTATGTCTCAACATTCTCATTAGTAAAAGTGATAATAATTGTGTCACTATCTTACAGTTGTTTCAGGCAAAAGTGAGGTAATATTTGTGAGGCTCTCACAATAGCACCTGGAACATTTTAAGTGCTCAGTACATCAACTATCGGTATTCTGACATTTGGAATACAGACTAGCATTGATTGTAGAAAATGGAAAAGGTATTTGTACATCAAAGGCTCATCTTTCTCTTGGCCCTTCAAACAACGAGCCTCATAGCTCAAAAGTCCAAACTTAGTGTATCAGCAGCTTCATCATCTCAGATGGTTCACTCTGTGGATACTGAAAGACTAAAAAGCAAGTCTGAACTTCATGCCTGTTAGAATAAGAGGCTGCACCCTCATCCATAAAACAAGCTGCTATCTTGAAAGCCAATCATGCATATTCAACACCCTCCCTCTCCATTGCTATTATTTTTTTCTGGCTTCCCTTCCCATAGCATTTTTATAGATAAAATATAATCCAATGAGATATCCTATCAATGAACTCTTTTATTTGCAAATTTCTCTAACAAGAAAGCTGGCCAGATGAATTCTCCACGCTATTCAAGAGAAATAACCCTTACCATAAATTTCTATTTTAGGAAGGCTTAGTGATGGCACCCTGTATAAATTTAGAACAGTATCTCTTTGAGCTTTAGTTTCATATCTGTAAAAACGAATATGGGATTTTTTTTCTTTATTCAAATGCACTATTTGACAGTTTACTGAAAAGAGCTGCAAGCTTTGTTTTACATTTCTGCAAAATAATAATAAAAAAAACCCATTTACTGATAGCTTTTATATGCTAGGCACTGTTCTAAACACATTGCCCAGATTATGTCATTAAGCCTCAAAACAGCACCTCAATGTAGTTTCTATTATAACACCCATTGTACAGGATGAGGAGACTGAGGCTTTAGGATTTCCTAAAATCATACAAATAACAAGTGACAGAGCCAGGGAATCTGTTACTAGAACTTAGTACATCATATCATATATAGAAAGAGGGCAGTTAAGACTGATTTCAGGAACTTTACATGTAAGAATGAAGAAAAGCCATATGTTCCATAGTGTTTAAAGGTAGGAACATATTTAATAAGAAGCATAATGTTGAACCTTCTGATATCTAATTCCTTTATGAATTAAACACACATTTAAGGCTTATATTGTGCCAGACCTTGTTTTAAATATTAACATTGGATAGGGTGCCTGGATGGCTCAGTTGGTAGAGCATGTATGTAACTCTTGATCTCAGAGTCCTGAGTTCAAGGCCCATGAGGAGAGATTACTTAAATAAATAAATAAATTTTTAAATATTCACAATGACAAACAGGTGCTTGATATCATTAGCTATGAAAGAAATAAAAATTAAACCACAATGAAATAAACAAGGAACACCTACCACAATGGTGAAAGTGAAACAACAAACAATAACAAGGGTTGGCTATAACAAGGATGTGGGGCAACTGAAATTCTCATTCCTTGTAGAAATGTAAAATGCCACAACCTTTGGCAAACGTGGTAGTTAATAAAATTAAACAGACAACTAGTCTATGACCTTGGAATATGACTTCTAAGTATATATCTAAAAGATATTAATATACACATACAGATCCAACCAAAGACTTACATAAGAATATTTATAGCATACAGAAAGTCATAAGTGTACAGACTGATAAATCTTCAAAAAGGTCTCAGAAACTCATGGGTTTTTTTCCCTTCTGTCACCCCCAAAAAATTACCACATAAAAGTTACTGCTTGACTTCAAAGATGATAGATTAGTTTTAACTGCTTTTTATCTTTAAACAAATGGACTTACATGCTATGTAGTCTTTTGTGTCTTACTTTTGTTACTTAATTTTGTTGAGAGACTCATTGATATAGTTGTGTGTAACTATGGTTTGTATATTCTCATTTCTGTGCAGTATTCCAATGTATAGGTTCACATCTGGCCATTTTCCAGAATAACTATACACAGAGCTAATCCAGACCAGCTATCCAGCAGAGTCTGAGCTGGCACCGTATGAAGGGAACAGAAATGCTGTCATGCCAACTGCCCTTTAGGGTGAGAGCAATGGAGTCATAGCTCAAGTCCATCCCCCAGGTAATCAAACAGACCCACTCTCCAGACATTTCCTAGCCTCTGGAGCATACAGTAGAGACAGTATATTTGGCAACTGAAACACTGGCTCTCTGAACTGTGGAATAAGAGTCAGTGTGGTGGGAAAGGTCCAGAAGAAGCCTCTGAAACTGCCTCCATGCCCTGGCTCAACCCTCTGAGAGGTTCTTCCTAGTCATCACCCTTCTTAGCATCACCTGATAGTAAGACTGTGAAAGAGCCCCTCGTATTCTGAGAAGCTTTTTCAGTCAGCTTCCCGCCTATAGAAAATTCAGGATCCAAGATCATGAAGTGTGAGTCAGTCACAGGCTTCTCTGACCAGATTCCTTTGCCAGATTAACTTTCCTAAACAGGTCTTTCATATTCTGATTCTTCTCAGTTCTATGTCCCTAATTTTATTCTTATTCTTTTTTTTTTTTAAGACAGAGTTCTCAGAATCATTATATTCCTTTGCTTTCTTAACCTAAAGACTCCCTCACATAAATAAACTGTGCACACCTTGTTTATAAGGTTTCTCTGGGAGCCCTCACATTTAATCTCTCTTCCTTGAGGCATTGAATGGATTTACTGGGCAGAACACATTTAGGTGGATGCTTACTCTGAAACATCTTCCTTCCTTCCATTGTTTTAACATCCAGAGATCTTGACCCTTTACACAAGATTGAGTTTTAATTGGCTTTTATTCCCCAGAAGCCTTCTTAGTACCAGCTTTTTCTAGTTGGGGTTGTTGAAAAGCAATTGTCTCTTCCAAGAGGAAATCCCTGAATTTGAAGAGTTTTTCTACCCTTTTTCATTCCTGATTGCAAACATAGAAATTCTTTTCTGAGTTCATCTCTTCTGAATAATACCTCACAAATGCAGCCTGTAGAAACCTACATAAGCTTCTAATATTGTTTTCCCATGCTGTTTGCTAGAACTAAATGTTATTAGCTATATGCCTGCCAAGTTATTGCAAGGAATCGTTTCATCAGCTGTGTTACCACTGCATGACATGGATCACCATGCTTCCAGCTCTCAGGCTCATTCATACCCTAGTAAGGTTAGAGAAATACTTATTCGTGACACTTTAGACTTTATTTGAGAGAAAAGCTACAATGAGCTCTTTGCCTGAAGGGGAGAGATTGAGCTCAACTCCAAACACATTAAGAACAGGTGGAGGTTTATAGCCTAAGAGCAGAATGGAGGTCAGTGGACAGAATATTACTAGGAGGAAACAGCAGGGGTAGGGAGATTCTGGGTAAACTGAAAGGATTTCTGAAGGCAGGCCACAGTGATATTGGGAGTGGGGAATAAAGAACTGAAAAGATATCAAGGGTAGGGGATGTGCTAAACTGACTCAGTAGGATTCTTGCTAAAACTGGTCTAAAGGGCAGGGCCTCTGGATAAGGACAGAGCCCAAGGTCAGGGCCTCGTCAAAGAGAGGACTCAGAGGAGCCTGACTGAAGTCTGGTCAAAGGAAAGAGTCTTTGTCAGTACTTTGCATCCTCTCCCCTCCCAAACTTCCAAAAAATATTACCAATTTGGTCTTCTTTTGCTTATATAAAATCACTCACTTCCAGCTAGATCATTTTCATTGGCTTTCAAACCTGCTCAAAATGTAAACAACAACAAACAAATCTTTCTTAAGTCCACATATCTTTCTAGCAACTTCTCTTCCTTTTGGCTTTACCCCTGAAACATCAAACTTCTCAATTTTCCTCTAGGCTCACCACCCTCACTTCTTCACCTCTCATTCACTCAGTAACATATTTCAATCTTACTTTAGCCCCCATTACTACACTGAACTAGCTCTTCCTGTTAAATTCATTGCGCATTTTCTGATCTTTATCCTATTAGACCTGCCTGCAACATTTAGCATAGTTGTCCCCACCCTTCATCCTGAATCTAGTCCTAACATCCATTGTACAACACTCCTTTGATTGTCTTCCTCTCTGCTCTTGTCCTCATTTGAAGCTTCACCTCTTTTTATGTGCCAATAAATATCGGCACTTCTTGGGGCACCTAGGTGGCTCACCTGATTAAGCATCCAACCCTTGAGTTTGGCTCAGATCATGATCCCAGGGTTCAGGAGATCAAGTCCCACGTTGGGCTCCTTGCTGAGGGTGGAGCCTGTCTATTCATCTCACTCTCTGCCCCTCCCTGACTCTCTCTCTCTCTCAAAATAAATGAATAAACTTAAATAATATATATATTGCCGTTTCTCAAGGTATCCTTTTCCTCTCTCACTATATTCTCTGTTTAGGTAATTGCATCCACACTTCACCTTCAAGTCCATTCTTTCAGAGGTAGCTCACAGAACTACATCTCCAATCCAGACCTCTCCACTCAACTTGACTCTTATCCAATTGCTTATTCAACAGCCCCATCTGAATGTCTCAAAGGAATGTTTCAGAATGTCTTCACATGTCCAAATGTCACCTCATGCTCTTGTTCCACAGATCTGGTCTTTTTTCATGGGTCCCTGTAGCAGGTAAAAGGCATCACCCTCCACTCAGTCACACAACAGTCATCCCAGAGGGTCATTCTTCATTGACAATATTGCTCAGTTAATCTATCCAACTGATCTCAATGGATCATGTTGTTGTATAAGTTTGTCAATGGCAAAAAGTAGCCCCTAAGAATCTTTATAAAAGGATTAAACTCAAACTTTGATTGTGATCTTACGGTATTTTTTCCATGTGAAGAAATCCATGTGTATGTCATGTGTTTTGCTTCCCCCCCCCAAATCTATTATTATATTGATAGAGTATACATTGTACCTCACAAAGAAGTATTTTTACATATGGGAAACACCCTGAATTTAAAAACAAGGATTGCATACAGGCCCCTATACTAAGAGAACAGCAACACCATATGGAATCTGACAGTAACCATCATTCAAACCTTCTCATCAATGGTTTAGTGAGGGGAATCACAGCCCCAGGAGGATGGCCCGGAGGGCCTGATGCCTGAGAGTAGGTGTGTAGAATGAACTGCATTTTGCAGGCCACATGAGCACCCAGGCACCCTGGGATCCATTGTGGATCTGGGACATGCAGGAGTACACCCAGCCACCAGCAGAAACGTCTGGGGGACATACCTCCACACCAAACTCCACCCCGCTTCCAAACAGATTTACTTACCCATAAGGCAGGATCTCACCAGAAGTCCTTAGCCGTGCCATCTATGGGAAGTCCGCTGATGAAAGATACTTGGGAGACCCACTGAGGTCCTGTGTATCTTTCCTGGTCATGGCCAGAAGGGGTCTGATGCAAATGACCTTCCCTGTGCCAGCTGCACATCAGGAGTGCAGTACTGGGAACCGATAGCTCCAAGAAGATGGGTTGCTCTGCTGAGGTGCCCACCTGCTTGGGCAGGTGCTTGCAGGCTGCACTGCGCATGTGCAGGTGGCCCCACCATGTGTGTGTCCAGGCTCCAAAAGATCCTTCTGCTGTTGGCAGTGGTGGAGGGACAGTCATGGTCACAGGCAGGGACTTATGGGGGACACACTGGGCCACCAGGCTCCATATGCACAAAGTTGAAAATCAGGTACTGTGGGCTCAGGTGTCAGTTCATCATCACTCAGGGCCTGGGACAGATCAGTTCACACAAACCAGGAACTCTTTTCCTAGGTATTTTGTGTAGGACACATAAGCCTGGTGAAAAATCACAGACTGCAAATCTCCCTTAAAAAATCCTCAGTCTTCAGACAGTCCTCAGTAAAATCTAGGTAGCAATCCATTCCTATGAATGTCAGAGTTCCTGACATAACTTCTGGTGCAGATGTTGTTCCCTTACTACTGACATTGTCATCCACAGTTTTCCCATTTCCAGGGTCACAATAGTAAAGTGAGTAAAGAAGAGAACAAACACCTTTTCTCTCATCTTGTCTTCAGGCCATTAAACAAGGCTTCCTTTTATCCAAGTGTCTGTAATACTCCTAAAACGTTTTGTTGTTTTTTAAAGATTTCTTACACTTCTCCTGTATCTCTCTTTTCCTGCATTTGTAATTAGGCTTGGTTTTCCTTTCAGCCAAATCAGAAGTTCAAGTTCACTTAACTATCATTGCCTTATACTATGCTGAGAACCATTCCTCCTGGACAAGCCCTAGTCAGTGTCTCTGATTAAGTTTGTACCATCATGCTCTCTTAGGGTAAGTTTTTTTACCCAATCTAATTGAGCACCTGCATGTTGGCTTTTCACTGCTGAAGGATGCTGAGGGCAAGCTTTCAGTCTCAGGTGTTTGTTCATTGGGCCCCAAACATCTTCCCATTAGCCTCTTCAGATGTGTCTGAATCCTTAGTGGGTGGCCATCGCCTAGGCTCTTGTACTTGGAACCTCTTGTACTTATCTATAAAATAAGAATAGTTAAGCCATGGGGTGGAAATACTAAAGCTGAAAAAAACTGAGATGTCCTCATCTATTGTGTTTTAGACTGCTGCTCACAACCTGTTAGTAACATGAAAAATCAATTTAGTGGCTCTAATCAGCATTTGTTAAGAGTTTTTAAAACAAGCAAACCTGTGCACAGCACCTAGCAAGAAGTATGTCTTTATCATGAAACTGTTTCAGCTGTGTGCACACACCTGTGTATACTGGGTCATGATATAAATTTATTTTCTTACTGATCGACAAGAGTCTTTGTAAATAAGATTAAGAGTTGGTCTAAATCAGTGGTTCTCACACTGTGGTCTCTACACAGCAGTGTCAACTATTATCTGGGAACTTATTAGAAATACAAATGTGAGGGGTGGGTACTTGGGTGGCTCAGTCAGTTAAGCGGCCAACTTTGGCTCAGGTCATGATCTCACAGTTTGCAGGTTCGAGCCCCGCATCAGACACTGTGCTGACAGCTCAGAGCCTGCAGTCTGAGTCGGATTCTGTGTCTCCCTCTCACTCTGCCCCTCCCCACTTGCACTCTGTCTCTCTCTGTCTTAGAAATAAACATTAAAATAATTAATAATAATAATAAAAGGAAAGAAATACAAATGTAGGGGCCCCCTCCCAGACCCACTGAGTCAGAACCTTTTTGGGTAGGGTGTATATCAGGTAATTCTGATACACATAGAAGTTTGAAAATCATTGGGCTCTAGATAATTTAGCCTTTCTCAATCACAGAAGAGATCTGAGCCCTAGAGAAAATGATTTAGTGAGTCTTTTCTTATTTCTGCCAAATATGGTACATAGAAGGTATTCTAGATGCATAGGAGAAAAGCAAATTATATATGCTGGATGCCTTAGGGCATTAGGGCTTATTTCTCTCTTGGAAGTGGTTGAAAAGGACTGGTCTAGAATAACGTGCCAAGATTCTCTACAGTTGTCAAATTTATGTGACTTTATCCAGATTTTCCAAAACATAAAGTAATCCAACACAAAAATTTAAATACAATAATTTCTGCTTAAAATATACTTTATTCTTATCTCTACTGTGTTTGTAAACCATGATCCCTTTGTGATAATAATGAATTAACTCTTAACTATAGAGAACAAACTGATGGTTATCTGGGAGGAGGTAGGTGGGAAAATGGGTGAAATAGGTTATGGGGATTAAGGAGTGCACTTGTGTTGATGAGCGCCAGGTGATGCATGAAAGTGTTGAATCGATATACTATACACCTGAAACTAATATGACACTGTTAACTAACTGAAATTTAAGTTAAAACTTTAAAAAAGGAAATAAGTAGATAACTGTTGCTAAGTATTGGAAACTAAGATTGCTGAGGACATTCAAAATCAGCCTGTTTGTTAATCTAATCATAATGGTCATATTGACAAGCTCTCCTTAGGACAGTGATTTACAGCCCTTATTCTGTGTTAGCCCTATTTTCTTCACAGCACACCCCCAATCAGTATCTCTCATCACAATGCTGTGATTCTCCTGGGGACTCATGCCAGGAGGGAGGCTTGAAAAATCTCCTTGAAGACTCTAATCCTCCATACCATAGAGAATCACTACACTAGGATAAGAGACAAAGTTGCTAATAACAATCTAAATCAGCAGAGAACATATCATCCTACCAGAATAGCCTAGTTTTAAATAGGCATTGACTGAGTTCCAGGATGATACAAGAGCTCAGAGCATAATTCATCGTTGTATACTTATTTATTCCTGCAAAGAATCACTTTATTCTCTCAAAAGAAAGCAAAATCTGGTCATGAGAAAGGAAAAATTTTCTTGTCAATCAACTAATCAACATTTCTTTATGCCTATTGTGTATGCATCAACGTACTAAGCAGTATGTAGGACATGGATGGTTTTATAGCAACTGGGTAGAAAAGATCAGAACACGTTAAACAAGCAACATAAAAATATAACATTAGTATATGTTAAATTACGAAGGACTAATTATGAAACTATTTGAAGCGGTTTTTAAGAAAAATAGATTTCTAAATCCACCCTGCAATGTTGACCTAAAATGTATCATAGGCAAGGCCCAGGAATATGCATTTAAGTTAGTTATGATAGTCAATAGTTATGCTAGTCAATCAAGTGAGGCACCATCACCTTAGAAATTCACAGAGAAAAATTCATTTTAATTGGTGCAGTGAGGGAACACCTTCTTTGTGGTTTAGTGAAGCTGAGCTAAGCCTTGAGGATCTGGTAGAACGTGAGCAACGTAGCAGAGAGAGCAGAGGGGATCTCTGGGCACTGATCTAGAGCAGGAATGTTACCTGGGACAGAGCATTACGGAATCTTTGGAAAGTAGAGAATGCGTCCCTAAAGCAGGGAAGGCTTCCCCCAAACTGAGTCTTAAAGACTGAGCTGCCAGTCAGAGAATGAGGGGAAGGGGATTCCAGGCAAAGGACACCACCTGTACAGAGTACAGAGGAACAGAAGTGCAAGGGGTATTAAGTGAATAGTAGAAGTTCCACGTGACTACCGACAAGAATCGAAATACGCCACTCCAAAATATGCCACTTTGGCATTCAGATTATTTTGAGCTGAAGGAATTTGGGACACAACAGATGCAGAAAGAAGTCTTCTCTAAACTTCGATTAGCTGACTAAAAACAAACTTCCGAGGAACTAGGCCTGCCGTAAACACCACCCCGAGAGTTTTATGGCCGTGAAGAAAGTTGGCACCAAGGTGAGACTGCACAAAAAAAACCTTACTGAAACAACCCTTATCTTCCAGTAGTTTCCCCATATACTTATCTTCCCACAGTTTAACACCCCTAGAAGCTCAAATCCCTTCTCTGTGTTTAGTTGCTTCTCCACCATTTATCACCCATTGTTAAAATGGTACATAAACTCTCAAATCTAACTACCTTTTTGGGGTTTTCACTTCTTTTCTGCGAAGCACCATGAACATAAAAAAAAAATTTAAAAAGTAACATCAATAAAAATGTGTTAAGTCTTTTTTCCTGCTAATCTGTGTTTATCAGTTTAATTTACAGGCCCCATTCATTAACTAAGAGGGTAGAGGAAACATTTTCCCTCCCGTATACTAGAATAGGCAGAGGAGGAAGGAGCAGAGGCCTATGAGAGGTAGGATAGGAGAAGTGATCAATAGCATTAAGAAGTAAAAGAATAAAATAATTGGAAATTACAAACTCACAGGAGGGCAAGTAAATTTCTGGGTGTACGTGTATATTATACATTGCCTGAGAGATAGGATCCAAAAACCATAGAGAACTGGTAGATTCACGTCCCATCTACAAGGGGCAACCTTCTCAACCAAGCCAATCATTGCTTCGATGGGCAATATGAGGCCAGTGCTGCCAAGTTACCTGATATATGTTTTCTTTCTTTCTTTCTTTTTCTTTTTTTTTTTCTTTTTTTTTTTTTTTCTTGGAGAGAGGGCACAAGTGAGTGAGGGGCAGAGATGGAGAGGAAGGGAGAGGGAGAGGGGGAGAGAGAGACAGAGAGAGAGAAGTGGGGCTCACCTGAAGTGGAGTTTGTGCCCACCCAAAACAAGGCTCGTGCTCACCCAAAGCCAGGCTTGAGCTCACCTGAAGTGGGGCTTGAGCTCACCAATGCAGGACTTGAACTCACGAACCATGAGACCATGACCTGAGCCAAAGTCAGATGCTTAACCAACTGAACCACCCAGTCACCCACCTGATTTATGTTTTCAAGAAAAGAGCGATCCAGATTGTTAGATAATATCTCCAAACTATTATATGACTCAAAAATATTGGGCAAAAAAAAAAAAAAACATAACTCAGGATGATATGGATACTAGTTTATTACCTCTGGGCTATAGTCCAAAAAAACTATTTACTGCACTCAGATGAGACCAGTATCTGTCTGGTTCACCATGTGCCTGATTTACAGGCTGACAGGACAGGGCAAGTAGGCTGAAGTATCATTGGAGAGACAACAGAAATCAAATTTGGAGCTTTCGTTCAGAAAGATCTGGTCATATCTTTATCTATATCCTCCATATCTATATCTCTTCCTCAATTTAAACACAGACCACGTATTTTTCTCAAACTTTGTAACATTCTCGAAAAATTGCCTGACTATATACTAACATGGCCAGAAATGTATACTAACATGTACTATTCACAAACTGAAAATATACTAACATAGCCAGAGGCATGATTTGAAAACAAGCATTCTTTATTAGAGTATTTGAGAGATGCCTGGCTGGCTCAGTTGGTGGAGTATGTGATTCTTGATCTTGGGGTCATGAGTTTGAGCCCCATGTTGAATGTGGAGCCTACTTTAAAAAAATAAATAAAATATAAAAAATAAAAAAGTAAAAGTATTTGAGACCCTACAAGGTTAATCCTAGATGCTAATATTTTACTGTGAAAGCACTGTTTTACTGTGCAAGCTGACAAGGATTGTATTTAGTAGCATGTACAACTCACTTCGTAAGCAACATGAACAAATCTATGGTCTTTCTTATTTTCTCCTTGTTGCAAGGTTATTCTAAAGGCAAATTCATTAAAACTGGAATATGCTGTTATTTCTCAAACTCTTCTATTTGAGAAAGAAAAATTACTTATTTTAAGTGCCTGTTTAGTCAACTCTTAGAAACCGTTCTTTGACAAATGACAAAACTTGTGTTCAAATTTGTACCTACTTCATTGCCATTATCCAAATTACCCTTGTATAGGTTCTATAAGTAACTTTCTTAAGAATCTCAGCTGCATAAATTTTTAACTACTACATAATTCAAAACCTCCCTTATAATAATCTTTAAGATTATGACATAAAAAGATGTTCCTCTGAAAAACTGAAATCAGTTTTCATTTCAATTTTCCCCTCTGTATTTTTTTGTCACAAGTATTACATATGATTTCTATTTACTCTTTTCAAGATTTAGAAAGTCTGGTCTTTAAGATCCTTCAAGATTTTTACTCTCCAGGAAAGACAATGTGGTACACACAATGAACCCGCCAAAGTTATCTGTGTTCTAATTCTCAGAATGTATTCATATTCACTTTACATGCAAAAAGGGACTCTGTAGATGTGGTTAAATTAATAATTTTGAAATTGGGAGATTATTTTGGATTATCTGGGTCCTTATAAGTGCAAGAAGGGGAGGAGACTAAGAGAGAAGTTGCCATGACATCAAGGAAGCAGAGACTGGGGTGATGTGATTACTGAAAAAGAAAAAGGGTCATAAGCCAAGGTATGAGGGCAGCTCCTAGGGGCTGAAAAGGGGAAGAAAACAGATTTTCCCCTAGACACTCCAGAAGGAATGCAGCTTTCCTGATTTTAGGCCTGCAATATCCCTTTTGGACATTCAACCTCCAGAACTGAAAGATAACTAATTGATCTGTCTTATTTAAAGCCACTAAATTTGTGGTAACCTGTTACAGCAGCAACAGGAAACGAAAACTGACAGTAACTAGGCCTCTTCAGGGATAGACACTAGGAGCATTTTTAATTAGTATTTTACACTCTTTCTGGGTAAAAGTCTAATCAAAGGTTACCAGCATTGGTAAATAGCCCCCATGCCTCCTCACAAGAGCACCCACAACAAGTCATTATCCAGTCTCTAGCTAAGTACCTTCTACACAGAAAACTCATTTCTCAAAGTTTGAGAAAACTCATTTTTCAAAGATACTTGATGGACTTCAGATACCTCTAAGTATTAGAAAATTCATTATTGTACTGATCTGAGGCCAAAACCAGGGCTCCTTAACTCCTAGATCAGTGTTCTTTTCATTCTATTAAATTCAGCTTGAATAAGGTCTTTAGATACCCAGTTTAAAACACAAACAATTTCAAAATAAAATGCACAAGATTCCTAGTAAATCTTATAGAAACTATGACAACATTTACTTTTTTGTTTTGGGAGAAAGCCTAAGTGCGAGACGGGGAGGGTCAGAGAGGAAGAGAGCGAATCTTAAGCAGGCTCCGTGCCTATCATGGAGCCTGTCTTGGGACTCCATTTCACAACCATGAGATCATGAACTGAGCCAAAATCAAGCGTTGTTCACTTAACCAACTGAGCTACCCAGGCACCCTGACAATATTTACTTTTTCAAGCATTGTTTTTATTGCAGCAAAGTTCATTATAAAATTATTTTTATAAACTATGTTGGCTACTCTCCATTTAAATTAATGATTTGCATTAGAGAAAAGAAGAAATTCAGGGGAGTCATCATTTGCTCACTCACTAATATTATGTGCTACAACTTACATCAAGCAGTGAGTCAAAAATGAAACCCTTTGGTGCCTGGGTGGCTCAGCCGGTCAAGCTTCCAACTCTTAATCTCAGGGTCCTGAATTCAAGCCCTGCCTTGGGCTCAGCGCTTGGCATGAAGACTACCTAAGGAAAAAAAAAAAAAAAAATGAAACCCTTTCTTTTCCCCAATTGATTTTGCATTAAACATTACTTTTAGTTAGCACCTTGAACAACCCTACAAGAACAAATTAGTATTCCATTTTCATTATAATTAGGTAACTATGTACAATACATAGATGCTTAAACAAATTCTACTAGCTAGATGTTCCTATTTTTTCATATCCTATATATGTCCTTATTTAGTCAAATAAGAAGAAATAAGAATTCAGATATGACTCAGTATCAAAATCCTTACTGGCCTTACTATTTTTAAGGATCATTAAGCTACTGAGTCTTAGTGTCATCGGTAAAACGGGTGTAATACTTACACAACCTTATAATGATTGCATAAAATAATATGGATCAAGGGAGTAATACCATGTCAAACATACCAAAGGCACATAATAAATGTTCATTCCTTCCCCCACTCCAGATGATGCAAAATAAGGGGAAGAGGGGCAACTGGGTAAAGATAGGGGCATGTATCCATTAGACACAAAAGTGTTGAGAACTACAAAATAAAATTTGCTGGCAGTGTGGAAACTCTTTAAAGACCTATACAATTCAACATTATACCAATACATGTTTAAGTGTAATTTTCTAAATATGCCGTCACTTTGAGAACAATTTTCTCATTTATCAGTAACTTCTACGTACATGCCCAATCAATAACTGCCGAAGAATCATAACCCATAGTGAACTGAATGTCACACGGAGCCAAATGTCAAAAACAATGATATTACAACAAAAAAGTTTATTCGCTGTTTAAATTGCGTGGATTTAAATATATACTATTCTATTTGATACGGAGTGAAGCCCTTCCCCCGCACCCCCGCCGCCTCCTTAAAATAAGGCGCCTGGGAATAAAAGCTCTGGAAAGGGCTTAAGAAATCAGGTAGAGAACGCAACAGGGGGAATGAAACAACTTTCTGAATTCCTCCTTGTCAAGGGAAAGTTGACGCCTCTCTAAGCCTGGAATAAAGCTACCGCAGCCACAGCGAAATCAAATGGCACGCTATCTGGCGTTCTCGGCACTGGCCCGTCTACGCCTGTCCTAAGGAATTAGAGTTTTCCCTTTCCCCACGCCCCACAGCTCAGGCGAGAACACGCCAGCACGCTGCGGGCATCCACCCGGATGACTCCCCGGGCTCCCAAGACTCCGCTTCACAGCCAACACCCACCAAGTCCTGAGCCGCCACCCCCCAAGCTCCTCCTGCGCCCATCTCGCTCCAATATTCGCACATGCGTACACCCAATAAAGAGAAGTCAGGGCGCTCCCCCTCGAGGTAGGTCCCCACGCCCAGCTGCCACGCAGCCAGTCCTCCTGCCCTTCTTCGGGCCACCGGCTTCGCTATTCACTAATACGCATGTGTAATACGGTGCCGCCCAGCACCGCTTTAGCCGGCAGGGGTGGGGCGGAGGGCGGGACCGAGTTTCTTGCGCACGCTCCGGGCATGCGCAGTGCAGCGGTTGAGGCGCCAGCTGTCGACTTGGAAGTTCCGGGGAGGCGGCGCATGCGCGAGTGTACGCGTTGCCGGCGAAGAGGGGAGCCTGACGACTCGGAAATTTGAATACCACAGTAGCATGGAGTGTGACCTCATGGAGACTGACATCTTGGAGTCGTTGGAAGATCTGGGGTAAGACTGCCAGGGTACGGGTCTCCTAAACCTCACACTGCCGGCCCCCGGGAACACCTCCTCCGCCCCAGTCGGGGACACCTGCCTTTGCACGCCGCACCCGGTGGCTCCTGGCTGTCGCCTCCATATGGCTCCCGAACCCCAATGCCACGTCCACTGTCTGCCCTGCCGGGTCGGGGCCCTCCTAACGCGACGACCGTAGGCCTGCCCTGTGCTCCCTGCAGCCGAGTTACCCGCAGCGTTTGTCAGTCATGCGTGTCATTGTCTGGGCTCTGGGTTCTCGCCACCCCCCTCCCCGAGCTTCTCTTCTTGCTCCCCATCGTCTTGCCCTACCCCCTCACTCTGGAGGTTGCCAAAGTTGATTCTCTTTTTTCCTACTCGTTCTCCAAACTTCTGCTCGTGTCCTGAGCCCCTGCTCCTACCCCACCCCATTTTCTCTCAAAAAAATCTCCTTTGCCCAGTCATCTCTGCATGCACTCAGGCTTCCCTAAGCCACATGCCTGCATCCATTCCGCTAGCCACCTCACTTATGTACCTAACCTGTCACCATCTTCATGGGAACCACTTGCTGTTTCCCCTGACAGTGACACTCTACTTCTTTAAGCCACCATTAGTCCCGACCCTTAGAGTCCTCTTCAGCCACCACATCCCCTGCATGTTTGTTGTGCATTTTGTCTCTTCTTACAGTTAGCCAACCATGATTTAGTATCTAGAAGCTGGGAATAGGGCTTCTGATCTCTCTGGGTCACTGAGATCAGTGTACTCTATTAAAACTTGAGAATTTAGAACCTTTTGGACTACGGGTGGTTCCAGAAATAAACTGTGGAATTACATTATGTGTCTACAGGTAAATGGTGTCCAAAAAATACAGATTTAGCTAGCTGTATTTATAAAATAACAAGTCCTTTGTCAAAACTCTCCCCAAGGGTGTTCATGACATGGAAACCTTTGGGGGAACCTTTCTTTAGGAAAGTCCACCGACGGGGCCCCTGGGTGGCTTAGTCGGTTAAGCTCTGACTCTGGCTTATGTCATGATATCATGGTCTGTGAGTTCAAGCCCCGCATTGGGCTCTGTGCTGACAGCTCAGAGCCTGGAGCCTGCTTCAGATTCTGTCTCCCTCTCTCTGCCCTTTCCCCACTTGCGCTCGCTCGCACTGTCTCTCTCTCTCTCTCTCTCTCAAAAATAAATATTTTAAAAAGTTAAATAAAAAAAAAAAAGGAAAGGAAAGGACACCATGAGGTTCTCAGAGTCTGCCCATTTAAGTAACTTGCTGTCCTGGTAGAAATTTTTGAGAAAAGAATTGGTGGTGTTTATCTTTTTTTGTTACAGTGAATTATCATTGTCTCTCTCTTTGGAGCTTGCTCTGAATTTTCAGAATATTCCAGACTTTAGGGGGCTTATTTCTTTGATTAGAGTATAGGTAAAAGTCACATTCAGCAATATGGTCTCTTTGGCAGACATCTCAGACTAAATTGATTGCTCACATATGAATCCATTCATTCAGTAAACATTTTTAAGGAGCACTTGTGCTCTGGGGCAGTGTTGGGCTGATCATTTACTAGCCCAAAGTGAGGTAGAAGAGAAATTCACACTGTGAGAAAATGCTGCGAGAACTGAGGACGAAGGTCTCTTTACACTTGGAAAGCAAATAAAGTCCCAAAAGCTTCCTAGAAGAAATGACACTTAAGGTTAGCATTGAAGGAGTAGTAGACTGAGGGAAGAGAGCCTTATTTAAATGGAGTCATTCTGCTTGGGTAGATGTTGCCTAAAGAATTGGTGATGGATGCTGTTTCTTCCCATTATTGTTCTACCCTTTTCACTGTATTTTCTGGAGTACTAAAAAAGTAGTTGTTACTGTAATCATTGTAATCAAGTAAACATTTGAGATGGGTTGTAATGTACAGCCCATCAGATTGAACCATCAGATTTTCCGAAAACTTTGCTATAAATTTTAAGCAAAACTACTGAGTTTGATGACATTCAGTCATTAAAATTCAGGCCTGATTGATTGACATGTACGTTTAAAGGATTCACTGAGAATTATTACAGTTTAAATGACTATCGTTTATCTTTAATCTGGCACACAGTATAAATTCAATAACTATTTGTAGAATAAGCTAACAAATTCTAAATGTGTAACACAAGGAGACATTTGTAGGCCTAGTCTCTATATTGCAGTATCTAATAATTTGTGGGTTGAATCTAGATGCCAGGCTATATAATCTCACTTTTTGTGTAAGGTTTTTTCCCATTCAATTCAGTGTATAAACACTTAAGTGCATTTTAAAAGAACCAAATTATTGTCATTTCTCGAACATCTCTGTACCTCCAAACTTCAAATTATCTTAAGTATACTTAATGTTCATCTTTAATAACAGTGTTTTTATCAGTATTTCACTTAAAAGATAAAATAATCTTCTGAAGAACATATATTTTAAAATTGCTTTGAGAATGACAGGATCTTTGGTTCTAGTTATATTCTAGGCTGGGGTTCATTATTACTGTTGTCTTTTATGAATATGTGAACATTTAATAATATTTTAAGATTATGCTTGAATCACTTAAAAAGGGTTAGGATTCAGATGCACCAGTTTGCCCAGACATCAACTTGCCAGCAGTTATTCATGTTTTAAATAAATCCAGACATTTCTTGAGTACTAGTATGTCTTAATAGTCTTAACTGTCATTAAATCTAGAAAAAGCAAATAATTGATTAACTGACAAGTTTTTGCTTTTAAAGAAAGTCATTAAAAAATTATCTAATTCATTTCTGGAAAAATTTCTAGAAAAGATAACCTAAGTTATATTTCTGAAATTGTAAACTATAGTATAATGAGCTATCACTTTTTAATGTTTTAATTTCAATTAAGTTAAAGTAAGAAAATCTTTGTACAATAAGAGCTTTCAGTGAATGGATAGAAGTTGACATAATTTAGTAGTGTATATGATTCTATTAAATACTCCTATGTATTTTGAAGAATTGAAATGCAATTACCAAGTAGCTTATTTTTCTATTTTGTTAGATTAAAATTAAAAACTTAAATTTTATTTTCTGTAAATTTTATTTGTATTTGCAGGTTTAGAAATTGGTCCTCTAACTACAAATAATACATAGATAAATTGTATAAAATATTAGGTGTGATTTTATATTCTTCTGAAGTATAATTTTTTACTTACCAGTTACAAGGGTCCATTGTTGGAAGATGGCGCTCTGTCTCAGGCAGTCTGTGCTGGAGCCAGTTCCCCTGAGTTTACCAAACTCTGTGCTTGGCTGGTGTCTGAATTAAGAGTGTTCTGTAAACTAGAGGAAAATGTGCAAGCAACTAACAGTAAGTAAACATTCAGTTTTAGGTGCAAAACATAAAAGTAAAATTGGGGTATTGTCAGTTGAACATTATTAGTACTAAACCTGAAGTTTTAAGTTTTTTCTAAGTGTAAAAAGGAAAAAAAAAACATTAAAAGTTGAAGTTAAGTGAAAGTTGAAAAGATCTTATTACTGAGATACAGAAATGGGAGACAAGTATTGCATATATGAACTTTCCATTCTTTGTAAAACATGACTTGTGAGCTCTTAAATTGGTGGCTAGAACTCAAAGTTGGAATGTTTTTCTTAGGACCACTAGATTCCAGGAGGACGTGTGGCATGTAAAGTAAATGCATTACAATTCTTTTATACACGGGAAGAAAGAGAAAGAACACTTTCTTAAGAAGTTTTCTGTATCGCAGAAATGTATCACTAGATCCACCACAATCAGATGCAGCACCATCAGATTTACAGTGTTGAGAGCTGTTTTATACTTGCCAATTTTGTTATTGTATTAGCACTACTTTGTTTATTCTGCAAAAGAGACAGAAGCTTGGAACCTAACACTACACCATCTGGCTCCCTCCTACCATAGGTAAACCTACAATGGGAGACAAAGATAAATGCCTACTTGTTAACCTACGCTCATGGAGAACTATACACATACTCCCCACCCACACCCGACACAATCCCATTTGAAGAGCTCACGTTTTTACATGTTTAGTATATTTAATGTGCACATGTTAGTTGCAGCCGTTTGCAATTATTAAGGACACTGTAGCGTAACAGTAATGATAGCATGGCTTACATTTATTGAGCATTATGTTCTAAGCATTTTCTATGTGTTAACTCATTTAAAACCTGAGGCAGGTTTTATTGCTCTTTTATACATGAAACAAGAAAGCACAGCTAGGTTAAATGCGTTGTCTGAGGTCACACAACTAGTGCATGATATCACCAGAGTTCAACCCCAGCAGTCAAGATTGGGGGTCAGCACTCTTAATACTGCCTCTTGGCCTCACATTTCAGAGACTATAGGAACTTGTGAAAACATGTATACTAGATGATAACTATAACCTGGAGCCCCTTTCAAAAGAAAACATCTCATAGAAGCCAACATACAAAACAGGTAAAGTGTACCTATTTGGTTGAAGTTAAGAGGGAGTATGTTTAACACAAGCCTCTCCTCCTCCCTGGCTCCTTGTAAAGGAGTTATTTGGAATTTGAGTTTACAGAACAGTTTGCAAAACAGTAATACAGCCTTCCCATTTTACAGATGAGAAAATGAACTCAGATCAAGTGATTCAGAGTTTGTTGATTTTTGCCCCTGTGTGATAGAAAGCCATTAGAAAGAATGGTAAGGAAGAAGGGGCATTGTTTTTCCTTGGTTCACGAGATAAACTCTGTACTTAACGTGTTATGGGAATACAGAATTACAAGTCATGTTTGCTAACTTCAGATTTAATCTCATTGGGAATGTTAGGCACAAATGGAACCACTGGAGGTTAGTACAGTAATTCAGTGCTTCACTTTATGGTTCACAGCAGGAGGAAATCAGTGAGCGCAGCAGCACTTGGGGAAGGTTCTATCAAGGAGCAAGACCACTGGGCTTTGATGGGCAGGTGAGGTTTGATAGATGAGAAGCACATAGAGGGCATATCAATCGCAGCGAATAACTTAAATGAAGGCACAGACGTGGAAATGAGTCTGCCTGTTCCTTCGACAGTGAGGAGACTGGCGTGGCACAAATGGAATATTTGTGGAGGTAGAGGGTAACTACTATATATATGTCATAGGTACTACTACATAGCAGTTCGCAGGGAAGGTAAAGTGGAGAAGCCGTGAAGAAGAATCTTTAAGGGCAGACAGATAATTAGATTAGGCGAGGTAGAAATTAGGAAACCATTAAACATTCTCCAATAAGGGAATAACCTAATGAAAACTTCTCAAGAACAGAAGTTGGCAGTGGTGTGAGAAAGGAAGGATTTAGAAGTCAAAGTAACTTGTGTTAGGAATATCCTGTTAAAACTTGCAACTTACATATATAACTTTTATGCTAATAAGAAAAACAATTTTTATTAAACAAGGTTATTTTAATTCTTAAAAGGCCCGAGTGAAGCTGAAGAATTCCAGCTTGAGGTGAGTGGGCTACTAGGGGAGATGAACTGTCCGTATCTTTCACTGACATCTGGGGATGTGACCAAGCGCCTTCTCGTTCAGAAGAACTGCCTCCTTTTGCTCAGTAAGTTCATAGCTACTAGAATGTAGCTGTTATTTTTTATTCATGTTTTCTTTGACTAATAAACTGGCTGTTTACTATTTCATTACGGATTGAAATCAGAATGCTACATATTTTAAAGAAAACTATTACATTTTCAACTTAGAAGCTAATCGTGGTCCTGTGCACTGGTAGCAGCGTTGTTTTGTAATTACTCCTCTTTTATCATTTAACTTTCCTGGTACTCGAAGTATTATGCTTCACCTAATGTGACCGTAGGTAGTGCCCAGTATTCAAGTGTGTGATCATTAAACCTTAGCGTTCTGGACTGGAAGCACATTTTAAAACAGACTAGGAAGGTAGTGTGGGAATAATGAAGATTTTTTAAAAAAATTAAAGTGTTGTATATTGTGGGTATTTCTTTGTGGCTGGGTAATTGGGGGTTTTGGTTTTGTTTGTAAATCTATCAAATTACAATGTAAAATTTTCTGGAATAGTATTTGAATTTTTCCTGCACTTACTGATCATTCTGGGAAATAAATTGTTACAAAAACTTCTTTCTTTCCATGTTTTTTGTATACTAACTATGATTTCTTTCTTCACCCTGAAAAACAGTAAGTAGACTCACAAATTTTATTGCCTTAAGTGAACCCTGCAGTAAACACAGCCAGTAGTCTTAACTCACAAGTTTTGTAGCATCTGAGACACATTTAGATTAAGCTTTGGTTAAGTGAATATTATAGTTCTTATTATGACATAAATAGGTCGGGGTTTTTAAAATATTGTCTTTATAACTGTGGTTTCTGAATAATGTGACAGCTCTAATTTTGAAAGTTCAGTTTTTTAAAAATGGTGTTCATAGCCATTATACCCAGACACTGAGTTATTCCAGAATCACTTTCATAATTTCCCCTTTGTTGAATGATTTTTGGGGGGTGGAGGGGGGTATACACATAAGGTTAGATACTGCTTGAAATACTAATACTGCTGCATGTAGTTCTTAGGTGTGCATTCAGTATCCTTCAAATTGTGCGATTTCTAGAACTGGCTCAGCCACAGTGTACTCACTCGTTCTTCCTTCGTAACACTGCTTACCAAAACCTAGTATTTGGCACTCGAGATATGTTATCTTACATAGGAAGATAAGAACTTTATGGAAAGCTTAGTAATGATCATGAATAACTAATGTTTTCAAAGAGCTAAGAGTTTGGCCTTTTTAGTGTTCATACTTCTAAAAACCACTTTGAATATAAATCTTTATAAAATGCCTTTGACTCTTTCCTGTTTCTTAAGCAGACTGCACTGAATATTATTTTGGACTCGGGGTCATAATTTATAGACTTTAATTTTTTTTTTAATGTTTATTTTTTGAGACAGAGACAGAGCATGAACGGGGGAGGGGCAGAGAAAGAGAGAGAGAGAGACAGAATGCAAAGCAGGCTCCAGTCTCTGAGCTGTCAGCACAGAGCCCAGTGCAGGGCTCGAACTCACAGACTGTGAGATCATGACCTGAGCCAAAGTCAGAGCCCGAATGAGCCACCCATGCGCCCCTAGACTTTATTTTAATGTGCTATCAACTCAAAAGCTCCTCAGTAATATACAACTGTTTGCTTCTCAACTAAATGACTAAACCAACTAAAGGTTATGCTGCTCTTGGAATTCATGCACATATACATTACTCCCTCCTCTATCTTTGCTTCTGCTGTTTCCCCTTTAAAATATTCCCCTCAGTTTGTATTCCCTCTGTCATGCTAGTATTTATGTACATGTGCTCATTTTCTTTTCGCTCTGTATAAATATTTCTCATCTTTCCAAGTATCAGTTGTCACATCTTAATGCTATAATTTTACTTCTCCAGCACCCTTGAACTTCTTAATATGAAGCTTTTAATACATTGTGTTCCAAAGGGGAATATAACCAATCTCGTTAGAATTGTTAGTAGACTAGACTTTGAATGAGTGGCTAAAAAACTCTCCTGTGTCTGGTTAAGAAGTTTTAGCTGTTCATTGCCTGTCTGGTTGTCCAATTATTTCCCTTAGGTAAAATAAGTCAGATATCGGAGTTCTTAATAGATGAAGAATTATTCATCTTTTTATGCATATATTCTTTATTCCTAACTAGATTGCCAGTAGAGATCATCTGTTTTGTTTTGTATTATATTTCCAGTACCCTTCCTAGTACTTTGAACTTCAGTTACAGTTAATGTTTTTTTTTTATGGGAATTGTATTGGTGAACTAATTTTATGGATGCCTGAGCTATGTTGTCCCAAATTTGGAGAACCAGTTTATTAAATCATATGATTTTCTAGAACAAGGGTTGGCAAACTTTTTCTTTACAAGGACAAGGCGGTGAATATTTTCAGCTTCGTAGGCCATAAGGTCTTTGTCACAACTCCTTAACTCTGCTGTTGTAGCATGTACCAGCCAGAGAGGTTATGGAAATGATCATGGTAGTGTTCCAGTAAAACTTTATTTAGAAAAACAGTGGTTATTTTCATGACCATGGAGTTTTACTTTTTTGGTCTTTTAACTCATACAGTTTGCTGTATGGAACACATTAAGATTTTATCAAAACCATTTAGAATGACCTTTCCAGCAGCTTGGCTGTTATTTATTGTTCTAGCATAACACCTTGGGTATAGGAAATGAGATACCCAAGCTGATCATTCTTTGGTATTTCTCATAGGACTTAAGAGCCCAGAAAATGTCTTTTTCCAAAACTCTCTTTCTAATGTCAGAAGGTTCTCACTTTGTCACATAACCGGAAATCCTGAGATCCAAATGATTATTAATCATCTTTCACAAAAATTTAAATGTCCTTGGGAAGGTTAAAGAAATAAGAGTAAATATTTTATACCTTCAGTCACCTGAAGCAGATTGCAGCCCTCATTATACCTGGCTGAAATCAACACATAAGGGGATGATATTGATACAGAAGGATTCTGCCAAGGAAAGCTTAGAAAGTTCTGTTGATGTTTTTCAGGGGAGTTGGGGGGAGTGGGGAGAGAAGGAGGAAGGTGGGGGAAAGGGAATATTGAGAAGATCAAAGATGGAAGAAGGGTTTCTTTAAACAGCCAGAGAGGGTGGCATTAGGCTACTGGAGGCTGTGAGAAAGGATCTTTGGGGAATTCCGTGCCCTTCCCCTTTTGTAAGTTGAGTTTTTATTACTTGAAAATGTTTTATGCCAGTTCTGAACAGACTACCTAAGTTTTGGAACGTAAGAGAGCAAGAGAGTTCCATCACTGCTGCATGTCAGTAGTGAGAAGTAAAAAAAAAAATAATAACCAGTTCCAACTGTTGCTGAGGATTGCCACCTGCCACCTTTGGTAAATTTGTTAGCAGATGCCAACCCCTGTTCTGGATAGTGGGATAACACAGATCCAGATTTTTAGATGTGATCTACCTTGTTACTTTGGTTTCAAAGAAGAATCACTTATTTTAAATCACCCTTTAAACATATATTGATTAAATACCTGAATTACAGAACCAGTTTATATGTTAATGTCATTTGCAGGTAAAAATGGTTTTCTTTTCTTGTTTTTATCCATTCTTGCAGCTTTAAAAGTTACGTATCACTAGGTCTATAGAGTTGTGACTCCAGACTTATGACTATTAACTGTAGCTGTATCTCATTTTGAAATCTTATTTTGTTTACTTCAGCATACCTCATCTCAGAACTAGAAGCTGCCAGAATGCTCTGTGTGAATACTCCTCCAAAAAAAGCTCAAGAAGGAGGCGGTAGTGAGGTCTTTCAAGAGTTGAAAGGCATATGTATTGCTCTAGGAATGTCCAAACCTCCAGCCAATATAACTATGTTCCAATTCTTCAGCGGGATTGAAAAAAAAGTAAGACCTTTAGTACCAGATTGTAGTGTATTAAAGGCATAGTCCTACATTTGTTTGAAATGAAGCAAGTTAATTTCTCTAAATGGGAACCTAATGTGCATATTATTGTTACTAAATGAGTTTTGGGTTTTAAATCCTAGATACCTTAAAGAGAAATTAGTGCTTTACTATTTTTTTAAACTTGTGAGCATGTTTCTTTTTCAAAAAGGAAGCTTTATGCTTTGACTTATAAACTGAAATAAGCTAGGTATAATGTAAAAAGAATTAAGACTTAAGTCCTTTTTAAAATTTTATCACTGAACTTTGAGGCAATTAATTTTTAAGGTCTTTATCATTAAATGTTATCACCTTCCTTTCCATTGACTGGACAGAAAAGGATGTCAATGTTTTTGGTTTTTTAATCCAGTCACTTTGAGTCTTACATGTTTCAGATGGCAAGCTAGGTTTGTTGACCACTACTAACAACCTAGTATGTGAAAATAAGTCAGAATTATTTTTATGCCACACGTAATCTACAGTTAAGAGGTTTTAAAAATATAATTGACTAGGAATAAGCACTTTTAATAAATAAATATAAGAGAATGGTATTTGTTATAGCAGAGTTATTCTCTGTATGCATATCTGCTGGACTCTAAGAATTGGTACATTTGCATTGTGGGGTCAGTGGACACCATGATGCACAAATTCGGCTGAACTCTACAGGGGAGCAGCACTGTATCCATAGTCTATATTTTCTGTGTGTTCATTCATCCATTCAGCAAATACCCATTGAGTGCCTACTGTTGTCAGGCACTGTTCTAGGTACAGTGAAGGAATCATGCTTCCATAGGCACTTGAGGAGTGGGACAAGTGAGTGTCTTTATCGTGTGGGTCTTGTACATTTCAAAACATCCTCCACCTTTGCCTCTGTCAGGAATCTTCTTTTGATGGCAAGATATGATGGGAAATGGGAAGATGAGGAAGATATGTTTTACTTGTAGATTTGTTTATTCATTCATTTATGTGTTTGTGTCAGTTAAAGGAGACCTTAGCAAAAGTTCCACCTAACCATGTGGGAAAGCCTTTATTGAAGAAGCCAATGGGACCAGCCCACTGGGTGAGTAGCAGTCATCTTGAATAAACTCGGTAAAGAACCATCTGCCTCTCTCATGGTGTTGACACTTACAGTTTGTGTTGTTTAAGTTATGTTTTCTGATATGTAATATCCTAGCTGGACATTCTCAGAATCAGTTTTGTGAATCTTAAGATTTAGGCAGAATAATTTTATTTGTGTATGATTAGAAGCACTTACCTCATAATTTGTAAATATTTCACATAGCTAGTAAAAAATAAATTGCAGTCGAGTATGTTTCTAATTGCCAAATGGGTTGCCTTCAAGCCAAAAATGTCACTGGGCTAAGCTTCACACAGTGAAATATGGGAAGGCTTAATGAGAATTCTGTGCTTATTCTTTATTATGTTTTGAGACATTGTTTTGCCTATTTTTTCATCAACTTACTATAACTTTTAGTACTATATCAAGTAATTTGCTTTGTGCTAAGTGCTGGGGAATTAATTGGTTATGAATGAAGCAGACACAAGTTTCTGCCCTCTTGGAACAGGGGGTCAAGCAGACTTAAATTCTAACTGGTCTTTTAAATTTTGTTTTTAGGAAAAGATAGAAGCAATTAACCAAGCCGTAGCCAATGAATATGAAGTTCGGAGAAAGCTGCTAATAAAACGTTTGGATGTCACTGTCCAGTCTTTTGGCTGGTCTGACAGAGCTAAGGTACATACTAAATAATTTAAAAGAGCAGAGTATTTATAGACATGATCCTTAAACATTCCTAGCACAGGTTAGCTATGGTGGAGACTACAAGAGAAATGCATAGGAGACACATACAGGAATTTTTCTTTAGTGAGTTGCTGAGTAGCAACTCTTCCAGCTATTCAGCAATAATGAAGAAAACATTTTTTTCAGGATTTTCAGTTTTTTTTTTTTAGCAAAACCGTATGTTTTAGGCCCTACTAAGAGTACCCATTTGTAAGAGAAATGGATAGAGTATTTAAAAATCACTAAAATAAAAAATTTTGAAATCACTTGTTTGCTATACTTAAAGCTAACAATTTAATTTGCTACTTAAAGTGAGAAATACTGGATTTAGCAAGACCAGCTATTACTGTGCATTTTTAGAGAATTGGAGAATCTGGTAAGACTTCAGTTTTACTTCAGATTAAATGAGATAATCCGGGTAAAGATCTTGGTCATTCAACAGATATTTATTAAATATTAAATATCTACTATACGATCAGTAAGCGGAAAGAAATCGGCACACTTGACTAATTTGACCTCCTTAGAACCCTGAAGTGGAGCTGATCCTTGAATTTATGGGGAGGTTGGTCCAAATGTGTATGAGGTATTCCCTTAATAGTATATTCCTGTTTGAAAACAGATTTTTTTCTGAATTTTAGTTAACTGACTCTGAAATGGTTTTTATTTAGTTCTCCGGTTATTTGCTAATAATATGTTATTTTCACCTGAAATCTTTAAACCTTAGCAAAGCCCTATTTGGCTGCTACATTGTTGGGGTAGATATTTATCAACTTACAATTCTTCAGTGTTGGAAAGGGGTTTTAGAGATCGGTCTTAATTCCCCTCATTTTGCAACTGATGAAAATGGAGGCTTTGTCTGAGACCTCACAGCTACTTGGTAGCAACACATGGCGCAAATGGTTCTCTCCTGTGACTGTTGTAGGAAATACCAGAAACAATCATTTCACTCTCAGCGGGGTCCATGCACTTGAAAAACAAAAACCTTGCACCTCTTGTAGCTAGAAAACCGTCTACTGACTGACGTCAGTGCACTGACTGAGGCACTGACAAACCGCGGTCCTGAGTTTGGCATCGGCATGACAGCACAGGGCATCCTGACCCTGTGTGTTGGAGCTGCTGTTTCTCTCCCCATTTTGGACATCTCTAAAATAATCATGTTTAGTCTAAGTGATATTTAATATCCTTTTGAACCATAATACACAGTGATTTTACAAACTATATTAAATGTATTGGGGAAGATCAGCATTGTACAGATTACTTACACAAATCTTTTTTTTTTGTTTCCTCTAACGGAATTTAGGTACTGCTATCTCATTTTGAAACTTGGTTTTAAATAACTTCATAGAAATTACTTTATATGCACAAAATGAACTTGTTTCACATAATGAAATTTATGTACTTGTATCACTTTGGAATTGCATTTTAAGTCAGTTTTATTTGCAACATAAAACTATTTTCTCAAAAGTGTTTGTTTCCATTCAACAAACAGTGAGTCGAGCACTTACTATAGGTACAAGTGGAAAGAAATACAAGACATTCAGGAAACATTCCTCCAGACAAACTATGGAATGACAATCTCTTTATCCTATTAATTATTAAAGAAAACTTTTTCAAATAAAAAGTCACTGATCATCCCATTGTTTTAACCACAATAGCTGTTTTCATTTTTAGTATTATCTCCCTTCTTTTGTCTATATACACAATCATAACAAACCTTTTTACATTCTATTTTTTCACGTAATTTAAACATTTACCGTCCATATTTTAAGACCTGCATATAACTGACACCAAATATTATTTGTCTTTGTGCTATTTTACTGTGTATCGTACTTGTAACTGTTGCTTCCAAAATTTAGTAGATTGGAGATTGTTGTTTCTCACATTTAGATTAATTTGTCTGGGAAACATTTCTTATATTTGTTTGAACTTGACTTTCTTGTGTGTGAAATTTCTCTTTATGTCCTTTGCTCATTTATCTTTTGCAGTCTTGTGTTTCACACACATCTAAGTGGCCTGCCCCGGTGTCCCAGTTTCCCAGTGTTTTGTCTCTCAGGAGCTGACAGTTTTAGTCATTAACTTATCCTTCTACTAAATGGTTAATGTACACCTTTTTTCCTTATTTATTACTTACAATAGAGGAAAGTATTACACAGGGGGATCACTCTGGAAGAAATGTGTCCTGTTAACATAATTAGTACAAATTAATCATAGCTAACATTTTTTCTCATTGTAAGTAAAGATGGGAAAATTAAAAAGCAAAATTACTGAAATGGTTTACATCCTTGTATCTACCTAGATAAAACGAGTATGTTTGATCTGAGACCAATGGCAGGGGGGAACCTTTTTACGTTTTTGGCCCCACAATCCTAAAGGGAAGCAAGCCCCTTGACCCTTTGTATCTCCCTCCGAGCCACCTCCCAACATTATTCTTTGCTCTATTAGCAGGTCTCACAGTTGTATCTTCAGATAGTTATTGACTAGGTTGGAGCAGTGGTGAGTATAATGTTTCTCCTCCAACCTTAAACCGAGTAACATTATCAGACATTTGGGAAGTCTTGAACATATTTAATATCAGTGTCTCTTTTTCATTTTGAAAATTTACTTTTGTCTTTGAACACTTTGTTTCAACAGAGTCAGACAGAAAAATTAGCAAAGGTTTACCAGCCAAAACGCTCAGTCTTATCTCCTAAAAGTACTATTTCTGTCGCCCACCTTCTGGCTGCAAGACAGGACTTGTCGAAGATTTTAAGGACAAGCAGTGGCTCTATAAGAGAAAAGACTGCCTGTGCCATCAATAAGGTGATTAAAGTATCTTCACTTTTCTTTCACATACATTTATTTCTATTTATAAAAATACAGCAGTTTAAAACCTCTTTCTTACCCCATAGGTGTTGATGGGCAGGGTGCCTGACAGAGGAGGTAGACCCAACGAAATTGAACCTCCACCTCCAGAGATGCCACCATGGCAGAAAAGGCAAGATGGCCCCCAGCAGCAAGCAGGAGGCCGAGGAGGAGGGAGAGGTGGTTATGAACATTCCTCATATGGAGGACGAGGAGGTCATGAACAAGGAGGAGGGAGAGGTGGACGTGGTGGCTATGACCATGGTAGCCGCGGGGGAGGAAGAGGAAATAAGCATCAAGGAGGCTGGACGGATGGAGGGAGTGGAGGAGGAGGAGGTGGCTACCAAGATGGTGGTTATCGAGATTCAGGTTTCCAGCCAGGTGGCTATCATGGTGGTGGCCACAGTGGTAGTTATCAAGGCGGTGGTTATGGTGGCTTCCAAACATCTACATATACAGGAAGTGGTTACCAGGGTGGTGGATACCAGCAGGACAATAGATACCAAGATGGTGGGCATCATAGTGATCGAGGCAGTGGTCGTGGAGGGAGAGGTGGTCGTGGAGGCCGGGGTGGACGTGGAGGCCAGGGAGGAGGTTGGGGAGGAAGGGGGAGCCAGAATTATCACCAAGGGGGACAGTTTGAACAGCACTTCCAGCATGGAGGTTATCAGTATAATCATTCTGGTTTTGGACAGGGAAGACATTATACTAGTTGAGGCTACGGAACCTTACATTTTGCTAGAGCTCAAGTAATAGAAACTTAGTTTCAGAATTCTGAGTCCAGCATCAATTTTGAATTAATGTGAGACCACAGGTGGCAGGCAGATTCCTGCTTGGCATAAGTATTTGTAGGTCTTCATTCAATTCTGTTTTTGTTTGTTTTTTTTTTTTAAGGACTTACATAATGCAGTTTGTTTGAGAAACATATACAACCTCTCTCCTTTGTATGAAGAATTTTTTAAAAGGTAATTAAAATTGCCTTTAATCGACCAGTAGACTAATTCCACAGTCAGAACACGTGTACTTTTTGGGGAAGAAATTACTTGAATAAGTAGTTTTCAAAAAGTTTTGAAAATGAGGATTCTCCTAGATTTTTTTAGATTTACAACTAGGAAGCCTTCCTCATATTAACAGTCCATTTATATGTGTTTTCCTTGAAGTATTCTAATGCCTATTTTCCAAGCACAGTTCTGCCCCAATTGGCTTTTTATTCAGAGAGATTATGCCACATTTGCTTCATGATAGAACTTTGGGTCTGTTCCTATTAAATGAGCTCTTCTGCAGATAGCACATTCAGTAGCCTTATTCTTTTGATGGAATACTGTACCATATGCTCAACTCTGAAAACCTTGAACACGGCCAAAAATCCGTAAAGATTATAAAAGCAAACTAAGTTGTGAACCTATAATACATGTAGGCATTTATATAGTATAGCAATTCAAACTGACCTGCATCCATTCAAAACAAGTTCCTCCTTAAACCTTATTTTTACTTGAAATCTGTTAGAAGAAACAGCAAACTGAAATTTGTTTTATGCACGAGTTAATACCACTGGCTCAGCAAATACAAAATTAGTTTGCTTGGGGCAGGAGACTTTTTTTGTAATGGAAGAAATGCACTACCAAGTAAGAGGACAGATTTTTGCTTAGTGCAGGAGGCCCTTTATTATTGCTGCAGAAAACAAAAGCCTGGCTGAGTTGATGTTTTACATTCTCCTTTACTGAAATCTACATGAAGCTTCGGGCTGGGTTTTTGTAAACGTAAACATTGTCAAGCTGTGAAAGAAAATGGCTGGAGGTGTGCTTTGTGTGAAAGGTGAGCAATAAAGTATCTGTATGTTCTCTCTCTGGTTTGAGTTTTCTTTTAGCTACTTTTAAAAACTGAATTATTGTGGATACTTGTTTCCAGCTTAAGAGCTAATAGTTTGTTTCCCCAAAGATTATTGAGTGTTTCTTTAAAACATAATTTGTAATGAAAGATAATCCTTACCCTAAGGCCACAAATAATTGAAAAATACATATTTCCAAATTTACCTTTCACTAGAACATTACAGCTAGAAAGCGTCACTACTCATTTCTGGCCACTGGGGGGAGCTGTTGTTACACAATGTATTAGGCAAAGATAAATTAATGACCCTAATCTTTCAGGGTTTTTTTTTTTTTTTATTTCGCCATTCTTCCTACGAATGAGGCACATTTTTCTTAAAAGGAAGTGAATTGAAAATATATGTTTGTAAAAGCAGGAATAGTATTTCCTTTTCCTACTAAATGTCTTGCCATAGAATAGCAATATTCTTTTTGCTATTGAGATAGGCACATTCTTTTGGTACCTAAAAACCATTTTAAAAACCTACCTTGATCATTTTGTTAATTTTACCAGTTTTTTTAGATTTTTTGGCAAGACTTTACCATCCTAAAAGGTTCAAACTTGAAGATAATTGAAAATACTCTTATTTATCATTAAAGATTTTTAAGGTCTGTCTTGAACGTTGTAATTATTGGTGTCTCTATGCTATTAAATATATTTAGTATGTATAGGGATGTCCTATCGGAAATAAAATTGTCAAGGTTTCACATCTTAACCTAGAATGTATTCACAGTAGTTACCTTAAAATTTGCTTTATCTGTTTTGTAACCAAAGACTCCACAGTATACCTAATGAATATGTTTCATTCTTTTGACAAACATAATTTTGATTTATTTTTGTGGTTAATAGACTGCTTTTCAAATTTGAGCATGTAAGCAAGCAAATACACATTTTTTTTATGATGGCTCTAAAATTTGCATCTCCATTTTCTGCCTCAAACTAGCTTTTTCCCCCCATTATAAACCCACAAAAAGATGGTCTTTTAGTTTCTCCTCTTTGACAGATTAAGTTCTCTCTGAATAGGGTATCTTTCAAACCACCAGTTAGTTTGCCATTATATTAAAATAAAGTTCTGAGATTTTGTGTAGGGCGTGTATTGATTTTACACATATTCGTAACTTTAACTTGCAGTAAACAATAACTTACTAGAGTAGGGAAGGTGGGAATTTCTTGGAGAAATAAGATAAAATGTTTAGATGGGAATTTTTGACATATGAAATCTTAAAATACTGTTAACTTAGATTGAGAAAGAACCTTTTGTTAGTGCTTTTGTTTCTTCTCTGAACCAGACACTAAATTAGCATGTCCACATTCTCTGTGCAGATTATCTGAGATCTGCCACTATCATTCTCATTTCTTGCTCTAGATCCAAACTGAGCTAGTATCCATCCAAATGTGCTGGACACAGAAGAGTTAAATAAGTTCTTGCTAAGGGAAACCATTTGAAATCATGTCTGTATATACTAACCTATTTTTCCACTGCCCAAATCACTTACATTCTATTGGATTTTTTTATGTTGTGCCCATTCTACCTTTCTGGATATTTTATTTACCTATATTGTATCCTTTTGAAAATAGGTTTTAGACATATTCATAATACTTAACCATCTCTGTCTTAACTACTTTGGATGGTATTTGATTCATTATTTTTTAACAGGGCCATTGGGTTTACTTACAAAATACACTCATCACAGGGTACCTAATGTTATATAAAATGTCTTTTTTCCCTGCTATTCTTGTTTCTCGTTGCTCACTAACATAATTATAATCACTAGAAATGTTCTTTTTGTTGTTCAGTGCTCCGTTTCCACAGTTGTATACATTAATGTGTTCCTACAGTTCAAATCACTGATGGAGGCAGGTACGCATGTCAGTGTTTGAACTCACTCACCTTGGGTACTTTTAGTCACCTACAAAAGTATGTTGGTAAAGATGTTGCATAAACACAGCTGTTGGCATGAGAACTTCCCCAGTAAATCATTTACTTCCCACTAAATGTAAATGAAGAAACCTAGGGTGGAACTAGAATAAAACTTTTTTTTAAACATGTTCCCTAAGAATTTGAGGGAAGACCTTGAAAAACATATGGAGGTAAGTTAGTCCTGCCTTGGAAAATGTCCAGTGGCAAAGCCAGAAACAGGTAATTACAGAATATAATAAAAATGAAAGTTACACCAGGGCACTAGGATAACACAGTGTTTAGTATTGCTCCTATGAAGTAGAAACATGGTAGAAGCCAGTTAATAGACGGCTCTACATCTCTTCCTAAGTAATTTGGACCTAGTTTATATGCCTCAGTATACCAACATATGCAACATCTGGATTCTATATAAATCACTGACCGGAGAAGAGAATGGATTTAAGGAGAGGGCAACGATTGGAATCAGAAGCATATATTATATCCCACATAATAATAGGGAGGGGGATGATTTCAATCTGAAACTTGGGGAAATGTCAGGAGACAGACTTGGGAATGATCAACATCCACTGACTTTGCATTGGGATATTCAGAATAAGGACTCTGTATTAAATCACCAAAGAGGGGGAAAGGGCATTAGATCTTTCTAGATTAGACAGAATCTCAGGTCACAGAAGCAAGAGGAAAACAGCAGCAGCATGGGAATCTAGGTTTAGTAGTAAGGGCAGTAGTCTGTTACCCTTCATCAAGAGCATTGTGTTACCCCAGTTTCACACAAAGAATGAAGCGCAGGATGGTTGTTGAGTAGACTACCAACATTCATGTAGCTAGTAAGCAGGAGAGCTAGAATCAAACCTAGGCTCCAGAGCTCAGTAACCAACAATTCCATATACTACAGGGATTCAATGAACCAGAGCTTAAAATACCCATTATATCTTGTGACCTTTTCAATAGAACTTTCAGAACTAAAGCCAGCTTACTGGAGTTTGAGGAAGGAAAGACATGAAAGTAAATTTAGACTGTTTCCAGAATCTTCACTAGAGGAGAAAGACAGTAAAATAACAATGTAAAATTTAATGGAATGAAGTGTGCCCTGAGAGGTTACAAAAAGCCAAGGAAGTTTTCAAGGAAATTTCAAGGAAATTTTCAAGTGAGTATCTTCAAGATATAGCAGAATTCTCTGTGAATTCAAAGCAAACCTATCTATTACTGACTGCATCTTAATGCCATTTTTTTAAATGCGGCATTTACAAGATAGTTGAGAAATTTTCTTGGGGAAAGTTTTGAAAAGTACAATCAGTTCCTCAGGACAAAAAGGTTTACTCCCAGCATAGGTTCCAGCACTTAACACAGCCTTAGCCAGCACTGGCTCTAATGTCTCCTGCATTAGATTCCTACAAAATCCTTTCTCACTCAATGTACCAGTGGTACAGAAGACCAATCAGATGTCAACTACATTGGGGTGCTTGGGTGGCCCAGTGGGTTAAGCAACCAACTTCAGCTCAGGTCATGATCTCATGTTTCATGAGTTCAAGCCCCTCATCAGGCTCTGTGCTGACAGCTAGGAGCTCAGAGCCCTCTTTGGATTCTGTGTCTCCCTCTCTCTCTCTCTGCCCCTCCCCTGCTCATGCTCGGTCTCTCTCTCTCAAAAATAAACATTTAAAAAAATTTTATTTTTAAAGTCAACTACATTAGTGCAAAACTATAAAGAAATTTGTTTTATTCTAACCTTCAATTTTCAGAAATCCCAACTGAAAGGGATGAGGGAGGGCTTTTTTGTAATCTTATTTACGATGCTGAGATAATAGTTTTAAATATTGCACTGCTAACAGTTACCTTCTTTCCCTGTTATTTAAGTGCTTTCCCATGGAAAAACAAGAGTAATAGAAAGCATGTCTCCCCTAGAGGCACATCTGTAACAGACTAGGGCAATGAAATGTATACCTGTATTAAAATTGAAAAGCAATGTGTGGATACAACAAATATTTGCCTAACAATTCATTTAGAGCACCAGGAGATGGGTGTTCTGGATTCAGAACTTGAGTGCACTAACAATTATTAAGTATGATAATCTGTATAAAATGTCCACCATGATGTACAGTACATGGTATAAACTCAGTGTTTAGCTACTATCAATACATAAGTAATTACTACTCAGGAACACCTTAAACAGAACCGAAGGGAGAATATCTCTCATCCCTTCCTGGTTCAAGTTTGGAATAAATGTTTCAATTCTCCTTATTACAACTTCAAAACAGCCTAAATTATCTTGATATCCTACATACAGACCTATGATGCTTCTTAATTCTAGTTTTTGTCTAATAAGAGAAATCTTTTCCAGTGTATTCAGTGTGTGTGTAGAACAGAGCAGCTTTGGGGCGCCTGGGTGGCTCAGTCGGTTAAGCGTCCGACTTCGGCTCAGGTCATGATCTCGCGGTCCGTGAGTTCGAGCCCCGCGTCGGGCTCTGTGCTGACAGCTCAGAGCCTGGAGCCTGTTTCGGATTCTGTGTCTCCCTCTCTCTGACCCTCCCCTGTTCATGCTCTGTCTCTCTCTGTCTCAAAAATAAATAAACGTTAAAAAAAAAAATTTAAAAGAACAGAGCAGCTTTGCAACAGCATCAAGGACAACAAAGGGATGGAGGTGAAGATCAGTAGACTCCTTGTTTTTACATTTCTATCAAATATTCCCTCTAGTTGGGCACTTTTTTTTCCTAATGATAAAAAAAAAAAAAACAAGGTAAACTAAGAAGGTAGGATGATGCATCTGATTTAGCATAGTTTTCCAAAATGGAATTAGCAAGAACATGCAGTCATTGCAAAGGATACGCTGCTCGAATGGATTGCTCTAAGTAAAGGAATAAATTCCCAATCCTCGTCTTCCACAAATACTCTTTCCCAAACCTAGCTGAGAAAATAACTTTTCCCACTTCACCAAAAGACAGACAAGCAAACAAAAAGTCCACAATATATCTCTGATATATTCCTCTTGTGAATTGCACCAGGTGTAAAATCCTCTGGGTACCAAACACAGAGACCTTAAAATATATTGGTTAACATCTATTCAAAGCACTCCCACCCCTTAAATCTCTTTATATTTATTTCCCTTAAGGATCAAATTGCCCTGTCTAGGGAAATTCTGAATTCAGAGAAACCAAACGAGTATTGGTTAGTTATGTGGATTATTTTAAATATCACCAGACTATTTTATAAAAACCAAATCTTATTACGATTCATTGGATAAAACTCATAGACAAAATGTTAAATGCTTTCTTTCAGACTTGAAGGTCATTATTCAGTAAGGTACCTAGAACTATTTTATCAAATCATGTCCTGAAATATTTATTCCGATCACAGTCAATGCTCATTTCATCTTACAGCAAGCAATAAACTTACTTAAACTTATGATAAAACATTTTGTACATAAACTTAAAAATGTGCAGGTGAGCAGAAAGGCTTAAAGACCATAAGCTGGTAAATGTCTTCATGTATGTCTGAGGACTTACTTCATTAATAATGCACTGTCCTAGACCAGAAGTAGCTGCCTATATCGTATACTAGAGAAGCCTCTTTTTGAGAGTATGATCTTTACTAGCACTGGGGTGTGTAGAACAACCCCTCTGAAGGTGTTTTAGCTATAGAAAAAGAGATGGTATGTGGCACTGGAAAGAATGCTATATTGGGAATTCAAAAACCAGTTATTTCATTTTTGAATAGCATTTTGAATAGCTATTACATGGCTCAAAATTCAAAACATAGAAAGTTTTTCACTGAAGTCTCTGTGTCCCTCTGCCACACAGTCCTCCCCCTACCCACTCATAGATATTTAATTTGTTACTGGTGTGTGGATGTGTCCTCTTTCAGAGATATTTTACACATATAAAGAGAATAAATAAGCTCATGTTTTCCCTCCACTTATACACGAATGATGGCATGCAATACATCCATACATACTGTTTTCACCTTGATTTTTCTTTAAAATTTATTTTGCAGACCTTTCTATAACAATTCATGAAGAGTTTCCTTTTTTTTTTTTAATGTCTAAATGGCATTACATTGTATGGATAGATATAAGCGTTTATTTGTTTAACCAGGGCTTTATTAATTGATACTAGATTATTTACAGTGGTTTCCTATCCTGAACAATAATGTTGTGATAAGCCGTGTTCACTTTGTATTTCTCTTGTGTCCCAGGAGATCTTGAGAGGTCATAAGTAAGAGCCGGGATTCTGGATCCATACTGCTGGGGTTTGAAGCCTAGCTTCACCACTTATTAGCTGTGTGTCCTTGGGCCTGTTACTTAAGTTCTCTGTGCCTCAAGTTTCTCACTGTTGGTAAGAACTCGAGTTACTACAGATATTCGATGAATGGCCCTGTGTAAACTACCTAGAGCAATGCCTGACATACAGTAAATCCTGTTTCAGCTGCTGCTACTACTGCTAACGTTATCATCATCATCATCATCTTTAGGATAAATTCCCAGACACAGAACTACTAGGTCAAAAAGAAAATACATGTTGAATTTTGACAGATGTTGCCAAAATGGTCTTCATCAAGGTTCCACAAATTTATATTCCCAACAGTGATATGTGAATGGAATGTCTACTTCCCCACACTCATGCCAAGAAAGTGTTCAAATTTTTTGAATCCGAGGAGTGAAAACTATTACTCTAGTACAGTTTTAAGTTATATTTCTTTTTAGGGAGAAGGGTAACATATTGCGTCCTCTGGATTTCTTTTGGTGTGAATTATCTTTTCAATTCCTTTGCCCATTTTATTTGAAACCCAGAAGTTGAATTTGTCTTAATGAATTTGTAGCTCTGTGTACTGCATTCTACTTAAAAAGGCTTGACCTATCTAATAATTTAAAATATTTATCCCATAGTTTATAGTACGGTTTGATGTTTTTCCATGTAAATCTTTCGTTCATTTGTAAATTATCATGGTGTAAGTTTTGAGCTGTAAATCCAAATTTATTTTAAGCTTGCTTCCCAGTGGTCGTTATTTTGCTGAATTATATTTATTTTCTGAAATGATATGAGATGACCACTTTATCATATACTTAATTATCCTGCTGCTTCCTCAGTTTCTGGACTTGGTATTCTATGTCTATGAATTCATACCTTTATAATATTGTGCTTCAATATCTGATGGAGCTAATTAGTACTCACTCATTAGTATTTTTCAGATATTACTTTGCTGTTCATGTTTGTTCCTCCCCGACCATGAACTTTAAAATCGATTTGCTAATGAAAAACAAATGGCCTCTTAGCACTTTTTAGGAATTGAAGTAAGAAATTCAAAGGTTCATTCGAAGACAACTGAAATCTTTATGATGTTTCCTTCTTACCCAAAAATTTGGTGGCTTTCCATTCATCTCAATCTTCTTTCGTGTCTCTCAGCAGCACTTTATTTTATTTTTTAACTTTTTTTTTCTTTAAGTTTATTTAAGTAATCTCTACACCCAACATGGCTCTTGAACTCACGACCCTGAGATCAAGACCCACATGCTCTTGCTACTGAGCCAGCCAGGCACCCCCATGTATGCAATTGTAAATCTTATGGCAGCCATGTTAAGAAAGTAAAAAAAGGTAAAATTATTTTTAATTATATATTTTATTTAACCCATTATATCAAAAATGTTATCATTGCAACCATGTAACCAATACTCAAAATTTCTTAAGGATGTAGTTTACCTTTTTTGTGAACTGTCTTTGAAATCTGACATGTTTTCAACCTACGGCACATTTTAATTTGGGTTAGCCACATTTTGAGTACTCAACAGCACACTGGCTGGTGCCTACCATTTTGGATGGTCCACATCTGGCAAGTTATTTTTTATGTACTCAGTATTTGGTATATCATGAGCTGAGAAGGTGAAAATAAATGTCTTATTCCACTTATTTATTTGTGTTTTTCTCATTGAATCTCCTACACTTTTGTCCTATAAATGTTGATGTTCTATAGTTTGGTGAAAAACATCTGTCTGTAATTATATTTTCATTGTGGATTGTTCTCTTTAGCATTAAAATAGGCCCGCCTTTGTCTCTTTTTGTGCCTTTTGCCTTGAATTTAATTTTATGTGATACTATATCTATGACCAATATTTCCTCTGTTTTCATTTGCCTGATATATCTTTGTCCATTTTTTTTAACTTTTGAGTGTCTGAATCACTTATGACAAGCCTCTCATACACAGCCTAGGACTGGGTTTTTCTTTACCAGTCTGAGAATCTTTTTAATAGTTGAAGTTAGCCCGTTTACATTTATATGACAGATATATTTGAACTTATTTGAACTCTTCTTATTTTAGGATGTGTTTTCCATTTTTAGACTTTAAAAGCTACAAGGTCTCTTTGCTTTGGTTTTTGTATTCTGGTATTTAGAAAGATTTAGAGTTCTGTTCCAGTGTTTACCTTTATAACTATGCAGAATTGCCTTCACCTTCTATATCTTTAGAAATACTAAGAAAAGTCATTGGAAACCTGGAATTAAGGCCAAAGAGGGCTTCATGGCCTTTGGGTTTCATTCTAAAGTAGTATCTAACAAGTGTACATAAAGGTTATCTGACTTTCTAGAGCAATGATTCTCAAGTGTAGTACCCAGCTAGCAGGATCAGCACCAGTATCACTTAGGTACTTGTTAGAAATGCTAGTTCTCAGGCCCTACCCCAGACCAAAAGAATCAAACTGTGTGGATGGCCCCCAGCCATGTGTTTGAACAAGACCTCCAAATAATTCTGGGAAGTAGTTCTCAGAGACGGGCACTTTTGCCCCGTAGAGAACATGTGCAAATGTCTGGGTACATTTTTGGTTGTCACAACTTAAGGGAGAGGAGGATGTGCCACTGGCATCTAGCAGTGTGACCTGCCATGCACAGCAGAGCCCCCACCCTGTCCCAACAAAAAATTATCTGGAACCAAGTGTCAGTCAAGCAGAGGTTGAGAAACTCTCTTCTAGGGGAACAGAACTTTGTTTGCTATACTATTTTTTATGGATTAGGATCCAGATTCTCACTTGAAGAAAACTTAATAAGAATGCAAACAATTTTTATCTGGTAGGGAAACAACTTTTTGCACAGTAGAGAAGATAATCTAAACCTTAGCGTTGAACTGTCCAGCAGGATATTGTGTTAGTTCTCTATTACTGTGTGACAAAATACCCTAAAACTTAGTAGCTTAAAACAACGCTAAGCATTTACTATTATCGTGATTTCTGTGGACTAGGAATTCATGAAGTGGCTTTAATACGTGCAGAAACAATTTTCATCTGCTCTGTAACAGTGTGGTTGGTTGGCTTGCTTTCAGGTGAGAGGTCTTCTGATACCTATTTAGCTATATCCTTTTTTTTCCCCTCTGGTATGCCTTGGGTTTTTGTTTTAACTGTTTGTAATTTTGAACTTTTATCCAAAATCTATGGGAAGTTCATGCAGGGAAGGAGCCAGGATAATGTCCAGACCAGGTGAAATCTGTCACCATCCTGGGGTTTGCACTAAGTTCAATTAGTAAAGGCTAATTGGCAAGGACTGGCAACCGCGGATCTTTTTTGGTTTTGTTTTGTCACAAGACTGTAGCAGCCTGCTATGGTAGAGCAGATCATGTTCTTGCAAATGTTCCCTGTGTGCTCTGCTCTGTTTCTCAGAACCAAACCAGGTTCGGGAGGCTCCTGACCCGGGCTGGTACATGCATTCCTTCCCTTGTGAACAAAGGATTGAGGAGATACACTTCAGAACTTGCCTCTGTGTTAAGAGGGTGCTTGTAGCTGCCTGTGTTTGTTTGTTTATAATCCCTCTGCTACGGGGACATCTCCCCTGAAAGCCTCTGATCAATCTCTGATGCTTTTGGCCATCTTTCCTGTTGGGCCCTCCTAGGCACTCTGCAAATGGAACTTGCTTTTTGTTGTTCTTCTCATTGTTGCTTCTAAACGATTTCCAGCAAGATTAGAATTAATCATTTCTTTTCCCACCCCCAGCTTTTTTAAACTACAAAACTGCTGAAACGCTTAAGGAATAGTACAATGAATATCCATATACCCTTTACACAGATTTAACAATTGTTAACATCTTGCCACATTCACTTTCTCTCTCTACACAAAAACTTGTTTTTCACTGAACCATTTTAAGATTTATTTATTTATTTATTTTTTAATTTTTTTTTTTTTTGAGATAGAGTCGGAGAGGAGCAGAGAGAGAGTATCCCACCACAGCAGAGCCCAATGTGGGGCTCGAACTCACGAACCCCGAGTTCATGAGCCAAAATCAGAAGTCAGACACTAAACCGACTGAGCCACCCAGGTGCCCCTCACTGAACCATTTTAAAGTAAATAGCAATATTGATACTTCATCCCTATGTTAGCAGGCACCTCCTAAAAATAAAGACATTCTCTTATAGAACCATGAAATCATTTTCATACTGAAGTGAATAAACTTTAAGTTATTTAACATATGGTAGTCCCCTTCCATCAGCAAAGTATATGTTCCAAGACCCCCAGCGAATGCCTGAAACCGCGGTTAACACTGAACCCCAATATAGGCTGTTTTTTCCTACAATATACCTATGATAAAGTTTAATTTATATATTAGGCACAGTAAGAGATTAACAACTAATAATAAAACAGAATGTAAATACTGCAGTGAAAGTTACGTGAATATCATCTCTCTTCCAAAACATCTTTTTTAAGTTTTTATTTATTTATTTACTTATTTATTTAGAGAGGGAGAGAGAGGGAGCATGAGTGGGGGAGGGGCAGAGAGTGAGAGAATCCCAAGCAGACTCTACTATCAGCATGGAACCCGACGCGGGGCTCAAAACCACATACCTGAGCTCATGACCTGAGCCAAAATCGGGAGTCGGAAACTTAACCGACTGAGCCACCCGGGCGCCCCTGTCTCTCAAAACCTCTTACAGGGCTGTACTCACCTTTCATCTTCTGATGATGTGAGGTAACACAATGCCCGCATGAGGAGAAGTGAGGTGAGTGAAGCAAGCTAGTGAGGTTGAATGTTGTGAGGCAGGGGTCACATTAGGCTACTATCGACCTATGACCTCCTGACAATTGGTCAGAAGGAGACTCACCTGCTTCAATGGTATCACCTGCAGGTAACTGAAACTCTGGAAACTGAGCTGCAGATAAAGGGGACTGCTATCCTTCGTATTTAGATTTCCCTAACTGCTGCCTGCAAAGTGTCTGCTTTAAAAGTCCCATCAAGGTTTACAACATTGCATTTGCTTGTTGCGTTTCATTTGGTTAATGTGTTTCCTTTGATCCAGAACTGCTTGGTCCCTTTTAGGTTTCTTTTTGAAGTGTTCAGGCCAGCTGCCTTACAGAATTCCCCCCAGCAATGCCTTCCTTTTGCTATTTTGTATAAACTGCAAGCCACTTAGTTTCTGAATAGATGTGAATTCCAAAGTGCTTGTTATTAACATTTTTAAAAGAAAATAGATATTTTTGTTTGAGGTCTGAGTACCATCTAGACTCCAGCAAGCAAGTTTTGGATGCAACTTGGATGAAGCTATTTCCTGAGGAGTCTTAAATTCCAACTAGTTTCCACTCATTACCACCTTCAGTAGTTGTAAAATATATTCTGGCTGTCAAATAAATGGTGTACTTTTTATTTTAAAAGTTAATTGTTTTTCTCTTGTCTGCCTCTATTAACACTAAATTCTTAAGGGTAGTTATGCGTTGACCTATGTTCCTCTAAACTCACATTTTACGCATTTGGTTTCTTTATGTTGTCTACCTATTTTCAAACAGAAAGACAACAGCCAGTGTTAGGAAACAGACCAGAATTAACCCTCCACACACATAATGTCAGGAATAAGAATATGCGTTTCATGTTGTTTAAATCATGCAGAATTTAGTTAAACATTGGGTTTAGAGCCTCCAAAGTACACAGTCATGAAAACATATAGTCTGGGATCCTGCGGACAATTTTAGAAAAGAAACCTGCTTAACTGCAGAGTAAGATTAACTTACTTGTAAGGTCTTTACATATACTGTTCAACCTGATATTTGCATGTACTATTCAACCTGATGTTTACAATAGCTCTATGAGGTCTGTTGAGGAAGGTGGGGAAATCTCTCCTTTCACAGGAGGAAAGAAACTGAGGCTCACATAGAGGTACCTGACTTGCCCAGGGTCTCATGACTACAACTGGCAGAAACAAGATTTAAATCTGACTGCAGATCACATGCCAGAGACAGGCTGCACTCTCTTCATTTGACTGAATTTACCTCCTCAGTCAAAAATCAATGTGTTTAGTTTAGAAATGCTAAGGTTCCTACCATCAGTAACAGTTTGACGCTCCCTTCTGCAGGAGTCCTGCCTTGCAAGTTAAACAGCAAGCCCTTTGGACCTTTGGAGAGACTGTTACCATGGACAGGGGGAGACATTATTGCTTAAGGAGGCAGCCACTCAACAAAAACTGTTCAATACCAACTAGGGCCACCCTCTGGTGAGGCCGACCTAAAACAGCATCAGTCCGATTTGTACATCCCTCTAGGAAGACTGAATTGCAGCATATAACATATTCTGTCCTGGTACCTGATACCAGTCACTGTTAAGAGTTTGGTTTTGCTTTTGCCTTTCACCTAAAAGGTGATAGTGACCATCAAATCTACAAAAGGAAGGCCTGGAGAAACCAGATATAATAGTTTATTTTGCTTCTCCATGAGTTTGCCTAATTTACTCATTTTACTGATTGTGGGAAATTGACAGATTGAAACATCAGAGTCACCAGTGGTTGTGAGTAAATAATATAATCAAAATTATAAGGTAGCTTCATTGTGGACACAGATTCCTCTTCAGCAAAGTAAGAATAGTAGTGTGTGTGTGAGTGTATGTATGTGTATGTGTATGAATACACATACACACACACAAATATGTTTGTTTTATTTTCTTTCTTGTTTGTATTTGTTTTTTTATTCAAGGTACATTTGGTATCTTTGTCACAGGAAGGCTGACAATATAAAACTCTTCTTATATATGAAAACTCAAAACTAACCCAAACTCAGTGATGAGTGAAATAATTGCTTTGAGGAGAAAAAGAAGAGTCCAAGTTTCTTCCTGAATTTTCTTAAAATTAAAAAAACATATACAAGAAATGTTTCATGTACTGAAATTGCCATTTTCTGTTTTTAATTTTGTGAACATGTATTTCATTGCATTTATGAGTAGGAATAGATAGTATATATACATAGAGCCAACACATAGGGATGGCTGCTGGCTTTCTGAGGGGCTTTGTACATGGTGAGTTCTCTTATTACACATTTAATCAAAGCTCCCTCAACTAATAACTTCATTTAATTTGCACATTGATTTCTCAGTCTGTTTGGCACAATTAGTTCTAGCAATTCTGGAACTGTACTTTATGGAACCATCTTGCCTTAACGCCCACAGTCTCTCAGCTCCTGAGGGCAGAGATCAGGTGTTACTTGTCTTTGTGTATCTAGCACAGGACCTGCCCAGAGCAGGTGGTCAACTGTTTGCGGAATAGAACTGTCCTCAATTTTACCTAACAGAAAGAGAAGAAAGGCATTTCTTTGCTGAAGGGACTGCCCCTCACAGAAACAGATTCAGTCTTATGTGGTATACACACTTCAACTCCCAATGCAGAGCAGGGCACCTCTGTGGGTCCAGCTTCTCTCTGGTCATGAGGCACCAGGTCATTCCCCTTGCCCACTGGCTCAATCCAATCTCTATATTTGAACATGTTGAGCTAAGTTCTCTCTCTTCTAATCATGTAAAAAACAGACCCACATCTAATTATTTAGGTCAAAGGAAGATATTTAAAATATTGATACATGAAAAGCTGAAATAAAATATTAATCAAAGGTGGTTTCTGATGATCAGATTCTATGACTATTTAATTATGGATGGTGGTTTCTTCAGAAGAGGACAAAAGTTCCCTGTCACAACCCAAACTTTTCTTTTGTAACAAATAAAATTCTCAAAACTATATTGACTTTTTAAAGACTGTTGGGTGTTTTTCATTTCACTAAGTGGTTTGCTTTTCTGGTGGTTTGTTTTTCTCCTAAATTTTATCCCCCAAAATTTTAATTGATTTTGTAATCACCATCCACATTTCTTATTGGCAGTCTTAACAGGAGTTTTAGGAAAGATAGCTAAACCTAGTCAGATGAGACAAGTATACTTAATTTTCCCCCATGGCAATTATAAATATCAGGAGAGTTTTCATGGCTGTCTCATAGCTTCCTTATGATGCAGAATGGGTAAGACTTATTGAATATAAATGTATGACTCGTTACATATCCTAATAGCAACTGTATGGTAAGAACAATCCCCATGGCAATTATAAATATCAGGAGAGTTTTCATGGCTGTCTCATAGCTTCCTTATGATGCAGAATGGGTAAGACTTATTGAATATAAATGTATGACTCGTTACATATCCTAATAGCAACTGTATGGTAAGAACAATGTAAACATCTTCTCCTTGGGTTGGTAGAACCATCACCTTCCAGGATCTGAAGAGCTTCTGTGTCCTTCTAGAAAATAAGTCCTGGTCCCCTCCAAAAAGCACAAAAGAAAAAAAAAAGACCTCTAAATTGACTCCTCCCCCACCAAAAGTTTATAAAAATACTGAAATAATATTCTCACAACAAAATTAAAGTTTGAGTTTAGAGAAGGAGTATCAAGTACATGCAGAAAAGCTTTCACTTCACTCATAGATAAATGGCTCTAGAAAAAGATAGATGAGAAAACTACCAACTACATCACCCAATCTTTGTGACACCTAACTAGAGCCCAGGAAGGAGGAAATAAATAGTTCACGGGGGAAATCCTCTGTCCCATAGTCCAATCAGGGAGATCCCATGGTGTCACCAGTCAATAAAAGTCCAAGGTATCTTTTCAGATAACTTCCTGAGTTGGAGCGTTCTTCAGAGTTTCTCATCTCGCTCCTTCCAAATGCCAATATGATTGCCTCCAGTGTCCTCGGCCTGAAGTCACCCATCCTGCAATACAAATCAGAACCTGTTGTATGTCTGGGTTGCATTTAACAAAATAAGAATATTCCTAGAAAGCAGTTTATCAGTTACATTTGAGGGAACATCTCAGATGATCAGTACTTTGACTCTCAAGATTTAGAGGGAATTAAAAGGTCATATAGTCCCATAGCACATGAAATCTTAAATCTTACAGAGTCCAACAAGGATGCTTATGTTAATGTTCCCTAAAGGGTGCTCCACAAAACACTGGTCTGTTAAATGCTTCTTCTCGAGGCTTCCCTCTTAGAAATCCACAATGTAAATATGCATAAGGGCACTGAGAACACTTGTAAGGGAAAAAGATATATATCTATATAAGTATATATACAGAGAGATAGAGACAGAGAGGCAAAAGATATAAACATATTAAACTTTGTTTAGTCCAGCAATCCCTAGCCCTTATAAATTTGTTGATTAGATCTAATCTAGCAGAAGATAATGGAAAACAAAGAAGCATTACAAAGAAAATATACATGTTCTTACTGCCAAGAGAATAATTATGATCTGCCATCTTGTCCCTGCGATCCAGGGGCTCAATGATCATTGGTGAAATGATATCCACGGTCACAAAAAAATATTCACACCCTTGTATTTTAAAATGAGGGTGAATCCTGAAACTCAGCCAAAGGAAATATGCACATCACAAACACAACTGTCTTTTCTGTCAGTGGGCCTTTTTACTCTTGGGGCTCATAAACATCATCTGATTCTAAATAATAAGCGTGTAGATCATTTCTCTGAATCCCATTCATTACCTTGCCGGGCAGAAAAAAATCCTAAGTATGAAACGCCTTTGTCTACATACTCAACTGTGGTGTAATTTTGTCACCTTTTTTTTTCCTTTTTCCTTTTTTCCCTAAACAAGGGTAAATGTCTTCATTAGTTACTGATTTGGATGAGAAGGAGCCTGTATGCCATATGCATTTTATTTATATATGAACGTACTGTCTTCTTCAACTAGCACACATGAAATTCAATACTAGTAGTCAGTGACCTGTCTCTATGACTTATACATGAGAAAATTGAAGGGGTAAGACAAACCCTGAATGTAAACGTTCAATTTTCAAAGAATAAAATTAAATTTAAAAAAATGCAGATCTTTGTCTCTATTTGCTTATAGAGGCTGAAGATCCAGAACTCTTACTCATGTAAGTAATTGTCCTACATCTAACAGGTTGTGAATTTCTCGTAAGCCAGGAGCAAGGTTGAGGTAACTTGAACAGTGCTAGGTGAACAGAAGTGAGCTCATGGCTACTTTCACCATTATTAAGCAAAAGCAGGTACTCCTCTGAATTCAGAGATGGTCCATGAGGTGAGCACCATCTAGAAAGTTCTAGGTAGGCATCCCATGACCCTACCCATTGAAGCTCTTGTTTTTCCTGAGATTTCAATCATAGCCACAGCACTCATGGAAGTAGCCTCCACAGGCTGGGGTGGTAATGGGGTGACTAGCACAATTTTCAGGCTTCATCCAAAAAATCTTGCATAACGATTTCTGGCTTTTTTTTTAGATCCCCTTGAGAATCTGCTCAATGCTGTGGACCTTTCCCCAGAAATGAGCATATGTCCATATATAATTTCACATAAAATGTAATACATTTTTGTAAACTCCTTGAGGCCCTTCTTTAGACCCCAAGTGAAGACCCTTCCCCCAGGATATCTTCCTCTGTCCTGGTATCAGGAATTTTTTCTTATTCACCTTTATATTCCCACCTTGAACTATGCTAGGCCAGTTGAAGAAATGGAAGGATAGGACTGAAAGATTTGCCAAGATGATCAATGAAGAAATGTTAAAAATACAGTTGGTATTGCAAACCTATTGAGACAGAAAGTAAATTAGTTGGTTGCCTAGGGCCAGAATGAGATAGGGGAGACGAGCAGTGACTGCTAATGGATACACTTGGGAATGACATAAATGTTCTGTAATTAGACTGCAGTGATGGTTGTGCATCTCTGTGACTACTAAAAACCACTGAATTATACACTTCAAATGAGTATGTTTTATAGTACATAAATTAGGTCTCAACACAGCTGTTTTTAAAAGTTGGTGTTATAAAGAAAGGAAAAGAAATGGCTCAGCAGGAATTACAAGAAACTGCATAAGACTGAAAATAATATGTGGCCTCCTTATTAATTGTCTTCAATGAGGAAGGAACTAGAGGAATTTTGGTTAAAGGTCACTGGAGATTTTCTCATCAGGGGGAACTATGGAGACAGTGTGTTTAGGTCTCCTAAAGAGTGGAATGTAGAGGACCACCCATAAGAATAAAGAACACTGGCTCGATCCAATAGGATCTCTGCCTAACCCAATAATTCTGTTTATGAGAATGATTCCGTAGAGACGCAATGGCTACCCTCCATGGCACAGCTTGAAAGGTTAAGAATATGACACCAATTTCCCCAAATCTTTTTTCTGAATACTCTATAGACTGTTGACTAATAAATTTATCTAAGTCTATCTTGAATCAATTTATATTTTCAGCTTATTCTAACAAATTCCATATGCTTCCCAATCTGCTTCAGATGATGTGAGTATAATTTCTGCACGGAGCCAGAGCCTGGCTTATAGAACCTTGAGTCTGCCATGTCTCTGATTCTCACCACCCCCTTCTCCATAGTGCTGTCAAATGCTGTGTGTGTGTGTGTGTGTGTGTGTGTGTGCAAGAGTTTCCAACTCTTCTTCTCTTTCTGCAGGTTTTTTGTTTCCACTGTCCCCCTCCCCCAAGTTTGGGCCCTGATTCTAGCTTGGAAAACTAAGCTGATTGGTAAAGAGTACTGGTCTATTGGATACACACAGTAAGTTATGGGTCCCTAGGACATCATTTTAGGACACAGAAATGGCAGACTTCACTTAGCTTTAGAACCCATCTGGTTCCATTTTGTTTTAAGTTTATTTATTTATCTGGAGAGAGAGACAGAGAGAGCACAAGTGCGTGAGGGAAAGAGAGAAGGAGGGACAGAATCCCAAGCAGGCCCTGCACCATCAACACAGAGTCCGATGTGGGGCTCAAACCCACAAACCATGAGATCATAACCTGAACGGAGATCAAGAGTCAAATGCTTAACCAACTGCACCACCCAGGTGCTCCCCATCTGGTTTAATTTTATACATGATGAAACAGGTGCAAAGAGAAGAAATAATATGCCCATGATCATGTACCTAGCCAACAGCAAGACAAAAAGTGATATGTGTTAATGCCCAACCATTCAGCCCCCAAAACTATAGGCTGCCTCCCAGGCTCGCTATGATGCTCATGTCGGCCCCTTTCAGCCTCCCTCTAGTGATTTCATTTGTGGTTTGACCCAGCACTGACCTCACCATCCTGTCTGGTCTCACCAGCATCTGCTTCATCCTGGTCAGGCTCAAACTCAGTGGCCCGATCAACAACATCAACACCCGCCTGCACCCTGGGCTTCTCATTTTCCCACTTGGCAAAACCTTTGTCCTTTGTTGCTTTGTCATGGAACTTGGATTTCATTTTGGGGAAGGTGTGGGACCCCGAGTCCCCCCAGCCAGCTTCTGACCATACGGGTTCGGTCTGGGTGGCCTGGCTGGTGGTGGCACGCTGCAGCCTCACAGAGATCTTGCGAGAAGAGCCTGTGACCAATGTGATGGCTCTGCTGTCCAGGTCTCGGTGTCCTGCAGTGACGCCAGGGAACTCGAACACTTCATCCTGCACTGGAAGGGGGAAGACTGTCATGATTATGTGACATCTGATCGCTTCACAGCAAACAACAGGAGTCTGGCGGGCAAGGCCCTAGAGGGACGGACCAGAGGCAGACCCAAGCTGGCTGCAGGTGAGTTGCAGAGAAGTGAGACCTGAAAGCAGAGAGAAGCAAGCGGGAGTCAAGGCTGTCGCCATGCCTCTCACCTGAAGTTGGCCTTGGTGTTTATAATGATTCCGACCAGGTTCAGATCCAGGACCCAGTGGAGGTCTAGGTGTGGGAAGGCAAGCCAAAAGAAAGAAAGTAGAAAAGAAAAGTAAGAAAGTAGAGGACATTACCTGGGGGCAATGAGGGACTTCCAGGCAGCGACCCATGACTGCTGCCCAAGGAGGGTGCCCGGGCAAATCTCCTGCAGGCCAGAACCAGGAGGTCTTTGCACTGTTTGTGACAATTGGCTCCACAGTCTGAAAAATCCCAAAATATCACAGACGATTAGTGTGAATCATGTGTACCTGGTGCTGACTGGGCTTCCAGGGTGGCATCTGAGCCAGGGCCGTGTCCTCCCCATGCTCCTTCCCGTGTTGACTCAGAGTCCAGCTCAGGCCCACAGGATCTGTCCAGGGGCTAGAAAAGGGCCAGTGGGACTCACTAGCCTTCCTGGGGTTCCTCTCACATTTGCTCAACTTCTTCCACTACACGATTCATTGAGGCGCTGGGAAGCAAACAAGTAGGGGCGAGGCAGAGTTGCCTTTGATTGAAACTAAATGCCAGTTCCACGGGACTGGGGCTCTCCCAGGCCAAGATGGATTTTCCACCAAGAGGCTCCCTGAGCCAGAATGAGGGAAAGAAACCCCAGCGTCTAGTGTCTCCCAGGACCAACAGCTGCCTCTGATCATTTACAGCGAGATGGCCCTTCATTCAGTATTAGCCTACACCTTTTTATTCTTCTTCATTCCTCCAGATCTTTTCCAGAACAACTGAGTTTCTTAAGTCTACTTATTTATTTTGAGAGAGAGAGAGAGAGACAGAGAGAGACAGAGAGAGAGAACCCCAAGCAGACTATACACTGTCAGCACAGAGCCAAATGTTGGGCTCAACCATCACAGTGAGATCATGACCTGAGCCAAAATCAAGAGTCAGACACTTGACTGAGTCACCCAGGTGCCTCTTGAGAACAAATGATCTTATCTCCTCCTTCTTTTCTTTGCATAGAAACAGAAAACAAGGTGGGCTTATGCCTAATAACATTTTCCAGACTTGACTGTGGCTTTGAAATGGCAGCAGACTCTGTGAAATCTCCCATTAGAATGCTTTAATTAAGAAGGTAGAATTAGGGCACCTGGATGGCTCAGTCAGTTAAGCGCCTGACTCTTGATTTCAGCTCAGGTCATGATCTCATGTTACCTAAGATCAAGCCCTGCATCAGGCCCTGTGCTGACAGCGTGGAGCCTGCTTGGGATTCTTCTCTCTCTGTCTCTCTCAAAACTAAACAAATAAACATTTTAAAAATATTTTTTAAAAGAGTAGAATATTAATTGCTACTTGGGGCAGAAAATTTGGGCTGCTTTGGAAGAGAGCAACATAATTATTTCCTATAGAGGGTCCTACATTTCCCTTAGAATCACTGAACAAATATGATTATTTTAAAGAGTATAGTTCTCTTGGGGAACCTGGGTGGCTTAGCCAGGTAAGCGACTTCAGCTCAGGTCATGATCTCACAGTTCATGGGTTCCAGTCCCGCATTGGGCTCTGTGCTGACAGCTCAGAGCCTGGAGCCTATTTCAGATGCTGTGTCTCCCTCTCTCTCTGCCCCTCCCCCGTTCATACTCTGTCTCTGTCTCAAAAATAAATAAACATTAAAATTTTTTTTAATAAATAAAGAGTATATTTCTCTCTCACTATCAAAGAGGAACTTTCTAATTCTTTCCAATACTCACTTCTCCCCCAAATGGTCTTATTTCAAATGATCCTTTAATGACATCATGGAAAGACCAAATTATAATGACAGGTTCAGTCTATTTCAATTAATCTTTTCACTCTATGTGCCTTTAAGAGACAATACCAGGGGTGCCTGGGTGGCTCAGTTGGGTAAGCGTCCAACTTCGGCTCAGGTCATGATCTCACTCTGGGAGTTGGAGCACCGCATCAGGCTCTGTGCCGACAGCTCAGAGCCTGGAGGCTGCTTTGGATTCTGTGTCTCCCTCCCTCTCTGCCCCTTCCCCGCTGGCACTCTGTGTGTCTCTCTCTCTCAAAAGTAAAATAAAAACATAAGAAATTTTTTTTAAAAAAAGAAGAGAAAATACCATGTGCACAAAGATGATCCAAGGGCTTAATTGATTTTAATCTTCATAAAATTGTGTGTATATGTGTGTGTGTGTGTGGGGGGGGGGTGTGTCTTTAGGGGATAGGGTCAGAAACCAGAATAAAACTATGGCTGGGCAGTAAGATATTGCAGTTGCTTACTGCTTGTAAGTAGAAATCCAAGTTACACCAAGACAACTGATACCAAGAACTAAAGGGAAGGTTTTTGAGACTGGCTCCCATTGAGGTTCAGGGAAGTTCTCTGTTCACGCAAAATAAGGGCCAAATCCTGAAAGATAGCTACAGGGGAAAAAAGGCATTCTAAGGGAATAGTGTTAATCTAAAGCCATTCTGTGACTAAGATGTTTCCTTTTGTAGTTATATCTTTCAAGAGCATTATCAGATTCTTAAAACCACCAGTACAAATAGTCTGCATAAATTATCCAGCAATTTCTGAAATTAAACACCAAGAATGTGTAATGATCATATGTACAAAGAGCAACATATTCCTAAGTGCCTATTAATATGCATGCGTATTGCATTCATCAAGTATATATTTATTTGTTTATAAATTCCTATTGAATGGGGCACTTTATGAACAAATTCATTGAAAAGGGACAAAAATAATTTGTTTAAGGCTTCTCTTTTCTCATCAGCATCTGTGATTTAGTGAGAAAGGAACAGCTTAGATGTGAGAGTAGAAAGAAAGGCATCTGTATTACGGGAATGAGTGTGGGCTCTATTCCCATGAAGGATGCAGTTCCTTTATACGGTATTTTAGTTACACTCAGCACACTTCAGAAGTCCCACCTTAACTGTGTGCTTCACAAGACTGTGTGATTCACAAGACATCTTGGAGATGGGGCGACAGGTGTGTGGGTTGATAGGGGTGGTTTGCTGGCTCTTGCAACAAACTATAAAATTCCAGTCTGGGATCTCCAAAACTCCATGGATCCCCCCCCCCCCGCCCCACCAAAAACACTAACTCTTCAACTGCCAGTGGCCAAAGACCCAAGTTCTCCATGACACCAAGAGTTTCTGTGGTTTCATCAGTCAAATTTGATTCCTGCCCCAAATATCACATTAAAAAATGTTAGGAACATTACATTTATTTACCTTTGCATTTGTATCCTTGCTTGATTATGCCCCAGAGCTGTAACAAAAGACAAAAGAATGTCAGAGAATCTGAATTAAAATCGGCGGGGTGGGGGGGTGGGGGGGTGGGGGGGGTGGGAAAGAAGACCAGAAGAAGGAAGTCCTGGGAGGCATGATGTTCGGTGGCGCACAAACAGGATGTAGCAGATCCTGACACCCTTCCTGTCAGATAGAAGAACCAGCTCCTAGCTCACTCCAGCTGGGGGCTGGGGCGATAACAGTTTTGCTTCCCTTTTCTTTCTGAAAGCCAAATGGGAGCTGGGATGGGAAACTGATGTTGGTACAATTACTGGACTTTGGTATAATGCGCTCTCAGCAAAATTCCACGGGGAGGCTGTCACTGTGTCTGGAAGCCCCCAGCTCCCCCTGCCTTCTTTTTCATCCCAGTAGCTCCTCTTGGCACGCCCCCTGGGAAATAAGCAACCTACACAGTGCGTATCCCACTAAAGCATTTGCACTGTGCAAGGTTCTTTTCCAAGTAGCATTGGTAACTTAAAAGAATACAGAAAAGGAAAAGATCTATTTGTTTGTGTATTCATTCTCGGCCTGCTCAGTGTTTGGTCTGTGCCAAGGCTGTGGGAGATGCAGAATAATGTTCAGATTCTGCCAATCAAGTAGGAAGGAGGATGTAGGAAGTGACAAGTGTCTCAGGAGAGATGTGAGGGCCTCCAGTGTAAGGAGGGGGTGGTCACCCAGGTCGTTCAGGGGATCATTCTGGTGGTGGTGTGTCCACCCTCCTGATACACCACATTCTTTCCCGTGCCTCCCACGGCATCAGACGTGCGGCCGAGGGCCACAGGAGCGTCGGTATTGTTTTGCTCAATTCAGCAGGTTTCGCTCAAGCTGGAAAAACTCCACTTTTAACCTTGTAGTGGTTAGGTTAGGTGACTGATACCTATTTAATAAAATGATTTTGAAAGAAACAGGGCCAGTGGCTTACTGGGGCTGATGAGGGCATCACTTACAGGTATTATAGGGGAACAATGCCCTGAGTGTTCACCTATGAGAAGAATAGATAGCTGCCAATGTGCAGTGACTCAGGGCATCAGGAAGACTGATTCTCACCCCCTTTCTGAGAAGGAAATTCCACCAGTGGAGAGCGATTCCTTTGAGTCTTAAAAGTTATTGGGTCCTTCAGAATATATTATTAAGATTCAAATGTGCCCTGGGATAGGAAGGATTATTAAGACAACTAACTGGAAGCAAGGCCTCAGGTGCCTGGGATGATTGGAAGAGGAATCCCTACAGAGCAGTCCATACAGAAAACCAGAAAACGGAAGTGGTGTCAGGACTATGACATCATGTCAGAGCTACAGGGATCTTAAAGATAATCTAGTTTGTGTCTCTCCTATAAAAGGTGACTGGGATGATCCAGAAAATTTAAATAATTTGCAAGGTCCCAGACATGGAGACTTTGCAGTGATAAGAAATTTTTCCTCCCCAAGACCTCGGTGATGGTAATAATAATAACCCTAACAGCTACCATTTATGGAAATTTTGCTGTGCAAAAGACACAGTTTTAAGCTTTTTATATGTATTAACATTATACATATATAGACTGGGCTAGCGAGAGGGGAAGTCACTTGGCAAGGTCTTGTCACTAATAAGTAGAGAAAGAAGACTGTGTCACATGAGGGAAAGACAGGAAGCCACTGCTCCTGGGAGTTTTGTGTGTGAGCAAAAGCCACTGATCTAGGACAAGAAAGGATAAGATTTAAGAAGAAGCATTCTAATATCCAGATATGGCACATTATTAGCATAGCTGCAGGAACTGCTGGAAAAAATAAAGTGAAGCATGAGTCCTATCAGGAGGGCAAATCAGGGCATCACTTGCTAATGCTTCTTTAATAACTAGCAGACAGCACAAGGCAGGAAGAGGCTCTGGGTCAGGTGCCAGACAAGGACAGGAGACAGTGACCTCATGTAGATGGGCGTAGAGCAATATTTCCCACAGTCCTTTGATTTCGGACCTTAGGTTGCCGTAAGATTTGGAGAGACTATGGAACCAGTGGAACATGATGGCTGAATGAAGCTAACAAAACTGAGCTCTGGCATCTGGACCAAAGAGTAATAGGCATGCTGGCTGCAGGGCCATCTTGTCCTAGAGGATCACATTTTCATCTTCTACAACTTGGGTATCAACTAGACTTTCAGAGCCCATGAGTCTTTGTTCAATACCAAGGCCAAAGCTGCCTTTAGATGACAAAGAATTATCAAATGTGGGGAAAAGAAGTGAACCAGCTTCCTGGTTCCAGATTCAGAGTCAAAACACCCGTGTTTGAATCCTGGCTCTGGTAACTACTGGCTGTGTGATCCTGGGAAAGTGGACTTATCCTCTCTGGACCTCTCTGTCTTGATAGGCAAATGGGGAGAATAAAATGTCCTTGTCATGAACTAGTTACGAGGATCAATTATACTAACGTCTATGGAAGTACTTCATTACTGTCAAGTGCCAAATAAACGTTACTTATTATTACAACCATCTTCCTTCCAAAAAGATTTTTTTTTTTACTTTTTGAGTTATGAATTATTGAGCCATGCCATGATGGATGTCTGGTGACTGCTACCACATGAAACAAGAACTGGGAGGAACTGGTGAAGGTAAATACTCCCCTTAATTGCACCTGCTACGAGTATTAGTGACGAATGCCAAGGCTCATTGGGCAGAACCTTTCCCTGGCAGGGATTAACAGACAAACTGCTCTCTTGAGTTAACAAGCCTCTCCATCCTCCCCTGTTGCCAGCCCTACAATCCTAGAAAGAACATAGTGAAACCTGCAGATATTGCTTTTGTTTTAAACTTAATTTTTTAATTTCAGGGAGCCATCATACTTTACTTCTGATCTAAAGCACACAATGGATTCTGTTGGTGTATTATTTTCCGACACTCTCAGGATGCTGTACAAATAACTACACACAAGAGAAATAATGGAAAACAGACTTACAAATCCTGCACAGTGTTCACAGAAGGTTGGCTTGAGATAGGTCATCTCCTGAAAATTATGGACAAATCCTGGTCCCATTTTACAGTGTAATTGGGACTTAGCTCGCAGGAAGTAAGCCATCATTTCATCTTTACTAATTAGGCCATCCCTGTAAAGAGAATCAAAAAAGGGAACGATCTTTGAAGACCACGTTGCTAAGTGGCTGACACACTTTAATCACCCAACCTCCCAAACCTTTGTGGCCAAAAGCAGGTGGGTAGTGTTTACTTTTCTGTTCTATTTGAAAGGAGGGGACCTCGAAAGACAGCATTCAGTGCCAGAGGCTTTCAGAGTAAGAAGGTGTGTGTGTGTGTGTGTGTGTGTGTGTGTGTGTCCTGTGTGTCATAGCACAGAAAGTCTCCTTCGTTACCAAATAGTAGCTTCAGAAGGACATCTCTTTTCTAGCCCTAACCTAACAATAGGGTGTGCAAGAATCAGGCTGCTGGAGAAAGGCAGAAAACTGTAATGACTGGGCCCACCAGTCTCAAATTCATTCAGCCTGCTGTCATCCAGGCCACTGCCAGTGGTGGTAATCTTTCATTCAGGTCTTATTGGCTTACAGACCATTTACCAGAGGGATTCTTCCAGATCTTCACAGCCAGTGGCACCCACCCACACATAATCAGACTTCTTGTTTACCAAGATCAAATCCACCTGATAAGAGGTGATCTTCATGCTGCCTTCTCACCACACCAGCACACGCTGGAGACCACACCCTTCTGTGCCAATTCAGAATTCCTTTGTATCTCATCTGTCCTCTCTTGGGTCCTCCTGGTCTGAGGAAGTCATGCTCCCATCCCCCACTCTCCAGCCTCCCAAGACACAGCTCCTTCTGGGTTCTGCTCAGTCTCTTCACCCACTCCTTCCTCTGTGTACAAACACACTCGTGACTTCCTCTCTTGGAAAACGACTTTCCTCAACCTCGCTTCCAACTCCAGCACCTATCTTTCCCTTTCCCTTTCTTCCTCCCAAGCTTTTCAAAAAGAATGTTCATTAGAGGTTTTTCTTTTTTTTTTCTCATTTCCTTTGATTACTCCTCACTCCATATAACCAGGCTTCTGACCCTACCTCTCTGCTGAAACTGTCACAAGGACATCCTCAGTGGCCTTTTCTCACTCCTTGATGTTGCTGACCTCCTGGCTGCACATGACTTGGGGACAGGGTTTTTCCTTTTTTGACACTCTCTCTTCCATGTGACCCTGTGATTCTAAGTAGCCAGTTTCTCTCCTTCCTCCCATGCTTCTCCTGCGGGATCTACTTCTTTCTTTCAGCTGCATGTAGGGAGAAGAGCCCCTGAAGCTACATTCCTCAGGGCCCAAGCTCTTCTTCCTTTAAACTTTGAATTTGCTCCCACACCCAGGACTCCAGCCCACGAGGCTGGGCTGAAGACCTAGCAATCTATGTCTCCAAAACTGTTCTCCTGAATCTTGGTACCACATCTAGAGCTTGCTAGAATCTCTTCCTGGATGGTCTACTGGCCTTGCAAAATCAACATATCTAAAGAAGAAATCATATACAGTATGAATATTTCAAACCTGCATTTTTAGGGAAAAATTTTTTTTATATCTTTGTATTTATATACAAAGATATATTATATCTTTGTATTGTATTTATATCTTTGCTGGCACAGTGTAAGGTCCATCTAAAGAATCAGCTGAAAAAACAAAAAGAAATGAAGAGTAGGAAGTGATTTTAAATTCATGCCCTACTGAATTTAGGTTACACATCACTGACAGAAACATACTAAGGGACGTGGGCAGTTAGCAGGTAACTTAAATTTCATTTTGTAGAAGAAGTTTATTTCTAATAATTTAACTTATTTTAAAGGATTCCTTTTTCCAGAAATACAATGAAGATGAATTAAAGTTTTAAGATGTTTATGATACAGTACCAAGGAAAGCCTTAGTGTACTGAATTACCTACAGATTTAATTAAAAAAAAAAAAAAACAAACTTCACACACCAACAAAATTATTATAGAATTTTAAAGTGATATAATTTGGACATTCCACCAGTATAAAATCTAGCATCTCATTATAGATGATTTTTAAACTAAGAACTAATCTCACATAATTAAAAATGAAGCAATTGGGGAGCCTGGGTGGCTCAGTCAGTTGGGCAGCTGACTTCGGCTCAGGTCATGATCTCACAGCTCATGAGTTCGAGCCCCGCATCTGGCTCTGTGCTGACAACTCAGAACCTGGTGCCTGCTTCAGATTCTGTCTCCCTTTCTCTCTGCTCCTCCCCTGCTTGCTCTCTCTCTCTCTGTCAAAAATAAATAAACATTAAAATTTTTTTTTTAAATGAAGCAATCAAATTACTAATGTCAGTGTTTCTCTGCAATATATATTTCATATCATTATTTTCCAGTGAGCTGGATATTAGCTTCCAAAGTCATCTACTTTTCCAGGAATCATTTGAAGCTCAATAGAAATATATTTTTACTTCATTAACCAAAATAACTTTTGAGCTAGTGGAGAGAAAAACAAAGCAAGGACCCTTCTTGGCTATCTGCAGACATCACCTGCTCTTCTGAAAGCTGTAAGTAATTTAAAATAATTTTCCTTCCTTAGTTTTAATATTGCCCTCAGGTCCACTGATGCTGAGGACTCTACCAGCCTAGGTGTAACTATATTTCTCCTCCATTTTTTCTTCATGGAGGTTTTGGAGTTGATGAAATAGAGCTAAGTAGAAGTAATATGGAGAGTTGGGCTCATTTGCAAATGGGCACTTACACTCAGTACTGATGATGTAGCCTGCCCTATAATCTCATCCAGCCAGTCAGGTTTGTGAACACCAAGAAAAAAATCAGTGAAACATTACACTTGTCTCATCAACACACTAGGATTGAAGCTGTCAAGATGCAAATTAAAGGTATCTCTGGGGTACCTGTGTGGCTCAATCAGTTAGCTTCTGGCTGTTCATGTCAGTTCAGGTCATGATCTCATGGTTTGTGAGTTCAAGCCCCACATCAGGCTCTGTGCTGACAGTGCAGAGCTTGCTTGGGATTCTCTCTCTCTCTCCCCTTCCCCTGCTCATGCTCTCTCTCTCTCTCTTTCAAAATAAATAAATAAACTTAAAAATAAAAATAAAAATAAAGGTATCCCTGTTCTCCTCTGACACTAATTTTCTGTTTCAGGATAGCTGCATTAAAACATAACAAAATTAAAACTTACTGGTCTTTGTCCAGGACACAGAAGGAATCCAAAAAGGGAAAATTGGCAGCTATACTTTCAAAGTCCTCTTGGGAGATGTACCCATCATGGTCATGGTCATAGTTTCTAAACACAGACTGCAAAGGAAATACAAATATTTACTGAATAACTGGGTATGAGTCAGGCTCTGAACTTGTTATTGGGAAAGCAGTGATAACTAGTATATTGTTCTATCAAGGAGCTTGGAATCCAGTGGGAAATAATGAAATCAAGAAGCCTTTATGGTATAACAAGATAAGTGCAATGCTGAGGATAAAAATAGGCTGCTGTGGGGGAATTTTAAGGGAGATTTTAAAAGGTTTCCTGGAGGGGCACCTGGGTGGCTCAGTCGCTTAAGCGTCCAACTTTGGCTTGGGTCAAAATCTCACGGTTCCTGAGTTTGAGCCCCACATTGGGTTCACTGCTGTCAGCCTTTCAGTGAAGAGTCCACTTTGGATCCTCTGTCCCCCTCTCTCTGCCCCTCCCCTAGCTGCACTCTCCCAAAAATAAATAAATATTAAAAAAAAAAAAAACATTTCCTGGAGGAAGTGAGGTCTAAACTGAAACCTCAGTTTTGGTAAAAGTTAAGTTTGGTGAACTCACAAATGCCAAAACCATAACAATAGACAATGAAGCTTTAAAATGTTAAATTATCTAAAAAAATTTCAAGTATACTTTTTTTTTTTTGAGAGAGAAAGGGAGGGAGGGAGGGAGAGAGAGAAAGAGAGAGAGAGAGAGAGAGAGAGAGAGAATGAGCAGGGGAGGGGGAGAGGGAGATGGAGAGAACATTAAGCAGGCTCCAGGAAGAGGGGTTCTATCTCACCATCATGAGATCATGACTTGAGCCAAAATCAAGAGCCAGACACTTAACTGACTGAGCCACCCAGGTGCTCCTAAAAAATTCAAATATACTTTTAACACAATTACAATCAGAATTCCAGTGGCAATTTGTTTTAAGTGAACAAATTGATTCTAAAGTTCAAATTAAAGTAAACATGTTGAGAATAGCCTAATATTGTTTAAGATAAGAAGAAATGAGAGAGAACGTGCCCCATCAGAAATCAAATATTCCACAAAGCTACATGAATCAAAACAACATGGTACTACAACTTACTATAGAGAGCAGAGTCCAGAAATAGATCTATGTATATATAGGCATTTAGAGTATCAAAAAGTACCTTCTCAAATCCACAGAGAAATTAAAGATTATCCAATAAGTGCTGTTGAGTTAAGTGGCTAATAATCTTACAAAATCAATTGCCCAAAACTAAATTCTAGATGCATTAAATATTTTAATGTCAAAAATAAAGCTATAGGGATGCCTGGGTGGTTAAGCATCCGACTTCAACCCAGGTCATGGTCTCATAGTTCATGAGTTTGAGCCCTGCTTTGGGCTCTGTGCTGACAGCTCAGAGCCTGGAGCCTGCTTCTGATTCTGTGTCTCCCTCTCTGCCCCTCCCCCACTCATGCTCTGTCTCCCTCTCAAAAATAAACATTAAAACAATTTTAATAATAAGAAAGCTGTAAAAGTATGAAAGATAAATAGATAAAAATAATTTTTATGTTTTGTAATCTCTGAGTGGGAAAGGCCTTCCTTAACATTACATCAAAGTCAGAAGCTGTAAACAATTTTAAAAATTTTTATTTTACAGAGAGAGAGAGAGAGAGAGAGAGAGAGTCTGAGCATGGGAGAGGGGCAAAAGGAGAGAGAGAGAGAGAGAGCGAGCCTGAGCAGGGGAAAGGGGCAAAGGGAGAGAGAGAGAATGAGAGAGAGAGAGAGAGAGAGAGAGAGAGAATCTCAAGCAAGCTCCATACTCAGCACAGAGCCCAATGCAGACTTGATCAAATAATCCTGGGATCATGACCTGAGCCAAAACTGAGTCAGATGCTTAACTAACTGAGTCACACAGGAGCCCCTACAAAAATATTTTATTACGTAAAATGCAAAATAATTGAATCAAAAAACTCAGCTGACAAATGTAAAGATAAATGTCAGAGAAGATTATTTGCAATATACCTGAGAGCAAAGACAGAAAAGGAAAACAGGAGGAGACCTGTTGCAGCTCAGGAGAGCTCAGGAGAAAAGGAGACCACCAAAGTAAAATTACACGTGGCCAATACATTCATGGGAAATGCTCGATTCTGCTAGTAATTACAGAAACACAAACAAAACGTTTTTAAACCTCTCAGATTGGAAAACATTAAAATAATGGGTAATTTCCTAGGGAATGAGAAAATAGGCACTCTCATATTAGTTGATGAAGTAAATAGCCACAGTCTTTCTGGAAGATAGTCAGTGCTTACTCTCTGACCCAGCAATTCCACTGATGGGAATCTGTTCTAGGAAAATAATTGAACAATGCTGCTCAAAGACATACGTGGGTGTATGTGTTTATGGGGGAATAAAGTCATACAAGATAGTTTACAAATTATCAGTGGTTCCCCTTCGAGAGCAGAATTCCCAAGGCCTAAAAGCAAAACTTGTATTCTCCGTATTTTATGAAAAGCTTGCATATTTACAATGATTCTGACTTTCTTTATAATTGAAAAATAAAAGGATTTTTCCATTGCCCTCTGCTAAATTGGGTTTTCCAAAAGGTTTGTTAAGTTCTCCCTAGAAGCAGATGTATGCAAACAGATTATAATGAATCTTTCTCCCTTTCCCAATGCTTTCTCTCTATTCTATTTGATCCATATTGCCCTATGTTGCAAGCTGCTTCAGGGGTACTTTGGGAGATGAACAAGGTATAAATGAACAGATTACTTAAAAACATGACTGCTTAGAACCCATTGTAAGTTTATTTATAGAAAACTGAATTGTGCAAAATCACAAAATATACAGTCTTTTTGCAAGTCCCAATACCAATACTTACCTACAATCAAAGTTGCTTAAAATTAACTACTTGTACCTACTTTTATAATCTAATATCCATATTTATATCCATATTAAGGATGCAATTCTTTTTGTAGAATAAAATTTAATGTGGAAATGCATAATAAAATCCAATCTTTCATTTGATTGAACCAACAGTAGGCAATTTATCCAAATTGGACCAATCTTCCACCATAAAATTGGAACTGGAGAGAAAATAAGAGAGAAGGTAAAAGGGAAGAGAGAGAGAGAGAGAGACGAAGGGGGAGAGGGAGATACAGACTCCCCTTGTGTAGCAAAGAAAGTCTGTCTGCAGATAATGGAATGAGCATTCAGAGAAAAGCAGAGAAGAGAGTGGAAAAGAAAATAGTTGTGTCTTTTCATTTCCCGGTTCTAGACCTTCCTGAGCTGCAACCCTTGGAGCTGGATTCCTTCCCCACCTTCCCTGGCTCCAAGCTGGGTCTGTTACACAACATCAACACAAGGCCTCCACTGAATCTTATGGCCTTCTCAGACCTTTTCCTCACCCTTTCTGAACTTTCCTTGCTGCCTCACATGCTGCGTAGTAGTTTTCTTCCAATGCATCATGGTTTCCTTGATGATCCAAGATGTAGAAAATTCTTTCTTTTTCTTTAGGTTTGTGTGTGTGTGTGTGTGTGTGTGTGTGTGTGTGTTTAAAGTAGGCTTCACACCCAGCATGAAGCTCAATGCAGGCCCTAATCTCATGACCCTGAGATCAAGATCCAAGCTGAGATCAAGAGTTGGATGTTTAATCGACTAAGCCACCCAAGCACCCCCTCTTTTTCTTTAAACATCCACCCCCCAGAAAAAAAGTTTATTTTATCCCAAAGATATGATTCTATTGTATCATACCAATCCATTAAAGCAGAGTGTTTAATCAGATGTCATAGTTTTTATTGCCAAATCTCTTTCCATTTTCCCCACAATGGTGCTTCTACTCTTCTTTCTACATGAAAACTCTGATAGACACTTTCCCATAATTAAGTAATGTTTCTGACGTAAATGGCTCTGTGCAGGTGTGTCACAGACCTCAATATAAACAGCAAGAGAAACTATGCATCCTACAGGATCTTTTCTTACCTTCAGGTAATCAATTTATTGGGCATTTTATTGGGACCCATATAGGTTTTTAATGAGTAGATTCTAATCCCCAAACAGTCCCTCAAATTGCAGGGGTAATGATGGAGGCATCAAATGCTGGTGAAAGAAAGTTGGAAGTAGCTGAGGGTATTTGGGTAAATGAGAACAGAATGACAGGAAGGGGAAAAAGGCCATTCTGGGGGAATCTCCCCCATAAGCCAATGCCACGTAGAGCTCAGTGTCTGCTAAATTGATCCTACCTGCAAGAGGGCTGTTTTCATTGACTTCAGTTGATTCTTGGGCAACTGTAGAATATTCTGGGAAGAGAAAAGGGCCTTCTAGTGCTCTCTACTCTCTCTCAATCACTTACCTCAACTAATTTCCTTATGTGCTTGTTGATGACTGTGGGGTCTGGCTTTGGCATCACTCCTGATGCCCACTCCAGGGGCACCACAGGCTTGGTGGGTGTTGTCGGGGAGGTAGGCTGCTGACAGGGGGGAAAAACACACTTTTCAACTTTATCTTAGACCTTAAGTAATTAGGGAACACTGAGAAAGACATACACATACACATTTTTATGTTAATAATACAGTAAAAACTTACATATGTATCACTTAAATGTTCTGAAAACAAACATGTTTTGTCAATAGAATCTAATCTATAACTAAATACATATTTGGAGAGTGTATTTTGTTTAGCAGTAGTCTAGATTCCATTTTTTTAAGTGGGAAAAAGATACTGTTCTCTCATCCCACTCCAAAATTCTATCCAAGTTCCCCAAATATTACTAAAACATCCTTAAAACCTATATAATAATCCATACAGCTTTTTGTATAATGCAAAATATATAAAACACCTGTTATCTAGTTCTTTAATACCTGGTGTTGATAATAAACTAGTAGATGTTTGCAGTAAATGGGCCCATGTGAATGGCCAAGTTTATGTTCTCATGCTGGCATCTCTTTCAATATGCTTAATCGCTTCTCACTATTTGGCTAATTAGATCTTTCTAGCCTCTTTTGTGAACTTGCTTCCTCCATATGTTTTCCCACTTTCCTGCAAGACATTTTCACTAAATAATGTGGCCAAGATGGTAGCAATAATGCATAACGTGTTTACACAACACAGAGGCAAAACACAATCCTATCGGGAGACAAGCCAAGAGTGCAATGTACTTTATTCCTCTCCCCAGGACCTTCATTAAATGTAAATATTTTTGCTGGTGCATACATGCAAATCTGTTTTAACAGGTGTTTATTTGATACTAAATTGGGGACAAACATGTTTGCAAGAGTGACTGTACTAGATTTAAACCCTTTGCAATGTTTTGAGGTGGGTGTTGCTGGTATCCTTTGGGCTACCAACAGGACCAGAAAGTACTTGCCATCTGGATATGATCACCAACACATAGGCTCACTCACACATCATGACTCTTTCTATCAAGCTTTTCATTTTGTTCATCTGATGAAGGATAAAGCCACGGTTCCCAAACTGTATAACGAGGTGTCCATCCAGAACACTGCAGTGGACTCTCAGGGATACCAAAAGATATTTCAAACTCCCAAGGGAAATACAGCAGTACTCAGTATTTGTTAGACACCATGTAAACTACCAGCTTGAAATAGTTTACAGTTCACCCATTAGATCATGCTGTATTTCTTTCAATGGTATCAAATATTTCCAAAGCAAAAAAAATCAATGTGGAACAAGAAAAAAGGTAGCCATATTCAATCTGATGACAAAATTTAAGATATTGTTTCATGCCCAACAGGCACACACATCCATTAGTAAGTAATTGTGGTTTTTAAAGAATTAAAATATTTTTTAATTTTTTTTAATGTTTATTTATTCTTGAGACAGTGAGGAAGAGACAGAGTGCAAGAAGGGGAGGGGCAGAGAGAGACACATACACACAGAATCTGAAGCGGGCACCAGGCTCTGAGCTGTCAGCACAGAGCCCAATGCGGGGCTCCAACTCACAAACTATGAGATTATGACCTGAGCCAAAGTCAGCCACTTAACTGACTGAGCCACCCAGGTGCCCCTAAAATATTATTTTGATTTCAACATATATGTATTGTTTTTTAAAGTGGGTTCTAAGTCATTAGAACATTAATATATATTAAGCTGTTTGGACCTAACTATTCTATACGTGGAATTGTGAGGTATTTCTTTTGACCTAGAGGTAGAGTGAAAAAACTGAGACACCAAATAAAACACAAAGAACCAGTGAGACACGAGCGTGCCCTGTGAAGAGAAAAAGGTTCATGGTGGGACTTTGGTGAGGTCCACCAGCACCAATGGTAAGCACACTGAAGTTACAGGCTCTTGGTACCATCATCCTGACAGGAGCTTGTTCTCCAGTGGCAGCATGTGTCAAACCTAAGCGCAAAACAGGGTAACAAGCCACTTAAGATAAGAGACAGTAAGGGATTGGGAAATGTGTTTTCATAGATTCATAGGATTTTAGCACTTGGAAGGGACTTTCAAAGATTTTGCTTTACAAAAGATAAAAAGATTTTTCTGTATTTGATGGAAACATCTTCTGAAATTGGCCAAAATCTATCCTGAAAACAAATGTAAAAGGCACAACTCAGGCAAGTGTGCCTTGTTCTTACCATGTTCCCATATAAGATGTGGCAGGAAAAGGACAGGCAACCTCACGCAGTAGAAAAGCCTAGGCATTGGGGCACTTGGGTGTCTCAGTCAGTTAGGCGTCCAACTCTTGATTTTGGCTCAGGTCATGATCTTACGGTTCATGAGATTGAACTCCACGTTGGGCTCTGCACTGACAGTGTGGACCCTGCTTGGGATTCTCTGTCTCACTCTCTCTCTCTGCCCCTCCCCCACTTGTGCACATGCGCACACACTCTCTCTCTCTCTTTCTCTCTTTCAAAATAAATAGATACACATTTAAAAGAAAAAAGCACAGGTGTTGAAGACAGACAGGCCTGAAGCCACATCCCAGTTCTCCCACCTACTGGCTATTAGTGCTCCGTGTGAGACACCTATGCTCACCAGACTCAGTTTCCTTAACAGAGTTAATGAGATAACATGGATATGATGCCCCACCAGGTGCCCAACAACCAACTGGTAGCAATTAAAGTGCCCTGCTCCAGGTAAAGGAAGGTGTGGGCAGGTGGAAATGCCATGGGCACACACATAGCTTGCCACACCATGCTCAGCCTCTTCACAACAAAGCAAAGGAATGAGGAGCTCAGAAGTTGCTTTTTTCCAGTAACTTTACCTTTCTCTCTAGCTCTTACTCATGCTAACTTTTCAGAGGCTAGCCTTCATGCCTCCATTTACCTCTGCTGTATTTTCCCACATGGGTCTGTTCTTCAGTGTCCCCAGGAGATGGGCCTCTAGTAGGGGAGCTGAAAATGCTGATGGAGCCACCACACTCACAATTTTAAGAACAGACATTACCAGGTCAACTAACTCAGACTCAAGTGCACACCCTCCCTGTACCAGAGAACAGCCCTGCCTCTTTGGGGCTGATGCTGCAGAGTCAGAATACAGGGACAGATTGAAGGTCCAAGTCACTGGCAACATCCCACAGAGTTCAACTGGTAAGGAGGTAAGTCATGAGATCTTTATCAGAAACCTGATCTGAGGATACGAGTCCAAGAGGCAAGTACAGACATGTTTTCCTTGAACATGCAAACCTCATTCTCGCCGCAAATTTCAAATTTACCCAGGTATTCTTTTATGAGTGCAAAACAGATCTAAGATACAGTCTGCTCACTAAAACTAATAATCAGTGTACATTCAGTAATGCAATTTCCTCAATCTTATCATATAATGTTTCTTTGCTAAGAGTCAGCCATTAATTGAGACACTATCCAATGTGATACTGAAATTATGAGTTGAGTCGATCATTAGCAGAGAAATTTGTGAATTATGATCAGGGTATTTAAAATTGATTAAACTTCATTTTATGCTGAATGGGATTTTATGTTGAAGAATCTAAAACACTGTTTCACATTAAGATGCATTCTCTTTTGTTGAGGGGGAGGACCTATAGGTAGGCAGTCTCTCAGAGGAGACACAACACATAGATGATAACAAGAAAACAGAGTGATTGGAAATAATGGTCTTCTTTGTTAGCCTCTGATGAAGAAATCATACTCAAACTGTCAGAGCTAAGCTGTTCCACTGGCAAAATGGAATACAGGTTTTTTAAATTCTTCAGTCTTCAGATCACAAAGCATCACTGTAATAGCCAATTACTGTAAATGACAATCAATGGTGTTTGGCACTGATCCTTAGAAAAAATCCACCTACCGATTTAGAATTTCTAGGCTCCAGCACCAGTGACAATTTGTAAATATCATCTTCTGTGTGATAGAGGTCCAGAGAGAGCTACAACAAATTAGAAAGGATAAATGATGATGTTGGATCACATTTACTTATTTATTTACATTGCTGAAATATTTTCAAACCAAATGTTGAAGCTCAGTGTCTAATAATTTGAGAGAATGCAGAACATTAAAAAGATAGCATGCAGAGGCAGAACATGAAATTTTAAAACCAAACACTTTAGCATGGTCATCAGCATCCTATGTGCTATATCAGATGTGTTTATATCAACAAAAGGCAACATAGTTGAGCTATGAAGTAAGATGCCCCCACTCTCAATGCTACAGGAATTGCTCAGAGAGGCAGCATATAAAGCATGAAGGAAGGTTCTGGAGTCAGTTGGGCCTGAGTTCAAGTCCTAAGCCCGCCACTGGTTAGCCTGGCACCTTGAGCCAGTTATATCTTCTCTGACACTCATTTGCCACATCTGTAAAATGGAAATTATCACAAAAATCCCTACTGAATTGAATTTTGATCAAGATAAAATGGAATACTTCATGTGAAGTACCACACACACAACCTGGTAGACAGTAAAATGCCAAGAAATGTTATTTGGTGTTGTTGATGTTACTATTATTATGACAGCTGTTACTACTAATATTATTATCATGTTGGGGGGGGCGGGGAAGGGAGGTCACTGAAAACAGAAATGATCAGGACAGAGTCACAGAGGACCTTGTGAACTAGGACCTAACTGGGACTATTCGGACAGAGAAAGAAGGAGAGAAAGATCAGGACAGGCAGGGACAACAACTTAGACCAAGATTGGAGTGCATGAATGAAATCAGTAAAAACTAAAATGCATGGTCCCATTCATCTAAAATAGAAGGCATGAGACTTAAAATCAGCCTGGATGAGTCTCACCCACACCCTTTAATGTTAAGATGCCAGATGAATCATGCCATTTCATCAGCAGTGAACATAACCAGGTGCCCTGTCCTTTCTTCGACCATTGGGGATGAAAAATTCTATTTAACATATTTGGCCTAAAAATAAAAACTTAATGTGTATGGGTGTAGAGTGAGGGAGAAGCACAAGAAGGATGAAGTGGGAGAAAACTCAGAGGCAAAAGATGTCTTTCAAGGATTTATCTTGCTTTCATTATTTTTTTTTTGAGAGAGAGAGAGAGAGAGAGAGAGAGAGAGAGGCAGGTGAGGGAGAGAAAGGATCTTAAGCAGACTCCAAGCCCAGCACCAAGCCTGACGCGGAGCTCCATTTCATAACCATGAGATCATGACCTGAGCTGAACTCAAGAGTTGGACACTTCACCAACTGAGCTACCCAGACGCCCCTACAACATTTAAATTAAGGATTGCACACATCAGGTCATATACTGCTTTATCTAGACTTTGTCACCTAAAGATTTTTTCTAAACATAATGAAATTGACTTGACTATAAAACTGCCCCATCATCATTTCAGATCTTGAAAATCCTACCCACAAAGAACAGACACTATATCCATCTTCCATTAAACAGTCATTCCTACCTCCAGGGAGGAGAGGAACCATCCCCTAGTGCCTTTACAAACAAATGCCTTTACAAGGCAGCTCATTATATAAAAGAATGAAGTGAAATGCATGAAAAAGATCTTTTGGTAGAAACACCGGTATAATAATGTCTTATTTGCCAAAACCGTCTTCGCAGATGTAATTACCTTGGGACCTTTCCTCTGAGCTCAACAATAATAAAAATGTGTGATAAGTAGAATGTGACACTGGATCTCTGGGTTAGGGAGGTGACAGGGAGAGGTGGGGCCCCTGATGAATGGGAGACAGCCACTGCTCAGGTACAGCCAATTTTTGTCAGCTTGACCATTGACATATCTTCTCATTTGTCAAGAGAAGCCAGAAATCTGGAGTTTTACATGAAATATCTCAATTTTTAAATCCTGGCAACCAACATAAAATTTTTATGATTCTGTGTAGGCCAAATAAAACACATCTTGCCAATGGCAGTTGCCTGCTATTTTATAAATTCCACGATGGAAAACTCTACCGGCTTCTAAGCCTCACAGAAGCAGGCAGTGCATCCATTGCCATCTTTTCTGCCTCTATAATCCCAGCCACAGTTTGCTGCCTTGCATTGTGAACGTTCCATAGGGAGAAAATCAAGTCACTGTTTCCTTCTGGATTCCTTGTTATCAGGAGTTGATCTGGACTTCGATGAGCATGACCCTGTCCTACTGATTCGGCCTTTAATAATGAATGGCAGTGGCACCTGCTGGGAAAGGGATGACAACAGTGCCAGAACATCTGACCAGAAATCCAAATAAACCACACACTGAGTAGGGGAGATGCTCTCTCGAAAGACACAGAACATCTGTGGTATTTTCATATATCAGATGGACAGATACCAGATCCTATGATGGAAATGTCTTCTCCAAATGTTTGCCCTTAATTTATTAGTGGTGATTTGATCCTGAGCAAGTTATTAGCCTTTGTGGGACTCAGTCTTTTGGTCTTTAAAATGGGAGGCATAAATAATAGCTCCTTCCCAGGACTTCTGTGAAGATTAAATGAGCTAACATGCATTCAGTGGGGTTTGTGTAGCGGGCCATAGAGATGGGCATTGCATGGTTGGCTTCCAGTCAAATGCCACTGTGCTCATCAGTGAATGTATTACTCCTGCCATCTTCTGCTTTCCCAGCCATGATCCTACCTACATGCATTCTCTCATCTCCTCTGGATTTTACAGCCCTGTGCAGAGCAACATGTTTTACTTCTTCCACAATTTTTTTTTAAATAATTAGAGGCAACTTGTCAATGGAATCTCAAGAATGCTTGCTTGTGTCTAACATATTTTGAGCTTGGAGAATGGTCTGAATCACTGTTTCATGTTGCTGCATTTACACCCAAGCCTATCAGCAAAGATGGTTGTGGATTTAGTCTGCACATTAAGACCTATGTCGCCCTGACTAGAGAACTGTAAAATAAAACACACTTGGTCATCAAACTATCTTATTGACCATTTTTGCAATTCTTCGTCTTCTTCTTCTTCTTCTTTTTTTTGAAACTGTAAAAATACAGGGGGCTTTCCAGTTATTTGCATATACTCAGAATGGTAAAAGTAACTGATAGATCTAAAAATACTATGAAAAGAATCAGATGATTTCGTATACCATAAAGTAAGAAGCATCAGCTTTTAAAGCTTCTGGTTCCAGGATTAGGATCACAGTGGAAAATGCCTTCTCTAGATTGTCCCTGAAAAGAGGAACAATCCAAAATCCATGTGTTTAGTGCTGGGGTCTCCCTTCCTTCATGTGCCCAGGGCTGTTCAGGGGCTAAATTTACAATGATAAAAATGGCACACAGTCTCTGACTCATAGATTTTGTTCTGTAATTAATTCCTTCTTTAGCCACCCATGAAGAGGGAAGGAGAGATTACTTAATTTTTACAGATGCAAAATAAAATATATATAAAATAGATGTAAAATAAATCAGAGTAAATGCCCATCACTGAGAGACAGAGAGAGAGAGAGAGAGAGAGAGAGAGAGAGAGAGAGAGAGAGATACCCCCACCCCAAGCTGGGATTCAGAAGTTCTCCCTTTGCAAGCCTTTTGTCCTTTAGAAATCTGTTTCTTCCTTTGTAAAATACAAAGGGACAGGGGTGATGTTACACTCTCTGCCCTTCCCAAGGTCCCTGACAGGGTGTCTGTGTATATGAAATATATGTGAAAATGCTATGAAAAATGCAATCAGTTATTTCTGTAAAGTCCCAAGGTTGCTATGCAGCCTACCACATGGAGCGGACATTCCGTAATTGTTGATTTATTTAAGAGCTCTCATTTTCCATCTTTCAGGGCTCTCAATCATGTATTGGCTTTCTCACCTGGAGCCATGTTTAGAGGCAAATAATCACTTCAGGTAAAAACCTGACCTAGAATCTTGGGGAAAAATGAATGGAGAAATGCTGCACGTATGGATGCCCTCACAGCTTCTGTCAGTCAAATGGTTCTAATCCTAACACATACCTGCTTCGTGAGATGGCCACTGGGCTCTAGTGAACACCTGATGGGAATCTCCTTTATCTGCATTGAAGAGATTAATCTGCTTGTGGCCAGGAAGAATGAATGTATATTCCTGGGCAATGAACCTTCTTGGTTGTAGGGAAGGAGGAGGGGTCTTGGCTTTAAATAGAAACTGCCTTGATCGATGTCCATATGTGGGACTGTGCTATCTGAGGAGCCACTGGGCTGGAACCACAGTATCAGATTGACACCAGGCTCCTTATTCTCAAGGGGCCACCAGTCCTTATATCTAGAATCACAGAAGTTTAGAGCTGGAAGAGATCTCACAAATGAGCACAAAATCCCTTATGAAAAGACCAAGGGCAGGTCTAGCTAACAAGGAGACAAAACTAAGTAACTGCACACACAGAGCTAAAAGCTTGATCTCCTGCCCAGGATTCTTGCCACTGTACTACACTAGATAACATTGTTGTCCTAAATACAGTGCTTGGTGGCTTCTATATTTTAATACCCGAGGGGGGGTGGGGCGGGGATTGATTATGTTGTCATCCTTTTTCTTTTTTCTTTCCTTCCCAGGCAGAAAAAAAAATATATTTCTTAGCCTTTATTTCTAGGGTTCAAATTTTCCATTTGCACCCAAAAATTTCATTCAAAGTCTTTTGATACTTCTCTAAATATCTGTCATTATGTTGCTTCATTCATAACTCAAAATTAATTCCCCTACTCCATCATCATCTTTTGTTGGGATAAGAAAATGCCCAAGCATAGGCACCTGCTCTATGACACTCTCCTCCATGTAGTGAAGGTAGCCTGGACACAGACAGGTGGAACTTCAGCTGGTCTGCAGACATCACCTGTGCCTGTGGCTTTGCTGTCTGACTGGGGCTGCAACTCTGGTCACTTATTCGTGGAAACAGATTTACATGGCAAATGATTCATAAGCGCAGGTGCCTGGATTATTGAGAGGGTTTTTCCCCCCCAGTAGAGAACGTCTATGTGTTTACTGTTTGTCATACAAACTCAGTCCCAAGAGATTTGTTTTTGTGTGTGTCAGCCACTTCTGCTTTATGCTAAGGTACAGCTGGTATTACTCCATGCACTTCAGGGGTTCTATGCCTTGGTAAACAATCATGTGTTCTAGGAACAGTGTGTGAGAAGGTCTAGGAACCACTCCTATGCCAGTGCAGTGGTCCCAGAGGATTTAGGCCCTCAGAGCTTCAGAAGGAAATTGTTTTCATTTTCCATGGCCACGAATGGAAAAGAGTCAATTCAGTATTGCAGTCAAGTGTCTGAAGCTTCCGTATTATAAACCCAAACAGGGAAGTTGCTTCTCCATTTGTTAAACAAGGGTGAAAGAATTTGGTTATGCCTCTTCCCCCTGACAAGGCAGCCATCAATGGGGTAGGTTCTCTCCCATACACCTGTTGTGTCTAAAAGCGCCGGGACCTAGAGATCAGCCACGAATGACAAAAAATATGAATGCTAGTCGAATTTCATCTGTCTGACCCACAACATTCCTAAATACAGCATTCAGTTCATCTGTTGAGCTCCTACATATTCCAGGTATCATGAGAGGCAGTGGGGATATGGGATATATATGGCAGGTAAACAGGAAAAAAAAAATCTAATACAAAATGATACCTCCCTATGGTTAAGAAAGTATAAAGGTCAAGAGCCACACATGAAGCAGACACTTACTGCTCTGGAGAGGAACAGAGAATGCTCCAGAAAGACAGAAGGTTTTGAATTTGAGCTAGTCACAGGGGTGGATAGGGAAGGGATTTTCCAAGAAAGTGCAAAGGCCAGGAAGCAGAAGGCAGCAGTTCGTGGTGGAAAGCCCAGTGTTCCTCAATGGCAAGTGTGATGTGGCATCAAGTGATGACAACTCAGGATACATAGACAACAAGTCTAGAAGGGCCTCAAAGGCCAGGCTGGCAAGGGGAGGGTGGCAGTGGGGACAGGGAGATCATGGAGGAGGACCAGGTATTATCCCAGGCTTCAGCTATGCTGTGCGGGAGGGCAAAGGGAAATGGATGAGGTGAGGCCACGTAGAAGGTGGTGATGAGCTAGACTGGTGTGACGAAGGAGAGTGAGGGGCTGAGGGCAGAGGGCCTCTCCAAGAGCTCTAGGAGCAGAGCTATAGGGGTGGTACCTAGGCTCCTCAGGACAAAGGAAAATTTCTCTGCCCCGTGATTATAGTCTCAGCTCATGCCGGATATGGGGCTGGGCTCCCCTCCCCTCACCCACCCTTTCAGATCCTGCCCCATCTACCAGCCCTGCATGCAACCTGGTGAATGACCTTCAAGGACTTTCCCACATCCCCTGGGAAGTGAGAAGAGCTCTCAGCACAAACTCCTGTCCCCTCAACTCACCGTGAGCAAGTTGATCAAATCCATGTTGGGTTCTAAGTGGTGGGAGGCATTCTGCAGAGACACCAGTTCGCTGAGGGTAACGGAGAGCTGGTGCATTTTTACAATGTTAACTTTGTTGTCCTCCATCCAGTCTGGGAAAATGACATGGACTGCTATCAAGTCTTTCAAGTGGACGCCAAGGATGGGAATCTTGAAGCCCTCGCAGTCGGCAAAGGCCTTGCGGTAATTGCAGTAATTGCCGTTGGAGGAGACCAGCTCTGTCATTTCATTCCAGTTCTGGAACAGATGGAAAAGTAGGATTTTCAAACAGTCTTCCCTCCTACCCACCCCCAGGCCCTGCCGTGTGTGGCTAGGAAATTCCTCAGCCACTGAGAGAAGTATCAATTGCACGAACACTGATGCAGGGAAATTATTAACCTAGAAAAAGAAAATTAGAAAAATGTCCTGGGCCTGGCTATATGAGCTAGACAGTGTGTTCTATTCTACTGCTAAACAGAAACTGCCCGCACCTCTGCCTACCTACTAGGGCTGATAGGGTGTTAAAAAGCATCAATCATCTAGAAGTATTTGGCAATTCATGGAAATACTACAGTCCACAAACATAAGCATGTATTGTATTAAAATACAGTATGTAGTATAGTACAGTTGTTGTTCTAAGAAAGTTGCATTCAAGATATTACTTAAAGGTTAACCTGGAATGGGATGGGGTAGGAAAAGCCACACCGAGGTATGAGATAGCTGTGGTTTGGGACTCTGCCACTAACTAGACAGGTGACCTTTGGCAAGTAACTTCATTTTGAGGGGCCTCAGTTTCCTTTTTTGTAAGAAAGAAGAATTCAAATAATTTTTGAAGATCCACTGGTGGTTCCAAGCCTCTAAGAGCCTCCACTGAATTCTTACTCATCACAATGTGTAAAATGTGTTTTGCTCTTTACTTGAAATTCAGTACGAAGCTCAAGGAAAATAAGACACTTACATAATGAACCCCAGTATGCTTAGAACGAGTGATATGTTTTAGGTCAGAGAGCAATGCTTCTTGGCTTACAACCTCCTGTTTACCGCTGGTTGCCTAAGAGCAACCAGACCTTCCTCAATTTTGATCAGTCTACAACTTTCTGAAAGCAGCCCTGTGACTCAGATGGAGCTGTTTCCATTCCTAGGCCCAAGTTTGGGTCTTATTTACCGTCATTATAATTCCATCCTTCTTGTTTGTGATTGGTTCAAGAACACAGAGGTACATTATATTACCTGTAAGCCAATCGGTACATTATATTCTTCTAGCAATTGTTATTGGTCCAGGGGTGAAAATGTGACCTGAGATGGTCCAATCTGCCTAAAAACAACGTCTTTCATTCCATGGGGGCAGGGCTGAAGGCGGAAGCTTTCCCTGTCTCCAACTTGCAGACAGCCCAATCAGGAGAAAGGCCGGTCTAAGGAAACAAACAACTGATACTGAAAGGTAGGCAGAACTACTGAGCCAGAGCTCTAATCAGATTATGCCTGGAGTTGGCCCTGCTTTTTGTACTTCCAGGTATGTGAGATGACCTATTGCCTTACTGTCTAAGCAATTTCAAGATTTTTTAAAACTTATAGCTGAAGGTGTCCTTACTGGTACAGCACACTACATGCTTACAAAGAAATCTTTTCCTAAAGATGAAATGTTCTTTTTCACTGACAAAGGAAAAATATTACTGTGGTCTGGAAACAAATATGGCAGAAAAAGCTCAGTTTAAAAAGACAAAGATCATTGTTTTTTTTAAATATATATATATATATATATATTTTTTTTTTTTTTTTTTTTTTTCCTGAGAACTCAGCTATAAATCTGAGGGATTTTTAGACAAGGTCAACATCTTTCTCTTCCTTTGTATCTGTCCACTGTGTTTAACACAGTGCTATGAATAGAGCAGGTGTTCATTGACTTGATTTGAGGAGGGTAGGGTAGGAATGATTTGTCTTATTTGCCTTGTACGCCCTGTGTGTGTCACAGTGCATATCACATAGTTAGCACCAAGTGCATATTTGTGGAGTACTCACAACTGCCATATGTTAATGGTATTCTTGTTGGTACACTTGGTATTCTTAAAGGCCTTCTTATTGGGACACTTGCCACCACTTCCAACCTGTTTTTGCCAGTGGTGTGCCTATTACCTTCCTTTTAATTCCCCATGTGTAATCAACCATTGTCTAGGAAGAGAACTTTCCCCTTCTGATAGGAGCATCCTATCCCTAAACAATTTACAAATGACTTTTGTACTCAGGATTGGAATTTAATCCACCATACCTTCGTAACTTCTGAAGAAAGATGAGAATGGGTCTCCTTGAGGCGTGAGATAGAACTATGACTAAGGCCTCCCACCACTGCCATCAGAGTGTTAAAATTTTTGAGCTGAAGGAGCTTCTGCAATAAAAAAAAATTACCATCAATACTTTGTAAGAATTTTTCAACTATTCTAGCCTCTCTGAAGTACAGGTGAATGCACTATTTTAATAACAAGGATCTAGGACAAATAATATCAATTTAACATGAAGCACAAATGCAATCCACCAGGAAAATATATCCATCATTTTACAGAAAACGTTACAACGAATGCTTCCAAGTACTGCCAATTAAAGGCAGTCTTCGTGCATGAGAGAAGTATGATGTTCACCACCAGATATTATGAATACTCTAATTGTCCTTTATGGTGTGAACCCCAAATTTCTTTGATGACTTTTCTCTAGAGGGAACAAACATCTAGAATCCTTTAAGAACCCCAGGCTAATGCCCAGACATACATACCTTGGCGACATTGATAAACTTTGTAATGACTTCTGCCCTTTGCTGGGGGGTTGGTTTGCTAAGAACCATCAACTGGACCCACTTAGAGATTCCATTAAATAAAGCAATAGATCTCTCCAAGGTTGGGTTATTCTCCAGGCAGCCATGGATGACATAGCTTTGGTAATCAGTGAACTAGTAAAGGAAGATTCAGAGACTCTGAATTATAATGGAGTCTTTGTAAAATCAGAAATTAGAACGTTGTGTGGAAGATGTGAGACGCTGTTTCATAACAACATAATGATTTCTTTCATTTAACATTTATGATGGTATCTTACACATTTGAATATACACGTACCCTTAACATATTATTTTGCTGTGTTTCACTCCGCCATACACAGATACATGCTTACACATCACAGTGTTGGACAGGGCGGGGAGGGACAAGAGTCTAAGTCACATTCCAGTGAATCTCAAATTTGCTGGATCATAAGATCCACATGAGGCATTTGCATTATAACATACTGGTTTCTGGGGACACTTCAGACCTAAAGGATCAATATCTCCAAAGAAAGAACCCAAGAATCTTCATTTTTCACCCACTACTTGTGATTCCAACAGCCAGGCAAGTCTGAGATACAATGGCATACATTAAAGAAAAGGAAATGAATACAAATATAATGATTTCAGGTCAGAATAATTTTGTACAGTTTTTTAAGAAAAAAGAAGAAGAAAACAATAATTGAAGTAAGGCAGCTCCTTAGCAAAACAGACACCTTTTGGGGGAGTCAGCATGGATGCCACCAAATACATGTGAGCCTTCTATCATGTAAACAATGCAGGGGGTTCCCTCTCATGGCCTGCCAGGAAGGGATCATTAAGGTCCTCTCCAAATAGGATTATTTTGTGAAAAGAATCAGTCTTTCAGAAATCCATACTTCTAACCTCATGTTCTTCTTTGCAAGTAATAATGTAATTAATTTCCTGGAACCTTGGAAAAGAAAGAGGAGTGATTGCCCCAGAGCTTGGTGAGACAAAGCCTGATCGTGAGCCATTGTGGAAATAGTCTCATAATAAGTAAATAGAGAGTAGGTGGCTAGGAAGAGACCACAGTCAAGAGGAAGAGAAAGGAGGTGGAGAAGGAACACTATTAAGATGGAGTAGGAAAGAAAAGTTTAATTCCGGCTCTCTATATCTGGAAATAAATAACCTGATGTGAGAGTCTCATCAAAGCCTACAATTCTTATTCTCAACCTATGCCCGTAATTAGGCATTTATACAAATCCCAACCTAAATAAATATGTCTTCTCTCAAATGGAGGGCCTAGCAAAACATGTTCACTTGGGAGAAGTCAATGGAGCTAAATAAACCTTGAATGGTTAAATCTCCACTGAGTATTTAGAAAATCATGCTTTAATCGTATGAAAGGAGACATTGAAAATAGCGACAGATATATAGCTCCTAAGCCATAAAATAAAGGCAGGATAATATTTATCTTTGGTTAAAAGGGATTGTTCCTGTGAATTAAGGGCACTTTTCCAGTGGAGCACAATGACAGAGGCTGCCAATATGAAAACGCAGCTTTTGGGAAAGTTGGCATGGTGGTTGTTATCCTTGGAAGAATAAATGTCAGTTTCTTACTGAGATCCTTCTAAAAGATTTATGCTCCAGAAAAGTGAGGTGCTCAGCCAATTCAATGGGCTCCAGATGGTCAAACAGCAGACAGGCTTTTCCCTTCTTGGATACTTTTTTCCTCTGTGTGACTCTTCTCATCCAGTCATAGGAAGGACTATAAAAGAAACAGTGAGTCTGGTCAATGTGCTGAAAGGCCATTTCACTCAATGGAAGTTATTAACCTACTGACTCTGTAACTCTTGGCCTGCTTCCAGGAGCTTGTGCAAAATACACGCCCTGTCCTTCATATTTGAAGAGAAAACCACTGACCCACTGCCAACAGAACATAAACTTTGAGTTGTTTTTCCAGACAGGGTGGGTTTGCACCGATCCATCCAGAATTTCTTACTTGCTCTTTCTTGTGACCAGTAAGGTTTGGATCACAGGGGAGAGGTCAGGGTTAGGTGTATAAATTTGGCAGATTATCAATATATACGATGGTGATTGAAGGCACATGAAAACCACCTGAAGTTGGGTTCTTACACTTCAGCAACATATGGATTATCTGAAAAATTCGTTATAAAGACAGAGGACTGACCTCACTGCCAGAGATTCTGATTTACTAGGAATGAACCTGAATAATCTGTATTTTTAACAACATCCCTAATGATTCCTGGATCATGCACTGTTGATCAAGACTCTTAAAGAAGTATTCTAGGAAAATGGACCAGAGTATGAAAGCCCAGGACACAAAAACATATATTTGCAAGATGGATAACCTTACTTAGGGCCATTGCATAGTTTTCTCTGTACAAAGTTAACTAGTAGATATAAAATGCGAATCTAATTAGCACTGAGTTCCTAGTAAGTGAGCTAACCAGTTCATGGCAAAACAATGGTCAACATTTGTAAAGCCTCAGGCTGATCTCAGAAGCACATAGCACAGGGCTTCTCAAACTTGAATGTGCACATGAATCAGCTAGTGCTCTCTTATTAAAATGCAGTTTCCAATTCAGCAGGTTTAGGGTGGGGCCTGAGATTCTGAATTTCTACTGAGCTCTCATGTGATGCCAGTGCTACTGATCTACAGGCCACACTATGAGTGGCAAGGACTTAGGAGACAGGAACTAGACTTAGTAACTAAGTACTCAGCATCTATTACATGCCAAATGCTATCTTACTATGCATTTAATGGATGCTCATAGTAGCCCCATGACCAAGGTACTATCCCCATTTTATACATAAAGAAATTGAGGCTTGGAAAGATGAACTATGTCCAGTGGGGCTGTGCTCATTTTGCACCAAGACTTTCTTCACAAGAGCACACCTTGATTCTGAAATAGTATGGACTGAGGTCAAGCGGGACCATCACTATTCCATCCCCTCATCATGACTCATCATGTTTGAAAGAAGCTTGTGCCACTCTTACATGCTGGATATGTCGATGAGGCTGATGTGTTTTTCATACCCTAGTTGGCTAGCTACTTCTCGGAACTCTTCAGTCATACGGATCAAACCAAGGTCCAAATTAAACTCTGCAGGAAACTTGAGAATCCAGTACCTGAAAGGCATCAAATATTTTTGACGATGAGAAGATTTCAAGCTAGACCTTTATGGAAATTATTGTATCATTTTACAGATTACATTTCACCATAAACCCAGGACCATACCCCAAATGAGCAATCTCCTATTCCCCTCCGCATGATACCAGCTCTCACTTTTCCCTCCTTCAATCAAGGACCCAAGTCTACCACTCCCTCTCTGAGTCTCTCTTTCTGACCCTAAGTCCTGAGTGTCTCTACTCTCATCTAAGTGCAGGAAACTCTTCTCCCAGTTCATGGCAACTACATGGCAACTACATGCCAACTATATGGTGGGGAAATAGAAAAGAAATGAATTTACTCTTTCCAACAGCTAGTTTCATTCTCTAATCACATTTGCTATGGCTTGACCTCTAAAAGAAAGATAAATTCAACTCCCAGGAACAGAGGAGAGCCAATTTAATCAAAATCAGTAAAAGAGGGATCAGAGTCCATTCTATTGCCAAACTAGGTCTGCCGCTTGGGAAAAAAGAAATTATCAACAATTCCAGAACCATAAAGGAGAAGACAAATTACATGTATAAGTATATTTACCTCATGAAGTAGCAGATCTTTAACCGAAATTCATCACAGTTTTCTCCACTGGCATCTCGATACGTACACTAGTTAAAGAAAAAATCCTTGTACCCTGTTTCCTTTGCCCACACCTGCAGCTGTTTGACCAATTTAGATGAATTCCTAATAAGAAGTCCATACCAGGGACATGTGAGTTATATGGATGTTCAAATGGGGAGACAACAAGCTCTGATGATATCAGCACTGAATAATTGTAACCTATGCACTATTACACCCCCATATTGAGTCCTAGAGACTCTCAGACTACACTGAGGACCGGGATATTGCTCGCTTTCAAGAACCTCTGCTCAGGGTAAATGTCCCCTTACCCTCTCCAATATTCCCTTCTATCCTGAGGCTGTAGAAAGGATGGAGAGGAAAAGTAGAAAGTGGAGGAAGCTTGCAATGAGCCAATGGAAGCCCACATGGCCCTAATACTTGACAGACCCTCTGCCTATCAGGCTCCTACCCCGTAAGGTTTCCCAGTCATGTGGAGGCCCCTGGGGCTGGAAGCAGGCTGATAATAAACATTAGATCTCCAGGAATAAAACCTCCTTATACATGTGAGGCTATTTTGTCATTTTGTGTCATTTGGCTTTCAATCACCTTTTGGGACTGCACGGTGTATAAAAGTGGTAGATTGCTAAAAGTTCTTACTAGAATGGGGTTTCTGGGTCTTTTTGTTTGTTTCTTTGTTTGCTTTTGTATCAGAAGGAAATCTGAAATTAATATCAACCAACCGACTGCAATAAACCTGTTAGAATGTTCTTTGTGTCTTGTCAACAAGGGAAAATGTGAAAACTTAGGTGTCATGTGTGCCTGATTTGTGCCTTATTTTGGTTGGCATTTCCATATGTCTAAACCATATCCTCTGTGTCCATCATTTTGCCATCCTAAAAGGAATAAATTAGGTCTTAAATAAGTGTTGACTAATCTTTCATTATACTAACAGCAGAAATGTTTAAGACAAATTAGAAACATTCAGCCTAAGTTTCCGTTTCATTGTATATCTAGTGATTATTTTCAAGTACAGCCAAAACACCCAGATGGATAGTCAACTCTTTGGTCCATCACACAGATGCCTTGTGTAGACATCTATATATATATATCCACAAAAGAGCTGGATAACTGACTGAAGATTGTTTATTCATCTTAATTTACCAGCTTTTGTTAGACACTCTACTAAATACAGAACTTGATTTATGATTGTAAAAATTATGCAGTAGTTGAAAGGATATATGCAGAGAAGTTTTTCTGCCAATTCAGTGGAAGATAAATACCATCGGTGCATCAGTAGAACTATTCTTGGCAAATAACTATTGTTCAGCTCTCCATTGTCATCTGTTAAAAAAATAAAATAAAGTGGGAGTGAGGAGACAACAGTATTACTCTTTTTCTAATATCAGTAGAGAAACATTAGTGTCAAAACGTCTCATAGACCCAATTATTGTTTGGGTCTTCCTTGCAAGTTGAGTGAATAGGTAGGTCTCACCCTCCCTCTGCTGTTAGATTGCCAGATTTAGCAAATAGAAATACAGAACACTTAGTTAATCTCAATTAAGGTAAACCAAAACTAGATTTTTTAGCATAAGTATATCCAATGCATTATTTAGGATGTACTTACACTAAAAATGTACCTTATATGAAATTCAAATTTAACTAATCATCCCATATTTTATCTGGCCACCCGACTCTGGTCTAACACTTCCTATAATAATAAATTTTAAAAAACAATTAAAAAACAACCCCTTTGTGATTCCATTTGTGCAAAGAATATCCTGAAATGCTGAAGTGGATACATAAACAACATAAAAAGCATGTAGCTTAGTAGAAGGTACAAGTCATATAAACAAATATAGAATGCAGCAGATTGTGCTACCCATGCTTGTCTGAGACAAAAGACTGAGGAATAACCATAGCCCCATATACCAAGTACCATAAGAAAGTCCCAAAGGGCTGTGGGAGGAAGCAATCCACACTGCTGACAGCGGGGATTAGGAATGGTAATATGAACACCTGAAATGGCAACTGAGATGGTCCCTGAAGCAAATTTTAGTGAAGGAGTGTAATAAAGGTGTAGGCATAGAAAGATGCAAGGATGTCCCAGAAACATTAAGTGGACCATGTGGCTGGCATATTAGCTGTGGGAAGTAAAGTGAAGAAGATGCAGAGAGGGCAGTGATCCTGGGGGAGACAGACTGGGGTCAATCACAAAGGACTCAAATCTAGAGGTGGAGATTGAATTCTGTTTCACAGCAACACTTGCACGTGAAAAGGGGGATGTCAGAGCATCAAGATACGTAAAAGGGAGAAAACCCTCATACCAAACATCTCAATGCAAGTGCTCAGCAGTTCATCTAGTGTTGCTGCTTTTCCAAGTCCACTTGACCCCATGGTTATTAAGCCGTTGTCAAAAAACTAGATACATTTTCAGCAATAGGTAGACCATCTCCATAATCATGCAACTTGGTAACGTTTGTGCTAGTACTGGTGTCTGTCCTTAGTTATACTCCAAGACTCTAAAGAAACAAGAAAAGAAAGTTATTAGACTAGAGTTCAGACCTCATTATAGCATTACTTTCCTACCAAAAAAGATAATGACTTCCATTGACTGCATCTTTCGACCAGAAAAGTATCAAAGTGACAGAGATAATATGTCAACCACCATGATGGCAAAATGCCTGCTGACCTGTTCCTTCACCTGCAGGTGCCCCAGGACCACAGAAATGTTCTGTTAAATACCAGCCCATTTTGCAGCCGACATTGTCTTGATACAATATCTTAACTTTCTTCATATTCTTTTTTTTAAGTTTTTATTTATTTTGAGAGAGAGAGACCATGCGCATGATCAGGGGAGGGGCAGAGAGAGAGGGGGGAAGAGAGAATCCCAAGGAGGTTCTGCGCCATCAGCATACAGCCTGATGCAGGGCTTGAACTCATAAACTGTGAAATGATGACCTGAGCCAAAACCAAGAGTCAGACACTTAACTGACTGAGCCACACAGGTGCCCCAACTTTCTTCATATTCTTAAGAGATAAGAGAGACATTCAAGAATATTATAAATGTTACTTGGTTTAATATTATTATAAGTATATAGAAGGAGGTAAATTTTTTTAAATGTTTATTTTATTTTGAGAGAGAGAGAGAGAAAGAGAGAGAGAGAGCATGCACATGAGTAGGGGAGGGGCACAGAAAGAGGGAGTGACAGAATCACAAGCAAGATCTGAGCTGTCAGCAAAGCCTGATGTGGGGCTTGCTCTCATGAACTGTGAGATCAGGACCTGAGCCAAAAATCAAGAGACAGAGGCTTAAGTGACTGAGCTACCCAGGTACCCCAAAGGAGGTAAATTGTAAAGTGCAAATATATTTGTGAGAATTATCCTCAATGATCATATAAACATTCAACAATTGATTTAAAAAGTCTTATTTGCATGATTTCTCTAATAGTGACCTTAGTACTAGTGGGAATAGTAATAAAAGTATTAACAATAATCTGTTGAACATCCACATTATAGATCAATCGCCATACCACTTTCTAGATATTATCCAACTTGACCTTCATAATAATACTGTTATGACCAACAAAATAATATTTCATAACAATGCTTCATAAAAATAGTAATTATTATTCCCAATTTACAGATGAGGTCATGGGATTTGCAGAGATTCAGCAACTGGTCTAAAACTACACAATTATTAAGGCCTAGAATCAGGACTCCATTGTAAAATGAAGCTTTTAGTTTCCTTTTTCCCCTTTCATTGCTCTCCCAAGTATGGATATCATACATTGTCATGATTTTGCCCCCTAATCCAGTATGAGGAATATCACTCCTCCACACCATATCAGAAAGTTGACATAGCCAAATGATCTGTCACATAGGTAGAAAAAATGTGGGGATGACAGCTTTCTCATTTTACATCACTGTCATAGGGGAAATGGGATTGGAAACCACCTCTGAGAGTTCCTTATACTGAAAGCATTGCTGTTGGAGGCACCATCATTTTATTTCAGAGTCCTTGACGCGAGCTCCATATAGTGCTTAGAGAAGGTGAGAGCTCATCATGATGTAAGACAGTTATCCACTTTGGGCAGTTTAATAGGTTAATGTGCCCACTGGGAATTAATCTCTTAAACTGTTTGAAGTCAGTGTCTTTTCTACTTTCGAAATTTATTTATTTAACAGGCAATCATCAAGAACCTGACAGATGCCAGGCACTGGGCTAAGCATTGAGGCTGCCGAGATGAACAAATCATTGTCCCATCCCTGCCTTTAGTAGGCTCAAAGTCAACTTCAGAAAGCAGACACATGAATGAATAGGGGAACAAAGCTAACTTCCATGTGTATGGTTGTGTTAGTTCAACGGGACCACCAAAGAGTGACATATGAGTGGGTCTGTGCAGTAGGCATATAACTCCAAAGGAAATTTTTTACCGTGTATTATTTCTGTGTAAAACCATATTCTTGTGCTGACGGTGCCACATTTAGAGACTAAAAAGTAGGATTATTTCATATGTGCAGTAAAAATAACAGAAACACGGGATCAATGCTATCCCACTTCTGCTGCTCAAACGATTTGTGAAAGGGAAATATTAAAGATGTCTGGAAGCAATTCTTTTACGTCTCTTAACCAACTTACCTTATTGGTGAGGCCTTTCCTGACCACCCTATTTAAAACAACAAGACCTCTCTCCTCACACCCACCTCCCACTTGGCATGCCCTACCTCACCTCCCGGCTTTATTTTTCTTCATAACACTCGTCCCCATTTGAAGTACTATATATTTTACTTGTTTATTTGTTTTTAAATCTTTCTGGCACTATAAACATAAGCTCTATGAACGCAGGATTTTTGTGTTTGTTCTCTGGCATACTCCCCAACTCCTAAGATGTTGTCTCTCATAGAGAAGATGCTAAAAAAAAGCATTTGATGAATTAATGAATGAGTGGATGAATGGATGAAGAAATGATAAAATAAAAATTGTAAAAAGTTTATCTTTGAATATGTACATATTTATATGAATATGTACTATAATATTTTTAGTTTGTTTTGTACTTTAAATCAGCTTTTAGTAAACAGCCTGGGATAGAGGTTCCTTCCAGCTTTCTAGATTTAATAGGATCTGTCTATATTCATAATAAGAACTTGGTACCTCTTCCAGGACATTTTGGGGGAAACACTTCTCTTATTTCCTTAATGTAAATTCTGTCAATCCCATTAAAAGTCAAGACTGGACAATTGACAAGTTTGATTACCCTTCATGTATATATAGACACTTTTTATCTTGTGAACTCTTGTTACTGAATGGTAAATATATTGCTTAGAACCAAATGGCCTACATTAACTAAACTAGTTTCTCAGGTCAAATCTATAATTATCCAGTTGGTCTACTTTTTTTTAAATTGTTTAAGTGTTTATTTATTTTTGAGAGACAGAGAGTGAGCAGTGGAGGAACAGAGAGAGAGAGAGAGAGAGAGAGGGAGACACTGAATAAGAAACAGGCTCCAGGCCTCTGAGCTGTCAGCACAGAGCCCAACGTGAGGCTTGAACTCACAAACTGCGAGGTCATGACCTGAGCTGAAGTCAGATGCTTAACGGATTGATCCACCCAGGCACCTCTATTCAGCTGATCTTCTTGAGGAAGGTATTACCCTTCCATAAGGGGTTAGAAAGAAATAATGTGGTACCAAAGACCTGTCACTATGTTTGGGATTATATTTGTGATCTGCAAGGAAGGCAGCACATGAGAGCCAGGCAGGCCAGGCTCTCCAGTTACAATCTGTTTCTGCAATCAGTAGATGTGTCTGTGTCCCCACTTAGCATTCTGTCACCTGCACATGCACCTGAGATCTCATTTTATTTGTGTGGCTATTATTGTGTCTGCAACTGCTTTTTCAAAAGTAAAGCTTCTTTATTATAAAAGCAACATATATTCATCATTTAAAATAGGACAGGAAGGAAAAAAAGTTGCCTGCAATCTCACCATCCAAAGATAACTCTTGTTAATATCATAGCACGTTTCTTTCAGTTTTCCTAGGCATATTTATTTTGGCAAGTTTCGTATGTAATCTACAATGGTTTAAATAAATACTTACCTACTGGTTTCACACAGATAGGTATCCAGGTCTGCAAGAATGTTAAGGGCAGTTGTCATTCTTGGAAAATGCACTGGGGATGCAGTCTGCAGAACTGGTTTATCCAACTTGAATAATAAGTACTTTGCAGAACCTGATAAAAGAACATAAAGAAATCCCCAGACAGAGTTAAATAATAGAAACCCCAAAGAATCCATGTTGTGTTAAAACATTTCCAAAACCCTTGAGTTATAGGTGGTTTTCGAAATTTTGTCCATCTCAAAGTCAATTAAATAAAGAAAAATATTCGAAATAGTTATTTGGTGACATGGTATTTTTTAAATCAAATAGCTATTTTAAAGATCAGCCTATTAAAGTGCTGTAAATGTGGCAAAAACCAAAATTTATACACATAGTGTAAAATACTATTTTAGTCCAAATACACTTGTACCATTGGAGTACTCATTACGAATTTCCAAACACTGACCTTGGAATGTTAGTAAATCTCTAAAACAGTTTGTTGTGGTGATCATCAAACTCTGACTCTAAATCATTCCTGACTGTCTCAATGTGAGTGTCAATGTTATTTTAGTCCAGGTTGTTTAGTCTCCCAATGGTTTGGGACTTGCTTTAGTGTTGATAGGTACTCTCTGGCTGAAATGAGAATTATTGCTCCCCAGCATACACATTTTCTCACAAGTCTGAAAAGGACACAATAAAGCCAAAATTTCCCCAGGGCTTGAATTACTTCTATGAGAAAAGTTCTCACTTCAAAAGGGCAATAGAGTTCTGTTGGGTGTGATTCCAAAGGCCATGATGTCTGCCTGCAGCAAAAAGTCTTTCATTAACATGAAAGCCTCTGTCTTCAAAAAATCCTTGTGAGGTTGCCTAGGACAAAAAGAACTATGCTCCCAATTTTAGAAATAGTAAAAAGGAGTCAGCTCCATGCAGCTAGCATTAACGGACATAAATTAGCACCCCAGCCTCTTGACTCAGAACCTTTAGAGTCTTTGAAAATTGGATTTCAGTCCTAGATAAGCAAATGTGGGGGAGTTTTACTTACGTCTGAGTAAAATGCCAATATTGCTGCCTACTTTACTGGATTGTTGAAGGAGTTACAGAAGTAACATAAAGTACACCCACCATATGTCCTGTAAAATACTGGGTGCTCAAGAGAATGTGCTTCCCTTCACCCACAGTATCTCTTCCCTTCCAATATTTAAAGGTCTTTAAGTTGAGGACTTAGGTGAAGTACAGGACCAATATGATTGAAGTGACAGGAAGAGAGATGTTAAGTTAGAGAAGAAAAAAAGAAATAGGAGAAAAAACATTGTGACACTAGAGCTTCTAAGAGTGGGGCAGATGGCCTCATCAGCAATGGAATCCCATTCCTGAAAGTTCTTGAGCCAAAGTAAAGTAATGACTGTCAGAGATGTTGTGGGCTTAATTCCCAGGAGGTGTCTAGGAAGCATGCCAAAATGACAGCAAAGGTTGCTCCTGGCTCCAGGATTACAGAATTTGTAAGTTGAAATATTATATCTAGTAAAAATTCAACAAACAGTTTTGAAATGATGTTGGCCATGTTAGAACTTTGAAAGATAGTCTTGTCTATAGCATTATCTCTATTGCAATAAAAAACTAACAAAAACCCTTAAAGACTCTTCCCTCCTAATGGCAGATATTGTCTTTATATATAAATGACCACAAATATGTCTTGGCTTTTATAAGACCTTCATATGGAAATAAGGGGGTTTCTCTAAATGCCTAAAACCTTAGTGAAAATGAGTGGTAATTATTACAAGCCTTTAAACCTTAAGGATTAACAACTAATTCATCCTAGCATTTGTTGTTCTGGCCACATTCAAGCTGAATCTCCCTTTCTCTCCACAGACACGAGATTCAAAAGGTGTTATGATTATATTCCCTAAGACTAAGGAGAATCAAGAATATTAAGTTCAGTAAGAGAAAGGTTAATAAAGCCCTGAAAAATAATGAATTTATTTGACAAATATTTACTGGGGATTTATTAGACACCAGATACTAAGTAAGGTACTGGAATGGCTGGTAGACAAGATTGGGGGCAAGCAGAGAAGAGGATAAATGGGTAAATGAGAAAGACATAATTCTTATACTCTAGCAAAGAATTAAACAAATAATTACAATAAAGTATCCCCTGAAGGGGAGGGGCACTACTTTAGTATAGGAGCGAAACGAGTTTTAGCTAGGCAAAGAGTGGATGGGAATATTGCAATTATGAAAAGCTGAAAGACATTTAGAATGACTGAAGTATTGAATATGGCAAGACATGAGACTAAAGAGTCCATAGGGGTAGCTCATGAACAGTATTGTAAGTTATATGAAGGTGTATGGGCTTTATCTGAAAGGCAATGGGAAACCATTGTTTCAGAGATGAATAAGAGAGCGGTGTGATCCTACCTAGATTTAAAAAAAAAATTTAACATTTATTTATTTTTGAGAGAGAGATGAGAGGGAGAGAGAGACAGAGCATGAGCGGGAGATGGGCAGAGAGAATCCAAAGCAGGTTCTAGGGTCTGAACTGTCAGCACAGAGCCCAACACGGGACTGGAACCCACGAACTGTGAGATCATGATCTGAGCTGAAGTTGTACATTCACCTGATATGAGCTGATAGAGCCACCCTGGCACCCCTAGATTTTTTAAAGATCCCTCCAGCTGCAGTGTGGAAAAGAGATTAGTAGACACCTACACTGATGATGTGGAAAACAGTAGTCAATTATAACCATCCAAGCAAGAGATGATTGCTACCTAAACCAGTGTGTGGCAACAGAGATGGAGGGGGGTGGTTTGTTACAGAATATAATTTGAAGATAGACACAAGATTTGCTGATCCGATGGCTTTGGGGAATGAGCAGAAAGAAGGAATCAGGGATAATTCCCAGGTTTCTAGCTAAACATTCGGTTGGGTTATGGAGCCATTCCCTTGAGATTGAGAAATTGAGGGGAAGGGGAAGGAGTAGGAAATTCATGGTGGACAAAAGATGAGTTCACTTTTAGATGTGTTGAGTTAGAACTGTCTGAGACGTCCAAAGGGAAATGCTGAGTTAGCTTCTGGATACCCATTACAGACTTCTGATTTGACACCTGAGCATATTTAAGTGCTAATCAGTTGGAAAGGAAAATTTAAGGAACAGGAGAAGAATTTAACCTACATAACAAGGATCCCGAGAGGACAGAAGTGATGGAGCCATGTATAGGTGGAGGGATTTACTTTGGATAATGTAGCAGGTCAGCTTTCTCATTGTAACAGCAGGAAAGAGGGCAAAATAGGTAGAGATATATGTAGATTTGTCTTTTTGATAGCAGGAAGTCAAGGAAGGTTCTGTCTAATCACTTTTATTTACTCTAAAAAGAAGGAGACAAGGTCATCTGCTAGAAGGTCTGACGTTTATCAAGAGGAAAAAATATGCAACAGATGTGGTAAAAAGCACAGAAGAAAGAAACAGAATTATTGGGCTATTTCCCATTATTTCCATTGAGAAGGCTGATGTTTCTTTTCTGGAGTTTGTTTTGAGAGTTTAGTGTTCCTTGTTCTGTGGGTGACATCATTCGTGCCACGTTTCTGAAAGTATTTAACTTTTCTGGAACAACTTATATGGCAAGTTTCTTCTTTATGGAGCAGGCAATTCTGAGTTAATGCCGTTATAGTCCAGTCACATGTGGTTTCCATAACTCAGAGCTAAAGCACGGCTGGCATTTGCTAGGTAGTTTCCACACGAGGGCATTCCTTCCTTCTCCCATTTTACCCAGCTTCGCTTCAAATGGTGAGGAAGAAGACAGATACTATTGGATGTGATATAATAAAGAAATTGTCTCTCACCCTTTGACTTGATCCAGAACACTGCATTCTGGGCAACTATAGCTCAGCCACCATTCCCATGTCCTCTATCTTCCCAGTCGGGATTTCTGTATCTCTGCCCTACCACGTACACACACCAATCTCCTCATTATCTATTATCTTTAAAAAGATCACAAATAACAAGATACATTACTGTTTCTTCTCAGTTCACTCTTCATATTTGGCATCCTTTGCTTTTTTCTGCATTGGTCTTCTTTTAACTTTAATTTTCCTTCTCATTGTTTTCAACATTACCTCTCAACTCTTTGAATTTCTCTTTCTACCTTATTTCCTCCAATTGATTACTCTTTCTCATCATACTCTGTCACAACCTCCTGTCATCACTGTCAAAGTTGATTCTATCACAAACCAACCCAGATAGTGCGTACTAAGGAAATGAGCCCAGTGCTTAGACCAAAGTTACAACATTTTAAATGGGCCATGGTGACCCAGAGAATAAAGTATCCCACGTTTACAGACAGTGGAGTAATAACCCCAAAGGTAGTTGAACAAATGACATACAGGATAAGCAGCCCTGGAAAACGGTGTTTTTCTCAACTCTAAAAGTAATTTTTTTCATTCTTGTCTTGGATGGGTTTACCTAATGTGATAATAAGGTTTTCCTGAGTTTTAAATTGTTGTTGTTATTGTTTTTTTGTTTTTCTCTTGAAAAGAGCTTTTTCTAAATCGATAGGGCATTGATAATCAGTGTTGTTGTGGGGTGCCTGGGTGGCTCAGTCGGTTGAGCATCTGACTTTGGCTCAGGTCATGATCTCACAGTTTGTGGGTTCAAGCCCACAGTTTGTGGGTTCAGATCCCTGTGGGATCTGTGCTGACAGCTCAGAGTCTGGAGCCTGCTTCAGATTCTGTGTGCGTCTCTCTCTCTGTTCCTCACCCCACTCCTGCTTTGTCTCTCAAAATAAATAAAAACGTTAAAAATTTTTTTTTAAATAAATAAATAATCAATGTTGTGGGTTTTAGAAAACAAAGTAATAATAGTTTCTTCAAATACTACTTGTTGGTGGCATATAATATGATACACATAATGTTGGGAAAATTACTTATAGTTAAATCTTAGAATATCATTTTGTTAAAGCAAAATATCATTCTCCCCATTTCATAGATGAAGAAATTGAGCTCCAGAAAGGTTAAATTACTTGTCCATGTCATATTACTAGTTAAGTGGCAAAGTCAGGTCTGTCCGACTCTGAAAATTTGTATTTTTTCTACTACCCACACAAATTTTAGCTGTTGTTAAGACTTGCCTATTAGATCAATTTCTAGGCATTGCCTAGAACAAATGTGTACTATGCCCTGTGTTTAGCTTCTAAGCATTCAATCACTGGCTCTATTGTCTCAAGATGAATAACCATCATTATTACAGCAGTTTGGCAATTCAGGGACTCACTGGTACCAAATACTGAACGGAAGTCAATAACCAGCTCAGAGCTCATTCCACAAGGCCCCCCTTGTAGCTCCAGTCAACAATCAAGTAACAAGGCTAAGCGGCATTTTGTTTATTTTTTCTTGGTTACTGGTATTTACTATTGGCAATCAAACGAATATATTTACATTTAACAGGAGTTAAATGAGAAATGAGAATCTTGAAGAAGCTTTAGCAATAAATACGAAATTCCAAAGTCCAACCAAGCAGGTATTTTCCTAGCATTTGGCTGAAGCTAAACACAGAAGAGAACTGATATATACACATATTAGACATTTGCAATCAGATGGTTTCCAGATGAACACATTCAACTCCTTGGAAAGGTTATGACCTACCATGGCAACTCTAGTGTTCAAATTGTAAATAGGATCCCAAAAGAAGATTCAGAACGAGAAAATGTTTAGCCTAGAAGTTAAAATTTTAAACTTTGGGAAAACAGCTTTTATGAAGATCAATGTTTTCTCCTCAAGATGCCAGCATTATATTCATAAGAATCTCATCTGTGCCACTAATGCTCTGGAAGGACCTGATTCCAAATCCCCTCAAGTAAAGTCACTATCCCTTACCCTTTGACTGTTCATTTACTCCAGATTGAGCTTGATGATGATGATGATGATGTTGGTGGAGGAGGAGGAAGTCATTGTTTTGAATGCTACCTGGGTCCTCATTGCGCTGAGTGCTTTACCCATTGAACTGTGGGAGGCCAGTATTCTCCCCAGTAACCTAGCAATAAATAAAACACAGCTAAACATTGTTCCTTAATTGTTACCAAAATTGTTACCAAAAAAAGGCCGTGTGAGATGAGCTCTGAGCTGGTTCAGTACTTGGTACCAGCACAAACAGGCTCATGCCTCTGTGCCCACCAGGAGCAGGAAGAGATTTTCAGTAACTGGCATGGCTAAATACAACTCTTAGGGAAACAGCCACTGGGCCCAGATGACAATCTCAGGGGTTAGCATCTACACAAAAGAGAATGAAGGTACTACACAGAAAGCCTCTAAGAAGCAAAAGAATGTGAACGGAAGGCACAGCCAGCAGTATAATCTGTTTCACAGGAATGCAGCCAGCAGTATAATCTGTTTCACAGGAATGCAGTAAGAACCACCAACATACTGGAAGGCTGACTTAAAAAGTATGTCCATGCTTACAGAAAGGCATTTGTTTGGCTGAGCAAAAATAAGGCCAATGATTAAGTATCTGTTAAACATTAAGCACTGGAGGTGTAAAGAGCCCATTTTTTAAAGTTTATTCGTTTTTGAGGGGGGGTGGGGAGGGGAGAGAGATTAAGAGAGAGAAAGAGAGAGGGCGACACAGAATCTGAAGCAGGCTCCAGGCTCTGAGCTGTCAGCACAGAGTCCACTGTGGGGCTCGAGCCCATGGACCACGAGATAATGACCTGAGCCGAAGTCAGATGCTTAACCAAATGAACCACCCAGGCTCCCCTAAAGAGTCCATTTGAAGGGCCTACTTCCCCTGCAGGATACAGATTACAAACTGTTTTTTGTTGCTATTGTTTTTTGTTTTTTAATTTTTTTAAAGTTTTTATTTATTTATTTTTGATAGACTGGGGGGGGGGGGGGGCGGCGGCAGAGAGAGAGGGACAGAGAGAGAATCCCAAGCAGAATCACAGAGCCAGACATGGGACTCGAACCTACAAACCATGAGATCATGACCTGAGCTGAAACCAAGAGCTGGACACTCAACTGACTGAGCCACCCAGGTGCCCCTGTTTGTTTGTTTTTAGAGAGAGCATGAGCAGGGGAAAGGGGCAGAGGGGGAGAGTTTGGAAAGGCAGAGGGGGAGAGAGAGAGAGAGAGACAGAGACAGAGACAGAGACAGAGAGAGAATTTTAAGCAGGCTTAAAACTGAGTGTGGAGCCTGACATAGAGCTTGATCCCATGAGCCTGGGATCATGACCTGAGCCAAAATCAAGAGTCTGACACTCAACCCACTGAGCTACCCAGGCACTCCATAAACTGGTTATTATATAATAAGGATCCCATTACACCCAGTGTCAGGGAAACATGCCCAGGGCATTCTGGGAGCACAAATACGGGATCAAATTTAACCAAAGAGATCTGAGAAGGCTTCCTGAACAAGGACACTTCTGGGATTATTAAGTTTTATGGGTCACAAAACTAGAACAGAAAATACCAGCTAAATTCAGTGGTATCAGCAAAGTAGCCGGAAATATCTGAGCTTAATTCCAGAATTGGGCAGGACATTGATATCATCAACCTGTTACCAAGAAAGTTACCCTCAGAGCAACTGGGTGGCTCAGTCAGAGCTTCTGACTCTTGGCTTCAGCTTTGGGCATGATCTTGTGGTTCCTTAGTTCAAGCTCCATGTCAGGCTCTGTGCTGATAGTGCAGAGCCTGCTTGAGATTCTCTCTTCCCCTCTCTCTCTGCCCGTACCCCACTCATGTGCTTGCTCTTTCTCTCCGAATAAATTTAAAAAATTAAAAAAAAAAAAAAAAAGAAACTTTCTCTCACAGGAAACACCCCCACACACAGACACACGACAATACTTAGAACAAGAGCTGATGACAGTAAAATGATTTTACTCAGGGATGCACTGAGTTCTGAACTGTCATTGGATTTTTCAAAAAGCATAAGTAAATGGATATACTAAAAGAAGAACGGAGGCTGTACAATGCTGCTTTATTAGTAGTGTTATTAATTTTGTTATCCAATTTTACTATGGACCGTGATAAGCTTTAAAAACTAAATTTCTTACACTATTCTAATGCTAACTCCTGTATACACATGCAGACCCATTTGAAGAGGTAATATTGATTTCTCCTTTGTAAGTGAAACTGTGCTATGTTATCATCTAAATGAAAACATTTTGCTCCTGTTCAGAAACCGGTATGCTCATAGTACTCTTTTGAGAAATGGTAAAGTCTCAGTTTGCGATTACTTCTGATTTGGAGCGAGACCTTTTATTGAAACCAATTAAAGGTAAAGTATAGGAACAAAAAACATTTTTAAAATTAGTTCTGCACCCTCCATTAAACGTATATAGCTTGAAGGCCATAATTAGAAGGCTCCACGTAATGACTTTGTCATTTTCTATGATTTCAGGTGTTTCTCCTCCAGCAAACGTTTCTTCCTTTCTCTAAAAGGAAGACATATCTCAAGAGGTGGTGACATCTCTCTTCTTCTCATTTGAGGCATTAACTAATTTCACCTTACCCCTACAAGGAAATCACTGTGTATACCAACAAAAGAGAAAATATTAGTGACTAATAAATGTCAGTGGTGTCTGAGGTCCCCTTTAACTTCTCTAAGGCTTGCTTTCATCATCCCTAACACGAGAGAAACAATATTACTGTGCCTTCCTCATCAGAACAAAAAAAGCCCGCTTAAAAAAAGGCTTTAAGAGCATAAAACACAATGGAAAATAAAAAAGTAAATTATGAAATGTTCCCAACTATATTTGAAAAGTGATTTTGGAATTTAGAGTGTATTTCCCTATTAGAACAACATTATAAATGGATTAATAGCATATTACATACAGAAGATAAGGAGGTCGGGGTATCTATCAATGCCGAAAAGAACTTTTAGAATTCTCATGGACTATAGAGGTTGATAGTACTACTTTGTGAATATACCAAATTACCCTTTGGAAATTTTGTAACTCCTAGAAACATGAATCAGATTCAGATGGGTATTTTTCTCTTATTAGTGGATCTAGAGAGACACAGGAAGAGGGGAAAAAGACAGAGGGAGAGGAAGACAGCTTTTCACAAAGTCACTATTAAAGAGTTGGAGGAGGCAAAAGACTGGAAACAAGGATTTTGTTGATATTCTTATAAAAAGGGAGCATTAATGAATTGGAGCTAAAGTACTAGCAGTTTAAATAAATATGAGGTATCTTTCCTGACCAAAACCAGAAACAAACAAAGATCATCAGCTCCCTATTGGCCTCCTCTCCTATCGCTCTCATCCTTCACAGTCAGGTAGAATTTGCTGGATTGATTCCATGCCCTCTTCAGAACACCCAAATCAAATTCTGTCCACTTCTCCCTTCACTCCCTACTCCCACACTTCACCAAAACTACTCTGGCAGAAGACACCACATTCACCCCAAGGCTCAGCAGCCTTGCGTTGCCTCTTGACCACACTCCCCCTGAAATTCTCCCCTTGGATGGTTTTCCTGGCAACTTCTCTTCCCTGGTTTTACTCCTGTGCCTCTGGTCACACCTCAGACACACACAGACTCCTTTCTTACTGCTGGGGGTCCACAGGTGTCCATGCCTGGACTTTTCTTCTCACCTCAGACTCTCCATGACAAACTCATCCACAACCATGGCTTCAACTACCACTCCATGTTGGTAACTCCAAAAGAAACTGAGGCCAGATGCATGGTATACTGTAGAGGTCAGCGAGTGGAGGCTGCAGATGGGCAGACCTGGGATCACATCCCAGCTCTGGCACTTAACTGGGGGTGCCTTTGAGAAAGTTTTACTTAGCTCGTGGGTACGTTTTCATACCTTACCATCGCACATTGCTAGTGAAGATATGAAATGATACAGCTTTGGAAAACAATTTGGCAGTTTCTGAAAAACTTAAACAGAGAGTTACCATATGATTCAGCAAATTCATTCCTAGGTATATACCTGAAAGAATTGAAAACTTATGTTCAGAGGCGCCTGGGTGGCTCAGTTAAGTATCCGACTCTGGATTTCAGCTCAGGTCATGATCCCATGGTTCGTGAGATTGAACCCCACATCCGCCTCTGCACTGACAACACAAAGCCTGCTTGGGATTCTCTGTCTCTCTCCACTCCTCCCCTGCTAGCATGTGTGCATGATCTCTCTCTCTCTCTCTCTCTCTCTCTCTCTCTCATTTTCTCTCACAAAATAAATAAATGAACATTTAAAAGAAAAAACAACTATGTCCACACAAAAGTTTATTCACAAATGCTCAGCAGTAGTAATCATAATAACCCAAATGTTCAAACAACCCAAATGACTATGAACAGCTAAATAGACCAACAAAAGGAAGTGTATCTACGTGATGGAATTTTATTCAGCCACAAAAAGGAATAAAATACTGATACATGCTGCTACGTGGATATACCTTGAAAACATGATGCCACGTGAAGAAAAACATACAAATAAAATGAAATGAAATGAAATAAAATAAAAATAAAATAAAGATAAAATAAAATGCCAGACCACAAAACAAGCCATATATTGTATAATTCCATTGAGATGAAATGGCCAAAATAGGCAAATTCATAGAGACAGAAAGTAAATTAGGGCTTCCAGGGGCTAAGGGAATGGAAGCATAAAGAGTGACTCTAATGAGTTCAGGGTTTCTTTCTGGGGTGATGAAAATGTTCTGAAGTTTGATAACAGTGGTTGCTTTATATAACCTTGTGAATATATGAAAAATCATGAAACTATACAACTAAAAAGGATAGATTCTAGTAGTATATGAATTATATTTCAATTATAATTTATTAATTAATTAAAAATTATGTCCTCTTCACCCTCCTACTAAACTGTTTTATTTCCTTCCTTGATGTACGGCTTCATCTGCCCCGGCATTCCATGCTGGACACTGAGGACTCATCCCAGATTTCCCAGCTCCTCCTTTCCCCCGCCCTCCACAGGCAGGTCTGATCATGTACCTCCCAAATGCTTCTCATCTGCTCCCATCGCAGTTCCTCTCCACTTCCACTCTCGGGTTCAGGTTGCCATTACCTTTCCCCTGCTCCATGGCAGTGTGCACTGTTGAAAGTTTTCTAGATTGACCCTCAGTTATTCTAGGATGTTATATTACCATAAAATGAACTTCTTTTCTATGTATTATGGACTGAATGTTTGTGCCCCTGCCCAAATTTATATGTTGAACCCCTAATTCCCAGTGTGATGGTATTTGGGGACGGGGCCTTTGGGAGATAATTAGATCATGAAAATGGTTTGTTAAGCCACCCAGTCTATGGTATTTTTGTTACAGCAGCCTGCACTGACCAGGACATCATGCTTTGCCCATACTGTTTCTTTTTTAGAATGTTTCCCTTCCCCTCAATAAGTCTGTTTGGCAATCACACACTCACTTCTGAAATGCCTATTTGAATTCTTCTCCTCCCTCCCAGCTCCTCCAGGCAGACGTTGGTACTCAGCTTACTGACTTCCTTTAGGCTTTGTATGATTTATGTTACCAAGTGGTTCTGTCTCCCCAGTAATTTCTTAAGAACCAGACTGTGTCTTTTGTCTTTCTAGCCCTCAACCCAGAAATGTATCTGATATCTGTCTATGGTTATCTTTCTCTACGACCTTCTTCTTCCAAGATGATCTGCAAACGTCAGATTTCTTTTCCACTGTTTTTCTCTAATCTTATTTTCATCTTGAATTTCTTCTTTTATTCAGTGAATTTACTCCTCTTACATTAACATGCCCATGATGGAATTTCAAGACATGCTTCTAGATTTTTTATTACAGATTTAGGTTATAGAGAATAAAAATACACGGAAAACTTCTTCCAATCATTTTATCATTTATTTAATAAACACTTATTTCTGTGCCAGACACTGTGATTAACACCATGGCAGAGATACAAGATTGTATCAGGCATAGATTGTAATCTCAGAGGACTTAAAATCTAAACAGGGAGCCACGAAATGAACAGAAATTATGATACAGGGCATTATGAAAGAGTCACGAGAGAAGTAATAACTTCTGACTCACAGAATCGAGCGGTGCCTTAAAGCATGAGGGGGGCTGCACTGAGTGGAGAAAGAAGGAGAAACCGCATGCAAAGAAAACAACACTGAAAAAGGCAGAGAGGTGTGGAGAAGCAGGAATACTAACAGAATGGGGCTCTTAAAACTGGATTTAAAGTTCACATGTGTTCATTCCTTTCACTCAATCAACATTGAGACAGGGAGAGAGAGACTGTCGTGTTCCAAGCATCACAACTAAACGCCACTGTGAAGGTCCATGTGATATAATCCAATGCAGCCCTCTTCTGGGTCCGTGCAGGCTTTACACATTTTAGTCATTTAATGAGTTCTGAGTAGGCTTGATTGATGGTTAAGAGCCGACTCTACAGACAAACCACTGACACCAAATTTGACTCCTGTACTTTCTAGTATGTGGCCTTGGGCAAATTATGTAAGCTTTATGGTGCCTCTGTACCTTTATCTATATAGTTGGAGAGTAATAGTATCTATGTTGTAGGGTTATTATGAGAATTCAATGAGTTAATACAGGTTAAATGCAAATTAACTGTAATATAGTACATTCTCAGTAAGTGTTAGCTACTATTGTTTTTTCCCTGGTAAATGACCAAAAATGCCCTCTAACTATGGAATAAAATGATTCCTATTTACATCATGTCTCTCAAAGTTATAAGCCACATGTATTTTATAGACACATACTCATTTGGCGAAAGAGGAGAAAAGGCAGCATAGGCTAGAAATCTGAATTATGAAATGAGAGCTAGTTTAAATCCCATTTCTACTAATTGTACTGTAGTCCCATATTTTCTTAAAGATTCCATAATCAGTGGAGCACCAGCGTGGCTCCATCAGTTAAGCATCCACTGGACTCTTGATTTCAGCTCAGACTGTGATCTCATGGTTTCGTGAGTTCGAGCCCTGTGGGGCTCTGTGCGCTGAATGTGCGGAGCCTGTTTGGTATTCTCCCCTCTTTCCTTCTCTCTCTCCACCCCTCCCCTATTCGTGCTTTCTCTGTCTCTATCAAAATAAATAAACTTTAAAAAGATTCCATAATCAGGTTATTACTATGTAGTATTCATTATTTGGGGAGGATAAAGTAGCTGTCTCTAGACATACAACCCAACTATTCATATTCACCTATTTATATTTTTACCCATCAGTTACAATCTATTTTTCAAAGAAATATCTATCAAGCATGAAAGATAGGTCCTTACAGGGATACACAGACACATACATGTCCCCAGAGAAGTTAAAGAGCAGGAAATTTTAGTAGATACATATAGAAATCTCAGTAGTATTTCATATATACCAAAGGGTCATGAATAGGACCCCAGTCTTGACATTGAACTCATTCTTCTCCAGAATGGGAATAAATGCATGTCAGGTTATCAAAACCCATAAAAAAATGTTCTTGAGATTAGATAGAACACAAAAACATTTCCACCTAAAGTTCTGCTGATGGAGATACTGGTCACAATAAGGATGTTGAAGAGTTGAAATAGTTAGTGAAACCGAGCCAGGCACTAAAAATAGAATGAGAGCCTTGTTGGCTTCTGTGGTAATTTGTGGGGATTTCACAAGTCCCCATGTTCACACAGTTTTAACCCCTCGCCAATCTTTATCTCGCCACAAGATCTCATATTTTCAACACTTCTAATTTCTAGTCCAGGAACCAGGCCACGTATTTATTTATTTAACTATCTTAGCACTCTTCAACCGTTAATCACAGAAAACCTGAAAGTTTTTACCAAGCATTTGGGTAAAGAGATATTTTCTCACTACTCAATGCAATGCTAATTATTTGTTGCATTCTTAAAACAGAAAAATATAAATGAAGATGTTTAGAGGTGCCTGGGTGGCTCAGTCAGTTGAGCATCCAACTCTTGATTTCGGCTCAGGTCATGATCTCATGTTTGGTGGGATCGAGCCCCACATTAGGCTCCTCGGTGACAGCGCAAGTCTGCTTGGGAGTCTCTCTTTCCCTCTCTCATTGCCCCTCCCACACTCTCTCACTCTCTCAAAAATAAATAAAAAAAGAGAAAATGTTTAAAACTCTCATTAATTTATTACTACATAGTAATACCTGGTTTGGGAGATAAAGGGGGAAAAGCCACCATAAAGCCATCAATTACTGGGAAGAAAAATACTGGAATACCTCAAACAGTGTCTAGACTGAAAAATGAAGGAACACTCAAGACCCACAATGTGTTACCTTCAGGCATCTAAAGCAGTGTGAACAGAGCCCAAGTTTTGTACAAGTGTTTTTGGTTCTCAGGCATTATAATGCTTTTTCCAACATTCAGTTTTGCTTTTGGATAAGGGAGTCTTGCCTTTGATAATGTGCTGTCTACAAGGTACCAAACATCTATTTATAAAAACTGGAAAATTGTTTTTGCCATTTAGAAGTATCCAAATCTCCACATCTTTGTGGTTATATGAAGCAATCTGAATCATCCCAATGAGTTTTTTATGATAACCCTGTTTATAGCAAGATGACTGAACAGATGCCATATATTGGACATCAATAACATCTCGATACAAAGATGTTCTTGTGGGTCCTGATACAAAATCGTACTTCCCACAAAATCTAAGGAACCCTAGATCTGATGCTATAGCAGTTAAGTATAAAAGTACACTGCTGCTTAAACATTGTATTGTTCTCAAATGCCCTTTTAAAATTTTTCTCTTTATGTAAGCACACCTATTTAAAGGCAAATACTGAACCACAAGTCCTAGTTTTATTTTTTCTCCAAATTGAAGATGGTGCAAATTAAGTTCTTCCTTACTTAGCATTCACAGATTATAGAATGGTGACCCTTTGGACAGAGGTCTGGCCCATCAATGTTTTTTTTTTTGTTAGGCCCTCACAAAGTTTCAAAATCTTTGCATTATTTGCAAAATGTACAAATCCAGACTTTACCTTTTAAAAATCCAGTTTTCTAGATTCTTGTGGAGAAATCTTATCTGCCCCATGAGGCAACATCTGGCTGGAGCTGAGTAGCGACTGCCTTCCAGTTCCCCAAAGTTCCAACTACCCTCTATTGTTTCCCCAGCTGAGGCCAAGGGTCATTGCCATTTATGTGCCTTTTCTTTTTAGCAGATTTATAAGGAAGTAGATTTATAAAGAAGATTCTTATCCCAATCTACTTCACTCATTATAGTGTCTTCTTGGCCTGCAGATATTTGCATTTGTGAGCCCCGAATTCAGACACATCAGGCTCCCTCTTGACATTACAGATGCTAAGCAAAGGTTAAGGGGGATTCTTCATTGTACAGGTCTTCAGAATGTTACTACTCATGGATTAAACAAAGAAGAACCACAGCTACTATGCCTTCTGGCATATTTTCATTCAAAAAGTAGGTTCAGATCGCAAGACAAACTTCACCTCCCACCCAAGCAAGGCAATAAGTTTGAGAATTTCTACAGCATTTGTCAGGCTTGCTTTGGCTAGCAGATTATTACTTATTTCCATTTATAATATGCTTATAATGTCTAGATTACTTCCAAGTTTTGCAATTCCCTCAGATTTCTGTGTTTTCCTTTTGTAGAAAAGTTCTTGTAAAATAGATGTTCATTAATGATTCCCAAACAGCATGGGACTTGGTGCCAATACCCTCTCAACGCTTTACTTTGCAGATTCTGGAAAGATTAAGGGAAAATAGAACGTATACTGGAACGTCTATATATTTTAAAAAATGTACCTACCCATGCTTAGTGGAGAATACATTTTTAGATTCCTCACATTATAGTGAATATCTAGTTTCACTCTCCCCCACTTCCTCCCTATGTTGCTTTGGATCTATTGACTACAGCTAGTAACAGCTTACTCCTCCATGTCAGATTTGAGTAATACACAGGTACTCATCACTGTGGGCTTTCAGGATAGCTTCCTGTGGATAATTTCCGGCACTTAGATAATGAGTCACTTGGGTAACTAGAGACTATACAAGTTGAGCTGGTATTCTTCCTTTGTTGTTGTTTATTGCTCTAAAAGGAGAAACCAGAAACCAAGGAAGGGTTATTTACTGGGTCAGTGCAGCTGCAAGGCCTGGTCTCTAAACACCTGATTTCATCATTGTGCTCATTCAAGTCTTCTGATAGTGCCTTTTTTGTCTACTACAAAGAAACCCTGTAGTTCTAAAAAGAGAAAGAGATTGTGGTGCAGGAGAGACAGAGAACATTTCTACTTTTCAAGGGGACCTTTTATTCACCAGGTAAACTACCTCACTTTCTAAAGGAGAGCCCCAAGGCCAAATAGATAACATAATTTGCCCAAGTTTAAACAGTGAGTTCATGGAAGGAAGGGAAACACATCATCACAGTGAGCTTCCAGAGAATCCAGCCTCATACTGGGGTCCCTGGGACATAAAAAGTACATGTGTCAGAAAGCTGATTTTGAACTAATGCATCTGTCTTAAAAAGTATAACTTTTCCAACATGAAGCAGCCTTTGGCCACTTAGACTTGGAGAAATGAGGCAGCTATCTGCCGTCTGTCATGGAATTTCTACTCAGCAATCTAATTTTAAGAGACTTTGGTTCTTTGTACAAATATGACTCCTAACCAATCATCTCCCTTTGTCAAAATATTTTTTGTATTCAGGGGCCTAAGATGATAATGAGGTTTTAGTAAGAAGCTAAAATCCCTTGTTGGTGGGTACTGGGCATCTGAAGCAGTTCTGGGGCTTATGACAAAGAAGCAGGATGACATTTTGTTGACCCACAAACCACAAGAGTTCAGACATCAGTGCACTGCAGTTCTCAGACAAAGGAAATTGATAATACATGTAATCTCTGCACCATCTCGAATGGGGTTGTGTGCCTATTTAATGTCTTTCTTCAAAAGGAATTAGAGGGCAATAATCTAACTTCACTCTACAAAATAATTCTGAAAAAGAGTTAGTAGTATTATTTCTTTGTTGTAAATAAATAGGATTACAAAGAAATTAAGTAAATTTTCGATTAGCTACTCAATCAATTCACCAATCAACAAGCATTTATTAAAGATTAACTTTTTTCTCTTTTATTTCTGAATGATGTGTAACTGTTATCTGTTAATCCACTTAAAAGTGTGATTCAAACAGAAAAAAAAAGATGACTCTTTTTTTTTTAAGTTTATTTATTTTGAGAGAGAGGGCAAGAGAGAGAATGAGCAGGGGAGGGGCAGAGAAAGAGGGGAAAGAGAGAAGCCTAAGCAGGCTCTGTGCTGTCAGCACAGAGCCCAGCATAGGGCTTGAACTCATGAATTGTGAGATCACGACCTGAGCAGAAATCAAGAGTAGGATCCTTAACCGACTGAGCTACCCAGGTGCCCCAAAAGGATCTGATTCTTATCTCATCAGGATAAAAGTGTCTGTTTAGGCTTAGTATCCAAATAGTTCTTTACTGATTAAAAAAATAATGACTGAACACAATACCTCTACCTTCCAGATATTATGCCAGGGCCTGGGTATCTGGTGAACAAAAGAGACCCGATCCCTGCCCAATGGTGTAGACAAACCGATATATAATTACAAGCTGTTATAAGAGCTAGGAATGAAAACTCACCCAGTATGCTAAGATAGAGAATGACAAGAGCAATTATTTTAGGTAAGTAGCAAGGACAGATCTCTTTGAAGAGTTGGAACTTGGAGATTAAGTTAGTAAGAGATGTGAAAGACTGAAAGGCCTGAAAAATCATCAGAATTATAACTCCATTAACTGAGATAGAGAAGATTGGCAGGATGGCAGGAGTGCTTAAGATGTGCGATGGTTGAGGGGCACCTGGGTGGCTCAGTTGGTTGAGCATCTGACTCTTGATTTGGGCTCAGATCATGGTCCCAGGGTTGTGGGATGGATCTGAGCATGGAGCCTGCTTGGGATTCCCTCTCTCTCTCTCTCTCTCTCTCTCTCTCTCTCTCTCTCTCTCTCCCTCTCTCTCTCTGCCCCTCTCCCCCACTCACACTCTCTCTAAAATAAAAAAATAAATAAATTAAAACCAAAAAAGAATGTGTTAAGGTTGAGATGCCTGTGGAACTCCTGGGTGCAGGTCTCAAGGTGTAGTTATTTAAACAAACATGGAAAGATCTGAGATGGAATTTAATTTGGGGAATTGTCCCCATATGAACAGAATCTAAAGCTACATAAATGATTCAGATCACTTAGGAGGAAAGTATAAAGAGAAAGGACAAGAGCATTCCACCTTGAGCATTCCAACATCTAGAGGTCAGAAAAAGGAGGTAAAGCAGCAGAGCGTCATGAGGAGTTGTCAGAGAGACAGAAGGAAAATGTCAAGCAAGTTGCTCCATGAGGCCAAGAGAAGGACATGCTTATGGAAGCTGAAACCATTAACTGTGTTGAATGCTACTGAGAGAGGTCAAACAAGAGAGATGGGAAACTCTGCTTTTTAAATTTTTGCTACAAGGAGGTTAGTGGTCACCTTGACAAGAGCAGCTTTAGTGGAGCTGTGGGCAGAAGCCAGGTTGCTGTGAGCTGAAGAGTAAATGGCAGATCAAGAAACAAAGACAGCTTGTGGAGAATATTAATTTAATAACTCTGTCTAGAATCGAAGAGAGATTGGCAGTGGATGCGGGGATCAAGGGACATTTTTACAAGATGAGAGCTGCCGAAACATACCTGTATCCTGATGGGGATGATCTTGTAGAGAAGAAGACGTTAAGGAATCAGGAGGAGGAAGGACTAACCAAGGGTCTGAGCACCTGTTGGAACATGAATGAAGAAAGGAAGAGAACGTGGTTGTAAACATAGAGTATATAATTACCAAGGGCAAGATGAAGAAGAACATAAATCAGAGACATAATCATCAGGTTGCCAACAGGAGTTTATCTAATCCACCTGCTTCTGACACAGTCAGTTCTCCTTCTTGAGATTTTGAAGAGGAAAGAAGGAAGCAGAGAAATGAGCTCTCCAAGTCCCAGAGGGAGAAGTCCCAGGATGAACTGTCCTATGACTTAGGATCTAATGATCCCTTCCCCCGCTCTCTTAAACAGCAGGGCCCCAATTCCTTTGAATATTTTTTTAGTAATTAAGTATCTACATTCTTGCCTGCCAACGTTTGATGCTCTTAGATACCAAAGAGTGCTTTTGACTTGTATGGTCAACCACTCAATTCAGCTTTCTGTGGATCTTATTCTGAAGGACTGTTCATTTTACATCCCCGTTTTTGCCATGGTGCCAATGCAGTAGCATTTCTTAAGGATATAGGTCACCACCACATACTCTTCAACAAGTCACAAGATGAAATGGCACATGTAAATCATCTACAGTGTTTTCAAGGCATACTAGAGTTAGATCTATAACTGACATATATGGATCGGGGTGTTTCAACCTCAATACTACAGATACTTCAGCTGGATAATTCTTTGTTGTAGGGTCCATCCCATGCACTGCAGGCTGGTTAGCAGCATCCTTGGCTTCTATTCACTAGGTGCCAGTAGTACCCCACCCCCATCCCCAGTAGGGACAGCCCAAAATGTCTCCAGACATTGCCAAATGTCCCCAGAGGGCAAAATTGTCCCCAGTTGAAAACCACTGAAACAGGCTGTTGTCTGAACATCAAATTGGAAACTGAAAAAGTTAATCAAACATCTAAATTTCTTCCTAGTATCAGAATGTCTGCCTTTTGTGTAAGCAAATGCCTGGTTATGTAACTGAATTTTTCGGTCTTCAAATGAATCCTAGACATCTTCATCAACAATAAGCATTTGAACAAATGCATCTTCTAGACATCATCTCCACTTGATTTTTAATTCTGGAGCCAATTGGAAGGTTTTAAAATGTCAGAACTTGACTTAATTTAGAACATTTCAAAGCTTTCTAAGTCTAAGTTTGTCCATCATTCTACTAACTGACATATTTTGGCCCTTGTTTTATTCTTACGTTAATCATTTTCAGCTTTATTTTATTTTTGCTGTTTACCATAAGCCACATGAAGTCTTTCTGGAGAATGTCAGAGGACTTATGAACACAAGTACTTTTTTTTTTTTCTCAATATGTGAATCAAGAGTTCTCTTTTGTGAGAATAGGTTACCTTCTTTCCTACTGCCCAAGAACTGGCTCCTCTTGAGTAATCTCAGGATGGGTCTAGATAGAATGCATCGCCTGTACTACAGTTTTGACTAATAAACCATCTACTCTGTTACACTGTTCTGCAGAGTTGTTACAGGCAGGCAGGGATGCTCAGTGTGAAACTGTTGGAGGTGATCTGTTCTCATACCTGCCCAATCATTTACTGGCAGAGTGTGTATGCTTCTAGGGGTCAGTTTCTTCACATTCAAATTCAGTTAACATTTACTGGGAAGCATGTAGTTTTGCCAAGTCAATTCTTGCCATTGCCTCAAAGACCGTTTGGTGGTCGAGTATGGCTGCTCCATATGGCCACAACTTTTGAGGATCAAGAAGTTCTCAAACAGCTCCTTGTTTTCATCAATAACCCAGTAAGAGTCGGCCATGAATTGTGTTAATCCTTCTTGAGTCCCAGCCTTTTGGCAAAATAAATGTATAAGATCAATCACTCTTGTATAAAATATGAATTTTCAATAAACAAATATTGAACTCCAGTTAATAATATGTATGATGAAGTACTTATAAATGAAGTGCACTGCTGTCTGCAACTTATTTTGGAAAAAAAAAAAAAAAAGATGAAACAACGGATGGATAGAAGATAAATGAATAGATGTGAAAAAGAAAACATGATAAATTGTTAATGTTAAAATTGAATTGGTGGTATATGGACATACACTGTACAATTCTTCCAAGATTTTTTGTTTGTTTGAACATTTTCATCATACAGTATGAAAAACTTCTTTCAATTATTTTAAATTTACATCTTTCAAACCTTTAGTGTTCGGGGATTTGATGAATAAATCATGTTTATTAGCCTTTGTGATTTTACAACTATTATTGTGTGCTAACTAAAGAGGTCTCAGTCATCAGTCTGTCCAAGGGGCTCCTGTAGACCCTTGAGCATTTTAGATGCTACTCTGGATGTTTTAATTTTTGTTAATGACTTTTTAAGTTGGAACAATCAAAATTACTCCAAATGTTCCAGGTCTGAAAGCTTTGTTTGAGGGTAATAGGAAGATATTTTTGGATTTGTTTCCAAACATCTCTGGCTAATGAAAAACCAGGCTAAATTGCTTTCCAAGGAATCCCTACACTGTATCAGTTATTGGCATATTCATATGCTGGTTATGCAAGTTAAAATGTCCAAATTTTCCTTAACTCCATTCTCACCTTCACCCCTGTATCTAATTGATCTCACAAACTATCAATTTACTTTTTAAGTATTCTGAAAATTCTTCCACCTTCTCCATCACTATTGGCTTGGTTCAAATCCATCTCTGGAGTCTTCTATTGGTTTGGTCTTTTTTCTATTCAACCTATTCCCCTCATTGCCTCTAGAGTTTTCTTTCTAGATTACAAATATATTCCTATCACTTCCTTACTTGACAAGCCAAAATAATAGTTATGAATTATTATTTTTTAAGTTTGTCTGTTTGTTTTGAGACAGGGCAAAAGCATAGGAAGAGCAGAGAGAGAGGGAGAGAGAGAATCCCCAGCAGGCTCCACACTGTCAGTGCAGAGCCAGATGCAGGGCTTAATATCATGAACTGTGAGATCATGACCTGAGCCATAATCAAGAGTTGGAAGTTTAACTAACTGAGCTACCCAGGCACCCAAATTGTTAATTATTTTAGATGTATTAATTACATTATGGATTTTTCAAAAGAAAACTTATATTTTAGAAATACATACTGAATACATACTAAAATATTTATGAGTGGAATGATTAAATGTTTGAGATTTGTGTCAAAACTAATATGGGAACAAGAGAACATGCATGGGGATAGAAATGAAACAAGATTCGTCATCAAAAACTGTTGAAGTCAGGTAATGAATACATGGGGGTTCATTATATTACTCTGTCTACTTGTGTATATGTTGGAAATGTTTTATAATAAAAAGATTTTTTTTAATTTTAAATCATCCTCAAAAATATCTAAATGCTGCAGAAGGGCAAACACTACCTCAGCCATCAGAATACCCTTATCTTTGAGCCTTTTCTCCAGTTCCTCTTCCAACATGTACCCTCTGATTCAGCTCTACCAAGCTACATGTTATTTGTGGAAAGAAGACTTTTAAAATACAGTTTTTTCTTCTTGAACAATGGCTACTTGTCCTTTTGAACCTAGTTCAAATGTCACCAAATCTAAGGAACATTCCTTAACTCACACAAATAGTCATCTTCTCTTCCCCAGCTTCCACAAAACTCTACACAAGCCTTTGTTATAGACCAGATATTTGTGTGTTATGATTATTGTGATTTTAAAAAATATATTGGTATGCTTAATATAGGTGGTAATATCCTACAGGGTAAAGTTTGTGCCATTATTCAGGTTAGTGCAATAGGCAACAGAAAGCATATGTTTAAAAATACTTGCCAAATTAATTGTAGGAAAATATATTTGGGGCTTTTTTTTTCTTTAACTTTTGTTACCTAAATGTAAACTCCAGCTTCCACATAAGAAGTCCCATAAACTAGACTGTACTTACTGAAGTTTTAATAACTTTTGGTTGAGTAAAATCTCCGTATCTGAGAATTAAAACTCAAAACAATTTTTGAACGTATTAGCCTCTCTTACACAAGCTTGATGTGAGAGAAAATTCCAAAGAGTTGCAGAATTCTATGTGTGATATATTTCTCAGTCATCGTGATAGCTGAAAAGATAAAGCCTCAATTCTTACACAGTAAAACCACCATCACTGGCTTAAGTCGACCACAGTTCCTGCAGCTTCCAAGAGAGTGTGAAGGAAGTATTTCTTCTAAAACATAGAGAATTAAAATAGCATGAGATATGTTCCACTGGTCCTGCTTCAAGGTCTGCTTGCCCTTTTATCTATTTGTAATCATGGCCCCAAGAAACAATTTATTAAGCGAGTATGATTGCTTCTTTTGATGCCAACATTATGTCACTTCTCATAAAAACCAAATATAACTTAAAGCAAACGGTCACTGCTTGTTAATCAGCCAGGTCCTCCAGTCATGATCTTCTTTATACTTGTCATCATCTGAGATCGTGTAATGATTTTTGAGTGTAGCCAGAGGCTAGGCTCTGCAAGAGAACCCTGCCCACGGTGCAGAATGCCACAGCTGAGAGAACACCTCAACAATGCAAGCAGGATGAGTGTTTTCTGGGTGCAGGCTACAAGGAGACTGCGGGATGCAATCATAAATCCAAAGATTCCTAGGAAGTCTCTTTGTGCTATGGCACTCCTCTAATGGAAATGGCTAGGTATTGGGCATGATGTAATGTTGGTTACATGACAAGGCCAGCAGAATCCAGACTCCACAGAATGGCTGCCCTTTCCATAGTGAGCACCAGATTTTAACATAAACATAGTGAGAGACAAGTGTGGTTGAGTAGAAAAGGCACACACTTTGTTTACAGGCAGACTAGGACCAGAACCCTGGCTTCACTACTCCCTGGCTTGTGACCATGTGCAAGATACTCAACCTCTCTGAAATTTAGTTTTCTCTTCTGTAAGAATGTCAATGATAATGTCTACCTCTGGACGTTGTGAAAATAAACATCAGTTTCTTTCCTCTCCCAGCAGCAGATTCTGTTTAAATGCCAACTACAGGGGCACCTGGGTGGTTCAGTCAGTAGAGTGTCCGACTCCTGATTTCGGCTCAGGTCATGATCTCACAGTTTGTGGGTTCGAGCCCCATGTTGGGCTCTGCTGACAGTATGGAGCTTGCTTTAGATTCTCTCTCTCCCTCTCTCTCTCTCTCTGCCCCTCCCCCACTCATTCTCGCTCTCTCTCTCTTTCTCTCTCTCTCAAAATAAACTTAAAAAAAAATAAATGCCAACTACAAAAGGAAAAGAGAGACAGATTCATCTTAGAATCTGAATGAGTAGGGAGAGAAAGAGATAACAGAAACCTAGAGCACCACCATTCAGTTGAGCACTGTCCTTGCCATAAACAGTGATCTGCAAAACATCCTGTCAACTCATATGATTTTGAATGGCAAGCATTCCATGTATACACGAAATACTTTCTACGTTTAGAAAGCAGAACTGAAAGTAAGACAGAATCCAAAGTTCAGTCAAATTGAAACCAGGGTATGATTTTTCCAGATTTTTCCAGAAATTATACTCAGTTCTTCCATTTTAAAAAAGTTTTAAATTCTTGAGTACTTTTTGAGCTCCAGAATTCTATGTTAACTTGATATTTGAGAACATGCCTCCTTGATAGTCATAGGCAAGTTGACAGGGTGTGGCTAGATGAGGCTGTTTGTCCTTCCAAGCTCCTCGATTCTGGGTCCAAAGAGTTCTATCAAACCAGTGTGTCAGTTCCTGAATAGGAACCTCTAGCTGGTACCTTCCTAAAGTGAACTTATATAAAAGTCTCCAAGGAAAATTGATTCTGCTCATTTTGAATTGTTAAATGAAATGAAAAATAATTATTTTCTCAAAACAAAACAGAGGCATGACTGAACAGACTTTTTTTTCACCTTTCTTTCTTTCTTTCTTTCTTTCTTTCTTTCTTTCTTTCTCCTATACCCCATTCTCTCTCTCTCTCTCTCTCTCTCTCTCTCTCTCTCTCTCTCTTTCTTAATTTGGAGTCTGATTCCATGGCAAATTGATGGCCTCTTTGCCTAAGTTCTTCTCCAGCCCCTTGCCTTCCTAGTTCATCAGTTGCTAAGGTCTCAATCACAGTACAAATATTTCAGAAGGGAAAAAGAAAAGCAATTAAAATCATGTAAACACATTCAAATGTAGTTACTTGTCTGTGATTTTTTTAAGACACTTTTTAAAAAATGTTTATTTATTTATTTTTAAGAGAGAGGGAGAGAGAGCATGAGTGGGAGAAGGACAGAGAGAGAGAGGGAGACAGAGAATCCCAAGCAGGCTCCACACTGTCAGCACAGAGCCCAACATGGGGCTTGAACTCACAAATCAACCATGAGATCATGACCTGAGCTGAAACCAAGAGCCAGATGCTTAACCCCGGATGCATAGCCAAATGAGCCCCCCCCTCCCCAGGTACCCCCCTTGTCTGTGATTTTTGAAACAATGAAGCAGCAGCAAAGTGACTAAAGTGAAGTTCTGGAACTAATGACAAACTTTTTTCCACATTATTTTCCCCATCACTAGTTTTCTGTCAAAGACTGTACCTGGAACACATTCACTTACAACACTTACAATGCAAAAGCAAATCAATGGCATAATGATCTAGGCAAGGCTCTTGGAATATTCTGTGGGGTGGGGACAGATCCTCCTAAAGCAGCACAAAGTTACGAGTAAAGATAGAGCAGCAGTTTGAATAGACGAGTCTTCAAGAAATAAAATGACTGGTTTGATCACATAGAAACTTCCAAGATGTTAGGGTATGTGCAGGCACGCAAATCATTCATATATTGAGTTGAACTCTCGACTTACAATAGGGGCTACTTCCTATTCTACAGGCTGGAATCCAGGAAGCTAAGCCTTTAACGTACCATCTTATTTTTTCTTTCTTTCTTTCTTTCTTTCTTTCTTTCTTTCTTTCTTTCTAATTTTTTTCTCCCTTTGTCTTCTTGAAAGGTGCAGAAAGTTCTGATTACTACAGTAGTTGCTAAGGAAAAATGCTCTTTGTGTCAACTCATGAATTAAATGTTGTTCAGGATTTTTTAAATTAAAAGAAGGCTACCTTTCACATTCATACTAAAAAAAAAAAGCTACTTTAAAGAAACAACAACACTGTAATAGCTGTTACAGTCAAAGAGCTGTCCCTTGTCCCCCCACACCCCCACCTCAAAGCCATAGCCATTAAAATGTGCAGCTGCATCATAAAATCATCAGGCACTTGTGCTGTCATTTTTATGACCTTACCAACATACAGATAGCACTGTTATACAATGAACTGGGTTACCATACCAGAAAGCTGACTAGTAGTGAAGAGTCTCAATTATTCTAGAGAGCTAGGACTCTCTCAGTAGTGGGCAGATAACTTTGCAGAGGGAAATGGTCACAGGGGACACTGTTGCTAGTAGTCAGAGTATACTATTTCCCATGTGAATAAGGGTAATGTAACCAGGCAGAACTTCTAATAATGCTTTTGTTCCATGATTTTGTTCCAATAATGATTTTTGTGGGATAATGGAGTGCATGCTGGACAACAGACTGCGTTTTTTATATCTAAAACAAACAAAAAACCCAGATACCTTATAAAAGTTGAATATTACATCATACCGTAGTTAGTATGACTCCAACTTACGTTGGATCTGCAGGGAGGAAAATTACCAAGTTTGTTTAGAAATACCACCCCAAGCAAATACTACCATGTCTATAACTAAGGCTGACCTTGTTTCTGAGGCCAAATATCTGTAGGCTTTGGAAATACCATCACTGACATGCATGGGATGGTACATCACAAATCAGTCTCTCATTTAACTTTTGCCCATCAGAAGATAATACAAATTACAGCACTTTTGATCACAGAGGACAATTCTACAGGTATTATTCAGAGTCAGAAGACAGAGGACTTAGGTGAGCGCTCCCAGTTACTGGTCCCATGACCACAGACAAGTTCACTCACCTTCCCTCATTCTAAGTTTCCTCACTGTAAACAGTGGTGATGGTGATGATGTCCTCCCTCATTCCATAGAATTGTGGCAAAGTGCAAGGAAGCGCCTTACACCAGAAAATTCCTACATAAATGCAGGAATCTGTCTTCTCGATACTACAAAAGGGCTCAAGATCCAACACAGTGAACCTACGCCACGGACTCCAGAGAGACTGCTGTGATCATCTGAAAATGCAACAACACCCCACAAAACCCAGATTTTAAAATCCCTAAAACAAAGGGAATGTGACATGCAAACAGCTGAACAACTCTACGGCTTGTAAATGAGCGATCACTGCAAAGGGAAAATGAGACCCAAGGGAGTTAACTCTTCCGGAACAGGTTCTTTGGAATACACAGTCTGGAAAAGACAAAGAAACAAAGGCAGCCGACATGGCATCACAAATTTTGTTTCCTCATCCTAAAAGGTCCCAAGAAGATAACCAAACACTTTATCTTGCTTTAAACCAGCTCTGGAGTATACCTTACAGACTCTGCAGTGATTCTGAGTCTGTCTCATGTGTCTCTTGTATAAATAACCCACTGGACTATGCCAACTGCCATGAAAATAAGCCATTCCCACCAAGGACTGGAGGTAATTTCCAGTGGTTCTGTTTTAGCAGACTATATTGCTGATTTCTCTGGAGTTGGGCTTAGTTTTAGAAGCATCAGTAGGTGAGAAGTCGATTAAAAATTCCCCCTTCTTGCTATATGGAGCTTGATCTTCAGAATGTGTAATTTTGTCATATAACAGCCTTGAAAAAACATTGACCACTTTCTCAAAGACATCCATGACTGGTCTACATACTTAATTCTCCTCCTGATTAAGCAAAGGACCCTTCTGCTACATGTGCATTACTCAGTGCTCTTTCTTATCGCCAGTCCTAATTTTGACATTGAACCACATGGAGGAATATGGAGAGCCAAATGAAATTTTGAGATTTTTTTAAGATTTCTTTAAAGCTTGGTCTCTGGCTGATGAGCCAGAGAAGCTGCAGGTTCATGGCCTGCAAGCATGGCGACCATATGCAGGTCGGGGAAGTGTGCAGAGAAAAGCACACTTCCTCCCTCACCTCAGTGCCCCAGCCTACCGTCTCCCCTCACAGCTCAGAACAAATGGAGCAAACAAAAGGAGTACATTGCTTCTGTTCATGAACAACCACCCCCTACTTGGACAACCAACGTTCCAGGTTGAACAACAATGTACAGGTCTGCCTCATAGTTTTATCACCACCAAGCCAGCTATTTGGTGTGGGGTACAGGTGGAGTGGCTGTCCTCCAAAGGAAAGGAGTGACAGGAAAAGCTGAGAGAAAAGGCCAGAAAGGGCAACAAGAGTGGTGTATTCCAGGGTAATCATAAAGCTCAAACTTGCTGTTCTGACCAATGCGGGAGCCATCACTGAACTACTCTCAGCGAGAAAAACAGGCTGCAGGTCAGTGACCCTGCACAGCCTGGGCTTGGACTGTCACAAGGGGAAACCTCGCCCTTCCTGCCAGGGACCGTTCGAAAGAGCCTTAACACACGTTGTGTGTCTAATTGTATTGCACTGAAATATTCTCATTTGCATCCCGTTAAGCATGTCATTAAGCATTAAGCTTTTAAGTTTAAATGTGTGGAATTAGTGTATGTGTTCCACGTTAAGTCTTTTAATGTGTGCAGTTTCCGGTGTCCATTCCAGGAGCCAATTGGGTCTGTGCTACATATTGCCCAGCTAAGGGGGTCCCCGAGCTTCAGTTTCTTTGCCTATAAAACTGGAATAATAATATATAGCACATAGACTTACTCTGAAGATTATAAGAAAATAAATACATTTGCTTAGCACATCATTTGGCAAAGTGCTCAATAAATTCAAGTTATAATTATCAGTGTTAATGTTATAATAATAATATAATAATCCTGGCAGAAGCCTCTAGCCCTCTTTCCTGGCTCTGCGACTAACACTTTGACCCAGACACATTGGTTAGAATTTTCTCAACTCTGAAATGTGCTCAATTGCACACTCTAAAATTCCTATCCAGATCTGAAAGTCTTTGACCCTATGGACATACTACCTACATGTAAAATAATTATTTATTATTCTGTTGATATTTTGAAAGTCAAGATATCATTGGATTTTTCAAAATAGTCTGTGGGCCTTCAAAATATCGGCACTTGAATAATTCCGAAGGCTGTTCTAGAGATAGCCAGTGAGACCCTCCATTTTACTGAAGGTGTCTCTATTATTCTGGAGAAATCAACTTCACCTCATAGTTCTTTTCCAATAGACTCGCAGTAAAAGTGAAACTACAGCAGCAGCAAACTCCCTAAAAAAGTGGCCCAGTGGGTAGCTAGGGCCCTGTAGTCAAATAGGGAAGTCACTGGGCCATGTGGCCACAGGCTAAATCAAGGACTTCACACAAACGTCATAAAAAGAAATGGTGGAGTTAGAAATAACTTTTTGTCTCATTGAACACTCTGAGTCTTGTCGAATCTTTTCCATTTTATGGGAAAGAAGGGGAGAAACTTCCCAGCGCCAGACTAGCCACTTTCTCGGAGGGTCATCCGAAAGTGCTTCCACCCCAGATCTTTGGCCAGTGTGCTACTCCAGACCAAGTGTGTTGAGGAAAACTGCAGCGGGACCAGCGTGCCCCAGGTCATTTCCAGTCTGCCCTCCACATACCAGGGCAGGGAGGTGGGGCGGGGAGAGCTGTGTTCCATCCAGGCAGGGGGTGGAAATTGCAAGAAAACCGGACAGCCTGAGCATAGCTGACAATCCATCCGTCACCTGGAGAAGCAAACACACTTCAGGGTGCCCTGTGCTCGTCACAAGCAAAATAACTGTTTGGTAAGAATTCAAATCAAAACAACCTACTCCCCCTCCCCCCACCTTCCTTAATGTCCAGGCAATCCAGAAAAAGGAACTGATTTGGTTATCTCGCTCAATGCTCTGATTCAGAGACCTGTCACTTCCAGAGGTTTACCTCATCCATTACGGGTGCTGTCCTCTCCCTTTCCCCTTTTCCTTTCTGAAACATTCTGGCTGGTAACTACCCCAGAAGGACAAAAGTCTCCAAACAACACATCAATTCCAGCATAATGCCTGCTCTGTGCTCTCCTAAGAGCAAGCCCCAGCACCACTGAATGAACCCGAGAAAGAAGAGATCTCAGCTATTTGGAAGCCCTCCCCTCCGCCCCCAGAGTTGATAATCAACTTCAGGTAACATTTTTTAATAATCCAGGCAGGAGGAAGGACACTGAGCATCATCAAAACACTAACTTTTCTTTATCTAAAGTAAGGAAGACCAGGGGTGACTAAAAACTTCAGCGTCAAAGCAACGAAGTTGAAAAAGCTCGTTCAAGAGAAGAGCTAGAAAATATGTCTTTGATGAGTTATGAAGCTTGCCTGAAACCCAAACATGCTTTCTAATCTAAATCTCAATATTATTTTGTTAGTTTTCTATATTGCAGATTGTTATGCATTGTTAAATGAAAGAGTTTTCAAAGTTGAGTAGAAATGGTCAAGTCAGACATACAAATTTCTCAAAACACTATTTTGCAAGCTTCAATGGTAAAAATTGATTAAAATCAAACCTAGTCATCAATTCACTTTAATACACTCTCCACTTCATAATCTCAAACTTGACTTTGAACCTAAACACCACGGATCATGAACATCCCAGGCACCAGGAAATCAACTTGTTGTTTTCCTAGATAGGAATCAAGCAGTATGCCTCATTCACACTTTAAGTCAGAAAACATTGCTGCAAATGACAGGTTCTAAAAAAAAAAAAAATCAGTAAAAATACAAATGGCTATTGCCAACAGACAACACAAGTAACACAAATAATATACCTCCTTTAGTGCCAGAGGGAAACCAAAATCAAAATTAAAAATTGTCAGTGCCTTACAAAATGCGCACACACACACACACACACACACACACACAAAAGTTCTCCAGTTACTTACTGGGGCGGTTCTGTCGCCTAGTCCTCACATCAGCACCCTGCCTGTCCAGCTGCCAAATGCAGGAGCATGCCGCAAGCAGCTGTTTCCTCCAAGCTGGGGCTCTGTCTCTTAACCAGTCACATGCGCCTCCTGATAAATACTGCCGCCTGCGCCAGGAGGTCAGAAACTGAAGATCATTATTCTCCTAATTCTCAAACCTCGTAACCCCTGAGCTGGCTCAGCCGTTTCATTAGCACGCAGGGCAGGACATTCCACCGTTTGTTTTCTTTTAGTGGCAAACCCCAAACATCTGATAAGTCACCCTGGAGGGCAGGTCACTGCAAGTGGAAAGTTGATGGGGGTGGGGTAGGGCGTGGGGTGGGGAGGCTGGCAGTCCCTGTGCTCTGCCCTCTCACTCAGGTCTTCACTGGGGCTCTAGAACAGCAAGGAAGGAAGCACAGAACGGCCCAGCAGGTGGAAACAGTGCTGCATCCCAGGTGCCCCCAGGAGTACAGCAAAGCAGTGCTCCATCTTGGTTTCGTTTTCTCCACATCCTGGGCTCACTTTGGTGGTAGAGCTGTTAACAAGGCAGCCTGTTCTGAGGAAAGCAGACTGTCTAAGAATGCTTAAGTTTAACTGCAAAGGCCAGGGCTGCTGTGCCAAGTGATGCTGAGGGGCAGACGTGTGAGGGTTAATGGAGAATATCAGAAACAGCTTCGTCTAGACAGCCATTGGAAACGACTGCAGGTAGCTTAAGACCAAACCTCCACACACTCTAGTTACCTGTTGGATTGTATCAACGTTCGGGGCACAGCAGAGCCATTGAGATGATCAGCCAGGGAATCAGAGTGGAAACAGAAACGATCACAAAATGTACAAGCCATTTTATAGATGTGCTGCTGCCCCCTTTGGCGCAAGGAAGTTGAACCAACGTGCTGTTTCCTGTGCTGCTCACGAAGGTGCCAGACCATCTGGGCACCTAGTTGAATTCAGACCTCTCACCTTAGCAGATTTCCCCACCCCGTCCTCTTCATCTTCCTCTCCAAGGAAAGCCTGCGGACTATCTGACTTTGGGTAGCGCCTGACTTACTGCTATAGTAAGAGTGACACTTTCTAAGATCAGAGCCCAAGCAGGGCAGAATGGAGATATGGCAGGGAGTCAGCTCATTTGGCAAAATGAACATCCAAAAAAGATTTTAAAAGGTTAAAATGCCCCAGGGGATTTCTGAACCATAATGAGCCTGTTAAACTGTCAACCTTGATTTTTAATAAGTGAGCTCTTACTCAATAGAGGAGTTTATGTGGGAAATCTTTCATATGTGGGTTTTGTCTCATAATTATTTACGGAATTAAACCAGCAGTTCCCTCCATACAGAGGATAGAGTGTTTTTCCAGAATAACAAAGACCAAAACTCCTCAGGCTTGCCAATTTTTCAGGGGACTAATTTGCTACCAACATGTGAATGCCCAAAGTGTAAATCCAGAAATTTTTTGCAAGCTTCAAAACAATCCCCTGTAGTTCAAAGTTAGTAATAAACTACAGATATCAAAATACAGTGTGCTAAAATATGTCACCTTCATAAAACTTTCTCCTCGTGTGACAATCATTAATCAGACACAGAAAAGGAGGCATATTGAAGATGTGAAATGTTATTTTGATTTATTTATTGGAAACTTTTGTGATCTTATGGCATCCATCAATCACTTTATTTACAACTAACAGTGTTATTCTGATGGTCTATTGCATACCACATAGTTAATGAGACAGAGACTTCTGGAAAATCCTTCAAAAAACAGTCTCAGGGTGCCGAGATGGCTCAGTCAGTTGAGCATACCACTCAGCTCAGGTCATGATCTCACGCTTCATGAGTTCAAGCCCCTCATCGAGCCGGCTGCTGTCAGCACAGAGCCAGCTTCAGATCCTCTATCCCCCCTCTCTCTGTCTCTCCCTTACTCCTGCTCTCTCTCTCAAAAATAAATAAAACATTAGAAAGAGAGAGAGAGAGAGAGAAACAGCCTCAAGAAAGGCAAGCATAAAAGTTCTCTCATTTCTATGAGAAGAAGGGACGGACCCCAAATCGTACATATAAAGTGAACTGTCAGTGCAGAACAAGACCCTGGACCCTTCTGACAATATCCAGCAGTGTAACTGAGGTTCCACAAACACACTCAGCCTTGCAAAGAAATGGGGAGACCCCACCTCTCTGTCCCAAATGCCTATGGGTACCAATCATCTCCTTCAACTCAAAAAAAAGAGCCCTCCTTCCATCAAAGGCCATCAGCCCTTGGACTTTGTGTCTCACCCTGGGACCCCTACCTGTTCAGGATCCTTTGGCCAACAATCATGCCTTCTCTCCCTGTCCACTCACCTTCCTCATTATCCAAATATGCTCACATTATTTTTACGTCTTAAAAGCCATTTGTTTTGATCCTTTGCTCCTTTCATTGTTGCCCTAACCCGCTCATTCCCTTCACAGCTAAGCTTCTGGAGAAACACCTCATGCCTCCGTCATCTTCACAAGCCATTTACATTGAGATCTGCTTATAGTCTGGCTTCTTTCTCCCAACTTTACCGAAACTGCTTTCCCCAAGTCACCAAAGACTGATGCTACTGGACACATTGTTGCTTTTATCTTACTTGACCTCTCAGCTGCACTTAACCTAAGTGGCCAAGAATTCCCAAATGTGTCCTCTTGTGGCTTCTGCAACATTTCACTTCGACCTCCTTCAGCCTCCTGTGTGGACTCTTCTAATACCTGCCGTCCTCACATGTGAAAATCCCCCCTTTTCTTCCTGTTTCCTAACAGTTTTTACATGTCTTAATTTATTACTGAATGATTACAGTGGTTTCCTAGTTAATTGTCTGGCCTCCAAAAGTCTGCCTCTGACCTTAACTAATTCATTTATTTTTTTACACTTTCATGCTGAAAGCTTCCCCAAAACCATGGTAAAATCGTAGGCATCTTTGCATTCCCAGAAGCTGTGATAGGGTTCAAGCCCTTCTTTTGTAAATTCTGCTACCATTGCATTTCTTTGTGTCAAATTAGGTCTTAATGTATCTATGTCCCATCCAAACTTTGACAACCTTAAAGAAAGCTTGTGACTTGTTCATTTTATATCCTGCAGTGCCTAATACCATGCCTGACTCTTGCAGGAGACACATAGCTGAAACAATGCTGACTGAATAAATGAATGATTAAAGAGAAAGGTCTTCTGTTTATTCCGCTCAGAAAAGATATGAGAAAAGTTTACAAAAACCAATTTTATATTAGGCCACCCAAAAATTGTAAGTGATTTGCGCCCAAAAGAAATTATTTTCACCACAATCTATGACCAGACTGGAATAAAACTATAATATAATTGCAAAAGTATAAGTCAAAAAAGAGCAAAGCTCTTGGAAAAATTATATAACTCTTCTTTTAAAAAATAATGCATTGGGGGGTGCCTGGGTGGCTCAGTTGGTTAAGCATCCAACTTTGGCTCAGGTCACAATCTCGTGGTTGGTGGGTTCGAGCCCCTAGTAGGGCTCTGTGCTGACAGCCCAGAGCCTGAAGCCTACTCCAGATGCTGTGTGTGTCTCTCTCTCTGCCCCTCTCCTGCTTACTCTCTCTCTCTCTCTCCCAAAGATAAATAAACATTAAAAAAATGGAAAAATCATCGATTGAGAAAAAATCAAAAAGGCAATTATCAAATGCTTAGAAGTTTTCAGTAATGAGAACACCACACACCAAATATTGTAAGTAGAGCCAAAAGAGTTAATTAGAAGAAAACTAACTCAAAAAGCTGAAAAACAACAGATCAATAATCATGGAACAATGTAAAAGGTATTGAGAAATTGTTCCCGAGGAAAGTTTTTAGTCCAAATTACTTACACAATCAAGTTCTCCCTGAGTTTCAAGCCACAGATAATTTCCTGGCTGTATAAAATGTTCAAATGTGCAAAAGTAACAGAAATCTAACATAATACCCCTGATGTAAAAACAAACAAACTGATTAATAATGGAAACCACAGACGAACCTCACATATAAACATAGTTTACCATAGAGATGTGAATAATCTCAATAGTTAAGATACCATGATAGGAAACAGTCTTGGAATTAGCACAGTAGGTACTCTTGAAAAGACTTTTGATAAAATTCAATATCAGTTTTTTTTTTTTTAATTAATGAAATGGAGTTAGGACAATTTTTCCTGGCATGATCAAGATTACCCCAAACCAAACACAGGCATCATACCTCATGGTGTAGTCCTAGAGGTATTAACGTTAAAATCAGGAACAAAAAACGATGCTCATTGTCACTAGTATCATTTAGCACTATTCTGGACATTCAAGCCAAGGCAACTAGACAACAACAACAACAACAAAACTAAAGAACTATGAGAAAGCAAGAGACAAAATTATCTAACTTGCATATGTTATAATCCCTTAATAGATTCAACTTCTAAAACTGTTTTAAATAATTAGAAATGTCAGTGAGGTGAACAGTCACAAAATAAAATTAATTGAGTGCCCCACATAATAGCCTAAAACTGTTAGAAAACATCAGGAAAAAAAAATCTTATTCACAATAGCAACAATAATAACAGAATTTCTAGGAAAAACAAGAAAAATGAAGAATATATAAAGAAATGTATGAAACTCTACTGAAAAAATAAAAAAACATTTCAATAAATGGATCATTATACGATTTTCCAAGACTGGAAGACTCAACATTGTAGGGATGTCGATTCTCCTCTATTTAATTTAAAAATGTAATTACAGTTAGATTAAAATGCCAGAAATTTGAAAAAAAAAAAAAAAAACAGATCAAAAAGAAATCCTGAAGTTTATTTGAAAGAAAAAAACCTGAAAATTTTTTTTAAAAGAGAAGTTTATAAAACAACAGTGAGTGGGGGGTACTGGGTATTAAGTAGGCTGAAAACATCAAGAATTAGAAGTTTGGGCACACCTGCGCGGCTCAGTCAGTTAAGTGTCCCACTCTTGATTTCAGCTCAGGTCATGATCTCCGCTCAGGTCATGATCTCATGATTAGTGGGTTTGAGCCCCATGTGGGACTCTGCACTGGCAGTGAGGAGCCTGCTTGGAATTCTCTCTCTCTCCCTCTCTCTCTCTCTCTCTCTCTCTCTCTCTCTGCCCCTCTCCCACTTGTGTGCACTCTCTCTCTCAAAATAAATAAATAAACTAAAAAAAAAAAAAGGATTAAAGATTTGATTCTGTTGCTAAAAGAGGCAGAGCAATGAAACAGAACAGAAAGCCAGAAAATATAAATACAAGTACTATATTAAAATGTTTGTTGGGGTGCCTGGATGACTCAATCGGTTAGGTGTCTGACTTTGGCTCAGGTCATGATCTCAGTTCATGAGTTCAACTCTGCATTGGGCTCTGTGCTGACAGCTTGGAGCCTGGAGCCTGCTTCAGATTCTATGTCTCCCCCTCTCGCTGCCCCTCCCCTGCTCACGTTCTCTCTCTCTCTCAAAAATGAAAAAAAAAAAAAAAAAAAAATTAAAAAAATAAAATGTTTATTTGTTAAATATGATATTTAAACCCAGTGGGAAAAGAATGGATTATTTAATAGCTGGTTGAATAATTAAGTATTAGGAAAAATTAAAGATGCAATTATTACCTCACACCATATACAAAGTAAATGCCTAGTGGGCGAAAGAGCTAAATGTGAAAATAAGACCACACGCAGATTTGAACAAAATCATGTGATTGTTTTTATAATCTGAAAATTATTTTAATCATGGTTAAATACTTTTATCATGAAAATTGTTTTATTTTAATTATGATCACAAAAGCTGAAGCCAATTAAAAAAGTTTTAAATATTTAAATAACTAAAATGTAAAATTTATGTATGTCAAAAATAACCCTACTATAAACAAAATTAAATCACAAATGACAGAATGAGATTAAAACATGAAACCTGTATGGTAAAGGGTTAATGGCCTTAACATAGAAGTAGTGTTTATAATTAACAACTTGGCAAAGAATATGATAAAGACTTTACAAGTGGGGCGCCTGGGTGGGTCAGTCCGTTGAGGGTTCGACTTCGGCTCAGGTCATGATCTCACGGTTTGTGAGTTTGAGCCCCGTCAGGCACTGTGCTGACAGCTCGGGGCCTGGAGCCTGCTTCGGATTCTGTGTCTCCCCCCCTCTCTCTGTCCCTCTCTTGCTCATGCTCTGTCTCTCTCTCTCGCAAAAATAAATAAACATTAAAAAAAAAGACTTTACAAGTAAAGAAATATATTGGGGCACCTGGGTGGCTCAGTCGGTTAAGCATCCAACTTCAGCTCAGGTCATGATTTCTCTGTTCATGGGTTTGAGCCCTGCACTGGGCTCTGTGCTGACAGCTCAGAGCCTATTCGAGATTCTCTCTCTCTTTCTCTCCTTTCTGCCCTCCCCCACTTTCAGTTTCTTTCTCTCTCAAAATAAATAAATTTTTAAAAAAGGATCTCTTTTCAAGTAAAGAAATATAAATGACCAGTATAAATAAAAATCAGCTTCCTAAAATGGAGTACAAATTAAATAAGTGATAGGATACTATTTAGTATTTCTAATCATAACAAAGATAAAAAAATTGATAATTCCCAATGCTGGCAGGAGGTTTTGGAAAATGGCACCTTTATACTCTGGGGGCAAGAGTATAAATTGGTACCAGCTGTAAGAAAGATAACTTTGTGATATGTAGCAAAAGCTTTTTAAAATATGTATACCCTTTAATTCATCAGTTCCTGTCCTAGAAATATATCCCTAGAAAATAATATTGATTTTCATATGTGCAGGAATGTTTCTCACAGCATTGTTTATACTAGTGAAAAATTAGAAACAATCTGTGTACCAAAAATAGTTGAATAAATTACTATACATTTGTAAGGTTTAGCACTACACAATCATTATAAAGTAATGTTGTTGCAGTATATTAACACAGAAAAATATTCAGCATAGATTAAGCGGAAAACACAAGGTATAAAACAGTTTATTCAGTATGACCTCATTTTTCTAAAAAAAACCATGTGAACATATGTAAAAGTCTGAAATGTTATACAGTGGACATTTGAACCACACAGGGGTGAGGGGTGCCGACCCCCCATGCAGTTGAAAATCCTTATTTAACTTTTGACTGCCCCAAACCTTATGACTAATAGACTTCTGTTGACTGGAAGCCTTTCTCATAACATAAACAGCCAATTAACACATATTTTGCATTGTAGATGCATTATATACTGTATTCTTACCATAAAGTAAGCTAGAGAAAAGAAAATGCTATTAAGAAAATAATAAAGAAAATACATTTAGAGTGCTGTATTTATTGATAAAAATCCACATGCAAGTAGGTTCAAACCTGTGTTGTTCAAGGGTCAACTATATATCAAGTTTTTAATAGTGATTATCTTTGGGAACTGGGGTCAGTGTTTTCCAAGCCCTTTGCACTTATCACCTTTTTTCTACTGTTTCTGTTATAAATGTGTATCAGTTATTCATTTTTAATTTTTTTTAACATTTATTCATTATTTAGAGAGAGAGAGAGAGAGACAGCACGAGGGGGGAGGCTCAGAGAGAGAAGGAGACACAGAATCCGAAGCTGGTTCCAGGCTCTGAGCCATCAGCACAGAGCCTGACGTGGGGCTGGAACCCACGGAACCTGAGCCGAACTCGGACACTCAACTGACTAAGTCACCGAGGCACTCCCAGTTGTTCATTTTTAAACGACATCTTTTTTTTTTTTTTTTTAACGTTTATTTATTTTTGAGACAGGGAGAGACAGAGCATGAACAGGGGAGGGTCAGAGAGAGGGAGACACAGAATGTGAAGCAGTCTCCAGGCTCTGAGCTGTCAGCACAGAGCCCGACGCGGGGCTAGAACTCATGGACTGCAAGATCATGACCTGAGCCGAAGTCGGCCGCCCAACCGACTGAGCCACCCAGGCACCCCTAAATGACATCTTTTTTATATAAAGAGACATGCAATCATCCTTAAATGTTTTAATTATCTCCACAAAGAGGAGAAAGCCATTGTCAAGAAATGTGATCAAGAAAAAAGGACCAAGAGCAGCAAAGTCTCACCATCCATTAATAAAACTACACATATCTGCCCAACCGAGTCTCAATTCTCTACCCTTCTGGTCCTGGACCCAATATTCAATAGCAAATCACTGAAAGTAGTGGAACCACCAGGTTCAAAGGATGCGGGAAGAGGAAAGAAGTATGGTGTTGCTTGAGCAGCTGGATTCCGTCTCTCAGAGATGCCCTGATGGGCCTCTATGCCTACACGAGGCATTCCCTTAGGTAGAAATTCCTAAATGGTACCCATCCCATGTACACATGCTCAGAGAGCAGGAACCTCTTCTGCCAGCTGCCCCCTGCCGAAGCGGCCCATCTATCTGTCCGCCTTTTGCCAAATTCCAAACAAGCTGCTCCGAGTTGGGGACACACCACCTGCTGGTCAATTGAGGTACTAAGGCTATATTGTATCCCCACCCCCACCTCCATTTCCTTTCAGGGGACCGCGTACACAACATTACTTTCTTACTTCTCAAGTTTGGCAAATTCTACCCAGTCTTCTCTTTCTTAAATACATACATTTTTTGGATTCCTTCTCTCTTCTTTTTTCTTCTAACATCTGTCTAGGTATCATGGGGAATTTTCTCTCTCACTCTTGTTCTTCCCCTTTTCTTTCCCTTGAGCCAAAATAAATACCCAGGCACAATGAGTTATCATAAGAATTGTGTTCACTACATGCCTGTAACAAAGAGAAAGAAAATGTGGAAAAATCAAAGTGGAGAGTTTTAGTCTCTAAAGCCCTTGAACAAAGCAAATCATTGTCAACAAATGAACACATCTAGGGTCTATGTTCAAAGTGCATTGCATTTAAGACTCACCAAAATACACAACGAAACTCTCTACTCTCAAAGGTTATAATCTCTCTGGGAGAAAAGGGGAGTATGCAGAAAGCCATATAAAAGGAATAATAACGATCATATATCATAACAATTAGTATCTATTAATACTGTAACATTTTATACTAATGTAGTATTAATATATAACAAGCTAACATCTGTGCACAATACTCATTGAATTCTGACAACAAAGCTCTAAGGAGATGCTATTATCACCCCTGATGATGACCTTTAATGAGATTAACTAGCCTGCCCACAACCCGTGAGCAGCAGAGAAAGAAAGAGAGAGAAATGTGGATGTAAAAGAACCCAGGTCCATCTGACTCCAAACCCTCCACATTTAACACCACCTCCCACCCACCAAATGATTTAGGGGCCACAGAAATTTTCATAGACTGGCCCATCCTTCTCTAATTAAACCTGCTTACACTCATGTGCAATAGCCAAGTCAACTGTAATGCACTTTGGGGTCTAATTATTGGCATTACAACAGTAGTTGTAATTTATAGATTTACAAGGGAACCTTTTGAACACAAGCCATTCAGAAACTGGAGACCAGCTGCATAGAAATAAAAAGGAGATTGAAAAAAGGGGACAGCCTCCACCAGAAACTGCTCCCACAGCCCAGTCTCAGCACCCTGCCTCCCCTCTTCAGCATCTCTGGAGAAATCCCCAAATTTCTGGACAAACCAGCCCAGGTTAAAAATGGACTTCTACTTTTGGTCTCTTTCTTTTTCCTATATTTTATCTCTCTTCTCTCTCCCTTTTTGTAAAATTTCATTTGTGTTTTTAAAACCCTATTACATATTGGTAAAGTTGTGTTCACTTAATCTAATTAATTTAAATTTACCTTTACGGCAGATTTTTTTTTTTCCCTCCATCGAATCACCTTCTTAAACTGGGCTAGCTTTCCAGCTGAAGCTGGATTCAGTAAACACAAGAAGGTTAGCACCCTCAACACAAATCACCTTACTTAGCATAATTGCTTCCATAACAAACTTTTCCAGTAGTTTTATTTCTAAACCCTGATTTGACACCAACTGGCATTCAGATTTGAGGATCGCACCCCCATCAACCACAGACTAGTGGTCAATCTGAATCTAAATCTTCCACAATGCCACTGCTGCTTCCAGGACTGCTTTACTTCTTGAAGAAGTTGCTTAGAGGAGAAAAACAATTTCCTAAGCCTGCCTCTGTGCATTTTTTCTGAGAATCATTTAGTGTATAGAAAATAATAGAAAGGCAGTTTCAGATTTATAATTTCCTTTCTATCCAAGTTTCAGCATCGTTGCTATTTCAAAGCAGAAAATACAAAGCTGATTCAGGGAAAATGAGACCAAAAAAAAAATTAAAATTTTTCTTCTCGAAATATGTGATAACGAAATACACGGGGCGGGCACAATTTGATCTTTGCAGGCATCAGAGGAAAAGCACAGTTAGGAGCTCCAAATCCTCTTTTTCTCATTTGTGAACTCGAGGCACCCCCTTGCCTCCCTCTCCCCATCCTCCACTGAGTCTGCTGAACTGTACTGGGTTCATACCAAAGCCCACGAGCCTTGGCTGGAAGATGATGCTCAGTGTATGAAGGAAGGAATTGCTACACGTCATGGTTGTAATTATAAAACAGCCATATTATTTTGATACTAAATCCATCCGCTAACATTGTGCGTGCGGGCCTCCAACGTTTTGAAAGTTCAGGTTATGCCACTTCACTTTTACAAAAGAGCTACATTAGCACCTCCTTTTGCTTACCAACAGAAATCCAAAAAAAGTGAGAAGCGAAAATGGTGTTCAGCATTTGGCACATTGCCTTTACAGAGGCAGCGCAGCGCGTAAGATTGCACTGCCCAGCTCCTTCCCCGGGAGCTGCCTCCAGCATCTCAGTATCAAGCCGCTGCCGCAGTTTTGAACTGCCTCCGTGAGCCTCTGTTTTTTCTCGATTTATTTTGTGCATCCATTAGTAAGATGTGGTATCAGAAAAGCCTAAGAGAGGTTATTTTTGGAGTGTGGGAACGTTGGAAAAGTTTTCCATATACGTTAGTGGTAAGCGCTTCATTGCTTTACGCCATTTTTGGCTTACAAAAGGTTTCATAGGAATGCTCTCCTTTTGAATAGCTGGGGAAACCTATAATTCTAAACAATGTCAGTGTTCTATGTAATCGCTTCCGCTCTTCGCTTTATCACATTATCCAAACCCAGCTAGCTAACTGCAAGTCCTGTTTTCCAGTCCTTTGTGCCAAACTACTTGCTCACGTTTTAATCCAACCATCACCACTTCTAGGTTATAAATCTGTGAGGACTGAGCTTCTAACCTCATTTCCATATCCTTTCCTAAAGTTTCATTCCTTTTATCACACGCTCCACTAAACATCGCCATGATTTTCTTACACTGTGTTTGCTCAAACTCTTGGCTGCAGTCTTGGGGTTACTCACACCCTTTGTGTATAGAAAGCCTTTGGATAAGATGTTCTTCATCATGACTGTCTGGGAGCACACAAGGTGACCACAGACAGAGCAGGAACCCACTGAGTAATGAGAATCTAATATTACTGCAACCAGATTTTCTCATTTGTAGATCAGAGGGGGTAAACTAAGAAAGCACTCTAAGAAGCACATAAAAAAAAGTGGTATGAAAATTTCCAGTTTTCCTTCATGTTTTAATTAAACAGGAAGTTTTTGTTCTCAGGGCTCATCTTTGTGATTGCCACTCTTATTAGTGAAAAGCAATAGACCAAAAACGCTGTACTAAAACTCTAATTGAGAGGCAGGTGAAGGGGAGAGGTCAGAACTGAGAGGTGGGTGTTGCTTCTTTATAACTATAGGAAGTAAGAACTCTGGAAAACTTCTTGGCTCCTGGAGATAAACACATGGGAGGGCGCAGTCAAATGCAGGGGAGCTCAAGCTAAAACAGCTGAAAAATACCAGCCTACATGATGATGCTTTGATAGGTATTTGAATGCCTATAAATTCTTCTTCAATTTCTATTCTAATGGTCAGAATAACTGCATTATCACATAGAAGAATAGTCTTGTTTCCTTTTGCAAAATTGGAAGAGCAAGTCTCCTATGTTTCTTTTTTACTTTCCAAAATATTTAAGTTTAGAAAGAAATTTGCTCATTGTACCAAATCAAATGATATAGAGATAGACATAAAGAAAATTTTAGTAACCTCTCTCTCCTATCCACTCCCATCTTGCCAAGATAATACACACCTACAAAAAATGTATTGCTACATACATAGATGTATGGGGTTCTATTCTTTCCATTAAAAAAAGAATCTGTATTTGATTTTTCCCCTTAATGTATCATGAACACATATATTGGCTCCAAGGTCAATAATATAATTTAATTTGTACTCTTCAATAGCTGCATACTTTCCACAGTGTATATCATACTTTATTCACCCTATTAATGAACATTCTAGATGCTCCCAGTTCTGTGCTTCTCTAAGCAATGTTGCACTAAACATCCTTGCATGTTTACCTTTAGCTTCTAGTGCTTTTAATTCCAAAGTATAGATATCCAAAACTGGGATTATTGGGTTTGGAAAATTACTCATTTTACTATACATTTTCAGTCATTTTCCCAAAACTGACCTAAAATCAATACAAAGGTCTATGGCCTTAAGAAGGCCTTAAGATAGACCTGATAAATGTCAACTTAGAGGATCAAGATTTTTATATTAAAAGCACTAAAAATTTCTCTCAGAATTATATTCCACCAGGTATATTAACTAAATTATTTATTTTGAAGATGCTTCCTTTTCACGAATAATACTATTTTTTAAAACCAAAAATGTCTTGGGGAGCCTGGGTGGCTCAGTCAGTTAAGCATCAGACTTCAGCTTAGGTCATGATCTCGTGATCCGTGGGTTCGAGCCCTGCATCGGGCTCTGTGCTGACAGCTCGGAGCCTAGAGCCTGCTTCAGGTTCTGTGTCTCCCTCTCTCTAAGCCCCTCCCTTGCTCAAGTTCTGCCTCTCTCTCTCTCTCTCTCTCTCTCTCTCTCTCTCTCTTTCTCTCTCTCTCAAAAATAAATAAAACTTAAAAAAATTTTAAACCAAAATTGTCTTAAATCAACTAAAATGGGTCAAAGTTAAAAGTTAGAGCCTAGTCCTTATTGTCTTCACACACCAAAAATTCCATAAACTCTAAAGGCCATTCCAGTTGTAGAATCAACTACTGATTAATTAAAAAATATATGAGCAGGGCTCCTAGGTGGCTCAGTCCGTTAAACGTCCGACTTCGGCTCAGGTCATGATCTCATGGTTCATGAGTTCAAGCCCCGCGTCGGGCTCTGGGCTGACAGCTCGCAGCCTGGAGCCTGCTTTGGATTCTGTGTCTCCCTCTCTCTCTGCCCCTCTTCCTTTCTTTCTCTCTCTCTCTCTCTCTCTCTCTCTCAAAAATAAATAAACATTAAAAAATACATGAGCAAATGTGAATAAGTTATGAAGAACAAAAATGTTCACATTGGACCAAAAATATTTCAGTGTACTTTCAAAGAATGCGATGGTGCTAGTGTGAAAGAGGATCAGTCAAAACCTCACTCGTTTCTGTTTTATTCTCTGGACTGTGGCCTGAGTAAGCGAAGAGCCAGCTCTTCCCTACGGCTCCACCGTGAGACAGGAATAGGGCCCACAGTCCACACACAAGGATAGGAGTGCCCACGGTCTACAGCCACACTCCTCCCGGCGGAAGTTGGTTTTCTAAAACCACCCTTCAAAATTATGTGGTTTTGTCATGTCATTTGATTTGGGACTTGAGAGTGAGAAGTTGAACTATATTTTTCTACGTTCCTAATAACAGCACATGTACTCCACATTATAGTTAACGAGTATCGCCATACCATCCAACACACTCTAAGACACAAGCAACCAAGCATAGAGTTCCCTGCCTTAAGAAAAGAAAAAATAAGTTATAATCAACATAAATTCAGGGAATTTGTTCACATTACCAAAGCATTCTTTATTTTAGAAAGCCACTCACTGCAGGATTACAAGAAATGTGTGCACTCTTGCTGCATTAAAAATGGCATTCAACCAACCTAAACTCAACTCATATTATTCAAGAGCACATTTATTAAGTAAAATAAACATGAGTCCAATTTTGGACCTCACTTACTGGCCCAGATGGTGTGTGTCCTTTCCTTCGGAACAAAAAAGTGGGCAAGCAATTCCTAGCTGCCTGTGATGGACAGGCTATTTCACAACTCCCCCCCCCCCCAAAAAAGGGCTTAAAGCAACCTGCTAAAAATAGCCCCTCAGCTCTCACATTAGTGTCCTCAGCTGAAGGGCCAGGTGAAAATATAAATTGCTTGAAATACGTCCTGCATTCTAATTCCATAGAACTACGATTAGCTGAAAATCCCTGCTAATCCTTCTGACAATTCCAACATTAATAACGTTTTTCTTTTTTGACCATTTTTCCAAACTAGTAGGAGAAGCAGTGAGTTGAGGGTTGAGGATGTTGACACATTGGAGCCCTGGGAAATCAGGGCTCTCATGCCCTTATCAGCCACTCACCAGCTGAGTAAGCTTAACCCTTTAAGCATAAAATTCCTCAACTGTGAAAAGGAAATGATAATACCCAAGTCGAAAAATGGCTATATGAGCTGGGAATAATGCACTGTATTTCAGGATTTTATCCTATAAAAATATTCAACAAGTGCACAAAGACATATGTTAAGACAAACTCCATGAGACACATGTAATCACAACAAAAAAAAAAAAGAAAAAAAAATAGCCTAAAAGTAAAGAGAGGTTAATAAAAACAATCACAATGCCATTAATTCAATGCTACATATGTCATACGGCCGTGAAAAAGATGAGATGGGCAGATGGTGTGGTAGTAAGAAGTGAAAAAAGCAAGCTGCAGAAAGCACTGTGCATAAATGATTATTATTTTAAGCCCCCAAACCCCTCCACTATGTATTTAGCTCCATTTTTACCACAATCATATATGCTTTCAATAGAAAACATCTGCAGTGACAAGTAATAAACGTATATCCACTCTGAAGAAAACAAAGGGTTTCAAGAATTGCCAGTCTTTCCTTTGTTACACTATCCATTTTTGACAAGCACATTTATTTACAATAAACCTGTACTGTTTTTATAATTAAAAATTAAAGGCAATAAAGAAAGCAATGAGAAGTAATTACTGTAAAGCACTTGGCACAACGCCCAGTGGGCTTTGAGGAACGGTAATTATCACAGTTACTTCTGTCCAGAAGCCACAGAACTTTTAAGCAAAACAAAGCCCCTGAAAACTAGCAGACGTTGGTAACATGCAGCCTGTTAAGCTCAAGTGTGAACTGAATCTATTTTTTAAGAGGCTACGCATGATCTTGGTGGTGGTGATGGCTTCACGGGTGTATGCACGTGTCAAGACATCAAACTGTATACTTGTGACACGCACCTTTTATTCTATGTCAATTATCCCTTGACAAAACTGCTTAAAAGACAAAAACTGCGGAGCTAAAATTTTCCTCAGTGATAAGACGGCAGATGGGAGAATGCGATCAAAACGAAAGGTTTGCAAGATCTATGCGCTATGCAGAAGATGTCAATATGGAGATCTTAACTTTAGACTCTGTTACATCAAATAATGTCTTTTACGTGCACCCAGTTACAAGAACAGACACAGAGGACCTAACTTCCAAAGCCCTAGAGGAGAGAAACTGGAATATGGAAAACTTGAAAGATCCAAAAGAAGCAGGAGAGGAGAGAAAAAGAGCGGTAAACAGGGAATAAAAAACAGCATTATTAATTCCTCAATAACCACAACCAGTATAGACTGTCTGGACTCACCGTTAAAATGCAAAGACTATTATTAAATAACAAGCAAAAGGATGGATCCGTTTTTAATTAGTTCAGCTTCACAGGTGTAGGGAGGGAGGGTGTGTGTGTGTGTGTGTGTGTGTGTGTGTGTGTGTAGAGAAAGCAGGATCAGATAGCTTCCTTCAACTCAATCTCTTTTAACTGCTTTTCTGAAGCCTTGAAATTAATGGGAGGAAAGTTCTTTACACCAAAAATAACAAAGAGAACTGACTTGGTTGGGAGGGGAGAGGGTGGGGGAGGTGTAAGGGACGCAGAGAGGACTGGCAAATACAGAGTGTTTCCCCACCATAACCTCACCAGAGGGTGAATAAAACGCACAGGGAGCTGTCTAGCTGACACCAGATGGGGCCACCCTTCCAGCCTACATGCTCCCCTCTGGCCAGCATGGAGCACACATCCGGGACATCTAACTCCTCTTCTCGAGAGGTCTGAAGGTAAAGAGGCCGTCCCTGCCTGGAGGAGTTAGCACTCTTCTGAGAAATGCGGACTAAACATAGCCAGGCCAGACGGGACAATTCATCCATTCTTTCATGGAATCTGCAAAACTGAGTAGATGGTTCTAATCAATCTTATCTGGAAAACAAATGGAAAATTCTTCCCAGAAGTTAATTCTTTAGTCTTATTCCAAAAGGAGGCCACGTGGCTCCTCTGGCTGTGTGCGCTTAGAAGCGCCCTCCAAGCCTCTACTGGTTTGACACGGGTTGGGGTTGCTGTGCAGGCAGTCGTGGGGGAGACCCTAGGTGACTAGGGGACAATCAGTCATACAGTCCCCTGGCTGTGAATGGCACCTCCACATGTCCTCCCCTGCCCAGTTATCCAGGAATCTGTGATTTGGGCCTGATCACTGGGGTGCTAACATACAAACCCAATCAGACTAAGAAGCAAAAGACAGGATTTCTGCTACCAGCTCTGCTCAATCTAGTTGAGGGATAGTGAGTGAGTCGGCCACATTACCATAAGGAGTCCACCATAACCATCAATAAAGTAGGAATGACAATATCCATCTCACAGGTTTTTCTGGAAAGCTAATGAAATGAAGTACTTTGAAACTCCATAATATATTGTAGAAATGCAAAGTGTACTCATTTCTTACACTGGTAAGACAGCTTTAAGCCTTCATAGGACCTTTGCTTCCATCATAGCATTGCCTACAGGGGAGGCTGAGGAGTTTCAGCTGACATCTCCAGTGATGTCTGCCTACATGCCCACTCTCAAGGGCAAGCTCATCTGCCCCTCCCACCTTGAGAAACTCTTTGGTATTTGGGGCAAAGTTCATTGTCCAGGGATAGGCATGTGATCCAAACTGCTGTAGTCTTAGTACCTCTCTTGCTTTGGCCACATTCGAGTGTTTCAGGGGTGAACATCTGATTCAGGCAGATGATTCCCTAACCTATGAGTCACTTCCCCATGCTTTTCAGACATGGAGCCAGAACATCTTTTTTCTGTCGCTAAGTCTTAGGATACAAAACCTAGAACTTATTAGCAATCACATTTTCTGTTCTGCCCATAACATTCTAGGATCTAAGTGGGAGTAGAAATCTGGTGTCAAACTTCAATTAACCTCTAGTTACTAAAAAAATTTTAAGCATTTATTTTTGAGAGAGAGAGGGCAAGCACAGAAAGGGCAGAGAGAGAGGAGGACAGAGGATCCAAAGCAGGCTCAGTGCTGACAGCAGAGAACCCCATGCGGGGCTCAAACCCACAAACCGTGAGATCATGACTGGAGCCGAAGTCTGACCAGAGCCAAAGTCGGACACTTAACTGACTGAGCCACCCAGGTACCCCTCTAGTTTTAAATATAAAATCCATGCTTTCAGCTGGACCCCATCCAAAGACCAGGGTCCCCAGTCTACACACCCCATGTTTTAACTTCTTGAGAGGAAAAAACCTCCAGAGTCCTGCTACACCAAGGGAGGGGGCAACTCCCAACTATGTAAAGTAAGGGAAGGGATCTGGGAATCTGCTTATTAGGAAGACTTTCAGCCAGTCTTCCTGATGTTAGCCTCATCTTCACCTATAGTTTCAGGGGAATTCCTGGGTTCTCCAGGGCAAACTGGATTGATTTTCTGATTTCTATTGTTGAGTTACTAGTCAGCTGTCTATTTTCCACCTTTCAAAATATTGTCACTGTGCATTTGTGACTTAAAAAAAAAAACCCACTGATCTCATTTGAATGGGATCTCAGACTTAAAGTTTTGTGTTACACCCTTCTTTAGCCAAAAACTCAGGGTCTTTATAATACACTCATCACTCTATAATATGCAACCCTCTTTGGTGGTCCCTGGGGGCCAGGCCCACCCCAGGCTCTCTACCTTGGCCACCCTTCCCAGTCTTATGCTCCAGATTTCAAAACTATTCTTCTTCCCAGGCAACTTCCTTAATTCACAGGATTATTTATACAACCCAACTTAGAAAAGTACGATAACCCAAGTTTATGTCAAGGTATCACAGGGGGTTGACTTGATCCTATTTGGAATAGTTGCAGTTTTCAAAAAGTGACTTATGTTCTTTGTACGTGTGTGATTTCAAAACTCATGTATGTTCACCACAAACAATTTGCAAAGTACAGAAAAGCACAAAGAAGAAAAATAAGATCGACTGTCATCACACCATTCTTAAACTTCCTTTTCATGTACATGTATGATAACCTGCAGAAAGATGGTATCCAGTGACCCTCCTATGACTTATACCTCATGGAATTTATAATTAAATTGATGAGAGGAGAAACTCCTGGAAAATTAACTAGGGAGGCATAAAATGACTGAAAAAATGAAATATCCCAAATATACCAAACATCCTGTGATTCAATATATTAGATAGACAGTGTGTTATAGCATTTCTGAAGAGGTCAAGGTCCCTGAAGACTGCTGATGGCTTTGTCAAAAATGGCAGATGGGTACCACATCTGGAAGCCTGCAGGATTTGGATTGAGAGAAAAAAGGGGATGTGGTGGAACCTGAGCTGCCTAGATCAGCACAGGGAAATCTGCAGAGAGGGAAAACACACGACATGTTTAGGCAAAGTTAGGAGACACATTATTGGTTAGGACCTGGCAGAGAGAAGTAAAATAATAAAATAAAATGCTCTATTACATCCGAAGGCCAGATGTGTAAGAGATGGTTTACATAGCACAAGCCTCTCTTCTGAAAACTGTCCCTGTCCTCAGGACTACTACCGTGCCTCCTCTCTCAAGGTCATAAATGACCAGACAAGGAACTGATACACCTGAAGCAGGTTTAGGTCACTCTGATTATTAGATTCTTTCTCAAGAGAATTGGGAATTCAAAGCAGGAGATCTATCCATTTCTATCGGTGCTTGAACAAAAAGGACCTTCAAACTGAGGAGGTGATGGACATCCTCCTTCCTCCTGTGCTCAGTGAGACAGGAAAAGCAAGGGGGCCAGGAGAGCAGAGCCTCTGAGGAATGGCAAAACCCATCAAGTTCCAGCAGTCACGGCCTCAGGCCCTGATCACCTGGTTTCTGGAGGGAGGTCCTTGCCGTTCTCAACTTCACTTCTGGTGCTTCCAGGACATATTTTTCTTAAAACCAGTATAGCTACGTTGAGTGAATTTCCATTCACTGAAGCTTGTCTAAGACCACAGGCAGTTTGCAGGCTTCTGTCAGGAATTTAGCTAAGTTACTCCACGGTGTTGCTGCCTCAGCATCCATTTTGTTTGGCCAAGTGGCCTGCGGACCTTACACAGGCACTAGCCCCTCATGTGAGGGGATAATATCCTGCAGAGTCACAGGTACATGTAAGTTCCTAACAGGACTTCCCTAATGACCCTTGTGATAAACAGTCCCCCCAGCCTCCCTGGGCCTTCCCTCGTGCTACCCTTAGGTAAGACCCCGGTGGAGCTTACCAAACTCTTTTTAGTTTGAATCGACCAATCTGGCCATAGCCCAGGAACCCCAAAGCATTCCACTCACAGACTCTAATAAAGGCATGTGCCCTCGTCCTGTACCTGTACCCTACCTTGACCTCCCCGTGTAGACCCTCAAGGTATTCAGAGTGCCTCCTCCAGGACCTGTGAGTAGTAAATCTATTTCAGTTTCTGGTATGGACTTCCATTTTGTTCACCATCCAGCAACAGGGGTCTACTTAACAATTGTTAACAAAGTCCTAACACTCTCCAAGACAGAGTATTCTCCCAGGAGTATGGAGAGGTGGGTGTGAGGGAAGGGGAGAGCCTGAGGGAAGGAAATCAGCTGGATGGCTGCTCAGAGTCCTTGATTGAGGTAAAAACAAACAAACAAACAAACAAGAATGGAAGCAGTAGTGACAGGAAGGGAGGAATGGAATATGAGACACATTTAACAGGAAGGATGATCTACTTATGGGGTTACCTGGAGGTGAAGAACAAGTTAGAGGAAAAATGGTTCCAACCCAGATGGGATGATGTCACCATCAAAGGAAAGAACACAGGAAGGCCGGGTAGATAAGGGAAACAGGGTAGGGTTTTTGTTTTGGACGTGCTAAGTTTGAAACGATGATGGAACATCAAGTAGAAACAGACAGACAGAGACCTGCACCTAGAATGGAGGCTAAAATTCCCTCAGAGTTAGATAAGCAAGTTCAGAGTTATTTACAGATGGAAGCCATGAATAAGATCTCTGAGGGAGAAAGGATTTAGACAAACACAGATGACAAGGACCCCTGGTAAACAGCTACAATGGAGGGCAGAGAAAAAAAAAACCCCTTATCAAGATTGGAAGAAATCGGGAACAATGTGGCATCTCAGATTTCAACAGAGGAAAATTGTAGGATATTAAATGGTACAGGGATCAAGAGGAATAAAAATGGGAAGAGATCATTTCCCACATCAGTCAGAAAGTTTCTGACATTATATTTTCAGTATAATGGGATTGAGGACAGAGTATCTGATTTTATGTGTTTAAAACTTTGAAAGAGAAATGAGAAAACGAAGGTGGTATGTGCCAGAATACATGCTGAGAATTTCAGCAGTGGAATTTGAGAGTTCAAATGAGTACCTAGTGTGGGCAGTGGATTTAGGTAGTCTGAGTCGTAGTTCTCAGAGCAAAGAAAAATCATAGATGCTTGCTTGCTTGCTTGCTTTATTTATTTATTTATTTGTTTGTTTATTTATTTATTGAGAGAGAAAGAGAGAAAGCATGAGCAGGGGAGGGACAGAGAGAGAGGCAGACAGAGAATCCCAAGCAGGCTCTGCATTGTCAGTACAAAGCCCAGCGTGGGGCTAGAACTCACAAAATCGTGAGATCATGACCTAAGGCTGGAAATCAAGAGTCAGACATTTAACCAACTGAGCCACCCAGGTGCCCCCAAATCATGGATGTTTTAAAGAAAATGTCCTAGAAGCAAAATAAATTGAGAGAAAGTATTTCGAAGAAGGATGGGCTCATCCGTCGGGAGGGGTAGGGATAGTTTGGGATACAGAGAACACAGATGTGCGTGCCCCAGATGTAGCATGCCTCTTTGAGCAGCCTGTGGCACAACATGCCTTGATCTCTGTTAGTTGCCTTCCGTTACCAGAGAGACAGCCCCAGTTCGCAGCCAGAAGGAATTATTGGAAGGTGTTCCGAAAGAGAGAAGTCACAGGAATCCATTGTTCTCCTGGCCCAGACTCCTGTTCTTGAGCTACATACATAATGTCAACTGACCCACATGCCCTTGAATTCTCTTGCTGATTTGTCAAGCCAACCAGTGGCCCCATTCAGCCCAGACTTCTTGACCTTGCCTAAAGGCCAGTTAATGCCTGACTTCACCACCTGCTCTTCATTTACTAGTGATTAGAAAGAGCCATGGTGGTATCCACAGAATCCAAGAGTTCATGGCACTCACGAAGATACAAAAAACTGAGTTGGAAATCGTACCCAACACGCAAAGACCACCTGCACACCCCTCCCTCCCCTCCTGTTTCCCACCCTGAAGGCTTCATGGAAAAGCACAGAGAACCATCCAAAGTTGAGTCCATCATTCTCTGCCTTTCTTTCCCTGCAGGAGAACGGGGCATTTGTGCACGAATCTCTGTATCATGTGCCCACATATTCTCTTTCACTGTGGCCTTCCTCTCCACCTTCCCTCTTGGCCAAACGTTACTCAGGAAAATCTCACCCTATTTGGGAGTGAGAAAGGATCCTAATTATGGCTCTGCACTAAAAGCATTGCTAGGGGTACTTCTTCCTTAAGGAGAAGGCAAATCCTAAGTTTAGACATACAAATGTAAAGGCTTTCTCCCCCTAAGAGTCTCATAGGTAAGGCACCCTCCTTAGTAAAGAATTCCATCTATTTCCTCATTCTTCCTTGGTGAATTTGCTTTCCTACCAACATTAAGGGACAAAATAAGTAGGATATATCTTTGACGCTTGTTCCCGAGCCTGGTGCAACACCAGACATTTGCTAGCTCCTCTTCCAGTGCTCAATGTTTTGGATGTAAGGTGACTCTGAGTTAATTCAGCATATTTTTTGTTTTAATTATTCATATACTATTTATGGATTAATGTAGTGTAATTATTAACATATTATTAATGTATGATATAGTAATGTAGAAGTGATACAATAATTTTATTTCACTAAAATGCATAGAAATAGGGGAGCCTGGGTGTCTCACTCGGTTAAGTGTCCGACTTCGGCTCAGGTCATGATCCCACGGTTCACGAGTTCGAGCCCTGCCTTGGGCTCTGTGCTGACAGCTCAGAGTCTGGAGCCAGTTTCGGATTCTGTGTCTCCCTCTCTCTCTGACCCTTCCCTGCTTGTGCTCTGTCTGTCTCTCTCAAAAATAAATAAGCATTCAAAAAAAATTTTAATGCCTTGTAATAATTTAACTAACAAGTATTCATAAAATAATAATGATTAATAAAGAATAATTACTTAATGTAATACATTGCAAATATATAGTAAATACATTGAAACAATTTCATTGAGAATATATGTTATTTTAGGTGCACATACCCAGTCACTATTTATGACTTTGTTTCTATGGGGAAAATGGAAAGTTACTTCCGAAGGCCAAGAAAATTCTTACAAACAAGCTTTTGGAGCACTACCAATTTGTAAATCGATGGATGGTCATCATGTACATTTGATTTTAGAGTTTTCTGACTGCTTTAAATCTGGCTTTCCTAAACAAACCCTCCCGGAATAAGCAATGAACCCAAACAACGATCGTTCTAGGGAGCTGGGACTTGCCGCCAGGACTTCTGGGGCTCTTGTGTCCAGGTTCCTGCCATTGGTGGGGCCACAAGAACCTACAATGTCTTGTAGTTTTATCCACTTCCACTAGTTCTATTTTTGGATCCCTACATTTAGCACACAGAGCTATCTTTATCGCTCCAGCTGACTGGCATGAGAGTCCCCAGGGCATAGTAGTTATACAAGATTGTTGAAGCATACTTCCTTCTCTTCAAATAAGACAAGGCAGAATGCACAATAGACATCAGCAAGCAATCACAATGTTAGGAGTGTGTGTGTGTGAGTGCGTGTGTGCATGTGTGTGTGTGTGTGAGTGTGTGTGTATTAACTAAAGATTTCTTTCTTTGTGCTAAGTTGCATGCATTATTAGAAACACGATGTTCATAATGCTTTCTGGAAGTTAGTTTTAGGCTGTGTAATGGAATCTATTCCTATGCCTAACTTCACTTGAAAACATTGTTATAAAATAAAGTTTCTTAACAATTACATAGTCCAGATTTCAAAAATTGGGAGTTTTTAAAAACCTCTATTACCCCTATCTACCCTCAACTGAGGAATCCATTACAGACACAGTCTAAACGAACAGCTGGATTGTTCTAACAGGGAAAATAGTTGGATCTAATAGGCAAAAAGTCAAAATCTGGCCATCTTTTCTTGCTCTGCAGTTATTCAACTATTCAGTTGCAGATGATCCCTGTTCGAGTGGCTTGCTAGTACATCACAGAGGAGAAGGCTGAGTCCTGGACAGACAGTGGGATCTCACAGCCCAAATTTCAGATGCCATTTACATTACTGTGACTGCACTATAGGTCTTCTGTTTAGATTCCCACTGTCTACTACAGTGGCCACCAGGCACCTGACTCCATTCAGCATGTAAGATGAGCCTTGTCTGAACTGAGACACATGCAAAGTACACACTGGATGTCAAGGACTTAGTACCGAAAAAAGAAAATGTAGACTACCTCAGTAATAGCCTTTTATATTGATTGCGTGTCAAAATGATAATGTTTTGGTATATTGGGTAAAATAAACTATATTTAAAAAATTAATTCCGTTTCTTTTTATCTTTGTAATGTGGCAACTGGAAAACATAGCATGACAGTTGTGGCTCACATTATATTCCTATGGGGCAGCACCGGTCTAGAGGTCTCCACAACAAAGAGCATGACCAGTGAGAGGTTTTTAAGATTGGAAGCGAGAGCTGCTGCAGAATTTTACTCCAAATCAGGCTAATCTGAGAAGAATATGACTTGGAGTACAGGTTAAAGCACGCCCTGCATGTGTAGTTCCCCCATGCTAAGAATTTTAACAGTGCCCAGCAGGACAGTTAAGTTATGCTCACAGACAGAAGCCACTAGGGTGGAGAAATGTTACCACAGTGTATGTAACACCTGCCTTACTTAGCTCTTTCCTAGTTGAGAATGCAGCCTTCATTTTCAGCTCAGCGGTTACTAATTGTGCTCATTCCACCAGAGAGTGAATCATGAATTCACTTATTTTGAGTTTTGGTTGTTTGTTCCCCACCCCCACCCCAACCCCCTGCTGTTCAAATGAAGACTAGGGATCATTTCACAGAAAAGAGAAATATGGATTTGATATTTTAAAGTTTAATAGAAAATGAAGTGTTTAAAATTTCATGTATGGGCCACAAATGGCCAGTTTATTAAAAAGGAGCGTTATTAGTGGACACACACAGGGAGAAGTTCACACTGGCCCTGAGTATCGATATACATAAAAAATTCAGTTCCAAATCCTTGATGTGTGATTACCGGATTACTGAATCAAAAACATACTGGGGGGGTCACTGCTGCCAGCAAAGAATTGTGTAACTGCTGGTAAAAACAACAGTGATTTCAGGAGTGGATTGAAAACAAAACAATAATATCTTTGTAATGTTCTGAAATCGTTGTAGGAACAAAACTGAGACTGGCCCCTTTGCATTTCCCAGTCTGATCTGCTGACCATCTTGTCTGCCCATAATTGTTTTCTGCCATTCATTTCCTCCAATTGTCAATTATTACTAAAACAATTATGAAAAAAAAAGTGTGTGTCTTTGTTTCCTGTTGCTGATGAATATAGTGAAGTCATAGACCAGGCTAGTGCATCATCATCTTTTCCATTACAATGAATTATGCTGTCCCAAACAGGATACAGCTCTTGACTGGGCAGAGAGGCCGTAAATGGAGCTGAATTAGCACCTACATGATTGTCAGCCATGACAGCAAGAAATCAGAACACTGGCACTCAGCTCTCCGCTTTTTCAAAACACAACTGTTTTTTTGTTCCCGATTTTAAGAGTAGTACATGCTTATCTTGGGGAACATGCTTATCCTGGAAACAAGCAGAAAATAAAAATCCCCATTATCCCACCAACTAGAGACTTCTATTGTTAATATTTTGGTATATAAATGCTCAGCTCTCAGCTTTTTCATGTAAACATATATATTTCTTAAGAAAGTGAGATCATACCATGTATATACTTTTTTTGCCTTCTCTTTTCACTTAGCATTTAGTATAAACATTAAATATTTTAATGTAATTTGATGCCTATATGAAATTCCACATTGTGGAATACTACTCAACAATTTCCTTATTTTTTTTTTTTGTACAATAAAACCTTGGAATGCGAGTAACTTTTTCTGCGAGTGTTCCGTAAGACGAGCCAACATTTCTAATAAGTTTTAACTTGATAAACAAATGATGTCTCGCAATACGAGTAGTATGGGACACCAAACATCACATGATCACAACTGTGCCAACGGTTCTTGAAATTCGCTTTGATAAACAAGGGCTTTGCACTACAAGCATGTTTCCGGAACAAATTATGCTTGCAAGCCAAGGTTTTATTGTATATTTGTCCAAAATTTGTCCATTACAAATAGGTAAGCATTCTTTTATATACAGTTTTGTCTGGATCTATGAATATTTCCTTAGGCTGTATTCCTCAAAGACAGATTATTCACTTTTGACTAAAAACTATATTGTGTATCTTGAAGTAAATATTTGGAATAAAAGGAAAATTTATTAACAACAAAATCACATAGGTGCATTCAAAGCTATTTAATAACCAAACTTGATAATATGTGCCTTCCTAACAAGATAAAAAAGTGATTTTTTTTTTTAATGATTACAAAGTTTAAGATAAATGTAACACTGGTCTATTCAAAATGCCCTTCAGGCCAGGCAGCTGGAAGGGGGTACGTAATTCCACGAAGTCCTTTTCCAGAACCTCCTAGCACAACTAGCCTCCAAACCACTGAGGAACCCACAGATGATTCTGCAGTGATTCTCTGAACTATTGGTTTCCTAAGGAGCAGGGGCTGCCTGCGTGGTCCCTGCCTGGCCTGAGCGTCGTTACCTAAGGCAGCCACTAGAGGGCAACCCAGGATAGAGTAAGGAGTTCAACATTCTCTGGCCTGTTTGCAGCATAATCTTTAATTCACCAGGTAGGTGACGAAAAGTAAAAAATGAGGCACTGAAGGGAAAACCAATTTTGGAAATAAATGTGCAAATAAATAAACACAAAAATCTGAGTATAACCTCCTCCCTTTTCCTCGGGGAGATTAACTAAAAGGTGCATAACTCTGAGAGCTACCACACTTAGAAAAAATTGAAGACCAGGAATCCAGTTAAAACTCAGGTGACAGTGGGGCGTCTGGGTGGCTCAGTTGGTTGAACATTCAACTCTTGATTTCAGCTCAGGTCATGACCCTGGGCTGTGGGACAGAGCTCTGCAGAGGGCTCCACACTGAGTGTGGAAGCTGATTAAGATTCTCTCTCTCCCTCTACCCCTCTCCCCTCTTCATGCATTCTCTCTCCCTCTCAAAAAAAAAAAAATATATAATAATAATAATCAGATAACAGCATGGAAAGTTGGTTCCTTTAGATCTCTGCAGATGCAAAAAATGAATCCAGAGCAGATCCTCCTTGTTCTCCATGGGAATTAGCAGGCATGTGGGCTTTGGCCTCTTACACACTTGCGTTCCATTCTCTACCTGTCTCTCACTAGCTAGCTGGTGGTGAACGTGTTACTTAACCTTTCTGAGCTGCAGTTTCCTCATTCATAAAATGAGGCCAGTGATACAACCTGCCCATGGGTGGTTGTAAGCATTCAACAAGACACTGGACATGAAAGGCTTAGCAGAAAAGGAAATGCTGGCCGTTATCTCTTCTGCTTCTCACCTCCCTCTTAAGCTGTTTCCCATTTCCAGCTGTTCACTTACTCTTTCCACCTGACTATGCCATCACAGCATCAAATTTAATAGGCCTGAAACCAAAATCCTCATCTTCCCCGCTAACTCCCTGACCTGCTGCTACCTCTCTGATTGGCTATTTCTTAGAATAGACAGTAAAACATAACATCCTCTGTAACACTTCCTCTCTTCCTATAACCATAGCCAATTAGTTTACAAAACATGTTGATTTGTTCTCTAATGTGTCTCCATCTGGTTTCCTTCTCTCTGTTGTCACCAGGCATCAGAAACCTGCTCTGTTTGACCCACCAGGTCCTGCCTTGAATGGGCAGATCTCACTGATGTCATTTCCTTCTTCAAAGCCCCTCACTGGCTTCCCAGGGGATTCAAATTAGATTCTGCACCCCTCTGTCTGGCATTACAGTCCCACCACAGTCTGACCCCAACCTCCTCCAGACGCTTCTCTCTTGCCCCTTATGCTTATTGCCCCTGCTTATGTCAAGCTGTTGACACACAGCTCCCTGGTATGGTTGCCAGATTTAGGAAATGAAAACAGAGGACACCCAGTTACATGTGAATGTTAGATAAACAACAAACAATATTTTTGAATAAGTAAGTCCCATGCAGTAGGCTTCATACACACCAGTGCAATCGGAGATACTTACACTCAAAAAAAGTTTGTTGTTTGTCTGAAATTCACATGTAACTGGGAATCCTGTTTTTCATCTGACAACACTATTCCTTGGGCACACCAAGAATATTCCCATCCCTGCCCATGTACACAGTTCCAATCTCGTCTCGGACACTTATTTCTCACAGTACCATCAGATCTTCTGCCTGCGAGGTCAGCTCAACCTCATACCTCCGTGAAACCTGCCTGAGTCAGGAGAACCTCCTTACTGGTACCCACTATGTACATCACTAATTTGGTTAATTTTTTTTTAACATTTATTTATTTTTGAGACAGAGAGAGAGAGCATGAACAAGGGAGGGTCAGAGAAAGAGGGAGACACAGAATCTGAAACAGGCTCCAGGCTCTGAGCGGTCAGCACAGAGCCCGACGCGGTGCTCGAACCCATGGACCGCGAGATCATGACCTGAGCCGAAGTCGGACGCTCTACTGACTGAGCCACCCAGGCGCCCCTAATTTGGTTAATATTAATCATTAATTTGGTATAAGATGCTTTGTGTCCTATAGAATTCCATTTCTCTGAGTAAATGTTGAGTTATCAAAGGTAAAGTTTGCAGTGCAAGTAGGAAAACTTCATAAATATGCTTGTGTGGTGTGGGGCTGCTGTAAACCTGTAACATAGGGCATGAAGGGATGAGGGCAGAGGAGAAAGAAAACCTCCAGAGGCCACTTACCTGGATTTGAGGTGCTCCCAAACACACTAAAACCAATATGCAACCCCCCGGTCCCCACAGCATCAGGCCAGGTGGGTCCAGCTGCCTGACCTTGGCATGCTTCGCCCCACACTCCATTTCAACGCATCCTACAAGTCATGGGTTACACATGGTGACATGTCAATTTGTCACCACTTCACACTATCTCTTCAATAATCTGATTTCACTTATATTTAAATGTGAGGGCCAGAGGTGGCTTGATAACGTCACCTATTAACACACAGTAAATAAGAGTCATGCTGGAAACCAAGCAACGGATTTCTATTTGATTAATAGAAAAGCTAAAAAAAAAAAAAAAAAAAAAAAAGCTCCTAATTTTGTTTTCAAAATTAGCTAACTCTAACATAAAATACACTCAGGAGCTCGAAAAAAAATCAGGAAACTGGTGAAACTATTAAACAGTCCCCCCCAAATCTATTTTAAATAACTGGCATTGCAGGAACACATTTATGACCATCTGCGGGCATCCAGAAACCAATGACCAAGCATAAGCCTTCTCAAGGTGAAAAAAAATATGTTCTCAGAATAAAACACATAACTCCTAATTGTCTCTATTAGTTAAATCTTGAATCGTATTTAAAACATTTCTATTCTCAAAATGTAAATATACAAGTGAAAAATACACATTTTGGGAGTGCCTAGGTGGCTCAGTCGGTTGAGCGACCGACTTCGACTCAGTTTCATCATCTCCCGGTTCATGAGTTCGAGCCCCGCATCGGGCTCTGTGCTGACAGCTCAGAGCCTGGAACCTGCTTCGGATTTTCTGTGTCTCTCTCTCTGCCCCTCCCCTGCTTGTGCTGTCTCTCTCTCTCTCTCTCTCTCTCTAAGAATAAATAAACATTAAAAATATGTTTTAAAAAAAGAAAAATACACATTTTTCAAATGAAAAAGTTGTTTTGAAACTGTAAGGGCAGGGAGTTCAACACTCACAGAAACCAGGACCACTGTAAGCAGCATCTCTATCACTAGTCTCACATGGAGTGGAAATTAATCAGATTACCCTGGATTTCACTTGGTGGAAAAAATACAATGGATGCAGAACTGACTTTGTGGCACTGGAGTGTCTTGGAAACAAGTGCTAAGAGTTTGTTTTACTTGTTTCTTCAGATCGATCATATTTACCCAGATTTATGTTATTTCTGTCTTTATTTTTATGGTTTCAGAGCAACTAAGAAAACTGGTTCTCTCTATTCAAGAATACTACACTTTGCTACAGTTTCCAAGGAATGGATTGTAATTTTTCTAAACAGAAAAAAAAAATACTAATAACGCTTAAACTCTCCTAGGAAGGAGAACAGCCAGTCAAGTCCACATGGAGCCACAGCCACGTCTTGGCTCCTTGCACCAGTTACAATCTGGCTGGCTCAGCTTTTTCTGGCTTCCAGCTTTGCTATCTTCTTGCAACAGATTCTAAACATACCAGTCTCGAACTGGGATAAGCCAAAATAACAGCCAACGTTTCCTTCTGCTCTTTCTTTTCAACAGACCACTAGAGACGTATCCCTTTGTTGTCATTGTGACATCAATCAAGTTACTGCAGGACACAAATGGGGGGTAGTTATCAGTGGTGGATGCAAATATGGTGCATCATTTCAACAAATGTGCTTGTCTGATGGCAAGGAATGTTAAAAGAATTCGGAATGTCCCTAGGAGCTTTCCAAGTTTTTGTGGGCAGCATCAACTGTTCTTGGATTTAACCTTTCCACCTTTCCACTTCCAAAGCTAGTGGCATTTTTCAGGTCACTCAGAAAATGCCTGCTAATTGAATGTTTTGAAATCCTAACTTAAATGTAAATAAATTATGGTGAACAGTTTCTATCACCATAGCTGTTCAGTGTTGTTTTGGTGCTTCTAGAAAGTCCTCCTTTGTCTGAAAATGAATGTCCCAGAGAAGAAGCTTTGTGTTGAAAACAACAACAACAACAACAACAACAACAACTTTATCTTCACTTACTTTTCTACAAAATTTAACTTTTAGTTAAGTAACTTTTCTCAAGTTTGAGAGCTGATTTAAATATATTCTAAACCAGTATTGATCAAAGAAATGGTACATGATCATTAATCAGCACTTTGAAGAGAATAAGCAGACAAATCCTAGAAATCATTTTTCAAAAATGATCTTCAGCAAAAGTATTTATACTATTTAATCCCCTGGTGATCACGAAACTGAAGAAAGCTTAATGGAGATAAAGCTATCTTAAGGAAACAAATACTATTTCAAAAAAATATATATCATTGTTAAAGACTGAATATGTCATAACTGAGACTGATTTCTATATTTCTTCAGAAATATAAATAAGCTTATGAGCTTTTCATGAGGACCTGCCTTCAAAGCATATATACTGTCTCTGGCTACTTCCATTGCTTATGATATCCCTTATAGACATAACAATGGACAGTCTTAAAAATGACACTTACCTTAACTCACAGACGTGGAATCATATCAAGCTCATTCCTCTCTTGAATTTTCTCTTTCCACTTCACCAACCCCTAACAAGTTTCTCTTCCCTGTGTGCAAACACCTAGAGATTTCTGTTCTGGCTTCTGAAACACTGCCATCACCTTCAATGCCCCAGTGCTGGTCAAAAGTGGGGAGAGAAAAAAAATTCAAATTTGCAAGCTGTTTACGCCTAACAACGACAGTGAAGCTGCTGGGCTTTGAGCTCAATGAATTAAAGGTTGTTTGGCTAAATGGCAGGCACACTTCCTCCTATTCTTTCTGAACTTAGTTTTCCTGCCTCCAGTGGAGCTTTTTCCTTTTCTGGGCTATAAATAGGCTGGTCGTAAGAGCACTGAGGAAAGAAGAAGGCAGGAAATGCATTTGATTTCAAAAAGTCTGAGGTGTGTGTGTGTGTGTGTGTGTGTGTGTGTGTGTGTGTGTGTGTTTCTTTCAAGTGAATACCAATAAACAAGCTGAGGAAAATTCAGCGTTCATAATGGTACCAGAGTCAAAGTTTAATTTCCTATCATCTACACTTCGCTAAATTGACATTTTCCATAAGGAAAGCTTGGGTTTGGAGATGTATCATTTTCTGTATAAAATACCATCAGCAAACATGTGTCACCTCGTTCATTTCCCAAAGGAATGGCTTATAAATAGAATTTCCTGGGGGAAATGAGGGATAGGGCAGACCACAGGGGTCACCAAACTTATTTCTTTTTATTCAAAAGTAGTTGAAATACTTTTGGAGGCAAGGTTCAACAAAAGGAAGTTATCAACAGGTGAACAAGAAAAGCACACACTTTTGCTTAAAAGAAATTATGAAGTTGAGTTTATAGACTGGTCGCCCATCTGTATTAAAGATTATCCACGGTTTTGCAACTGAAAGATGTTTAACTTCTCTCATGATTACATACAACATAAGATAAAAATTAGATATTGCTTTTCACATATCAGACGGACAGGTCAAAATTTTGGTATTGCCTAATACCATTCAAGTGTGGAGGAATAAGCATCCCCATAACAGCTGATGGAAGTATAAACTGGCACAAACTATGTGGAGGGCAGTTCTCAACTTCTTTCAAAATGTGAAATTCAGATACTCAAACAAGATACTTAAACACGGTTGATTTGGCAAAGTGGGAGTGTGGATCTGGAATGTGGGGACAGATCAGTTTGTGATATACATATTTAGTGCCCTTTTATTTTTTGTAGTGTGCACCCATGCTGTAAAACCTTATTAATTTTAACAACAGAACTTTATTGTTTTTTAATTTTTTAATGTTTATTTTATTATTATTTTTGAGAGAGCATGAGCAAGGGCAGGGCAGAGAGTGAGAAGGAGACACAGAATCCGAAGCAGGCTCCAGGCTCCGAGCTGTCAGCACAGAGCCTGATGCAGGGCTTGAACCCACGAATCGTGAGATCACGACCCGAGCCAAAGTCAGACGCTTAATCGACTGAGCCACCCAGGCTCCCCAACGACAAAATTTTAAAAACTGTTATTACTTAAGATTCATCACATGATTCTATTAGTTACCTATTGATTATCTATCATTTTCTGTCAGTCGTTCCACACTTACTACCAACAATTTGTTCTTTGTGTTAGGGGAACACTTTGAGAAGCAATCCAGGAGAAGCTAGAGAATCTCTTGATTGGAGGGGCTACTCGGCGTGCTGCACGTGCTGTCTAACGACCAGTAGACTCAGTAGCACAGGGATCAGACTCTCAGGGGCAGGGCCCAGCAACTATCTTAACCCCAGGTGATTCTGGTGCTCACTGAAGTATGAGAAGCAGTGGCCTATAAAATTATTTTCCTTACTAATATCCCACCTTCTAAAAAGGATTTGGTGACTATAGTTAATGACGCTGTAATGTGTATTTGAAAAAAAATGTTTGAACATTTATTCATTTTTGAGAGACAGAGTGCAAGTGGGCAAGGGCAGAGAGAGAGGGAGACACAGAATCTGAAGCTGAGCTGTCAGCTCAGAGCTGGATGCGGGGTTCGAACCCACAAACTGCAAGGTCATGACCTGAGCCGAAGTCAGATGCTCACCTGCCTAAGCCACCCAGGCGCCCCTGTGATGTGTATTTGAAAGTCGCTAAAAGAGTAGAACTCGGGAGTTCTTAGCAGAATAAAAACTAAAATTTTAGAACTATGTTTGATGGCAGACGTTAACTCGACTTACTGTGGTGATCATTGCATAATATATACAAATATTGAATCATTATGTGGTAACCTGAAACTGGTCAAAGTATACTTTGATTAAAAAAATAAAAATGAACAGGATTAGACAACTGATTTTGTTTTACCTAAGAATAAGGAAAACTTCTAAATCCTTTTTATGCTGGTGACTCCTATTTAGAAGACTAGAAGATGGAGTGCCAAAGCGTCAGACTTCGGCTCAGGTCATGATCTCATGGTTTGGGGGTTTGAGCCCCACATTGGGCTGTGCACTGACAGCCTGGAGGTTGGAGCCTGCTTCAGATTCTGTGTCTCCCTTTCTCTCTCTCTCTCTCTCTCTGCCCCTCCCCTGCTTGTGCACACGTGCATGCACTCTCTCTTAAAAATAAACATTTAAAAAACTTTTAGAAGACTCGAAGAGTTTTTACATACAATGTTAAGAAGACACATTAATTTCCCTATTGCTGTGGAGAAGCCAGCTGAAGAAGCAAAAGCAGTGAAAAAACAAGCTGATGGTATTTAAGGGAGAGACAAAAGCTCTCTCTCATTTGGGGTAGTCTTGATAAAAATGGATCAAGTCAAAGCCAACTTTACTAATATGAATGTTTGAAAATTACAAGTTGCCTGCAATAGATGAAACCAGGGGCATGTGGGTGGCTCAGTCAGTCAGTTAAGCATCTGACTCTTGATTTTGGCTCAGGTCATGATCTCACAGTCTGTGAGATCGAGCCCTGCATTGGTCTCTGCGATGACAGCGCGGAGGCTGCTTGGGATTCTCTCTCTCTCTCTCTCTCTCTCTCTCTCTCTCTGCCCCTCCCCACTTCAAACTAAATAAATAACCATTAAAAAAAAAAAGATGAAACCAAAGAAAACGTGAAGAAATTAAGTCTCTAGATGCAAAAAAAAAAAGTCCCATTCCCTGCTTTTGTTTAGTGATTTATTGTTTTTGGACCCAGCCATTTCTTGTTCATTTGTAGCCTTAATGCAAAGTCCTGTATATTAGAAAGAATAGGCTAAACAATGAGCTCAGCAAGATCTGGTGAGGGAAAAGCAAGAGCATATACATTCCCAGGCAGAGAGGGGGAGGAAAAGATTTCTTTAAAAAAGAGACAGAAAGTGAGGGGTGAATGGCCCTGTTGTAATGGCAGAAAGGACGAAAGAAGTCCATGGTGGTCAGGATATAACAGCTGCAGTGTAGTGAAGCGGCTAAAGGGGACACAGGCTGACGTTGGCAAGAAATGGGCAGACACAGGGTAGTATGTTTCTAGGAGAAAACCATGCTCCCATGTGCAAAGCATGAACTCTGATTCAAACACCAAGTACATCTGCCAGGCTTCCATTGTTCACCAGAAACGTTACTTCTCTTTTTGTGAGGAAGTATTTTACTTCTCACAAAGAACAGCTTCACAGAGCTCCCCATATAGCCCATCTCTAGAAATGAAGCATTAAAACATTTTATGGGAACAGAGAGGCTCTGTGCTCCTAATCTAAAATTAATGATAGATTCTCTCAAAAGGCATTAGGGGAAAAAGTCAAAGGCCTCATGGGGAAAGGTAATGTGCGGCTTTCTTCCACTATTTGGGTTTTGCAAGTAGAAGAAAATACATTTTTTTTATTGTAGTCACCTACAAAGAATTTCAGTGTATACAATACAGAGGAATCCCAAGCCAAAGTCGTCAAACAAAATGCAACAAAAATCTGCATATTTTTGTTCAAGCTGAATGTACTGCACCTAAATGCCTTATAGATACCTTTAATAAAAGCCTGGCTTTGTTCACAACGTGTAGAAGTGCTAGGTGACGACCACACGGTGGGGAACTGTGTTCCTTGGACTTGAATTGTATCATACTAATGAAAATGAATGAGAACTCCTGGAAGGATGAATTGAAAGGACGCAGGTAAAGGATGGACCTCTGACTGTAGTAGGATGGAGTGCCTGGGTGACTCAGTTGGTTAAGTGTCTGACTATTTCAGCTCAGGTCATGATCTCATGGTTCGTGGGATCAAGCCCTGTGTCAGGTTCTGTGCTGACAGCACAGAGCCTACTTTTATTCTCTGTCTCCCTCTCTCTCTGCCTCTCCCTGCCGCAAAAATAAATGATAAAATAAACTTTAACATTAAATTCTAGTTGAAACACTGAAAAGATGGTTGAAGTTTAGGAAGGAGTTCTACATTATAAAAATAAGACATAAAAGTTAACCATTCTTTGAAGGAACAAGAATACTTAGTGGGATAGAAATAAAACTTTCCCATTAAGGTCATTAAAATTGAATTGTGTTCACCAGTAGTTTATTTTTACTTAGACTATTGTCAGTAAACAATAATATTATAGTTACTTTGCGAAATTACAATAATGCTGGCAGAAATCAAACAGTTCAGACTATCTCGCAGGAGAAGCCCAGCCTTGGTGAAGTTCAGTGGGAAAATCTAAACCAGATTGCCTTCCTTCACTGGATTTGGCTTTGACCTCTATTGGTATTTTGTCACTGCCAAGCACCTAAAATAAAACAGTGCTAGTTTCCATGTAATGAAGGGGGAAATAAAGGATCCCGAGACTATCCAATAATAAATGCCTAGAGCTTTATCAGTTTTGTCAAGACTAAAATCTGATGTCATAGTAACTAAAGAAGTTGTAATTGGTGCTGTGGTAAAAGTTTTCCTATTAATGTTGAAACAGGGACACTTTCTTTTTGCTGTTTCTGCCAGTTGTGTGTCCCTTTGGGCAAAGCCTTTGGACTCAACCATAAGGTAGTTTGTGAGCTAATCACTGTTGGGAGCAGGGAGAAGCAAAGCTGTCACTGGGAAGAAATATGCAGAAAAGAAAACAGATGACTGTAGGGACAGAGCATGACATACTTCTGAAGCAGCGGGGTGGGGGTGGGGGGATAAGAGATTACCATAAATTCCAAGAGCATTGGTGCCCAAATATTACCTTATTTTTGTGTAACATTTGGAGAGAAGGAAGGAAGGAAGGAGGGGAAAGAACATGGCAGTGAAATTGATTTGCCAAGCAAAAATTAAAATTTATTGCTTTGATAGTCACTCTGGTCTAGTAAAGGCCAAGTGGTAGGTTGGTTGATAATTTAATAGTGCATACAATTTCCTTGCTTAAAATACAGTATGTTTGGCCTGGGTGACTCACTTGGTTAAGTGTCCAACTCTTGATTTCAACTCAGGTCATGATCTCACCACTCGTAGGATTGAGCCCCGAGTTGGGCTCCGCGCTGAGGGCACGGAGCCTGCTTGGGATGTTCTCTTTCTCCCTCTTTCTCTGCTTCTACCCACCTCAAAATAAATACATAAACTTAAAAAAACATAGTACATTTGTTTGAATTCACAATACAGTCAATATGCTCCACAATCTCCTGAACCGTATCATTATGTAACTAATGAAAAAGGTTCAGAATGGGTTTACATTGATATGGTCAAGGTGAACATGATCACAAGCCTTAGAATTTAACATAAATCATGGGGTGCAAATTCACCCCAAATAGATACAGCAATTTAAAATAAGTGAGTCTTCTGGGGCACCTGGGTGGCTCAGTCGGTTAAGTGTCCAGCTCTGGCTCAGTCATGATCTCGCAGTTCATAAGATGGAGCCCCGTGTTGGGCTCTGTGCTGACAGCTCAGAGCCTGGAGCCTGCTTCAGATTCTGTGTCTCCCTCTATCTCTGCCCCTCCCCTGTTTGCTCTCTCTCTCTCTCTGTCTCTCTCAAAAATAAGTAAATATTAAAAAAATTAAAATAAGTGAGTCTTCTGACCATATCCAATATGACAAAGAGTCTGTCTCTTCCTTGCTGGCTTTGAAAAAGCAAGCTGCCCTGTTGTGAGCTGCCTCTGAAGAGCACCACATGGCAAGGACATGGGGGTAGCCTCCTTCTACTGACCAGCAAGAAACTGAGGCCCTCAAACCAACAGCATGCAAGGAATGGATACTACAAACAATCACATGTGTTTGGAAGCAGTTCCTTCCCCAGTTGAGCCTCAGATAAAACCACAGCTCTAGCCAGTACCTTGACTGAAGCCTTATAAGACTCTGAGGAAGTGGACCCAGCTAAGCCATCTCTGGCCAGGCAGGCTATGGAAGAGTCTCCTATCAAGATGGTTTACAGTCATATGTAAGGTAATCTCATACATATAACCATGTATATTCCATTACCTTTGATGCATTCAGTTGGTTAGAAGCAAGTTACAGGTCTTGCCCAAACTCAGAGGGTGGAGATCAAAGGGCGTGAATATCAAGAGGTAGGGGATCATGGCAGCTGCCCTAGAGTCTGTCTGCCACAATGAATAAAAGACACAGAAAGAAGAAACAAATACATGTAATGTGTGGTATGTTACTAAAGAATAGTTAGGACAATGTTACCCAAAGACAGAATAGACAAAACAACTTCTTAATTTTTCTTCCTTCAAAGCAGTGGGAAGTGTACGGCCTTGAGAAAGAAGCAAGGCATCTCTCTACCATCATGCACTTGTGAGCAACTCAGTTACTTGAATGTCCTCAGGATCTATCCTTGAGGTCCTTTTAGTTCTAAGCCTCTGTGACTTTCTACCTGACCCTCCAAGTCTCTCAAAATGTTTCAGAATGCCACAAATCCTGGTTATATTCATACCAAGCATTTGGTGACCTCTGTGCTACTGTGGACATCATAATAAAATGATACAGGGAAGAAAGAGAATGTATATTAGTCCCTCAGAAAAGTTAAAAGCCAAATCGACTGGGGTGTTACTATCTGACCCAACTTTTGATTCTCCATTTGAATGTTTATAGTTCTGCCACATGATGTCATTCTAAAAATACATGGAGATAAAACCATTATGAAATTCACTTTACATAGGCAAATTTTGAGCTACAAACTCTGTCCTCTGTGGGGAACAAATTACATTTCATATTACATCCAAGTAATATTGAGTGCATCAAGAAATTACTCTGGCAGCATAAATTCACAGACTCTCAAGGTCAGAAAGCCTTCACAGACCACCGCCCATCTCATAGGCAAAATTCCTCTCAAGCATGAAGAACAAATTACCTTATTAATTTCCAAGTAAAAAGCTGCCATTGAACATTTTTGTGATATCATATATGTAAATGTTCCACTAGAAACAAAATTATGAATTTTATCTAAATGAGGCAATTCCAAATTGCTTTGCTCACTAGATAAATGAACTTCTTTTTCTTCAGACAAAAAATTAAATTCTCAAGTACATGGAACTTTAAACACATATTCACAGTTATTCTTGTGTGGACAGACTACACAACGAAGTACATCATAATGCTGTCTAATACTTCATTAACAACATAGATTAAAAGCTGTAAGTCAGGTTGAAACCAGGAATGAATGCTTCATTTTCATTTAAAGGCTGAAGAGGGATAAAAAGTTCAAGAAGGAAATGACTTTTTAGAGTTATATGAGATCAGAGGATCTGAGAGCCTGGATTTCAAAACACTAAACACTAAAGCCACATATTTTGAACTTGCATCATATTATAGCTCCTTCTTATATGGCTTGCTCAAATACCAAGTATTAATGCACGATTAATTCTGAAAGAAACCACATGCTACAGATTATATTTTATTTGGACAAGGGTAGCAGATACTTTTTTTATTGTGTTTTTTTCAACCACAAGTAAGTCCCTACTAAGTACAAAGCTCTGAGCTTGAGCCATAGAAGAGAAAATAAAATTAAACATTTGGCCTTTGCCCTAAAAGCAGCATACCTTCCAAAGCAGAATTTCTCAAATCACGGTACAAGGACAGCCTGTATCAGAATAACATAGAGTTGACTGAATATGCAGACTGCTGGGCCTCAGCCTTGGAAGATTTCCAATTCAGTAAGCCTGGGGTAAGCCTTGGAATATACATTTATAATAAGCCTGTGATTGTTAACTGCATACTGAAGTTTGAGAACCATGGATCCCATGTTTAAAACATACATTCTTTTTTTTTTAAATGTTTATTTATTTTTGAGAGAGAAACAGAGACAAAGCATGAGTGGGGGAGGGGTAGAGAGAGAGTGAGACAGAGAATCCGACGCAGGCTCCAGGCTCTGAGCTGTCAGCACAGAACCTGAAGTGGAGTTCAAACTCAAAGACCTTGAGATCATGACCTGAGCTGAAGCTGGACGCTTAACCAACTGAGCCACCCAGGCACCCCTAAAACATACAATCTTAACATACATTCTTACTAGTACAAGTACTGAGTGAATTGTTATTATAGCTGGAGCCAACATCAAGGTTCCAAACTGGAACACATGTTAAGGAGTAAACGTCCTTTAAAGTCAGCTCTAATTTGTGCATAATGGTAGCAAGGTCAGTTTGCAGCTCTTAGGAAAATACCTGAATGGAGGGAACTTCTTTTTCTGGGCACTAAAAAATTTTTTTGGTATTTTTTTCTATTATGGTAAAAAAATACCTAACATAAAATTTCCCATCTTAACAATTTTTAAGTGCACAGTGCAGTTAAGTGTATTCGTATTGTTGTGAATCAGATCTCCAGAACTTTTTCTTGCAAAACTAAAATTCTATACCCCAGAACAGCAACTTTCCCTTTTCACCCTCCCCCAAACCCTTGGTAACCACAATTCTACTTTCTGTTTCTATGATGGGAGGACCATTTTTGAAACCCAATCCTAAGACAAAGTACCAGATCTGAGCAAGGAGAGCTGAGTCCAAACATCAAAATCAGGGGTTACATTTAAGAAATGAGATCATAAAGCAGAAGGAAGAAGCAAAGCGGACAGACCGATGTGGAACCAGAGGCATTTTCCAGAACTGAGTTGATCCAGTTTGGCCTTCTGGCTATGGGTGTTGGGTGCCATGGAAACATGCTCTTTGAAGCCACATGAACTGTAAGTCACTGTCAGCTATCAGATACTCCCCCTACATTTGGCGAACAAATGAATATGACTAAAATAGGTGGGAGGGAGGTCAGGTAATGAAGATTGGGGATTATAAAGAATATTTTCCACTTTGAAAATTTGCTGCAGACTTAGGAGATGGTCAGATCAGTGGTAAAACCCATTGTGATGGTTTGCTAGGTTTGGAGTGGTAGAATGCCCTTGGGGCATTGTGGTCTCTCTGATCTGGGCACAGTTGTCATAAGTATTATGTGTCAAAAGGCACCATTCCAAATGCAGAGCCATCAGAAGTTCTGGAGGGCCATGATTAATGCTTTAATAGGCCTTAATGATCTAACAGAGTTGGGGAGTTGGCCTGAGGCAAGTCAAGGACTTAGATGAAGGTGTTCCCCAATGCATTAATCTGAGGGACTAGACACCTCTTTTACTGTGTATGCTGGATGGCTCCTAATCTCATCCAAAGAAGCATGGAAAAAGTAGAAAGAACCTAGATTTTATAGTCAGACACACCCGGCTTCAAATTTGACTGCCTCTTAACATCTGGATGACCTTTAAACCCTGTCAATATTCATTTCCTCATGTATACCTCAAAGTAGAGAAATACCTACTTTTTAGAAGAGTAATTATGCAATATACTAGCATGATACCTGGCCCAAGAGCAGTCAATAAATGGTTGTAATGGTTATTGCTATTAACAATTGTGACAAGTTGTGTCCTTGCTTTTGTTATCAGAATGCCTGCAAAGTGGTTTCTGCCACCCCCTATTATTTAAATGTGCAGGATAGGAAATTTTTCTCAGCTAGTTTGGCTGTCTTGCCCATAATATAGGTGGAATTGAAAGAAAGAAAGAAAGAAAGAAAGAAAGAAAGAAAGAAAGAAAGGGAATGAAGGGAAGGGAAGGGAAGGGAAGGAAAGGAAAGGAAAGGAAAGGAAAGGAAAGGAAAGGAAAGGAAAGGAAAGGAAAGGAAGAAGGAAGGAAGAAGAATGGAGGAGGGAAGGAAGGAAGAGGGAGAGAGAGAAAAAAATGGGGTGGAGAGGGTATGAGGGAAAGGGAGAAAGGGAGAGTGTGAGAGGGAGGGAGGAGGAAGAAATGAAGGAAGGAAGGAAGGAAGGCAGACAGGCTCATTTTTGCTTTGTCTTAAATGATGTAGACCCCAACCACCAGATTTTTCATCACAGGAAGTCTGGCCCTTAAAGGTGACATATTTATATCTTAAACATGATTTTTTAAGTATTAGAATATTCCATTAAATCTGTTTTATTATCTTCTGTGCCCTTGCAGGTGAAAAAAAAAAAATCCAGGTGTGTCTTGATATAGCAAGTCTAATGATGTAATGCCTGGGTGCACTGCCTGGGCCAAGGCAAGCCCCCATAGACATTTCCCATTTTTAAAAAATATTTATTTATTTTTGAGAGAGGGAGAGAGAGAGAAAGAGAGAGAACTAGTGGGGGAGAGGCACAGAGAGAGGGGGAGAGAGAATCTGAAGCAGGCTCCATGCTATCAGCACAAAGCCTGATGTGGTGCTCTAAATCACAAACTGTGAAATCAGTACCTGAGCCAAAGTCAGATGCTCAACTGACTGAGCCACCCAGATGCCCCATAGACATTTCCCATTTTGGAGTCAATGTTGTGGCTGGACTGGCCCATGTGGTTCTTATTATGATTGCAAGACACACCTTAGCAATGACCATTAGGGAGTTCTGGAAAAACAACAACAACAACAACAACAACAACAACAACAACAACGTTTACTACTCACAAGGTCTGGAGAGTTCATGTCAAACCTGGGGCCACAGAGCAAGATTATGGGTAGAGAGAGAGCATGCAAAGACCTGGGGTTCTGCTTTTATTGGAGTTAAGGGTTCTGAAAAAAGGAAACTTCATGGGTGGGATGGCCTCTTTTTCCAGTTGTCTTGCTAGCAGTATGTTTACTGGAGTTGGCTGTTTTTGAAGTAGATGGCTCTGCAATCAAAAGCCTAATGTCAGGCATGTACATTACAATAAACATTGTCAGACCTCTGCAATACCAGGGGCCTTTAGAGTGTCTGGAAACCAACCCTGGAGCATCACCATGGCTCTTTCTTTGGCTAAAATCTTTACTTCAAACTCTCGGATTGGGTTCTCCTTGAGACTAGAAATGTGGTGCTTCTGGGCTCATATCTTCACAGTGACCAGAGAGAAAAGGGGCTCCCTTCTTGCACTTCTCATGAGAGAACTTCTGTGGCAGCACTCTGACTGGCTTGAGTACCAAGCCCACTTCTTATAAAAATCACTGTGACCACAGATGAGGTCATAGGACTGGCCCAGCCTGTCTCATGACCATCCCTAGAGTCAGAGAGGTTGACTGCTGGAGAGGAAAGTGGGGAGGGATCTTGACAGGCAAAACAGTGGGGATCCAGAGCCTGCCATTCATTCCCATTCAGTACCAAAGGCATTGGCCCCAAAGACTGGGGGAAACTCTAGATCAAAGTAGACCAAAATAAAGATGACAAATTTTCAGTTCTCAGAATTCAGGCCTGATGGCTGGAATCTGAGCAAAGATAACTCTTCTCCTTCTTGAGTTGGTTAACAGGACATGAAGAGTAAGAAAGCTCAGGAATGAAGTTCTAGGTCTAGAAAAATCTGGGAATTACCTGATGGCCTGAACAGGGAGTTTCTACCAAGACTAAAATCATGAACTGCATTAGCTAAACAGAAATTAGCTTGAGAATCCCATTTCTGATCTACTGATCTGAGTCTGAATCATATACTCACAAAATTTATGTTCACCCAGAACCTCAGAATGAGGTTATTTAAAAATAAACCTTATTTTAATAGGTTTAATAACCTCAGAATGACCGTATTTAAAAATAGGGTCTTTGCAGATGTAATTTTTGGGAATCTCAAGATGAAATCATCCTGGATTTAAGACTGGACCTACATCCAATGACTGGTGTCCTTCTAAGAAGAGAAGAGAACACACAGAGATAAACTCCCTATGAAGATGAAGGCAGAGACTGGTGTAATGTAGCAAGAAACAACTCAATGAACACCAAGAAACGTCTGGAGCCTCCAGAAGGTAGGAAGAGGTAAGGAAGCATTCTCCTGTAGAACCTTCAGAGGAAGCACAGCCCTGCCAACACTTTGATTTCAGATGTCTAGCCTCCAAAACAAAGAGAATAAACTTCCGTTACATTAAGGTACCCAGTGTGTGGTAATTTGTTACAGCTGGCCCAGCCCAATGCCAGTTTCTATCAAGTGCACCAAGAATGGCTTTCAGGTTACCAAGCAAGAGATGCCCTCAGCCCTCTGGACAGGAAGCTGGATGGGGTTTGAGGTCAGCTGTCTCCTAGAAGAGCAGGATCTTCTGTTTGCCCCAGTAGGCCACAAGCATTATTATTTTTCAAAGAATATTTTTAATGTACAGACATGTGAAAAGTGTTGGAAGCTCCATGAAATACTTGTCTGGAAGCATGGCATCATGCAGGCCCATGAGTTCGTCTAGTATCCTGCTTACCAACGTTCAGGAAATGCCTAGGGAAATGCTTGGGGAAATGCAAAGACCACAACCATTACTTGGCACAGAGATATAATTGAGTTAATGCTCTCCAAGACCCAGACAATGTTCCCTACTTTCTAAACGTATAATTTTATGGAGATTCAGCCAGAGAGTAGGTCTCAGCGTCACTGATTAGAAAATGGATACGGGTCTGGAGAGGAATTCTCTAGAGGCAGTAGTCAGCAGGGAGGAGCTAGCATTCTTCTTCATTAAAAAGGGCATTGGTTCTTCTGCTCGGGAGGTGGAGGGTCCGAAGAATTCTCAACACAAGTTTGTGTCAGTGGAGACTCAGAAACCCAGCAGAGCCATTGGGCAAGGGCATGGGTCCTGTACTGTGTAACACAGTGAAGATGCTCTGTGAGAGTAAGGCCGTTTCTCCTCGTGAGCATGAAAGCATCCTGGTAAGAACTAGATGTGGTTAGGATCCAAGGGTTGAGAAGCATAGGGTAGGCAGGGAGATACATGGAGGTCTGAGTGGCTAAGATTGCCTTGATAAAACAGAATGTGGCAAAAGTAACAATGCATGACCTCCCAGGTGAAATTTAAAAAAGGAAGGACCTTTTCTGCTGGCTTCTTAGAAATTGCTCTAGAAATCTTCAGCTACCATATAACAAATCTAGATACTCTAAGACCACCATGTGGAAGAACCACATGGAGACACACACACACACACACACACACACACACACACACACACACAGAGAGAGAGACAAAGAGAGACAGAGAGAGACCTAAGGAGTTCCAACTGTTCCTGCCCCCAACTATTTGAGTCTCCCCAGTCCAGGTGCCAGAATCTTTCAAGATGACACCAGCCTCAGCCACCACCTGATGACAGGGTCAGGAGACACCCCAATCCAGAATGCTCAGCCAAGCTGCTTCTACTTCTGACCCACTGAAGCCATGAGGGACAACAAGTGCTTGTTATTTTAAGCCACTCAGTTTTGGGGTGATTTATTATGCAGCATTCGATAACCAGACCAGAGCCTGAGAATAACAAACTGCTTAAGAAAACCCCCAAGATTCCGGGAAAAAAACAAGTTTTTCTGAAGAAGGGCATGGAGGTGGGTAAAAGATGCAGTAGCAGAGAGCTAGTGTCTGCCATCACCATGCTGATACGAGCTAGGAGGGTTCCTGTCTGAAGACTCTGTAAGTTACTCCTGCAGCATCACGGCACCGGGAACGGGGGTGATGCTAACAGTTTGCTCACCACTGCCCAGACAAGGGTAGAGTCTCTGAGAACCGAAGCGGGAAATGTTAAAAATGTCATTTGCCACTGGTGATAGTGGTGGGGAGGGGTTGGCGGAGGAGGAGGAGGAGCTGGCCAAGTGGTCAGGGTTAGGGCTAGGGTTCTAGAGTGAGGGTGTACAATCTTAAGTTTTTATCTTTTAAGTCCAAATGCTCTTCCATACCCTGCTTTGTGCTGCTGGCAATGAAACTACAAAAGGCATTTCTGTTTTTCCAGCTGGATTCCTTTGATGGTCTGTAGGGGGCACTCAAAGGAGCCTGCGAGGACTCGCTGCTTCCTGTCCCTACCCCTGTGATGTCACCTCAGCAGAGCTTCTCACCCCACCAGAGGCACCACCTCCCCCAGCAACAGCTGAATCCACTTTTCAATTACGTCCCACTTCCATAACCAGGGTACATAACCATACCCCTTCAGAGACACCAGCCCCTGTGGACCAATACCACATCCTCAGAGATTGTTTTAGCTCTACAGGTGATTCTTTTTTTTTTATTTTATCTTTTAAGTTTTTATTTTAATTCCAGTTACTTAACATACAGTGCAATACTAGTTTCTGGTATACAAAACAGTGAGTCACTGTTCTGTATAACACCCAGTCCTCCTCATAACGTGTACTCCTTGATCTCCATCACCTGTTTAAACCATCCCCCCTGCCCACCTCCCCTCTCATAATCACCAGTTTGTCCCCTATAGTTAAGACTCTGTTTTGGGGCGCCTGGGTGGCTCAGTCAGTTAAGTGTCTGACTTCGGCCTAGGTCATGATCTCACCGTTCCCGAGTTCAAGCCCCGCGTCTGGCTCTGTGCTGACAGCTCAGAACCTGGAGCCTGTTTCAGATTCTGTGTCTCCTGCTCTCTCTCTGCCCCTGCCCCACTCATGCTGTCTGTCTGTCTGTCTCTCTCTCTCTCTCTCAAAAATAAATAAACATTAAAAAAAAAGACTTGGTTTCTCTCTCTCTCTTTATTCCCCTTGGCTCGCTTGCTTTGTCTCTTAAATTCTACATATGAGTGAAATCATATGGTATTTGTCATTCTCTGACTTACTTCAAGTCACATTACAAAAAGCTATAGTAATCAAAACAGTATGTACAGTCTCAAAAGTAGACAAATAGATGAACAGAACAGGAAAGAAAACCCAGACATAACCCCACAACTATATGGTCAATTAATCTTCAACAAAGCAGGAAAGAACATCTAATAGGAAAAAGACAGTCTCTTCAACAAATGGTGCTGGGAAAACTGGGCAGCAATATGCAGAAGAATGGTACTGGACCATTTTCTTACACCATACACAAAAATAAATTCAAAATGGATGAAAGATACAAATGTGAGACAGGAAACCATCAAAATCCTAGAGGAAAACACAGGGAGCAGCCTCTTTGACATTGGCCATAGCAACTTTATTCTAGATATGTCTCCTGAAGCAAGGGAAACAGAAGCAAAAATAAATTATTGGGACTACATCAAAATAGAAAGCTTCTGTACAGAGAAGGAAACAATCAACAAAACTAAGAGGTAACCTACACAATGGGAGAAGATATTTATAAATGTCATATCGGATAAAGGGTGAGTATCCAAAATCTATAAGGAATTTATAAAACTCAACACCAAAAAATCAAATAATCCAATTAAAAAATGGACAGAAGACATGAACAGACATTTCTCCAAAGAAGACATCCAGATGGCTAACAGACACATGAAAAGATGCCCATGATCACTTATCATCAGAGAAATGCAAAACAGAACTACAGTGAGATATCACCTCACACCTATCAGAATGGCTAAAATCAAAAACATTATAAACAACACGTGTTGGCAAGGATGTGGAGAGAGGGGAACCCTCTTAACACTGTTGGTGGGAATGCCAACTAGGGCCACCACTCTGGAAAACAGTATGGAGGTTTCTCAGAAAGTTAGAAATAAAACTGCCATATAATCCAACAATTGCACTACTGGGTATTTATCCAAAAAAAATGAAAACAGTAATTCAAAGGGATACATGCATGCTTATGTTTATAGCAGCATTATTTACATGAGCCAAAGTATAGATGCAGGCAATTCTTTATATTAAAATTCCCCTGGTCACATATCTGGTGTGGTTTTTGCCTCCTCAATGGATCTTGGCTGATATAGAAGTGTTCCTTTCAAAAATAATCTGTGATAGTAACTTAACTGAGGTTTAAATACCAGGGAGACTAAGCACAAATACCAAATGTGAGGACAAGATACAGGCTTTGGAGAAGTAATAATAAAACACCAGAAGGTTGAAACTGGGCAGAGACAGAATCAAAATAACAGTAAGGCAGGAACAAGATAGAAGGTTCAGGGTAATTGCTATGAAGATGATTGATTATTAACCCACTCCACCCCCAAAGGACTACATTGCTATGGGGCATAACTCATTATCAGGGGGTAGGCTGTTGGACTGGCTTAAAAATCCCAGCAAAGTGGACATAAATTGTCTAGATTTGGGGTTGGTAACTTCCAAGGGAAGTTTGCAAAATGATTCCTAGTGTGTTTTGTCTATGATCATAGTATCAGAGAGACATGGAAAATAGTCCTTTTGGTCTCATGGCTCTTCCCTAGCCCACCACATCTACTCCAAGGACAAAAACTGCCTTGAGGCCAAAGTCGTGAGAGCACTTGATCAGTGTGTACTCAGAATTGCTATCTGAACATTGTCAGGTACTCATCACAGAGGCTTCTCAGCTTCAGACTGGTCTATGTCATGGAATCTCAACATCTCCATGTGACTGTTCCCAGGCATCTCAAACTCACCACGTCCAAGATTGGATTCCATTTCTTTTTAATTTTCCCCATGGGACGTAGGTACGAAGTACTAGCTCCCTTCGACACAGCCACCCAAACCAGAAATCTAGCATCATCCTAGAATCTTTCTTTCTTCCTTCTCTCTTCCTGGTTTCAGACCATTTGGAAAATGTGTTTGACATATCAGTGAAAAAGATGAAGTCTTGTTGCCTAGTTGGGCAGGGCGGGGGGGGGGGGGGGGGAGGGGGGGGGGAAGAGAATCAGTAAAAGATAAATATGAGGAAGACTTTTTATTCAAATGTCTCTTATAGAAGGGAGTCATGAGCAAGTGATAAAATGGGAGCAGGACTGATGATTAGGAACATGGGGGGAGAGAAATCTCAAGATCTCCAGCTCTTATCTGCAGGAGGCCTATGAGAACAAAGTACTCTATGCGCTGTTTGATTTTTGCCTGATTCTGAAGTGCAGAAGTCCCCTGGCAGGAAACCCTGTGGAGACTACAGACTAACCCATCCTGCCATTGTCAGCCCCAAGAGGGGCTGAGCAACGGGAGCAAAGGAAGTTGTTTTATTGTTTTGTTTTGGTTTTGTCTTAAAGAGATATCCTTCTTAAAATTTGTGTTAAGGCCTTGACTAAAGATGTAGAAGGTATGCAAACTTGAAAGAGACAGCAATCATACTGGATGACAGAATCAGAATCTCAAAAGATCTTGACAGGCTAAAGTAAAGGGACTAATGGGAGAGGTGAAGTTAATTGGAGCCAACGTAAATGCATCGTCCAAAACAACCACTTGCACAAGTTCAGAAAGGAGAGCTCCAACTTAACAGGAGCTCATACTCTTCAAACTTTTTACTGATGTTATGTCAATCAGGATAAGCTAATTGCTATAATTACAGTTCCCCAGCCTCTGTGGTTTTAAAATATTCTATGGAGGAAAAAGTTCCAAAGGGATGCCCATGCTGGCTTAGTCAATTGATTGCTTCTAGAATGTCTTCAGACATTTCCATTAATGTGTGCCCAGAAAGATTTTAGAAATTCTCTCATTTTACCTAAGGCAACATTCATATTGGAGAAAAATGTTTTAAAAAGATTCCTGCAGGCGAAAGAAAGATAAAATCAAAATGAATGTAAAGAAAATGGCAGAGCAAACCCGTCTACTGGGACTACAAAGACTTCATCAGCCACACTATGGGTAAATAACGCCTTCAATTACAAAACTATCAAGAAGGCCATTTGAAATACGGATTTACATCCACTGCCATTAATGGTAAAACTCTCTCTTAATTGGCTAGCATATTATGTCTTGAGATACCGAGTAATAACAGGAAGTTTGGTGATGAGCAAGACAACTAAAAGCTAAGCATCCAGAACAGGAAGACAAATTTTAGTTTTTCAGAGACGTTGAAAGTAATTTGGAACTCTGATATATAATTAACATTACATTAAATCTTAAAATCATTAAGGCTTTTCACAGAATTGCAAAAATAAAAAATAAAATAATGTGGCACAAACCCAGTTCTTGACAAAGCTCACAAAATATACAGATAATTGCTTTTCTAAAGAAGCTTCTTTTGAGGTTTTTCACTTTGTAATGAGGAACAAAAAAGCCACAAACCCTCAGGGTCCCTGGTTCATCCTGCAGGAGTTTAAGAAAAAAAAAATGCTGAAATAATTGTAAAACAAAAGACTAACAAACTAAAAGGCATTCCTTTGTCAGCAAATTTTCTGGAAAGTCACATAGAAAACACTGCTGAAGATATGAAGAAACAAATATTAAAACAGATTCCTTAGTATTGGCCATGCATTTGGGTGAAAGTGCAAATGTTTGTAACATGTCTCAGCTTATGGGATTTGTTAGATTCTGGTTTGTTTTTTTTTTTTGTTTTGTTTTGTTTTGTTTTTTTTGATGGTTACATTCCCGAAGAACTGCTTCCCCTGAGGCTTTTTAAAGAAAAATCCTACCAAAGACTATCCCAATGATAAATGATTTCATAAATAAAAGCAATGATTTCTGGGAAAACTGTTGAAGTATAACCACTGAAGTCAGAAGAATGAAAGGTATTCCTGCAGAGGAAATAAAGGAAGACTTTGGGAAACCTTGATAGGGATGCTCCTCTCCGTGATTTTACCCGATGCTTCATTCTCTAGGCAGGGCAGCAAAGAAACTGATATGGGAGCCGCACATCATGCCACCTGATGTCACTGATGTTAGTTTTAAGGAAAACTTTTAAAAACAGAACTTTACAAGATCATAATGAGACAGCGAGTCTGTTGAGACTGCATTATGACTCACTTTCTTCTTCTGCCCAGTTCTGGTTCCTTTCCTTCCCTTCCATAGGCACTGGTCCCAAGAACACTCCCTAACCTAGTTCCTGTATGCCGATCTCCATCTCAGAGTCGGCTTCCTGGGAAACGCAACTTGTAACCCTGGCAGGTCCAACAAAACAGACATTCACATGGGATTCTGAATCTGCCACCCACAGGCCAGCTTGCAGTGAGGATCCTGATCATCAGAAGGAGGAGGGTTGCTGTTACATGATGGGACAGAAAAGAAAATGATGGCATCCTGGTGATCCAATGGGATGCCTCTTGATATTTCCTTGCTCATCTTGATGATAAGTGAACAAACACAACAGTTGTGTTGAAGAAGGGCATGGAGATCAGGAGCTCAGAGGCCAACAAGTAAGCAAGCCATCTACTCAGCAAGGATGGTGGCTGAGAAGGAGGCAATCTAGAATTGGTGGTAGACGGTGGAGAGTGATTGTAGCCCCAGTTGCTTGCGCTCCAACTGCTTCTACCTGGGGCTGCCATTTACCCTGCTAACCTTCTTATCTGTTTCTTCTAGGAAAAGAGGTCCAACAGGATCCTGGAGGAACTCTTCCCAGAACTGACAGGGAGAGTTGGGTCAAAGCAGCACAAATGGTAAATCAGAGCAGAAGCTGTGATGTGCCATTCTGACTGCTTTAAGACTGAAACGAAGGGCTTATTCCTTCACCCACTGAGAGTGTGATTGGCTGACAGTCCTCAGAAATGACCCTAGGCTGGAGAGTTCTGCCTTGTGCAAAGACATGCCTCCTTCCCCAGAGCGGCTCAGATCCAATAACTGGTCAGTGTATTACTAAGTCAGATCCCTCATCTTATCTCAGGACAACACTGAGAGCTCAGCAGAGCTTCAGGGCTTCCCAAAGTTGGCCTTGTCTTTTTTGAGACTGCATCAATTTCTTCCTCTCTCCAATATTGACTGCTTCCTTCTCTTCCCTTCTACAGTGTTGATCCTAAGAGTGCTCGCTGTAAAATTCCTGCACGCTACTCTCCATCCCAGAGTCTGTTTCCTGGGATAACCATCCCTCAACAACATCATTGGGATACCTGATGAAATGTGAATATGAACTCCTTTGATAATAGGACTGTGTCAATGTTAAATTTCCTGAGTTTTGACCACATACTGAGTTAAATAAGATAATGTCCTTGTTCTTAGGAAACACACTGAAGTAAATAGGGGTAAAGATATAAGATATCTATGACTTAATTTGAAATAATTTAGAAAAAATTGTACATGAAGAGGTGGAAGGTCAGAGAGAGTTAAAGATTAAAGAAAACAGGGTAAAATGTAACATTGGGAAATGTGGGTAGAAAATACAGGGGAGTTATTTATATCCTTCTTTTCTGTAAGTTTGTTTTATATCAAAATGAAAAGTTACAAAAATAGGATGACCAGACCTTACCTAAGTCCTAGTAGTTGATTTGCTTGGTAGGGTATTGGTATTAGTGGTTTCAGTTTTTTGTTTTTGTTTTTGTTTTTTGTTTTGTTTGTTTTTCGGTTATTGTTGTTTTAACTCCCCAGGGTTTAGAACTATTACCATCAAGGGAAAGGTCAACATGAAACAAATAATTTCAATAAAATAAAATGTGATGAGTGTTAATGAGAGAGGAAGTACAGAGTATCAAAAGAAAACATGCAAAGAGGGCGTAACCTAGTTAGCTGGGTCAAGGAAGGTATCCTTAGAAAAGTGACAGCAGACACCTGAAGGACCACTTAGATGAAGAAGTATTGATAAGAAGGAGGGAGTATTCCAAGCAAGAAGAACAGGCTATGGGAAAGTCCTAAAGGAAGAAAGAGGGAGTTACCATCATGGAATTAAAATAAGTTAAGTGGGAGCGGGTAACTGCTGACTGGAGATGGCATGAGGTGAGCCTGAGGAGGTCAGCGGAGGACACGTGGAGATTTAACTGGAAGACAAAGTCAGGTCACTGAATGGTTTTCAGCAGGGGACTGACTTGATCAGGTTTATATTTTTGAAACATCTCTCTGGCTACCAGGCAGAGAATGATTGCAGGGTGGCGAGCATAGGAGCAGGCAGACCAGTCAGGATGGACTGTGAAGACGGGGAGATGGCTTAGACCATAGCAGTGCAAATGACAGAGATGGGAAGTGGATGGAATCCAGAGATAGGTAGGATGTGGAATCAATAATACCTGCTACTGGGGTGCCTGGGTGGCTCATGTGGCTGGGCCTCTGACTTTGGCTCAGGTCATGATCTCACAGTTAGTGAATTTGAGCCTTGCCATGGGCTCTCTGCTGACAGCTCGGAGCCTGGAGCCTGCTTTGGATTCTGTGTCTCCCTCCCTCTCTACCCCTCGCCTGCTCACACTCTGTCTGTCTCTCTTTCAAAAATAAACAAACCTTAAAAAAAAAAGTTTAATAATACCTGCTAATGACTGACTGTGGGGGATGGGGGATGGGGTGCGGGGGAGGGAAGGGTGCCTTTCAGATTGTAGGTTGGACAACCAGATAAGTCAGGGAACATGTGAGCTCCATGGAAGCAGGGGCCTTGTCCATAGTGGGTGCTGTTATATTCCCAACACTCAGCCCTACTCTGTAGATGTGTCTCTGTGAGTCCTCTTTTGAAAGCCCACTCTGGGGACAATATAACCTTTCATTTAATTCTGAAGGTAAACAGTGGAAAGATAACTCCTGTATCTTTATTTTGAGACCATCATTCTCCCTAGTATTTAGAAGTCTGAAGTCCCCATGAGACTTTGTTTAATCAATATCTCATCACTTTGGACCTAATTTGATTTTAAAATGACATAATGACTAAATATTGACCTTAACTAATGGGGGAAATTGCCTGACTTTGTGGTCATACAAATTTCCTTATCCTGTTTTGATCACAATACACATAATTGTTTTTCCTTCTTTTTTTTTTTTTTTTTTCACCTTGAATTTGAGCACAACATGTCATAGCCATTTCATATTAAGGTGTTCTGGTAAAAGTTAATTCTAAAAGCATGGCATTTTTAAGTGGACAAGCAGGACTAGTTAATGAGAAGGGGGAAAAAAGAAAGAAAAGAAAGAAAAAGAATAGAGAGAAATCCAAGGATTTTTACTGCCATCCAGTGGTGGTATCTCAGACAAATATGGTACTAAACCCATGGTTAATCTCTGTTTTGCACAAAGTCCCAAATGCCATTCATTCTAGCATAGGAATTAACCAATAGTGCTAGCTTGCCATGAAAATCGTATTATGTTTTCCTGCTTTCAAAGTAATAACTTCAATTGGTCTCTTGCGGTCCTGAAGAAGATCAGAGGATCCTTAACAACCAGTTTACTTTGAGAATATACTCAATGTGGGGAGAATCTGGCTCATTAAAGCCCTCGTATTTTTATATTTTTAATGTTAATTTATTTATGTTGAGAGAGAGAGAGAGAGAGAGAGAGTGCACAAGTGGGAGAGAGGGAGAGAGAGAATCCCAAGCAGGCTCTGCACTGTCAGTGCAGAGCCGGACCTGGGGCTCAATCTCATGAACCTCAGCCAATATCAAGAGTTGGACGTTTAACTCAAAGAGTCACCCAGGTGCTCCAGAGCCCCCGCCTTGATGACACACCAAGCCCCTGCCCTGTTCTCCCTAGCCCACCCTGTATACAGACCCTTATGGAGAGTGATCATCACTGATTCACCTTTTAGTCCATACTAGACATTTCCAAGTCATTTGTTATCTGTGCTCTTATAATTGTGAGATCCAGGAATGACAGACTGTTTAGAGTCCGTGGAAACAAAAGAAAAAACTGGCCAAACCCCAACTCACTGATTTTAACCAAGGAAGAGCCTGGGCCAACCCACTGCGGGGGGGTGGGTGGGGGGGTGGCGGGGAGAATATTATCATGATTTAGAATAAAAGAAAAAATTGGCCCTAGCACATCATGTAAATTTTATAGAAAGCACACTTTTTGGCCTTGACACACATTACCAAGTTCACATGAAGCTCATAAAAGTGTTAATATTTCCTACTTTTAAAACATACATATAGTGTTCTCTGTGCTCTAATGATGTGGCCTGTTAACCAAGGTCTGACCTTTCTGTGCTGTAAATCCAAGCCCACCCACCAGCTTCTCCAATAATCTTGTCATAATCTCTGGTAGTGATGTCATTCCCTGACACTGAAAACAAACACTACCCAGATTTCTGTTTCCTTTCCCCTGTAGGTTCATTGTCCATTGTAGAGGTGCTGATGGGCAGGGGATCAGGAGACCACAGGGTTTTTGCTTGTGCCCCCTGGCTTCAGCAACTGGCTTCCGAGGACTGGCCCAGACCAAAAAAACATTTCCTGAGAATGCTGTACAAGCTCTGCTTAAACCGTTCATAAGGATATGAAGACCAAAGCACAAAGCTGGCATCCAATGAAATGTCAATAAATATTGTATTCACTGGTAGCTAAGAGGCCAATTTTACAAGCAAATTTTGGAGGGAAATGTAGAGGAAAAAATTGAAATAGTTTTCATCTCACTTGTTTGTTTTTTAAAGATAGTCTGTTTAATGTTTATTCATTTTTGAGAGCGAGACAGGGCACGAGCAGGGGAGGGGAGAGAGAGAGAAGGAGCCACAGGATCCGAATCAGGCCCCGGGCTCTGAGCTGTCAGCACAGCTTAACTGATGGAGCCACCCAGCCACCCCCTCATTTCACTTGTTTTAAAGAGATTTTAATGTGGTTCTGTAGATACAGTATGCTATATACAGGAGTCCAGATGAAAATCATTGGTTATAGTTATACAATAATATTCTACTAATACTGAAAAAAAAATCAGATGGTTAAAAAGAAACACATTAGTGACTTTTGGTACCAAGTAGGCTACAAAACAAAACAAATTTACTGGTAAATGAAATCCCACATCCCACACGGAATACTGTATAAATTAATATCAACACCACTTCCAATGAATCCCAGAAGCCAAAAGTAAGTCACAACGTGAAATGATGCCGACTATGTTTTACAAAAACTAATGCAAATCAACTAGCAAAACAAAATGCCTAAGAACAATTTCCTATACAGTAGCCAAAGGAGTCAGGAAAAACTTGGTATAAACCTTACAAGGAAATAAATGTGAAGGAATACCTATTTTATACTCTTACAAAGAGTGAAGCTACTATTTCAGTGAATGTAGCATACGGTAAACAACAAAAAGAAAACGAAAGGATTCTAATACAAACAAATCTGATTCTAAGATTATAACAATGCCTCCAATGGCTCACAGATAACATTCACTTTGCTTTGATGTTGGGTGACACTATGCTCTATCACTAGGGGATCTCATAATTGGCACTGTCTTCCTGTTTTCTCTTCCTTACCCTCTCTCCATATTGTTGGGACTTGCATCTCTAATATGGGTACACTGGTGGGTGGGGTAGGGGGGATATATCCTGCCAGAGCAGATAAAGTAACTGTCCTTTCTAAATTTGAGGGTACTGCATTTGGCTGTTCTATGCCTTTGAACCAAATATTTCCTAGACAAACCTTCTGGAAATACAATATACTTGTGGTTTTAATTTTGTACCAAGGAATGCGCTTGAAGTTGTATACTGTTTAAGAGAAGTTATGATTTCCAGTAATTGGCTAACTGCCTGCTTAAAGGGGGGATAATCAAAGATTTTATCTCAATCAATCAATGAACTTTTTTTTTTTTTTAATAATCCTAAGTGACCTGGGTTTCTTGGATGATGCACTGAGTATTCCACCCCAACAGAGGCCATTTCAGGCATATTTCAGCTTAGAGGTTTACTCTTGAGTTACATGAGATTTCTGCAGGCAACAAAACTAAAAAATTTGTCTTTAGCTGCAAATAATTCAATAAAATTCAATATTTATTTTCATATTAAGCCCACTAGCAAATCAGGAACAGGAAGGAATATCCTTCAGCAGATAAAAGCATACATAAAGACACTTTAGCATTGGGGTGCCTGGCTGGCTCAGTCAGAAGAGCTTGTGATTTTTCACCTAGGGGTCAAGAGTTCAAGCCCCACACTGGGTTTGGAGAATGCTTAACTAAATAAAAAACTTAAAAAATAATAATAATAAGTGGGCACCTGAGTGGCTCAGTCTGTTAAGAGTCTGACTCCTGATTTCAGCTCAGGTCATGATCTCACAATTTGTTAGTTCAAGCCCAGCGTCTGGCTCCACACTGACAGTGCAGAGTCTGCTTGGGATTCTCCCTCTCTCGCTCTCTCTCTGCCCCTTCCCTGCTTGTGGGCTCTCTCTCTCTCTTTCTCTCAAAACAAATAAATAAACTTTAAAAAAATAGTTTAAAAAATAATAAAAACACTTAAGTATCATAAGTATCATATTTAATATGGCAACAATAAAAAGATTTTCTTAAAACCCACGATGCCTGCTATCACCATCACCATTCAGACAAGAAAATTAAAAATATAGACTGGAAAGGAAGAAACAAAACAATAATTATTCGTAGAAGATTCAAGAAAATCCTAAAATAATCTAAGGATCAATTGTTTGAATTAAGAAGACAATTTAGCAAGGTTATCATCAATATATATAAAAGTCAACTATATTTCTAGACATCAGAAACAAACTACTAAACATAAACTTTTAAAAAATAGAACATTTCCAGAAAAATACCAACAAAAAATAAGATACTTAAGGAAAATCTACCAAAATGTTTGTAAAGCCTGAATGAAGGAAATTATACAATTTTATTGACAGACATTAAAAAAAATCTAAATAAATGTCATGGACCAGAAGATTCAATACAGTAAAGCTGCCATTTCTCCCCAAAATGATCTATAGAATCAATGTAATTCTAAATTAAAATCCTAACAAGGTGTTTTTTGTTTTTGTTTTAACTTGACAAAATGATTTTAAGAGAATGAAAAGAAAGCTACAGACTGGGAGCAAATCTTTGACAACACATATCCAAAATATACAGGGGTGCCTCAGTGGCTCAGTAGGTTAAGCATCTGACTTTTGGTTTCATCTCAAGTCATGATCCCAGAGCCCGACGTCAGGCTCTGAGCTGACAGCGTGGAGCCTGCTTGGGATTCTCTCTCTCTCTCTCTCTCTCTCTCTCTCTCTCTCTCTCTTTCTTCTGCTCATACACTCTCTCTCTCAAAATAAACATCAATATATATAATAATATAATATATACATAATATAATATATAATAATGTAATATTATATACATTTATATATAAGATTTCTTTGTGTGTGTGTGTATATATATATATATATACATATATACATACATATATATGTATATATATATATATATACACACACACACACAAAGAAATCTTTAAAGCAAACAATAAAAAAACAACCAACCCAATTAAAAATGGATAAAAATTCTAAAGAAGAATACATAGGAAGATATATCGATCACAAATAAGCATATGAAAAAAATGTTCAATAACATATGTCATCAGAGAATTGCAAAATAAAACAACAAAATACCACTGCACACCTGTTGGGATGTGGAAAATCCCAAACACTGACAATACCTTATTGTGGCAAGAATGTGGAACAGCAGGAACTCTCGTTCACTGCTGGTGGGAATACAAAATAGTATAGCCACTTTGGAAGACACTTTGGCAGTTTCTTACAAAATTAAACATTGTTACTATATAATCTAGTAATTGGACTTCTTAAGAGAAATCAGATAAATATTCACCCACATGAGTTGAAAACTTACTATCTACCCAAAAACCTTTATAAGAAAGTTTACAGAAATTTTATTCATAGCTGGCAAAACCTGGAAGCAATCAAGATATCCTTCAGTAAGTGAATGGATAAACAAACTGTGGTGTACCCATAAAATGGAATATTATTCAGCACTAAAAAGAAATGTTGCCAAGCCACAAAACTTAAATGCGTGTTAGTAAGTCAAAGAAGCCAATCTTAAAAGTCTACACACTGTATGATTCCAACTAGACACTCTGGAAAAGGCAACACTACAGAGATAGTAGAAAGATCAGTGGTTTCCAAGGGTTTTAAGGGGAAAAGACAGAGGGATGGATACGTGGAGCACAGTGGGGTTTTAGGGCAGTGAAACTATTCTGCATGATACTGTAATAGAGGATACAAGTCATCATACATTGGTCGAAACTCCTAGGAAGCATAACACAAAGGGGATACTCTAATGAAACTAAGTGACTTAATGTGTCAACAGTGGCTCATCAACTGTAACAAATGTATTACACTAATGCTAGGTGTTAAAGGGGAAACTCTGGGGTAGGGGTGGAAGTCAGGGTGTATTATGGGAACTCTCCAAACTTTCCCTCAATTTTTCAATAAATGTGAAGCTGCTCAAAAAATAAAGGCTACTGTTTTCTTAAAAAAAGGTGAGGGGCGCCTGGGTGGCTCAGTCGGTTGAGCGTCTGACTTCAGCTCAGTTCACGATCTCACGGTTCGTGAGTTCGAGCCCCGCGTCGGGCTCTGGGCTGGTGGCTCGGAGCCTGCAGCCTGCTTCCGATTCTATGTCTCCTTCTCTCTCTGCCCCTCCCCCATTCATGCTCTGTCTCTCTCTGTCTCAAAAATAAATAAACATTAAAAAAAAAAAGGTGAATATATCCCCCCCAAAAGGTGAATATATTCCCAAAAAAGAAATGTGGAAGAATTTACCTGATATCAGACATGACGGATTAAGAAAAGGCTAATAATAACGTGATACTGATGCAGAGAGAGATCAGAAGTGATAGAATTGAGCAGAGAGCTCAGAGATAGACCCCTGTGTAGGAAGAGACTTGATCTATGACAGAGCTACCTGTGCAGATCAGTGGGGGAAAGCATGAGTATTAAATAAAACAATCAGTTCCAGGGGTACCTGGGTGGCTCAGTCAGTTGAGCATCCAACTTCAGCTCAGGTCATGATCTCACAGTCTGTGGGTTTGAGCCCCGTGTCGGGCTCCGTGCTGACAGCTCAGAGCCTGGAGCTGCTTCTAATTCTGTGTCTCCCTCTCTCTCTGCCCCTCCCCCGATCGGGCTCTGTCTCTCTCAAAAATAAATAAACATTAAAACAAATTAAAAAAAAAAATCAGTTCCACCCAGAGGGATACACCCTGAAATAATGCTTCCCAGTGCTTTTCAAATGTTGCAAAATGCTTATTTCATATGATTCATTTGGCATCCTAGGGTAAAAGGGAGGGGATGTGAGGCTTCTAGGTAGAGCTTGATGGAAAAATTAATCAAAATTTCTTTATGTTATCTAATAATTTTAAGAAAAATAAAATAGGGAGTAGCAAGCACAAATTAAATATTGAAGAATTTTCTTGCTACTTCCTCATCAAGTATTTTTAAAGTTTCACTGAAAACTTGACCTTGTAGCTGCAAACATTTTTATGTTTTATCTTTTCTTTAAAAATGTTTTTTAATTAAAGAAATGTTTTAATGTTTATTTTTGAGAGAGAGAGAGAGAGAGCATGAGCAGGAGAGGGGCAAAGAGAGAGGGAGACACAGAATCTGAAGCAGGCTCCAGGCTTTGAGCTGACAGCACACAGCCCCAGGCGGGGTTGGAACTCACCAACCAGGAGATCATGACCTGAGCCAAAGTCGGATGCTTAACCAACTGAGCTACCCAGGTGCCCCTGTTTTATCTTTTAAATGACCTCTTGCAGCTCCTGATCCAGATTTTTAATGGCATCTCTCATATTCCTAAGCTATCAACAGTGAAAAATTTGTGCAAATAAATGTTAAAACTTTAAATCTTCTAAAATCATTTAGAAATTTAAGGCATTTAAAATTGAATTCAAAGCGGCTCCTCCTGCTTCACATAGGCAAATGTAATTTTAAATGTCTTGTCATAATGCCAGTGTTTCTAGAATCTAATCGATCCTTTTCACATGAAGTCTATTCAAATGTTGAAGCTCTAACTTGCAGGAAGCCCGTGTACAGTTAGAGCAGTTACCACATGTTCTCAGGAATTTAGGGAAACGTAGGAACACCCAGCTTTTCAGAGATTCTTCCAGAGATTGGATATGCCCCCAAATAGCTTTGATAAGCCATTCTAAGGGTGAATCATTTATGTAATCACAGTTAACAGGATCTGGCTGAGAAAGAGAAGCCATTGTGACAAAATGGAAATCGAAGAATTAAATTAAAATTAAATAAACAATTTAATTGTTTTTATTAAATAAAAAATTAAATAAACAATTTTTGATGCGGTAGGGACCTCAGAGTTCACTTTACTGATGTAAAAACAAAGTTAGAAGAGAAAGAGATAGACTCGTTTGGGGCCTTAAGGCCTGCTGTGGACACAGGCAGGTGTTCTAAGACACCGTATCTCGTGCTCTTTCCATAAGACCAGATGCATGTTCTGTGACAAACAGGAAGGGGCAGTGACGTGGCTGAGTTATAGCTTTTTCTTTTCCCCTAGTGACATTTAAGACCAATAAAATTCCATTTATTTCTTCTTCTCCCTAAGGCTTCTATCCCAGCTCTTCTCCCACCCCCCATACACCCCCGCCAGGCAGAGGTAACTGGTTCCTCCTTGTTCCCATAACACTGAGTTCCAGTTTCCACGGGATTACTCACCTCATCGGAGCACGGTTAGCTGGGCTTGCATCTCTCTTCTGAGCTAGCTGTGGCATCAAACACTACAAGTTGTTCTTCTCCATATTCCCAGGGTCAAGCACAATGCCTGGTACAAAATAAGCATTTAGCACATGTTCACTGAATAAATGAGCTAAAGGCAACTCCCTTTGGCCATTAAAATCTTAATAGCGGCTACTTAGTGCCTATCCAGTTGTCCTACATGGGAAAGTTCTGTGCAAACCATTTCCCCTTTTGAACTATTTTCCCTTCTGCTCCCTGCTCACATGTGGGAGCAGGGTGCACCTTGATGAGCACACAGCATCCCCAGGATTCCACCTGTTAGGAAATTCTCCATTTTATAGAAAAGGAGCTCAAGTGAGCATTTCTCAATGCCCACCTCCTATTTCCTTATGAGGGTCTCATTATCCTTCTTGTTTTTGGTCTTTGGTCTTTGGTCTTCCAGGTGGTGAGAGGAGAGGACTGTTTCTCTTCCAAGAGCAGGACATCCCACCTGGGGCTGAGGAGCAACGTGACATCCTATTTTGTAGGCGCCCGGGGAGGCTCTGGGGATTTTTAGAGCTCAGAATAGTAATTAAGGCCACAAGGGAAGGAACCAGGGAGGATAATCCCTATGGAGAGGAAGAGAGAAGTCTGCTTACAAATAGTTTGCTTATTCATTGTCCAAGAACAGTTGAGTCTGGGAATGGACGGAAAAACTGAGATGCCTAAAGATTGAAAGAAAATTTTACAACGATCTTAGGAGGTAGAAAAACTTTCTCACTCTGGCCAACAATCCTCACAGGATATGGCTTCCCTTTGACTTCTGAAGGCATCACCTACTGCTCTCCCTGGTGTTCCTTCCGCTGTAGCCACACTGGCCTCACTGGTCCTAAAGTCCCCCAGACGCTCCCACCCCAAGGTCTTGGTACCTCCTCTACTACAGAGGAACTCCTTCCCCAGAAATCTGCAGGCCTTTCATACCCTCACTTCACTGCGGCCTTTGCTCCAATATTATCCCCAGAGATGCTTTCCCTGACGTCACATACCATAGCCTTCCTCCACAATCCTCCATCTATCTTCAGAGTTTTTATTAAAATAACATTAGAGTTGATATTGTCCCTTCACTACAATGGAAGGTCCATGAGGACAGAAATGTTGTTTATAGATCACTGCTGGGTCCTAGCACCTACTATGCTTCCCAGCACATATTAATATTCAGTCAATCTTCATTGAGTGAGTGAGTGAGTGAATGAATGAATGAGTGAATGAATGAAAGGGATGAGGTTCATGTACCTGAGACCGACCTTCTGTTTCAGACTCTGCGACCTGGGACTCACTATGCTAAGTAACCAGGAGCCTGATAAAGGGTTTGCCCTGAGAGACTCTACAGGAGAATCTCCTCTCCACTCATTTTTATTTTCTATTGTAAACAGAAGTGTGTATTTTCTTCCTAAGCAATGAGAAATTCAGGCATATTGGGTAGAAGTATGGGCTGGGAACTCAGTCAATCCCTGGGTATTATTCCTTATGAAACCCTAAGCAAGGCCCTTAACCTCCCAAATTCTATAAATATGGAGATGAAGTACAGTTCCCATGAACATTAGATGACAGGCTTGCCACAGAAGTAATAATCAATGAATAGTAGTTTTGGTGTTTGAAAAAGAAGACCAGAAGGAGGTGGCCCAGAAAGGAGTGATTAATGAACCCTGCTGGGGGTAGGGCCATGCAAATCCCAGTCCCAGGACTGTGGGGCTCTGGCCAGGGTAGGTGATCTGCTTCTTGTGGGAAGAGTTCTCACTTATAAAATGAGGGCAGAAATCGAGGGCCTCTTACAAACACATGCATGAACCTGGCATTTCCCATAAACATGCTAGGAGAGCAAGGGGATGAAGGCTAAAGAAAAGCTTATGAGGGATTCAGCTTTCAGAGGGGATTCCATGACACTGGGGAAAACGAGAGAGCCTCCAAGGGGAAAGCACTGCTCTGTGGGTTGGCCTGGAGAAAACCATCCAGTGTTGTTGAGTGGACAAAGGCCAGAAGGACAATGCAGGCCAGGTAACTAGGGTGATTCCAATGATATTCCCAAGGAGAGACTGCCACAAGGAAAAGCGAGCTGAGGCTGTATCCCTGGATGCCCATCAGGGCAGAAATGAAGGGTAGAAAGCTCCAGAGCTGAGTCACTCTGGGCACAGGGCCCAAAGGACGCCAGATCCACTGTCACCTACGGTTGAGAAGGGGACAACTGAGGGACCCAGCAGTTGCTTTGAGGCCCTGCCTGGTCCTTCCCAGGTCTCAGTTCTATATTGCCCTGGCTCCTAAGGACACTACTGATTAGTTAGGTTTGGCTGTTGGCATTGTGCCTCCAGGGTGAGTACATACCAACAAGAGAAAAGGTCTTCTCTTTTTAAGAGCTGGATGGACCTATAACAAGTAAAGAGACTGAATTAGTTTCCCCCAGAAAAGAGCCCATGAGTAATTTAATGAATTCTATCAACCATTTAAGGAAGAATTGAAGCCAATTCTTCACAAACTCTTTTAAAAATAAGAGAGAAGGAAATACTTCCCAACTTACTCTCTGAAGCCATTACTATTGATACCAAAAGCAGACAAAGACATCAAAAGAAAACTACAGATCAGCATTTCTCATGAACATAGACACAAAAATCCTCAACAAAATACTGGCAAATTGGATCTAGCAACATACAAAAAAGGATTATGTACAATAACCAAATGGGATTTATCTTAGGAATTCAAGATGGGTTTCACATCTGAGAATCAATTAATGTAATACTTCACATTAATAGAAAACAAAAACCACATGATCATCTCAATGGACACAAAAGAAGCATTTCACAAAGTTCAACATGCCTTTGTAATAAAAACCTTAAAAAACTAGGAGTAGAAGGGAACTTCCATAACCTGATAAAAGACATCTATGGAAACCTTCAGTTAAATCAGACTTAATGTTGAAAAATCAATCAATCAAGCAATCAATCAGTCAGACAATGTTGAAAGAGGGAATACTTTCCCCCCTAAGAATCAGGAACAGCACAAAGATGTCTGTTCTTGACACTTCTAGTTAACATTGTAAAGGAGGTCCTAACTAGGGCAATTAAGGAGGAAAATGAAACAAAAGGCATCTAGATTGGAAAGGAAGAACTAAAACTATTTGTGGATGGCATAATCTTGCATATAGAAAATCCTAAGAAATTCAATGAAAACTATTAGAATTCATAAATGAGCTCAGCAAGATTGCAGAATATAAGATCAATATACAAAACACATTACAATTATTATAGTAGTAATAAGTAAACTGAAATTGAAATTAAGAAAACACGGGGGCACCTGGGTGGCTCCATCTGTTGGGTGTCCAACTTCGGCCCAGGTCACGATCCCACACTTCGTGGGTTCGAGCCCCGCATTGGGCTCTGTGCTGACAGCTCAGAGCCTGGAGCCTGCTTAGATTCTGTGTCTCCCTCTCTCTCCGCCCCTCCCCTGCTTGAACTTTGTTTTCCAAAAATAAATAAACATTAAAAAATTAAAAAAAAAACCTTCCATTTATAGTAGCATCAAAAAGAAGAAATTACTTAAGAATAAGTTTAACAAAATAATGTAACTTTTCTATTTTGAAAACTATACTACCCCGTTGAAAGAAATTGAAGGCCTTAATACATGGAAAGACATCTCATGTTCATGGACATAATACTGTTAAAATGACATTGCTCTCTAAATTGATCTACATGTTCAATTCAATCCCTATCAAAATCCCTGTCTGTGTCTCAAGATTCTGGTGAGGGTGGGAGAATAAATCCCCAGTTAAACTTGGTATTTAAACTTGTGGGGCAGTGTGGCTGATTTTTCTAAGAAAGGAGCCACAAAAAAAAAAAACCCTAAACATGAAAGACTGTCTTAAAGGAGAATGATTTGAAAAATTGTTAAGTCTGTCCTTGAAGGTGTGTCCTTTGTTATGTGATTAACACGTCTTCCCTCACAGGGACCCCTCCTAGTCCTACCTTTTGAGACTATAGCTTTCTCTGCTGTATGCAAGGGTACTCTGAGCCTGGTGCCTTCTAGACATGGCCTATTTCTCCTATTCGGATGCTGCGTGCCCCCAGTTAATTGAAACCCAAGTATCACCAGGAAAGCCCTGTAACAAAAGAAGGCTGGCTTTGGAGTTTATAAGATCTAGGTTAAAATTCATACATATGCCAGTTTGGCCAACTCAACTTCACTGATCCTGTTTCCTTTCTTTGTAAGAAAGGATGATTCAGTGGTGCATTGGTAAATGTTTTAATAATCAGCTATTTGCCAATTTCTGTTGTGTAAATACTCTCACCACGACCAATTCCCAGCCACCAAAGTGGTTGGGAGTTGTTATGTATAGTTAGCTGTCATGAACTGGTAACAGCCAGCTCCAGCAAGACCTCTCAGTACTTAGGTTAAGGGCTGTTGTTTAAATGCACAACATACAAAAAATAGTGTTGTACTCTAATAGACCTTCAGTAAATAAAAATATCTACTGGTTAAGGTGCTCAGAAAGTCAACATTTATTTTGGGCCCACCTGGAGGAGTGAAGCTTGGGCTAGCCAACTGAGGAAAGGCTGGTACAATAGGGGAAGGAAATAGGAAAAAAGAGAATTAAACTAGGATCTTACAGAATTACCTCTGCCTAGGAGGGCATTAAAGGGTTTGGACATTCCTGAAAAAAGTATCATGATTCCTGGAGCCCAGTGAGCACCTCTTGCCCAATGAACAAATGGTTACTTAGGTGCAATCTCAAACTTTATTATGCATCAGGATTTTCTGGAGGGCTTATTAAAACACAGATTGAGGTGTGGCAACCAACCACGGAGTTTCTGTTCCAATAGGTCTGAGATAGACCTGAGATTTTCATTTCTAACAAGTTCTCAGGTAATGCCAATGTTCCTGCTTGGTGACCACACTTGGAGAAAACTGGAGTTATGGCAAGGAAGGCCAGAGGAGCTAGACAGGAGTTTTCTCTGTCTTGGCATGTATCTCTGGCTCTTTCTCCAAAGTTTAGGTCTCCGTGATCTTCCTCATGCCATTCTCTGCTACTGTGGCAAAATTGACTGATTATATATTTGGCAAAAATGAAATATGTGTGGCATCTCTGAAGACAAGACAAGTTGAGTTATGTGAATTCCCTTGTTGATCTTCTTAAACACTGACTGCACATCTGCTTTGGAGAGCACTTGTAGGAATAAAGACATTGTCTTCTTTACCACAAAAAGCTCTCTGCCTAGTAGTGCACTAGAGACCACAGGTTGGGGGAAGGGATTGGGAGAGAATGCGTCCCAGATGAAGGGCCAAAGAAAGGTGAGAACCCAGGCTGTGGTGACCAATATGGTAGTCACTAGCCACACATTGCTATTTAAATTTAATGAAAGGTAAAATAAAAACTTGGGTCCTTAGTTACACTAGCTACATATCAAGTACTCAATATCTCCATGTGGTTACTGGCTGTCACATTGGACAGCTGAGATATAGAACATTTCCAACTTCACGAAAAGTTCCATTGCACCGTGCTGATCTAGAGCACTAATGAAGAGAAGGCAGAGACTGATGATGAGGGAAGCAGTAATATCCTGCAGGAAGTGAGTTTTTGCCCCATCCATAGCAGGCTGGGGAGACTTTGGAGAACATTTAATGACTCTCCAATTTGTAGAAACCACAATATTTTTGACTCAGTGTCCATAGCTACAAGGAGTCCATGGGCTCCTGTCCCAGCCCCCAGCCCTTGCTTCCAGCTAGGTCATTGAACGAGAGGTTGAAAATCAAGAATGGCAGTTGGAAAGAAGTATTTGGCTGCTTTTATAGTCAACTCTTTATTTATCCTATAGCTTCTTAGTCCTCAAGCTCAATGTCACGGCCTTTGCTAGGAAAGCAGGTTGCGTGCTCCCAGACTGAGGTTGCCACTCTGTCAAGGCACAACCTACCCATCAGCTGAGTGTGGCTGGATGATGGTGGACAGAGCTTCTGGCCTCTTCCCACTGAGTCACCAAGGCCAAACTACTCTGATGTTAGGGCCTCCTTTCTAGGTCCCTGTGTCTCGGGATCCTGTACAAGGTTGGAAAATAAAACCTGAGGTGTACTCCATATTATGTGGGCCAGTGTGGCCATTTTTCTCCAAAAATGAGAGGATCCAAGAAAACCTTGAACTCTGAAGACTTAAAACCATTAGTCTTGAATGACACTTAAACACCTGATGGAGGTGAGGCCATTTTGTTCTCAGACCAGCAATCTTCTCTCCCACCCACTTTCTAATACTTCCTAGTCTGATCTTGCCTCCAAAATCTCCTGCCCTTTTTGCCCCAGAAGGTTTAGATGACTCCTGAATTTACATATACATTTCTTAGTCCCTCCAAAATCTTTCGCTCCATCTGATGCTCCATCGCAGCAACTTCTTCCAGGAAATTATTTCAATGAACAGGCAAGAGTGTCCAGATTGTGGGGAAATGCAGAGTCTAAACCAAAGTGTATCCAAGGGAAGCCTCAGGCTTGGAGGAAAGCAGCCGGGAAGGGAATCAAGAAGGAGTCTAGACTAATTCTTCACTGTAGTCAAAGGAGCGTGTAGAAGTGTCAAGGTTTTAAAGTGTGGTCAGTAGCACGGAGCAAAGAAGAATCATTCTTCATCTGCACACAATGAATCCTGGCTTATAAAGCTTTTTAAATGTGATCGTATTTGGATCCCTTCTACACTCCTGTGGGGTATAAGGGCAGGTGTCACTGTCCCTATCTTACACATAAGGAATACTGTTCAGAGAGTAACGAGAGAGTGTACGCAGGTTTCAGTGAATTCTTATGTATGTGGATATGTTGGGGGTGGGGGATATCAAGATAGATGACCAGTATCCTATTGGATTTTCTGTGTCTGGTCACAACAAGACAGCAAAGCCTGTCCCAGTTATACTCAGAATCATGATAAAAACAAAAATGCTCTTCATAAATGACTTGGGAGATAACTTGGAGCTCTTCCTCCAGTGATGGCCATCCTATGCTCTCAAAGAGAGAGGAAAGTTGGTGAGAGGAATCTCATACTCCTGTGATGGTTACAAACGTTTTATCCTAAGTTAAGGAAGTCTTTTCCCTGAGGTGTCCTTTGTCGTATCAGACTGTGATACCTCCCTTTAGTTTTCTCAGAATTGATTCCCCAACACTGGGATACTGATCAACGACAGCCATTGTTTTCTTCTTCTTACCAAAGATTTGAGCAACAAATCGTAGATGATCTAGTACATACATGAGTTATTCCTACTTGAAAGCTGAAGAGAATGTTAGAATCATAGTATTTTATTTTTTTTTAAATTTTTTTTTTCAACGTTTTTTATTTATTTTTGGGACAGAGAGAGACAAAGCATGAACGGGGGAGGGGCAGAGAGAGAGGGAGACACAGAATCGGAAACAGGCTCCAGGCTCCGAGCCATCAGCCCAGAGCCTGACGCGGGGCTCGAACTCACGGACCGCGAGATCGTGACCTGGCTGAAGTCGGACGCTTAACCGACTGCGCCACCCAGGCACCCCTAGAATCATAGTATTTTAATGCTGGTATGAAAACAATTCCTAAAGCCATGGTGACGGTTTGTTTCCACAAGGAGGAACACGTAACATACACATATTGTTTTCTTGCACTGTTGACCCAAATGAAATGTTCATGAGCCTTATTTTTAAGCATCTCAGATTCATCATTTCTGCCAATATGAAGATATTAAGATTTTCCAGGAAAATTCAAGTACAATTTAGAATAAGAAAGTCCTTTGTGTGTGAAAATACTAAAGTTAATTTACGGTATTCTTTTGATCACATAAAAAAAATTTTAAATAAAAATATGGATGGAGTTGTGTAAAACACATTCAATATGCTTAAGGGCTTGGTTTGCTGGGTTTGTATTTAGTGCTTATTTTGACGAACATGGCAGATTGCAAGGACGTAACTTCCAATGACATAGGCTTACATCAGATAGCCAGGTCTAGTTTTTTTGGAGTAGAGTTTGACATTTATGACAAAAGAATAGAATGTTATTGTTGGTTTCAGGTACACAGACTCATTCTGTGGGTGGACGCTGGCTCAGGCAGCTGGAAAATACATGTATTAGCACACCAGATTATATAACCAGTATAACAATCCAAACGCACTGTACTATGTGCCTGCCTCTTCATGGCCAATGAATTTGAACCACTGCCACAGCATCCTATACCTGTGGGTTTAGAGGACAATAGGCACAGAAAGTAAAATCGCAGTAACTACTAAAAGGAGCTAAAAGAATTGTACGTTACAAAAACAAAATGTTTTGGGGCGAGGTGTACAAAACTAGTAAAAATAAGGGCTAGACAGACCTGGAAAGAAAGCACTGTGGAAATGCATTCAAAGCAAGCACGCCAGCTGGCCAGCAACATCCCAGAGCACATCCATTTCATCGATAGTCTTTGTGCTTTTCAAACATCCGTGACGACTCCAACTATGCTAATATTTGGAATATAATTCAAGACCTGTGCCAACAAGCCCTTTTATTTAAAATGCTGTATTGCATCTTGGGGATACAAATGCAAGTTTTTCCTATACCTAAACATCAGCTGAAAATGTTGAGAGGTCCATTTTATGATGCTTGGGTGTTGCTCGAGCTCGTCATCACCGCTACAACAAATGACCGCTCATGTCATGGTGTGCAACAACACACATTTGTTATCTTACAGTTCTGTAGGTTAGAAGTGGATCCATGTTACTGGCCTGAAATCAAGGTGTCGAGAGAGTTGCGCTCTTTTCTGTAGGCTCTAGGGGAGAATGGCACCTTCCCTTTTCCAGCCTCCAGGGGCAAGCCACATTCCTCGGCTCATGCCCCCTCACCTCTTCTTCTGCCTTCCAAGCGGGCATGGCGGGGAAGTCTTTCTCACCTACATCTCTCATCTCCCCCCAGACTCTGCTTTTCTGTCTCCCTTTTCCACTCTTGTGATTACATTGGGTCTTTCCGGGTTATCTCTCTATTAAGGCCACTGATTGGCAAACTTAATTCCATCTGTAACCTTAATTTCCATTTGCCGCATAATGTTCACAGGTTCTAGGGACTAGGACACGGCTATCTTCGATGTGCCATCATTCTTCCCACTGCAGGTATTAGACACCAAAAGCCTGTATTTCAGGAAAATGTTAAATGAGATTTTCGGCTGGGTATCCCTACACATGGTTCGTTGTTTTTCTTTAAACTCAGATGCTTTCCTTAAGTAAAAAGTAGGTTCTGAAACTCACTTTAACAATCACAAAACCATACAGACGTGTATAAGCAGGGACTAGAACCTCGCAAGCTGTTTTCAGGGTTCCTGTGCTATCTAGCTGTGATCTGTATCTGTGCCCTGCTTGCCAGGGTTGCCGGAACAGAGTACCACAGACTGGGTGACTTAAACAGCAAATTAATTTTCTTATCATTCTGGAGGCTAGAAGTTTGAGATCAAGGTACTGCAGGGTTGATTTCTTCTGAGGCCTTTCTCCTCGGCTTGGAGATGGTGGTCTTCTCCCCGTGTCTTCATATGGTCTTTCCCCTGTGTGTGTCTGTCCTATCTCTTCCTATAAGGACACCAGTCATATTGGGCTAGGGTCACCCCAAAGACCTCATTTAACCTTAATTACCACTTTAAAGACGCCCGTCTTCAAGGACACTCACATTCTGGGGTACTGAGGGTTAGGACACCAACATATGAATTACGCGGGTGGACGCCATTCAGTCCCTACCAACATCTAACAAATGTAATAATTAACCTGTGAAAGACTCTATGCTACTAGAGAACCGTTCATAAAAATAAATGAGGTGGGGGGAATATGACAGGTACTCATTGACAGTTACTCCCAGGTAGAATTTTTTTTTCTAAAAAAATGGTGATTTATTTTGCTTTAACATACAATGGTAAATATATTGGGATCATCAAGTTTTCAAAAAATTTTGCTGGGCTTACTTTACACATTACAATACTAACATGAGCTCATTAATTCTTCCATTTTAATGCGGGAAAGGATCCAATTGATGCCTACTAGCAGCTTGGCTAAGAATGGACATTAAAATCAGACGATACACTGTAAATATAAAGTATTTTCCTCGAAATGTGTAGAAAAGTTTTGAGACAAAATTGCTGCCTGCTCCACAGGACAGACAGTTTGGATTTTTAAAAATGCTCCAGACCGGGAATAACATAACCCTGTGTAACAATACTTATAATACAGTTTAACAATATTTTATCAAAGACTTGTGCCCTTGAGCTTGAAAAAAAAAAAATCTGAAGAAAAACAGCAGCCAAGGAACTGCACAACCAAAAAATGAAAATTATATAAAATATTTCCACCACTATTTAAATGCCAAATTTAATCAAGCAATAGTAAAAAAACAAAAACAAAAACAAAAACATCATAATACAACCTTCTGTTTAAAATAACAGCACTGTTCCGCCTCTTTTCCACTGAATTTTACATATGAACAGACTATATATACTGGTTTTTCAGAGAAATGTCCATTTGGTCTGTCACACCAGTCAGGCTCACACTGGATCCTCTCCTCTTCTTTACGAGGAGACGCAATTCTGTGATGGTTCCGTGTTTCCGACATTCTGGGGTAGGTGCAATGTCTCAAGTATAATACATTTCTCTCTTTTCCTTTACACAGTGCAGAGTATACGGGCTTAGGTTATGTAGATCCTCTTTTACTCCAGGTCGCTGTCTTTTTCTAAATTCAAGGCGGTACTCAATGGTGTGCAGTAGTTGGGCTTGTCCGAAGGCACGTAGCCAGGCAGACACACACACTTGTAGGAGCCCTCGGTGTTGATGCACTTGGCATTCTTGCAGAGAGACATCCGGTTGTTCAACTCATCACATTCGTTTACATCTGCAACAAGCCAAACCATGCAGGTGAAGACGTTCCAGTGCCACCCCAAGAGGAAACGTGGCCTACGGCTTACCTGAGGCAGCAAGGCGTCTGGCCCGAACACAGCCAGGCTGTTCTCCGCTCTCCTCACCCCCGGACCCCCACCCCAGTAAAATGTGCAGTCTTTCTCATTATCATCGGTTGCAAATACATGCAAGATAAGTAAGACTTTCTAGATCTGAAAAAGGTAGATGATCCGGAAGGCTCTAGAATTTCCTTCCCTGTATTTAACACAACAGGAACATTTTGTCAGCTTGACATCTTATAGTCAAAACTCAAGAAAGCTGGAGGAATTTTCCACTTCTAAATTCCTTTCCACAGGTACAGAATAACAGATCTGTCTAGAGGAATACACTAAAGAAGCAAACAAGTGAGCAGAGAGCCTTCGGGACAGCCCCTGTAAAGGCTCAAGTTACCTTCTCAGATTTCTTTCCACAGGAAAGAAATGCACTCTAAACACCTGTAATAACCCAGGTTACCTATTTTCCAGACCCACCGCAGACAGAGACAAACAAAACTCAAGTGGGGAAGGGGGTTGCTACCGGAGGGAATGGAAGAGACACAGAAATAGGAAAACCCTGTAAGTCAAGGGCCAGGCCCTGGAAGATGGCATTGAGCACGTGAGGAAGAATTAATGTATGCTTACCAGTTGTTCAAAAATAGAAGCAAAGGCAATGCGAGAGACAGAGAGGAAGAGGTAGTTGTGGGAGGAACATTCTCCAAAATGATTACCATAAAAGTTTTTTTTTCCCCAGACATCTACACTCTCTTACGCTTGTGTCAGGTACTGGGGGAAAACACTATTTGCTGCAGTCAAAAGCTAAAGTTAGAGGAGTCAAACTAATTACCTAGAATGTTCTGTCCTCTCGAAGTACATTCACACTGTTGTGAAACCATCACTGCCATCTCCAGAACTTTTCTCCTCTTCCTAAACTGAAACTGCAAATCTATCTTACATGTACTCGATTATAGGAGATCTGGCCACAGGGCACCTGGGGGAAAGAATAACTTCCGAGAGGGCACACATCATCCTTACCAACACAGGTCATCTTGGCCATATCCAAGTGATACCCATCAAAACAGTCACAGGTATAACCTTCCTGCACCCTCACACAGCGGCCATTCTCACATCCATTGAGGATGCCACATTCTTCAGCCTGCAACTCCTCGAAGCTATTTAAAAAACCTAGAAAGGAAAAGACAGGAGCCAGGTTAGAAATTTGCAACCTCTTTCACTGTCTTTTAAAACTATAGGATTACTGGGGCGCCTGGATGGCTCAGTTGGTTAAGCATCCGGCTCTTGTTATGGCTCAGGTCGTGGTCTCACAGTTCATGAGAGTGAGCCCCCTGTTGGGCTCTGCACAGACAGTGTGGAGCCTGCTTAAGATTCTCTCTCTCTCTCTCTCTCTCTCTCTCTCTCTCTCTCTCTCTGCCCACCCCATGAAAAAAATTAAATAAACTTAAAAAATTCTTATAAAAAAACTATACGATTATTAAGATTGTGGTTCATCATATATTCATATTTTAGACACCTATTTCAGATGCCTTAAAGTTAGCAGTAAAATTTAACACTGAATGTATCTGTACACAGCATTATGCATAAGATAGTAGAAGCTTTATATATCGTTTGTCCATTAGTAGCCCTACATCTTGAATTCTGATGTTCTAAATTAAAAGCATAAAAAGTGACTGAGTATGGTTTTTGGGTTTGCTCTTAATAAACAGAAGTGTTTATCTAAAATTCCAAATTTCCTGAGTTCTCAGTAGGGCAAATGTCAGAACAACGTTCAGGATGGAAACAATGGAAGTGACTATCACAGTTCAGCAGACATTTGCTCAGAACATCCATGAAAATTTGAGGCGGTGGTTTTTCACTTGGAGTTCCCCAAAAAGCAGTGAAAAGCTGGGCTGGTCTTGCTGTGTAACCTGTGTTTGTTTGCTCTAGCTTTGGAATGAGCCTTACAAAAGGGCTCTCAGGAGATCAAAGGATAAAGACAGTAAAAGCGACTTGAAACATCCTGATAAATGAGAAAAGTATATCATACTTGTGGTTAGAAAGTCAAAATTATTTTTTTAAGGAAACAAAGAAGTTCTTGTTTGGCTTTTTTTTATAGTTTAGGTATCTTTAAACTGATTCAGAACTAGCGTTTAGTAATATAAACACATGAAACAGGCATCAAGAGTATTTAGCTCTCTTTCTAGAAAGAAGAGTTGTAAATATAAATCCACAGTGATACAAAAACACTGTTGATGTGGGCTCCCCCTTCAGAACCTCATCACGTTATCAGCTTTAAAAGGAAAAAAAAAAAATCAAAATATGACCATAACTCTGGCCTCTGAAGTAATTCTCCAGCGGAACTGCAGGGGGCAGCAAAATAACATTGTTTAGACAGGGCTGTAAGGTTTAACTCAGTGACTAAAAATTAATACATCCATGATAGCACTTTTAAAAATTTTGAAGGGGAAAAAAAAATTACACACCATTAAGAATATGTCATCAGGGCCCCAAAGCCAGTTTGAGAAATACTTAAGAAAATAAAGTCTTAATCTATGATAGTATTTTCAAATTCCAGGTATCATGGCAAAATCGTTTTGACTTTATAACTGCTAAAAATTATTACAGAAATTAAAACATGGAATTAAATATTGAAAACTCTACACACATACATCAAGCAGACTCCGAAAAATACTTCTACACGAGTCAGCAAAGGACAGCCCCTTCTCAAAATGTGGTGGTCTCCTACTTTTGTAAATAAAGTTTTACTTGAACACAGATACCCCATTCGCTGACATGCTGTCTGTGGCTGTTTTCGTGATACCCTAGCAGGGCTGAGTAGCTGCTTCAAAGCCTAAAAAATTTATTCTCTAGTCCTTTACAAGAAAGAGCTGATTTCTGCTCTAGGAGATTCTACTTTTATAAAATACTGCCTTAACTAAAAAACTGCCTCCGGTTACCAGTCCAATTTTCTTAAATAACCAGAAGGCAGGAGATTAAGAAATCTCAGCTTTCTTTCTATGTTGCTATCTACCCAATACAGTCATTTCTTTAGAAGGGCCGGAAAGTCCTTGCTCCCGGTCTGGGAAGGAGGAGCTATTTCTCATAAATTGCAATAAGTTTAAAGGCCATTGATAGAATCAGTGCTGGAGGCCTTAAAATTGCATCTCAGCTTCTTCTGTTACTAAATAGGAAATCGATGTGACACCAACATGTTTATTTCTTAACATTTGTAGTGAATTAAAAGAGTCCTGAAGCAACGTCAGCATTAAAAAAAGAAGGTACACGAGCCAGAACACTTCAACATGAAAATTCCTGGAATCTGGACTCTATCTAATGTGCTAGAGGCTGCACATAGAAGCTATGGGATTGGGTCACTGTTGTGTAGAGACTTAACCTGTTATTTTGGATTTATGGGGCAGGCAAGCTGGGCTTTCTTTCAACCTTAATATTTCTTCTCCTTTTCTTCTTTTTAAAGGTAAATGTTTATTGACCTATAACACAGTCACAGGTAAGTGTCAAAATTGTAAGTGCCCAGTCTTATACCTGCCAGTGTATTTCGACACATTTCATGAAATAGTGCATGGATGTATGTTGTTGATTAAAAGAAATAATCCAAGGTATTAGAAGTTATGATACTCTTGGGGCAGGGGGCCCGGCTGGGAAAGGGCTTCAGGGGCCTTCTGAATGCTGGGAATGTTCTACACCTGGGGCTGGGGGGGGTATACAGGGGCATGTTAATTAACTCAGCTGGACTGATACAATGCTGTTTTCACGTCATTGTGCTGAACGATCAATGTATGCATCCATCAAAAACAAGAGGAAGGAAGGAGAAAGGAAGGAAGGAAACACTCTTTGACTCAGAACTGAAGCAGTGCCAAATGTAGCCACAAAGCTTGGGTTGCCCTCAGGAACCAGGTCACGGCTAGTGCGCTTCGTTCACAGGTAACAGGGCCCCAAAAAAGAAAAGGCGTCACTGTAGTCTGTCATTCAGCAGTGTCTCCAAAGTCCTAACTCCAACCCCCTGGCCTGCAGGGATTCTCCGTCTTGAAAATCTGGTGTAGCTTCACACACTGCAAGGAGGGCCCCTCTGTGAGATTTGGACAAGGCGGCTGGAAGCCGCATTTCCCCATTGCCAGTCCTGAAGGGGACACCACCTATCCTCTACCAATACTGTGTTGTGTATTTGAAAAGCTGTGGTTTCCCCCATAGAAACCTTTAGCTTGCACGGCTTCCTCATCCAGGACACTCCCGGTTAAACACCTTCAGACATTTCTTCCTTTCTTTCTTTTTTAAAGTTTATTTATTTATTTTGAGAGAGAGAGACAGAGAGACAGACAGACAGACAGCACAGACGCAAGCAGGGGAGGGGCAGAAAGAGAGAGAGAATCCCAAGGAGGCTCTGCACTGACATCGTGAAGCCCCGCACAGGGCTTGAACCCACAGGGCCCCCGAGATCATGACCTGAGCTGAAATCAAGAGTCGGACGCTTAACCGAACGAGACACCCAGGCGCCCCACAGACATTTTTTTTCCTAAATGGGAACAGGGTTCACACAGGCACACTCCATCTCCCACAGAAAATCTCTGCCCACAAGACCAGGAGAAGCCACCATGCATCATTTCTTAATAAATCCCATCATGAGTGGATTCTAACAATTTCTGACCAGAAGAGCAATTTTTTTGACCTCCCACTCTAAAATACCTGTAAAGATCAACTTGTTACAGTTAACATGTCATTTCCTTATATGAGAAACAATGTCAATTATAATCAGGCTTTCAAGACAACCCCGACCCTTAAATTAGACCATCACGTAATGAGTAAAGAAATGATTTTGTTATGGATCTTAGAAGATGATTTTTTTTTTCTTTAAAGAAAGTAAAAGTAACAGCAGACCCTCCAGCATGCCAATAATTTGATCCAATATTTCTGAACTTGAACACGTATAAGGAGTATGCACAGGATGGATAAAACTGACTTTCCAATTCAGCAGGTCTTAGAGTGGGGCCTGAAAGCTTACATTTCTGACAAATTCCCAGGGGCTACCTTTTGAGAACCATTGACTAATCTTTAGTCAGTCACTTTAGTTTCAACATAACTGAAAAATTTTGCTTACGGTCCTGAATAAAATAGGGATCAGTTTCTGGAGCATACTGTTCGCTGAAGTCAACCAAGGCATCCCGTCCATATGGCCGCCGGCGTCCCGTGACGGGGATGTTACACAGCTGGGCATAGTCATCTAAGAAGGAAATGAAAAGCAATGTGAGACGTCATCACTGTTTGCTGACCCCCTAGACACACCCACTCGCAGCTCAGAGCCACAGAAACCGGCCAGGGCACTGTCCACCATACGCTCCTGTCTCGCACACATGTGCACCACTGATCTTAGACCTCGTCTCCATATTCTTTATGGGAGCTGTATCCACCCACGCACAATGAAAAGCCAAACAGCATAATTAAGATTCTACACTGAAGACCAAAAACAGTAGCTGAACAGTTGGCAGAATGTAGCCCAGGAGAGGAAGGAACTGAAAAGTGAGCCAGCGCTCAGAAAGCTACAGGCCTTTTGGAAGAATGGTTTTACCTGAAACCAACAGGTGTTACCATTTTAAAGGACTGGTCATTCTCACAGACAGGTATGTTTTCACTCAAAAGAGACAGAAAAGTTGTAACTCTGGTGATCCAAAAAAGACGTAACCAAGTGAGGATGCCAGTAGGTACCATTTTATTTTAAGAGCAACTTTTAGAACTCTAAAATCAAGGCCTGGTCTGTATGAATGTAGTATTACAGTAACAAGGACCCAGCCACCACATGGGACACTGGTTTTTCATTTGTTCCAGGGTTACTGAGTTTTCAAAGCATTTCACCGTCCCAGGCCCTTGCCTGAATTGAGGGGCAGAGTTATTTGGCAGGTCTAGAGAAGAAAGCTTTAGAAGGGATGGCTTCATGTTCTCAATACATGTTGTATGGAAATATACTGTCCAAGGATTTATCTGGCATATGGAAGAAATCCTGGGGCTCCCCAGACTTCAGTAGCTCTTCCAAAACTGTGAGATGCTAGTCCAGTGGCCCCAGGACTGGATGGACACACTCAGGACAGTCACACAAGGCAACAACCACATCTGCCTGGACCACAGACTGGGGGGTGGGGGGTGGGGGAGGGCTTTACTCTCTTTTGTTTCCTCCTGTGACATATGAAAATAAAGAAATGCATTAGGGCTTTGGTGTGACCTCTCAAGGCTTTCTTTCACCCCCTACCCCCACTTAAAGGAGCCAGAGGTGCATGTGTGTGTGTGTGCGCACACACTCACACAATTCTCTCCTAGAATTGCACAAAGCAAGCACAAGGCCAGAAAAGACCCTGAACACTGAATGGAGGGGGAGGGGTGAAGGTTGCCCCTTCCTCAAATTCTCCTTGTGTGGAAGCTTTCCAGGAACAACATACAGACCCCAGACACCCAACACTTTTGCCTGAAATCATTTCATAAGAAATATTAATTTCATTAAGGAAACAGGTGAACCTGAAAAAAAAAGATCCTTGACTTGCACCCTTCCCTCCAAAAAAACCACACACAACTGGAAGCAAAGAGAACACAAACGGTTGTCAGTTCTCCTTCAAGTTTGAAAAAGAATTAGGGATCTCCCTGTGAGAGCAAGATTGCTGAAATATTTACAAGTTTCAAGAGCTGAGGTCATTTTCTCTCATGGCTTTTTTTATATATGTTTGTTGCACATCTGAAAGGGAGACTGTTCGGTATTTTATATCCAAGCAATGGCTGTGATCAAGAGGAGATATTAAAAATAAGTTCATGTTCTTATTTTGTAAAACTAAATCCAGAGAAGGCTGAGCATGGTCCTATACACATCTGCATGTAGAGGAAACCTCGCTGAGACTCAAGGTCGGGAGCTGGTGACTGACACAGAGCTGTTGGGCGCCGTCTGGCCCTTAGGTCTGGGTCTTCCTCTTCCACCATGAAACGAGCTGGTCCCTACCCTTCAAGCTCTCACCATCTAGCAGAGCAAAAGAAAGGGCCCAAATGTGAGAGTGAGGAGGAGGAAGAGCTTCCTGGAAAAGGTGGCGTTTGACCTGAAATTCAGAAGACAAGTAGGATTTCCTTTGCTGGAAAAGGTATTTTGTATTCATTTTAAAGAGGTTACCCAAAGGCATCAAGAAAGAAGCTGTAAGCTGTGTTTGGGGACTACCAAGAGTTTCCTAAGGAAGCCTTCTGACTGGATCCAGGCTGGTAAAGGAGAGCAGACGAACGGGGGTGAAACTTCAGGGACCGCCATATCTTCTTTCCCTTCCTTTCTTCCTCAGCCATGCATTTTTAAGATTCTAGAACTTACTGTCCTTTGTTGCTTTCCTTTCTCGAACACATTAAGCATTCCCAATTTCAAAACAGCTTTGGTCAGTTTTCAAAACTGACTGATTTCTGCACGAAATGTACACTCTTTTGTATTTGAAGATGCGCTACATTCCCATCATCACCAGGACATGCATTTTGAGTTATCTTTCTGGGAGCATGGATGGGTCTACCCTAATCCATCCATGCTGCCCCTCCTGCTGTGCACATCTGCTCTCATTCTTGGCCAGGGTCAAGGGCGAAGCGAGTGTAGGGTAATGGAAGGAACATGGGCTCTGGAGGCAAGAAGCTGGGGCTCAAGTCCTGACTGGACCACTTACTTCCCAGCTTAGCAATTTGGGGCAGACCTCAGTTTCCACACTTGTCACATGGGGGTAATAATTCTTGTTTGCCTACCTCTGTATTACTGATGTATGAAAATGAGATACTGCTACGGAACTGTTCATAAATTCTGAATCATCAAGAAAATGGAAGTTCCGATTTCTCTCATAGGTAAAAATCTCTAAGTCTCTATTGAACACTGGAAATAAATGAGGATTTTCAAAGACAGCTAAAGAAGCAATTTCAGTATTAGCAAAACGTACAGGTAGTTGTCAGCAGGCAAAGAAGTGTGCAGTACATTAAGACCAATGAAGGTCACTCTCTAGATGTTTTAAAATATTGTTTCAAGATTATTTGGAATTTTTAAATACATGGAGAGGGGCACCTGGGTGGCTCAGCCGGTTAAGGTGACTTTGGCTCCGGTCATGATCTCACAGTTGGTGAGTTCAAGCCCTGCGTCATGCTCTGTGCTGACACCTCAGAGTCTGGAGCCCACTTCAAGTTCTGTGTCTCCCTCTCTCTCTGCCCCTCCCCCGTTCATGCTCTGTCTCTCTCTCTCACAAGAATAAACATAAAAAAAATTTTTTTTAATACATGGAGAGAAACTCTTGCTCAGTAAACAGAGAAAGAGGTCTTCATGGGCTTTGTCTCAAACAACTGGGGACAAAATCATTTACTGCCTTGACAGATACAATTATTTGGTCAGGCAATGAGAGCAATAGCATATTGTGACACCAGACCAACAGAACTCAGAGTAGAAGGCACAGTGATGTCCAACAATTCTTACTGTATGCCTGAATCCTTCAGAGATATCTCAAGTAGACAGGTTTCTCATCATCTTCCAGGGGAGCAACTGGAATATCACAGAATTTTCTGAGTCTTTGGCAAGGCATCCTCCTCAGGACCTGAGCACGTGTCTATTTCTAGAACGTGCTGGGCTTCTGTGCACCCCAAGCTACAACCAGAGCCCATTCTAGCCTTGGTGATCAGCTAGTCCCGTGGCATGGTTACACTCTAGCTGAGGGACACAGTGAATCATGGTTGGCAGAGAGTACGGAACCCACTTCCCACGAGAGCGCACGAGCCTCTACTGGTTCTCCGTTTCACCTAGCTCAACATGTGGGGATGAACACATACTCTCCCTAGGGTCTTTTTCCTTCTCCACAACACCCTTAGGCACATCAACAACTATTAATCGCCTAGCTGTCTGGGGACCGATACAAAGGAATAGTTTTGCTCACCAGAGCTTGTGCTCTGGGAGGCAAATACCACGTATGAGCCACAATTTACAATGTGTTCATCCAGGATCCGGCCAAATATGAATGTGAAATGAACAGGAAATGGAAATATTCACACCTCAAAGCCTCCCCCCCCTTATGCATTCTTCACCTCCCCAACGACAAATGCTAAGCTCTTGATCAAAGCTATGAAAAGACGGTGTGGGACACCGTCACTAAGTAGTCTCAACAAGATCCAGGCCATTGATCACAGTCCTTTCCCTGGCATGGCAGATTCTTATGACAGATGGTGCTGCTTTGATTTTAATTTTAAATTGAAAAAAAAAAAAAAAAGTTTAAAAATTACCCCCTGGAGCCACTGGGTCTGGGGCTTCTGCTGTCAGCAGCAATGGGAAGCACAGCATTATATCCTGGCAGGAAATCTCCCTTCCTGATGACAGACACATCTGCAGGGCTGGTCTGGACAGTCACATGTCACCATGCCACTCTGGCATGTGAGGACAATGGGAGGTGAAGTTTTAGTTCTGACTGAGGCAGATTAAATTCAGCTGCTTTTAGAAATGAAGACGAGACTGCATTTCATTCTCCACACATCAAGGCTAAAAACTCAGGGCTCCAACGTTTGAAGTGCATTATTTTCAAATACAGGAGAAACAAGGACCGATTCTTATGCGTTAAGAAAAATGGGTCATGTTTTGCTCCAATGTCGAGACCAGGTGTTTTTCTTACAGACTTCCACACGTCTTATTGATTGATGATGGTGTTTGGAAAACACAGACACACAGCCAGGAAATGAAGGAAGAGGACAGGGAGAATGGAATTAGGATTTATCCTGGTGCTTGTGCAGCCAGCAGGACAAAGGGCATTTGTCTTTGACTGAAAGTGGGAAAAACTAGGAGATTAGAAAAATGGGAACCATTTACAGAAAATACCATCCAGCACTGACGATAAAGGAACCTGAAAGACAGCATGCCACTGGCAGTCCACACCCTGTGGGTCGGCCACTTGTTTGAGTGCCTCTCTACTTATGCTCTTTTCAGAAAAAAACGTTTACCTACAGTGTCCAATGAACAGACAGTAGCCTGCTTCCTAGATATTAAAACTTGCTGCACTGTGAGAGGGAACAGGGTATACTAAAAAGAAAATGGACTCAGAGTCAAAGGCCTCGGGTCCTAGTGTTGTTTCTCTACTTTCTAGTTGCTTGGACTGGACGTATTTTTTTGAGTTTCATCCTCAACAGGATTAGGGTACCTGTCTTTGTGATATTAAAGGCAAGTCAATGTTTTATTCAGGGACTGACTCATTCATTCAACCAGACACAGAATATTACGGGGAGGGTGGGAGTGGGGACAGAGGAAGGTTATAATGACGCTATGACAAAGGTACATACACTGTGAGATGTACAGTAGTTTATCGGGACCACAGAGAAGGTCACCAGGAAGAGCTGGGGAAGGCTTCACCTTGGAGGTGGCATCTGTGGAGGCCAATAAGGTGAAGAGGAGGAGGGAGGTAACTCAGAGTCATGGGCATATATAATGGATAAGAAAGCTTTAGGGAAACACAGTAGCATGTAAACACTGGCTACTGTAGATCTCTGCCGAAGAACAGTGGGAAAAAAAGGAAGTTAGTGAACATGTACTACATGAAGTTCCCTCATGTCAGGTGCTGTGCGCTTTTGCGTACATTTTTTTTTTTCCTTGAAATCTCCGAACATCCTCTGAAATAATTGTAATTAGCTCCTTTTGTTTCTGACTTATAGTGTAACTTGTCCTAGTTTAGGTGAGAGATTCTAACCTGACTTAGTCTATCTGCAAAACCGTGTTTGATTCCACAGCTGCCCTTCAGAAACCCTGCAAAGAAAATTATGAAATCCATTCCCTAGACCTTAAGCACCAGGTAAGTACTTAGTTCAGCAATAAGCATTTGTGACTCAAATTCCAGGGAGAGCAATAACCATGAATGCTGATGAGCTCAGCCCCACCAGGGTCAGCTCTATCATTAGCAGGATTTATGTTTATTGAATTTGCTCGATTTATTAGGTGAAAGAGATCAAATTGCTTAATGTTCAATTAAATTGTACTTGTCGAGGACAGGGAAGTAATGAAGTCTAAAGTCTTGGCAAGGTTTACGTTCTGCAGGACTCCTGTAAATGTTAATGCTCTAAGGAAACTCATGGGCCACAGACCAACTGAGCTCCCCACCCCAGCAGTCACCTAACACTGCCCTTCCAAACCCAGTCACTCACTGCGTTTCCAACAGATTGCTGTTTATTTAGCCAGACTCTACTGGAGAGACAGATTTGTTGGGTATGAATGCCAAAAACTGGAGGCTCCCTTTGCCTTCTAAAACCTGGATTCAAAATTTATGCACTTGTAATGCCATTAAATCATGCCACACACGAAAACCCTAAAATAATGATTGATAACTTATGAACTTCTTATTAAGGATTGCGTGAAAAAGGTTTCTCCATTTCTAAATACCCAGGGCTTTGGAAATACATCGTTAAGTCTTACATTCAGGCAATCTCTGGGGAAATTGGGAATGAGGTAACCTCTAGTGTTTGATAAGAGAGACGAGTGAACAATACAATAAACAGGCAAACAAGAGGAAAGTTCAGCGTGTTAGTTTTTCTAAACCGTTCTACTTTATCATTTTCTAACTGCCAGGGCAGATATATCAATTTATTTTCTTCTTTCCTGTTCTCTAAATATCACCCTGAAGTGATGATCCGAGAAGTCAACAATTAGAAAAAGCAGGTTACTATTATATATCAGGAATACAATGGTTTCTGTCTTTATTTTTGCATTAACCAAGTAAGAATTATTTTAAAACAGGAGCTAAGTACATCCTTAAGGGGGAGATTGTACAACATGGTGGATGTACTGAGGCCCCTGAAGTGTTCATTTGAAAATGTTTAATTTTATGTTATTTAAATGTCACTTCAAAAAAAAGTCAAAAGAGAAACAAAAATAATACAGGAGAAAAAAATGTTTATATGTTAAGTCTAGAGTTCATCTAATCTTTCTATTTTTAACTGATAGAATGAGGAAACTACAGTAGTTGATCTCTGAGATCCTTTCTAGCTTACATATTTTATGATTCTGAAGAGAAGTTTTACTATTAGGCTGAAGGATCTAGAGAAGACAATTTGTCATGGAACTTTGTGGTTGGGAATAGGAGGTAATCACCACTAGGTGCCGCTACTGAGCTCACCTGGGTGGTTTCAGAATGATGGACAATCATGGAATTTAACACATTGTAAGCAGTCTGTCTTACATCCGTGAGGTCAGTCTCTCATTCACTTTTCTGCTGAAGAAATGGAGGTCTAGAGAAGTTCTAAAGGCAAGCCAGGATTGACTCTCAAACCGTAACATTTACTAAAACAAACTATTAAAATGTAAGGGTAAATATAATTGGGTTTTAGTGTATATTATTTTGACCTTGCTTATTTAAGTTTAGAAGCAAAGAAAGCTATATTAACATTTGTTCAAAACTCTTGATTAATATTCTGAAGTATAGATCTCAAGGTTATGAGATAAAGATACAGCTGAATCCATTATTACTTGAAGACCAGGTTCTAGGTAATAAGTAGAATATTAAACTAACACTAAACACAGTCAATATTATTATTCCACTCAATTATAGGAAATAAGACACTACAAAGGAACACTGAACTATTTTAAGATCCCTAATTCAGTTTTATGGTTTTCCCATACAATGCTATTTATCTTAATCTGAAATCACTTTTTTTACTTTCCCCTCTGGATCTATTCAGAATCAGATATAGTCTTGGTACCACTTCCTCCGGGAAGTGATTTCTTCAGCTATACTTTGTAGGTGCTCACAGATTACCATGTAAATGGTATCTTCTAGGGTTGAGCAGTGTACAACCAGCACAAATGTTCACAATAGCTCTGCTTGCCATGGAGACTTGAATCTCAGAAGGAAGCATAAAGAAGGCATGCTGTGTCCTAATCCCCCCCAGTGAGTGAATCTTTGTGAGGATACTAGCTATGGATAGGGAGCAAAAACAATGGCATCCCCAGCTTCTGCTCCCTGCCGATTTGTGTCAACACAAAGACAAGAACGTGGTAGCTTTCTAAGCACTTTCTAGATGCTTTTCTCCCATTCATCAGAGGCACAATCTGTGTGCTGCATGAAGGGACAGTAGATAAGCTTCCTCTAAATTTTGCCAAGCTTGCCTGCTCTGGCCATGAGGTCAGCATTTAAAAGGCACGGGGAGCCAGCAGCTCTGTTCTAGCCACAGCTGTCTCATAAGCTTAATTAAGAAAAGGTCAGAATAAGCACAGTGTTATTTGAATTCATAACCTCAAACATAAAACGGGGCTTTAAACAATTACGGGCAGTGATTTTCTCACAGTCCCACTCATCACAGTTCATTCTTCTTAGAGTGCATTTCAATTGTTCTTGTCACCGAAGAGGGAAAAAAAAAAATCCTAACAGCAAAGTTTATGTACAATATGTGAAAGTAAAATGTCCACTAAAGAGCAAATCACCTAGTAAAACCACTGGAAAGGTGCTTCTAGAAAGTGAACGTCTATGCGTGAGCTCTGATTTCAAGGGAGAAAGTGTAAACTGCTAAAACAATCTTATTTTTGAGATGAATTAAATCGCTTGTTAATTAAAAATAAAAGTGTTGTTCTTTGTCATCAGATTGTTCATTTTACACATACGTTTTAATTTCTCTACTTAGGTTCTAAATGAGAAAGCGTCTAAGAGGACATCAGTGAGACTTTAGTCAATGAAATTTACTCTCCATTCAGCACAGGTTATGTAAGAATGTGGCCAAATCCTCGGGGCGCCTGGGTGGCTCAGTTGGATAAGTGTCTGACTTCAGCTCAGGTCATGATCTCACGGTCTGTGGGTTCGAGTCCCGCGTCAGGCTCTGTGCTGACAGCTCAGAGCCTGGAGCCTGCTTCTGATTCTATGTATCCCTCTCTTTCTCTCTCTGCCCCTCTCCTGCTTGTAATCTGTCTCTCAAAAACAAAACATAAAAAAAAAAAAAAAAAGAATGTGGCCAAATCCTTTCTTAGCACCTCAATACAGTACAGCTTTTAGGAAAAATAAGCACTGAGTACAAGTGACTCCCTGAAGTCCAAGCCATTCACAAACTAAAATTTCAGAAGTGCTCAGGACACCAACTGGCAATCTCATCCTCAAACCGTGCTCGCGTTTAACTGTTCTCTAATTGTTCTGGAGCCCTGGAGACCATGGCTTCCACCAGTTCTCGGTGTAGTTAATACTCTGGTTTGCAGTACAGCAAAGTCTCTGCAGCTGGTGTTCCAAACCCTCACTGGCTGTGACCCCAGGGAACTGGGTTTGGGAACTGCAGCTTGTTCCAGGACATGCCTCCAGAGTGCTGTCTCTGGCAATGTAGCAGGAAATGGAGTGTTCCCCTATCCTGGGGTTGGGTTTTCCCCCTCCTTTTAACTGTCCTTACTCTGAAAGCAAACCAGGTTTCTTTTGTAAAATGTTTTAAATCAGCGACTACAAAATATGATCCTAACCTGAAGGTGCCTGACTTGCCTGGGGCTCGCTTGTTGTCTAATGCACCTGCCAAAGGCAAAGTTGCTGTTTTGAAAGTTTATCTTTTTACTTTGAGAGAGAGAGAGTATGAGCAGGGGAGGGTTTGAGAGAGAGGGAGAAAGAGAATCTCAAGCTTGAAAGAATCTCAGTCTCACGAGCCGTGAGATCATGACCTGAGCAGAAATCAAGAGGCGGACACTTAACCCACTGAGCCATCCAGGAGCCCTGACAAGGTTGTTTTAAAAACTCACATTCCAGGGGGGCGCCTGGGTGGCTCAGTCAGTTAAGCATCCAGCTTTAGTTCAGGTCACGATCTCACGGTCTGTGAGTTTGAGCCCCGCGTCAGGCTCTGTGCTGACCGTTCAGAACCTGGAGCTGCTTCTAATTCTGTTTCTCCCTCTCTCTCTGCCCCTCGCCCACTCATGCTCTGTCTCTGTCTCTCTCAAAAATAAATAAAAAACGTTAAAAAAATTTTTTTAAATTAAAAAGCACATTCTAGAAAGCTTCATTTCTAGTATTCTTCCTCTGATACATTGCTATTTGTAGCAGGCTTCCCTGTCACTCATCCCTGCCTGCTTATTCCCTCTCTCAAGTCCTGTATCTTCTGCACAGCTTAGTTAAAGAGGCCCTGACCTGCTGTCATAGCCCTGTCCAGCTGGGGGCCCTGGCTAAGTGTTAAATATCCTACCTCCTCCCTGCCCTTCTCTAGCATGTGCCAGGGGAGGAGATAGAAATTAAAACCAATGTCCTTCCTTACAGTGCAGATGGCCCACAAACTGCAAATATTTAACTTTTTCACAATCTCACTTGTGATAATTTCATGCGCCAACCTGGCTAGGCCATGGGGTGCCCTGATATAGTTGGTCAAACCCTGAGTGTTTCTATGAGGGTGTTCTGGATGAAGGTAACATTTAAATTGGTGAACCTGAGTTAAAGCAAATTGCCCTCCATAATGTGGGCCTCACTCACTCATGAATTACTGATTCACTGGATCACTGAAGAGAACAGAGCATGTCTTTCCTCTGAGAGAAAATTCTCCATCCACTGTCCACTGTCTTCCGGCTTCTGCAACATCAGCTCTTCCTGCCTAAAGGCCTCTGACCTGGAGCCTTGGCTCCCCTCAAACCTTGCACGTCATCAGCCCACCCTGCAGATTTTGAATTTATCAGGTGCTATAATTATGTGAACCGATTCCTTATAATGAATGAATCAGTCAATAAATCGCTCTCTCTTTTATTGGGTCAGTTTTTCTAAAGAACCCTAACACTCCAGCCTGCCTTACAGGCACAAGGGAAGTTTATCATTGGTTCAAGCCATCGGGGTGGTAGGGAATCCTGATGGGGTGAGCACATCCCTTTGGGGAGACAGTATCTGATTCTTAAGGGGAGTCATGTGTACTTGGAGAAAAGCTTTAACATTTTTTTTTAATGTTTCTTTATTTTTGAGAGAGAGAGAGAGAGAGACGAGTTGGATTGGGAAAGGGGCAGACAGAGAGGGAGACACAGAATCTGAAGCAGGATCCAGGTTCCGAGCTGTCAGCACAAAGCCCGATGTGGGGCTCGAACTCACAAACCGCGAGATCATGACCTGAGCCAATGTTGGACGCTCAACCGACTGAGCCACCCAGGAGTCCCAGAAAAGCTTTTATATATTAATTTTATCCGCCCTGTTACTCCCTTGAGTCCCTATAATGGAAGATACTGATTATAAAAGTAATAACATGAGGGTGACCTGGGCGGCTCAGTTGGTTAAGCGTCCAACTTCGGCTCAGATCATGATCTCACAGTTCGTGGGTTCGAGCCCCATGGTGGGCTCTGTGCTGACAGCTTAGAGTCTGGAACCTGGTTCAAATTCTGTGTCTCCCTCTCTTTCTGCCCACCCCACCCCCCCACTCGCACTCTGTCTCTCAAAAATAAACATTTAAAAAAAATTTCAAATAAAAGTAATAACATGAGAAGCACTTGTGGTCCCCTGCTGACATGGGAGTGACGGGACGTGCCCATCATCTCATGCATGGATGTTCAGACTCACACCTGAGCACACACATCCCTGGTGTTCATTCTCCAATAACTGACCATCACAGTCATGAATTTTTCCACCCAGTGACCTCAGCTGGCCTGAGATGGAAACTCTATTAATGATGTATATTAAGTCTAGAATAGTAACTTTACTATGAAGGTTTTAGAATGAGGTTTTTGTTATTTCATATGTTTATGTTTGTAAGAACCATATCACAGGGAATTGGACAGACAGACCTTGGGATTTTACTTTGAAATAAAGCAGACTTTCGATTAGGATTTGTGTTGAATGAGTATTAAGAGGACTTGATCAGGTTGGTAAACAGTATTTGAATTTATTAAAAATTCAATTTGCTGCATCTTAAGTCTGATTTATTAAGATTTAGAAGAGCTGCTTAAGTGCTTAAGAAGAAAATGCTGAGGCGCCTGGGTGGTTCAGTCGGTTAAGTGACCAACTCTTTGATTTCAGCTCAGGTTGTGATCTCATGGTTTGTGAGATCGAGCCCCGTGTTGGGCTCTGCATTGAGTGTGGTGCCTGCTTGGGATTCTTTCCTTCCCCTGACACAGGCATGTGCATGCATGCCCTCTCTCTCTCAAAATAAATAAATAAACTTTAAACAAAGAAGAAGAAAATACTTATTAGGACTGTGGGCTGCCCTTTCGAGTATATAGAGTGCTGGAGAGAAAATAAATACATAAAATTAAAATTTTTTTTGAGAGCGAGAAAGGGCACAAGTGAGCGAGTAGCAGAGAGAGACAGCGAGAGATACAGAGAGAGGAGAGAGAGAGAATCCCACAAGGGGCAGAGAGAGAGAGAAGGGGGGAGAGAGAGTGAAGAGGGAGGGAGAGAGAGAGAGAGAGGGAGAGAGGGGGAGGGGGAGAGAGAGGGAGAGAGAGGGAGAGAGAGGTAGAGAGAGAGAGAGAGGGAGAGGGAGAGAGGGAGAGGGAGAGGGAGAGAGGGAGAGAGAGAGAGGAAGAAATGGAGAGAGGGAGAGAGAGAGGGAGAGAGAGGGAGAGAGAGAGAGAGAGAAAAGTAGGACTCCAGCTCACCTGATGTGGGGACTGAAGTCACAAATTGTAAGATCACGACCTGCGCCAAAGTCATATGCTTACGACTGAGCCACCCAGATGCCCCATAAAATTTATAAATGGAGACCAAAGTGTTCAGAGATTTAATTAATACAGTTTTGATACAGAAGTCACTCTCAAGGAAAATTTTATCTGTTCCTTGCTATATTTAAACATTCATCACAAAATAAAAATCAATATTTTATATTAAAAATATTGGACTTATAAGTAGAATGACAAAATGTGTAAGTTGGACTTAAATTCTTAGGAAAATCTCTCTTTGAACATTCATAGATTATACTCTTTATAAACATAAAATACATTATTTTGCTTTTTCTATTTAAAAAATTGATAAATTGAATACACCGAATGTTCATTTAAAAGCCAACATTAAATGGTCCTTTCCAGCCATAAAGCCCCCCTTAGCGGACACTCGTAGCTCTGGAGTCCGGAGGGGCACAGAAGAGGCAGCTTCACTCGGGGTCCTGCAGAGCTGTCTGACTCTGCGTTAGTCCCTAAACACTCTTCCACTTCTTCATTGTCTTTAACTCACGCCTCCTTTCAAAAAAGACTTCTACCATGGAATAATCATTAGCTCAACTCATTTCCTGGAACAGGATTTGATTTGCTAACACCTACAAAGCATGTACTGTAATCCAAGCATCTCACATGCATTTATCACATTTAACCCTCAAATGACCTATTGTTGCTAACTGCCATTTTACATGCGAGGAGACTAACGTAAGGACTAAATCACAAAGCTGCATGTGCATAATTCACTACTAAATTTTATTTTCCAGTTGTCCTTTTATAGTAACAAAAGTATTTTCACTGCTTTTTGGAGGGAGTAAGAGGAAGCTTTCTAAGTAAACCAATCCTTTTGATAAGAAACCACATAAATGGCTTACTTGCCATTCCGTACAGTATCCAATTCGATTTAGCTCCATGGATACGAAGAATTACATCCCAAAGCACTGGACCACTTACCACTCTACATATACACGGTATACATTACGTGTACAGGCATGGTAGCCAGACAATCTAGGAGGCCTTTTATATCTTTCCAGTGTGATTTTAATGCTCCACTATAATTTATTAACAGCTACACTTCCTTTAATCATAATATTCAGGATCTATGATCAAAATGATAAATGCTTTTGTACTCAGAGAGTATTAATTACCATAACCTCACAAGAGTTCTCAACTTTGGATAAAGGAAACTGAAGTAACTTGTCCAGTGCAATCGACAGAAGCAGTGCCAGAAACAGAACAAGATCCCTGGACTGCCTCAACCAAAGGCAGTGACCACTCACTGTGCCTCACATGTAGGATGTTCCAAAGTTATTATTAACATTCTTTGGAAACATATTTCTTGGAAAAGCCTTTAAACCATGACTGCTGAAAGGCCTTTTGCAACCACTGCCCAGTTACAATATTTTTTCAAGTTCAGTCCATGACTCAAATCCCCGTCTTCCTTCACACCTCCAAGGGTATTATGAAACTTCTTATATGGAGATATTTGGAAACATGTAAGAGCTGTGCATGGATATGGAAGAAATCACTAGCTCAACTGTTCGAACACAGATTCCAAAGCCTGTCACTTTTGCAAAACCATATGAAAATATTGGGGGTAGATAAGCTATTGCGAAGTATCAAAACATTTGCTGTTGCAACAAATAGCGCATTTATTAAATAAGGGAATCAAGGGTATCACGTGCATGTTTTAGATGCAACAATTAGGGAAAAAAACAATTCTAATTTAGTAACATAACTGTACACTATGCTAGTTTTGCAGAATCAAAATTTACATTTCATGTAAATACAACCTGTACATCTGTTCCAAAATTTGTTGGACAGTGCATAGCAGGTGTGAAGTAAATAATGGAATGAAGGAAGGAATATGTAAGTAATTTAACTAAAGCTGAAAACAGGCAACTATAAATAATTTAAGATTGCATTTCAAACATGGTTCTTTTTCCTAATTGCATCTTGCATGTAACAGTTAACAAATTCTCTAATGACAGAATTGATTTCAAATTTTTCTTCAGCTGTAATGATTACAGTTTCCCCTTGGCACTCAAGTACAAGCATAATCCGTATCCCCAGAATCAGAATTTCTGCATCAACTGTTTCTATGTATTTGTATCTTCCAACTGTTCTCTCAGCAAAACTGAGAGGACCATTCCTCTGAATTTTGATCAATATTAGTGTTTTACAATTTTTTTTAACATGTGCCAATTTCTTTTGTGGCACTAGTTTCCTTCGAGTTTTAACTACTCTCACCTTTGTACACCTGACTTTCATTAAGAGTAACCGTAGAGGGTCCAACACTGTGGTGTAGTACATCATACCACCAATAGGTGGCACTCTCCCAACACACTAAGGGTCCTGTCGAATTTCCTCTTAACTTCAAAGTTTTAGATCAAGACTTTAAGTCTTTATGTTCAATTTACTTACAGTAGGTCTAATTATTTCAATAATTTACTTAACAGAAGTCTAATTATTTGAACAAGAAAGCCACAGACACTGGGAGCCCTGGGAATCTTAGATTCCAGTAGTCAAGTGTGTCTATTTTTCTTTCCCATGTGGGTTAGTGGGTTCTTATTTCCATGCGATAACGGCATCCTACATATCTTGTAATTCATAGGCACATTTTCCAGAAAATTGAAGCTTATGCTTTCAAGAGTAGCAATAAAAACATTAAAAGTTCATTTTACTTAAGTGCAAGGTATCACTAAGTTCTATTTACCAAGAATAACTGCCCTACTTTAGTCCCTGAATTCATCAAATACATACTGTCAGTATGCCCGCCAGTGTGCTAGACTGTGATGGACAGCTGATGAGACATCAACTCTCATTTTGCTTATCTTACCATCTCGCTCTAAAGCTGTAGTTTCTCTAAGTCTTGTTTATGACACGGATAAAATGACTTGTCTTGCCTGACTTGGTTTTCCAAACACCTTTTTCTCCCAGAGTCTGGAATGATATAACATGATAAAGAGCTCAAATTCTAGGGTCCTCCCAAAGCAGTTCAGCCCCCCTGTCTCAAACCTTTGAAAAGCTGGAAGCAGCCAAGAGCACAGGAACGAGAAGGAGAGGAGGCCAGAACAGGAATATGGGAGCCGAGGCCTCCAGAGGATGAGGACGGGGAAGCTATCGGTGCACAATGGCTTCAACAAATTGTCCAATGTCATGTTGCAGGGCCTCCCTCAATCATCTGGAACCTCTACGAATGCCTGGTGTCTGGCCTCCATGACTTTAGCAGAGGATTAACATGGGATCCTAAGCAGCCCCAGAAATGTACTGGATTGCACAACTATGCAGGTCTCCTCGTGTCAAGTTGTCCTGATATAATCCGTCCCCCTCCACTTCCATCCCCTGCATGTGGTACCACTCCACAAGACGCCATCTAACTTTGGAGAACACGATTGAACAAGCCACTCCTACCTCCTCCAACTACCAGTATTCTCAGATGTAGTTGCTGCCTTAGCAAGAATTAGTGCCCATGACCTATTGCACCAGAAGTGTGAAAGCCTGTTCCAGAGCCAAAGCTTTACTTTACACTGCACTTTAATGCTCAAAGCTGATGACAAGTGCTACGATTTATTCCTCAAATTCCTCCAGCACTGTTTCCATCAGTAACTAATTGTTCCCCAAAGCATCGCTGAGCAACTAGGGAAACTGGAAGGTTCAGTGCCCGACAGGCTGGGATTCATCCAGGGCTTATATTAACCAACAGACAATGTGGTCCTTTTCAACTATCAAGATATCCATGAACGGCATATTTAAAAGGTTCAAGGACAGAAATTATGAGTAAACATGTTTTAAAATTCACACATTCTTTGTTTCCTCTTTGAAAAGTTTCTAACAGTATTAAAGTGAGCTTAACAAAATCAAGGTGGATGCTCTTAGGTGTCTTTAGAACCTTGCTGGTGTTGTCTGAGGACCAGTAGCATCCTTGCTAGGAATGCGGCATCCTTGCTGAGGACCAGTAGCATTCCTTGCTACGAATGCAGAATCCTGCCCCACCTTCTGCACTTAGAAACCAGAATCTGTTTTTTCATAAGATCTGGGGAGTACAGAGAACTGACATGCCCACTGATATTTGCAAAGCAGTTGTCTAGAAAAGCAAGGCTTATATGAGAGCAATTACTTCTGCATTTGTCTATCCTTAATTCATGCTCAGATGCTATTAGATAATTGTATGCTTTATAAGATCCTTGGATTTCAGCTACATTTGAAAATGCATTTGATCTGGGTCACTTAGCAGTAAGTAGCAATAGCTGTTGCTATCTTCCAAATGTGTCAAAGACTATTCTAGGTGTTCATGTATTAACTTATTCAAGTCTTAAAACAGCCCTGTAAGGCAGGTGAAATTACTTTCACATGAGGAAACAGAGGCACCAGGAGACAATGGAACAAGGTTGCCTAGATAGGAAGTTGCCAAGCCAGTATTCAAACTCAGGCAACCTGCCTCCAGAGCCTACACGCTGACCTCTCTGCTCTGGCTCCCCTTAGTGACTGTACTCCAGCAGAGATGCTCCATGGAAGATGGTTTGGTGTGGGTATAACTAGAATGTCAGGTGCTGATCAAGGCAATGGCAATTGGTCAGAGGACCTCTGGAAAACCTTTGCTGTGGACCTTCTCTGTGGATTTATTCTGAACTCAGTATAGTTCTAGGCCCATAATTTTAGGGATATAACAGAAACACTCCTTCTGAGCTGCCTAACTTATTCCTATCCTCCGAGTAAAACATTTAGAACAGTAGTTTTCAATATGTGTCCCCTGGAACCCTGGGGTCCCTGAGAGATACCTGCAGAGACTAAGTAGTTATTCTCCCAACCAGTTCCCCCAGCAACTTTGAGATTAACGAATTTCTATATTAGAGGTTAAAATAACAATTCAGTTGACAAACTACCATTGTTTAAAAAACAAAAGACGGAAAACCACTGATTTTGAAGATTTGGTTGACTATATGCTAGAGATTCTTTTTGGAGATTTTATCCTAAGTACTGTGCATATGTTAACTAAAAGATTGTTGCAATGCTAACTATTGTAATTTTATAGTGCTACCATAATTAGCAATGCTAATTATTTTTTAGTTTGGCAATGGGTACCATATTTTTCCTGATATCGCATGCTCTACTAAAAATATTATACAGTATGTATTTGTTCACATGTTTGTTCAAATTTATATTTTAAAATGTTATGAAGTCTCAGCTAAAGAAAATTGATACAATATTCTAAAATTCATTTCTAACAGCAACATACTTGACTATTCTTCCAAAAGCTATGTCAATTAAACTTGACTTTCAAAGCCATTGGCCTGTCAGACTTATATGCAGTAAATACTTAAAATCATACTATTAGAACAGGGACAGAATAAAATGAAAATATGTGCAGAACCTTTATAAAGGAGTTTCTGTAACAAAAAGCATACACCATAATCCAAATGTTGGGGATGTGAACAGAATATATACAAAGCTCCTAAAAATTAATAAGACACCAAGTCCAACAAAAAATGGGTGAAGGAGGTGATAAACAATTCAGTGACCAAGAAATACACATCACCTATAAACAAAGAAAAGATACTCAAATTCCCTAGGAATAAGGGAGGTGCATGTAAATATGCTTCTCACCCATCTGATAAAAACAATTTTAAAGACTGAGAATATCCAATGGTAGAAGGGTCTGAGGAAGGAGGCATTTCAAATGCTGCCACGGGGAGTGCAAATTTGCGCAATATTTTCAGAGTAATATAGTAAGTTTAAAGTGCACATACCTGCCAACCCAGCATTTTCATTTGTAGGAATTTTCGTACTAAGGCACTCCCACAGGTGTATATAAGATACATACATGAAAGTTCACTTGCAGCATTGTTTGTAGAAGGAAAGTCAAGATAGAAGCAAGCAGTGGGAGGGACAAACAACCCCAAAGTCCAGTGCTGCTGGTGACTAAATAAAAGTAGATGTATCCATAAAACAGTCTGTGCAACCACTTAAAAATTTATCATCTTTCCTCTATTCCAATATACCATATTGTAAAATACATTCTGATATAACAGACATTATTAAAATGTAAAAAAATAGCTTGTGGCCATTGTTCAATGCCATCAATTATAAGATACCTCCCATTTCAGAGATGCTGAAGAGTGAAACAAAAAACGAAACGTGTCTTATCGACAATACGGAGTTCAGTTTTAAATAAGCTCTTTAATGTAAATATATGACAATAATATAAATATAGCTATATAACAACAATTAATGTGTAGGACAAAGGTTTGCATGATTAAAAAAAAAAAAAAAGCCCAACTGTTAAGAATGAACATCTCTAAGGAGGAGCAGAGTTCAATTGTGATGGGGTAGGTGGAGAGAGACAGAACCCCTTTGATTAATTCTTTAGAAGGGGTCTATTTTTGAAAAAAAATCAACCATAAAAACCACTGGCTAAGTACAATAGATCTGACATATATAAGAGCACTGTGAGAACATGTCTCAAGGCCCTGTGTACTCCCTTCCTATGGATTTTGCTTTCCTCTCCTTGTGGCATCTGCCTCTGGGGACAGAGGCCATAGTAATGCTAATAATCATTAGCATTCACTCCCTGTGTCCCTGTTCTACCTACATCCTCCCCTTCCTCAACAGCCCAACAGGATAGGCATAAACACCTCTGTTGTACAAACGAGCTGTGCTGGGTGAAGTTATTGGACAGTTCTTGATTCCAGATCCACCCTGTCTGGCCCCAGAACCCATCCTCTTTCCACTACCAGGCTACTATCATCACCATCTATTTCTTTATGTATTTGCTCTTTATCCTTTGCAAGTCTTTTCTCTTTTAAGGGATATTCAAATCATTTTCTTTTTTATGTTACATTGGTTTTAAGTTATCGCCAATCTGAAAGGCTATAAAACAGCTCAAAAGTTGCATTCTCGTGAACTGAAAGTCAATGCATTTCCTCTTTTCAAGGATTTTTTCTACTCTTGCCCATTCTGAGAATTTGTTCATTATAAACTCCCTCACTTTATGCCCACACGGTGTCTTTCTAGCTTTAACAACTCGATTTCAGAGCTAAAGACAAAATAATATACCCAACACTGTCAAGGGCTTTCCTTTCAAGAGCAGTTAAGTGGCGGCAGAGGTAAGAAGTAAGCAGTCAGTGCACAGGCCAGGAGTCACCAAATAGCCCAGACTCAGCACCTTTCAGTCTTCCCGCAACACAAGGAGAAGGGATAAACCAGGAGCCTAGCCTGCTGCATTTCCCATTTGAGCAAAGGTTTATCCTCGGAACTAAACTTGAAATGAAAGGACATTTGTTTGCATACATTTCAATTCCTTTCTACTCTCTTCCTCTATTGTTATAACTCCTTTTTGGTCTCTCTCACAAAGAGGCTGTCATAAAAACCAGGACAGACTTTCTATAGCCTCTAATACTTTTTGCTCTAAGTAGAAACTATTAGAAATGAGAAAGACTGTCGAGAAAAAGGAAGTATCGGGAAAGAGAAATTCTAAAGATCTATGTCACCAATTGCTAAGTTGCATTATGTTTCTTTGGGTCATTTATCATTCTTTGGGGAAGGGAACGAAGGTTTCAAAAATTAATGGCAGGGTCTAGACTGGAGGTAAACCAGGAGCCATATGTTTATGCAACCCTGCTCTTACACACACACACCCCTATCCCCACCCCTGATGAAAGTAAGGAATCAGGAGTGAAGATGAAGATACAGACGTGAAAGAACAGTCAGGATCCAAAGGAGGGAGGTGAACCTGTTCCCAAAGGCCTCCGGCAGAAGGAACTGGGTGAGGGCTCACCTGAATCCTTCATGGGGCAGAGGGCACACTGCATACCCCAGGCCTCTCCATACAAACAGCAGCATTCAGTGTAAGTTGTCTGCTTGCCAACAAGAGGCCGGCTACACACATACTCATCACTCAGATGTTCCCAGCACAGATCCTGGTAGACATCAGTTTCTTCTATTTGTTCTGAAAGGGAAAACATGGTTCCATGACAATTGCACTGTTATTCCTACTTCATAAACACAGCGGTGGAAGCCAGCGAGTCTCAAAGTTTCCATCTCTATTTCTCAGACTGACTTCCAAGTAAAAGTCTGAAGCCAGCCTGGTCTTTCCATGGATCAAACCTCTGTCATCTCTAACAGGGTGTCATTCCATCAGCTGAAATTCAACCTGCCCGTCATGTTCCAATTAAATCCCTCCGTCTGCAGCTTCCCATCGTTGTAGAAAGCACTGCACGCTCTTCCTTCTATAGTCCATAATCCTAAAGCACTGATCTCTGATTTCCCAATCTTTCCTTTTTTACCTTGACCCTTCTGTCAATTCCTACCATTTCTTTCTACGTAACACTTTGCAGATTCTTGCTTTCTCACTCAATTCATTCACCAAAGCCCTAGTGACACTTCATGCTACAGTACTCAATTCCAAAGTTTCTGCCCTTCAATTGACTTCATCCAAAGTGGTTACTGACAGGGATGATGGATAGCTCAATTAAGCCAATTAGGAGTGGTGCATCATCTCACTGGCGACAGAGAGGGATTCCAATCAATGGACGCCAGGGGTCCCCACCACCTTGTTGGATTCCATGGTCTTTTGGGCCCAGCCTCTTCTGTGTCCTTCAGTCCAGTCAAGCAAACCTGATTATCTTTTCCTGAACTCACATCTTCCTCAGTTGCTTTTGAGGGTGAAATGTGACGAACAGGCACAGAAGAGCTCTGCCATCGGCTCAGCCGATCTATATTCTCTTGGCGATTAAATATGTGTAGGGTACTGAATCTCCTACATACTGTTAGGCATCTTATTATTTTTCTTCTATTCTCTCTCATTTTTAAAAACTGTTCATCTATTTTTAAGAGAGAGCCAGAGAGAGAGAGAAGGGGAGGGGCAGAGAAAGAGGGAGACAGAGGATCCAAAGCAGGCTCTGCTCAGTCAGTGCAGAGCTCCATGAGAGGCTTGAACTCACCACCTGTGAGATTATGACCTGAGCTGAAGTCAGATGCTTAACTGACTAAGCCACCCAGGCACCCCTTCTCTCTTATTATTTTTAGCATCTCATTTTAATTACTCCAAAATACCCAAGGAGTCAATTTTTCTATTTCCCAGTAGCTCACAGTTCAGTCAAAAGGAAAACCTTGACATTTATTTGGACAGAGACTTGCATCTCACATCCAAACATACCATGTGATTCAGTTGGTCGTATACATCTTTTTTCTGAAGCATCCAGGACCATTGGATGGGTACAGAAGCAGTTATAAGAGCCTTCTGTATTAACACATTGGCCATCAATACAACTATTGGGGTCCTGACATTCATCCATATCTTAAAAGAAAAAAAATTAAAGAAAATCAACAATCAGTTGTACCTCATACACTCACCAAACTTTATACACAGCTAAACTGAGTCTAGATTACAGAGGCTGCCACATTTTAATTAACTACACATCATCATCCAAAAGAGAACAGCTTTGGCTATAAAAATATTAAGTTGTATTGATTGGAACATTATTATGTTTCCCTGCTGCTGCTGACATTAAAGAAAGAAAGAAAACATTTAGGAACAGGATATGCTTAGAAATTTAAGATAAAATGCCTCTTTATGATAGTTTTAAAACTATTTCCTTTTGCTATGTTTTTCTGTCTAGTGTATATGGTTTTCTGCTTAAGCCTTAAAGTCTGGGTCAGTATTTAAAAATGACTTTCACTTGCATGGTATGAGTGATGAAACAGGAGGCTCCCCAGACCGAAAGAACACTTCAGTTAAACCAGTGACCTGAATTATAATTCCACATTGAATATTAACTCTTTGCTTGAAATCTGTTCCAAAAGTAGGAAGGAGGTTTTTTTATTTTCTTAAATCTTGCTCAAAAAAAAGATCCATAAACCATTTACAGGTCTTTCCAACATGTGACTTAGATGCAAAGCAATTTTTTTGACTACACAGCATCACTTATTTTTTTCCATCTGTATATTTTCAGAGCACCCTGTATCCTCCTAATACTTACCAAAGCACTGCAATTTGACGGGATCATAGTATGTCCCCTGCTTACAGTAGCATTCATAACCAGGCTGAGTGTTCAGACAGAAGCCATTTTTGCAGATTTCTTGCCCAAAGAGCAGGCATTCATCTGCATCTATGGGGGGCAAAACGGTGAAAGAGAAGACTGAGCTTTGGTCTTTGAGTTAAAAACAGTCTAACGAATACTGGGCTTCAGTTGACTTAGATATTATAATATTCATAGTCCAAAGAATCTTCAGATACAACAGGAGAAAATTCTTAAAGTTAAGCCTAACTCACAGATGTAGAAACAGAATCTGTGACATTTGGGGAACAATGTCCAAAAACATTATTGGAGGAGGTCTTTTTGTAAATATAATTTCTGGGTCACTACCTCCTATCCAATGAAATAGTTTATGAACTTCACAATGCAGCCAACAGTATTTTCTCAAGAATATACCTTTTAAGAAATGTGCCTTTCTCTAAATGTGTATGTTGGCTCATGAACTAAATGGGATGAAGAAAAATCCCCACGAAGAGTTTGATGGAACTTGATGAGTCTGTCTCGGTGATAATGACCAGCTAATGGAAGCACAAGTTCTGAAGGTCTTGGAAGGCCCATTTCTCCACAGAACGTAAAGTGCTCACCGTCTGTCTGCAAACCTCAGTTTACTGTGGTAAGTTGGGGACAATAGGAACATCTGCCTGACAGGAATGAAGCAATTAAATGACAAAATCCATGAAGAAGATTCCACAGACTCTCAAAAAGTGTTTATCCCTTGCTTTCATTGCTATTATTATTACCATCAGTTCTAGCATTTTAGAGCAAATGTCATATCATAAAAAAAAATCATAGGCTTCATGGATGAATCACTCAAAGTTACACAGCTGGAAAATGGCAAAGTCAAGTCCATAATACATAGCTGTTTGGATCTGCAACTAATATTCCAACCATTTACAGCACTGCTAAGACAGGGTGAGGAGGAACTTATTTTTATATGAAAGAGAGGGCGACTTTATGGTAAAATCAGGGCTCTGTTCCATAATATGAAGTGAGATTTAACTATATGCCTGCAAAAACAAAGTATGATATTTGTGAACTTGAAAACTATTAAACACATACTACAAATCAAGGCTTCTTGTTATTTAATTGGACTGAATCATAGATTTATTTAAAAAGCACATATGGAATTTCTTATCCAGCTACTGAGTATCATTAAAACGGTAGTTCTCAAAAACGGATGGACAATAAAAATGTTTAGTCTGTTTTCTAGCCACTTAGCAGTTTTCAGTATTAGACTATAAAGGGAAGAAAAAAACCCCATAGTGTATATAAGAGGTCATAATATCTCTATCATGGAAATGTCAAAAGTGAGTAGTTAACAAGGAAATACTCATAGATGTGGCTTAAATTTCACCAAAATAAAAAGATTGTGCATTTATTTCAGAATTATAGATTACCAGCATTAAATACACAAAACACATTTACTTTAGTTTTCTTCTTTTCCATTCCTTATGATGAATTGGTAGCCATTAGTCAAAGCATCTTAGCAAATAGTAGGATGAGTTCTAAAAAAAAGTCAAGAATCTTAGCTTTGTTGATGACCACAAAGACCAATATAATGATGGTCAAAATTATATGGTCTTAGCTTGTATTATTTATAATATACCTCTGGAATAAAAGCATAAATTTATTAAAATTTATTAGGCACCTCCTAGGTACAGAGTTTTAAGTATTTCTAGTATATTATCTCATTTAATCCTCACGATAACCCTTGAGACATCATTCCTATCTCCAAGATGAAGAGATGGAAACTCAGGAGGGTCACATGACATCCCAGGGCTGCGTGGTCTTAAGTATTCTAACTCCCAAGACCAAACGCTGCCCAGAGTTGACAGGTGCCTTCCCCTAGAAGAATTAAAGGCTTTCTAATCAGTTTCTATGATGAGAAGAGCTATAACTCTGTGGAGCCCAAGCCATGCTTTCACCGGAATGCTGATATGCACACGTGTTACAAATTCATTTCTGTTTGATTCTGACCTTTATAGTTCTCATCACCAGCATCATAAGAGGATTCTCCAGTGGGGACAAAGCCTTTCCCTCTAGGACACATTTCAGCGAATTCAGCTGATTTCAGGAGAGACCAAAAAAAAAAAAAAAAAACAAAAAACAGTTAAAAAGAGAAAAAAATAAACGTTCTCCATTAATGTGTGTTTTAAATTTTGAAATTCAGTTTTTGGTTTTTTTTCCCCCAGACTCCATTAACTTTAAGGCAACTCTTGTCATCTATTCTGGACAAATAAATTCAGTATAATTTCCAAAATTATGGATTAGGTGCGAATAGATCTAATGACTTTAAAATTTTTTACTTGTAATTAAAAAAAAAAAAAACCCTCCTAGTTCATGCACTTCTCATTTACCAACGTTTTGACTGATGTTATGACTTACTTCTCCATTACTGTGGTTTCTAGCATTTTAAAGGTTGAATAAGATTCCAGTCAGGCAAGATCTTAGCCTAAATATGCAAGCTCTAGCTACAGATAATGCGGGATCAGTTTTAGCTAAAAAAGACAGGTTTTAACTTAAAAATGGAATAAAACCGAATTGCCTTTCTGCCAAAATATCATATGGAACCATACTGTAATAGTGTATTCTGCGATGGACTGATGTTAAGTTTAAGAATTCATTTTGAGGTGGGATGAGGGGGATGGCTCCAGCTCTGAATGAAAACATACTGTACGGTAATCTCATCTCAATGCCACTACGGCAGGTACCAGTCAATGTCATCCTTTCAAGGCTTCAATGCAGCAACCAAAATGAGAAGCTTCCAAGGCCCTGGACACCACGGGACCCAACCCAAGTGTGAACACACTGCTCAGCTGGTCCTTACCAGTCCCCACGACAGGGCAAGGGAAGATCTCACAGTTGTCTCCCCAGCCGGCACCGGAGGTACAGCAGCACTCTTGTTTGGTGACATTGGGGGCCAGCACATTATCGCAGAGACTGGCATCGTTTAGATTATAGTAGCATTCTTTCTTTTCTTCTTTGGGTTGATCATCATCTAAGTCTAAAGAGAGTGGAGAGAGTGAAAGGGGGGCCCTCTAGGACACACCAGATCAGTATCACAACAGAGCGGAAAACACAATAATGAAGAGATAGACGGGGGTGGGGGTGGGGTGGGGGGGGTGCCAGCAGCATTTCATTTACACAAAACGGCCTTCTGCTTCAGGTGTGGGTCCTTCCACTTCAAGATAAAAATGCACTGGAATCCGGAATTTTGATACATTTCTAACACACCCCAAGAGTGTAAATCTGTCAAAATCATTTTCTTTTACGTTAAACCAATTGCTATACTCCTATAAATTTGGCCGTGAGAAGAGTTTCCATATCTGCTTTCTTGCCAAACATAGGCCCATTCTATGTGAGCTATAACACCTACTTAAATCAATGAAAATTTTCCCCAACATTTGACCAGAGATGTGGGGCCACACAAAATATTTAACTCTTAGGTGGTTATTTGAATCAACAATGCCCCAATCTTTTCTGAACAGTCCAAGACAGAGTATAATAACCAGGAAAACACTGCAATAACCCCAAATCTCTAAAATAACCTTTTGTTACTGAAAGTCTACTTAAAATGCTGCAAATATAGGACTTTGAACGAAACAATGAGTGCCAGCTAAGCCTTGGGGAAGAATTTCAAGGCTCGGTTCTAGTCCTGGCTCATGTGTGTTCTAGAGGAATATATTTTCCAACAGACTCAGTTTAACCCTCTGTGATAAAAGACAAAGTGATATGAGAGAATACAAACGATGAGAACAAAATTCACTTACTTTCAGATAATACTATAAATGATTTAATCCCATCAGATTTATAGCCTATGAACAAGACTGCGCTTTTAAAAGCTTTTAGAAGTACTGTATTTGGGGGCGCCTGGGTGGCTCGGTTGCTTAAGTCTGACTCTTGATTTTGGCTCAAGTCATGATCTCACAGTTCATAGGTTTGAGCCCACATCTGGTTCTGTGGTGACAGTGCAGAGTCTGCTCAGGATTGTCTCTCTCTACCTCTCTCTCTGCTCCTCCCCCACCTTCTCTCTCAAAATAAATAAATAAAACTTAAAAAAAGGTCAGTATTTTGAGAGTAGGCTTGTAAAGTGGTCTAATCTCTTCTCTACCATATGCTGCAGAGTTCAGTTACTGTGTATGATCCAGTCAGGACTTATTAATAGTTTTTATTTTATGCTATATCAAATAAAAAGCTGACTACTGCCGTGACAATTACTTAGATTAATTTCAATGAAATATTTTCATTAGAACACTTCTTAGATATGAAGGAACTACAAGGACAAAGGGAAAACATTTGCCAGTGAGGATAAGACCTGAAGGTCAACACCTACCTTTGTTTTGCAGTTGGTGCACAATTAATTAGGAAAGTTTAAGGCGTTATTTTCACAATAGTGCCCTATATACTTACTTTGGCAGGGTCAGATTGACTGTAAGGACTAGATTAATACGCCACTTAGCAAAAGTGTTCCTAAAATAGAATTCCACAAAATTCTATCAGAAAAGCAACTACCCTTTCTTTCCTCCTAGGGCAAGGAAAACAAGCAAAATGGCAAACAAAACTCTGATGTACACAGAACATCAATGAGAATGTAGAAGACCCCTTTCACACTTGATTGTGGCTGTTAGATCATTCTATCTTTGACATAATTCAGGCTGGATTCTAAGTCAGTGTCAATAGCTGATGGCAAATTCCAACCTTGAATACAGGTCCAGGAAAAAGAGGAAATGCTGATTTCTACAACAGATTATGAAGTGGTTTTAAGTCCATTTCCTTGGATGTGAAATCAGATAAAACTTGCCACAGCCCTCATCTCTTCTAGCTTTCAAGTGTGCAAAAGACAGAAATGTGTTGTGCCCACACGCAGAGAGCAGTCAACCACCGCTTCCTTCTCTTTACGAGGGGCTCCAAGCTCTTATAAACAGAATTCTTTGGGAAAAGGGCATTTGAAGTTATTATTAAAATCCACCATGAGTCTTGCAGAAAAATTTATAAACTTTCCCCCAACACTTGTAAATTAATTGGCAGCCCATTACTAATGATTTTGCTCATTTTATTCAGTTGACCTAAAAGTACAGCTATTAATGTATGCATTTGGAAATACAAATCAAATCAGCAGCGTAATTAGCTTGTCAATCAAGTTTACAGTCTGTGCAAAGAGAGGGCTGAATAATTGTTTTCTTCTTGCGTTCCAAGTTGTAAGTATGTCATGGCATTTCTTACAACATGGAATAGTATACAGTAGGGCATCATGAAAACTGCTATATTCCTAAGTAATCAGACACCAGAGGCTTATGTAGGAGATATATATATATATATATATATATAAACAAACAAACCTAGGCCTGTTTTCTACAATGTTTGTTATATTCATAGCACATAAACTAAGAAATAAAATTATCTTTTTCTTTTTCTTTTTTGGAAGGAAACTCACAAGTTTTTGCATAAGGGAGACAACCAGTAATATCATCCTATTATTCAGGTTTTACATCGGTTGTTACAAGTCTTGTTTTCTATCCCAGCAGTTTGAAAGCTCAATGTTTATACAGCTGAAATTGGGGGTTAGTCAGGCCCTCATCTGTGTTTGGAAAGAGATGCAAATTCTTTTCAAAAAAACCAGTCCACAAAGGTCATTTTGTGAAACAACAGCAATTTCCCTATCTTTCTAACCTTTAAATAACTAACTTCCTAGAGCATTTTTCCACTGGGGGGAAAACTCATCAGTAAACACAATGCAATGTGATTTCTTTAAAGAATCTCTATGAGTTTAGGTCACTTGCTGCCACAGGAAGAATGGTTAAATTGCCAAGCAATTTTAAAAGATCTAATCAATGGATAGTAAAGTGCCAGGCATTAAAAAGAATAAATTTTATTTTTATTAAAGATTTTATGAGTAACATGAGCCATACTACATACCTCATGCCACAGACTTCTAAGAAATATACTACCTCTCCTCCGGTATCTTTGGATTTGATTTTTCAATTTTATTAAGAGGTTGGCATCACATCTATGTATAAACAGCAATTTGCATAGTCTAATCCTAGGGGGTATGGAAGATGGTAAGAAGTGAGTTTTTTGAACTTTTACACATGTTTCTGAAACAATTTTTACAGAGGCCCTTTCTTGTGATCCACAGAGCAACTCCATGAAACAGTATGTGCAGGTTACAAAGCATCCTTACTTTCCAGAAGAGACGATTTAGGTTGGGTCCAATGTCTCATGCCTGTTGCCTTTCCGAAACCTCTTCTATGGGGCTCAGCTTCTTAGCGTCTCAACTAGCATGAGTTTGTTTTATTTATTTATTTTTTAACTTCTTTGAGACAAATGGGGAGGGGACAGCAGATAATCCTTGCTGGTGTAGAGTTTAGCCACCAGGTCACATAGAGTATAATCATGTTCCCTGGCTCTGAAGAGAAAGTCATGGATTGAGTCATATGGTGCCACTTATGAAGAGCACTTTCTAGAAACATCTTCTCTCTTGGTTCCTCAGAAAGAAGAAGATGTGGTGTTCATTTAGAGGATGGTTTCCTTCGGTCTAATCTTAGCCTTGCTGTCAGGTTGAGGAAATCTGCAACATTTTTCTAATTAAGGGAGACACGAGCATTCTAAATGGGCCCCTGTCTTTCAATTTACATTTGCTAAGTATTCTGAAGGCTTTTATGAGCTAATCTTCTTCATACCTTTCTGGGACAGTCAGGTTTACGACAATGACCAAAGACCCATGAGCAAATACCCATGAGCAAACAATGCCTCCAAGTAAAACACCTGCTAGAGTCCTAAAAAGGCATCAATTTATCTAACTCTGACCCTGGTAATGTTCAGTAAATTACTTTCAACTCAATCATTCACAAAGCTTTATTCCGTTTTTTATTTTAAAATCACCATAGGCACTAATGTTTTATACCAACTCTTGTTTTTTATTGCTTTTCATTATTTTTTTTTAATGTTTATTTATTTTTGAGAGGGAGAGAGACAGAGCACAAGCAGGGGAGGGGCAGAGAGAGAGGGAGACCAAGGGAGACCCAGAATTCGAAGCAGGTTCCAGGTTCTGAGCTGTGAGCACAGAGCCTGATACCTGAGCTGAAATCAGACGCTTAACCCACTGAGCCACCTAGGCGCCCCAACTCCTGTTTTTTATGGGAAAAGAATTTTTAGCATAATATTCTAAGAAGGAATAAAAGAGAACTTGAAAATTCACATATTTCCTTTTTTTCCTAGTTTTCTCCAAGACTTGAAAAATAAAAAGTGTGTGTGTTTTTCAAGTTTATTTATTTTGAGAGAAAGTAAGAATGCAAGAATGAGTTTGAGAACAAGTGAAAGAGGGAGGGAGAGACAGAATCCCAAGCGGGCTCTGCACTGTCAGCACAGAGTCCCATGTGAGACTTGACCCCACGAGCCATGAGACCATCACCTGAGCCGAAATCAAGAGTCAGACGCTTAACCAACTGAGCCCTCCAGATGTCCCGAAAGTGTGTGTCTTTTAGGTGGAATTCAGGAGACAGCCATTGGTGAGTTTCAGAAAACAAGCACGGACAATAGGAGTGGGCTGAACAGGAATGAATGCAAGGAAAAAGGGAGAATGGGAACAGATGGTAACCTTGATGGTAAAGATATGGACCAAGTCAAGAGATTAGAAAGCCAAGCGTAAGAGAAAAAGCACTTGGAAGAGGACTCCTCCACCCAGTTCCTGTCCTTAAGTCAAGCAGATGGGGGAGTCAGGCTGTGACAAGGCTAAGGGAGCAAGTGTAGGGCGCCTAAGCCACACTCCACAGGGATAGGGTGGGCAGGGCTACCACAGAAGGCTGCCTGGAGAGCTAACATGTGAACCAACTTCTTCAAAAATAACTAGAGAAACTGGACAGGAGATAAGGTGGACAGGGGTGAGGAGGAATAAGAAGGACGACTGTACTCAGGTCTGGGCAGAGCGGGGTGAGGGGAGCGGTGGTCTGCGAAGGAAGTCACTGAAGGTGACAGAGAGCCCGGGAGGCGCTGTCATGCAACAAGCGACAGCCGTGTTCCTGATTTAGGCACTGGGTAGAGGACGATGCCACTGAGACTCACCTCATGGCCTCAACTTAAAAGGCAGGCAATAAATACCAGCCAGGTTAAATGAAGGTTCTTTGTTTTTGTTTCTTTTTCCAGCAAAGGAACAGAAGAGAACAGGGGAAGTGAGCCTGAGATAACAACAGGCTGGGGCTGGGCAGGGGGGAGAAAGCCTGTGATTCATGGAGACAGTACTGGACACCGGGAATGTCAGAACAAGACCGGGGTGAAAGAGGAGGCTCCTGAAAGAAGAAGGACGTTCCGTGGAGAAAGAAAAACGGGTGTGACATGCAGAGACGTGTGAGCAGGTGGCGCCCGTGGAGACAGAGAAGAGGCAGGATGTCACAACAGCAAGCGTCGTGGCAAAACGCTGTCACAGGTGCATTGTGAGGGCCTGTGAAGATGACTGGGACAGTAATGCCACATCTGAGGTGACAGGTAAAATATCAGGAAATGTTTAAAGGAAATGTACCAACCCCTCCTCGTTGGGCCATATTTATAGCAAATGCCAGGGCCCCAAATGACTGCTGCCGCACCAGTGTGGGCATCTCCTGTCTCAAGAACATGCAATGGCTCATATCCAGTTGGAGTCTGTCACTTGCATCAACTGCCATCAGTTCATTCAAACACGGACATCTCCTCACTTAAAAACTCAGATGTTATTTTACATCTTATATATAGCAAGTAAAAAATTTCATAAAGGTAAAAGCACAGTTTGGTAATTAGTAAATTCTTCTATGCTCTTTGAACGTGGGAAGAAACCTGATTCAACTTTTTTCCCCCCCAACAAATGAGTATGTTATCCCTAGCCTTACCTACATTTATAGTATAGATCTATTACAAATACACAGTAAGACCTCAGGAGTTTTATGGCATTTTACAATGTTTGCATTTTAAATACTATGCTCTCACTGTCTTTCATTTTTTTTCCTATCGAAGGTCTTTTTTTCTAATCAGAAATTATTTTTAAAAAACTGTCTCAACGTTAATTTATTTTACAGGTTAACTAAACACATAAAAAAAACCCTACTCCGCCAAATGTAACAGTTCAATGATATTATATGTGGTTTCCTGCCTTTAAAAAAATATGTACGTACATAAAACCTGTAGCGGACCTCTCTAGGAGGAGAACAAGGATGCTCTTTGAGTTCAATTGTCAGAATCAGGAGGATGATTTACACGTGTCCCTTGACAGCAGGGAAACGCTTTCATTCTTCTGTTCTACTTGTTATTTAACCGAAAGACATGAAGGAACCATCCGCCCTACAAGGAAGTATAAATAGATCATTCCTCATTCAACTGTGGCCTCCAATCTATCTCTGATAAAACGAATCAGTACTTAATTCTACAGAACTAGCTGCGAATGACACCATAAATACAGAGGGGATACACTCTTGAATGTCAAGACGCAGTTTGATTCAAGAGGTAGTGAGTGTCTGCCATAGGTGAGGCAGTGAGCAAGGTTACAGGGGACGCAAAGATGAGTAAGGCAGAGTATAAGGGTCCTGCCGCCCTGCCAATGACTTTGGACTTCACGCTGTAGGCAGCAATAAGCAGCTAAAACTTGTGATGAGCACTGGGTGTTGTAGGTGGTGATCAATCACTACATCTTACACCTGACACTAGTGTTGCACTGAATGTTAACGAGCCGGAATTTAAATAAAACCTTGAATAAAAATAAATATAAAACCAGATTCATGTTTTGAAAACATCAATGGTGGCAACAGCAAGGAAGAGGAATCGGTGGGATGGAGGGAAGTCAGGAAGCTACCGCCATGGTCCAGGTAAGAGTTGTTGAAGGACTGGCCCAGGGCACTGGTAACACAGGAGCAGGGAGAGCTGAAGGACACTGTTGAGATAGAACTGGCAGAATGTTCTGGAGGCTTGGAGGAATGGGGAGAAAAATTAAGGTGTGATGTCAGGATTCCCAGGACTGATGTTTGGCAATTAATGAGTGAACACAGGTTGGAGAAGGGATGGTAATGAATTTGGTTTGGGGATAATTTCAGGCAGATATTCTGACAAGACACCCTGGGAGAAAGGGCCAATAATAGGCAGCTGGAAATAGGAGTGTGGCTCTGAGGACAGAGGCGGAGGCAGAAGATACTTGGCAGGCTGTATCACGTAAGTAAGAGTTGACTCAGAGAAGACGATTAAATATCCCAAGAGAAGAACAGAGAGTAAAAAGAGGCCTAAACATGCAACTCCCCGGGACATTATTATTTAAGGAATGGGCTGAGGAAAAAGAGTCTGGAAACGAGAAAGAAAAAGACCAGAGCAAGAGGGAGGAGGATGGGGGAAGGAATGTCCTAAATCAATCAGAAGGAAAGCAGGAGGAGGGAAGACGGGAAACCACGGTCAGTTGTTTCACAAGAAGGAATGAGCAGCGAGACGAATGGCTTTAGCATGTAGGTGCTCTCCACTGGCCCAAGGGAAAGGCGCTCTGCGCAGACAAGCCTGGGGGCCCTGGATCAAATGGGGGACAGTTCTGTGGAGGTAGGTGGAGCCTGGAGGTCCCCATCAAAGAATCTGGAGGCCAGCACAGTGACAGAGATTATTCCTGGGTGGTGCCACTGTGGGGGATTTTCATTTTTGATATATTTTCGTATAAGCCAATTTTCTGAGAAGAATATGCATTGTTTTAAATAAAATCACATGCATTATTTTTTTTTCAAAAAGAAAGCCAGTTTAAAAAAAAATGTTTATTTATTTATTTTTAGAGAGAGACAGAGAGTGTGAGCAGGGGAGGGGTGGAGAGAGAGGGGGAGAGAGAATCCCAAGCAGGCTTTGCACTCCTGATACAGAGCCCCACATGGGGCCTGATCCTATGAACCCAGAGATCACGACCTGAGCCAAAACTAAAGGCCGGACCAACTGAGCCACCAGGTGCCCCAGGAAGCCAATTGTTAGAGGTTGGAGTCATGGGGTCCTCGGCCTCGAGAAGCAAAGTGGAAAAGATCCCGGGGTTAGGTTCCCGCACAGCCCTAGCTGTGGGACCCTAAGAAGAGCATTCAGTTTCTCCTTGGGCCTCGGCTTCCTGACAGGTAAATACAGGAGCTGGGCTAGAAAACCATGAAGGTGCTTCCTAGTTGTAGAAGCCTAGGCTCTACCTTGTGATGTGAGAATAAGCTCTCAAATACATTAGAGAAAAATGGATATTTAAGAAAATGCTGCAATAAACTGCATAAAGAACAATTCTTCTACAATGCAAATAATCACTCCAGTTTATGTTGTATAATTTCTGATCTCGTTTATTTGCTTTTCTTCAAGTGAGGAATACCTGCCTCGATTATAACATATATCTTTTTTGTGTTCTTTTCCTTATACCTTCTGTTTTAAAAATAAGCTCAGTTCCTACCCCAGAGTCTCCTCTGTGCACCAATCAAGACAGAGAGCAGCATTCTGTGGGTAAGGCTTGAAGGCTGCAGTTGCCAAGACCACATATTTACTGCTTCTTTTAGAGTGCCCGAGGACATAAAGTTTTTATGGAGCAATTATCACAGGCACTGAGAAAATAAAAGCATCAGGCTGTATTTCATATCCATACCCTCTTACACGTGATGAGTGGCATGGACATTTTTTAGTTCTTTCTGTTGCAGGTGCTTTTAGGCAATGTACAACAATGTAAATCAGTGGCCAAAGGCCCAGGCAGTGAAAACCATTAGACCAGACCTAAAAAATATTAGGTGGGAGCCAAGAAGTAGTTTAGAAACAAAAACCCTAGGACATTAAAATTCAAAAGTACCATAAAGGCTACCTGGTACAATACCCTGCTGGGAAGGGGGTACCCTTCGACCAGTGGGTATCCCACTTGTTTTGGGACACGTCTAGGGAAACACCCGTAATTTCATGACCATTACCTATCCCTAGTTATTGGAAAATTCTGTGCACTGATCCGCAATCTGCTTTCCTGACATCACCCCTTGGCTCCTGTTCTGTCCTCAGTACGATACCACTGTGGATTGTGCTACTGCTCATTGGTGGGATCCCCTCCGACTGGGGAAATTTAGCAGCTTAGTAAAATTCATCTTTCTTGCAAATTCATCTTTCCTTTCCAAATTACTTTTCAGGAAGGATGAGATCTGAGCTGTTGGTCTAGAATGTATATAGTGAAATTATTCTGAATCTTTGTTAAAAACCCTCACTTAAATTTGGTATAAAAAGTTTTGTTCTGTGTAACGGCAGATCCTTTGATTAGAGTAGGATACAAACTCTTCTAGATGGCCCCCATTTAACCAACTTGTTGCGTTAACCAATGTTCTCTTGCCCTCTGAAAGGCACCCAGGCCTGTGCCCACAGCAGGTGGAATGCTCACAGCCAGGAAGCTGCTCTTGGGCAGAAGCACACATTTCCTGCTCTCACATGCTGAGCTGTACGCTGACCAAGACTCATCTGTGATTATTCTCAAACATTCTGTGCCAGTGTATTAATTACTGTAGTTATATAATTAAACAGTATATAGACCAATAAAGTATGAATTGCGAGGAGTTGTTTACAGAACGAGTTAAAGACTAAAGTTGATTCAGTAAATGGAACGCTATCAAATTAGGTGTGGATAAGACAACTGTAGGGGCACCTGGGTGGATCAGTCAGTTAAGCATCCGACTTCGGCTCAGGTCATGATCTTCCGGTTTGTGAGTTCGAGCCCTGCATCAGGCTCTGTGCTCACAGCTCAGAGCCCAGAGCCTGCTTCAGATTCTGTGTCTCCCTCTCTCTCTGCCCCTCCCCTGCTCATGCTCTGTCTCTGCCTCTCTCTCTCAAAAATAAACGTTAAAAAAAGACAACTACACAAAAATTGAGAAAAACGATAAAAATCTAGAGGAATTTTACACTCACGTACTTGGCAAAGGCCTTTAAATTCTTTCTCCCTTTAAAGTAGGTGGTGGAGATCATGCGTAATGTAGTTTATGCAAGACAAGCCATGCAGGACTCTTAAGAGTGGACTTGTACTCAAAACAAGTTCTCGGCCCTCCTTCAAAGATTGGCAAATGAATGTACATTGATACGCTTTAAGTGAAAATTTAAATATTTAGAAACTATATTATCTTTTCCAGGATTCCTAGCTTCAAATGCCTTTTCAAATGGCAGGTCAATTAAACAGCCCTGCTCAAGTCGGGCAGAGAAGTCTCCTCCTGCAGTTGACAGCTGGCCTGCCTCTCAGGACCCTGACAGAGAATTGCTCAGATGAAGATATCATCATAGACAATCTGAAGGCTGCATATAATCAGTTACAGTTCGCCAGGAACTCTGCAGATTGAGGTATGGTAGAGCTGCCAGAAACAAGATAAATTAGTCAGATTATACTGACATGGACCAATAAAAACAACTGGGTATGTATAATATTTAGCAGAAGCCAGAGAACTATGGGGAAAATATGTAAGAAACCATAAAAGAAAAGATTAGATACAAAGAGGAAGGAGAAACTATGTATCTATTGGCAGCTTTATGAAGCTGAGTATTCAAAACCAAGTTCTTTAAAAACGCAGGACAGTACTTAGTGAATTCTGACTGGAAGAACTTTCCAGAAAGAGTCAGTCAGTCGATGAGAGCAAGGACTCTAATGGAGGGAAAAAGGCAAAGCAAATGTTAGGGACTTTATTAAAGAAAAGCTTAAAAATAGGAGATGAGGAACAAAGCTTACAAAATGAATCACTGGACAGTTTTAAGCAGCAGTTAAAAAAATTTTTTTTCAAGTTTATTTATTTGAGATCTTGAAAGAGAGAGGGTAGAGAGAAAGGGAGTGAGAAAGAACCCCAAGAAAGCTCTACACCATCAGTGCAGAGCCTGATGGCGGGGCTTGAACCCACAAACCGTGAAATCATGACCTGAGCCAAAATCACGAGTCAGATGTTGAACCAACTACACCACGCAGGCGTCCCTAAGAAGCCATTTATGATGAACTACTCCAGTTCACCAAATATGATTCAGATGGTCTCACGATCCTATTAAGGTACTATTAATCTCCAAAACAAGAAATGAACAAACTTTAGGATCCCAGACATTTACCTAAACTGAATCTACGTGAAGTGAATGAACCATTCCCTGATGTTGCTGAAACATTCCAGCAAAAAAATACCTATCTAGGAAAAAACATAGTTAAAAAGGTCCACCATTTCAGAACAGATCATAAAAGGATGAGAAATAGATATCCCTTAAGTATTTGGATCATAGCTTACTATTTTAATACTTCATAGAGTACTCTGCCATTAACAAATGCCTTTTACATATAGGATTTTTTTTTTAAATCATAAAATTCTGTGAGGTAAATAAAACCTTTCTATTTTACAAGTGAGAAAACCAAACCTCATAAATGTGGAATGATATGCCTAAGCTTACACAGCTGGAAAATCGCAGACCACCATGGTTATTCCAATTTGAGGTAGTATAAGAAATTTAGAAAATAAAAGAAAAGGCTAAAATTTCCATTAATTCCAATAATTATCTATTTTATGTGTCCTCCTCTTCCCTCCTGCCACAGACTGTAATCACTGGAACAGCCCATTTTGTGACTTAACATTGTACTATATGCATTTATCTGGACTACGTAACGTTCGTAGGAATCATTTAATGAGTGTACAATATGATGATATGTGAATTATTTCAGTCAAATACTATAATACTATAATATAGTACACTATACTCTACTATAATAATGATGCTATAATACTATAATCTTTCAGTCAAATACTATAAATTCACCATCATACCATGGGTGAGGCACTCCTCTACGGAACTAAGGACAAATAGGAAAAGGCAGTTACTTAACCAATCGCATTATGGGCCAGCCAGGTTTTTAACTGTGTGTTTGTTTTTGCTATTTTAGGAACAACTAAGATGAAAAGTCTTCTCGCTACAGCTCATGTGTCACAGAGGTGGTCACTAGAACGAGGAATAACCCCTCCCTCCAGCAATACATCACCTCTTCCCCCTCACAGACAGTGTTTTTGAATTACACATTATATTGTCTTTTTGTGTAATTCTGTAATTCTGTACCCTTCCCCTCTATATCTAACAATTAAGAAGAATATGTGTATGTGAAGATATTTTTAAATTGCATTTCCTTTTACTTGCAAAGATGGTTATTTCATACAGAACAAGTGTGCCCTGTTGAGAAGAGTGAGAGCACTCTTAGACACATGGATAAAAACAACCGAGATTGAGCAAGAAAGTCAAATGGCCAATGTTTCATTTTATTTGGCTCTCAAGTAATCATTTGGTCTTTTGCTTTCGTTAAAATATAACCAGGCTATAGCTACATGGCACAAACTAAGAGAGTGATTTGGAAGTTGATTAATTTATCTGGAAAACCATCAGTTCTCCATTTCAATTCGTGCCCTGACGACACAGACTAAATCAAATTTTAAATGAACGCAAACACAGCCACTCTCTGGGCCAATTTCTGAAAAAACACCTTAAGTATTCCAAGTGGAAGTCTTTGTAGATCCTGAGAGGCCTATATGTTGCTTTTAATTTAGAGAAGTGTCAAGACACGTTTCTCCAAGGGCCAAGATAGAAAGATTATGCAACCTAATGAGATGATGCCATATTAAACCCTGAGCTGATGGCTCTCTCTGAGTTTTAAGCAATTCCCAGTGAATGTTCTCATCATTTTGGATCCTTTACCCTACACATGGCGTCTCTGGGTTGGAAAGCACAAGAGAGGCCATCTAGCTCAGAGTTGTCACTGACCACATCCTAATTCACTGATAAGGCAGGCTCGGAAAAAGCATGGAAGCTTCCAGAGACAGCAGTGTGCCAGAACATTCGGTTATTTCTTACCTCACTCCCAGAGTGTTTGGCCCAAACCAGTGTAGGTACAAGTCCCCAGGAGGAGCCACTGTGACTTACCTCCCGAGGCCCGGGAGCGACACTCCCCGGTCATGGGGCTGTATTCCTGGTTTTCATCAGCACACACACAAAGGAAGGACCCTTCCACATTTTCACAGAAGGCTTCACCACATACCCCACTGAGCAGCTCGCACTCGTTCACATCTGGAAAAGGGAGCACAGATCAAGTCAGGTGTGTGCCTCACCCCTGACAGCTCTCTGTTTTACCAGCTGCACCAGGGCTCGTGGTGGCCACTGGTCACAAATGGTCTCCAGGGAGCAATCAAACCCTTCTAGTATTCTGGGGAAGGGGCTCCTAAAGGCCAGGCTGCACAGTTTGGTTTGTGTAAAAGGACCGTGAAAACACAAAGCAACGTTTCCAAATTCCAATTCCTCTTTAAAGGAATCAAGCATTGCATGTACACTCTGACCATGTAACTTTCTCTTCCTCAACTTTTGACATAATGAGGTCTTAAATGAAATGACAATGTACTCTGTTTTAAATTCAAGGAATATTAGCAAAACTGGCACTTCAGAAATAACATTTCATACATTCGTTAAAAAAATTGCTTTGAATCTACTCATATAACTAAAAATACAGTTCTCTAGCCGCCAAGATGTCCATAATTCTACAACCAGAATTCAGGTTGTGTATCCCTTTGGGGAATAAAGGAAAGACCCCTGTAAGTATTCACCAGCATACATTAATCATTCGCATGAAACAAAGTGTTCCAATAACTTATCACTGACCGTGCCTCTAAAAATTCTGTGGGTGTTCCACAGTGTAATTTCTATTTTGCTAAGTGTTTTTCATCTGGACTTTATACTTAATTAAAACACAGTCCAGGAATCTACTAATGAGTACATTTTATTCGATATTATACAAACACATAGCCCTAAAAAAAGGCTAATCCTAATGTCTGACCTTGCCCAATACTACCTCTTACCTGGTATCTTTCAAAGAAATTTTATTAATGAATGTCCAATTCAACAAAGTACCTGACTTGACATCTGAAATGCTCATGTATTTTATGCATTAAACATGTACAAACATCAGCCTTCATGAGCGTGCTCTGAGATGGTTTATACAAAGTTAAATATTTGAGCAATTACCCAAATCATTCAGGGGAAAAGATCTTATTTTCACCTGCTATACCCAGTTAATTGGACAAAAAGTTTATGTATCTTGACTTATTTGGATAATTACCTCAGTTTTCCATTTCACTTTGTATATAAACAGATATTAACCTAATAAGCTGGGTTTTGCTTATGAAAAGGTATTATAACATGAAGGAAAGCAGAGAGTTGGCATATTTAATCAACCCAGACAGTCATAATTTAGACCAGAAAAATTGACTTTAGAAATGTGCCAGTTCATACTTATCAATTTGGTAAATGTCAAGTGGAACTTTCTACTTTCTAGCATGTATCATTTACATGACTATTGAGATCTCTCCCACCAGAATGAATTTACTCAATCCAAAAATATTTTCTAGTTTGTGTCGCTGGGCCAGGCACTGGGGAAATGATGGCCTGACTCCTGTCTTCATGGAGCTTACAGTCAAGTCAGGGAAGTCAACCAGATCATCTCACAGGCCACAACAGATGGAGCAGTGGACCTTAAGTGAAGGGGTGGGTTAGGGAAAGGATATTGGAGCCAAGTTCCAAATGAAGGATGAGTGGGTAACAAGCAGAGCTGGTGGGGATTTGGGGGAAGTGAGGGTGCAGGAAGGATCCAAGAAGAGGAAACAGCATGGCCAAATTTTGGTCTCAGGGCTGATTCAACTCTTAAATTCTACAGAACACCCAGCATGAAGTACATATATTAGGTGCTCAGTTAATATTCTTGAGAGTGAATGAGCAAATAAAATGACACCTCTGAAGCCCAATAAAATGATAACAAATATTCCTTCTCTAACGGTGGTGTTTTGTAGGCTGAAATGACATGTCAAGATGGGTTTGGTGCACTCATCTGACTGGTTAGAAGTGAACATTAATTGGGGGCTCAGGAGCTGCGTGATGTCAGTGGCCCGACACCTAATATATCTCATCATGCAACAGTTAAAATTTACTGCGCACACACAATAGGCCAAACATTAGTCCCGGGCAGGGGAGACAGACAAGGCTCTCAACCACAGGATCTTGAGGCCTTGAGGAAGGTGGCTGAGGCAGGACACACAGACAGACAATTCCCCCTAAAGTGTGTAAATACTATGATTGCACCTGCTGAAGGTATGCTGGAAGCAGAAGGAGGGGTCAGAGCTGAGCTTGAGAGAGATGATGGAGCAGGGACAGTGTCTGGGAGAAGAGTGAAAGTATCTTCAGGAGTAAGTGGGATGAGCCCAGGCAAGCAAGGGGAGGTCGGGAGGCTCTTCCCTTCCCGGCAAAAGGAGCAAACAACAGCCCAGTGACTTCACAGTTGCATGGGCAACCACAAGTGGTTGTAAAAGGTGCAGAAGGAGGCAGTGAGGCTGAGAAGTGGGAGCCAGATCACAGGACCTGTTTAGTCAAAATATTTACACAATTTTTATGGCCTGTATTTTAGCGCAAAGGAGATTAAAGTCGGAGTTGGAACTAGCAATTATGACAGTGCTGGTTTAAAAGCCGTGACTACTCAAGTGAGCGATTTCATCACTAAACCTCCAAATCAACTTTGCTTTCCCCGTTTCATCTGCACAGGAAATGAATTAATGCTTTTAATTGCAGATGTTCAAACTAAGAAGTTGCTAACTCCTCCTCAGACGTTATCTGCTGTGAAAATGAACAGAGTAAGGGTAAAGAAAAAGTCTGATTGTCTGTGATGTTCTGAATTTAACCTATCTTCTTTCTCATTTAATGGTTCTAATTGCAAATGTTTCCCAATGAACGCTATTTAAGGAACTCAGAGCTGGGGTGGCTGGGTGGCTCACTCAGTTAAGTGTCTGACTTTGGCTCAGGCCATGATCTCACGGTTCGTGGGTTTGAGCCCTGTGTCGGGCTCTGTGCTGGCAGCTCGCAGCCTGAAGCCTGTTTCAGATTCTGTGTCTCCTCTCTCTGTCCCTCCCCTGCTCATGCTCTGTCTCACTGTCTCTCAAAAATAAATAAATCTAAAAAAAAAATTTTTTTTTTAATTAAAAAAATCAGAGGTGATCAGAAAATGAAAAAGGAAATATGTTGTCTATCTGAGCATGGGCTGGATCCTGTTCTAGGACATCTGATGATATTCAAGATTCCTTCCAGCTCCGTCAATCCCAGACAGACCAAAGAAATATAGTTGCACAATCCGAAGCATCATTTTACGGGTGTCATTCCTGGAAAATGAAACTCTTGCCAACACTTTTCCTTAAATACACCGCCTAAGGAGGTACATCTTGAAGACAGACAAGCTACACCACACACCAGACTATTTCCTGTGCAGGAGGGACTCTTCCAGAAGGGCTCCGAACCTGCAGCTGAGTTTCAACAGATGTTCTTTTTTAATATATGTGAAATTCCAAGCCCTACTTCTCTAGTTCTTAATGTCCTGAACAATTTCAGAAGCCATCCTTCTGCGCATCCCCAAAATTGTGTGACAAAATCAAATGATGATGAATTCTGCCCAAATTACCTTGTTTATTACAACCTCTCCTGCTGTTGATTACATTTAAGTGGGGGAGAGGGGATGTGAAACACGTTGGGGAAAGAAATCTAAAAACTCACCCACACACCCTTGCCCATCCTGTGGGGCCTGAAAGCCCTGATAACAGAGGCAGCGGAAGGAGCCAGCCGTATTGTCACAAAACCCGTGACTGTCACAAACAGTGTTGTTTACACATTCATCAATATCTGCAAAAAAGACATCTGACATCAGACACAAAGCACAGACTGACAAACACCAGATATTAATGGATAGACAGAGGTGCTCAGCACACCCCGGTTAGCATGAGATGATCATGTTTACACAGAATGAACTTTTAAAACATTTTACATATCAATAAAATGTTTTGATGAAAATGTCTTCATAGACAAATGTTGGGCTCTGTGAGAAAACATTTACTTTGCCTCAGGAAATGTTTTCAAACGGAAATGACTGCTGTAATTGCCATGGTCATATTTTCTACATGTTTTCTACCCTTTATTTCCAAGGACAGTATACTCCCCTACAAGGGAAATACGTGAAAGTGTGGTCACCTTTTTGGATCGTGGCCCATGCTCACAGTTCTATCTGAGGAGGTGGGGCCAACAGAAGCCCTGACCTGCCTGGCTGTTTCTCACTCAACCCTACAGATGACCTTGGTCAAGTCTCAACAGCATTCCCAGGAAGGGAGGAGAGAAGGAGTGGGAGGAGGGCGAGGAAGACAGAGAATCTGATGAGTTCAGCAGAGTAACCAGCCGGTCTTGACTTATTCACAAGAGAATATCTGCTGTCACCAAGTTAGAGTCACTTAAGGTCCTAAGCATCAATCTGCTCCAACTAACTAGCAGTGGCCGACTTGTAAATTCACTGTGTTCCCTATAAACATGATGGTAGTGGTCCTGAGCCTTTTTTCCCCAATAAAAATGTTCTCATAAAAGTGATGTCTCAATTATAAACCTATAAACAGACTTTGAGATATACTTTTTTATCGTTACAGTGACTAATTTACTTCTCCCTTTTGTTCTCATCCCCCTTCTCCTTGTTACAGCCACACTCCACATTTCCCTCTGTTGGGTTCTGTCCTTTCTGCCTTTGGATTACATGGTCCCCAAATATAGGCTTTTGGAGAAACAATTAAGAAAATGCAATTACTGCATCCAAATGCATGGGAAGATAGCAAATGGTTAAAAAAAATGATACGCAGCCCTTGACAGAATTTAGTTTGGAGGAGTTAAAAACACTGAACTTTCCTCTTCTTCACTTTTCTTTAAAGTTTTAATTTAAGTAATCTCTACACCCAACATGGAGCTTGAATTCACGACCCTGAGATCAAGAGTTGAGCAATTTTTCCAATGAGCCAGCCAGGCACCCCTGCTCTTTCTAAATTTGTTAACTCCGAGTCAAGAAATGTTCTAGAAGAAAGAGATGAATGCAATAATTATTTGGTGGCTGTCTCATCTCCTTCCCTCATTTTCTAACATAATCAAGAGTAAGTTCAGAGACTGTATCACTTTTGAATTGTAAAAAATAAGTGACTACCCACTTTTCTTAATTTTCTCTACACAAACAAAGCTGTCCCTTCTCCTTTCAAGGCCAAAGTTCTTTCTCCCCTCCTTACCAGTCTCTCCTCCCTCTAGTCCTACCTGAAGCATCCTCAGTTACTTCTACCCTCACTGACTTCAAAAATGTTAAAATTTCAGGGGCGCCTGGGTGGCTCAGTCGGTTGAGCGTCCGACTTCGGCTCAGGTCATGATCTCACAGCTTGTGGGTTCAAGTCCCATATCAGGCTCTGTGCTGACAACTCAGAGCCCTGGAGCCTGCTTCAGATTCTGTCTCCCTCTCTCTCTGCCCCTCCCCCGCTATGCTCATTCTCTCTCTCCCTCTCTCTCTCTCTCAAAAATAAATAAACATTAAAAAAATGTTAAAATTAAAGAAAAACATATTAAAAGCTCTTGGAAAAGCATTAACTTACTGATGATGTCACCTACTGTGCTTTTCCATTCATTCCATTGCTGCAAAATGTCTCAAAAGAACTATCTACACGCACTGCCTTTGCTCCTCACCTATCTCATCAGTAAAAACAAGTAGTAACCATACTACTACCAGTGATATTGGTATAGTCCTAAAATTACTGTGAGGACTCAACAAAATAACATGTATAAAGTGCTTATAACATTGCCTGGCATGTGATGGGAAGCAGAAAATATAGGCCAACCGTTATTATCACTATGATTTCTCCTCCTCTTCCTTCATGACCTACAAACTCACTTTCTCCCTCTTTATTCAAAGAAGCTCCTCTGAGAAAGGCCACCAAAGGCTGACCTGTCAGTAAAGTTGATGGTCATTTTCCAGTCGGTCATCACCATCATCCTTGACCTCCAAGGCTGGCCAGCTGCCACCTTCAACTCTCTCTTTCATATCCCACAGTGAAATATTATTCTTGTTTGACTTTTAAAACTTTTTAATGTTTATTTTTGAGAGAGAGACAGAGAATGCACGGGGGAGGTGCAGAAAGAGAGGGAGACACAGAAGCCGAAGCAGGCTCCAGGCTCTGAGCTGTCAGCACAGAGTCTGACACAGAGCTCGAACTCATGAATTGCGAGATCATGATCTGAACGAAGTTGGATGCTTAACTGACTGAGCCACCTGGATGCTCCAATTCTTGTTGGACTTTTAACTGCTTTGGCTGGACCTCACCCTTTTGCAGCCTGAAGGTGGGTCTGCCAGGGCTTGGGCCTCCCTAGGACCTGCTGCTTCCTCAGTGTTGCTTTGTTCCACCCTTTCCAGACAATCTGGACTTCAATTACCATTGTCCCTGGAAGGAATTCCAAAGCTTCATCTCTAGCCAGAAGATCTTTCCTATTCTTAATCATTCCCATTTCATCTTCTGGTATAATCTCAAACTCATCAAGCCTAAAACCAAATTCACTATATTCCTCCTAAGCCACACTTCCTGAGCTTACTGACAAATCTCTCTGATTTCTATCCTTGTTTTTTTACCTCCATCTCTTACTTCAACTTAAACCAAAAACTCAATGACGTTATTTCACATCTAAAAAAATGAATCTCTCCTGCAACATCTAATACAAAGATGATATGCAGTAAGTCTGTTCTGATGGCTTTCCAATGTCAGCATAGGGCAATTTATTTACTGATCACAACAGTAAGAGTAACTACACAGTATCATCAAATTACTTAACACAGATCACTGTTAATTTTAGACTTACGGAAATGTTATTTACCTAAGAGATTATTTGCTGAGCCACAGAATTTAAGGGCTGGAAAGAAACTCAGAAATCCTTCACATTACCAATTATATACTGGTGATTCCCCAGTCTTTCTCAAAGGTTGACCTCTGTCCTTTGAAAACCATTTATTTGATACTACGGGACATTTTCATGATAAATGAACTTATTATCACCCTTCTCCTCATCTTCAGTTCTCCTACATTGTCTTTATCAGAGACTCCAACCAGTCACCCCAGCCAGAAATCTTAGGGGCATGCCTCCCTCTCTCCTCAGCCCTGTCCCTCCCCTATCATACCCTCTTATCTATCCCCCCCCATATTTCTTATCCCCAGCTTTGCCCTCCCTCTCATCCATTCTCCACAACTGCAAATCTGTCAGTGAGACTCCCTTGCTCAGAATATTCAGTTATATCTTCTTAGCTAGAGGACACCAACCACTCTCCATGACTGAGCACAGAGGACCCTTCCTCCTTGGGCTCCTGGCTAAATATCTGGCCAGAGTTCTTAGCCCAACACTTCCTTCCCAATTTATGCTCCAGCCCTCTCAGCATACCAGAGTTTCTTGAAACCCCGTGGTCTTTCATTTCTCAATGACATGGGACCACCCCCCCCCCCCATGCCCTGCCTCTACTAGAAAGTCTCTCCATTATCCGCTTTGGTCAGAAACTCCTCCAGGCTGATCAGGAATCAGCCCAAGGGACACCTCCCACACAGTAGACTCCATGGGCCCTCCTCTCTGCTCCCAGAGCATTTCGTGCAATTGCTGTGCCGATCAGGGCCACTTTTTGGGGTGGAGAACCTTCGACAGGCTCTCACCAACAACCTAGTGCCCTACTTCAATGAGACTGTAGATAGTAAAGAGGGAGGAAAGAAAACCAGTGCCTAAAAATCTGGCGGCTTTTCAGTCCAGATTCTTGAAGTAAAATCTCTTGCTTTCCCTTTTACTAATCCTGTGCAGTTACAGGAGATGATGACTTCGTGTTAATGACCACCAGCTCGGGAACTGAATAAGTGACCTTAAGGTGAACAAGTCCTGAGATGGTTGTGAATTACTGGGCGCCTTGCAGTCTCAGACTTAATGTACCAGTGATTAACACACAGAAAGTTTAGATGAGCAATATTTTGGATTTGAATGAATAGGAAAAAATAACGTGGAATGCCTGCTGGAGACGAGCTCTTCAGCAACTAATATTTTATGAAAATGATACACTCTAACTCTCCACAGTTTCATGTTTTCAACAAAGAGGTGAGGTAATAGCTTAATAAGAGGACAACATTTGTTTTACTTCTCTGATGACCTGTATAAAACAACATTATTTCATTAGAACTCTCTTTGATGATGTGAGCGCTGAGATATTTTTCCATTGTTAGCCCTGTCTGTGAACAGGAATGGCTATAATTAAGATCAACTCTATAAAAATAAAAATATGTTAGAAGAAAAGCCCTACCAAGATGCAAGTTTCATGAAATGGACAAGTGAAAGCCGTCTTGTTTTGTTGAAGTTGATTTTTGAATATGAAACTCAATTTTGAAAGATGCTAATAAGACAGGTTTTCTCTTTGCTTAATGAATGGCCATTCTATTAAATTACTGAAACCAATTTTGCTTAGACATCTGAAAAAGCCATACATGGCATTATCACCACTCATACTGTCTACCAGAGGAGTGACAAAGAAATGACTGTCCAGAAACCTCTTGACTGGCAACCCCGATGAATTGGTTATGTCCCCTGTAAGAACTGTTAATTTCTTGTGCGAGTTTTTGCTATTAATATTTTACAGAGCAAGGCAGATATAAATATTATGGATATGGATTCACGGAAGAATGACACAGACCAACGATAGTAGATCACTGACATGAATCCTCTAATAACAACATTAATATAAATGCCAGAAAGAGAAACAGAGCATCATTCCGGATGACTGGAACTACCAGTGGTTCGTTTTTCAAGTAGCAATACTGTCAATGACTGGACAGGCCCACACTGTGAAGATCTTAACCTCTGACCCATTTGGTAGATCTATTTTCCTTGTCCATATGCTTTTTACTTGGTACATTTTATCAAAAGACCAAAGTTTTTCAAAACCTACTAATTATTATCGGGGATTTTATATGTAAGAGCAGAACTCCAACCATATTCCTCAAATTCCCAAATAAAGGTATAAATGGTGTCACCTTCCCACTTAGGTAAAGTGAACTATGAAATAAGGTCAAATAACGGAAAAGAGGCATGATTTTCTAAAAGGTAAACCTTATTTACCTACCAGAAAATTACAACTACATTCAGACTTCAACAATGAAATTCCTAATAAAACCTCAAGGATTCCATTAGACTTTCTGTACTATATCCCTCCAAGTATGGGTGTGGGGAGAAAGGAGTATTTGTGGATATTTTGTCAATGAAATGATTTGGTTTTCTTTCTCTCAAACACAGTTGTCAGCTTGTTGTGCTGCTTCTTCTTTCTTAACATGTCCTATCTTTGTTTTATTGATTTTCTCTTTCTTTATTCTGAGTAAGACACGACTACCTGTTGGAAGAAAGAGCTCACTAATGAGCCTTTTGCTGCCAGGACACTCTAGAGAGACAGATGACAGAAACAGGTCCCAGTTCTGATCATTCACTGGAAAATCTCCACAACTGCATGGTTGAGAAGAAAAAGCCTTCCTGTCATCAAACCTTTTGTATATGAATGATGGGGTTCATCTCAACTTGAAGGGACTTTGAAGATTATTCAGTTCAACCCCTTCATTTAAAGAACTAGAAAGCTGAGGCCTAGGGAGGCAAAGTAGCTTGCCTCAAAGTTACCCAGTCAGAGCTGGCAAAGGAACAGAGTCTAGTGTAGGAACAACCTTCTGAATCTACTTTTGTGGCTCTACTCACCACAGCCTCTTGTGTGGTTCTACTCATCAGAGCCTCTTGTGTCCCATCACGGTGATGGCTATAAAAGGCCAGGACAAGAGGACAAACAGAACCAAACTGTGAGTCCAACAAGCATACTGGAGTTTTTTCACTACAAAGATGGAAGTCAGGACACACACTTTTTAACTTGGCCCTCACTGATCCAGTATCCTCTCCTCTTGCCCTTCAACAAGGCCTGAACACCAATTACCATCATACTTGAAACCTAAATATCCAAGGTACTGTAGGTCCTAAAGAGGTGATTTTTCTGGGAACCCTTGCAAAGAAGGCCCATCAAGCACCTAAGTTGTTCCAGCCACAGGAAATCCCATGGCCATGTCTAGCATTGCTGCTCTCTCAATTTCTTTGTAAAAAGAAATGACACACAATTTCAGTCCAGGGCTTCCTGACCAACTGCAAGTGGTTAAATATTTGGTGCCAGAATCTTAGGAAAATAAAGCCCAAAGATTTGGGGGTGGGGGGTGGCGCTCACACTGGAAAGGATGGAGGGTTCCTGCTTCAGGGGAAATGCAGACTTCATACTTCTTACTGAGAGGAACGGAAGTCGACCAGGAGACAGTAAATCCCAGCCAAGAAGTAGGATTGAACAATGTTAAACCAGCTGAATAGCTGCCCAAAGGAATTTTAAAATGGCATGGCTGCTGGCCCAAAAGAGATTAAGGTCTCTCTCACAGCAGAGGAGAGAAGCCAGGATTAAACAGAAGAGGGGTGCAAGGCCTAAAGAAAAAAATAAAATTTAGCCAATAGGAAATTAAAAACTGGATTTGGATATGGTCCAGACAATACAATAGGATATGGAAAGAGCCTTATAAAAAAAGGTCCACTGAGGTCTGGCAGCTTTGACAAGGCTGAAGAATATGGGCCTTATGTGTTATGGAAAATAACTTTGTTCTAGGAAATGGGGATGAGCCAGAAAGCAGCAAATCGATGCCCTTGTGCAGAGAGTGACTACCATGCCATTTTTCGACAGCAAAGAGCGGGCAAAAAACATGGGGCCTTGATGGTCACAAGTATGTCTTGAAAGCTAGTAGCCTAAATTAAGCAGCAAGAAATGACAGAAGTAGCAAATTATAATTCAATTCAACTTTTTAGTACATAAATTCTAGAAAACGAGACTAGCCCATGAGAGATCATTTTCTTCCTTCCCTTGAAACCCACTACTTGAAAAAAGATTTACTTAAATTATGCTTTAAAAATTACCCAGAGCAGCCTCCCATTTGATTTCTGGAAAAAGCTAGAAGTTCCAGAGAAAGTAAACCAAAATTGTGTTCTGATTTTAATCACTCATTATGTAGACAATGGATATTCACCATGCACAGTTAAAGACACCAGGAAAACCACCCTAAAATCACGAACATCATCCCAGTCCAAAAACATGGGACTCATCCTCAATTACCTCCCCACATCCAATCATCACACTCTTCTGATTTTCTCTCTTGGTTCTATCTCCATGCTCTCTACTCCTCTCAACTTTATCCAGAAGTTCCCTGCCTCCAACCTCAATTCCCACAGTGGCATTCTAATGGATTTTGTGCTTTCAGCCTCTCCAAATCCATCCTCCATAATAACAGAATAATTAACCTATTGAAACAGTCCAACAAACAATCCTCTGCTTAAACCTCTTCAGTTTTTCTCCATGGAAAACAGCATAAAGGCCCTTGACACATGCCCTCTGGAGCTCATCCACAGTTGGCTTCTCAAGACATATGCTTTTCTAGCTGATCCTCTGCCCCTGTATCTTCTATTCCTTCCCTCTTTCCCTCTCTATTGGGTCATTCCATCAGGACCAAACATTTCCAGTTATCGTCTTAAAAGTAACCAAGAGCCTCCTTGCACATAAGCCCTTTAGCTAGAATCATATTTTTTAGTCTTTTTAATAGTCAAGGTTCCAGACCTTTCTACACATGCTGTGTCTATCTACTCCATTTAGTTCTCATACATTCTTAGGTAGCTCTCATTTACACTAATCCACTGAAATGGCTGTTGATAAGCTCCCCATTCTGTAAAATCCAAAGGATTCTTCTTGACTGGTACCTTCACAGATCTCTCAGTGGTATTTAATACAAGTGACTACTGTCTTCTTCAAGTACTCTCTTTCTTTCTTCCCTTGGATTCCATGGTCCTACACGCTCCCGGGTTTCCTATTAATCCTGAGGCCACTCCCACACAACCTCTGTCTTTTACCTTACTCCTAAATGTTGGTGTTTCTCAGGGCTTAGTCCTGAATGCTCTTTTCTTCTTATTCTATGCTCTCTCTTGATGGCCTCATCCATTCTAACAGCTTGAAATACCATCTATATCTTATGACTCCCAGTTTATATCATAAGCCTAGACTTCTCTACTAAGCACTAGATCTAAATTGATCCAATTGCTTGTCTGATATACCCACATGAATATTTCATGGGCAGCTCTAATAAACTCCAATTATAACTGTGATCTTTAAAAAAAAAAAAAAAACTGCTTTATTTTTACCCCTGTCAGCAAATAGTACCAGCAAATACCTACTTGCTAAATCCAGAACCAGAAATGTATCCTCAATACTCCCTCTCCTTATCCTACATCCAACCCAACACTATGTTCTAACCCAATACCAGGTTCATTTCCAAAAGATTTCCTGAGTCATTCATTTCTCTCCATCATGCTGTTACTGCTCTAGACTGAGTACCAATATGTCTGGCCTGAACAACATCCTGCAAGAAACCCCCTGACCTTTCTCATGCTCCTCTAATCCCACTTCCAAACAGCACCTTGGGTGATGTGCACTTTAAATACAGTAAAACCTTGGATTGCAAGTTGTTCTGAGTGTGTCCTGAAAGACGAGTAGTACACGATGCCAAATGTCTCATGATCACAACTAAGTCAATGGTTCTTCTCTCACTCTTTCTCTCTCTCTGAGGGATGGTGGGTGATCATCTCCCATGCTTGGATGTTCAGTCTCAGGCCGTGGTGTTTGGCAGAAATCAGTGACTTTTCAGAACATTGGAAAGAGCCCACATCTGGCTCTAGTAGTGTATTTTTTGTCACTTCAAAGCACCCACAGGCAGTCCTTTGCTTTTCCACACAAGAATAAAATTAGGAATGCTTTGCTTCATTCTTGGTCAGGCTGCCTGCAGATACAGACTCTTTCTTTCCTCTGGTGCCTCAGTGCCAGTTACATTAAATTCAGTATATGACAAGAGCTTATTAATACTGTACTGCAGTCAACGTCCATTAGTGATAGTGAAAGTCATCCTACACAATAGCCCTCCTCTCTCTTGTCTCCCTCACACCAGCCATGAAGGTTTTCCAAGGTAAGTGCAGGTTAATTTGTTTACTTTTCTTTATATTTTGTATTTTATTATTTTGTATTATACTACAGTACTGTAATCATTTTCACATGAATATTTTTAGGTTGTGGAATGAATCATCTGAGTTGCCATAATTTCTTATGGGGAAATTCATTCGGATATACAAATGCTTTGGATTACTAGCATGTTTCCAGAACAAATTATGCTCACAAACCAAGGTCTTACTGTATATAAATTAGAGTACTGAGTAAACTCAAATGTGTGTAAGTAAACTCAATGTGTGTTAAGAGGACACACATTGAAAAGGACACAATTATTTTATATACCTCTAGCTAATGGGGAAAAGAATTCGTCAAACTATGTTGCACTGCCTTAAAAAAAATCACACGCCTAGGGGCGCCTGGGTGGCTTAGTCGAGTAAGCATCTGACTTTGGCTCAGGTCATGAGCTCATGGTTCATGAGTTTGAGCCCCGCACCAGGCTCTGTGCTGACAGCTCAGAGCCTGCAGCCTGCTTCGGATTCTGTGTTTCTCTCTCTCTCTGCCTTCGTCAGCTAGTGCGCTGTCTCTCTCAAAAATAAATAAACATTTAAAACAAAATTTTAAAAAATCACACCTATAAGCAACATTCCAATATTACAGTATTAAAAAAAAATACGCACCTTTGAAATGATGAACTATTTCATCATTTCATAAATGTATTTGAGGACAGTGTATCACTGTCCTTAAAATTAACCAGTCTGTTTCTTTTACACCTAGAATGATATCGAAACCCAAGTTTCCTGGGAGGCTTTGTATACTCTGCCTCTTACTCTCCAGCCCATGAGTCACTGTGCCTCCTTCCCTCTCAGCACCTGACACCAGTCTTTTCCACTTCCCTGAATGTATCTATTACTTCCCTGCCTCAGTGTCCTTCCCTTCACCACAACTCCACCTGGCATGCTGCCCACCACCTGGCATCCCCACCCCACTCTTCCAGCAGGTAACTCACTCTTTAGAGCTCAGCTAAAATGCCATTCCGTAAGAGATCCTTTAGATGAAATAAATTAGCTTTCCCCCCTCCTCCTGGTCACCGACTCTTTCCTTGCCTTTATAGCAGCCGTAATGGTTTCTGGTCACATGCTGTCTGGAAAGCTTATTTGTGCATTTACTGCTTGCCCTGTGCACATGCACATCCTGGAAGTTAGAGACCATACCTGGCTTGCTCACCACCACATGCCCATAGCATGGAACCAAGCCTGGCACATAATAGGGGTGTAATGGCAATATGCAACATATTACTTGTTTAATACAAAAGCAAGCAAGGCTTCCACAATCCAGCCTGTGCGTACCTGCTTAGCTATATCTTATTCATCACTTTTCTCTTTCACATGTTCAACTGAAACTAATTTACTTAGTGTTCCTCAACCTGTTCAGTATTTTATGTCTCCAAATCTTAGCTTCCACCAGGACCCACTCCCGCCGCAGCTCCTAGGCCACATTTTTTACCTAGGGAACCTTTGTCTGCCCTCCAAGCCCTTCAAGGCTCAGCTGGAGTCTCTTGGAAGCTCGTGACCCAACTTTGTGTTGAAAAATGTGCCTAGTCACATAGCCTTCTCCTGCCCCTCACTAGACACTTAGGAAGACCCTAAAAAGATGGCACATGACATTAGCAACAAAGCCCAAAGAAAGCTGAGCCACTCACAGTGGGACAAAGAACCAATGAAGCAGTGGCACGGGGCTAGAAAAGCAGCTGGTGACACAACCATTTTCCATTCCTTCAAAAGCAACAGTCACGTTAAAGCTACGCCAAGTTTAAAAAGTTAGATTTATAATGTAGAACCTTGTATCTGAAATTTTCAGAGGCGAACATGAAAAGCTGTTCTAGGATGAAGATAAAAGAACTGAATGGTAAGAAAATGTTCATTTTCGTATCCAGGAGCATGAAGGAGTTAAATATAAAAATAGCGCCATAAAGATAAAATACTCTGAAAAACAGGAGGATACGATTGATCATAATACGGAATATGGCAAAGTAAAAAGCTGGTAAGGACATAACAGCATCATAAAATTAAAAAGGCACACTGAAGAATTGAGGAACTATCTATCAAGCATTGATAAATCAATATTATCCTTAATACACATAAGAAAAACACAAACTCCACCTCATACAGGCAAAAAATATTTCACAGAAAAGATAAATATAAAAGAAGGTAACCTCACTAAGAGAAAATGTATTATAATGAGATATTACTGGGGCACCTGGGTGGCCCAATCAGTTGAGTGTCTGACTTCGACTCAGGTCATGATCTCAAAGTTTGTGGGTTTAAGCCCTGCATCAGGTTCTCTGCTGATAGATAGGTAGATAAATAACTTTATACTTGTCAGCATTTTCTAAATTTTCTACAGTGAGCACGTTACTCTCAAAATCAGAACAATTATATAGTTGAAAACAACTATTTGAAGATACAGAACAATTATATAGTTGAAAACAACTATTTGAAGATACCAAAAGTAGAAAATCCGGATCCTCTGTCCCCCTCTTTCTCACTGCCCCTCCTCCATTCATGCATGCACACATCCTCTCTGTTTCAAAAATAAACATTAAAAAAATGAGATATTATTTTCTCCTTATCAAATTAACAGAAAAATAGGAACAGGAGTTTGTTGAGAGTGTCAAGAGCCAAGACTCACTGCATGGGGGTGGAAACAGAAGCCAGCAGAACATTTCTGGAAAGCAAGGTGGTCCCACGTATTGTTAAGACACACAAGATTGCCAATATCCTTTGATCTTGCATCAAGTGTCTTACAAGCTAGTCTAAGGACATGATCATTAACGAAAATAAATGTTTATATACAAGTGTATTCACAGAGCATTAAATAGCAACAACAAAGGAAACAGTCTATATCTCCACAATTAGGAAGATACTTTTACAAGTATATGGTATACTCATGTTATAAAATTATGTGGTCATCACAAATTCATTTTCAAAGGGATATAACTATCAAAAAATATAAATACTGTAATGCTAAGTGAAAACATAACGGTAAAGACAGCCACCAGGGTGGCTCAGTTGGTTAAGCATCCGACTCTTGATTTTGGCTCAGGTCGTACCTCGCCATTCATGGGTTAGAGCCTCAAGTAAGGCTCCGCAGGGCCTGCTTGGGATTCTCTCTCTCCCTCTCCCCCTTGCATGCATGCTCTCTCTCAAATAAGTAAACTTTAAAAACTAAAGATAAAAAGTAGAAGATCTTACTTTAATACTTAAGCACTGAAAACTCTAAAAAAGAAATAGGCCAAATATTAACTGGTTGGTAGATAAATAACTTTATACTTGATAGCATTTTCTAAATTTTCTACAATGAGCACATTACTCTCAAAATCAGAACAATTATATACTTGAAAACAACTATTTGAAGATACCAAAAGTAGAAAATTCTTTTACGAGTGTATACCCAAGTATATATTGCACTCTAACCAGAAAAAGCAAATGAGTATAATAAAACTATATACACAAAAATAGAATATTCATAACTATTCTAAAAAGAATTATAAAACTGAAAACATTAAACATGTCTTCCAATTGACAAAAAAACAGAATGTCTTATTTTACAATAAAGTATTTTGCTTGAAATGATAAAAATTACATGAGAAAAATGCTGCTGATAATTATTAACAATAGTATACACACATTCTGTTAAAAAAGCCACAGCAAATCTCAATAATTGCAACTGCAATTGAAATCAAGCAAACAAAAAAAAATTTAATGCTTTTTAATCTAGCCAAGTTTTGTTTCTTGCACACAAAGCTGTATTTGTTTAGTTTTCAAAAACTCTGGAGACTGCCCAAAAGTACAAATTTCTGAACATTAATTCAGACATTCTGTTGAATGAAAAGTAAAAACACTTTAGACCTAATCCCTTCCTTCAATACAAATGGTAAATTCCCAGCTGTAAATGTTTTCTACTGGAGACTGACTTTTCTATGGTATATAGTTAAGTATTGTATACAGTTTTACTTTTTATTATGTGAAAATAGATCTTGGACCAGTATGTTTCATATCCCAAACTTATTTTATTTTCCTTTCATCAACTGTTGAGTTAAAAATCATAGGGAAACATTCTCCAAAAAATATGCATAAAAAAAGCAGGGGAGGAAGGGATTGATATAATAATAAATACTCCAAAAGGCAGCCAAAAACAAAAACAAAGGAAAAAGAGATGAGACAAACAGAAGACAAAGAGAAAGGTATAGATTTGAACCTTCCAATACCAATAATTATGGTAAATGTATGTAAACTAAATTCTCCAATTAGAAGACAAAAATGGTCAATCTGGTTTAGAAAAAAAAAAAAAAACTATTCTGCTTACAAGAAAAAGGCCCCTTCAAGATAAGAACATGAAAAATTGGGGAAAGACAAACCATACAAAATCTTATTGAAAGAGGCATATGTAGCTATACTGATAAAGTAGATTCAAAGACTAGATGCACAGGTAGAGACAAACATGGACCAAGGGTCAATACACCAGGAAGACACAAAAAATTCTGTATTTAATTCCATGGTCAGATACTGTATAAAACAAAACCCGGGAAACTAAAATTGTAAACAGATAAATCTCCATAATAATGGGAGATTATAAAAGACCCCTTCAGTAAATTATGTAACAAGCAGACAAAAACACAGTAGGGATACACATGATTTAAACAATTTACAAACTGAGCACTAATTAACATTTATAGATCCAACTGAAAAATAGACATTGTATTCAAGTACACAAGGAATATTACCAAAACTGACCATATTCTGCCCCACAACAAATTCCAAGGATTGAAATCACTTAAAGTATGTTTTGTGGCCAGAGAGGTATTAAGACATAAAAAACAATGTGGTGCCTGGGTGGCTCAGTCAGTTGAGCGTCCACCTTGGGCTCAGGTCATGATCTCAAGGTTCCTGACTTTCAGCCCTACAACTGGGCTCACTGCTGTCACCACAGAGTCTGCTTTGGATCCTCTGTCTCCCTCTCTCTGTGCCTCCCTCACTTGCACTTTCTCAAAAAAAAGAAAGAAAGAAAGAAAGAAAGAAAGAAAGAAAGAAAGAAAGAAAGAAAGAAAACATTAAAAAATGTATATAAATAACAAAAGATTATTAAAAATTCCCCAAATGTCTGGTTATTAAGCAAAACATGTCTAAATAATTCACTGGCTGAAGAAAAAAAAATGACAATGGATTTGTAATACTTTTGTCTGAATAGCAAAAAATATATCAAAAGTTGAGGATGCAAAGTCATTCTTAGAAAGAAGTACATAGCCATAAATGTATATTAGAAAATATATATATATATTATATATATTTTATAAATATATATATATATATATATTACAGAAAAGAATGTTGAAAACCCAATGATCTAAGGATCTATCTCAAGAAGATATAAAGACAAATGAAGCCCAAAGAAAGAATAAACATAAAAGCAGAAATTAACATAAGAGAAAAGAGAAAAATCAACACAAGTTATTTTTTGCCAAGACTAATGCCTGTAGAAAGACTGAGAACAAAGCTGGGGCACCTGGGTGGTTCGGTCCATTAAGAATCAGATTCTTGATCATGGCTGAGGTCAAGACCTCACAGTATGTGAGTTAGAGACTGCACTGGCAGTGTGGAGCCTGCATGAGATTCTGTCTCTCCCTCTCTCTGCCCCTTCCCTGCTGCTCACTTTCTCTTTTCTTCTATCTTGAAATAAATAAATATACTTAAAAAAAAGAACAAAACAAAGAAAGCACAAATTAGTAAATAAAAAATGAAAGGCATCACTAACACATTTTACAGACATTAAAAAGAGATATAAAAAAGATATTAGGAACTACTTGGTGACAATGAATTGGAAATTTTACCTAAAATGGATAAATTCCTTAAAAAACAAAGTTAACCAAAATTCTCATGCAAAGTCAAAAAACCGAATGTTACTTTATCTTTTAAAAAATTCTTAACTGTAATTTTAAGACTTTCTTAATACCACCCTGGCCCCCAACACACACACACACACACACACACACACACACACACACACACACGATAATCAAAAACTTCCAGGCCCTAATGACTTTCCTTATGAATTCGTCAAGGAATCTGAGAAAGAACTCACATCAATCTTATACATAACTTTTCCAAAAAAAAAAAAAACCCAGAGGAGGCACTTTGGAACTTATTTTATGAAACCATAACCACCTTGATTCTATAACTTCAGAGAACATCAGAAGTACATTCAAGGTCAAACTCTCTAATGATGCACATATTCTCAACAAAATGTTAGCAATATGGCTCTAGGGATATACTGTATAAGAAGGATACTAGGGGCGCCTGGGTGGCTCGGTCGGTTGAGCGTCCGACTTCAGCTCAGGTCACGATCTCATGGTTCGTGAGTTCGAGCCCCGCATCGGGCTCTGGGCTGACAGCTCAGAGCCTGGAGCTTGCTTCCGATTCTGTGTCTCCCTCTCTCTGCCCCTCCCCCATTCATGCTCTGTCTCTCTCTGTCTCAAAAATAAATAAACATTAAAAAAAAAAATTTAAAAAAAAAGGATACTATATCATGACTGTTGGATTTATTATAAGAACACAAAAGTCTTTTTCCCTAAAAAGGAAAATCAATATGGCTTCAATGTGTATGTGATGGTAGGCAGTGGAAATACCATCTTCAACCATGATTTACAATCATATGTCAAAGACAGCAGAACAAGATAGATGTTGCCTGGGTTCCAGCATGGTAGATATGAATCCTCAGCCCGAGATTACTTACGCTTGAACTGTTACACAGAAAAAAATAAGCTTTTATCTTGTTTAAAACAAATAAGCAAAAAAACCAACAAAAATAAAAACAACCAGTCCATGTAATTCACCACATTAATAGAAAAAAGGAGAAAATACAATTAAAAAAAAGAACACAATTATTTCAATAGATGCAGGAAAAGCATCTCTGATAATTCAAAACCATTCATAATAAAGACTCTCATCAAACCATAACTGAAAGGGAATCTCCAGAGAGCACATATTAAAAAAGCCTATGGCAAACATCAAAGTTAAAGAAATATTCAGTGCTTTTTCTGCTGAGATGAGGAAGGAGACAAGTAAGCTAGCTATCACTACTTTCATTGTAGTGAAGGTCCTAGACAGTATAATTAAAAAAGGCATAATTACTGAAAGAAAATAAATAAAACTAGCACTACATTATCAGTAGACAACATAGCTGTTAAGTACAAAAGCCAAAGGAATCTGCAGATAAACTAATAAAAATAACAAGTAAATTTAGCAAGCTCATAGGTCCAAGGTCAATGCACAAAAATCAAGTTGTTATAAAGGTATAATACACCTTTTAAAGTTTATGTATCTATTTTGAGGGGATGGGGGAGAGGGGCAGAGAGAAGGAGAGAGAATCCCAAGCAGGCTCCACACTGTCAGCACAGAGCCCAATGTGGGGCTCGAACTCACAAACCTTGAGATGATGATCTGAGCTGAAATCAAGAACTGACTGAGCCTCCCAGGCATCCCAAGGTAAAATACATTTTAAATACCCTTCACAACAATATAAAAATACTGAAAACCTAGCAACAGCAACAACTCTGTCCAATACTACACAAAAGACTACCACAAAACACCAAAACAAATGAAAGAAAACCTAAATAGAAGGATATGTCATGTTTATGTATTAAAAGAGTCAATACTGTAAAATATCAAATCTTCCAAAATTGATCTATTGATTCAATGCAATTCCAATCAAAATCTCAGCAGATTTTTTTTTTTTTTTGGTGAAAAGTGATAAGCTGATTATAAAACTTATATAGAAATGCAAAAGGCCATGAAAAAGTCTGACAATTTTGATTAAGAACAAAACTGGACAACTTAGAATTTACAGTACATACATTAGTGTCCATTATGAAGCTACTATAATTAAGACAATATGCTACTGGTACAAGGATAAACCAATCTAGGGATGGAATGAAGAAGAAAAAGAGTCCTGTATATTTACACGTGGTTCATGACAAAGTTCCCAGTGCAAATCAGCGGGAAAAGGGTACTCTTCTCAATAAAGGGTGATGATCCAATTAGAATCCATTTAGGAAATAATTAAATCTTGACCTCTATTTCACACCATACACAAAAAAAGTTTTAGTGCTATTACAGATTCCAAATTTTAAATATAAAACAATAAAGCTTTTAGAAGACAATATGAAAGAGTATCATAATGACTTTAGGGTTTGCAAAGATCATGGACACAGAATGTACTGATCTCAAATGAAATAATTAAAACACTGGCCTTCATTAAAAGAATTTTGGTTCATTTCAACTTACCATTAACACAGTTGTTGTATGGAGTACCTCATTTTGAAGAGGTCTTCTATGCAGAATTAGAGAGCTGAAATAATGCTCAAAAAGCCAACACGGTAGAAAAGTTGAACATCAACCCTCACAAAGGAAATGCAAATTGACAGGGTAGGAGAATACATTACTAAGTATGGCTAACCTTTAAAAGAACTGACAATACCAATGACTGACAAGGATGTAGGACTAAAACATGTATTAGAAGTCAGGGCAGCGGAAACTGGTACTCTGAAAACTGGCTGTATCTATGAAAGGGAGACATACACGTATTTTAGGACCTAGAGATTATACTCCTGAGTAATATTCCACAAGAAATTAGTGACTATATCCACTAAAAGCATGTTCAAGAATATTTATAAAAGCTTTATTCATAATAGTCCCAAACTGCAACAAACCAAGTGCCCATCAACAAAATATATACAGTATATTTACACAACAAAATACTATATAGCAATGAAGGTAACTGATATATTGCTACATATAACATAGGTGAAGCATACAAACAGAATGCTGAAGGTAAGAAGTCAGACACAAATGAATAACTCCTATATGATTCCACTGATAAACTGTTCAAAACCAGGTAAAACAAAGCCACAGTAATGAAGACAAAATAGTGGTTACTTCCCTAAGTGGGTAATGCGGAAGGGAATGGGGTAAAAATTAGGAAGAAGCTACATCAGGAGAGAGCAAGAGAGTGAGAGCCAGGATAAAGGGAGAGAATCCCAAGCAGGCTCCACAATGCCAGGGCAGAGCGCGACGAACAGTGAGATCACCCATGACCTGAGCCGAAATCAAGAGTCAAACACTTAACCGACTGAGTCACCCAGGCACCAGAAACCTTTTTTCTTTTTTAAGTTTATTTATTCATTTTGAGAGGGGGGGGGGGGGGCAGATGATCTGATCCCGGCTCTTCGCTGACAGCAGAGAGCTCGATGGGGGGGGGCTCAAACTGAAGAACCGTGAGATCACGACCTGAGCAGAAGTCAGACACTTAACCGACTGAGCCACCCAGGTGCCCCATGAACCAAATCATTTTAGATTAACTGCTTTAAAACAAAATTCAAGAAGAGTCTTTCAGCTTTTATATTTCAAATTTCCCTGCTCATGGAGGGAAAGACCGACAGAATGGGGCAAGTGCGCTATGTCTCAGTGACTGAGGAAACTCACGAGGCTCAGGTTCTGTACGTGGAGAGGACATTTGTCATTAAACAGCTTCGAAAGCCTGCAGTTTGCACTGGGCACACATCTTCCCACTCACAGAGGGAGAGCCCGGGGTGAGGCAGAGGCAATGGGTGGGGGCCACTGCATGAGCCAGATGTTGGTTCGATTACAGTAACAATCTATTATGGGTTAAAATCCAAAACTAAGTGTCTGTGATACTTAAAGGAAAAATTCTAAATCAAGTTGAAAAACGGTACATTTTTAATGAGACATAAACCAGTCTTTTTGACAAAAGCGAAACCTGGATACAGAAGCCAACTACGCTTCTTTTAAGAAAAAGAGTATCACGGTGTATTTCTGAATTTAAAAAGCCATTTCTTCCTAGTTCCTCCACTATATGTACTGACAATGTTACAGAAAATCGGGAAAAGTGAATGAGAAGGACTTAAATTTGCTACAGGAAGAAACATCTCTAAGACTTTCAAGGAAAGAAATGAGAAGAAAGCTTGAAAAAAAAAAAACAAAAAAACTTCTCTGCCCCTGAAGATAAAGAATGAGCCTAATTTACTATTATATAACAGACTATCACAAAAAGTGAAGTATTGGAATGAATTCTCCATGGTGAATAAATTCCATGCCATTCAGAAAAGTTTCTTTAGATACAGGAAAGAGTCTGAACTCCAACCACATATTTCTAACCCAATTACTTGCAGGCACTAACGTGTGAAATGCATTTTGTGTTTCTACACTACATAAAGTTTTTTAAATGCACTATTACTTTGCACATATTTATTTATAACCAGTGGACTGTCTTTGCGTTAATTTAATAGTTGTACATTTTTACAACCAAGACTTTCTAACAAATAAACATCTTCTAACTTCAGAGTCATGGTGTACATTTTCTCTTTTCATATAGCCTTTCTCAGGCTAAGACGTGTTGCCAGCAGAGCTGGGAGAAAGCCCTAAGCACAGGCCAAACATATCAAACCCCAGATTCATCTTTTTGACACGTAGGCCCCAAAAGCAACATAAGATCAGCCAAAAAAATTCTCATTTTTTTTCACTATTCTAATTTTTCTCTTTCTATATTCAAATAGGAGGCCAAGAAAGATCAGTTATGAAACCACAGAAAATAGACAGCGTATCTCTAGAAATAACAACTCCAATATTTAAATGCAAATAGGCATCAGCATTAGCCATCGGTTTATTGGCAACTGACTCATGAAACATTTTGAAACTCGAAATACTTAGGGGGTGCCTGGAGAAAGTCAGTCATGTGGCACTCCTAGGGAAAACAAAGGGTGCAGAATTAAAGCAAACTATGTATAAATGAGTTACCCTGCTATGCTTCATATGGCTTATGTATTAATTTACATAATTAATAAATAAATTATAATAAATACATTTGGGGGTTAAAAGCACATAAAATATAACATAGCACCATCTTTAGACCCAGACCTGATGACTCAGAACTATCAATTTAAATCACAAATACTTAGGTAATCTGTGTATTGTATATTTTGTGAGCACTGATCACTTAAAAACAAATAGATGTTAAATGCTTTAGATGTCCACATATTTAAAAAAATGGCAATAGATGGCAAAGTAACGAGGGTACCAATGTAAAAATTGCTAAAATACTAAGACTAATTCACATTCACGGAGCACGTTCTATGGGACCCGGCTCCATTCTAGGTAGATACTTACCAGCACACAACAACATATTTAATTCTTACAATGGCTCCATGTAGGTAGGAGCATCGTTTTCACTATGCACACGGGAAACCAAAGCACAGGAGCTGTGGTAACTTACTCAAGTTCGCACAGCTTGGAAGCAGAGTAAGAGTCCAAGCCCACATACTCAGAACCCACAGCCTAACTGCTTAACCACTGCTGTACCCAATAATTATGCAGGGTGTGCTTTAGAGAATTAAGTCTTGAAAAAATAGGAAAGATTTCACAAAAACACACAATACGCTCGATCTGGAGTAATCTTGTTGTATCTATTTCCTGATATTCCAGGAGGAGTTACAGACTTCAGCCTTTCACTTAGTCACCATTTACCATGCTCTGATCATTCTCAATGCCATACGGGTCTGAACAAGACCCACTGCGAAGTCCCATCAGTCTTAGAGTCTAGGAGTGGGGTCTGACAATAAATAAATAAGAGAAATTAGAATAAGGTGGTTTAAAAAAAGCAAAAGGGGAATGGGAAGTTCTGGAGGTGAATGTGAGAAAGGGTGATCAGAAAAGGTTTCCTTGAGAAAGATACATTTGAATAAAGACCTCTAATAGAGAGGAGGTGACCATCTCTACACTTCTTAGTACGGTAAGTCTCTTTGTTTTAAGCTGTTCACTGCAGCCAAAAGCATTCTGATTAATACTAATCCTACCCACGGGTTTGTCATGCAGATTAAATGAGCAAATTGGTATTATGCACTTAGCACAGTGCCTGGCTCACAAAAACAATTCCGTAAATGCTAGTTATTATTATTTTTGCTATTGTTTTAATAAAGTCATGAAATCAACTGTAGGAAGAATCTCTAGTCCACTCATGTTGGGACTCCGAGACAACCACACAATATTCCATCAGCTGGATGCCTAGACAAATAACCGGTTCTGGAATCAATACATTAAGTGTTACAATTCAAGCCTAAAGTCTAGAAATACCTACCATTCACAACAACCTTCCATGACCTATAAAGAACTCCGGTTGCAGACATCAAAAGACTCACCGAAATAGATGCAGGAAGCCTGACGCCCTGGATGTGAGCTGGGTGGCAGGAAAAGGTGTTGAAGGGGCAGCTGACTATCTACAGACTTCACTTTCTGGCAGTTTCGTGTCAATTTTTTTGGCTGCAAGGAAAGTGTTTACTTCTCTGTCTATGCACGGATGATTTTCCATAGCTCTGGGGTTTTAAAAGGTCAGCAGTGATAAAAGGCTTAGGAAGAGCTCTTGAATTTCTGTGCTACTATTATGAATTTCTTTATAAAAATGTTGATATACGGAAGACAATCAAGCAATGCATGGAAAATATGTATTCCAGATCCAAAAGCAGCTTATTCCAGCAAAATTTCCTCAGCTCTCTCCCTAATGATTTAAACATCCATTTTCACTCACTTCTGCAGAAGTACATTCACAGGAGGAGTGAGCGTGAGGAACAGGAGCCTTTACAGCAGGAAGCCACTTCCCTTCTTCACCTGGAATGTTGTATGATCCCTTTCCTTTTTTTATATATGGGAGAAAAAGGATCTTATTGTTAACCTAAATTCCCTTTGTTTAGAAAAGAAACACTCAGGTTGTATTCTCACTAGATTTTTCAGTTTCTGACCATAAAGCTACTAAAAAAACAAAAAACAAAACAAAAAAAAACCCCAACAACCCTAAAAACCTTTGGGCCAACTGGCCAGATGTAATATATTATTGTGATACGGCACTTCAATGTCTTACTTGGCTAAATCATTTAAAAAATATAGTTTCTCCTTGGTGACAGATACAAAGTTCTATCTCCACGCCACAAAGTCACCAATTGCGTGGCATACTGTCAACAATGATTTTATACTTTCCTTCTATACTATTCATAGAAAATGTACCTAAAAGTCTACAAACAAAACCATGCTTGCTCCTGATTACCTTTTATTGCTTTGATTTGGCAAGACTTAACCATATTTTCTGGCTCCAATGAACACAAAATTAGCCTAAAAGTTTGAACCTAACTTCTTTCAGGCTTTCTTTCTCACTTTTTAAAAAAATTTTTTTTAGTAATTTCTATACCCAGCGTGGGACTCAAACTCATGACGACAAGATCAAGAGAAACATGCTCTTCCAACTGAAGCAGTTTTTCTTTTAGTTTTTCTGATACCACCAGTCTCAGTAAAGTTCAAGAAGCTAGCCATCCCCACCACTTGCCTTTGGTTACGTCTTCCTTTCAAATGAGTGAATTAGCAAGAAGTGGTTTGTAGAAGATACTCTAAAAACTTACAGGATTAGAATCTCTAGAGCTGCTGAACAACAGGACTGGATTCTTTGAATACTCTGGGATTCAGAGCTCAGGCTCCATGTTTTAAGAAGTCCCTTTCTAATCCTTAGAGTTCTCGAATTTGGATCAGTTTTAGAATTATTTTGAAAGTGGGAGAGAAGCTTCTGATTACATATTCTGTCTGAGGTATTATTTTGAAAAGCAATAACTATCCGGTGGAGGAAAATATGGGAGAATACAGAATTCATATTAAGGGTTTTGATTTTTTCCTTTCTGATGAAAAACAGGTCATTCTAGAAATGGCCTGACTTTCAAGATCAGAGGTTATTTTCGCTTAAATATTTTTTAATGTTTAATTTTTGACAGAGAGAGAGAGAGAGAGAGAGAGAGAGAGACACAGAGGATGAGTGGGGGAGGGGCAGAGAGAGGGAGACACAGAATGTGAAGCAGGCTCCAGGCTCTGAGCTGTCAGCACAAAGCCCGACGCGGGGCTCGAACTCGCAAACTGCGAGATCATGACCTGAGCCAAAGTTGGACACAACCAACTGAGACACCCAGGCACCCCCAGAGGTTATTTTTAAGAGCAGCTTTAGATACACAATAAAATTGCACAGAAAGTTCCCATATTCCCCCTTACCCCCTCCACCCCCGTCCTCTCACCCAGGTGCCCTCACTATCAACATCCCTGAACATTTGTTATGGTTGATGAACACACAATGACACATCATTATCAACCCAAGTCCACAGTTTACATTAGGGTTTGCTCTTGGTGATGTTCGCTGATTTCTACTCCCCAGTCTACACAACAGAATTGATGTTGGCAATAGAATAAAGGCCCTCAGCAGACAATCCCATGCCCTTTTATTTACTGATAGGCTATTATTAGCAGGTAGATGGGCAGTGTGAAAAAGGCACTTAATATGGTTTCACTTGTTACCCAGACACAATATTTTATTATTTCTCTAAGGCAAAATGGTCAAGTCAGACCTCCCCAGTTAGTATGGTTCCAGCTTTCCATTCCTTGCTCCAGGCCTCAGATCTCTCATACCCTGTTCTACTTGGTTTTCTCACAGGGTTTATCTCCTTCTAGCCTATTATGTAGTTTACTTATTAGTTAACTGCCTGCAAGCAAGTAGGAATTTTTGTTGTTCACCGATGTGGCCCCAGTACCCAGAACAGTGGCTGGCATGTAGTATTCACTGAATATTTGTCTACTGAATGAATGAATGAATGAATGGGGATACCTTCTAAAAGACAGGGAGTGATTTTGGTTGTGTTTGGAGGCCTAATTAGCCACGACTAACCAGGTTCTGCAAGCCACTGGTGCTGTACTGCTGGGATCCTTCAAGGTCTCCGCTAGGCCAGTGTGACCATTCTAAGGTGTGAACAGGCTGGAAAGCACAGTGAGGTCTAGACATGTCTGATGTCCCCAACTCTGCTTGTTGTATAAACTCTCATTCAACCTGGAAGCCCAATGGGGACAGCACTGTGGCCTCTGGCCAAGAGCAGCATGGAAAGAGAGCCTTGAATGCTGTGATGCAAAGAAGCCAAGGGACACTTCTCCACAGGGGTCAGGGGACAGGTGTGTGACACTTAGGAATCTGACTGTCCCAAGGGTCCCAATTTGCCCACTCACATACATTCTGGTGACAATAAGGAACCAAACTCTGGGTCAGTTTATAAATGGGATGGGAAATATTTTTCATGAGTTAAAACTCTACAACGACAACAACAAAAGGAAAAAAAACTAAAGGAGCAAAAGAATTGTGATTAAAAAAAAAAAAAACATGAATAGGATAAATTGGGATACAGAACAGTGAACTCAGTGAAAGAGGTAAAAAGTTTTCTTTGCTTTCCTACACAAGATAAACACTCGGGCCAGAGGATGTAAAGGTGGTGGCAGGAGGAGATGAACCACAGTTCCAAGAAGAAAGCAAAGGAAAGAGGAGGAAGTCTGAACTTCTCTGACATCCATGCACGGGAAAGGAGAAAAACGACCCTTATGATATTTACAGCATGTGGCAACCTTTACTTATTTATATCCACAAAGCCTAACTACGCTATATTGTTTAAAGACAAAAACATAATTTTCTGGTAAGTATTATTTACTTACTTATCCCAGATTCTCCTCCTGGAACCTATGCTCCAAGTGGACAAGAACTATGTGTTTTGCCCTCAGAACAGTTACAGCGGGAACAGTACACAAGACAGGCTCTCTACCTCTGAGCAAATGACTACATGAATTAACAGCTCACCACATACTTCCCACTCCACTCCAGTTGAATTTCAAAAAACACTGTTGTTCTTCATGCCATGTAGGAGAATCAAGGTGTTCCTCCTTCCTCTATCAGGTACATGTTCCCAGAACACCACGTACACAAGGGAATGGAAGGATCCAGTGATGGTGTTTTTATTTCTATACTATCTGCCATGCTAATTGATAACTTGAGACAGTTTATGCTGACAGAGTATGCCTCTTCACTGTGGTTCAGTAATTGTGACCAGACGCCAACATCTCCCCTAAGCCACGGGAAATCGGGGAAGGGCCCTCCTTCCCTCAGTTCACGGGATTCAGTTAGCCCAGCTTAGAGCATCGGGATTCAGTCAGCCCAGTTCAGAACAGGGGACGCCAGCCCTGTGTCCCCAAGGCTTCAGCTGCTTAAACCAGAAGCTCAGAAATGAGTTGGTGGATGGGCATGAAGAGAACCAGCCACTTCTCACTGTTCGCTCAAGTCCTATGTACATCAGTTCCACAGCTAAACCCTTGATCACATGGGCTGGCTTCACCCTACACCACAGCCAGGGGTAGAATCAGGACAGACTGCCACTGCCACAAGTTTCAGGCGAAGTCCAACAAAAGAAAATCTGGACTAGTTTAATGTAGTGGAGTAAGCCCATAAAAAATGAAAGCTTTGCAAAGCTTATTCTAGAAAGAGAATAACATGCCTACTAATTAGGTAGATTTTTAGTTACACCGCCATATATCAGCACCGTATTCTAAATTACCTATTTTATTACTTATAAAATTGTCCAGCTTCTGGAGTAAAAAAATATGGACCAAGGGTCAAAGAAAGTATACTAAAGTATAGTAATTTACAAAGTACTAGAGGTTTTCTAAAAACACATTTTACAATTCAAGTCTTTGCCAAGTAAATGCCTAACAAAATTAGAACTGCAAGCACATTAGAGTGATTATATAACTCTTGAGTTGCAGAAATCAGTATTTAAAAAGACACAGAATTAAAAGGAAATCACAAACTACAAAAGACAGAGTGGATGTGAATGTATTTGCTTTGGTATATTCTTCTGGAACAATAACTTTGACTAGCGAGCATGTGAAGTGACCTGCGCTGTTCTCTGAATGTAGTTTTTGCAGGGCACAATCATCGGCGGTTATAACTTGGACACTGTTCAGCGAGGGTAGCATCGGAAGCATCAAGCCTGCACCTTTCTGGAATGCAGGAAAACATGTGTCGGGTGTCATCAGTGACTCAGATAGGCTAGCACCCTGGACCCTCTGCCAGGGAACGCTGCGGTCTCTGCAGAACAATTATGTGTTCATGTGGTATATTTCTTAAGAACTCTCGTCCTAAGGTCGAAATATAAAATTAATGTAAAGCTCAAATCACTGCAGCATGGATTTCCTTGCAAACCTCTCATGGCCACCTTTAATGATGTTTTTCTCCATTTCCCAACTTTTGATGGCTTCCAAACCCCTCAAAATCTGCTCGCTCAAACCGCACCCCGCACTATCTCTCTTTTGCTTGAAGCCAAATCTGGCATCAGTGTTTTGTCTACTCAGCAGGAGAGCAATTTCAACAATCTCCTGCTTTTTATAAGATCAGTTTATTCTTCCCAATATAATAATTAGTTTCAGATGACCCTGGTCGCTGTTCCTCGGCATGACTCCACTGTGGTACCAGCAAGGAGAGCAGGCACTTCCTGTTGCGCTGTTTTTTTTTAGGGCAAAGAATTTCGGTACTATCATGAGCCCAGCACAGAACCTTTGTAATTTATTTCTTTAAAACTTCAGCTGGGTTTTGATCACCTAGATGCTCAAAGAGACAGACTGAAATTACGATTATGGGAATCTCCTGTGTTTACTTTGAAAAAGGTTCAGATGAATTATTCCTCAATGTATCAAACTATAATAAATCATGAAGAACACACATCTTATGAATAAGAACAGTGCTGGATCCCTGCAAACACACAGAGGTGGCAAATAGGGAGCCAACATGCTTATCTCAATGTCTTATACCGCAATTAACTTTAAAGGCGATAATAAATACCCATGGGAAAGAAAATTGCCTGAGAGCTAAGGATGTTAGAGAAATACCTGGAAAATCTCTGTTAACAGTGGTAGAAAAATCATGCAAGACATGTTTACAACGATGAGGATGATCAATATGACCCCTAATCAAAACTGGCAGAGGACGGAATTCCATCAGGGAGGTTGCTCGATGTCTCCTCCAGGTGTACCTAAAATCATCATGTCCTGCACATTTCAACCAATTAATTCAGTACCAGAAAGGAATCATCTGTGAGTATTTTCACCAGCATGACCTTAGGTTATCCTACTTGTGAACCCCAGCAATCCCCGAGCCATGACTGCAGACAGGAGTCACCTTTATGCATACATACTTTGAGGCCTTCAATTATGAGTATCTCTTGGTGTCCTCCAGTCTTTGCCTGCTTAAATAGAAAGCAATCTCCTCTCTGCTTTAACATGAATTAATTGCATGACCCCTTATGGTTTATCTTACCTTCACATGTACGGCCATCTGCTGAAATTGAGAAACCCTGTTCGCAGACACAGTGAAAAGAACCATCTGTGTTTAGACACTCTCCATGAGGATCACAGAGTCCAGGCTGTTCACATTCATTAATATCTGGAATTGAAAAGAGTTCCAAATACGTGAAAAAAATTTTTCCTTTGGTTTCACATGATAGCAGACATACAGTAAGCAAATCCATCACAAAAGGGTCAGACACTTATTTTGTGGCACAACTATCCTGTCTGTATATATACCAGACCACAAATTGGATTGTTTTAAGAGAGAAACTATTTAGGTCAAATCATATGAATAAGCCAATGTTCAACCATTTTTAACCTACACAAAGAGTATTTTCGCTTTCATAGGTTCAACCTGGAGCCCCCCCCCATGTTCCCCCCCCCGCCCCCATTTAATTTTAAGACCTGTTGGAGGCTTACAAACATTCTAACAAAAAATTTCTGTGAGAAATAGTCTTTATCAGTGAGCATGCTTTGTTCCCCTCGCCCTCCTCCATTTCCATGCACACAAATCCGTTCTAACACCAAGCACGCCACCTCCACCCCATCCTCTCCTACGATGTGAACTTTTTTTTTTAAGTTTTTATTTTTGAGAGAGAATGCGCATGTGTGAGTGGGGGAGGGACAGAGAGAAGGAGAGACAGAGGATCCCAAGTGGGCTCCACGCTGACAGCAGAGAACCTGATCATGATCCAAGCCAAGCTGGATGCTTAACCAACTGAGCCACCCAGGCGCCCCGATGTGAACTTGAGGGCACAGATGGACACATCTTATTGACAGTGTTTGGCTCCAAGTGGCACTTTACATACGTCTGCCGAATATATAAATGAAATAGACTCCAATCTATATTTGGTTGAAAATGGATAAAAGAAATAAAAATACAAGAAAAAGAAGACCTTTCAGACCAGGGAAGTGTTCATTACCTGCACAGCTTTGTGATGATGCAATTAGGGAATGAGGATCAAATGCCTAGTGCAGAGCCTAACATACAGCTAAGGGCCAAAAAGTGGTAGCTATGATTATTTTTTTATAATGTTTATTTATTTATTTTGAGAGAGAGAGAGAGAAAGAGAGAGAGAGCGCAAGCATGAGCAGGGGAGGGACAGAGAGTAAAAGAGAGAGAATCCCTGATGTGGGGCTCCATCTCACGAATTACAAGATCATGACCTTAGCTGAAATCAAGAGTCAGACACTTAGCCAGATGAGTCACCCAGGTGCCCCACTGGCTATGATTATTAAGACTCATGAACAAATAATGCTATAAACTTGTGTCGGCCATCTTATACTCTGCTTGTCCTGAATGAAGAATGATTATGCTTCTCATGGCCAGGGTCATGATTCACTCCTAAACACTGATAGTACATGAAAGTGAAATGTTCATCAAACTAGTCCTAATTATCTTGGATAGCAGTGCTCACACTGACCACCTCAACAATCCTGGAGAATGGTTCACCTAATCACACTGGTACCTACACAGGCAACTACCTCTTTGCACTTGTTTTAATCGTTGTTTTACTCAGCTGTGTCTCTTATTACAACGATTGCCCCTTGAAGAGAACTGCATAGTTGAATGGAGTCCCTAACTCCTACTACAGCACATTCATAGTATATTACGAATATTTGCCCACCACAAAATTTCAGTGATGTTCATTCTCTAATTAAACCATGATTGGTTGAGGAATTCTTAGTTAACTGGGGCCATGAATACTATCACAGGTTCTTGGCACCTTGCAGGCAGGAACCCTAGTAAGGCTTTTGCCCTACCTTCCTGGAGTCTTCTAAACCCTCCTTTACCTCTTGGTAAAGAGGCCCTTGATACATCTTTCTAGAAGTCCATCTCTAATTTAATTAAAAACACTTACTGAATGCTTTTTTTAAAAACAAATTTAATGTTTATTTATTTGTGAGGAAGAGATTGAGAGAGACAGAGCAAGAATGGGGGAGGGGCAGAGAGAGAGAGAGACACAGAATCCAAAGCAGGCTCCAGGCTCTGAGCTGTCAGCCCAGAGCCCGACACGGGGCTTGAACCCATGAATCGCAAAATCACGACCTGAGCCGAAGTCGGACACTTAACCAACTGAGCCACCCAGGCGCCCATCACTTACTGAATGCTTTCTATGAGAAGGCTGAACAGGCTGGGGCACTTGCCATTTTGAAGCTCACCGTGTAACGGGGGGCAGGAGCCAACACAAATAACTGCCAAGCTTAATGGGCACATGGGAAAGGTATGGATTATAAGCCCTTCCTAGTGACTTCTTGAACATGCCGAACCATCAACCCTACAGTTCTCCTCCAGAAAGTCATCCCTTTCTCTGCATCCAGGATGCAGGTGGTCTTCCTTTTACCTTCTCATCTCATTGTGTGACGGAAATGCTGGCAGTATCACTGATTTATTCACTTCTCTGAATTAATCCTTAACTCTTCACCATTCCATCCGCCATGTAATTCGCACTAGCTGGCCTAACCACCACTGAATCAAAATAAGAAACCAAGCAGGAATTACTCATGTTTTCTTAACAATACTCCCCCATTTTTATTATTGGCACTAATTTAAAAATATTTCAAGGAAGAGCAATGAATCATTTTCTATTAGACTATTTCTCAATGTGACTTCACTCTGTGAAATTCTTCACTTCTTTTATAAAATCTCTGATACCTTCTATGATTGGTCTCTACTTACTGGTAATACCTTACATTGGTCACCTCTTTTTAACTCTGACCTTCTGTGGGCTTTTAGTTGTATTCTTTCTTCCCAATATGCTGCCCTGAGTTACTTCTATCTGTGCAACAAGGTTCAATAAAGTTCCACTGGCCTAGGGGTCAAGCCCAAGGTCCATATCCATCTGGTGAAACCCAAAAGGTTATCCATAGGCTTATTTTATCCTATGCCTCAATGTTGGCCCTTTAAACACTGCCAGCTTGCAACTCTGCACAGGGAATAATGTGCATAAAGTTCTTGCTTCAAGAGAAGTCACTGATTAACAAATAATTGTCTAAAAAGTTTGATGACAGGAACTGAAGACGAATTCCCAGACTTTTTTCCAGGAAACCGCTAAAAAAGAACAACATGAGTATCTGGAACTAGAGAAACATATGCATTCAATTTGGGTTGTACTTATTGAGGCATTTCTAAACTATGCTGCTAGTAACTCAGCTGAAAGCCAGACTATATTTAAGTTGGGTTTCTTTCATGGGTCCGAGATTCCACAGAAATTCACAGTTTGGCATGTGTAAGTCAAAACGCGAAACTGAAGTGTGTTCTGAATCTCAAATGTACGCTGTCACATTCCTACACAGACTATTAACATGGAATTTCCATGCTGTCTGTATCTCAGCATTAATTTTGCTGGGGGAAGAGACTATTACACTTCCAACTGAAAATGCCTTACTGAACATGGAACTATCTTCAGATTGTTAGGTAAAGTTTAAAGCTTACGTCTATCACACATGGTCATTCAAATATGTCCTATGGTTATTAGCACTGGCATCAATTACATTGTCAGCATTAAAACAAACTCTGAAATCTATGCCCATGTACAGAATGTGACTAGCCATGAGACTAGACAGAAGTAGACCAGTGACTTCAGGCAGAGTGAAAGATCACCAGGCTGTCTCCACTGACACAGCCAAAGGAGAGGATTTAAGACATGCCATTTAGGACATGCCATTGTAAACAGCCTCTAATCAGAGAAGGTGGGTGATGTAGCAAATTCATAGATAATATTCTTTAAACATTACTAAAACCTGTTTCAGGAATATTTTTCATTTTTGTGGATTTAAGTTTTTCAAGCACACATTGTAATTTATTCTGGAAAACAAGAATCACCAATGTGACAGAGCATGAAGTCAATTTAATAATGATTTAGAGTTCATAAAACATGTTTGGAGGAGTGACATATTTGACTTGATATCAAATCACAAATTTAATGTACTGAGAGAAGACAGTAGTGCAATTAATAAATCATATGACTAAATTACTTCCTTATGATTTGACTCTAGAAGTTTATGAAATCTGCAATATGAAATCACTATCCACTCACAGAAGGCTTGGTTTGCCTCTAGCAGGTCAAAACATTGTGGGGGAAAGGAATTAGAAAAGAACGAGGAGTTAGAAAAGAAAGTATTACTTTTAAACCCAAATGTCTATAATAAAAGCAGGATACAGTTATTTTTTAGGGGGCATCTCTTGGCATTTTTATATAAGCCAAGATCCATTTTAAGATGCAAAAGTTCCAAAATGGAAATATTCACACATAATTTTATAATTCAAATATTTCTTCTCTATTGTATTAAATCCAAGCACATTTAATTTCTGCATTGGAAATACTAAACACTTTAAATTCACCTTACTACATCAAGATGGCAAACAAATAGAGGGTATCACAGTATAGTTAAATCTTGGGATCAGTGAGTAAATTAATTTTAAAAGATCTTGAGGCCAGGGCTCATGTCTTTTGTATTTCAGTGACACACAGCTGGGTGTGTGGGTAATGGTACGGACACAGGGTAGAGTCATATTTCAGTACCACATCGTAGAGAGTACAGACCATCTACCCTGTCAAGTACTATACATCTGGGGCATGTGAAAGGAGACACAATTGATGACAATCTACAATAAGAAAGTCACTCATGTCCAGTAGCAGTAGATAAAGAGGAACTCTAACAATCCTTTATTTATATGTACTTTGGGATAGTAATGGAGGGGAGACAATGATGAAAAAAAAAATTTATCCAAGGTAGCAGAAATGAATCCGTATAAAGGTAAATATAAATGAGAGCCTTCAATGGAAACAACAGGCATGGATTTATGAAGACTAATGTAAAGGAAAACTTGGGGAGGGGGTGTTTAGACAATCTGATTTTTTTAGTCGCAGCATTACTGGTAACTCATTGTGCTATACTGGGGGGAAAACACTGAATCTCACAGTCTTCTTTATTTTGGCTATAAATGAAGTAATAATCGGTAGGGCAATGTAGAGCAAAACAGCAGAAAAAGATCTTGGATTCGAATCTCAGCTCTACTACTTACTAGGGAGGAGCATGCTAATTAACTTCTCTGATCCTCAGTTACTCATGCACCAAATGGATATTTAAAAAAGCTGCCTGTTCAATTCTCTAAAAATCCCTGAGGTACCTACAGTAATCGGCACATAGTAGGTGTTTGGTTAAAGCTCTTGTGATTGGTGCTGTGTTCTTATTAGTACCTTGTCTCCTCTATACCTTTGTTTGGGAGATGAACTGTGATAGCCCTTTGAAGAAATAGGAAATCCTATCTTCTATACCTTTATACTTTTAACCAAATTATTAATGAGGTTTTTTAGGAAGAGGAAAAGCTGGATACTGGATAAAATAGGGATCAAGACAAGGAAAGATAAATACCAGCAATGAGACAAAATGAAATACACCCACGAAGGACATAAAAAAGCCAGACTTTATAATATAGCACCAAGATTGGCCCGTGGAAGGAACAGCAAAGTACAGGTGACCTCAGTTGCCACGATAGCTTGCAAAGCTGGCACACAGTTCCAAAAGGCAGGAGTTTCGGTTACCATGGTGCAGTGCAAAGTGAGAACTTCTCATACTTGATGCAGACCCAAGAAAGATATTTTAATACCATTAACTGGCACAGCTCATTTATATACAAATGGGTAAAGCCACAGACTATATTCAGAAAGCATCACAGAACTGAACAGCTACGTAAATTAGGACTTAAAAAACAGAGAAATACCTTGACATCCTTTATTGTCATTTAGCTGGAATCCATCTGGACACGTACAATCATAGGACCCTTCGGTGTTAATGCAGTCTCCTCCTTGGCAAACACTCTTGTCCTCCAAGCATTCATTGATATCTATAAGTCAATTAAAATAATTTTAAAGGTGGAATAAACTATATTTAAAAAAACTAAACATTACCCTTACACATAAAAATCACATAAATGAACATTGTTTTACATCTCACACAATACATGATTTTTAATGGAGGACAGATTTCCAACTATCAGAGTTTTTTGAAATGAAGTATTTTGAATAGATTTTGGCTTTGAACAATACGTAAATTAAAGTTTCAACATCAAATGAAATTTGCAAGAGGAAAAGTCAAAACTCTGTACTAAACAATTTACTTGTTTACATTCTTGGTGATAATAGGGAATAAAAAAGATTCTTCAAATACGTATTAAGAATATCTTGAGCATCTATTTATACAAGATCCTGTATTATGCATTACAAGAAAAATTTGAAAGTATTTGGCATGATTCATGCTCACAAAGAGAAATGATTGTTCAAAGAAACCCAAATTATATTAATCAAAATGAACACGAAATATCACATTGTTTTATAAGTTCAAAAAAATTTAAGCTAAGAGTTGTCAAAATATATAATCGCTTGTCAAAAGAATGGTACCAACTTCACATGTCACATGGATTTAGAGAAGAGGTATCATAAAAAAACAAAGGTGGCTTTGCCCAACAGAAGGGATTTACTTGAGGCCCGGACAGCAGGGTGGAAAGCGGAGGAGGGGAAGAAGAGATTTTGGAGGGAAAGGGAATCAGCAAGATCAAAAGCTTCACTGAAGCCACTTACTCAGCAGCTATCAGCAATAGGTTTGAGGTTGACTGGATTCTTTAAATGTATGTATTTATAGCATATGTGTAACTAAACATGGTTTACGTTACCAATAATGAGTTCTGACTGTGAGCGTGTGAGACAATTAATGACCCCCCTCATGGCATGAATGCTGGGCAGATCTTTCAAGAGGGCTGTTTATTACCACATTTACTTCCAGTCAGAGCTCATTATCCCTAACACAGTCCATGACTCCCTCTTCTGTTGTCTGTGCAGGATTTCAATTATTAGCACTGCAGAAAGCTGAGGAACAAAAACGTCTTTGTTTTCTCAGAATTCTGGCATAGGATGGCATTTCTTGCAAATAATTATGATTGCTGTGAAAATGCATGAGAAGTTCCAGGAAGAAGTGAACATGGAGACCGCTGTAGTCTCAACCTCCCTCGCTGTCTCGTTCAAAATGCTGGCACACCAGCTTAAATTTTCCTCATAGAACCCAATCCACTTAACTAACTGGCTCCTGTACCATTCGTGAGTCAAATAAAAGAGAAATAAGAAAGCAGCTTATAATTTTATTCCACCAAAAGAAAAACAAGTTATACTTGTTTTATGCTTCCCCTAAATCAAAATGTTTCTGAATCCTGATCCTAAAAATAAAACCCAGCCGATGTGACTTTGTCACAACTGAAGTGGGTTATCACTTCTTCTTTAGTGTGTTTTCCCAACTTCACTGACGTATAACTTATACACAATACGCGCATCTAATTTTAAGAATCCAGTTCGATGACTTTTGACAAATGTAGATACATTCTTGTGACCACGGTCGGAATCAAGGTACAGGCATTTCTGTATCGGTTTACATCTGCTGGGATCACTGTTGGATTCTTCTATCATTGCAAAATGCAATCATTTTTTAAGGAACTGTGAGAGATCTCTGTAAGAACGCTATTCTGTAGTTACAGACATAAGGCTTGTGACATTTCCCTTTGACTCTTTTGCCAGTCTGACCTTAAAATTTCCATTCATAATTAATCTAATGCCTTGGGTGTTACAACTGCCATGGAAGAGACACTAAAAGAAAATTATGCACGAGACAGGTAAGAGCATAAGTGTCCCCATGAAATGTGAATACGCCACAGAATATTTTGTTCACCAGCGAACTGACCCTTGCTAAATCAAGATTTCTAAAAGATTTCTAATTGAGAATAGGCTTTTAGATATAAATTCTATGAAAATAATTTATAAGCCCCAAATCTCTGATTTATTTTCAATAATGACTGTGCCAAATGGAGATAAATGCTACTTTACTATGAATCTTTGCCTTAAAATATGCATTAAATGAATCAACTGGACCAGCCATAGGAAAAAAAAAAAGGTGTAGGCATTTCCATCACCCTAAAAATTTCCTTGTGCCCTTTTTCTGTGTGGCTTCCTCTGATCAGCCCAGTGTCTTTGAGATTGATCTAAGTCACTGTGTGTACCAACAGCTCTCTCTTCTTTATTGCTTAGTACTGTGCCATATGAAGGTGCTGCAATTCGTTGACCCATTTACTTAGGATGAGTAGCTGAACTGTTTACAGTGTGGCTATTATGAATAAAGTTTTGATAAACATTCATGTGTACGTCTATGTGTAACCAGAAGCTTTCACTTTTCCTTGAGTAAATTCCTAGGGGTAGAGTAGCTGGGTCACAGAGTAAGTTTACTTGTGATAAAACAGCCTCCTAAGGTGGCTACATCACTTTACATTCCCAAGGCAGGCGTAAGAGCTCCGGGTTTCCATATTTATCCTAACAGCTCTACAGCTATTCTAATGAGTGCTGAGTAGATGGCTGGTTTTGTGATTTACCTTTCTGTGTTCTGTAGGAAACTGAGATAACCAAGGAAAGGCATATTTGATTATCAGCATTATGTGAAAAAATCCCAATTCAAAAAAGATGAAGGAGAGTCCTGAGAACATGCATTTCATCAACAAGAGAAATACTCCATTACCTAGATGTTTGCCTTAGCATAACGGAAGCATATCAGCTTTGTTCACACTACTTTAAAATAATTTCATGTTCATGCATTTTTCAAAATCTAAGAGAAATAACATGTGAGAAAAAGAAACAATATCTCGTGTTTATAAATAACTGTATAGATTTGAAAACTCAGTGCATTAGAGTCTGATTTAATCTAAATTTTTTTCAGACCTGAATTCAGATCTTCAAAGAACAACAACAACAAAAAAAGTAGGTTGAATGTTAAAAGAGCCCAACACGGGATTGTCCTGCACCACCACCTAGGGTGGCATGAAAGATAGACAGAGCCCTTCTAGGATTTGGGCAACAGGCTTTAAGGAAACAAGAGTTAATCTTGATTACTCCTTCACTGCTAAATCCTAAATCCTTTGCATTGGTCAAAATCACCAGGACTCTCTACCCTGTTAAATCCCATGGTCAGTCCTGGCCTACATCTTCCCTAGCAGCAATGTGTGTCAACATTCATGTCAAAGTTCATGACTCCCTAATCTCTGAAGTGTTTTCTTCTCTTAGATTTTGATTTTCCTCTTTCCTCTCCTGCCACATGTTCTCAATCCCCTTTGCTAATTCCTATTCTCCTCCTCACTTATAAATGAGAGGCCAGGACTCCATCTTTGGACCCCTTCTCTCTTCTAGCCATACTCACTCCCTTGGTGATGTCTTCCAATTTTATGGCTTAAACACTATCTCTATACATGTTAATGATTCCAAACCCAGGACTCACCCCTAAATTCCACATGCACAGCTCCAACTGCCTTTCAGAGATCTTCATTCGGATACTCATTATAGACATCCCAAACTTAAAGTGCGCAAGTTAAACTCCTGGTCTCTTCTACAAAGCCTATTTCTCAGTGCCTTTGCATCTGCTAGTCCTTTGAACGGAATGGTCTTCCTATAAATAATCAAATGCCATTATCTCAAAGAAACTTCTGCTCGCCTCTGTAAGATCACCCCTCTCCCTCCACACTCCCTGTATACCCTCCTTTATTTTCCTCCATAGTGTTTACTGCCACTTAATGAACTATATGTTTTACTTGTTTATCATGTGCATCGTTAACTCCCTCACTAGAATGTTAGCTCCACAAAGGCAGAAATTGCCTGTTTGGTTTATTGCTGTATATCCTGTACCCAAGTCAGTACCTGGCACAAACTTGGCACTCAGGTATTTGTTGAATGAATGCATACATGAAAACATGAGTGATTCTGACTTGGAACGAAGTGTCATAGGAAACAAATACTAGCACTCCTTCTCACCTTTTTGGATTGGTCCACAAAGAGAAGACCAAGAGAGACGGGCCACAGAAAGAGTGAATCCTGTATCGTTCTCAGGTTTTGCAAGGGACTAGCATGGAGCAAACACTGTGACAGGGTAAGGAAGATGCTAAGGGAGGTATGGAAGGAGAGACTGTATCTAGAAGGGGAACATGTCCAAGGCAGAGCCTTCGATAGCTGCGATGCCAAGGCCTCTAATGACCAGGACAGCTGAGGCCACCCTTCACAGACTGAGTGGCTACCGAGCATGCTGGAGTAAGTAACACACAGAAATTAGCACAATCCTTGGGATTCTGACTCTGCGAGAAGGCCAGCAGAATTGTAGGGTAACACTGCAAGAAAACAAGGCCTTTGCCAGAGTTATTAGAGGAAAGTTACACATGTAAATACAAAAGCCAACAAGAAAGATGGTTCTTCCTCCCACAGCTGTGAGAGGGGTGTGAACAGTAACAGCTCAGTTAATTACAGCTACATAACACTGGGGAGGGTCAGAAACGCCACTAGTTGAGAATTAGCAGGCTGAAGTGCTATTATAGTTTCAAAGGGAGCACTGAATTAGTTGAATAGACTCCAGTCCTATTTATAACCTAGAACACTAGGGAAATGAGCCCTGACTTTAAGAGAAAAAGGACTGATTATATACTCCAAAAGAAACTTTCTTATTGAATATATATTAACAATGATGAGCAAATTGACTAAAAAGCTTTTGTTTGGCTTTTCACACAACCGATGTTGATAGAATAAAAATTCCGGACTTCTGATGAGACGGTTACACATGAAAACAGCCAAAAAAAAAAGGAGCATACCTTCTACTGAGGACCAATCAATGGCCTGGTTACCCTCTTGGCCAGGTCAGAGATTTGGGCAGGAGAGATGCTGGGGGTCAATTTAGGTTTTCAATGCCTTAGCATGTGCCTTGTCACATACTTCCTTCTGGAATAGGTTGTTCATGACTAGCTCCCAGCTACACGCCCTCTTCTCCCACCTTGGAAAGCCACCATGTTGAACCACCCATATGTGCTGGAGTTCCCAATACCTGATTTCTCAAGCAAATTTCATTACTTTGGCTTATCACTTGTTTGCCTATTTATCAAGAGGTATGTTAATTATAACTTTTCACTGGAGTTATCAGCCCTTTAAAGAACACCATTATCTTAAGATCAAATCCTAGATGATTTGCTGATTCAGCAGTAACAACATCTTAGGGCCTCTGAAACTGCCCCCAACTGCCCTCCGGAAAGGTTGTCCATGCTGGCACAAAGTTCTTTGGTTAGTAAAACAGGAGGCTATAAAGTATAACGGATCTTTCCCAACCAACAGGGACTGACAAATGAGAAAGCTATCATAGCCATTTTTCAATGTATGACACACTGTGCCACAAATATGTGGCATTTGTGTCACAAACCACTCACTAAAAACCTCATGTGCTTCTCTCCACAGTGGGGTTCAGACCCTCACTCACAACTCTAACTCTCCATGTGAGATACAACCCTGCCAAGCTCACATTCCTGGTTTCACAACTGACAGGGCTTACTTGCAGTACAACAGAGGATAAATTGGGAAAAAATGGTTAGTTGGGTAGACAGTGAGCAGAGACAATTCACATGTGAACAGGCTGGTGACAGACCAGCCCTGCAGCCCAGACCACCCCAGGGGTTCTGAGGCATGGCCAGGCAGTGGTGTAGTAGGTAGTTAACAATTACACCATGCTGTATACCTGGCGTATCTTTTAGACCTATTTAGGCAAAACGCTCAAAACTGAATTAAACTTTAGCTCTTAAAAACTTTTCAGGAATCTGGAAAATTAATTTGTGTTTACTTATTTGGATGCTGGACCTACATACACAAGGTGTTACCATTCAGAACTATATACCCAGGAGAAACCATCTAAAGCTGAGAGAAGCTAAGGCTAATTCAATTCTTTACTCCTTTAGTTGGCATAATTCTTCTAGAAAACAGTTCTAAGCAGTACAAGGAAAGCCTGCATTCTACCAGCTTCTTTTCATTATTTGTGTGACCATGAGGCAAATGTTTTTCCAGGGACCTAATGTCCTCAACTGTGAAGTCCAAAGGTTGGATTCAAGAAGCGAAGCCAGGATGATGTCCAGATCTCTCTAGGACTCTGCAATCAAGAGCAGTTCTCACCTTCACAGTGGTCTCCCAGGGTGGATGCTCTGTAACCCTGGTCACAAATGCAGAGGAAGGAGCCCTCTGTGTTCCTGCACTGTCCATTACTGCAGAGATGATGATGCTGACATTCATCAATATCTAGGAACCAGAGGGTAAAAAGAAACTGTAGAAGTGGTGCTTTAAAAATATTTTTAATCATGCATGTAAAAAAAGGTCTATAAACTATCTAGTTTATAATTAATTTAGCCTCTTCATTAAACTGATCTCTAATAAAAGGTCATGAATCCTCCAGTAGGGAAAATCCAGATGAACTTAAAATCTTAACCTGTGAGCTAAGAATCTGCACATATTCATCCCAATATTTACTGATGGGTGGCAAATGCTTTGCTGTTATCTATAAACCTGAATGAAGCTTCCTGAGTCTCTTGTACAGGTTCAAATAGAACACTCTTGAGTTTAAAAGCATTTATGCCTATAATAATCTAAAGCAGAGGTCAGCAAACTACAGCCCACTTCTTACTACTGTAAACAAAGTTTTACTGGAAAATAGCATCACATATTCATGTACTATAGCATCACTATATTCATGTACATATACATGTACACATATTCATGGTCTCCCGTACAGGAGAAGTTTGCCGAAGTGTCAAGTCAATGAATGTCTTCATTTCTTTTTCACGGATATACCTGTCAGCCCCCTAGCAATTAGACTTCCCTAGTTTTTCTTTCCTTTCCCTCTCTCCCTCTCTCTCTCTGAATGATTTGCTGGCCAAATCTAATGGCCCTTCCCTCCTCCCAGCCAGTCTGACATCTACATTGCCACTGAATCTCTCTCTTCCTTAACCCACATAACCTCAGCTTAGAGATGATTTGTTTTGTAACCTCAACCCTGAGCTCAGGCTAAAGCACACTCGTGTCCTATCCACACAATAGAAGACACAACGATACGTTACACGTATTCAGCTATTTTACTTCTACCCTTAGATTTTAAGTTTCTTGAGGGCAGGGACTATGTCTACCACATCCTTTATTACTTAAATGATCTAGTGTTTTACAGTGAACAAGCATTAATTCATGTTGCTGTTGACAGACTTTGTTCCTCACATCTGAGCACATTTATCTACTGCTGGCAATGTGATTCTAGAAGAGTTAACAAAAACATCAGTTTTCACAGCGACCCCTCACAACTCTGCTCTCCTCACTCTGCTTACAGCATCAATTTGATTATCATGGCATTTTGGCACCTAAAATCAGTTTTCCCCGATGGATAATCTGGTGGGTGGTTTTGCATGTGTCTGACTTATTTTTGGTACTGACATCACAGGCTCTTCAAAATAAGGGATGCTGAATAGGATAGCCTGATTATCTTATCTGTAGGCTTCTCTTATTATATATACATTTGCAGTACTTTATGCATGATGGGCATTTGATAAATGCTTGGCTAATTAACAATTAAGGTCAAAAGTCACAAAGTAAAGTATAAATACTTTGAGACAGACTTGCAGAATCCAGAACAAGTGATTTAATTTATCTGTGTACATGGATATGCTTGTGTGTGTTCTTCTCTTCTAGACTGGGTATTGTAATGTCTTTCCATGTTCAAGAAGGGGAAAATTGGGGACTGTTCTGATAATACTGGTAGATCTCGTTATAGGACCATCACATATTGTCTTTTATAATAGCATCCCAAGAGAGATTGGTACTCACTATTCAAAGTTTACATATAGACATGGATAGGATTTGTTTCCTAATAATAAACAAATTGGCCTTGTAGAGTGTATATTCTGTTCTTAAATGAAATTCAAATGATCTTTCTTTTCAAAAACTCAAGACACTTAATACTTGTCACAGGTGAAACCATAAATATCTTCAATCTCAGGAAGCATATACTTATTGAGAAGTAAAGTAACTCTGCAGAAGGTTCAATGAAATACATATACTTTTACTCTAAGGTCAACCACAGCAAGGTCCAAAATACTATCACTGGTGGGAACAGGATATATTTCACAAACCTTATCAGTGATATCAGGGGGATGCTACTTATTGCAATCTTGCTGAAAATTCTTGTTTGGTAAAATTTTTTTAAAAAGGAAAAATTGTGAAAAGCTGACTACACACAAAAACTAGGGTCATTAACATTCCACAGCCTAATACTGGGCTGATATAGTAACATTCTAATTGCTGAAATCCTAGTAGGTAAAACTTACAAATGAATTTAATGGAACTGATTTTCTGCAGTAAGGAATTACACAGAGAGCAATAATTTTCCTTCCTAATATTAATGCTCAGCCACTGCTCACAAATACCCTATTTTTCAAATTTAGCCCTTTTCCATCCTGTGCTATGGACTTTTCTGACTTAAGCTGAGGTCCCTTGCTTTCTTGCACCATTAAGCAATCATCCAGGTTGTTTCTGAAAGACACACTCGCTTCACGGAGGACACTTTTTTCAGGGCAGGTGCCTCTAACTAAAATCACAGTAGGTCACGTAACCACACTCCTACCTTCACACTGGTCTTTTGCTGCTGACAGCTGGTAGCCCTGCCCACAGGTACACTGGAAGGAGCCCTCAGTGTTCTTGCACTGCCCATTTATGCACAGATTCCCCTGCTGACACTCGTCAGTATCTGTAAATATAAACAAGGACAATTTTTTTATATTAGGTCTCTATCTTAGCTAAACTCTGAGACTACAAATCAAGCTATAAGACCACATCCTAAAGATCAATGTCTAACTACTGTTTTCTTCTAAAAATATATTATTATTTTTTTAATTTTTTAAACGTTTACTTATTTATTTTTGAGAGAGAGCGAGCGAGTGAGTGCGCGCCAGAGTGCACAAAAGTGGGAGAGGGGCAGAGAGGGAGGGAGACACAGAATCCAAAGCAGTCTCCAGGCTCTGAGCGGTCAGCACAGAGCCCAACACAGGGCTGGAACCCATGAACTGTGAGATCATGACTTGAGCCAAAGTCGGATGCTTAACCGATTGAGCCACCCAAGCGCCCCTAAAAATACCTTATTATTTAAAATGCATCTGAAAGTTTTTGCCAGGAGAATTCCATTTGTTGCAATCCCTCCCCTCAAGTACTACTAACAATTATCTGTTTCCTGATCAAAGTTGTATTTCTTATCCTGTCGTGCAGCATTAATCTTTTGAATTATATCCTGATAGAAGCAAGGTGTCAGATTATCCCATGTTTCCTGAAATAGCTCCCAACACTATTACTGTAATAGGACCTCATGAAATCGTTTTTAATTTTTTAAGAGAAATTAACTTCACTAGCAATTTTTGTTTCACTTATTTATAAATAAAAGGCATCACAACACAGTAAGTCCTGACTGCCAACAGAGAAACAAAATAAGTGAGCTGAATTTCATTTGAAGAATTATTTTTTACCTTTCCAAATGCTCTAAGTCTATTAGCTTTAGGAGGGGTCGACAGCAAAGAACAGCCTACACCATATTTTCTTTCAGCACATTCAATTAAATACTTGAGATGTCAGCTTAAGATCTTAAGACCAACAACAGCTCGTGTAGCCTGTTGGATCTCATGTAACGTCTGACAACATTTTTAGTGCCTTGGACTCTTTCTGACTTTCTCAAAGAAGATGACAAATTAAGCATTCCCATGTGAAGATGTCTGCAGCGAAAATATACCGTCCATTCTAAGCACTGTCCAAGCAGACATCTTACATAAGTTACTCATTTATGTTGGGAATACTGTCAGAAGTAATTCATTTTAAGTAATGACACACACATTTGGAACAACTTGAGGTAATCCAGTTATCTTGAATAAGGTGATCTTTGGGTCTTTAAGATGACCAAAGGGGAACCCCTTTTTCTTTTCTGATGAGGCACAAAATTCCTATGACAAAAGAACGCTTTCTAATAAAACAGGCATGCAGGACAAAAGTCTTCTCTCTCTTGTGCCAAAAGATAAATAGAAAGTATCATTTTCACCAAGCATGATTTCTTTAAGGGGCTTTTTAAACATATTATTATGACAAATCCAGCCCAGAGTTAAAACAGAGACTATCACTAGGTATTTATAAATTTAGGACATACAGTGCTAAAATGTATAAAGAGATAACAAAGACACAGATATACAAAAGATATAAAGAAACAAATACTGATTTAATATACTAGATGATATGCTTACAACCTGAAAAAAAGTTTTCAGGACCTTTAGCGACATGAAAACAAAGTTAATATTTAGCACTAAGGTGAAATTGGCAGTTGTTGCAATATTGGAAAAGGGGCAGATTTTTAATTTTTTTAATATTTATCTATTTTGAGAGACAGAGTGAAAGAGAAAGAGAGAGAGCAAGAGAGCACAGGCAGGGGAGGGGCAGAGAGAGGCGGTGACACAGAATCCGAAGCAGGCTCCAGGCTCCAAGCTGTCAGCACAGAGCCCAATGTGGGGCTCGAACCCACAAACCATGAGATCATGACCTGAGCCGAAGTCAGACACCTAACCAACTGAGCCACCCAGGCACCCCGGAAAAAGGATAGATTTAAGATCTGGGAAGAATTTACATCTTTGAGCTGATGTAGTTTGGGAAAGACTATGAAATTATTAGAGGAAAAAGGATGTTATACGATTTATTATTATAAAAAGGGTAGGCTTTGACTGGGAGTAAGGAAAATAATTAGTCCGTATGCAGGTTTCCAGAGCAGAAGATGGGGATCTTGCCTGATCCTATCCCAGACCATAATGCAAAGGAAAATTGGAATAGGGGCCAAGGTTAAATGCCACGTGGAGAGAACAGCCCTTTCACACCTCCAACCTTTGATTATGTGTTGCTTTCTCTTCCTCCTAAGTTCTTCTCCCCTCCATATTCAAAATTTTCAGACCAAGGTTAAACAGCAGCACCTCCGTGAAGCTTTCCCAGAAGTGTGCACACAGGATTAGCCACAGACTTCTTGGCTTTAACAGAGCCTTGTACACACCTTTAATGTGGTGCATAACAACGTCACTCTCTGTCCCGACATAATCTCCTTCTCCCCATATGAGCTCTGTTTCTGTATTACCACACGCAATCCTCACATCACCTGAGTAGGTACCATTATTGTTGCCTTTTTGCAGATGAGTAAGGAAGCCTTAGCAAATTAAGAAAACTTATCCAAGCCCACACAGCTTCTGAGTGACTGAATGAGGGTTTGATATACTACACTCCTCCTTTTTAAACTAAGCTCCAGACTTCATTTGGATTTCACAGGGTTTTTTTTGTAATACATCACCGATAACGTTAACTTCATCATGTGGTCCTCTATCTATTATAGTAGTAGGTTTGCGTCTTTTCCAGCCAATAAAAGTGCTTTGAGAGATTAAAACCTCTCAGCATCTGCATTTGAACACAGTGCCTGGAACATGCAGGTTCCTTGATATACCCGGAAGGAAAGAAGGGAAGGATGAAGAGAAGCTTTTGCAGCAGCCCAGGAGAGCGCCACACAGAGCGGAAAATGAGTGTTTCTATGGCTGCCATCAGCCGATGGTGGGAATTCTGGGGCGCTGGGAAGCCTTACTAGAGTGGGGCAGGATCATCTGGGATGACAGCAGCCAAGCGTAAGAAAGTGGTAATGAGTCATTCACCCAACATGTGTCTCCTTGGAGCGTTATTCCTCTAAAAAACCCAATCCCCGAATTTTGGAGATGATATGAGACCTGGAAATCCAAGTTTAATGTATCCAAGGCTGCAGAGCAAATCACCAGAAGAACTTGGTAGGAAGACTGTGGACATGGGCCAGCAGGAAAAGGACCTGGAGGGAAGGGAGATGAGGCCCCCCTACATGCTCCACTGGGGGTGACTGGTGTTCCCCTGCATGTAAGGGGTCAGCCACCCAATCCAGAGGTCTGGGAATCTGCTCCTGCCAGCAGGAGAGGCTACAATTCTTACAAGAGAGTAAGATACCTGTTTACTACTAGCTACCATAGTGAGAAATTAATTCCCACCCCACATCCTTCACTCTCAGTGAGACACTTCAGAAAGAAGTAAAACTTCACGTATTTCTTCCTTTCCTCCCCTTGAAAGAGCATGCTTGTAGGTATAAAGCAGAAGCAGAAGGAAACCATCCACAGATTTGACCACAGAAAAAAATTAAACTTAAAAAAAGAATTATGCAGAGGAAATTAGAGAAACTTTGGACAAATTACAACAATATGCCATAAAAAAGTGTATTTGTAATACAAAGACACAGGTACGTAGGTTTACACACGTGCTTTATATAAAGTGTTCATATATGGTGATTTAAAAACCTGATAAATAGGAACAGATAGTAACATAAATTTACACAAGAAAAAAATGTGCAAAATACATGTTGCAATATGAAATAAATGTTGTAATAATTAGAAGTCTCCAGGAAATTAATAGAAATAAGCATATATAATAAATATTCAATCTTTTAGAATTAAAAAATATATTTTTAAAATTAGAAATTAGCATTCTATCAAAATAATAAAAAAACATTAAAGATGTTTTATCCAATTATTCCACATTTATAAATAAAGAAATGATCCTTTTTTTTTTTTTTTACATAATGAGAAGGTGGAAAAAAATTATGGTTGTTCAACACATAAGCAGCAAGAAAATGCTGAAATAGTAATACACTGCACTATTAAGCAGCTTTTAAAAATAATGTCTGTAAAGTTATTAATGATATATAAAATGCTCATGATGTATATACTATTAAGTGACAAAACTTACAAAATTGCACATTAAAAATAAAGTGATAGAAAATATCTGTGAGATAGGACTAAGCATGAATGAGACTGAGAAAATTTTTTTTTACTTTTCTCTTTGCTAGATTTTCTACAATGAAGGTTTTCAATGGCAATTTTATTGAGATATAATTCACCACCACATAATTCATCTAAAGTGTACAATTCAATGGTTTTTAGTATATTCACAGAAATGTGCAACTGTAGTTTTTATAACCACAAGAAATGAAAAATTGACCTGTGGTTTATAGATGCTCTCTAAAACTATGCTGTTTTCCTTTATCTAAGTACGTATGGTCTGTATGTAACCACAGCGAAGAGTCACTTTCAAAGATACCAACAAAAATGTGCTCCAAGTAGCTCACTTAAAATACATGACAGGCAGCATAATTCATTTTTTTTTTGGTTCCCTTTTCTCAGCTAGTTACTCGAACAGATTTTTAAATGCAGTTCAAATAAAAGTAAGAAATTCGATCAGAGTATTTACCTTTACAGTGCTTGTGGTCTGGGGTTGGGCTGTAGCCCTTGTGGCATGAACACATATAGGAGCCTTCGAGGTTCGAGCAAGTACCATTTGTGCAGATCTGTGGGTCCAGACACTCATCCACATCTGAAGAATGTTGCATAAGGGGGGAGGAAAAACCACAAAGAGAGAAAAAAAGAAATAAAACATAAATAAAGTTGAATTTGGCTAAAAATAGAAATAGTCCATCTTCAAAGAAAGGACAGATTCTTTAAGACAAGCTTTCAAATTAGCCCAAAGGAGGAAAGGCAGCTCCGGTGTGAACAACATGTGGGATAGGTCCATGCCTTAATTTACTTTCTGCAAAGTAACTCAAAAAAGGAACTGAAGATGTCTATGAATGAATTCAGTGAAAGCTTGCTGTACAGGGGAGGAAAGAAGAGAGGGAGGTTCTAGAGCAGCATCCTCTACAAAATGAAATATTCCAAAGAATCAAAGATGTATCAAGGTCTAGTAAGGGAACTGATGAGTTCTGCAGGAAGGGAGGGTTCATTGAAGAAAGGATAGGACTCATGACCTAGAGAAACCACAGGAGCTGTTAACAGAAAGGAGGAAAAAAACCTCTGATACAATTTTCAAAGATGGCATTGAATCAGTATTATAAAAATCAATCTAGAGGACCAACAAGCCTACTGGGCAATTTGAAGGTAGGGTACAGACTGCAGAGGCAGATAAAATAATGGCTAATCTTTACCAAACACTTACTGCACAAAAGCACTAAAGGCTTTATGCTTATTTAATCCTCACAAAAGCCATCCAAGCTAACCATTTCACTGACAAAAGAACCAAGTCTCAGAGAAATTCAAACAGACTGTCCAAGGCCACATGGTTAGAAACTGGGGGCTCATATTTGAATCCAGTTAGCCTGACTCCAAAGATCATCCTTTTAACCTGTTTCTAAAGTTTATTTTTTTATTTTGAGAGAGAGAGCGAGCAAGCGAGAGTGTGCACGTGAGCCACCAAGTGGGGGGTGGGGCAGAGGAAAAAGGAAGAGAGAGAAAATCCCAAGCAGGCTCTGCACCATCAGTGCAGGGCCCAATGTGGGGCTCAAACTCACAGACCGTAAGATCACCACCCAAGCCAAAGTTGGACGCTTATCCGACTGAGCCACTCAGGTATCCCTTAACCTGTTTCTATTAACACAAGTTAAGTGTAGTGCTAGAAACCGCTGAAGAATTAGGAGTATGTTTGTTTTTATTGTTTGCTAACATAGCATTTATATAGAAAAGAATCATCTACGTGTTCATTGATTTCATTCAGCATTCATTAATCTCCTACTAGAATATTGTTATTTCATAAAGAAAAACTTGAGCTCTATGCCGCATTTGAGCACCTCTGGTAAGTCCACCGTAAGTCCCAGTAAGAAGACACACAGTGTAGCATGGACAACAAAAACCTTAAGAAGAACAATTTAAACCACTTAAGTGCTAAAATTACACACCACATCATGATTTAGGCTTAATTTTACAGCGGTCAATAATGCACAGCATCTTAATCTAAGGCAGACAAACAATAAGAAGGAAAATGCTCTTGATTCCATCCATTGCATTTTGCAATGCTCACCCTGAGAGCAGTAAAGCTTTCCACCCTCTTAAAAGGCAAAGAGTCACAAACACATTAACAAAGATCTCGTTCTAATTCAGCATTTCACAGTTCAGACTGCATTTGTTCGCATGACATTCCATTAAAACTGGGTTACGGCTTTCTGACAATGATATCGAGAAACAGAGTACAGTGAAACCTTGGATTGCAAGTAACTCGTTCTGCGAGCGTTCTGCAAGACAAGCAAACATTTCTAGCACAATTTAACTCGATAAAACGAACGAGGTCTTACAATATGAGTAGGACGTGATGCTGAATGTTACATGATCACGACTGAGCTACCGTTTCTTGAAATTTGCTTTGATATACTTTGGTATGCTTTGGATTACAAGCATGTTTCTGGAATGAATCGTGCGCGCAAATCAAGGTTTTACTGTATTATCAAAATAAGGCAAAAGTGTGTGAGCAACCAAGCACACAGGCATACGTCTCACATGCAAACAGAGAACAGCCGGCGAATTAGCACTGCGTGAGTACTCTACCTGGCCTTCACAAAATCACTTACTACTACTGAACTGACCCTACTCTCTATGACAACAAAAATAGCACTTCCAAACTGTCTCATTGTCCATCTTTTTCTTGGTTGTCGGAGTCCACTTTTATGAACACTGAATACAAACAACTTGAAAGAAGAAGCCAAACACTGGAGCCAAAGTAAATAATGGGACAGAAGGAGCCTAGACAGTAGGCATGTAAATTCCAGACAGTAACGTTAAAATGTCCCATCGAGGATCTGGATTGGCTTCAAAAATGTTAACAAGTTGAAAAATGTATGGACTGTTCTCTTTAGTTATTCATGCATCAGGAAATGTGACTTACAGGACTGCAGAATATAACAACAAAATCAGTTTCTAAGACCATTATTTTCTCTAGTCAAAGCAAATTAAGAGTGCAGATTATTGTTGATGAAATACTTATAAAATACTTGCAACTTATAAGATACTTGAGTCAGTAGTACTGCATTGCATAGTTAAGAGTTAAGACAGTTGATCTTAAAAGTCCTCATCACAAGAAAAACAATGTTTTAATGCCATAACTATAAATGGTGATGGACTTTCACTAGAATTATGATCATTTTGTTATATACACAAATACTAAATCCTTATGTTGTATACCTGAAATGAATCTAATGTTACAGATTATACCTCAATTTAAAAAAAAGAATCTCCATAGAGTAGGAAGGTGTGGCCTCACTTGATGGACATAAAAGGAGTGAAATAAAGTCACCATTTTATCTTTTGCCCACACCTCTCTTAACCGACTGAGCCACCCAGGTGCCCCTACCCCCCACACCTCTCTTAAACTGCAGACCCCCACAACCTCGTTGGTCAGTCTCCTGACACCTCCACTTGATATATCACAGGCACTTCTGAGTGTTCAGACCCAAACCTGATCTTCCCCATGTTTTCTTTATGCTGCTTTCCACATCAATACATTATGCCACTATCCAAATGCCCAAGTCAAAAATTGAAGTCATCCTATCCAGATTCCTTATTCTCCCTCTTTCCCCACATTCAATTTATTACCAGTCTTATCAATTCTACCTTCCAAATATCTCTCAAATACCCCTGCTTTATTTCTTTCTTACTACCATCATTTTCTCTCACATGGGTTACCATCACAGTCTGTTTCTCCACTTGGAGTCTTGCCCTCTCTAATCCACTATCCAGCAGGTAGCCAGAGTGACCTAAAATACAAATATGATCAATGGTGTTGCTCCTGGGATGCCTGGGTGGCTCATTCGGTTAAGCATCTGACTCTTGATTTTGGCTCAGGTCATGATCTCATAGTTCACTGTCAGCGCAGAGCCTCCTTGGGATTCTCTCTCTCCCTCTCACTGCCCCTCTCCTGCTCACGCTATATCTCTGCCTCTCTCAAAATAAACCTTTTTAAAAAATGGTGTTGCTCCTTTAAAAACTGTCAATGGTTTCCAGTGTTCTTCCATTCAGTCAAGGACACAAACTTGTGGGGCCCTGAGTGTTATTGACAGAAAGCCTGCCACCTGCCCCCCCCCCCCAGTTCTTACCCTGAACCTTCTAGAAGATCAATGCTATGGGAAACAAGGTAGTCCCTATTCAGTCCACCATCCAAGACCCACACCCCCTAATCCCTGCTACAGAGAGAGATGGTTAGGCCTTTGGTTTCTAAATTAGAGTTCAAGGGGCACTTGGGGGGCTCAGTCGGTTAAGTGTACGACTTTGGCTCAGGTCATCATCTCACAGCTTCTGAGTTCAAGCGCCACATCGGGCTCTGTGCTAACAGCTCAGAGCCTGGAGCCTGCTTCAGATTCTGTGTCTCCCTCTCTCTCTGCCCCTCCCCTGCTCACACTCTATGTCTCTCAATAATAAATAAACATTAAAAAAAATTTTTTTTAATTAGAGTTCGAAACTCATCTTACTCTGAGATTAGGATCATGGTTTTGTAGAAGTCACATTACCAAATTCTTATGAGGCATATACATAATGAGCTTAAAAGGGAAACATCATGAAAAGTATGGTGTCTGTAGAAAAATGTCTTCTGATCTCCCCAAGTACAATTTACCAATGGGCTTTTGGGACATAATTTGACATTTTCTATTCAATGAATTAATTAAAACTCCCATAGTAAGGGAATTACTAGGGGTTTATGCGGTCAGCACTTCATGGATATGATCATTCAAAAGTTTATGAATCCATCCCAGTATACTATCACCCAATCCAAATTCATCATTCTCATCTACAATACCCTGAGAGACTGTAACAGAGGCCTGTTGAAAACTAAATATGCCGTGCCTATAGGATTTCATGACCTGCTCCTCTGAGAAGCCCATCAGAAGAGGCGGTCAGAATAGCCACACATGATTTGTCCTTAGTGAGCCCTGGCTGATTCTTACGATCATCTTTTTTTTTTAAAATGTTTTACCTTATCATTTGCATCCTGCAGCCTACAGTTCTTTGTCAAGGTTAAGATGAAGTTCAGTGGTCATTAGTTCCTGAACTGCACCTTCTTTCTTCTTTGAGGGGGAAGTGAGGACATTAATCTCTTTCCAGATCTCTGGCAACTTTCCATTCTCCACAATTTGACAAAGACAACTTTCCACTGGCCAGCAAACCCACCTGCAAAGCCTCTCATTGCCTTTGGATGTAATTCCTCTGGGTCAAGAACCCTTTTGAAATTTCCCTTCCTCATGTCCTGGGAACACACCAGGCAGCCTGAAGCCCCTCTCTGGGAAGCCTAACCTCTGGAGGTATAGAGGGTATTCAGTGGCTGACCTCACACAAGTCAGTCCAAGGCTGTGGTGCCACTTTCTACTTCACCTATCAGCTCCTTGAGGCTGGTCAGAGTTGATTCCAGAGCAAGAGTGCACCTGCATTACTTCCTGTACTTTCCAGGAAATGAATCTCTCAACACTGCAAGCCAGTCATTTTTCAGAGGCCATTCAGTCTCGTTTAATTCCTTAGTGGTCAACACAAACTTCAATGAATGAGCATCGTTTGATAAGGGAAGTAAACATATTCCATCACTATGGCTACCTGAAAGTATGAGATTATTCCCTACCCCAACCATGATATTAATTTGGTTATCCCTCAACTATTCGTTATACACAGTCTTTTAGAGTAAAGACGATGGCAGAGCATATTTGACAGAAAAGCAAGCATGGCAAAGTAAGGTACAGAAGCCAGTTAGGCAAGTGTTTTGAACAACCTGCACTCGAGGTACAGTAAATCCTCAGGATCTCAGACGCCCTCTGTCAAGTCTGACCAAGATATGCAGTAGCACTGCAGCCTACAAAAATATGTTACACATCCCCCAAAGACTCATCACTGCTGTTTAGGACTGGAAAAGAGCCAATGCTATATACATCCCAGATAAAGAGACAAAGATGATCTCAGAAAACCAATCCATTAATCGTACCGAATCACTGCTTTCCTACTTCACCTTTCCAAAATAATATTTTGTCTTTCAGCAAAACTCAATTGGGGCTATCCGTGGTGCAGCCTGCCATCTCAGAGTCAAGAATCCCTGAGCCGTTATTATTGCTGCTCGCAAGGGAGGATTCGCACCCACATGGATCTCTCCTTTCTATGAACGTTTTTGTCTTCCTCGTTACCTTCATATTGTTTTGTTCTCTAATTTTCCTGGGTAAACAGGAGACAGATATGAGGTAGTGTATAGAACAGAACACTAGTTTGGGAAATAAAAGACCTGGGATCATGTCCTAGATCTGCCATTTATTACCTATAACCTTAGGCAAGCCCATTACCCTCTCTGGGAATCAATTTCTGTATGTGTACTACAGGGAAGACTACCCTGAGGACCAAAAAAAAACCCCAAAAAACAAACAAAAAAAAAAACCAACAAAAAAAACCCACAACGAAGTCAAAGCCCTTTGTAACAATGTAAGAGAGGTTTGTTGTTATTATAATAATTAGTCTCCCCACACAGGCATGTTTCCTGCCTTCAAAAGTAGTTTCTTGTTTGCTTTCTTTTTTCTTTTTAAATGAGAAAGAGAGAGTGTGAGCAGGGGAGGAGCAGAGAGAGGGAGACCAAGAATCTGAAGCAGGCTCCAGGCTCTGAGCTGTCAGCACAGAGCCCAATGTGGGGCTCAAACTCTCAAGCTGTGAGATCATGACCTGAGCTGAAGTTGGACGCTTAACCCACTGAGCCACCCAGGCGCCTCTCTTGTTTGCATTTTTAATTTAGGTATAATTGACATAACATTGTGTCAGTTTAAGTGATGATTTGATATACTTATATATTGCAAGATGACTAACAATGTAAGCTAAGACCTCTATTATGTCCCATAATTATTTCCTTTTTTTGTGAACATAATCATGATCTAACCTCTTAGCAGCTTTGAAGTTTATAACACAGCATTGTTGACTATAATCACTGTAACACAGCACTGTTGTAATCATCAGTAACCTATGCAATAGATCCCCAGGGCTTACCTACCTGCCAGTTCCAAGCTTCCATCCTTAAACAACATCTTCCCAATTCTACCAGCTCCCATCCCCTGAGAAGCACCGTTTTATTCTGTATTTTTTTTTTTTTTTTTTTTTTTGCTCGTTTACAACTCCAAATCTTCTCTGGAATCAAGCACATAATTAGGTGTTCGATAATAACGTAGTGACTAATTAGAAGACTTCTTTAGCATACAGTGGGATTAGGGATTAGGCTGGTGTTTGCACATTTAATATCTGCAAAAGGTGGATGTTCAGTTCTGTTGCCATCTTATACAAAATAAATAAATGTAGGATGAAAGTCTCCAATTTCATACAAGTCTATGAATATTCATGTATTCCATAAAGGTTAACAATGATTCCTCAAAATCTGAAAATAAATCCTAGTGTGAAAAGAACTCCTAGAACAAGGAGCTTTCCATGTTTACCGTGTAAGTTCTCTGCACCTGGTTTTCGTTAAGACTAAGGCTAACCCGTTGTCGAGTGGATCAAATAACACAGAGTTCTTCAAATGCCTAGGACCCATTACGTTTAGAAAACGTAAATCGGAGTCACAGAGTCACCATTAACTTAATTACGGTTTGACAGAGAAGGATTACTATGATAAAAATCTCAGAAATTTGTGTTCCCAGGTCACATGGTTTTTCACAGACTCAATTCTAAAGTAAGACAATAAAGTAAACTCAGCGCTGCCTGCATACAACCACCAGGTGATAGATACTGTATCTTATGAAGGTGAGCAAAGAAAGTGAAGTAGAAGGATGGAAATGGCAGTATTGCAGAAGGCGAAACATTTGTTAGGGATGATCAGTGATCCTACAGAAAAGCATGAGGATTCTTAAGCAATATATCCCAGCTAAACAAAAATGTCCAGAAGTTGAAAGGAAACTCTAAGATTAAGATTACTTAGATTCATAAACGAAGGCTCCGATGACACAGGGAGAGGGAAGAACTACAGGAAATGAGCTTATGAAAAGCCAAGGATAGTTACACACAGAAACTTGACATAGAATTTATTGGATAGGTATCAGTTATTACTGCCCTTCTTATATTTCAGGATTAAGGAGGTAAACGGGAGGATAACAGAGTTGGGGGAAGAAGGGTTATAACATTTATTGGGTTCTACATTGTGTCGCATGCCTTTCTACATGCTTTATATTGCTTATTTAATTCTGACAGTAAATCCAATGAAGAAGAGTATCTCAATACCCATTTTAAAGCTATTGAGACCAAGCTTCAGAGAGGTCATATAGCTCAAAATCTGTCTAAGTTCAAGGAAATATGATCTTTACAGAAGAGTTGCCAAATGTACCTTTACACAATTAAATATCAGAGAATCTCCTTTGAAGGATGGCTCTAGCAGGGTTTGAATCAGGCCTGTTCTTCATGAGTGAAGAGAAACCTGTTAATTGACTACCTGACAGGCTGGCTTCCCTCAAAAAAGGTCCTGGTTGAAGCAGCCAGTTGGAACTCGCCAGAACCCAGGGTGAAGAAATAATCATTAGAGGTGGGGATCAAGTGGGCAACAACTCCAGGCTGAATGTGAGGTCCAAGGAATACAATGTTGAATGATGAAAGTGGCTTTCAAGAGAGGACTGAAATCCACAACTTGAAAGAAGAAGCTACATTAACAGAGGAGCCAACAAGAGTTGCCAAAAAGCACCAAGGGATAGATATTTTGAAAGTGGGCAATAAACGACTGAGAATGAAGGATCATATGCCCTGAACTCAACACTAGGAAACAGCATGGTCTTCCAGACAACACCTGCTAACATCTGACCTGTTTCGGCCCCAGATGATTTCTGCTCTAATTCATAAATCAAGGAGAAGCATCAATCAGTGAGCCAGCTTACATGGCAGGAATACAAGGCCATTAATGGTTTCAGCAAGTTCACTGTTAAGTCAGGAAAAGAAGGAGAAAGTCTAACTGGCACCAAATCCCTGCAGAATATGAGTCAAAATAGCAATTCTCAATTCCTAATGAATCCATGTAACAGGAAAAAGAGCCAAATCAATATACAGATCAACAGGCTTTAGAAAAAACCATAAGCATAACGCCACACGATAGTAGTATTACATATGACCCTGTACAACTTTAATTGTAATAATTTAAAAACATTCAGTCAGCGGGAGCAGAGTGGTAGAAAAAGGAGGACATGAAGACTTATGGAGCAGAGAACCCTGTGACGTAGGGATTATCTTCTCTACAGATGGCAACTAACAAATACCAAGTGTAAGACTTTCCTTCAAATGGTGAGATTTGGAATACTTTTAAGTCTTTAATGTTCTCATACACTTAAAATTGGGGGAAAACAGTCTCATCAATGCACCCTAAATTATCTGGACTAAAATGATATTAAAAAGCCACAAACCCATCACAAAAAACCAATAGAGAAAAAAACAAATAGAAAGGAACACTGTATAAATAACTTATCATTTGATGTCTTCTCTGACCACCATAGAATCTGACACTCTCTGTATCCCTTAGGCAGATTTATTTTATTTTTTTCCCCTTCATGGCACTGAAAACACATCTGACATACGACATACTTTACTTGCTGACTTGTTTATGTGCAAACACAATGTAAGCTCTAGAGTACACAGGCAAAGAGGGGAAGGCATTTTTTTTATTTTCCCTTAATCTCCGGGGTCTTGAAAACTGCCTGGCTCTTGGTAGGCACTCAGCTGTTAAATTGAAAATAAATATATAATCAAATTGTTGCTGATTAGCTCAACTCAATGATCAGCTTAAGTAATGACTGCACCTTGGAAAAGTATTTTAGAGTAGCAGAAGTATAAAGGTGAGAACTAAAATGTAGGAGCCATCACTAGGTACTCATTAGCGTTGTCAGAGCTGAGCAGAAGAATCTCATTCATTCATTGGTTCAGTAAGAATAGAAAGGCATGTTGCGACATCGACTCTTTGTCACACTCAACTTTTTAATGTGTGAAAGCTCTACTGCCATAAAAAATTAACACGGATCCGTTTTGATATAATCTGCAAAAGCCCTCCTGAGAATCTAAGAAGAGCTCTAAGTCCAGCTCTGAACAACGAATGGAACTGAAACATCATCATGGAGGAGAAGCCTGATCTGTAGATAAAGGCAGAAGGAAAAAAAGTACACGGTCTACTTGTCATAGGAATTGCATGACCTTAGCAATGCAAAACCGAAAAGTAGTGCTTGGAACAAGTGGCTAAGTGTATGACTTTGGGTGACTGACATGGTGACCTAGGATTTCTGCTTAGGATTCCACTAAGTCTGGTTGGCAAAGTCAAGTTACTTTTAAATGAGGTGCTGTGTTTCTGTCATTAAACTGGAGCAAAGTGGTCATGATTAGATTGACTGCACACATCCAGGTATGAGAACTCATTTCTTATGATTGCCCAATCTAGATAAACGCATTTGTATTGAAGAACGATCACTTGCCAATTTGGTCAGTCATATTTCATTAGCAAGTTCATGCATCAGGGCTGTGTTTATACCACTATGATGAATTTTAGTTATTGAAGGTAAAATTCAGGCTCTGCTCTTGGATTATAATATGCCTCAGTATGTGAAAATGAGAACACAAATGGAATCCTGACAGGCAAGTATGAAATTTATGCCAAACGGGAAAATTAAAACCAAACATAATGTTCTGACCAGTACCGATCACATCAACAAATGCAGATCAAATAAGCAATTAATGAACCCAAATCTTCCCTTCTCCCAAAGATCAACATCTCAATTCCAATGACAGAAGGAGACGGCCATGTACAGAGGCGTAGCTTATGCAACCTGGTGATGAGTCCAAAGCTTTGAAATTGGGACTCTTTCTGCCGAGCCTACTCATCCTGTCTGCTCTGCAACACCTAAACATCTTCCCAGAGGTGTACGAGTAAAGATGAGCATCTTAAGTAAGACTGAGAGGGTCCATCTAGCGTGTTCTGCCTCCTCATCCTGCGGCCAATCTTCCCTTGTTCTCTGTCTAGCCCTTCAGCTAGTGACTGAAAGGTGAACCTGACTGCTTCCTCCTTCCACAAGCGCCCTGCACAGGCTGTTTCCTCTGTCCAAACTTATCTCCTTCCCCTCCCCTTCCTCAGTGTAACCTCGATCAGGAATTTTCCCAGAGGCAACTCGTTCTATCGCACACTCTTAGAGCAGCAGAGAACCCTACTTCCCAGCACTGTCTTATTGGTGCCTTTGCATTTACTTATGAGATACTTATGAGTCTTCCTCGCCAGACAGTTCCACGAGGAAGGCACTTTTTTTGTCCCTCAACGTATCCCAGCACACAGCACAACCCTGGGTATATACAGTAAGCTCTTCAGCCCTTGTGGAAGAAGGAAGGAAGGTATGAAGAAATGAGAAGTTTAACACACATGGTCAGAGTCTGGCATTGAGTGTAAAAGAGCTCAGCTTCTAAGGAAAATATTAGAGACAGAGACAGAAACACAGAGGAAAACCATTAAGGGGGAAAGCTAAGTGGAGCACAGCTAAAGAGACTGAAAGCAAATTTGATGCTTCTCCTCCTCAGTGCCTAATGTTGGTATGAAGTATTTAGTAAAGACTTCAGTGAATACACGTCAGAGACAAGCCATCAAGATTTCTCTTCTGCTTCATGTTTGTGCTGTATGCTTCCAAATTCTATTAGTGTGTGGTAAGCGGCCTCTTCTTAGGCCTTTTCTCTCTTTTTTAGCCTGTTGCCTCCACCTCTCCCTCCCTGTGGTGATTACTGTTTTATTTGGTCTTGGTTATTTATCACATCAAAGGCCATAATTTGCTTCACTCAGAATTATTTCTCCCAGGTAAAATCTCCCATTCTTTCTACCAACTTGTTTTCCCATTTTCTCCATGGTTAAAAGTGACTTTGAACTTTTCTCAGAAGTTTTCTGAGAATGACACAACTTTGTCATATTCCATTTTTTCTTTTTTTCCATTTTGAACGAGGGATCACTTGGCATTACATCACTCTGTCAGAAAATGCACTAGGCAGAAAAAAACAAGACTTTGATAAGAACACTCTAGTACCTACCAAGACATTGCCCATTCCAGCCTCGAAACCCTTCTGTGCAGGGAACACACTGGTAAGATCCAGGAGAATTCACGCACTGCTCATCTGGACAAGTGCTTGGAGTTAAACATTCATCAATATCTGAAAAATTGGAAAAGTAGGTCACAAGCATTTATCAGAATACGGAAGCAAACATTCACTTTTCTGATGAAGCCAGGGGGAAAAAAGGTATGTTGTATCTACATTTTGGTGGAGAAAACCATAACTAGGTAAGTCAAACACTGTGCCTACACTTAACCACCACAACAATAATGCAAGGCCAGGTAGACCTTGTATAAAATATTTACACACATCCAAAGGAAAAACTTGGCTCCAGTTTTCCAACTGGCAGGGTTAGACCTCTCCATTGCTGGGAGCTGGCAGCTTCTTGGGGGCCATTTTCTGAACACCAAACCTTTGAAGGAATACTGCAGCTTGCCAGAAAGAAATATAATAAACAGGCATGAGAGTGACAAAGCCACATATCCACCTGGCCAGAGGTTCTCTCTGCAGGTAATGGATGCTCTAGGGAAATCCTTGCTTTGGCTTCATGGGCCTAAGAACACCCAAGGTTTGAATAATTTAAAACCTTTCACAGGCTGTGAACTCCTTGGAGGTGGAAACAGAACATTAGGAGAAAATGAACTCATCAAATATTTGCCAGACTTTCCAAAAAACATGGTGATATGATCGTATGCTAATATTTTCTAATAAAAATATACCTTATTATTCACATTCACAGCTAACTGGAGTTATTCATCACTGTTCTTTTCAATGTAAGGAGAAAAACAACACCTTAAATATGCTTGGGGCTGTGGCCGACGTAACTACTACAGAGGCTCTAGGCATTTTGAAGAATGGTAGAACAACAGAAGGGGGAAGCAGGATACAGGAAGTGGTTCAGGAGTTTAACAAGAGTGGGAACACCTTGGGTACCAGCCCCATTTGAAAAGATCATTTTTTTCTGGGATTGGAGTCGGAATTCAAATGAGTGTATTTACTGTCTAAGTGTTCCAATATAAGATACATATAGGACCTCCAATCATATGCAAAATATAAAGACAATTTTCAGGACATAAGCAAAAAGTGAAAGAAATATATAACAGATACATTCATCCATTCTGGGAAATTCTCAAAAATTATCTCTCATTATCACCAGACAAGTGTGAAAATACGCTTCAAGTAAAAAAGATGCTCAAAGGAAAAATGTTGAAGATGTTATTAATAGAATAAGCACCAAGTCAGTGTGGTAATTTTTTTTTCCTATCAGCAAAAAATCCTTGCCAACAGACAATGACACATAGTGGTGTGTGTGTGTGTGTGTGTGTGTGTGTGTGTTTTAGGTCAGATGTTCTGGGACTTCTTGTTCTACAGAAAGATGACGCCTGCCAGTTTCATTTTCCAAACAGCATTACGTTCTTCTCTGGAAGGATTTTTTTTTTAAATAGAACTACAACTGTTAAGTCAGAGAAGGTTTTAAGGAAAGCTGGCCCAATAAATAAGATGCAATGCGGAGCAAGACAAGACAACATCCCTACATTTCCAGCCACTCTCACCTCTGTCTGCTCGTTCCCTCATCTATAAATTAGGTACTACCTGCCTGGTAATACCTCAGCAGGACAAAGTAAGGACGCATGAGATAATGTCTGTGAACTACAATAGACTCCTTGGAGACTGGGGCTGTTTGAAAGCAACTTTGTTAGTGGCAGCTGAGAAAATCTTTGGTGAGCCAGGAGCCTGGGGACCTTTGGTTCTGGTCCATGACGAAATTAGAAAACAGCCATGTTATTTGGCTCCTTCTTCTTTTCAAGCCATTTCATGGGGATAGAATTATGTATTATTTACTCAGGGAACCCTGGTAGTATTTCTGTGAAATAATTTCCATACACCAAATATTACTGAACAGTCTCCATCGGTTTCCTGTTTACGTACAGAATTTTCAAATTTCTACTCCTTCCCACTTTCCATCCTCGCACCATAGTTACTACTTAAATGTCTCAACTCCCCATCCTGAAACTGTAAGTATGACTTAACAATCAGCATGTGACTTCAATCAGTTAAGTATCTGACTTCAGCTCAGGTCATGATCTCATGGCTCATGGGTTCAAGATCCACGTGGGGCTCTGTGCGGACAGCTCAGAGCCTGGAGCCTGCTTCGGATTCTGTGTCTCCCTCTCTCTCTGCTTCTCCCCTACTTGGTCACATGTGCATTCTCTCTCTCTCAAAAATAAATAAACATTGAAAAAAATTTTAGAATCAGCATTTGACTTTTTCGGGGAGTGTTGTTTTACACATAAAGGCTTGTCAGGTAAACCACGCCATTTCTTTAAAAGCATTTCCAAAGCTATAGACGTACCAAGAAGGCCCATGCAAAAACAAAGTCATCAGGAAAGGGGGGAGGTTTCTAGAGAATGGTTCTTGAGAACTAATAAGGTGAAAGGCACCACACAAGATACCACAACACGCATTTATTCTCAGGACAGCCCTGAAAGTTAACTTTGTGGCTCCCAAGTTAACAATCCAAAGGGGCCAAGTCGCTGACTCCAAGCCATAAAGTGACTAAGCGCAGAAGTCAGGAGCTGATGCCACAGCCGTGCCCCCTCCCAAGGGGGCATGCTGCCTCTCCAGGGCAGAGTGAGGGTCCCCTATAAAAGGAGAGTGGGCACACTTCACCCCTGTTGTCTCATGGCCCTCAGCTGCCAGGGAAGAGACCTTATAGTTCTGTTGTGATCCTAGTTGATCAGAGATTCAGGAATGTAAAATGCTCCCGCGTCTCTCCAGATCAGAATGCAAGGGGCCTGGGGGAGAGGCAGGGACAGACTGCCAAAACACCGAATTAGCTCTCCCTCCAGGACCAGGTCATTAGATCCATGTAGAAAACCAATGCAGAGGAGGCAGGGACAGCTGAGGGCAGCCTGCCCCAACCTGTCTGTCCCTCCCTTGGTCTGGAAGTCGAGCCATATTAGAAAATGGGCTGATCTTCAGGCGGCCACAGGCAAAGAACCCCCGTGGAACCAGGACCATCCACATGGCCTGGCCCCTCAGAAAAGTGTTCAGAGACCCCTCTTCCCTTCCCCGGCACATATCCATGGCAGCATTCAAGCAGAAGTGCAACATATTTCTTCATGAAAATAATTATTTAAAAAGCACCATGGTGGTTTCAAAAAGAACCTGTATAACTGGGATACAAACATGAGCAGAAATATTAAATGGTTAAGCATTCTGGCCATACTCTAAAAGCTTCTCAGAACTTTTTTTTTTTTTTAATATAATACTAGCAAACTCATTGCCACAATCAATAATAAAGAAATTTTATCTAGCGTGGCTAGAATGCAACCTGGAGTTAGTCAGAGGGAGCTTTGGTACAGAAGGGTTTGTAACCAAGTCCCAGAACACATGTAAGACAAGCTGCGAGAAAGGAATGTAACAGGGCAAAAAGGGTGGAAACTAAAAATCAACAGCGGGTAAATCTGCACCATGTTCCCAGATGAATGATCCAGACGCTGTAATTAAGTCTGGGCTTACGCTATGATGCTCCGCAATCAATTGTTCTACAGCGATTCACTCAAACTACCAGGGAAGGCAGATGGTGAGGTGGACAAGGGGAGAGCAAAAATGGAAGACAATGGAAAACAATCCAAAGTCCCTGAAGCAAGTCCAAGAGGCTGTGACTGCAGAAGGCAGGAAGAGCTTCGATGAGCTGATATCATGCACAGGCTGGGGGAGGAAAGTCTCAGGTGTGGACCCAGCCCTGCATTTCACCATCATGTGTGCTCCACACTTCAAGGTGGCACTGACTCACCCTCACAACGGCCGCCCCGGGTCATGCGATACCCGCTGTCGCAGTATTCACACCGGAAGGCCCCCATGGTATTGATGCAGTGTCCTTCCCCACACACATCTGGCCTCAGGCACTCGTCAACATCTATATGAGGCAGAAAACATGGTCGAGTTTTATTTCTCAAAACAGAATTTCAAACCTCTCCCATCTCCCAGGTCAGTTTGAAGTCAAGAATCAAACAACTGATTCCCACTACCATCCCTTTGATTTGTTTGACGTGTTTCAAAATTGAGTGGTTTTGATTTATGTGGGACCCAACACATTTAACATCTTGGGTCTCTGCACACACTTGACACTCTTCATTCCATAGCGTTGGAGAAAAAAACTTCCATATTTATATCCTTCAGTGTCTAGCAGATGACTATGTCATAAAAGGTGTTCAGTGATAAATTCTGGGTTGCCAGAATAAGCAGTTAAGATTGATGGGATCTTAGGGGAGCTAACAACCCAGATCTGGGAATTTATGCATCAGGAAGAACACAGCCATTACCTATGCAGTTAGGACCCTCCTCACTGGCCATAAATCCTGCTGGACAAATACACAAGAAACTTCCCTCGGTGTTTTCACAGTGTCCCTGGGAACAGAGCTGTTGGACCTGAGTGCATTCATCAATATCTGTTAACAAAAATACAGATAAAAGTATCAGTGTCGTGTAGCATGAAATTCTCAGTCTCCCTGTTCATAAAATACCAGCACACTATTCCCTGTGCACCACATCCTTATAACCGAGGAGACTAGGAAAGGGAGACATGATCACATGCCTCAGATACTTGAAGGATGGTTACTGGGAACAGGGAATACACTTATGGTATATTGTTTGAAAAGCTAAAACTACAACCTTCACATTGGTGTTTGTGAGAGACAGATTTAGGTCAACACAGAAGGACCCCTCTGATACATGGAATCACCTAAGCACTGAAATTCATGTGCAACTCCCAGGCCAGCTCAGCAGAGAGTGCCAGAAATACTGTAAAAGGGACTCTCCCACTGTGCACGTGGGCAAAGCTAGACTAGATCATCTCAAATGCCCTGTTATATTCTACGATTCCAAACAGAATACATACAATGTATGCAAATTCAAGAGAAATAGCCACGGTACAGAGTAGGTGGATACTCCCCTCATCCCACTCCACATATACATATACAAAACAAAATAACGTCAAGTCACACATCTTATGGACACTTAGCATATCAAAGTCATATTAACTGGGTATATGCCTTGTTGCTTTATATTTGCCTTCTAACTCTTAGTGCTGAATTTCCTTTTTCTAAAAAAGAGAGCAATTAAATTTAGTGTTAATGCACTGAAATGATTTCCATAATGCCATCATACGTCTTTCTGAGATACATTTTTTTCCAAAGAACCACATATGAGAGGCTGGATTTGTAAATTCATTAATAGCTTTGTGCTAGTCTACTGATTTTCAGTTTAGAAATTGCTTTTAGAAATCAGATTTTGAGCAATTACATGAATATAATTCTTTATTGCAGTATATAGTATTATTATTTTGGTTTTGCTAAATACATGCTTATAGGTAGTTATTTCTATTACTTCATATATTATATATTTTATTATATTATTATACCTAGAAATCTTTGGAAATTAGTTTACCTTTTTCCCCCTTTTATCTAATTGTATTACATTTGGAAAGGTAGGTAGCACTGAACCAGGAGGTAAGAGCAACCCAGGAGATGAACAAACCTCTTTTTGAGCTCTTTTAGTGCAGGGACAGAAATTTTTAAAAATTAAACACAGTAACATTTCCCATGATAATCACAGGGAAAATGTTCTTAATGTGGAAATGTTTTATCTTCAATAATTTCATCCATGAAAAAGTGTCTCTTACCAACACATTTCCTCTGTTGCTCACTGAACTTGTAGCCCTCATAGCATATACACGTATACCTCACAGGTAGGTTAATGCAGTGTCCTGCTCCACAGATGTCAGGGTTCACAGTACATTCATTTATTTCTTAATAAATAAGAGAGAAAAAAAAGACATCAACAAAGATTTCACTGTCACTTGCAAACCATTCCTGTGTATTTCCTGATTAGCTTATCGTCAGGTATGCAATTAGAAGACACAGGTCACTTCTCATTTATCTAAAGAAAATAAAAACACTCATTCAAAAAGGTACAGGCACCCATATGTTTCTTGCAGCATTGTTTACAACATCCAAGATATGGAAGCAACCCAAGTGTCCACTGACAGATGAGTAGATAAGGAGGATGTGGTGTATATATACACAGTGGACTATTACTCAGCCATAAACAAGAGTGAGATCTTGCTATTTGTGACAGTGTGGATGTACCTAGAGGGTATAATGCTAAGTATCTGAAATAAGTCAGAGAAAGACAAATACCACATGATTTCACTTACATATGGAATCTAAAAAAAAATGAGCAAAGAAATAAAAAAAAAAAACAGAAACATACCTATAAATACCCAGAACAAACTGATGGTTGCCAGAATGGGGGGAGGATGGGCAAATGGGTCAAGTGGAATGTGAGGTACAGGCTTTCCTTATGGAATGATGCTGCCACTGGGATGAAAGGCACAGCACAGGGCACCTAGTCCATGGTACTGGAATAGTGTTGTATGGGGACAGATCGTAGCTACACTTGTGGTGAGCACAGCATAACAAACAGACCTGCCGAAAGACTAACCTATACACCTGAATCTAATGCAACATTGTGTCAACTTGAGTTCAATAAAAAAGGTATGGTGACTTCTAAAATCAAGTATAAATTCATTTGATTACTTCATAATTGCTCAGTTAGTCACACCCAAGATCATCAATAATTCCTAATGAAACAACTTCTAACATGAACTGGAGTGGATAGCAAGTCAGAAAAAGGCCACCTTGGTGGGCGCCTGGGTGGCTGAGTCGGTTAAGCGTCCGACTTCAGCTCAGGACATTATCTCACAGTTCTCATGGGTTTGAGCCCTGTGTCGGGCTGTGTGCTGACAGCTCAGAGCCTGGAGCCTGCTTTGGATTCTGTGTCTCCCTCTCTCCCTGCCCTTCCCCCGCTTGCACTCTGTCTCTGTCTCCTTCAAAAATATGTAAACATTAAATAATAATAATAAAAGAGGCCACCTTGGGAATTTTAAGACAATCAAATCTTTTCAACTTCTAAGATGGCCCACAAGGAGTTTCTACCCATTCCAGTTCATTTGACATGATGGACTTTGAACCAACATGTGAGTTCTACTGATAAAATATATAGTAACTTTTTATTCATTAGCAGGCCAAATTCAGTTTCTAACAACTATGTCCAACCTCCTCCAAAATCTGTCATTAGTTCCCAAGAAAGATCTACCACTCCTAATCAAAGCAAAACTTCTGGGCGTAACTTACTCTTAATTTGCCAATTTCAACATCATTATATTTAGAGTGATAAAGTAGAATCTTCTTCCCAATCTTCTCTGCTAAATTCCCCCTTGTGCTCCTACTGACTGGTGCTTGAGACCTGCTTCTTCTATAAGGCCTGAGCAGACTGGCCTCATTCCATGTGGGTACACACTGTGGTAGAGACAGGGTCTCGGGAGTCTATGTTGGGTAAAGGCCATCAAAATGTGCTTACTTACCAAAAGGACATAAAATGGCCTTAATTACCTGAGGACTCAAAAGTGGCCTTCTGAGAGGAATTCCATCCCTTATATGATCTATTTTCAGTGAACTTTGTAATAAGGTATCATGGCATTGTCAGGCAGGGACAGTCTAGTTGGTAGAAGCCCAGGCTTCTAGACATTGAAAACACAAATCTGGCTACCCTTTCTAAGCTCTGTAACACAGGGGCAAGTTACTCAAGCATGCTAGCCCTCACTTTTCTGCAGGTGAAATAAATGGGAATAATCAGAGCATGAACTTGAGTACCAGGTTCAAAGAAGATAAATAACGCACATGGCCCAATGCCTGGCATATTGTACGTGTTCAGTAAAAGCCATTGAAGACCTAAAAGTGAGACCCGAAACCATAAAAATCATACAAGAGAGCACAAACAGTAATTGCTCTGACATTGGCCATAGCAATAGTTTTCTAGATATGTTCCCCGAGTCAAGGGAAATAAAAGCAAAAATAAACCATTGGGACCATGTCCTTCTACACAGCAAAGGAAACAATAAAACTAAAAGACAACTAACTGAATGGGAGAAAACATTTGTAAATGATATATCCTGATAAGGGGTTAGTATCCAAAATACATAAAGCTTTTATACACCTCAACACCAAAAACAACCCAAATGATCCAATTAAAAATAAGTAGATGACGTGAACAAACATTTCTTCAAAGACCTACAGATGACTGTTGGCCATGAAAAGATGTTCAGCATCACTCATCATCAGGGAAATGCAAATCAAACCACAATGAGATATCACCTCACACCTGTCAGAATGGCTAAAATCAACAACACAAGAAATGACAAGTGTTGGAGAGGGTGTTTTTGTTCCTCAAAAAGTTAAAAACAGAAATACAATATGATCTAATAATTCCATTATTGGGTATTTACCCAAAGAATATGAAAATACTAATTCAAAGGGATACATGCACCCCTATGTTTATTGCAGCATTATTTACAACAGCCAAACTATGGAGGCAGCCCAAGTGTCCATCAATAGATGAATGGATAAAGATGATTTGGTATTTATACAATGGCATATTATTCAGCTGTAAAAAAGAATGAAACCTTGCCATCTGCAATGGCATGGATGGATCTACAGGATATAATGCTAAGCGAAATAAATCAGAGAAAGACAAATACAGTATGATTTCACTAATATGTGGAACTGAGGAAACAAAACAAACGAACAAAGTGGGAAAAAAAGACAAACCAAGACACAGACTCTTAGCTATAGAGAACAAGTTGATGGTTACCAGAGGGGAGGTGGGTGGGGACATGGGTGAAATAGATGGGGATTAAGGATACATTTGTCATGAGGAGCACTGAGTAATGTATAGAATACATGAATCACTATATTGTATACCTAATGTAACACTGTACATTAATTATACTGATATTTAAAATTAAAAAATAATTTTGGGGCGCCTGGGTGGCTCAGTTGGTTCAGTGTCCAACTTTGGCTCAGGTCACCATCTCATGGTTTGTGAGTTTGAGCCCCGCGTTGGGCTCTGTACTATCAGTTCAGAGCCTGGAGCCTGCTTCGGATTCTGTACCTCCCTCTCTCTCTGCTCCTCCCCCACTCATGCTCTGTCTCTCTCTGTCTCTCAAAAAATGAATAAACATTAAAAATAATTCTTAAAAAATTAAATTAAAAAATATTTTTACAAATAAGCAAAAATTTAAAAAAGAAATAAGGGGGAAGAATTCTTGTAAGTAATCCATATACCTGAATTTTTTTTTAATTTGTAGATTTAAAAGTGAATTGTAAATGAATTAACAAAATACCTTTATGTATTAAAAAAAAAAAAGCTAGCCATTATATTATTAACAGCATTGTAAATGTTGTTCCTTTGGAAATCATTTAAGAATATGTAACAAAGAAGCTGCACATTAAAACAAGGTTGTCCTGGGCTATTACCTCATTGTCAACACAAAGTCAACAAGGCTTAAAATGCATGCTGCCAGGAGCCCATGCAGTCCAGTGTGAGAAGAGGGTGGTCTCAGGCAGGGTAAGCTACATCAACCGCCTTGTTGGAAGCGTCTTTGGTTTGAGATGAGAAACAGGTGTGCTACCATTACCAATAACCTACCATGCATTCTGCAGGAGGATGTGACCATCAGAGCTTTAACAAACACTATGGAAATGACCTAAACGAGGGCTGCGGGCTGCGGCTGTGGTAGCTTTCCAAAACCCAAACCACATTCTTCATTTTTCATCAAGTGTTAGGCACTATGCTGTGACTTTGAGACAATTGGTGCAAATCATCTGGAAAGTCCCTGGACTTTACAAGGAAGCATATGAATACAGACCTGCGGTATCTACTTGGATGGCACACATCGCATTTACAAACTACTTATACCTTTTGTGAGCCCACATGTGCTAATTAATTCACTATCAGAAAAATAGAGTGCTTTAGTCCGTATAATGTAAAATGATGGAAAAAATAAAGTAACCCAGAAGGCTAAAAACATTAGTAATTAACATGATGGCTTAAACTTAAGTGGCAGTATACAAAAAATGAATTATAAAACATATATAGCATAATTATATAATCACTGGCATGATAGGAAAATGTTTATTCGTTAAAAGATATAATTGGTTACAAATATAGAATATGATCTAAATTATAAACTACACAAAAGACAAGAAAATAAATCTCAGGTTATGATTATGGGGATTGGTATTTCCTTTAGATTTTTCTGCATTTTTCAAAATTTCTACAATGAGCATTTGAATTACTTTTATAATCCGAAGCCTTCCTTAACAAAAATTATCCTTTCTTGGGGCACCTGGATGGCCCAGTCAGTTAAGCGACTGACTTCAGCTCAGGTCATGATCTCATGGTTCATGAATTTGAGCCCTGCATTGGGCTCTGTGCTGACAGCTCACAGCCTGGAGCCTGCTTCAGATTCTGTGTCTCCCTCTTTTGCTGCCCCTCCCCAACTCATGCTCTGTCTCTCTCTCCCTCTCTCTCAAAAATGAAAAACATTTAAAAAAAATTTTTTTTAATTATCCTTTCTATGCCACAAAAATCTGAAAGGAAAAGGTCACCTTCTCCTGATTATAATCCTAGATACTCAGGTAAGATTTTTTTTTCTCTATGATAGGAATTCTTTAGAAGAACAGTGTGAAAATCACATCTCTAACCCTCTATTCCATACTGTAGGTAGATGCCTGCTCTGAAAATTACTGGTATTTACTTCTCTCGATTTTCTTTGTAATGACTAATCTTCCTTTAGAGTCTACTTTGCTATTTTCTTAAAACAAGAGACATATTGATCAGTTTGCAAAGAGAAAAGTTAGAAGATGAGTTAATATATTAGGGACAAGGATTCAGAACAAGTTCAAAGGCTATAAATCTGGGGTTTTCATATAATGCTTGAGCAGAACTCAGTGTCCCAAAGCCCACACACACCAATTTGTTGATAACCGAGTATTTGTAACTTTTCAAGCACAGCTTTAGAATGGAATATTTATAAGTGCGACCAAAAACCATCAAAAGTATGTGATGTTTAATTCAAATACGATACATTCCTATGCCACGGTGTGCCAACATATTTAAATTGTTTCTTCTGACAGCTCTAAAACAGGAGAAATACTTAAGAATTATACTCTTTAGTTTTAGGACGAAACCTTAGGAAATGGCCTTTCTTCCACTGTAGAATCTAAAATAGAGGCTCTGAGGATATTTATGAGGCATGTTTGAGAATCTTTAGCTGATTACCTCATAGATAAACTATATAGAGACATAGCTTGATAGTGTTGATCCCAGCTGGCAGGACACTAACATATATAAGAAAATGTTACTCTGACACCACTAGAGGGTACTAAGAGATACATCAAAGGAGTGGAGGGATATTTACTAAAATGTATTTGATTTCTACCCTGTTTGTCCCATTTTTTAATACAAGCAATGAATTAATGCAACTTTCATCAGTGCGGCCTCAGAGCTCCCTTCCGCCCATGTGCTAAGCAGGACTCCACCCTTCCAAACAGAGAGTCAGAACACCTCCAAAACACCTTAGAACTTTTAACACAAGTCTCCTAACTACCTCTTCCCATGCTTTCCCCTCTTAGGAGATTTTCATTCTCTAGCAAGTACTGTTATACCAAAAGGCCGTCTTGAAAAACAGCTGGCAAGTTCTTCTAATTTTTCCGAAGACAAAAGACAGGTCTTTTTATTTTTCCAAGAGGTCAGTCACACTTAGATATGTGACCCTCTTCCCACAGAATGAAGCAGTTTCTGTTGAAACATACAGTTCTTTGAGCAGATTGTATGTAGACATAAGCATAAGAATTACGGCAAAGCCTCACAAAGGCAGCACTAATTATTGGTCTCTGGGGTACTCTAGGCTAATGAAAAGGTCTTGCCTTCTTTAGCCAGTTTGGCTTCCCAGAGAGATCAAGAGATTCTTCCCAGGAGACTCTTCCCTAACACCCATCACATGCCCCCGGGTCCTCAGGACCACCTGATCCTTCTCTACTATAAGTGCCTCTGAAGCAACTTCACTTTCTCCAAGTCAAGAACCATATTCTGCTTCTTTCACTAGAATTCCATTTAGAATCTTGGGAAAAGAGCTATGACCAAAAGCCAAGGGAAAACCAAATACTCTATTTATCCCACCACCAAGGCCAACAGTGGATTTAGGAGTTTGGTATCTTTATTATGTTTTTTTAATTAAACGAAAAATAAAGTTTTTTGGCAAAATATGAAAATGAGTATGTTGATCTTGCATGTGTTTCCTCATCATATGATTACTCAAGTAAGTAAGTAAATAAATAAATAAATCCTGGAGATATTAAAGCATGATGATTTTACATGAAAAAAAGGAGTTCATTTTCCAACAGCATACATAGTTTATAGAAGCTGTAATGACACCAGTAATACGCTTTAGGGACAAACGTTTTTTTTAAAGGGGTCAGTTCTGAGTTCTGGAAAAGATCTGATGAGCCAATAGTTTTTATAATGTTTGGGCCACGATAATTACAAAGGTCTCCACAAAGCAGTCATGGAAGTCAAAAGAATAATTTCTGGCTGGTATGCAAGGGCTACGGAGGAAGTTTGGGAAGAGTAGGAGGAAGGCATCAAATGTTAGCTCATGGAAAGGTTTACAAAAATGCCCTGGCTTCCTAACTGCCCCACAATGAGCATAAACTGTCCCACAACAATTGAAACAGATGTTTCCACTTTGTAGATATTTGCCAGAGGTTTGATTTTCTAACCTATCCTTGAGCTATTAAGACACTATGTTAAATCAAGAATTTATATGCTGAAATGTATAATTTATTTGGAAACAGTATACCAGTAATGTTGCAAGCCACCAAATCAGCTGTTAAGAGTGGAAAATATCACACTTATTTCTTGCAAGTATGTGGCTCACTTTATTACATGTCAAAGTGTGTCTGAAGAAATCTGAAAAGGCTACTTCTAATTTCACAATCACAAATGTATCATCACTAAGCCATATGAAGCTGATTTTATTTATTTTAGACTCCTACGTATTATTCTATTCCTTTCTTCAATTTATGAGACAAACTAATAAATAGTGACAAACATGAGTTACCTCCTCTGTGTTTTAGGGGAAAGAGCCATTGTATAATACTCCTGACAGAACTGATCAGATTGCTCCCTCAATCTATGTGTCTGGCTCTCACATAAAGCCAATGGGAACATCTATAGTTTGATTTAAATTAAAATTGATACAAAACAGTCTTCTTGTTCTAGTGTAGATTACAGATTACAGTGTAGCTCTAAAGCTGCAAGCCATTTTAATTCAAATGCTCTAATATTCTCCCCATGGGCTGTTTCAGAAAGATTCTTCTACTATAGGAAGTAGGAACACCTACAAATGTTGCATAAAATTTTAACATCACTTTTTTCCTGGAAGGAAATATTCATGCTTCAAACATGTGATAGCAGATGTCGGGCCTGTATCTCTGCCAAACTCAAATTAAGCTGTCTTCTAACAACTTCTTAAAGCACAGCTACTTTCATTTTTTTTTTTAAACCAGCTCTGTAGTTCAGTTGAAGCTAAGTAACTTCAATTTGTTATTCCTCACACAGCTGCATTTAAATGATGAAACTACATTTATCTAGCCAGACTTAATTAACCTCTGCAGAGCTAGTTTGCAAGAAGTCTATCCATTGAAGTCAGCCATTGTTAAAAAGGCACAAAGCTGTACGTTTACATGGGAAAATACAAATATAGAAACACAGTATTTGGACCTAGTGAATTGTCCATGTATTGTCACACTGCAATTTTCCTTTTTAATAATGAGATCAACAGTGAAAAGATCCTTGTTGACCAAGATGTGCCAAGGTGCAGTCTCTTATAGATGTGTTTAATAAAGTGAGCAGACACATAAATGACTTCAGAATAGAGTAACTGTTTTAGCCATGGCCATTTAAAAAAAAAAAAAAAACACTATCACTTCATTTTATCATTCTAGAAGTGATTAGAAGAGCTGTTATTTCTCTACAACTTAACACAGTATGAAGAGGAAAAGCAAAAAGCAGTTGGCATCCAGTAAGTGGACAAGGCTGTGGCTCCGGGTGCAGGTGCCTTGAACGACAGAAAAATGCACTGCAGACCCTGATGTGACTGCACATCTCTGTGAAGTGCATTTCATCCTCGGACACAAAGATGCTTTTTATTTTTTATTTTTTACTTTTTTAAAAAAATATTTTAATGTCTATTTTTGAGATACAGAGAGAGAAAGAGAGGGAGGGAGAGAGAGAGAGGGAGAGAGAGAGAGAGAAAATGAGCACGAGCAAGTCGCGAGAGGCAGAGAGACAGGCAGACAGAAGATCCGAAGAGGGCTCCACACTGATAGCGGGGCTTGAACTCATGAACAGTGAGATTGTGACCCGAGCTGCAGTCAGACGCTTAACCTAAGGAGCCACGCAGGCACCCCCAAAGGTGCTTTTTAAAAACACTTTTCAGTCTGATGTCTGAATTCAAATATCTAAGAGAACTCACATCCACATTTTTGAGAAAATGGACCAAGTTTTTAATATAAAAATTATATATATTTTATATAATTGTACCATCGTTTTTAACATAAAACCCTTATATATATAAGATTATAACTTGATGCTTTGATATAGGCAGGCACTGTGAAATGCTCACTATAATTCATCTAATTAACACACGAAGTACAATTTTTACTTGCAAATTCATTCGTGTCATGTTTCTGAGGAAGGATTATCTTAAGAGAGGCTGCACACTCCTTCCTCTATTAGCTTCTCTTGTTATACCCTGCCAACCTCATCCTGACCTTACTCTGGCATGATGCATTTTAGCGATCTCTTTCTGACTATATAAAAATATTTGTCCACTATAGAGTATATGGAAAACAGAAAATATTCTACAACACCCCAAACCTCTTGGATCCTACTATAAAAATAATCACTGCTAATATCTGGCATATTTTCTTCCAGTATGTTCTCAATATGTAAGTCTTTTTTATATAATTGGCAAAGTGCTCTTTCCTTCATTTTTCCATACTTCATTTTGTGTTTAACAGTATTGTGACCATTTTCTGCTAGATTTTAATAAAAATACTTCAAAAATACTGTATGTGATGGCAGCATAATGTTCCAATGTATAGATGTAACATAATTATCTATTTCCCTATAGTTAAATGTTTAGATTATTTCCACTTTTTCTCTATTATACCTGATGCTGTGGTAAGTATCCATTCATATAAATCATTGTCTCAGTCTTTGGGGACATTATTTCCTCACACTAGATATTTTAACATAAGATTACTGGGTCAAAAGTTCTGAACTTTTTTAAAATTCTTTTTTTTTCTTAATTTTATTTAAATCCGAGCTAGTTAACATATAGTGCAGTAATCGTTTCAAGAATAGAAGTTAGTGATTCATCACTTACATGTAACACCCAGTGCTCATCCCAATAAGTGCCCTCCTTAATGCCCATCCCCCATTTAACCCATTCCCCCTCACCCACCTCCCCACCAGCAACCCTGTTTGTTCTCTGTATTTAAGAGTCTCTTATACATTTTGCCAGTTTGTGCTTTCTAGAAGAGTTAAACCAGTTTACATTTCTTTCAGCCATGTGTTTTACCTCAATTTTTAAAAATATATATATTTTTAATTTTTAATGTTTATTTATTTTTGAGAGACAGAGTGTGAGCAGGGGAGGGGCAGAGAGACAGGGAGACCCAGAATCTGAAGCAGGCTCCATGCTGAGCTGTCAGCACAGAACCCGATGCGGGGCTCAAGCTCACAAACCGCGAGATCATGACCTGAGCCAAAGTCGGACGCTTAATCGACTGAGCCACCCAGGCGCCCCTGACCTCAATTTTACTCTAGTAAAAATTAAATGCTATTTTGATAATTATTTTAATTTGCATTTATTTGATTACTAGTTGACATTGCCTATTATATGTTTCTTGGTAATTTTTTTTCTATAAATTATCTGATTATATTATTTCCCCACTTTTCTATTATTTTTTATTGCTGATTTGTAAGAGCTCGCTTTACATTAAGGGTATTAACATATATGCTGTTGATCTGTTTCACATTATAAATTTTTATAATGTTTACTAGTGATTCAAGTTATTATAAAGAATTTTGAAAATACATAAAAATATATGGAAGAACAGATGACCCACGATCCCAGTAACTGGTGATGGTTGAGCACTTTGATGTGCTTTTTGTATCTTTTTCTGTGTTTGTAAACATTTAAAAAATAAAGCCAGAATCATACTGTGTTCTGTATTTCTTATTATGCCACAGGCATCTCTTTATAACATTAAATATTCTTTTAAAACATTAATAGCCGGAGCACCCAGGTGGCTCAGTCGGTTGAGCGTTTGACTCTTAATTTTGGCTCAGGTCACGATCTGGTGGTTTGTGAGTTCAAGCCCCACATCGGGCTCTGCAATGACAGTGTGGACCTGCTCAGGATTCTCTCTCCCTCTCTCTCTGCCCCTCTCCCACTTTCCAAATAAATAAGCTGAAAAAAATAATAAAAAAAAAAAACATTAATAGCTATGGGATATTTCACTGTTTATGTGTACCACAAATTATTTAAAGATTCCTCCTTTTTAACAGTATTTAGATTATTTCCAAATATTTGCTATGATGACTAACGCTGCCATGAGCAACTTCATACATTTGACATAATTTTGATACCCCATTTAAAAGGAGGCTCAGACCCACATCTCCTGCACAGGCTATGTAACATAAGGAACAGCACACCTACCCGTTACTTGAGTAGGTGCAATCACTTGGCTGGCACTTGATGTAGAAGCCTCAGGAGCTACTTCCACAGGCACAGGAGGTGATGTTTTTTCAATCACCACTATATGAGGAAGGAGGGATGAAAAAATTAAAGCCTGTTAGGTGCACCGAGATCCTATTTCAAAACGCAAGCATAATTTAGTCTCATAACATACCACAGTAGTGCTTGGATAATTAAGAACTGATATCGATCCCTAAAGCTCATGGTATTAATACATAGCCCCGCTTTCAACATGTAGCAAGAATATATGTGAACAATTCAAAAGCCAAGAAAAATGACCCATCAAACGATGACCCTCAATAACGTTCCACATATAGAGCTACTCTTGGCCACAGAAAATACTGGAAAAACTTATCTTCCTCTTACCATTATAAAACTTACAAGACCATCCTCACACTAATATTATGAGTATATTAACATACTTAAGTATATGTCTCACACTGCACATCATTTATGAGTTCTAATGATTTATTATAGTTTAAAATCAAAGACAAAAGAATTCTTATCTCACTTTTTTATCCCAAGTACTCTTACAAATTACACAGATCAACAGAGGTTACCTGGAAACTGTGGATGCAGGTGAATCGTTGAGATGCCTGGAGAGAGCTGGGGTTGCCCAGGCTCAAGTTTGGTTTTCTCTTGATCCAATGAAGGTATTTCCTGGGTGGATGTATTAAAAAGAAAAAGAAAGAAAGAAAGAAAGAAAGAAAGAAAGAAAGAAAGAAAGAAAGAAAGAAAAGAACTAAAAATAAGAATTATTTTTATTTTTCACATATTACTATATTTAGTTCTACTCTTAGAAAGGCAACAAATATCACAGGACATTGGACAAAAAAAGTGTGCAATTGTGTGAAAAAAATACATGTATGAACTGTAGCTATGCCCGCTACTCTAGCAAGTCTTTGGTTTCCCCAGCAATGCTGATCCATCCATACATCCTCACCCACTTCCTAGGGCCCAAAGCAAAAGGTCCCCTCAGGCATCTTACATGCCTTGGCTCGGGGAACCACATCTGGTCTCACACACGGCACAATAAACCTCAACAGACAACTAAACCGTCATCTCACTGACATGTGGCTCTGCCTTGGGAAGATGGCCAGCCACGCTTTGCAGGTTGCATAACGGGTACAGCACTCGTGTCATTAACTCGCAGCTAGTAACTCTGCACCTCCAGCTCTCAGCATAGTGATAGGCGGGCAGAGCATCAGAAAAACGGGGACCTGGAGGAGCACCTGGGACTTCCATATGCGGCCTGTTGCCCACTGCTGTCCTCCAGACCGGAGGTGAAGAAACAGACTGACGCCTGTGGCTCAGCTTCCAGTTACAGCTGCTCGGGCTACTGCAGACAGACCCATCAGGCCAATAGGGACAGCAGTGCGGGGTCAGTGGGCCCACGCCTTCACTTCCTTATAAGTATTCATCAGGTGACTTGGTCACAGCTGCCCTGTGCATCCCCTCCCTCGCTCCCTCCCTCTGCCATCTTCCAGAAAGCTCACTCCCCTAGTCTGTTTCCCTTTTAACTGCTCTCTTAACTTCAGTTATCTCCTCTGCTTTTTATAACCTAGATATCCTGCCTGAGTAGCTCATCAAAGATCTTATTTTGTCGGCATGAGTGTTCATCTAACTCCGTTTAGATATCCCACCAGTACCTCAAATCCATCCCCTCCAAAACCATTCAGACTCTCAATCCAAGGTGTCTATTTCTATGCTATGTCACAGCCATTAAACCATCCAGGTTTAAAGTCACTTTGCAATCCTCGCTGTCTGTCTCATTCCTCCTGCCAAGCCCTGCCCATCTGCACTGCCTATTATATTTGTTCATCTTTCCATACCCACTGTGCCCACTGCTGCAGTCCAGACTCTCTCTCATCATGCTTACTGTAGTAATCTAATTGGTCCCTTAAGCTCCCTGTCTCAGTTAATCCTGGGGCAATTCATCTTCTAGAAATAACAAACACTGAACTACCTTTTCCCACATTTTCTCTTCTGCTTAAGAATACAGACTAATTTTCTATTACCTATTAAATGTGACCTCAATCAGTCTCCATAGTTCCCCATTCCCTGCAGCTCATGGCCTATGCTAACAAGGAGCAGACCACAGTCAGCTGTTTATGCACTCCTGCAACTTGCAGACAGAATTTCCCCCAGTGGCACAGGGCAGCAGACTTTCTAACCAATGCCAGTTCTCCCCTTGACAAGTAGAGTCTGAGAGAGGAGAGCAAGGTAATCCACCACGGATTACAACTACGGTTCGGATTCCAAGCTTTCCAAAGCAGCCCCAAATTCTCTTCCTAACATGCCTCTCAGGCTCCCCTAACTGACCTCCTGCCGTCCCCTCCACTGCACCTTTGTGCATATCATTTCCCACCCCTGGGCGACCCTGCTTTCTCTTCATCAATCTTCAACATCATGGGACCTCTGCAAGAAGCCAAGACCACAAAGACTAGGACTGCATGTTTCCCACTGGCGCATCTCCAAAAAAATTACAGTGTACGTATACAAGAAAACATTGAGGCCCTCTTTAAGACCCTTCAGGAGAGTTACCATACACTCAATTATCAACAGCACAGAAAACAGCGATTATTCAATAAGATGAGGTTATCAGAGAGCTGGCTCCTCTGCTCACACAGTGAATGATTCCTTCCACGTATCTACCAGAACTGAATTCAAAATCAACAACATGCAAATGACTGTACACTGACCTTTAGAGACCCTATCTGGGAGTTGCAAATGTGCATATCAAATATGCCTATGTGTTGTCCCTCTTCTCGGGTCAATATAACAACATTCTTCTTTCTTGGGTGCTATCACTCCAAAATCCTACTTTCTCCTTGTCTGGATTCTTTCAGCACTTATGTTAGAGCATTTAAAGCTATTCTGTCCCATGTTTATAAGCTAAAGGTTTTTAAAATTATTTATAATAATTTACATATGTGTTCACGCTCCCTAAATTCTAATACTGCATTCTTGTCAACTGAGTGATATATAAATGTATGAACATTTAATACTGATCGAATTTTCATGTTATTAAAGAATCACAGCTAGATTCAGATGGGGAACAATATTATATAGATAGGACTTAGATCCAGCAATTATTTTTTTAGTTCATTTATTTATTTTAAGAGAGAGAGAATAGGGGAGGGACAGAGAGATAGGGAGGAAGAGAGATAGAATTCCAAGCAGGATCCACAGTGTCAGTGGAGAGTCTGATGCGGGACTTGAAGTCACGAACCAGGGGATTGTGACCTGAGCTGAAGTCAGACGCTTAACTGACTGAGCCACCCAGGCGCCAACCCCCCACACGCGCCCCGCAGCAAATTTCCATATTTTCTATTAATAAATCTCACAGTTAATAGTCCCATTTTATGCCAAAAAAAACCCCAGCAAGTTGATTAAATATTTCCCTGAAATTTCTAGGAACCAATATTCTAATATTGGATGGAAATTTCTAAGAACCAATACTCTAGTATTGGATTGGATTATTACCTAACAAGGGTAAGTTCTGGTCTTATTCTAATTTAATCAAACACGCATGTTAAATTTTAGTTGAATTAAGAAGTACTTCGCTTAGCATATATGTGCTCTGAGAATACACAGTTGCATGAACATGTCAGAACACCTTCTTTCCATCCATAGTCCAGGCCATGAGTTGATCTGAATTCTGTGTAATCCTCTGATTCCATTGGTCCCACCTTCTTCTCTTACTAGAATTTAAGTTCCATGAGAACAAGGAGTTTTGTCTGCTTTGTTCTCTATTGTTTTCCTAACACTCAGGATAGTGCCAGTTATATAGTCGGTGTTCAATAAATGTTTCATGAATGAATGCTAGATTTCCTCAAACCAAATAATGAATAATAGACATGTTATTACATTTAAGTCTAAAAAGAATCCATACATATTCTAAAAGAAAATCATTTTGATGGTAAAAAAGACTTGAAAACAATGAATAAATTACCTTCTCAGGGGTGCAGTTGCCACTAAAACCAGAAAAGAAAGAAGGACATTAGTACAGTTTAAGTCAATCTACCACATAACAGTTATATTTTTAAAAAGCAATAGAAGTCCACTATCACCCCAAAAGGATTAAGAATCAAACTCAATAAAATGCAGAATTATGGTCACTGTGGAGAATTTTACACACAACCAACAGAAAAACTATCCATGTTATATCATTCCTTAACTACAGGAGTTCAGGTAGATGCAATGAAATTCTTTCCAACTCCTTCATTAACTGAAAAAGTTAAAGGAAACAACACTTTCTGGCATATTATTTTATGCCTAATCTGACTTTTATGGAATATCCCATATCACAAAAACAAAACAAAACAAACATTTTCATTAATTGGCCACATACTTATCCTTAATGTAATAAATAATGTTTAAAATACTTTCTGATGTTTATGTTAAAAAAGAAAGCCACTTATTTCAATAAGAGATCTAAGAATGGGTACTGTCCTCCTAATCTTTATTGAAGTAAGAGAACTTCCAGTAAGATAAGCTAACTAAATTAGGAGGAAAGAAATCACAGGCCAATTAAATCTAATTAGAGATTAACATTAATATGTTGAACAAATTCCATATTAAACAGTCATGACATTGTTGTGAGGTAGTAGTTGTGTCTTTGTATTTAGAAAACTTACGTCCCATTAATCAGTCCTTAGTATTACTCCTCAAGCCTGTGATCAACGATTACTGGGGTTTTTCCTCACTGATCAGTGTCTCCATAAACATAAGTGTACAATTTCGGTAGATGCTTAACTCCCCAAAGCAATCAGGGTACCTGATAGCTTATCGCTGCTGCTTTATTCTTGTGGTTGGAAAAGTCAACTAACTGTCCATCCTGCCTAACCCACCAAGAAAGTCATGAGGCAGCATCTGGGACCAGAGGCCATTTCCTCCTGCCTGTGCAAAGGATGAGTAGTTGCAAACATGTGGCCAGGAGACCCCTACTGTGTAGAAGTAAATGGGTCAATACTGTCAAATCTCGGTGAGGTCCTACCTGCTCTACCTAGCCAAAGAAGTACAACAGAGTGAAAGAGTGAAATGAAACAGACCGAGAACACAGAAAGACTCAGAGCCCTGAAGAAAGCTCTCTCTAGAACCTAGGTACCTTCTCTCCTCACAAAATCCATTCCTAAATTCTGACCTAATAAACTGTGAAAAGCCAACAGAAGCTTCATTAGAGACAATGTACATGTCATACAAATCTAAAATTTTTATTCCTTCTATCTGGGGTGAGAATTTTTATAATAAAGATACTCAAGGTATTGAACATGCTGGCTTTTATAAAGAGATACAATCAAAGTTAATTGTCTCTAGACTCCTTCTAAAATATAAAGCCTTACCTGCCTTCTTGGAAAACTGTGCTCGTTGGCCCCATTATATACTCGTCACATGACATCTGACAAGCCATGTCCCTCCCCTCTCTAGGTCTCAGTTTTCTCCGAAGGCCAATGGAAGGACTGCATGAGGCAATTTCCAAGATCCCTTCAATGGACTTTCCTGTCTTCCTTCACTTGCCTCCCATTATCCCTGATTGCCTGCTGCCCTCTATTTCCTGGAAGCTCAGTCAATGCTTTAACTTCTTTAAATCCGTGGATTCCACTTTGCAAAGTAAATAAATATTTATTAAATGGCCTTCTAGACAAAGAAATGAATTATGACTATTCCCTCAAAGATCTAAATTACCCTTCAGGAATAAACACCAAGAAAAAGTGGCCCCAGCAGGTCCTGAGATCACCCTGGAAAATTGTTACCTGCTATGAACATATTACCCTATGGCCGTGGTCCTCAGTCACAGGTCATTTTGGCCTGCAGGGACGTTTGGCTGGGCTGGACAGTTTCTGGCTCTAACAACCGGAGGGGAGGGTGCTAGTAGCGTATCTAAAAGTTAGAGGCCAAGGAGTTTACTCACTGAAAATTATCCTTAAGTACCAATAGTACTGAGGTTAAAAACCCTGTTCGAGAAGAGTGTTAACAGGGAAACCAAACACACACAAGACAGACGGTTGGGTCCATGATCTATTTCCACTCTTACCTTCTGGCTCCGCCACTCCTGGCCCGTGTTCCCGGGAGAAGGTCAGGGCCTCCACTGGCTCTTCCTTGGCTGGGAGAGGTGGAGGATGAGTACTTTTAGCAACAGGTTGAGTGTTCTTTGGCTTGACAAATACAGGTCCTTTACCTACATGGTGATGGATTGGCCTGCGTCTATGAACGCCAGAAACCGTATAACCCATTCCACCAGGACAGATTTCCTTAAAAGCAGCTAGATTTGGGATGGGAAAATATTCCTTTTAAAAATCTAAAAGTGCAAACTTATACAGAGGAAAATATCATGATGAGTATTTTTTAAATAAACCATCATTAATATAGTTACATTCAAAAACTTCAAAAACAGATGCATAATGCTTGAATTTGTTAAATTTGCATATTTACAGAAAAAACCCAACCCTTTGTTTTACTCAGTATTTCTCCATCTGTTAATTCCTTATCAGAGTTATATATATATATATATATATATATATATATACACACACACACACACATATATATATATATATATGGCATACACAGCATATAGGAAGCATATATTCATATATATTATATAGATCAGTGACTAATTAGGAGATATTATATATGCATATTATATATGTAATTTTCTGTATCATATATCATATATATGTGATATATCAGGAGATTTTTATGTATCAAAGATTTTAATATATATTATATATATATATATCATGGGGTGTGTGTGTAAGATCAGCAAAAACCAGGCTTTCTTCTTTTCCTCCTGCTTTGGTGTAATTTCATTAGTTATTAACAAGGAACTCAGTAATGTCTAAGCTAGATGATTAGCAAGAAGGTTAAAAAAGAAAAATACATCACTAGTCAGGGAAATGAGGCGCTGGAATCTTTCATAACTTGTTTCCAAATCACAGACTCAGCCAGAATGGAGCATATCAGCTGATATGGTGAGGTTGGTTAAGAAGGACTGAAAAGGGGAAGTGGTTTTGAACAGTGAGTCTCAGGATAGTGACAAGGAATCCAGCAAAGTTAAAACACACTAAAGAGATGATGGAAAGAAGTCAAGAACAACAGAACATGCCAAGTCAGAAAATGGAGTTATTTTCAAAAAAAGAGACGAGTGGGCAACAGCCTGACTTTGACCAGCTGGCTTAATTATCCAGAGGACAAGGCGATGTTCTGTGCTCTGGGACTGCTATCCTTGCCAGGAAAGTGGTCTTGTCTACTCAGAAAAAAAAAAAAAAAAAAGGTAGACTGGGCACATAGGATTTGCTAACCTCCACTGCATCACCTCCAGGAATAAGTAAAAGAGAAAGACGGGGGTGGCGAGGCAGTGTGTGGCCTGAGGAGGAAAATCCACCTAATCCCTTTGGTGTTGGTGTTGGAGGCAAGTTACCAAACCCAGACACTAAGGAGCTTATGGTCAACTTTTATATTTCTACTTTTCAAATTGAAAGTAAAGTCAGTCATTTCTCACTTCTACTAAACAAGAGATCTCCTATTGAATGTTCTGGACCTAAAATTAGTTCTCAATAAAAAGGAAACTCTAAAATACTCCTTGAAGTCTGCTAAAACATTGTTTTTCTAAGGATCACACATTAAATGGCAGAACTTCATTCTTAAATTTAACTATGAAATACAATTCTTACTTGAAAGAACAGATGTTTCCAGAAGAAGACATGTTTTCTGATCAAATATTTTCAGTATTAATGAACTAAATGTTGTGAAAATCACCAAATTAACCAAAAATTGGTTAAGTACAAAAAGTTTGTCTTTAATGCTATTTTCAAATTTAGTTGCTGGATGTTATCAAAGAGTCTTCCTGTGTTCTATTCACCATCTTGATTTACACTTCATGTAAGAGTCACAAAGCTATTAAAACCGAACTTGAAGAGAAATGGGTCTATAAATTACAAAGATAGTTTATTTCATGGATTATTATTTTATAATAATCAGTAGTTCAGATCCCAAAGGGAGAATACTAGGCTATTTTGTGGGTGTCTAAAATTATACAGGCTATCAAAATACGATCAACATTATACTATCCTCTGCCTTACCAATTCTTTCCGATCCTAATCACCAACAAAGGTGGACCATGAGATTTAAATTTATATTTAAACCCTGTCTGCTGCTGTGTAAGCAACAGCTTTGAGACATAGTCCTGTGAGAGTTTCTCCACTTCCCTAGGTGGGAAGCATCTTGCCAAATAAGCACTTGACTAGACTTTTTTTATGGTCACCATGTGCCAATGAACTAGGTGCCACTCCTCCCTTGATAATACCATGCCCGGATTTGCAGGGTGTGTTTCTTTCTCTTCCATTTAATCCTACTTGATCTTGCTTGAGAAGGTGAGGATTCCTTGGCATAAGCAAGACACTGAGAGAAATATACTTACTCTTTCAGGATATTGGGCAAATATGCACCAAACTAAAGTATAAAGAATTAATCAATTTCTATTAATATTCTGACTCAGAAATTCCTAGGTGCACTGGCAGGATCTGCCCTTGAGTTATTAATTCTCAGAGCACAAATTCAATCATGGTTATAATTCCCTCCATTTCCAACTGGAGAAACTGACAAGCACATGTTCAATAAATGAGCAAGTGAGTCAACCCGTACAAGGTCTCGTTTCCATGCACGTGACATGCGGTCAGGCATTACGACAGTGCATGGCCCAGCAGGGCCTCTGGTCTCTTTGTACTTTTGAACAGCAGACTTTGGGTCCGAGAAGATGAGGATAGAAAGTAATGGCTTTTCTTAACATTCAAAAGGAAGTCTAATGTTACAAAGAAACAGGAAAATCACTTTGCATGTCATTTTTTCCCACTGATTCAACCTTCTATGGTCATGGTTTGTACAAACTGATAGAAACCCATTGTATTATTAAAAAGTAAATTAAAAGTCAGAAACCAAAAATAAACCAAGTTGCCAAAGTCCTCCTGTGTCCTTGCGTGGCTGGGAAGGAATATGAGCGTACAGATGGACATGACTTACCTGTGCCTGGAAGGGGACATTTCTCACAGTGTGGGCCCCAGGCTTTGCCCACACTACAACAGCAGAGCTGCTTGGTGAGGTGAACAGACAGAGGGTGCATACACTGCCTTCCGGAACTGACAAGTCGGTAACAGGGCCCTTTCTCTTCAGAGATCACAGGGGTATCCGCTGAAGCAGAGAGATAAGGCCTGATGTCACCCAAGAAACGACAAAGACTAGATTGACTTTTCTTGACACAGTAAATTGAACCTTAAGTTCTGGATTAGAAACCATATTTCAGAATAAATTTGTGTAGATTTAGGGCATCACCTTTCCTGATTTAGAGTCAGCTTACCAAACAAGTTTTAGAATCAGGGCCCCGAGTGTCCCTCTTCTTATCTGGTCCCTTTTTCCAATTTAGCAAGCATTAGATCAGGTATGTGTGCATGAAGTAGAAAGAAACCACTTTGGCCAAAATCAGCTGCCCAACTAAATCTAAGTAACTATTATCAAAATCACTTGTTTTCCTGTATTTAGCCATAACAGAGGTAGTTCTAGGGCAGAATCTGGCAAACAGCCAGGCATTGTGAAAATCAGGAACTGAACATAGTTGATGCTGAAAAAGACAGCTGTTGCCCTTCTCACTTTGAGGGCAGGGAGAGCTTGTGAGGCCTCATCAGGTGTCACTGTAAGCCAGTCAACAGCATATAAGAGGCAGGGAGCAGCTTCTGACCTGCCATACTACACAAGACAGCACACCAGAGAAGGCAACGATGGGTGCAGTCCCTTAGAAAACACTGCAAAAGCACACCGGCCCATAATCATCCAATACCTGAATCCTATTCCTGAATCTTCTACTCTCAGTTTATTGATCAAACTGCATTAATCCAAATCCAACAGCTAGACACTCAAGTGAGCACAGAAGGCAAAGATGAGGATAAGATACAATATTGCCTTCGAGAAGTTCATTTTCTAATGTAAATGTGGATGGAGTATGTTCTTCAGAGTCAGCTCCAGGCCAAGTCAATGGGCTGAACAGACCAAGCTTGATTGTCCTCCCTTTGATCCCTCCCCCATCCCAACCAAAGTTCTTCTCTACTGTATCCCTGTCCAGATGAGGTTTTTCCCATGTACCTTTCCTTTAACTAACTCCTCTAGCACCTGGAGCTTCCAGATCACCTTCCTCTCCTGCTCAGATCTCAATTTTCAATCATTCCAAAAGGACTGACATCTCTGTTAAGATGCTGTAAGAAACAACCTGATCAAATTAAGGTACTACAGCACAGTGAAAAGAGCAAAGGTTTTTAGAGCCAGACAGACCTGGATTCTCATGGCATTTCTTGCCAGGAATACAACCTATAGAAGTCACTGGGGTTGTGATGGTTAATTGGATCTTTTGGCTCAGTTGGCCACAGCAGGCAGGTATTCAGTCAAAACACAGGTCTGAAAGTTGCTGGGAAGGTATGTTATACATGAGACTAACAATTATGTTGGTAGACTTTGAGTAAAACAGATTATCTCCAGAATGTGGTTGGCCTCATCCTAACAGGTGAAGGTCTTAAGAGGAAAAAGACTGAACTCTCCAGACGAAGGGATTTTGCCAGCGACTATCTTCAGAATCAAGCTATAACACTAACTCTTCCCTTGGTCTCCAGTCTACCAGCCTACCCTGAAGATTTTGGACTTGCTGGTCTCCAAAATCATGTGAATCAATTCCTCTGAAATCGCTCTCTTTATACACACACATGCATACACACACACACACACACACACACACACACAGCCCTATTGGTTCTGTTTCTCTGGAAAGAACCCTAATCCACTGGTGAGCTTCAATAACCCTCACTTATAGACGATAGGCTCAGTGTGCAGATTAGAAATATCATATGCTAATAAACCTTTAGTACAGAGTAGACACAAGGCACTTGTCAGCCACTCTTTTGAAAATAAAAGTAGGTATCTCCATTCTCTCAAGGGCATTTGTACATTGCTTAGTGGTAGAATATGAACAAAGTAAAGATACTTAAAAATAGCAATACTGGAGAATTGGAATATGGGAACAGGTGACTGAAGGGAGCAGAGGAGACCTTCCTGAAGCTTCAGAACTTAACACAGTAATTTAGTCTAGTCAGGCCAGTTTTGTCCAGGTTACTAAAAAAGTGCTAAGAGGGAGAACTTTGAGTCTTTTCCTCCCCCTTCTCCTACTTACTTTCTGGAGTCTGTGCAAGACTGATAAAAGATCACAGAGCAAAATAAAAGACAATTTAAGTATGGTTATCATCCCCAAAAGGATAATAAATCCCTAGAATGACTGAACATCACTAATGTTATCGTGTGTGTGTGTGTGTGTGTGTGTGTGTGTATACACCTATAGGTCATAGTTCTAGTATAATCAGTTCCTAAGAGATTCTACTAAAAAAATTCCTCTCCAAATTATTTCAAAGTTACAACACATGTTTTCAGAGAAACAATGTCAGGCCATCTCACAGGAGCCTAGTTTACATATGGTAGGGCTTACTTATAATACTAATTGCATTAATGTTAGTTCTAGATCCTGGGAACAAGGGCCGTTCAGGACACGGCAGAGAGTTTCCTCAAATCCATGATGCTGGCTAATGGTGACATGGACTCCCTTCCACTTAGTTCTCCACACTCACGTCCTTGTATCCACCTCACCCGCACCTCTGGGGTAGTTAATACCAGATTAGGTGTCATCCTTGTTACCCTCAAAGTGTCTCCCCTAAAGTCTCCAAGGACTTTACTTTTTTTTAATGTTTATTTATTTTTCTTTTTAATAGGAAATTTTATTGTCAAATTGGTTTCCATACAACACCCAGTGCTCATCCCAACAGGTGCCCTCCTCAATGCCCATCACCCACTTTCCCCTCCCTCCCACCCTCCATCAACCCTCAGTTTAGTCTCAGTTTTTTTTTTTCTTTTTCAACGTTTTTTTTTTTTTTTTTTAATTTATTTGTGGGACAGAGAGAGACAGAGCATGAACGGGGGAGGGACAGAGAGAGAGGGAGACACAGAATCGGAAACAGGCTCCAGGCTCTGAGCCATCAGCCCAGAGCCTGACGCGGGGCTCGAACTCACGGACCGTGAGATCGTGACCTGGCTGAAGTCGGACGCTTAACCGACTGCGCCACCCAGGCGCCCCTAGTCTCAGTTTTTTAAGTCTCTTATGGTTTGCCTCCTTCCCTCTCTGTAACTTTTTTTTTCCCCTTCCCCTCTCCCGTGGTCTTCTGTTAAGTTTCTCAGGATCCACATATGAGTGAAAACATATGGTATCTTTCTCTCTATGACTTACTTTACTTAGCATAACACTCTCCAGTTCCATCCACATTGCGACAAAAGGCCATATTTCATTCTTTCTCATTGCCAAGTAGTATTCTATTGTGTATATAAACCACAATTTCTTTATCCATTCGTCAGTTGATGGACATTTAGGCTCTTCCATAATGTGGCTATTGTTGAAAGTGTGGCTATAAACATTGGGGTACAAGTGCCCCTATGCATCAGCACTCCTGTATCCCTTGGGTAAATTCCTAGCAGTGCTATTGCTGGGTCCAGAGTTGATGTAGTTTTAATTTTTTGAGAACCTCCACACTGTTTTCCAGAGTGGCTGCACCAGTTTGCATTCCCACCAACAGTGCAAGAGGGTTCCAGTTTCTCCACATCCTCTCCAGCATCTCTAGTCTCCTAATTTGTTCTTTTTAGCCACTCTGACCGGCGTGAGGTGATATCTCAGGGTGGTTTTGATACGTATTTCCCTGATAAGGAGTGACACTGAGCAACTTTTCATGTGCCTGTTGGCCATCTGGATGTCTTTTTTAGAGAAGTTTATTTTCAGAGAGAGTGGGGGAGGCGAGGCAGAGGGAGAGAGAGAATCCCAAGCAGGCTCCACTATCAGCATGGAGCCTGATGTGGGACTTGATCTCACCACCATGAGATCATGACCTGAGCTGAAATCAAAAGTGAGATGCTTAACCGACTAAGCCCCCCAGGTGTCCCCCAGGGACTCTACTCTGAAGGAACCTACTACCATGTCTGTCCGCCAAATTAAAGTAAAACTCCACATCAACAATTTAGTTTTTTACAGATTATTAGGTGTGCATGACTATGAATTGTAAGACATTGTTTGTTAAGCAAAGTGAGGTGATAGTTGTTGAGGTCTCTTGCACTACACACACACACACACACACACACACACACACACCACAAACTTTAGGCATTTTATCATCTGGAGTATAAAGACAGAAGTCCAGTGAACTAATTCTTTCTAAACATTTCACACCAAAAATCATCTATAGACTTTTGTCCTCCCATCAGACAGCTTCCAAAGCATTTCAAGTGGGGGTTGTTAGGGAAGTAAGAGAAATCACTGGCTTATGGTCATCGCAGCAATTGTCGGTGAGCATGGGTGTGCAGACCATGTTCTAACTAGACATTCTGGCTCATCCCAACTACATATAAGAATAAGAAACTAATGAAAAAAATTATTCCTTCAGAGCTGGAAGAAAACCAAGAAACGGTCCAGCTTCCATACATCAATTTCACTGAGGCTCCCATGATTCAAATTTTCTTTGATCTTCAACTATATGGACCAAAAAGTGTTCATTTATGCCTCAGATTTGTAACAGAGTATGCCTTTTCAAACCACTCCTATTTTAACACCTAGATTACCTGTCATTCTTTTATCATTTCCGATCTCTCATATGGCAATTCCACTTATTTTGTTAGATCGCTAGCATTTTCACATTCTAGTCTACGTGACAGCATTAATCCATAGACAGTGTGCTCTGAATTACGAAGCTGAGTCCCTTTCATTACAGATTGGAAGACTAATCATAAAGGAGAATTCATTACATACACTTATTTTAACATATGGTACACGTGATCATATATTCTCGAGTCATAAAGTTTTAGGCTACACTAAAAAAAATCGGCAATGCCCAAAGATTTCTAAAGAATAAGTGGAAACGGGTATGGGAACGGATACGGAGTAGCAGTAACAAACATGCCGACAGGTTCCAAAACGCAGACACGCTCCAACAGTGGTTTTTGCAGGTTATATTCTTCCAAGATGGGTTGCTAAGATAAAGGTGGAAAAACTCAGGTACTCCAAATAGATGGAAACCCTTCAGGCATGTAAAACCTACTGGAAATGCCACATCAATCAGTCAAGAAGATGTATCTTTTTTTTGTTAGCTAGAGATCTAGAAATCTTCAAAAGTAATATACACATACAGCCCCATACCTTAGTCACCAACCATCACCAAACAGCCAGTGCTGATGGTGAAAGTCACACAACACACTATGACAGAAAGATGGTACGTTTCTCTCACTTGGATTCCCCAGTGGCATACCAAGCAACTTAATTACAGGGCTATACGATAAATTCTGATCCTACTTTCAAAGACATGCTTCCACAGATGAATGGTAAGTATCCTAAAGCAGATATAAACTAATCTGCCACTTAGAGGAAGCTGAAAAATATAAAAGACTCGGAAAGATGGCATGTATATTGGTTGTTCCCCTCTCCCCCAACACCCCTGATATCCTCATTCGTCTCTTGGATGAAATTTCACATTAGAGTTTCATCCCGTTAAAGCTTAAAACCCTACAGAGGATGAGGGCTGAGAGGCAGGTAAAGTGTCATGAGGAGTCTGAGAGATGAATTTGCTGAAATAAGAACCACCGGGCACCCTTGTGGGAAAATGTGCTATTAAATTCTGGGAGAACCAAAATAAAAGAAACCATGATTCCAGAGACAGGGCAGAGTTACAGCATCTATTCTACGGTGTGGCAAGTGAGACTAAATAACAGCTCTCCTTAAATAAAGGACTTGCTCCTGTCAATTCAGACTGGTTTCTTCTGCCTGATTAGAGGCTCGGCTTGTGGAGTAAGATCCAGTTTCCAGCGTGGGCTCTACCACTTAAAGGTTGTGTGACTTTTCTCAAGATCCTTAACCCCTCCGAGCCTCCATTTCTTTATTTCTAAAATAGAGAGAATAGTGACAGAAACCTCACGGACATCTGGTAAGTATTTTATCTATCATAGTATTATAATCTGTATCAAGTGTTCATCACAGTGCCTGGCACTTATTAAGTGCACAATAAAGATGCTGATATTACTGCTCTGGTTTTTGGTTTTTGTTGTTACTGTTATCATGTGGGGGCAAACACTTTGCACAGACATGTTTGTCTAACCCCCAGAACACAGTGGTACGAGATCACTAAGTGAGGGAAGGGAGAGACCTGAGCTAGGACGGCCACAGAAGAGATGGAAAGAAAAGACAGGGGCACCTGGGTGGCTCAGTTGAAGTGTCCGACTCTTGTTTTTGGCTCAGGTCATGATCTCACAGATCACAGGGTTGAGCCCTACATTGGGCTCTGCACTGACAGCACGGAGCCTGCATAAGAAGTTTCTTTTTCCCTTTCTCTCTGTCCCTTCCCTGCGTGCTCTCTCTCTCCCTTACTCTCTCTCTCTCAAAATAAATAAATAAACTTAAAAAAAGAAAAGACAGATTACAAAGATTAACAACTTTCTTGGAGACCAAAGGAGAGGACAGAGTCAAAACTGGCAGAGAAGCTCCCAGCCCGACTGCCTGGAAAACAATGCCACATGGCCAAAACCACTAAGTCAGGAAGGAAAGGCCATTTCAGGGGGAAAGGAGGGGATCTAGCAGTCATTTACTCAATCAGCTGTGTAAAACAATGATCTAGAACTATGCAGTCTGAGACATTAATGCCTCACTACTTCAATAAAATGTACATGAATTATAATTTAAAATTTAATTCTTCGGTCACACTGGCCACATGTGACTAGCATCTGCTATACCAGACGGCACAGATACAGAACATTCCCCATCATCACAGAAAGTTCTCTTAGACAGTGTTGATACAGCCCAAGAATAAGCAAACTCCTTGTGTAAAAGGCAAAATAATAAACACTTTCAACCCTGTGGGCCCTACTGGCTCTGCTCCAACTTCCCAACTCTGCCATCACCACATGAAAGCAACATTAGACAGTACGTAAATGAATGGGCATGGCTGTGTTCCAATAAAACTTTAATTACCAAAACAAACAGTGGAACACATTTGGCCCATGGGCTATGGCTTGCCCACCCCTGATCTAGAACTAGGTTTGGGTGCTTAGAGGCCCAAAACCCACTGTTAAATCTCAAGAGTCCCTTACTAGCTGTAGGATCTTCAGAAGTTATGTAAACTCTCGTGGCTTCAATTACCTAATATGTAAAATGAGAATAATACATCCCTCATTAAGATGTTGGGGAAGTAAAAAGATATCATGGGCATAAACATGACCGGCTTTTAGAAGGAATGTGGCTTCATCTGAGCATCTCTCTCCAACCCTCCATTTCTGTGTATTGGCATCAAGGCCATGGGGCAAAAAGACTATCAAACAGCAAATATCCGGGCTCAGAGTTCTTTCATCTGGGCATTTTTCTATTAAACCTATAGGGGATACCCACCACAGCTCTCATCCCGCAGCTCCCGAATTCCCAAGAAAATTGCAGCTGAGCAAGTCAGGAAGCTTATTATACTGCAAAGGTTATTATACTTTTCTTGGATTTGCTCTGACAAATCCTGAAATTTCACCTTTCCCCATCCCTAGAGAGGAGGAGGTCCAAAGAATGCTGCTGTAGCAGCCTAAGGCACAGACACAGAGGTCTGAGGCAGCAGAAGCCAGGTCCACTGGCTCTCCTTCTGTGAGCTTTGCTAAGGCGAGGACAGAGAGCAGGCAAGGAGGAAAAGCGAGACGGTTGCAACCTTAGGCCAGAATCAAGGAGATCTGAGGGTGTTCACTTCAGTGCATTGGAGAACAGGGCGGGCAAACCCTGGCCATGGCCAAGTGCCTTCCTTTGCGCTCACAGAGTCAGCCACAGCTTTGACAGCCTGGATAGGCCCAAAGTTCACGCTGCCTGAGCAAATGTGGTCAATCTCTTCCTTGTGCTTGGCCTGCTCTATCCACAGCTGTTTTTATAATACCTCTCAAAAACATACATTCCAAACATTAAGCAACAGCTTTGCTCGGTGCCTTTGTGTGTCTGGTGTGTGCGTGTATATGTATGTGTGCATGTAAACATACGTGCGAGCCCCAGTCTCTTCCTGCTATCTCCCCATTACTATTAAGGGCACCACCATCTCCTCAATATTTTTCCCCTTACACTGTAAACATCACTTTCTTTCCTGATTCTTTTCAACGGTCTTCAGACTTCCCCCACTGATTTCTTCAAAATATAGTTCACAAACCAATCAGGTTGGACTGACCCAAGTCACAAATCCTGAGGAACTCCACACATCTGTGAGGTTACATGTGGTAAATCCAGAGAATAGGGAAATAAACCTGCCCGTTCAATGCTGGTGTAGAGCCCAGGTTTTAACTTCAAACTCTAAACTGGAGCATTTAACCAGCAACAAACCTCTCTTAATACTTATCATTTCAGCTGTTGTAGCTGAACCATAAAATTGAATTATTTATTTTTCAAATAAGAATGGATGGTTGTTTAATAAGTTCAGTATTATTGGGGCAATGACAGGGAAAATAAATGCTAAGGAAATGTGTAAGTGTTTCAAAAATCTCATTGGCAGATTTCTACAATCTTATTAAAACCTGGACATCTGCCCTTAACTCTAGACATCAGATCCAGTCAAAATTTAATAAAACACTTTGCGACCAGTTTTCCAACTTCACCTAATCTTCAATCTTCAGTCTGGTAATTTTAACCAGACTACAAGTTAAATTAAGAGGAAAAAAAAAACAAACATTCAAAGCAAATTCTATATCCAAACTCTGTAAAATCTTTTACACTTAAAATTATGAAACTATTTAAAATATTTACTCATGTAATTCAAATCAGCCAGAAATGATCCCTAAATTATCTGGATATTGTCAACAATGTGAGTTTTGGCCTGAAATTTCCAGATCCCTGCATTAGTTTTCAAATGTACCTTGTATGAAACATCATCTTACAGTCTAATTTTACCACTCACCAAAAAAGCCCTGTAATTAAGTGTCTGCTTCGTGATCAGAACTGTCTGTGAAAGAATACAGAAGAAGGAACTTACGTGTGAAATTTCCTAATCTGCATTTGACACTTTTTAAAAGAAAATAGTAGTGATTAGTAACAATTATCCAGAAGACTCAATGAACTCTCAGAATTCTGAAAGTAATGAATGAGACTGTCATTTTTACTTTACTACATTTGCCCATATTTCATTGTATCTATGTGTCTCAGGGAGAGGTGCACAATTAAAAAGAACAGATGATACTGTCCATCAAGAACATGTCTTGACCAAATTCCAAGTTAACAGTGGAGGTCAGAAGGATGCAGCTTAACACATACAAAAGCCACATTAAAAAACAGGTAATAACAACAAAAACCTAGCAGGACAGAAATACAGAATGCTCTTAAAATTATCCTATTTTCTGCCATGCAGTAATTTAAAGTGTTTAAACTTCAGGGACACTTGGGTAGCTCAGTCAGTTGAGTGTCTGACTCTTGATTTCAGCTCAGGTCATGACCCAGGGTCATGGGATCAAGCCCCGGCTCAGTGCAGAGCCTGCTTGGGATTTTCTTTCTTCCTCCTTTCTTCTTTCCTTCCTTTCTTTCTTTTTTGCTTTCTCTTTCTCCCTTTCTTTCTTTCTCCCTCCCTCTCTCTCTCTCTCTCCTTCTGCACCTGTCCCCCACCCATAGTGTCTCACTCATAACTAACTAAATAAATAAACAAATAAAATGCTTAAACTTTAATTGGATACAGCTTTTAAAAAATCTGCAGTATTCACCTACTTTGTAATAAGGGACTTTAGTTCTTTTAAAAGTAATGTTACCTTGAAAACAAAAAAGTAAGATAACCTTAAAAAATTTGCACTTGAGAACTTTATATGTAAATGCACCCATCCTAAATGCATAAGGTGATCTGTAGTGATTACATTGGATTAGGTTTTGTGGTAAGAGAGTTTCTTTGGAAAAACTATATTTTCTCTATCAATATTGGAACATGTGGTTTAATGAGTAATTTTTATCCTTGCCAGGCACAAGAGAGAAGCTTAGAGACAACATTTGGAAGGCAAACAGTCTAACTCTGGGGACACATTTTGGTGGTTTTTGAGGACAACAGAGAAGAATCTTTGAAATAGGAACTGAATAGAAAATCTGAAATGCAGGGCCTTCATAACTATTTCCCAGACTCTTCCAATGAAGCAAATACGGTGAAACCTCATTAAATCCAACACCAGTGACTCAGAATTTGGATTAATTAAAGACAGAAGCTGGGACAAAGTTTAACACAGTCTAAATAATGCTGAAAATGCTCATGAAGGACAAAACTGCTTTCATCTTTCAGGTATGAAAATTTTAAATAACTGGTTTATCAAAGTTTGTTTTCTCAGTGTGCTTGTCCTCTACATTGATTTTTAGCTGTTATATTTTTCTGATTGCAATAAAAATTTATTTTGGAGAAAGTTCTAAAACATAGATGTTAGCATATCAGATCCGCCTCCTCCTCACTGTCATTTTTAATGAGATTTTCCTGCATGTTTACAATATTCAGCTGACCACTGAGTATATTTATCTATTTATCTTCTTCTGGATAGCCCCCCTCCTTAAAAAAAAAAAAAAAAAAAAAAAGATCCAAAATAGGAATAAAAAGTGATCATTACTTACGAACACAACTTGAAAAGGTAGGATCCGGGCCAAATCCCATTTTGCAGGTACATCTATAGCTGCCCATGGTATTCAAACACTCACCATTTGGGCACACACCCTGTAGCTGGCATTCATTAATATCTGCAGGAAAACACAAGCCTTTTAGAAGAAGTCGTCAAGCCCAGTTGAACAGATCCTGGCTGTAAAGAGCATGCACTTTATTTTCACTACAATTGTCTCTTCGAGTAAATAGATGTTAGCTTTCAACACAACTGGTGCGAGTAACCTAAAATCAAATCAAACATTCACTGAACACCTCCAACTTATCTAACAACTATTTAGTATGCACCTACCCTTCCCCCGGTTCTTTTCTGAGTATTAGAGATTGGTCAGTGGGCAAAACTGACGAGATTCCTGCCTTCACAGAGTTTGCACATGAGTGGGTATTATGTCTTAAACATCATACAGGTAAGGCAAAGACTCTTACCCTGTAGACACCTGCAGTCTAGCTGGACATACAACTACCTACAAATTAAAGAAAGGGAAAGCAGTTGAACTTATCACAATTAGAAGAAAGGTCATCAACTTGAAGAAGTCAAATTATGAAAGTGCCTGTGTAGGCAGCAAGTCCCAGTGGAGTTAATTGGAGGAAGGGGAGATTAGAGCCCTGGGGTGGGGCAGGGAGATGGTCAAGACTTCATCAGGCATCAAAGGTGGGGATAGGTAGATGGATGGGGAGGAAGGGATGAGGGACCTACAAGAGTGACCCCAGAGCGTGGGCACAGAGACTGCAGAAGGGAAGGGGAATCAGGAAACCCTTAGTCAAACTGTTGGCTAGAAAAGTAGTTTCAGAAGGTAAACAGTTGGAAAGGGAGCTTGTTAAAGCCAGGCTAAGTTTGGATTCACTTTTACTGAGAAGAGGGAGCAATCCTAAAGGTTTCTGAGCATGAGGAAGATATAACCAAAGCCAGGCTCCAGGGAAATTCATCTGGTCAACACATGGCTTGATAAGAGGAGACCAGAAGCTGAGGACTGAAGGAGTAACCCAAGTATGAGATGTGACAAGCCAGGTTGGGGACGGTGAGAATAATCAGGAAGGAAGGAATGTTTCTTTTGAAAAGAACAATGGGCAGTGCATAGAGTTTGGCCAGCACAACACTGGAAAGGAACAGAAAGGAGTCAAAAATGCCTGGGAGGCATCTAATCTGAGAGAAGGGGAAAAGACATTGTTGGTTTTGTGGAAAGTTCTGAGGAAAAAAGAGGCAGATGAAGAGATTAGTTTAATATTTGAAGGTCACATGAGGATACTCAAACATAAAATTCGGCAGCAGTGGCATATTCAGGAATAAACTAAAAAGACGCCATGGCTAGAAATAGACTTGAGGTCGGCCACATATGGTGATTTCTATGGTCTGAATGTTTGCGTCTCCTCCAAATTCAGGTGCTGAAATCCTAACCTCTAAAGGTAATGGTATGGCGGGGGTGGCAGGAGGTGGGGATTTGCTTAAATCATGAGGAAGATCCTTAGCCCCTTCCATCATTTGAGGACACAACAGAGAAGTTTGAAACCAGAAGAGGGCCCTCAGTGAAGGTGATCATGCTGGCACCTTGATCTTGGACTTCCCAGGAGTCTCCAGACCTGTGGCGTATGAGCTACCCAGGTGGTGGTATTGTTAAGGCAGCCTAAACAGGCTATGACAGTGATCCAAAGGGAAATCCAAAGAATTTGCAAGAAGAGAGATAAAAACGTAGTGCTTTAAAAAAAAAAAAAAAAAAAAAGATTATAGTGTCATTTGCAAAGGTAATTAATTAAAAATAAAAAAAAGAATAGGACAAGTTAAAAGTGAAGAATGAGTAGTCATTTATATTTTTATTCAGGATGGCTTACGAAGCTTAACATTAATGGATATGGTTATTAGCATTTCTATTTCCAATCATGTTAGCTTCCTTCAATCATCAGTTCTAATAAAACTTTTATTAACAACTATACAATTAATTTTCTAAATTAAAATTACACGATTGGCAGAAAAATATTACTAGCAGAATTGCCACATAAAAAGGCAAGTAGAGACCTCAGTAAATGATTATTTGCTTATATTTCATATTCTAAATAGCCATTGATATCTATAATGGACTTATTTTATCAGACACCTGCAGTTTTTCATTTCAGTGATAAAATACATTTTCAATGACACCCAAATGACAAGTTATCATTCTATCTGTTGTAGAAACTGTACAGCATTCTAACTTGGGTCCAGCTGAAAACTGGCACAGCAAGATTACACCTGGCACAACAGATGGTCTAGCACCTGATCATCTGATTCTTTGCCAGAGTGTACATTGTGCTGTAACACACAGTTATGCACAGCATGTAACTGAAAAGATTTCCAGGATCACTCATTCTCCTTAAGAAAACCACCATGAAGGACCAGGAAGAATGCCAAGTCCAGTTGGGGCTACATGGTACAACTAAAGCCCTTATCACATGTCCCAACTTAAACCTCAAACTTGAAGAATCAGCCAGTTGTGGTCAAAAAGGCTAGACACAATCTGTACTCTTCTGTTTTCCCTCATGTCCCCACTAGGGAGTGATTTATTAGCCTTCCTCTTTCCCTGAATGGCCTGCACTTCTGTTCACTGGATGTACCACTACACATTCCCTGTTCACCTCCTGGAATGCCAAACCTCCCTGCGACTGGAGTTTTCTAAGAAGTGGTGTACCAGCCTCACTGCTGGCTGCCAGGTTAAGGTGGAGGTTTTGTCTTTCAATGGATAAATACCTGACGTCCAATAACTTCCTTGTGCCCACTTCCAATGTCCTCTCTTCGACTCTCCTCAACATTGCCCACTGCCCTCAACAATGATGCCATGGGGATGGAGGTCAGGAATTAGGACTTCAAAAAACCCACTACGGCTACAGACAGGAATAGGAAAATGTCATAAAGAAGGGGAATCATGCATTTCCTACTGTCTTGATCCTTATCAGCTCATGCCAAAAGCACCAGAAACACCGCCTCCCCTAAGTTTGGCCCCCCCCCAGAAGCATGCAACTTTCTTCATGACACACTCTCTTGGCTTCCAAAAAAACTCCTGCTTCCATTAACTGCCTCAATTTATTTTTTAACCTATTCTCCAAAATACCATAAAATATAGATTAAAGCCCCAGGTTCTTTTTTAATTTACACACAGCAAAATATATCTTAAATATACAGCTACATGAACTTTTACATATACGTATGCATACATATATTCACGTGTGCACACGTACATACCGAATAACCACCATACAGACTGTGATTTAGAACATTTCCATCACCTCAGAAAGCTCCTTTACTCCCTCTTCCCAGTTAACATCTCTGCCCCCACAGCTAAGTACTATTATCCATTAGTGTGGCCTGTTCTTCTACTGCATATAAGGGAATCCTATTGTGTATGTTCTTTTGCTTGACTTTTATTCATTTTAATGCCTGTGAGAATTCATTCTTTTTTTTTTTTTTAATGTTTATTTATCTTTGAGACAGAGAGAGACAGAGCATGAACGGGGGAGGGTCAGAGAGAGACGGAAACACAGAATCCGAAGCAGGCTCCAGGCTCTGAGCTGTCAGCACAAAGCCCGACACGGGGCTCGGACTCACAGACCGTGAGATCATGACCTGAGCTGAAGTCAGATGCTTAACCGACGGAGCCACCCAGGCGCCCCGAGAATTCATTCTTTTACTGATGTTGTATTTTTATTGTGTGAGGGTATCAAAATTAATTTGTCCATTCAACTATTGATTGACATTTGGGTTATTTCCAATTTTTGGCTATCAGTAACAATGCTCCTGTGAACATTCTGTGTGTGTGTGTGTGTGTGTGTGTGTGAGAGAGAGAGAGAGAGAGAGAGAGAGAGAGAGAGTGTGTGCAGTCTTATATAATAGATGTCTTTTGGTAGGCCAAGGTAGTCATTACTCTCAGATTTATTTCTAGGAGTTTCTAGTTCATTACAGAAGACTCATGTTTACTTTAATAAATAATCATGGTGTTGTCCAAAGTGGTTATGCCCATGTCCAGCCCAGAACCCACTGCTCCACATCCTCACCAATTACTGCCAGTCTTTTTCATTTTAGTTATTCTGGTGGGAGTGTAGTGTTGTTTCACTGTGGTTTTAATTTGTACTTGCAATATATTTATCGGTCATTTGGATATAAAAACATTCTCCTCTAAAATGCAAATATCTATGGGGGTGCCTGGGTGGCTCAGTGAGTCAAGCACCCGACTTCAATTCAGGTCATGATCTCACAATTTATGGGTTTGAGCCCCACTTCAGGCTCTGTGCTGACAGCTCAGAGCCTGGAGCCTGCTTCAGATTCTGTGCCTCCTTCTCTGTCCCTTCCCCACTCATGCTCTGTCTCTGCCTCAAAAATAAATTAAAAAAAAAAAAAACATTAAAAAGCAATTATCTATGGAATGTTGTAGGTAAGACTACTTCCTTCTTAGTAGTCAGGGAGAGGGGCTGGTGATTCCCATAGTGGGAAGGGTGTGTGCTCACCTGCAGGACATTCTGGGTTGTTACAAGAACTGGAGAACACACGGTGGGTAGGTACTAGGGAGCTCAGCATTCTAAAAGCGTGGTCAGTCCCCCTTGACGAAGAATTGTTCAGCCAAAAAGGTCCACAATGCCCTCGCTGGGAAATTCACACAGAGATGGTGAAAATCTTAGTTTGTAAGTACAGAAGGGACCATTTTCAAGGCAGGCTGAGGAATGAGGGAGTGAAAGTAGGTGCTGGCTACACAGAAGACCTGAAAGGTTTCATTCACTTGACTCAGTATCCGTATCTTCCCCATCTGACAATCTCCCACTGTCGTGGAGACTGCTATGGTCTTAGCTAAAAGCACAAGAGACAGGGTCCCTCAAATCCCTGAGCTGGGGACTGTGTGGTTTGTGACCTAGAAGACTACCATCCTGTAGCACTACTGAGTCTGATCAGGTCTCTGACAAGATTCATGAGACTTCACTGTCATCTGCTGAGAGCCCTGGGTACCTGTTACACCTGTTTTAAGCACTACCAGAGCCCTGGGTACCTGTTACACCTGTTTTAAGCAAGGCAGTTGTCTTTCATTTGCTTCAAGTACTGAGCTTCTATAATAAGAGGATGCTTGTCGAGAAAATGTTTTAAAGTTTTGAATCCTGACCTTTTATTTCTGTGACAAATCATATTGCAGGTTTCAACAACTTGCTCACAAATGAAACCTTCAAAAGCATTCCATTCATAAAGTGTTAATTCCTAATATACAAAATTTTACACCTAAACTTAGATCAAAAAATTTTTTTTGCTACTTCCTTCTTCCGTCCCCTGCTTTGCTCCCGAGAAGACTTACTAGGTGCTAGTTTATATTCTCTGTACTTAAAAAACAAAAACAAAAAGGTAAAAAATCAAAACTCCCATACTTTTTAATTTAGAACCTCAGAAATTAATATGAAATATGAACAATTAATGATCCAAATGACTTTCTCAGGTAGCCAAGCTCTTTAAGATCTTTCTAAATAAACTGATAAAAATCACAAATGCTTTAAGAACGTATTTAACTGAAGACGTTATATCTGGACATGAGAAGTTTAAGGAGGACACTAAGAGAAGATGTTATCAGGCAAAAGTTTAACAATTATATGAAACATGATGGGCAAATTATGAATTTTAATTCTATTTAGACTTCAATTCCTACGGCTATTTTTTAAATCAAATAAAAGTTTCTAACTTGATTATCATTTTCATAAGTAACTTATATCTGACAAACATAACTGTTTCAGATCAGAAGTATCATATTTTATAAGGGTCAGCCAATTTCCCTTAATGCATTTTGATTAAATTGAAAGTATTTTAGTTTTTAAACAAACAGATCAACAAATGAATTTGTTCATTGTTCTCCCTCTGTACAGCACTGATTTTTTTCTGGCCAACTATGGAAATCTATCCTTTCAAGGAATGGTATAACCACTGGAGACCTCACAGTTTTCAGAGTTAAAGAGTAAAGATCCAAGGGAATGGCTGAAGGGAGTTGGTCCTCTTATACAGCCAATCTTCATACCTTCCAATCTGAGCTGCTTGGTTAAGTCTAAGAAGTTGACAGAGGCAGAAACAAGAGGAGAAACTCATACAGCCTCATGAGCAACTTTCCAGTAGGCAAAAATCCATAGGGATACAGGTAACACAGAGGAGACTAGCTTGAAACCTTTATAGAGGGTCTCTGCCCACAATAGCCTACCATGGCTTCTAGCCATAACAAATTCAGTAATACAAAACTGGTCTTCTTGTAAGTCTAAAATGGTTGAATATTAGTAATGTCACATGGTTCAACCCAATACAACTGAAATTGAAGGCATCTATTACCCAGAGAGCAGAAAAATACAGAGTAGTTGGAAAATATGCTTAATGAGAGACCCTTTAAACAACCTCATATAACACAGCTTTAGTATTTGAGTAGTAGGCAATGATACAATCTTCTAGTACTATGACACAAGGATCCTCATGTGCCTTTACATTTGTATTACTCACCTCCTCTCATGGGAACTTCATGACAATTCTGGATGGTGAGCAACAGTCATTCTCATTTTATAAGCATAATTTTGTCCAAGATCTTTTTTTTTTAAAAGGGTTAATTAAAATACATGAAGGGTTAACAATCTAATCAGAGGCATATCCCATTAATACCTAGTTTTACTGTAATGAGGATGCTAAATTATGTTACCTAGAGCAAGCCATTTTGTTTCTCTTGATCTCACGTTCCTTTCCTGTAACACAAAAGGGCTGAGCCAGATAATTCCCAAGGTTACTTTTAGCTTAAATATTCAGACTTTAAAACAATCTGCCAGGACTTAAAATACCAAGGAATAAATAATGACAGTTAATGCATAATATATTATGAATAGCATAAGTGTCCTTATGGGAAATAAACACACTTTTATGTATCCATTCTCCTAAAGGAAAGTATGTATGTTTAACAAAGTAATAATTTACTGCCTTTTTAGTGACGCAAGTTTATACAGGAAATGAGGCATGTCTAATAACCAAAAGGAATTAAGTCCAAGGTGAGAAAAGGGCATGAAGATCTTCACATTGTGTGAAAATATGAAGCCTTCTACAGATTCTGCTGTGTATATTCAGGTTTTGCTGAAGGAAAGAAATTCCAGCATATAAGTTGGCAATATAACTTCCAATTGAAAGCAGAAAAAAATTCCTCTCAAGGTAAATAAATACTTTCCCTTGCCACACAGACCATTTGGCTATTTTGCATGCGTTAGACACAGAATGCATCCTCTAAGAGGACATACGTATCCTTAAACTCCCACAGAAGCAGGTTCACTGGGGGTACACATATCCCTAAAGGCATGTGACAATATATCACAGGTACACACAGGCTTGGATCCTTTTATTTAAAGGAATCGGTTTCTTGGGGCGCCTGGGTGGCTCAGTCGGTTAAGCGGCCGACTTCGGCTCAGGTCATGATCTCACGGTCTGTGAGTTCGAGCCCCTCGTCAGGCTCTGTGCTGACAGCTCAGAGCCTGGAGCCTGTTTCAGATTCTGGGTCTCCCTCTCTCTCTGCCCCTCCCCTGTTCACGCTCTGTCTCTCTCTGTCTCAAAAATAAATAAACGTTAAAAAAAAAAATTTTAAAGGAATCGGTTTCTAGATCTTGAGCCTTCATACATTTTCTTCTCTCAAAGTGATCTAAGAACACACATGCCCAGTCTCTTTTCCTATCCTTCCTTCACTCAGTGCCTTTGTCTTCTTTACAAAGTCAAGGCGTATCTCTTGCTCATCTGGAATCTTTCTATGCTTTCTAAGTACAATGCCCTACACGATGGAAAATTCTCAAAGACACCAAACATTTGAACATTTCACAAATATATCCCTCCTGAGGACGAGTCACAGGAAAAGTGATAAAGTCTGGTTTGCTCAAGAGGGCCCAGCTTTCACCAATTAGGTTAGATGGCAACATTATTCATAAGTTGAATGAGTCAACTCTGAAGCTCCGAAGTTTGAAAAAAGAAATTTTTTTTTAAGTTTACTCATTTTTGAGAAAGAGACAGAGTATGAGCAGGGGAGGGGCAGAGAGAGAGAGAAAGAGAGGGAGACAAAGAATCTGAGGCAGGCTCCAGGCCCTTAGCTGTCAGCATAGAGCCCAACACAGGGCTTGAACTCATGAACCGCAAGGTCATGACCTGAGCCGAAGTGGGATGCTTAACCGACTGAGCCACCAGGCACCTCTGAAGCTCCCAAGTTTTGATAACACTATGTTCAGGGGTGCCTGGGTGGTTCAGTAGGTTAAGCGTCCGACTTCAGCTCAGGTCATGATCTCACGGTTCATGAGCTGTCAGCACAGAGCCTGGAACCTGCTTCAGATTCTGTGTATCCCCCTCTCTCTGTCGCTCCCCTGCTCGCGCTCGGTCTCTCTCTCTCCCTTTCTCTCAAAAAATAAACAAACATTAAAAAAATATGTTTAAACCACATATCTAAAATAAATGCCCAAGAAATGATTCTACTGCATCCACTTAATTTTAATGGGAAAAAATGTAGATGTAAGCTTGAAAATGTGTGACCACATAACTTTTTCCAAATTATTTTAGGAGATAAGTGAACCAAAAAAATGTTTGAAGGTCAATGTTCCAGAGCAATTTTACCCAAGGTGCGTTATGTAAAACAAGCTTTATGAGCCTATAAAAGGGTCCTGTGGCCAAAGATGTTTGAGAAACACTGCACGTTGTACATGCACAAGCACATTACAAACCCCAAGAAGTCCTTTGGAAAAAACTCTGGGTTTTCTTTAACTTGGTGGGTTTTTTTACACCTTCGGCCATGGAGCCTTTTTGCACACCCCGTCTATTTACATCCCTCCGAACTGACGGTCCGTGAAGCACATTTTGTGAAATGTTGCTCTCTGTGGCTAGTCTGTTTCAACCCAGGCCTCACCGCCACCATACCCTTCCCTCCTGACCTGTAACTGTCCTCCGCTTTGTAAATGATAATCCAGCACAAGATAGATTTGATCACTAGACTCACTGAGAGGAGGTAAACCACTGGGAGGGCACTCCCTTCCTTCCAATTCTTCTGTCTTCAGGGTAACATGATAAAAGAATTATCAGAGCCCAGAGAACAGCTTGTATTTATTTCTTGATACATGTGTGCTACACATGCAAGATGCTAATCACATACGCATCTCTGTGGGTCTTGGATCTCTGACTCTAGTCTACAGACACTACATTAATTTCTCCTTGAAACATTCACAGTAACATGAATCCATCATGGGCTTTCCTCATCGCTCCTGATGCAACAGGCATCTTCCCATTGATTTTATAGCCCCAGAGATTAAGGTCAAAGAGCTATTGGAAAATACAATGTGCTAATGACTCACTTCACCACTGTCTTTCCTGAAGAAAAGTGAATAAAATAAACAGACATTTCCTTTTTGAATCCTATCCCAGTGATATAAGCACGGTAAGAAGACACATTAGGGAAAGACTCTCAAATGGAGAGGAATGGGTCCCAAATTGACTTTTAAATGCTGAAATAGGATGCTCAGGACCAGACCAAAATGGTTTCAATTCTTCCTAAAAACTCTGTGCCTATTTAAAATACAAACTGTGGCAGGAGTTCCAGGAAAATGCCTAGGACGGTAGAATAACCCCTTCCAATCAGTAACACATCTATCAATTCCCTCCTAGTCGGTGACTATCATAAAACTTGATTCAGAATCACATTAAGTACCCCACAATTTCTGGGATTAAATCACTAAATACAGCCGAGTGTTGTGATGAATTTCTGGCAGGCTAAATAAAAAGAACTTTAGGGGCGCCCGGGTGGCTCATTCGGTTAAGCATCAGGTTCTTGATTTCGGCTCAGGTCAAGATCTCATAGTCACGAGATCACACCCCACGTCAGGCTCTGCACTGGGTGTGGAGCCTGCTTAAGATTCTTTCTCCCTCTCCCTCTGTCCCTCCCGCATGTGCATCTGCACATGCGCTCTCTCACTCTTTTTCTCTCTCAAAAGAAAAAAAAAAAAGAATTTTAAAAATTTGTGAGTATTTTGAAGAACTTATTTATCAGGTCTGGTGGGCTCTAGCCTTAACTTCTACCTACTGATTTTCTACTATAACTTCCCAAACATATACCAAGAACAAGGGATTCTAAATTTCATACTTATACATACATTATTCTCATATCCCTATTTCCCATTTCTTCCTACTAAGAAGTAAACATCACAACAATCAAGTCCTTTCTGATAGTGGAACTGAAAGCAACTTTAGAGACCATGCTAACTGTAGGAAATACTACGTAGACAGAAAAGTCCAAGAAGAACATGTTGAAGGTAGGGGAAAAAGTATTTTCAAGATTTTAAATGAAAGCATCAATGGATATTATCACTTCACTAGCCAGAATTTCTAATATTAGGAAATGGTACTGGCCACATGCTGTTGAATGGAAGAAGCCAGACACAAAAGAACACATACTGGATCATTTGAAAGTTCATAAAAAAACCAAAACTGATCTATTCTTGTAAGAGTAAGCTACTGATTATTCTGGAAGAAAAATACATTGTTCTACACATAGGCTATATACAGATACAAAGTTTTTTAAAAAATATAACGAACATTGGGGTGCCCGGGTGGCTCAGTTTGCTGAATATCCGGCTTTGGCTCAGGTCATGATCTCATGGTTCACAAGTTCAGGCCCCACATTGGGCTCCATACTGACAGCTCAGAGCCTGCAGCTCAGAGCTGTGTCTGTGTCTCCCTCTCTCTCTGCCCCTCCCCCACTTGTGCTCTGTCTCCCTCTCTCTCACTCAAAACTAAACATTAACAAAAATTTTTAAATAAATAAATTGTATATATATACATATATATTGTATATATATATATGTATAATGTATGTATAGACATATATTATGTACATATATATACATGTATGTATATATATATATATGGGGGGTGCCTGAGTGGCTTAGTCAGTTGAGTGTCGACTTCAGCTCAGGTCATGATCTCATGGTTCATGAGGTGGAGCCCCATGTTGGGCTCTTTGTTGACAGCTCAGAGCTTAGGGCCTGGAGCCCACTTGGGATCCTGTGTTTCCCTTTCTCTCTGCCCCACCCCACTCATGCTGTGTGTGTGTGTGTGTGTGTGTGTGTGCGCGCGTGTGTGTGTGTGTCTAAAATAAAATTTAAAAAATCAAAAAGTTTATATATATATACATGTATATATATATATGTATATATATATAACAAATGATATAGTTTCCAGTATAATCCACCAGAATTTTTTTCCCACCAATACTTTGTCAATATGGCTTTATGAGCAGATGTAAAGTGACCTCACATAACACACAAAAAAAATCTTCATTTCCTTTTTTCCCAGAAAAAACGCACTTCTACTTGCTGAGTCAGGGTAATCCATCAGGGTGTTATAGACTGACTTTCAAAATGACCCCAATTCTCCACCTCTCCATGTATCCATGCCTCTTGCTATGTCCTCACCTGAATGTGGGCTGCCCTTATTACTTCAGTCTTTCAACCACAGGACAAAGTTGAAGTGACAATGTGTCAGTTCCAAGCCTAAGACTGTAAAGCTTTGTGTGCTTTCACTCTCTTGAACCCTGGCACCAGCCTGCGAACAGCCCGTGTTAGCTGCCCAGAAGATGAGTGACTGTGTGTAAGACAGCAGATTCATCCTAGCCGAGACCATCCTGGACCATCTAGCCCCAGGCACCCAGCAGCAGATCACGGATGCAAGAATGAGCCTGGCTGAGATCATCCGCCCCTGGCCTGGGTCAGCAAACCTGCCCAGTTGCACCTAGAAGTGTGGCAACTACATGATTATTTTATTTAATTGTTAACTGACAGCGGAAAGGAGAAGAGACGATCCTGGAAAAGGAATGCCTCAGAATCTAAATGAACTATAGCCTAAATAACAGTACAGAAGCATCAACGCAAAACAAAAGCACACAAATAAAAACAAGAGTATTTAGAAGCATAAATATTCTGCTTCTTAAAAACTTCACGCTAAAACTGAAGAGGTACAGGGAAGCCTGGGTGGCTCAGTTCGTTAAGCGTCCAACTTCGGCTCAGGTCATGATCTCATTGGTTCGTGGGTTCGAGCCCCATGTTGGGCTCTGTACTGACAGCTCAGAGTCGGGAGCTGCTTCAGATTCTGTGTCTCCCTCTCTCTCTGCCCCTTCCCTGCTCATGCTCTGACACTCTCTCTCTCTCTTTCTCAAAAATAAATATATATTAACAAAAATTTTAAACTGAGGGGGTACGACTTACATGATGTGATAAATAATGTGATAAAAAAAACTTTACACACCAGACACATTTACAAGGCAACTTGCTATAAAATTAGACGATGAAGTTTGGACAACTCTATGATTTCTAAACCAATTTCAAACCAGTAAAGAGCTTAAGAGCTAAACATAGAATGTGAAAGTATCAGCGGGCATCCACTATCATTCTCAGCTCTACCATTTGCTGAGCAAGGCTTTAGGTCATGGTTTCCCCACCTGCAACAAGTAGGTGGGGTCAGTGTCAAGACCTTAGAGATGAGAAAACACATTAAAAGTACTTTCATAAACTGCACACTGCTATATAAATGTTAAGAGCACAGGGAGGAGTACTCAGGCTGCAGAGGTAAATTCCACCACTCTCCAGCTACATGACCTTCCATCGCTTAATTTTCTGGAGTCAGAAGACTCAGTTTCATTACCAGTTTAAAAGAAAAAAAAAAAAAAAGGTAACAGTACTTATCTCCCAGGGTTGTTCAATTATGACACACCTAAGCATCTGACACAATGGCTCCACCAAATAGGCACTGAATAAATGCTAGCAAAATATATAAATGGGCAGATACAAAATATGCAAGCAATGATGACCAGAAAGGAAATCTATTTTATGAGAAAAAAGAAATCAAGTTATTCTCGTGTAAGTAATATCATAAGGAGACGAGCCTCACGTTAACAAAATCAACAGTAATGAGAAATGGAGCAGTAGCTGGTCTAGCTAGTTCCAAAAAGTTGGGTAAGAACTAAAGAGTATTAGAGGAAGAACTTAGGTTATATACAAAAGGCTTATTAAACTGGGCCTGAGGAGCGCCTGGGTGGCTCAGTCGGTTGAGTTTCCAACTTCAGCTCAGGTCATGATTTTACAGTCTGTGAGTTCGAGCCCCGCGTCGGGCTCTGTGCTGACAGCTCAGAGCCTGGAGGCTGCTTCAGATTCTGTGTCTCCCTCTCTCTCTGCCCCTCCCCGACTCATGCTCTGTCTCTCTGTCTCAAAAATAAAATAAAAAACATTAAAAAAAAATTTAAACTGGGCCTCAGTGCTAGTGAACTTAGGATCACAAACCATGAAGTCACCTGCTGTCAGGATCACCATCACTAAAAACATCTTTATGTCTGTACATGGTCATTGTCTCCCTTGTACCTTGTTCCAAACGCCACAAGAAGGCAGCGCTGCACAGGCTGGGTGGGCGGACCTTGAGTGAGAGGGAGTAAGGATGCAAGAGAGGGAGAGCACAAAACTCTCACTACTAAGTTAAAGCCATTTATTTTCACTCTATGGAAATTCTCACCAAAACCTTTGAAAGAAACCACAAATGTCAAGGACATAATATATATAACAAACTATATCAATGTTCCTCTATTTAAATATAAACTTAAAAGAAGCTTACAGTCACTAGCCACTATATCAAACAAATTTTGCATTCAGCCTGCCCCCTCCCCATACCGTAATAATTAATTCATCCACCTTCACCTACACCTGTGGGATTCAGCAGGCACAGCATAGCACATACTCTCCCATGCCCGTGTCTTAATCTCCTCTGGTCCCGATGACTTTCCCAACTCCGATACCATCTTTCCCAAACTGCAATTATTTTAAGGTAAAATTATTCTTACGTAGAAAACTCAGAGGAAATTATTAAAACCACCAAGAGTTAGTTCCAATAAAACAGTGAATATTAAATTACAATCTTGCTCACAGCCATATTCAATATAAAGTGCCTGGGGAGAGCCTAAACAGGGAGGCAAGGGAGGAGAGGAGGGACCTATGGTCAGTGGGCTCTCTAAGGCTAGTGAGAAGGGAAATGCACATCCTCTCCAAAAGTCATGTGTACAGGATAAATCACAGCTTGGAACCAGTCATTTCTCTTGTAAAAAGAACCATGGATTCGCTGAAGCTTTACGTTCAAGTACACTCATGACAGTATATGTATTAAGAAAAAATAGAAACTAATCTGAAAATAGCACTTTAGAATAATTAAATGAATTCTCCAGTATCCATTAACTAGGATACTACGTCTGCATTAAAATAATTCTTAATAGATTTAATAACATGAGAAAGTATTATCTATTAAGTAAAAACAGTTTTCACACTTATCTGTGAAATATGATGTAAATATCTATCTATCTATAGATATCTATAGATATATAGCAGGAACTACAGCAAAATTCACCAATTTTTGAAGGTGATAAAGGTAATTTCTTTTCTTTTTTACATTTTTTTACCATTTATTCACTTTTGAGGGAGACAGAGTGTAAGTGGGGGAGGGGCAGAGAGAGGGAGACACAGAATCAGAAGCAGGTTTCAGGCTCTGAGCTGTCAGCACACAGCCCAACACGGGGCTCAAACTCATGAGCTATGAGATCATGTCCTGAACTGCAGTTGGACGTTTAACCAACTGAGCCACTCAGGCACCCCAGGTAATTTCTACTTTTTATACATTTCTCTAGTTTCTAAGTTTTAAACACTAGGTATGAATTATTTTATAAATAAAAAAGACAATGTGTTTGTTTTAAAGATTAGGTTTTTAAGTGCTATCCAATTTGCTAACTAAATGGGAACTTTCTCTCTGAAATTGCAGTGTTCGGTTCATTCCTTAAGCACTTACCACCTGCCGCCTTGATATTTGAGTTGTAAGTAAGAACAGGGATCTTCATGAGGGCGGGAATTGAGTCTTATTATATTCTAATATTTCTCAGAGTATCCCCATTTAAATCATCATTAAATATCTATAAAGCAAGTGAGCTAATGAATGGCAGATATTGATGCAGATGGGCTGCTTAATTCAACAGGGAAAAAAGACTACCTGTGGATAACAATAAGTTGGAGCTTTGTTTTCTCAAAGCCTTTTCCACATCCTCAAAGAAAATTTATAATACATACATACATTAAATATCACACTCCAATACTGATATCTTGGATTTTAAAAAGCTCAATTCTGATATGGATATATGTTAAAGAAATGTAACACAGTAAAACTCGTGCTTTGGCAGTCTCCCAGGCTCCAAACGCTTAGCAACTGAAAACGAACTATTAAAAGAAGATTAAAAAACAAAAGAAACATCTCAGTAAATCTGAAACGGCATAGAAATACATGGTAGTGGGTGGAGCTACTGAATTTCTGTGTCTACCGCCCAGAAGGAAACAGGGGCAGCCAGGATTTAGCAACGGAAGGTAAGAATCCAAAAGAACCTGTGCAGAAGCATTCTTCCTCAGCAACTGAAATCTAGCAAAACTTGTCAGCATGCTTAAAAAGTTAAATGAATGAATATATTTAAACGGAAAGAAACAAGACCAGGCAGCTATGAAAAATTATTAGAAACCTCAGAAATGGAAAACAATCTTAAAACTACAAGTCTAATGGATCAGACAGAGTCCAGATAGGCTTAATAAAACAAGACTGAGAAAACTTTAAGATGGAACTGAGATATTCATTCAAAATGCAACCAAAAAAAAAAAAAAAAAAAGACGAAAGGATACAAGCACAAAAGACTTGCTCAGAGACATGAAAATTAAAGACATCTCCAACACTAGTCAATAGGAGTTTCAGCTGAGAAACATGGTAGAAAAACAATATTTGAAGAGATAAGAGTTTATCATTTTTCAAATTTGAAGACAGACATGACTGTTCAGATGGACAATGCACTCTGTCCACTGAGCAAAATCAAAATAAATGCAAATATTAACACATCATGATAAAACTACAGAAAACAAAGAATTCAAAGATCTCAAAAGAGAGAAAGAGAGATTACCTACAAAGGAAGAAAGTATCAAAAAGAAGTCAGAAGACACTAGCACAATGTGGTCAAATGTATTGCTGGCAAACAACCTGGAACTGAACACCTGACCAGTGTCCTTACAGAATGAGCTCCAAGCAAAGATATTCTCAGACATATAAAGTATATACTTCTCAGTGACCCTCACTTAAAGAACTGTCAAAGAATATAATCTTAAAATACAGACTGGCAAATAAAAATACAGGACACACAATTAAATTTGGACTTTAGACAAACAAGTACTTGTTAGTATATATGTTCCAACCAAATTATTTGCTATTTATCTGAGATTCAAATTTAACTGGCTATCCTGTATCTTATCTGGCAAACCTACCTCAAAAACAAAAACAAAACAAAACAAAAAACTCATGAGCCCACAAAACAAGCACAGGATACAAGAAACAATGCTGAATGAAAAACCTGATAAAATGCCAGTACATTCATTTAACTATTAACTGGATTAAAAAAAAAACTTCGATGTCCATTAACTATACCTTTGAAAATAACTATAAAATGGTGACTCATTCTGTTACCCAGCGCTATGCCAGAGACCACGTTTTCTACAACCAAATATGTTTTCTTGAGGGTCTCACCTGCACTTTCGAGTTTTCCCAAAGTACTCAAAGACCAGCCTTCTTCTATATCCTTACCATAATACAGTCACAGTATTTTGTAATCATTAAGGTGTCTGAAATAGATGCTATTGCCCAGCCAAGCTCTTCATAACCCCAAATCCCCCAAGTATGGCTTACTGATACACAGTATTAAGATTGTGAGTTTCATTTAATCACAGAGATATGCCCCTGAAGAAAAAAAAAAAAAAAGTCCATTATCTTTTCTATGTTCCAAACAAACTGTGGTTTCAAATGCACTTTGGGGCACCACCTTAAAGGAATCCCACACTTGGGACTGTCCATGGTAATGGATACAATGATGCCCTATCGTATCTGTTTTGTAAATCTATTTTATTGAAGCAGAATAACTGGTGTAAAAAAAAATTGAGGTGGAAAGTTACGTGGACAGCTCTGTCATAGCTGCTGTAATGGGCTCATCTCGAGTCAGCTAAAATTTAGCTAGCTGGGAGAGTGAACAAAGCAAACTGAGTCCTGCTGATTTCCAACTGACTTAATTACACTGAGCCCAAGGTCCAGAGGGATGCCTTATTCACCAGGCCTCTCCTCAGTCTGTAGCTTAGGGGAACCCTGCCAATTAATGTTTATGGATTACTGAATATTCGTTAATGTTTGAGATTATCTATGAAAAAGGAGTATACATACACTGGATTATGAAAGTGCAGACATCTCACTTACATATCGTGGCGTTGCCCACAGCACCTCTCAGCACATGCTAACACAAAATGTATAGAATAATACTAGGTTGATTTCATACCTACAGCTCATGAAATGAATGATTTCTGTGTATCCAAAGAGGTATTTGCTTTTAACAAAAGACTTCACTAAATAGATTGGTCCCCAAGTGATTTCAGAACCAAATTGCATTTTATTGGATTTACGCCTAATTTTTAAGAGCTCATTTATCTCATGACAAAGTTATGGGCAAGTGAGAATACTCAAAATGCAGGGAACAAGTGAGCTCCAGAGTCAAGGAGTATGAAAGCAGGCGCTCCTATTACCATATTCATGGGGTATTATTCCATTTAATTCTAGCTCTACATCAAACCTTAGCATAATAATCAAATGACAAATGTTGTTCTAGATCTACCAGGAAATATGCTTGTATTGTTTGTTATGATAAATGAAGCAAATTATAACAATTCCATAATGTTAAGGGTAGTGAGGGCAGGTTTGAGAGCTCCATGTGTGTGTGTGCAATAAATCATTCCTTTGAAAAGATAATCGCAGCACCGCTAGAGAGGAGAAAAAAACCCAACTTGGAGGGCAATTATTTGAAAGCTCCTCAAATTAACTTGTGCACAGTTGGTTCTTTGTTACTGAGCCCACATTACTAAACGTTGTTTCAGGACATTAGTTCGCCTAGGTGAAGGAAATAATGTAATTCTAGTTATTAATCACTTTAATTTTAAATGTGCTTTGTAAACTGAGAAGACATTAAACTCTAAGAACAATGTGGAACGCACAAGTAATTAGTGGTTAATGGGCTCCTTTTGAAAAACTCTGGGATAACAAAATCTAAAGCTTCGAGCTCTAGGAAAAAGGAGTGTACATATGTAATGTGAGAAAGTTCTATTTCATTTTACTGACCAATAGTGTCACAAAGGGAGTGAAATTAAGCCCTTCTCTCAAAAGTAATTTTAATAGATTATGATGAATGAAATCATATTATTTTATGAGTCAATCTTCTCTGCAGTATAATTTAGCGGTGCCTTTTTGAGGCACCATGAAATAGAATTTTCTGTGATACTTCACTCCAGATTCCCTGCCAAAAAGTCTGACACTGTTTTGCAAATATCCTCCTGAGACAAACGTAAGCCAGGATTTGGTGTTACTGACTGTCAGGGCAAAGAACGAGATGGAACCATTTCCTGTGCTCAGTGTGAACAAAACTTGCAAAAGGTCACTCCATACCATTCATACCAGAAGAGATAAATACAAAAATAACAACAAAAATCAAGCAATTATTTAAAGGATCCTTCATTCTCTTTTGCTAAGATATGTGGCCGATGTTTACTTCTACTTCCATCGTGGTATTTTTACAAACACTGTTAGAACCTTGAACCAGCTAGAAGAAGGAATATGTTGGATAACCATCCTTTCTTATTACAATAAATCTTATTAATATTGATTGCATTACCTTCTAATACTCCTCACAACAGATGGCGTACCTTCTAACAGCACGGCTAGTTCTAAAGAGCTGGTATCTACATTAGTTATACCTTAGATACATGTAAAATCAGTAAAGGAGGCCATGTTGCCCACAGAAACAGAGGTGGTTTGGGAGCTTAATCCTGGCTGAGCCTCTCATTCTCTGTGCGATCTTGGTAAAGTGACTTACTCTGTGTCTTGGTTTCAATTGGGATTAATGATGTCTAAAGCCCACCCCACCCCTTCTTACCCCACAAAAACATGCACATTCTTCATAATTTGACATCAGGAAATTAGGAGCACCCGACATTCTGGAGCATCTCTGAATATTAGTTACAGCAGGTTTGCAACGTGGAAGGATAAACAAGGATCCTCCTTCTGAGAGGAGGCAGACACACCTCATCACAGGGCACACTTCAGGAAACTTCCTATCGCGGAGCTAAAATGTGTATGACAGACCCAGCTGTCATTTCTTTCTTCTCATCCATAGCATCTATCCCAGGCAACAGAGTAATGATAGCCATCAGACACCTGGAATGTACCTACAAAGTCTCCCAACCTCATGGACTGTGCAGGACAGAAATTCCCTGGAGCACCCCATGGCCAGTTGTTTTTAAGGGTCTACTGAATTATGCCCAATGCAGGAAGCTCACTACTTGCAAAGGCATTTCAGTACAGTGTTGGGGAATGCTGTTCCACAGAAAAAGTTTGCTCTGAGTTGTCAATATGCCTCCTTTTAACTCCATTCTATTATTGACTGGTTTTTGAAGCAACTCATAAAGACTTATTTTGCGATGCCTGGGTGGCTGAGTTGGTCAAGCATCCAACTCTTGATTTTGGCTCAGGTCATGATCTCACAGTTCATGAGTTCAAGCCCCGCATCAGGCTCTGCACGGACAGTGCGGAGCCTGCTTGGGATTCTCCTTCCCTCCCTCTCTCTCTGCTCCTCCCCCACTCACATTCTCTCACTCTCTCTCAAAATAAATAAATAAACTTAAAAAAAAATAAAAATCAAAGACTTGTTTTGTAGAACAGTGGATCCAACATTTAAAGGCATGTTTATAAGGCAGCCATTCTATTTCTCTGTACTCTGCTCTTCTCCAGGGCTAAACACCCTCAGGATTCCAGGCCCCTCATAAGCTCTGTTGACTTTATTAGCCAAAAGACAACGAATACCAAACACCCAAACCCCAAATTCAGTCTGACTAGCAGAGGACAAGATTGTTACTTCCAAACCCCTGCTCATTCTGCTTCTACTAATGCATTCTAAAAATGGGCTAGGGCTTGTCATATAGATTTTCATCCAAATCTGTGAAGCAATCACTTCATTTATGCTGTAGAATATATATTTAGCCATCTGTCCATTCAACATCTTCATTCTTCCATCCATTTCAATTTTCCATCCATTTAATACAATCTCTTAAGGATATCTTAAATTCTACTGATTCCTACGTAATATTGATTAATCCATTATTCCCACGTTACTAAGATGTTTCTTACACAGTGTCTTGGGTGCCCTCTCCTTGAGCAGTTAAATATAACTTTCAGGAGGATTACCATATTTTAAGGCAACACTTTTTTAAAATGCATGGTACACCTATGTACATTTCAAAAGAAAATTCTTTTCTTGCTAGAGCTCTACAGATCATAAAAGTTAGATAGATGCAATATGGAACAACCTGAGAAAATTCTCAGGTAATTAAGACAGTCCACTGACATGACCCTTTTAATAGGAATTAATCTAGACTTTGTAACATTACCTTAATCTACCCTGTCCTATATAAACACATACTGGTCAAGGATACAGAGCCCCAGACAACAAGTTGGAAAACATGTGCTGTGTTCTTAATGTGGATTTTGGTTCACTAATGGAGGCTCTTTCTCCATTTTAATATACACACATTTCCAAGTTACTAATAACACTTTTACCCAGACATTTAAGGGGAAACTAGGAGCATTAATTGGACAAATCACAGAGTAAATGAAACAAAATTTGATATCATATGTGGGTACTAAACTAGGTACTCGTAAACCTGAGTTACAACCCCAGCTCTATTTAGCCTCAGGAAAGTCACTACACCAGTCTGGGCTTGAATGTCCTGGTCTGTAAAGTACAGACACTGGGCTACGGGATCTCTGAGGTTCCCCCTGCTTGTTCAAATCTGCTATAAGGTGCAAAATAAACTGAGCAAAAGCACTCAGGACATTTCACATTTAGCTACAGAGCTTTACCTATTGCCTAGGAAATGTGTATGCACCCTGACATTTAATACTTAAATACTTTGAGGTGGCTAGCAATATTCTGATGAGAGGGAAATAAAGGAACTCTACTACCCAATCCTGTGTCAGCAAGGAAGGCACACTGCTAGGTACACATGCATACTTATATGCATGCACATGCACCCACGCATGGAAAGGGAGCGACCAGCATGGAGACCATACGGTGCTCTGTAATATAATCCAATCTCCTGTGGATTTCATCACAAATTAACATAGGGGGAAAAAAGTTCCATGACGTTTAAATGCTATTAATTCTAGCAACCATGCACTATAACTCTTTGCTTCCTTATAGATAATTTGAGTGAGCGAGAGGCAGTTCATTGTTGTGACTTTCTCATATGGGGCTAATGAGAAAATTGTGGTCAAATAACTTAAGATTCCTAAAAAGCCAAAGCAACGGAAATCCACACCAATGAACTCAGTTAAACTTACCTTGACAAAAGGTGTTGTTGACCCGCTTATAACCTTGCAGACATTCCATCATTTGGTTATATCCATGATACGCTGTAAGGAAGAAAGAATGCGTTGTTACACGCTTAAATTCTTACAGTCCTAAACTGCCTGTTGTGATAACCTAATCCATGGAAGTCATCAGTGGTCTGTATTATTCATTTCTAAGATACCCAATTCAATGTATATCAGTTTCTTTTACATTATACTCAGTTATAAATATACCACTTATTTTGCAATGTATATAGTCCCAAGTAGTTGTCAGCAAACCTTGATAACATTAATCAAAAGAATCATAAGAGGGGAGCCTGGGTGGCTCAGTCAGTTGGGCGTCCGACTTCGGCTCAGGTCATGATCTCATGGTCCGTGAGTTCGAGCCCCGCGTCGGGCTCTGTGCTGACAGCTCAGAGCCTGGATCCTGTTTCAGATTCTTTGTCTCCCTCTCTTTCTGACCCTCCCCCGTTCATGCTGTCTCTCCCTGTCTCAAAATAAATACATGTTAAAAAAGAAAAAAAAAAAAAAAAAAAAAAAAAGAATCATAAGAAGGTTTAATATGTTCTACCAGTTAGTGATCATTTACATTACAAAGACTCTCTCCCTGCCCAGTAATTTGCTCCAGGCATTTGAATTTTCTTATAAGTAGGGTAAACATACATCCTAGTCTGTCTGGAACAGTCCTGGCTTATGCCAGTTGTACTAGCAAAGTGCATTAATAACAGCACTCCACTCCCAAAAGTGTCCCACTTTCAACAATAAATAATATGCTCGCCTAAATACTGGCTCACATATCTTGGTAATGAGTGATTCTTCCTACTATGAACCTGAGAAGAACAGGAAATGATGAGAGGAAGCTAGGAGATGAGAAAGGCCTCTGTGATCAGTGGTATGGTTCATTGCCCAGAAATTTCACCAGCAATATAATGTTGCAATTACCAAATTATCAACAAACCCTAGTCACTGAAACTGATGCTCTTAAGTGAGGCCAAAATGATTTCCTGGCATATGGATACAGCATAGGCTCAGGGACCAAGCAGACCTAAGTTCAAATCATGGCTCTGGCTATCCATAGCTCTGCAACTTTGGGAGACAAGCTTTCTGGGATTCAAATGGTGATTCTGTACAATGGGAGTATTCCCATCTACTGAGCAGGTCTGGGTCGCTGTGGATTTTAGACATAATTTATACAGATGCCTACCACAGTGCCTGACAAAAACCACTCACAAGATGACAGATGCCATTATTTCCTGCCATAAGGTAGTCTTTCATTACGATCATGAACAACAGATAAAGGGCAATAATCAAAACAGGATGGATGGTTAGAACACTATAAAGACCTGAACAAAGAGTAAAGAGGAAAAATTCAAAATAAAAAGGAAATTTTCTTTTGGAAAATAAAATTATTTTGCCCCTAACACATGCTGTTTATTCTCACCACTAATGGAACAGGGTGAATATGTACGAGTGGTGTTCCTCTCTCCTCCTTCACTTCCTTTCTTTGTCATATGTCCCATCTCTTCAGATCTTTCTAAAAGCTAGGAAAAGGTTACAGTGAGCAGTCTTGGAATAGCGAGTTATAGGAGGGCAGAAATTGGCATGTGGGGAATCACCCCAATTCAAGCTCCTTGGCCACACAGCTAGTCTTGCCCCACAGAATGAAGACCCTGGCTGCCTACACAGATTCTGGGATCTCTGTCTGTGAACTGTTCAAAGGCAAAAGAGATGGTATCTTGTTTTAAAAGTTTCCACAGTCATCAACCTCAAGGCAGAGAGCCAGACCAGATGATCTCTTCAGGTCTCCCTCAGCTTAGGATTCGATGTTTCAGATTCTAAATTTTCTTCTAAAAACTTCTAAAGGACAAGTGACTTGTTCATGCTAAGTACATTTTTAATAGATTACAGGGTATTTAATGAAATCGTTTACAGATTTAAAATTAAGTTTTTGCAGTAAAAACTAAACAACAATGAAAGGTCTTTCTGTATGCGGCTAAACAAAAACTTCAAACATTAAACAAAAGTCATTTGAAAACTGAAGTTTGAACTACTTTAAAGTGAAAAAAAAAAGGTGGGGGGAAGGCATGGAACACAAAACCATAGCATATAAAGCCAAGGAAAGTCTGCTGCCTTCCAAAATGAATATGATTTAGAGAGTAGTACCAACCAAGGAAAGGAAAGTTTTTAAATGACACAGGAAGAATGTGACCCTGAGTGTGTTTCTTGGGAGTGAGTCACTTAGGACAGCACAAAGTAAATGTCAAGATGTTAATGGTTTACTTCAGTCATAATCCACATTGCCCTTCCTGAAATGAAATCAATCTCTTCAATTTTATACATTACATGAGCCAACCTATGAATTTATTTTCATCAGCATTTAGTAAGAAGTGATAGCAACTTTGTACTTTCACATTTAGCTTAAATTATTACTAACACTAAAATGGAGAGTTAACAAGACCATTTAAAGCAGGGAATTTATGCTCAGATAACACAACTATAAGTAAAAACAACACAAAGTCAGGAGTAGAAGTCAGGGATTAAAAAAACAACAAGAATGGAAGATTCTCTGTACCCCTAACTTCTGTCCCTATCTTGCAACTTTGGGGCTGGGAAAAACGGAGGAAAGAGAAGCAGTTAAGCAAAAGACACAGAGAGAAGGAGAGATAAGAAAAAGGCATAAGATAAGAGAGAAGATGCAGCAAGTATGACAGAACATGAACTTGGCCCCAGAATGAAGCTGTAAGAACTGAACTTCTCTTTCTGCAGTCCTTAGACTTAGAGGTGGGAAACACACCGCCCCCTTCACAATGTTCCCACAGACAAACTTACACAGTACGTGAGGGAAAGGCCATGAAAAAAAATGAAAAGTTGGGGCGCCTTGGTGACTTGGTCAGTTAATCGTCTGACTCTTGATTTCAGCTCAGGTCACGATCTCACAATTAATGAGTTTGAGCCTGCATTGGGCTCTGTGCTGACAGCATGGAGCCTGCTTGGGATTCTGTGTCATGTCTCTTTCTCTCAATCTCTCTCTGCTCCTCCCCTGCTTGTGTTCTCTCCTTCTGTCTCCCTCTCCCCCCCCCCCCAAAAGTAAACATCTAAAAAAAAAGTAATCTTTTTTCAACATTTTAGATATAGACACTTGCCTCATAAGACTCAACAGCAAACGACTCAAGCTGGGACTCAAACTCAAGTCTACCTAGCTCCAAACTCCATGCTCTTTTAAATCATACCATATCTCTCCTGGATATCCCTTTGGTCACGTTGCCAGAATCATTTTGGTACATGGATCTTTCAGTGAGGAGGAACTATCACACTCAGCCCACTTGCTGGAAATCCACATTACCAATCATTATCAAATCAGCATAGAAAGTCCACAGGGGACATTCTTAGTAATGAAGGTCTCATTTATTTGATTCATTCCCTAACTAAAGAATTCATTATTTACTGGAAACTTTAGTGGGTGTTTTCACAAGTTAGTCCTCCAAAAGAAAAGAAAACAGAAGCAGTATCAATGAAATAAACAAAAGTTTAGGCATCAAAAGATTTAGAGAACAGGTAAGTTTGAGAGACAAGGAGGTCCAAATGAGAGACAATGAGACAATTATTTGTAACCAATTATAATGATCATAGAACAAATAGTACATAAGTCCTACCTGTAGAGCAAGGATTCCAAGATGACAGATTCTAGACTGAACATAGGTGTGAAAGGCAGATGAGAATATCAAATAAACTTAAGAAGAGTAAATAAAAATTATCCAATTGAAGCAAATGAGAAATTTCTTGCAACATGAAGTGTAAAAACCTACTATAAAAATCTTCAGTTATAGCAGACAAAGGAAGATAATGGAGGAAAAATATCACTTGCTTTCTTGGGGAAAATGTGATGAGTTAAGTGTATTACAAAAAAACAAGTTACTTCTGTCTTTCAAAAAAATCTCTATTAGAAATCAGCCAAAGGTAATGCTACATTCAAAAACTAAAAATAGGGGCACCTGGGTGGCTCAGTTGGTTAAACATCTGACTCCGGTCAGGTCATGATCTCACCATTCATGAGCTTGAGCCCTGTGTCGGGCTCTGTGCTAACAGCTTGGAGCCTGGAGCCTGCTTCGGATTCTGGGTCTCCCTTTCTCTCTGTCCCTCCCCTGCACATGCGCGCGCTCTCGCTCTCTCTCTCTCTCTCTCAAAAATAAATACACATTAAAAAAAATTTTTTTAACTAAAAATACTGGCATAATTGGGAAAAAAGTAACAGAGGAACATAAACCTGGATTTATTCAAATCAATAGGTTCTAAAAACTACGATTTATAGACTAACCAGAAGACGGGGTATCAGTGTAGATTCATGTCACAGAGAACTGTGATGGTATAAAAGTGGTGACTAAGAAAAGGCAGGGAAAGTACTGTGTTCTAGAGACTGTAGACCTGTCTTGTCCAGATCAGCAACCAATCATTTCTCCATTTTAGCCTTTTTTCAGGGAAATCTGAACATTTATGGTATACCAAATGGCTGTTGTGGCTATTGATAAAAGTTTTGATAAAAATTTCACTTAAGGAATTTAACCTAAGGAACAGCAGCTTCATTAACTTTTTGTCAGTTTTTGAAACACGAATTTTAATTTTTTTTTAAGTTTATTTATTTTTGAGACAGAGAGAGACAGAGCATGAACGGGGGAGGGTCACAGAGTGGGAGACACAGAATCTGAAACAGGCTCCAGGCTCTGAGCTGTCAGCACAGAGCCCGACGCGGGGCTCGAACTCATGGACCGCGAGATCATGACCTGAGCTGAAGTCGGCCGCTTAACCGACTGACCCAACCAGGCGCCCCGAAACACTTATGAATTTTAAAGACAGCTTCTTTTCTCTTTGCTTGAGGAAAAAGAACCTCGTTTAGCTTACTGCTCTCTTAAAATGCTTTTTTAGAAATAAGTGATCAAACTGGAGAAGGCAACTGATACCTGCTTTTTACAACAAAGAATTGACAGTAAAGCTTTCGTGGACCAGCAGCAAGGTTTCTGGACATGCAAATTGCAGCACTATGTTCTAGAATTCTCTAAGAGTTCTTTGAAAGTCGAAGGCTGTCTCACCAATGAACAGTTATCGTAAGGAAAGCGATATGCTACATTAACCTTCAAAGGAATAACGAAACGTCACTTACACGGCTTCTTGGGGCATTTCTGGCATTTGTTAAAGCCCCACGAGGTACCCACAGTTCCACAGCAATCCTCCTGCTTCGAAAGGCCAGGGAGCGCCTTGCCACACTGCAGTGATGAGATGTGAAATTCGAAGGTTAATTGAGTGCAGGATGTCCCAGCTCTAGAACACTGCTGTGCTTCACCGTCACATTATAAAACAGTTCCCTTCTTATTGACACAATTAGAGAGGGGAAAAGAAAAAAAAAAAAAAAGAAAACACAAAAAACTCAAACTTTGAACCAAAACACCAGAACAGAATCCATACAACACTAATGAACAAGCATATTTCTAAGAGCTTCTTGGCATTTTAGAGTCTTAGGAGAATCTGTCACTGCTCAGAGCACTTTATAAAATGCCTATTTCCAATGCTACCTCCCCCACCCCCCCCCACCCCCGCTTGATTTTCCTTTGAGAAGAACCTCAACTCACAAGTTCAACATAAACTTTTAAAATTTAGTTTAACTGTCTGTTGGAACCTCTGGTGTGGATCATTGGGAAGCAGAGCTCTGAGAGTGTGGCATGTGTGCAAACGTGGAAAATATGGCACAGGTCCCATCTACAAGAGTCTTCAGGGCTTCCTATAATACCAAGCCTTGGCAGGAAAGGACAGTACAAGAAATGATCATTGGCTGTGCCAGATCAGCTTTGGCAGACATGAAACCTCCAGACAGCCAAGTAGTCTGACCCAGGGAGGTCAGCCAAGCAAGGAAGGTGCTGGCAGGTTTCAGCAAGGACAGTAGGTAGAAGAGCAGGGCTAGAGTTGTCAAATATCAAGACGCATCTCATCTCCTGGTTAATCACACAATGTCTGAAGAGGCTGAGAGGCAAGGGTCTGAAGTCAGACTAACTCAATGGGGTCAGGAAGGGCCAAGGCAAACAGATCCTACTCTCTGTACCCATTCTGAGGCCACTCAGGCAAGAAGGGCCACCTGGCTCTCCACCGATACTCTGTAGGCTAAGCCCAGACCCCGCATCTGAGAAGTTACTCTGCCTTCCTCTGCCTCAACCTCTAAAAAGTCCTCCCGACAGGTTCCAGTGTCATTTTTCCAAAAACGAATCTGATGACATCACTCTACTGATTCAAAACCCCTCAATGAATCCTACAGTCGGAAGACTGCAAACTCCCTGGGATGGTACACAAGGGTCCTCCCTACCCTGCTTCAGAACATACGACTTTCTCTGTGTCCCCCTGTACCTCCCCACATCTAGCCTTCAGACACCCTAAAAGATTGTTTATTTTCTGAACAAATGTCTTTCCAAGAGCAGTTTCCTTTCCTTGGCATATACCCTATAGCCATCGTTTTCCCTTTGGCTGGAGAACCTTTACCGTGACCCACAGCTCTGAAGAACTGGCACCATGAAGCATCCAGTCTCCTCAGTTTCAGCGAGTGCGTCCTCTCTCCGTACCCCAAAGCACATCCCACACGGCTCCACTGCCTCCGCTATGCTTGTGAATTAAACACAGATGTATATTATGTCTCTATACCCCAGTACACAGTGCCCATGCTCGATCACTTCTGAGGGATGGAAGGTGCAAACAATCTAAGGAACTATCAAACAACCTAGCTACAGGCCACCAAGCAGTGGCTCTCTGCAGACCAAGAAAAGTTAGCAGTTGCACCCAGGCTGGTTGAGCACAACATGGTGACAAGAACGTCTGGGCAGGTGGCGGCCCTCAGAAGGGCAGCGGGTCACAGACACCATTCACTCAGCAGACTTCTGGGTCCAGGCAGATAGCATTCTGCCCGAGGCTCTAAGTGACTACCTGTTCGAATTGTAAAACCAAACCAGGGAAGGCCTGGCACAGGGAATGATAGTGTTCAAGTCCTCAGGCTTTTGTGGTTTTTTAGGGATTTCAACAGGATGTTATGTGCTCTCAACAGCAGACAATGATGGGGGTTGGGGTGAGGGAAGGGCAGGGAGATGGCAGTGTGGGGGGGGGGGTGGTGTGAACACTCCAACAAAGGAGAACATGACAGAAGAGAAGCAACCATGGCTGGATTCGGGTAGTTTCCAGACTCCTTCAGCTCAGTCACAGGAAGCTTACATCCAGAAATGTTTATTTCCAGTTTTATCAAAGAGGTTTATGTGAGACACCAGTGTGCTTCGGATATGGACCATTCTTGCACCAGACTCTCCAGGCTCTTCCCTTTAATCAGGCAGAACTTTCAGCACTTGCTGATTTTATATGCGCAAAATTTTAGCAGCAGTTAAAATCCAATTTTCACCTCAGATTCCTAGAATGTTTTATTTGGTAGGGTAAAAATAAATTCCCTCTCTCTCTCTCCTCTCTTTCTCTCTAACAGGCTTCAGAAAAGGTACGAGGTTTTCATTACAGGATTCGGGCTGCTTTATCCCATGGCTTTGTTTTTGCAGGTCCACAGCCAAAAGCAGCACAAACCATCCAAATCGATTAAATAAATGACGGTGTAGGTGGTACCACAAAACCGTGTGTTCCTCTCAAAATTGGGTCTACACAGGATAATAACAGGCTGCAAGGGATGAAGTCAGGCTTACAGCAAGGCACAAAGTCTCACACATGCTGCTTGAGGTAGTTAATTATGAAGAGGCTTCAACGTGAGCCAGAAACAAGGCCTGAGAGACCTTTGAGGCCACAGGCAAAGCTCTCACACAGGAGACTACCCAACACTGTGAGGTCTTATTTGGATGGAGGAAGCGCCTAGAGGAAAAGAAGGAGGAAGAGGATGCTCTCTCCTCCACAGTGAAGGTCACATTGGAGAGAATTACGTAGAATAGGATGAGGTTTGCATTCAGAATGTTCTTCTCTCAGAGTGGTAGACTCTGCTTCTTCATGAGACACCATCCCAAGGACCCATGACTGGCTCTGCCGAACTGAGTTTTCATGCCCAGACTGAGGTGATTTTTACAAGTGAAAAACACAAATGGAATTTCTCCTATGTGACTCACTCACCACATTTTCAGAGAAAGCCTGTCTCTCATTTCAAGGCGTATCTTATGTGTGAGGAATCCAGAAGAAACGTGCTAAAAAATTTACAACCAATATTTAGCCATTTCAAGCCAGAAAGAAAAATCTATCCTGTCAAATGAGCATCGAGCTGCAGCTCCTCAAAAAGCTCACCACCTCAGGTTGCACACTGGAGGGACACAGAAGTCCACACGTCCATGCCAGCATTCAGCAAATGCACGACCCACCTAGAGCAGCAAGCAGAATGATGCCAGGTCTGGCAACCAGGTCCTGTGGGCATCCAGTGAAGAAAGGAGAATAAGACTATGTCCGACCATGATGGCACAGTACAGATATGTTAAAGAAGGCTAGCTGCGTGATGAAGGTATTAGTAGGACTAAAGAGAGGACTTCTGTCATTCAGGAGGAAACCTTTTCAACAGCAAATGCTCCTCAACAACAGAAGACGCTGACATCTTCACTGGGAGCAGAAGCTGGAGGACCATCTGCCAGGAATGCCCAGGATTCAAAGCAGATGGCTTCAATGGTTTCTGCCAGGGCGAGGGTTCTGTGTTCGATACATACTGACAGGTCGTACGACGTGATTTAGGAAATACAAATTACTAGACACTAAAGCCAACCTGGAGGACTTCTGTTGCTCTCATGTCTACCTCAGGAGTGTGTCTGGGTGGGTGCACTCCTAACCATCTCTTCTGTCTCACCTCCTTCCTCATATCAGTAGCTCCAGAGACGCTCACCACAGGCGGAGCTTCCTTCTACGAGACTTACGCAAACTAGACAGAAAAGAGAAGAACAAACAGACCTACTTCCAGCCCCACTTCACCAGTGCACTGACCATGGTTCTTAGAAGAGTGAGTGCAAGAAAATAATTCACTGACCTTTCCTACCTTCCTGTGTTACCAGAACGTCCGAGAAAGTAAAGCTATGCAAGAATCGTTACGATTATTCCATGAATACCCATGTTTTAACTTTTACAACACAAAATTATTGCAAGCAATGGTGCAAAAACCTTTAATTTTTAAATTAGTTGCTAAGAATAAACAGACTGTGGGATCATGTACTTTTTAAAATCTTGACCTAGTTGAGAACACTTCTGACTTCAACTCAGTTTTGAGGTACTACCGTGGCGCTTTCCTGACACTCAAAGTTAAGCTGTGATTGCATTTTTTACATCCCCCTATAAATATATGAGCAGGAATGACAGTTCAAAACTTAGCATTTGGCAACCAAGGCCCATAATTTTTGTCACCTAAAAACTCACCACTGGAAATGTTCTAGAGATGAACAATAATTTAAAGAGATTATGATAAATATTGGAGTGTGGTTTCATAAGATCTCATTTTCCTATGTTAAAATTACTAGTACCTATAATATCCTCATTCTAAGAGTGTTGGCTGTGTTGTGCCAGGTTTTGAGGAAGGAAGGTCCAGTAGGGAGTAAAAGAAGAGAGTGCTGGGCTGTAGTCAGTAAACCTGGATCTAAATTCCTACTCTCTTGTGAGTAGAGATGTTCACCAGATTGTCCAGCCTCTCTGGGCTGGTAATGGCACAGTGGGACAATAATCCCAACTACAAAGGACTGTGGTGAGATCAAACTATGCATGTCCAAAAAGGGCCGCCCTATCCCTTCTGCCCCTCTCTGGGGATTAGAAAAATGTGACCCTTAAGATGTGTTCTGCATCAGGACACAGCACTCAGTAAACAGAGCATTGGCTGGATCCCCATCTGCCCTCTCAGCTGAGTCTCATGTGAGTACAACCCATATAATGTTCAAATGCCGGCCATTTGTTAGCCTCTTATCATAAATTTGTTAAAGGCATTCAGATATTTCAGTAGTAAAAGGGCCACTCCACAAAGATGGCCACCATGTCACGGCCACTACTTAGCCTTCCTATTAAAGAAAGACATTTAAGGGGCACCTGGGTGGTTCAGTCAGTTCAGCATCTGACTCTTGGTTTTGACTCAGGTCATGATCTCAAGGTTCTGAGCCCTGCATCGGGCTCCTTGCTGACAGTGCGGAACCTGCTTGGGATTCTTTCTCTCCCCTCTCTCTTGCCCCTCCCTGACTTGTGCTTGCTCACTCTCTCAAAATAAACTTAAAAAAATTTTAAGACATTTAAAAACAATAATATCAAAATACTCTTAAGAATTATCCCTATTACATCTGTAGAACTCATTTTACTTTGTTATCAGGAACCATTGCATACATACTGCATAAAGTACTGAGTTTAAACAAAGAACGTTTCCTCAAAGAGAAAAAGGCACTGGAGCCAAAGACACAAACAGAACTTAAAAAGTTAAAGTAATGCAGATTTTTAAGATTCACTGAAGTAAAACATGAAAGAACAGAGAAGGCTGACTCACTGCAGCTCCTGCAAGAGTGCTGCAGGGCTGTGTTGGGCAGGGGCTCAAACAGGCGGTGACTCAACGGCTGGACTGGAGAGCCAGATTCCAAAGAGATGGAACAGCGCTGGCTAAGCCCAAGACTGACCACCAACTGGGAGAGGACCCAGGCACAGGTGGGTGGGAGGCGAAGGGCAGAGGAAGGCAGGCCAAGGACGAAGGAACAGAGACAGTGGGTGGGGAAAGTCAGAGAATGAGGTAGAGCTAAGCCATGGAGAGTTTTCCAAATCGGGGATTTCATTTGTAGTTAGATACCAAAATTAATCAGGAGAGAGGGAAAAGGAAACAGCATAGTTCATTTTCCCAAAGCAAAGTGTTTTGGATGGTGTCCACTGAAATATTTGGCATCTTTGAAGTAATGGCAAACACAGAAATATTGATAAAGAGGAAGAAAAAGAGGGGGAAAAGATTGTTTTTATGAAAGTACAGTTTTCCACATCTGATACCCCCTCTCAAGAGTAAAAGAGAATTAACAGCAAAGAGTATATCATTTATGGGGGAAAAAAATGAAGAAATTACATTTAAGGTCAACATGAACAGTTATCAGAGGACCAAAAAACCCAAAATTGGCTAATTATTAAAAGCCCATTAGCTATACTACTCCTCAAAGAAAGAGTAGAAGGGAGGTTTTAAGTTAAGCACAGAACAAGATCTTTCCCCAACAAATGCTATCCCCAACAAAAGATGTCCTACCACAAAGCAAATACCCAGGCATCTCCACGTCCATTAGAATTAAGGCTATCTGAATGTGAAACTGATCTTTCCACACAATCACCTTCCCTGTGGACCAAATGAGAAGTAGTGTAATAAAGATGACCCATAACTGAGTAAATGCTAAGAGCATATCTTCTGATGTTGGACCAAGATGGGTCCTCACTTTACCAATTAACCATGTATTTTACTATAGGCAAAACATTCAAACCCTATAAAACGTAACTAAAAATGCCCATTTCCAGAGAGCTCTCAAGAGGACTGAGACAATACGTATAAGACAGTCAGATAGCCAGCATGTACCAGGCTCACAATCAATATTAGACCCTTTTGTCCAGGCCCCTCACCTAGAAACTTGGGTTTATTTAACAAAGGACTAAGTAACCCAACAATTATTCAGTATCCCACATGCCAGATTCAATTTGTCAAGAAAGGATACATGAAGTAATTTAGATATAGAAATATGAAAAGAGGGGCACCTGGGTAGCGTCAGTTAAGCGTCTGACTTCGGCGCAGGTCATAATCTCGTGGTCCATGGGTTTGAGTTCCACATTGGGGTCTGGCCTGCCTGGAGCCTGAGATTCTGTGTCTCCTTCTTTCTCTGCCCCTCCTCTGCTCATACTCTGTCTCTCTCTCTCTCTCTCTGTCTCTCTCCCAAAAATAAACACTTTTAAAAATTTTTAAGAAATATGAAAAGAAAAAGAAGGTATTATGTTTTTCCTAAAAATGTTCAGGTTTTCACAAAAGTGCTCAGGCTAGTGAAAAGTGCTCAGAGAATTAATGCTGTAGAAAGATGTGTAATCATGTGGATTTCATTTTAATTCTCCTCGAGAAACACAACATGATGTCACTGAATGACAATAATTCAACCAGTTAATACCAATGTTCAAGCAGCAAATTTCACTTTGGGGACATCCAGATCTTTTTGGTCACCCACCACGTCTTGGTAAAAAGACCAAGACCACGAAGCCAAAATAACAGAGCCCACTCTGCACCTCTTGACCATAAGCAGCCATGGCTTAATCATAAAACCCTGCAGAATGTGGAACTCACTAAGACAGGTCCCAGGAAATACAGCTGTCTTTTCACACTAAGCTAGTGTTACAGACGGAATGTGTGCCTCATCCCCCAAATCCCTAAGTTGAAGCGTTGACCTCGAACGTGATGGTACAGAGAGCAGGGCCTTTGGGAAGTAATTAGGTTTAGATGAAGTCATAAGAGTGTGGCTCCCGGGTGGGATTAGTGTACTTACAAGGAAGGGAATAAAGACCACAGCATAAACCACTGACTGACTGACAGGGACACACACACTCTCACTCTCTCTCTGTCTCTCTCTGTCTCTCTCTCTCTCTCTGTCACGTGAGCACATCAAGAAGGTGGGTGTCTGAAAACAGGAAAAGAGCTCCACCAGGAACTTAATCTGTGAGCACCTTGATCTCAGATTTCCTATCTCCCAAACTGCAGAAAGTAAGTTTGGATAGCTTAAGCTACCCAGACTATGGTATTTTGCTATGGCAGCCTGAGCCTACTTACACAGATAGCAACAGTTCCTTGTGAACACCCCGGGACCACAAGAGATGGGCTAAACCAGGATGGAATAGTAGAAAGAACACTGGAGTAGCAACCAGAAAGGCTCAGTTTCAGTCCTCACCAACCAGAGATACGAGATGTGAAGCAACTAATTCACTTCTCTAGACTTTAGCTTCCTCATCAATTAAGTTTTACGTACAGACTAATTACTAATACTCATTGATGTGCCTAAATTCTATGATTTTATAAAGGCTCCAGTGCAGGGGTAGAAGATAACTGGAGGTTGTAAGTGGAATGGTTTCCTGTGTCAGGGAAATCCTATGAAGGGCAAGGTTCCTTAAATGTCTCCTGCCTGCCAGACTGATACAGTACATTCCATGATGATGCAGACTTCCCAGGCCTAGCATCACACCCTGACCTAGATCAGTGTGATCCGTGATACTAGGATGGGCCTCCTCCTCTTGACCCTACCCTCCCAGCTCACCCCTCTTCTGCTAATCAGTGCTCACAAAAAAGCAGCTCTATCTTCCTGAAAACAGTCATGGCTTTTCAACAGCCACTCTCTAGATTAATTACAATGAATCATATGATTATCAAATAGGCAAACTATCAGAAATTACTCAAGATGGTCATGGAAATGCAAATTTTGCCTATCCTGAGCTGGGACCCATTGCAAGGTCACATTGTGATTGATCAACCTACACGGCATGGGTGTCCCATAAATTACTCCAAGCATGCATCTGACACGTTCACCCCCACCCAGACCCAGAAAACTTTACCCCAACATTCTGGTACAAACAAGTTTTCTGGCAAACAGAAGCTATACCCTCAGTACTCTATATCTGGTTGAAGAATGGGAACCCCTTTTTTGGAAATCTTGGACTTCTTTTCATAAGAACCAGAATGAGGTCCCTTATGGGAAAAGTTCCAAGTACACGCAATGGGGTGGATGAATCCAAACTTCTATCACAGCTCTTTATTCCTATCATCAATCTTTTCGCTATGATATAAACATATCTCCACTCCGGCAAAGTGACTTCTGTCCGTCTTCTGACTAAAACGGTGTTCTTATGGCCTCTGGGCCAACCATGGCTCCAAACTAAACTGGAAAACCTCAGGAAAGCTCTTCAATGTCCATGCACTAGAACATTAAATATGTTTATTTCTATGCGCCAGTAAGAAAGAGGGTCCAAATATCTAAGCCTATCATTAATGCAACTAGAACAACATATTTGATCAACTTGTCCTAAGGCCTGTTGTCATAAAGGGGAATATTGTACGACAGAGCACTGGCGGGGTAACAGGCATTGTCTCATAAGAAGAGGAAAGCGCTTAAATACTTCCAGATTTTTTAAAGAACTTGTAAAAAATTTGCTTTGGCTTGAGCAGAACATTCTTTATAAGCAAGGTTTTTTTTTTTGCTTTTTTTTTTTAATCCACCCAGCTTTCTTTTATTAGAGTAATTAAAACAATGTTAGGCATTTGGGGTATCTGATACAACCATAATCCTCTGATATTTCAGGCTATTGATTTTACAAAATATCTACTATGACTAGGGCATTAACTGCTGGAAACGTATCCACGTTGATTTCTGACAGTGTATTTGTTTAAAGCCCGCTGAAGCCAAACCATAGGCTTCAAGGAATTCCAGACAACTACTTTAGTTTATGAAACGATATTTTAAAAGTTACGCTAAGGCAAAAATGGTTTTAAAAAGTAACATACAAAGGGAAAAAAAATTCTTAAGCATGAAACTTACGATTCGACTTGACATCTTTTCTAAAGAAACAATTAAATTTGGGCTATTTTCTCCATCTCTACAATGATTTAATAAGCATTTCATCAGTTGTGATATATGTGTGTTGCTATTTTTACACCGTAAAAAGAATAAGTATTGTCATGATTATATTCTGACATCATAATTCCCGTTACCCTGTCCTTACAGCAAAACAACACAAATCACATCATAAATCCTAGCCTTAGATGGTGAGAACATGAAATTTATTCAAAGTTCCATTACCGAGGATGTGACTAAAAAGACAGACTCATGCTCAGGAGGAAATCAAGATGGGCATACAGGGAGGGTTGTTATTACTATGGCAACTGGATCACTCCCAAAATGATGAACATAAAGGCTTCTTTCCCCAGTGCTTACTTCTACAACTGTACTGAAGGAAATTTTCTATATTAAGCTCCGGTGCTTCTCAGTTTCTTTTCTTTTCTTTTCTTTTTTTTTTTTTTTTTTTTCTATGTAGAGATACTGCAAGGAACAAAAAACATTTCAGGCCTCATACCGCTGTGTAAATTGCAACACGTGCCTCATCTGGTTAAGCTTTCAGTTTTTCTGTGTTTTATCCAAGTACACAGAACTCAAAACTAATAATTACCTGTGGTTTGGTTGCAAATAGTGTAGAAAAACTGAACGCCACAAATCATATTAATAGGTTTCTTGAGTTCCCCGGGAGCAGGAAACCAGGTCTGTCTTGACCACATTCTGCCACTTGTGGCAGGAACATTCACTGCTCACCAAAGAACCACTTGTCCCAGCTTCCCGGCATGTGCCAGCTTCCTAACTGCATCGGTCAGCTCCGACTACTGTAACAAAATATCACAGACCGGGGGGCTTGAAGAACAGACATCCATTTTCTCTCCGTTCTGCTTAAAATGCAAGATCAGAGCACCATCACCGTCAGCTCTAGTGAGGTCTTTCTTCCTGGCTTGCAGGACGCTGCCATCTTGCTGTGTCCACACAGGGCAGAGAGAGTGAGCTCTCAGGGGTCACTTCTTAGACGGACACAAATCCTATCACATCAAGGCCCCACCCTTACAAACTCATTTCATCTTAATTACCTCCTTATTGACTCTATCTCCAAATATAGTCACACTGGAGATTAAGGTTTCAACATATGTTTTGGGAGGGCCATGATGGAGTCCATAGCCCTGACAGGCGGGGCCAAGTGACTCACTCTGAACAAGGGTTGTGGGAAAAGCAATGTCCCTTGCAGCACCTCTCCCCGTGCTGTAGGAATTAAAGAGGCCACATATTCCGGATAGCACAGTCTTAACACAGTGGAAACCCATCAGCCTGACAGAGAGCGATGGCACAGAGCTCCTGGCTTACCCCTTACACACCTAGCACAAGCAAAATGCAAGCTTTTGTCATGTTAATTTATTACTACAGCACAATCTATTCTGCCGCCAGCACTGAGCTCAATTCCTAAATGGCCCTGCCCTCGTGAAAAGCATAGCCTTGTGGGGAAAAGAGGTTCATAATCAACAATTTTGAGATAATTAAATTCAAAATGGTCTGACGGGATTCCAAATGCAGTAAGTAGAGTTCAGACAGAAGACAGTACATGTGGGTGAAGGACTTCAGAAGACTTTTTGGAGGTACCAATACAGGCTGGATTTGAGAAATCACTGTAGGTATTTTTTTTAAGTTTCTTTATTTAGAGAGCACGAGACCGCAAGCAGGGGAGGGGCAGAGAGGGAGAGACAGAGAATCCCAAGCAGGGATTGTCAGCTCAGAGCCCGATATGGGGCTTGAAATCATGAACCGTGAGATCACGACCTGAGATGAAATCAAGAGTCAGACACTTAACCGACTGAGCCACCCAAGCGTCCCTAGTAGGTCTTGACGTATCTCATTTTTGTGCAGTTTGCTCTGTCCATAGGCCCTGTGCATATGTAACTATTGGTGGCACATAAGATGGAAAAGAAGAAAGATGTCAAACGTACCAGTCAGAGGACTGCAGGGCTAAAAGTGGCCTTGGTAGTCTTCTCAGGCAAACCAGTTATTTGAAAAACGAAAACACACACACACACACACAAAACTGAGGGCCAGAGAGACAGGGAGCTTGCAAAAACGGAAAAAGATTATGGACATGGAAACATCACCTCCATCTCTGAGTCTCAGGCTTCACATAAGTAAATGGGAGACAAGAATACCAACTTTTCCCTATTTTTAAGGTCAAGTAAGGTCATAAATGTCAGTGTTCTCTATCAGCTATCAATTTTATAAAAACACAGCATCTTACCAGGATGCCTGCCCCTAAGCCACAGAATGTTCAAACCATTTTCTTAACAGCTCCATTAAGGCCTGCACATTCTAAACCAGACCTCTTCAAAGTGTCATCTTGAAAGCATTGCTGTTTTTATTCAAAATATTTAGAACTCCTCTGCGTGGATTTCAGAATTCTCTTCAGGGATGAAGACATGCTACTTCAAATATCCAATGGCACAAATCCTTGCTTTCTGGAGGCTGAACTGACCCCTGGAAGCCTTCAAGCCACTGAGAATATAGCAAATGAGGGAGCTGCACAAGATCACAGACAGACAAATTTTCTCATGCAGCTCCATTAACTAGTTCTGAAAAATCCCTTCGAAACGGAAATTTCCAATCTGTTGGCCCAACAGCCATTGCTAGAATAAATGCACAGTCTCATAAAGGGCCTCACTGAAAAGAATATTCCATTTGATACATTGATATGTAAATTTTTTGATTCACAAAAGAAGACAAGAGGAGAAAGAAAAAATGGAAGGATGAGAAAGAAAAAGAAACCTGTACTATCTGTCCTCAATGTGGGAGAAGGGGCAGGGCAGGGCAATGGAGTCATTGTCATCTCTCAACATCAGTGTTGCTTTTTCTCCACAAATTTATGGGTCAGATTCCAGAGGACTGGGGTTTATTTTGGTTTTTCTGTACGTGTGTGTGTGGGTGTGTGTGTGTGTGTGTGTGTGTGTGTTTAAGTAAACCAGAATGATTCTACTTTGTTTTAGCAAATCTCAATTCTAAGGGACCATGTTGGCAAGGCCAAGAAACAACAGACCCAAGAATACCAGCTGAGTCTTTAAACATTTTTGTAATGTATAGAGCCTAACTCAAACATCAATTCAAACCTTGGGCTTTTTTAAGTTAATTTATTTATTTTTGAGAGAGACAGTGAGTATAAGTGGGGGAGGGGCAGAGAGAGAGGGACAGAAGATTTGAAGTGGGCTCCCTGCTGACAGCAGAGAGCTTGACATGGGGCTCAAACCCATGAACTGTGCGACCATGACCTGAACCAAAGTCAGACGCTTAACCAACTGAGCCACCGAGGAGCTCCATACCTTGGGCTCTTAAAACTACTTCCGGCATATTGCCATCTTCAAATGGAATGACCACAAAACCATATCACTTTGCCAAATTCAGAAGTGACATAACATGCTTCCACTCCAAACTGCCCTATAATTAATCTCAAGGCCTGTTCCTCAGCAAAAACAGGAATCTAATTATTAATAGGGGTATTGAGTGAGCCCTAGAGGCATAAAACATGGAAATTTGATATTTCCAGTCATGATAAAGGCACTGTCACTGCCAATAAAATGAAAAACATCTGAGAGGAGGTGCTTGAGGAGGACCAAGAAAGCATAAACTTGGCTATTTAAGAGATTAGGGTGAGGGAACAGCCAAAGCTGACGTGCATAGGTGCAGACATTGGCCTAGGTAAAGACCGGAATCAGGCAGTAGGAAGGGTAATGCGTCTAGGTCATCATCCATTCTCTCAAGTAGCCTACTTCAGTTCTAAGAATCTATATTTTGATTATCCTAATGTCTTAGTCCCACATTCCCCAAGTAAAGCTAGCAATTTCCCTGGCCACTGGCAGAAGCCCAGAGACATGCAGACACATTCTCTTCACATACAGCTCCTTCTCCCTTTGGGTCTTTACTGATCTTTTAAACTCAAAGGAAGAGAGTCCCTGAACGAAGTCTGTCTGGCAAAGGCTGCTGGAACCAGACCAGCCAACACTGGAGAGCTCCAGGCACCCATCGCTGACACGTGTGTGACACCTTCGGTGATACCTCCGCAGTTGACACAGGTAAGGTTTGGCAAGGGTGGCCATTTGAGAGCCACTGGAGACAACCAGACTCACTAACACTCAATTAAATATTTCTTAGATTATGTCAAAGGAGTATTTGAGTGGGACACTGAAGAAAAACCCAGATGTCATAGGAAGTGCCTGGTGTTAACGGTTTATTCCACCTGAAGGAGGCCAAACTTCAGTAAATGCAATCAGCATACCCCATTGGGGCTCTCTGCTCACAGAGAAGGCAGATGTCTGGTAGCCCTGGCCCTGCCTTTCCCACTCACTGCCCCGCAGTACTTCTGCAAGAAGATGAAGGCCAAGTTCACCAGGGACAGACCTGCCCCCAAAAGCATGTGGCTGGGGAAATGGGTAAGGGGTGAGGGCCACATACACACCTGTACCCAATGCTGACCCAGTTCTCCTTCCCACATAAGGGATGATATGTAAGTGAGAGGCCAAGCGACTTTGGCAAAATCTCTTATAGTTATTCCTTCTTAAACGTTTTACTTATATTTTGAGAGAGAGAGAGAGAAGCAGAGAGACAGGGGGACAGAGGATCTGAAGCAGGCTCTGCACTGTCAGCCAAGAGCCTGAGATGGGGCTCGAACTCACAAGCCAGGAGATCATGACCTGAGCTGAAGTCAGACATTCAACCTACTGAACCAACCAGGCGCTCCTAGTTATTCCTTCTTTAGAAGTCTCATCGATTTATGTAGCTTGTAAAGGGAAATAGCCAATGTGAAGAGTGTCACAATGACTCTAGCATCACCCCTGTCAGAATATCCTAAACCACGTCTTTTACCCTACTTTTAGGCCTCATCCTCGCAATGCTCTTAGGTCACAGCAGAGGGGACTTTGTGGAAATTAAAGAATAGATTTCTAAGCAGAACATACTCTCCCAGCTCCTTTAATTGAGTCCTGAATTCTCATCCTCACTGCGAACAGATTTGCAAAGTCTACAGTCTGTCTGTGGTATCAATCCACATCAGTATCTATCCATATGTATCTTTTCTGCCTTGTGGAACTGACAGGCCAAGCATCTGCTTCCCTACTTTCTCACTGGCTGTTGTGTGGTAGAAACCAAGAAATATTCTTCTTCAAAGTCCTGTCACAGAAAATTGAGACTTAAAAAAATTTTTTTTAATATTTATTTTTGCGAGAGAGAGACAGACAGACAGAGCATGAACAGGGGAGGAGGAGATAGAGAGGGAGATACAGAATCCGAAGCAAGTTCTAGGCTCCAAGCTATCAGTACAGAGCCGGATGCAGACCTTGAACTCAAGAACTGCGAGAACATGACCTCGGCCGAAGTTGGATGCTTAACCGACTGAGCCACCCAGGTGCCCTGAGACTTTTTTAAAAAGTACTTTCAGGGGCACCTGGGTGGCTCAGTCAGTTAAGCGCCTGACTCTTGATTATGGCTCAGGTCATGTTCTCACGGTTGGTGAGATCGAGTGAGCCAGGGACTGGGCTCTGCGCTGACAGCATGGAACCAGAGCCTGCTTAGGATTCTTATCCTCCCTCCCTCTCACTGTCTCTGCCCCTTTCTCCACTGGCACTGTCTCTCACTCTCAACAGAAATAAATAAATTTAAAAAAAAAAAAAGAAAGAAAGAAAGATAAAAAGTACTTTCAGCCGTGTAATTAGGAGAGTTCCCACTTTGATGAGATCACAGTTTCTTGTTAATTTCTCCATGATGGTTACTTTAAAAAAAGTTTTTTTTAAACAAAAGTCAAGTCCATTTGTTTGGCCCTTCAAAAATTGTGTGTGTGTGTGTGTGTGTGTGTGTGTGTGTGTGTGTGTTAGGACTAAGATTTAGAGCCTGAGGATGTTATGGAATTTATCTGCCAAAAGAGACCTATCTCCAATTATATAAACTTTTTCCTCCAATGGCCCATCCAGTTTCCATTTTTCCTGTCTAAAGAGAACTGTTGGAACAACTTCTAGAACCTCTAGGAGGACCCCTAAATAATTCTCAAGTCATCTTAACTCAGTTTTGCTCCTGCTCTTCTTATTTGTATGACCGGGAAGGAAAGGAAATAAAGGCTTTTCCAGTAATTTCAGGATTTCACAAGTACTGCTCTCTTCTCTCCTTAATCCACATAAGGATTTTTTTTTTTTTGTAGCGAATACATATTAGAGAATTTAAATGAAAACACAGAGTTTGTTTCTTACGGTTTTGTTTTGTTTTATTTTTTTAACTGTTATGGCCATTTTATGGTTGCAAGCAGGTTTGGGTGTTGCTTGAGCATCTTTATCTGTGCTAAAGCACTGTACTAAAAATATCTTTTCTGTTTAGACCTACTTCAGGTTTTCCAGTATTTCTGTTCTTCGTTAACTCAGGTGTTTATATGCAGAATTTTCTGCTCTTTTGGCATGTGCAAAAGGAAGGTCTTGAAGCATTTGGACTTTTTGTCTCATCTTGTACGTCTGTGTCTAATTAAGGGGCATGTTCCCGTATTTAAAACAGCACATGATTGCACAACCAGGCAAAGGCAGACCCAAGCGTGGACATTGGACCCCAAGCCCTACCTCGTGATTCTAAACACTTCTCAGACAGGGTCTTTTCATACCATCTGGCATCATTAGGTCACTGCAAATGTTTGTTGCCGGCAACTGGGCAACAAATAAAACCTGCGTAAAACAGACACTCAAATGCCAAGTAAGTTTCAAATTTGGGTCACTATTAAGAGAACCAACTTAAAACAAAGGAAACCCTTGTACAACAGAAAAAGTATACATATTCAATGTCCCTGTGATGCAAAAAGAAATTGAGGGGGTATTTTCTGAAATTTGGCCTCTCCTTAGAGATGAAAACCAGCACGGAAATGTTCACATTTCCAGCATGTGAAATAACACAAGATTTTCCTAAAAATAGTTGGTAATTTTAATCATCGGAAATTGTAATTCTAACTTCATCTATACAGTGAGTAGACTTTCCAAAATGTTTTCAAATATATACAGAGAACACCCCCCACCCACAACTACTTCAGGTAGCACAGAGAGATAACTGCCAAAATTATGACTTGTTAACTGCTTCAGATTCGACTTACATTCAAGAAATCCATCCTCTTAGCCACACCATGCATTCTATTAATTTCTACTCTTTTAATACTTGAATATGAATTTAGCAATGCCTGTATCCAGCTCAATTCACACAGAAATCAATACTCTATGTGATCTAAAGAAGAAATTATTTTTAGGACTTAAAAGATGGAACATCACTTTCTCCAACAGTAAAACGATAGGCCTGATTCCTCCCCCAGCTCTACCCCCCCATACCTTGTCACACTCTGTCAAGTGTGTGACATTATAAATTCCCAATCCCATTATTCCTGCTCTTTTCTCTTCATAATACAAGCCAAAGAAATGTCCACTGTTCTCACGAATTTATCACCACTAGAGCTATTTGCTGCTCAATGAATCTTCTCCACTCATCTACTCTCGCTCCATCTCTGAAACAGCATTAGACTTCCTGACTGATACTCAAGAACGCACCATTCTTGATGTCAGTCAAGGATGGGGCTGCTTAAAACAAAGATGTAGCTACTCATCTTCATCTTACAACCCTCCCCCAGGGTTAATCAATCATTGTGAGCATTTATCTGATTTCTGAAGCAAGGAAGTTCAGAACGGTCCAACTTATCACATTCTTTTTTTTTTTTTTTTAAATCCCCCACAACAGCCAATAATCAAATCCTGATGCTTGATTCTTTACAAAAGCTCAGGAATTCATCTTTATTTTCAAGTTAACTTCTTAGACTGGACCCTGGTCAATTCACAAATGGACCGAAGCCAACGTCTCCTCCATGGCCTCCTCATGTCTACCGTCCCCACATCCACCCACCCCATTCTTTCCTAAGTTGAAACTTTTAAAATTACTCTCTAAAAATTCATAAAATGTATCAAAGTTACAGCTTTCGAGTTCAACTTAAAATCTGATTATTCTAAGACTAGACAGTTATCATTTTTGTTTCTTTTCCTCAAGAAACTTTCACATATTCTGAGACAGTCACTTGAATACCTACCTCTCGGGGTCAACAACTATTACAATTTTGTCTTATTTGTGTATGAGATGCATTTGAAAATAAACCATAACCATCATGGCGTTTTACCCCTAAAACTTTGAACATTCATCTCTCAAGAATAAGGAATGGTCCTACATAACCCCCACATCATTATCCTACCTAAATAATAGTAATTCCAGAATATCATCTAATATCCAGCCCTATTTAGATTTCTCCAATATCCTTTGGAGCCGGGTGTTGTGTGTATGTGTGTGTGTGTGTGTGTGTGTGTGTGTGTGTGTGTACTTCTAGCTAAGAGTTGATTAAGGTTCTTATGTTATATTTGTCATTGGGTCTCATTTGTCTCTTTCTAGAAAAGTCACTCTGCTTTTCTTGTTTTCCCTCATGAGAAGATTTTTTCTTTGAAGAAGCCAGGTTATAATATCCTACATTATGAATCTGTCTGCTGGAGGAGATATGCGTGTGATGTTTTTAGTTTGTTTCCCCTTTGCCTATGAGCTAGATAGGTTAGGTGTAAAGGCTTTATTAGATTCAGGTTAAATATTTTTGGCAAGAATACTTCAAGGATGATGTGGAAACTCCATACTGTGTCACATCAGGAGGCACATAATGTCGGTTGTCCCACTTGAAACAATTCTGAATTTGACTGCATGGTGAAGGGGGGCTTCATGAAAGTGTTACCTTGATACTAAGTCATTTATATCACACTATGCCTCAGGTGTAAGGGGCTTGTTATCTGTACAAATACATGCCAGGAATCCCAAGCTATTTTGCTTCTCTGGTCTTTCCTAACACTCCCTTCTCCATTTCTTGCCATGTTCTCTTTCTTTTAATTCTTCTCCCCCACTTCTGTGGGAGCTTGCCTTCCTAACCAATCATGCATTTTCCTCTACCACTGAAGCAATTCCTGACATTCCACTATACAAAGATGCCCTGAATTTAAATACATGATCATAGCTCATGTTCAACTTTCAACCCCAAGTTTACTAACTATTAGAATGTGCCATAGACACAAAAGCAGTTTCTGCCAAATTTGTTTCGTATGTGACCTCTCATGGTAACACATAAACACAGTTACTGATAACTCTAAGGCATTCGAAGTCTCAAGAGCCAAAATCTGCAGCTAATGAGAGTGTTCCCACTAAGCAACGCAATGCACACCGAAGGAGCATTTACACAGTTGTTTCTGCAATTCATTTAAAAATCTACCTACACCACCTCGTGGAGCTTTGTTTGCAAACTAACTATAGCTAGAAAGCACACATATTTTCCAGCACCTCTGTAGGGACACGTCTTATATACTATTGACTATTTGCCAGAAATGTATTTTTTAATGTCTCGATCATCCTAATTACACAAATTACTGGACAATCATAGGCATGCAGCAACATTTCTCAGTAACAGTAAGAGTGTTTTCTTGAAAACAGGTCTTATTTTGAAGCTGGGTATTAGTGACTACACATGCAAAATAAATTAAGAACTGAGATCATTGTCTGGATCATTCTGACCAGAAGTCAGAAGAGTATCCAGATAAGGCAAAAGTATTCCACGGAGTTTGAATTATTTGGGGGAACTCTACCAATTATCCAGCTCGCTTTGACTGTACTGTCCAGCTTACGCTTGAAAGTAAATAGTTTGTTTTTATCCTTTCTAGTTCGCAATCCTCAGCCTACTATTATACAAAACTGGTAAGTTTGTTAATACCTCATTTTCTTGCTTTTTAGGCTCTGTGTCCAACTTGGAAATTAGGGAGAAAGATACTGGGCACAGAGTTTTAAAAGGACCTGCCTTTTCCTTTCTCATGGCCAATCTAAGCTGGAATGGCTAAACAATGCAAATGGCACCAATATCACCCTCTCTCTCCAAGGCTACTCTGGGGCAACATTGTGAAGTATGAAGTTTATCTTCAGCCCCACTGTCCCTACCGAAACCTGACCTTAGCACAAAATCCAGTCTTTACTTCTAAGCTAAATTTAAATTGATGATGTTCCTTCTCCAAGAAGCATTTGCTTAAACCTGGTCTTCAACTGAGGAATGAAAAGGTTCCCTTCAGTGAGCATTTCAGGTATCTGTAGGCAGACAACAAAGGTGGTGTTTGGGGGATCAAGCCTTCCTTGCTTTACTAAAATTACAGGACATAAGCAATCACCTACTCTATTTTTAAGTTTGACTATCTGGATAGATAAGTACCTTCTAAGCTAATATTTGCAGAGTTCTACAACATTTGCAAAGCAGACACATTACATGTCTCATCTTGACAAACCCCCATATTCTTATCTCTACCTTACAGATAAGGAAGCTGGTCTCCTAGCACCTACTGCTGGGGCCATAGCTCTAGCCAAGACCTTTAACTCTATTCACATGGGTTCTCTTTTCTAGCTGGGTCTAGAAACCAATTTTGTTTTACTGCCCCAGAAGAAAGATTACAACCCTACCGTACACTTGCCTAGTACCTAAAAAGCATGTTCTAGGTTTCTAAAGCAGTAACAACTGACTCTATTACCTACAAATACTTCACACACACACTAATTTTCTAATAATCAGGTAACAACAGAGGAATAATAATACATTTATCTCACCGACTCTTCTCATGGGGGATCCAAACCATATGAAATGACAAGAGCAGAACCAAAGGAAAAAGCCACAACATTATCATGTGATCCCAAAGCAAGTAGCACAACATGGTTGAGGTAGAGGAACCAATATATTTATATTGTCTTTGCTATGTATATTCAACAGTGAGTTTTAAAGAAAACTCAGCCTTTCTCTCACTTTATGGTATAAATATAGGCCTAAAGTGACGTGCAAATTCAATATTAAAATGCACGTCAAACAATTCCTGCATTGCCATGGTAGTTACGAATTTTTATTAGCAGAAAGAAGATGCCAAGTTATCACTGCACAAAGGGGTCAAAATTCCTCTGTACCTACAACCTACAAACTGTTGCAAAAAGGCATAAATGTTTTCAAACATCTTTGCAGAATACATCTCACATACCATATCTCATGCCTGACTTATTTTATTCACAGATCACCTTAAGTAAAAAAATATATAAACAGGCAATCATGGACTTCTGGAAGCATTTCTGGAAGATCACTACTTAATATTATAGACTGAGTTCAGCAAAGTTTTTCTGTCAAGAGCTTTACAGGCCTTATTTCAGGATTTGGGGACCCCATGATCTCACCAACGCTACATAACTGTTGCCAACAGCATGGAAGGACAGACAGTATGTAAATGAATGGATGTGGCTATGTTCCAATAAACCTGTATTTACAAAAAATGGGCCCAGGGGTCAGTCTGTCAACCCCATCTATTGAAAACCATTTTGCCAAGTCTGGCTTTCCTATTAAAATGCCATATCTATAATGCATTACCCAAATGGGCAGGGCAATGTTGCTTACCTGTGACCCAATGGTTTCCTGGAAGCACCGGCCAAGCTGCGTCTTAGCAGCCACAGGGTAGACGTGGGGAATGACCTGCTGGTGAGAGTACGTGGAATGTACGGTCTGGGTCTTCTGGACGGGAAGCCCTTGGTAAGAGATTTGGGATTGGCCCGCTTGAGCTTCTTTTGTCTTCTGGCCTGTTGGGCCATCAATTCTTGAAACCTGATGTATCTGAACTGAAGCCTCCGGAGGGTGTTTCACATGGATATTGACTATGTTGGGAGGAAATTTCACTAAAAGAGATTAGGAGAAAATTTTAGTCGTGAATAATTAACAAGTGAGTCAGCATGAGAGCAAATACAGACACCCACATAAACTTTATAGTACCCTAGTATGTATGTATTTTTGCTGCACAGCCATCAATTCTGGAGAATAAAAGGGTACACTCAAAACACAAATTAAACCTGGATTTGTGTCTTTTAAAGAGTAAAACTGGACATGTAAAGAGACATTAAAACCTTTCACAGTAACACATTCACGAGACAAGAATATTCTTGGGGGGGTAGGGGGCGCTGCGTGGCTCAGGCAGTTAAGCATCTAACTCTTGACCTCGGCTCAGGTCATGATCTCGATGTTCATGGGTTTGAGCCCTACATCGGGCTCTGCGCTGATGGTGCAGAGTCTAGCGGGATTCTGTCTCTCCTTCTCTCTGCCCCTCCCCTGCTTGTGCACGCACACGCATGCGCTCTCTCTCTCTCTCCATCTCAAAATAAATAAACTTCATGCTGCCTGTGGTCACAGGTGGGTACACTTTATCAAAGGACAGTAGTAAAGGCTCAAGAGTTTACTTTTGCATTTCTCAATGTTTCTACTGCCAAACTTGTAAGATTTACCTTTCTACGTCAAAAGAGGAAATACAGTTCCACAAGGCATAATTCCCTTATCCTGAATGTTATGGCATGTCCATACCTGTGGGACTCCTGAACTATGGAAAATACTTACACGTGATATTTTATATCTGTATTTACTTTCTGCAACTTCCAAATAAAATTTCATCTTCTGATGCTAACTAACATTCAAGTTTTAAAGACTAAAGGCCTTAACACTTCTCTGACCCCTTTTCAAAAATTGTTCATGTGTAAGAGATGCCAGGTTTGAAAGAATGAGTTAGTCATAGAATTTCTAAGCTCCAAGTGACCTACTTTACCTTCCTCTACAGATGAATAAATTGAAGCCCAGTGAGGTTAACTGATTGTTTATAACTAAAACCAAGCGCTCTTCAACTACAAAATAAACTCGATACTCACCAGCAGGTACTAGGCAATCCACTAGCTCATTAGTCCTATATGAGTCTGAACACTGCCTTGCTCATCTTTCTATTTCCTAGGCCCTGCCAGAAACATGAATGTAACAGCTCTTGGTGCTAAGAGCCAGCATAAAAGGATGGGCTCCTTTTTACTTTATTTCCTAGATACTAAATCTCTATGGCCTAGAAAGTACTGCAGCCACATACCTGAGCCCATATTCTGTCCCTGCCACCATTTCCCAGGCCACAGATCACATACTTCTCTCTGTTTCAATACCAGTCCCGCCATCTGCAGATACGTGCTTCCACATGAGTTAGGTAGGTTAACAGACATCTGATGAATGGGCAAAAAGAAAATAAATAACCTTACCTTTGACTCCTTGTTGGCTAGTCATGGTCAGAGGCAAGGTATGTGTAGAGTGGACAACATGCGTTCCCAATGTCTTGCCTGACTGCTGAGAATGCTGGTAAAGTTTAGGCACACTGGCACCATGGACCGGAATCTGACAAAGCTTCCCTGTGAAATTTGGAGGGCACTGGCATTTGTCTCTTGAACTGCACTGGCCACCATTCATACATGGAAGATGGCAAATTACTACAAGGGAAAAGAGAAAATGGGGAGAGGTGGGTAGTTTCTGAAATGCTAAGTAACAACCAATCAACAGAATCCCCAAAACCCACAGCCCATGAAAATCATCATATTCCTGATGACTTTAGTAACAGTCAACAAAGAAGTCACTACACTATGAAAACAATGGACTATTACTATCTTTTTCTTCCCACCTAAAGCCATTTAACTCTCCAATTGCTTGTGGTTGTTCTCCCTGACAAGGGAAAGAATTCAAAGTAGCCACTCAGGATTATTATCTATCACAGTGTCCTTTTCAGTATCTGTTGCATCCTATAATTACCTTGATTTTGTAGTGTATTACTTGTTTGTTAACTGTCTCCCTAGACTATAAAGTCCTTGGGAAAAAGTGATCTGTCTAGCTTAGTGATTTTTATATCCTCAGCACCTAGAATAATTCCTGGCACACAGCAGACATTATTTCCTCAAAGAATAAACAAAGAAACAAATGAGTGTTTAAAGCATCTCTTGATACAGGTATTCTCTTCGTAAGACATGGAACTAAGTGCTACCCAGAATCAGGGAGGAGAAGAGCCTGAATCCTGCTTTATAGGAATATGCAATCTCCTTGGGATAGACCACAGTGAAACTGAGAAGTACCAGAGTGATTAGTAGTATGGGCTTTAACAGATTAAGAATAAAGAAAGATAAAAGGACATGTGGAGTAAAGAATTTTAAGAAGAGTTTTAAATTCTGGCTAACTTCAGCTTTTAGTCAACCTCCTAATTAACTAAAATTCTTCCTATCAGCCTCTTAACATAATCTGACTCCTACCAACTTGAACAGTAAAAGTGCCTCAACTCCATTTCCTTCCAGCTTCTACTCTCTTTTAAGTCTTCTCCTCTTTTAAGACCAACCTTTCAAAAGAACTGCCTCGACACACTACCATCTAGCTTGGACCAGGCTGTGCTTCCCTCTCCCTACCTCTCTTCTACATGACACTACTCTTACCAAGATCACTCATGGGCTCCATGTTGCTAAACCCAATAGATGGATTTCATTTTTCCCTTGGTTTCCATCACATCTCACTCATCTATTTGTGCTCCTTCCTCTCAGACCATTGCAGAAATATTCTTTGCAGACTCCATTTCTATGCCTTTTAAGTACTGGTATGCTTTAAGGCTTGTTCTTAACCTCTCGCCCTTACTAATTCTACACACGCTGTTTCTATGATTTTACTGTGTTAGATGGTAATGTCATCCAAATTGGTATTTCCTAACCAAAGCTTTCTGCTGAGTTCCAAACTGTCTACTACAATGTATCTTCGTGTAGATATTCCACACGTGACTCAAACTGGAAAGGTCCAAAATCGAACTCCTCACCTTCCCCCAATACTTCCATTCACCAAGTGGTCCTTAACAGAAACCAGACTGCTGCTCCCCCATTTCACCCATCCAAACGTCCAGGCCTAGAACTCCTCCCTTGTCAACATTCATCAAGTATGTCCATTTCTCTCTCATCACAGGACCTCTGTTCCTTGTGAAGCTTTATCACTTATAAATCTCACCTCATTCTCTTTTACTCCACTACATTGACTTTCATTCATTTCTTCAGTTTGCAGAGAACCTCTTGTGCTTTATCCACCCTGTGTCCTTGCCTTGAACCCTCTTTCCCTTCTGTCCCCCTCAGCTACCTAACTCCTACTTATCTTTTAGACTCTGTTTAACCCTCACCTCTTCTAGAAGCATTCCCAATTGTCCTTCATCTGGGTTTGGTACCCCTCCTCTGGACCTCCATGGGTTCTCATTGGCTACTCATCACAAGTAAGCTCACTGAGCTTACTACTGCATGAGTTAGTTGTCTGACTACCTTTCTGTATGCCTCATTCAACTAGAGTTCTGCGATCACGGGTTTCCTCTTGGTATGTTTTACTTCCAGCATGTAGTTCAGCTTTTAGAAGAAAGCTGGAGAGGCACCTGGGAGGCTCAGTCAATTAAGCATCCAACTCTTGATTTCGGCTCAGGTCATGATCTGACGGTTCGTGAGACTGAAACCATGTCCACCTCTGTGCTGAGAGTGTAGAGCCTGCTGGCGATTCTCTCTCCCCCTCTCTCTCTGCCCCTCCCCTGCTCTCTAAATAAATAAACAAACATTAAAAAAAAAAGAAGAAAGCTGGAGATCAATAAAATACTGGATGAAGCAATGAAACAATTCATGCCTACCACTTTGGCAAATACCATTCTAGGTGCCACAGAAGATTCAGTCCCTGCCCTTCAAGAACAAAAAAAAAACTGAGGAGCTAATACATGGTAACTATCAGTACAGATCAGCATATAAGTGACAATCGGAAAATATAAAATGTAAATCCTGTGGAATATCAGAGAAGAGAAAACTCATTTCTGGGAAAGTCATAATAGACTTTACAGGGATAAGTCTTTGGGACTTTGGGATAAGTCTTTGAAACTGGGCAAGATTCATAAACACAGAAGTGCCTTTTGGGAAAATAATGTGTGTAAAGAAGGAGGCAGGCATATTTGGGAGATAATGAGTATGGCTGTCTTGTTAAAACCTTGGGTTCCTGAGGCAAGGGGTCAAGTGATAAAATGGGTTGAGTCAAGTCAGACAATGCAAGCTCTTAAAGTCCTCCTGGTAAGAAGTGTGGGTTTTATTCTACAATCAGTAAGGGAGCTCAGAAGCTTCAAGGAGAGAATTCAGGAAGACTCAAGGACTGTTCCAGAAAGACTCCTCTTGTGATGGCATGTGAGAGTAGTTGGAACAGTGAGTGAAGGTGGGGAATTCAGTTAGGACACTACTTGAAATACAAGTTGACAAACACCCAGATTAGGATCACAGCAATGAGAACAGAGTCATACACAAATACAATGATAGAAGGAGAAATCAGTACAGCATGGAGATGGGACACAGGAAGTGACAAACGGGCTGCAGAAGAGAGGAGACAGCGGAGGAGGAAGGAAAGAACCAGGAAAATGACCACCGTAGCTGCCCAGAAACTGTGTCCGGGGCCTGCCCATGCTGGATGGAATGTGACATATGCTTTCTCCAGTGCCTGAGGTGCTAGGGAAGAGGAGTCAAAGCTGACTCCATGTTGAGTCAAACACTTGATTAGTCCTAGTTCACTTCCGATTTCAATTTCTAAAACACTTGGCTACAGTGGGTGTGCTCAACATGTAATGGGCAAGGAGAGCCAGGCCAAGATTTAAATGTACTACAAACAATTGACCGGAATAAGGCACTCTTCACTTTGCATAGTTCCAGTACTCTTGGATCTCAGTGACCACAGTTTAGTTACATAACACCAGTCTCCCCAATGACACAGTTCCAACTTTAGTTGTCTCAGTGTATTAATGATGAATTACATAAAGCACAAACTTTACTGCTAACTTTTTCCTGCGTGAATGACACTCGTGGAGCACGAGCTCTCATCAGTCGTGCTTCTTCCAAGTCTGTCGGCAACTGGTCCCGGCACATATATTGTTCAATTCGTGCACAGACAGCAAACAGGGAGGTGCGTTGCCCCCTCATCTCAGGGTAATAAACTCATAGGACATTTTTACACAAGTGCATAATCAAAAGAGGGTATGGGGCCAACACAAAATCAAAGTGTAACGAAAAAATAAAAAGTGGTAACAGTGGAACTGAAATTGGAAAGTGGTGATGAGGGAAAAAAATGAAGATGTCCCAGAGGAAGTGACATGGAAGGAACGCTCAGTTCACAGCTGTGAAAGCACCAAAGATAACATGTTGGGAGTGGATCCAAACTCAGGAAGGACCAGGACAAGTCACTGTGGCAGAGAAAAGATACTCCACGTCGTAAGTTATACAACGAGATGAAAGCAAACTATTCAAACTACTCTTGATAAGTTCTACTCAAAGAAATGAAACACTGATTCTTAGTGTTTCTAACATTTTAAATTAGAGGGCATTAACATTAGTTGCACTTCTTTTTTTGCATTCCCCTATACATTTATAACTTACAATGAGGAAGCTTTCGTGTTTTGACAAAAAAAATTTTAAAGGTCATGGAACTGGTCATTTTCCTACTGAATATTAAGGTCATTTTGCACAGTTTCAGTCTGCAGATCCTTTATTTGGTCCCACAGTAGCATGTAAGGTAGATTCCCTAGGATCTATACTAAAATAACTTCATCTCTGTCTGTAACCATCTTTTCTCTTCAAAGAAACGTTAACCAATTCACTTCCGTGAGACATTTCTCATATCAACAGATTTTGAAATCTAATATGAATTTAATTAGTTTTGTTTAAATCTACCTTTAAAACCCTGAGGCAGGTTTCACATAAGTGTTTCAAGGATGCACCAGTCTAAGAGGATACAGCAATAATCCAGAATAGAGGTCTAGTAACCTTGTGTGTCTCTCTCTGTTCATAAAGGAAAGTTTCTGCCTGACTTATTCTAACCAGTGAGAGGGCACTATTTATAACTATTTATGATTGAGAGGTAAACTATCTATTAGCCTGTTCCAGCATTTTCTAAAATCTAAATTACAATATCAAGTTCTTTGCCTCAATTCAGTAACTACACATTCAGTGCTTTGTGGCAGGCACTCTTTTTATAGTTCAATACTCTTTTATGTCAAAGAAAACAAATTTAAAAATCAATCTACAACTTCAGGATTTAACTATGAATGGTTTCTTTCTGTCTCCAAATTCACACCGCTCTCAAAACAATCATCTAGTGATATACAGTCTGTGCTGCCAGTTTCTAGAAAAATCTCAACACATGAAGAGGAAAAAGAGTAAGTTATCTTTAAGGCTGACTTGAGAAGGCTGGTTGTAAGTCTAGCTATGGCACATATATTTTAGAACGTGTAACCAGTAGGCGTAACGCAGAATGCTAAGAAATCCCATCTCCGTGGCAGCCTGACATTTTGCCGGCTATCACCATAATTCACGATACTGCATCACATGGCCACCTAGGACCTACTGCAAAGAACAAGAGGTATATGGGTCCTCGGCCTGTTATTCCAAAATGTGTGATTTCATGACAACCACTCAATGTATCTCACAGTACTACTATACCAGGTCAAAATGAGCCAAAGGCTCCATGTTGGAGGAACAGGAAGTTGGAGGTTTTAAATTTGTCAAGTATTTGAGTGTGTTCCACCATTCCCTCTGGTCTAGAAAACAACTTGCAGTACTCAAAAAATCGGGATGACACAACAGTCACATTTTGCGCCACAAAGTGGAAGTTCAATGGATAGATATTAATGATTTGTATACAAATATGCACCAAATGGGTTTTCTCAAGACGCATACTAAAAAAGCCATATTCTCTCTTTCCTGTTATCTCAGTTGACTATAAAAATACTTGAGCTGCTTGTCCCCAAAAGGCGCCCTAGGAATGTACTTGACTTTCCTGCAGCAACGTCCAGGCCCCTCCACCCACCCCCTTGATTCTCGTGCCAGCAGACAGACCGTTTCAAGTTATTGCGGCTAAGGCGGGACAGGGAAAACAAACCTCTATCTGAAGAAAAACCTACACATGTCATTTCACAGAACAGACACACACATGACTGATCTGAAGAACTACTTAAAGTTTCCCACTTGTCTCTGATTAGAAGAATAATGTTCCCTTAAAGGGTTTCAGCATTTTTGTTGATATCCCTTGGAGTATTTAAAACACACACACACACACACACACACACACACACACAATATTTTTAGAAAGTAAAAGTTATCACTTTATTTCTTCCCCCAAACATGCCTACACTGCCAGAAAGTGGGTGAACAGTGTAGTTGTTTAAAGCTTTTGGGTAACAAACATTAGATGATAATTAGATGCTACAAACTACACTTTAAGAACCTAGTCCACTGTTTTATTTATATATATAAATAAACAACTTGAATGTTTGCCTTTTAATTCAGTAGGCAGCACTAGAAAACAAAACAAAAACAAACAAAACCAAACCTGGAGCTGAAAGCAAAGATGCTGGTCACATCCTTCTGATGCCAGAAAGATGGCGAACTGAGGGGGCCTACCCCAACACAGGAGCCAAGGGAGAAAGCACAGAGATTGGTGGGCATTTACTAAAATCTAAGTGTGGGTTTTATTTACGGAACATAGAGATTTACAATTGTTGTGTTCTAAAATTGCCTACAGCCAGTTCTTGATTATCTGTCCACTAACTTCTACTGACTCCCAGACTCCACCAAGAATACATGTGAGATACAGTGGCCAGAACAACCTGTCCAAGGAGGTGGCCTTTAAGCCTAAGAGGAGAAGAATCCAGTGATGTAACAAGTTGGCAGAAGAGTGTTTGCAAAAAGAAGAAATAACAGGAGCCAAGATCCTGAGGGCTTAGAAAGGCCTAGAACCCAAAAGGAGACTGATGTGGCACAAGTGTGGAAGACCAGGACAAAGTGAGAATATCTGGGCAGGAAGGACCAATACAGGTCAACTTCCGGTCTCTTCTCACAAGGATATAGGGCAACCAATAAAAGTAGATACAGTGAAACAGAAAAAGTATAAATAAAAACTTACAGCTCAGGGCCAGGGCGAATAGCAATTACAGGAGTCTGAACCAGGCAAAAAGAAAGAGGAAGGGTTAAGTCACAAAAAGTAGGATCTTCTATTGTATACACATGAAATGTGCACTGTAAATGTGCATTGAGTTCCTGGATCTCACTTTACATTTTTCAGTAACTATTTAGCTAGATTGAAGTTAAATTCCAGAAGGTTTAATTTAAAACTCATTAAATATAGAATCATTCCGTTAGTAAGAGGACTTTTTTTTAACATGTGAGAGAAGAGATCCGTGCTCTTGGTAATATGTGCAAACGGGAAAAACAGAGTCCAAGGAAACCTTAGGCAAAAGGGCAAAGCTCTTGTTAAAAACGCGGCCACCACACTCTCCCCACCAGAGGGAATCTCTTTGTTTCACCTGCTTCGGTAATTAGGAAGACCATATGCATCCCATCCCCACTTATCAAATACTGGCGTATGTTACTGGGCTCCAGTTAAAGGCAATGCAGATCTCAACAAATGCAAAATATCAACCTTTAAACAAACAAGAATTCCAAGAATGTCATTAGTTTTTAATGCTGTGTGCATTAGCAAATGCTTCAGTACCCTGTTCTGTTTATAATCCAGGAGATTCGAAGCCGTGCCACACACATGCACTCTAGAGCTTCCAATTTGGGATGAAGCCATTCATCATCTCAGCTTTGTTTATGGCTTTCTGTTCCTTTATCATCAACCTCACCAAAGCAGCGAGCTATCAAATGTGATCTGCTCTAATACTCAGCATAACCTAAAGAGCTCCACTTATCGAGGATATCACAAAATTCTATTTCATACCCTTCACACACAGAAGCTGTCAGTGTAGGTATCTCCTAAAAATTCCCAAACACCAGGGCTCTTTAATCCTTGGGGGGGGGGGGGGGGGCGGGAAACACAGCAGCATTTGCAGACTGCAAAGTAAACACAAGAATCCTAGACACCTTGGGGTGGGTGGGTATCCTATAGAAACAATCTTGAAAACTGAAGCAGATTTTTTCATTTTGTGGGTTACGGTGTCCCCATCTGCAAAAAGGGACAGCTCCATGATCCAATCTACAGGGGTTTTTTCCACTCCTGAAATTCTGGTTCTCAAAAGTCTAACCAAGTTAGTTAACACAGTGCCATCCAGATCTCCTCATCTCATCTCCTGGGAATGGCAGGACTTAAATTTTAAAATGGGAAGAACGTGTATCCAGACCCTTGCAATTTGTGTAGACGTGACTGAGGTTATTCTGTTAAGTGGTGTATTTTACTGAATTATAATGCATAATCAGACACCAATACAAATGTAACTTTCATTCTTATTGCCAAAGCAGTTAATAAAATGCTCATGGAGTTAAGAAAAGCAGACTTCATTTGGGAGAATTATATAAACATACCTTTGGGGAAATGGTAATCCTGCCCCCCTAATGGACAGTGAAACAGGGTTCATAAACACGGTAACAGGCTTCATCCTCCGAGACCCTATATTCTACAACAGTACCGCTGCAAAAATCTGCAAAGAACCAATCCCACCTTCATTACTGAAGCCTGGCATTGTCTTTGATATCATCGCAAAATGCTTTCCCAAGAACCAAGCAAAACCACTTAAGCCTTGTAGCAAGTACTACTGCTGAAGCTACATACAACAGCATTACAAAGGTTAAAACCTCTTTCATTTATTTTATGCTAATTTGCAAGCTCTGTGGTGTCTCAAGAGACCAAATTCGTACTCTCAGTAAGTTCAGTACTACCTGCTTGTTATTTGCCTATTCCTGAACCTCAGGAAAGGACTTAAATTAAATCTGAATTTAGAGTTTTAAAATATTTGCAAAGTCAAAGCCTTGACAATACATATTGGTCTTGAGGACACGAAGTTGCATTAAAACCTCTGACATCACAGCAAATCCAAATTCTTGCAGCCCTGGAAAGTCTGGTTCAAATATGGCCTCCAAAAAGGGAATGGTCCTCCAAAGAAAGGAGCATGGTGCCTAAGAAGAAAGAATTCTAGAGCCATTTGCCAATTCACGGGAGCACCTAACAACTTGTGTCACTTATCACTCTGCCTTGTATTAGAATCATTTTTTGTTCTTCCTTCTTGTACTTGATTTTGAAAATGGTAGGCAAGAGGCCATGGTGTTCTCATCTTTGCATCCCCTGTATCTCATTGCATGGTATTTTACAGATAAGAACTCATAAAAAAGAAAATGCACATCAATACCCTAAAAATTCCAAATGTAAAAGAACACAATATGTATACATCTCTTTAGACACTCTCTTTCTTTTTTCTTGATACACGATAACTTTAGCATCCCCTGTAGTTTCCATCTTGGTTCCAGGAAGTGCAGAGGTTTCCACAGAGGTGCTAGAAATTATCTCCCAAATAATCTAATCCAACCACTTTATCCTACAGATAGTGAGCTACAGAGACTGAGTGTCCTTAGGACATCATGGCTGGGTAGTCACAGAAATGAACCAAGAATGCAGGTGTCCTAAATCCTGGTCCTGTGCTCTTGCCACACAGCCCTTAGGAGGGAAGACCCAAGAGATGTCCCTCAAATCTCACCACACAACACAGTCTTATCTCAAGCCCTTTTAAATTCTTCTTCCAGGGGTGCCCTAGGTGGCTCAGTCAGTTAAGTGACCAACTTCTGCTCAAGGTATGATCTCATGGTTTGTGGGTTCAAGCCCCGCGTTGCGTTCTCTGACAGCTCAAAGCCTGCAGCCTGCTTCAGATTCTGTTTCTCCCTCTCTTTCTGCCCTTCCCCCACTTGTGCTGTGTCTCCCTCTCTCAAAAATAAATAAACGTTAAAAAAAATGTTTTATAAATAAATAAATTCTGCTTCCAGAGGCTTGTTTCTCATAATTGATCATAATAGGGTTTGCTAATAAAGCCTTAACACAGATGGGAGGGTTTATCTTGTTGCAGATGAGGCAGACTCATGAACTTTTCCAGGGATCTAAATACATAGGTTGAATCACACCAGGGATCCTTGTTCTTTTAATAGATACACGGGTTTTCGGGGACATCAGAGGACAGACATCAGAGGAAGACTACGGGCAGATTCAAGAACACTGAAATGAAAAGGGAAATGAACAGGACTCGCTGCACAGCATTAGACAATTTCCATCACTGAGAAAGTTCAATTGCCCAGTGCTGCTCGATCACTTGTCCCCAATGAGCTCAGAAGTGAAGGCTAGAAGGTCAAAAACTAACGTCTGCTCATTCAATGAGGATTTAATGTAGATCTACCAGTGGCCATGTCCTATTCCAAGCGCTTGGCAAACGTAAGTCAACAACACAAATTCCCTGCCCTCCTGGCACTTAGCTTCTGTCATCTATGGTCCTTGTGAGAATCTGGACATAAGCAGAATTGCTTTAGGGCCCAGGAGCCAATCAGCAGGACAGGGTCGGAGAAAGAGCTGCTCTCCCAGTTCTGCAGGCTACTACCACCTGTCTGGCTCTTTCATGGCATGTGAAGAGGCGTCAGGCAGGGCAGAGAGCTGGGAGTTCTGGAGAAGGGGAAGGGTAGGGTTCTCTCCTGGGGCTCCAGCTGGAGTGGACCTCGAAGGGTCCAGACAGGAAAACCTGAAGGGGATGCTATGTGGTGAATGCAGCCACCTGCACTAGGTGATAAGTGGGGCACCTTCAGGGATTTTCAGATATACTCTCAGGGAGAATGGGGGCAGAGGGGATAAAGTTTCTGTGTCAGGAGGTAAGGGATTTGGGCTAGCATACTCTGGGTTTTTCACAATCACTATATTATCTATACCATGAGCAGGTGAAATCCACAGGGACATCCAGGTGACAGGTATCATGACTATAGTTCACATTTGCAATCTTTTGTTACTACACAGCCATATTGTTCCCTGCTATATATTGCTATACAGCTTTAACATTTTTAGGAGCTACGTAATATTCTATTAAGTTGACAGATGATAAATAACATAGCCATTCCTCTGTTGGTTTAGACTGCATTTCTTTTTAACTATCACAGATAAAGCTGCAAGGAACATCATCAATGATATCTTAGTATTTATTGTCTCATGCATTAAATTAGTATTTATTGACTGTTTAGTATACACAAGGTAATGCGCTAGGTGATACAGTGAACAAGAAACACATTGATGAGCCAATTATACCACTGTATCTGCTTCAGCATGACAAGGACAAAAGAGCATAGGCATTAAGAGGAAGGGACTGGAACCAGACCTCCAGGGGGTACAAATCCCAGCTTCATCATCATTAGGGGTATGATCTTGGGCAATTTATTTAACACTTCTCTGTCCCCCACGTCTTCACCTATGAAGTGGCAATAAAAACTGTACCAGCTTGGCTGGGTTCTTGGCTTGAATGAGGTCATATATTCCAAGCACTTAGAAGGGAGCACACAGTAAGCACTGAGTGAACGTGGGCCTCTGCAAATGAGAATCAACTTTATGAATAGGGTGCAATGGGAATCATACAAAAGGGGAAACTAAACTAGCATTATGAAAAGGAAGAGACATGCACATCCTTATAAGTAATCAGGTTATGCACTAAACTGTGTATTATTTCATTTGCTACTTTGTTTGTAGAATCTAGTGGAGTTGAATTGCTGAGTATATCAACAGATGAATCTTCCAGAAAAAACATATTATTAACATCAACAGCACCTATCATTGAGATATCAAATTTTCATCTATCTTGTCAAAATTGGATTTCACTTCTAAATATTTCTACTACTTTAATAGTTTCCAAATGCTCACTTCAGAGCTGTAACAATTTACCTGTGATCGGATTATACTATCACAATGCTAATTTTGCGTGTCTTTGGTAAGGATTTTTGACATTTCCCCTACATATTTGTTTACTGTTTTTATTTCCTCTTGCTTGACCTGTTTATTTGTGTTTATATATTTTCTGTATCCCTTAGAGTCTTAATGATTTTAATTACTTTCATGTTTTATGGACAATAGATTTCAAGATCTTGTTTGTCCTTTGATGAAATAATCTTTATAAATACATTTTCTGTTCCTTTTAGCTTAGTATTTTTTGGACACACATACTCTATTTTTTTCATACAATTAAGTTATTAAGCTCATTTCTCTCTGTTTCTCGGTTTCATTCCTTTAAAAGCTACTATACCTCCAAGTATCTGATAAATAATCTATTTCATGCTAGCTTGTTAGATTATTTTCGTCTCTTTTTTGCTTAATTGTATAACTCATTCCATCTGGAGTTTTTACCCAGGGGATAAATATGGATTATAACTGATTTTGCTTCAAACTGCAATCTAAATATCTTAATATTTGTTATTACATGAAACTTGCTTTCCCACTTTTTAAAGATAAGCAGTTATTTTGAATAGAAGGTTTCAAAATCCGGAAAACATAATGTGGTGGGGGGGGGGGGGGAGAAAAGAAATGTGGCAGTTTAGGGTGGAGTTGGGGCTGGGAGACCAGGGAAGAATGGGGAAGAATGCAGAATAAACAGCAGTCGAGGCACAGGACTAACACAAGAGCAGAGAAACACTCCCTGTGAAACATGAAAGAAGAAAACACACTGGGTAATAAAATGAAATGGGGTCTGTAAAAATCCAGGCAGATGCCAAAAGGGATAAATTCTGGGTAGACAATGTTTGGGAACCACTACTATAAACACAAATCTACATGGGCCGTCTACGGCTTCCTTTTATCCCCCACCCTCCATGGATCATTACTTTCCCATGGCTTCCACCTAACTATAGGGCCACAGGGAGGATATGCCACAGTGAGGCTTATTTCTGTAGCCTCGTCTTGTTTCTTTTAAGGAGCAGGGAACCCTTTCAGCCTTCTCCTTCTGAGTAGTAAGCAGTCATCGACAAGCCTCAAGGTCGAGATGCAGCACCAAGAGTCAAAATCACCACAATGAAGAAATTATCCATTCCAAAGATGGTCGAATTACTCTGTGAAGCTGTTGAAGGGACAGATATTTGAGAAGCTCAGTGTCAGATCTTTCTAGATCTGAACAGAAAACCCTCAGGTGAGACAAACGGCTCCCAGTGGCTTCTTTACATACTAAAGAGCCCAGATAGATTGTGGCCCTTAAGCCGAGATGTAACACAAAATTGCCAGAGAAAAACCAGTTTAGAGGCCTCTCTAGACTGGTGGGTATGCTATCCCAAACACTGGTGGTCTCAAAGTTTTTACAAACAGGTCACAGGCTGTAGACATAGGTATAGACAGAGATTACCTACACTCAGAGTCAAAATGGGCTGAACAACCACCTGACCACGACCACTGCCGTCATGATTACACAGGGAGTTGCGACTTCAGTTAGTAAGGAAACTGTTTGACCTCCTTGACTCTTAGACTCACAGGCCTTGTTTGAGGCTACTAAAGTGAGAGATAAAAGAATGGGTTTTTACAAATAATAACTTTCAATTTTATAACCTGTTATATTGAAAAAAAATTTACCCAGGTTTTGTATCTTACACAGCATCCCATTTTTTTTGTTTTGTACCTGTGTTCAGAGAAGAATGAGAGCATCTAACAGAAACTAGAAGGTGATCTACGAACATGATTATTTACACGAATGATACAAAAAAAAAGTTCTCAGGTAGTTTCTCCTAGATCATTCCTACTGAGATATAGACTCATTTGAGCTAAAAGCTGAACACATCAATAGCCTGTATATTTCAGAGATTCTGAGGATCCCCTGCAGAAGACCTCAAAATCTAATCATGGCAGAAGGGCTGTTCTTGATCTAGCTCTTGCTACCTGTCTAGTCTATTTGCACAATGTTGCTGTCATGTTCTCTGAAGTTCCATTTATAAACCCATGCTCCCTCTCACATGTCTGGTTCCATCGAGGCTCTTTCCTCTCCCCTTCCCAACTTACCATCCCAACCCTAATACCTCAACCCAAGCCTCTAACTCTACCCCATCACTGAGGCCTCCCATGATGACACGAGACAAGACTGATAGATCCCACTCCCTGCCACATGGTGACAGCAATGAATGTATGTATACAGCAGCCTGGCACAGACAGCAATGAACTGTACTGCCCAAGGGGGTGTCTGACTTCTCCAAAAGGTCATGAGCTCCCAGAGGGAAGAAATCCTGTCATGAGGACCGTTCCTCTCTCAGCAGCCCATCCCTAGAGCTTAGCAAATTGCTAGTCTCATGGTCAGTACCTGATATTTTTTGAATGAATAAATGAGCAAATGGAAATTTTTACAAAACATTTTTTGATTGTGAAGCCAAATGAATGCCAAATTCTAGATTTTTTAATAGTTTACTTTCCAATTTCTTAACTTTGCCTTAAACTGACCACCAATAATATTATATTAGTCATTTGCTTTTATGGTCTTTCCAAATCATTCGATTTAATTTTCATAAAAACAACTCCCTTTTTTGCACTCATTTTGACTGGTTTATATAATATTTCATTAAATGATGTAATTTCTAGTCAGAAACAAAAGAACTGACCCTTTGTAGCCATTCAACTCAGACCTGGGAGGTAAAGTGTGTGGGGTGAATCATCAGGTAGGAAAATTCAGCATGTCATGGGCATCGGTCAGTATATTTTTAAAAAGGAGTAAAGGGAGTTGGTTGATTTGGAAGGTTAGTTAGATGGTGGTAGTTTTAGAGAGCTTCTACCACAGACTGCTTAAAATCGCAGAGCAGAACTTTCCAGAGTCAAATGCTAAAGCTATTCAAAGCCACGTGATTCATTACTGACTGATGAGATGAGCCAAGATGTCTCCTTCCATTTAAGTTAAATAACCTGATATGTCAAGTTCAGGTTATTAAAATATGCCTATTCATTCCTCAGGGCTCCATATATATATACTTCCTGGATCTGGAACATTCCATTAAATCAAGACAATATGTATCAAAACTGACTTCCTGAAGATAATTCTTTCTAATCCCCAGTATTGGCCCATGGGTATGTTTCTAATTAACTCTCCTGAGATGTAGCTCAGTCTCAGGCTAAGTTAACTTTTGAAACATCTTAGTGTACACACTAATACTCAGTTACCACAATAAAACAATTGGAGGTCTAGATTTTGTACAGGATAAGAATCAGAGACATGGAAGAAAAGTAAATTAAAACTACCATCATTAATCAGGACTAGAAAAATTTCCAAATCCTCCTGGCAACTTTCCTAAATAAACCAAGTATCATCAGGGAAACTACTTGGGTATACGAAGAAGAATTTCAGAAACTTTTCCCTAATATTCCTCCTGTTTCTCGTTTCCTTTTATGGCCTGTCAGACACTGAAGTTAAGGAAACTATATAAGGATGTTTTAATTCGGAATCAAAATGCACCACACAACAACTTTTACTGACAGACAATGAAATACTTCCACAAACTACAATCATTTCTCTGTAGTTCTGATAAACTAAAGCATTTACTAAAGTGATTTCAACATGAAGGTGAATAGTATATAACAGATCCAATCCAAACAGTAAGAAAAAGTCCACACGTTACTCTTAGAGGTATACTTACTTTTAGCGTTATGCTGTTCAGGTAGAAGTTGTTTCCACAACTGAACTGGTAACGTGAAAAGGCTAATGGGGAAAGAGGGAAGCATTTCACACCTTTTATACCTATGAATAGGTTAAATACCATTGGAGCGTGAAACCTATCAGATGCCAAAGATGTTATTTTCACAAACAAGCCATTTGGAACAAACACTTTCACCTTTAAAATTCTGTTAATTCTTGGGGTGCCTGGGGTGGCTCAGTTGGTTAAGAATCTGACTCTGGATTTTGGCTCAGGTCATAATCTCACGGTTCATGAGGTCTAACCCTGTGTCAGGCTCCACACTGACAGTATGGAGCCCGCTTGGAATTCATTCTCTCTCTCTCTCTCTCTCTCTCTCTCTCTCTCTCTCTCTGCCCCTCTCCAGCTCACTCGCTCCGCCCCGTCTCAAAGTAAATAAATAAACTTAAAAAAAATTCTGTTAATTCTCTACCTGGAGCTGATGTATTAAGAAACTTTACCACATGATGTAAGCATTTTCCACAGGATTCACTTTTTTTTGGTCCATTACTTTTATCAGGAAATAGATCCAGATATTATTATTATTATTATTATTATTATTACTCCTGGATGTAATAAAATCACCTTCACTACAGAGATTTTTTCTGCAAGTTGAAAGTCTACTGTATCAGAAGATCTCTCTCACTACTGGGAGCCAAGAAACATGAGTTCCAGGCCTAGGTCTGTATCACACAGCTAAATGACCTTCAGCAATTCAATCCAGCGCTCTGGAACTTGGTTCTCTAATAAGTGAAACAACAGATCTAACTGATATATGCATTTCCTTCTTGGTGCTAAAACTTTTGTGGTCTTATAAGCTACAAAATGTTAAAGAATACTGCTTCTGAGCCACAAACACAAGAGTCCCTTTCTTCTCTGTCCTATAACCTGCACATTGTGACCAAGTCCTACTGCTTCTCTCTCTTCATCTTTAATAACTCTCCTATTTACTTTTTTCTCTACATTCCCCAAGCTCAGACTACTCTGTCTCGTGTAGACTATGGCAAAGCCGTCTTGATTTTTCTTACCTCTCTCCATACTATGTCCAGAATGTACTTTCTGACATATATACTCAGCTCACTACCCTACATGGTTTTTCTGTGGCTCTCTATCACCTACAAGAAAGAAAAAATTGTTTTCTCAATGGAATTCAGGCAAAAACCCCAGGGGGGTAAGTGCCTCATGGGGGTTGTGGTAAAAATTAATGACTCTACTCATGGTAATAGTGCATTGAGTACCAAGTGCTGCTGTCTTATCTCCAACAAGTCCTGCTTTGAGCATTTTTGACCACAAAATCAATCTACTTGTGATTTCTTGGAACACAGCACTCTCTCTTTTTCACCCATACCAATGCACCTGGCCAAATTCTGGAAGAATTTACCCCTTCCCTTCTTCTTCGGTTGTTGGACCTCACCTCCATTTCATGTCCTCTCCTTCCATGAAGGCTCCCTTGATTGCCCCTGCAGGCCTAGGAGATCCTGCCTGTGCATCTAGAATGCCAAGGTAGGTGCCCAATAATTGTCAGTGGTTTAAATGAACTTCAGTGGAGTCAGCTCTCTAGCTGTCTGACAGAAGGCCAGAAGCCCCCTAGTTAAACTCTTTCTGGGTGTATGCATGAACCAATTAAGAATTCTTCCCAGTGCAGCTTTTTGTGATTCCTTTTATTCCAAATGACACCAAAATAAGTAGAGTAAGAACGTTTGAAGGGAAGAGAGAGTTTCCGCCAGCATTCCATGATATTTTAGACCACCTCCAGTGCTTCTTCCACGATTTAGAAAGCAGCAATCCTGGAAAGATTGAACAATTGTGCTCCCTTGGTCACAAGGCTCAAATAGGATCAGAACTTTTAATATTATACCCAGAATATTTTTAAACTTCATTTTGTATTCTTTCCATAATTTTTAACATAGTGGAATATTTCCAATGTTAAGTGATGATTCAAGGTCTTTTAAAGCTTCCTATCTCTTAGGTCTAAAAGGAACACTCCCTCACTCTCTTCTCCAAAGCCTTTTGCCTTTGCTTCTCACATACATTTGTGCCACATCTGTGAATCTTGAGTCTAACGACAATAGATAGCACTTGTCTGTATCTAGCAGGTCTCTTCTGAACCCTTCCTACAAAATTCAACTAATTGCTCCCTTACACTGTTCTCCTTATAGGAAGCTTCTACTACCACACAATATGTGTGGACAAACTTACAGCTTGTTCCTAATCTTCATGAGTGATTTAGGATGAGATCTCTTCCAGCTTCTAGCAAGCTGATCGACAGCCACACAGAGGAAAAAGACAGTGAATCTTATTTGTCAACTACATGTATAACCAATATGGTCCAGATTAGGAAAGCTTACACTTGATTTGAAGAACAAAATTGCTGCTTTCACTATTTGCATAAAACTGTACAGACTTCTTACAATTAAAATGGAAGATTCTAGTTTTCACAGCCCAGTACTCCATGGAAAACACAAAGAACAGAGATTGACAGAATTTTCCAATTATTATATATATAATCATGACATCTAGCCACAATTCCTACAAGAAAAAGAATGTGTAAGGACTCATTTTGATTTTAAAATGTTGTCTGACCACTATCTTTATGCACTCTTTTGCATCAATCTATTGACATACATATGAACAGATACAAATCGATTTAATAAACAAGCAGGAATGATAAACCTCATTCACCCTTTATTCTGACACCTTAAATTCAACACAACAGCCACAAAAGGTACAGAGGAATAATACAATTCTCTCCCTCCAAATTTGCTCTTCTGAGCTTGACAAAACAAATTCACCCGTGGCTGTCACTCTATTCTAAAATTGATGAGTATCCAGTAAGTTCTTCCACATGTGTTTCTCAGACGCCTGTGAAACTGTCAGGGACTGCTAGCAAGCATGCTCACTGTTACCAAGTCACTTCATTTCCATTTGAAAGGAGTAATTCAAAAGTCATGGGAGATACAGAACAAAGGAAGATTGAAAGAGGACCGTCTAGAAGTACAGAAAGATTATATAGTAACTAACCAAATGATCCAAAATTTCTAAGATTGATCAGTAAAAGCTCTCATATGAATGTTTAGTCTAAGATGTAAGCTCTTCAATATGTCCAACATAAACCTGTTAGAAGGTCTCCACTTTGTTTATTAAAATATATTAACGCTTTTCAGCTAACACATCTAGTACATAAAAATGATGGCAATAATAGGTCTATCTTAAAATGCTTTTAGGCCAATATTGACATCATCTAATCTTTCACATGAAAATGTTTGCAGAAGGCAAGGACAATGAAGTTTCAATAAGGAAATGGCTATTTGCCCTCTATTTAAGGGAAAGATACTAACAATTGTTGGTCTTCTACTCCTTTTAGGGTATTAAATTCATTATGTCATTTACTCCTTACAGCAACCCTGCGAGTGACATAGTTTCACACCAAACCATAGAAGAGATAACAGAGATTCTAAGACCTTTAATATTCTTCTCAAGGCACACCATTAATAAATGGCAGAATCAATATTCATAGCTTACCGTGCTATCTCCAAAGTGTGCACATTGTCCTAAAACATTTTGGAGCAATCAAGAGGTGATAGAAAGGCTCAGTCATCATTGTTATGACTAGTGGCTGCTGCAAACACCCACGGAAGCAGCTGAATCCTTCTTAACACACTGCAGGGATCAGCCATAGGTAATTAGATAAAATCCACTTTCTAGCCCTGAGTACTGCAAGGATCAATAATAATGAGGCAGAAATAGTTGCTACTAATCACAAGGGCCCAACATCTAATTATCAGTGTTGCCTATAATATGTAGTGACTCTCAAGAGAGCTGGAAAGGCCTATTTCTATCATAGGTCAACCACTGTACTGAATTCCCATCCTTTTAATAATGATTAGTATAATAAATTGAAAAGAACAAATGAAAACGGTGTGCCTCATCTGTAAAAGCTTAGAAGCTAGCTAGAGGAAACCAAATTTACACAGGCATTCAAGCTCTTGGGAGGCCCACCCAAGGACACTGACACAATCAATCAAAATATCTTCTTGGAAGGAGCAATGCCCAAACCACATGAATGACCCACTCCAAAGAATTCCGAGGCGCTTGGATTCCATTAAGTTCAAATTCTACTATTCATCTACCAACAATTAAAACAGGCAGGTCTCTTCAAGACCCTAATAAATTTTCTCCTTGTGGCTATAGAAATGGAAATTGTCCACAACTGTTATTTTTACAGTTGGATTGAATATTATAATTCTCTGGGTTGGGTACTTAAACTTGCAAGGCTTCACTTTTCTAATCAGTGAATGAGAATAATACACCTACTGTTCTGAGGAAGAAGAGATTACGTGACAAATGCTTACAACTATCCTACGTGCACAGAGGGTACTTGATAAACGTTAGTTCTCCTTTCCTTCCAACTCTGGACCAGATCTTACCCCAGAGTTGTAAGTCCAGGAAGTTTTCTTCTGCAGCATGCTACTGAATTATCACACCAGAAGCCAAAGAAGCCTAAATTGGATCTGTGCATAGATCCAGGAAGCAGAGTCAGCACGTAGCTTCAGCAGAGACCTCCAAACATGAGCACGAACTGGAGCTCCTGTCTTCCTATTATTTAAACGTACTATTAAATGAGTTAAATAATCAGACACAAAGATAAAAAAATAGAAGAGATGAGGAGACGTTCTTTCCCTAGAAACGGAACCAGGGATGCTGTCTTTTAAAGGCGGATGGGGGTGCTGGCTACGGTGGCTTTTTGGCAACTCAAACACAATCTCTTGGTTAAGTGGCTGCTGAATTGGCTAAGCCCGCACTTAGTAGCAAGCACAAGGTTCAGAGAAACTATTACCATTCCTTTAGCTGTAGCTCACAAGGACCCATATTTTTCCACTACTTGTGACAGGAAGCCCCTGAGTTGTAGCGTACATGGTGTCAGCAGGCTGCTCCTCTCTGTGAGGACTAGCAGGGCTCAGTCAAGGCCAAGGGGAGGGAGCCAAGCTAAATGCAGCTGTTGCTATATGGCCACAGCTCACCAGGCTGCAGCTTTGTTCCCTCTCTCAAGAGAGGCACACTCGGGGCTAGGATTAAGCAGACCCAAGCCCCCCACATTCCCATCTCATTGCATTCTGTCTGGCCGTGAGACAGAGCAGCACAATAGACATTCCATCTTACCTTAACGGAGCTCTCCAAAGAAATGTGTTTCCTGCCTCATTACATGATGTGCTACACTAAGTCTGTGTCATCAGTTTCATAAAAAAAAAAGGTAACACTGTGTATTTCTACCATTTTGAAGACCAACAGATTTTTTTTTTTGTCTTCACAGCTACCCAGCATTTAGGTACAGATGGTACATTTGAAGGATCAGGGTTACAGGGGAGGGGAGAAGGGGAGAGAGGAGAAGAGAGGGGTAAGGAAAGAGAGAGAAAGAGAGAGGGGAGAGGAGAGACAAGTGGAAAATTCATTGATCTGTGATATCAAAAAGTTATTGCCAGGGGATTTTAGTTTATATCTTAAGTTCCAGGAAGCCAAAATGTTCTGGGTAATACATGTGAATCACTGGAAAGAAATCTTCCATTTTCTGGCTAAAAGGTGACTCCTTTGATAACCACAAAGTCATGAATCATAGATACTTTATTACTCGACTTCCTTTCAATGAGCTAAGAAAAAGTTACTCAAGACCCCCTCTAGGAATTAGTTAAGGAAAAGTGAGTCTCCTAGGCTTGAGCTCATCTGGGATGTCCTCTCTGAATTTCTCCCCTGGGTTCATTTCAGAAGATGGCATATAGCTGTGGCATCCAGTCTTAAGCGGGCCCTGCAGAAGGTGGTGTGGGCAGGAAGCTGCCTTCTGTGGCTGGGACAGGAAGGCCTGTCTGCCAATGTGCTGGGTTATTTCTTCAGCATGACTGCTTGCATTTTTAATTCTTAGTCCTGGGATATCTGGGTTTGGTATTCCAAACATCAATCTCTATCTGAAGTTTACACAGCGTAATCTACTCACTGTTTTGTTGAGCAGAGTTTACATAATGATGGGGGAATATTCTGTTTTTGCACATATATATATATAATATATATATTTATATATATTATATTATATATATATTTATATATAATATATATAATATATATAAATATATATATTATATATATTTTTATATATTATATATATTAGATATATTAGATATATTAGATATATTAGATATATTAGATATCTATTAGATATATTAGATATATTATATATATTAGATATCTATTAGATATATATTATATATATTATATATAATATATATATTAGATATATATTATATATCTATTATATATATTATATATATATTTATATATATATTATATATTATAGATACATTATATATATTATATATATTTATAATATATATTATATATATTATATTATATATAAATATATATATAATAATATATATATTGTTTTTTGCGTATGGACATCCTGGCTTCCCTGAGGGCCTCTCATCTTGTTTGGATGGGAATGGGGTTCACAGGAAGGACGAGAGCAGAATCCATCTCTGATACTCCCTCCTCACATACACAAACCACATCCGAAGTCACCAACCACGCCATGCCGTCCTTCGACAGAAGGCCACTTTAAGAAATCCCCAGACAGAAAACCTTAAACCTCAAAATCTCATTAAGCAATGCACTGAGAGTCCTAAATACGAGTCTGAACCAGAGCTCCCTCACTAGCTGTGACCTTGAGGCAGCCCCCTTCTGTCTCTGGGCACCAGTTTTCTGATGGATAAAGCAAAAAGGGTGAACTAGATGCTGTCAGCTCTAAGGCTATCCCACTCATAGGACCATGTGGTACAAGTGTATGATCACTGGCTCTCGACTTTTCAGAAACACACCAATGAGAGTAAAGAAGCCACCTCTGGAATGCCATTTTCCTTCCTTGGCTGCTGACGGTTTTCACAGCTCTTCACTCCCATACATGTAATAGCCACAGTTTAGTTCTTTCTGCAGTAACAACTTCTTAAATAAACCAAGACAATAACAAGTCTCTGGAATCCAAACACCTTTGATGTCTGACTTATAAATTTTTCAGCCTCTATAATTTTAAGGTTAAATTATATATTAAATTTCAAAGGCCAAGTACTTCAGAAGAGAAGGAAAGATTCCATGTGCTTCCCATGCATGCCCGGAGTCCAAATAAAAAATCTGCTCTTTAGTCACCAATGGCGTGCCCATCGGCTGTGTAAAATCTGTCATTTGTGGAACTGTGATATGTATAAATTATTTATGAAAACCCCAAATAGCAAATTACATTGAATCAAAGTTCTTCGGATTGTTCTAACATTTATTAAAGCTATTTACAGAAGACAATTTTTTTTGTATCAGACTTAAAACTGCAGCTAAGTGACATAAAAATATAGACACACTAGGCAATGCAACCAATTTAGGATGTTTTAAATTTTAATTATGTACACAAGAAATTGCATATTAAATTGGTTCCATTTGCTAATGCCAATCTCATATCTTACAGCATATTAAAAAATGCTTGGTGTTACAGTTAATGAATCACATTTGACTTAATCAAAGTGTGCCGTATGGTAATCAAGCAACTAATAACAACATATGGACATTGCTCTGATCAGAAAGCATTCTTAAAAACCATGCTTCATTTAACCCTCTGAACAACTTATGAGGTGGGCATCATCCTTCCCATTCTACAAATGGGGAAAGAGGTTCACACACACATGTGACAGCACTTCAACCAAGGCTCAAGATTCAGTGAACAGCTGGAGTCAGACGCAATGGACGAAAGTAGTATGTGGGTCTGTCCAAGCTCAGCAGAAAGAAGATGGGTCAGAGCCATTGAATGCACTCTTTCTTCTGAACACTCCCAAGGCTTCATGCCAATGCTGACACAGAGGGGACTGAGACACCACCATGCACAGGGCAGGGCAAGGCCCTGGGTGTCAGAGGGAAGCCTAGCTGTGCTTACTCACTTGCTCTGTGGCCTTGGGCAAATTACTTAACTTCTCAGTACCTTAGTTTCCTCATCGAGAAAGTGAGAATAATGACCTGATGTTTCAGGGCCGTTGTAAGGTAAAGACAGAACACATATAAAATGTCTAACACAGCAATGGACATACAGAAGGTACTCAATAAGTGGTAATTTAAAATTTCTGATCCACTCCAAAATATTTATATGCCCCTCATCAACAAAATTCAGGCTTAACCCTGGTATATCCCTCAGAGTTTGCTGTCTAGTACTGAAGAGGGGTCACAGCAATTAAAGAAGAATAATTCAGTACTTTGATTTAACAAAATCTTTATCAAAAACAAATTTCTCTATCAATTATACGTAAGGAAGAAGAAGCACACTGATAACTCTGATTACATAAAAAATCCTAAGTTTCTTCATGGCCTAAGAAGAAAAAAAAATACCATAAATATAAGTTAAGACACCAACAATTCAGTGGGGAAGAAAAACAGCAAAGGAGAAAAAATTTTGGACCAGTGGGTTCTCAACCAGGAGCAATTTTTGACCCCAGGGACATTTGGTAATGACTGGAGACATTTTTCGTTGCCACATTTGGGGAGGGGGGGGGAGCTACTTGAATCTAATGGTTAGACACTTGAGATGCTGTTAAACATCCTACAATGCATAAAACAACCCCTTGAAACAAAGAACCGTCCAGCCTAAATGTGAATAAGACTGAGGCTGAGAAACCTACTACAGACACATGAAAAGACTCAGAGTTAGGGGTGTCTGGGTGGCTCAGTCAGTTAAGTATCCAACTTCAGCTCAGGTCATGATCTCATGGTTCATGGGTTCAAGCCCCGTGCTGGGCTCTGTCGTGACAGCCTGGAGCCTGAAGCCTGCTTCAGATTCTCTGTCACTCTCTGTCTCTCTGTCTCTCTCTCTCTGCTCCTCCCCTTGCTCATGCTCTCTCTCTCTCTCAAAAATAAATAAACATTAAAAAAATTTTTTTAAAGACTCAGAGTTCAAATTGCTTAATAATCTGTATTGGAAAGAATGTGGTCAGACAATCTGCATTATTGGGAGATGCAAACCAGGGTTCTAAATCCAAATTTATATCCTCTGTACTGGGAATGTAAGAGTTCAACTTTTACAGCAGATAATTTGGTAAATGCCCATTAAATTAAGCTAGAACATGGCCTTTGATGCAGCAATGTTGTTTCTAAAAATTGATAAATTCTTGGATATTCTTGGATATTCACACATGTATACTAAGAATTCATTACTCACTACAAATACTTTATAAGACAGTCAAAAACTGAGTAACAGGCAAATACTGAATCATACGGTCAGTTTAAATATGCTACAGTACATGCCAAGGTAAAATATTACGCAGTCTTTAAAAAAAACAAGGTAGATTTGTTTGTGCTGATATTAATTGTTAAGCAAATAAATTAGACTGGCTTTCACTCTAGAGTAGGCCCTGTTGTGTCTTTTAAATTTTGTACCATATGTTATGTAATCAAAACAATGCACTAAACTTTTTTTTTAAAGAAGATGCCAGGCATATCAACTGTTTTAAAAATCTGCCCTCAGGTCTTTAATTGGAATTTTAGTATCAGTCATGAAGCAGTCAAGAAAAAAGGCACATTAAAATGTGGCAAAACTGAAGACAGTCTAATAAAGAGACTTGACGTAGGTATATAGGAACTCAACAGAGTTCTGGGAAAACCACAGTGTGAACAGTACCCTGCCACTGCAGAAGAGAGCTCCTCATGACAGAGGCGTGGCCTCAGGTGGAAAAACACAAAGACCCCCAGGGACCCTGCAGGCAGCAGTTGGGAATAAATACCCCAACCTCTCTCCCCTTCAGCCCTCCAATCTCCTGCAGAAGGAAGCCCACTGATGCCTCCAGGGACACAGCGCAGGGCAGGGGAATCCCGGCAGAAGCATTATTAAACTCTGCATTTTACTGCTGAAGAATGCTCACGCATCTGGCCTTTTCTTTAAATCCACACACAAAAAAAAAATTCAAGGAGCTGTTAATCCAAGTAAATTAAGATAACCAGGGGAATTGGCAAGAGATAAATGAAGCCAAACAAGCATCAGATGGAAAAAACTACCTCTTCAATTACTATAAAAACTGTGATCCTTATGTTTAAAATGAGCTTTTGATTTTATCCCCACCCCCCACACCCCGTAAGGTAATTTAAATCCTTGCAGCTCAGATTTTTAATCCTAAACCATACAACTGTTACAGTTTGTAGAAGGACACTAGCACATTCTAAGGCATGAAGGCCTTTATATCAGTTTTCTGAAAAAAAAAAAAGAAAAAAAAAGGAAGGGAAGGGGAATGGGAATGGGGAAAGGAAAAGGGGAAGGGGAGGAGAAAAAAGAAAATGAGCCCTTTACCACCTGACTGACCCCACCTGAATCCACACCCTCTTGTCCCACTCTACATGAGCTGTGTGTCCTTCAGGCCACCATGGAGCCATTCTGTTTCTGGCCAAACTCTGAGCACTCTGATTTTAAAAAAACTAAGCAAGAAAAAAAAAAGTCATTTATAAGCTTGTCAAATATTTCAGGTCTCTCATTTTCTGTTTAAACCTGTCAAGGACAATGACATATCACCACACAATAGATCACTGCACTTACAGAAAATCATTCCTTTGATTTAAAGTGGAAAGCAGAGCCAGAAAACTCCAAAAGGCAACATGCTATATATGCTAAGAAATTACAGTAAATATTTCCTGAATAAAACATACTAAAGAAAGCCTAATCCCATTTATATTCCAGCATTTTTTTTTCCTAACGCAGGCTTTATAGACCAGATAATAGCATTTCAGGGCTCCAAGGGATTTTGAACACCTACTCCCTAAACTCTTCCTTCTCCTCCCACACATGAAACAATTAAAACTTAAGAATGAGTCTTGTTCAAGTGGCAGGACCAGGACGAGAACGTCCATCTCTCAAAAGATTAGTAGTCAGTACTGATTGTTGATTACACTGTAATTCAGGACACAGCCTAGTGGAAATCTCAGTTTTTAAAAAACCATTTTCAATGAACCAGTTCAAAATTGGGCAAAGGGACTTGAATAGGGCATTTCCCAAAGAAGATATACAAATGAGCGATAAGGCCGTGAAAAGGGACTCGACTCGGTTAGTAATTAGGAAAACGCAAATCGAAACCACAGTGAGGTACCACTACTTATCTATCAGGACAGCTATCACAAAAAGAGGCAGGGGAGAACAGTAAGTATTGGCGAGGACATTGTAAAATTAGAACCTAGCATGCCCCTCGTGGGAATGTACAATGGTGCAGCCACTGTGGAAAATAGTTTGACAATTTCTCCTCAATTAAACGGAATTACCCTATGATCCAGTAATTCCACTCCTGTGTAGGTTTCCCCCAAAGAAATGAAAGCAGGGCCCCCAACAAACACTTGTGCACCAATATTCATAGCAGCATGATGCACAGCAGATGGAAACCTAAGCGTCCATCAACAGATGAATGAATAAACAAAATATGGTCTATACATACAATGGAATATTATTCAGTCTTAAAAAGGAAGGAAATTCTGATACATGCTGCAGCAGGGATGAACCTTGAAAACATCAGGCTAAGTGAAACAAGCCAGACACAAAATGACAAATACTGTACGATTCCACTTAGATGAAATACCGCAAATGTGCTAGATCATAGAGACAGAAAGTGGAACGAAGTTTGCCAGGGGCAGGGTGAGGGGACAGAGGAATGGGAAATTATTGTTTAATGGGCATACAGTTTATTTGAAATAATGACAAGTTCTGGAAATGGTTAGTGGTCATGGCTGCACATCACTGTGAATATACTCAATGCCACTGAAGTATATAGTTAAAAATGGTTAACATGCCCAATTTTATGTTATGTGTATTTTACCACAACTAAAAAAACAAGAAAAAAAGACACAATTCAAAAAAAAAAAAATCAGCCATGTGAATTATGGGCTGAGGGTCTCATGAAAAGAAGCAATAAAATACTGCTATACTGGTGGAATTAAGAACAGACATTTCATTCAGTAAAGGAAAAAAAAAAAAGTGCAAAACAAGTGAAAATTCCAAGCTTCCTGGGCAAGATGACCAAAACATAAGGGAAAGCTGTGTAAGAGGTTACATGCAGGTGAGAGTGAGGTCTTACTTGCTCTCTGGGGCTGCTTCTCAGGCCAAAAGTGAATGCCTTCAAAACATGATATACCTCGTTGTCCAGCTGACCTGGAGTGTTTTGGCCACAAAGAGGCTTTTCTTTTTTCAACAAGTTAAATAATATGTCAGACTCTTAATGCTTGGATAGTTTCTTCTTTTAAACTTGGCAAAATGACCCTTCAAAAGGCATGTGTAAAGACATTTGGGTTAGAAATAACAAACCTGTAACCCTCCCAAGGTGCTATGTTTATTTGAACATGTGATGATGCTATTGTTCAAATAAACACACTCCGCTTTCTCTCCCTTTCCAACAGCCATAGCACAGACACTTCACAAATGAATATCCACAGTAGCAATGCTTAGTGTTGAAAAGTGGTTTCTATTATAGTCACTTCTGAGATGTGCAAAAAAAATGCCTCCCGTGCTAAGCATTTTCCCATTTGTTATTTCTTCAGTTTGCAAAGAATCCCCATAAAGGCCAATCAAGCCCACGTGAGTCATCCTGAGACACCTCAAATCATCTCAATCCTCTGGAATCCAACACGATCATCAGGTATAAATTATCAAATGCAAATTTGGCCTCCGGGAGCCTGGGTCCCATTTATTAGTTAATACATGTACAAGAAGGGCTGAAAGAACTAGCGGTCAGCTCCAGCCCCGCTGTGACAAAACACTGAAGGTTTTACCTAGAGAACAATCTTGAGATTTAAGAGGGCGAGTTCTCCAGGGACCTGGACAAAATACCAGAGATGGTCTGTGATACCGTCCAATAGGGGAAAATAGCAATGCCCAGAGCAGCATTGCTCAACTTGGGCACTGCTGATATTTTGGACCAAGTAATTCTTTGTTGTAGGGGTGGGCGGTCCTGTGCACCACAGGATGTTTAGGGGCCTCCTTGGCATCTGTCCACTACATGCCAGGACAACTGGCCAGCATGGTCAATTAATAAATGCCTGAAATTGCCAAATGTCTCTTGGAGGGGGGGCTGTGGAGGACAAAACTTCCCCATGTTGAGAACCATTACACAAACTCAACTTTCCCTTTCCCATCTGCATAATGGATGTGAACCAGAGACTGCACAGTACCAGAGGAAATGGAGCATGGACCACCTGGGATATGCCTGCTGCACGCATGTGAAGAAAAACAAGAGTCCAGAGTGAGGGGAATGGGACTGCGGTGGAAGAAGGGAGAGTTTTAGCTTTGCCCTCCCAGCGAATGCATTCATGGTGACTCTATTTTATTTCTCATTAATTCAACTTGTCTATTGCATGGTAGGTGCTCTTGAATATCATCTTCATTAGTCCAAAACTAGGCACTAGGGGGCCTAGAGAAGCTTAGGTGTAATGAAGTTCAGGACAGAGATTACGTTACCAGAAACTCAGGATGATGGTTGCGTGAAGGGTTTGAACAGCTTAATATCACTCAAGTATACCTTCTCTTGAAGACTGCATTCTCAAATCCTTTCGGAATGCTCAATATTAATCACAAGTAGAACTTAACTAGAATCAGGATGGATCTGTGCAAATATATCTCCCAGTTCACTTCATCTAGAAAAACAACTCAAATTTATGTCCTATTACTAGTAGCCAAAAAGTACAGTCCTTGCATATAGTTGTGCAGACTATGGAATGGAACTTTTGTGGAGTGATTTGAACTGCATCCCAAAGCTGACAAAGGTCAGTAACAGTCACCTTACTGCCTGGGGTGCTGGCTGCCCCGCAGAAACCGGCTTGCTGCCGTAGGGTAGAGAAGGTGAAGATTCGGGGCGCCTGGGTGGCTCAGTCCATAGAATGCCCAACTTCGGTTCAGGTCATGATCTCATGGTTTGTGAGTTCAGGCCCTGCGTCAGGCTCTGTGAGGACAGCTCAGAGCCTGGAGCCTGCTTCGGATGCTTTGTCTCCCTCTCTTTGCCCTCCCCTGCTTGCACTCAGTCTCTCTTTTGAAGGAAGGAAGGAAGGAAGGAAGGAAGGAAGGAAGGAAGGAAGGGAGGGAGGGAGGGAGGGAGGGAGGGAGGGGAGAGAACATTCTTTGAGAGCTTGACACATATCCCTTGAAATTCAGGGGACATGGTGAACAAAGACACTTTCTGACTGTCCCCTGGAAAATTCTGAAGGCAGGAGGCATGGCAGAGCAGGAGGAAACGATAGGGTAAGAAGAGAGAAGGCGGCCTGCCACACCAGCATTTGATGTCTTTGCGGCCCTGGCCAAGAGGCTGTCGGGAGGTGAGGAAACCTCAGCTCTACGAAGAAAGGAACTGAGGTAGGAAAGTTGCAAAGGGTTAACCTATTTCGATTATATGGCATTTATAAATCATTTACTAATGCAGTGTCAGACTCATTCAAGAACTCAACAAGTATCATTAATGATAACATATCTTTTTGAAACCTTTTTTCTTATGAACTAGTAACACCTTAGATCTTTGCTACTTTATGGGTGATCCATGGCCCAGCAGGATCCCATCCCCAGGAGCTGGCTAGGAATGCAGAATCTCAGGCCCACCCCAGAACTACTGAATGAGAACCTACATGATGTCAAGATTCACGGTGATTCCTGAGCATGGAAGGGTGATGGGCCCTGGCTTAGACGTCAGGTTCTCTATCAGAGCTGTATCCAACAATCGTCAGCATCGTTTGTTTTGAAAATACACATACCCAAAACACACCCAGGCATTGTGATCCAAGAAGCTGGGGTATGGTCTTTTAAGTAATCCATGGGACAATCTGTTGTAGAACCGGGACTGAGAGCCACTGATTCAGGGTTTGGAAAAAGGCAGACATTTGAAGTTGGGTTTCAGCCAGAGCTCCTAACTACTATCCCTATTCCCCTAACCCCCATAAACATTTTTATACAGGTGAATCCACTTCTCCTTCTAGAGGCTTCATTAAGTCACTGCCAACCTCTAACAAAACCTATAATTAGCTACAATTTTGTCTCATAACTGATGAGGAATCCCATTCAAAATGATCCAACAGGACAAAAATGGCAACCCAATGGAGACATGCAAAGCAAGACAGGTTGAAAAGATACTGGAGGCCTCCAACTTGAACCCTGTCCACAGCTGCCTGGGATGTGTCAGTTTGACTCAGCACTGACTTGTCATGAGGGCTTGTTATTTGTGAACGAAGATGAAAGGAACCATTCACCAGCCACCAGCAAATTGTTAGGTTTTCTTGTCTAGATTTTGTCTTGAGGGAAGAGACAACAGGACCTGATTTAAATCAGAACCCGACTTAGCCACTGTTGCGGCATTCCCAAATATTCAAACTCAGCCACCACTGGAGAAGATCAAATTTCAAGTAACTAGCTAAAATAGAGCCCAAGCTCTTGAATCCCACCCTGATTTCTAGGATAGACTATTAGGCAAATTGGACACTATTAGTCCCTGGTGCAGTATGTTTCTAAGAGTTAATTTCCTTAAATGAGATCCCTCAGAATTTTGAAGTTTTCAAGTAACTGCCAGGTAAAAAGGAGAAATACTTCTGGCAGAAAATGGTCCATAATATGATGAAGTTTGACAGAAGGGAAATGATAACTACTGTATGAACGGTCAGAAGTCTTTTACCAAATAAGGTTATGATTTCTGCAGTGAATGTGTTTCAAAAAGAAGATATTTTCAGCCTGGAGAGTTAGCTTCTTTTTCAAAACGGGTATAATACAGAGTAAATTCTGTCTGATACTAATTCATCTATTTACCAAATACACAACTTTGGCAAGAATGTTATTTTTTTTTCTTTTCCATACAACGTCATGGTTTTCTGGGCACATTACGGGACTCTCAGATGTTTCTAATTACCCTCTGTGTACACCCAATAAAACAGCTGGCTCAAAATGTTATTAATACCACAAGAAGATCCAGAGGGCTCATAAATCACCCTTTCTTCAGAAAGGGACAATGCAGTGGCAAAAAGTGACATATTCTAATCTTGCTAAATAAGACTAGTTAAGAACGTTCCAGGGCACTTCCTAATTTGTCAGAAAAAGGGCAGTGGTCTGTTTTCCTTGCTGCAAAAAAAAAAAAAAATCTTAATGTCAAGTTTCCCTTTTACCTCTTCTAAGGAAAATTTGATGAAAATCAGGTTGAGTTTTTGCACTAGGAAAGCTCAGAAACTCTTCAGAATCCAGAACAAATTTTTATTGAATCTGATGGGCATCTGAAGTTTGGTCTCAGAGTGAAGAAATCTCTCATTTCTGCCGAAAGTTTTTCTTTTTCCCACCAAATCTTACAAAAGCCAACACTGAAGCCATGCCAGGTTTTTGGTAATTATTGCGTGAGTCTAAATGCAAGATAATGGTGTCGAGCAGGAAACCATTCCTTAAACCCATACTCTTCAACTAAATAGAAAATCAAGTTTTAATAAGTGTATCAATGACAGCATTACATCAAATTGGCAAAGGAAGGGCATCTGGCTCTTCTCATTTTATTTGTGATATATCTTTGGAGAATAAATCTCAAACTTCCTAACTAACTTTATCCTTCCCCATTTGGTAGTTATTTTATTTTCCTGGACTGTGTTACATGAAGATGACTGTGTGGCTGCCCTCAAAAACATTTTCATATCATCTGTGATGTTAGTTCCAGGAGGTTTTTCCAACAATATACAAATACATTATTCCTCCTCCACTTGGGGAAAAAAATACACACACACACACACACACACACACACACACACACACACACCTTGCTACTAAAAGCTGATATAAATGTTTGACTCTAAGACTAAAGATGCAAAATTAAGCCCGACTTGTATGCCAATAAATTCTGTAGGTACATACTGTATCTCATAAACGTGACTTCAGTATTTATGTCCAACTTCCTTAAATTTAGTATAACCTAGGAGCCCGGAGGTAAATTACACAATGACAGCAAAGTGAGTAGCACAAAACTGCATCAAATGTTGTAATCATACATCACAGGAGATGCCCCCCATCTATGCAAGATGATTACTTTTCCTCCTGACCATAGCTTTCTGTTCCAAAATGTGCTACAGTATTTAAATGCTTTTGCTCTTGCCAGCAGGCTTGGCAACAGGCAAGAGCTTCCTGGGTTAGCAAGTGAACCTCTCAAGGAGGAGCAGGATCCAAGACAGAGGAAACATGGTGCTACCACACTGTCTCCATGATATGATGATGCCCAACATTATTTTGTACCTAAAGTGCCCAGAGTTAGCCTAAATGTGACTAAGTACAGAGTCTTCTGTGCAGTAGGAGCAGAGGACCAAAGTGAAAGAATAATACAAACATCCTTCTATGCCTTTCTAGAAGCTATTGTGCCATCAGGATTGGTAAATGAAGGAACCACAGTTCTGTGGTTAGGCAGGGAATATACCCTATCTAAACTCCAGGAGCTGTAAGTCCACAATGCCCCCATCACAGGACACAGAGGTTGTGAATTAAGAGAAGGATGTGTTGGGGCACCTGGATCGCTCAGTTGGTTAAGTGTCCAGCTCTTGACTTTGGCTCAGGTCATGACCTCATGGTTCATGAGATCAAGCCCCACATTGGATTGGGATTCTTGGGATTCTCTCTCTCTATCCTTCCCCTTCTCTCCCTCTCCCTCCCTCCCTCTCTCTGTCTCTCTCTCTCTCCCTCCCTCCCTCTCTCTCTCTCTCAAAATGAATGAACAAACTCTTTTTAAAAGAAGAGAGAAGGATGTGTTATTTTGGGGAAAAGAAAGGTCTTTTTGAAATCAATCCAAGGAACCCATGAGTACCCTCAGCTGGCTCCTTCTCATAAGCCTGAAAAGCACTGTAAAAAAGTCAGCTCATTATTGGATTCATTCGACTAGTGTGGAATCAGACAGGTTACATCACCAGCCCAGGGGTGCAGAGCCATCAATAGTATACCAGAGCTAGACCACCAGGGTCAAGTGACAAGGTAGTCACTAGAAGCAGAATAGGAAAGAGGAAAAGCAGCAAAGGAAGAAACCTTTGAAACAGAGCTTGAAGCTGTTCCTTAACAGACTCTGAGTATTTAGACAAAGGCAAGAGTGGGGAGTGGGAATTCACGCAGCAAGAATAGCTAAAGATGTAGGAATCTGGGGCGGCCGGGTGGCTTAGTCAGTTGCACGTCTAACTCGTGATTTCGGCTCAGGTCATGATCTCACGGTTTGTGAGTTCGAGTCCTGCATTGGGCTCTGTGCTGACAGTGCACAGCCCGCTTGGGATTTTCTCTCTCTCCCTCTCTCTCCCCCCTCCTCGCTCGCTCACTCTCTCTCTCTCTCTCACTGGCTAAGAAAAAACAGATACGTTTTTAAAAAATAAACAAAGGTTTGCCACGAGTAACAAGTACACCACAGTGTTAAAAAGCGTCTTTTTCAGCATCTTGTAGTCAATGCAGTATGTTCTCCTATTCTGTGTCCCCAAACTCTATAAAGACTGCTCCAATGGTTATTTTACTCCTGCAACATCAGCTGCCTGAGGATTCACGATGAAGCGGTGTCGGGTAAAATCTGTGTGCCACCATTACACAGGCACCTGCGTAGACAATTTGCTCTGCCAACTGAGATGCATTAAGCATTTCTAAAGTAAGGCTGGCACCTTACGGTGCATGCTGGCACCGGGGAGACGAACAAAAAGCACACAGGTCCCTGTCCCCAAGCAGTGTAGAATGTAGTGGAATAAACAGGTATAACAAAATTAGGGAAATGAGGCTCCGTGGCACAAGCAGCCCTCGGCTGACTCCTGACAAAGCAGTAGGTGATTTGCTCAAGAACACAGGCTGGAGAAGTGCACCTGCCAGGCAGACAGCAGTGTGAACAGAGGCACAGCAGCACAGAAGGCTTGGTGAATCTGGGGACCTTTGGTAACCTGGAGCCTCGGATGGGCTGAAGCAGAGATTAAGGCTGAGTTAAGGCCGTCCTGGAAGGCCCAACATGCTACACTAAGCAGTATAGTTTTCCAAAGATCATCCCCTGTGCTCAAGCAGAGCAATTAGGAAAGAACATGTGCTTTGACACACTGTGGTACAGACTCCAAAGAACTCTGAAAGGTCATTTATTCTAGGCTAGCCAGGACAACACCGTTAAGGAGTCCCAGCCACCCCCATGAAATAGGCCAGGCATGGCTTACCAGGAACAATCGATCACACATGCATTTCTCACAGAGCTAGCAAACTGCTGAAATCTTTTACCTATGGTTGTTTCTTTTCTTTCTTTTTTTTTTTTTTTTTTTTTTGTTTAACTGTCCTGACTACAGACATATTTCTTTTTTTTTTTTTTAATGTTTATCTATTTTTGAGAGTGGGGGGAGAGGCAGAGAGAGAGGGGGTCAGAGGATCCAAAGCGGGCTCTGCACAGAGCATGATGCAGGCCTTAAATCCCTCAACTGTAAGACCATGACCTGAGCCAAAATCAGAGGCTTAACTGACTGAGCCACCCAGGCACCTCTACATACATACTTTCTTTTTTTTTTTTTTAATTTTTTTTTTTTTAACGTTTATTTATTTTTGGGACAGAGAGAGACAGAGCATGAACAGGGGAGGGGCAGAGAGAGAGGGAGACACAGAATTGGAAGCAGGCTCCAGGCTCTGAGCCATCAGCCCAGAGCCTGATGTGGGGCTCGAACTCACAGACCGCGAGATCATGACCTGAGCTGAAGTCGGACGCTTAACCGACTAAGCCACCCAGGTGCCCGCATACATACTTTCTTATACAACCGCTCTGTGCCCCATACCTTCTCAGCTTCCAAGATCTTCCTTTTCAACCAACAGGACCTCATTCTCTCCTGGTTTGGGCTCTTAACATCAACAACTTATTGCCTCTCCTTGGTCCAACTAACCCCTTGGAATTACCTTTCCATGCAGCGCTCCTCCACACGGGACCCTCTCCCTAAACACAATCACACACACACACACACACACACACACACACACACACACACACACCCTCATAATCAGTTTTATTTCCATTAAAAAAAGCTCCATACCAAAATCATGTGACCTGTCTTACATAAGATATTGGAGAAAAAGGCAATGCTGCTTCTTTGGTAAATTTTTTCTATATCAAAGACCCTGTACTTTTTATTATAAATAACCAGATTCCTTCTGCAATAATTCTAGGACCATGTTTTCACCCAGAGACTTGCTTGCTCCCATGCTCTGTGAATGAGGCTCTTTATCTAAAGATGTTATTAACAGGATTCCTTGATACAATGTGTGTGTGTGTGTGTGTGTGTGTGTGTGTGTGTGTGTGTGTGTTGTGTGTGTGTGTGTGTGTGTATGTAATATATACAGATCAATATACATATCAATAAAACCTAATCCAACAACACATATAGGACAAATTTGCCTGAACGCTCCTAACACCAGCCTTCTGGAGATGTGCCACAGTTGAAATAAAATGATAAACACAGTGATAGAGTTAGGTTACTCTATCTGCGAAGTTTGTGATGTTCTGTCCCAGAGCTCACTACTCACTCCGTTCAGGTCTCTGCTCAAACGTCCCCTCACCAGACAGCCCTTCCCGACTGGCCTAAAATAGCCATCCATACCTTCCACCCACACCCCCACCTCCACCTCCCCTCCCAAGATGCTATTTCTTCATAGCATTCATCACTACCTGGCATTAGGTCAAATTTTTCTTACATATCGTATATTTTGGTAGTACCCATGTGACAGTACTGTATACTCACACTATAGCTTGGTTTTATTTCTCAATTGTGGTCAAATATATGCAACATAAGATTTATGGTCTTAACCATTTCTAACTGTACAGGTCTGTAGTGCTAGATGCATTCATATTGTTGAGTATTCAATCTCCGGAACTTTTTATCTCGCAAAACTGAAACCCCATACCCATAAAACAGCAGTTTCCTATTACCTTTTTTCCCCCAATCCTGAAAACCACCATTCTCTCTCCCTCTAAGAAGCTGACTACCTAGATAATTCATACATGCAGAATCACACACCCTGTGTTAGTCTGTGACTGGCCCATTTCATGTAGCATAGTATCATCAAGGTTCACCCATATTATTTAGCCATGCTGTATTTTTTTAGTGTTGCAGGGGCAAGGACTTTGCCTGTTTTGCTAACCACTGTATTCTTAATACCTATACTAATCCTCAACACACAATAGGTGCTCAATAAAGACGTTAAATAAATTAATATTCCTAATACCACTTCCAAAGCTCAAATAAAATGAACAACAAAATGCTTTACATGATGGCATGTATTCACTATTGGAAAATATTCTGAAAAGATTAAATATATGTGGGAGTAGTTTGATAAATTGTTAGGCATTCTAAATTGCCCAAACGAAAGCAACCACTTTCTTTTAGTATTATACTAGATCATGTTTAGAAACATAAATCTGTACAATGCATCAAGGGGAAAATATATCCACCACTTAATCAAAGAGTGATATGTTGGCATTTCACTGGTTTTTGTGCTGGATAAACATCAAGGGATCCAAACAATGACAACTGGCAGAGGACGAAAGACTCTGAACTAAGTTGCCAGAAAAAAATCTAAATGCTTCCCCCTCCTTGAGCAGTTACTGGTTTATTAATTGCCTGGATGAGAGCGAACTGTCTCCCTCGTTACGAAGAGACCCTACATAATGAGTGTAACAAAACAAACTGCTTCCATTCCTCAAAAACACTTCAGTACAAGGTTGGTTTCGTGAGATATACGGGGGAAATTCCCAACACAGAGCAGCAAACCAAACTCAACAGTTAAAAGTGGCTAGAGACTGTCATCTATTATGAGCTGATCAAAAGCTTATTTTAGACTAATAAAATGCTAGTTTCCAGCCTTAAAAAAAAACTGAGAAAACTTCCTCCTTTTTTTCAAAATGAGAAATCTCTATGTCCCCTTTTCAGAGAACTTTAGTAAGTTCTGGAAAAGTCCAAATTCCTACACTTGGAATTCAAGGTACTCTACAACCATGCCCCAACCTACCTACCCAGACTTATCATGTATTATCATCATCTTTCATGCTTTCTGCATTTAAGTGAAACTACTCCCAATTCTCAGAAACTACCTATGCACGTTCTTGTCTCCCTGCCTAATTCCAACAGGTAAATTCTTCCTTCCCATATCAACCAGACCTCCCTTCCCTCTACTTCCCTTCCATCTGTATTTTGGAACTTAACCAACGTTTCAAGTTCCACTGCCCCCATCAGTCTACAATCAGGCAAACATGCATTTAGCCACCTCCGGCTACAAGCCAACCCCTACAAGGGTTAGCGCTGGGATAGCATGGTGACAGAAAAGTCACACGCCATTCCTTTCCCTCCTCAGCTAGACGTGGTATCTCCTTCTCGGAGATCCTCATTCAGGCTCAGGCAAAGCACTTTCTACTTTGATTTAGGTTTATGTATGCACGCTCCTCGTCTCAAAGCACAAGCTCTCAGGGAACAGCTTTAGGATTTGTCTCGGAAAATCTAGCACAGTGTTTTATACATACTCACCTGGCAACAGGGTGAGAAGGAGGTATGTGGACGCTGGGAAGGCAAACCTGACTGCGAGTCACCTTTAATCAAACCCACCAGGGCTATGGTACTCATATCCACAGAATATGAATCCTGATATTTACGTCCCTCAGAGGAAATAAGCATCAAATGAAATAACATGGGAACATACTTTTTAAATTATCAAATAATTTTTGTAATTATTCAGCTGATGCTGATCGAAACTGAGTCCCCTGTAACTCTTCAGAGAAAGCAGCATCATATAAACCAAATGTGTTATTTTAGCAGTCATGATTGCTTTTCAGTGGCTCTACAAATAAGCTATGTCACGGGATAGTATTATTTTATTTCAAACATTCTAGTTGTGACAACATGAATTCCTGTGTTCTTATTAAGAGAACTTATGACTCTATAAACAACTTTAAAAATACCAGAAGGTCGTCTTCATGATATCCCTATGAATGGAAAGAATCCATTAAAACAACAATGGTTAACCTGCTGGCCCACCCAACTAGGAATATGTTTCCATTTTTTAAAAAGGCAAAGGTGGGGAGAGCCAAGAGGCAAAGCTCAGAATGTGACAAAAAAGGTGTTATAATTAGAAATCTGCTTTAAAGAAAATGCCACTTGATGGAAATACTCTGCTATATCATATCAATATCATGTTCATAAAAATGAGTTTATTCTAGAATCTCAGAGTACTTGCCTTGGATATCATCCTCATTCAGGCCTCACAGTAAGTGGAAGTTATACTTAAGATGTCTCTAACTGAATACTCAAGAGCAGAGACTATATGCTTAATAGTCATGAAAACAATACACCTGCCTCTCACATCTGAAAAGCCCAGACTCCCCATCACCAAAGACCAGAAAGACTGGCACAGAAGCAGCACAAAACAGGAAGAAACCAGTATCACCCCTGTGTCTGCTAAAGAACCATCCTTTGTATCTTTTTTAAAAAATTTCTTAATGCTTATTTATTTTTGAAAGAGAGAGAGAGAGAGAGAGAGAGAGAGAGAGAGAGACAGTGTGAGCAAGGGAGGGGCAAAGAGGGAGACACAGAGTCTGAAGCAGGCTCCAGGTTCTGAGTGGTCAGCACAGAGCCCAACACAGGCCTGGAACTTGTGAACCCTGAGATCATCACCTGAGCTGAAGTTGGACGCTTAACCAACTGAGCCACCCAGGTGCCCCTCTGTATATTTATTATTACCTCTTCTGTGTGGTCAGTGACCTGAGCCCAAGAGGATCTAAAGCCAGAATATGGCCAGTGGCCATGGTGAAGCCAGGACTCCAATCCAGGGCTACAGGTCTCTCAGGTGCCTATTCTCTATTAAACCATCCGTCCTTCCCACAAAACCCAACTCCATGAGGTTCTTCACCTTGTCCCTCCTACCCATCGTGGTCAGACCCCACGCAATCAAGTAAACAGATGACCTAAAGAGATCTAAGTTCTAGTCCTAGCTAACAGACTTGCTATGTAACTAAGTCAAGCTCACTTACACCACTGCCTAAGTTTCCCTATCAAGAAAATGTTAATAATAGTATGTGTTCCACTTCCTTCAAAAAAACCAAAAAACAAAAAACCTATAAATCACTATGGAAATGTTCAAATTCATTTCTGCAGTTCTGATGATCAAAATGGACTATTTAATTAAGCTCCCTTGACCTTGAAGTCCATATGGTTTTCCCAGTAGTATTTTGACTTCTGGGAGCAGGGGTCAGCAGACTGTGCCACTGAAGTCAAATTTGGCACACCCAAGGTTTTTGTAATGCGGCCACACCCATTCTTGTACATACTGCCTACACTGCTTTCATGGCCACAGCAGAGTTGAGTAGTTGCAGACCACATGTTTGTGTTGCAGTGTCTCAAGTATTTACTATCTAGCCCTTTACAGAACAAGTGTGTGAGTCCCCACACCTTACATAGCAGAGGCCAAAGAGAGCAGCTAACAAATTTAATGAATTTTGAACTTTCCCCAAGCTGTTCTATTTTCCATATACATGTCTTATGTGCAAAAGATTTAACATATTATAAGCAAATATAAATAGAAAAACGGCCAGAAAGCTACTTTTTGTAAGTAATAAAGCTATATTAAACCAGTCAAGTCCACAAAGATACTTATGTCTAAAAAAAGAACTTCTAAAATTTTCTGTATTTCTGAAGAATCATAATCTATAAGTTCTACAAAATTACCATTCTTCAATTTAAAAAATTTAAAACTGGTCCCTAAGATTATCAAGTCTTTTAATTAAAATAAAGAGAAGAGGAAAATAGCTCAGGATAGAAATTAAATATTTCCCAGGACTTCCAATGTGAAACTTTATTACCATGCCTTTTCTGCCTGCCTGCCTGTCTCTCTCTCTCCCCCTCTCTCTCTCTCTCTCTCTCTTTCTCTCCCTCTCTCTCTCTCTCTCTCTCTCTCGTGAACTACTCTGCCAATCCTTTTGTGGCAGAGTTGAGCTCTGGTTTTGAAATTTTTTTGTGTAAATAAGTTTGCTCCGTTTTACATTTTGAATAGGCTACGTGTATCCTGTTCCTAAACAGCTGCTTAAATGCCAGACAGGAAAGTGTGCAGCGTGTTTTAACAAGTAGACTTCCTCTGTTTCTCAAAGCCTTCAAATATGTAGTTTCAAAATGAATACACTGTAAGCCAAAAAATTACCACCCATCCGATTGCTTTGTCATTCTTACTGTAAAGATTTATGAAAACTGAGAGGAGGAGGAGAAGCAGTGATTGCTGCTGCTGATGGAGCTGAGAAAGCCATGAGAGCAAGGCAGGCAATCAAGAAAAGTAAAAGTGGGAAAAAGCCATTAAGCACGTAATAACCTACTGGGAACTGCCTTTTCTCTTCCCCTCATTGTCTATAACCCTCCGGAAAATGATATTACTTGTTGCTCATAAAAAGCCCTAAGAGTTTAAAGGAAGACTGAATTTCAGAGGTCACTAAACATAAGCCATTTATTTTCTGTATGAGACAAAACTGAGGTCCAGAAACAGTAACTGTCACACCCTGTGGATTAGGTAGGTAGTGGCAGGACCCGGACCAGAATCTAGTTTCCCGATCATCAGTTCAACACACTTCCCATTAGACTCGGCGCTCTGCCCTGCTAAGCGTAACTTGGCATCCACCAACTAAATTCTTTTTTAAAATATGCCCAAACACCCCTATCATAGCCAGGAAATTCACAACACCCTTTTAAATAGTATCTATGGGCATACGTTTTTTTCCATGTACAGACTCTCCAGAATAATGCTTTGACCTCATCAGGATTAGGAGTCACGATAAAGCAGAGAATAATCAAAAGAGCTAATAAGGACTTCAGGCTGCCCCCTTGTATTTTGTCTTGATGATAATCAGTTTGAAAGAGACACCCTCTCTCCTACCCCCCAGACACACACGCTCAAGACTAAACAGCAATATTCCATAAAAAGACCAGATCTAGCCAGTGTTATTATCTGTCTGACATTTGGGTTATTCTTGTGAGTAACTCATAAAGTAATGTGGGTGTCTGTGATTATTTGAGTACACATGGCAAACCATAATTGGTCAAAAAATAATAAAAGACATTTTTCCGTGACAAAAATACTGTATTGCATGACAACATGGCAGCGTGACAGCATTCGGTGGACCGCAAAACTTTCGCCCTTTACGAAAAAGTAAAAACAACACAAAAATTTTTTAAGTAAAAAGCTTTCTTTTCAGGGACCACCGTAGTTCATATTTAAATTAGTTAAGAGAGATTAAAAGGTTTTGAGTGCTGACAGCAAGCCACTAGCATTTCTTCCCCTAAATCCATGTCATGTATCAATGTATAATTCAGCCTTCTGAATCAGAGCAGAAATGTGGTGAAGGATGCAAGTCTGTATCCCTTTCTACAACCAAAATGCAGTTTTTGACAATTCTTAGATTTTTTTTTTTTTTTTTTTTAGAACATGACTATCAGTAAAGTAAAAAATTTAAACTTAAGCAACACTATCCAAATTTTGTAACGGGAGTCAGATCTAGGACAAATTCTTATTACTGAGCAGATTAAACGTGAAGCTGATCAATGCGAACTGTGCATTAGGGTCTCAATGTAAAAGCTATCCCTTTCTGTCCTATTGATACCCCCCCCCCCATATCACCACAGGCTGCGTCCATGATAAGCAATCAGGGGCAACATTCTAGTTGCCATCTCTCTGAGAAGCCAGAAAAGCAGGGTAAAAATTATTCTGAAAGTGATTTAAAAGATCTCCTGGAAGAAGCGTATTCGTGCTCATAGACAGAAACCCATTCAGGCAGAGAGCAGTGTGAGTGGAAGAGGATGTCTACATGCTACGATCTCAGAAAACTCAATTCAGGAAGGACAGTGAGGGACCGTGGAGGAACTCACCCACTCGGAAGTTCGTGGCCGTCAGGGTGTCGGCAGCGTGACCATTCTCACTAATGAGAGTGGTGGTGTTCCCCTTCTCACAGCTGTTCTGACAGCTGCCCTTGGTGCAGGTCACTTTACAGATGCTCGGAGTAAAGACCACCTTGATGCGGCCAGTGTGGTTACTCACTAGGAGCGGAGGCAAGGAGAAAAAGAACAACAAACACATCAGCTTAGTATCCATGAAAGTGCCTTGGAAGGTTTAAAAAAAAAAAAAAAACAAGGGGAAAAAAGCAAGGAGAGGAGAGGGGGAACGAGAGAGCCCACAACCCGACAGGTTTAAGGAAAGAGGGAAGCCTTCAGTGCTCGCTGCTCTGTATCCAGTGGTGTCTCTGAAACAGGAGTAGGAAGCTTAGCAAACAGAACTCTGGGATGCACTCCAAAACCACATTTGAAGTCGAGTCACTGGAGTGGGATTACTAACCACAATGCTGCACTTTATTCACGGGCAGACAAAGAGCAATACGGAGGGCACGACATGAAAGAGCCAACCCTGACAGGCAGATGTAATACAAAGAGGTTGGCCATGCACCTCGTGGTGAATAAACTCTTGTGTCCTCAACTTGCATACTTTCCCTGTTTCTCCACTTATTAAGTCACTATTTGCAGTCCGACCCCTGGAAATGTTTTAGGCATGCGGCATGTCTGAAAACATCTGTCTCAAATCTCCTGGCACTCTCGGCTGAAGTGATCAAATCCTGTGACGCAGCTGTGGGAGCCCGTTTCTTTTTCACAACTCCGGGGCATTATTTCCCCATGTTAATTTATGCAACCTGTATTTGTGCCTTACTGTCAACAGGGACCATCTAAGAAAAAGGGAGGCCAGGTCACGAGGCTAAAGGGTTGCCTCTGTTAAAATACCATCCCGGAGCCCTCACTGCTGCCATTCACAGGCCACTAAGGCACGTATTTCCTGCACTCACGTGGCCCTCTCCTTAAAACCAAATGCTATAACCTGAGTGCACAGCAGAGGCAGCAAAGTATTACAAAATGGGCACTAATCTAAAAGTCAGATGCTGGGTTATAAGCCTGCCTCGACCACGGTGTGACGTTGGACATGTCATTTCACTTTTTCTACAAAACATGAGAGACATGCAGCTCATGTTTTCTAGCTAGTTCTGACGTCCAGGGTCTGTAGTAGGGGTCAGAAAACTGTAGCCCAGGGATCAAATATGGCCCATGGCCTGCTTTTGTAAATAAAGTTTTATTGGAACACAGCCACACATACTCACTTACATAGTATCTATGGCTGCTTTTGTGCCACAATAGCAGAGCTACAAAGAGCATGTATGACTTCACCCAGAACTGCCATTCATGACCAAGTCCCAATGTAGACTCTAGGGCAAAGTGCAATACAGAAACTCTAGTGCAATCTCTGCATCTGTGATACACCCCTGTCTAGGTCCTTTCGTCTTTCCAGGAGCCTAGGCAGGGAAGCAAAGATGGTAGCCGCAGCTGGAGACCAGATGGCTCAGCTCTGAGACTAAGGATGATAGAAAGCAGTGCCCTGCCTATTGTCACTGTGTTACTTCAGGGGCCAAAGGAGAGACTAGCTCTGGGCCAGCCTTTCTGCTGCCATCCTCTGCCTACCAGAGGCAATTCTGTCCCCCTCATACTGCCTTGGTTTGACCAGGACTAGATTTTTAGGAAATCATCCAAGAGGCCTCCATAGGCCCTCAACAAAAAAAATCATGGTCAAACCTGAGCTTGGAGACAAAGAACCTTAACCAAAAAAAAGTCAGAATTTCAAAGCTGGACCCCAAAGGTCCTCTGACACAACCTTTACTTAAACATCTCTAGTGACAGGGAGCTCATAATCTACTAAGATGGCGCGTGCTGGTTTCTAAGCTGTTCCTAGCAAGTGCACTTCCTTCTGGAGCTCAAGTGTGCCAGTTGCACCCATTAACCCTAACTCAGCTCCCCAGGGTCTCACAACCTAGTAACGCCTCTTCCACAAGACAGCCCTTCACCTCCTCAAAGATAACTACCGAGTAAGTAACGAAAGCTCAAGTCAGAAGGAACTTGAAGAGATCAGCTTGTGTTGGCCCCTTCACTTAACACAAGAAAATGATTCTTGCAGAAGAGAAACAGCCTCAGATCTTTTCAAATGTTTTTTCAAGACCGTTTCCCATTTTCACTCAGTGGTTCCAACACAAGAGATCAGGACACACAGTGTGAAGTGGGGAGATGTCCTAGGGCTCAACCAAATCTTCGAGCACCTTGCAAAACAGGACTCAGAGTCCTGTTCTATAATGGGCCAAATAATAAACATTTGAAGGCTAGCGGCCTAAAGGACTCTGTTGGCAATTATTCAACTCTGTTGTGGTAGCCTGAGAGCAGCCTGTCGAAAACAATATATATGTAGATGAATGGTGTGGCTGTGTTCCGATAAAACTTTATTTGAAGAGGCAATTTGCCAAATACTGCTTTGAATGCTTATACAACATTTAAAATTTTTGAGTATACCTCAGAAATTTAAAAAACTACAATAGAACGTTGATTCCAGAGACAAAATTCACATAGTTCGACTTTTTTTACAGTAGTGCGCACGTGCGCGCACGTGCACGCACACACACACACACACACACACACACACACACACAAACCAGCTCGCGCTCTAAGTTGTCAGACCATGCTTACAAATATCTTGAGAATACTCTGTGAATCTAAGTGTGTGAAGCCCATTTAAAAAAAAGAAGGGAGAGACAACACTGTCCCACTTCAAAAGAATATAAACTTCTATTTTTTCTGGCTCTTGGTACAATAATGAAATTAGAAATGGTGTGCCAACTATTTTGTCTTCTCTGGCATTAACTCGTGGCCCGGGCGGCTGCCATGCAGATGCTCATACCGTCACCTAAATTCTGCTCACTTAGGCGAAGAGAGACATCCAAAGAAAGCAAGCACTTAATCATTATTCCCGTTTCACCTCGCAGCTACAGTAGTCACTTTATAGGCACTTGAGAGTCTCCAGGCCTATTGTTTTTAAAAACTTATTCTATTTCTTTGCCAAAAGAAAAAATTTTTTGGCCTGGAATCATCTGGATTTTCAAAAGGCAGAGACAGTTTCATATGACTTAATTCTGATTTTTACAGTGTTCACATCTTCTTGTTAGAAGACACATTTTATTTCATATTTCCCTTTGCATTTTACTAACATTCTGCTATAAAAGCAGTCTAATTCTAAAGCAGACACATAATCTCAGCGAGTCCTCTTGTCTTCATGAAGCATTGATTTCATTATAATTAGCGTTAGCTTACCAAATCAATCTCAAAATCAGTATTAAAAAATTCACAGCTGCTTTTCACACTAGACTGTCATGTGTAAAAGCTCTAATAGGATCTCTGTAAATATTACAGGATTAGAAAATACACTCTCCGATTCCCCTTGTAAAATCATTTCTAGGTAGCCGAGGGTATCATGTAAAGTTTAACTTTCAAAGAACCCAAAAAGTAAGGTAAACTGCTCTGAGTTTCAAATTCCTCAAATGTGACAAGCTGAAGAGCACACCATTCATCTGTCAAGAGTTAAGTGGGAATTCAGTAAGAGTGGCAGCGAACTTTCCTCCACAGACCACTTGGGTCTGTGACAGGCATCTTCCTCGAATGCTTTGAGTAAACTAAAACTCAAAAACCCCACAGGCTTGCCTACTAGGAGGCCCCTAATGAAGGTAAAATATACCCCAAGGAAAGACTGTCGAACCCCACAGAGATTGGGGGTTCTGAGGATGCTGGAGGCCATTCCGGTCTAAGGCCCTGCATCCCCCATGAGGATAAGGAAACCCTTGGCGAAATCAGTGGTCAAAGACCGCCCCTGGAGTACCTAATAGCTGATGAACAATTACAAAGCTGAGGAGGAAAACTCAGGCCAATCAGAAGTACACAGGCGCAACTGCTGGCTCAGCTTTCATGCTTGGTCCCTCTGATGACAAAAATGTAACTTTCAGATCCCCTGTAGATAAATCAGCCCCACATATCTGAAGGAAGCGCTTTCAGATCTTGCGTTGTAGAGGCTTTGGCTAGAAGGATAGATTGCCTGGAGCCATGTAGCACCTCCACTGGGCCTCCTAGTCAGTCAGTCAGTCAAGACACTCAAGAGTCAACATCCTGTCTGCAGCTTCTGCCAGACCCTGTGCAAACTGAAACCTCCATGAAGAGGCACTGGCACATGGTTTAAAACAAACCACAGATATTCAGAGTGGATGGTGAATGGGATGGAAGAGAAGCCGATATCCTCCCAATAGGAAAAGCTTTCATTTCTATTCCCCGATCATTAATGATGGAGAAAAATTCAAAAATGCAAAAATTGTTCTTGACAAATGGATTTTAGTCTAGAAAAGAGCACAGTAGCCCATCCTCCAGTCATTAGCCTAGGATGGAACCGAAAGCCGAGGCAGCCAAAGAAACAAATATAATAAGTGCAAGACTCACATCAAACGTCAAGAACAAATACAGGGTCCTCCGCATGCATCCAGAATGCTGTGACATCTTCACCCGACTTCAACAACAGGGACCAACTAGCACAGGCAGTATCCTCTGGGAAGGGGAAGCACCTCCTGGGTGGTTACAAGCCATCACCCTGCCCATTAAGTGAAGCTGTCCAAACGGATTTCGGAACCAATTCAATACACAGGTCGTGTGTGAGAAACAAGCAAAGGGCTCCTTCGCCTGCTGCAGTCCACTGCTTGCCCGAAGGCCAAAAATTCTTTGAAGGACAAATCATGAAACTATTAAATAATGCTTAGAATAACAGGACTTCATTGTTCTGCTCTCCAGGCTTGCTTAACTCCTCATGGACTCTTAAAAGAATTCCCACAGAATACTCTCTGTTCCTCGAGAAAGATGCCGTGTGAACAAACTAATATCAAACCTATGATTACTAATCAGGTTGCTCCAGTCCCAGAACACCCTCCAAGAGGGAGGGGAAACCTAGACGAGATTTCTAGATGTGATGTGAGCACCTCCTCAGATAAGAATCAAGGAATATTCCAGCACTATCTCTTGAATTTTTTTTTCTGGGTAGCTGTTAACTAAATGAAGAAATAGAGGAAGAAAGAGTTGCTACACAGATGATACACATGAAAGGAAAGACTATGTGAGTTTCCTCTCCCTTTCAATTCTCCATTAATATCCTCTGAAGGAAACTATGCCAGTTACTTATCTCACTCACACATATATACAAGATTTCTTTTCCTTTTTATGCATTTAAGGAGATGTACTCTTCTTTGCCTTTCTGTAGGTCTATGAAATCATTTAATGTAAGAGTAAGTTTCTGGATATATTCTGAGTTCCTTACAGAATTGCTTACAGCTCATCAAAAAGCAGGTATCAAATGGACACCACATTTGAAAATGTGCATATGGTCCCAAAAATATCGTTTTGGGCAGAAATGCAGAGCAACCTAGTCACACACTCTTCGGTATGACCTCACTCTCTGATACACTGAGAAAATAAAAGCTGTTAAGACTCAGGCCGACCTAGATCTTACCTAGATCTAGGTAGACCCAGAACTTACTTAGATCTGGATCTGTCCTGCCTTCCTCCTGAAGAAGGATGGGGTTCTAGGTAAAGCCAGCCCCACCCCTGCCTGCGGGCTAAAGTAATGGACCTCTTCTTCTCTTACAGACTCAAAGACTTACTCTCTTCATCCTCATTCCCACACAAACAAGTTGCACCCTTGTCCCAATCTCAAGAATACTGCTCTTCTTATTGTCTCCATTCCTCTCTCCTGCAGGTAACGCTCTATTTCTCTACTCTCCTTACAGCAAAACTCCTCAAAAGAGCTGCTCTCCTGGCTGTATCCCCTGCCTCCCCAACCATTCTCTCGAATCTGCTGCAGTCAAGCTGTTGCTGTCCATACTTCACCAAAACTGTCCTTGTGAAGGGTCACCAGGATCTCCACATTGCCAAATGCAATGGCAAATTTTGTGTCTTTCTTCCACAAATGTTTAGCCCCTCTGACACATAAGGACCGCTTCATGATACACCTTCTCCAAAGGGCTTCTAGGTTACACTACTCTTTTGTGGTTCTCTCCTACCTTGTTGGCCACTGTTCCACATGACCCTACTCAGCGGAGGGCCCCAAAGTTCAGTCTCTGTAGCCTTCTCTTTTCTATACTGACTTCCTAGATGATATCATCCTGTCCCATCGCATGGATTTAAAGACTACCTACACACCTACATATAGAAAATGTTGAACTATGGCCTGGACCACCTCTACCTTTTATGTGTGTATACCCAAGCAACCAACGATTCACGATGATGGGCCTTTCTTAGGTAAATAGCTAATGTCTCACAGACACCTCAAGGAAAATGTATTCAAAAGCAAGCTTTAATTCCTTCCTGTACTCAAAGCCAAACCTGCTCCTATTCAAGTCTTCCCCATCTCAGAAAACAGCAAGTCTATTTTTGACTAGGTAGCGGGCGGGCGGTGTCCATCTGGGACTCAATACAACAGCAAATCCTGTGAGCTCTATTTCCAGAAGGTAGGTAACAATTTCTCACCACTTCCATGACAAACACTCTGGTACAATCCACCACCATCTTGTGTCTGGATTATTTCAACAGTCTCCTAAACCAGACTCCTTGCTTCCACCTTTGCCCTCTTGCAGTTTATTCGGGAGAATAAATAGCTCGCAGGGTATCTTTTTTTTTTTTTTAATGTTTGTTTATTTTTGAGAGAGTGAAAGCGTGATTGGGGAGGGGCAGAGAGAGGGGGTGGGGGAAGAGGATCCAAAGCAGACTCTGCATTGACAGCAGTGAGCCGATGCAGGGCTCGAACCTATGAACCACAAGATCATGACCCGAGCCGAAGTCAGACGCTCAACCAACTAAGCCACCCAGGCGCCCCTCACGGTATCATTTTGTAATTTATGTTCATCAATTCATAGCACCCCCAGCCCCTTCAGTGGCTTCCCATCACAATCAGAACACAAGCCAAAGGCCTCACAATGGCCTACTGGGGCCTCCACGGCTGCAAACCCCTGACCTCATCTGCCACAACCCTCCTTAACCCATTCACTCTGGCTTCCTTGCTTCCGTCTCAAGCCTTTTGCACTTGCTGTTCCCTCTGCCTACAACACTCTTCCTCTGATCCATGCAGCTTCCTCCCTCACTTCCTTCAAGACTTCTCCAGAAGGTCAGATTATCAGGGAGGCCTTTCCTGACTACCTGACATAAAACTGCAACACCTCACACATTACCTATCCCCCATACCTTGCCCTACATTTCCTATTCATTATAAACACATTTATATATTTACTGTTTGATTATCACCATGGGAACACAAACTCCATCAGGGCAGGAATGTGTCTGGTCACTGTTAGATGTCCAACATGTGTCTCATACTAACTGCTCGAGAAAAATAACTGAATGAACAAACTTCACTGAAAGAAACTAAATAAATAATATTTACCAATGGGCTAATTGCCAGTAGTGTTAAAGCAGTAAAGAACACTCTTACTAAGTCTTTAGCCTCAAAACATACTTAACAGATGCTGCATTTGTCAAAGACAAATGAAATGTTTTAGCCATAAAACAAGGGAAAACAGTTGTTATTCAGGAAACTCTGCAATCATTACAAAACACGTTTTTCCCAAAACCATTAAAACATTACCCAAAAATGGCCAATGACATAAAAAAGTGAAAATTTTCAATTAAACATGTCAATGAGAGAATAACTGAATAAACAGGAAATAGAAATTTCTCAAACACTTTTTCTAAAGAAAAACAATTATTTGCTCCCAAAGTTTCACAACATGTTACGCAGAAACCAAACCCACACATGATAGAAACTTCCTTTAACTGTATAAATAAGAGTTACAATGATGTGTAAGGAGTTGTTTTTTTCTTTTTTACGATTATTCACTTTTTTTTTTTTTTTTTTTGAGAGAGATAAAGAGAGTACATAGTGAGGGAGGAGCAGAGACAGAATCCCAAGCAGGCTTCAAACTGTCAGCCCAGAGCCCGACATGGGGCTCGAACTCACAAACCATGAGATCATGACCTGAGCCAAAATCAAGAGTCAGACATTTAAGTGACTGAGCCACTCAGGCACCCCGATGTATAAGGAGTTTTTAAGCCAATTTTTCATTTACTAAGCATCAATTCCCCTTGTCAGGCAATGAATGAGGAAATTGAAAATACTACTTACCAAGATTCTGTGAGTCTCATATGAATTACCACTAGGCCATAAAACCTACCCAATCATAGAAATACATGTTGGTTTCTAGCTCAGGGAGATTGGCCAAGAGACTAGCCAGAGATCTAGCACAAAGACAGTAGATTTCATCCCAAATTTCCACGCATTTGAGGAGTCAGGTCTAATTTCCTATTTCATTCATTCAGTCTTTGTTTTATCTTGACTCAAGGTATAAAAACTCAAATTGTCACCTATAATCACATTTTCTCAACCTTCAATCTTACCCTGCCACCCGGACTCCAATGCCCTAAAAGGACTCTAACAGCACACCTTGAGACTATGGGATTTTTTTTTTTTTTTCATATTTCCTTTTTCTCCTTGGAGTTTCTACTCTTCAAACACCAATCATAAGCTCTCTTCTCTAAAAATATTTTTTAAAAGATCCTATTTTTATCTCTGGAACAAAATCAAGTATGTTTGAAAGTGCAATATATTTTATAGTCAAAAGACTAACTTTTACCCAACAAGTACTTTGCTCACCCAGCAGGACCTGACCCAGTGTTTGGGGAAAGAAATACAGTCAGTACTAAAAGTGGAAAACTAGCAAAACAAACCAATGGCTTTCTGACATTTTCATATTCTGACCTTTTTTGTAAAGTATTTTCTTTAACATCCCCTGAGGGGATTCAACTATCCAGGCATACCTCAGCTAACAGATAAGGAACGCCTAGAAAAGTTCAGGATAGGCTCCAGACTGCAGTCCAGGGAAAGAGGTGACCACACTCAAAGGCACCACAACCAATTAGAAATAGTGCTGGGGCACCTCAGTCCTGGTGTCCTGCAATTGCAGCAGGCTGTTCCACGGGGGTTCCTTTGACACAACTTTAAAAACTCACCTGTCTAGAACATATCCAGAAATCTCTGCTCCTCATCTTAAATACCAGGGAACCTACTGCCCCCATCCTATACAGAAGGGACAGTGGCATCTGAAATGTTACGACACAGGGTTGAAGAAACATATCCCAAGGTGACAGTACTTAACTCAGTTCATAACATAAAATGAAGCAAAGAAGAAAATGAGGGAGGAGCGGGGGTTCGGGGCAGCTCAGTGTAGGCATGTTCTCAATTCAATTCTGACAACCATGGGAACCACACTTGAGAAAGACTGAGTGAGTTTGTCCAGGAATTTTCTTCTTTTTTGGCATCAACATTCAAGATGCTACTCTTTCTAAGTGGTTGTCTCCCAAGGGAGAAATACCATTTAAAAGATGCATTTTTGCATGTGAAAATCTCTACCTCCTTTCAAGAACCCGGGTCTTAGCAGCTCTCGCCTTTAGATCCCACCCACGGCCACAGGAGGAGGGGCTTTGGTGCCACTGACAAGAGAGGCCTTCACTGCTGTTCCTGAACCCAGTGAACGAGGGGCAGAGCGGGGAACACTTTCAGGTCTTCTAGCCCTAGTACTCACACAATCGGGCTAGTTTGTATAGCTTCCTTACAGAAACCATGGGTTAGGTATGCTCCACATGATTCAAATTTTCTGTGCCTTAATTTGGAACAGAATTAGGTTTTATTTGTCCCCACATTTGTTGTTTTTCCAAAGAAAGTAAATGGAGGCATTTGTTATCAGTCTATCACTCACCATTTCCATAAATAACATCTGTTTGTTTGTATGTGGAAAAGCAAGTCTGACTCAAAGGACAGATTATCTGCTGAGCTATTTGTTTACCAAGGAACAAATTTCATGACTTATTCACCAGCTGGAATAAGTGGGGGCCACTTCTCATGAGGGTCCCAGATTATATCTACCATGCAATTTCAAAGTTAGAATTCCATATAATTTACACACTGGTTATGACAAATATTTCTGACAAAATCAAACTCCCTAAAAGAAAGTTGAGACCCTTCCCCACAGACACTGAATCTAGCCTCACATCCTACAACATCCCACAAAGAGTCCAGGCATTAGCTGAACCAAACTGTCCAATGGTCCTCATTCACATGCCACATTGCTTCACGTGACATTTTTCTCCCTCTAGAAAACCTTTCCTTCTTTCTTTCCACCTTTCATCCTCCTGAACCAACCCACCTACCCACTCCCTACACAATTTTCAGCAACCTAGGCATGCCTGTTTGAACACTGCATCTCTCCATTTTCCCCTAGCTGTTTGCACATAATCCTATTTATGTGTACTTCCTTACTTTTCCAATCTTCCTTTGGCCTCGATCAAGCCCAAGGAAACAGTCTGTATTTTTATCCTCCCCCTCTATTTATAACAAAAGTCCACCTAGTGGCTCTCCCTCTTTGAGAACAAGAAAAGATTATATGGTCAGAGGGGAGTGCATAGCAAAGAACACAAGGGTAGTAAATGAAGATAAAGGAATCGAAGGCAGTATGAACTCAGACAAGGAATACTCAGGAATTCCATTGTCCATGGCAAAGGCAAAGAAGCAACTTTTACTCAAACTAATAACTGAAAGTCACAAAACTTTAAAGGAGCCAAATGCCATCAGGGTTCCATTGCCTTTGTAAGGGGGCTTGGAAACTTCACTCTTACACTAAAGGCAGACACTAAGAAGAAAATGACCTATCACACATTACAAAATCTACATTTGGCCTGAAAGAAGGAAGAACTCAAAAGACAGAGCAAAGAGGGAAACCAAAACTTCCTGTACCTTGTGCAGGTATTCTGAATCACTGCAGCTGCCAGGCCAGAAGCAGGCACCTTGATGTGCCTCTGGGGGAGTCCAATTCTATCACACAGGCAAGAAGAATCCAGAGCAAACAGATACTACAATATGAATGCATTTTATTTTAAGAAATACTAAGGAAGGTGAAGATATGAACATTTTTCTAACTGCTGAATTTTGATGGGCTCAGGTGAAAGAAAAATCTGTTGAAGCAACTGGCTATATAGGAGAAAACTGGTATTCTTAAATCTCTGAATTTAGGGACTCCTGGGTGACTCAGTTCGTTGAGCATTCAACTCTTGATTTCAGCTCAAGTCATGATCCTAGTGTTGTGGGATCAAGCCCTACAATCCCATTGCTTAGGATTCTCTCTCTCTTTCTCTCTCTCTCTCTCTCTCTCTCTCTCTCTCTCTCTCTCCCCCCCTCTGCCCTTGTTGGCCCTCTATCATCATATATCTCAAATAATTCTCTTCATAGAATCAGAGGTATCCAAGCTTGCAGAACACAGATTCTATCATTCACTTTTTGTTCTCTTCCCTGAAGCACAAACTTCTTTCTGCTCAGTTTTTAAATGACTCCATCAAATGGCCCCAACTACTTTCTCCAAGGGATTACTGCCAAGTTCAATAGAACTCATCATTATAAAAGATTTCTGCCTAAATATCCCTTTTCTCAAAGTTGTATTCCATCTTTTATTTATCATGTAATAAACAAAACTGAAAAATGATTAGTTGCCAATTAAAAATGAATTACTGATGTGTAGTCACACATTGTCACTTTTCCAGCTTTCAGTTAATTCTTTTTAGGTTACTCATGCTCAAATTCCTCTCTCCATCAAGACAGTGCCTCTCCTGTTGAACAGTGTGATGGTTTTAAAATCTATCCACAAATCCTTTGATACTTTCTTCAAGAGGTGAAATCTAATTCCACTTCCCTTGAGCATGGGCTGGTCTTAGCAATTGATGTCTAAAGCAAAAAATAAAACAGAAGTGATTATTTCAACTTCAGAGACTAGATCATAAAAGGCACTGCAGCTTCTGTCTTGAGCTCTCTCTGTCCAATCACTCACTCTGGGGGAAAGCCAGCTCCCAGGCCACGAGAATACTTAGAGAGCCCACAGAGAGGCCCACATGGCAAAGAACCAAAGTCTCCTGCCAAAAGCCAGGTGAGTGAACAAACCTGAGAGTGGATCTTCCAGCCCCAGTCAAGCCTTCAGATGATGGCAGCCCCTGCTGATACCCTGACTGCAACTTCATGACAGAATCTGAGACAAAACCAACCAGCTAACCAACCAGCTTCTGAATTTATCAGCCAAAACCAACTAGCTAAACAACCAGCTTCTGAATTTCTGAGGCAGAGAAACTGTAAGATAACGTTTGTTGCTTTAAGCCACTAAGGTTTGGGTTAATTTATTATATAGTAAAATATAAATACCCACACTCCTCTGTTCTTTTCCCCTACACACACACACACACACACACACACACACACACACACACACACACATTTCTCTGCTTTTCTTTTTCCCTAGATTCTGAGAACACAGAAACAGACTTTATGGACCTTTCTAAATGTACAGAGCACTGTAAGACTCATGAAACATGTACTGAGTACCTAATGAAGCTTCAGAGCTCACATGCACCCCACAATCATTTAAGTGACATTCCTATCCCTTCAGAAACTAGGAAACTACAGAGATATTCATCAGGAACCTGACCAAGGTCATTTTGCTAGGAAATGGCAGGGCTGGGATTTCAACACAAGCCTTCACACTCTCCCCTAATGCCTCTCCTACACTTCTAGTAGGTGCTTAAGATACTAGGCACCTGGGAAGTTTGGAGCAAGGGAAGGAAACAGACTGAGCACATCCTAGGTGTTTGACAGTATGTCAGGTGTCATCTCATTTCCTTCTTATGACAGAGTAAGTGCTAAGATTTTTATTTGACAAAGAAACTAATATTCAGAGGTTCAATGGAATAGAATACAGTAAAATGACTCACAGGCACCACTCTTCAGCATCTTGAAAACTAGGGTGGGAAAAAAAAGACACTGAGAATACTACTCATACAGCTCATCTACTTCACGAGATTGTGGTAGGGGCCATTTGAAATAATTTGTATGGATATAATTCATAAGCTGTTAACTACTATGCAAATCCAAGAGGTATCATTACGTGTGGTCAGCTCTTAGCAGAGTAACGGTGAGGTAAAGCTCAAGCTAGTAGTGACACTTACCCCATGATATATTATACAGCAAAACCCACAAGAACGTCTAAATATGGAAAATTTCATCTCAAGATGTTTGCATTACAATCTTAATTATTATTTAAGACTCTACGATAAAGGAAAATTGCAGGGTGGACTTTGGTTCCTACAAAATTTCCAGGTAAGAGCTGATGGCTTGACTTGGTTTGAAAGGCATCTAAATGGATTTCCGCAAATAATTAGAATGGCTTATTTTGCATCTGACTGATTAAGTTAAACAATTCTTGCCAGAAACTCTAAGTTCAGATAATTTTTAAGTGTTATTGTCATAAAAGCCCTACAAATCATGAAGCTGACAGGTTTTTTTAACGTAGTCAAACTTAGCTTTGCACCCACGTAAAAATAACAGAGAAAGCTCAAGTAGCACTCTTTTTTTCCACCTTTTTTACTGAAATATAGTTGAAACACAATGTTACATTCATTTCAGGTGTACAACGCAGTGTTTCAATAACTATGTCCATGGTACTGTGCTCATCTCATGTATAGCTACCATTGGTCACCATATCGGGTAAAGTGGCACTCCTCCCAATGAGTAAGATCAGTTTAGGCAATTTTTTAAAATATTTTTTTTAATGTTTGTTTTTGAAAAAGAGAGAGAGAGAGCGTGTGCACAAGTGGGGGAGGGGCAGAGAGACGGGGACAGAGAATCCGAAGCAGGCTCTGCCCTGACAGTAGCAAGCCCAATGGAGGGCTCGAACTCATGAACATGAGATCATGACCCTAGCCAAAGTTGGACGCTTAACCGACTGAGCCACCCAGGCATCCTGGTTTGGGCAATTTTTAACTCATTGTATTTTTGTTCCCAAGAAACTTATACGAATACATGTAGGATAAATTTTAAATAGTCCATATACTAATATCATGATGTAACATACTGGCTTAATTTAACAGCAAGCACTCAGTACAGTGGTTGGCACACAGTAAGTACCCAATAGATGAGAAAAATGCAATCTATGGAGTGTCACTGGTGGAGACAAATAGCTTATGTCCAAATTTCCTAATTATCTGATGCTCAGAGACAAGAATATAGTTTCTAGTACCTTTAGCAGGTTTTTAAAACATACATATTATATGTTCTTGAGGTATATTAAGGTGTGGTTTGGAAACTGGGATCTCTGACAAGAAACATTATGAATCACTTTCTCCACTAAGAGTCTTTTTTAAAACTTTAAAAAGAGGCATCTAATTTTGCTCCATTTCCACGCTGGAGACATGGCAGAGCACGCCTGACAGGTATTTACACGCATGCCCCACCGTGGCTGCCCGAAAACCCATACCAGAAAAAGAGGAGGAGGAGGCATGATGGGATTTCAGGGGTCTTCTAAAAAGGTTTCTGTCCACACTCACTCATGAACTGAAACTGGACATTTTCCATTCGATGTAATCAAGAATCCGAGACCTGAAAACATTTCTATTAAAAATCCAAATGGGCACTGAGGCATAAATATGGTTAACGCAGCAGGCCCTATGAAAGCCCAGGCCACGAGGACAATTCTGAGTGCTGCAGTGGTCTTGGGGAAAATATGGAACCGGCCCCACTTACTTCTCTGTGCATCTACCAACCTACCCCAAGCTTTCTCAGACAGAAGATGTAGACAGGATTAAGGGGGTAAAGAGGGGTAAAGCAGCTGGGTTTTCCTGCTCTAAATGACAGTCTTTGGTGCTCTGAGACATCAAGACACGCCGCTCTTAGAGGGAAGGTTCACACAGAATGAGTGCTCGCTGGGGTCTCCGCCTACAATACAATGCAGGGGGGTGCACCCTTTCTCAAGGGAGATGGGACTGAACAGGGAAGCTCTGCACAGCAATGCAGAAGATGCAAGTCCCAAGACAACCCAGGAACAGCTGGCCACATAAGCCTGACCTTATGGAGACTTGAATATGCTTCAATAACTGGGATGACGTTAAGAATCCACAGTACTTTCATCAACCCATTATATGTTGCCCTATGGCCAGTCCTTTTCAGAAAATGCTATTGAAGCTGATATGAACATGGCAGCTGTTTCATGACGGCTGTTTCTGCTTCTACTTGGTATTCTACTTCTGTTCCAGTTTCTTACTGTTCAACTCTAACTTAACTTACAAATTCCTTGAAAAATTCTGATTGATCTTATTTCATCAGATCATCCCTCTTAGGGAATGCTCTTCTGGGAGGCCACCTTACAGCAGCTTACAGCACCTTACAGCAGATTGGTTTTCTTGGGTCAAGTGCCTACCCTTCTTCTGGTTCACTGTGGCAAGAAGGTGTAGTCCCCCAGAGTAGCATTTTTACCTATATGTATCCTGTCTGATTAAAACAGCATCACCAGCTCTAAGACTAACAATTATCCAGATTGTTTTACAAAGTAAATCTTCTGGGGTGCCTCGGTGGTTTAGTGGGTTGAGCATCCAACTTCAGCTCAGATCATGATCTCGTGGTTTCATGAGTTCGAGCCCCGCATCAGGCTCTGTGCTGACAGCTCAGAGCCTGGAGCCTGCTTCAGATTCTGTGTCTCCCTCTCTCTCTGCTCCTCCCCCACTCATGCTCTATCTCTCTCTCAAATAAATAAACATTAAATAAATTAATAAATAGTAAATCTTCCCTGTTAAGGTAAACTAAGAAAAGCAGATGTCAAAGGAACTGGCATGTGAGCAGACCAGGTACATGCCTTTTTTATGGTATAAGGAAGAGTGGAACCATACAACTTAAAGCTCAGAGCTGGCACACTGTCTTTCTGCCTGCAGTCCATTAGTAAAAGCAGGTCACCCAGGCAAGCTCAATGTCAACGGGGTGGAAAAGTCCACTATACCCACAAGGAAGCCATGGCAAGAAGGAGGAAGGAAGAATTACATGTACGTAAGATCTACATTTTTATTAGTTATTCTGGTATGAAAAAAATTTCATGAAAAAAGTTAAGCTGGTCAGGGAAATATTATCAAAATATAGGTGCCTCCCTCTTTCCCTATAAAAACAAACTAAAGCACACTTAAATAGTGCTCTGTTTTTGTTAAATATCTACAGTTACAAAAACCTAAGAAAAAGACCTTTGGACCAGAAAGCATCTACTTAACTGAATCAACAAAGGCAGCATAATATCTCTGAATGGCCAGTAAAGGGAAAAAAATACCGAAAGATTTTGTTTGGGGAGTGTTCCTCTGTAACCAACCCTCCAAAGTAAAGCAGAGCCTGCTTCAGTGGCTCTGGAAGGAATGTAAACTGAACGCGTGGGAGGAAGAGCTGCAGTTTCTTCGGGATCTGAGGCAGGCAGTGGTGATCGTGCGATGCACCTGTAGTCATTAAATGGCGTTCATTACAAGGAGCACAGCTGCCTGGTGTGTGAGGTTCCAGACATCGTTAGCAGAGAGCACTCAATCCCACGCAAGCAGCCCCGGGTCATCTACCAAAGGGAACCACCCCACTGACCACCACCGACCGCCCTCCCACCTGCTGTCTAGATTGTTTTTCTTCCCCAAAGCTCTCTAAGTCTGTTTCTAGGATACAGGGGTTTTTTAAATAACTATGATGTTTTTCACAAGAGCAATCACTGCCTGTTTCAAGTTATCATTTAGTTTAAAAAGCTGGGACCTTGGAAGAGCCAACATGTGAAACACAGTTAGGGCTACAAGAATTTTTTTTTAATGAATACTTGCAATATGTATAATGTAGGCAGCTGCAAAAAATAACTCTTTAAATAACACACATTTATATATGTGATTAAATATAAATGTGTATATATACATATACATACATCATGTGTACACATTTCATGGTTTAATGTTTTCCTGTCAGAAGAAGTACTCAAATATAACCATATTGCAATTACCTTTTTTAGGGAAGAAAGGTTTCCCTCCCATTCCAGCCATGTGTCAACTCGTACTTCCTCTGTATGGGAACACAGCCCTTGGGCAGCTGGGTTTCAGTACAGATACATTTCAATTTCACAAGGGGCTAATACTTAGTAAATATCAAAAAAAAAAAAAAAAAACCATGCAGAACTGCAGAAAAGTACAACACAAGCTCTTTAAGAAAGGTCATAAAATGTAAGGAAGGTAGGGAAGTCTTTACCTCCAAGTGGGGACACACAGACTCACCATAAGGCACTAATTTTCAATGCTAAGAGGACCCCTCTTTAAAGAGGCTAAACCAAGCAAATACAAATTCTATTTCAATTCCCTTTGGAACATCTCATTAGCAGTATTTTGTACAATCCTGTTTATGTCAAATCAAAACTATCACTTCAACTCTAACAATGATTGTTCCCTAGAAACTAATTTTCTTATTCAGAAATAAAATCAAAGTAAAGCCCTCAATTTCTGGCAAAGAGATCCAAAGACTGAGAAGGCAGCACCTCTTCTTTTTCAAATGCAGGTTTTCTCCTCCCAAAATGCTGCTTTGTACTTTCCAGGCAATCTATATATTCATCCGTGGTTATTTTCCCCCACCAATATCACAGTTTGATCATAGAGTATTCTGGAATCATACAGTATCTATTTCTCAATATCTTGAACTCGGTCTCAACACCCAGAAATATCCTTGGATTACTTTGTTTATTTATTTTGAAATCTTGGGCCCTTGGGATTGAAACCTCCTTCTCTGGCATGAAAGGCTGCCCATTGGGGAACTGAGATTACATAACCCTTCACTCTAGGTTTTCCTCCACTGTTGTTTTTAACATCACTGGATAAGTTTCTTGGAAGTGTTTATAATCCGTCTATGTCTACTATTTCCCAGCGCTCTTCCTCTGTGTGTAAGGAATCAAGAAGCAAAGAGAACGTTCATGTTCACCTACATGCCTGGACTGAGATGTGATCAAACAACTCCTGGATAAAACATACCAACCCGCCCTCACCACCCCCAAATAAGACACAGCGGCCAAGGCAAGACTGCACATGGAACTTTATGTACAACAATACCTGCCCTTCAATGGAATATAGATTCTTAAGGGCATCAGCTCAGCAAAACGCTGGTCCTTCATCCACGTTCCCTGGAATGCTTTCTCAAGCATCAGTTTGTACCTATTTATGCTGTTGCTTTTCTGTCTAGGCTTTGAAACCAACAAGGATTTTGTCGGAAATAACTAAAGAATGGATGATTTTCTTCTATCCACCTACAGTGCTAACATCCACACTGACATACAGCTGGAAAGTGGCTCAAGGTTCCTTATTCCCACACAAAGTGTGGTATGGGGTGACCAAGCAGCCCAATCAGGAGTTTGATTTCACAAGGGAAAAAGCATGGAGCTTTACCATAAGTCCTTCCTCAAAGCAGTCTTTTTTTTCACACCTGGTATTTTAAATGCTAAATCATTTCTTTGTTCGTTTTCATCAGCTTCTTGTAAGATCTAGTTTCTGGCTGGTCCCACTTCCACTGCCACTTAGTACCCACTGGATTGGCGTGGGGTCAATCCTACAGACATTTATCTGCACATGACAAGCCAAAGGTGGTCTCCATGCAAGGAAGGCTTCCAGGGCTGCAGAACACATGCCCACAGAACTCCCCTTCCCGGGAGGTGCACACCATCCATTGGCAGAGCTTTGCCCCAGTGGGGCTCCCATCAATCAGTAACTGTCAGTGAGGGCACCACGGAGACCTGGAGTTGCCAGCACAGGCAGTTTCTCCTTCTGCTGTTGCTTTTCTCTCCTCTCAGGCGTGTCCTGGAGTAAGGCTAGGCTGCTTCTCAGGACCAGACTCTCCTTTCCAAAGGAGTTGCTTTCCAAACTGTTCCTCCTCTGAAGATCTCCCTCTCACACTTCACCACACACAGAAGAATCTGGCTCTGATTTCCTCACCTCTACTGATTCCATCTACATTTGCCTTTATCCGATTGCCGGTCCAGGGTTTCTCCTCCTCTTCTGTGAGGAGGTGGAGGACGACAGGTGGAGGATGAATTTGGTCTTTCTTCCTCAAACCACCTTCTGTCCCCTGGTGGGTGCTGTCAACCACACCACGGGTTCTCTCCCTGCGATGACTCGAACCGGCACTGGGCATCCAGAGCCTTTAAGCAGTGTTCTTATCCACCTCCTGGAAGTGGCTGGGACAAGCAGAACTGTCCCAGCCAACGGCTGCCTGTCTCCTAGTCTTTGGATTTGTTCTGCCAAAGAAAACCCCTTGTTGGCTGTGAGCCTTTGCACAACCACTATCGTCTCACAATAACAACCAGGAAGTGCACAGTTTCGCTGGTAACCTCTTCACTGCACCAGTCTGCAACCGCACACAGTCTTCACTCCAGATGTACGAACTTACTTTTTCAAGGAGGACACAGAACCATCAAACCTGAGATGCTTCCATGTTTATTAGGCTTCTCGATGTCACTGTGGACACAACCTGAGAGCTCACGCCAGCACATCCAACCACAGCGTCACCTTAAGTACCAACAGCAGGTCTCGGGTGCCCAGAGAGTCTGTGCTCTTCATTGCCTGAGACTGTGGCCTGCCATCAGGCCAGAACTGAGATGCTGGGGCTCGGGCAGGAAGGCTGCTGCTGTGAGAACAACCAAGTCTTTGCCTCCCCTTCTCAGACCTGAAACCTGGTGGCTGTTCTATCTTCAAATGGGGGAGCCAGGAATTCCAGTTAGCCTGTGACCGACTGCTGGGCAGTTGCTGGGCTGGCTGGTCTATTTCAAGGAGCGAGAGAAGTCAGTACAGACCACAGGATCCGGGACTAAGAAGTCTCCTGTGGTCCCAGCACAGAAAGGATTACATTTTCTTCTGTCAAAAGGGGCCCGATGGGGGCTGTGGACCTGCTTCCTGCACCACCATGACTGCTTATTCAAACAGAAAGGCTATGCTCAACACTAAAAATAGTGGACCTGTCCTGAGCTCTTTTGTAACAGTACCATGTGTCTAAAATGCCAGTAATCAATCTCTCCCCCATATTTCAGCACATCAGAAGATAAACTGGAAATTCTTTTAATAATCTGACCTGTATCTGCTTTTATTTTTAAGTTTATTTATTTTGAGAGAGAGAGAGAGAGCAAGCAATTAGATGAGAGGGGCAGAGAGAGAGGGAGAGAGAGAATCCCAAGCAGGCTCTGCACTCTTAGTGCAGAGCCTCACGTGGGGCTTGAACCCACAAACTGCAAGATCATGACCTGAGCCAAAATCAAGAGTCAGATGCTTAACTGACTGAGCCACCCAGGCACCCCTGAAATGCCAGTAATCAATCTCTCCCCTACATTGCAGCACATCACAAGATAAACTGACAATTCTTTTAATAGTCTGACTTATATCTGCTTTCAAATCTTGAAGGAAGGTAGTATATAAAACAGGACACCTGTCTTTCCTGAAATTTAAAGTTTTGCTATGAACTTAAAGAACTAAAATTTTAGGTGACTTTAAAATACAAATAGCTGTTTACAGGGTGCCTGGGTGGCTCAGTCAGATGAGCATCCGACTTTGGCTCACGTCATAATGTCACAGTTCATGAGTTCGAGCCCCGCGTCGGGCTCTGTGCTGAAAGCTTAAAGCCTGGAGCCTGCTTCAGATTCTATGTCTCCCTCTCTCTCTCTGCCCCTCTCCTGCTCATGCTCTGTCTCTCAAAAATAAATAAATGTTTTAAAAAAATTTTTTTAATATAAATAGCTCTTTAAAAGCTAAGTCCACCTTGGGGCATCTGGGTGGCTCAGTCGGTTGAGCATCTGACTTCAGCTCAGGTCATGATCTCGTGGTCTGTGAGTTCAAGCCCCACATCAGGGTCTGTGCTCAGACCCTAGAGCCTGCTTGGGATTCTGTGTCTCCCTCTCTCTCTGCCCCTCCCCCACTCATGCTCTGTCTCTCTCTCTCTCTCTCTCTCTCTCTCTCTGTCAAAAATAAACAAACATTACAAAAAAAAAATTTTTAAGCTAAGTCCACCTTGATAGGAAAACCATTGGAATGGGCAATGGAAAATCTGATTTAGAGAAGTTTACATTTCTAAAAATTTCCAAACACGCTAAGATACAGTAGAAGAGACTAAGTAGCTGTACCGTTAAACCAGAGAGTGATTGTCCCATCTTTTAGCTCTTTGGACTCTTTGTACAACCTACAAACCATTTCAATTACAGGGGTATTTCAGCTCATCCTCAAGATCTCCTTTTGAAGGAAGTCTACTACCTGTCTACCTATCTTCACAACCCCAAAGATAAAAAACGGCCTTCCACCACAGACTCTAACAGAAATATTCTCTGCTTTTACCATTATCCAGCATCCCATGGGGTTTTCACTACAACCGCGGTCTGGTGTGGATACTCATCTTACCTTCAAAGGGCTTTTTCTAGAGAGTTAAGTCAAACTAATCTCTTTTTGCACAAATTATTTGGGTTTCCTCCTGAACATATGCTATACTAATAATCTGGATGGTTTTTATGAGGTGGTATTGCAAATGTTACCATGTCATTTTAACTTTTCTTCCCTTGGGTTACAAATACTACCAAAATCAACACAACAGAATCTTATTTCCATACTCAATTCTTTCCTAGAAGTCACCAAGGAAGACCCCCCCTCACCCCAGACCATCTCTAGAGAGAGCCAATGAGCTCTACTCCCGGGACTTGTAACTACTTCCGTGGTGCAAAAAAAAAAAAAAAAAAAAAAAAAAAAAAAAAAAGTTATATTAATGTTTTTAACATAACATGGCTTTTAATATATTCAGATTGTATAATCATCATGACCATCTAATTCCACAGTATGTATTGACCCAAAAAAACTCCTTATCCATAAACAATCACGACCCATTCCCCCTCCCCGCAACCCCTAGCAATCACTCATCTACTTTCTGTCCATGTGAAGTTGCCTCTTTGGGACACTTCATATAATGGAATTTTGTGTGATCTGAATCCTTTCGTGTCTGGATTCCTTCACTCCACATGTTTTCAAGGTTCATTCACGTTGTGGCATGTATCAGTATCCCATTCCTTCTTTATGGCTGAACAACCCATTGTAAGATCTACCGCATTTTGTTTATCCATTCATCAGATGATAGACATTTTGGTTGTTCGCGCTTCTTGGCTGTTATGAATGATGCTGCTATGAACATGTGTATACAAGTTTTTGTGTGAACATATGTTTTCAATTCTCTTGAGTATATACCTAGAAGTGGAAATGCTGGGTCATATAGCAACTATGTTTAACTTTTGGAGGAACTCAGGTGATAGCTTAATGTGATTCAGTCTAGCCAGATGGGGGTTACTGGTTCATCCAATAAAAATGTTATTTCTGTCAATATTAAAAGGCTTTCTTTAAACAGCCAGGAGTAACATCCATTATTTTCCCTATTGCTGTGTGGCCTGTCACTCTAACATGAAAGGAAACTAGACTTATCAGAAAAGAGTGGTTTCCTGGTAGTTCATGCTTTTCTGGCTATCTTCAAACCAGTGGCGATTTATCTGAGAATCATCACAGTGAAGAGGGTGGGTTGCTGAGGACAGTGACAATGAAGGACAGCTGCTTATAGGCAGCACCTCTTGGACAGCTTTTGATTCAATGGCTATATTCTAGCACCTACAGGTCCAAAATCTAGATGTTTTCAGTACACTGTAAGAGTGAGCCACTAGATCAACACCCAGAAAACTATAGCCCATGAGACCAATCTAGTCAGCCACTCAGTTTTGTGGGTTTTTTTTAAACAATCTGCCAGCTAAGAATGATTTTTCACATTTTTAAACACTCACATTTTTAACAGTTATGTAAGAACCTATATATAACATCCTCAATTATGTATCTTGGCTCATCAAGCCTGAAGGATTTATTATCAGATCCTTTAAGAAAAAAGTTTACAGACCCGTGCTCTAGCTGATACTCATGCAAATTAAATTCTCTTAAGACCAATGAAGGAAGCATAGCACCATTATTAATTTGTCACTGGAGATATCCAGTAAGCAGCCAATGTCCAACGCAGGATGTAGAGTGGAGTAACCTAGGAAGTGGCTCAGAAGGATGGGAAATGCACAGAATCAAAATGGGAAAAGCAGTGTGGACACAGTGGTTAGGGAAGGAGAGTTAGGCCATCAAACCTCTGTGAAACTCTAATAAAATCTTCATTCGTCACAGCAGAGAACACCTCCCTAGCAACTTGATAGTGTGTTTCTCCCTATCTACCTTGTTTTATCTACAGAGTGCTAGACTTAACACATTAACACGTTCTGCTTCACTGAACCCATCACCCCCCATTGTCATCCCTTTCCTGCTTACTCTGACCATTTTGCTCTTGGCCTACCAGGTGTCAAATGCACATCCTTATTCCCTTGGTCTTGCAGGGCTGCGGCCACCCCTTATTAGGAGGTGATTAATCTACACCATGCTCAGAGCTCTAGATAAACATCATTACTGCTGTTTGCAAGATACTATTAAAACTACCAACTGGTCAATGCAGTAGACCACCTTCTTTATCCCAATGAAACAGAAAAACAACACTTGTCTTTTGCCAACCTCAATGTTTTCACTAGTCCCCCAAGCTTCTTGAAAGTAATGGCAGTGGACTGTTTTGACACACTGGTCCCTCAGACTCTTCCCAAGATAGATGATCTCTACCTGCTCGGAATATGTTCTGTTTTTCTCATAAGTCAGAATTTGAGAATTATCTGCTCCTACAACTGGACCTTCAAATTCTTCAGCAAATTGAGAGGTTCATATGTTTGCACTTGACCTCTTCTACAAAGATGAAATTAAAGACACTAGAAGTCCCTGCTTTTTCTCAGACTTCCCTTACTAATGTCTCTTCCTTTCTCCTACATGTAAGGTTTTCTTGGGGGCTCCTTTCACCTAATACAAAGCTGGATGTGGGGAGACATCACTTTTAGGTTCTTATTATGACTCGTTCCTCCTTTCTAGTTTTAATCTTTCTATTGTTGTTCTTACTCGATTTTGCTATTTCCATATCCTCATGGTCCTGCTAAATTACCTCTTTTTAAAACTTTCCCATTAGCCTTCCAACTCTCAATAGAGTTCTGGTCTCAGCAAAAAATAGCCACATCTCCCTTCCTGGCCTGCTTCAGTTAGTTCCTGGGCTTCTTTTTTGAACAGTCATTAAATCCTAGGGAGTTTGAGCAAAGAACTCCATCACTGTGATTACGTGTTAGTCTGAATTCGTTTACTAGCTCCCAGCTATGGAGAAACTACATTTTTTATAATTTGTTTTTATTTTAGAGAGAAAGAGCACAAGCAGGGAGAGAGGCAGAGAAAGAAGAGAGAGAAAGAGAGAGAGACAGAATCTTAAACAGGCTCCACTCTCAGCACGGAGCCTGATGCAGGGCTTGATTTCACGACCCAGGGATCATGACCTGAGCCAAAATCAAGATTTGGACACTCAACCGACTGAGCCACCCAGATGCCCCAGAGAAACTACCTTTAAACAGAATGAGTGGCAAATTTATGGACAATACAGATCTTCCTGTTTTTCTAAATTATAATTTCATCTTCCAGAAGACCCTTCAGCACAGGTTTGAGCGTTTAAAATACACACAACAGGGGTGCCTGGGTGGCTAAGTCAGTTAAGTGTCCAACTCTTGCTCAGGTCAGGTCATGATCTCATGGTTCGTGAGATGGAGTCCCCATATCGGTTCTGCAGTGTGGAGCCTGCTTGGGATTCATTCAGTCATTCATTCATTCATATTCTCTCTCTCCCTCTCTCTCTCCCTAAATAAATAAATAAATAATCATTTAAAATAAAATAAATTACACACAACACATGGTGGGACCAGTCATTCCAATAATGAATCATCGACAAACCAAAACCGGTCTCATCTCTAGTCTTAATACCAGAGAGTTCAGACCACCTTTTCCTGACACTTTCACATAGTTCAAAATTCTCTTCCTTACCAGTATGATTATAAGCTTTCAAAAACTCTCCTCCCATCACATTCTAATTCTGGAGAATATCTAAGAAATACATGATCTATATAATAACCCAAGGAAACAACATTGGGGTTATTTTTCAAATAAGATTAGAAAAATATTATATACTCAGTGATATTCACACAGAATAGGTTATCAAGCACTTACCCCAAAGGACCTTTTTTTTTTTTTTTAAGGTTTATTTATTTTTGAGAGAGAGAGAGCATGAGCAGGGGAGAGGCAGAGAAAGAGCAGGATAAAGGATCTGAAGCTGGCTTTGTGCTGAGAGCAGAGAGCCCAGGTTGGGGCTCTAACTCTCAAACCATGAGATCATGATCTGAGCTGAAGTCGGATGTTCAACCAACTGAGCCACCCAGCTGCCCCTCACCTGAGGACCTTTAAAACAAGATGCACACCCTGTCTTGCAAATGACTAGGAATTATCACACCTAAAGGATGAGGAGATGATCTATATGACTGCTTCATTCTTCCCTCTTGAAAATCCCCAAGACTTGCTTTCCTCATCAGCCCAATAAACCTCATCCAACTATTACTCTGGGGATCCAGGCTCAGGTCACGGAGCAGAATTTTCCCAAAAGATGAAAAACGCAATGTACAAACCTTGTATTAGATACTCTTTCTGTTAAGCGACCAATTGTAAGGGAAGAGTCAATCACTCCAGAAGAGTGACCAACTTAGGGAGGTGGGGGTGGGCCCGGGGAATCAAAGCCACAAAGATACAGACTCCTAAAGGGCCAAACAGTAGTAAAAACTCCCTCTCAGCTATTTTGCACTCCTCTTGGTGGTGAAAGACAGTCCTTTTCAACCTCACAACTGGCATTCTTTTTCATTACTTGTGGCGCAGGCAATCAGTCAACGTGAGACAGAGCAGGAAGCTGCTGGAACGAGCGTGTGCGTCTAGCTCTCGGCTCTGAATGGTCTGCGCCTCACTCCAGAACGTTTCCTCCAGATGCTGCCAGCAGACACTCTGTAATACCTAAACCACAAATCATCACATTCCCCACCCTTTGAGCCAGGCCTTGTCCTTGAGAGCTTCCCACATAGTGAGATATTAACCAAGCTGGCCACTGATACAATAGCTCTTTACAAATTCGGAGTAAAACCTGCCACACCATCTGCTCGATCTACTAAAAAGTGGACTCGTATCATAAAAATATCCATGGTAGGTGAACCTCAGAGAGTAATGCAGGACATTTCAGACATTTCACACGGAATGAATCCTGGCTAGCTTGCTAAAGAAAATATTTTATCAATGTAAACATGTCAGGCATACAAGTGTATCTAAAATTAGAGCAAGTATGTGTCAGAAATGGAGCCATCTTGCAGAAACAGAATTACAGGCAGGTCACTCTAGATTCTTTGCCAATATCCAAGGAAACCGCCTTTCCTCAAAATAAAGAAACCGTGCTGCTATCTGGTTGTTCTGGGAACCAGGGAGGGTTTGTTGTTGTTTTCTTTTAAAGGACTCTTAAGTTTTATCTACTGTGACACGTTAAAGCCCTCTAAACCAAACAAAATATTTCCAAACTATGATGCTGTAACTTAGAAAAACCATTGACTGGACTATACTCACACTGAAAAGGCGCCATAACTTGACCCCGCTTGAATGTCAAAGGGAACGAACCTTCAGTGGACTGCTCTCCCGAGATCACCTTCTGGGCCGCGAAGTACTTGGGCTTCAGCACATACTCCTGGGTCTGGCCATGATGTATCATCACATTCTGTGAGGAAAGTGGTGTCACTCTGGGAAGAAACAAAGTGGGGAGAGGGAAATTAGTTATGGACTTTTGAAACCAAGAAGGAGAAAAGAAGACGTTCAATTTAGAAAGGAACGTAGATTCCATGTGAGGCTCGATTTTTCTCTTCAAATACTGTAGTGGACCACTTATAACACAAGGAACTAACCACTTACACTTAGAAACGTTAATATAAAAGAGACTCCCCTCATCTAGTCAAGAAGCATAGGCTATCTAGGCCACCACAGGTGGATTCTATCAGAAGATCTGGAGCACACAGCCTTTACGCAGAGCACAGGCCATTTATATGTAAGACAGACAAAGACACATACAGAAGGTACCAACATTTACAAAGTGTATTTTCCATATACTGATAAGTAGGCAGTATTGGAAATACAAGGAAAGGAAAGGAGGAAGAAAATACAGAAAGAGGATTATGCAAGAAGTCCCCGGCTTGATCAGTCACGCAAAATTAACTGTCAACAATCAGAGCCTATAGAGTAACCAGTGGGACCTTCCTAATGACAGAAGAAGAGAAGGTCCATCTCTTCGAGCCTCACCTTCCTGAGCTGTAACCACAGAATCACTGTCAGACAGGCCAAAGAAAAAAATGCTTGTAAAAAAAGTCGGAACACACAAAAACTGGGAAAATTTTGAATTATCTTTTGAAATTGTAATTATGGTAAGAAACACATTCAACTTTTTCTAGTTAACCTTTAAATTTTTTATGCTGTATCTCTTAACAATTAAAACTGTACTATTCAGGTTAAATGTGTTGTAATTATTCACTCCTAAGAAGGGGAACAATGGTAAGAATAACGGATCACAATCTCATTTCTTCAAGACCCCACGTGAAGAACTCCAAGGACTCCCGAACACAATTACTGTGTATTCACCCTCTGGTCTGACCGTTTTCTATGGCAGTTCTCTTTTGTTGCATGTAATGGAAACTGTGCTTTAAGTAGTTTTTTTAATTTAAATTCCAGTATAGTTAACATACAGTGTTACAATGGTTCTGAGAATTTTATCCAAAAAATACGAAAACACTAATTCAAAGGGATACATGCACCCCTATGTTTATAGCAGCATTATTTACAACAGCCAAATTATGGAAACAGACCAAGTGCCCATCGACAGATGAATGGATAAAGAAGATGTGGTGTATATACACAATGGAATATCATTCAGCATGTAATGTAAACTTTAAAATAACAAGTCTTTGCCCACGTTTGATAATTCCCTGAAGGACAGAACTAAAATCATTAGCTAAGTAAGACTAATAAATAATCAGACAATGTAAAGAAGATACACCAACTCATTCCAGAAAATGCTTAATTGTACCAAAACTGCTGGGATCAGAGCACTGTAGCAGCAAACGGAGTCTTTGGAAGGAGACATGTCTGATGTCATCTTGAATTTTATCACCTGGGGCATATTAAAGCCGCCTACACCAAACAAAATATTTCTAAACTATGATACTCTAACTTAGGAAATGGTTGCCTGGGATATAATCACACTGATAAGGTACCCCCAAACCCCAAAGACTCTCCCTAATAAGGGACTGTACTAAACAAGAAAAAGAAATGACATTGTGACAGGTGAGTACGTAAGGTCAGTTGCCAAGACACCAAAAACACCACTACACAGTGTCTTGTCAAAAGCAGTAACAGTCTTGAATAAAGTCGGTCTATTTGAGTCTAACGATGAATGAGGTATTCTGTGGGACAAGGCAACCATGAGAAAGGAAGGAAGAGGCTGGGATTAACGATGCTTCCCTCTTACCTAGTCAGTGATCTCTATCCACCACTTTAAACCTCAGAGTTGCAGGAAAGCCTAGGAAAATCCACTTTGGACCTGAGTTTTCCCAGACACAACTCCATGGAAGGGCGCTCCCTCTATCACCAGACTAATGACTTAAATTACTAAAAGCCTAAGTAAGGCTTAATGTTGTAAACACTTTTGTTTTGATGATGTAAGTGTTGGTCTGAACTTGAAGTATGTTTGGTTGGAATACAGTAGAAAGTATAACAGCTGGACACATCTGGTGGTGAATGGTAAGAACCACAAGTCTACTCTATCAGCCTCAAGAAAAGGGGAAGCCCTTCTTCTCATCTCCGGGGCAACCCACTCCCCAGCTGTGCTGTCATCCTGTCACTACACTGTTGACACCTGCTGGCAAAAGTACAGGCTTGCTCCTATTCAGAAGAGGACAGCCTAGCATTCCAGCTGCGACCACTGCCAGCTAGGTACGACTGGGGTCTGCCTTCTAGTGGAGTTCCTCCCTTCTCTCCCCTCTGAATCAAGGAAGTGAGAGGCGGCAAGAAATCAGCAAGAAAGAAGCTGAGAGCTTATATACGGGCTCCTTTTCTCTAAACCTAACTGGAAAGTACAGAATAAACAAATAAGATGAGCTTACCGGGTCTAGAACTTGAGCAACAACCCTCAGCCATCACTGACTTAAGGAAATGAGTAATGGTAGTTAAGTCTGACTACATTGTAAGTATTCACCATGTCACAAATTGCAAATATGGAGCTACCCCTGAACCGTGCTTCCCCATTTTCCAGCTCCTTTCCTCTTTCCCAGTGCAAGTGTGTAAACACACAAGAAGAGACTGAAGCCACTCTGCACGACAGCCTCACGGAGAAGGAAGCAAAGCCATGGACAGTGATACCATGTGGGGAGAACAGAGAAAACTGTGCGCTCACTTCACAAATACACGATTGCCATCTTTTTCTCTCTTCCCTTCTTCCTCCTTTGCAGTTCATGTTCACTTTCCCCTCTAATTTCATCACTCAGTTATTTCCACTCTGGACCACTTCTAAGCCCTACAAATATATATTCTCTTTAACTCTCCTTTTTTTACCCAAGTATTTCAGGAATAATCTTTCTCCCTTCATTTCAGTTGAGATATTTTCCATTCTTTCCTTCCCTCCTCCGAGGGGGAGGGGGAGAGCTTAACTATCACTAGTGAACATCAAATTTGTCAGAGCATTACAATTTTTCTAAGAGAATACTAAAATATTTGAGAAAACTAAAAATGAAAACTACAGGATCTCTGGCTCAAATGGTTTTTAAGAAAAAAAAATGGTTTTTAGGTATCTATCTTATCTTCCTCCAAAGATGCCCTTAAAATTATAAGGAATAAGAAAAAAGAAAAGAAAAGAAAAGATTCAGGGCACCTAGATAGCTCAGTCCGTTAAGTGTCTGACTTCGGCTCAGGTCATGATCTCACGGTTCGTGAGTTCAAGCTCTGCATCGGACTCTGTACTGACAGCTTGGAGCCTAGAGCCTGCTTCCGATTCGGTGTCTCCCTCTCTTTCTGCCCCTCCTCCCCTCAAAAATAAATAAACGTTAAAAAAAAAAAAAGGAAATATTTAAATCTAGAGTTGACATGTGGCTGTTACACAATAGTACAGCTACACTAGTCACTAAAATATTGAAATATTCTCTTCTGATAGATACCTACTATCCCAAGACCCTTAGCACCCCTCCCTACTCCCTCCACCAGGCCCCCACAAGACATCCCTTCAATCCTGTAAATAAGGAGTTAACATTCAGCAGAAATGGATCTCTGCGTGTCTGTTCCAGCATCCCTTCTGATTAATCAATACCTGTGCCACACAGGGTACTAAATATGGTCCGTGTCACCCATTAATAAACACACGAGATATTTCAACAAATCTGTGGGATTCAAAGTGGGATGAGAAACACTGCCTGTTGTAGCAGCATGTAGTTCAACGTGTAGTAAGAAGAACATTTTACTTAGAGACCATACACATCTACACAGGGATTGTGCTTTTATGTAACTAAAACAACCTTATAAAATATTTACCCTTACCATGTGTAGAATACTGATATTTTGTCCTCCAATCTATTTTTTGAACCACTACATTGATTTCATGACTTTGTGACACCCTAATGGCTTGCAACCAGTAGGTGTAAGGGCACTGCTCAAGAACCACTGTGTGACGGCACAGGCACAAAGGAAGCAATCTTCGCAAGGAAACACAGAGGATCTCTGGACCCGAAACCAAGTAAAGCAAAGGGTGATTTTAAAAAGTAGGGCTGTACCCTGGTGTCTTCACTAGAAATCTGTATATAAAGTCAACTGTTCCCCAACTCTAGCAAACAGAGCGTCCGAGTCACATTTCTACTCTTCTCAGGGAAAAAAAAAAAATATATAGGAGTATTTTCATCTAAAAGAATGGAACTATGTGGTGTAAACCACAAAACTTACTCCGCCCCTCACTCCCAGAGTAAGACCTTCTCGTTCTGGATTCTGGCCTCCCCTAGCTCAAACACTGGTCTCCTATTTCTCCCCCTAAAAAGGAGCTTGCTGGGCAACCCAGAAAACAGGGAGTTCCAGAATGATCCCAGGGTGCGGTGGGGGTGCTGGGTGGAGGGAAGGAACCACGAGAATGGAAAACAGGATTGCAATTTTGGAGACACCTGACTATATGGTATAAATGCAATTGGTAGAAAGAAAAACGGGAGAATACATTCATATCTGATGCTAGGAATACTCTCCTTCAAGAACCATGCATGAAAGCAAAGGACACATACAGAGAGAGAAATCCAAGCATCGAGTTGTACATCCATGGACAGAATATTACAAATGTTGTAACTGTCAGAAACAACCATGTTACCAACTGTGGTGATATTAGTGTACAGAATTAGCTAGAGAAGGCAGGAAAATTCTTAAAGAATAGGAGAAACGGAGGGAAGACTGGAAGAGCCACTGCCCTCGCCTTATAAAATGGAGGGTCTTCAGATAACATTCATGACCTTGATAGAGAACACTGACACAAGAAAAGAGAAGTATAAATATGCTGTCGGGATATACATGAACTATGCAAATGAAATAATGATTTTGAGAGAAAGGGTGGGGAGAAGAGAGAAAGTAAAGCAAGCTAAATCTTCACCTCCTACAGCAAGAAGTATTTAGACAACATCTAAAAGGAATAAATCAAGAAGCAATGGCTGGATGGAGCTAACCACCAGAAGGACCAATAGGGCCTGAGGATTAAATGTGGAAGAGTTGGAGACAAAAGGAAAAGGATTAAGTGATAATGAAGGTTTCAAGCCAGGTTGACTGGACAGGTACTTCTGTTCAAGGCCAAGGGGAAAAGTAAGAGCAAAGAAGCAGGCTGAGTTATGGCAGTCGGAAGAAAGGGTCAGTCAGTGAGGACGAGAGTTATATTAGAGACAGACTATGGAGCAAGTCTCTGAGGGATGATTAGGGAAAGCCTCCAAGATGAGGAAAAGTGATGTTCTCGGAGGAGCCAACTTCTTCAAAGGCAAAAATGTTTTAGAAAAAGGAACACAGAACCACACAGTCTGGAGGATATCCATGCTCAGGGGTAGGGATATAAAGAGAAAATGGGGGGGGGGGGGGGGAGGGAACTGGAGAAAAACAAGAATAACATAGGTCCAGAAATGATAAATGGAAGAAAGTTTCTAGGAGGAACAGAGAGGGGACCACCTGCCAACTGCAGCACAAAAGGCAGAGAAAGGAACTGGGGAAGGCCACGCCTGGGGTGGGTAGGTCACTGGCACCACCCACAGTGTGGGTTCAGTAGTGACAGGAGTGTGGCTACAGCAGGCAATACATTAGGTAGGGGGCAGGCCGTGACACATGGACAAGACGGCCCAGGAAAAACAGGCTGGAGCTTAGAGGCAGGGCTGGCCATCTGAGGACCTGAATCTGTGGAAACCTCTCTATCTTTATAAGCAGAAAGGAAACAATTGCATACAACTTCTTTCCTTAAAAGAAAGGATTAGTCACATACTGTTTATACTGCTGCCTTCATAGTGGCAATTTTTGGCACCCGTATAGACTAAGCTTTTCCATATTTCTACTAAATTCATTATTTGACCTGTGGAATGGGTGGGAGAATCTGGCAAAACACAAGCCCCTTTCCACTTAAGGAAAGCGCTCTGGACCTCACAGAAGGAAACCCCCAACAGGCCATAAAATGTTTCCCACAGAAGGCCAGTCTAACACAATCCAAGCCTTTCCCCTATGTTTAGCGTACTCAGGTTTATAATCAAGACTAAGAGAAACCAGAAGGGGAAAAAAACAGAGCTACAGGAGGAAGCCACTAAGGATCAACCTCCAGACTTTCAGGGCTAGTTTCTCGTTACAAAATTCAAGGGCTCCTATGTGCCTCGCATGGGTGACAAGCTGTTCAAAAGCATGGGTGCGTGCTACTCACAGAAAAGGCAGTGCACTCAAGTATATAAGACGTGCCAACTACAGCTGGATGGAGGAAACATCTTTCCTACAGAGTTCTCAAGGATGATAGGCACAGAGGGAAGGTCCAAGAAAAGACATACGGCTAGGAAGATGTCACAAGGCAGCAAAACACACATGTGAGGGGAAACTGAAGTCTGTGGCCACCCCACTCCTACAGAATTACTTTCAGACCAAAAAAGAATTAGGAGGTAAAAGGTTGCTGATGAAGAGATCAAAGGACAGCACAGACTGTCGGTATCAGGATAAGGGAGAGCCAGGGTATTCCAGAATACACACAGTTGAAGTAAAAGGAAACAAGCAAAAACAAACTCCCAAGAATGGGAGGAAAGAAAAGAGTACCCTGAAAATTTAAGTGTGGGGACAGACCATTAGGGGATTGAGACGATGAAATTAAAGAAGGTAGATATTGCAGAGGGATGGAAAATGCGTGGAAATTAAGGAAACCTTGGTGGTCATCATCAATAAACATGGAAAGCACAACCAAGTAGCTTAGGAACCAATTTTCTTTTGCCAGTGGTTCTTCACTGGGTGTGATTTGGCAATATAGGAGACATTGTCAAATGTTAAGATTCAGAGGTAAGGTGCTCACATCCCATGGGTAGAAGCCAGGGAGCTACTGAACATCCTGTAACACCCAGGACAGTCCTCTACCAGAAAGAATTATCTGGCCCTAAATGTCAACAGTACCGAAGCTGAAAAACCCTGTTTTCAACACATGCTACTATCATCAAACAAATTTAGTAGACGTGAGTAAAGACTAAATGGCCCATTGAAATGGCAACGACAAGGTGTAGGGAAGGTAAAAACTGCACGACTTGTCACGTGTGCTGTAAGCCCCATCAGGCCAGGGAAGGGGCTCTGGAGTCAAGTTGCCTGGGTGGCAATCTGCAAGGGGAGTTAGCGTATCGCTGAAAATGTAATGGGATAACAATAAAAAAAAAATCATTTAGTAGAACCCCATTAGGAGCAGTACAACATACAGATGGAAGTAACTTTTTGGTAAACAGCTTAGCATGGAAAGGGAGTGTGCCATAAAGAGATCGTGGAAAGATAGCTGCCAAACTGCTTCCTAAGGCAGGGGAGTCCAATCAACCAGCCATGTTTAGTTATACTAAGAAGATCATGTATGCTAGGGGCTTGACGCAAACTGTCAGGGTAAGAGACAAAAGTGAGCACTGCACCTACGATTCCCTACATCTGCCCTTTCTCCAAACGGTCCTCCACATCTGCTCTAAAGAAACATCTAACCTGAGGTGTCTCACAGTTGGCCCGAGAGCCAACCCGTGTCTCCACACAGCCGTGCTTAGGAGATATTCTTCTGAACATGACTGCTATAGGAAAACATCCAAGGAATTCTCAACTCATCTAATCCCAAGTTCCTAGAGGAGACAAAATATAATCAATGGGCTGTAATGAAGAGGAGACTTTAAGAAGGGAGGAAAAGGCCTCCTCTTGGAAGGTTTAATGAAATAATCCCAACACTTCGGAAACAAAACATGAAGTGGGTCGAAACCAAATGCTTGAAGAAAACGTAAATGGTCTAAACAACTCAAGTAAAAGTCAGAGGTTGTCAGACTGGTTAAAAAGCAAGACCCAACTACATGCTGCCTACAACAGACCCACTTTCAGTGTGAAGACAGACACGTTAAAAACAAAAGAATGAAAAAGATTTAACAGGTTAACAGGAATCAGAACGAGGTTGGAGTGGCTGTTAGTATTAGGCAGGGTAGATTTCACAGAAAAGAATATTATTAAGGATAAAAAGGATCATTTCATAAGGATAAAGGGTCAATTCATCAAGAGGACACATGAATCCTAAACAGCTGTGCACTTGATAACAGAGCTTCAAAATATGAGAAGCAAAAACTGATTTTTAAAAAAATCCATGAGAAGCAGATAACTTTGTTGTTTTAGTTCCTGTTTTCAACACCCGTTTAAAAAACTGACAGCACAAGTATACAGAAAATCAGTCAGGATACAGAAGACTTAAACAACACTATCAACCAGCTTAACCTAATTGACATTCATAGAACACTCCACCCAACAACAGCTGGACACATATTTTTCAAGTGCATACAGAGTATCTACCAAGATAGACCATAATCTGGGCATATAAAAAGTGTCAGTAATTTTTAAAGGAGTTGACTCATACGAACTATATTCTCTGCCATCATGAAATTAAATTAGAAATCAGTAACAAAAAGATCTCTGGAAAATCCTCTTCATATTTGTAAACTAAAAACCAAACTAGATTTGTAAACTTCAAAATAACCAAAGGATTCACAGAACTAGGAGAAACAATCCTAAAATTTGAATGGAACCACCAAAGACCCCAAATAGCCAAAGCAACCTTGAACAAGAAAAGCAAAGCTGGAGGCATTAGACACAGTTGTATCACAAAGCTGTACTGATCAAGACAGTATGCTACTGGCACAAAAATAAACACATAGATCAACGCAACAGAATAGAAAACCCAGAAATGAACCCACAACCTATATACGGTCAATTAATCTTTGACAAAGCAGGAGAGAATATCCAATGGGAAAAAAAAACAGTCTCTTCAACAAATGGTGCTGGGATAACTGGACAGTAATATGCAAAAGAATAAAAATGGGCCACTTTCTTATTCCATACACAAAAATAAATTCAAAATGGATTAAAGACCTAAACGTGAGACAAGAAACCGTCAAAATCCTAGAGAACACAGGTAGTAACATCTTTGACATCGGCTACAGCAACTTCTTAATAGACACGTCTCTGGAGGCAAGGGAAACAAAAGCAAAAATAAACTATTGGGACTTCATCAAAATAAAAAGCTTCTGCCCAGTGAAGGAAACAATCACCAAAACTAAAAGACAACGTACACAATGGCAGAACATATTTGCAAATGACGTATCTGATAAAGGGTTAGTATCCAAAATCTATAAAGAACTTCAAACCCAATACCCCAAAAAAATCCAATTAAAAAATGGACAAAAAACATGAATCGATATTTTTCCAAAGACGACACACCCATGGACAACAGACACATGAAAAGATGCTCCACGTCACTCATCATCAGGGAAATACAAATCAAAACTACAATGAGATATCACCTCACAACTGTCAGAATGGCTAAAATTAAAAATCCAAGAAACACCAGGTGTTGGTGAGGATGCGGAGAAGGGGGAACCCTCTTGGACTGTTCGTGGAAATGTAAACTGGTACAGTCATTGTGGACAACAGTGTGGAGGTTCCATAAAAAATTAAAAACAGAACTACCCTATAATCTAGCGATTGCATGACTGGGTATTTACCCAAAGGATACAAAAATACAGATTCGAAGGGGTACATACATCCTGATGTTTATAGCAACATTATCAACAATACCCAAACTATGAAGAGGGCCCAAATGTCCATCAACTAATGAATAGGTAAAGAGGATGTGGTACAGGGACACCTGGGTGACTCAGTTGGTTAAGCATCCAACCATTCATTTCGGCTCAGGCCAGTGATCTCATGGTCACGAGATCAAGTCCCATGTCAGGCTCAGTGTCTGTCTGTCTCTCTCTCTCTGCCACCACCCCACCCCGTGCTTGTGCTGTCTCTCAAAATAAACAAACTTTAAAAAAAAAAAAGATGTGGTATATATATATATATATATATATATATATATATATATATATATATATATACATATACACACACACACACACACACACACACACACACAATGGAAGATTACTTTGTCATAGAAAAGAATGAAATCTTGCCTTTTGCAACAACTTGGATGGAGCTAGCAATTATGCTAAGCCAAATCAGTCAGAGAAAGACAAATACCTTATGATTTCACTCATATGTGGAGTTTAAGAAACAGAACAAATGATCACAGGAGGGGAAAAAAGAAAGACAAACCAAGAAGCAGACTTACCTATAGAGAACAAACTGATGGCTACCAGAGGGAAGGTGGGTGGGGGGGATGGGTGAAATAGGTGATGGGGATCAAGGAGTGTACTTGCTGTGATGAACACTGGGTCATACATGGAACTGTTGAATCACTATGTTGTACGCCTGAAACTAATATTACATTGTATGATAACTAACTGGAATTTAAATAACTTAAAAAAAAAAAGATTAACAAATCCTAGGAAATCTAACATACAGCATGGTGGCTATAGTTAATATTATGGTATTTAATGGTTTAAATTTCCTAAGATGGCAAGTGTTCTCACCATAATAAAAGGTAACTTGTGAGTTAATAGATGTTAATTAGCTTGACTGTATAATTATTTCACAACATGTGAGCATATAAAACCATCACATTACAGACCTTAAGTATATATAACTTTTGTCAACTGTAAAAAAAAAAAATAAATAACCAAAGAATCAAACAAGAAATCAAAAGGAAAATTAAACGTTATTTTGAACTGGAAAATGAAACACAACATATGGGATGCTGCTAAACCACTATCAAGGAGTAAATCTGTAGGGCTAAATACCTGTATTAGAAATGAAGGTCTCCAATCAATGACTCACCTTCCACATAGAGAGAAACTAGGAAAAAAATGAAGCTCATAATGGAAAGGAAATGAAATAAAGAACAGGTCAGAAATTAATGAAACACAAAAATAGAAATCATTAAGACCAAAAGCTGTTTCTTTGAGATCAGTGAAACCGATAAAACTCTAGCTAGATGGATTTAAAAAAACAAAAAAAGACACAAATTGTCACTATCAGAAATGGGAAGGGTGATATCACTATAGACCCAGAAGGTCAAAGGACTAATGCCACAATTTGAAGAAGCCCTCATTACCCAAAGATGAAACAATTTTAGCACTGGTAAGAAAAAGAGATGATTTGAAATATTTCATATACTATATGTTTATCCATTCATTAAAAAAAAATCATACATCACCTTTGGAAAATGCTAATCAACTCATTTCAAAACTACTCAATGAAATGCTAGAATCAAGTATATTATATTATGCCCTCATGTGAAGGGTAATTTTATGTATCAACGTGGAGGGTATTTTTGGATGAGATTAATGCTTAAGTCACTGAGTAAACAGATGGCCCTTCAAAATGTGGGTAAGTTGAAGGCCTCCGTGGCTAAAAGCAAACTCTTAGCAGCAGATGGTCTTTGAATTTTATCTGCACCACTGGTTCTCCTGGGTCCACACCTGCTGACCCACGCCAAACATCTGGATTCACCAGCCCCCGTAATCACGTATGTCAATTCCTCATAAATAAATCTCTGTTATACATACACACAGCTTATTGGGTCTTTTCCTCTGGAGAAGCCTAATATACTCACCACCTTTGCTATACAAACAACCTCAACCAAGTAACTGAGGAAAGGAAATAAAAAAGGAACAGAATTAAAACACCAATGTTTGCAACCCCTTATTAAAAGGAGGCTCTGATCATCAATGGCTGCTAACATCACAAAGAGAGACAACATATAACCCTTGATGGAAGAGCATGACCCTACTCATGAACTAGTCCAATCAAAAATCAAACTTGGGGAGGGGGGAGAGGCGCCTGGGTGGCTCAGTCGGTTAAGTGTCTTCATGGTCTTCAGCTCATGTCATGATCTTACGGTTCATGAGTTCGAGCCCTGAGTTGGGCTCTGTGCTGACAGCTCAGAGCCTGGAGCCTGTTTCGGATTCTGTGTCTCCCTCTCTCTGCCCTCCCTGACTCATGGTCTGTCTCTGTCAAAAATAAATAAACATTAAAAAAAAAAATCAAACTCGGGCTATCTGGGTGGCTCAGTCAGTTGAGGGTCCAACTTTGGTTCAGGTCATGATCTCACAGTTTGTTAGTTCAAGACCTACATCAGGCTCACTGCTGTCAGTGCACAGCCTGCTTCAGATCCTCTGTCCCCCTCTCTCTGCCCCCACCATGCTTGTGCACTCTCTCAAAACTAAACACTAAAAAAAAAGCAAACAAAAATCAAACTCAAATCTGACCAAGTCTCTAGATCTACATTCACAGGAAATTCAGCAGGACAGAGTACATGTTAATATCACAGGGGTAAAAACCAGCAAAATCTATAGTTTCTGCAAGAAATTTTAAGGAAAAAGAAGGGAAAGGTACTCAGAGATTAAAAGATTTGAGACATATGAGCCTGTGTTGGAATGGATGAACACTATTTTGATCCTGATTTGAACAAGTAAGAAGTTAAGCATTTATGAAACATTTAAGGAAATTTAGATACCTGGATTTTTAATGATATTATTTGTTTTGGGTAGGCTAATAGTCTTGTGGCAATTTATTTTTTTTTTTTAATTGTTTTTAACGTTTATTTACTTTTGAGACAGAGAGAGACAGAGCATGAACGGGGGAGGGTCAGAGAGAGAGAGAGGGAGACACAGAATCTGAAACAGGCTCCAGGCTCTGAGCTGTCAGCACAGAGCCTGACGCAGGGCTCGAACTCATGAGCCGTGAGATCAGGACCTGAGCCGAAGTCGGACGCTTAACCGACTGAGCCACCCAGGCGCCCCATCTTGTGGCAATTTATTAAGAGCCTGTATCTCTTACAGATACATGCTGAAACATTTATAGACTGGTTTCAAAATAATCAGAGGGAGGTAAAGAAGCAGATTTGAGTATAAACAAAACAAATGACTTTGAGTTTTAAGCATGAAAGCTAGTGGAGGGATATTTTGAGGTTTCTTTACACTATTTTCTCTATTATTTTTGTGATTAAGCTATTCTATAAAAGTTTACAAAATACAAATATCCTACAACAATCTTTTGTGATTTTTTTTTAAACCTGCATCAAATCACGTGTTTATAAGTACTCTGAAAAGGAGAAACACTATATGGGTAAGATAGCATTATTACTTACTCACAAAAAGAGAAAAGGAAACTGATAAACAGCAAGAGGAAAAAAGGACGAAAAAGAAAATTCCAGCAATGCACATCCTCTCTTTCTTTCTATTGTTAACTATTGAAGCTACATGCTAATGAGACAGATACCCATCTGCCAAGAATGAGGTAACTACTCAACAGCCCTGAAAACCCAGAAGACTAAAATCATCAAAACCTTGAACTAGAGTAAGTTATTTAGCAAGTAACCATGGAAGGAAATATTGTTAATAACTAAAGTCCTTGGTTTTGTCAAAAAATGAGCTACTATATTTGGTTACTTGGGACAGTGTCCCTGAACACAAACTAAAAAGGAATTGCAGTCATCCATTTATCTCAACTGAAAGAGGCCAGAGGAAACCTAACTAAATACAATCCCCAAAAAACTCCAAAATATAAACAAAAATTAAGGCTTCTACCCTACTGGGGACTGCCAACTCCAAGTCTTTTAAATCAAATTTTAGGAACCAAATCCTGACTCTACCACTTACCATAGGAAAGAAGAGGAAAATTACCTCAACTTCCTCAATGCAATCTAAGGGGAATAATACGCACCTCATAAAGTTAATGTGAAGACAAACACGAAATGTGGTTTCTTCTGAAATGTGTGGAAATACCTAGCACAGTACCCAATGCACACACAAGGACGTTTGATTCCTTCTCCTCCACCAAAAAGGAGGACAGCACAAAAACAGAATTTCACCCCTCCGATAATATTAGAGTTCATGTTCAGAAATTACACAAATGTATAGTTAAGAGAAAAGCAGTATTTGTTTCAAAGTTTTATTGTAAGTAACTTCAGAATTTTTTTTTTCAGTTTTGTTTTGTTTTTTTTTTTAAGAGTTTGGAACATATAGTTCCATTCACAGCAACCAGAGGGTCAAGGTTCATACTGATACACTCACACAAAGGAAAGCTTTCCAGGAGTTTGCAACAGTCAAGAAATCCAGGACTAGATCTGCTGTGAAATACAGTTTGGCCACTGCTCAAAAAAAAAAAAAAAAAAGTACTAAACACTGAATTACTGTATGACCTAGCAATTCCGCTCCCAGGTGTAAACCCAAAACAACTGAAGGCAAGGACTCAAACAGGTAATTGTACACCAATGTTCATTCATTATAATCAAGTACTCGTCATTCATAAAAGTCAAAAGGGTAAAACCAACCCAAGACATGTCCTATGACAGATGAATGGATAAACAAATCATGATGAATACATACAATGGAATGTAATCCAACTCTTCAAAGGAATTAAGTTCTGATACATGCTATAATGTGGATGAACCTGGAAAATGTTATGCTAAGTGAAATAAGTCAGATTTCAAAAAAGGACACATTTTGTGCAATTCCACTTTTATTAGGTACCTAGAATGGGCAAATTTATAGTCACAGAATGAACAGGGGTAGGGATGGAAGTCTTTAATAGGTATAAAGTTTCTGGCTTGGGGTAATGGAAGTTTTGGAAACAGTGGTGATGGTTGCACAACACTGTGAACATAATTAATGCTAATGAACTGCACACTTAAAATGACTGAACTGGTAAATTTTACTATCTGTTTTACAATTTAAAAATCTACATAACAAAGATCCTAGATCCATTTAAAAACACACACACACACACACACACACACACACACACACACACACACACACACAAATAGCACTTCCTTTAGAGAGAAAGGGAGAAGGCAGGTTTCTTAGCCCCTGACCTCCAACCTCCAGGATTTCTGGATAATACAGAGTAAGGTTTGTTCATATCACCAAATTCCAAGTATGTGTTCTGTCTTCTTTTAGCCAACTATTTAAGACACCAATTCTAAAGGTGCCTGGGTGGCTCGGTTGGTTGAGCATCTAACTCTTAATTTCAGGTCAGGTCACAATCTCACAGTTCATGAGATCAAGCCCCGAGTTGGGGATTCTCTCCTCCCTCCCCCTCTGCCCCTCCCCTACTCATGTGTGCATGTGCTCTCTCTTAAAGTAAATAAATAACCTTAAAAAGAAAAAAAACACTAATTCTATAGTCATGACTAGGTACATGGTTCTATCCCCCATATTATCACTTCTATCTATTTTCCCTCCTTTTTAACACTCTTCACTTGGACAGCCACTCCTTGAACCACATGGAGATTTCAGTCTCTTCAGACCTTAACGCCTTATAGTCTCCAATGACCCTCTCTTTACAGCAATGAAGGAATCAACATCCCTTTTGCCCGACATGAGAAATACCCACATCCACTTGCCTGGGAAGCCTTTCATACCCAATTAAGCTCATTCTCCAAATTCTTCCCCCCAGCATTCTTGTATCTGTTATATTTATGTGAATTCTTTAGTCAACTCTCCGTCATGGGCCCTAATGGCAGCAAGAACAGACATTCATGGTTTTTGGTTTCAGATGCTAACTTCATACACTCCCTCTCATTACCTGTAAACCTAGAAAACCACAACAGATAGTGGGAACATGTCAAACAACACTGTTCTTTCACTATTTCCCACCTTCCTAACCAACATCTTCCTTACGTTGAGCTCTGATAGGCATCTAGAGAGTGTCAAGGATGGATACAATGGGTACAAGGATCCAAGAGCTCACCTCAGTGTTTAAGATGGAGGATGGATCAACAGCACTGAATGAGATTTGGGAAATTAAAATCATACTTCTGCCTGTGCCACTGAATCTCTGCGAGCCAAGAGTCAATCAGGGTCCTGTCTTGGTTTCCTCATCCATAAAACAGAGGGATCTAGGAGTCAACCTCCCAAGTCCCCCAGCTCTGAAATTCAGTTATAAACACATCAACAACTTTAATTCCAAAACTGTTCTCTAGTCACATTAAGAACTATTTCATATGGGATATATTTGTTTTTAACGTAGTATGCATTTAGGTATCTGTTCAACTAGGATGAGAATCTCTCGAGGTTTTATTTCCCCATTCAAGTCACATAAAAAAGAAAATTCTTTCAATTTTTAAGGTGAATGCAATAAATTCTGTTTTCCCCAAATGGCCTTGTTTTTTTCTATTACAATTGCTGCTAAACTAGGTCACCTAAGTAATAAATATTGAAAGCATTTAACCAAATTCAAACATCTGTTCCAATCCTCTTTTAGGGCTTGATCCAGCTGAAACAAAATATCCACTGCCCTACAGGACCTGCAAGATCCACACTGTTGGAAATGTTGTGGTTTTTCTCCTAAAGCCAATATACCTGGTGAAAAAAAATATATATATGACTATTTCAACATGTCTGGAGAGTACGACAGTACATGAGAAGCAGCAAAATCCCACCAAGTAAATCATGCCACAATGGATCTTCCTGTGCTGGGACAAAAGAACTCCTAAACTCCAGTTGGTAGGTATCCAACTGAAGGCTTGGCTTGGTTAGGTCTATTCAGAGAATGTGGTGAAGGAAGTACCTCTCCAGCTCCTGTATACACTACGAGAGCTTTGCTCTGAAGTAGCTGCCTCATTTTCCATTGGAAATTGTAAGCCAGTAACTCAAATTTGACTTTGGGTTTATAAAATAAAATTCGTTTGCATATAAAAAAGACACTTTTATAAAGTTATTAAATACATGATCAGAAAAAGTTATCTGCAACGCACATATAAAATAAGGGTATTAGATGCGCAAGTCTCTTTTAAAGTAATGACAAAACAAATTTGTCCCAACAGGAACGAAACAAAAGCCAGGAGGAAAATGGACAAAGGACATGAACAGGCAATTTACTGAAGAGTGAATCTAAAACATTGTGGCATCCCAACCACACCAGTGATATAAACTTAAAATTGCTTTTGACATCTACTTGGCTGCTGACAGGCCAATAAATTCCTGCTGACAGGACTATAAAGTGGGAAGAGGATACTCTGCACATCACTGGTAGAAATATGAATTGTAACAGAATTTGGGAATCAATCTAGAAGAACCTAAATTCAAAATGAACATTCCTTCATCATCTAAAAATGCCTGAATCGTATGAGAGAGCTCAGAAGAACCAGGAAAAAAAAAAAAAAGAACATTCCCATTGACCTAGTAATCACATTCTTTATGATTTACTTAAAGGAAATAAAAACCTACTATGTAAGGATATACTTAACATGTTTACTGAATCATAAATAAAGAAAAATAGCAAAAAAAAAAAAAAATACTAGAAACAAACTGCCCATTAGTTGAACAGTCTAATAAATCAGCACATTAATAACATGGAATATTATAACCATTAAAAGGACTTATATCCATGTTATGGAAGAGTTTCTATGATCTCTCTTAAGAAGATCAAGATTCAGAAACATTTATGTATTATATCCCTATTGTTTATTAAGCAATTAAAAAAAAGCTACACATGACTCTATGGGCATAAAGAAACATAGAAGGTTGGGGTGCCTAGGTGGCTCAGTCAGTTAAGCCTCTGGCTCTTGATTTTGGCTCAGATGGTGATGTCACAGTTGTGAGATCGAGCCCCATGTTGGGCTCTGTGCTGACAGCACAGAGCCTGCTTTGGACTCTCTCTCTCCTCTCTCTCTCTCTCTGCCTCTCTCTCTCAAAATTAAAAAAAAAAAAAAAAAAGGAAAGAAACATATCTGTCCTCTGTATTATTATTAGTTATTTGTGGAAAGGGAGTGGGTACGGTTAAAGTGGGGATAATTTTTAACATCAAAACTCCATCAGACAGATTTTGATCACCTCCGTACTTAAGATTGCAAAGAATCATAAATCTGCAGAATCTATGGACATATAGATTAGCTCTGGCCATTGCTTCCACTAGGACTGGGTTATCAGCACTTTCCTCTCACCCTCCTACCCTCTCAGAGTCACCAAGTTATAAAATGTAATTTTCAGAAGTTAACTTTTTTGTTTTTATTTAAATCCCAGTTAGTTACTACACATGTAATATCAGTTTCAGGTACATATCACACTGATTCAACTTCCGTACATCACCCGGTGCTCATCACAAGTACAATCGAACAGATCAATGAAACCAGGAGCTGGTTCTTTGAAAAAATTAAAATTTTTTAAAATCCGCTCCTGCAGCTGCTTCCTGTCCTTTTAATATATGATCAATCTATACGCACTATCACCACTTTCTTCTCTTTCTTAATTTGACTTTCATATCATCTTCTAAATGCCTGCTCCCAAACAATCTTGTGAGCATGATCCTGTGACTATACAACATATTTAAAAAACTGAAAAGTAAGAGCACCATGAAATTGCCATCAGTGACTCTTTCATCCTTGTAAAAATAAACTTCATGGATCTCGCTACCTTTGAAATCTTGACAGCACTTGTAACATATGTAAAAACAGAAGAATTTAACATCTATATATGTAATAAATCCCCATGATATTATACTCAGTGCCCATCTGGTGTCATTTCCTTTCAGCCAGAAGAACCTCCTTCAGAATTTTTTGACATACCAATCTATAGCAAGTAGTCTCCATTTTCATTTTTCTGAAAATACCTTTATTTCAACTTCATCTGTGAAGGATTTTTCTTTGAACACAGAAGTCCAAGTAGATAATTGGATTTTTCAGCACATGAAAAACAGTTCACCATTTGATAACCTCCCTTGTTCCTGATGAAAAGTGACCAATCATTTATATCATTGTTCCACTGTATATATCTTTTTACCTGCTTTTGAGATTATCTCTTTATCTTTGATTTTTCAGCTGTTTTACTTTGAAGTGGCTAGGTGTGGTTTTCTTTGTATTCACCTTTCTTGAGCCATTTTTTATTCAAACCTCTTTCCTGCCACATGCTCTCCATTCTTGTCTTCTGAGATTACAAATACATATGTATCAATTGCTTTGATCCCAACAGTACTGAGACTTTCCATTTTTCTTTTATCATTTTTCTGTTTTCTCCAGATGGGGTAATGTCTTTTAATCTTTGACCTTTATCCTATTTCCACTTTTTATGTTTTCTATTTTTCTATTAAAACTCCCCATCTGTTGTCTCATGAGGACATTTGAAATTGAGAATATTTACAGTAGCAGCTTTGAAAGTCCTTGTGCATGAATTCCAACATCTCTGTCATCTTGGGGTTGTTTTCTACTGACTGCTTCTTCTCTTGATTGAATCGTATTTCCTTTTCTTCTCATGACTGTTATTATGGAAAGGATATTATAAGTATTATGGTGTAGAGACTATCTTATTCTGAAGAATTCTGGCCAGAAAGTTATTCAGCTAGATTCAAACTCCAAATTCTATTTCCCTATGGTGTGCAGTGCCCGGAACTACTCAGTTCCTTCAGCTTTCCAGTTTTTGCATTTCACTGGAAACTGGAGAGTCTCCCCATGGATCAGCCAAGAATTTGGGCCGAGTTTATATACAGATGTTGGGGCTTCCCCTTCTGTGGCTCCCTCCTTCCCTGGATATGTCTCACTTTTCAGTCACTCTGGCAGCCACAAATGCCATTCGTCTCCTAAAGCAAGTCAGGAATTGCCACTTTCTGCTCTAGTCCAGCCACCCCACTCTACACAGACTGGGAAATGCCATCGGGCAAAAACAAAACTTATAAATGTTAACTTTATCCAACTGCAATTCACTTCTTTTAAGAATCAACTCCCGTCCAATCTGTCTACTTTCAGTTGCTCTTTGGTATCTGCAAGTAATTGATTTTATATTTTATCTAGAGTTTACAAATGTTATCTGCAGGAGGCTTAGCCTAATAAAAGCCTATCACTATTAAAACTGCCAGAAGAGAAACCTTCTCATCTGTACTTTAAAAACATGTTTCTTTCCAACAAGATCAGTAACATTTTATATTGGTATGCTTTGTTTAAAAAAAAAAAAAAAACAGAAAAATTTCCCGTTATTTTGTAAATAATCAGATTACATAAGGAATAAAGATCTGAGTTTTCAGGTTCATAGCAACCATTTGCCTACACTAGTACAAAAGCATAGGGTATCAATTTGGAAATGATCACATGTATGTTTATGTTTGGTAATGGAATTATTCTTAAAGTGGGGGGGGGGGGAATATGTCTCTCTTTAGAGAGAAGAACAGATGCCATTTTTTTCCCATTTGGAAGACAGCATTACCTCGCACATTAGCTCAGAAAACCACCGGGTTTATTATCCCGTGCGATGCAAGTCAGGAAAGCAGTCTGCTCGCCAAGACCAGCAGGATTCATCACATTCTGGCAACTGGGGAATTTGTCAAATTGAACTCACTGAACAATAAAATAACATCATTATGTGGTACTCACTGAGCAATACAAGCCAATTATAGTAAGTGGCTTTAGGGGCGCCTGGGTGGCTTGGTCGGTTGAGTGTCCGACTTTGGCTCAGGTCATGATCTCACAGTCCATGAGTTCGAGCCCCGCGTCGGGCTCTGTGCTGACAGCTCAGAGCCTGGAGCCTGTTTCAGATTCTGTGTCTCCCTCTCTGTGTGACCCTCCCCCGTTCATGCTCTGTCTCTGTCTCAAAAATAAATAAAAAAACGTTTAAAAAAAAAAATAGTAAGTGGCTTTATGTAATTCCCCAGACTGAATCTACGATTCGCGTGATAATGGTGTGGTATGTTACATTCTCCAAGAAGGCCAGTTAGAACTTCATTGATGAAAAGCAGTATTCAGACAGCTAAAAGAGACTTGGATGTCATGGAGTCCCATCATGTCCTTCTACAGATGGGGAAACTGAGGGCCAGAGGAATTAACTTACTCAAAATCAAAAAATTAACTCTCAACAATGGCAGAAACAAGTCTAGAGCCAACTGCTTGTCTCAGTATCTTCCACTATTTGTCCTAGATCCAGCAAAAAAAAAAAAAAAAAAAAAAAAAAAGCAAAACAATTTTTTTTTTTTAAATATGGGCGATACAGAGGTAGAAAGTTTTAGGAGAAGAACAACAAAACCTCCAAATTTTTGCTCTCTTACTGCTTGGTGAGATCAGGTCTTTAACCTTCTTAGATCTTAAAAGAATCCAAACAGCCAAATAAACTTACCCCAGAACGGTTGTCTTACAGAAACACCAATAAAATAACTGCAAATAGCTTGTAAATATGAGTAACTGTAAAAGCTCCTTTGCAAATTGTTGGTCATTAACTTACATCAGTAACCTCACTACCTTTTATCCCCAGAACCCACTCATCCTGCAACAATCTCTTTTACATCTTTCAGTTCCACATTAAACTACCCACATGGGATCTAGGAGATGCTAAGTTCTAAGCCCTAACTTGGTGATATGGCAAAAAGAAAATAAAAAGGACTGGTGATTCCCTCATTTCCACAAATGCCAAGTCCTATGAGATCATCACCATCACTGTCGCTTTCACTGTAACAATGCCTTCTGTCAGGTGCCTTCCAATAACTGCTGCTTCACCATCATTTCTCCTCCACAGAAATAAGTGCATTTTTAACACCAAAAGAACAAAAGGAATCCGTGTGTTTGTGTGTGTGCGTGCGCATTTATACCAGTTGCCTGGGTTCTTAAGAAAGAAATCAAGAGAACAATTTGGAAACATTTACACTGGCAAACACAGAGCCCACGAAGGTAAAACATTTTTTAAAAAATATTTTCAGCAGGCCTATCTTAGCCCAAAAAAAAAAAAAAAAAAAAAAAAAAAAAAAAAAACTGCCAAGAAACTGTTTCAAAATACTTGGATTGTTCTGCCTTTTTTCCCCCTCCCAACTGTTTCCACCAGGCAGTAAATAAAATCCCAGAGTCCTTAAGCAACAGTCTATCTCCCTGAATAGGGGGGAGAGCAGGAGCAGAAGAATATGGAGGGGAAAGACGGGCAAGCCAAAAACGTTTGCATTTAACCACCTTAACTGCCGCAAACCAAATATTTGATTTTGCTCACTTATTTCCCTTTGAAAATACATGCACATGCAACAAAGGTTTGATTCAAATATATGAGGGACCAGTGAGAACCTTATGAGCAAAATGCTAGTTTGTTGAAAGGTATGTTCCACTTCACAGAATGTCGCTGGAGTGAATGTGGGTACCCCGTGGTCTTCTAAGGCTTTGGATGCCTTGTGGGGTGGTCTCTTTCTCTTACATCTCAGGTTTCCTACCCTCCGCCCCTGACAGGAGTCAAGGAAGTAAGAAATTAGAAGTGAGTGAAATCTTCCCACTAGGAAGGAGGAGCCTAGGTCTCCAAAGCAGCCCCATAAAGTGTGTGGGGCGGGGGGACACAAGGAACAACAGAATGCACTGGCAGCAAACAGCCCACAAAACAGGAGAGAAATGACAAGAGTTTGAGAGTTTAGGGTGGTGGGAATGGAGGCTCTTCAGGGGTAATTCTTGTGTGCAGAGAGCAGGAGTCATGTCAATAGAGGATTTCAAGCTTTCCTGTGGCACCCAGGAGCTCCTCAAACACTTCATCAAGTACTCAAACAAAAATTAACAATAAATTACTTACATTCCCCTAAGGCTAAAACTCCACCCAGGAGACATCTCTCCACTATTTATTCCTCTAAGGAAAACACATTTTTCCCACTGTTTGTATATAACACAGATGAGGAGAGCGTGGAGTAAAAAGTCAGAAGGAATCATCCCAAAGTCTTAAAGTCTGGAGCTGTCAAACACCTAACAGATAGGAGCCTACACTTTAACACTAAATCTTTTGTTTTTGCTTTTGGGGTTTTTTTGGAGTTTTTTTGGTTTTTTTGCTTCAAAGCCCAGGCTGTAAGGTTTATGAATTTTACAAATTCAAGTTCTAATACAAGACCATCTTTTCCATAAATTTGCTTAAAACAAAACCAAAACCTCACATTATCCTGGCATGCCATACACTGTGAGCGACAGAACCCAGTAAAGATTCCATCCGTTCCATGGGATAACTGGCTGATGGACGGGCTTTGGGCGAGGGGAGTCTGAGTCCCACGGAATTGCACAACAAATTATGTATGTGTATGCTTTTGTGTTTGTGTAAGTTTAAGAGGTGAATAATTTCAAACACACACACACACACACACACACACACACACACACACACACCTGGTGCAAAACTACCGAAACAGTTCACTGACCACTTCAAGTCCACGATGTTACAGAAGAGACACCTGAGGTGCACGGAGCGCACAGAGAATGACGACCTCTGTCCACAGTCACGCAGCTAGAGGCACCCCTCCCCCACGCCCCTCCCCCGCCTGGCCAGTGTGGGTCTGGGGAGCTCAGGGTGGCATGACAACTTCCTTCTCATAGCAACAGGGTGCGGGGGTGGGCGGAGATCAGGGCACATCAGAATTAAGAATCACACTGAAAGTCGACACCCAAACAGCATCAAGGAAAGTTTGGAAAGCTTTTCCGGCCAGGACTCTGGAAGCAGATTCAAAAACTAGACTGAATCTGCTAGACAGACTGAAAAATCCAGACCTGGGGAGACATGGACGGGGCAGAGACTGGAGAACACAGAGCTTCCTTCGGGTGCCAGTCAGGCTCACAATACCCAGGGCTCTCGCCACTTAGTCCTGTATGTTTTCCTACCCTGCATTATGCTTGGGTGAGAGCAATGGTTAGCTTCCACCTAGAAGCATCCACAGGCACTATTCATTCAACATTTATTAAATACCATGTGCCCGAAATGCAAAGAGGAAAGAAAAAAAGATGAAAAAACAGATTCAGACAAGATGCAAGCAAGAGGGGATGAGGGCAGAGATGCTCACATCAGACAGACCTGCGTGAGGATCCCAGCTCCTCCATCCACTGGCTGAGCAACCTCAGGCAGTTCTAAGACTCCCTTCCTTTGTCAATGAAAAGCAACAGAGCCTAGAAACACAAACGGCCTCTGTTAATACCAGTAGCAACACAGTACCTGTCCTGAAGGAGCTCAGAGACCAGAAAGGAGGAGGAAGAATTAACTAGTTACAATCCCATAGCACACAAGTTCTATCACCAAGTGTTCAGGGAGCGGTCCACACCTTCCCCATCACTGCCAACAGGAGTCACGCATGAGGCATATTCATGTACACGCACACAGTGCAAACCTCAATTCATACTGCTTCCAGGACAAGGAGGCTCCATAAAAGGGCTGCTACCCAGTGGTGCAGCAATCCTCAACGGTAATTAGGCACAACTCGAGTCTCATGTGGGATGCAGAGGTCTGTCCAGACTGAAGACAACAAGCCTGACTCAAGCAGGCTTCTCCTCAGGTCACACGTGTTAATACTGTGTCTATACATCCATATTCTGCCCCAACAGCAAACAAAAGGGACCAAAACTGACTTCATGAGGTAATTCTCTTTGAATCCCACTTCTTCCGCCAACAAGTACCTTCCCTGACCTTGCAAAGCTGTATGAAATGGTACCGAGTTACACTTCACCAATGCTTTGTTATTGTTGCAATTGAGAGTTAAGGGCAGATTTCTATCTATTATCCCACTGGAAGTACCACCACCACCCTGACCCTTCCTTTCAAGACAGCAAAGACCATTAGCAGGGTGGCTTGGCCTATTCTGGCCCCATCACCCTCTAGTTATACAACTGTGGATAAGTCAGTTAACCTTGCCTCAGTCCTCTGATGTCTGAAACGGGAATCATAATAGTAGCTACCTAAAGGCATTGTGATGAGGGCAAAACAGTCTTTCGTGAGGAGAGTTTTGCACTGTACCTGAAACAAACGAAGTACTCAGTAAGTGTCACCCATTTGTCACAATAAACTAAAGTTGATGCAGCATCCAGGAGTTGAACACAAGGGTCACAAGCAAGAAAACAGATTCATCATACATCAGAACCCCTTGAGGGGAAATATCATACCACCCAAGACAATTCTTGTTACTCTACCAAATGAGTAACTGATATGTTATGAAACATCCAGAGAAAAGCGTCAACTTTGAAGACAATAATGAAAAATATCTTCAACGTCTTTTTTCCCTCCACGCAATCCTCGAACATGATACATTGCACAATATCTAAATGAGAAAGCAAATGAAACAATGGAATTACCCAAATTTTCCAACTTTCTTTTCCTGTCTTGGAAATTCACAATATTCTTCCACCAGGAAACAGAAAAACACTTTCAGATTTAAAAAGCAGGCTGTTATCAACACATGAAGCACATGCGGTCAATTAAATTTCAGTTCAATCAACATCACCAAGTTGATTAAAGGCACTTTGATCAAATGTAACTTAATCAAACTTTTAACAAATGACTGTTAAAAGTGACTGTAACAAATAATAACGTTTGCTAAGCTAAGCAGTGATTATAAGTTTATTCTACTGTTTGGGAAGCAAATAACTTTTTAAGATATATAAATATGTTGGTGAAAAAAATCCAATACTGACAAACTACTTTGAGTCTGGAAACAAAGTACCACAATTTGAAAAAAATTTACTTGCTACATATGAACAGGCTTTAGTAAATAAGTAATACCGGGCCTAACACAGGACACTCACAGTGACACACACTTTTCATCTTTCTCAATATTTTAATGTTATACTTTCATGCATGACTAGGACCTCGGCACCACTGATGCTCTGTGCTGGATAACTATCGCGGGGGCTTGTCTTGTGCACTGGGGGGCATTAGTAGCACTCCTGGCCTCTGGGCACAGAAGCCCATATTGCCCTCCCCCAAACCATGACAATCAGCCATATCTCCAGACATTGCCAGAGGTCCCTTGGGGGGCAAGAATGCCCTGGTTGCAAACCACTGATTTAAGACATGACTGTTTCCTTCCCAGTCTTATTCCGAAAAAACACTCGTGAGATCAGGAAGCAACTGTTCTATGCAGTTATTCTGTAACAGGGACTCTGCAACACGTTCTACGTACATCCTCTCCCATCCCACAATCCTGTTCTGTCCCCGTCAAACAAAGATATGCTCAGAGCAGTCTTTCAAGGTCTGAAGCCCAAAATTTGCCCATTTTGTCATTCATTTATAATACAGTTATTTTTCAATGAGGTATTATTTTCAATGCCATGTTCAAGGCACCATCACCATTACGTAGCATACAAGAAAGAGCCTTCTTTTACTTCCACTTGTCCCTAATAAAAATCTACCTCAATTCTTGCTTCCTTTATACACTCATTCATTGAGTCACTTGACAAACACACAAGTCCCTACCGTGCACTGTCCTAGCCAAGGAACTTAGCAATGAGCAAAACTGACAGAGTCCTTGCCCTCATGGGGCTCAGAGTCTAGTGAGGTGTTTCCAAAAACCAGGTAGCACGTGAAGGCATTTGCACAGGCAAATCAAATATCTGCCATAGCATTTCTGCTTCTAATCCCAATCTCCAGGAATTAGTGAGAGATTTATCTATTGTATTATTCTGCAGAATGAAGGTAACTGCCTTAACTATCCTATTTGTAAAAGCTTTTACAGTTTATATGCCCAGTATTATCTAGGAATTTAATCAAAATAAGTGCCTAAAGGCTGAAATTTACTATTTTAACAACAAAAAATTTTAATTCATTGTGACTATACTTAAAAGAACTTTCTGCATACCAGACAAAATCACTCCAAGTCCGAAGTCTGTTCTTCTGTACCATATACTCTATCCAAAAGCACATCCATTTTTTAAGTTCTCTAACTTCATACAGTAGTAATCGGAACATTATGGTACAGCTTATAAAATCAACTCATTTCAATTCCTGCAAATTGGTGATATCTACTTAAATCATTAAGGCAAAGGATATTCTGTGTGGATAAAGTCCACTGACAGTTCATAAACAAAATGACTTGTATTTGTGGCCAGCTTGCTGAAAGATGATCTCAGACACTATTATCACATAAATTCTGCTTTCTTCCATGCTTGAAGGGGGGTGAGGGCGGGGGGGTGGAGGTGGCTAAGTGATGTGCAGAAAGAGAGGGAGAGATTTCTGACCTGAGACTGAATACTGACTTATTGTTACATTATCTCAATTCTCTTATCTAGAATACGTAGCCTAGTCCTTAAGACCACCTGGAGGAGCAAATGAAACCATCATTTTGAGAGAACTTCGGAAACGGGCTAAGTATCAGTGTAAAGAAACAGCATAAATCAGACGATCTGGAATCCAACAAGACAGCAAAAACAATGGAGACCACAGAACTATCTCTAGGATCAAGTGCCCAGACAGGTGAGTTTCTACACAAATAACCACAAGATGGGGACAGTCTCCCATTTAAAAAAAAAAAAAAAAAAAAAAACAACGCCTTTTTCCTTTGCCACAACTTAACAAAGATGGAACAGGGCCCAATGAGACAAGGAAGTTAAAAATTATCGTGTTGCTGAGTCAACAGAAACTGTTCGTAATGCTTCTGATGAATTAAAAGACATTAACAAAGGCTGTAAAGATAATTTTACTAAAAATAAAACTTAAAATATTACATCATGAAGTTCACAGAAACTCCAGAAACGGGCAGCTGAACCCTCTTTCCCCTAACAATACTGAAGAGATAAATGAGAACGAGCCGCAGTGATATCAAGGGCTTCTTCAAAGTTTCAGGCCTAATAGAGATCAGCATCCCCATGGGATCCTAACCCTGGGGGTCTCACCATCAAGCTCTACCTATTTCCCATCATCAGCCTGCTGCTGCCACACTCCCTGCCCTGACTGCCACCTGACTGCTAGACTTGGTGTCCATCACTTCCGGGGAGTGTGGACCTCTGGCTATGGGCCCAAGTTCCATGTCTCTGGATATGGGATTCCCATATTGCAATTCCCTTAACTGGATACCCATCTTACAGTCCAAGCTGACAGTTCCTTCTTAGGAACCTATTATGTACCTGAGTTCCTCAAGACTAAAGCCCATCTTGTTCTGCCATGGCCTCACTGAGGAACGTCTCTGTACCTGAACTCCAGCAGCTGTTTATAGGTAGTCCTCCCAGGCTCATATAACACCTGCTTCATAATGAACTAACGCATGCAAAGCACTTACAGCAATGCCTGGCATATCACAAGAATGATGGATAACCTAAAGTTTGTCATTATTAGTGTTTTAACTCCTAGATTTTCACTGCACCTGCTGAGACCTCATTACTCCAATGCCTAGTGCTATTTCAGACTCCCCATGCCCTTTGGATCCCACCTTCTGCCTGCAAGACCACACTTCTTCCCAGTTGCACCTGAACCTGTCACCAACCAGAACCCACCACACCCAGTGGCCAGGCCATGTCCATATAACATGGTACCCAGGCATTTAAAATGCAGTTTATATTTTCCATCTAGTATCATGGATAAAAACACAGAATTTGAAGTTAGATAAGAGGTCAGTTTGAATCCTGGCCCTGCCTCCTACTTACATATGATCATGTGCAATTGACTTCGATACTCTAAACCGCAGTCTGTTTATAGGGCTGTTTTAAGACACCTGTAGACACCATGCACAACACACATGGAGTACTCAGCACCCAGTAGTTGCTAGCTATTCACATTATTCCTAAGGCAAGGATGCGTGTATTACAGCTGAGGGGGAAACCATTATCAGGACTGAGAACCACAATTCTTACAGATGCACTTTAGCAGTTGCACATAGATGAGTCTGGAGAAGGTGTTCAGGAGATGACTTCAGGTAGTGTATTAGCTTCTTAGGGCTGCCCTAACAAATCACCACAAACTGGGAGGCTTAAAACAACAGCAACACATTCTCAGAGTTACCGAATCTCAAACCAAGGTGCTAACAAAGCCGCTCACCCGCTGAGCTCTAAGGGAGAATCCCTCCTTGCCTCATGCTTCTGAGCAGGAGGCATGTCCTGGCTCATGGCCACATTACTCCATCTGTTCCTCCCTCTCTACACATGGCCGTCACTTCCTCGCCCTGTGCTTTTTCCTCTTCTAAGGGCATGTGATTAAATTAGGTCCTACCTGCTTAACCCAGAAGGATCTCATCTTAAGTTTCTTCAGTTAAATGCATCTGCTAAGACTCTTTCCAAATAAGGTCACACTCTCAGGTTCCAGGGCTGGTGGTATGGACTCTCCTTTCCGAAGGCAACATTCAACACAGTAAAGGTGAGAAGGCAGGGACAGCAGAGGTGCTTCTCACAAAGACCTGGTTGTACCAACTGAGGAACACGGTAGAATACTCCTGGCCGTGGGCGGGGCTGAGAGGGACAGACCCGCAGAAGGCACGTGAGAGCATCCTTGGTAGTGGTGCACAGGACAGCAACGTCTGTTAGGTGGTACCATTTGAAAAATGGGGAAAACATTTTTTTAAATGTGTACCTGATTGTGCATAGGGTTTTTTGTTTGTTTTTTACAGGAATAAACAGGAAAGTTCCTCAGTGGCAGCTTCTAGAGAGCAGGATGCAGCGAGGAGGGAGGCTGCCAGGATGGGGATCCTTTTTATGTTACACCCTTCCAAACAGCTGGAGTTTCTCTCCGCTTGCCCCATGCTCCGATACATCTATGCACTACAAACAGAGGTTCATCAAGTTTCACCAAGAAAGTTTCCATCTTCACCCTATAAAAGCCTTCTTTGTCTGCTATTTTCTCAAGAGTCACAAAGAGCCTTGAATATCCACAGCTCACTCCCCTCTCTTAGTGGAATGAGAAAGCATTTCCAGACCTCAGATCCCTCCACCTGTAATGCAAATTTAATGAACATTCAGCAAGTCCTCCCCAGGTTAATGAACTATTTGCCTATCAGGGGAGCCTCCCAAGCACAAGTAGCTTCCTCTGTTTGAGCATCAAAACCCCTTTCAGGTCAAGCAGCTGGTTAGGAATTTTAGCTTCCTCCCATTTTACAGTGCATCAGGAGGTCAGGTCAACAACATTTCCTTCATCAATGACCTTATGGAACTTCCTTTTTCAGTGGCTGTTTCTTGACCTTGCTCAAGTTCCGCATTCAAATAGGGACATTCTGCAATACAACAGGCCTGCCTTGGGGTCACACACAGATCGGAGTTAATACAAGCCCTTTCTGAGAGAGCTGCAGGAACTATAGCCTTGGCTGAGGCCCCTAGGACCTGAGCTGTACTTTGTTAGGGAAATTCACTGGGGCACAAGAAATCACAACTACCTTGCTCACTGCAGAAGCCAAGGTCCCTGAATACCTAGACTCCCCCCTCTCCCATTTGCAGACTCTGCCATCAGGTGAATCTCCCTAAACCACAACCCTGGTCTTGTGTCATGTGGGCATCCTATGACCTCCCCAAGGGAATCTGGACTCTAGTAGATATTTAAGTCTCTCCTCAATATTGAGACCCATCCTACCATGGGGGGAGGGGGGACAGTTAATATTTTGCAACTTGAACCAGTTTTTCTCCTGGTATATCCCCCTTTTCTCCCCATTCAGGCTAGGTCTTTATGTTCATCATACTGGGAGAGGGATGTGGCTAGGAAAAAGCAGAATTACCTTGCTAATGTTTCTTTTATGTCCAAAAACCTAAGCCCATAGATGGAAAGATGGCTCTCACGTGTAGAGCATGCAACCCATCCAGAACTACAAAAGAGGGTATTTCCAGAAACTAGAAGGAGACTTCATCAGGTGGGAGGGAGAAAAGGTTGATTTCAGGATTCAGAAGCAGAGCTTCTGGGGAGGGAGTAGGACTCCAACAAAGGAGGAGCATGGTGGTGGGTCTCAGCCCTTAGCAACCTCACAAAGATTCCTATGTGAAAGAGAACCGGAGGGCCGTAAGGACTAAGATGTTTCATGTTTCTACAATAAATTATATGAGCCAACAACGAGGACCAGATGCCCACAATCACTTGGCAAATCTAAGATTCCAGAACCAGGAATATTACAGGGTAGTTCTGCACTTTCCTAGCCACATCCCTCTCCCGAGATGATGAACATAAGGACTTAGCCTGAATGGGGAGAAAAGGGGGATATACCAGGAGAAAAACTGGTTCATATCACTGGGCAGGGAGGCCTCAAAACGGACTAAGGAGATGTTTCCCACAGCACAATCAGGGATGAGCTTGAAAAGTAAGCGGAGTTATAATTAATAATACTTCTACCAGAAAAAAACTTTATGAACTTTTTTTTATGAGCATTCCTATTCTGTTACTTTTCCAACTGCTCCCAGCACAGCAACAAACTCAAGTCCTTTTGGCATTACACATCCTGAGATGCCCTACCCAGCACATAAGACTGTGATATTCCTCCCACTTTGAATGCCCTTCCCACATTTTCATCCACTTACCCTTAACCATCCTTCAATTCCTGTCTCAGTATCACTGTACATTCATATGTGTGTGTGTGTATAACGTGTTAAGCGTGTCTATTAAGTGTGTCGAGTACATGAATGTGTGTGTATGCACCCATGTGTAAACTTTAACCCAGAACAAAATCTGTAAAGGCATATCCTTTTTAGCTGAAATACCAGGGCTGTATAACAGGTACAGTGCTCAATAACTATTCACTGAAGAAAGAAAGAAATGAATAAAAAGAACTGACTGTTTTCAAGGGTTAATTCCTGTCAGTTAAATGAAACAAAATACCCCTAAAAAGTGTGTTATACATAATATACAATATATAATAATGTAAATGTATCATTTTTTAAAGATTGTATGTTAAGACAGAAATTAGAGTCTGTATCTTGAACACAGACATATTATAAACAGAAGAACTTTAAGTAGATGGTGGACAAACAGATAAAGATGTGAAGGTTTTCACTAGAACTTCTTGGATTTTTCAAGGGCTTAAGCAAACACAGACATATGTTCTACTTCAAAACTCTTGGCCTGTCTTCTCCCTAACATAGCAATACTGTTTGTATTATTACTGTTATTATTATTGTTGTTAGTCAGGATTAAGACTGCTTTGGTCTACATTCACAACAGAAAGAAAGGGTAGCAGGTCAAAAAAAAAAAAGAAAGAAAGAAAAAGCATCATATGGATTTAAAAGAACATATGAAAAAAAGGCAGTCACCTGGAAAACTAACTGCACAGCAAGTGGTTAAAGCAAGAGAAGAGCTCACAGTGAAGAGGTTGTAGACAGGGCAGTCCCTGTGACAGGCCCTAGGTGGCGCCAGTGGTCTAGGACAGCCTGGTTGCCTGTTAGAGGGACCTGGGACTAGAAATGGGAGGGGCAAGCCTGTCAGAATCAGAGAGAGTGCACTAGGGAGTTTCAAAAAAAAAAAAAAAAAGGATCCTACTTCAGTTAGATATTCACAAAGGACATGTTTCTACTACCACAAACCTCACTCAAGATTCAGATTTTTACCTGGCAGAAATTTTTACCTGCCCACCACTTACTCATCTCACACATTTCCCTTCTATTAACATTGGGTTTCCTGACATAATATGAATACAGTTTTAATTCTCTAAATTGCCTGATTTCCCTAATTTAAGATGTGATCAATTTAAGATGCAGGACTAGTATGACTAAATGAATTACCATTTTCCCCACCTGCTGTTTATATTGCTTTAGTGCAATACAACTGGACCCTTCCAGAATGCCTCCTTTAACCCTACGTTTATGCTCCCATTACACTGATTGTGATCATCTCCATCACAGCACATATTGTACTGACCTGTGATTCCGGTTTATTCATCAATTTCCTCCACTAGAATGTTTCATCCCTCAGAACAGAGACCCTCACATTCATTTTTGTATCTCCTGCACCAGATGCCAAGTAAGGGCTCAAATGATGTTGATTATTCTAATACTACTCAGGTATATACATAATAGCAAAGACAAAATTAACACGTAAAATGACAATATAATTTCAGGTCAATACCACAGGAGAGCAAATTACTCACCTTGATGAATTGATTATATTATGCACAGTAGACCCTGAACAGCACTGAAACTAGGGCCACTGATCCCCAGTGCAGTCAAAAACCTGCACAGAACTTTGGACTCACCAGACACTTAACTACTAATAGCCTACTGTGGATGGAAGCCTTACCAAGATCAATTAACATATTTTGTATGTCATGTGTATTATATACTGTATCCTTCCAATGAAGGAAGCTAGAGAAAATAAAATGTTACAAAAAATGATGAAATACATTTACAGTACTGTACCACTGTATGTATTGGGGGAAAAAATCCACCTAAGTAGACTTGTGCAGTTCAATCCCATGGTGTTCAAGGTCAATTGTATAGTCCAGTTAGTGATTAACTACTTTTGCATTTCTATTTTTGAAAATATTAAAACTTTGATGGAAATAAACTCATGTTCAACTATAGTTAAATTTTGACTATAAAATCTGATTACAGATAATGCTATTGTGTTGTTTGCTTTCAATTAAAAATCATCATCCATGTAAAGAGCATTTATTATTCCCCCAATTTTTCTTCACATAATTACTCCCACCAATTATGCACCTCACAACAAAAATATGTGTAATCAAAATAAGCATCACTGCCCATGTCCACCAAAACATAATCAGGTTTAAAACAGAACACGATTTATCAGTACTACCCATATTATAATTTTAACAGGTTTCGAAAGCAACACTATCTCTGAGCATTTTGGTTTTTAAATGAAACTTGAGAGTATGAATAATGCTTTCCCATAAGCAAATAAACAAATGGAAGAAGCCTTGAACCACCCTTAGTAATTCTTTGGAGTACAAGTAAAGTTGAGCTCAAGGAAAGAACTGTAATCTAGCAATGCAACAACTTTCCCAGGGGGTAGAAGAACTTCGGCCGGGCCACTGATTTACAAAGTGTATATGGAATATCGCTTAACCATGTGATCTTGAGTCATGGCTTAAAATTCATAGCTTAGGGGCACCTGGGTGGCTCAGCTGGTTAAGTGTCCGACTCTTGGTTTTGGCTCAGGTCGTGACCTCACGGTCCGGGAGATAGAGACTGGCATCGGGCTCTGCGCTGACAGTGTGGAGCCTGCTTGGGATTCTCTGCCCGCCCCCCACCCCCACCCCGCGCGCGCTCTCTCTCTCTCTCTCTCTCTCTCTCTCTCTGCCCCTTCCCTGCTTGCACTCTGTATCTCTTGATCTCTCTCAAAATTAATTAATTAATAATATATTAATAAATAAATTAGCCTGAAAAGAGAATAATTCACAGCTTACCTTTCCTAAGTAACAGAGCAGTACGACCTCCCTAGCTCTACAGATTTACCTTCACCGGCACAGTGGTACACACACAAATCTCTCCCAACCACTCATGCTCAAAATACTGACAACCCCAAACAGATACGCCTTTTTCACTGGTGGTGCACTGGCATAGTGAACGAGCAATCATTTCAACAACTGAAAGAGGTTTAATTTATTAGTGAGAAATCAGAAAGCTTTGGTCACTTAACACTACTAATTCGATATAATCACTTGGGGAAAAAAAGGCCCAATGTCCAGAAAAATAAGCAAGCGCATTTATATTAATTAGTAAAAAATGGCCCTTTGAAGGATGTTTGCTAAAGCATTTCACTTGAAACACCTGGAAATGACTTTTTATCAGAATACCATCATATTCTAAGCAATATGGGTTAAATCACTTGCTTAGAGTATTAAATTTAATAGCCCCCCCATTGAAAAAAAAATAACACCCAGTAAAACAGGTAAATTGGTAACAGGCAGCTGGGTAACTTCAAAGTCAGATGTTGGTTCAAAGACACCTAAGGCCATTATGAAGGTACAATTTTATAGTCCATGATTCTTGCATCTTGCCAAGAAGGGTGGAAGGAATTTTTCATGAACATAATTCCAGGGTAACTCTCATATAGTTGAATAATGTCAAGTCCTTTGATAGGACCAACAAATAAATGTTTCTTGCAGATTTCTCAAGGTCATTATTTAAAATTATGCTAGCAACTTCACTGCATTTCAAATTTTGAAGTTTAAAAATCACAATGCCAACTTAGTAAGAAGTCAGAACATACTCAATGCTCACTGTTTAAGAAGCTTTATCCCCCAAATGTTTTCTAATCATTCACAGATCAAATCTCAATTATCCACAGGTCACTGAAAACCTGCCATGGGGGGATGATTCACATTATTTGGGTCCAAGGTAATACTTGACATCCTAAGCCATTCTGTGTGTTAAGGGCAGCCTCCTAAGGAAATAGAACTGCAGGTGTTTTGGAAATTTTAGGGATGCTCAGAAGTCCACTCTCACCACCTTCCTTCCTCTTACTTCAAACCCTACTGCCACAACATCCTTTTTGATCCCTGAGGGCAGACTCACTCCGTTATCTCCACTTTTTGCAGAGCTGAGAGGGAATAACTGAATCAAGATAAGGTGCAGCAGGAAGAAATATCATGGTAAGGAGACTAGTGACAAGCAGTGAGGAAAAAAAGAAAAAGAAAAAGAAAAAGAAAAAGAAAAAGAAAAAGAAAAAGATAAAGAAAAAGAAAAAGAAAAAGAAAAAGGAAAGGAAAAGAAATCACGGCGGCCTGTGGGCTAATCAGACCTGGTCTGCAGCCAGCCGGGAAAGTCTGTATGTTCATGAAGTACCAACTTACTGAAATACTTAGTTCAGAACAACACCCTGTGTGTTAAACCTACTTTTTAAAATTCTGCGAAATCAAATATAATTGATGCCTCAGCTACCAGCGGCAGATCGCTGCCTCTTGACTTCAGTTCACAACAGGAAAATGTGCACTCTATTACTTCTCAACCACCAAAAATTAATGGCATCAGTGGCAACAAAAGCTTGTGTCCGTACCACTCCGCAAGTTCCCGAGAACTTTCATATATCCTTCTTGAAATCCTGAACTCAGCTAAAATGGAAAACTGATGTTTTGGAGCAAATTTGGAGATTGTATCAGATTTTATTATAACCAAACTTCCAAATCCAGTTAATAAAAAAATAAAAAGGCAGTATCAAGAACAACAGACGTTAAGTAAGTTTCCTCAAAAAGCTTGGCAACTTTGCCCCACCGGAAAACTATTAAAAGGAGCAATTTCTTATTTAAATGCAGCACTGAAAGGGCACACGGTGTTCAGTCAACTCCCACTGGTCACTTCTGAGATTATCATCAAAGGCTAAGGACAGAGCAGAACTCCACAGTTAGAAGGAATCTGCCTCCACGTATCTGATACACATTACAAAAACCCACCATGATGCCAGTCAGTGATAACGAAGAAGAATGCAGGAAGGCTAGTGACTGGAGCTTCTTTTCTGCTGGAAAAAAAGCAGTTTCTAACTATTTCTTCCTACTAGCTCTCTCCACTTTCTCATCTCCCATTCATGCCTCAGCCCACTGCCATGAGGGTATGCCTCATCTCCCCACAACACTACCCAGGCCAACACGAACAACAGTGACATCCCTGCCAATGCCAATACCACGTTCAGACATGCTGTCCTCTCTGTGGAGAGTGACACTCATGATCCTTCCCTCCAGGGTTGTCATGGTGCAAATTACCAAATGTCTCTGAACCCCCACTCTCTAGATACATCACAGGAAGTGAGGAAGACCACAGGACCATATGTGGCCAGTGAGATGTGAAAGGAGCAACATGGGTTCAAGTCCTGAGAGCTGACGCATGGTTCCCTCTCAACATCCCTTGTCTGCCAAGGCAACCGGCATCGATTCAGATGGTGGTAATTTCCCCAGTTCTGTCAGCTTAGGTCCCATAGTAAAAATGACAGGAAGAAACCCTAGACGACCCTAATGGACATGTCCTGGGGATGATTATGTGGGTGCAGAGCCCAAAGCAACCTGTAGTGAATATCTGCAAGAGCAAGAAACAAATTTTTTTTGTTAAGCCCAAGATCATGAATTTTTTTAACCGAATCATAACCTAGGCTGTATTTGAATTTCTTTCCTCCTTCCATTGCAGGTGAGACCACACCCTCCTGAGTCTTCACTTGCCCTTCCCACTGTTACTGCTGCTGCTCCGTTACCCATCCATCAGCTCACCTTTTGAATGTTGTGCTACACAGCCTCTAAAATGTTTCTCATGTCCTGGGATTCAGGCTCTTGAGTAATCCATTCCCCTTGAGCATGAGGCAGACCAAGTGACTCATTTCTAGTGAATATGGCAAAGTGTGGTCACTTCTAATTCTGAGATTAGGTTACAGAAAGACTGCAGCTTCCATGTTGCCCACACTCTTGCTCACTCTGAGGGAAGCTAGCTGCCTACCATGTTGTGAGACACTGTTCAGAGAGGCCCAAGTGGTGAAACACAAATGAGCTTAAACCAACAGCCAGCAAGGAATCGAGACCTACCCCCAATCACTTGAGTGACCTCAGAAGTGTATCCTTTCCCAAGTCAATCCTTCAGATAAGACCACAGCTCCAACCAATAACTTGGCTACAGCCTTACAAGATCTTGAAACAGAGACTCCCAGTTAAGCTGTTCCTGGAATCCTGACCTACACAAACTATGAGATAATAGATGCTTGTGGTTTTAAGCCACTAAGTGACATCACTTGGGATAATTGTGTTACACAGCAATAGCTAACTAATACAGATTTAGGTGTTTCTTGGTTTCCCCACTTTCCAGAAGTAGAACAATTTTATTATTTGATCGCTCCTGAATCTATTATTTTGGGCACAGACGCTTCTCCAATGCTCACCAGATATTTTTGTCTAAAGGTCCACATACCCCTTCAACCTCTCAACTAATAACTCTGCTTTCTGCTCCCTGCAATGCGTATGTCAAAAGGTGTCAAGACCTTCCATTTATCACCCAAGCCAAAATCCTAAGAAACAGCCTCTACTCTTCCTCTTCCTTACTCTCAACACTCAATTAACAAGCTTTACCAATTTGACTTCAGCCGGCCACCGTCTAGTTAGTCGTTCTGACCTCTCTAAACAGCAGACCTAACCTGGGCCATCTCCACTTACTATATTTCAAAATTCTAGGATACGAAACTCAAATCTCCAAGTCTGGAACCCAAAGCCCATGAAGTTGAGCCTGGTCTTCTGATGCTCTGTCTACTTCACAAGCAAGTAACACCTGTAGTCCCTGGACCTCACCTCGTTGGGTCATGCTGCTGCACCTGTAACCCCATGGACCCTGTTTCTTCCACCATACAGACCCACCCACCCCAGGCTTCCAAGTCAAGTCCGGCATCGCTTCTTCTGTGAAGCCCTCCCTGATGGCTTCACACTCCCAAAATTATTCCTGCATACTCACAAATGACTACCACTTAGCAGATGGCATTCTAGTTACTTTTTCATAATCTTGTCTCCCTCTTTTGAGCTTCTCATCTTCTGAGAACTTCCAGCATGTAGGGCACAGCCCACAAGAAGATAGAACACACTGTATTAAACACAGTTTTATTAGATTGCATAGGAATACCCCTCAGTGTCTAACCCAGTGATGTGAAAATCAAGAGTGTAAGAACCACCTTCAGCCTTGACAGAAAGCAGAAATTCCAACCCTGTGCTCAGGCACCCATCTGCCATCTCTTTTGCTACCATCCCTAAGCTTTAGTCCCATCTTCCCTGTCCCCTGGCCTCAGCATTCTTCCATGTCACTCAGAATGGGATGCTCCACATGCCAGAGTACAAAACAATCCTGAGGTTTCTATTAAGGCTAAATAAATAAATAAATAATATTTCACCTCACTCCATTTTCAGTAGTTTTTAAGCCTGCCCAAAGGTCCTACTTAAGACATATTAACACACCTCATGTGAAGTATCTTTAACTGGTCAGTCTTTGCTCCTATTACCTATTTAGTTACTTCTTTAATTTATTCATAATGGATAGACGTGACTACAGGAGTGGTCCTCAAACCTGGCCCTGAGAAATCCTGGAAAAATATTCACTCCCAGGCTCTACCCAGACCTACTGAACTCACCTCGGAGGTGACCCCAATCATGTGTATCCATGGGATAAGGAGTCCACAGGTGTTTCTGATGCATAGCAAGGATGACAGCCACTGCATTAGACAACCTCTCACTCAACCCAGCAATTAAATAACAAGGAGATACCCAGAGATATGGAATGGTCTGAGATCTTACAGCTACTGGCCAACCTGGAATGCTGATCTGGTTTCCCCATACCACACTGCCTTCTCTACTAGGGTCCGCTGTGAGCTGACACTATGGACAAACACAGGAGCAAGGCCCCCACTTTCAAGGGGCTGCATGCAACAGCATCTCTACATTAACAGTGAGTCTGTGAGAACATGCCTCTTCCATGAGCTGTAAAGAATGGAGAAAGAAGTTGGAGCTCCTTTTCTTGTAAATTAGGTGTGGTCCTTGGGCTTCTGGGAAGTTCCCACTGTGGGCTGGGAAATTCTCAGTGTGGGCTAGCAAGGCTGGGCATTCTCTGGGCACAAAACCACGCAACAGTGAGGAAGTATCCACTTCTGGGAGCAACGGGGCAGGCATCACTTAAAGGGCTTCTTTAAGCGAATCCCAGCCACACTTGAAGCGAGGACCCATGGCCACCGGCCATGGCTAGCCACCCACCGCCTAACGTCAGCCGTGAGGTTTCACCTTCCCAGACAGGCACGCTGCCCCAGTTTATTTTACCCTTCACTTAGGGCCACAGTCACCTTGCCATGGCCCTAAGCAAACCATTGCTGGCACAGCAACAACAAACATCTCCAGATGGAGAAATGACCAACTATTCCAACAAACTTTTCAAAGGAAAAAAAAAAAAAAAAGATATTTCTGAGTTTGTTTTTTGTGGGCAGCTGGAAAAAAAAATAAATCTACCAAATACCAACACCTCTCCAAAAGGTTTCTAGCCAGGACCATGATGACTGGCGTTAAGAATGTGCGTTTCCGGCAGAGAGAATGTGACACATCACTTAGTCAAAGGCAAGCCCGGCCCTGGCTGAAAATCTTTGTCAGAATTAGGTTATACTTCCCCTGTAAGAAGTTTAAAATAAGGGCAATGGTGAAGTCACACCACTGAGTCATTTTCCCACATGCTACGCTCACTTTCGACATGATCAATAGACCAAGGTCTCAAAGAGCTTCCTTTGCATCATGGGCTGTACCCAGCACTGTGGAGGAGTGTTTGACATTCTCAGTCTGTCAGGAGCGCTACACCCATCCACCCTCTCATAAATAACCCAGATAAGTTAAAACTGCACAAAAGAGTAATGGCAGTGGGCCTCTGGGGACAGGAAGGAAGAAAAAAGGAAACTGAGAGGCAAACACTGAAACACTGATGACCATAGTCACCCCTGATCTCTTTTGTTTGTGAGCAAAAAAGCGGTGTGTGAGCAGGTGCCTATGCTACGGGGGTCCTAGGTCTGCCAAGCTTGAAAAGAATCCCAACCCAGGACTTCCAGACGATGCACATGTGGACGTGCATGGGTGCACACACACATTCACACTCACCAGGGGTGTCAAGGGTAGAAGGGTCACTGTTACCCACTTCCTCTCCCCTCTTCTTCCCAAGGAAGCTTTAGGGAACAGCAACAACTCTGGAGTAGGCAGCTCATCGTCCAGGCCTTCAAGGAAATCTTCCAAATCAAAAGGGATGACCCAGAGGGAATAGCAAGAATGGGTGCTGGACCTCTGAGAGATGAAAGATGTGTTTCCTTGAACGCAAGGAGGAAGAGAGGCAGACAGGGGTGGGGGCCAAAGGAGCGGTGGAGAGAAATCAGTACATGGAGCCGGCACCACCCCCCTCCTCATTCCAAGCTCTCAGAAACGAGGCCTTGAGTGGAGCCATCTCTCAGGGGAGAAGGACACCTAAAAGGGACCAGGAAAGGGAATCTCATGCTCTGTTTTGTGCTCTGCCCTCTGATAGACAACCTACTACTACGTAAGAACAAGAGTGAAGTCTAAGTGAGCTTAGCATCTAGAGCCAAAGGACAAAATCTCCCTTACCACTATTGGTTTTGGATACTGACCTTTATCAGGACACAAAAACATTCATCCCCTGAAGATAGATACAGAAGAAATAGACACATACAAATGAGAGGTTAGCAGAATTTTTCAGTTTAGGGCCACATAATAAACATTTTAGTTTTTGTGGGCCAAGAGGGAATTTCAACACGTATACTTTAAAAAAAAAAAAAAAAAAAAAAAGAGCTTCCCACAAATTTTATACTGACAAAGTTCAAAACATAATAAAATGCAGTTATTTGTCATAGAAGCCTCCTACTGTGAAGAATGATATTCCATTTGGGAGATGACAATTTGCTTATCTGGGGTTCAAAGTCAGCATTCTCTATCCTCAAAATCAATTGCACATTACTGATCTGTAATGTGATTTTACGTATTTCATCTTCAAAATTTCTTTTCACACAAATATGTAGTACTAATCCAGGAGTGTGATTTTAATTAACTGCATTCAGCACACGGATGGCATTCTAAGAAATTCTATTAGAGTCTTCAGCTAATATTTTCCTTTTAGGATTTCACATTGCAGATTCCCACCGAAATTAGGTGAAAGCTCCTCATTTGCACAGTTAAATGGATTCGGACGCAGGGGAACTTCCTCTGGACTTGCACTGAGGTCTGAAAAGCACTGCCAGTATTTCAACTGAGCTAAGAAAAATTAACTACTACCAACTGGATTGAGAAGAGAGATCCCATTCCTTATTTTAACTTGACAACAAAGGAAGACATGAAAGAGCGTAACATTCTAGTGATTTGAACGGTGTCTGTTGTCTCAATAAACTATTTAAGTATTAAGTTTCACATAGAAGCACTGTTTCCAGTTGCAGTTCCATGTTAGCTCGTTATCAAGTCTGAAACAAAAGCTAATTTCCAAAGCCACTCAGCGTCCGCTATTAGTGGCTAAAGGCAGTACTTTCTGTTCAGAATTTTCATCTTGGCCCTCAAGTTTAAAACTTCACAAAAAAACACATATACTCTTCCCAGAGCAAAGCCATCCAAGTGCTGTGTGGTAGGGCAAATCAGGATATTCAGTTTTTATTTCTGACAAAAATTCACAGAAGTCACTAACTTAGTTTAAGAGAACAAATTAAGTCTACCATTGGCACTTGTTCAATAACACAAGACAAATTCAAGTACTTCCAACGTACCTGCTGATAAAATCAATAGCTATAGACTTTTCAACACCCTGTATTTTCACAAGCTTTGTAAACTTATCCCACTAAGCCTTTTTCTGATCCACACATTTTTTTTTTTTTTTACAATTTTTAAGTAATCTCCATACCCAACATGGGACTCAAACTCATAACCCTGGGATTAAGAGTCACATGCTCTACTCACCGAGCCAGCCAGGCATCCCTGAGCCACACATCTTTATCACCAGTCATTAACCATGTTGAATTCAGTACAATCTGAAGTAGAATCTATGTTTTGTTTCTTTGAGAACATTCCCTCCTGTATGTAGCTGTTCTGTACAGACTATCCATAGACACTAACTTTTCCATCACTTCAAACTCTACATCGATCCAAGCAACCAACAACTGAGCAGAGTTAGTATTTGTGGACTCATCAAGAAGCAAGGAAAACCATCTGCCTCACTGCTTGACTACAGACATCGAGCGCAGTATCCTCGAACAGTGGTTCTTGTCGAGAGAATACTAAGTTTGAGGAATTTTGTTTTCTCTTAACCTATTTCTTCAACTGTGGTGATGAAACAAGATTGCATTAATTCACCACCAACAACTAGCTCTTCTGACCGGGCTAACAAGCCACTTGAAAACTTACTTTGGTCGCAACTTCACTTCAGTTTGGGGCATCGGGGAGAGAAACTCTACCATAATGGGATACTGGTTTTACATTCTAACTTTTCTCAGCTGCTCTCCCGTGTGCATGGTGTGCCGTGTTGAGCGCCTGGCCCACAGAAGGAAAAGCAGATGGTGGGTTCTTTCAGCACGGCCTCATCCCGCTCTACCACTTCCTTCAACAACAGAGGGGTGCAGAGGCTATAAAGGCATATATGTGGCACTCAAAACACTGTCAAGTTACACCTGCGCCACCGTGAATCGCAGCAGAAAGTGACGCGGGAGCTCTGTACGGCCTCTGTCGCCACTCAAGCTTGAGGGTGTATGGAGAAAGCAGCTGTAGACAACATGTAAACAACTGAGCGGGGCTGTGCTCCAGTTAAACTTGACTCATGGCACTGAAATCTGCTTTCATACGTTATGTGTCACAAATTATTCTTCTTTTGATTTGTTTCCAACATTTAAAAATGCAAACAAAAAAATAAAATAAAAAAATAAACCTTCTTTGCTCCTGGGCCAAACAAAGGCAGCTTGATTGCCAATCTCTTATTTGCATGACATTTGGTTCCAACAGCACAGCGATACCAGGATCAGACTCTTAACCTTTTCCATTTGAGGAAGGCAGTCAGAAAATCGAATGCCACTGGGTCCAGGAAGGAGGAAAGGAGAGGTCAATGGAGAATGAAGAAAAGAGGAATTAGAGATGCCACAGATAAGCCTTGCCCACTTCATACTTTTGCCTAGGTGAAGTCCATTTACCTTCACAGAAGTCTCAGATGACAAATTTTCTGATGCCTGATTACAAGTATGATTATGACAACCACCACAATCTATGGATGGACAACTGATGTCCCAGGTAATGACCTCAGAGCTCTACATTTAATCCTATTACATGACATAGCCACCTATGTATTATTCCTCACTCAGAAAACTAAAGTTCACACAGGTTACATGACTGCCCATTAGTCCTACTGCTGGTAAAAAGCAGAGCAACAACTTTAATTCAGGTATGTCTGATCCTTAACCAATGCTTTAAACAGTTCAAGGTAAGGCACCTGGGCCATCAGAGAAGTGAGCTCCCGAAAACAGCAAACGAGGCTAGAGAAAAAAATAAGTCCTTTAGCAAAGCACACCCCTTCTCCCTGGGAAGGTCATTCTCTCTCACCAAGACTGAGGCTTACTACGGGCAGACATGGGTTAGAGAGAAGAATCGGACTGTCATCAAACCAGCTGCAACTGCTAAGAGCAAATACAGAACAGCAGAGCACAATCACCTTTTCCTGGTAAGAATGGCAAGTGTGGGCCCCATGCAGAGACACCTGGCTTTGGAGAAGCATGATTTCCATGCTTCCTGTGCGCCTGCTCCAGGCATATAGGAGATGGAGAGCTGGAGGGGAAAGCATTTATCCAAGTTGATTCCCACCCCATCCCATTCCTGGCCCCTTCCATCTTTACGAACAGACTGGCCTTACTCAAAGATGGCCTTGGAGCCTGCCAGTAACATGAGGTTTCAGAGCACCCAAGTCTCTCCAGTAGCTCCACGTGAATGGATCAAGGAGGCCCTGATGAGAATGCTAGAGCTTATCAAGGAACAGATCAGGAGCCACTGTCAGCCATTAATACGTTGCTAGCCTTCCAAACTCTGATTTCTGGTCCCCTTAAAAAGTAACAACTTTGCAAAGGCCCCCTCCCTTTCATGTCTACTCACAAACCCCTCCGAAGTCTCCACCACATTTTTCCAGATGATCCAAGAACCTATGAGTAAGTCCATTAATTTTTAATAGCAGTCTGTATTCCAACATGCCTCCTCCTAGCCCAGTATTTCTCCAACCCTTAATTATTACAGGGTGTTTATACTTCGGGAAGTAGACACAACATTGTTATTAACCATAATATTACTAAAGGTAAAAGTAGATAGGTGACCGGACTTCCCTCACGTGACATACATTCAACAGTACAACTAAAAAGAATAGAATTAAAATACTGCAGCTCTAATTCATTTTTCAATTTCCTGCTCTTTTACTCTCCCTCAAAAGTATGCTTAATACTGACAACATAAGAATTTTGGTCATTTTGTAATGTAATCAAACTACCATGTTGCATACCTGCAGATAATACTGTATGTTAATTCTTCAATTAAAAATTTTCAAGTTTTTACTTTTGTACATCCTACAGGTCAAATCCCATTCCCCATAGAACTAAGTTTTAGAACTCATTCTTGAGGTTACAATATAAAGACTTCATAAATATTTAGGTGTTGAATTCATGACTAAAGCATCTACCACGTTCCCAACACCATGCCGGGCACTGAAAACACACAAGGCATAAAAATCAATCCATTCATGCACTCGTACATTTTTTGGGAGAACAAAATTAGCACAGAGAGCCACCATACCAGTGTTGTCTAGTCAAAGAAACATAAAATGGTTAACCTCTGCCTTTCTCTACACAGTAATATTCTGTAATTAAGCAAGTGCAATTGACTATGTACGTATTCATTTACGTATGGCTGTTAATTCGTGCCCTAGGTGATGAGAAGAGAGAAAGATTAACGGTCGTGGGAAGAGTGAACAGGTTGGGGAAGTATGGAACAGTGGTGGGGTTTGATCTATGTTTGGATCTCTGTAACAGTGGTAGGGTTGGGAGAAGCAGAAGGGACAGACCAACATGGCAGGGAAGAGAACTGCCTCAAGAAAAGTCCTCGACTGAAGGTGAGCATCAGGGTTGCGGATGGGAGTATGAGAAAAGAGGCTGGGTCAACAGAGCAGGACTAAGGCATCAAAGGACCATAAACTCAAAGGCTAGAGAACTAAGCCCCCAATAAGTAGCGAAGTGATACTTCAAAACAAGATCTGGGGAACTACCAGACTGAGCATCTGTATAAAAGATAAAGTTTAAGGGGTAGAATCAGGACAAACTGAAAAAAAAAAAAAAAAAAAAAACCTACAGTGGTAATCACAAGGAGAACCATTGCTGTGTTTTTGCAGGTCTTATATCAGCTTTTGATCTGGATAATCTTTTCAAGGATGTTTGGAAAGTCCACAGCCTTGGACAACAGAGATAGTGTCTCCCTCTGGAGCAAAAAGATTTGTTTGCTGTCCAGGAAAATGAAAAAACAAAACAACAACAACAACAACAACAAAAAAAAAACAGGTCTCTCTGGGGCAAAGGTTAGGCAAAATCTGTTAGCAGCTCCTTCCAGAGAATGGATTTTGCTAAGCTCGGGGCTCCCTGCCTGTGATACAAACCCACGAAGTTAGCAGCCCTACGGGACTAAGGAGCTATGGGAAGAAACGTAAACATGAAGTTCATACTGCCTGATGTGCCATGAGTAATCAAGTCTCCTGTCTCTGAGGATTCTCTTATCTTCTGTCAGCATCTATAAAACTGTGGGAGGCTAAATGGTTAGCCTGCAACCAGGAAAACAGCTGAAACTCTTCACAATTCTTGACATGGAACTACCAGAATGAGGTCTGAATTTCACAAATTTGCAGAATACAAGGTCAGCCAGTATAAATCAAATATATTTGTATAAGTTAGCAAGCCATCAGAAAATTTACATAGCATCACAAAGCATAGAATACTTAAGGATACATTTACCAAAAGGTATCTCTGAAGGTCTATACTGAAAACTACAAAATGTAAATAAATGTAGAGATACACCATGTTCACGGATTCGAAGAATGAATATTGTTAACATGTTAATTATCCCAAATTTGATCTACAGCAGCAAGCTTCCAAATTCCTTTTCTCAGGACTCCTTGACACTCTTAAAAACTATGGAGGATCCAAAAAGTTTTAATTTCTGTGGATGAGATATCTGTCACATTTACCATGAGAAATAAAACAAAATTATGTTACAATAGTTCATTTAAAATTAACATTCATTATGGGGCGCCTGGGTGGCTCAGTCGGTTAAGCGTCCGACTTCAGCTCAGGTCACGATCTCATGGTCCGCGAGTTCGAGCCCCGCATCGGGCTCTGGGCTGATGGCTCAGAGCCTGGAGCCTGCTTCCTATTCTGTGTCTCCCTCTCTCTCTGCCCCTCCCCCGTTCATGCTGTGTCTCTCTCTGTCTCAAAAAATAAATAAACGTTAAAAAAAATAAAATAAAAAAAAATTAACATTCATTAGACATTAACACAAATTTTTATGAAAAGTCTTCCTAAAAGCATAAAATTGAGAATATTTGCATTGTTTTACATTTTTGCCAATATCCTTCGTATTTAGAATAGAAGGCAGCTAAATTTTCCAATCTGCTTCTGCACTCAATCTATTACAAGATCACACATTATGTAGCCTCTCAAAGACTAAAGTACACGTGAAAGAAAATGAGAGTGTGAAAGCAAGCAATGTCTCCCTATAATTATGAAAACAGTTTGATCTGGTAAACACCAAGGAATCCAGCATCAAGACAATGCAAATCACAGTCTCACCACAATTCCTATTTTGTTTAAAAAAAAAAAAAATGACAAGCTGATTCTATAATTTATATAGAAACATGAAGGTCCTACAAATATCAATCACCAAAAAAGGAAACAAAATTGGAAGACTTAACACAACTTCATGTGAAGACTTGCTTTTGAAGCTACAAGACTCAAGACAGTGTGGTTCTGGCTCAACAATCAACAAGTAGGTCAATAAAATAGACTAGAACCTACCAAATAGACTCATACAGATATAGTTGACTGATTTTTTTTTTATATATATTTTTTTAGCGTTTATTTATTTTTGAGTGAGAGAGAGAGAGAGAGCATGAATGGGGGAGGGTCAGAGAGAAGGAGACACAGAATCTCAAACAGGCTCCAGACTCTGAGCCGTCAGCACAGAGCCCGACGCGGGGCTTGAACTCATGGACCACGAGATCATGACCTGAGCCGATGTCGGCCGCTTAACCGACCGAGCCACCCAGGCGCCCCATAGTTGACTGATTTTTGACAGAAGGCACCCAAAGGCGGAAAATTTTTTCCAACAAATGATGCCGAAACAAGTGGTATCAGTATGGAAAAAATGAACCTGGATCCTTGTCTTATACTACACACAAATATTAACTCTAAATTAACCACAGGCCCAAATTTAAAGATTAAAACTGCAATTCTTCTCATCCAGAAAGAGGTATTGGTAGGTAACAGGATGATCTCAGAAGTCCACTCTAGCTCTAAAATTCCATTATTTTAATTCTGGACTATAAAATGCCAACATTGACCCAAGTCAATAAACATCGAGACTGAAATAAAAAAATAATAATAATTTTTTAAAAACACTGTAATGCTACTAAAGAAATCAAAGGAAAGTATACAATTTAGGCATAGGCAAAGATTTCTTAAATGGCACAAATCAACCATATAAAAAAATGAATTAGACTTCAAAATTATTACCTTCTGCTTATCAACAAACAGAAAGAAAATTAAAAGGCTAGCCACAGACTGGGAGAAAAAAAATGCATTGTGCATGTGATAAAAAAGATTGGTATCCAGGATAATGAATTCCAACTCAGAGAAAAAACAATTAGTAAGTGTGCAAAAGAATGAACAGACATTTCACGAGATGACCAAAGTGTACATTCAAAGTCATTCACCACCATTAGTCATCAGGGAAATGCAAATTAAAAACATAATGAGATACCACTACACATTAAGAAAAATCAATATGAAAACGACTGACAATACCATATGTTGGTGTATATATGGAGCAAACAGAATGCTCATTCTTTCTCTGCGGGAGAGTAAAACAGTAAAACCACTCTGGGAAAAGATCATTAGTTTCTTATAAAACTAAGCATATGCCTACCTTACAACACAGAAATTCCATGCCTAAGTATTTACCCAAAAGAATTGAAAGCATATGTCCACAAAAAGACTAACACAACAATGGTCATAGCAGCTTTAGTCACAACAGCACCAAATTAGAAACATCCTAGGTATCCATCAACAAATGACCAGCTGACCAAACTGTTTTACTTGTACAACGGAATACTACTCAACAACAAAAAGGCATGAACTACTTACTCAGATGGTAATATGAGTGCATCTCCAAAAAAATATGGTGAGTAAAAGAAACTGTACCCAAGAGGGCACGCCGTATAAATTCATTTACATGAAGTTTGCAAACAGGGAAAACTAACCTATAGTGAAAAGATCAGAACAGTCAAGGTCTCTAGGGCAGAGGGTAGGAATGAGTGGAAAAAGGCGGACAGGACTCTTAGGTAAGGTTAAAAAGCTCTCCACCCAATTGAATCTGGGTTCCATGAGTGTATACATTTCTCAAAATTCAATGGGTACAGGTAAGACTTGTTCATTTCAGTGCATGTAATTGGAAACACAGAAAACGATAAATACTGAGCTCTAGTTAATAATATGTATGCTCGAGTGTTTATGGGTAAAATGTAGTGCTAACAGCTGCATCTCAGTCTGAAAACAATCAAGTAAACAAAAGGGACTTGAAAACACACAGTGAGTACCACCATGAGATACTTGGTTAGGAAAATGAAGTCTTTCATAAATACAGATTAAATTACATTCCATAACCACTTTGATCACTTTATCCCTCATTATCCCCCTAAGTGAAAGGAACAGCCCTACTAACACCTTCCTCCACCTCAGGACCAGGCAAAACACCCTTATTGTTCTACAATCTGATGTGATATAATCAAGTACAAGGCTACAGTTAATTCTGTTTCAACGTCTACAAGAGCCATTTCAGAGAAGCACTTTAAGTAATGTCATTTTTAGTCTAAAAAGAAAGAAAGAAAGAAAGAAAGAAAGAAAGAAAGAAAGAGAAAGAAAACCTGCCAAGCAAGAAATTCCAATAGCTATAAAACTTGAGTCTTAAAAAATATATAAACATTGTGCTTTTCATTTCAAAACCAGAAGGCTTTCTGATTTTGAATTTTCTTTTGAATATGAAAATAATCCATTCTCTCTGATTGCTTTGTTTTTAATGACCACAAATATTTCAATTTTAGCCATCATAGTATTTCTAAAAAAAACAAAAAACAAAAAACACCTAGAATTTTAAATTCAGTGTAAGCAATTTAAAAGCCACCCCAACCCCGGCCTGCTCCTATACATAGAATATACATACACATACACACACACACACACACACACACACACACACCCTTTAAGATGATTTACACACAGCCCAAATCAAAATATAAACTTTTATGGCAAAATAATTGTGCCATTACACCTTGTAGTTAAATGGTTCCCAGTAACGATCAAAGACAACACATTACTAAAATCCACAGAAACCTACCTACTATGCAAATAGTCCTACAGTTATTAGAATTAAGTACCTTCATGTGCTCTAGGATTCCAGTGTGTTTTCAAGGGGGAAATTAAACAAAAAGGATCCCTAGGACACTGTCATTTCTTCTCAGCTCACTTCTAACACCACTTTGGAGTCCTAAACTCTCATCCCATCATGCACCGGCACATAGACGTGACCAGTACCAGGGTGAAATACATGGGAGTGGAGTCTGCATTTCAAATATGTCTATGTATACGGTCCAAAGTCAGCTTGCAAGAGAAGAGCTAAGAGTTTCTGACACTGCCTGAACCAACAACATCTAGAAACCTTGGATCTTTTATTCCAAATGTCTCTTGCCTATTTTCTTTGTTTTTAAGAACACAGTGAGTGACCAGTCTCCTCTGCCAGAGGCCTAGAAATAGCTTGTTTTCATATTTGCCACAGATGTACCTGAAGTCTAAAAGGCATTTCTCTGTTCTTTTAGGGAGGTGTCCAATGTATTCTCTAAAGTTCAGGCTCCTTCCTTTTGTCTCAAAAAGCTTTTATGCTCCAAATTTATCGCAGCAGAGTTAGCTTCAGAAGCCCACTATAATGATACACTGAAAGGAAAATGCTCTCCCTCTTGCAGTCATGTTATGATTTCTCAGATAATCTATGTTTGGAACATGAATACCAATACCGAAAACTCTTCCACTCCTTCAGGCCCAGACCTCCTAATAACCCCAAGCCTGTCCAATCCGAAGGGTAAGAGAGTATGTGGCCCAGCTGCTTTCTTCCTACAGAAGTTCTCCACTTTATACCCAGATTTTTCAGCTCAGCCATTACCCTAAGGCACTATGGTCCCAGCAAGTCTGAACCCAAGAAAAGGAGTCCTAACTTTAAGGTGTTTGAAATTAGATCTCAAGGCTCCCTGAAGTTTCCATGTTCATTCTGTTGATTTATGGGTCTCATTAGTGGGGAAGGCTGGAATAGCCCTCTTCTTTTTCTCTGCTAGTGGCTTCAAAGCATTGTACGCTTGATTACCCAAGTGCATTAAAACTAATTTAAATCATCGTCTTAAGCACCGGTGTGCTCAACAAACCAGAAAAGAAGCTGGAATCCAAAATATATGGTCACATTTTATACTTAATAGGACACAAAGTAGCAAATCCATCAACATAATGGTATAGCTTTTTACTGACATAGGCAAAACACTTCTTAAATGTTGTACTAACCAATGCTGCCTTTTAAAACGAAATTCACGTCATCCTTCCCCTCCTGGAAGACCAAGTTAATGTAATGGTAATCACTCATAAGGATAACACCCAGTGGCAGTGAATGTGTACGGCTGTGAAAATAAGATAAACACCTACCTCTGAATTAACCGCAGGTAAAATTAACACGTTGGTTCCACACATTCTCCATCTTCTTCTAACACTGTCATTTCAATGCACACACGCCATGTCACTTTCTGAGCATAAAAGGAAATGCTTTTTCTCCTGCTACATTTATACTAAAGTGGACATGGCTCAAAATAAAATCAGGGCAATTGAATTAGTACCAGTTAAACAGAAATTCTGACATCAAAGTATATCCAAAAGACCCAGAACACTGGTTTTCTGTGCTGAAAACCTTATCAAAATATGAAATTAAATAAATTGTTTTTAAGGTGCTCTTTAGTACAAGCTATCAACTTAATATGCCTATGTAAAACATGCAAAATTCTTCCTCCAGTAGTATTTATCATTACGTAGCAACTATGTTTCTATATCTGCAAAATATTCCAGAGTATTCATGTTTGAAAAACAAAAAACAGGAGGACGACTAACTGCTTGATTCAGTGGAAAGAACTAGCTTTATAAGGCCCTGGAAGTAAGTTTTAGTCCTGGCTTTGTGTAGGCAAATCACTTAAACTTTGGAAGCTTTCATTTCTCATCTATAAAACAGAGGAGGTAGGGTGGTTTCTTCTAATTTCCTCTAAGCCCCTAAGAATCTTGTATCAAGGGTCTTTTGCAGGGATTAGTCTCTGAAATAGCTTGTAATGCTAATTATATTACTAAATGCTTATGACTTTCATAAACACTGCCAAGTTTCTATATACTTTCTTATAGACGGGTATTATTGATCTACAAAGATCATAACATGCTTCTCATGTAACAGTTACCACTGAGGAAGTGGAGAAGCCCCTATTTATCCAGGTCCAAGTAACTGGAAACATTCCTAGGTTTCTTTGTACCCAACAGTCAACTTGAAAGAGCTCTCAATGGCCAAAGGTGGAATAATTTGAACAATAATTATCATATAACCTAAAGAATAAGTATCAAGCTAAACTAATATAAATAAGACACTGAATCATTAAATTGGGGAAACAAGACAAGTATTCACTGCAAAAGAATTCCAAATAAAATACAAAGATACCGCCCCCCCCCCCCCCCCCCCGCCACAGCCCCAGAGGTAGAGCTTAATTCCCCACCTCTTGTGTGTGGATGGTACTTGGTGACTTATAAGAAAGGATGGAATGGGAAAATAATAATTTTCCAGTAGCAAAACCTGGGAGACACAACCTTAGCAAGTGGTCAATATTATTATCACCAGTGATACCATGGTCTCTATCATCTACCTCCTCATTTGAAGAGATGAGAAAGACACTTCACCGTTGCAGTATTTTTCTCCCAAACCCATAAGTCCATCTCATCGTGAAAAAACACTGATAAACCCAAATTGGGTGACATACCACAAAACACTTTCAGAAGTGTCAAGGTTTAGAAAAAACAAAAGAAAAATGAAAAACTGTAACATATTACAGGATATTGAGGAAACAGGACAACCAAGTGCCAAGTGATAATATCCTGGACCAGATTTGGACCAGAAAAAGGACATTAGTGAAAAAAGTGGTGAAATCAGAATAAAAGCTATAGTTTAGTTAACAGCAGTTCACCAACGTTAATTTCTTAGTTTTGACAAATTTAACATGGTTGTCCAATATATGAACATTAAGAGAAACTCTTAATCAGTACATTAAAATGAACTTAAATCATCTTAAGCACCAGTGTGAAAGGTATATGCAAAGTCCCTAGATTATCCTTGCAACTTTTCTGTCCCTAGATTATCCTTGCAACTTTTCTGTAAATCTAAAGTTATTCCAAAATAAAGCTTGTATAATATTAATAAATCAAAATACCTCCATCAAATTTACTACAGGGTGACTCATACTCTGTATTAACTCACTGAAATAAAATACGCCAATAATACAAGGAATTTTGAAATATACTGAATAAACATTTTAGCATCTTGTAGATATTCCCAGAAGAAAAATCATTTGAAGAGATTCAGAATTGTTACCTGTTTCTATGGTAACTCATGATTTTGTGGAATTATAAAGAAAATCCTCTGCAAGGATTTTCTATAAAAGAAACCCCACTCCCCTATGCAAGAGGTATCTACTAGGCACACCTTCCCCACCTGCAACTCCAAGCCCAAACTGTAAAGGAGAGGAGAAAAGGATACAGAAGAGAATAAGCACGTCAACAGTCTTGTGGGGAACTGGGTCTTTCTGAAGGTCAAACAAGGAAAGACAGTTCCATTGAACCTCTTGTTGAATTCGGGATTTCCCACCACACAGGGAGATTGGCGACTGTTCCCCAGACAGGTGTCTGCTTACACAATGCACTGAGGGATCTGCGCCCCTTCCCCCACACCTGTTGGAACAGGAGAGAAGAAAACACACAACTGGGCAGAATGGAGATGGTGGCTATAAGGCAAACAGCCTGCTTGTCCATCAGTGTGGGCCAAAGTAGCGTGAGCTTCCCATGAGTCAAGGGGAGGTCACAGAAACTCAGTGGAGCAGTGACAAAGTATTATGTTTGCCCGTGTTTTGTTTTGTTTTTTTCCTTACTGGACCCATAGACTCCATTTCCCAGCCTTCCTTAGATTTAGGTTAGGACAACTAAGTTCTCCCCATGAGAATGTGAGTGAAAGAACTACTCAACTTCCTGTCACAGGAATATTGTATGGCATATTATTAGATCTCAAAAAAAAAAAAAAATCATCAAAAAAAAAAAAAAAAGCATGGATGTGAATCTCCAAGAGCTCTCTTTCTCCATCCCTCTCCCCGCTCTTTCCTACTTTCTCCTCAACTCAGAGTTCGAAATGAAGAACCACAAGATGAGGAGTCACAAAATGGAATCCACTGGGCCTTTGATTCACTATTGGAGAAGAGCTGCCATAGTGAGTCATTTGTTCCACACTAGACTGTGATATAAATACATTAAGTTATTGAGATTATTACAGCAAAACTTAGCCTCACCTAAAGATAATTAAGGATTAAATCCTAATTAAAGACAGCTTGAGCTCTCTTGTGAGTATCCTACCCAAGATGGTTGCCCATTGACATCACCACTGGACATGTGCCTCTTGTACCCATCCTCGAAAAAGTAGACCATGTACCACTTCCTTCTTCTAGTCCTTCTGGCCCAACAGTAAGGCGGAAAATGGAGGAGGAGGAGTAATTCAATAGGAGACTGGAATTTCAAAAGTGAAAGCAATCCAAAACATCATGGAATCCATTAACAAAGCTGTTTTCTAAAATAACACTTAGAAAAAAAGACATTTATTGTTAGTATCTCAATAAGCTAATTTCCCTTAGTATGTCATTTCTGTTTTGTCCTACAACTTGGCTCTACATAAGACAACATAAGTTTATTGTCAAAAAACTGGCTTGACAGGGGCACCTGGGTGGCTCAGTCAGTTAGTGTCTGACTTTGGCTCAGGTCTTGATCTTGTGGTTGGTGAGTCCAAGCCCCACATCGGGCTCTGTGTTGACAGCTCAGAGCCTGGAGCATGCTCTGGATTCTGTGTCTCCCTCTCTTTCTCTACCCCTCCCCAGCTCATGCTCCGTCTCTGTCTCTCAAAAATAAATATTAATCGCTTTTCGGCCTTTTGGCTAAGATCAAGTGTAGTGTCTGTTCTTATCAGTTCAAAAATAAATATTAAAAAAAAATTTTTTTTTTTTGGGGCGCCTGGGTGGCGCAGTCGGTTAAGCGTCCGACTTCAGCCAGGTCACGATCTCGCGGTCCGTGAGTTCGAGCCCCGCGTCAGGCTCTGGGCTGATGGCTCGGAGCCTGGAGCCTGTTTCCGATTCTGTGTCTCCCTCTCTCTCTGCCCCTCCCCCGTTCATGCTCTGTCTCTCTCTGTCCCAAAAATAAATAAAAAAAAAAAAACGTTGAAAAAAAAAAAAATTTAAAAATAAAAATAAAAAAAAAAAAAAAAATTTTTTTAACTGGTCTGACAAATGGTAAATCAGGTTTTTGACTTTCTCACATAATATTAGACATTAGCTATTTGGGGTTTTTTAACCCCATTTCTCCCAGATTTCAATAAGGGGGGGGTTTTGCTTATTTTTGCCAAAATTTTCCCATTCACTCTTAGACAATGTTTAAATATGCTTAAAGACCCTAGTTTAATTTTAGCTAGATGATACAAACATTAAAAATAGTTCACAGAAGTGAACAGTAGCAAACACCTCTTTCAAAGAATCAACGTTACTAAAGCTTTGTCACCTTAAGTTTTCCCAAATACCACACGTGCATGTATCAGTCAGTTTTGAAATGGGAGAGCTCATGTATCAGAGTTCCAATAGTACAGCCCTCTAGTGCACACCCAGAGACCTGCCGTGTTCCTGGCTGAAGTTTCATGGTTCTTGACAGACAAGCACAAGGAAGTCCTCACCAGCCTGTCACACAGGTGTGAGACCAGGCTGCACCCCTAACAATCACTTGGGTAAAATTGGAACTCCAAGATTTTCACACATACATTTAAAATTCAAACAGCTTATGCAAACCATGAATCGATATTCAAGTAAAACTTGAATAGAGACTGTATCATTTAAAAAGGAAATGGAAATATGTGCCCAATTCTTTGGGTTCTGCATTTCCTGGGGAGAGTTGATAGCTTTCTAGGATTGAGATTGTTGGAAGCCTAAGAGATGGAGCAAGAAGTGGGAGCAGAAATCAACTGCCTTTTTTTTTTTTCTTCTTAAGTTTAAGCACATGCGTGGGGAGGGGCAGAGAGAGGAAAAACAGAATCCCAAGTAGGCTCCACGCCGACAGCATGAACCCAACACAGGGCTCGATCTGACAAACCATGAGCCAAAATCGAGAGTCGGATGCTTCACGCCAGAGCCACCCAGGTGCCCCTCGACTGCCGTTTTATTACAAGGCACCAGCTATCCAGGCCCCGTTGCACACCATGCACAAGGCCAAGGCTGCAAACCCACCACAGCCTTGCCCACGTCACACAACTTGGCAACACAAGCTTTGAAAACCCGGGCACAGTCTAGCCAGCAAATGAATCATCACAACACCCAGCTCTGAACAGTACAGTTATTTCACAGGCCCATTCTAGAAAATTCCCCATATCAGAGAGGGCAGGACCACCACAGTTAGGATGGGACGGCTCCCCCAACTGCCTCTCCATTCTCAGAAGGCTTTTGAAGTTGTTTTATTTTTTTTAATGTTTATTCATTTTTTGAGAGAGCAGGGGAGGGACAGAGAGAGAGGGAGACATAGAATCCGAAGCAGGCTCCAGGCTCTGAGCTGTCAGCCCAGAGCCGGACTCAGGGCTTGAACTCTTGAACCGCGAGATCATGACCTGAGATTAAGTCATGGGCACTCAACCAACTGAGCCACCCAGGCGCCCCAAGATCTTTGCGGTTTCTAACAGCACTTTTTCCAGCACTCCCCCATCCTTAACTCAGACTTGACCATCACACCATGACGAATGACCATGCTCACTTTCCAGCTGAGGAAACCTCACCAAGAAGCCTAAGGATTAGCCCATATGATAAAGCTGGTGTGGAACAAAGTAGAAACCTGAAGCCAAATCTTCTTTCTGAGTCTAGGGCCTTCCCCCCAGGACGTAAGCTCTGCCACATCACCTGGACAACAGTCAGGTGACAATATAGGTTCAGAGACATCATCTCCATGACCTTATATGCAGGACAACCTCTCTTCGTTGAGTCCCTGTCAAAAGATAAAAGGTAGCATCTCAGTCTTTCCCCACCCAACCTGGAATAAAATAGGAGATTCCAGAAGCCACAGACAAGTCACCTGCACACTGGCTATCCACAAGTGTTCAAATCCCTTAACCATTACGTGTACTCTAAAAATATACAGGACTCCACCTGTTAAAAAATGGAGGGTGGATAAGGTAGGACAGGTGTCTGGCTGGCTCAGTCAGTACAGCATGCAACTCTTGATCTCAGGGTTGTGAGTTCAAGCCCCATGTTGGGCACAAACCTTACTGCAAAAAAAAAAAAAATGGGGGATAAGAGAAAATCCTGAAGCCAGCCAGGCCTCCAAACCCACAAGCTAGATGATGTGCAGATTTCTTCTAACTTTGCTGTAACATTTCTGATCGATGTTCTAAAGCTGCACCAGCACTGGCTAATGAGCACTGAACACATGGTTAATCCCAACCGAGGCATTGTAAGTATAAACCAAACAGTCGTTTTTAAAACTCAGCATGGGAGGAAAAAAAATCTCATTAATATTTTATATTGATTACACAATGAAATGGTATTTGGATATTTTTAGTTAAATAATGTTATTGAATAACTTCATCTGTTTTACCTTTCAGTGTAACTACTAGAAAATTTAAAATTAGACATGTGGCTCACATTCTATTACTATTGGACAGTGCTGTTCTGAAGACAGAATTCATGATCAAAACCGTTTCTGCCAGAGATGGAAACCCAAACAGGCCAGGCAGAGAGCCTCTGCAAGGCATTTCCTCCCGTCCTCCAGGGTGCCAGGACCTCGCCAGCAGGACACAGTCCTGCCTCCTTCAGTAGGACCACACCCTCCCCACAGCCCAACTCAGGCAGTGCAAATGAACAGACCCCCTCCCCCCTCAGTCCCCCAGGAATGCCGCCAGTCCTTCTTCCTCCCCCACCACTGAGGCTACCATTCCAGGGCGCAAGAGACTCGAATCCCTGAAACAGCCCCCAATCCCACAGAGACCAGGATGATTTCGTAAGAAAGATCCCAGCGGGTCTCCTTCTGTGGACCACTGGCCTCCCAACTTGCAGAATCATGTACCGTATCAGGGGCACCTGGGTGGCTCAGTTGGTTCAGCATCCGACTTCAGCTCAGGTCATGATCTCATGGTTCATAAGTTTGAGCCCCGCATCAGGGTCTGTGCTGACAGCTCAGAGCCTGGAATCTGCTTCAGATTCTGTGTCTCCCTCGCTCTCTGCCCCTCCCCCACTCACACTCTGTCTCTCTCTCTCTCTCTCTCTCTCTCTCTCTCAAAAATAAACATTTTTAAAAAATTAAGAATCATATACCTACCAGAAGGAAAAAAAAAAAAACTTCAGTCCAACCCCCAATACACACTTCCTACTGCATTTACAGGCACATTTAACACATACTCAAAAATATAAATTTAGAAGGCAGAGATAAAGATGAAATTAAGAAATTCAAAACTAATTCTGTTATTCTTAATCCTTTTTTTTCCACTAAAAACACTTCTTCTTTCAATGACTCTGCCACCAAATGTGTTTCGTTTGGTTTTTTTTGTTTTGTTTTCTTAAATCTCAGTTTAACACCTTATGGTAGAATCAAACCTTTGAAACGTTCTAAGGACAGTGCATTTCAATATCTACCTCCACTACCTGGTCTAGCTTAAAAAAGACACCTCACATAGACACCTGGGTCCAAACAGCAGAACTATTCTTAAAGTCTTAATTCTCCAGTTTCAGTCTCCTACACTAATTATTCAAAGGCTTCTTTACTAAAATTAGGAACTTTCCATTTTCCCTTTCAGTCAGTTGGTCTTGCAAACTAATTGGAAAATGTTCCATTTTGACAAAAATCTTCACTGAGTTTGAAACCCTTTGCATGATTTTAGTTGAAGATTTTCAAGTATAAAGGAATGAGTTTACACAACAAAACAGCTACCACTTTCCACAATGAAAATCGTTTAGCAATCAAAGTGTGTCCACACACTTATTTTCTAGATGTCCTTTCTGTAGCACATGATCGTTAAAAGAAAACACCTACTTCCTTATTCATTAACTTATCATCTCTATTTTGGAAGCAGATTATGTGCATTAGTTTTTCAAGTATCTGCGGGGCAGCAATACGACAGCCAAGTATCACTTGAAAGGCCAAAATGCCTGCCTTTACAAGAACAATTCCTAATCCGTCTTCAACAACTCCTTTAGGTAATCTGCTCCCATTAGTTTTTGTGGTACCAAAGATTATAAGGATCACTCCCCATGCCACTGTAATGTGCTGTAAGATTTTCTGACTACTTAAGATGCTGTAATCTGGAAATCTACTTAATCGGGTAGAGATAAACCTCCATACAGAGTCAGTCGCCCTTGTCAGCAGAACCCACGCTCTTCTCTTGAAATGCCCTGGGGCTGCTGACCTTCATGCACCGAAGGAACCAGGGCAATGTGCAGACAGACTACTATGTAAAGTACAGTTCCTACCGTTAGACAGAAGTAAATATAAGCAGAACGTCTACTGCTTTGTTTTCTTGCATCCCAGTGGAATATCTTCTACAGGTCTGGAGTGTGAGCACCTTACTTTTAGAAAGTGCTGCTACAGACATCAATGGGTCAGGCCAAGATTTTCACTGTCAAAGCTACTTCTAACCCAGTTACTCGTAGAACCGACAATATTGTTCTTCTCCAGGAGGATTCTGGAAGACAGGTATTGCACTGCAAAATCTTTTCACGGTTCTGGTTCTGTCTTTCCTGCCAGCACTTGGCTGTACCCTAAGGAATGGGTTCAATTACGGTCATACACCTCCTTCTGCTGAATAAATGCTCAATCTCTTTCCACCAACACCACTCGCCACCTGCAATCCTCAGCTGCTTCTCAATTCCTGACTGCTTTTTTGTTCTCTTTACCACCTTTCTGAATCCACCACTCCCTAGTGGTGCCTAGTAACTACGGTCCGTAACTTATTCAGGGTTCACTCCTTGTAGTTTAAAAACAGAAAATTGTTTTTTTTCCTTTAACAATCCTACTTAATAAGAAGTCAAAGCACACCTTTCCTTCTGAACATTTAGAAAATTATTTCTAAGAAATGCAGCAAAAATTTATACATTGAATCCAGAGTCTATGAATCAGTAGAATCACGTGACCTTTACCCCTTTGCCTGCTCTACAACACACCTGGCCATCCACTTCCAGATACATTTTCCAAACCAGCATTTCACCCATGCTGCATTTTCAACGCCACTTACATCTATCCCCCCCCTCCACCCGCCCCCCCGACAGGAATACTCCAGGTGAAGCATGCTCGGCCCAATTTCTCCTTATACTTCCTCCCCTTTTGGCCTATCAATTACTACTCACCCATCCACAGCCAACACCTGCCACCCCAGCCTGAGCAGCTGTCTTGCTTCATGCTCTGCTTAAAGGGCCCTTATCTTCCAGCAATATTTTACCCTGTTTTGTCTTCTCCAACAAACAGCATGGTACAGTGCATAAATTCAGCCCACCCTAGTAGCTGGGTTTATTTTCTAATAAACAGTATAGCTTTATATACATGTATATACACACACATATATATATACACATATACATATACACATATATGTGCATACATATATACATAAATAATTATAATGACACAATCGGGAACACACATTATCTGGGGTACTTTTAATACATGAAAAAAGTTTTTTCTTGACCAATGGCTAATTATGTCAGGAAGGGAATCAAAGCTGCTCCTCCAAGAGCAGAAAAGACTCTGGGCTCAATCCCACTACTTTAATGTATACCTAGTATCATCGGACGCAGGACTTCCTGCCATAATATTTTCAAGCTGAGACAAGGAGCGTCGGCAATGCCATTCCCACAGCCAATGTGCCAACAAGCATGCCCTCTGGAACAGAGATTCACTGCCACTGGGAATTATAAGCTTTCCGCGAGCCTCAAAGAAGCCATGTCACCACTCCCCTCAAAAATACACACACCACAATGTGTAGACAACACTGGGGGCTGAGGTCCAAAGCCTTGATGGCCTTGAAACCCTAGGACAAGACACCTGGTTGGTTTTTCCAATGTCACAGGGCTTGCAGGTCAGGTGACAAGCAACGAGTGCTTCAGCCTCACAGATTCCTTCCCAGAAGTTCACATATAAGCCAAAGGGTAGTTTTGTTTAAAGAAAAAACCATTAACATACCAGTACAGATGCTGAAAATACATACCTATTGTCACTATCTAGGGGTAAATTCTTACCCTTCCTTAAAGTATTCAGTATTTGCTCACTCTGTTACAAAATAATGTGACCTCATTGCCCAGTGGTAGCAACCTCTCACTGGTTCAGCCTCACCCAGTTCTGGGCAGAAAAGGATGGACAGTTCTTCTTGTTGTTCAAC